>NC_056055.1:5185000-10185000 GCF_016772045.2 Ovis aries | reverse complement strand
GCAAGCTGTTTTCCTGCTGCGTTTACCAGGGTGGCAGCAGGCCAGGCAAGGTTTTCTCTCCCTGCCTTTGAGAGTGCGCAGGGCCTGGGAACTCCTGGGGCCGGATGTGGTCAGGCTTCCTGATTGTCGCCCAGCAGGCGAGGAGTCCCCAGTTGGTCTGCCCTGAGCCCTGACCTCAGCCAACTGGCCCGCCAGCGCCACACCCTCCCTGTGCTGTGGTCCCTGCCCTTGCTGACCTGTCCTTGTGTCGCCCCCTAGGCTGTCTGCAGGGAGGGAGGGCCTGCATAGAGCCAGCTGGCAGGACAGAGGCCCTGGTCGCTTGGGACCTCCCTCTGCCCACCCCAGGAACCTACAGGAGCAGCTAAGGTGAAGGCAGGGTCTGACTGAGAGGTGGGCAGGCCAGGGTTCAGATCCCAGCTCTGCTTCTCACCAGCTATGGGATTGCTGGCAGGTCACCCAGCCTCTGTCAAATGAGAGGACATCTCTCTCACTGGTTCTACTGAGGACTAAGGGGAATGGTCTGTGCAGAGTGCCTGGAGTGTAATAGGTATGTTCAGCCATCCATACCCGTGGGTTCTGCTTCCATAGACTTAACCAACCCCAGATAGAAAAAATAAATAAATCCAGAAAAAATTTCCAAAAAGCAAAAGTTGAATTTGCTGAGCTGGCAACTATTTACATAGTATGTGTGTATGCTAAGTCACTTCAGTTGTGTCTGACTTTGTGACCCTATGGACTGTAGCCCACCAGGCTCCTCTGTCCATGGGATTCTCCAGGCAAGAATACTTTTTTCAGTGGGTTGCCATGCTCTTCTCCAGGGAATCTTCCCGACCCAGGGATCGAACCTGCATCTCTTATTTCTCCTGCATTGGCAGGCAAGTTTTTTTTTTTTTTTTTTTTTTTAATCACTGGCACCACCTGGGAAGTCCCATTTACACAATATTTCCATTGCATTTAAAATGATTTACATGGCATTTACAGGGGCTACAGTACATGGGGTCACAAAAAGTCATACACAACTGAATGAGTTTCACCTAATCACTTAGTATTTTAAATAATCTAAAGATGATTTAAAGTATGTGGGAGGATATGTGTAAAGTGAAAGTGAAGTCGCTTAGTCGTGTCCGACTCTTTGTGACCCCATGGACTGTAGCCTACCAGGCTCCTCTGTCCATGGGGTTTTCCAGGCAATAGTACTGGAGTAGATTGCCATTTCCTTCTCCAGCGGATCTTCCCGACCCAGGGATAGAACCCAGGTCTCCCACATTGTAGACAGACGCTTTACCGTCTGAGCCACCAGGATATGTGTAGGTTCTATGCAAATATTGATACTATGCCATTTTGTATAAGGGACTTGCTTTCCTGGATTTTGGTATCAGCTGGGGTTCCATGGATACTGAGGGACAACTGTACTTAGTAACAGTAGCTGTCGTTGCTTGGTCAAGTGTAAATGTGTGCTTGACTCTGCAACCCCCTTCCTTGGGTCCTTCATCCATGGGGGCATGGCAAGTGTGGGGATTTTTTGTTAAATGCAGTTGACTTGTTACAAAAGTAATTCATGTTTACTATGAAGAAAATATTTAGTACAGTTGAACAAGGAGAAGAAAATGAAGTTCACCCTTAATCCCAACACCCAGAGATAAACACTGTTAACATTTTAGAGTGTATGTATCCTGTCGGGCATTTGTTTATACACACATATATCTTATTTGCAAATTAGCATAGCTAGTGCACACAATTTTCTGACTTGTTTTTTTTTTCCCATTTAGCAGTGTAACATCAATAAATGTTCTTCTACAACATCATTTTTAGTGCCTACAGAGTATTTCATTGTGTAGATGAAACAGGTTTTGTTTTTAAAAAATCTCCATCAGGTCTACACAGTTTAGCTTGTTGCCAGTAGGTGACGGACGGGGAGGCCTGGAGTGCTGCAATTCATGGGGTCGAAAAGACTCGGACACGACTGAACGACTGAACTGAACTGAATATTTCATTGTTATAAAAACCTGAGATAAAAATCTGTAGATTTAGCTCAGTAGTCAGTGTATGTCTCTGACCCCCTACAGATACTTGTTGATGAATGAATGTTTTGTTAGAATAAACTCCTGGTAGTAGAATTTCCAGGAGACAGGATATGTATCTGTAAAGAAGGTTCTTGATACCTATTGCCAAATGACTCTCCAGAATGAATGTACTGATTTATAATCCCACTTCAGATTGAGCAATGAATCCTGCTTAACCCTAGACTGTTCTTTTTTAACATGGATATTCTAGCTTCCTGGGAAACCCAAGCAAATTGAGATAGTCTGGGCAGGAGCCCATTCTCCCCACACACTCACCAACAATGTGCCTTGTTACATTTCTTAGCACGTTCCTTTCTTTGATTACTCGAGATGTTGGATATTTATATGCCTTGTTAGTTATTTACACTGCCTCTTTTGTGAGTGGCTTGTTCAAATCTTTTGCCCATTTTTCTGTTGGGCTGTTTATAGTTCATTAACTCACAAGAGCTCTTTATATAAGGAGGATATTTGTATGTTATCCTTTTTTATTATTTTAAAACTATAGCTGTTTCAACCTGCTTTATAGGTAGTCATGTCTATAAACTGCTTTGTACCAGCTTTATTGAGGTATTATTCACATATCATGCAATTCATCCATTTGAAGTGTACAACTCTATGGTCTTTTTAGATAGTCACAGACTGGAGCAACCACCACCACAGTCAACTTTAGGACATTTTCATTATTTCCAAAAGAAACCATACCCTTTTGTTGTCTCCCACCCATTCCCCCATCTCCCCCATCCCTATGCAACCGCTCATCTGCTTTCTGTCTCTGAGGTTGCACAGAGTTGGACACGACGGAAGCGACTTAGCAGCAGCAGCAGCAGCAGCAGCAGATTCATTCTGGAAATTTCCTACAAATGGGACCATGTAATATTAGGTCTTTTGTGCCTGGCTTTCTTCATGTAGCATGAGGTTTTCAAGGCTTACCCATGTTGTAGCGTGTATCAGGACTTTACTCCTCTTAATGATGGAATAACATTCTGTTATACGGCTATACCACATTTTATTTATTCAGTCATCTGTTGATGAACAGTTGGATTATTTCCACCTTTGGGCTATTATGAATAATGCTGCCATAAGTGGTTGTGTAGAAGTTTTTGTGTGGATGTGTATTTTCATTTATTTCACCTGTGTACCTTGGAGTGGAGTCCCTGGATCAGATGGTGACTCTGTGTTTAACTCTAAGGAACTGCTAGACCTTTCTGAAGTGGCTTCATGATTTTACCTTCCCACCATCAGCATAGAAGGATTTCTCCACATCTTCTCTAACATTTCTTATTTTCCTGTGTTTTAAATCATAGCCATCCTAGTGGGTGTGAAATTGTATCTCATAGTGGTTTTGAATTGTGTTTTTCTGATGACTAATATCATATACATAAATTAAAAAATTTTTCTGCCTTTAGTTTTGTGGTATCCATCTCAGGCTCAGGATTATACAACATTCACTTCCCCCCACATTTGAAATTTATGGTTTATTTTTCAACTTTTAGCACTTAGTCTGCTTGGAATTTACTTTGGTATATAGTATGAGCAAGAACATTTTTCATTTTTTCCAAGCAGTGGTTTGCTGCAGTGCTTGTATATTATGTTAGGATAAGTATCCTCTCATTGCTCTTCTTTAAAAAATCCCTTTGTCACATATTTATCCTTTCAAATGAAATTCAGTGTAATTTTGTTCAGTCCCCACCTCCTCCCTGTGTCTCCCCCAAAAGCTCCTTGAGATTATATTATAATTATATTTTAAAATACACATCAAATTTAAGAGTAAAATAAACACACATTAAATACACATATACATATATTAAAATATATTTTAAAATATTAAAATAGATAAAATAGATAGCCAGCAAGGACCTACTATATAACACCTTACTTAATATCTTATAATAACCTAAAATGGAAAAAGTCTAAAAAAGCATATATATATATATACACATATACATACACTCACATATATAAAACTGAATCATTTTGCTGTACACCTCAAACTAGCACACCATTTAAATCAATTCTATTTTAATAAAAAAAATTAAAAAGTCACATCAGGAAAAAAAAAAACTATCAAAAAGGAGGGTATTGAAGTCTGTAAAATACTATTTTCCCATCCAAGAAGCAGATTACAGCTCTTTGTTTATGCAAATCTTCTTTTAAAGTTTCAAAAGAAAAGTTTTCGGAAAAGAAATTTCCATGTTGGTTTTGTACATTTGTCGTTAAACTTATCTGATGAAATTGAAATCATGTATTTATTTATATATTACAAATGGGAATGTTTATATATGTTCCCTGATGATATACTTGTATAATACTTGGTACAGATAAATCCTAAACATTACTGAGCTGAGTAAAATAAAGAAAATCTCCCAATTGATAGCTACTGCTACAAGTTTGCTGTGTTCCTCCAAATATTTTTCATACACATATGTAGACATATGCTATTTTATTTTTACTAGATGGTATCATACAAAAGTTTCTGTAACTCATTTTTTAAAGCTTAATGTGTGTACATGCTAAATGGCTTCAGTCGTGTCTGACTCTTTTGCGACCCCATGGACTGTAGCCTGCCAGGCTCCTCCATCCGTGGGATTCTCCAGGCAAGAATACTGGAGTGGGTTGCCATATCTTCCTCCAGGGGATCTTCTCCACCCAGGGATCAAACCCAAGTCTCATTGTGTCTCCTGCATTAGCAGGCGGGTTCTTTACCACTAGCGCCACCTGGGAAGCATAAATCTTTCACATCAGTATTAGAAGTCTCCTTTCTTTTTTGTAGCCAATAGAGCATAATTTATTTAATTGCTCCCATATTGATGTGTGATCAGCTTGTTTCCGATGTTTTGACATTATGAGCGTTGCTGCAGTAAATATTCTGAGAATGTCCTGTTCGTTACATCTTACTGCACTTTTCTGTAGGGTAGAGAAAAGCACACTCCCAGAGTGCTCTACAAATGCCTTTCTTCTGTTTAAATGTGTGATCTCCCCACCATTATTGTTGTTATTCCCACTGAGCAACTAACACCTTCACTTTCATAGATGAGAAAACAAAGAAACAGGGAAGTTAAGTACATCCGTAGTACAGTTTACCTAATAGTGAATGACAGTGACTGTTGGATGTCACTGCTTGTTAATTCTTTGTTGGTATGAGAAGGGAAAATTTATATTTTATTTTGTATGCTAAGTCACTTCAGTCGTATCTGACTCTCTGCAACCCCCTGGACTGTAGCCCACCAGGCTCCTCTGTCCATGGGGATTCTCCAGGCGAGAATACTGGAGTGTGTTGCCATACCCTCCTCCAGGGGATCTTCCCCAACCCACTGATCGAACCCGCACCTCTTATGTCTCCTACATTGGCAGGCGGATCCTTTACCACTAGCCATTTTAATTTGCAATTAGTTGATTATTAGTGAGGTTGGGCTTCTCTTTATATTTATTTGTCTTTCATATTTCTTCTTCTTTGGCCCATCAGTTAATATAATTTGCCCAGTTTTCTACTGGGGCTGTTGTTTTATTTATGATATTAGAATATTAACCATGTGCTTATTATGTGGGTTACAGATATTTTTTCCAGTTTATCATTTGTCTTTTAACTTTATTTATACTCTTTTTTTGTCATTCAGAAGTTAACATTTTTAAATAATCAAGTATTTTTGTAGTCAGCTCTGTTTTTTGATCATAGGGGGCTGTGCTTGCTGAGGCCTTTCCTCTCCAAAATAATAACGAATATTCTCCTATATCTTTTTCAAGTACTTTTAACCTTTTACGTTTCACCTTCATATTTTAATTCATTTGCACTTAATCTAGTACATGGTTTCGGATGGAACTCTTATTAATTTTTTTCCCCCAGAGTTGACCAGTTTTTTCAAACCTGGTTTTCAGTAATTCTTCCTTTACTCACTTATCATAGACTGAATGTCCACACATTAATGGGCTGATTTCTAAATTCTTGTTTCCCTCATTAATCCGTCTATTCCTGCAACAGATTGAAACTTCATCACTGTAGCTTCATAATATGTTTTAGTAGTGTTAAATATCCCAGGGCTAACAGCTCACTGGGCTTTCCTGGTGACTCAGGTGGTAAAGAATCTGCCTGCAATGCAGGAAGTCGTCGTGAAGTCACTCAGTCGTATCTGACTCTTTGTGACCCCATGGACTGTAGCCCACCAGGCTCCTCCATGCATGGAATTTTCTAGGCAAGAGTACCGGAGTGGGTTGCCATTTCCAGGTTCAATTCCTGGGTCAGGAAGGTACCCTGGAGAAGGGAATGGCTACCCACTCCAGTACTTTTGCCTGGAGAATTCCATGGACAGAAGAGCCTGGAAGGCTTCAGTCCATGGGGCTGCAAAGAGTTGGACGTGCCTGAGTGACTAACACTTTCACTTTTTAACCTTTCATTATTCTTCTGTAAAATTTCCTTGGAAGTTATATGTTGTTGCATTAGTCACTCAGGCATGACCGACTCTTTGTGACCCCACGGACTGAGCCTGCCAGGCTCCTTGGGTAATTTTACCCAAATCTTTTTCACAAACATGTTTTACTACCGAGAATGACATCAGATCTACCAGAGTGTGCCCTCATGTCCTACAACCCACGTCAGCTGGCACATTAGCTGACCCATTCTTTGCTTTTCTTCTCCATGACTCCTAAGTATTGCTGAAATCACCTGAAATTATACTTTCTGATTGTTACTATTCTTAAACATTTGTTCTATTACATTTTAGAAATCATTTACTTAAGATTGCATTTAACTTCTCAGTTACATTCAGTTCAGTTCAGTCACTCAGTCGTGTCCAACTCTTTGCGACCCCATGAATTGCTGCATACCAGGCCTCCCTGTGCATCACCAACTCCCGGAGTTCACTCAAACTCACATCCATCGAGTCCGTGATGCCATCCAGCCATCTCATCCTCTGTCGTCCCCTTCTCCTCCTGCCCCCAATCCCTCCCAGCATCAGAGTCTTTTCCAATGAGTCAGCTCTTTGCATGAGGTGGCCAAAGTTATACGTAGTTAAATGTCTAAATGCTTCTGGCTTCATTGCTTGCTGGTCTCTTGTATCCGACAGCATCTTATTCTTGACTTCTGGATTTTGATTCATTTTGGTCTGGAGAGCTTTCTTGGATAAATTCTTCAGAAAAGATCTGTGGGTGGCATACCTTCTTAGTCTTTGTTAAGTCTGAAAATATTTGCCCTCCTGTTTGAGTCATCTTTTCCTGAGTAGTGAATTCTATGTTAACAGTCTTTCCCTAGAACCTGAGAGAAGGGCTCTATTGTCTCTGAATTTGGTGTTGTAAGAAGTGCAGTACTCACTTGAATCTCTGAAGTCTCTTTATGGAAGCAAGCAGGATTTCTCTTTCTGCTGTTTGGAATTTAGAAACTTCACCAGATTATTTCTAGCTGTTTGTCCTCTTTTAGGTAATTTTTCCTGGTACTCACTAGGTAAGTCCTTTCAGCTGAAAGGCCCAAGTCTTTTCTTAGTGCAGGGAAATTTTCTACTAATCTTTGGAATAATTTATTTTCTAGGTTTTTTAAAAATATATTTACTTATTTATTAATATTTATTTGTCTGCATCTGGTCTCAGTTGCGACATGCAGGATCTTTTAGTTGTCGCGTGAGAACTCTTAGTTGCAGTATGTGGGATCTAGTTCCCCGACCAGGGATTGAACCCAGGCCCCCTGCATTGGCAGCCACTGGAACACCAGGGAAGTCTGTATTTTCTGTGTTTAAAAATTTTCTCTTTCTGGATTTCTTATTGCAAATAATAATAATACCACCTAATAGTTATCAGATGTGCTTTCCTTCTGCTATAATATTAATCTGCTTAACACTGTTGTCATTATTTCCATTTTACAGATGAAGAAACAAAGGAACAGAGAGGTTAAATGGACTGTATACACAGTCTCACAGCTGGGAGGTGTAGACCATGATCCAAACCTAGGCATCTGGCTTCAGAACCTGTGTTCTTAGCTACTACGCTGTGTTCTCTCCCTGTCAAAACCAGCCTCTGGACTTGCCCCTGACACTGACCTCAACAGCCTTCAGTGAAAATTTGAGTGTTGACAGAGAGGGACTCCATCGGCAGTGGGAGATAGCATAGGGGTGCTAGAATGATGGAGTTGAAATAAACCGGGGAACTGAGCGCCAGAGAGGAGCCCAGATCACCAGAGGTTCTCCAGTGAATTCAGAGCTGAGACTCTTCCTGTCCACACCAGATCACCAGAGGTTCTCCAGTGAATTCAGAGCTGAGACTCTGCCTGTCCACACCCTTCCCTCTGTTCAGCCGCGCTGTTTAGGTCTCATCTCTGTCCCTGGGACTACCGCATGGTAGTAGGGGATCTTCCAGTTCCTATTCCTCTCCCCTTAGTCACCTCTCTAAACGGCAGCCAAGATGACCCTTCCTATAGGGCAAACCAGGTCACTGTTTCACTGCTGAATGTTTGTTGAATGACTGCATGAATGAAAAATAATTTCAGAGTAGCTGTTGTATGTCAGACACTGTGGTAAATACTGGTGACTCAGCACACGTTAGTCAAGAATCTTCCAGTTGCCAGTGACAAGAACCTAACTCAAATTAGCTTCAGCCTGGAAATGGAATTTACTGGGTTTAGGAGGGTAGCCTTCAGGCATAGCTGGATTCAGGACCTTGAGCAATATCACCAGAACTGGCATTCTTCACTCTGTCTCTGGGCTCTACCTGTTTATGTGCTGGCTCACTCCCTTAGTGAGGGCAGATAGTTGCCGGAAGTACCAGGATGATGGCCTTACAGTGTGATGCCCTCGATCATTTCAACAGTGTTCCTGGGTCTGAGTCTTAGCGGTTCAAGCTGGATCATGTGCCTATCCCAGTTGCTGAAGACTATAGGATGGGATAAAGTGCTTGACCAAGAGCTGAGTCACATGGCCATCCCTGGAGTGGGAGGTGGGTCAGTTTCATGTGAATCACTTGTTATGAGAGTGAGGGAAGGACAGGTAGTTTCTCAGATGGTAAAGAAGGGCAGTTGGAAGCTGGTCAGGCAGAGTCCCAGATGTCCTTTGCTTTATAGTTCATCAGACAACAGAGTCCTCATATCCATAGAGCTAGTTCATAGTCTGATGTGGTGGAGGACAACTGGAGAAAAGAGAGGCACCAACCAAGTATGAAAAATGTATAAGAAAAAGATGACATTTATAGCAAAAGGCCCAGTGCGGGTGGTCAGGAACATGAGGCAAGGGGCAGGAGGGAGGTGGAGGCAAGATCATCCTGGGGAGGACCGTAAGGCAGACCAGCGTGCCTGAAAGCGTGAGGGAGGGGAATGGAGCTGGAGGTGCAGATGAGGCTGGAGGGGCCTGAGAGGCTGTGTAAG
This sequence comes from Ovis aries, assembly GCF_016772045.2. Classification (NCBI taxonomy): domain Eukaryota; kingdom Metazoa; phylum Chordata; class Mammalia; order Artiodactyla; family Bovidae; genus Ovis; species Ovis aries. The sequence goes on along the minus strand of NC_056055.1, from coordinate 10,175,601 downwards.
GGGTCTGAGCTTTATCCTAGGACACTGGGAGCTGTGTGTTCGACGTGTGTCATGGAAAGCTTGCAGCCTCGTTGCGGAGAATGGTGTGGACGACGGCAAGGTGAGAGACTGGGAGCAGTGAGGAGTCTGTGGCCCTCACCGTGGGAAGAGGTGCTGGTAGGCAGCAGGGGTGAGGAGAGATGAGAGCTCTGCATGGTGTGGAGGAGGCGGGATCGTCGGGTGCAGAGAGAGTTTGGGAGAGGGATGATGCCCATGCATCTGGTTTCGGCAAATAGGCGATTGGTGGTTCCATTCTCTGAGCTGGGAGCCCCAGAGAGGAAACTGCTCAGGTGGCAGGATGGTGAGTCCCCTGCAGGTGTGAGTGCTATTATAGAGGCCTAGTTAGTGAGTTCTCATAGAAAGAGCATCACTTCCACCAGGGCTTCTTAAATCACCTGCGGTGAAGAGCCTTGTACTTAGTTAAAACTTGCACTGAGTAGGATCTCTCCTGGGTTTGACAGCGCGGAAACCCGGCTTTGTACCTCTTCAATCTGGCCAGTCCACGGTCTTGTACTTGGATGTCACAGCCATGTCAAGTTACTACAGAAGTTTCCAAACACTGTTGACTTTGTTGCTTATCTTATTATAAACCAGTAACAAGCAGCTCATGGACCAGTGCATTCTGCAGACTGCATGCTGGGTGGATCTGATCTCATTCAACCCCTGTACCCATTTTAGAGACAGGGAAATTGAGGCCCAAAGAGGGGCCTGACCTTGCCCCAGGTCTTGCATTAAACAGCAGCAAAGCCAGCATTTCAGGCCAGTCTTACAACTGCTGACCCTCTGTTTTGGTAATTTGGCTTTAGGCCTAACAGTCCAAGCAAGCGCTTAACTTGGGGGAGTCCAGGGATTAACGCCGTTTAGCAGCCAAGGTCCAGAGAAGGCGATGGCACCCCACTCCAATACTCTTGCCTGGAAAATCCCATGGACGGAGGAGCCTGGTGGGCTGCAGTCCATGGGGTCGCTAAGAGTCGGACACGACTGAACGACTTCTCTTTCACTTTTCACTTTCATGCATTGGAGAAGGAAATGGCAACCCACTCCAGGGTGCTTGCCTGGAGAATCCCAGGGATGCGGGAGCCTTGTGGGCTGCCGTCTATGGGGTCGCACAGAGTCGGACACGACTGAAGCGACTTAGCAGCAGCAGCAGCCAGGGTCACAGAGTTGGCCTCTAAGTCTGTGCCAAACACTTCCCAGGAACTCCAGTGGTCAAGATGGCCTGACCCTGGAGCTGGCGCAAGCCCAGTGGGTCGAGGATTCCTCCCCAAAGCCTGAAATCCCAGGCGGACGAGTGGCTGGTTGGACTGGAGCCAGGAAAGAAGATAGTGTAGCCACCCAAGGTCAGGCTGATGCCGCTGAGGTGACTTGTCACGCGTGCTGTGGGCTGGAGGCAGAAGCCGGCCGGCCGCAGTTCTAAGGACCAGCTCTGCTGGGAGACTTTGGACTCCTGGCTTTTGCTGCACGTGGGCTTCCCCCTCGCTGTGGTTGGGAGATGCAGTTCCCATGAACAAACTGGAGATTGACCTTGCTGCCTGATGCTTCTGAGGAAGAGCCCGACAGCAAGAGCAGAGACATTTGGGGAACACGAGTCAGGGCAGGACACACAGCTTAAGAGCGTACACCCTGGCGCCATGCTGCCATTTTTGCCATGCTTTTGCCATGTAACCTTTCTGCCTTTAGTTTTCCCATCTGTAGGTTGGGAATAATGATAGCTTGTTGCTCAATAAACGTTAGTGATTATCAGCTGTTAGTCGAACCAAGCCCCATGTTAGGCCTTCACCTATCTGACCCTCAACAGCTATTTTCGCATTTTACATTACTCTCTTCACCAACCCACTCCAAATCAGTTCTGTCCTTTGATAGATGATGAAAGTGAAAGTGAAAAAGTCACTCAGTCGTGTCTGACTCTTTGCGACCCCGTGGACTGTAGCCCACCAAACTCCTCCGTCCATGGGATTCTCCAGGCGATAGCAGTAATGATAATACGACAGTAGCGATAGCTCTTATTTATTGAGTGCCAGGCATTCACGAGCACTACCTCACTTGTTCTCCCACAGGGCCCACCGAGGCTGGCAGTAATAGCCCCATTTTACAGATTAGGAATCCGAGGCTCACAGACATTAAAGTGACTTGCCCAAGATGACTCACACTCAAATTTTGGGAGTTTGCAAAGTCTGTGCTCTTTATAAATACCACTGCTGGAACCTAATCCTTTAGGGAGGAACTTGTGGAGCCTGGGACTGACTTTGAAGGGGAGGAGTAGACCCAGGGGCCTACTGGACCCCCATCTCCAGCCTCTTTTTAGGGATGGAAGACTGAGACCCATAACAGGGAAGGGACCTGCCCTGGGTTCTGCAGACTACAGTCCAGAACTCCCTTTGGATTTGAACCTGAGGATGGATGCTTGCTCTGTCCTGCCCCAGCCCCCTACTTGCAGCGTGTGCCCCCAAGAATAAGGCAAGTGCCCCCAGAAAGAGCCAGGAGCATGCCCTTAGCAAGTGGTAGAAGCGTGTGTCCTCTGCCCTGGTGTTAGGGCCAGAGAGGCCAGAACACGGCAGAAGAGTTCCTGTTTGAAGTCTCAGCACCTAAGTCACCACCCACCCTCCGAGTCAGAGCCCAGGAGCAGGCTGCTTCTCTGTCTGTGCCTATAGTTCCAAGCACATGACAAGGATTCAGTAGTTACTGAAATAATCAGTAACTGTCTCTTGGCCCACTCTTCTGTGGGGATGGCCTTTGTGCATGGAGACTTGTAGATGCCCAAAGCAAGGCTCTGAGACCCAGTGAGTTAAAGGCCCAGAACTCCCTAAGTGGGTGAACAAATTCAGAGCTTGGACTGGAGGGGCGTTTACAGATATTCCACAGTTGCCCAGGGCAGCCCAGGGCCATCAGTCTCTTCTGTCCCAGGCTGGAGGAGGCCAGGGTTCTGTAGAAAGCGGGGCCTCTGTATGGGGGCCCTGGCTCCCACTACCCCCGTCACCCATGACACAGGCCTGGCCCCTTCATTGTCCGAGGAATGAAAAGCCTGAGCCTCTGCCGGTGGGGACTGGGGGTGGTCTTTGTCTGTCACCCGCTCTGAAATTCCTGGGGCCCCGCCTCCCTTGGCTTGGTGCCCTGTTTCTGCCGAGTGACATCACTCTCCTCCCCACCCTGGAATAAAATCCCAGTGGACTTTGCATCAGAAGCCAGGACGGGAAAGCTCATTAAATAGCCTTCGGCAGGTACCCTCTTATTTTTTGTGTTTTTTTTGAGGAAGGTATTGCCAAGGCCCCATTTCCCCCAGGTGGAGGCTGTGTGGGGAAGGAAGGTGGGTGGGTTTCCATCTGCCTGAGGCTCAGGACAGGGTCTTGCAAACACAGTTCCAGATGTCCCAGGCTTAACACAGTGAAGGCAGTGAGGGAAGACAGAGGGAGGGAGCCATGCTGTGGTCCGACTGCAGGGCCGCGGCTTGGCCAGGGCATATGGGCTGTATCCCGCTGCTGCTGCGCCTCCCAGGGGGCCTCCCTGGAGCCTGTGGGTGCCGCCCCTCTTAAAATGGGAGGTGCACATTCACTAGCTCCCTGCTAACCCTCCCTGGTCCTAGCCCTGGAAGCTGCTGCCAGCTTGTCTGAACAGTGAGATGTTTGCCTTTATGGTTGGGCTGTGTAGCCAGCAGGCTTCTCGGTACACAGCCGGAGGGCTCTGTTCCGGATTGGGTTCGATCCGTGGCTCTGTACCTACTGATGACCTTAAACAGGTTTAATCATCTCTTTGGCTCTGTTTACCTCTCTGTAAAATGGGGATGAGCTTCCTGGGTAGCTTAGTGGTAAAGAATCTGCCTGCCAATTCAGGAGACACAGGTTCCATTCCTGGTTCGGGAAGATCCCTTGGAGGAGGGCATGGCAACCCACTCTAGTATTCTTGCCTGGAGAATCCCCATGGACAGAGGAGCCTGGCGGGCTACAGTCCATGAGGTTGCAACAGAGTTGAATGTGACTAAACACCTAAACAACTAAATGGGGACACCAGACATCATAGCTAATAGGGTTATGGAGGTTTCGTGAGTCAGTAATCGGGAAGTGCTTTGCGCAGTGCTGACACAACCTAAGTGTCAAATAGGTGTTTGTTAAATAAAATATGGAGGTCAGTGAATGGGGCCCAGGCTCTGAGGGCCCAGGTGCTGACCCTGTGGGCCACCTGGATCTCAATGTTCCCTAGATCCTCCTGTCCTGAACAGCACCATCATTTATGTAGATCTGAGGGTTCCAGTAGTCATGTATGGATGTGAGAGTTGGACTATAAAGAAAGCTAAGCACAGAAGAATTGATGCTTTTGAACTGTGGTGTTGGAGAAGACTCTTGAGAGTCCCTTGGACTGCAAAGAGATCCAACCAGTCTGGAGATAAGTCCTGGGTGTTCATTGGAAGGACTGATGTTGAAGCTGAAACTCCAATACTTTGGCCACCTGGTGCGAAGAACTGACTCATTTGCAAAGACCCTGATGCTGGGAAAGATTGAAGGCAGGAGGAGAAGGGGATGACAGAGGATGAGATGGTTAGATGGCATCACTGACTCAATGGACATGGGTTTAGGTAGACTCCGGAAGTTGGTGATGGACAGGAAGGCCTGGCGTGCTGTGGCTCGTGGGGTCACAAAGAGTCGGACACGACTGAACGGCTGAATTGAACTGAGAGGCACTAGGATGCGACAGGAGAAGCGCTGGGCTGGGAGTTGGCGAGCTCTGGTCCTGGCCCTGTCACTCACTCGCTCTGTTTCCTTGGGAAAGTCACTTACCCTCTCTGAGCCTCAGCTTCACTGGCTGTAAAAAGGGAATAGGAATGAAAGATCTCCAGGGGTCCTTCTGGTTTAGGTGGCCTGACTGACAGTGACTGTGTCATTCTGCCCAGGCTGCACACAGTGAGGGGCCGTGTGCTCTGTGGGTCTGGACCTGTGAGGAGGCAGAGGGCAGTGGTCCCCTGGGCTCCTCAGGCACTAGGTGCTCTCCCAGGCCGGCCTGGCCTCCTCCTGGGCCTCAGAGCACTTTCCTGCTGTGCCCTTTCATCATCATCCTAGTGGTCCAGAGCACTGATGGATGCATCCTGGATCTGTTCCCAACTCAGAGCCCTGGGTTGGCAGGGCTGCTCTGACACAGTATCTGATGATGTGCTTGCTAGTCTGACTGTGCGCCGGATGTCCTCTGGCTTGGTGAGGACAGGGTCCTGGTCTGCCAGTTCTCCACCCCAGCCCCATGGCCCAGCACAGAGCCCGGCCTGTAGCTGGCGCTTGAAACTTTATGTTGATTGAGAAGTGAAGACTCAGCTGAACTCAGGGACTCCTCTCATCTCAAGGAAGACCCTATATTCAGGCTCTCCACACTGAGAAATCCTATCCCAAGCGCCAGAAATTCCCTCTTGGGAACTGTCAGTCACCCATTAGAACTGGCCATCTCCTAAGACTCACCTCCTTGGTTTTCCAGGACAGGAGTGGGCCCTGCTTCCCAGGAACCTGGCAAATGATAGTCTTTCAATCTGGAAGGTTCCTGGGGTCTGCAAGGACTGCCTTGGCTCAGCCCCCAGGGACAAGACGAAGTGTTCCTGGGGGAGTGTAAGTGCCCAGCTCAGGTGAGGGCTGTTTGGAGTTGACCCTAATAAAGGATGTTTTCTTATGTCAGCATGCATGAGTATGCTCTTAAAATGTGAGAGAGGCAGGATTAGAGAGTGGGAGACAGGGGCCGCGAGGCAGGCAGAGGCAGGCATTCAGGGGCACTGAGATTCACTTAGGGGGAGCAGGAGGCAGAGGGAGAGCGCTTCGGCCCAGGGTGGCCGAGGTGGAAAAGAGGACGGGGCTCCTGCTCTGTTTTCTGGGCTGACATCCAGGGAGCTGGCCGTGAGGCTGGTTAGCGTGCTCAGGTTGGAACTGGCTGTGGAACAGACATCCCTGACTGGAGCCTCAGGCACAGTCCATGGTGTGTTTGAGGACATTAGACAAGCGTCTGCAGCAGCTATAGCCTCACCATCAAATAGCTTTGCGCTGGCAAGGCAGCTTCCTGCAGTGGTTCCGAGTGGGCATCCTGGAGTTGGATCTGTGCTGTGCTTAAGCACTCAGTCCTGTCCGACTCTTTGTGAACCCCACAGACCATAGCCGGTCAGAATCCTCTGTCCATGGGATTCTCCAGGCAAGAATACTGGTGTGGGTAGCCATTCCCTTCGCCAGGGGATCTTCCTAACCCAGGGATTGAACCCATGTCTCTTATGTATCCTGCATTGGCAGGTGGGTTCTTACCACTAGCGCCACCTGGGAAGCTCCTGCAAATCTTACTGGTCTTCAAACAAGCTGGGGGCAGCTTCCACTACTATTCCCCACCTTGGGTCCTTTGTAAATAGGGTAATACTGGCACCTGCCTCATGAGGTGTCGACGAGGATTAAATGAATTAATGAAGGCCAGACTCTCAGAAGAGTCCCTGCCCCACAATCATTGAATCCTCTAATAACCCCACAAGTGGGCAGGTCAAAGGTTGTCAGTCCCATTTCACAGATGAGGAGACCCAGGCTCAGAGATGGGTATGGACTTGCTCAGTCATGTCTGGACAGCCAGGGCTGGAGCTGGAACCTGAACAGGGGACCCTCGCCTGCTGCCCCCCATCCTCCCACTCCCGTGGTCCCTCTGACAGGGACATCTCCTTCGCTTGTGATCCTTACTCTTGGGCTATTGTAACATGCCCCTTTCAGCCCCTGTACTGGGGCAGGGAGGAAGCCCCAAGGTCTCTGTCCACCTCTGATTGTCCAGACATGGCACACAAAAGTGCTAAATAAAAACATATGTGTTGGGCTGCGCTGATGGTTCGGTCGGGAGGTGACTGAAGCAGCCGCTCCCCCGCAGCAGGGGCCGTGGTGTTCTTAGAGTCAGTGCGTGTTGGCTGCTGGACCCTGGGTTAAACTGCAGCCGCCCACTGGGATGAGAGGCGGGTTGGGGTAGGGGTGGGGGTGTGCCTGGAAAGCCTCGGTGATTGGCTCCATCCTGCCCCTGCTGGGGGAGCCCAGAGCTGCGGCCAGTGGGTTGGGATGCCCCAGCTGGGGGAGCCTTCAGGATGTGTGTGGGGGTGCAGTCGGCTTGGGATCCTCAGTGCCTGGGATTGCCGCCGTGAGCAGTGGACACCTCTCTCTCTAGAGCAGCACTCCGGGGGTTTGACGGGGGCGGGGTGGGGGCAGCCCCAGTCCTGGGGACAGGCGCGGCTGGGGAGTCAGGGCTGGTCCTTGTGAGCCTGTCATCCAAGGAGCCGCTGGGCCCCTTGCCAGCTGAAGGACGGGGTGGCGGACTCTTCCTTAAGATATCCCGGACTCCTGCTTGGATGAAAGTGTGTTGGGAAATTACAGAGTTTTCTGTTTGATGGAAGAAAGAAATTCAGCTTCTCTCTAGAGTGGCGGCAACGGGCTGGACCGGGTGTGTGTTTGGGAAGAGCGCTGGAGGAGGAGGGGGAGGAAGAGGAGGAGGGCAGAGAGGAGGAGGAAGAGGAGGAGGGACGAGTGATGCAAGGGTTTTGAAAACGGCTACCTAGATGTACGAAGTGGAACCTGGTCATTTGGTTCTGCTTTTCCCAGCAGGTATCGCTCCCCTGGGGAACTTGGGTAAGTCCATAAATAGCTCTGCTGACACAAAGGAGCTCTGTCTGGGGAAGGCAGCTGCTTGACACGGCCGCCGGGAGCTGCCACAGTCACGGCCGCCCGCCCGCCTGCCCGCCTGCGGGAGGAGCCAGGCGGAGAGCCGGGCGGGCGGGCTGGCAGGAGCGGCAGCCAGGAGTCCCCGGGTCCCTGCTGGAGTGTGCTGGGTAGGTGCCTGGGTGCCAGGGTGCGTGTGTGGTGGGCTGGGGGCTCTTGTCCAGGCCACCCCGTGCCCCTGTTTCTATTGTTTCTTCCCCAGGGCAGCCATTGATAGGCATGTTGCAACCCAACCATGTTATGTTCTGCTCTGAGGCAGCTCTGTGTGTGTGTGTGTGTGTCTGTCTGTCTGTCTCAGCGGGTGGGGACCCTGCAGGGGTGGGGCGTGCTTGCACTCTGTGCTGCTACCACTTCTAGACTGGTCAGCCGGCTTTTCTTGCTGAGAGAAAGGAATGTTTGGTGACCAGAAGTCGGGACTCTGAGTGGGGAGGGAGCTCTCAGCCCGTGGTGCTGACCACCAACCAGGCACCAGGATGGCTGTTCTTGCCGAGTTCCATGAGGGGAAGGAGGTGGTGGTCTCGGGGGGCTGGTCTGGGAAGAGGGGTGCGGTGGCTGATCCCTGAGGCGTCTGCTGAAATGTCCACTGAAAGTCCAGGCAGAGATAGAGATGCTCTGCCTCCCGAGCCCCTTGGGGAAGGTCTCGCGCCTGCTCCCTTTGCTTCTCACTGAGACCTGTGAGGAAGGGTGTTAGGGACCGGCTCACCCTGCAGAGTTAGGTGCTGTGAGCAGGCAGAGGCTGATTCTGTTGTCAACGTGGAGAGAGCCCGCATCTCTGCTCTTGTCCTGAGGTGTCCGAGAAGAATCCTTCTGCCCTGAGAGCTCAGGGCCGAGGAGAGCCAGGTGCAGAGTGGAGGGGCTCAGTTCACACGGCAGGCCTCCGGCCAGACCAGGTTGGAGGATGTCTGCCTCCTGGAACAGCAAGGACCAGGTATGTGGGTGTCATCACCCCGACCCCAGCGATGACTCTCAGTCTGGAGTCTGCCACTCCTGGCTTGAGATGCCTAGCTACGTATGGAGCCACTAGGTCCCTCACCAAAAGCTCGCCACATCATGCTGCCAACCCTCAGGCCTCACAGCTGGGGCCATCAGACTCCCCTGTCCTCACGGCTGGACTGGGTCTGTCTCCTGGAAGGAGGGAGCCGCAGTGCCTGCCCCGCCAGTGCCCGTGGGATCCCAGCCAGGGCACTGCGGCCACAGTCAAAGTTTCCACCGGGGCCCCTTGAGTCCTCCACACCCAGCGAAGGGGCACCTCCCCTCTTCCCCAGCCCTAGCACGTTGCAAGGCTTAGCCCAGGGCGGGCCCTTTGGGGAGCCAAGTTCCACAGCAGGGCCCGCTCCTGGCCCAGCCTGGCATCTGCTGCACCCGGGGGTGGGGGGCTGGTGAAGATGGAGGCAGCTGAGGTGAGTGGCCCCCCTGTGGGGAATGTCAGCAGGGCTTTGAACCAGAGTTGGTCAAGGGGGCTTTTGATCATCAGTGTTAGTGAAACCACCCCACTTCCTTGCTTTCTTGCCTTTGCGCATGCTGTCCCTGCTGCCCGGAAAGCCCATCTCTTCTCTTCTCCTCTCTCCAGGTCTTAATCCTACCCAGCCTGCCCTAGCTAGAGCAAACACTGCAGTTGGCATATGTCCAGTGCTGGTGGTACCCACTGTGCTTGCTTCATGTCTTATGAACGTGGGGTTTGAACCTGATTCATCCTTTGGTCCTAAGGGTCCAGCCTGGGGCTCTGAGTGTGATAGAAAAGGGCTCAGGTGGGTTTCCTTGAGGACAGGCTCTGATGTCCAAGTCAGCTGTTCCTCTTCATCTCCCAGCTCTGCCTGGCAGACAGTGGGCACTACCAATGCGGGCTCCAGTGAGGAGCCCCTTTGGAGGGGCCCTCGTTTCTTCACATCGGGATGGCCAAGGGTTGGGGGATGGGATTTGATAGGCGATGAGGCAGGGAAAACATTGGCTTCAGCCTGGTTGAGCCCACAGGGAAAGCCCGCTCAGGGATCATGCTGGGCTGGGCTGGGCTAGGCTGGGTGGTGTGGTGTCCACACTATGGCCTGGGCCATGGAGGGTGGAAGGGACAAGCCCCAGCTGGTTTGAATGCAGTGCTTCTGGTCTTTCCCATAGACTACAGCAGCTTAGAGCTCAGATTGGGCTCCGCCGGGACGGTGCCAACCAGGGAGGTGGATCGGAGGGTTGAGGGGTGGTGTGTGGTTCTCAACCAGTGGTCTGCCTGGTTCCCCAAAAGACATACAGCTGAGGGAGTGCCCACGCTCCGCTAGGTTCCTGGGGACCCTGAGAGCCACTTCCGTTTTGTCTCCCAAGGCCCCAGAATAGCTGAGTGTATTTACTTTCTGGCCAGATGCGGGCCTGAGGCAGGCCAAGAAGGACTTGCCTGAGGTTCCATGCGACTCAGTGGCACAGCGGGGACAAGAACCCAGGTCTGCAGGTCCCCCACTCAGGTTTCTCTCCATCACACCAGCTGCATGACTCAGAGCACCTGGCTTTCATCTTGGTGCTCACTTTTGGGGGACCCCCTTAGTGACACATTCCTTTCCAGGACCCCCACATTACTGGCTTTTTCCTCTGGAAAAGCAGCATGTATGGTAAAGAAAGCCCTGGCCTGGCCAACAGGCTGGAGACCAAGGCGCAGTCTGGTCCCTGCAGCTGGATCATCTCAGGCCAATCTTTTTTCTCTGGCTCAATTTCCCCTTTGGAGCAACCAGGGACTGCACCAGGTATTGCCAGGCTCCTTCCTGCTATCCAGAGACTCTTCCATCCCCTGCACACCCTCTCCTCTTCCTGGGTCCTGAGAGTCATCAGTCAAGGCCAGGCTTGGGCTTCTTGGGGAAGTGGCCCCCAACCTGTTCCTCAGGCCCTTCTAATCAGAAGCCTTCTCCTTCAAGCTGGATCCCGGGCTGAGGCTGGGAGGTTTGTTGTTGTTTGTGGAGCCAGGCCGTATCCAAGATGTCACTGCTCAGGGAAAACCGTCATTCCTCCCAGGGATAAACAGGCTGCTTATGGCTTAGCCCGCCAAGCCTGGAGAGGCTGGAGCCGCTCACAGCAGGCCAGCCAGGCTCAGCCCCAGGAAGCCACCACCTTTGCCTGCACAACCAGCTGGGTGAGGGCAGGACTGGGGGAGAGGTGGGCTGGGGCCATGAGCTGCTTGAGAGATTGGAGCTTGCAGGCATGGAGGAGAGGGGAAGGGGTCCCAGGAGACTGTTCCTCTGGTGAGGGGCCTAGGTCACAGCTCCAGATGTGTGGAGAGCCACCAGGTGTGCCCTCTGCTCCAGAGGGCCCAGGCTTCTCCCCTCCCCCTCTACCGTGGGCTGGCCTCCCAGCACCTGGTATTGGGGCTCGGGCTGCTGCCGGAAAACTGTCAGCGGCTCCCAACTTAGGAAGGTGAGGGGGGTGGCGGTGAGTTATTTGGAACCAGGCGCACCCTCCCCCACGTAGCCCCAGCTCTCTATGGTATCCTTGGTTACCTCTTGGTGGGGTTGATGTTGCTAAGTCGTGTCCGACTCTTTGTGACCCTATAGACTGTAGCTAGCCCATCAGGCTCCTGCCTCCATGGAATTTTCCAGGCAAGATTATGGGAGTGGGTTGCCTCTTGGTGACTCAGATAACTCTGGGCAGGGTGGCAGAGGGTAGGGGGCAGGGGAGAGGCAGAGGAAGAGCTGGGCAGAGCCTCTGGGAACCAGGTGGCTGGAATAAAAGGCTGGAGACCACCACACAGGGGAACATGGAATGGAAGGTGGTGTGTCTATCCTGCTCCTCAGGTTAATGGTTTTAACTGTGTCCACGCAGAGCTCTGAAACCTCCACTACTCAGACCTCAATTCATGAAGTTCCCTGTTGATTCAAATAGCGGCTCTGTAATTACATTCTCTGCCCCCACCCTCCGTCCCTTCCTTCCGCGTGTATCAGATGCCTATGATGTACCATGCACTGGCCAAGGGCTGGAGGTACAGTTCCAGTCTTCAGTCTAGTGCCGGGAATGGGTATGTAATGGATGGTAACGAGACAGCTTCAGTGGGGAGGCCTGGGGAGGGGAAACCCCGGGGAAACTTCCAACCCAGCCCAGGAGCCCCAGCGAAGCTTCCTGCAGGAGGTGAGACTGAATCTGGAGGCACATCTGGATGTCCATCGAAGGAGCAGGTCTCCATCCCAGTGTGCCCACCCCTCCAGGGTGGAGCGATGATTTTTAACTCAGCCATAGGAATCACCTCTATGTCTGCAGCCACATGCTCCGGCTTATCTTAGGGAGGCTGTGTAATGTTGTGTGCAGGTACCTGGGCTCGGGACTCCCCACTCTGCAGTGGGGCAAGACCCAGAGCCTCTCGGTGCCTGCGTTTCCTTAGGCAAGGGCTCAGCCTCACGGGGGTATGAGATGATGTGTGTGGAGGGAGGGCTCCTGCACGCTGGCACTGAGTCATGGGAGCCATGGGGGTGCCCCTGGCACCTTCCTTTACCGGTGGCTGTTGTTGGATGAGATGCTGTGGAGTGAGGCGCTTGGCACGGGACCCGACACAGAGCAGGCAGTTGCTGAACAGAAGGTGGTATAGCAGCTTTTGGAGGGAGGACAGGGAGGCATCAGTTGGAAGGTGCCATCAGACCCTGGGATGAGGGCTTTTATTTGCTTTCTAAATAAAATTTAAGTTGCAACGTTAAATTACGTCTTTCGTTTCAAGGATGGAAGTATGTAGCTGATGAATTATCACAAAGTGAACAAACTCCCCAGGTCAAGAAACAGAACATTCTAGTACCCTGGAAACCTCCCCCACCCCCTAGCTGCCGCCCACCTCAGTCACTACCACCCCAAAGAGTGCTCCTGTCCTGACTCCTCTCATTGAGTGGTTGGTGTTGCCTGTTTTGAATTTTGTATCCGGGGGATCCTTGAGTGTGTGTTCTTTCATGCCGACTTCTTTGGAGCAGCATTTTGATGGTGAAGTTTGTCAGTGTTGTTGGACGTGGTCTTATTTTGCTCAGCCCCATTGCTGTGTGGAATTCCGTTGTGTGACTGTATCTGTCCTATCACTGACAGACATTTGGGTTGTTGCCAGTTGACGGTCGTCATGAACGGTACTGTTAAGGATATTCTCGTGCATGTCTTTTGGTGCACTATAATATACTTTTCTGTTGGGCAAATACCTAAGGTTTGCAATTGCTGAGTCATAAAGTTATATGTAATTAGCTTTAGTAGATTCCATTGTATAATCTTCTGAAGTGTGACACCAGTACACCCTCTTCAAACAAACTTAGAACACCTGTTGCTACCCGTCCTTACCAACAGATTTGACAATAGCTATTGTGACGTCTAATTGTGGCTTTTATTTGCATCTCCTTGGTGACGAGTGAGGTTTAGCACCCTTTCATATGTTGATTGTCCATTTGGATAATCTTTTTGGAAAGTTCCTGTTCAAATCTTTCCTCCAGTTTTCTGTTGGATCCTCCGTCTTTTTCCTTATTAATTTAAAGGAGCTTAAAAAATATTCTGGATATGTGTTCACTGTTGGACGTGCACATTACAAATATCTCCTCCCACTCAGTGGCTTGCCTTTTCACTCTTTTCAGGGTGTCTTCCGAAGAATAGAAGTTTTTCATTTTAGTGGTCCAACCTGTCAATCTTTGTCTCTATGGAAAATATTTATTGAATCCTGTTTCTTTGCCTGTTACAAGGTTTTGGATATATTTTCCAATGTTATCTTCTGGATGTTTTATGTTTCATATTTAGCTTTAAAATCCACTCGAAATAGATTCTTAGATAGGGTGGAGACCGAGGTCCAGACTCATTTTCTCTGGGTGGATATCCAGTTTATTCAAAAGATCATCCTTTCTCACTGTCGGTCACCATCACCTTTGTCAGAAATCAAGGGCAATGCATATGTGGGTAAGCTATTTTAAAAGATAAGTAGGAGTTTTCAGATGGAGAGAGGAGGGGAGAAAGTGCAGTGAGCACAGGTTTAGAGATGCCTGAGAGGAGCCGGTGTTTGGGGAACTACCAATAGTTCAGCCCGGCTGGAGGGGAGAGGGGAGGTGGGTTGGCAGGGACAGAACACGCAGGAGAGGGAGCTGGGACTGTCCCAGAGGGAAGGGGATGGGTAAGCAACAGGCGGAGTGTACTCAGGAGCCCCAGGAAAGGGGGGTGAGTTTGGAGCAGCCAGTCAACCCAGACAAACCCAGCCTTGACATCAGCCCCAGCAGAGACACAGGGTGTCTGCTTTGGGGAGGCAGTGGTGGAGGTAGCAGGTGGAGGTGCCCGGGGCCTTGGAGAGTGACTTTTGACTGCAGGTTTGCGGCTGAGTCCCACAGCCAGATAAACCTTCAAGTGTTCTCCCCCATCCCTACCCCAGTCCCCCAACCTGATGCCCCCAGCACTGCAGGCACTGAATGAGGAGTATTTTAGGGACTGGAACAGACAGACAAGGGTGAGGATGGGTCTCTGGAAAGGGGGCGTTTTCTACTCTTCCAGCCCTAGCTGCACCCACCAGGATCCTGGCCTCGCCTTGGGCCCTGAGAACAGACCCTCCCAGGCTGGCTGAGATTCAGAGCTGGACAGATCCCCTCTGGGAGAGGGTGGCTTGGAGAGGGGAGTCACTTGACCTGGGGCCATGCAGTGAGCCGGACTGACCTAGCCAAAGGGAAGCTGAGCGCAGGCTCGGCTACCCCCAGCCTCCAAGGCCTTTCAGATAGGCCTCAATCTTCTGCCCTGAAGTGTACAGATAATAACGCCCCCACCGTAGGGCTGCGTCAGAATATGTCAAGTGCGTGCTCCTGGGGTGGAATGCAGGGGAGGGGACAGGTGATGATGATGATGAAAGAAGGAGATATGATTACCTCTTTGCAATTGCAAGTGTATACTGAGCATGTGCTGGGCTTCCCAGGCAGCGCTAGTGGTAAAGGACCCGCCTGCCAGTGCAGGAGACGTAAGAGATGTGGGTTTGATCCCTGGGCCAGGAAAATCCCCTGGAGGAAGGCATGGCAAACCATTCCAGTATTCTTGCCTGGAGAATCCTGTGGACAGAGGAGTCAGGTAGACTACAGTCCATAGGGTCTCAAAGAGTTGGATGCGACTGAAGTGACTTAGCACGCACACATTGAGCGCCTACCGCGTACCAGGGGCCCTTCTGTCTGGGTGGTCTCCCAACAGTACCGTGGTGTAGGTACTTGCTACCTCTGTCACCATTTCACAGATGAGAAAATTGAGCCTTGAAGCGGTTAAGCAGCCTACCCCAGGGCACTGAGCTAGGAGGTGGCTGGGCTGGGATAGGAGCCTGGATTTGCCTGTCTCCAGACCCCTGGTCTTCACCAGCAGTAGGCTTTTCTCCTCCACCCCTGGCTCTGAAAGTGCTCCCCGATTCTCCAAGCTGTTGCTTGGAGTTAAGCCTGAGATTTGGGGGTTGGTCTCTGGTGCCTGCCGTGAGGGAGAATTGAGCAGCAAGAGGAAGGTGCTGGCCATGGGCTGAGCAGGGCTATGCCCCAGGTCCTGCCTCCTGCCCACTAGCATCCCTGGGAGGGAGGCATCACTGACTCAGCCACACGATTAAGAAGCGGGATTCAACCTGCCCTGCCTGAGTCCAGATCCTTGTCTCCTGACCACAGTGCCATTTGTGTCCTCTGGGCTCCCCCTGGCTTGGCAGAGCTTCCTTGTTTGCTCAACCTAGTGTACAACATCACAGAGGAACCACACGCTTCTGACTCTTCCCACACATCAAGGGGTCCCTGGGAGGGAGGTGGTTTGGCGATTCTGTACCAGCCCTCTGCCCACCGGGTGAGTCAGACACCCTCCCCTCAATCTCCACTAACTTGGGGGTAAGAACTGGGATCAGGCGTCTGGAATTGCTCAGCACTGCCTGGCCGGGCCCAGGTCGGGAGCTTGGTAAGGTCTTCTGAAGACAGAGAGGCGCGTAGAGAGGAAGAGGGAGTGAAGGGGGCAGGAAAGGAGGTCAGGGGGCCACAGAAAGAGCAGCTTAGAGCCAGGCAGACCATTCTGACTCCTCTACTTACTCAGTTTTTGAACTTGCATAAGTTTTACAAGTTATCTGAGTCCTGGATCCCTTATTTGCAGAATGGGGCCAGTGATACTGACCTCATAATGCGGCTGGACATGAGGCGGTGTATAGCAGCTGTCACAGTGCTGGCGGTCTAGTAGAGGCTCACTGAATGGTCTCGCCCTTCCCATCTCCAGTCCTCTTTTTCCATTGCTTTCTGCTTTCACCATCTCTAGCTCCACCTTCCCTATCTTTACAACACCGAGTAAACATTGCTTTCAGGATAAAGTCCGAATTCTTTAACATAACCGTGCTTCTGCTCCACAGAACCACCTGTGCTTCCTCAAATATTCCATGTTGTCTCTGGCTTTGGCCTGGGTACCCTCTCCTATCCTCTTCCCCACCTCCTCCAAGACCCACCCCAGTCTTTCCTGCT
The DNA here is from genome assembly GCF_016772045.2 of Ovis aries. Classification (NCBI taxonomy): domain Eukaryota; kingdom Metazoa; phylum Chordata; class Mammalia; order Artiodactyla; family Bovidae; genus Ovis; species Ovis aries. The sequence continues at coordinate 10,159,460 of NC_056055.1, read as the reverse complement.
GCCTCTGTGCGTCCATAACCCCCTGAGATGATGGTAGGTGGATGGGAGATTGACATGGGCCTTTACCTGGTGCTCTCACCCATAGACCCCAGCGCCTTCAGGGAGAGACATGTGTCTTACCACCGTTGGACTCCAGCGCCCCGCACAGGCCCTGGCACGTGGCTGGCGCTGGGTAGGTATTTGCTGAGTAACTCTGGGGGTGAGGGTGGGGGTGAGGTGGGTGAGCCTGGGACACAGTCCTGATGAGCCGAAGCAGAGCCTGCCCAGGGCCACGCGAGCAGTGCAGGCCAGGCCTTGGCAGGAGAGCAGAGAATCCTCTAGCGAGGGCATCCCAGGGAGCCTTTAACTGGGCTGCACGGGATGGGCAGGAAGTGGACTTGAGGAGGACAGGATAATAAGGAAATGAGAAAGCGCAGGTGCACACACCCGGATCAGGGAGAGAAGGAAGGTGCCCGGGGGTAAGGGAGTGGTGGTGGAGCCCACAGGAGAACCGGTTTCTGAGCAGAGAGACCCAGGGTGGGGCCAGAGAGGCCCACAGGGCCACGCTCACGTTCTGGCGGAGGCATCAGTTACCACGGGGTCAGGAAGACGCTGGGGAACTTTGCTGTCGACACACATGGCTTTCAGTTGAGAAGAGGGCTGGAACTAGAAGGGGTCTTTGGGGCTGCAGGGCTGGGGGGAAGACTGCCCAGTGAGAAACTGGGCATCCAGAGGGGAGCGAGCATCTCTGCATCTCTGGCTCCACAGGGCAGGCCTGAGGGCATGTTCTTCTGACTCAGCCAGGTGGCAGCGCCAAGAGGAGGGACGGTTTCTAAAAGGGGTCCCCTCTCTTCTCAGTCCTCAGGGCTTCTTCTTCCCTGTGTGTTGGCTTTGTCTTAAGAGGTTCTGAAGGAGGTGAGCTACTGCTCTGCCGTGCCTCAGTATTGCTTTCAGTAAAATGGGTATGTTCCCCGCTATTGTGTGTTGTCTGCCTTCCTGAGCCCCTGACAGATCCATGACTTGTGGTATGATTCTTCAAGGGCAGAGAATTTTCAGTGTGTTGTCAAATTCCTTCTTCCACTCTCTCCTCCTGCATTTGGTCCTCTGTTCATAGGGAGCGTGAACGGGCTAGCTGACTCCAGTGGGCTTGATGGCTACCCACTGTGGGCCAGGGGCTGCTGCTTCTTTATGGGCTTCCTTACAGAGGGAACACCATGTATTTGAATTGGTACCATACCAGGTTCTGATCTGGATTCCAGCCCTGATTCTGTTGTGTGACCTTGGGCGTATTGCCTCCCTTCCCTGAGCTTCAGTCACCTTGTCTGTTAATGGAGGCAACTCCCCAGAATTCTGGGGGGGGGAGTTGAAAGTCGAAAAAAGTCAAGATGCCTGGGCCCTCTTGTTGGGCCTCCTATCCAGTAGGTCTGGGATTGGATCCAGTTACAGATATTCTTAAAATGCACCCCAGATGATTCTAAAGTATGTCTCTTTATTGAGAACTGATAGGCTGGATCTGTACTTTGCAGACTTTAATATGCAAATGAATCACCTGGGATCTTTAAATGTGGATTCTAATCTCGTTAAGGCCTAAGATTCTGTATTTTGTAATAGCTCCCGGGTACTGCTGCTGCTGGCTCATGAGTTATTACTTTGAGTAATAACAATTTAGATGGTTTATGAAGTTTCTTGGGTTGCCGATTCATTCATACATTCATTTATCATTAATACTTAAGATGGGGAGTGGGGAGAGGTAAGCCCAGACTCTTCTAGGGCTACAGAATTTGCGCTTTGTCTGGAGGGACCTGGGGAACCAGGGTTTTTAAGCCAATCTGACCCTGAGTGACAGGGTCAGATTCGCATTTAGAAGACTCCTCGGGCAGGATGCAGAGAATGAGCAGAGGGGTGTGGACCACTGCTGGGAAGTCAGCGTCAGTCCCAGGGCCAGATGATGTGGTACTGAGGCAGGTGGTGGTCGGTGGAGGTAGCGAGAGTGGCTTCTTCTTCTTCTTTTTTTTTTAATCAACTTTATTTTTCAGAGTGGTTTTAGGAATTGAGAGGAAAGTACAGAGCGTTCCCAATGCTTCCTGTCCCTGCGCACACATAACCTCCCCCAGTGGAAAGATTCTTAAGATTTTATGAGAGATAATCAGGACAATTTGTTGATTGGCCATGGGGGTAGTGGAGAAGAGAGAATGATACCCAGGCCTCTGGTTCGGGCACCTGGTGGGGGTGTGATTTGACTCAGAGACTCCAGGAGGAGGAATGGACTCGGGGGAAGGTCATGAGTTTGGAATGGGGCATGTCGAGTTGGGGACACTGGTGGGCCATTCGGAAGGAATGGCCCCCTCTCTGTGCCTGGGCTCCAACCACCCAGGTGTCCTCTCTGCCCTCAAGGGCGCTCACCTCCAGGCTCGGGGCCTTTGTGCTGTTTGCTCCTTTGTGAGCCCAGCCTTGCCCCCTGAGCAGATTTCCGCCTCAGGGTCCTTTCACAGGGTGGCCTCTTCCACACACCCCTCTGTTTTCTTGCAGTTTTCCTTCACGTTATGGATCATAGCGTTCTTCAGATTGTTTCTGTGGGTGATGACCTGGTTCACGCCAGGGCTTCCTCTCCAGCTTGTGAGCTCCCCCAGGACAGGGATCATGTCTTTCTTGTTCTGATGTCCACAGAGCCTAGAACATTCTGAGAGAGGACAGGTCTGGGCTGGCAGCGGGTACTGGGTGTCGTCCGGTGGTTGTTGCCTAGGGAGTGAAGGGGTGCATGAGGGAGGGGGCCGGAGCAGGGTGTGATGAGCAGGACACAGGCTGAGAGGCCCCTGCTGGAGCGGAGGAGGGGGTCATCGGCAAGGTTGGAGGAGATCCAGAGGAGGAAATGTCAGAACCAGGCCCTGCTGCGGTGGTCCTGGCTGCCGTTGACGGAGCGCTTTGTGTACGAGGCCAGGGCTGAGCTCTGTGTGGATGTCCGCTCAGTCACCCCTCCCAGCATGCTATGTTACTTCTAAGGAAACTGGGGCCAGAGAAGTTAGCTTCAAGGTCACCCAGCCAGTAAGTGTGAAGGGGGGATCTGTCTCTGGAGCTCTCCCCATTTTAAGGTACCTGCTGCCTCCCTCCTCCTGGACTTTACCGAACCCATCACAGGGAGGGCCAGGGAGGGAAACAGCCTGGAGGCCCCTGAGCTAGTGGCAGAGGCAGGGCAGTGGTTCCGGCCTCCGGGTGTCAAGAAGCCAGGCCTGCCTGAGGAGCTGGACTGAGGCTGAGCAGGGGTTCCTGGAAGCCGGCATTGAGCCAACTTGCCAAACTCGGAGGAGCACCCTCATCTCAAAAGGCAAGCCTGGAGCTCAAATGGCCGGGTGGGAATCTTGTGGCTTCTCCCTTTGTCCAGCTGCTTTCCCTTTCACAGAGCTCTTTCCTGTCCTTTCTCAGACTTGGTCCCCAACAGTGATCACCTGGGATCTCACAGCTAGCGAATGATGGGCTGGGGGTTCCAGTTGGGGTCTTCTGGCCTTCTGTCCAGGCTCTTTCTGAAAATCCTGTGGAAAGGCCATCCTAAGATAGAGGCAAACCCTGGCACACCACCCCCCACCCCAAACCCCAACCTCCACCACCCCAGCTGAGCCCTGCCTTGCCCAATGGAGGAAGTGGTTTTCAAGGGCAGATGCGAGCCCAGCATCTGTGGTGGAGGTGATGAGTCATATTAGAGCTGCAGGTTGACTTTGGGGTCAGCCAACCTGGCTCCACATTTAGTAGCTATGTGACATTGGGCAAGTCACTTCCAGCCACCACAGGGCCCAGGGGACGTAGGTGGTGTGAGCCAGGCCTCTGGGTGTCACACCTGCCACCCTTCCCCAGCCTGTTCCGAGCCCTGGATTGGACTGGGGAGAGGATTTGATTATATCCTAAACAGCAGCTCCATTTAGAAGGCCTGGTTCATTTCCTGTGTGCTTCTAGCAGGCGAGACATGCACAGAATTAACCCTGGTCCAGCTGAGCCAAAGAAATGATGGATGGGAGAGATACACGCTCTCCGCAGCAGAAGGGCAGCTTCTCGGTGCGCTCGGACCCAGAGCCCTGGGCGAGTCAGCTGGTCTCTGGGCCGCCTTGGCTGGATTCTTGGCACCCCAACCTGTTGTAACAGCCGCCCAGCGGGGTGTCCCCAGCTGCCTGTGCGTCCTTCAGAGCACCCACCACATTCCTTAAGACCAGTTGTCCAGCCTCTGCTTTTCTGCTCAGGGGAGGGCAGCGATTGCGTCTGACTTGGCCTCTGCTGTCCCCACCCCCACCCTAGGACCTAACTCAGTGCCCGGAGAATGAATGACTGCGTGGGCGCGTGCTCCCCAGTCCTCCCGCCGCCCCCGCGTCCTGTCACCCCGCCCAGAGCAGTTTCACATAGCTCAGCTCTGCTTGTGTTGTTTCGTTGCTCCCAGGACCAGCTCATGCCTGGCATCCATTCTGTGACATGGCTCTCATCTTTCTCTCCTTTCCCATCCTAATTCTCTTCACTTGCTACCTTCTCCCCTAAGGTTTCTGAGGTTTTCTGTTCCAGAGGCCCTCTACCCGCTCAGGTACCCCATACTCCAGCTTTCCCAGGAACACAGATCTGACCAAGCCTACTCAGGTGCTCACACAAAACAGAACCTGGTCTGTTCTGAGCTGGTTCTTCTTTGCCAGTGTCTGCCCTGTGGGGGATGGGCCTGGGTGAAGGGCCATTGCTCACAGCCTGCTCCCCCTCCATCTAGACCCCTGGGGCTCCCCTGCCCTTGTGTGTAAAGATCCAGGGAAGTGGGGAGAGATGCTTAACTGGGAGACAGGAGTTCTAGTACTGAGTCAGCCTCCCATATCTTAGGTAATTCCCCTAGCCTCTGGGACCTCAGTTTCCTGATCTCTAAGGGAATGATAACACACTCCAGTAAGAATTCCTGGAGAATCCCGTGGGCCGAGGAGCCTGGCGGGCTACAGTGCATGGGGGCTCAAAGAGCGACTCAACAACAATGACCAAGATAAGCCTAGACTAAGAATAGCTCCCGCTTTATCAAATGCTTCTTTGGGGCCAGGCCCCGTGAAGAGCATGAACTTAGTCCTGTGAGTTTGGTGTGATATCACGCTCTGTTCCAGGTAAGGAATCAGGGCTCAGAGAATTCGGGGAGGCTTGGCCATATTCTCGCACAGCTAGGAAATGACGCTGCTGGAAGCAAAACCAAAGTCTGACTCGGGCCGTCTGAGCAGGAACCGCAGGGTGCTGTGAGAGCCCTGGGTCCTGAGTGGTTTCTCAGCGTCCCTGGGGCGGGGGCCCCCTGAGGACAGAGGCACTTCCCCTCCTGGCTTTGTTTGCTTTGGCCTGGCTGAGCACGATTGGCAGAGGCAGGCTGACTTGCATTTCTGGTTTTGGGTCTGGTGCTGCACTTTCTTGAGGGCAGGCAGTTCGGCTGCAGTCACTACTGGTGCAGGCCCTGGCCCCACTCCACCCCCAGGAAGGGGGAAGGTGGCCTGCTTCTCTCTCAGGGCCCAGAGCCAGTTCCCGAGGGCACCAGTTGCTGCTTCCGACTGTCCGTGCTTCCAGATGGAAGGCTCTAGCAGAGGGGGAGGTGAGAGAATGTGGGACACCAGGGAGCTGGCATTGCCCACAGTTTGCCTTTTTTGATGGAGAATGCTCGTTGGTGGGAGGGGGCAGGCAGGAGCTGGGCTGCCCTGGGAACTGAGATCCGAAGGGGGCTTGGGAAGAAAGAGCCAGGAGTCAGGCTCTAACCCCAGCTTAGCCCTGTGTTTACGGGTGCCTTTGGGCAAGTCCCTAGGTCACTGTCCAGGCTGGGCCCTCTGTCTTCCTGTCAGTTCAGTGGAGAGTCTCTTTGAACCCCCTGGGAACAAACTAAGGTTCCCAGATGAGATTCCTGGATTGGAGTGCCTGGAACCACAATTGCCAACTTCGATTCTGGGAGCCTGACAGTTTGCGTCTAGGGGTCCATGAGAAAGATGTGCCACTGTTTAAGTTTCGTGAACAATGTTTTCCTCACCACAACCACCACACCACCACCACCATCCCATTTCAGAGCTTTGGACTTTTAGAGTGTACTCTCCTTGTGTGTCACTTGGGTACCTTGGTTATCCCATTTCATAGGTGGCGAGCCAGAAGTCCAGAGGGCTTAGGAACTGGCTCTTCCTGGCCCTATTGTGTGATTCTAGGTTGGCTCCTTCTCCTTTCTGGGCCTCAGTCTCCCCATCTGTGCAGTGGGGATATGGGCTCGCCGACGTTCCCAGATCTGAGGCAGTGTGGTCTGAGGGCTTCCTGGGTGGATAAGTCTTCACCATGGAGCTGCAGGCAGGATTTGCAGGGCAGGCACTCCTTAGGGTAAGTGGGCCCCTGTCTTTGCCTGTACCTGGGAACCAAACTCTGGCCAGATCATCCTGCAGTCCTCTGAGGCTCCCCGTCCTGGCTCAGCAACTTTCACCCTCCCACAACCCAGGAGGTGGAGGTGCGGGGGGGGCTTTCACTTTCATCCTCCTAGGTGGTGGTTTTTACCCCACTGGCCTTTCACTTCCACTCTGGTGCTCCCAGACGCCACTCTGACCCCTGACATGTGGGTGCGGCAGCTGCCCTGGGCTGCGGCTGGGCCCCTTATTCCCAGATGCGACGCCTGGCCGGCCCAGGGCTTGAAAGAGTTCCCAGCTGCAGGCATGGCCTTCCAGTCTCTGGCAGCTGTGCCGTAGCGGGTAAGTCCTTGCTCTTTGCGCCCAGCTTCTTCATCCATCAAACAGACATTAGTGGTCTTTACAGTAAGAGCTCTTAACCTATGTTCTGAGGCATTTACCCTGAAATTCTCCGCCTGTGTGTGTGTGTGCGTGCACGCTTATCTGTACAGTTCTCATAAGTGTGTGGCATCTTCCTCTTTCATTAGTCCTCTGTCCTTGTGGCCTCTTCATGGACGGAACCTAGGCTCTGAGCAGTTCCCAGTCCAGCGCTCCAGGTCCTTTACTGTGATGGGGGGGAGGGGCCAGCCTAGCCCAAGCCTGACCCACTTTCCCATGTGGCTGGGACACTGGGACACCCCTGACTTTCTCTGAGCCCCAGTCTTCCTGTGAGACAGCTGCTTTTCAGACTCGGAGTAAGGGCAGTATTTTTCCCTTTGCAAATGAAATCTGCAAGAACCCAGCGAAAACTCCAAGGATTCTGAGGGTGGTGTGTGAGGCAGGAACGCGTCCTCTTTTGTTTGTACGTGTGACTCCTGAGGTTCCTCCAATCACAGTTTAAAAAGCATGGGGTGAGTGATCCCTCAGTGAGGTTCCACGTGTCTGTGACATCTGTCGAGTACAGGTATGCACAGTATTTTGAAGTTCTGGTTTTCTCCCAGTTTACTAGTTTCAAAAAGAGCTGAACATTCAGAGCAAGTTCTTCTTCAAATGACTCACTAAGGCTTTCGAAAGACGTTGGTTCAGGTGGAAGATATCCTTTGGCTAGGTCTGGGATTCTCTCACTTGATAGCTGCTCTGGCTTGGGGCTTGGTTTGATTCTGGTCCGTGAAGGCCAAGGCTGTCTGCTCCTCATTTATTCACAGAGCGACTTACTCACAGAGGGACTGTGACACCCCCCCTTTGAGGGCCACTGGGAGCATTACATGTTACTGTTAGTGACTCAGTTGTGTCTGACTCTCTGTGACCCCAGGGACTGTAGCCAACCACGCTCCTCTGTCCGTGGGGTTCTCCAGGGAAGGATACTGGAGTGGGTTGCCATTCCCTTCTCCAAGGGATCTTCCTGACCCAGGGCTCAAATCCGGGTCTCCTACATTGCAGATGGATTTTTTTTTTTTTAAACCTTCTGAACCACCAAGAAAGCCCCCGGGGAACATTACATAAGAGGGGTTTAATCTGCCATGGTTCCTGGCATATGAGAGAAGACATATACTGGTAACTAACCTCTCCCTCGTCTCCCTTAAATGACCAACCATGTTTTGATGGAGCGCAAGTTTCCAGCAAGGCAGTAAGGGTGGGAAGCCCGTATTCAGCTTAGCCAAAGGGGCTGTCAGGTCTCCACGGGGCGCTTCGGCTTTCACACCGTGGGGTGCAGGCTGTGGGCTGTGGATCGCCGCCTCATTTTCAGTGACACTGACTCGTGCCTGGTAGCCTCCTCTTGTAAGCCTTTCTCATTTTCTCTTTGTTTCACAGATGTTTGAGGGATCAGAGGCGGATGAGAAGAAGGAAATGCCCGGGGAGGAAGGGAAGGGGCCGGATGCCAAGGACCCCTCACCCAGCAAGGACCTGTCTCCTGGCCAGGAGCCTCTTCCCGGACAAGAGCTTCCACCCAAAGAGGACTCCTCTTCTGGCCAGAAACGTTCTGCTGGCCCAGAATCAATGCCCAGCAAAGACTCATCTTCTTGCAAAGAACCTCCTGTGCGCCAGGAATGCTCGCCCAGCAAGGACTCCCCGCCAGGCCAGGAACACCCTGCAGCCGCAGTCTTCTCTCCATGCCAGGACCTTCCTGCTGGGCAAGAACCCTCTCCCGGCCAAGACCCTCTAATCAGCAAAGACCTCCCTGCCTTCCAGAAACCCCCTGCCCAGGACCTTCCGCCCTGTCAAGACCTGCCCCCCGGCCATACCCCTCTGGCAGCTCAGCCCCTTGCTGAGGAGACCACAAGCTCTGGGGACCCACCAGCAGCCACAGGGAACCCACCCATGGCCTCCAAGCCGAACTTCGTGATCCCCGAGGTCCGGCTGGATAGCACCTACAGCCAGAAGGCAGGGGCGGAAGGGGGCAGCTCTGGCGACGAGGAGGATGCAGAGGAGGCCGAGGAGGGGGAGGAGGATGAGGACGAGGACACAAGCGATGACAACTACGGAGAGCGTGGGGAGGCCAAGCGCAGCAGCATGATCGAGACGGGCCAGGGTGCTGAGGGCGGCCTCTCGCTGCGCGTGCAGAACTCGCTGAGGCGCCGGACGCACAGCGAGGGCAGCCTGCTGCAGGAGAACCGTGGGCCCTGCTTCTCCTCCGACACCACCCTGCACTGCTCGGATGGCGAGGGCGCCGCATCCACCTGGGCCATGCCTTCCCCCCGCACCCTCAAGAAGGAACTGGGCCGCAATGGAGGCTCCATGCACCACCTTTCCCTCTTCTTCACAGGACACAGGAAGGTAAGGAGCCCAAGGGTGGAGGGGAACAGGGTACATGACAGGGTTGGATGGGTCCAAGAACTGCAGGGAATGAATCTTGGCTTTGTCCCACCTCTGCTTTTGTCCCAACCTTCCAATAAGCCTTCTACCCATTTAAAAGATGATAAAACTGAGGCCCAGAGGGACCAAGAAGGCAGAACTTGGACTTAAACACAAGACTTTCTGCAGATATTCTTACAGCTCCATTTTACTGGGGGAATCCACCAAAAGTAGGGCAGGTATATTTGGATCTATAAGATCCAACATGCTAACTGGAGAAATAGTCATAACTTACACTTGGTCCAAGCCTAGCCAGACTAGAAATCTGTCAGCCCACAAGCGTGACAACACGAGTTTCCTCCATGCTGGCATTATTCTAAGCAATTTATATGAACTCATTAAGCCTCACAGCTGCCTTAGGAGGTAGACACTGTTGTTGCCTGCAACGGATGAGGAAACTGAGGTACTGGGAGGTTATGTCACTCACATTAGGTTGCACAGTTTATAAATGTCTGAACCAGAATTAGAATGAGGCTCCAGGGCTGGAGCTCTCAACCACCGTGCTCTTTGTCTCTTGCAAATATTTATAAATAGATGAATAAGTGTTTATTGATTTCCTGCTGTGTGCCAGGCCTTGTGCTCCGTGCCACAGCAGGGGCCACAGAGATGCGTGAGGCTGATCTCAGCCTATGAGGAATGTGTTTTCTGTGTGGGCCAGCGGGGTGGCCAGCAGCGGAAAGGTTGCAGCATGGCTTTGAAGCCCGTCCGTGTTCATGCTCACTGTCTCAGTCAAGCCCAACTCTGCGACCCCATGGCCTGTAGCCTGCCAGGCTTCTCTGTCCATGGCATTTTCCAGGTAAGAATACAGGAGTGTGTTGGCATTTCTTCCTCCAGGGAATCTTCCTGACCCAGTGATCGAACCTGCATCTCTTGCTTTGGCAGGCGGATTCTTTACCACTAGCCACCTGGGAAGCCCTTGAGGCCTACTGGCCAGTTTGAATCTGGTCTCTGTCCCTCACTTACTATGTGGTCTTGGGTGAGCCACTCAGCCTTCCTGAGCCTTAGTGTCTTCTCTGAAAAGCAGAGATTAATAGCACTTACAACCCATGGCAATTGAGGGTGAGCCCAAAGAGCCTGCGGCTTCCCTGGTAGCTCGGACAGTGAAAAGAATCTGCTTGCAATGCAGGAGACCCGGATTCCATCTCTGGGCTGGGAAGTTCCCCTGGAGAAGGGAATGGCAACCCACTCCAATAGTCTCACCTGGAGAATTCCATGGACAGAGGATACAGTTCATGGGGTCACAAAGAGTCAGACACGGCTGAGCTACTAACACTCTCACTTCACTTTCTAAAGAACTTGGTGCCTGATGTCATTAGTCTAGGCGCCAGGCAAATGCTGTGGAGATGCTAACAGTCAGTGTGGTGCAAGGTGTTGTTATGACAACTATTGTGAGGCTGAGGGGGGTGCGGGGAGGAGAGACCCCAGGGCAGAGGGCCACCAGGCAAGGCTTCTAGCAAAAGATGCTCCTCCGCTTGGCTTTGAAAGTTGAACAGGTTTAGAATAAACAGAGAGGATGAGGTAGGCATACTGTGAAAGAACATGACCGAGACTAAGCTCTGCAGAAGTTAATTTAGCTAGAACAAGAGATTTCTAAAGTTCATGGATGGCTGATGCATGACATGCATGCTGCCATTCCTGCCTCCAAACCTGTGGCAGACATGACTAATGGATGTCAGCACACTTCCCCACCAAATTGAGACATGGCCTCAGAAGCCTCTGCAGCTTCTCAGCCACTAGCAACAAGGCTGCTCAGCACGAAGGATAACACCTTCTGCTGAAAGGTGCCTATGCTGGAAGGGTTGGTTGGGGCCCTCCAGAAAAGGGCCTTAAACTTTGTGTCCAGGAATTAGAACTAAATTCCAAAGGCAAGGGAACAGGATCTATTTCCTCATCTGTAAGTGCTGTTGATGTGCTCTGAAATCATCAGGGAATAGGTCATTAATATATAGATTTCTAATTCCCCTCCCTAGAAGCTGGAATCAGAATTTCCAGGGGGCAGTGCCCAGACCCTGCGTTTTAAACCAGTCCCTCAGGGATTGGGACATTTCCCATAGTTTGAGTATCACCATCTAAGGCCATTTTTTTGGAGGCAGTTTCTATAGGGAGGAGTCCAGATCTCTGTCCTACTGAAGTGAGGCTTCAGGCCAACTCAGGCCAGGCCTGGACATTCTCTTCTGGACGACGGCTGAGGTCCAAGGACCCACACCCACTTTGGGCCTCCCAATCTCACTGTCTCCACCAGACCCTTCCAAGTTCTGTCCCATCTGCTCTTGCTCCAGTACAGATATTTATATACAGATACATTCACACACATTCTCACATACATTTCTAGTTCCCCAAACCAGTTGATCTCAGCTCCAATTTGGGGGCAGATATTTCTGCCTGGTAGTCCAGCATGCTTAGGCCAGCTCTCTCTCCTGTCCCAGCTTCCTCCTTTGGGAGCTGAAGGTTCCCGCTGGCATCCTCCCACCCCCCACCCTCTTTTGGCCTGTTGCCTCCTTTCTTGGTCTTGAGTGACTAGCTGGCAGGGACCTCAGAGGCTGCCACCCTACCACTTGGCTTCTGCTTGCCAGGCCTTGAGTCCTTCAGCATTGTTCATATCCTTTTCCTTCCAGACAGCCAGCTTCAGTAAGAAGCTAACCCTTGTCAAGGGGAAGTGCGGTCTAGGCTGGACAGAGGCCCTGGTGTCCTCTTCCATCCCTCACTGGCGGGGGGACTTGGACAAATCCCTGCCCTTCTCTGAGCCTCAGTTTCCTCATCAGTAAAATGGGTATTATGAGTACATAGTACCTCTATCATAGGGTTACTGGGAAGATTAAAGAGCCTGACTTGGGTTAAGCGTTCAGAAGAGTGCCTGGCACTCAGCTTCTGCTGGGTCCTCCATAAAGGGGATCATGCTGACGACAATGGTTGTGATGAGAAAAAGGAGGACCGCAAGAGCAGTAGCAGTCCTCCCTGCCCCCCACCTCCTCCCACCCCACTACCCCCGCCTTTCTAGCCTTCACAGCACTGCTGCAAGCTGGGACCAGTTGTACTCATCTCACAGTGGGGAGTCTGAAGCCTAGGGAGAAGGGTTTGTCCCAGGCCACATGACGATGGAGCTGGACAATGACCTCACCTTGTCCAGTCCTCTCTGAGCCCGTCCTAAACCCTGCACACCCCTAGCAGGTGAGGGGCAGCGGGTTGGGGACTGGCAGCTGGGGGAGGCGGCAGGTTTTCCTGTGACTTCCATTTTCCCGGTTTGGGCCTGACTTTTCAGGGAGGGTCCATGGATGCCAACTAACCACAGTTTCCAGGCAGAGCCAGGCAGGAGGTGAAGAGGAGAGGGATGAGGTCTTCAGGCTGTGGAGTGAGACAGACTGGGTTCAGTCTCAGCTCTGCCTCCTCCCTCCTGGTCTTGAGACCTTGGCCAAGTTACTGAGCTTCTTTTTTTTTTTTCCTGAGCTTTGATTTTCTCTTATAAAACAAGAGTGGCTAAGTCTTCAGGGAGTTGCCCCAGGGATTCAAGACAACTGCAGTATATTGACAGCTCTGTGCCCACAGTAGTAATCCTGTGATACAATGAGACCCAGGAGGGCCAGACAGAGCTCCTGTGGCCTTCGGCCAGTCATTGTGCTGCTGTCCGAGGCTGGCCATAGTGCAATCTGTCTGTCACAGAGGCAGCAGTCCCTGTGTTACCCCTCCCTGCTGCTGTGTTTAGGAGTATCTGAACCAGACAGACCTGAGAGATGGAGCCAGGATCATCTTACGGGTGGGCTGCCTGAGGTCTAGAGAAGAGAAGATCCCCTGGGGTTATCCCGTGGGGTATCCTGAGGCTGGCTGGCTCTTGTGCTGAGTTGAGTTGTCCCACAGTGCCCTCTGCTGCCAGACCCGCACCTTGCCAGCTGCTCCCAAAAGGGTCCAGCAGGACAGATTTTCTGGGCCTGTGTCTGTCCTTTTCCTGGGGGCCAGGGACACTTCAAGAGCATCTGTGAATTTCACCCCAGCCTGGCCTGGCTCAGCCCAGAATCATGGGTCATTCCTTGACAGCGGGGAGAAGAGGCTGTGGCCCCTCCCTGGCGGTGCTTCCTTCTCCCCTCCTGCAGGAAGCCAGCTTGGGCAGAGGCTGTCAAGGGAGGGTGCCCGCCCTGCTGCACTAAGTTTCCCATCTAGGTTGTGGTTCAGACAAGGGAGCCCCTAAGACGCCTTCCAGCTCCAAGGCATGATAGCATCTTCCAGCCTCCTACCTGTAAAAGCCTAAAGGATTCGTTCCTCTGTCTAAACAAATAAGTGTAGAGTTTAGTCCCAGTGTTTCTGCAAAGTTCCATGTGGTCTGCCAAGATGGTCTGGGTCAGAGAGAGGAGCCAGGTATGGCCACGTAGCCCCAGAAGTCAGGTCAGGACCAGCAGGGGGATTCAGGTGAGGCCCTGCTTATAGGAGACCCCTCGGTCATGGTGGGGTCTGCAGCCAGACCTGAAATTTTTTTTGCTACTGGCCAGCTCCGAGAGCCCAGGCAAATAGAAATAGCAACCTACTTCAATACTCTTGCCTGGAAAATCCCATGGACAGAGGAGCCTGGCAGTCTGCAGTCCATGGGGTCACAAAGAGTCAGACATGACTGAAGTGACTTAGCATACAGCTCTGGGCCTCAGTTTCCTCAGCTGTAAACTGGGAGGAAATAACAGCAAAAAGCTCTTAGAATTGTTGAGAAGGTTAAATTAAAGTATGACACAGCACTTTAGCACATTGCCTGGCACGTAGTGAGTAACAGCTGTAACCACTAAAAAAATATAGTCACAACCTGAAAGCAGAGAGTTATTTAGTTTGGTGGGAATGACTCCAAGCCTGGGAGATAGCATCTCAGTATATCTGAGAAAACTGCTCCAAGGAGACAGGAGGGGAAGTCAAGCTATATACAAGTTTGCAGACAGTCTGAACATCAAAGATCAAGTTAAGAAATTTAGCATTCTGTGTATGGGAAGATGCAAACCTCTGGGCTCACTGAATTCATTCCTTGCGTGTGCACCTCAGCTGACTGGGGCCGATCCTGTTTCATTAGGAGTTGGCAGATGGCTGCTTCTTGCATTCCCCAGCTCCTCAGAAGTCACTGTTGGTGGTGGTGTGTGTGTGTGCTGGGGGGTGGGCAGCATCCCCTGGCCTGCAGTTTTGGGAGCCCTCATTCACATTTGGAGGCCAGAGATCACTGATGGCTGTGACGTTTCTTGTTTATTGATATGGCAGGAGACAGTCTCAGTTCATACCACCGTAGCTACGAGTCATCAAGCACTTCTGCAGGTGTTCATTAATCCATGTAACACCCCTTTGAGAGGTCCAGTTACTATCCTCATTTTACAAATAAAAAAACCGAGGCACAAAAAAGGGATATAATTTGGCTGAAGTTGATTAGCTAATGAGTGACTGAGCTAGGATTCAAATCCAGGCAGTTTAGCATTTGACTCTTTACCGTGACTATTGTAATAGCCATAATAACAATATAAACAGTAATTATTCCTCCAGTCCCTGGAGGTGGCCCGGTGGGAACTGGGCGGGCCTCAGGGACTGTCTGGAGTGAAGGGCGGGCTGAGTAGTTCTGGGTTCATCTCCAGTCACCTTTCAGCACAGAGGAGCCAAGGAGCAGCGCAGGGGAGTAGATGGGAAGGAGAGACGCTTTGTGTGCTGAGCCTCAGGCAGGCCTCACTGCAGCTCCCGGAGACAGGAGGCTTGGGGGCCACGCTGAGCCTAGAAATCCGAGCCCTGACTTTCCATCTCATCTCTTTCTGGCACACAGCACCTCTGTGGGGTGTGGGTTTCGCTGGCTATTTTGGGGGCCGACCCCCAGGGCCTGAGCTCCCCGGCCCCTCTCTCAGGCTGATTGATGAGAGCTGGCCCTGGAGAAGATGACCCCCTCCCAGCAGTGGAAGGAAGAGCCTGGTTCCCAGCAGTGCAGAGCCTTGGGGTGGCGGGCGGGGCGGGAGTGGTCCCCAGGCCCATTGTGTGGGGCCGATAAAGTGCGGAAGCTGAGGTTAAATGGGAGGAAGCCCAGCGCTCTGGGCCCTTTCCCACGGGTGGGGGCTTCAGGCCTTGCCTGGCCAGGCCAGACAACTGTGACCTGTGTGCAAGGGCTTGGCACTGACAGCAAAATCACTGGGCGCTGAATGCTGGCAGCCCCCAGTGCCTGAGGGTGCCCTGTGTACCAGTCGGGCCTTGGGGGCCCAGACTATCCTGGTGAGCCTCCCAACAGCAGGGTGATGCCTCTGCTGGAGCTAAAGAAGCTGAAACTGAGAAAGCCTGGGAACGTCTCCAAAGTTAGTGGAGGCAGCATCCATACCCAGGCTGCAAACTGTAGATCCGGAGTCCCGTGCCATGGCTGGGCGTGTGCCTGTGTGTGCACGTACACGTGTTTACAACCTTGGTGGGGCAGCGTTCTCAGGAAGGAGGTGGCATTTCCCCTGAGCTGTTCATTGAAAACCTTCAAAATGTGTCCCGTCCTTGCATCTGAGTAGCAGCATCCTCTGGTGGAGAAACATAGGCCTTAAATTCAGACAGACCTAGATTCTAGCTGTCACGTAAACGCTGGGTGTCCTTGGGCAGATGACTTAGCTTCTCTGAGGTTCTGTTTACTTTTATGGACTTACTCTGAGATTAATGAGACAGTGTCTGGATAACGTCCATTCTGAGGTCTGGCCTATAGCATGAACTCCATGAATGAAGCTATAACTCATCCATCCATCCATCCATCTCTGGGTCATTGCCCCACTGAGGCTGGTAGCTCCGGCTATATCTGGATTAAGCCCGCTTTTCTTCCCAGGATTGAGAACATGGTATTTTAAAGTTCAGCCCATTTTCTTTATTTTACAAATGAAACTGAGATCCAAGGTGTGACTCGCGAGGAGTCAGAGTGAGAGTCACACCTGGTGGCCTTCCGTCTTGTCTTAGGATGTCTCAGCTGCAGCTATTCTAACATCTCAGTGCATTTCCTGTGCTTCTGCTCTGGGGTGGCACTGTAGGGGTCTGATTTCTTCAGAGGGAGGATGGACACACAGAGGCAGGGGAACAGAAGGCGGCCCCAGGAGAGACGGTGGGAGTCTGGAGTGGTGTGGAGGAGAGGAGGGGTGACAGGCTGGGAGGGTGTCAAGATTGGGCAGAAGAGGAGAAGGCCTTCCAGGAAGGGGGCACAGCGTAAGCAAAGGGAAGCGGGGTGGAGGTAGGGCAGGGCAGAGTCTGGGGGCTCAGTGGAATAGCAGGAAATAAAATTGCAGGCCGTTAATCAAGCAGTGAAGCCTTCAAGATACTTCCTTCCCAACCTGCTTTCCCTTTCTTGATTCATTCATTCATTCAAGTATTTCTTGAGCTCCTAACATACACCAGGCCCAATCAAGGTGACCTAGACAGAGGTGAAGGCAGACAAAGGCCCTGCTCTTGGGAACTCACACTCCAGTAGAGGAGACAGATCGGATAGAAGCCATGTTGGATGCAGCGGGGACCTCAAAGGGGTAAAGAGGGCACAACCTTGGTCTAGGAGTCAAGGAGGGCTTCCTGGGTGAGGGGGCATTTAAGCAGCTTACCTGAGGTCTAGGTCTTTGCTGAGGCTGGGTCTTGGAAGGAATGGGAGGTGAGAGAGTCACCAAAACATCTCCCAGGGAAGGAAGAGTGTGTACAGAGCCTGACTGGGAAGGTTTTTGGTTGGAATGGTTTTCGGTTGAAGGGCAGTTTGAAGAGGTTGCTGGAGCAGGGGTCAGGCCAGAGAGATAACCGACGGAGTTGTAGCTGATGGTGATACAGAGCTTTCTGCCCAGATCCGAAGATGGTAAACCCTGTACACCATGTCCTGGAGTTTGGACATTGTCTCAAGGGTACTTGGGAGCCATGGAAAGCTTTAAGAGACAGGCAAGAGAAAGTGAAAGTGAAGTCGCTCAGTCGTGTCCCACTCTTTGCGACCCCATGGACTGTAGCCTCCCAGGCTCCTCCATCCATGGAATTTTCCAGGCAAGAGTACTGGAGTGGGTTGCCATTTCCTTCTCCAGGGGATCTTCCCCACCCAGAGATTAAACCTGGGTCTCCTGCATTGCAAGCAGACGCCTTTACCATCTGAGCCACCAGGGAAGCTCTTAAGGCATGAGAGGTGCTCTTGTATGTAATAATGCACTCCACACGCTGCTGACCCACCCCAGGTCTCTTTAAAAACCTCAGGATCCTGAGTTGGTTAGTCATTGTCATCTCCATGTTGGAGTTAAGCACTAGAGGCTCAGGGAGGGACAGCCGTTGGCTAAGTCACACAGTAGAACCTTGACTGAAGCTTTGTCTCTGTCCTGCCCTGCTTCCGTGAGTGCTGTGTTTCTGGCTGCTCCTGCGCAAGCTGCGTTCCTAGGTGCTCGAGGAGGACACTCTGTGAACAGGCTGCTCCTAGTAGCGGGGTCTCCCTCCCTCTGCTGTTCTTCAAGGGGTGGGAGCATGGAGGTGGGGGTGGGCTGGTTGGTGGGACCTGCTAGATCCCTGAGCCTCTCTTTGCTCAGACAACAGCCCAGGTTGCAACGTGTCTGTGTTTTCTCTGCAGATGAGCGGGCCTGACACAGTAGGGGACGATGATGACACCTCCCGGAAGAGAAAGAGCAAAAACCTGTACGTTGGAAAGATCTATGGTCCTCACCCTAGTGATGGGGGCGGGGGACGGTCCCTGCACCCCTCTCCTTCCCCTGTCTGCCGGCTTATTCTCCATGCCCAGTGGGCCAGGGGCAGAGGCAGGGAGAAGGGGCTGCATCCAGTCCTACCCTAGACAGACACTCATGAAAAATGGGATCTTGGGACCTAGCTGTGGCCCCAAGGTGAGGTCAGCCAGGGTCCTGAGCACCCAGCACCGCCCTCAGCGTCCATCCACACAGAGTGAGGCGAGGTGCTGATTTAGTATCTGGAAGCCACAGGGAACCAAGCAAAAGCAAGCAGCTGGGTTGCCCTGGCTCTGTCCAGCTGCCAGGCCAAGCGGTGGCCAAGTGACCATGACGAGTTCTTCACTCCCTCCGAGAAAGGGCTGACTAGCCTGGTCACGAGAGTCCCCTTTCTCCACTGAGCTCTTGAATGCTGGCAGTCCTGGGCATTGCCAGGAGGGGGTGCTGCAGGCTCAGAGAGCCGATCCCATACGCCCCATGCCTTTCTGCCCCCACCCCCTCCACATAATTTATACTTTCGATTTGGAAGTTTGTTAGAGGTACTCGGTTATTAACAGAGAGTGAGGGGTTTTCTCCATGGTCTCCTTGTACCCCGGGCCATGGAGACTGTGGGCAGGGACAGAGGAGAAGGCGGTGAGGGACATGGTGGCCCTCAGAGGGAACCCCCTCCCCTCCAGGTCCTGTAGAGCCCACCGTTGCACACCAATTAGGCCGGCCTTGGGGTCGGGGCCCTGACTGCAACCTTGGCTCAGGTCCACTCCCTAGAAACTCTCTCCCCAGCTTCCCTGCCCTCTCCAGTTTCTCGCAGCAACATTAGGCTTCTCTCACTCTGCAGCCAGAACCGACGCACTTTCTAGGGAAGGTGAAATGCACAAAGATGACTCTTTGTACCAACCATCCGGTGAAGGCGGCACCAGAATGGCTGAGGGTGGCGCTCCCAGGAGTGCAGCAGTGGAGGGCAGCAGAGGGCAGGCATCCAGGGTGCTGGAGCTCTCCTGCCTCACCCACTCTGGCCTTCTTTTCAAGTAGGGCACTGCCTCTTGACGACCCATGGCTCACATTCTTAAATGCTTAGGCGAGGATTCTTAGATCTGCAATGATAAATAGCTCATATTTATTGTGCTAGGCACTGTTCTGTGTGCATTGACATGTATTATCTAATTTGACCTTTGCATTCACGCATGCGTGCTTAGTTCTGTCTGACTCTGCCACCCCATGGACTGCAGCCTGCCAGGATCCTCTGTCCATGGAAGTTTCCAGGCGCGAATACTGGAGTGGGTTGCCATTTCCTGCTCCAAAGGATCTTCCTGACTCAGGGATCAAACCTGCGTCTTTTGCAGTGGTAGGCGGATTCTTTACCACTGCGCCGCCTGCCTTTACAATACTTTAAAGAAAAGAGAAATTATTGGAGTATAGTTGCTTTGTTTATTAGATTTTCTCCCCATTTAGGTCACCACAGAGCACTGAGTAGAGTTCCCTGTGCTGAACAGTAGGTTCTCGTTAGTCATTTGCTTTATACATAGCTGTGTATATGGCAAACCCAATCTCCCAGTTCGTACCCCCTCCTTGGTAACCTTAGGTTCGTTCTCTGCATCTGTGTCTCTCTTTCTACCTTGCCAATAAGTTCATCTGTACTATTTTTCTAGATTCCGCATTTAAGTGACCTTTACCATAATTTTTATTTTACTCTCCTTTTTTCTTATTTAACCTGTTTTACAAATGAGTAAACTGAGGCAGAAAGAGGTTAAGTTGGTTTTCCAAGGTTAAGTGGCTTTTCTGAGAGTTGAGATCTGAAACCTGGCGTGATGGCTCTAAAAAAGTAAATATGCATACACATATATTTAAATTTTTTAATTTATTTTTTCCCTTCAGTACCCATTATTTATTTACTTATTTTTTTGGCCTCATGACGCAGCTTGCAGGATCTCAGCTCCCTGACCAGGGATCTGATCTAACCCAGGCACCCTGCGGTGGAAGCACAGAATCCTCACCACTAGACCACCAGGGAATTCCCACAGAGCCTGTTATTTCTAAGCAGAGCACCCTGAATGAGGTCTGCAGCACCCCTGCTAATTAGCCTTTGAGCTCCTAGTGATGGGAGCCCATTCTTCAGAGGCTACTTGCTCCATCTTTTCATGGCTCTGATTGGAGGAAAATGTCCCTTTAGCTTCTTCTTGTGGGTCCCAGTTCTACTGTCTGGACCCATGTGGGGCATCTCTGACCTCTACCATCCTTTCTTGAGTTACCTGGGTGGCAATCAGGGATTTTCAAGGCCCTCTCCAGCTGAGCCGTATGGCTGTGAGTCTGCCCAGCTGTATATCTAGGGACGAAAGGCTTGGCTGGGCAGGCGCTTCAGACTCCTCCAGCCACAGGGAAACACAGTGGTTTCTGAGCCAATAAAGAGCCCAAGTGGAAGGCAGCAGCCTGCAGGTTGGACCTCAGGCAAGCTCTCCTCCTCACCCCCCTCCCCTCCCCCCAGCTTCTATGTCCTCACCTCGATAGCGGGCCAGGAGCAGGGGTCCCAAACAGAGCATGGTGCCCCAAGAAGCTGGGCTCTGTCACTCCTAGCCCCACCAAGGCTCTCAGAGGGCCTTGATCCTCACTGGAGGGCTGCCCGTCCCTGGACTCCTTGGCCTTATCTCATTGGCTTGGAATCTGCTAGAGCAGGGTCCTCACCTCTAATCAGCTGCCCTAGGACCTCAGGGTCCATATAGATAAGCCTGAGCACTTTTGCCCCAGCCACTGTGCTAAAGCTTTTTGTGCATTTTTCCCTTGCCTCGAAACAAGCCCAGCAGATGGTAGGTACTGTCATCATCTGTGTTCAACAGATGAGAAAGCTTGACATTCAGAGAGGTTAGGTAACTTGATAAAGGGCACACAGCTGGTAACAGCTGGGGCTGGGAGCTGAACCTGAGCCGGTCTTGCTGCAGCATTTCTGCTCCTAACTTCCTCCTGCACCGCTCGCCTTCATTAAACAGGGCAGACTGTTGGTCTTAGTAACCTCTGAAGCTCGGATAACTTCAGAAGTATGCTGCCCAACGTATAAAACACATTTGAAAGTCCATTATTTAAATTTCTTTTACACTTACTTAGCTTTACGATTTTGATAACGCATTTTAAATTTTACGCATTTAATTTTTCGGTTCAGTCAGCATTTGTCGTCTTTAATCAGAAGGACAGAGATCAAAAACTAAAACAAAAAAATGTGTTATTCAAAAGTCATAAGACTAAGTAGGCATAAAAAAGTTAATTTGTTTCAAATGACATTTTTGAGAATTTATGGGCTTTGTACTTTTGAAGTGATTTGAGCTTAAAACTTGAAACTTCACGGGACATTCTGCATATTCATGGGTGGATATATCCAAAGCCGATGAGGGAGACTGAGCAGTCTGCTGGCAGAAACTATTCTCTGGGAGGTGCCCAGGTAGGGGTCTAGGGACCGGGGAGGCAATCATGAGCAGGAAACACTTAACCCCTTTCTTGCCAGCAGCTTGCCCACAGGCTGAAATCTTCCCTGGGGGAGTGGCAGGGCTAAAAATGGCTCTTGGCTAAAAATAGCCTGTCCTGCCACCCTGGTGGGCAGAGCCTCCCTTCCCTCCGCCTTCCCTCCCAGCAATTTGCTGACTTGTTTTCTCCTCCTTCCCAGGGCGCTGCCATGGTAACGGGGAGGCCAGTCACAAATAACGGGTTTGGCTTCCTGCCTGGGCGGGCCCCAGAGGCCGCCCCTTGCAGACACATGCCCCTTTCACGGGCTCCCTCTTAGGGTTGGCCAGGAGGGATTTTTTTTTTTTTCCCTGCTCCCGTCCTGGTCCCTCCCATTTCCTGGCTCCTCCTGTCTGAGTCCTAGCCTGGCCTGTGCCTGGGAGTCCAGTCGTCCGGGGGCTGGGATTCCAGTGAGTGCTCAGCTGCAGCCCGCACCGTTGCCGCCTGGTACCAGGTTGGGAACAGGAGCCTGGGGTGCTTGCAGCAGACTGTCCCAGGCAGCAAGGTGGGGGGCCCTACAGCGATGCTCCGAGGCATGTACCTCACTCGGAATGGGAACCTCCAGAGGCGGCACACCATGAAGGAGTAGGTGCCCCTCGCCCCAGCCCTGGCCCTCCCCACCCTGAACTGGCAGCAAGCGAGTGGACCGGGCTCACCGACCCCTTCTCTGCTTCTGTCCCCAGAGCCAAGGACATGAAGAACAAGCTGGGCATCTTTAGGCGGCGGAACGAGTCCCCTGGGGCCCAGCCAACGGGCAAGACAGACAAAGTGATGAAGTCATTCAAGTAGGTCCTCTCCGGCACCCCTGGGTCCCCTCAGACACTCACGGGTCCCGTGGGAGCAGGGTGGCTGGTGGGCGTGGAAGGGAGAATGCAGTTGGCTGATCCAGCTCGGGGCTGATGGAGGCTCCTGTGGAAGGAGCCTCATACCCGGCATGAGCAGCATGGATGGGGAGCCACTGTCCCAGGAAGGACGGCCGGGGAGGGACCGAGGTGGGGGTAGAAGTGATGCTGCCGGCCCCAAGAAAGGGGGTGGGCCCCCTCCTGTGCTCCTCATGGGGCTCAGCTACTTTCTGGGGCCAAGGACAGCTGACAGGGGTCAGCTCACTTCCCTGAGCCTCCTGGTCCCTCACTGTGCCCCTTGCCTTCCCCTCAGGCCCACTTCAGAGGAAGCGCTCAAGTGGGGCGAGTCCTTGGAGAAGCTGCTGGTCCACAAGTGTAAGTGGGGGCCACCCGGCCTGTCCCCTCTCTGTGTCCTGTCTCGCGTCCTCCTCTCCTCCTCTCCCAGGCTCAGAGGGTGCATCTGGCCCCGGAGAGGCTGCCTTTCCCTGTTTCCCGGGCCCAGTCAGGGGTCCCCGCTGTTGGGAAAGGCTGAGGCCCTTAGTCTGGCCTTGGAGCCTGCTGCTGCCAGCCCCTCCCTGTTCATGAGAGCTGGCACTGCCTGCCGCAGGCCTTTGGGACCTGTGTTGTCAGACCCATATTCCCAGAATAACAATAAACACTTCCATGTGCTGAGGGCATACGCGGGGCCAAATATGCCTGTCATCTCGTGGATGGGAACCCCTTCTGATCCTCACTAGGATCCAGGAGGTGGTTCCCATTTGACAGATGAGGAAACTGAGGCACCGATGGGGAGAGACCTGGCCAAGGCCCATGAAGAGGCAATACAAGGGTGGGGACCATATCCTGGGTTCCTGGCTCTCAGGAGCGGGTGACCTTCCTAAGCCCCCAGCATCTGCACCCAGAATGAGCCAAGAGGGTCCACTGGGGGTGCCTGAGGGCAGGAGGGGCTGGTTTGGCCTCTCACCTCAGGGTCTGGGCTTCTCCTCACAGATGGTCTAGCGGTGTTCCAGGCCTTCCTCCGCACTGAGTTTAGTGAGGAGAACCTGGAATTCTGGCTGGCATGCGAGGACTTCAAGAAGGTCAAGTCACAGTCCAAGATGGCGGCCAAGGCCAAGAAGATCTTTGCTGAGTACATCGCCATTCAGGCGTGCAAGGAGGTAGGGCTTTGGGCTGGGCCCTCAGGCCCCCGTCCCCATGCCCAGTGGCCTCTCGGTGAGGGGGCTGGCTGGAAGCCTCAAGGAGGGGCTCAGCCAGGGGAGAGGCCAGAGTGACTCTTAGAGGCCAAGTGCCCAGGGTGAAGAGGAAGCAGGCTGGGGTTCCCGGGAAGAACAGAATCCTGACTGATAACACAAATGGCCACTGTCGGGCTGCTAGGTGCCAGGCCCATGCAAAGCCCTTCACAGATGAGCGCTCATATTTAACCCTCACGACAACCTGTAATATAGGTTTTAATATTATTTTCATTTTTAAAATGAGGAGACAAAGTCTCAGAGAGCCTAATGTCTACTGAGTGTTTCCAGTGTGCCAGGCGTTATCTTTTTTAAATAAATAGTTGGTGATGCTAATGTTCACAGCTCTTTGAGGACAGTACTGTTATTCCAGCCTATAATTAAGACAGCCAGGGCTCAGACCACTTAAGCGATTTGCTTAAGGTCACACACCTAACATGTGGCATTGCTGGGATTTGAACCCAGGTAGCCTGACCCTAGAGGTGATATTTTCAGGCCCTAAAAACTCTACCACCCCTCCAGTCAGTGACTGAACCAGGACTTGACTCTGCTAACCTATAGGGTTCCCCTCTGAACCTTAGGATGTGGAGTAGAAGGGCTTGGAGGTGAGAGACTGGGCAGGTCCCGCCCCGGCCCCCGGCCCTCAGGAGCAGCTTCTTGCGGGCGGCCCTGACCTCACCGCCCTCCGCCCCACAGGTAAACCTGGACTCGTACACACGGGAGCACACCAAGGACAACCTGCAGAGCGTCACTCGGGGCTGCTTCGACCTGGCGCAGAAGCGCATCTTTGGGCTCATGGAAAAGGACTCATACCCACGCTTCCTCCGCTCGGACCTCTACCTGGACCTCATTAACCAGAAGAAGATGAGTCCCCCGCTTTAGGGGCCACGCGGGTAGAGCTCAGTGTTCACACCAGGCGGGCTGGGCCCCTTCCCACCTGCCTCCCTCCCCCCTGTGACAGAGGGGGCAAGCAAGCCCCCGGAGGCTGCGTCCGGATAGACAGACGGACATTTGGATGAGAGGCCTGGACCAAGAGAGGCCCAGGCCACTGGAGGAGCAGAGGGACTGGCCCCACTGGGTCCCCGCTGCCCTGGTACGAGGGGGCCCAAGGGCCTGGGCAGGTCAGGGGCCCGGGCTAAGACAGATCCGGAGCTGCTGCTCCCTGCTGCAGAGACTTCGCAACGACCAAGTTCCTTAAAGAACTGGCTGGTGGGGCAGGGGCCGAGGCCTGGGCTCCGGGGCTCTTCGGGGAGCTGCTGGGGCTCACAGCTCAGACCCCTGCCTTGAGTTTTATTTATTTAAACAGTAGTTGGATGCTTGGCACGTCGTCCTGTAATAGGAAACCTTTGCCTCGTCAGTTTTCCTACTTTACAAGTGCAATATTTTAACCAACGCCTTGTGAAAAAGCCGCCTTGCTGAGAAGGTGGGCACCATATTCCAGTTTCAGGGGATTCACTGGTCCTGAGCCCCTGTGGCGGGCAGCTGGGCCTGCTGGACCGATAAGGCCCAGAGGGGCGGGGGCTGTAGTCTGACCTCACACCGAAATCCAGCCCCCCCTGAGTGAGGGGGGTCCCCCGGGGGGCTCCGGGAAAGCATGGCACCCTCAGACCACACAACGGCCGAGTTCTGGAGCAAATAAAAGGCCTGTGTTATTTTTGTTCTTGACCCTTTCTGTGCGTTCCTGGTTCCGAGGCTTCCCAGGGTCACCGGGGCTGGGAGGGTTGGGAGGAGGGCTGCCAATCACGCTTCTCTCTTCCCATCACCTGCCTCCCATCTGGTGCCGGTGCTGCTCGCAGACAATCAGTCGCTACCTCTGTGCGTGAGCTCTGCCAAGCTTGTCCCAATTACCATCACATCTTCCCCATAAGCCTGGAAGGTGGCCGTTATCCCCATTTTACAGATGAGGCACGTGAAACCCAGGCAAGTAAGGTGACTTGCCCAAGGTCACACTGCTGGCCAATGGCAGCCAGCAAGGGGCTCAGCCTAAGCCCGCCTGACTGCACAGCCTGCTCTCTGGGTTGCCGGCCTCTACCGGCTACTGGATGGAGTCCTAGCTGGGCTGCTAACTGGCTATGTGGCCTTCAGCAAGTTCCTCCAATTTTTTCTGCCCTGCCACCCTCTGAGATTCTAGGGGAACTTACAGGAGGCACAGGGATGGTTGGTGGAGGTGGGTGAGGTCAGGATCTCAGGCAGGGTGGCAGCTGCAGGCGGGTGGGCTCACAGAGGCCTTTACAAT
Source organism: Ovis aries (assembly GCF_016772045.2). Classification (NCBI taxonomy): domain Eukaryota; kingdom Metazoa; phylum Chordata; class Mammalia; order Artiodactyla; family Bovidae; genus Ovis; species Ovis aries. Next base: position 10,133,858 of record NC_056055.1, on the reverse strand, counting down.
GGAGAAAGAACTCAGGAGGTGACAGGGTGGGTCCTTCTGTGGCCCTGGGGAAGACTTCCCCTCTGTACCTAACAGGAGATACACATTTAGGAAAGGCCAGGTTGAGAGGAGGCCCCAGACCGCTCGCTTAGAGAGGTGGAAGAGAGCCTGGCCAAGCTGATGCAAAAGCTGCCCCTGATGCCCACAGGTACCACCTGCGAGGGTCTGAGACAGGGACCAGGGTGTGGCCTGAGGTGGGGACAGGCTCCCTGGGCTGACTTAGATGAAGGCAGACAGAGTTACTGCAGGAGGACCCCATCTCTTTGGAGCTTGTTTGCTGTGTGGGGTTTCGGGTTCAGGGCTGCCCACTGGGGACTTAGAGATGAAAAGGATAGGGGGCTGTGCAGCCTCCTCCCTGCCTTCCCTTGCTGGTCTCCCAGGGCAAGGACACCCCAGGATCCCCCTGCGCATGGAGAACATCAGAAACCGTGGTCTCTGGGGTCCTAATGTTGGGCTAGGTAGACAGCAGGTGTTTAATGAGTACCACAGCCTGTTCCCCCAGCACTGGTACGTGAGCTCCTCCGGGAGTGGGGCTGGGTCTTCTCCCTGGTGCTGGGGGGCCTGGCCAGGGAACCCTGTCTGGCTTTGTAAATGGTGAAGGGCTTTCTCAGGGTGGAGCTGCCAGTGCCTCGATGACCCAGAGGGATGGAGGACAGAGATGCACGCCTGGATCAGAGTGAGGGATGACACTCTAAGGTGTAGTCCAGGCCTGGAGATTTTGGGACCTGACAGCTGGGTAAGCTAAGGCCCAGAGAGGACTGCAACCCCACTCCTGATCCGCCAGAATGGTAGTCACAGAGCTGACATTGGCACCCAGGGCTTCAGGGTCTGGGCTCACCTGGCCTTGCTGGGGCGAGGAGGGGACCCTGGGTCTGGGAGGAGACTCACCTTCCCCTTTCCCTAGGTTCCAGGGAGTCAGCCTTGGGCTGGGCCCTCCATCTTTCCCATTCCCAAGTTGCCATGGAAACCTCAGGCCAGGAGAACCAAGTCAGGCAGATGGAATTCCCATTTCGGAAGGCCCCACTGCCTGGTTTCCATTACTCACACCCGGCGCCCTTGGCCTCCAAGCTGCTTTGGCTACACAGAACAGCTGGAGAGCAGCCTGGAAAAGCGCCTGGGTCTGCCTGCCCTACCCCCACTTGGACTCCCGAGGGACTTGGGCACAGCCCTCACCGCCTTAGGCCGGAGTCCTCTTACCCTGGACTGTTCCCTATTTCTTCTTTCGCATGTGGTCTCCATCTAGCAATCCCAGGCCAGTCGATGTGGGATCTGAGAGCTGCGAGGTCACCACGTCCTGTCCAGCTCCCTCCCCATCTCACAGATGGGAAGACTGAGGCAGAGGGAGGGAAGCAGCAAATGTGTAGAGGTGCAAGGCCCAGGCCCTGGAGTCAGGCTTTAGGATTCACTTAGCCCCTGGTTCTGCCACTTACTACAAGCTGCAAATCTTTGGAGAAAAAAAAACACAAAAAAAATCCTGTAGCCTCTCTGCCTCAGTTTTCTCATCTGTAAATTGTGCAGATTGGCACCTACCTCGGAGTGGCAGTGTCTCAGCGAGGCCGTTTGCAGCAAGTTGAGCCCAGGGCCTGGCAGAGGGACCTGCTCCTCCAGCACAAGCTGCCGTCAACCATGTCACTTTCAGGGTCACAGGGAAGTAGCCAAGCTCACTCTACCTTCGTTAGAGTGGACAGGGAGCCTGAAGCCCGCAGATCCCTGTCCTTCCAGGAATGGTTTTGCTGGAGAATGAAGCCAGCCTGTTCCAGGGAGTAGGTCACAAACAGTCTGTCCCTGTACTGCTGCCCAGTCTTGGCCTGGCTGCGGGCAGCTGGGGTCAGCTGGCAAACTGGGTGTGGAGGGTGAAGAGGGGAGAGGGCAGCACAGTAGTGCCTCGCGGTGGATACCGGTGGGAGGGGATTCAGCCCTGGCCTGCCTGTGGCAACGTCACCCAGCTCCGTTGTGGACCAGTCAAGTCCCTCGTGCTACTGGCCTCTTGGCCTGGCTGGGGGCAGGTATGGCCTCCTAGACTCTTCAACCTGGAAGAGACCATCCGGGTCCCACTGCTGGCTGGTGCCTGGGTCCCTTCTTGGGTTTCTACTTGCATCCCTCCTGCGATGGGGAGCTCAGTACCTCCAGAGGTGGCCCAGGAGCACCTGGGAGCCTCTTGGTGCTCAAGTTCCTCCCCAGTGAAGTGGGATCCTGGGGTGGAGGTGGGGCAAAGGAGGTAGGTCAGCAATAGCCCCCAGAGGCCTCCTGCTCAGCCAGGCCCCCACAGGCTCACCCAGTTAGCCACCTTCCCTCCTTCCCGCCCTCTGGCCCTCTCCAAACTCCCTGAGCTCCCTGCCCCCACCTCCCTGTATCCCTCCCACTCACATCCTACCCTGGAAACTCTCTGACTCGCCTCTCTTCCTGCGAAGCCTGCCCCTCACCCCTGCCTCTCCCTCAGTGCCCCCAGTCCCTCAAGCGATAGACCCTGGGGCCTCAGGGAACGCGCTCCTGGGCTGTAGTTTTGCTTACAGTCTGCAACATCTGTGAAACATCTGGCTTTTGCTGTCTTCTCCCTGGTCAGCCAGGAAGGAGGGAAGGGGGTATCCTGGGTCCCCTACCCCCACAGGGGGCCCTCCCTTGGGTTGGAGGAGACAAGTTGAAGATGAAGGAGTCTGCTCAGCACAATGGGAGTGAAGGCATAGCTGGGGCTGGGGGAGGGCAGGGTCAGGTTGGAGATAAGAAATGACAGCTCAGGCCTCACCCCCAGGGTGTTCCATGCCTCACCCTCACCAGGCCTTGCAACAGGCCTAGAGAAGGTCTGAGTATTGTTTTCATTTCACAGGTGAGAAAGTTAGGGCTTAGAGAAAGTAGATGAGGATGTGGTGGCTGAGTAGGATCTGGGACCCCAACCCTAACTCCCAGGCAGCCTCACCTGGTGCCAGTCTGAGAAGTTTAGTGGCTTCGACTGGGGGCTCTTGACTCAGATTCTCCTCGGCTTGAGGGCAGAGCTTTTCTTTTTTTCCTTTTTCAGCTTAAATCATAAAATTTATTCCAGAAAACATTGCAACCACTTTTGTCACTAGATTATATACAAGTAACAGTTTTAATCATTTTATTAAGATAATTCAGTGCCTATCAGGGACCAAAGTTTTCCATGAAATAACGGTAGATATTTCCAGATAGAATATCTACTAATATCAGTCAGGTCACAGTTGATTGAATGATGTGATAACCTAAGCAACAAGCACTAAGCTATATTCCTAACCCCACTTCCCCTAGAACTCAGATTAGATGTCACTTCCTCAGGGAAGCCTTCCCTGATAGCCGTGAGTAGAAGAGGGCCCCAAAGCAGAGGGCCTTTGTCTGCTCACAAAGTGGTTGTGCCTTTCTTTTAAGGCACTTGTCATAGACGGTAATTACTTATACACATGCATTCATTTCATTGCTGTCTTTCCCTCTCAACTACAAAGCCCTTGAGGGGAGAGACCATGTCTGTGTGGCTCCTTACTATTTTCCCAGCACCATTACATTGACTGACACATAGTAAGTGCTTAATAAATACTTACTCAAAGGGTGGGAAGCATATAGTAGTCCTTAGCATGGTTAGTAGGTGCACAGGATGAGCTCATGAAAAAAGGTAAGAAGCTACTGAATAAGTGAAGATTGAGTTCAGTTGTGCATGACAGGAAATATAAGATAGAACTTTGTAACCTCTCTTATGAAAAGGAAATTGATATGTATGCAGCCTGGGGTTGGCATGGCATCTCCATGAACATTGGGAACCCTAGTTCTATCTATTTTGTTACTTTTGCCATCCTTAAATTATAACTTCTGCTTGATGTCCAAGATGGCTGCTTGAGCTCCAGCCATCACATCTGCATCTGGGAAGGGTGAAGGGGTAGGAAAGAGAGGGCAAAAAGTGGATGTCAGTTATTTTTGAGAAAAGGCTCCCCAAAACTTTCATATGGCACTTTCTCTAATATCACATTGGTTAGGACTTGATTACAGAGCCACCCTTCATTATAAGAGAGGCTGGAAAATGTAGTCTGAATCCAAACAGCCATATGACCAGATAAAAAACAGAGGTCCTATTACTCTGGGGTAACAGACGTGTAGAGCAGATGTTGGGGAGCAACTAGGTGTTTCTGCCACAGACATCCATCCTCTTAGGGCAGTGCAGAGGAGATGTGGCTGGTGGGCATGTATTAGTCAGCTATTATCGAACTAATGCTACAAAACAAATCATTCCAATGCTCAGCAGCTTTAAAAAAACAATTATTTATGCGCCCTCATCCTTTGACAGGTCAGCTAGAGTCGACTGATCCAGGAGGAGCTGGGCTGGACTTGGCTCTTGACCGTGGACTGACTTCGGCCCTCAGGCAGAAAGCTCAGCAACCCACCTGGGGCAAGTTCTCACTGACATGAGAGAGGTTTTTGTTTTCAATTTTGAAATAATTATATATCCACAGGAAATTGTGCAAAGATAGTACAGAGAGGTCCCATGTGTCCTTCACCTAGTTTCCCCCAACAATTACATCTTACTTAATTATAGTACAAGGTCAAAACCAGAACCTGACATTGGTACTCTGTGTGTGTCTAGTTCTGTGTCATTTTACCCCACGTGTAGATTGTGTAACCACGACCACAATCAAGATACAGAACTGTTTCACCGCAAAGGTCTGCCTTTATAGTCACACTCGTTGCCCCACTGCCACCATCCCTAACTCCTGGCAACCACTAGTCTGCTCTCCATCTCTATAATTTTGTCATTTTAAGGATGTTGTATAAATGGAATCACACAGTACGTGACCTTTTGAGACTGTCTTCTCCACTCACCATAAAACCCTTGAGATCCGCACGAGCTGTTGTGTGTGTCAATGGTTCAATTCTGTTTATTGCTGAGTGAGTAGTGTTCTTTGGTATGCATGAATAGCAGTTTGTTTCACCATTTACGTACTGAAAGACATTTTGGTTGTTTCCAGTTTGGGGCTATTACATACGAAGCTGCTATGAACAATTGTGGAGGGAGTTTTGTGTGGACACAAGTTTTCATCTCCCTAGGATCAGTGTCCAGGAGTGCCATTGGTAGATCATAAGTATGTACAGAGGTAATTTTTTAAAAATAGTTTATTTATTTGGTTGCACCAGGTCTTAGTCGTGGTGCATGGGATCTTTAGCTGTGGCATGAGAACTCTTAGTTGCAGCATGTGGGATCTAATTCCCTGGCCAGGGATTGAACTCGGGCCCCCTGCACTGCAAGTGCAGAGTCTTAGCCTCTGGACCACCAGGGAAGTCCCAATATAGATTTAATGTTTAAGAAGCTGCCAAACTGTCTCTGACTAGCTGACTGTGAGGGGTCTCTGCATCCTAGCCAGCAAGTAACGTTGCCCCATGTTTTATATTAACTGTTCCAACGGGTATGTAGTGCTGTCTCGTCCAGGTCTTCATTTGCTTTTCCCTAATGGCTATGGTTTTTCCAGTGGTCACGTATGGATGCGAGAGTTGGACTGTGAAGAAAGCTGAGTGCCGAAGAACTGATGCTTTTGAACTGTGGTGTTGGAGAAGACTCTTGAGAGTCCCTTGGACTGCAAGGAGATCCAACCAGTCCATCCTAAAGGAGATCAGTCCTGGGTGTTCCTTGGAAGGAATGATGCTGAAGCTGAAACTCCAATACTTTGGCCACCCCATGCGAAGAGTTGACTCATTGGAAAAGACTCTGATGCTGGGAGGGATTGGGGGCAGGAGGAGAAGGGGACGACAGAGGATGAGATGGCCGGATGGCATCACTGACTTAATGGACGTGAGTCTGAGTGAACTCCGGGAGTTGGTGATGGACAGGGAGGCCTGGTGTGCTGCGATTCATGGGGTTGCGAAGTGTCGGACACGACTGAGTGAATGAACTGAACTGAACTGAACTGAATGGCTAGTGATAATGGGCATCTTTTCATGTACTTATTGCCACCTGTATATCCTCTAGTGAAATATCTCTTCATGTCTTTTGCCCATTTTCTAATCAGAATGTTTGCTTTTTCACCGTTTAGTTTTGAGAACCCTCTATACACTCTATGTATGTTCAGTTCAGTTCAGTTCAGTCGCTCAGTCATGTCTGACTCTTTGCGACCCATGGACTGCAGCACGCCAAGCCTTTCTGTCCATTACCAACTCCCGGAGTTTACTCAAAATCATGTCCACTGAGTCAGTGATGCCATCCAACCATCTCATCCTCTGTCATCCCCTTCTCCTCCTTCAATCTTTTCCAGCATCAGGGTCTTTCCCAATGAGTCAGCTCTTCTCATCAGGTGGCCAAAGTATTGGAGTTTCTGCTTCAACATCAGTCCTTCCAAAGAACATTCAGGATTGATGTCCTTTAAGATGGACTGGTTGGATCTCCTTGCAGTCCAAGGGACTCTCGAGAGTGTTCCTCAACACCACAGTTCAAAAGCATTAATTCTTCGGCACTCAGCTTTCTTTATAGTCCAACTCTCACATCCATACATGACTACTGGAAAAGCCATGTATGTTTTCTATGTATGAATACTTTGCAAAACATCTGATTTGCAAATAATTTCTCTCCATCTGTAGCTTGTTTTTTCATCCTCTTAATAGCATCTTTTTCAAAGAAAAGCTTTGGATTTTGCTCATTTTTTTTTCTTTTATGGATCATGCTTTTGGTGTTACATCTAGGAACTTTTCACCAAGCCCTAGGTCCTGAAGATTTTCTCCTATGTTTTCTTCTAAAAGTTTTATAGTTTCACATTTAATATCTATGATCCCTTTTGAGTTAATTCTTGTACACGATGTGAGATTTAAGTTGAGGTTTATTTTTTGCATAAAGACATCCAGTTGCTCCAGCACCGCTTATTGGAAAGAATATCCTTCATCCATTGATTGATTATTGGGATGCAATCACATGTACAATTCACCTATTTAAATGATACAACTTAATGGTTTTTAGTATATTCACAGAGTTGTACAGCCATCACCACAATAAATTTTAGAACATTGTCATCAGCCTCTAAAAAGCCTCCACACCTGTTAGGTGTCACTCTCTTCCCCATGTCCCTTCCCACTCAGCCTTGGACAACCGTGAATCTGCTTTCAGTCTCTACAGATTTGCCTCTGTCAGACATTTCACATGAATGGAAATCTTACATGTAGTTTTTTCTGTCTGACTTCTTTCACTTAGCATAATGTTTTCAAGTTCATTTTTTATAGCATGGATCAGTACTTCATCTCTTTTTAATGCCTGATAGTATTCCAATGCATATATCACATTTCGAATATGACAAACTATACCACATTTTATTTATCCATTCATCAACTGAGGGATGTTGGGGTTATTTCCATGTTTTGGCTATTATGAACAATGTTGCTATGAACCATCATGTATGAGTTTTTGTGTGGAACTATGTTTTCTGTCCTCTTGGGTATATATCTAGATGTGGAGTTACTGAGTCATAAAGTCAAACTTAAACTTTTGAGGACTTGCCAAACTATCAGTTTACATTCCCACCAGCAGTGCATAAGCATTCCAATCTCTCCACATCTTTACCAAGATTTGTCGTAATTTTTTTATAGCCATCCTATCATTGAATTTCTTTTACATCTTTGTCAAAAATCAATTGGCAAATCAATTGTCAAAAATCAATCAAGTAGGTGTGGGTCTATTTCTAGATTCTCTGTTCTGTTTCATTGATTTACGTTTCTATCCTTCCACCCATGCCACACAGTCCTGAGTACTGTAGCTATGGTGGTGGTGAAGGTTTAGTCACTAAATTGTGTGTGACTCTGTGGGATCTCATGGACTGTAGCCTGCTGGGCTTCTCTGTCCATGAGATCCTCCAGGCAAGAATGCTGGAGTAGGTTACCATTTCCTTCTCCAGGGGGATCTTCCTGACCCACGGATTAAACCTGTGTCCCCTGCATTGTAGGCAGTCTCCCGTGTCGAAGCAGATTCTTTACTGTTGAGCCACCAGGGAACCCCACTGTGTAGCTATATAAGTCTTAAAATTGAGCATACCTATGTTACACACAGGAAAAGGAGTATGTCAAGGCTGTATATTGCCACCCTGGTTATTTAACTTATATGCAGAGTACATCACGAAAAATGCTGGGCTGGAGGAAGCGCAAGCTGGAATCAAGATTGTTGGGAGAAATATCAATAACCTCAGATATGCAGATGACACTACCCTTATGGTAGAAAGTTAAGAACTAAAGAGCCTCTTGATGAAAGTGAAAGAGGAGAGTGAAAAAGTTGGCTTGCAACTCAACATTCAGAAAACTAATATCATGGCATCTGGTCCCATTACTTCATAGCAAATAGATAGGGAAACAGTGGAAACAGTAGCTGACTTTATTTTGGGGGGCTCCAAAATCACTGCAGATGGTGACTGCAGCCATGAAGTTAAAAGACGCTTACTCCTTGGAAGAAAAGTTATGACCAACCTAGACAGCATATTAAAAAGCAGAGACATTACTTAGCCAACAAAGGTCCATCTAGTCAAGGCTATGGTTTTTCCAGTGGTCATGAATAGATGCGAGAGTTGGAATATAAAGAAAGTTGAGTGCTGAAGACTTGATGCTTCTGAACCGTGGTCTTGGAGAAGACTCTTGAGAGTCCCTTGGACTGCAAGGAGATCCAACCAGTCCATCCTAAAGGAGATCAGTCCTGAGTGTTCGTTGGAAGGACTGGTATTGAAGCTGAAACTTCAATACTTTATGGCCACCTGATGAGAAGAGCTGACTCATTGGAAAAGACCTTGATGCTGGGAAAGATTGAGGGCAGGAGGAGAAGGGGACGACAGAGGATGAGATGGTTGGATGGCATCACTGACTCAATGGACATGAGTTTGAGTGAACTCCAGGAGTTGCTGATAGACAGGGAGGCCTGGTGTGCTGCGGTCCATGGGGTCATAAGGAGTTGGACATGACTGAGCGACTGAACTGAATGGGACTGATGTTTCACAGATACAGTCTTCAATAGTCCTTCCTGGGAGTGCCCAGTCAGTCAGATATGGATTCTAGGAAGGCCCATGGGCTGTGGGTGCCTGCAGCCTGGAGAGAAGAGCTTAGTTCTGGTGAAATATTCAGAAGGCAGATCATCCTTCTCTACCCGTGACATTAGGAACAGCCATGTGACTTGTTTTGGCCAATGGGATAGTAGCAGACAAGTTTTAAACAGAGGCTTAAAATACACTTGCACCTGAAAGAAAAATTAGTGCCAATTCTATGCAATCGCTTCCAGAAAATAGAAGAGAAGGGAGCTCCTCTCAATTTTTTAAAGGAAGCCAGTATTACCTTGATTCCCAAACCAAAAAAGATAGTAGAAAGAAAGAAAGTTACAGACCAATATTCCTTATGTATATGATGCAAAAATCCTTAACCAAATATTAGCAAATACAACTCATCAATATATTTAAAAAATTATACATATTGCCAAGTGAAGTTTATTCCAGTGATATGAAGCTGGTTCAATACTCAAAAATCGATCCGTGTAAGCCACCATATTCACAGGGTAAAGAAGAGAAGTCATACGATCATATCAATTGAGAAAAAATTTAACAAAATTCAAACTCCCAACGTACAAATGATAAGTAAGGCCTTCTTTACTGAATAATCAGTGATCAAATTCCCAGACTCTGAGTTTTAAAAATAGGATCTAATGTACTCAATTTGGTACATTTCCATTCTTTTTCCCAAGAATTTAATTCACCAGCCTTTCTGTGGGTGACAACCATGCTTGTGTCCATGGGGGCACTCAGAAAAGTTTAGAACCTGGTCTCCAAAGACCTCTCCAGCCTCATTATGCTCGCATCTCCTCCCTGTCTCTGCCCACACATGTACACCAGGCAGGTGCACTTCCACCCCAGGGCCTCTGCGTACACTGTTCTCTGCCTGGAACACAGTTCCTGCTGCCTCTACCCTTGGCCATCTCCTCCTTAACCTTTGATACTCAGCTGAAGAGGGGTGTCCTCCAGGAACCCGTTGCTGACTCCCCAAATCTGGAGGAGGGCTCTTCTCTGGGCCCTCTCAGTTCTGTGCTCAGGTGACCCAGACCTGGAATTGCCTCTTCACTTGTCTCTTTCCATCCTAGACCGTGAGCCCCTGCAGGGCTAGAATTGAATGGCTGTCTGGGTCCCCAAAATCTATCCCAGGGTCTTGAAAGCAGGCTCTTGAAAGCTGACCTGAATGGCTGCAGGCTCAGTGTCTTTACAGCCCCCAGGCAGAGCCTCTAGAGTCCAATAATGATGTCACTGGTGAGAAGCCCCCTTCCTGGGGTAGGGTGGGGTGGGGTGTTCTGAAGGTACTTCTCTCCATCCTCACCAGTCCTTGGCTCTCCTCTCAGGGCTGTGACTAACCCCTTAGGGAGGAGATTCAGAGGAGGCCCGAGGGGTGAAGGCATCTCGGGCACCAGCTGCAGGCAAGGAGTGGCCTTGAAGGTCAGGAAAGCCTTGCCCGGCATTCAAGGACCTGCTCAGCTAGGTCTGAGCTGCCCTTGGAGACTCCCCTCCTGCTCTCCCAACAGACGTCCCACAGCCTCCCACTGCTCTGTTCAGCCTCATCCCTCCTCCCTTTGCTTCTGCTGTTCCTCTCACCTGGACTGCCTTTCCCTCTTTCTCTTTGCTTTGCCTGTTCTTCCAGGCCCTTCCTCTCAAACTCACCACCGGCCGTGTCTACAAGTCTGCACCAAGCCTCTGCCCTAGGGAATTATAGCTAGTCTCGAATTTTCCGCAAAATATTTTGCGGGTGTTGAGTTTGGACCTCCCTGAGAGGGAGCTGGGAGCCGGCCAAGCTGGGCTTCACCCAGAGTAGTGGCCGGGAAGAGGGGGGCAGCTCCTGATCCCTGGAAGGAGGTGAGCAGTTGGACCCCAGCACTCCGGGGTGGGGGTGGGGGGCTATTTTTAGCCACTGGTTCCTGGCAGGCCTGGCCTGGTTTGAGCCTGCAGGGAGGACAATGGGCCACTGAAGCTGGGCGGAGGGTAAACGACAGCAGTCAGGAGCAGGGGGACAGAGGTTGTCCACCCCCCACGCTGACCGGCAGGAAGAGCTTCCAGGGTGAGCTCTTTGTCAGACTTCCTGCAAGGCCAGGTGCTGGGCCAGCTGCGTATTCCAGAAGCCTGTCGTCATGAGCAGCAGCACTAGCATCATTTCTTGAGGCCTTTCTGTGGACTGGACACCGTGCTAAGCACCACGCCTGCTGGCTCATCTTTCTCAGCCTTGTCCTACAAACGGGGGAACCTGAGGCTCAGCTCAGAGAGGTGAATATCTTGCTCACACACAGCAACCAAGAGAAGGAGTCAGGATGCAATCCCAGGTCCTATCTGTCTCCTTCCGAGGGTGGGACACTGCAGCGCCTGCTGTACTGCAGAGCCGGCCACCCCTTGCCCTCCCCGTCTCAGACCCATCCTGGGACCTGGGGGCTTGCCTGCCTAATGACTCCATGAATGACCTTGGGCACCATCACTTGCCTTCCCGGGGCCTCAGTTACTCATCTGTGAAATGGAGGGGAGCCTTCCTTTCAGGGCTATGGAGGGTTGAACCGGAGGCCAAGTAGATGCTCCAAAGGGGGCCACCAAGGAGGAAGGGACATGCACGGTTGGGTCTCTCTGCTTGCCAGCATTTGCTGACTTCAGGAGCCTATGAACCATAGTTCTGTTTATCTTGGAAGTGTTCACCCAGGAAATAACCTCTGTACCTCTCAGGATGCAGTACAAGGCTTTGAGGGATAAACAGGCCAGCTCTGCGCAGTGCCTTGGGGGAATTCACAGTCTGTAAAGAGAGACAAGCCCACGAACCTGATGAGAGCACAATGAGGGACATTAAAACCTCTGTATCGCCTCCCTGGGCTGCCCTACGAGAATGGGAAGGCGGGGTGGTTGACCAACCACAGTGTGTCATCGTCTCACAGTTCTGGAGGCCAGAAGTCCAAGGTCAAAGTGTCTGCAGGGTTGCTTCTCCAGGGCTTGCAGAGAGCGCCAGCCCGCTCCCCATGTTTGCGCGTGGTCTTCCCTTTGTGTGAGTCTGGGACTGAATTTCCCCTTCTGAAAAGGCAGTATTACTGAATTCAGACCCACCCTCAGGACCTCATTCTAACTTAATCACCCCTTCAAAGGCCCTGCCTGCAAACGCAGGCACACTCTGCGTTCCTGGGGTTTGTGACTTCAACATAGGAACGTGGGAGAGGACGCAGCTCAGGCCAGAGCAACGGCTCTGTGAAGTAACCATCAGCAGCTGCCTTTGCGGTGACTACTCTGTCTCAGGTGGGTCCCCACCCCCACACCCGGGGTCTCCAAACAACCAGCCAGCCAAAGTTCTTCAACGTAACAGGAAGCGGGGAGGGTCTCTGAGCCTGGGGGGGTGGGGGAAGGGAGGAATTTCCAGAACATTCCCAGAGGTCAGGTTTTCCCTACTCCCAGCTGGCGAGAGATTCTCTGCAGGGAGGGATGATTGACAAATTCCTAAGAATTGCACTGCCTGCCTCTGAATGTCAGCTTGTTTTGTACTCAGCGCAGGAATTGTTCTCTGCTGTTTGCAGAAGGGCAGCAAACTCTGTTTTCCAAATTAACTCTGCATTGCAAGGCCTTCGGGCTGAGGTAGGGGACATATGGGAGCTGCAGGGACTGAGAGCAAGGAGGACCGGTGTGGGGACATAAAGCTGTGCATGCATTCTCAGTCCTGTCTGACTCTTGCGACCCCATGGCCCGCCAGGCTCCTTTGTCCACAGGATTTCTCAGGCAAGAATACTGGAGTCGATTGCTATTTCCTCCTCCAGGGGATCTTCCCAACCTGAGGATTTTCCCAACCCAGGGATTGAACTTACATCTCCTGCTTGGCAGGTGGGTTCTTTACCACTGAGCCACCAGAGAAGCCTTATGGGTGGACGTAAGCCTACTGAAATCCACGAGGACTGTGGGGAAGACATGCCAGGCTGGTGGGTGGGGACTATTATCCAGATAAGACAGCAGGCAGCTCCACCTGGGAAGAAGACACCTACACTGGCCTAGAGCGGTGGGCATCAAGGCAGGCTTCCTGGAGGAGGTGAAGACTAAAGTGGGTCTTCAGGTGTGAGTCAGAAATTGCCAGAGGAGACCAGTGACATCCGAAGCTCAAAATCCTATGGGACATAAGCCTGATGTCTCTGCCAACTGTGGATCCACCTGGTCCCCTGTGTGCCAGGCCTGGACTAAGCTCTTCCCACAGGTAATGAAACCAGGTGGCCACGTGAGACTGGCTGCAACTGATGTGCAGGGTGAGGAGGTTCAGGGAGAGAGCACAGTGGGTACCGGCCAGACCGAGAATGTTCTGGAATGCTCCAGCATAAAGGACTTTCTGCCAATGTGGGAATGGGGGAAGGTGAGGCTTTGAGCAGGGGAGGGTGGAGTGAGATGAGCCCTGCAGGGAAGTGTCTGATGGCGGTGCCTGTGCAGGGGTAGACGTGGAGTGGAGAATAGGATCACGGAACTCAGAGTGAGGCAGCTGAGAGGTCGCGGAGGGCCTCTCTGGGCCCGGTGGTTGGTGTGGCCACCCACTGGCAACTTGATGAATGTCCCGCCTGTTCCAGGGAGGACTTCATGGTGACTTTCCAAGAACTGCTGTTTCTCTTTCTTCTGCAGTTTCTCTTGGGGCCAGGAGGGGAGGGACCTTTGGACTGGTCAAGCCTGCTGTAACTCGTGCCTACCAGGGCAGCAGGGGATGGGTACAGAACATACATCAATCAAGCGCCTCCCTGTGCCAGGCCTATGCCAAGTGCTTCACACACCCGCCTGTGGTCCCTCAACCATCCCTGGAGGCAGCTGTTGTTATTCCCCATTTCACAGAGGAGGAAACTGAGGCTCAGGGAGGGAGGGGGACTTGCCCAAGGTCTCTAGGCTGGGAAAGTCTGAAACCTGAGTCTTTCTGCTGGGAAAGCCTATCTCCCATGAAGCGCCCTTTGGCCCCTGCTGGGTTGCCTCAGTTTCTCAGAAGTAGGGGGCGAGCCTCTAGCAGCTCTAGCTGCCTGAGGATAGAAGGGGTCTGTGGGTAGGAGGGTGCCTTGCCTGGCTGAGGTGCCAGGAATGATGGAGAGGGAGACAGGGAAAAGCCCCACTCATTGCCCACCCACTCCTGGCACCAATTCTGGGCCTGTGTCTCTACAGACATGAAAGAGGCAGAGGCTTCATGGAGCTAAAAGCCTGCAAGCCCCCCCTGATTCATTGTCTGGTTCCCACAGCCAAGACTGTGCCTGCCTGTCTCCAGGGACTTCCTCTCTCCTCGTGGCTGCCAGGGGCCTGCCTTCACCTCCGTCTCCCCTTGAGCCTGTTTCCTCACCTGATAAAATACTATAATCGTGCCCCCTGGATGGGTGGGTATGAAAGGGAAATGAGGCCAAGTTTGTGGAAAGCCTGGCCTTCCCTGATAGCTCAGTTGGTAAAGAATCTGCCTGCAGTGCAGGAGACCCCGGTTCAATACCTGGGTTGGGAAGATATGCTGGAGAAGGGATAGGCTACCCACTCCAGTATTCTTGGGCTTCTCTTGTGGCTCAGCTGGTAAAGAACTTTCACTTTCGTTGGGAATGCTATGGGCTCTGCTTGCTGGCTCTGGTACTGAAGGTCAGCCTGCTGTGCGGAGGAGGTAGGAGGCTGGACTCTAGCTCCTACTCACTCTGTGGGTAACACTGGGCCGCAGGCTTCTCTGAACTTGAGCTTCATTGTCTGCATCTCTTTGGATGGGAGATGTTAGGACTGGGTGTCACCAGGGGCAAAAAAGTTTAGTTCTGACATTAGGGGCAGTGTCTGGTGGGGAGTAAGTTTGTAACAGGGCCCCTTCCTTTCAATTTCTTCGTCTGTGTTTTGTGCTTTCCCTAACTAATTACCCTGGAAAAATCTCAAAAAGGCACACTCTTCTGAAGTGTGCCAGAGGAGGTGGGGACCCCAACACAGACCCCTTCCAGATGTGCTTCTGGCCTGATCACAGCATCAAACACACACAATACATACTCCTCACCCTACACAGAACACACATCAGCCATCACACACACACACACAAACCATACCACAAATATTCTACACACGAACATACAAACACAACACATATACATACTCCACCACGTGCGTCACACACAGAGACCATATTCTCTCACACACACACACACACACACACACACATACACACACCCCAGCAGAACTCTGGTGTGTTTCGCATCCTTTGATTGAGAAAATGCACTTCAACAAAAGCTCTGTGATACTTGAAATGGTCTGTATATTGTTCATCCTGATAGTGTCTTCAGACAGTTGGAAACCAGCCATTGAAACACACATCAAACACATTCTTCATTCTGGTCCTGGGTCCTGTGGATCCAGGCCGCCCAGTGGGCATGCTGTATGACCCAGGGCTCTGGGGTGCAAGCATGGAAACCCCTGGTTCAGCCGCCATTCGGTCACCTTCTTCCAGTGGGGTTTTGGGTCCCTCTTGCTCCACTCCCATCCTGTCTGAGGCATGGCCTCCCCTCTCCACATCACGGGCCTGAGGTTGTGAGCATTTATGTGAGTGTGCATTTGTGTATGTGTGTCAGGGGAGGGAGGCAGGCAGCCTTCGAGCTGCCATATCTATGAGCTCATAAACCTGTGTCCTGAAGGATCCTCCTGCAGAGAAACTTCCCCGCCAGCTCCACCCAGAAGGCAGAGCAGATGGAAACTTGGAGCAAGCTCTCATCTTGGGTCAGGGAAGAAAATATTCTTTTTCCCCCTTTCTCTCTAAAAATATGCTCAGGCCTCTTTTTGAGCCTTGATGCAATAAAAACCAGCTGTGGCTCAGAATGGCCTCTGCAGCCTTTGCCTAGGGAGAAGGAAAACAAACAGAGCCACTGGAGGCGGGGACAACGGCTGTGTCCAGGCGCTGGGCCCAGCCTCCAGCCACCTCCGATCCGGAATTGGGTCCCAAAAGGGCATGGAACAGTCCCTGTCCGTTCGTCTGGGTGTGGGCTCAGGGCACTGGGGGTCACTTAACCTTTTCTCTTTTAATGCTTGGTGCTGAGGTTGGGAAGATGACAAGAGGTGGGTGTGACTTAGACTCTGCTCCCAGGGATCTCCCCATCTCCTGGAGGAGACAGGTAGGCACTCAAGAAGAGCCTCTGGTAGCCTAGAGGAGGAGAGACTGTGTCTGATTTGGGGAGGAGGGAGACTTCCTAGAGCAGGTGATGTTTGGATGAACTTAAAAGAAGGAGGCATGAAAGGATTGGTGATGAAGCCGAAGCTCTAATACTTCAGCCACCTGATGCAAACAGCCGACATTGGAAAAGACCCTGATGTTGGGAAAGACTGAAGGCAGGAGGGGAAGGGGATGACAGAGGATGAGATGGTTGGATGGCATCACCAACTCAATGGAAATGATTTTGAGCAAACTCTGGGAGATGGTGAAGGACAGGGAGGCCTAGTGTGCTGTATACCATGGGGTCACAAAGAGTTGAACACGACTGAGTGACTAAACAGAAACAAAGAAAAGAGGCAAGGAAGGGTGTTCTAGGAGGAGGGACCAGAATTAACGAAGGCCTGGGGGTGGGGCCAGTGGACCAGAATGTAAGGCAAATGTGGGAGCACAAGGGGAGATCAACTTGGGGAGGTAAATTGGGACTCTGGATGCTAGGTGTTATATTGGGTAATAGGGAGCTATGGAAGGTGCTTGAGCAGAGGAGGGACTTGTCTAGAGGGAGGGCTGCTTGGAGGATATTTGGAGGGGAAGGCTGGTTGCCTAGTAGGAGCTGAGGTTTTGTTGGGAGTTCTCTTAAAGAGGGAGTCAAAGCTTCCAGCTCGACTTCCTGGTGTCCTGCTCGTCTCAGGACACAGACCCTTTTGGAGGAGAGTGTGGGGAGGAGCCAGGAGATCTGGCTTCTAGTTCTGACTCTGATATGGACTCATGTGTTCTTGAATAGATCCTCACCCTTCCTAGGCCCTGACTTTCCCACCTGCACAATGGGACCATGAAGTCTTGACCTTTCCTTGAAATATCAGCGCTGGGCAGGCTGAGGATGCCCTGATGACAGATGGGGAGAAGCATGCCAGCTGGGTGGGAGCCAGGCTCCTAGGTTCCAGTCTCCAGAGGACTGCTTCTTGCGTGGATCTGTGGTTTTGGGGGCCCACTGGGCCTGGCTCCTGACCACAGCTTAGTCCCAAGAAAGCTACCTCCCCCATAAGCCTTGCCACTGGTAAGAGGCCTGGGCTGGGGTCAGGGCTCAGGGGCCTGTCCTCCCTTCCTGGGGAAAGAGCTGCAGATAGCCTCGAGCTGGGACCATTATGTCATCACGTCTCCTTTCCGACATCAGCATCTCCTTGAGGATGGGTCAGTTACCCTTTGGAAGAAGATAAAACCAGGGCTCCAGAAGAGGAGTGACTTTCCCCAAGACGCACAGCAGATACAGAGCAGAGCTGGATCGTGAGCCTTGGTCTGAACGTCGCCGGCTCCTCTGCCCCTGGGCCTTCTCTTTCCTGCCACTCCTGCTCCCCCAGCCAGACTTAAGCTCTTGCTCACCATCAGATCTCAGGGTCCCAACTGGGCACACAGGGGGTGCTCAGGAAATGCTTATGGGATGGATGGATGGGCAGATGGATGAATGGATGGATGGATGGCCTAAGGAGAAAATACAGGCTCGGCCAGCACCTCCGCATCCAAAGCTCTTTCCTGGCCAGCAGAGATGCCCCTCTTTAGGCAACCCCAATGCACTGGTCCTTTGACATTCCCTAGTTCCTATGCAGTGACCCAGAAAGGCCTGCTCCCTCGCCCCCACCATGCGCAGCTCAGAAGGTGAGTGGACACCCAGGGCAGACCCTCGGTGGTGGTCAGTAGTTACCTCAAAGCTGCTGGGTTACCAAGAGTGGCTGAGGACCCGTGAGAAATTAGAAGGTGCCCTAGAGTGGCAGATCAGCCGAAAGTCTGTTGGTTACCTCCAAGCTGCTTCCTGGATCAACTAACCCACCAGCCCTGGGTGCCCCCACCCCTCTGCCAACATTTTCTGGAGCCTCTGGACTGTGCCAGAGCTATGAGGGAGCAGCAGCCCCTGGAGGCAGGTGCCTCTGGCTTCAAGGCAGGTCTGCCACCCTCTGGGCCCTGGGCTCCTCACAATCTTGTCCCTGAAGCTCCCCAGCCAGCACAGAATCCCCACTTTCTTCTGCCTTAGGCCAGACACCTCCTACCTACCTGCCAGGACTTGAGTCTGTCCTGATAGCCAGCCTCTCACCTCCTCTGCAGCTTCTCGGAGACCCACGGCAATCTGGAGGGGCAGAGAAATAATAATGATAAAGTCAATGATATTTTCAGGACATTTTATGGAGCGTTAACTAAGTACCAGGAACCTTGCTAAATATTTTGCATTCACTGTTTCTCTTAATCCTCACAATAAGCCTAAGAACTAGCTAATCATACAGATTCCTGACAGGAAGCACATGCTTCAATCCAAGGATTTATTCAGTGGGTCTCAAACTTGTGGGCACATCGGAATTACCGGGGAGGCATCGAAAAGAGCTGGTGCTTGTGTCCTGCCTACAAGGGGTGTGATTCAGTTGGTCTGGGGCGTTGGCCTGGGCTTTGAAATTTTTAAAAGATCCCAGAAGATTCTAATGCGCTGACCAGTATAGGAACCAACAGTTATCTTGGTGGAAGTTTGATGAAGGGCCTTTTTTTTTTTCAAACACTGTTTTGGAGATATAGTTAACATATATACTAAGGCCCATATATTTAAAATATATACTTTGATAAGTTTATTCTTAGCATCTTAACCATTTCTAAGTATACAGTTCAGTAAGGCTAAGTATTGGAAAAGACTCTGATGCTGGGAGGGATTGGGAGCAGGAGGAGAAGGGGACAACAGAGGATGGACGTGAGTCTGAGTGAACTCCGGGAGTTGGTGATGGACAGGGAGGCCTGGCGTGCTGTGATTCATGGGGTCGCAAAGAGTCGGACACGACTGAGCGACTGAACTGAACTGAACTGAACTGAACTGAAAGGCTAAGTATATTCACATTGTTGGGCAATGGTTCTCCAGAACTTTTTCATCTTGTGAAACTGAAATTCTGTGCCCATTAATCGACTTTTCCCCATTTCCCACCCCTCATCCCTGGAAGCCCTCCCACTGCTTTCTGTCTCTGTGGTTTCAGGTACCCCATTACCTCTAGGCACCCTATGTAAGTGGAATCATACAGGATTTGGCTTTTTGTGACTGGCTTATTTCACTCACCATGATATCCTCAGTTCAGTTCATGTCTGACTCTTTTCGATCCCGTGAACCGCAGCATGCCAGGCCTCCCTGTCCATCACCAACTCCCGGAGTTCACTCAAACCCATGTCCATTGAGTCGGTGATGCCATCCAACCATCTCATCCTCTGTCGTCCCCTTCTCCTCCTGCCCTCAATCCTTCCCAGCATCAGGATGTCCTCAAGGTCTATCCATTTCCTTCCTTTTAAGACTACTATTCCATTCTATGGAACTTCCTTCCTTTTAAGACTACTATTCCATTCTATGTACACACCACATTTTGCTTATCCATTCATCCATGAGTGAACGCTTGGGATACTTCCACATTTTGGCTATTGTGAATAATGCTGCTATGAACATAGCTGTACAAATATCTTGCTGAGACCGTGTTTTCAATTCTTTGGGATGTCTACCCAGAAGTGGGATTGGTGGATCACGCGGTAATTCTTGGGGGCTTCCCAGGGGGCGCTAATGGTAAAGAACCCACCTGCCAATGCAGGAGACATAAGAGGCGGATTTGATCCCTGGGTTGGGAAGATCCCCTGGAGGAGGGCATGGCAACCCACTCCAGTATTCTTGCCTGGAGAATCCCACGGACAGAGGAGCCTGGCGGGCTGCAGTTCATAGGGTCGAAAAGAATTGGACACAACTGAAATGACTTAGCACACATGGACACACTCGTGGTAATTCTGTTTTGAATTTTTTGAGGATCTGCAATACTGTTTTCCATAGAAGCTGTGCCACTTTGCATTCCCATTAACTGCACACACGTCCCAACTTCTCCACATCCTAACCAGCACTTGTTATTTTCTGTTTTCATGATAGCGACCGTTCTCACAACAGATGTGAGTGCTATCTTATTGTGGTTTTGATTTGCATTTCTCTAACAATTCTTGACGAGGAGGCTCTTTTTGTGTGTCTGTCGGGCATTTGTTTATCATCTTGGGAGAATAATGAAAGGGTATTCAACTGAAGTATGGTCAGGAGGTTAAAGGACCCAGTTGCAGGAGGTGACAACTCAAGAGACCAGCCACAGCAGGAAGCTGTAAGCCCATTAGGCCTGAAGGGGCAAGAGGCTGGCATTGTGTTGCCACAACTCCCCAGAGCAGGAGGTGTGGGATGAAGGCATTGTGATGGGAGCGGGGACCCTGGGAGGGGGACACGGCCACAGTCGGGACTCTGGCCCAGCAGAGGGAGCGTGCACACCCCCTGACCTCTCTCCCCTCCTTCCCACACTCGGATCTTCAGCCTGTGTGGAGTCAGCCTCCTGAGGACCAGGCAGGGAGAGATGAGAATGAATCTAAGGGGCAAAGGGCGGGGCAAACCAAATTACTCCCCTACCCCCAAAGAGATATTACGGTGCTAGCTCCATTTCCTAGCTGAGGACCCTGAGTCAAGTTCGGCACAGCTTGGAGGTTGCCAGACCAAGATGTGAGCCCTGATCTTAGTGATGCCAGACCGAATATTCCAGCCATTAGACCGCACTACCTTCAGACAGCGCTCAGTGCAGTGCAGGAGGGGTGCTCCTTTGGCAGGGTACCAGACCCACCCTTGAGCTTGGCCAAGGCTGATCCAGCTCTCTCTCGCTCCTTCCTTTTCTACTGAGAAAGCAACAGGGGTTGAATGGTGATTCTGTACTGGGTGAGGGTGGGAGCAGGGAAGGAAGCATCATGGGATAAAGACACCCAGCTGTGCCTAGCTCTTTGAGAAGGACACCAAAGCCTGGACCTGAAAGTGAACCGCAGGCTCTCTGGACAAAGCGTGTCTAGAAGGAGGAGCTGAGGCCCTGTCCTCACGGCTGGTCTAGAGACCAGTTTGTCCTGATTGCTGTCCCAGGGCTCCTTCAGTGTAGCTGAGCCCACTCTGCTCATCAGAGCTGCTCCTCATGGTGCCGTCGCCTCCTGGGGAGCCCCAAGTAGAAAGATACTGGACTGTGGGTCAGTCTCATCCATCCATGAAAGCAAGCCCCCTGGGCTGCTCTTTCCAGCCCGTTGTTGGTTCATGATGCTCCACCAAACGCCAGACCAAGAAAGAAACTGGGCTGGTGGGTGACGCAGGTGCCCAGCCCGACAGGAAGTCTGTTTTCAAGCACTTTGGTGGCACCAGTGTTCTCTGTGTGGCCCAGCTGGGCAGGGTGATCACTTTCCTCTCTTTCCATCCACCAACCCTGGGTTCCCTATGCCTGGGGGGCCTCCCTTGTGCCGACAGCCCAGAGGCCCTCTGACACTTGATCTGGAAGAGTCCCAGGTTCTGGAGTTTCCCGACAGCAAGGGCTCCTGACTATACCCAGCTCTGGCTCTCACTCTGGAGATGGGAAGACTGAAGTCTGGAGGCATTGAGGAGCTTGTCCGAGGTGGTCCTGAGATGCTTCAAGGTGCCGGATCCCGGCGCTGCTGGGGGTTGGCATGCTCTCAGCCCTTTCCTCCCACCCCTTCCCTGGAGCTCTGCTAGGCAACCACCGGCTACTTGCATTTTTGCAAAGTGATGTCATCTGCAGATAATGGTTTTTCCGTTCCTGGTGGAGCAGGAGTTCCAGATATTGTGCCTTGGAGGAGGGACTCAGGAAAGCAGATTGTCCACCCTTCAGGCATGGGGGTGTTGAGTAGACCACCCCCCCCATCATCCCACAGCCATGTCTGCGTTGCAGAAGGCAGGCCCATGGTCTCAGGCCTCCTGGTCTCCCAACCCCTAAATGACCAAAACTGCAAGAGCCCCAGAGAGGAGCTTCATATTTTCTTCTTGGTACAGATGGGCATCTGAGGCCCAGAGAGGGCAAGGCCTTGCCCAAACTCACACAGCATTTCAAGGCAAACCTGGACTCACACACAGAACACCCTGGGTCACTCGCATATAATTCAAGGTCTCCTAGCCTCAGCACTATTGACATTTTGGGCAAGGGGTGGGGACTGTCTGGGCATTGTAGAATGTTTAGCAGCCTCCCTGACCTCTACCCACTAGATGCTGGTAGCACCCCTCAACCAAGTCATGACAACCAAAAATGTGTCCGGCTATTGCCAAATGTCCCTTCCCACCCTCAGGAGAGAGCAAAATTGTCCTCTTTTGAGAACCACTGTCATAACTGTGGTACCTGGCAGCGATCTCATATTCCACCACCCTCCATTTTTAGATGTTTTGGGGGGAGTTGATGTAATAGGAGAGGCTGGGGAAAATTCCTTTTGTCCCCAAGAGGAAAGTAACCCTCCACCTCCCGAGCCCTTTAGCCACTGCTAAAGGAGAGGGTTCCCAAATTTGAAGCCCAAAGGGGTCTTTGTCTAAGAACCCAACTCTGCTGGAGACACCTTCAGGATGCTAAGGCAGTGCTGGAGGCAGGAGGGGGGGGGTCGGGGGGGGGGGGGGGGTTGAGGGGCTGGCCAGGGTCCAGGGCCTCCTCCTGTCTAGAAACACTGCTTTCTCTGATCACTTTTCTTGGCACAAAACTGCCGATTTATTTTCTTGGGGAAATAAAAATAAATGCTAGCTTTTGTAATCACATCTCTGATCCTATCTGGAAAGATCAGGCTCTTGGAGCTTGGCGGCCTGAGCTCTGAGTGCTGTGTCTGGCAGAGCCTGGAATCACGATGGATGCTTGAACATCGGAACAGGCACAGCTGACATATCCTTTCCTGTTACAAGTTTCCTTGGAATGTTAGCAGCCCTGGGAGGCAGTCCGTGCGTGGGCAGGCAGAATTTGGCGGAAAGAAGCCCTGGATAGGCCAAAAGGCCAGCTCAGCTTCTGACTCGTTGTGTGATTTTGAGTCTTTGTTCTTTTCCCCTCCAGGCCTTGATTTCCTCATCTGTGAAGTGGGACGAGGAGAGTTTCTTAACGTGTGGTCCATGGACCACATTCCTCAGAAACACTTAGGGAATGTGTTTAAAATGCGCATTCCTGATTCCTCCCCTACATGTCCTAAAGTTTGATGAGTTTCCAATGGATTTCAGTGTGCTTTCTTTTGGGGATGTATGTGTGTATGTGTGTGCACGCGCGTGTGTGCATACACTCAGTCGCTCAGTTGGGTCTCTTTGCAACCTCATGGACCACCAGGCTCCTCTGTCCACGGAATGTTCTACTCCAGGGGGTCTTCCCGACCCAGGGATCAAACCTGCATCTCTTGCATCTTCTGCATTGGGAGGCAGATTCTTTTCCACCGCACCAGCCAGGAAGCCCTAGGCGCGAAGACTTTTGGGGATCCAATGCCCCAAAGACTCATCTTCCTTCCAGGTCTTCAGTTTGAACATACTACAGTTTTGCAGGGTCTCCTTTCCCCCCGTATAACCAGGTATGAGGGTCTTGCCTGAGGCGAGAGGGTAAACTTATGTGGTGGTTCAGCACTGGGCATCGTTCCTGAAAATTATCTGCTCTCAAGCTCTTGGCAAGGTCTCTGGGGTCCTCCATCCAACTGAAGTCACTGTTAAAGCACTTCATTCCTACAATGATGAAACTCTAGCTGCTAGTTACAGAGTTTGGTTTCAAAATTGTGCCGTTTATTATTTTTGTTGGATTGGCTTGTAAACCCTTGTATAATCATACATCATTTATAACTGTATTATTCCGCAAGAATGCATTTTCCAGATGAGGTTTATTCCTCCTGTGAAAAACTAAAAAAAAAAAAAAATTCTGTCTTTCTTTTTATATTAAATGGAAGGCTTCCCCAATGTGTTACCTATTTACACCATCTTAAATGGAGATCAAGTAACATAATTGTACTCTTTCTTGATGCCCAAGGGCTGTCACTGTGAACTTCAACTATTGTGCGTACGATCCTTGTAGGGACTCCTAAATTGTGTGATCTCCAAGTCCTCCAAGATGCTAAAATCTCCATGTTTACTGTTAAAAGTTTTGTTTTGCTTTTATTTTTAAATTTTAAAACATTTCTTCTTCATGGCGTGATCATGATGATACCCTCTAGTGGGAAACCAATAACCCATGTGTGTTAAAATTCCATTTTAAGAGTTAATTAAACAACAAATGAGAGAATTCTCTGATGAGCTAAGGGCTTGAACTTTGTCTTTTATTTTGGCAGCTGGGAGACTCAGGTAGTTTTATCTTTGTACTTTAAAGCCCAGCTCCCTTTGATGGCTTTCTGGATAAACGAGAAGTTAGTGTAGATACATTTTTCCGTGTAACAAACTGACATTCCAGGTGGACTTGTTTTGCTTCTGAATTGGAGATGCTTTGATTTCTTCCTTCTCCTCACCCTGTTCTTAGAGCAGCTGCTCCACCCTTAGCCTGGGACGCATGACCCAGTTCCCTTGATCTGCTTGGGCACTTAGATCCTCTAGCCAGGGGATTTGCAACTAGAATTCAAAACTGGAAAAAGTCACCTGTGGGGAGCTGACCTTGTAGGCCACGGGACTCAGGGGGAGACCGCTGCGGGCAGCTGCTCACTTGGGTCATGGGCAAGTCTAGAGTGAATCCAGACAGGAGGATGGGGACCGCCCCCGCCCCCCACCCTGAGCAGAGATGCAGGGAGTGCCACACCTGTATGTCTGTGTGCGCGCTTGCACGCGCGCGCGCTTGTGTATGTGTGTGTGTGTCTGTGTCTGTGTGCTGCTGGTGGTGGTGGTGGTAAAACATAAGGGTCCCAAGACTCTGAAAGAGGGGCTTGCTCTGGTCAAGTCACAGAAAACCAGGGCAGGGAGAGCCCTGGTGGAGGTCTGGCCAATCTCTGCACTTGGGAGACTGAGACCCTGGGAGGGCGAGAGACTGACCCGAGGTCATCTAGACAGGATGAGGCTAAGCTGAACTCGATCTCTGTCATGCTTGTTCTGCTTTGCTATCTGGACAACTGGCTCAGAGGACGGACAGGCCGCGTCTCCCCATCTCTTCTGCTGGGAATCTGAGGACGAGGCAGATGCTGGCATGGCATAATTTGTTCCAAATGCCTCTCCAACAGCTCGTCATGGTATCTACAGCTCCATCATCTTCCATTTCCAGAAGCAGCTCTGGGCAGGTGCACACCGTGCATCTTGTTCACAGAAAAGCTTAATGAATGATTTGAAAAATCCAAGAGAAGGAAACCCACAGTTACTAAGTCCTCAGGCGATCTATAGCCAGCACATGGCCTCAGGAAGATAGCCCAATCGCTCCCATTTTACAGGTGAGGAAGCTGAGGCTCAGAGACATGAGCTGAGATGTCCGGGGTCACACGGCGTGTCAGGAGCAGCTCTCAAATCTGTTTCCAGAGCCCAGTTTCCTTGCTCTAAAGAGAATGGGTACTGAGTTCTGGAGCCAGGGATAGGCTGAGGTGATGGGCAGGTTACTAAGTGGGCTGATCTCACAGAATCATTCAGCAGAAATTGTCTGGGCCTCAGAATCAGAGCCAACTGGCTCCATAACCTTGGACTCCTTTCTGAGCCCCAGTTCCCTCACTTCCAAAGGAGGGTGGGACTGGATGTTCCCTGTGATCCTAGAGAACTCTGTGGGCTAAGAGGGGGCCTAGGCTCTGGAGCCTGAGTTGGGAAGACCTAGAGGCAGTAGCTGACAGTCTGCCCATGGTCCAGATGCCAAGGAAATGGACAGTAAGGGAAGGGATGCTGTAGCTCAAGGGCTTGGCTTCACATCCCCCTGCTCCACTTGCTACTATCATGTGGGCTCAAGGAGGTTAAATTAATGGCTCCAGCCTCAGTTTCCTCATCTATAAAAATGGGGATAATCATAGTATCTACCCCATATTAAGGATTAAAGCGGTCAATACATATACAATCAGAGCAGTGCCCTGGCACTAGTAAGGGTCCAGAGTGTGTTCCTTATTACTGCTGCGCTCCACACGCACACTTGCGGGGGTGAGCAGGTTTAAACTCTTAGTCCTGCTGAACGTCCACCTCCTCCCAGAGGCGGTGGCAGCTCTGGGGTGCAGCAGTTGGTCCCCGTGGGCCTGTTTCCTGGCCAGAGTGAGTCCATGATCACTCAGACCTGACACATAGCCCGGCCACCCCCGCTGGGACCACAGGCGGCCAGTCCTGGTCTAAAAATAGTGCTTTCATGAATGGAGCCAGGCAGGGCCGAGCTGCAGACCCACAATTAGGTTTGTGTTAAAACCGACTCTCCAGCTCTCCGGCCCCGCCCCTCCTGCGATGTCGATTGGGGAGATTCATTCAGGGTTGGCCGGGCGGTCTGCGTGGTGGGGGAGGGGCTGAGGGGAGGCGGGGAGTGCAGGGATGGGTCCTTTAACGATACAGGGGCTCAGTTTCTCTGTGACTTTGAGAGGTAGAAAGGAAAATCTCCCTTGATAAGGAGGAACTGAAGTTTTCAGAGTTCACAGCCAGGGTTGTGTAGTCAGATGTAGGCTCTGGGTCTGAGTCTCTGCCCGAAGTCTCTTCCCCTCCACCCAGTGGCTCGGCCCACCGGGGACGGATGCTCGCTGGGGTGGGGGCTGGCCTGAGCAGGCTTTCTTCTCTCCCTGAGTCCTGCGGGCTGGGTGCTCTCCTGAGAATCAGGGTCAGACGGAAGGGTCCAACTCAGGCAGCTGCAGAAATGGAGCTGAAGTTGAGCTGGAGACCACCAGCTGGGGCGCGAGGGGGAGGGGAAGGCCTGGGACAGACTAGCGGAGCAGCGGGTAGCAGAGGGAAGCTGACAGGCATCAGCGGGGCGCGACCGGAGAGCAGCTGGCAGGTGGAGAGGCGGAAAGAGGCAGGAACTCAGGTACCCAGAAGGGGATGAAGCCTTGCCGAGCCATGGCCCTGCTAAAGTCCCTTCCGGGCTCCTTACTGCTGGGTCATCTGTCCCCTACTAGACTGCGAGCTTTCTGAGGGCACAGCGCTTTGGAATAAATGAGGAGATGGGACTTTTGGCTCAGGATCCCAGATAATCCTGTTCTTTCCTCGAGAAGGATTGGGGGACCCTAAGGGCTTCCCTTGTGGCTCAGCTGGTAAAGAAATCTACCTGCTAGGATGGACTTGGGTTCCATCCCTTGGTTGGGAAGATCCCTTGGAGAGGGGAAAGGCCACCCACTCCAGTATTCTGGCCTGGAGAATTTCATGGACTGTATAGTCCATGGGGTCACAAAGAGTCGGACATGAATGAGCAACTTTCACACGGGGGGATGGAGGACAAAGGTCCAGCTTAGCTCAGGAACAGCATGGTCTCCTTGACCCTGAATTCAGAACACACTACCCCCTCCCCTGACCCTCAGAGAGAGCCATGCCCAAAGAGGGGTGGACAGCGCCAAACCAAAGAAAAGGCAAAAGACTGAGGATGGGGACCCTGCTCCTTCCAAGTTCCTCAAGTTAGATTCCACATTGGCCCAGTTCAGTTCAATTCAGTCACTCATTCGTGTCTGACTCTCTGCGACCCCATGAATCGCAGCACGCCAGGCCTCCCTGTCTATCACCAACTCTCGGAGTTCACTCAGACTCACATCCATCGAGTCTGTGATGCCATCCAGCCATCTCATCCTCTGCCATCCCCTTCTCCTCCTGCCCCCAATCCCTCCCAGCATCAGAGTCTTTTCCAATGAGTCAACTCTTCCATGAGGTGGCCAAAGTACTGGAGTTTCAGCTTTAGCATCATTCCTTGCAAAGAAATCCCAGGGCTGATCTCCTTCAGAATGGCCCAAATTGAGCCTGTTACGGACCAGGGTTCTTAGCCTTCCTTAATCAATAGAAATTGATAAGAGGCCAGACAAGAAATTCAGGCAAAGCTTTACTGGGGGCTCCTGGCAACCCACTCCAGTACTCTTGCCTGGAAAATCCCATGGGCAGAGGAGCCTGGTAGGCAGAAGTCCATGGGGTCACTAAGAGTCAGACACAACAGCGATTTCACTTTCACTTTTCACTTTCCCCCTGCATTGGAGAAGGAAATGGCAACCCACTCCAGTGTTCTTGCCTGGAGAATCCCAGGGACGGGGGAGCCTGGTAGGCTGCTGTTTATGGGGTCGCACAGAGCCAGATACGACTAAAGCGACTTAGCAGCAGCAACAGCAGCTACAGCACCAGCAACTAACAAGTTTCCTTGCTCACTCCCCAAGGCAGAGGGAGGCAAGCTGGTGCCTTATGGGGGTGAGGGTAGGGGTGGGTTCAGGGGTCAGTCTGGAGGGGTGACCTAGGTGGTTGCCCACCCCTCTGTGGTGCTGTGTGCAGGGGGCATGTGGGGTTCCCTGCCTTTGCCCTTGGCTCTTCAGAAGTAGCAGCTGGGTTGTTTGGTCATTTTGTTCGCGATTCACCATTCACATTGGGATAGAAATCACCTATGTTTTCAAGTGGGGGTAACTGAGGCCAAGAGAGGCTGCAGGGTTTATTCAAGGTGATTAAATTTATTCAGAGTGATTTCTTACTGGTGATTCAGAGTCAGATCTGGGCTTCTTGGCTCCTGCATCTGAGCTGAACCCACTGCCTCCTTCTGTGCCCACTCAGCTCCTGTGTTCTCAGTAGCTGGCCCATCCACCCGGGCTGCGGATATTCAATGCCTTTCACAGCTTTCTCCCACTTCCAAGTTTTCCCTCTGCAAGAATGGGACTGGGGATTCCTGAGCCAGTCCAGGACCCATGTGCCTGGAATGAGAGACGCATGTGAGGAGCAGAGATCCTGCCAGGTCACTTCCAGCCAGCAGGATACATGAAAAAAATGAGGAAAGCAGCATCTCCACTGCAGCTCGGCCGGGGCTCTGGAGTCTGGAAAGCTCTTCAGAGGACTGGAGGGTGGACCTTTGAAGTAGCCTGCCCTAGTACCCGCCCGTGGAGGCTTCTCAAGGCCTCTCTGCTTCTTCCTTCACTGGCCACTGTCCCCTGCTGCGTCCTCTCTTCTCCGTCTCAGGGCTTCTGTTTCTTCGTGACCTCTGCCTCCTTATGTCTATGGCTCCTGTGAGCGTATGTCTTTGATAGCCCCGGAGTTTCTCTTTCCTTCGTGTATCTCTTGGCTTTGACTCCTACCCCCAGCTTCTCAATTTATACTCGTTGTCCCCTTAGGAGAGGACTTGCTTGGCTTAGAAGTCCCGGACAGGTGATGGAGTAAATGAACTCTCATACAAGGTCTCTGATTCTTTGACACGAACTTTGTGTCCAGCAATTCCGTTCAATTTCACACTAACTTGCAGAGTTCGTGCAGACCCCAGGGGTTTAGAGCTCAGTCCCACAAGACTGTCTCCACTTCAGGAACTCTTCACAAGTCCCAGGGACTCCCTGTATTCCCAACCGGCTCTGAATTCTGGGGTTCCCATCCCCCGTCTCCTCAGGTTCCATAATTTGCTAGAACAACTCACAAAACTCAGGAACATGCTTTACTGTTAGGGGTTTGTCATAAAGGACACAACTCACAGCAGCCAAATGGAAGAGGATGAATATGGTGGAGGATGAATATGGTGGAGGATGACTGGCAGTATCCAGCCCTCTTCAGGCACACCACCCTCCCAGCAAGTTGATATAGTCACTAACCAAGAAGCTCTCTCAACTCTGTTGTGTAGGGTTTTTCTTAAAAAATTAAAGTTGGGCTTCCCTTGTAGCTCAGTTGGTAAAGAATCCGTCTGCAATGTGGGAGACCCCAGTTTGATTCCTGGGTTGGGAAGATCTGCTGAGAAGGGACAGGATACCCACTCCAGTATTCTTGGGCTTCTCTTGTGGCTCAGCTGGTAAAGAATCCACCTGCAATGTGGGAGACCTGGGTTCGATCCCTGGGTTGGGAAGATCCCCTGGAGAAGGGAAAGGCTACCCACTCCAGTATTCTGGCCTGGAGAATTCCATGGACTGTTGGACTCTAAACTCTGTTGTTTAGAGTTTTTCTTAAAAAATTAAAGTTTCATTATCTAGACATGATAGATTTAATCCTTGGTCATTGGTGATTAAGCTCAATCTCCAACCTCTTTCCTCTCCCTGGAGTTTAGGGGTAAGGACAGCCAGCTCCCATTCTGAACCTGTCTAGGGTCTCCCCATGGGTCTTCTTATTAGCATACTAAAGACGTACCAAGGGATTTAGGACCTCTGGGCAAGAATCAGGGACAAAAACCACATATTAATTTTTTTTTTATTATACCAACTGGCCACATCTCTGGTCACTGGCGAACTTCAAGATTGGCTACTGTTGGGTCAAACACCCCCTTTTGTCCAGGCAGCCCTGGCTGGGGTAAAAAGGATGGCTCAGTGTAGTGTGTGGTGGCCCAGGAGAAAGCTGCTCAAGGACATGGCCTGGGCATGGACCTGGTGGGCGACAGAAGTGTCTGGGCCACTGAGGATTACTCAGCTTGGCTGTTCAATTCAGTTCAGTTGCTCAGTCGTGTCCGACTCTTTGCGACCCCATGGACTGCAGCACGCCAGGCCTCCCTGTCTATCACCAACTCCTGGAGTTTACTCAAACTCAAGCCCATTGAGTTGGTGATACCATCCAACCATCTCATCCTCTGTTGTCCCCTTTTCCTCCTGCCCTCAATATTTCCCAGCATCAGAGTCTTTTCAAATGAGTCAGTTCTTTGCATCAGGTGGCCAAAGGATTGGAGTTTCAGCTTCAGCATCAGTCCTTCCAATGAGTATTCAGGACTGATTTTTCTTTAGGATGGACTGGTTGGATCTCTTGTACTAACCTGGCTGGCACAGGGACAAATAGGGCAAGAATCATTTAAGTATGCTGTCTTCAGAAATCCTCTCTCCCCTACTCCTTTCTTCTCACCATTTCTCCTTTGCTATTTGAATGGACACAATTGGAAAGAAAACAATTGTCTGTGTATTTAGTCATCCCGAAGCTGGTTATCAGTCAGTATGGCCCATCCCCTCTCCACATGGATTCCTTCCACCCCATCCACTTTGCTCTTTCTCCTCATGTCTGCCCAGACACTCACATCTGCTGTTAGTTGCTGAAATAGGCAGAGCCGTTTCCCAGCGAGAGGGCTTCAGGCATGCTCTTCCCTCTGCCTGGAGTGCCTTGCCCCGCCTCCACCTTGTGTTAGTTGCTCAGTCGTGTCCGAGTCTTCGGGACCCCATGGACTGTAGCCCACCAGGCTCCTCTGTCCATGGGGTTTTCCCAGCAAGAATACTGGAGTGGATGGCCACTCCCTCCTCCAGAGGATCTTCCCCGACCCAGGGATGGAACCCAGGTCTCCCACATTGCAGGTAGATTGTTTACCTGACCTTGGCTAACTCCCCCTCCCTAGGCCCCACCTGATCACCTGCTCTGAATGACAGGGTCCTCTTTCATGTGCCTCTTGTACTTTTCCTTAATAATACTCATCAGCCTTTGTAATGATAAACTTCTTTGCATGACTGTTTACCAAATCACTAGACAGTATGTTCCAGGAAGGAGGTATTGGGCCTGTTTTGATCAGCACCATATAAAAGCACCTAGAATAGGCTTGGATTACTAGATAGCTGTTGAGTGAATGAACAAAATTGCATCAGAGATAATTATGATATACAAAGGCGGCTTATATGTATATACATGAATTAGAAAAATAGGAACACTTAATAGTAGCCAATTAAAATATACTCAATTGAAGCCAATTAAAAAATACATTATAGTCATCTACCATGGAATTTATACAGCCACTAAAATCACAATTTAAAAGCATATTTACGTCCAACATCAGTAGTCACTAGGGAAATGAGAATCAAAACCACAATGGTTATAATTTAAGAAACAAAAGAAAAATAGCCAGCGTTGGTGAGGATGTGGAGAAATCGGAACCCTCTTACATTGTTGATGGGAATGTAAAATGGTGTTGCCACTGTGGAAAACGGTCTGGCAGCTCCTCAAAAAGCTAAATATAGAATTACCATAACCCAGCAATTCTACTCCTACATATATATCCAAGAGAAATGAAACCATTTGTCCACACAAAACCTTGTCGTACACAGATGCACAAAGCAGCGTTACTCATAATATCCCCCAAATGGAAGCCATCCAAATGTTGATCAACGAATGAGTAGGCCAGAAAAATATGGCATGCCCATACAAAAAGCCATGATTCTGTCACAGAAGGGAAGGACTATGACCCCGGCAACATGGGTGAGACTTGCAAGCATGATGCTAAGTGGAAGAAGTCAGACAGAATCCCATTCATTATGATTCCATTTATATGACTTGCACAGAGTGGCAGGTCCGTAGATAGAAAGTAGATTAGTGGTTGTCAGAAGATCAGGGAAGGGGAGAATTGAGACCAACCACTAACAGGTACCAGTTTCTTTTGGGGCTG
The DNA here is from genome assembly GCF_016772045.2 of Ovis aries. NCBI lineage: Eukaryota > Metazoa > Chordata > Mammalia > Artiodactyla > Bovidae > Ovis > Ovis aries. The sequence continues at coordinate 10,101,504 of NC_056055.1, read as the reverse complement.
ATGGAAATGTTCTGGAATGAAGTCATGGTGATGAGTGTGCAACATAGCGAATATAGTAAAAACCACTGAATGGCACATTTTAAAATGATGGATTTTATGCTATGTGAATTATATCTCAGAAAATTAATTAAAAGTGTATTCCATAATAGAGGAGAGACTCGTGATGTATTACAGGGAGAACACAGGCTACGTAATCTAGCTACGATATCTACTAGAGTCAACATATACCACAATTTCTAAAAATGTTTAGAGAGAGAGAGAGTAGCAGGTAGATATATACAACCACAAACTTAGATATGTTTGTCCAGTTTGTCTCGATTTTTAAAGTGAGCCAGTGAGAAATTTGTTATTATTTGGGGTTCCTTCCCTCTGCCCTCTGTCCATTTAGCCAGAAGAGCCCCTACCCCTTCTTCCTTGGGGATGGAGGTTGGGAAAGCTGGGGAGTCTGGGGTTCAGCCTCCCTAGACATTCTCACAGCCTCCCTGCAGACCCTCCTCTTTCCCAGTTGGGAAGCCCCTCCCTCTCCTCTCTCCCTCCTCCTCCCCTCGTCCTCTGCTTCCCTAATCTCAGTGCTTAAAGCCACAAACCCCTCCCCCACACCCCAAGAACACTTGGGACAAACTCATCTGCGAAATGGGGATGCGGTGGGCTACCCTGCAGGGTCACAACCAGGACTGGTTCAGAGGTGAATGGAGGTCCCTGCCCGACTTTAGGGGGCCTGCCCTCTGCCCCATCCCTCAAGTCCTGTGTTTCTAAGTGGGCCCAGAGCTGTGTGTTTTCGCCTGGTGTGTCCCCACGTCTGGAAAGCCCTGCTTACTGGCACACTTCAGCTTCTGGATTATGGAAATCGCCCCCACTGCCCCCAACACTCCATGTCTGGGCAGCTGACAGCTGGAATTCCATGGCCAGGCTTGCAGGAAGCTGGGGGTCCAGGCTGCGAGGTGGAAGACTGCCTCTCCAAGAGAGCTGCTGGGATGAGGTCTGGCTGGCTCCCCTCCCCACCTCGGGGCCAGCGCTCCTGCTAACCTCATTTGTTTCTGGTTTACTTGGAACCAAGCAGAACCCGTGAGTCCTCAGCATGTGAGAGGCTGAGGTTTTCTCTGCTGCTGTCTGCCTGGCGCCCTGCTGGCCCTTCCAGAGGAGCCAAGGACTTGGGTTTGCAGAGATCTGGAGCAGAAGGGGATGAGGGGGGCCTTATTCCCCACTCCTGGCCTGGGAGCAGAACGGCCTCAGCCTCTACAGTGGGGCAGCGAGGGGGCCATTCTCCTGGGCCAGGCCCTCCCTCTGGAGGTGGAGTTTGGCTTTCCAGCCTCACTAGCTGCATGACCGCAGGCAGACCTGTCTGCCTCATGAGCCCAGGTGTATGTAGGTAGGGGAGGAAAAATAATGTTCCCTCTACCCTTCTGAATTCTTAGCGGAGACCCCTGTCATAAAAGACATTGAGAAGAGGAAAACAAACAGAAGTTTATGAACATGTATCCCTGGGGCACACATCAGCCAAAGCTGGGAAGAGTCACTCCCTGAGGCGGCCTAGAGCTCAGACTGAAACATCGACTTAATAGGGAAGGGAGCGGAAGGATGCAGCTCCCTTAGAGGAGAGGAAATGAGTTTTAGGGAAGATGAATGGACTCCTAGAAGAATAGGCTGGAGGTGTGACAGTCTGATGCAGCTTGCGTGGCTGCGGCGTTGACTTCTGGTCTCTCCTTGTCTAGATTCAATCTGCCTCCCTCTCCCTGTTGAGGACACTCCAGGGGAGGAGACTGATGATATTTGAGTTCCTTTTGCAGGATCTGTCTGGAGGCAGATAAGGAGAGTTCAGAGGAAGTCTGTCCCCGCATTTGCTGCCTTTTAAGTGCCTACAACTCAAAATAATTGACATACCAGAGACATATATTGGGATGGCACATTCTACTCTTCATGAAGAAAGGGAGGAGTGATTCTGCACCGTGTGTGTGTGTATGTGTGTGTAAATGTGTGTACACCTGTGTGTACACACCTGTATGCTTGTGCATGAGTAAGAGCTAGGGGGCTCTGGCAATGTGGGGGGAGCATTTTCGGTTGTCACAATGATGGAGGCAGGATGCTGCTGGGGTAGAGAGGGTACAAAGCACTAAATGTCCCACTCTGCATGGGATGGTCCAAGCAGTGAGGGCTGGTTGTATCTCATAGAAAATCTAGGCAAGATAATTACCAAGGTCTGAGAAAGCTGAACGCCGGAGAATTGATACTTTTGAACTGCGGTGTTGGAGAAGACTCTTGAGAGTCCCTTGGACTGCAAGGAGATCCAACTAGCCCATCCTAAAGGAGATCAGTCCTGGGTGTTCCTTGGAAGGACTGATGCTGAAGCTGAAACTCCAGTACTTTGGCCACCTCTTGCGAAGAGTTGACTCACTGGAAAAGACCCTGATGCTGGGAGGGTTTGGGGGCAGGAGGAGAAGGGGAAGACAGAGGATGAGATGGCTGGATGGCATCACCGACTCGATGGACAGGAGTTTTGGTAAACTCCGGGAGTTGCTGATAGACAGGGAGGCCTGGCGTGCTGCAGTTCATGGGGTCCCAAAAAGTGGGACACAACTGAGCGACTGAACTGAACTGAACTAACTGAGACTTTTAATATTTTGAGACCATTATTGGAAAACAGGCTTATTGCTACTTAATCCAAGGAAGAATTTCCTTGTGCTGTTACGGTTATGGTGCCAAGGAATGAAGACCCATCAAAGGCCCCACTGCCCTGGAAAAGGGTGGTGGTTGCTGGTTTAGTTGGTAAGTTGTGTCTGACACTTTGGGACCCCACAGACTGTAGCCCTCCAGGCTCCTCTATCCATGGTGTTTTCTAGGCAAGAATATTGGAGTGGATTGCCATTTCCTTCTCCAGGGGCTCTTCCTAACCAAGGAATTGAACCTGTGTCTCCTGCTTGGCAGGTGGATTCTTTATCATTGAGTCACCCAGGAAGCTGGAAAAGGGTGGGTCTAGTTAACTAGAAAGCCCCTCCATCTGTGTGAAGATGGGAAGGTTTGGGATGAAGGGCTGGTGGAAGCAGAATTCCTATCCCTGACCGACTAGAGTTGGGGGTAGGGGGAGGGGTGTGGAATGGGAGGAGGAGAGAGGAGACTCTTGTGTGTTGCGTGCTGGGCCCTTGGGTGGCCGAGGCTCTGTGAAGCAAATTGAGCAGGGAAAATTCTTAAAGGTGTGGGGTTGGGGAGAAAAGGATGTTCAAAAACAGTGATGTCAAATGTTCAATATAAAGTTGTGTTCAGAAGTGTATACATTTTCCCACATTCCATCTTCCCGTTAAATCTAGGGCACATTCCCAGGTGCCTTGGGGGAGGGGGAGGGTGAGTTTTTCCTCACTCCAGTTTTTCCTCGTTTTGCCAACAAGGGAGGAAGGGGCCCACTGTTGCATCTCAGTAATTGCTCCAAGGAACTGAGACAGCTCTCCTCGGGCTCATGAGTGATCCACACTGAATCAACTCTGAGAAGTTTGGAAGCAGAGAGACCACAGGAAGGCAGAACCCTCATGCTGAAATCTTGGAGAGGGCCTTCAGCTGGAGAGAAAGATTCCTGGCAGTCCAGTAATTATAGTCCTAATGATGACTAGCATTTACCGAGCGGTTACCGTCAGCAGGTTTGAAGAGGCGTGTTTGACAGTGGTTAAGTAAGCAGATTCCCAGTTTAGGTTTCCTGGGTCTAAATTCCAGCCCTACCTGGTCTGCCTGTGGGGCCTTGGCAGGTTACACACACTTCTCCAAGTGCTGGCTTCCCCATCTGGAATGGTGGCAGTCTCGGTGCTTACCTTAGAGGCCGATTAAATAACGTAACTCACATAAGGCACAGCGCACTGTCTGGGACACTGACTTCTCGGTAGAATCAGAGGTTGTTACAAAGATGGTCACTGCTCCATCATCACTGGTGGCGGAGGGGGAGAGCGCGGCTGGCATTCAGGTTTCCATATATCCTGTCATTTAATTCTCACATCAATTCCATGAGGCAAATGTTTTATATACAGATGGAAGTGTTTTATTTGCAGTTCCATGAGGCCAGTGTTTTATTGTACAGATGAAAATATGGAGGCAAAGAGAGGCGAAGAGACTTCCCCCAAGGTCACAAAGCTAGCAATTCTGGGTTTGAGCTCAGGCCTCTCTGATCCCGTGGTCCTGCTCCTCGTCCTCCTCCAGGCAGTCTCCAGGATTGTCTAGCAGTGGGGTGAGATGCCTTGATAAGTCAAGAGACTCCCGTCAACAGGCACTGGAAGAGGATTTTTCTACTCTGGGAGGGAGCACAGATGACTTTTGGCTCCAGGACTCAATGCTGTGACTCAATTTTAGTTTTTGGGAAGGGTTCTGGGAATTGTTGATGAGCTTCCAGGCCTGGGTCATGAGGTTTGAGAGCCAGGGGGTGCTAAGAAGGCCCGCAGACCCAGAAGGCCACTGTGCTGGCCTTAACACATATGGAGGTGGTGTGAGTGTCATGTGTGTGTGTGCGAGTGTGCGCGCGTGCGTGCTGAATCAAAACTATTCTGTTTTCTTCATCAAGAGCCCTGGCCCTCCTGCTACTGTGGTCGACTCACAAGGAATAGTCTGCACTTAGGGTCACAGGTGGTGACACAGGAAATGGGCACAAAATTCCAGGAAGATGACAGGGGAGGGCTGGAGGCTCGGGGACCACGGTACCCCTGGCATTCTTTATGCAGAAAACTTGACCCTTCTATTCTCCAGGACTGGGCAGGGGGATCTCTGATGGGAGGCAGTGATCTTGGGAGCTCCATGGTGGGGGCCCAGGGGCCTGGGAGCAGGAGACAGTGAGTTAGGACCAATTGTGCCACCAACCCACAGGGGGGACCTTCGCTTCCCCCATCCAGGCAAGAAGGGGCCGGGGCTAGGCTCCTGGGTGGTGGGGAGGGCCCTGGACGTCTGGCTCTACATCCTTGGAATTCCCCAAGCCGGGAAGGCTCAGGAGTATTCCCCTAAAAGGCCCGGTGGGGGAATGACTGGCCCGAGGAAGCTTTATTGCATCAAAGAATAGGAAAGCAATACGGTGCAGACATTTCCGATAGGAAAGGTTCCTGGGTTGGGAATGGGACTAGGGGGTGCTTTCTTCCTGTTTAGGGCATGTGACCTCTCCGGGGACAAAGAATAGCTGCTACCACCTCAGTCAGGATGGAGTGTGAGAAAATAGGCTGGAATTATAGCAAGAAGGCTTAAGGTTAGACACTTAGTTTAACCAGATAAAGCACTTGGATCACTTACTCTGAGAGGGATTCAGCCTGAAGTTGTAAACAGGTTTAACAAGGCTTACAGAAATCCACAGAAGCTTCACTCAAAGGCAGAAATATGGGGAAGATAAGCTTTCAAATCAACAACGGAGTTAGTCATGTCAGCCATATTCCTAGTACCATGCTGGGTATCTTGGCAATGGGTACCTGGTTCTTAGGTACAGAACAGATGTCCCTAACTCCAGGATCAGTCCCAGGTACCCATTCCCCAGAAACTTGTAGCACAAAGCTGGAAGAGAGTCTGAAAACCAATCAAAGCCTTCTCCTCCCCACAAAATTTTCAAAGTTCAAATCCAGGATGTAGTATTTATTGAGCACTCGCTAAGTGCTAAGCCCTTTAAATGCATGAGATCACGGAATTCATGAATGAAATAGTACATTCACTGTTTGGGGGAGAAAGAAGTGGGCTCAGAGAGGCTGTGTCCCACGCCTGGGGCCACGCGGCAGTCAAGCGGCAGAACCGTCTTTCCTCAAGGTGCCGTGTGTTCCCAGGCTAGATGTCCAAGCTTGGGACCTTTCACATTCCTTTTCTGTGCCAGGTGCTGTGCCATATGGTGGGGGTTCTAGGGACAACAGGCCAGCCCCCATCCTCATGAATTTACCCTTAATGGCTGGTTCAAAGGAGGAATTCTTGCTGTTGGAAATTTGGTGTCTGCAGACCATTCCAGAAGCATCCAAGGCAGTGAGAAGACTGGGCAGGGGTGCAGGGGCTCAAGGAAGTTGAGAACCGAGAGGACAACGGGAGATGGAGACTTTCTGTGGGAAGGTGGTCAGGCCAGGTGAGGACAGAGTCCCTGACTCCAGGATCAGTATAGCGGGGAGGGCACCATGAATGGAGATCTCCGAGGCTGGAGCGCCTGGGTGTCCAGCATCCCAGACATGCGATGAACAGAGCCCTCGGACACAGGATGCGGAGGCGATTAGGCACACAGACTTTGGAACTGGGCAGATCTGGACTCAACTTGACTCTAGCCCTGTGTGACCTTGGACAAGTTACTTGCCCTCTCTGAGGCTCAGTTTCTCCAACCGATAAACAAGAATACTTTCTCGAAAGGGTTGGCCCTGTGCTTGACGTGTTATAAGCCCTCCATCTATGGGGGCTGCTCTCATTCAGTTATGCCTGGGCATAACTGCTTCTGTCTGCCTTCTGGTCTCCGTTTCCCAGATAAGAGAATATCTTCTGAGCAGCTCTGAGAGGCCATGGCTCTGTCAGAGACTCTGGGCAGGGGCTGACCAGGGCCTGGTCCCCACGGAGATCAAATTTCCAGCCCCTCTGTGGAGCCAAGTAAACACAGGGGAGACAGCAAGGCTCCCTCCGCTGCCCACTAACAACCAGATTCCTGAAGCCACCGCAGCCGCGGCTGCTCACTCTGATTGTGTCTGGCTCCAGTGTCCCCAGGCCCTGCTGCCGTCACCCTCATGAGACCCTGAGGTTCGAGGTGGGGGTGTGGAAGAGGCGTTGCAAGCCAGTTTCGTGGTGGCGGCGGCGGCCAGTGTGTCAGCTGCTTCCAGGAGCAGATGGCTTGTCTCTCAGAGTTTTCCGTTCTGGCTCTTCCTTCCTCTCTTGGTCATTTCATGGACCGCTAAAGCTGCTGACAGATGAGATAGAGCCCAGGATGCTGAGCAAACTCCCTCCCCCAGCCCTGAAACGGCTGCATCCCCACTATCTGGGGCCAAGGCCAGTGGCCCTAATTTTATAATCTCTCAATTGTTCTATTCTCTGACTTTTTACTTTCCAAGAGAAATTAGCATGTTATTTACTGAGCACGTCTATGTCCTAGGCATAGGTGAGCAAGACACAAAATCCCAGTCTTCAAGGATTTCTTGAAGGATCATTTCTGCCTGGTGAATTCCTATCCACTCTTCAAAGTCCAGTTCAAATATCTTCTTCCATTTCTCCATGCTATTCATCTCATGCAACTCCTCAAGGATTCTCTGCATGATCATGTGAGCTTTTTGGCAGTTCTCTGGGGCCAAGCTCTCTTTTGCTTGAGAAGCTTCACTGGGGCTGATGCTGCCACCTCCAATTCCTCCTACCCCTCATTCCCAAGCAAACCATACTCACTCTTCAGAACTCAGGACCCCTGGACTTTACCCTCAAGGCCATTAAGATGCTCAAGATCCCCAAGGCGCTCTGTCAGTTATGTTTTTACAGTGTGCTATTTGATTCCTGGTCATCTCCCTCTCTGGAATGTACATTCCACGGGGACAAGAAGAGGGTAATGGTATGTGGTCTGGTATGTGGAAGACTCTCAGTATACATCTGCTAAACAGACCCCTCCTCCAGGAAGTCCTCCGTGATTTCCTCAGGCAGTTTCTCTCCCATCTGCTTATTTCTCATCACTTTCTTTCTTGTCTCACTTTGTTTATGAATTTTTAAATTCTAGAATATTTATACACAGAAGAAAGTACATAAAATATGTGTACAGTTTAACAAATTATTATAACGCGAACGCCAACTTAAGTACCACCCAGGTTAAGATTTAGAACAAAATCAGAAACTGGATCTCCCTGTATGTCTTTCTCATCCCACTAGAGTCAGTGCTGATCTTTTGATCATTTCTTGCTTTATTTTGTCGTTTTGTTTCTACAGAGGACTTCCCAAACCATGGAGTTTCATTCGCCCACTTTTTTGAACGTGATGTGTGTAGAATCACCTGCATATATTCTTGTGTGAGCTTGGCCTCTTCGGCTCAATATTATGTTTGTGAGGCTCAGCCATGTTGGGGTGTATACTTGCGGCTCATTAACTTTCTTTGAGCATAGTGTTGTTTTTTTTAATCGTATGACATCATTTATTTATTCATTCTACTGCCGATCGACATTTTAACTATGCCACTGTAAGCTTTCTGGTTTGTCTCCTGGAGCATACATGCACTCGGATTTTAGGGTCTGTACCCAGGAGTGGGACTGCTGGGTCGTAGGATATGCAATTTTATGAAATAATGCCAACAAACACTTTTTCTAACAAATACGTCCACAAAGGTTTAAAGAACTCTTTTAAAAAGTAACTTTGAGATATCACTTTACATGCAATAAAATACGCCCATTTAAATGTATATTTTGATGTGTTTGGACAGGTTTCTCTGGTGGCTCAGACAGTAAAGAATCTGTCTGCAAGGCAGGCGGGAAACCCCAGTTTGATCCCTGGGTTGGAAAGATCCCCTGGAGAAGAGAATGAGTATCCAGTCCCGTATTCTTACATGGAGAATTCCATGGACAGAGAAACTTGGCGGGCCACAGTCCATGGGACCGCAGAGTCAGACACGACTGAGAGACGAAAGCTTTCCTTCCTTCCTCATACATCTTTGCAGCCACCACCACCATCAAGATACAGAACATGACTGTCACCTCCAAAAGTTCCTTCATGACCCTTTCCTGACAATGTCTGCCACCTCTGGCCTCAGTCCACACTGGTCTGCTTACTGTCACTATAGATTAGATTTGCCTTTTCCAGACATTGGTGTATATACGGAGACCATGCTGTTCAACTAACATAAATAGTGATTCTAAACGTGAGTTAAGAAATACAGGGGAAAAAAGCAATTTCTGTTTAGAGATTGTTTTCACAGGTTTATATAGTTGTTATATGGGCTTCCCAGGTGGTGCCAATGGTAAAGAACCCACCTGCCAATGCAGGAGACCTAAGAGATGTTTGATCCCTGGGTTGGGAAGATCCCCTGGAGGAGGGCATGGCAGCCCACTCCAGTATTCTTGCCTGGAGAATCCGATGGACAGGGGAGCCTGGAGGTCTACAGTCCATAGGGTTGCAAAGAGTCGGACACGACTAAGCAACTTAGTATAGCTACAGTGTGTAGTATTTTGTATCTGGCCTCTGCCGGTCAGTGTAACATTTCTGAGATTCATCCACATGTGGGTATGAGCAGTTCACTTCTTTGGGCTCTGGATCAGTGTTCTATTGTATGGATGCGCCGGTTTGTTTACACAGTCATCAGTTGATTGACATTTGGATTATTTCCAATTTGGGGGTATTACAGATGAAGTTACTATGAATATCCATGAACAAGCCTTTATGAGGACATTTGTTTTTATTTCTCTAAGATAAATACTGCAGAGTGGAATTTCTGGGTAATGTGGTAAATGCGTGCTTAACTGGATAAGCAGCTGTCAACCTGTTTTCAAAGAATCATTTTATATCCTTACCAGCAATATATGAGAATTCCGGCGGCTCTCTATCTTTGTCAGCACTTGGTATATAGTCAGTAATTTTAGTTTTAGCCATTCTGGTGGGGGTGTACTAGCATCTCACTGTCATTTGCACTTACATTTCTTTAATGACAAATGACATCAAGCATCTTATGTGCTTATTGGTTATTTGTGTATCTTCTTTTGTGAAGTGTCTGTTCAAATATATTTTTTTAAATGGTTTATCTTTTTAGTATTAATTTGAAAGAGTTCTTTATATATTCTGGATACAAGTTCTTTGTCAGAACATTGTATCATGAATATTTTCCCCCAGTTGTTGGTTAACTTTTATTACTTAATAATGTCTTTAAAGAGCAGAAGTTTAAAATTTGATGAAGTTCAATTAAGACTTTTTTGTTTCCATTTACTGCATTTTGTGTCCTTTATAGGAAATTCTTGCCTAATCCAAGGTTGAAAGAATTTATTCTATATTTTCTTCTAGAAATTTTATAATTTTAGCTTTTATGCCTCAGTCTATGATCTGACACCACCCTCATGGCAGAAAGTGAAGAGGAACTAAAAAGCCTCTTGATGAAAGTGAAAGAGGAGAGTGAAAAAGTTGGCTTAAAGCTCAACATTCAGAAAACGAAAATCATGGCATCTGGTCCCATCACTTCATGGCAAATAGATAGGGAAACAGTGGAAACAGTAGCTGACTTTATTTTGGGGGGCTCCAAAATCACTGCAGATGGTGACTGTAGCCATGAAATTAAAAGACACTTACTCCTTGGAAGAAAAGTTATGACCAACCTAGATAGCATATTCAAAAGCAGAGACATTACTTTGCCAACAAAGGTCTGTCTAGTCAAGGCTATGGTTTTTCCAGTGGTCATGTATGGACGTGAGAGTTGGACTGTGAAGAAGGCTGAGCGCTGAAGAATTGATGCTTTTGAACTGTGGTGTTGGAGAAGACTCTTGAGAGTCCCTTGGACTGCCTGGAGATCCAACCAGTCCATTCTGAAGGAGATCAGCCCTGGGATTTCTTTGGAAGGAATGATGCTAAAGCTGAAACTCCAGTACTTTGGGCACCTTATATGAAGAGTTGACTCATTGGAAAAGACTGTGATGCTGGGAGGGATTGGGGGCAGGAGGAGAAAGGGACAACAGAGGATGAGATGGCTGGATGGCATCACCGACTCGATGGACAGGAGTTTGGGTAAGCTCTGGGAGTTGGTGATGGACAGGGAGGCCCGGTGTGCTGCGATTCATGGGGTCGCAAAGAGTTGGGCACAACTGAGCTACTGAACTGAACCAAACTGATGATCTATTTCACATCAGTTTTTTGTATATGGCACAAGGTAAACGTCAAGTTCTTTTATTTTTTTATGTTGATCCCTTCTTGAATTATCTTGGCACTTTTGTCACAATCAACTGGCCCTGTGTGTTTGGATCTGTTTTGGGAACTCAACCTCTCCCATTGATCTTTGTATCAGCAGTTTTGCCAGTGGCACTCTGCCCTAATCACTACAGTGTCATCATAGGTGTGAAATCAGGTTGTTTAAGTCCTTCAAATTTGCTCCTCTTTTTTGAACTTCATCAAGCAGAAGCTTAGATAATTGATTTGAAACCTATCGTGTCTAATACAAACATTTGAAGCTATAAATTTCCCCTTAAGCAGTTCTTAAGCTGCATCCCACTCATTTCAGTCCCCTCACCTAAGCTTGTTTCCCCGTATGCCTACTTTCTAAGGTTTTGTAACCAGCCCCTACTTTGCAAAGGGAAGAACCCTACAAGTGGCCTCTTAACTTCCTCTGTTGCTCCTTCTAATTCATTTCCTCCAGAACAGCCAGAGGGAAGTTTTGAGAGTAAATCCATTACATGCCTGCACTGCTCCTACCCTGCTCCACCACGTTCTTACAACTTCCCACTAGCTCCCCTTTCTACTTAGAAAAGTATCCAAGCCCCTATCAAGGCTGTGCGCGATCTGGCTCCCACCCACCTCCTGGATCTCATTTTCTCTCTCCTACCTGGTCCTTTTATCACATTTGAGGTGTTCTGGCTTTTTTTTGTTTCTCTCAACTCAATGAAGCTCTTTCCTTGCCTCTGAGCCTCTGTAAATACAATTCCTGTGGCCTGGAATGCTCTCCTCCTGTATCAATTAACTGTTGCCAGGTAACAAACCATCCCCAAACCTAATGACTTAAAAAAATAATCATCCCTCTTTCCCTGCCACCGCAGAGCCGCATGGAGGCTGAGGCTTGGGTGCATTCAAGATTTGGCTCTACCGGTAACCCACCTCCATGGCAGAGGAAGGCATTGCCGCTAGAGGTGTAATGAATGGACAGTAGTACTGCTTTGCAACAGGTGCTGAAGACCACCCTCATCCAAAATGGCTTAGCCTGTGGAATTCATGAAGCTGCCAAAGCTTTAGACAAGAGCCAAGCCCACCTATGTGTGCTCGCATCCAGCTGTGATGATCCTATGTATGTCAAGTTGGTGGAGGCCCTTTGTGCTGAGCATCAAATCAACCTTATCAAGGTTGATAAGAAGAAACTAGGGGAATGGGTAGGCCTCTGTAAAACTGACAGAGAGGGAAAACCCCGTAAAGTGGTTGGTTGCAGTTGTGAGGTGGTTAAGGACTATGGCAAAGAATCTCAGGCCAAGGATGTCATCGAGGAGTACTTCAAATGCAAGAAATGATGAAATAAAAAACTGAGTTCTTGTTAAAAAAAAAAAAAATCCATGTTCTCTTAGGAGGCAGTGAGACAGCCAAATTGCTATGCTGGTCTGGTTAGGGATTGGTTGATCTTGGTTGGGGCCTTTCATGCATCTTTGGTCAGTGGTGGTTTGGGTAGTGGCCCTGCTGACCTTGGTTGTGTTCCCTTACACGAAGGTGATTCGAGGGCTGTTGACTGGTCTAGCCTGGCCTTGGCTACAAAGGCTGAGACAACTTGACTCTCATCCATATGTCTCTTCCATCTCTCCAGCAGGCTTGCTGAGGGTGAAGGCAGGAATCCAGGGGAAGGAAAACTCCTGCAAGCATGTTTTCAAGCCTCAGTGTAGGTCAGGTCTCCTGAAAGCTATTGCCACAGCAGTCCATGGCCAAGTCCAGATCCAAGATGGGGAAACAGACAGTGCAACTTTAGTGAGAAGAGCTGCAAGGTCACAGGACCTTGCGAAGGAGAAAAGTGGGAGCGTCTTCGCCCCTGCCCCCTCTTTCCACCTAGTACCTTCTCATCCTCTGTCTCCTCCTTGAAGAATTTGTCTCTGCCCATCCTGGGGGCAATAGTCATCCCCCAAGTTTTCTTGGTCGCATTCCTCGTGTGCCTTCTTCACAGTCCTCAGCTATAGTTCTTCCACGTGCGTGTGTGTATTTCCTGTGTCCTGATGGGGGAGCAGGGGGACCATGTCTGTGCGCCCTTTGTGTTCCCAGACTCAGCCCAGGGCCCAGCACAAAGTAAGCCCCCTGCAAATATTCATGCACCCACCAATGAACCAGCAGGGCCACGTTCCCAGGGAAAGAATGAAGCTGTGACTTGGGGCAGTGAGTCCCCTTCCCGAAGTGGCCAGGTCCCAGGAGTGGGGTCTCTCATAACACAGCCCCCACACTTGGCCTGGATGCCCGAGTCCTTGCTGTGTCTGGAATGAAGTCATAAGTCAGATTGACCTGGTGGCCTCTCTCCAGCTAGAAAGTCACTCTCTTCGCTTCCAAGGGCAGGTCACTCTGTCTCGGGGGACTCATAAGCCTTGCTCTACTGTCCTTCATCCTTAAAATAGATTTTAAAGCCTGCCCTGTGGAGTGAGGACATCTGGAGTTTCAGAACTGGGAAGTCAGAGCCAGTGGGTCCTGCTTCTCTGAGGGAGTCGAGGCCACAGGACCCTGGCTCCCGGGTCTGGCTTGACCTATCACATCCCCCTGGGGCTTTCAGCTCTGGTCCTCCTTGTTGTGGCCTAGGGACACCCAGAAGCTGATATCATTTGGGACAATATACTGGAAGTGAGATAGTGAACTGGACCTTCTTCATTTTCTCCAGCATTAATGTTAATAACAGTATAGTTGATTCCATCCCCCACCCCAGCCTCCTTACCACCGTTACACTTTCCACAGTTTCAGTTACCTGCGGTCAACTGTGGTCCAAAAACATTGGGCTGGCCGAAAGGTTGTTAGGATTTTCGCATAACATCATTCTGCAAGATGTTACAGGAAAACCCAAACTTTTTGGCCACTGCAATATTAAATGGGGTGGCTCAGATGGTAAAGAATACATTTGCAATGAGGGAGACCTGGGTCTGATCCCTGGGTTGGGAAGATCCCCTGGAGAAGGGCATGGCAATCCACTCTAGCACTCTTGCCTGGAGAATCCCATGAACAAAGGAGCCGGCGGGCTACAGTCCGTAATGTTGCAAAGAGTCGGACACAAATGAGTGACTGCTGCTGCTGCTGCTAAGTCGCTTCAGTCGTGTCCGGCTCTGTGTGACCCCATAGACGGCAGCCCACCAGGCTCCCCCGTCCCTGGGATTCTCCAGGCAAGAATACTGGAGTGGGTTGCCGTTTCCTTCTCCACTGCATGAAGGTGAAAAGTGAAAGTGAAGTCATTCAGTCGTGTCTGACTCTTAGCGATCCCAGGGACTGTAGTCCACCAGACTCCTCTGTTCGTGGAATTTTCCAGGCCAGACTACTGGAGTGGGTTGCCATTTCCTTCCCCAGGGGATCTTCTCTATCCAGGGATCAAACCCGGGTCTCTTGTGTCTCCTGCATTGGCAGGCAGATTCTTTACCACTGCACCACCTGGGAAAGCCCCATTTTACTTAAAAATGGCACCAAAGATCCAGAGCAATGATGCCAGGGATTTGGATCTGCCAAAGAGAAGCCATAAAGTGCTTCCTGTAAGTGAAGAGGTGAAAATTCTGAACTTAATTAAGAAAAAAATAAGTACTTGCTGAAGTTGCTGACATCGATGGCAAAAGCAAATCTATCCGTGAAATTGTGAAGAAGCAAAATGAAATTCTTGCCATTTTGCTTTTGGACCGCAGACTGTTAAATCAGGGCCACAGCACAGGATGAGTGCTTAGTGAAGATGGAAAAGGTGTCCAATCTGTAAAATGTTTTGAATGAGAGAGACCACCTTCACGTAACTTTTATTATTGTGTGTTTTAATTATTGTTCTCTCTATTATCAGTTACAGTTGTTAATCTCTTATTGGGTCTAATTTATAAATTAAATTTCATCATCATAGAAGAAAATATAGAATATATAGAGTTCAGTAGTATCTGTGGTTTCAACCATGCACTTTGGTCTTGAAACATACGCAGCGTGGATGAGTGGAGACCACTGCAACAGCAGTAATAATAGTAACTACAGCATTGATGCTTTTGAGCTGTGGCGCTGGAGAAGACTCTTGAGATCTCCTTGGATGGCAGGGAGACCAAACTAGTCAATCCTAAAGGAAATCAACCCTGAATATTCATCGGAAGGACGGATGCTGAAGCTCCAATACTTTGGCCACCTGAAGCAAAGAGCCTCTTCTCTGAAAAGGACCCTGATGCTGGGAAAGAATAAGGACAGGAGGAGAAGGGGGTTGCAGAGAATGAGATGTTGGATGGCATCACTGACTCATTGGACATGAATCTGAGCAAGCTCCAGGATACGGTGAAGGACAGGGAAGCCTGGCATGCTGCAGTCCATGGGGCCATAGAGAGTTGGACATGACTTAGTGACTGAACATTAACAAGAACAATTTCCTTGGCCTGTATGATGTGTAAGATATTTTGCATATCTTGGCTGATTCAATGTGTGACTTGGTAACACTACTGCCCCATTTGACAGATGGGGAAACAGAGGGCACTGGGGTGTGTCTGAGGTTGCAAAGCAGAGATTTGAATTCAGGTCTTTCTACTGAGGAAGCCAGTGGCCTCATCCATCACCAGCCCCAGATGCCCCTCTGTCTCCCCTCCGGCACCCAGGGCCTGGACCACATCTCTGGCTCTTCTCCTCCCTCCCCGCACCTTGGACCCTGCAGGGTTTGTGTCTGAGCCTCTTCGTGCCTCCTCTTCCCCAGAGGCTGACCCCCTGGTCACTCAGCAACCGCCCAGCTGGTCCCTGGGTCTGGCTGCTGCTGCAGGGCGAGAGGGCCTTCTGGGAGCTTGAATGGCTGCCCTGTCAGGGGCCTCTGTCTCTTCCTTAACTGGGATCCGCCGCCTCTGCAGCCCTGGAGAGTTCGCGAGGCCACGGGCCAAGTCCTTGGCAGAGCGGCTGGGTGAGGATGCTGAGTGGAAGCAGATGTACCCAGGCCGCTTCTGGACCACTGCCGGAGGAGCCCGCAGGGCTGGGAGGATGCTGGGTGCCGGAGTGAAGGCTGGGCTCGGGACAGACTGCCTCGGAGACAAATATTTTAATGTTTGGTTTGAGAATGAAATCAAGCCTTTATTTTTGTGTTCTAAGCCAAAGATAATTAGCCATGGAACCCGAACTCTGGTGTGTCTCCCGGAGGGGGAAACTGAGGCCCGGGGCAGGGACTTGCCCTAGGTCAGCCGGGTCACTCCGTGAACTCTGACACACTATACGAGCTGGGGTCGGGATTGGGGTGCCCAGCCTTTTCTACTGGCAAGGAACCGTTGGGTATCTTTCTTGTGTGGCCTGAATGACATGAGAGACACCCTCGCCCTCCTAGGAAGGGGAAGATTGCCAGTGTCCAGTGGGTGAACTCCAGCCTCAAGACCACAGTGGGCTCCTTAACCACTTACTAGCAAACAGACACATCCTGGGGGATGAGGAGTCTCAGCTTTTCTTCTGGGGTCTTTTGAGAGAGACAGCTCTGAACTGGGAATGGGAACCCTGGGTTCCGGTCTTGAGTTTGTCCCCGATGTGCTCTGTCAACTTGGGCAAGCTGTTGTTTTCCTCCTCCCGGCCTTAGTTTCCCCACCTGTAGAATGGGGATGGCCAGAAGCCCTGCCCAGCAGGGCCCATGGGGTTTGTATAAAACCCAAAGCAGAGGCGGGGGTGGTGGTTGGAAGTGAAATCTTTGCAGACAAAAGCACTGGGCACCAGGTGAGGCTTCTATGGAGCAGCAATATCTCACCCAGGGTGATTCTGGACACCTCTGAGCCTCCCTGCTCCCTCTTGCAGCTGCGGGTGGGTCCTCCCTCAGGTAGGTGTGCAGGTCACCTTAGGATGCTTGCTTCACACTTTCACAAACCACTGGGTCCTGGGGCTGTACCCGGGAGAGGGCGCAAGGCCATGGGGTCACTCGGGTAGGAAGCATATTCTCAGCTGAAGGGAATGCAACACATTTTAGCATGTTGAAAAAAACATGGATCTATTATGGAACAGAAGGAGAATTTGGCTCACACTGTGAAGATAAAGCGCAAGGCTGAGGAGATTTCAGGGCAATGGCAGCCTTTGCCCTGTCCGCTTGTGCCTTCCTCCCCCCGCCACCCCCAAACCGCTCCATTTCCCATTCTCCTTCTGTAGAAGAGGGACTTGTGGGAGAAACTCCCTGTAGCCCTGGGACCGCCCAAGTTAACCCAACAGCTGGAATTTCTGGTTAATACCCCTCAGGCTCCTTCTTCCATAAAATTCCAATCTTCTTAATTATTACAAATATGTCATTCAGAAGTCTTGGTTAAATATCGGAGCTCATTTCCCTTCCTTAGAGATGAGCTCAGATATTTGTTGTTAAAAAAAGGAACTATGGTCGTCGTTATCACCATTATCGCCATCATCAGCTTCTTGCACAGGCAGATATTAGAATTTGGTTTTCTGAGGAAGCCGGACTTGAGCAACGCTAGTATTCCTTGGAAGGACTGATGCTGAAGCTGAAACTCCAATACTTCGGCCACCTGATGCGAAGAATTGACTCATTGGAAAAGACCCTGATGCTGGGAAAGATTGAGGGCAGGAGGAGAAGGGGACGACAGAGGGTGAGATGGTTGGATGGCGTCACTGACATGATGGACATGAGTTTGAGTAGACTCCAGCAGTTGGTGATGGACAGGGAGGCCTGGCGTGCCACGGTCCATGGGGTTGCAAAGAGTCGGACACGACCGAGTGACTGAATTGAACTGATCTGAGTCTCACCTAGAAAGGCTGAAGCTCTGTAATATTGAATTTGGCAGACATCCACAGGCACACAGATCCCCCAGGGACCTTGTTGGAACATAGATTTCTACTCAGAGACCCAGTAATCTCTCAGGTGAGAGACGCCGCTGGTCCTAGGCCTACCCCAGGGCCCCACAGCCAGCCGAGGATGGAGTTGGGGCAGGTGCCAGCCTTCTCCTCAGCAGCAGCCTGACCACCCTCCTTCCTCCTGCTGTTCAGTGTGGCCTGGAAAGCACTGGGTGGCCTGGGACAGGCTCAGGTGATACTACATCCGAAAGAACCAGGCCTGCTCTGTCTTAAGAATTAGGATATTGTTGGCTTAGTGGTAAAGAATCTGTCTGCCAATGCAGGAGAGGCAGGGCACATGGGTTTGATTCCTGAGTTGGGAAGATCCCTTGGAGTAGGATAGGGCAACCCACTCCAGTATTCTTGCCTAGAAAATTCCATGGACAGAGGAGCCTGGGAGATTGCAGTCCATGGGATCGAAAAGAGTCAGACACTGCTGAGTGACTAGGCACGCACGCCAACCTCCAATGCAGTAAGTGATGCAGGCAGCAACCATGGAAGCATGCTAAGAGCAAGGGGTGAAAGTTGTTGGGGAACAGGATATTCACAGTCTTAAAGCATCACCCCAAAGGTGACTTGTTAATGACAGAGGGGCCCTCAGGCTGGGCCCCAGCCATGGTGAGATGGGCTGATGGTGAGTTCAGACCTTGATGGAAACGTTTGGCTTGAAGCTGACATGGGAACCCCATGGGACATTCCGCAGAACATCTGGCTGGGATTCCTCAAAGGGTCTAAGGTCACGAGGAATGGAGTGG
Source organism: Ovis aries (assembly GCF_016772045.2). Taxonomy (NCBI): domain Eukaryota; kingdom Metazoa; phylum Chordata; class Mammalia; order Artiodactyla; family Bovidae; genus Ovis; species Ovis aries. Next base: position 10,083,166 of record NC_056055.1, on the reverse strand, counting down.
GAGAGACACACTGCCTAATGTCGTAAGTGACGCTTCACTGGATCCTGGATCGGGAACAATAAGCAGCCACGGAGCACGTTTGGGAGGCAGGGGAGGAAATATGACTGTGGACATTGTGTTGGGTGATTTGCCCAAAGAATGTGGATTATCTTGGGCTTGCGTTTGTATAGGAGAATGTCCTTGCTCCTAGGAGAGGCACGCTGAAAGGTTTGGGGTTGAAGTATCATGAGAAATATGGTAGCTGAATGGTTTGGCTCTGTGTGTGTGTGTGTGTGTGTGTGTGTGTGTGTGTGTGTGTGTGTGTGAAGAGCGAGAGAAAGACAAGACAGAGAGACAGAGGAGGAGCAGGGAGAGAGAGGTGGCCTGGGTGTGGCAAGATGTTAATAGTTGGTGGATCTACATAAAGAGTAGATCCCCTATTCAGTGTGCTAGAAACTTTTTTTTTTTAATTGCAAAGAATCATTAAAAAAAAAAAAGGCACTGAAAAGCCATATACCTTTGGTGAAATCTCTCTAAGATATAAAGGCAGGACTGGCATAACAGAAAATGTCTTAAATATCCTCTTCATCCATCCACCACTCAAAATCTCACTTTTTATGAGGTCGTCTTCTCATAAACCTCTTGTCTCTCTTTCTGAATTCCTCTTTTCAAAGGCTAGACGTTCGGGTGAGTAGACTTACTCTGGCATGGACATGCCACGTGGCCTTGACCAAACTGCTGAAACCTTCCTGCACCTGTTTCCTCATTTGTAAAATAGGAGAGATTATTGGTGCCTACCTGCAGCATTGTTGTGGGGATTAAAAGTCATCCTAGTTCCCAGGGAGCACCTGGCTGATAGCAAGAGCTCAGTAAGTGACATGATCGCCTGAGACAGGTGGTCTGTGGTCTTTGGGGGATGCTCAGCTAAGTGAGGGCTGTCTCCACGGTGGTTTCCCAGGCATCTCTGACTGCGCATCCCATGATGGGCAGCCGGACATCTGCGCTCAGACCACATCACATGGGACCATTGCACAGAACTGCCTGCTTGAGCTTGGGCTTTGCCAGCTGTGACCACTAGGTGGCAGTATTTAATGGCAGCCGCTCCCCTTTCCCAGGGGTTCTCCGCCCAGGTGGAAATGTAGGGGCCACGCTGAGCCAACTTGAGGTCTTGCTGCACCCAGGATGGACTCCGTATGAGCGAGAAATAGATCTTTGTGGTTTTAAGCCTCTTGGATGTAGACTTCGTTTTGTTTCCAGGACAACCTTATCTGTTCCAATTGATAACGCTGGGTTGCCCTGTCCCCAGCTCAGGCTCCCTGGAATGTCCATCTAGAGGAAGGTCAGTCTTAACTGGACCTTCTCAAGCATCTCTGACTCCCAGCCAATGTCCTCACCCTGTTAGACGCCTCCAAGCTCAGCTCGGCCGCCCCAGCAGTCCCTTTGCCTTGGTCGAGGGTCACTACAGCGTGACCACAGAGAGGGCCACCCCGTTTTTCCCCAAATATAGGCTCTTATCAGCCTCATCTGCTGCAGGACATTTGGTCATTGTCTTTGTCTAGACACCAGAATTAAAAATCTCTTATCAGCTTATATACTGAGGAAGTTGGGTCAGGCAGTATCAGGGCCAAAATTCCTCTGCCTCCAGCACAGCTGCTGCGGCAGCTCCATCAGAGATGAAGTTTATTGGAAGGAAAACCAGGGACAAGGGAGGAGCCCTGGATGGGGAGCCGGAAAGCCTGGGCTCCAGCCCTGGTTCTGCTTTTCACTGTGTGAGCTCAAGGAGTCCCTTCCTTTCTCTTCCTGCCTCAGGGCCTTTGCCCAGGTTATTCCTTTTGCTGGAGTGCTCTCCCCAGCTCCTTCCCTCCTCACCTGCTTGACTTGCTCAGCCATCACAGCTCAGCCTGAAACACGGGCTCATTGTGTTCCACGCACCCCGCTCGCTGCCTTAGAGCACACACTTTTTTGCTTTAATTACTTTAATTAAAGTGATTACTTAATTACTCATTCAGAGACTGTCTCCCCACTAGGCTCTGAGCTCTGTGAAAGTGACAATCTGTCTGTGACCCCATTGAGGTTTGACAAAGGAGTGAATCTGCCCTTTTAGAGCCTCTCTGGAAGCCTGGGCACAGGGGGATGGAGGGTGGTGTTTCAGGGTGCCCAGCCCAGCCCTCCCGGGAGCTGCGGAAGGGCCCCTCTCTCCCAGCCGCCTTGGTTAAGCCCAGCCTAAGTGACTTGGTCCTCTGCTGCCCCCTGGTGTCCACCTCTAAGGTTAGTCCCAGGCCCTCCCACTCCCGAGAGCAAACTGCCTGGGCTTTTCCTGCCTTGTCTTGATCACTTCTGACAGATGATGGTTATTATTGCCCGTTTTATGAATGAAGAAAGCCCACATCTGTCCGTTTCTTTGGAAAATATTTGTTGAGTACCTATTATTTGTCAGACACTTTGCTAGGGCTTCCCTTGTGGCTCAGCTGGTAAAGAATCCGCCTGCAATGCAGGAGACCTGGGTTCGATTCCTGGGTCGGGAAAATCCCCAGGAGAAGGGAAAGGCTACCCACTCCAGTGTTCTGGCTTGGAGAATTCCATGGACGGTATTGACCATGGGGTCACAAAGAGTCGGAAGTGACTAAGCGACTTTCACTTTCACCTTGCTAGGAGCTGGTGCTTCACTGATGAATTTTCTGCCCTCACCAAGCTTGCATTTTGGTCTGTGATGGGGAAGGAAGATAGTAAATAGTGAACAAGAGAGTAAGCAAATACACAGCACTGGGTATGTGTGCATGAGTGTGTGCACCCGTGTAAGCACATGTGTGCACGCACATATGTGTCTATGTACACGTACACATGTATTTGTGCTTGTATGTAGCGGCTTCGATGTTAACTGACTTGTCCCAGCTCACAGAGATGCTGCTGGATTTGAGCCCAGTTGTCACGATCATCCATAAGCCCTAACTCCGTGGTATGTGCTTATCCTCACAACAACCTTACCTTATCCTATTTTGCAGATGGGGAAAAAAAGCACAGAGAGGCTAGATAACTTAGTGACCCAAGGTCACTTAGCCGCTGAATGGTGGAACTGGACTTGAACCCAGGTGCTTTGGCTGCAGAGCCCGTCTTCTTAACACTGTGCTACACAAACTGTGAGTTTTGGTCTTTAGGGCTTCAGTGATGGTGGCCACAAAGCCAGTGCCACCCTCTCCTCCCACCCAGCCAAGAAGGATCAGAAGAGCCCATCCTGGCCCGTCTTCTGTCTCCAAACTATCCAAGATAATTGAGTCGCCTCTTGTCCCACTACTTGGGGAGAGTGGGTAGGAGTGGGTGCTGTAGATGGTCCCTGCTCTCAGGGAGCCTGATGAGCTGGCCATGGGTGGAGAACAACCCTGCTGGGCTATGAGGTGAGGAGCTCAGGTACAGGGGGCAGGGAAGGCTTCCTGAAGGAAGTGAGAGTGGGGCTGGGCCCAGAAAATTGACTAGGACTCAGATGTACATTTCCAAGAGGGAATAGGGTGAGCTGAGGCTTGTAGGGAGGAAGTGTGAAGCTGCCCATGGCTCTGAAATTCAGGGCTTGTCTGACAAGCTGAGAAGCATGACTGCCTATGGGCTGGGGGCCCTGATGGAAAGGATAGGGCCAGGTCTGGGCTTTGGAAGAGCCTCTGACTGCAGAGTGGATGGTGGGCTGGGGCAGTGAGATCTGAATCAGGATATCAGATAAGGCCTGTTGCAGGCATCCAGGTGAGAAGGGTGGAGACAGCCAGGGGACAGAGATGAAGGGCTCACAGAGGCTGAAGCCAAGGTGAGTTTGGAATCACCTGGCTTTCCCCCGCTTCCCTCATCTCTCTGACTTCCATTCCTCCAGTTTCCACCTCGCTCACTCTATCCTTTGCTCTTGCCTTATTAAAGAAAAATTATGCTGACACTTATTCAAATGCTGAAGACTTTACTCAAGACTATTGCAGTAGGGAAGAGAGACTGGACTCAGCTCTGAGGGCAGCAAAAATAGCTGGGAACTTGTAAGCAAGGAGCAGGGTGAGGGGTCAGTGGGCAGAAAGTTACAAAGAGGAGGCTTCAAGGATAGGGAAGTGCTTGCTAAACTGGCCTAACAGGATTCTGCTAAAGGTAGGCCAAGGACTTGGATGTCAAGGGAAGAGGGGTTCTTGCTAGACTGACTCAGGATTTTTTGCTAAAAAAGTATACATATTTGTGACCAGGCATACATGCACATGTGTCTGTAGACATATACACACATAAGAAAGGACTGAGGCTGAAGCTGAAACTCCAATACTTTGGCCTCCTGATGCGAAGAACAGACTCATTGGAAAAGACCCTGATGCTGGGAAAGATTGTCCTTTCACATACATTCACACACCCACACATACATACACACACAGGTACACAGACGCACATGTACACACAATACATACACCCATGCCCAAGCAATGTCTACACGAGCACACACACAGTGTATACACGGGTGTTGCACACGACACTGTGACTCTGACCCCCTCCTCCTGTGGCCGCAGCTACTTGCTGGGGCTCCTTGTGTATGTGACGCCAGAGCCTGAGCAGGCGCCCCCAGTGATCCTCTGCTGCCACCTTGTGGCCACTTTGCAGATAGCAGCACTTAGGAGGCCCTGGTTTTTCCGAGGTTCCGTTTGCTCAGTTCAGTTCAGTTCAGTCACTCAGTTGTGTCCAACTCTTTGGGACCCCATGGACTGCAGCATGTCAGGCTTTCCTGTCCATTACCAACTCCCAGAGCTTGCTCAAACTTATGTCCGTCGCGTCGGTGAGGCCATCCTACCATTTCATCCTTTGTCGTTCCCTTCTCCTGCCTTCAATATTTCCCAGCATCAGGGTCTTTTCCAATGAGTCGGTTCTTCGCATCAGGAGGCCAAAGTACTGGAGTTTCAGCTTCAACATCAGTCCTTTAAATGAATATTCAGGACTGACCTCCTTTAGGACTGACTTCCAGTTCCTATGAAGACCCAGATCCAGCCCTGGAAAATTCGGAGCAGCCCCACTCGGTTTTGCCAACTGCTGTGGGTGATCAGTGGGGTCTGGGGCAGGGTGATGACCCAACCCTCTCCAATACCCCCTAATCCTTTTCATGCCCCCTCACCTCCAGGCCCCCGTGATACTATTCTGTCTACGTGGGCCCCACCCACACCCTCCATCTCCCCCGCTGCTCTTTGGGCCCTTTAGGGGCTGTTGCCCCTCTCAGGACCTGGGGACTCCCAAGGAATCTGGAACAGACAGGTGCTCAGTGAGTTGGGGGGGGGGTGGGGAGGGAAGAGATGGGCTTGATCAGCTGTTACCAGGGGAGCTGTAGGCTCTGCCCACCCCAGCAGACAATCGACCCAAGATTTAGCAAGGAGAGAGAACAAAGGCATGAGATTTTTTTCACAATCTTTTAATCTTGCCCTAAGTTATTACTTGTTTACTGATATTTTTATTAGAAAACAGAGGGAGTCTTCGTCTCTAAATGCCCCTCAACAGGAAGAGTCATTGCATATCATCTCTGTCACCTCCTCTTAAGTTGTAACGGGGGAGGGGTGCGCTTTGCAAGGGGATGTTTAAACAAGGAGAGAAACCTCCCTGGCGCCGGGCTGAAAACTCAGTGCTGGCAACATCTGACAACTACTGGATATGATTTGGAGTAGGTAACAGAAGGAACTTTATGCAAACCCCTGTCAACTGATATCTGTTTCTTGGAGTTCTGTGTCTCACTGCCTTATAAAGAAAAGTATTTAGATCTTTCTAAAGTCTGGCAAGAAGAAGGGCATCTTTTCTGGTATTTGGCCGAAAATTAATTTTAAAATGTTATTCGAATGCTCCTTGTGTGCCAGTTACTGCTGCAAGGTGCTGGGATAGACTCATGAGTGAAGCAGGCAGAATTCCTACCTTCTTGGGGCTCATGTTACAGAAGGGGAGACAGAGAGTAAACGAATCAACAGAGATGTGTGAAATCCTGCCAGGTAGGGATGAGGAGATAGACAAAAATAAAGCAGGCTGGGGAGACAGAGAGCGACCAGGCGCAGTTTGGGGTGCTGTGCTTAGTCACTCAGTCGTGTCTGACTCTTGCAACCCCATGGACTGCAGCCCGCCAGGCTCCTCTGTCCATGGGATTCTCCAGGCAAGAATACTGGAGTGGGTTGCCATTTCCTTCTCCAGGCGATCTTCCCAACCCAGGGACTGAACCAGTGTCTCCTGCATTGAAGCAGATTCTTTATCATCGGAGCCACCAGGTGGCCTAAAAGAGGCCTTTCTGAGGAAATGACACGGGTGACACCGGAAACAAGTCAGCAAGCAGGAGGGACACTGATGTGTACCTTGTGTAAAGTATTGATTTTTTTAATTCTTGAAAATTACACAAGTAATTTAGGTTTATTATAGACATTTTGAAAGTACAAGTAAACAACAACAAAATGCACCCACAGTTGCTTTCCCTGCAGGTACACACGCCCAGAGTGCAGACTCATTAAAAAAAATTTTTTTTTTATTTTTAATTGAAGGATAATTGCTTTATAGTATAGTGTTGGTTTCTACCAAACATCAACATGAATCAGTCATAGGTTTACCCATGTCCCCTCCCACTCAAACATCCCTCCCACCTCCCTCCCCATCCCACCTCTCTAGGTTGTTACTGAGCCCTACTTTGAGTTCCCTGAGTTCAGCAGATCCCCATTGGCTGTCTCTTGTGCGTATGGTAGCGTATGTTTCCATGTTACTCTCTCCATACATCCCACCCTCTTCCTCCTCCCCGCCCCTGCCCGTGTCCGTAAGTCTGTTCTCTATGTCTGTGTCTCCACTGCTGCTGCTGCTGCTAAGTCGCTTCGGTCCAACTCTGGGCGACTGCATAGACGGCAGCCCACGAGGCTCCCCCATCCCTGGGATTCTCCAGGCAAGAATACTAGAGTGGGTTGCCATTTCCTTCTCCAATGCATGAAAGCAAAAAGTGAAAGTGAAGTCGCTCAGTCGTACCCGACTCTTCGCGACCCCATGGACTGCAGCTCACCCGGCTCTTCTGTCCATGGGATTTTCCAGGCGAGAGCACTGGAGTAGGGTGCCATCGCCTTCTCCAGTGTCTCCACTGCTGCTGTGCAAACAGGCTCATCTGTACCATCTTTCTCGATTCTGTATATATGCGTTAGTATATGATATTTCTTTTTCTTTTTCTGACTTACTTCACTCTGTATGACAGAGTCCAGGTTCATCCGGGGGACTCCTTCTGGTGTCCTGGATACAACTTAAGACTGATTTATCCTGACTCTGAGAAATGTACTTGGGAACAGCTGTGTGATTGCCTTTTTTGCACCGAGGACGCGCTGTGCCTTGGGTAGTGCTGTCCTACACAAGTTTCCTGGAGTCATTTATGTCATCGGGCCCCCATGGGTCTCTGAGTTTGTGCCCACAAGAGGTGGGCATCACAGGAAGCAGCAGGCACGGACTGTGGAAAGACCGTCCCCAGGCAAGTGTAAGCAGCAGCTGGGATGAAAGGACTGACCAGCCAGAGAGATGGCTAGGTGATTCCGCGCTAGAGAAACTGGGTCACTCCAAATAAGGAGTATTTGGATTCATTGAAGTCCAAGAAGTACATGTTAAAACAAATCAGTCTGCTGTAGAGCAGAGACAAGCACATTATAAATCCAACTATACTTCAATAAATTAAAAAACAAACAAACAAAAAACATTACTACCCATTGGTTGAGCAAGATAGCAAGCTGGATGGTACCAGGTGTAGGAGTGCGCATGGGAAACAGCCCTGGAACAGCAGTGCTGGAGGGCCGCTGATGCAAACAGAATGGCCGTTCCGGAGAGCACTCTGGAACCCACACCCTACCCCTTGATTTATAACCTGGAGACATTCCCATCCAGGAGAGCACCTTTGGGGATGAATGGGAAACAAGGAGCTGTGGGTGTCCGGCCCTGGGAAAAGCGAGTCAACCTGGAGGACGCCCGAGCTGGGATGCCATTGGTAAACAGCAGCAAGCCAGGAGACAGACGGACAGCACCGGGGAAGAGATCTTAAGGCAGGGTTAAGTGAAAAAGCAAGAAACAGAGCAAGGTCGATAGAGCAGCGCCAGCCAGGTAACATTAGCTCTGACCGTTTGGACATTCAGACTCACCGAGACAATTCTGCTTGCTCTCCATCTCATTCCCCCCTGGTCACCATTATGAAACTGCCTTTGCTACCTGGATAATTTCTAGGACTTCTGTTTTTAAACTAGTTTGAAACTTTGCCATCACGTTGCTGGGAATGTCCTGATACACACCGTTGTTTCTGCAGCTCAGCATAGTTTCTTAGTGTTGTTTCTTTAATTCTAGAGTTTATTTCATCTGTTCTGGGCTCTCAGTCATGAACAGCATTTTTTTTTCATCCATCAGCTATCTCCCACATTTTTCTAAAGGACCATATTATCGATTGTAACTTTTGTTTACTTGTCTTTTCCCTTCTGTGTTCTTCTCTGAACCAGTTCAGTTATCCGTGGCGTCAGTTCCAGTGCTCATTGCTGCCAGTGTCGCTGGGGTCCTGCCAGTGTGTCTGGTTTCCTTGTTGCCCTCTGTTGTCTCGCCCACTCCCTTCTGCATCTCATCTTATTGCTATCTCTAGGCCCTGTTCCTTCTTGGGCTCCAGGAGGATAAATGAACTGACTGACAGTGGGTCATTTTGGGAGGTTTAATCACCTCCTGGACACTGTTCTATTTCTCCCCCCCCCCCAATAATTTCCATATTTGTTTGTTTGTTTTCTTTTTACACACCCACTGCTGCCCTGCACAGGACTTGGCCTCTCACAAGTACAGCATTAAGTACAGCCAGCCTTGTCCTCTATCTTCACCTTCTGTGGAACGTGTGAAGGTTAGAGAGGACAGCTACCAGAGTCCTGGTTTGCACAGACCCTGCTTTGGGGAACAGGGAGTGGGAAAGCTTGGAAGCATCTTCCTATTTTTTCTCATCCAGATGGTTCTTTGTGCTGGGAACCTATAAAGAGGGGGTCTTTAAGAAACCCAAACTGAATCAAGTGACTCCCTTCTTAAAGCTATTGATCCACTCCCCATTTCCTTCTTGTTAGAGTCTGAGTCCCTCAACCTGACTTATGGTTCTCTCCAGGAGACCCCAGTTTGATCCCTGGGATGGGAAGATCTGCTGGAGAAAGGATAGGCTACCCACTCCAGTATTCTTGGGCTTTCCTTGTGGCTCAGCTGGTAAAGAATCTGCCTGCAGTGCAGGAGACCTGGGTTCGATCCCTGGGTTGGGAAGATCCCCTGGAGAAGGGAAAGGTTATCCACTCCAGTATTCTGGCCTGGAAAATTCCACAGGCTGTACAGTGCGTGGGGTCACAAAGAGTCGGACATGACTGAGCGACTTTCACTTTTCCACTTCCCAGTCCCCTCATGCCCTCCTCTTTCTGATTCCCCTCGTTGTCTTTGAACTCTATGTGGCTTCCCGAACCCTCCACACTCTCCACAGGCCTCTGTGCGTTTACACAAGCTGCTCCCTGGGGCAACAGCCTTCCCCTGCCCACTCCGGCTCTGCTTGGAGAAGACTCATAAGCCAGGGCTCAGGTGCATCTCCTGCGGGAACGTGGCTCTCATATTCTGATGGACGAGGTCCCTCCACCCTCGCCTGTGCTGCGGTCTTTCATCGTTCCTTACACATCTGCTGGATCCGATTTAGTTTCTGACACTCTATCATCCCTTCCTACACCCTCCTGCGAGGTGCAGAAGCCCCATCCTGTGAGGGACGGGTTTCGTTCACTGTGTCCGCAGGGCCCAGCAGTTGGTACTCCATCAACACTCAAAACTTAACATGTTAGGAGCGCGTAACTACCGTCGCAAACCTGAGCTTCCAGTGCTTCCACTAGAGGGCAGCACTACATAGACGTCGCCCTGAGACCCAGTTCCAACAGCAGGCGGTGCGGGGCTTCCCTGCAGGGCAGTCCGGAGGGCCCCCAGCCCGAGCAGGGCAGCTCCAGAATGTTCCAGACCTTCTGACCAAGGTCTTTTAGTTCTGCCTTTGGCCTGCCCCGAGAACACACAACCCGCCTAGTTCAGTTTTCTTAAGAACATTTTAGAATCCAGGAAAGGGATTATGAGGGCCAAGGAAAGGGAGGGGCTTTGTCCTGGTGGAGGAAAAGGTGACCAGGAGAAGATCGGACTAAGCCTTCAAGGATTGCTTAGGAAATGCAAGGGCGGGACGAACATCCTACAAAATTGGACATTTACTAAACTACTCATTTTTGGCTTAGCATTTAAAACAAAAAAAACACATTACCTAAATTGCTTGAGAAATCTGAAAAGACCTGTGCATAATCCGTCTTTGCAAAGACAGAAACTCAATCTGCCTCTGCTCGTGGGAACAGAATATAAAAACAATTTCCGGCTCTGGGGTCTGAATGGTGAGGAGGTGGGCAGCCGGGGAGCAGTGCCAGCTCTGCAAGGTAAGGTGGGCAGAAATTAACACCCCAAACTGCCCTCTTCCATACTGTCATTTCGCCAGGTTAAAAAAAGCTATTCCCAATCAGGCTGCTTCTGATGGCCTCGGAGCTGATGTGGAAGCCGCCAAATGTGTGTATTTGTGGAGTTCTAAGTAGGTCAGATATTTCTGTCGCTAATTATTACTTGTGAAAAAATATGTCGTGAGCTTGCTGCGGGGAGAGAGTATTGAAAGCAGCATTGATCTTCGGAAACTCCAGCCAGATTTATCCACACAGGGCTGGCGTCCCGAGGACTGTCGAAAGAGGAGGAAACATCCTCAATCCAGGTCCACAGGGGCAGTTGCTGGAATCCCAACAGGAAGACCAGAAACCTGGGTTCTAGCCCTTGATTTTTAAAAAATGTATATATATTTTAATGAAGGATAATTGCTTTACAGAATTTTGTTTTGTCAAACCTCAATATTAATCAGCCATAGGTACACACATGTCCCCTCCCTCTTGAACCTCCCTCCCATCTCCCTCCCCATCTCAACCCTCTAGGTTGATACAGAGCCCCTGTTTGAGTTCCCTGAGACATACAGCAAATTCCCATTGACCATCTATTTTACATATGGTAATATGAGTTTCCACGTTACTCTCTCCATACATCTCACCCTCTCCTCCCTTCTCCCTGTGTCCATAAGTCTGTTTTCTAAGACTGTTTCGCCTTTCAGTCAGTCAATTCAATCACTCAGTCATGTCCAACTCTTTGCGACCCCATGGACTGCAAGCACGCCAGGCCTCCCTGTCCATCACCAATTCAAACTCATGCCCATTGAGTTGGTGATGCCATCCAGCCATCTCATGTTCTGTCGTCCCCTTCTCCTCCTGCCGTCAATCTTTCCCAGCATCAGGGTCTTTTCCAATGAGTCAGCTCTTCACACCAGGTGGCCAAAGTATTGGAGTTTCAGCTTCAGCATCAGTCCTTCCAATGAACATTCAGGACTGATTTCCTTTAGGATGGACTGGTTGGATCTCCTTGCAGTTCAAGGGACTCTCAAGAGTCTTCTCCAACACCACACTTCAAAAGCATCCCTGTAAATTAGCCCTTGATTTTTCACATCCCTCTTCCAAGCTTCAGTTTTCTCGTTGGGTTAAATTTTATTCTCCGTGCAAAGATTCTGATGCCATGACCTCCTCAGTGGAAAGTCACTTTCAGGGGACCTGAGATTTCCCTTCTGTTTAAGGGATGTGCGGGACTTCCCTGCTGCTCCGGTGTTCCCAATGTAGGGGATGCGGGTTTGACCCCTGGTTGAGGAACTAAGATCCCACGGGACACACGGCATGGCCAAAAAAACCACACTAAGGGATATGTTTTTCTGTTCTGGTAGAGTCAGACAAGGAATCAGTTCAGAAATGAGATTAAAAAAAAAAATTGGCATTGAATATTAGCAGGAAATTTTGCTGGATTTCCTTGGATTAGACCCACGTGCCTAAATATTTGCAGAGTGATGAATATGTGTTGAATGTTGAGGCAGGCGTGTTCGCACACAAATGGGTATGACTCTGCCCACTTCATTCAATCTAGGATTGGTGGCTCCTTCTTATTGAATTTCAGGGGATGGGGTGATTTGTCCAAGGTTACACACACAGTAAGTAGTAGAGATTCAAACGCAGCTTCTTGCATCAGTATCCTAAACCAGCCCCCATAGCTGTGCTTGAATGAGTGGTTAGGAGGGCAAAGATAGCCCCTCCCCGTCTCCTAGATGTAAAACCTGGATACCAGGGCAAGATGCTGCTCTAATTAGTTTTATTTTACAGGCTCTGAGACTTGTCAATGCTTTATGCAAAGTTATGCAGAATATGCAAATCAGGGGTGACTGTGGTTATGTTGTTACCACAACAGCACCTGTGAACCTCTGATCTGGAAAGTTCTGCCTACGGAGTGTCCTGGTGGCATGGGCTGTGGGCAGGGGTCCTAGGCATCTTTCCACAAAGTCACACTCACACAAGTCCCTTCTAAGAGTTGTGTTCCAGGAGTTGGAATGTAAGTGCCCTTACCATACCGACAGTATTAACCCCAAATATCTGGGCAGGAGGGTTTCCCAGGTGGCTCAGCAGTAAAGAATATGCCTGCCAATGCAGGAGACATAGGAGATATGAGTTCGTTCCCTGGGTGGGGAAGATCCCCTGGAGGAGGGAATGGCAACCCACTCCAGTATTCTTGCCTGGAAATACCATGGACAGAGGAGCCTGATGGGCTACAGTCCATAGAGTGGCAAAGACTCGGACACAGCTGAGCAACTGAGCACGCATGCCCACTTCTGGGCAGGAATGAATTCAGTTGATCTGAAAAGTTCTTATTTTTGTTTTTAAACAGGTGAGTCTCAGTTTCCTTGCCTTCAAAATGAGTGTGTTGGTCTCGATGATCTTTAAGGTCCTGTGATAACTAGGAATCTTCGGAGTCCTGCACTGAGACTTCTGGAAATTACCATCCTCTCTCTCTCTCTCTTCAGTACTCTGCTTAGTATTCTCTTTAGCCCCTGGCCCACCTCTCTTCAGCACTCCTCACCACCACCACCACGCCGTTCATGCGTTCATGCTCCCCTGCAAGCTGTTTGGCCCTGTGGAACCTGCTGTGCCTTTTTTTTTTTTTTTCTGGCCTCTCCTGCTTTGCACATGCTGTTTCTGCTCCCTGAAATGCCTTTCCCTCTCCAATGTCTAACTCCTTCTCTTCCCTCATGGGCCAGGTGATCATTTAATTTCTTTCTTTCTTTCTTTTTTTTTTGGCTGTAAAATGCAGCATGTGGGATCTTAGTTCCCTGATGAGGGATAGAACCTCTGCAGTGAAAGCCCCGAGTCTTAACCGCTGGACCAAGGAATTCCCCTTCACGAACCAGCTGAGTGCCACCTACCCCTGCCCAGCACCCCTTGCAGAGCAGGTAGCTTCAGCCCATTCTCTTTAAAAAAGTTATTTATTCTGGCTGTGTTGTATCTTGGTTGCAGCATGCAGGATCTAGTAGCCCAACCAGGGACAGAACTGGGGCACCCTGCATTGGGAGTGCAGAGCCTTAGCCACTGGGCTACCAGGGAGGTCCTCTGTCCTGGCCTCTTGAGAGCATTTACTAGCTGGCTACAGGAGATAGTAAGCCCAGGAATGGTAAGCCCACTGGGGACAGAGGCCCCAGGCATAGGGCCCAAGACTGTCAGAGTAGTCATGCATCCATATTTAAGGGATTTACAAATCAAATAATAAATGTATCCCCTCATTTTAGTTTCGAATTTTCCAAAGGAAGCAGTTGCCATGAACTCCCTCTACCTAGCTTATGACTTTCGATTAAAAATAGGTGTAGGGACACCAGGCTCCTCTAACTCCCTAACATGAATTTTAATTTTTAATCACTTGAGGAATCAGTGCACTATACCTATGGGAAAATGATGAGGAATCAGCCACATAAATTAATGGAAAGTATGTATTCACATTATCTAACTATATTAAGTGTGAATAACAATTAATTATGGATTCTACATGCAGTCTTGTCTCCGAGAATTCAATGTGAAGGAATTTAAAAAGTCATTCTTCACCACCCCCCCCCACCCCCGTATGCTCCACCCCAGGCCATAACATAAAAAGCAGTGGCCAAAGAATTTTCCATAATTTATGAAAATCATCATCGTAGAGAAAAAATAACTCTCATTAGGAGCATAATAACTTGGAAGAGAAACTGCACCCAAGTGTGGCTGTTAATGCTGCCGCAGTCGCCTGACCGCCCTTCCCTTCCCCCTGCATTTATTCCTTCTCCCGTCCACGCGCTGTCCTCTGTGATGCGGTCGTCAGCGGATAAGAACATGAACTCAAGAGTTGGATTGTTTGAGTTCGAAACCAAGTTCATTTACTCCGCAGCTGTGTGGCCTGAGGCAAGTCGCTTAACCTCTCTGTGCCCCCACTTATCTGTAAAATGGAGATAATAATAATAGCTCCCACCGTATAGGGCTGGTATGTGTGTGTGCGCACGCACAGGCAAGGGTAGGAAATAAGCCAATACGTGTATAGTGCTTAGTACAGAGCCTAAGCACCCCGTCGGTAGAAAGATAGATGGCAAATAGTTTTCCAAATTTAAGAGGCTCGTGATGTCCCAAGCAGAGGGATGCCTGTGTCTTGGGCTCTCGGAGGAGAAAAGGAACGGCGTCCAGCCCGCGAAGGAGACAGGCGTGGGCTCCGCGTCAACGGACAGGGTGGATTCTGCTTTTGTGTCCGTTTTGCTGTGCTTCCAACCTTCTTCCAGGGTGTGAGCCTGGTGTTAATGCCTGGTGCTACTTAAGATAGGCTTTCTGTCCTTGGAGAGTTTGCTCACTGGTGAGGGAGAAGAGACTATAAATAAGCAAGCTCATTTAAAATTACAAATAGTGTGTGCTACATACGGAGTGAGGAAGGTGCTATGATAGGAAGCGATGGGGCTTCCCACAGAAGGGGGACACGTGACGTTTAGGTCACGATCTGAAGGGTAAGGAGGAGCGGGGGTAGGGAGGGCGGGGCCGGAAGCTTTCGGGTCTTGGCGTGTGTGCTATTCTCTCTGGGACTGGTCTTTCTCTGTTTCCATTTTTTAAAGTGTGGTCCGCCATGGCAGACTGCTGAGCCAACGCAGATGAAAACACTGCCATCAAGGATGCAGAAAACTCGATTGACGGTGGCATAGACTTGACCATAGTTTACGCTAACGAAATGCCACGAGACAATGGGGAAAGGACCGAGTTTAGAAAACTGGCCTGCTCTAGGAAGAAAAAACGAATTCTGCCTTACCCCACACAAATGCTGGACTCCAACACTGAGTAAAGACATTAAGTTAAAACTCTAAAGGAGGTGGAGGAAAGTTGGAGATAGTAGGTTTCTGATTTGGGAATGGGGGCAGGGTGGGAGAAGATTTCCTAACCAAAAGGTGCAATGAGCCAAAACATTGCTAAATTGTGCTGTTTCAAAAATTAAAGACTTGTGTTCAGCAGAGGAGAGCATAGACCAAGTAGGGAAACCCAAGCTGCAGATACGTCGTACATCTGTATTACGTCTAAAAGTGTTTACCTATAATGTACAAAAGACTCCTTCTGGCCATTGACAGGCTTCACTTGTGGCTCAGCTGGTAAAGAATCCGCCTGCAATGTGGGAGACCTGGGTTCGATCCCCGGGTTAGAAGATCCCCTGGAGAAGGGAACAGCCAATGAAGGGAAAACTCCAGTAAATTCGATACAAATGGCCATCAAGCTTGTGGAGAGATACACGAAAGTGCTAACATCCAAAATACACAAATGAAAACAATACATGGAAGCCACCTTCTAAACCTCAAAACGATGACGCTTAGAAAGGTAGATGCCAGCAAGGATGCCAGGACCAGGGGTGCAGCTGGGAGCCACTCTCAGGGAGGCCGAGGACGGCAGCAGGAGGGCTGCTGGCCGGGAGGCCAAGGGCCCCTGAAGGCCGCTTGCTGCCCCACAACCAGCCATGCCTGTGGCCTAGGGCTGGCTGTGCCTGGAAAAGAAGGCTGTTGTTACTTAGTTGCTCAGTTGTGCCTGATTCTTTGGAACCCCCTGGACTGTAGCCTGCCAGACTCCTGTGTCCATGGGATTTCTCAGGCAAGAATACTGGAGTGGGTTGACATTTCCTTCTTCAGGGGTTCTTCCCGACTCTGGGATCAAACCCACATCTCTTGCACTAGCATAAGGATTTCCTCCCAAATTACACACATTACTGCCACCAGCCTAGCTACATAGGGCAGCATTTGCCTGAAGGGGGAGCCCTTTGCTGGTTCACTCAGGGCCACCATTTGGGCTCCAAAATCCCGGGCCTGTGGAAGGCCATTCACCTACACTTAAGAAAATTAGACACTTAGCCAGCAAGATGACTCCTGGATGTCCATCTCAGAGACATCACGTTGGACCAAAGGGATCCTTCATGAAGCTGCCACAGGGGCTGAGTGTGAAGGGTCGGGGAGTCTGGAGGCGACCCACAAGTCCATCACTGGGGGAAGGGATGAGAAAAATGACTTTGGGTTCTCACCATGGGATACTGTGCATGGTTAGAAGCAACTATTACACGCCACTGAACACACCTTGGTGCCGAGTGGACGAAAAAAATAAAAAGAACCAGCCTGAGAGCTATAGCATAGAATTAGTTATGTTAATTAAAAGCATATACAAACACAGAAAGCCTGACATGCTCTGTAAGGATTCATACATATTTAAGAATATATATCAACCACATCAGTAAGATGCTTCCAGGGGGAAGAGAATGATAGTCGGGATCAGGGATGAAAGAGAAGTTGAAAAACAGAACCATGAACCTGAGGGAAGGGTCGTGACCAGTTCAACAGGGAAGATATGCTGGGGGCAAGGAGATGAGGGCCTTTGCTTCCGGCACCTGAGACTGATAAAGGTGGGAAAGACAACCAAACTGATAACAAAAGCAGAATCCACCCGTTGAGGTTGAGTCCACACCTGTCTCCTTCCAGTGCACGCGTGCTCAGCCATGTGCAACTCTTTGCAAGTCTATGGATGTAGCCCGGCAGGCTCTTCTGTCCACAGGATTTTCCAGGTAAGAATACTGGAGTGGGTTGCCATTTACTCTTCCAGGGAACCTTCCCGACCCAGGGATTGAACCCTTGTTTCTGCGTCTCCTGTATTGCAGGCAGATTCTTTACTATTTGAGCTACTGGGAAGCCTCTACTTCATGGGCTGGGCACCATTTCTCCTCTGAGAGCCCCAGGTATGTGCTTCACTTTGCTTGGGACATCAGGAGCCTCTTCAAGAGGGAAAATCATTTGTCATCTATCTTCCTACCATTGCAAACAGCAGGCCCTCACAGAAGCTTGTTGGACTGACTCCCTCGCACTTCAGAGCAGCAGGGCACCCCACACATTGATGTCAACTCAGGGCAGAGGGAAACGGCGTACGCGCTGACCACGGCCTCCAGTCCACGCACTCGGCCCGTTGATTGGCTCGCCTTACACAGTGTTCATCTCCGTGATAATTACTTGTTCATTCGAAGGTTCCCCCACCAAACTGTCGGCATCCTGATGGAAGGACCAAGCCTGTCTGGCTTCTTCCTGGATCCTCGCATCCCACTGGCTCTGACTTGTTGACTGTGCTCATAATCAGAGGCCACACAGATATATCAAAACATGAACAGATATTGAGCAAATGGCTGAATCTGCGTCTTTGGAGAGCAGGTCGTATCCTGTGTCATTCTGCAGAGACGCACGTATTTCTTGGAAGGAATAATGCCTCTCAAGGGAACGAAAAGGCCATCCTTTGATGCATTAGGTCCCTGTGGGTGATGACATTAGGGCTGTGGCTTTCCAGAGTGGATCTACTAAGCCTTGGGACTGGCACCAGCACAGCCACTGGATTCTGACTCTCCACTGGATGCCAAGACTTATTAAGACACAAAAATTAAGTGTAAGGTGCTGAGCTGGAAGGTATGGTTAGTGTTTATGACAGGGTGGGAGGAGTGTTTATGACAGACAGGCTGGAAGAGGAGCTCATTGGCTGCTTCGCATGCCTTTTCATGTACACAAACTCATCGCCATGGCAATTCTTTTCCCCGCAAGTTCTCTCCAAGCAGCCATTTGTGTTTCTTGATTTCTACACAAAGATGACCTTGTTAGGTCCTGTTAGGCAGAAACAAGTCAAACTCACCAACAACACAGGCTCCCCATACCCACTTTCCCTTGGGCTAATCGCAACACGCCTGCGATGCCCCTTCAGGTGGCTTAAAATGAGAAGCTTGATGGTTAATTTAAATAATCGGCAGTGTCAGCTCCACCATCTGCGAAGGGCTCCTAACCCTTCAGCTGTTCCCCTTCAGCAGAGGATCTGTCTTCTGGCTCAGCAGGATTATAAAACCCCCGGGCCAGGCGACCCCAGGGCTCCCCCAAGTGCCAGTGCTGGTCTCGTCACGACTGGGTCTTTCTGGGAACCTGCAGTGCCTGACCCAATGCCCAGCATCCCCTTTGGCCTGGCAGTTTACCGATTTCATCCTTTTTCATCCCTACTAAAGGAAACTCGATTGACTTGACCTATTATTGCTGTTCTGTTAATGACTGGTGTAAATATTACCTTCTAATGACACAGAATTTTGAATTCCCCCCCCAAAAAAAAACATTGGCTGGGTTATTTTACTGTCTTGTTCTTCCAAACAGTCTTGTTTTCATTCTCCTAAGATTTTAGGGGGCCACTCCCTGGGGTGGCGAGGTGAGAGTGAGCCAAGCAGGTCTCTTTCTTCCAGAGAGTCTCCAACCTGGAGGGGGCGGGGTCCAGCAAGACCCAGCGCAGGTCCTGGACCACCTTTGCGAGGAGAACCTTATTCATGGCAGGGAGGCTGAAGCCACCAGGGGGCAGCATTCACCACGCTGGGATAGAGCCAGGTGTGGGCCCCAGCTGCTGCCCCAGTCACCCCGGACCCCAGGCGAGGTCTGGTTTGGTGAATGAGCCATATTGAGCTCCCAGAAGCACGGGAGAAGCACCAGCCACGGGGGGCTGGAGCTCATCCATGAACTCCATGATGAGTCTCTCTACGAGCCTGGGGAGGAGGGCAAGGAGAGAATGGTAGAGAAAGAGAGCGTCACAAAACCGTGGGTGGAGGTAAGGGCACAGGGCTCAGCTCTTCCATCCCTTCCTTCACCTGACACATTTCCTGAGCTCCTACTCCAAGCCACACATGGGCACTTTCCCAGAGATGAACAAAAGGACAGAAGATTAAAATAAAACCATCAGTCGTTTGGCCTTTTGGAAGAAACAGTGGGGGATTTGCAGAGCCCCACCTTTCTGGTAGGAGTCCTGTGCTCTACCCTGCAGGGCAGGGTGGGACATGGCTTCGCAGAACAGAGGTACCACCCTAGAGGTGAGAAACGCACCCAGAGCTCTCCTGACACTTGAAGACCTCCAAGATAATGCTGCTTGCTTTACTGGTTTTCTGGAATGCCGGCTTCAAAGCGTGCGGCCATCCTGCAGCAAACATCACGTCATTTCCTCCTAATTTTTCTTTCTGGCTCCAAACCAATGGGGTTCCTTTGTCTATGGCCTAAAGGGAAACCAGGGCAACCATGAAAAATTACATTTTATAAACCTGCTGTTTTATAAAAAACTGTATTTATGAAGCTACAAAACAAACAAAAAGGAATTGATGAACAGGAACTCAAAAGAGGGTGATTTTGGTTAAGATCAGAAATCCAACTTAATCTTGTTTAAGAGATCAAAGTGATTTATTGATTCACCCTCTCAGGAACAGGGATGGCTAACAAATAAAATACTCTGTTTCAGGCTTCCCTGGTGGCTCAGCTGGTAAAGAATCTGCCTGCAACGCAGGAGACATTGGTTCGATTCCTGTATTGGGAAGATCCCCTGGAGGAGGGCATGGCGATCCACCCCAGTATTCTTGCCTGGAGAATCCCCTGGACAGAGGAACCTGGGGGGCGGGGTACAATCCACAGGGTTGCAAAGAGTTGGCTGCGACTGAGCATGCACGCAGGTTGGAATAAAGGTTTTATTTGTCTTCCATAATGTTCAGAAGTGGGCAGCCCAGGGCAGTTGAGAGGGCTTAAAACTGTGCCCCATCCTCAGCTTGCTCTCCCAGCCCCAGCTGGTTGCTGTGGTGGTGAGGAAGTTGGGAGTCCTTCGCCCATACCCACAGGGGTGGGAGGCGGAAACAAACGTGGAAAAGGCGAAAGGAAGGAGGCTTCACCATTAACCTAAAGGAGGGGCTCCTGACCTCCACAAGAGCTTGCCTGGCATCCTCTGTCTGGATTTTTCCACCTCTCCCTTCCCTCATGCACTTGCTGCCTAAAAACATCGAAATCTTATATAAAATGAAACAACTGGCTTCTCCACAAACAACAGCCCCTTCAACTAGCTTTTTTCTTCTCTAAATATTTCTTTAATGTTATATCTTTGATTTCAAGACATTTCAACAACCCCCCTAAAGGATCTCAACATTTTCCCTGAACTAGAAAAATAAAAAATGAAACACTCTGTTGAGAAGAAAAGGAAAATTGTATGTTCTTTTGTTTACATGAGTGTACAGAAAATCTTTACAGATCTCCATGTGGCCTTGGTGATTTTCCATTGTGATATGGAAAGAGAAATGGATAAACGGGACTTTGCAACCAATCTCAGGGGATTTCTTTTCTATTTAGGTGACCCCTGAAAGGCTTCTGAGCATAGTTATTTTTGAAAGAAAAGAGGAAACGCTGAGGGGTAGCCACCATTAACAATAGTTCACCCAGATACTAACTTATTCTGATGTTTGCTGGGTTTTATTTTTATTTAATCTGATGTTTTGATATAATTGTTGGCATTCTGTTTTTGACCTTAAACCAGTATAATTCATCTTGGGCTTGCCAAGAGAGGGAATGGACTGTCAGTGATCAAGATACAATCTATTTTCCTAAATTTATGACTTGAAAATTATGTTCGTCGAGATGATGTTGAGTGAGGTTCATGGGGAAGGGGTGGGGATGTGGCAGTACTTTGCTCTTCACTCACTTTGATCATAATTTACCCTTCGATCACCTAGAATAGGAGCTTATTTCTGCTCACCCAAAGCTTCCACCAAGAGGCCTTGGGAAGAACTTGAGCCACGTCCTGACCTATGAATTCTGGATACAAAAAGTGTAGATTCAAAATGAAGAACTGCTTTCTTAAAATTCTGAGCTATGTAAATTCTTGGTATGGTGGACTGAGTATTGCGCTGGGAGTCAGTTAATGCAATCCTCCAAAAAGCCTTAAGAAGAAAGTTGTTATCATGCCCATTTTACAGATGAAAGTACTGAGATGTGGAGAGTTGAACTAATTTGCCCAAATCGGCAAACAGTGGAGACTTGGAGCCTTGGATTCAAGCACAGGCTCCTACCTTAGAGGCTGGGATCCCAAAGACCCAGGGCACCTTGCTGTGTGACCTCAGGTAAATCCCCTCCCGTCTCAGGGCCCTAGTTTCCTCTTCTCTAAAACAACAGGGCTTGCCTGACTGGTTTCTAGGATCCTTTCTAGCATTGACTACAGATAAAATTTCATGATCTTCCTCAAAGTCTAGCAGGCATCCAGACTTAAGTAGGAGGTTGCAGTCAAGTTTCCCCTCCAGAGTCTGAAGAAAGAGAATTTAGTATGGATGGAAAGAAATAGCATTTAGTTAGGGAATATGTGTGCTATTGATACATATTTTACACATGTACTTGACTGCCATTCTCTCTTTACCATAACTTAACAGTTCAGTCGCTCAGTCGTATCCAACTCTTTGCGACCCCATGAATCGCAGCACGCCAGGCCTCCCTGTCCATCACCAACTCCCGGACTTCACTCAGACTCACGTCCATCGAGTCCGTGATGCCATCCAGCCATCTCATCCTCTGTCGTCCCCTTCTCCTCCTGCCCCCAATCCCTCCCAGCATCAGAGTCTTTTCCAATGAGTCAACTCTTCGCGTGACGTGGCCAAAGTACTGGAGCTTCAGCTTTAGCATCATTCTTTCCAAAGAAATCCCAGGGTTGATCTCCTTCAGAATGGACTGGTTGGATCTCCTTGCAGTCCAAGGGACTCTCAAGAGTCTTCTCCAACACCACAGTTCAAAAGCATCAATTCTTCGGCACTCAGCCTTCTTCACAGTCCAACTCTCACATCCATACATGACCACAGGAAAAACCATAGCCTTGACTGGACAGACCTTAGTTGGCAAAGTAATGTCTCTGCTTTTGAATATACTATCTAGGTTGGTCATAACTTTTCTTCCAAGGAGTAAGTGTCTTTTAACTTCATGGCTGCAATCACCATCTGCAGTGATTTTGGAGCCCCCCAAAATAAAGTCTGACACTGTTTTTGCTGTTTCCCCATCTATTTCCCATGAAGTGTGATCTTAGTTTTCTGAATGTTGAGCTTTAAGCCAACTTTTTCACGCTCCTCTTTCACTTTCATCAAGAGGCTTTTGAGTTCCTCTTCACTTTCTGCCATAAGGGTGGTGTCATCTGCATATCTGAGGTTATTGATATTTCTCCTGGCAATCTTGATTCTAGCTTGTGCTTCTTCCAGTCCAGCATTTCTCATGATGTACTCTGCATAGAAGTTAAATAAGCAGGGTGACAATATACAGCCTTGACGTACTCCTTTTCCTATTTGGAATCAGTCTGTTGTTCCATGTCCAGTTCTAACTGTTGCTTCCTGACCGGCATACAGATTTCTCAAGAGGCGGGTTAGGTGGTCTGGTATTCCCATCTCTTTCAGAATTTTCCACAGTTTAAGGTAGTTATTTTTATCATCCCCATTTTACAGGTATAGAAACCAAGGTTCAGAGAAGGACTGTGGCTTGTTCCAGGTCACACAGTTGAGGAGTGGTGGAGCCAGGATTAGCCTCCAGATTCCCACAGAAGCCTGTTCTTCCCCTATCAAAGCACACCCTGTAATCACCTGATTGTCTGTGTCCAGTCTAGACCGTGAGTTCTGAGCGGCAAGGACTGTGTTTTAGCCTCTCTGTCTGTTGATGGGGCCGCAGTATGCTGTGCTGTGCCCAGTCGCTAAGTCGTGTCTGACTCTGTGACCCATTGGGCTGTAGCCTGCCAGGTTCCTCTGTCCACGGGATTGTTCAGGCCAGAATACAGGAGTGGCTGCCCTTCTCTTCCCCAGGGGATCTTCCCAACCTAGGGACTGAACTGGAGTCTCTTGTGTCTCCTGCACCGCAGGCAGATTCTTTATCTGCTGGGCCATCAGGGAAGCCTTGTCTGTCGAGGGAACTGCAAAGGGTCTGGTCTGAAATAGATGATCAAGAAACATTGTCCAATGGACGTGTGAGTGTGACACCCCAGTGCTCACTCTAACCACTGAGGTAACTGCATAGGTGGAAGGAAAAAAAAGCAAGTATGGGGCATGGGGCTCAGAAACAGTCTTTATTTACAGGGTCAACATCATGAACTGACTCAGTTCCCAAACCTAGATGCTCACCCTCTCTCACAAGTTCAGAACTGAGCTCAAATTGAGCAAATTTTTGTTGAAAGTCTTCTATTTTCTCTAAATAAACTCCTAGTAAACCAGGAGGCCTGTGACCTCATTCTCTTTTCATGCTGGCTGTGATGTAGTTAGAAAGCTTACTCTTGAGTTTTTTTTCCTTTGTGCGTTTCAATAGTTTCAAAATTTTTGTATAATGATTTTTTAAAAGCAAATTAAGTGCTTACTTGTTTTAACACAAGATCAATAATGACATTGGATCTTCATCCTTCAATGCTTTGGAAAGCAGCAAAGTGGTGATTGGGGGTTGTATATTCAAAAGGCACTGAATTAAAGAGTACTTAAAAAGAAAAGGAAATGACTCTATGGAGCAGAAGGCAGCCCAAGTGGAAAACCTGCTGCTACCGCTGATATCCACAAGAGGGCGCCAGGGTCACCAGGAAGGCAAAAATCAAGCCTAATATCCACTTCTGCGGCAACTGAGACCCCTTCTATGCAAAAAAGCAGGTTCTGGAACATCAGCCATGATTCCGCCTCTCCTGCACTTCACAGTTTAAGTTAGTCTCCTCCTCCTCCTCTTGTCCTTAAGCCCGCAATGGTTTCCACCCCTGGGGCATCTGTGGTTCTCTTTTACCTAGTGGAGGGAACTGTTGGCATTTTAGGGGTGTGTGGATGTGTGTGTGTGTTGGGCAAGCAGAGGTGTAAACAGGCTCCACAATCTGTAAAACGGCTGGCCACACACCTGAGAATTCCTTCATGAAGATATGGCGTTCCCAACAATAGCACTCCCTTTTAAAACTCTGGGTCTGCAACAAGCATATTAAAGACATATTTCACCAACCTTTTCAAAATCAACTTGGCTTTTGAGAGTAGACAAGGGAAAGCAGATGAACGCATAACAGATGTGTATCGTCTCCTGAAGAGGGGAGTGGCAGGAGAGCCCAGGGTGGGAAGTTGGGAGCCTATCTTTCCTCCACCACACTGAGTCACCTTGCCCAAAACCCACTGTGGGCATTTTGCTTATGTTGTCTCATTTAGGACCACAAGAGTCCTGGGAAGGAGGCACTACTCTCCCCACTTTACAGATGGGAAAACTGAGGCCTAGAGAAGTTAAGTCATCTGCCCAACATCCCCCTCCCACCCCCTGCCCCTAGCACTTCAAGGATATATGGAAGCAAGACTTTAAGCCCAAAAGAGCCCAGGCTTCACTGCTCCTGCTGTTGCCTCTATTGAGGCAGATCCAGGCCTAGGAGTGACTGTCCAGGGAAGGGATGAAAAAGCAGGAGTGGGTTGGAACTCAAGCTCCTGACTCAGGAGGCCAAATTATCCACTTTAGACCTCAGCAGGCTGCGGGGAGGCCATCACTGGTTCAAGTGTTCTGTGAGCGGGTATGTGAAGTCTTTTATGTTTTTTTTTTCCAATTAATGCATTCTGTACTTACACTTCTTACTATAATTACTGTGCGGTAATTAACAAGGGAAAATAACACATCTGGGTCTGTGCTGCAACTCCAAACAGATGCACAAGATGCCGAGGCACGTGCAGGCCCTTTCAGTTATTTGACAAATAGGTCTTGAGCACCCACTAAGCAGCAGTTTGCTGAGGTGCCAGAGGTCCTCAGAGAGCCACTGAGCAAGGTCCCTGGCGGGAGGGTGGGGGGTGGGTGGCAGATAGACAGTGGGTGTGTAAACACATCAAAGATGTCAGTTTATGGTAAGTGCGGTGAAGACAATAAGGCTCAGGGACACGTGGCCAAAGCAGTCTCTTCCTGGAGGTGGCACATGAGCTGTGGCCTGTGGAGATCCGGGGAGAAGCAGGCCAGGCTGGGGGATGGGCAAGTGCCAAGGCCCCCGGTGGGAGAGTGGCTGACCCAGGCCTTCTCCCCTCTTCTCTCTCTATCCTGGCAAAGGAACCCCCAGAAAGTCCCTGCCCTGGGGGTCTGGTGGCCCTGACGCCCAGGGCCTTGTTTGAAAGCCACCCTGCAAATGGGCAGACCCTGACAAAGGCCTGCCCTGCCCCTAGCCCCAGGGGGCGCCCTCCACTATCTTTTCTTTCATTTGCAGTCACTTTGCTGGGGAGCGTTCCAGGTAGAGCTCACAGAAGGTGCAAATGCCGGAGTCAGGAGAGGGTGTGGAAATTAGTCCGGAAGAGAGTTGGTGGGGCTGAAGGTGGGGTGTAAGGGAAAGGGCTGGGGAGCTGAGGGACGAGCTGGATCCGGGGGGCTCCGGGGGCAGGCGCTCTCCTGGGGGGCAGAGGGGAGTTGCTCTCCTTGGTGGTGTTATCATTCCCCACATAGAGGTGACTTGCCTCTTAGGTTGGAAGCTGGAAGCACGCAGTCCCTGGGTGGGATGGAAGCCCCCAGCTAGTGCCCCCTCGGCCTCCTTCACTCCTCTCCCCCGCCCAGTCCAGACACCCAGAGAGGCTTCCCAAGGCTGCCCCTGTCCACCAAGGGACGGAGCCAGCATTTGGAAAGGGGAGTCCCTGAGGGTAGTGGGGACACTGGGACCTTCCCAGAGGTGGGGACTGGGCCACTGGGAAGGCAGAGGCTGGGGAGAGGAGGGGAGGGGGCTGGGAAGGGACAGAGGAGGGAGAAGGTACCCCAGGACTTGGTCTGCACACCCTTTCAAACAGGACTAACCCCCCAGGCAGGCCACGAGGACCTCTGGGTCTCTCCTTCCTGGGGTCTCAGTTCCTCCATCTGGACAGGTGGGATTGGACCAAAAGCCCTCTTCCAGCCCTTTCTGTTGGGTTCTCTAAATCCTCGGTCCCCTGCTTCCTGGTTTGGGGGTGGGGGTGGTTTCTTGCTCTTTGCGTGGGGTGGGGGTGGGTGGGTAGGCGCGGTGAGAAATGCCTCTTCTAGACAGAAGTGGTCTCCACTCGGCTCTGTTGGGTGGACCACCGCCTTCCGCTTCTAGTGATTCTGTGCGCATCCTCCCCTCCCCCCTTCACCCTTCCTCCTCACTCCCCACCCCCATCCTGCTGCCTTCTCTGGGCCCGGAGGCACCCTCTAGAATTAGCTCTCCCGCCCCAGGCTCCCTGTAAACTCTCCCCGAGGGTCCCTCTCTTCCTCTGAGGAGGCGGAGCCACTGGGGACGTCCCCAGGCAGCCGAGCTGAGTGCTCTGCCCCGGGGTACAAGGCTGGAGGTGCCGAGTCAGCGCTGCCGCGGCGCTGGGTCCCGCGGGCTGGGCGGGGGTGCCCGGGGCGGGTGGGGGCGGTGCTGGTGGTGAGCGGGGCTCTGGTACCACCCCGCCCTCCAACCGGGGAAAGCACGCTGGGAAACCGACACTGGCTTTGCATCTGACTTGCTGTTGACCTTGGACCCTCTCGGATCTGTTTCCTCGTTAGTAAAGTACGGAGATCATAACAGTACTAACCTCCAGAATGAATGCGTGCTGGCCAAAACCGCTACGGTAAGCAAGGGTTCTGTACCATATACTGGGGGAGGGTCTCCTTTTATGGAAGCGCCAGAGGGGCGTGAAGTGTTGGTCTCACTCCTGTCTGACTCTTTGCGACCCTATGGACTGTAGCCCACCAGGCTCCTCTGTCGGTGGGATTTCCCAGGCAAGAACACTGGAGTGAGTTGCCCTTCCCTTCTCCAGCGGATCTTCCCAACCCAGGGACAGAACCCAGGTCTCCTGCATTGCGGGCAGATTCTTTACTCTCTGAGCCAGAATACTGACGGTGACCAGAGCGGTGCAGACGTCAGATTTGGAATCCAGCCGCCCGAGTTCCCATCTCAGTGGCCTTGGCAGGTCACACTGTTTTTTCCCCGGCCTCAGTTTCCTCATTTGTGAATTGGGGCTGCTGTTAGCAGCGCCTACTGCCTTAGTTTGAGAATTCTGTGTGTTCATTCATGTGAAGAGCCTGGAAGAGTGACGGGTACAAGAAGTGCCCATGAGGTACTAACTCTTGCCTCTGTCGTCCAGTTCTGCAGGCGGGGTAATGAGGCCCTCCTTCCTGTGCGGTGACTCGTGGGCCCACCGCTGATAACAGATCCCCCTGCAGCTCCTTCAGGGAGTCAGGCTCACTGACTGGGGTTCCACCCGCTTTGCTCCCCTGTTGATCTCTGCTCCCAGCCCACTCCCGTGTCTTCGCCAGGTTGTTCTGCTGAGAATGAGGCACTGCCCTGGGTGGAGGCAGAGATGCCCAGTGGTGGACTAGCTCTGAGCTTTTGAGGGAGTTTAAGACAGTTTAAGTCAGATTCAGGCTCTTGACCTAGAGGGTACCCCTTGTCTGGACTGTTGGGGGCAATGGGGAGAAGCCTGGGCTCTGAACTATGCCTGGAAGCTCCTGCTGGCTTTGTCGAGTGAAAAGATCCAAGGCTATGGAGGCAGACAGACCTGGGCTGGAATTCCACCCCAACCACTTATGCTCGGGATCCTTAGGCAAATACTTCCCTTCTAAGAGCTCTGTTCTCTTAACTGTAAATGAAACTGTAAGAGCTACCTCCTGAGGGTAATGGCAAAGCTTAGAGGTAATGGCAAAGCTTAGGAGAAGGCAATGGCAACCCACTCCAGTACTCTTGCCTGGAAAATCCCATAGACGGAGGAGCCTGGTACGCTCTAGTCCACGGGGTTGCACAGAGTCGGACACAACTGAAGCAACTTGGCGGCAGCAGCTTAGCAGAGGTAATTATGCAAAGCCCCTCCCATCATGTCTGGCACCCATGACACGGTAACTGGCATTAGGGTTATTGTCATTTCTGAGGACTTGCTGTATGAACTTGTGTGTGTCTCCTACCTTCTCTGAGCTTCATTTTCCCCAGCCTGGTGATGAGAAGGCTGATCAGATCTTTAATGCTGCGGTGGATCTAAACTTCTGTGATACTTACGGAGATGGAAGATGCTGCCCACGTCTGCTTGGCACTTGCCGGATCTGTTCACACCTAAGGCTTCCTAACTCACGCACCTGGAACTCTGCCTGAGAGCTTTCTCTGGCTGCAGGAGCAAACTTGGCCTGCACATGGGGATGACCAGCAAAGTCAGGGAGTTAATGCTGCAGGAGTGAACGTCAAGCACTGATGGATGAGAGCTGGTGAATGTATATCCCGACTTCCTAACTTCCCTGTGGGCAGCTTTGAGACCTTTCAGTCGTATGCCTCCTGTTGTTGCCCAGCTGGAGGGAGCCCCAGTTGCCCACAGGAGTGGCCTGCTCCTCATACCCCTCGATGTGGCTTCCTTCCCTCCCGAGCCATGTCCCTGCCCCTTGGTGGTGCTTCCTGGATCAGCTGCCATAGAAACTGCGTGCTCGGCCCTGGAGCTTAGTGTCTCCCTGAGTGGTCCTGGCATGGTGGTCATCATCAGCCCTGGAGGCTTTGAGGGGCACAAGCCTGGGTGGCAAATCTGGAAAACAAATCTCCCTTCCCCGAAGATCAAGTCCAAAGGATAACTATTCCAGGAGCCAGGGATAGACGACTGTCTGTCTTATACCACCTTGGTGCTGGTACCTGGATCTTAAAAGACTGTTTGAAATGTATCCTGAGTGAAACAACCAGGGCTGGGAATGCTGAGTGCAAGAATGAATGAATGAGCATTGACCCACGGATCTCCATCCACATCGCTGCTGCCTCCAGGCTTATGACAAGGAAGGCCTGGCAACACTTAGGGCTGTGGGGAAGGAGTAAGTTGTTTGAACAAGGGAGCCATGATTCACAATCAAAGCAGTAATAAGAGCCCAGACATCATGAGTTCACCTGTCTAGGTCACAAATTACCTTCACATCTAAGATCTCACTTACTATCCCCAACGACCTGACCAGGAAGGTTTTCTTTTAATTACTATGATTATTAGTTGTATCATCATTACCCGCATTTCATCTTACTGTAGGATGTAGCCAGTGCCTCCTGAGTCCTGACAGACATGAATAATCAGTCAAGGTGTCCTCACCCACTGAGCCTCAGCTCCTTCTCCATCTAGCACTGTAGGCAGGGCTACCAATCAACTGATGTTGGCATGAAAGCTGAAACCCATCTTGCTTCCCTGGCTAGCAGCTTTCCTGACAACAATAAATTCTTATTAAATTAAATTGAAAGGCTCAAGCAAGAAGAAGCAAGCTAGGCTTAGGGCCTGTGTCTCCTGATGTCTCACCCAGTGCAGCGCTCTTGAGTGCAGACATCAGTTAGAAGGCTGCTTCGTTAAGAACGTTTCCGTCATTTCTCTAACTTAATGAGACAGCCCCAGATACTGGGATGACATGTGCACACAAACAGATGCACACACCCTTTCTCCAAGGCAGACTTCCCTAAAACTTGAAAAAGGAAAAGGAAAAAAAATCAGGACTTTCCTGGCAGTCCAGCAGTTAAGACTCCTTCCTTCCAATGCAGGCGGTATGGGTTCGATCTCTGGTTGGAGAAATAAGATTCCATATGTCTTGCAGCCAAAAAAAAAAACAAAACAACCCTATACCTGTGGTGATAGTTACACAACTCTGTAAATATACCAAAAACAATTGAATTGTGTACATAAAGCAAGCAAATTGTATGGTGTATACATTATAACTCAATAAAGAAAATTTTTAAAAGTCACTGAGCAGTGTTGGCAAGGAGATCAGGCAAAAGGGAGTTGGGCCAGTTGCTTCAACCAGGTAAACGGGCTTCCTAAACCACGCAGTGAGGCCAGACACCACAGGGAGGCCCTGCGCGGTAATGAATTAATCACTGATAACAAAGACTCAAAGTTACTCTTATCTCTAAACAGGGAAATGCTTTTTGACCAGCAAATTGGTAATTTTCATTTTTATCACTGCAAAAGCATGAATTTTCTTTTGCTTTGTTACTTCGCAGACAAAAAGTGTTCCTTTTAGCATCTAGGGCCAGCAGCTGAAGGCCCCTACTGCATAGGTCCCTGCTGGCCAGAGTGGGGAGAGGACTTACTGAGCCCCCAGCGTGGGGACCCTTGCCTGAGCCATGTGACCTCCCTGAACCTCGGTCTCTTCACCTGGAGAATCCAATGCTTGCTCCTGTCTGACCACCACTGTGTAGGGTGGTGGGATTTGTTACCAACTGAGTAACTTTGGGTAAATTACTTTGCTTCTCTGGCATTAGTTTTCCTATTTAAAAAAAGGAAATAATGACATCTTTTTTGACAAGATGTGGAGTGGATTACATGCAATGTGTATGCAGAAGCTGTACCCGGGAGGCACAGAGTAGCACTGAATCTCTGAATCTTGTTAGTCCTTTCCCACTCATCTCACTGAATTGTTGTAAAATTCAAGGAAATGATTCATGAGAAAATGCTATTACACCTGTGCTGTCAGTTAGAACTTTCAGCCATGATAGAAATGTTTTCTATGTTCTGTGTCCAAGACTCCTGAAATGTTGCCCATGTGCTCAAGTACTGTCTTTTACATTTTAATCCATTGATATTTAAAAGCTGCAGGTGGCTAGTAGCCACTAGGTGGACTTGGCACATTTAAACATACAGCAATGATCTCTACACCCCCTCCCCCAACATCTTCTTCAGAGTCAATACTTTGGCATGAAAAAGTTATTGTTGCCTAACTATATACAAGTTAAAGAAGACAAATTAAAGACCAGGAACCTTAGTTGTTTTTGTTCAGTTGCTCAGTCGTGTCCAACTCTGCAGTCCCATGGACAGCAGCATGACACAGGCTTCCCTGCCCTTTACCAACTCCTGGAGCTTGCTCGAACTTATGTACATTGAGTCAGTGATGCCATCCAACCGTCTCATCCTCTGTTGTCCCCTTCTTCTCCTGCCTTCAATCTTTCCCAGCATCAGGGTCTTTTCTAATAAGTTGGCTCTTCACATCAGGTGGCCAAACTATTGGAGTTTCAGCTTCAGTATTAGTCCTTCCAATGAATGTTCACGATTAATTTCCTTTAGGATTGACTGGTTTGATTTCCTTGCAGTCCAAGGGACTCTCAAGAGTCTTCTGCAATACCACAGTTCAAAAGCATCAGTTCTTCAGCTCTCAGCCTTCTTTATGGTCCAACTCTCACATCCACACATAACTACTGAAAAAATCACAGCTTTGACATGGTAACACCTCGTAAGTAAGCTGGAAGAGTAGAAGGTTATGCACTCATCTTCTGCTGCAAGAACACCAAGATCACAGCTAGCCGCTGAACAACCATCGACAGGAGAATGCTGGATTCTACCAAAAAAGACCCAACGTCCAATGGCAAAGGAAAAGCCCCAAGAAGATGGTAGCGGGGGTGCTCAATCTTGTTTACAATCAAATCTCAGGCCCTCCAGAGATGCTTGGAGGGCACAAACAAAAATTTGTGCACACCTGGATGAAGGGAAAGAAGCAGTGACTCCCACAAGAGACCGAACCAGACCTGCCTTTGAGTGTCTGAGTGTCTCTTGCAGAAGAACGGGTCAGCAGTGACCTGCCAAGGGGACAGGAGCTTTGGCTGCAGTGGACCTGGAAGGCATGGCATGTAGCAAAAGTCCTCTCAGAGGAGGTCACCATTAGCTTCACTATAGAGCTGCCAAGCAGATGACGCAAACTGGAGAACAATGATAGCAAAGAAGTTCTCACACTGTTGCAAAATTTCTAGGACCCACCACAGATTTCTCAACCTGGGGATCTGGCAAAGGGACTGAGAACCCCCAGGGAATTTGAATTTGGAGGCTAGTGGGATTTGATTACAAAATTTCCACAGGACTGGGGAAACAGACTCTTGAAGGGCACAAACAAAACCTCGTGCACACCAGGACCCAGGAGAACGGAGCAGTGACCCCACAAGAGACTGAGCCAGACCTGCCTGTGAGTGACCAAGAGTCTCCAGTGGAGGCGTGGGTTGGCTGTGGCCTGTCTCGGGGTCAGGGGCACTGACTACAACAGTCCTGGGAGCCACAGCATGCTGGCATAAGTCCTTTTGAAAGAGATCACCATTAAAACTCCACATTCAGAAAACTAAGATCATGGCATCTGGTCCCATTACTTCATGGCAAATAGATGGGGAAACAGTGACAGACTTTATTTTGGGGAGCTTCAGAATCACTGTAGATGGTGACTGCAGCCATGAAATTAAAAGACGCTTGCTCCTTGGAAGAAAAACTATGACCAACCTAGACAGCATACTAAGAAGCAGAGACATTACTTTGCCAACAAATATCCATCTACTCAAAGCTATGATTTTTCCAGTGGTCATGTATGAATGTGAGAGTTGGACTATAAAGAAAGCTGAGTGCCGAAGAATTGATGCTTTTGAACTGTGGTGTTGGAGAAGACTCTTGAGAGTCCCTTGGACTGCAAGGAGATCCAACCAATCTTTCCTAAAGGACATAAGTTCTGAATATTCATCAGAAGGACTGATGTTGAAGCTGAAACTCCAATCCTTTGACCACCTGATGCGAAGAACTGACTCATTGGAAAAGACCCTGATGATGCTGGGAAAGATTGAGGGCAGGAGAAGGGGATGACAGAGGATGAGGTGGTGGGATGATATCACTTACTTAATGGACATGAGTCTGAGTAAACTCTGGGAGTTGGTGATGGACAAGGAGGCCTGGAATGCTGCAGTCCATGGGGTTGCAAAGAGTCGGACATGACTGAGTGACTGAACTGAACTGAACTGAGCAGAGAGGAAACACAGCCCCACCCATCAGCAGAAATTGGATTAAAGATTTACTGAGCTTGGCCCCACTCATCAGAAGAAAACCCAGTTTCCCCCACTGCCAGTCCCTCCCATCAGGAAACTTCCACAAGCCTCTTATCCTCATCTATCAAAGGGCAAATGGGATGAAAACCACAATCATAGAAAACTAACCAAACTGATCACATGGATCACAGCCTTGTATAACTCAGTGAAACTATGAGCCATGCCATGTAGGGTCACCCAAGATGGATGGGTCATGGTGGAGAGTTCTGACAAAGTGTGGTCCACCGGAGAAGGGAATGGCAAACTGCTTCAGGAACCTTAGAGATAAGCCAAAGTGAAGTCACTCAGTTATGTCTGACTCTTTGCGACCCCATGGACTGTAGCCCACCAGGCTCCTCTGTCCATGGAATTTTCTAGGCAAGAGTACTGGAGTGGGTTGCCATTTCCTTCTCTGGGGATCTTCCTGACCCAGGGATCAAACCTTGATCTCCCACATTGCTGGTAGAGGCTTTACCATCTGAGCCACCAGGGAATCCCTGAGACCAAGCCAAATGTGCCATTTTTTATGGAAAAATTCAAGACCCAGAAAGGGTGGCACAATTTGCCCAGTGACACAAGACTAGGTCCCCCGATTCCTGTTGGAGAACTGTCTCCACCAGCAAGAAGGGTCCCCCAGCCATGGTAGGCAAATTGATTTTCCTTCTACCTGGGGACTTCCCTGGTGGCTCAGATGGTAAAGCATCTGCCTACAGCGCCGGAGACCTGGGTTCATTCCCTGGGTTGGGAAGATCTGGAGAAGGAAATGGCAACCCACTCCAGTATTCTTGCCTGGAAAAATCCCATGGACGGAGGGACGTGGTAGGCTACATACAGTCCATGGGGTTGCAAAGAATCGGACACGACTGAGTGACTTTACTTCACTACTTCTTCTACCTGGGTACAAAGTTGCAGATGACCTGCAGGTTGAACCCTGTTTGAAGTCTCAGTCTGAGACCACTCTAATTACTGTTAAAACTCTTCCTGGTATAAGTGCCCCATTTGGCAGACTAATAATTAGATTTTTATTCTTTCCTGTTGCCAGGAGAGTTCCAAAAGTAGGCACAGATCTGCCCAGAGAGAGGATGTGTCAGAATAAGGGATGTTCCTATGACCTGGGAACCTGCGAGTGCAGTGGCTAAACCTTCAGATGACTGACAGCCAGCCTGGGCCCTGGACAGGCAAAGCTCTGATTTGTCCTGACTGTTATCTGCTCTTCTTAGAACTGCAAGGCAGCCCTTGGGGGTGAATCTGGTCCAGTGAAGCCCCAACAAAAGCACAGGGTAGGAGATAATGGAGATTAAGGGAGAAGTTTCCGCAGAGCCCAACAGAGAAATGGATTAACTGAGATATTATCTTATCAAAACTGAAGGCAGAAATAGCCTGTCTAAAAGCAGAAGTTTCCCAGTGAGGGGATTGCCCGTAAAAATCATCATGTGGATTATCTAATCTGAGATGGTTTTTGTACTCAAAGCAAGACACTGCTCAGGTGCTGTCAGAGCACTTTCTACAGCTTTCCAGCCAATGTGCCAACAGGAAACACAAGCCTTGTGCAGAAACTGCAATGTGTTCCTCTAGGGGCAGCATGGCTGCCGACCCCGGGGCATGATGGGGGTCAGGCCGTGGAACCCTAGGAGCTGAAGGCCTTGTTGAGAGCGGCCGCTGCCTGGCCCTGCAGGGCTGGACACCTGCCCTCACTGTCTGGGACCTCAGTCTGCTGTTCGTAAACAAGAACAGAGTTAGGAGTGACTCACCTGCCTCTGAAGCCTTTCACATCTGCTCAGGGCTCCAGGTTCATGGAACTGCCTACTTTCCTGAAGAAGCCATGTGGTTTCACTACTCAGGGCTCAACACCAGCTCAGTTTATCCTGTTTACTGGTTTTCTTGATTACTGTCTGTTTCCTCCACTGGGATGTCAGCTTTTTGAGGGTGAGAGACTGCTCTGCTCACTGCTGTGTTGAGGGTTCACCCAGCCCTAGTTTGGTGGCTGGGACATGTCCACATGCCTGCCAAGTCGCTTCAGTCGTGCCTGACTCTGTGTGACCCAAAGGACTGCAGCCCGCCAGGCTTCTCTGTCCATGGGATTCTCCAGGCAAGAGTACTGGAGCGGGTTACTCTGCCCTCCTCCAGGGGATCTTCCCGACCCAGGGATCAAACCCGATTTCCTGCACTGGCAGGCAGGTTCTTTACTACTAGCACCACCCAGGAAGCCCCAACTGGCTCATGGTAGCTGCTGAATAAACAATTGTTGAAGGCTCAAAATGGATCATAGACCCACATGTAAGAGCTTAAACTGAAAAACTTTTAGAAGGAAATGTAGAGTATATTTTTGTGACCTTGGGTTAGGTAGTGGTTTCTTGGATATGACACTGCAATCCCAAGTAACTGAAGAAAAGTGGATGCCTTTGAACTACATCAGAATAAAAAAACCTGTGCTTCAAAGCCCACTATTAAGAAAGTGAAAAAACAACTCGCAGAATGGAAGAAAATGTCTGCAAATCATATATCTGATAAGGGTCTAGTATTTATAACTATATAAAGGACTCTTACAACTCAACAACAAAAAGACGAAAGACAAAAAACGGACAAAGGATTTGAAAAGACATTATTCCAAAGAACATACACAAATGCCCATAAGCTCTGAAAAGTTACAATGGTAAGTTACCATTAGTTACCAAAGAATGCAAATCAAGACCACAGTGAGTACTACTTCACACCCACTAGGATGATTAGAATCAAAAGTCAGATAATAACTAGTGCTAATGAGGATGTGAAGAGGTTGAATTCCTCTTAATTGCTAGGGGTAGTTTAGAATGTAACAGCCACTTTTCCACTTTGGAAAACAGTTTGCTTAGAAAATTAAACACTGAGTTACCGTATAAGCCAATAATCCCATTCCTAGGTCCATACCCAACAGAAAAAGTGGATGGAAACTTCCCAAACGTCCATCAGCTGATGAATAGATGAATAAGCTATGGTGTAGCCATGTGCACGTGTGCTAAGTCACTTTAGTCGTGTCCGACTCTTTGTGACCCTATGGACTATGGCCCGCCAGGGCCCTCTGTCCATGGGATTCTCCAGGCAAGAGTACTGGAGTGGGTTGCCATGCCCTCCTCCAGGGGATCTGCCCAACCCGGGGATTGAACCCAGGTTTCCCACATTGCAGGTGGATTCTTTGCCATCTGAGCTACCAAGGAAGACCCTGGTATATCCATACTACATGCTAAATTTGGCAATAAAAGGGAATGCAGTATTAATACGTTACCACATTGAACTTTGAAAATGTGATGTTCAGTGAGAGAAGTTCGTCACCAAAGACCATACATTCCATAGTTTCATTTACGTGAAATTCCCAGAAAAGGCAAATTTACAGAGGGGGAAAGTAGACCAGGGGTTGCGGGAGGAGGGAATGGAGAGGGGTTGTGAATGGTTATTAGGCTTCTTCGAAGGGAGATAAACTGTGGTGATTGTAGCACAACCCTGTGAATTTACTAAGACTTTTGAATTGTTCATTTTAAATGGGTGAATTGTAGGGTATATGAATATATCACTAGAACGTCTTTAAAACAACAACAACAGCTATGGAAAACCAGGAAATGATGGTGTCTGGGCTGAGCCCTGTGGTGTGAGCAGGGAGGGAGGCTGAGTTTGGGTGGGATGCGAGAAGCAGGAGAGCAAGTGCTTTGTGAAGGAGGAGCCCCTGGCGAAGTCCCCAGGGGTAGAAGGAATCCTGTGCTGGAAGGAAGGGCAGCAGAGCAGGGAGGAAGCAGGAGGGCCGG
This sequence comes from Ovis aries, assembly GCF_016772045.2. Lineage (NCBI taxonomy): Eukaryota > Metazoa > Chordata > Mammalia > Artiodactyla > Bovidae > Ovis > Ovis aries. The sequence goes on along the minus strand of NC_056055.1, from coordinate 10,046,421 downwards.
GAGGAAGCCAGAGCCCGTCCTGGACAGGTAGGACAAGAGAAGGAGCTCAAGCACCCCTCTACCTGCAGAAAAGGCACCCCACCTTCAAGCTCTCATCCTAGACTCTTCATGTCTTGAGGGAATCAGACGAGTGCCCTGGGCAAGAAGCCAAGTTTTTAGATTCGACTTAGTTAAATGTAAGCAAATACTGGGTGCCGTAGTCACCCAGATTCCAGGATTGTGAGATGAGGGCTCTGCTCTTGCCAGTTGCATTGGCAGGGGTGGGGAGGACCAGCGTGATGACAGCCTCCCCTAAAATGCACGTGCATGTGGGAACGCACACGTGCTCATGAACATACACAGGTGCACACACTCACGAACATGTGCACACATAACCACGCTTACACACAGACATGCATCACAGAATCTAGTAGCACAAACGCATACTCACATGTGCACACGCACATACTGCACACACACACAAACTCACAAGCATGCATATGTATGCGTGAGCGCACACATTCTCACACATGGCCCACGTGCATGCACACGGGCAGGCACACGTGAGTCCACACGTGCCTGCACACACTCTCACACACACATCCAGGATGGGGCACAGGATCTCCTTTGCTGCCTCTGGGAGCTCCATGGGGTGCCTGTGAGCTCTAGTTTTCTGAGTGGCAAGCCCCTTTCTCATCCATGTGACTTCCCCTTCTATCACCCTTCCCTGGCTCTGATCCACTTGGGTCAACAAAGCATGTCTTTTGCTGACAGTGCTGGCATTCTGCATTTTCTTCTAGGGGTTACTGCAGGCGGCCAAGTGATTCATACACAAACAAGCATTCTTTTCTCATGCGACCGGTCTCCTTTCCTTTCTCCCAATGTGTTGTCTTTCCTATGAATCCCTGAGCGCACTAACTTCTGAGTGCATTTCCTTCCCCTCTGTCACCTGAGTCTAATCTGATGGCCGGGCCTTCTCTGTAGGGGCTTCTGCTCTGATGGAATCATCTTCTTGATTCTTGGTCACAGGTTTTTGTGATCTGGACATCTTAACCCAGCATATTTGAAGCCCTCCGGTTATAACCCCAGCTCCGCCATTGGGACACATCTTTGCCTCTGGATGTGATACCCTCCATCCTGTCTGGGGCTGGAGAGAGCTGAGTGGAACCCAGCACAGTGTCTGTCCCCTTCTGGCAGTGCCAGAGACCTGAATGTCTTGGCAATGCTAGCAATGTGGCCATCCTTTCAAACAATGGTTTTCAACATTTGTTTGAGCATTTGTTCAGAAGAGGGATGGGGTGGGCCTGGGTGAGGAACAGAACAGGGCCTCTGTTGGAAGCCTTGGACTACTGCACCAACGAATTCAGCTCAGGCCCAGACTTGCATATCTAACTTTTCTAGTCCATTAACACTGTTGGGGCGTGGTGACTGACCCTCCTCTTACACGAGAACATCCCGGGGAGCACCATCCCCCATCCAAGTGGTTTCTGAGAGTATTCCTTCTGAGACACCCTTGGAGTTTATGTCTTTAGGAAACCTCCTGGTTGGGCTGCTGACTGAGCATAGCGGGGATAGGGGCAGCGTATTCCAGGGGCACATGGGGGTGGCGTAGACCCACATTGGAATCATCCTGTTGTTTCTCCTCTTTTGTACATCACTCCCCTCCTCCAACACTGCCGGGGCTGCCTGACCATAGAATGAAGCCCCAGTTCCTCAGCCTGGCACCGAAGGCCCTCGTGACTGGGGGTTCAGCAGGCCATTTTGTCTTGTGCGGCTCTTCTTTAGCCCCTGGAGCTTAGACCTGCTGTCCCTGAGCTCTCCTGACTGTGTCTCCACTCATGCTGTGCCTCTGCTCTGGGATCTGTTGGAGCCCATCCACAGCTCCTCGCTGGGGACGCAGCCGTGCACACATCCCAGCAGCGAGAATCTGCATTGCTTCCCTGAAGCTTTCGGAGGCAGCCAGGGCCCACTCTGCTGCCAGGATGAACAACAGGCTTGCTGAAAACCAATCTGCTCCACATGACAGCCGAGGTCAGGGCCCTGGTCTATGGTGCTTTGCTGTATCCTTAGCACCTACCCCAGGACTTGGCAAACAGTAGGTGTTAACGAATCTGTTAACGAATGAATGGCTGAATGAATAGTCACAGGGAGCTGGAGCCTACTCAGGTAAGTGAGGGTCTGGGCTGGCTCATCCTGTCTGTGACCTGGTTCATTTTCCTAGAATATGGCTCAGATTCAGCAGCCGGCTGCTCAGGTCACATGTAAATTAGTGGCAGGGGCCACTTTTCAAATGGGGGCTTTAGGTCTGGAATTTGCTTTCTGGAAGGTGCCCCCAGATTTCAGCTTTGTCGATCCAGGGGCCAGACACTTGGGTTTCCAGTTGAAAAACAACAGCTGTGAATATTAAATGAGTCTCATACACCGGGAGAGTCTTCGATCGGTAGAATGTGTATAAATTTCAATAATAATGGGGATGCATTCATCAGACCTATCAATCATTACCCCCTGTGCCGCTAAGACATTTCTCAATGTCAGACACAAGCCTGGCAGCGTGTTTCTGGAATCCAGCTGCATGGCCAAAGGCCCGTGGCCCTCACTGCAGGCAATCCCCTTCTCCACCCAGGCCTCAGTCTCCCCATGGAGGAGGATTTGAAGCGGAGAGCCTTGTTTTGACTGTCCAGGGCTCAGAAGTCTGAGTGCTAAGATGGTACATGATGAGACATCCATTCTTCGCCCTCTGTTCGTCTGCACAATGGTCTGCATGTCTAATTATGTCTCTCGTCTCCTAGAAATGCCTGCTGTGGGGCCCTTTTGCCTGGAAAATGAAGCTCCAGTTCATCGCAGGGAATTGGAGACATTGCTTGGTCTGGTCATCAAATCTCTTCTCACACACCCTGTGGTCCTTCTGGGTGGGAGTCATGTCATGCGTTGCTCACGTCTTCCACCTCTGCTCCTGCTCCCCCTGACCCTTACACAGCTCCACCTGCCATCTGTCCTCATCTTGTTCTTCCCAAGCTTCTGACAACGTGCTTGTGACATGGTAGATGCTCAAACATATGTCCTCCATCTTCCTGCTTGGGAGATTGAGAAGAGCTTCAGGCTCAAGCGATTTCATGGTGGTGAACGTGGAGAATTTGGACAGGGAGACACTGATGAAAAGAGAGAAGGAGGGCCTTTCAGGCTGTGGACACAGCACACCGGAGTGACCAGCAGGTAAGGGGGTGGAGGCGGGGGAAGCCAGGAAAGGCATCGCATGACTTGGTATGTTAGGAATCCCTCCTGTTAGCACCAAGGACTGGATGTACAGTGAATGCTGAGATTACACAGAAATACTCACTGGTCATCTATCTTGTGCCAGGCTCTTGGCCAGGCACCAAGGATGGAACTTAAAAAAAAATATTTAAATAATGAACTGTAGTAAAAAGCACAAGAACTGTGTGCTGAGAAGAAGGATGGGATCTAACATCTGTTGCTCAGTGGCTCAGTCATATCTGACTCTTTGCCACCCTATGGACGGTCGTGCACCAGGTGCCTCTGTCCATAGGATTTTCCAGACAAGAATGGAGTGGGTTGCCAATTCCTTCTCCAGGGGATCTTTCTGACCCAAGGATTGAACCCAAGTCTTCTGCATCTCCTGCACTGGCTGGTAGATTCTTTATGACTGAGGCACCTGGGAAGCGCTCACAGGTCCTGGCTTCCTGCCTCATGCTGGCGCTGTGCACTGAATCCCCCTAGAGGTGGACTGTGTTTCTCAAGAGACAGAAAGGATACCCCACCCCACGTGTTCTTTGACCATGTGACCACAGCACTTTCCCATCACAAATTAGTTCGTTTTTCTTCTCCCCTTGAATCTGGGTGGACCATGTAACTTCTGAAAATTGGCTGTGTATCCACTTTCCTGCTTTACAATCTTCTTGAGGGAGGGCAGTCTATGGCTGACCACCAGAGGCCATGCTGTGAGGAAGCCTGAACTAGTCAGAGGCCAAGCAGAAGGGCCCCAGTGAGACAGTCATGTGAGTGCAGCTGTCTTGGAGCTTCTAGTCCAGCCCAGCCATTAGTGAGGAGAATGACCTCTGAGGACACCTTGTGAACCCTGATCACCCAGGCCTGAATTCCTGACCCATCGATTCTTGAATGAATAAAATTGTTGTTTTATAAGCCTCTAAGTGTTGGGATCATTTGCTGGACTGCAGGAGAAAACCCAAACATCCCTTTTACCCTCCCTCATAGCTCCAAGAGGCAGGAGGCATTATTTCCACTTTATAGATGGGAAACCAAGGATTGGAGACCTGAATGACTAGTCCAAAGTCATACAGGGAGTCAGTGGTGAAAGCAGGATTTATTTATATGTGTGTGTTAGTCGGTCAGTCGTGTCCAACTCTTTGTGACCCCATGGACTGTAACCTGCCAGGCTCCTCCCTCCATGGGATCTTCCAGGCAAGAATACTGGAGGGGATTGTCATTTCCTTCTCCATTTATTTCTATTATTTATTTCTAAATCTTTTATAAACAATATTTTTTTCAAAGTCCTTATTGAGTTTGTTACGATATTGCTTCTGTCTTGTGTTTTGGTTTTTTTGGCCACGAGGTATGTGGGATCTTAGTTCCCCAACCAGGGATTGAACACACATCTCTTGCACTGGGAGGTGATGTGTTAACCACTGAACCCCCAGAGGAGTCCCCAGAAGCAGGATTAAAGGCAGGCCTCAGTGACCCAAAGACTGTACTTGTCCCCTCGGTCATGGCGCCTCAGAGAGCAGAAAATGAACACTTTTCCTTCTGCGGAGGGAAGCTGAGAGGTGGGAGGGGGATTTTCCTTGTGTACCTTTACAGTTTTGAATACACTACTCCAAAATGAACAAATAAAGGTAATGTTTTTACTGAAAAGAAAAATAACTGCGGTATGTGTGTACACTAGGCTGGGAGCAGATGAAATTAGAGGCTGCTACTTCACAGAACAGAAGCCTTTGGGTTTGGCATTGAGTGGGGTGGTTTCCATCCCCAACTATGTTGCAGTCACCTCTGAGCTTTAGAAATGCCTGGTGCCTGGCCCCACCCCCGAGGTTGCGGGTTTAATTGGTCTGGGGAGTGACTTAGGCCTCAGGATTTTTGAAAGGCTCCCTAGGTGGTTCAAATGTGCAGCCCTGATGAATGTCGAAGGCTTAGATGGAGACCAGGATTCTTCTAGGCAGTGAGAGGCTGGGGAGGGAATGGGTGGGCTGTGCGTGCCCAAAGTAGGTGATTTGTGTAGAAAAAAAAGAAAAAGAATTGCTTTGGGGTGTAGGCGCTTAAACAAAACAAAACCAAACAAACGCAACAAAACGGAACAAAGGGAGGGCTCTCTTTCTGGGCCCTGGTGTGTGTGATCCCTGAGTCGGTTCGGAGCAACGCTCAGCCTCCATGGCCAAATTGATCAATCTCAGAAGAAATTAATGTGAAGGATGGTAATAATTAGCTTTGGTTATGGAGAGAAATGGTAAGCAAAGAAAAGTCCATCACAGGGAGCCTCTCCTGGTCCTGGCTTAGGTGGGATCCTCCGCCAGCAGCCAGCCCAGCCATGGCCTTAGGATGCAGCTCTGTGAGCTGATACAGAAAGATCTACAGCATGTTGGCAAAGCAAGCAATTGCAAGACAAGATGGGTAATAAAAAGCTGTTACTACACATAATGTTTGGAGGCAACAGAAAGGGCTGGGATTAGTCAATGATGGTTAACAGTTTCTTCCATGATCCACTTTTCAAGTTGAGTTCCATGATCAGCTTTTCGAGTTGATCCACACATCAGGTTGAATTTCCAAAATAACTGAGGTGAATTTTGGGTGACAACTAGGAAGAGTCTTTTCTCTGTTTGGCTGTGCTGGGTCTCAGCTGTGGCGTGTGGAATCTTTGCTGGGTCATGCAGGGTCTTTCGATGCAGTCCATGGACTCTCCAGTTTGACATCTGGGCCCAGTACTTGCAGCGTACGGCTTAGTTGCCCTGTGACATGTGGGATCTTAGTTCCCTGACCAGGGATTGAACTGCGTCCCCTGCATTGCAAGGTGGATTCTTAACCACTGGACCACCAGGAAAGTCCCAGGAAGAGTCTTTTAGAAAGCATCACATCACAACTAAGAGCCCCTAAGGCTTATATCTTTAGACTTTAAAATAACGATGCTGATGATAGCGACAATGGTGGTAATGTGCATATTGTGCCTCCTGTGTGCCCAGCACTGTCGTGAGCCCTTCACATGTCTCAATCCAGGCAGGCTCTAGTTCAAATCCCTGCTTTGCCACGCACTAGCTCGATGTCCCAGCATCTCCATTGTCCTACTGATTAATAAGGACACTGCTTCAGCTGAGGTGACCTTGGTGAGGGGCATGCTGCCTGCACACAGGGACCCTCCACAACTCACTGCCAACCTAAGGGTCACTTCCTTTCACTAACCCTCATAATGTGAATTCAAAGTTTCAACTCAGCCTATTTACCAGCTTCCTTATTTAAAGCTCTGCTATCAGCTCTCCCAAGATTTATTCATGGTTTAGTTTCAAATTTTCTATTCTCGACCTCTTAGGCAACTCTCTGGGTCTTGAAATCATTCAGCATCAATTTTACGACTTCCCAGTATAAACTGTCCAGCCCTCCATGACCCACAGAGGCCTCTGGCTGTGTGTGACATTTTAAATGCTAACTTGGGGGTTCTTGTCTTAAAGGGAGGAGGAATTAAGTTAAAATTGTGGCTCTTTAGAAATACATAAAACATGAGCTGGGCTTTTAATGGACAAGTCACCTTCTCACAACCTCTGCCAGGCACGGTTGGGGCAAGTGATTGACTCCGCTCCCCTTTTCAAAATCAAGAGTAAATATTGGTTTACCCTTAACCAATATGAGCTCAGGCCAATTCTTGTTGCAGGGAAACTGCAGTAGGTGCCAGATGGAGCCATGGTGGGACCTGTGAGTCGGGGTCATTGTACGGGAGCTTGTTGGGTAAAGGAGCACTCTGTAGGTAAGACAGCCTCTTCTCTCGAAGAGTCCTTCAGCCAAAGGAAGAAAGCTAGAGGTGCGGAATTCCAGGAATCTGGAGAGCTCTTGCAGGCAGGGACATCCTCTTGTGTTTGTGCGTCCAGTATGGTGCTGATCATACATTTTCTGAATGCTTTTGGTTTACCCCAAATTCATGATGGACCCAATCTGGTTCAGAAAGTTCTCCCAGAGAGGATGCTCTTAAGGACACAGGTGATCCAGCTGTTTATTTTTTAATTTTTTTGGCCATGTGTCATGTGGGATTTCAGTCCCCCACCAGGGATAGAGCCAGCGCCCCCTGCACTGGAAGCTGAGGCTCAATCACTGGAAGGCCAGCGAAGTCCCTCATCTGACTGTTTGGAAACAAACCCTGAAATTCTAGCTGGACTCCAGCTTGATATTAACGCATAGACCTTGAGGCCAGGTTGCCTGGCTGTTCAAACTTGGGAAAATTACTTAACCTCTGTGTGTTATCTGTAAAAATGAGAATACAAATAATAATACACCTCCTTTAGAGAACTGTTGTGAGGATCAAATAAATTGATTTATTTAACAAGAATTAAAAGAAATGCAACTGTATCTTAAAAATTAAGCCAAAGACTAGCAAAATCTCATGCTAGGGACCCTCCCTTGAAGTGGCTTATGGCTATAGAATCTCAGTGATCAACAGACTTGCGCTCGTGCTTAGCTGCGTCTGGCTCTTTGTGACCCCATGGACTATAGCCCGCCAGGCTCCTCTGTGCATGAGATTTTTCAGGCAAGAATGCTGGAGTGAGTTGCCATTTCCTCCTCCAGGGAACTTTCCTGACCCAGGGACCGAACCTGTGTCTCCTGCACTGTGGACAGATTCTGCACCCGCTGAGCCATCGGGGAAGCTCTTCAGCAGGCTGGGGCCACATTCAACAAAATCCCCTTCCCTACAAGAGGTTTCGATTTTGGTGGAACATCTTAAGACGCCTGCCTTCCCCTCTAAGCACCATGGAGAGCTTGATAGCCCTAATCATCACTGTGTAATTCATGGGCAGAGAGAAAATGCTCCAGTTCCTAAGATGCCCTGTCCACCTGCTCATAGACGCTGGAAACCCCACTAAGCGCCCCTGCCTCTCCTTCCGGCCTCGAAACAGAATATTCCCATGCCAGGCAAGGACCACTTGCTATGAGTTCTCACACAGCCTTATTTTTCTGCTCTCTTACCCTCATCCCACTTGTATTCACTTCTTCATTTTTTTGCTTTCCCTCTCAGGCTGTGTGGGGCAAATTTGTGTGTCAACCTGACTGGACTACAGGATGCCCAGACATTTGGTCAAAAGTTACTCTGGGTATGTCTGTGAGGGTGTTTCTGGGTGAATGGAATATCTGAACTGGTAGTCAGGGAAGAGCTGTCTGTCCTCCCTAGTGGGGATGGGCCTCAGGCAGCCCGTGAAAAGACTGAATAGAATAGAAACTCTGACCCTTCTCCAGGAGTGAGGGGTGCTCCCTCTCCAGGGGTGAGGGGTGCTCCTCCTGTCCAATTGTTTGAGCTGGGACTTTTTCCCCCTTGCCTTTGGCTTTCAGGAAGGAACTTACACCACGGTCTCTGGCTTGCCTATCTACAGATCTTGGACTTCTCAGTCTCCACAGTCACATGAGCCCGTTTCTGTAATAAATCTCCTCACAGATCTGCATATACAGATCTTCCTTGATCTGTCTCCATAAATCCATTGTAAGTTGAAAATATTTTCAGTCAAAAATGCACTTAATACACCTAACTTAGGTGGTGCTAGTGGTAAAGAACCAGCCTGCCACTGCGGGAGACGTAGAGACTAAAGTGACCTGGCACACAAGCAGGCAACTTACCAAACACCGTAGCGTAGCCCAGCCTATCTTAAACATGCTCGGAACACCTATTCAATACACTGGTCAATACATTTGACCGATACAGCTGGTCAAACTCATCTAACACAAAGCCTATTTTATAATGAAGCATCTCATGTAATGTATTGAATCCTGTGCTGGAGGTGAAAACCAGAATGCTTGCCTGCGTCCAGACTGGCTGTGAGTGTGCGGGTTGTCTCCCCTCATGATCGCGTGACTGCCGGGGAGCTGTGACTGCGCTGCCCAGCATCACGAGAGAGGATCTTACTGCCGATCACCAGCCCAGGAAGAAATCAACATTCAGAATGCAAAGTACATATTCTATTGAATGCATTTCGCTTTCGCACCATCAAAATATTTAACTCTCATATGTTTGGGGCTGTTTGTATGTATACATACTTCCAATTGGTTCTGTTTCTCTGGAGAACCCTGACTAATTCAGGCTGTAAATTTAGTGAAAACAGCTTAAAAAAAACCAACAAAACTCTCCGTGCCTCAGTTTCCCCATCCTTCGAGCCTAGTGCAGGGCTGGCATTCAATCAGCATCTGTGGAAGGAAGGAATGCCTGAGTGAGAAGGGGCCCTGTGGCAAAGTCAACCCCCGAACCCTCAGCCCTTCCAAAGCTCCGAGGGCAGCGTTCACAGGACCTGGAAGTTGGTAACCTTGACCTTTGGATCTTTTTTTTTTTCTTTTTTGCTTTTGCTTTTCTTTCAGCATCCTTCTCTCTACCCTCTGGATCCCTGGGCTCCCAGGTCTTAAATCTACTCCCCGATTGTGATCCATTCCACATGCTAATCCACAATGATATGTGAATTATAAGCGTGCCTTCAAAGGATGAAGAGTTCATGGTGAACATTAAGCATTTCCCCTGGTGCTTGATGTGGTGGGAACTTGACTGCTGTCTGTGATTACTGAGTGGCATGGGAATCCTGAGAATGAGGATTAGCTTCATTTTATAGAAGTGGCTGTCCAGGGTCAAAGGCTTGGCTGGGGTGGATCTGGGACTCCAGCCACCATCTATGGGACTCTGAGTTCCAGGCTATTCCCAGAGCTCTCATGGCAATTGGGTCATTGCTCCCACATCTTTACTTCTTTCCCTAATAGAATTATACATCTTCACGCCTGCATGGCTTTGCGGCAGGCTGAGGGCACCGCCCCATTCCTGACTTTGGGTTTGGCCATGTGACTTGGTTTGGCCAATGGAATGTCAGCAGGTGGTGTCTGTGCAGAGATGGATGTGGATGGATGTGCTGATGTGGTCTGGCCTCTTCCGCTCCTCTGACCCATCATGAGAAGAAAACACTCCGAACAGCTGCTGATCCAAGAGTGAAAGAAGACAGTGAAGTCGCTCAGGCTCCTCCATCCATGGGATTTTCCAGGCAAGAGTACTGGAGTGGGTTGCCATCTCCTTCTCCAGGGGATCTTCCCCCCCAGGGATCGAAACCGGGTCTCCCACATTGCAGGCAGACGCTTTACCATCTGAGCTACCAGGGAAGCCCTTTGGATCAGGGAAGCTGATCAAAGAGCAGACTGATTCCAACCCAGTGCCTGCAGTAAGCCAGGCCAGCCAGAAACCTGGAGTACAGCCACACCAGTCAGTCTATGACATGTGAACAAGAAAAGTGAATGCTTAGTGTCATAAACAGCTGAGTTTTCGAGTGGGCTGTTACAAAGCACTGTTACAGTAATTGCTGACGGATACACTTCCCTACATGAGTATATTTAAAAATGGTTCAAGCGCAGGGGAAATGGAGATAACCCAATATTTGGGTCCCTGGAAAAAGTGTCAGGGATGTTACTAGTCTCTAGTGAAATGGCCTTTTTGCCTTGGCATAGAGGAAACTTCCCAGCTTTCCCAAGTTGTCAGGACCATATAAATATTTCTGGCTTATGAAATATGAGTGGAAGTGGCAAGTGGCCCTTTCAGGCTATGGAAGAGCAGTTTCAATGCAATTCATGACTCTCTTCCCTGTGCTGAAGAAATCGTGGTGGGTTCAGACTGACATGGGAACCACCAGATCAAAGCAGCCTGTATCGCTGAGTCACTTCCTGGGACCGCAAAGGATTTTCATGAGCAAGAAATAAACTGTGTAGTGTTAAGGCACAGAGATTTGGGACTTGCCAGTTACTGCTTAACCCACCATCCTGACTAACACAGACAGAGAGCAAAGAATAGGGGGCTACAGCTGCAGTCTGCTGAGAACCCCAATCCCAGTTCTCCCTGGTGAGTGAGCAAGTCCCTGAGGCCAGCCTGCTCCAAGACCCAGAACAGCCCCATCCCTCTTCTTCAGTTTACTCAACGGCCACATGGGGGTCCACTGACCTGCCTAGGACCATGATATGGTGGCCCCCTGGCCTGCAGCCAACCCTCAGGTGGTGTGAATGTATTCCGTGGGCACTCGCCCTGGCAGGGACTCTAGGTGTCGAGGGTGTGACTTTATTGATTTTCCTGAGGTCTCTTTATGCAGGGAGCTGGGGGACTGTGGGCTCACTGCAAGACTTGACAAACCTGTAAATATGTATTGGGAGTCATTCACTGCCCGGCCTTTGCATGAAATCTGCATTGCAAAGCCAAGTCCAAAGAGCAGGGCATTTTTGTGGCCAGGGTCTGGCTGGCACCACCTTGCCTGCAGCCTCAGTTCCCTCGGTTGGGGTGGGACAGTTGTCTCTGCCCTGCTGACTCTTGGGCAATGCTACAGACCGACAGAAAGGGTAAACTTGAGGGTGCTCTGTGAATTGTAGCATACCAGGGGCTGGATTCTCAGAAATGCACACAGCATAGATCCTGCTTTCTCACTGCCAGGAAGCTCATCAAAGAAAGAGATGACCCACCACCTAAGGCAGGAGAATGAACTTCGGTATGCAGAAGGATGGAGAACTGTCTTCAGGGGCATCAGGGAGGACTTCCTGGAGGAAGGGAAGTTGTAATGGATTCTGAGGGGCAGATCAAATATGGAGAGGAAGACTGGGAATAGTGTGAGATAACATGTGTGTGTACTAGTGTGCACAGGAAAAGCCAGGGAGGTGGTTGTCCCGGCTTCTGCTGCTGGGGTAACTGCAGGAGTTAAGAGCAGGGGCCCTGGGCAGACCAACGGGGGCTTAAGTCTTGGCACCATCATGAGCTCTTGCTCTGTAACTTTGACAAGTCACTTCACTTCTCTCAAATCTGGCATTGTTGTTCAGTCGCTCAGCCATGTCCGACTCTTTGGGACCTCATGGACTGCAGCATGCCAGGCTTCCCTGTCCACCATCTCCCAGAGCTTGCTCAAGCTCATGTCCATTGAGTTGGTGATGCCGTCCATCTCATCCTCTATTGTCCCCCTCTCTTCCTGCCTTCAATCTTTCCCAGCATCAGGGTCTTTTCTAATGAGTCTGTTCTTTGCATCAGGTGGCCAGGTGTATTGGAGCTTCAGCTTCAGCATCAGTCCTTCTAATGAATAGTCAGAACTGATTTCCTTTAGGAAAGACTGGTTGGATCTCTTTGCAGTCCAAGGGACTCTCAGGAGTCTTCTCCAATATTACAGTTCAGAAGCATCAGTTCTTCAGTTCTCAGCCTTCGTTATGGTCTAACTCTCACATCCATACATGACTACTGGAAAACCCATAGCTTAGACGATATGGACTTTTTTCGGCAAAGTAACATCTCTGCTTTTTAATATGCTGTCTAGGTTTGTCATAGCTTTTCTTCCCAGGAGCAAGCATCTTTTAATTTCATGGCTGCAGTCACCATCTGCAGTGATTTTGGAGCCCAAGAAAATAAAGTCTGTCACTGTTTCCATTGTTTCCCCATTTATCTGCCACAAAGTGACGGGACCTGATGCTGTGATCTTTTTGAATGTTATGTATTAAGCCAGCTTTTTCACTCTCCTCTTTCACTTTCATCAAGAGCTTCTTTAGTTTTTCTTACCTTTCTGCCATAAGGGTGGTGTCATCTGCATATCGAGGTTATTGATATTTCTCCTGGCAATCATTCCAGCTTGTGTTTCATCCACCCTGGCATTTCTTATGGTCTACTTTGCATTTAAGTTAAATAAGCAGGTGACAATATACAGCCTTGATGTACTCTTTTCCCAATTTTGGGGGGTCGGCAATAATACCTACCTTGTTTTTTCTAGTAGTTATTCATGGATGTGAGAGTTGGACTGTAAAGAAAGCTGAGCCCTGAAGAATTGATGCTTTTGAACTGTGATGTTGGAGAAGACTCTTGAGAGTCCCTTGGAGTGCAAGATCAAACTAGTCAATCCTAAAGGCAATCAATCCTGAATATTCATTGGAAGGACTGATGCTGAAGTTGAAACTCCAATACTTTGGTCACCTGATGCAAAGAGCTGACTCACTAGAAAAGACCCTGATGCTGGGAAAGATTGAGGGCAGGAGGAGAAGGGGACGACAGAGGATGAGGTGGTTGGATGACATCACTGACTCAACGGGCATGAGTTTGAGTAAACTCTGGGAGTTGGTGATGAACAAGGAGGTCTGGCGTGCTGCAGTCCATGGGGTCACAGAGAGTCGGACACGACTGAGCGACTAAACTGAACTGAATACCTACCTTAAAGGATGAAACCATGTGCAGGGGAAAGTCCTTAGTACTTTGTCATGTGGTCCAGCCCAGCAAGGGTAGCTGATGGTAGTGGCCTGGTCCAGGAGGCTTGCCTGACCCAGGGGAGAAGGAGCTGGTCTCTCATTTGACAGTAGCCTCCTAGAGTAGCTGATAAACCCTATGCTGAGCCCCAGAAAGATCATGGCTTCTAGGATCAGAGATTTCTGCATTTGGGTCTCAGCTCTGCCACTTTGCACCTGTGTGACATTGCTCTGAAACCTCTCAGAATCTGGGTTCTTTGATCTGTCAATGGGCTGTGTTAATATCTTGGCCGAGAAAAAGAGGTTTAATGTAAGGATATGCATGGACCCAGAGGGCATTGGAATTCGAAGAAGCTCCAGGAATGAGCCTCTTCAGCCCACCATGTCACAGATACCCCGCCTATGGATGGGCCCTCCATGGCCATGTGCCTGTCTGGACCAGGCACCACCAGTCAGTGGTGGCCCCGCACAAAAGAACACTTGTGTCTGTCCCCATTAAGGAGGTGTGGAGGGGAAGCTTGGCTTTGGGCTTGGGGCAGCCTCTATGCTGGAGGAGGTAATCTCCCCCTCCACAAATGGTCTTGAGGATCCAGCAACTATTAGCTATAAATTGATCAGCCCAGAGGCTGACCGTGTAAGGGTTGGGAGGGTTTAAGCAACTCAGCCCAAGGACAGAATGAGCCCTGAACAGACCTGGTGTAACCAAGAGACACAAGATCAGCACTCCTGGCGGAAAGGACACATGGGACCTGCTGGAAGCAGAACCTGGGGGAGGAGGGGGGCTGCAAAGGTGGATGGGAGGACAGGTGGCTGGAAGCAGTGTTCATTTCAGGTGACAGAGTGCCACCAGACCCAGTGACGAGAGGCCTGGATTTTAATCCCAGCTGTGCCAGAGACTAGCTGTGTGCACTTGGCTCGGTCACTTAACTTCTCTGTACCTCATAGTCCCCAGGTTGTAAAGAAGATGTAACGTTACCTGCTTAACTCCTCCTCCTGCCTCTCTCCTGCCCCCACCACCCCCACCTCCCACCATGGCTATTACTCAACATGTACCCTGAACTTTCAGGTCACATTTCCCTGCCTGAAACCAGAAGGCTGGTAGGATCTTTCAGAAGAACAAGTTAGACATATTTACCAAGAGACTTAGAGGGGCTTCACTGGTAGCTCAGTGGTGAGAATCTGCCTGCCAATGCAGAAGACACGGGTTCAATCTCTGATCCGGGAATATCCCACATGTCGTGGAGCAGCTAAGCCCATGCATTGCAGCTGCTGAGCCTGTGCTCTTGAACCTGGGAGCTGCAATTACTGAGGCCCACGCCCCCTGGAGCCCGTGCTCCACAACAGAAGAAGCCACCGCAGTAAGGACCGTGGACCACAGCTCGATAGTGGCCTCTGCTCGCCACAGCCAGAGAAAAGCCTGTGCGGCAACGATGACCAGCATAACCAAAACAAGACTATTGCTGTTGTTCAGTGGCTCAGCCGTGTCCCACTCTTTGTGACCCCATGGACTGCAGCACACCAGGCTTCCCTGCCCTTCACCATCTTCTGGAGCTTGCTCCAACTCATGTCCATTGAGTCGGTGATGCCATCCAACCATCTCATCCTCTGTCGTCCCCTTCTCCTCCTGCCCTCAATCCTTCCCAGCATCAGGGTCTTTTTTAATGAGTCAGCTCTTCACATTAGGTGGCCAAAGTATCGGAGCTTCAGCTTCAGCATCAGTCCTTCTAATGAATATTCATGATTGATTTCCTTTATTTTTTTATTATTTTTTTAATTTTAATTTTTTATTTTACTTTACAATACTGTATTGGTTTTGCCATACATTGACACGAATCCACCACAGGTGTACATGCAATCCCAAACATGAACCCCCCTCCCACCTCCCTCCCCACAACATCCCTCTGGGTCATCCCCGTGCACCAGCCCCAAGCATGCTGTATCCTGCATCAGACATAGACTGGTGATTCGATTCTTGCATGATAGTATACATGTTTCAATGCCATTCTCCCAAATCATTCCACCCTCTCCCTCTCCCTCTGAGTCCAAAAATCCGCTATACACATCTGTGTCTTTTTTGCTGTCTTGCATACTGGTTTGATCTCCTTGCAGTCCAAGGGACGGACTCCCAAGAGTCTTCTCCAATATTACAGTTCAAAAGCATTAATTCTTTGATGTTCAGCCTTCGTTATGGTCCAGTTCTTATGCCCATACTTGACTACTGGAAAAACCATAGTTTTGACTACTTATTTATAAAAATAAAATAAATAAAATAATAAAATTATATATCTACATATTATATATATATATATAAACACACACATATATACATATGACTTGGAAAAGCAGGTGTGTATAGGGTGTAGATAAGACTCCAGAGTTTGGAGTCCGATACCTCCACACTCAAAGCCCTCCTCTGATACTTACTTACCTGTGGCCTGAGCCAGTCACATCAGCTCTCTGACTACCAGTCATATTCCTCTCATAATGTTCTTCTGCCAATGACTGCCTTGCAGAATTGTTGTGAAGTTTAAAAGACATAATACAGAGTACATGTCTGGCTTACAGTAAAAGTGAAGTGAAGTCGCTCAGTCGTGTCCGACTCTTTGCGACCCCGTGGACTGTAGCCCGCCAGGCTCCTCTGTCCGTGGGATTCTCCAGGCAAGAATACTGGAGTGTGTCGCCATTTCCCTCTCCAGGGGATCTTCTCAACCCAGGGATCAAACCCAGGTCTCATACCTTACAGGCAAATGCTTTATCCTCTGAGCCACCAGGGAAGACAGTAAGCACTTAATAACTGTGGATACTATTATTATTATTGTTGTTGGTAATACAGCAAGGTGAAGACCACTTGGGCATCTTAACAACTGGTACCAAAACCCTCTTAGGGAGGGGACTGTCTTTGCTTGGGAAAATGCCCTGCGAGGTCCTGTCATGGAAGAGGAGACCCTGGGGGTGTGGACTCAGCAGAAGACGGGGCAGCTGCTCTGTTGGAGGCATGAGAAGGCATCTGTGTTTCTGATTCCGAGGTGAGGGGGCAAGGAGTGATGAGGGAGGGGACACAGATGGGGAGAGCTGCTGAGACAGTTCAGGGGAGAGCTGCTGAGACAGTTCAGGGAAGGTGAGTGCAGCCCTCTGTGGGGAAGCCTGGACCCACAGTCCCAATGGAGAGGCCCCACACAACACTTTTATAGGCTCACCTGCCCTCCACGCAGGTGCCTCCTCTGTCCCCGAACTTCCTAGACTTAGGAAACTCTACTGTGCCATGGGGAGAGAATCAGATAGAGGTGGGGGCTGGAACTCTATGTGGGCCAGGAGACAGGCTTTTACAACCCTGGTAAGTGGTGAAGACCAGCAGAGGCAGCGTGGATGCCCCAGAACTCAGTAGAATCTCCAGCTAGCTCTGGGCTTGCATGCCTCCTTCTTTCTACCTCCTTACAGGATGAAGCCAAGTTTACCTGAGAGTAAAGGGGATGTAGCTGACAAGGATTCTATTGGTGTATCTGTGTCAATGGCAGTAATACATATATTGTCGAATCACTGAATAGGCCAAGTCCAGAGCTAAGACCTCTCACACACACATATGTTCTTCTGAATCCTCACAACCCTCCTCCAGGAAACCAAAGTTCAGAATTTAAGTGACTTGTCCAAGTCAGAGAGCTTGTCAATGAAGGGAGCAGGCTTAAGCGTTGGCAGAAGAATTCCAGAGCTGGACTTTCAGTCACTACAGTAAAAAATAGAAAGGCAGAAACAGACACAAGGGTGTGACTTTGTACATGTCTATACAGGCATACCTTTGAAATGCTGCAGGTTTTTTTCCAGAACATTGCAATAAAGAGAATATGGCAATAAAGCGAGTCATATGGATTAATTTTGGCTTCTCAGTGCAAACAGAAGTTATGTTTACTCTACACTCTGGTCTAATAAGTGTGCAATAGCATTAGATGTAAAGAAACACTGTACATAACTTAATCTAAAAGTACTGCCGTGGAAAAATGGCACCAACAGATTTGCTTGACACAGAGTTGCCACAAACCTTCAATTTGTGAAAAATGCAAAATCTGCAAAGCACAATAAAGCAAACTGCAATAAAGCAAGGTATGCCTGTATACATTTTTTATATGACACCTGTCATTTCCATGGGCAAAGAGAGAAGACTGATATATGTAACTGAATAAAACTTTACAAATTCCATAAGACAAGAATACTTAATGCAAATTTGAAAGTCTGACAATAGAATGACCAAAATATTTGTAGTATATTTGGCAAAGAGCAAAAGGCCATTGTAAATTAGTGAGAATGAAGACGAAAGGGTAAGGGATGTGAAAAGGCAGTCCAAAAAATATGTGGCTAATAAATGTCCAAACATACTCACCTTTTCTGGTAATAAAAGACATTCAGGCTTTTTCTTACCTGGGCTGATCTCTTTTGTTTGGATGGTTATGCCCATTTCCATTTTAATTGTGTCTAACCTTTTTTTAGATAACCTTTTCTTCTCCCACCAATAGTCCCAAATTAAACACACTCAGTATCGGTGAGGGTAGATGCAAAGGGGAGCTCCAGGCTGAGAGCAAATGACTGGTCCCCCTGTTCTGGGGATAAATGAAAGACAACACATCAAAAGTCTTGGAGTCATACCTTCTCCTTTCAGCCAGCAACTCTACTACACATCTTTATCCCAAGAAGATAATCATGGAGGGAAGCAGATATCCAAAGACAAGAATATACATTGCAGTGTGTTTCTTTTTTTATGATGACAGAATAAGTGAAAACAACCTAAATCTCTAATAGTAGGTAATCGATGGTGTAAATTATAGGATATTTGCACAATGGAATAAATCCTTAACAGCCATTAAAATTGAGAGTGTAAATGTAGTCTTAAGAACAAGGTAAAATATTTTAATTTTATTATTTAGATAAAACATATAAGAAAATTGTGCTCAGTGTGACTCCATTTTGTAAAAACTCAAAAATCTATAAATTTGCAAAGGAAAAAATCTAGAAAATGTGTACTAAAACATTAATATATCTTTCTGGGAAATGGGATTTCTGGTGATGTCAGGGGTTTTATTTGTTACTTATGATTTGTTTTTTCTCTAAAATATCTCATTTGCCTCTACGAACATATCTAGACCAGTGAAAGTAATAAACAGGTGATCTTGCAGGACACAGACATAGCAGAACTTATAGGGAAATTCACAACTTTAAACAATGCCATCATTAAAAAAAGAAAAACAACTTTAAGTACTAGAAAAGGGGGGGAAACCCAAAGGAAAATGGTAATAATAATAAAAAATAAAGATTAAAATTAAAGTAAATAAATCAGAGAATCCAAAAAAATAAACCCCGTGGAATTAATAAATAAAACAATGAATTATGTCTTTAAAAAGATGAAGTACAAACTTCTGGTAAATCTAATCAATGGAAAAAGGAGACACAATTAAAATGGAAATGAGCATAACCATCCAAACAAAAGAGATCAGCCCAGGTAAGGAAGAGTCATGATAGTCACTGAATTGTGTCCGACTCTGTGAGCCCGTGGACTGTAGCCCCCCAGGCTCTTCTGTCCACGGAATTCTCCAGGCAAGAATACTGGAGTGTGGAGCCATTCCCTTCTGCAGGGGATCTTCCTGACCCAAGGATCAAACCTGGGCCTCCTGCATTGCTGGCAGATTCTTTAACATCTGAGCCATCAGGGAAGCCCTTAAATCATGCACAATTTCATACTCATACATTCAATTCAGCTCAGTTCAGTTGCTCAGTCGTGTCCGACTCTTTGCGACCCCATGAATCGCAGGCACGCCAGGCCTCCCTGTCCATCACCATCTCCCGGAGTTCACTCAGACTCATGTCCATCGAGTCAGTGATGCCATCCAGCCATCTCATCCTCTGTTGTCCCCTTCTCCTCCTGCCCCCAATTCCTCCTAGCATCAGAGTCTTTTCCAATGAGTCAACTCTTCTCATGAGGTGGCCAAAGTACTGGAGTTTCAGCTTTAGCAACATTCCTTCCAAACAAATCCCAAGGTTGATCTCCTTCAGAATGGACTGGTTGGATCTCCTTGCAGTCCAAGGGACTCTCAAGAGTCTTTTCCAACACCACAGTTCAAAAGCATCAATTCTTCAGCACTCAGCCTTCTTCACAGTCTGACTCTCACATCCATACATGACCACAGGGAAAAACCATAGCCTTGACTAGAGGGACCTTAGTTGGCAAAGTAATGTCTCTGCTTTTGAATATGCTATCTAGGTTGGTCATAACTTTTCTTCCAAGGTGTAAGCGTCTTTTAATTTCATGGCTGCAATCACCATCTGCAGTGATTTTGGAGCCCCCCGAAATAAAGTCTGACATTGTTTCCACTGTTTCCCATCTATTTCCCATGAAGTGATAAAGACATATTAATGAAAATGCCTCATTTTCTACGAATACATCGATGATTGTGGACATCCAAAGATGTAGTTCACTTGTAGGAAAAAGTCAGGCACCAAGGAAGCTCAGGCAGAATGAGCCAGCTTTCCTGTCCAATTGTCCTGAGAGTGAGCTCTTGACGAAATAAAAATTAATCAAATAAATAAACAGAAAGAGAAACTTCTGCCAGAAACTTGATCAAGCATGTCAAGATTAGTCTCAAAATATTATGAAGATGCGTCAGGGTTGCTGGATGAGAGGACATCATTTGACAGAGGCAGCAATTTTCTTCCAAGGCACAAACCAGCTCAGCCATTTCTGGGGCGCTGGCTCCCCCAGGGCCTCTTGGGTCATGTGTGGCCTCTTTTGCTCAGTGAGGTTTAAGACCTGAGAGCATGCTTCTAGGCAAGGCTTGTATATCCAAGCACATTTAAGTCTGGTGAAGTTCCAGTCTTTAACAGTGAGCCTTCTTCTCCTGGAAAGCCCCTGAGTTGAGGACCACTGATATTATGGGCTCCTTCATGCTTTAATGATCATGAACTTGCCCCCCAAGAAGCACTGTGCCCTGAGTCTCCCAATACCTTTGTGGATTAAAGTAAAACCCGAAGGGTGTGGGAGTTTCCGTGTACATTCTTTGCTCTGACATTTTCTAACTTAATCTGGGTCTTCTGTAAATATGAACAGATGTTCATAATCATAACTGCAGAGTAAGTCTTAAAGTATGTCTTTTTTAACATCTATTTATAGGAAGCTGTTGTAGACACCAAAACCCAATGATGGTGTTCAGATGTTACCTAAGCATGTAGACGATTGCCCACCACACTGTATTTGCTGGGATAGAAATGTTAATTTGTCATTAACCATTTTTACTGAACAAAGACTAGTTCCAAAATATAGAACCAGAATGGAAGTCAAAGGGAGAATATGAGTTGGGGCCTCCAGATTTAAATCCTCCCCGAAAGCTCACCTCATTCCAGGCGGCCTGAGTTAAGAATCTTGGGTCTTATTCTTTCCTCTCATTTCAGCCCAGCCAGGAGCACCGCGTGGATCCACAGGGTGTGAAACTGATAGAGGCTGTGAAGATGGTGGTCTCTGCCTACAGGTGAGAGACAGACCCCCTGAACTCCTCACTGAATTAATATAAATGACCATCTGGGGTGGGGATGGGGCTTCACTCAGGCCCTTTGCTGGGTTCCAATGTGTATGAGTCAGGGGTCTCCAGTAAAATGGAACCAGTAGTGTGTATGTATGCATGCGTGTGTGTGATACAGATATAGAGAGATTGATTTTAAGGGATTGGCTCACAAGATGATGGAGGCTGCCATGTCCAAAATCTGCAGGGCAGGGTGATAACCTTTGAACTCCACTGGCTACCTCAGATGAAGGATTATGGGTGCTCAGGGAGGGCTCCCTGGGGGAGGTGGTGTGAACCAAAGGAAGCGACAGCTAAGAGGACTGAGCATCCACCTGATTGAGGCTCTACATGTGGAGAAGGATGGGGACGGGCCGAGAGAACCGGGGACGGCACCATGGATGGCGTTATGGCAGGAGCAAAGGTGGGGGTGGGAGGGTTAAGCATGCAATGGACCAGGTACAACGGGGACAGTGAGCCACCTACGTGAAGGACTCGTGAGGACCGGGAGCCTGCTGGAGCGAGCTGCCATCCCCTGTCCCTCCGCCCCTTTGCTCCAGGGGCTGGGATGTGTGAGTCCTGCTTCTTGGCTCCTCTGGCTCTGGCATCTGACACACTGACTCACGTCACAGGCAGCTGCGTGTTCCATCCCGGCTGCCTTGGCAGGGCCTGCTGGCTTCACGGCTGCCGTCACCAAGTCTTTTGCTTGGGCAAACAGACAGGAAACCGCCCCAGCCAGAGCTCCGTGCTCCCTGACCTACTGAGCCTGGCTGGCCTTCTCCACTGAAGTTTTCTCAGAGCCCAGACCCTGATCTGGAGGCCCTCCCCTGTCTCTGTGTCCAGCCCAAGTGAAATGAAAATGAAAGTGAAAGTCGCTCAGTTGTGTTTGACTCTTTGTGACCCCATGGACTATACAGCCCATGGGATTCTCCGGGCCAGGAAACTGGAGTGGGTAGCCTATCCCTTTCTCCAAAGGATCTTCCAACCCAGGAATTGAACTGGGGTCTCAAGCATAGCAGGCAGATTCTTTACCAACTGAGCTATCAGGGAAGCCTAGCCCAAGGCAAAGGATTTGATGGTTCTGGACCCTTGCAGGCTGCCTTCACAGGTGTATCTGCCCATCCCCACCTCTGGAACTCTCACGGCTCCTGCCCTGGGGTCTGTAGACTGGGCACCGAGGTGGTGACTGCTGGAGAAGGTGGCTCCTGGTGGGATGGGAAAGATTTAAAAAGGTGAAGGGAGGAAATTAAGGAAGAGTGCACAGTAAAGTGAGCAAGGTGTGTGTAGGGACCAGGAGTCAGCCACTCCTTTATTCAATCCACAAACTCTCTTGAGTAAATACTGAGGCCAGGCTGTCCACAGGAAGGATAGTACATCACCAGACTCTAAGGGGTGGCAAAATAAAACCGGGGCTTCCTTGAGGGACTGCTCTCCCCTTGGTTGTTCCCCAGGCACACGTCCACTTCTGTGTGTCCAACATGGACCTCATCGTGCTTACCTCCTCTTTTGGGTTCCCTGTCCCCATGAATGTCACCACAGAAACCCAATTGCTGAAGCCAAAAATGTAGGCACTATTCCTGACTTCTCTCTCCCTTGCTCCTGGCATCCAGCCCTTTGGTCTGTCCTGTGGAGTTGCCCCTCTGAACAGCTCCACGTGTGTCCGCTGCTCTTGATTTCCCTTTGCACATGTGTCCACTGCAAATACCACTCATAAATGCAGAAAGACAGAAACAGTGCCAATGCCCATCAGCAGATGAATGAATGAACGCAGTGTGTCAGATCCACACAATAGAATATTACTCGTCCCTGAAAAGGGAGAGAAACACTGGCACATGCTTTAACATGGATGGGCCTCGAAAACACTATGCTAAGTGAACAAAGTCAGAGGGCAAAGGTCACATATTACATATTCCGTAAATACGAAATATTGAGACAAAAGCATATTAGTGGTTGCCAAGGGCAGGGGAAAGGGGAGGATGAGAAATGACTGCTTAATGGGTACAGGGTTTCCCTTTAGGGTAATGAAACGTTTTGAAACTAGACGGAGGTGAAGATTGGACTATATTGTGAACGTGCCTAACGACCTGCACACTTTAAAATGGTGAAAGAACTTCCCTGGCAGTCCAGTGGTTAAGACTTCGCCTTCCAATGCCTGGGGTGCAGGTTCAATTCCTGGTAGGGAAGATAAGATCCCAAATGCCTCGAGGCCAAAAAAAAAATGGACTATAAAACAGAAGCAATATTGTATGTAACAAATTCAATAAGGACTTTAAAAGAAATGGTCCACATTAAAAAAACCTTTTTAAAAGGTGGTGAATTTTATGTTCTGTGAATTTTACCTTGGTCAAAACAGGCAGGAAGTAGGGTGGGTCAGCCTGCAGTGTCTGGCGGTCTCGGTCTTCCCATCCTGCCCCTTTCGCAGACAGGACCCTTCCGGCCCAGGTCTTTCGCGTTACCCACAGAGCCACCATCCTCTTGCCGTCTTTGTCCCTCGCAGCCCTTTCCTGTGTGTGTGCGCGGCTGGGCCGGGGTGAGGGGATTGTCTCACATTTTGAATCCTTCATTTCTCTGGGTCTGCTCATCAGAATTTGGCCGGAACTCTTGCCCTAGGTACCAATTACTTCTGCCAGAGGTGTGTGAATATTTATGATTGCTCATGTGCTTCCTGTTTACCATGTCAGCAGCACTGTTAGCATTTGTGCTGATAATAAAAACTCAATTTATAATAAAAACAAGCATTTTGTGGTGGAATTGGGTTTTAAGGATCCTATAAAGGCTTTGCGGAAGATTTATTTGAGCCTTGTAAATGTCTTGCCCCAGGGTGAGACTTCAGAGCCTTCAAACAGTTCATTTTGAAGGATTTGGTTATTAGAAAACTTTCATAGTGTCTTTAATTTAATGGGAGAAGAATAACAAACTGAAAGGCTTCCAACAATAATGGATTCCTGATAACTGGAAGGTCTTCCTACCCTCAATAGGCTCAGTGGTGGGAGTCCTGGGTAGCTAGGAGCTGGGAGACCTGGGTGCTAGGTTATTCAAAGGCTAAGTAATTGTAGATAAGTCTCTTCTCCTCCCTGGGCCTCACTTTTCTCTTCTGAACTATCTGGGGATTGAAATTTTATGTAATGAGAACTTTTGATCCCATAAAACTTGTGCCTGCATGCTCAGTCGTGTCCGACTCTGTGCAATCCCATGGACTGTAGCCCACCAGGCTCCTCTGTCCATGAAAGTTTGCAGGCAAGAATACTAAAGTGGGTTGCCATTTCCCCCTCCAGGGGATCTTCCAGACCCAGGGATTGAGCCGAGTCTCCTGCATTGGCAGGCAGATTCTTTACTAATGAACCACCTGGGAAGCCCTTTGATCCCATAATCCCATTCTAAGGAAGTTTTCCTGAGGGGGGAAAAATTCAACCAGGGCAGAGAGTTATATGACTAAAATTGTTCCACATAGTACTGTCTATACAGACAAGAGAGCAGAAGTTAAAAAAAAAGAAAAAACCAGAAATGGAAGTAGCTAATTGAATTATGGAGAGAGAGACTCTCTCAGTTTATGAGAGAATAATAAACTGACAATAAAAAATAGTAATTGCCATATATAGGTCCCCTCCCTAAACCCCAACCCAACACCACCAAGACTGGGATGATGCTCATTAAAAAGAAACAATGGTTATTGGCAGATGACGGGATTATGGTTGATTTCTTTTTCTTTCATACTTTTTGTGTATTTTTCAAATTATCTGTCACAAACACGTATTACTTTTATGTTCAGAAAAAAACAAACGTCATTGAGATAGCAATTAATTTCATG
The DNA here is from genome assembly GCF_016772045.2 of Ovis aries. Lineage (NCBI taxonomy): Eukaryota > Metazoa > Chordata > Mammalia > Artiodactyla > Bovidae > Ovis > Ovis aries. The sequence continues at coordinate 10,021,665 of NC_056055.1, read as the reverse complement.
AAGAATATGTGACAAAGAAAGAAATGCTTTAGTTATAATGTGAAATGAGAAGGAAATAGACTACGAATGAATATTCAGATTGCAACTGAGTTGAAATGGTAACAGGTCAAATCCCTGAAAACCACGTTGCATAATCATCAATTCCTCTAATAACCAATTCTCTGAAAATTCACCCATATGCCTGTAGGTGTTTTTATATCTATTCAATTATCATATTCTTTTTCATTTTATCATCTTTTGACATGTTAAGTATTTGTTATCTAATTGTCTAAGGGTACTTCTGATAATTTCATTTCCAAGTTATTTTAAACATTTGAACCATCCCTTGATTATGGGATTGTTTTTATCCTTGTGTGTGTAATTTGTTCCTTAATCTACTTTTGAATAATTTAAGGACTTGTTAGGATGTTCGTTAAAAATCCTTTCTTCAAAATTTAATATTTCAAATGCACTTTTCAATGGTACCCAAGGCACTAAGTACAATCAATTATAAAGCCTCCTTTTGACTTGATCTTTCACTAGAATCCCATCACCAAGGTTGTGGATCAAGAAAGATATGAATGTCTTAAAAGACAGAAATATCACTTATGAAATGCTGACGATTTAATCAGTGTAGACTGTCAAAAAGATGGAAAGCAAGAATAAGATATCCAAATGGATTTAACGCAGCATCAAAAGGTGGGTGAATTCATCTTAGGGAATGGCTGTAAATAAATACATAGAACACAAGGGAAATTGAAACAATAATACAGTGGTAAAGTGATGGAATTTTGGTGTTTTTATTGAAAACTCCTAAACCTGTTCAAAAAGGTACCATCTACAAAGGCAAAAAAGTGAAAGCTAAAAAAAAAAAAACAAAAAACCCATAAATTGGAAGTAACTGATAGAATTATAGAACAACATATGACAGAATAACAAGCTGGCAATAAAAAAATAGTAATTTCCGTGTATAGATCCCTACCCTCACCCCAAGCCAGTTATCACCAAGGCTGGAATCATGTGGATTAAAACCAAACAATGATTTTTCTTCTCTCCCTCCCTCTCTGAGAGAAAGCATCTCAATATCTTATTCTAATTTTTCTCTCAGCAATATGATTTCATTGAAAAAATACTGATGATTAGAACTTATGGCAAGTTTTGTGTTCCCTTGTCATTTCTTGTGTGAAAGGAAAGAGGTCCATTGTTATTCATTGTCGTTGTTACTTGGACATTCTTGTACTGCTGAGCCAGATGATGGATACAGGTAATGTGACTTTTGGAAGGGCTGCAACAAAGCTGAATTGCCTTGCATAAGAAAGGGAAAGGGGTTAAGGGTACAGCAGCTGGGGAGCTAGAGTCCAATGCTGAGAAGACTGAGAGGGAAGGAAAGGGTCCAGGAAGGAAGCAGCCCTTCCTAGTTGATCACGACACTGGAGAAGGAGTTGAGGAGGGTCTGTGGGATTTGTTAAGCTGTTAGCAGCAGAGTGCCCAGCAAGCACTGCCGCTCTTTCTCCTACCATGACATCAGCAACGTCCGTTTGTCTCACAAATCCTCTGGGGTGAGTGGAATTTCTAATGATAAACCTTGAACTTTGGGGTTCATCTCAAAATTGGCCCAGTGCAAAAATCAGGGCTTGCCATAAACAGCAGCCTATGTGTATATTGTGTGTGTGCTCAGTTGCTCAGTTTTGTTACGTCTATTTGAACATCTGTGTGTGAATATACCAAAAAAGGAGAAAGGAGAGAAGAAATGGGGGAGAAAGAGAGAAAAGAAAGATTTTTATAAGGAAAGCTTTATACAGTCCATGCTAGTTTAAAATTGAAAGTATTCCATTTAATTATACTTGAATTTAACCACAGAGAAATAAATGGGATGGAATTTATCAGATAAACATTTCTTCAAAAATGGCAAGATTTATTGCTAAAGATTCCTCTAAAGAGATTAAAGGTATGAAAAACTTTAAGTGGTCAGAACCTTTGTTATTTTCTTATCAGATAGTCTTCTGCTATTAATTTGTTTATTTGATCCCTGGTTTTTGGAATTACATTTTTTTTTCTTTCTTGCCTTTGTTCTGTAAAGTTTTCTGCATATTGTTCCCCTTTTTGCTTCTGCTGATTAGGAAGCATAGATTTTATTTATATTCCTTTAGTGGCAACATTTAAAAACTTAATGTGTATATTTCATATCTGATTTCTCTAAGACAATCTGAAATTATTCAGTATCTCTACTCATCTTTTGAGAAAGTCAAGGATGTTTGCACACTTTTTCACATAGATTTGTCAGTCTCCTTATTATTACAGTCTAGGTCCTTATTTTCACTTCTATGTTTATATATAAGACATGATGTGATGATTATTATACAGTCAATAGTTAAATTTGCTAACCTATTTTACCAGTTTCTATGTTTGTCATTTTCTTTGAATTCTCCTCTTTGATTCCAGACTTCTTCCTGATGCAAAAGTCAATGGGTAGTAAACAGTACATACAGGGAAAACATTTGTATTTTACCCTTCTTCTGGAATGACAGTTTAGCTGAGTATAGAAATCTAGGGGTTGGTAGATATTTTCCTCAGTGCTGTGTGAGCTTTGAGCTAAGTCGAACAAAGGCAGTCGTTTAAGTGGAATCTTTTGAGCAACCACTAGACAGGTTAAATGATGACAGTCCTCTGGGATCTGAAGAAGCTTCAACCCTGTTCTTCTGCCCTGGTGGCTGTCAGGCTGCTGGTGTTTCCTGTGACCATAGGCTGTTGATTTTCATGGTTACTGTGGAGCTGCAGAGTGTGAGATGGGACTAGGGCAAATTAAAGTGCCACAGCACTTGCTCTTCTTAGCAAGAGTAAGATGTTTCTCTTGGAGAAATGATCCTCAGAGTGCTACAAGCCTTTAATTAACTTTCAGACTTCTGAAAAAGTTGATTTTGAAAATGTTTATTAGTTTTCTCATTGCTTTTATGGAAAAGAACACTTTTGGAAGCCATTACTCTGCCATTTTTCACTGATATCACTTTTTCATGCATTTTTAAAAATTTTGATTTCCAGGTTGATCTTGAATAAATCACTGTCTCTCTCCTAGCACTCCTCCCTGCCTAATAGATGTGTGGCTGTCTCCATCTTACCTCTTGAGACCCTTAGTTCAGAACCAGCTCTTTACATCAGCAGCCTGGGGCCCTAGCCCAGCAATAAATATTTCAGATGTTTCCACTGAGTCAGCAGCTTGACTGAGGGAGGTCCTGGTTGTAAGCCTCTGTTCTCCCTGCTTTCTTGAGCTTGCCATTTCATGTGAAATGTAACCCTTGGAAGCTGACACAGACTTTTTCAGCTTCCTTTCAAGAGTAGAAAGTACCCCTTCAGATTCCTGATGTGGGGCAAAGAGCCTGGCTCTGGTGCCCCCTCCCCTCCCCCATATTGGAGGCAGTTACTTGCTCTTATATTCTAGGATCCAAACTATGTCCCATCCCCCAGTTTGCTCCCCAGCCTTGAGCCCTGGATGCTCACTGTGACATGTCTCTCTTCCTGCTTTTCATTTCTAGTCCATGGAGATGTCACTCTTGATTTTGAACAGGGTTATGTCTCCACATTTTCTCTTCTGTTGCTCAGTCACTAATTCGTGTCCGTCTCTGCGACCCCATGGACTTCAGCACACCAGGCTTCCCTGTCTTTCACTACCTCCTGGAGTTTGCTCAGACTCACGTCCATTGAGTCAGTGATGCTATCTAACCATCTCATCTTCTGACCCCCTTCTCCTCCTGCCTTCAATCTTTCCCAGCATCAGGGTCTTTTCTAATGAGTTGGCTCTTCGTACCAGGTGGCCAAAGGATTGGAGCTTCAGCTTCAGCATCAGTCCTTTCAACGAATATTCAGGATTGATTTCTCTTAGGATTTCCTTTAGGATTCTCTCTTACATTTTACTTATTGCTGCTCTGTGTTTGGAGCGAGAGAATTGGAGGTTGTTGGATAGATAAGGCATAAGTGAACAGTGTCATCTTGACTCAGCAGTGTGTAAGAGATGCCATCATTTACAATTTTAAACTATTTTCGATCTGAGAGAGTACCTATTGGCCCTCTGCCTTGATATACAAGGAGATTAGCCTAAAATGATTAAAAAACAAAAAAACATACCAATGGTGTGCCCGAAAACTGCCGGCAGTACTCATGAGTCTGTTTCTCTGACAAAACTGCTGCTGTTGCTTTCAAAAACCAATATGCCAAGCATATATCTTGATTTTGCTTTCTAGGAAAACACAGAAATAAGGCACCAATCATCATAACAAGGGATTTTTCCTTTTCTTTTGTCAGGCATGTTTTATGAGAGTGAAGAAGTGGCTCTGTGGAGGATAGCAATAATTCCCAGAAAAACTACGATTCCATCCAATTAAATTTGTAAGCATATGTACAAACCTGGGTGAAAAAACTATAATATCCGATTGGATAAAACTCCACTAACTAGAAGTTTAAGGAACGTATTAGCCTGACCCAATTTGACTAAATTTTACCAAATGTCTACATGGTGCAATTTGTAATCCTAGGCATTGTGTGGATTACAAAAGAGAATGAATACCATTTTCGTACTCCAGGAGAGGGAGAGGAGAGCTTAATAACTTGAGGGCATGCACTGTGATCTATGCTTATAACTCTCACTGAAGTTATTTCTGAGTTCAAGTCCAAGGATCAGGCGCTGCTGATGACACCTTAATATTTGAGAAAAACTTCACCATATTGTCTAAGGCCCAGTGGTGCAGAAACCATTAATGGCTTTATTTGAAAATTTCCCATTGGTTTTATGGATCAACTCAATGTTCCAGACATGGAAATATTAATAAGCAATTGATTAGGTACATTCTCAAGGGTACAGAAATTCAGTTATTTTAATGGTGCTATCTAGAGAGGCTGAAGGCAGAGTTCCAGGAAAACCTGTAAGGTTTGGGCCCTGCCAGCCTCTTTTTTCTCTCCCCACTCTTTCTCCACCTCAAACTTAACCCCAGACATACCCAGGTATTTTCAGGGGTCCCTCTAGCTTTCATTTATGTATCTACAGTGTTCTCTCTACCTGGAAATGTATCCTTGCCCTTTCCTCTTCCAGGAAGAGCCTTCCCCGACAGAACATCGAAAAGCACCAGTGTTGACTGAAGTCATTCTGGCAGCATGTGAAGAGACCAAATCACAGTAGTTTACATAATGGTTAATAAGTGAAAGTGAAAGTCCCTCAGTCATGTCCGACTCTTTGCAACCTCATGGACTGTCCATGGAATTCTCCAGGTCAGAATACTGGAGTGGGTAGCCTTTCCCTTCTCCAGAATGGTTAATAAGGGGCTCTGCTTTACAAAGTTGCCTGTGGTATTAATTCCTTCTAGATTGTTCTGCATCCTGAGGACACATCTTTAGTCCCCATGACACAAGATGACTCACTGTTGGTCACTCTTACGTGAGGAAAGGCTCCCAGGAAGAAGGGCAGGGATGAGGCCCCCTACATGGAAAGGACTAGAGAAGGAAATGGCGACCCCCTCCAGTATTCTTGCCTGCAGAATACCACGGATGGAGGAGCCTGGCGGGCTAATGTTCATGGGATCACAAAGAGTCAGACACGACTGAGTGACTAGGCACACATGGCTAGGACAGATGAACAGGAAGGGCAGAGCTCCCTGTTTTAAGGGTCTGAGCTAGAAGTTGCACACCTGACTTTCATTCACATCCCCTTAGCCAGAACTGAGTGACATAATCATACCAAGCTGCAAGGGAGGCAGGGAAGTGTCATCCTCATTCAGGGAAGCCTCTATTATCATGAGAGAGAAAGAGAGGACTGATATTGGGGAATGACAGGCTGTGGATGAAGGCTGTGAGAACAGAAAGACCCTGGTGGATGAAGATGGAAGCTCGACTACTCACTCCAGAAAGAGAGAAGGTTACATCAAAGATGGACAAAAGGCAAGAAATGTTGAAAAAGTAGGAGCCAGGTTACATTGAACTGGAAAGTGTTCGTATATCCATACTTTTACTCATGTAAATGTTCCCAACCATAATGTCCTAATATTTCTTTCCTCACCTATGGAGGCCCAATTTATGCTTGTTCTCCCCATAGAAGCCTCTACTTGAAGCCTGAATCTCAGATGTATATGGAGACCCTCCTCTCTGGTCTACTAACGGAACTAAAATGACTTTAGTAATCTTTTATGGATGCCTATGATAGACAGATGCTTTACACACATATCTTATTTTTTCCCCCATAATTCCCTTAGTGGATTTTTAGGGGTTCAACAAGAAACATTTCCCTCTTTCCCTTCCAAAATGAGGACCAATTGAGAAACAAGATCCAGGAGAGAGGCCAATAGAGACCAATGTTAGGTTTTTACTGATTAACTGGAGAATGTGTCTTTATCTCCATACCTCTGATCAAAGAACTTGCTAAAAATCTTCCCTGTACCCCCACACCCCTTTTTAGTTTAGAGTTGGAACAGCTCACCTCGTGTTAAATTTGGGCTTCAGAGTCTCCTATTTACTCAGCACTTCTGCCTCGCACTGGTGTGGAGCAGGGAGATAATAAAAGAAACAGCCTCAGTCATGCAGCCTTTTTAATAAATTAGCTCCACCCACTGAGAACCTAGTCCAGAGGCTATTCCTCCATAATCACTAACTCCTTCCTCCCCTGGAGAGGAAAAGGCATGGCAAAAATGTTACTCCCTAGGCATTCTGTCCATGTAGAAACATGGTGGGAGGAACAAAGGTTCTGTCTTAACAAATCCTAACCAGAAAAGTTGTTTTGTCCACATTACAGACCAGGAAGCCAGTGCTGTGAGAAATCCCGCAACTTGCTAGGGCCCACCATCTGTTAGATGGCAGAGTATTTTGGAACCAAGTCTAGTTCCAGACTCAGACTTTTAGTCACTAGCTTCAGCAGCTTGTAAGGTCTTTGAGGAAAACATTACAGTAAATATCTCCACGTTTCCAGCAGCGCCTAGCAAAGTATTTATTAAAAGACTCCTGGCAGGGTTTAGTGTACAGGCATGGCAGTTTTGGCCTAGTTTGTTGCTTCTTTGTCTCAAGGTCAGCCAAGTTTCTCGGCCAGGACAATTCCCCAGGAGCAGGAACCAGTAATGCTGCCTGGGGACCTTTTAGGCTCTGGTTGTTCCTTTGTTGAGTTTATAGTTTGAAGCACTTTGTGGTACTTTTTCAAAATCTACTTTCTCCCTTAAGCCTCTTACTACCCCTGAGAAAGGAAAGCTAGAGTGGGGAAGAGATTCACCTAAGGGCAGAGAGGGATTAAGGACCACACAGAGTCCAGGCTCGTGGTGTAGTTGGTAACCCTTCAAATGAATGTCCTTAAATATTTGGCCAATGTCTATTTCAAGAGGGGGAGGGAGACTTGCTTCATATTAATAGAAATTATAAAGAAAAAGAAATTTACTTACTATTTGTAAAGTGGTCTTAACATTCTGAAAAATGCCTGCCAAACATTCCAAATATTCTCCACTTCTGTGTGGCTCTTTTACTCTCCTCAGCTTTTCTCTTGTGATTTGCTAAACTGTAAGGCTTTTTGGTAGGTATATTAGAGGCTTTTATATTTAGATAATGAAATGAACTATTTGCTTCCTGAAAAAGCCCAACTATGTGAAAAAGACTTTCACAGAATTGTAAGCCACTGTGACCAGTCCACTGAAGACAGGGCTGTGCTTAGGTGGGACATTTTATTTTTATTTTCCACTGGAGGGTGCTGTCTACTTTGGTGGAACCATGTTTCATTTCACCAATTGATTCCAGCGATCCTTTAACTTCGCTCATGGATTTCTGCCCTGGGCAGTTGCCCAGTTCTTAATCTGGCTTTTTCCGAAATCCCACAGGGCAGCAGTGTCAGGGTTTAGATGAGACCCCAGTCTATCCTACTGGGGGAGCTGTGCCCTCAGATTTCTCATGGCCTGATAAAACCGCCAAGACTCATCCTATATTTATCTACAACATGCCCCCACGCTATCTAGGATTTAGTTTTCATGATTTTACATTCTTGACTTTGCAAAACCATAAACTAGACATCTCTCACCTGCTTTCTGGGTCATAATTTCTAACTTCCGGCTTGGCAGCATGATTCCCCAAGTTATCGGCATGTGGCTTTAGAGTATGGTTTCTCCAGCTCTAGAAACCAGCTATGGTTTCTCCTAATGTGCAAACGAATCACCCGGGCATCTCATGAAAACACAGAATCTAATTCTGCAGCTTTGGGGAGTGGAGCCTAAGGTTCTATATTTCTGACAAGCTCTAAGCAATGTCTTTGTTGACATTTCACATTTCAAATGGCATGACTTTATCTGCTTGTCCCACCCAGGAGTTTCCCCACTCAGTTTTGCATATGGGGGTGTAGTCAGAGAAACACAAGATGGAAGTTGGTCAACATCTCTTTAGACTTTTGCCTCTTACTTAGTTTTTATAAGTTGTTTCTGCAGGGCCCCTTTTCCTGTCTGTGTTGCATCTCATCTCTTTCTTTTTCCCTGGTTGGATAACTCTGAGGCAGTGTGCTGATGCCTGTGTCGGTCACATCTGTCTTCCGAGCTGTCTTTCACTGTCATAAAAAGTAATTTCGTTTTCTTTGATCTCCTTTTTCATTGAGAACCTGAATCAAAGTATGACAAGTGATATAATAATGGTAATAAGAGGCCTAACATATGCATAAAGCTCTTTAAGACCCTTAAGACAGTACAGGTAGAGGCCATGGGCCAGGGCATCAGAGTCTGCCTGCCTACATTCAAATCCTGCCTCTGCTACTTTCTAGCTGGGTGGCCTTGGGTGAGTTACTTAACTTCTCTGTGCTTCAATTTCCTCGTTTGCAAAATGTGGCTAATTTTGCTTCATAATGTCTTTGTGAAGATTAAATGAGATCATGTTTGTGTAGTGAGGCGCTTAGAATAGGCCCAACATAGAGTAGGCACTCTGCAATCAACAATGTTATAATTCCTCAGTCCTGTGGTGAAGTTAAGGAACCAGAGGCCTACTAAGGAGAAGTGACTTGCATTCAAGTCCCACAGGGAGAGACTGATGGCACACCGGACCCAGTCTTACTCTAACTCCAGTGCTCAGAGCACCTCCTCCACACTTCCAAATGTGGAGTTTTATTGCCGCCAATTCACAGCCCTGAGTGTGACTGTTTTCCCAGAATCCTGCTGATCTTTTGTTCTTTCTTTCCTTCTAAATGGAGCATTTCCAGCTGGGGTGATTCATGGATCTGGGACCGCATGGATCCCATTAACTTCGAGGAAAGTCATAAGGCAAAACCCACATCAATCAAGCCTCCAAATTACTCATCCATCCTTACAGGTGACGCATGGATTAAGATGAACAGGGGGTGAAGCCTGTATCATACAATAACTATTTAGATTTATGAAAATCACATCAGAGCTTATACCAAGTTCCAAAGCTGAAGCTTGCTGTGTTTTCACAGCAAGGTTGAACTTCAGGGATAAAAGACAGGATGTCACAATAGAGAAGTCCAAGGGGCTGGGACCCCCAGCTTTGCTACTTACTAGACTCATGATCTTGAGCAAGTCTTTTAACCCTTTAGACTCTGTTTTATCATTTTATTATTCATCCTTGCGACAAACTAAGGAGTTAGTTATTATCACCATTCTACCGATGTGGAAACTGAGGCACACAGAAGTTAAGTGACATGCCCAAGGTGACATGACTACTGAGAGATAGAGCACAGCTTAGAATCCTTATATTTGAGTCCAGAAGCCTAAGTCCTTGCACCACTCTATCTCATAAATGAGAAGACAGCTCTAAAAGCAGCAGGCACTGAGTAGGAACTTAATAAGCCTTTGTTGACTCTGAACCTTGAGGACAAAACTCATGTCTTATCAACTTTTTATTCTCTATAGTATCTCTTTACCTAATAGGTTCTCAGTTAATAAGAGTTGAGTTGCATTATGTCCCCCTGGAAATGGCTCTGTTTTTATTTAATGATTTGCTTAGATGCATTTTAATATGCAGACCACAATGCTTCTTGTACAATATCTTCTGGACTGTGAGGCGCGGGCATTCATTATTTTATGAGACGCATATGTCATGCATAGCACAAGCCCTTTTCTTAAACCAACACAACATGCAAATAGAAATTTCATGTAAAATCACATTCAGACAGTCTCAAAGTAGAAACAGATGTCTGAAAAATATGAACGCCAGGCTTATTAAATATTTTATCATCAAATATTTCATACATTTCAAAAATGTCATCTGTGAAAACACAGAAATACCGCCTCAGGAGAACCAAAATATTTAATCACTTTCAAGAAATTCTTAAAAATAAGTCTTCACCTCAGAACTATTCCAGGCAGAGAACAAATTTCCAGGTGCTGCAAGCTATATTTATTATATTTTCATCAAAATCAGTAACCTAGTTGAAGGAGATACAGTAATCAGTAAGGTCATTATTAGGTAAGATAATGACTTCTGAATGAATTCTCTCATTAATCTCATTACAAAATGGTAATGGTACCTGACTAATCATGCTGGAGGGGAGAGCTGTGTTGAATCAGAGTGAAATTAAGGCTGTAATCACAGAGCTGCTCTCGCCATCTCTTCATGAAATTCTTACTCGGGGCTTGGGGACTGTCTTGAAGTACCTCTGACCAGCTGGACTATTGATCTGGACGCTTGGGCACCCGAGGTGGCCAGGGGGCAAGGGGAAGAGCCTTGGGCAGCAACAGTCGTGAGAACCAGTCCTCTTCCTGCTTCTGTTCTCTGCTTCCTGTGTGACCTTGGACAGATCACATCTGGCTCTGGGCTCCATTTCCAGTTTCCCTGACTTAGTCTTCCGCTTTTACCCTAGTCCCTTAGACACATAGGGCAGATCACATCATGCCTAGGATGGTCGCCCATTTCACCTCGAGAAGGTTCCAGATCCTTCCATGGACCACACACCCTGCATGATCAGTCCCCGCTGCCTTTCTGACCCTATCTCCCACCATCCTCCCTGTCACTTGTTTTGTTTCCATCACACTGATCTTCTTCCTGTGCCCTCTGTCTGGATCATCCCCAACCCCACTCCGTGTATCCAAATGACTCACCCACTCGTCTCCTCCCAGTCTCTGCTCCAATGTCATCCTCCCAGTTATGCCTGCCCAGATCACCGCAATCTCTGCATTGGCACACCAATCTATGGCTTCCACAGCCTTATTGCCTTCCAGTGCACTCTGCAGGGTATTAGGTTCTTGTCTGACTTGCTACTCCTTTACCCCCACTGAAGTGTAAATCCCACAAGGGCTAGGATCTCTCTACACTCATAGGTATGCCTAGCCACAGCAGATGTGCAATAACTGATGAGCATGGTATTTCTCACACGCTTGCGGGACTCTCAGAGGGTGCGTGAGATGGATGAACAAGGATGATGAAGTGTATACTCACTGCAGTGGGGCCCCTCTGGTGGGGAGGCTGGCTTTGCTTTTCCATTTTACTAGAGATCCAGACCACATCGAGCCCCTTTCTGTCCACGAGGACTTGCCTGGGCACGCACATGCTGGGTGGCAGTGTCTGGAGTCAGAGGAACCTCAGTAGCCAGGGGAGATGGGCCAAGATGAGAAGATGTGGAATTGACGAGAGTTGAAAGGGAGGCTCTGTCCCGAGTTCCAGCCTTCTGTCCCGAGGTCCAGGGTCAGGGTGTTGGGGCTCCACAGGGGCAGGCATGCAAAGACCTCAGGGGTTTTAGCAGATGGGCATCCTGGATGTTTTAACAGGCTCCTCACGACTGAAGTAGGGCAGGTGGCAGTCTCACAATAACCTCGCTGGTCGAACCATGCGGAAACAGGTCAGGGCTCTGAGCTCCCTCTTTGTTCACACTCGTGCCACAGAAAGACTCTGGACACTGCTGAGTGCTCATGAATGCTTAGTGAGTGTATCAAGAACTCTGAATTGAGGTTTGAATATGTTTGTTTCTGTGTGCCCTGTTTGGGGAGTGGCAGCAATCATAAACTGTTCAGTACTAACAAGGAGGCTGGAAACCATATAACTTGAGGGATAAGTTAAAAAAAAAAAATCCATGTTTAATCTAAACAGAAGGCTGGATGAAAATAAGCCCAGTCTCCATAACTGCAGGACCAGCATGTAAAAGCTGAGTTACTTTTTAAATTTTCTGTGACTTTAGAGTAGGGATAGGAGATAACTGGCCCAAGGGCTATCATACCCCCTTCTCAAGTTCACAGCAACATCACTGACCACAGACACCCACCTGTAGAGCCAGACCAAGTCTCAGAATCCTTCTCAACACAGTGCCCCCAACTGTCCCCACCCACTGAATGGAGCTGACACATGAGATAAAACATAATCGCGGGGACTTCCCTGGTGGTGCAGTAGATAAGAATCTGCCTGCCAATGTGGGGGACACAGGTTCAATCGTTAGTCCGGGAAGATTCCACATGCCTTGGAGCAAGTAAGTCCATGCGCCACAATACGGAGCCTCCTCCTGTGCTCCACAACGGGAGAAGACACTGCTGTGAGAAGCCTGAGCACCGCGATGAGTAGCGCTTGCTTGCCGCAGCTAGAGAAAGCCCAAGTAAAGAGTAAAGCAAGGAAGACCCAGCACAGCCCCAAATAAATAAATACGTTTTTTAAAAAGAGAGAATTTCCTTTAAAAAAAGTCATACGTGTAAAACTGGAACATATGGATAGGCCAGTGGAAAGCCCATTGATGTTAAGAAAAAGTATTTTGATATCAGCAAAGGGGGATAAATGTCTCTGGGGCAGTGAGTTTCTCATCTCCACTCAAGCAGAGACAGCTTCTCTCCTCTTTGCTACGATGGTCTCCAGGGGCAAGGAAAGCATCCATGGGTAGGTGGTGGATGCGTTTCCAGTGTCAAAAGTTCGGACCCTGAGTTCCATCAGACAGAGCACCTTTAGAGCCAAGGGCTAGGAAAAATTATGGTTATGCGATGTGACAGAGGTGTTAGCTATCATGACAGTGGCTATTATATTGTGATATAAATGGATCAAATCAATGTTGTACACCTTACACAACGTTGTACGTCAATGAAGTCTCAATTTTAAAAAAGGTAAGGGAATTTCCCTGGTGGTCCAGTGGTTAAGAATCCACCTTGCAATGCAGGAGGTGAGGGTTCCATCCCTGGTCAGGGAACTAAGATCCCACATGCAGCAGGGCATCTAAGCTCGCACACCGCAACTGCCAAGCCCACACGCCGCAGCTAGAGAGAAGTCTGTACCCTGCAACTACCGAAGCCCAGGCGCTCTGGGGCCAGTGTGCCACAGCTGGAGAGTCCGTGGACCGCAATGAAAGACCCCATGTGACGCAGCAAAGATCCCCTATGCAGCAACTAAGACCTGAGGGAGCCAAACGAATAAGCGAATAAATCCTTTTTTTTTTTTTTTTTAAAGGTAAGGACAGTGGCTGGTACATCAAGGATAAGAGGAACAAGGCACCTTGATACAGAGGACAGTGCCCTGGAAATGTTTGACTGTTGCTCCCAGGAAGTTCTGCCATTTTCTCCTGCTGACTAGGTTTCTACTTCAAAGGTTCTAGCTGGTACTACACTCCCTGTATTTTAGCCCAAATACTATTTAATTTCCAGCTTCAGTGTTTCATCCTGTAACCCCCAGGCTGTAGTCCCTCACTGTGGGCACCGGTAGTGAGCTTACACCTTAGTACTTTCAGTGTGTTCCCTTTTAGGCCATGGGAACTTCTGTATCCCCTACAGTACAGGAAGGGAACTGGGGCTCTCTCTGTCTAATCATACCATACCAGAATTCCTTCCAGCTACCCGCGGTGGTGGAGGGTTTTCCTAGAAGGGTGTTGTCTTCTAGATCAACAAAAGGTAAAACAGGCCTACGTGCACCCTGGTTCATCTTTCAGCCTATATGATATGGGACCTCTCTACCACCTATTTCTTCTCAGCCCCCATCCTGGGATTACGTGCTAAAGGAGGAGCCACGACACTTGAGTCTCTCCTTCTTGTACTTCCTCCTCTCTCCTCTTCCTTCCTCTCCTTCCCCTTCCTCTCTGGTGGGAACTTATCTTATTGATGTTGCTGTTCAGTCTCCCCATCGTGTCCAACTCTTTGTGACCCGTTGAACTGCAGCACGCCAGGCCTCCCTGTCCCTCACCATCTCCCGAAGTTTGCCCAAGTTCATGTCCACTGCATCACTGATACCTGTCTTATTGATACCCATCGTCTTTTCCAAAATATGACTTTATGGAAAAATTCATAACTGGATACTTCCAGGCTCTGTTCTACTCCCCATGAAGACTTCTCATCATAGAAACACTCCATTTATTAAAGAACCACGGTGTCAAGAGAGCTTTCTGCCTGTACTCAAACCTTGAGTACCCTGGAGTTTCAATCTTTTATGAAATAGCTCTTCATTTTCCCCCTCTCTACTAAGGGTTATTATAAGCCACTAAGTGGTTCTTTGTACATAAATTTTTTATCTTGTTAAGGTTTTTTTTTTTTCATTTGACCAATGCTCAGTTCATAAATAAAACATCAAAAATCTTGCTCCAATTCCTTCTGTAGGTTTTGTTTGTTTGTGTTTATTTTAGTATGGTTTCCCACCGGGAAGGAAGAAAGCAGTGAACGCGGCACTATCTGACCATGTCCTTTGCCCGTGTACAGACCTTCCATGGTTCTCTACAGCCAACCAGAGAAAGCCCATCCCTCCTGCCATGGCACCCAAAGCTTGCCGTGACTTGCCCCAGCTGTCCTTTCTAGCTCATTTCCTCTCTTCTTTCTTCCAAGCCCAGAAGCCAGTCTTACTCCAGAACATACTCCACTGTTCGGTCTTCCTGCTTCTGCTCACCCTATGCCCTCTACTAGGGAACACTTGGAAAGACTTGGACTGATTTTGATTTAACATTTTCTACGTGGTTCTGAGTTGTGATCTTTAACTTTGCCTGGTTATTTTGTAAACCGGTGGTTACGGCTGCCGCATAATGATCTCTGGCTTTGAAGTCAGCAGATCTGAATTTGAGTTACAGTTTGTGACACGAGTCCAGAGTTGATAGCACCACTTATTTATTCATAAAATGTAGAGGGTAATGCCTACCTGACAGGGAGATTATGAAAATTGAATACATTACATATGCTAAAGTGCTGAGCATGGGCCTGACATATATAGTAGGACTTCAATAATCTTGAAATCTGAGTCTTAAGCAATATTTATCTATCAAAATGCCTAAGTGTTTTTGAAACATCTGTACTTTCAACACCCAAATTTGATAATTGTTGATATCTGGTCATATATATTTTATCTATCTAACTATTTCTATCTACCCATCATCTAGAGAGATTCTCTAGACCTATATAACCATCTCTAATGTGAATCTGAGTGAACTCCGGGAGTTGGTGATGGACAGGGAGGCCTCGCGTGCTGCGATTCATGGGGTCGCAAAGAGTCAGACATGACTGAGCGACTGAACTGAACTGAACTGAATTGAACTGAACCATCTTTATTTTTTTGGTTGAAGCACTTGAAAGAAGTTGCAGACCTAATGAGCCTTCATCCCTCATATAAGAAACTAATCTTATATCACCAAATGCCACTTTGCCCTGAAGAACATTAACCATATTTCTATCAGTTCAGTTCAGTCGCTCAGTCATATCCGACTCTTTGCGACCCCATGAATCGCAGCACGCCAGGCCTCCCTGTCCATCACCATCTCCCGGAGTTCACTCAGACTCATGTCCATCGAGTCAGTGATGCCATCCAGCCATCTCATCCTCTGTTGTCCCCTTCTCCTCCTGCCCCCAATCCCTCCCAGCATCAGAGTCTTTTCCAATGAGTCAACTCTTCGCATGAGGTGGCCAAAGTACTGGAGCTTCAGCTTTAGCATCATTCCTTCCAAAGAAATCCCAGGGTTGATCTCCTTCAAAATGGACTGGTTGGATCTCCTTACAGTCCAAGGGACTCTCAAGAGTCTTTTCCAACACCACAGTTCAAAAGCATCAATTCTTCAGCACTCAGCCTTCTTCACAGTCCAACTCTCACATCCATACATGACCACTGGAAAACCATAGCCTTGACTAGAGGGACCTTAGTTGGCAAAGTAATGTCTCTGCCTTTGAACATGCTATCTAGGTTGGTCATAACTTTTCTTCCAAGGAGTAAGCATCTTTTAATTTCATGGCTGCAATCACCATCTGCAGTGATTTTGGAGCCCAAAAAAATAAAGTCTGACACTGTTTCCACTGTTTCCCCAACTATTTCCCATGAAGTGATAGTATCATTTAATTTCCAGTCCACATTAACATTTCCCAGTTGCCCCCAAAATGTCTTTTATAATTTTCCCCCAACCAAGAGCCAATCAAGATTCATATATTGCATTTGAATTTTATATTTCTTCTATCTCTTTCAATCTCAAACATCTCTCACACACTGCTTTTCCTGACTTTAAGAAGTACTAGGCATCTGTCTTGTCGAACGTTTTACATTTTGGAGTTTTCTGATTGCTTTCTTCTGGCATACTTTGACTTTTCCCTCTATCCCTTGTGTTAGCAAAGATTATAGACTATCCTCAAATGATCAAATAGGGGCTTAGTTCTTTCTCTTTCATTAACAAGTTTTACAGTAAGGAGCTGGAATAATGGTCACTTTCAGTATCAGCATCTGAGGCTCTCTCTCTCTCTTTCTCTATCTCCCTTTCTGTCTTAGTATTCACTAAGGACTCATGGATTTTTTTAAACTAATGCATGCTGTTGCAATCCATTATTTTTATTGTAGGTTTTGTTGTTTGATTTGTCCTGATTTGGTAAATGAGGGCTCCTTCAAGCCAACTTCTGTGCCTTTAAAAAATACTTCGTCCATTTCCCCTAGCAAGTATTAGGAAAATTTCAAACATCTAGAAAACTTGAAAGATTTTTCTAGTAAACATCCATTACACAGCATCTACCACTCACATTTTATGCTGGGTGTTTTATTACACATTTAGCCTTCCATCTATTTTTCTATCCATCCATGAATGCAAGTTTGTGTTTTCCCAAGTGATTATCTAATTGTTCTATATCATTTACATTAATGTCCATATTTCTCCAAAGTTTGAGATTCCTTCTTTAATAACATCAACTTTCCACTTGTGATGAGGCTACTGTTGGTCTCTTACTCCTGTCTCATTGATGTACCTGTAAAATTGTGTGCCAGTTTCACACTATTTTGATTTTAGAGGCTTTCTTGTATGTTTTAACATCTAGGAGAGCTAGTTTCCTTTGCTGTTGTTCTAAGTTTTTGGTGTTTTCCTGGATGGTCTTCCTTGTTTCCACATGAATTTTAAAATCAAGCTGTCTAGTTGCAGGAAAAAAAAAAGTGCTAGTATTTTCACTGTGATTGTGCTTATAAGTAATGGCACCCTACTTCAGTACTCTTGCCTGGAAAATCCTATGGACAGAGGAGCCTGGTAGGCTGCAGTCCATGGGGTCGCTCAGTCGGATACGACTGAGCGACTTCACTTTCACTTTTCACTTTCGTTTATTGGAGAGGGAAATGGCAACCCACTCCAGTGTTCTTACCTGGAGAATCCCAGGGATAGGGGAGCCTGGTGGGCTGCTGTCTATGGAGTCGCACAGAGTCGGACACGACTGAAGCCACTTAGCAGCAGCAGCAGCTGTTATTGTTTAGTTGCTGAGTCATGTTGAACTATTGTGACCCCATGGACTGTAGCCTGCCAAGCTCCTGTGTCCATGGGATTTACCAAGCAAGGATACTGCATTTCCTTCTCCAGAGGATCTTCCTGACCCAGGGGTTGAACCCATGTCCCCTGAATTGTTAGACAGATTCTTTAACACTGAGCCATGCGGGAAACCCATTATATATATATATATATATATATATATATAAAATGGCCTTTATATATATAAAGGCCATGGCCTGATCCCATGGCCTTTGTATATATTAAGCAATATTATCTAAGAAGAGCATCTAGGGGGATGATTATATTAGTTTTGGAAGTGTGTTAGTCTCTCAGTTGTTTCCAACTCCTTGCAACTCCGTGGATTATAGCCCTGCCAGGCTCTGTCCATGAAAGTCTCCAGGCAAGAATAGTGGAGTGAGTTGCCATTTCCTTTTCTAGGGCATCTTCCCTATCCAGGGATATATATATTTTTTAATCTATGGAGACAATAATATTTTATTATTATATTATTAATATTTAGAATGATATTAATTTCTTGACATTGAACCATCCTTGAATTGTAACAAAATTTGGTCTTATGTGTTATTTTGAATCAGCTGTTAATAAAGTTCTAGTTTGGATTTTTGTGTAGTCATTAACAAGTGACATTGACCTGTAGATTTCTTCTTTGCACAATATTTATCAGGTTTAGAGATCAGTACTATTTCACTTTATGCTAAAATTCGGAAGTTTGCATACTTTTTTTCTGTTATTCGGGACAGCTTAAATGGCATTGAAATTATCTGATTTTTGAAGGAATAGCAGAAAACTTTTAAAAACACCAGAACCTGGAAATTTTATGGGAGTTCTTTCATAACTTTCTCTAGTTATTATGAAAATTGATTTTAATAAGCTATCTCCATTTGTGTCAATTTTGTGGAATGGCATTTTCCCCAGGAAATTACCTTTTTTATCTAGGCTTTAAAATTGCTTTGAATACAATTGTGCCAAGAGTTCTTCAAAATTTCTTCTGATTCAATAGCTGTTTCTTCCTCAGCATTATTTATTTTGTTCTTTCTGATTATTTTTATGTTTTAGTTAGTTATTTGTGTATCTGTTTATTCTCTCTGTTTTTATTTTTCATGGAACTTAGTAACAGTTTCATTATGACTTTAGGTACTGTTATTTTTTATGGATATTTCATGGGCACTTGAGAAGAAGGTGTATTATCTATTATCAGTCAGGGTATAAATTTTGATAGATATACATAAGATCTACCTTACTGATTATGTGGCCTAGAAGTTCTATTATCCATATTCATATTTTGTCTACTTCATCTTTCTTGTAGAGAGAGAAGTGTATTACAATCTCCCTTCACTATTGATTTCTGTACATTTCAATTTGCATCTCCTATAGTTTCTGTTTTATGAAGATTGCTATGTATTATTAGGTGCAGTGATAGTCATAAGCATTCATTTTGCATCGCATCCTGTAACATGATCAACAATTCTGCTTCATCTCATTTATTTATTTGGTCCGAATTTTACTTTGTTCAAGTAAAATTTTTACTTTGTTCTAGTGAAAAAGATCCAGTTATCAGTTTTCTTTCTACCTGTCATGGTTGACCCCAATCCTTTATGCTTACCTTTCCTAAATCACTTAATTTCAAATATGTGTTTTTGTAAACCTATCTGAACATCTTTTTATTCTAGTAGGTAAGTGCTATAGACAATGTTTGTGTCCTTATCCCAAATTCCTGTGTTGAAACTTAGCTCCCAGTGTGATGGCATTTGGAGGTGGGGTTTTGAGGAGATGATTAGGTCATGAGTTTGGAGCCCCATAAATGGGATTAGTGCCCTTATAGAGGAGACCCCATAAAGCTCCCTTGCCCCTTCTGCCATGTGAGAGAACACAGTGAGAAGACAGTCATCTATGAATCAGGAAATGGATCTTTACCAGACACTGAATCTGCCAGCAACTTAATCTTGGATCTCCCAGCCTTCAGAATTGTGGGAAATAAACTTCTGTTGTCTATAAGTCATCCAATCTAGGTACTCGGTTATAGCAGCCCCAACAGACTAAGACAGAAAAACCTGGAATGATTAATTTTACATGTCAACTTGACTGAGCAAAAGGATGCCCAGATATCTGATAAAATATTATTGCCAGGTGTGACTATGAGGGTGTTTTCAGAAGAGATTAGCATTTGAATCAGTAGACTGAGTAAAGGAGATTGCCCTCATTGATGTGGGTAGACATCCAACCAGTTGAGGGCCTGAATATAACAAAAAAGGGAAAGGAAGGGCAGATTCTCTCACTGCTTGATCTGGGATGTCTTCTGTCCTTGAATATTGATGATCTTTGTTTTTGGGCCTTTGAACTCAGACTGGGACTAACACCATTGGTTCCCTTGGTTCTCAGGACTTCAGGTTTTAACTATAACTACATCATCAACTTTCCTTGGCTTCCAGCTTACAGATGGCAGATTGTGGGACTTCTCAGCCTCCATAACACATGAGCCAATTCCTCATAATAAATATCTATCTATCCAGCCATTTCATCTATCTATCTATCTATCATCTATCTTGTTGTTTAGTTGCTAAGTCCTGTCTGACTCTTTTATAACCCCATGGACTGTAGCCATGAGACAACTGCTTGGCATGAAATGGTTGGATGGCATCACTGACTCGATGGACATGAGTTTGAGCAAGCTCCGGGAGTTGGTGATGGACAGGGAAGCCTGGCGTGCTGCAGTCCACGGGGTCACAAAGAGTCAGATATGACTGAGGAACTGAACTAACTGGCTTCTCTGTCCATGAAATTTCCCAGACAAGAATATTGGAGTGGGGAGCCATTTCTTTCTCTAGGGGATCTTGTCGACCCAGGGATCAAATCCTTGTCTCCTGCATTGCAGGCAGACTTTCTATTGCTGAGCCATTTTATCTATCTATTGTCTATCTCCTATTGGCTTTCTGGAAAATTCTGACAGGTATGAGTTATGCCTATTTACATTTATTAATATGATTTAAATATAGTATTAGTTTTGTGACATTCAGTTCAGTTCAGTCGCTCAGTCGTGTCCGACTCTTTGCAACCCCATGAACTGCAGCATGCCAGGCCTCCCTGTCCATCACCAACTGCCAGAGTCTACCCAAACCCATGTCCATCGAGTCAATGATGCCATCCAACCATCTCATCCTCTGTCATCCCCTTCTTCTCCTGCCCTCAATCTTTCCCAGCATCAGAGTCTTTTCAAATGAGTCAGCTCTTTGCATCAGGTGGCCAAAGTATTGGAATTTCAGCTTCAACATCAGTCCTTCCAGTGAACAACCAGGACTGATCTCCTTTACAATGGACTGGTTGGATCTCCTTGCAGTCCAAGGGACTCTCAAGAGTCTTCTCCAACACCACAGATCAAAAGCATCGATTCTTCGGTGTTCAGCTTTCTTTATAGTCCAACTCTCACATCCATACATGACCACTGGAAAAACCATAGCCTTGACTAGACGGACCTTTGTTGACAAAGTAATGTCTCTGCTTTTTATTTTTTTTATTTTTGCTTTTTACTTTTTTTTTTTAAAGTTTTTTATTTTTTAAATTTTAAAATCTTTAATTCTTACATGCGTGTCTCTGCTTTTTAATATGCTGTCTCGGTTTCTCATCGGAGAAGGCAATGGCACCCCACTCCATTACTCTTGCCTGGAAAATCCCATGGATGGAGGAGCCTGGTAGGCTGCAGTCCATGGGGTCACTGAGAGTTGGACACAACTCAGTGACTTCACTTTCACTTTTCACTTTCATGCATTGGAGAAGGAAATGGCAACCCACTCTAGTGTTCTTGTCTGGAGAATCCCAGGGACAGCGGAGCCTGGTGGGCTGCCGTCTATGGGGTTGCACAGAGTCGGACACGACTGAAGCGACTTAGCAGCAGCAGCAGCAGCAGCAGCAGGTCTCTCATAGCTTTTCTTCCAAGGAGTAAGCGTCTTTTAATTTCATGGCTGCAATCACCATCTGCAGTGATTTTGGAGCCCCCCAAAATAAAGTCTGACACTGTTTCCACTGTTTCCCCATCTATTTGCCATGAAGTGGTGGGACCAGATGCCATGATCTTCGTTTTCTGAATGTTGAGCTTTAAGCCAACTTTTTCACTCTCCTCTTTCACCTTCATCAAGAGGCTCTTTAGTTCTTTACTTTCTGCCATTAGGGTGGTGTCATCTGCATATCTGAGGTGATTGATATTTCTTCCGGCAATCTTGATTCCAGCTTGTGCTTCTTCCAGCCCAGTGTTTCTCATGATGTACTCTGCCTAGAAGTTAAATAAGCAGGGTGACAATATACAGCCTTGACATACTCCTCTTCCTATTTGGAACCAGTCTGTTGTTTCATGTCTAGGTCTAACCATTGCTTCCTGACCTGCATACAGGTTCCTCAAGAGGCAGATCAGGTGGTCTGGTATTCCCATCTCTTTCAGAATTTTCCAGTTTATTGTGATCCACACAGTCAGAGGCTTTGTGACATTACTTTTTATTTATTGTGTGCTTTTGCTGTGTATTCCATTTTCTTTACTTGAATTTTGCTTCATTTTGTTTTTCCATTTCTTTTGATGTTTGGAAAGGTTTGTGTTTTTGTTTTAGTGGTTACGTTCATACTAATACTGTGTCCTCATTCCCCCTTTATTTACTTGTGTTTACTGCTATTTGATTTGTTGTCTCTAAGTGGTATTCTTTGATTCTTATTAGCTATGCAGCAATAATGAACTTATTTTACTTTCTTTCTTTTTTCTCTACTGTCCCTTTTCTGCTTATATAATTTCCACTTTCTCAGAATATTTGATATTTACATGCTATTTCCACTTTAATGGAAATCTAAGTTTTAGTCATAGACCCATGGTTAAATAATTAGATGATAAAAATGAATCCTTTGAACAATATTTCTCAGTCACTCCCAGGCTATATAAAGTTATTCCTCTAGTATATTCTTCAAGAAGGACCCATGAACACCATATTCTATAAAATTTTTGCAATATTATGTGTGTAACTATTGTTCTTAGACTTCATATTGAAGGACAGATGAAATTCCTTCTTTCCATGCTTTCATATACTTGAGTTCCTTGAATGGGTTACTCTATTAATGACTAATCTTACATCGCTATTGAGAAATATGATGCCAAGATTATTTTTGTTTCCTTTGTCTCTATATCTGAAGGCTCAGAAGGTATTTCCTTTTACTTGAGCATCTAATATTTTCAAAGATATAACTTAGTGTTTACTGTCCTTGGTCAATTTCCCCAGGCAAAAAGGTAGCCTTTTCATTATGTAAATTCATGTCTCTTTGGGAAGGGAGGAGTCAGGATGTGACCCTGAGTGCAGTGGGAAGCATGAAACAGTGTTCCTCAGGGGTGAGAGGTGGGCAGACACTGACTCACAACATCTGAGTGATGAGAGGATCCCAGGAGAGATCTAGTCCAACCACGCTCTGTACAGGAAGGCTTGCTGGAGGCTGCATACCCCTGGGGACAGGAAGAGCCTCTCTCTTTCACAGTCCACATTGCTCTGACTAGAGAATTCTTCCTTATAAAGAACTGAGAGCTGCCTTCCTAGAGTCTCCACTTAAGGTAGCTCTGCTTTCTCCTCTCATCTTATCTTTCTCTGGGCCAGCATCCCCCAAGTCCCCTGACCACAACAACGCTAGGAGAGGTCCAAAATGCTGGAAGAGGTTGCTGGCCCAGCCACTATCCTAAACACCTTTCTCCTGGGGGCAGAAAACTGCTGTACGGAGCTAGTTCACGCTCCCAGGAATTTCAGTGAAGTTGGTGGCCGGGGATTGCTCTGCACCCAGGACTCTGACAGATAAGCAAGTATGTAGTGGCTAAATGTAGTGGCTTTTGTGGCAACTACCGCTTCAACACAACTGACCGAATAAACAGCAGTGCCCTGTTACCAGTCCCAGTTCTGAGTTCTGCTCATCTGAACCCCTCTCTCCCACTCTTGTTTACCTGAACTCTGCATTTATTTAGTCACCTCCAGCTCACCCCCGTTCTTGGTTGGAGACCCCAATTTCTAGCTCCCTTTTTCTTGGTCTTTCTCCTCTGGGACCCTGATGCCATGGCCTTTTCTGGGTCCCAGCCCTGAGTCCTAACTTTATCTTGCAAGTCTACTCCGCTGAGCCCCACACGACACTGAATTAATAAGCAAATCTCACCAAACAGAAATATCTGCTGCCAAGCACATTTCGCAAGGGAAAAGGGAATTTTCATCTATCAAAAGTGCATATATTTCAAGGGGGCCTATCATTCACTGAAATTCACAAGAGAAAAAGAGTCCCAAGAAAATCAAGGACATTTGCATTACAATCCACCTCAATGCCCAAAAATATCCCGCTGAACATGCAGAATTCTAAGGAATAGAGTGTGTTTTGCTTATTTGCAAGAAGAAAAAAGAAAAAATGTTCAAGGAAAGGAGGGGACTGAGGTTTAAAATCTCAGACATGCTAAAACTAGCATTTGATTAACTTTGACCAAAGAATCATCTTTGTTCTTACAAATCTTGGAGTGGGCCCTGGTAGGGGTGATGGAAGATCCAGACATGGCACCGAGGCAAAGGCACTGTGCTTCGAGATAGAGCAAAAGGATCTGAAGCTGGATGACCTCCGACCACTCAGGGACCACAGCTCTACGTCTTTAAATCGGAGGAGGAACAGGTCATCCTTTAAGGGTTCCATCAGTGCTGTACAGGCGAGTCTCCCAAATCTTCCTATTGATTGAGCACTAACTTCACGCACACAGCGGTCCTCCTCAGCCTTACCTCTCCAGCGGAGGGAATGCCCACAGAGCAGGAATGCCTTTGGCTTTTGTGCTTGATTTTGTGATGCTAAAAATTAAGGTACTTTGTATCCTACTCCTTCATGTTCTGTGTTTATACTGTAAAAGTGCTTAAAATGATTCCCCACTGGGGGAAAACCTAAAATCAACCACAGAAGACTTCCTATCTGACACATTTGTTAATGGGGAGGTTGTTCTCAATAACAACCAAACTCACACTTACTGGATGTCTCCTCAGTGCCAGGGGTCCTGCCAAGAGCTTGCCAAATATTCTTTTTTTAACCTATATATTTTAAAATTAATTTTTATTTTAGTAGAGTTGCTTTATAATGTTGTAGTAGTTTCAGCCAGGTGAATCAGCTATCCATATATATTTACCCCCTCTTTTTCAGATTCCCTTCCCATTTAGGTCAGCGCAGAGCTTTGAGTAGCATTCTTTTTGCTCTACAGTCGGTTCTCATGAGTTATCTATTTTATACACAATAGTGTATGTATGTCAATCTTAATCTCCCAGTTTATCCCACCAAACATTCTTTTATTTGGAGAGACTAAGTAGTTTGCCCAAGGTCATACAACTAGCAGGGGGCAAAGTGGGACTCAAAAGTCAAGCCTGGGTGACTCCAAACCCCAAGCATGGGGAGAGTCCGGCAGTGCCAGGACGCGGGCTGATGTGAAGTGTGATGACATCCCTCATGTTAGAATCCAGACTGGTTCTCTTCTGTATTCTTCTTGTTGTTGTTTTTTAGTCACTAAATTGTGTCTGACTCTTGCAATCCCACAGACTGTAGCCTCCTAGGCTTCTTCTGTCCATGGGATTTCCCAGGCAAGAATACTGGAGAGGGTTGCCATTTCCTTCTGCAGTGGATCTTCCTGACCCAGGGACTAAACCTGCGTCTCCTGCACTGACTGGCAGATTTATTTTTTTAACCATTGAGCCACCAGGGAAGCGCCATCTCTTTAGTCTTAGAGTCACGATAATTTAATGATCCAGACTTACACGAATACGTGGATTTAAGCATTCCTTTTTTAAGTTTATGTTATGAGCTTCATCACTGATTTGCAAAGGGGAGAGGCTCAGAAAGTGGTTAAAGACATGCCATGGTACAGCATTCTCAGGGGGACCTTGGACATTTGATGAGGGCCCCATCTTGCTTGTTGGCAAGGTTGCTTGCCTCATTGACCCTTGCTCATTCCCTCCTCCCCTCTCAGGGCAACGCTCAGCAGAGGATGTTCCCAATTAATGAATCTGGGGTTGAGGGTCTCTATTTTACCATTAATGCTGTAATTTTCACTGAGTGATATCCCTCCCCACTCTCAACCTTCTTCATTTTATTCTCAGACTTGTTTGGGGCAGCAGATGATTCCATTTGCTTTGTGATTGCTGACTTAGAGGGACAAGCTGAAACAAAAAATGTTTTTAGATAATATTTCTCTTTCTTCTCCGCCTTCTCCTTCTCCTTCTCCTTCTCCTTCTCCTTCTCCTTCTTCTTCTTCTTCTTCTTCTTCTTCTTCTTCTTCTTCTTCTTCTTCATCCCTTCTCCTTTTGATCTCAAATCTGTTTATTTCTCCCTCTATTTCTGTTCCTAGGAAATCCTTTGTGGACATCTCAGAAAGTCCCTCTGGTGGCTGTGAGAAGTCAGTCCAGGTCCAAGCTCACTTCTGAGCCAACATTTCTCCCACATTACAGTAGCCAGAACTGTGGCCTGGGGACCTGAGCTGAGCAGGCATTTTCTGCCTTCTCCTTATCCTGCTTCAGCATCAGAGTGCAGGGAGGAGGGCCAAGGACCACTTCTGGATACTGCATCCTATCCTCCTTTTGAGCCTGATGCCCCTGGTGTTGTGGGCAGAAAGAACCAGAGATGGGAGAATCTTCTCTTTCCTAGTTGTCTTGGTCCTTTCCTGGTTGATTGTCCTTGCTCCCTGAGTGACTGTGATGAAGGTGAATGCCTGCTGGTGGTACATCTTACAATCTCCTGCTGCTGCTGGTGTCCACTCACCTGGAGGGCGTTCCTCTCAGGTAAGGTCCTGGCAAGATGGTAAGACCCTGGCCACCATCCACAACATCTACCTGATCCACTGAAAATTCTGCAGCCCTCTCTTTCCACCCTACTTCTCTTCCTGCTGCTCAAATAGGATCAAAAGGAAGATGAACAAGTCTTCTGACTGAGTAAATACCAACCGGGGACATGAAATGCTGGCCTCACTTTGCAGGCACCCTTAGTTTTTGTGAGTGTATCTCTTAGTTTCCTCCCTTACTACTTACCTTGGAGATGGAAGAGTTGTGTCCTCTTCTCTCCCAAACAGTGGACAGAAGAGGGCAAATCACTGTCCTTCCCATTAGTAAAATATATATTAATATTTCAATAATTTCCTCTCCCTCCATCTTCCAAGACTACTTAGATGAAGGTGGGTTAAACCTGTCCAGCTGCCTCTTCAGCAAACCCTGATTGGGGTGTCCTGCCCCAGTAACTCCTGGCACTTTAGAATTCAGAGTGCTTAGTGCTAAATCTTCATGCTCAGTTTATGGTCACAAGCCATATCCTGCTACACATAGTTGGAAAATTTCATCTTTATCAGACAGAGTTTGCCTTTCACTATAAGAATGTAAGTGACAGAAATTAATTTTCCAGGCTCCTTTGCAGCTAGGGACAGGTGTGTTACCCAGCTTTGATGATCAGATACACAACACCAGACTTTGAACAAGAAACCAGCAATATGAAGAATTAGGGACTTTGCAAAAATCCAATATGGCTACCATCAGTAGTGGCTGTATCCAGTTTGCAGGGGCACAATGGTGGCAGTGTGAGGTCCAGTGTCACGGGGGTCCATGGTGCAAACCGTGGAGTCTATGCAGAAGCTGTGTTGTTAATGGCTTCATGGACCCTTTCTGCAGGTTGACTTGGGGTGCAACTCTGGGCTGTATACATTCTGAGATTCTGTGGGCTTACCCAATATTCTTTTAGTAAATTCCCTTTCTTAAATCTGACACCCTCCCCCACCATAGCTAAAACAAATGTATATCAGTGCAGTTAAGAGGGCTTTCAAAGTTATTTCCTGTTTCATTACATATTTGTCTAAAAAAGCAGATGAATCAAACTTTGCTATTTTTGGCAAAAGTTGTCTTTAAAAAAAAATGCCTCAACAACATACTGAAAAAATTGAGTGGAAAATACTTCTAGGCAAAATAGCATTAGTGCCTGATGCAGTAAACTACTGGCTGCCCTCATATTTTGCAGTTGCTTTGATAAGGGATCTCTTACTTAAGCTTTGACTGCTATAGAACCAATCCCATCTTTGCCAGTTTTTTTTTAAATGTTTTCTAGTTTTCTTATGTTTTCATACTAACCTGATTAATAAAAAATAATCTCAGGAAATGATGAAAATTCATTACCAGTTATTTTTCTGTTCAGGTATTTTATCTGGAACCCTTATAAATAAAGTGACCAAAGATGAACAAGATGGCTAAATTATTAACACTTACAATATTACCCAAAGATAAGAGAAATAGATATTGATAATTCCTGAAAGTTTTACAGCACAGCAACTCTGGGTCAGACTCTAGACTTCGCTGTTCAGTCTCTAAGTCACGTCTGACTCTGCAACCCCATGAATTGCAGCATACCAGGCTCTTCTGTCCTCCACTATCTCCTGGAGTTTGCTCACACTCATGTCCATTGAGTTGGTGATGCCATCTGACTATCTTATCCTCTGTCGCCCTCTTCTCCTCCTGGCCTCAATCTTTCCCAGCATCCGGGTGTTTTCCAATGAGTTGGCTCTTTACATTAGGTGGCCAAAGTATTGGAGCTTCAGCTTTGGCATCAGTCCTTCCAATGAACATTCAAGGTTGATTTCCTTTAGAATTGGCTGGTTTGATCTCCTTGCAGTCCAATGGACTCTCAAAAGTCTTCTCTAGCACCATAATCTGAAAACATCAGTTCTTTGGCCTTCAGCCTTCGTTATGGTCCAACTGTCACATCTGTACATGGCTACCAGAAAAACCATCACCTTTGTTGGCAAAGTGATGTCTCTGCTTTTTATTATGTTCTGTAATACTTACAACAACCTTATGGAAGGAGAATTATCACCCTCATTTTATAGATAAAGAAACCGAGTCCAGTGAGATTAAATATCCTCAATCTTTCAACCCATTGTCCAACTATATTTGTTATATTAACAATGTCATTCCAAAGCAGCATTCTCTGGTTTCTGTTTGACCCCAAAAGATTTGACTTCATCTACTGCGAGGGACTTCTTTGGAAGGA
The DNA here is from genome assembly GCF_016772045.2 of Ovis aries. Taxonomy (NCBI): domain Eukaryota; kingdom Metazoa; phylum Chordata; class Mammalia; order Artiodactyla; family Bovidae; genus Ovis; species Ovis aries. The sequence goes on along the minus strand of NC_056055.1, from coordinate 9,993,020 downwards.
ATGATGCTAAAGCTGAAGCTCCAGTACTTTGGACACCTCATGTGAAGAGTTGACTCATTGGAAAAGACTCTCATGCTGGGAGAGATTGAGGGCAGGAGGAGAAGGGGACGACCCAGGATGAGATGGCTGGATGGCATCACGGACTCGATGGACGTGAGTCTGAGTGAACTCCGGGAGATGGTGATGGACAGGGAGGCCTGGCGTGCTGCGATTCATGGGGTCGCAAAGAGTCGGACACGACTGAGCGACTGAACTGAACTGAACTGAACTGACTGCGAGGAGTGTAGTATCTGCTCTCCAAGGGGTCTAAGTGGGGTCTGTCTGCAGAGAACAAAATCCTTCCTAGGCAGCTGTAAACAGAAAGAGCTTGGCACACAGTTAATTGGAAAATCCAAAGAAACAAACTCTAGGATGAGCCTTCAAAAACAACTACCAAAACCACATGGCAGAACTGGGCCACCAAGGGAGCTACTGCTCTTGACACTGCCAGAAGCCAGTTTAGAGACTTGTTTCAGGAACATGCTACCTGGGCCACAGGTAGAAAGATGCCTCTGCTCAAGTGCAAAGCTACTCTAGACCTATCTCTCCTCTACTCAAATCTGTACCAGCAAAGAATGGATCCCTGGCACCTGCTCCTCTCCACATGTAACATGGTTCCTAATCAAGTCTAGGATCATACAAGACAGACAAGATCAGTATGACTATTTTTTTTCTTTTGCTTCAGGCTCCAATATGGCTTGCCCTGGGACTATTACTGATCTTGTCTTTGTTGAACATTTTGGGATTTTGTTGATCATAATTTTGTGTTTAAATATTGAGTTAAAAAACTATTAAAATATTATTTGTTTTTATTACTGAGTACTTTGGTGCCCCTTTAAAAAAAGCCTCTTGATGAAAGTGAAAGAGGAAAGCGAAAAAGTTGGCTTAAAGCTCAACATCCAGAAAACGAAGATCATGGCATCTGGTCCCATCACTTCATGGGAAATAGATGGGGAAACAGTAGAAACAGTGTCAGACTTTATTTTCTGGGGCTCCAAAATCACTGCAGATGGTGATTGCAGCCTGAAATTAAAAGACACTTACTCCTTGGAAGAAAAGTTATGACCAACTTAGATAGTATATTCAAAAGCAGAGACATTACTTTGCCGACTAAGGTCCGCCTAGTAAAGGCTATGGTTTTTCCTGCGGTCATGTATGGATGTGAGAGTTGGACTGTGAAGAAGGCTGAGTGCTGAAGAATTGATGCTTTTGAACTGTGGTGTTGGAGAAAGACTCTTGAGAGTCCCTTGGACTGCAGGGAGATCCAACCAGTCCATTCTGAAGGAGATCAACCCTGGGATTTCTTTGGAAGGAATGATGCTAAAGCTGAAGCTCCAGTACTTTGGCCACCTCATGTGAAGAGTTGACTCATTGGAAAAGACTCTGATGCTGGGAGAGATAGGGGGCAGGAGGAGAAGGGGACGACCCAGGATGAGATGGCTGGATGGCATCACAGACTCGATGGATGTGAGTCTGAGTGAACTCCGGGAGATGGTGATGGACAGGGAGGCCTGGCGTGCTGCAGTTCATGGGGTTGCAAGGAGTCGGACACGACTGAGCGACTGAACTGAACTGAACTTGGTGCCCCTTTAAATAGGGGGCCAAATGTGAGAGTCCAAAGTACTGGCACTGATAAAATATGTCTAACTAGCATAATTTAAGTCACATTCAGAATCTTGCTACAAAGGAGTCTGGGAAACACAGTGTCTAGCTTTTTGGCCTCCATAATATGGGAAAGTCAGCAAGAAGGAGGTTGCTAAACAGGTATTAGAGAAACCAATACCTAATATCAGCCACACGTGAAACTGAATTTGACTTGCGGAGGAAGCTACAAATCATTTGCTTCCTGTGCTTTTAATATTACATTTCATGCTGCCAAAGTCTTCCCCTCACTCTTTCTCGCGCTTTCAATGTGTGTGTGTGCTCATTTTCATTAAAAGTGTCCTCAATTTATTTTTAAACTTCACTGGATGAAAGATGGTTACTTGCAGCTGTGTTTTTGTTTTTGTTTTGTTTTTCCTCACACCAGAGATACCAAAGTTTTGGTTCTTTCATAGCTCCACAATAAAAAGTTATATTTAAGAAATAAGCAAATAGATACTTTTATGTGTTTCTCCTAGACTGGAAAAGAATGTTCATTGGCACTTTCTTGGTTATGGTAGTAGGATCACCAGCATTTCCGAAGGACAATCCAGTGCCATCCAAACTCTGGTCAGCTTATTCTAACTTCCCTCCTTATAGTGTATATTTTCCTTGGTTTTCACATTATACATCAAACCTTTTGTTTTTATCTCAGGATCCACATTCCTTGTTGAAAATACAATTTAAATTTTTTTGCACTTTGAAAAGGTAAATACAAAGTGTTACTAAAACTATAAAACCTAAACTTTGGGGCATTTTGTGTTATCAGGAAATTCACTGCAGCTTGACATAGAATCACTAGTTCAACTTTTCATACATTTCATTGAGTAAACAAGTGATTTACTGTGTTCTTTAAAAATGTGTTCTTAAAAGAGTTAAACTCCCTGTAATTCTTAAAATGTCAAACTTGCTTTTAACAAAGATGAAATTTGAAGTATTCTGGAAGAAAAATTAGAGTTTAACTTAATAAGTCAGCAAGGGGAAGGTTTTTCTAAATTTGACACTTCAAGAGTCATAAAAATTTTTTTAATTCAACAAAATAAAAATTTTAAATTGCTGCATGGAAAAACTGTAAAGGAAGTCAGAAAGCAAAACAACAATATCAAAAATTTTGCAACACATATAATACACAATAGGCTAATTTCCTTACTGTTTAAACAGTTTCTACAAAGAAATAAGAAAATGACTATCCACTAAATAGAAATGTGGACAAAAGATATGTAGGGACTATTTAGAAATGCAGATATTTTATTTTTCAGTCTCAGAATCCCATTTGATTCTTTTCTTTTTAGTATGAAGATATGAAAATTATGAAAGAGCATATAAGTAACTAATGTATATCCAATTGAAGTTCTATAGGGAAGAAGGGGGAGAATATTCCCAGTATATTTTTTTAAACAACAGCTGAGAATTTCCTGGAATTGACCAAATAGCTGTTCTTCATGGTCAGGAAGTACAACTAATCCCATGCAGGACAAATGAAAAAGAAATTACACTTTGACCCAGCAACTTGAAAGTTCGACAACCAAAACCATATATTTTTAAAGAAGTCAGAGGAAAAATACACAATATTCCCAAGGAATATTAAGTAGACTAACTATTGGCTCTCAAAAACAACAGAAACCAGGAAACAGTGGAATAATATCTTTTATATCAATTCAAAGCTAGTGGAGGTGATGGAATTTCAGCTGAGTTATTTCAAACCCTAAAAGATGATGCTGTGAAAGTGCTGCACTCAATATGCCAGCAAATTTGGAAAACTCAGCAGTGGCCACAGGACTGGAAAAGGTCAGTTTTCATTCCAGTCCCAAAGAAGGGCAATGACAAAGAATGTTCAGACTAACGCACAACCGCACTCATCTCACATGCTAGCAAAGTAATGCTCAAAATTCTCCAAGCTAGGCTTCAAAAGTATGTGAACTGAGAACTTCCAGATATGTAAGCTGGATTTAGAAAAGACTGATGAAGCAGAGATCAAATTGTCAGCATCCGTTGGATCATAGAAAAAGCAAGAGAATTCCAGAAAAACATCTACATCTGCTTCACTGACTACACTAAAGCCTTTGACTGTGTGGATCACAACAAACCATGGAAAATTCTTAAGAGATGGGAATACCAGGCCACCTTATCTTTCTCCTGAGAAACCTATATGCAGGTCAAGAAGCAACAGTTAGAACCGGACATGAACAGTGGACTGGTTCCAAATTGGAAAAGGAGTATGTCAAGGCTGTATATTGTCACCTTGCTTATTTAACTTATATGCAGAGTACATCATGAAAAATGCTGGTCAGAATGAAGCACAAGCTGGAGTCAAGACTGCTGGGAGAAATATCAATAACCTTAGATATGCAGATGACACCACCCTTATGGCAGAAAGCGAACAGGAACTAAAGAGCCTCTTGATGAAGGTGAAAGAGGAGAGTGAAAAAGCTGGCTTAAAACTCAACATTCAAAAAATGAAGATCATAAGCATCCACTCCCATCATTTCATGGAAAATAGATGGGGAGACAATGGAGACAGTGAGAGACTTTATTATTATTATTTTTTGCTTCAAAATCACTGCAGATGATGACTGCAGCCATGAAATTAAAAGACGCTTGCTCTTTGGAAGAAAAGCTATGACAAACCTAGAAAGCATATTAAAAGCAGAGACATTACTTTCCCAACAAAGGTCTGTCTAGTCAAAGCTATGGTTTCTCCACTAGTCATGTATGGATGTGAGAGTTGGACTATAAAGAAAGCTGAGCACCGAAGAATTGATGCTTTTGGACTATAGTGTTGGAGAAGACTCTGGAGAATCCCTTGGATGGCAAGGAGATCCAACCAGTCCATCCTAAAGGAAATCAGGCTTGAATATCATTGAAAGGACTGATGCTGAAGCTAAAGCTCCAATACTTTGGCCACCTGATATGAAGAACTGATTTATTGGAATAGACCCTGATGCTGGGAAAGACTGAAGGTGGGAAGAAAAGGGGACGACAGAGGATGAGATGGTTGGATGGCATCACCGACTCGATGGACATGAGTTTGAGCAAGCTCCAGGAGACGGTGAAGGACAGAGAAGACTTGTGTGCTGCAGTCCATGGGGTCACAAAGAGTTAGACATGACTGAGTGACTGAACAACAACATATCAATTCATAATTACATGTTGGTGAAACTATGGGACAAAAATAGGGATGAAATTAAGATATTTTGAGACTGAGTTTGCCAGTAATAGGACTTCAGTAAAGGAAGTTAGAGGATGTAGTTCAGGTGAGAGGATGACCCCAGAAAGAAGGCTTAATATGTAGGAAGAAATCAGTAAATATGTGAATAAACTGTTTTTAAAAATTGCCTGTCCACATCAATAATAATAAAAATGCCTAATTTGAAGGGTAGAGCTACAAGATAGACATTAAAATATTGCACAGCAATAACATGTAATATGTGGGAGATTCTTGGTTCTCTGAGGGAGAGCATTGAACATTTATTGAGTTTATTTATGAAATGAAATGAAAACATTTATTGAACATCAATTGAAAATTTTTAGATTTTATATCAGGAATACCTGTTAATATCTTAAGGATAACTGATACAAGAATAGTGCACACAAGTTTAATCATTAGATGGAAAATAGAAAAAAAGATGCCTATTTCTTTTTTTTTAATGTTAAAAGGAAAATGAAAGAAGTGTGTAAGAAAGAAAAATAAGGGAAAACATATGAAGCCAAGTAAACCAAAATGAACTAAAACATGAGAGTCAGAGATTGTCATACAAGATATTAAAAACTGGGCACTGTACTCTGTATTAAGCATATCTGAACTTAAGGTTGCAGTACGGTTGAAGCTAAAGAGATGGAGAAATATATACTGGGTAAATACTAACCAATAGAAAGCTGGAGAGACTGCACTAAATCAAACAAGACAGATTTTTAAGAAAAAGCGAATTATTATGATTAAATTGAAGATGAAAACACAACCCCAGGAAGTTCAATTCATAAGAAAACAAAATAATTCTAAATACTTACTCTCTATATTAAACTACCCGCTCCAAAACCACTGCAGATGGTGACTGCAGCCATGAAATTAAAAGACGCTTACTCCTTGGAAGAAAAGTTATGACCAACCTAGATAGCATATTCAAAAGCAGAGACATTACTTTGCCGACTAAGGTCTGTCTAGTCAAGGCTATGGTTTTTCCAGTGGTCGTGTATGGATGTGAGAGTTGGACTGTGAAGGCTGAGCTCCGAAGAAGTGATGCTTTTGAACTGTGGTGTTGGAGAAGACTCTTGAGAGTTCCTTGGACTGCAAGGAGATCCAACTAGTCCATTCTAAAGATCAGCCCTGGGATTTCTTTGGAAGGAATGATGCTAAAGCTGAAACTCCAGTACTTTGGCCACCTCATGTGAAGAGCTGACTCATTGGAAAAGACTCTGATGCTGGGAGGGATTGGGGGCAGGAGGAGAAGGGGCTGACAGAGGATGAGATGGCTGGATGGCATTACTGACTCAATGGACGTGAGTCTGAGTGAACTCCAGGAGTTGGTGATGGACAGGGAGGCCTGGCGTGCTGCGATTCATGGGGTCGCAAAGAGTCGGACATGACTGAGTGACTGAACTGAACTGAACTGAACTGAACTGAGGGACTTTGCTGGCTGTCCAGTGGTTAAGACTCTGTGCTTCCAATGGAGGAGGCATTGGATCAATCACTGGTTGGGGCACTAAGATCACACACACTGTACCGCCAAAAAAAAAAAAAAGCCCTCCTTAATTATCCCATTTGAGTGTGTCATCTCTCCTTTCAAGACATCCTGATAGACTAAGTACTGGTGCAAACGCAGGAACCCATCCGTATGCTGCTGCGAGAACTTGAGGTGGTAAGATACTTTCGTCTAATGATTAAACTTCAGAAAACACCTGAGCAGCATTTAGAAAGTTAGAAATGTGCACAGTCTGTAATCTAGCATCTCTGCTCTTAGATATAAGCTCAGAAAAACTGCTTTGAAGAAACACTTAAAATTAAGTGACCTTCACAGCAATGTTGCGATAGCAAAAAATTAAATACAGCCTAGACGGCATGACTGAGCTATGCAAATAAACATTTAATTTTGGGAGGAAAAACAAACTAAATATATATCAATAGGAAAAAGATAAAGAAACAGTAGAATGGTCACACGATGCTATGCAGTGCCTGTTAGTGAACTATTAGTTACATATATCGATGTGGATGGACCTCACAAACTTAATTTTAAGATGACAAAAATGGCAGAAGAATGTACATAGAAGATACTATGGAGCTTTAAAGGGCTTCCCTGGTGGCTCAGCTGGTAAAGAAAATGCAGGAGACCTAGGTTCAGTCCCTGGGTCAGGAAGATCCCCTGGAGAAGGGAACTACTACCCATTCCAGTATTCTTGCCTGGAGAATTCTATGGACAGAGGAGCCTGGCAGGCTACAGTCCATGGGGTCGCAAAGAGTCAGACACGACTGAGCAACTTTCACTTTCACGAAGCTTTAAAACATGCAAAAAAAATGCTAACCATTGCTTGGGGACACAATATATAACAAACACATAAAGAATATTTTGGGAATGATAACTATCAAATTCAGAATAGTGGCTACCTCTAGGAGGAAGAAGGGCTTCCCAGTTCAGTTCAGGTCAGTTGCTCAGTCATGTCCGACTCTGCAACCCCATGAATCGCAGCACGCCAGGCCTCCCTGTCCATCACCAACTCCCGGAGTTCACTCAAACTCACGACCATTAAGTCAGTGATGCCATCCAGCCATCTCATCCTCTGTCAGCCCCTTCTCCTCCTGCCCCCAGTCCCTCCCAGCATCAGGGTCTTTTCCAATGAGTCAACTCTTCGCATGAGGTGGCCAAAGTACTGGAGTTTCAGCTTTAGCATCATTCCTTCCAAAGAACACCCAGGGCTGATCTCCTTCAGAATGGACTGGTTGGATCTCCTTGCAGTCCAAGGGACTCTCAAGAGTCTTCTCCAACACCACAGTTCAAAAGCATCAATTCTTCAGCACTCAGCCTTCTTCACAGTCCAACTCTCACATCCACACATGACCACAGGAAAAACCATAGCCTTGACTAGACAGACCTTAGTCGGCAAAGTAATGTCTCTACTTTTGAATATACTATCTAGATTGGTCATAACTTTTCCTCCAAGGAGTAAGTGTCTTTTAATTTCATGGCTGCAATCACCATCTGCAGTGATTTTGGAGCCCCCCAAAATAAAGACTGACACTGTTTCTACTGTTTCCCATCTATTTCCCATGAAGTGATGGGATCAGATGCCATGATCTTCGTTTTCTGAATGTTGAGCTTTAAGCCAACTTTTTCACTCTCCTCTTTCACTTTCATCAATAGGCTTTTGAGTTCCTCTTCACTTTCTGCCATAAGGGTGGTGTCATCTGCATATCTGAGGTTATTGATATTTCTCCCAGCAATCTTGATTCCAGCTTGTGTTTCTTCCAGTCCAGCATTTCTCATGATGTACTCTGCATAGAAGTTAAATAAGCAGAGTGACAATATACAGCCTTGACGTACTCCTTTTCCTATTTGAAACCAGTCTGTTGTTCCATGTCCAGTTCTAACTGTTGCTTCCTGACCTGCATACAGATTTCTCAAGAGGCAGGTTAGGTGGTCTGGTACTCCCATCTCTTTCAGAATTTTCCACAGTTTATTGTGATCCACACAGTCAAAGGCTTTGGCATAGTCAATAAAGCAGAAAGAGATGTTTTTCTGGAACTCTCTTGCTTTTTCCATGATCCAGCGGATGTTGGCAATTTGATCTCCGGTTCCTCTGCCTTTTCTAAAACCAGCTTGAACATCTGGAAGTTCACAGTTCACATATTGCTGAAGCCTGGCTTGGAGAGTTTTGAGCATTACTTTACTAGCATGTGAGATGAGTGCAATTGTGCAGTAGTTTGAGCATTCTTTTGCATCGCCTTTCTTTGGGATTGGAATAAAAACTGACCTTTTCCAGTCCTGTGGCCACTGCTGAGTTTTCCAAATTTGCTGGCATATTGAGTGCAGCACTTTCACAGCATCATCTTTCAGGATTTGAAACAGCTCAACTAGAATTCCATCACCTCCACTAGCTTTGTTCATAGTGATGCTTTCTAAGGCCCACTTGACTTCACATTCCACAATGTCTGGCTCTAGATTAGTGATCACACCATCATGCTTATCTGGGTCGTGAAGATCTTTTTTGTACAGTTCTTCTGTGTATTCTTGGAGTCTAATTAAAAAAAGATAAACAATTTATAAAAGAAGAAGACAGGCATGCATGGCTCTTCTCTGGGAATACTGAGATTCAACTCTGAAGGTTAGTGTTTCAAGAATTAGGACCCAATCCTTGTTAAGATTGAACAGAGAAAACGAAAGCAGCATTGTAAAGCACCTATACTCCAATAAAAATTAATTAAAAATAAGAATCTATAGACATTAAAAAAACAATTTGAAAAAAAAAGATTCAACAGAGAAAGAATTCATTTCATCTGATTACATGAAACCAAGCCATTTCCTGATGCACCTACACTTGAGACTTAGGGAAATGGGATGTAGAAGATATGGGTACTAGTAATTCTGATGAGGATTTAATTAAGAACTCAATTTTCCCAGACTTCCAGTACTTGACTGCCTGATGTTTCTCTAATAGGAACTGTTGATATGTTCTAATTATGGTGGGTTATTTATGGGATCAAGTCTCATCTCTCTGCTCAATTATGTTTTGTTTGGGAGATTTGCGTTCTTTTATGACTCTGGTTCTTAATTGAGTCTATTGTCTTCCCTGAAGATGTGCTTAGTCTGGGGACCCATTAGATTGTGGCTTTTCCTTTATGAGAGATGCTGCCACCCTTAACATTTCTCTTCCTTTTTCATTGATAAACTGTGAAGTCACAGGAAGATGATTCCATTTCTCCCATTCTTAGCGCCACTTGTAGCTGGGCTCCTGGCCCATGACTTTGCCCTGCAAACTCAGCTTAAAGCCTTTCTTTATATTTAAAACTATATTATTACATTATTTTGTAGGTTGATTTCTTTCCAACATTATAAGATGACTCTGTTTCCATAACCATAACTGTGGATCTCCATTATTTTTAAAGGCCACATAAGTATTCTATGTTATGGATATGTGATTATTTGTGTAACCAATTTTCCATTAGTGGGTATCCTGGTGGTTTGCGACCTGTGATGGGTAGCTTTGGACATGCATCTTTGTGCACATCCATAGTTATTGCTAAGATCAGTTCCTGGAAGGCAAATTGCAGAGTCCAAGGACATGTCCTATGTTAGGACTATTAAAGAAAAGACTATGGACTGTCAAATTCCAACAGATTAGTTTTCAACTGGAGCTGAAGGAAGGTATGAGAAGTGGAAACATATGCCCGAGGACAAGAACAGCACAGAGGAAGGTATGAATGCTAGGAACTGTAACGTGTATTTCAGTCCTTGCTAACCTGTTTTGAAGACATGCTGACCATGATGAGAGCAAGTTAGTGATGGCATAGAACTTCAGCTCTGCCGTGAGTTTCTAAATATCCTTATTACACTTCATCTTTCCTCATACAGTTCACAGCACACAGTGGGTGTGTAATAAAACTTTGTTGAACTGAACTTAGTCAGCACAGAAGTCTATAACCTCTGTGTTCCCTCAGAGCCCTTTCAGCCTAGACTTGTGGGATAAAAATACAGCAAAGGAGAAATTGACAGAGGTTCTGGATTTATCACAATTTTGTGATTAGGAAGGAAGAATGAAAGTGAAAGTGAAAGTTGCTCAGTAACCCCATGGACTAGACAGCCCAAGGAATTCTCCAGACTAGAATACTGGAGTGGGTAGCCTTTCCCTTCTCCAGAGGATCTTCCCAACCCAGGGATCAAACTCAGGTCTCCTGCATTGCAGGCAGATTCTTTACCAGGTGAGCCACCAGGGAAGCCCAAGAATACTGGAGTGGGTAGCCTATCCCTTCTCCAGCAGATCTTCCCAACTCAGGAACTGGACCAGGCTCTCTTGCATTACAGGCAGATTCTTTACCAGCTGAGCTACCAGGGAAGCCCATGGAGGAAGAATATCATCCTATAAACATTGCCTTTTGCCAGTAATTTACATCCCCAATTTTTATTCTATGGCCTTTTAAACATGGAGGAAATATATAATGAGATGAAAATATGAAACACTCATACAATCGTTTATCATGTTCAGGGGGTATTGATTCTCTGAAATGCTCTTGAACCTGGGTGTGCTTCCAGCATGCAAAGATTGCTGTCCTATGACATGATCACCTCTCTCTGCTCAGCAGGGTCATCTCAAGTCCCCCTGTGTTCTCCTTGGCACTAACACAGGGGTTCTCTGGGGACAGAAAACCACCCCCTGCCCCACACACAGCACCATGGAGGGAGATCTTCCTTATCTTTCACTTCCAAATCTGAATGATGCTTTGAGGTCTCATTCTTTCATTTATTTATTTATTTTAATTTCTTTGGCCTTGTTGCAAGGCATATGGGATCTTAGTTCCCTGCCTAGGGGTTGAACCCATGCCCCTTCCATTGGAAGCATGGAGTCTTAACCACTGGATCACCAGGGAAGTTCTGAGGTCTGATTTTTGAATAATACTCTCTGTTAAGCCAGGGCTGCCCTTTTCTGAAGCCACTTCTCTACACAATGTAGAACCCTGTGAGGCCATTCACCATATACCGCCATTTTCTCTCATTGGCCTCAACCTACAACAAGAAGTCTGTATTCATTTTCTAGCCCTGCCATACAAATTACCATGTTTCATGGCTTAAAAACACAGTCGTTTATTATCTCACAGTTCTGTGGGCCCAGAGGTCTGGCCACAATACCTAGCTGGGTCCTCTACTGTAGCTCTCAGATGGTAGGGGCTGGAGTTGGCTCTTAGGTGGAAACTCCCGGACAGATTCTGCGTAAGCCCATCTGAGCTGCTGGGGGAATTCAGTTCCTTGTGGGTGTAGGACTGAGCTCCCATCTCCTTGTTGGCTGTCAGCCAGAGCCTGGTCATTGCTGTCAGAGGATGCCTACCTTCCTTTCCCTTGCTTTCATGTGGTTTCCCTTCAGCAATGGTGGGTTAAACTCTCTCTCACACCACCAAGGTCTCTGACTTCTTTTGCCGCATCTCTCCCAGCCCAGCCAGAGAAAGTTCTCAACTTTTATGGGCTCGTGCGATTAGATTAGGCTATCTGAATAATCCAGGATGGTCTCCCTATTTTTAGGCTTGTAATGTTTAAAAGACACTTGCTTCTTGGAAGAAAAGCTATGATAAACCTACACGGCAGTAATAAATTTAATATTTATTAAATACTTTATTTAATAAACAATGTTAAAAAGCAGAGACATTACTTTGCCTACAAAGGTCCATATAGTTAAAGCTATGGTTTTTCCAGTTGTCATGTACAGATGTGAGAGTTGGACTATAAAGAAAGCTGAGGGCCAAAGAATTGATGTTTCTAAACTATGGTGTTGGAGAAGACTCTTGAGAGTCCCTTGGGCTGCAAGGAGATCCAACCAGTCAGTCTTAAAGGAAATCAACCCTGAATGTTCATTGGAAAGACTGATGCTGAAGCTGAAACTCCAATACTTTGGTCACCTCATATGAAGTGCTGACTCTTTAGAAAAGACCCTGATGTTGGGAAAGATTGAAGGCAGGTACTGAAGGAGATGACAGAGATGAGATGGTTGGATGGCATCACCAATTCAATGGACATGAGTTTGAGCAAAACTCATGAGATGGTGAAAGACAGGGAAGCCTGGTGTGCTGCAGTCCATGGGGTCACGAACAGTTGGACGTGACTGAGCAACTGAACAACAACCAATGTTAATTACATCTGTAATATCCTTTTAGGCACTGGAAGCTAACAGTGCCAGGGATTAGATTATGGACATGTTGGGAAGAAGAGGCATTCTGCCCTCTTCAAGGGGTGATGCCAGGAATCCAGCTTTCCTTGCAGCTGTCTCTCCGATAAGCTCTAGCATGAGGCCTGGTGTTCTGTCTCCTCTGGTTTTAATCCTTCCTCACTCTATGGAGCCCTCTCCATAGAGTGGAGCTTGAACAGACACCAGCTTGAACAGAACTTCCCTGCCTTTTCCAGGCTGGCACATGGCTCCATGGTCCCAACCACAGTTTCAGGGGAAACTAGCTTCTGTGTCAGAGAAGGCAATGGCACCCCACTCCAGTACTCTTGCCTGGAAAATCCCATGGACGGAGGAGCCTGGTGGGCTGCAGTCCATGGGGTCGCTAAGAGTCGGACACGACTGAGCGACTTCACTTTCACTTTTCACTTTCATGCATTGGAGAAAGAAATGGCAACCCACTCCAGTGTTCTTGCCTGAAGAATCCCAGGGACGGGGGAGCCTGGTGGGCTGCCGTCTATGGGGTCGCACAGAGTCGGACACGACTGAAGTGACTCAACCATAACAGTAACAGCTTCTGTGTAAATATGCCAATCATCTCCGCCCTTAAAGCACTTTAAAATTGATAAAGCAAGGTAGGTGAGGAAACTAGACTCTAAAAAGGCAAGGCACATCAGGAATAAGAGCATTGACAGAGTGTGAGGTCACCTTGCAAGGGCCAGAAATACATCTCAGGTCTCCAGACTGCTAGGCTGTTATCCTTTCCCATTCCCTGCCAACCAGAAGCCACGTAGCTAAGGAACATACCTTCCAGCTTTCCAAGAGAATCCCAAGGGAGAGGCTGGCAAGCCTATTAGAAGTTTGGCAGGTTATTACTGGGCTCCAGTTGCTGAGGATTTGCAATGGAAGCACCCTCCCATAGTGAATGACACACTCTGGTCACTGGCACAGACTAAATGGAGACACCAGCTTGAACAGAACTTCCCTGCCTTTTCCAGGCTGGCAGATGGCTCTGACTTGGCCATAGTTCAGCTCCAGGTAACAGACTGAAAAAGAGAAGAGAAAGTCAGAGAACTACAGAACAGTTGAGTTGTGAGAGGGCAGCAATTTAGAGATCATCTAGTCCAAATCCTTCACCTGATTATAGAGATGGAAAATGGAGGACTACAAGGATGGGGAGGTTGCCCAACTGCACTTATCCCGAAGACCCAGCCATTCTGCTGCCCAGAGCAGAATTCAATTCTCAACCCCATGATATCCTGGTCCTTTCTATTCAGTCATCCTATGAACCTAACCTTATGACCCACAGCATTATGACTTATGTGTGTATAGACACGCAAATGTGCTTGTTCGTATTCACCCGACCACCACCACACACACCCATGCACTAGCAATCTCAGTCGAGTTAATAGTTGAGAGCTGGGACTCTGAAGTCAGGCTATCTAGGTTCGAATCTCTACAATGCTAAACCTTAGGTAAGTTACTTAACCTCTCTGTGCTTCAGTTTCCTCATTTATAAGTGAGAATACTACTAGTACCCACTTTATAGGGTTGTTTTGAGAATTCACTAAAATGCTATATGTAAAGGGCTTTAAATGGTATCTGGCATATAGTAAGTGCTGGGAAATTGCTTGTTATTATTTCCAGAATGGTTACTGTCATACCTATTTTTCTCTCGGGGAAGAAATAAAGACCTAATAAAAATAATGATGTCATGCAATAATACAGGCTGAAGTGCCTGGAGGGGCTGGGGTAAAAGTGGGGTGGGTGTAAGAAAAATTGTGGCAGCCTCCTCAATTCTATTTGATTTTCCATTTTGAAAGAGAAATGAACACAAGGAAATATTTCTGTACTCTAAGAAAAACAGCAGTGCACTTTGGCATCAGTACTAGGAACAATAAGGAGTGGTGGGGACTGTGGTTAACTGGAGCAGAACAGAGCACGTGCCCTTTTCAAAGGGGTAGTTGCTAGTCAGTTTCACCTCATCGCTGCCATGTGGGAATTCCAATCTGATGTTGTCAGATCTCTTGATTTTTTTTTTAAGAGAAGCCAGAAATCTGCATTTTTCATGCAGAATCTTCCAATTATTAAAGGTTGGCTCAACTCTTTGAAAACATTGGATGAGCCAAACAAAACATCTGTGGACCAGATTCAGCCACAGCTGCCAGGCCTCGTTTTCTGCCTTATACTTGTGTGCTATAGTCATCATCTTACGCAATCCTATGGTGTCCACGTAAGCAATGTTGGGTGGCTATCAGTGGCCGCCTCTGGGGATGAGCTAAAGAAACTCAGAGAGTGGCAGCTCACTGCAGGTAACTCAGCTAGTTAAAGGGGGAAATCTGAGGTTATGAACTGGATTTTCCATGGTAGACTGCATCCCTGTTCCTAAGATAGGCCTTTCCTTCTCTGGGCTTCAGTTTGCTCATAAGCAAAATGGATAAAGAAAATCTGGGTTTTCTCCCAATCCTTCTTGAGTACTATCATAACTTCTGGCTACTCCTTATCAACCTAATACCTGCCAGGCTTTAAGTTAAGTACCTTATGTGGTGGGATGTGTGCTGATTTTGACTCCTTGTTTCCCTCCTGTTGGGGAACATTCCTGCTTCTCTTCATGTGTTTCTGGTAGAGCCATTGATTATGATACACAGTAAACCCCAGCCAATGGCCACATGATCCAAGCCTGGCCAATCACGGTTTTCCATCTTCTTGTTAACAGTGATTAATTAGTTCAAGAGGTGAGAACGTGACCCAAGCAGGATCTGAAGGGACCTTCTTTGGGATTGCCATGCAGATGCTGGCAGAAGGACTCACTTTCTTTGTTGGGATGCTAAGCAGGGGCTGCTGGTGGGCCTGTCCCTGCTATGTTGCAAAGGCTTCTCTGCAATAGGAGAGAAAGAAGCCAACATTCAGAAAGGCAGAAACAAGTAGAGACTAAGAGACAGATGGAGAGGGAGTCATGGTGGTTCAGAATTCAGGTCCCAAAGCCTTGGTCCCTACAGCTCTTCCTCAGCTACAATGGGCTACCCCATTACTCTCTGAACCATAGGAAACGATCAGTTCCTTATCCAGTTCCTTAAGCAGGTTGGGTTTCTGTTAATTGCACTAAGAAAATTTAGACAATTGCAAAAAACTTTTGCAACCCCCAAAATTCAGACAATTACATTAGAATCTAAGGTCCATTAGAACGTAACTCTGAGAGCGAAGTCATATCAGTCTTGGCTACTACTGCATATCCAGTGCTGCGAGCAGTACCTGGCTTAGAGGAGATTCTCAGGAAATGTGCTAAATGAACAGAGTACGTGAGTGTTTTCTTATAGAATTCTCACACAGAATCTGGGAGAGGCATCATTATCCACAGTTCCAAATGGCAAGATGAGGGTCAAGTTCATCCACCTAGACAGTGGGTGACGTTATTCATAAACCTGGATTTGTGTCACCTCTCAGCCCCCTTCTTGCCTTCACTGATGCAGGGAATCAGATCTTTCAAAAGCACGGGCTTAATTCAATCACCCTTACTTCAAACCCTATCCTGGGGTTTACTGGTCTGCCAGTCAGCCCCAGGGGCTGGAGTCCAGGGCAGGTCCGTTCCGCATCATCATTTGGGCCTTTGCCACTGCCCCCACTTCTTCAGCTTGGCTTTTCTGCAGCGCCCAGCCAGCTTCCAGACGGAGTTTTTCTGCCTGGTCGTTGTTCTCCCCCAATGCTGTGAATCTGTTCCAAGTTCCTGGTGAGTTATTGGATCCTCAGTTTTAAATCTTTTTCATATGCAAGTAGTTTATTCTCATTAAGAGAAATCCTATCTTCTGCTTGTTTAACTCTGTCAGTTAAATCCGTTAAGTTTATTTGTGTTTGCCCAGTGGTAATTTTTATTGAGAGAACATCTGAAACCATCTGCAGGGAGGAAGTTCTAGAAGCCAGAGGAGTGCCCCAGCTCTGTTACTGATTTTCCTGACATCACCACCACCCAGAACGGCTCCTTCCATCCATAGGAGGCTGACCACAGGGCTGCTCATCCTTTTGAGTTTTGAATTTGCATAGGAACAGACTTGACTTCCAAGACTCCACACTGAGTGCTTTTTTTGTTGGAGGGGTTTTCAAAGAAGGGTACCCCTGAAGAGCTAGGTTTAATGATTTCTGATGCAGGGTGTTAATGAGCAGTTTTCTGCCTTCAGAAGAAGGGAAAGGACCCAGAATGAACTCCCCCACCCAGATATGGTCATTCCCACCTCTACCCTCAAATCGCCCCTGGGATCCTACTTCACTTTGTATCATTAACAAGTCTCTGGCACTTTCCCTCTCTGGTTAGATTCATCTTCTTTATTTCCCTTCTAGACGGAAAGCCTTGAGTAAGGGCTGTGTAAAATTAGTTAGCCCCCTGGTTTATTCGATGGAGTATCTGGAATACAGTAAGCTCGTTTCAGTATTTGATGAATGAATGAATGAATCTGTGAACATCATATTCTTCACACAGCACCTGCCTTCGCAGAATACCTCTATCAGGGATAATCACAAGGAAATGACCGTAGGGGTCCCAGGGAGATGGTTATCATTGCACCTGTTTTTTAAGCATTTATTTTCCTATCTTCATTTTCCTTAAGGAAAAAGAGCCTCACCTTGTTAATCAAAAGTTTCCTGTGTTCATTTTTTCCCATGAAAATGGCAATTTCCAAATCATACAGAACAAAGATAAGCACAATTACAAAACCTGGCAACTGAAAAAGATACACTGTAGATTTCAGAATAGCAAAGAAAACTTACACAAAGCTTCACTTTTCAAGTCCCCTCATTCCCATCCAGGTTTTTCAGCATCCCATTTTGACTCAAAAGAAATCTGTAAGAGATTGAGCTTTCAACTATTAATTAAGCTGTCAAGATAGTGAGCTCCCCATCACCAGAGGCAGGCAAGTGGAGGTTGGATGACTAACAATGGAGAAAACAGAATAGAAAATACTGACTAGAATACAGTGAGAACTGTAATAATAATGTGATTTCCAAACCCCCAAATAACAAATTCGATTCCATAGCTGGAAGACAGAAAGCAGTAGTGGAAAATAGCATAAGATTTAGGTTTAAGCAGTCTTGAACCTGACTTTTGTCTCCAGTAATAAATCCCTGTGTGACCTTGAGAAAGTTACATAATTTCTCTGATTAAATATAAATGATAAAGATCCTAGCACAGTGCCTAGCACAGAGTCCATTAAAATATTCTAGCCTTCTTTATTTTAGGAGGGGTGTGATAGATCACAAAATTGGCCCCAAATCCCTCCCCTCCCATCCCATCCTTGTAAGCATACTCATTTCCAAAGTGACATTAACTCTCCTCCCATCCAGAGGCAGACTCCACCTAGGAATCAGGGGTGGTCATGTGATTTCCTTTGCCCAATGGGCATCGGCACATGTGGTACAAGCGGAGGTTTGAAAAAGTCACTTAGAAACCCCAAACCTATGACCATGTGAGCCCGATTAGCCTGCTGGATGGAAGAGACATGTAGCTAATTTCCCCTGCTCACTCTGGGCAGCATGTAACAGAGGCCACTTCAGGCCCTCCAGCTCCCCAGCCATCCCTCCAGCTAACTGCAGAACTACCTGGTTGACTGATAGATTCATAAGCGGTAATAAAATAGTGGTTATAAGCCCCTAGGTCTTGGGGTAGTTTGTTACACAGCAAAAACTGGCTATTACAAGCAGATTGGAAAAGCCATCTGTCATCAATAATAAGAATCAACGTGGAAACTGCATTTGCTTCTCAAAAACTCACTCAATAGGTGACTTTGCCATGTTACAGATATATCTCCTAATGCAGTGGCTATCGCTGTGAATAGAACTGTCAAAATACAGCTGAATTGTTTGTCAGGCTTTTAGCTAATTTAATCTACAGAAATTCATGTTATGCCTAAAACAATAAATTTTAATGCTGGGGCTGCTAAATGCAAAAAGAAATTTAAGCCGTATTTACACAAGTGCTACATTCCCAGGAAAACCCACAGGTCCTCCTGGAGCTGAGGCTGGCTTGGGGCATCGCTGGTGTTCTTCCTCTAAGAGAGACTGTCTGTGATCCCTGGGAAAAGCAGAGAAATAGTCAAACATTATTTAGAGCCCACTTTAATATTACCTAAAAAGCACCATTCACAGGCTTTGATGTCTTAGCTTGGTAGAAATAACACTTCCCTCATCAAAAAAGTTGTTTGATCCTTGAGTTCCATTTTTTTTTTTTCCTTTTAGATATTAACTCAGAGCATTTCAGTCTCCCCCGGGGATGAAGCGTTGAAAGTGGGCAGTTGATTTAGTGAATACAGTTATTTAACGTCATTATTATTGCAGCCCTGAAAGGGGAGACTGTCCCAGTCCTGTTGACAATCCCACGGTTCCTGCTCCACCCCCAGCCCACGGTCCCCACATAGATCATCTCACATATGATAATGGCAACTCTTCTGCCTCCAGCACTTCCACCTTTCAAGACCCTGGCTATATACACCACTGGAATCATCTTTTAAAGATGCTAATCACATGTGATCTTCTTGCTCAGAAAGCTGCAGTAGCTCCCAATTGCCTCGGTCCCTGAGACCCATCTCCTTTCTCTGTTGTGTTAGTTTCCTGGGGCTGCGGCTACAAAGTACCACAAACTGGGCAGCCTCAGGAACAGAAATGCATTGTCTCAGGGTTCTGGAGGCTAGAACTCTAAGATCAAGGTGCTGGCAGAGTTGGTTCCTTTTCAGGGTTGTGAGGGAGATTCTGTCTGTTACCCTCTCCCAGCTTCAGTAGACTCTAGCATTCTTGGCTTGACGATGGCATTCTCCCTGTGTCTTCCCATCACCCTCTCTCTATGCATGTCTGTTTCTGTTTCCAAATTTCCCCTTTTTATAATGACATTACTACTACTACTAAGTTGCTTCAGTCGTGTCCGACTCTGTGGGACCCCATAGATGGCAGCCTTCCAGGCTCCACCGTCCCTGGGATTTTTCAGGCAAGAATACTGGAGTGGGTTGCCATTTCCTTCTCCAGTGCATGAAAGTGAAAAGTCAAAGTGAAGTCGCTCAGTCGTCTCTGACTCTTGGCGACCCCGTGGACTGTAGCCCACCAGGCTCCTCCATCCGTGGGATTTTCCAGGCAAGAGCACTGGAGTGGGTGCCATTGCCTTCTCCACTAGTCATATTGAATCAGGGCCCACTTTCATGACTTCATCTTAACTGGATCTTCTTCAAGAACCCTGTATCCGAATAAGCTCACAGTCACAGGGGCGCGGCATTAGGATGCAGCGTCTCTTGGTGGACACAATTCAGCCCACAGCACCTGTTTTTCTAAGGTCCTTCATGAGCTGGGCCCACACTCCCTGTTCAGAGTAGTCCCTCAGATGATCCTTGTACCTTCATAACGCTGGCTTTGACACCATCAGATGTCATCTACAGTATATCTGAGTTCAGATTTCTATTCTGCCATCTAACAGCTCACTTGTGCCCTCTGCACCTCAATCTCTTCATCTCTAAAATGGGATAATAACAGTACCTACCTCAAGAGGATTGATGTGAGTGCTAAATTAACTTGTACGGAAACCCTCTGAACAGTGCCTGACTCATAAGAAGCATTCCATGAATGCTAATTACTATTATTTTTATGTTTTTTTTTGAAGTCTTTCCTTATTTCTTCCTTCTAATGAGGCTCACTCTTCCACTGTCCCCAGGTTGTGGCATCCAAAGGTCACACTGCGAGTACACGGGGCTAAAACCAGGACCTCTTCCCCCAAGCCCAGCGCTGGTTGTACTGCCTAGCTGCTCTATGGCTATGCTCGCCCTGAATCTACATGCCGCTTACCCTCCTCTGACTCCTTTCTGCAATCCCAAATTGTTTCCAGTTTGATCCAAGGAAGTCTTCATTTTCTAAAAAACCTAGCTTCCAATCTGAGCTAAACGTGCTGTAAGTGTTAGCAGCCGTTGTTCTGTTACGTGTTAATTTGTCACTCGGGGATACAGAGGGGACAGGAAAAGCATTGAGCAGTGGGTAATGGATTTCTCCAGAGTTTGCCCCCAGTCTTCATCAGCATCCTAATTATTCCACACCTTTTTAATAGAGGAAGCATTAGCATTCCTAAACCGCGTAGGGGTCTGATTGAAATAATGTCTCCTGAATTATCTTTTCATAAACGGAAAAAATAAATAAATAAGTGGGAACCTCTACAGACACAGCCTTCTCCTGGGCAGCAACCTGGCCCAGGGTCTCAGGAGTGGGGGTGTGAGGAGAGTGTGAACAGGCTATGGCTGTGTTTGACCCACTGAGGGCAGGAGAGGTTGCCCATTTCCTTTGCTGCTCTTCCTCCCCCATCCTTCCTCACCATGCTCATCCTTTGGATCCAGATCATGAGACCCTTCCTCCTTCAGAAAGCCCTCTCTGACTTCCTTTCCTGGTTGCATGTAGAATACATGCCCCTAGATAACTCTTAATTCTCTTGTACGCCCCATCTCCCCACTATTGTTCTATGCTGCAGCCCTTGCCAGCTTGAAGGCAAATTTTTCAAGGGCAAAGGGCAGTTGGAACCTCTTTTTGTCCTCTCTGTAGCTGCCAGCACAAGCCGCAGGCCCACAGAAAGTCTCAACAATTAGCTATTCACTTAACAGAAAGGAAGTGCGTCTCAATGGATCCTGGTCCCTCCAACTTCTCGCGTTCCAGCTGCCTCTCCAGATATGACTATGCCCAGGGACTCAGCTCACAGCAGTGAAATGGTGGAGCTTAATGAGCAAGGAAGGCCTCCCCAGCAGTCAGGAGTCTCAACAGGGAATGGGCTGCCTTAGAAGAAAAAGTTCACCATCTCTGGGAGCATCAGGGTAGCAGATGGGAGACCCTCCGTGGCTCCATGCGTCTAAGGCTCCATGGCTCCAGGTCCTGCGACACTAACACTCTAGTCTGTTTCATGTCATTCTCTGTAAAGGAAACACCAGCCCCTGTGAGCAACTCCCAGGCCACGTGTTAAGAAGAAAATCTGTAGCCAAAGCCCTCCACTTTGTTAAAACTGGTACAAACAGAACATCTCACGTTTTGGAGCTGTCACTCCATGGAGAGTCATTCACATAAACGACAAGGTCCTCACGGGTTTGATGGCAACACAAACACCACTTGTGGCTCAATTAAGGAAGCGGTAATTAAACAGGGGGAACAGCATGCAGTCTCTCCAATCTTATCTTCCCACTGGGGCCTGGTCCGCTGATTAGCAGGACCCAGTGTGCTTAGAGGAATCAGCCCCAGGGCCTGTGCTCCTGTCCCAGGCACAGTTCACCTGGGTAAGGGGTGGATGGAGGAAAGTCATGGGAACACAGCCCATCTTTCACGATAGCCAGTGGTGTCAGTTGATAAAAAATTATGGTACATTAAGTGCATCTCCTTGGAAGGAAAGTTATGACCAACCTAGACAGCATATTCAAAAGCAGAGACATTACTTTGCCAACAAAGTTCTGTCTAGTCAAGGCTATGGTTTTTCCAGTAGTCATGTATGGATGTGAGAGTTGGACTGTGAAGAAAGCTGAGCGCCGAAGAATTGGTGCTTTTGAACTGTGGTGTTGGAGAAGACTCTTGAGAGTCCCTTGGACTGCAAGGAGATCCAACCAGTCCATTCTAAAGGAGATCAGTCCTGGGTGTTCATTGGAAGGACTGATGCTGAAGCTGAAACTCCAATACTTTGGCCACCTGATGTGAAGAGTTGACTCATTGGAAAAGACCCTGATGCTGGGAGGGATTGGGAGCAGGAGGAGAAGGGGATGACAGAAGATGAGATGGCTGGATGGCATCACTGACTTGATGGATGTGAGTCTGAGTGAACTCCGGGAGTTGGTGATGGACAGGGAGGTCTGCCGTGCTGTGATTCATGGGGTCACAAAGAGTTGGACATGACTGAGCAACTGAACTGAACTGAAGTGCATCTCAGGGGATGCCATAGGGCCCTCTGGAGATTAGTCACAATTCCTTGTTCTCAAATAATTAGTCAATATTTTTATTTTTCCTTTGTTCTAAGAATAAGTATTGGAGCTTCCCTGGTGGAGAGGTGGCTAAGACTCCTTGCTTCCAGTGCAGGGGCCCAGGTTTGATCCATGATCAAGGAACTAGATCTCGCATGCTGTAAGTAAGACCTGATGCAACCAAATAGATAAATATATAAATACATTAAGAAAAAAAGGAATAAAATGCTATCAGTGCTATGTTAGGAGACCCCACAGAGACTGAACCAGACCTGTGTTTGAATCTCCTGCAGAGGTATGGGTCAGTAGTGGCCTGCTGCAGGGGCAGGGGCTCTGCAGCTACCTGGGTCGGACAGCCTGTGGTGTAAGCCCTCTTGGAGGAGGTCACCATTAACCCCACCATAGAGCCATGGAACAGGCAACCTGTAGACTGCAGAACAATTATACCAAAGAAGTTCTCACCCTGTTAGAAAGTTCTAGGACCCACAGCAGATTTCCCAACCTGGGGATCTGGCAAAGGGACCGAGAACTCCTAGGGAATTTGATTTTGGAGACGAGTGGGATTTGATTACAAAACTTCCACAGGACTCGAGAAACAGACTCTTGGAGGACACAAACAAAACCTCGTGCACACCAGGACCCAGGAGAATGGAGCAGTGACCCCACAAAAGACTGAGCCAGACCTGCCTGAAAGTGTCCAAGAGTCTCCAGTGGAGGCGTGGGTCGGCTGTGGCCTGCTGCAGGGTCAGGAGCACTGAGTGTGGCAGTGCTTGAGCAGGACCTTTGGAAGGAGGTCGCTGTTATCTTCATTACCTCCACCATAGTTTGGCCTCAGGCCAAACAATAGGGAGGGAACACAGCTATGCCCATCAACAGAAAATTGGATTAAAGATTTACTGAACATGGGCCAAAGCCTTTGACTGTGTGGATCACCATGAACTGTGGAAAATTCTTCAAGAGATGGGAATACCAGACCACCTGAACTGCCTCCTGAAGCAACAGTTTGAACTGGACATGGAACAAAAGACTAGTTCCAAATCAGGAAAAGACTATGGCAAGGCTGTATATTGTCACTCTGCTTATTTAACTTATATGCAGAGTACATCATGCAAAATGCCTGGCTGGAGGAAGCACAAGCTGGAATCAAGATTGCAGGGAGAAATATCAATAACCTCAGATATGCAGATGACACCACTCTTATGGCAGAAAGAGAATAAGAACTAAAGAGCCTCTTCATGAAAGTGAAAGAGGGGAGTGAAAGAGGAAAGTGTTGGCTTAAAGCTCAACATTCAGAAAACGAAGATCATGGCACCCAGTCCCATCATTTCATGGCAAATAGATGGGGAAACAATGGAAACAGTGGCTGACTTTATTTTCTTGGGTTCCAAAATCACAGCATATGGTGACTGCAGCTAAGAAATTAAAAGACGCTTACTCCTTGGAAGAAAAGCTATGAACAACCTAGACAACATATTAAAAAGCAGAGACATTACTTTGCCAACAAAGATCAGGCTAGTCAAGGCTGTGTTTTTTCCAGGAGTCATGTATGGATGTGAGAGTTGGACTATAAAGAAAGCTGAGTGCCGAGGAATTGATGCTTTTGAACTGTGGTGTTGGAGAAGACTCTTGAAAGTCCCTTGGACTGCAAGGAGATCCAACCAGTCCATCCTAAAGGAGATCAGTCCTGGGTGTTCATTGGAAGGACTGATGCTGAAGGAGAAACTCCAATTCTTTGGCAACCTGATGCGAAGAACTGGCTCATTGGAAAAGACCCTGATGCTGGGAAAGATTGAAGGTGATAGGAGAAGGGGATGACAGAGGATGAGATGGTTGGATGGCATCACTGACTCAATGGACATGAGTCTGAGTAAGCTCTGGGAGTTGGTGATAGACAGGGAAGCCTGATGTGCTGCAGTCCACAGGATAGCAGAGTCGGACATAATTGAGTGACTGAGCTGAACTGACTGAACAGTACTATGAGATAGCTGCTGCTCTTGGCTTCATTTTTCCAGATAAGGAAACTGAGGCATGGGCCCCAGTCCATTCACCGAGAAAGAGGAAGGGCTAGGATTTAATCCTCAGGAGCCTGGCTCTAGAGCCCTCTTTCTTAATCATTACACTCGGCTGCCTCTCCCCTTTATGAAATGCTCTTTCCTAGACCTGAGTCCCCTGAATAATAGATTTACTGTTTGTTAAATACCTACTCAGTTCCAGGAATTCTGCTGTGCAATCAACGAGGAGAATCTCATACTGTATTGTGATTTTCTCCATTTTACCAATGGAGAAACTAAGATCCTTGGAGTTTAAATGCTGTCCCTCACCCAGTTGAGTGACAGATCCCGGAATCAAATCTACATCTGTCTGACACTTCAAGTAGTCTATCCTGTCTTTCTTACTCCCAGTTTTAAGTATTTGGGATAGAACTTGTGCAGCTTGAATAGTAGACTAACATATTTTTCACTGGTGTCCTGCTAGTTCAGGAGACCACCCAAGAGGATGCTCCAGTAATGAAGGGTTGTGATGGATACTATGCTATGAATTGTGTTCTCCCAAAGTCAGAGTCACATGTTGAAGCTGTCATCACAAATGTGACTGTATTTGGAGGGGGGGTGGTTAGAAGGTGATTAAGGTTAAATATAGGATCATAAGGATGAGGTCCTAACCCAATAGAATTCGTGGCCTTATATGAAGAGGAGGAGAAAGAGATCTCTTTTTCTCTCCATACTCATGCACAGAGGAAAGGCTATGTAAACACACAAAGAGAAGGTGGCCATCTTTGAGCCAGGAAGAAAGCACCAGAAATCAGCCTTGTTGGCGTTCTGATTGAGACTTCCAGCCTCCAGAATGTGAAAAGGCATTTCTGCTGTTGAAGCCATCCAGTCCATGGTGTTTGTTATGAAAGCCCAAGCTGACTAATGTAAAGGTGCTATAATCTTTCTGAAAATTTAAGACCGATGCACTGTGTCAAGTGGAGGCTGTGGTTGGCCCATTATCTATCTTAAGGATAGATGGATGAATGAGTGGATAAATGGTTGGATGGATGGGTGGATGGATAAATGAATGGATGGATAGATAGATGATCTAATGAATGGATGGATGAAAAGCTGAGTATACATGTTATTCACCCAGAGTTAGGGGTCCCATAATCATCTTGGAAGAAATCAGTCTTGAATATTCATTGGAAGGACTGATGCTGAAGCTGAAACGCCAATACTTTGGCCACCTGATGTAAAGAGCTGATTCATTTTAAAAAACCCTAATGCTGGGAAAGATTGAGGGCAGGAGGAGAAGGGGATGACAGAGGATGAGATGGTTGGATGGCAGCACAGACTCAATGGACGTGAGTTTGGGTAAACTCCAGGAGTTGGTGATGGACAGGAAGGCCTGGCGTGCTGCAGTCCATGAGGTCACAGAGAGCCGGACACAACTGAGCAGCTGAACTGAACTGAACGATCTTGGTAGCTTTCTCACTGCTTCCTCTCAGCTTTCATGAGTGGCTGAGGGCATGGAGAAGAGGTCTTCACAGGTGCTGATGCTTCTCCATGAGCTGCAGTCCTCATTGCATAATCAATGGATTAATATTCAGCCCTGCCCCCACATGGCTCTCAGAAATATTTGTGACTGACACAAACACACAGAGCAACCACATCTTGAAATGACTTCTGCGTGTTTTCAGTTCTAGAAATCACATCTCCTGAGTTTGGGGTAGGATGTTTGAGAAGATTAATGGTTGCAGGAATCCTGCCAACGTCCCTGGATCCAGGTCTAGCTTGGGGCGTGGCAAGCATTTTCTGCATAACTACTGTGTGCTTGGTCCAGCTACTAAAGCACCTACTAAAGGTGCTGGAGACACAGAGGTGAACAGAAACCTGGTCTGCCTCAAGGAATATCCAGTCTCAGGGAGGTTTATGAAGCCTCCACTTCCATCCACAGAAGCTCTGTTGACCTCCATCCCCATGCCATCCAGGGAAGTCAAAGGAAGACAGAATCTTCCCTTGCCAGGGAACAGAGCAGTAAATAAGGGGGAACAGAAGGCAATGCCCTTGAGGACAGTAGGCTCAAACCAAGGGATGGTCTTGCAGGTCATGTCCGAAGGATTGATAAGTGAAAAAGAAGAGGACACACTGGAGCAGAAAATTAGAACCAGGTTTCATTTCGAAGGGAGGGTGGGGTGAGGCAGGGCTTTGTGTTGTGTCAGGATGATGGGGTTAAACAGGAGGCAGGGCCAAAAGGAGGCAGAGGGAGGGAGCTGCCTTTTAGGACAGGGGAGGCTCGGCACGGGCAGGGAGGACAGCTCAGCTGGAGCATAGTGACAGCCGCTGTGTGCTGAGCACCAGGCACCAGGCTTCACAGGCACAGGATCAAGTCTAAAAATGTCTGTAAAGTGCCCGGTGCCAGGGCCATGGCAGGGACAACCCTGTGACATAGGTTGTGTTTTCCTCATTTTTTTTTCCCACTAAAGATGAGAAGCTAAAGGTCAGAGAGCTGGAGCTGCAAGTGCCTGATCCTGCCCCACATTGCCCAGAGCCATGATTTCTGTCCCCGTGAGTGTGACCCAAGGACAGTGCCCTTCGCTCCCGCTTCTGCTGCCTCCTGGAGGGATGCTCTGAAATTAGCAGAAGCTGTTTTTTCCAGACCTCTTTTTCCTTGTCCATAAAATGGGTTGTTTGGGGAGGAGGTATTGAATGAATTCACATGGTAAAGGAGCGTTTGTCGAGTAGGGCTCATTATCTAAGTTAGTGGGGGTGTGGCTACTAATTAGAAGCAGAACAGAGAGGATGATGGTGGTAAACAGTGCATCTGCGCTTAGTCTGTGCCGGGCACCGCCTGAGCATGAGTGGCAGAGAGCTGCATGTGCACAGCGAGCGTGCCCCCTCGGTCACCTGCCTTCAGAGCCCGAGCTCTTTCTGCTCCATCCACATGGCAGAGAGGAGAGAATAAAAGCCTGGTGCCCAGAGGAGCAGAGAACGCTGGCTCTACCACTGGTTCCGTGCCCTTTGGCCAACTTACTAAACCTCTCTGGGGCTATTTATCTCTTAAATGGAGATTTAAATGCAAGTGCCCAACTCACTGGGGCTATTGGAAGACTTTTAGGAAGTGATGAACATAAAACACTCAGCCTCAAGTTTGGCACTTGTAAGTGCTAGGCCAATGGCAGTCCTGATGACAGGCAGGAGGACGAAGGGGAGGATGAAGGGGAGGAGGAGGAAGAAGGGAAGGAGGGGAGGAAGACTCGGAAGACAAGGAGGAGGACAACGACGCCTAGTATGTGCTCAGAGTCATCTCTACCTGGCTTTCCCCACTTGGCTTAGGTGAGCCAATCCAGCATGGCAGCCATGGGCTAGAAGAACCCCGTCACCCACGATCTCCAGGCAGAGATTTCTCTCCAGGCCTTCCCATCTCCCTGACAGCCCCTTCCTCGATCCCAACAGCCCTAGAGTCCCAAGTGCAAGGAGGTCCTTAACAAACCTACTTCACGCAAGCCCATCATTTGGGCCTGTAAATCAATAGGCTTTCCGTGGCCATTTGCAAAATCAAAGGCACAATCCGCTACAGATAATGCATCACACCAGCGAGGCTGGGGGCGGAGCTGTCATCTCGTCAGTGAGGAAGAAAATCTATGTCTCGTCCCGGCCCCAGTGCCAGTGTCGTGGAGGGCTGCCCACTCCGTCTCCAGTGTGAGCCATGGGGCAAGCGACAATAGCTACCGTGTGTGTGTGTGTGTGTGTGTGTGTGTGTGTGTGTGGAGAGAGAGAGAGAGGAAAATTTGTTATTGTTTTTTTTTGTTTTGTTTATGTATGTGCGTGTGTGTATTTTTTTCCAAGAGGCCATCAGCATTCCGGCAGCGTCCTGAGAAATTCATCAAATTATTTAACCTTTGCTAGAATAAATAATACATGTGCTTTCTCGGGATTTATTCTGATTAAGCCGTTCTGGAGTGGTGCCAGGCCTGAGCCCGCCCCAGGAAAGGCAGGAAGGAAGCTGGTGGCACAGGATGGGAAATCAGGAGGCCAGCTGAGGGCTGGATGGGAGGGGGCCGATGAGGCCAAAGGGCCCTTGTGGCGGAGGTGGACCCCTGTGGACTCCTCCGGGATGGCGGGACACAGACGAGGAGGATGGATTCTGCTTGCCTCCATCTCTCCAGCCGCAGGCTGCCTGCCTCCATCTTGGCGTGAGGAGGGAGGTGCAGTGCAGAGAGAGGTGCACTTGGGGTTCAGAGACATGGCTCTGACTGGCGGGTGACCACCTGTGTGCCCAGGAGGCTGACAACCAGGAGGCCTGGATTTAAATCCCTGCCCTGTTCTCTGTTCACTGTGGGTGCCTCCCTCTCCTGGTTCCTCCGTCCGTGCGCCCTTACCCACGTGAGCCTGTGAAGCACAACCATCTTCTTGCTCCTTACACAGTCTTGTCTGACTCTTTGCGACCCCGTGGACTGTAGCCCGCCTAGCTCCTCTGTCCATGGGGTTTCCCAGGCAAGAATACTGGAGTGGGTTGCCATTTCCTCCTCCAGGGATCTTCCTGGCAGAGGGATCAAACCATGTCTCCTTAAGGCTCCTGCATTTGGCAGGACTCTTTACCACTGAGCTACCTAGGAAGCCTGAGTATCTAATATCTATTGACTGCTTGATAGAAATGAGGTTGGAATGTATGAAACTGCTGATTTGTGACCATCTTTACCCAAAAAAGGACTGTTCCACACGGCTCAGGCTCAGCCTCTACAGGGACTTAGTAATGATGGCCATGCTGACATGGAGAGTTTACTCTGTGCTCTGGTGACTAGAGCGATCCCCAGCCTTTCGGGACCAGGTTTCCTGGAAGGCAGTTCTTCCACGGACCGGGGTGAAAAGGGATGGCTTCAGGATGATTTAAGAGCATTACATTTATTGTGCACTTAATTTCTACTGGCCTTCCCTGGTGGCTCAGAGGTTAAAGTGTTTGCCCGTGATACGGGAGACCCGGGTTCAATCCCTGGGTAGGGAAGATCCCCTGGAGAAGGAAATGGCAACTCACTCCAGCACTCTTGCCTGGAGAATCCCATGGACGGAGGAGCCTGGTAGGCTACAGTCCACAGGGTCGCAAAGAGTTGGACATGACTGAGCAACTTCACTTTCGAGACCCCTGTTTTGGTCTACATGCCTTCCACACAGTCCCAATATAACTTCAGCCCCATGAAGTCCACACAATTATTATCATCCTTGCTTTATAGATGGAAAAACCGAGGCCCAGAAAGGTCAAGGAATCTGGCGGAGGCTACCCAGCTGACAAGGGGACTGAGCTGGGACTTGAACCCTGTCTGGCTGCAGAGTACCTCTCACTGATATGTCAAGACATCACTTCTGCTTGTCCTTTCCTGGGAAGACACTGCCACTGTGTATGGGGGTGAGAAAGGCGTAGAGAGAGCTCTAGAGTTCCAGATTCAGTTGCTGATGCGGAGAATAAGTAGGTGATGAAGGAGATACAACTGAAAAATCTGAGCCGGTCAGTGACATGAAATTTGCAAGAAGCCGATTTCAGTGAGAATCTCTGGACAAACTGCAGAGATCTTGGAAGAGGGGAATTGTTTGGGACTTTAGTACATACAAGGGTGTCAGAGGACCCCAGGAAGGTTCCAGAGATGACCCAGAAGCCAACACGTCTTTAGGAGAAGCTTATGATGCTGGAAGAAGGGGCCTCCTCCTCTGCGGGTTCTGATCCACATCAAGCAGATGACTGTAAAGAAGCAAGTCTTAGAGGCTGAGTCAGCTCAGGCTGCTGTGCAGAATGGCAGAGACCGGGGGGCTTAAACAACAGAAACTTATGTTCTCACTGTTCAGGAGGCTGAAAATCCCAAATAAGGTGCCAGCAGAGGTGGCTTCTGATAAGGCCTCACTTCCTGGCTTGCAGTTGTCCTGGTTGTATCCTCATTCGACCTTCCCTCTGTGTGTGCCCACTTCCGGTGTCTCCCCTTCTTTTTTAAAAAAAAAATGATTTATTTATTTACTTTTGGCTGCACTGAGTCCTTGTTGCTGTGTGCAGACTTTCTCTAGCTGCGGCGAGTGAGGTCTGCTCTTCTCACTGAGATGGCTTCTCTTGTTGTGGAGCGTGGGCTCTAGGGCGCTTGGACCTCAGGAGTTCCAGCTTGAGGGCTCACAGTAGTTGTGGCTCATGGGCTTAGTTTCTCTGTGGCATGTAGAATCTTCCTGGACCAGCGATCGAACATGTTTCCCACTACACCACCAGGGAAGTCCTCTTTCCCTCTTCTTATAAAGACACCAGTCAGAATAGCAAAAAGAGATAAGAATGCCTTCTTCAGTGATCAACGAAAAGAAATAGAGGAAAACAACAGAATGGGAAAGACTAGAGATCTCTTTAAGAAAATTAGAGATACAAAGGGAACATTTCATGCAAAGATGGGCTCGATAAAGGACAGAAATGGTCTGGACCTAACAGAAGCAGAAGATATTAAGAAGAGGTGGCAAGAATACACAGAAGAACTGTACAAAAAAGATCTTCAGGACCCAGATAAGCATGATGATGTAATCACTAATCTAGAGCCAGACATTGTGGAATGTGAAGTCAAGTGGGCCTTAGAAAGCATCACTATGAACAAAGCTAGTGGAGGTGATGGAATTCCAGTGGAGCTATTTCAAATCCTGAAAGATGATGCTGTGAAAGTGCTGCACTCAATATGCCAGCAAATTTGGAAAACTCAGCAGTGGCCACAGGACTGGAAAAGGTCAGTTTTCATTCCAATCCTAAAGAAAGGCGATGCCAAAGAATGCTCAAACTACTGCACAATTGCACTTATCTCACATGCTAGTAAAGTAATGCTCAAAATTCTCCAAGCCAGGCTTCAGCAATATGTGAACTGTGAACTTCCAGATGTTCAAGCTGGTTTTAGAAAAGGCAGAGGAACCAGAGATCAAATTGCCAACATCTGCTGGATCATGGAAAAAGCAAGAGAGTTCCAGAAAAACATCTCTTTTTGCTTTATTGACTATGCCAAAGCCTTTGACTGTGTGGATCACAATAAACTGTGGACAGTTCTGAAAGAGATGGGAATACCAGATCACCTGACCTGCCTCTTGAGAAATCTGTATGCAGGTCAGGAAGCAACAGTTAGAACTAGACATGGAACAACAGACTGGTTCCAGATAGGAAAAGGAGTACGTCAAGGCTGTATATTGTCACCCTGCTTATTTAACTTCTAGGCAGAGTACATCATGAGAAATGCTGGACTGGAAGAATCACAAGCTGGAATCAAGATTGCCGGGAGAAATATCAATAACCTCAGATGTGCAGATGACACCACCCTTGTGGCAGAAAGTGAAGAGGAGTTAAAAAGCCTCTTGATGAAAGTGAAAGTGGAGAGTGAAAAAGTTGGCTTAAAGCTCAACATTCAGAAAACGAAGATCATTGCATCTGATCCCATCACTTCATGGGAAATAGATGGGAAACAGTAGAAACAGTGTCAGACTTTATTTTTGGGGGCTCCAAACTTACTGCAGATGGTGACTGCAGCCATGAAATTAAAAGACGCTTACTCCTTGGAAGAAAAGTTATGACCAACCTAGATAGTATATTCAAAAGCAGAGATATTACTTTGCTGACTAAGGTCTGTCTAGTCAAGGCTATGGTTTTTCCTGTGGTCATGTATGGATGTGAGAGTTGGACTGTGAAGAGGGCTGAGCGCTGAAGAATTGATGCTTTTGAACTGTGGTGTTGGAGAAGACTCTTGAGGGTCCCTTGGACTGCAGGGAGATCCAACCAATCCATTCTGAAGGAGATCAACCCTGGGATTTCTTTGGAAGGAATGATGCTAAAGCTGAAATTCCAGTACTTTGGACACCTCATGCGAAGTGTTGACTCATTGGAAAAGACTGATGCTGGGAGAGATTGGGGGCAGGAGAAGGGGACGACCGAGGATGAGATGGCTGGATGCCATCACGGACTCGATGGACGTGAGTCTGAGTGAACTCTGGGAGATTGTGATGGACAGGGAGGCCTGGCGTGCTGCGATTTATGGGGTCACAAAAAGTTGGACACAACTGAGCGACTGCACTGAACTGAAGGACAGGGAGGCCTGGCGTGCTGTAGTCCGTGGGGTCGCAAAGAGTCGGACTTGACTGAGCAACTAAACAACAACCTCCCTTAAGGCTTTATCTTCCCAGACGGCGCTAGTGGCAAAGAACCTGCCTGTTCCATCTCTGGGTCAGGAAGATTCCCTGGAGGAGGGCATGGCAACCCACCCAGTATTCTTGTCTGGAGAATCCCATGGAAAAAGGAGCCTGAAGGGCTACAGCCCATAGGGTTGCAAAGAGCCAGGCACGACTGAGCAAATTAGAACAGCACACATAGTCACAACGGGCAGTTAGAGCTTCTACAAATAAGCTGGGGTCGGAGAAGGAGCAATTCAGTTTACAGAGGTCAGTACAGAAGCAGGCTGGACGCAGCTGCCCTGATGGGAGGGGAGCAGGTTGGGGTGGGGAATCTGGCCGTGGGGCCTATCTCATATTGAAGAATCTGTGGCCCTAGACAGGTCCTTCCTCTCCTGGCACCTTGGGTTCCTCCACTGCTGAATGGGGTGCTCGCTCTTCTCCAAAGTCCCTCTGGACTATAACACTCAGTGATTCTCTAGGCATCTGGATAGCAAGTGAGAGCAGGCAGGCGTTCTGGAGCCAGTGTGTGTGGGATCAAATCCGACTCCACCACTGAGTAGCCATGTGACAGGCGAGTGCCCTTCCTCCCGCCTCTCCTGGCTCATTTCTTGATCTGTTGTGATGCGGTCAGTAGTCACTCCTACCTCTAGGCTGGTAGGTTTGCTTCAACAAGAGTATTCGTGGAGCTCCTGGCTGAGAGCGGGGATTTCAGAAGCAGCAGCTGATGATCAGGAAGGACTAGGCAGAGACAGTAGGAAGCTGGTCTTTGAATCTGAGGGAAAAGAAGAGCGCCTGAATGCTGAGCATCCACAGGAGCATCCCAGAGCAGAGGGAAGCCCACACCCCAAACCCACCTGGGATTGAAACCTCAGAACTCCACAGGCAGACCTCAGTATTTCCTAAGTGCCCAGCCAGCCCCGGCACCCAGCTTAGGAGCAAAAACCCCAGGGTTGGAAAGATTCACAATGGCCCAGTGATAACTAACCCCAAATAATTTTTCTTGAAACCACATATCATTTTCCTCTTAAAGAAACGAAATCTCTAATTAGAGTCTTCTCTGAACGTACTCTCTTTGAAAAAAAATTAAAAATGTATAAGCCCTCCTGGATCATGTATGTATATTTCATTGCTGCATAATTGGGACCTTTGTCAGTAACAGGGTAGCTGGCGACAGCCTTTTAACGGGCTACAGACGCTAATGTGGAGAGAGACAATTCCCCCCTCTTTGCTCAAATGTTCCAGCCAGAGACTAGAGTCCTCCCTAATAAGTATTTATGTCAAACTCCTTTTTGGGGAGTAGGGGGAGAAAGAGCAGCTGTAGCAGAGTTGAAAGACGTCGCTCTGATTACAGTACGGCGGCAAAGGGAGGGGGGATCATTTTTAGAGTGAAACAGTGTTAATCAAGTTAATCACAAAACCCGCACTATAATTGCTTCTGCTCTCAGACAAAATTTTACTTTTATCTAAATTACTAAAGTGAGGAGAGTGCAATCCACTCTAATTTAGCTTTTGAGCTAAGGAGAAAGCGTGTGTGGAAGGCTGGAGAGGTTTTTAAACATCAGGAGAACTCATGCTATGGAATTCAACTCTCCTCCTCTCTCTCCCCCTCCCTCCTCCCTGCCTCCCTCCTCCAGCCCTCCCTCCCTTCCTTCAAGACAGCTTGGCTCAGTAGTGAAAAGCTCAGGGTCCTGGATCTACCACGGAAGGCTGTGTTAACGGGTTCTTTAGCTTCTCAGAGTTCTCAGCTTCCTCATCTGTGAAGCGGGGATGAGAATGGTACTTACTTCAGGGTGGTGGGGCAGATTAAATGAGTGAACAAGGATGAAGTACTTAGGATAGTGTTTAGTGCATGCACGTACACACACACACACACCAACAACCACACTCCAGATGTGTTAGTTACTATCTTATCCCTCAATTTTCCTTCCTTCGTCACCTCTCCTCCTCCCCCCACCCCTCCTCTTCCTACTCCTCCTTCTGTCTCTCCTCTCTCCCCTGATCCCCAGCTCCTGTTACTAAGCACTTCAGTCTGTAGCTGGCATGACCTGTCCTTCGGGGACCTCACAGCTTGGTTCTAAGTTCGTTTAAATCGAAGGACGAACATGGGCATGGACTCAAGCAAACGCTGAGAAACCCTGAGGGACTGGACTGGAGGGGACCCTTTCTTCCAACTGGAAAATCAAGGAAGCCTTCGTGGAAAAAGTGGCACTGTAGCTGGGCACTGTGCCCAGATGCGGAGCTAGCAGGATGGGTAGGGTGGGGGCTGGGACTCCAGGCAGAAGGACCAGCTTTGGCAGGGGCCTGGGGGTGGGATAGAGCACCCAGGACAGGGGGGCTGTGGCAGAGCCTCATCAGGTGGTCCTGAGGACACACCCAAGTTCTCGTTCTGCCCTGTGCTACACTCAAGCTCCACCCAGGTCATCTTCCTTGCCTCAGTTTCCAGGAGACCCCAGGCTGGGTCCCCCAGTGACCTCACAGCGTGTAGTCATTTTCACTGCCATACCCCAGGCCTGCCCTCCACCAGCTTCACCTCCTCCCACGCCGGCTCCTTGGATCTCCCAAATTCCTGCTTAGTCCAATGAGGAGCTGATGTCATCCAACTTGCCCGGAAACACAGATTAGAGAAAACACACACAGTCAATTTAACTGGCAATTAAACAGGCTCCCCTATGTAATTAGCGTCAAGACAACTCACAATTACTACAGGGCGCGCGTTCACAGCCGAGGCTGCACATTTATATCAAGCGACAGTCACTGGGCGCTAATATCTTAACAGGAAGCAGAGGGAATCTGTGAAACCGTTTCAAGGAGGCAGCCCATCCTGTCCCTCTGCACTGTAAATAAGTCTTTGTAAACGCAACTGTAAAATTAAAGAGGGAATGCTTGAAGTGATGTAGAAGAAGAAAAAATATTTACTCTGTGGAAAGTAACTGATTGCTCTTTTGAGATGACTGATTTCAGAAGATGAACCAGTTGGACCGTATTAGTAATAACAAACACTGCTGGTTGAGGGCCTCCCTGAACCAGGCTCAGGCCATACTTTATTGCATCCAAGTTATTCAATGACTGTCTTACAGAGAGGGGAATTAAGGTCAGGGAGGGGAAGCAGCTCTCCCGAGGTCACATAGCTCACAAGGTGGGCAGCAGGATATAAACAGGGTCTGACTCTAGAATCTTTATGCAAAACCACCTTACACAGGGCTGCTGCACGCTCCTGGTGGGGCTCACATGCTCCTGGCAGTGCTGAGTGGGATTCCAGTCTCCTGCCTCTCACTGTCTGGCCCTTCCCACTGTGCCCCCTGGTGTATATGGAAAATGAAGCCTGGGGA
Organism: Ovis aries; assembly: GCF_016772045.2. NCBI lineage: Eukaryota > Metazoa > Chordata > Mammalia > Artiodactyla > Bovidae > Ovis > Ovis aries. The sequence goes on along the minus strand of NC_056055.1, from coordinate 9,957,074 downwards.
AGACCACCAAATAGTGCCCCTCTGTTAACTCTGTCTCCCTGAGAACTGCCTTGTGGGTCTGAAGTCCTTGTTCCCAGGAAGAGGGAGGCCTGAAATGGCTTCAGGGTCAACTCAACCAGATTCCTTGTAACGTGACCCAAACAATCTGACAACACTGAGCACTGCTGCACGAGACACGCAGTGAGCTCCCTCCTTCCTCTTCCCTTCTTCTAAAGCTTCAGAAATACCCCTGGAAAGAAGAGTAACCTACTCATCCATATGATTATGGCAAGTTGGAGGATAGCTTGCTATTGCTAGCTATTGCTTGCAACAGCCAGCTATTGCTGTGTAACAAACCTTGTCAAAACTCAAGAGCCTAAAACCAATGAAATGTTATCACTTACTCATCTGCTGGTCAGCTGGACTTGTCTGGGCACCTCTGCTTTCAAGACAGATATATGACTCAGCTAGGCAGCTCTGCTCCTTACATTTCTCAGGCTCCTTGGACCGGATGGTTGGCTGGAGCTTGACCTTCTTGTAGAGGTCTTAGAGGCTCAAGAGTGAATTGAAGCATGGAAGGGAGTGCTGAGATTGGCTCTGGTACACTGTCACTTCTGTCCTCATGTTATTGACCAAAGCAAGTCACATGGCTAATCTCAACGCACATGGCCAACCTAAGGTCAATAGCAAGAGTGGATGCAGAGAGAAGTAAAGAAGCGTTAGAAAGAGAATCATTCAATTTGCCACAGTGCAATGAGCAACAATTAAGTATTGCATTTGTTTAAGAGTCAGTGTTTGATAGGAAAAGGAGCTATCAGCTGAAGGGATATGACCTAAGGCTTTAATTTATAACTCTGTAAAATGAGAATAATCATAACTGGCTCACAAGGCTGTTGTGAGATTTCAGTGGGTAATCCACTCAGATTACTCAGCACCTTGCCTGACAAGTCATTCTCCTTCAAGAGTCAACACCACCCCAGGATGACCAACCCATCCTGATTTACTCAGACTTCCATCCCGGAACCCTCTCAGACCCAGACAAACCAGGATAGTTGGTCATTCTAACCCTTCCCATCACCAAACAAATACAAGCTAATCTGCCTTTGCCAGAGGCCTGGGGTAGACTTTCTCATTTAACCCTCACGACCACACTACTCACCAAGGGACCATTATGTGCTTATGGGACTCAGGCAGCACCAAGGAATAGGAAGAGTAAAAGATGACTATTTTAATGGGCTCTTCCTTCAAGGGGCTGACAATCTAGAAAGATAAGAAATGCATATATGGTAACAACTGTGTCACAAGGGAAAAGCAATGCTGGCAAATCCAACTTCCCCAAGGATGGTGAGGCTGGGAGTTTTCATCATGAACAGTCAAGTCCCTTTATAGCTATTCTATCTTGATAGCCAAGGTTAAGAGTTTGGTTTTGGAAATTCAAGGAAAATTGTGTCTGAAAAGAGTTTGTTGACAAAAGGAATTTGACTTAGTTCTCCCACCGGGATGGTGGTGGGGGATATTTTTCTAAATATATTTGTTTACAAATTGGAAAACTTTTCAACCAATCAAGGGCTGATGGGGCCTGTTCAACCATTCTGCTCCTTGAAATCTTGGGAAAGAAGAGGAATTTGTATTCAGGGTGCTCTGGGTAAGGTCAACACTCCCTTATTTACTTAGAAATGAATATTAAATCAAATTTAGCAGTCCCAATCATTCATCTTTCTCCTTGCAGCTGGGCCCTTTAATTTTCCATTTTCATTGTTTTAAAAAGTCATGGGTGAAGCAGTATATTACCAGGAGCACAATAAGGGAATGGAGTGTTAGCCGAGAAAGCCAATTTTGTCCTCAGCTCTGATGTCTTCTGGAAAAGCCAAGTCCAAAAGGTATACCCAGTTGCATTGGGCATATTGTGGGTTTTGAGAGCATCCTAGGCTGAGCTTGGGAGCTGGCTGTCTCATGCCCTCCTCCTGATTTGTCTGATTTCAATCCCCCGTCCCTTTAGTAAAGTCAGTGGGTGAAGACTCACTTCTGGCTCCTCCTGACCAGAACTCTGGCTCATTCTTAGAGTCTCCAGTCCATTCACCAAATTTTCACCAAGGATACTATTGTATTGATAAACAGGTCATCCTTGAAGAGACTAAGCTGGACATGTGCTAAGCAATGGCAAGGCAAGGTCAGCCTTGGGAGGTCTGAAGAGGGAGCCACGAAATGTGTCATCTGGGCAGGAGTCAGGCAGCTTCTCATGGAGGTATCGTAAGAATTAAACAAGATGACATGTGTTATGCACTCAGAATATTCAATCACTTATTTAACAACTTACATGTTCAGCACTAATTTGATGTCAGGCACTGTGCTGGGCAAGGAGATGCTATGGTGGATAGAAACAGGCCCAGGACCCAGGTGACTATGCAGCACCTGGCACATAGTTCAGCTCCGAAAATGATAGTTGTCATCTTTATTATTGGGCCCACCTTGTAGCTCAGATGGTAAAGAATCTGCCTGCAATGCAGGAGACCTGGGTTTGATCCATGGGTCAGGAAGATCCCCTGGAGAAGGAAATAGCTACCCACTCTAGTATTCTTGCTGGAGAATCCCATGGACAGAGGAGCCTGGCAGACTACAGTCCATGGGCTCGCAAAGAGTCTGACCCGACTAAGCAGTCATCACTTTCACTTTCTTAGTGCACAGAGCAGAAATAGGGCTCAGGAGAACCAACCATCACCCAGACAGCCATGGGTCCACAAACGCCCTTCATCATTTCCAAATGGGAGTGAGAGAACGGACCATTGTAGAGGCAGGAACTTGACCCAGTATTCAGATTGCAAAATCCAGACTCATTTCTTCCCTGGTTAGGAAGAAATCTGGGGCCCCAAGGATCCTGCTATTCACCCCACATTCCTCCCCGACATGACTCCACCACCTGTCTTGCAATGATGGTGGTGATGGTCACCAGCCATGCATGGGGTGCTTGTGACATCCCAAGTGCTCACCTGGTCTGATTCGACCTTCTGCCTATTGCGAGATACTTTATATCAATGACTCTTACCCTTTAGAAGGCATGGGATTCACCAGGAGGGTTTGTAAAATAACCCCCGAGTTTCTGATTCATTGAGCGGAGAGTCCAGGTGGCAGCAAGGAAAGTGTGGGGCAGGAAGGAGGCGGAAGAGCTAGGTTGGGACTGCACCACATGGTCTGAGGGCTTCTGTCAGGACTTGGGATTTTATCCAAGGGCAATGGGAGCCATTCAGTGCTTTCAATCAGGGGCAATGGGATCTACTGGAGTCCGTTCATCTCTAGGACTGCAGAATTTGCATTTCCAGCAAGTTCCCAGGCCATTCCGATGCTGCTGGCTCAGACTACAGACTTTATCCCCATTTTACAGAACATTATCCCCATTTTGCAAGTGAGAAAGCTGAGGCTCTGAGAGGTTAGGTGACCCGCCCAGTCACAGAGCTAGAAAGGGGCAGGGCCTGTACTGTTGTCAGCTGGCCTGCTTTGCTTGGGAGTGAGGGGCTGTTAGGGACATGAGACTTTCAGTGCTAAAATCAGGACAGTCCCAGGCCAACCAGGGAGTCAGGCGTCCCAACTTCCAACCAAGCTGAATGGTTTTGTGGTCATGTTTGAGAGTACTGTGGAGCTTACAGAGGGTCTTCACACCCATCAATAATATCGCTATGATAATGAATAACCACTAGTTATATATTGCCTTGGGCTTCCCTGGTGCCTCAGATGGTGAAAAATCTGCCTGCAATGTGGGAGATCCAGGTTCAATCCCTGAGTTGGGAAGATCCCCTGGAGAAGGAACTGGCAACCCACTCCAGTGTTCTCGCCTAGAGAATCCCATGGACAGAGGAGCCTGGAGGGCCCATGGGGTTGTAAAGAGTCTGACACAATTGAGTGAATAACACACAGCGTATATTGCCATGGACCATTCTAAATATTTATATCCAAGATCACTGAATTCTCATAACAACCTTAAGAAGTAGGAATTACTATCCACATCACAGTGGTAAACTGGGGCATTAAGAAGGGGTGATTTGTCCAGGTCACATGACTACAAAGGGGCAGAGAAGAAACCCAAGTGCCAGGCTCATCCTTGTCTATGCCTGGGGGCGCCGGGGGCCTTCCTTAGGAGGAAGGCGAGTTTGAGAGGCTGGGTGTGGAATGGAGTATGGTAGCTCCCAGCTTCCAGAACCAGTGTAGCGGGTTCAAGTCCCAGCACTGATGCTTGCTGGTGATATGGCCTTGGATAAGTCACTTTACCTTCCAGGCCTCAGTTTCCCCTATTGTGAAATAGAGATCATTATAACAGCTGCCAACCAGAATGCTGCTGGAAAATTAAATCGAGATGAAGTCCACAGAACAGGGCTTGACACTAGCCTGGTTGAGTGAAATGAGGCAAAGTTCAAGTGGTGAGATGGAGAAGATAGTCCATGTTGGCAGGAAGGGACGTGTGGGGTTGGAAGCGGGGAGGTGGCTGAAGAGCTAGGTTGGACTGAACCAGGGTGTGGGGCTCTGTCGGGACTTGGGATTTTATCGAAGGACAATGGGAGCCACTGAAGGGTTTGAATCAGGGGCAGTGGGATCTACTGGAGTCTCTTTGTCTCCAAGGTACCCGGATGTTCTTCGGGGTTGGGTCATGTGGATGGGACGACGAGGAATTGAGTTGTGGCCTCATGCCGCATATGGTGAGCTATTGTAATTAAGGGTCTGTCAATGTTTCCGCTGGTAATTTTCTGAGAGCATCTGAGTTTTTTTTTTGTTTTTTTTTTTTTTTTTGCTTTCCTGGGTGTAAAGGAGTCCAGGCAGGGCACACTGATTGTGCATGCAAGACAAGTCTCGAGGTCGTTATGCAAGTGTTAATGTTCCGTTACAATATTCAGTAATGAATTGGGACTTTCAGAGTAATAGCAGTTTGTGCTATTGGCTAAAATGAATGTATTCATCTCAATTTTTAACATCTATTGCCTTGGAGAAGCTTTTATAATTAAATGTTTGGTTGCACCAGCAAATAAGAGGAAGGATGAGAAGCACTTTCCTACCTTCCTTGGATGAGAAGGACTTTCCTACCTGCATCCAGCCACAGTCCTGGCCCTATTACCTCGCCCACACATTCTGAGAGGGTCAGATTTCAGTCCATTACAGAGAAGAACTTTATGGTGATTACAGTCATCTGGCAATACACCCAACTTGTTTTTTGAGGTAGTGAGTCCCCTATTGTTGGTGATATTCAAACATAACTTGTAAACTGCTGGCATGTAGAGGGGACTCCAACATCAGAGAAGGGATTTGTATTTGTAAAGTTATAGAGATTTGTGGATGAGACCTGCTCAGAAGCATGACCAGCAAGGAAGGCTGTATGGGAAATTTATCACCAATCCACAGGATTTCACCTGTCTGCTAACAGTGTGCTCCTGAGAGCTGATTCATTCATTCTGCTCATTTCCAGTCACTATTCCTGCAGGCCTGGCCACAGGATGGGGTTTTCTGGGTCATTGCATATACTTCAGAATTATGACACTGACTTGTCTTGAATTGTTAACTTCAGACCTGTTGCTCTTCTGATTTGCTTCCCCAAGGCGAGAGAAGAGCCAGAAGGACTCAGCGGACTAAGTCTCTTCCATGTTTACTGCCAGAAATGACCTTGCACAGGATTAACATCTCTTCTCTCTGAACATCAGGAATAAGATCTGAGCAGATGTCAGGATGTCTTAGAACTACCTCAGGTTCCTGGAGCTCCCTGGAGAAAGTTTAGGACCCTCAGTGGGCTCCTGGCTGAACGTATAAACTGCAAGGGGAAGTAGGGTTCATTTGCAGGAAAATCGCCATGACCCAATGCTGACCTTTGTTCAAGGTCAATCATGGGCATTGGTGTCCCTCATTCAGTACATCCCCACGGAGGGCAGTGCTGGAAAGCCTTGTCCCTGAGGAGTGTCCTGCCTATTTGCTTTCCCATCCTTCTCCCACTAAACTATGTAAGTTGCTCAGTCATGTCTGACTCTTTGCGACACCATGGACTGTAGCCTGCCAGGCTCCTCTGCCCATGGAATTCCCCAGGCAAGAATACTGGAGTGGGTTGCTATTCCCTTCTCCAGGGGATCTTCCCAACCCAGGGATCAAACCCGGGTCTCCCACAATGCAGGCAGATTCTTTACCATCTGACCCACTGGCACCAGCACCACTGACTGTGCTTCTCCACAGTTTGTGCCCTAAGCTGCCCAGCTGAGTGGCAGGCACGTGGTAAGCATCTGTGAAGTGTTTCTGGGATGAATGAATGAATGACAACAGAGGTCAGATTTGTTTTCAAACCACCACCCTTTCCTACGTCTTGAAGTCAGTTAAGACAAGAGTTTTCCATTCCTTTCTTCCATATTCTCTCTTCTGCTTTTAAGAGCGTCTAATTGCACCAAAACCACAATGTCTGATGTGCAAACCACACTTTCTTGTTGCTAAAACCCTTTCATATCCTTCATCTCATCTGACCTGCACATTTTAGGGTGAGGAAACTGAGGTACAGAGTCTCTGGAGCAGTAGATGGCAGAGAGAGGCCTTCAACCTTGGTCCTCTGGTTCCAAGACTAAGGTGCTGGCGACGATGCACCCACGACTCCTGCATTTCTGAGGACTGTGTCCTCAGAAAGCAGCAGTGCCGGAGGGGCCCACCCCTCATTTCCGTCTCACGCAGACCAGGCAGGCTTTGGATCCTGCCTTCCCCCTCTGATGTCCTCATAACTGCTCCAGGACTCGTTCGTAAGGGCTTTTCCTGGGTAGGCAATTACCTGAGTTCATATGGTTAATTGAAATATTCCTTTTCCTAGAGTTTTAATTCATCCAGTGTAGTTTCAGGAGCCACAGATAATAAGACCTAATTTATAATTAGGGCTTATCAAGAATCAGCTAATTTCTAGACCCCTGATTCCCAAGGAGAGAGAAGCAAGGTGGGGGCTTCTCTTCCCTTTCCAGGGACTTGCTACCCACCACACTCAGAGAGACACCAGGGAGGGAGGAGAACTAATTGGGAGCTGGCCCTCCATCTTGGACAATTTATTAATTGGATTATGGGAAATCTCAGGCCCCAGGCAAATCCCAGGGAGGCACGGCTGCTTCCCCAGGTTTACAATGAGAATATTAGGCACAAAAACTGGGTTCTACCCAGTCTTTCAGGAGCTGGGACTCTTTAAACAAGTCATTGAATGCTGCCTAGCCTCAGTTCCCCCACGTCCACAATGACCAGGATCATCTCACCCTCCTGACTCTCAGAAGTTTCCTGGGAATTCAACGAGATGATGGGCATTTCAGGAGCTGTCATGATTTCTTCTGGGGCTGATATACCCGGGATGGGCCTGAAAAACAGTGAGAAAAGGATGTCCCAACACAGAAAACCATGCCTCAGACAGATTGGGATTGGTCACGACCCCACAGGCAGGAAGACTCGGCTCTCCTTGTGCCTCGTCTGCTGAGACTTTCCTTCCACCAGAGGTCCCAGAGGTCTTGAATTCCAGATTCCCTGTTGCTTACCTAGCAAGCTCCACTTCTCTCTAGATGCCACTCAAACATCCACCCAACCGGTCTGAGTGTTAGGAAGGGTTAATGCAGGGATAGGTGGCCCAGTGGTAAAGAATATCCCCACCAACACAGGTGACACGGGAGATGCAGGGACGATCCCTGGGTCGGGAAGATCCCCTGGAGCAGGAAACAGCAGCCCGCGGCAGTATTCTTGTCTGGGAAATTCCACGGACAGAGGAGGCTGGCAGGCTAAGTCCGTGGGGGTTGCAGAGCTGGACACGACTGAGCGACTGCACGCATGCACACACAGTGGAGTGAGCACAACTTTGGAATCATATAGGTGTGGTTTCAGACCCATACACTGACCCTTACCAGCTGCGTCAGTCAAAATTTTTGAACCAAAAGAAATTGACATGAGTCAGAAACCCAATGCAAATGAGCTTAAGCCTTAAAGAAATATTAGCTAAAGTATCTAAACACTGTAGTGGTCCTCACTTTAGGGATGACTGGATTCAGATGTTCAGTGATGACAGAATTGTCTGCCTCTCTATCGACTTCATTCCTCAGCAGGTTTCACAGTGGTGGGCAAGGATGGCTGTGGCTTACCCCTGGGGAGAGGGAGAGGAAGGAGCCCGCTACACAGGCTAAGCAGGATTTCCTTGTAGCAGGAAAGAATGGTTCTGCAAAGAAAGGGAGATTTGTGAAGACAAACAGCGATGTAGTCTCAAGGCGACCACCCACTTTATCTGGTTCTCTTCTCTCATCTGTAAATTAGTATCAACAGCAATGTTGCAGGATTAATATACAAGATGAATGTACAGAAATCAATTGTATCTCCATACACTCGCAGCGAACAATCTAAAAAGGAAATTAGAAAAGCAATTGCATTTATAATGGCTTCAAAAAATAAAATACTCAGGAATAAATTTAACAAGAAGTACAAGGCTTGTACACAAAAACTACAAAACTTGATGAAATAATTTAAAGAAGACCGAAATAAATTTAGACATCCTGTGTTCATGGAATACTTAATGATAAAATGGCAGTACTCACTCAAACTGATCTACAAATTGAATGCATTCTCTGTAAATTCCCAATACTTTTTTTCAGACATTGATAAGCTGATTCTAAAATTCACATGGACATGCAAGGGACTAAGAATAGCCAATATTGAAAAAGAAAAATAAAGATGGAGAATTTACATCAACTTCTCAATCTCAAAACTTTCTATGAAGCTATGGTAATCCAGATAGTGTGGCCTTGGCAAAAGAATAAACATATATTATCAATGGCATAAAATTAAGAGTGCAGAAATAAATCCATGCATCTACGGCCAACTGTTTTTAACAAGGGTGTCAAGACAATGAAATGGGGAAAGAATAGTCTTTTCAATAAATGGCTCTGGAACAATATATCCACATGGAAGAGAATGAAGTTGGACCCTTACCTCACACATTATTCAAAAATTAACTGACAGTGGGTCATAAATCTAAATATGGGATTTATAAGCCAAGTAAGATTTTCCCCAGAGGTGGAAGGATAGTTCAATATCCACAAATCACTATACTAACAAACTAACATCCATTTATAAGAAAAACTATCCACAAGATGGGTACAGAAGGAACACACTTCAACATAATAAAGGCCATATATAGTAAGCTCACAGTTCACATCATACTCAATGGTGAAAAGCTGAAAGCTTTTCCTCTAAGATCAAGAAAAGATAAAAATGCCCACTCTTGCCACTTCCATTTAACATGCTATTGGGAAATAGATGTGGAAACAGTGTCAGACTTTATTTTTGGGGGCTCCAAAATCACTGCAAATGGTGATTGCAGCCATGAAATTAAAAGATGCTTACTCCTTGGAAGAAAAGTTACAACCAACCTAGACAGTATATTCAAAAGCAGAGACATTACTTTGCTGACTAAGGTCCGTCTAGTCAAGCCTATGGTTTTTCCTGTGGTCATGTATGGATGTGAGAGTTGCACTGTGAAGAAGGCTGAGCACCAAAGAATTGATGCTTTTGAACTGTGGTGTTGGAGAAGACTCTTGAGAGTCCCTTGGACTGTAAGGAGATCCAACCAGTCCATTCTAAAGGAGATCAGCCCTGGGATTTCTTTGGAAGGAATGATGCTAAAGCTGAAACTCCAGTACTTTGGCCACCTCATGTGAAGAGTTGACTCATTGGAAAAGACTCTGATGCTGGGAGGGATTGGGGGCAGGAGGAGAAGGGGACGACAGAGGATGAGATGGCTGGATGGCATCACGGACTCGATGGACGTGAGTCTGAGTGAACTCCGGGAGTTGGTGATGGACAGGGAGGCCTGGAGTGCTGCAATTCATGGGGTCGCATAGAGTCAGACACGACTGAGTGACTGAACTGAACTGAACTGGAGGTCTTAGCCACAGCAACCAGGCAAGAAAAAGAAATAAAAGGAATTCACTTTCTGCAGATCACTATATATTATACTTAGAAAATCTTAAAGATGTCACCAAAAAACTGCTAGTGTTCATCAATGAATTTAGTAAACTTGCAAGATACAAAATTAATATACAGAAGTCTATTGCATTTCTGTGTACTGACAATGATCTATCAAGAAAGGAAATTAGGAAACAATACCATTTACAATCAAGTTAAAAGGAACAAAATACCTAGAATAAAACTAAGGACAAAAGAGACAAATATATGATATCACTTCTGAAGTGAAGTGAAATTCTCTCAGTCGTGTCTGACTCTTTGTGACCCATGGACTGTACCATAGCACTCTCCAGGCCAGAATACTGGAGTGGGTAGCAGTTCCCTTCTCCAGGAGATCTTCCCAACCCAGGGAGAGAACCCAGGTCTCCTGCATTGCACGTGGATGCTTTGCCAGCCACCAGGGAAGGCCATCACTTCTGTGTGGACTCTAAAAAAAATACAAATGAACTTATTTACAAAACAGAAACAGACTCACAGACATAGAAAACAAAATTATGGTTTCCAAAGGGGAAGCAGGAAGTATCCATTAGGATTAACAGATACACATTTATGTAAAAAAATAAACCACAAGCTTTACTGCATTGCACAGGGCACTGTATTCAATATCTTGTAATATCATGGAAACGAACATAAAAAGAAGATACATATATATGTGTTTATATCTATATATCCTGAAGGAAATCAACCCTAAATATTCATTGGAAAGACTGGTGCTGAAGCTGAAGCTCCAATAGGGTGGCCACCTGATATGAAGAGCTGACTCATTAGAGAAGACCCTGATGCTGGGAAAAGTTGAGGGCAGGAGGAGAATGGGGTGACAGTGAGTGAAATGGCTGGGTGGCATCACCGACTCAATGGGCATGAGTCTGAGCAAACTCCAGGAGAGGGTGAAAGACAGGGAGGCCTGTCGTGCTGCAGTTCATGGGGTCGCGAAGAGTCAGACGCGACTTAGCAACTGAACAACAACAACAACAATATATGTGTGTGGCTATATATATATACACACATACAAGCTTCCCTGGAAGCTTAGCTGGTAAAGAATCCACCTGCAATGCAGGAGACCCTGGTTCAATTCCTGGCTTGGAAAAATCCCCTGGAGAAGGGATAGAGTACCCACTTCGGTATTCTTGCCTGGAGAATCCCCATGGACAGAGGAGCCTAGAGGGCGACAGTCCACCGGGTCGCAAAGAGTGGACATGACTGAGGGACTAAGCGCAGCACAACTCACATATATGTTCAGATGCACATATGCATACATATCTGAATCACTCTGCTGCACACGTGAAACGAACACAGTATTGTAAATCAGTTATACTAAATTTAAGTTGATTTGCAACTACATTATCAAGAAAGTTGCAAAGAGAAAGGAAGGGAATATTTACAAATCATATAGCTGATAAGGGAATTGTATACAGAATATATAAAGAATTCTTACAGCTCAATAATAATAATAATAATAATCATCAATTAAAATTGGATTTTTAAATCAGACGTTGAAAGCTTTGAGTATACATTTCTCGAATGTGTCTGTCTTTAAAAGAAGGCAGACAAATAACCAGTGAGCACATAAAAGATGCTCAATATCATTAGTCATTAGGAAATGCAAATAAAAAGCCACAGTGAGATACCACTTCAGACCCACTAGGATGGCCATAACCAAAGAGATGGATAACAACAAACACTGATAAAGATGGGAAGAAGTTGGAACTGGAAGGGAAAATGGTGCAGTCACTTTAGAAAACAGTATGGAAGTTCTTCAAAGGGTTAAACATAGTTACCATATGCCCCAGCAATTCCTCTCCTAATTTCAAAGAATTGAAAACATATATCCATCCAAAAATGTGTACATGAGTGTTCATAACAGCATTATTCATATGGTGCAAAAAAGTGGAAACTGCCCAAGTGTCCGTCAACTGAAAATCAGATAAGCAGGATGTGTTGTATCCATACGATCGAATGTCATTCCACCATAAAAAGGAATGGAGTATTGATACATACAGCAACATGGATGAACTTTGCAGATGTCATGCTGAGTAAGAGAATCAGTCACTAAAGTCCACATATTATATGGTCCCATTGATTTGAAATGTCTAGATCTGACAGGTCTCTACAGACAGAAAATAGATTAGTGGTTTTCAGGGGCTGGGGGCAGGGAGCAGTTTCTCTGTGGGATGATGAAGGGCTCTGAAATTAGATAATGGTATGGTTGCAAAACTTGGTAAATAGACTGAAACCACTGATTCGGATACTTTAAAAGGTGAATTGATGGTGTGATGGTTACATTTATGTGTCAACTTGACTAGAGGACAGGAGAGACCCAGATCGTTTGTTAACCGTTATTTTGGGTAGGTCTCTGAGAGTGTTTCTGGAAAAGATTAGCATTTGAATTGTTGGACTCAGTGACGCAGATTGCCCTCCCCAGTGTGGGTGGGTATCGTCCAACCCACTGAGGGCCTGAATAGAGCAAAAAGGCAGAAGGCTGAATTCTCTCTGCCCAATTTCTCTTGCCCTTAGACTTAAACCATTGGTGTACTTGGTTCTCAGACCTGTGGACTTGAACTAGAACTACACCATGGACATTCTTGTGTCTCCAGCTTACAAATGGCAGATTGTGGGGCTTTTTAACCTCTATAATCATGGGAGGCAATTCCTTATAATAAATCTTTTTTATATTTCACTTAGTGTATATATATATATGTGTGTGTGTATATATATATATATATATATATATGTGTGTGTGTGTATATATATATATGTATGTATACATGTCTAGGGGCTCTCCAGGTAGTGCTAGTGGTAAAGAATTGCCTGCCAATGCAGGAGATGCAAGAGACGTGGGTTTGATCCCTGGGTTGCGAAGATCCCCTGGAGCAGAAAATGGCAACCCAGTACAGTATTCTTGCCTGGAAATTTCAATGGATAGAGTAGCTTGGTGGGCTACAGTTCATGGGGTCACAAAGAGTCAGAACATGACTGAGCAACTGAACACACACACACACAAAAACACACACACACACAGACACAAATGCCTCCTATTGATTCTATTTCTCTGGAGAACCCTAATACAGATATATGTGAATTATATCTCAATAAGGCTGTTATTTTTAAAACTGGTTTCAAAACATCCACCATACAGGGTCATTATGGAGAAGAAATGATAAAACTCTTAGTACAGTGCTAGGCACACAGTAAGTGCTAAGTGTGAGTTTTCTTTCCTTTCGAATAAATACTCCCAACTCCCCCACCTCTCCCCCACCAACCCTATTTAAGCAATTCCATCCCAGTGTCTAAGGCAGAACTTGGAGGCCTTCCACAAAAAAGGCTATGCTATGCCTGGCTACTCACAGAGCAGCCAGGGTCATTATTAAGACGACTGGGCTGGTCTCCCCTGATATTAATGAATAAGATATTCATTTCCCTAAGAATGCATCTACCGCTTTAGCCGTCCAGGGAACAGAGCGGGAGGCAGATGCAACTCTATTTATCCAAGCCGCTCTCACATCCACTTTGATTCAAAGGTTTCATTTTGGTTGGTTTCCATGAGGAGGACAGTTTATTAGTTGGTGATGACAGGCTAAGTGAACTCAGGTACTGGGTGTTTGGCTAACGATGACGACGAGGCTATTTTAAGTCACCGGAGTTCAAGGGTATCTGCCTCAGAGCTTTTGTTTAAATTGATTTGTAGTCCCGCTTGCTTGACCTTGATGCATTAAATAGTTCCAAGGGGGAAGAATAGAAGAACACAGTTCCAGCCAAGAGAGCAGATGTGTTCCAGTACACCGCCCTCTCAGCCGCCCCTCTACAGACCACTGAACACCGCTCAGATGACCTTGACTGTGGGCTTTCACCACACAGCAGTCACGGAGTCAGAGAACAGTGCAGCGGGGTGGTCTCGCTGCCTGAGTTGGGAAGGCCCAGAGAGGGAAAGGATTGTTCAAGGCTGTGAAAGGAGTCAGTGACAAAGTTAGAATTTTTCACCCAGGTTGGTATAACTCCACCTCCTCCTCTCAACTCATCAAACTATTTAATGTTTACTCGGTACCTACCTGGGCTGCCCGGGTGGCACAGTGGTAAAGAATCCACCTGCCGGTGCAAGAGATTCAAGAGACTAGGGTTGGATCCCTGGGTCGGGAAGATCTTCTGGAGCAGGAAATGGCAACCCACTCCAGTATTCTTGCGTGGAAAATGCCATGGACAGAGGAGCCTGGTGGGCTACAGTTCACGGGGTCACAAAGAGCTGGACGTGACTGAGCACGCACACGTGATAGGACCTCCCATGTTCCAGATACTCTCTAACGCTTAATATACGTTAGCTCCTTAAATTCACACAACAGCCAGTGAGATAAAGTTCAGTTGGTATTGCCATTTTACAAATGAAGAAATTAAGATTCCCCATCTTACCTGGAGCTTGACTACTTCGCCCAAGTTTCCAGCTAGTAAAATAGCAGAGGTGGGATTTGAACTGAGGGAGTATGGTGCTAGAACCAGCCTCTTAGCCATCCCTTCTCTGCTTATTGCATGTGAAAGGAAATGAAATCAGATTCTGCCAGAGTCTTAGGTGGACATTTGAGCTGTCTGGTGTGCCCAGGCCCAAGTTAACCGGTCATTGTCACATTCCCAAACCCCTTCATGCGGAATGGAACCAGATGACATCACTGTTCAGAATTCCTCCTCCATCGAGGTTTCTGCAGTGCCCCAAACCCCTGGCTGGCCGATCTGCAGTGTGCTACACTGGACAATATTTCCTGGCATGGCCCATAGAAGCTCTCCCATCCTCTCCTCTCTGACGAGTCAGAGGTCTGCACTCCTGCTCCTCTCTTCCACCTTTAGCTAATCAGCCTGAGGGGGGTTGTTACTTGGCATTGGACCGGGACTCAGGGCATCCAATGTGTGAAATTCCTGTGTGTCCTTGAATAAATCACTGAACCTTTCTGGTCCCCAAATTCCTCATATGTAGGAAGGATATAAGGATATATATTTTTCTCACAGGATTTTTCTGAGGATTCAAAGAACTTGCAGACATGAGGCAGAATGCGATGAACCCTAGAACAGACTAAGCATGTAAGGGGTTACCACCAAGGCAGGAGCCCCGGGAAAGGGATGGGGTGTAATGAGAGGGAGTGACCAGTAGGTGGCAGTGCCTCAAAGCCGCCTGCGGGATGCCTGAAGGAGGGTCCTACTAACCTTTCCTCTTTAGGTCGTGAAACCTTAGTCCCTCACTGCATGCTGCTGCTGCTGCTGCTAAGTCGCTTCAGTCGTGTCCGACTCTGTGCGACCCCACAGACGGCAGCCCACCAGGCTCCCCCGTCCCTGGGATTCTCCAGGCAAGAACAGATGGAGTGGGTTGCCATTTCCTTCTCCACCCTCACTCCATGCAAACGTCTAAAAAGGGAAAGTGACACTGAGAGGACAGAAGCACCACTTTCAAGAACCCATCCTAACACAACGGCAGAGCCTGGATCAGACCCCAGGTTGGTGGGTCTCTGAACGTCTGCCTTCATTCAACCTCTATTTACGTGATTCCTACTGGGTACAAAGGGCTTCCCAGGTGGCGCTAGTGGTAAAGAACCTGCCGGCCAGTGTAGGAGACATAAGAGATGAGGGTTCGATCCCTGGATTGGAAAGATCCCCTGGAAATTCCCTGGAGAAAGTGATGCAACCTACTCCAGTATTCTTGCCTGGAGAATCCCCATAGACAGGGGAGCCTGGCGGGTTACAGTCCATAGGGTCGCAAAGAGTCGGACACGATTGAAATGACTGAGCACGCACTGGGTATAAACGCATATGTGAGGCTTTTCTCATGAGTTTTATTGTATTTACTGATTCCCAACGCCATTGGGCCACCTCCCACTGCTTCCTGGGCTGTACTCACTGGGATAAGGACTCACTCCGCCTAAGCTGGACACCGGAGAAGTGGTGGAAAGCACCGTGGATGGAGTAGAGGCTGAGAGATATGGTTTTAGCTCTGATATCACCAAGAGCTCTTTATGTGACCTTGACTGATGCCCTTATTAGTAGGTCATGCCCTGATCTGTAGCTCAATATAGTGGGTATTTAATTGTAAAAGAAAAGAATTTTTTAAAATGCTAGCATATGTCTGCCACAGTACAGCTAAACATTGTTTTTTATTTTTACTTGTTTCACTTTTATATGCACAGACAGGTATGAAAATCTTGTGTCCTTATGGGCGTGTGTCTCTGTGTGTCTGTATGGTGTCTGTGTGTGTGTGTATGATGTGTGTGTGTGTACAGGGTCCTGATCTGAAAGGCATTTCATCTTATTCATCACAGTCTCACAGTTCTGAGAACCCAGTCTAAGGGCGATTCTAACTCTCTGTTCTGCAATCCAAAGTTTCTTGCACATCTGCAAGCCAACCCCCAAGCTATCTAGGAATCCCTATGCTTATTTCTACTTTAGGCAGTTTGATGTCTCAGCAGCAGAAAGGTCTAGTAAACTCCTGTCTTCCTTCATTTAATGCTCTGAGAATGTGCACAGTGTCATTTATCCTTAAAACAATCACCCGTGGTAGATATTCCCCCATCTACAGATGAGAAAACTGAGGCTTAGAGAGGTGATGTGACTTGCCCAAGGTCTCACGGCCAGCAGGTGCCAGAAGGTCTTGAACAGAGCCAGCCTCACTGGGAGATCTTGCTGACATGTTGCCTGGAGCACAGAAAAGGCCCTGGGGCCCCTTCTCCGAAGTAAAGCAACAACCGCTTACCAGCCCTTCCATTTCTTTCTTCCTAGTCACTTTTATTTTCTTTCTCTCTCTCAAGTTTGATTGAATTTGCACTTAATGAATCCAACTTTGTCATTTAGGGGATGTTGGAGCAATAAGACTTGACAAGGCGTGAGTGATGACACAATCAGTTGTGCTGGGAGCTGGGGCCAGGCCGTGGCCCGGAGCCCGGAGCCGGCCCTGCACCCTCCCTGGAGTGGTGGCTGCACGCAGCTCCTTTGCTGGGGAAGCACCTGGTGACTCCCTGCAAGGAGCAGGACTGGGTGGTGTAGGGTGGAGTCCTTTTATTTCTGGTGAGAGCTGGAGCTGGCCTTTGGGATTACAATGGGTCAGCAGGGGTGGGGGTGGGGATTCGAAAGATGCGAGAGGTGAAGAGGTGAGTGTCTCATCTGCCACGGCTCGCCTGCTCTGTGCGCCTAGGCAAGCCACTGCACCCCGCTGGTCCTCTGTTTCTCCAGCTGTAAAATGGGGCAGTGGCCCACGGTTTTGTTGCCTGGTAAACTGTTGACCAGAGGCTCAGTCTCTTATGGGGATCTCAAAGGCGGTTGTTTGACAGCAAAATAAGCTACCTCATGTCCTTGTACTTGCCCGTGATAAAGTGGCAGCTCCCCCATCCACTGTGTGCAAGGCTTATGTGAGGGCTCCTGGGGAGGAATGTGGGGAACCATCTTTGGTAAAGGAACAAAATGAAAACTCAAACTTTTATTAAAGTGTGATCTTATTTTTCTTAGGAAAGATGATATACACCCAGAAAAAAATGACTAGGAGAGTGTACCCAAAATGCTCACGGTCATGGGTAGAATTTTGGGGTGCTCAGTTGCTCAGTCATATCTGACTCTTTGGGGTCCCATGGACTGTAGACTGCCAGGATGCTCTTTCCATGGAATTCTCCAGGCAAGAATGCTGGAGTGGGTTGCCATTTCCTACTCCAGGGTACCTTCCTAACCCGGGGATTGAGCCCATGTCTCTTGCGTCTCCTGCATTGGCAGGCAGATTCTTTACTACTAGACTACCTGGGAAACACTAGAATTGGGCAGATTTTCCTCTTATTATTATCTGAAATTTTAGACCTTTTTTTAAAAAAATGAAACAAAGTACACATGAAGGAGAATCCATGGGACATAAATGCAGAGTTTAAGGAATAACAGTAAAGTGAACATTTACGGCACCATCGTCATTGCTCCTCTCTAGAAACCTCTCAAGTGTTCTTCTCTACAAAGCCATTCCTGCATTTTGACAAGCAGCTTTTTATCAATTAACTCTTTGTTTTTATTTTCAGAGTTTTACTCTCTTAGTAGGCATCCTTAAAGAATAGTTGGTTTTTCCTATTTTTTGATATTTATAAACATGGAATTATACTATATGGACTTTGTGGGAATGTATTTATCTTCTTTAAATCAACATTATTTTTTTTATAAATATTTCAAACATTTGATAAATGTTTGAAAAATATAATCAACATTATATTTTTCAGGTGGATCCTTGTAGTGCATATGGTTAAAGACAGTGTATTTCTGATGCTGTACTGAAGTAAATTTTATGTCTATACCACAATTCATATACTGATGCTGAAGCTGAAGCTCCACTACTTTGGCCACCTGATACAAACAGCTGACTCCCTGGAGAAGACCCTGATGCTGGTAAAGGTTGAAGGCAGGAGGAGAAGAGGGCGACAGAGGATGAGATGGTTGGATGGCGCCACTGATTCAGTGGACATGAACTTGGGCAAATTCCGGGAGATGGAGAGGGACAAGAAGGCTTGGCATGCTGCAGTCCCTGGGGTCACAGAGTGGGACGCGACTTGGCAACTGAACAACAACAACAACTGCAATTCATTTGTCCGTTCTAATGCTGGTGGATATCTGGGTTGTCTTCTCTATGTCCTCTAGGTTTTCTACAGTGAACCTGTTATTTCGGGCAGAGAGCCTGGCATCTAGTAGGTGTTCAATTAAAAATTTTTAATAAATGCATGAAAAGTGAAAGCTGATTATTACTTTTTAATTGAAGAAAAGTACCAGTGGTATTTGGAGGGTTGAGACTACAAACAAAGAGAGATCAAAGAGAACTTTCCAGATCTGCAGATTTTCCCTGGAGCTCAGAGGAGAAGTTTGGTTGGTGGCATCTCCATTACCTAGAAAAGCCTCGAGCCTATTTGGACATCCCATTTAAAATAAGAAGAGAGTGATACTGAAAATGAAGAAAAAGTCCCACAATCATAGTGCTACCTGTGTGATGAGAGAAAATGAAAATTTACAGAAAGCACTGCAGCAAAGGGGGGAAAACAATTAACTAGGAGTCAGAGGAGCTGGCAGTGGCACCCCCTCCAGTGCTCCTGCCTGGAAAATCCCACGGACGGAGGAGCCTGGTGGGCTGCAGTCCATGGGGTCTCGAAAAGTCGGACACGACCGAGCGACTTCACTTTCACTTTTCACTTTCCTGCATTGGAGAAGGCAGTGGCATCCCACTCCAGTACTCTTGCCTGGAAAATCCCATGGATGGAGGAGCCTGGTGGGCTGCTGTCTATGGGGCCGCACAGAGTCGGACACGACAGAAGCGACTTAGCAGCAGAGGAGCTCAGGAGTCAAAGAAGTTGAGTCTAACTCTCAGCCCTTTCCTAAGTGAGCAATTTGGCCTTGAAAGAGTCATCCTAACATCTCAGAGACTCAGTTTCCCCATCTGTAAACTGGAGCTACTCCCTCCAAGGCTTAATCAAGGGAGGCACTGTAAGGAACTGAGCTTTGTAAAGGTCTATGCGAATGCTGGGGGTTTTACATGAAAGTGCAGGGTGGAAAGCAGAACTTTTCGCAGGCCCATTGCCTGACCTATAACCTCTGTTTCCTTACAACCTATTACACACCACCTCCTGCCTGAAGCCCAGTAGATACAGAAGCAAGGATACACAGCCTGCCCATGGGAGGGCACTGAGGAGTAGGGAAGAGCCCGGTAGGAAATAAAAGTGACTCCTTTATTATTAGGAATCTGACTGAGCTGGGAAGGCTGGGGGCAGGGGTGGGAATGGGAGACTCCTTGGTAAACTCCCTGCTCCCCTGTTAGCCTGATGAAGGAAAGGTTTCTGGCTGGGCCGGGGAAATAGCAGGCACTTCATTTTGAAAGAAAGAAGGAAATAATAACAGTCTTTTAAAAGCAGATCTAGGAAGAACTCCCCTTCCCTTCTCTTTTTGCATCATGAGACTGAGTGAAATTGCTCAGTCATGTCTGACTCTTTGCAACCCCATGGACTGTGGCCTACCTCCTCTGTCCATGGGGGATTTTCCAGGCAAGAGTCCTGGGGTGGGTTGACATTTCCTTCTCCAGGGGATCTTCCCGATCCAGGTATCGAACCCAGGTCTTCCGCATTGCAGGCAGACTCTTTACCACCTGAGCCACCAGGGAAGCCCCAGAGATCTCGTCAAAAGTTGCATCATAGATCTCTTCAAAAGTTGACAAGGTATTTGCATCCTCCTGAAACCCCATAGGAGGTCCTGGAAGATCTGGTTCAGTTCAGTTCAGTTGTTCAGTCGTGTCCGACTCTTTGCAACCCCATAAATCACAGCACGCCAGGCCTCCCTGTCCATCACCATCTCCCAGAGTTCACTCAGACTCATGTCCATTGAGTCAGTGATGCCATCCAGCCATCTCATTCTCTGTCATCCCCTTCTCCTCCTGCCCCCAATCTCTCCCAGCATCACAGTCTTTTCCAATGAGCCAACTCTTCTCATGAGGTAGCCAAAGTACTGGAGTTTCAGCTTCAGCATCATTCCCTCCAAAGAAATCCCAGGGCTGATCTCCTTCAGAATGGACTGGTTGGATCTCCTTGCAGTCCAAGGGACTCTCAAGAGTCTTCTCCAACACCACAGTTCAAAAGCAGCAAATTCTTCGGGACTCAGCTTTCTTCACAGTGCAACTCTCACATCCATACATGACCACTGGAAAAACCATAGCCTTGACTAGACAGACTTTTGTTGGCAAAGTAATGTCTCTGCTTTTGAATATGCTGTCTAAGTTGGTCATAACTTTTCTTCCGAAGAGTAAGCGTCTTTTAATTTCATGGCTGCAGTCACCATCTGCAGTGAGTTTGGAGCCCCCAAAATAAAAGTCTGACACTGTTTCCACTGTTTCCCCATCTATTTCCCATGAAGTGATGGGACTAGATGCCATGATCTTCGTTTTCTGAATGTTGAGCTTTAAGCCAACTTTTTCACTCTCCACTTTCACTTTCATCAAGAGGCTTTTTAGCTCCTCTTCAATTTCTGCCATAAAGGTGGTGTCATCTGCATATCTGAGGTTACTGATATTTCTCCTGGCAATCTTGATTCCAGCTTGTGCTTCTTCCAGTCCAGTGTTTCTCATGATGCACTCTGCATAGAAGTCAAATAAACAGAGTGACAATATACAGCCTTGACGTACTCCTTTTCCTATTTGGAACCAGTCTGTTGTTCATGTCCAGTTCTAACTGTTGCTTCCTGACCTGCATACTGGTTTCTCAAGAGGCAGGTCAGGTGATCTGGTATTCCCATCTCTTTCAGAATTGTCCACAGTTTATTGTGATCCACACAGTCAAAGGCTTTGGCATAGTCAATAAAGCAGAAAGAGATGTTTTTTCTGGAACTCTCTTGCATTTTCCCTGATCCAGCGGATGTTGGCAATTTGATCTCTGGTTCCTCTGCCTTTTCTAAAACCAGCTCGGACATCTGGAAGTTCACGGTTCACATATTGCTGAAGCCTGGCTTGGAGAATTTTGAGCATTACTTTACTAGCATGTGAGATGAGTGCAATTGTGCGGAGGTTTGAGCATTCTTTGGCATTGCCTTTCTTTGGGATTGGAATGAAAACTGACCTTTTCCAGTTCTGTGGCCACTGCTGAGTTTTCCAAATTTGCTGGTATATTGAGTGCAGCACTTTCACAGCATCATCTTTCAGGATTTGAAATAGCTCAACTGGAATTCCATCACCTCCACTAGCTTTGTTCATAGTGATGCTTTCTAAGGCCCACTTGACTTCACATTCCAGGATGTCTGGCTCTAGGTGAGTGATCACACCATCGTGATTATCTTGGTCGTGAAGATCTTTTTTGTACAGTTCTTCTGAGTATTCTTGCCACCTCTTCTTAATATCTTCTGCTTCTGTTAGGCAGACCATTTCTGTCCTTTATCGAGCCCATCTTTGCATGAAATGTTCCCTTGGTATCTCTAATTTTCTTGAAGAGATCTCTAGTCTTTCCTATTCTGTTGTTTCCCTCTATTTCTTTGCATTGATCACTGAAGAAGGCTTTCTTATCTCTCCTTGCCATTCTTTGGAACTCTGCATTCAGATGCTTATATCTTTCCTTTTCTCCTTTGCTTTTCGCTTCTCTTCTTTTCACAGCTATTTGTAAGGCCTCCTCAGACAGCCATTTTTGCTTTTTTGCATTTCTTTTCCATGGGGATGGTCTTGATCCCTGTCTCCTGTACAATGTCATGAACCTCATTCCATAGTTCATCAGGCACTCTATCTATCAGATCTAGGCCCTTAAATCTATTTCTCACTTCCACTGTATAATCATAAGGGATTTGATTGAGATCATACCTGAATAGTCTAGTGGTTTTCCCTACTTTTTTCAATTTAAGTCTGAATTTGGTAATAAGGAGTTCATGATCTGAGCCACAGTCAGCTCGCGGTCTTGTTTTTGTTGACTGTATAGAGCTTCTCCATCTTTGGCTGCAAAGAATATAATCAATCTGATTTCGGTGTTGACCATCTGGTGATGTCCACGTATAGAGTCTTGTGTTGTTGGAAGAGGGTGTTTTCTATGACCAGTGCATTTTCTTGGCAAAACTCTATTAGTCTTTGCTCTGCTTCATTCTTTATTCCAAGGCCAAATTTGCCTGTTACTCCAGGTGTTTCTTGACTTCCTTCTTTTGCATTCCAGTCCCTATAATGAAAAGGACATCTTTTTTGGGTGTTAGTTCTAAAAGGTCTTGAAGGTCTTCATAGAACCATTCAGCTTCAGCTTCTTCAGTGTTACTGGTTGGGGCATAGACTTGGATTACTGTGATATTGAATGGTTTGCCTTGGAGACGAACAGAGATTGCATCCAAGTACTGCATTTCAGACTCTTTTGTTGACCATGATGGCTATTCCATTTCTTCTGAGGGATTCCTGCCTGCAGTAGTAGATATAATGGTCATCTGAGTTAAATTCACCCATTCCAGTCCATTTTAGTTCACTGATTCCTAGAATGTCGATGTTCACTCTTGTCATCTCCTGTTTGACCACTTCCAATTTGCCTGATTCATGGACCTGATATTCCAGGTTCCTATGCAATATTGCTCTTTGTAGCATCAGACCTTGCTTCTATCACCAGTCACATCCACAGCTGGGTATTGTTTTTGTTTTGGCTCCATCCCTTCATTCTTTCTGGAGTTACTTCTCCACTGATCTCTAGTGGCATATTGGGCACCTACTGACCTGGGGAGTTCCTCTTTCAGTATCCTATCATTTTGCTTTTTCATACTGCTCATGGGGTTCTCAAGGCAAGAATACTGAAGTGGTTTGCCATTCCCTTCTCCAGCGGACCACATTGTGTCAGACCTCTCCACCATGCCCGCCGGTCTTGGATGGCCCATAGGGCATGGCTTAGTTTCATTGAGTTAGACAAGGCTGTGGTCCTAGTGTGATTAGATTGACTAGTTTTCTGTGAGTATGGTTTCAGTGTGTCTGGCCTCTGATGCCCTCTTGCAACACCTACCATCTTACTTGGTTTCTCCTACCTTGGACGTGGAGTATCTCTTCACGGCTGCTCCAGTAAAGCACAGCCGCTGCTCCTTACCTTGGATGAGGGGTATCTCCTCACCGCCGCCCCTTCTGACCTTGAACGTGGAATAGCTCCTTTTGGCCCTCCGGCGCCCGCGCAGCCATGGCTCCTCGGACGTAGGGTTGCTCTTCCCCGCCGCCGCCCCGACCTCGGACGCGGGGTAGCTCCTCTTGGCTGCGCTCTGCGCGTCCTCGCAGCCGCCTGCGCTCTGGGCCGTCTGGTTACAACCAGGCATTGTGGCAGAGTTCCTGACTCTGACTTTGTGTGTGTGTGTGTGTGTGTGGCTTTTTTTTTTTTGAGCCATTGACCTTTTTTGGCAGTCTAAGGGAGCCCATAGATCCTCCCATCCCCAGAATAATGTTTTTAAATGGAAATAGTGTGTATATAAAATGCATATGCATTTTTGATGAAAATATATTACAGGATAGCAAAGAAAATCAATTATATTGGAATATAGTTTTCCATGTATTAAAAGAACAAATACAGGAAATAGTAATAAGTATGTTTCTTTATGAATGCATTGAATAACAAGCTTTAGCAACAAGTTTAACAACTAACATGATTTTGCAATAATGTGGAATATAAATATTTCCAGGTAGCTGCAACAACTCTATTGTGATAGGAAAACATTTGTGATTTTCATTGGTGGGAGTCATAGTACTGTTAATGTGTCTGTGATTTATCACTTACGTTCAAAAGGGAAGAAAATGCTAAATTTCAGTTGCAAAATTAATGAAAATAAAGAAACATAGGCATAGAGTTTTTTCCCTATCCAAGTTTGTAGACCTCCTGAATTTTAACCGTACATCTCCTGTTACTAGGCCCTGCAGGTGTTCAAAACTTTTTTATTAATAATGAAGCGGCCCATACTCACCACTGTCTTTTGGGGGAAAATGTCTCCTTTTACAAACACAGGAACACACGTAAAAGACTCAGTCACCTGTGAGCTCAAGGTGGGGAGGGGACACAAGACAGGCTAGAGCGGAGAACAGGAAGGGCCTTGTGGCATAAAGGCAACTCAGCTAGTACAAGAGGTAAATTCTGTTTTAGATGCTTTCTAAATTAGGAAATAAAATAAACCAATGAACTAAGCTTACTACTTTCTTTCTTGAAAAACAGATTTCTCTACCCCACCCCCACCACACACAGAGAAAACAGTTGGCAGGAAAGAAAGATAATAGTGGGAATAAACAAATTAGGAAACACAAAAACAGGGGAGCCAGTAAATAAAACTAAGAGCTGATTTTTTGAGAGAGCTAATAAAAAAGACCAACCTCTGGCAACTACAATATAATTAAGAAAAAAAGAGAGACCCAAACAAAATCAGAAGTGAGGAAGTGTTTACAATGACTAATCAAAAAGATGCCAAATATTGAGGGGGGGGACATCGTGCTTAATGCCATAGCAAATTTGTTTGAAATTATCAGTTAAACAGACAATAGTCTACAAATATATAAAACAAGCCAATAAGAGATATAGGTTAGATCAGCAAACAAGGAAGCCTCTAAGAGTGAGAAATTTGTTAAAGAACAACCCTACCACTGTCACTACCCGATCGCATCCCCTGACATTTGTACCCACCCTGGAGTCTCTGTTGTTGGAGAAAACTCTTGAGAGTCCCTTGGACTGTAAGGAGATCCAACCAGTCACTCCTAAAGGAAATCTGTCCTGAATATTCATTGGAAGGACTGATGCTGAAGCTGAAACTCCAATACTTTGGCCACCTGATGCAAAGAACTGACTCACTGGAAAAGACCCTGATGATGGGAAAGACCGAAGGCGGGAGGAGAAGGGGACAACAGAGGATGAGATGGTTGGATAGCATCACCGACTCAATGGACATGAGTTTGAGTAAGCTCCGGGATTTGGTGATGGACAGGAAGGCCTGGCAGTGCTGCAATCCATGGGGTCTCAAAGAGTCGGACGTGAATGAGCAACTGAACTGAACTGAACTAGAGTCTCTGGTGAAATCTACCCAAATTTTACAGAAGAATGCATTTCCATGTTACATATTCTTTAACACAGAAAGAATGGTTTAAAAGAAACTGCTAATTCATTTTGCAAAGCAAATGCAGTCCTGATTTTAAGCCTTGATACAGACTTTTTTTTTTTTTTAAAGGAAAACCAGGGTCCAGTATAATTTTAAGTACAGTCCCAGGGTACAGTGTTCACCAGCATATCAAGAGACTAAAATACCATGACCACAGAGGGTTTCTCCAACAATGCAAGGAAAGTTCAGCACAAGGGTATCTATTAATACAACACATCAGATCAATAGATTAAATAATATGAACCATATGATCATCCAAATGGATGCCAAAAAATGCATTTCAGTAAATGTCAAAACATTTTCAAAAGTAGGAATAGAATGATACTTCCTTAACACAGTAAGGATCTATTTAAAACTTAGCCAGTATCCTTTTCAATGAAACAACATTAGAGATTTTCCCATTAGAAAAGGGAACAACATAAATAAGCTCTCTATCACCCTTATCATTTAATGTTGTATTGATAAATCTGGCTGATGTAAAAAGATGTGAAAAACAAACCATTGGAATACTTTTTAGAAAGATAAAAAATCTTCATTCACAGATGATATGATTATATTCTTTTAAAAATCTGATGTTCTCGTCTCAATTACCATTAGCAGTAATACGAAAGTTTAACAACTGGCTATATATGGATACATGGTAAATATTTTAAAAATCAATAACTTTTAAAAATAAGTGCAATAACAAGACAGAAAAGAACATCTTTTTTAATGAAGTTCAAGTTGCAACCAAATACAACTAATCAAGACATAGCATGACATACAAAAAAATTTCGGTTTTCCTGAAAAGCATAATAGAAAACTTGAATAATAGAAAAACATATTTCTTAACAGAAAGTCTTTACTTTAATTTTCTGATTTAATGATTCAAGATAATTTCAAAATAATACAAAAGAATTTCTTACAGAATTTGACAATATGCATTTAAAAATAATTTTGAAAAGAACAAGCAAAATCGCAAAGATTATTCTGAAAAAAAGAGCAACAATAATGGTTAACATAGAAATAAGTCATTAAGAACAATAATTGAAATGGTGTGGTACTAAAGGAAAACTAGATCTAAAACTTGATGAAATCAAAGGTACCAAAACAGACTTGATGACATAAGAAACTGTAATATATGAAAAGTGGAGAAGGAAATGGCAACCCACTTCAATTTTCTTGCCTGGAGAATCCCAGGGACGGAGAAGCCTGGTGGGCTGCCGTCCATGGGGGTCGCACAGAGCCGGACATGACTGAAGCAACTTAGCAGTAGCAGCAATACACGAAAAGAATGTCTCAGAGTGACAGAGCAGGGAAACGTGTAATAAACAGCTGGATGGTAGATAAACAAAGGAACTAGGTCTACATCTAAAAATAAATTCTAGATTTAGAAGAGATCAGTTGAAAAAGTATATAATTAAAATGATTCATTTATCCCATCTAAGAAATAACAACAGGCTAAGGGTGGAAGAAATGGAAGGAATTACAAAGAGGAAAGTTGCCAGATTAAGCCATATTAAAATACTAAATGTATACACAAATTTAAGAATACACTAGGGAAAGGACATATCAAATGGGCTCTTAACTATTTTTTAAAATTTGACACTCTTGAGAATCTAAAGAAATTTAGGGCCCTTTCACATATACTTGCAGACATGAATACATACACACAGGAACACACAGAAACATTCGTATTGACATAGGCAGATATATACAGATACACACATGGAAGCGGTAGATATACTTGTATAGGGCTGGTGGACTCCCTAAACTTCTCCTTGGTCCCAAGTTTAAGAATATCTCATCTGGACAGAATAGAGTATATTAAAATATGTAAGAATACCCCAAAGCCAGAAGAATGAGCAAAAAGCATGACCAAACAACTCATGGAAAAGGAAATAGAAATAGTAAATGCAAGGACTAATGATCTATAAGCATAAAATATGCTTCCTTTTTTTCCAGTAAATTATCAGATTGGTATAAAACTAATGCAACCTAATGTTGATGAGATTTCAGGAAAGTTGCCACATTGCCGGTCCTTTTTGAAAAATAGTTTCAAGTACCTCACAAGAGCCTCAGAACATCAATTTTTTTAATCTAATTGCTCTTTTTCCAGGAATTCATACCCATGAAATAAATTTTAAGAATCAAGTTCCTCAAAGATGTTCCTCACACCATTGTACTGTGCTGGGCTAAGTCACTTTAGTCGTGTCTGACTCTTTGTGACACTATGGACTGTAGCCTGCCAGTCTCCTTTGTCCATGGGATTCTCCAGGCACGAATACTGGAGTGGATTGCTGTGTCCTCCTCCAGGGGATCTTCCCGAGCCAGGGATGAAACCTGTGTCTCTTACATCTCCTGCACTGGCAGGCAGATTCTTTAACACTAGTGCCACCTGGGAGGCCCTCCTTACACCATTAGAATCCTCTAAATATTAAAAGAAAGGATAGGGTGACAGCTAAACAATTTTGGGAATCCACATAAAGTAACAAAGTGTTGCCATTAAATTGAAAATGATGAAAATAAGAACACGGTTATGATATGCTGTTAGAAAATAAAATTGTATAATTTTTATTGTAAAAGTGAGGAATGATAAGTTAATTTTTTTAAGTTTCCCTTAATGTTGCACATAAAAAGTTGTATTCTATGCTAAATATGGAGAGGGCATCATAATATAATGGAAAATGAGAAAGGGGCTTAGGGGCTGCAACTCAAACTCAGGACTCCTGACAACCTAATTGTGTACATGAGACAAGTAGGGCCCTAGGACCTCCTGTGACGAACTCTAGGTTCCTCTTCCTCTCCCTCTTTCTTTTTCTTTTTTCTTCTTTCCTTCAAGCAGATGATTCTTGTACTTCATGATCATGACGCAAGCTGACTTCTTCCCCATATCTTTACAGACTCATAAAGTATTCAAAATATCTATATCAGTGCTAGACTGCAAGGATATTTTAAAGTAATATGATATAAATGAACTTAGATTGAAGGAGGTAAAAGTCCTCATGCCAGGTAATGCAACTCTTTTCTATCAAGTAAGCTCCACATCTTTTTTCTTCCACCACTGAATAATCTCTAGCATTCCGATAATACTTGGCACACAGTAACCCTTTAATAAATATCAGACGGTTAGAGGGATGGATGGGTAAAGGCAAAGAAGGACACACCTAAGAAGCAAGGATAAATAAGCCTGAAAACCCTAAAACTCAGCAGATCATGGCTGTAGAGGTCCACACAAAAGTCAACAGGGGCAAACCGGAAGACTGTGGCAACTGCTACCGGCGCACACTCAGCGCACACTCAGCACACACTCAGGGCACACTCAGCACACACTCAGCACACACTTAGCGCACACGACTGCAGAATTTGCCACCGTCTTTGTTAAGATGCACTCAAAGCTGGTGCCCTAAGTAGAGATGGACAGACCAGTTAAAGAAGGAACACAGTGTCCCTCACAAACCCAGATATCAAAAACAAAATATGCTTGAGTGAACTGTGAATGCCCCTGATCTGCAAGGCCCTTTGGTAGAGACCTTTTTCAGTTCCCATTGGCATCTGGACTTTAGACATCTTCCAGATGCCTAGAATTAGGGCCTGGCATTGAGACTGAACCAAGAGGAAGTAAGAGGTGAACTACTCACAGGCCTAAGAATGACGGGGAACTTTGTCTGCCCACACCTACACACAGAGAGGGCGAAAGGACATGTCCACAAAGAGGTACGTATCCCTGCCAGATTGACTGCCTCACCAGTACTTATAGCCTATATCTTGTGGTAAATTGAACGCACTGACTGGCAACCTAACCCCTCAGAAATATGAAATATGCCGTGATTGCAGCCATGAAATTAAAAGACACCTACTCCTTGGAAGGAAAGTTATGACCAACCTAGCTAGCATATTCAAAAGCAGAGACATTACTTTGCCGACTAAGGTCCATCTAGTCAAGGCTATGGTTTTTTCTGTGGTCATGTATGGATGTGAGAGTTGGACTGTGAAGAAAGCTGAGTGCTGAAGAATTGATGCTTTTGAACTGTGGTGTTGGAGAAGAGCCTTGAGAGTCCCCTGGACTGCAAGGAGATCCAACCAGTGCATTCTGAAGGAGATCAGTCCTGGGTGTTCTTTGGAAGGAATGATGCTAAAGCTGAAACTCCAGTACTTTGGCCACCTCATGCAAAGAGTTGACTCATTGGAAAAGACTGTGATGCTGGGAGGGATTGGGGGCAGGAGGAGAAGGGGACAACAGAGGATGAGATGGCTGGGTGGCATCACCAATTTGATGGACATGAGTCTGAGTGAGCTCTGGGAGTTGGTGATGGACAGGGAGGCCTGGCATGCTGCGATTCACGGGGTGGCAGAGTCGGACATGATTGAGTGACTGAACTGAACTGAACTGAACTGAGATCAAAAGAACAGTAATAGGTCCTCCTCCGACAGATATTATCTGTAAACCCAGGCCTGCCTCTGAAGAAAAAGTAAAACAAGAACAATCACCAGAATGTTACTTTTACGAGGCCAAAAAAGGAATCAAATCCTGTATAGAATCTGTACAGATGTCCCCCTGTGAGACAGACTTACTCTAAGAAACAGAAGGAAAAATATTAATATAAAATTTATATTTTCCATGAGATTAGATAATATATTGCATTTATGAAAAGGCAATCCTCTGAGATATGACAATTTTACTTTAAGGTGTAAACCATGATTACAGAATTTTAAGATGTAGTAGGGGCAGTGAAGAGCATATTAAACATTGAAGAAAACTGAATTAATAATTTAAATTATCTGTTGAAAAGAGAAAACCTCCTAGAATTCAGAGAGGAACATAGTGAGATGAAAGATGAGCAAAAATATCAGAGTAAATCTAAAAGTGGCAATAACAATTTGAGAGAAAAGCCGCCAAGAGCAGATTAAATTAATTGAAACAATCTGCATCCTGGTACATCCTGGTGAAATTTCCAAATGTCAAACATATAGGAAAGGAGTCAAGGATTATTAGGGTTTAAGTTTAAAAAATAGAATCAACAAAATAAAAATAAGAGCATATATGTAACTTCTGAAAGAGTGGGAGGAAAAAAGTGGAAAATGTGAATAATATAACCAAGGACTGGGAAAGAATCTAAGAAACAACATAGGATACAATGACAAAATCAAAAAGAAAGATATTAGTCATCACAATAAATATAAACAGATCAAACCTCTCTATCAAAAGACAAAGATGATCATACTGAGTCTAAAAGTATACTGTACTAAAAAATGATCATGTTTAAAATAAAGGAATAGGTAAAAAGATATAAGGCAACTGTTAGTCTGCAAAAGCAATACAGGGACGATATCAACATAAAAACTTGAATCCAGACCAAACTTTCAAATGGGATAGAGTTATTTTGATAAGATTAAAATCCTCATTTATGATGTCATGAAGCTTAGTCACTACATAACAAGCAAACAATAATAACGAGAGGCTTTAAAGACACTACTCTATCCACGCTTTCATTTCTGATCATGATGGAGTGACTGGAAACAATCTTTCCTGTCATAAATATGTAGAAAAGTGAACAGAGTATATGACATCTAATAAAAAATTAACAGCCAACAGGCAACCTGGAAACACCAATAGAAGAAGGTTAAAAAAAAGAAAAAGTCCTCAACAAGAACCTTCTTCCTCTAGCCAGAGTGCTAGGAAAAGTGCAGCCTAGGAGGACAGAAAATTTTTAGAAAATTGCTTAGCTGTATCAAACACCACAGAAAACTCTGGGGCGCCACTCCAACACAGTATAGAGGAGGCCAAGTGGACAGCCTAGACCTTTGTCAGACTGTAATGAGACACTACAGTACTTCTACTAGAATGGCATCAGAGAAGATCAAGATGGACTTTCATCCCTGCTAGGTAATAAAGACGCACCCTTTCACCACATCAATGGAGGCCTTGTGGAGAACATGGACTTCACACTCCGACTGGCAGTGACGAGGTGCTTTCTCATACTGGGGTGGTGTCAGAGGAAGCTGAGCAGAGAGCAGGGACTTTCATCACTACTCAGCTGTAATAAGTCCATTCTTTCTTGTTGAGCCGATAGAGGCCATGTGAGGAGAAGTAACAGGCATTCTTGACTCATCCAACCAGGAAGGTATCCGTAGAGGCCTAGTGGGAAGCTGGAATTACCATGCAGCCCAAAAGCACCGGAGAGTGCCCCACCGTGGGACTCAGCAGGCACTGACAATGACATATAAATAGAGGTGGGTTAAGGACATAGGGAAGAAAGCTGAGCGCCAAAGAATTGATGCTTTTGAACTGTGGTGTTGGAGAAGACTCTTGAGAGTCCCTTGGACTGCAAGGAGGTCCAACCAGTCCATCCTAAAGGAGATCAGTCCTGGGTGTTCATTGGAAGGACTGATGCTGAAGCTGAAACTCCAATACTTTGGCCATCTCATGCGAAGAGTTGACTCATTGAAAAAGACTCTGATGCTGGGAGGGATTGGGGGCAGGAGGAGAAGGGGATGACAGAGGATGAGATGGCTGGATGGCATCACCGACTCGATGGACGTGAGTTTGAGTGAACTCCAGGAGTTGGTGATGGACAGGGAGGCCTGGCGTGCTGTAATTCATGGGGTCGCAAAGAATCAGACACGACTGAGTGACTGAACTGAACTGAAGGTTTCAAACTGATAAAACAGGAATACCAGTACACTCTGATAAGTTATGCATATATGTGCATATATAATACCTATAGATATCTAAGTAATAGTTAAGAGTAGCCAGTAAAAGCTCTATAAAAAGATAAAGACTATAGATAAGTCAAAAATGTTCAAGTAAGCCACAGGTGGTAATAAATAGAAAACAGATAAGTGAAAAACAGTGAGAACAAACAGAAAACAAAAAATTAAATGGGAGACTTAAGCCCCAATATCTTAATAATTTCATTAACTATAAATGGTCTAGACACATCAATTAAGAAACATATTGATTGAGAAGGTTAAAACACATAAACAAAGGGAATTCCCTGGCAGTCAAGGCAGTCCAGTGGTTAAGGCTCAGCCCTTGCATTTCTGGGGCCCAGGTTAGATTCCTGTTAGGGGAACTATGGTCCTACAAAACAGCATGGTGCAGCCAAAAAAAAAAAAAGAGAGCAAACTACAAGAAACTTGTTTCAAATATAATAATATGGACAAGTTGAAGTAAAAGACTATAAAAAGATACATCGTGCAAACACTAAGCAGAAGAGATCAGGAATGTATATTGCTGTTGTTGTTCAGTCGCTAAGTCATGTCTGACTCTTCGCAGCCCCATGAACTGCAGCATGCCAGGCTTCTGTGTCCATTATCTCCTTACTAAAGACAGAGATGTTATATAATGATGAAAAATTCATCCACAAAGAAGATACAGTAATCCTTAATATGTATGCACCAAAATATGGAGCTGCAAAAATGTGAAGTGAAAACTGATCCCACTTAAAGGAGAAATAGAAAAATCCACAATTATAGTTGAAGACTTCCACACACTTCTCTCAACAATCAATCAAACAGCTAGACAGAAAATCAGCAGGAATACAGAACTTCACCACACCATCAACCAATAAGATTTAATCAACATATATAAAACATTTTACTCAACTTGAAAAGAACATACATTCTGTTCAAGTACCCACAGAACATACACCAAAATAGACCATATTTGGGGTCATGAAAGAAACATCAACAAATTCCAAAGAATTGGAATAATAGTGTGTTCAACTACATGGAATCAAACCAGAAACCAGTAACAGATAACAGGAAAAATCTCCAAACAATGCTAAAAGACTTCTTAACAATCCATGGATCAGACAGGAAATCTCAAGAGAAATTTAAAAATACATCAAAATGAATAAGAGGGAAAACACAACATATCAAAATTTATGAGACACAGCTACAAAAGTGCTGAGAGGGAAATTTATAACACTAAATGTATACATTAGGAAAGAGGAAGTCTCAAATCAATGACTGAAGCTCCCATATCAAGAATCTCGAAAAAGAGAAAATAATAAACCCAAAGCAAGAAGGGAGGAAATAAACATAAGAACAGAAATCAATGAGATTTTCAAATGAAAAACAATAAAGAAAATAAATGAGACAAAAGTTTATTCTTTGAAAAGATCAATATAATCAAGAAACTTTTAGCAATACTAAGGAGGAGAGGGGGTCAATAGAAGATGAGATGGTTGGATAGTATCACCGACTCAATGGACCTGAGTTTGAGCAAACTCCAGGAGATAGTGAAGGACGGGGAAGCCTCGGGGGAAGCATGCAGTCCATGGGGTTGCAGAGTCAGACACGACTTAGTGACTGAACAACACAAGCAAGAGAGACAGAGACATGTTTGCCAATGTCAGTAATCAACCAAGAGGAATCACTGCAGATTCTGAAGACATCAAAAGGAAGACATGGAAGTACTAAAAACAACTCTATACACATACACTCAAAAATGAAGATGAAATAGATAATCTTGAAAAACACAAACACACTGTGTGGCTCAGTGGTAAAGAGTCCGCCCGCCAATGCAAGAGCCGTGGGTTGCATCCCTGGCCCAGGAAGATCCCACATGCCACACAGCAACCAAGCCGGTGTATCACAACTACTGAGCTTGTGCTCCAGAGCCTGAGAGCCGCAACGACTGAGCTCCTGTGCTGCAACTGCTGAAGCCTGCACACCCTAGAGCCTGCACTCTGCAACAAGAGACGCCACCACAATGAGAAGCCTGAGCAACACAACTGGAGAG
Source organism: Ovis aries (assembly GCF_016772045.2). Classification (NCBI taxonomy): domain Eukaryota; kingdom Metazoa; phylum Chordata; class Mammalia; order Artiodactyla; family Bovidae; genus Ovis; species Ovis aries. The sequence continues at coordinate 9,922,801 of NC_056055.1, read as the reverse complement.
TAGCCCCGCTTCCTGCAGCTAGAGAAAAACCTGGGCAGCAACAAACACCCAGCACAGCTACCAAAAAATTTTTTTTTTAATTTTAAGGACTCAAAATTTCTATAAAGACCAAACAACTCATTAAATATTAAATAGATAATTTGAATATTCCTATAACTCATAAGAAATTAAATTTGTAATTTAAAAATTCCTCTCAGAGAAATCATCAGACCCAGAGAGTTTCACTGGAGAATCCCATCAAACATATAAAGAAGACTTGACAAGAATTCAATACAATCTCTTTCCAAGAATAGAAAAGAGGGGATTACTTCAAGTCCATTTTAGGAAGGTAGTATTACTCTTCTTACTTTGCCAACAAAGGTCCATCTAGTCAAGGCTATGGTTTTTCCTGTGGTCATGTATGGATGTGAGAGTTGGACTGTGAAGAAGGCTGAGTGCCGAAGAATTGATGCTTATGAACTGTGGTGTTGGAGAAGACTCTTGAGAGTCCCTTGGACTGCAGGGAGATCCAACCAGTCCATCCTAAAGGAGATCAGCCCTGGGATTTCTTTGGAAGGAATGATGCTGAAGCTGAAACTCCAGTACTTCGGCCACCTCATGCGAAGAGGTGACTCATTGAAAAAGACCCTGATGCTGGGAGGGATTGGGGGCAGGAGGAAAAGGGGATGACAGAGGATGAGATGGCTGGATGGCATCACTGACTCAATGGACATGAGTTTGAGTGAACTCCAGGAGTTGGTGATGGACAGGGAGGCCTGGCGTGCTGCGATTCATGGGGTCGCAAAGAGTTAGACACGACTGAGTGACTGAACTGAACTGAACTGATTACTCTTCTACCAAAACCAGACAAATACTCTACACAAAAGATATCACAGATCAATATCCCTTATCAATACAGACAAAAAGATCCTTAAAATACAACAACAAATAGAATTTAGCAATGTATTGAAGAATTATACACCATAACTGAGAGAATTTATTTCAGAGATGCAAGGCTGATTCAATAACCAAAGTCAATCAATGTGGCCCATGGTGTTAATAGGCTAAAGAACGAAATCACATGATAACATCAAGTGATGCAAATAACGTATTTGGCAAAATTCAACACCTACACATGATTTAAATTTTCAGAAAATTAGGAATAGAGAGTTGTTTGCTCAGGTTGATAAAGTGCATCTGCAAATAAATCTGCTGCTAACATTATGCTCAATGGTGAAAGACTGAATGTTTTTTGCCTAAGACTGGGAAGAAGGGAAGAATGTCTACTATGTCAAACTCAGCTGTATTTATATATATATTAGCAATAAGTGTGTGGAGCTGAAATTTTAAATGCAGTACCACTTAAAACTGTTCAAAACAAAATGAAATACTTTGGTGTAAATTTGACAAAACATTCATAAGATTTGAAGTCTTGAAAACTGTAACATGCCAATGAAAGGAATCAAAGATCTAAATAAGAAAGACCATGTTTTGGAAGTCTCAGCACAGTAGGGTGTTAATTCTCCTCAAATTGATATACAAATTTAATGCAATTTCTATCAAAATATCAACAAGATTTTTTGTAGATATACACAAGATTTTTAAAAATTTATATGAAAAGGCAAATAGAAGAGCTAAAACAATTTTCAAAAAAATAAAGTGGAAGAACTCAATCTGTCTGATTTCAAGACTTACATAGTTGCAGTAATCAAGACCTATATCGGACCGGGACTTATATCAAGAATATATAAAGAATTCTTACAACTCAATTACCAGAAGGAAAACAATTCAATTTTTTAAATGGCAAAGATGGAAGCAGATTATTTCACAGAAGAAGATATATAAAATGTTAATACACAAACATCATCTGGGAAGTGTAGATCAAAATCTCAATGAGGTACCTCTATATAGTCACTTTAATGGCCCAAATTAAAAATTAGTCAGAATGTAGAACCATTGGAACTCCTATGTTGCCAGTGAGAATGTAAAATGTATAGCTACTATGGAAAAAGTTTTAGCAGTTTCTTACAAAGTTAAATATACACTTAGAATGCAACCTGGAGAAATAAAACCATGTGTGACATGAAGACTTGTCATAAATATTTAAACCAGCTTTAATCATAGTAACCCAAACTGAAAAAAATACAAATAAAGAAATTGTGGTATATCCATCCACACAATAAAGCTCAATGACAAAGGGGAATTCACTAGTGACTCTAGCAACTACATGGATGACTCTAAAAATACCATGCCAACCAAAGAAATCAGACACAAAAGAGTACAATCTGTATTAGTCTCTTTAGATGAAGTTCCAAGGAGGTAAATTTAATCTATACTGACAGAAAACAGAAGGCTTGCTACCTGGGACCAATGTTGAGGGGACAGGAGAGAAATTGGATTGGAAAGGCCACAAAGGAACTTTCTGGCATGATGGAAATATTCTCTATTTTGACTGCAGCATGGGTCACACTAATCAAACCTAAGCTTAAAATTTGTATATTTTAATGTATCTAATTTACACACAAATTTTTGTTTAGATTGATAAAATTGATTAAAAATAATTCTGTCCTTCATAGATCAACGAAGTAGATAGAGGAACTGAATAATATATTTAATTATGACAAATGAGCGCTAGAGAGAGAATGTTTTATAAATATATTACTTTCAGATGTTCACAGAAGAGTTTTTAATTTGATGATCTCATAGGTTACCAAGAAAAAAAAATTAATCCTACAAGAGTAGGATTTCACTGACATATTTACATGTTGCAAAGCAATAAAATAAAAACTGGATTGCAAAATTATAAATAAACATCACTTGGAAAATTTTAAATGTCCTCATAAATAAAGCTTAAGTCAAAACCAAAATAACATTGCAACTACAGGCTGTAAAATAGTTTTGATAACACTGTATATGAAACTCCAAGATAATGCTCAGAGGATAAATCATATTCTTTTAATGTTTATTAGGAAATAAATATTCAAAATAAATGAAATAAACATTTATTTCAAAAAGTAAAAAAGAAAAATAAACTGGATTTAACTAAAGAAAGAGAAAATGATAAGATTAAAGTTAACGAATTAGAAAATAGGAAAAAAGAGAATTAATAAAATCCAGTTTGGTCTTTTAAAATATTAATTCAAAGTTCTGGCAAAACTAATCAAAAAGAGAGGAAGAGATAGACAGAAAAGTTAAATTAACATTATTTGAGTAATGGCAATGAATATGGCAAAATGACAACGTCTAAAAATTCTTTCCTCCCTAAAAGCTATGAGGAAATTAGCAAAAGTGGTCAGAATCAATTTTTTAGAATTCCAGAAATAAACTAAAGGTTAGTAGCAATGTTAGGAGTGTTTGTTCAAGAAAAAGAGCTGAATCTCAGGAGGAACAGAAGACTTTGTGGTATTTTAATTGCTTTAATCTAATCTTCCATTTTTCAGTTTGACAGTTGTCTTGAAAACTAACAGCCTCCATTTATGGTGAAAATCAGCAGCCTGGCAGCTTCTAGAGGGAGCAGAACAGGAAGGACTACAGCTCCTTCAAAGCCTCATCCCCAACCAGTTTTCATTATTTGATCTAACTGGTTAGTCCCAGGAAAACAACATGGTTCAAGGCTATCTTTATTGACCTGACTCAGTATTTGCCCACTGCAAAAAAACCTTTTCCCTAGAAACATTTGTCAAAAACAATTACAGTCAATTGTTTAACTTTCTGGCTTCCTAAAGTGGTAGATAATTGTTAGACCAAACAACAGATGAATCAAAAGAAAATAAGTTTAATAGGAGAATCTAGGGGATGATATGTGCATTGGGGCTTTGAAAAACTCTGATATTACATTAAAATTCAGCTGCCTTTTTTTTTTTTTTTTTTTTGCAGAAATTCACAAGCTTATCCTAAAATTCACATAGAAATGAAAGGAACTGAGAGTGGCCAAAACTATCTTGAAAAAAAGAAAGTTGGAGAACCCATACTTCCCAATTTCAAACTTAATACAAAGCTACAATAATCAAAGACAATTTGGTATTGGCATAAGAAGAGACATATAGATCAATGGTATAGGATTGAGAGATCAGAAATAAACTATGGTATTCTACAGTCAATTGATTTCCGATATGGTGCCAACAAATTTCAATGGGGAAAGAATAGTCTTTTCAATAAATCTTACAGGGATAACTGGTCATCCATATGCATAAGAATGAAATTGGACCCCAACTTCACACCATATACAAAAATTAACTCAAAATGGATCAAAAAGAAATACAATGGCTAAAATTATAAAACTTTTTGAAAACATACATGTAAAATTTTATGATTTTTGATTAAGCAATATTTTCTTAGATAAAACATCTACAGCTAAGCAACCAATGGAGAAAATAACAGATAAATTAGATTTCATTAGAATTTAAAACTTTTATGCTTCAAAATAGATGATCAAGAAATTAAAAAGACAACCCACAGAATGAGAGAAAAATTTGCAAAATATGTGATAATTGTGTATCTGGTAACTGTTGTATGCCCAGACTATATGAAAAACCTCCACAATTCAAAAATAAAAAGACAAATAAACCAATTTAAATTAACCTAAAAGGTAAAGGATGTGAATAGGCATTTCTCCAAAGAAGAGAAATACAAATAAAAACCACACTAAGATTCTGTTCTACACTTATCAGAATGGCCATAATTTAAAAGACAGACATGAACTTCCCTGGTGGTCCAGGGGTGAAGACTCTACACTTCCACTGCAGAAGCTGCAGGTTCAGTCCATGGTCAGGGAAGTTTCACATGCCACACAATGCAGCCCCCAAAAATGTAATTTAAAGACAGACAATGAAAGGTAATGGCCAGGATGCGGAACAATAGGAAACTTCACGCATGCTGGAAGTAATGTATGATGGAGCAGCCATCTTGAAAAATAGTTTATCAGTTCCTCAAAGAGTTAAACACAGAGTTACCATATGACTCAGCAATTATACTTATAGGTATATATTCTAGAGAATTGGAAATATATGTTTATACAAAATACTTGTACCTTTATGTTCAGCCTTATTCATAATACTCAACGTTCATAATATCTAGAAAGTGGAAACAACCCAGATGGCCAACAAAGGTGAGTGGATGGGGGAAAATGTGATATATCCACACAGTGGAGTATTATTCAGCCACAAACAAGAATGATATACTGTTACTTTCTACACTGTGGATGAATCTTGAAAATATATGCTAAATGAAAGAAGCCAGATAAGAAAGACCAGATCCCATTTATATGAAATGTCAGATTAGGCAAGTCCATAGAGATAGAAGTATATTTAGTGGTTGCCAGGAGCTGAGAGGGAGGTAAAAATGGGGAATGACAGCTTAATGAATGCCGGTTTTCTTCTTGGAGGGATGAAAACATTCTGGAATTAGATAGTGCTGATGCTTGTAAAACTTATGAATGTATTAAAACCCAGTAAATTTTATGAAGTGTGAATTATATCTCAATAAAAATGTATAGTATTTGATATGGCATATCAGTTTTAACCAAAGATTTATTAGAGAGGAAAAAGTTATTTGTAAGTGGATATTACACAGAAATTACACAAATTGTATGTTCTAAAAACTGGAAATTTTAATGAAGTTATTTTATGAGAATATATCTTCCCCAAATGGACTAAAAAAAAAAAATGTGCATAGACTTAAAACCATAACTGAATTTGAGATGGTTGTCAAAGAACTGTACCAAAAAGGCATTAAATCTATATTTTGCTATCAGTAGATCTTTCAGACTCAAGTCTCATAACACTTATACACATACATAGAAAAAAAACTAATAACCAGTCATGCTTTGGGTTATGGATATAAAGTTTCTTTTAAAAAAATAAAAGAGTGATTGGATCCAGATGTACATTTAAAAAATAATACACAACCACCAAATAGGACTCATTATGAGAATGAAAGGTCAAGTCAATATTAAAAATCCACTATTATAACCAATCATATTAATGTCAAAGATAGAAAACCATATTAAGCTTTTTACATACCAAAGATAATACTTATGCAACTTGAATTTTTAAAGCCTACATCAAATCAAATGTCAACATGATGCTTAATGGTAAGGCAGTAGAAACACTATAATTAAAATCCAAAGAAGAAAAGGCATTAACGATCAATATTACTTAACTTCACTATAAAGTGACTGCCTAGGCAACTAGATGATAAACTGTAACAAAAACATGAGTGATATTCAAAATATTTAACAAGGAATTTAGTAACATAATACATATATTCATTAAAAATATTTAAATGTAGTCCTTTTTATTCTCCAAGGAAACTAAGATATATTCATAAAATTGCTCTCCAGTTAAAAGAGATTATAGTTAAAATTGTTCATCAAATCATTCTAAGAATTTCCAAATCATTTGTTGGTTTTTAGAAATTGTTGGTGTAACTTTTAAAAATATAGTTTTCCTAATTATATGATGATCTCTCCAAACTATAATCTGACACATGAATCACACTAAAATCTTTCAACAATTTAACATTAACTGGTAGTCAGTGAGTGATTTGGGAAATGCATGACTCTTAAGATCCAAAATATTGTTCATAGTGCTGACTCATCTCTCAGCTTCTGCTGAGCTTCTTGCAACTAATCTGGAATTTTTATATCCCTTGAAATATTTGGATTTTTATATATTTAACTTTTATTATCAAAATTGTTTACTTATTATATTGTATTTAATCACAATAATAATTTATTTATGTTCATTTACTTTCTATTTATTTATTTATTTATTTTTACTTTACAATACTGTATTGGTTTTGCCATACATTGACATGAATCCACCACAGGTGTACATGAGTTCCCAACCCTTAAACCCCCCTCCCACCTCCTTCCCTATATCATCTCTCTGGGTCAACCCAGTGCACCAGCCCCAAGCATCCTGTATCCTGTATCAAACCTAGACTAGTGATTTGTTTCTTACATGATAGTATACATGTTTCAATGCCATTCTCCCAAATCATCCCACCCTCTCCCTCTCCCACAGAGTCCAAAGGTCTGTTCTTTTTTTTTTTTTTTTTTTTTTAGTTTTTTATTTTTTAAATTTTAAAATCTTTAATTCTTACATGCATTCCCAAACATGAACCCCCCTCCCACCTCCCTCCCCATAACATCTCTCTGGGTCATCCCCATGCACCAGCCCCAAGCATGCTGCATCCTGCGTCAGACATAGACTGGCGATTCAATTCACATGATAGTATACATGTTAGAATGTCATTCTCCCAAATCATCCCACCCTCTCCCTCTCCCTCTGAGTCCAAAAGTCCGTTATACACATCTGTGTCTCTTTCCCTGTCTTGCATACAGGGTCATCATTGCCATCTTCCTAAATTCCATATATATGTGTTAGTATACTGTATTGGTGTTTTTCTTTCTGGCTTACTTCACTCAGTATAATCGGCTCCAGTTTCATCCATCTCATCAGAACTGATTCAAATGAATTCTTTTTAACGGCTGAGTAATACTCCATTGTGTATATGTACCACAGCTTTCTTATCCATTCATCTGCTGATGGACATCTAGGTTGTTTCCATGTCCTGGCTATTATAAACAGTGCTGCGATGAACATTGGGGTACATGTGTCTCTTTCAATTCTGGTTTCCTCGGTGTGTATGCCCAGAAGTGGGATTGCTGGGTCATAAGGTAGTTCTATTTGCAATTTTTTAAGGAATCTCCACACTGTTTTCCATAGTGGCTGTACTAGTTTGCATTCCCACCAACAGTGTAGGAGGGTTCCCTTTTCTCCACACCCTCTCCAGCATTTATTGCTTGCAGATTTTTGGATCGCAGCCATTCTGACTGGTGTGAAGTGGTACCTCATTGTGGTTTTGATTTGCATTTCTCTAATAATGAGTGATGTTGAGCATCTTTTCATGTGTTTGTTAGCCATCCGTATGTCTTCTTTGGAGAAATGTCGATTTAGTTCTTTGGCCCATTTTTTAATTGGGTCGTTTATTTTTCTGGAGTTGAGCTGCAGAAGTTGCTTGTATATTTTTGAGATTAGTTGTTTGTCAGTTGCTTCATTTGCTATTATTTTCTCCCATTCAGAAGGCTGTCTTTTCACCTTGCTTATAGTTTCCTTTGTTGTGCAGAAGCTTTTAATTTTAATTAGATCCCACTTGTTTATTTTTGCTTTTATTTCCAGTATTCTGGGAAGTGGATCATAGAGGATCCTGCTGTGATTTATGTCGGAGAGTGTTTTGCTCCATGAATTGCAGCATGCCAGCCTCCCTGTCCATCACCATCTCCCAGAGTTCACTCAGACTCATGTCCATTGAGTCAGTGATGCCATCCAGCCATCTCATCCTCTGTCAGCCCCTTCTCCTCCTGCCCCCAATCCCTCTGAGCATCAGGGTCTTTTCCAATGAGTCAACTCTTCGCATGAGGTGGCCAAAGTACTGGAGTTTCAGCTTTAGCATCATTCCTTCCAAAGAAATCCCAGGGCTGATCTCCTTCAGAATGGACTGGTTGGATCTCCTTGCAGTCCAAGGGACTCTCAAGAGTCTTCTCCAACACCACACTTCAAAAGCATCAATACTTCGGTGCTCAGCTTTCTTCACAGTCCAACTCTCACATCCATACATGACCACAGGAAAAACTATAGCCTTGACTAGACGGACTTTAGTCGGCAAAGTAATGTCTCTGCTTTTGAATATACTATCTAGGTTGGTCATAACTTTTCTTCCAAGGAGTAAGCGTCTTTTAATTTCATGGCTGCAGTCACCATCTCCAGTGATTTTGGAGCCCAGAAAAATAAAGTCTGACACTGTTTCTACTGTTTCCCCATCTATTTCCCATGAAGTGATGGGATCAGATGCCATGATCTTCATTTTCTGAATGTTGAGCTTTAAGCCAACTTTTTCACTCTCCTCTTTCACTTTCATCAAGAGGCTTTTTAGTTCCTCTTCACTTTCTGCCATAAGGGTGGTGTCATCTGCATATCTGAGGTTATTGATATTTCTCCCAGCAATCTTGATTCCAGCTTGTGTTTCTTCCAGTCCAGCATTTCTCATGATGTACTCTGCATAGAAGTTAAATAAGCAGGGTGACAATATACAGCCTTGACGTACTCCTTTTCCTATTTGGAACCAGTCTGTTGTTCCATGTCCAGTTCTAACTGTGGCTTCCTGACCTGCATACAGATTTCTCAAGAGGCAGGTCAGGTGGTCTGTATTCCCATCTCTTTCAGAATTGTCCACAGTTTATTGTGATCCACACAGTCAAAGGCTTTGGCATAGTCAATAAAGCAGAAATAGATGTTTTTCTGGAACTCTCTTGCTTTTTCCATGATCCAGCAGATGTTGGCAATTTGATCTCTGGTTCCTCTGCCTTTTCTAAAACCAGCTTGGACATCTGGAAGTTCACAGTTCACATATTGCTGAAGCCTGGCTTGGAGAATTTTGAGCATTACTTTACTAGCATGTGAGATGAGTGCAATTGTGTGATAGTTTGAGCATTCTTTGGCATTGCCTTTCTTTGGGATTGGAATGAAAACTGACCTTTTCCAGTCCTGTGGCCACTGCTGAGTTTTCCAAATTTGCTGGCATATTGAGTGCAGCACTTTCACAGCATCATCTTTCAGGATTTGAAATAGCTCAACTGGAATTTCATCACCTCCCCTAGCTTTGTTCGTAGTGATGCTTTCTAAGGCCCACTTGACTTCCCATTCCAGGATGTCTGGCTCTAGATGAGTGATCACACCATCATGATTATCTGGGTCTAGAAAACCCTAAAGACTCCACCAGAAAATTATTAGAGCTAATCAATGAATATAGTAAAGTTGCGGGATATAAAATCAACACACAGAAATCCCTTGCATTCCTATACACTAATAATGAGAAAATAGAAAAAGAAATTAAGGAAACAATTCCATTCACCATTGCAATGAAAAGAATAAAATACTTGGGAATATATCTACCTAAAGAAACTAAAGACCTATATATAGAAAACTATAAAACACTGTAGAAAGCAATCAAAGAGGACACTAATAGATGGAGAAATATACCATGTTCATGGATCAGAAGAATCAATATAGTGAAAATGAGTATACTACCCAAAGCAATCTACAGATTCAATGCAATCCCTATCAAGGTACCAGTGGTATTTTTCACAGAGCTAGAACAAATAATTTCACAATTTGTATGGAAATACAAAAAACCTCGAATAGCCAAAGCAATCTTGAGAAAGAAGAATGGAACTGGAGGAATCAACCTGCCTGACTTCAGGTCACAGTGTTCATCTACTTTCAATCCATGGCTTTTCATAAATACTATTGTGTTTATAAACATAATATATGAACATATATGAAATACAGTGTTTATGAACACAAATAATGGCCAAGGCAATATTAATAAGTTAATAAATGAAAGGCCATGTTTTATTAAAGAAAGATAAAATAAAACCAAAAATTATTATTACTTCCCTTTTAGTCATTAAACAACAAATATATTCCTGATAATCTATCGATTTAATGTATTTTTCTCTGAATTAAAACTTTATCTTATTTGAAAGGGTATACTTTTAAAATTTCTGTAAAATCTCCATTTTCTTTTGGTTTTATATGCTCAAACATTTTTAATTTGGGGGCACTAATTGTACTCTATACTCAATAAAGCCTTCTATTAAGCTAAATATATTATTGATGTCTTAATAAATTAGCTTAAAGTAAAATATCCTGTTTAAAATGGATAATTTTTAAATTGTTTGCTTCTATTACATAATTTTTGCTCAAATGATAAATCTGACATAGTTTTAAACTGCTTTTGTACTTATAGCATCATAGCCCAAGCATTTTACTTTTTATCGTCTCAATTGCCACATTTTCAGTTATAAATTTTTCCTGATGTTATTTGATGGATAGTGATAAATTAAGAAAGCATTTATAATTACTTACTTGCTTTATGCATTTTATTGCATCATTCTGGGATAATTAAATTCAGTGACTTGGATAGTGACAAACTGAAACATCCAAAAATTTTCCTAAATTTTGGCTGAAACTGCAGACACTCTCCCTAGCTATTCACCGGCAGTGTTTGTGTAAAATCCAATAAGATTTTCATGGAAATAGTTCCACTGAAACCATTTTTCTCATTGTCAACAATATATTTTAATAAATTATTTCAGATGTTGTTACTTTCTGCTTCATGAGATCAACAAAAACCATTAAATTATCTCCAAAGTCTTGAGTTTCACATTTTAAGTAAATTATTAAAACTATTTTATATGAAACAATTGAGGCTACATCAATAATAATTGAAATTTTACTGCTTTGATTTATATATTTTCTAAAAAGTTATTTCCTCATATCAGTAGATAAATATTTGGCAACAAGCAAGTCCATAAATTTAGACTGCTAAGGTAAGCCCATGTAAGCAATACTAACATTGCTCTTTTTTCAAGAACAAACTTTTAAAAGTATTTTATATTTGACAATGGAAAGACTGATGCTGAAACTGAAGCTCCAATACTTTGGCCACCTGATGCGAAGAGCCGACTCATTGGAAAACACCCTGGTGCTGGGAAAGATTGAGGACAGGAGGAGAAGGAGGCAACAAAGGAGGAGACAGTTGGATGGCAACACTGACTCAGTGGACATGAATTTGAGCAAACTCTAGGAGATAGTGAAGGACAGACAAACCCATGCAGTCCATGGTGTTCCAAACAGTTGGACATGACTGAGCAACTGAACAACAACAATTATTTTTAACCATATGGGTGGAATTTTTTTAGATGTTTTTTGTTTGTTTTGTCGATATTCTGATCATTTTTTTCTGGAAGTTTTTATCTGCTAATGTTTTTACATGAAACTGATTTAAAATGTACTTATAATTTTCCTTATTGATGAGAGAAGTTTTTATTTATTTAAACCATCAGTTTTAACAGAATGTAATTGCCCTTTTGATGAAATATGGACCTATAATTAATTGTATATAAATTTTGCACTCTGATTATTTGAGTCACATGTACACACTGACTATAAAAAGTCACTCATTTTTACTGAAATAACTGGGTTGTTTTCATTTCACATATACAAGTTATTTATTTTATTTTGCATTGTTTCTACACTGTTTCAAAAGATATCCTGGGTTCTGGTTTGTACATAATGTAAGAAGCTATTCCTGGCAGAGTTCATTATTAAATAGCATTTCTTCTCTGTTCTTCCACAGTCATAAGATTTATGTTTACAATATTTTAAAAGAACATTAAGAAATTTATCCAAATCTGCTGTATCGTCATTCTGGATTTCATCTTTAATATTTTATTATTAAGCCTTAAGTTTATAAACATCAGAATATTGCACAATTACTGCTTACACAAAGAATTACAGGACATTAACTATAAAACCAAAGCATAAACTAAACTCAGTATTTAGTTCTCAGGCGCTCAGTTGTGTCTGTGTCTTCCGCCTGCCAGTGCAGGAGACATGAGACATGGGTTCAATCCCTAGGTGGGGAAGATCCCCTGGAGGAGGAAATGGCACCCCACTCCAATATTCTTGCCTGGAAAATTCCACAGGCAGAGGAGCCTAGCAGGCTACAGTCCATGGGTCTGCAAAAAGTCAGACGCAACTGAGCAACTGAGCATGGAATAAGTTGTGAATTTTCTTAAAGCAGTGGTTTTCAATCTTTTTGATCTCATAATCCTTTCACAGTGTGAAGAATTACTTAAGACAGCTCTAGATCTTTTCTTTATGGCAATTACATCTATTGATACTTACACTATTAAAAGTTATAACTGAAATTTTTTAATCATTTGTTTTTATTCAGTTAAAAATAGCAGTACTAAGCCTATTAAATATTAACATAAATAACATTTTTTGTGACAATCACTTTATTTTCCAAAATGGAAAAAATAGTGAAAAAGCACCATTGTTTTACATGTTTCAAATATCTTTAATGTCTGGCTTAATAGAATTCAGCTGGACTCTAAAATCTGCTTCTGCATTTAATCTCTTGATATCACACTTCACGTAACCTCAGGAAAACTCCACTTACACTCCTGGGAGAATGAGAGTGAAAAAGGCAAAGATGTCTTGGTATTATTCTTGAAAGCTTTGTGAAGACACCCTGAAGTGGGTCTCAGAGACTCCCCCAGAGGTCAATAACCCACAGGTTGAGAACCACTGTCCTTTAGATTGTCCTAAAGTATGTGCCATGAAGCCATGCTGCCTTCTATGAAATGGGCCAAGCTGCCTGAAAATGCTGCAAAGTGCTCAGACGTCATTCTGATGGGAGGTTCATTTATTGACAGTTGTTGTCACATGCTACAGCCATTAGCTTGAACTAATGGATTTATATTAGGACCCAAATTATTAACTCATCTCGCTGTACCTTGCTGCTGCACACGTGTGGTCAGTCGTGGCCAAATCTTTGCGACCCTACGGACTGTAGCCCACTAGGCTCCTCTGTTCATGGGATTTTCCAGACAAGAATACTGGAATGAGTTGCCACGCCCTCCTTCAGGGGATCTTACCCACTCAGGGATCGAACCCACGTCTCCTGCATTACAGGCGAATTCTTTACCAATGAGACACCAGGGAAGCCCACCTTGTCCCTACTGGTACACTATTTACCAACTCGTATGGAAATTTTTCAATATTTAAAGACCAATAAATCACTTTGGTAAGTACCACAGAATATCAGCTTTGTTGAGACTATAATATTTTAAATGGAGAGTTATATGAATAATTGTCATTATTTGTCAGTGAGGTATTGACAGAAGAAAGCCAAGAAGATTTTTTAAAAATTCAAAGTAATTAGGGCACTTAGTAAAAAAAAAAATCTATTGCAAAATAAAAATGTATATGTTTATTTATCAACATCTGTATCTAGCTTAACTATATAGCAAGGATATTCAAGCTTAATAAAAAATATGCAGAACATGTATGAAGAAGAAACTTGACTCAGAATATAAAAGGAGATATAGTATTATCCTAGGTGAAAGGGTTTGATAATGTAACTCTCCCCAAGTTAATCTATATATTTAATATTATCTCTATCAAAATAATGCTATTATTTTTAAAATTGATAAAATTATTTTGAAGGTTTTCATATAGTATTAAATTTGATAAAAAAAATATGTAAGAAAAACAAAACAAAATCTGGAAAAAAGGGTAGGGCAAAGAATATTGGGTTTGTTTTATTAAATGTTAACATGTGTTAAACATTTGCAGAGTGAAAATAATGTGGTTTTAAGGCCAAATAAATAGACACCTTAATGAAACAGAATAGAAAGTTCCCAAAAGACCCAAGGTGTATACCAGTTTAATATGTAACAAGGAGAGCATCTCAAATTCAAGGGAAAAAATTGTTCTTCAATAAACAGTGGTACAACTGGCTAGCCACTTTGAAAAAAATAAGTTGAATGCCTAACTCTTATCATGTTGCTGTTGTTGTTTAGTCACTAAGTTGTGTCCGACTCTTGCGACCCCATGGATTGTAGTCTGCCAGGCTTCTTTGTCCATGGGATTCCCCAGACAAGAAAACTGGAATGGGTTGCCATTTCCTTCTCCAGAGGATCTTCCCAACCCAGGGATCAAACCCGCATCTCCTGCATTGGCAGGCGGATTCTTTACCAATGAGTCACCAGACAAGCCCAAACACCAAAGCAAATCCCAGTAGCATTAAAGATTTAACTATCAGTGAGATATTCATAGAGTAATTAGACAAAAATAAAGAGAAATACAGAATCTTGAAATAGTACAAACTCTTCAAAGCATAAGAAAAAAAAAAAGATTTGACCACATAATGCAAAATTGCATAAAAATAATGAAGAATTGATGCTTTTGAACTGTGGTGTTGGAGAAGACTCTTGAGAGTCCCTTGGACTGCAAGGAGATTCAACCAGTCCATCCTAAAGGAGATCAGTCCTGGGTGTTCATTGGAAGGATTGATACTGAAGCTGAAACTCCAATACTTTGGCCACCTTGTGCAAAGAGTTGACTCATTGGAAAAAACCCTGATGCTGGGAGGGATTGGGGGCAGGAGGAGAAGGGGACGACAGAGGATGAGATGGCTGGATATCATCACCAACTCGATGGACATGAGTTTGGATAAACTCTGGGAGTTGGTGATGGACAGGGAGGCCTGGTGTGCTCAATTCATGGGGTTGCAAACAGTTGGACACGGCTGATCGACTGAACTGAACTGAACTGAATGAATAAAGTAAAAAAAAGAAAGAACAAAACAATCAATAATAAAGTTGACCACTCCAACAGAAAATTAGACAGGAGCATATTTATGAACAGACACAGGTGGTCTAGAAAGCACAAAAAAAGAAGCTCGACTCAGTTCTAATCAAAGAATAAACGTAAAAACAGCATATCTGTTTTCACCTATCACATTAGTCAAGAGTAAAAAAAATCATGCCAACTATTGGTTAGTATATGGAGAAAGGAAGGTGTAAGTTAGAGCAATGGTTTTGGATAGGATGGAGGTAGATTTGCAAGTGTTTGGTTAAGTTCTTAAAATACCCCATAAACTTTGATGCAGCAGTTTCATTTTTAAGAAAATATTCAGGAAGTTTCCTAACAAAGGATCTCCCAGAAGCTCTTCATAATATTGTCTCTATCAGTAAAAATATCAGAAACACCTAACTGGTCAATAACAAGAATTTGCAATATTCATACATTCTCTGTAATAAGAATATGGTATATTCATATGATGAACTATTATGCTATCATTAAATATGTTATAAATACATATTTATTGACTTGGAGACAGGTTCGTGATACAGTTATAAAAAGCACCATCCCAGGCAGCACAAAGACTCTGATTTCACTGTTCTTAAAGGTTATTATTCCCATATCTGTATTATGAAATGTAGAAAGTGTCAGGCTTTATAGTAATGACACTCATTAGCTTTTGTGGTAAGCTTAAAGATGATTTTACTTTTTTGCTGTTTGGGCTGATGTATAATTTCTTCAACACTAGACATGACTTTCACCAGCAATAAGTATTTTTAAATCTTGCTTAGGCTGCTACCCAACTAAGTTTGGTCTTTAATATAATTCGGATACATACGCTCTGTCATCTCCACATGTGGGGAAATGGAGGGCATTGTTCATGAAAGGACCAGATGAGGCTTTTGGAGACTGTGTTGTTGGCCAATATTGATGGTATAAATGTGCTAGGAGGGGAGATTGCCAAGCCGCCCAAGTGTATCCTCTTCAGGCTGGAGGCAGAACACCCTGGGAACCCCAGACTGCCAGACAGGTAGGCCTCATCTGTGTGTTGAGTTGCTCCATCTCATGGATTTGTGACTTCTATCCCTTCTCCCATAAGACCAGACATCAGCCCCCCAGAGCATGTGCTCTGCACACCACTCTGGGTGCATTCTCTGTTTTCATGATGACCAACCCTCATGCCCCATCAGATCCCACAGAGCTACTGAGAAGGGCAAATATGACCATGCTCAGTTCACCAGCCAAATCTTCCACCCTCACCAAGCCCTTTGCACAGAACTCAGTCAAGTGACTTCAGTTCAGTTCAGTTCAGTTTCTCAGTCATGTTCGACTCTTTGTGACCCCATGGACTGCAGCATGCCAGGCCTCCCTGTTCATTACCAACTCCCAGAGTTTACTCAAACTCGTGTCCATTGAGTCGGTGATGCCATCCAGCCATCTCATCCTCTGTCAGCCCCTTCTCCTCCTGCCCTCAATCTTTCCCAGCATCAGGATCTTTTCAAATGAGTCAGCTATTCGCATCAGGTGGACAAAGTATTGGAGTTTCAGCTTCAACATCACTCCTTCCAATGAACACCCAGCACTGATCTCCTTTAGGACAGACTGGATGAATCTCCTTGTAGTCCAAGGGACTCTCAAGAGTCTTCTCCAACACTACAGTTCAAAAGCATCAGTTCTTTGGTGCTCAGCTTTCTTTATAGTCCAACTCTTGCATCCGTACATGACTATTGGAAAAACCATAGCCTTGACTAGATGGACCTTTGTTGGCAAAGTAATGTCTCTATTTTTTAATATGCTATCTAGGTTGGTCATAACTTTTTTTCCAAGGAGCAAGTGTCTTTTAATTTCATGGCTGCAGTCACCATCTGCAGTGATTTTGGAGCCCAGAAAAATAAAGTCTGACACTGTTTCCCCATCTATTTCCCATGAAGTGATGGGACCAGATGCCATGATCTTCATTTTCTGAATGTTGAGCTATAAGCCAACTTTTTCACTCTCCTCTTTCACCTTCATCAAGAGGCTCTTCAGTTCTTCTTTGCTTTCTACCATAAGAGTGGTGTCATCTGCATATCTGAGGTTATTGATATTTCTCCCTGCAGTCTTGATTCCAGCTTGTGCTTCTTCCAGCCCAGCGTTTCTCATGATGTACTCTGCCTAGAAGTTAAATAAGCAGAGTGACAATATACAGCCTTGATGTACTCCTTTTCCTATTTGGAACCAGTCTGTTGTTCCATGTCCAGTTCTAACTGTTGCTTCCTGATCTGCATACAGATTTCTCAAGAGGCAGGTCAGGTGGTCTGGTATTTCCATCTCTGGAAGAAATTTCCACAGTTTGTGGTGATCCACACAGTCAAAGGCTTTGGCATAGTTAATAAAGCAGAAGTAGATGTTTTTCTGGAACTCTCTTGCTTTTTTGATGATCCAACAGATGTTGGCAATTTGATCTCCGGTTCCTCTGCCTTTCCTGAAACCAGCTTGAGCATCTGGAAGTTCACGGTTCATGTATTGCTGAAGCCTGGCTTGGAGAATTTTGAGCATTACTTTACTAGTGTGTGAGATGACTACAATTGTGCGGTAGTTTGAGCATTCTTTGGAATTACCTTTCTTTGGGATTGGAATGAAAACTGACCTTTTCCAGTCCTGTAGCCACTGCTGTGTTTTCCAAATGCTGGCATATTGAGTGCAGCACTTGCACAGCATCATCTTTCAGGATTTGAAACAGCTCAACTGGAATTCCATCACCTCCGCTAGCTTTGTTCATAGTGATGCTTCCTAAGGCCTATTTGACTACACATTCCAGGTTGTCTGGCTCTAGATGAGTGATCATACCATCGTGATTATCTGGGTCATGAAGATCTTTTTTGTATATTTCTTCTGTGTATTCTTGCCACCTCTTCTTAAAATCTTCTGCTTCTATTAGGTCCATACCATTTCTGTCCTTTATTGACCCCATTTTTGCATGAAATGGTCCCTTGGTATCTCTAATTTTCTTGAAGAGATCTAGTCTTTCCCATTCTATTGTTTTCCTCTATTTCTTTGCACTGATCACTGAGGAAGGCTTTCTTATCTCTCCTTGCTATTCTTTGGAACTATGCATTGGAACTCAGTCACAGCCAAGTGACTTACCACTCCATGTTACTATCTGCTTATGGACCATGTAGGCATTACAGATGTCGCTGGTGGCTCAGATGATAAAGAATCTGCCTGGAATGCAAGAGACCCAGGTTCAATTCCTGTCAGGAAGATCCCCTGGAGAAGGAAATGGCTACCCACTCCAGTATTCTTGCCTGGAGAATTCCCTGGACAGAGGAACCTGGTTAGCTACAATCCACTGGGTCACAGAGTCCCGGGACTAAATGAGTAAGACTTTCACTTTCAAGTCTTACCTAAATCCAGTAACTCATTGATTACATCTGTATCTTGCATCAGACTCTGGTTTCCACCAGCCCAGGAACCCACCTGATTTGTATCTGAGGCCCTAGCGCTTGGCTAAATGCAGTAACTTGTTACTAAACCTTGGGAATTTGGGATGAAATTTCATTCACCTGCTGTTCTTGAATACCACTTACCAATCAACAAGTGTTCATCGAGGAACATCTCTGTGCCTGATGCATACCTGCCTTTCTGTCTAACTAGTGCCAACCAGCAGCTGGCAAAAACCTTCCTTTTCAGTGACTGGTGAGAAACCAGAATGACTAGAGTCTTGGCACAGGCTGAGAATGAGCTGGCTGCCTTTCTCTTGCTCCTTCTGCCTGGCTCCCTCAACAAGAGAGACAAGCCAAGGCTTTGCAGAGTGTTCCAAGAGCACAGGATTGGGGTATCAAAAACAACTCAAGTGCTTCGGAGCTGTGTGACCTCAGGAAACTGACTTTACTTCTCTGAGCCTGTATCTTCACCTGCAAGCTTGGGTCTAATAATAATGCATGCCTCACAGAATAGTTTGGAGTACAGTATTATGTGAAATAATGTATGTAAAGTTCATAGACAGGCTCCATAAGTGGAGCTTTCATTGCTGCTGTCATTTTCCTCATGGTTACAATATGCATTTGATGGATCAGCTCTGATGGGCCTGATGGACTACCTGAGACCCCACCACTACCTTGCCTTCCTGTCAACTTGGGTCATGGTGAAACCTGAGAACTCACATATGACAGACAAGGCTACTGAGGCTGGAGGAGACGTGACTTGTCCAAGATGTACCAGGGAGCCTGTTGCCATGGCCGTGAAGATCTAGGTCTTTTTGCCTCCCAGGCTCTTGCCTTCCACCAAACCACATGTTTTTGAGGAAGAGTCGAGCCTTTAAAAAACATTAAGTTCCAAAAAGAAGAGAGGGATTGCCTCCATTCTCTTGTCTTGACTTGAGTTTCTCTGGTATAGCCAACTTTGTGCCATTCATGGGTGTGAAGCCAGGTTGCTCTTTTCTGATGTATTTTGCGCTTGCTAACGCCAGCTCAGCTGCTGTGCACTCGCACACCCTGAACAGGCTCACTAAGAAGAGCTGGCAGAGACAGGCTCTCCTTCTCTTCAGGAAAAAAGATGTCTCTTGGCTGCCGTTAGCCTCTTGTGGCTTATGAACCATAGCACCGCGTGCTGCGGTGTTGAATGCCAGTACTTGTTCTCAACAAGACCACTCCGCCAGGGGGAAAGGATCATCATTTCCCATTCTCTGAGGTTCCCAATCCAGCATCCTCTATCCCTTGATCCTGGGATAGAGGATGACGTGATCAGAGTAGTTGGGAAGAAGTCAAACCACATTTCCCTTCTGGAGATGCTCATTGCAAATTGGCATAATAGTCCCCGAAGAATGCTCAGAAAGGGATCTGTCAACGCACACTGAACTCACTTTTTCCAAATGTATTTAATCATTTTTAAAAGTGCAAGTGTTAGTTGTTCAGTCATGTCCGACTGTTTGCGACCCACGGACGGTAGCCCACCAGGCTCCTCTGTGCATGGAATTCTCCAGATAAGAATACTGAAGTGGGTTGCCATTTCCTTTTCCAGGGGATCTTGCTGACCCAGGGATTGAACCCAGGTCTCCCAGATTGCAGGCAAATTCTTTACTGTCTGAGCCATCAGGGAAGCCCTTAAAAGTGCAAAATAACCATTAACTTAGTTGGCTTCTTCACTTCTTTCTGGTCTCTGATGAAATGTCTTCTTAGAAAAACTTCCAGGCCCCCTGGCTAAGACAACACCCCCCAACTCTGTAAATTCACATTGCTTTCTGTTTCTCCATAGCACTTATCACAGGACACACAGTTTGTTTCACATGATCATTCATCTCCTTCTCGAGAATATGAGCTCCATGGTGGAAAACGGTGCCATTTTATGGTTATATTTCCAGTCTCCAGCACATACCAGGGCTCAATAGATGCTGTTGAACAAATGAACAGCCCTGCAAAAGACTTTAGGGCCCAACCTCTCAGTAAGAAACTTTTCTTGGATGTCAACCAAAAAGTGGTCCGGGATAATTTCTTTAATCTCAGACAGGAATTTCTTAGCCAGTTGGTGTTAACTTTGACTTGGTTGTACAAATTAAAAAGAGCTCTGTGAAAAGGGAAATTAATACAGCCTGCTAAAATTTAGCAAAAGCAAACGCTGTTGTTAAAATTGAAACAGAAATGCAGTCAGCTTCTTAAAATAGTTCACACTTTCATCAGAAGTCCCACCTGCATATCCCTGTCTTTCTCTTCCTGTTTATTGAGCTTGTGTGCATGCATTTTGGTTATGTCCAACTCTTTGTGACCCCGTGGACTGTGGCCCACCAGGCTCCTCTGTTTGTGGAAATCTCCAGGCAAGAATAGTGGAGTGGGTTGTGGTGCCCTCCTCCAGGGGATTTTCCCAACCCAGGGATCGAACCCGAGTCTTTTAAGTCTCCTGCATTGGTATGTGGATTCTTTAACACTAGCGCCACCTTGGAAACCATCGGGCTTTTATTTGGTACTAGATACTATGTCAATCACTTGACATCTCTTATCTCATTTAATCCACACAATCGCTTCATGAGGAAGAGATTGTTGTGTCCATTTTGCAGATGAGGAACTAGGCCCAGTGGTTTATTTGGGGAACAGGCCCAAAGGAAGAGAACGAATTTGTAGATCAGTTAGGAGAGAATTGCCATGCTGACAGAATTGAGATTTCCAATCCATGAACATGGAATGTCTCAATTTATTTAGCTTTTCTTGAATTTCATCAATGATTTGTAGTCTTTCATCTACACATCTAGCACTTCTTTCATTAAAGTCATTACTAAGCATTTTATTCGTTTGCATTTTATTGTAAATGAAACCACGTAATTGCATGATTAGTATTCAATTGAATGGTTTAAGTATTTGGAAATGTAATTAATTTTCATATATTAAACTTGTATTCTGTGGCCTTTCTCAACCTGTTTCTTACTTGTAGTGGAGAAACACAACAGTTCTTTTGTGGAGTCCTGAGAATTCCTGGGATTCATGTCACCTGTAAATAAAGGTAACTTTACTTTTCCTTCCTAATTTATATGTCTGATATAGGCGTTTAAAGTTATACATTTCCCTCTTTTGTGCAGTTACATCCTATGAATTTTGATATATTGTTCCTTTATTTTCAGTCAGTTAAAATCTTTTTTAATTTCCCTTGTGATTTCTGGTTTAACCAATTCATTGTTTAGAAGTGTGTCATTTAATTTCCAACTATATATTAATTTTCCAAATTTCCCTGTATTATTGATTTCTAATGTAATTCCAATGTAATCAGAGAGCATACTTTCTATGATTTCAATTCTTTTAAGTTGACTGAGACTTTTTTTAATGGCACAGCTTATGGTCTGTCTTGGAAAATATTTCAGATGTGCTTGAAAAGCAGGCAAATTATACTGTTGTTGGTGGCGTGTTCTATAGATGTCAGGAACATCAAGTCAGATGACGTTCTTGTTGTTGTTGTGTGTATGTTAGTCTCTCAGTCATGTCCAACCCTTTGCAGCTCCATGGACTGCAGTCTGCCAGGCTCCTCTGTCCATGGGATTCTCCAGGCAAGAATGCTGGAGTGGGTTGCCATTTCCTTCTCCAGGGGATCTTCCCGACACAGAGATCACACCTGTGTCTCTTTCATCTCTTGCATTGGCAGGCAGATTCTTTACCACTGTGCCTGAGGAAGCCCTATTGTTTTGGTCACCCTGTAGATCCAAGGTGTCTTATTCTAACTCATGACATATTTATCATTTCTGATGGCTTTTATTTCTTCCAATAGATTCAAATTGCCATCTGGTGTCAATTCTTTTGAGCCCAAAGGACTTCTTGTAGTATCTGCTAAGATTGGTCCGATAAGCATGAATGCATGAATTCTCTGTCTTTTTCTTTAAAAAAAAAAAAAAAAAAGCTGAGTACATCTTTATTTAGCTTACATTCTTGAAGGAGTTTTGTTTAATATGGAATTCTTAGTTGACAGATTTCCCCCCAGTACTTTCAGTATGTCCTTCTAGGTCTCCATTATTTTACATGAAAAGTCAGTAAAGGTATTGATGCTTTCTATACATGATGAATGGAGAAGGCAATGGCAACCCACTCCAGTACTCTTGCCTGGAAAATCCCATGAATGGAGGCACCTGGTAGGCTGCAGTCCATGGGGTGGCTAAGGGTTGGACACGACTGAGCGACTTCACTTTCACTTTTCACTTTCATGCATTGGAGAAGGAAATGGCAACCCACTCCAATGTTCTTGCCTAGAGAATCCCAGGGATGGGGGAGCCTGGTGGGCTGCCATCTATGGGGTCGCGCAGAGTTGGACACGACTGAAGCAACTTAGCAGCAGCAGCAGCATACATGATGAATCATTTTTCTCTTGCTGTTTTCAAGATCTTCTCTTTGTCTTTGTACAGTTCAACTCTGATGTGTCTAGGTATGGATCTTTTTTATATTTAAAGATTATTTATTTCAGGTTCATTGATTCTCTAGAATGTCTAAATTGATGTTTTCCTCAAATAGGGGGTATTTTGCCATTATTTCTTCAATTTTCTTTCTGTTTTCTTTCTCTTCTCATTCTGGCACTATCATTGCGTGTGTGTTTGTATGCTTGATGTTGTACCACAGGCCTTTATTCACTTTTCAGCAATCTTTTTTCTCTCTCTTCTTCAAAAGGGATCATTTCTACTAGCCAGTCTTCAAGTTCACTGATCCTTTCTTTGTCCATTTTGAGTCTTCTGTTAAAGCCCTCTTGCTGATTTCTCACTCCAGTTATTATACTTTCAATTTCAGGATTTCCTTTTGGTTCCTTGCAATAATTCTTATCTCCTTATTGAGATTATCATTTTCATTGTTGCTATATTTTAATGTTTTAAACATTATTTTCTTTAGGTCTCTGAATATATTTAAATAACTGCTACATATTAAAAAGCAAAGACATCACTTTGTTGATGAAGGTCTATCTAGTCAAAAGCTATACAGTAGTCATGTATGGATGGGAGAGTTGGACCATAAAGAAAGCTAAGCACTGAAGAATTGATGCTTTCGAATTGTGGTGCTAGAGAAGACTCTTGAGAGTCCCTTGGACAGAAAGATCATCAAACCAGGAAAGCAACCCCAAAGATTCATTGGAAGGACTGATTCTGAAGCTGAAGCTTCAATACTTTGGCCACCTGGTGTGAAGAGCTGACTCACTGGAAAAGACCCTGATGCTGGCAAAGACTGAGAGCAGGAGGAGAAGGGGACAACTGAGGATGAGATAGTTGTATGGCATCACCAACTCAATGGACACGAGTTTGAACAAGATCTGGGAGACTGAAGGCCAGGGAAGCCTGGCATGCTGCAGTCCATGGGGTGGCAAGGAGTTGGACATGACCTAGCGATTGAACAACAACAACATGAAGTCTTTAGGTGTTCCCAGATAGCTCTAGTGGTAAAGAACCTGCCTGCCAATGCAGGAGACATAAAGAGACACAGGTTTGGCCCCTGGGTTGGGGAGATCCCCTGGAGGAGGGCATGGCAACCCATTCCACTATTCTTGTCTGGAGAAACCCATGGACAGAGGAGTCTGACAGGCTACAGTCCATAGGGTCACAAAGAGGTGGACACGACTGAAGTGACTTTGCACACGCCTGTGAAGCTTTTATCTGCAAAACCGGATACCTGGAGGCACTCGGAGGCAGTTTTTACTGTCTCCTTTCTCCCCAAGTGTGGGTCATACTTTTGTTTCTTTGCATGTCTCACACTTTTTGTTGCTGTTGAAACCTGAACATTCTAGGTAATGTATTTAACAAGTCTGGATTCTGTATTTCCCCCTGAAAGTTATTATTGTTATTTTTTTGATTTGTTTAATAATCTGCCTGAGCTAAATCTGTATCCCTAGTGATAGGCAGCTACTGCTGCTATCTCTTCCCAGGTTTTCGTTTTTTGGTGTTTCTTTCTAAGCCTGGCTTCCTAAAGGCCATCCTTGTCTCTGTGTAGCTTAGTAGTCGGTCAGTGATTGAACAGAGGCCGTGCTAAAATACTTCAAGCTAGTCAAGGTTCTGTCTTCTGTTGAAATCTATGTGTGAGTAAAGGAGCACATTCAAAGGCAGGTCATTTTACTTTCTGTGGACCCCTTTTTGTTCTTAAACACATGTGTGTAGCCTCAGGGTCAGTCAGGATTGTGTGATTAGCTCGTGCCCTCAGCTGCTCATAGGTGCGGGCTCAGCCAGGAATATGCTTGGCCTAACCATGACCGTCGGAAAAGGCAATGGCACCCCACTCCAGTGTTCTTGCCTGGGAAATCCCATGGACAGAGGAGCCTGGTGGGCTGCCATCTATGGGATCGCACAGAGTCAGACACGACTGAGGCAACTTAGCAGCAGCAGCAGCAGCAGCAGCAGCAACCATGACTGGAATCTCAGACTACTGGAGCCATTGGTCCTCTCTGCTCACTTACCACCAAAATAATCACTTTCACCAGTGTTGCTGGACTTACTACCCAAATTGAGTAAGTCCTCTTTGATTTCAGCAAAGCTGCTGCCTAGACTCACTGCACATCATCTCCTGGTAGAATCTCTGCACCAACTAAACTAGGAGGAAGTTGAGAGTTCGGAGCAGCTGCAGGCAGGAAGACCATACTGCCACTCTTCTTATCCAAAGTTCAGTATATTTTCAAACATAAATGCTTCTCAGAAAAAAAAAAAAAAAATGCTTCTCAGATTGGTGTAGGTCTTTAGCTGGTTTCTATAGGATTGAAAAGGTTGTCTTTGTCTATCTTTATGGCTTCTCTTTGGGAGAACCCTTGTTAATCTCTTACTTGGCCATTTCAAAGCCTAAAAGGCGATACTGTTAAAGGGGTGCACTCAATATGCCAGCAAATTTGGAAAACTCACCAGTGGCCACAGGACTGAAAAAGGTCAGTTTTCATTCCAATCCCAAAGAAGGGCAATGCCAAAGAATGTTCAAACTACCAGACAATTGTGCTCATCTCACACACTAGCAAAGTAATGCTGAAAATTCTCCAAGCTAGGCTTCAGCAATACGTGAACCATGAACTTCCAGATATTCAAGCTGGTTTTAGAAAAGGCAGAGGAGCCAGAGATCAAATTGCCAACATCTGCTGGATCATCAAAAAAGCAAGAGAATTCCAGAAAAAACATATACTTCTGCTTCATTGACTATGTTAAAGCCTTTGACTGTGTGGATCACCACAAACTGTGGAAAATTCTTCAAGAGTTGGGAATACCAGACCACCTGACCTGCCTCCTGAGAAATCTGTATGGAGATCAAGAAGCAACTGTTAGAACTGGACATGGAACAACAGAATGGTTCCAAACTGGGAAAGTAGAATGTCAAGGCTGTATATTGTCACCCTGATTATTCAATTTATATGCAGAGTACATCATGAGAAATGCCAGACTGGATGAAGCACAAACTGGAATCAAGACTGTTGGGAGAAATATCAATAACCTCAGATACACAGATGATATCACCCTTATGGCAGAAAGCAGAGAAGAACTAAAGAGCCTCTTGATGAAGGTGAAAGAGGAGAGTGAAAAAGCTGGCTTAAAACTCAACAGTTAGAAAAAGAAGATCATGGCATCTGGTCCCATCACTTCATGGCAAATAGATGGGGAAACAATAGAAATAGTGAGAGGCTTTATTTTGGGGGGCTCCAAAATTATTGCAGATGGTGACTGAAGCCATGAAGTTAGAAGATGCTTGCTCCGGCTATGACCAACCTAGACAGCATATTAAAGAGGAGAGACATTACTTTGCCAAGATAGATCCGTCTAGTAAAAGCTTTGGTTTTTCCAGTAGTCATGTATGGATGGGAGAGTTGCACCAAAAATAAAGTTGACCATAAAGAATTGATGCTTTTGATCTGTGGTATTGGAGAAGACTCTTGAGAGTCCCTTGGACTGCAAGGAGATCCAACCAGTCAATCCTAAAGAAGATCAGTCCTGAATATTCACTGGAAGGACTGATGCTGAAGCTGAAGCTCCAATCCTTTGGCCACCTGAGACGAAGAACTGACTCACCGGGAAAGACCCTGATATTGGGAGACATTGAAGGCGGGAGAAGAAGGGGATGACAGAGGATGAGATGGTTGGATGGCATCACCGATTTGATGGACGTGAGTTTGAGCAAGCTCTAGGAGTTGGTGATGGACAGGGAAGCCTGGCATGCTGCAGTCCACAGGGTCGCAAAGTCAGACAGGATTGAGTGACTGAACTGAACTGAACTACTTGGTCATAGCCAAAATCTGTGATTAGAGGCTATAATTTTAAAGCTGGGTTAACTGATCCTGAGCATGTATTCTTCCTATAGTACCATGTGGCTGTCATTATTTTGGTTTAGCACTTAACAGCCTTTTTTTTTTTTTTTAAACAAGTATTAACTTTATGTAGTGTCCAGGAAAATTCTGTAAAAAGTTTGTTTTAATTATTCTACTGTTGGAGCTAAGGCAATGAGGTGTAAGAGATTCTGGAATTAATATTTACAGGTGAGGAAGCTCAGATCAGAGAGAAGAATATAGCCAAGCATACACAGTTGAGTCAAAGACCACTAGGACTAGAACCTGGGTCTTTCATTTCCCAGCTGAGGGTCTTTGTGTATCACCCAACTCTTTTCCTTTGGGGGGTGATTTGGAACAAGACTACCCCTTCTCACCCCCCACTCCTCTTATCCACTCTACTCCACCTCACACCCTCTATGACTTACACCTCCTGTGAATGAAAAGGACAGGTCAAAGGGCATTAGATCACTGGAGATCCCTGCCCCTAGAGGGCGCTGCTCTTTCTAGAACAGGAGCACAGGTTACCTAGAAAGGTAATTTAAATGTTTAAGCAGTTTGGATTATGTCAATTGCAAGCATTCCTTCAATCTAATTATATAGGACTAATCTGTCTTTAATAGACACTATTAATAATTTATATTGTTATCTTTAATAATGTAGTTCTGTTTAAAATGTCCATTTGCCAGTTACTTTTCTCAGGAACTTCCTCTTAACTCCTGAGTTTTACTTGGAGTTTGTAGCAGTCTATGAAAGCATCCATGAGTGGGGATTTAGCAAGGCACTTTTTAGAGAAATAAAGATCAGTTTCCAATGAAAGGAGATGCCAAAAAAATTATAGTATTAAAACAAGACGATGTATGTGTATCAACATTACAATGTGAAAATTAAAATCCTTTTAAAGTGATCTGAAATTTCTCCTAACTCATACACACGAGCTTTTTTTTTTTTTTTAATTGCTCTAAAAAACAATTCTTTTTAGATTCTTTTTAATGTTAATGGGCTTTGTTTGTTTGTTGTCTTTTGGCTTTTGCGTTCCTCTGAGGGGACGATCTCTTTAGTTTGCTGCAGCTTACTTTGACTCGAAAGCCAAGTCTTTTTGTTTAAATACAAATGTCAAGTTCGTGTGGATATTTCTGGTTGTCTCTCCAGATCTACCCTCTCTCCTTCTGTATTTTGCTCTGCGTCAAGGAGGTTGATCTCTGAGGAGTGTATTAACCAGCTTCCTTGCCCTCTGGCTTCTGGGAGACTTGACCAATGGGAGAAACCAGCAGGAAAACCACACAGGAGAAGAGAGAGGTTGTGTTTATTCCCCAGCATTCTCCTTGCTGGCTGTGGCTTGACAGCGGCCCTGTTCCTCTGTTTAGGGCACGTTCCTCCTGTTGGTGAAAGTGTTAGTCACTCAGTCCTGTCTGATTCTCTGCGACGCCATGGATTGTAGCCCACCAGACTCCTCTGTCCATGGGATTCTCCAGGCAAGAATACTGGAGTAGGGTGCCATTCCCTTCTCCAGGGGATCTTCCCCACCCCAGGGATTGAACTCTGGGTCTCCCACATTGCAGGCAGATTCTTTATTCTCTGAGCCACCAGGGAAGTCCTCCTGTTGGTGGCCCTCTCCTACAACTACAGTCTCACAAGGTCCAGAAAGTGTTATTTCTCTTTGCCCCTTTGACCCAGGGGTGGAAATGGCTTTACACCTTTGCTAGCCTCTGGTTCTTTGGCAGCCCCTGTTACTTTTTCTTAACCCTGTCCTTGCCTCTGTAAATAGACACGTGATTAACTTTCCTGCTTTTTATCTTTTGGAGTGCTGGGAACTGCTGTGACTCTGACTGATACAGAAAGCCAGCATGGTTAAGAAAAGAGGGCCAAATTGGGAGTCCTGCAGCTTGACATTTGTGCCTAGCTCAGTTACTATTTCACTATGTGACCTTGGGTAAATCCACTTTACTCTCTGGATTGCAAATGCCTTGTCTATAAAAAGAGTGGTTGGACAAAATCAGAGAACATAGCACTTTTTTTTTTTTTTTTTTTTTGCTCATGTACCTCCAGAAGAATTCTGAAAAACCATATAATCACATATTTTAAAAATTTGTCATCACAATTTTAAATAGTTATAAAGGGCATAATGTCCTGCATATTGTAAATATTTGTGTTTAAAAATAAAACTGTTACTTCACTCTTTAAAATATATCCAATGAAATTTAAATATCCTACTGATTTTATGTCCACCATCATCCATTTTAAAAAAATAGATGAACAAACCCTTAACAGTTAGAAATTATACAATGTTCTTCTTTCTCCTTTAAATCATTTTTTTCCATTCCACTCCCCTCACAGAGTTTTATAGGAATGTAATATATTCTTCTGCTTGTAAGCCTCATATGGATCATCTTGGCATGGTCTCTAAATCAAAAATATGTTTGTAGATGAAAATTGAAAAATGTTTATATTTCCTGTGATCCTAAGGCTCTAAGTGTTAAGCACTTTTCTGAATTAAGTCATCAACACAATTAATTTTAGGATACACTTGATCAAAATTTTGATAATTGTTAGACAAAAATGAAATTAATAGAAATCCATCTCTTAGTGGGCTGGATAGAGGAGGGACTGTAATATTGGGATTAAAGGAAACTCTCAGCATTTGGAATCAAGCCTCTTTCTGGTGTCCCCTCCCCATCCACTCCCAACCCAGGGTGAGCCACCCCAGGGCAATACCCCACAGTAAGACTGGATGCAAAAGGAACGCACCTTTATTTTGTCAAATAGGAGAAGGGCAACCAAGAAAGGGAAGGTGAGCAAGGAAAACCAGATTCATGTCTTTATAGTGGAGCTCTCAGGCAGGTCGGTGATAGGATGCCATACCGGTAGCAGTTGAGAATCTAGTTAGCCACGCTTTAAAAACTCTCTGTGTCAACAACTCTTTCAAAATTGGATCCCCAGTGGATGTGGCCCCTACTTCATAAGACATCCTTCGATGGGAGCTTTCACAGCGAAGTCAGTTCTGCTGTCAGACAGCCTCAACACAATGTGCTGTATGATTTGGGTAAACTTTTTGCCTCAGTTTCCTCATCTCTAAAATAGGGCTACGTATCAATCTACCTCATAGGGATTCTTTAAGAATTAAATGAGGTAACGTGTAAAGCACCTGAAATAAGGTAAATGATTTATCCAGAAAGGATTCATAGGATTTCAGAAGTTCCTTCCAGCTCTGACATCGTCTAGGATGGGCCTGGGACCCATTGCATGTGATCTGTGTTCTTCCATTAAGCCTCCCACTTTAAGGCATGAGCTATCATTGTAAATGTCCTGATGTCGCTGAACGGAAAGCGGAATACTCTAGGCTTGTTAGCTCTGCTTTGAGGGTAAGTTTTACTGTCTACTGAGGCTTTTCCAGTATTTCCAGAAAAAGCATCAGTCGATATATATCCCTAGGTCTTGACCTTTGCCCCCTCGAGGAGGGAGATATTTCCAGTTTATTCTCGAGGTAGAAGAACAGGGCCATGGGGCTGTTACAGACTCATTTGACTGTCTTA
Source organism: Ovis aries (assembly GCF_016772045.2). NCBI lineage: Eukaryota > Metazoa > Chordata > Mammalia > Artiodactyla > Bovidae > Ovis > Ovis aries. The sequence continues at coordinate 9,892,350 of NC_056055.1, read as the reverse complement.
ATCTATTGTTGTTTAGTTGCTAAGTCGTGTCTGACTCTTGCAACCCCGTGGACTGTAGCCCTCCAGGCTCCTCTGTCCATGAGATTGTCCAGGCAAGAATACTGGAGTGGGTTGCCATTTCCTTCTCCAGGGGATCTTCCGGACCCAGGGATCGAATCCCTGTCTCTTGCATTGGTAGGAGGATTCTTTACCACTGAGCCACCTTAACAGGGCTCCCCTATTTCTCAGAGAAATAATCATGATCAGGCTATGTGCGAGCCCAGAAAATGTCAGCTCCTGCTTTCCAGGAGTGAGAATAAAGTATATATTCACTCATTCCCTCCTAGAGAAACGGGTTGCTTGGGGGCCACTTTTGAAGCAGGCAGGCCAATATCTGAGCTTTCTGCCAGAGAAACAGAAAGAAACATTGATACGTGAAAAAGTTGCTAACTGAGTCAGCTTTGCTGTCACCTGCTCTGATGTGACTTGTGCCCTAATGTTATTGCTCAGACACGAGGCCTGCACAATGCCTACCCTGCTGACTGCCACTCTACCACCAGAACGTGGGCCTCCCTGACACACAGGCGGGCTGAGTTCTGAATTCTCAGTTTCATTTCCCACTGATCCGGAGGAACGCTGCTATTTTCCCTTTAGAAAGAAACTGTTTGTATAGATGGCTCCCGGTTTGGCTTTCTTTTTTACCATCTCTCAGAGCACAGCTTTAATGTATAGAGTCTTGGGCAGTTTTATCTTAATGCTTTTTTTATTTTGAAATTTAATTTTGTTTTAACATTTTTGGAGAAGAAAGAAAATTGGTGATAAGTATGGTAGATTGATTGCATTCAGTTCAGTTCAGTTCAGTTGCTCAGTCGTGTCCAACTCTTTGTGACCCCGTGAACCGCAACACGCCAGGCCTCCCTGTCCATCACCAACTAAGGGCCCCAATTCTTTATTCCTCCCTGTATCCATGCCTGGCACCATGTGACTGTGAAGAGTTCTCCTGCTTGGACTCTGGGCCCAGCTGCATGACTTATTTGGTGCATAGGATGCTCACAGATGTGACTTAAACGGGAGTTCGTAATGTGCCTGTGCAGTTGGGCTTGTCTGCCGTGGCCCAGTGAACACACATAGACTAGGCTGCTAGAGGGTGAGAAATGTGTGGACCAGAATCATGTGGCCCTAGTTGTCCCAGCCATGGCCAACAGAGATCAGCCAAGGGTCAGCCCACCCCAGGTATGTGGACAAGCCTACCCAAGATCACAGGAACCTTACCTGATCAGCAGGCTCACAAATTAAATTCATGGAAATTATTTGAAGCCACTGAATCTTGGGGCTGTTTATTGGTGACATTATTGTAATAGATAGCTTCTGGCTTCCCTAGTGGCTCAGACAGTGAAGAATCCACCTGCACTGGAGGAGACATGGGTTCCATCCCTGGATTGGGAAGATCCCCTGGAGAAGGACCTGCCAACCCACTCCAGTTTCCTTGCCTAGGAAATCCCATGGGCAGAGGAGTCCATGGGGTGGCAAAAGAGTTGGGTGTGACTTCGCAACAATAGATAGCTTATAGAATAAGCAGACTTGCCCTCCAGGAAAAATATTCAAAGGAGCACCAGGTCCATATGCGGCACCTCTCAAGGACTCTGGAAATTGTGAGAATTAAAGGAAAGAGGGACTTTCACCAGGGAGGTTCAAATGCCTCCACCTGGCAGGTAGGGCTGTACATTAGTGAGATTCAGAGTAGCAAAGGGAAGATGAGCACAGACTCTGCAGCTGGACATCTGAGTCTAAAACTTAGATCCACATAGGAGCTCTGTGTCCTTGGGCAAGTTTCTTCACCTCTTTGTGCCTCAGTTTCATCATTTATAAACAGGGAAGATAATAAATAGTACCTACCTCATCAAATTGTTAAAAGAATTGACAGTTTTAATGCACTTAGAACAGCTCATTGCAAGCCCTGGGTAAGTGTTTGTTAAATAAATAAATAAAACGTGGCCTCATTTATTTCCACAGGCTAAGAAGGCCTGGGAGACTTCGGATTATGTTTGTCCTTCAGTAGGAAGGATACATTTAAATCATGGAGGACTGTTTTTCATTTCATACAGTCAAACATTGACTTCTGCAAAGTTGAATGCATACTCAATAGCTCTCAAAAATCCAAGGAAAAAATGTTTTTCTTTGGAAAAATTCACTCTATTGTGTGAATATCCTCAGCTCAGTCAATTCGCCTTACTAAGTTCTTACTAAGATGGCATAAGTTCTGGGGCAGTGCTCAATGTGAGATTTCAGGAAGGAGAGCAGAGATGGTGCTATCCACTGTTAAAGAGTCTGTGAAGGATTTCCATTCCAAAGTATTGAAATAAAAATATTGGCATATAGAGAAGTAATCTTCAATACACATTTATTATCTCACAATTTCTGTGGGTCAAGAATCTGCTTTGGGGTCTCTCATGAGGCTGCAAGTAGTGGAGGGTGTCTCACTGAAGGCTCAGTGGCGGAAGGATCTGCTTCCAGGCTTGCTTACCTGGTTGTTCACAGGAGTCAGTTCTTTCTGGGTTGTTGGACAAAGTGCTACATTTCCTGAGTGGTGTCGGGCAGAAACTATTCCCAGTTCCTTGCCACATGGAACTCCTCAATACGGCAAACTTACTTCATCAAAGCCCGCAAGGTTGAGTCTACTGAACAGAAAGAGGTAACATAACGTGGACGTGAGAACCCATAATTTGCAGTATTCTGCTGATTAGAAGCAAGTCTCAACTTCACTCAGTGTGAAGGTATTATGCAAGGGCATGGATACTAGGAGGCAGGGGTAAGTGAGGGCCACCTTAGAGTGCCTGCCTGGCCGCCAACCAGAGAGACTACAGGGCAGCTTGCATGCACGCACGCTGAGTTAATTCAGTTGGGTCTGACTCTTTGTGACCTATGGACTGCAACTTGCCATGGGGATTCTCCAGGTAAGAATACTGGAGTGGGTTGCCATGCGTTCCTCCAGGGGATCTTCCCAACCCAGGGATCAAACCTGTGTCTCTTATGTCTCCTGCATTGGCAGGTGGGTTCTTTACCACTAGTGCCACCTGGGAAGTACTCCCAGTGCAGCTTAGCTTCCTCACAACTTGGCGGCCTCCGGGAATTTGGGTTTCCTGCAAGATGGTTCAGGGCTCCAAGTGTAAACACTCTAATGAATAAAGCTACTTTGTCTTTCATACTTCAGTCTAGAAAGCCAGTCAGCATGACTTCCACAGTGGTCTATTGGTTGAAGCAGTCACAAGTTCACCTAAATTCAGATAGAAGAGAATTAGACTCCAGCCATTAGGAATAGAGGCAAAGACGTTGTAGAAGAGCAGTGGGATGGGAGATATGGTTGCAGCCATCTTTAGCTCTGTCACACCTCTGATGCTGTTCTTCTAATTCTTTAGTAAAGTCTGAAACTACTGTTCAGCTTTAAGTGCGTGTGTGTGGGGCGGGGGCGGGGAGTGGAGAATCAAGAGATGACACAGTAATCTAAGTGGAAAGGGGAACTTTGCAATCCATATTCTTGAAAGTGATCTCATTGATTTGGCCTGCCATGTGATTCTTCCTGAACCAATTTGGGGCAAAGGGGATGAAATGCATGGATTAGCTAGGCCTGGGTCATTTGCTGATGGTACTCAAGTGAGTAGAGAGACTCCACCCAGGATACAGAAACTGAGCATGGTGGAGATCTTGTTCTCCAAGGAACAGAACATTGAGATTTTGTCACTAAAATATGTTACAATGAAAAACAGGTGACCTCTACAGCCCTCCTTCCACCAGAAAAAAAAGTGTGTGTGTGGGGGGGGGAGGGGGCGGGGTAAATTTCAAAAGAGAAGACAGAAATAGAACTTCAGATTGTAAGTGGCAGTTGCCAGACCTGGCCAGTTCTGGCATTTGTGCTAAGTCACTTCAGTCGTGTCCGACTCTTTGAGACCCTATGGACCAAAGCTTGCCAGGTTCCCCTGCCCATGGGGATTCTCCAGGCAAGAACACTGGAGTGGGTTGCCATTCTCTTCTCCAGGAATTCTGGCATTTACTTCTTATGGTATCTCTGTAAATTCAGTGAAATCAGTCACTTCATCACTCTTCAACAGATGCAGAAACTGCAACAGATTGGCAGAGGAAGGAAGGTGTATCAGTTATCTGTTGCCACAATAAGTCTGTATAACATACCACCCCAAAACTCAGTGATATAAGACAATAAGCATTTATTTAACTCATGAAACTGTTGCTTGGGGATTTAATCTGAATGGTTCTTCTAATCTAACTCTGGGTATGGCATTTGGTGATCAGCTGGGAAAACCAAACTGTTTCAGTTTATTCTCCTAGTCTTCTAGAAGGCCAGCTTGGGTATATTCTTATGATAAAGGCAGAAATGCAAGAGCTAGTGCAAATCCAGTCATATAAGCACCTTTAAAGCCTCTGCTTATGTGGAATTTGCTAATATCCCATTGACCAAAGCAAGTCACGTGAGCAAACTCAAGATCAAGGGATGGGGAAATAGACTCCACCTTTTTAGGCAGAAGAGCTGCAAGGTTATGTGTCAAAGAGGGATAGATATAAGGGGGTGTGCAGAATTGAGGATTTTAATGCACTCAGTTTCCCACAAAACAAAAGGGGAAGTGTATGATCCTTCCAAGTTGCTAAAGATAAATTTATTAATTTTTTTCTCAATAAGCTTGGGATAAAAGTCATAAAAGATAATCATCTTTCTACCTTTATTAAAGCAACTTTTAAAAATAGTCCTTCCTCAGCTGCTGAAGAGAACATTACAGTGGTTCCTCAAAGTATTAAACATAGCATTACCATGTGATCCAATGATTCCACTTCTGGGTACACACCCAAAAGAAGTGAAAGCAGGGATTCGAACAGAAACTTGCACAATCATGTTTCTAGCAGCATGATTCACAATAGTCAAAAGGTGGAAACAAACCAATATCTGTTGATGAATAAATGAATAAAATGTGGTAATGTATACAATGGAACATTATTTATCCATAAAAAGAAATGAAATTCTGATACACGTGTTGTTGGTCAGTCACTCAGTCATGTCTGATTCTTTGAGACCCCATGGACTACAGCACTTCAGGCTTCCCTGTCCTTCACCATCCCCCGTAGCTCGCTCAAACTCACATCCCTTGTGTCAGTGATGACATCCAACCATCCCGTCCTCTGTCATCCCCTTCTCCTCCTGCCTTCAATCTTTCCCAGCAACAGAGTCTTTTCCATTGAGTCAGGTTTTTGCATCAGGTGGCCAAAGTACTGGAGCTTCAGCTTCAGCATCAGTCCTTTCAATGAAAATTCGGATTGATTTCCTTTAGGATTGACTGGTTTGATCTCCTTGCAGTCCAAGGGACTCTCAAGAGTCTTCCCCAACACCACAGTTCAAAAGCATCAATTCTTCAGTGCTCAGCTTTCTTCATGGTCCAACTCTCCCATCCATACATGACTACTGGAAAACCATAGCTTTGACTATACAGACCTTTGTTGGCAAAGTAACTTCCCTGCTTTTTAATATGCTGTCTAGGTTTGTCATTGCTTTTCTTCCAAGGAGCAAGCATCTTTTAATTTCATGGCTGCAGCCACCATCAATAGTTATCTTATAGCCCCCCAAAATAAAGGCTGTCACTGTTTCCATTGTTTTCCCATCTATTTATCATGAAGTGGTGGGAGCAGATCCTGTGACCTTCATTTTCTGAATGTTGAGTTTTAAGCCAGCTTTTTCACTCTCCTCTTTCACCTTCATTTGCCATAAGGGTGGTATCATCTGCATATATAAGGTTATTGATATTTCTCCCTGCAATCTTGATTCCAGATTGTGCTTCATCTACCCCGGCATTTTGCATGATGAACTCTACATATAAGTTACATCAGCAGAGTGATAATATACAGCCTTATTCTATTCCTTTCTTAATTTTGAACTAGTTCATTGTTCCATGTTCATTTCTTTTACTTCTTATACAGGTTTCGCAGGAGGCAGGTAAGGTGGTCTGGTATCCCCATCTCTTGAAGAATTGTCCACAGTTTGTTGTGATCTACACACTCAAAGGCTTTAGCATAGTAAATAAACAAGTAGATTTTTTTTTCTGGAATTCCCTTGCTTTTTCTATGATCCAACAGATATTGGCAATTTGATCTCTGGTTCCTCTGCCTTTTCTAAATCCAGCTTGTATATTTGGAGTTTGCTTGAAGGATTTTGAGCACTACTTTGCTAGCATGTGAATTTATGATAAAGCATCTGATACATCCTATGTCATAAATGAACCAGGTATGAATATTGGAATGTTTTCCATTACAATACTGGAATACAGAAGCCATTCCTTTCTGCAGGGTTGAAGACATTATGCTAAGTGAAATCAGAAGGACCAAAAAGGACAAATATTGAATGACTTCTACTTATATGAGGTCCCTAAAATAGTCAAATGCACAGCGACAGAGAGTAGAATAGTGGTTACCAGGGCTGGGAGGAGGTAATAGAGAGTTATTGCTTAATGGGTACATAGTTTCAGTCTGGAATGATGAAAAATCCTTGTGATAAGTAGTAGGGATTCACAACAATGTGGATGCATTTAATGTCACTAAACTGTACACTTTAAAATGGTTCAATTAATAAATTATAGGCTTGTACATTTTACCACAATAAGAAAAAGTCATTCCCTCCTTTGACACTGATACTCAAAGTGTTGATTGAGCCAATAGCCAACGAGCTTACATTTTTGCCTCCTAACCTAATAAATGGGTATGCTGGCCATATAGAAACCATGAACTTGGTCCTCTTCTCACGAATCTCATAGTCAAACAGGGAACTGAAATATTAAAATCATAAGGATAACAAAGCCCAGAGAGTTTACAATATTTCTTACCAATAACACAAGGCAAATTGGGCTCCACATCAAGCAATGGCCAGTAACTGCTACAGAACTAGAAGGACGAGTTAAAAATACAGATATGGGTCCCTCCTGGCCTATTAATTCAGAATCCTAGAGGCGTTCGCAGTGGGAAACCTATCTTTTTCACAAGCCTCACAGGTAATTCAGAAGTACAGCCAGGTTGAAAATCCTTCTAAACTATATATGGATTAATATCAGGGAAAAAAAACTAAAGAATTAAATCTTATTGGCAACATTGAAAATCGAAAAAATTTTTACTTGGTAGAAATAAGCAACAGAAAATGAAACTGACAAAGACTAATATTGCACCTAGTAAAGATTATTATTGACTAAACATGGAAGGAAGACCCTAAATCTTCTTGAAAAAATTTAGATCAAAAAATTGGCCTGGGAAAATTGAACCTGGTAGGAATGAGTCACAAAAGAAAACTATGTTATTAGGGAAAAAAATCAGCAATTTTGGATGGGGTCAAACCACTGATCAGTGAATCAAATTTTGCTGTTAGACATACATTAAAATGAGACAGTTCTGATTTTTAAAAATGTCACTGTAAGCTTCTAATCCATTTGAACATTTCAAATATATTACTTTTCTTAATTTATTTTGAAATAATTTCAAAATTATATGGAAGAGTTGAAAGAATAGTGCAAATAATTCTTGCATATCCTTTGCCAAGATTTGTAATTGTTAAATGTAGTCACATATTACTATGTTATCTTAAATATATATGTGATATATGCACACATATAGGGTTAGGGTAGATAGGTGTATACATATATAAATAATTTGTTCTCTTTAACCATTTGAGAGTTGCAGACACCATGTCCCTTTGCGTCAAAAGTTTGTACTTTCTAAGGGTAAGAAGAAATCATCTTATACAACCCAGAGAACATCTAACAAGTCAAAAATTTAACATGAACAAATACTCTATCTAATAATCTTACCTTATCCATATTTCACCGATTGCTCCCATAATGCCCTTTATAGCAATTTTAAAAAAACTATGATCTAGGGTCCAATTCCAGATCACTCTTTGCCTTTAGTGGTCATGTGACTTTCAGTTCAGTTCAGTCGCTCAGTCGTGTCCGACTCTTTGCGACCCCATGAATCGCAACACGCCAGGCCTCCCTGTCCATCACCAACTCCAGGAGTTCACTCAAACTCACGTCCATCGAGTCAGTGATGCCATCCAGCCATCTCATCCTCTGTCATCCCCTTTTCCTCCTGCCACCAATCCCTCCCAGCATCAGAGTCTTTTCCAACGAGTCAACTCTGCACATGAGGTGGCCAAAGTACTGAAGTTTCAGCTTTAGCATCATTCCTTCCAATGAACACCCAGGACTGATCTCCTTTAGAATGGACAGGTTGGACCTCCTTGCAGTCCAAGGGACTCTCAAGAGTTTTCTCCAACATCACAGTTCAAAAGCATCAATTCTTTGGCGCTCAGCTTTCTTCACAGTCCAACTCTCACATCCATACATGACCACAGGAAAAACCATAGCCTTGACTAGACGGACCTAGTCTCCTTTAATTTGAAACAGTTCCTCCGCTTTTCTTCATCTTTCATAACAATGACATTTTTGAGTGAGAGGCCAGTTGTTTGGTAGAATCCCCCCTCTATCTGGGTTCGCGTGACATTTCCTCATGATTAGATTTGGGTTATGCATTTCTTGGCAGGAACTCTATGTGAGTGCCGTTGGTTCTTGCTGCCTCACATAGGAAGAGCACAAGTCCATTTGTCCATTTACTGGTGAATGATAGATTCCATCTTACTGTCAGTGCCTCACTCTCCTCATCTGTTCCTGGGATAACTCAGGAGCATAACTGAACAGTGCCACAGCTGAATGGTCATTTCAGACATGCTCCACCCACTGGACACCTTTCGCAAATACGAGTCGTTGAGTTCGTGCCACGATTAGTTATGATCATTGTTAACATCTAGGTTAGCTAATGTGTGCTGGCACTTGTCATTTTTTTCGAACCTTCATGCAAAATATGAATATGTATGTTATTAGTCCCATTTAACAGTTAAGGAAACTGAGGCTCGGAGACAGCTGAGTTGGGATTTGAGCCAAGCATGATCTAGTCCAGAGTCTAAGCGACACACCATGCCACGTGCATGCATGCATGACAAGTCGTTTCCGTCGTGTCCAACTCTTTATGACTCTATGGACTGTAGCCTGCCAGGCTCCTTTGTCCACACTGTCAGTTAATCCCATTCACAAATGTACCTGATGGCAGAAAGGACAAATTAAAGTCTCCTTTGAGGACGTCCCAATAGCATAAGGAAAAACAGAATGGGCCAGCTCCTGCCATCTTTGTTCCTCTCCCTCCTTCCCCTGGCCTGGGTCCTTTCCCTTCTGAGATCCAGCAGAACTAAGGTCAGGATTGCTCCAGAGTCGGGGGCATACCTGCTGGACATGGCACAGCTGTCTCGAAAGCTGATTTTATTCCCTTCTTGACTGGATAGCAAGAAGAAAGTAGAAGGTATCAACTGCTCAGTTATGTCCAACTCTTGGTGACCCATGGACTATAGCCTGCCAGGTTCCTTGGTCCATGGAATTCTCCAGATGAGAATACTGAAGTGGGTTGCCATTTCCTACTCCAGGGGATCTTCCCAACCCAGGGATCAAACTTGGGTCTCCTGCAATGCAAGCAGATTCTTTACCATCTGAGCCACCAGGGATAATGCTACTCAAATGAGGCGATTCCATCCCACCCCGAACCAGAGGCCTGAATTTCCCTATGTATGTTAAAGCGAAAATGAGTGGGGACAAGGTATAATCACTGGAGAAGGCACTGGCAACCCACTCCAGTACTCTTGCCTAGAGAATCCCATGGATGGAGGAGCCTGGTAGGCTGCAGTCCAACACAAGGGTCCAATTGAGCGACTTCACTTTCACTTTTCACTCTCATGCATTGGAGAAGGAAATGGCAACCCACTTCAGTGTTCTTGCCTGGAGAATCCCAGGGATGGGGAGCCTGGTGGGCTGCCGTCTGTGGGGTCACACAGAGTTGGACACGACTGAAGCAACTTAGCAGCAGCAGCAGCAGCAGGAATAATAACTACCTTCTGTTCAGTGTGCATTTTGAATTAATGCTTTAAATCACCCTGTATGTTAGGTACCTTATTTTGCCCATTTTGCAGATGAGGAAACTGGGGCTGGGTTAAGGTCACAATTTGGTAAGTACAGAGCAGGGATTCCTATGCAGATCTAATTGCTGAGATTGGATGAGATCTTCACCAGTATGCTAGACTTTCTCTAGGCTTCATAAGATGGCAGGCACATGGAATAACTTTTTGAAACATGCAATATATTTTAATGAATTGTGTTGAATCCACGGATGGGCTACTCAGATTTGGCTTTAATTCTGATTCTTGCTCGGGGCTGTCAGCTTGATCTCTTCTCTCTTGATTTGCCAGCTGCATGTCTTGGACTTTTGTTCTTTCTGGCTTTTCCTCCCAGGGGGACTGCTAGACCTCAAGTATCTGTGTCTCTGGAGACTTTATCGTGACTAGGAAGGACCTCTCTTAAAGAAATAAGTTGATGCCACATCTTCTCAACTTCCTTTGTAGGGAGCGGGATGAAGAGGCGGGAGAGGAAGGAAAAGAAGAAAACTCTTCAGTCAGAGCGAGACGATTTAGTCAGTCTGTTGATTTTGTGTTTGTTTTGTTTGGCCACACCTTGAGGCTTGTGGGATCGTATTTCCCTGACTAGAGACTGAACCCAGGTCTCAACAGTGAAAGCGCTTTGTCCTAACCACAGGACTGCCAGGGAATTCCTGGATGATTCCAATCTCCAGAAACTTTCATGGGGGCAGCCAGAGCAGAGCCTGGCCTGAGAGTCGGATGGGGCTGCCACTGGCTGGTTTGGCCAAGTACTTGAGCCTCATATTCCTCATCTTTAAAATACGGATGACTGTACCTTCTCCACCCATCTCAGAGAAGTATTGGATCAAATAAGAAAATGCTGCCATCTTGTTTGGTAGATTGCTAAGATTGGATTGTGTGGTTCTCTCTTGTCGTGCAGATTCAGGCAGCCCAAGTCTCCTTGACAGGGGTTTCATTCAGGATTATTTGGGCTTAGAAAAGAAACTCAGCTTGAGGAAGAAGACATCATTTTGCGAAGTTGTTACTCTCTGTTCCACACCCCTGAGAACCAACTGTTTCACTCTAAAGGTATTTTCTTCACCAGGATCTACCCACAAGATTGTAGCCAAGACCCAAGTTCTGTTTCAGATCAGAGGCTATTTTTGGAGCAATTCCTATCTCCCGGTTCCCCTCACCTGCCTGTGACAGAAGCCTCATCTACCTAGCACCTCCTGACAAAATGTCAAAATCTCACCATTCTCAGTCCCTGACTACCTTGAAATCTCCGGATTCCACCAGGAGGAAATGTATCTTTTCATGCCAGGTCCTGAACTAAGTCCTTTAAACCCCTAATCTCAGCCAATCCTCACCATCCTCAGTGATGTTCAACACTTGAGGGGGCTGCCCAACCTACCACAGCCCCTTCCGTCAGGGTTGGGTTTCCGAAGTCTCTCCACATTATGTGATGGCAGATGCCTTGTTCTTCAATGATTGGCTCCTGGTGGCATGAGAGTCAAGCTGTGCCAACCACATTCTCTATCCCGAAAATTCAGATTGGAACACAGAGACACCAGGCTACTGAGGAACTGAGGCTATTTAGACTGTATGCCCAGAGAGGCAGAGAACACCCACCTGGAGAAAGGAAAGGCGGAGAGGCGTCGGGGCAGAGAGAGAGAATGAATTGGAGCTGAGACATCCAGAAACCAGTGGCACAGAGTCATGGAGAGAGCAAGCCTGTTCCTGATGATTGTCTAGTTCCTAGCTCCAAACCTCTGGAGGCTTCATTTCATTTTTGCCCTTGGGTACCATGATTTGCTTAATAAAATAACACTTTAAAAAAAAAGCAAGACTTTGTTCCTACTGATTATAACTAAAAGAGTGTTGATAAGACTTTAGTGTCTCCATTTTGCAGAGACAGAAACTAAGAAGCTGAAGCTCCAATAATTTGGCCACCTGATGCAAAGAATTGATTCACACCGGAAAAGACTCTGATGCTGGGAAAGATTGAATGCGGGAGAAGGGGACAACAGAGGATGAGATGGTTGAATGGCATCACTGACTCGATGGACATGAGTTTGAGCAAGCTCCAGAAGTTGGTGATGGACAGGGAACCGTGCAGTCCATGGGGTCACAAACAGTCTGACACGACTGAGCAACTGAACTGAACTGAAAACAGAAATTAAGCCAGGAGCCCAGCATCACACAGCTAGTCCATGCAGAGGAGGGAAATATGTGTCTCATAGCTGATTCCCATAGCTGATGTGTATGGAGTGCTTTCTCTATTCTAGGCACTTTCTCTGTATTTATTCATTTTATATGGCTGTTCTAGGTCTTAGTTATGGCATGAGGGATCTTTAGTTTCAGGATGGGGGATTTAATTCCCCAACCAGGGATGGAACCTGGGCCCCCTGCATTGGGAGGGCAGAGTTTTAGCCTCTGGGCCACCAGGGAAGTCCCATGTACTAGGCACTTTTTCAGAAGCTTTATATGTATTATCTCATTTTATCCTCAAATCACCCCTCCTATCAGCACCATTTGAAGGACAGGGAAATTGAAACAAAGGGAGATTGAGTTGTCTGCTCAAGATCAGGTAGCATTCGAGGACCAGAGACGGGGTAGGGACCCAGACGGCTGACTCCCCTGTCTGAAGTGAAGTGAAGTCGCTCAGTCATATCCGACTCTTTGCGACCCCATGCGCTGTAGCCTACCAGGCTCCTCTGTCCGTGGGATTTTCCAGGCAAGAGCACTGGAGTGGGTTGCCATTTGGGCTCTTAGTAAACCAAGCAGTGCTGGTTCTGGGGATAGAAGGGGGCAGAGGTCTCTAGGATTTGATAAACACTGGTATGTTGAGTTCAGTCATGAACCCTTAGGGGACGGGGAAGCCCTTGGAGGTCCCTATTGGGTTACACTTCCACCTAGTGCGTCTGCTGTCAGCAGCTCGGACAGATGGGCATCCCTCTCCTGTGATATTGTGATGCCTCTTCCATCATTGAGCAGGTCTTGCCTTGCTCGCTAAATACTCCCTGTCCCCCCTGCCCCCAAACTCCACTGCTACTTGTGGTGAGTCTACTCTTAGTTAACCTCCTGAACAGGGATAAATCACAGCTGTGGGTGACTGGGTCGTTTCCACTATGGTTCTGGGATATATGCGAGTTCATTTAGAACCTGGATTTTGTCAGGAAGATACCAAGCCCAGTCTTCATCCCCTGAACCTATCTATATCCTTCATGACCCAGGAGAGAGAGACTAACGAAGGGACAGATGACTCTCCAGGTCGGGACGCCTGTTGTGAAAAGCCTCCGTGTCCCAGGTGGTGCAAAACGCACTCTATGCTCACTCTGTCCAGATGTCCTCACGGAAGAGAAGCCCCGCTTCTTGTGGCCGTGGGTGGTAGAGATGCAGAAAAGGCTGGTAGTGATTCCAGAAAGAGAGGCTGAGAAGGACCCGAAGGATTTTCCAGGCCAGAGGTGTCTGGAAACAGGTGGGAACTCAGTCTAGGTTGGGGTCACTGACCCCAAAATGCACATGTGGAGATAAATTTGCTTAAGACGTAAAATTTCTTACTTTGTGGATCTACAAACCTACTAAGGACACTACTGAAGAATCCCTTGATCTAGAGAGACTGCCATCCGATGTAGACCTAGAGGGGAAGAATGCCTCTGTCCCGCCTTCCTGCAGGATGCTATTCCTCTCGGAATCTTCGCCGACCCCGTTGGAGCTGGGGTGGGTCCTTTCTCTTTCTCGTATACCTGTGCATTTTCGCTGATAACACTATAACAGCTTTTATTTTTTAAATATTTTTATTTATTTATTTGGCTGTGCTGGGTCTTAGCTGCTGCACGCAATATCTTTGATCTTTGTTTCGGCATGGGGAATCTTCAGTTGAAGCATGCAAATTCAGTTGCGGCATGTGGGATCTAGTTCCCTGAGCAAGCTAGAACCCCAGGCCCCCTGCATTGGGAGTCTTGGCCACTGGACCACTAGGGAAGTCCTGACAATGGCTTTTAAAATGTGGTCCTCCGACAGACAAGCAGCATTAGCATCACCTGAGAACTTGTTAGAAATGCAAATTCTTGCTCCCTACCCCCGACCGGTTAAATCGGAAGTCTGGATGGGGCTTAGCGATCAGTGTTGGAACGGGCCCTTACCATGATGCTGAGGATCGCTCAGAGAAGGGCTGCGACAACCAATCCTCTTCTTGATGGCGTGGCTGCCCTACTAGACACAAGACGCCTGGCACATAGTAAGTGCTCAGTGAATATTTATTGCATCATGTTTTCCTGACTCCCAGGGCAAGATTCCTCTTCCCCCTTGGTACCCGATAGCTCTCAGCCGTGGCGACTGAGATCTGATGTTATTTTGGATCCAGTTTCTTTCAACTCCAGGCCCTTAATTCAGGCGTGGCTCTGCTAGGCACAGCAGGGGGTCTGGTCTTGAGACAGGTGTCTAGAAACTTTCACACAGGGATGGAGCCAGAGAGACACCAAACCTGGAGCATTTCTCTGGGTAACGGGGCCTCAACCATCTGATGGCTGAGGGGCAGATGGGCAGGGGGCTGCCTGGCCTGTACGTATGTCCCAGGTCCCTGAGAGCCCAACACTGCCAAACTCCACAGGGTGCCCTGCTCCCCTTGGTGCCTGCCCTACACCAGCCTTGGCACAGGCTGCCAAGCCCTGGCCAGGGACACAACTGCCAGGCTGGCAGGGAGAGAGAAATGGCCACTTTTTATTTTCAGTGATTCTCCAGCTTTGGGGTGGTAGGTAAATGGTTTGAAGATTCCTCTTAATCTCATGTGTGTATTTAGTCTGGAGAAGAATGTGCCTCAATTTTCTGCTAAATTCTCACTTTCATCCTTTAGGGAGAGACAGTGTCTTCTATACAATCTTTCAGTTTCTGGGTATTTAAAAAATAACTTTGCTAGAGGGTGCAGGGAAAAACTTTCTGTAACTCTTCCTGTCTCATATTAACCCAACTCCTTAAATATTAAAACAAACAAACAAAAAAAATCCTATTCGATTTTTTAAGGTGGGTGTAGAGAAATGACACCTGTTTGCCCTTAATTTCCAATGGTTTTATTTTTAAAAAGTATTCTTCTGGCGGCTTCCCAGGTGGCTCAGTGGTAAAGAATCCGCCGGCCAAGGAATCCGCCGGCCAAGGCAGGAGACACAGGTTCAGTCCCTGATCCTGGAAGATTCTACATGCCAGGAAACAGCCAAGTACATGTGCCATAATTATTGAACCTGTGGTCTAGAGCCTGGGAGCTGCAACTACTGAGCTCATGGGCTGCAGCTACTGAAGCTGAGCCCTAGAGCCGGTGCTCGGAGATAAGAGAAGTCACTGCAATGGGAAGCCAGTGCACCACGACTAGAGAGTGGCCCTCAACTGTCGCAACTGGAGGACAGCTTGTGCAGCAGTGAAGACCTGGCACAACCAAAATAAATAAATACATAAATAAATTAAAAAATTAATATGCACAAGTGATACCAATAACAAAGTATCCTATTTTTCTACTAGGGAGGGGTAAACAAAGATTTCTTTCATCTCAGAGACTCGAAGTTTTTCAAATTTTTATTCTAAAAAACAATCAATTGTGGGAGATGCAGGATGGACCCATTAATCCCTTCTGTCTCTATATGGGGCAAGTCCTTCACACATAAATTTTTAAAAAAAATCTGGTATTTTTGGAGGGTGAGGAGGAAGGGGGGAATTCCCTTTAAACCTTACCAAGTTACAAGGATGCCTGTTCCTCAAATTTAAAAATCATCTGATTTTTTAGGGTGTTGAATAGAAATATCCTTGTTCACCATTTACTTCACCCAGAGTTTCACAAATTTTTCTTTTTAAAATCAATTTGATTGGGGCATGTGGATGGGTGGGTAGGGGTGTCTAACTTTTCACCCTTCTTGTCCAGCATGGGACCAGTTCTTCAAACTTTAATTTTTAAAATAAATATATTCTTTAAAAAATTGACAGGGATAGAGAGAAACATTCTCTTTATCTTGAATTTCACATAAAAGCAGCTCAGATATTTATTTCTAAAATCAATCTGACTGGGGGGGCCAGAAAGAGTCCCCTTAACCCCTCTTGTCTGACATAGGGCTAGTTCTTCAAACTTTTATTCTTCAGTTACATTAGATTTTTTTGGAAGGGTGGCAGGGGCAATGATAATATCCCCATTGAGTCTTCTGATTCTTCCATAAGGCCAGCTCTTCAAACTTTATTTAAAAAATCAATCTGATTTTTTTTGGGGGGTAGGGGGGAGCCAAAGAGTTCCCATTAACCCCTTGTGTTCCGCTCAGAGAAGGCTCCCCAAACTTTTTTTCCAACGTGAAAATGACCTCTCGGAGGGGCTGGGGAGCGGGGGCAGGGCAGGAAGACTCTGAGGGGCGGGCGCGGGGGGCGCGGGGCGCGCGGGGCGCGGCGCGGGAAAGTTTGGGGGGCGGGTGCGCCTCGGCCCGGGGGCAGGCGGGCGGGCGGGAGCCGCGCGCCCGGGGGCCGGCCGGCTTTGTGTGCGGCGCGGAGGCCGGTGGCGCGGAGGCCGAGGCCGAGGCCCGGAGCTCGCGGGCCGCACGGCGAGGCCGGCCCGGGGGCGGGCAGGGCGGCGGGGGGCGGCCGCAGCCCCGAGAGGGGCGGCTCGGCGGCGGCGGCGGCGGCGGCGGCCGGTGCGGGCCGGGGGTGGGGGCGAGGGCCGGGCGCCCCCCCCCGCGCGCCCCCAGCGCCCCCGCCCCCCCGGCCTGAGCGGGGCGGGCGGAGGAGGGAGCGGCGGCGGCGGCGGCGGCGGCGGCGGCGGCGGTGGCATTGTGCGCGCACCAGCAGCCCGGCCCGGGAGGAGCAGGACGCGCCGGGGCCGCCTCCTCCCGCACGGACCCATGAACCAGCCGGGCGGCGCGGCGGCTCCGCAGGTACGACGGGGGGCCGGGGGCATGCACCGCGCGGGGGACCCCGGGGGGCCGGGGCCCGGGGCGCTGCGCCACTTCATTGCAAGATTTGCAAAATGCAAAGTGCCTGGGCACATTTGCGGGCTTTTTTGTGGGCGCAAACGGGAGAGTCGGGGTCTGGTGAACCCCCCCTGGCGCAGCGGGGTGTGCGGAGGGTGGGGGTGACGCGGGGGTCTTTTCGGGCCCCCACCCGGCGCCCCCTCCAGCCCCGGGCTCGGACCGGAGCCCAGAAAACAAAGCGGCGAGAGAACAGAGCAGCCATTTCAGTTTGGACAATTCACATTTTGCAAAAATGCAACCCCTTCCAGATCTCCCCCCTCCCCTCTAAATTTACAATTTCCCCCTGACCCTCTGTGCGCTTGGGGTCCCCGATGACCCCTCGGGAGGTCTTTCCCCCCTGGCTTCCTATCTTTGCAACAATCTTTTTTTTTTTTTTAGGCCATATTTCCTTTTCTCAATTTTTTTTCTAATTTTTCTTCAAACGGTAGTTTTTTCCCATTAAAACGACGCCACCTAGAGGATACTATTTTGTAAATAAAAAAGAAATTAAAATTGAAAAGAAATATTTTTATTTCTTATTTTTTCAAAAGTTTCCTCTATAAGGCAGCGGAGAGGACAGAGATTCTTTTTTTTTTCTTTTCGAGGGTGACAATTTTCACTTTGATCTTTCCAGGAACATAGAGACAATTTTTATTTCTGAAGCCAAATCCAGATAATATGTAAATGAAAATTAAGCTAGAATTTGAATGAATTCAGGTTTTGAAGGGGAGAAGGCAAAAAGCTTTCTAAAACCAAAGTCGATTTGGCTGCCCAGCTCATTTTAGTTTGAGAAAAAACTATTTGGAATGAGGAAAGGAGGGAAATTGTTGAGTTTGGGAGAAACTGGGAGAATTGGCTTTATTGAAGCAATTAGAAATTGTACTTCATTGTAATTTGGAACTTGTTTAGCTCAGTGGGCAAAAAAGACTAATTTTGCCATTTGGCAATATTTAAAGTTTTTCTATTTCCAAGAAGGAAGGATTTAAAAGAGAAATAGAGCCTAAAATGTTGGCTTTGGACACACCCAAAAATTGTAGGTCTTATTTTTTTAATTTTTCATTTACATTTTACTGTGTTTAAATCCCAAGATTCTAAGGAAAAGCAGAAACTGGAAAAGTTAGAGTGAAATCCATTTTTTCCCTGCATTTGTTGGGTTGTGTGTTATTATTATTTTTTTTGCTTTGATGGAATAATTAAGACTGTTTTCTGATTTTGTTTGCTGAAAGCTCTAGGCATTTCTTTTTTTGTTGTTGTTTTATACAGAAAATGTCAGCAACCTTTTCTGAGCAGTATTCAGTGGGAAAAAAATGTAAATTCATTACATTATACAAATTGAGTAGTCCACAGATTTGTAGGAGAGACCGCCATTAAAATAAGATATGCATAATTAACATTATTATGAAAAAACTAACAGTGGATTCACAGAAGCTCATTTTTTATGACATGCAACTGAATCAGTTGGTAAAGACAAGGGTTGAAGAATCCTTGGTAAGAAGAAAATTTTCTTTTCTGTGTGCTTGCTCAATCTTTCAATTTGAAAATTTTATTATTAAAAAAAATATATCCAGTTTGGTTTCAGGCCTCTTTGATTGTGCTGTGGGGTTGATAGTTTAGTAATATTTGGTATTTTTCACAAATTTGATTACTTTCAAAGGGGGAAAAAATCCATTAAGCTTGATCATTTAGTGGGGGGGGGGTGTCTAATTTTTTTTCAAAAGCACAAATTTTACTGACTTAGGAAGGAAAGATAAAAAGGGAAGGACAGAGAACAGATGAAAATTCTGATTTTTATCCATCTTCTGTAGTGGAATACTTACTTTGCTGAAAAAATGGAGTAAAACACCAATTCAACTTGATTCTAGCATCAAATTTTAAATTTTTTTAAGGGAAAAAAAATCAAAATATAAACAAAAGCCAAACCCAAAGATACTTGTCTTTGGATCATGAAGGCATATGTGCAGATATTATTTGATGTTTTTGGCCTTCAAAAAAGTCAAGGTGAAGCCAAAAAAATTTTTTTTTTCTTTTGGGAAGACAAATATTGGCCAAATTGAAATTTAACAAAGGAAGATAAGATACCTACCCAAAGTTGAAGGGTTATTTGTGATAGATTACTATCTGAACTTGCTGGGGATTTTGCATCAAAAAAAGAAAGTTCCAATTTTTCTGTCCAAAAGGTGGGGGATATGTTAGCATTTGTGGAGTGGTTTCTTGGATGGGACCTGGTGGTGGGTCACACTGGGCTAGGACAGAAAATCCTATTCCCTTTGGCCAGCCACCAGCTGGTCTTGGAAGAAATGATGGCCCTGGTCCATGAATTCCCAACCCCGTTTTGGGGAAATTCAGATTTCTAAGGGGATACAAATTCTGTGAAATATATTTGACAGTGCAGAGGTTTGACATTTCCCATCACCGCCATTGCATTTGGGAGATTTTTACTTTTTTAGTAACAAAATCCTTCAGGGCTGACTGGCCACATTCTGACATATTTGGAATGAGCTTTTTTTTTTTTTTTTTTAAAGTAGCGTAATTAATTTTTTTTCTATTGAATTATTTAGGCCGATGCTGAGGACAGGCAAAGAATTTATAATTTCCAAGGGCTCAGGAGGTCTCACGAGACAGGAGAGCCAGTTTAGCAGGTGATGGGAGGAGAACTGTGTCCTGCACTGGGGAGGGGTGGGTGGGCACCCCTACCGGGCATCTGAGAAAGACTCAGAGTTGTTGATAACAGGTTATTTCTGGTGCAAGGAATAAAAATATTGCAGCATGTTCCTTTGTGTGCCCTGGATCTCCTGACACACAACTCAAATTCCTTCATTCCATTCTCTTGAAATTTTGTTGTGTTGTTTAACAGTTTAAAGGGAACCCCTGACTAGAAATGGAAAATCATCTCTGTTTTGTAGGCTGGTTTTTTTTTTTTTTTTTATTGGTTATTCTGATCATGTTTGTTTTAAAGGAAATAGAGGTGCATGATGGTACTGTTGGGGGCGGGGTCAATTTTCTTTTGTTTCTATTGGCGTCTCTCAGGATTGAAACAGTGACCTGGGCCTTGCCTTCCTCACCTCCTATGGTGGATGGAAGTGTGACCAGAAATGGATATATATCAGCTGATTTTTATTAGGCCATGTCTGTTCACCAAACTCTCTTGTCGTCTTGGGCGAAAAATCTGGCAAATTGGACTTGAGGGGTGGTAATTTGATGATGGACTGAGTTATTTTGGTGAAAGATCATTTATGCTCAGCCTCACAGAGGAGACTCTTATTAATGTTTTGCTTTTCTGCCTAAGGAGGTTTTTTTTTTTTTTTTAATTTTCTAATAAGGTTTGAAATTTCAAGGGCTTGCTTTATTGCTTGAGTTCAGACCAAGCTAAGAAAAAGGGTTTGCTTATACTTTCAGCCCTGCATAGAGGTGAGCTTGAACAAGGGCTCTTGCTGTTGCAGAAGGAAAGCAACAAAGATGGCCGGTCAGTATGAGTGTGACCTCTCCCTGGTCCTAGGAAGTAAACAGCCAGTGGTTTGTTTTGTTTGAGAAACAGTTTAAAAACTCCTGCATTGTCAGATACTATTCTCCCCCTCCATCTTTGACTCAGCTGTTGGCATACTGCTTCCTCTGACCTCAGAAGGCTCATGTTGTCTCCTTGGAAGGGTGATAAGAACTTCCTTGCGTGCTTCATTGGATGTATAAGCAGACTTTTCATGATCATGGTGAAATTTTGAAAGTTTTCCGTGTTCTTGTAATGTTTCATGTCAGTTGTGTCTCCTCCCTGGTGATGGAAGGTGAAGTGGCTTTGTGGGTACACAGGAGGCCTAGTTTGCCTACGGTCGTGCTGTATGATCTTGGACAAACCACTTTTTTTCCTTCTGAGCCCTCAGTGTTTGTGTTTGTCGTATGAGAGCTTTGGAACAGAGCAGAAATACTAATGAATCGTTTTCTTCTCTGATTCTGACTCCATGCGATGTGCTGTAGCTGCCTGCATCACTGTGTTGAGAAGGATTCTGAGGTCACAGCCGGACTCTGACATTGTGGAGGATGGGGTGCAGGGGTCACGTAGCAGTGCCCATCACAGGATGGGGAGTGTACCTCTACTCACCATACCCAGGCTAGGCCGTGAGTCATGACCCATTAGTGGGTTGTAAGATCAGTTCAGTGGATCACAGTCAGCACACACACGAAAAGAACAGAGTAGGGCACAGGGGAACACACGCCAGCAGGGGCATAGCTGTGCATTCCAGGTAAGTGTTGTCTTAATGAAACTTTAGTTTTATTTACATATGCTGATGTGTGTGCACGATTAAGTCCTACTGTGAGTTATGGTTAAAAGAATTTGACAGTTGCTGGTCTAGACGATTGACGATGATGTGCTCCAGGAATCCCGCATATTGCTGCTTATACTTCATTTTCTTATTACCCCAGTAGACTTTCACATGAACCCTTTAGGATAAGTGTCCTGGGTCACTTTTTTTTTTTTTTTTTTTTTAATTCTCTGGTTGAGCTTACCTGAAGGGCCAGCTGTGAAGACGTCTCGATCGAGTAGGTGGCAGTCAGGCATGCACCCGAGCTTGTTGGCCTTGGATGAGACAGGAAGGGCAGGTACTATTAGTTTGTCCTTACAGAGTGAAGTGGCATCTTGGCCAGGTTCTCTGGCTGGGAAGGAGACTTTTTAAGTAGTGTGGAATCCCAGTCTTGATCGGAGGGAGAGCAGCCCCAGTTACTTTTATTCCTCACTTACTTCACATTGCCAGAGGACTTTTTTTGGAGTTAAGAAAGTTCATGTCTGTGCTATATTTAAATGCCTGTCAGACTCTGAGTGAATGTCTGTATTTTTGTGTGTATGCACTTCCTAAAAAACTCCAGAATTGCTGTCTTGATCTTCTCATCTTTTAAATGTGTCAGGCCAGTGCTGTCCAATCGCAATAAAATTCAAGTCACAAATGTGAGCCACATATGTCATTTAAAATTTTCTAGCCACACTTTAAAAAAAAACAAGAAGAAACAGATGAAATTAATTTTAATAATATGGATTATGTAACAGTATATCCACAGTGCTATCATTTCAGTATTCATGAATATAAAAATTATTAATGTGCTATTTTATATTCTTTCCTTGGAGGGATACTGAGTCTTTTCTGACTAGCCACATTTCACGTGCTAGTAACCACATGTGGCTGATGGCTTCTGTGTTGGACAGCATAGAACCAGACCAGCGTTCCATTTCGTTGTTACTGGGTGGCCTCAGAAGGTTATAACACATCTTTGAAAGCGCTTGGTTTTGTTGGTGGGACTTCCTTTCTGAACTCTACGCATTTCATCCGTATAGCCTCTTCTGGCCAAAGTGGTCCATGCCTCCCTTGAATTTGCCCTAAAGCAGTCTTCTGCCAAGGTTAGGCCAGAATGCTTTAGCCGGAAGAGACAGATGATGGCTAGAAACTCCAAGAAGATATTGTGTCTCAGTATGTGTGCTGTTGAAGTTAACAAGTGGAGGAGTCTGTCCTAGGAGGTTGGTTTAAAAAGTATTGCTTGAAAAAAGGATGAAAATGGAAGAAGACAGCAGGTACGTAGGACCAGGGTTGGGGGTCCAAGGGGTGGGAGGAGATCTGGGTGCAAAGATGGTCAGTCAGTGCGATTCATTTCTGAACTGAACATGGAACCACCAGGAAATTCCCCCCCCTCCCCCTACCCCCCCAGAGAGGCCTTAAATACGAAGCATAGAAAATTTCTAACAGCCACCCAATTGGTGAAATGGAAAGGTGGATGTGAGGTCAGCCAGACCAGAGTTTGAAGTCCAACCTCATTGCGTGGTTAGCCTTGTGTTACTTTGGAAAAGTCTCCTTTGGTTTTGGAACTACAACTTCTGCATTGGGAAGAAGGGGTGAAATAATTTTGACCTTGAAAGGTTGTTTTATGATTAAATGAAGGAATTCATGTGTTGAATCCAGCCACTCCTTAGAAGGTGGTTAATACGTGTTAGTAATCTTTTGATCCAGTGGTCTCCGTTTGTGGAGGTTGAATGTTGGTGACAGCAGTTTTGGTTGTTCTGCAGAGTTGGTGACTTATCTTTAATAGGTAGAATTAAGTAACAACAGAAAATGTGCATTTTTTGTGTGTTGTTTTATTTTAAAACAGACCAGGATGAGACATCTCTTGGACCTTACATGTCTTTCCTGTCCAAAGTGTTGTCAGTGCTTTCATTCCAAGGATGCTCTGGCTCCTCCAGATATTTCTGGGTTTGTTTCAAAGCCTGTGGCACACTGTTTAAAGGGATATATCTTAATTCAGGGTGAACTGTCTACCTTTTTTTGATGATTTATTTCATTTTTTGGCTGTGCTGAGTCTTCGTTGCTGCACTCGGGTTTTCTCTAGTTGGGGTGAGTGGGGCTGCTCCCTAATTGTGGCGCCTGGGCTTCTCATTTAAGTGGCTTCTCTTGCTGTGGGGCACGGGCTCTAGGTACATGGACTCAGTAACTCTGGTGTATGGCCTTAGTTGCTCCATTGCACGTAGGATCCTCCTGGACCAGGGATCGAACTGGTGTCCCTTGCATTGCAAGGCAAGTTCTTAACCACTGGATTACTAGCCCTAAACTGTCTACCTTTGAGATTCTGTTCACACCAGGTCTTCTATCTCTCATGACCTTTCCCTCATTTTTCTCTGTCTCATGAGAAACCAGACCCCCTTGAGACCCACCTGCATGTTCTCTTCTCTGGAGTCCCCTGGACCTCTGCAGCCTGCAGGATTTTCCAGGTAATCTGGGCTCACAGATGGGAGCTGGTTGTTCGCATTTCTGACTCACCAGCCAGCTTGCGAGTTCCTTGAGGGCAGAGATCATGGGTTATTCATTTTAGGGTCTGGCACAGAGCAGCAGCTCAATAAATGTTTGATGACTTAATCTTATTTTTTGGAAAAAGCTTAGATCATCTGGATTTGGGTCTAATGAAGAATAGGTGAGCAATTTGGGTTTGGCCATTTGGTCAACATCCATATTTTGTTAGGGAGCCATAAATAGATTTCTTAGAACTGGCTCCAAAGCCCATGGCTCCCTGGGAATAATAATAAAAAATAAATAATAATAATAAATCAGAGAGGGCTTCCTGGATGGGACTGATACTCCTTTGACTTCACATGTTGTGGAGAATTTTTAAAAGTTCCCCACCCCTTTTCTCTCCTGTTGTATGAACCATTTCCTTAAAATAGATGGAGAGATCCAGATTTGCAGGTATGGAGAATGGGGCCCAGCATGTCCAAGGAGGTGGAAGAGGGGGAGTGCCTTGGGGTGGAGGGGACTTGATAATTCCCCGTCCTTACTCCCAGAGCTGGTCTTGGCCGTAGGCCCTGGAATTGGATGTCAGAGGATTGTTTGTAGATACACAGGCCCCTTAAACGTGAAGTAGCTTAATGTGTGATTTGATGTTCAACCAGACCCCACCTTTGGTCAGATTCCCGTTTGCACATGCTAAAGCTTCAGGGAAAATTATGGAGGATAACTGAGAATATTCTGTTTGTTTGCTTAGTTTTTTTCCCCTGTAAGTTTTAGAAAGCACTGTCATTGTAACACTGTATAGCCCAGCCCAGTAAGTGAGCACAGACTCCCGTATTTCCTCCATGGTCAGGTTCCCACATTTGCTTATTTCTGAAATTGGGGTGTGTTTTATAGTAGATGTGTGTGTTCTGTTTCAGCACTGTTTCTCCGCCCCCCCCCCCTTTTTTTTTTTTTTCGTCTCAGAAAGCTATTATAAAATCGATGGTGTATCTGACAGTCTAAGGGACCTTGGAATTGAGGATATAGAGTGTCCTGTTCCTGGTGGGGTGAACTGTGACAATTAGGGACGTCCAATTCTGCCCTTTTATTTTAACCTCACTTATCTCTGGGTTTGGTGTCTCCACCTGTAAGTGAGGCTGGAACTTTGCTTTCGGGAGAAGCATCTGGAACTCTGAATTAGCCTCACTTTCCTTCTGTGTCTTGCTGTGGTTCCTTTTCTGAAAGGCTGAAGCAGCCAGTGGGAGGAAGGTGAAGCCTTGGAAACAGGTGGTCCCTTCTGTATGGCCACGTGGATGAACTGTCCTGCCAGTTGGCAGAACACCAACTGGACATTTCCAAGGGTAGAATAAACAGATTGAAGTTGGGGGGCAAGGCTCCGCTCCCCTCTCCGCTCTACTCCTTAATCATATTGGGAGCTTTGTCCAGGTATAGCATTACACTTTGTTTTCCGCATCTGTAAAGTGGTGATGATAACAGTGATGATGATGAAGGCAGTAGCAGGGTTCTGCTGAAAAGCTGCAAGAGGTGTGAGAAAAAAGTTTGTAAAACGCAGAGTACTTTTCACTTGCAGCGTGTTATTTGTGCATCTAATCCAGGGATGGTAAGTAAGTAATATACATGCCACCACTCCCTATTTTTAAGCCTGTGGCAGACGTTGCTAATCAGTCATGGCAGTCTTTTCCATGGAGCCTGGCCAGTGGCCTTAGAGTCCTTCTTGGATGAAGCTACCACATGAAACCAGTTTGTCATTTCTGATTTAGGGACACACACACATGCACGCCGGGGAAGAGAGGTGGAGTCACTTGCCCAGAACCTTGGTGGATAGGCGGAGCCACTTCAAGCCTCAGATTTCTTAACATACACACACACGCACACACACACACACACACACGCACACGGACACACACCCACCTGGGAAGAGAGGTGGAGTTACTTGCCCAGAACCTCAGTGGATAGGCGGAGCCACTTCAAGCCTCAGATTTCTTCACACACACACACACACACACACACACAGACACACGTAGACACGCACACGGACACACACCCACCTGGGAAGAGAGGTGGAGTTACTTGCCCAGAACCTCTGGATAGGCGGAGCCACTTCAAACCTCAGATTTCTTAACTCCTCAACCAGTGCTTTTCCTATTATTTGCACAAACACTCTGTCAAAAGGAATTAGAGTTAATTTGGTCTTGAGAAATCGTGAGAGGGTCTTGACTCCTCCCTTCCCTGTTGTAATTAGATCCCCTTGGGGTTGTCATCAAAGCAGGGCTGGATGACCTGCTTCTCTGTCTGATCCCCGCGTGATCAGGTTTCAAAGGGAAGATGTGGCTGGGCCACTGGGTTGGGTGGTGGAGCCCGCTTGCTCACTCGTATTGTACAGATGACGTGGCCAGGGTGGGGGGGCAGGGCCCTCCCTGGGGTTCCTACATGAGCACCTGGGTTTGCTGTTTACACACCAGCTGTTCCTAGGAATCTTAATTTCTACATCTGGGAACTGAGATGGACACAATTCTTCACAGGAATAATGTGAGGTAGCATATTTGAAAATGTTTTTTAAACTCTGAAGCCCTGTGTAGGGTTTATTTTGTTTTGTTTTATACGTGTTAATTTTTATAACTAGAGCTAATTCCTGATCATCAATGCCCTGTTGGGTAAATTGTATAAACCCAGAGTCATAGATGGGTGCTTACAAGGTGAATTGGCCCCTTATCTTGTTTTATTTAACTTGCCAGCCTAAGATTTTAAAAATTCAGAACTTCAGGCCTTTGCAGCGTACGTGTTCTCCTGTTTGAGTCAGGTGCTACCCTCCACCCTTTCAGCCTTGTGTGTGATCTGCTGCAGCCTGGAAGGCACTGGCACTGGAAGGCACCAGAGGGTGCCCGATGCACCTGTTGGTTGATCTGTTACATGGCAGAACAGTCCACTCGTATACCCCTCACAGGCTTCCTGCAAGCATCCCATGAGTTAACAGACTCAAAAGTGCTTCACAAACAGGGAAACGTGTTGGCGACAACTCCTTTCTTTTCTTAAAAAGGAAAGGAGGGAGGCCAAGGTGAGGATGGTATTGAGTCGACAGAAAAATGATATAAATATTTTGGCTGACGAAGCAGGAGGCGGCTTCAAATATAAGCTGTGCTGTGCTTAGTCGCTCAGTCGTGTCCGACTCTTTGCAACCCCATGGACTGTGGCCCACCAGGCACCTCTGTCCATGCGATTTCCCAGGCAAAAAATGCTGGAGCAGGTTGCCATTTCCTTCCCCACATATATAAACTAAAGAGAAAAAAATGGAGTCAAGTGATGCTCCGCTCCCCAGTCTGCTGTGGAAACCACAGGAACACTTGCTTTCTAGTGAGGTGACGTTCTGTGTCAGGGATGGAATCTCCGATTCCCAGGGCCAGTCCTGCTCATGGAGGGGAGGGGGATCCAGGGAGAAGTCAAATCTGGTGTCTCTCCCGTAGGTGGAAATTACTCCTAACAGGTGGAGGAGGTCCGAGTGGCTGTCAGCAAGCCCTTGGCTTGTAGTTTGCTGGTAACATTAAAAATCAGAAGCTGTTTTGGCTCTTTTTCTGGATGTGTTATTGTCTAAGACAGTGTGCCCGAGGGGCCAGCCCTTCTCAGTTCAATTCAGTTGCTCAGTCATGCCTGACTCTTTGTGATCCCACGGATTGCAGCACACCAGGCTTCCCTGTCCATCACCAACTACCAGAGCTTGTTCAAACTCATGTCCATCGAGTCAGTGATGCCTTCCAACCATCTTATCCTCAGTTGTCCCCTTTTCCTCCTGTCTTCAATCTTTCCCAGCATCAGGGTCTTTTCCAATCAGTCAGTTCTTCGCCACAGGTGGCCAAAGTATTGGAGTTTCATCTTCAGCTTCAGTCCTTCCAATGAAAATTCAGGACCGATTTCCTTTCGGATTGACTGCTTTGATCTCCTTGCAGTCCAAGGGACTCTGAAGAGTCTTCTCCAACATCATATACAGTTCAAAAGCACCAGTTATTCGGAGCTCATCTTTCTTTATGTTCCAACTCTCCCATCCATACATGACTACTGGAAAAACCATAGATTTGACTAGATGGACTTTGTTGGCAAAGTAATGTCTCTGCTTTTTAATATGCTGTCTAGGTTTGTCATAATTTTTCTTCCAAGGAGCAAGTGTCTTTTAATTCCATGGCTGCAGTCACTGTCCACAGTGATTTTGGAGCCCAAGAAAATACAGCCTGTCCCTGTCTCCGTTGTTTCCCCATCTGTTTGCCATGAAGTGATGGGATGATCACTTTGAACGAAGATGCCATGATCTTTGTTTTTTGAATGTTGAGTTTTAAGCCAGCTTTTTCACTTCTCTTTTATATTCATCAAGTGGCTCTTTAGGTTTTCTTTGCTTTCTGTGATAAGGGTGGTGTCATCTCCATATTCCGCTTTGAGCCGCCTTCTCGTCAAATTCCCACCAGCCCCAATATTCTTAAAGAGAATTGAGAATGGGAATTTTTATTTGGTGAAATTTTGCCGAGAATTTGTTTGGGCTCAGAGTTTTGCGAGATGAGGGGACATAACCAGAACCCTTGGAATACCCAGAGACAATAATTAAAGGCATTTTGGATGCTGGAGACTTAAAAAAAAAAAATTTCATCAACTAGGGAAAAAATAACTATAAAAATTTCAGTGTATTTATGTGGGTTTTTAAAAAAAAATAATGTATGCTAGAAAAGCAGAAAGTGAAACTGATCTGAAGTAAAACTGAAACTGTCCTGAAAATGAGGCCTCAGGGAAGGGAAACTTCCCTGGGGTGCTGCTAGCTCGAGGTGGAATTTGTCGTGAGGCTCTGGATCACCGGAGTCTAGAGCTAACAAGGCTCACGAAGATGACTGATGTCTGTGCCTTCCAATACGTACTGGTAACCACCAGCCACACATGGCTTTTGAGCAGTTGAAATGTGGCTAACCTGAACTGAGATGCGCTGTAAGTGTAAAAATTCACACTGGGTTTTGTTTTACTTATTTATTTATTTTGTTGAATTGTCATATTTCTCTTCTGTAGATCCAGATCTTAAAGGGTCAGTAGGAAAAAGAAGAAATGACTGTAGAAGATCTCAGTCATCATTTTTAAAAATAAGATTAAAATGATAGTATTTTGCATGTTGTGTTAAGTAAGATATTAAACATTTTACTTGTTTTTATTCTCAGTTTTTTTACATGTGGCCACTAGAAGTTTGAAATTACCTAATGATTTATATTCCATTTCTATTGGACCATACCGATCTAAGGCAACCTGAACCCCCCAGACAGAAGGAGTAACTTGTTCTGGAGGGTTAGGTCACAGGGCAGCTTCATCGGCTCATTGGACAGACGACAAGACTGAAGAGTTTGGGATGGAGAATGGAAGATGATGTAGTGGTATGCTGCTAAGTCACTTCAGTTGTGTCCGACTTTGTGCGACCCCATAGACGGCAGCCCACCAGGCTCCCCCGTCCCTGGGATTCTCCAGGCAAGAACACTGGAGCGGGTTGCCATTTCCTTCTCCAATGCGTGAAAGTGAAAAGTGAAAGGGAAGTCACTCAGTCGTGTCCAACCCTTAGCGACCCCATGGAGTGCAGCCCACCAGGCTCCCCCGTCCATGGGATTCTCCAGGCAAGAGTACTGGAGTGGGTTGCCATTGCCTTCTCTGGATGTGGTGGTATAGGAATCAGCATAATGGGGTGGTTAAAGTGGAGGGGTCATGGGAACTTGAGAGAGAGACAGACAGAGAGAGTGAGATACTAGTAATTTGGGGGAGGGAATTAAAATGCTTGCCACTTTCCTTATCCATTCCCCTAAACATTAGTTAAACACTTTGGAAGAAAGTTAACCTAACAAGATGAACAATAACAAATGTGAAAGATCGCCCCTGACGGGTTTTCTGATTGCCAAAGGAATTTCAGCCTATTTAGTCTTATAGGGTCTCTTTGAATCAGAGTACACAATTCAGGACAGGTTTGGGCGTAGAAATCCAGGTCCCTTTCGGGTCTGTGGGTTTTGGATCCTGGGGGGGCTGGAAGCCATTCTCTTACTAAGTCAAATCTGCTCCCTGTAATGATTTGGGAAGCAAGGCTTCTAGAAAACCCAGAGGGCATATTGCCTAGTGGACAGAGCTGGCAGGGTGAGAAGGTCACCTAGCTCCCCTGACTTAGGGACCTGGAGGAGGGTGACTAACCTTGCAAGAAGCAGCGAAGCTAAACTTGAACCTGGGCCCACCTTTCCAGCCTGGTTCTCCCGCTGTTAGTGTTTTGAAAAGAGTTTGAGCAATGCATTGGAAATTCAGCCTTGCAAGTTTTTGTTCTTTAATCAAGAACTCTTTCTGTCAAAAGGCTGAAGTTTAGCGTTCTATCTCACTTGATTTTTGCAAAGTAGGATTTGCCTGCCTTGAACTATAATCATTGCACATTTATTGACTTGTTATATGCCAGGCACTGGGTTAAGCATTTAACATCTATTATCTCATTTAATACCACCACCCTGGAAAGCAGGGATTTTTCTTTTCTTTCTTTTAATATATGAGAGAATTGAGACTGAAGTAAATGGAATTGGCCAGTGCTTAGCTGTCAGTTGTGTTCTACTCATTGCAACCCCATGGACTGTGTAGCCCACCAGGCTTCTCTGTCCGTAGGATTCTCCAGGCAAGATTACTGGAGTGGGTTGCCATTTCTTTCTCTAGAGGATCTTCTCGACCTAGGAACTGAACCCGAGTCTTCAGTATCTCCTACATTGCAGACTGTTCTTTACCTGCTGAGCCATCAGTGATTCAAATTCAGATGGATGCCAGATTCCAGGCTCACAACATTCCTTTGAGGAAAGTGAACTATCGGCCAAAATGTGGAGTTGGTGACTGGCTGGAACCTGAACCCCATTAGATGTTCTGCCCATGCCCTGCCCCAGACCTTACCGTGGGGGGTTGTCTGAACTCTGCTGTCATGGAAGTGGCCCTCCCTACTCCGAGGACCTCGTATGGCACTTGCCGTCTCCTATTCCTCCGCTCCCAGGTCGCCTCGGTGGACCTGGACTGTGTGTTTCATGCGCACAGAGCCTTTAATACCACGTTTGAAAACAGTTGCAGAAGGTTTGCTGTAATTAATTACATTTGACATACTTGGAATCGGGGCCTCCTGGATTCAGAATGCAAATTTATGCCCAGACAGATGTAAGGTATGCTTGGAGCCAAGAGCTCTGGCACGTCCCCGCCAGGCCTGCAGCGTCACTCACTGCCCTGATGGGAATGTCATCACAGGCAGTGAGTGGGAGAGGCAGGACTCAAACTCGGGGGTACCAGGAGCCCACAGGCTTTTGGAGGAAAAATACCGCTGAGCTTTAAGGCAGGAATTGTGGTCTCTAGTCTGAGCCCTGCTCCTAATTCAGTCGTGGTTGGGGGAATCTCTTTTCCCTCTTTGGGCCTCAGTTTCCCCCACTATACAATATAAAGACTTAGGCTAGGTGGTCCATTGGGTGGTCTCAGAAAGTACGTGCTGTTAGTTTGTTCAGGGGCAAGCGGGCAATTAATCAGGAAGTCAGAGCTTGGGATGCTTGCTTTTGGGAGTATCAGACATCGAGGTGAGAAAGGCTTGTAATTGGTAGGTAAACAGGAGGCTGGTGGAACAGAGTGGTGTACGAGACAAGGCCTGGTATCTAGACAAGACATCGCTAGTTTCCAGGGCTCCGCATAGAGAAGTTACTTATTCCGCATCAGTCCCTCCTCTGACCCATGTATACTCATCTCACCATCTGTATTAGATATCTTTTACTGTATAACACATTAGCTCAAGACTTAGTTGCTTAACAGAACAATAGTCATTTATTGTCTCTCATGGTTTCTGTGGGTTGAGAATGTGGAAGTGACTCAGTTGGTCATTCTGGTTCAGGGTCTCTCAGTGGTTGTGGCCAGATGGCTGGGGCTGGGGCCATCTTAAAGGGCTCTCCAGTCATGTTTGGTGCCAGGGCTGGGAAGACTCAGAACAACTGGGGCTCCTGGAATATCCCTCCATCTATCCATCATCCCTTCACCTTCCCACCCACTGATCTATCTATCTATCTATATATGTCTTTCTATCCATCCATCTACTTTATATATGTATATCTTTCTAATCTATCCATCTGTGTATCCAATCTATATCTATCTAATCCATTTCTCTACCTTTCCATGTATCTCTGAGTGGCCTCTCTAGCATAGAGATACTTGACCGGACTTCTACATGGCACCTTGAGGCTCTGAAGGCACATGTCCTGTGAAGGCATAGAGTCAAGCAGTTGCAGCATCTCCTTGAATGATCTAGCCTCAGACCTCATGCAGCACAACTTCCAAGTTAGTCTTTTGGTTGAAGCAATTGTAAAAGTGTGCCCCAGTTCAAGAGGTGAGACATAAACTCCGCCTCTCCATGGAGTTGTGTCAGCATCACGCTAAGTATGTAGGATGGGATATATATATTGATGTGGCTCTTTGGAAAACACAGGCTGACATTCCATCTATCTACTCACCAACCCATCTGTCTAGCTGTTCACCTATCCATCCTTCTCTCCACAGACCCATTCATCCACCCACTTCATCTTTCCATCCTTCAGATGTCTGTCCTTCCTGAAGACTATCTGCTTATCCATCCATCCCATTCAGTCACCAAACAAATCTCGAGCAACCTGATATGAGCCAGGGACAGCTCAGTTCAGTTCAGTCACTCAGTCATGTTCGATTCTTTGAGACCCCATGGACTGCAGCACACCAGGCCTCCCTGTCCAATACCCACTCCTGGAGCTTACTCAAACTCATGTCCATTGAGTTGGTGATGCCATCCAACCATCTCATCCTCTCGTCCCCTTCTCCTCCCGCCTTCAATCTTTCCCAGCATCAGGGTCTTTTCCAATGAGTCAGTTCTTCACATCAGGTGGCCACAGTATTGGAGTTTCAGCTTTAGCATCAGTCCTTCCAAAGAACACCCAGGACTGATCTCCTTTAGAATGGACCGGTTGGATCTCCTTGCAGTCCAAGGGACTCTCAAGAGTCTTCTCCAACACCACACTTCAAAAGCATCAGTTCTTCAGTGCTCAGCTTTCCTTATAGTCCAACTCACATCCATACTTGACTACTGGAAAAAGCATAATATTGACCTTTGTCAATATTATGGACCTAGATGGACCTTTGTTGACAAAGTAATATCTCTGCTTTTTAATATGCTGTCTAGGTTTCTCATAGCTTTTCTCCCAAGGAGCAAGCGTCTCTTAATTTCATGGCTGCAGTCACCATCTGCAGTGATTTTGGAGCCCCCAAAATAAAGTCTCTCACTGTTTCTATTGTTTCCCCATCTATTTGCCATGAAGTGATGGGACCGGATGTCATGATCTTTGTTTTTTGAATGTTGAGCTTTAAGCCAACTTTTTCACTCTCCTCTTTCACTTTCATTGAGAGGCTCTTTAGTTCTTCTTTGCTTTTTGCCATAAGGGTGGTGTCATCTGCATATCTGAGGTTATTGATATTTCTCCCTGCAGTCTTGATTCCAGCTAATCAGCTGAATGATATTGGGCAAGTTACTTCCTTGTGCCTTCGTTTCCTCACCAGTAAATAAACATGACAGGGACAGCTAGGTACTTTCAATAATGAACTAAAGGAGCGAATGAAACTAACGTTTATTGAGACTCTACTCAGCATTAGTCCTTCTGTTCTCAAAGTAATGCCATTATGTAGAGTTATTATCATGTTTATTTACTGGTGAAGAAACCAAGGCACAAAGAACTAATTTGCCCAAGGTCATTCAGCTGATTAGTGTCTGAGCCAGAAGGTAAACCCAGGACTTCCTCATCACCCTGTCCCAGGTTATTTCCATTCTGTTTCTGAGTATGAAATGGCTGTCCAGGAGTTGGTTTTACTCTTCTCTCCTTTTTTTTTCTAAGTAAAAATAGGTTCCTTTTTGCCCTGATTGTAGAACAATATGTTCATTACAAAAATATTCAAGCATACAGAAAAGCAAGATTTTTTTTTAAACCACCCCAATTCCTACCACTGTTTACATATTGATGAACATTATTTAAATATATATGTAAATGTTTATAGAAGTGAGAGTATATTCTTCATGCTGTTCAGTAGCCTGCCTTCTTTTTTCATTTTAAAACTCACTGATAACCTTTTTCATCAGTAAATTTGTTATTACTCTGCTGCCTGCATTGTGTTTCTACTGTGTATCCGTCCTCAAAATCAGTGCCTGCAGGATTTTGGTTATTTCTGACCCTTTTGCATTTGATTTTACCTTCATTTGTATGGTACTCTCCTTGACATCACTTGTGAAGCGGTCAGTAGCTGAATCCCACGTTCACATCATACAGGTCGCACAGCTTACGTTTCTGCCAGCACACTGTGAGTGCTCACTGCACATCGTGGCCGTCACCTTGCGTTGCCAAATACCTTTGATGTCCCAGTGGACAAATTAATGAGGCTGAACATCTATTGGTATATTTTATTAGCTGCTTGTGTTTCTTCTTTTGTGAATTGCCTGTTCAAGCATTTTGCCCTTTTTTCTTTTGGGGTGTTTGTTTTTCCCTTTTTTTTTTTTTAAAAAAAAAAAAGGTTTTTGGATGTTAGAGATATTGACTCTTTGCTATTTAAATTCTGAGGTTTTCAAAAAAATATTATTTAGTGATGGTTAAATAAAATGTTTTGTTTTTAATATTTACATTTTGGTGTTTTGGATTCTATTTTTTGTGTATGTCATGCTTGAAAAGACATTAAGAATCTAATGAATCTGGCTAAATGAATTTGATTTCAATGCATTTAACATTAATTAATTAATTAAAAGACATTAAGAATTCATAGTGAAAAGGCAGCCTGCAGAATGGGAGAAAGTAGTTGTAAATTCAATATCTGGTAATAGGTTAGTTTCCAAGATACATAAAGAACTCCTACAACTTAGCAACCACAGCAATAACAAATAATAAAATAATAATAATAAATAGCAAATAATAAAATCCAGCTTAAAAAAAAACTGGGTAAAAGACTTGAATAGACATTTCTCCAAAGAAGATATGCAGATGGCCACCAAGCATATGAAAATGTGTTCAATATCGCTAATCATTAGAGAAACACAATTTAAAAACAATGAGATATCATTTTGCACCCATTAGGATGGCCGCTATCAGAAAACAGAAAATAAGTGTTGGTGGAAATGTTGAGACGTTGGTAACCCTCATGGATTGTTGATGTTGCTGCTATGAAAAACAATATGGAAGTTCCTTAAAAAGTAAAAATAGAATTACCGTATGGTCTAGTAATCCTACTCCTGGGTATCTATCTGGAAGAATTTAAAGCAGGATCTCCTAGAAATACTTGTACATCCATTTATTCACAGTAGTCAAGAGGTGGAAGTAACTCATTTGTTCTTTAATGAATGGATAAAGAAAATGTAGGATGGACATACAATGGAACATTATTCAGCCTTTAAAAAGAAGGAAACCCTGTCGTGTGCTTCGGTATGGATAAACCTTGAGGACGTTATGCTAAAGGAAGTAAGCCAGTCTCTAAAAAGCAGATACTGTATGATTCCACTCATGTGAGGCATCTAAAGCAGTGGAGCTCATAGAAACAGAAAGTAGAATGGTGGTTGACAGGGGTGGGGGAAGGGGAAAATGCAGCGGGGATGTGTAGTAGGGACAGGGTTTCAGTTTCGCAAGTTGGAAAAGTTCTAGATGTCTGTTGCACAACACTGGGGATGTACTTAGCTCCACTGAAGTACACACTTTAAAATGTTTAAGATGGTTTTAGAAAAAATTAACATTTATTTAACTTAACCAATAAGCAGTTTGTCTTGTTGGAACATACACACAAGAAATACTTGTACTTCTGTACCACTGGAAATGTGCATAAGTACTCACAATAGAATACCTGCAAACAGCACACAAAGATTTTATAGAAATAGTCACCATTTTTAAAAATGAATTTTTATTGGCGTATAGTTGCTGTACAATATTGTGTTAGTCTCTACTGTACAGCAAAATGAATCAGCAGAATGTGTACATGCGTGCCTGCATGCTGAGTTGCTTCAGCCCTGTCTGACTGTTTGTGACCCCATGGACTGTAGCCCGCCAGGCTCCTCTGTCCATGGGATTCACCAGGCAGAATATTGGAGTGGGTTGCCATTTGCTCCTGCAGGGGATCTTCCTGACTCGGGTCAAACCAGCATCTCTTACTTCTTCTGCGTTGACAGCAGGGTTCTTTACCACTAGCGCCACCTGGGGAGCCCATATGTATACATATATCCCTTCTTTTTTGGATTTCCTTCCCATTTAGGTCCCAACAGAGCATTGAGTAGACTTCCCTGTGCTATATAATAGGCTCTCATTAGTTACATATTTTATACATATTATTGGTAGTATATATATGTCAGTCCCAGTGTCCCAGTTCATCCCACCCCGCCTTTCCCCTTCGGTATCCAAAGGGTTCTAAGTCTGTCTCTAGAAACAGTCACCCTTATTATTTCTATTATTTCATGTAAGTTTTGTTTTCTTACATTTAAATTGTTCGTCCATCTGGAATGTATTTGTTTTAATACATTAAAGGGAATAGAGAGGGGCATAGGGATCAGGTGCTATATTTTTTTTCAAATGGTGAGCTGCTTGCTGCAACATCAATAATTGAATGATCCATCTTTTCCTCCCCGATTTGAAATGCCATTTTAGTCTTAAATTTCCATATACTTAGGTCTATTTCTGGACTCTTATGTTCTCTGGCTGTACAGGTATAGCACTGTTTTAATTTGATCACTTTAAACGTTAATCATATTTTAAGAACAGACTTATAAACTGGCATATAAATTGCCACCTGCAGTGCTTACCATATTGGGGCAGCTTTCTGGTGGGCTCTTCTGATTGGGCAGGCTCTCATTGATGCCCACACTGGCATCAGTGCCATTATAGATAAGGTTAGGTACCTTACCATAGGTAGGTAATTGGTGCTTTCGTTCACCACTGGGACGTGGCAGAGTGGAGATTGGAGCCTGAGTCTGAACAACTTTGGAGCCTGTGGAGCTCCTTTAACAACGTGCTGTGTCTTTGGAGGCACAGGTATCTTCCAGTAGAGCTCATCCACACCTTGATCCTCATCGTGCCTGGCATAGAGTGGTGCTAGTATGTGCTTCTTGAACTGAAAGGGAAGCAATTCATGGCTTATCCGAAACAGGTATTATTAAACAGATTATTCCCTGGCTGCAGTCAGATGTATGCTAATGTTTGTTTTAATAAATTAATTTTTAAATAATTAAAGTAACCTAATGATATTACAGATAAATCAGCAAGTAGAGAAAAAAAATTGCACTAAATATATTCCAGCCCCTATATATTCACTGTTTTGGTACATTTCCTTCTAATTACTTAATAAGCATATTTTTTATTGTTTGAATAATAATGTATTAGAGTTCTGCCTCCTGTCTTTTCCTTCTCCCAGTTTTTCTTTGTCCTCATAATCCATTATTTTTCAAGATTGCTCAGTAGTCACAGAAGAGAGCAAAAATAGTTTACTTAACCCATAGGCTGTTGGTGAACATTTAAGTTGGTCCTTTTTTTCCTCTTTTATAAAATTAGGCTGTAAAAGGTGCTTTCCTGGTGGCCCAGTGGTTGGGATTCCACCTTGCAGTGCAGCGGACAGTAGGTTGGTCCCTGGTCCCGGAAGATCCCTCATGCCTCAGGGCAACTAAGCCCATGGGCCGCAACTGCTGAGCCCAGGTGTTGCCGCTGCTGAAGCCTGCGCCTGAGCCTGCGCTCCACAGCAAGGGAAATATATAAAAGAAAGGATTCCATAATTTCATACTTTTCCAAGATGATCTCTGATCATGTTTATCCTTGTTTGTTTATATCAACATGTATTTTTTAGTAGATTAAATGGCAATCCACTCCAGTACTATTGCCTGGAAAATACCATGGACAGAGAAGCCTGGTAGGCTACAGTCCATGGGGTCACAAAGAGTCGGACATGACTGAGCGACTTCACTTCACTTTTTAAATTTCATTTTATTAGCCAGAATTCTCTAATAATTATTTTTTTCTGCATTTATGTTGATAATCCATTTTCGGATGATGATCCTTTGTCTTTTGACATCCTAAATATCTTCTGAATTATTTCAACCATCCATTAAGTATTTGTTCCAACTATGGGTGACAACCCTTGACAGGTGCCAAGGTGTTGAATCAATATGGATTCCCCCTTCACAGCCATTTGTAATGTGCTGTGGAAAGTGCTTAGTGTCCTGAAACTGGATACTGAGGGTGTTTGGTGGAGGGAAGGGTGAATCCTGTTAAAATCCTGGGCAGCTTTCTGGAGGAAGTGGCATTTGTGCTTGGCTTTGAAGGATAGATAGGGCTTTTAGGTCTAAAAAAAATCTGTAGGAGAAAGGATAGAGCAGTATATTTGGGGCCAGTGAAGTAGAATGAATCACCAAAGATGAACTTAACTTTTAGTGAATTTTTAGTGTCAAGTATGGTGGTGGTTTTGGAGAAGGCGATGGCACCCCACTCCAGTACTCTTGCCTGGAGAATCCCACGGACGGAGGAGCCTGGTGGGCTGCAGTCCATGGGGTCGCTAAGGGTCAGGCACGACTAAGCGACTTCACTTTCACTTTTCACTTTCATGCATTGGAGAAGGAAATGGCAACCCACTTCAGTGTTTTTGCCTTGAGAATCCCAGGGACGGGGGAGCCTGGTGGGCTGCCATCTATGGGGTGGCACAGAGTCGGACACGACTGAAGTGACTTAGCAGCAGCAGGGAACAGTATTTACACCTAACCTCTTGTGATACATTGTGATAATTCCTATTCTGTTTTTTAAAAATACTGGCTGTGACTCTTTAAATTGATTTCAAGACCCAACAGTGGGTCACGACCTGCTGTTTGAAAACCTTCCATTGTGGCTCAGCTGGTAAAGAATCCTCCTGCCATGCGGGAGATCTGGGTTCTGTCCCTGAGTTGGGAAGATTCCCTGGAGAAGGGAAAGGCTACCCACTCCAGTGTTCTGGCCTGGAGAATTCCATGGACTGTATAATCCATGGGATCGCAACGAGTCGGACACAACTGAGCGACTTTCACTTTTTCACTTTCACTTACATATACATATGTACTCACAGAAATAAAGCAAAAGCAGGGAACAGTATTTGTACTTAACCACTTGCAGTACATTGTGATAATTCCTATTCTGTTTTTTAAAAATAACTGGCTGTGACTCATTAAATTGATTTCAAGACCCAATAGTGGGTCACGACCTGTTGTTTGAAAACTGCTAGCCTGAAGGACCCTGAAAACCTGGCGTCAGATTCTCCTGCCATGACCTCCCAGCTGTCCTCAGGAAGTGGAACCCCGAGCTTCTTTCTCCCTCCTGTCCAGCAGGTGAGGAATAAATCAGGTACGTCCTGCCTGCCTGCCTGGCTCCCCTGTCCTCGTGATGAATGGTGATTTTTGTCACTTCTCGTTGAAGATGTGAGTGCCTGAAGCAGGCAGCTGTGGAGCTCCTGAGTTGGTGAGCTGAACTTGATGATGAGCTTGGAGCAGTTTCCAACACTTGATTAGAAGGTTCAGGGGTTCCAGTGAGCCACAAGGAGCAAAATCATTAATGGAGATTATCTCAGAGGGGTATAGGAGTATAGGTCTATTTTTCTTCATTGAACTTGAACCTCTTTCATAATAATAGAGTGAGTTGACAAAATGCTTTTTGAAGAATTTACTATATTTCTTTTCCAAATCAACAGATTCTGAAAGCTTAGTACCAGTAATCACCTATGTAAGGAATGACCAAAACTCTGGGTGTGTGTGTATATTATGGAAATGTGTGGAACTAATATCGCTCCTTGGCCCAATAATCCATCTTTGGGAATATATCCAAAGGAGAGGATTTTAAGATATCAAAATATTTTGTGTATGAAGATGTTCCTTGCAGTGTAATTTTACATAAGCCCAGCGCTAGGTCTGGTAGGAGTACACAGCGTGGGACCAAGCACAGCTCCTGTTGCTGCTCTGGTCCCAGGAGAAACAGTCATAGGTGACTGCTCTGAGAAGCAGAGTAACTAAGGGTGAACACTTTATAGTTAGGCTGTGCTGTGTTTATTAGTCCCTCAGTCGTGTCCTACTTTGCGACCCCATGTACTGTACCAACCAGGCTCCTCTGTCCATGGGATTCTCCAGGCAAGAACACTGGAGTGGGTTGCCATGCCCTCCTCCAGGGGATCTTCCCAACCCAGGGATCGATTCCAGGTCTCCCGCACTGCAGGCGGATGCTTTAACATCGGAGCCGTCAGGGAAGCCCATAGTGAGGCTGCTGCTGCTGCTGCTGAGTCGCTTCAGTTGTGGCCGACTCTCTGCGACCCCATACGCGGCAGCCCACCAGGCTCCCCCGTCCCTGGGATTCTCCAGGCAAGAACACTGGAGTGAGTTGCCATTTCCTTCTCCAGTGCATGAAAGTGAAAAGTCAAAGTGAAGTTGCTCAGTTGTGTCCGACTCTTAGTGACCCCATAGACTGCAGCCCACCAGGCTCCTCCATCCGTGGGATTTTCCAGGCAAGAGTACAGAGTGGGGTGCCATTGAGGCTACCTGGTTTCAAAACCCAGATCTGCCCCTTTTAGACCACATGCCTCTGGGAAAATTACTTAACCTTCTTTGTGTCAGTTTCCTCATCTGTAAAATGGGTTTGGTGAGAATTAGATAAGGAAGTGCTGACAACACTGGAACAGTGCTTGGCACACACTAAGTCCCGCATAAGGCTGCCTATACTAAGTCCCGCATAAGGCTAAGCTTGGCTAATTAATTGTTTAGTTTTTTTTCTCCTTGCACAGAAGATGGAGACTTTGTATAGGTTCACTTGTCAAGTGTCTGCTTCCATTTAGGGAGTAGGACATAGAGAGTGGAAGGACTGTAGGACTGGATGTGAAAGATGGAACGTTGAGACTTTATCAGACTTTAGCTGAGTTTAGGGTATTATTTTCCCTGTTGGAAACATTGTTGTCTGAAATAAAAGATAACAAGCCTTTTTCTGCTCTGCTTTGCAGAATTGTCATGAGGATTGGCCAGGGGGTGGGGGTGGGGTGAAACATCCATCAAATGAAGAGATTAAATTTTAGAGACGTCCAGTGGGTTTATTGTGAATTTTGTCTCTGGTTGGTAATGGGTTCCGTGGATAGCCCATAGTGGAGTGGGAAAGAGGTGCTGAGATTGATTGGTGATGTCTGCCGCTGGAAGGCAGCGTGGTGAAGGTTCAGCTCACCTTTGCTACCTCAGGGCTGCATGGCTTCCTGGGCCCCACCTAATCTGTGGCTGGGTGGTTCTGTGGTTATTGAGGAATTGAATTAACTGTGTAGTACTGTAACCAGGAGATGGGAGGCCATCTTTTCCAATTATATACATTAAAATATCTTAAAGCTGTGATAATGAAATGTGGGAGGAACTGGCATAGACATTGAACAGGAAGATAAATAGAACAGATTACAGTCCAGAAACAGACCCAGTGGATCCTGCTGTGTATAAACTTTAGTTCTAGTACCGCCTTATTTTGGATAACGTTGCTCTTAAGATCATTTAGTAAACATCTCTCCCAATTGTCTCGTTTTCAAAATTCTCATTTGTCTTTCTCTTATACTCTACCAGATGAACTTGAGAATCACTTTCTTCAAGGTAAAAATTGCCTTGTTACTGGAATCTCATTAAATATGTGTATGCACTTAAGCTGAGTGGGAAGGGCATACTCCTAGTACTGTGTTTTTCTGCCCAGCAACAGGGTCTCTATGCATTCACCTTCCTTTATACGACTCTCAGTAAAAGTCTGTAGTTTGCCACATAAGTTTTGAACTTTTATTTCTAAATATATTCCTAGTTATTTGATATTTTTGACTGCAGTTGTAAGTGGGATAATTTCCCTCATTGTATATTTTACCTAATTAACGCCAGTAATAAAAAACTACCAGTTTTTACGTGCTGGTTTTTTTGTTGTAATGTATAATGTCCTGTATTGTCTTCTCAGTTCCAGTGGTTTCTTGTGGTTTCTAGGTAGGTGATAATATATGCAAACAATACTAATTTCCCCTCTTCTTCTACAATATTGTCCTTTTTTCCCCCCATATAGTATGGGTTGACTAGATCTTCTAGAGCCATTTGCATAATTGTGGGGATAGCAGGTATTCTTGTATTATCTTATTTCTTATTTTAGTGGGAATCATTCTAGCGTTTCATAATCAAGTTTGAAGTTTTATTTTGGTTTCCGATGTATATTCTTTATCACTGAGTATCTTTCTGAGTTGCTAAGTGTTAGTTTCTCTTTCTTTCTCTTTCTCTGTCTCTCCCTCCCTCCTTCTCTCTCCTTCTTTTTAAAGTTGTTTCAAGATGAAGGTGAGTGGTATGATTTAGGAGTGATTTTTACTTTTCTGTGTTTGAATTTTTCCTTTGCAGTGGAGTGTGAATCAGACCCTCCCCGACTATAAAGCTCTTTAGTAATGGGGGGGAGGGATGATGAATTTTTAACAAATGTCTTTTCATTATGTACCCAGATGGCCATATGTTTTTCTTACTTTGATCTGCTGATGTGATGAATTATATTAATAGATTTCCTAATATTAAACCATCCTAGAAGGAACCCATTTTGTTCATGGTGTTTCATTATTTTAATACATCCTGAGTCCATTTTGCAGTGTTTTGTGTCTGTATTCATTGGTGAGATTGTCCTGCAGTTTTATTTTTGGTGTCTGTTTTTGGCATTTTTTTAATGCGAGGTTTGCTAGTACAGTGGGTTGTAAATTGGAAAGCTTTCCATCATTTTCAATGATCTGGAACAGGAGGATAAATACATTTCAGATTGTGTTCCTATTGGTGGTGGCTGCTGAGACTTTTGTGTTGAGAAGGATTCTGAGTCCCTGTCATGTGTAAACAATTTAGTGTTTTGGAGGAGTGTAGGAAATGAGAGTTTAAGCATGCATGCCAGATGTTTATTTGTAGTCCTTGCCAGGAATGATTTATATTGCACGGGAATTATCTATCTTTTGAAAGTTTAAAAAGACTTGTCTTTAAAACTTTCTATCTTTTTAGGCTTTAGAGATAATTATTTTCCACTGTTTCCCTTTCTTTAATAACTTTTTGGCTTTTGCTCTTGTTGAAATAGTTTGGGTCATTTATATTTTCTTAGAAATTTATTTATTTCATCAAGAATTTGAATTGTATTTGCATAGACCAGAATGTGTGTGTGTGTGTGTGTGTGTGTACATATATATATATATATATATAT
The DNA here is from genome assembly GCF_016772045.2 of Ovis aries. Lineage (NCBI taxonomy): Eukaryota > Metazoa > Chordata > Mammalia > Artiodactyla > Bovidae > Ovis > Ovis aries. The sequence goes on along the minus strand of NC_056055.1, from coordinate 9,849,398 downwards.
ATATATAGTGTTCTCTGTTTATATTTCATTTGATTTTCTTGTTTTTTTTTTTTCCTTTAGTTTTTGGTTGAATACTAATATCCAGGCCTGCTTATTATTTTTGTATCCTACCACTTAAAATTTTAAAGTTATTTATCAATTCTAGCTACTTTAAATATTTCTAAATTATTATATATATGTGAAATAAATCCACCCTTCTACTTTCTTTAGATTTTTAAAAAAATGGAATCCTTAGCTCTTTATTTTTTTCTGTTTAGTAATAAAAGTACTTAATCAATGAATTTTCCTCTGAGTACATTTTTGGTCACATTCCATAGACCTTACTGTGAAGTATTGTTACTGTTTTTTCCTCTAAATATTCTGTAATTTTAGTTTTGATGCTCTTTAGCCTGCAGATTATTTCAAAGTATCATTTAAATTTTTGTGAGTCCTTTTTTTACACTGCTGTTTATTTTTATTCATTTTTAATTTACTGTAAGAGAATGTTGCTAGTGTTAGTTCTGCTTTTGGTAATTTATAGACATTATTGGATTCCTTTCTAAGTATTAGTTTGTGCAAATATTTCATTTGCTTGTAAAAGTAGTAATTTCCACTTTTTTTGTTGTTCTTCAGTCTCTAAGTCATGTCTGACTCTCTGTGACCTCATGGACTGCAGTGCACCAGACTTCCCTGTCCTCCAGTGTCTCCTGGAGTTTGCTCAAATTCATGTTAATTGAGTTGGTAATACTATCTAACCATCTCATCCTCTGCCACTACCTTCTCCTTTTGTCCTCAATCTTTCCCATCACCAGGGTCTTTTCCAGTGAATGGGCTCTTTGCATCAGGTGGTCAAAGCATTGGAGCTTCAGCTTCAGCATCAGTCCTTCCAATGAAAATTCAGAGTTGATTTTCTTTAGGATTGACTGGTTTGATCTCTTTGCTATCCACTTTAAGGGTTTATTATTTGCCATATTCATATATTTCTCAATTTTATATGTCACCAGCATTATTAATTACATTTTTCAGATTCCTTGTAGTGCCCCAGTCATGTTGCTTTTCTATTTATATTTTAAGAATTTGAGAATTTCTTACTGTCTTTCCTTACTATGTTTCTGTTGATTTTACCTTTTTTCCTTCATATTTTCCTTTATATTTTTATTAGTTAGATTAGGTTAACAGAAATTTACCTGCTTACTACATTTTATTATGGATTGTACCCTTAATCTGTAAAAATTAGCCCTCCTTGACCTATTTTATAGGGCTTCCCTGATAGCTTAGTTGGTAAAGAAACTGCCTGCAATACAGGAGACCCTGGTTCAATTCCTGGGTTGGGAAGATTCCCTGGAGAAAGGACAGGCTACCCACTCCAGTATTCTTGGGCTTCCGTTGTGGCTCAGCTGGTAAAGAATTCACCCGCAATGCGGGAGACCTGGGTTCAGTCCCTGGGTTGGGAAGATCCCCTGGAGAAGGGAAAGGCCAGCCACTTCAGTATTCTGGTCTTGAGAATTCCATGAACTGTATAGTCCATGGGGTTGCAAAGAGTCAGACACGGCTGAGTGACTTTCACTTTCACTTTGACTATTTTATGCTTTCTACTTTCAGTTCTAGTTTTTCTGATTTTTATAATGCTTTTTCTGTTTTCACCTTTAACTTTAGCAAAATTTATAAAGCACTTCCAACTTTGTGTTGTTGGAATTTACCTGATAAAATTTTATATATTTATTTCACTTTTAGCCTTTCTATGCCCTTTCAGTTCAGTTCAGTCGCTCAGTCGTGTCCGACTCTTTGCGACCCCATGAATCCAACTCTTGGCGACGCCAGGCCTCCCTGTCCATCACCAACTACCGGAGTTCACTCAAACTCATGTCCCATCGAGTCGTTGATGCCATCCAGCCATCTCATCCTCTATCAGCCCCTTCTCCTGCCCCTAATTCCTTCCAGCATCAGGGTCTTTGCCAATGAGTCAACTCTTCGCATGAGGTGGCCAAAGTACTGGAGTTTCAGCTTCAGCATCAGTCCTTCCAATGAACACCCAGGACTGATCTCCTTTAGGATGGACTGGTTGGATCTCCTTGCAGTCCAAGGGACTCTCAAGAGACTTCTCCAACAGCACAGTTCAAAAGCATCAATTCTTCGGCACTCAGCTTTCTTCACAGTCCAACTCTCACATCCATACATGACTACTGGAAAAACCATAGATTTGACTAGGTGGACCTTTGTTGGCAAAGTGATGTCTCTGCTTTTTAATATGCTGTCTAGGTTGGTCATAGATTTCCTTCCAAGGAGCAAGCATCTTTTAATTTCATGGCTGCAGTCACCATCTGCAGTGATTTTGGAGCCCACAAAAATAAAGTCTGACACTGTTTCCACTGTTTCCCCATCTATTTCCTATGAAGTGATGGGACCAGATGCCATGATCTTCATTTTCTGAATGTTGAGCTTTAAGCCAGCTTTTTCACTCTCCACTTTCACTTTCATCAAGAGGCTTTTTAGTTCCTCTTCACTATCTGCCATAAGGGTGGTGTCATCTGCATATCTGAGGTTATTGATATTTCTCCTGGCAATCTTGATTCTAGCTTGTGCTTCTTCCAGCCCAGCGTTTCTCATGATGTACTCTGCATATAAGTTAAATAAGCAGGGTACCCTTTAACAGTTGCTATATTTCTGTCAGATTGCTTGTAGTTTTTTACATTTAAAAACTCAGAGTCTGATTATCTGTGTCTTTGGGAACTTACCCCTGTTTCTATTTATTATAATACTTAATGTGGCTTTTTTAAATATCTTTTTTCTAATTATAGTTTTCTTTTTGCTAAGTATTTGTGTAACTAAGAAGACATTTTTGACTTCTTTTTATGTAAATGGCATCTTTTAATGAATAGGGCATTTTGTGTTACGTATTTTTTCTCTCAGTACTCTACGGATGTTCTGTAGTCTTAGGTTGTTAATATTGAAGGAGGTAATCCAGAGGCCACGTGGTATTTCATTTTTGTGGTTGATTGCTGCACCCCATTCCTGACCTTCCTGAATGCCTCTCTCCTATTCTTTTTCACCCTTGAAATCCCAGTGTTATTTTGGGCAATATCTGTGTTTGGTGTCTTTTAATTCATTTGCTGGGCTTCCCTGGTGGCTCAGTGGTAAAGAATCTGCCTGCATCCCAGGAGCTGTAGGAGATGCAGGTTTGATCCCTGGGTTGGGAAGATCCCCTGGAGGAGAGCGTGGAAATCCACTCCAGTATTCTTGCATGGAGAATCACATGGATAGAGGAGCCTGGCGAGCTACAGTGCATGCAGTCACAGAGAGTCGGACACGAGTGGACAGACTTAGCGTCCACACAAGCAATTCATTAGCTAAATACATGGTATGTACATTCAGTCTGCAGACTTAGGTCTTCATAATGGAGAAATTTTTGTTCCATATGTTCCCCTGGTCGCATCTTATTTTGAAATGACATTTAATCATTTATATATCCCTGTTGTTTGTTTTCCATAGTGATCTCTTCTTTTGATGATTTTAACCTCTCTCTATTTACTTCCTCTGAGTTTTGTGAGTGCTTCTCAAGCTTATCCTTTGCATCACATACTCAGTTTTCTGTGCTGATAGTTTGTTTGTTACTTCTGATGCTGGTTTTAATTCTTCAGTGGCATCATTTGGTTCCTTGTTCTTTCTTCTTAATTCCTTGAGCTTCCTTTTCATTTCACTGTGCTCTTATTTTCTTTAATTTTATTGAGGGGACAAAAGAGAGTGTATCTCAAGTTTATTTCCATTTCCTGGAGTAAAACTATGTTTGATATGTCCCGTTTCTGCGTCTTGAGTGGAAGGCTTATCTCCTCCTTTTTGTTAACACAGTTCTGTTTCATTTGCCCTCCCCTATTTGTGTCATTTATTCATGTTAAATAAGGAAAGCTGTGTTTTGGTCTGGTATGTACTTTAAAATGATGTTGGTAACTGCTTCCTTAGATCTTGAGGTGAAAGGGGAGGGCCAGATGGTAAAAGCTGATATGATGGATGAGTGATGGGGCAGCCTGAAGTTGATGGGGCTGTAGGTTTTCTCAGTCTGGGTACCATTGTTTGCTTGAATGGAGCAACACTGTGATGTACCCAGTGGGCTATGCCCAGATTCTTTCCTGATGGGATTGGGGTTGAGTTGAAAAGCTCTACCTGGAAGAAGCTTAGCTGCCACTGGGATTTCTCTGTGGAAATGCCATCAAGGAGGGTTTTCAATAGCTTCTGTCGCAGCCCCTCCATCTAACCCCCAGCTGCCTTTGGCTTTCATCTTAGCGATTCTGGGTTGGAATCTCAAGGAGGGTGGCTGTGAGATGATCTACTGGGACGCTCTTTGATTTGTTTCCATGTCCCTAACATCTAGCACAGAGCCTTCAGTAGGCAGCTGTGTGTGTGAAATCATCTTCTAAATTTTAGGATCTCCTTTTAGTTTTTAATTGTGGTAAAATACTCACAACATAAAATTGATCATCGTCACCATTTTTGTGTGTGCTGTTCAGTAATGTTAAGTACATTCACACTGCTTTGCTGTCAATTTCTAGAATTTTCTCATCTTGCAAAACTGAAACTCAATTCATTAGCCAACTCCTCATCGCCCACTTCTCCTGGCCCCTGGCAACTCCCATTCTCCTTTTTGTCTATGAATTTGACTACTCTGAGTGTCTTATATGAAAGGAATCATACAGTGTGTGTCTTTTTGTGACTGGCTTATTTCACTTAGCATAATGTTCTCAAAAGCTCATTCACGTTGAAGCATGTGTCAGAATTTCCCTCCTTTTTCAGGCTCAGTGATATCCCGTTGCATGTATATACCAAATTTTGTCTGTCTGTATATCTGTGGACACTTGGGTTGCTCCCACATTTTGACTGTCTTGAATAATGCCTCAACGAACATGAGTATAATATTGTCTGTTTGAGATTCTGTTTTCAATTCTTTGGGTTATATACCCAGAAGTGAAATTGCTAGATCATATAGTAATTCCTTGTTTAATTTTTTGAGAAAACCACCATACTATTTTCCTCCTGTTTAAAAACATGATTATGGGAAGTTTCAAAAGTATGCAGAGCAAACAAAGTTGTATAAGGACCCTTCATGCCCGATTGCCCAACTTCAACACCATCAACATATATTGCTATTCTTTCATCATGTGTACTGCTACCTACTCTGCCCACTCGGTGATGATGGTGGTTGTTAAACTATTACAGCTGATTCAGGAAAAACTTTCATAAGTAAAATGGGCATAAGTAAGTGAAGGGATAAAGGGATTTGTTGTTCGGTTGCTCAGTCGTGTCTGACGCTTTGTGACCCCGTGGACTGCAGTGCGCCAGGCTTCCCTGTCCTTCACCATCTCCCAGAGCTTGCTCAAACTCATGTCCATTGAGTTGATAATGCAATCCAACCATCTCATCCTTTGTCATCCCCTTCTCTTCCTGCCTTCAGTCTTTCGCAACATCAGGGTCTTTTCTAATGAGTTGGCTCTTCGCATCAGGTGGCCAAAGTATTGGAGCTTCAGCTTCAGCCTCAGTCCTTCCAATGACTATTCAGGGTTGATTTCCTTTAGGATTGACTGGTTTGATCTCCTTGCAATCCAAGGGACTCTCAAGAGTCTTTTCCAACCCCACAGTTCAAAAGCATCAATCCTTCGGTGTTCAGCCTTCTTTATGGTCCAACTCTCACATCCACACACCCGTATCCCTACTGCAGTGTAGAACCTTTCCGTCTTCCAGAAGGTGTCCTTTGTCAGTTGCCACCTCCTCTCCGAGAGGCAACTGCTGTTCTGATTGCCTTCATGTTAGCCTAATTCACCTGGTCTAGATATACAATTTACATTAACAGTGCCTCCTGCTTTTATATTCCTGTGGTCCATCTGTGAGTGTGTTGGTGGTCCTGTGTCACTTGCCATGAAGGACTCTCTTCTTTCACCTTTTTGCAGGTTTGGGGTTCAAGGTCATGTTAGGTAATCACTGCCTTTAGGTTTTGTTTTTATTCTGTCTTGCTAGTGTTATAACTTAGGAACCCAATGAAAAAGCCCCAGCATTTCCCCCGCATTTAAAACTCATCGCATTTTACTCCTCTTTTACCTATAAAAACAGTTACTCATATATTAAAAAGTTGAGAATTAAAGGAAAATAAATCCATCAGTGTTAACGTCACTTCATAATCATGATTGGTGGTTCTCTGTTAAATCTTTTTTCTAGGTGTACTTTTTTAAAGCTCTCATCATAGTGCAAACAATTTTATATCCTGCTCTTTTCACCTAACACTGAAACAGTAGGAATTTTAGCCAGCTACACGGACGTCAGCAATCATTTTTATTGGCTCCATAGTTGCTGCAGGGGGTCTGTCATTTGAGCTCTTAAACTGTCTCGCGCTGTACTAAGTCTTATTAACTCTTTGGATCCTCACAACGTACCTGTGAAGTACTTACTGTTCCTCTCAATTTGCAGATTTGAAATTAGTTGCACATTTGGTGAGCAGGGAAGCCGGGAACCAAACCCAGGCATTCTGGCTCCTATCCCCAACACTGAGGCACAGTGATTAACTTCATCATTCCTTTGAGTGGACTGTACAGGGGTCCTTTCCTCCATTTTACAGATGACTAAACTGAGGCACAGAGAAGTGACTTAACTGAGCTGATGTGGCAAGGAACTGACAGAGCTGAGGCTGGAACCCAGGCTCCTGCCTCCTAGTATCATCCTTTCCCACTTTTCTGGAAATCCTCTGCTATGCTTGGGCGGGGGTAGGTTCTGCCTTGTGTCCAGCACTGCTGCACGGCAGGATCACCCCCTGTTCTTCAGGCTTTTGGTTTTCCTTTCATCCTCATTCTCTGTCATCCTTCCAGCAGCCTCCAGGTCCTCTTGCCTCTCTGGGCCTCACTTTCTTCATCTTTAAAATGGGCATCTCCTCTCTCCTTGTCCTCTCTGGGCCCTGTTGCTTCAGCCCTCCTCTCCTGCACTTGGCCAGCCCGGCGCGTTCCCAGACACTTGCAGGGAACTGTACTTGCGGCTGAGCGAGCATCTGCTTCCCCATCTGGTCCCAACTTTTTCCTTAATTACCCACTGAATTGGCTCTAACAAAACGCTGACAACTTGAATGAGACATTAGCTGATACATCAGCACCCGTGCCAGGGCCTCACGGGCTTTTCCGGGACGTGACGAACTCAGGCCCAGCAAAGCCCCTTGTTCCCTGGCCCGAGTCCCCATCCCAGCTGAGAGGCAGGCGCAGCCAAGGCGCAGGGCCTCCCCGGGGTCCTGCTGCTCGTCAGCGCCGCCTTATCGTGGTGGGACCCCAGGCTTTCTTGCCATCATCTTTGGGGCTGGGTCACAAGCCTGAAGGCAAGATTTGTCCTCCCTTGCGTCACTGCCTTGGTCCCTACCCTTCACTTCTTTTGTTCCAAGTTACTCTTTTTCAGATTATTTTTGTTTTGTTCCTAACTAGCCTTGAAGCAGCTGGACTAAGGGTACCGCAGAGCAAGGGACGTTGGATTAGGTATTCTCGGCCTCAGGGTGCCTCCTGCAGAGCCTTTTGGGGCTTGTTTTTTGCATTCGAGTACTTCCCAGGTGGCGCTAGTGGTAAGGAACCCCCCTGCCAATCCAGGAGATAAGGGTTTGATCCCTGGGTCAGGAAGATTCCCTGGAGGAGGAAATGGCAAGCCACTCCAGTGTTCTTGCCTGTTGAATCCCATGGACAGAGGAGCCTGCAGGGCTACAGTCCATGAGCTTGAAAGAGATATATATAACTGAAGTGACTTAGCACGCTCGTTTGTATTCAGATAAGAGGTCTGAGGGGTGTAATATAGACTGTATATTACGTTCTAACTTCCTGAGAAGAACAGGTAGAGCTTCCATTTTTTTCATTGTAAGAAGGATAGGTAGAGTCAGCTACCTCAGTGGGGGTGAAGAGCGCAAGTTCGGGGGCCAGCCAACCTGGATTCAGGTCTTGCTTTTACCCTGTGTGACCTTGGGCAAGTTGCTAAATCTCTCTGGGCCTTAGTTTCCTTTTCAGAAACTGGAGATCAGAGAACCCCATGAAAGCTAATTATGAAGATTAAATGAGGTAACACATATAAAGCACAGACAACATAATAAGTATTCAAATAGTACCTGTTTTTACTTCCTCCTTTTTAAACTCATGTGCAACAGGTGAATTTATTATGCCCAGTTTAGGGTGCATGGTCATTTTTGGCTCATTATAACCTTTTCTTGCTTTATTTAGTTACTTCGTTTTATTCTCATTGGCCCCCTCCTGTTTCTCCCCTATCTCCAAGCTATTAATTCCGTGTGTTTAACATGCTTTTTTTGTTTTGTTTCTGTGTGTTCTTAAAAAAAATGTGTGCTATTTTTTCCTGTGCATGTTTCAAAAATTGATGTCAGTGCCTTAGTGTCTGGATCTCATTCTGTTTCTCACTTTTGCCCCTCAGCTCTGAGTTTTTGAGATCCGTCACATTATTTCTAGCTGCTGGGTGTAGCCACCACATTTTTCCCAACCAAGATTCCTTAACTCCCCCCTCCCCACCCCAAATAGAGTTGTGGTGAACTTCCCTGTGTGTGTTCCCATGTGGATCCCCGTAAGACCTTGCCATGTGTGCCCAGGGGTGGAATTCGGTATGGAGAATGGTTGAAGGAAGCAAATAGAATGGATATTCCCATGCCCTGAACTGAATAAAATCCTGATAATTGACCAGTTAACCATCTACCGAGTTTGCTTTGAACCCCAGCAAAGGACTCTTGTTTTAAAAATTTTTAATTAGAAATCACATGAATACATTTTCTTTGAGAAAGACTAAAAATGGAAAGGACTCTTTCACCATGCTTCCTATCCTCTTAAGCCCCATTTGCAGGAGTTAAGCACTGGTGATAGTGGACTAAAGCCAACTCATTGGAAAAGACCCTGATGCTGGGAAAGATTGAGGGCAGGAGGAGAAGGGGGCGACAGAGGATGAGATGGTTGGATGGCATTATCTACTTATTGGATGTGAGTTTGAGCAAACTCTGGGAAGTAGTGAAGGCCTCCTTCACTAGGGAAGCCTGGTGTGCTGCAGTCCATGGGGGCCCAGATTCAGACACGACTAAGTGACTGAACGACAAATGTGAACCTTTATACCGTTTTACAGGTTAGCTTTTCTCACTTAATAGGATGTCATGAGGGCATTCCACCTTAGCCCCAGCAGATCCACTTCAGTTTTTATCGTGCTCTGTATCCATGTTAAGGATCTACCATAGTTTATGTGGCTAGTCCCCTGCTGATTGGCGTTTGGGATGTAGCCAGTTTTCCGGCTATTTAATAAAGATTCTTGTGGTGTTAGTCTGCTGGTGGTGAGTTCCTTTAGCTTTGTACATCTGTATTTTTGAGTGCTATTTTTGCTAGGTATTTGCTAGGTTGACAGATTTTTTTTTTTTCCTTTCAATACCTGAAAGAAGGCCTGCAGCATGTAGACGCTATGCTTATTTCTGTCCGTCTTTTTTCCTCTCTTTGTTTTATTACTATTAGTTCCTAAGGCTTTGTCTTCAAGTATGTCAGTCTTCTTTAGTATCTAATCTCTTCTTCATGCATGGCATTGTATTCTTTGTCTGGAGAAGTTTGATTTGTGTCTTTTAAATCAGAAGAGTGGCCACTCACATGCTCATGCTCTTCCCTGCCTTCTTGAATTTATGGAGTATGTTTATGACAGCAGTCTTACTGTTCTTAAAGTCTATCAAGCATGCTATTTTTCAGTCTCTTCCTGTTAATTGGTTTTTCTGCTGCTTTCAGGCCTAGTGATTTTTGATTGACAGATGCTGTGACTTTTACATTGTTAAGTGTTGGATGTATTAACCTTCCTTTATTTTGTACTTTATTCTGTTATCATTTTTGTATTAGTTTACTATTGCTGCTGTAACAAATTATCACAATTTTAGTGGTTGAAAGCCACTCAGATTTATTATCTTATAGCCCTGGGGATCAGACGTCCAAGGTCTCACTGGGCTAAAATCGAGGTGTTGGCAAGGCTCTGTTCCTTCTGGGATCTGTAAGTTTCCTTTTCCACCTTCTCGAGGCTACCTGCATTCCATGGCCTGTGGGCTCCTTTTCTCCGTCTTCAAAGCCAGCAATGTTGGACAAAGTCCTTCTTACGCTGCCGTCTCTCTTCTTCTTCCCTTTTCTCTTTAGAAGGACTCTTTTATTGAGCCCATCCAGATAATCCAGATTATCTCTCCATCTCAAGGTCATCTGACTAGCAAGCCTTGTTTCCTTTGCATGTATCCTCACATATTCACAGGTTCTGGGGATTAGGATGTGGACATCTTTGGGAGGCCACTCTGCTTACCAGATGCCCTTCCTAGTGGCTCAGATGGTAAAGAATCTGCCTGCAGTGCCAGAGACCTGGCTTTGATCCCTGTGCTGGGAAGTTCCCCTGGAGAAGGGAATGGCTACCCACATCAGTATTCATGCCTGGAAAATCTCATGGATGGAGGAGCCTGGTGGGCTACAGTCCATGGGGTTCCTAAGAGCTGGACATGACTCAGCAACTGAAACACACACATTCTGCCTACCACAGCAGTTAAATTGTTGTGAAGGACAAGAGCTGGGTTTAAAATAGAGGACAGTTTGGCAGACTCTGGTCCATGGGGCCAGTCTGACCTTTTTTGGTGGGGGCACTGGGTCTTAGTTGCAGCATGTGAGGTCTTATTCCCTGACCAGGGATTGAACCTGGGTCCCCTGCATTGGGAGTTGAAGTTTTAGCCACTGGATCACCAGGGAAGTCCTTGGCCTGTCTTGGTAAATACAGTTTTGTTGGAACACAGGTGTGCTCGCTGGTTATCTGTTGCCTGTGGCTGCTTTCATCCTGTAGTGGCCCACAAAGGCTGAAATACTCACTTTCTGGGCCTTTATAGAAAAGGTGTTCTGAATCCTGGTCTAGTGCTCATTTTTCCTCACTGTTAATGCTGTTCAGTTGCTAAGTCATGTCTGACTCTTTGCCACCCACGGGCTGTAGCACACCAAGCTTCCCTGTCCTTCACCATCTCCCAGTTTGCTCAAACTCATGTCCATGAGTTGGTGATGCCATTCAACCATCTCCTCCTCTGCTGTCCCCTTCTCCTCCTGCCTTCAATCTTTCCCAGCATCAAGGTCTTTTCCAGTGAGTCAGTTCTGCGCATCAGGTGGCCAAAGTATTGGGAGTTTCAGCTTCAGCATCAGTCCTTCCAGTGAATATTCAGGGTTGATTTTCTTTAGGATTGACTGATTTGATCTCCTTGCTGTCCAAGGACTCTCAAGAGTCTTTCCCCCACTGTTGAGGGCATACCTTTCTGAGTACCCTCCCCAGTGCCCTTGTGTATTGGGAGATTTCTCCCCTTTGGCTGGTGGGACTATGACCTATTCTTAGCCTTGTTGTGAGTTCTGAGAATTGTTCTGCTGGGTTCTCTCTGTTTCCTGCTCCAGCCTTAGGTCGTGTCCTTCCATGCATGTGTGATCAACACTGAAACAGCTGGAGAATTGGAGCTTGTTCTCTGGGCCCCTCTCTCTGCTCTGACTCTATTCTCTCTAGCTTCCTTGGCCTCCCCTGTTTTAAACTGTCTGCTCAACTCAAGGGAACCCTTGAACTCTGCTTGAGCACCTCCTCTCTGCACTGCAGTTTAGAAATTCTCTGAGCAGTCACCTGGGGCAATTGTAGGACCCAGCCTGTTTTCCTCTCTTAGGGGCTACTGTCCTGTAAGCCTGCTGCCCAGTGTCTAGAAATAATTGTTTCAAATGTTTTGTCTAGTTTCTTGGTTGTTTAAGGTGGGTGGCGAATCAGTTTCTGCTGACTCCTTCATGACCAGAAGCCATCAGCACTTCTTATATCAATGTTATTTTACATCTGTGAGAGTACTTTGAAAAGACAGAGTACTGGAAGAGGCATTGTGGTGTCAGAGACTGCATTTTAAACGATATTACCAAATTGGCCCTTGTGAAGGGTATGCCACTTCATACTTTGAGAGCAGAGGTTGTGGGAATAGAAGATGATATGAAATTGCTTTGAGTTCTGTAAAGTGCTGGGAACTTGCCAGGGCCCATGCATCTTAAGAAAGGGCTTCTCCTAGCTTTTTCTCTTTTGACTTGTGTCCCTGGTGGCCATTTTGCCTTGCCAGACTCTCCACCAGCTTGGCATCGTAGGACTAATATTATTTCTGTAGCAAATGGGGATGCCTGGGGGGGATCTGCTGTTAGGCTGAGACTTTCTTTCCTGACATCTGTTGAGCACCTACAAATGCTAAATCATGTCCTGTTTCCTGTAGTTATTGTGATGTAATTTAAATGTCCACCACAACATTGGGAGCTTAGGATGAAATGGAAACCGAGAGAGGTGGCGTGGCTTGCTCAAGGTCCCAGGAAAGTGAGGATTTGTTTCTGCCTGTAAACCAAATCTACTGGTTCATACAACTGACTCTCCATTTTTTCTAAAAAAGGTCTTTAGATACCCACAGTGTAATCTAAAACTTGAGAGCATGAAACGGGATATTTGTTGATGTTGTTGTTTAGTCGTTAAGTTGTGTCTGATTGTTTTGTGACCTCATGGACTGTAGCCTGCCAGACCCCTCTGTCCATGGGATTTCCTAGGCAGGAATACTGGAATGGGTTGCCATTTCCTTCTCCAGGATCTTCCTGGCCCAGGTATTGAACCCGTGTCTCCCAAAGTGTCAGGTGGATTCTTCACCACTGTGCCACCAGGGGAGCTCATTTGTTGACATACCTACTGAAAAGTCCAGGGCTGGACTCAGGTAACTTAGTTGGGGTTATCGAAGTGTGTTGCTCTCCATCTCAGCTCTTGCTTCCTTGTATTGGCTTGCTCTTCTTGCAGGCGTTCCCCAAGTCATGGCAGAAATGGCTGTAGTGTCCCCAGGCTTATTTCTCACCCCACTGGAGTAGTTAATCCCAGTGAAAAGAGAGCACTTGTTTCCCAAGGGTTTCAACCAAAGTCCTAAGGAAGGCTCACATTGGCGCAGCTTGAGTCACAGGCATATCCCTGAACCAATCACAGCACAGGAGGGTGTGTTGTTCTAATTGATGGACGTGGGTCATTTGAATCTCTTGGTGCTGGGGACTGGGATTGTAGATTCCTGAAAGGACAAGAAATTTTTTGTTGGAATCAGGGGTGCTGAATAGGCAGAAATAAAAGTGTCCATCATCCATGGTGCTCCGTGGTCTTGTTTGGCACCTGTTGAGTGACTTCTCTCATCTGGCCTTGGTTTGACAATGGCATTCCTCCTTCCAGTTTCTATCAGTTGTTCTCTCTCACCACCTGTGGCAAGTGAGGCTTCCAGGCCATCACTCCCTCTGGCATGGGTCGGCTTTCGCCCAGAACTGTACCACATTGACACTGAGCAGATGGGGGAGATGTCGGGCCTTGACTTTTCAGTGCTGGAGCCCCTGTTCAGCCACCTTGGTGGAGGTGAGCCGTTCCCAGGGAAGGTAAAGCTGGGAGAGCAGAGGAAGTGTATGTGTGTGTGATTTGCATGTTGAGAGAAGCTCACCGTGTGTGTGTGTGTGTGTGTGTGTGTGGAGGGTGTGTGTGTGTATGGAGGGTGGGTGTTGCATGTTGACAGAAGCTTACCATGCTGTTGCGATTCCACTCTGAGGCTACGAAACAAGAGGCCCCCTGGGGGCCTCACCCTCTAACTGGCACCAGGAAACAAGAGCCCAACAGGCTGGGGACTCCCCCAAATTCTCTCTTTCATCTTTAGTAGATGAGCTCTTTTCCAAGGGAGGTCTGGGACCTCCTGCACTAAAAGCAGCTGGGACATTCAGCTTCCCTCTGCTGTTTCTGAATCATCGGGGGTGGGGGAGGTGGAGAATCTGAGGGGTTTTTAATTTTTTTTGTTTGTTTGTTTTGGCTGCACTGTGTGGCCTGTAGTATCTTAGTTCCCCAACCAGGAATGGAAGCTAAGCCCCCTGCAGTGGGAGCAAGGAGCCTTAACCACTGGATTGCCAGGGAGGTCCCAGAATCTGAGATCGTAACCAACTCCCTGAGCGTTGCTTTTACATGCTGGGGGTTGAGGTCCTAATGTTGATGACTGTCTTTGAATTGGCTGAGTTTCCCGCTGCCTTAGGTTTTTCTTTAAAGGATTCTCTTTTCACCTGGTTTATCCAGTTCAGGGATTTCCCTCCTTCAGATGTGAACTGTTCCTTCCCTGATAGCTCAGCTGGTAAAGAATCCACTTGCAGTGCAGGAGACCCCAGTTCAATTCCTGGGTCGGGAAGTTCCCCTGGAGAAGGGATAGGCTACCCACTCCAGTGTTCTGACCTGGAGAATTCCATGGACTGTATAGTCCACAGGGTCACAAAGAGTCGGACACAACTGAGTGACTTTCACTTCACTTCCAGAGTAAGGAGGTGTCGCTGAGCTTGGGAGTGAGTCTGAAGTGTGGAATCCCTTTTTGAAGAGATCAGCATTATTATTCTCCATCTAAAACGTTCTGTGTCTCACGACATGCATTGGAAATGACGTGAAAAGGGAGGGTAATGCACAGTGAGCCCGCATGCCTACTAAGAACCACTGATGCCTAAAGCCAGTGGCACATCAGGATTGGTCATGAGAACTGGAAAAGACTCAGTGACTAGCCTGGTACCACATTTCATTGGTTCATAAATTAAGATCCCAACACCTGGTTGAGTAAAATACTACTTTTACTCACTTGGAGATTTCAAAAATCTTTTTAGCCAAAGAACCTTTTCACAAATGAAGTCTTACAGAGGAGCTCAGCATATCAAATAGATAAAAGTGTTTTGTTTTCTTTTAATTGGAGAGGGACAGCCACATTATGACTTTCGTGGGCCTCAGGTACTTTTGCCTTCATGATCAGCTTCCTTCATTAAAATACATTTAAAATCTGAGGACTTCTCTGTCCGTCCTGTGGTTGAGAATTTTCTTTCCAATGGAGGGGGTATGGGTTCAATTCCTAGTTGGGGAGCTAAGATCCTACATGTCTCTTGGCCATAAAAACAAAACTTAAATCAGAAACAATATTGTAACAAATTCAATAAAGACTTTAAAAATGGTCCACATAAAAAAATCTCAAAAAATAGTTTAAATTACTTTTTATGACTTCATTGGTATAAATGATGATTGTGTTCATATTATATGGCAAGCATTTTCTCTGACCTGAAAGTTCAGTGCTTTATTCTGGTTTTAAAGAAATCAAAGCTTTTTTTTGTGGACCCTGAACACTGTGTCTCCTCTGTCCAATGGGGAGGTGTGTGTGGGCCCTGAGGGGACAGATCCTGGCCTGACCACCTCCTGGGTGGCTGGAGGAGAGGGACCCATTTGGAAGACCCTTGCACAGATTCATTGCTCAAACCTCATCAGATGCTCGTCTGCCTCACTGGGGAAGAATCAAAACATACCACAGTAAGCATGGAATGTCAAAGTCATTCTCCTTTTTTCCCCCTGCCCCCAACTCAGTCTCTTAAGCATCATTCATACCAAGAGGCCAGCTGTCCAGCCTCTGCTTGAACCTCTCTAGGGACAGGGAGCTGCTTACTGTGCTCGCCTTCTTTCCGATCCAGTTCTGTAGGACATCATGGTACCCAGCAAACCTCTGGGTTGGTCAGCATCTGTCCTCTAATCCTGTAGTGCCTGTGCCCACTGCTGAGCCCAGGTAGGAGTCAGGAGTCTGGGGTTTAAGGTGCAACTTTTGCGCCTCTCCTCTTTGCTGTTGTGTGGTGGTAAAGGAAGACCAAGGCTTGTCCTGGGCGGGGATTGCCTGTAGCCCAGCTTCTTCTGGGATGTAGGGAGCTTGTTGGCTTTTGCTCAGAGGTCAGGGGCCAGAGACTGTGTGTCCCTGTCCCCCTGGGTTCGGGTGGGGCGCTGTTACACCACAGGAGAAAATTTGGATAAGAGCGGGAAGGGTCAGGTGGTTTAGGATGACCATTCCACTCCTGGGCCCTCCGTCTGGTTGCATTTTTCCTGAGATTTAGGGACATATGGCCACCCCGGAACCCAGTGGGCACCCGTCCAGTGCCTCATGGTGCCAGGCACTTGTCCACTCGGGCTGGGGGGAGAGGAGAACAAGAATGATGATTTTTTTTCCCTGAGGCCTACTGGCCTCAAAGCCTGGACTTGCCTAGAGACAAGCAATATCTCAGCAGTGTGGGATATTTTTTTTCATCCCCCCTTTCCCATCTGGCCTCCCCTAGTTCCTGGTGCTTGGAAGAGGGGTGCGCCCCAGCCCCTATCTGCAGTCCTCATGGCCCAGCATATCTTTACGAGCCCCCAATCCACCCCTCGTCCCTTCCACACTAGACAGCTCTCCTGGACCCACCTATGGTTTCTCAACCTCCACGCTTGGTTCTCACTGTCCCTCCCGCCAGGACAGTTGGTGTGGTGGGTGCCCATGGAGAGAGGGGTGCGGGGTAAGTCCGCACCCTGGCCTCCAAGTGGGGGAGCATCCTGCCCAGCCTGGTGTTTGCTCACCTGGCTCCTGCTCTGCACTTTGTAATTATCGATTCCTGCCGTGTCCGCTTACCGTGAGCCAGCTGGGGTAGACTGGCCGTCCAGCTTAGAAGTTCCTGGAAACAGTGACTTATTACTCCCCTAATGAGCGTGTCTCTGCCAGCCAGGTGTGTCCAGGAAAAAGCGTGAGCGTGTGAGCCGCTGAACAGGACATTTTCCTGGGCACTGGGTGAATTTTCTCCTTTCTCTTGGGTCTGGCTCTTCAGGGCTATATTCTCTCTTGCCGTTACGTCTTGACATTTTTACTTAAATAACTGCTCCGATTATATGCCAAGGAAAGCCAGTTTCATAGGGCGGTTCCCCCGAAGCCACTTTTCTCCATCCCTCCCTCCCCCTCCCTTCCTGCCTCTCTCCCTTCACGCCTTCTGTGAGCAGGGCTGTCCTGTCCTCTGTCCCAGGCGGCAGGGACCTCGTGGTTCAGCGGGAGACCTAGGAAGCCGGACGCAGAGTAAGTTTCAAGTTAGTGCAGAACTTCCTGCTTTGTAGGTAGTAACTTCTCTCAGAAACGTTCTGTTTTATTTAAAACAAAGTTTGTTTTTCCTTCCTTACAAAAAGTAGCAAATATCTGTATAGAAGAAGTTGGGAAACACAGAGAAGTCTGAGGAGGAAAGAAAATCACCTATAGATTCCTACCTGAAGTTTACATCTTGGACGTTTTGACTGTTTTCCTTTTATTTTTAAACCAATGAGTGCAATAGGTTCAGCTTCTTTCCCACTTAGAAGAAAAAACAGGCTCGGCTCACAGGATTTGCATTTCCCAGTTTTATTGTAAACCCCGTGGTTTTGGCTGTACAGTGTTCCATGAAGTGGCTGTATCCTAGTTTACACAACAGTGCCCAGTTGGGGGATGTTGTGCTATTTCCAGTCTTCCCCTGTTGTAAATAATGCTGTGAAGAGTATCTTGTAAGTGAATTGGTTTTCACGTTTGGATTGTTTCCCAGACTTTGTCATCTAGAAGGCATCTTCGTGATCACTCAGACCACTTCTCCGGCGTTAGTGTGTGTTAGCATCACCTGGAGGGCTTGTTAAACCCAACTCGCTGAGCCTCACCCTCCAGAGACTCTGGTTCAGTGGGTGAGGGCGGTGCCCGAGAGTCTGGGTTTTAACAAGCTTCCATGCGGAGCCGATGATGCTCGTAAATGGACCACACTCCAGGTGGCATCGACCAGCCTCTCCTGGGTGGTGAAGTTGAGGCTGATGAGTCAGGACTGTGGAGGAGGTGGGGGTTCCCACGCTCAGCCAGGGACCCCTACCCTTTGCTGCCCCTGCTGCCTGGAGAACCTGCAAGAGAAGGCAGCCTTCATCCTCCCTAGGATAGAGGATCTCCTCCATCCAGCCACTCAGGGCAGGTAGATGCTGGTGCAGAGGTGAGCTTAGTGTTGGGATACAGATGCGGGCCCAGGTGAGAACCAGTTTAGGAAAGAAACCGGCAGAGACTGTGGTGAATCATCTTGAATGAGAGTGAGTGACAGCCCCTCTAGGACGCGAGGGGTTAAGCAGGCGGCTGGCACAGCCTCCCCGGAGCCAAAGGGGGGACTCGGGAGTAAGTCGTGACTGCCTAATTAATTCAATTAAACTACTTTATAAGCTCCGCTGGTGTCAGTAAATTGTTAAAGTCTATTAAAAAATCAGTGGGACGTGATGAGGGTTTGGGGTTGCTGCACCACCTTCTGGCTCTTCCCTTGTCTTCCTCTCCTGTTGTGAGTGGGGATGCTCTGTCTGGTACACCTGAAGACCTGCTGTGCGTGCCGAGGCAGGTTCTACCCGCTACCACCCGCCCCCGCCCCGGGCTTCTGTTTCCCTCCTGCACAGTTGAGTGATGGACTGGTTCTTGGACACCCCTTCAGCACCAGGGTTATTAGGATTTGCCAGTCTCTCCAGGTCAGAGGGAGCTGTTACTGCACAGCGCTGTCTCCACTCCGCCTCCTCTTCAAGTTCATCTGGGCTCTTTCCTGGGCTGGCTGTGTAGACAGGTGACTCAGAGGGGAGGTGCAGGCTCTGGAGAGAGAGTAAGCGGAGTGAATCTCACCTAACCCTGTGCTGGGGTCAGGGACTGCTCACAGGGTCTCCTTCAGCGACCCCTCCCCAGGCTGGGACTGGTACCCACGCTCTTGCCGGTGAGGATACGGAGATTCCCAGGTATCCACGTGACCTACCCACGAGTACCCATGGAGCTGAGATTTTAATTCAGGGCTGCGTGCCTCAAAGTCCCTTGGCTGACTGCTTGCAGTTGTTTAGTCCCTCAGTCATGTCCGACTCTTTTGCGATGCCATGGATTGTAGCGCTGCCAGGCTCCTCTGTCCATGGGATTTTTCAGGCAAGAATACTGGAGTGGGTTGCCGTTTCCTTCTCCAGGGGATCTTCCCAACCCAGGAACTGAACCCAAGTCTCCTGCATTGGCAGGTAGATTCTTTACCACCGAGCCACCAGGGAAGCCCGCCTTCCTCTGTAGACGTATTTAAAATAAAGCTGCATCCCCTGGCCAGACCTGGTCCACACTAGTTGAGTTAGCTGCTCATCTTTAGAAATTCAGATTTCCCACTTGTTTTGACAGCCTGGATGCCCAGCAGCAGTGAGCACTAATTCCTACTGGCCAGCCATCAGCAGGAACAGGTAAGCGGGTTTCCTTGTCTTCCCAGCTCTGTGCCCAGCTTAGTGCCACGTTGCCAGTGTGGGAAAGAATATGTGAGAAGTGTTCTTTTTGTCTAGTGAGTATCCAGACAGGAGGACCTGAGCGGAGGGAGTGACAGCCCCGCCCCTAGAGGTACATAAGCAATGGTTGGCTGACCACTCAGATAGGCCTGTTAGAACCAAGATCATGCAACTCTGGGCCGAGCTGTTGGTTTATACTTTTTTCAGCGTTTTGTGCTAAGGGCAGACTGGGAATCCAGCAGCAGCTGCTCCCTGGTGCACGAGCCCTGGACTTAACTGTGTTGTTTTCTGTCAGATCAGGTCTTGTTTAGCCAGACCGGTAGGCTAGGTAGTGCTGGTCTTGAGTATGACTGTGGTCCTGCGTTCGAGGGAAGCGCCTGTCTTAAATTAACCCATGGTGGATCTTTGGCAAGGCTCTTCTTCTCCTGATCCTAGAAGTTTAGGTTAGTTCCCTCTATCTCTGAAAGGCAGCTCAGACAGTATGCTCAATGGGTGGTCCATAGCGAGAGGATGGAGGTGGTCCATAGGAGGAGGATGCGTTTAGGGCCAGGTACACTTCTAAGTGGAGCAGATGCAATCCTAGAGAGTGTGTGTTGTGTGTGTTAGTTGCACTCGGTCATGTCCGACACTTTGCCACCCCGTGGACCCACCAGGCTCCTCTGTCCATAGAATACTCCAGGCAAGAATACTGGAATGGGTTGCCATTTCCTTCTCCAGGGGATCTTCCTGGCCCAGGGATCAAACCCTAGTCTCCTGCATTCCAGGCAGATTCTTTACCATCTGAGTCACCAGGGAAGTAATAGCGGCCATTGGACCTTTAAAGGCTCTGGAAGGTCCTGCAGTCAAGAAAGGAGATCAGCTTTGTTTATCTGGCCTTCGCCAACCTGGCCACTTTTTCCCTGTCCAGGCGCACCTTTTGTTTAATGACCTCAATAGACATGAAGACCTAAAATATTACCCTGGAGAGAGTGGCTTTTCTTCTTGTGGTGGTTCTTCTTGTCATGGACATCCTTTCTGAAAATTGGACAAACCAGCCTTTAGCAGGGTGGTGTCTGACTCCCCTAAGCTGGGTTTTCTTAAACCAGAGTCCATGTTTGTTCTCAGATCCCAGAGGCTGGCCGTGTTCCAGGAGCTTCTCTTGTTTCCAGGAGTGTGCGAATAGCCAGGCCCTCCAGCTCTGGAATATCCTCTCCTTGGGGTTCCCTTTGTATTAGCTATAGTATTTGGCATTTCAGAGAAACCCTGCTTCCCACTTTATACCAGCAGGCAGAGGAACTCATTGGTGGGGCTCGGAAGTTGCCTGAAGGTATTTCATGATGTCCTGATAATCTGGAGCTGCCTGTTTAAGAATTTGTGAACTGCGGTGGACCTTTCCAAAAGAAGATTTGCTTAGGAAAATGTTAGTATAAACAAGATCTTCAGGGGAAGAACTGTAAGGTGTGTGAGGAATCAGTCTATTTTTAAGCCTTTTGAAAGCTCCCGTTTGTGGAACACAAACACTATGCTAATTATAAAAACACCTTTTCTGTTCTAAACTCGGGTAAACAAGATGGGAGCTGGGTGGAGGAGGGAAGGAGTGTCTGAACAGAGGTTCAACCAGAGTTTAAACACTGGCGGTCCACACTAGTTGAGTTGGTTGTCCATCTTTAGCAATTCCGATTTCCCTCTTGTTTTGACAGCCTGAACGCCCAGGCAGCAGTGGACATGAGTTCCTACTGCCCAGCTCTCAGCAGTGAAAGGTTAAGTGTGGCTTCCTTGTCTTCCCAGCTCTGTACCCGAGCCTAGTTTATTTGTGGGAGTGACTTGCACCACCCCCACCCCTTGGAATGTGCTACACCCTTGCCTTTCTAACACTTTCCCCATATATCTTAAGAGTATAGTTAGCATGTCACTGCTCTTTTCCTCTCCATTAACCGCGGAGGAAGTCTTATGCCTTGTTCAGCAAAACTTTCGAAGAGAAACAGTGTCAGAAGCAACCAAGTGTCTTTTTATTGGACATCTAACTAGACATCAGGCTCTGTGCAGATGTCTTATCTCAACTTGGGGTTGAGATATACCTTCCTGTGCAGCCACCAGCCAGGTGTCACCCAGAGCTCCTGTCCAGCGTGCCTTGAATTGGGGCAGAGGATTCTCAAAGGGTGGATGAGGTCCTTGCCCTTGACCTGCCTCTGTAGAGAGATGAGATGAAGGGTAAGGTGAACTCCTGAGAAGTGAGACTGTGGAGTCCCTTTGAGCTTTGGGGATGTGGGATGTGGGTGTGGGGAGAGGAAAGGGAAAGAGGGTGGAGGAAGGGAGGGTTAGGGACCTGACAGAGGAGGTGTGTGACCTTTAGGGGTGGTTAACGTTGAGATAGGCCGAGGGGAGAGGAGAGACCATCCCAGGCTCTAATGAAGAGGTAGAAAGATGATAATTAGCAGAGGCTTTATATGTGAATTAGATTTGAAAATGCTTAAAAATATCAGGAGGTTGAAAATAGCAGGTGGTCTACTTGTTGGGGAGGGAATGGGGTTGGAAGGAGAGGAAGAGAGAGAGAGGTAGATGGATGGATGGATGGATGGATGGAGACATACCAGTTATCTTGGTGGAGGACCCTGAAAATCAAGTGAAGAATTTTGCTAACTAAGGAAATATGTGTAACCAGTCTTAAGACCCATGAGGGCACAGTCTGTCTTATTCATTACTGTGTCCTCAGTTTCCAGCAAGGCCTTGACATGATGAATGGTTACTAATTATTTGTTGAGTGAGTGAATGAAGGTACCTAGTCAGTATTTATCACATTTCCCTTTATGGTAACCCTATGAAAAGATGTTGTTACTCCTTGGAACCATTCTTAGAGGTGTGTGTGTGTGTTTATGTGTATGTGTGTGTATTATGGTGGGGGAAGCACAGGGCTACCAGAAAGGCTTTTTGTTGTTGTTGCAGTACCATGAAATATTGATCAATTTGATTCTATTGTATGACACAGGGACAATTTTACTAGCAGAAAATATGACCGTGTTATATGGCTGCAATAAAAAATCACAGCCATGAGCCCAGGCTCAGAAAGCGAAGCAAACTGACAGTGTAGGCAGGACTCACTGACTCCCTGTCTTTCTGCCAGTGTTCGGTTGCTCTTGTTCCTTCCTGGTGCCAGTGATGGGCTCTGCTGCAGGTAGGAGGTAATAGGTCCCAGCAGAAAATTTACAGAAGAAAGGCTTAACATCAGTTCGGTTTGCGGTTCTCCTGCAATTAGGAAATGTCCGGTGTTGTTTAGTTGTCAATGTAAAGAGTACCCGTCTAGCCTGAGAATTGTCCCATGGGAAGGTTTTGAAGCAGGGATGTAATTTAATGAATGGGTACCATGACGTCTCAACAGAAATGCACTTAACTCCGGAGAATATGTATTGTACAGGTGGCAGATGTCCCAGGGTGAGAACTGGTGTTCTCTGGGTCCCTCTAAGAATGAGAGCATATTGGCCCGCTGACTGTGATTGTTGTGGTGCAAAATACATGTCTTTCATACAATAGGGTCCTTTAATGCAGGCCAGCATCTTCATCAGGTGCTCAACCAGGAAAACGTTGCTTTGTTCCAACTCTAGAGGACCAACTGGACATTGGGTTTCTGGAAAAATGGGAGGACAGTCTCCAGTGTGGTGCCTTCCCAAGGAGTCACTGGTTGTAAGTTTGCTGTTTTCAGTCACTAAATTCTGTCCGACTCTGCGACCCCGTGGACTGCAGCACACCAGACTTCCCTGTCCATCACTGTCTCCCAGAGTTTGCTCACATTCATGTCCATTGAGTCGGTGGTACTACCTAACCATCACATTCTCTGCCACCCTCTTCTCCTTTTCCCTTCACTTTTTGCCAGCATCAGGGTCTTTTCCAGTGAGTCGGCTCTTCGCATCAGGTGGCCAAAGTATTGGAGCTTCAGCTTCTGCATCAATCCTTCCAATGAATATTCAGGGTTGATTTCCTTTAGGATTGACTGGTTTGATCTCGTTGCAGTCCAAGGGACTCTCAAGAGTCTTCTCTTTTCAAAAGCATTTCAATTCAAAAGCATCAGTTCTTTGGTGCTCAGCCTTCTTTATGGTCCAGCTCTCACATCTGTACATGACTTCTGGGAAAACCATAGCTTTGAGTATACAGACCTTTGTCGGCAAAGTGATGTCTTTGCCTTTTAGTATGCTGTCTAGGTTTGTCTAGGGCTTCCCAGGTGGTGCTAGAACCTGCCTGCCAATGCAGGAGACCTAAGAGACAAGGGTTCAGTTCCTGGATTGGGAAGATTCCCTGGCATGGCAACCCACTCCAGTATTCTTGCCTGGAGAATCCCAGGAACCTGGTGGGCTATGAACCTTGCAAAGAGTCAGACACGACTGAAGCAGCTTAGCAGTAGGTTTGTCATAGCTTTCCTTCCAAGGAGCAAGCGTTTTTTAATTTCATGGCTGCAGTCACCGTTCACAGTGATTTTGCAAGTTTTAACTGTAAGATCTCAGGTTTATGTACTGGCTTTAGGACTTAAGCACCCCTAAGATGTCACCCTGCCTTGCCTGCTGACCTGGCAGCTTGTTCAGGAAGAACTGGGATGTGTGAAGAGGGTGGAATAGAGTGGCAGACTGCCCTGGAAGCAGGGATGGAGCTGAGAGATGGTCCTGGCTCGCTCGCTCACGATTTTCCTCTTTTACACTAGGCACTGCAACCTCAGGGCCTTTACACTTGCTGTTCCTCTCCCCAGAAGGCATTCCCGCTATTTTCTTGACTTCTCTCTCACTTCCATTTAGTCTTCTCAATAAGCTTCCTCTGACCTTGATATTTAAAGTTATATCCTCCTTTCATCCCATTGGCCTTTTTTGCTCCATTTTCTTCCACAGTACTGTTTTCTATTTTACCTTTAGAAAGAAATTATGCTTCCTTTCTGTCTCCTTCCTTTGCTTTCCCAAGGATGTAAACTTTGTGAAGGCAGGGCTTAAAAAACACTTTAAAAAAAATAACTTTTTCTTTTAAAAGCAGTTTAGACATAAAATTTTGCAAAAGTAATGCAAAGAATTTCCATGTATCCTACACCCAGCTTCCTCAAATGTTAGCACCTTACATAACCATGGTATAATGCTTCAGTTATGTTATGAAATTCATATTAGCACAGGAAATGAATAGCAATGCATCCTATGTACTAGCCACAGACCTTATTCGGGTTTCACCATTGGCCCCACCAACAGTCCAGGATTCAATCCAGGATCCACTATTGCATTTAGTTGTCACGCCCCCTCAATTTTCACCACAGATCGTGGGCCTTTCTTTGAATTCTGTGCCCTTGACCCCTTTAAAGTGCCCTTACTAATTATTCTGTAGAATGCCCCTCATAGGTTTTCCAGATATTTGCTGGATCACTGAGTTGGGTTCTGTGTTTCTTTTCGTTGCTCGCCCAGAAGGGATGGTACCCCTCCTGGGCATCACAGCAGAAGGTACAGGATGTTAGTATGATTTATCACTAGTGATGTGAACTTTGAACACTTAGTTATGGTGGGTGTCTGCCTGGTTTCCCAGTTACTCTCTTACCTTTTCTATTAAGAAGTATCTTTGCGACTATGCGAATAACTTGATTCTCATCACACTTTTGGTCCCTGACATCCTTAGATGATTCTTACCTGCAACAGTTATTACTGTGGTGTTTGCCAAATAGTGATTTCCTATTTCTGTCATTCTTTGTACATTGATTAGTTGGAATTCTACTGTAGAAAGAGCTTTCCTTTCTCCCTTATTTATTTATTTATACCGGTTTAACTCCTGGCTGTTTATTTTATGGATTATAATCTATTACTATCATATTCTGTTGCTCAAATTGTTCCAGATTTGGCCAGTGACAGCCCCTTCATGCAGGCTCCTCTGTCCTTTGACAAATACCCATTATTCTTTGAACTTGTGCTTATACTCAGCAAGGTGTTCAGGGCTTGCCTTGTGCTGTCCCAGCCCTGGAAACAGCCTTACTGTATGAAGGCAGGCAGGGTTTTTTGTCTGTGTTCTTTCTGTCGCGTCCTGGTGCTCACAGGGTCTGGCATGTAGTAGGATCACCTCAAATAATTTTTGGATGAATGGATGAATCCTGGGAAGGAAGATTCCATAGGCTGGGTACAGAGGCGACATATAATTCATACTTTTCCTAGTCTCCTCCTGATGAGCCTGAATGAATGGTTTAGAAAGGGAGGGCTGTCTTCCCTGTTTCCCTCTCCTGTGAGCCTCAGGGGCTTTGACAGACCCGTTTTGTCACTTTCAGCCTGTTCTCCTTGCTGCACAGTGTGAAAAGGATCCCAGGGCATCCCTGATCTTGTAGAAATAGATCTTGTCGAGTAGAAAGAGCCAAAGGCGGGGAAAGCAGCCAAGAGGAGCAGGCTGGCTGGAGAGTTAGCTGGGGCTGGCAGAGCCGGGCCTGCTCGCCGCTAATGACTTGGTTGAACACCAGCCGCGGCAGGAAGGAGGCTCCAGCAGTTGACGGCAGAGGTCCGGGGACCCCCACCGGCGTGTCTGTAGCTGGGGGGCTGCCAAGAGCCACTCCTGGTCTCCTGAGACGCACAGGTCTCGCTTGAATATTTTATGAGGTTTTCTTTATGAAAGATTAAAACTCAGTCACGTTGGCTTTTGGAAAAGCTTGTGATAATCAGATTTTTATTTATGAGTTGGACTGTGTGTGTGCGTGCCCCTGAAGAGGGGAATGGGCTGCCAGGCTTTCTTGCCGACCCTTCTGGCAGATTTCTGGGCCAGGAGCAGCCTTGGCAAGCGGTAGCCCCTTTTCTGAGACAGGAGAGGCCCCGCTGGCTCCTGCGATGTCATTGCTGGTGCCCCTGAGAACAGCCAGACGCCTTCACAGGGTGGTGTGATACCACCTCCGGTACTTCTCCGATAACAACTCTGCTCAGCGATTCAGGTTTGCGGAATACCGCGACGTCTTGTGTTCACGCCAGTTCTGCAGGGCGGTCCTGGGAACTGGGCCAGGTGGGCATGGTTGTCTCAGTTTGCAGGCAGAGAAACTGAGTCCCAGGAAAAGGGAAATGACTGCTTCTCCATCGTGCTTAAGGGTCTGGAAAGCATAAACATAAAAATGTCACAGTACCTAGGTGAAGCTGCCAGCTCCTCAAGGCTCTCCTCTGTTGGGGTAATACAGCAAAAGTTTATGTGGATGAAGGAGATGGGAAGAGCTGGAGGAAGAGTTAACAGTTGCTTAGGGCAGGCCTCCTGGGAGGGAGAGGGCAGTGTCAGCTTGCCTTGAATCTGTATCTATCAAGCACGTATACTGTATCATACCTAACAGGGGCAAGAACATGGAGAGATCCCAGCAGGTGATGGAAGACCACCTGTCAAGGACAGCAAGTCTTCCGTGGTCTCTAGTCAGGGATACTGGAGGCCTGTTTGCTCAGCTTGGGGATGTAGCCATCAGCAAAGGCAAGCATTGGTGAGCTGTGTATGCCCCCAGCTTAGCACTCAGCATGCTCCACCCCAGGGTACGTGCGGCTCAGAGTAGCGAGAGGTCCCATTCTAGCATTCTTTTCAGTCATTCATCTATCCATCCCAGAAGTGTTTATTGAGTGCCTGAAGTAGGGCCAGCACTGTACGAGATACCAGGGTGAATTAGACCACAGGACCCCTGCCCTGTGGGGTTCACTAGGAAACAAACAGGCAGTTTTCCAGTATGTAGGATAAGTGCTCTGATGGTGGAAGTCCAGGAGTTTGTAGAAGGCACCTCTTGTCCATGTGTCTCATCCTCAGGACAGGTCTGAAGTAGATGCGGTCGTCATCTCCTTTTTACTGATGAGGAAACTGAAGCTCAGGTGTTGACTTAGCCAACAGGTAGCAAAGCCAAGTTGGAGCCCATGGGCTGACTCCCCAGCAAAGGGAGGAGCTGGCCAGTATTTAACAGTCAGTCCATGGCTAAATGGACAGACTTGCCATCACCCCAGCCTCCCTGACTTATTGTGAACAAGAGTGAGTGAGGATGCTGGGGCCTGTGGCCAGAATCTCATCCTGTCTGAATCAGGCAGGGGCTGAGGCCTGGTTGGAGCTGGGGAGCAAATGGAACCCTGGGCTGGGCATGGAAGCCTCTGCATCATCTGGGTCCAGGATAGAGAATCTCTGTTGGGAGAGCTCCTGGCTTCCCACGCCAGCATGCTTTCCTGGAGAATCCCATGGACAGAAGAGCCTGGTGGGCTACAGGCCATGTGGTCCCAAAGAGTCGGACATGACTGAGTGGCTAACACAAAATGAGGAGAAACAAGCTTACAACATAGGGTGGTTGTGATGACTAAGTGAAGTACTGAATAGGAAGTGCTAAGCACAGTGCCTGGCATATGAGAGGAGTCACAGTGATGGTTTGTAGTAGTCCTAATAGGATTTAGCGGTGGGTTTCTGCAGATTGCTATGTTGTGGCTGGTGGTAGCTTAGGTGTCTGTGTTCTACTTGGCTTGAAGGCATGAGCTCTACCTGGTAGTCCGTTTTACAGGTGGAAGTCAGTTGTATGATGACTAGCAGTTCTGTGGTTATTGGGTGTTGTGTGATGGGATGATTTTCTCTTGCTTGTGTGCAGACTCCCCAGGGACAGGGCCGGTGGCATTCCTGTTGGTGGTCTTGGCTCAGAACCTGGCCTGGATCAGGCACTCAGTACTTTTGCCATGTTTAAAAGTTCCTTGACCATAAAGCTTCATTTATCATGAAGCTTTTGTATCTGTCAGACTGAGATTGGAATCCTGAGCCCTGTTTCTTCTGCCTGATGGCTAGGGCAGGTAAATTACTTCTCCTTTCTGGTCTGTTTCCCCAGAGCAGACCAGAAACCAGGTGAGAGTTATGCACGTGGTTTCTATTCTGAGGCCAGAGAATTACTCCAGCCTTTCGCCTGTCAGGCCAAAGATGTTCTGTCTCCATCCAGTGAGTCAAAGGTTTCTCCCTGGTTACAGCAACTGAGGACCCAGTCTCTTTGCCCAGAGTCTCAAGACATCCACATCTGAAGGAAAAGCCCTCCGAGGCTGATGGGGTCAGAGGTCACTGAGTTCAGAACTGATGAGTTGGGATTTGCCATGCATCTGGTCCCATCACTTCATGGGAAATAGATGGGAAACAGTGGAAACAGTGTCAGACTTTTTTGGGGGGGGGCTCCAATATCACTGCAGATGGTGAGTGCAGCCATGAAATTAAAAGACGCTTACTCCTTGGAAGAAAAGTTATGACCAACCTAGATAGCATATTCAAAAGCAGAGACATTACTTTGCCAACAAAGTTCTGTCTAGTCAAGGCTATGGTTTTTCCTGTGGTCATGTATGGATGTGAGAGCTGGACTGTGAAGAAGGCTGAGCGCCGAAGAATTGATGCTTTTGAACTGTGGTGTTGGAGAAGACTCTTGAGAGTCCCTTGGACAACAAGGAGATCCAACCAGTCCATTCTGAAGGAGATCAACCCTGGGATTTCTTTGGAAGGAATGATGCTAAAGCTGAAACTCCAGTACTTTGGCCACCTCATGAGAAGAGTTGACTCATTGGAAAAGACTCTGATGCTGGGAGGGATTGGGGGCAGGAGGAGAAGGGGCTGACAGAGGATGAGATGGCTGGATGGCATCACTGACTCGATGGACGTGAGTCTGAGTGAACTCCGGGACTTGGTGATGGACAGGAGTGTTGGCATGCTGCGATTATTGGGTGGCAAAGAGTCGGACACAACTGAGCAACTA
The DNA here is from genome assembly GCF_016772045.2 of Ovis aries. NCBI lineage: Eukaryota > Metazoa > Chordata > Mammalia > Artiodactyla > Bovidae > Ovis > Ovis aries. The sequence goes on along the minus strand of NC_056055.1, from coordinate 9,820,612 downwards.
AACTGAACTGATGATCTCCTTTGAGGAGACAGAAGGAAACAGCACATGTCTGGAAGGAAGGAAGAAGGGACAGCTTCTTTGTTTCCCTTGGGCAAACAAGTCTCTCTGAACTTAACATCATCCTGAAAAGTTACCTGCTAATCAAACCCTTTTTGGGACTATTCCTTGCATAAAAGATTTTTATGACAGAGCTTTTTTACAAAGCAAAAAGTACCTTCTGTAAAGTGAATTATCACTCCTGATATTTCCTTTTTGTGTAAATCTGACCTTTCTTATGTTGTTTTCTTGCTTTTTTTTCTTTTTACTTCTGTTATTATTTGTATTAACCAAAGGAATGCATGTTCACTACTGAACAGTTAGGAAGTCCATATGAGCAAAAAAAAAAAAAAAAAAAGGAATAAAAAATCAAGGTTGCCTATAACCTTCCCAGAACCTGAAGATAATCCCTCTGGATGTTGATATTTGATGTATTGATAGTTTGATGCATCAGGAGACAAGTGACGTGCAGAACATAAAAGTTCACTCATTTAGGAAGTGTTTGCTGGACTTCTACCCTGTGCATAGTGTTGGAGAGAAACCAGGGAGCAAAAAACAGATCCCATTCTGCAGGAAGCAATTTATGTAGACAAAAGGAAGGAAAGAAGTTGACGTGGAACTGGGACTGAGGAAAGATCTGAAACTGATAGTAAAAGTTGTAGTAAGAGCTCCGTGAGTTTTGACCTGACTCGGGAATGGTTGGGCATGAAGTGGCCGGATGTGGGAGAGGGAAGGCATATTGACAGCTTCCAGGAGCGCTGATACATACTGCCCAGAGAAGGTGGTGCTGGTTGGTGTCTGCATACTGGGGGGACAAGCACAGAACTGAGCTATTTCTTTATTTATTTATTTGCACGTTGCTATCTAGTTGTTCTATTGATAGTACCATTTGTTGAAAGACTGTCCTTTCTCCACTGAATTGCCTTTTTCAAAGATCATGTAACTGTATTTGTGGGTCTTTTTCTGAGCTTTCTATTCTGTTCTGCTGATCTGTTTGTCTGTTCTTTCACCAATACCACACACTTGATTACCATAGTTTTACAGTAAGTTAGAAGTCAGATAGTGTGAGTTTTTGCCTTTGTTCTTCTTCAGTGCTCTGCTGGCTACTCTGGGTCTTCTGGTCTTTGCATATATACTTTACCATTAGTTTGTCAACAGCCACAACATGCTGGAATTTTGATTGAGATTGTGTTGGTTTCATAGATTAAGTTGCCAACCAACATCTTAACAATATTGAGTTTTTCTTTCATGAATATGGAATATTTCTTTCTTTATTTAGAGTTCTGTTAATTTATTCCGTCAAAATTTTATAGTCTTCATGTATCATTTACATATTTTGTTAGATTTATACCTAAGTAATGCTTTGGAGGGAATGATGCTGAAGCTGAAACTCCAGTACTTTGGCCACCTCATGCGAAGAGTTGACTCATTAGAAAAGACTCTGATGCTGGGAGGGATTGGGGGCAGGAGAAGGGGACGACAGAGGATGAGATGGCTGGATGGCATCACTGACTCGATGGACATGAGTCTTGAGTGAACTCTGGGAGTTGGTGATGGACAGGGAGTGTTGGCGTGCTGCAATTCATGGGGTCGCAAAGAGTCAGACACAACTGAGCGACTGAACTGAACTGAATGCTTTCTTTTATTAGTGCCAATATAAGTAGTATTGTGTTTTAAATTTAAATTTCCATTTTACAGTGCCCCGTTTGTACATATAAAAACAACTGACTTTTTAAAATACTAAGCCGGGATTCTGCCACCTTCTTATATTACTTATTCCAGTGTTGTTGTTGTTGTTTTTAATATTGAGGGTTTTCTTTTGGATTTTCGAAACAGTAGTCATGTATCTTTGAATAAAGAAAATTTTATTTCTTCCTTCTCAGTCTATGTGCTTTTAATTTACTTTTCCTGTCTTATTGCATTAGCTAGGACTTCCCGTATGATGTTGAGTAGGGATGGAGAAGGGGACATCCTCGTCTTGTTTCTAGTCTTTCCATCCTTGCCTTGCTTCCAGGAGAAGGCATCTGGTTTCTCACCGTTATGTATGATCTTAGCTGTAGGTTTTCTGATACATATTCTTCATCAAATTTAGGAAGTTCCCCTCCATTCCTAGTTTTCTGAGAGTTTTTTTTAAAATCATGAATAGGTGTTGGATCTTGTCAGATGCACAGCTATTGATATGACAGTGTGATTTTTCTTTCTAGCCTGTAGATGTGATGGATTATGTGAATCGGTTTTTCAGTGTTTAAGCCAGCCTGGAATAAATCTGATTTGGTTATGGTGTATACTTCTTTTTGCTTCCCTGGTGGCCAAGATGGTAAAGAATCCACCTGCAATGCAAGAGACCTGACTTCAGTCTCTGGGTTGGGAAGATCCCCTGGAGAAGGGAACGGCTACCACTCCAGTATCCTGGCCTGGAGAATTCCATGGACAGAGGATCCCAGCAGGCTATAGTCCATGGGGTCGCAAAGAGTTAGACGTGACTGAGCAACTTTCACACATATGCTTCTTTTTATACATTGTTCAACTCAGTTTGCTAATAGTTTATTGGTGATTTATGCATCAGTGTTCAGGAGAGAGAATCATTTGTAGTTTTCCTTTCTTGTATTATCTTTATCTGGTCTTGGTGTTAGAGTAATACTGACTGTATATAATGAGTTGAGAAGTGTCCCCTGTGCTTCTTTTTCTTGGAGAAGATTGTAGAGAATTGGTATCATTTCATCCCTAAGTATCAGAATGCACCACTGAAACCTCTGGACCTGGTACTTATTTTTTTTTTTTGAAAGGCTCTTTTTATTGATTCAGTTTATATATATATATGTATGTATGTATGAAATAGATTATTTGTTTCTCCTTATCTGAATTTTACTAAATTGTGTCTTTCAAGGAATTGGTCCATTTCATTTAAGTTAGATTTATGGGCAAAGAGTTCATAATACTCCTTTATTCTTTTATATCCATGAGATCAGTGCTGATAGCCTTTTTCCACTTCAGATATTAGTAATTTGTGTTTCTGTTTTATTGTCTTGGTTATCATGGCTAGCCACATGACTGACTCAGGTCATGAAATCCTTATTGCAAAATTCAGACTTAAATTGAAGAAAGTAGGGAAAACCACTAGACCATTCAGGTATGACCTAAATCAAATCCCTTACAATTATACAGTGGAAGTGATAAATAGATTCAAGAGATTAGATCTGGTAGACAAAGTGCCTGAAGAACTATGGACGGAGGTTTGTGACGTTGTACAGAAGGCAGTGATCAACACCATCCCCAAGAAAAAGAATGCAGAAAGGCAAAATGGTTGTCTGAGGAGGCCTTACAAATAGCTGAGAAAAGAGAAGTTAAAGGCAAAGGAGAAACGGAAAGATATACCCATTTAAATGCAGAGTTCCAAAGAATAGCAAGGAGAGATAAGAAAGCCTTCCTCAGTGATCAGTGCAAAGAAATAGAGGAAAACAATAGAATGGGAAAGACTAGAGATCTCTTCAAGAAAATTAGCGATACCAAGGGAACATTTCATGCAAAGATGGGCACAATAAAGGACAGAAATGTTATGGACCAAACAGAAGCAGCAGATATTAAGAAGAGGTGGCAAGAATACACAGAAGAACTAAACAAAAAAGATCTTCATGACCCAGATAATCATGATGGTGTGGTCACTCACCTAGAGCCAGACATCCTGGAATACAAAATCAAGTGGGCCTTAGGAAGCATCACTACGAACAAAGCTAGTGGAGGTGATAGAATTCCAGTTGAGCTATTTCAAATCCTAAAAGATGCTGTGAAAGTGCTGCACTGAATATGCCAGCAAATTTGGAAAACTCAGCAGTGGCCACAGGACTGGAAAAGGTCAGTTTTCATTCCAATTCCAAAGAAAGGAAATGCCAAAGAATGCTCAAACTACCGCACAATTACACTCATCTCACATGCTAGCAAAGTAATGCTCAAAATTCCCCAAGCCAGGCTTCAACAGTACATAAACTGTGAACTTCCAGATGTCCAAGTTGGATTTAGAAAAGGCAGAAGAACTGAGATCAAATTGCCAACATCTGTTGGATCATTGAAAAAGCAAGAGAATTCCAGAAAAAAATCTGCTTCTACATTATTGATTACGTCAAAGCCTTTGACTGTGTAGATCACAACAAACTGGAAGATTCTTCAAAAGATGGGAATACTAGACCACCTAACATGCCTCCTGAGAAATCTGTATGCAGGTCAAGAAGCAGCAGTTAGAACTGGACATGAAACAGCAGACTGGTTTCAAATAGGGAAAGGAGTACATCAAGGCTGTATATTGTCAGCCTGTTTATTTAACTTATATTCATCATGCGAAATGCCCGGCTGGATGAAGCACATGCTGGAATCAAGATTGCCGGGAGAAATTTTAATAACCTCAGATATGCGGATGACACCACCCTTATGGCAGAAAGTGAAGAAGAACTAAAGAGCCTCTTAATGAAAGTGAAAGAGGAGAGTGAAAAAGTTGTCTTGAAACGCAACATTCAAAAAACAAAGATCATGTCATCCGGTCCCACATTCATGGGAAATATATGGGGAAACAATCGAAACACTGAGAGACTTTATTTTTTTGGGCTCCAAAATCACTGCAGATGGTGACTGCAGCCATGAAATGAAAAGATACTTGCTCCTTGGAAGAAAAGCTATGACCAACCTAGACAGCATATTAAAAAGCAGAGACCTTACTTTGCCAACAAAGGTCTGTCTAGTCAAAGCTATGGTTTTTCCAGTAGTCATGTATGGATGTGAGAGTTGGACTATAAAGAAAGCTGAGCACCGAAGAATTGATGCTTTTGAAGTGTGTTGTTGGAGAAGACTCTTGAGAGTCCCTTGGACTGCATGGAGATCAACCAGTCCATCCTAAAGGAAATTAGTCCTGAATAGTCATTGGAAGGAGTGATGCTGAAGCTGAAACTCCAATACTTTGGCCACCTGGTGCAAAGAACAGACTCATTGGAAAAGACCCTGATGCTGGAAACGATTGAGGGCAGGAGGAGAAGGGGATGACAGAAGATGAGATGGTTGGATGGTATCACTGACTCAATGGACGTGAGTTTGAGCAAGCTCTGGGAGTGGTGATGAGCATGGAAGCCTGGTGTGCTGCAGTCCATGGGGTCACAAAGAGTCGGACACAACTGAGCAGCTGAACTCAACTGATCATGGCTAGAGGCTTATCAGTTTTATTGGTCTTTTCAAACAACCAGTCTTTGCTTTCATTAATTTTTGCTATTGATTTCCAGTTTGCAGTTTCATTGATTTCTGCTCTAATATTTCTTTTCTTATGATTGTTTTAAGTCTATACTGTTGTACTTTCTCTAGTTTCCTAAGATGAATGCATATGTGAATAGTTTTAGATCCAGCTTTTTTCTAGTATATGTATTCAGTTCTCTAAAATTCCCTCTAAGCAGTACATTCACTGTGTTCCACAAATTCTAATAATTGTGTTTTCATTTTCATGTAGTTAAAAATATTTAAAAATTTCTCTGGAGACTTCCACTTTGACCCATGTGTTATTTAGAAGACTCTTGTTTAATCTCCAAATATTTAAGTTTTCCATCAATATGTCCAGCAAATATTTTGAAATTTAACTACAGTTTTCTGTTATTTATTTCTGGTTAAATCCATTGTGGTCTGAGAGCATATTTTGTATGGTTTCTGGTGGTTGTTTTTTTTTAACTTGTTAAGGTGTGTTTTAGTCTAGAATGGGATCTGTTTTGGTGACGGTTTTATGTGAGCTTGAGAAGAATGTGTATTCTGTTGTTGATGAAGTACTCTATGTCAGTGAGAACCTGCTGATTGATGGTGCTATTCAGTGTAGCTGTGTCCTTACTGATGTTAGGCCTCACTTTGTAGTTCCGTCACTTCTACCTCAGATATTTTCATGCTGTGTTTTTAAGTGCATGTATGTTAAAGATGGTTATGTCTTGCAGAATTGACCCCTTTGTCATTACATAATACTCCTTTTTATTCCTGTTTTTCTTGCTCTGATTCTTGCTGTGTCTGAAATTAATATAGCTACTCTAGAGTTCTTTTGATTTGTTTTAGCATGGTATATTTTTCCCCTATAAGTTTACTTTTAATCTACATATATATTTTTTTATATCAATATTTTAAATGGATTTTGTTTTTAGTACACAAAATATAGTTGGATCTGGAGTGGTTTTTTTTTGTTTTAATCTGTTCTGATAGTCTCTGTCTTTTAATCAGTGTATTTAGGCCATTCATATTTAAAGTGATTATTAATATGTACCATATTTGGAACTGTTTTCTATTTGTTATCCTTGAGTTTTTCTTTTTTGTCTTTCCCTTTTTTCTGCCTCCTCTAGTTTTAATTGAGCACTTTATATGATTCTATATTCTCCCCTCTCATAGCATCTGAAGTCCTTAAAATTTTTTTTTAGTGATTGCCCAAGACTTTGCAATATACATTAACATTTAATCCAAGTCCATTTTAAAATAACACTATTCTGCTTTAGGTAATGCAGGTATCTTATAACAGGATTCCTAGTTGTTCCCTCCCAACTCTTGTGAGGATGAGATGGTTGGATGGCATTACTGACTCAATGAACATGAGTTTGAGCAAATTCCAGGAGATAGTGAAGGACAAGGAAGCCTGGCACGCTGCAGTCCATTGGGTCACAAAGAGTCAGACACGACTTAGCAACTCAAGAACAATAACAGTAATCTCTTACCAAGCTGCTGTTATTCATCTCACTAATTCACAAGTTATAGTTGTCAATATATTGTTTTCTTACTATTTTGAACAAAGTTATCTACTAGGTAACTTAAGAATAAGAAAAACAAAAATTTTATTTTACTTTCATTTTTTTCCTTCTCCCACACCGTTCCTTTCTTGGTGTATGTTGAGTTTCTGACCTGTTATTTTCCTTCTCTCTGTAGAACTTTTAACATTTCTCTTAGGGATCTACTGGTGACAGGTTTCCTTAAATTTTGTCTTTATTTCTTCTTCTCTTTTAAAGGAGACTCTTACTAGATACAGGTTACTGAGTTGGTGGTTGTTTTCTTTCCACACTCTTTGAGTATTTCACTCCTCTGTTTTCTTGCTTGCATGGTGTTTGGTGAGAGCTCCAGGGTGAGTCTTATCTTTGTTACTCTATAGATAAGCAGGCGTTTCTTGTTGTTGTTCATTTATGTCTAATGACTTCTGGCCGCTTTCACGATTTCCTCTTTGACTCTGATTTTTCTGTCATTAGAATATGACACGCCTAGGTGTAGATTTTTTATCGCTTGCTTTGCTTGCTCCTCTCTGCGCTTTCTGGATTTGTGGTTTAGTGTCTTGTCATTAATTTTGGAAGACTCTCAGACATTATTATATCAAATATTTCTTTTGTTTTCCTTTTCTTTCTTCTCCTGACATTCTCATTATGTATATGTTACACCTTTTGTAATTATCCTATAGTTCTTGGACATTCATCTTCTTCTTCTTCTTTTTTTTTATATATTCTTTCTTGTCTTTGCTTTATCATTTTGAGAAGTTTCAATTTCTGGCATTTGCTTTTGACTCTTTGTTAGAGTTTCCATCTCTTTGCTTACATTGCTATCCATTTTTATGTGTTGTCCAGCTTTTCCATTTTGAGCCCTTAGTATATTAATCATAGTTGTATTAAATTCCTGGCTTGAAAATTCTAAAATCTGTTTCATATCTGAGTCTGACTATGATGCCTGCTGTGTCTCTTTAGATTTGTCGTTTGCCTTTAATCATGCCCTGTAATTCTTGATTGAGAGCCAGACATGATACAACTAGTAACAGGAACTGAGGTAATCAGCGTTTTAGTTTGAGGTTTTATGTCTCTCTGGTTAGGAGTTAGGCTGTGCTAACAATTTGCTATAATTGTAGGTGTCAGAGGCTTAAATTTCCTCTGGTAGCCTTGCTTTTGTCTTCCCTGTAGTTTTCGGGTTTCCTTTGAGACTGCTTAAGTAGAGTCTGAACCTTGCAGGTCTTTTAGCTATAATCCTCTATTAATTGCTCAGGAGCCCTACTGATGTGGTGGTGAGGTGTGGGGACAGGAGAAGCATTTTAGACTCTTGTGATTAATGTTCAGTCTCTTAGCGGGCCTGGATCCCTGGCCTGTGATCTTAACAAGTGCTTCTCTATTTTTTTTCCTCTTTAGGTCAGACCGGAAGGTCAGAGGGGACTGGATTTGGGTATTCCCCTGCCCTAATGTCAGTTAGTTCCTAGTAGAACTCACTTTGGTTAAACTCCATAAATATTTTCCCTTGAGGGTAGGCCTTTGTTAAATAGCATGGAATGTTCTGGGTATATTTAAAAATTGTTACTTTTCACCAAGAGGACAACTTTCTTCCATCTTAAAACCCTGAGAAGCTGGTAAGGCTCCTGGAGATAAAACTCAGGAAGGAGTTGCAACCCCCAGGAGTCTTTTTCTCCCTCAAGCCCATCTGTGCTCATTACCCCCAACTGTTCCTACCAGCTCCTGGCTCCAGGGGGCAGCTTCAGCTCGTGGCAAGCTAGGAGTCTCTCTATTCATCTTTCTCTCCAGATTTCAGGGCCTGGAGATCTCTGTTCTCTGATGGCCTAAGATATGTTACTGATTTTTCAGCTTGTCTGGCTTCTCTTTTAAAAGAAATGTGTTTATGTATTTACCTGTGTCGGGTCCTAGTTGCGGCAAATGAGATCTTTCATTGCCGCACAGACGCTAGTTGGGGCGCGCAGGCTCGGTGGCTGGGGCGCGCAGGCTCGGTAGCTGTGGTTGCCAGGATTGGTGGTTCTGTGGCATGTGGGATCTTAGTTCCCTGACCAGGAATTGGACCTGCGTCACCTGCATTGTGAGGAGGGTTCTTAACCACTGGACCAGCAGGAAAGTCCTTAGCTTCTCTCTTGTGACCCTTTCCAAGTTGAAGTGGAAACCAGAAGTTTTTACCATCTCATTCTTTATCTCTTCGTATTTCAGTTTGGGTATTGTGTAACCTACCTTCCAACTCAGTGATTCTTTCCTCAGCTGTGTCCAATCTGCTGAGGAGCCTGTCAAAGGCGTTCTTCATTTTTGTTGCTCTGTATTTGGTTTCCAGCATTTTTTCTTAAGAGTTCTCATTTCTTCTTTTATGTCACCCATTTGTTTTTAGATATTATCTATTTTTTTCTGTTAGAGCCCTTAAAGTATTAATCATAGTTATTTTAAATTACAATTCAAAACCTGTGTCATATCTGTATCTGATTCTGATGCTTATTTTGTCTCTCCAGACTATTTTTTCTTGCTTTCTAGCATGTCTTATAATTTTTTTGTTAAAAGCCAGACATGATGAGTTTAATAAGAACTGAGACCGTGAGAATTTTAGTGTGAAACTTTGTTTCTATGGCTACGTGATGTTACTGGACCACATTTAATGTTTGCTGTAGCTATAGATGGGCTGCCTGGGTGGCACTAGTTAGTAAAGAACCTGCCTGCCAACGCAGGAGACGTGAGAGACTCGGATTTGATCCCTGGGTTGGGAAGATCCCCAGGAGGAGGGCATGGTGACCCACTCTAGTATTCTCTACTGGAGAATCCCATGGACAGAGGAGCCTGGCAGGCTACAGTCCACAGGGTCACAAAGAGTCAGACACACGTGTACCTGTAGATGCCAGAGGTTTCAGCTCCCTCCTTGTTTATCCCCCCTCCCCTCTTCCTGTTGTCTTTGGGTTTCCCTAAGAACTCCTTCTTAGATAGAATTTGTGTCCTGCAGCTCTCAGTTGCAATCCACTGTTGTCATGCTCTCGTCTTTACGATGTTGGGGTAAGTCATTAGGGAGAGGATTAAATTTTAGGATTAAAGCTCTCACTAGTTTTTTTAGTGGGCCTGAGTTCTTGGGCTGGGACCTCTAGAAGAGTTGCTGAGCCTTTTCCTTCTCTCCCTTTATGTGAGACAGGATGGTTAAAGGGGCTGATGTGGTCCCATTGCTCGTCCCCCACATCAGATAGGACTTTGCGGGTGGCTAAGTAGTAAAGAATCCACCTGCTTGTGCGGGAGATGCAGGAGATGTGGGTTCAATCTCTGGGTCAGGAAGACTCCGTGGAGGAGGAAGTACCCACTCCCGTATTCTTGGCTGCAGAATCCCATGGACAGAGGAGAGTGCATGGCACAGTAGTTCAGATAAGTCTATGAGAAGTACTTCTTCTGGAGGACAGGCTTTTTGTTCTGGAGAACAGAATTCTGCACTGTTCCCCTTCTCCCAAAAGTATGAACCTGTTGAGGCTCCCACAAAATGGTGGCTCCCCGAGACTGGGTCCCCAGGGGTCCCAAGCCAGTGGACACTCAGCTTCCAGCAATTAGGCAGTTATGGTTAAAGTGGCCCACCAGTTACTGCCTGTAGCTCTGTGGCTGTTCCCAGCAAGCTGTACTTCTCCGTATTTGCTTGTCTGTCCAGTTGTCAGAATTGATGGTTTGCTGTGTGACCTCAATTCTCCATTCACAGAAAGTTGTGGGTTTTCAGTTTGTTCATCTTTTTTCTTCTTAGAAGAGTGGGAGTGATGACTTCTGTGCTCTTTACATACGGAAGCTAAAACCGAAAGTCCCCACCTGGTAGCTTTTGTCAGTTTTGTTCTCTGATGTCATAACGGTGCTGGAGGGCTTGGTGCCCTTCGGTTTTCTGGGTGATGGGGACACAGTGAGGGGCCTGGGGAGCTCATAACTCTGTTTCCTTCCCTCTTCCTCTTGGCCCTGTCTGGCCAGACTAGACAGTCACAGTCTGTGGTTTGGTTAGTGCGTCTGCCTCTCATTTGGGGAATGAGCGGCGGTAAACCAAGTTGGGCTGAGAGTCCTGTGTTCAGGGTGAGCTGTGCCCTCTGGGCCTCAGTTTTTCCACCTGTGCAGTGGGGAGAGGGTGGAAGCCCTTCTAGCACAGCATGCTCTTGTGAGAATGACACCAGCTTCAGTTGATGCATCGCCTGAGCGGAGGGAATGATTTTGTAATGACTGTGTGTTTTAAGGAAGTACTTCCGGACGCTGGCTTTGCCTTTGGTGTTACTGTTAACTAGTAAAAAGGCTTCCTAATAGAAACAGTGGAGACAGCAGTCATGTGCAGGCAAATGAATAGCCAGTAACTCAGAGTAAGTTTATCTTGGACTTTTCTTCCCATGATGAGTGTTTTTTAAAAAGCATTTCCTCTGATAACAGGCCTGGCTTACGGGGCTTCCAAGCCTTGTGTTTCCAGGGTGCAATAAACCAGTGACCTTCATTCATTCCTCCTTATTTGCACAGGAGACTTAGTGTCACACATTCTCTGTGGGCTCTGAAGCCAAAATGGGGCAATTGCTTTCCTTTTGGAAAGCTGAAATATGAGGGGAGAGGAATGGGAATACATGTTGGGGTTAACGTTTGTAAATTTTCTTAGATATGATGTCACTTAAAGCCATTTGGGGCGGGAAAAGCATTGCATATGTTCTCCTTGCTCATAAAAACATTCATGCATTTAAAACCACAGTTAGTTTCAGTCATCATTCCAATTCTCCTCTCTATGAGTTTCCTTTAAAATTTTAAAAAAATGTCGACATGCACTGAACCTTATGATGGTGAGCTTTGTAATTTCAGGGATTTCCTATTTTTTAAAAAAACTTGTTCCAAAGAAGCAGATGGGTCCTTGAATGGACAAGACGTTATTGCCGTTTTAGCAGAACAAACTCAGAGGCATAATTTTCACTCTGTATCCCAGCACCTAGCATGGTGCATGCAAAGAGAAAGTGTTTGTTGAGAGAGTTGGTGAATATAGTAACATACCCACATGTCGGTCTATCAGAGCTTGACAACAAGATGTCCACAAGCAGAGCAGGCCTGATGCCTTGCCTTCCTTGCTCAGGCCTCTCATCTTTCTCATCTTTGGGCAACAGTGGTACCTGCTAGTATCTCTGGTGTTGGTATTGAACTATTGCTTTCTTAAGCTGAAGATGGATGCTGACTCAACAGGGTCAGTTTTCACATACAGTTATTTGTCTTGCCTGGATTTTAGCCTTGTTTGGGTAGGAAAGGGAAGTAGAGGCCAGATAATCACTGGCATATTTGACATTAAAATATATGTCCAGCATTCCCCTCCTCTCCCCCCAAATCAGAATCCTGGAGGAAATAGGTTATTTTGCTTTCTTAGGATAAAATTCAACAAAAATTATTAGATTTAGAAGGAATAGGGTAGGTTGTGGAGTTGGGAACACAACTCTGGCTCCCTTCTTATGCCTTGAGTAAGGACAGAGAGATGCTGAGAGATGAAGTGAGCAGAAGTAGGCATGAGTTGTGAACTGACTCGAAGGGGAGCCCCATTCAGTCAGTAATTCAGCAGTCACCAAGCACCTGTGTGTGCTCAGCACAGCTGAGCGAGGTGGTCACTTCTGTCAGGGACCACACACAAGTCAGAATGATTGCCAGTTTGGGAGCACAAACTTAGGTGTCAACAAGGGCTTCCTGGGTGAAGGAGTGTTGCGGATTGAGTAGGAGGTTTCTGATGAATAGGAAAGGAACCTTGAGGCAGCAGGAACAGCATGTGCTAAGGCTCAGAGGCAAGTGAGCAGACAGCGCGTTCAAAGATCTGACGGTGTGGTTGGTACAGGGGGATGTTCAGAGCCTAGAGGGGCAGGTTGTAAGACACATTTCATGCCTGGTGGAGGAGCTGGGACTTCATCCTGAGAACAGTGAGGTGTCGGGTAGTTTGGGTTCAAGAGTGACCTGGTCAGACTCATGTTTTAGATCTGTGCTGGCTGGCACAGCAGCCACTCACTGCATGTGGCTGTTAAGCCTCCGAAACGTGGCTAATCCAAGTTCAGATGTGCCCTAAGATACACACCCGTTTTCAAAGGCATAGTATGGAACTGAGATAGCACATAAATAGTTCTTTCAGTGTTGATGTCATACTCAAAAATGTTATGGACGCATTGGGTTAAATAAATATATTACAATTTATTCTGTTTCTTTTTAAAAGGTGGCTACTGGAAGATTAAAAATCACATGTGAGGCTCACATTATATATCGGGTGGACAGTGCTGTTCTCCACTCTCTGGGCTGATGGGAAGCTATTTAGTGTGTCAGTTGATTTGTTCATTTGTGAATTCATTTATTCAGCACATTTATATCTATTTATAGATCACCTCCTGGAGGAGGGCGTGGCAAGCCACTGCAGTATTCTTGTGTGGAGAATCCCCATGGACAGAGGAGCCTGGAGGACTATGGTTTATGGAGTCGCAAAGAGTCAGACACGACTGAGCAACTAAGCACACAGCACACAGATCACCTACTATGGTCCAGGGATTGTTGTGGGCATTGGGAATACAGCAGTGAATAAGGCAAGGCCTTTGCCCTCACAGAGACGTAATAACTATAATAAATAACTAATGGAATTCAAATAATGTTCAGCGGCATGAAGATGAATGAAATGCCATACACTTGGGATACTGTGGTGTAGTATACAGGGAATGGGGTCTAGGGAGCTTTGAGATTGGATCAGGAAAGACCACTGACAAGCAGAGGCTTGACTGAGAAAACAAACCTTGTGACTGATGGGGAGAAACAGTCTAGGTGGAGGAAACAGTGAGCGCAAAGGCCCTGGGGTAGGAATGAGTGTGGTGTGTTGGAGAAACAGTAAAGGCAACTGTGAACGGTTGGAGGAAGTGAGGGGTGCAGTGAGATGACCCAGCCAGATAGACGGGGTCAGCTGGATCCTGGAGGATCGCCCAGCAGACCTCCATGAAGGGGGAGGAAGGTTTTTATAAGGTTTTGTACTGGGTTGTTCACAGGAATTGATTGGCGTTTTTTAAAGGATTCCCTAGGCTGCTGGAAGGGAAAGAATGGACGTGAGGAGACTGGCTGGGATACTTAGAGGTAGTCTAGGTGAGAGGAGATGCTGGTTGAGAGGATGGGGGAGAGGTGATGGAGAGACACTGAGGAGGGATCAGAGGTGGGATGAATCTTGATATCAGAATCCATGGGACTTAGCACCAGTTGCGTGCCGAGAGGGAGGGAAAGCAGAGTGAATCAAAGCTGACTCCAGCCTAGAGGTTTGCTGGAGTGCTGTGTGCTGGGTAGCACTACTGCCCGGGGGTTGAGACCCGGGAAGGAGCAGGTCCTGCTGGGGTGGGGATAGGAAATGGGACCCTTCAGACTTGTGAAGTGTAGGATGCCTCTGAGATAGGTAAGTGGCTGGATAGAGAAGAATCTGGAGTTCAGGTGAGCAGTGATCAGAGCTGAATATTAAATCGGTGATTTGTCAGTATGTAGATAGCATTAGACTCTGGGACTTCCTGAGGTCACCTATAAAGTGAGTGTAGGGAGAGAGAGTCCCAAAACTGAGCCTCTTACTTGGGAAGGGATGGGGTGGGCGGGGCAGCCCGGGGAACGGCCCATGAGGTGGGAGCAAACCAGGAGGTGAGGGGTCTTCAAAGCCAAGAATAGAGTTTCAGGAAGGAAGGAGAGATAACCGTGCTAGCCAAGATGAGGGTTGAGGGAGGCCCACTGGGCCTGCTGTAACAGTGAAAGGATCAGTCACTGATGACCTTGGGGAGAGTGATTTCGGTGGCATACCAGGGTCCATGGTAGCTGATTAGAGTGGCGTGGGACTCAAAAGAATGGGAGTGAGGAGGTGGAGCTGGAGAGCTTGGACCAGAGTGAGGGATTTTGCTCCAAAGCGGGCAGAGTTAGGGGGAGAGAATGTTGGCCCTGGTGCTGGTACATGTACCTGTTCTGTGCTGTGGGCAGATTCTGGTGGAGAAGGGAAGACCGTTCTGGGAGGGGGTGGGTGCGTGGGGAGTTACCGGGGCAGTGACCTTGGTTTGGGAAGAGGGGTTGGGACCCAGCGTGGAGTGAGGGCTTGGCTTGGGCTGGTGTAACAGGCAGGAAGAGGGGACTCTTCAGTTCAGATGGAGCAGCCTTACAGGTCTGGGGATGGAAAGATGAGTCTTTTTCTTCTGATCGCTTTTTTGTTTTTCTCAGAGAAAGGAGTTGTCGGCGGAGAGAAAGCAGGTTGTTTGAGGTTTGAGGAGAAAGCGGAAAGTCTCACGTGCTCATCTAGGAGAGTGAATTGAAGAGGGAAATGGTTGGGCTGTAGTAAGGACCCACTTGAGGTTTGTGGTCGTAAGTTTAAAATGGGACAGTCCGCGTGGTTGTGTGCGTTCCTCCAGCGCGAGGTGTGTGAGCAGTCGCCTTGGGGTTTTGCCAGGGAGTGAAAGGCTAGAGCGAGCTGGAGAGTTGAAAGATTGTGCCAGAGTGAGGGTGATCGGCACGGGCCTGGTCTTGGCCGGGGAAGGATGACAGTGAGACAAGGGAGACAGGGTGGTGGGTGGGAGGTCCCACTGGGGCAAGGACTCAGGGCAGGAACCCTGAGTCTGGGCTCTGGATGCTGGAGGTTAGGATGCTGCAGGTGCGTTGGTGTCATTGACAAGGGTAAGGTCAAGGTGTGAGTGAGGGGGCGGGTAGTTGGGCTGGTGGCGGGGAGGTGAATGGAAAGCCCCTGGAGGAAAAGGAGATTAAAGAACAGATTGGCCAGAGTCACAGGGGCTGTTCTGACGGAGGGAAGACAGGGAGCCTGGGCTGACGTCTTCAGCACGAGGTATCTGTGGAGACGCCGCCAGGAGACCTGGTGGCAGGGGCTGCCTGAGCTGGGTGTTTCAGTATTGCTCCCAAGTTGAAAGGGGGGCTGGATGAGAGATGTCCCGGAGCTGGCTGCGTAGCGAGGAGGACTCGCACAGACTGAGCGAGCCCACCCCAGGCCCACCGTGGCTCTGCATCAGTGTTTGCTATTGGGCAGGTGGCTTCCTCATCTGAAAATTGGGGTTACTCACTGCACTGGCCTCATCCATCCACTGCAAGGATTAACTGGACAGAATACGTGCAGCATGGTTAGGCCCAGCGCTTGGTTTATGGTACGTGCCAGGGATCGGTAACTGTTTTCTCCAAAACAGAACTGTTCTTAAATGAGGATAGTTTGTTTCCAGAGAGGGAGGGATCCGTCGATGTGCTCCCCCAAAGTGGGATTGTTGGAATGGGAATGCAGTCTCCCAAGGGCACTTTGAAGGTCATCATACGCCGGGCCCATGGGTGAAGCGTGGTTCTCTAGGCACAGAGTGTAGATAATGATACAAGCTGGATTAAGTTAATTCCTGAGCAGTGTGTGATGCGTGCAGATGAGAGTCAGGGAGCCCTTGGCTCCGAGGATGCTCTTGGCCTTGGGCTGAGTGTGGAGAGACTGGGGCCACTGGGGTATCCTATTTGTAGAGTCCTTTATGCTTCTATAAGCTCATTTGCTACGGCACCTCTGTTAAAGAGCCGTGGCAGGATGAACAGAAGAATGGGGCTCAGAACGGTTGAGCCAGAGTCAGCATCCCTTACCAGCTCAAGCCCTCCCCAAGTGCAGGTGTGAGTGGCCTCAGACCCAGGACATGGTTTTATGAATGGCCATGAGGCCGGGTGGCTGGTCAGGGCTGAGGGGACATGCGTGCAGGTGGCTTGGCTGGAGCCCCTGTGGCTGCTCTGGGGCTGTCACCAATGTGCCCTGCCTGGTGGGAAGCTGCTTTGGGGCCCAGACCCTGGGGAGGAGAGCTTGGTGGCCAGTGCCCCTGTGGAAGCAGGTGGACTCCTCCCAGCCTCCACCATGGCCAACTGGGCAGGATCACGAGGGCGCTTCTTTTTAGGGGCTCATGTGGGAGCCGCCAGTCCCCAGGAAGTGATACAGCTAGTGGCCTCTGGCTGGCTTCCCGCAAGGCTGCGTTGGGATGAGGGTTGTTCACAGGCAAAGAAGCACCGCCTGCTGTCTGCCTGGCTCTGGAAACAGCCAGTGCTGTGCCCGGGACATGTCTCCATGTGGCTTCACCCCAGAAAAGGAGCACGGCCCCAGGACTGGGGTTGGAAACCTTGAATTTCAATCTCCCAGTTCTTGGCTGCCTCCCCCTTGGACAGAGAATTCTTTCTGGGCTTCTGTGTTCCTTCTGAAAGAAGAGGGAGTGTTGGGGCCTCTTGAAGCCCCCCTTACCTCCTCGCATCTCCTCCTACCCTAGTCAGTCTTGACTGGTTTCATCCATAATTACTACTGCTCAGTTCTCTAGATCAGTGGTCCCCAACCTCTTCCGCACCAGGGTCAAGGTGAGAGGTTGGTTTTAGGAGGATTCAAGCGCATTACATGTGTTACGGACTTTATTTCTGTTATATTACATCAGTTCCACCTTAGATCATCAGCCATTAGATCCTGGAGGCTGGGAACCCCTGCTCTAGACCGCTAGCTCTTTGAGCATGGGGTGAAGTCGTATTCCCCTCTGTGTCCCTAGGACCTGGCACATATAAGCTGCTCCACAAATGTTTGCTGAGTGGATCACATACACATGACTTCTGGCCCTGGGTACTCCATCACTTGGGGGCTCAGCTGCTGGAGCAGAAGCACATGGGGCCTGTTTTGCCTAATATTCCAGAGAAGGAGGTGGTTGACTTGAAACCACAGGCTGGGATTCTTTCTCCAACTCCAGGGCAAGCCTCACTTGCAGAACCCAACACATGGAGCACTCATAGGAAAGGCAGTTCAAGTAGGTGGTCAGGGACCAGGCTCTGTAGGCAGACAGACCTGGATTCAAATGCCAACTCTGCCAGACCAGCTGTTACCTTGAACAGCCCTCTTCCAGAATCTGAGCCTGTACCTCAGCTCGAAAATAGGAATAGAAAAACCTGCCTCATGATGGTGGTGTGCTGATTAAATCAAATAAGTGACATGCCTACTATGGAGACAATAGAAAAAGATAGCTTGTTGTTGTTATGAGTAGTAAATATTTGTTGAAATATAGAATGAGGATCCTCTGGAACCTTTTGGAATCTGGCTACTCCTTGATTTTCTTTGGCTTGCTGTGTGTAAAATGCAAGAACTGGGGAATTTTTCTGCCTTGAGCAGCATAGAAAGATGGGTATTGGTGCAGACTTTGGAGTTGGGAAGGTGTCTTGGACCTGTGACCAAAGCTTCTCTCTGAACCTCATCTGTGTGCTGGGAATAATAGCACCTATGTCATTGGGTTGTTCTAAAGGATCAGTTGAGATACTATGTGTACAGAATGCTTAGAGCCTAGCAGATTGGTAAGTATTATATTAATTTTTGTCATTGTTTTATTTTATTTTCTGAAGAGCTTGCCTGGTGGCTCAGACAGTAAAGAATCTGCCTGCAATGCAGGAGACCTGGGTTTGATCCCTGGGATGGGAAGATCCCTTGGAGAAGGAAATGGCATCCCACTCCAGTATTCTTGCCTGGAAAACCCCATGGACAGAGGAGCCTGGTGGGCTACAGTCCATAGGGTCACAAAGAGTTGGACATGACTGAGTGACTATCACTTTCTTTCCTTCTTTTTCTACTTTATTTTCTGAAGATGCTTAGAAATACTTCCAATATTATTTTAAAAAGACCTCCTGTTTTTATTTAGTATTTTCTTATCCTGTTTTGCTATTTAATCCTTCTGGCATTTATTTTTATGTATTTTTCCAGGTGTCCCACTCTTATCTATTTCTAAATTTTATTTATTTGTTTTTGCCACATCTGATTTTATTTAATAAAACTTGACAGAGTTGAGACCCCCTTCTCCAGGGTCAGTCCACTCCCTCTCCAGAGGTACCAGGAGTCTACAATTTGGTGTTTATAATTCCCAGACATGTTTATAATAATGCTCTATAAGGATGAAACTACAACTATCCCAAGGGATCTTGCAACTTACATTTTTCTTTTTAAAAACTTACTTTGTCATAATTTCAGGCTTATAGAAAAGTTTAAAACTAGTGCAAAGAATTTCTATATCATTTTCACTCCAGTTCCCCCAAAATTAACATTCTTATGTTTGCTTTCCTGCCCCCTCACTCTGCCCACCCCCCGACAGCTCTCTGTTTAATCCTTTTTCTAAACCATTTGAGTCACAGTTGTAGGCCTGATATCCCTTTACCCTTAAATACTTCAGGATGTATTTCTTAAAATCAAGGATATTTGCTTATAATATCACAGTTCAGTGATCAAAATCAGGAAATTAACACTGGTGGAATACTATTAACAAGTCTACAAACTTTATTCCTGTTTAACCATCTGTTTCAGTCAAGTCCTCTGTAGCAGTGGTCCCCAACCTTCTTGGAACCAGGGACTGGTTTTGTGGAAGAGAATTTTTCCACAGATTGGAGCGGGTGGCGACTGGTTTCAGGATGATTCTCATTGAGCAGGAAGCCTAGATCTCATGCATATGCAGTTCAGAGCAGTGTACCAGCCCCTGTGAAAATCTAATGCTGCCCCTGATCTGACAGGAGGCGGTAATACAAGCATTGGGGAGCAACTGTAACTACAGATGAAACTTTCCTGGCTCACTCACTGCTCACCTCCTGCTCTGCAGCTGGGTTCCTAACGCAGTACTGGTCCTTGGCCCAGGGGTTGGGGACCCCTGCCTGCTCTGTACGAAGAGAAAACCTCAGGTCACAAGCTGAATTTTCCATTGTCCAGTCTCTTTCGTCTTTTTACATCTAGATTACTTCCTCAGTTTTCCTGTTGTCTTTCCTGGCCTTGATTATTTTTTATTGTTGTCATTTTGTAGACTATCCCTCCATTTGGGTATGTCTGATGTTTCCTTGTTCTGAGATTCAGGCCAAGCAATTTCTGCAGGAATACCTGGACGTGAAGGTATAACCTTCTCAGTACTGGTATCAGAAAGCATCATTATTGTTAGTGAATAGTCTGTCCTTCTCCCACTGATCTGAAATGACACGTTCACAACTGTCTAAATTCTTACATGTACATAATCTGCCTCTGGACTTGTTATTCTCATAAAGTGATCAGTTTATCTAATTCTGTGCAATTTTTCCCCCAGCTGTTTTATAATAATTGTTGTTATTCAGTCACTCAGTCATGTCCGACTCTTTGTGACCCCATGGACTGCAGCACGCCAGGCTTCCCTGCCCTTCACCATCTCCCAGAGTTTGCTCAGACTCACGTCCATTGAGTCGATGATTCCATCCAGTCTTCTCATCCTCTGTCGTCCCCTTCTCCTCCTGCGCTCAGTCTTTCCCAGCATCAGGGTCTTTTCCAGTGAGTTGCTCTTTGCATCAAGTGGCCAAACTATTCTAGCTTCAGCTTTTGCATCAGTCCTTCCAGTGAGTATTCAGGGTTTATTTCCTTTAGGATTGACTGGTTTGATCTCTTTGCGTCCAGAGGACTCTCACGAGTCTTCTCCAACACTACAATTCAAAAGTATCCATTCTTTGCTGCTAAGCCTTCTTTATGGTCCAACACTCACATCCATACACGACTGTTGGGAAAACCCATAGCTTTGTCTATACGGACCTTTGCCGGCAAAGTGATGTCTCTGCTTTTTAATATGCTGTCTAGGTTTGTCATAGCTTTTCTTCCAAGGAGCAGGCATCTTTTAATTTCATGGCTGCAGTCACTGTCCGCAGTGATTTTGGAGCCTAAGAAGATAAAGCCTGTTACTATACGATGCCTTCAAACTGTACCAGGTTTGTTTTTTGGTGTTTTATAACTTAAGTTAATCCTGGGAAGGGGATTCTTCCTCCCATTACATTTTCTAATTGATTATTGTTGATGCTGGAAAACCACTGACATGTGAATATTTTTCCTGGATCTGGCTGGTTTGCCGAATTCTCTTTTATTCTAATCTTTTTCAGTTGGTTCTCTTGGAATACTTTTTGTAAATGTAGACAGTTGTATCTGCAAATCATAGCGGATTTGTCTCTTCCTTTACACTTCTATTTTCTTTTCTCCAGGCTTTTCACATTGGCTGAGAAGTCCAGAATAGTTTTGAATAATATGGTAGTGATATTGGGCATTTTTGGTTATTTCTGACTTTAAGTGAAGTAGCTCTGGAGTTCTATTAAGTGTTGGAGGGAGGTTTTGGAGAGAGACCCTTGATGTGGAGGTTTTAAAAAATTCCTAGTGAATTATGTTGACCTTTAAAAAAAAAAAAAAAGGCAACAAATGAAACTCAAAATCCAGAAGACGTAGGTCGATGCTTATTTTTAGAGTTGTATTACTTTTCTAATTTAGTGCCATGTCTTATTTGCTAAGGCTTCCCTGGTGGCTCAGTGGGTAAAGAATCTACCTGCCAGTGCAGGAGACACAGATTTAATCCCTTATCTGGAATATCCCCTGGAGAAGAAACTGGTTACCCATTCCAGTATTCTTGCCTGGAAATCTTCGTGGACTGAGGAGCCTGGTGGGTTACAGTCTGTGGGGTCAAAAAGAGTCAGACGTGACTTACAGACTGAACAGCAGCAATTTCAGTTCAGTTCAGTTCAGTCGCTCAGTCATGTCCGACTCTGTGACCCCATGAATCACAGCATGCCAGGCCTCCCTGTCCATCACCAACTCCCGGAGTTCACTCAGACTCACATCCATCAAGTCAGTGATGCCATCCAGCCATCTCATCCTCGGTCGCCCCCTTCTCCTCCTGCCCACAATCCCTCCCAGCATCAGAGTCTTTTCCAATGAGTCAACTCTTTGCATCAGGTGGCCAAAGTACTGGAGTTTCAGCTTTAGCATCAGTCCTTCCAAAGAAATCCCAGGGCTGATCTCCTTCAGAATGGACTGGTTGTATCTCCTTGCAGTCCAAGGGACTCTCAAGAGTCTTCTCCAACACCACAGTTCAAAAGCATCAATTCTTCAGCTCTCAGCCTTCTTCACAGTCCAACTCTCACATCCATACGTGACCACAGGAAAAACCATAGCCTTGACTAGACGGACCTTAGTCAGCAAAGCAACAGCAACTTACTTGCTAACAATTATGTAGGATTTATCTTCACAACCCAGATAATCATGATGGTGTGATTACTCACCTAGAGCCAGACATCCTGGAGTGTGAAGTCAAATGGGCCTTAGGAAGCATCACTACGAACAAAGCTAGTGGAGGTGATGGAATTCCAGTTGAGCTATTTCAAATCCTGAAAGATGATGCTGTGAAAGTGCTGCACTCAATATGCCAGCAAATTTGGAAAACTCAGCAATGGCCACAGAACTCAAAAAGGTCAGTTTTCATTCCAATTCCAAAGAAAGGCAATGCCAAAGAATGCTCAAACTACCGCACAATTGCACTCATCTCACACGCTGCTGCTGCTGCTGCTGCTGCTGCGAAGTCGCTTCAGTTGTGTTCAACTCTATGCAACTCCGTATATGGCAGCCCACCAGCCTCCCCCGTCCCTGGGATTCTCTAGGCAAGAATACTCGAATGGGTTGCCATTTCCTTCTCCAGTGCATGAAAGTGAAAAGTCAAAGTGAAGTTGTTCAGTCGTGTCTGACTCTTAGTGACCTCATGGACTGCAGCCTACCAGGCTCCTCTGTCCATGGGATTTTCCAGGCAAGAGTACTGGAGTGGGGTGCCATTGCCTTCTCCTCATCTCACACACTAATAATGCTTAAAATTCTCCAAGCCAGGCTTTAGCAAAACGTGAACCGTGAACTTCCAGATGTTTACGCTGGTTTTAGAGAAGGCAGAGGAACCAGAGATCAAATTGCCAACATCCGATGGATCATTGAAAAAGCAAGAGAGTTCCAGAAAAACATCTGTTTCTGCCTTATTGACTAGGCCAAAGCCTTTGACTGTGTGGATCACAATAAACTCTGGACAATTTTGAAAGAGATGGGAATACCAGACCACCTGACCTGCCTCTTGAGAAACCTGTATGCAGGTCAGGAAGAAACAGTTAGAACTGGACATGGCTATGTTCAATACAGGATACAGGATGCTTGAGGCTGATGCACGGGGATGATCCAGAGAGATGATATGGGGTGGGAGGTGGGTGGGGGGTTCATGATTGGGAACTCATGTACATGCGTGGCGGATTCATGTCAATGTATGGCAAAACCAATACAGTATTGTAAAGTAAAATAAAGTAAAAATTAAAAAAAAAAAAAAGAATTGGACATGGAACAACAGACTGGTTCCAAATAGGAAAAGGAGTACGTCAAGGCTGTATATTGTCACCCTGCTTATTTAACTTCTATGCAGAGTACATCAAGAGAAGTGCTGGGCTGGAAGAAGCACAAGCTGGAATCAAGATTGCTTGGAGAAATATCAGTAACCTCAAATATGCAGATGACTGCACCCTTATGGCAGAAAGTGAAAAAGAACTAAAAAGCCTCATGATGAAAGAGGAGAGTGAGAACGTTGGCTTAAAGCTCAACATTCAGAAAACGAAGATCATGACTTCCGGTCCCATCACTTCATGGCAAATAGATGGGAAAACAATGGAAACAGTGAGAGACTTTATTTTGGGGGGGCTCCAAAATTCCTGCAGATGGTGATTGCAGCCATGAAATTAAAAGACGCTTACTCCTTGGAAGGAAAGTTATGACCAACCTAGACAGCATATTCAAAAGCAGAGACATTACTTTGCCAACAAAGGTCTGTCTAGTCAAGGCTATGGTTTTTCCTGTGGTCATGTATGGATGTGAGAGTTGGACTGTGAAGAAAGCTGAGCACTGAAGAATTGATGCTTTTGAAGTGTGGTGTCGGAGAAGACTCTTGAGAGTCACTTGGACTGCAAGGAGATCCAACCAGTCCATCCTAAAGGAGATCAGTCCTGGGTGTACACTGGAAGGACTGATGCTGAAGCTGAAACTCCAATACTTTGGCCACCTGATCCTAAGAGGTGACTCATTGGAAAAGACCCTGATGCTGGGAAAGATTGAGGGCAGAAGGAGAAGGGGACGACCTAGAATGAGATGGCTGGATGGCATCATTGACTTGATGGACATGGGTTTGGGTGGACTCTGGGAGTTGGTGATGGACAGGGAGGCCTGGCGTGCTGCAGTTCATGGGGTCGCAAAGAGTCAGACATGACTGAATGACTGAACTGAGCTGATGTAGGATTTTGGGGTCTGAATTTATATAAGAATTATCTATAATTTTATCTTTTAAATGATCGTTGCCCAGTTTTAATTGGAGAAGTATTTTGGCTTTGTAGGAAGAACTGGGATGTTACTCTCCCACCAACAGTTTAGAAAATACAAATATAATCTGTTTATTGAGGGTTTGGTAGAATTTGCCAATAAAATTATTTGAACATTCCCAATGATTTTACAGTTCAAATTTCTTCATCTAATTCTTGGTCTATTCAAGTTTTCTATTTAGAAACCAATCTATTTTGTATGCATTTAAGATATATGTTAATAAAAAGTCTTTCTTCCTCTTTCTGTCTTTCTATCCATCCTTTTGGTTCTGAGTTACTGCCTCCTTCTCATTTCTTAGTATTTTAAATTTATCTTTTTATTTTCTTGGCCAGACATATTGAGGGAGCAGGCAGGGTTAGCTATTTTATTCATAATTTCAAAGGACTTGCCCTTGCTTTTGTTGTCAAGTCTTTGTTTTTCTGTTTCTTTAACTTCTGGTTATTTTTCTTCAATTTTGACTTTCGGTCTATTTCCATTTTTCGTTTATTCACTGATTTTTTGAGTGACAGTTCAGAAGTATCCCATGGGTTTTACTGTATAGTACTCTCATTGTTCATTTTTAAACAGGCTTCAGTTTATTTTAATTTCTCTTTAAAAACTATTCCTCTAAATAACCTTTGGATTACATTTCCAAGTGGTTAAATTTTTTGTGGCTCTCTCTTTGTTTAATTTTTAGTTTTATTGCTTCGTGGTCAGAGAATATGGCCTGTGTAATTTCTGACTCACGAAAAAAATTATTGAGGTTTTCTTTGTAGCCCATCACATGATCAGTCTGTAATTGTTCCATGGATTTTTGAAAAGATGTGTATTGTTTTATAAACACATACAAAATATATTAAACTGTTTGTGTTTTTCAAGTCCTTTATTGGCCACCCCAGTTTTTTATTTTTTCATTTTATCTTTTATTTATTTATTTTTTACCCTTGTGTTTTAAATCCTCATAATCTGTCCATTTCTGGGAAGTATGTCATTGTCTCTTATTATAACTAATGGTTTTACATTTCTCCTTGTATTTTCACCAGTTTTGCTCTGTGTATGTAGTGAATATAGTAATAGTTTTTTAGTGGTTAAATTTAGTATCAATTGAAAAATAATTTTTGCCCTTTGTGATTCTTATTTTTTACCTTGAAGTCTGTTGCCATTTCTGCATTTTATTGACACATGCCTGGTGTCATTTTGTCAATTCCTTGTTCTTTTTTAAAAAATTTGTTTTAAAGTAATTGAAGACTTCATGAAGAGTTGCAGCAAGAATGCTCATGGTCTGCATGTAGCCTTCACCCAGCTTTCCTCATTGATACCATCTCATGTCATCATAATCCTTTCTATTTTGGCCTTTCTGGGTCTTTTTGTTTTAGCTTCTGTCGTGCCCTACATCCCCCCATCTGTGATACACTGTTTTTTTAATCGGGGGATTTATGTATAGATGCAGAGTGTGTTTATAGCTCAGTTATGCCCAACTCCTTCGACATTCTTTATACTATAGCCTGCCGGGCTCCTCAGTCCATGGGATTCTCCAGGCCAGAATACTGAAGTGGGTAGCCATTCCCTTCTTTGGGGGATCTTCCCGACCCAGGGATCAAACTGGCCTTCTGCATTGCAGGCAGATTCTTGGCCATCTGAGCCATCCATATTTATTGTGTTTGCTTGTTTTAAGTTTCAGCTTCCTTCAGCTACCTTAATTTGTTGGTTTTCCATGATGTTTTTCTCCTGCTTATTGTTGGATTGCCAAAGTTATCTTTAGTTTCAGTTTTTCTTACTTCCATAAGCCCTTGCTGCTTGAATGCCACCCCCACCTCCATTCTTACTCATTTGGAAGTCATAATCTTATTTCTCATTTTTTTCAGTTAGGCTAAGATTTTTAGCAAACATATTTAAACTTGGGCAAGAATAAATTATTATCTCTACCCTCAAAGATTCCCCGCCTACACACAAATATTTGACCTTTAAATGTACCATGCTTTCCTTATCCTCTCTCTGTAATCGGTTCTTGGTT
Organism: Ovis aries; assembly: GCF_016772045.2. Classification (NCBI taxonomy): domain Eukaryota; kingdom Metazoa; phylum Chordata; class Mammalia; order Artiodactyla; family Bovidae; genus Ovis; species Ovis aries. The sequence continues at coordinate 9,794,670 of NC_056055.1, read as the reverse complement.
AATATGATATGGAATTTTATTGCCAGCTTAAAAAAATTCTGCATTGTGGTTTTGGAAATTATGTAAGAGCTGCCTTGAGCTTCACAGCTACATTTTCAGCCACTTTTTTGTAGGCTTAAACTCTATTTTGTTGAGTTTCTTTCTCTTCTTTCTAAAATTTTGTTTGATATCTTCTTTCTTATACTTAATTTCCTTTATGTTTTTCAGAAAAGGTGCTGGGATGGCTGCAGAATCTTTGTATATCTGAGAAGTCAGATATATATATATTTTTTTCCCTCCACTTGAGTGATGAGTTGGTTTGCAGTTGAGTTCTAGGTTTAAAGCCCTTTTGCTTAGAGCTTTGTCACCCTTGCCCTCTTTATCTTTTGCCCTTGAGAAGTCTGATGCTAGACTGAGTCCTGTTTCTCTGTAGGTGTTTTTTTTTTCCCCCACTATGGAAGCATTTAAGGATTTTTCTTTGTTCTTGGAGTTAGGAAATTTCATCAGGGTGTGTCTTGAGAGGCTTGTTTCATTCCTCATCCTCAGCACTTGGCTTTTGTGCTCCAAAAACTCCAGCCTTTATTTCTGTCTTGTTCTTCACTCTGGAGAAATGAGTGCATATTGGGCCTGTAGTGAATCTCTAGGGTAGAGAGACAGTGAAGCCCTGTTAATTAGATGACTTGGGAAGCATGCAGCCGGACAGCTGGTCAACCCTCTACATACCACCCATTTCTCATCTGTAGAAGGCAGCGAGAACAGCTCTTGTCAATAGGGTGGGTGGGAGATAAAACAGAACACAGACAAACACTTGGGAGCGCCTGCACAGAGGAAGTTGTCAGTGGTGGGAGCTGCTGTCTCTATAATCCCCTGAAGGCAGCAGAGATGGAGGAACAAATGGGCTTTTGAACTGGAGTTTGAAGAATGGACAAGATGGGAACCTTCTCTGAGGCTCAGTCTCTCTCCTCAAGATGATGGAGCTTGATAAGTTTATCAGTTCAGTTCAGTTCAGTCACTAAGTCATGTCCGACTCTTTGTGACCCCATGAATAGCAGCACGCCAGGCCTCTCTGTCCATCACCATCTCCCAGAGTTCACTCAGACTCACGTCCATCGAGTCAGTGATGCCATCCAGCCATCTCATCCTGGGTCGTCCCCTTCTCCTCCTGCCCCCAATCCCTCCCAGCATCAGAGTCTTTTCCAGTGAGTCAGCTCTTCGCATGAAGTGGCCAAAATACTGGAGCTTCAGCTTGAGCATCATTCCTTCCAAAGAAATCCCAGGGGTTGATCTCCTTCAGAATGGACTGGTTGGATCTCCTTACAGTCCAAGGGACCCTCAAGAGTCTTCTCCAACACCACAGTTCAAAAGATCAATTCTTTGGCGTTCAGCCTTCTTCACAGTCCGACTCTCACATCCATACATGACCACAGGAAAAACCATAGCCTTGACTAGACGGACCTTAGTCAGCAAAGTAATGTCTCTGCTTTTGAATATACTATCTAGGTTGGTCATAACTTTTCTTCCAAGGAGTAAGCGTCTTTTAATTTCATGGTAAGTTTATAGGTAATCATTATTATTATTATTTTTTTTATTTCACACAGAGGGATATGACTGGAATCATTTTGGAATCTTCAGTCTCTTCTTTCTCCTCTCTCCTTTCTCTCTTGTTCTTTCCTTTTATCGATTTTATTGGCTTGGCCAAAAAGTTTATTCCGTTTTTTCCTATAAGACTATAGAATTGTATAGAACTGAATGAACTTTTGGGCCAACCCAGTATCTGGTTTTTGTGGCTGCATGCATGCTAAGTCACTTCTGTCGTGTCCAATTCTTTGTGACCCTGTGGACTATAGCCCACCAGGCTCCTCTGTCTAGGGATTCTCCAGGCAAGAATACTGGAATGGGTTGCCACGCCCTCCTCCAGGGGATTTTCCTGACCCAGGGATCAAACCTGTGTCTCTTACGTCTCCTGCATTGGCAAGCAAGTTCTTTACCACTAGCGCCAGCTGGATCCAGGGGTTCAAAGAACCCTTAATTTGCTGAAGAGAAAGGACTTCAGACTTGCCTGCCGGCGCCTGTGGTAGTGGTCTGAAGGGAAGGTTGGGCGTCTTTGCGCATCCTCGTCTGACATGCCCTCTAGTGTCTCCTCTTTATCTGTCCCCACTCTCCTGGGCTACTAACTGCCCAGCACGTCCCCAGGGCTTGCATACAGTAAGTGCCCTGGAAAAGCTTATGGAGCATACGGTGAATCAGTGCTCCATTTTTCCTGCTTGGAGACATGACTGCTTCTCACTTCACTGGGCAGGTGCCCTTGCTTTTGCTGTTTTATAAAAGATTTTATTTGTGATCGAATGACAGACAGTTCTTTCAGAAAACGAGAAGAACTGGTTTGGACCATTGTGAAACTCCGTTTTAATAGCAAGAAGACAGGGCTCTGGCAGCTTCAAAAAGGGCAATCAAGAAATTCTTGTTTGGGCAACAGAAGGAACTATTTAGAGTGGTTACATGGGTTCAGAGTCGCTCCAAACTCCATATAATTCCAACTTCTAATGGCTTTTTTGGCCTCTGAGGTAATTGGTGAAAGTTAATTTACAGGAGTGTTCTAGGTTGGTTTCACCAAATTGCCTACCGTCCCAGGCATATCTGGAAACATCACAGGAGAAATTCGGCTGGGAAGGAGACATGGGTAGGGTATGATTTCCAACGTGTTTTCTCTGCTCTTGGCATGGTTCACAAAGCAAATATTTTTGAGCGTCTCTTCTGCCTGGCGGTGATGAGACAGGAGAGGGAAGGAAGATGGGACTGAATTAGTGCAGTAGAGTGCGGTCAGTGTGAACCCTGCACCCAACTGACTCAGGAGAGCTGGAGGGGTGAGGGCAGTGTTGGATATGGAGGGGCTCACCGTGGATGAGAGGGAAGGGCGTTCTGGACAGTGGTCACTGCACGAACAGCATCCCAAGCGAGTCAGTGAGAGGTAAAGCGTGTCTGCATGGTGCAGCCTTGCGTGCAGTAAGGCCGGGATCCCCTGTGTTCCATCTAAGGGGAGCCGTTGCCACTTAGCTGTACCTGCCTGTGGCCACGTCAGAACACAGGCCCAGGGTGGCCAAAGCTTCAGATTTTCTTTTTTTTTTTTTTTTTTTTAAGAGAAGCTCTAGATCTAGAATTTTATGTAACATTTCCTAAATTTCTAATTATGGCAACTCATTGAAAAATTTTTAAATAATGTAAACCGCACCACCCCCCACCCCCCGCCCCGCCACGCCCAAACCCATTCCAGGCCACCAGCTAGTGAAACCTGTTGTGGGAGATTGAGAGAAACAAGGATGAAGAGGGACCCAGCCTGCCATGACCTGTGTCCTGTCCATTGCCAATGTCAGGAAAGAGAGCTTGGCCTTGAATTTTGAAATGGAGGCCAGCTGACTCTGGAGAAACCTGACCTTCCCCAACCTTATTTACTTTGACTCAGGGAATGGGAGTCAGAAGTTTTGGGCTTTTAGGTTTTCTCTTTATTACTACCCGCCCCCCTTTTTTTCCTTTGCTAAAACTGCACGGGGAATGTGATGGTGACAGGTGGAGCTGGTTTGCCTCTTAGGACTTCTAAGCTCCCCTTGCCACACGCTCCCACCCTGCACGGTTCTGGCCCCATGGGAATTTCTCCCCTTCCTACCCTTTCATTCTGTTTTGTGGGATAATGGAGAGAGGGCCGGTTAAATACACTCTTGAGCCTCAACTAGCCACAGTTAGCCACATATGCTCATTTTTACCCTGAAGTAGATGGATAAACATTTTGTTTAAAATTCTTGTTCTTAAATTCATAACACAGAGGTGTCCAGTCGAAATATAATGTAAGCCACATATGTAATTTAAATTTTCTAGTATCCACAACAGAGGGGAAAATGACAGTTGAAATTAATGTTAGTAACATAATTTATTTAGCCCTGTACCTCCAAACTGTTATCGCTTCAACATGTAACCAATATAAAAATTGTTTTATGCTACTATATCATTATATACTATATTATTATATTTTTAATTTCTTACAAAGTCCTTGAAATCTCTGTTTTCCACGGATAGCCCATCTCACTTTGGATTCATTACAGTGTTTCAAATGTGAAGTCACATGTGGCTAGGGGCCATCACGTTGGACAAGGGTGGCTGTTACAGGTGCACGTGAGAAGGTGACATTCCACAGACACAAAGGAGTATACAGACCAAGGACTTCCCTGGCGGTCCAGTGGTTAAGACTTCTTGCAATGCAGCGGGTGCAGGTTCGATCCCTGGTCTGGAGGGCTAAGATCCCACATGCCTTCTGACCAAAAAACCGAAACATAATACAGAAGCAGTATTGTAACAGATTCAATAAAGATTTTAAAAATGGCCCCCCTAAAGTCTTTAAAAAAATATACAAGCCAGCTGTGAACTATCTTCCCTGGTGATCCACTGGTCAAGAATCTGCCTGCCAATGCAGGGGACATGGGTTTGGTCCCTGGTCTGGGAAGATTTCAAATGCCTTGGGGCAGCTAAGCCTGTGGGCCACAACTACTGAAGCCCAAGCTTTAGAGCCCAAGAACCACAACTAGAGAAAGCCCGCATGCAGCATCGAAGACCCAGCACAGCTGTAAATAAATAAAGAATATTTTTAACAAAAGGGCACGTGTAATGATGCTTTTCCCCTGCTTGGGCTGCTCTCCCTTCCCCTCAGGATGGAATTCTCTGGGCTCTGTCCTCCCTTCAGCTCCGTCTGCCAGTCTCCCTCCCTCTGTCTTACCAGACGGGCCTTCTCCTCTTCTTCAACATGCCAGGCGCCTTCCAGCCTCTGCGCCCTCATACGGGCTGTTCCCGGTACCTGAATTGTGCCTCCCCCATTTCCACCTCCTCCTTGGCCTTGCTGCATCTAACCAGTTTCCAGGTTAAATGTCCATTTTTAGGGAGGTCTTCCTTGATCCTCCTGCCCTAAACTCCAGGCTAGATTATGTTTCCCTGTTTAATACTATCAGGAGGGGAGGAGAGAAGTCTTCTTTCTTTTCGGCACCCAGCACAATCATAATTACCCAGTTATCAGTGAGATAATCATTGAACATGCCTCTGCCCCATTGGGCCATGTGCCCCAAGAATGCAAGGACCATGAGTGCATTGTTTGCTTGTTTTATGCACAGCAGCTCCTGTGGCGGCTACAGGAAATAGATTATTAGAAGATATGAATGATGCAAGGCTGAGATTCAGTCTTGTAGAGGAACCAGGGGCCACAGACCCCAGAGGGCACAGACCCACAGCAGTGAGGCGGTGGGCGGGGTGGGGGGCTGTCCACCCTGTGGTCAGTGCTGATCTGCTTTCTCACCGGCAGAACCCACCACTCCCTGTCCCCCTCTTGACTGGCTTTCAGTTGCCTGTAAATTATATTTTTGGTGGCTGTTAATAAAAATATAGGGCTGGGGAAAAAAAAAAAGACTTCTCCTAATAGAATTTTATTAAATGGCACTAGTTTAAAAATGTCTTGTAAAAAGTTAATTAATTTGGGATTTGGGGATGAAAGGCGTGATATAAATGTCAGTTATTATTATTACAATTTCAGCCTCACGCTTATGCTCTTGATCCAGCCCCTGATCTGGAGTTTCTCCTACACCCAGGGACTGGCAGCTCTGCTGAAATGCCAGAGGCAAATTTGAGCTTTGGGGCTCCATCAGGGACAGAGGGACTTAGCCAAGTGAGGTCGTCCTGCCTTTTCATAGAGGATAATGCCAGGCCTTGAGAGCTGGCGCCACCAAGTCAGGGCCGGGCGCTCTTCAGAGCGGAGTGGTCTTGGTGCTCCAGGGAGCTCCGGGCCTCCGAAGCATCCAGGAGCATCAGGGTCACATGCTCAGCCCGAGCCTGGTCATAGAATCCTGTTGAGCTGTCAGACCTCTGAGAGATTAGAGCCCACTCTCACTTTATATAGAAGGGGAAACTGAGTTTGAAGAGGGTTGGAGGCTTACCTAACCCGTGGTCACACAGCAGGTTAATTAAATTTGTAGAGAAAAAGGCAGTGAAAGCAATTAGTGAAGTGGGGAAAACCTTCCAAAAAAGAAAAAGAATTCAGGCAATTCGTCGGTGATGGGGCTAGAAACTGTTTGCCAAGGAAACAAGGAGTCCTGGGACTTCCTGTGAGTTCAGAGAGACAGACAGCCTTTCGCTCTTTCAAGACACACACCCTCCCCCATCATTCCCCTGACTGCAGACATAGTACCTAGAGGGAAGAGCTCCAGACCTGACCCCGTGTGTAATTACTTCCGCGAGGTGGGGGGCAAGCTGGGATGTTAATCACCATCACAGACCCTTACATTTCTCTACTGATTGTGGGCCAAGCAGTGAGGATCTGCGTGCTTCCGTCTCCTGTTCTCTGCAGCAGGGTGGGAAAACGCCCCTTGCAGGGGTGTGATGGGGAGCAGGTGGGTGGCAGAGTGTGTGTAAGTGGCAGCTTGCAAGCTGGGAGCCTCATGCTCTTAGACTCGCTTGTGCTTACAGAGCTGAAGGGGAGACACGGGTGGCTGGTTGGTTATCCAAGGCAGCCTTCCCAGATGTGTGTCCCTGAGACAGGATTCCCAGCCAGGCTGGTCTGTCTCATTTCCAGTGATGGACTTCACCCGATTCTTCCCTGCAGCCCATTCATTCTGTTTTGCTTGGCTCTGAAAGGGCCTGCCTTCTCCTGTCTGTGATTCTCTAATCCTTGTTCTGTTTTCAGGATTAATCTCTTCTCTCCCAAGTGAACCCACTGTTTGTACACCCCACCCTTCACTCAAACTGTGTCGGTTGAGTGTCTGATTAAGAGGAGGGGCTCAGAGAAGGTTTGTAGAATGAAGGAGAGAAGCAAGCTTATGCCCATCTGGGTCTCTTGACAGTCCATCCTGGGGCTTTTTAGTGAATCCTTATCCATCAGTGGGTTGGGATCTTCCAGGGTATTTGGAAATCCAGTAGAGCTGGATTTGAACCTGGGCTTATTCATGTAAACAAGATACTTAAATCTTAGTAGTTCTCTTTCCTCATCCGGACAGTTGAGTTGTGGAATACCTACCCTGCAGCATTACTGTAAGGATTAAAAGAGGTGATGTGTGTAAAGTACTTAGTACATGCACAGTGAGCACCCTGGTCCCAGGGATTACCCTACACTCATGGTGCATATGTCGGAGTTGGACCATAAGAAAGGCTGAGCGCCGAAGAATTGATGCTTTCAGATTGTGGTGCTGGAGAAGACTCCTGAAAGTCCCTTGGACAGCAGGGAGATCAAACCAGTCAGTCGTAAAGAAAATCAACCCTGAATAGTCACTGGAAAGACTTGATGCTGAAGCTGAAGCGCCAGTACTTTGGCCACCCGATGAGAAGAGCTGATTCACTGGGAAAGACCCTGATGCTGGGAAGGCTTGAGGGTAAGAGGAGAAGGAGGTGACAGAGGCTGAGATGGTTGGATGGCATCACGAGCTCAATAGACATGAGTTTGAGCTAAATCCAGGAGATGGTGGAGGACAGGGAAGCCTGGTGTGCTGTAGGTAGTCCATGGGGTCAGAAAGAGTTGGGCACAACTTACTGATTGAACAATACCACCACGACACTGATCCAATTTCCGGGAGACAGCCTCCTGGCCCTCCTCCATAGCAAGTTCCTTAGGTGTCCGTTAAGTCCCACACAAAACTAGACATACAGACTTCTAGAACCTTCCAATTCCTATGGCCACATGCTTCCTCTGATTATTAAGTGATTGTTCAATGGAACTGAACTGAAGAGTTTTGGCCTCTGTTAGAAAGCTCAGGGTCACATTCCTGGTTTGGGACCAGGCCTGCCACGTCTCTCTGACTGCTCTCTGCAGCTGGAACCAGCCCTGATGTGGGCGCTTTTGAGCAGGTACAAGGTCTCCTAGCCTTTCATCAACTGAAAAGAGCCAGCAGTTGTCTTCACTCAAACTTTTACTCCTCCTCCTGCCCCATCCCCCTCCAAAAAAAAAAAAAGAGAAAAAAGAAAAACCCGCACAGCTGCCTCAGACATTTAAAAGGCCTTAAAACTGGAACCCTGGAGCAACATGGGGGGGAAAGGGTGAGTCCAGGGTATCCCCTTGGCCAGCATCTTGTTGCCCTTGGCGAAGAGCATCCAATTAGCTGTTTGTCTTTCCATTGGTCGTTGGCAGAGCCAGGCAGGTTGCGTGGAAGGAGGTGCTGTGGCTCTCTCCAGGCAGAGCAGTCTTCCTCGCCTCTCATCTTTATTGGATTTCAATGAATCTGTCTGCCCTGGGTCATATGTGCAGTGCAGCCCCATAAACGGTGCGGTGGAATTTCTGCTCCCTTTGTATGGAGAGCCTCAAGCGCACTCTAGCTCCATTGTCAACCCGAATGTGGAAAATGCATAAAATTCAGCGGAACTCACTTCTCTCAGGCATCCCTGAGGTTTAGAATATGACCGTTCTTGTCTTGTAGGCGCAAGCTAGTCAGGAGGTGGGGCGGGGGAGGAAGGCAGATGGTGGAGTGGCAAGCAGTCTTTGCCTGCAGACCCAAAGCCTCACACTTTTCTGTGGAATGTTTCAGGGCTCTAAAGAGGTTTGCTCCCTGGACCTCACAGCTTTGCAGTCGTCAGACTCAGAGGAGGATCTGAGAATGTATGCGGCCTTGGGAATTGGAGAGTTCTGGAAGGAATCTAAGCCCTCTCCATGTTCGATCACCTGCTGGTTCGATCCCTGGGTTGGGAAGAGCCCCTGGAGAAGGAACTGGCAACCCACTCCAGTATTGCCTGGGAAATCCTCTGGACAGAGGAGCATTGTGGGCTACAATCCATGGGGTCGCAAAAGAGTCAGACACGACTTAGCGACTAAGCAACAATAACAAGAAGCCCTCTCCTCTGAACGTGAAGCTGAGATGTTTACAGACAAAAACTCACTTGATTAAAAGGACATGTGTCATTTCAACAGCTCTGGTTGATGCTTAAGTAGGTTGATCCACCTACTTTTGAGTGCCTGCTCTGTGCCAGGCATTGTGCTGGGAGCCAGCTGTGCTGAGGTGAGCAGATGGGAACCCCTGGCAGTGTGGCAATGCCAGGTGTAACGATTCGGAAGGCAGTGGCCTCTGTGGATGAGGTGTGTATACAGGCTCAGATACATGTGGTGGCGTTATTGCTACACTTACTGGCTTGGGTTGGAAAGTGTGCTGGAGATAGGAGTGGTTTTTGGTGTGTGTGCTCAGCCTTCCCTGGTGGCTCACATGTTAAAGAATCTGCCTGCAATGCAGGGGACCCAGGTTTGATCCCTGGGTCGGGAAGATCCCCTGGAGAAGGAAATGGGAAATGGTAACTCACTCCAGTATTCTTGGCTGGAGAATCCCATGGACAGAGGAGCCTAGTGGCCTACAGCCCATGGGGTCTTCTGTCCCTGGGGTCGAACAGAGTTGGACACGACTGAGCAGCTAACACTTTCACTTTCTTTTCAGTGATGTGCAACTGTAGCATACCAGGCTCCTCGCTGTCCATGGAATTTTCCAGGTAAGAATACCTGCGTGGGTTGCCATTTTCTACTCTAGGGGATCTTTCTGACCCAGGGATCGAACCCACATTTCCTGTTTATCCTGCAGTGGCAGGTGGATTCTTTACCACTGCACCACCTGAGAAGCCCATGGAGTGGTTTGTACAGTCCCTCAAAAGCATTTGGTTCTTCCTCCGGGTTGATTCCTCTGCATCCTCACCACAAGGTCATCCAACTTGAATGCCTCTGTTGTCAGGGTGCTCACTATCTCTCAGCTGTCCTCTTTGCCTGGAGGAGAATGTTCCTCTTCATCCTGAGCTCAGAGCTGCCTACCTCTGACTTCTGTTCCCAGGGCCACAAAAACGATGTGCTCTCTCTGCATGGGACCACCCTCCCATAGTAGAGGCAGGTCCCTGGCCCCACACAGCCCTACTCCATCAGCTGCCGCCACGCCGGCTTCCACTGGGGAAAGCGCTGCCCGCCAGTGTGTAAGTGTGTCACTGCCAATAATAGTGCAAAGGCTCCAAATCCAAGCCTTTCTAGGATCGTTTCCTGATTAATTAGGTCAGCGTCTCCAAAATCAATTTCCAGTGAAGTCGCGCCGCCCGGTAGCGCCGTTCCCTGCCCAGCCGGGCGAGTGAGTTGGCGCGGGAGGCAATTCCCTGGTCTCTGGTGCAGTTCAGGCCTCATCTCTACCTGGGAAGAAAGTCACATTGCACGTCTCTTCTGTGATTATCCTGACTTTTTATTTTATCTGCCCTCCCTCCTCAAATCTTCCATTAAACCCCCGTAGATCCTGCTTCAAACAGGCAATTAGACTAACAACGTAATTATATCCCTCAATGCTAATTGTAACTGGTTTAGGGGAAAAACAAAGAGAAAGAGGCTTCAAAATCTCTGGGAACTGAAAGCGGCTGTTATCATTTCCAGGTATTTCTTGTCCCTGTGTGTTTCTTTGGGAGCCTGGCTACTGGCCGGCGGGAGTCTGCGTCCAGTAGCTCTGGCTTTGGTCCCCAGCACCCTTAGGACGACTCTGGCCTGTCCCCTCTCCCCTCCGCACGTGCTCGTGGCATCAGCTTCGTGTCCTCCTGTACTTTGCTGTGTCTCTCTGCTCCTCTGGCTCTCATCCTTTGACTCTATATCTCAACCCTTTTTATACTTTCAGAGCCACTGAGAAAAGGATGAACAAGCAAGGAGGTGGATGTTTTGGGGAAAATGACATTTCTTCTTGCCAACACTCCATCATCCCCAATATCTATAGGCTGCTGGTTCGTGTGATCTCGCTTGGGGAGGCTGGACAGAGCCAGACCTGGTTCAGGGTTTGAGTCTGTCATGTGACAAGGATGCTGTAGAGAGATCTCCTGCCACCCTGCCCATTTATCCTCAGCATTTTCCAGGTCTCTTCTCCTGGCCAGGAACTCTATGTGCTCAGAGGTGAATAAGCGTTGGGGGCCACCCATGGCTTGGGGGAGAAGGCAGGCTGGTAGGTAGTGAAGCAGTGGGGCCATTGAGAAGAATGTACATCAGAGGGGATCCAGCCCTGCCTAGGGTGGCTTGGGGCAGGGATGGGAGGTGGAGGAGGGCAGGGTGGGGATGTTGAGAGGTTTCTAGATGGAGGTGATATCTAGGATGAGACTTGAAGGACGAGAAGGAGAGTTAGCCAGGCAGTGAGTGTGGGGAGCAGAGGCAGGAAGCCTGGTGTGTCTGGAACATTAGGTGTAAGGGTAGTGGTAACGGGAGACATAGAGGAGCATGGTGTTTGCCTTGCAGTAGAACGGCAGCCTGTGAAGGGTTTAAATGGGAATGGTCGTATTTAGATCTTACAAAGACCATGCAGGCTGTCGGTGGAGGCTGTTGGACTGGAGGGCCATGAATGGAGGCTGGAGGCCAGTTAGAGGCTTTTGAAGAAAGTCTGGTGATTTTTTTTGAGTTCTGACTGCCCAGGTATCTGCCCGCCTTGATGTTGATCCACTAGCTGTGTTGTGTGACTTTGAGATGGTCACTTCACTTCTCTGAACCTTCCTCTCCTTGCGAGATTAAAATGAGGCTAGTCATATTTACCTTTCCATGTTGTAGGGGGTGTGTATGAGAAATAAAGTCTGTAAAGTTTCTGGCTCTGTGCTTGACGTAGAATAAACATCAGAGTGGTACTTTTGAAAAGGGAGGGTGTGGTCCTCCCACGTGGCCTGGGATATTTTTCCAAAATTCAGGTACACCACCCCCGCATCAACTTGCATTTCCAGAGGAGGGAAACTCAGGCAATTACATGGTGATGGACTTTTTGAGAACCCCTGCAGAACGTGATAGCTCCTCAGTTATCACGACTTTTACCATTTCTGGAGTTGAGTCCCAAACCTTGGCCTCTTGCCTCGGAACAGATTCCTGGTTCTCTGCCATTTTCCTTTTCTCAGAAACAGGGTCTCCCAGTTTGACGATGGAACGTGCTGATGATGTTTTCCTTAGGGTAGATGTCATGCACAGTGCCGCTTTGAAGCCTGGAGTGGAGACTTTGTCGTCTTTCAGATATCGATGAGCTTGGAACCCCGCTTTCCGTAAATGTGTGCAAGCTTTCGTGACATCCAGTTTGGGCTGTGAAATCCCAGGTATTTCAGCCCTCGGTTTGCCATCAGTTATGCGGATAGGGTGTTTTCATTAAAATTTCCATTAGCTGCTTTTTTTCTCATTTTTTAAAGCCAGTGAGCAATTTATAGATTCATTAACTTTTTACTACACTTGTGAAGTTGGGAAGAGGGGAAAAGAGGAAATGAAATATTTGGTAGTCCTTAAATATGGAGGATGGAAAAGCTGAATGTTTAGAGCTGGTCTGTGGGAGTATTAGGAAGGCCTGAGATTTTCCAGAAGGATTCAGAACTGGAGCAAGGAACACCATCCCTTTCGCTCTCTTCTTCTTATCCCCTCCCCCTAGAGCAGATCCATCCTTTTGTTTGTAACGTTGACTATTTTTTTCTCCAGATGGCTGTCCTTTCTCTGATGATGCACCTCTCCCGCAGCAAGCCCACCACTTCTGGGCAAACTGTGCGGCTCTAAACATTATTTCCTTATTTTATTTTGTTTGCTTGCTTTGGGCCATACCCTGTAGCATGCCGAGCTTCCCGGACCAGGGATTGAACATGCAGCCTCTGTCGTGTCAGTGCAGAGTATTAACCACTGGACCACCAGGGAAGTCCCCTTATTTCTTTGTGTTGTGTTTCAGTCTGATTATTTATAATGCTCTTACTTCATTTTATTTGGTGGGTGAGTTAGTTACGGCACTGTAGTTGAGTATATGGGCTTTGGGGCCAGGCAAGCTTGGGTACAGATTTGTTTACTAGCTGTGTGATTCAGGGCAGGTAACTTTACCTTTCTGAGCCTCACTTTATCTGTTAGTATACAATCACAGTAGTATTAGGTCTTCTGGGAAGCTCCAGGGACGTGGCAACAGTATTCTTCACTGTACACAAGTGGCGAGGATAAAATAAGATGGTTTACTAAAGAACCCAGCTTCACGTTCCAGACTGTGCCATGCACTGGACGACTCAGCTGTGAACGTTCTCACTTGGACCCAGTTCCCTACCACCTCCCCGGACCTCAGTTTCCTCAGTTCTGAAGTGAATGAATGATCTCCAGATAATGAAGATGTTGGATGATTGCTCACATATTTAATGAGCCTTTTAGAGTCATTGGCACAGCGCAGTATCTCAATCCACACTAGCAGTCATATAGTTTTTGTGGCTGCAATTACATACAGCATAAAAACCTCACTCTCGGGGTCTACTGTATTAAAAAGGGAATAGGCTAAGCATTACCTCCCCCAGAGCCTCTTAGGGAAAAGGTCAGTGCTTAAAGATGTTCCCAGGTCATCTTGTCTCAACGCTGGGTGGAGTTTGGCTGCTCTGAGTGCTTCCCAGTGGATGGATGTGTACCTGGGCTCAGCCACCGTGTCTAGTGGCCGCATCCTGAGAGGACACAAGGTAGATTCAGGTCTTCGGAGATTCACGGATCTTTAATCTGGAGAAGGGTAGCATCCCAGGAAATTCCCTTGTCCAGATACCTGCCTTTATAGATATGCAGGCTGGGTCTTTTAAAGTTTGGTCAGAGTTTTTCCTCAAAAGTAATAGTGATAGAAAGCTAAGTAGGAAGGAGAGGAAAAAAGTTGTCTAATTTTTTAGTCATCCAGGGCTGGTGCTTTTTGGCATATTGTATATGTGCCTGCAGTGTTTATATAAAATTGTATCCATACTTTTGACTCTGTTCTTGATATTTCACTGTAGTACATATGCGTTTTTCATGTAGGTCTCCACCATTCATAAGCATGCATTCTAATGGCTTTGTAAGAAGGTATTTATTTACATTGTTGTACACATAGGTCATGGGCTTCCCAGGTGGTGCTAGCGGTAAAGAGCCCGCCTGCCAATGCGGGAGACATAAGAGACGCGGGTTTAGTCCTTGAGTTGGGAAGATCCCCTGGAGGAGGGCATGGCAACCTACTCCAGTATTCTTGTCTGGAGAATCCCATGGACAGAGGAGCCTGGCAGGCTATAGTCCATGGGGTCACAAAGAGCTGGACACGACTGAAGCAACCTTGCAAGCATGCATATAAGGGTCACAATGATGTGCTCTGTTTTTGTACACTTAAGACTTTATTTATAATAGTGTCCGCTGTTATAAATAACACAGTGGACATCTTTGTGCATGAAACCTTTTCTTTCTCTCCTACAATATTGATAGGATTTGTTCCCCAACGTGGTTAAAGAATGTAAGAGTTGGTAAGCTGGTTGTGACAGTGAACCAAGTTAAAATTCGAGAAAGGCAACAGTGGATGTGACAGCTGAGGGCACACAGCTGCTTTGGAGAGTCTTTGGAAGAATCCCATTTGGGCAGGTTGACATGGCAGAATGCTTCCTTCTCATCCTCCATCTTAGCTGAGGTTGGAAGCCAATGATTTGTTTTATTTGCCCAAAGACTTTGGATCTAGTGGCTGGAACACTGATTTTTTTTTTTTTTTAACATGCCTAGCCTAAAACGTGTATGCCCATGACTGCAGTGTCCCGCACGGGGCTTTGCAGAGCACTGTGCCTGATAAAGCTAACTGTGCCTGTGAAAGGTAGTTGCAGATGGCACTAAAATGCATGTGACCTCACTCATTTTGCTCCCACTCTGGGCCCTTATTTTCCATCTGTATAACAGACTCCTGGCCCTAAAGAGTGTGCACGGATGAGAAAGTATTTTGTGCACCAAAAGTGTTCCCCACTGAAGTCCATCAGGGAAGGAGATTCAAGCTTAATTTTGAATAAAGTGTTCGTGGTTGCCTGGTACCGGGGAGGTCGCTGCTTTGAGTAGACTTCTGAGAATCATACAATGTCTTCCGATGCCTCCTCTTAGCTGTTAAGGCATTTGCGCTTCGGTCGTTTTCCAGTTTTAATTAAATGTAGGCATTTTCCGTATTCTACTGCTTTGGCTGTCAAGTTTGCTGACTATAGATATTGTGATGGGTTGACTTTTTGAAATGAGCTTATGGATGGAGAAATAATGGTGGTACCAATGAAGACAGGGGTAACCGTTACTTACATAGCACTTAGTCTGTGCCAGGCACTGTTCTAAGTGCCTTACATTTATTAACTTTTATCACTTAATGATTTCATTTAATCAGTTCATTTCATGAAAGAGAAGCAAGACAGGGGATCTTGGAAAGGAAGACTGGAGCCAGGAGACAGAAGGAGCTCAGTATTTGTGCTGGAAGAAGACTTGGGTTTGAAATTCTGCCCTGCCAGTGACTAGTAACTTTGGGCAAAGTTCCTTAACCTCCACTCCCTCCCTTCTGAAGGGGAAATTGTGGCTCCTACCTTGTAAAGAATTAAATGAAGTAATGGATGTAAAAATCCCATCGATCACTAAACAGGTATGAATCACTGATAGAAAATGTTATTCCTGTCTCACCCCAGACTCAGGATTTGGGGAAGCTAGGTCATTTTCTCCTTCAAGGATACCGTGTAGACGCTTTCATCTGTTGGGCTGTGTGGTAGGCTCTGGGGAATCCAGAGGCATGGCCTCTGTCTGGGGAAGATGTATGGTCCAGCTAGAAAGACAGGTCATAAAAAGATGACTGAGTGTACCAGCTGGTTGATCAATACTATTTGAATGGCTCAGGCAATAAGAGAACAGGGGAGCGAGGTCAGCCTAGGAAATGGAGCCTTCGGTGAAAGGGAAGGGTCGTCTCTTTCTTTGCAGAATGTAGTGTGAAGCTATGCCTTCAGTAATAGCTGGGACAAAGAGGGACACAGTTGAGTGCGTGCCCCAGGGGACAGGAACGCACCTGTCTCCTATGATACGGTTTAGAAACCACCACCATGCCATTGCAGTGTGGATCTGGAGTGGCCTTTGAAGATGGACTGTTCTGGGGTCTTCACAGCCCCACCCAGCTGGCATCAGACTTGATACCTCAGAGCCCCTACTCCTGATCCTTGGAACACAGTGTTCTAGATCTGGTCAGGAGATGCTTCTAGAGTGTCCACTGGGTGCTTGGGTCTTCCAAGTAATGTTAAGGACAGCTGGCTTTTCAGGTGGCACTCGTGGTAAAGAACCTGCCTGCCAATGCAGGAGACGGAAGAAATGTGGGTTTGAAACCTAGATTGGGAAGATCCCCTGGAGGAGGGCATGACAACCCCTACTCCAGTACTCTTTCCTGGAGAATCCCATGGACAGAGGAGCCTGACGGGCTGCAGTCCCTAGGGTTGCAGAGAGTCAGACACAACTGAAATGGCTAAGCACACGTGCTCACAGACTTCCACATTATGCGTTTCCTGTCAGTAGTAGATTCCTCAGCAATGGCCAGAAGCAAAAATATGTGGAAGGCCATTCAAGCACCCCCGTGTTGGGGCGCTAGAACTGGAGGGCCAGGCTTCCATTTCTCAGACCGCCAGGAGCCTTCCAGCCCTGAGCTGTGACTGCTGGATATTGTGGAAGACAGTGCAGGTCAAGGGACGATAGTCGTTGCCTGTGAGGAAGTTACAGTCTAAACAGGGCAGCGGGACCCAGGTGGGCCCTGGGGTAGGCTGTGAGGACCCTGCTGTTGAGGAGTTGCAGCCCTCCAAGAGCTTTCCCATCTGAATTGATCAGCTGTTGGTTTGCCCTCAGCTGCATCCCTTTTGGTCCTCTGTGTGCTGTGAATTTCAAGAAGCCATGTTTCTCAGATATTCTTGCTGTCTGGCCTTTGAATGGTTTAGCCGGAAGGATGCACAGCAGGAATGTTGGGAGATGGAAAGAAGGGAGAAGCCAGGGTGTTTCTCCCCACTCATTCCCTGCCTCTCGTGGTGTTTTCCGTGTAGTTCAGTGCCTCCCTCTGAACCACTCCCATTGAGCGGTGCCTACTGAATCGTCCCAACTCTGGTTAACACGTGTTCCTGTCTCTCTCCAAGCCTAGAGGGGGAAGCAGCTGCTCCTCACATGCTAATCCTCAGCTGCTTTTCTGCCCCCGTGTGTCTTCTCTGCCCAGAGTTGAAGTCGTTTGTGTGCTTGGTCGTGTCCGACTCTTTTCGACCCTTTGAAACGTACTCTTTGCAACCCTTTCAGCTGTAGCCTGCCAGGCTCCTCTGTCCGTGGGGATTCTCCAGGCGAGAATACTGGAGTGGGTTGCCAATTCCTACTCCAGGGAATCTCCCGACCCGGGGATCAAACCTGCATCTCCCGTGTCTCCTGCACTGCAGGCGGATTCTTTATCCACCGAGCCATCAGGGAAGGAGTAGCTTACTCTCTTCTGATCCTGTAGTAAGCTGCCTCCACTTTAAAGATCCAAAGTGGTTTGTCTTCTTCTGCCCCAGACCCTGAAGCACGTACCACCCAGATCAGACCCCGCGGAGCCTTTGGTTGCTCCCACTGTGAAGAATCCCGTGGAAGCTATGGTAAAACAATGGGTGCCCTAATGAATTCAAGATACCAGATTTTGTTTTCCCCTGCAAAGAAAACAGAGTTGTAGAATAATTTCAAAATAGTCTGGCTGTCTTGATTTCTCAGCAGGCGCCCATGGGGATGTGTAGAATTGCAGTCTTTCTTTCCTTCATGGGCCTCTCATTTTGAGGGTAATGGGTAACTCCTTCCTCTCCAACTGTGAGAAGAAATATTTTGATTTTTTAAAAAAAATTTGTGCAGTCATTTTCCCCCTCCCCCTATTTGCCTGGGCTGTTGATCTTGTGATATATTTATAGAGATTGTGGTTGGCTGACCAGGAGTTATTTTGCAATAGGAATTTGTAAGATTTCTACTTTGAGCATGTGTTCCAGACTTTTCTTTCTTTAAAAAGAAATAAAAAATCTTCCGTAGAGCTTCCACTTTGCCCTTCTGTAATTATTTCTCTTTCACAACCCAAGTAAGCCTTCTGTTTTGCATAGTTTTTTAATGTGTATTTTGTTTCTCTCTGGTCTTCTCTCTCCTTTGGTGTCTCTTTTTAACTTCAGACTTTAAAAGGCCATGGTTCCTTCTTCATGTAGGAATGTTTTTGCAGATGAGAATGTGAAGACTGGAAAAAGGGTGCTTTAGAGACCAGGAGACCTCTCTTTCTCTATCTGTAAAAAAAGAGTATTGGGCTAAATTTGTTGGGGCAAGCATGCTACTGTCCCCAGCTTTACCTCACTCACTGCAGACATCAATAATCAATCACAGCACTCTTCCTAGAGGAGCGCTGGTGTGGCCCCAGCATCCTTCTCAACACATTGCCCCAGGCAGCCACAACTAATCGTGTGGAATTGGCGCTGAACAAAAATGCCTGTTTGCCATTCTTGGACTAGATGATCCCCTTGACCCCACTCTCCATAATGGTTCTCTAAGTATTGTCACTGTAATTCCTTTATTCTTTAAATCAGCTGAAAGTCGTGTCTGACTCTTTGTGACCCCCATGGACTGTAGCCCGCCAGGCTCCTCTGTCCACAGAATTCTCCAGGCAAGAATACTCGAGTGGGTAGCCATTCCCTTCTTTGGGGATCTTCCCAACCCAGGGATCAAACCCAGGTCTCCCGCATTGCGGGCAGATTCTTTACTGTCTGAGCCATCAGGGAAGCCCCTTAAATCAGTTGTCTGACCTTTATCACATTCCTGTGTGCTGCACAGCCGCTAGCCACCCTCATGGGACTTGCAGTTTGGTTGGGAGCAAGGCTGCAGAGCGGTGATGTTCCCAGGTATGCGCAGGTGCACCGTTGGTGCTATAGGAGATTGCCCCTGTGGTCAGGGAATCCTTTTTGGAGCAGTGTCAGGGGTCCAGTGGGTCAGAGTGGAATGTAGTCTAGGCAGTGGGACAGCTGGAGGAAAAACAAGTTTCAGAACTAGGAGGGTCCTCAGAGCTCATGTGGTCAGAACTCTCTAGATTATAGCTTGGAAAACTCATGCTCAGAAGACTTGCTCGAATTTTGATAAGTGATCATTATTTAGCTAATGTTTAATACACAATAAATCATTTTGATTTATCATGAGAAATCATCATGAGAAATGCTGGGCTGGAAGAAGCACAAGCTGGAATCAAGATTGCCGGGAGAAATATCGATAATCTCAGGTATGCAGATAACACCACCCTTATGGCAGAAATTGAAGAGGAACTGAAAAGCCTCTTGATGAAAGTGAAAGAGGAGAGTGAAAAAGCTGGCTTAAAGCTCAACATTCAGAAAATGAAGATCATGGCCCCTGGTCCCATCACTTCATGGGAAATAGATGGGGAAACAGTGGAAACAGTGTCAGACTTTATTTTGGGGGGCTCCAAAATCACTGCAGATGGTGACTGCAGCCACGAAATTAAAAGACACTTACTCCTTGGAAGAAAAGTTATGACCAACCTAGATAGTATATTCAAAAGCAGAGACATTACTTTGCTGACTAAGGTCCGTCTAGTCAAGGCTATGGTTTTTCCTGTGGTCATGTATGGATGTGAGAGTCGGATTGTGAAGAAGGCTGAACGCCGAAGAATTGATGCTTTTGAACTGTGGTGTTGGAGAAGACTCTTGAGAGTCCCTTGGACTGCAAGGAGATCCAACCAGTCTGTTCTGAAGGAGATCAACCCTGGGATTTCCTTGGAAGGAATGATGCTAAAGCTGAAGCTCCAGTACTTTGGCCACCTGATGCAAAGAGTTGACTCATTGGAAAAGACTCTGATGCAGGGAGGGATTGGGGGCAGGAGGAGAGGGGGACGACCGAGGAGGAGATGGCTGGATGGCATCATGGACTTGATGGACATGAGTCTGAGTGAACTCCGGGAGATGGTGATGGAGAGGGAGGCCTGGCATGCTGCGATTCATGGGGTCGCAAAGAGTCAGACACGACTGAGCAACTGAACTGAACTGAAAATCATTTTAATAAATGATAATTATTCCTATAGTTAATACTTATGCAGCACTCTGTGTCAGGCGTGTTTGCTTATTTCTGGTTGCACTGGGTCTTCGCTGCTGCGCACGGGCTTTCTCTAGTTGCAGTGTTCGGGGCAGTTCCTCGTTGCGGTGCATGGGCTTTTCACTTTGGTGGCTTCTCTTGTTGCGGAGCACAGAATCTAGGCTCATGGGCTTCGGTCGTTCCAGCACCAGGGCTCACTAGTTGACGCTCACAGGCTTTAATTGCTCCACTGCATGTGGAATCTTCCCACACCAGGCATTGAACCCGTGCCCCCTGCATGGGCAGGCGGATTCTTATCCACTGTACCACTGGGCAGTCCTGTCAGGCATTGTTTTGAGAGCTTTAATATATTAACTGATTTAGTCCTAAGTAACCTTGAAGAATTGATGCTTTTGAACTGTGGTGTTGGAGAAGACTCTTGAGAGTCCCTTGGACTGCAAGGAGATCCAGCCAGTCCATTCTGAAGGAGATTAGTCCTGGGTGTTCTTTGGAAGGAATGATGCTAAAGCTGAAACTCCAGTACTTTGGCCACCTGATGCGAAGAGTTGACTCATTGGAAAAGACTCTGATGCTGGGAGGGATTGCAGGCAGGAGGAAAAGGGGATGACACAGGATGAGATGGCTGGATGGCATCACCGACTTGATGGATGTGAGTTTGAGTGAACTCCTGGAGTTGGTGATGGACAGGGAGGCCTGGTGTGCTGCGATTCATGGGGTCGCAAAGAGTCGAACACAACTGAGCACCTGAAGTAAACTGAACCTTGAGAGGTGACCACTATTATTTTTCCTGTGTGGACAGGTGAGAAAACTGAGTCCCAGAGGGTTAAGTGATTCACCCAATGTCACATGGCTTGTAAGTGGTGGAGTCAGGGTTTGAATCTAGGCATATCCGGCTCCAGAGTCTCTGCTGGGAACTTCTGAGCCTAGTAAATCCTGTTGGGAGTCATCAAAATACGTTGTCTTATTCTTTTACTGTGTTAATCTTCCTCACCACCACCACCAGTGGAATCATAGTGACGGCAGCCAGATCTCTGCTCTTGTAGTCCTGTTAGCACCAGCTGAGAGTGTTGCAGACATACCCGGCAGCTGTGGTTCATGGGGATTTTTCTTTTACATATGAAGAAACTGAGGCTGTGAGGGATGATGTGACTGGAGGCAGATCGCAGAGCTGCGTAGTGTTCCAGGCAGAATTTGAAGTCAGGTCTGCCAGACTGCAGATGTCAGAGTTGGAAGGTTTCTGAGAGGTCGTGAGTCCAGCAGCCTCACTGGGTCGGTGGGCAGATGGAGGCCAGACATTGCCTCTGCCAGCAGCCAGAGGCAGGGTCTTCTGGCCTGGGGTGGCTACTGCTCTTTCCTCAGGGTTGTCCAAACATGCGCGCATCACCACGCCCTTTGCTTGGTCCTCTTGAAGAGGTTTGAGGTCCCCTTCTTTGTTGTTGCTCAGTCTAAGTCATGTTCGACTTTGTGACCCTATGAACTGCAGCACTTACTTACTGCCTTATTTAAAAATACCTAAGGGTGGTGGTCACGGTTTAACGGAGTTGACTCAAAAAAACTCTGTCCCCCAATCCCCCAATTCTGGGTTCACTAATTTGAAGCTTGACACACTCTGTATTCATAATGGATTTTTCCCCCCATGAAGCAAAAAAAAATTTTTTTTACCCACCCTCCCCAAGTTCCTGCTGATCTGAAGTGAATATTTATCGTGTATTTAATGAGTAATCTGAGTCTTGGCTTGGTGAGGCTGTACCAGGACATAGTTTATGGCTGATCTGGTTTTAACTCGCTCCAGGCGGTTTTCCCTGGAGTTTTCTGTAAAATCATAAACCTGGAGAGAGAATTTTTGTGGAATCCAGTCACATGACTCGTTCTTTTGTAAATTGAGAGATTAACTGTGTGACGGTAAAGAACTGAGATGCAGTTCTTTTTTCAAAAGAAAACAAGCAGTGAGCATTTGTGTACCCAGAGGAGTGGGTCCTCTCCTGAAGGTGGGGAATGTCACTCGCCAAGGTCACCCTGCTGGGCCTTGGAGCAGCATGGCACTGGGTTTGAGAATGTGAACTTGAAATTGGAGCATCTGGATTGGAGGCTGGGCTGAGGCTCTTCCTGGCTGTCCCAGCACCCTGCAAACTCTGGGTCCTCGCCTGGGCAGTGGGGGTGAAGGTGGTCCCTACCGCTCAGGGTTGTCATGGAGATGAAACGGTGTACATGATGTCTGTGCCCTGGGCTGGCATACGGGAGGTGCTCAGTAGATGGTGGACGCTAGGAATTGCTGGTGCTATCCCTCTTGATGCCCTTCATGCTGGACCAATAATCCAGGCTGACACTGTGCGGAGTAAAGGCCTTGCTCTAAGTGTGAGCCTGAGGAGCTCAGTTTGTCCTCCCGGCAGCCTGTGAGGTGGCCACTTGCGTCACTCCCATTTTACAGAAGAAAGCACTGAAGCGCTGAGAGGTCAAGTCACTTGGCCAGGGTGCAGCTAGCAAGTGGCACGGCTTGTGCCCACCCCCACCCCCACCCCCTTGCCTGACTCCCAGTGCCCAACACCCCTGCTGCTGGGGCCCTTCTTCGTGGTTCAGCCTTAGAGCCTGAGAGCTTTTTGACTGCTGGGCCTAGGGAGGGAAACTGGGCTTCACCTTGCTTAGCTCAGGTCTCAGCTGACCCTCCCTGGGTGCTGGCATCAGCCCCCGAACTGGTCTTAATCCCTGCGTATCACCCCTTCCAGCAGCCTTGTTTACAGACAGAATCCCTATAGTTTCTCTGCAACTGTCTTATAAATGCAAAATTATTTCAGTATAAAAAGTAAGAAAGCAAAAACAAAAACTAATAATCTTGCTGGGCCTGACCCCAGGAACAGCCTCATGCTTTTTGATGCAACCTTAGAACTCTCTGTGATCCAGCCCAGCTGAGCAAATAGAATTTATACTCACTAAGCAACCAGGAACTATTCTAGATCCTTTAGGTCCAGGTAGGGACTGAGGGTTCCCATTATGGTGGCACCCGGCACCCTGGGATGAGAAAGGCTTGTGGTCTAGGGGTGAGTCCCACACGGCAGCGCAGGGGAGGCTGTTGCCCCTCCTCTCTGAACCAGGACTCCCAGCTTCTTCTGAGGCCCATGAGTCAGGCCTCAGGGGTGGAAGTGGATTCGCCTTTTACTCCCAGTTGTCTGCATGCAGTCCACGGCTGACAGAGTTTCTCAGCAGCTGCAATGGTGCATTTATTTTTAACCCTGTCATTTATTGAGCAACTATTGCATGCTAGCTCCACCCCGGGGACTTTCCAAACGCTATCTCAGGAGATCTTTGTCACTCCCAATAGCTCTAGGTCTTGGAGCATTCTCTCTTCGACCACGGTTCTCACAGCATCATCATCTCTTCTTTGGAAGATGACAGTGGCCTCTGTGTTGGGCTCCCTGCCTCCGTACTGTAACCAATAGTTGCTTTCAGAGGTGCACATGCCTTCTGAGCAACCTATGAGCCTTAGAGTAAATCTGAAACTCCTCAGCCTGGTTTACAGATGCTCAGTAGTTACCAGCTGCTGGTGGCAGTGACAAAGTCGATGCTGGTGGTGCTGGTGGTGGTGCTGCTGCTGGTAGTGATGGTGGTAGTGGTGGTGATAATGGTGATACTGTTGGTGGTAATGCCAGTGATGGTAACAGTGACAGTGTGGTAATGATGATGGTGGTGATGCCAATGACCGTGGCTGTGATGGTGGTGGTGGTGATGATGATGGTGGTGGATACGATGAAGTCAGTAAAAGGAGCCTGCTCCAGTCTGCATGGCTGCCCCCCAGAGAGGAGGAGAAACTTGCATAAAACAGAGACAGCCTGTGCTGGTTCCATTCCCAGAAAGCCTGATGTATTCTTGACACATGTCTTCAGATAGCAAGGGCTTGGGGAAGAGCAGAAAGACATGGTAACCTAGAGGAATAAAGACATTGGTCATTTCCTATGGGTTTCTCTAATAGTCAGAAATCTGGCCAGTCAGTGAGGGGCCTGCCTGCCTCAGCTGCTAGGTTCTGGCCTGGGGTCTGGTCAGACGCTTCCTGTGTGAGCCTGGCCATGTCAGTTGGCTGGTTCCTTCCTCCAGAAGTGGAGGCCGTCAGAGAAGGCTGTAGCCCCACAAGGTTCAGAGATCCAGGCTTTCCAGCTGGGCCAGATGGCACCCTTCTGCTGGCTCGCTGGCACCCAGCTTGTGTTAGCGCCATTTGCATTAGATTTTGCATTCCCGCTATTGAATGGGAGTGCTGTGTGCCCTGTTCCAACATCCGTCCCACAGGAAAGTCCTTCCCAACTCTGTCATCTCAATGGATCCTGTTGTCAAAGATACTCAGGGAACTCAGGCCTTTCTCTTCAGAGCAAGTCTCCTAGTTGATAATTATAAACTGAGTTCAAAAAAAAAAACAAAAACTGAGTTCAGTTCAGTTCAGTTGCTCAGTCTTGTCCGACTCTTTGCGACCCCATGACTCGCAGCATGCCAGGCCTCACTGTCCATCACCAACTCCCGGAGTTCACTCAGACTCATGTCCATCGAGTCAGTGATGCCATCCAGCCATCTCATTCTCTGTTGTCCCCTTCTCCTCCTGCCCCCAATCCCTCCCAGCATCAGAGTCTTTTCCAATGAGTCAACTCTTCGCATGAGGTGGCCAAAGTACTGGAGTTTCAGCTTCAGCATCATTCCTTCCAAAGAAATCCCAGGGCTGATCTCCTTCAGAATGGACTGGTTGGATCTCCTTGCAGTCCAAGGGACTCTCAAGAGTCTTCTCCAACACCACAGTTCAAAAGCATCAATTCTTCGGCGCTCAGCCTTCTTCACAGTCCAACTCTCACATCCAGACATGACCACAGGAAAAACCATAGCCTTGACTAGACGGACCTTAGTCGGCAAAGTAATGTCTCTGCTTTTGAATATACTATCTAGGTTTGTCATAACTTTTCTTCCAAGGAGTAAGTGTCTTTTAATTTCATGGCTGCAGTCACCATCTGCAGTGATTTTGGAGCCCCCCAAAATAAAGTGTGACACTGTTTCCCCATCTATTTCTCATGAAGTGATGGGACCAGAGGCCATGATCTTCATTTTCTGAATGTTGAGCTTTAAGACAACTTTTCCACTCTCCACTTTCACTTTCATCAAGAGGCTTTTCAGTTCCTCTTCACTTTCTGCCATAAGGGTGGTGTCATCTGCATATCTGAGGTTGTTGATATTTCTCCCGGCAATCTTGATTCCAGCTTGTGTTTCTTCCAGCCCAGCGTTTCTCATAATGTACTCTTCATATAAGTTAAATAAGCAGAGTGACAATATACCGCCTTGACGTACTCCTTAGAGTGTGAAGTAAATAATCACGGTCTGCCTCCCCCACTGTTCTTGTTGCTATTGTGTCCACAGTAATTATCTTGGTACCCACCACATAGTAGGCACTTAATGGGTAGTATTTTGGTGAATGAGTAAGGAGCCATGTCAATCCCCCCAAGGCCTTGCTCAGAATCACACATCTAGTCTGAACTTTATAAATATCTATTGAAAAGTGGTATCAGCCTCTTGGGTTCCAGTTCTTTTAATTCGGAGTCTTCTCAGGCAGCCTCCACTCCATCCCTCATGCTTCGGATCCTTAAAGCACCCGTGTTCAGTTGAGAAAATAAATAGAAAATAAAACCACATACCACATGGTAGAAACATATCACTGACTGTGATCTAAGAAGCAGGGTCTAATTAGGGAATTTATAACATGTTTAGTTCCCTGGGAATGGAATCCTCTTTTAACTTGCAAAGCTTGTGTTCAGTGCTGATGCAGTCACACTTAATGGGTGTGTTTCAGGAACACCTGGTGAGTAAAAGTGGGGACTACCTGTGTTTGAGTTGGAGCCCAGTGGTTGAATAGGAAAATAGTTTATCTACATTGTTTAGGACCAGGCTTGATTCATCAGTTCTAGAGATGAAGGGCCAAGTATGTAGAGGAAATGACCGTGGAGTTAAGTGACAAGACCTGTGTGAGCCCTGCCCAAGCCTTGGGCCAGCTGTTTGACCTTGGGCAAGTCACTTGGCCCCCCTGGGTGCTTGGTTAATTCTTGGTTAAAGGGGCATAAACTGCATTGTCTTCTTCATGGGGTTATTTGGAGGATTCAGTGCGGTGGGACAATCTGTAAAGTGACAGGCTGATGATTAATATTCTCATCAGCAGACGAATGCAATTCCATTTTTCTTGGTCCAACATTTTAAAAATCTTTCCTGATTCTTCCTTTTTTTCATGTCTCGTATCCAGTTTATCAGCAAGTCCTGTTGGTTCTACCTTCTCATATATTCAGAACTGAGGATGCCTCCTCAGCTCCCATACTCCCACAACCCTCGTGCCAGCCACCTTCATCTTTTACCTGGATTGTGACAGTAACCTCCTTACCAACCTCCCACCTGCTTCTGTCCTTGCCCCGTGGTCTGTTCTCAACAGAGCAACCACAGTGACTTTTTAAAAAATGGAAGTCAAATTATATGGCTCTGCCCAAACTTTCCAGTGGCTCCACAGTGTAAAAGCAAAGCCCTTCAGTGGCTGTGAGGCTCTACACAGCTGACCTTCTCTCATCCTCACTTGATCTGCCGAGACACGCTGGCATCCTGTCTGTGCATTGAGCACACCGGGCACACTCCTGCCCTTCGGTCTTCCCGCTGGCCATTCCTCTTTTCCCAGTCACCGCATGGCCAACCCCCTCACCTTCCATTGTTTTCCCAGTGACACCTACTCTGATCCGCTTACTTAAAATTGCAGCCCACAGCTCTTCCCTAGGCCCAGCATTCTGATTACCCCCCTGCCCTTGAGTGTAATTATGCTTGATTATACGCCTTCCCTGGTGGCTCAGTGGTGAAGAATCCACCTGCAATGCTGGAGTCACAGGAGATACAGGTTTGATCCCTGGGTCAGGAAGATCCTCTGGAGGAGGGCATGGCAACCCACTCCAGTATTCTTGCCTGGAAAATCCCGTGGACAGAGGAGCCTGGCAGGCTACAGTCCATGGGGTTGTAAAGAGTCTGACATGACTGAAGCCACTTAGCATGCACGCACACACACTGGAATATGGGGCTTCCCAGGTGGCGCTGGTGGTTAAGAATCTGCCTGCCAGTACAGGAGAGCAAGGAATGTAGGTTTGATATCTGGGTTGGGAAGATCCCCTGGAGTAGGAAATAGCAACCCACTCTGGTATTCTTGCCTGGATAATCCCATGGACAGAGAAGCCTGGTGGGCTACAGTCTATAGAGTCGTAAAGAGTCAGACACGACTGAGTAACTGCCACACAGGCTTGAGTGTGATCACTGTGAGGACAGGGAAATAATAACAGATTCCACCATATTTGCCTAGAACAGTGTCTGGAACATAGAAGGAGCTCAGTAAATACTTGTGAGATGAGCGAACAACTTTCTCCTGACTTGAGTCATGTGACTCACTGGAACAAAAGTTCAAGTTAGATTTGAGGGATCCATTGGTGGTTGGAAAGGAAAGAGATATGTAAATGGAACTTAAGTTGTTTCAGACCCACTTGTCCTCCTGTCCTCTGTAAATTGTAGGGGACATAGAGTCATCCTCTGGGCAGGTCCTGAGGCTCTGGTAGGTTCTTCTCAAAGGTTTGGTGCCTCCTGAAGGCCTCCAGGTCAAGTGCACTTGATTTCGTTCACTGCTGAGGCTGAGCTTCTTCTTGCAGGGTCGGTTGTACTAGTTGGTAATTTAAAACAATTTTTATGTGCAAACTAAAGTACACAGACATATTTTGGACCAATATGCATTTGGTGCTTGTGAATATAACAGTCATGTGACTTAGTAAGAAAGAGGATGAGACTTCAGAAGGATTTGAACAATCAGGGAGCGTCCCTTCCTCCCCCCATTTGTGTCCACTCTTCCCTTCCAAGGATGGAAGGAAGCCAAGAAGCAGTGAACACTAGGGGTATGGAATTGTCCACCAGTGGGTTTGAGGTTGTCCGTCCAAAGCCGAGCATCGCACGTGACACATAGTAGGCTTTCAAGAAATATGTGTTGAGTGAATAAAGGATTGATTGATTATTTAAGATCGATTGTCATAGCTTACCCATGTATAATTGCCAGTGGAATTTATCATTCATCGAAGCAACCTCAGTATCAGAGAAAGTGAAAGTGAAAGTCACTCAGTCGTGTCTGACTCTTTGCCACCCCATGGACTGTGTAGTCCATGGAATTCTCCAGGCCAGAATACTGGAGTGGTTAGCCTTTCCCTTCTCCAGGGGATCTTCCCAACCCAGGGATCGAACCCAGGTCTCCAGCATTGTGGGTGGATTCTTTACCAGCTGATCAGTATTACCAGAGAAATAGTGATTAATGGATTCAACCATATTTGCTGGGTATTTGGCTTGTGCCAAGCCCTTAGCTGGGTGCTAGAGACACAACCACATGTGGGATGTGGTCTTTATCCAGGAGGAGTCTGGGGCAACACAGGCTCTCCAGGAACTGTGGTCCCCGTCCCATAGAGCTGGCGAAAGGCACTGGTGGTAGGGTGTTAGCCATGTTGGGAGAACAATGAACAGGGGCTAATCAGATCTGGTGGGGGGAGGGGGAGTCATTTAAGTCTCTAGGGAGGAAGCAGTTTTTGAGTTGCAGTGGGGGAGGGAAAAGGCAAGATCTTAATTATATACCACCACGGAAATGTGCTGTCTCAGGTCTGTCCTGGGCTTGACCGCTGACGCGCCATCTTGGAGATGCCTGCTCCATCTTCTCGGAGCTCCAGGGCCACGAGCCCCCACGTTTCCAGTGGCCCCTCAGCCCCCCAGAGCCTCTGGCTCTGCTCTCTTATCGCAGAAAGGCATTTCATTCTTCCAGATCAGGCAGCCAGGACCCAAGGAGCTGTTTTCCTCCATTGTGCAAGCATGACAAATCATTAATTTTTGATTGATTTGCTTAGAATTATGGGCGCCCCAGCATTCTTTCCGCCGCTGAACAGCTGTATAACAAATGAATATATCAGTGTGCACAAAAGATCGGCAATCTAAGAGAAGCAATTACATTGGCCACCCTCCCCCACTCTCACCCCTTCCCGGGCAATGAAGGGAGGAAATTTTTACCAGAAATTCCTCAAGTGGCTTTAAAAAAAAATGCCTTTTTATAATTGAATTAAATCTTTATCTCTTCATCTTTTGCAGCAGATTTCCAAACACACACCAGTTCCCCATGTGCTTGCTTGGGTTCCATCCATCCAGGAAGAATCTTTAATAATGAAATTTCAACTCATGAATTAAAACCAAAATGGAAAAAAGAAAAAAAAAAAGGAGCAAATTCTACCCCTCCTGTTTGCTTTTTTTTTTTGGTCGCTGCTATTCCTTTAAGATTTTGGAACCGTACCAGTGCACTAAATGTGACCTCCATAACTTTTAAATTAAGAATTTATGCTGGCTTGAAATTTATGAAATATTTCAGCATGAAAGAAAGCCTTTTTCCCTCAGGAAAATTGAGCAATAAATCACAGCACTGTGGATTTACTGCCCTGGAGCCAGCGAGAGATAGGATTTTTTTTTTTTTTTTTTTTGCTTCATTCTGAAAAAAAAAAAATGTAATCATATAAGACAGCTTAGCTGCTATCCTCCCACTCTCTAGAATTTTTAATTTCAGCTGTTTCTGCTTGGATTTATTTCCAATATTCCTGCTCGGCTTTTCAATTTCCTCAGTTATTAAATTTTAATTCAGTGCATTAGCATTTAAATTAAAAAAGGGTTTATTTTATCGAAATCGTTGGCCAGCCCCCATCCCGTAGCACACGAATTGCCTGTTTCTGCCATTTGCACAAAATGTGAAATGCAGCTAATGTCTTACAACTTACATTTGCACAAATTTAGAAATAAAATTTCTGGGTTAGGAATAATATTTTCTTTCCAAGAAAATCCTTAATAAGAGGATGGAAAAGAACAACTCAACGTTCATTTGGGAGGGAAGAGGAGGGTCGGATGAAACCAAAAATAGCCCTGCCCAGGCCCTGAGAAGAAGCTGGTGTGGTAAGGAATGGGTGGGGCTGGGTGCCCTTGTGCGGAGCTGGCTGGGGGTCTGGGTTTGGGTACCTTTACCACCACCTGCATAAGAGGAGGAAGGCCTCTCATGAGCCCACGCCCCCACCATATTTCATTGACCCTTGAGAGGTCTGGTTAGGTTTGGTCAACTCCACATAGAGCGTCAGAGATGAAAGGAGGTGCGATGATCTGATTGAACTCTCGTGCCTCCTGTCTCTGTTTTTACCTATGAGAACCTCAGGTCCAGGGAAAGGAAAGAGCATGCCCAAGGTTGAAGGTGAGACCCAGACAGAGCCAGGCGGAAGCTGCATCTTTAGGCGCACATGGTCCAGTGGTGGCATCAGCAGTAGAGTTTCCATTTCTACACATACCTGGCCTCTGTTTAGTACTGTACCAGCATCACTGTGGGGTCTCACAGAGTCGGACACGACTGAAGCGACTTAGCAGCAGCAGCAGCAGCATCACTGTATTCACTGTCACTCTGACCAGCCCTTTGGAGAAAGCCTCAAGGCCCTGGGTCTGGTAGATGCTTATGACCTTCAGTCTTGCAGCGGAGGAGTCAGATCAGGCCCCAGGACAGGCTGGGAAGACACGTGGCTCGGTCTAGGACTGATTCTGCCTCTTGCCCATCTGCTGTGTCCTCCTGTACAACTTACTCTGCTTTTCCATGCCTCAGTTTCTTGGGCCCAATAAATGGTACCCTTTATAGCTATATCTAGGGTTGTTAATGATTATTATTATTATTACAGCTGGGCTCACACTAAGTAGTCTTATGTATATAGCTTATTTATCATGTTTAAGTCTCCCTCCAGTCCCAAGAGATAGATCCTAGTGTTGGCATATTGCCATTTTGCAGATGAAGAAACTGGGGCCTCGAGAGTGCAGATGGCTTGCCAAGGATTGTACAGCTCAAAAATGGCAGACCCAGGACTTGAATTCAGACCCTCTGACTCTAAGCCCTGTGCTCTTAAACTTTGGTTCAAATTGAGAATCAGATCAGATTACACTGGGTAATCTGTGAGTTTGTGGTTTGGGTCAAATTGAATGAAATTGCTGGTAATTTGGGCCCAGGAAAATGGCAATATCAACTTAATTCAAATAGTAAGACTTGCTTTGAGATACTTGTGAGGACACAGACAAAGCCAGCCTGGCACCTTAGGGATCTCTGCAACTGAGAATTGGTGTCCTCAGCACTGTGGCTGGTGGGGGTGGGAGGCCCATCGAGGCTGTTCCCTGTTGTTAAAGTAGTCTGGTTCAGTTTGGTTCAGTTCAGTTGCTAAGTCATGTCTGACTCTTTGTGACCCCATGAACTGCAACATACCAGGCTTCCCTGTCCTTCACCATCCCCCAGAGTTTGTACAAACTCATGTCCCTTGAGTTGGTGATGCCATCCAACCACTTCATCCTCTGTTGTTCTCTTCTCTTGCCTTTAGTCTTTCCCAGCATCAGGGTCTTTTGCAGTGAGTCTGCTCCTCACATCAGGTGGCCAAAGTATTGGAGCTTCGGGTGGGTCTGGACTCAGGCCCAAAGGCTGAGATTGAGAGAGGCTGTGATACTGACGTGTGCTCTCTTGAGCATCTCTCACTCGTGGTCCATGGTCCGTCTCTATCACCCTACCATATCTGCTTCTCATATCTGCCAATAAACAGACATTTCCCACCCTGCAGGGATGCACTCTTCCTTCCAGTTATCCCACCCTATCTAGGCTTCTACAGAAAGATTTGCTTGGACAGCTATTTGAACATTTTTAACACTTTGTCTTAATTTGATAAAAATGAATGGAAAACGAAAATGTATGTAGCTACCAGTGATGAGAAGTTCAAATATCATGAACACAATAAAAGGGAAAATGGGAACGCACATGGAGATGGGCAACTGTGCCAAAGAGAGACTCTCTTCCCTGCCCAGTTGCATGTTCAATACACTTGAACTGGTCAACTTTGTGTGAAATTATGTGTGAAGGAAAAGGACAAAAAAAAAAAAAGATAATATTAAAGAGAGGTATGAAATTCTACAAATACACACGTAGTTGAGTCTGAAAGGTGTGCTGGAGGTTTTACTGTGTTTAAGCTCTCTGGAAACAGAATTTCCACCCCTACCACTTTTGCCTTTTCTGATATGAGCAGTCAAACAACTCCTTGCATTCTTTTTCCTTACAAGTTTGAGGAATGCAAGATGTCGGAAAGAGGCTGTAATTGATCCTGTTCTTTTGCTCCCAGTGAAATTATTTGCGAACCATCTTCTGTGCTCTGGTTTCTTCCATGGAAATAATACACTGGCATCCCATTAGCTGTTCCCTCCCAAGCCTTGTGTTTCTGCCTCCTTGTTTCTCCTTCACCTGTCCGTTTCCTTCCTGTGGGCAGTGGAGGCTGTGTATATTCACCTGATTTCCCAGTTGGCTCTCTTGAGTGTTGGAGAGAGATAAAACATTCCAGAGCTGAGGAAGGTGGGCATTAGAATGACCCACACCTGGACTTGTAGCTGTGGGATGTTGGATGAAAGTGAAAGTGAAATTCACTCAGTCCTATCTGACTCTTTGCAACCCCATGGTCTATACAGTCCATGGAATTCTCCAGGCCAGAATACTGGAGTGGGTAGCCTTTCCATTCTTTAGGGGATCTTCTCAACCAAGGGATCGAATCCTGGTCTCCCACATTTTAGGCAGATTCTTTACTAGCTGAGCCACAAGGAATGTTGGATAAATGACTTTAATTCTTTGACCCTCAGTGCCTCACCTGTAAAATGGAGAGATTGTGTATGTGTGTTGGGAAACCTGTCCAGAGGATTAAATGAGAAGCATTCAGTGCCTGTACATTAGTGCTGGGTGGGAAGTTGGCTGGGGAAGTGAGTCTTGGTACCCACAGGGCACTGGGTGGGGAAGTAGACAAGAGAGGGTGGTGGGGACTGTGGCTAACCAGGTAAGTCACCTCAAGGTGATTGGTCACGTGGGACTGTGTGTTGCTTTTAGAAGCTGAACATCTGGCTTTGGGGGGGATGAAATCCCTTTATTTTTATATATTGACTATTTAAATCAAAGTCCACCATCTGGTTTTGCCAGTTTGCAGCTTCTCAGAGGCACTCATAACCAGGTAGCTGCTGCTGTTTTTAAGTCCTCAGTCCTTCATTTGCAGCCCTGAATTTCAGAAAGCTTGGAAACAAAAAGACGTTTTCTAACTGGTGAGGTGACAGAACTTGACCAGAAAGGGGAAGAGGCTAGGTGCTGGCTTCATGTCACCCATGTGCTGACTGCATATGTTTCCCTACAGAAACATCCACCTGCTTGAGCACCGGGTGCTCCCCAGACCCTTCCAGGGTTGTTGCAAAATATAGAACACATGCAACACATCCCCATTCTAAAATTGAAAAGAGTCCGAATTTGGAAACACATGTGCACTTGAGTTTTGAGCTTGCATTATTCCAACTGTGGTTACTATTATCATAAATGTTTCCCCAAAGCTGGGCAATGCATCTCCAACTAGGGGTCTTGGAGAACCCATGGCCTTAGTTTTTCCCATGGCCATGGCCTTGGCATTGAGGTCTCTCCCACGTGGGCCTAGGTGTCAGGATCGCTGGGTGTTTGTGACTCGGTCCTCATGAGACTTCAGGCAACTCCCTTCTCTTCTAGGGCCTCAGTCTCTCCAGCTGAACCAGAATTTTATGATTTCTGAAAGTTTCATTTGGTTAGCCTTATCTCCCCACCTCCCACCCCCCCAAATAAAAGTGATTACAAACCAGCATTCTCTTGCCTCCCTCTGCTTGCAGGGTTGGGGGACAGCCTATTTTAACATAATAGGATTTCCCCCCTCCAGTTGGTAGGAATAAATCTGCGGCTAGTGTTTTATTGGAAATCCCAGCTGAAAATAAAAATGGTGCAATTCAATCTCAGATTTAGCTGGTTACTTACTTTTCACTGAGTCCCAGGAGCTCTGTGGTTGCTGGGTTTATGTTGGCAGTGGGTGCTCAGCTGGATTTAAAGGGCCAAGCAGATTGGTGGTGTAGGGTGGGGTGGGGGTATGGCTGTCCTGACCCCCTCTTGCCACTGGGGGCAGATTTTTCCAGCCTGGAGGAATGGAGCAGGGGGTGGTGGCCCACTCTCCCCTCTGAAAGCTGGTGTTTGAGTGGGAGCTTGGTAGGGTACAGTGGGTAGCCTCTGTGTCTTCCTCTTGGCTGATATAGGTGTCCTGGATTTCCTTTGCAGGCTGACGGAGCCAGTGCAGCTGGAAGGAAAAGCGCGGCAAGCAGGTATGCCCCCCTCCCCGGCCCCCCGCCGCACTCCCCTTTCCTTCATCCCTGGTGGCATGGCTACCTCTGTCTGGTCATCACCTGCCGCCTGAAAGAATGGCTGGTCCAGGCCAGCCCCCTTTGCTGAGAAGTAGCCATGCTTCCCTGGAGGACATGGAGCTGTGAGTAGCACTTCCCAGCTCTCCTGGTGCCCTCTGTGGGCACCTGTGACTGGAATCTAAGGATGACTCAGTGCTGAACTGGCCTTGGCTGCTCAAGTTAGCAGAGACTTGGGGGTGAAGTGCAAGACTGGGCAGGAGGACCTGGGGTTGAATCCCATCTCGATGGCCTCATCGTGAACTCCAAGGGCGCCCAGCCTAGTCTGGAATTCATTGGCCTGACTTCGGTCCTGTGTTCCTCCCCTAAGCTCGTCCCTCCAAATCAGGAGGGTGGAATATTCTGCTTAGCCAGACCTCACCCTTGGAGCTGGCAGGGGATGGCAGAAGGGTGGTCCCCAAAGGAGAGCAGGAATGTCATGACCAAAGATAGGGGGAAAGCAATGCTGGACAGGCCCATGGAGCAGACGTCTGCCACCAGGGGCGCAGGCAGACACTCACTTGCTATAAACGTTAGTGCTGTTCCTGCTGTTCCATTGGATAGAGCAACTGGAGTGGCCAGATGACCTTTATTTAGGGCATTGATGGCAGGAAGAAGGCAAGGGACAGCCTAGAGAGAAGGCTTCCCAGGCCACATCCACAAAATGTAGGACAGGCTCTAGGATTACCTACTGGAGCTGGGTGTGCCAAGCACAGGAGTATGCCCTTCAGCTCATGGAACACTGGTTCTTTAAATGTTAATAGATTTTTATTGGTGGGGGGAAGGGTTCTTTGGCCAAATAATTTGAAGAATGGCGAGTCAAAGTCCGCAGATTTCTTTGCTGTGGAACTTTCCAAAGCATTTCACGTGCTAGGGTGCTTGCCTCAGAGCATCCGAGAGAGAGAGGAGAATGACATGTTTCTCAAACTTACTTAACTGTGGCATGCTTTTATTGAAGTTTATCCCGTGGAGCTAGTGTTCCTTGTAATGTGCTTTAGGAAACCATGCAAGCAGAAGGGTACGGTGCTCAGCTCTGCATTTCAGCGAGATCACCCTGGCCCCCATTTGCAGGATGGATTGGAGATGGCTTGAAAGGAGGAATTGATACCAGGCTGGAGATCTGCGTAACCCATGCAAGCCAGCATGGCCTGGCTTCCACCCACCTCCCCGGTCTTCTCGTACGTCTCCTCCTTGCTCAGTCTGTTTTAGCTACCCTGACCCTCTAACTCTGTAAACCAGGGGTTGCCCGTCTTTACCTATGAAGGGTCAGATAGTCCTTCACACTCCACAGGCTGTAGGTCTCTGTGGCACCTCTGCCAGCATAATCCAGAAACGGCCACAGATGATACATAAATACACGAGCGGCCGTAGTTTGCCAGCGCCCTGGCCTGAGGGGCTTGGCAACTGCTGTTCCTTTGCCTGGGACATTCTTTTCCCCAGTCTTTCCATGATCAGTGCCCTTTCATCCTTTAGCTTTCAATCCCATCCTCCCCTCTGAGACTCCTTCCCTGAGCCCCTCCAGCCCCACCTGTGGCCCGTGTCCCTTGTGGCCTGTTTATGCTCTTCACTTACTCCTCGTATTTCTGTGCTTTCCTCTGCTTTCCAAATGCCAGCTCCAGAGGCCACTTCTGTCTTGTTCAGTGCTGTGGGCTGATCCCCAGCCAGCACTTAGGGAGTGTTTATGGGATGGGTGCCCTGAATGAGGTGGGAGAAGATGGGATAGGGTAGGGGCAGGGAGTGTGGGCTAGATTGAAGGGCTGAACAGTCGAGCCTGGGCTTGGAAACCCAGACAGTGACTCATGTAGCCAGTGGCTGCCCAGCGCCCTTGTATTTCTCTCCTGGGCCCCTGACATTAGAATCTT
Organism: Ovis aries; assembly: GCF_016772045.2. Taxonomy (NCBI): domain Eukaryota; kingdom Metazoa; phylum Chordata; class Mammalia; order Artiodactyla; family Bovidae; genus Ovis; species Ovis aries. The sequence continues at coordinate 9,758,676 of NC_056055.1, read as the reverse complement.
GCGTAAGAACAGTGTGTGAGGCTGTGGCTAGTGGGAGTCCCTAGAAGGTGAAAATGCTTCCTAGATCTGAATGTCAGGACTGAAAGGGGCTTGGGCTTTGTCTGGTCATTCCCTTCACTGAACACATGGGGACAGAAGTTCCTGCTCAGGGTCATGTGCTGAGTGAGTGGCAGTATCAGGCCTTGGCCCTCCCTAAGCTGGTACTCTGTCCACTTACTGATGCTGTACTCAAGTGAGGGTCTAGCCAGCTGCCCCCACCGCCCTCTCTTGTTCATTGAACACCTGCTAGGTTAGACCCAGTAGTCTGTGCTATGGATTCAGGTAGATTAGATGCTAATTTTTCCATCCAACAGACATTAGAGCACCTGCTCCGTGGCAGGCACCATTCAAAGTGCTGGGTCTGCAGCAGTGAATACATTCCCCTTCTTTCCTCATCACTTGTATGTGGGCGTGGCCCTTGCCCTCACTCTCTAATGCACGAATCTCTCCCAGGCTTCCATCTCTGCCTAGTGACCGGAGAACAGCAGATGGGTTTCCCCACAGTGCTAACAGGTGCCTGAAGCTCTATATTGTGTCTTATCAGCCCAAGGCTGTAGTGAGTGCTGAGATCAGCTAGAGATGCCTGGCCTGGTCAGGGGAGGTGGGAGGTGGCCTGTGTGCCATCTGTTTGCTCTCCCTGATTAACCTATATCTGCATACACTTAGTAATGGAGCCCCATGTTATTACCACAGTGCCAGAGTATACACCAGAAAGAATCAGCCCAGACCTTACTGTATGACTTGCAATGCAGAGAAAAAAATTCTAATAATAACTACCATTTAGCCAGGCTCTGAGCTAAGTGATTTACATTTATTAAGCAATATCATCTTAATGAGGCTTCCCTGGTAGCTCAACTTGTAAAGAATCTGCATGTGTGCAGGAGACCCTGTGGTTTGATTCCTGGTTTGGGAAGATCTCCTGGAGAAGGGATAGTCTATACCCACTCCAGTATTCTTGGGCTTCCCTGGTGGCTCAGAGGGTGAAGAATCTGCCTGCAGTGAGGGAGACCTGCGTTTGATCCCTGGGTCGGGAAGATCCCCTGGAAGAGGGAATGGCTACCCACTCCAGTGTTCTTGCCTGAAGAATCCCATGGACAGAGGAGCCTGGCAGGCTATAGTCCATGGGGTTGCAAAGACTCAGACACGACTGAGCAACTATACACAGCACAGCCTGTAATCTTTATCACAGCTCTGTGAAGGATGATCTTATTCCCACTTTACTACTGAAGCTGCCGAGGCCCAGAGAGGTATGTACACAGTTGGAAGTGAGCAGCGCAGCCGGGGTGCCTACCTGGGTCTGACTCTTCTGATGCAGGTGCCTCGCCACCGTGCCCTCCTGCTGCTGTAGGAAGTGATCAGTTTACAGAGTTTAGAGGAGCCTGTGAGGGGACCAGGGCTGGGCCGTCGGCTGGGGTCTTGTCCAGAAGGCGGGGCCTCGGAAGGAGCTCACAAGGGATTTTATATTGATTCTGTTGTTAAAGCTAATAGAGCATCTTTGAAAGACCAGGGCAGTGTTACTGTCAAGTGACCCAGCAATCAGTGTGAGAAGAGAGTTCTGTGTTAAACGTCCAGAGAACATTAACATAGCCCTAAGCTGATACCACTGGTGAATTTGACTCTTGGACAGAGGAGCCTGGTGGGCTACAGTCCATGGGGTTGCAAAGATTGTCGGGCATGACTGAGCCCAGATATTGGGTTAGATTGGCCAGGTAGGGTTAAGAGTCTTGGATGCTTTGTGGAGCATTAGACTCATGCAGTCCCAGCTTCAGATGGAGAGACTAAAGCCCGAGGCTCCCCGAAGTCAAGAGTGAGGCTGGATGGGCCCGGTTGGGACTGACCTTGAAGGACCTGTGACTCTCTGACCGCCGCTCCAAGCTGTGCCATGCATGCTGTGTTATCACACCAGGGTCTGCTTTCGTCCCAGCGCCTTCCTTTTGGCCCAGAACACCTCATGTTGTTCCTTCTCCAGAGGGCCTCTGGCTAAACCCCAAAAGCAACAGCATGGGCTGCTAAGGAATTAGTGTTAAATTGAGGGGGACAAGGAGAGTTGGTGTTTCTGATCCTAGGTGACAACTGCCGTGGTTTGGTTTACTTTCCTGTAACCCAGCCTGGGTCGGTTTTACAAGACCAGTGATCTCAGCACTTGAGGTTAATGCTAACCTGATGTTCAGGTTACAGATTGTGTAGCACAATGCATTTAAACCTCATTTATTCTAAGAGGCGTGGAGGGCTATGGGGCCTTAACTGTAGAAAATTCTAGCATTCTGAATGCGGTTTTCATAGGCAGATAAATGTAGCTTCAGCCTTGCTGTAATGAAGAATTAGGGCCCCCCCCCCCCGCCCCTGCCTTTTTTTGGTCAGTTGAAGGTTTTTAGAGTTGGAAGGACTTTGTTGATAATCTGGTCCAGCCCTTTCATCTGGAGATAAGGCAGGCCAGGGATAGAGGCGGTGAGGGACTCGTTTGTTCGCCATGTGTACCAGTTGCCTAACAAGTGATCCAGGCCATACAGACAGGGAGGCTGGGGTAGAGGAGAAGGTGATAAGACCAAGGCTCATTCATTCATTCCACAAACACTTACTGAGTGCCTGCTAAGTGCTAGGATCTGACCTTGGTGCTATAAATAGTGTGGTGAACAAAACAGAAATCCCTGGTCTTGTGGAGCTCACGTTCTTGTGGGAATGGGGGAGACATAAATACTGAAACTATATCACCTGTCATATGGTAAGAAGTGCTTTGGGGGAAGGGCAGAGAGGGAGATTGGGAGAGTCAGGAGTATTGCACCACCAAGAAGGTGACATTTGAACAGAGATTTGAAGGAAATGAGGGACTGAGTCAAGCAGTCATTTGGGGAAGTGCGTTCTAGGCAGAGAGGACAGCAGGTGCAAAGGCCCTGGGGCAGGAGTGTGCACAATGGGTTGGAGCAGCCACAGGGAGACTGATATGGCTGCATAGGGCCTTGGAGACTGTTGTCAGGACTTTGGCCTTTACCCTGTGTGAAATGGGGAACCACTGGGGGTTTTGAGCAGAGGAGTGACATGATTTGGTTTTAAAAGGATCATTCTGTCTGCCAGAAGAATAAACTGCAGGGGGCAAGATGTTAAAGAGGTACTGCCAAAAGCTCAGGACAGGCAGGACCTTAGACAGTAGGCTTGGAGGGGAGTTTCTGAAAGGCCATGTTTTTCAGGCCTGAGGAATTCGTTTCAGCAAAGCATTTTGTGAGTCCTCCATTCAAAATGCACAGCCTTCTGCTTGGTCCTGGGAGAGCCCCAGAGTTGAACAAGATGGTCCCTGTGGCTCCCACTTTGCATGCTTGGTCTGTGAGGCATCTCACTCACCCTCTCTCTGAGCCCACACTGCCTGGTTTCAGATCCTGGCACCAGCTACTGTCTGGTTGTATGACCTTAGGCTAGTTACCTGACCCCAGTTTCTTCATCTGTAAAATGTGGGGTTGTATTCATATTGCCCTCATAGCGGTGTGAATGAAGATTAAGTGCACCAATGACGATATGTAGGGACTTGCCTGGTGGTCCAGTGGCTAAGACTCCATGCTTCTAATGCAGGGGGCCTGAGTTTGATCCCTGGTCAGGGAAACAGATCCCACATGCCGCAACTAAAAGAGGCTGCATGCCACAACTTTAAAATTAAAAAAAAGATCCTGTATCCGCAACAAAGCCCTGGCACAGGCAAACAGTTTTCTCCTTTTTTAAAGTGGTATTATATACCCTTAGCCCAATGCCTGGTCTGTGGTAGATGTTCGGTAAATGCTTGTTTTTATTGCCACTGTCGCTGCAGTGCTGGATTCCATTCTCAGGAGGAGGGAACAGTGGGTGGCAGTTGACTTCTCATAGAGCCTGGACATCAGAGGGATCCTGGAGGTGGACTGTGGGGGTGGAACTTACGTTTGAGGGCCCTCCATGATCCACTTCCCGTGTCCTGCAGTTTGCGCATCTCAAGTGACCCTCCCAGGGTCCCTCTGAGGCACCAGTTGGCATCTCTCCTTCTCACAGGGCCTGAAAAATAGACTGTTCATGGTCAACCAGATAATCAGATGGCTTTGGGCCTCATTGAGTCTTGTCCTTTAAGCCAAAGTTTTCCCCCCGATGGACAGTTAAATCTCATAACCACATGTGTATGTCTGTGTAATTGTTTTTAAATGATAGCTTCTTCTTGTTTAGCATTTTGGCTTTCAGCAGGAAAATTGAAGTAGCCCTAAACAAATTAACCTTATTTGCACAAAATTCCATAGTACCAGTAGGCCTGATGCTGGTCAGTGACCAGGATGGTATTAGCAGAATGAATTATATGAGAACCATCCAGGCGCCATCTTCATCTTGGGGGCTTCCCTGGTGGCTCAGAGGGTAAAGCGTCTGTCTGCAATGCGGGAGACCCAGGTTCGATCCCTGGGTTGGGAAGATTCCCTGGAGAAGGAAATGGCAGCCGACTCCAGAATCCTTGCCTGGAGAATCCCATGGACAGAGGAGCCTGGTCGGCTACAGTCCATGGGGTCGCAAGAGTCGGACACAGCTGAGCGACTTCACTTTCACTTTTCAGTCTTTATCTTGACTGTTGGTTTGTGTTCCTGTAATTGGAACTCATTTGATTTCCAGAAATGTGTGTTCTCACCCAACCAGACTTGGGACCAGAGTTTGGCTATAAAAATCATAAACTGCAGGCTGACTGTAAGGGTTCATCTGCTTACTCCAAAGGGGCCCCTTGCTTTTCTGATGGGCACAGTTCACTCTGCTTAATCAGTTACTGTTAACTGTACAAATAAGGCAGATGCTGGAAAAATTCAGACATCCTTAAGATTGTCCTCTGGAGATGGCCACAAAAATGCAAACTGCAAGTCATATGTATCAAAAACGGTGAATTGCTTTTCCAAATGGCCCTGCGGTTCTCAGGCTTGGGGTGGTCCAGCAATGGGGAGTGATTGGGGTCTCTCGGGAGCCCAGACTGTCTAACCACCCAGCTCGAGTTTCCCACCTGTGCTCCTTGAGCATGTTTAAGAAAGTTCTCATGAAGCTGCAGTGGCCAGTACAGAGCATCTGGAAGTCTTGTCTTGTCCTGAAGAAACTCATTCTTGAGCGTGGAACCAGGATGATATGACCGGGTTGCTTCTCAAAAACTCCCCCTGTTTTAAAATGTATTTGATGGTGCCAGGTCTTAGTTGCGGCATGTGGAATCTAGTTCCCTGACCAGGGACCAAACCTGGGCCCCCTGCATTGTAAGTATGGAGTCTTAGCCCCTGGATCACCAGAGAAGTCCCTTGAACCCTTTAATGGCAAAAGCCCTCAATCTGAGAAAGCAACCCTGGAAACGTCCACAGCCTCACTGTCTATACTGTTCTCCTCACCCTTGGCTTCCGCCTCCTCCAGGTTTCATGCAAACCACGATGGTTAAGAGCGTGGGTACATCACACCCACCACCTTGATGACACCACCTTCCCATCCTGCAGTGAACCTGTCCACGTGTGTGCCCACCTCTCCCTCCTCTTCATTGCGGATGTATGCAGGGCCCCCTACCCTCCATTCCTTTGGTTTTCACAGGGGCTAAGCACTCCTCTCCTGCCTTCATTTATGAGTTCTCCACCTGTGACCTAAGAGTTCGTCTTTTCCACAGTTGGACCACACTTTTCATGTTTTGCCTGACAAGTGCTTAGTAGAGACAGGAGAAGAGAACTAACAGTTACTGAGCCCCGCTAGGTGTCTGATGCTGTGCTGGGCGCCTTATGAACATCTCTGTGCTTTAATCTTCTAAATAACCCTTCAAGGTTAGTGCTTACACATCAGGAAAGAGAGGTGTGTGCAGGTTAGGAAGCTTGGCAACAGCCTGCACACCTAGTTTATCATCTTCAAACCCCTTGGGGAGACTGGACTGTGTATAGAGGAGTCTCGTTTGTATATCCGGGGGCAGCACACCTCTGGGAAGTGAGGGACCAGGCTTGGGTGTTCATAGTAGGGCGCGTGGATGGAACTGGCTGTGCATTCCAGATCCCATACAAGGTCATCAGCTGATCTGGTGGATGGAGAACAGAGGGGTGGAGGCCAGATGTAGTGCCAGGATGGGGCAAGCATGGTGGAGGGACGGCAGAGCTTTCTAAGCAGCTGGGCAGCTCCTGGCATCAGTTGTCAAGGTGGGCAGGAGAGAAGGGGTGCAGTCCTGTCGGGAGGCCTCTTTACATTTCATGCCAAGGTGAATGGCCAGGAGTGTTGGGCATCAGTGATCGAGGCTAAGTCGCAACCTCAGTAGGAAGTAACGTTGATGGCAGAAGGGGTGTATTCTCTGTTTATATTGCTAGTGTGAGAGCCTAGGTGTAGCCTCACTCTTCATGGTTGAGACACCTGCTCCCAGGGTCTGTGCAGGACACCATGGGTGCCCTGGAATGTGCAGGACAGTGAGCATGGGCTCCTATGTGGCCTCACCTTCCCCGCCTGCCTGTCGAGGGCATTCTAAGTGGGTGAGAATTCCTGAGTCTGCAGAGTCTCCAAAGTTGTGTAGGGCGAATCATAGCACGGCGGGTTTTTAGAGAGCAGTGCTCATTGCTAGCTGATACGTGTCATACCGTGAACCAGCCCATTGGAAAACACAGTCAGTGCCTCTGTGTAAGACACTGTTAATAGCAACTCTTATTACTGACCTGGGCCAACCTTCCATGTGCCATGACTCCTTTGAAGGAAGCTTCCAGCTTTTCCTGGAGGGCCCCACCTGCTAAATGTCGGAGTCTGTGACTTGACAGCTGTTGCTCAAGACTCCTGCTCTTCTCTATTTTAGGTTTAAATTAACCAGGGAATTAACTCGTAATATTTAAGTCTTCACGCTGTCTTTCCGAGCTGCGGTATTACCCAGTGTTGTGGCTGACTGACAGCCATACATTGTAGAAAATTAAGTGCCTAAAAATTAATTCAGACTAATGATATATTTATGCATTGTAGGATATTTTGAATTTCTAGACTGTTAAGAGTTGTTTAATAGGTTAATAGTTTTTAATCTATTAATCTAATCTTTCCTACTTGACTATTTATTAAAATATTTCAGTGATACATGAGAGAAGTGGATGATTCTGAGGGTTATTAAGGCATGGGTGATGGCGTGAAGATTTGGATCACGGGTGGAATAGTAAATATAGCTGCCTCGATACTGGGGTTTGCAGCATCTGGGGTTTTGCTGTAGGTTCTTTCTCTTTTGGCCCTTCCGGGTTCGTAGTGAAGCTGTGACCTTTATCCTCATGATTTCTGTTCTTGTGGCTGAAAACAGGAACCTTTTTACACCCAAAAGACATCAAGGAGAGCTGGAGGTCAGCGCTGAGCAGAGCCCAAGCACCTTTCTCTGCAGCAGCGATGGGCCCTCCGTTTCTCTGTTTCCTTGCATTTCTCTGTTTTCCGTTTTTAGCATTGAGCGTGTGCCTGTTCGGCCAAGATACCAAGGATACGGTAGGAGACAAGGAAATGCACATGTTCCCTGTCTCTTGGAGCTTCTGGTCATTCAGTCTTGCATTTCTTCATTCATTCAACAAGTGTTTTTTATTATTTTCTCTAGGAAAAAAAAAAAAAAAACAGAAATCATCCAGATGATGGTTTTAAAAAGTCCAAGGATTGGAGTCAGGCAGACCTGGTGGAATCCTGCTTCTGTCACTAGAAAGCTGTGTGACCACGAGAAAGTCACTCTGTTTCTCTGATCCTCGGTTTTTTAATTTGTGAAACAAAATTACCTGCCATGTAAGGCATTGTGAAGAGCAAGGAGATGGTACTTGCACACGGCCTGAAGCAGCGCCTTGTCCCCGGCCCCTCCTAGCCGCCTGGTGTGTCCTGACTGCCCTGTCCTCGCTCACCCTGTGACTGTATCATTGCATCAGCATCTCCACTCCACGTGCTGGCGTTTTCACACCTGGCTGTTTACTGCTTGCATCGTGGCTGACATCTGCCAGGGTCCAGGTTCAGGGGTACAGAAAGCAGTGGGGTGGAGCCACAGGGAATTGGCAGTGAGACTCGGAGCCGGACCCTGTTAGAAGCAGAGGGGGAGCCCAGAGCCACTGGTCTGAGGCTTCAGGCTCCTTTGTGGGTATCACCCTGAGACTTCAGTGCCCTACCCCTGCCCAATGGCCTGAATCTGCTAATGGAAGATATAATAGTGGCCCTGCATCTTCAGGGGCTGGAGTCATTTTGTAATACCAGATCACCATCCTGTCCACCTTGAACTTGCATGTTATATATCAGTTCAGTTCAGTCGCTCAGTCGTGTCCGACTCTTTGTGATCCCACGATCCGCAGCACTCCAGGCCTCCCTGTCCATCACCAACTCCCGGAGTCCACCCAAACCCATGTCCATCGAGTTGGTGATGCCATCCAACCATCTCATCCTCTGTCGTCCCCTTCTCCTCCTGCCCTCAACCTTTCCCAGCATCAGGGTCTTTTCAGATGAGTCAGCTCTTCGCATCAGGTGGCCAAAGTATTGGATTTTCAGCTTCAGCATCAGTCCTTCCAATGAATATTCAGGACTAATTTCTTTTACCAATAGTATCTCAAAACTGGAGGAAAAAAAGTGATGGTGTCAGAGCGTTGCTAAGGCTGCCCTGTTGGTATTTCAGAAAGTAGAAAGAGCTCGTTGCAGTCAAGAAAATTTCCACCGGAAAGGATGAAGACAAGACTGTGACAGTTCAGGAAGAAGCTTCGCTTATTCAGAACTTTGGCTCCAATGAAACATCTCCAGCTCGTGTCCTCCCGAGGGCCAGATGGGTGGGACGTTGCTGCCTTCAGTTCTGGGTGTCAGCTGAAGCAGTCCAGACATCAACAATTCTTTTGGGGGGTGGGGAGAGGGAGACGCCTCAAAGGCCACGCTGCATTGACCTTTGCAAGGTTCGTTCTTGGCTCCTTAGGCGAGCAGGCGTTGATTGGTCACCTCACCCAGGCAGCGCTGCAGGTGACCGCAGACCGAGGAGACAATGTCCCTGTCCTCGTGTAGCTCTCGTTCTAGCTGGGGAGACGACGAGGACGAGCGGTAACAAGGGTGTTACATGAGTGCATGGTAAATACTGAGCAGAACAGGTAGGGCAGGGAAGGGATGTGGACGTTTGAGTGGAGACCTGGAGGAGGAGAGATCCGGCCATGGGCATCTGGGGACCGGGGAGAGTATTCAGAAAGAGCGAAGAGCAGATGCAAAGGCTTGAGGCAGGAGCCTGCCCCACCTGCTCAGGGGACAGGGAGGAGGCTGCTGTGGCCCCCGGGGGAGGAAACGGGAGGGACAGGGTTAGCAGATGAAGTCAGTGGGCACGTGAGGCATGTCTCAGAGCCCTGAGGGTTGAAGCAAGGAGTCTGGCTGCTACTCTGGGTGAGAGTCAGAACCGTAAGTGGGTTTTGAGCCAAGGAGTGACGTGAGCTGGCCCGGCCAGGATAGAAACAGGGAGACGGGCTATGAGAATATTACAGCAAAACAAGAGAGCTGGGAAGGCAGCTTGATGAGAGTGGTGGTGGTGGGCTGGTAAGCAGTGGTAGGCTTCTGGACATATTCTGAAGGTGGGGTTGATAGGATTTGCGGGTAGACTGATGAGTAGGGAGTGAGAGGGAAGAGACGAGGATGGTCCCAGAGAGGTGGAATCGTACTAACTGAAATGGAGAAGACTACTGTTAACCGATGACTGTGTCCTTGGCAGCAGGGTTTAGCTGGAAGAGCACTGGGATTGGAGTCAGGAGAATTTCCTGACTTGGGGGAAGGGGCACAGCCGCAGCTCAGTTTGGACCTGTAAATAGGGGTGCCTGCCTGTTAGGCATCCAGGTGGAGGTGTCCACCGGGCAGTTGTTCAGGTAGGTCTGGATCTCAGGGAGCGGTCCAGGCTAAAGATAGGATTTGCAATTCATCATCACATAGTTCATATGTAAAAGCACGAATCTAGGTGCGATCATGTAGGAAGTGAGTATGAGTAAAAATAGAAGAGGCTTTCGAACTTATCCTTGGGACAGGTTGACATGGAAAGGTTGGGTTGGTAAAGAGGAATCCCCAGAAGAAAGGGGAGTGGCTAGAAGGTGAGAGGCCCATGGGAAGGCTCAGAGCATAGCAAATAAAGAGTTGGAGGAGAAGAGAGGGGAGCTCGTTAAAGCCTGCCGATAGAGATGTATTCAGTCAGGACCGAGTAGGGATTGTTGGACCTAGGAGCTTGGAGGTCCTGGGAGACCTTGGAAAGAACTGCTCTGGTGGAATGGGGGCAGAGGGCAGAAACCTCACTGGACCTGGAAGGCATTGCCGAGGAGAGCCTCCCTATATCTGCAAATAAAAGTCATTTGTGCTCCAGTTATTGGTAGGTGGTCAGCTGGGTAGAACTGGAGGACTGGGTCAGTGGTCAGCCTCTGCAGCAGGGTACACACGGCCCCTGACATCTTGGCTGGATGTGTGTTAGTTCATTTAATACCACGTGCATCCATGCATTCATAGAGAGTGTTGTGTTTAAGCGCAGCTTGAGGCCAGTTAACCCTCTTTCGTAATGAGTGGAGTCTTTTAATGAGGGTTTATTCTAGAGAGAGTTAACCAAGTCATTACTTACACACTGTGATTAGAGATCCCTCCCCACCAGCTTTAGCATTATTTCAGTGGCTAAAGTAGCAGAGGAAATAAGCAGTGGCCTTTGGTGGAGGTGGAGTGGCCCTGAGGCTGAGCCTTGCGGCAGAGGCAGGAGACACCTGTGGGGCAGAGGTCAGGCCTCCATCAGGGCCTTAGACATCTCAGACTCCAGCTCACTCATCATCAGATGGGAAAACTGACTCAAGTAGGGGCAGGACGGAAGTCCAGTGTGCTGAGGACTTCTCATGACCCCTGAGACTTGCTAGAATTTTAAGTGCTAGCATTTGTGGTGGGATGATGTAGAAACTCCACCCAGGAAGAACTTTGGTTGACTCCTGGGCATCTGGCATCGCTGGGACTCTTCCTTCAATGTGGCCAGAAATGACATTTGTCTCTGGGCCTCCAGTCCACTGAGAAGTTGTCTGGTGGCTCTCTTGGACTGCAGGGCTTAGCGGGAACAACTCTAGGACAGAAGTTGCAAGAATTGGTCTCAGATCCATTGCTGGAGGTTGTGTGTCCTTGGGCACACCGTTCATTATGCATCGTGTTGATGAGTCTGTCCTGTGCAGCAGGCCCCAGGCTGGGGCTGGATGTGGAGGGGGGAGGAACAGACATGGGCCCTGCCCTCTGCTCTGGTTCCCTGTCTGGCCACAGGGCACTTGTGAGCGCCAGATGTGATGGGGTGTATATGAGCAGCGAACCGTCTGCTTCCCAGAGGAAGAGGTTTGTTTCTGAAACCTCCCAGAGCAGGCGTGTGGGCGCATTGACCAGATCAGACCTGGCCATGGGGATGAGTAAGAACAAAGCAAAAGAAAACTTTGGGACTGGCGGAAGCCACGGGTTTGCAAAGTTAACTGCTTTGGGGCTGTTTCTTCTAATTTAGTCACATGTCGTGTATTAGTTTCCTGTAGCTGCCGTAACAAATACCACAAATTGAGACGCTTAAAACAAGAGAAATTCTATCTCTCACTGTTCTGGAGGTCAGAAGCCTGAAAGCAGGTCTAGACCAGGGTCCCACACCGTCTGGAGGTCCTGGGGGCAGATCTACTCTTGGCCTCTCCAGCTTCAGGTGGCTGCAGCGTCCCTTGGCTTGTGGCCACATCCGCCCAGTCCGTGGTCCTCCTGCCTTCTCATCTTCTCTGTAGTGTCCCCTCTTCTGTCTGTCAGATGTCACCTGTGTCTCTTATAAGGGCACTTGTCATTGCACGTAGAACCCACCCAGAGAATCCAGGACAGTCTTGTCTCAAGATCCTGAAATGAATTGCATCTGCAAAGAGCCCTCTCCCAAATGAGTTCACATTCATAGATTCCGGGGATTAGGTCCTGGGTCTATCTTTTGGCTTCCCCAGTGATTCAGATAGTAAAGAATCTGCCTGCAGCAGGAGACCTGGGTTCGATCCTTGAGCTGGGAAGGATCCCCTGGAGGAGGGCATGGCTACCCACTCCAGTATTCTTGCCTAGGGAGTCCCATGCACAGAGGAGCCTGGCAGGCTACAGTCCATGGGGTCACAAAGAACGAGACACCACTGAACGACTCACACTTTCTATCTTTTGGAGGGGCCACCATTTACCCATGCCCCCGCCCCCACCACCACCACTAAAAGCAAAGTTGTTGGTATCAGAGACAGAAAAAGTGGTGTTCCTGGAGGCCTACCCACCACCATCCTTGTAATTCAGGCCCCATGGGTGCTTTGGGGCCATTGCTCTGGAACCACTAGGCCTTCAAGGATCACACTTCGAGAACCATTGCTTAGTGAAAGGCCAGGTCCCTTAGGGCATTCCTTGGGCAGGGACCTGCTTGGTCTGGCTCCTGTCCTGGCATTCTGGCCTGAGCGGTAAGCAGTGACCACAGACATCATGTACTTACTGAGAAATATCCTTTTAGTGCCTGACTTTAGATTTTATGTTGAAGTGTGACTTCGGTTAAATATAAAATTCATAGCATATCTTGAGCAACTATTTTGTAGTTATCTATATATAAATCTATTTTACAGCGACACAAATAGAATAGATTATGGAGTGTCAGCATGTAGATAGATTCCAAGTGCTTTTTCACTAATATACCTAATGATTCGTGCTGAGAATATCCAAGGGCTCCACTGTACATTTAAATGGATATAATTAAAATAATGAGCTCTATTTTAAAAAATGATATATGAAAAAAAATTTTTTAAGAAGTTTGAAAGAGCTGCACTACTAATTCAAAGTGATAGAAGGACTTCTGCAATTCCATTGTTATGAGGACACCTAATTAAATGTGAAGCATCCATGAAAAGCAACATTTGGGCTTGTAAATCTAAATTGTGAAGCCAGAGGAAGAGAAGTCCCCATGTTCTCAGTGTAGTGTGGGCTCGGGGGTGTCGCCTTTAAGGGAGAAGATGGTTGTGTGCCATTGTGCCTGTGGGCGAGACGATGGTTGATGTAGCTCCTGGTATAAGAGTCGCCCATGACAGGCTGGGAGGGGGGCGGTGCATTCAGAGGTGGGGGGTCTAACTCCATCCCGAGCAATCAGGGAAGGCTTCCTGGAGGCAGGGACGTCATCGTGGACCAGTGTCATTAAAATGGCAGTTGCCATCCACGCACATCCATTCTGTGCTCACCACCTGCCCCGCGCTGGCAAGGTTCATGGTGGTCCCCCATTAACAGACAAGGATACTGAGCCTCAGAGAGGGGAGTGTCTGGCCCGAGGTTGCGGGGTTTGTGGACACCCAACCTGTCAGACTCCCAACAGCCCAATCTGTCAGACTCCCAGCAGCCCTCCCTTGCACCAGGATGGCAGATGCTGTTGAGGTCCTTGAGGGCAGGAAGGGACCCTGAGTCTGCTTAGCTGGGATGGTCTCAGACCCCAGGGTGAGGGTGTTCTGGGTAGGGGGCTGTCCTTCCTGCTCTGTGACGTCAGCTGCAGGGACCGCTGACAGGTGGGACCCCTCCACTCTGATGATCTCTTCTCCGGCCCTGGGAAGCATGTGGGCTCTGAGCTTGGGGCTGAGCGCCTTCTCCAGGCAGGGTCGGGGCCAGCCAGAGGCCAGCCAGGGAAGGGTCCTGTCTGCCCAGCTGCCCCAGGACCTGGGGGCTGTGTTCTTGCCAGATTGGCCCCTGGCAATCAGACAGGGTCCCTGAGTCCCATCTCTGTGCCCCGCGAGCCTTAGAGTGGGCAGGACTGACCAGTGGTATCTCCTGCTAGGTCTCAGGGCAGGAATCGGGGTTTCAGCAGCTTCCATCAGAAGTTTCTCTTAGTCACTCTAGACTGTGTTCTGGTTCTACGTTTTTTACAATTGATCCTCTTGAGGCCTTTTGAGTAGGTGCCGGGCTCCCTGCCTCCCTGTGCAAAAACAGGCTCAGAGAGGGTCAGGGCCCACACAGGGGTCCAAGCTGGGATGGCAGTACTGGGGTTTAAACCCCACTGGTTTACTTCTGCAGACCCTGCACTAAAATCAGTGCCATGTAAGACTCTTCTCCAGTGTCCTCGGCACGCTTCCTTTCCCTCCCGCCATCCTGTAGACGGTAGGTACCCTTAGAATGTCTCCACTGGGGCCATTCTTCTAGGTCCCTTGCAGACGCTGCCTTGTGTCTGCATCACAGCACTGTGGAGTAGGTGCTGTGTTTATCCCCGTTGTATAGGTGTGAAGACTGAGGCTCAGGGAGTGACGTCACTTTTGCAGGAACCCACAACTTGAGAATCGCAGTTCTGAGATTTGGCCCTGGGATGATCCAAATTTAGTTCCTTGCATCCTTTTCCTGCCAGGCCGTTAGGCCTCCTCTGTTCCCTCTTCTTGGTTTGCAGACAGCCTCCTTTCTGTGTCCTTACCTGGTAGGGAAGGAGTGGGAAAGATCTTTCTCTTTCTTCAAAGGCCACAGTCCTATCAGATAAGGGCCCCACTGTTCTGATCTTCTTTAACCTTAATTACCTGGTAAAGACCTTATCTCTAGATACGGTCTCAATTGGGGATTAGGACTTCACCCTATGAAGTGGGGGTGGGGGGTGCAGTGCCATCCACAGCCCTTCCCCAGTGGCCCTCCTGTGCCCTCTCCTCATCAGCTAGGGCCTTCCTTCTCTGTCTCTGCTCAGTTCCCCCACCTGGGAGGGACAGTGGCCATGATAAAGTCCATGCTCTTGGGGTAGATGGAGCTGGAAGCCCAGAGGGGGAAGAGTCTTGTCCAGAATCACACAGCAAGCCCCCTGCTGATCCAGGATGAGACCCCAGGTCCTGCCTCCCAGCCTGGACACCTCCGCTAAGCTCCAGTTGGTATACTAGCTGGCCCTGACGGAACCTGCCTGGGTCTGGGCCTTGAAGTTTACGGTGCAGCTGCCTTTCTGGAGCAGTGGCGAGCGCTGGACCTGGCCAAGGCAGCATCACAGGCCGGGAACATGATCAGATTCCCCAGCTTGTGCACACCTTGGTTTTTCCAACCAATGCCAGAAGGACGAGGGGCCCTTGTGATAAGACAGAGAGTCTCCCTGAAAGGAGAGTGGTTCCAGTGGATGGCAGGGACCTGGCTTCTTGCCTTGGCTGGCCACCGGTCTTGTGTGTGGCCCTGGGCAGGTCACAGCTCTGCGTGAGACCTGAGTGCTTTCCTCCATATTGAGCGTATTAACTTGAGGATGGTTTCTCTTAATTTGAAGAGCCACCTAGAGGCCAGAGGGTGGGGGCCCAGATCGGTTCCATAGCTTCCCTGCCTTTCGGCTTGTATGTTCCTGTCTCTAAAGCAGGAGGAACGCTGCAGCCTTTCTGCAAAGGGTGGGGTGGACCCCACTCTGCACACATCAAGCCGCTGACACCCCTACCGCTCCAAGTGTAGCACCTGCCCCCTGGCCACTTGTTAGAAATGCACGCTTAGGCAAGCCCCCAGACCTGCTGAACCAAATCTGCATCTTACCAAGATTCTCAGCTGATTCATGGGCACATCGAAGCTTGAGAAGAGCTGATTTCTTCCAGCCAGAGCTTTCCTTACAGGTCTCGTGTAGCTCCAGTTATAAGAATTACTGGTCACATTTAGACCTCAGCTTCTCCATCAGCAAAATGGGTGGAATTGGAGCCATCAGAGCCCAGTGATTTTCAAACTGTGTTCCTCAGAGCCCCCAGGGTTCCCTAGAGGATCCTCAGGGGCACCTGAGTGGCCTGTGCTTTGTAAGGTAATGGTGACTTGAGAGGTGGGTCTGTAGCTGGACATTTTGCAACCTCCTGGACTGGGAGGGGGGTTTTCCAGGCAGGTCTGGGGCGGTGCTGGGGTCCAGTCTGAGCAGACTCCCTTCTTTGCCAGGGAGCGCTTGAAGCGCAGCCAGAGAAGCAGCAAGCTGGAGGGGCCAGAGCCCGCGCCGGCCGAGGCCTCGCTCAGCGCCGAGCAGGGAACGATGACGGAGGTGAAGGTCAAGACGGAGCTGCCGGACGACTACATCCAGGAGGTGATCTGGCAGGGCGAGGCCAAGGAGGAGAAGAAGGCAGTCAGCAAGGACGGAACCACCGGCGATGTGCCCGCCGAGATCTGCGTGGTGATTGGCGGCGTCCGCAACCAGCAGACCCTGGGTGAGCACCTCTCCACAGGGTCGGGCCGGGGCCGGGGGGGGAACGTGCCGCAGAGTGCTGGAAGAGACAGGCTTGGGATCCCTGCCCCTCCCTGGCTGAAGGGGCCTTCTGTGGCTCCCCTCTGCCCTCAAGGAAGGGCCTCGGCTCCTGACACTCACCTTTACCTGCTCAGCTCTGCTCTGGAGCGCTTGTCTTCCCACTTGACGTGGCAAAAGCTGACCTGTCCTTTAAGATTTCGCTCAGGTCAGATGCCTGGAGCTTCCTGCGGGCCTGGTGGAATCCCTCCACTGTGCGTCCAGCAGAGCACACAGCACTCAGTGTCCTAAATGCCCGTCTGCATTTCTTCCTTCTGGGCTTCCCCGGGGGCGGCTTTCAGTGTGGGTCCTGTTCAGATTAGTTGTCTGATCAGGATCGGATGAGTCGTCGTCTGGCACTTTCTTCTACCACTTGTGGTCTGGGCTGGGCTCCGAGGAGCTCAGAGAAATGAGCTTCTTAGAAACCATCTCTCCCTGCTTCTCAGCGTGAGCCAGGGGATACCCCTCCGAGGCTGCGTACAGTCCTGCCAGGTTTGCAAACGCAGATGCCCGCAAGGCCCAACAGATACATTTATTTAGCATCGTGGAGATGAGCCAGACAGGCAGGTGGTGGGGCTCGGGTCCAGCTGGAGAGTTACGGTAACTAACTAGGAAGATGGGCTCAGTGTGGCTAGATCTCTGGACACAGCGCATGCCAGAAATGAGAATTTTAAGGTAAATTTTTCTGGCTTTAAATGTTGGTGACTAATTTGACTTTTAAAATCTGCCAAAGGAAACATATCTGTGGTCAGAGTCCTTCCATGGGCCACCAGTTTTGCAACTCCGGCCTGTAAAATATTAGAGTCCACGTGCCCCATCCTGGCACAGAGGCCTTGCCTGGTCAGTTCCCAGACCTCCATTTGCATCCTTGCTGTCCTCCGCATTCGCGTGCTCAGGAGGCCACCTGCCTGTCCCTCCTGGGGCAGCTGTGCCCACCTCCTCCTGACTTCCAGGCTCCCGTCCTGTGAGAGGCAGGCAGGGCCTGGTGGGGGGAGGCTCTCCTAGCTCTCTTTCCCGAGTTTAAACTCAAGTCCTGTTGCCGTTTTTCCCGACCGCTGGGGATCAGCCTCGAGCCCCCTTTCCCCGCTGTGCCTCAGCTGGTGGTGGTCTCCGTGCCCTGCCCGGGCCGCTCCAGCGTCCTGCTGGCAGCCTGCTTCTGGCATCGTCCGGGTGAGTCAGGGAGCATCCTCAGGGAGGCTGGAAAGCTCCATCCTCCCCCGAGACAGAAGGGGAATGAGCCAAAAATGCTTGCTGAAGAGCGTGAGTGACCTAGCCCGGTGTCGAGTGAAAGAAGGGTCTGCTCCGGGACTCGTGTCTTAGCTCCCTCCACCCGGCTTCACACCCCATGGCCAAGGACTGTGTCAGCCTATAAGGGAGGTGTTCGTTAACTGAGACGATCTGCCCATGCTCACTTTTGCGGGGCGGGCGGTGTTTTAAGACTCACTGGACTCAGGAGCTATGTATGCCCTTCACTGGGAGATGTCCAGTGAAGGGTAGTTGAATCTGAATCTTGAGATGGGGTCGGCAGTCAGGCTTCAGGGAGGAAGCCTGGAGCGGCCATGCTAAGGAAATGCTGGGGTGTCCTCCCTGGGTCAGCTGCCTGCACAGTGAGAGGCCCCAGGGCTTCGTGCCAGCCATGGACGCTGGTCTCCAGTTCAGCTGTTTCTCAGCATCAGGCTCCTTGCCCTTGCTGTGCCTCGCTCTCCTCTCCTGCTAAAGCAGGCATGCTCCCTGTCCTGGCTACCCCACGAGTGTGGGAACCACACAAAGGGGCAGTGGGTGGGGGACAGTATTGTACGCGGAAAACCTTGGCTCTTCAACCTGGGAACGCAGGTTCCCTGACTTAGTGTCTGTTACAGCTTGGGCAGGCTGCTTGACCTCTCTGTGCCTCAGTTCTCACAATTGCAAATTCATGGGGCTTTGTGAGGATGCACCATGATCACGTGTATAAAGTACTCAACGTCATACTTAGTAAATAATTCACCATTATTCTCAGTAATACTCGAGTTGATAGTATAACATACCCTTTCAAAAGGAAAGAGTAGTAATAGTTTCTGCTTTTCCCCCAAGTCTGAGAAACAAGCCAGTGTGCCGTAGAGAAGAAATAGGACGGGGAAGAGAGTCGGCACTGGATGAGGTGTCAGAAGACATGGCTTCTGGTTGGTTCTTGATTTTCTCACCTGAGCTCCTTCTAGTACTGCTCCGCCTTGCCCTGCCAAAATCCAGGGACTTTCAGGATGTTTTCAGATTTCTGAGCAAAGTGCTTTTGAGAACCCTTGTGGAAAAGGTTTAAAAGCCATGGTTAGCTGTGGAGCTGCCATTTGGGAGCTGGTACCAAAGCTGGAGCTGGGTGCTTCCTGCTGGTGGTGATGGTTGTCTCACACCCGTCAAGGCTGACCTTGCCCCTTGAGGGTGTAGTTTCTGCCAAGGGGCAGGCTTGAAGGAATCTGGCTTGGCCTTTTAGTAGCCGGAAAGAAAGGCAATTAAAAAAAAAAACTGATGTTAGAATGAAACCTTATGAACTCATCCCTTCTCAGAATGGCGTGTAGACATTATCTGATGGGCCAAGTCCAAGCAGTCGCTGCTGGCTATTAGGAGTTCCATGCTGAAGGTTCTGAAGGGTGGCATGATTGATTATTGATGTCTACCATGGATGTGGAAGTGGGCAGTGGAGCCCCACGTGCTATAGATTTGGCACGCGGCGCCCTCATTTTACAGAGGGGCAAGCAAAGCCCTGGGAGATGGAAGACTTGGCAACTCCACTTCATAACACCTGTCCCACCTGCTTCTGGAAGTAGAACAAGGAGGGAAGGCAGTCCCTGGGCTGTGGCCAGGGCGGAATGCTGGTTAGAGTTGCTCTTTGAATGAGCTTGTGCTACAGTGTGGCTGGGCACTGTGGAGTTAACATGTTCCCGAGGCACTTGGCAGGGACGCAGAGGGCTCTGGCCAGCTCTGTCACTAAACAGAATAGTGTTCCTATTCGATCAGCCAGTGCTATCTCATGAGGGAACCTTCCGTTTGCCTGCTCTCTGAGCTCCATCCCTCTTGTCCCCACCCCCAGGTCCTCACTGGCCCTTTAATAGCCATCGGACAAACAGTGTTCCCAGCGACACAAACATTATCCCAGGCACTTCCTATGGAGGAGCCTGGGTCATGGACACATGGATGGCACTTGGCAGCTTCTCAGACGAGGAGCATGGGGAGGGGTGTCGGTGCCCAGGAGGCTGGCTTCCAGGCTTGCAAGTAGTCTCTGCTAGTTCCCTGCCACCCAGAAATTTTTTGTACCAAAAAGGGTACTTCTCACTCTTGAAAGAATGTCACTGCCATTGAAATCATTCTGGAGCTTGGGAGCAACATATCAAGTTTCTTTTTTAGCAAGAAGAGCAGAGATAATACTGACCATGGCAACTTCGTTGGGTAAAACCAAAAGTGAAAGGCATCCCTAACTGTCAGCTGCACATGTCCCAACAGTGTACCTCAGAATCCTTCTCAGCACAGTCCACTGAGAAGTCACGGCCAGTCAGCTAGAACTGAAAAATCCGAAATGGACACCTGCTTGCTGCCATCCTTGTCCTAGGCGATGAAGACAAGACAAGCTGGGTTTACAGCAAAAAAGCATGCAGCCCATGGAGGAATGGTGCAGAAGAGATGATGGAATATAAGTGTTCACAACTTTTAGCATTTTGATGGGAGGAGACTGAGCAGACACATTCCAAGTAGCCCCAACCCCAGTGCAGGAAAATCACCAGGAGGTGATTGCAAATCAGTACGAGGGAGGGCTCTGTGATTACAGAAAGTGTTTGGTAACTGAAGACAGGCCTGTAAGGGAGGGAGGTCCTGTCCTGGAGATGGGTGAGCAGAAGGGGGTCCCTAGATCTGGTACAGGAGGGAGAATCAGTCAGCTGGGAGCCTGGATCCTGCAAGGATGTTTCTAGGCAGCGAGCTTTGGGCACCAGGGCTCAGGGTGCTTCCACACACACACAGGGCTGCCGGGGGAGGAGAGGAGGGGAAAAAGGAGGTGGGGGCTTGGCCACAGCTCTGGAAGGAGCAGCGGAAGAGCAGACAGCCATTCAGACACAGCCATGTGGGTTTTGGTCTGTTATGAACCTGAGCGGTGGGTCCTGCTTCGTAGTGCCAGCTGATAGTTAGTTTCCTGTTTCAGTTGGTGTTGGCAGTGCTTTGGGCTTGAGCCTTGCCAGAACCAACCCTCAGCTCTTTGCTGCAGCCGCTCAGAAAGGAAGGGTTCTGGCCTCCTTCCCAGGAGCATCTTATCCCTGCTGCTGACTCTTCATTAGGTGGTCCAAGGTGGGTTGGGGGTCCTGATTGGAGGGTCTCCATGGCAAAAGACCCCTGGCTGTAAGCCGAGAGACCTGGGGTCTGCCCCTTGTGTGGCTGTGCAAGGGCCCCTTAACCTCTCTGAGCCATAAGTTCTTCATTGATCAGTGGGTATAATAAAATCTACCTGTCTTTCTAGTAGGATTGTTGATGTCAGAGTGAAGTGATTGGTATGAAAGTGTTTGTAAGGGGGCACCAAAAATGCAAAGTGGGGCTTCCCAGCTGGCGCTAGTGGTAAAGAACCCATCTGCCAACGCAGGTACACATAAGAGATGCAGGTTTGGTCCCTGGGTCGGGAAGATCCCCTGGAGGAAGGCGTGGCAACCCACTCCAGTATTCTGGAGACAGAGGAGCCTGGCGGGCCACAGTCCATCGGGTCACAGAGAGTTGGACACGACACGACTGAAGCGACTTGGCACACAAAAAGTGCAAAACGGAGGCCGGTGGTAGCAGCCGAAGCCCTGGATGTTGACACATTCAGGGTTACCTCTGGAAGCAGAAAGGCTTCAGACTTCTTTTCTTCAGTATCTCCTAAAAGAATTTTGAGGAATCGTATTCTCTTCCACATTTTTGAGTTGACATCCAACATTTCTATCCAAAGTTTAAATAATAGCAAAGGACAGAATTTCTGGAGTACTGCGTTTTTTAAAATGTGGCATTTTGGAAATAAAACTGTGAACTACTCTTTTAAATGTATCCAGGGGACTCCAAACTCCACCGTTTCTGATATCCACCATCATTCATTAAAAAATAAAAATAAAAAACATAATGAACAGGCTCGTCTTTAACAGTCAGAGATTTTTACATCTTTCCTTTTTCTCCTTGAACTCGTATTTCCAGTCCGCTTCTCTCACAGGATTTTATCCTATTGTAATATATTTTTCTATGCTTGAGAGTCTTTTATTGATCACTGTTTCACACTCATCTCCCACAACAAGATGTACATAAATTGAAATAGAAATTTCCAAAAAATTTGTTGGGATCATAAAGCTCTACGTCTTAAAACATTTTTTCCCCTGATCGAGTTGTTATTAGCATACAATTTGTCAAAAGCAAATTTAGATAAATAGCAAACGTAAAAGTAAAACTTTATGGAAAATGCACCTCTTAATGAAATGGATGGGACTTTCTTTCTTCTTCCATTGGCTCACGTTTCTGTGAATTAATATCTCTTATTGTCGAGCGAGACAAGATTCAGCATTAATTTAATTCCTTTTTTTCCATTTTCTTAAGTGTAAGTGCTCAGAAGGCTTGACCATATAAATAAGGAGCCAGGGATAGGATGGAACCTTGTTTCAGCAGTGTCACGCAATTCCTTGAATTCCTTCCAAGCTGTATGCCAAAAATCACACGGGTCTATCATCAGACATCATTTTCAATGGTCTCTTCACTGACAACTCCATTAGATCCTGCTTCAGTTTTGTGGAGAGCAAAGAATTAGAAATCACCCAATTTACAAAAGGAATTATTCCCAGTCATTCTATGCACCTGCATTCTAAGTCCAGCTTCTCTTTGCTTGGAGCTCTCAGATGTCCATCCCCCCTTGTACGCCACTGTAGGGGAATTAGGGGTGGGTGAAAAGACCATCGTGTTAGCCGGGTAGAAATGGGTGGTGGTGATGAGACCAGTTGAGCACGGCCTCCCTGCCTGCTATGTTCTCTGGCCTGTTAGTTTTAGGGTTTTAGGAAGAAATGCATTGGGCAATTGATAATTGGAAATTGATCCTCTTAAGATTCCCTGTGCTCCAGCACCCCCAGGGGATTTGTGCTCTGAGTGGAGGACCTGGGCCCAAGGACATTCGTTCTGAGTCCACGCCCAGAGAGCCTCAGGAAACCTACTTGTCCTCTTTCCAGCTTACCTCTCTGGGGTCCCTGTCCCCCAGTAGGCCGTGGGCCCGGCTCTGCTGCGTATTAGAATCAAGTGGGCAGGACGCTCCCGAGCACTGCGCTCCTGAGTTGCTTTGCGCTAAATACAGGGTTGTCTGTTGCGGTCTCTCCATCTGCCCACCTTGTGTTTTTCTTCTCCCCTTCACCTGCGCTGGATTTCTGCCTTGGTGCATCCTGTGGGTCCTGCAAGGCGCTGGAACTGATCAGGAGCTCGACGGGCACAAGGCACAATAGAGTTGAGGATTGCTGCCCACTTTGCCCCTTTACCTCGGCCTCCTACTTTGCCCCGCTGTGTCTTTGGAAGCTACACCGGCCTGCTCTCACCTGGCCCAACCTGGTCTGTCCAGTGCTTCCGGGAGGGAGCGTGAGCCAGGCTCTCTGCCAGGTTGTTATAGACAGTGCTGGACAGATGCTGTTCATCAGTACTTACTGATTCCTGTGTTACTGGTGACAGCAGGTCGGGGAGAGGAAAAGACTCGAATCCGTGTCTGGCGTGTTCTGCCAGCCACCCTCAGGCCCTTGATAGGGCGCTCTGGGGGATCGTGTTGTGGTGCCAGACATGGTAGGAGGTTCTGCTCCCCAGTGCTGGGAAAGCTTCATGTCCAACAGGGGTTCATGGCTCCCACGGCATCTGGACCTGGCGTGAGGATGGTGGGTTGGCTCTGGATCCCTGAGGGCCAGCCTGGAGCCCAGTTGCTCACTAGCCACTAGGTGAGTGGCCCCAGCCCTGGGGCCTGAAACTTCACGTTCATGGTTGAAGTGGGTGTTGAGTTGTCCCAACACACAGGAACTTCTGGGAAGATGGAGGGTAGAAACAAAAAGCCTGGATATGCTTGGTAAATGGTAGCTGTTAGCAGGCACCCTCTCTTCTCTGCTTGCTCCTGGGGGCTGACCCTCTGGTGATCACACACAGGCTCCGGAGCAGGACAAATCAGGCCACCTTCGGCCTGATCTGTGTTGCCCCCTTGTCTGAAAAATGGGGATAATAATCACCTTTCTGTGCTGGACTTGTGAGGATGGATTGAGCTGATGGGTGAGAAGCCCCCAAGTTCACACCCCACCCCGCTCCCACCCGCTGGCTGTATGAAGTGGGCAAATGGCTGCTTTCCCACCCATGCAGTGGGGTGCAGTGGGGTCAGAGACCAGCCCATGCGGAGATTTTGGAGAGGCACAAGTGAAGACTTGCAGCACCTGCCCTGAGTAAAGAAAGACAGAGACAGGACAGGAGAGTAGTTGGGAAATGAAGCAGACTGAGGAAGCGTGCAGGGTAGGGAGTCAGGCGACGGAACGGGGACCATCGGAAGTGAGAGTCCCCTAGAGGGCCCTCCAGCTGCCACTGCACCAGCCTGGGGTACATGGCGACCACGGGCCAGGGGGATACCAGGCCACAGCATGCATGAGGCATATCGCCCCTGGAGGGTCATTTTGCTGGCAGCATTATGGCGAGAAAAGTTGGGTTATGACCTCACGATTGCTGTAGAATTGATGCTTTTGAACTGTGGTGTTGGAGAAGATTCTTGAGAGTCCCTTGGACTGCAAGGAGATCAAACCAGTCCATCCTAAAGGAGATCAGTCCTGAATATTCATTGGCAGGACTGATACTGAAGCTGAAGCTCCAGTACTTTGGCCACCTGATGCGAAGAGCTGACTCATTTGAAAAGAGCCTGATGCTGGGAAAGATTGAAGGCAGGAGGAGAAGGGTCGATGGAGGATGAGATGGTTGAATGGCATCACTGACTCGATGGACATGAGTTTGAGCAAGTTCCGGGAGTTGGTGATGGACAGGGAAGCCTAGTGTGCTGCAGTCCAGGGGACTGCAAAGAGTTGGACATGACTGAGCGACTGAACTGAACTGAACTGAACCTCATGATGGATAATTTTATGTTCTATCTATATTATAAGTCAGGACAGAGGAAGCACAAAACTTCAGGAGCATTTGGTCCTGTGGCTGCTTGCTGCTTTCTGCCACACCCCAGCCTCCCTTGGAGAAGTGTGGCTGCCGCTTAGCCAGCACAAGCTGTTCAGTGAAAAAGCAGGCAGCATGACCTTGTCCATCCATCTCGTGCGCAGATGGGGAAACTGAGGTGCTGAGAGCTCAGGGGACTGGCCAGCCCTAGACTCGAGAGTCCTTCATACCTGGCCCCTCCCAACCCACCCCATCTTTAAGGGCTCTTTCTGATTTTTCACGTAATTCAGATGGAAAAGCACTGAATGGCAGCCCCCACGGCAGATCTGTGTGAGGTCAGTATTCGGGGACCTGGATTCGGGGGCCAAGCGTTGAGATGTGCATCTGGTACGTGATGGTTGAGGGGCAGGAGGACCCGATGGGGCCAGCATGAGGGTGGAGGTATGGCTGAATGTCGGCATCAGCTGCAGACCCCTGAGTACGCAGGGCCTGTTAGTATCTGCAGAGACTGACCCTAACCTCCTCTACACCGTCACTGCCCCCAGTCAGCAAATCTGAGCCTGCCTGGGACCCTGGAAGCTGACTGCTGGAGGGCTGGTAGAGCGTGTAGGAATCTGGGTGTTGGGAGTGTGGGGCCCGTTTTGGCAGAACTTGCTATAGACTACAGCTCTGAAACGAGCCTTGGAGAGAAAGAAATTCTGTGGTCAAATTGGTTGGGAAACCTGGGGTTAATGGTCAGTTGCGTTCCTTTACTGCAGGTCCTCTTCCAGCCAGCACAGCTCCTGGGCGTGTCTCCCCAGACGGGCCATGCCTCCCGCTTGCTTGACCATGGGCCCCTCTCCCCAGGACCCATTCAGGAAGTTGGGTCCAAGAGCGCTTCGGGGAAAACTGACAGTAATGCCAACTCTCCTTTACCGAGTGCCTGCTGCGTACTGGGCACTGTGCCGAGTGGTCTCAGTGTTATTGCTCATGTCATTTCTCCCCCGTCGCCTTCGATGAGGTGGGCACTATTTTACTGTGTCCATTTTATAAAAAGGAAGCCTGAGGTGGAGGCTTTTCCCTGGCTTATCCAGGGCCCCATCTGTTTTGCGGTGAGCTGGGATTTGAACCCAGGTTTGCTGGCGCTGCTGCCCTGTAGGGCTGCCGCTCTGTTGCACTCGCCCCATGCCCCAAACCCCTCTGCCCATCCAGACCCTTCTGCAGACAGGGCACCTGCAGTCTGGGGTCCCAGGGTGAATGAGGGGCAGGCAGGGCCTTGAGCTCAGGTGTCCCTCCTGCCAGCACAGTGTTCAGTCTTGAGACTCAGCATGCCGGGCAAGTGGTCTGTTTTGCTCTGGGGCCAGGAGAGGGCCCAAGGGTGGTGAACTGTGCCCCTCTGACTGAATGGATGGAGGTCTGTGTACAAGGCTGCAGGTACCCTCGGCGCTCTGTGGATTGAGAGAGAAGCCAGTGGGACTGACCTGATTATAAACAGTGTCAACTGGGTGAATGAGTTGGGGACATCGCAGCCCGCAGGCTCTGTCCATCAGCACACACTTACTGTACAGTTTGAGGAAAGACCTCAGGTCATTGAAGGCAGTTGGAGAAACTGAGGCCCAAGTCTTGTGGCAGAGAAGGGCAGAGACTTCATCTGGAAGTGGGTCAAGTCTGAACAAGGCTGTGGCCTCGGTCCTTTGCGGAGAGAGAGCCCCGCCT
This sequence comes from Ovis aries, assembly GCF_016772045.2. Lineage (NCBI taxonomy): Eukaryota > Metazoa > Chordata > Mammalia > Artiodactyla > Bovidae > Ovis > Ovis aries. The sequence goes on along the minus strand of NC_056055.1, from coordinate 9,732,668 downwards.
CGCCTTCCATGGGGCTCTGGCCCCTCTGCCTCCCACTTGCCTTTCCCTCCTCCTGCCTGCTCAAGTCCCCTGACCGGCCGCCCTTGCTGCAGCCTTGTCAGGGTCCCTCACTGTGGCCACCAGGTCCTGCACTTGGCTGTCATAGCGTCATCACCCTGCAGGTCCCCTTGCCCAGTGGCCTGTCTGCTTCCCATCAGGCAGAGGGCAGTGATCGCATCCTGCTTATGGTTGGGGCCTCGGTGCCTGGCCCGTTGAAGATGTTCAGAAAATTCCCAATCATTGAAGGGGAATCAGCAGAAACTGTTGAGGAGCGGGTGGAAGCACAGGGAGGGAATCCAGGTCTTTTTTACTCAGTGACAGATGAGGAGAACAGCAGGACGCTGTGAATTTACTGAGCCCCTGCTGTGTGCCAGTCATGGGGCTAAAGACAGGGAAATATACGCTCTGATCTTTGCCCTCCGTGTGTGTATATTTTTCCCAGTGAGACAAGGGTAACACATATAAAACTGTTGAATAACAGGCTGCTAAATCCCGTGCTAAGGTCCATCTAGTCAAGGCTATGGTTTTTCCTGTGGTCATGTATGGATGTGAGAGTTGGACTGTGAAGAAGGCTGAGTGCTGAAGAATTGATGCTTTTGAACTGTGGTGTTGGAGAAGACTCTTGAGAGTCCCTTGGACTGCAAGGAGATCCAACCAGTCTGTTCTGAAGGAGATCAACCCTGGGATTTCTTTGGAAGGAATGATGCTAAGCAGTACTTTGGCCACCTCATGTGAAGAGTTGACTCATTGGAAAAGACTCTGATGCTGGGAGGGATTGGGGGCAGGAGGAGAAGGGGATGACCCAGGATGAGATGGCTGGATGGCATCATGGACTCGATGGATGTGAGTCTGAGTGAACTCTGGGAGATGGTGATGGACAGGGAGGCCTGGCATGCTGCGATTCATGGGGTCACAAAGAGCCGGACACGACTGAGCGACTGAACTGAACTGAACTGAAATCCCATGCTGGTTTGGAGGACAGCGTTCCCTTGAGGGACCCACGGTGGCCAAGTGGCGCTGCCCACTGGTGGGCCTGCTGACTCATGGGTTGTAGCTCATTCATCCTGACCTTGATCATGAGACACAGGCATCATAGTCTTGTTTCACAGGTGAAGAAGCTGAAGCTCGAACTGGAAAAGGAGTGTGCCTGCTATTAAACAGCCAGGGAGGGGGTAGCAGAGCTGAGCTCACCGTCAGGCTTCCAAGCCCAGTGCTCTTCTGAATTAACTTGATACCTGGAGTTCACACCCAGTGGTGGCTCAGATCTTAAAGAGTTTGCTTGCAATCCAGTAGACCTGGGTTCAATCCCTGGGCCAGGAAGATCTCCTGGAGAAGGGAATGGCAAAACTCTCCAGTATTCTTGCCTGGAGAATCCCATGGACAGAAGAACCTGGTGGGCTACAGTCCATAGAGTCGCAAAGAGTCAGACACAACTGAGCAACTAACACAGATGGCCCCTGCGCCTGGGTGAGACCCCCGGAAGTGGAGGTTGGTGGTGCCTCGACTCACTGTCTGGTCTTGTGGCGGGAACACCACTCATTCTTCATTCAGTCTCCCATACATATTTTCCAATAAGGAGACTGATGCCTGGCCAGTAAATGGTTGAACTGAGACTCTATCCCAGAGCTGCTGGATTTTAAACCAGTGGTTCCCACACTTAGTTGCTGAGCATCAGAATCCTCTGTGGATACTTGGGGGGGAAACCAGCCGTTCAGGTGCCCTGAGCGTGGAGTGGGGCCAGGGACTCTGTGTGTGTGTGCAGGCTCCAAGGCCGTTCTGTTAGGAAGGATGGGGCTCAGACCTCGGTCTGTGTGAGGGATGGGCAGGGCCTTCCAACTCCTGGGGCCTCTGCCAGGCTGAGTCTCATGGGCTTTGCTGGCTTCCCTGCTGTGGGTCTTTGCCCTGCTCTGCATGGCTGGGCTCTGCCTTTGACCCATCTTTGGTGCCCGCTGGGAACTCAGCCATTTCAGTCTCCCTGCCTCTGGGAGAGGGCTTCTCTAGTGGCTCATATGGTAAAGAATCTGCCTGCAATGCAAGAGACCTGGGTTCGATCCTTGGATCAGGAAAATCACCTAGAGAAGGCAATGGCTACCCACTCCAGAAGGGCCTAAAAGAGGGCTGGAGTCAGGCATTTACATCAGGTTGATCTCTGCACATCAGAGGAAATAAAATGGCACCTCAGTAGATGAGAGGGGTCCTCTCCTTGCCAGATCCCTGCGTAGTAGGGCTGGGTACTTTCCGGGGGCTATATAGGGCCACCCTTATGAGATAGGTACTTTTAGCCCCATTTTACAGTTGAGCAGACTGAGGCTTCATGTGTTCAAGGAAATTACCAAGGTTGTGTTGCTGGTAGGTGGCAGAACAGGGACAGGGATCTAGAAGTGTCTGGTTCAAAGCCTGTCCTCTTAACCTCTGTCCATCCTGACGAGGAGGAGTGGTAGCTGGAAATTATTCTGTTGCAGTTAAGGGATGATTTCCTTACATGGGTGCAGTGTATTCCTTACTCTGAAATTCTTTTACATTCATCTCCTTTTTCCTTTCAAGGAATAGCTATGAGTAACCTTAGAAGTTACATTCTGTGTGTTACAGATTTGGAAGCTGAGGCCCAGAGGTGGGAAGTGACTTGCCAAGGTCACTCAGAGAGTTGAGATGAAAACCTGAACTCCACCCCAGCCTCCCGGCCTCCAACTCAGGGCTGTCTTTGCTGGTCCTTACTGCCCTCTTGCTTTTAGGGAACAAGATAGCCTGTTGGCACAGAGTTGGTGTTACCTGGGGCTTCCCAGATGGCACAGTGGTAAAGAACCTGCCTGCCAGTGCAGGAGATACAAGAGACATGGGTTCGATCCCTGGGTCAGAAAGATTCCCTGGAGGAGGAAACAACAACCCGCTCCAGTATTCTTGCCTAGAAAATTCCGCAGACAGAGGAGGCTGGCGGGCTACAGTCTGTGGGGTGGCAAAGAGTCGCACCCCGCTGAGCACACCTGCTGTTACCTGAAGTTGTCACCAAGGGTCCTGGGGCCTCGTGCTTGTGCGCATCAGATGCTGGCTGACCAGTCCCTTCTTTCCTGGTTTCCAGGGTCCTATGAGTGCGGAATCTGTGGCAAGAAGTACAAATATTACAACTGTTTCCAGACCCACGTCCGGGCACACCGAGGTGAGTGGCGTGTACTGGGGCAGAGCCAAGGGACCCCGTCCTCCCCATCGCTTGCCTGTTTTTTCTACCCTGACCCTTCGAGGACGACCTCAGAGCACTTTTTGCAGTGGAAGTGGGGCCCGAGGCGAAGGGGAGAGGCCTCCTTAACTTGGGGGAGCACCCTGGGGTGGGGATGGAGTGGGGAGGAGTGCACAGGACGTCCCCCCGAGCTTCTGCCAGCAGCGCTCTGGACTGCCCCACGTGGGCCCCCATCCTCCCAAGGGGCTTCGGAACTGCCCGGTGTCAGCGGCCCCTGCCAGAAGGGACTTGTGTTACCTCGTGTGTTGCTCACGGGATAGCACCCTGCTGGAGATGAGGACGCCGGGGACAGGAAGGGTGGTTGCCGCTCCCTGAGTCTGACCCTGGCAGGTAGGGACGAAGGGCACCAGGTCAAGGCCTGCCAGGCAGCAGGAAACCCAGGGAAGGCTTTGGGCCTGATCTTGAGTGGAGCAGGGGCATCCTTGAGCTCACAGCGTTGGCCTCTCCTGGCCCCTGCATTCTCGGCTTCTCTCCCTCTTGGCAGCGGCCCTTCCACTGTCTGGTCGGCTCACCCCCTTCTTCTCTCTCTCTTACAGACACTGAAGCCACCTCAGGGGAGGGAGCCTCCCAAGGCAGTGAGTATTTTTCCCTCCTCCTGGGCTGCGGAGGCTGAGAGGGCCAGGGGTGGGGGGAGGAGGGAGAGCCAGGGCCAGGGTGAAGCTCTCAACTCTACACCCCAAGATGGCCCCGGGAGGCACCTGAGAACACCTTTGCCAAAGTGTGCGCCATGGCATAGTCGTCCTAGGGAGGTTAACAGGCGATCAAGGGTGCTCTGGCCAGATCACCTGGGGAAACCTTGAATTCTGCCAAGATGAACATGTTTCTTTGCTGGAGACTTCTCAGGGCCCTTCATTGGCAAAATATGTACATGCGCCCCCAAAGGGACCCAGTGTGTGCACTCTGTTCTTTTGACTCCCACTCATGGGTTGAGGCGGAGAAGGCAATGGCACCCCACTCCAGTACTCTTGCCTGGAAAATCCCATGGACAGAGGAGCCTGGTAGGCTGCAGTCCGTGGGGTCACGAAGAGTTGGACACAACTGAGCAACTTCCCTTTCACTTTTCACTTTCATGCATTGGAGAAGGAAATGGCAACCCACTCCAGTGTTCTTGCCTGGAGAATCCCAGGGATGGGGGAGCCTGGTGGGCTGCCGTGTATGGGGTCGCACAGAGTTGGACGTGACTGAAGCGACTTAGCAGCAGCAGCAACAGCATGGGTTGAGGGTCACCCCCTGTTGGTTCCAGTGCTGAAGAGTCTGCCACCAATGCAGGAGACTCGAGATCAATCCCTGGGTCAGGAAGGGAGGAAGAAATGGCACCCCACTCCAGTCTTCTTGCTGGGACAATACCACGGCTAGAGGAACCTGGCGGGCTACAGTCCACGGGGTCGCAAAAGAGTCAGACAGGACTGAGCGACTAAGCACGCACTCAGGCACGCATGGGTCGGGGGTCGGTCGCCATAACTGATGTTTGGGAAATGCTACTTCGGAGAGTTATTTCAGGAGCACTCACAGGCATGAATCCTGGGGCGTGGTGTCCCCGCCCTGGGGATGCACAGAGCCTCAGCATCTGGGGACAGTGTTCCACTTGGCTGCTTGTGGGGGCCCTGCCTGCCTTCCCTCCAGATCTAAACCCACAGGGCTGGTAGGCAGCCAGCCAGAGGGTGTAGGCGGGGGTAGAACCTCTCCCCACTCAACAGACCTGAGCTCCAGAACCCAGAAGTTCTCCTCCCAGGTGTGTGTGTGCACATGTCCACCCAAAGCTGGGAACTAAGACATTCTTAGCAGGGACTTCCCTGAGGGTCCAGTGGTTAAGACTTCACCTTCCAATGCAGGGGGTGCAGCTTCGATCCTTAGTTGCTGAGCTGAGATCCTGCATGCCTCAAAAAAACCAAACAGAAAACAGAAGCAGTGTTGTAACAGGTTCAATAAAGACTTTAAAAATGGTCCACATCAAAAAAAATATTTTTTAAAAAAGATGTTCTTAGCAGCACTGTTCATAACTGCTTCAAACCAGAAACCACCCAGGACTAGCTGAATAGGTGAGTAACTCACAGCATGTTCTCACAGTGAACTACAGGACTACAGTAGAGCCGTGAGAAGGAAAGACGGCGGCTACACACAGCAGTGTGTGTTACCCACAGACGGAACGTTAGCAGAAAGAGCCCGGCAGAAAGAGTTCCTCCTCTTCCGATCTGTGTATAGAAAGTGTAGAGGCAGAAGGAAACTAACTCATGATGCAGGAAGTCAGAGCCAGAGTCACCCTCGGAAAGGGGCTTCTGGCTTTCAAGATTGGAGCTGGGTACTGGCTACACAGATGTTTGCAGCTTCTGACAGGGTGATGAGCTGAACATTTAGGGTTTGTACATTTTTCTGTATCAGTGGTCAGCATATTTTTTGGTAGGGGACCAAAGAGTAAATATTTTAGATTTTGCAGGCCAGATGTCTCCCACATCTGCTCAGCTCTGCCATGGAGCATGAAGGCAGTCAGGGACCATATGGAAATGAATTCTTGACCAAAACAGATGCTGGGCAGGCCACAGTTTGGGCACCTCTGTTCTACTTGTTTGGTATACCACCAGAAAAAGTTTCTTAAAACAATAAATAAACAGGACTCCCCCACTGCTTGAAAATCCAAAACAGAGTAGTTCAAGGAGGTAGGAAGGACCTTAGTTCCATTGGGTTCTAACAGGTTTTCTTCTGAGGCGCTTTCTCATCCACTCTTTCTTTGGATTCTTCTTGTTCAGTTGCTAAGTGATGTCCAACTCTTTGTGACCCCATGGACTGCAGCACGCCAGGCTTCCCTGTCCATCACCACCTCCCAGCATGAGAGTTTGCTCAAACTCATGTCCATTGAAACAGGGATGGTATCCAACCATTTCATCCTCTGTTGCCCTCTTTTCCTCTTGCCCCTTAGTCTTTCCCAGCATCAGGGTCTTTTCCAGTGAGTCGGCTCTTCGTATCAGGTGGCCAAAGTTTTGGAGCTTCGGCCTCAACATCAGTTCTTTCAGTGAATATGCAAGGTTGACTTTGTTTAGAATTGACTGGTTTGCTCTGCTTGCTGTCCAAGGGATTCTTACCACGTGATTCTTACACCACATGAAAGGCCGGCATGGCTGAGACTACCCTCCATTTTCTGGAGAATCTGAGCATCAGATTGGCCAGGCACCTGCCCCCAGGCCTGCAGCAGGAGATGGCAAATCCTGTGTCCACTCCTTGAGCCCCACCCTGCCCCTGCCTGGCCCCTGGCTCCTTCTCACTCAGTAGCTCCCTTCTCTTCACCTGCCTGTGGTCAGCAGCACAGTTGAAGAACTTCCCTATTTATCTTTCCTTTCTTGACTTCTCTGGGCCCCCGCCTCTCTGGCAGCCCCTCAACGCCCTGTTAAGCTCCATCTGGCTTCCGTTGTTCCCGGAGGCTGACTGGTTGTGGAGGACTTGGGGACTGAGGTATTTTTGGTCCTTCCGTCACTTTTCCCTTCCTCCCTGCAGTATTCTTTCCCCGTGGCCAGTGTGCTCGACTTGACCCTCAATCTTGCATTGCTGCCCTGACCCCCCAAGCAGCCACGCCTGCTCAGAAAGCCTGATGTCTTCACACCCCAGCATGTGACGGGAGCCTGGCCGTGGAGTCCTGGGTAGAAGGTTCAGTCCAGCCTTGTTTTTGCAAAGGAGGATACCAAGTCCCGGATAGAAGTCACGCAGTTTGTTTAGGGTGGAGGTGGGCAGAGAAACCAAGTCTCACCCCTCTAGTCCAGGGATCTTTCATGTATTTCTTAGAAAAATAGCACAGGCATGCATAGCGGCATAGATCCAGTTACCAGTCTCTCAGCTAAGAGCCTCGAAGATGAGCTCGACATCCAGCTTTCTAGCCGCTGTTGCATTCATTCCCTTTGTTCAACTATATTAGGTGCCATTTACTGAATATTTATTGCACGTTATGCCTTGTGCTTCCCTGGTGGCTCAGACGGTAAAGCGTCAGCCTGCAGTGCGGGAGACCCTGGGTTGGGAAGATCCCCTGGAGAAGGAAATGGCAACCCATTCCAGTACTCTTGCCTGGAAAATTCCATGGACTGAGAGGCTCCTCACAGCCTGGTAGGCTACAGTCCACGGGGTCGCAAAGAGTCAGACACGACTGAGCAACTTCACTTTATGCCTTGTGCTCATTTATTCTTTATTACAATTCTGGGAGATGAAGAATTTTTTTATCATTATTATTCCCATTTTGCAGATGAGAAAATCAAGGTGTGGAGAGTTTAGGGCACATGTCCAACATTAATGACACCTAAAAGTGGTAAAATTGACTTCAAACTTGGGGAGCCTGCCTACAGGGCCTGCCTGCCTCCCAAGGCAGATTGACAGTGGCATTCCTAGAGACACTGAGCTCTCCTGGGGTTCTGGAGACATGGTCTCACTGACAAGAAACTCATTTTGCCTTTCTTCCCTTGGGTATAAATCTCATCCTAATTCCCTCCAGCTCTTAGGTGAGCCTGGGGATGTGGCCCCATCCGTGCAGTGGTTTGGGATTTGACAGAGCAGGGTGGGGCCGCTTCTTAGTGGCAGAAAGCTGGGGGTTTCTGCCCATCTGAGGTGGCAGATGTATGTGGCCCGGTGGGTAGGAGAGAGGCAGTGTGGACAGAGATGATACACACGGGGCAGGTAGCTGCAGGGCGACCAGCAGTGATCAGTATGGGGGCATCGCAGGGGCAGGAACCCACCTGGAACCAGCAGACTCAGGTGGCCTCGACTTATCCACCTCTGTTCCCCAGATGTCCAAGAAGGATTATGGTCCAGATGGCACTTGATGGGGGAGGTTGTCTATGCTGGATTACTGGCCGCGGGCAAAGATCATGTGCCAGGCTTGGAATTCTGGAACCGTCAGCATGGGAGAGGCCCTGGGAGTTGGCTCATCTACCACTCTCCCAAATTAGGCAGGAGATGGGGGACTCTGAGTCCCATGGTGGGGTTGGTACTTGCTGGCAGTCTGGGTGAGGCAGGCCAGGACCGAGACTCTCCTACACCCCCACCACCTCTCCCCGCACCACTCTGTGGCTGGCTGGGGCAGAGGCTTGGAGATGGTAGGGCCCGGTAGGATGCTGGATGCCTGGTCCCCATGAAGGGCCGCATGCAGGCCTGCCTTGCTGTGGGGCTCGCGGCAGGTCCCTTCCAATCCTCGGTGGCCTTGAGTGTTAGATGGTTGTTACTTCCTCCCTTAGCTGCAGGGACAAAGGCAGGAAACGCCCGCTGGCTCCTGGCCTGGCTTTTCGCAGTGCAGTGCTACACCACCAGTCCAGTCGCTCGGTCGTGTCCAGCTCTTTGCGACCCCGTGGACGGCAGCACACCAGGCCTCCCTGTCCATCACCAGCTCCCGGGATGGTTATTCTCATAGAACTTCACAAAGGAAGTGGGGCCAGTTATGAACTTGGCCCTTAGGAGCTCAGCACACATGGGGTGCCATTGGGAGTGCCTTTGAAAGTGACTTCCAGGCTCCCCGGTCTGCTTCTGGAGAAGACTCTTAACACCCCAGCGGCTCCTCTCCACGGATCATCACTTGGGCCCAGTCTGGCCCATACCCACCTCTCACGGCCCCCAAGGGCCCGAAGCCCCGGTAACCCCGTGTCCTTCCATCCTCCACAGACAACTTCAGGTACACGTGTGACATCTGTGGGAAGAAGTACAAATACTACAGCTGCTTCCAGGAACACCGAGATCTGCATGCGGTGGATGGTGAGTCAGGCCCCTCACCCCTGGGGAGTGGAGTCACGCAAACAGACCTCTCTCCGGGGCTCTCACCAGGCCCCTGCCCCACCCTCAGCTTCCCCTCCCTCCCTGACCCAGGGAAGGCCAGGCTGCAGACAGACCGCAAGCGAGCAAGCAGAGTGACCAGCTTACGAGGATTCTGGGTGAGGGGAGGTCCCCACCATGCTCCCTCAATATATGCTTCTGATTAGGGTAACCCAAGTGAAGTTACCATTTTTGTAGGTCAAAAAGCAGTCGAATATCAGCAGTTTTATATCAGTTCGTATTACAATTTCATGTTGACTATTCACATGCTCTGGTGAAATTAAACCAATTTTTTAAAATGAATGATGATATTTTAGCATCTTAGATTATAGAGTTAGAAATTAGAACGATAAATTTAGGTAATTTATTTTTGGAATCTTAAGAATCCTGGAAATAGGGTCTTCGCCTGGGAAAGGATCCTGGAAAGTTCCCTCTCCAGCCCCACACCCCCAGCCAGAGTCAAGCCCTGACATCCAGGCCCTATCCCTATAGCCATTGGCCCACCCCTCCTCTCTCCTCCTCTTTCTCTTCCCATCCACTTATCCCTCCTTCTCTTTCTGCTGCCCCGACCCCTCCAGTGAATGGCGGAGATCTGAAAACAGGCCAGCCAGAAAGCATCTTCCTGCCCTGGGGTGGTCCCAGCCCATGGGGAGGGTCCCAGCCCCATGGGGAGGATGAGGAACAGAAGGACGTGCCCTCCCGGGGCCCCTGGCTTTCTGGGGCATCCACAGTGGCTAAAGCAGGCTTGTGGGACCGAGGCCGGGGGCGTCGGGCAGAGGCGGGGACTAACAGGGCTCCTGTTTGCTTCTTTTCTTCTGCGGCTGCCGCCTCCCGCCCGGGCGCAGTGTTTAGTGTGGAAGGGGCCCCTGAGAATCGGGCAGGTAAGTCCTCGGTGGCAGCCCACCTCCCTGTCCCCAGCTGAGCTCTGAGACCTGGTTACCAGGGTGCTAAGGGCCATGTGTTCTCCCACAGACCCCTTCGACCAAGGTGTCGTGGCCACTGACGAGGTGAAGGAGGAGCCCCCGGAACCATTCCAGAAAATCGGGCCAAGTATGCAGGCCTCTCTGGGGCCAGGGCTGGGTGGGGAGACAGGCAGGGGGTGGCCGAGGGCAGCAGGGCAGGTCCCACTCCTGGAAGGGGTAGTGTTGGGAATCCTGCAGCAACTGGCTCTGGCCAGTGAGCCGCTGGCCTCCTTGTCCCTCACTATGCCCACCTGTCAGATGGGCCAGTCACTCATAGGACTTTAGTGTTTGAGAAGCAACAGGACAGCACAGGGTCCAGGTCAGAGCAGTAAAGGTACCACAGGCTTGGTGGCTGGTCTGTTAGCCATCCTGAGCCCCGGCTCCTCACCTGTGGACTAAGGGGGACACTTTGCCGCAGGTTTGTTGGGGGATTAAATGAGATCATGGATGTAAATCACCTATTCATTAGCACAGTGCCTGGTACATAGTAGTGCTCAGAAAATACTGTTGTTATTTTTGTCGAGTGGGTTTATTAGCCAGTGAAGCTGTCCAGGGGAGCCACACGCGGATGCTCTAGTCCTCACCCCAGTAAACCCCTGGAGGGCAGGAGCCATTCACTTGACCTGCCTGTTTGCAACACATGTGTTGAGTGTCGTAGGGACACAGCAGTGAGCAGGACAGATGGGGCCCTGTTTTGGGTAATTTGCATGGTGGGGGCGGGAGGTGGGCATTCGGTCAATAAGCGAGTAGTTAGAACATTAGAAGCGAGGGGAACAGTGAGGCCAGGAGGCGACTGACCAGCCTTGGGAATCCAGGAGGCTTCTGTGTGGGGCTGAGAGTGGGGACGAGCCCCTGCACCCCACGTGAAGGCAGGAGGGCTGCACTTGTCCCAGAAACTAAAAGGCTGATCGGGCCTGAGTTTAGGTCTTAACAGAGCCTTGGAAATCAGAAGAGGGCAGTTAGACTTCATCCCGAGGGGACTGAGCCAGCGTTTACCCAGTGGAAAAGGGACCTGATCAGACTGGCACTGTAGGAAAGTATTTTGGCTGCTGCAGGGAGTATGGATTGGGGTGGGGCGCGGGGGTGGGGTTTTCACAAGTGAGCCCTTCAGGATTTTGCGTACTTGCTCCTTCCTCTCTGTTTCCCATGCCTCTCTTACTACTCAGCGAGAGGAGACCTCCGCTGGCGCTGCTTGCTGCAGTGAGGATTAAGGCAGCTTGTGAAAATATACTCACGCAGATTGAAGGGATGAGGAAGTTTAGCAAAGGAGAGTTCAGGAAGCTGGGACAGCAAAGCCTGAGACAGACCTCAGAGGGTGGGACCTGGGCCTGGCCCTGGGAAAGCACTGGACGGACCTCTGAAGAAGGACCTTCCTCCTTCCTCTCCTTTTCTTTCCCTCTTAAAACACTCAGGGAACTGGAGATGTGATAACATCTGTAAAGGGGTTCCACGGTGCCTGTTTGTGCATGATAAAATCTGATAAACAGTGACATTAATATTCTTGAAGAAAATGATGAGATCCTTTACACTGAAACTGCTGGAAGTTCGACTGTGGGAAAACCCAGATGTAAATCAGACATGCCCCATGACAGACATTCGTAGAGCAGTAGAGGACAGGGACACTGGGATCTCTGACCCTCCCCTCCCACTGCTCCAGTTCCATCTAACAGCGGCCCCAGCACAGCACCCCCACTTCCATCTGTAGCATCATATTTAGGAAGACTGAATGTAGACTACATAAGCTATAGAATCACACAAGCCCAGATTTGAATGCTGACATCCCCAATTTACTAGCTACTTACTCCCTCTGAAAGTGGCTCAGTCGTGTCCGACTCTTTGTGAACCCGTGGACTATAGCATCCATGAAATTCTCTAGGCCAGAATACTGGAGTGGGTAGCCTTTCCCTTCTCCATGGGACCTTTCCAACCCAAGGATTGAATCCAGGTCTCCCACATTGCAGGCAGATTCTTTACCACCTGAGCCACCAGGGAAGCCCAAAAATACTGGAGTGGGTAGCCTATCCCTTCTCCAGCAGATCTTTCCAACCCAGGAATTGAACTGGGGTCTCCCAGATTCTGCCTGCAGTGGGGGAGACCTGGGTTCAATCCCTGGGATGGGAAGGTCCCATGGAGAAGGGAAAGGCTACCCACTGCAGTATTCTGGCCTGGAGCATTCCATGTACCATATAGTCCATGGGGTCACAAAGAGTTGGACACGACTGAGCAACTTTCACTTTCTTTTACTCCTTCTCAGTGTCCTTTGACTCCTGTGTAAGTTGGAACAAGAGCATCTATCTCAGAACTTCCCTGGTGGTCTGGTGGTTAAGACCTCACCTACCAGTGCCAGGGGTGCCATAGTTGAGTCTGGCAGGGAGCTACCCCACATGCCTCAGAACCAAGACATTAAACAGAAGCAATGTTGTAACACGTTCAATAAAGACTTTTTTTAAAAAAAGAACATCTATTTCTTCTTTAGCGCTGTTAGAGGATGACCAACCACATCAGGTGTCTAACCCAGCACCTGGATCATGTTCCAGGCTTAACAAATGAGTGATGTTGCCAAGAGACAGTGGAGAGTTTAGAGCCACCCCAGAGATGAACCCCAGCTCTACACTTAATGCCTGTGTGACATCCTGCAAGTTTTATAATCTCTCTAATCACAGTAGTGACAGTAAAACTCACCTCTCAGGATTGTTGTGCTGATTAGATGAGATTATATTTGTAAAGGAATTAGCATAGTCCTTGACATTGACATGGAAAACATTAAATCCGTGGTACCTGTTAATTACCCAGAAAGGTACAGAGCGAGCTGAAACTTGTTCTTTGTGTCAGTATCTACATCTGACAGCCAGCCAGTTGCTGGGACCTGGGACAAATTATCACAAATTATATGGAAGAGAAGTGCATTGAGAAAACTGAACTGAGTTTGGCTCCCAGCTTGACGCTGTGGAACTGAGATGTCTGTATAAGAGTTACAACTCAGGGGCTGCCTTGAGAGAGAAGAATCCTGCTTCTTGGGCTTCTGGCACTTTTTGTAAGCTGGCTGATGCTATAGAACCGTGATGGTGATGAGCCACAGAATAAGGGGAGCTGGTAGAGGTACAGTGCTCTGTGGGGGGGCTCGTTCCCATGGGTAGAACTCTGTAGGTGAGAGAAGAGGAGAAACAGCGGCAGCGGAGCATGCTGGGAAGTACACCTTCCACATCCATGTCAGCTGTGCAAAGCAGAGAGCTAGGTACTCAACGAGGAGGAAGCCAGAGCCAGAACAGAGCAGAGGAGTCCTGCCAGAAAGAGGGAGTTGGTCTAAGAGGCCCCCTGTGTCAGCTTGCTCTTCAGGTGCACATCTGAGAACTGCTCCCCTGGTGATGGTCTGCCATGATAATGGGACGATCAAGGACAATTCATTCAAGTCTGTTGAAACAGAGTAAATCTGGATTTAGATGTTAACTTGATTTTTATACCTAGATAAGGAAGCATCCAGTCCCAAAGAAAGGTAATGCCAAAGAATGTTCAAACTATCACGCAGTCACACTCATCTCACACGCTAGCAAAGTAATGCTCAAAATTCTTCAAGCCAGGCTTCAACAGTACGTGAACCAAGAACTTACAGATGTTCAAGCTGGATTTAGAAAAGGCAGAGGAACCAGACATCAAATTGCCAACATCCATTGAATCATTGAAAAAGCAAGAGAGTTCCAGAAAAACATCTATTTCAGCTTTAGTAACTATGTCAAAGCCTTTGCGTGGATCACAGCAAACTGTGGAAAATTCTTCAAGAGATGGGAATACCAGACCACCTGACCTGCCTCCTGAGAAATCTGTATCCAAGTCAAGAAGCAACAGTTAGAACTAGACATGGAACAACAGACTGGTTCCACATCAGGAAAGGAGCACGTCAAGACTGTATATTGTCACCCTGCTTATTTAACTTAAATGCAGAGTACATCATACGAAATGCCAGGCTGGATGAAGCACAAGCTAGAATCAAGATTGCCAGGAGAAATAACAATAACCTCAGATATGAAGATGACACCACCCTTATGGCAGAAAACAAAGAAGAACTAAAGAGCCTCTTGATGAAAGTGAAAGAGGAGAGTGAAAAAGTTGGCTTAAAACTCAGCATTCAAAAAATGAAGATCATGGCATCCAGTCCCATCACTTCATGGTAAATAGATGGGGAAACAATGGAAACAGTGAGAAACTTTATTTTGGGGGGCTCCAAAATCACTGCAGATGGTGACTGCAGCCATAAAATTAAAAGACACTTGTTTCTTTGAAGAAAAGCTATGACCAACCTAGACAGCATGTTAAAAAACAGAGACATTACTTTGCCAACAAAGGTCTATCTAGTCAAGGCTATGGTTTTTCCAGTAGTCATGTTTGGACGTGAGAGTTGAACTATACAGAGTGCTGAGCACCGAAAAGTTGATGCTTTTGAACTGTGGTGTTGAGTCCCTTGGACTGCAGGGAGATCCAGCCAGTCCATCCTAAAGGAAATCAGTCCCGAATAGTCATTGGAGGGACTGATGCTGAAGCTGAAACTTCAATACTTTGGCCACCTGATGCGAAGAACTGACTCATTTGAAAAGACCCTGATGCTGGGAAAGATTGAAGGCAGGAGAAGAAGGGAATGAGAGAGGATGAGATGGTTGGATGGCTTCACTGACTCGATAGACATGAGTTTGAGTAAGCTCCAGGAGTTGGTGATGGACAGGGAAGCCTGGCGTGCTGCAGTCCGTGGGATTGCAAAGAGTCGGACACCACTGAGTGACTGAACTGAAGGAAGAGTGACTTTAAAAGTTTTTGGTTTTTGTTTTTTAAAAAAGAAAAGTTGGGAATTACGAAAATTCTGCATGACAAGAAAAGGAATTTAGGAAACCTAGAGGAAGAGTATGCCTCTGAAAGTGATGTACCAGTGAGCCTGGGAGGAAATCCTATTAGACAGCCGCAGTTGAGTATGAGAAAATATGACCTTAGTTCAGTCTGGCTGCTATAACAAACTACCCCAGACTGGCCTACATAATAGAAATTTATTTTTTTCACAGTTCTGGAGGCTGAAGTCTGAAATCCGGGTGATAGTATGTTTGGGTTCTGGTCCAAGGATGTTCTTTCTGGCTGTACTCTCACATGGTGAGAAGGAAAAAAGAGCAAGCTCTCTGGTGCCTCTTGTTATAAGGATACTAATTCTATCATGAAGGACCCTCCCCACCCCCCACCTCCATCCTCATGACCTCATCTAAACCCAATTACTTCCCAAAGGCCCCATCTCCAGATAGCATTGCATTGACATCTATTGTGGAGATAGGGCATCAGCCTGTAAATATGGGGGTGGGGGAAACAGTTCAGTCCATAACATGACCAGTGTGAGAAAGGAAGCTGCATCATGGAAAAGCAACAAGATGAAAAGGCAAAGAGAGAGGAGTGAGATGAGAAAAAAGGGAGAGAGAAAGGAAATAGAAGAACAGAATCTGTATGTAATTAAAGCCTTCATTATAGATAGTAAAGAGCAGAATTGGTCTGCAGAGACGGAATTAATGATGTGAAGGACAAACTTGAACAGATGAGCATCGTAAGAGGAAAACATGATAAATACAGAGAATAGGGAACCTGTTCCAGATCATTGGTGTTCCTCTACCAGTGGGCCGGAAGCAATACTCCAGAGACTCAATAGAAGAAACAACTGCTCAGCTCAAGGAAGACCTATGTATGCAGATTCAAAGGCTTGTCATATGTCAGGTAGTCAATATAAAATACCCATAACTAAAAGATATTAGTGACTCCTTATGAATATAAGGGGGAAAACCATACAGGCACCTGGAAATAAAAAGCAAGTTATTTTCAAGTGACTCAGTGACTCCAAGGTAGACTTGCCTCGGATTTCCCTACACTACTAAATACTGAAGTATTGTGGAGTATATTCTGAACGGGAAAGGTTGCAATCTTAAGAATTTTTTATCTAGACAAATTTTTATTTATGTGTAAAGAAAAAAGCAAGGGCTCAAAATCAGGCTGGTTCTCCTGTGAACCCATCTTCAAAAAAAAATTACTTGAAGATGTATTCCAATGAACTGACTGGTTGAATAGATTTAAGGGCTCAATTTTGAGGCATTAATTCATAGTCCCATCACTTCATGGCAAATAGATGGGGAAACAGTGGACACAGTGGCTGACTTTATTTTGGGGGGCTCCAAAATCACTGCAGATGGTGATTGCAGCCATGAAATTAAAAGATGCTTACTCCTTTGAAGGAAAGTTATGAACAACCTAGACAGCATATTCAAAAGCAGAGACATTACTTTGTCAACAGAGGTCCATCTAATCAAGGCTGTGGTTTTTCCAGTGGTCATGTATGGATGTGAGAGTTGAACTATAAAGAAAGCTGAGCACTGAAGAATTGATGCTTTTGAACTGTGGTGTTGCGGAGAGGACTCTTTGAGAGTCCCTTGGACTGCAAGGAGGTCCAACCAGTCCATCCTAAAGGAGATCAGTCCTGGTTGTTCATTGGAAGGACTGATGTTGAAGCTGAAACTCCCAATACTTTGGCCACCTGATGCGAAGAGCTGACTCATTTGAAATGAATCAGCCTGATGCTGGGAAAGATTGAGGGCAGGAGGAGAAGGGGACAACAGAGGATGAGATGGCTGGATGGCATCACTGACTCGATGGACATGGGTTTGGGTGGACTCTGGGAGTTGGTGATGGACAGGGAGGCCTGGTGTGCTGCAGTTCATGGGGTCGCAGAGAGTCAGACACGACTGAGCAACGGAACTGAACTGAACTGAATTCATAGTACGGGAGGACTTGGGTGAATACTGAACCCAGGTAAACTAGAAGCAAGTTTAAAATGTTGCAAATCTGATTTTAAAATTAAATGAGGAAGACAGAGATTATTTTAAAATATTAAGAATGAACTTTCAAACCCGAGAAGGAAGGAACAGGTGAGGGATACAATGAAGTAGGTTAAGTCAGTCCTCATAGTGCAATCCCCAGACCAGCAGCATCAGCATATCCTGGAGGCCTGTTAGAAATGGTAACTCTCAGGCCATACCTACACGAGACCTGTGGAATCAGAATCTCCAAGGTGGGGCTCAGAAATCTGTTGTAACAGCTTTTCTAGATGATTCTTATTCAGGCTAAAGTTTGAGAGGTACTGAGTTGAACTGCCTTTCTCAATGGTAATAGATATAAAAATAGCACTTCTTGCCTGAATATAAAAATTAGAGAAATGTATCTTTTCTCTAAAAGCAAATGAGACCATCTAAAAGCAATGGAGAATATTGGAAAATGATGGAATACCAGAGAATAATTGAAAAGCAAAGAAAAGGGTTCATACATCAAACAACCAAAAGCTAAGGGGATAAACCAGAAAAAAAAAAGAATCATAAAACCAAGTCAATAATAGCAATGAAAGCAAATGTCATAATTTCCTTTATTAGAAAACAAAGATTCTCAGGTTAATTTAAAATAGTCCATGGAAGTCCAGTCATTAGGATTAGATGCTTTCACTGCTAGGGCCTGGTCTCAATCCCTGGTCAGAGAACTAAGATCCTGCAAGCCACATGGTGCAATCAAAAAAAAAAAAACAACAACATCCAGTTGTTACTAGTGTATTAGAGACATAACTAGTTAATTCCTTATTTTTCACACTTCTCTTTCCCAGGGAGCACTTCCCTACTGTCTTAACAAAACTGAATTCCCTGCTAGGGTTCCCATAGCACTGTTAACATCTCCTTAAGAGCACCTGTTGTGCTTCTAATTTTAAATCTGTTTGTGTCATTATTTCATTATTTGTATTTCCTTTCTCCATTTCTAGACTGTAAGCTCCTTAAAGGCAGGAACCATGACTGTTTTTGCTCAGCGTTTTGTACCAGCATTTAGCAGAGTACCTGTTAAATGAAAGTACAAAAAATTTTAGTTTAATGGCTTTAGACACGTGTGAACAAGTAGCAGGAAGAATCTAACACAGTCATTATCAAGAATTAATAATATGAATACCAGACAAACTAATAAAACAGTGTAATTAAGAGAGCAGCAGTTACTAACTTTCCCACACTTCAGGATTCTCTGTAGGACCTGTTAAAATAGTTTGCTGGATCCCATACCTTGGATTTTTCTTTCAGAAAATCTTGACTAAGTCCCGAGGATTTGCATTCCTAACAGGTTCCCAGGTGATGCTAATGAGGGACCACCATCATTTGAGAAGCACTGTGTTAGAAAATAGAGCTTCCCCCGTGGCTCAAAGGTAAAGAATCCACCTGCCAAGGCAGGGACTCAGGTTCAGTCCCTGGGTCTGGAAGATCCCTGGAGAAGGAAATGGCAGCCCACTCCAGTATTCTTGCCTGCGAAATCCTATGGACAGCGGGGCCTGGTGGGCTACAGTCCATTAGGTCAGAAAAGAGTCGGACATGACTTAGTGGCTAAACAGCAGCAGCGGTGTTAGGAAATAGTATAATATTAATAAAGGATCCAGTTCACAGTGGAGGTTTTGATCTCATGAGCCTGTCTGCATCAAATGACATTATATCTAATATACAAACTAATTTTAGAAACACAATCAAATGGAAAAATTGATCACAACACTTAGTCTTTGACAGAGCGAGAAGAGAAACAAGATTATATAGAGTCTGAATAAGACAATTAATAACAGTTGATCTAACAACTTAAAAGCCTACAAAGAGCAAATAATATGTCTTTCCCAGTGTTGGTGATTCAGTTACAAAAATTACTTAGCTACTGAAATTTTTAAAGCTTCTGTATGCCAAGAAACAAATGTAAACAGACTAAGAAACCAATCAAGAGAAAATACATGTAACTTTTAGAACAAAATGTTGATGTCCTTAGTCTACAGAGTTCTTAGCGATTTTAACAAGGTAAACATGCCTATAGGAACGTTGACTGTAAATTTGAATAGGAAAGCCAAAGAAGAAAAACTGTAGTTCATTAATCCTGAAAAATAGCTTCCTGAGAACTCAGAGAAATGGAAAATAAAATCAGCAGTGCAATATATTTCTCCCTCTCAGGCACAGTAAGAAGATGATAGTACTTAACTCTGGAAACAGTCATTTTCATATTTGTCTTATGGGGATGAAAATTGACCCAACGTTTCAATAAGTAGTTGGTGCTTTGGTGATCAAAAGCCTTAAAAACACACCCTTAATTTATCCTGAAGAAGTATTGTGCACAGATTATGAGGGATAATCTTTAATTTGCAGTGATGTGCAAAAATAATGAGCAGATGTGCAAAAATTTCTATGAGGATGGAGATCGCAGCATTTTTTTTTATAAGGAAAGAATTTTGAAACAATCTCAGTGTCCTCTGGTTTAGGAGACTGGCTCAGTAAATTTCAAAGTCCAGTGGGAACCAGGCAGCCAATAAATGCAGTGGAGATCAATGCTTATTGATTTGAGCAAGATGTCCACAAAATATTGTCAACTGAATGCGCCAGGTTACCAAGAGCATATAGATCAGGGCCGGTTAATTCAAGGCCCGTAGAAGACTGACGGCTGATGTCTGTGAGAGATGAGATGGGAGTGAGAGGCGGGGTCTAGGGCAAGTGGCCAGGTGAACGCTCCACCCCGTGGGGTACCTGCTACTCTTTGTTTGGGGATTATAGATGATTGAAGTTTCTCTTATATTTAAACTTCTGCATTTGTATTTATCAGTATTTTATAATTTTCCCCCAGTGAACAATATTACATCAGAAATTTTTAAGAAGAAAGAAGTTAGGCAGTGCCAAAAGAGAGGTAAAGATGAAGTCCGGTGGGACCCGAGAGGAAGAGGTGACCCCTTCTGCCAGGGGGTGGGGGGTGTTTGGGGGCAGGGAGCGTCCTGGAGATGAGGGGGCCCAGGTGTGGCTATTGCAGAGGGCAAGGCTTGAGCAGGGGGTGATGAGGAGGTTAGCACTAGAGGCCAGCCAGTTCACCACGCGTTTCCTGAGCACCGGGGTCTAGGGGTGGAGCAGTGGAGGAGGACAGCGTGTGCCAGGTACTGTTCTAAGCATGTGACACACAATTTAATCCTCACAGCAACCCTATAAGGTGGGCCTGTCATTACCCCCATTTTACAGATATGAAAACTGAGGCTCAGAGAGGTTGAGAGATTTGCCTGAAGTCACACAGCTTGAAATAGAGGAGTTGGGATTTGAACCCAGGCAGTCTGACTCAGTGGGGCTGCTGATTCTACCTGGTGGTCCCAGAATGAGGAGTTTGTGGGGAGGGAGCACACTGCTGCTTCTGGATGGGAACCAGGCGCCTATTCCCACACTTGTCTCTTCTTGGACAGAAACCGGCAATTACACCTGTGAATTCTGCGGAAAACAGTACAAGTACTACACGCCCTACCAGGAGCACGTGGCCTTACACGCCCCCATCAGTGAGTACCTTCTCTGCTTGGGGGAGGGGTGAGCCAACCACAGGCTGAGGCTCTGGAGTTTTGCCAGGGGAGGGAGAAAGCAAGGATAAACTTGTGCTGGGTGGGCCAGTCTCTCGGTATCCAGGTCTGACCTGGGGCCAGCTGCCTGCAGGGGCTGGAAAAGTCCCACCCTTAAGCCAGGAAAGCCTGAGACCTCCCCTGAAGGTCTCAGAGGCCTGGGGCCCACGGGGATCTGGAGTTAGGAAGGGTGGGCATCACTTGCCCGAGTCCCTCAGGGGCCGTGTCCTCACCTCTTCTTATTTGTTGTTGTTGTTGCTAAGGCGTGTCCGACTCTTTGCAACCCCATGAACTGCAGCACGCATGCTTCCCTGTCCTTCACTTTCTCCCGGAGTTTGTTCACACTCATGTCCCTTGAGTCAGTGATGCCATCTTCTAAGCACCTGCACGTCATGTGGTTCCTGAGTCCCTACCCCTGAAGCCAGCACCTTCAGTCTGAACCAGTGCTGGGCCTAATGCAGGCTAGAGCATGGTTGGCTAGACGAGACAGCTTTGCCCTTGGAGGTAGGAAGGGTGAGAAGTCAGGAGTGCCAGGCCAGGCCTCAGAAGCCCCGGATATCAGTTCCAGTGGGGTCACAGGCTTGTGTGTGGTCTTGGGCAGGCTCCATCCTGCCTCTGGCCCCCAATCTCTCCCTCCTTCTCTGGCCTGGAAGAGAAAGGGTTTTAAGGACCCCTACCACAAGGACATCCTGGCCTTCCATTCCGATTTGCCAGCTTCCTTTCTGGGTGTCAGAGGTGCTATATCCTTAGATCCCCAAGTATATGAGCCCTCAGTTCTCAGCCAGAGTCCTGACAGGGCGGGGCTTAACCAGAATTGCAGGGCAGTGGGGGGGAATGTCTACGAGGTCTTTGGGAGTATCTCTGCCTTTATTTGTCCCAACGGAGCTGTGGGAATCTCCCTCCAGGGGTGGAAAGATTTAGGTTCAGGAAGGGGGAGGGATTATGCAAGGTCATCAGGGTTCAAGGTGTCTGGAGTGTGGGAGGCCCGACCCTCCTTGAGCCCTGATATTGGTGCAGGGACCCTCCTTGAGCCCTGATATTGGTACAGGGACCCCCCTTGAGCCCTGATATTGGTACAGGGACCCTCCTTGAGCCCTGATATTGGTACAGGGACCCTCCTTGAGCCCTGATATTGGTACAGGGACCCTCCTTGAGCCCTGATATTGGTACAGGCCCGTGACCCGCTCAGGGCCTTCAGGTGGTCAGGGAGAGATGTTCTGAGCCCCTGAAGGTGGTGGAGCCAGCTTCCCTAAGATTCTTGTCTTGCTTGGCCCCTGACTGCTGCATGACCTTTGAGTCTGTCACTTCCCTTCTCTGGGCTCAAGTTTCCCTCCTATGGGAGCTCTCAAGGTCTTTTCAGCCCAGGAGTCTGGGTTCAAGTCATCTCTTCCTTATGGAGACCTTCAGGCAGGTGTCTGCAGTGGCCCAACTAGAGGAACATGTCCCAACACCCATGCTAAGGATGTGTGGCTTACCTGGCAAGGTCCTGCGAGTGGGGGAGGGAGGACCCAGCTTCTGCCTGGTGGGCACTGACCCATCCATTTTTCCCATTCGTGTTGCTGCTGCTGAGGCATTAGGGCTGTGGCTTGAGCGCCATCACTCAGAGCCTTCTGAGGTCCCCGCTTTCCATGGGCGGGGAAAGGGTCCACTGCCCGTGGACGCCTGCTTACCCGTACTCTCCAGGGTGTACTTACAGTTACTCACCCAAAGTGCACTCATGGTGCTGTTAGTCACACAGCCAGCCTGCTGCTTGGGTTTCAGCCTTTGGAGGAAACTTCCAGTGCTGTTTCTCCTCTCTTTCCCCCAAATGACTCTTGGAGCAAGTTGAATAAGATCATGGAGTTAATAAGAAGAAAGACTTGGCTTTGAGCCCTGACAAGCAACCTCCAGGCCCATGCTTGTAACTATGAAGTTCTCCTGCATCACGTGTCAGGTGGTACAATGGGAACAGGTACCTCATCTGTCCCCTGATTCTTTTCCCCCTAACATCCAGGTACTTCTCTCCTGAAGGGCTGTCCTCTCTTTCTCCGTTCCTCATTTTGTTCTGTCCATTGTGGACTCTCTTTGTCTTTCTGCATCTGTTTGTTGAATGCATCTCTTTATTGCTGAAGTCTAGAGACTCTGGGATCATCTGTGCTTAAAATACAGAGTGAGAGATTTAGGCTGAATGCGACAGAGGACTGATTCTTAAAGCTGACCAAGAAGTAGCCCTCCCGTGGCCTTTGGATCTAGCGATTTGAATGTCCATAGGTTTTGTGTGGAATTGGGGGCTGTACTTGATGGCTTCATCCAGGGTAACCAGGGCCAGGCCTTGAGAGCCCCTGGGCCTGGTGAGGGCATCCAGAGGGACATAGGCTGACTGTGGGTGGAAGAAGATTCATACATGTTGTTGTTATATCAGTTTTTTTCTTTTTTTTTTAATTGTTAGCAATATTCTGTTGCAAGAAAATACCAGTTTGTTTAGCCATTTGCTTGTTCATTTGAGTTGTTTCCAGCTTTAGACTATTACGAATAAAGCTGCTATGGAAATGGTTGTACCAGGCTTTCTGTGGACATATGTGTTCATTTCTCTTGGATAAATTCCAATGAGTAGAATTGACAGGTCATAGGGGAGAGCGTGTTTACCTTTTTAAAAACTGACAAACCATTTCCCAAGAGGACTATAGCACCTTAGACTCCCACCAGCCGCGAATGGGAGTTCCACTTGCTACGAATTCTTGCCAACATTTGGTGGTAGGAAGCAATTTAATTTGAGCTAGTCTGGTGAGTGTGTAGTGGTATTTCACTGTGGTGGTAATTTGTGCTTTCTTGATGACTAATGATGTTGAGCGCTTTTTCCTTTGCTTGTTGGCCATTTGTGTATTTTACTTTGGGAACTGTTGCAGTCTTTTGACCATTTTTTTGGTTGGGTTGTTTTTATTGTTAAATTGTGCCAGTTCTTTTTTTTTTTTTTGCCATGCCACACACTCCATGGCATGTGAGATCTTAGTTCCCCTGAGGGATTGAACCCATGCCCCCTGCATTGGAAGCTGGGAGTCTTAACTATTGGACCAGCAAGGAGGTCCCTAGGAGCTCTTTATATATTCTAGATCCAGGTTCTTTATCATATATATATATATATATATATATGTATGTATGTATATTTTGTTGTTCCGTCACTCAGTTGTGTCTGAGTCTGTGACCCATGGACTGCAGCACGCCAGGTTTCCCTGCCCTTCACCATCTCCTGGAACTTGCTCAAACTCATGTCCATTGGGTCAGTGATGCCATCCAACCATCTCATCCTCTGTCATCTTCTCCTCCCACCTTCAATCTTTCCCAGCATCAGGGTCTTTTCCAATGAGTCACCTCTTTGCATCAGGTGGCCAGAGTATTGGAGTTTCAGTTTCAGCATCAGTCCTTCCAATGAACATTCAGGACTGATCTCCTTTAGAATGGACTGGTTGGATCTCCTTGCAGTCCAAGGGACTCTCAAGAGTCTTCTCCAACACCACAGTTCAAACGCATCAATTCTTTGGCTCTCAGCCTTCTTAATGTTCCAGCTCTCAAACATCCATACATGACTACTGGAAAAGCTGAAGCTTTGAATATATATATAAAATGAACATTTTCTGTTAGTCTTCGGTGTGACTGTTGATTTTCATTCAGTATCTTTTGATGAGCAGCTGTTTTTCATTTTTAACGATCTAATTTATCAAATTTTTATGACTAGTGTTTTCTCAGTTCTACTCAGGATATCCTTGTCTACCTTGGTAGTGAAGATATTCTCCTTTATTATATTTTAGAAGCTTTCTACTATCAACTTCTGCATTTTAGTCTCTGATCCATTTCAAATTAATTTTTGTGCATGATGAGAAGTGTGATTTGAGATTCACTTTGTACCATATGGATACCTGGTTATTTCAACACCATTTGTTGAAGATTGTCCTTTATATATTACATAACATTGGGACCTTTGCTGAAAATCAGTTGAATTCATGAGTAAGTGTGAGTTTATTTCTGTTCCATTGAGCTGTTTGCCTATGTTTATGCTAACATGGTCTTATTTACTCTAAGTCTTAAATCAGGTGTTTCCAGTTTTTCAACTTTGTGTATTTTTAAGAAACAAGGAACTTTGCCTTGCAATATAAATATTAGTCTTCTTGCCAATTGCTACAACAAAATTACATCTTGGATTTTGTTTAGGATTACACTGAATCTATGGGCAAATATGGGGAGAATAGACCTCATAATATTTGATCTTCCAATTCATGAACATAGTATGTCTCTTCATTGGTTTAGGTCTGTTTAAATTCCTCTTAGCAATAATTTATATTTTCAGAGTAGAGGTCTTGCACATATTTCCTTAAATTATATCTAAGTTTTCTACGGTTTTTTTCTGTGCTACTGTGTTTTTTTTATTTTTAGTTTTTGTTGCTATTACATACAAACAATTAATTTTTATGTATTGAATTTGTATCCTACAATTTTGTTAACTTCACCTATTAGTTCCGTTAGCTTTTTTGTAAATTTCTTGAAATTTTTCTTGTACATACTCATGTCATCTACTAATAAAGACTGCTTTACATCCTTTTTTCTAATCTGTATTCCTTTTATCTTTCCTATTGTGCTGATTAGGACCTCCCAGTTAGATGCTGAGTAAATGAAATGAGTGGATGGTTCCTAATCATAGGGTTCAGGTTTTCATCATTAAATTTGATCATTTTCATCATTAAGCATTGGATTAGCTGAAATAGGTTTTCATTGATGCCTCTTTATCTGTTGAGAAAGTTGCCTTCTATTTCTAGTTTATGAAAGTTTTTGTCATAAATTGGTGTAACGTGTTTTTTCTACATCTGTTGAGCTGATCCTATGATTCTTATCTTTTATTCTGATAATGTGGTGAATTACATGGATTGATTTTTTTTCAAGTTATCGTGCCTGTTCTTTATTAAAATACATTGATTATCAGAAAACCGTAAAATGAACTAAAAAACATTACAGAATTGGAATGCTTCTTCTCCAGAAGAATGACTTCTTTTTTTAAGCTTCTTTTTCTTGGAAAGGCGTCTAAATTACTTTGAGACCTAGGGTAGTTTATGGAGTTAATCTTTTATCAAGCATGTGTTTTCTGATTACTTCTGTCTAAAATTCCCTAGGGTTTTACCTGGGCTTTTAATATCATTTCCAAAACTGACCCTTCAACAGTGGGAAACTGCAGTCCTAGGGTTAGGAGGGTGCCCCAGATTCAGTCATTGGTCCATTAATCATGGTCATAATCAAGAAAATAAATATTTCTGGTGTTTTTAAGATACCAGAAGTATTAATATGTCATCATCCAATAAAGTACCTTATTTAAAGTAAATAATTAGTCCTGTGTATGCATCCGTGAAACCATCACCACAATCAAGATAGTGGACATGCCCATCACCCCCAGAAGTTTCCTCATGCCCTTTACGATCCCTCACTCACTCTCCTCTCTTTCTGGGCGAGCGCTGCTCCGCTTCCTGTTACTACACATTAGTTCATGCATGTTCTGCGGTGGTGGTTTAGTCACTCAGTCGTGTCCAACTCTTGCAACCCCGTGGGTATTGCCTGTCCATGGAATTTTTCCAGGCAAGAATACTGGAGTGGTTGCCAGTTCCTTCCAGGGGATCTTCCCGACCCCTTGCCTCTCACGTCTCCTGCATTGCAGGCAGATGCTTTTACCCGCAGAGCCACCAGGGAAGAAGGCCCATAACATTTTCTAGAATCTTGCAAATACGGAACCTTATCTACTACGTGCGGTGGGGTCTGGCTTCTTTTGTTTAAAAGATTCATCCATATTTAAATGTGTCAGTAGTTCATCCCTTTTGATTGAGGAATAGTAGTGCTCCATTGTCTACATACGGAGACCACATTTCCTTCATCTGTTTACTTATGGATTGACACTTAGCTTGTTTCCAGTTTGGAGCTAATATAATTAAAGCTGCTGTGAATGTGTCTTACTATGGACAAATGCTTTCATTTCTCTTGTGTAAGTACCTAGTCTGGATCATATGATAGGTGTCTGTTTAATTTTTAAGAAACAGTCAGACACTATGCCATTTTGCATTTCAACCAGCAGTGTTTTTACTTTTCTTGTAATCAGTCCAGTGCAGTATCTCAGTCATGTCCAACTGTGACCCTGTGGACTGCAGCACGCTGGGCTTCCCTGTCCATCACCAACTCCCAGAGCTTGCTCAAACTCATGTCCATTGAGTCGGTGATGCCATCCAACCATCTCATCTTATCATTCTTGTAATGTCGTTGTCTAGATTGGGTTTTAGAGTAACGCTGGCCTCATAAAGTGAGTTGGGAAGAGTGTCCCCTGAGTATAGTGTCAATTAGGTTAAGTTGGTTAATAATGTTGTTCAAATCTCTTATTTTGGCACTTCCTGTGTGTCCTTTGGGCACTTCCTGCGCGTCAGGGAATGAGCCCTGGTTGGGCCAAACTGGCAGAGTCCCTCCCTCACAGAACATACAGGATAATGGGGAAAAAGACATTGGTTGAAAGATCACACCAAAGGAGAGGGGACTGAAAGATACATGACCAAGTAGGGCATCAGGGAGGGCTTCCGACAGAAGTGATGTTTAGGTGGAGCTATGTAGGACCTGAAGTAGTGATCCAGGCAGAAATGAGGGAAGAACATTCTAGGCACAGGGAACGGCATGAGCAAAGGCCATGAAGCTTGGAAGATTGAGGGGGCAGGAGGTGGGCAAGCCCCAGGCCAAAGCAAGCAGGTGTTGCCCTAGGGTTCATTGTAGCAAGTGTTTCTGGGTGTCCTGAGCTCCCTGCCACAGGGAAGCAGGGACGCTCATGCATGGATGCCAGGATTTTGACAGCAGGATCGAAGACCATGAGATCCGATCCAGAGGGTCTCCTAGAAACCAATTTGCGTTTGGAGATGAGGCCGGAAAGAGGAAGCAGTGTGCTCTGCTCTTTGCTCAAGAATTCTCTGTCCCTTGCGCAAAGGTGCCCAGAGTATGTGTTAGTGCCTAAGGGGACCACGTGGTCTTGCACAAAGACTTCTGTGGGAAGTTGGCAGCATTGGGCCCCATCCCATCCTGGCCCTGACTTTCTATGTGGCCATAAACTTATTAACCATTCTGGGCCTTGATTTCTTTAATCCTAAAAAAATACCATTAATACCTATTTACATTTGAAGAATAGTTTATTCAAGGTGCTTCTGTGACTTGTGTGGATTCCTGTAAAATCCCCGTGAGGTCGGTAATGCAGAAATGGGTGTCCCGCTTTTATTGACGGGGTTGAGTTGGGGAAACTGAGGCCAAGACCATGGAGGCCAGAGATGACTGACCTGGAATTCAGAGGTGGGCTGGGCTCACAGCACACTCAGTGCTGGTTCCATTACAGCGAATCACGAGTTGTGGTCCCCAAACTGTGCTTCAGGGAGATGGGGGAGAAATCAGAGATGGGACACTGGACATCTCCCTCAAGCTTTGGTGTGTAGATTTATTCCATGGCCAAAAAAAAAAAAGAAAATTGGAAAGTGTGAGATGAGCCGCCTTCTGGTTGGATTCAGGGCCTTCAAGTTCCTTTTCTCTGGAAGGAAAGGAGAGGGAAAGAGAGGACCTATGTAGGTATCCTTCCCCACTTGCCCCTTTCCAGGTCCTGATTGAGAAAGTAAGAATCCAGAACGTGGGGCAGGGACTTGGGGAGAGAGTAGTGGAGGACAACCGTGTTCTCTGCAGTCTGAGCCTGGGGGGTTTCTTTCCAAGTTCAGGGGGGCAGGTGAGTTCTTGCTTAGGGGTCATGACTGAAGGACTCTGCACCCACAGCTCTTGGCATCTGGCCACTGCTGTGGTGGGAAGGCAGTGACTCCTCAAAGGGACGGGGGGCAGCCTGAGTCCTGTGAGCCCACCTCAGGGCCTGTGCAACCTTGAACCCAGCCCTGCCTCCTGCTTCTCCGGGCCTGTGCTTCCCCTTCGGCCAGGGATGGGCAGAAGTGGAGGAACAGAGCGCGCCCATTTGCTCTTTGGCAGTGAAAGTGGCAAGCACAGCATCTGTGCCCAGGATGGGCGCTGCCCTGGGAGCAGGGGTAAGGAGGCCTTGGCAGGCTACAGGGCAGGGTCCTTCTCAGGTCCCAGCCAGGCTCCGTGGCAAGATGGTGCCCTCAAGATGTTTCCACTGCTCTGGGTCCTGTGAGCCCCAGAGCTTGACTGACTCTGTCAGTACCAGAGAGGTCCCTTCTCTAGCCGTCTGATCACTCTCATCCTCAGCAGAGAGTTGCAGGGACCAAAGCCACTGCCTCCCCTCTTGGTTTGAAGGTGGCACTGTGGTCGCGGTCGGGGCTTGCCAGCACTAGTAACCATGTCTCTGGACCATGTGAAGGAGGCAGACTGCTGCCACCTGAGACCGCCAGAGCTGGAGACCACCTGAGGGTCAGGACCCCCACACACACCGCTGCTCTCAGTAAGCCCAGCTTCTGCAGAGGATGCAGGCCAGGGAGGTAGGGGATCTGGGCATCGGTGACACAAGCTGCCCTTGACACCGCCAAGGAGCTGTTGCACTTACTTAGGCATCGGTCGTCGGGTTGAGCGCTGTCCCCTGAGAGCACCCGCCCCAGGCAGTGTCCAGGAGCACCACCAGCCCCTTCCCCTGAGGCCACGGGGGACAGCCACCCCCTGCTCGTCCCTTCCCCGAGCCCCGCCCCGCCCTGCCCCAGCCGACCAGCCCTGCTAACCCCTGCCTCCCTGTTGTCTGCTTTGTCTTCCGAGCCAGCCTGCCTTAGGAAGAAAAGAGGCTTAGGGACCTATGTTGTAGAAAGTGCGTTTGACCCTGGGTTGACTCATCCATGCCCCAAGCATGGGTCCCAGGGTGAGTTCTTAGACACTCAGAGCCTGGACTGTTCAAGGGTTATGGGTGACCCACCCTGTGGACTGGTCAGTGGCCTCCAGGTAATGGTGAGTGTGAGCTGGCGATCAGGTTTCACTCAGGGAGAAGCCAGAGAAGGTTCTAGACTCTCAGACTTTCTTTGGGCTCCAGGTGGTAGCCAGAGAGGCTTTTCGACCCTCAAACGTAGGTGTCTGTGGCCCAGCTCCAAGGGTCCTCGGCAACTGAGAGCGTGACCCTCTCAGGTACCGCCCCCGGGTGGGAGCCACCGGACGATCCAGACACAGGCTCTGAGTGTTCGCATCCAGAGGTCTCCCCGTCTCCACGCTTCGTGGCAGCGAAGACCCAGACGAACCAGTCGGGGAAAAAGGCTCCGGCCTCCGTGGTCCGATGCTCCACCCTCTTACACCGCACCCCTCCAGCCACCCAAACCCAGACGTTCCGCACTCCAAACTCGGGATCTCCAGCAAGCAAGGCAACCGCAGGTACCAACGGCCTCTGTTTCCTTCATGTTCCTTCCGCTCCCTGCTCCTCTTCCCCGGCCTGCCACAGCTGTGCCTGCGGTCATTGTTCCCTTGCAAGAGCGAGGGTGGAGGGCCCGTGGCTCTCTGGGACGGATCTGGGTCCCTGCTCTGCCTCCTGCTGGCTCTGTGATTCTAACGAGCCATCTAGCCTCTCTGAGTCTGGGTTTCCTTACCCTAAGTCAGAGGGTTGTACAAGATGGTTTGCAGACTAATTTTTTTAAGCAGGAGAGTGTTTTTTCATAAGTTATGGCCTACAGGGTTTTAAATTTTTTTAAATTATTTGCTAACGTTTGAACGTTAGGTGTTCTTGTGAAACTTGACTTCTCGCTGACATGGAAAAGTCAGATCTGGCAGTCCCAGGCTCACTTTCCTGCAGGGCAGCCAATTGCCTTGAGGCTGAGTCACAGAGCGCATGCTCTCCAGTTTTCCACAGTCCCCACCGCTCCCTCCCGCCTCCCCAGCACAATGGCCACGCGGCAGGCACCATTTCTCATTGTGATCACGCTGTTGTCTGTCTCACATCCCACCCAGTTCATCCATTTACGTCACCTGCCTGGAACCCCCTGGCATGAGTTTGCACCTCCTCCCCCATCTTTCAGAAAACCCAGTCGAAAGACTCATTTCTCTGAAGAACTGCTCTGCGTGAGGAAAAGCGGTTGACCGGGAGCTCTGTTCTCCTGGCCTCTCTCTCTACCGGGTACTACTCGTGAAACCCCTCTCCGAACCATAGCCTCACAGGAAGCCAATGGATGTCTGCTCTGGTATTGTCTGAGTCTATGCAGGAAGGGCCCAGATTGCAGAAGGGTAAGCAGGCAGTGAATGGCGCACCCCAACCATTTCTTAGCAGTCATCAGGGAAAACTGCGGAGACACACTGTGTGCTGAGAACCAGCTAACCGAGAATCCTGATTCATGCCTGGATGGAAGGAGCCTTGGGCCGCCTGCCTAGATATGTGGGATGTAGGGTGGGGTGGTGACATAGTCCTCCTGGGACTACGGGCCTTTCAGGTGTCTTCAGGAGGCCCAAAGTCACCCCTGAAATGTACAAGCAAGTAAATGGAGAACTCGCTTACATGAGTCAGGAGGCTGAACCGGAGACAGCCAAGGAATGAGCTGTGCTGCTTTATTCTGGTTCAGAGGGCTAATCAGGAGCAAGGATGTGGTTCTTAAAAATGTACATCTCCACACTTCCAGGCAGGTTCTTTACCACTAGTGCCACTTGGGGAGTCGCCCCCCCCAACCAGCAAATTTTGAAGCTATGCTTATGTGCTTACATCTCCCTAAAGGAGAGTAAGTAATCAGCCTGAAGGTTTTCAGGTACTGTGTAGAGAAGAGCTAGGGTTTGACAGCAGTAGTCATAAATGAGTTAAACAGGCTGGTCATCACAGACTTACTAGTGGTAGATACCAGCTCAACTAAGGATCATGGCTTTCATATCTTGCTTTTACTCTTGGCCTTGTGGCTGGGAGTTTTTGTACCTGCAATTTCTCCAGAGAACTGCCTATAGGGTTTGTGTGGTTTGTGGCAGCTCTTGGAACCCAGTGTCACCATGGAAGCTTCCAGCGAGCCGTGGGGCTTGCCTCTGGCTGCCTTTACGTGACATACAAGACTTGCAGTGGGTGTCACACCTGGGTTACCAGCTGCACAGGACATGAGCTACAGCCCAGCATGTTGAAGCTAAAAGTGACCACCGCAACTCTCATGCTAGAACAAGACAGGCGGCCCCTCCCATGCATGTGTGTGTACCTGCGTGGGGATGTCCCCTGCAAAGGCACTCAGTGGTTTCCAGGCAGAGGTACCTATAGCAGGAATAGCTGATCAAAATCTGCATTACCAGCTGAGTCATAGGAGATTGATTATAATAGTTTGTAACCTCAGTTGTGCTAAATTCTACCAATATATTGGTCAGACTGCATAAAAATCCTCCGCAGATGGGTAACCATTCCCTGCATACATGAGAAGGTGGAGAAAGGAGTCACTCCCCTGGCCCAGACCTTTTTAAAGAGGAAGGCTCTGTCCCAGAAATGAAATCTCCTTATTCTGCCATTGTCAGGGGTTAGGAACGTAGCCCCAGGAAATTGACAGCCTCACTTTCTCTGGGTTCTCACCTGTAAAATGGGAGTGACAACGTGGATCTCACCGAGCTCTTGGGGGGGGTGAAGGGGGACCATGAACATAGAGCATGTGGCTCATAGCAGGTGCTTCATAAATAAGAGTCCCTCCCCTTTTCCCTAAAGAATTGAGGGGCTTTCTTTGCCAATTTACAGATGGTATCTTGAAGCGGGCAGGTGTGTAGCTCTCGGCCCAGGCATTTTACAGACACATTTGGAAGAGAGGGTCTTGCCTATGATGTTCTTGACAGCCTCTGCAAAAAGGAAGCTGCATCAGAGGGCATTGTCAGGGTCAGGCACAGGAGAATTGAGCGGGGCCTGTAGGAGCCATCTCTGGCTTTCTTTCCCATCACCCCAGTGATTGTCTGGAACACTGGCCCCAGACAGTCTGAGCACTTGCCTTCCTGGTATCGGGCAGCCTGGGGACAATGACACTTCCCAAAGTGGGTTCCCAGGATCACCATTTTTGAGAGATACTAAAAAATCTCTTATTTCTACTTTTTTCCTTTATTTATTTATTTTTTTTGGCTGCATATCGGATCTTAGTTCCCCGACCAGGGGTTGAACCCATGCTCCCTGCATTGGAAGCAAAGACTCCTAGCAATTAGACCACCAGGAAGGTCCCTCATTTTTTTTAAATGGGCTTCAGTTGCCAATTATGTTTGAGAAGGTTGGGTTAGACAGAGCTAGACGGGTCTCTCTCCAGTCGAACTTCTCAGAGCCTTTGCTGTCCTCACCTGAGTTGTTGGTCAGATGCTCGTCCCAAACTGACTTGCTCCCAGAAGCCTGTGCCCCCCGGCGCCTCCAGCATCCCCGATGGGCAACGTTTCGGCGCCTCCTGCAGGTGGGGGATGGGTGTGAGTTGCTGTTCGCCACCTGGTTGGGCCCTCTCTTGACTCCAGCATTCACAGGGAGTTACGGGAGCCTCCCAGGAAGGCGCCCCTTGTCCGTGGGGACACCCCAGAAATCAGTCGGGAAGACAGTCCCTTTCCTGGGTGAACCCTGATCAGACAGGCCTCACCTGGTCGCTGGCCTCCCCGGTTTGGAGCTGCCCCGGCTCTGCCTGTCACGACTCCTCTGCCACCCAGGGCCCCCAACAGCCATTGGGCCCTCCTGCTCTGCCTGAGCCACCGCCAGAAAGCAGTCTGCCACCCTCCCCGCTCTCTGGTGGGTCCACATCACTTAGATGTCACCTGTGACTCCCCAGCGGCCAGAGACGGGAGACCCTGGCCCATTCGCCATCTGTTCCATCAGCGTTACCTCGTGTGTGTGCCTACATCCCACATACACCCCACGGTGCCTGGACCTCCACCCACCCTGGGCACTACTGGGGGGTCTCCTGGGGTCCCGAGGCGGTGTCAGGCAATTCAGGTGAGCCTGAGAAGCTGGAAGTATGTGGTTTGAGGTTCTGAAGCCCCTCACTGTGCTGGTTCCCAAGCATAAGGCCTCAGGCACTAACCCAGCCCAGGGGCTGGGGCAGGTCCCACATCCCTGGCTTCCCAGCCGCCCCCTCTCTGGCATGCCCCTTCTCTGGACCTGGTACTGACCAGTCACTGTGGTTTTTTTTTTCCTTGCTCTCTCCCCTCCCCCACCCAGCAGAAAGCGCTTTCAGTCGGCGGGTAGAAGGCAAAGCACAAAACCACTTTGAAGAGACGAATAGCAGTTCCCAAAACTCCAGCGGTGAGTTGGTGAGCGGTGTGCCCCAGGACCGCCGTCCTGAGCTCTGGAGTCTTTGCGATCTGTGCTGGGCTAGGGTGTTGGGAGGAGGCAGGGGGCAGAGAAATAGGCAGCCAGGGTCAGGCAGAAGTGGAGGGTCCCTTTCTTCCAGGCACGTCCCTCTAGGTCCCAGGAGCATCTTGGGGACTATGGCCCCTCTTTGTCTTTCCGTGGAGAGAGAAACTCCCCTGTCTCCACAGCCTGTGACATATTGACTCGGATGGCCCCCTCTGAGCCATTGCTGTGTTTATAGGGTGAGCATTGCAGCCACTTTTTCCCCAGGAGAAGCAAAGTGGGTGCAGTAGACAGGCTGTGGCCTAAGAGCCAGAGGCCCCATGTTCTGGTCCCTCTGGACCTGCGACCATCCAAAGGTTCCCTTCTAGCCCTCACCAGCCAAGTAGGTGTGCTCGAGGTTCCTGGTGGTGTTTTGGCGCCCCCTGGTGGCTGCCTCTTGCCAGACCCTGACAGAGCCTTAGCACCTTAGAACCGAGCGACCGTAAGGCCACTGTCCCCAGACAGACCTGGGGCCAGCCTGGCGGAGCCATGAGCGATCACAATCAGCTTCTGTCCGAAAAAGGCACAGCAGGCTGGTCTGCACAGTGCCAGCCAAGGCAGAGTATGAAAAGGATTCTATTCTGATACTTCCTTTACACTAAGGTAAGGCATCGCTCCCTTTCTTGCTCAAAGTTTTCACTCCCCAGATTAGTTATTGGCCTGTGTTCAGCTGAGCACAGGCCCTTCTGAGCCCTGGCTGGGTGTGGACAAGTGATGAACGTGACTTGACCGTGAGTCAGGGGCTTTATGAAAGACACAGGAGCCCAGGCCTGCACATGAAGTCTTCCTCACAGTTACTAGAGCTCCAGCTGAGGCTTGACCCGAGCTCCACCATCGACAAGCTGGTGGCTTGAGCTCGCCCCTCGTTTCTCCTCTGCTGTAGAGTGGAAATAGCACACACGTCCCTGTGGTGGGGGATCATTCAGTGGGGTCCCTGCAGAGATACACATCCACATGGTAGGCTGTTTGGGGGGGTGTGGCGGGGGGTTAAGTAAACCAAGCGATTTCATGAGTCAGTGCCCGAGGCAGGCAGTGAGGTGTGCCTTGGGAGCCCCGAGAATGTGGACACAGTCCTTTAAATTAGAATATCAGCTGTTCCAAACTGCTTCATCCTTCTGAAAACTGTAATGCCTGTCCGAAAGGTGGGCCTTAAAGAGATGGAGTGACTGGTCCAGGCCTTGCAGGGATGAGCAGCAGAGCCGGGACCAAAACCCCAGTCTCCTGCGAGCCTTTGCTGTCAGCCAGCCAGGCTATAGCTGCTGCCTCTCCTTCCATCAGAGTCCATGTTCAGAATTGGGACGCTCCTGCTGGCAGCCACCGTTTACTGAGCGCTTACTGTGTGCCTGGCACCTGTTCAGAGCTGTATGTGTCTCACCTGTTTCCACCCTTGCCACACAGCCAGCGAGGGTCAGTGTTACTGTTATCCCTGCTTCTCGGATGAGGAAATCGAGGCTCAGGAGAGATCGATTGTCGCCCCGGGCCCCTAGCTTGTAAGTGGTGAAGCCAGGATTCCCTGGGGTAGTCTGTCTGCCCCATTCTGCTGTCCCCTGCCCGTGAGGCTCACCTGACGATACAGAGAGGCATGGGGAGCTGCCAGCAGACAGATGGCAGGATGGAGACACACGAAGGGAAAGCTCGGCACTCCCTTGGCTGCCCTGGTGTTTGGTATCAAACGCGTCCACCCCGGGTGCCCAGACCTAGCAGCCGCCCCAGCTCCCTGTCCTGAGACGGGCAGCCGCATGTGGGTGTTTCCTCATGGTGTTTTGGGCTCCCTGGGTGAGAGCTGGGGGTGTCCTGGAAGGATGGCCCTGCCTGATCTCGCCCTGCCCATGCCCAGTCCCACCCCAGAAGCCCGCCTCCCCCTTCTCTGAGAGCCCACCTGGCCCAGTGCTGCCCAAGACCAGAAATTGTGACAGTCAGCCCCGAGCACCAGAGCTGGAAGAGACTTAGCTAAACTGTTTCTCTTTTGCAGAAACTGCAAGTCCCCTGATTTCCAACCCTTTCCCTCTCCTACAGAGTAAGTGAGGGTCCCGTCGGGGGGCTGGAGAGGGCCAGACAGGGCAGGGAGTGAACTCAGCCCGCCACACACTCCGGACCCCTCCCAGGCAGACCCAGCAGCTGGTGGAAGCAGGGGGCGGCCCAGCCCAGGTGGGTGGAGGAGTGTGGACAGCCTGCCTCTGCCACCCCCAGCCCTGCAGAAACAAGGCCTCCCCTTCCTGCCCACGGGGCTGGCCCCACAACGCCGCTCTCGAGCCCCACCTCCACCGTCCTCCTGCTCTTTGCCTTACTTGTCTTTGCTCTCTTCTCTCTTCCTTCCGCGCCCCGGTGCCCGGCACGCAGAGATGAAAAGATAACAGGCCCTGCACACGAGCTCCTGTTTTTATACGCACTCATCATTCCCACCGTCCCGCCCTCTCCCCTCCTCTTCCCTGTCTCATGCCTGCTTCTCTGGCTTTTCACTGTTTCTCTGCTTCTCACCCTTTATCTCATCCCTTCCCTCCTCTGTCCTTCCCTCCACGTCCATCATCTTGTCTTTGGTTCATTCATACCTTTATCCGGTCGTCCGCTCAGCAGACTGAGCCGTCTGTGTGCCTCCCCCAGCCGAGAGAGAGAGGTCGGCTGTGGAACCGAGAAGATGCGGTCTCTGCCCTGTGTCGTCCCCAACGCCCAGAACAGTGCCTGGCACACAGTGAGCCCTCGATAAACGCCCTGTGGCTGCACCCGATGGTCTGTTACCTGCCATCTTCCTCTCTCCATCGCTCCTTCCTCCCCAGCCTCTCCCCCACTAGCTAGTGCCAGGGAAGCCCCGAGGGCACCGCCCCCTGTGTGTCTGGGTGCCCAGCTCCAGAGCTGCCCGCGGCCCCGCAGAAAGGCGCTGGGGTTCGTGCAGCCCTTCAGACAGCCGCTCTGTTTCTCCCCGCAGAGCCCTACACGTGCGGCGCCTGTGGGATCCAGTTCCAGTTCTACAACAACCTCCTGGAGCACATGCAGTCTCATGCGGGTAAGGACCATGCGGCCCCCACCCCCTCCCTCCCTCCCAGATCCTGCAGGGGGCAGGGCCAGCCTGGGGCCACGCCCCCAGGTGACAGCCACAGGACCTGGGAGCCCCGGTCAGTCCTTTGTAACCCAGGGTAGTGTGGAGCTGAAGAAGCTTCCAGAAGCTGTGGTTTCTGCCTGGAGCCTGCATAGGCGATGAACAGGACAGAGATGTGGAGGTGTGTGGTTTGAGGTCCAGGGGAGCGGAGGTGGGGAGGGCAGTGGAGAAGCTCAGCCCAGGGCAGCCTGGGGTGAACCCTGTCTCTTTCAGGGGAAAACCCTGTCGCACGAAGCAGCTGTCGTCAAACCTGAGGCTGCCTCAGTCACTAGGAGGGCTGGTGGAAGCACGGGTTTTTTAGGCTCCTCCCTAAACTTCAGACTCATGGGTCTAAGGTGGGGCCCGGACTTGCATTATTGGCAGGCCCTCACGCCACACACCCCTGGCTTGTCCAGGGGCCATGCTTTGAGAACCGCTGCTATAGAGGTAAAGAATCTGCCTGCAATGCAGGAGACCTAGGTTCAATCCCTGGGTCGGGAAGATCCCCTGGAGAAGGAAATGGCAATTCTCTCCAATACTCTTGTCTGAAGAAGTCCGTGGACAGAGGAGCCCGCCAGGCTACAGTCCATGGGGTTGCAAAGAGTCGGACATGGCTGATCAACTTTTACTTTCACTTCAGTGGCAAAGCTAGGAGTCTGCTATCTGGACAATCTGTTTATCAGCTGTTTCTCCATCTGCCCAGCTTACGGTGTCAGCTCCCTCACTAGACCATCCAGCCTCCAATTTTAGGTTTTTATCATAGTAGCACTGAGTTTTGATCTAGTCAGGGAGACACTAACAGGTAAGTCCCAAATTCTCCATGGTTTGACATAACCACTTACTATCTCAGCCCTAGCACAGCCTGATGCAGATGACCTTCCACGTGGCCACTCGGGGACCCAGACTCCTTCCTTCGTATGTCTCCATCCTCCTCTGGGTCGCAGAGTCCTCTTTTTCTGACTGGCGGGCAGAGAGGGGGGCACCCTTGCCTCTTTATCCTTTAGATCACAAATGACACACAGATGCTCCAGTTCCAGGGGAATTGTGGGAAGCTGCTCAGGGGCAGCCCGACACTCCGCGGAGGGAAACGGGAATGTGAGGGAAGCAGCTCGCTGACCCCACTACCCCTCCTTCAGGGTCACGGGAGGTGATGTGAGAAAAGCACCTGGTGGTGGTTCAGTATAGGCCAAATAGAAGCTGACCAGGAAAAAGGTACGACGTAGAGATGCAGTGTTTTTAAGCTGCTGTTATATCTTCTGTTGCTGTTATTGCTAGTTATTGTCTCTCTTAGGGCTTCCCTGAGTGGGAAAGTGGGAGGAGAACCTGCTAGTGGTAAAGAACCCGCCTGCCAGTTCAGGAGACGGAGGAGACACAAGTTCGATCCCTGGGCTGGGAAGATCCCCTGGAGGAGGGCGTGGCAACCCACTCCAGTATCCTTGCCTGGAAAATCCCCGTGGACAGGGGAGCCTAGTGGGCCACAGTCCGCAGGGTTGCAAAGAGTCTGACACGACTTAGCACACACGCTCGTCTCGCTTAGGTTTATAAATCTTCTGTATCATCTTCCAGGCTGGGCCTGACTAGCGCAGTGTTACAGGGCTAGATGCTCTTTAGACAGGCACTGTCCTGTCAGTGTGACCTCTCTTCATTTGTTCACTTACTCAGCATATATCTGTTGGGTACCTGCTATATGGTTCAGTTCAGTTCAGTAGCTCAGTCGTGTCCAACTCTGCGACCCCATGAACCGAAGCACGCCAGGCCTCCCTGTCCATCACCAACTCCCGGAGTTTACTCAAACTCATGCCCATTGAGTCAGTGATGCCATCCAACCATCTCATCCTCTGTCGTCCACTTCTCCTCCCGCCTTCAACCTTTCCCAGCATCAGGGTCTTTTTCAAATGAGTCAGCTCTTCACATCAGGTGGCCAAAGTATTGGAGTTTCAACTTCAACGTCAGTCCTTCTAATGAATATTCAGGACTTATTTCTTTTAGGATGGGCTGGTTAGATCTCTTTTCAGAGCATCTAGCATCTGCTATGGGCTTCCCTGGTGGCTCAGAGGTTAAAGCATCTGCGTGGAATGCGGGAGACCCGGGTTCAATCCCTGGGTCGGAAAGAGCCCCTGGAGAAGGAAATGGCAACCCACTCCAGTACTCTTGCCTGGAGAATCCCATGGAGGGAGGAGCCTGATAGGCTACAGTCCGTGGGGTCGCATCTGCTATACACTAGGTACCAATTCGTATGATTTTAGGTGGAGAGGGGAGATTATTTATTTCTATGGGTGTTGATGGGTTAGTCGCCTAGTCGTGTCCGACTGTTTGCGACCCCACGAACTGTAGCTCTTCAGGCTCCTCTATCCATGGGATTCTCCAGGCAAGAATACTGGAGTGGATTGCCAGTCCCTTCTCCAGAGGATCTTCCTGACCCAGGGATCGAACCCAGGTCTCCTGTGTCGCAGGCAGATTCTTTACCATCTGAGCTACAGGGAAGATCTCATTTATTTCTATTGTAGTCATCAAATCAGTGCAAAGCAGGACTGGCTTCCATGACGTGAGTTCCAGTCCTCTCTAACCCAAGGGTCTCCATACCACGTACCGAGCAGGAGACTTTGTCCTCCTCTCTTGAGACTCCATCTCTAAAAGAAGGGCTCACAGATCTCAGCTGCCCTCTTCACACCAAGGTTCCATCTCCGCATGTCTCTCACCTCCAGCTTGCCTTTGCCATCAGCCATCCTGCAGCAGGGAGGGCCTTCACAGCGTTTAGACTTGACCCTGGGCAACCAGTGGCCAAAATTGGAAGGCTGCTGGGGACCCCTGCCTGAGCACAGCATTTGGGTCCCTTGGGCCCGAGACCCCCATGACCCAGCCCCTGCTCACTCCTCCCCTGAGGCCCTCTGCCCCGCTGCCACCTCTGGAATGTGCTTAGTCGCTCAGTCCTGTCTGACTCTTTGTGACCCTTTGTGTTATAGCCCGCCAGGCTCCTCTGTCCATGAATGGGCTCCCACTTCGTCCTCCTGGGGATCAGCCCTAATCAGGGATTGAACCTGCGTCTCCTGCATCTCTTGCACTGCCGGTGGATTCTTTACCGCTAAGCCACCTGGGAAGCCCGCCACCTCTGGAAGCTGAGCTCTAATTAGGGAAGAGTCTGGGTGCCAGGGCTTCTCTGACCCTCAGGCAGTTGGGCGGAGGCCATTAACATGCAAATCAAGGATGCGCCTGTGGGGCCCCGCCTCCCCCAGGCATCCCAACGTGTTTTCCCCAAGAAGAGCTTTGGGCTGCTTTGTTCTGGTTCAGTGCCAGCAGAGAATGCCTTGCCAGCAATCCAGTGCAAAGCCAGGCTGAAGCCCAGCCAGGCTGAGTCGGGATTAAAGGATTGACTCCATAGAGAGAAATTAAGCATCATGATCTGTGCAGTTCACAGTGCTGCTGATAAGGGGGATCAACCTCGAATAACACCAATCTCATTAAGAGGCTGCTGAATGGCATAGAGTAATTCCCGCTAATAAACTTCCTTTCTGTGTGGTAGGAAAACCTGCCTGGTCCCTGGTGACAGTTTAGGAGCAGGGTTTGTCAGCAGTGATACTGAAGGTAGCTAACACTTAGCGAGCAATTACTGTGTGTTGGGCCTGGTTATAGCATCAAGGCTCCTCAGTAAGCTGGCTAGCATTATCATCCCCATTATACAGATGAGGAGACTGAGGCTCAGAGAACATAATCGCTGGCCCAGAGTTGCATGACTCATTAATCCCTAACATCATTTGAGTTCTTACATATTAGCTCATTTGATCTTCAGAAGTCCCTCTGAGTTAAGTGTTCCAGTTAGCTCTCCTTTATAGAAGATAGAAGCGCATATTGTGGGCAGGAAAGTGTCAATTAAAAAATATTTATCAGGGACTTGCCTAGTGGCCAAGTGGTTTAGAATCCATAATTCCACTTCTGAGGATGCAAGTTTGATCCCTGATTTGGGAACTAAGATCCCCCATGCTGTTCAGCACTGCAAAAAAAAAAAAAAAACAAAGCACAATTTATCAATAAGAAAATTGTTAGCCATGTCCAACAGTTAATGATTTAAATAATGATACAATATTTAATAAGCATAAGCTATTCCCATAATGTTTTGCCTCTAGAATGCAATAGGTCATTCCCTCAACTGCTATCAGAAGGGGAAATGCTCTGATTTTTAAAATTTTTCCAACTTGCAGTGCTGTATTGCTTGTTTGTGTTTAGAAGTGAGCATTATGCAGCTCGCTTTAGTATGCTATTGCTATGTTGTTTATTTTTTTTTGTTCTTTTCATAGAATGTGTGAATTATAAAATAAAATGACTAAGTAACTTGCCCAAGGTGCTGCAACCACTGAATCAGACTATGATTCTGACCCTCTCGTGAACTCAACAGGCAGGTGCCCTCTTCAGCAGGGTGGTTGGGGTGGAGGATTAGCGATGGGGGAAGCCTCTCAGAGGTCATCCCTTCTAGCCTCTTTTCAGCTAAGTATGGCCTGGGGACTTTCCTAGGAGGCAAATATATTGGCACCTCAGAGTGGTAGGATGTGGGAATGGCCACAGTGAACTTCTGGTCCCTTTGAGGGATTACCTAATCACCTTTCTGGGTGTCAGTCTTCTCATCTGTAAAGTGGGTTCATTACCATTCTCCACAGCCTGGGTGAGGGTTCTGGAGATGATGCATGTAAAATATTGAGGACTGTGGCACATTCTAAAATAAGACCAAATAATACAAGTTTTTCCTTTTCCATCCGCTGCTGGAAACAACTGCTTTCTCCTTCCGGCAACTGGTGCCTCCCTGGGAGACATTCTTTATTCCAGCTTTGCGTCCAGTCCTTTGCAGACATGTATATCTGTTCGTGTGTGAACATGTGTATCTATGATACATGGGAATGTGAAAGTGAAGTCGCTCAGTCGTGTCCGACTCTTAGCGACTCCATGGACTGCAGCCTACCAGGCTCCTCCGTCCATGGGATTTTCCAGGCAAGAGTACTGGAGTGGGTTGCCATTTCCTTCTCCAGGGGATCTTATAGCCACACTGAATAAACCTTGTTTCCAGCTCAAGCTATAAATCAGACCATTCACAGAGCATTTACTGAGTGCCTCACCCATTCAGCAGCATTATCTATGAGATAAGGAGAAAAAAGGTTTTTATTAATCAACCAAGGCAATGGCACCCCTCTCCAGTACTCTTGCCTGGAAAATCCCATGGACGGAGGAGCTTGGTGGGCTGCAGCCCATGGGGTCGCTAAGAGTCAGACGCGACTGAGCGACTTCACTTTCACTTTTCACTTTCATACATTGGAGAAAGGAATGGCAACCCATTCCAGTGTTCTTGCCTGGAGAATCCCAGGCACAAGGGAGCCTGGTGGGCTGCCGTCTCTGGCGTTGCACAGAGTTGGACGACTGAAGCGACTTAGCAGCAGCAGCAGCAGACATCATTATCAAATTTGAGGTTGAGTAATACAGGCTTCCCTGGTGGCTGTAAAGCGTCTGCCTGCAATGCAGGAGACCTGGGTTTGATCCCTGGGTCGGGAAGATCCCCTGGAGAAGGAAATGGTAACCCACTCCAGTACTCTTGCTTGGAGAATCCCAAGAACGGAGGTTCCTGGTGGGCTACAGTCCATGGGGTCTCTAAGAGTCGGACATGACTGAGTGACTTCACTTTCACTTTCAATCCCGATTCCAAGACTTGCAGAAAGGCAGAGAATGAGGGAACCACCCTGCAACCATAATCTCACTACTCAAGGCTAACCACTGTTCCTCTTTTAATGGTTTCTTTTAAGCCTATTTTAAAATCAGATTTATAATTTACATAAATTAAGATTCACCAATTTTAAGAGTTCTGATGGTAGGTTTTGATGAACGTTTAGTCATTTAACCGCCATCGTAAGCAGAATGTATAATGTGACCATTGACCCACAGAGTTCCCTTTGCAGCAGGCCCCTTCCCCAGACCCCCCTGCTGGCACCCTGTCTGCTTGCTTTTGTTATAGTTTTGGGAATTTTGTGTGCGTGCATTCATTGTTGCTTAAGTCATGTCTGACTCTGTTGAACCCTAT
Organism: Ovis aries; assembly: GCF_016772045.2. NCBI lineage: Eukaryota > Metazoa > Chordata > Mammalia > Artiodactyla > Bovidae > Ovis > Ovis aries. Next base: position 9,689,848 of record NC_056055.1, on the reverse strand, counting down.
GGACTGTATAGCCTGCCAGGCTCCTCTGTCCATGGGGTTCTCCAAGGAAGAATACTGGAGTGGATTGCCATTTCCTCTTCCAGGGTAATCTTCCTGACCCAGGGATTGAACCTGTGTCTCCTGAGTCTTCTGCATTCCCAGGCAGGTTCTTTACCACTAGTGCCATCTGGGAAGCCTGCAATTTTGTATAAATAGATTATGTATTTAGTCTCTTGTGTCTGACTTAGGTGTCTGACTTCTTTCACTTAGCATACTTTTGAGACTCATTTATATTCTATGATACTAGTCTTTTAATTTCTGAGTACTATTTTATTGTCTGGATATACCACAGTTTGTTTACCCATTCCCAGGCTTCCCTGGTAGCTCAGAGGTTAAAGCGTCTGCCTACAGTGCAGGAGACCTGAGTTTGATCCCTGGGTCGGAAAGATCCCCTGGAGAAGGAAATGGCAACCCACTCCAGTACTCTTGCCTGGAGAATCCCATGGATGGAGGAGCCTGGTGGGCTACAGTCCACAGGGTCGCAAAGAGTTGGACATGACTGAGCGACCTCACTTCACTTCACTTCCCCCAATTGATGGACTTCTACGCTGTCTCCAGTTTGGAGCTATTATGAATAAAGCTGCTGTGAATGTCCAAGAGCAAGTCCCTATGAAGACATGCTTTTAACTACTACATAGATGCCTAGGAGTGGAAATTCTGGGTCATACAGTCAGTCTGCAGTTAACCTTTTGAAGAGCTGCCCCTGTTTACTAAAGTGTCTGCACCATTTTCACATTCCCACCAACAGTGTATGAGGGGTCCAACTTCTCCACATCCTTGATAACACTTGGTATTACCTGACTGGTTATAGCCATTCTAATGCATTAAGTCAGGGTTCCCCAACCTCTAGCATCTAATGCCTGGTGATCTGAGGTGGAACTGATGTATATAATAATAATAATAGAAATAAAGTGCACAGTAAATGCAATGTGCTTGAATCATCCTGAAACCATGCCCCCACCCCAGTCCATGGAAAAATTGTCTTCTGTGAAACTGATCCCTGGTGCCAAAAAGCGTAGGGACTGCTACATTACGTGCGAGGTTTCCCCAGTGGCTCAGTGGTAAAGAATCTGCCTGCAGTGCAGGAGCGAAGGAGATGTGGGTTCAATCCCTGGGTCGAGAAGATCCCCGGAGGAGGGCATGGCAACCCATTCCAGTATTCTTGCCTGGAGAATCCTGTAGGCTACAATCCATAGGGTCACAAAGAGTCAGACATGACTGAAGCGACTTAACACACACACACACACACACACACACATTAACTGATATCTCATTGTTATTTTAATCTGTGTATTATTGTAGTTGTTCAGTCACTCAGTCGTGTGTGACTCTTTGCGACTCCATGGACTGCAACACACCAGGCTTCCCTGCCATTCACCATCTCCCAGAGCTTGTCAAACTCACGTGCATTGAGTCGGTGATGCCATCCAACCATCTCATCCTCTGTCGTCGTCTTCTCCTCCTGTCTTCAATCTTTCCCAGCACTGGGGTCTTTTCTAATGAGTAGGCTCTTCACATCAGGTGGCCAAAGTATTGGAGCCTCTAATGAACTGAAGCTTCCACTTTCATTCTAGTCCTTCCAGTGAATATTCTGGATTGCTTTTCTTTAGGATTGACTAGTTTGAGCGCCTTGCAGTCCAGGGGACTCTCAAGAGTCTTCTCTAACACCACAATTCAAAAACACCAGTTCTTTGGTGCTCAACCTTCTTTATGGTCCCACTCTCACATCCATACATGAGTACTGGAAAAATTATAGCTTTGACTATAGGGATCTTTGATGGTAAAGTAATATCTCCACTTTTTAATATGCTGTCTAGGTTTGTCATAGCTTTTCTTCCAAGGAGCAGGCATCCTGTAACTTCATGGCTGCAGTTACCATCTGCAGTGATTTTGGAGCCCAAGAAAATAAAGTCTGTCACTGTTTCCATTGTTTCCCCATCTATTTGCCTTGAGGTCATGGGACCAGATGCCATGATCTTAGTTTTTTGAATGATGAGTTTTAAGCCAGCTTTTTCACTCTCTTCTTTTACCTCCATGAAGAGGCTCTTTAGTTCCTCTTTGCTTTCTGCCATAAGGGTGATATCATCTGCATATCTGAGGTTATTGATATTTCTCCCTGCAATCTTGATTCCAGTTTGTGCTTCATCCAGCCCAGCATTTCACATGCTATATTCTGCATATAAGTTAAATAAGCAGGGTGACAGTATACAGACTTGGTGTATTCCTTTCCCAATTTGGAACCAGTCCATTGTTTAATGTCCAGTTCTAACTGTTGGCTTCTTGACCTGCATACAGATTTCTCAGGAGGCAGGTAAGGTGGTCTGGTATTCCCATCTGTTTAAGAATTTTCCAGTTTGTTGAGATTCACACAGTTAAAACTTTAGCGTAGTCAGTGAAGCAGAAGTATATGTTTTTGGGAATTCTCTTTCTTTTTCTGTGATCCAACAGATCTTGGCGATTTGATCTCCAGTTCCTCTGCCTTTTCTAGATCCAGCTTGAGCATCTGGAAGTTCTCGGTTCACGTACTGTTGAAGCCTAGCTTGGAGAATTTTGAGTATTACTTCACTAGTGCGTGAGATGAGTGCAACTGTGCGATAGTTTGAACATTCTTTGGCATGGCCTTTCTTTGAGATTGGAATGAAAACTGACCTTTTCTAGTCCTGTGGCCACTGCTGAGATTTCCAGGTTTGCTGGCATATAGAGTGCAACAGTTTAACAGCATCATGTTCTGGGATTTGAAAGAGCTCAGCTGGAATTCCATCACCTCCACTAGCTCTGTTTGTAGTGATGCTTCCTAAGGCTCACTTGACTTCGCACTCTAAGATATCTAGGTCAGTGATCACACCATCTTGGTTATCTGGATCATGAAGATCTTTTTTGTACAGTTCTTCTGTGTATTCTTGCCACCTCTTCTTGGTATCTTCTGCTTCTGTTAGATCCATACCATTTGTCCTTTATTGAGCCCATCTTTGCATGAAATGTTCCCTTGGTATCTCTAATTTTCTTGAAGAGATCTCTAGTCTTTCCCATTCTGTTGTTTTCCTCTATTTCTTTACATTGATCACTGAAAAAGCTTCCTTATCTCTCCTTGCTATTCTCTGGAACTCTGCATTCAGATGGGTATATCTTTCCTTTTCTGTGTATTCTTGATGACAAATGATGTTTAACATTTTTTTATGTGCTTATTGGCCATTTAAGTATCTCCTTTGGAGAAATGTTGGTTCAAATCCTTTGCCCATTTTTTAATTGGGTGTTTTGGGGGTTTTTTATTACTGAGTTGTAAGAGATCATTTTATCTCTGTAGAGACATGAAGCCTCTATAGATAGATGATTTACAAACATCTTCTCCCATTCTGTAGGTTGTCTTTTCGCTTTCTTGATGCTGTCCTTTTAAGCACAAAAATTTTTGATGAAGACTTTTTTTCATTGTTTGTGCTTTTGATGTCATGTGTAAGAAATCATTGCCTGATCGAGGGTCACAAAGACTTAACTCCTGTTTTCTTCTGTAAGAGTTTTCTAGTTTTGGCTCGTAGATTTAGGCCCATATTCCATTTTGTGTTAATTTTTGTATGTGGTGTGAGGTAGGGGTCAAACTTCATTCTTTTGCATGTGGGTATCCAGTTTTCCCAGCTCAGTTTTTTGAAAAGACTATTCATTTCCCTGTTGCATTGTCCTGGCACCCTTGTTAGAAATCAGTTGACTGAAAATTTGAGGGTTTATTTTTGGATTCTAAATTCTGTTTCATTGGTCTGTATGTCTATTTTTGTGCCAGTACCACACTGTCTGGATTACCATGCCTTTATAATAGCTTTGAAATCAGGAAGTCTAAGCTCTCCAGCTTTGTTCATTTTCAAGAGTGCTTGGCTGTTCTGCATAAACTTTAGGATCAACTTGTCAATATCTGCAAAAAAAGATAGCAGGACTTTTGATAGGGATTGGGTTGAATCTGGATCAATTTAGGGAATATTGCCATTTTAACAATATTGTCTTCTAATCTATGAAAATGGAATGCCTTTTCATTTATTTAAGCTGCCTTTGAATTTTTCAAACATATTTTTAGTTTCAAGTGTACAATCTTATTTTATAATTTATTCCTAAGTGTTTTACTCTTTTAGAAGCTATTGTAATGGAATTATTTCCTTAATTTAATTTTTGGAGTGTTCATTGCTAATGTACACAAGTATGATTTCTTTAATATGTTGATCTTATATCTGAAAATCTTGATGAACTTATTTACAAGTTCTAATAGTTGTGTGTGTATCTGTGTTTTCCATAGGATTTTCTATACACAGTGATGTAGTATGTTATCTATAAATAGAGATTATTTAACTTCTTCCATTCATCTGGATGCCCTTTCTTTTTGTTTTTCTTTCTTTCTTTTCTTCTAATTGCCCTGACTGGAACCTCTAATGCATGTTGAATAAAAGAGATAGAGTGTTCATTTTTACCTTGTTCCTGATCTTAAGAGGAAAAATTTTAATGTTTAACCATTAAGTATAATGTTAGTAATGGGTTTTTCATAGATGCCCTTTATCAGGTTGAAAAATTCCCTTCAATTCCTAGTTTGTTGAGTGTTTTTATCATGAAAGAGTATTGAAGTGAAGTGAAATGAAGTCTCTCAGTTGTGTCCAACTCTTTGCAACCCCATGGACTATAGCCTACCAGGCTTCTCCATCCATGGGATTTTCCAGGCAGGAGTACTGGAGTGGGTTGCCATTGCCTTCTCCAGGGTTTCTTCCCGACCCAGGGATTGAGCCCACGTCTCCCGCATTGTAGGCAGACTCTTTACCATCCGGGCCACCAGGGAAGAGTATTGAATTTTGTCAAATAATTTTTCAGCATCAATTAAAATGATCAGGTAGTTTTTGTCTTTTTTCTATTAATATGGTATTGATTTCTGCATGTTGAACCGACCTGTATTCCTGGAATAAATGCTGCTTGGTCATAGCATGTAGCCTGTTGTATGTGTTGTTGGATTTGGTCAGCTGTATTTTATTGAGGGTGTTTGTATCCATAGTCAAAAGGTATAGTGGGCATAGTTTCTTTTCTTGTGACTTCTTAGTCTGGATTTGGTGTCAGAATAATACCTGCCTCATAGAATGAATTGAGAAGTGTTCCCTCCTATTTTCAGAAGAATTTGTGAAAAGGTCTTTACCATATGATACAGTTCATCAGTAAAGGCATCTGAACCTGGGCTTTCCTTTGCTGCTTTTTTGTGGTCAGTACTTTGATCACTAATTCAGTTTCTGTATAGGTATATCCAGATTTTCTGCTGCTTAAGTCAGTTTTTGTAGTTTATGTTTTCTAGGAACTTATCTGTTTCATCCAGGTTGTCTAATTGGTTCATAGTATTTCCTTATAAATAATCCTTTTTATTTCTATCAGATCAGTAAACTTAAGGGTTCTTTTAGATGTCCTTTATCACGTTGAAAAAGTTTCCTTCTCTTCCTAGTTTGCTGAGATTTTGTATCATGGGTGGGTACTGGATTTTATCACTTTTATAGTGTGTTTTATCTATGGAGATAAAATGATCTTTCTTATTTTTTTTCCCTCTTAGTATAGGAAATTACACCGATTGGTTTTCTTTTATTAAGTACCCCATTTCTGGAATTAACTTTGCTTATTCATGATGTGCTATTATTTTTATTTTTTATTTTATCCCATATGGTTTGTGGGATATTAGTTCCCCAACCAGGGATTGAACCCAGGGCACAGCAGTGAAAGTTCTGAGTCCTGACTTGAGGACCACCAGGGAACTCCCATGATGTGTTATTATTTTTATATATTGCTATATTTACTTTGCTAAGTAAGCATTTTGTGTATATATTGAGGGATATTGGTCTGTAGTTTCTTTTCTTTTTTTAAAAAAATATTTATTTATGTACTTATTTGGCAGTGCTTGGTCTTAGTTGAGGCAAACAGGACCTTCCAGCAGGATTTTGTAGTTAAGGCATGCAAATTCTTAGTTGCAAGTAGAATCTAGTTCCTTGACCAGAGATTGAATCTGGGGTCTCCCTGCACTGGACGTGTGAAGTCTTAGCCACTGGACCACCAGGCAGTCCCTGTACTTTCTTTTGTTATAATTTTTTCTTTAGTTTTGGATTGAGGTAATGACAGCCTTGTAAAACAAATCGGGAAATGATCTTTCCTCTTCTGATTTTTGGGACTATATGTTTGGAATCTGTATTATTCCTTCCTTAAATATTTGGTCAAACTTTGCTGTCAACTCATGTGGGAATTTTCTTTATGGGAAATTATGTGAGCTATGATCTGAATTTCTTAATAATTGCAGAACTTGAGATATTTAGGTTACCTATTTCTTCTGAAGTGAACTTAGATACTTTACATTTTTAGGTTTATTAATTTTTTTTGGCCTCACTTAAATGGTTGAATTTATTGGCATAAAGTTGTTCATAATCATTTTTTAAAATATTTGTTTGTTTGGCTGCATCAGGTCCTAGCTGCAGCCCGTGGACTCTCTAGCTGTGTGCGGTCTCCAGAGTGCTAGAGCTCAGTAGCCACAGCATGCAGGGCTTCTCTAGGTGCCCTGCTTGGGCTTAGTTACCCCATCGCATGTGGGATCTTATTTCTCTGACCAGGGATCAAACCTGTGTCCCTGCATTAGCAGATGGCTTCTTAACACCTGGACTGCCAGGGAAGTCCCCATAATCATGTCCCCATTCATCGCTTTAAAATGTGTAGCATCTGTAGTGATGTCCCCTTCTTTTATTCCTACTACTAATAATTTGCATTCCTCTCCTTTCTTTTTTTAATCTTTCTTATTAGAGGGCTATCAATTTTACTGATTTCTACCAAGAATTAGCTTTTAGTTTGATTTCTATGGTGTTTATCCATTTTCTGTTTCATTCATTTCTGCTTTTATCTGTGTTATTTCCTTCTGTTTATGTTAGACTCAACTTACTCTTTAAACGTAGTCTCTAGATCTCTTAGTGGTGAAGCTTTGTGACACTGATTTTAAACCTTTATCCTTTTCTAATAAAACTTTCAATGTTATAAATAACATTCACTTAGATGTACCCATGAAATTTGAAATCTGAGGTTTGCATGTGTTAGTATTTAGTTCAAAGCATTTTCTGACCTCCCTAATATTTCTTTGGCCTCTGAGTTACTTACAGGTGTGATATTTAATATTCAAATAGTTGAAATATTTCCAAATATCCTTTTGTTTTTGATTTCTAATTTAATTCAGTTATGGTCAGAGACTATACTTCATATGGTCTGGGTGTTTTTCTGTTCTGCCTCCTTTTTCTGGGGATCCGATTGTGTGCCTACTGGGCTGCTTGATGCTGCCGCTCTCTGTCCGTTTGCATTCGGCGTTTTCTCCTGAGAGTAGCAATTTCTGAGAGAAGACAGCTTGAAATTTCCAGTCGTAGGTTTGGTCTGCTGTTTCTTGTCCAGTTTTCTCACTTTTGCTTCATGTAATTTTGATGCTCTGTTACCACTTGCGCACAACATAGGATCATTATGGATTCTTGGTGATTTGACTTCTTTATCATTATGCACGGTCTCCCGTTACCCCGGGTCATATTTCTTGTTCTGAGGTCTGTTTTTTCTGTAATACGACCACATGCATCTCCTGCCTTCTCTTCAGTACTATTTGTGGAGTATACCTTTATTTAACCTTTTACTTTCAACTTATTCATGTCTTTGTAGTCTTGTATTTTTTTAAAGTATGACATTCTCTAACTTTTATTTGGAATGTGGAGACCATGTCATTTACATTTAATGTGATTTCAATATTATTGGGTTTAAATCCACCATTTTCCTATTTGTGTACTGTTTCATTTGTTCTTTCTTCCTTTTTCTCTAATTTTTTTGCCTCATTTTGGACTGAGAATTTTTTATGATTCCATTTTTATCTCTACAGTGGATTTCTTAACTGTAATTCTTTGGGTGTTTTTAATGATTTATTTCAGTTTTACACTATACATTTCTAACTTAGTTAGTCTACCTTCAGAGGATATTATATTGTATATTGTGTGAAAAACTTTCAACAAAATCCTCTGTATCATCTTCCTAATCTCTCTGTTATTTTTGCCATACAGTTTATTACTACTTGTAATTACCACAATTCATTGTGCAGTCAGTTACCTTGTTAAAGAGATTTAAAATGAGGGAAAATATCTTTTATGTTCATATACATACAGTTCCCAGTACTCTTCTTTTCTTTCTGTAGATCCAGATTCTTATTTGGTATCATTTTTTTTTTAATACCTAAAGAATTTCCTTTAGCATTTCTTATAGTTGCAGGTTTGATTTTTTTTCCCCTTATTTATTTCCATTTGTGCAAGATAGTATCACTGGATTTAGGGTTTTATTATTTATTTTTAAAATATTTTTGTAGTTTTTTAAATTGAATTATAATTGATTCATAATGTCGCATTAGTTCCAGGTATACAGCATAGGGATTCAGTTATATTCAGTTATGTATAACTGAATCCCTAGGAATATATATCAATTTTTTCAGATTCTTTTCCCTTATAGGTTATTATAAAATATTAAATATAATTACCTGTGTTATACAGTGGGTCCTTGTATATTAGTTTGTGTATGTTAATCTCAAATTCATAATTTATCCCTCCTTCCTTTTTCCCTTTGGTAGCCATAAGTTTGTTTCATATGTCATTGGTCTATTTCTGTTTTGTATAGAAGTTTATTTGTATCCTTTTTTGTTTGTGTTTTAGATTCCACATGTAAGTGACATCAGATGGTGTTTGTCATTGTCTGGCTTACTTCACTTAGTGTGATCACCTCTAAGGCCTTCCGTGTTGCTGCAAATGGCATTATTTCATTTTTTTAAATATTTATTTGGCTGTACAGGGTCTAAGTTGAGGCATGTGGGCTCTAGCTCCCTGGGCAAGGATTGAACTTGGGCTCCCTCCATTAAGAGCATGGAGTCTTGGCCACTGGACTGCAGGAAGTCTCTCATTCTTTTTGGTAGCTGAGTAATATCCCATTGTATAAATATAGTTTATATCAATTGCACGATGATATCTTCTTTATCCATTCATCTAGGGCAGCCCTTAGAATTTTAGATTGACATTCTCCTTTAACTTCGTTCTGTGGCCTGCTGGGTCTGTTGTTTTTCTTATTTTTGTTCACCTGTACTTAATTTTTCCTCTTCTCTGGCTGTTCCTGTCACTGGTTTTCAACAATTTTATTATGATAGTGTGCCTTGGTGGTGTTTTCTTTGAGTTAGTTGAGCTTTTAGAACTTGATTTTATGGTTTTCATCTGGAAAAATTCTGGCTGTTTCTTCAAATATTTTTTCTGCCTCACCCCCTTTTTCTGGGACTCCAATCATATGTGTGTTAAACTGCTTAATATTGTCCATACTCCATTTATTTATTTACAAACTTTTACCCAGTCTGGTTTTCATTGGATTTTTTTTTTTTTTGGCTCTGTCTCCAACTTCACTGATTTTTTTTCTTCTGTGGCATCTAATTTAGTTTTTATCCCATACAGTGTATTTTTCCTATACCACTTATTTTTATATTCAGAAGTTCCACTTGAGTGTAGTTTAGTTTGCTCTTTTTTACACCTCCCATTTCTCTCCTTAGGCTATTCGTGTTTCCCTTCATATCTTGAGCGTATTTATGATGTTTACAACTGCTATTGTAAGATTCTTATTGGCTAAATACATCACCTCTATCCTTCCTAGGTCTGTTTCTATTGATTAGGTTTTGGGTTTTGTTTTTCTGGTTATAGGTCATATTTGCCTACTGTTTTGAATGTCCGGTACTGGTTAGATGAATGACGTTGTGAATTTCATATTGTTTGGTACTAGTTTTTATTTTTTAGAGACTATTAAACTTGGCTTACAGTTTGTTAACTGGAATCAGTTTAATACATCCGAGGCTTGTTCTTAAAATGTATTAGGGCAGGTTTAGGGCAGCACTTAATCAATGGCTAATTTAGCTGCATAATAAAGGGACTGTCCAGGGCTTCTCAGGTGGCACTAATGATAAAGAAGCCGCCTGCCGATGCAGGAGGCACAAGAGACATGAGTTCAATCCCTGGGTTAGGAAGATCCCCTGGAGGAGGGCATGGCAACGCAGTCCAGTATTCTTGCCTGGAAAATTCCATGGACAGAGGAGCTGACTGAAGTGACGTAGCATATACGCACGCATACAAGGGAACTGTCCAATTTCTCGTGCATTGAGGTTGATCTCTCCATTCTGGTTGAGGGAACACAGGTGACTTCCCCAGTGGGGTAGCCCTAGGAATTACCATCCTACTGCATTTTAATGATTCTTCCCCCATTCCTGTGGAATTTGGTCATATGTATTGGGCTTCCCAGGTGGCTCAGTTGTAAAGAATTCACCTGTCAGTGCAGGAGATGCAGGTTGATCCCTGGTCAGGAAGATACCCTGGAGAAGGAAATTGCAACCCACTCCAGTATTCTTGCCAGGGAAATCCCATGGACAGAAAAGCCTGGCAGGCTACAGTCCATGGGGTCGCAAAAGAGTCAGACACAACTTAGCGTCTAAACAGCAACAGGTAGATTAGTTTGATCAAAGACTCCAGAGAACCCCCTACAATCTCCAGGGCTCCCTCTTTCTGACACTTCCTCTGCCTTAGTACTTTTCCGTGTAAATTCTAGCTGTCTCTGCCTGAATTTTGATCTCTGTCTCTTAAAGGTGACCACTGTGCTTGTTCAGTTCCCTGCCTCCAGGCAGTAAGCAGGGCAGTCAGAGAGCTCACCACATTTGCTTCTTTTTCTGGGCTCACACCACGGGTTGCCTGTTTGAAAGCAGTTGTATCATGATCAGTAGTTGTTTGAAACTGGAGAGCAGTTCCTATGGTAGGGCATCCTTAATGGGCAGAAGTGAAAGTCCCCTCCCCATAGATTTTGATGCATAAATCTGTTCATTCTTTGGCTTGTAAGTTTAAAGTACATATCTCTAAAAATACATATGAAATTCTGATTAGAGTGTGCTTTTCATTATCTTATGCATTTTCACATGTTTCTCCAGGGTACACAGCCACCTTTTTAGTGGCTACAAAATATTCCTTGAATGCCCATCCCAGAGTCTTCTAGCTGGCTGACTGTGAATGTGTAGAAGTTGGAGAAGTCTCTTTTCTAGGTATGAAAATTCTGGCCTTGACCTCTAAGGTCTGATGCCTTAAATTGAGAAGAAAGGAGGGACAATGTCTGGCAATCCTGAACAGAGCCCACTGACCCACTGATAGCCTCAGGTTGTGAATTCTACCTGTCAGATGATGTCTCAAGGAGGTACACCCACAACAACAGTAAAAGAGCACAGAAAAACAATATTAGAATATTGGGCAAATAGGTTCATAGCAGAATAGTCATACTGGAAATGGCACAGCCCTGAAGCTCAGGAACCGAGGGTGTAGTTAACAGTTGGTAAAGTATGGTGCAGTAAAAGATGGTGTGGTCATTTCTGATGGCAAATATGTAACTCAGATAATTTCTACTTAGAAACAGTTCTATAAAAATGTCAAGAAGTGACCGTGCATAGACGAGTATGGCGTGTGCCCATTATTTAAAACTGAATACCAATGTAAACGTACAGGTTAACAAAAATTAGGGGAATTCATGGAGGATGCATCCAGGTACCAAAGGACCTGGGCTGTCCATCCCGGCTCTGCTGCTGGTTTTCTGTATGATCCTGAGCAAATCCTTTCCTACGTGTGCGCTTTTCTTTCACCTTCTGCATGTAATGAGGGGGTTGCGAATTATATACTTTATGTCATATAGGGCTTTGCTTTTGCTGTGTTCATCTAATTAAGTTTCTAGTAAATACACTAAAGAGACAAAAAGACACACTTCAAAGAAGCAAGAGCGTGAGATGCTCTCTGCCTCTTGGGGTGTAATGGGCACCCCTTCCCCAGCCTCAGAACTTTGTGCTTGTGGGTATTGGGGAGCCTCCCATCCAGACTCAGAACATGGTGCTTCCCATTCCCCAAGTGCTTACTCCATGCTGGGCACTGTGCCCCCTGCTCTTTCCCTATATTATCTCTTATTAGTTCTTCCAGCAATTGTGGAGTTATCTTCATTCTTCCAAGTGTTGAAAATGATGCTTTGCAGGCATCAGATAGTTGTCTAAGGAGCCGGGATTTGAACCCAGGCCCGAGTCCCAGAGATTAGTCTCGTCTTCACTTGCATGCTCTAGTTCTCTCCTTGTTAGCTAACAGACCTCTGGCGCTTCAGGGAAATACACTGTCCCCTTTGTGCCCACAGCGGACAATGAAAACAACATCGCCTCCAACCAGTCCCGATCGCCCCCTGCTGTCGTGGAGGAGAAGTGGAAGCCCCAAGCCCAGAGGAACAGTGCCAACAACAGTAGGTCTTTCCCAGGCGGACGCCAGGGACTGGTGAAGTCTGCTCCAGCCCCTCCCCCTGCTTGTTCCCCTCTGCCCCCCTCCACACCCCTGTACCTCCCATGGTGATGTGAGACCATGCACTTTCACACCTGAGACCTAGTTGATGGGAATTCTGACCTCACGGGATGGACAGAGGAGGTCTGGGGAGACCTGATCTCTTTGTGATCAGAGGACACAAATTCATGACAGAATCAGAATTAGAATCCACTCCCCACGATTTCTCTGGTCTGCTTTTTCCTGACACTGTGGCCTCAGGTATCTTATTCACTAACGCCTTCTGTATCAGGCTGTTTCTGTTTTGAGGAACAGGTTAGACTAGTTAGCTTCAGAGGTCGAGGTGAATGGCACATGTAGCAAATATTTGCGCACATACCACTACCCTCTGCTCCCTTGCCCACGGCAGGCATTACTAGTCAATCACAGAACTTCATTCTTTAACTGTCACATGTTAAAGACTTGCCAGGACCATCAGTTTGCACACAAGATAAAATCGCTTTGTAATTCCTCATACTAAATGCTTGAGTATTAGGCTGCTGTCAGACCAAGGAGCCTTGAATGCCAGGATTAATCACACCTCTCTTTGTGTCCCCCCTCACCCACCAGCCACGACCAGTGGTTTGACACCCAACAGCATGATCCCTGAGAAGGAGCGGCAGAACATCGCAGAGCGGCTGCTGCGGGTCATGTGTGCCGACCTGGGTGCTCTGAGCGTGGTGAGCGGGAAGGAGTTCCTGAAGCTGGCCCAGACACTGGTGGACAGCGGCGCCCGCTACGGGGCCTTCTCGGTCACCGAGATCCTGGGCAACTTCAATACGCTGGCGCTGAAGCACCTGCCGCGCATGTACAACCAGGTGAAGGTGAAGGTCACGTGCGCCTTGGGCAGCAACGCCTGCCTGGGCATCGGCGTGACCTGCCACTCGCAGAGTGTCGGCCCCGACTCCTGCTACATCCTCACGGCCTACCAGGCCGAGGGCAACCACATCAAGAGCTACGTGCTAGGCGTGAAGGGCGCGGACATTCGCGACAGCGGCGACCTGGTGCATCACTGGGTGCAGAACGTGCTGTCGGAGTTCGTGATGTCGGAGATCAGGACAGTGTACGTGACGGACTGCCGGGTGAGCACGTCTGCCTTCTCCAAGGCTGGCATGTGCCTGCGCTGCTCAGCCTGTGCCTTGAACTCGGTGGTGCAGAGCGTGCTGAGCAAGCGGACGCTGCAGGCCCGCAGCATGCACGAGGTCATCGAGCTGCTCAACGTGTGCGAGGACCTGGCGGGCTCCACCGGCCTCGCCAAGGAGACCTTCGGCTCGCTGGAGGAGACCTCTCCGCCGCCCTGCTGGAACTCGGTCACGGACTCGCTGCTGCTGGTACACGAGCGCTACGAGCAAATCTGCGAGTTCTACAGCCGGGCCAAGAAGATGAACCTCATCCAGAGCCTCAATAAGCACCTGCTCAGCAACCTGGCGGCCATCCTGACGCCGGTGAAGCAGGCGGTCATCGAGCTGAGCAACGAGAGCCAGCCCACCCTGCAGCTGGTGCTCCCCACCTACGTCAGGCTGGAGAAGCTGTTCACGGCCAAGGCCAACGACGCGGGCACCGTGAGCAAGCTGTGCCACCTCTTCCTGGAGGCGCTCAAGGAGAACTTCAAGGTGCACCCAGCGCACAAGGTGGCCATGATCCTAGACCCGCAGCAGAAGCTGCGGCCCGTGCCCCCTTACCAGCACGAGGAGATCATCGGCAAGGTGTGCGAGCTCATCAACGAGGTCAAGGAGTCCTGGACTGAGGAGGCCGACTTCGAGCCCGCAGCCAAGAAGCCCCGTTCCGCCCCCGGAGAAAACCCTGCCACCCAGGAGGACGACCGGCTCGGGAAGAATGAAGTGTACGATTACCTGCAGGAGCCCCTCTTCCAGGCCACCCCCGATCTCTTCCAGTACTGGTCGTGCGTGACCCAAAAGCACACAAAACTCGCCAAGCTCGCCTTCTGGCTCCTCGCGGTACCAGCCGTGGGGGCCAGGAGCGGGTGTGTAAATATGTGTGAACAAGCACTTCTCATCAAAAGGAGGCGACTGCTCAGTCCAGAAGATATGAACAAACTCATGTTTCTGAAATCCAACATGCTTTAAGACTTCCAGATTGAAAAAAAAACATGAAAGAGAGAAAGAAAAGAGAACGTTCAAAGAAGGAAAAAAAACCCACACAACACTGTCGCAAACAAAGAAAAGGAATTTAAGTTCTAAACACTGTGGACCTCATTATAAACGCCCCCTGGAAACTTAAGTGCTTTTTTTCAGTGTGTGTGTGCATGTGTGTGCACGGGCAGCTCTGTGCTCGTCTGCGTGGCTCCCGAAGTGTTGCACACACGTGCACACACACACTCCCCTGGTGCATGCATGCATGCCCCCTCGTGGGCGTGTGTGCATTAAACTGGGCGTGTCAGGAAAGCTGAGTGTTTGGGAAAGAGGGAAGACGCTTCACTTCCTTTTCTCAGTGAGGGGGCTTTAAAAGACTCCATTTTCAGGTGTGCAGATTGTACAAACTGATGTTGTGAAATGTTCAGGCAGCTGAGATCTGAAGTGACTTGACGCTCTCTGTCCTTCACCCTGTGGTCCCCCTACTGCCCGCCATCCCCGCCCCCAGTCTTCCTGACCCTGTCACGCCCCACTCCTCCCCAGCTGCCCTGCCATGGATTCTCCAAACTGCATCAGATGGACAGCTTCTGCACTGGACTTTGTTCTCGTTCACCTTCAGGGCATTGAGCTGCTGCCTTTACGATACCCCTGGGTGTCAGGGGGCAGCCGCCTTAGAAACACACCTATCTATCTCCCCAAATCAGGAAAGGAGACTTTTAAGAATATAAAGCTGACCTTTTGCTTTTTAATATAAGAGAGAAAAAAAGACATTTTCAAAGAAGTATAAGATAACTGTCTCCACTCCTTAATAATTTTTTTCCTAACATTTTAGCAGTTTTTGCCTTTTTTTTTCCAATTTGATTTAGACTCTGCTAGGAGGCACTGAATGTCTATAACTTATATTTTGGAGGATTTTTTTGTGTTTTTTTTTTTTTGATTGCCCTTTTTGTTCCTCGAGTCACACTGTAAACTAGCTCATCTCAGTGGTGTATTCAGTATCCTGAGGTTTTTATCAACCTTCCCTGTACGGTCCAGTTTTCCTGTATTTGAAACAGCCAAGACCGTGAACTTGGCTGTGCTGTTTGGAGACCAGGAGAGGTATTGGAGTCACAGGTCTCGCAGACGTGGGATTTGGTGGAAGCCACAGAGAAACATGTGGCTTAGGAGTGCTGACTGTAAGTGGAAGACTGCCCTCCTGGCTCACTGCGTCTGGTACTGCGAATGTCTGATTTCTGTACCCAGAGTGCATTACACTACTTGCCGCGTCACTGACCCTTCCGGCTCAGCAGGGAATCCTGAGTTGATCCATGTTCACATCCATCACACCTCAGACCCACGACCTCCTCTTCCTCCCCAGGATCCCGGAGATTCCAGGGGTTCCACTGCCCACGGCCCTGGGGGTCCCCCACATGAGCCTCAGCCCTCCTTCTGGGACGGTAGTTGAGCACGGTGCCTTGCAGGCCCAATGATGGATGTTTGAGGGTAGAATGGCATTAGGCCACGTTCAACTTGATGCTGTGAAAGATGGTTTTAGGCTTTTCTTCCTCTGTGAGCGGTTTAGGTTCCCACAGTTAGCCTAAATGCCAAGAGGGTGACCCTTTCCCCTCTCAAGAGGTGGTTTTGTCAAGATCAGTGCTCAGCGTCCCACCCCACCTCTCAGTGAATATATACTGGTGGTCCAGTATCCCCTTGGTGCCCACCATCATGGGGGGAGCCATTTGCAAAGGCACATTCTACCATCCTGGGGGGCTGACCAAGTCCACCACATCCCTCCTTAGTAATAAAACATTGTTCAACTGCAAGATACCTCGAGTTCAAAAAGCACTGTACAACAGCCCTCTCCCTACTCCCCGGTCCATGGCAGTAACGTTGGGGAAGTTAAGTTAATTTGAAAACTCAAGGCTTAGGATCATGGACCAGAACACTGTCCCAGGTGCCAAGCCTGCTCAATTTGCCTCATGAGAACTAACCCTCCGCATCTTGGACACACTGAAATGTATCCCAGAGGGTCGTTTCCACGTTCCCTGCAGCAAGCCATGGTCTCAGGAACCACCATGCCATTTCCTCTCTCAGAGAAGTTCTGGGCATTTACTCTACAGAATTTCCAAGGGGTGTCACACCATCGGAAGAGCCTCTTATCTGCACTGGACAGGCACCTCGTGTCGCGTTCTATAGTATATGGGAGCATTGACAGGCTATTTGATGAGACTGGGAGATCTTCCAGAAGGTGGCTGCAGGCTTGCTGATGGGGGAGATGCCTACAACCAAAGGCCTCCAGCCTTGCTGCCAGGGAGGCCTGGCACTCTGAGCCACACAGGAGGGTGGAAGCTGCCTGTGTTGTGTAGCTGGTGGGAGTCAAGCCTCAGAGCCCATCCTCTCTCTCCTTTTGAGCGGGGAGCTGTGCTGGTCCTGCCTCATTTTAGGGGCCACTCCACAAATCGGCATTTCACTGTCTTGCAAAGCCATCAGGACCAAGCCCAAGTATCAGCATCCTTCTTGGAACTCGGGGATGTCTGCCCTCCAGCGTGAAATTTTGAGGAAGTCTTATAAAATCCAGGTATCCAGTTACACATGTCATCTCCTGTTCTGTTCCTCCTCTCCACCTCAGTTCGATCCTTAGGGCTTGGCTTGCTCTGCAGAGAAGGTGTGAGTGCCACAAGGTTTCTGAAGGCTGTTCCTGGGACTGCCTCATCCAGATACCGGGCACAAGGTCGCAGGTAGTCATTTCTCTCTTCCAGTCTTTCGTCCTTCAGGCACTCTTGTTGCCAGTAGGAAGGGCTGTATCAAGGTGTCCCCACTCCGTCTGCTTTCTCACGCAGGCAGCTCGCCTACTGCAGATCCCCTTGCATTGAACAGCTTAATAAAACCCAAAGATCTCACAGGCCCAGCCACTGGCCCCTCGTCTCCAGCAATATCCACCCTATCCAAATTCTAGCTCAGCCAAAGGATTGAGGTCGGCTCTTCCAGCTCATCTCCTGGCGCCTGCCCTGACGTGGACCTTCAGAAAGGTCTGTCTTCTGCCTCCAAGTTCTGTGGCCACTGACCACTGAGGGACTCTACAGCTCAAGGCAGAGTCTGCCTTGCTGACTTGGACACAGTTTGCCAGAAGTGTGTGATTCCCAGGACAGAAGGGGCCTTGCTGCTGACATGCACGGACCCCAGCGAGGATGCGGAGAAAACACACGTCCACTCTGCAGGGTTTCCCGCCTCCTCTGAGGCCAGTCAGCTTCGCCACCAAAGCCCAAGCCAAGGACCATAGCCTCGTGGGTGGTGCCACAGGTGTGGAGTAGCCGAGGGGTCTCTGCTTCACCAAGAGCAGGCGTGCCATCCCAGTTGTCATGAATGGATGCCGGGACTTGTGCCAACATGGTTCTTCCCTCTGCCCAGGTCCACCAGCCAGGCCTCCCTCCAGATGGTAGCTAGAAACCAGGAAACAGAGGGGCCGTCAGATGAAGCTCCTTGTGGCTACTCTTCATTTCAGGGTTCACGGCATAGAAAACCACCTCGTGTGTCTGTGAGCGAGGACACTGCCATCACCCAGCCTGGCAGCTTCATGGTTGGCATCCAGGCTTCGGCTCTTGGCTGGGAAGAGGGTGCTGAGGTTTCCTGGTGAGGAGAGAGCAGTCCGATGATGCAGTTGAGAAGCTTTACATCTCCCGATTTCTGGGAAGGACTCTCTCGGATGTCAGCTCTGTAGGCTGGTGAGCCTCCTGTCCTTCAGCTTGCTCTTTTCTCTCCTGCACTTTCAAGAAGCACCAGAGAAAAACTCTGCAAGGCATGTTTTCCACCGTGAAGCTGACCCTCTGCCCTTAGGGGTCACCCAGGCTTGTGCTTGAACTTGGACTAAACTGCTTGGAAAGTGGGCGCCCGAAGAGCTGTCGGGGATGCCGTAGGCACTCTGGGAGGCCACAGCTTCACAGGGAAGGTTTGGAACGAACCTGGGCTGCTGAGGGAGAAGGGAGGTCCCGTGAGGAATGACCCAGAAGGGGACAGTACTGAGATGTTGCCATGACGATGGGTGTGCTGGCAAAGATGGAGTGAGGAGCATCCAGGGCACAGCTGGAAGTCTCCTTCTGCCCCCATGGAGCTGGGGCAAGTTCATAGCTCTGCCCTTGCCTGGGCAATAGCGGCAGCACCTCTGTGCCTGGGATGTACCTAGAGGAGGGCTTCTAGAAAGGCTGCTGGCTTAGATGAAACCAAGAGGCTAAGGAAGGCTCAGGCTGTCCCCTGGAGACAGTAGGTGGGGAGGGGGGCTCCTGTCTTGGCCCTGCCGGCCCCGCCTCAGCCCCCTCTATCCAGTCGGGAAGGGGCCTGCCCCCTCGTCACTGTGGCTAATGTTTGCTAGGCCAGTTATGGTGAACCAATGATACAGTGTTTTCCCTCTCGCGTCTCCCCTCCCAGTTCTCCCTTCTCGGGGTTTTCTGGAGGATCTTGTTGAGTTGTTTTCCTTCCTCCCTCTTTTGGGTTTGAGGATCGTAGTCCATGATGCCCCCTCGTTCTCTAGAGGGGCCCTGTGGTTCTGTGCAAAGAGGGGCCTGCTCCCGCTTTGATGAGGGTGAAGGGCATCGGGTTGCTGTTTGTATATTCGTGGCCCCACCGCCGCCACCACCATGGGCGTTGCTTTAAAGATTCGGCTCCGGTACCGAGAAGGATGTGCTAGGTCTGCAGTTGGGTGTCTGCATCAGGACCCACCGGGGGCTTCCCCACCCACACGTCCCACCGGGCACCTTCGTCTCTTTGAACCAAAGTTCCTTTTAGGGGCACAGCCCAGCCTTGTCCACAACCTCAGGGGCCTGGGATCACTGTGGCGCTTCCTGAAGTCCAGGTTGGCAGAGACCTTGGAGTCTGAGGCCAACCGGAAGGGGGGCTCCTCCCACAACCCAGGTGCCAGCCGGTCCCCGCCTAGGACCCTTCCCTCTCACCCAAACAGGGTCCCAGACGGGGTAGCCGGGTTCCAAAGCAGTGAGTGAGCTCGTGGACTGGCACAGGGCTGGAACTCACCAGCCAGGAGACAGAGGGCCCCACGGGGCTGGAACCTCCCAGACCCACTGGGCAGTATGTCCAGGGCCATTCAGACTCCAAGCATCAGGAGGTCATTTTGTACAACCACCTGAAGCAGAGAGATTTTTTAAAGAGCATAAATTATTTTCGGTTGTTCTCTGATGACCCTACCTTCCCCTCCCCCCCCCCCATAACTTCATGTCGGTGATTCTTTCACATCAGGTAAATCTTACGAAAGCCTTGGTGCCCCCTCCCTCCCAGGCCCCACTCAGTAACCACGTGTGTGCACCCCCATCCTTTCTCAGTAGTTAAAGACGTTCTAGGCAATACCATGGGCACATCTGACTGTGTCTTTCTCTTCGAGTGCAAGAAACTCAAGTCATCTTAAAAAAATACAAAAAAAAAAAAATTTACAAAAAAAAAGAAACACACAAAAAAATATCTTTTTTAGGCCAGAGTTTTCTACAGGTATTAATGAATATTTTTCTTAATCCTTATAAGTTTTATGTGTTTAATATTTCTTAATACCGGTAGCATTAATTTATACTTTTGTAGCAACACAATATTTTTATAAGCAGCCAGTGCTTGGCTCAAGTCTCCACAAGGGGTTTGTGCAGGGTTTTCTTGGGACCCTGTGTACCATGTACTGTATTAAAAAAAAAAAAAAAGTTACCTAGTGTCACCCTTGCTGTGTTAATTAACAAAAGACGTTGTTTGCGGTCTCCTGTGTCGTCGATGTGAATCCAGCAGCTCTACAAGGAGTCACGTTGCATGGGGGTTGAGTTGATGGTTCTTGTGATTTGTAAACCCCCGAGACCAAA
The DNA here is from genome assembly GCF_016772045.2 of Ovis aries. NCBI lineage: Eukaryota > Metazoa > Chordata > Mammalia > Artiodactyla > Bovidae > Ovis > Ovis aries. The sequence continues at coordinate 9,669,490 of NC_056055.1, read as the reverse complement.
CTTGAGGGTTTATTTAGGGTTTTCTGTTTGTCCTCTGGGTTTTCGGTTTCCTTTTGGTTTGGGTACCGTTTCTCCATTTATAGCCAAATCAGTTTTGTGGTGTTTAAAACTTTTACTGATGTCAAATGGAGGAAAGGAACAGAAAAAAAAAAAATTTTTTTTACAAAGTAATAAAATTTAAAACTGAGCTGTTTAAATGTTGCTGTTTTTACCTGTCTGTTCTTGTCCAAAAGTGGGACATTCCCAGGGTGAAGAGGAAGGGTCCACTTGGTTCCTTAAATCGCCAAAAGCCCCAGCCCAGAATTCAACACCCCCTACCCTCCTCCCCTGAATTCTTGCAACATTATTTCCTGGTTGGTTGATGCCAAGGCAAAAAGACATCCTTTTAATGGTTAGAGAGAATCAGTTGCTTAAATAAATGATTTCATGTCAGTGTTGTATTTATGGTTTTACAATAAAACGACCTTTAGGAAGATGGCAGTGCGTGGCGTTATTTCTTGGGCTTGGGGTTGGGCTGTGTCATCCAGGCAGGAGCTGGGCACTGGAAAGTAGAGATGGACAGAGGGTCGCCTGGGAGGGACGGAGCTGGAGTCCATCCTGAGGGACATTGGATGAGGTCGGGGTGGCCCTGGACACCAGAGCTGGGTCAGTGATAGCTGACAAATGAGGCCCACGAGCATGTGACCCCCGGGGCCTTGCTCTTGAGCACTGGCCCAGGGGAGGAAGAGTGGCCCAGGCCCCCAGGAGCATACCCAGGTGTGCCTAGACTGACGTCATTTATGTGATGTTGTGGGTTGTGTGTACCGTCCATTTTCTGAGGAAGGGTGCCCGTGGCTTTTGCCAAATTCCAGATAGCACCTGTGATTCTGAAGAATCAGTGGGAACTGTCAGAGACACATTCAAACCCAGTGTCTGGACACACTGTCTCCAATGCGGCCCAGAGTGGAAAGCCTGCCTGGGGAGGGAAGGCACTCTCCACCCTAGGAGAGGTGCAGACAGGGCCCAGACACTACACTGGGTGCAAACGCGGAGGCCGGTGGGGCTGCCAGGCAGCCAGGCCAGCTCCCTTGGGTGCCCTCCTCTCTCTGTCCTGAAGCTCTGGGCAGCGTCCCGATGCAGCGGCCCACTCAGGCTCCCCAGTGGCTTTCTCACAGCACCCCCTTTCCTAAACCTCCCTCCCCATTGGCTGACTGCTGAAACGCTGCCATGCTCCGACCCAGCTCTCCCACTCCTCCAGGACGGGGTGACTGTTCCCCACCTGCCCAGAGTTAGCGCACCCATCTCCTAAGTGAAGCTCTCGTCCACGTTCACCTTGCCCTGTGGTCACATGCAGGCCTTGTGCTCCTTCGCCCCCCGGCACTGGCCTCCCAGGCCATGTGTGTGGAGTTTGAAGTGTCTGCGGAGGGGTGTCTGGCCCTGCCAAATTTCCCAGCGCGGCCATCACCCTAGCCAGGTTAAGAATCAGAGCGCTCCACGAGGGCCCTGCCAGGGTGGACTCGCCCTGAGCCTCATGCCGCAGACAGGCTCATCGACGCTTGGCTTGGATAGTCGGACTGAAGGCAAGTCTTTGACAGCGCCACCAGAAGACAGCCGTGGCCTGAGCTGGGAGCCGGGAAGGAGGGGCGACAGCTTCTGAAGCAGGTTTGCTGTTGCCAGAACAGCCGGCGCCTTGGGCTTCATCCCTGTCCTTAACCCGATACAGTCAGCGAAAGTAAACGTGGAAGTTGCTGTCATGTCCGGCTCTTTGTGACCCCGTGGACTATGCAGCCCATGGAATTCTCCAGGCGAGAATACTAGAGTGGGTAGTTTTTCCCTTCTCTAGTGGATCTTCCCATCCCAGGAATCGAACCGGGGTCTCCTGCCGGTTCAATTCTTTACCAACAGCTCTCAGTGCACTCCCCAAAAGGGGTGCACTGCTGGGTCAGCTGAACAACTTCCCATCAATCAAATCGCAGGGGTCACAGCATGAATGGGCTGTGAGTCTGGGCCAGCCTCCCAGAGGCATCAGCCCTGCCCTCAGAAGCCCCTTCTGTGGGAGTTTCCTGCTGTTCAGCGTACCATGTGGACGTCCCAGAGCCGGTGGGTGAAGTTCAATCAAGGAGTTTCTATGGGCTCTGAAACAAAAATCAGGAGTCCTGCTGAAGCAGAAAGACCCCTCTGCCCCCCACCTCAGAAAACCAGGATCCAGTAAGCCCAGGGCATGGCCAGAGCCTTGGTATGGCTGAGGGGCCAGCCCCTGGATTTTAAAATTAAAAAACAAAAAACACATTTTTCTGAGTAGCCACGTCCATGTTGTAGAAGAGATGAGTGTGACCTGTATCTTTAAGAGAAAATTTAAGATGAGATGGTTTAAGAATCAAACAGGTGGGGCTTCCCTGGTGGCTAAGCAGTCAAGAATCTGCCTACCAGGGCTGGAGACACGGGTTCAAGCCCCAACCTGGAAAGAGCCCACATGCCTCCAAGGAGCTAAAGGCCATGCGCTACAGCTTTTGAGCCTGTGCCCTAGAGTCTGGAGGCCGCAACTACGGAGCCTGCGTGAAGCAACTGCTAAAACCCAAGGGCCCTAGAGCCCGTGCCCAACAACAAGCCACCGCAAAGAGAAATCCATGCACTGAAGCTTAGAGAGTCGCCCCCGCTCGCCGCAACTAGAGCAAAGCCCCCACAGCAACAAAGACCCAGCACAGCCACAAAAAAAAAAAAAAAAAAAAAAGCGTAGGTCATCTCAGCGTTTGGCTGGGAATGCTTCTGGTGCCTTCTGAGATGAGGGGACTCCTGACTGGAGGAGTCCCGTGAGGTGGTAAGACCAGATCCAAGGGAATTTTTTGTAGAGAAAGTTTTAGCAAGTGTCGTGGAGACATGTCTCCAGAACCAGGCAGGGAGGCAGCAGGGGCTGGTGACCCTCAAGGGTGGCTCTGTGTACACGGGCCATGTCAGTTCAGCTCCCTCACCTGGGCATGCAGGATGCAGGCCCAGGGCTGCCGGAACCTATTTGTCAAGAGAATTCAGAAACTTAGATTTTGATATGGAGGTTCTTTTTCTTTCAGTCGTGCTTCCTGGTATTCGGGATCTTAGTTCCCCAATCTGGGATCAAGCCCCCATCCCCTGCTGTGGAACTGCACAGTCATAACCACTGGACTGCGGGGGAAGCCCCCAAGAGGTCCATTTTTAAATGGGGAATTCAGAACTGTGAGAGATACCTTATGAGCCAAAAAGGCCCATCCACCAGCTGAGCTCTGAGGGTGGCTGACCTATCTGTGGCTGGCATCCTCTGCTTTAGGCATTTGTCCTTTAAGTTCAGTTCAGTTCAGTTGGTCAATCATGTCTGACTCTGCGACCCCATGAACTGCAGCACACCAGGCCTTCCTGTCCGTCACCAACTCCCAAAGTTCACTCAAACTCACGTCCATAGAGTCAGTGATGCCATCCAGCCATCTCATCCTCTGTCGTCCCCTTCTCCTCCTGCCCCCAATCCCTCCCAGCATCAGAGTCTTTTCCAATGAGTCAACTCTTCTCATGAGGTGGCCAAAGTACTGGAGTTTCAGCTTTAGCATCATTCCTTCCAAAGAAATCCCAGGGTTGATCTCCTTCAGAATGGACTGGTTGGATCTCCTTGCCATCCAAGGGACTCTCAAGAGTCTTCTCCAACACTACAGTTCAAAAGTATCAATTCTTCGGCGCTCAGCCTTCTTCACAGTCCAACTCTCACATCCATACATGATTACTGGAAAACCATAGCCTTGACTAGACAGAACTTAGTCGGCAAGTAATGTCTCTGCTTTTGAATACACTATCTAGGTTGGTCATAACTTTTCTTCCAAGGAGTAAGCATCTTTTAATTTCATGGCTGCAATCACCATCTGCAGTGATTTTGAATCTCAAAAAAATAAAGTCTGACACTGTTTCCACTGTTTCCCCACCTATTTCCCATGAGGTGATGGGACCGGATGCCATGATCTTCGTTTTCTGAATGTTGAGCTTTAAGCCAACTTTTTCACTCTCCTCTTTCACTTTTCACTCTTCATTTTCATCAAGAGGCTTTTGAGTTCCTCTTCACTTTCTGCCATAAGGGTGGTGTCATCTGCATATCTGAAGTTATTGATACTTCTCCCAGCAATCTTGATTCCAGCTTGTGTTTCTTCCAGTCCAGTGTTTCTCACCATGTACTCTGCATAGAAGTTAAATAAGCAGGGTGACAATATACAGCCTTGACGTACTCCTTTTCCTATTTGGAACCAGTCTGTTGTTCCATGTCCAGTTCTGACTGTTGCTTCCTGACCTGCATACAGATTTCTCAAGAGGCAGGTCAGGTGGTCTGTATTCCCATCTCTTTCAGAATTGTCCACAGTTTATTGTGATCCACACAGTCAAAGGCTTTGGCATAGTCAATAAGGCAGAAATAGATGTTTTCCTGGAACTCTCTTGCTTTTTCCATGATCCAGCGGATGTTGGCAATTTGATCTCTGGTTCCTCTGCCTTTTCTAAAACCAGTTTGAACATCAGGGAGTTCACAGTTCACATATTGCTGAAGCCTGGCTTGGAGAATTTTGAGCATTACTTTACTAGCGTGTGAGATGAGTGTAATTGTGCGGTAGTCTGAGCATTCTTTGGCATTGCCTTTCTTTGGAATTGAAATGAAAACTGACCTTTTCCAATCCTGTGGCCACTGCTGAGTTTTCCAAATTTGCTGGCATATTAAGTGCAGCACTTTCACAGCATCATCTTTCAGGATTTGAAACAGCTCCACTGGAATTCCATCACCTCCACTAGCTTTGTTCATAGTGATGCTTTCTAACGCCCACTTGACTTCACTTTCCAAGATGTCTGGCTGTAGATTAGTGATCACATCATCATGATTATCTGGGTTGTGAAAATCTTTTTTGAACAGTTCTTCTGTGTATTCTTGCCACCTCTTCTTAATATCTTCTGCTTCTGTTAGGTCCATACCATTTCTGTCCTTTATCAAGCCCATCCTTGCATGAAATGTTCCCTCGGTATTTCTAATTTTCTTGAAGAGATCTCTAGTCTTTCCCATTCTGTTGTTTTCCTCTATTTCTTTGCATTGATCACTGAAGAAGGCTTTCTTATCTCTTCTTGCTATTCTTTGGAACTCTGCATTCAGACGCTTATATCTTTCCTTTTCTCCTTTGCTTTTCACCTCTCTTCTTTTCACAGCTATTTGTAAGGTCTCCCCAGACAGCCATTTTGCTTTTTTGCATTTCTTTTCCATGGGGATTGTCTTGATCCCTGCCTCCTGTACGATGTCACGAACCTCATTCCATAGTTCATCAGGCACTCTATCTATCAGATCTAGACCATACATGACCACTGGAAAAACCATAGCCTTGACTAGACAGACCTTTGTTGGCAAAGTAATATCTCTGCTTTTTAATATGCTATCTAGGTTGGTCATAACTTTCCTTCCAAGGAATAAGCGTCTTTTAATTTCTTGGCTGCAGTCACCATCTGCAGTGATTTTGGAGCCCCCCAAAATAAAGTCTGACGCTGTTTCCACTGTTTCCCTATCTATTTCCCATGAAGTGATGGGACCAGATGCCATGATCTTCGTTTTCTGAATGTTGAGCTTTAAGCCAACCTTTTTCACTCGCCTCTTTCACTTTCATCAAGAGGCTTTTTAGTTCCTCTTCACTTTCTGCCATGAGGGTGTGATCTAAATATTTGTCCTTTGGGTCACTTCAAAACATCCCTCTTCAGAGTGGTACCTTCAGACTGATGTGGATGGTGGCCCCAGTGTATGGCACATGCATGGAGGGGCAGGTATAGCTAGATGCAGGGCGTGAGGACATTGGTGAGTTGCAGCCTGGAGAGCCTGTCGCTTCTCCCTGTGTCCCCGTCCCCAACTCCAGCCACTTCTGTCAAGAGAGAGTCCCAGCTACGCCCGCAGATGCTGTCCCTCAGAACAGTCCTCTCTGTTGGAACCGAGAAGCCCCAAGCTAAGTGCTTTGGGGAAGATAAGAGGGAGGAATCTCTTATGTGATCTGATCAAGAGGGCTGCAGAGGGAATTCCCTGGTGGTCCAGTGGCTAGGACTCTGAGCTCCCAGTGCAGGGGGCCCAGGTTCGATCCCTGGTCAGGGAGCTAGATCCCACATGCTACAACTAAGACCCAGAGCAGCCAAATAAATAAATAAAAATTTAAAAAAAAAAAAAAAAAAAAGAGGGCTGCAGAGCTGTCTCCACCCAGAATCCTTGCCTCTGGGTTTGTCCCCTCCACCGAAGATATGCGATGCCCACCCTTCTCCCTTCCTGAGGGTCTCTTAATCCAGTGGGCTAATGGCGTGAAAGGGACTCTGGACCAAGCGAGCTGCTGGCCCTTAGCATGCTGTTTACCCCACGGAGAAGAGGTGCCGTCTCTGCCTAGGTTTCTGCTGCCAGGGTCAGAGTTCCATTTCAGTACACACGAAGCTGGGGTTTTTTGCTCTCTCACCAGCAGCAGTCCTCAAGGCTCTGAGCAGATGGAGCTAGCAAGAGGTGTTTATGAATCTGATGTTTGTAGATGTGGTCTGTGTGATCTGGAGGCTCCTGGAGTCCTGTGCTTGGGCCAAGTTGGTGCCCAAGCCATGCTGGACAGCCTACCTGCTCTCTTCCTCCAGGGAGGAGAAGGAGAAGCTGGGCTAGACCCAGGACTTGCAGCTGTCGTCCAGGGCCAGATGGTTGCCCTGGACACAATAAAAAGGGCAATGAATATTCTCCTTCCGGAGCCAAGGGCCAGAGTGAGGATGGCAGGAGATGGGATCTCCAGGGCCTTTGAGGAGGAACAGCCTGAGGCTTTCCAGCCCCGGCAGCTACAGCTGGCGATATGGCTGTGAACAAAAAAAGGCTGCAGGGGTGGGTGGCTAGGGGTTCTGTGTGGCCAAGGGCAGGGGAATTCTTCCAGGCACTTGTGGGCATTTACCTGACCCCCCTGGGCATACACTAGGCATGGTAATTTCTTCTGACCCTTGGCCACTGATGATCTCTGCCAAACCTCTCCGGGAAACAAGTATCCAGAGTTGCTACCTCTTTTCTCTCCTGGCTTTATTAAAACAAAACAAAATAATCCCATTTTATACAGAACTGTGATTTATGTTTCGTAATTTGCATAGCCAATTTCATGTCCTGAAGATGGCTCTATTACATTTCCCACACACACATTTTTCATTTCTGGGGAAAGTTCATGCCCCCTCCCCAGCTGGTCTCCCTTCCCCCCAATCTCATTATACTTCGTGATGAACAGTCAGGACATGGAATTTCAGGAGTCTACAATTCGGTTTTTATTGGAACCTGCAGCAGGGCTCTGGGGCAGACTCTGACCCTCCCTCTTCCTGCTGCCTTGTGGACTTCTGGCCTGCGGGCCGGTCAGTTGGAGAAGCGCAGCAACTCCTCGTCCGCTGTGGACACAGAGAGGCTCAGGGAGTAGGTGTGGGGTCACCCAAGGGCCTGTGGTTGGGGGCAGTCAGGGCATGGGGATGCCTCATGGAGGAGGGAAGGCAGCTGGGACTGAGTTCGAGCCTGAGCCTGAGGCCAGAAACTTCTGCTTGCGGGGTGACTTGGTAACTCCAAGATGCATTACACAGGATGCCCTGGTTTTTTGCCTCCTGATTTACTTTAGGCACCGTTTTTCCGGTGGGGAGATAAGGCACAGAAATCTTAGTAGCTGTGGCTTCTCGGAATGCTATTCTTGTTATCCTCCCAGCATTGCCACCGTTACTAGTACTGGCTGCTGCTAGACGGGTATGAACCAAGCGAGGCGCTGTGCCGCCTAGGAAGTGGGTCCTTTGTCCCACTTTACAAAAGAGAAAACTGAGACTTAAATTGGTACAGTCCACGGGGTCACAAAGAGGCAGACATGAATGAGCACGCAAGCAGTGTAACAGGGACAGAGGTGGACTGAGAAGATCCAGAGGTCTGAGCCTTCAGGGAGCAGTGACTGGAAGTATCTGAATCGTTTGAGTAACGATGTGGCCAGCCCGAATGTGGCAATGAATGCCAGGATTGGAGCCCGCTTCTGCCCCACTCAACCCACCCCACCTCTGCTCAGGCCAGCACCTCCCCAGGCGCCTCATCCCAGCTGGGGAAAGGCCTTGGGCTTGGCCCCTTTTACAGGTGGGAAACTGAGAGAGTGGGTGTGCTGGTCACCAGTACAGAGTCCAGAACTCAGCTCTTCAGATCCCTACTGCCTACCAGGGCTCCCCGACCCAGACTCTGGTGGCCCCTCAGCCCCGCCCGGCGTCGTGGGGCCTCCTACCTTCACCAGGAATGCCGCAGTACTCCTTACACTCCTTCTCCGAGTAAAATTGGTTGCCATTGCCGTTGCAGCCCCCATAGATGAAGCGGACGCACTTCCCCTTGACAGCATCAAAGGCCCAGAGCTCGATGCCGGCTCGGCATGGCCCAGGCACTATGGGGAGGTTACAGGCCTCTGCGGAGTGGGAGGGAGGCGCAGAGCATTAGAAAACCTCGTGATCACTGACCTGAGACACCCGGCAGGGACCCTACTCACCTGGAACGCCTAGACCTTTCCTACAGATTGAGGAATCGGGCCCCTGGAAGACCTACGTGCCGGGGGTCCCCCACACCCAAGTGCTTAATTCCTGTGCCTCCAGGAAACTGGCCCTGGAATCCCACCGCCTGAGCATCCTCTGTTAGCTACCTGTTCAGTGGGCAGGTGGTCTGTTGGGAGGACAGGAGAGGGCAGTGCAGGGGACGCGGGAGTGGGGTGGCACTCACCCACGGTCCGGCAGGTCTGCAGACACTCCTTCTCCGAGGGGAAGTTGTTGCCATTCCCCATGCAGCCGCCGTAGTAGAAGGTCTCACAGGCCATGGATGTACCATTATAGAAATACCTCTTGAACATCCCCAGGCAAGGACCCTGTGAGTAGCCCAGCTGGCAGGAATCTGTGGAGGGGCAGAACAGCAGCGCTTGCTGAGGGCTGACTGTGTGCCTGTCACCAGGCTGGACACTTCAAAGGGGAATCACCTCATTTAGTTTTCATCTCTGCATTAAGAGGAATCATTCTCAGCCCGTTTTAAAGGTAGAGAAATTGACTCCCTGAGAGGCAAAGAGATTTCCTCAGGGTTGCCTACAGCTAAGATTCCAAGTCATATTTGTTGGACTCCAAAAACCCGTGCCATAATATGAGACATTACCAATGGCCCAGAGACCAAGCATCCCACTTTTGTCTTGTCTGCCCAGCAGCTCTGTAAAGATAGTGGTTGAGGCTACATTCACCAGCATGCATGCTGGCAGCCTGACCTCTCTGCCTGATGTCCCAACCCTGTGCCTTTGCTCTCAGCATTCCTGCGCATAGAATGCTAGAATGCCTTCCTCCATAAACCATAAATGGACACAACGTGAATTCTGCTTCATCCAAGAAGTCTTCCCTGATCACTTCTCCCCTCCCTTTTCTGAGCTCCCTCAACTCTTTAGCTCACTCTCCTCTTTCAAGTCTCTTATTTTCTTCCTTGATTGCCTCCTCTACTAGACCAGAAGATGTGTTTGTCTCCATGATCCCAGTGCTCAGCAGAGGGTCTGGGGAGGGCGAAGCAAGGTCAGGTTCAATGTTTGCTGAAAGAGTTGAAGAGTGATCAGTCTATCAACTACACAGAGTATTCTCACATATTTTCCCATGTGTTCCCACAAGAGCCCTTGAGGTCAGTTCAGCAGGCTGTTATCCCATTGTACAATTGAGAAAACCAAGGCCAGGAAGCCACTAAGTGAAACAGACATGCCAAGAACTTGCTTCTCATCATGGAGCTGAATATTTCTAAGCTCAAGGACCATGCCTTATGATCCACTCTTTCAACAATGTCTGGCACAGAGCAGAGGATGGGATTTGCCTTTTCTAGGCTTTTGCTTCATTCTAGTAGAAGAATAAGAAAGACTTCATGGTGATGAGGGCAGCTGGAGTGAACCAGCTGTGGGCCCTTCCTCTCTCGAGTGTGGCAGACGGGGGTTTAAAAAAAAACAGGGAGTGATCCTCACCTTCTTTCTTGCTGAAATTAGTTACTGGTTGTCCAGCCCCAGAGCCTTCCTCTTCCTGGGTCAGCACAGCCCGCCGAGCCCTCTGGGGGAAAAAACAGAAGGAGCTATTTCAGGGACCTAGCCTCAGTTGTTCCCCGGGACCCCAGGAATGTAAAAGCCATTTGCTCTGAAGATCAAGGTGTAGACAGAAACACAGCTACTAGGCTGATGAATGGCCTGTTTTCCCCAAAGCATCGGGCTTCCCAGGTGGCACTAGTGGTAAGGAATCCGCCTGCCAATTCAAGAGACAAGGGTTCAATCTCTAGGTCGAGAAGATCCCTTGGAGGAGGGCATGGCAACCCACTCTACTATTCTTGCCTGGAGAATCCCATGGACAGAGGAGCCTGACAAGCTACAGTCCATGGGGTCGAAAAAGTTGGACACAACTTCGAAACCAAACGACAAAAACAACTGGCTAAACCAGACGAGGCAGGAGACAGATAAAAAGAAGCAGAACAGAAACTATCCAGACCCACTTCAGAAATCTTTCAAGGTTGAAGGAAACGGGAAGATATTCTCAAACAGGGAAGAATTCCAGGATTCAAATACTTAAAACTTCCTTGAACACAGCAGTTTGTGAAGAAACGGCAGTAAGAGATTAATAGAAATAATAACTCAGGAATGGTGAAGCTGTATTGTATTCACTAGGAGAGAATGTAGAATCCATTCAAATAGAGAATGAGTGCTAAATGTCTGGGCATTGCAGAGACAGAGCAGAACGGGAATGGGACCAGTCTGGACAGAGTAACAGAAAAAGGGAAGAGGAGATGGAACACAGTTTTGAGAGCAGAGACGTCTGTCTGCCAAGTCCCAGAGACAGCAGACACCCTCTGAAAGCGTTCACTCCCATTTAAAGTCGCTCAGTCGTGTCCGACTCTTCGTGACCCCATGGACTACACAGTCCATGGAATTCTCCAGGCCAGAATACTGGAGTGGGTAGCCTTTCCCTTCTCCAGGGGATCTGCCCAACCCAGGGATCGAACCCAGGTCTCCCACATTGCAGGCAGATTCTTTACTAGCTGAGCCATAAGGGAAGCCCAACCTTGACTTAGAGCATTCTTTAAGAAATAAACCTCTTGGCAAGGATAAATATTTATTTGAAGATTTTTTTTTAAACCTTCAAACTTCAGATTTTTTTTTTTTTTAATTCAAGTAAAACAACAGTGAATGCCTTTTCAAATTCAGGAGTAGCGTCCGGAATGCAATTCCATTTAATAACAGCATATCTAAATCTGTGCATCTGTCTATCCAACTTTCCTTCCATCTGCCCCTCTCCAGGTTTATACAGGTCAAGATTCCTGGAATAATGTGTATGCTCAGAGTTTCTAGGTGGTGCAATTTTTCAAAACTTGTTTTTTATACTTTTTATACTGCATTGTTTTAATTCTTTGTGATGAGACTATGTTAGCTTTATAGTAGCAATGGTAATTTTTCTTAAAAAACAAAAAAGCAGTATAGCCACTATGGGGAACAGTGTGGAGAGTCCTTAAAAAACGAAATAGAACTGCCATATGACCCAGCAATCCCACTGCTGGGCATACACACCGAGGAAACCAGAATTGAATGAGACACGTGTACCCCAATGTTCATCGCAGCACTGTTTATAATAGCCAGGACATGGAAGCAACCTAGATGTCCATCCGCAGATGAATGGATAAGAAAGCTGTGGTACATATACACAATGGAGTATTACTCAGCCATTAAAAAAAGTGCATTTGAATCAGTTCTAATGAGGTGGATGAAACTGGAGCCTATTATACAGAGTGAAGTAAGTCAGAAAGAAAAACACCAATACAGTATACTAACACATATATATGGAATTTAGAAAGATGGTAATGATGACCCTATATGTGAGACAGCAAAAGAGACACAGATGTATAGAACAGTCTTTTGGACTCTGTGGGAGAGGGAGAGGGTGGGATGATTTGAGAGAATAGCATTGAAACATGTATATTATCTTATGTGAAACAGATCGGCAGTCCAGGTTCGATGCATGAGGCAGGGCGCTCAGGGCTGATGCACTGGGATGACGCTGAGGGAGGGGATGGGGAGGGAGGTGGGAGAGGGGTTCAGGATGGCCATGGCTGATTCATGTCAGTGTATGGCAAAAACCACTACAATATTATAAAGTAATTAGCTTCCAATTAAAATAAGTTAATTAATTTTAAAAAGTAGGGAAGCAAAGAAATATGTTAACAGTGCGAATTCTATGTGGAAATAGGACAGTATTGTCCTTTTTTGCTTTCTTTCAGTTTTAAAAATTTTCTTCAGTTTGCATGCAACAAATTCTCTTTTCATTTTTATTCTATTACAAATATTTTCTAATCTTCTTTGTTATGGCTTATTAGGTACACCCATCGTTTAAAAGTGAACATCTAATTTCCAAATACATGGGATTTTATTTAAAGTATCTTTAATATTAATCTCTCATTTTGATACTATTTTCTCATTTAAATGCTTTCTTCTCTGCAGTCACCCTCTGTGTTATTTTTTTAGTCTAACTTTATTGAGGCTTTCGATGGCTAAGTCAAAGATTTCTCTTGGTAAATGTCACATTGCACTTGAAAATATGTGGATTATTTTCAAGTGTCTTTCAATATTGATTTCTAACATAATTCCACAGTGAAGAGAACAGACTCTGTATGATTTCAGTATCTTCAGACCATGAAATTTTTGCACTTCATCTTATGTCCCTGGATATGTTCCAGTGTCTCCTAGTTTATAGTCTATGGGAACTGGAATAGAATTTGTATTCTGCTGTTGTGTGAAAACTATATAAATCTTAATTATGTTGAATTGGTTTTCAGTGATTTTCAGGACTACTATCTCCTTCCACTTCCCTGTATATTCATTCTATTAATTTTTGAGAGTTTGATATTGAAACTCCAACTACAAACCTTAATTTATCTATTAAAAAAATAATTGTAATATATAGTGGAACATATGTAACCTTGTTCTGTGTTTTCCAAGTCCCTTGTATATATGTTATATACTTTCATAATTAAAAAAATAAAGATTAAAATGAAAAAATTTCAAAAATATGCTTCTAAAATAAATATATGTACTTTTACGCACACACACACACATATATATAGACGCAACAGTAGACTAAATTAGTATATATAATTTCCAAATAATCAGAGAAAGAATGAAGACTTAATCAGTATGGCAAAAGGCAGGAAAATTAAACAGAAGGAAGCCCCCCAAATCAAGTCAGCAAAGGAGAGGCATTGGCTTGAGAAACTGCTTGCTCTCGAGTTTGCTGTTTTTCAGAGCTCAACTGATTTTATTTTCATCTATTGAGTGTTGAGTATCTTTATCTCATTATTGAGTCTGTTTACTGCTTTTAGGCACTTTTCTAACGTCACTGGATTCCAGCACCTGCAAGGTAAAGGTAATTAATACATGCCACAGATGAGGAAAGGAACATCACATGGGGCAGCAAGTAGCCCCATGCAGAACTGGGACTGAGCCCAGGTGGGTCTGACTTGCCCATCGCTGCCTTCTCTCAGCAACCCCACCCACCGGCAGGGCAGGGGAGCCTAAGCGGGCAGGGTGGGGCTGGGCTGGGCTGGGCTGGGCTGGGGGAACAGAGGTGCTCACCGAGAGTGGAGTGGGCACTGGATCCTGCTCTCCAGGGACACATTCACCTGAGTCAGAGGACAGGAGAGAGAGGGAGTAAGACCCAGACAGGCTTTGCTTCTTCCGCAGAACTAATCGCCATGTGGCGGGCGGGCCCCCTCGCTGGGACCTGTCCCGTGCATCAGCCCCTGCAGGGACGGCTCCACCCGCATGGCTTGCTGAAGGGCATCGCTGGAAAAGTGACGGGCTGGTGGCTACACCGCTGCCACACCTCTGTCGTCTCCACCCCTTCCCCACCACCAGCATTCCAAGGCTGACATCTATCCAGCACTTACTAGGCACCACGTATGGTGCTACTGTATTTAATGCCTTTATCTCATTGACCCCTCACAGCAGCTTCTAAGGGGGGACATTATTATCCCCATTTTACAGATGAGGAAATGAGGCTCTGAAAGCCGCCAGAAGCCACCCGGCTCAGTCTGAAGCTCGGTGCTCTAACTCCCACCCTCAATTGCCTCCCAAGAGGTGGGCCTGGATCCTGCTGTCACCGCACCTGGCAGGTGGCAGCAGAGTGGGTGCTGAATTGGCTCTAGTCTCAGCTCTGCCAGGCACACACCGAGTGACCTGGAGCAAGTCCAGGGACCCAGAGTGCCTTTCCTATAAAAAGAGGAGGGGAACTATAGCCCAGGTTACCTCAAGGGGTGGTGGGAGAGACCCAGGGGCTGGGGGGATGTTCTCCGGGGGCCACAGAGGATGACGAGGGGACAGAAATGTGAGGGGGTGCGGCGCCGTTACCTCTGTCGGGCATTGTGAAGATGGCGTCTTCGGGGATGCCCACACCCAGGGCCACCTCCCTGAATTCCTCTAGCAGGCTTTCCCGAAGCTGCGGCTCACGCCCTGCAAGTGGGAGGCAAGGGGAGATGCCTAGAACAGCAGGGGCCAGGGCCGCCAGGGCCTGGCATTATTTTGCCCGGGGATCTTCATTTCGGGAACATTTGAGACCCATTGACTTAGTTGGGTCTCTTCAGCACCCTTACGGAAAGCTCAGCTCCAGAAGAGGCTCCTTCCCAGGCTCTCCATTCTAGGTCTCCCAGCTCTCCACCCAGCACAAGAGCAGTTCTTTAAGGGCCCAGAGATGCTAGAATTCTCTGGAAATTTTGAGCTCAAAAGAAGAGGCTTCAGCCTCAAATGGGAGACTGAGCTCTACCTCCTACAGGGAGAGTAAATGTTTTCACTTTTCCCGTAACTGGAGTTTTGTTGGAAGGAAAAAGCAAAACTCCCTGCACTTCCCCACTTCATTTCCCCAATGACAGGTCTCTCCCACCCCCAGCTGCAGGCCTTTACCATAGAGCTTGGCAGTAATGGTGGGTCCATGGCGACGGCTCAATTTCTTGGTCAGAAAAATGGCATACTCGTCGTAGTTGGTGTGGACCACATAGGACTCCATGGTGATATTCCATTCTGCATGGAAGATGAAGGAAGACAAAGAGATCAGCGGTCAGAAGGCTTCTGTCCTGAGATCCTTCACCTAGTCACCCACGTATCATCTATCCATCCATCCTTCTGTCCACCCATCCTTTGCATATGTTCATTTATCTATTCGTCCATCTTCACTCTCTCTCTCCATCCATCTCCTCCATAGATTCGTCATTTATTCATCCACCATCATTTCATCTGTGCGTCCTCTCTGTATATCAGCCCATAAATACATCCATTTTCCTTCCTTCCTTCCCTCCCTCTTTCCTTCTTGCTTTCCTCCATCTGTTAACCCATCAGTTTATATATTTAATGACTGATTGATTACTCAACTAATCTACCATCACACATACATTCACTTACCATTTTTTGATTCTCTCACTCATTTATTTATCCAACCATTCATCTATCCAAACATTAACGCTCTGACACGATTATCTGATGCATAGAGCAAATTCAATAAACATTTGCTGGATTACTGATAAATTCATGTCCACATCTGTCTATCCCTTAGCACCATATACTCTGTACATGGTAGATGCTTAGCAAGTTTTTATCAGTTTATTGCAGATGCCTAACAGGAAGAGTGATGAAATCTTGATGTTATCCTCAGCATTCAGAACCATCACTTGAATTCAGTAATGTTTTCAGCTCATCGCTTAAAACCAGCACTTGATGAGCGTGTACATGGGTGGGGCAAGGGTCATGGGGGTAGGAGCTAGAGAGACAGAAAGAGAAAAGAGGGAGAGAGAGAAGAAGGAAGGGGGAATTTGGAGGGAGGGTAGATGACATTGCAGAAAAATGGGAGGAATGGCTGTAGGGGCAGAGAGGAAGCGAGCTTAAGACATCAGGCATTTTTTTTTTAGCGAAGGAGAGAACTGTGGGAGTCCCCTTTGACTCAACTTACTGGCTTTGTGAAACAGAAACTTGCCATCAGTGCTTGTTTTCTCATAAATACCAGAGATCGATTCACAGACACCTTTCCTGGAAATGAACAAACCACAAGGAAGATAATATCTGGTAGAGACCATTGTCCTGACACCCCGCTCTCCTACAGGGTCCTTCCAAATACAGGGTTTTTGTTTTTGTTTTTTTTCTTTTTGTAATTTGAAAAGTAGTATTTCCAAATATCTGGTTTAATTCTCACACCAGTCCTGAGAGACATCTGTTTCACAGAAGAGAGCAAAGGGACTGAGGGGGAAAAAGGAGCTAACTGATGCTATCCTCTTGGTTAAACCCAGCACCAAAAATCAGCACAATATACGTATACACCAGGAAATCAGAACGATTCATTAACACATTAATGCATTTATTACTTTCTGTCTCTCTTGCCCCATTTTCCCCATCTGAGAAATGGGGATAATGCTAGTTTCTACCTCATATGGTGGTTGAGAGCGTCAAATGAGATATTTTATGCAGAGAGTAAGTACTATGCACGCATTAGCTACTATCTTCACCAGCTGAGTTACCAGGGAAGCCCATTATTGTTATAATGATGATCATTTATCTTATTGATATTTAACGAGCATCATCTACGTGCCAAGCACTGTGCGACAGGCTGGGGATACACAGAAAGGCAGGGGAGACCCTGTCCCGTCATGGAGCATTGGACTGTAAAATCCAATGAGGGGGGTGGGCAGGCCAGAGGCAGATGGAGTCGGTGTGGTTACTGCCACGTCGAGGGAAGCGTGAGGTACTCAGGGAGCACAAAAGAAGGCATGTAACCTGAACCTGGGTAGGTGGAGGGAGTCAGGGAGGCCTTCCTGGAGGAAGCAACAAAGAACCTGAGTCCTGAAGGATCCATAGGAATTAGCGCAGGAAGTGGGGAGAGGTTTTCTAGGTAGGAGAAATATCTGCAAAGTCCCAGAGGATGAAGGGTTCCAGAAACTGAAAGAAGATCCAGCTAGGTGGGTCAGAGAGTATGTAGGTGTGTGGGGAAGGGAACAGTGAGCGCTTGGGAGTCACGGAGGGCTGGAAAGTTATGTTGAAGGAGTTGAACTTTATCTCAAGGGCAATAGGGAAGGAACTCTGGAGTTTTTGAAAGGCCTTTCTGGTTGCGAGGTGATGAATGGATTGGATGGAAAGTTGGAGGTTAGAGGTGGGGAGACATGTAGAGAGGCTGCTGTAGATAACAGTAGGGAAGAAAGGTGAAGGTGACTTGGTCCAGGGCAGTAGAGGAGAAGAGGAAAGAAGGAAACAGACTGGAGGGAATAAGGCAGAGAGGGGGCGAGGCTGGATGGTGGACTGAACGGTCGTGGCAGAGGAAAGAAGAGTCTAAGACATGCGCCGGCACCCAGCTTTCCAGGTTGTGCAGAAACACCTTTGCTGAGCTAGCGGAAGCCCAAGGGGCAAGAGTAGATGGGGAAACAGGCAGAGTGTTGGGGGCATTGCCCTTGAGGTGTAGATGGGACAGTTAGAACGGGCTGCCCCGGCGGTGGGAAGCAGAGAAGTCTGGCCCTCAGGAGTGAGTCCTGGCTGAAAGTAGAGACCTGCCACTTTCCAGGATAGGGTGGAGGCTGAAGCCAGGGTGGGGGTGGGGATGGGGGTGGGTCCCAGTCCCCCTACCCCGTCCCCACTCACCGCCTGTGAGTGTTGGTGACGCTGATCTCCTTGCTCGTCGGCCCCGCTTTCAACACCACTGTGCTCATGGTCATCTTGTCCTTGAACCTCTTCAGCCATGGGCAGGTGGAGCCCACGGCCACATTGAACCACTTCCCGTAGATCTAGGAGGCAGCCACAAGCCCTCAGGATCTGGACCTGGACAAGACTGGGGGGGAGCATCTGTCCCCCTCCCCCTTCTCAGTGACGTCTCCTCCTAAGTGATCATGTCTCACAGGTAACTGGAGGCTATGAGGCCTCCAGGGAGGTGGAGCCCTGATGATGGCGCTCCAGGCATCATGGCTGGCTTAGGAGGGCGATGGCCGGTAGACCCCACCCCGCCCGCTGGCAGGGGGCCTGACTCTGCTGAGATGCAGGCTCTGGGCTGCTCACTGGACAGGGTCCAAATCCCCATGCCCCAAGGTCACCATCAGCCACTGCCCCCCAAGAGCAGGAGTCCTGTCTCTTACTCCTCCAGGGATGCTCACCACCTTGCACACAGCCCATACCTCTGTGTTAGAAAGTAACTCCTTTCCCTAAGCTGAGCCTGACCCAGGACGAGCCTGCCGCTTCTAGAAAGAGCCCTTAGGTGTCTGCAGACCCTTCGCCATCCCGGACCACCAGAGACCTGTTCCTCATGCCCCGCTCCCCACAACCCTTCCTCATCCCTAAACGTAAACAAAATCCATACTGCGGCTACAAAGGTCAGAAGGAACCTGGGGTGGCGGTGGAGGGACAGGCTTTGCTCAAGGTCACCCAGTGATTTGGGCAGAGCTGGGGTTGGACAGCAGCTTCCCCTGCACAGCACCCTGCCATAGCCACTTAGTCCCACCAGCCTGATTTCTGTCCTGCTCCTCTTCTCCCCATGATCCTACAGGTAGGGCAGAGGGCCCAGGATGGGCTAACAGAGATGTTGCGGCAGAGGTTAAAGGATGAAGGGATGCAGGTTAGGGGGTGGGCAGAAGAGTCACACAAAGCTGGGCACTGCCGGGGGGAGGCGCTGCAGGGGCAGCAGGACTTGGTTGGCACCCAGCCTTCTCTGCTGCTGCTGCTAAGTCGCTTCTGTCGTGTCCGACTCTGTGTGATCCCATAGACAACAGCCCACCAGGCTCCACCGTCCCTGGGATTCTCCAGGCAAGAACACTGGAGCGGGTTGCCATTTCTTTCTCCAATGCATAAAAGTGAAAGTGAAGTCCCTCAGTCGTGTCCAACTCTTGGCGACCCCATGGACTGCAGCCCACCAAGCTCCTCCGTCCCTGGGATTTTCCAGGCAAGAGTACTGGAGTGGGGTGCCATTGCCTTCTCCAAGAAGCCTCCTCTGGGTGGGTTCTAATTGGAGCACGATTTCCCTTGGAGCCCTAAAGTGCAGGTTCAGACTTCAAGATCTTTGACTCAGAATGGCAGCCCAGAGTCCCACAGAAGGGTGAGCGCAGAGGTGCAGCTTCAGTGAAGTCCTAACAGTCTGAGCAGCAGGAAGGGCCCTGAGGGACCCACCCCTGGAGTTCCAGATGCAGAGACTGAGACCCCAAGTCACACAGGACTTGCCCGTTCCCGCCAGCAAGGCCCAGTGGCTCAGACACCCCGCCATCACTGCCAGAGACGCCAGCCTTACCCTAGACAGGTCGAAGTTCTCCTGCACTTGAATGTCATCAGGCAATGTGGGCAAGGGGCTGGCATTCACCACCAGGCAGGCAGTCAGTAACAGCAGCAGGCCGCTGAGACTCCGCATGGCTCTGGTTCCTCTGTCTGGGGTGTCACTCACAGGCTTGGCTGGTCTGGGGATGGAAGAGGCACCAGCTCCCTGCTCGAGGCAGCTACGGACTGGGGCTGGGGAAGGGGCCTGCGGCTGTAGGTGACCTTGCTGTTTGCCCTGCTAGGCCAGGACCAATCAGAGCCCCAAGGCCAGGGCCGATCGATCCCTTTTAGTACCCTGGCCGGGGTCACAGTCCCCAGGGGCCAGGGTAGCTGTTTCAGAGGAGCCGCTGGTCAAATGCAACCTGGCCTGGGTGCAGCTGGATGCTGCGTTCAGGCATCACAAGGGCTTCCCCAGAAACTCCTCACTTGTGTCAGGCAGGACGGGAGAGACCAGCAGCCCAAGCCCTTCCTGCTGAGTCATTCCACCTGTAAGCCAGGAGAACAAGCCCAACTGGCCTGTTTACCATACACAAAATTCTAGGGCCTGGGGAGAGTAAGAGACTTAGCAAAGACTATAAGCTGTTCTATGGCAAAGCTTGCTTCCCTTGTGGCTCATATTGTAAAGAATCTGCCTGCAAGGTGGGAGTCCCGGGTTCAATCCCTGGGTTTGGGAAGATGCCCTGGAGAAGGGAACGGCTACCCACTTCAGTATTCTTGCCTGCAGAATTCCATGCACAGAGGAGCCTGGCAGGCTACAGTCCGTGGAGTTGCAAACAGTTGGACCTGACTGAGCGACTTAACACCACCACCATGGCAAAGATAAGACTAGAGCTCAGATATCCTGTCCCCAGAGCTCCTTCTCTGACCCATGGCTTCCCACAGCCCTAGCAAATAATATTAGTAGTCAAAATAATAATAATGCTGCTGCTGATGTCCACAGCTTCGATGCACTGAGCCTCTGGTATGTACCAGCTAGGCATAAGTACTTTTCACCTGCCCTGAAATGGCTCATCCCCACAACAGCCCCAACAAGCAAGTGCTGTTTTTCCCCTTTTTAGACAGGCAGCCTTTGGTGGTGGCTGAGAGCATGGACTTGGGAGCCAGGTTGCTCTCTGTGCTGCTCACTGGGGCAGAGGGCAGCATTGGGTGAGCGACTTTACCTTTTACCACATCCATGTCTTCATCTGAAAATGGGATAGTAGCAGTTCCTGGTTCAGAATATTGTCACAAGGATTGAAGAAGGTCATGCTTGCAAAGCACTAGGATGATAGCTGGCACATGGCGGGAGCTGATTGTGCTTCCTGAGGGTTGAATAAAGTCCCCTCTCCACAAACTCAAGTGCACCTGGGACCTCAGGTCCGTATGTAATTAGTTCAGATGAGGTCCTACCGGAGGAGGATGAAACCTCAGTCCAAGGACTGATGTCTTCATAAGACAAAGAGGAGGGAGACTTGGACTCAGAGACACACAGGGAAGATGGCCACAGGAAGACAGAAGCTGAGACTGGAACGAGGCGGCTGCAAGCCAAGGAACGCCAGGGGCTGCCGACATGAGCTGGGAAGAACAAGGAAGGCTTTTCCCCTTGAACCTTCAGGAAGGATTCGGCCCTTCTGACAACCTGCTGTAGAACTTGCAACCTCCAGAACTGGGAGAGGAAACGTTTCTGTTTTATTACACTGCCCACTCTGTGGCAGTCTATTAATGGCAGCCTTAGGAAACTAGACAGTGTTCATTCCATTGAAATATTTAACGGGAATTTTTAAAAAGTAGATGTTTGTCTCAAAAGATCAAACTCGTGCTAGTGATACTGCAGGTCCTCTCTACTTTAAAAATTTTTTTAAATTATGAAAGTATGGTAACACATTTACACAAAACTTGGAAAATACAGAAAATTATTTTTTAAGTAGATAAATTAAGATTTTTAATTGGAGTTTCAATATCAAACTCTCAAAAATTAACAGAATGAACGTGCAGAGAAGTAGGAGGATATGAAAAGCACGGAAAGCACTATTAGCCTGAAAAGCGTGAAAGCATGAAAAACATTGGAAACCAGTTCAACATAACTAAGATTTATACAATTTTCACATAATAGTAGGAACCAGTTTCTATTCAAGTGCCCGTAGACTGTAAGCCAGGAAAGGAAACACTGAAACACAGCCAGGGATGGAAAACAAGCTGCAAAAAGTTCACAGTCTAAAGATATTGAAATCATACAGTTTGTTCGCTTATCACTGTGGAATTGTATTAGAACTCAGTATCAAAAGATACTTGAAAATGACCCACATATTTTCAAGTGCAATGTGGCATTTACCAAGAGAGACCTTCAACTTAGCTGTTGAAAGCCTCAGTAAAGTTAGACTGAAAAAAACACAGAGGGGGATTGCAGAGAAGAAAGTATTTAAATGAGAAATTAATATTAAAGATATTTTAAACAAAATCCCATGCATTTGGACATTAGATGTCCACTTTTAAATGATGGGTGTATCAAAGCAACGACCACAAGGAAGATTAGAAAATATTTGCAACAGAATAAAAATGAAAAGAGAATTTACCAGAATGTGTTGCATGCAGCTGAAGCTGCTCCATGCAATTAAATGCAACGCGGAATCTTGAAAAAGGTATGAAAACAAACGATGAACACTAACATAAAATCTGTGGGATTTGAACAAAATCTGTACTTTAGTTAATAATACTGTGAAAAGTAAAGTGTTAGTTGTTCAGTTGTGTCCGACTCTTTGTGACCACATGGACTGTAGCCCTCTAGGCTCCTCAGTATCACTTGTTAATCTCCCGATATTTTTTTAAATGACATAGTATTTCTTCATATTCTCAGAACTGAACTCAAAGTTTCAAGCCTCATTCAAATTTTTTAAAATCACTAAGATAATAAATTTTCTAGACTTTAAGCAGTAATACTAGATGCCAAAATACACAGAACTATATTAAAGTTTTGACTGAATATAAATTAGAAATCCAGCATTCTATTCATACTAAGTCAAACAAGAGGAATCAAAATGTCATAAGCTTTTTTAGATAGGCAAAAATTCATAAATTTTCTAAAATATGTGTACTATATATATTTGTTGTTGTTCAGTCACTAAGTTGTATCCGACTCGTCAGCCTCGTGGACTACAGCATGCCAGGCTTCTCTGTCCTTCACTGTCTCTCAGGGTTTGCTCGAACTCATGTCCCCGGAGTGGATGATGCCATCCAACCATCTCATCCTCTGTCGTCCCCTTCTCCTCCTGCCCTTAATCTTTCCCAGCATCAGGGTCTTTTCCAATGAGTCAGCTCTTCGCATCAGGGGCCAAGGTGCTGGATCTTCAGCTTCAGCATCCGTCCTTTCAATGAATATTCAGAGTTGATTTCCTTTAGGATTGACTGGTTTGACCTCCTTACCATCCAAAGAACTCCCAAGAGTCTTCTCCAACACCACAGTTTGAAAGCATCAATTCTTAGGCACTCAGCCTTCTTTATGGTCCAACTCTCACATCCATACATGACTTCTAGAAAAATCATAGCTTTGACTATATGGACCTTTGTTGGCAAAGTGATGCCTCTGCTTTTTAAATACCCTGTCTAGGTTGGTCATAGCTTTTCTTCCAGGGAGCAAGTGTCTTTTAATTTCATGGCTGCAGTCACCACCTGCAGTGACTTTGGAGCCCAAGAAAATTAAGTTTGTCACTGTTTCCGTTGTTTCCCCCATCTGTTTGCAGGGAGAAATATCAATAATCTCAGATATGCAGCTGACACCACCCTAATGGCAGAAAGTGAAGAGGAACTAAAGAGCCTCTTGATGAGGGTGAAAGAGGAGAGTGGAAAAGCTAGCTTAAAACACAACATTCAAAAAACTAGGATCATGGTATCCGGTCCCGTCACTTCATGGCAAATAGATGGAGGAAAGAATGGAAACAGTGACAATTGTCTTCCCTCTTGTTCAGAGTTTCTCAAGCTTTTATGGTTTTTTTCGTGGTGACAGTGAGGAGGCAGTCTGAACTTAAAGGGGCTCTAAGAGCCAGAAGCCTTGACTTGTTCGATACAACTTTGGGGATGACCTTCCCTCTGCGAAGCCCACTTTTCTCACCTGTAAATGGAAGACAGGAATCCCTGATCTGACAAGAGGTCAAGTGAGCAATGTGTGTGAAAGCCCACTGCCTCGCCTGTGCGATGGTGTCAGGATGTCTGCCTTTGAAGAAAGCAAGCCTGATACAAGAATGAAAAAAATCGCAACGAATCCTGAACAGGAGCAGAGCCATCCTGTGAAGGTTGCCTGCAGGGCACCACAGTGGCTCATCTGACCTTCACAGAGGGTCTGCATTGTCAGGACCGTCAAGCCCCCTGGCCCCAAGGGAAGCCTGAGACCCACACGGGTGTAGAAGAATCCCAGCCTCTTTGGGGGCAAAATTATTCAACCCTCCGCACAGCCCCTCCTGGGGGAGGGGAGAGGCAGGGAGGATGGGCCCAGGATGTTGATCTCTTCTCCCACCTCCAGACATGTTTGCTCTCCTGAGATTATTAACCAGAGCAAACAGTGAGAGCAAACTCTGACAAAGCCCACCTGGACTTTGAGCTGCTTTTTAAAAATTAATCCGGAACCACAAGGACGCAGGGCTAGCAGTAAACAGGAGTGCTGACCCTCTTCCCCCTCTGCCCTCGGGGTGGAAGGAGAGAGGCTCTGGGGCCCCTGTCCTCCTAATGGATCCAGGGTCCAAGGGTCCACTGAAATTGGCCAGGTCCCAGAACCCTTTCCAGGGGAGGGCAAGGGCCTGACCACGCAAGAGACCTCCGAGCCTCAGAGCCACGGCAGGAGGGAACGGAGGCCTGTTTCAGATGAACCCTCTGGGCCTCGGAGAAGGAAAAGAATTTGTTCAAAGTTCCCCAGCTTGGGGGTGATGCAGCTGGAGGTCATATGGGCCTGGCTCCAGAGCCCAGGCTTTCCCCCATCCTTTATTCATCCGTCCACTCATTCATTTACCAAACATGCTCTCCAGGCTTGGTGCTGAGGATAGGATGAAAAAGAGGACACACTCCCCAGAGCTCCGCCCCCAAGAGCGAACCTGGCATGATGAGTAGAAATCAGCCAGCCAAAAGGCAGGCATAGGGTGGGGGTGGGGTGGGAGGAGGAGAGGGTATTCCAGACAGAGGAAACAGCAACTGTAAAGGCTTAGAGGAGGACGGTGGAGAGAGAAATGTATATGGGATGCAAAAACAAACAAGCCAAACCACAGGTCTGGAGCTTGGGAGACAAAGAGAGACGTGGAGCGAGCCGGGGAGGTGGAGAGGACCAGCAGGGAGGACTGCGACGCCAGCTCAAGGGGATTGCTGGTTGTCTGGAGTATCTGGGGAGCCCTGGGGCATTTTCGGAAGTGCTTCTGGATTCATAATCGGGAGAGATGGGTGAGGAGGCAATGCAAGTAGGAAGTTCAGGAAAGCAACTCACTGGGAGGTTTTCTAGGAAGAAGGAAGGCCGGAGCACTGGGATCTGGCGAACTGACCGGCAGGGACATCAAAGACATTATTAGGTGGAGATGGCCAAGGTTGGGACCTTCCTCTGCTAATGGAGGAAGCGGGTGGCAGGGAGGCCTTGACTCCCCATGGCGAGGTATCCAGCTGTGGGCCTCATCCCAGGGCCTGACGCTGCCCAGTTCCCTCAGACTCAGAGCCACAACCTTTCCCTCCAGGGGAAACTGGAGGCGGCAGCACCCAGGACTCCTCCAGTGATGGAGAAGGAGTTATTCTCACCGGCCAGCTCTGTCTGGGTTTTGTTCCCCATTCCTGTCGCAAAGAGCCAGGCCACCCACCGGCTGGAGTTCCAGTCCTTGTGACTTGCTGGGTGACTGTGGGCAGTCTTTCTCTCCTTGACCTCACCCTCCTCCTCTGGATTCCTGATGAAGGTATAATCTCATGTGACAGGTGAAATAAGCACTGGGTGAGGGGACTTTGTGAAAGTGCTCCCAGTGTACACATGGGAGGGACAAATGTCATCACAGGGACTTCGCACAGTGTGGTAAGGTAAAGGCCCCATGCTGCTGCTGCTGCTGCTAAGTCGCTTCAGTCGTGTCCGACTCTGTGCGACCCCACAGACGGCAGCCCACCAGGCTTCCCCCGTCCCTGGGATTCTCCATAGGTAGCAGAAATCACACGCAAAAAGGTGTGAGCACCCCATGTCCACTAGAGGGCAGCAGAGAACGTCATAAAGAAAAGGAATTTGTTCACAGGTTCCTCCTTACAGACCTGGAGGCAGAGGCCAAGAGTCAAGGCCAGCAGAAGTGGTAGAACCAGGGCTGGAATCCAGCTTCCCTTGCCCCAAGCCTGCTTACACCCCTCTGATGAGTGTAAAACACTCAGCTCTGCCTTGCCTATCCCCACCCCGGCCACAGACCTGGATGCTTAGGTGAGCCCTCTTTAAAACTAGTTCCCTGCCCAGTGAATTCAGTTCTCCTGGTGAGCTAGGACTGGATGTTACTGCTATTGAGCACAAGGGCTGCAACCACCTGAATAAGCACTTAGGTTCATAATGTGTGCCAGGTCCAGTGCTGAGGACTCAGCAAGCACGTCATATTGAATCCTCTGCTTAAGGTTCCATCATTTCACTATGATGTGTAGCCCCATTTTGCAGATAGGAAAATCGAGGCCAAGAGATCAGATGACTTGGTGTCAAGGGTCACCCAGCCAGTGAGTAGTGATCCAAACCCAGATGTATCTCCCTGACCGCCGAGTCACGCTGCTGACTTCCCAGATCCTTGTCCCCTGATACACTGTGGGCCTGTGGCTGTGTTCTTTCAGACACCTGGAGCAGAGGGGTGGCTGTCTCCCTCCTGTACTCCTCTCAGCGTGAATGAGCCTTGTTCTCCCTTCCCCGGCCAAGAGCATGCTTGCTTTCTGCCACAGCAAGACTTGGCCCTTCTTTTCTTCCTCAGAGACCAGCACTGTGCTGGCCACTTAACAGCAGCTCAGAGACCACCTACTAACCAACCGACTTAGAACTGTGAGCAGAATGTAGGTCAGACCCTAGAAAAGACCACCCAACTAGAAGACAGCAGAGGGAGACTGGGAGATTGAAATTACCATGGCCAAATCCTTGAATCACGACCCATGAATGAGTGACTGGGGTATTCCCAGATACAATTGTAAAAGCAAAGGCCCCTTGAACCGCTGATTTTGAGTTATTCTGTGCACCATGGCTGGCAGGATCCTCAAGCCTTTGTCCAGCAGAGTGATGACCGAGCAGCTGAACTTTGCACCCAGACTGTCCTGGGTTCCAGTCATGGCTGTGACCCCTTCCTGCCTGTTTGGTCTTAACCGACTTCAACTTTCTCAACCTGTCTTTTCCTCTGTTAAATGGGGTTCATAAGAACTAATAAGGGCGTATAAGAATTAAATGATGAGAAACATGTCACTTTCTCGCTCCTTGGAGAGAGCTTAGCAAGTAATAAACGGTAACCCTGGGTGGAGGACCCTCTTGCGTGTGTGCTCAATCATGCCCGACTCTTTGCGACCCTATGGACAGCAGCCCACCAGGCTCCTCTGTCAATGGAATTTTCCAGGCAAGAATACTGGAGTCAGTTGCCATTTCCTTTTCCAGAGGATCTTCCTGACCCAGGGATTGAAACCGCATCTCTTGCATTTCCTACACTGGCAGGGAGATTCTTTACCATTGGGCCACCTGGGAAGCCAGAGGATTCCCCTGCTTGTGTGCACACTTAGTTGCCTCCGTCATGTCTGACTCTTTGCGACCCCATGGACTGTAATCCACCAGGCTCCTCTGACCATGGTATTCTCCAGGCAAGAATACTGGGCTGCTGCGCCCTCCTATAGGGGATCATTTCTACCCAGGGATCAAACCTCGTGGTTCGATGCAGCGGATTCTTTACCACTGGGCCACCCAGGAAGCCAGAGGACCCCCTTAGATGTTGTCAATTCAGCCCCGTGATTGTGGGAGCAGGTGGCTCAGCTTGCAGAAGCAGCCCAGAAAGTGTGATACTTTGGAGCTGGTTGTCCTGGAGACCCAGCTGCCCCAAGAACAGAGCTTGTGGCCCAGGGCGTGGCTTGCTTTGTACCCCGGAAGAAAGGGCTCCCAGAGGAATAAACTCCCAAAGGCCTGGTGTGCATTCAGGAAGAGGACACAGGAGTTTTCCTGCTCTTTGCAGGCTGGTCTTATCTGCCCTGCATTAAATAAAGCAGGACCTCAGCAGGCCTGCCCGACTCCTGGCTGACCGAGGTGACGTCACCCAGTATCCTTGGAGGGATGAAAATAGCTCTTTTCTGAAATCACGAGACAAACCAGACTCCTTGGAAAGTCCCACTGGCCTTTCTTGAATGAAGACAAATGCATCTCTAGCGATCAGCCTCCCTGGAAGGAGAGTGGGAACTCTTCCCTGGTTTTCCATTGGGTGACAGAATCCTGAATGGCTAATCTCTCCCTGGAAGAACCCGTATTAGAAGGCTCACCTTGTAGGAAGGAACCATCAGAGCTGGGTGTCAACTTCATGAGTCTGTATAACCAGAGTCCAGATATAAATGCAATTCCTCTCCTGGAAAATAGGACTGGTAGAATATTTGTGCTGAAAGCATCCATTAGTAATGAAAATAGTAATAACAGCCAGCATGTATTTAGCACTGACCACTTGCCAGGTTCTGTCCTAAACAGTTTACATGGATTCACATTTTTAATCCTCATATCATCCCCTATGAGCACATTAATTTCTCATAGCATAAACCAATCTTATCCCTGTTTTCAGAGGAGGACTTAGATTCAGAGAGGTTAGTTACCTTTTCCAGGTTCCCATAACCATACATTGGGCAGACAAGCTGAGAGAGGGAGAGGGTTTGCCAAGTTCTGTAGCCAAGAGACCTCCCACACAAAAGGCTGGATTTTCAGGGTCCATTTCTAATTCTCTTGATTCTGGCTAGGCTGCACAGAATCCTCCTTCTGTGGGTAGCCTGTGAACAATTACTGTATCTCTGGAGGTGATGAGGTTTCTTCAGTGGGTTAAAAGAACTTGGGAAGTCCATTCCTCCACCTTATTAAAGACCTCTGTAGAGTCTGAATTTGTTGGGCTGTTGAGATTCAATGGAACCTAACTTCTCCAAGGAGGCTGCTCTTTCTTCTTAGTGTTTCCTGGCTGGATAAAAAGCCCTTGTCTATTATCCCTTCCTTTGTGGTCCTACTGGGTAGCACTTGGCATGGTTGTTGAGCTCACCTATTCAAGAGCCAGAACACCCTAGCCCAAATCCCACTTCTGCCACCTACTAGCTGTGTGACCTTGGGAAAATTTCTGAGCCTCTTCTTGTCTTGGTTTCCTCACGGTAAGATGAAGATAATAATAGTACCTACTTCACAGAGTTGTTGTGAGAAATGCAACATGGATATATGGCCAGTGCTGAGAATGATGCTTGGCACCAGAGAAATATGCTAATCATTATTATTTCTTTCATTGCATAGCAATTGTCACTTTGATTGTCCTTTTACCCCACTTGGACTGGAAGCTCTCTGAGAATAGAGCGGTGGCTTAAGGTCAGGCCAGCGTCCTCATGCCTAGTAGGCCAGGCCTGGCCTTCAAATAAGGACTTTGGCTCAGTGGTGAAGAATCTGCCTGCAATGCAGAAGACGTAGGTTGTCCCTGGTTGGGAGGATCCTCTCAAGAAGGAAATGGCAACCCACGCCAGTATCCTTGCCTGGAAAACCCCATGGACAGGGAAGCCTGGTGCGCTATAGGCCATGGGTGTCACTAAAGAGTTGGATATGACTTAGCAAATAAACAACAAAATGTACAATGAGTGAGAGATAGTGTAATCGGAGCCAGGGGCTGAAAGAACGTTCTTGAGGAAGACGCTTGTGGCCAGCAATGTTTTGTTTTGTTTTTTTTTTTGGCTGTGCTGGGTCTCTGTTGTGGCTCCCAGGCTTAATTGCCCTGTGGCATGTGGGATCTTAGTTCCCCGACAGGGGATAGAACCTGTGTCCCCTGCGTTGGAAGGAAGATTTTTAACCGCTGGACCACCAGGGAAGTCCCTATGGCCTTCTTTGCTGACCTGTAAGCGTGGATGTCAGTGACGGCCAGTGGGTGTGTAGATCTGTTGCCAAGCAGGCTTGGAATCCAGGTCTCCTGCCTCCGGTCCTGGTCTCCATCCATAGCACCAACTCGTTTACAAGCTCTAGTAACTGCTGCTCCTTGTTTCATAGCAAGACTACCCCCACCTACCCAATCGCACTCCATCATGTTTGCTTAAAAAAAAAAAAAGGTCAACAGAGAATTCCCTGGTGGTTCAGTAGTTAGGACTTCGCATATTCACTGCTGAGGATGTGGGTTCAGATCCTGGTCAGGAAACTAAGACCCCATAAGCTGTGCTGTGTGGCCAAAAATAAAAATTAAATAAATAAATAAAGGAAGGAAGACAAGTCTTTGGAAGCTCCACAAGGAGACAGAAGAGGAAAAATAATCGAGGACACAAAATATCCCTCAAAGGGGCTGCAATCAAGTCAGTTTGGTGTACAAAACTGAATTAATACGGGTTGGGGCAAACGTGTCATTAGTCAAAGGGAAGAAAGACCCTGAGTGAGAGAAAGCAGGATGTGAGAGAAAGCTGACGCAGGTAGGGGGATGGGGGTGAGCAGTTCTTGGCCGGTAGAGCTTCACAAGCTCTCCTCTTCTCTCCTCCTCTTCCGGTCTACCTTGAGGTTGGTCACTGAGATGAAACCTCATAACCTTTTAAACCCAAGCATCCACAGGAGTGCTTTTCCTGAAGTTTCTCTCGTCCCACTATAATGTTTTCACCATGCTCCCCATTCTGCATTGGCTAAGAGTTAGAGTTCCCGAGGATCTGGAGAACTGGATCAGGGCTCCAGACATTAGGTTGGTCACTGGATTTGACACCATTCTAGAAACTCCCGGATGGTCTTCCAAGCACTGGAAAACATCCCCACGCCTAGCCAAAGATTTCAGAGAACCCCTCCCAACTGCTACATAAAGTTTTACAGTTTCCAAGAACTCTTCTACGGATTTGGAATTCTGGGAAATTCCCACAGCGCTTCAGGATTTCTACTAGCTGTCCCAGTTCTAATGTATCAGAGACTTTCTTCTAAGTTTGATAGTTCTGGAGAACTGCTACCCTATGTCATGGGAGCCAGAGAACATCCCCCAATTCCAACATTCTGGGGAAAGTCAGAAGTGTCCTGTGGGATCTACAGCTCCGAGTAATGATGACAATCCTGGGATTCTGCGGACTTCCTCCAGGGTTAGGGACTCTGGACAAGCTGCTGTTCTTGAGTAAGGATGCTGAGAGGGAGGTAGACCATGGTATATGACATGGGGGTAGTGAGGACTCATCGCCTTCAGTCCTGTATCTATCTCTGGGGAAGTAAGTAGGGATTTTGCTGAACTGGAACCAGGAAACTTGAAAATCGTGGCTGGCTCCACGGGAGAAGGAATTGTCCAAACAAGAATGAACCGGTCACAGCCAGGGGCCCCCTGGGTGGTCCTGTCCATACTTTCCAAGGCGGCCAAGGAAAGCTTTCACGCTCAGTTCCAGGGGCCTCCTCTGCCTGAGGCAAGAGACCTCCCAGCAAGCAGGGGCACATACAGTAAGTGAGATAAGGAACCTGGGGAGTGGAAGAGCCCCGGCTCAAACCTGCTGAGTCACACAAGCTGATGCAACATCAAAAGTATCTTGAGTAGAAATAAGTGGCTTTATGGCAATTATTGGGCTCACCCTCCTTCCATCCTTCACGTCTCTGCAAAAATGTCACCTGCGTGAGACCTTTCTTAACGCCCCTATTTTAGAACTGCACCCGCCCTGACCCACGGACCTCCCTCCTCTCTTTTGCTCCATAGCCTTTATCACTATCTGACTTCCCATGTCTTTTGCCCATTTTCTTGTTTCTTGTCTGTGTTAACAGTAAGGCTCCTTATGCTCCTTACTGTTAACAGTAATGCTCCTCAATGCCGGCCCAAAGTGGGTTCTCAATTTGTTAAGCAAAAGTTTTTGGAACCCAGATTGTCAGTTCCATCAGATCGTCACATTGACTGAAATTGGCTTTTGGCTAAATTGTCCGCAACAGACAAAGCCCTGTGCTTCAATTTTTCCACGTGTCAGTGGATTTAATCCCCATGACTGACCCGTGAGGGACTACTATTCTTGTATCTGTTCTGCAGATGGGGTGACTTAGGCTCAAAGCAGTTAAGTCACTGCCCAGGGTCACTCATGGAAGGGATGCCACTGAGACTTGAGCTCGTGTTATTCCACCTATGAACTGGACCCCAGCCGCCCCACCCGGCCCAGTGCCTGTGCTGTACGGCCATCACCCCACCTCCCTGGGTTCTGCCTCCGTGGACGCTAACCTTCTACAAACACCTCTATCCTCAGTCACAGGTCTCGCCTTTCAATACCTGGCTACTGTCGTCACCAGCTTGGGCTGACCCTGCCAGCCCCAGCTTCAGGGACCAGCTCTCCAGAGAGAGCCTCAGGAGTCAGAAGCCCTGCAGCGGGGACGCTCAGAGCGGCCCACCCCAGGCCACACTGCACACACAAGCATAGCTGAGAGGCACTCTGCTTTTTTATCTTTGGGTCCGTACTTCCGTGGGGAAAAAGAGGGCATAACTATGGAACGTTACCTGGGCTACTTTCCACAGTGGTGGGTACAAGTGTATTAGGTCTTTCCTTGCTTGTTCTTGTGCTGGGGAGTGGGATGGGGGCAATCGGACTTGATTTTCTTGACTTTTCTCGGACCAGGCCCATGGGCAGGTCTGAACATGGTTGCGGATGATGGCTATGACACCTCCCCAGGGCGTCCCCAGTCCCGATTCTCTCCAGTGGCTCCCTAGCTGGTCCTCTGGGCTCAGTGTCCCTCTCCCCAAGTGCTCCCCAAGCCCATGGCTTGGGCTGGCCTGCCTGGGGTCTTGCCTGAGCCCAGTGTCCAGTGCCCAGGTCTCAGGGGCTGCCCAGCCCACGCGGGGCTTAGGTGCTGCTGGTTGAGGTAGCTCACCTCTCCCTACACCGGTCATCTCATCGGTCCCCCTCCTCCAGTTCACCCTTACCAGTCAGCCCACCTGCCACAGTGGCCAGCATGCTCTAAACGCACATCGAAGCTAGTGGCTCCTCGAGACCCTTCCGTGGTTCCCCGTTGCCCTTGGGACAAACCCCAACTCCCAAAGTGGCTGGGGCCACACACTTCTAGAATGGCCCTGGAAACCTTTGGAATTCTGAACCTTTGGCCCTGCAGCCCGCTCCTCACCCCCACCTGCCCTGGGCCAGCTGCCATTCCCCCTTAATCATGACTCTCTTTGGCAAACCTTCCCTGACGATTTCTGACTGGGTGACCCTCGGTGCCTCCAGCGCTCTGGGTTTCTCCTATCAAAGCATGCGTGTGAGGTTGTAAATGTTTACCTGTCTGCCCCCCACCAGACTGTGAGCTCCCTGGGCAGAGCCAGCTTGTCCCTTGCCAGTCTTCTTTGTCACCTTGATTTACAGTTGATGCCAGCGGTGTTTACTGAATGAGTGAGTGAATGTATGAACAAACAACGGAATGAGCCACTTGGGGGTCTCAGTTTACCTAACCATAAAATGGGAGACTTAGGTTAGCCCCATGGCTCTTTCTGTAGTGGGGTCCTCCCACTCACACCCCCAATTTCACAAGTCACATCTGGACTTACCTCTAACTGTGGACCCACAGCATCCTACTGGGCATGTGCCAAGAATCATGATATTTCTAATCTCCTTGCCCCTCACTAGAGATCAACAGGACAGGGAACCATGTCTAAAGGACTGAAAACCAGGAAGTGGTCCCGGGAGGGTGCAGGCCTTGCCCAGGGGCTCAGAGCAGATCTGCAGCTTCAGAAGTCAGGCCCTATGGTGCAGTACCAGGACACACACAGCTGGCACAGAGCGTGCAAGCCCCTCAGCCCACCGCCAGCCCCAGCTCAAGGCCAGAGCAGTCTCCCCCAGGCCTCCTCATGGAGATGCTTGCCACTCCCTCTCCCCATGTCTGCCCAGTGGTACACAGTAGTTGCTCAATTAAAATGTGTACAGTAACTAAAATTGTTCTCCAATGTATGGATCGCCCACCCAGTGGCTCTAAGGGTAGGGCTAATGACAACCTCCTCCAAAAGGACTTATGCTACACCTGGGCCTCGTGGGACTTCAACCCTGAATACTCATTGGAAGGACTGATGCTGAAGCTGAAGCCCCAGTATTTTGGCCACCTGATGCAAAGAGCCGAGTCACTGGAAAAGACCCTGATGTTGGGGAAGATTGAGAGCAGGAGGAGAAGGGAGTGATAGAGGATGAGATGGGTGGAGGGCATCATTGACTCAACGGACATGAGTTTGAGCAAACTCCGGGAGACGGTGAAGGACAAGGAAGCCTGGCGTGCTGCAGTCCGTGGGGTCTTGAAGAGCCGGACACAACTGAGTCACTGAACACATAGAAGGAGGTTCTCTATTTCAGGAGAACCTGAAATATTCCTGATCTGAAGGGGAAGGGGATAGTTACCTCTGCCAGGAGTCCTGGCCTCCTCTTCCTCAGGACCCCTCCCCTCTGGGTTTCCCCCAAGGGCAAGAGCCTGACTAGTCAGAAGATAAGACCAACCAGACTTGGAGCTGATGTCTCTCTTTATTCATATACTTCATCGCCCGTGGCCTGGTTTCTCCTGAATCCAGTCTCATTTCTCCGAGTCTGGGTGGCACCCACCCTTGGTGTCCCCAGTTTGCCCTATCAGCCCCCATGCCCAGGCCTGGCCTCTGCCCAGGCCAGCTGCAGACTAGAGCAGCGGCTGCTACGCCATTGAACAGATGGAGAGACTGAAACCCAGAGTGCAGAGCCCAGCCCAATGCCACATGAAGGTCTCCGGGGTTCCCACGCTGCCCGCAGCGGGCAGGGAGGGCTTGGCTAGGGCTCCGTGTGCCCTCAGCGAGGGGGTGGCTGGCTCCGGCCACGTCGCAGGGAGGTGCCGATTTGGTCTCTGAGGGCCTCCAGTCTCCGGGCCAGGTTTGGAACTGCAGCCCCCCCTAAAGGGCACACGGTGAGGCTTGAGGCCATCATTTCCTTGGGCCTTGCCCCACCCAGGCCCATCAGGGTCCCAGCAACCTCTGGGGAAGTCTCAGACACCCCCCCTGCCCCACCCCGACTCCATCTGCCATGCACACCACAGGGCCCCAGGATACATCTGGGAGTGCAGGTGGCTTCAAGAAGAGAATTCCAGGTCTGAGAAATAGAAAGATCGTAGAACTCTCACCACTTAATCCGCCCCCTACTTCAGAAATGGGAAGACTAAGGTTTGGAGGTGAGTTCCGGCCCAGGATCACAGAAAACACTAGCAGCCCTCCTCTCACGCCCTTCTTCACCTCTCAGTACTGGCGATGCGTTCAGTGGCCCCGCGGGCAGGGGAGGTGCCGAGGGCATCACTTTCTCCTCGGTCAGCATCTCTGCCAGAACCTGGGTCTGAGTCCACTCACTGTGACTCCTGGGCCAGGGGGAGTTGGGTTGTGGGAAGTGAGCCTTCAGTTTCCCAGACCTTTGCCCTCAACCTCCATCCCCCAGTGCCCCAGGGCTGGGCTCACCTCTCTCTTGAGCACTTGGCAGAGCTAGGGCAGCATGGGGGTGCCCAGGGTGGGGGCCGGGCAGACAGGGGCCCATCACCTGGGGCCTTAGAGCCAAACACCTGCAGGAGAGACCAGAGTCCACAAGGCTGGGTGATCTCAGCCCTGGGGCTGATCATGACACCACGCTCCCTGCCAGGCCTGCCCCAGGGGGCAGGAAGAATGTTCGGTGAGCATAAAAGGGTGGAGGTCCCTTTTTCTGCGGGCAGTGGGTGGCGCTTGTGAAGTCCTCTCTGGAGACTAGGCACTCCACAAGGGCAGGAACCACATCTGCTCTGTGAATCCTCAGTGCCCAGAACAGGGGCTGCCACAAAGCAAGGAGTTTAGGGGAGAGTTACTGAATAAGTGAATACTCACTCATTAAGTAAATCCATTCATTGGCTCATTCGTTCAGTGCATAAATGAGCAACGTGTAAGTGAATAAATGAATAAGCCAACAGCATAGTAAGTTCCCAAAAGAAGGTAGAATGGGGAGGAGGGCGAGGCAAGGTTAACAGCTATTTCGAACCCTGGGCAGAGAGAACCCAAAGCCAGCCACTTCCTGCCATGACCCAGCCCAGGTCCCTGGAGTCCCCGCAGTTCTGGAGCCTTCCAGACTACAGACCCCTAGCTCCAGGTCTCCAGTTCTCCCCGGCCTTCCCTCCTTCCACCTCGGCCTTTCCTACCTGGGGCAGGTGGAGTTCCCTCTGTGGGCAGGCCCAGTGGGCCAGCGGTGCATGGCACAGGGGACAGAGTTGGCAGCGGGGGCAGAGGGGTGGCGGGGCCTGCAAGAGGTCGTGTCAGGGGCTCCGTGATATCCCTGCCCCTCCCTTCTCCGGGCTGGGCAGAGACTCACATGGCACAGGAGAGGTGGCACCATCACACAGGGACACGGTGGGGCTGGGCCAGGGCCTGGCTGCTGAAAGCAGCAGGCAGAGAGGAGACGCCTGGAAAGAAGGGTGAGCTCTGTCTGCCTGGAGCCCTCACCGCTACCATCAGCCTGGCGCCCAAGTCCTGCTTTTAACAAACACTCGTGGAGCCCTAACTACATGCCAGGCACTGTTCTCAGATCTTTACATACGAACTCACGCCATCCAGTCATTAGGACAATCCTGGGAGGCAGATACTGTATCGCCTCCATTTCACAGAAGCGAAAATCCAGGTGGTGAGAGGTTAACGGACTCACTCAAGGTCACATAGCTGGTGGCAGAGCTGGGGTCTGAGCCCCAGGGGTCTGGATCCAGAGGACAGATCTGGCCGAGCCACCCCCTTTCCCACCTGCCCTCCATCCTAAAGGCTGGTCTCCAGCCGGCAGCCTTGCTCACCGCTCCAGCTCGCGGACCTGCCGGGCCAGGATGCGCTGCTCGCTGTAGGCCAGGTCCCGGCTGCTCTGCAGATGCTTCTTCTCTTTCCTGGGAGGCGGGGGCATCCGTCAGCTCCTCCTCACTACAGCACAGTACGAGCCCCAGGAGGCAGGAGGGGACAGAAGAGGAGCCGGCGGGCGGGGGGTGACTAGAGAAGGGAGGCATCTTGGCAGAGGGGGCCCCGCAGAGAGGGGCGGGCCACAGAGTCCGGGCTAGGGCAGTCTACCTGAGCCTCTCGTTCTCCAGCATGAACTCCTGCAGCATCCCGTAGAGGTTCCGCTGAGCCCAGGCCACCCGGGCCCCACTGAGTCCAGAGGCTGCAGGGAAGAGGGAGGCAGCTGGAGCCCCAGGAGCCCCAGAGCCAATCCTCATCTCACCCCCACCCCAGGGAGCCCATACCCTTGGGGTCCATTTGGCCCAGCTGGGACCGCAGGTGAAGGTTCTCCTCCTGCAGCTGCAATGACTCAGCCTCCAGGTGCTGGGGCAGCTTTGCCTTGGGGGACTGCAGAGAAAGAGGCCCAGGGCTGCTGCTTACGGTTGCACAGGTTTCACACTGCGCAAGGGCGTCTAGGGTAGGGGAGTAAGTGCAGCCTAAAATCCAGCCCAGGCTCCACTTGCCCAATTGGAATCCTGGCCCAAGGTTACATACACTTGGAAGAGACACCTCGTCCTAATGGCAGCAAAGTGCCATGTGGCCTCAGCTGTCTCCCTGGAAAGCCTGCTCTAAACTGCTCCCTGTCCAACCCCAAACTCAGTTCTGTCCAAATCTTGGTCCAGATTCTGACCGCAAATAAGACCCCACATCAGACTCCAACTTAACTCAGACTTAGTCACGATACCAGCTGGGATGTTGGCTAGACCCTGAAGCATGTCCCGAGTCAGACTCCAAGCCTAAACCTACCTTAACCCTGACCATGAAATCTGACTGTAACCCCACCCTGCCCAAACATAACCCCGTCATCAAGATTTCAATGCTAATCCCTGCCCTGACTCAGTCCCAGACTTCAACCGTGGCACCGATTCAGCCTCCAGCTGTCGGACGGTGCCCACCACCTCCCCTGCCTGTCCCTCTGCTCTGCCCGCGGCTCTCTCCACTCACCCTGGGGGCCTGTGGCCGAGTGGTGACCCGCTGAGCTCGGCTTGCGTATCGCAGGGTGCTGAGGGTCTCGGGAAGGCACTGGGCTGAGGGGGACACGCAGGCCACCTGGGGAGGACTGCCCCTGAGTGCTCCTCTCTGGGAGCCCTCCTTCAGGACCCAGCCCTCCCTGCCAGCCTCCTGTGGATACCATGAGGGTGACCCCATGGCCCCCTAGCGAATCTGCCAGCAGCTTGGTGAGCTTGCTGTCCCGGAAGGGGATGTGGCTCTGCTTCCGCTGAGGGTCCAGCAGCAGGGAGATGCAGTGACCTGGGTGGGGAAAGCGTGGTCACCCTCCATGTCCAAGGCCACCCAGCTGGTACGCTGCAGAGCTAGGTCTCCACCAGGCATGTATGTCTCTAGGCTGTCTCCTTCCACATGATCGCATTACCCACTCAGACTGCTTGGCCACCAGACTAGGGCTCCCACCTTGATCCCTACTGCCCACCTAAGGGCCTGGCAAAGGGGCTTAGGAAATGTCTGACAAATGGACTGAATGAAGAGATGTTTCCTACACATCTCCCCACGCATGCAGAGAGGAAGGCCAAGGTAGGTCCCAGCTAGTAGAGTCCTCAAGGCCAATGGCCTGGGGGGTGGGGAGATGGGAAGACAGGTTAGTGCCCTTCTCCTCCCTGGGCCTCAGTCTTCCCCAAATACAACAAGGGTCAAGTTGAATGTCTGAGGGCTCGCACTCTGCATTAAGTGTTTCTACCTCCCCAATTAGAATTCAACCGTATCCTCAGTGTTTATAGACCCACAGAGCTCTATGAGGGAAAGCATGAGACAGCAGCAAGCTGAGGCCCAGGGAGGCCTGTGGCTGCTGGATCACAGCTCTTTAACGCTCCTCCATTCCCAATTAACCCCCTGGCTTCCCCACTGTGGATGGCTGTGGGCGAGGCACAGAGGAAGGACTCGGGCAGTCAGTCCACTCAGATCTCACCCAGGGCCAGCAGGCTGCGGTTGATGCTGTTGGCCTCAAGCATCAGCTCCCCACGGGATCCTGTAGCTGCCACTTTCTCACTGCCGGCCAGGTCTACAAAGCACAGCTTCCCCCCGGCGGGGGGTTCCCTGGGGTCCACAGGAGGCATCTGCTGGGGTTGGAGGATCAGGGCTCCATGGGGACTTGGGAGGGGCTGTCATCGTCAAAATCACAGGGCCAAGGGTTTCCACTATTACCTCCCATGCATGCCCAAGTTGGTTTATACATCCAAAGGCAGACCCTTGCTGGGTGGCCCTGGGCCGCTCCTTTCCAAGCCGAGGCACTCACAGTTTGGTGGCTGATGTAGAGTGTGAGCAGGGCATGGCTTCGGCTGGAGGCCTGGTTCAGGGTATGAGCGGAGCTCCTTCGACGGCTAAGACCTAGAGAGGAAAAAAATCCTAGAGTTGGATGTGGTAGGAAGAGCAAGTCATCACCAATGAATAAAAACGGAGCAAAGACATCCTGAAAGAGGGGCCAGTGGTGCAAAGGCACAGAGGCAGGAGTGGAATGATGGGTGCTGAATTGGGTTCTAGCTTGAACAGGTAAAAGGGGACTGGAGAGAATCGAGGGGAAGAATGTCAGTCTGATTCACATTTTATTAATATCAACATCTCTCACATTGCTATGTGAATAGAGAGAAACTCAGGCAGAGAGATCAACTGGGAGGCACTCAGTCGGAACCCAGAGACTGGCCACAGCAGGTGCTCAATAAATAGCTGATGAATGGATGAATGAGACCAAAACAGAAGAGCCTTCAGGCTAGGGCTTCCCAGGTGGCTCGGTGGTAAAGAATCCACCTGCCAATGCAGGATTCACAGGTTCGATCCCTATGTCGGGAAGATCCCCTGAAGGAGGAGATATTCTTGCTGGGATAATCCCAGTGACAGAGGAGCGTGGAGGGCTACAGTCCATGGGGTTGCAAAGAGTTGGACACAACTTAGCTACTGAGTATGCAAGAAGTATGACCTTTACTCTCAGGG
Organism: Ovis aries; assembly: GCF_016772045.2. Classification (NCBI taxonomy): domain Eukaryota; kingdom Metazoa; phylum Chordata; class Mammalia; order Artiodactyla; family Bovidae; genus Ovis; species Ovis aries. Next base: position 9,630,150 of record NC_056055.1, on the reverse strand, counting down.
TTCTGGAAAGGTCTGGAAAGGGATAGGGATGTGGTTTGCTTCGTTTGATGGAGAAGCATGCACTTAAAGGGGGGGATCCCTCCAGGAGGTACAATTGAGGCTTGACCGAGGCAGAAGCCCAGTGCTGCAGAGAAGGGTGGGAAGAGTCTGGAAAGCAGTATCAGCAGGCCTGAGGGGTAGGAGTGGGGGGCACCCTTGGTTTGTGTCTGAACTGTTGGTTTGCTGGCCATTTTCTACCACAAAGGTCATCTCTGAACCCACAGCTCCAGCCGGGGGCCCCGAGGGCACTGGGTGAACAGGTAAAATACTTGCGTCCCACGCATCCCAGGGCAACTTGAAGTAGCACGCACCCATTTGCAGAAGTTCCATGAGGGCCCCCAGGCTCCCAAACTCCACCACCCGCAGCTGCTCCACATAGAAGCCCCGGGTCTTGTTCCAGCGAACAGGGAGGGGCCGGGGAGCCCCCAGACTCAGCAAGTCCCGAATCTGAGAGAGGAGGGTGGAGGGTAAGGGAGGAACCTGAGTCCTTGTTTCATCCACCCCCAGACCTTATGGTCGACGGCCCCGCACCTGTTCTATTTCCAGTTTCCTTGGAAAGAAATGCCTCCCTTTCCTTGTGGGCTGTCTTTCTAGCCATCTCAGTCCCCCACCTGCTCATTGTAGACCTCCAGGTAAGAAGCACGGAGAGTGACAGGAACATCCAGCTGCTGCACGCGGTCTAACAGCCAGGCAAAGGTCCTCTGCATGATGCCAGCCAGGCTGGGGGGTACAGGCACCCCCTCTCCCTGGGAGCAGAAACAGCCGAGCCTGGAGCTGGGCTGCCACCATCACCACCACCGTTACGATTTCTCTTTGTAGAGCACTGTGCCCGGAGAAGGTAGTGGCACCCCACTCCAGTACTCTTGCCTGGAAAATCCCATGGACGGAGGAGCCTGGTGGGCTGCAGTCCATGGGGTTGCTAAGAGTCGGACACAACTGAGCGACTTCACTTTCACTTTTCACTTTCATGCACTGGAGAAGGAAATGGCAACCCACTCCAGTGTTCTTGCCTGGAGAATCCCAGGGATGGGGGAGCCTGGTGGGCTGCCATCTATGGGGTTGCATAGAGTTGGACACGACTGAAGTGACTTAGCAGCAGCAGCAGCACACTGTGCCAAGTTCCCATACCCACATCTCATTTAATTCTCAGTCATTTTATAGATGAAAAACATGAGAGCTAGGAAATAAAGGGGACACCTGAGCCCAGGTACTCTGGACTGGCCGAGACCTTTTACCTTCCCTGATCTTTCCTTGCCTGCAAATAAATGGAGCTGGGCTGCATCGTCCAATTCCTTTCCGTCTGGGAGTCTGCGCTCCCCAAGGCTTCTCGCCCACTGATCCCCCGGGGGCTCTGCTAGAGCTCCGCTCACCTGGGGAGGAGGTCCGGTCAGGGTGTAGGTCTTCCCGGAGCCGGTCTGGCCGAAAGTGAAGACGGTGCAGGAGAAGCTGCGGGCCGCAGGAGTGTGGCTGTACAGAGGCTGGTGCGTGGCTGGGTTGGGGGAGAAGGGAGGGAGGGGGCCGCGGCGGGGCCGTGCGCGGGCGGGGCGGCCCCCGGCCTCACTCACCCGCGCAGCGCCAGCTCTCCCAGGCGCCGCACGCCGCACGCGCGGAACACGTCATCTTGGGTGCTAGCTCCGTCCAGCACCGCGCCGAAGCGGAAAGCCACGTCCGGGCCCCCGCCCGGGGGGCTCACCTGGGGAAGGGGGCCGTAGAGAAGAGGGCGGGGCACCCTGGGGAGGGCGGGGCTCGCCTCGGGGAGGGCGGGGCCTGGGGGAAATTGACCTGGAGGGACCTGGCGTGCTCCCCGAAGTTGGTTTTCTTGAGGGTGGGGTGGGGGGAGGTCCTCACCTGCAGAGTGCGGGTCCCTGAGCAGTGCAGCGCGCTCTGCTCCCCTCGACGCAGCTCGGCAGCGCTCATGGGACGCACCCTGTGGTCGGACGAGGCGGGGAGGGGGCGGATGGTCCATCCTGAAATCTCCTCAGTCCCTTCCTCGCCGCCTCCTAGCCAACCTACACCTACCTGAGCACCACCTGGATGGGCGTTTCTGGCCCCTCCGGCCCCTGCTCCAGGTTTCGCGCGGGGTCCCTGTGGCAGCAACTCGAATTAACCATCCGTGTCCCAGCGGCTCCTTGAACCTCCCTAAATCTGTACTTACCCGTCGGGCGACCCGCGTTCCTCCATGTCCTGCTTTGCACACAGAGTTAGCTCCGCCCCGAGTCTCGTTCTTTTCCCTCCCCAGTACCCTCCCCCTTCACATTGGGACTGGCTATACACCCTTACATCCCCCACGCTCATCGCCCCCCTTTCCCAGGCAATCATCCATCTGGAAAGGCTCGACCTGCCTAGGGCTAACTAGTTAAAGATTTACCCAACCTCCCACCTGTGTGGTGGAAAAGTCTGGAGCTAGAGGGTTCGGGAATCTGAGGATCTCTTGCCCTTGACCAATCCCATCAGGAGGGACCACCAGACCAATATGCTCTGTGCACAGATGGGGATACCGAGGCCAGGACTGGGATAGGCTCAGCCCAGGCCACACAGACAGTCTGAGCAGAGCATGGGACCGGGCTCTTCCTACTCTCTCGGCATACTTCTTCCGTTTTGTAATCTTCCTCCTCACCTCACCCCTCTGCAGCGGTTCCAGCTGCTTCCAGCTGAGCCCAGGGAGGGGAGAGGGGTTGAGAAGGATGGGAAGGGCCCAGGTCCCAGTTCCAGGAAGAGGTGGCTGGATTCAGTTCCTGAGCTTAGCGGACTACAAGGCTCTGAAGCATCTGGTTTAAACTTTGGGTCACCTGCCTCTCCAAGGTCAGGGCAGTTGGGAGCAACAGAGATGTCTGTGAATGTGCTGAGGTGGGGCAGCCACCCGTTCAGTGCCAGTCTCTATGCAGGGCACCAGGACGGGAGAGTCCCATGCAGATCCTGCCCCTTCTGAGCTCACAGTCTTGCTATGAAAACAAGGAAGTACAATCTAGTGCAGGGGTTTAGGGGGAGGGTAGATTTGGAGGCCTGTAGGAGCAGGAACCCTGATGGCAGAAAGTGAAGGAGAACTAAAGAGCCTCTTGATGAAAGTGAAAGTGGAGAGTGAAAAAGTTGGCTTAAAGCTCAACATTCAGAAAACTAAGATCATGGCATCCGGTCCCATCACTTCATGGCAGATAGATGGGGAAACAGTGGAAATAGTGGCTGACTTTATTTTTCTGGGCTCCAAAATCACTGCAGATGGTGACTGCAGCCATGAAATTAAAAGATGCTTACTCCTTGGAAGGAAAGTTATGACCAACCTAGACAGCATATTAAAAAGCAAAGACATTACTTTACCAACAAAGGTCCATCTAGTCAAGGCTATGGTTTTTCCAGTGGTCATGGATGTGAGAGTTGGACTATAAAGAAAGCTGAGCACCGAAGAATTGATGCTTTTGAACTGTGGTGTTGGAGAAGACTCTTGAGAGTCCCTTGGACTGCAAGGAGATCCAACCAGTCAATCCTAAAAGAGATCAGTCCTGGGTGTTCATTGGAAGGACTGATGCTGAAACTGAAACTCCAGTACTTCGGCTGCCTGATTCGAAGAGGTGACTCATTGGAAAAGACCCTGATGCTGGGAAAGATTGAGGGCAGGAAGAGAAGAGAATGACAGAGGATGAGATGGTTGGATGGCATCATCAATGGACATGGGTTTGGGTGGACTCCAGGAGTTGGTGATGGACAGGGAGGCCTGGCATGCTGTGTGATTCATGGGGTCGCAAAGAGTTGGACATGACTGAGCTGCTGAACTGAACTGAACTGAGGAGCAGGAAGGTGAGAGTGGTGGGTGAGGGTATTCCAGGCAGAAGGAACACCATGCCGGAAGGCCAGGGTCGGGGGCGGGGGAGATGTGCGTGGCACTGAGAGGTTTGAAGCTGGGCCCCACTCGTGAAAGAAGCCAATGAAGGGTTACCAACAGGAAAGTGACACCGTCAATGGGTATTGATTGCTATAATTACTGCCATTGTGGCTATCTCTGCCTGTTTTCTGAATATTTCTGTTAATTCCTCTTCCCTCAAACAAACATTAGAATGAAAGTTCTAATCATCACCCCCTCTCAATGTAACATGATCTGTATACCATAAATGACAGCCAACAATCAGAGAAACCCAAACAGCGAATGGTGTTATCTTGGGTGGCAGTGAGCTCCCCACGCACTGGAGGCAGGCATGCAGGAGCCAGTTGGCTTTCTGGGTTTATAGGGCTCCTAGCTAGATCTGTAGGGGGAACTAGAGAGAGCAAAGAGCCACTGCCTCCAGCTCTGCAACTAATGAACCGCAGAGCCCAGGGCAGGTCATTTCCTCCTTCAATCTGTTTCCTACCAATGAAAAGAGATGACAGTTTCATGATTTCAATGAACCAGTGTAACTGAAAGTGATTCTTATATTGTAAAGAATTATTTAAAAGCAAATCCCTGGTGAGCTCCAAGATTCTTTTCTACTCTGAAATTCCTTAATTTATGATAATTTTTTGAATAATTGATGTAGACAGGACAAGAATTACCATCTTTCAAAGTAAAAAGAAAAACAGGAAACGAGAGGTAGGCAGGGGAAGTTGTCTAAGGAGAAAGCAGCTGTAAGTGGGTGATCTGAGAGAGTTTAACTGAGAACTTGGAACTTTTAAGTCCTGAGCTTTCTGCTCCAGCAGCTTGCCCTGTTCAATTGTAAATCCAGCAAGTGAACATTTGCGCCTTCAAATGCTTTTAAAAGGGTTAAGGATCAGTCACTCACATCTTAGTGTGTGTTGGTTTGATCAGACTGCTGTTCCTCCTCAAACTAGAGTGAGGGGAGCCACACTGAAGGGATTTTGAGCAACATGCCGAGACTGAGCCTGTGCACGCTGGGGTGTGATAAGCTAGGGGTAGGCCTTTTGCACCAAGCTCCCAACCTGGATCTGAATGTGGTCATCACTGGGTGTCCACAAGCAGGAGCGCAGTTCTGGTTCTGGTCTCTAATGGTGAAAGTGGACATCTGCCATGCTTATGTTGAGCATTCATTCAGCAAATTTGTATTAAGCCTCGTCTATGCACCAGGCTTCCAGGCATTTGAGATACATTAGTGAACAAAACAGATAATACTAAGTGTCGGGATGTGGAGCACCAAGAATTTATACATTATAGGTAAAAGTGTGAAAACAGTTGTTTTTTGGAAAACCGTTTGGCAACATATACTAAAGCTAAACACATGCCTGTCCTCTGACCCAGCAATTCCACTCCTAGATCTGTGCCCAGTGGAAATGAGTACACGCTCCCACCTGAAGATGTATACAAGAATGTTCTTAGTAGCGTTATAGCCCTATTAGCCACTACCTCCATCACCGCTACCAGTTTGTCTAGCTCCATCTCTGTCATCATTACCACCGCCATCATCACCCCATCACCATCATCACCATCATCACCAGAACTATCGTCACCAACAGCTACATAACCAGTAGGGCCCATAATTATTGGTCACTGCAGCCACCAGCTCCACCACCATCATCACTGTTACCGACGTGTGTAGTCTGTGTTTATTCTCTTGAGAAAATTCAAGACACACTACCTGGGCCCCAAGCCCCACATTGACCCTGGTGCTGGTGTTCCCACAGCTGGAACTGAGTCCTTCTCTGTCTTCCTTCCCCTCTTCACCCTGTTTCGACCTGTCCTCTACTTCCAGACTGCACCTTTCCCGTGGGAGCAGTGGGACTCTTGTGGTTGAGGGAGGGATAGAGAAAAAGCATACAGAGAAGCTTGGAGCATTTTAAAAGCTGGCTGGACCCTGCAGTCCAAGACCATCCCCAAGAAAAAGAAATGCAAAAAGGCAAAATGGTTGTTTGACAAGGTCTTACAAATACCTGAGAAAAGAAAAGAAGCTAAAGGCAAAGGAGAAAAGGAAAGATATACCCATCTGAATGCAGAGTTCCAAAGAACAGCAAGAAGATATAAGAAAGCCTTCCTCAGCAATCATTGCAAAGAAATAGAGGAAAATAATAGAATGGGAAAGACTAGAGATCTCTTCAAGAAAATCAGAGATACCAAGGGAACATTTCATGCAAAGAAGAGCACAATAAAGGACAGAAATGGTGTGGACCTAACAGAAACAGAAGATATTAAGAAGAGGTGGCAAAAATACACAGAAGAAATATACAAAAAAGATCTTCATGACCCAGATAACCATGATAGTGTGATCATTCACCTAGAGCCAGATATCCTGGAATGCGAAGACAAGTGGGCCTTAGGAAGCATCACTATGAACAAAGCTAGCTGAGGGGATGGAATTCCAGTAGAGCTATTTCAAATCCTGAAAGGTGATGCTGTGCAAGTGCTGCACTCAATATGCCAGCAAATCTGGAAAACTCAGCAGTGGCCACAGGACTGGAAAAGGTCAGTTTTCATTCCAATCCCAAAGAAAGGCAATGCCAAGGAATGCTCAAACTACCACACAATTGCACTCATCTCACAGGCTAGTAAAGTAATGCTCAAAATTCTCCAAGCCAGGCTTCAGCAATACGTGAACCGTGGACTTCCAGATGTTCAAGCTGGATTTGGAAAAGGCAGAGGAACCAGAGATCAAGTTGCCAACATCCACTGGATTATCAAAAAATCAAGAGAGTTCCAGAAAAACATCTACTTCTGCTTTATTGACTATGCCAAAGCCTTTGACTGTGTGGATCACAAAAAATTGCAGAAAATTCTTAAAGAGATGGTAATATCAGACCACCTGACCTGCCTCCTGAGAAATCTATATGCAGGTCAGGAAGCAACTGACCTAGAATTGGACATGGAACAATAGACTGGTTCTAAATCAGGAAAGGAGTACATCAAGGCTGTATATTGTCACCCAGCTTATTTAACTTATATGCAGAGTACATCATGTGAAATGCCAGGCTGGATGAAGCACAAGCTGGAATCAAGATTGTCAGGAGAAATATCAATAACCTCAGATATGCAGATGGCACCACTCTTATTGCAGAAAGCAAAGAAGAACTAAAGAGCCTCTTGATGAAAGTGAAAGAGGAGAGTGAAAAAGTTGGCTTAAAACTCAACATTCAGAAAACTAAGATCATGGCATCTGGTCCCATCACTTCATGGCAAATAGATGGGGAAACAATGGAACCAGTGACAGACTTTTTTTTTTCTGGGCTCCAAAATCACTGCAGATGGTGACTGCAGCCATGAAATTAAAAGACACTTGCTCCTTGGAAGAAAAGTTATGACAAACCTAGACAGCATATTAAAAAGCAAAGACATTACTTTACCAACAAAGGTCCATCTAATCAAAGCTATAGTTTTCCAGTGGTCATGTATGGATGTGAGAGTTGGACTATAAAGACAGCTAATCGCTGAAGATTGATGCTTTTAAACTGTGGTGTTGGAGAAGACTCTTGAGAGTCCCTTGGACTGCAAGGAGATCCAACCAGTCCATCCTAAAGGAGATCAGTCTTGAATATTCATTGGAAGGACTGATGTTGAAACTGAAACTCCAATACTTTGGCCACCTGAGGCAAAGAACTGACTCATTTGAAAAGACCCTGATGCTGGGAAAGATCGAAGGTGAGAGGAGAAGGGGACGACAGAGGATGAGATGTTTGGATGGCATCACCGATGCGATGAACATGAGTTTGAGTAGGCTGTGGGAGTTGGTAATGGACAAGGAAGCCTGGCGTGCTGCAGTCCATGAGATCACAGAGTCGGACATGACTGAGCAACTGAACTAAACTGGACCCTGCAGGGGTGCCTCTCCAGACTTCACTAGAGGGCAGCAGAGCATCGCATCAACATGGTCCCCAGGCTCATCACAAAGGAGGCTTTGTCGAGAGCGGGCACGCTGTTTCTATACATTTTCTCCAGAGCTTGTGTACTGTAGAGGGGCTGGCCAGCCTGGTCCTGTGGACAGGGATGAGCAGCCCCTCAAGAAGTGCTCCTCAAGAGGATGAATAAAAGCAGCATTGAGCAATCATGGGGCCCTCCTACGCGCACCCTGCTCCTGGCTCCAGCCCCTTCAATCCACTCTCCTCCCTTCAGCTCCAGCCATCCTCGCTGAGAAAACCCAGCGCGGACTCCCTGGGGCTGCAGAACAAGGTCTGATGTCCCCTACCTGGGGCTCCGGACCATTCGGGTTCTGTCTCCTGCTGCCCCTCCAGCCGGCCCTCTCCACTCCCCGCGACCCTCAGCCCCTGCAGCCAGCGCTCCAGCCCAAAGCTTTCCCAGGCTTTTCTTTGGCTCCTTTAAACCTTTGCCGCTGCAGTTCCCTTTGCCGGAGTGCTCCCTTTTTGCTACCTGGTGGATTTGTCCTGCAATTTTTCCCATCCTTAGACCGCCTTTCCTGGCACCCCGGACCCACCAGGTCAGGTTGGAACCACATCTGCACCCCCAGAGCCTCCCTCCTGTTACAACGTGGGTCACACTGGATTGCTCCTCCTGTCTACTGGGGAGCAGGGACTGTGCGGCTCCATCCCTGGGGTCTCTGAGCCAGAGCAGGGCCCTGCACACAGTAAGAATTCAACAGATGCTGATGGGAAGGAAGGAAGGAGCCAAGGAGGAGGAGGAAGGGAGCCTGACGAGAGGGCTGCTGGCTGCATCCCGCCCCGACCTCCATCTCTCCTCCCTCTCTTCCTCTCAAGGCTAACCGCACACTCTCAGCTTCATGAGCTAAGGACTCATTTAGGGACCCATTTATCATAGAGATCATCAACTCCTGCCACAAAGCTGCTCTCAAATGTGTCCAGAAACTGAGTGATACTCTTCTAGCCCCGGCCAAGCTAGCCTCTTGGACTCAACTGTGAGCTACAGATTTAGAGCTCCCATAGCGAGGAGGACAGGCTCCAGTGGGCCCTGGAAAGTCCAGGTGTCCGTGCCCTCTGCTCCTCCTGACACATCACACAGGAGGGCTCGTCCTCCCCTGAGAGGTGCAGAGACCGAGGCCCTGTGGGAAGAGGTGGAGCCCAGCCCAGGGCTCGCCCTGCCAGGCAGCCTTGCCTTGGACTGAGATGGAAGAAAGATGAGAAAGAAGATCAGCGAGGAGGACGGGCTCTCTGCATCACGTGACACTCATCTGTCATTGCTCCACTTGTCTCCCCCGCGGAGGAAAAGCCAGATGGGTCCAAGGCCTGTTGTGAAATTTTCCAAACAGAGCTTGCTGTAATCTTTAATTAAAACGTCAATGTGGGCCACAGGACTCGTTTCACAGAGTTCTCCAAAGCAGGGACTGCAGGGATCACTGAATGAACATCTCTCTGGCCCCCTAGCCCATTTTACAGATGGTTAAATGGAAGGGGGCCAGCACGGGCTAGAACAGCAGTTGCATTCGTGGTCAAGAGTAGTAATTGTAGCATAATATGGAGAGAGTAACCCATTGGCAGTCTGGGCCACCACTCTTTCTCCTTAAATGCCTGGCTCCTCTCCTCCAAAGCCTTAACCAGTTTCTCTGCTGTGTATGGTAGGTACTGGGCTTCCCAGGTGACACTAATGGTAAAGAACCTGCCTGCCAATGTAGGAGACATAAAAGATATGGGTTCGATTCCTGGGTTGGGAAGATCCCCTGGAGGAGGGCGTGGCAACCCACTCCAGTATTCTTGCCTGGAGAATCCCTTGGATGGAGGAGCCTGGCAGGCTACAGTCCATGGGGTTGCAAAGAGTCAGACACGACAGAAGCGACTTCGCACACACACGTGCACGTGGTGGGTACTGACAGCCATGCCGGGCTTTCTGCTAGACAAGGAGCTTGGTGAGGACTAAGGATTCCGTCCGCATGCTCAGCACAGGGCCTGGCGCAGAGACACACTCACTGTCCGTCTGTCTGATGAAGGCATGAAGGTCCAGCCAGAGGAAATGATACTGCCTGAAGCCAAGCTTCATCTTCTGGGGAAGATGAGGCTCTACAGGGTGGTTGTGAAATCAAAGGACCCAGGGTTGCTGAAACTCCCGCTGTTTCCAGGCTCTCAGCTCTTCTCCCTAGAAACAGAAACAACTTTCCCCTGACTCAGTCCTCCCACTACTCACCCAGGAGTGACTTACCTATGAGCTGGACATCGTCCTCTAAAGGCGATAATGTAACTACGTACGAGTGCTAAAGGACATTAAGTACTGTCTCTTGCACAATGATGCCTCATGTGTCTGGAACCTTCTGGGTCAGAGGGCTGAGAGTTAATATTTATTGAACACTGGACACTTTCTAATTTAATCAATTTTCAAAGCAACCCTCTGGGATTGGCATTACAATTATCCCCATTTTACAGATGAAGAAAATGAAGCTCAGAGATGTTTGGTAACACACCCAGAGTCAGGCACCCGCTAAATGGTGTGGTGGGGGTCTGTCTGTTGCCAGAATTTGTATCCTGTCCTCTGCTGTCTGCAGCCTCTTCCGGTGAGCTGTTCTGCAAAGCTAAACTTGGATAACTGGACGTAAGTTGACCTTTTAAGTCCACAGTTTGCCTTAGTTTTACCATCTCTCTTACAACAGGCTCTCCTATTAGCTTTCACACGCCCCTGCCTTCCTCCCCAGGGAAAGCTGAATGATACTTTAAGGCAATGGAGCTCCACCCCTGGCATCAAAATTACCTGGGGATTCCAGGCCCCACCCGTGGGGATTCTGTTTAATTGGTTTGGGGGTGGGGACCAGGCATCAGTGTTTCCAAAGCACTCCAGATGGTTTTAATGCACGGTCAGGATTGACAACTCCGGCTTTTGCTTTTTCTTGATAACCAAGTCATCCCGAGCAGCGTGTATCTTGAAGTGTGTCCTGGGAGAGTGATTTCTCAGATCTTGATGGGCATTTTTTGAGACCTTGTATCTGCTTTATCTATAAATGGAACATCTGGGATTTCCCTGGTGGTGCAGTGGATAAAACTCTGTCTGCCAGTGCAGAGGACACGGGTTCGAGAAGATTTCATATGCTATGAAGCAGCTAAACCTGTGCTCTAGAGCCCACGAGTCACAGCTACTAAACCCACATACGGCACCTACTGAAGACCGCGTGCTGAGAGCCTGTGTTCCGCAACGAGAGAAGCCACTGCGACGAGAAGCTGAAGAGTGGCCCCAGCTCAGCACTGCTGGAGCAAAGCCCACACAGCGAAGAAGAGCCAGTGCCGCCAAAAATAAAATAAATAAAAATTATTTAGAACATCTGCCCTTCTCTTGGGACCAGACTTCCGGGAAAGCCATCTCACTGTGGCCTGAGAGTCCCTCTTTTCAAGTTTAGAATCTACCGAGGATTCATAGATTGAAAAGTGCAGAACTGCCCACGGGCTCTGCCTGCAGGGACCAGGGGATCTGTTAAGAGTTTTCCAGATTTTTCTCCCTTTCTAGATGTTCTCCACACAGGTGACAAGAAGCTGTCCAATGTGCAAGGGGAAGCTGCACGATCAAGTTGAATGTGAATTAAGCACATTCAAAACACCCACTCTGTGCCAGGTCACAAACGAGGTGCTAACGATCCACTGTGTCATCTGTGTTGTTTGGGCATAGAGAAGATGCACACTCTCCCAGGAAGCCCTCCTGGATTGACATGGGAGCCCGCTTCTGAGGACCCACACCTCCCATACCTACCGGCCCCAGGACCTGAGCCTATCTGGTGGAGTTGGGGTGGGGTGGTAAAATCTGTCCGCCCGGGAGAACTCTAAGCTCTCTGAAGGCAGGGACTGGGTGGTGAATCAGGGCATGTCTGTTAAACTGAATGACTCACAGCAGTTAAAACCAAATGCCATGGGAGCACAGGGGGAAAAACGGTGAATCCTGACCAGGGAGCAAGGGCTGGGGAATCTGGGAAGGCTTCCTGGAGGAGGTGACATTGGGACAGGCTTTATAAATGGGTAGAAATTGGGACGGGCAGAAGGGAGAAGAAGAGCATTTCAGGCAAAGGGAACAGCGCGAGCAACGGCCCAGAGGTGGAACAAACTGAAGAGCAAACTGTGGTTTGGTGGGATCAAAGGCCAGGGAGTGTGATGGGGTCATATTCCAAACTTCCAGAACACAGAAGTTTCCATAGAAGCCCTGGGAATGGTTCTAAGAACTGCTCTTCACTCACTCCTCCAGATGAGCCTGGAGATGCCCTAGCATGCCCCTCCTTGTGATTTTTCAGGCTCTCTCCAGGAAGCCCCACCCACCTTATCAGCACGGGGGCGCTGAGTTCCTGCCTGGGTGGGGGCCAGGCCCCACTGCTGACTCGTGCCTCTGGCAGCTGAGGCGCTGGAACACGAAGCCGAGGCTTCCTCACCAAGTCCAACTGCCAAGCCCTCTGAGCTGGTCCCACTGGAGCTGCAGGAAGTCTCCCCAGACCACGAAGTCATCATTTCCCTGCTTTGGGACCCAAGGGAGATGCACACACACACACACACACACACACACACACACACACACACAGCCTCAGTGTGCAGGAAGGACAGTGGACAGAGACGTCTATGACCCTGCCTCCTTCAGCATTCTGGGATTTCTGGGAACAAGCCCTGTGCCTGCCTCCCTGGGGGAGGAGGAGGGGGAGACGCAGCAACTCCAAGACTCTGTCCCTGAAACGGAGTCCTCTTCTCTCACCAAGCCTAGGAGAATTTGATTAGCACCGATTTTCAGGGCTCTGCACCTGTTCATGTCTTTCCAACCTCATCTCTGTGGTCCCTTCTCCATTTCTGATTTCCGTAACCCAGACACTGATGGCCTGTCTCTGCAAAATTAAAAGGGGCTGAATTCTCCCAGCCTAGCTGACCCTCTGCTTCGGCGCACCCACTCCAACTTCTAGTTCCGCTGCTGTGCTGCCACTGTTTACTAGAACAGCTAGTACTTCCACTACCACCGCTTGCAATACCAGTACTTCAACTGCTGCTTCTAATACTTTTTTTTTTTTTTTTGGCTACACTATGAGGAATGCAGGATCTTAGTTCCTTGACCAGGGATCAAATCCTCACCTCTTGCAGTGGAAGCACCCAGTCTTAACCACTGGACTGCCAGGGAAGTCTCACTACTTCTTAAGTACCGGTACTTCTTAATACTCTTACTACTACCAGTACTTCAGCTACTATTACTGTTATGATTTATACTGCTACTACCATCGCCTCTGGGTTTCCCAGGTGGCTCAGTGATAAGGAACCCGCCCGCCAATGCAGAAGACGCAAGCTTGACCCCTGGGTCAGGAAGATATCCCCTGGAGAGGGAAATGGCAACCCACTTTCCCATTCTTGCCTGGGAAATCCCATGGACAGATGAGCCTGGCAGGCTACAGTCCCTGGGGTCACAAAAGAAGTTGGTCATGACTTAGCAACATCCATCACTTCTACCGCTGCTGCTAGTATTTTTCCTGCCACTATTTTACTACTGTTCTTGCCACTGTTTTCCTGCAACAATGAACTTCTATTTATTGCTACTTCTGATAGCTCAGTTCAGTTCAGTCGCTCAGTCGTGTTCGACTCTTTGCGACCCCATGAATCACAGCACGCCAGGCCTCTCTGTCCATCACCAACTCCTGGAGTTCATTCAGACTCACATCCATCGAGTCCGTGATGCCATCCAGCCATTTCATCCTCGGTCGTCCCCTTCTCCTCCTGCCACCAATCTCTCCCAGCATCAGAGTCTTTTCCAATGAGTCAACTCTTCGCATGAGGTGGCCAAAGTACTGGCGTTTCAGCTTTAGCATCATTCCTTCCAAAGAAATCCCAGGGCTGATCTTCTTCAGAATGGACTGGTTGGATCTCCTTGCAGTCCAAGGGACTCTCAAGAGTCCAAACATGATGAATTAAACACAGTGGGCCAGGAACTAAGTTCAGGCCTATCAACTGATGTCATTTATCACAGTAACAGCCTGCTGTGGTATTAAATCCTCCCTACTTTATGAATAGGGAAACTGAGGCGTGTGGAAGCTAAGTACCTTGGCTCAAGTCGCAGGGACAGTAAGAGAATAAGGCTGGATCGTGACCAGCAGCCTGACTCTGGGGGCCAAGTCTAAGACCCAGAACCCTTCTCCTCCCCTGTCCTTTGTCTGGTTTCCTGAGTACATCCCTGGGTTATCTTGAATCCTCAGGAAAAGAGCCCCTGAAGTTGAAGAAGGGAAGGGGCCTTACCCTTTGCAAGATGTCTAGAATGCCATGCGCAAGGCACATAGTAGTTACGCAGTACACACATTGTCTCCAATCAGTGTCTAATTGAATTCTCATAACAACCTTTCACGTGAGGACCAGGATCTGGGTGTTACAGCCGGGGAAACAGACTCTCAGAAGTGCTGTGATCTATCCAGGGGTTAGGTCTGGACTGTATGCCAGAACTGAAACAGAGCAAGACCCTATGGTCTTTGTCTTCCATGCCTTCTGCCTGCCTTTTGTCTGTGAAAAATACTGTAGCCAAAGAGTAAGTTTAATCAGAGAAGTAAGAACATGCAGAAACAAAGGAATACAGTCAAAGCAGTGCAGGCGTGCTAAGTCGCTTCAATCATGTCCAGCTCTTTGCAACCCCAGGGACCCTAGCCCGCCAGGGTCCTTTGTCCATGGGGTTCCCTAGGTACAAAGGTTGGAGTAGGTGGCCATGCCCTTCTCCAGGGGATCTTCCCGACCCAGAGATCGAGCCCGTGTCTCTCGTGTCTCCTGCATTGGCAGGTGGGTTCTTTGCCACTAGCGTCACCTGGGAAGCCTCAGTCAAAGGAGTGCAAATAATAATAATTGAGACATTAAGCATAGTCAAGGACCTTCAGTTCCTTCTCGAGAGTTATAGATAGTATTCTGAGCCATATCCTGTGAGCTGTCTTGTAAATACTGAAACCCCCACCAGGCTGGAGAAGTTAGCTACATGATGACCAGCCTGTAGCCGTGACATAAACTGCTACAATTCCGAGAACTGGCCTCAAGGAAACGGGAACAAACCGCCCCTGGAACTGAAGATCAGCTGCACCTGAAACAATCGAGGTGGCCCTGGTCAGGCCCCTGGTGCTCAGTTTCAAGGTGACTGTCAGAGCTGACTGTGCCGTTTCCACCTGTAGCCCCCTCCCTCAGCCTATAAAAGCTGTCGCCCCACTGATTGTCAGTGGAGGGAGTTGGCCTTTGGACAGACACTTGCCCTCCCTGCCCTGCCCCTGGTTGCCAGAATCAAAAATAAAGAAAACTTTCCTTTCCACCAATCTGGCCTCTTTATTAGTTTTTTGAGCGGCAAGCAGCCAGACCCCACTTTTGTTATAGAACTGTCTTTTCATGACCTTGCATATGATGTGACCTGTTCACCCTTGGCATGAACTCATATGTGCTCTGCACTTTACAGTTTACAAAGCTCACACATATATTCACATTATTTCTCACAATGCCCCTCAGAGGGAATGATTAACTCCATTTTATGGGTAAGAAAACTGAGGCCCAGATGGCAAAGACAGATTTTGGATCTCTCCTGAGGAGTCAGTGGCCAATCCAGGATTTGAACCAGTCTCCACCCCCAAACCCCCTGGCGCCTGAGAGTAGGGGCCTCCCAGCTGGAAGAATCCAAGAGGCAGCCCTCCTGCTTTACTCTGTCCAGCCACCCCAGCCCCTGTGGTGGGCGAGCCCACAGCCCTGAGGGGTGGAGGAGACTGGTTATTTCCAGCCTGGTACTTAAGGGCTGGCCAGGGAGTGGGGTGTGGGCTGGCCAGAGGGCTCTGTGTTCCCAAGAGGGTCTGGCCTTCGGCTGCTGAGACCGAGGCAGGGGGTCAGGGATTTCTGTCCAAGCCATCTAGGCTAGCCAAAGCTGGGCAGGCCACCCTCTCCCCCAAAAGGTAAGATGTAGGTAGCCAAGATGTGCACAGACAGCTCATTCTCCCCCTCCAGCTCTGCTGACCCTGTCCTGGGCCGGGCCCAGGCTGGGCAGTGCCCTTGCAGCTCCTGAGAGATGGAAGGAGCAGACAGCAGTCCTGATATGGGCCCGAGGATCAGTTGCAAGCAAACACATGTGCTCTGAACACCTACTCTGTGTCTGCCTCTCTCCCAGCTCCCAGCGGGTCTGGGAAATTGCCACCCATCCCAGGTCCCTCTCCCCCTCGTATGAGAAATGCTATCACGACACTGAGCCCTTGCATTTCCTGCCCCAGGACCTTAGCACATGCAGTTCCCTCTGCTGAGGGCACCCTTCCTTCGGCTCCTCACATGCTGGGCTCCTCTGTCTTCACATTTAGATTTTAAAAAGTCACCTTTCAGTGATGTCTTCCCTGATTCCCCAGGCTAATAAGGTCCTTCCAACTCCCCTGCCTCCATCCACAACTTGCCTCTCACCCTCCTCTGCTTCCTCCTCAGCGTTTGTGTTTAATTTTTAATCTACAGGTTGATGGTCTGTCTCCCCTACAAGAGCAAGGACAAAGTCAGCTTTGCTATCACTCCCCCAAGGTCCAGCAGATGGCCAGACGCTTGGAAGAAACGTTTATCACCTGAGTAAATGGAAAGGCAGTGAAGGCATTTGCCCACATCCTCACAGGGGCATTGTGCTTGAGGATATGGCTCTGTCTCCAAGGCACCATCTTGCCCCCGTGAGCACGCTGGGATGGGGCCACATTCTCCACACTGGTCCTTCCTCAGCCCCAGAGGCACATCCTTTACACATGGGGCTCCGCGTCTTCTCTGACTTCCTTCATGGACCCTCCAGCCTCTGCTTGCATACCTCCAAAAGACAGGGAGCTCACCCCATCCAGTGCAATATTAGATGCTCCCTTCCAAGGTTGCGTGAGCTTCCAAATGACAGCATGGGCTGCTCTTGACAAGTTCTCAAATGCTGATGAGGAAGACCTCCTGTTGCTGGCACAAGGACTTTGGACTTTGACAATGTGCTTTTCTATTTCTTCATATATTTCCTGTGCTCCAGCTATGGGCTGGGACTGTGGTCACCAAGTAGGGAGGAAGTAGAGAGCTTTGGTGGCTTGATGATATTTAAGGTCTCTGATGGCCTTTGGGCCAGGCAACTGTGCTAGTAGTGGCCCGTGTTGTGAATCTGATGCCTCCAAAACCTCTCTGTGCACACAGATCACCCAGGGAGCTTAAGATGCTGGTTCTGCTACAGCACATCTGGCCAGAGGATCTGCATCTCTAAAGCGACACTGAAGCTGCTGGGGTATGACCACAGTTTGAGTGACAGGGTGTAGACCCAACTGACAATGAAGGATAGTGAGGCTCAGAGAGAGTAGGGACCTGCCTAGGGTCACCCAGCTCGACAGCGGGGGCTAAAGAGGGACCGTCCGGCTCCACCGGCCAGGGCTCTGGAATTCACGGGGCAGGCTGGGCTCAGTGCGTCTTTGTGAGACACAGCATACCTGGACTCACCCGGGCTGCCCGCCCCTGCCCATGAATAGTGGGCCTCTTTCCTTCCTGCACCAGGCTGGCGGGCGCACGCCCACAGACGCCCCCTCCCCTGCACACACACTCACACACACTCACACACCCTGCCCAGCCCGGTGGCCCTCCCTGTTTGGGGAAAGTCAACAAGAGCGTTTGAAAAGTCTTTCTGTGTGGAGAATCTGTTTGTATAGGGGGAGGAGATGGAGAGCCGGCCAATAGGTAGAAATATTAATGAAGCTTGTTATAAAGGGCCCATTCACGGCTCTCCAAGTAAATAGGGCTCTTGTCGGGCTGCCATGTTATCTGCCAAGTTCAAGAATGTGGTTTGAAAAAATAGAATTTAAAGGGGTAAGGTGGAGCCTTAAATGGACAGCCTGCTGAAGCTGGAATCAAGGACAGGAGCCTCGGCCGAGGGGCTGGAGGCACAGGGATGCTGGGGCGCTGGGTCTTGGGGTGAGGGGTAAGGGGCTGCCCAGGAAAGGGGCAGGTGGGAATCACCGTAGTGCAGAGCTCAGAGAGCATCCGTCAACCGTCGTCCACCATCCATCGTCCACCGGTGTGGAAGGCAGCCTTGGTGTCTGGCCCAGGGCTTGCAGTTCTTTTGTTTGGACTCTGACGTGGTAATGTGGGTCAGGAATGGAGTGTTTCAGTCCCACACCCAAACTCCTCTGGGAATTTTGCTCCTTGGGGTGTTGGTAAGGGGGTCTCTGAGTGGCAGGAGGGGGGCTTCTTAGTAACTCTTAGCCACACTGCATCACAACCCCACAAATCTCATCCAGCTTCTCCCATCCGCTAAATTCTGCGTTGTAGACTGTTACCCAAATAACACATAAGACGGAGCATAAAAGACTCAAACTCTCGGTCCACTCAGCTCACACAGGGTAAACTGGGGGCTCAGAGAAGGAGAGTGATCAACTCAAGGTCACTCAGCAAGTCTTTAGCAGAATTGGGACTTGCTTCTCTCAGTTTCGTGTTGGACCAGGTCCCCAGGACTGCAGATGGTGTCTGGCCTAGAGAAGGTGACTCGGTATTTCAAGCGCACAATGTTTTATTTTTAGCCCTTGACTTAAAGCAGCGTATAAACAAGGGTTCTGTCTTGTGCCCAATTTGCTCCTGGCCAGCTCTGTAGTCTTGGGCAGGTGACTCTGCCTCTCTGAGCCTTAGCTTCCCTTTCCATTGTAAAATGGGGTTATTTAGACAAACCTCTCCTGTTGAGAAGACCCAAAGAGAGGATGTTGGCCCAGTGCTGTGCCAGGCCCTCGGTGGGTGGCCCGGGACAGTGGCTATGGTGTTTCTTTTTCTGTCCCAGCCTGAGGTACAAGAATAGAATTTCCAGAAGGACTGTTCCCCTGGCCTCTAGGTTTCAAGGTATAGTTTCTGCTCGGGTCCTAGAAGGCTGCCCTGTGTTGAGGGTCACGGGAAGCTTGCAGATTGGGAGTCGGGAGCTTCTGAGAGCATAGCCACACCTGTGTGTGAACTATTGCAAGGGTCCGAGAAAAGGCCCTGCAGGGGACCGGGGCCAGCAGCCGCCCTGAAGGGCAGCGCGGAGTACACCTCTGTCTGACCAGAGTTAACCTATGTGTGGGGAGCATGTTTACACTGGCTTTTCTTTATGAATAAAAGGGGTGAAATTCCTATGAAGCAAAAAGGAAATAATCAATGCAAAACCTAAATGGAAACACTTTGGTAAAGACTCCGCCAGGTGCTTGCTGAGTGACCTTGAACAGTGGGGACTTAAGCACATTGGGGATGCAGGGTGGCAGCAGTGTCCTCTTAAAGGGAGTGCTGTGGGGTGCCATCACAAGCACAAGTCTGGGGCTCACAGCCCCAGGTTCAAGCTCAGGCTGTGCTCCTCACAGGCTATGTGACCTTGTGCAAATGATGGACCTCTCTGGGCTTCCATTTTTTTGATCTGTACAAGAAAAGAAAAGACAGGGTTAAAGTGTGTGGAGCCCTGGTACATCGTGGATGCTCATTAAATGTCAATTTCCTTTCCTTTCTGGGCCTCTTGGCAGGCCGAGGGGAAGCGTCTGACAGGTCTCACCAGCCAGACCTGAGAGACACTCGGCCTGCAGGCCCCAGCACTCACAGAGCCTGATGGTGACTATGTCTGCATAGCCCTTTACAGTTTGCAAAGCACTTGTCTACTCCCTTTTAGAGCCTCGCAAAAGTCCCTTGAGGTGAGTAGGGCACTGCTTACTCCTTACTGCATTGAGACTAGGAGAAGGCGAAAGACTCAAACCCAGAGTTCATAGACTGGGCCCAAATGTCTCTTCATTCCTTCGCAAATATTGGTTGAGGATTATGTGCCAGGCATGGGGGATGCAATAGTGAGTAAGACTAGCCATAGAGGAATGGATGACTACTGGATGAGTGGATGATAGGTGAATGATGGATGGATGATGTTTGGCTGATGGATGGATGGTGGTTGGATGATGAATGGATGGTGGATGGATGATAGATGGACACGTAAAGGAAGGAAGAATGACAAACTTCTTGAGGGCAGGATTCCTGTCTCTCCTTTTCACCACTGGGCCCTCAATACTGAGGATGGTGCCTGACGATGAGGAGGAGCAAAAACTTGTCTCACGATATCTTCTTTTGTGGTATGGACTCAAGAAACAGGCTACACACCTTTCTAGCTGTGTGATCAAGGAGAAGTTACTTAACCTCAGGGTGCCTCAGTTTCCTTATCTGTAAAATGGGACTAACTGTAGGTTATTGTGAGGATTAAATGAGTTAACACATGTAATGCTCTAAGAACAGGACAAGCTGGTGCTCAGTAAGTACCACGTAAGCTTTGATCACTTTTATTTTTCTGGTTTGACTCCTGAATTCCCTTCTGTCTCCTTGCTTAGTCACTTCAGTCATGTCCAGCTCTTTGCGACCCTATGGACTATAGCCTGCCAGGCTCCTCTGTCTATGGGGATTCTTCAGGCAAGAATACTGGAGTGGGTTGCCATGCCCTCCTCCAGAGGAATCTTCCTGACCTAGGGATTGAACCTGCGTCTCTTAAGTCTCCTGCATTAGCAGGCGGGTTCTGGTGATAGACTCTCAAGATAGGACTCTGGGTGCCCTGCCCAGGATGCCTCCTAGTAGAAGCATCTATTTAGGCTGCAGTTCAGAGAGAGGAGATCTTGGGTCCAAATCAGGGTCAGAGAAGTCCAGGGTGCACATTCCCCTGGGGCCAAGGACAGGGCTGGTCCCTGGCTAAAGGAGGCAGTACAGCAGGATGGTCAGAGCTTTGGGCTGGGAGTGGAAGAGTCAGGTGTCCATTCTGGCCCTGCCATGGCCCTCCCCCCTGGGTCTCCCCAGTTAGATATCCACAGAGATCGATTGCTGTGAGCCAGTTGAGTCGTTGACAGAGGAAACACGAATTAAGCTATCTTCGGCTCCTCATCCTCAATTTTCCTCTCTTTGAACGGATTTTTCCGGATTGGAAAAACTGAGCCTTTGCTAGCCTTGGAACACACACGCGCTCTCTCGCGCGGCTGAAATGCTGTGTCAGCGGCAGCTAGTGGTTGAGGATGGCTCCAGATGGAGTGCTCATTAACGCCCCTGAGCAGGGCTCAGGGTCCCCCCGGGTCACCTCCCCAGAGCACACAGGCTGAGCTTTCTCTCTGAGGGCTGCCGACAGTCCCACCTTGTCCCAGCCCTGCGATTTATAGGAGCCGGTGGTTGACACAAGTTCCCGCACGGCGTGGGCCCGTGGGCCCGTGGGCTCCACTGGACGCCAAGAGCCACAGCTCCCGCCCGCCTGCCCCTCACTCTGTAAGTGAGTCACTGGGGTTTGGAGTGGGCCACCCTAGGGGTGGCTCCTTGTTGGAATAAGACAGTCACCTTCGAACAGAGCAGGCAAAGACAGTGTGCCAAACCCTTAGCTTGGCAAAGCTTCTGCCCAGAGGGCACCAAGGCACCTCCTTCCAGCCAAGGAATTGCAGGCACTCAGGCTGGCATAGCCCTGTAAGAGCCACGAGCCCAACAACTCCGGATTGAGACAGAGGCTCAACCGGAGAGGGGAGCCGATATAGTCATGGTGCACAGCAAGTCAATGGCAGGGCTATTAATAGAACCCTGGAGACCCAGTTCCTGGGCATCTCCCGCTCCCCTAAAGGAAAGGAAGCAGCTGAGGATCTTCCTGGCTGCCAAAGCTGACCCCTGCCCGGCCTTCTGAGAGCCAAGTGGGCACCTGGACCTCTGGTTTTAGGGACAGATTCCTGGGTCTCCCAAGCTTCCAGGGGAGCCGATGCGATGCCCCTTTGATATGACAGGAGGAGAAAGGGATGGGTGTGGAAGAAAGCCTTGAGCTTTGCAGTTGGGCACAGCTGGGGCCTAACCTTGGCTCTGCTGGTTCCTAGCAGGAGAAGCACAGGCAACTTACTTAACTTCCTCTGAGGCTCTGCCTCATCTACACAACACGGCAAATTGTCCCCTACATGGTGGGCCATGATGTCAAGTGTTTGGCACACAGTGGGCACTTAACAGAAGGTTGCAATGAGTCCTGCTCCAGCTGGCTTGGGCAGCCTGAGTGGAGAGCAGGACGGGGACGGGCCCTGGGCTCTTTAGGTGATGGGGTGCCACCAGGTGCTATGCAGATTTCCTCTTGGCACAGGCAGGAGAGCCCTGGGGTTGAAAGCCTGGTGGCCAGCTTGGGTCACCAACCTGCAGAATCGGTGGGCAAGTCTCAGCACTCTCTTGGACTCAGGCTCCCTATCTGTGAAATGGGTGTTGAAATAGTGGACTAAGGATGCTATGGCAAACCCCAGGCTGGCCTAGCTGGCAGAGTACCGGCCACACCCATCCCTGGCCTGCTTCCTGCCAAAATGAGTGCTGTCTCCGGAGGTGGAGAGTCCACCCAGGGCAACCAAGACAGGAGGTGGGTGAGTGGGTGGTAGGAAGAAAGGGACGGGACCAGACTGAGCCTGGTAGAGCAGGGCTACTGTCTCAGGTCCCCAGGCTGGTTGGATCATTCAAAAGGCTGGTGAGATCATCTGAGAGGGCCCGTCTTCTTGGGCCAAGCCCAGGCGCTCAGCATTGGGGAGAGGGCCCCAGCCCTTCCCTCTGACACTGAACATCCTGGGCTGCAGCCACTCTGGCTCGGGGCTCGGACCCACTCCCCTGTATTAGGTCCAAGCAGCCTGCAGAGCCTCCAGGAAGCAGGGGACACTCCAGGAGGCCGGGGGCCTGGCGAATCAGGCTGCCAAAGGCCCCTCTGCTGTGCAATGAAGGCCTCCCTGCTGCAGAGTCACCGTCCCACAGTGCAACTCCACGCCTGCCATCTCCCCTGGCTCAGAAACTCTCACTGGCTCCCCAGCCTGGAACCAGCTTTGGGTCCTGGTGTCTCCGTGGCTCATAGAAGAACTTCAGGGTCCCAGAAGCCTTGACCCGCTGGGTGCCAAACATCAGCCATGTACTGCTTGTCAGGGGAGAGTTCTGGAGTTTCATCAGATTCACATAAAGAGCCACCGCCCCATGGGCTGAAGTCCAGGCTCTTGGTCAGCATTCAAGGCTCTCCCCAAGCTGGCCCCAGGTCTCCACATCTGCCCCTTCTTGTCCCCTGACTCCACTCCCCGCCCTCCCTTCCTCATCTCCCCTCCTGGAAGTTTTCCCAGCTGCTGGCCCTCCTCCCAAGCCCCAGAGCATCACTGAGGCCCCTCCTTCACGGTTTGTTCTCTGAATTGTCCTCTCCTCCACACGTAGCTTTCATGGGGCTTAGAGCTGGCCCGCCCCGCCCAGACCTTTGCAGTAGCCTCTTGTCCACTTGCCCTTCTGTCCACTTCTTGTCCACTTCTCTCTGCCTGCCCAGCCGACCAGCCAGCGCTGCTGGGTCACTCTCCCCAACTCCCTAGAACTATTCTCTGTCCCAGGTGAGTTGGATGATACGGCAGAGGTGGGACGGAGAAGGAGGAAGAGGAGCAGGCAGAGGAAGCGGTGGAAGCAGAGGAGGAAAGGCAGAAACAAGAGAGAATCAGGGAAGGAGACGGAAAGGCCTTGGACTGGAGAAAGAAATGCAGCGCGATCAAAAGCGAGGCAGAAACAGGGGGAGATACTTGGAGAGACTGACAAGGAAAAGGGAGGGGGTAAGACAGGGAGACAGGATGTCCAGACAGGAGAGCTATAGCGTGAGACACAGAAAGAGGCGGAATGAGGCAAAGCGAGGCCAGCACAGACAGGGACAGACAAACACAGAGACTGCAGCCAGAAAGGACTGGAGCCAGAAGCCAGGCAGAGAGAGAAAAGGAGACTGAGGCTGGGGGAGCCCTTGGCCAGCACTAGAGAAATGGCTTTCTAGCGCCTTCCTGTGCCGGATCCTGGCCCTCCTCCCCTTCTCTGAGCAACTGATCCTCACTGGGGAGCAAAGGAGCAGGGTCTGGTACCTGATCCTGCCACCTGTCGGCTCCCCACCCTCCCACACTGAAGGCTCTGGCCTGGCTCATGGTCCAAGCCCCATGTGAGAGGCTCGCCCATCATCGCCCGCTGGCCCTTAGGAAGTGACCCTGGACTGGGCTGAGGAGCACTGCAGTGTTAAGAACCTCCAGAATTATCCAGCTGGCTGCCAGGTAAGCTGTGTGATACTGGCCCAGGACCTTAACCTCTCTCGGCCTCTGGGAAGTCGAAGGGCAGATTCAGTGTCGTCTGCGAGAGAGATTGAGAAGGTTTGTGTTACACCCTCCCAACCTATCTGCTCCTGACACCCTCTCAACCCCGGTCCCACTTGAGGCTGATCTTGTTTCACCGTATCTATGACCACCACTCTGGAAGGTGGGAGAAGAAAGAGTTGAGGTGAAAGCTCTGGCCATTTCTTTGGGGAGCACGCGGCCCAGGGCTGATCTCATGTTCCAGCCACGTTGGCCTCTGCCTTGGCATCTGAGATGGGAGTTAAGTTACCTGTTGTCAAAAAGAGTCTGGTTAACTGTTCTTTGCCCAGGAGGATAGCTGGTCCTTGCAAAGCCAGGGTCCTATTGCCTGGCAGGAATAAGGAAGAACAACAAAAATAATAATAGTAATGATGGCTAGCATCCACTGAGCTCTCACCTGCTACCTTGCTGAGCATCATACATCCTGGTCTAAGTCACAAGACCATATGACATGGGCACTCTGATTATCCCCTCTGATAGCTGGGGAAACTGAAGCTTAGGGCCAGTAAACTGTGGTGACTTTCAACTCCAGGCAACCTGACTTCAGAGCACTCTTATCCCTTTAAAGGATTTGACAAGAGTGACACCCTCGTTGACACCACCCCTATCAAGGCAACACTTCTGTGTGTCCAGCCCTGGGCTGGGGACCAGGAGACAGGATCCAGCAGCCCCCCTCTTAAGTGCTCATCATCCAGTGGGAGGTGGCTCAGACAATAAAGAGTCCGCCTGCAAAGCAGGAGACCCAGGTTCAATGCTGGGGTCAGGAAGATCCCCTAAAAAATGGCTACCCACTCAGTATTCTTGCCTAGAGAATTCCATGGACAGAGGAGCCTGGTGGGCTGCAGTCCATGGGGTTGCAAAGAGTCAGACATGACTGAACAACTAACACCTTCGCTTTTTCACCCAATGGGAGAGAAGACAGTTACCCAGTGGATAGAGGACATGCCCGTTAGTGAGTTCCTACTACATGCCAGCTTCTGTAGTATGCAGTTGGAGTATGGGCTCGGCCTGGGTTTGAACTCGTGATGTACAGCTTATCAGCTGTGTGACCTGTGGCAAGTTGCTTAGCCTCTCTGTGCCTCAGTTTCCTCATCTGTAAAATATTTCCCTGTTTTGCTGTGAGAATGAAAGATACTGATTCTTACAGGGGTTCTTAGAGCTGCGTCTGACATGTGCCAAGGGCTTAGGCCTGTTACACACCATATTCTCCATCACCATCATCATCACCTTCTTTTTCTTCTTTAAAAAAATGTATTTATTTGGCTGCCTTGGGCCTCAATTGTGGCGCATAGGCTCCAGGGTGCACAGGCTCAGTAGTTGCGGCGCTCTGGCTAAATTGCCCTGTGGCACGTGGAATCTCAGCTCCCCGACCAGGGATTGAACCCACATCCCCTGCTTTGGAAGGTGGATTCTTAACCACTGGACCACCAGGGAAGCCCCCCATCACCTTCTTTATTGGCACTTTTTGGAGACCATCCTGTTTAGTCATCCCCTAGCTTAGGGTGATTGGTTGCTATGATTATCCCCATCTTACAGATGAGGAAACTGAGACTCAGAAAGGTAAAATGACCTGCAGTAAGTTAGTAAAAGGCTGAACTAAGATTTGAACCCACAACTATCGAAACATGGCCTGTGTTTTTCTCTATCTTTATTGTGTCAGAGAAAAAACTGACTTCCTTTCTTTTTCTTCCTTCTCCCTCCCTCCCTTCATTTCTTTTCTTTTTCTCTCTGTCTTTGTTTCCTTTATTCAGGGAATATTTATTGAGCATCTTCTACATGCCAAATCCTGTGCCGGGGCTGGAATTCTTGTGCTGACCCTGGAGACCAGAGAAATGTTTTCTGCTCTGTTCTTATTGGCTGGACCCGGGCCTCCTCCCACCTCTGGCTGCAGCTGTGAAGGGAAGAAAGCTTTGCCTGGTCCCCAAAAGGTGGGCAGAGGGCAGGCCTGGGAGGCATCGGGTGGGGAGGTAGGCTCCCTGTGTGCACACTGCCTCTCTCTGCGTCCCACTGGCTCTATTTACCTTTATGAGAAAGTGCGCTTGTCCAGCCCTGGGTTCATGAGGTCAGGCCTCACCTGGTGGAGCCTGCGAAAGGGTGTCTGGGAGGAAAGGGCAGACCATGGGCGGCACAGAAAGAGCTGACTCAAAGCGCAGGAAACAGACACCTTTACCAAGGTCTGCTTGAGCCTGTGGGGGTCCCAGGGCCCAGAGAGACAGGAGCTTGGACCAGTCCTTACCCCTCCATGAGGTGGAATGCGGAGTGTGAAAGAGGGGTTGCCAAGTCCTCCAACATGAGTCATCTCAGCTCCAATCATCAGCCCTCTGCTCATACATTCCTTCCTTCTAGAAGCTTCTCAGCCTGATTCCAGGGTCCTGTGCTGGATTCCACAACCCCTTGAGCCCTCACGGATCACTTGTCTTGTGAACCGGAACTGCCTAGTTATCTGCCTGTACCATTCTCACATCTGGGTTTTCGCACTTCTGTTTTCTTCCTTGGAGCCCTCTGCCAGCTTCGCTCACTCACCTCATCCAGCCTCTTTTCAAATGTCAGCTCCTCAGAGGAGTCTTCCCTGACCACCCTATCTAATCTAGCCTTGCGGTGATTTTAAAATCATGGCTGCAAATGCTCCAGTTCTCTCCCTAGCAAGAGGTGGGGGTCTCTGTCCCTTCTCTTTGATCCTGGTTGGACTTGTATCTGTTTTGATCCATTGTGTATGATGGAAGCGACACTAGGAAATTCTGAGGCTGGGTTGTAGAAGGCCATGGAGCTTCTGCCTTTTTGCTAAAACACTTGTTTTGAGAGCTCTGGACCACCATGGAAAGTCCAACCACCCTGAGGCCACTGTGCTGTGAGGAAGACCAAGCCACCTGGAGAGGTCATGGTGGGGTAGTGGGGGGAGTGGTGATCTGGTTAGCCATCCTGGCTGAGCCCACTTTTTCGTTACCTTAAAGTTAATGCACGAGTTACATTGTTTTAGCCTCTTAGTGCTGCTATGTCTTCAAATTACTGCAAGCTTGGTGGCTTAAAATAAATGCAAATGTGTTCTCTTAACACTTTTGGAGTCGAGTCCCAAATGGGTCTCATCGGGCTAAAATCAAGATGCTGGCCAGGCTGCATTTCTTCTGGAGACTCTGGGGGAGATCCTTGCCTTTTCCAGTTCCTGGAAGCTGCCTGCATTCCTCAGCTCATAGTCCCTTTCTCCAACTTCAAGGCCAGCAGCATAGCATCTTCTAATCTCTCTATGCCCCCTGCTTCCATTGTCATGCGTCTTTCTCATTGGCCCCATCTGAGTGACCAAGGACACTCTTCCCACTTCAAAATCCTGAAGTTAATCACACCTACAGACCCTCTTTTTTTTTTTTTTTTTTTTTACCACCTAAGATAGCCTATTCACTGGTTCCAGGATGAGGACGTGGACATCTTTGGTCAAGAGTGGGGCGCTGGGGTGCCTGCCACACACGTGAATGGAGATGCTTCCAGGTGAGCCCGGCCCCTACGTCTTCGAGCTCCCACAGCCGTCTGAGTCTTCCCAGTCCAGACCCCGGACCTCAAGGAACTCAGCTTGTCTGGTTGTTATGTGAGTCACTCTGCTTGCAATTGTTTTTCACACACCAACTGATAACTTTAAGCCTCAGGATTCTCATCATATTCAAAACACTTCGCCTGCTTTGGTGTTTTACACAATGCTTATAAAATTATACATTTATGGGTTTCCTTCCTTCTTTTCTGTCTTCCCCAACAAATATAAGGTCAGGGGAATTAACGCTTGTTGCTATGTAAACAACACCCAACCATGCCTTCTAGATATTTGTTCAACAAATTCAAGTCACCTCCCATCAGACTAAGTTTTCTGAGGTTTAAAACCAATCTTTCTTGATAATCACTGGTTTCCCAAAACCCCAAGTGGGTCCCAGCACAGGGAAGGGAAGGGAAGGGGTTCAGCCCAGC
This sequence comes from Ovis aries, assembly GCF_016772045.2. NCBI lineage: Eukaryota > Metazoa > Chordata > Mammalia > Artiodactyla > Bovidae > Ovis > Ovis aries. The sequence goes on along the minus strand of NC_056055.1, from coordinate 9,602,272 downwards.
TTGAACAATTGACTTTCTTTTCTTAATCTACCCCACTCCTCCCTGAGAATCAGGAAGTCGAAGGGGACTTGGAAGTCACCTCTGAGTTCAGTTTTCTGGGGCTTACAAACTCAGCTGCCTTCAGGGGCCAGCTGGGAACCTATTAAACCAGGCCGCTTGAACTGTCAGGTAGCTGGGAGTGCTGAGGTCTGTGGCCAACTGGAAATCGCCTTACCACCCAAGGTATTTTTTTTTGAAGGTGGACATATGGACAGCCAGTCGAAACCTCTCTTGTCTTCTTATTCTCCTGCCCATTCCTGGTCCCCTCGTCCATTCCCTGCACCTCCTTGCCCTGTCCTGTGCCCTCAGGAGGCTGACCTCTGGGGGCTGCACGGTCTCACCTTGGCTTCCTCATCCCCTAACTTCTGAGTGCGTTTGGTTTGTGGGGGGACCCGCTACGAGGGCAGGAGAAGAGGCTGGGGTGTTTGCTCCCTCTCTGCCCCCACCGCTGGAACTTTGCGATGGTGGCTTTCCTGCTGTAGCTCCCGCTTGGCTTCACTAGCCTGTTCCCTCCCCTCGTGCCTTCAGAATCAGATGGCAAGGGCTTCTCACTGTCCCGGGTGCTCCACCAGCCCTGGCTGAGTCCCACAACCTAGCCCAATCCTCTGTGGATGACTTGTTTTGAATATCTCCACTGAGAGGTTCCATTCTAATTTTTTTTTTTTTAATCAGGGTCACTAGTAGCAGCATCGCTAGCTATCAGCTACTTGGTCTGTTTGCCGGGAGCATTGAATACTCTCTCAGTTGACCCCTGTTGTAGCGTGTGCTGCCTCCTGCCAGGATCCTGAGTGTGACAACATCTGTAGACCTCATTTGGCCCTGGGTTCTGATCCAAGCCCCTAACCGGGCCAGAAGTTTCCCCTTCAGCCTCTGCCAAGGAGTCATTGATTTCTGCTGTCCTCCCCCCACCCCCAGCCCCACCCTGGCCAGGCCTGGCTGTTCACCACCCTCTGTTTTCACCCTCTGTACGTTGTTTGAAAACTCAAGTTCCTTTTCAGCATGGGGTGAAATGTCCCTCTGGAGCCTTCCCCAAAACCACCCAGACAGCGTGGACTCATACGGGATGGCCCTTCAAGGGGCTGACTCCCTGCACTCAGGCGACTCTGCTTCAGGTCAAAATGCCCCGGTACTTCTCCTGGGCCTCAGAGGACCTCCCCTGCCCCAATGTCACATCTGTGCCCCACACAAACACACAACGTTGATTTTGTTCCTGGGTTTTGGAGGCCAAGAAGAGAGTGAAACATGTTCCTCCTCGGGCTGGATTGGGTCTTTTGGTAAGTTACTGAGTCACATTTCCACTAACAGACAGATTTAATGAGCTTTGGAGACAATTTCCTTATACACTTGGCTTTCATCAATGGTGGTCAACCAGTTCCGCATAGCCCTAAAGCAGGAGGAAGTGAGCAGGGCACAACCTTTGAAGGAATGACATAGCCCAGGGCTCTATCCCTGGCTTGGGAAGATCCTCTGAAGAAGGAAATGGCAAACCACTCCAGTATTCTTGCCTGGGAAATCCCATGGACAGAGGAGCCCAGTGGGCTACAGTCCATGGGGTCACAAAGAGTCAGACATGACTGAGTGACTAACACTTACTTATTTAAGGATACAACCTAAACTAGAACCAAATGGGCCCAAGATGACAGACAAGTCGACTTCCACTAGACTCCGAGCCTCGGTACACGCTCACTGTAACACATCAGCTAAGCGACACAGCCGCAGGCGCCATGACAGTTCCAAGCTGACCTTCAGAGATCAAAAAGTGGGCGGTGGCCCGATTCCTGGAAATCTCCGCCCCTTCCCCCCAACAGTTGGAATAATCCTCCCACTCATTAGCCCAGGAAATTACCCAGCCCATAAAAGCTAACCACAGCACACCATGAGGCTGCCCTCGCCTCCCGAGATGGCCCACACTCGGTGGAGTGTGTTTCTCTCTAAATAAATCCGCTGCTTACCTGTCACTTTGTCTCTCACTGAGTTCTTTCTGTGATGAGACATAGAGAACCTGAGCTTCATTAAGTTCCGAAAGCAGGTGTGTGATCTCAGTTGGAAGACCGTGGTTTGAGTCCCAGCACATGGGCCCAAGTTACAATCTGAAGTGAACATTTCATCCTGATCTTCTTCGCTTGGTCCCCCAATAACAAGGCAAGACTGTCTGGATCCCATCACTGTCCAAGTTGTTCTGCCACGGCCCAGCCAAAGTTGGGGGAGTATAGCTCTGGACCCTGGTACTCTGTCCAGGTACCCAAAAGTCTCTATCCCTCTTTGGGTCTATTTTTTTTTCTTTTGAAAAATTTAGATTGGGTGGTTTAGACAAAAGCTGAAGTCTGACATCCTCTGTATCGGGGTCTTCTTTTCCACAGCACTTGACCCCAATGGTAGGGTCCCTTTACCAGAGTGATGACCCAACTAACGCTGTCTCCCTAGTAGGCTGTGGGCTCCACCCTAGTAGAAACCTTTGTGCATCCCCTGATGACAGTAGGAACTCAGTAAATATTGGTTAAATGAAAGACTGCCTGATTGAATTTTAAAATATCATTTTCAGTTCAGTGTATGTACAGTCCAGCTCAGCTCCAAGATCACCTGGGGACTCTGTGCTGGCCCCTAGCCTAAAATGAGACACTGAAGAGCCTCCTTGAACAATTGTTTTTGTTTTTTTTTTTAAAGAGTATCCTTTTTTCCTTGCGGCCCGCGTGGCTGCCAGGCCCCCTTAAATGCCCCAGGAATATTCCTCCGAGGCTGCTCTGGTGGAACAGCCCAGAACTCTGTGAGGAGCTGCCTTAGGTTGCTTTTTTTTTTTTTTCCCCTGCTACCTCCTAATATTAACCTGGCGCTGGGCCCCCGGCCCCCACGCAAGGATGGGAGGCCCTGGATGGAGCCAGAAAACAGATCCATCTGGAAATAGAAAAATAATCCCAACACTAGCGGTTTTGTCCGGCCTCCCCAGTGGGGTGTGGAGTAGGCCCATGAAAGGGGCTTTGAGGGCTGGTGGGTGAGGGCCGTGGCTGGGAGCGCCTCGGCACATGGCATCAGCTGGGTGCCCAGGCCCCCAGGGCTAGGGGACAGGCCTGCAGGGATCGGGAACTGTGTCATAGCTGCCTCTGGGGCCAGCCAGGACTCCACAGGGGTCCGGCCCAACCTTGAAACTGCGTGCCCTAGAGTGAGTGACTCAGGTTTTCAAGGCTATGTAGCCCCTATGTTTCAAATGGGGATTATAAGACCTACGCCTAGGAACTGAGCCCGTGGCCACAGCAGCCCGCACGGCGCCTGGGGTAGAGGAAGGGCTGGACAAATGGCAGCTCCAGCAGTTACTGTGATTGCTGACTTTAGGAGGTGTGGTGTCAAAGCCTTCTGCCCACTCACAGGGTGACTTTGGGCGAGCCCACCTGGCCTCTGTCTTCCCATCTGGGCAGTGGGCCGTGGCCCAGAGCCCTGCAGTCCTGGGAGCCAGAGAGATGAGGGCCTCAGCGTCTGCCCCAGGACAGAAGGAGGTGCCTCCCTCCCACAGGGAGCCCTCCTGCGTGCACAGCGCCTGTGCGGAGGACTCAGAAGTGGCTGGAAGCTCCCCACGGCCCGTCGCCAGCTTCCTAGGAGAGCCCGTGAGCATCCCTGGGCCTCTGCTGGTTGCTCTCATTCTTTCCATGATTTGGGAGAGGCTGGACATTGGCAGGGAGGTGCTGCCCGCAGAGACTCCAAGGGCCTGGGATGGGGGCAGACGGAGTCGCTGGCTGGCCCCCAGCAGCTCCTGCTGCCTGCTGACCTTGTAGGAGTCTGTGAAAGCAGGAACCCTGGGTCTGGGTTTATTTTCACCTTGCTTGGTACGTTCTTAGGCAAGTTAGATCTTTCCTTGTTATTGTGTCCCCTTCACTCTCTCATTCATTCAATCGGCAAACACGTATTGAGTATCGCTTGTATTCCAGGCTCTGTTCTTGTCATCAGAAATATCGATGAATGATGAAGTATCTATCCTCCTTGGGGGCAGGAGATGGGAGGGGAGCACTGAAGGGACAGCGAGCTGGGGTAAGACAAGGTGACACTTTTGGACAGGCTAAGTGTGCAGTGTCCATGGGACAGCTGGGTGGGTCTCCCGGGAGGTGGGTAGATGGCTGCGAAGCCCGTGGAAGCCTGTTGTGCTAGAATCAGAGAAGTGGAGGGAGGAAGGCGCTGCCGGCCTCAGCCTTCCCACTCCCCACAGCCCTCCGCGCGGGCGATGACAGCGCGGATGGCAGGGATGACGGTAAGCATCTATCAAAGGCTTACTCAACACCAGGCAGGCCCCATGTCAAGTGATTTGTAAATCGCCTTTCATTATCAGAACAACCCTGGGGAATGAGTCTGATCACCCCTATTTTCAGAAAGAATTGAAGCTGAGAAGTGAATGTCTTTGGCCAGGTTCCCCGGAAACAAAGCCTGAGGCAGAGAGACCAGATGTGTGGTTTAGGGCTGAAACCTGGAAGGGGTGAGGCTGGGGCAGGGCAGGGGAGGAAGGGGTGAGGGCGGCCCTGGGGGCAGGGCAGGGGAGGAAGGGGTGAGGGCGGCCCGGGGGCAGGGCAGGGGAGGAAGGGATGAGTGCGTGGGCTCTGCAGCAAGAGCAGCATGGCGGGCCCTGGCGGACTTCTTTATCTGAGTCTCGGGCGCTGGCCTCCACGGCCGCGGCCTCTGGAGGAGACCACCACCTCGCGTTCTTTGGGCCGGGCACACCGCAGGCGGAGGGGGCAGCCTGTAGTGATGGGACCTGAGCTCGCCAGGCAGCAGCTCTGGGGGTTTCTGGGGGTCATCGGGGGTCTGAGTAGGAGAGGCCCTCCTGGCTGAGGCTCAGCCTGTGTCTTCCAGCTCCTCTCCTGCCTGTCCTTGGTGTGTAATGGTGGGTGTGCATGTGTGTGACTGTGTGCATATGCATGGGTGATTGTGTGTGGCTGTACGTGACTACGTGTGTGTGACCGTGTATTTGTGTGTATGACTGTGTGTGACTGTATGTGTGTGTGACTGTGTATGTGTAGCTGTGTGTGTCCTCCTTTCTCTCCTTGGCCCACGACCCTCTGTATTTCTCCTTCATTCTCTCGGCCTGTAACTCAGAGCCTCTGACCCTTCTCTTGCTCTCCTCCTGTGACGTTTCTCTCCTCTCTTGAAGACCTACCTTTCTCCCCATGCCACCTCTCTTGCTCTTTGCTACCTTTTCCCACCATCTTCTCTTCTTGTAGACGACTGTCTTCTCTCTCTCCATTTCTCTTCTGGCTTAGCTTTCCTATCTGTCCGTCTCTGAATTTTCTCTCTCTTTGTTTTCTCCCACTTCTGTGTCTTGGTGCCTCTGCCTCTTTCTTGTTTCTCTCCCGTTTCTGTCCACAGCTGGGGCTGATCCTGGGGACTGGGGGCTAGGAGAACTGGCAGGGTATTGCAATAAGGCCAGAAGGGTGACAGGCAGGACCACAGGGGTCTTGCTGCCTTGGGGAGACAAAGACGCCTTGAGGTGGTCTCCTTGCCAGGCAGCCCTCGTTCCCCTCCTGAAGGCCAGAGTGTGTGTGCATGTGTGTGGCTGTGGATGTTCCGGGGGTTGGGGTTTTGGAAGAGCTGAGAGCTGGGGCTGCTTGATGTTAAGTCTCATGTGAGCTCAGAGAGGAGACGAGGGTCCCAGAGGGGAAGGAAAGAGACAAGGAGAAGGAGAAAGTTGGCCTTGGGTGGGTGGGAAACAGATAAAGCCTTAAAGCATATGTTCCATGGAGTCCTTGGGAAGGCTGGACACGACACTTTGGAATCCTATCTTCCTGTGTTCAGAGCATGCCACACACACACACACACACACACACACACACACACACACACACACACACACACACACACACACACACACACACACACACACACACACACACACACACACACACACACACACACACACACACACACACACACACACACACACACTGTGTGTGTCAGGTGTGGTGGGAGAGTGCCAGACTGGCCTCTGCAGCTGGGAAGAAAGGAGCCAGGAGATGCAGCCGCTTCTTTTTTCACCTTTATTGAGATATAATTGACATATGACATTGTATAGTTTGAGTTATAGAATGTAATGATTTAATATACATATATCTTGCAAACTGATTACCGTGGTAAACTTAGTTAATGGATCCATCACTTCACATAATTATAATTGTTTTGTGTGTGTAAGATGGGAACTTTGAAGATTTACTCTCTTTGCAACTTTCAAATAATTCAGTATAATCTGACTAGCGTCTCTCTACTGTCCATCACATCTCCAAGTATTCATCTGACGACCAGAAGTCTGGGCTTTCTGACCACCTTCGTCCATTTCCTCTCTCCCCATCCCCTGCCTCTGGCAACCACCAATCTGTTCTTTATTTCTGTGAGTTGGGTTTTTAAGATTCCACATGAAAGTGAGATCATGCAGTATTTCTCTTTCTCTAACATATTTCATTCACCAGAATGCCCTTGAGGTTCACCCATGTGGCTGCAAATGGATTTCCTTCTCTTTTCCCTGTTGAATAATATTCCACGGTACAAGTAGAGATGTCACCACTTCTGATTGGCTTGTGTCTGACCCCACCCCCAGCCATCCTTCAGCTGTGATTCCAGACCAGAGTCCCCTCCAACAGCAGCCTTTGGCCACCTCTGTTCAAGATGGTAGGAAGGGTTCAATAGCGGACAAAGACAAGGAGGATGCTAGAGCCCCAGCTGGAGATTGTGATCATCATCACCAGGGAATCAGCACCCAGCCCGATGCTTGTATTTTCAGCTGGGGAATCAGGGCCTGGAGGAGGCAGATGGGGGCTTTGGGGGTTTGGTGAACAGACTTAATCAAGGTCTCATAGTAAGTTGTGGTCATCCATGGCCAGAAGTCAGGGCTCTGGGACTCCAACCCTGGTGCTTTCTGTATGGCTGCCAGATGCCTCCGCATAAGGTTTGGCTGTTCTCTTTCCCTAGCAGCTCCTAAGACCCTTCCAAGGGTTACCAGCAGGGCCAGGGGAACACAAGCCAATCAGGCCTCCCCCAAATATCCCACTCCCTTCAAAGCCCCTCCCTATCAACATTGCCACGCCCTGCTTTAATTTCCCAGAACGTACCTCCTTGCTGACCCCACAAACTGTACCCAAGCTGTGCCCAGTTCCTCCGGTGTTCTGCTGTTGTCTTTGTTTGCAAAGAACCAGCCAGGTGTTCTAGTGAATCTCCAAGGTCATGTGCATATAATTGTGTGTGGGATGATGAGCTTGTGAGGTGCTACTTGGTGTTACCATCTGCGTACTTCTTCCTTCGTCCCCAGTTCAGGCAGCTGTTCAGCCCTTGAGATGTTCTTGGGGCTGGAGTTTTGGAAGAGCTGAGAGCTGGGGTTGCTTGATGTTAAGTCTCTCGTGTGAGTTCAGAGAGGAGATAAGGGTCCCAGAGGGGAAGGGAAGAGACAAGGAGGAGGGGAAAGTTCACGTTGGTGGGACCTCAGGTTTGAGAAACAGATAAAGCCTCAGAGCAGATGTTCCATGAAGTCCCTGGGAAGGCTGGACATGACACATTGGAATCCTACCTTCCTGTGACCAGAGCATGCCACCAGGTCACTGGATGTAAAGGGACCTCTGACACAGACAGTGAGAATCTCAGTAACCACAGATGGAAGCAGACGGACAAAGAAATCTGCCCCAAATATTCTGCCTAAGACCCCAGGACCTTTGCACAACCAGAACCAGGATGGGGGATGTAAAGGAGCCTTGTGCATACGTGCTTGCCAAGTTGTTTCAGCCGTGTCTGACTCTATTCAGCAGCCTGTAGCCCACCAGGCTCCTCTGTCCATTGGACTCTCCAGGCAGTAGTATTGGAGGAGGGTTGCCATGCCCTCCTCCAGGGGATATTCCCAACCCAGGGATTGAACCCACGTCACTTATGTCTCCTACATGGGCGGATGGGTTCTTTACCACTAGCGCCACCTAAAGGAGCCTCAGTAATGACCAACACTGAGTTTCCTGCCAGCATGGTGACACACAGACTCAGCGCTGGAATTTGTTTTATCCAGAGAAAATTTTTTAAAAGCCACATTTCTTGTGCCCTGTGTTGTGGACTGAGATTTAGCCTTTGAGCATGTTGAATAGATGAGTAAGACAATGAAAGAAGAATGAAGGACCGCTCTCTCCCATCCAGCTAACACAGTCAGTCTATCCAGAGACCTTCATCTAAATCTCCCCACAGATGGGGTTTCCAACGAGGGTGGGCCATGGAAGGACATATTTTGAGGCTGAAGGAATCTCTTGACCACCCAGATATGGATGAAACAAGCTACAGCTGGGTCCAGGGACTAACACACCGTCTCTATTTTTTCCCGTTGTGAGTCTCTGGGGAAACACACTGCCTAAGGAAACCTAGTTACCGCCTCTCTTCTCTTTGTCCTGTTGGATTAGATGCTGATGGGGAGACCAGGGCATTGGCTACCTCAGCAGCATCCTTACCCACACCTGCTGACAGTGGGCTGGGTGGGGCTGAGTGGGATTAAGTAGGGACCAAGCGAGGAGATGGCTAGGAAAAGGTCAGAAGGCAAGTTAAGCTCTGGGAGCCTCCAGGCCAGGACTGTTGTCCATCACAGTGGTCAGGCAGCCACATGGGGTGCCTTTGAGCATAATCCCTGCTGGGAATGAATGCTCCCTTGTGTGAGGTCCTTGTCTACCCTGAAGTAGGTCACAGGGTTGAAGGATCACAGAAATCTTAGCCTCAGAAGCATGGAATCATAGAAGCCGAAAGGCAGTGCCAGGTGGGATTCCAGGATTTTAGAGCCTCAGAGCTCTGGCGCCAAAAGGCATGAGAAGTCGAATGCTTTGGGCATGGAATTTTATGGCTCAAGTTATCTAGGAACCGCAGAACCTTCCACTTGGATGACCCTTGGAGGTGTCATGTCTGATACGCTCTCCAGTGCAGTGTTCCCTTCTAGGAAGTTCCAGAAGGTAGCTGTCTTCTTCAGATAGGCAAGGAGGTGACAGCAAGGCAGGACAGGACATAGGAGGTCTCCCTGTGGGGTCGTTTTAGGTGTTCTGGGTTGGAATTCCTCACCTGGAATATCTCATCAGTGACTGTCATAGAGTCTGAAATTGCATCATTAGCCGTTCTTTCTCTGGATCTGAGAGGTCCGTTGACTTCCAAAGGTCTGTTTTACAGTAAACCATGTCTCGGGTCAGAACCACATCTCAGGACCTCCTCTACACAGGTTCTGATGAGCAAGGCAACTCAAGATCCAGAAGAGTCTCTCTCTCTGCTCCTGCCCTGGGACCCTCCCTCTGACCCAGCACCACCTCTGGGTCCTCCTTTCCTTTGCATTGACCACCCAGCTCCCGGCAGGAAACCAGCTGGCTGGGAGAGGCGATTCCAGCAGCCCTGAGGCTGGCCACCATGTACAGTGTGGTCCTGCCTCTAATCCCACCACCTCCTGGGGGCAGGCGACGGGGGCAGCAGCCTGTAATTTGGGGGTGGGAGATGGGACGCCCAGGTCAGCCTCGACCACGGGGTCCCCAGAGGAAGGGAGTGGTCCAGGGGTTTGGAGAATCAAAGCCTTCCTCACAACTCCCTTGGTTACCGTGAAGATAAAAATATTTATGGACAGTTTTCCTCTCTCTGGGGACGGCCAGGCACAGAACAGGGCTGTTTTTTCCCTTGGTTGTGGCTGACCTCTCAGGATGGAGGGAGCTGAGGCAAACTCAGGTTGTTTATGGGGTCTGCAGCAGCCCCCGAGACACATGCCGCACAGTTTCCCCTTTTCAAGGGGGATGTGAGTGTCTGGAAAGCTGCCCAGAGGAACAAGGGTGGGTTTCTGTCTTCTATTAGCTTAGTTCTTGGTGGGGCTGAAGGGATTATTTTTTTCCCTGAGAGATGGGGCGAGTGTGTTATGGTGAATAACATGTTTCCTATAATTTGCCTTTTGAAAACACAAGGAAATTTGCGTATGTGGCTGAAACAACCTGGGCAGAGAGCCTCTGGTCCTTCATTCCCCCACTGTGTCAGGCTGCTCGAACTCAATAAACACTTGTTGACTGAATGAATGGGTCATAGAAATGGCAAGCCAAGGCTGGAAGGAAGGCCCCTTGGAGATCCTCTGGGCCAAACTGCTCAGGTTTCAGGCGAGGAAACTGAGGCCCCAAGATGGGGGAAGGGATGAGGCTGCATACAATAGTAGATTTCACAGCTTACGATGACAATGATAACAATGATAATGATAACAATAAACTGTTTCTGAGTATTGGGTATTTAACAATTTCCCAAACGCTTTCCCATTGGCCAGATTCCCAGCAAAATTGTGGCAGAGGAAAGAAAAAGATTAGAATTCCCTTTATCATGGACCAGAGAAAAGAAGCTTGAAGATATCGAGCAATTTGCCCATTCAACCAGAAAGGGGTGAGGTAGAGTGTGGCAAAAATTTGGGGCTGTTTTTCCATTCGGGTGTGAAATCCACCCTCAACTCAGCCTGACGTTATAATCCCAGCTCCACCATATACAAGCTGTTGAGACAGTTCCCTGTACCCATCCAAGCCTCAGTTTCCACATCTGTAAGTTGGGGCTTGCACTCTCCGCATTTACTGTACTGACTTCCCGGATTAGTGCGAGAATGGCACCAGAGAAAGGATACAAACCCGCCTCGGAAACTGTCAAGCGAAAAGGAGGTCCAAAGGAGGTCCCATTGCTGGTATTGTGATGTATCAGGGGATCTTTCCATCCATCCAAGGAAGACAGCATTCTGATTCCAGCTCTTGAGATAAAAATAGCTTTAAAGGGAGGGGGGAAGTTCCCCAGGATATCTGGGCAGGATAAAAATAACCCTTAAGAACAGCTGGCTCCTTTTCTTCACTTTGGTATTTGCCCGCAGTCTTCTGATCTCTTATTTGGTTTCCCAAGTCGACCTACCATCCCAGGCAAACAATCATCCTTGTTCTTGGGCCAGGCAGTGGCAAATATATTCCAGGCTCTGGGAGTAGAGGCTTTGGAAGCGAGAAATATGGGTCCCATCCCAGTTCTGTTTGCAACTCTCTGTGTGGTTCCAAGCAAGTCATTCTCAGAGTCCCCATTCTTCCTCCACACAGCGCTGTCCAATAGAATGTGCTCTGAGAGTGGAAATATTCTAGGCCTGCACTGTCCCATGCAGTGGCCACCAGCTGCATATGGCTTTTGAACACTTGTATTCCTTCCTTCAGGTCTATTAGTATTTGTTATATTTTGTTGTTGCTGTTTCGTTGCTAAGTCATGTCTGATTCTTTTTGCAACCCTATGGACTGTAGCTCCTCTATTCATGGGATTTCCCAGGGAAGAATAATGGAGTAGATTGCTAATGCCTTCTCCAGGGAATCTTCCTGACCCAGGAATCCAAACTGCATCTCCTGCATTGGCAGGAGGGTTCTTTACCCCTGAGCCACCTGGGAAGCCCCTTTATACATTTAGGCGCACTTGTATGCATACGTGTATAGCGAGTACAGTATTCTCTTGTGTTGATCCCTTTATCACTATATAGTGTCCTTCTTTGTTGTTCAGTCTCTAAGTTGTGTCCGACTGTTTAAAGTCTATTTGGTCTGATAGGAGTATTGTGACCCTCACTTTCTTGTCGTTTCCGTTTGCACCATATATCTTTTCCCATCCCCTCACTTTCAATCTGTCTGTGTCTTTTGCCCTAAAGTGAATCTCTTGTAGGCAGCATACTGTAGATTCTTTTTTTTTAATTTAATCTGCTATTTTCTGTTTTTTTTTTTTTTTTTTTTTAATTGGAGCATTTGGCTGTTGAGCCCTTGAATTGTGGCTAGTGTGATGAAGAAACTTTACTTTTATTTTATTTTTTGATTTTAAGGAATTTACACTTAAATAGCCACATGTGGCTAGCCCTTTAGATGGAGATGGGAAGAGCACCTGCCCCCTAGTCCTGAGGTGAGAAGGGCTGAATGCATGTATGAGGCGCCTGGCATGGGGGGGTGCTCACTACTTGTTCACCGCCCCCTTCTCCCCCGTGCCCTTTAAATATGGATTTACAAGTGTCTTCGAGCTGAGGAGTCTTGCTTTGGGGACATACAACTCCCCTTTGCAGACTGATGGAGAGGTGAGTGGAATGGTAGGGGGAAAGGGGCTTCTCCCAGGTGGGCTGGGAGACGAGGAAGCATGTCCAAAGCAGCAGACGAGGCCAGGGCAGAAGACAAAAACGGCTGCATCTGCCCATTTCCACCTCCATTTTTGACTTTCGTGGGCCCAGTACTTAAAAGGAGTCTATCTTAGAAATTCCTTTTCTTGCTTAAATGTGGTTCCCACCATGGTTCCTAGGTTTGAATTTCAGTTCAATTGGTTATCAGCTGTGTGACCTTGGGAAAGTTACCAACCTCTCTGTTTCCCAGCTTTAAAATGGGTAGAATAATTCCTACCTCAGAGACTTTAGTGAGCAATCAATGAGCTAATGTATGCAAAGCTATTTGCACGTAACAAGTGCTTAAGCAATAGAAGCCACGGCCATTCTTCTAGAAAGAAAACCCTTTAACTCCCACCCCAACTGGAGTCCATTGAGATGCCTGAGAAGCCAATGGTGGGGCACTTCCAGAAGACCTCTTTTTGGGTGGTCCTCAATGTGAGTAAGGGACCAAGGCGTAAGAACAAGTCCTGGTACCCTCAGATGGCAGATCATCCATCACACTGAGCTGGGAGCCATCCTGAAGCATCTAGCATTTCTGTTGACCCTGCCAAATGGCAGTTTCAGGGACCCATCCAGAGGCCAGAACTTGGCTTCTTCTTGAGGTAGGTGATACAGACAGATAGAAAGTCTTTCCTGGGATCCAGGGGACGCCTGTCTTTTTGTGATTTCCTGCCCTTGGTTTTAGGACAGTCTCCACTTTCCAAATCCAACTTCCTTCCGTCGCTGCTCCAGGCGGAAGGCATCTGCTAATGGGTCCTGGTGAAAAAACCCAGCTCACGGGCTGGCTTACTCAGGTCAAGGACGGGGTTAATCCTTGTTGAGTTGGAGGAGCTGAAACTCAAAAGCTCCAAACCTGCTCCCAGTTAAGAAGAGAGGATGTTTTTCATCAGCACGTCTTATTTTGTGGGCAAAGGAACTGAGGGGTTGTTTCACCCATCTGTTCATCTACTCCCTTGCTGGAAAATAGTTATTGAGCTCCTACTGTGTGCCAAGGAACACAGAAATAAATTCTTGTCCCCTGGTTTATAACCTGGTAGGGAGACAGCTGTACAATGGTGATTATAATGGTGTGATATAGGCTCTAATGTTACGGCTGAGAACAGGATGAGGCAAGCAAGGCACTTATCTGATGAACAAAATTTAATGCAGTACCAAAAGAATTCAATAAAAAACTCAAAAATACTGTAATATTTTTTAAAAATCAAAATGAATGCAAAAAGTTATGGACAAAAGATAAATCTTTTAAATAAAGACTAAATCAAAATGACTATTTCTTTTGCCTCAAACTGCAATTTGGCTTGGCTTAGCACTGTATTCTTGGAGAAGGCAATGGCACCTCACTCCAGTACTCTTGCCTGGAAAATCTCATGGATGGAGGAGCCTGGTAGGCTGCAGTCCATGGGGTTGGGAAGGGTCGGACATGACTGAGCGACTTCACTTTCACTTTTAACTTTCACGCATTGGAGAAAGAAATGGCAACCCACTCCAGTGTTCTTGCCTGGAGAATCCCAGGGACGGGGGAGCCTGTGGGCTGCCGTCTATGGGGTCGTACAGAGTTGGACACGACTGCAGCGACTTAGCAGCAGCAGCAGCAGCAGCACTGTATTATGGGGGATATAAGGGGACAGAAAAAAGCAGGGGACAGAATCCAGCTGGTGATGTGCTGGGGTGAATTCATATTTCTCTGCACATCTCATCTCAACTTTGCACCCAGAAACTGGCAGATGCTAAAATTCAGGGCTTTTCCCTCCCTCTCTAGAAAGCAGGTTGTTAAGCACTTGCCAGTACACCGCTATATCCAGCCTGCACTGGGATGGGGGAGGGCCTTTAAGGAAATTTTCCTGGAAAAGGAGACACCTTCCAAATTTGGCAGGATAAGAATCTAGAAAGGGAAATAAAGAACATCTCTCTAAAGAAGAAAGTCCATGTGCAAAGCACCAGAGAACCGGCGGGGTGGTGGTGGGGAGAATATATTTTCTGATAGGTGTCAATTTTATTTTTATTCATTTATTTTTTTGGCGGCACTGTGCGGCATGTGGGATCCTAGTTCCCAGAGCAGGGATCAAACCTGCACCCCTGCAGTGGAAGCACGGAGCCTCAGCCACAGAATGCCCAGGGCACTCTCAAAAGCCTATTGTTTCTAGAAAACTGCAAGTAGTTGAGTGTAGTTGGCATGGGTGATGCTGCAGAAGAAGAAAGTTTCAAGGAGGCAGAGAGAGTTACAGCACCAAGTGATGCCCCAAGACTGAGCAAGATCCAAGACTGTGCTGGAGGAGAAGACAGAAGATATAGGGGAAGAGGAGGATGTTCTCTGTTTCTGCAGCGTCCAGATTACCAGCCCAAGCAGACCTCAGTGCTGAGGTAATAAATGTTTCAAAACAGGGTCTCTGGGGGGAAAAGCCCTGGTATATAGCACTGACCAGTTTCAGAGGTGGAATTACTCCCACCCTGGCTCATTTCAAGCTGCCTTTGTGATGTCACTGAATGCGGAGTTAAGCAGAGATGCTCATCGTTACCGAGCACACCCACTTTCCACTTACAGCAGATGTAAGTAACCCTGAGAACACAGGTGAGAGTAAAATGCACTAAGATAACTAGAAAGAGATGAGTTTTGAGCATTTCTTTCTTTCTTTTTAATATAATTTGCTTTCAAAATTTTAAGTTTATACAATTAGGTCATGTATGGATGTAAGAGTTGACTATAAAGAAAGCTAAGTGCTGAAAAATTGATGCTTTTGAACTGCGGTGTTGGAGAAGACTCTTGAGAGTCCCTTGGGCTGCAAGGAGATCCAACCAGTCCATCCTAAAGGAGATCAGTCCTGGGTGTTCATTAGAAGGACTGATATTGAAGCTGAAACTCCAATACTTTGGCCATCTGATGTGAAGAGGTGACTCATTTGAAAAGACCCTGATGCTGGGAAAGATTGAGGACAGGAGGAGAAGGGGCCGACAGAGGATGAGATGGCTGGATGGCATCACCGACTCAATGGACATGGACTCCAGGAGTTGGTGATGGGCAGGAAGGCCTGGCGTGCTGCAGTTCACAGAGTCGCAAAGAGTTGGACATGACTGAGTGACTGAACTGACCTGAATTTAGTTCTTAATAAGAGCTCACAATAACAGCAGCTCACAAACTTCCTGTAAGTTAAACCATCTCTTCTGGAGAGCCAGTCAGAGTAGGCATGAGCCAGCTCCAGCACGCCACTGGGAGAAGAGATTTTGCTCCTTACTCACTACGTGTTTGTGGGGGAGGAAGTCAGTGCTTCCTGACTCCCTGGGCTTCATTTTCCCCACTTGAGAGACTGGATCATCTTGATCGTGATGTGCTCTTTGCCCTGACTTTCTGTGTGCAGGGACACGGATGCATGCCTCTGGGTGCTTTCCTGGGATGAAGCAGCAGTCCCTGGGTCACCAGAGAGTCAAAAGCAATCAAGATTCTTAGGAGAGGAGAAAGAACAGCCCGGGGTCCCAATGCCTTATGTCTTCATCACTTCAAGAATTACTGTTTTATTCTGAAGCATTGGCAACGATCTGAGTATATTGCAAAAATAATAATAGTAATAAATACAACTTATATTTGCTATAAAAGTGCTCTCTGTATATTAACTCATTGAGTCCTCATTATAGGCACAAGGTTGGTAATATTATTACACAAATTCAAAAGATGAAGATGTTCAATAAAAATAAATAGGTAAATAAATAAGGAGTTTGGGATTAACAGATACACACTACTATATATAAAATAAACAACAAGGTCATACTCTACAGCACAGGGAAATATGTTCAGTATGTTTTAATAACCTATAAATAAAAAGAGTCTGAAAAAGAATATATATACATATTATAGAGTTGCATATATATATTTTTTTTTGCCAAGAAGCCAACACTTTATTTGGGCTGAAGCACTTTGCTATACACGGGAAACTAACACAACATTGTAAATCAACTATGCTTCAATAAAAGATGAGGTGAATATTGTTATTAATATCCCAATTCAAAAGATGGAGAAATGTACAAAAGAGGTTACCAGGAGGCTAAATGGTGTGTCTGAGACCACACAGCCAGGGATTTGAACTGAGATATGCTATTAACCATTACTGACATGTCCATCAATGGCAGTGAGGGAAAAGGAGCATGCTTTGCAACTCAGCACAACTGGCAAAGACCCCATTAGTTTGGGAGCAACATCCAGCCAAGACCAACAGAATATGACCAGATCGCTCACCTCACAGTGACTGACGAAGTTGGAAGAAAGGAAGGGTCACCGTGGCGACATGTGTTAATCACTCCAAGTTCACAGATGAGGAAACAGGCTCAGAGGGGTAAAGAGAGCTTCTGAGGTCCCACAGCGCTGGCACAGAGGGGAGCTGTGATATAAGCCCAAAGGGGTCAACTTGGCCACACGCAACAGCCAGCCTCAGGCGCTGGGCAGGCATGAGGTTCATATAAAATTACAGCCATTCCCAGATGTCGAGATAGGTGAGACCCCAAAGAAGAATCTGGCTGGAAAACTGCAGTTAATATGGGGGAAATACCCCTCAATGAGTAAATCACCCAGCCCCAAGGGAGATGAATGGTAATCACCCATCCCTGATTATCAGCAGATCCTTTCTCACCCTGTCAACCTGTGCACAGGTATTTGTGCCTAGGTTCCTGTACTAATGACAACAGTTAGACATGGTTCAGTTCAGCTCAGTCCATCAACCTTGTCCAACGCTTCACAACCCCATGGACTGCAGCACACCTGTCCATCACCAACTTCCAGAGCTTACTCAAACTCATGTCCATCAAGTCGGTGATGCCATCCAACCATCTCACCCTCTGTCGTCCCCTTCTCCTCCTGCCATCAATCTTTCCCAGCATCAGGGTCTTTTCCAGTGAGTCAGTTCTTCCCATCAGGTGGCCAAAGTATTAGATTCAAGGGCTGATAAAGGTTCAGAGGAGGGGTCAAAGTGACACTGTTTACACGCCTATAGTTCTTTGCAGGAAAACAGTGCAATCAAGAGACTAATTGAAGGTGAGAATATTCTTCACAGCCAGAGACTCTCTCACAACAACGGCTCTGGTGAGGCCAGGCTTGAGCCCCCAGCTGTCCTCCCTCTGAAGGGCCAGACCAGGGTGCACTTCTTCTCTAGGATCAGTGACAACTAACTTGTGCATGGAACACCTCCAATTCAGAGAACCCCAAGATGGAGTTTCAATTAGGGCTTCTTATCCCTAGCTTGTCATGTAGGCATGTTTTTGCCAACAAACCAGCCCCAATGGCAGAGCCTTTGAGGGTCTCACCAAGACCAGGTACAAATCATCAATCAGCAACACTGAACTGTTAGATGCCTCTGACTCATGGGGCCAAAGCAATGCTATTAATCAGTCTGGTCAACAGTATGACCAGTGGTCAGCGTCCTACAATCACAGGTCATTAAACAAAGATGAGAGGTACATATTTAACAAACCATTCAGATAAGCTGAAAGGATGGGCCGTGCTTAAAAAGGGTTCCACTCAGGAGAACAAAACTTTACTACCCCAGAGGAGGTGCGTGAGAAAAATTTAGGAGTTATCAGTAGTCATCAGTTTAGTGTGAATGTTGTGGTACGGTTACAAAAAAGCTAACAAGTATTCGGGTCATATTAACAGAAGCACAGAATATATATCGGGGAGGTGATAGTCCTGCTCAACCCTGTGCTAGGCAGATGCCACCCGAACCTTTGAGCTTTGCTGTGCTCACTCGGCAGCAGTAGGAGGAGATGATGTTGGAAGGTAGGACAAGGCTTCCAGATAAGCAGTGGTTAGAGGAAATGAGACTGCTGGGCCTGAGGAAATGATGCCTTGGTTTGGGGGTGGGGGCGGGGTTGTTCCTTTCAGAGTGATTTCAGGGGTTGAGTCAGGCTTTAGCTGATTTTGGAGCTGCTGTTCTCAATGGTCATTGTAAAGGGACTCTGGCATGATCATACTTGGAGATGCATCTGAAGAGCTCTTTGCTGGTTCTTGGGTGGAAAAGCAGAGTGGTGTGTGTGTGTGTGTGTGTGTGTGTGTGTGTGTGTGTGAGTGTGCTTCCTCTGTCTTGACTTTATGACAAGGAGAAGCATCCAAAGGCACTTGCACTGGCCAACTTTTCCTGGAACTACCCACAAGCAGGAATGTATCACATCCCATGGCAAGGGGCGATGAGGCGGCCAAGATCCTGGAGTACGGATTTTGGCTGGTGGAGGAGGGGTGACTACTCCCTAACACAGCTGTTTCTTCAGTGTCTTTGACAGCAGGTCTGCCACTTAGGAGTTTGCTAAAAAGTTGTGGAACTATGGACTGGATGCATTTTCAACTTTTTGAAACTCACCTGGGTATCCCCTCCCCAGGCTCTGACTGTTCACTCTTTGGGCTAGGAAGATACCGCCCCCAAACCTCAACACACACACAGATCCTGGTGTTATAGTGAGCCTTTGGGACCTCAGCTCTAGCCCCATTTCTGTACCTCACTGCTGGTGAACTTGGGCAAGACCCTGCCCTTTTGGGATTTGGTTCTTCATCTCTAAACCAGAGATGCAGCCATCTGTGCTGTTTTATGGGGATTGTTATGGGGAAACTTGAGATACTGGCAATGAAGTTGTTCTTGGCTATCTGGGAGAGGGACTATTATTGTCGTTGCCGTCATTGCAATCCCCTGATCTGTGTGGTATGGACCAAAGCTCCTATTCCCCTGCTACATCAGCTAGAATGCTTTCAGCTGGTAGCAAGAGAAAACCCGCTCTAAAGCGGTTTTGAAATGAGGGCGCTACTGCTTTGAGAAAGGGCAGTCCAGTCGTGTGTGCCTGATTCATCATCTCAGTCATGTCCTGAAGGACTTGGTTCCTTTCTGCCTTTCCTCTCTGCCATCCTCCGTCTGTGGGCCACGGACCTAGGACTTATCACCTCATTGTGGCAAGATGGCTGCAACCTCTCCAAGTAACATATCCTCACTCAACAATGTTCAAAGTGAAGAAAGGGGTATGTCGCTGGTCCATGTCTATTTACAAAAGCGAGCATTTATAAAAGCGAGGGACATTTCTCAGAACTCCTCTCACATCTCAGTGGCTGGTTTGTGGCTTATGTCTACACCCAGGCCACTCACTTGCCAAGAGAAGGGGACCACCATGGTGGTCTTAGTCTAAGCAGAAGTCAACCCTTATGGCTTGAGAGGGACACAGTCTTCACTGAAGAATGAGGCTTCTTAGAAGAGGGCAGGGCGAAGACGGAATTCTGTTAGCAGAAATGAACCAACGGGGTCTGCCCCATCTTGAGAACGGCCTAGGATAATGGTCCACCAGCCCCCAGCTCTGCCTTGCTCTTTCCCTTACTCCCTCCTTCCCTCAACTTTCTCTCCCTCCCTTCCTTCCTTGTTCACCCAAGGTCCAACTGAGGGCTACCACTGCGTGGGTCCTGGGGAGTCTGTGAAGACAAGGCACAGCCATGTCGTCAGGAGGTCCAGTTGAGTAGGTGCATGAGATAAATATACACCCTGATGTGAAAGAGTGGGAGGGGGCAGGGTGGGGTACAGCGGTGGGAAGTCTGAAGGTGGATCCTGTGAAGAAGGACACTCCAGCAGAAGTGATGACGGAGGTGAAGGCCTGAGAAGTCTCAGAGGTCATCCACTGCTTGGTCCCCACTCTTGGTGGCAGATGTGGCCCAGAACTCCTGATCCCTGTGCTGAACAGCCAATGGTTCCAGACAGATGGCCAGAGAGAGTCCGGAGAACTTAATCTGCCACAACTGCCACATCTGGAAAATGGGTCTAATTCTTCCACTGCTGGCTGAAGGGATTGAAGGATGAGGAGACAGGTTTGACTGTTAGACATCAACATGGGAGGCCTGGCTTCTCACCCCAGCCCCACCATTGACTCTGCGTGACCTTGAGCATCATATACTCTGAGCCTCAGTTTCCCCACCTGTAATATGAGGAAATTGGGTTCAGAGGCACTAGAGGCTCTTTCAGGGATGAATTTCTTTTGCGGAAGGTCTCCACACTTGGGTCAATATCAATCCTCTGAAAAACAATCTTTGGATGTCTCCCAACTGTCTGCCACTTGGCCCAGCCCTGAGGAAATAAAACCAGACTGGGGAGTGGGGAAAAGGCCCCGGGGAGATGGTCTGGGATGCCCAGACAATGCGATCACGTGCCCAGAGGATATGCTCTCTCCTGGAGAGTGGCCCAGGAACTTCTCTGGCTTCATAGCTCATTCCTCTTGGTGGAATGATTGTTTCTGGGGTCTTGGCAGCCAATGGGCCAGAGTGACGTGGTCCCCCAGGCAGGCAGAACCCAAGCCTTGGGAGATAGGCAGGCAGTGATGAGAGCCGGTGCTAACTCCAGCCTCCTCCCCTGGGAAGCAGAACTAGACTGGCATTGTCTGGAGTGGGTAGAGGGAAGGGACCCTCTTGGAGACTGCCTCATTCTCCAGCTTGGAGTTCAAGTTCAGTTTACTTTACTGAAATGCTTTGTCCTGGGTGCTGAGCATACAGCCAGGAGCAGGACAGAGGAAGACTGGTGTACCTGCAGCCCCTGAAATCGGGCCCTGCTGCGTGGCAGGTGCCTAACGAATACTTGGGAGGATCCTGCTATAGAGAGGCAGCGGGTGGGAAGGAGCTGCCTAGGCCTAGTCTGGCAGACTTGACTCTCATGTATGCATATCTGCCTTCCTTCCCCCTCTCTCATTCCCTCCCTCTCTCCCTTCCTCCTTCCCTTCCTCCTGCGGCAGCTGCTCACAGCAGGGACCCCAGCTTGTATTCACCTGTGACCAGTGCCCAGCTCAGGACCTGATGCACTTGGAAGAAGCATCCTCCTCTCTCCCTCTCATCCTTCCTGCCTCCCTCCCTTCCTTCCCCCTCCTTCCCTCCTTCCTTCCGTCCCTCTTCTTCCCTTTTCCCCTCCCATCCTTCCTTTTCTCCTTTCTTCCCCCCTCCCTTCCTCCTTTCCTCCCTCCCTCCTTTTCTTCCTTCCATCATTTCACTCAGCATCTACGGAGTACTTCGCATGAGCCAGGCACCGTGCTTCATGCTAGTGTTAGAAACTCAGCATGGCAGCTGCTTACGGCAGGGACCACAGCCTGTATTCACTACGACCCAGCTCAGGATCTGATGCACGGCAGCATCTCCTGATTGGCTGAGCGACCAGGGGATGAACGACTCTATCATGAGACATGCACTGTCTGTACAAGTCCTCTGGGACGTGCAGAGTGAGCCAGATACGAAAGAAAGGCTCATCACAGTATGCCCAGCAGAGCCGGGCATCGGAAGATTGGGGGCTAATACGTGGCATCCAAGTTCTCCTCCCAGCTCTGTGGCACCAGTGAAATCAGTATGAGTTGAGGCAGGACTTCCTGACCTGTGCTGTCTGTCTGTCTGTCTCCTTGCTCACCTCCTCCAGCAAACTCTGGAGACAGGAAGCACCCCTGGTACATGATGGGTCCTCTGGAAAGGCCTGGTGGATGAATCGGTGGAGGTTGATAGCAGGGTGGTGTGCAACCCTCTTTCTGCAGGTAGACCTCATATAGCAATTTAGCCAAACACTTACTGAGCCCTGACTAAGTGTCCGTCATTGAGCTACTGAGGTCACAGTTTCTCTCAAGATCAACAGTTTCTCTCAGAGCAATGGGTCCATGGCTGCTCTGCTTGGGCAGGAAGTAAACCATGTGCCTCAAAGTGTTCTCACCAGGCTGGGAATTCCTAGCCTTCTGCCTCGTCCCTCATCTCCTTGGGCCTGCAGGGAGCGTCCGCTCAGTTCCCAGGCTGATCGCCTTCTGCCCCACAGAGACGGCCCCCTTTTGGCTGGCCTGTGAGTGCTTCACCCCTTTCTCAGGGTGGGTGATGGCTCAGTGTCTACGGACCCAACTTTCATCAAGACTGTTTGTGCCCAGTCCCTGGCGTTGTGCCAGGAGCCTACTTGGCAGAAAGACCAGGTGTGAAGGAGCAGCTGAGGCAGGAAATGAGGTCTTCTCTGTAGAGGTCTAATCGGTGTCCGTGCCTCCTCCTTGCAACTGGCCATGAGCTCATGGAAGGCCATGAGCCTCACTTCCCTTCCAGCCCCGGAGAACACA
This sequence comes from Ovis aries, assembly GCF_016772045.2. NCBI lineage: Eukaryota > Metazoa > Chordata > Mammalia > Artiodactyla > Bovidae > Ovis > Ovis aries. The sequence continues at coordinate 9,580,032 of NC_056055.1, read as the reverse complement.
GGGGCCTCAATAATTATTTACTGCACTGGACAGATTGGTGAGCAACGATCTCCCTCTCTCAAGCTCAAGGGGCCACGATGAGGATCACGTTCAATGTACCCACTTTACAGATGAGGATAGTGAAGCTCAAAGGGGATGCCATCAATCTTTATGGGCTTCGGGGGAGGTTTCTCATGGGTCTTTGGGGCTTCCCTCAAGGAAGCAAGGCTCCCTAGGGCTCACCATGTCACACTCAGATTTGGGAATAAAATTTGGAAAAACCTTGGAACTGAGCCACTGACCTGCTGTCTGACCTTGGAGGAAATACATGCTCTTGCCTGGAAATGTCCTTCTGGCCGGTAAGTTGCACATCATCACCCACATGGTGCCATGGGGAAAACTGGGTGGTTTCTCCTCTTGGGCTCCCCTCAGTCCTTCTGCCTGAAATCTGCTCCCACCCCCTTGGCACTTTTGTGACTCTTCCACTTGAGTTGTCATCCCCCATGGCTGTAGGTTTATCCAACAGACACTTGGGAGCCAACGCCTACCTCCTCCTGGGAGTCTTCCTTGGTTTCTCTCTATCCCTCAGTCGGCTTGACAGTTCAGTTCATCTGTATCTCTCTGATGGTATCTACCACATTCTTCTTGTGTTATATTTGTGTGAGTGCAGGGGGTTCCCTATGACATGGCAGCATCTGATGTCTCCCATACAGACTCCTTTCGCAGCCCCAAGGTGCTGACCACAATACAAATGTGTGTGTGCCCGGGAAGCAGGACCAGGTACACATTTCTTTGTCTTCACTCCATAGTGGCAGACCCTTTTCCCCCAACTCTGAACAGGCGTTAGCACATTGGAGGATTGTAGCAGTTAAAGAAATTCATTTAAATTATTAATGGTTTGAGCATCTATTTTATTCTAGGCTTTATGCTGGGTATGGGGTTAGATCTAAGCATGACAATACCATGTTATGTGCGCTACAATATGGGCTGGAGGGGGTGGCTTCCCTGGTGGCTCATTGGAGACACAGGTGTAGGAGACACGGGTTCAATCCCTGATCCAGGAAGATCCCACGTGCCACAGGGCGACTAAGTCCGGGGGCAACTACTGAGCCTGTGTTCTGGAGCCCCAGCTACTGAAGCCCATGTGCCCTACAGCTCGTGCTCAGCAACAAGAGACGCCATCTCACCGGAAAGCCGCCGCAGGTAGAGAGTAGCCCCGCTTGCCACAACTAGAGAAAAAGCCTGTGCGGCAAAGAAGACCGAGCACAGCAAAATCAACAAATAAAATAATTTTTTAAAATATGGGTGCAGGGCAGAGCTTTGAGCTTCACCTAAAAGGACAGAGAGTGTGTGAACATGCAGAAAGAGGGTTTAGGGGAGAGAAGAACCTGGGAAGAGACAGTATGGACAAGACTTTGAAATGGGCCAGCTTGTCCAGAGCCTGGGTCCAGGCACCAGAAAGAGGGTGCTCACCAGGCAGAATATGAAGCTGGAGAGGTTGGCAAAGATCTGCTCAGAATCCTTTAAAGGCTAACATTTGAATTATCATGCTCAGCTGCGAAGACAGGAATCAGACAACCCAGGTTCCAATCCCACCTCCATCACTGAACAGCTTAGTGATCTCAGGAAAGTTATTTAACTTTCTGAAAGTTATTCAGAATTTCCATTTTCTCATCTGAAAAACAGAGATAACAGGCCTTTCATAAGTGGTGGCATTTAGAACAGTGCTGCACCAGGCTCAGGGCAGGCATGTGAGCTGCAAGATACTAGCGGAAAGAAAGTCTCCAAAGGAGGGGTATTTGCATACATATAGCTGATGCACTGCTGTACCACAGAAGCTAACACAACATGTAAAGCAACTATACTCCAATAAAAATTAACAAGAAAAGAAAATACTAAGGGATGCCCCAAACCCTTAATAATGAAATTTTATATCTAAGGGGAGGGGGTGCCTAAAGGGTAGCAAGAATCGGACACGACTTAGTGGCTAAAAAAAAAAACAAACAAACCTCAAGGTATATAACATTTTAATGCAATATTTAAAAAATGTCATACATACACGTCAAAAAATCCACGATGAACAAAACAGCAAAAAATGTAAATAAAGGCCAGCTTAAAGGAGGCAGCTCAAAACACATCAAGGATGATTGGTCTAGGAGTTCTCAATCTTCAGGAGTCCTGGACTTCTGAAAACCCGAGAACCGGTGGCCCCTTTCCCCCAGAAGAACGCACAAACAGGTATAGTTTGTGCAGATTTGGGGGGTGTTTCTGTACGCCTGGGGCTCGGCCAGGTGGAGGTTAAGAACTCAGGTTCAACGTGGCCATGCGAGGGTGGGTCCACGTGCCATCCAGCCGCCTGCGGGTACCGCAGTACCAAGCTGAGCCTCCCTCCTGGCAGCCTCGGGTGCTCTGCCCCCTGCAGGAAGCCTCACACAGCCTTGCTGCTGCTTTTTCTAATTTGCTTGGCTCGCCTTACGCTCCCTCCTCCCCCCACCACCCTCCCCTCCTTCAGCTTGGGACTTTTCCTAAAGTTGCTGAAACCAGACACCTTGCTCGACCGAGCCCGCGTGCAGCCACGGTTTAAAAGGCTGCCTTCAGTGCCCCCTCCCCGCCCCCAGCGGAGACTTCAAAAGGCCCGGCGGGCGCCGCGGCCCCTGCACCTATGAACCGCCCCCCGCACCCGGAGCCCGTGCTGGAGTCCGAGGACGCAGAGCGGCTGAAGTTCGAGCGCAGGCGGACCCGGCGGGTGGCGCAGCCCAGCGCGCCCATGCCCCTCCCGGTGCCGCTGCGCTCCGAGCGCCCGCGCCCAGTTTAGGGAAGGGGACCCCGCACCCCCGCCCCCGCGCCCGCTCCCGGGGCTGCGGGGACCCATGAATACAAATGCCGTTAGGCGCCCGAGGAAGGACCGACCGTCCAGCCTCGCACCTAGGGATCCAGTAAGTGCGCCGGGGTTCCTGGAGCGCTAGGGATACGGGTGTGTGTGTGCGTAAAGATACGCGCGAGTGGGGAGGGGGTGCACGTGCGAGGAGTGAGTGTGTGCCCTCCGCGTGCAATGGGCACTAGCGGAAAGCTCTGTGCAGCTGGGGGTAGGGCGCGAGTGTGTGTGCACTTGGGCAACGTTGGGTGTGTGCGCACGTGAAGGTATGTATGAGAAGTATGCACGCGGCTGTGTACGTTGGGAGGATCTGACTAGGCTCGTGTGCATTTACGCGCATGTAAGCACTAATGTGCATGCATCTGCGTGTGTGGAGTCTGGGTGTGCGCTCGATTCCAGACACCCCAGGGTGGGTTCGTGTGAGCCCAGAAGGAGTGCGTGGCTGCGCTTGCATGTGAGTGAGTGTGTGTCTGAACTTGGAGCAAGTGTAGAAATGTGTGGGAATGTGAACAAGCCGTTGGAGGTGGAGGTGGAGGGGCTTCTAATGCCAGGGTTCGGACTGGACCTGGGAGTCTGCGAATTCGCCAGGTGCTTGTGGCGTCTTCAAGGCGTGCATTTCTGCGCTCCGGCGGCGGGGGGTGCGGGGTGGTCTGAGTGAGACCTTGGTCTACGCTGAGGTGGGGAGGTAGGTTAAACTCGCGTTTCTTACCTCGTACAGAGGAGAGAGAGACCTCCTGCTTTGCAGGCAGACACTTTATGGTCTGAGCCACCAGGGAAAATTAGGGAGAGAGGTGACCAGCATTTAAGAAACCCACCCATTACGTGCCCAGGAAAATCCGTTCTCCAGGATGCTGTGAATCTGAGACGAAAATAGGTGTGTGTGTGTGTGTGTGTGTGTGTGTGGTGGGACACTGGTTGCTGTTTTTATGAGAGTCAGGGCTGGTCCCAGATTTATCCCTGGAACTCCTTGGGACCTCGGGTTCCTTTCAGCAGTAGTATGTCCCCTTACCTCCTCTATCTGCCCCCAACTCAGGGACTCCCAGTCTCACAAAGAGGTCCCGAATCTCCGAACTGCGAACATCCTGCTGTACAGTCTTGGCCGACCCTGTCCTTTCTGTGAATCTCAGTTTCCCCATCTTTACAAGGGGGCTGGGGGTGGGGTGTCCCCGCGGGACAGTCGTGGGCTCGCGGAGGCTGTGTCCCCGGCTGTGTCCGGCAGGGGGCAGCAGGGGGCAGCAGAGGGCGGCCCGGCGCGGGGAGGAGAGAAGGTGGAGAGCCACCGCGGGCCGAGACTTTAAATCGCCTTCATTTCCCCCAAATCCTTCCTTTTCCTCTCCTCCCCCAGGCCGGCGGGGAGGCAGCTTCTACCGCCCTCCGCGCGCCCTCGCCCGGCCTTGCTCTGTCTCCGGGGACCGCCAGCAGCCCGCCTCCAAAAGTTTGATCATCTTTTTTTTTCTTCTTCTGCTTCTTCTTCCTTTTCGGTGGAAGCAGAAAAGAGCGAGGCAGGGGCGAGCGCGGCGCCGGGACTCCTGGGACCATGGGCCTGGCGCGGGCGCCCGCGGAGCTCCGGCCGCGCTGCCTGCTTGCTCGGGCGCCCCTGGGAGCCGGACTGCGCTGGGGGAGCGGGGGCCGCGCGCTCTGAGCCGGCCTGGCGCGGCGGGGCGGGGGGCTGGCGGCCCCATGGGGCGCGCCCACACTTGCCCCCCGGGCTCGGGAGCATGAAGTAGGGGCCCGCCATGGGAGCGGGATCGGCGCGGGGGACCCGAGGCACAGCGGCGGCGGCGGCGGCGCAAGGGGGGTGAGTACGGGCTCGGGGACGCCCCCTCCCCAGCTTCTGGCGGCTCCAGCCCCGGGGCAGGCTGGGGTTCCCCGCCGCGCGGGACGCTTCCAGCGGAACGTCAGCTTCCTGCCCCTTCCTGCGCCCCTGCAGGGCGGGCCGCCAAGGGTTAACGCGGGCAGCGCCCCCGGCCCGGAGAGGGTTGGCGAGCCGAGCGCTGCCCGCCCTGCCCCGCCTGGCGCGGCGGCCGGATCGCGTTGGGGCGGGGGCCGAGCTGGGGAGGGTCGCTGCAGAGCCCGCCCCGGGGTCGAGATTGAGGGCTGGGGGTGGCGCCTGGAGCGGTGGGCGGGGGAGAGGAGGGGGCTCTTTGGATGCTTGGGGGAGGAGGGGTCTCCGTGTTCCAGTTGGGTGTCCACAGGTCCCCAGCCTGTAAGTCTCGGTTTCTGTCTGTTCTTGGGAAACCGTCTGCAGATTTCCAAGACTCCTGCTTCTGTCTCGGTGTCTGTGTGTCTTTGCACGTCCCCTGTTTCTGGAAGTCGCCGCGTGTGTGTCAGTCTGTTTGGGTCTGTGTGTCTCGGCGCTTCCTTGCTTGGGGAGGGGCGGGGGGGGGGCGGTGGGAGTGGGGGTGGTCCTGAGTTGCTGTTGCTTTCCCGTCATGTGTGTTAGAAAAAGTGAGAACCAGCATGTCAGGGCAGAAAGGGCCCGGGGAGATGACTAATTCGAACCCCTCTTGGCACAGATGTGAGCCCCCGCGGGCCCCTGAGGGCCAGGGAATCTCTGGTTCCCACCCTGCGGAGTAGGAGTTGTAAAGAGTGAGCGTGTGCAGGAGGAGTCACTGGCGTGGGTGTGTGTGGGAGTGAGCAGGCGGGGAGCAGCCCCTCCGGGCCCCACGGACTGTGCTTCATGCTCACCGCCTGCCTGGAGAAGCAGAGAACTTGCTCCCTGCCCATCCTGCCCCCAGGAGCAGGGACTGTTCCCAAGAGGCTGGTCTGGGTTGCAGCTCCGCCCTACCCCACCGAGTCCTGCCCCCTCTGCGCTGGGATCAGGGGGGCGATGCCGCCCCCTTTCTTTCCCATGTCTTGGAAAAAGCTGGCTGGCTGAGATTCTCCCACACCCCCCTCCTCCCACCGCAATGCATGCACACACACATACACACACACACCCCCCATTACCACCACCACCACCACCAGTAAGCGCACTGCTGACTCATTTTCTCCAGAAGACCCTGTGCCAGGGCAGATGCCAGTGGTTGGGTAGAAAAGTGGTGCCAGGAGAGCACCCCACAGTGGGGCCCAAGCTTTAGGCAAGTGGGCAGTCACGTGGCTTTGAGGCCCAGCCTCTGCCTCCGTTGCTGGTGCAGTACCCCAGATGCTATGCCCTCCGGTCTCCTGCTCTTCTGCACCTTCCAGATCAGGTTCCAGGACACTGTTATGGAGCATCCCTGGCTTCTCTTTGCTTCTCCATCCTCCCTGTCCTCAGAGCACTCCCCTCCTTCCTTATGCTTCCATAAGCCTACTGTACCCCACCCCCCAACCCCCAGGCTCAATCCGGTAGCCATCAGCAGCCCTGGTGTTGCATTGGTGGGGACCCTGCCCTCCACATGTAACCTCCTGTCTGTCCCTCTCTGAGCACACTCTACCTGTTACTTTATTGGCATATTCTCTTCCTCCCTCTCTGTGTTTCAGGGACCCTCTTGATACCCCACAACCTGCCAGACCCACGAAATGCCATTTCAATTGATGGTGGAAACGGAAGCAAAACATAAACTCACACCCATGAGCCGGGAGAGCATGGCAGTCAGGCCGTGTGAATCCCTGCCTCTGTTCTGCAAGCTGGGGCAGGCGCCTTGCCTTTCTGCTTCTCCTTTTTCTTGTCCCCAAACAGGCATCTTCATTTCCAGCAAGCAGGGTTTGGTGAGGATTAGTGGGGCTGTGCTTGTAAAAGGCTTTTAGAGCAGGGCCTGGCATATAGTAAGTGCTCAATAAACGGCAGCTGCTATTTGTATCATTATTCACTTCATCTTGAATGGATGTGTGAGTCAGCTGGAAAATTCTGGGCTGCATCCTGTCCAGACAGATGACCTGTCTGTGTTCCCATAGAAGAGGTGTAAGGTGTGAAGAAGGCCTGGGCGTGGCTGTCTGGGCACATAGGGCCTGGCCAGCCCATGGAGGCAGGTGGGACAGGTCCACCCCTCTTCTCTTTTCTGTGGTCCTTTGGCCAGCATCCTTCCCAGCTCACTCCATGGACGCAGAGCCAAGCCCAGAGACCATGGGTCCACTTGGCCTCATGTTTCTATGCCCCGGGTCTTAGCTTGAGCACTCAGTGGATGTTCAGACTGGTATCAGTCCCTGAAGTTCCCCTGTGTTCTTGGGTAGCAAGGATGGAGGAAGAAACCATGCAAGCCAGCTGCAGGTTCTGGCAGCCTCGTGCTCCAGGAGTAACCGCTTTGGGTGTACTGGCAGAGGGCTTTTTTTGCAGGAGAGAGGAACACCTGGGTTCCCTTCTTGGAGGGCTTGGTGGCCAGGCTGTGTCTCCAAGGTCAGGCTCCCGAACTCATGGCTTCCGTTCCGGCCGCCTTCTGCTGTCTCTGGCCCCTGTGCTCTGGTCTTCCCGACATTCTGGAGCCCTGGCTTCGCTGAGCCAAGGCCCACGAGTCAGCGGTGAAAACAGAAGTCTGGAAGAACAAAGCTCTGAGCCAGCGCAGGCACTAAACGTTATTAGCAGTAGCCTAAATAGGATTGGAACGGGAGCAAAAGAATCGGCAGGGCCTCCCTCTGGGAGCCAACTTTCCAGGCCTGGAGCTTACTTAGATGGCTGTTGGCTCCCTAGGCTGCATCTCTGTTCCGGTTGGTGAAGGCTGGGACTCTGGTCTCTGGCAAGTAGGAAGTCCCTGTAAGTCTTTGATTTCTTCTTGGGATGAGTCAAGCGAAAATGGGCTGCTAAGTAGTGGAATCAGATGATGTGTGTCACTGGCATGCTGTGTGGCTTTGGGCAAGTTGCTTCCCCTCTCTGGGCTCCAGTGGCCCATCTCTACAAAGGGGATGAGACTAGAATCTGGCCTCGAAATGATCTCAGAGGACCGTCTCCCACTCTATGAAGTGAAGTGAAAGTCGCACAGACTCGTCACAACCCCACAGACTATATAGTCCATGGAACTCTCCAGGCCAGAATCCTGGAATGGGTAGCTGTTCCCTTCTCTAGGGGATCTTCCCAACCCAGGAATCGAACCCAGGTCTGCCACATTGCAGGCGGATTCTCTACCAGCTGAGCCACCAGGAAAGCCCACTTTATTCGCACTCTATGCTCCCTTGCTATACTTTGGCAGTTTCTGGGTCAAGTGCACAAGGAATCCAGGTCTGAGAGGGTCAGTTGCATTTGTTGAGGTGAATGAAAGGGAGACAAATATTTTTTTAAATAGCTCTTTCAGGGCTGAAATTCTCGAGTTAGAAACCATGGTGTTAGGAAGCTTAATTGAAGGGGGTAGTCTGATCCCATCTCTCCTGGGAGTCTTCTTTCTCCTGGGATTACAACTATTGCCTCTGAATTTATCCTTTTATTCTCTACAGGGTAGTCACCTTGGCATAACTCCAGCAGGAGAAATTGACCGAGAAGGATGTGCGTGGTTCTTGTACCCTCTCCTCTCCACCTGACCTGTCTTTATCAGCTTGGGGAGCATCCTAAGAAGGGTGGATGTGACGATACAGGGAGAGACTCAAGGAGTGAGGGCTGGTGCCTGGAAAAGACTGAGAGAAGAGGAGACAAAGGAAATGAAAGAGAAACTAGTGAGGTTGCAGGAACCCTGCAGAGCCAGGAGCACTGTCTTCTGAGGAGGTCTTCTCAGGAGAAATGAGTTCCCTGGTCCTCTAGTTTCAGGGACTGCTGATCAACAGAAAGGGCAGTTGATTTCTTTATTGCAGAACTTCTCAGAGCCTTTGATATGCGGTTGTGTTTTGGAACTACCAAGACTAGGATGTAGGAGATGGCTCTTCCTCAGTAGATCTGGCCAGTTTCCTGGAGTAGCTACCCGGTGGGTATGGGAAAAAGTACCTAGTCCCCAGAGTCTGCCCACGGTGACCTTGAGAAAGTACCTGCCCTCCCTAAGGCTAAGTTTCTGTCAAATCAAAAAGAGCTACCTCTTATTGCTTGTCATAGCTGATGGGGCTACCATTTACTCCAAGTAGGCAGGTCATGCCAGGAGGGTCAGCCTCTACCCATCTCCCCAACTCAGGACAGCTAGGCACTGACCTTTTGTTATTGCTGATGGTAAGCTGGAGGCAGGGAGGACAGGTCCCATGTAAAAAGCATTCTCACAGCAGTGGCAGCAGATTGGAGAAGAGAAGGAAGGGAGCAAGGGTTATCCAGGAGCATCCTTGGAAAAAGTCAGAGGTGGGGTGGGCCTAGTGGCAGTAAGTCTTTGGGAAGAAACTTTTTAAAGTCCAGAGTCCTGTAGTTCCAGATGACATTCATTTCTTCTGTAAAAATACACTGAACATTTACTACATGCCTGCCAGGTGCTGGGAATCCAAGACAGACATGGGCCCTGCCCTTCAGGGACTTGAGTTGGAAAATGAGACAGGAAGATAGACAGACACACATGGGATACCTGGGGAGGTACGTGCAGCAGACTGTGGGAAATGACATCCTGGCTAGACTCTAACCCATGAGTGGGAGCTGACCAGGCAAAAGAGTGGAGTCCAGAGCCCTTGAGACCAGCTTGTGCTGAGGCCCAGAAGCTGAAGGCTTTCAAGGCACCGCCATCAGCGTCTGAGTGCTGTTTCAGCTAGCTGCATGTAATTCCCAACTGAACATGGCTTAAGCAGTAGGGGACTCATTACCTCCTATGTCAAGAGGTCCAAAGGAAAAGCCGTAATAGGATTGGCCAGTTTAGCATCTCAAGTGTCATCAGACACCCACCGTTCTTCCTTTCTGGCATTCTCACATGTTCACGTGGCTTGTTACCTCATGTTCACAAAACGGCTGCAGCAGCAAGTCTTCATTCAACAGCATTCAAAGGCTAGAAGAAAGCCCTTACTGTGTTCCTTTGAAATGCTTTCTTCGAGGTCCTGACAGACATTCCTGACATCTCATTGGCCACATTTGCGTCATATACGCAGGCCTAAACCAGTCACTGGCATGGCAGATTCCCAAGATGGACTTAGATCTACCCAGAGTCATCCAATTTCCTTTGAAGTTCCTGAACAAGCAAGAAGAGGGGGAAGGCTATGGGTAGGTAACCACCAGTGCCTTCCACATTGTCTAGGTCAGGATTACCATTGATGCTAATTACAATTAAATTGGAGGATTTGCTATTAAATCACAGAGTGTGAGCTTGTTTTCCAAGGCCTCCAGGGAGCTAGGAAGAACCTGGGGCTCCCGTCATCTACTCTGGCAGATGGGTTTCCTGGATTACACAATTCCCCAGAAGCACATCATCCTAGCCTTCCTCTTGGAAATGGATCCTGGGCCAGCGTGTCCCAGCCTTTGCCCTCACCACCCGCCTGGCGGGGTTCTTTCTGCCTGCCTCCTGGCTGGCCGGCTCTGGCCACGTGCCGCCCTCCCCTTTGCCTGCCTGGGGATCAGATGCCCCAGTGGCTTCGGGTGTCACCAGTGGCTGCTCCCACAGGAAGGTGAAATCAGATCACTGCCTCTGCCCATCTTGGCAGGAGCCCCTGAGCAGAGCATTAACCCTTCTGGGACCCAGCTTGCAAGGGCAGCAGGGTTGGTCTAAGAAGCACTTCTGTGGCTGGCAGCAGTCCGAGCCCTTGACATGCATGAGCTCATTTAATCCTCACGCCTGGCTTACAAGATAGGGAACGTTAGCTGAATTGCAGAGAAGGAGACAGGCTCAGGGAGGCTGAGGGACTCATCCAGGGTCATACAGCTGGTATGCAATGGGGCCAGGTTTGCACCTGGTTGGGGGGGCCCTGACTCCCCATCATCTCCTCTTCTCTCCTCCCTCTTCCATTTTCTGTGAGCATGAAGCTAGTAGGCAGCTTCCTTAACGTGCAGTGGTCCAGGCTAAACGGTCGTCTCCCACCCCTGGCCCTGAGTCTGGAGACTGAGTTCTTCTCTTTCCTGCCCTTTGAAGATACCTGTCATCTAAGCAGACCCCTCTGGTCTTCCTGCTGACCTTTCCTCCCTGGCTCTGCTGCCTATTGGGTCTCAAGATCCTGAGGCCATAATGCAGATGGGGAGACTGAGGTCCAGAGACAGGGAGGGGCAGGGGCTGGTCTTTTGTTGCCCAGGGCATCAGTGGCAGATTTTGATCTGGACCCTGAGTCTCCAGGGCAGGGCTTCCTGCCTGTGACCTTGATTCACTGATCTGTAAAAAGCGAGATTGTATTTGTACTATGTAAGCAGTTCCTTTTTCAGAAGGCTGCCTGGACCCCAGGAGTATGGGCTGGTCCAATGGAGTCCTAGAGTCTGCACCTCACCTCCCACCTCCCCTGGGCAGGACCGGGGTGGGACTGGGGCTGGAGGATTCCCTCCCAACTCCCCGGCTGGATCTGGATGTGAGGGGTGGAAGCTGATGCCGCATCTGCTTGTGTCTCCTGGTCTCTAGGGGGTTTCTCTTCACCTGGATCTTGGTCTCGCTCGCCTGTCACCTGGCCTCCACCCAAGGAGCTCCTGAAGGTAACTGTCTCTTCTCTTTGTCCAGGGGGAGACAAAGCAGGACGGAAGGGATCTGGGAACGCAGGGGTAGGAGACATCGGTGCCCCTAATGGGAACACAGTACCTCAATTTTCTCATCAGTAGAGTGGAGCCAATCATTAACGAATTCTCTCCAGCCTTGAAAGCATCCCGTTTGATGTTTTGTGAGGGTAGGAAGCGCTCAGTGCAGAAATGTAGAGAGGCGATGCTTTTGTTCCTCTCCAAGGCAGAATGTAAGTTACACTAGGTCAGTAAGCCTCAGTTGTCCCCCTTTGTCTGATGGGTACCCCAAGAAGGGCTGACAAGAGGCATGAAGGACTCCAGCATCCTGGCATACTCCTGTGATCTGCACTCCCCTTCCCGTGAGATGCTGCTTTTCCCTGCTGTCCCTGAGGATCTGTCCAGGGGGCCCCAGGCGGCGGGGGGGCCGGGGGGACTGGCTACATAGCTACCCATGGAAACTGAAACCTCTCCCACATCTGTTTGTCAAGCAGCCACAATGCCTCTTAAAATAGCAGCCCCTCCCCCTCCTCCACGCCCGGCCCGTGTGCTGGGACAGGCACCCGGGCACTCCCAGAGCCCCTGTGGCCTGACCTGGCTGCTGGCAGGGATTGGGCCCCTGGGAGGGGAGGGATGTGCCCGGAAGAGACTTCTGCCGCCCAGCAACATTTTGTGCAAATGTCATATTTTCCGAGCTTGCTGTTTCCCCCACAAAGTAGGTGAACAGCTGTCCAGAGTCCTGAGTCAGGCACTGGGAAGGGGGGTGGGGGGCAGAGAGGCTGGGGCAGTGAAGCCAGGTTTATATAATAAAGGGATCTCACTGTGGCCAGCTGGCCGGGTCCCTCCATCTCGGCGTTGGGCTGAATTCATTCCCCGGTCCCCCAGCTCCTCTCCTCTGATGGGATCCTTCCTGCTTGCGTCTCTAGCCTGCCTTCAAGCAGTCAAGGGGCTCCAGTGCAGGAAGGCACAGTGATGAAGGAAGGGCCTGGGGCCAAGCAGCCTGGGTTTCAAGCCCAGCTGTGCCTCTGATTATAATAAGCTGTGTGACCCTGGGCAAGTTATTGGGTTGGCCAAAAAGTTCATTCATTATGGGGGCCCAAATGAACCTTTGGCCAACCCAACACTATATATGGCTCAGCTTTCTCACCCTCTTATCCGAAAGAGGGGGGATGACAGACAGTACTCGCTTCATAGATGATGGAGAGAGTCAAGAGTTAATGCTTGTAAAGTACTTGGCACATAGTAAATGCTCAATAAACATTAGTTCTTCCTCTTATTGTTGATTATATATTTACCTGTGACGTTGGGGCAAGAGTGGTCCTTCTGTGTCTCCATGGAGCCCGCAGTGATCAGAGGCTCCTGGAGGCTTAGCGGTGACCACCTCTGCCAGCTCCAGGTGGCTGAGTCGGGAGGACTTGGCCCCTGAACTGCAGTGAGTGTGCAGGGGAGGCCTGGGGACTGCCTGGTGGCAGCTTTAGAGCCCACCTGGAGAGGGTGATAAGGGGAGCCTCCTTGGTGCCCCCGGGCCTGGCCAGTTGTCATTTTCCCAGGGGGAGCTCAAGGGGCTGTAAGTGGTAGGGTGCAGAAAGAGAGGTCTGCAGGGCTGGGAGCCTTTTGGTCCCAGGTGAGGTGGGGCGCGGAGAGAGGAGAGGGGCTTTCTGCTGTTCTGACGAGCTCCTCCCTTTTAAGTTGTTTATAGTGAGAAGTGTTTTGTGATAGTAAGCGGCTTTCTGTGATTAAGTGTATAAAAGATGCTGCTACTCAGAGAATCCTTAAATGGTGGCTTGTTTTAGCTTAGGACCTGGGGACAGACAGAGGTGGGAGAAAGGAGGAATTTGAAGGGAAGTGAAGGCCCTTGGGTCCTAGAGAGGAATAAGAGCCTTCAAGCCTGAAACAGCAGCCTGTAGCTACAGTGTTTGGAACATTCTTAGGACTCTCTGACCACCTCCCTTGTCTTACAGGCAGGGAGACTGGCTTGGCGATGGGAGATGGGCTGGGCGGGGGGAGGGCAGTGCAGGAAGAAACTTAATCAGAAGCACAGAGTGCAGGGGTGGGTGAGGATCAAGAGGAAGACCACCTTATCATCTCCTAGGGCCCTGATGATGTCAGCACTCTTCGTAGCCTCATCTTACAGCGGAGGGAATGGAGGCTCAGAGTCCAGACCTACAGGTGGTCTTATCCGGCTCTAAAGTCCAGCCTTCTGTTTGCAAAGCCTGCTATGGAGCCATTATGCTGCCATGCTTCCAGTGCCCAGGTTCTGAGTTTCTCCCAGCCCATTTATCTCTCTGTCCATCCATCTCACAGCAGTCAGCCTAGGGTCTATGAAGAGCTGGCTGCATTCAGCCCAGCACACGCCCTTTACTCTAGGTGATGAGGGAGAGAGCATTCCACATTTAGGGGTCAGGATACTCAGCTCAGGGGAGGGGGTCTATGGACCTTTCCCAGAGCCCAGTTCCAGATGGAGTCTATACTTTCCTGCTGAGATGGGGCTCCCGAGCAGGCGTCTACAGGTGCTGGCAGCTCAGCTAACTGAAGGAGGTTGAATGACCCGATGAGAGGCAAGGTCAGGAAACCTTTCCATAAACACCCTGGAAACCCTCTTTTTGCTCTGGCAAGCTCTTGCCAGTGTAATTACCAGGCGGATGTGACCTGGCCAGACCACGGTCAGTTGTCCAAACCCTTTGCCAGAGGACAGAGGTTACAAGAATGCCTTGATTACTTCCTCTCTCTCTCCAAAGCCACACGGGGAAGAGGGGGGTCACTGGAAATGTCCTCTGCCTTCTGTGTAGACAGTGGCTCCCCTGGTCTGCTCTAGCAGACTAGGGTTCCTGAAGATGGTGAAACTAGTCCAGTCCCCTGGACATCCTTACCGAGCTCTGGTGCCATGAACATTCCTGTTGGTCCCTCACTTATGGGACTGCTTCCCGGAGGAGATGGCTTTTGAGGCAGAGAAAGGGGGAAACACGCCACATTGCTGCTGCTGCTACTAAGTCGCTTCAGTCGTGTCCGACTCTGCGACCCCATGGACTGCAGCCTACCAGGCTCCTCCATCCAACACGCCACATTGGGCAGTCTCTAATACTGTTAGCTCTAGCATTTGGTGATTATCATTATTTTTCATATTAATAGCTATCCTTCAAACATGCTTATTTTGTGCCAGGCCTCTTTTTCCCCCCAAGTGCATTAGCTCATTTAATCTTCACCACGTCCTTCTGAGTTTTGGTACTTCTATTATCCCATCTAAAAGACAGGAAAACTGAGGCACTGAAGTCACAACCCTAGTAAGTGGTGGAGCTAGGATTTGAACTCAGGAAGTTTGGCTTCAGTGTCTGTGTTTTTAGCCGCTCACAGAGGGCCCTTAACTTATAATGATTCAATTTATGATTTTTTAACTTAATGATGGTGCAAAAGTGAAACTGTACTTGGGGTGTTTGATTTTGATCTTTTTGGTCTTCTCCTGGGCTAGCGATATGCAGTATGATTGTCTCTTGTACACCGGGCAGCAGCAGCCACAGCTCCCAGTTGACCAGAGGATCACAGAGGGAAACAACCCATACACTTAAACCGTTCCGAACCAGCACAATCGTTCTGTGTCTCGGTTTTAGTATGTGTGTGTGAGATAGTTGCTCAGTCACGTCCACCTCTTTGTGACCACATGGACTATAGCCCACCAGGCTCTTCTGTCCATGGGATTCTCTAGGCAAGAATACTGGAGTGGGTTGCCATTCCCTTCTCCAGGGAATCTTCCTGACCTGGGGGTCAAACCTGGGTCTTCTGCACTGTAGGCGGATTCTTTACCATCTGAGCCACCAGAGAAGCCCTGTTTTTAGTATAGCCTCAATATATTATATGAGATATTCAGCACTTTGTTGTAAAATAGGCTTTGGATGGGGGCTTCCCTGATAGCTCAGTTGGTAAAGAATTCACCTGCAATTCACCCAGGTTCGATTCCTGGGTTGGGAAGATCCTCTGGAGAAGGCATAGGCTACCCGCTCCAGCATTCTTGGGCTTCCCTTGTGGCTCAGCTGGTAGAGAATTTGCCCAATGCGGGAGACCTGGGCTCCATCCCTGGGTTGGGAATATCCTCTGGAGAAGGGAAGGTCTACCCACTCCAGTATTCTGGCCTGGAGAATTCCATGGACTGTATAGTCCATGGGGTCACAAAGAGTTGGATATGACTAGACAACTTTCACTTTCAGGCTTTGTGTGAGATGATTTAGCCTAACGGTAAGTGTTCTGAGTTTAAGGTAGGCTAGGCTAAACTGTGGAGAAGGCAATGGCACCCCACTCCAGTATTCTTGCCTGGAAAATCCCATGGACGGAGGAGCCTGGAAGGCTGCAGTCCATGGGGTCGCTAAGGGTTGGACACGACTGAGCGACTTCACTTTCACCTTTCACTTTCATGCATTGGAGAAGGAAATGGCAACCCACTCCAGTGTTCTTGCCTGGAGAATCTCAGGGACGAGGGAGCCTGGTGGGCTGCAGTCTATGGGGTCACATAGAGTCGGACACGACTGAAGTGACTTAGCAGCAGCAGTAGTAGCAGGCTAAACTGTGATGCTCACTAGGGTAGGTATATTAAGTGCATCTTTGACTTAGGGTGTGACATTTGTTGTATGGGGCTGTAACTGCATTGAAAGTGATGGACGGTCTGTATATACACAGGATCACACAGCCCAGCAAGGGGCGGGTTCCAGCTCTGCTCTGTCAGTCACAGCCGAGGGGCGGCAGGCAGCAGTGGGTGGGCTGTCCTCACTGTCGCTGTGGCCGGAAGCAGGCCCTGACCGTGCCCTCTCTCCCCTCCTGCCCTCCCTCTCCAGATGTGGACGTCCTCCAGCGGCTGGGCCTCAGCTGGACAAAGGCGGCGGGCAGCCGGAGCCCCCCACCCCCAGGGGTCATCCCCTTCCAGACGGGCTTCATCTTCACTCAGCGGGCCCGGCTCCAGGCTCCCACGGCCGCCGTCGTCCCCACCGCCCTGGGCACGGAGCTGGCGCTGGTGCTCAGCCTCTGCTCCCACCGGGTGAACCATGCCTTCCTCTTCGCCGTCCGCAGCCGGAGGCGCAAGCTGCAGCTGGGCCTGCAGTTCCTCCCCGGCAAGACTGTGGTCCACCTGGGGCCCCGGCGCTCTGTGGCCTTCGACCTCGATGTCCACGACGGGCGCTGGCACCACCTGGCCCTGGAGATCCGCGGCCGCACGGTCACCCTGGTGACAGCCTGTGGGCAGCGCCGGGTGCCCGTCTCGCTGCCTTTCCACAGGGACCCAGAGCTCGACCCTGATGGCTTGTTCCTCTTTGGGAAGATGAGCCCGCATGCAGTCCAGTTTGAGGGGGCCCTGTGCCAGTTCAGTATCTACCCCGTGGCGCAGGTCGCTCACAATTACTGTACCCACCTGAGAAAGCAGTGTGGACAGGCTGACACCTACCGGCCCCAGCTGGGACCCTTCTTCCCCCGAGACTCTGGCACACCCCTCGTCTTCCAGACCGACCTCGCCCGGTTGGGCCTGGAGAATCTGACCACTGCCACGCCAGCCCTGGAGTCACGGCCGGCAGGCAGGGGGCCTGGGGTGACTGTGGGGCCTGCCGTGCCCATCAGGCCCATGAGGACTAGCACCACACGCCCGCCCCAGCCCATCACATCCCATCCAGCCTGGACCCCCCTGCCCCCAGCCAAGCTATCAGCCAGTGAGGGGCCTCCTCCCGTGTCCCCAGTCTCTCCCACCAGCTCCCCTAGACCTGTCCGGCCACTGCAGAAGAACACAGCCACCAAGACCTCCAAAAGGCACCCCGCCACACCTTCAGCCCTTTCTCCTTCAATTGCCCCAGTCAGAAGCCCCCGCCCCACCCAGAAAACAGCTCCGCCTGTCTTCACAAAGCCTGCCCCACCCACCAAGAAGCCGGTGCTACCTACTTCCCAGCCCATTCCTGCCAAAGTCTCCCGTCCCACAGTGAAGCCAATCCAGAGGAACCCCGGCATGCCCAGACTCCTGCCACCCAGTGCCCGGCCCCTACCTCCAGCTGCTGCCTCCTCTAAAAAGCCTCTGCCCCCAGTGGTCCAGGCTGAGGCCAAGATGAGTAGTCATGCCAGTGTGCTGGCTCCTGCCCGCACCAGCACACACAGACCTCCCCCAGCCACAGTCCCGCCCCCGTCACCTGTCCCCAGTCCTAGCCCTCCCAGGACCGATCGGCCAAGGGCCACAGCAATGCCTCCCACCTTCGCTCCTGGTTCAGCCTCCACTGGAAGCAAGAAACCCACTGGATCAGAAGCCACAAAGAAAGCCAGACCCCGGAAGCCTGTCCCACTCAGATCCGGGAAGGCAGCCCGGGATGTCCTGCTGAACGATCGGACAAGGGGGTCCAACCCGAGACAGCCCCGGGCCAGGCAGCAGACCACCCTGGCCCCAGCCCTGGCCCCGGCACGATTCCTGTCCTCCAGCCCCCAGCCCATCAGTACTGGCTATTCGTTCTTCCACCTGGTGGGACCCACACCTTTCCTGCTGCTGATGGGACCTCCGGGACCCAAGGGAGACTGTGGTTTGCCGGTAAGAGTTGGTGGGTGTGCGTTCTGCTTGGAGCTTGAGTGGCTTATGGGGCGGCTGGGTGGTTGCTCTTGATCAGGGCAGAGGAAGAGAAGCTAGACCGAAGAGCTGGTTATGGGCAGAGCCTTGACTTGAACCCGGGCCCCCCCATGCCTCCATCTCTCCCATATTCATGAATTGTACATCCTGCCTCAGATCTGTGGTCCTCTGGGATGATCTTGGGTCTGGTGGCCCCCTCCAGGTAAGAGCAACTCTGGGCTTTGGTTGGCCCAAGCCCCAGGTGACTGTTCGCTAACATAACTGTAAAGGTTGAGTGGGTGAAGGAAAACCACGAACTGACTGGCCCCTGGTCCCACAGTCCCCAAAGGCCAGCTCTCTGACTCCTGGACCAGAGCTCCTCCAGCCCCCTGGCTTGTCCGCAAGTTTCAGGCGAAGGTTATCCATGGGTAGTCCTGAATATGTTTTGTTTGGCACATGCAACATTGTTTAAAAATATTTAATAAGTGATTAATATTTTTTGAATGTTAGAGATTTCTTATAATAGGGTGACCAGCTTTTCTTGGAAGAAGGGAGAGAGGCAGTGGCCCACGGGCTGTGGCCGGGCTGTGGCTGCTTCCTTGGACAGGACAAGCCCGCTCTTGTCTGTGCTCATCCACACATCTCTTGATTGGTCTTCCAACACAGTCCTTTCATCTCGTTTCTCTTACCTGCTCGGCTCCTGTAAGACATTTGATTTGTGGGCCCTGGTAGAGGAGTTTGGGGTAAGAAGGGTCAGGGTGAGCGCGAACAATCAGGAAAGAGAGAAAGAACATTCTTCGTGCAGGACAGCGTCTTGAGGTTGATGCCTCCAGCGTGCCTGGGACTGTCTCCAGGGGCAACGACCTTTCTGCAGCTGGAGGCCAATTCCTCCGGTGGGGGGGACTGATGAGACGGAGTTTCCAGAAAGCTCGGGCCTCCGCTCTGTTCTCCTGCCTTGAAGATGACCACCGCATGGGTTCCTCCTTCCCGGGGCCGAGTCTCCCACCAGGCCCTGGGCTTGGGGTTAGGCTCCCCGCAATGTGGAGGCACTGGTAGATGCTGGGAATTCCCAGGCCTTACAAACACACTTAATGAGTTTTAATAATCATGAGGAATAATATTTATTCAGTCTGTCTCCAAGGGGACTGAGAGCCCGTTTTTATTGTAACCATATTGTAGAACTTATGGAAACTGTATGCATTGCTTTGCAATTATGTCAACATTCTGTTCAGGTCCCGCATTCTGAAATTGGCAGGGTAGGGTGCGGGGAGCTGAGGGAAGCAGGCCTCTCCCCGCTCCAGGCTACCCAGTCCTACCCAGGCGCCAGGTACCTTTGGCCTGTGACGGCTCAGCCTCCCAAGCTGAGCCTCCCAAGCTGTGGGGCTGCCAGCCTCGCTGGCTGTGAGGTTGAAAGGGGGTGAATTGGCCCCCTCTGACAGAGGAGGGTGAAGTGTAGGGTCTCCACCCTGCAGAGTGGAGGGCGCCAGCCCTGTCCCCCAGGGCTGTGTGTGATGTAGAGTGAGAGAGGCCGAGGACCAGCCTGCAGAGCTGGAGCAGGAGCAGGTTCCCAGGGTGTAGACTCTGCCTCGGGCCTTTCCGGCTGCCTGAGCTGTGGACTCTTCTCCCCGAGTTCAGTGATGCAGGTCAGCAGGAGGTGAGGCCTCTTGCCAGAACTGGTCTGGAACTCCTCCCACCCTGATCAAAGAAGGTGCTGGAGTTGACCTGTTCAGTGGATGGGTGCTTAGGGATCATTCAATTCACCCTTGCCATTGTGCAGGTGGGGAGCCTAGAGACTGGGTCCAGAAAGGGCCGGGATTCACTCAGAAGCCACACAGCACGTTGGAGGCCGAGCTGAAGTTTATGCCCCGGCTCCAGACCACAAGATCAGTGTGTTCCAATCTACCCCTTAAGTGTCCACTCTGAGATGCTAGGACTCAGGGCTTAGAGGCCAGGGGCTTGAGAGAGGGAGGCCCTGTCCTTGATCTGAAGTGAAGTGTTCAGTGGCTAGAACATCTTCTGTTTCTATACCTAGCGCATTCATGAGTTATTTCCACACATTCAGCATCTTCCTTTAGGACCTTGTAGAAACTGGTCCAGAGGGTAGGATGTGTGCCCTGACCCCTGCTCCATGAAGGAGAGGACCAGGGCCGGGGAGACAAAAAACTTGGCCAAGGGCACCCGGAATGATCTTGCAGGAGGAGTTGGGATGCGGTTTCTGTGGGGACCAAGGCTCTTCCTGCTTCAGCCCAGAACAGGTGAGGGCAAGAGGAAAGACATCAGTCTGTCCGGGTGCCATCCTGCCTGACGTCCTGTGCAATCCCTTCATCCCACCCGCCCCCCAGCTCAGAACCTAATCTTACTCCAGTAGGAACCAAGAGGCTTCTAGAAGCTTTGTCCAGTCTGCTGTGGCAAGCTGGTCATTTATATTTCACCAGATAGCAGAAATGATTAAGCGAAGTGGTGTCTTTGAGCAACAGCGACAAAAACTGATTCTGACAAGTGTTCCTTCTCTTCCCCCTTGTCCTCACCCAGAACCCTCATATACATACGTTTGGGATGTAACCCCAGCAGAGCGGAAGCTGCAGTGCCCGGGCATGAGATTTAATTGTCTCCAGTCTGGGCACACACCAATCTGGGTTTAAATCCTGACTCCACTCCTTACTAGCTCTGCAGCCCTGACTCACGCTAAGCTTCAGTTTCTGCAGAATGGAAGACGATAATAGCTCCCACCTCCTGTGAGGAAGCAAGCTGAGGGATCTCCAGGGCCACCTGGGAGTTCTAGATTTGTTGGGTGATAACGTCTTTCCTCTCCCTGAGGCTGTCTGTCCTCTGTGACCGGCTTTGCGAGAATTCCCTTCTTATAATTCACTGCAGGTCCTTTCGGAGCCTGAGAAGATTTTGTTTCCTTTTTTGAAAACATAATTTCTATGCATTTATGTTTGGCTGTGCTGGGCTTTCAGTGCTGCTCGGGCTTATTGCCGTGGCTTCCCTCATTGGCGGAGCGTGGGCTCTAGGGTACGCGGGCTTCAGTAGTTACAGCTTGTGGGCTCAGTGGTTGCGGCTCTCGGGCTCTAGAGCACAGTCTCAGCAGGTGTGGGACACGGACTTAGTTGCTCCACCGCGTGTGGGATCTTCTGGGACCAGGGATCAAACCTGTGTCTCCTGCATCAGCAGGCAGGATTCTTTACCACTGAGCCACTAGGGAAGCCCCTGAGAGGGTTTTCAAGGCTGTATCTGACCTGTTCTGCATGATCTCAAGGGGCACGGGACAGACTGGCAGAGGCTGAGACACAGCTCTGGGCCCAGGCTGGCCAGGAGTTGTAGCCACTTTGGGAGGGAGCTCTGTGGGAGCCCCGGGAGCGGGGTGGGGGGAGCATGGAAAAGCTGAGCTTGGCCCCAGGTCAGTAGGGGCGGGGAGGCTGCGGTTCACAGAGGCTGCACAGAAGCTGCACAGAAGCCCCACGCCCAGGAGGAGGCGAGTCAAGGCCTTATTTATTCACGCTCAGGCCGCTGGCATTTGCACGCCCTTGCACTTTTTCCAAGCGTCACCTCAGGGAGACCCAGCTGAGTGCCTGGCCCGAAGCAGATACTCCATGACTATCTAGGAGATGAATGAAGGAATTTGATCCTTATGAAAAACAGGGTGTCCTGACATGCAGGCCAGGCTCTTTGAAGTTACACAGATCTCTGCTGCCAGTGGGTAAGAAGGCGCAAGGAGTGCAGAAGCACACAGAATTTGGGATGACCTGAGTTTGAACCATTTCCTTATCCAGCCATCTTTTCCTTCTTTCAACAGATGTTGAATGAGTGCCTTCTGGGCGCTAGGTGCTGTGTGACCTTTGGCAAGTCACTTGACCTCTCTGAATCTTAGTTTTTACCCCTGTAAAAAGACGGTATTGTACCACCTACTTTTCCAGGGCTGTGTGGGTTGTCTGCCTCCAACATTAGAATCTGGATAGTTGTGGCTGGTTATGGATGTGCTGATGGCTGAGGCAGGGGCATGGTCACCCTGAGAGAACCAAGAGCTTCTGGCATAGGAGGGCGTTTACGCTGCTGGCGGTTAGGAATCAGAACTAGATCTTGAGTCGTTTCCCCCTTATGCTGGCATCGTCTAGAATGCAGAAGAATAGAGAAGTGTTTGCTTTGTCCTTGGCATGTCCTTTTTTGAGCTCCTGCTGCGTGCCAGGCTCTGTGTGGAGCAGTTTGCATGCTGTATCCTGTGGCCCAGGCAGGGAACAGCGTAACTGAGGGGAATTTAAGGAAGCGACTGTTTACAGAGGCGCAGGCACCGTCAAGGGAATCAACAGGAGCTGGAGAAGCACATGGGGTCCCACCTGAAGGTGCAAGAGGAGGGGAAGGTATCGCCATAAGCCAGTGAGTTAAAACATGAACTGGGGTCTCCGACAGGAGCTGGAACCAAACACAGCAAAGAGGGAGAAGGGAGAGAAATACCCCACCCACCCTCTCTTTCTACTCTGCAGTTTCCTGCTGGGCCCTCCTGGTGACAAGACTCAGCCAGAAGCCTGGGGGTGCGGCCTGTGGATGGGGGCTTCCCAGGACACAGAATGGATTTGGAGAGCGAATGGAGACTACCCGGCACACAGACATGTTATCTTGGGGAAAAAACAAACAAAAAAAAGCTATTGTATTCCCATTTTACAGCGGGGCAAACTGAGGCCAGGAGGCACAGGGAGATGAAGCAGTTTGCTCAAGGTCTCACTGAAAAGCCCTGTTCCAGTAGGCCCTTCCCTAGGACAGAGACTGGGGAGAGCTCAGTGCCCTGTGGGCTAACCTTGGGAATAATCTTGAGCTCAGATAGTTAGCGATGGAGGAGCCTTTTGAGATCCCCTGCCTCCCCCCACCTGGCTACAGGCACCGAGCAGAGCCCTGAGAATGAAAGGTCATTGCTCAGGGTCACCCAGAGTTAGCAGCACAGTCAGGACTGGTCTTGGGTTTCCCAGGTCCCAGGCCTGCGAAACCTCTTCTTGCTTGCTGCCAGGGGCCAGGCCAGCCAGGATTTCCTTCCTTCTGCAAGGCTTGGCAGGCGGGCTATTGTAGCTGGACACAAGGGTGGACTTGTTCCGTGGGCTGGGGTTCCCCGAGGCCTGGCTGCTGGGGGCCAGGACCCTTGGGGAAAGCCCGGAGTGGCTGTTTGGTTGTGTTCATGGCTCTGTTTGCGCGAGCCCCGAGTCCAGGCCTCGCCCACCTCCCCCAGACAGGCCTACGGCCCCCGCATCTCCTCCTCAGCTCCAGGCCCTCTCAGAGGCCCCGTTGTTTGCAGCGTGGAGTGGAAAAATCCCACCCCGGCCTCGTGAATCATCCCAGAGTCACTCGCTCAGGCTTCAGGCCTTGGAAAGAAATGGCAGCATTTTTCCACTGCATGGGGAGCAGGCAGGGTCTCGGATCAAGCGAGAGGGGCAGGGGGCATCCAGCCTCACTGAGTGTGGGGAGTTTGGACCTGGGAACGCGGCTGGGCAGCTGGGGTGCCATGTCAAGGAGTGCGGCTGTAACTGACGTCACCAGGCTGGGCCATGGGTCCTGACTGGCACTTAGAGTCTGCTCCGCAGATGTTGGGGATGAGGTCAGACTCCAGGCTGGATGCCCCCGTTTCTAGGGCAGGAAACATGCCAAGAGGGTGTGTCCAGGCCTCTGCAGTAGTGGCCCTCCCAGGGTCCACCAGGGAGCTATACCCCACAGAGACTGTCCCTCAGTGGAGCCCTACCCCAGCCTTCACCCCGCTGGGCCTTGGCCACCTTCTGTGGGAGCTGGGTGTGATCTCACCTTTTCTCTCCCGCCAAATAACCTAGAAAAGGCAATCATCACCACCCCGAAATTCAGGAGATGCCCAGTGTTGGGGAGGTTCTGGGGTGTTCATTTCACAGATGCCTACAGAGGAGAGGGGACTTGCCCAGGTTTGCACACCTAGTCACAACGCACCTGGCCAAGATTGTGTGGATGCTCCCCAGGATAGGAGAATAAGTCAAACCCAGCTTCTATGAGCTGTGTGGCCTAGAGTAAATCACTCTTCCTCTCTGAGCTTCTCTTTGGTTTCTTACATGTGAAAAGGGCTTGGTCATTAGAATGATACCTACGGGAATGCTTGGCCTTAGCCCCCGGCATTTTCCTTTGATTCTGGGTCATTTGGAAGAGGAGGGCCAAAGAAGGACCTTCTAGGAAGGGAAATCTTTTGCTCTCCCCCAAAACAGATGCTGAGGAAGGTGGCTTGACATTTTGAGCTGGGGAATTTCCAGCAGCTTGCTTAACAGAAACAGCACTAACTTTCTGGGCATGAACTGTGCCAGGCACCAGGATTAGCACTTTTTATAGATTATCTGTCAGCGAGGTGCTCTTGCAGCCTCATTTTACAGTGAAGGAGTGAAGCCTTGGAAACTGGAAAGAATTCAGCCAAAGCCACACAGCTAGTAGGTGGGGGTGCCCAGTGTAGACCCAGGGCCCTGTCTTAAACTGCATTCTACTGCTCCTCAGGGAGAAACAGAGAGTAGGCTGGCCTTGACTCTCAAACCTGCAGTGTTAGATAGAAGACTAGAAACTGTCTACCCAACCCCTAGGCTCTGGATGGAAGGAGCGCTGCCGGCTGCCAGTTTGGCCAGAGGTACTTGGAGGCTTGAGGTGCCCAGGACTTGCCTGAGGTCACGCAGCAGCCCCCCTTGCTCCAGCTCGGTCTCTTTCCAGTGACCAAGGGGCCTTGGTCCCCATATCTGCCTGGCTGGCTCTCTCTTCTGATTTTTTTTTTCACGGACGAGCAAGCACGTGGTGTTCACAGACCATAACTGTGAGCCGAGGCTGCCCAGTGTGAGATCTGGATTAATTACCAGCCAAATCGTACTGGGTTTTCAACACCGATTCTAACTCTGGGCAGGAGACCTGGAATCTCATTGATGGTTATTTGAAACAAATGAATTCCCCAGGCCTCACACATCCTCGAAAGCCTGGCGTCCTTTGAAAGCTCTGTGTTCAGTTCTTTACATCAGGCACTTAGTTAATCCTCCTTTACTCCTCTGATGTAGGCAGGACAGTAGCCGTGGGGCAGGACAGCCGCGGAGACTCAGGCTAAAGGCCCTGTGCCAAGTCTCTAGCTAGCAAATAGCGAGACAAGGATTTGAATAAAGGTCAGCCTGCGGCTCAGCAAGTCTGCTTGGGTGCCTCACTTCCTATGGGAGAGAAGAGAACTGAGAACACGCAGGTGCTCCCTGAATGTCACGTGGCAAGATTAGGCCTGTCTTAGGGGGGAAATGGGGGGCCACCAAGTGTTGTTGAGCCAGGAGGTGCCTTGGGAAGGTGAAACTGGCTGTGTGGAGGAAGACTGGAGAGGGCAGAGGGTGGAGGTGGGGAGGCAAGTGAAGGAGGTGATACAAGTTCTCGGAGGATGATGATGAAGGCTGAACCCGGCTATGTCCCCTGGATTAGGTGGGACGTTTGAGTGACAGTTGCATACTAGGCGCTGTGTTATATGTTTGCCATTTCATTTCATCTTCACAATAATCCGGTGAGAAGGGTATTATTGCCTGATTTTATAGGCACAGGCTGGTTAAGGAACCTGGCCAAACCCAGCTGGTAGATGGCAGCACTGGGATTTGAACTCGAAAGCCTTTGCGTACACCTTTTTGTGACACTGACTCTCTGTGTGTGACTCAGAGATGCTGGTGTGACCTTGGACAGGTCCCTTCTCTGCTCAGGCTCTGCAGAGCACTTGGCTGAACTCTGAGGTCTTTTGCTGTTTTAGTTTCTCAAACATTTGGCTGAGGCTTGAGGAGAGAGAAATGACTCATATCCCATTAATTCCTTTGAGGAGACCATGGTCTAGTGGGAGAGCGGGCTTCTAAGCAGACAATTCCCCAAATAAAATACAGTGGCCTTTAAAGCAGAGGGAAAGAGCGGACTTGGCCCAACTTGGCGGGGGGGATCAAAGAAGGCTTCCTGGAGGAGGTGATACCCTGAATTAGCTATGTAATGAAAGATGAGAGCCTCAGAGACCAAGAAACAACAGCTGCAAAGACCAGAAAGCCGCAAAGAGCAGAATTCCTCTGGCTAGGACCTCAAGGGACCTCTCTTCTCAGCTATGGGGTCTTCATGCCCAGAGCTCTGTACAAGTTTGTTGAATGACTATCTGATCCCATTCTATTTTGCCATGTGGTACTGATGCTATCTTCTTGCTTTTTATTCAGGGTCCCCCTGGACTGCCTGGGCTTCCTGGACCCCCTGGCGCCCGGGGTCCTCGGGTAAGTGATCACATGCTGTGCTTGAGTTCTGGTTGGCTCTGTGTCCTGTATCTCATTGTCCCTGGAGTCCCAGCTTTGCTGAGTGTCCTCATGCTGTCTGGCATCCCTTTTCCAGTTTGTCCATTGGAGTGGACATGGGGCTTTTAGGGGTCACAGGGTGTCCAGATGAGGCACGGGAAAGTGAGAACCTCTTTCAGGGTCTCAGCTGTCCGTTGTGGGTATCATCCTGGGCAGCCTGGAGTAGAGTAGGGGTTTCTGCAGATCACATCCCCTTAGCTGATGGGCTTTGGTGTTCAGCTGGGAAAAAAGCTGACTTGGAAGAGCATGACCCTTGCAGCCATCTTCCCATCTCTGCTGGGCCAACCTGGGGTAGGGATGCTGACAGAGGCAACCAGATGGGCCATGCCAGGGATGGGGTGAGCTCCCCATGCTGAGAGGTTCAACCAGAGTCTGGAGGATGGCTTGGCAGGGCTTTGGTGGCTGATAGGAGCTAGCCCGAACCTCGGAGTGGAAAATATTAATAGCTCTGGTCTGTTGTGCCTAGCATGTCACTTATCGCTGCCTTATTTGATCCCCTCTCCTTCTAGGGCCCACATGGGCCAGTATGATCACTCTCATTTAGGGATGAGAAAACCGAATAACTAAGAATGGAAGAGCCAGGACTGGAACCCAGCTCCTAACCGTATGATATGGGGACTCTTGAGGGTCCTCTTGGAGAGAAATCTCTCCTTTTCCCGAGGGGGCTCAGACCCACGGCGCCTGGCATCTGTGCCCAGGCTGAATCAGCCTTTCCCACGCTGGGTGCCTGGCAAGGCCCTGGCAGAGATAGTTGCCTGGGGCATATTTTTAGCTCTGAGCCCAGCGGATGGCTCTGGTTATGCAATTACTCGAGCCCTCGTTCCCTCCAGACCTGGCCCTGCGCTCCCTGGACCCAGGACTCTGGAATCTGCTGTCTGAAGAGGCATTTCCTCCTGGCTTTGGAGTCTCCATGGAGCATTTGCCCAGAGCTGGGGACCACAGAGATATCATGGACACTGCTGGCCAAGGGACCTTGTTGCCTGGGACCAGGACGAGGCCCCAGGACCTAGCATCCCAGGTGCTGGCAATCTGCCTGGGTCTCTAAACTCCTCCTGAGCCCCTAGCTTCTGCAGGATTGTCCTCCTGACCCCCTAGCTTCTGCAGGATTGTCCTCCTGACCCGGCATGTCCTCCTTTGCAAACTCCTCCTCCATCCGTGCCTCAGATCAAATGCTCCCTCCTTTTCTGATGATCGCCTTCTTCTTGGAGCTCCTGTGGCAGTTAACTGCACGGATTCCTCGGTAGAAAGCTCACATTGAACACTGAACCCTGTCACCTGAGTGGCATATGCAGGATCCCCTCCCAGCTTTCTAGCCTTCCTGATAAATAAGTTCCGGCATTATCCCCATTTTGCAGGTGAGGAAAGTGAGGCTCAGAAAGATGCAGTTACTTTGACTAAGGACAAGCGTGGAGTAAATGCCAGAGCGCAGACTGAACCTGGACAGTCTGACTGCAGAGCCCATGACCTTAAACTACCTGTTGTGCTGGTTTTCCCTTCTACTTAGCTGAGCCCCTCTGGGCCAGAGACAGGTCCTATTGACTGTTTTTTCTTACCTGATGCCTAGCAAAGTCTCTTGCATCAGAATATGCTGGGCAAATGGTTGCTGATGTCTAGGTCTAGTCTAGGAGTCAACATTTCCCATGAGAGAATGGATGGATGTACATGTATGGTTGAGTTCCTTTACTATTCACTGGTAATTGTCACAACATTGTTTGTTAATTGGCTATACCCCAATACAAAAGGAAAAAAGAGTATTTCCCCCCAAGAAGCTGTGTGACCTTAGGCAAGTCCTTTCCCTATTGTGGGGCCCAGTTTCTGCATTTATAAAACATGGGATCCTGGTAAGGCATTTCCAGCCAAGATTCCTTTCAGCTCTGAAGTTCTACAAGTGAGGGAATGACTCTCCTGATATCCCTCTCAGGCTCTTGGAGGACTCCCCCTGCTCCCTGGAGCCCATCACCCTGTTTCTAGATGGGAAATTCCATAGATCATAAAATTCCAAAGATAATACAATGCTGGGACTAAGCTATCCCAGTTCCTCTGTACAGATGGTGGTGGCTCTGGGGCTCGGGGAGGGGGCGGGGCCTTACCTGAGGTTGCCAAAGGCTCCGTGGCTTGGCCCTCTCCACCTCTGCGTATTCCCTCGGCCCAACCAGGGGAATCCCTCAGCCTCCCTCCACTCAGCTTTCTGGGCTGCAGGGTTTGTAGAAGCGGTCTGCTTGGCTCCCAGTCAACTATGCAGTTCGTTTCTCTGCAAGGCAATGGCTGGAGAGGGGAATGAAGGTGGGGGCGGGAAAGCAGGAAGCCCCCACCTCCCTGAGGGGTAGCCGGGTGCTCTAGCCCTCCATCTTTGGGCAGCTGGGGGCATGGCTGGGGAAAAGTAGTCCTTCCTGACCTTGTCTACCACATCCCTCATCTGTTTCTAGGGTACTGGATATGAGGGTCCCCTCCTCAAACATCCTTCATCTAACCTTTTCCAAATTCAGGTTGAGCTCTGAGCTTAGATCCCAGGAGCCCAGACTGGAGTGAAGCTCTGAGGTCTTCCAGATCCCTTAGAGACCATGAATTTCCCATCATTCATGGAACTGATGAGGAGACCGAGCCTGGGGAGAGGGGAGACTCAGAGCTGGGACTAGGTTGCATCTAGTTGCCAGGATACAGCATTTGGTGAAATATCGGGAAGGGGCTGCAGGGCTGATTATTTTGGAGGTTACCCGTGACACCATTATAAATCCCCTAGGCTGAGTGAGCTTCTGAACTCGGCTCCTCCTTGACATGGACGGGGAAGGGGAGG
Organism: Ovis aries; assembly: GCF_016772045.2. Lineage (NCBI taxonomy): Eukaryota > Metazoa > Chordata > Mammalia > Artiodactyla > Bovidae > Ovis > Ovis aries. The sequence goes on along the minus strand of NC_056055.1, from coordinate 9,551,085 downwards.
GTCCCAGCTCAGGCATGAAGGAAGAGGGAGGTGCCTCTGGCAGAGTGTGATGGGCTGCAGCTGGGAAGTTGGCCTTGAAGCGAGAGGAAGGAAGCGAATTCATACACAGCCAGATAAGTCAAGAGGGGCCACGGATGAGGGCAGTGTGTCTGGAGGCTGTTGTGGTAGGGGGCACCCCTTGAGATGCCTGTCTCCACCCTTAGTGCCTCAGATTATTCCTATTGGACAAAGACTCTCAGAAAGTAGTTGACTTTCAGGACTCTGTTTATATTACTGGGCTGCAGGATGCTAGCCCAGGGCCTGTGCAGAGAAAGTGGACATAAGGCCCCAGCTGTTATAAGGGACGTTCAAATATGGCCTGGGAAAATCTAGTGCCACGAATAAGCCTTGGACTTGAAGCCAACAAACTGGGTTCCAGCCCTTGTTTGGCCACCACTCTGCTGTGTGACCTTGGCGAAGACCCTTTGACTCTCTGGGTTTAGTCTTCCCAGCTGTTTCATGGTCCCCGAGGGACTCTGTAAGCTCAGAACATGTAGAAATTTAAGGGAGAGAGCTCTGACTACCGTGGTGGCCATAGAAGAGACATGCCCTTGTTCGGAGGAGGCCGAGTGCTCCCTTGACTGCGTGTGCAGCTCCAGAGGCTCGTGCAGAGTCTAGTTGGAGTCTGAAGGGTGGAGAGTTTCCCTTAAGCAGGAGGAGTCCCAGAAGGTTCCCTGGAAAAAGTGGCATTAAAGCCAGGTCTTGAAGGTTGGGTTGGGTTTCATCTGGAGGGGATGGATGGGAAAGGCATTCCAGATGATGGAACAGCATGGCGTAGGCGATGTGAGGAGGAAGTACCAGGTGTGGGGCAGGGCAGCCAATAGCTGAGTGTGCTCTGAGTCGAAGGAAGCAAGTGTGGGAGGGGCTGGTGGGGCCAGGTGCAGAGAGTATGGAGAAGTGATCCAATTCAAGGGCTTGTGCTGGGAAGCTGCACATCTGAGGTTTGTCCCTTAGCAGCCAGGTGACCTGGGAAAGTTGTAAAACTCTATGGATGGCAGCTTCCTCATCTTGAAAATGGGAATCATGGTAGCACCTATCTTGTGGGTTAAAAAGATAAAATGAGGTGATGCACAGAAAGAGCTGAGCACAGGGCCAGGCATCAAGAGAGCCTTTCTGCAGGCAGCTGCCGTGGCCAGACTGCTGAGACTCTGCTAGTGGAGAAGACCCAGCGGGAGGGCAGAAGTGCCAGGCCTTGCTTTAGGCAGTGGGATGCTCCTCTTTTCCCCTCATCTCTTTTTCTCTTTTCCCTTTCAGGGTCCTCCTGGGCCTTATGGAAATCCAGGCCTCCCTGGCCCCCCTGGAGCCAAAGTGAGTATATGCCATGGGGTCTGGAGATAGAGCCATGGGTTGGAAGCTGAGGTTTGGGCCTCTTTCTGGGGGAAGCTTCCTTTCTTATGAGGCTCCTGGCAGGAAGGCCTCAGAGTCTCCATGAAGAATCCATGTCTAGGCGGCCAGCACTCCCTGAAGGCCTCCCAGGTGCAAGGCCCCATACTGGGCTGGAGACGCAGCGAGGAGTTTGGAGTTTAGCAACTGGTGGGGAGAGGCTGGGGGAAGAAGGGCGTCTGGAACCCAGGGTCCTCAAAGCAGGTGGGAAGAAAGTCATCTGTTTAGCACAGGGGAAGGCCGTGGAGATCCAGCCTCAGTATGTTACTGGGTCATAGGACACACCCTGGGGACGCAGGTCAAGTTTTGAGCTGGGGAGGGATGTGGAAAGATCACGTTTGAGAAAAATCCCTGGATGCCGTGTGGAAGGCAGGCTGGGGGGCTGGGGACCAGAGTAGAGGCAGGGAGACCTAAGGTGATACAGGCCAGTGTGGGGTGCGGGAGGAAGGGAATGGGTGCCTCGGCGATGTAGAGGTGAGATAGAGAGGACTCGGTGATGGACAAGAGGAGAGAGACAGGGATTCTCTCTTCAGCCCCAGTGGCCAAACCAGGGAACCAGAGGAAGGAATGTTACATTTGGGAATCTGTAGCCCAGCCAGGCAGAGATGATTCGTGGACATCCTGAAACTCAGGGGAACTCTGAGCTGGAGATGGAGCCCTGGGGGGTGGCCAGCACAGAGACACCACCTCTGGACTGCAGATGAGACCAGAAACCCAGGTGACTGGTGCTCTGATGACTGGGGGGCTCCAGCTCTGGGGCACCAGGAGAGAACAGAGCTGTCCAGGGTGACACGTGGAGTGAGAAGCCTCAGGATGAGTACGGGGCCAGGAATATTAAGGTTATAAGGAGTAGCCTCAAGTGATGGCTGGAGAAATAGGAGGAGGGGTAAGGGGAGCCAAGAGCACAGCAATTGTGCCGAGAAGAGCACGGGGCAGGCTGGGAAGGGCAGAGGGTCTGCCCGGCTGTCAGCTGTGGGGTAACCAGGTGAAGAGCATCCCTGGGCTTTAGTTGGCCCGGGCTCAGGGTCCTTGGCTAACCCGTTACAAAGGTCCTGCAGCTTGCGGAAAACAATTAGCCGACTGGCCCCAGCTCATGCTGTGATTGTCAGCTGAGCATCCTCCATAAGCTAGTTCTGACTCCTGGAGCTCTTTTGGGGAAAAATGTACACAGGTAGCCCTGGATGTGTGACAGTATGGTGCTCTCACCTCCGCCTCTGTGGGTATGTGACTTCAGCCAGGACTGAGCTGGGGTCCTTTCTTGGAAAGTGAGCCCAGAGGCCTTGGGCCAGGAGCTGCCTGGAGGTGCTCTGGGTTTTAACAAGGCAAACACTGATCATGCCAAGCACTGTATATTGAACCCTTACTCTGTGCTAGACACTGCATGCGCTTCACGTGGCCTCATTTGATCTCCACAAAGACCTAATGAGATGGTGGGGTTACTGTACCCATTTGCAGATGGGGAAACTGAGACTCAGGCACATGATTAAGACCCTTCCTAGGAAAGGGCAGTGAGACCTGCCCCCATGAGTCAGGCAGAGGGTCTGAATTCTCCTTGGGAAACTTCTGCTTTGCAGAGGCTTCTGGTCTCCCAGGCCTGGATAGATCAAGATGCTAAGGATTAGCCACTGTTTTGATTGCCAGGCTTGCTCAAGAACACGCCTTTCTTGGCCTGCTCTGGGACTGTCTGGTCCTTCCCCGCCTCCCCACCACTCCCAGACTTGACCCCCTGCTCCTACGGTAGCAGATGCTCCATCAGCTTCTCCCCTGTCCACACCAGCCCCAGTCTGGCCTGCAGCCCACCTCTCATCCTGCCAGCAGATGTAGGGAAACAGGAGGAGAACCTAGCAGCCGCTTTTCCTGCCATTTTGAGGAGCTGTTCCGAGTGTGGTGAGGGAGGCTCAGACCTGGCAGATGAGCCCTCCTGCGGCTATACAGAGCCGGAACCTGTGACTCAGGGCCTCATGGACAGGTTTCTAGCTTGCTTCTGTATAAACAAATAAGGGAGTGGGTTCCGGAAAATATACTGGAATGGGAGTTTTCTCCCAGTAGAATTTGCATTAAAATGCCCTGGGGAAAAGTCACGCCCTTTTCCTGGATGCTTGACTGGGAGTCTATGAGGTGAGCCCAAGTGGATCAGGGCAGTTCTGTTGGACTGAAGGCCCCAGGCTGCTGGACTTTGGCCCTGGGCTGCTGTGCATCTGTGGTTTGGCCAGGATGGGGTTAAAGAAAGGCTCTTCTGGGACAGAATTCCTGAGATTGGAAGAGAATGTAGTGGATCTGCGGGAATGGGTGTGATTCTGGGGAGAGGGTCCTTGCTGTTTACCAGATCCTTTCTGGGTCTGGGTGTTGACCTGGTGGGACTCTAGGGCTAGGTCCCTCCAGGCCCGGTGCTGGCTCTTCCTTTTCTGAAGTGTTGACTTCTAGAGCTGCCTCTGGGGCCACCCATCCGTTCATTTCCCTTCTATGGACAAACATTTATCGAGCACTTACTATACGCTGTCGATAGAAAAATCAGCCCAACAGGCAGGGCTTGCTTAGTGGCAGGGAGCCCGCCCATCCATCTGGATGGGTCACAGTGGGGTCACTCCTGTACCGTATTTATTGAGCTCTTGGGAGCTTATGGCCTTGTGGGTTAAAGATCCCCCTGCCAGACTAAGGATGGGAGAGACTGGTGGATTGAGGAATCAAGAAGGGGAGACAGAGCAAAGGTGAGGAACTTCATCCCTCTTGAGGTCAGGGGAGCAGAGACGCAAAGGGCCCATGACTTGATGGGGTCACTTGCAGTGATCAGCAGTGGCGGGGCTGAATTTCAGGTCCTTGGGTTTGCTGGCTGGAATACACTTAACAGGGCTCTACAGATGGTTCAGGCCAGAGCCACGCTTCAGTCCCTTCTGCCCCCTCCAGAGCCAGGGCTTTCCCTATGTACCATGTACCCATACATTCCACATTCAAACCCATCAAGAAGAGGGTTTGTCAGTTCCCACAGTCAAGATCAAGGACTTTGAGACTGAAGCAGAGAAGCCAGAACCCTGGGTGGATGGTATTAGCTGACCTTGGAGGCCAAGTGTTGTGTTATGTGGCCAGCAACCACAGTTGTCGTGCAGGAAAGCACAGTGGTTAAGAGCACAGACTCTGGAGCCAGATGGTGGAAGTTCACATTCCAGGTCTGTTAGTAATAGCTTCTAGTTCTGTGACTCTGAGCAAATTATCTGAATTTCGCATGCCTTAGTTTGCTCATCTGGAAAATGGGATAACAATAGTAGCTGTCCTCCCGGCATCCCTGGTTGTCATGAGGTATAACTGAGTTAAGAGCAGTGCTGGTCTGTGGCAGGTGGCCAGCTGTCAGTGGGTGCAAGATGCCCAGCCTACAAGGGGCACAGACAGGGACAGTCCCTGCTCTCTTGGAAGCCAGCTGACCATACCATGCAAAGGGCTCCACATGAGAGGCACTCGGTGCTCAGTCCCCACAGAATGGCAAGATCTGGTCTGGGAGGTAAGGCCTGCCTTCCTGGAACGTGGGAAGGCTGAATCAAGTCTGAAGGGCAGCAGGCCACCAGGCCAAGGGGATGAGAGGAGGTCAGGGAGGGCAGCAGGCCTGCTGGGTGTGCTAAGACTTTTAGACTTCATACAAAGAGCAGTGGGAAGGTGTGAGGTTTTCAGCAGATGGGACACAGTCAGGTGTATCATTTAGCAAAGGCCACTCAGGCAGTTGCAGAAGCCAGGTCCGTGGCCATCAAGTTGAAGGGTGGCCAGCGGGGAGGCCTGGAGCTGCCCCTGTGGATGCTGATCTGTGCCAGGTGAAATCAGATGGGATGCAGGGTCCAGGTCAGGTGAGAAGCTCTGGGTCTGAGGTGGACAGGGCTTCAGCTGTGCCTGTGCTGGGCGATGAGGCACCTAGCCCCTTTCTCCCTGGCAGCTGGCTGCCCCTTCCCTCCTCTGGCCTGCTTGGTTTGCAGTGAATTACTCAGGATTACTGTGAGCCCTTGGGCATCTGAGAAGGACAGGCGGGCAAAAGGGGCCATGCTTAGTGATCCAAGGCATCAGACCCCAGCCTCCCCTTTCCCTTTCTCCAGTGACTGACGTAGGACATACTCTTTAAGGAAAATGTGTAAAAGTCTGCTGCTGCTGCTAAGTCGTGTCAGTCGTGTCCGACTCTGGGCGACCCCATAGATGGCAGCCCAACAGGTTCCTCTGTCCCTGGGATTCTCCAGGCAAGAACTCTGGAGTGGGTTGCCATTTCCTTCTCTAATGCATGAAAGTGAAAAGTGAAAGTGAAGTCGCTCAGTCGTGTCTGACTCTTAGTGACCCCATGGACTGTAGCCTACCAGGCTCCTCCATCCATGGGATTCCCCAGGTAAGAGTACTGGAGTGGGTTGCCATTGTCTTCTCAGGTGGAAAGGTCTAGAAAGTATCAAGAAGAAAGCTGGCCTCCTGCTGTGGCCCTGTCCATTGATAGGCACTGATTGCATTTTATACATCCTGTGTGTCAAGAACTGGCCAAGGACCCAACATATTTTGCAGGTTGGATATTATTACCCCCATTTTGCAGATGGGAAAACTAAGGTCTAAAATATCTAAGTAACTAGCCTATCCCTGATAAGTATCAGGGACAAGATTTGAATCTTCTGCTGTCTGACTCCAAAGCACATAGTTTTAGCCGTAAATCCATTAGCTCCATAGCTCTTTAGCTCTGTAGATTAAGCTATATATGTGTATATATATATATGTTACATATATATAATATATATACACACGTATATACGTATATATATATGCATACTACATATATATGAATAATTTAAAATATGCCTGTACATAAGTGCCATATAGTGTTTAGCTGTTACTTTATTAACAATTGCCTTGTAGAAAGACTGAACCAATCTATGCCACTGCTAGCATTAGAAGAGGATATTTGAAAAAGATAACTCATTATTGCTTCCAATACACTGCACTGATCATCTATGAATAATTTTCTTACATTTGCTTTCTATTGCATTTTACCATTTATGATTTTGTTTTAGGGGTTGGGATGTTGTCTTTTGTTATTGATTTGTGAACATCATTTGTGTTTATATATGAAGGCTTATTAAGGCTTCATCTATCTTATAAATTATTTTTGAGTTTATTGTTTGCCTATTGAGAGTATTCATGATGATTTTCACAAATGAGAGTGTTACCTATTGTTTTTTTAACCAACAATAACTGACATTTATTAGGAACTGACAATATGTCAGAACCTGAGCCTTCAGGAAAGCCCTAATTTGGAGAGAGCTCTACCATAAGAAGAGGCTTCCCTGGTGGCTCAGGTAAAGAATCTGCCTGAACTGAGGTGGACTGGGGTTTGATCCCTGGGTTGGGAAGATCCTTTGGAGAAGGGAATAGCAACCTACTTCACTATTCTTGCCTAGAGAATTCCATGGACAGAGGAGCCTGATGGGCTACAGTCCATGGGGTCACAAAGAGTTGGACCCGACTGAGCGACTAATACTACCATATGTAAAATGTATGATTCTTTACTTTTGTACTTAGACATTTCTTTCCCATACTAAGACCAGAGAAGTATTCACTAATATTCCATTTTATAATATCATTTGTACTCAAAATTTTAAACCATCTGGAATTAATCTTCATGGAAGTAGGTATGGGTATAGCTTTATTTTCCCTGCAGTAGCTGATCATTTATTAAATGACTTTTCCTCCACTATGATATGATAGACCAGGGTCTATTTTAGGCCGTTCAAATATGTTTCATTGCTATGCTTGTATATTTTTAGGCTAGTAAAATATGATTTTATGACAGTTATTATCTTATACTGTGTGTCTCCCTCCTCCTCTTATAATGTTCTGGCTATTTAATCTGTCAGATGTATTTTATGCCCATCTTAATAATTTCCTTAAAAAAAAACCTCTCTTGGGCTTTTTCTTGGAATTGTATTAAATGTGTTTATTTGTGAAGAATTACCATCTTTAAAATATTAACTTTTTCCATCTAAAACCATGGCATATCTTCCCATTTGGTTGAGCTTTTATAATGTCTCATAATAAACCTCTATAGTTTTTATTGCATGAACCTGGCATATTTCTTACTAAGTTTGTTCTTAGAAATTTTACATTTTTGTTGTTGTTATGAATGGAATATTTTCCCCATTATATTTTCTAGCTGGCTTTCAGCTATTGAAAAAGAACTATTGACTTTGTATATTTGTACTTTTGGTGTTTATTTTACAACCATGCCCTTTGCTGAATTATTTTATTAGTTCTAATAGTATTTCACTCAGTTCTCCTGAATTTCTAGACAGGCACTCATATTGTTTGCAAAAAAGGACATATTTTTGCCTCCTTTCCCTCGAAGGTTAGTAGTCTTATTTGTTTTTCCTGCCTTATTGCCGAGGCCAGAACTTGCAAACACGTGAAATAGTAGCACTGATGGTGAGAGACCTAGTGAGTCTTCAGAGGACCTCCCAGAGCCGGGGCCGGATGTGGCCCAGTCCTAGCCCTAGAGTTGTCTCTTGAGACTCCACCGATTTATTTTCTCACTTGGGAAATATTTTTCTGATGCCTCCTCTGGGCCAGGCCCTTTACTACGTACTTGGGATCATGTGTCTTGCAAAAGATGACTTGCACAGGGGATTTCTGGCCCAGAATTTTCCGGTCCCTCATGGTTTGCTCCTTCTTTGTCTCAGCCCCTTGTGAGGCCTCATGTAACCAAAGCCTTCTGTTCTTTCCACTTTCCAACTTCATCTGCAAGAAAGAAGCTCATGGTTTCCATTCCCGCTCTATTAGTAGCATTTCTGCTTTCGTATATACCTTCCTAACCATCTTCTGGCTCCTCAAGGCTCTGTTAACTAGAGTCTGCTGTTCCATACAGAGGGAAAGGGACTTGTCCAAGATCACACAGGCTCATTGGCTGGAGAGCTGGGTCTGGCACCCAGGTCCTCAACCTCTCCGAGGTATAAACAATTAATTAGACTTTATTATTCCTTATATCTCTTACTGGAGAACTTGCAGGAGTCTGGCTGGGAAGATGGATAACTTTCTGCATCCCAGAAGTCACACCTTCAGCTGAGCAAGAGTGCCTTGAGCATCCCTGGAGCCCACACTGCATCTGCCTCCCTTCTTGTCTTCCTCCAGCCTTAGCTTGGCTGATTGGCTCTCAGTCTGGGTCAAGTTCTCCTGGCTTCCTCTGGTACTCCACATATCACTCATCATAGTTGTTCATCTGCCGTGTATTGAAATGTAAAGATCTTGGGCTCTGGAAGCAGACTTCCTGAATCAGAATCCCATTTATGAATTATAGGATCTTGGACAAATTATTTACCCTCTCTGTGCCTCAGTTTCCTCATCTGTGAAATGGGGATAGTGATCATGGCTCCCTTTAGATGTACGTGTTGAAGACTTAGAAGAGCACTGGAAAATGCTAGAGCAGCCCAGCATTACCAGTCTCTGGTTTCTCCCCCGAGAGGTCCCCATAGGCACGACTTGTGTCCTGATCCCCACCGTGGTATTCCCAGTGTACACTGTAGGGTGTGTAGATGTTCAGTAAATTTCAGTGTTCTTTTGTTGTACTCAGGCAGGGAATAAGTCCCAAACACGGTGCTGGCTGCTGAGAGTACAGAGAGCAGTCCATAGAAACTAAAATGCCCCTGGGTATGGCCTCTGGGCAAAGGGACCAGTCTGGCATCCCTTCGCGTCTCAGTTTCCCCCTTTGTAAGATGACAGAACAGGATGCACGAAGGCCCACCCATGAGAGCATTTTAAGCCCCGCTCCTCTATAGGCTGCAGAGCGAGGTGGGCAAGGGCGGGGTGGGTAGAAGCTGCTATCCTTTTTTGGCCATTGGAATCCTGGGTGGCCCTGGGCCTGGCCTTGCACATGGACATAAAAGGCATTGGAGCTGGGCTTGTGAACGCCGAGGCTGGGAGAGTGTCAACAAGGGGCTGTTGCAGCATGAGGCTGTTGATCCTAGAGGTGAGGCCTGCAGCAGTGACCTGGATGGACCTAGGTGGACAGAGAGTTGGGGTTCTAGCAAGGAGGGACTGGCCTGCAGCCTGGGGCAGCCGGAGGGCATGTGGAAGAGGCATCTAGGCTTCCCATTTGTAAGTGAGGGCTCTGGAGTCAGATAGACCCAGGACCTAGTGAGACCTAGTGAGACATGGCCTCTTACCTGCATGCCACCCTGGACTATGACTCAGCCCCTCTGAATCTGGGGCTTGGTCCTGTGTTGCCACGTGTGGGTGTAAGAGGGCTGGCGAGGTGCTGCGTTGAGTGGGCCTGGCACAGTGTCGGGCACGTGGTGGGTGGGCAGTGAAAGGGCGCCCTCACTCTCTTAAGGCTTGTTCCGGTTTGGAATGCAGTGATTTCTCATGCAGAGTGACTGAGTCAGGATTTGGAAGATCTGGGTCCAGACACAGAAGAGAATCAAATGGGAACTAATTAAAGTTGGCCAAACCACCCTCCCCACGTGTCACATCCATCATCTCACTGGCTCCTTGCCAAGAAACCTGGATGCCAGGCGGCCGTGTGTCCCTGTGCCCCTGTGTGTGTGTGTGCGCGTGTGTGTGAACATGCATCCATGTGTCTTTGTGCACATGCCTCAGTGTATGTATGTGTGTGTGTGTGCTGTGCAGCCTGCATTTTAAAGGTGAGGAAACAAGCTCAGAGAAGTGAAGTCACTTGCTTGAGACCCTACTGTGAGTCTGGCTTAACCCAGGACTTCTGACTCAGGACCCAGATTGGGGAGGGAGCTGGGGAGTGAGGCTAAGGGACAGAGATCAGGAGACTGACTTCTCAAAGGACTGTCTCCTGAGTAATTTAATCAGGTCGGGCCACAGCCCAGAACCCTCTTTAGCTGTAAGAGACACATTTGGTAGGTCCTTCCCTGAGCACGTGCTCTTAGAAGCCAGGATCCTTGTGATGGGGAATGCTCCCTTGTGCTTGGGACTAGGAATGCCGGTCTGACTGGGGACATACTACTTGTCAGTTTCTCTGCTGTTCCCTGCCTGTTCTAACTTGTTAGGCCCCAGGTTCTGGGAATCACCAATTCAGGGTCCTAGTCTTAGCTCTGCCAGTGCCTCAGCTTGGGTTCCTGGGCTGTCCTTTTCCTTCTCCAGGCCTCAGTTTCCCTGAATGTGTTATGGGGTAATAGCACTTCATTGTCCGCTTCATCTAGCTATTCTTGGAACCTGGTGGGTTGAGGGATGTTGCAAACTGTGAAGGGCTATACATAGATTAAGTGGCTGTTAGTGCACTGGCTCTAGGTGATTTGAGACGGTGAGGTGAGCATCAGGGGCTAGGAAAGCAGAAAGAATCAAGCTTAACTTCAGGATGTGTCTCTTAGAAGGTCTCTGAGCGCCCTTGGGGTGCTCATCACCTGTGCAGTGGGCCCAGGGATCTACAGGTTGGTGGGGGAGGATGCAGTCAAGCTGCATCTTGGGAATGTTTCTGGTTTGGCTAATGGATGATTGAGGGGGAGTGGTTTTCTACTTGGGGGTGACTACCTGCACAAGGACCCAGCAGCAGGAATGTGCAAGTCCCGGGGGAAGAAGAATCGTGGTCTGGGGATGGGGCAGAGGGGCCCTATCTTTGGGCTGGGCTGGTAGGAGGAGAGCGAGTTCTGAATAGGGTGGGTGGGACCAGATGATGGAAGACTTGGGACACCCAAGGGGGAGTTCAGACTTGGTCAGTAGGGTGGTGGGCAGCTATGGAGGGTTGCTGGAACAGGGGAGTGATGGGATTGAAGAGGACCCCATGGAGGAATGTGAGTGGGGTACAGGGGGAGGGCATTTAAGCAGAAGACAGGGATATGAGCGTAGTTGGTGGGGAGATACCCTCTTTAGAAGACGTGGCGGCCAAAGTGGAATTGTTTCTGTTTCAGGGACAGAAAGGGGACCCCGGGCTCTCACCAGGAAAGGCCCACGATGGGGCAAAGGTAGGTTTCCAGGGACCCCAGCGCTCAGGGAAGTGGAGGAGTGGATGGTAGGGAAACCGCTGTGCTGGCACAAACCTCCTGACAGAGGCCTCTGCGTAACAAAAGGCCGGAGGCAGGATGTAGAAAAGGACGTGGTCTGTTCTCTTTGAAGCCCTTGAGCTCTCCCTGCACCAAACCCAAAGCCATCCCTGCTGCCTTCTTCCCATGTGCAGCCAATAAAACCGACAAAAAAATGTGGCCTGTGGACATTCCTTTGGTGACTGTCCTTTGGCCTGATGCTCTGAGTGGGTTTTCTGCAGGGCCTGCTAGGTGGCCCTCGGCATCCAGAAGCTTCTTGGTAGCACACGCCCAGGAAGCTTCCAGCAGACATTCAAAGACCCCTCCGAATTGGTTAGTTCGACACACAGGTCTGTGGAAGGGAATGGGCTGGAGAGGCAGGGCTGCCTGACCCTGAAGCGCTGAGAATAAAACTTCTCAGGACGTGGAAGGGAATGGGCTGGAGAGGCAGGGCTGCCTGACTCTGAAGGGCTGAGAATAAAACTTCTCCCATGGAAGAGAGAAGAGTTAGGCCCAAGGACTTCATTGCCCCTGAAGCATCCACCCTGTAAGTTAAGCAAGGGGCCTGGAGGGAGTGGAGGTCAGGCCAGAACAGGGGAACCCAGAACTCCAAGATCATCCAATGTCCCGGACATCCATCCTCTGGAAGGAGTCCTTGAGTCTGGTTTCCTTCTGGACACAACCCCAAGGCCCTCCTGACTGGAAGAACCCTGCTTCTCAGCCCAGCCTCTGGTGCATGGAGACTTAGAGATAGCGGCTTCTATTGATTTCTCCGAGACACAGGTGGTTCATTCCTTCACATCTTCAGGAGAAGTTTTCTCACTGTGTATATACATCCACATGCACCCCCATTGGATCCTCGTAAGCTTATAGCCCAGGCAGCTGGGCCTAGCTTGCCTGGGAGGAAACAGAGGCCCCAGAGGTGGGCGGCTGGAGGCCCTGCAACTGGTCAGGTGCAGACCAGACTTTGTACCCAGGCTGGATGACCTCCAGGGGCCCAGGCTTCTCTCCTGCTCCTGCGTTGTCTGCTCCTGGGTCTCATGGTGGTGGCAGAAATGCCCCCTACTGGGTGGCCACCATGCCCAGCACGGGCAGGAGGGAGGGGGTCAGGAATGCAGGAGAGGGATTGCCAATTGAAACAGGTTGCGTGTTCTCCAGGGCAGTGGTTTGCAAACATAGTTTTGGTGGTGTAACCCATTCCCCAGATGGTTCCTTCTGCCGAAGTCCAACATAGAAAACAGATCAAATGGAGCGACTGAATTAAGTGGGGAGGGGCTGGGTCCCCTGCCTGTTCGGCTGCCCTCACCCTGCGCAGAGGACCTGAGTCTCCTCTGAGGCCTTTACGCCTCCGTGAATCCTATTCGCAAGCCACTGGCCGTGGTAGGCCGAACTTTCAATGAGTGTCTGCTCCTGTTCCCCTGTCTCACCCCGTTTTCTGTGTTTTTTCAGGGCGACATGGGCTTGCCCGGGCTCACTGGGAATCCAGGACCCCTTGGACGAAAGGTACACCTTGGTGCTGATGCTTCGCTTTGTCCAGTGGGTTTCCTAGCAAGCAGGGTCTTCAGGCAGGAGTGCTGTGTACTGCCTCTCTCCAGCCCTGGCCCAGATCCTTAGCAGTGGGCTGGTGGCCAGAAGGGAGAGAGGTTTCTGAGGGTCTGTGCTTACCTGGGGGCATGGAGCACCTGGGCTTGGAGCAGGTCCCCCCCGACCATGGTTAGTGAGATGTGACAAGAAGTGACCCTGGTTTGCTGTCCTTCCTTTTGCAGCCCAGCTGCTCCAGGGAGGTCCTGAGGGTGCTCTCGGTGGTGGAAGGAATATTGTCAGAGCCAGGAGCCCCCATAGGTTCAGCTCTACCTTCCATGAGCTGAGTGGCCTGGGACCTGCACATCCCCTCCCTGAGCCTCAGCCTTCTTCTACCTGGAGTGACCATGATCTACCCTGTCCCCTGTCCCTGATCTCCCGGGGACTATAAACCACCGGCAAGGTCTGGAGCCTGGAAGTTGAGAGAGTGGGCTCTGGGGTCAGCTGCATCTGGACTCTACTCCCTGCTCCACCATTTGCTCGCTGTGTGACCTGGGGCAAGTCAGTAACCTCTCTGGGTCTAATATCATCACTCCCATATACTTCAGGGAAATCTCTATAGAGGCAGAGTTCTCTGTGCATTCTGAGCTGTTCTCATCCACACCCCAGCACTGCATCAGTCAGGCAGGGGGTGTTACCTCTTTGGGGGAAGAGCTGCCATTTTCCTAGGTGGTGGGTCTCTGGCTGGCTGTGCCCCTGAATTCCTCTCCAGCTTCGCAGCTAGGGTGTCCCATCCTTCAGACTCAGCTCTACTTGTGCCCCCTCCAGGAAGCCCTTCTAGAACCCCAGCTTTTGAGTCTAGAGCCTCTACTCTGCTCAAAGACCCATAGTCCATCTAGACTGCGTTCTTTTCAGCCCCCAGACCAGCCTCACCAACCAGGACATGCAAAAATGGTTTGTCGCTCTTCCTACAGAGCCTCGTTCAGGGCCTGTGTGTAGTAGGTGTTCAGGAAACAGGGAGGACAGTGCAGGGTCAGGGTCAGTTGCTGTTTTTGCAGGAAAACCCCCCCCATTGCTGATGGGTTTTCAGTCCATAGATCAGCCGAGGGCTGCAGCTTGAACATCCATGCTGGCTCCCAGCTGTAGCCACAGCTGCCCTCTGCCTTGGCCATCTGGTTCTCATTTGGGCAGTCGTGGCATCTCCTGGCTCCATCCTGTCCATGCTCTGAGGGTCTCCTGGCGCAGGTGGGCGTGGAACATCACTGCCCCCCAGACTCCTTCTCCTCCAGCCTCCTCGGCCAGAACAGGTCCTCCTGCAGATCTGAAGAAGCCAGACCCAGCAGGAGTGCGTGGCTGTCTGTGAGCTGGGGAAACATGGTCTTTTTGGCTCAGAGAACACAGAGGGACTCCCTCTCCCCACTCACTTCCTCTCTGGGCTCCAGCGCTTTCTGATGGATGAGGTGTGAGTGGAAAAGTCTTCTTCCAGTCCTGGCTCATAAAGCAGCCAGTGGTGGTCTCACTTGGCATGGGAGTAGGAATCTAGCAGAGCAGGCGGGAGATGGAAAACCAGACTGGACTGGCTCCTGCCGGGGGTTCTAGCCTTCCTGCTCTTAGCAGATGTCCAGGGAGGCCCAGAGTCCCCAGCCCAGGGGAACCAGCTCACCAGAGCAAGGAGAGACATCTTTTCTAAATTAAGGAAGAGTCTCTGTGTGGTAGGAAAACGATTTGGCAAAGCCATTTCCACCAAGCCCCTCTGGCTCCAGTCGAGGCAAACACAGAGGAGTCTGGTCTGGCAGGCCAATGTCACCTAATCACAGTGGGTGGTGGGCAGATCATGGGGGTGCTCGGGTCTCAAGGCAGGGACCCCTGACCAGTGGTGGGGGTCAGGAAGGCAGACAGTGGGGTGGGCAAGCTCACCTGGAACCGCCCCTGTTTGTCCGTAGTCTCTCCTCCCGCAGGCATCTTTTGGTAACAGTGGTAGCCACATTGCGCTGGTCCTGCTGGATGGTTTCCTGCATCGTCTCATGTGGGGAGCCTTGAGCGAGAAAGAACGTCAGTGGCTGAGAGGCGAGGTCAGCGTGCCCTTTGCTCATCAGCACATTGAATTTTGGCGTCACCTCATAGTGACACCAGTAGCCCTATTCATTCATTTCTTCAGCAGGATGGATTGGTTGTCTGTTGCGTGTCGGGAGGTGTGCAGGCCTCTGAGCTGAAAAAAGAGACAAAAATCCCTGATCCTCAGAGTTTGCAGTCTTGTGGGAGGAAGGAGGCAATAAAAATGGTGAAAATACGAGATGTGTTAGAAGATGAAAAAGGCCATGGAGAAAAGTGGGCAGGAGAAAGGGACTTTGAGTTGGGAGCTTCTCATATTGACTAGTGTGACAGAAAGGCTTGCTGTTCCTCATCACATCGCTTCCTCATAATAGCCTCCAGCAGTTAAGCAGTATTATGCCCATTTTACAGCTGAGAAAACTAAGGCCCAAATAGGTCTCATTCATTCATTCACTCTTCCAGTCATTGCACAAAGATGTACCTAGGTACCTGGCCCTTTGCTGACACGGGTGTTAAATGCCAGTGAGATCACTGGGGGCTTTCGGAGAGTGACGTCTACAGCCCTGGTTCCCAGCCCCTCTGTGTGTGAGAACCAGTGGGGGAGTTTGTCCTCTACCTCCACGGGGGTTCCGGTTCAGCTGGTCTGAGTGGACTAGAGCACCAGATCGTCAAGTGCAGCCAAGGCCGAGAGCCACTGGGTTAGTGGACACAGCTGCCAGGGTCACTAAATGGCAGAGCTGGGATTTGAACTCAGGTCTTATAACCTGCAGGCCCCTTCCCTCTCTACAATGCTGATGGAAATAGTTTCTTACATAAGAGCCTCCCCACCTTCAATAAGGCTCCCTTCTCCACATCTGTCTGCGATGCTAGCCGAGGGACTCTGCTGAACTGATTCCCAAGGGCAGGTCAGACACGCCTGGATGGAATCCCAGCTCTGTCCCCCTCCTGCTCTGTGAGCTTGGGCAAATGGCCTCAGTTGCTTTGTGCAGTGTTTCGCAGGGTTAAATAAGATGCTATGTCCTCAGCACCCAGCATGAATGAACGAATGATCATGAAGAAGCAGCACTGAAGAAGGTCTTGCCCGCTTGGTCCCATTAGTGATCTTGCTTAGTTACCAGTTAACTGCCCTCCCTTGTGGCTTAGATGGTAAAGAATCTGCTTGTAATGCAGGAGACCTGGGTTTGATTCCTGGTTTGGGAAGATCCCTTGGAGAAGGAAA
The DNA here is from genome assembly GCF_016772045.2 of Ovis aries. Classification (NCBI taxonomy): domain Eukaryota; kingdom Metazoa; phylum Chordata; class Mammalia; order Artiodactyla; family Bovidae; genus Ovis; species Ovis aries. Next base: position 9,534,888 of record NC_056055.1, on the reverse strand, counting down.
TGGCTACTCACTCCAGTATTCTTGCCTGGGGAATCCCATGGACAGAGGAGCCTGGCGGGTTACAGTCCATGGGGTCACAAAGAGTCGGACATGACTAGGGACTCACACACACACACACACCCTCCTCTAGCCCAGAAGGCTTCGAGAGCCCTGTTTGCTCCTTGGGAGGGCAGAATCCAGTGCGGTCCCTAGTCTAATCCCTCTGTCTTCTCTCCTATAGAGCAGCGCTTCTCAACTGCCCTCAGGGAGCAATTCATAGTGGAGGCATTTTTGGTCATTAGCCCCTGGGAGGGGGCGCTTCTCGCTTTGAATGAGTAGACGCCAGAGATGCTGTTACAGATCTTGTGATGCATGGCACACACACCCCACCCACAGCGAAGGCTGATCCAGCCTGCGGTGTCAGTGGTGCCAAGACCAAGGAATTCTGCTGTATAGAAACCCTTGAAGCATCCAGCTCACGTGCCCTGGGCCTTCCTGCCTCCCTGTGTTTGCTTATGCTGGGCTCTCCCCTGGCAGGCTGTCTCCTCCCTACTCGTCTTCATGCATCAGTCTCTCGATTTACCCTCACGTGCCATCTTGTCCAAGAGTATCTGCCCAGCACCTCCAGGCAGAATTCCTATCTCCCTTCTCTCACACCAGCGCATTTTCTCAGCCTCTTTGGGACTCTGCATTTTCTGGCTAGCAGGCAACTCACTGATATTCTTGGCATAGTTGTCAGACTAGACCAAGTTCACAGAGGAGGACCTCTTCTTTGTTCCTCATGTGGAGCTCAGCACAGTGCTGGACACAGACATCTGCTCTTCCACCCCACACCTCCCTGCCTCCTCTGCCCATGGCAGACATAACTAGTTGCTCTTTCTTGCCAAGCCTAATTCAGACTCTACCTTAACACATTGCCCCAGGTAGACATCACTGATGGAATAAAGTTGGTACCCAACTTGAAACTTCCTCTTGGCTCCCTCCTGCCACCCTCACCCTGCCCATAAGCCCTCCCTATGCCTTCTGCGTGGGCCACTGTCTGAGAGTCTGTAGTAAAATGGGCAGGCAGAGGGGGTCATCTGGGGATGTTTTTTGGGGTGTGTGTGATTGACAAACCTTAAAGCAATCTCCTGCCTTTCTGCAGAACTGCCAGTTCTATCTGGACTTAGCACCCCCAGTTCCATGTAGCACCTCCAGTTCCAAGCAGCACCCCCAGTTCCATGCAGCACCCCCTACTGAGAACCTCCTTGGATTCCCCCTGTTGCTGAGCTGGTCTGATCTTCTGGGACCCGTACCCACTCTGTTTGTTTGTTTTTTTTCTTTAAAGAACATTGATTTACTTAAAAGAATTATTTATTTTAAATGGCTCTACTGGTCACATCATTGCGGCACGTGGGATCTTTTGTTGTGGCATGTGGGATCTAGTTCTCCAACCCAGGATAGAATCCCAGCCCCCTGCTTTGGGGGCACAGAGTCTTAGCCACTAGACCACCAGGGAAGTCCCTCCGGCTCCGTTTCTGAACTCCACTGACCCTCTGCTCTCCAACGAGGCTCCTCCTTCAAGCCTCAGCTTACAAAACCACCTCCTCTGCTTGGGTGTCTGTACTCTCCTAGCAGTCAGCGCTATTTTGTTCCGCTTCGTATGTGTTTAAAGCCCATATCCTGTTCTAGAAGGTAGAGAGCAAGTTTGCCGTTTACCTGTGTATTCTTAGTGCTAATATAGAGTCTGCCACGTTGGTGGGGTTCAGCAAACCTTTGAATGAAGGAGTAGGCAGATGAATGAAGGATCTGTACAGAAGCTCTACCTTCCTGCTCTGACCTCTCTCAGGTACCCGCTGAGCAGAGTTCAGCATCAGATGCCTGACTGTACTGGGATGGACCGTGCTTTCGGACAAGCCACGCATCACATTGCAGAATCCCATAGAATCCTATCGTTTGGGGGCCAACAGGATGCTTTGAGAGGTCAGCTAGGGAAACTGAGGTGCAGAGAGGAGCAGGAACTTGGCGGGCATGATGTCGTGGCTCACTCCACCTCTTGGCAGATGTTTCTTCCTCCTGACTCTTTCTGTTGAGGGGCTGTCCATCCTGCTGGCCCCCCAGTGTGGCCTGGGGGCTGCCAGGGTGGTGGAGAAGTTTAGCGGGAAGCCTCATGGAATGCTGAGTGGGCCTGGTGAGCTTTATTCTACTGCAAGAGAAGCTGGGGCCTCATGCAGGCTGAGGTGTAGCCTTCAAGCTCAGCGTGCAGGAGGGGATCCGCTGAGAGGTCTAGGCTGGTTCTCAGGACCCCCAGGCAGGGGCAGGACCCCCCTCCCCTCTCTGCCCAAAGCCCAAATAGCATCCCAGCCAACGGGGAGACTGTCTGCCGTAACAGTGAGGTGATGTCTGGTTTTTACTTGTGCATTGTAAGCAATGATTAATCTGGCTCCCAAACCAAAATATAGCCCGAGTTCTATTATAAACACGGGTCCTGTGGAGACCCGCCTGCTGAGCAGCCAGAGGCCCCTTGCAGATTTCTGTGGTCCCTGGAACTCCCCTGAAGCCTCTGCTCTCCCCTCGTCCCAGTCAGGCAGACATCACCCGTGGGGAAATCACTGTCCGTGGGTCCACCTTGCGGTCAGCGCCCGCCCTGTAATTGCTGGGGCCCTGGAGAAGGTAATGGTTTAGATTCTTGCAAGACCTGGGGCCCTGTCATTTGAAGCTATTTGACTGTCCCCAGCTTGGTAAACACTGTTAAGGTGCTTTCCAGGGAGCATAGGAACCCCCACCCCCACCCCAACCCCATGTCTTGTCTGTGTTCAGTCTCAGCGGCTCCCAGTCCGCTAAGAGAAACACGGGTTCGTGGCAGTGTTCAAGGCCCTTCCGGGCCCATGGTTTGGAAAAGACCTAGGAACTGTGGACAAAGCCCAGCCCCGAGGGGTCTGGCGTCGTGGGGAATGGTCTGGGGTTGGCCGTAACTTGCTAACTAGCCTTTGGCGAGTCCCTTTACATGTCTGAGCCTCGGTTTCTCATTGTATCCAGTGAAGGAAGCTGTGAAACTGATGGCTTAGGTCCCTTCCAACTCAGACAGTGAGTTCATGATGCTACAGTGATCCGCAAGCTCAGACCTGGGGAGGTGAGTCTGTAAGAGGGTCTTCCCCTTGGTGACCCCGTGACTCTTCCAGGTGCGCTCGGGTCTCAACAGTTAGGACTTAGGACTTCGCAGCCTGCTCTATGGCCTCTTTACCTCACTAAGCTTCATCAGTTTCCTCATCTGGCAAGTGCATGTGGTAATCCCTGCCTCTCAGGGATGGTAGCAGGTTGTTGATGAGATGATGCGTCTAGGCCTTAGTGAGGGGCCAGGCATAGAGTGAGTCACCGTCCATGTCCCCGATGGTCATTCACTTCCTTTTCACTGCATCCTGAGTAGAAGATTTACTTGAAGAAGATTTACTTCTGGGATTTCACTGATAAGTCTGCCAAAGCATTGGTTTCTAGCTTCTTTGTGGCTGCAAGGAAGCCAAAGGAGCACGTGGCGCTCAGGGCTCCCTGGACCCCTCTCTCGCTTCTCTTGGGATTCTTGCTGCATTATTGCACAGGCTGAGTTTATTATTCCTGGGCTGAGTCACACAGCGTAGAGCTCGAGGCTCCATTCAGCTCTTCATGGGAAAAGGCTTTGCTTGTTTTTCCTCATCTGCCGGCTTCAAGTGGAGAAAGCATGATGGTCTTGCATCCTGTCCGTGACACATCCTTGCTTAAAACCCTCCTGTGCTTTCCTGCCATCTCTCCACCTGGCATGCTCTGGCTTCCTGCTTCCTCTCTGACCACCTCGTCGCTCTGCCCCTCACCCCCCACTCATTCTGCCCCAGTCCCACGGGGCTCATTCTTGCTTGAGAGCATTCTCCCTCAGGGTTTCTGCCCCTATTGTTCCCTCTGCCTGGAAAGCCTTTCCCCAGAGAGCCAGCCTGTGTCCAGCTTCCCTGCCTGCCACGGTCACCACCCTGCCCATCGTGGCCCTGCTCTGGGTCCTCCGACTCTGCTCACTTTTCTCCATAGCACTAGTTGCTGCCACACATTATCCCTTTTGCAGAATTTCATTTTCGGTGATGATGCGAAAACACATCACGTGCATTTTCCCATCTGAGCCGTGTTCGTGTGTGCAGTCCAGCGGCATCGGGCATGTTCACATTGTTGCGCAGTCGATCTCCAGGACCTTTTCATCTTGCAAGACTGAGACTCTGCCCCCATGTGAGCAAATCCTTGAGACATTACGTTTTATATTTATTTGTTTTTATATCTATTTAATTAGACTGTAAATTCCGTTAAGGCAAAGGATCTTGTCTTCTTGTTCACCTAATGCGTAGAATGGGGCTGGAGCATGAAAGTGCAGCAAATGTTTGTTGAATGAATGAATGAAATATAAAGATCATGCTACTAACAGCAGCTGGTCTTTATGGGGCCCTTGAATGCAATGTGGTGCTAAGTCTTCACACATTATATCATACAGTCTATAATGCCAACCCCTGAGAACCCCATTTTGCAAGATGAAACCAGGGCTCAGAGAGGTGGCTCCAGGTCCTCCAGCCAGTAGGGAAGCAGGATAGGGATCCAGATTAATCTGAAACAAGCGATCTTAACCACTCTGCACGCTGGCTGCTGACTGTGACCTCTGCGTCAGTTTGCCCACTGGGGAAGAATGGCATGCTGGCGGAATCTCACCCTGCCATGTTGCATCAACCTCATGGGCCCCAGGTCTGAGAGGCAATCACAACGCTGAGCAGTCTCGAGGCGTGAGTAGGTGCAAAAGGAATGCTCGTAAACTCCCTGGACCTCTTGGATCAGAGCGATGCTGTTCATGATTAAAGAGTGCCGCTTTCTGGGGGTCCTAGGGCGTGCCAAACGTGTGTGCCTGTGGGTGTTTGTGGAGGTGCATGAACTGTGCATGCCCAGGGGGGCTGCAAGGCTCTCCGTGTGGCCTCCGGTGTCAGAAGGACCCAGTGGTGAGCTTGAGCTGCTGCTCCTTAGTAATGGGCTCTGGACAAGTGACTTCCGTTCTTCAAGACTCGATTTTCTCCTCTGCAGGATGGAGATGATATAAACAACAGTGGGTAGAGGGGGTTCACAGGCAACGCGTGCGTGTGTGTGTGTGTGTGTGTGTGTGTGTGTGTAGTCTAGAGTCTTGTTAATCACCAGCCTGGGATATCCCTAGGGCTTCTACCTGCAATGCAGGAGACCCGAGTTCGATCCCTGGTTTGGGAAGATCCCTCAAACACGACTGAGCAATGACTAACACTCTGGGGGATCCCTAGAACTCCTAAGTTCTGGAACACCAGAAATGAAGGGTACTCAGAGTTCTAACTCCCTTATTTGACATCCAGAGAAGGGCAGTAACCCCTCCAGGGTTGCACAGTAAGTCAGAGATGGTCTGGACCCAGCACAGGGCTCCTGTGAGCCGGGGGATCTAATGGAGATCACCCCGTCTCCACCATACTGTCTGAAACAGAAGCCTCTGCTCCGTCTTGTTTCGCAACAGCTCAAAGCTTAGGGAAGTTTGCAGTCTGGGGTTTCCCTGCAAAGAGTTCCTTACACTCATGAAATGGTCCAAGTGGCTGTCTCCAGTGCCACCTGAAGGCACACGCTCATTTTGATTCTCTTGACCTGGAGACCTGGCCTTGGACCATGGGAATTAAACCATGGGGACAGGGCACATGATTGGTACTGAAATGTCACCAGAGTCTTTCTCAGTCAATCTAGTGGCCTCTTTTCCCCTGGAATAGTGGCTGGAATCACTGGGAAGAAGTGGGGTAGCTATTTGGGGGTCACACAGTTGGTCAATATGTGTGAGATCTTTTCTGATAGGGGGTTAATGAGAAGGTTCTGACAGAAAAATCCCAGTATTGTATGGTGGGTGAGCACAGCCCAGACTTTAAGGTCCTCATCAGTCCACCCATCACTCAGACATCCCTCCAGCCCTGCTTCGGACATTCTTACCTTCTCTCTGGGTTTGGAAAGAAGGGTGGTGATAACAGCATCAGTCTCTCCCAGTTGCTGTATCCTAATTCAGCTTACAAGCCCTGCCCAAGGAGGGATCAATCCCGGCTGTCTTCTGGTCTAAGAACCATTGGTGACGGGGAGGAAACAGCAGGATGGCTGATATCTCCACTCGGGGAGCAGTTCTCAGACGTGTGCTAACATACATCCCTGCCGCAGCGCCTGCAGTGCTGCAGAGGCAGGCGGGAAGGCCGGGCCTCTGGGATCCCAGGACCCAGACGCGTCTTCCTAGACTCAAGTGGTTTCTTTCCCTCCACAGGGACAGAAGGGTTATCCTGGACCGACGGGGCACCCCGGAGAACAGGTGAGGGCTGCAGCCTCAGCCCCGCCCTCCTCGCCCTCCCTTGCTCCAGCCCCACTGCCTGTCCTTGGCCTCCACCCCACCCTGCCCGGTTCCACGAGTAAGCTCCAGAGCCAGGAGGCTCTGCCTCCCATCCCTCTGGGGCCCCCACCAGACCCCACCTCTCCCCCAGCCACATCTGCCTGAAAGGGCTGGAGTCCACGCCGGCCCAGTGCTGGCATGAGCCGCTGGACTCCGGTTAACGCCATGAATAGCTGGCCTGTTCCGGGCGATGTTAGGGGATATTATACACGCCGCCACGGGGTTTGCAGGAATTTTGGCTGCCCCAGCCCAAGTCAAACATCAGCCGCTGCCAGCGTGGGAGAGCCCAGCCAGGCCCCCTCAGTGCTTTATTCCTGGGCTGCAAGGACAGGGGGTTTTGTCCCTCCAAGCTGGTCAGACCGGTTTCTCAAAAGGGTGGGCTGGGAGAAGAGGGTGGGTTAGCAGGGGCGCCCAGCAGGCCGATGGCCTCCCCTTTCGTCTCACATTCCTGCCCTTCTCTTTGTCCATTGTAAACCCCAGTCCCCCACCGCCCTCCAGACCTGGAGCTGGGCAGGGTCTCCCCTTTCCTTACGTTTCTCTTGTTCCTTTGCAGGGGCAGCCAGGACCCGAGGGTAGCCCAGGGGCCAAAGGTTACCCTGGCAGGCAGGTGCAGTATATGGCTTCTGGAAGCTCTGTGGCCGTGGTGGTGTGGAGCTGGCCACGGGTGCCCCCAGGCAGAGGGAGGCGGTGGGCTAGGGGCCCAGGAGCTATACCTACCAGGTGTGCCCGGAAAGAAAGGGCTGTTCAGGGGGCTGTGCTGAGAAGCCTTCTCTGAAGGCAGCAGAGCAAGGATACTCAGGAGGAAACAGAAGAAAGAGTAGTTCTGGGGTGTGAGGGCATGGCTCCAGAAGCTCTCCCAGCCACCTGCTTGGGGCCCTGGGGTAGCTGGAGGCTCTGTTTGAAGCCCGGGAGGGTAACCCCACTCCTATCATACAGAGAGACAGGTGAAGCCAAAGGAGACAGGTCTTGGCCTGGGTTGTGGGCAGCAGCTAGGACATCTCCATATGCCCTTGCCCTTCTGTCTTTTGTGTTTCAGGGGCTGCCTGGACCTGTAGGAGACCCTGGGCCCAAAGGCAGCCGGGTAAGTGTGACTTGGCAAGTGCCGCCTGCCTGGGGGCCCGGGTGGGCATTTCCTGTCCCTCCAGTGGGCCTGATGGGCAATCCGGGCTGTAAAGCCTGCAGTGTCCACCCAGGGTCTTCTGGGAGAGCTGGGGCCTCGGTCTTCCCGCCTGAGTGCTCCAAAAGCAGAGGGACAGAGGATGGTTACATGGCCGGGAACCCTGGAGCCAGCTTGGTCTCCACGGCCAGGCAGCTGGGCAGCACAGGTCGGCTGGAGCCTCAGCCACAGCCCATCTGCTATAATCACACATTTGCTTGCTGTGTCCCCCAGCAAGTCCAATCAGTAGGGAACCAAAGCTGGGGCCACTTTGTCTGTCCCTGGAGTCCTCTGAGGCCTCACTCTTGCACCTAGCTGAGGGCTGGGGTATCACCCTTTAGGGAGGGCAGTCCTGACCAATGAGTGAATGTTGGCCAGGCCTGGAGGCTAATGGAGCATCTCCTCTGCCCCTCCTTCAAGGCCCCTGAAACAAACCCTGAGTAGCCAGCAGGCTGTTTGCCCATCTTTCCCGTGGGAGGGATGTCCATTACTACCCCTGGCTTGGTTAGGGGGATGCTAGGAATTTGGAAGTAAATACTGCTGAGGTGGGCTCCCAGGTGGGTTGTGGGGCAATGGAGAAAGTTCTGGGTGAATTGAATGGGGGGTAAAATGGAGTTTAGAAGACTAAGAAGCAATCTAGTGGAATCCTGTCTTCTGTATACTAGGAAACTGGGCTCATGATGGGGCCCCAGTTCCCACAGCTTGCCTAAGGTGGGGCTAGGATTGAGGACCCAGGTATTTGGAGGGCTGGGCTGCCTGCCTCTTAAAGAATGCTCAGCAAGTGGGTCATAGAGTCCTCGGTCAGGCCAGGTCAGGTCAGGTATGACGTGTCCTTCGAGCCTGAGCCAAAGCTATTTATGGCTGCAGTCTCAGCCCGAATCCCTGGACCTGATGGGCGGATGTTAGGAGAGAGGCTGGGAGGTGGGAAAGTTCCCCAGGACGTGTTGATGATGTCAGTGGTGATGATGATGGTGATGGGGGCGGGGCAGTGATAGACAGGGGCTGAGGAGGCTCCTGTCCTAGGAGCTGGGCCCCTCCTCCTTCCCTTTATCCAACTGTTCCCATGAACTCTGGCCCCAGAGGGGCCTCCTGAACTGAGGGAGAAGGGCTTCCTGGTTCAGCCCCAGGTCTCTGATCTACCAGGAGGACCGGAGGAGCAAGGCAGGCTAATGACATCTGGGGCTGCTTGCCGTTTGCCTTGCTGTGGCATCTAGAGGCCGCGCGTGCAGGGGACTGCTGGTCTGACCCTGGCACACCCATTTTCAAGGCCACAGGGCCCTGAGCAGCCTGGGTGAGCCAGGGCCGCTCAGGCTGCCCGCCCAATCCTGCCATCACCGGCCTTATGTTTATGAAGTAGGCAGAGCACAGACTTGGGGTCAGGGCAGCTGGTTTGGAGACCTACCCTGCCATTAACCAGCTGTGGGAGCTTGGGCACATCTCTGGACCTCTCTGAGCCCATCACTGCAAATCTGGGATATAAGCCCTTCTAGGAATGATCAGTAAATATCATTTGTTAAGATGATGCTGAGAAAGGGGCCTCGTGACCTCTTCTAGGGATGGAGAAATGCTTGTGAGCCTGCACTGGTTGCTTGTTTATGGGAGGCAGTGTGGCGAAGTGGTTAGAGGGGCCCTGGCCCTGGGAATCAGATGACCTCAATTCAAATACCACATTCTGCTACGTGTGACCCTGGGCAAGTCACTTAGCCTCTCTGGGCCTAAATGACCTCACCTCTACAGGAGGCTGACTAATAATGCCTACTTCCTGAGGGTGTGGAGAGGGCACAGTAGACGCCTTAAATGCCTGCAGAGCTCGGAGAAGTGTGCTTTGTGCTCAGTAAATGTTAGCTTATGTTGTTCCGTTGCCCAGTCGTGTCCGACTCTGTGACCCCAGGGACTATAGCACGCCAGGCTTCCGTGTCCTTCAACATCTCCCTGAGTTTGCTCAGACTCATGTCCATTTAATCAGTGAAGTCATCTCACAAACATCTAGAGAGTACAGATATGATAGGAACCCTGGGCTAGGTTCCTGCTCTGGAGAGGTTCCCTGGCTAATGAGGCCATGAAACGTGGAGAAAGAGAATGAAGATACAGAAGAGAAAGTGGTGAATCTATTAAGTGGGGCACAGATAGGGGCTTTCTTGGTGGCTCAGTGGCTAAGAATCCATGTGCAATGCAGGAGTCACGAGAGATGCAGGTTCAGTCCCTGGGTTGGGAAGATTTCCAGGAGGAGGAAATGATAACGCACTCTAGTATTCTTAGCACGCATGCAGGGCGTATAAATAGGGGACCGGGGAGAGGGGAGGAGGTTGCTTCTGGTTGGAGGCATCAGGGATGCTAGCCAGAGGAGAGAACCTCCGAGCTGGGCTTGAAAGCATTGGTTCTGCAGTTGTGGGGGTGGGAAGGGCATGCCTGGTGGAGGGCATGGCATGGAGAGAGGCTGGAGGGCAGACGATCCAGACTCCACCCCTGACTCTCTGTGCCGCTTTCTCTCCAGAGCCTGGGTCTTCTTTTTCAGCGAGGAGGAGGATGGGCCATCTGCAGGGTCCTGGGGAGGGCTGAACTCAGCGGCACATGTGCTTGGCAGGATGCCAGCACACCAGGGTGGTAGCAGCTGTCACTGCCGGCCACCCTCAGGCCGTCTAGGGTGATGCGAGCCCCACGTGCACAGCCTTGGAGGCCTAGAAGGAGGCATTGCAAGAGCCGCGAGTGCCCGCCAGCCTCCCTGGGAGGGTGGGTAGGGCTTGGTGCCACCCCAGCATCTAACCCAGCAGAGAGCTTCCTTCCAGCAGGTTCAGGAGCCCTCGGCATGGGGCGGGCCTTCCCCTGCGAGTGCCCGCGCCCTTCCCTGGCGTGAGGGTATGTGCCTTTGGACTACATCGTGGAAGCCAGCACCATGCAGTCCATGGGCATATACACTTGCCTCAAGGCCTATGTCATCGTGGAACCACTGGAGCCGCCGCTACCGCCAGCGAGGAAGAGGAGCCAGGCGCCAGAGCGCAGCGAAGGGGGGTCTGGGCCGGGCCGGGCCAGGACGGGCAAGCCACAGCCCACCAGCCAGCCCTTCTGACCTCCCCTCTGCTCTTTTCCTAGGGCTACATTGGGCTCCCGGGGCTCTTCGGCCTGCCAGGGTCCGATGGAGAGCGAGTGAGTATGCCTTCTTGATTTATCTCTCACCCACCCACTTCCTCTGCCATGGGCTGGAAAAGTTCTAGAATCCCTCCTGGAGGAGGTGCCTCAGAGTTGAACAGGCCATCCACTGAGGGTGAAGTCGAGGCAGATGCCTTCCAGACACAGAGAAGAGCATGTGCAAAGTCAGGGACGGAAGCTTACTTGGCGAGTTTAACAGCACAAAGCTCTGAGTGCAAGGCAGGAATGCGGATGGGAGACGGGCTGGAGGGGGCCCCTGGGCACAGCTATACGGCCCCCAGGAACTGAGATCAGGAGAGGGACTATTCCGAGAGCATGAGGAGCTCCTGAAGGGCTTTCAGCAAATGAGAAATGGGCTTATTTCAAATTTCCAATCAATATGGCCCATGGACCAGATCCCACCAGGCACGAGTTATGTGAAGCTTTCCTGAACACACCACGCTCGTTTGTGTATGTGTCTGGGGCTGCTGGAGTTTCCAGGACAGCGGTGGTGCGCCCCACCTGCCTCTGGACCGGCTCTGTCCCCTCTCCACCTGAGCCCACATTTGGAGACTCAACTGTAATCTCATCAATAAGCTGGTGAAAGAGAATCGCAGGGAAACAGCAGGAGCATTTATTATCGCTGAGTACCAGAGTCCTGGGTGCTTTCCTTAGGAATCTGCCAGCTCAGGTCCTTGCAGGCCCCCACTCTGAGGACCTGCATTTAAGGACCATCCATCCAACATGCACATCACCGGTGCCTGTTGTCTTTGTGGACTGGATGCCAGGCTTACTGTGACTTCCTCTTGTGGGTGGAGGCGAGGCTGGTTGGAGCAACGCTGTTAGTCTCCTGCTGGAATCCTGTCCTGATCTCTTCCCCGTTTCCTTCTACAGGGTCTGCCTGGCGTTCCTGGCAAGAGGGGCAAGATGGGTAGGCCGGTAAAGATTTTCCGTGTCTATTACGCAGATTCTATGGGTGAACTTGACCTCCCACTGGCCATGTGGCCCCGTCCACCCATGGCCTGGGCATTCTTCGCTTCTCTCTGCTCCGCCCTGCCCTGCTCTGCTTTGAGTGTGTGGGCAGGCATGGGGGGCTGTCTGGGCCTCGGGGGCTGCTGCCAGAACACTTGAGTGGCTGCTGCGCAGCTGGGGCTGGGGGCTCCTGAGGACTCTGGGCCCTTCTGGGATGCGCTTCTCAGCACGTCCAGCAGTTGTCCTGCAAGGCGCTTCTGTGTCCGGGGGCTTCTGTTGTCTGGGTCGTGAGTGTCCATGCTGGGGGCCTTGTCTAGACCGGGTGTCTGTGCTCCTGTGTCTGAGAATACTCAGCCTCTGTGTTGTCCTAGCGTCACCTGTTTCACTGCTACACACGCAAGGCCAGAGGGCCCTGGGGTGTCGGGCAGGCCCACTGGAGACGTGACCACAAGATGGGCTCAGCAGGAACCCCAGTTCACCAGCTCTGACCCTGATTGTCCATTGTAGAAGGAAATTATTTCTCCCTTTGTTTGGGCATCTGTGGGGCAGGAAGAAAAATCCAAGGCCCAGAAAGCTCAAGTAACTTGCCCCAAGTTTCACAACAGAGCCAGGATACTAACTCGGTCCTTGTCCAGGGCCTCTGATCTCAGTGTTGGCTCAAGTTCACTAGTTGGCAATAATGCTGCGGAAGTGGATTCCTAGAATCTTCGGCTTGGGGGAAAGTCATTCATTCCAACGATCTCATTTTTCACAAGGGGAAACTGAGGCTCTGAGAATCAGGGTGATACGTCCAGGGTCCCATTGTCAGGTCGAAGGAGACCCAGGATTGTAACTGAAGCATCTTTCTTTCAGGCCTGGCCCCTGCTGGTGGCTTAAGGCTCTCTGCTGCTGCCCCACAGGTTAACTCCTGGGCTTGGAACCATCTTCATCTCTGGGTCTGGGCCTTCCTTTGTGGTTGATGGAGAAGGGATAGTGGGGGAGTTAGAAGGTGAGAGGCAGCTGCAAGGGAGCCAGGAACACTCAAGGGTGGCCAGAAAGGGGGTTGACTGTGATTCTGTGGTTGACATGCGTGTTCATGACACCTTACCTGTTGTAGTATAGGGATCTGGGCCCTCTGGGGGCCAAGTCGGGTGGTGGGGTTCAGAGAAGAGAGACATTCAGGTCCTGACCTCACGGAACTGACAGAAGGGGTACCTCACCCTCAGACGTAGACCATTCTGCGGCTGACAGTTCCTTTGTGCCTGAGGGCTAATTGTTGTTGTTCAGTCGCTCAGTCCTGTCGAACTCCTTGCGACCCCGTGGACTGCAGCACATCAGGCTTCCCTGTCCTTCACCATCTCCCTGAGTTTGCTCAAACCCATGTCCGTTGAGTCGGTGATGCCATCCAACCATCTCATCCTCTGTCCTCCTTCTCCTGCCCTCAGTCTTTCCCGGCATCAGGGTCTTTTCCAATGAGTTGGCTCTTCACATCATGTAGCCAAGTATTAAAGCTTCAGCTTCAGCATCAGTCCTTCCAGTGACTATTCAGGGTTGATTTCCTTTAGGATGGACTGGTGGGATCTCTTTGCTGTCCAAGGGACTCTCAAGAGTCTTTCCCAACACCACAGTTCAAAAGCATCAATTCTTCGGCACTCAGGTTTCTTTATAGTCCAACTCTCACATCCATACATGACTACTAGAAAAACCATAGCATTGACTACATGGATCTTTGTCAGCAAAGTAATGTCTCTGCTTTTTAATATGCTCTCTAGCTTTGTCATAGCTTTTCTTCCATGGAGCGAACATCTTTTAATTTTGTGGCTGCTGTGGGGAAAAGCATTCCAGGTTGAGGGAAAAGCAGGTGCAAAGGCCCTGGGGCAAGAGTACTACTGGGTCTGAACTGCAGTTTTCTCATCTGAAAAATGGGGATAATAGCTTCTAGCTCATGGGGTCATTGTGCTTGTCACATAGTAAAAACTCAATAGATAGTAGCAGTAATTGTTTCTATTTGTGGTTTTGTGGGTGACTGAGGATTCCTCTGGCCTGTGTGAATTTAAGCCAATGGCTTTAGCTCTCTGGGTCTGTTTAAAGTCTCAGTCACAGAGTGGGAGCAGTTGGCTCAGGCAGAATGACTCAGTGCAGCCCTGGAAATCACCTGCCAAGGCGGGAGACACAGGAGACGCGGGTTCAATCCCTGGGTCAGGAGAGCCCCTGGACTTGGAAATGGCCGCTCACTCCAGTATTCTTGCCTGGAAAATTCCATGGACAGGGGAGCCTGGTGGGCTACAGTCTATGGGGTCGCAAAGAGTCAGACGTGACTACGTAACCGAGCACACACTCCTGGAGGCCCTGCTACCTGCGTGGCATTTGAACACTACATGTGGTTCTCATACTGACTCACTGAGGTAAGGCTGATTATCTATTTTCCAGGCAAGGAAACCGAGGCTTCAAAGCCACGCACCCAGAGACCCTCTGAGGCCTTGCCACACTTCAGCCCCTGTAACAGACAACTCATTTCTGTCTCTTCGCTCCATGTTTTTGTGCCTTTAACTCCCTCAGATTCCACCCTGCCCTCCATAATGCATGTTCCCTGGCACTGGGGTGTCAGGCATGGGTGCGAGGAACCACCCCCATTCCACCAGGGAGTCCTATGGCCACGCAATACCCCAGAGGGCCATGAACGTCTGCTTGACCCCGGTCCAGTCATCTTGGCCAGCACGTGGGCAAGGCCTCAGAGTGATTTAATATGTATGGAACAGACTTTAAATCCCGGAGTCCCTTGGGCTTTGTGTGTGCCTTTGCCTGGCCTCCCCGTCTGCTGCACCCTTGGCCCACACACTCCTCGCCTGGTCTTTAAGGCTATCCCCCTGTTACGTGCTCCTAAGCCCCTGATCTGTCTGATGGGGGTTGGGGGCTCCTTCTGTGAATGGGTTTTCTTCTGGTCAAAAGCTTTGGGCCAGACGATTTCTAGGCACTTATTACCAAGAGGAAATGTCAGGAGAATGAGCTGAATCCCTTCATGCCAGATCGCAGCTGGCCTCATTTCTGGCAGGGCTGGCAATGATTTTGCTGTGGTCCGTTTCTCTCCAGCAAGCAAAATCTCAGGCCCATGCATACGGCCTGCTCAGCATCAGGAGGCTGAGTGGGAATCTTCTGCGGATGGGAGCTGTGAAACACAGCAGAGGTCAGAGCACATCAGAGCTGCAGGAACCCTAGTGATGAGCTGGCCCCGCCTCTTGGTCAGATGCATGAGTAGACATAGCTCAGAGAGGCCAGTAGACTCGCCCAAGGTCACACAGCACAGTGGTGGCAGAACTGGGACTTGAACCCAGGACCCTTGCGTGCTCAGGCAGGGTGCTCTCCCCGTCACCCCTCTCCTCTCTATGTTCCCATCTTCAGCCTCCAAGAGAAAACTTACTCCACATCTCTCATCTCACATCACCTGTGTTGTGGTTTCCCGAGGAGAGGTCCAGATATGAGATGTTACAAGCCTGGCTGGAGTTGAAGAGGTTTCTCCTGGGCTGTTAGGCGCGTGATGCAGTGACACAGCTGGGGACGGAGCCACACTTTGCAGTCTCTCACGGGGCCTAGGAAGATGCCACAGTGAATCCTCTTGTCCTGCACTCTGGCTTCACTGTCGAGCCCGCTGGAATGCCTGGCAAGACCAGCCCCTGCTCACAGCTTCTCTCGTGGCTTCTGGCCAGATCTGCCAGGGCTGGTCTTGTGTAGCGAGTCAGGCAGGCAGACCCTAAAGCTTAGAGCTGGAAAGGTCCAGCCTTGGCTCCGGTTCCCTCCGTGTGTGGCTTAGGGACAGCTGGGACTCGTCCAAGGCCACATGCCTGTCTGGGGCAGGACAGGGCTTCTCACATAGTTCAGTTTTGGCTTCAAGCTCTTTCTCAGCCTGAGGGCAGCAGGGAGCAAAGTGGTTTCCAAATGGAGAAACTGAGGACAAAACCGATGAAGGTTCTAAGCGGTGGTGTTGCTGTGAGCTGGGGGTATGATCCCTAGGTTCCAAAACTGGAACTGGAACTGTCCCCAGGGCTGTTAGCAACCCTCTAATCCTGCTGAGAACTCTCCCTGCCTCTCTCCTTCTTCCTCCCCGTGGTGACTCCTTGTGGGTGGATTCCTGGGTAGATATCAGAAGGCAGGGTGAAGACATGCTCAGTGTCGTGAGAAAAAGGTGCTGGGATCTTAAGGAGTCTTTCCCTGTTGGAGCACTTGGAGGGCACACATCTTCTGGAAAAGAATACAGGCTGTTGTCAACCTGTGCAGGAACTTCTCGACTTTAGCAAATGTAAACCCTGTAAAGAGGGCTCCAAGTTTCTCCTGCAGGCTTTTCCTTGAGGTTATCATGAATTCCATTGTTAGCACCTAACCAGTGTGTGATGGCATTTTAGAATTTACCGGAGGCTAGGGCCTAATGTTACCAGAGGCTGGATTGCAAATATCTCACTTCTTCCTTAGCACGGGGAAAGCTGGGCTGGTGAGTTGTCAGGTGGGTGGGGCAGGACTGACCATCTAGCAGGCCAGAGAGCTGAGTCTTCAAGATGTAGCAGGACTTCTGATCCTGGAGACTGCAATCCCCTCCCCGACGTCTCACCTTCTGGAGCAGGCCGTCAGTGTAGACACTGGCTGGAGGGAGGGGGTGGAAAAGATGGCTCTCGGAGGCCTCCTCAGCCCCTGGCATCCTGCCACAGATGTGGTTATGAGAACTGTCCCTGTTTAGGTGTCTGTTGCTCTGAATTGCCGTAGCCAAGAGACAATGTGGAGTCTCGCCCTTGATCCTGGTTCTGTCTCCTCCTGGGCCTTGTTCTGCCCAAAGTATGAGGCATTCAGTTCCCCAGGGGGGCCTGACCTGGGGAAGTGGGGAGACCACGTGGCTGGGGCCCGGCAGGGCGCCGAGCTCATTCCTTGGGCCTCGGGCCAGCTTGCTGTAGCCGGGAGCTCGGGCCTGCGGAGGAAGGTCCCGCCATCGGCCAGGCTGTTAGTATGTGCTGTGCACGGGTGGGCACGGCCAGACAGGGAGAAGCAAGGAGGGTGGAGGTGGTGGTGTGTGTTCCGCTCCACCGCCACCTCTCTGGGACCCCTTGGATCAAGCATCAGGGCCCTGGGCAAGTGTAGGAACTGGGATGTGTTGCTCAGCAGTGGAGGGGTGCAGCAAGCTAGTGAGGTGAGGGGGCCTTGGGCAGGTTCTGGGCCTCAGTTTCCCCACTGACGAATGAGGTCCTTAAAGCTAAGAACAGCTAGGGTCTTTCCATCTTAGACCATCTATGATTATTCCAGTCGCAGATCTGGATGCCAGTTCCAGCTCTTTTAAAGCCCTATCTTTTTTCTGCCTAGTCACTCAGTCGTGTCCAGCTCTTTGGGACCCCATGGTCTGTAGGCTGGGCTTCTCTGTCCATGGGATTCTCCAGGCAAGAATACTGGAGTGGGCTGCCATGCCCTCCTTCAGGGGATCTTCCCAACCCAGGGATCAAACCCAGGTCTTCCACATTGCAGGCAGATTCTTTACTATCTGAGCCACCAGGGAAGCCCTTTTTTGGGTTATTGTGTTCTTAATTACCCTATATTTCTAGATCATCTGCTTGGCTCTGAAGAAAGCAAGAAAAGGTGGATACAGGGCTGGGTATTGAGGCCGCTGAGCACAATGGATAACCAGAACCAGTCCTGAGCCTTGGCAATGCCATTCCCTCTTACGTGTTAGTCCAGGGCTCTCATGTGCCCTTGAGAGGCCACAGGCTTGCTCCAGCCCATTCTGTGTACTCACTGTTGATTCACAGCCAAGAGAATGGGCTCTGGAGTCAGACTGCTCGAGTTCAGATCCCAGTTCTTCTATTCCATAGCTGTGTGACTTCAGACAAGTTCCCTAATATCTTTGGACCTCAGTTTCCTCATCTCGAAAATGGGGCCAATAATAGGTCCTCTGTCATGGTGCTGCTTCTGTTATTGCTGTCACCATGCCATCATCAGCCCCTGGCTCTCCTCAGGCTGCATTTTGTCCGCATAAGTGCCTCTCTTTGGGTTTTCGACCATTGATTCTGATGGTCTAGTCTTGGCTTAAGCCTCAGAGAGATGCCCTCGCATCGCTGCTGCCTCCACATGCTGGCAGGTACTCGCCCTCCATCCAGCATCTTGGCTCAAACTCTCAGGACCCCGATTGCACAGCAGAGAAAACCGAGGCTCAGAGAGGCCTGCGGGTGGTGGAGGGTTGGCATCCGGTTGCTTTGGCTCTAAAGCCTCATGGGGGAAGCTGGCGTGGGCCTTGGGTCTGAGAGGAGTCCCTGAGCCAGCCTAGCGTGGCCCTGGCTGCAGACCCATGGGTTTAGACCTGTCGGTGGCTTCTGCATGTGAGTGTGCTAGGCATCTCAGCCAGGATTGGTGCCTGGGGAGTGCTGCCTCACTGTCTTGTCTTCCTGAGGTGATGGGGCTGGTGGCGGGGTCCCAGGGGCATTCCTGCGCCTCCCTTCCAGGCTTTGTCTAAGGGATGGGCCAAGCCGAAGGGTTCTCAGAGAGCACACCCTCAGCCTGCGAGGACAGTGGGTCAAGTGAGGGTCTGCCTGTAGTCACACAGCCCACCCGGGGGTGAGCCCAGCTAAGTCTCCAGGCTGTCTCCAGACCCTGGTTCTGGAGAGCACAGCATGGACTCCCCAAACCCTGCCTTGTGAAGTCAGCCAGGTGTCCGGCTAGACAGCATCCCACCTTCTCGCCTGAGGGATTGTTCTCTGTCTTGCCAAGCCCCCAGCCGCATCCTCCAAGGTCAGAGGTGGTGGCTCAAATGCCTTTAGGAGCCTCCGCTGCCCACTACTCGCCCAGCTGATATCTCCTGCCTCAGGAGGTGAGAGGGCTGTCTGCCTTATAGCATGGCAAAGTGGGGATGGATTGGAATTTGCCACGGGGGACCCTAAGGATGTGGGAAGAAGCATCTTATATAGGGTCAGATGTAACCCCATGAAAACTCGATCTGGAGGGGCATGCTCATGTGCGCACGCACACACACACACACACACACACACACACACACACACGCCTACCTTTACCACTCTCTAAAATCAGTCGGGCACACATTCAAGCAGCTTCTGCATGCCAGGATGTGCCCATACTCAGCTCATACAAACATGGCAGAGTTGAGAGAGATGGGACCTGGGCTCAGCTCTGCCACAGACTTGCTTCTTGTCTTTGGTGAAGTGACATTTCTCTCTCTGAGCCTCAATTTCCCCATCTGTTAAATGGGACCAATAACCTTCCCCTCAAGGGCAAATGTCAAAGGCACGTCAAGTTCTGCATGCAAAGTCACTGGCTTGGCCCAGGTCTCTTTAATGTGTCCCCGTTTCCTCCTTTGGGTGTCAGAATGAAGCCCCGCCTCCTACAGGGTCCATATCAACACCCTCCCTTCTGGTCCACTAGGGTTTCCTGGCAGATAAGGGATTTGAGGGGAATAGTATTCTGGGCAGGGCAAGACGAAGGCCTAGATGCACACGCGCTTCAAGGGCTGTTGCTCAGCCAGTTTAGACTTTGTAATTGGCTTGGGGTTTGTTTTTATCTTTGGTCTTTTTAGTTTAATCTACTTTCTGGATTCCCCCAGTGGCTTCAGAAACCAGAAATAAATTATCCTCCGTGAAGAATCTTGACTGTTTGAACAGCTCAGGCCTCCTCTTGGTCAGAGAAACATGTGCTTTGTTTTTTTATTAAATTTCCCTGGAAAAACAGTGATTTGAATTCAAGGAGAGGAGAACAGGTTTCCCTGAATTCCAGGCTCAGGGACTTTCTTTTCCTTTTGAAGTAGAATGGAGCTGTCCCCTCCTCCTCGGCTCCGAGAAGCTTCTCCACAGCTGATGTTTTTCCAGCTGCCTGTCTCCCCAGAGAGCTTGGAGAAGGGGTCAGGGCAGGGGGGAGAGGGCCAGACCTGCCCGCATCAGGCGGCCTGGTTTTCCTTGGCTGCCGAAACTCACCTGTGGCCGTGGTGCCCGTATTCCCTATCTGTGTGACCCTGTGACCTTGACACCTGCCCTTTCAGAGCCTCACTTTCTTCATCTGTAAAATGAAGATCATGATTCCACAGGGTAGCTTTTAAAGAGCATGTCACATAAATTGCAGAAGGTCAGGGCTGGGAAAGGGCTTCTGAAGCCTCTCCTGCTTGGACCAGTGGGGAAACTGAAGCTCACGGGGGAAGGCATGACTCAGAATTCTCAGCAAGTCAGTGACTGGTGGAGGCCCAGACCTTCCCGCCCCCCTGCTCCATCAGGACCAGGTCTCAGCCTGGTGGTAGTTCAGTTGCTAAGTTGTGTGCGACTCCATGGTCTGCAGTCCGCCAGGCTCCTCTGTCCATGGAATTTCCAGGCAAGAATACTAGAGCGGCTGACCGTTTCCTTCTCCAGGGGGTCTTCCCGACCCAGATATCAAACTCGGGTCTCCTGTATTATAGGTGGATTCTGTACTGACCCAGAGCCACCAGGCAAGTCTCAGCTTGGGGGCTGGCCTTTACGTGCCAGGGAGCCGGGTACTCTTTTCTGACACTCAGAGAACATGAAAAGAGGGCTCCCTGGCCATGGGCTTCTGTACAGTAGCCAGTCCTTGGGAAGTTCTTTATTGGGGGCTGGCGGGGGAGGATGTTCGTTGAGGGCCCAAGGTGACTCAGGACTCCCGAGCTTGCACAGATCCTGGAACCAGTGAGTAAGACTGCATGGACGTGTCCTGTGTCCCCTGGGGGTTTGGATCCAAGCCACCCACAGGTATACACACTAATCTGCAGATGTTTGCTCTCTCTCATGCCCTCAGGGGTTTCCTGGAGACTTTGGGGAAAGAGGCCCTCCGGGACTGGATGGAAACCCTGTAAGTATTTCACATCTTTTTTGGGCACAGGAAAGAGATTAGGGACAAGCACACAGCAGGTTTTAGGACCCCAAGCTTTTAGGTCACCCAGCTGGGTCACACATGAGCTGGGTTCTCCTGGGTGAACTGCATGATTTTCCTGAATTCCTGGCTTCTGTCTACTATGGATGGCCTTTGAACCATGCCACCCAACTTCAGGAGAGCCCTCCAGCCCACTGAGCCCCAGGTCCCAAAGCCCTAGGCTATGTCCCATCCTCAAGGAGTCAGGAAGGTTCGTGGGTCACTTCCTGCTGGGGAATCCAGGCCACTACCATCTTACAAAGTCCCAGAAATGTTTATGGGACGGCAGCAGCCTGGGGAAGCAGATGGTTTGCAGGCCCTGTATGGAGGGAAGAGCTGAGTTCTAAAGCAATCTCCAGCATAGGCATGTTTATAGAGTTTGTAAATAATCGAGGCTCATCAGGGAGCCAGGTCAGCCTGCCCTGGGGAGCTGAGCCCGCCTCTCCCTTCCCGTCCGAGGCTCCAGCTCCAGTGGTGGGAAAGCAGGCTCTCTGCCTGGAAGTGCACATCATGTCCAGGGCTCTTTGGCACATCTGCCGTGTGCCCCCATCTGTCCTGGGGCTTCCGGTCTGCGCAGCTGTACCCAGCCGTGCCCTCAGCAGAGGTGGCTGCTAAAGCCATAGTCAGCACCTGATATGTGCTTGTTTAATTCCACAAATGCTCCTTGAGCCTCACCCAGCTTGGGGCTGACTCCCGGGCTCCCCGGGGACCTGAAGCCCTGACCTCAGAGCCAGGTGGGTCTGAGTTCGGATCCTTCTGCACCCCTTGCCAGGCTTGGAAGCTTGGACAAATCAGTTGCCCTGTCTGGATCTCAGTTTCCTCATCTGTAAATGACAGGGATCCAATGGTAGATCCTCCAGTCTCAGAGAGGTGTTGTGAGAATGCAGTGAGAGGAGGCAGGGAGGCACTGGGTTTTCACTGGATGGAGGGGTTGGAAAGAGTGGGTGATGATGGGGCCTGTTCCTGCCCTGGAGGAGCTCATGGCTGTCTCCCTGGTCCATTGCACGAGTTGAAGTGAGACACGGGATGCTATGGAGACGGGATAATGAAGCAGAGACGACTCCTGGGAAAGATGGCATTGGAATTGGGATGAGGAAAGAGATGGTAGGGGAGCATTCCGGGTGGAGGAAAGAGCACTGGCAAGGGGTCAGAAGTGGGAAACCAGAGTCTTTCCTTCAGCGTACTAGTCACCGGATTAACCACTATTAGTATAATAGGTGATGTCATCCTGGAAGTGTCCTTGGAGAGGGGCAGGGATGACTCAACACTTATGGTCCAAAGGAGTAGGAGGAGGACCTGATGACTGGTCCCTGCTCTGCTGCGTAATCCAGTGGCCTTGAACAAGTCCCTTCCTTTCCCGAGTCTCAGATCCTTCATGTTAAAGCCAAGGCTACTCCTCACCTCCTCTTCCTCTTCTCAGTGGCTGTAGTAATGATGTCCCATCTGACTGCACAGATGAAGGAAGACACCCCCTGGAGGATGTTGGTGATTCATAATCACCATTTCTAGAGCCTATTTTTATTCCCACTCTTGCATTTTTAATTTGATCCAATCCCCTCTACCTGTCTTTTCTGGTGCAGGCAATTGAAGGTCCATTTTTAGAGATCTGGAAAACAAACTTGCCCATACATGGCTGTATCTCCTGACTCCCAGGCGAGAGCTCCCCAACCTCTTGGAGGCCCTGGGAGGTAGAACCTGAGAGCCTCTTTCTGCTGGGAGGTTCGGGGGTTCTCTCAAGGGCCCCAGTATCTTCTGGTGAGAAATGGAGGGAAGCTGGCCGGGTAGGTCTCGGCTTGGTGTCTTCACTCCCCTGTTATTTCCTCATCCTTGACCTTGGGACAGTTGCCTGACCTTGGAGCCTAAGTTTTGCCATCTGTAAGGTGAGGATGAAATGAGATCTTCTGAGCCAGGCATCCTGCTCATCTTTATTGTTACAGTCAGGATTCTGCCCATTCTCACACCTGCCACTGGAAGGTACTGGATTAGAAATCCAATCTCCCCACTTTACAGATGTGGAAAGCTGATGACGAAGGAGGAAGTTCTCATCCAAACTCCAGACCAGGCTCAGAAGAGTCAGGAACAAAAAATGTTCAGCTCCAAATGATTCTCCCAGGGGCCCACGTGGAGGAGGGCGTGGAGGGTGTGTCCTGGAGGGACACAGAGCAAGTAACCACCTTGGTCTCTCTTTCTTTGCAGGGAGAACTGGGCCTGCCAGGGCCCCCAGGAGTCCCCGGCCTCATTGTAAGTACACAGATGCCTGGGGAGGAGAATGGCCAGAAGGGAGAGTGTGGGGAATGAGCCTCAAGTCCTGCTGAAAAGGCTCCTCTCTCATCAGACCCCTGGAGGAGCTGTGAGAGCAGGACAGGGCAGTCAGGGCAGGGGACTAAGGGAGGAAAGCCATGCTGTGTGGCCTCAGGTGGATCACCAACCTCTGAGCCCCTTTCTTCATTCCTCAAATGAGAAAGGGTTTGGAGCATGAGATGGCCGTGTACTTTGACACCTGCTGCCTGTCTGTTGCTCTGCAGCAAGGTCTAGGCAGGTGGTAGCGTGCCCATCCAACAGATGAGGTGCTTCAGGTCCAGAGAAAGGAAGTGACTAGCAGAGGAGCTGAGGCTCTGGACCACCCTGGCCAGTCTTCTCCATCCTTTTTAGAACACTGACTTTGGAGCCAGATGACCTGAGGTCAAGTCCCAGTTCTGCCATGGCCAGGCTGTGTGACCTGGATCAAGTCACTTACCCTCCCTGAGCTTTAGTTCTTCATCTGTAAAATGGGTATGATGGTAGACTCCTCTTTGGGAGGGCTATGAGGATTAAACGAGGCATTCTTGTACTATCTTTTGTACAAGGTCTAGCACTCAGTAAATTTGCAGTTAGTAGAAAATATTGCTTTTATTTTAAAATGTTATTTCTTGTTACTATCTCTTGATGTGACTGGGACTGAAAGAGGCCTGTACCAGGGAGGTGGGAAGCAATCTGACTTCTGACTCCATCCAGGTTGGGGTAGCTTTGTGGAATGATGCTATTAACCAAAACCGGGGCTCCCCGATAGACCTCCAGAGGGTGAGCCCTGACCTTGGGCCCAGGCCCGAGGGCCAGTGACAGGCCTGAGACTAGGAAATAAGTCTAGGAGCTTCCTTGAGGGTCTGATGGCCCTCTCTTCTGTTCTTTGGGACATATCTTGTGGGGTTTGAGTCTCAGGAGCTCATACAAGGAGACTGTTGCCTGGTTTGACAAATGGGCTGCCAGCTTTGGATACTCCAGCCACCGTACAGAGACATTCTATTGAGAAGGAGGCTGGTGAAGGCCCTGGAGAATTGGGGACCCCCATTGTTCAGGGAAGTCTAGTCCTGGGAAGAAGGCCCAGAGGCTCCCATGGGCAATGTGCTCCTGCTCAGGTAGGTGAGAGCAGAACCAGGGCAGGGTGAGGAGTGGAGGTCCGATCAACCTGTGTATAGATCCTGGCCTCACTTCCTCTGGGCTCCGTGGTCTTCAGTTACAGGCTCACTTCCTCAGGGATCCACTCTGTCAGATGGGATGTTTATGCTCACTCTTGTTAGGACCACTTATACCCAGACCAGTCTAGAACCAGGTTACGTGGGTTCAAATCCTAGCTCTATCACTCTTTTAATTGCAATTCTGAGCACATTTTCTAAGCCTCCTGTGCCTCAATTTCTTCATCTTTAAAATGGGAATAATATCAGTACCTAACTTGGGAGAGTGCTATGAGGATTCAGGGAAACTAGTACATATAAATTGCCTAGTACTGATGGTGGGAAAGATTGAAGGCAGGAGGAGAAGGGGACGACAGAGGATGAGATGGTTGGATGGCATCACCGACTCAGTGGACTTGAGTTTGGGGAAAGTCCTGGAGATGGTGAAGGTCAGGGAAGCGTGGCGTGCTGCTGTCCATGGGCTCACAGAGACACAACTTAGCAACTGAACAACAGCAAGAGGTACGTAGTAAGCACTCAAGAAGCACTAGTAATAGTAATAATAAATTTAGTGATAATCATGCTAATGATTTTATCACTACTAGTTAATAAATAGTAAAGTAGTGATGGTAATAAGTAGTGATTCAGTAGTAGTAGTAGTGTTTTATATACACACCAGGGCTTCCCTGGTGGCTCAGCCAGTAAAGAATCTGCCTGCAATGCAGGAAAGCCAGAGTCAACCCCTGGGTTGGGAAGATCCCTTGGAGAAGGGAATGGCAACCCACTGCAGTATTCTTGCCTGGAGAATTCCATGGACGGAGGAGCCTGGCGGGCTGCAGTCCATAGGGTCACAAAGAGTCGGACACAACTGAGCCACTAACCACAGCACAGAACGTCAGCCATTTAGAATGCTGCGTTGAGAAAGATTTCAAAGTCACATTGGAAATCATCGGGAGATAGTGCTGTGATTGATTGGTGATGTCTGCCTTGGCTCGGGATTGGGAAGTGTCAACACGTGAGTCATACATTTGTCATCCCTGATGTCCTTTGTGGAGCACCTTCTTTGGCACAAGGCACTGACCTGAATGCTTTGGAAAAAGAAATTTCTGCAATGAGTATTAGGGAACCTGACTTTATGAGGATATCAGAAGTCTTCTGGGCCAACCTTCTTGAAGCTCAGCAGGACTCCCTTCTGGAGGATTTTGGTCATTAAACTCCAAGTTGAACACCCTGGTGTTGGAAGCTGCCTCCCTTGAAAGTCCATCCGCTTTCACAGAGCTCTCGTTGTGCAGGGTTTTCCTGTGTTTTAAGTCCAGCTCATCTCCCCGTCCCTGGGAGAGGCTGTTCAAGATGTAAAGATGGTTGCATCTGTTCTTCCTAAGGCTGCTTCTTCAGGCTATATGATCCCCATCCCCAAAGCTTTTCTGCAGGGATGTTTACATATCTTGGCTGTCATTCTTGGCACACGGTCCTATTTGTCATTGTTGGCGTCCATGGGTTGGATCCTGAGAGGGGCGAGAGTATTGCTTGGCCGAACGCACGCGGATTCCAAAGACTATGCCATTACAGCCCTTGGCCTTCCTGACTCTTTAAAAGCTCTTCCCACCGATACTCCCCTTTGCTCTCCACAGTCAGGGCTGCCAGATAAAATAGAAGAGGCCCAGTGAAATTTGAATTTCAGATACATTATTTAAAACACATTTATACTATAATGTCATTCCTTTGTTTGATTGTTTATCCGACATGCACATTTTAACCAGGCATCCTGTATTTTTATTCACTCAATCTGGCAACCTTGTGCTCAGTATGTCTTAGGAAAATCCCACTGGACAGATGGGAAAAGTGAGGCCCTAGGTCAAGGTCACACCCAAGGCAAGAGAAGATGGAGGCATGATCAGAGGCCGTGCCTCTTAGCTCAGGGCACTTCTCTTCCCACTCTTTCCTAAGGGGCCTGAGCTGGGGCTAAGCCCTGGGTGTCCCTGCATTTCTCAGGCCCTGCGATCTTCATGTTGCTCCTTTCCAAAGAACTGAGTCCACCCCACCCTCCGTCCTCCCCACCTGGCCTCCTGTCTTTCTTTGGCCACTTTCAGTCCTGCTTCTCCTGCTTTTAAACTCCCTCTGGTGCCAAGGTGACATTCCTTTCCCCTTGGGCCTGGCAGGCAGGATGGGTCTAGACCTGCACCCACCAAGTCACCATCAGCCTCCAAGCCAGTGCGCTGTCCCACCCAAGGCACCCACTCCTGACCTGGATTTTTGGGGACAGCAGCTTCTGTGTCTGGGGAAAAAAAAATTGCCTCCCCAAAGAGTTGGAGAGGAAAAGGAATTTTCTAACCAGGAGCTAAAGGGAAGAGGGATTGTGAGTCACCTACAGTTTCCAGAGGATGTGGGTTTCTCGCTGAGCAAATGGGAATTCCATGTCCTGACAATCATGTTCGTGGAGATCCACATTTATTCAGTGCCTTCGGTCTAGTCAGCTGCAGCAATTTGCATGCAGACCGAAACTGAAATGTCCCCTGTGCCCTGGGTCCTTGCAGGGGAGGAAGGGTGAGAGAGGAGAGATGAACATTTGCAGAGCTTCTGTGTGTGCTTGACACGCATTAGGCTGGGGGCCTCGAGATGCATGAGGCAGGCAGACAGCAGCCTGGTCACCCCGGCGGGAAGGCTGGAGCCCGAGGTCACCAGCGGGGGGCTTGCCACTCAGACCTGTGCCACCCTGATCCCAAAAGCCACTGGGTGGCCCCCTGCAGTCTCGGAGGTGAGTCAGTCTTGAAGCAGCCCCCTTTGAGTAATTGAATCCCTTTGGCTGGCCCTCAAGCAAAGTGTGCCTGATTCCAGAGTCTGCTCAACAAAGATTTCTGTCTTTTGTATTCAGAGTGACACAAAGGGAATCTTGCCTTTTCCATTTAATGAGACCCAAAGAATATGTGATCTGGCCGAATCCCAGCATGTGGGATACAGTGGACAAGCCCACCATGTCCTGTCACCAAATGATCCCCTGACTTTGTTCTTTGTCTATGAAACAAGGTCAGGAACCCCACTAGCTGACATCTACCAAACCCTCGTGTGCCGGGCCCTGTGCTAGGTATTTAATTATCACAGAAACCCTCTGAGCGAAAAGTGGGATTACCATTGTACAGTTAAGGAAACTGAGGCTCAGAGAGGCTGACGCACCTGCCCAAGGTCACACAACCTTGAAGTTGTCTGTTTCACAGCTCACCCCCTTTGCCACTGCACCACCCCTCCAGCTCCGCATGAATTCAGGAGTGAATGGAGACAGCAGGTTTAGAAGAATGTGAACTGGGCTGTGCCAGGGGCTCTTCTGTGTGAGAGACGGTGCTTATGAAGACCATACAGGAGCCAGGGCTGGTCACCTGGGTCCCCATCCTCAGGCACCTGACCTCCTACTGGAGTTTCAAGGAGGCCTTGTTGCCTTCAAAAGGCAGTTCCAGGGAAAGTTTTTCCCTGGAGGGTTTAGAAAGGAGTGAGTGGGCTTCTTTTTCACCCACTGATTTAGCCCCTTTTAGTGAGCGCTTCCTCTAGGGCACTGGGCAGGCAGTGGCCACATAGGCACTCATGTCAGTTGTCATTGGTGTAGAATAGACCATGAGTTAAAGTCTCGTCAGGCTCGGACATGATGGCCTATGGGGTCAGGGATGTGAAGCTCGTGCTGAGGGCAATGAACAGTGTGAGCTCAGGGCAGAGCAATCGGTGCAGGAAGCAGTGGCCAGGGATGCCCAGCAGCAGAGCAACAACAGAGAGGGAGGCTCTGCGAGCACCCGTGAGGGGGGGCACTGGGAGCCCCCCAGGTGTTCTTTCAGGGGTTCCTGGCAAGCCCCAGCCTGGACGCCTGCTGACCTGCTGGGCAGGGGAGTAGGACTCTCACCTGCTTTTGAATCTCAAGCCTGCCCTCACGCCTTGTCACTCATGAATGAGAGCAATAAGGAAAGGCATCGTTGGGTCCTTCATTGGAGTAAGCCGAGTCAGTCCCAGGCCTGTGAGCATGGACTGCAGGACCCGACCGACACACAGACCTGTTCTGGTCCTGCCTGTGTCCCCTGCCTGTTGCTTGGTCTTGGGGAACTTGCTTCACCTCACTCTGAGCCTCAGTTTTCTCATCTGTGACATGGCACTAACAATGGTGCTGACCTCATGGGACAACTGTGAGCAGTCAGGGAGCATCTGAACAGATTTGATGAGGCTGGAAACTGTCTGGTGTGGTGTCTGGCACTCAGGAGCTCTTTCAGTGGTCGCGGATGTGGCTGGTTGGTTGCATTCTTGGTGGGAGTCTGTGAAGTGAGGGGTGAAGTGTGTTGAGCAGGATCTGGGAGGTCTGGCAGACAGGGAAACAGGTTCCAGATTATGGGCGTGACTCACTGTGCTTTCTTGTGGGACCCGACTTTGTGTGTCACTTGGCCAAGCTGCCCACGAGTGCTGAGCACAAAGCAGGCTGGTATCTGTGGGCTATACCGGAGTAGGGGGGAGCGGAATGCGGGCCTGAGATTTTCTCTCTTCTCCCCCAGATGCTTTTCTAGTCCAACATGGGGTCCTGCCCACATGAAGAAGACCTGTCCTCAGCAAGCAGCCACCTGCTTCCCATGTGCCTTGCAGTCAGAGCACCTTTTCCATGGGTTCTTGGAGGGGAAGCCCGCACTGGCCCTGGCCCCCAACCAGACACAGACCCCTTTGGAGAGGGGCGGTGCGTGCATGTGGGGTGCCTACATGCGTCGGTCAGGCTTGTACTGAATGCATTCTCCACGCAACAAGCTGCCATCGGGTCTGGATTGGGGAAAAGGGAGCGTATGTTCCCAGAGCTGCTGGCTGGTCCTCTCTGTTCAAGACCCTGGCCCCCATCAGAACCTCTGCCTCAGAGGACCTTGTCTGCGTGTGCACCACCGCGGGGAACTCTGGGTGGCCACCCTTTGCTCCCTTCCTCCAGGAAAAGCAGGGTGGGGGCGGTGCAGCGGGGGAGGGACCAGACAAAGCATCCAAAGAGCTGAAATACTCTTCTCTGAGCTTTGGCCACCTGATGGGAAGGACTGACTCATTGGAAAAGACCCTGATGCTGGGAAAGATTGAAGGCAGGGGGAGAAGGGGATGACGGAGGATGAGAAGGTTGGATGATATCACCAACTCAATGGACATGAGTTTGAGTAAACTCCAGGAGTTGGTGATGGACAGGGAGGCCTGGCGTGCTGCGGTTCATGGGGTCGCAAAGAGTCGGACACGACTGAGCGACTGAACTGAACCTAACTGAGGAGCTGGCTGTCCTTCCCTCCAGCCTCTGTCCGGCCTGCAATCCTGGCTTCTTCTCTCCCAAGATTACTTCAGAATTGCTTAGAAACTCTGGGGACAGACTATGCGATGTGAATCCCAGCTCTGCTGAGCTCTGTGACTTGCTCAAGCCCTCACCTCTCGGAGCCTCAGTTTCCTCATCTGTAAAACGGGGAGATCAGGCAGATCGTGAAGGGCGGTCGGGAGCAGTAACAGAGCTGAGGTGTGTGAAGTGCGCAGTGTGGAGCCTTCCTGAGTGTCATCTGTGTTGCTGTGATCACCCTAACTGAGCGCTCCCTTTCTTAAGATTACTTGATGGGAACTGAAAGCAGAACTCCTTGGCAAAGGCTCAGCGAGAAGGTTTGGTTTCACCCAGTCAGGTGGGTTCAGGGTGGTGGTGGGGGGCGCGGTGAGACTCAGCGTTGCCTCAGCCAGGCCAGCTGCGGTCTCTGAGCTCTGCATGTTTCCCTCCATCGCTGCCCTTCCTTCCACAGGAGTCGGCAGGAATGTGATGTCCCATTCTCTGCCAGCCTCCCTCCGAGCCAGCTCCAGGCAGCTCCCACAGGAGCTAGTTGTTGAGGCTGGCCACCTGGGGCAGGCTGCATTCCTTCAGTGCTTCGGAGTGCTTTCCAGGGGCTTCCATGGAGCCTGACTCAGGGAATGGGAAACCGAGGCCCAGAGAGGTCAAGCACACTGGTGGAGCTCACACAGCAGCCAGACACGCACTTCAGTCACAGAGGATGGAAAGGGAGCAAAGAGAGTACTTCAGGGGCTCCCTCTCTCTGGGTGAAGGCTTAATTCGATGGCTGTGGCTGAGGGCTGTAGTGGTAGGGCAGGGCAGGAAGTGAGGAACCTGCAGGGAAAGAGGGTGCACCCCCTCACTCTAGACCAGGGTTTCTCACCTCAACACTGTTGACATTTGAGCCAGATAATTATTGGTTTTTCAGTTCAGTTCAGTTCAGTCGCTCAATTGTGTCCGACTCTTTGCGACCCCATGGACTGAAGCACGCCAGGCCTCCCTGTCCATCACCAACTCCTAGAGTTCACCCAAACTCATGTCCATTGAGTCGGTGATGCCATCCAACCATCTCATCCTCTGTTGTCCTCTTCTCCTCCTGCCTTCAATCTTTCCCAGCATTAGGGTCTTTTCAAATGAGTCAGTACTTGCATTACGTGGCCAAAGTATTGGAGTTTCAGCTTCAGCATCAGTCCTTCCAATGAACACCCAGGATTGATCTCCTTTAGGATGGACTGGTTGGATCTCCTTGCAGTCCAAGGGACTCTCAAGAGTCTTCTCCAACACTACAGTTCAAAAGTATCCCTTCTTCAGTGCTCAGCTTTCTTTATAGTCCAAGTCTCACATCCATACATGACCACTGGAAAACCATAGCCTTGACTAGACGGACCTTTGTTGGCAAAGTAATGTCTCTGCTTTTTAATATGCTGTCTAGGTTGGTCATGACTTTATTGTTTTTTAATATTCATTTATCGACTTGGCTGTGCTGGGGCTTAGTTGCAGCCTGTGAACTCTTAGTCATGGTGTGAGAGATCTAGTTCCCTGACCAGGGATCAAACCTGGGCCCCCTGTATTGGGAGCACCCAGTCTTAGCCACTGGACCACCCAGTCTTAGCCACTGGACCACCAGGGAAGTCCCCCAAGCCAGATAACCCTTTGTTGTGGGGCTTCCACCCATGAGATGCCAGTAGTACCTCTTCAGTTATAACTGCCAAAAATGCCTCCAGACTGTGCCAAGTACTTTATCCATGTAAGTCAATTGCCTCTCCAAACTCCAGGAGGTGCAGAGTATTAGTCCCTATTGGAGATGAGGAATCTGAGGCATGGAGAGGTTCAGTTCTGAAATCTCACAATGAGTGAGTGAGCCTCGGAGGAGAGATGGGACCGAGTGGTCTGGCCTTAATATGTGCTGACCGCCTCCCAGCCTTTCCCCAGCCCTCAGTGAATGTGACTCTCCGGGGTGAATGAACTCCGTGCCTTGCTCCCACCTTGAACAGGCTGATCTGATGTGATGCTGGGTCTCCAACCTATGGTCCAGGATTTACCCACTGATCTTTGTGTCCTATGGGGTCCGTTAGCAACTCTGGTGTCTGTGACTGACAGCCCCACTCCTTCCTTGCTGCTGTCCCAAGGAGAGGGCCCAGCCTCTGGAAGCAGAAATTCCTGCCCCTCACTGAGCTAGAGGAGTTGAAGCCTCTGTGTGTGCTTATTTTGCCTTTTCAGCAGCTCTCGGAGGGGAGGGTTCATCTTCTGCATTTTATAGATCAGGAGGCTGAGGACCGCAGAAGCCCAATGAAATGCCCTGAATCCCTTAGCTCAGCAGTCCCCAACCTCTCCGGCACCAGGGTCTGGGCTTCCTGGAAGAATTTTTCCACGGACCGGGGAGGCAGGATGGTTTGGGGATGATTCAAGCACATTACATTTATTGTGCACTTTATCCCTATTATTATTGTATCAGCTCCCCCTCGGATCATCAGGCATTAAATCCTGGAGCTTGGGAACCCCTGCCTTAAGCTAGAAGGGGATATGAAGAATCCAGCGTGAGGTGAAAAGAGGTAGAGGGCGGGGCACCAATCAAGGCATGAGCTTGGGAGAGGACCTCTGTGAAGTTAACTCCAGTATTTCGGTGGAGGCAAACACGCCTAATTACAAGATCAACCCAGGGATACGGAGGGGGTTTGCATCCTTGGAATTCTTCCCAGGCCAGCCTCTTATTGCTGCCTTCTCTTTCTCTTCCCAGGGCGACATGGGAACATTGGGTCCGATTGGCTACCCAGGACCCAAGGGCATGAAGGTAAACAGAAACCTTTCTTTACTCTGAGTCTCATCCCAGCCAGGCACCCCCTGACTCATTTCAGCTTAGAAAGAAGGGTACCCTGACACAATGTTGGGGGAGTGTACTCAGAGGGGTGCTGGGGTGGAACGTGGCAGATCAGGGGCTCAGTGCTTCTCCGTCCTGAGAGCCAAACATCGTGTGCGTGTCATTTATGCCAGACATCTTTATTGGACAGCAGTCCCCCAGCTGAGCATGAGTCAGACGTGGTTCTGGACCTCAGGGCACTGAAAGTCCAGTGCGGAACATCACTAGGGGGACAGAAACTATAACAGCAAGCCAGTGAGCTCAGGACATTCCTGAGTGGGATGGGTGTGCAGGCGAAAGGTGGGCTTACGCTGCCAGGACCACGTTCCAGGGACGATTCCATTTGGCTAACAAGCGTGTGACCCAGCTCATGAAGGCCGTTTCCCCCATCAGCGCCCTTCTCCCCTGGATGTGTCCAGAGCTCTGTGATTCACAAGTCAGCCGCCCCTTCTTATGGTCCTACGTGCCACACCATCACCCTTTGGGCCGGGGCTCATTGCCCCCTTTTACAGATGAGAAAACTGAGCCCTGGGCTGGAGCATTCAGCACAGGGTCTTGCAGCAAGCCAATGGGTTTACGCCAGGGATCCTGACTTCTGGGGCTTTTACCCTCCGTCACAGCTGAGCCCCGGCCTCTGTCTTGCAGGGACTGATGGGAAACGTGGGGGAACCCGGACTGAAAGGTGATAAGGTGATCTGAATACTCCCTTATTGCACTGTGTTTCATCTGCATGCGAATTCCCTCCGCCTCGGCGCTGCTGCTGATTTCTCGCCAGGTCCACTCCCCTGCACTTCTGCCTTCCCTCTGGCCCTCCCTAAATCTGTGCTCCCCAACTTCTTCCCTGTAACTCTGGGTGGGATTCAGGCAGACAGTTCTGGAAGCATGCAGATCTTGGCAGACAGAGTGGGGGGCTGAGGCTGTTGAAACTTGGGTTAGGGGTGAGTTAAGGCAGGTCTCTGAATTTGGGGAACAAAGCTGAGGCTAGCATCCAGGCTTTGAGGTCAAAGCCACAGGATACAGAGGGTGGGGATGGAGAGATAGGAGAAGTGGAGCTGAGATGATGGGCCCCAGGGCAGGGGTGATGGCATAGGAGGAAACAAATCCACATCCACTGTCAAGACTGGAATTGGGAGCCCAATCCCAGGGTCTGAAAGTGCAACAGAAAAGCCAGGACGGGCCTGAGCCCCGACCGGCGTTCCTCCCAGCTGTGCCGGGGGTGGGCGCAGGGTGGCACCCTTGCCATGTGTCTGCCACAGTTCCACTGCCGAGCCAGCCCGGGGCCAAACCAGAGCTGGAGTTGGGTAGGTGGGACCCCGGGGCCCAGAGAGGGGCAGCACCTGGCCTGGGCCCTGCAGCATCCGAGTGAAGAGACTCGGAGGGTAGAGGCGCACTCTGTGCTCGGCTCTGTGGCCTTCTTCCTGCCCTCCCCTGCAGCCTCGTGACAAGCCAGGCCCCACAGAGGGAGCGTGGGAGAGCTTTGGGGCAGCATCCAAGTTTCCATAAGCCTGAGCAGATAAGAGCCACTCACCTGCTCTGGGGCCGTGCTCCCTGCACCTGTCTTCAGATGACCCTGCTCCTCCTAAGTTTGAGGACCAGGAGCAGGGACCAACACTGGTCCCCCTCTAAGTGTTCTCCAGGGCTTAGCTCGCCCATCCTCCACCCCTCTACGAGATGGGAAGCTTGCTGAGCACGCACGGCTGGTACATATCATCAGGATTTGAACCCCAGCACCTGCCAGCAGAGACCTCCACCCTGAAGCAGGACTGAGGTCAGAAGGGCAGAGTCGATGAGGTCCTTAGAGGTCACCTCCTCCAGTGCCTACATGTCACAACTGGAGAAACAGACCCAAAGAGAAGAGGTTCTTCAAAGGAAACTCAGTGATCAGTAGGAGCCAGCCCAGAGCCTGGACTCTTAGAAAAACTAGAGCTGCTGGGCTGAAATGAGCATCCCGGCTTGCCCTGCCCACTCCCACCCCTGGTGCCCAGCCGGGCGGTGCTCACCCCAGTCTGTGTCTGTCTCCACCTCCCCCGTCTCCTCCCTCACGCCCAATCCTCCAGCTGCCCCTCCCTCCACCCTCCCACCCCTCCCCACTCAGCTTTGCCCTCTGGCTCTGCCCTGCTGGTTGCTAAGCCCCCTCTTCCACAGCATGCCCTCTGGAGACATAGGGGCTTTCTGTTGGAGGCGGGGGCTTCCCCATAGCTACCTGTTTACCCCATGGTTTGAGTCATCAGCACTCTGGAAATGTTGAAGTCATGGACAAGGTGAAAGGAAGTGGAGGGGGGGGTGGAAATAGGAGTGTAGGCAGGGAGCTTTTTATAGGCCCTTTGCAGAGCTGGCCTCCAGCTCACTGTTTCTTCAGGAACATGGAAATAAACGTGTTACATAGAATTCGGCTGGCTTGCTGACTGGTGCTGCCTGGGACATCGAGAGATGTAAAAGCCGGAAATTATTTTCCTGCTCACAGATCTCAGCAAAATCAAATAAGTCTTTAGAGTTAAAAAAAAAAAGAAGAGAAAAAGAAATCTCTTTTCTGCTTCTTTGGCTAGAATAGGATCATAATATTTGGGGGAGCAGTGTTCTTAGCCCCTCCTCACTCCACTCCACCTTCTGGCCCCACCCTGGGATGACAGAGCCACCCCTTCATGTTCCATAGTCATCCTGCCTAGAATCCCAGATTGTCATGAACCAGTCTGGCCTCAGTCCTGTTTGCCACCACCTGGCTCCCTCTCCCCCCATGGAGATACATTCTGGAACCCAGGCTTCTGCTCCAGGCCCAGCTTTCTCCAGATCCCTTGTCCTGATTTTTTAGGGGCCTTTGAACCATTTTTTAAAAACCATCTTACTCCTTCTTTGGACATTAAAAAAAAAAAAAAAGTTCCTAAGTTCCTAAAACTCTGGGATATTGTATAAGATTTTCCAAATTGGAAAAACCAAAGTAAGTTAAAAAAAAACAAAACACACACACACACACACACACGCACGCACTTTTTTTTTTTTTATTAAAAAAAAATTCTGGCTTTTGTTCTCCCGAGGAAGTTCTGTTGGATCATGGCCTTAGCTGCACGACATGAGTTCTCTAAGATTCTCCATTCTTCTTGGGTTTTTCTCCCCATCCATCCAACTGCTGCCAGGACTGTGAATGTTTTCTGAGTCCTGGGGCCAACGTACCAACATGGAAAGCTGGAAAGGATGAGAGCTGTGTGAGATGGTTCCAGCTCCAAGGAGAAACCTCCCAATCTGGTTCTGTGACAGCTCATTTACCAGGATGTGGTTGAGTACAGGGAGGGGGCAGAAGAGACCTCTGACAGCCAGAATCAGTGTGACCAAGTCCATGCAATGTGTCATCTTAAAAGGGAAACACCCAGACTTAACTCGAGACCAGTTTACTTGCTGTTGACACGTAGTCTTAATGAGCCAAGCTCTCTGGTTTCTCATGCTATAGCTGATTCAAAGCAGTTAGTTAGACATAGACCGAAGCCGACTGCTGGCACAGAAACTCCCACAGAAGGAAGATGTGACAACTCCTAACCTGACAGTGAGAAATATCTAGCAACAAGTGCAAGCGCTCTGAACCCACGGCGATCCGGGGACGCTGTCCAAGCTGCACGCTCTTCCGTGTGACGTCAGTTGATGATGAAGAGGTTGGAGGATCGAGACATGGTTCCTTTGACCCACGAGTGTCTGATCTCCTGCCAAGGCCAGGCAACATGGGGCAGCTTAGCTTCTGTTAGTGGAGTGTTCAGCCACCTGAGCAACCCCAGGCAGACCTGCAGCTAAGCTGGCTCTGTCCCCCGAGGGGGCCCACCTTCCCAACCCAGGCTCCTCTGGGGCTGGGGGCTGCCCTTTTCTCTAACAAGGCTGCTGCTGGGTGGATCGACATGGGGAACGGCCTCGGCAAAGCTGTACCTCGCCACTGGGTCTGGATGTGGGGGAGGCTTCCAGAACTCACCATGGTTTCCATCGTAACCTTCTTTGCTGGTGTGTATTTAGGGTGAACAAGGGGTTCCAGGTGTGTCAGGAGATGCCGGATTCCAAGGAGACAAGGTAACTCCTGCACATTCACCTCCTGCCCGCCCCCCGCCCCCGGCCCTGCTCTTCTGTGGCGCTGGCTTCTTTCCCAGGGGCTGACATGGGCCGGGACCCACCTGGAAGGTGGCATCCTTTCCCACCATCCTGTCTCCTCCATCTTTCATCCACCCTCTCGTTGTTGTCTCTTCTCTGGACTTCACAGCGGCCTCCTGGCGTATTCCCAGGCCCCAGCCACATCCCTCCCAGCCTGTCTTCCTCACCGGCACAAAAGTGTGCCGAGGACCCAGCTCTACTCCGTGCTCATCCACGGCTCCTCACTGCCCCAGAGTGGAGTCCGAGCTCCTGGCCCCTGCACCTGGGCCACCAGTGTGCAGGCCCCTCTGGCATTCCTGCCCCTCACCCTTCCAGCCCTGAGCCCCAGCCCCACTGACCTCCTCACTGCACCAAGTGGGCACACGCAGCCGCCTCGCTGGGCACACCCTCCGCCCCATCTGGGCATGGCCCAGCCCCACCCCAGAGCTCCACGTGGATGCCGTGTTCTCTACCTGCTCAGGAAATTGCTGTGCCCCTCTCTGAGTGCCCCTCACCTGCAGCAGCACATCTCTTCCCTGGCTCATGGGGACTGGTGCTCTGCCCATGGCCAGACAGCAGGTTCCCCAGAATAGGGCCCCCGGCTGGCCCAGAGGGGCTCAGGTCAGGGTCCTGCGCAGGACGGTGAACACTTAAAAAGATACGTCTGAGTGAGTGGCTGGCCAGGATGACGGAGGATCCCAGGCTGCCTGCCAGGCCAGCTCCTCTTCGCCTGTGTCCGGCACCATGTGGCCACATCTGGAGTTCTCCCAGCCAGTCAACGAGGCCCAGATGTTGGCCAGCTCTCCCTCTTCCTCTCCCCTCCCTCCTGGCTGGCCTGTCCTGACCCAGCCTCGATGTCTCCGGGTTGTGAGCCACGCAGGCCTGGCTGCCTCTGCAGCTGGGCCCCAGTCTCCAGACTTCCCCAGGCATCACAGGCGCAGCAGCAGTGCCTGCTGGTGGCCCTGGGGTCCCGGGGTCCTGGATGACCTTGTGAGGACAGGAGCTGCCGTTTCACCCTTGCATCCCTGGGTCCCAGCCTACAGGGCTGCCAAGCTAGAGCTTGCAAGCAGAGGGCTCATCCTCCCCCAAAAAGCGGGTGTTGCCCAGGCCTCGGGCCGGCAGGGTGACCAAGCAGCTGTCCTTCTGGACATTTCTGGGCGTTGCTAACCCCAGTTCGCTCTGCATCTTTTTCAGGGGAGCCAGGGCTTGCCAGGGTTCCCCGGCGCACGGGGGAAGCCAGGGCCTGTGGTGAGTACCTTCTGCTTCTAGAGCCTCAGGCTCATGGTGTCCAAATGGTCATGGAATGTGGCCAGAGATGCCTTCACATCCAGGACCTCATTTCCTCCCGCAGCAGCACTGGGAGGCAAGTAAAGCAGAGTAGAAATGGAGATTCGCCCCTTTTACAGATGAGGGCACTGAGTCCCAGAGGGGCAGCAGCATACCCAGGCCTCAGGCATTGGCAGAGCTCTGGTGAGAATCAGGGCTCCCAGTGTCTTGTAAATAATAGTAATGTTATCAACAATAGCAGTGGATGTCATTTATTTATTGAATGTTCCCATAGGTGCTGGTGGTAAAGAACCCGCCTGCCAGTGCAGGAGACTTAAAGAGACATGGGTTCGATCCCCGGGTTGAGAAGATCCCCTGGAGGAGGGCATGGCAACCCACTCCAGTATTCTTGCCTGGAGAATCCCATGGACAGAGGAGCCTGGTGGGCTACAGTCCATGGGGTCGCGAAGAGTTGGATGTGACTGAAGCAACTTAGCATGCAGTCACACATGCATCAGATCCTTCCTGTGCTGTGTCTCTTTAAAAGACTGTCCACAACCCCAGGGAGTCAGAATTGTTATTGTTCCCATTTCTCAGATGGGGAAAGTAAAGTTCAAAGGTGAAGTGACTTGCCCAGGATCCGGTGCCCAGGAAGAGTAGGAGTTAGGGCTTGAACAGTAACTTCTTGTAGTTGTCTGGGCAGATTTCACTCATATTCTCCTGAATTTTCCAACCATCCCCAGGTTGGGGAGTAATACAAGGGATCCAGGAAAGGTGGGATCTCTTACCTCGCTTACCCCTCGCTTACCCCTGCCTCCCCTCCAATCTCTTCTCTTCCACAGGGCAAAGTTGGAGACAAAGGATCCATTGGGTTTCCTGGGCCCCCGGGACCTGAGGTATTTAATGCCCTATTTCTCTGTGTCTGACTGTTACTGCGTGTCGTCCTTGGGAAACCAAGGCCCAGAGACAGGGAGAGACTTGCCTGAGGTCACACAGCAATTGAAAGATGGGATTAGAAATTCCTAGAGTGTCAATCTTTCCTTTTCTTCCTCGGTTTCCTGGCTTCGCTGGGGGCTCGCAAAGGCAGTAGGGCAGCAGCTGTCTTCAGACTCCCTCCCCGGCTCCATGGCTGCCTTTACAGTTTCCAGAAAGAAGCATCAGGAAAACCCTCTGAGCTGTGCTGCCTGGACCCTTCACGGGAGCTCCCCGCATTCTCTACCCCTCTGAGCCCTGGAACTTTTCCAGCTACATACAGCCATTCTGGAGAGGTGCAGGGCTCAGAGCTCACAGGTACAGGGAGCAAGAAACAAGAGTAAGATTCTGGTGTTTGAATGGAGAAGATGTCACGACAGACAGATTAAGCAATTAACATGGTTACTACAGCTGAGTCAGTAGAACCCGAGTTTCTGACACGTGTGCTAATGAGCACAGGTATGTTAAATGTCCATCACTGGTATTTCTGTACAAAAGAGCGAGGCAGCTGGGCAGCTGATTGAACTCCTCTTCCCGCTCCCCCACCCCATGCCTCGCCCTCAGTATGGGGACCAGCTCTGGAGAACAGGGTAAGCAGTGCTGGGGGACTGCCGTCTATCTTAGGGGGTCTAGGTCAGCCCTAGTCCCCACCCCACCCCTATGTCACACCTCCCTGGCCTGGCGTCTTGCACATCCCTGAGGTCTCGGAGATAGAAGTCTGGTCCATCCTTCCAAAGATCACTCCTGGTATCGCCCGGATGGATGAGGGAGTGTTTCCTAAAAGCCACAAGTTCTGCTTTCCACTGTGTTGACTTTGGCCTTGACACAGTCCTATCTTTAGACAAATGGACTTGGCCTCTCTTCTATGGCCCTGATTCCTTCCCCTGGTCACTGTGGAAAAAGACTTCTCTGAGAGGCCGGGTTTCCCAGCAGTCTAGCCAGTGCGGGTGGAAAGCCGGCTCCCTCGTTTTATTAAGCCCTGCCTCGTGCCAGGAGGCTGCGTCGTATCTTCGGGATGGTAGCTGGCTGAACGGCCATCACGACCAGCGAGGGAGACAGTCACAACCACCCTTTGCAGAGGAGGGGCTGAGTGACTGAGCAGGGTGGGGGTGGCCTCCTCAGGGTCGCCCTGCTACTTGTAGCAAAGAAGTTCTTCATTTTGCCCTTTGGCTCCCTCTCGGGTCCCTGGACAGCTCTGGGGTCTGCCTCCCCCATCTTTGGGTTCTGTTTGGATTGGCGGACTCAGCATCCAGAAGATGGTTCTGCTTGGCTGAAGACAGAAGCCGACGAGCCTGTCAGCACCTTCCAGGGTCTTTGTCACCTTTCTGAGACCGTGGGTGCAGCTTCTACTCGCTAGCCCTGGAATGAATCAGCTCTTTCATTCATTAGTGGGTCTGATCTGTGTGATACCAGAATTTGATCAGCATCCTGGCCTCCTTCAAATTCTCCCTGGAGACAGGCCCACCCCAAGCAGTTTTGTTTTCCCAGGACCCAAAACACTTTGGCTTGTAGATTTTTTTATTGAGTGCTTACCAGATGCCAAATACTGAACTCAGCAGTGTACTCACCTTATTCTCTTCAAGCCTCAGAACAGCCTTGTTTGGTGATTTTTATAGCTAGCATTTTGGAGATGCAGAAGCCAGGGCCCAGACAGGCTTAGAAACCTGCCTGGGGTCGCACA
Organism: Ovis aries; assembly: GCF_016772045.2. NCBI lineage: Eukaryota > Metazoa > Chordata > Mammalia > Artiodactyla > Bovidae > Ovis > Ovis aries. The sequence goes on along the minus strand of NC_056055.1, from coordinate 9,494,780 downwards.
GTGAGTTGGTGGCAGAATGGGCCTTTGAGCCCCTGGATTTGAAGAAAAAGATGTGGGTCTTTGGCTTCCTGTGTTAACTCCAAATTCAAGACCAGACTTGCCTTCGCTAGTGAGAAGGGTGAGAGGATGGTGGAGCTGGAATCTAACGAGAGTTACCAAAACCTCAAAAGAGGAAGAAAACAAAGCCACTTACTAAGGTGAAGTCGGGGAGCATCCTGGCTGTAGGGACTCATATTCAAAGGCTTAGGTTTCTGGTTGGCAGGCAACTGAGGGAGTAGTGGGTCTGCCCTGAAAGCAAATGGGGTTCTAGGCTGATTTAACAGAGATATTATACCTAAAACAAGGGAGGGGATGTTCTTACATTGACTCTGCTGGTCGGTTCATGGATATCCTAGTGATCACCAACAATGAAAGCTAGCAGTTGGAGGCAGCCAGACTGAGGGCCCTGGGGCCCCTGACTAGGGGCAGTTGAAGGGACAGAGAAGTCTGGTCCTTTCTGCGGGGGAAGGAAAGAGATTCTGCTCCATGTCCCAAAGAAGCTTCCACTGCAGTCATCCGTAGGAATGGCTTGGGAGCAGTGAACTTTCAATGGTGGTGTGGGGCAGAGTCCAAGGTTACAGTGGGGATTTCTACTTCCGAGAGTTGCTCATACTTACAGATCTGTGCTTTTCTAGCCTTTCAAAGTCACAGCAAACCCAGAATATACAGGATCCCCGCAATAAAGGATGGCCCTCCTCATAGCAGAAGATGGCTAGCTGTGAAGCCCTGGCTGCCCCAGGCCTAAGACTTGGGAAGGTCTGGATTAGATGACCTTGCATGTGCTAGTTCCTACGCCAGGATCTTCCTGCACTGTCCTGCCTCATTTTCTCAGCACCTCTCTGAAGTGTAGGGGCTGATTCTTTGTTTTAGAACCATGATAAGTGACCTGCCCAGGGTCATCTCCCCTGCAGGATGAGATGGAGACCCAGGTCGGTCCCCCTCCAAGACCTATGGTCTTCACATTTCCCTACGTAGTCCCCCTGGGTGACCCCAGCTCTCTGCTTCCTTTCAGGGATTCCCTGGAGACATTGGCCCCCCCGGGGACAACGGCCCAGAAGGCGTGAAGGTGAGTCCCTGCCCAGGAGAACTCCAGCTGATGAGGCTGACCGCTCTATGCAAACCACAGGCCTGATTCCAAGCCAGCGGGAGTCTCGCCTGCCCGTGGTGGAGACGGAGGTGCCGCCTCTGAGCCCGCTCTCTGTTCCCTCTCACCAGGGTAAGCCTGGAGCTCGAGGCCTGCCAGGACCCCGTGGGCAGCTGGGGCCCGAGGTGAGACCGTCTGACCCTGCCTCCACCCATCCCCGCCCCCCACCGCAACCGCTAGCTTGCTCTCCCCTGGGTCCTGGAGACCTTAGCTGAGTTCCAGGGGCCCTTGGTCAGGAGACACAGGGCCCAGGGCCACCTCAGGCTTGCCCTCCAGTTCATCCTTTTAGCTCTTCCCTGTGACCCTTCCAGGGTTCTCATCTGTCCTGGCCTGGCTGGCAGGTCACTCCCATCACGGCCACGCCATTGCCCTGGGGTTTCCTCTCTAGGAGCCACCGTCACTGCTTCTTCTCACAGTAGCACAGTTTATTGGGGTGCTGCTGTAGGAGGGAGGGCATCTCAGCTCAGGGGAGGTCCTGACTCTCAAGGGGATAGACTATGTCAGCTCCCTGTGGTTAGTGGCAGGCAGCATCAGGGTTCGAACCCGAGTCCACTGAGCCCAAAGCTCCTGGCATGGACCCCGTGCTGTTTAACTTCTGGGCTCCTGGGGGCTGCCTGGGGCCTCCTGGGAGAATGACGTGACTTATGCAGCTAGTAAGTGACAGACTGAAGATTTGCTTACTGATTCTTTCGTGGTGAGGGGGATTGATGATTTCCTTGGGCCTGTTGGAGCACCAGCTGGAGGGCAGTTGGCCACCCCATGGGCTGGCCCCAGGTTTTTCCCATGTGCAAGGCCCTCCCCGGCACACCTTGGCACAGGCCCCAGAGCTCCCATGACGCAGCCCTGGGGGGAGGGTGCAGGAGGCCCCGACTCACTGCGACCACAGGCAGGCATCTGGCTGACATGGATCCCTTCTCGGGCTGGTTCTGGGTCTGGCGGGGTCCCAGTACTGGCCCTGTGAGCTGCCACGTGGGGCTGCTTTCCTGGAAGCTAGGGCGGGGGGAGTGGGCTCTGGAGGGGGCCTCTTGGTTAGGCCTGGCATGCCAGAGGGGCTAGTCTGGAAGCTCCCTGAGCCTGCGGGAGGGCCTGAGGCATCTCCATGGGTGGGAAGTGGGCAGGAGGGTGGGAGGGAAAGATGGCACCAGCCTGTGCTCCCGTTGACGTTCACATTACAACATTATCACTGAAGCAGACTCTCAATATGCTCACCACTCACTCACATCTCCGTTGATTCATCTGTCCACTCGTCCATTCATTCATGCCTCCATTTGTTACCCCCTCTCAGGCCCTCCTCCCTGCCTTCCCAAACCACACACCCACTAGACCCTGGGCACACCCATCCTGAGTGATGCTGGGGGTTGTGGTGTCAAAAAAGAATAAGAGATCATGGCTGTCCTCTAGGAACTCAGGTTACTCATCAGTGGGTTTGTTTGTTTGTTTGTTTGTTTAAACATAATCACAATAGTAAAGATGTTTATCAGTTTTCACAATCAATAGCCAGACAAAAAATAAAAGATAATTACATTTGCAAGTCCCCATTTGCAATGGGGCTTCCCTGGTAGCTCAGACAGTTAAGAGTCTGCCTGCAATTCAGGAGACTTGGGTTCGATCCCTGGGTTGGGAAGATCCCCTGGAGAAGGAAATGGCAACCCATTCAAGTATTCTTGCTGGGGAAATCCCATGGAGAGAGGAAGGAGCCTGGCGAGCTACAGTCCATGGGGTCGCCAAGAGTTGGACACGACTGAGCAAGTAACTCTAACTCATGGGAACATGATTAACCTAACTATAAAATAATGACATACAATTTGGAGGGTCAAGCAGAGTGGTACTTATCAGTGTTTAAGACGATACTCTCTGTCCCGCTCCATTTTACAGATGGGGAAACTGAGGCATGGTGCGGCTAACATCTGCCACCGAGTAAATGGCAGAGCTCGGAACAGAGCCCATATCTTTGAGCTGCAGTCTGGGGCTCTGCTCAAACAGCATATGATAGGGTTTGGCTTTCCTGTCCAGCACTACTGCCAACCCAGACTGACCACATTCACGTGACAGGGGGAGCCCCATTCACCCAGAAGCCCACGTGTGGTCTGGCCTCTAGGCCTCTGCCCTGGGTGGGGCCAGGCAGGGGGCCCAGGTGTATCATTTCTCAGCTAGGGAGGGCTCTCCTGTGCCCACCTCTTGCCCTCCTGACAGGTCAAGTTCTCCAAGACTCCCGCTGAATTAACTTTCTCCTTTTTCTCCTCTCTCGTGTCTCCTGACCCTAGGGAGATGAGGGACCCATGGGGCCACCAGGGGTCCCTGGCTTGGAGGTGAGTGTTGCTGGCCTGGGGGTGTGGGATTTGTTGGTACTGAGCCAGCTGTATGCAGGCGGGCATCATCTGGGTGGTGCTCTGGAGAGAAGTCGTCTATGAGAGCCTTGGGCCTGCCAAGGTGGGGGTGAGGACAGACCCCAGAAGAGAGAGACAGGAAGCAAGAAGCTGCTGTGCACCTACTGTGTGCAGGTGCATTGCGTCCATTTCCATTCATTTGATTCTCCCTTGAGAAAGGCACTGCCTTTCTTAGTATCATTCAAGGCCCTCAGGCTCAAAGAGCATAGCCCAGGCAACTTCCTGGTGATCCGGTGGTTAAGAATCCACCTTCTTATGGAGGGTATATGGGTTCCATCCCTGGTCAGGGAACTGAAATCCAAGATGCCAAGGGGCACCTAAGCCCGCACGCCACAACTAAGACCTGTCACAGCCATTAAAAAAAAAAAAAAAAACGGTAAAAAACTTATCCCAGAATCTCACAGCCAGGAAGCCAGGATACCCTCCCTGGAATCTGAATCTGACTTCTCTCTACTGCTTCAGGTGGTCTTCCAGAAAGGTGTATGCCCAGACACCTGCAGTCTCAATCTCATAAATTGGCAGTTTGTAGATATTTTTGGTCTTGGGACCTTTTGACATCCTTGGAAATGATTGAGGACCTTGAATGCTTTTCTTTACATGGGTTACATCTATTGACATGAGTACTTAAAACCAAGAAATTTTAAATGCTTTAAACAATTCATTCAAGATTAACAACCAGCTCTTTTCATGTTAACAAAAATAATAGTTTTACCCCTCCTCCCAAAGCTATATTTTCCAAAACAAAAATCATCTAACGAAAAGAGTGGCATTGTTTTACCATTTTTTGCAAATCTCTTTAATGTCTGGCTTAATAGGAGTCAGCTGGATTCTCCAGTCTGCCTCTGCGTTCCATCTGTGGATAAAACCACGTGCCATGTAGTCTCTGGAAAACTCCACTTGCATTCATGAAAATGAGTGACACGGGCAGATGACATCTTAATATTCTTATGAAAATAGTTTTGACCCTGTGAATTTCCTGTGAAAGGGTCTCAGGGTCCCCCAGAGGACCCCGGCACAACAGTTTGAGAACTACTGGCATAAACGCTCCATGCCCCTGTGTCCTTTATCTTCTGTTCCAGTCCCTTCCTTTTCCTCACTCCTTGAAAGCAGTTTTCATCGTTCCCATTAATAAACAAGCCAGCCTGGGAGGGGAGGCTTCCCAAGGTCACACAGCTGACCACTCTCCCTGGCTCCCCAAGGACAGCTGGCAGCCTGGTGACCTTGGGGCTCTGTGTCCCTGCCCCTCCTGGCTTCTCTCACTCACTCCTCCCTGTTGCAGGGTCAACCTGGCAGGAAGGGGTTTCCTGGAAGACCTGGCCCGGATGGCTTGAAGGTGAGGGCACCTGGAAGTGACGTGGCAGGAAGGGGGAGGAGGGAACACCTGGGGAGGAGAAGAGAGAGGGGGAGCCAACCGATGAGGCTCTAGGATGACCCCTGAATTCCTGACCTGTTGTGAAAAGCAGAGGAGATGGTCTCTGTTTATCACAAAGTGTGTATGAGTAACAGGAAAACGTGGACAGAATCTCAGTGTCCACCAGGGGACCAGTGTTCAAGTCATGGGGCACAGCGCGGCCACCAAAGACGGCGTGCTGGGAGGATTGACAAGACGGGAAGATGCCCGTGTGTTGCAGGGGTGGTGGTGGGCGCGTGGGAAGCAAGTCGCACGGTGGAATGGTGCAGCAGGAGCCCGTGGCCGGGGCTGGCTGAACCGCGTTCCTGAAGGCTCAGGGCAAAGGCTGGAACGTGGATGGGGGTTAGCTCTGGGTAGTGGGATTATCAGAGATTTCCATTTCCCTCTCTGGGCTTCTGTATTTTCCCCATCATCTCCCATAAATATGCATTTCACTTATTAACAGTTTTTTGGAAGTTATCAAAATGAAAAAGAACTGGCCCCAGTAGGAGATTATGTTCCTCAACACATGGGCAGCTTAATGCCTTTGCAGGGATTCCCTTTGAAGGCTGGATTTCCCTGGCCATCGCGGGCAGGGATCGCTGGGCCGAGTTGACAGCTGGGCAAACACACGGAGGGTTAGGGTGGAACTAGGGGGGCCAGGCCATCCAAGTGCCCTCCTCTCAGGAGAAATGGCCTCTGAGTCTGTGTCTGTCTGGCTCCTCTGGGGGTCTCAAGCCTGAGGTCTGGGGGCAGACTTGGAAGGGAGGCTAAGGTTTGAGCCGGGATCACTGTGAACCCCATCCATTTGTGAGCCCAAATCCTGGCCGGTCCGAGCCCACGTCCTGCCCTCTGAGGCCTGGGCCTTTCTCCCTCAGATACCAGCTGGGTTTCTGTGGTGGGAGTGGTGATGGGGCCCCGGGCAGATTTATCCCACGGCTCTGCTCGCCAGGGCAGCCATGGCTGCGGAAGGAGTGGGAGTCACCCCAGCTTGGGGTAAAGCTGACAGGCAAGGTCTCGAAAGGCCACCCAGTGTGAGGGCTTGGGGACTTCTTAGGTGGTGCTAGTGGGAAAGAACCCGCTTGTCAGAGCAGGAGTCGTAAGAGACGAGGGTTTGATCCTTGGGAAGATCCCCTGGAGGAGGAAATGGCAGCCCACTTCAGTATTCTTGCCTGGAGAACCCCATGGACAGAGGAGCCTGGTGGGCTACAGTCCATGGGGTCACAGTTGGACATGACGGACGTGACATAAGACACAGCGCACATGAGAGCTTGCAGGCAAATGAGTTCTGTTTTCCTTATTTATGAGTGGGGACGCCGAGCCCAGAGCAGAGACGAGACCGTTCCGTGTCACTTGTGAGCTGGTGGCAGAGCTCTGAGAATCCAGTGCCCTGATTCCCCAGCTCCCTGCTCACCCTGGTGCAGCACGGGATCTCCATCCGTCAGACCCAAGTTCCAGCTCTAGCCCTACTTCCAGCTCGCTGTGTGACCTCAGCAGGTCACTTCACCTCTGTGAGCTTCAGTTTCCGTCTCCCGCTGAATGCCGTGGGTTGATGGGGGTCCCAGATGAGATATAGACCCCATGCCAGGTAACCTGCCCAGGGCCTCTCCAAGGGAATGATGACTAGGATCATCCCTGGGGCCAGAGGAGGTTTTATCCCAGCGTCCCTTGTCCCTACCATTTGTTTGGAGTTTCCAAGGCCAGACTGCAGTTGAGTTTCTTGGTTCATCCCCACCAGAGGGGACTAAGGCCAGTCGACCTGGGTGTCTCCTGGGAGGCCTGGACTCCTGCCACCCATTCCCGAGTGACCCTCCTCTGTTTCTCTGCAGGGCGAGCCAGGTGATGCTGGACGGCCGGGGCCTGTGGGCGAGCAGGTGAGTCACCACCGTCTCAGACCCTACTGGCTCCCTTTACTGAGGGCTTAGCTGTGGGAAGCACATACATGGAGCTCATTCATCCCCAACCCCAGCTAGAGTGGTCAGGTTAGGGTTATCTAACCCTAAACGGCTCATCTCCCCGCTTCACTGACATGGACAAACTCTGGCTCTTAGGGAGGTGAGGTCACTGCCTGAGAAAGCCATGGATCTCAGTCCCCACGGTTCTTCCCCACAGCCTGACTCTGCAGATGTTCTGGGGGCACTCGCCCAAAAGACGTTACGTGACTTTGTTCCCAGAACGTGCAAAGTGGAAGAGCCCTTTCACAGTCACCACCCGTGCTCCATATAATGGGAGGGCCGGAAGAGTAGAGAAGCAGAGTCGTGTGCCAGGGGCTCTCGGTCCAGGCATCCCTAAATTATAAAGAAAACAAAACTCACATCAGTGGCTCTGGCTATGCTGGAAGTCAGGCCAGGGTCTGAAGCGGAGAGGAGGTTGCACGTGATCACTGAAAAGGAAGTTGGAGAAATATAACCTTCAGTGTTGAGGTCCAGGGCCCTTGGCACTAGAGGCTGATGAGTGGATGACCGGCCTTAGGCCCTGCTCTGCAGCCCGGCGCCTCCTGGAAGCATAAGCTCTGGGCTCGTAGGTCAGGTCAGAAGGTAGCAGTCTCATCCACTCCTTTAAAGAAGGACCCCATCCTCTGAACCCAGCCAGGGGCTGCCTCGAGCTGGAAGGGGAATGATGCTGGGGACCCAGAAGAATTTGTCTCTGCTGAGAATTTGACTCTGCTGAGAGTCACGCACATGAGGAGCTTCCTCACCAGGCCTGCAACATCTGTTGGGGGGAAGAAAGGAATTAAAGCAGGGGAGGACTGGATTTTTGAAACCTTTCCAGTGTCATTCGAGCGCATTCTGTGGGAAGCCCAGGAGTTTGGAAGGGCTGCCGCGGCCTGGATGTATTTCCTGATTGGAAAAAAAAGGCAATACGTTCAGCAAATTTAATTTCATAGTTATGCTCATGGTAGGGCCCTTGGGAAATAGATACTTGGAATCCTAGGATGGCAGAGCACAAAGCTTCCTTTGAAATCCCTCTATCCTGGAGTCCTAACCTTTTATTTTGTTCCTTAGACCCCTTTGGCAGGCTGGAGAAGCTCATAGACCCCTTCTCAGAATTTGTTGTTCAGTCAGTAAGTTGTGTTCGACTCTGCAACTGCGTGGACTGCAGCACGCCAGGCTCCACTGTCCTTCACTGTCTACCGGGGTTTGATCAGATTCATGTCTATTGAGTCCCCCGGTGATGCTATCTAACCATCTCAGAACAGAGAACTTCTTTAAATGCACAAAATACAAAACAAAAGACTACAAAGGAAATGAATTATATTGAAATACAAATGTGAGATTATGTTACATTGTGATCTCCTCAAACATATGCTTCTTTATTCTTGCCTTGAATAACGAGATCTAATGGCAGGTCCGATAATGACCTCAATTTTGAAGTGGTGACCGGCCTCACTGATACACTGGGAGCTCTCTGCAGCAAGGACTGTGACGTGAAGTGTAAAGATCTGTGACCGTGACCGGTGCTGTGGATATGTTGCCTGCATGCCTTAAGCTCATGTTTGAGGGACGTGCTCAGCTTCAACTAGAGGCTGGCAAAAATGACAGTTGTAGTTTTTCCACTCAAGTTCATGGACCCCTGAAATGCATCCATGGAGCCTTACAGGGACCCCAGACTGAGAACCCCTGGATCCTCCTTGACCACACTAACAAGTCTGGGATTTAGGGAGGGGAATGGCTCAGTGGCTAAAGAATCCACCGGCCATACAGGAGATAACAGGAGAAGAGGGTTCAGTCCCTGGGTGTTAAAGATCCCCTGGAGGAGGAAATGGCAACCCACTCCAGTATTCTTGGAGAATCCCATGGACAGACGAGCCTGGAGGGCTACAGTCCAAAGGGTCACAAAGAGTCGGACGTGACTGAGTGACTAAGCAAGGACACACTCGCACACGCACACACGCAGAGGTTTAACTTAGATGACCAAGTAAGCAAGGAATGGGCAGGAGGAGTGGGAACCTGGCCTGGGGCGACCGCAGGCACACTTGTTCAGTAGAGACCTCAGCTAGCTGCCCAGTCAGCTGAGCAGGGAAGACAGAGACCTTTCTGAGTTGTGAGGCAGGCCTGGAGCCGAGCCTGCTGTTCCCTCAGCCCCTACTCCATGTGGGAAGAAGCAGGCCTTTCCCCGTTCATGGCAGAATCAGAGGATCCCTGGGAGGAGTAGAAGGACCTCCTTATCTACTACATTTATCAGGCACCTGTTAGGGACCAGGCTGTGTGCCAAACACTTTCCATACCATCCCCAGCAGTTCCCTAGCAATCCTATGACAGTAGGTACTACTATCCCCATTTTGCAAGTGAGGAAGCCAAGGCTCTGAGAAGTTAAGTACTTAGACCGTGATCTCCCAGGGAGTGCCATCACAGTCAGAGCCCAGGTTGACACTCAGGCCTGCTGGATTCCCATGACCTGCCCTGAAGACACTAAAAGCCCTTGGCCTTCTGAGTCCTTGCTGTTTCTTTAACAGAGTGCAGCCAGCCTGCTGGGCCCTGTCCTAGGTGCTGGGTGCACAAAGATATTTACAAATCATGGGCCTTGCCTTTAAGAAGCTCTGTCCAGGGTGAAGCCAGGCATCTCAACACCTAAGCCTGAGATGTCTAGTCCAGCAGAGCATCCACGACTGTCTGGTTCCCAGCTGCATCCCCCAGCACCCAGCAGAAGGTCATGAGAGCAGGGAGGGAGGGAGAAAAACTCCCATAGTCGACAACAGGCCTTTATCTGTAGGCTGTGTGAGGACAGCCCGGCTTGCTCCCCAGCCCAGGGGACTTGGATCTCACCCAGGCAGTGTCTGCTGTAGGTGACAGTACCGCCCCCTGCCCCATGCCAGCCAAAAGAAGCCAGCTGTGCCCACAGCTCTCAGGGCTGCTGCTCCACCAGCCCCGCCAGGTGGAAGCCCTGGGCCTCAGGGGCAGGCTTCCCTGGACCAGCCTCAGCTCCATGCGTGCCAGGATGTTCTGGAACAGTGCTCCCGGTGGGGAGGGGGGCCTGTTCTGGGGTGGGGGCAGGGAATGGGGCACTTGCTGTATGGCCCTTATTCATTAGGATTTTGGTGGGGGGTGGGGTGGGGGGCTTTTTATTTGAAGTTTATGACCTGCCTGCCTTTCAGGACCCAACAACTCATAAATTTAAAGTAGCTATGAAATTTCTGTTTCTCTGGGCCAGTCAGGCCGGGGCTTTTTAACAGAGCAGTTTTTATCCCTTTACTCAGTGTCCTCTAAACGTCTGACTGCTCCCTTGTGGGGAGCTCAGGCCTCTGTCTTAACCCCGTGGCCTTTTAAAATAAATTAGAATAGGATGGGAGGGAAGTACCATTTATAGAGTGCCTACATGTGCCATGCATTATCACCAATACTCAGAACAACCCCGGGAGGAAGGGTAAACCATTTCTTGTAAGTTCCCTCACTCTACACATGAGGTTTAGAGGCTCTGCACTTTCCCCAGGGTCCACAGACCTAAAGGCTGAATGGTGATGACGTAGATAAAGTATCAGTTACAGGGCTCGGCCCTAAGTGACAGCTGTTGTTATTACTATTGCTTTCACCTTGAAAGTAGGTTAAAGTGGTGGTTGCTCAGTCATGTCCAACTCTTTGTGGCCCCATGGACTGTAGCCCACCAGTCTCCTCTGTCCATGGACTTTTCCAGGCAAGAATACTGGAGTGGGTTGCCATTCCCTTCTCCAGGGCATCATCTTGACCCAGGGATCTAACCCATGTTTCCTGCATTGCAGGCGGATTCTTTACTGTCTGAGTCACTAGGGGACCCCCTATCACCTTGAACATGATCTAATTTTTTTAAATATAAATTTAATTTTTAAAGTAGGTTGTTGCAAAAGACAAATACTTGGTCATTTTCTCTGACTTATTAGCTGTGATCTCATACCTTGAACCTCATCCCTCTCGTCTCATACTTCAACCCTGAAGGGCCTCTGAACCCAGGGAACCAGGCCCCCCCCACCATATGGTGATGGGGTTGAAGTACCAGTGAGACCTGTGCCCTGCTCGTGGCCACATGCGTTGGAGTGACAGGTGCATGGGCTTCGGGGCCACACAGTCAGCATTGCATTCTAGGCTGCAGCTGCAGGACGCACACAGTCCTGGTCTGAACTGAGACTTTAAGACTGAGCCCCGCAGAGCTGACCCTTGGGAATCCGGTGCCTTTTCTTCCCTCTAGTTGCCTGGCCAGCTTCACTGCCTAGTGAACAACTTCCAATCTGTTTCTGATCAGGTTTTAAGGTCTCATGTTTTTTCTGGATATGCTTTGGGGACAGGGAGCAGATTTTATGGGACCAATCCACTCATCCCTCGGTCTTCCCTAATTCTCCCAGAAACTCTTGGCTGCAAACCTGGGATCTTCGAAAACAACGTTTGCAACCCTTGTACCACACTAGACCTCCATCTGCTGGAATTTTCCTGAAGAGAGTGGGGTCTGGACTGACAATTGTCTGACTCCCTCCTCTAACTAAGCCCTTCATCTTTGCTGGGCGTGAGCGAGTTGCCTGCGCAGGGCAGCGAGCAAAGCCTACAGCCACCTAGAAGAGCCTTGGAACACAGGGGCCAGTTATCACCCAGTGAAGTTAAAAAGAGCAACAGGAACTACAGTGTGTGTGTGCCCTTTCAGAAATGAGAGGAAGCCTTTCACAAGACAGTAAAAGGGCCTCCACTTCCCAGATTTCAATCAGGTCTTTTGGCAGAGGCTGTTAGGGTGTTTCTATTCCAGCCAGCAGGTTTGTTTCTCTCTTTGAAACAACCCCAGAACCCCGAAAGATGGGGACAGATTTCTCACAAGCACCACTCTTCCCAGCACCGCTTAAGGACCTTGCCCCTGCTCCCCCGCTGACTCCCCCATCCCATCCCCTCCCCAAACGTGGCCGCCTCCCAGCTTCTGGCGAGGAAAGAATGTGTGGTGCTCCCAGGGATGCTGGCAGCAGCCCCACAGCTTGGCTCTGAAATCAGAACCATCTGGTGGAGTGAAGGAAGTCAGGACGGTGCCCACAGAGACAGCTCTCTCCTTGGTGGCAGCCCCACACCAGCTGGATCACCGGGCACGGGGCGGGAGACACGAGGAGACGACTCCAATGCCAGAGAGATTTGGGCCAGTTGTCTTTGAAACTCAGCGCATCCCTGAATTCACATTGCTTCCTTCTTTCTCTTGCTTTTGTACATGTTTCTTCTAGGGACTTCTGGGATTCATTGGTCTGGTCGGGGAGCCAGGAATCATGGGAGAAAAGGTAAGTCACATTGGAGGGAATATCTAAGCAAATAGAGCTTGTGTTTCAAAATGTTAAAAAGGTGAAGGGGCCAGTTGCCCTGGGGATTTCAGACCTCTCTCCCTGGCCTTTCCTCCTTTTGTTGGCCTTCCAGACCCTCAAAGAACCATTGTCACTTGTCCCAGCACTACCCTGCCCTCTGGCCAATACCCGCAAGTGCAGCCAGATGTCTGTGAGAGTTATCCCTGTGGTCTGGGCTGCTCACAGCTGTAAACTGACACTGCACGGGGCAGGCAACAGGGGGGGGCAGATTTACCTTTTAAAAAAGCATCCCAGTTCTTTAAGTTGCCTTATGAATGCCAGCAGGTGTGTTTTACAGACCAGGTAACCAAGGCTCCAGTGGAGGAGGTGACTTGCTCAAGGTCACCCAGATGGGAAGTGGCAGAGCTGGGATTCGAACCACATTAAGTGCCCATGGCCACACTTTGCTGGGCGTCTTGGCTTCTGATGACTCTGGGTGATGTGGCCATAGACCTCGGACAAGTCTTTGTCCCTCTGTAGTCCCCGGAGGGCACTCTGCACCTGTCCCCACAGAGCCGCCCACTGCCGTGACCTCCCTGAATTGCTGTCTCCATCACAGGGTGACCGGGGCATGATGGGACCCCCAGGCGCGCCCGGACCCAAGGGGTCGATGGTAAGGAGCAGTCTGCATCCCCTTGCCCTCTCCTGTCCCAGCTACAGTGACAGCTCTGCTGTCGTCTGCCTGCCTCTGGGAACCCCAGGCCTTCACAATGACCAGATCCTTCCTCCCGGGGTCCTGGCTGCTGCCCACATAGCCCTGGGCTGGGTCGGAGCTGGCCGAGGCAGGACTACACATGGAAGAGGAACCTTCCAGAACTGATTCCTCCTTGTTCATCTCTTTCTTGGTAGGGCCATCCTGGAACCCCAGGTGTGGTGGGAAACCCAGGAGAGCCTGGACCTCCGGTAAGCAAAGCCTTCGTGTTCGCTGAGCTCAGACTTCACTGTTGCGTCACAGTGGAGTCTAGGTCTCAATGCCAGGCAGACCTGGGTCAAATCCCAGCTTCCCACTATATTGCCAGAGCAGATCGTTGAACTTTTGTGTGCCTGAACTGTGCTTATCTGAAAAAATAGATAAAATAATCTTGGTCATGATAGTGTGAGCACGCAGGTGAGATGAAACCAGGCAGCTGATGTCCATTACATAGGGACAGTCATGCAGGGAGTGTCAGGGCCGTGAGCACTGCCGTTGCTCTCCTCATGCACTCGGGAAATTCCGTGTCACATGTCCGTTCCAGGAGGTGCCAGCAACAGGGCAGAAAGCTGTCCTTGCCCTTTAGGAGCTCGTCTTCTGGCTTGGGGAAAGAGAAGGTGGTAGATAAGCGACCACTGCTTTGGAGAAAGCAGGGGAGAAGATGGGAAATGCTGGGACAGATGGGCGGAGGGTCCAAGGATGCCAGGGTTCTGGGCTTCTCGTGATGACTGAAGTATCAGGGGTGTTGTTGAGGATCCCAAGGCAGGGAGGGGTGGCAGAGGCAGTGCTGGGTGCTGAGGGGCAATACAGAGCGCTAGTCCAGGGAAGCCTGGTATAAGCGTCATCCAGAGATTGAGGTTCTGGGCACCAGGTGGCCCTGCCAGTCCTCTATAGCCTTTTTTTTTAAAATTTGGCCCTGCCAAGTCTTAGTTGTAGCCTGTGGGATCTTTAGGTGCCACGTGCACACTCTTGGTTGCGGCATGTGGGATCTAGTTTTCTGACCAGGGATTGAACCCAGGCCCCCTGCACTGGCAGCCACTGGGCCATGAGGAAAGTCTCCACAATCCTTTTGATGAGGGGAAAAGCTCATAGTGGAGAGCTAGGATCAAAAGCCAGCGCTCTGGGCTCTTGATGGCATGGTTTCCCCCTGTTTGTGAGAAGGAGGGAAAAAGTTAACATCTGGCCTGGGGGTGGAGAGACTGGTTAGCAGACTGAGGCATCCATCTGAGGGTCCTAGCCCATCCAGCCCAAAGGCTGCTGGCCTACCTTCCTTCCCGGTGCTCAGAGGGCCCGAGGACCAGGGCCCAGCAGGTGCTCCTGGAGATGGTGTGCTTGGAGGTCAGGAGTGTGGGAGGTGCTCAGGGCAAGGCTGAATCAGAGAACAAGGATGCTGGGGCTCTATCATCAAATCCTAGCTGTGTCCCTGGGTCTGGACCTCCCTGAGCCTCAGTCTGCCCATCTGTCCAATGGGAGGAAGAAAGTCTGAGAAGAATTGATGGGACAAAAAAGAAGGCCAGAAGGAGATGAGAAAACAGCAGGGCCTTCAGCCCAGTGCATAGAAGGAAGCAGCAGGCCTCCTCTGCATTCCCCGCCTCCATGGCTCTCTGGCCCCACCCCATCCCATTTCTTCAGTGCTCCCATCTGTTCAATGAGTTGGCTCTGACTTAGTGAGGTCAGACAGTGAGTTGCTGCCTTCAGATCCCAAGATTGCCACTGATCTTCCTCTGTTACAGTGTGGGGCTGGACACTTGGGTCTCTTTGGACACCCAGCTGCCCCCAGTACCCCTGAGGAAGTATGATGGCATGGAAGTCCAGAAAGCTTTAGAATTGGACACTTTGAGTCAAATCCTGTCTCCCTCTTTGTTAGCTGTGAGATTGTTGGCAACATTTATAGCATCTCTGAGCCTCAGTTTCCCCATCTGTGGGTCGGCATATTACCACCTTCATGATGAGACTGTTGTGAGACATAAATGATACCACGCATGATGTAATGTTTAGCAAACTACCTGCGTATAGTAAGTGCTTAATGAATGGGAACAATAGTAATTACTATCCCTGTTTGTTAGATATGATAACTTCTACCATTATTAGTAAGACTATTACTATGAAACTGACATTTCTGATAATACTGTCCATAGCTGATTGGCATTTTTCACTTTTCCAATCTCTGTAACATCCATGTTCTACCGTTCACTGAGGTCAGCCAGGGTTACTACCTCTATTACTTGGAGGGAGAGTAGTCAGACCCTGGGTCCCTCAGTTTCTGACCTCTTCCCCCTTTGAGAGAGCTGACAGCAACCTTTTACTGAGGACCTCCAAGTCATTTCATCTTCCTAGCAACTATAGGAGGCAAAAACTCTCTTATACCCATTTTATAGATGATGAAACTGAGGCCCAGAGAGTGTAAGCCACTTGCAAAAGGTCACAAAATTAGTAAGTGGCAGAGTCAGGATTTGAACCTAGTTCTCGTGTGGAACAGTCTGCTCTTTTAAGCACCCTACTGCCTCTGAGTTAAGACTTGGCTCCTGAAATTTCCCAGTGACGCAATTGCATGCCTTCTGCAGTCTGGGATCCCTCTATAAAATAGTCTGTGCTTCTCACCCAGTCTTCATGTTCTTCATCATTCGGAAGTCTGATCTCTCTTTTTATGGGGCCAAGCCTGGGTCCACACCCTGCTTGCTCTGCTGACAAGGGGTCAGGTTGGCATCCAGCCCCTCACCTTGGCTCTTTAGCAGTTGGGTCTGCACCCCTCAAGGCCTGGGAAAGAGAGTAGAAAGAAGAGTTTTTCCTGAGGCCCCCAAACTGAGCTGGGCCTCTCCCTGGTATTCAGCGTGGGGGATGAGGCCACCTCTTCTTGGAAAGGGAGCACGCCCAGTCCAAGAATCGCTGCTTGAGCTGGGAGGCTCTTGCAGCTGTTGGAGGGGTCCTTGGCGTGCATGGGGTGAAGAGGCAGCCTGACAGCCTGGCACGTGTAGCTGGGGCTGGGGGCGGGGAGGAACCAAGCAGTGAGGTGGCCTGTTTCCTCTGTTCACCTTCCATCCCTCCCTTCCTATCCTGTCTTCTCCAGTCCTTCCCGAAATCCTTGTCATCGGCCTGCTCTGGGCCAGGTGCTGGGAATTCCAGGAACAAGGCCAGCTCTGTGTTTTCTTTTCCTCCCTCCCTGTCTCTTCTTGTCATCCCTTCATCAAGACGAGATAACCCGGGCCTCCTCCCTGGGCCAGACCCTGCTCCCTCCTTTATGCCTCCCCCACCCTCTTCTCCTCTGTTCAGCCTCTCCCCTCCGCCCCTCCCGGCTCCATGCCTGCTTCCCGTTCACCCTCCCTCACCGCAGGGCCCTGGTCTGGCTCTGCCCTCTCTTGCCCCTTGCCTTCTGGCTCTTTCTGCCCTCTTCAGAGGCTTCTGGATGCTTTCAGGTAGTATTCCAGGTCAGGGCAGGAAACAGGACTTGGGACTGTTTCATATGCTTCTGAGTGATGGAGAGAGAAAAGAGTGAAGTGGGCGTTGGAGGAGGCTTTGGTCAAGAATGTCTTCCTAGCTTCTGGTTATTGATTTTGAGATAAAGAAGGAAGTGGCTTGTCCATCCAGGATGCCTTCTCCTGGCTACTGGGTTCCCAGGCACTGACTCCTGCTCAAGGTGGCAGCTCCTTGACTGATTCTCTGGGTGGGGGCGGGGGTGGTGGTGGGTGCGACAGACCTTCCTTCCCACTGGGCTAAGTGCTTAGTGTTTCTTTCTGGAATTGCTGGGCTCAGGAGGGGCCACTCCCGAGCAGTGCCTGTCTGAAGTTGCAAGCCTGGCCTTCCGTGTTATCCCCCAGTGTTAATTTCTCTGTTGTGTCCAACTCTTTGTGACCCCATGGACTGTAGCCCTCCAGGCTCCTCTGTTCATGGGATTCTCCAGGCAAGAATACTAGAGTAGGTTGCCATTCCCTTCTCCAGGGGAATCTTCCCAACCCAGGGATTGAACCCAAGTCTCCTGCATTGCAGGCAGATTCTTCCGTGTTATACTTGCTTCCGAAAAGGGGCTTCTCCAGACTCTTTCTCCTCCCACAGGGTCCTCCAGGATCTCGAGGCCCACCGGGCATGAGGGGAGCAAAGGGACGCCGGGTAAGTGGGGGCCAGCCCCCTGGGGCAGACGCTGGCAGGGGCCACCTGCTTGGAGAGATCCCTCCTGATCCTTCCCCCGCCCACCCCAGACCTGAGATCTATGCCTTTCGGAGCCCCAGCCAGGGTTCCGGGCTCCTGCTGGGTGTGACTCTCAGTGTGGGAACCCCACTCATCTTTCGCAGCCCATTTCTGAGTACCAGGCCTTGCCATCCAGTAGGCACATCGGGGCTCTGTGGCACCAGTGCTTTGTCTGTTCTTGTATTTGTTCATGCATTCATTTGCCTGCAATTAGGCACCTCCTAGGGGCCAGCCATTGTTAGAGGTTCTGTAGATATCATGAGAATAGCACCCGCAGGACCCCTGCTTGGCTTTGTGGCTCCATCAAGGCCAAATAGACAGTAAAGGGTCATTAACACATTGATGGCAGCCTGGGAGCCTGGGGGAGGCATCTCACCTGGACAGGGTACCAGGGAACACTTCAAGCAGAAGCAGATGCTTGAACGGATGCCAGGTTCCAGAAAGAAAGGAATCCCTACGGTGAGCTGGAGTGGCATGTTTAGGAATCCCCATTCAATAGAGGAGCCAGGGAGGGGAATGAAACCAAGAATTAGAAGGCATCAAACACCACAGCTAGACCTATGGGCAGTGCGTCAAGGGTAGTGGGGAGCCACAGAAGGTTTTACACAGGGCTGGCCTGAACAAGGTAGCCAGAGGTGGTCACTAATACTTACTCTGTGCTGAACACTATCTATCACATGCCTTGACCTAGTTAATCATCAACACGACCCTATAATTAAGAAGAGATGCTAGTCTTACTTCTCATCGTACCGAAAAGGAAAGTAAGGCTCAGAGAGGTTGAGTGACTTGCCTTAGGTTGCACAGCTAGAAAGTGGCAGGACTGTGTTTTGAACCCAGGGAATCTGACTCTTTTGGAGGCAGGGAGGGCTGATGGGGTGGTTTCCTCCCCCCAGTGGATGTTCAGGTGCCAGGACAGCAGCTTTGTGAAAGGAAACAGGATGGCACGGGCGGAGCAGGCTGCCCGGCCTGTATTCAGGCTTATTCAGAGCATCTGAGACGGCTCTTCTCTCCCTGGCTGAATTTCAAGTAGTTGAACAATTTCCCCTGAACCAGATGGTCTGAGCAGTCAGCCTGTGAGAGGTGAGATTTAGAGGCATTCCTTGGACCCGACAGGGCCCCTCCCTGTGCCATATCCTGGTCTTTGCCAGTGGCTGAGGCCCGTTGGCAGCCGGGTTCCACCTTGGCCCTCTGCACATCCTCTCCTGCCCCAGGATGCCAGGTTAGCGGGAGGGGGAGCTGCCCTGCCCCCCACAACCTGCCAGATGCACAGGCTCAGGCCCCCGTCAACTCACGGAGCTCCCCGCAGCCGTGTGACCATCTTTCCCAGTGGTGACTTGAAGAAGGTATCTCCTCTTTGAGAAAACCCAGGTTCCCGACCACAGAATCTCCAGGGCTGGAAGGGGAACTTCAGGAGCACAAGCCCCCTCCCCCTGCTGGGCTTGGTGGAAATGCAAAACCTGTGGGACCCCATGCCTGGTCCCCTGCCTGACAGGCCACGTTTGGCCACTTCATAGATAACGTGGTCCCTCAGGGCAGGCGGGGACTGGAGACTTGCCCGCTGAGCCAGTTAAAGAGCTCAAATCTGGGCCAGCTCCCTGTGTAGCTCCTGGCTTGCCCTGTGACCCTGGCAAGCCCTTGCTGCCCTCTGGGCCTCAGTTTTCCCAAATACACTCTGGGAAATGAGCTTGGACGCCTGCAAAGCCCTGCCTATTCTCTGCCCGCGTGCAGGGTGGGCCCCGGTACCCACCGCCTATCTCCCCCACCCCCTGACTCCCCTACCCCCCTGCCTGTGGAAGAATGAGCACTAAGAGGTCAAGTTCACGGCCAGGATGGGGCCTCAGACCCTTAGCTCTTCTTGGTAGAGCTGCTGATCAGGGTCTGGGTCCATAGGTCACATAGGGGCACACCTCAGGCTTTCCAGTGACCAGCTCGGGGACCTCAGGCCAGCTTCTTCCCCCACCCCCATTTATTTGGCTGCACCGGGTCTTAGTGTAGCATTCTTTGCCAGATGCAGATCTTTTTTTGAGGCATGCATTATCTTTAGCTGTGGCATGTAGGAACTAGTTCCCCAACCAGGAATCAAACCTGGGCCCCCTGCATTGGCACCTCGGGGTGAGGAAAGTCCCTCACATCAGTTTCTCTGTAAGGCTCAGTGGCTGACATTAGGTGGAAGTTGTAAGGAGTCAGAATTGGAACTCAAGTCAGCCAAATGCCCATTTTTTCCCACTACTAACCGGTCACTGTTTATCAGTGTGGGGATGAACTCCCTGTCTCAGGGAGTATCAGGTGAGAGCCTGGGGCAGGATATTGCAGAAGACAATGTCTAAAAGTCCTCTTACTTGGGAGACTCTGCTATCTCGCTCCAAAACCACTTTGACAGAGTCATGAGGATTCTGCGACCCAAGAGCCTACACTGAGCTCTGCTCGTGTGAGCGGGGCTGAGAGCGCAGCAGATCTGGCTTTGAATCCCGGCTCCTCCTCCCCTCTGACCTTGGGCAGCTGACTTACCCTCCCTGAAGCCCCAGCTTTTCCTCTATAAAAGGGGTCAGCGGCAGAACCGACCTCTTTGGATGGCTGTGGGGATACACTTCCTCTGCCAGCACTGCCCATGGTAAGCACCTGGAAGGGCAGTGGTGCGTAGCGAGTGCTGGGCACATGTTCACTCCCTTTTCATCCCTTATTCACAAGAACTGTGATTGGCTGGATTTTCTATCCCCTGGGGCTCCTACCCGCCAAAATAGAAGCCCAGCCTGGCTGGGAGGCAGCCCCAGCTGTGACTGCAAACCTGTTCCTGGGGAGTGGCTACACAGGAACGGATTTGTGGCTCTGAAACCTGGACCTGCCTCCCGTGTTCAGTGTTGCCCTGGGGAAGGAAGGGGCAGGTTTGGGGCACCCGCAGGACATAGGATGAGCTGCAGAGAGGCCCAGAGCAGTGTTAGGCTCCCCTCTCCCTGCACAGGGGTACTGGGGAGGGGGGGTTGGCTGGGGCCCCTCTACTGTCTCCTCTCCCCAGACAAGAAAGCTTGGTCCTATTTCCCCCAGCCAACCCCAGGTGCCCCCAGGGGATAGCAGTGCCTCCCAGGTAAGAGGGATTTTAGATATTGTCTCCTGGGACACCGTGCCCTGGCCCTGACTTGCATACCCCCTGTGATGGGGAACTCACCCCCACCACTGATAAATAGAGACAGGTAGTGGTGGAAAAAAATGGGCATCCAGCTGACTTAGAGTCACATGCTGGTTCCTCCACCTACTATCAGGGCTGCCACAGGCTATTTCCGTATATGTCAAATGAGGAAAATAGCTTTCATTATGATTGCTGCTGCTGTTGATGCTATTATTATTATTATAGATCTCATAACTTTTCTCACAGAGAGACTTTGATTTCCAGAGTAAAGAGGGTGCTATGTGATTCAGGCCAAGCTATCAACACCTCTGGGCTTCCACTGTGTTCCTAGAGCTGCCCCTTTCCAGGAAGGTTTATGCTCAGGTAGAAACAGAGGTCGGGGCTCGTCTCTGGAGGACCCAGAGGCCTGTCATCAGCTCAGCCTCTGTCCCAAGTCTCAGGACCTGGGATGCCCCGCATCTCCATCTATCTCCATCTCTACCAGGTCCTGTCTATGAATCAGGGGTGTTAAGTCCAACAGGTGGTCTGACAATATCCACCTGAGAGTGAGGTGCAGAGAAAGGGGCTTCCCTGGGGTCACACAGCAAGCCAGCAGCAACACCAGAACTTTCACCCACATCCTCTAATCAAACCTCATCTTGAACCCATGAACATTCTCAGCCTGATATAAGCTGCCTGTACTAAGGAGGGGCCTGAATCCAGATTGCCCAGGCCAGCCATTGCTCTGCGCCCCTGCCCTTAGGGAGCCTGCAGCCCCTTTTGGCAAGATCAGATCTTCTGAGAACTTAACTATATGCCAGATGCTGAGCTGCCCGTGTGTATTACTTCCTGCCTTGAGGGAGCGATTTCTTATTCCCATTTCAGAGATGGTACAACTGAGGCTCAGTCAGGAGCTGTTAATTTCCCCTAGACACAGTATTTCCTAAGCAGCACTGTGCCTGGTGCTGGACCCCTGGTGGTTCTGGGCGGAGGCCTGAGGCACCAGGAGCAAAGACTCCCAGCCACGTGGTCTCCTGGCCCAGGTTGATTCCATCTGTGAGCACTATTTAAGGCTGCGACGTGGAGTTGAAACATGGGGAGCCCCAAGTAGCTGATAAATGGAATGATAACTTTTTCTGGTTCCATTATTAATTGAAAATATCCCTGTCCAGTATTTAAATGATTTCTCAGTTTTCTCATCCCTCATACCCCCTCCCCTGAGATGCCTCCCTGGCCCCTTTTGTGGCTGGTCTCTATACCCCCAGACTAGGGTGGGCCAGCCTCCTTCACAGCCTCCTCCTCCTTGTCTTCCCAACCTCCAACACACCCTTTCTGGCCCCTATAGGACGAACACTACACTGTTCTCCATGGGGGACCCCGGGGCACCCTCATCTGTGTTCCTAAGGGAGGCCCATAGAACCTTGCAGGAAATATCAGCTGCTTATATGCTAAGGGACCGTAAACAAATTCCCTCCCTTGCAGGGCCTCAGTGTTCCCATCTGTGCAGTAAAGGGGAAGGAGAGAGTCTGCCTGCCCCCAGGGGCCTCCCAGTTCTCAAAAGACCAGACATCCTGTCTCAAGGGTCAGATTTGAGCCCAAGGCTCCAGCCACAGCTGCCCTGTGCCTGTCCCTCCTCATGTGAGCTGGGCCAGAGTAGCTGCTCATCTGGCTGGAGAGGGGGCAGCTCCACACATCCGACCATGTGGAGACCCTCCCCAGGGCGTCCTCTGTCAGGTTCCCCCGAGGACTGTGGTCCACAAGCTGCTTCAACCCCACGTGTGCTCTGGGAAGAGCAGGGGACAGAGTCTGAAGACCTGGCCGCCAGGACATGGCTGCATGTCTCTTGGCTCTGCCCTCAGTTTCCAAATCTGTGAAATGGGTTGGCTGGCTGATCCCACCCCACCGCTACCCCCCTGCCCCCGCTCTTCCCCCTCCAAGGTTTCTTTAAACAGGATTTAAATTTACCACCAGGCCCACTCCAGAACGGTAGGGTCTCTGACTGCGTCCACCTACTCCAAGCCCTCTGCAGAGCCGTGTTAGCAGGCACATTGCTCTGGCTGACCCACCTGCGGGTGGGGAGTGTGTGGGAGGCAGAGAGGAGGAGGGAACCCCTGCTTGTGCAGGGAAGAACTCAAGGCTCTGGTCAGCCCCGCCCTCCTGGTTCCCAGCCCAAGGGAGACCCCTGCTGTCCACTGTGAAAGCCCCTTTTTCCTATTCCAGGGACCCCGAGGACCAGACGGACCAGCTGGGGAGCAGGGGTCTAAGGGCCTGAAGGTACTGACCCCCACCCTCTTCCTCTTGTCTCCTGACCTAGGGTGCTGGGTCAGGAATCCAGGCTCGCCGCCTCCTCTGTAACAGGCCCTTTGGGGACAGCAGGGCATCCCTGAGAGGCTGCAGGGCATGCTCCTGAGAGCTCATCTGGCCACCCTTCCTGGGGATGGCATGCCCCCAGCATGGGGGCAGGGAAGGGAGAATGAGCCATCGGACTGAGAGAGACAGAGAGCACGTGAGTGAGAGAGACAGAGGAGACAAGAATGAGAGAGGGGGGCGGAATCAGGCCTGGCCCCTGATTCCCCAAGCCCTTCCAGAATCCCTGATTGCTGAGACGGCTTCCGCCCCCATTGGGACGCAGGGGTCCGTTGTTCTTGACCCACAGCTCCTGGCCACTGGCCATCCACTCCCCCGAGTTTGCCCACCTGCACGCTGGGGAGGTGGGTGTATGTGGTGACCCCCGAGGCTCTTTCTATCTCCCATGGAAGCAAGAGTCCCTTCAGGGAAGAGTCCTCCCCAGCACCCACTGCCCCCCTCATGCTTGGCTTCCTGCAGGGCCCACCAGGACCACAGGGCAGACTGGGCCAGCCCGGGCAGCAGGTATGTGAGGCCGAAGCTGCCAGCCCCTCGCCCCGCTCCCTGTTCTGTGATACGTGCTTCTAACAGCCAACGTGTGCTTCCAGGGCGTGGCTGGCGAGCGAGGGCACTTGGGCACACGAGGCTTTCCTGTAAGTAGCACCGCCGGTTTGTCTCTCTGTGGGACTTGGCGGGGAGGAAATAGCCCCATTAGCCACCTTTCTCATCCTGCTGTGGAAATCCCGAAGGTTCTAGCTGCCCACTCCCGCCCTGAAGACCCTCCAGCCTGTCTGTTCCCCTCTGGGACTCAGGCTCCCATGTGTCACGTGGCAGGACCCTTATTCAATACGACAGCTTGACTGAGACCTAGGGGCCAGGCAGGGCGGAGAAGGCCAGTGAGGGACTGAGGTCAGCTTACTTTGTCCCTGCAGGGCCTCCCGGGTCCTTCCGGTCCCCCAGGTGCCAAGGGCCTCCCAGGAGAACCGGTAAGTGCCCATTCCCTCACTGTTTGCATCTTTGCCCCTGGCAGGCTGGTCTCAGCTGCGTCCTCACCTGCCAGATGGTGGGGGGTGGTGTTGTCCTGTGATGAGACCGCGAGTCGGGTTAGAGAGGGGCGGTGCGGGGCTCTACCGCCCCCATGGATAGGCCGCGGGTCAGGGAGAGAACCCTGGGCTGGGAAAGTTCAGGGCTCTAGATTGGGTCTACCTCCCTTGCCTTCTAGCCTCAGTTTTCTTGCAAGTAAGGTGGGAATAATGGTTACTCACTTGTCGTTCTGTGGCGAGGATGAAATAAGGAAGTGTGTAGAGAGTGCTTAGCACAGTGCAAAGTGGAGGGCGCAGCGTCCTTCAGGTCTGCGAAGGAGAGAGGGCAGGATGCGGATAAACCGACATGCTGTCCGGGCCCTGCAGAGTCCAGCATGGCTGGTGTGGCCACAGCTGGACCTTGGGGAAGGTGGGCTGAGGTCACAGGGGCCAGTCACCCAGAGCCATGGATGGAGTTAAGTTCTTTGTCCCAGAGGCAACAGGAAGCTGTTGAGGGGACAGAAACAGGGGACCTTTTAGGAGATCTCCCTGAAAGGGGAGGTATACCCTGTGTTGAGGAGCCCCATGAAGAGGCTGTGGCTGTACTGATGGTGATGAAGAGAGCGCCGTCTTGGGGCTTGGGAGGAGGGATCCGGGGGACAGGGGAAGGACTGGAGATCGAGCAGCCCACATCTGGAAGCTTGGGCAGATGCCCTTTGGAACAATGGGTGGGCGAAACGGCATTCCAGGCCAAGGGCACAGAGTGAGTGAGGCTCGGGAGCCCGACTGGAGGCTTCTGAGTAGGGGAGGCCGCCCTTTGGAGATGCCTAGGAGAGGGTGCCGGTGGACAGGCTGGGGGTGATGCTGGATGCAGGTGAGGAGGGAGCTTGGGACCAGGGTCCTCAGTGAAGCGGGGGTGGGGGTGAGACCCGCAGAGTCCCGGGCTCCATGGTCCTCTCCCTCACCTGTCCCTCCAGACTGCACTACCAAGCCTCAGACCCCAAAGAGGGCCCAGGCTGGCTTCTCCCGACTGTCTATGTGTCTGTCTATCTTCCAGGGCCCTCAGGGACCCCAGGGGCCAATTGGCCCTCCTGGAGAGATGGGACCCAAGGTGAGTGCCGGAGGCCCTTGTTCGCCCCATGGTCTGGCTGGGGAGGAAGCAGCCCTTCCTGGCCCTTCTCCTCGGGGCTCCCTGTCCTGTGTCCTGCAGGCACTGGTGGGGAGGTGGCCTGGCAGAGAAGGCAGATCCACGGTGAGGCCAGAGGGGGTGGGGTTGGGCTCCCCAGCCCAGGGGCAGTGGGTGGGATGCTGGCATGCCAGGACCCTCATGGGGGTTGGCAGTGCCTCTTTTTCGGCACCCTGGAGAGCAGCAATACCCCTCATCCTGACCCTGCTGGGACTTCACCCTGACACGGAGGTTTGACTACTGAACCAGTCCTCCTAAGGCCTTGCAGCAAGGAGCTTGAAAGGGGTCTCAGGCACCCCTGCCTTCTCCAGGGGAGAAAACTGAGCCCTAGGTTTTATGCAGGGGCTGTGGCCATGCTAATGATGATAACCTGGGGATCTCTCCCACCCTTGTCATCCTGGCTGCAGAGAGAAGGAAGGGCTGGAATCCCTCAGCCCTGAGTGTAGCATCTGTTGGCTCCCTCCCCTGTTGTTATGTGAATCATGAAATTTTCCTCTCCACGCTTGCCAGGGGCTCCTACTGTGGTCAACCACACTCGTGGGGAGGGCGAAGGCTCCAGCAGCCTCTGGGTAGCCCCAAGGCTCCGCAGTCTGGGCCCAACCACCACCCCCCTGCCCTTGCCTAGTCCCAGTTCTAAGCTCCCAAAGGCTGCAGCCTGCGCCCAGCTCTGGGTCTCTCAGGGTGTGTGACCTCGGGCATGTCCCTTGCCCTCTCTGAGCCTGCCTCAGTTATCTCCTCCCTTGGCAACCAGGGAAACCAGGGACCAGCTCTTGCTCTAGGATGGACCGATGGCTTTTTTTTTTTTTTTTTTTGCAGGGACCACCAGGTGCAGTGGGAGAACCGGGCCTTCCTGGGGAAGCTGGCATGAAGGTAAGAGGGGGATGAAAGAAGAGAAAAATAACTTGCTGAAACCAACTCCCAGCTGGCGGCCACGTCCTCTCCGTGGAAGAGAAACGAGCCTTTCTTGTGCCTGGGATAATGGGTTCTCTGTGCTCCTGGCTGGGGAGTAGGGCCTAGCCATGGCCACAGCAGATGGTCTAGCCGGCCTTGAGCCCCCGTCGCTGCCCAACCCCCCGTCTGGCAGTGTTTTCTCTGGCACCTGCCCCATGCCGGCCGGCCGGACCTCCTGGCCTCCCGCGATAGCATCTGCATTTCAACACCAGTGCCCCTCATTACCTGCGGGGAAACAGGAGCCCATTGATCCCTGAGCTCTGGGGAGACCCCATCGCTGCTCTGCTGTTGGAAGAGTACCTGCTCCCTGTGCAGGACTAGGAGGCCTGGAACCTTCAGTCTTGACTTAGTTTCAGAATCTTTTGCTGGAGTAATGCAAGAAACTACCCCATGTATAAAACAGATAGAAATGGGATGGTTCTGGTTGGGGCCGGGCTGGGGACTCAGAGCTCCGCCTCCTCCTTGTGCCTGCAGACACCAGCAGGGAGAGAGTGTAGCTTGGAAACCTCCAGATGAGAAAGACCCTTCTGGGGGTCTTTTGGAGGAGGTGGGGGACGTTTAGGGCTTCCCAGGTGAGTCACTGGTGAAGAATCCGCCTGCCAGTAGACACAGGAGACTCGGGTTTGATCCCTGGGTTGGGAAAATCCCCTGGAGGAGGAAATGGCAACCCACTCCAGTATTCCTGCCTGGAGAATCCCACGGACAGAGGATCCTGGCAGGCTGTAGTCTATGGGATTGTCAAGAGGCAGATACGACTGAGTGACTCAGCTCACATGCATGCACAAGGGACATTTGCTCTGGTTCATTTAGGGCCTCTTCCTCATTTGGGTTGCTCTCAGGGCTCTCAGGGGGTGGGTAAAGGTGATCAGCCTCAGAGTTGCCATCTCTGCATCTGATACTCCCTGGAGCCAAACTAACTGCTTGGATTTGGATCCTAAAGCTGTCGCTTAGTAGCTTCGTGAGCTCAGGCTGGTTACTTAACCAGTAGTCGCTGTCTCCTCATTTGTAAAAGCAGACCCCTTCCCTGGCAGGGCTGTTCTGACAATTAGCTGTGTGAAATAAAAAAGCACTGAAATAGGACTGTGTACGTCTGAGCTCAGCTGTGATCGTGTGGTAGTGGTGGTCCTGAACGTGCTCAGGGGTTACTGGGGACAGGGGCTCTGGTTGGCATTTCACACTTTCTCTCTAGTCCTGGAGAAGAAAGAACTTCCTTGGCCCCACCCGTGCTTCCCCCACATTAGAACTGATGAGAACAAGAAGGTGGGGTGAGAGCTGGGGCTGGTCCTATCCTCCTACCCATGGACTTGTGTTTGGCTTCTCCTAGGGTGACCTTGGGCCTCTGGGCATCCCTGGGGAGCAGGGCCTCATTGGGCAGCGGGTAAGTCAAAGCAAATTGATTCTCCCTGGAAAGTCCCCCTCCCTATCCCCCCTGGTATTTGGTGGAGGGAGGGTCTTTACTCAGCTTCCCTGAGCCTCAGTTTCCTCAGCTGTACAAACAGATCATGAATTTCTACAGCCTCATCCAGCCTGCCTCCTGGCAGGCCAGCATTTCTGCAATGCAGAGGTGCTCTGCAGAGAAAAGCATTCAGTGGTCAAAATGTTTGAGATTCTGCATACTCAGTGTTCCCTCTTACAGGTTAGTGGGAGCATCTTCAAGGCTCTGAGAAGGCCTGCAACCAAGAAATTAGGGGTTCTTTTTGTGGGGATCCAGAATCTCCAAACTTATTTGACCTCCAAGTGTTTTTATTGACAAACACCTATTATCACCCTGTTCCATGGAAAGTTACGTGGAAGGTTATCTTTCCTTTTACCAAAATAAACCCACAGAGCTTGGCTTCCTTTGAGAAGCTTTGGGACATCTCTGCACCCACCTGTCTATGTCTTGTGCTTGAATTATAAGGTCCCTGCCTAGATGTGG
This sequence comes from Ovis aries, assembly GCF_016772045.2. Classification (NCBI taxonomy): domain Eukaryota; kingdom Metazoa; phylum Chordata; class Mammalia; order Artiodactyla; family Bovidae; genus Ovis; species Ovis aries. The sequence continues at coordinate 9,467,145 of NC_056055.1, read as the reverse complement.
ACTCTGGGGTGCTATGAGGGATAGAGAGCAAGCATCCTCTAGCACCTTATGGATGGGGAAGATGGGGCCCAGGAGTGAGGGAGAGTTAGTGTGGAGGGCTTGGTTAATGCAGGCACCAAGCACCCAATCCAGTTTCTCTTTTGTCCCTTTTTCCAGTGCCTCCTATTACTCCCTGCCTAAAGTTAAGAGGCTCCACAAACTGGGCTAAGATGTAAAATGAGGGGAGAAGCCCTCAGGGCACTAGAGGATGAGTGTGGAGCTTGAAGCCTTCAGATGGCAGTCTTGTCTGTCAATGAAAATTGAGCAGTATAGTTTCTTGGAGTGCTGTGTTAAGCAGGATCCTGAGGCTCCACCTGGGCTCACTAGGAAAGAGCATGATGTGCACTCACTTGATGCCCACTGTGTGCCAGGCACTTCACAGCAGTGAGTAACAGAAGGCCCTGTCCTCATGAAGCCTCATTCTAGTAGATTGATTAGTGATGTCTGCCATGGACCCAAGAGGAATGGCTAGTAGGTTGACTAGTGATGCCTGCCATGGACACAACAAGGAGGGAATCTACCCCCCTGTCCCGTCTGTGCCATCCCTGTATTTGATGACTTCCGAGGCCCCTTTCAGCTCAGATGCTGACAGCTATGAACAAGCAGAGGGAGACACAAACTTGGTTTCACAGCCTGTTAGAGACCTGAGACATCCAGAAGCATCTCTGGAGCTAGAAAGGCAAGCAGGGAACCTGGCTGAAGGTCAGATGGGGATTCAGGGGCTTGGTATCATTCCCAAACTTTTCTGGCAAGAAAGTCTGAGAAATGGCCTTACTTTCCTCATCTGAAAAATGGGATCCACCAAGGTGTTTTCTGAGGGCTCACTCCAAATTCCCAGAAGAATATATCTAACAGCTACCATCTATGGGATACTTATACTGGCTCTCATAGGAACCCTTAAAGGAAGTGTATCAGCCCATTTTCAGATGAGGAAACAGACACCCATGGGGGCTAAGGAGGTTGCTTATGGCCAGACCATCATGAATGGGAAGCCCAGTGGGGGCATCAAGGTCTGACATCAAAGCCTGTTCAACCAGTAGGCTTCACTACCACCCCAGTCCAACCAGCCCACCTGGACACAGGACCAGTACTTTCTCTCCTGGGTAGCCCTTGCCCCACCCCCACCCTGCACACAGAACAGGTTGTGGCTTGGGGGTCTGCTCCACTGCTTACTTACTGTGCCAGGCATTCTAGGGCACTACTAGAGGAGATCAGGGGATGGGGTCTTGCTCTAGTGCAGGGGAGGAAATAAAATCACACTGGAACCCCCTCCCCAGTAATGTCTCCTCGTCTTTCCCACCACCCTTTCCAGGGAGAGCCAGGCCTCGAGGGTGACAGTGGTCCTGCAGGGCCTGACGGGCTGAAGGTAAGTGTCCTTCTGGTGCACAGTCTGGGGGAGAGGGAATATTCTGGAACTGCCTTCTGCCTCTGGCCCCACTGCCCTCTTCCGTCCAATACCCAGGTATTCCCCCAGAAGCACTGTGTTCTCATAAACTGCGAGATCAGTCCTCCAGCTTCTAGGGAGCACAGGCTGTGTAGGAGTGAGCCCTGCCCAGCGCCCGCTCCCTACCCTGCTCATGGACTGGGGACTAACCCCACCTTCTACTCCTCACTGCCGTCTTTCTCCTCAAAACTGCAGCTGCTCTTGGCTCAAGGTGGTATCAGGCCAGCAGCTTTGATATCTGTTATCTTCCAGACATCTTAAAAGATCAGAAGAGTAATCACCACCCATGACTCATAGCCACTATTTCCGGAGGACTAGTCACAGACTATCAGGGACTACACTAAGCCTTTTGTATGTATCACTTAGATCAGTGGTGTGGGGTAAGCCCTGTCTTTGGATGAGGAAACTGAGACTCAGGTTAAGCAACTGGTCCAAGGACCCAGGCTAGTAACTGGCACAGGCAAGACCTGAGACTCGGCTACCTCTCTGCACCATGCCCCCATTCTAAAGGTGAAGAGACTGGGGCTCAGGCTGAGGTGTATGCACCCAGAGTGAGTGAAAATCCAAAATTCAAACCCCCAGCTCGTTGGCACCAAAGCATGTGGGCCCATCTCAGCCCTGCTGCTGAGATTCATCTGTCAGCCACAGATGCTGGGGCCTTAAGAAGGTGCTAGGGCTGCCCCAAACCCCAGGGCAGGTGGGCATCGCTCTCTTGACTTTGCAGCCCCCACCCCTGACCTAGCCCTGAACTGTTGTTAGGTGGGTTTTCCCAGGGCTGACCTGTCCCAGCCCAGGCTTCCAAGTGTCACATCCCAGGATTCCCTCGGTCACCGCTGATTCTCCTATGACCTCAGATAAGCACCCTTTCTCTGGGCCTGCACTGCCCTGTCCCCAGGATGCCTAGGTGACAGGCCCCTGGCTGGCTCCCCAGCTGCTTGCCTTTTGCTCACAAGGTTGAGAGCGCCCCCTGTCTGCCATCCGTCTGCCTTCTCTCACCTCCAGCCCTGCTCCATCCTAGGGTCTGGCTCCAGAGACCCAGAGCAACGGATGGCCTCTCCACACTCTTTGACAAGTGCTTGCATGAATCATGATGATGCTGATGAGCATTCTAGCTAAAATGCTTTGTACACTCAGTACACTTGCGTCACCTGCCTTCAGAGCTTTAGATGAATTAACCCATTTAATTCTCCCAGCAACGCTCCAGGCTGGATTCATTACCGCCTCCATGTGACAGATGAGGAAAGCAAGGAATGGTGTGTGGGGGCCTCCTTCACCTCTGGGCAGCCGCCTTACATCTCCTTGGAATCTTTGCTGAGGTGGGGTGGGAGGGGATCTTCCAGGTTTGGGCACCTCACAGTCATTCCTGCTCACTGGTGATGGCTCCTGGGCCCTACTGCTTCCTCTTCCACTCCCTCCAAAGCCAGTTCTACCTCGGGCTGGAGTAGCTGTGCAGCTGTGTGGTGTCTGAGCTTCCCTGGTGGCTCAGATGGGAAAGAATCTGCCTGCAATGCAGGAGACCCTTGTTCAGTTTCTGGGTTGGGAAGATCCCCTGGAGAAGAGGATGGCTACACACTCCAGTACTCTTGTTTGGAGAATCCCATGGACAGAGGAGCCTGACGGGCTACAGTCCATGGGTTGCAAAGAGTCAGACACAGCCGAAGCAACTTAGCACACATGCACAGTGTCTCCCTGGGCCTTGCATGAATCCAGGAGAGAATCTATTTCCTTTATGGTGTTTGTCCAAGCATCACCTTCATGGTGAAAACAGCCTCTCAGACATGCACAGCACTGTATCGTTTATGCTGATTATCTCTTTTGAGTTTGCTGATGACCAACTGATGGTGGCAACCATGACAGGGATTCCTGCTAATAGCGCACGTTTATCCAGCGCTTGGGCACCAGATGCTATGCTAAGCTATTTACATGGATTATCTCCTTCACTCCCCACAGTAACCCTTTGGTGCTTGTTTTGCAAATGAGGAAACTTGCCCAAGTCAACAGCTGTTGAGATCTGAATCCAGTATCGGGGGAGGAGGTATTGTGCCCTGAGCAGAGAACCTTGGAGTGAGAAGAACCAGAACCCAGGGTCTTATCTGTGCTCTGCTGTGAGCTCACGTGTGGCATTAGGAAGTCTCTACCTCTCTCTAGGCCTCAGTTTCCCCACCTGTAAATATCGAGGGTTGAGCTGGGCAACTTGTAAAGGTTTTTCTGAGCACTGACAGATGTCCTGGATTCTGGGACCCTAGTTCTTTACCCCCGGAGCCCTTTCTGCATGGGATCCACTGCTGGGTGTGTGGGAACCCAGGCTCTGGGGGTCTGGGTAGGTCTTGGAGCCAGTTCGCCTGCAGGGCCCAGGCTAGGGCCCCTCACAGAAAGCCAGCCCAGCCACCTGGAACAGGCTGCCCGCCTCTGAGGGTGAGGAGAGCAGGTGGCCAGGATAACAGGCCAGAAGGGGAATCCTGGAGCCAAGAGCATCCACAGGAGGATCGTCAGGGCCAGCCTTGTCTCCATGCCAGGCTGAGCTTGGAATCTGAGCATCTCAGTGGGAAGGGACCTCAGAGACCCAGCTGCTCGACCCTCTCCTGGAGCCCAGATCTGTTCTGCACTGGCCCACACCCCAGCTTGGCTCTTGCCTCCCTCAGCTGTGTCATCTTTGGATCGCTCCCTACCCCTACTCATCGGGGCATCCTCTCGGACCAGAGCTAGAAACTGCCCCAGCCATCCTGGGACCCAGCTGCCTACACCCAGAGCCCAGGGCCCTGGCGCAGCCAGCCTGCAGACTGCTCTCTGCGTTCTGGTTCCCAGGCTCCGGCTGCTTGCCCTGGTGCACCCTGCTCTTTCTGCTGGACTCACACCAGTCTATCAATGTCCCTCGTAAAGTGTGGCGCCAGAAAACAGAACTGGCACAGATGCTCTCTGCCTCTCCAATCCTGCTCCTCCGCCCACCCCTTCCTCCCCACCGTGGCTTCGTACCCATTGCCGGGGGACTTCTCTCTCCAGTCGCAGCTCAGCCACCTGCAGACTAGCCACAGGCCCCTGCTGCCCTGCTCCTCCCTGCATCTGCCTGTACTGCAGCCCTTGCACCTGCCCTGCTCACGGGGGCTGAGGGCAACAGCCCCATCCTGGCACAGCCCGGCCTGCTAGAACACGGCCTGAAATGATAAGTGCTGTGTAAGCATTCACTGCCACCCACCCGACAGAGGAAATGTACTGCAGCCAGTGAGAACGAGAGCTGTGCGGAGCAGACAGAAAAGGGAGCGCCTACTCTCAGTAAATGGAATAAGACATTAAAAAATACGATAGATGGAGACATGCAGTCCAATTGGATTAAGCCTTTAAAGCTAAATTTACTAACTAATTTCATTGCTTTGGAACAGTTGTTTTAGCGCTCTGAACCTGGTATGTAGCCATTGAAACTATTACTTTTTACTTATTGTAAATGGTTTTGTGTAAACAAGGGTTGAAAACGCAACTCAGAAACATGGAAAGAGTTTGTTCCGAGAGGCTGAATCGGCTGAATTTTTTCCTTTATAAAAATTTCCTTAAGCTTTTTAAGGCTCTTGTTCTCCCAATGTGTCTACAGGGCTGGAGAGAAAGCATCTCATCCTTCCAGCCTGTCCCTCTCCTGTAAACTCCAGGGGGTGGGCGTGGTCGAGGTCCGCTCTTCCCTCTGATTGGCCCGCTTCTTGGCCTAGGCAGGGCCACTGGACAATGTCATGTACTGCATGCTGTCTGTGCCAGGCTGACCCTTTTGGCTGAGCCATCAGGGGAATCCAGGGTCTGGTCGGCTCTGGACATCCCAACGGAGCCCTGAGGTTTGGCGCCTCTGATGGACTTGGTGACTAATTTATTCTCTCTCTGTCTTCCTTCCTCATGTCTTTCCACCCCAGGGGGACAGGGGTGACCCTGGGCCTGACGGTGAACGTGGCGAGAAGGGCCAAGAGGGACTGAAGGGCGAGGACGGGCCCCCCGGCCCCCCTGGCATCACTGGCGTCCGGGTGAGTGTGCACAGCTGTGTGCCAGCATTTGTGGCTCCTGGGTCAGAATAATACACTCGTGCCTTCCGGTGGCTGGGTGGGAGGTCGCTGGACAGCAGCCACCAAAGGGTCCTGCGCTTCTCTCCTTCCTTCACTGGAGCGCTTTGCAGAGCACAAACCTGACTGTGTCCCTCCCGTCCCTTCCTAGTGCCCCCAGGAGTAACGTCACTCTCCTTGGTCTGTCTGCTGTGCCTTACACAACCTGGACCCTGCTGACCTCATCCTGCTCAACCCCCACATTCAGCCACACTGAAATTAGCAGGAGAGGCATTGGTCCAGTTCTCCATCAGCAACTTGCTGCGTGACCTTTCTCTTGTTCTTGCCCTCTCTGGGTCACCCCTCTGGTATGATGAAGGCTTTGGAAGAACGTGTGCTGAAATCGTTTTTGAGTTACAGTGTTCCAGGAGCTCTTTCTTAGTGAACTTTTGAGCATCATGACTGTGGAATGGGCAGAAACGTGTGGCGGAAATAGCCACGACCCGGACCCCAAAGGCCGAGTTCTGGCTCGAGCACCCACTATCGCTGTGACTTTGGGCGCATCAAACTGCCTCTCTCTGAGCCATGGATTTTTCATCTAAAGAACTGATGAAACTTTGGATAGGAAAGCACTTTAGAAAATGAACTAGAAATGTAGCAAATTATCTTTATGAGTATGGAGGCGGACGTGACTGAAGCTGGCGGTGGTGATGATGTAGTCATGATGGTGGGGATGGTGATGATAGTGATGAAGATAGTGGTGATGGCAATAGTGAGGATGATGGTGGTGGTCATGGCGATGGGGATGACGATGGGGATGGTGCTGATGGTGCTGATGGTGGTGGTGAGAATGATGGTGGTGGTATGATATAGTGATGAGGATGGTGTTTGTTAGTGTGGCGGTGGTTATGGGAGTGGTGACGATGGTGATGCTGGTGGTAGTAGTGATGATGGTGTTAGTGTGTGATGATGGAGGGGATGGTATTGATGTTAGTGAAGAGGATGGTGGTTATGGTGATGGTGATGGGGGGTTGATAATGGCAGCTGTGGTTGTGATAATGATGGTGGTGGTGAGGATGGCAGGGCTGATGAGGTGCTGGGACTGATGCGTTGGTGATGCTGGTGGCCGAGGCAGGGGTGTGACGTGGCTCTGGGGATCGCGTCAGTGGTGGTGTTGCAGTGTTCCTGTCCATATTTTGTGGTCACTGCCAGCTCTCATACGCTGGGACTGGAAGGAGGTTCGCCGGGGCCAGGCTGTGTGTGTGTTGGGTAGCAGAGGTGATGAGAGGCCTGTATTTGAGTGTCTTTGGCATTGAGGCCGCAGAACAGAAATCTCCCACTCTGTGGCCTGGAAACAGTGGAGGATTTAAAAATAGAATTTTATGAGCCATCAGGGCCTTTCCAGAAATATATCTATATGGATGGGGGCCCAGCAAATGTCTTCATTCTGGCCCCGCAGTCTCAGCCCACTGGATGCTCTCGCCCTTACTCAGGGTTTCCCACACCACTGGGGTGCTCCCAGCTGGAGCTGGGCCTGTCGGAACAGGGGGCCAGCAGGCTGCCCTGTCTGGGGGGACTCCCGTCTCCCTGGCCCTGAACTGCATTCTTTGTCCCTGACTCACTCCTCCTGCTGATGAGGAATCAGCCATTGCAATCACCTCAGCCCACTGGCAGATGCCACCAGCTCCTGTAATCATGACTCACAATTGCCCAGACAGGACCGGCTTAGGAAAAGGGGTGTCCCAGAAAGGAAGAATCCGCAATTCACTCTGCCTAGCTGGGTGATCTGTGTCCGCGGGGTCTCCGTCTCCCCGAGACTGTTTCTTTAGCTCTAACGTGGGATGAACAATCCCTTTCTCCCAGCCATGTGGCCAGAATTGCACAAAACATGATACAGAGTTCAGATATAGTACCTGGCCCATGACTGAGGCCCTGCTGTATTTAATTACTGGAGGAGCAAAGGGCCTTGAGATTGTCAGGCCCAGGGCTGTCAGCTCTGCGAGGCCAGTACCACCTCTGCCCCTACTTGGCAAAGATGCAGATCGCAGGAAGTGTGCCAGTGCTCACGGTCACACGGGCGTGGAGTGCAGAATCAGTCTGAGCCCAGGCAGTCTGCCTCGAGAGTGAGTGCTCTGCAGATCTGTGGGTCTGCCTCAGTTTCCTCTCATTGCTCATCTTTTTCTCTCTTCCCCTCTTTTCCTTTCAGGGTCCTGAAGGAAAACCAGGGAAGCAAGGCGAGAAGGGCCGGATGGGAGCCAAGGTAGGGACCCCTCCTCCTCCCGCCTGAATCAGCTATGCCCCCGCCCCCTAGCTCCCGCCCTCCCCTCCCCTCTGCGGACACCTGGTGATACCCTGTCTCTCCCCCACTGCAGGGTGCCAAGGGCTACCAAGGACAGCTGGGTGAGATGGGCGTCCCTGGAGACCCCGGACCCCCTGGCACCCCAGGTCCTAAAGGGTCCCGGGGCAGCCTGGGACCAACGGTGAGCACTCTCTGGGTGGCTGGGCTGAGGGTCATGGAGCCGAGGGCAGAGAGGAAAGCACTGCCCGCCCCACTTTGTGTCTGCCCTCCAGACAGATCTTTGGAATCGTGGATCCCTTTGGGGACCTACAGAAGCTCTCGCCCCTCCCCCTGTAAAGTACATACAGCGCAGAATTTCTTGCCATTTGAAGGGAGTCTGGATCTTCTGAAGCCCTTTATAACCCCTGAATATCAAGTCCTGCTGTCAGGGTGTAGGGACGGGACCAGACCCTTGGGGGTATTTTTATTGGACGGGGACTTTTCCCATTGGAAATAGATTCATGGCAGGGAAGCTACTGCAGATCCCCGGTAACCCTGAGGGTGGTCCAGCCCATCGCTGGCCTGCCCTGAAGGAAGAGCCCCTTAAGGGTTTGATCGCTGCGGCAGGAGGAAGACCCCAAGAGGAAGCGAGCGAAGGGGGCAGACAAGGCTGACGCGGCATCTCTGAGCTGCCAATGTGTGCCGATAAACAGCTGCGCTGGTTCGTGGCATTTGCAAGATGCCGTGGTGTAAATGCTCCCACGGTAGCCGATTTCCAGCTACCAGCATGATGTCACCAAATGCAGACTTGGAGGGGATGTGTGAGAAAGCTCCGTTAGCTGGTAGAGTCGGTCTGTATCCCCAGGGTTTCACATCCACGGGGGGTCCTGGAACTGTTCCCCTGCAGATACTGGCTACCCAGGAATAACAGTGTTTCTGCCACACAGATTCAATCAACAGAAATATCCTCATGAGCATAGATAACAACAAAATGTAGTAAAATAATTAGGAAGGGATGAGTTTGGGATATTTATCATCTGTGTTTTTAATATAATTGATTTATCTGTAAGTTCATATAATTTAACTTTTCATCATGGTTTTGTTTAATAATTGGCTCACAAAATTGGGGAAAATTTAGCAACTGGCTCTCTAAACCACTGGAGCTGGAAGAGGGAAGGGCTGGGGGAGGAGGAGCGCTCCGGAGTGCCGCTTGCTTTCCACCTCGGTGTCCGGACCGGGTTCTGAGCAGAGTGGACGTGCCAGGCTGCTGAGCTGAACTGGGCGGGAGCCTGTGGGAGAGACAGTGTCCGCGTTCCTGCTGTGAGAGTCACACTGGGTACCAACGGGGGTCTTCTCCCCTCACAGGGTGCTCCAGGACGGATGGGGGCCCAAGGAGAGCCGGGACTGGCTGGTTACGACGTAAGGAGCTCTCACCTCCCCACTTTCTGGAAGTCTGCCCTGCAGGGCTGGACTCAGGTCGCCTCGGCCTCTGCCCCCACCTCCTCCCCAGCTGAGGGCCACACAGATTCATGGTCTCCCTCACCCCCAGGAACACCTGGGTCCACACACCACCAGTGGGCCAGACAGGGCTGGGGTGAACAGACAGAGACCCCCACCCCGAATCCCTGGCCTCGCTCAGTCCTTCTTTCCTCTGGTGGGTGCCACACACACCTCGTGTCTGAACTTGCTCTCTGTGGAAGTGGTGGGTCAGAGCCCGTTTTTGCATCCTAATTTGGCAACCCCCCCGCCCCCACCCTTTGGAGGCGGCCAAGCCAAACACGTTAGACATCTGGGAGTTGAGGCCTCAGAGAGGCATGTGGCTTGCTCAGAAAGGGAAACTGAGGCTCGGGGAGCCAAAAGAATATATGTGCAAGGCCCGACAGCTCCTGAAGCTTGACGGTGGGATCCAGTGTCTGAAAGAGAAGCAGCAAGGAGAGGAGGAGAGGCAGAGGGCAAAGGAGAGGGGAGCTGGAGAGTGGGTGCTGGGAGCCCAAGGTTGGGGTCTGCACCTTCAGGCCTCACCCTGGCCTGGGAAAGCCTGCTGAGGCAAGCATTTGCCTCCTGCCTCTGCCCAGGAGGACACACCTAGGGGCTCTGCTGAGATCTGCTCCGAGGTCTGCTCCACAGGCTTCAGCCACTCAAGCAAACACCCCTCAGAGGAGTGTCTGGGGCCAACATGGCATGTCCAGGTGGCCATTGCTCAGAGAGGCACTGAGCCTGCTCAGAGTCACACAGCAAGCTGGGACAGAGCCAGGACCTGATCGCTCAGCCCAGAGTGTCTCCATCTTTGAGTTCTTGTCCTCTGCTCCTCCCGACTCCTCCCTCCCCCGTGCTCTCACCTCCTGCCATCTTACCTCTTGCAGGGACACAAAGGCATCATGGGACCCCTCGGACCTCCTGGACCAAAGGGTGAAAAGGTAGGTGTCTGGTCCTGGGTGGCAACTGCTTTCTCATATCTGGGGCCGCTGGGAGCAAGTCCTGGGGCCACTGAGGCTGGGGTAGCATGGGTTCATGGCAGGCTCACCCCTGTTCACACCCTGTCCAGCCCAGAGGCCAGCATCACCCTGGCTGTGGCCTTCAGGCAGGACTCATTAGACCTACATTTAGCACAGGTATCTTGGGTGTCATCTCGGTGCCTGGCACCGGAACAAAAATGGACACAGTTGCTGCCTTTCTGGGGCTTCTGGCTGAGCAGGGGAAATGGACATCAGTGACATAAGGATGCCATCGGTCATTTGTGTGAAGGGGGAGATCACCTGGCGAGAGCTGGGGGAGAGCTTGGGATGGAGAGTGAGAAGCACCAGCATTTCAAGGCCAGGAACCGCCCAGGCAGAGGGAAGGTGTGTCCAGGCCCCACCCCTTGGCTCCAGATTCAACAGAAGGCAGAAAGTGGTAGAAGGAACCTCGCTGAGGGCCGCACGCCTCCCCGCTGTGTAGGTGGGGATGTGGATCCCACAGGCTGAGGGTCACATTCCGAGGCAGCACCAAGCTGGCCCAGGACCCAAGTCTCTGGGTCCTGCATTAGCAGAGTCCCTTCCTTCCTTTCTCCCCTCTTCCCCTGATGGCTCAGCAGGAACAGGCTCCTATCAGGCGCCCCCCACCCCACCCCACCGCCCACCATGGTCTCCTTGTTCCCGGCTCCTCAAGCCTCCTTTCTTTTGCCGAGTCAGCTCCCCACTAACTACATCCCGCTGTTGAGTGAATCACTCTGGCCTAGCTTGCCATCCAGCTGGCCCCTTCCTCCCGCTTGGAGAAGAACAGCTCTGCAATCAGAGTGGGCCGCAGGCTCTGACACATCCCACAGGAAGCCGCACAAGCCTCACACAGGACCCCGAGTCCCTCCTCGGCCCTCACAGTCTACCAGGGCTGGTGCAGAAAGGGTTAACACGAAGCCTGAAACAAGAGGGTGCCTTCACTCTGGGCTGTCCACAGTCCCAGAGGCAGTCCCTGTGCCTGCGAGAGCTAGAGCCTAACCCAAATCTGCCCTGAGTCTGCTGGGGCCTTGGGAGGGGCCCCAGCATTCCCCAAGCCTTGACTGCCTCATCTGAGAAGTGGGTGGGTACCTTGGGTACGTGAAGCTAAGCAGGACATCACATATATGTCAGCCAGATGCACTTTGTGACTTACACGGTATTATTTTGTGTTCAGTGATTCATCTGCTAACCAACAGGTGTTTATGGATTTATAATCATTATTATAATGATTTAATATTTAGTATGTTCTCATCTCTGAGCTGGGGGCTGTGTAATGATACCCTAAAGAGCTAGCCGACTCATTGGAAAAAAAAACGACAACCTGATGCTAGGAAAGATTGAAGACGAGAGGAGAAGGGGACGACAGAAGATGAGATGGTTGGATGGCATCACTGACTCAGTGGACATGAGTTTGAGCAAACTCCAGGAGATAGTGAAGGACAGGGAAGCCTGGCGTGCTGCAGTCCATGGGCCACAAAGGGCTGGACACAAGTGAGTGACTGAACACCGCCACCACCACATGAATGGTCACTGGTCACAGCGGGATGGCACTAGGGAGGGAGGAAGAGCAGGCTCCTGGGGGAGACCCCCGGAGCAGACCTCCCGCTCCAGGATTTCTTCACACTCATCACCATGACGCTGGCACGGAGGTGTCCGGGTCCCACTCGACAGGTGGAGAAACAGAGTCTCCGTGAGACTCCAGGACTAGCTCAGGATCGGTGTCGGGTATGGCAGGACCAGGATTCAGACTGGCTGATGCCAGGCCTTGCTTTTCCAGTTGGAAACAAGACACTTAGATGCACCAATATGTTGTTCAGCTTGGGGCTTCCCTCTGGGGCGTGTGTCTGTCTTCAAAGGCAGCGGCCCGAGGGACTGGGAGATGGGATAAGACTCTGGGAACAAGGAGAATGGGGGATGGGAGGCTTCGTCTTGGGGTGCGAAAAATGCATCCCCAAACTTCAGCTACAATGTGTGGTGGGTAGGAGAGGGGGATATCTGTATAGCTAGTTTTGGGCCCAATCATTGCCTTGATTCTTGTGTGACCTTGGCTAAGACCCTTCCTTCCCTGGGTCTCAGTTTCTTCCTCTGTAAAATGAGAGCAATGGTCACAGCAGCATAGGTGTGTTATATGGATTCTATGAAACATGCCTCACGAGGTGCCTGGCACACAGAACCCACTAGGTAAAGCCCCCCAGTCCAGCTCTCTCCCTTCACAGGAAGACGGAGCCTTGGGACAAGGAGCCATAGAGAGTGGTCAGGGAGGAGAGGGAATCCCTGCTTCTTGGGCCAGCCACCACCCCCTCCTTCCTGGCTTCAGCTGGTTCTAGCCCTCAGGCCTACTCTCCTGCCTTTGGTCTCTGCCCACAGGAGCCACAGGGGCTGCAGGCCAAGGCGTACAGCCGCCAGCCTGGGACAGGCTCCAGCCCCTGGGACTGTCCCCTCTCTCCTGCCTCTCAGACCTCCCCTCAGTCCCTGCCAGCAGCCAGGGGGCTTGGAGGTACCCTGGCTTGAGCCACCTGCCCAGCATATCCCCCCATGGGAGATGACACTGGCTGTCTGGGGCTAGATCATGCTGAGCCCTCAGGCTCTGCCTACACCTTCCTCGTAGCTGGCACATGGCTTCCAGCCACCCGTCCTGCGGGTGGACCAGGGCCCGGGGTGACCTGCCATGGCCCAAGGACCTCGGCTCTAAACTGCTCTTCCCCCAGGCTCTCTGACCACCCCCGTGCCACCCATCCTCCCAGCTGTTATCATTATCAACAACAGCAATTTCTGCAGAGCCTCTCCTCTGTGTGCTGAGAGCTTACCATACCTCTGCTTCCTGGCTCATCAGAGCAGCGCTATGAGACATGACAATCTCATTTTGCAGACGAGAAACTGTCTTATGAGCAAGACCCGCAAGTGGGTGACTGCTGAGGGCCTCCTAGGGAGGCTCAGGGCCTTCCCTGGAGCTCCCATCAAGAGTTGGAGGCTCATCCTAAAGCAGGTTCTCCACCCACCTTCTCCCAGCAAGGGTTGGAGAAAGGGGCTCTTCCGTTGAGGGCTGAATGGCTAAGCAGCTCACACCACCTCTTTGTGCCTCAGTGTCCTCATCTGTAAACTGGGAGAATCAGTTCAGTTCAGTTCAGTCGCTCAGTCGTGTCCGACTCTGCGACCCCATGAATCGCAGCACGCCAGGCCTCCCTGTCCATCACCATCTCCCAGAGTTCACTCAGACTCATGTCCATCGAGTCAGTGATGCCATCCAGCCATCTCATCCTCTGTCGTCCCCTTCTCCTCCTGCCCCTAATCCCTCTCAGCATCAGAGTCTTTTCCAATGAGTCAAGAAGTACTAGAGTTTCAGCTTTAGCATCATTCCTTCCAAAGAAATCCTAGGGTTGATCTCCTTCAGAATGGACTGGTTGGATCTCCTTGCAGTCCAAGGGACTCTCAAGATACTGGGAGAATAATATCACCTATTTTGTGAGGCTGTTGGCAGAATTCAGCCTTCCCAGGTGGCGCTAATGGTAAAGCACCTGCCTGCCAATACAGGAGACGTAAGAAACATGGGTTTGATCCCTGAGCTGGAAAGATCCCCTGGAGGAAGGCATGGCAACCCACTCCAGTATTCTTACCTGGAGAATCCCACAGACAGCAGAGGCTGGTGGGCTGCAGCTCATAGCGTTCAAAGTGTTCTACACAACTGAAGGGACTTGGCACACACACAACGCTGGGAGGATTCATCGAGCGTCTGCGTGCAGCTGTGGCGGTCGGTGCTCACGCTTGCCAGCTGTTGGAGTTGTTGTCACTGCCTGCTGAGCGCTGTGCAGGGAATTCTGCCTCACTTCATGGAAGCCCCACCACCTTCCATGGGTATCAATATTGTCCCCTTCACTGCCCCACTACCCCCCATTTCGCAGCTGAGAAAAAGCTCTGAGACTGGAAGGGCCCTGTTGAAGGCCTGGGCAGCTGGTCCCCTACAAAGCCGGGTGTAACCAAGTCTACCTTGGCTGACGGCTTGAGAGTGTCGGCCTCGGGGTATCCAGCCTGAAAATAAAACTGACAGTCACTTAGTCGTGTCTGACTCTTTGCAACTGCGTGGACCATAGCCCGCCAGGCTCCTCTGTCCATGGAATTCTCCAGGCAAGAATACTGGAGTGGGTAGCCATTCCCTTTTCCAGGGATTTTCCCAAGCCAGGGGTCGAACCTGGGTTTCCTGCATTGCAGGTGGATTCTTTACTGTCTGAACCACCGGGGAAGCCCCCAGGGAAGTCCAGCCTAGGGGAGGGTAAAGAGCAGTGTCCTGTGTTCCAAATTCCTGCTTCCATGCCTGGGTCTGCCTTGGACCCCATGTCTTCCCTTCCCTCTTGGCCTCAGTCTTTCTGTCTGTAACCCTAAGCAGACTGAGTTCTTCATCTCTGATGAAGGCCCTTTTGGCTTCAGTGTGGAGTGTCTGGAATTCCCCAGGAGCAGGGAGTTTATCTTAATGCTGGTTTTGCCTCCACAGGGGGAGCAGGGCGAGGACGGCAAGGCTGAGGGGCCCCCCGGACCACCTGGAGATCGGGTAAGGGCCCCCACCTTCCATCCTCTGGACCGCTGCCAGGGTGGAGCCCCAAGCCCCAGCTGTGTGGGGAGCAGGGGGGAGGCTGCTGCGAGCTCCGCCGAGGGCGTGGCCCAGGAGGCCCAGATCTGGCACCCCCTGCAGTCTTCTATTGCTGTCCTTTTCATTTAGGGCCCCGTGGGTGATCGAGGAGACCGTGGCGAACCAGGGGACCCTGGATACCCTGTAAGTATTCAGAGCTCCTACAAGCATCGCAAGCATTGTAAGAGGGCATTCCTTGGCCTCTGTTTCATGCAACCTGGA
Source organism: Ovis aries (assembly GCF_016772045.2). Classification (NCBI taxonomy): domain Eukaryota; kingdom Metazoa; phylum Chordata; class Mammalia; order Artiodactyla; family Bovidae; genus Ovis; species Ovis aries. The sequence continues at coordinate 9,452,054 of NC_056055.1, read as the reverse complement.
ATTAGAACAGCCTTCACCAGGAAACGGGCCCGTCCTTCCGCCACTAGTGCCCAGGTTTTAAGCATCCCCAAGGGCTCATCCACCATCCCCAAGGGCTCAGGGCTCAATTCATACTGAAAGGGGAGATCTTTCCTGAGGGAGGGAGAGGATGGGCGGGGGAGGGAGACCCTTCCCCTCCAGGACCCTCAGTATCCAGCACTCCCAGCAGAAGCAATGAGGATGACCCACTGAACGAGCACCCAGCCCCACCCCCCACCCCATCCCCGCCCAGGCTCTTCATCCTTGATGGCGGGAGTCCTTTCTTTTATTCATGGTCAATTGTGTCCTACTCTTTGTAATCCCCACGGACTGTAGCCCTCCAAGGCTCCTCTGTCCATGGAATTCTCCAGGCGAGAACTCTGGAGTGGGTTGCCATCTCCTCCTCCAGGGGATCTTCCCGACCCAGGGATCGAACCCAAGCGTCTTCTGTCTCCCACACAGGCTGGTGGATTCTTTCCCAACTGCGCCACCGCCCATTTTGCAGATGAATAAGCTGAGACTTAGGGGGACAGTGACCCATGGCTAGGAAGAACAAGGGCTTCCTTGGGGTCCTCCAGGCTAGAAGTTGCCCTGGCCCCCACTCCCTCCAAGATGAGTCCCTTCACCTGTCTCTGCTTGACTTCCAGGGACAGGAGGGTGTACAAGGCCTCCGTGGAAATCCAGGCCAGCAGGGCCAACCCGTGAGTGGTGCTTCCTGTCCCATCCCCCTCCTGTCCTGAGAGGGGGGCTGGTGGAGGAACAGTGGGGGAATTAAAGATCTGGTCTCTTTAAAGCTTAAAGAGACCCGCCCTGCGGGAGGGCCTGGGACAGCCCATTCTGGTTTCTCCTGCCCTGACCCTGGGGAAACCCCCAGAGCCTGCACCCCCAAACCCCTCCCCACCCCTCCCCCTCCAGGCGGAGACTGGCCACCCTCCCCGGGAGAGAATCCTGGGGCTGCCTTGCGTCATCTCACCTTGGTTTGCAGGGGCATCCGGGACCCCGGGGACGGCCGGGCCCCAAAGGATCGAAAGGGGAAGAGGTAAGAGGCCCGGATGCTCACGGGGAAGGTAGACCCTGAAGGGAAAGACCGGCCTAAGCACATAGCACATGGGAGGCAGCACTGGGGTACGATGAGAAGGAGAGGGGACCACGGGGCACTGCAGGGTGCAGTCCGGAGGGACAGGAGATTCCTTCAGCGGGCCTGAGGGACAGGAGAGGACCAGTCCCAATCATAGCGCCTCTGGGAGGGGGACCACCTGTTCAGTCAGCTAGCAGGATTTGAAGCCCGGGCAGTCAAGATCCAAAGCCGGCCTCCCTTTCCACCACAATGCACTGCAGAAAGAAAACGGAGAAGTGAAGTGAGAGTGTGCAGAGGAAGACAGGGAGTGTGACACTCGTGGAGGAATTCGGAGGCGGTGGAGAGGGAATCTCCTGCCTTCCCCCAGGCCTCCTGGATCGGCCTCCACTGAGGCTGGGCCAGGGCTGTCTCAGTGCCCTCAACTTCCTCCCAGGGGTGCACACACACACGCCTGCCTTCTATTCGCACACACACTCCTCACCTTTCCGGGATACCCACATCCCTGGGGATCACACGGACCTGCCAGCCATGGGGCTCCGCTCCCACCAGGAAGTTGCCAATGCCTGGAGCCTCTGCCACAGGGCTCCCAATGAGGGGCCAGGGCCCAGAGCAGGGTCAGGCAGGTCCCAAGGCTGGCCTTGACAGATGCCCCTTGATTTTTCAGGGACCAAAGGGAAAGCAGGGCAAGGCTGGGGCGCCAGGACGGAGGGGGATCCAGGTGAGTGGCTCACAGCTTTTCACTCACCCACCCTACCCTCTGCCCTCCCCAAGGCCCTCACCAGCTTCTTGTTTACCCCCAGGGCCTGCAGGGGCTCCCAGGGCCTCGGGGCGTGGTGGGGAGACAGGGCCCTGAGGGTATTGCTGGACCAGATGGGTTTCCTGGCCGCGATGGTCAAGCAGGACAGCAGGTGAGCTGGACTGGGGGTTAACAGAGGGTGTCTCCATTCGAGACGAGGTATGCATGTGGTGGGATGTGGGGTGCCATAGGCCATGGGCCAGGAGGAGCAGGTTTGGGAACTTGGATGGGCAGAACCAGCGTATCTGGAAGTTTCCTGCATGGCCAGTGGCTTCATTCTGTGGTACCTGGATGATGGCCTGTCTCACTGTCTCTCCTCCATGCCAGCACCCAAAGGGACAACCCCTGTCCAGGGCAGAGAGCTTCTGGTTTTTAAAAGAACCTTCATCTCCCCACCCACGAACCCTCAAGTCTTGGACCAAGTCCCACTGGTCCAGCCATTCTCACACACGGCCTCCATCCCCGAGTCTGACCTCCACCCCCACCAGGCTTCTCCCACGCTGGTGGATTTTGAAGTCACCCTGCCTCCTTGGCTGCCTGTTTCCTGAAACATGAAAAATCCTCCTTTGCCCTCTTTCTTCACAGGGGGAGCAAGGAGATGACGGGGACCCTGGGCCCATGGGCCCTGCTGGAAAGAGAGGAGATCCAGGTGTGGCTGGCTTGCCTGGAGCACAGGGGCCCCCAGGATTCAAGGTCAGACACTTTTTAATACTCTTATCCGCCCTCCACCCTTTCTGCCTTGGTACTGACCACAGTGACCCTGACTGCAGTGCTGACATGGGCACCCATGTCCCAGGGACCGTGTGAAAAAGGGAGTCTACTTCCTCAGGGGTCCCTCCCCAAGCTTGAACCTGGCTTGCTGCTGCTGCTAAGTCGCTTCAGTCGTGTCCAACTCTGTGCGACCCCATAGATGACAGCCCACCAGGCTCCCCCGTCCCTGGGATTCTCCAGGCAAGAACACTGGAGTGGGTTGCCATTTCCTTCTCCAGTGCATGAAAGTGAAAAGTGAAAGTGAAGTCACTCAGTCGTGCCCGACTCTTAGCAACCCCATGGACTGCAGCCTTCCAGGCTCCTCCGTCCATGGGATTTTCCAGGCAAGAGTACTGGAGTGGGGTGCCATTGCCTTCTCCTGGCTTAAAGGATAGTTAATCCCGGGAGCTATAATACTGCCCCCTACCAGGCCTTTGAGGGTGTCAACTGTTTGTTGAGTTGTCCGTGGGCGCCCTCTTGTGGGCCTTTGTGGAGCAATGACTGTTGCTAACTGCTGGGACCCTCCAAGGCATCTTTTAAGCAAGTTTCCTTGATTGGTGGGGGAGGCAGTCATGAAGCTGTCTGAGCCCAGGGTTAGACATTGAAGGAAGATTGAGATGAATGAATGAGGAAGGGCTCTCACCCTCTCTGAGCACGAAGTTTAGCTGGAGAGAGGTTGTAACCCTCTTTAAAGACAGAGGGCAGAGGGGAGAGGTGGCCTTGGCCCGTGGAAGATTTAAATGAGGCAAGAAGGGGAGGTGACTAGGCAAGCGTGAGTGGAGGTAGGGACTGTCTGGCCTGTTGGGAAGAAACAGTGAAGAGAGGTGTGTGAGAGAGTTGTCAGGAAGTGGGCTCTTGAATGCCAGAACAAGAAAAGACTTTCATCTCAAGGAGGCTGAAGTTTGAGCAGCCTCCCCCATCCCCAGGCCTGCACCTGTTGCCCCAGCAACCAGAGATGTTAACTGACCCAGTGGAATCGCTGTTCTGTTTCTCCAGCTGCCCTCCCCATCTCCTAGAGCCGTTTTCTCCCTTTGACTGGTCATCTTGGTGTGTTTCTTTAAGGGTGAAAGTGGGTTACCTGGGCAGATGGGACCCCCTGGCAAGCGAGGGACAGAAGGCGGCATGGGGCTTCCTGGGAACCAGGGGGAGCCCGGATCCAAAGGCCAGCCGGTGAGTGAGCCCCAGGGAACGCGCATGTTCACACACATGCACACACACGCACACAGACCCACCAGCCACCTTCCTGCACTGCAAAAAGCACAGAGCAACACTCTCCATGGGCACGAGATACCACTCTGCCTCCCCTGAGTCAGGGATGAGGGGATGGAAAAAAGCTGAGGAATGAGATATGAGTGGTCCCTTAAGAATGAGGAGAGGCCATCCCAACCAGAACCTTAAGTAGCCTGAAGTAACCTTGAATCTGGATTTCCCAGGTGGCGCTAGTGGTAAAGAACCCACCCGCCCGTGCAAGAGACTGTAAGAAACATGGGTTTAACCCCTGGGTCGGGAAGATCCCCTGGAGGAGGGCATGGCAACCCACTCCAGTATTCTTGCCTAGAGAATCCTGTGGAAAGAGGAGCCTGGAGGGCTTCAGTCCATAGGGTCACAAAGAGTCAGACACAACTGAAGCGACTTAGCACACACACAGCCTGTATCTATTCGAAAAATTACATCTACAGTTTGAAAACTTCCCACAAAAGTTCAGATGACTTCACTGGTAAATTCTAGTCTTTGTGTATGGAAGAAAAATACCAATTCTGCATACACTCGTCCATAAAATTGAAGGGGAGGGATACTTCCAAACACATGCCATGAGGTTAGCATTACCCTGATGTCTATGCTAGACAAAGATTACAAGAAAAGAGAACTACAGACCAATATACCTCAGAAGTATAGATACAAAAGTTCTCAATACTGTGTTAGAAAAATCAGTCAAGGAATACAAGAATAGTATGTCAAGATCAAATGAGATCTGAAGCTTCCCCAGTGGTGCAGTGGCTAAGACGCCATGCTCCCAGTGCAGGGGGCCTGGGTTCGATCCCTGGTCAGAGAACTAGATTCCATGTGCACACCAAGAGTTCACCTGCCACAGCCACAGATCCTGCATGCTGCAAATAAAAATAAATTGGAATCCCACATGCTGCAGGTAAGAACCAACACAGTCAGATAAAGAAATGTATTTTTTAAAAAAAGAAGATCAAGTGAATCAGGAACAAAAAGATCAGGAATGCAAGGATAGTATAACATCTGAAAATAAATCAATATAATTCACCATATTAACAAGCTAAAATTTGTTGTTCAGTCACTCAGTCGTGTCTAACTCTTTGTGACCCCATGGACTGCAGCACACCAGGCTTCCCTGTCCATCACCATCTCCCAGAGTTTGCTCAAACTCATGTCCATTGAGTCGGTGATGCCATCTAACCATCTCATCCTCTCTTGTCCCCTTCTCCTCCTGCCCGCAATCTTCCCCAGACTAAAATAGAAGATCCAATTAATCATTTCAGTAGATGCAAGAAAAGCAATTGATAGACTCCAACTCCATTTCTGATAAAAATTCTCAACAAACTTGGTATAGAAAAAACTTCCTCAACTTGATAAAGGACAGTCATGAAAAATCTATAGTTAATATTCTAGTTTCTAGTGAATGATTAAATTATTTCTCCCCAAGAGCAGAAATAAGTCAGATACCTGTTCACACCACTTCTGTTCAACATTGTATTGGCATTTCTCGCCACTGCTGTCGGGCATCATGTTTGTGAGCCATTCACACTCATTTGATCGCCTCGAGGTGGAGTGGCTGATATCCCTTCAAGGAGGGAGGCCCGGGGGTCCTGCCAGACTGGCCAGGCACCTTGTCTTGGCCTCACTTGCCCTGTCTCATCCTGTTCTCCCCATAGGGTGATTCTGGCGAGATGGGATTCCCAGGAGTGGCTGGCCTCTTCGGACCTAAGGTTCAGTTCTCTATTCCTCTTGGGGTCCTGTCCATCCACCTGCTTGTTCACTTGTTCATTCAACAAATATTTCTTGGGCATTTGCAGTGGGGGCTGGAACATGGCCAGAATCTAGCATGAACACCCTTGGCTCCTAGCCTCATGTTCCAGCAGACCTTGGTTCTAAGCCCAGCTCTGCAGTTTATCTGCTCTGTGCCTGAGCAAGTTACCTGGTCTCTCCAGGCCTCAGTTTTCTTATGTATAAAATGGGCACAGTAGCAGCAAAGAGTTGTTACAATGAAGATTAGACCTACACCATTTAGCGCCGAGCCAGCACGCTGCCTGCTGCTTACTAGTTGTGGACATTTGTTCCTCTTTCTGGAGCCTCTCGGGGAAGGCATCTCTTGACTGGGAGGGCAAAGGTTGGGCAGACCCCAGGGGTGGTGGAGCTGCTGGAGCCCTCGTCCAGCAGCCGCCCAGACACAGCAGCCCTTCTCCGCCTCCCGCAGGGCCCCCCAGGAGACGTCGGTTTCAAAGGCATCCAGGGCCCTCGGGGGCCTCCTGGCTCGGTGGTGAGTCCTCCCCGGTCTGTCCCAGCACAGTCAGCCGCCCGGGGCCGGCCAGCCATCAGCTGGGTGACGTCACCCTTCCTGTTCCTTCAGTCTTGAGCCTTCTCTGCCCACTGTCTCCCCACCTGTTTCTACACCTTCTCTTAACATTTATTTTTTAATTGGAGGATAATCGCTTTACAATGTTGTGTTCGTTTCTGTGTATGACGTGCATCGGCCATAAGCACACATACGTCCCCGCCCTCTCGAACCTCCCTCCCACCCCCTACCCTGCTTCCATACTTTTGCTTGTGATGTTCCTGCCAGTTGGGAACCGTCTTTCCCGCTTTCATCTGCTCCCGTCCCCCACCAATGGCCAACAGCTACGCACATCACTTGGGCTCAGCAGACGCGCGGCCTGGCCCCACCTGGGGAGGTCTCCCTTCCATCTCCTGGGGGCCTTCAGGCTGCCCCCTACCCTCCTGTCCTAGTGACTCTGTTCCCCAGGCACTGGGACAAGGACACACAAGCCTTTCTCTCCCCTTTAGGGAAAGGAAGGTATCATTGGGCCCCTAGGAATCCTGGGACCTTCAGGACACCAGGTATGTGCAGGGGGCTAGCCAGAAAGACTACTGGGGCAAGACTGTGTGACCTAGAGCCAGTCTGAGCCTCAGTTTTCCCATCCGGGCGGTGGGGCTCCTCCTCTGAGCCCCCTCTCACTGGGCCATGGTTTCTTGCAGGGTCCAAAGGGCGACAAAGGCAGCCGCGGGGACTTGGTGAGTAGACGGGCCGGTGTGCAGTGTGGTGGGCGGGGGGCAGGGGGGCGGCACAGCTCAGCCTGCTCCTCTAACTCTGTCTCCCTGCTTCTGTCCCCCTCTAGGGATTGCAAGGTCCGAGGGTGAGTGGGCTGGGGTGTGAGGGCTGGGGGGATGGTGGAGTCCAGGGGGTGGGCACTCTGGGCTTTCCTGCCCGTGACCAGTCATGTCCTGGGACCTCGGTCTGTACGCAGGTGGCCACGGCGCCTGGGTCTCAGGAGGAGGCCTGGGCTGGGTCGGGGGATGAGAGGCCTTTGAGCGAGGCCTCACTGTTCTCCTCTTCCTCCAGGGTCCTCCCGGTCCCAGAGGGCAGCCCGGCCCACCGGTAGGTAGTGTGCGCTCCCCTTGAACTGTGGGGCAGCTGGTGGGACCCCAGGCTGTGTTGGCGGCCTTCATGGGACTGACTTCATAGGCCAGGCCTCCGGGATAATACAGCTCAGCCTGGGTGGTGCCAGGCAGAGACCAGGGTGGTGGGTTCTCGCATACCCTGAGACCCCCTCCCAGCTCCCGACAGCCTCCGGGACTGCAGCACGCAGTCCCCATCAGACACAGACCCAGCCTCTTCTTTTGCAGGGTCCTCCAGGGAGCCCTATCCACTTTGTAAGTTGGAGAACTTTCTCTTTGGTCTACTTGTAGTAAGGCCTGGGGTGTGGTGGGGGAGGGATGACAACAGATCCCCTCCCTGGCCCGGGGCTGCCCACGCCCCTCCTTCATCACTCCATACTGAACCCTGAACCCTGCACCGAGGGGAAGGAAACCCAGGTATTAGCCAGAATGTATCCCAGACAGTGGATCCAGGAAGACCTCCCTCCGCTGGACCTGGGGTCCTGTTGGTCCACTCTGTGCCATTCCACTGACAGATCTTTAAGCTTCTGGTACTGATTCCAACCCCTGAGTTTTGGAAAGGGAGCTGTCCCACACCAGTGAGCAATTTGGGTGACACCAGCTAGGTGTCCTAGAATTTAATTCAGTCCTGACACTACTTGGAGCAGCATCAGATTCCACGGGTTGACAGCTCAGTCCTACAAGATTGCTGCTGGCTCCCCGCCGGGACCCCACACCTCCATCCCTCACCCCCCTTCCCTGCCTCTCTTCCGATGCCAGTGGCAAATCCAGGTGTCATTTGTGCTTCTGACCAACTAGCTGTACACCAAAAGCTCCCACCAGGCCCTCCTCGGCATCTGCTAATGTGCTAGGGCAGCTCACAGAACTCAGAGACACATTCTATGTGCCAGATTAGTGGCTTATTATAAAAGGCTGTAACTCACATGTGTCATTTTGGACTTCCCTGGTGGCTCAGCAGTTAAAGAATCCACCTGCAGTGCAGGAGACAGAAGAGATGCGGGTTTGTTCCCTGGGTTGGGAGCTTTCCCCCGAAGGAGGAAATGGCAGCCCACCCCAGTGTTCTGCCTGGAGAATCCCATGGACAGAGGAGCCTGGTGGGCTGCCTTCCATAGAGCTGCAGAGTCGGATGCGGCTGAGCGCACGCACAGAGGGGCAGCCAGATGGAGGCTCTGCATCATCAAGCAAGGCGTGGGGACGGGCCGTGAGCTTCCGTGTCCTCTCCGCATCTCCCCCTGTTCACCAGCCGGGGAGCCCTCCGAACCCAGTCCTTTTAGGATTTTAGGGGGGCTTCGTTACACAGACACGATTGAGTCATCGCGATGGCCATTGAGTCAACCTCCAGCCCCTCCCCTCTCCTTGGAGGCTGTGGGACTGGAAACTGGAAGTCGCAACCCTCTGATCATGTGGTTGGTTCCAGAGACCACCAGCCCCCCGGGCCCTTGGGTTACTTAGGAGCTTTCCAAAAGTCATCTCTTGAACACAGCAAAAGACACCTTATTTCAGAAAGTTCCAAGGGTTTCGGAGCTCTATGCCAGGAATTGGATTGAAGACCAAGTATAGATTTCTTACTATGCATCAGCACATGACAGAGTCCGTCCAGCTCAGATTCTGAGTCCAAACAGGGTCAGGCAAGGTTGCAGGTTGAGCCCCGGTGTTCCTCCCTGGCTTGAATGAAAACCCATCCCCCGCTCACAAGCCCTCTGGCAGTCTGTCCACATTTGACCATGGTCCCAGTTGACTGTTAGAAGCAGGCCCCGACCACGTCCCAGGGAATGGCCAAGGGAAAGGACTGCACGGAGAAGGAGCCCCTGGCCACGAGCAGCTTGAATCCCTGCTCTCTGTCCTCGCCGTCCATCCCTCTGTCTCATCCACGAAACTAGAATGACAGCCCTGGCCTCTTCCTCTACATCCTTCTTCAGGAAGAAGGCAAGCTAGAAGGAAATTAGATCTAGGAAAAGACTTTTCCTTCTTAAAAAAAAAAAAGGAAAATGAGAGGATTTTGATTTTTTGAATAATAACTAATAGATTCAGTGCTTGTTATATGCCATATAGCATTCGTAGCACTTTTCTGGAATTCCCTTGTGGTATGGTGGTTAGGACCCGATGCTTTCACTGTTGAGGGCTCGGGCTCAGTCCCTGAGCCCTAATCAGGGAACTAGGATCCCTCAGGCTATGTGGGGAGGCCAAAAAAAAAAAAAGAAGTGCTTTTCATGTATTTTGCTGTTTAGTCACTAAGTCTTGTGACTGTTTGCAACCCCATGGACTGTAGCTTGCCAGGCTTCTCTGTCCATGGGATTTTCCAGGTGAGAATACTGGAGTGGGTCACCACTTCCTTCTCCAGGGGATCTTCCCGATCCAGGGATCAAACCCAAGTCTCCTGTGTCTTCCTGCATTGTGGGCGCATTCTTTACCTTGAAATCATTTATTCCTCTCAACAGTTCTGAGTTTTATTATCAGGATGAGAGAACCGAGTTTAAGCAACGTGCCCAGATTGTAGTTAGTGAGTTGCAAGGCTTGGGATCTGAACTTGAGAAGGACTGCCAGAGTCCCAGCTCCAGATCCCAACCCTGGGGCTTTACTCACTGTCGGATCCTCCCCCCTCTCTATATTCATGGTGAGGTCGTGCAGCTATGCTTCTGGGAAGCCCAGTGCCAGGACTGGAGGTGCAAGTGGAAGTGAGACACTTACAGTGCGAACCAAAGGGGAGACCCCGGGGCTGTGGGAATGTAGAAAGCAGGGTCCACACCCAGCCTGGGGGCATCAGGAGAGGGTCCATCGCAGGGTGGTGTCTATAGGATGCGTTCAGGGCAGGGTTTCTCACCCACAGCGCTGTGAACATTTGGAACCAGACAATTCTTTGCTGTGAGTGATTGTCCTGTGCATCAGAGGATGTTTAGCCACAGCCTGGCTTCCACCCACTGCATCCCAGTAGCACTGCCTACTCCAGTTGGACAGCCCCTGAAGTCTCGCGATATTGCCAGATGCCCTCTAGGGGGCAGCATCACCCCTGGCTGAGAACCACTGGAATAGTAGATGGAATGATGGAGGAAGGGACCAGGCAAACGGGAGCAGCGCGTGCAAAGGCGCGGGGGCTAAACCGAGCATGGCATTTAGGAACTGAGAAGTGCAATAGTATGTCTGGTGCACGGAGCACCCGTAGGGGACAGAAGAGAGGCAGGGCTGGAGAACACAGCACGCAGGCCACTCCCAGGAGTTTGGACTCAACCTTGGGGGCAACCGAGCACTATGGAAGTGCCTGGAGGAAATCAGTGGAAGCATCTGTTTGCAAGGAGAGGAAGAACAGAGTTCCCCAGAAGGCATGCAATTGACCAGGATCCCACTGGGGAAGGTGGGGTGGGAGGGCCCTTGCTCAGACCCTGGAGCTCCTGCTTGGTGGGCGCCAGGAGGCACACCCTGTCTTCTCTCTGCACAGCAACAAGATGACCTTGGGGCAGCTTTCCAGACGTGGATGGACACAAGTGGGGCACTGAGAGCAGAGGTACCACCCAGGGCCCTGCCCACGTGGGGTCCCTTCCATGGGGGGGTACAGAAATGATGACCGACATGTGGTCAGTGGCCTCCACATGGCCCACACTGGGCAATTCAAAGCCAGCAAGTGACCCAGAGCAGGGCCAAGCCCTTTTGCTCTCCTCCTGAGTCAGGTAGAGGTGTCAGAAGCAGCTTCTTGGTTCAGTCCCAGAATCCACCAGAGGCAGGAAACTTGTCCATGGGCTCTGCTAAGACCCTGGCCAGTGGTCACCTCAGCACCAGGATACCAGGCTGAACAGGGCCCTGGGTGTCCTCTGGTCAAGCCCTGTCAAGAGTGTCCTTTGCTGAGTTGCTTTCCCCCCACGATGGTGAACTCACTACCTCCCAGCTCAGATAGTCAGACTTTTCCATTTGTGCCCTGAGCGCTCTCTCCAGGCTCACAAGCCAGGGGAAGGGCAGGTGGAAAAGCTTGTTATTTTCCTTCCATTCTGGGGAGTGGGGGACGGGGTAGTGAGTGGAAAGTAAGTCCTTCACCAACTCCTTCCTGAGGGATTTGGGACCCCTTCCTTGACTCCTTGCTCACAGGACCCTCCTGTTCTGCAGCAGAAGCCAGGCTGACTGTCCACATCTCTCAAGAGCCCAGGCCCTCTGGGTAGATCTGCCCCTGGCCACCGCTGGCCCCCAGTTTCTTTATTTGGGAGGGAGACCCAAGCATAGCCCCTGCAGGGAGCTCAGATGTCTCCTCAGTGGCAAGAACTTGGGGCATTGGAGGCTCAGAGCTCCAGCCGGACAAGGATCTCAAGGGCCCGACGGCCGCCCTCTTTTCTCACAACAGGGTTACAGCCATCCGGACCGGCTGGTGCTGGACCAGGGAGGGGAGATCTTTAAAACCTTACACTACCTCAGCAACCTCATCCAGAGCATTAAGACGCCCCTGGGCACCAAAGAGAACCCCGCCCGGGTCTGCCGGGACCTCATGGACTGTGAGCAGAAGATGGTGGATGGTACGAGGGCCGGTGGGGTCTGTCTCAAGAGAGGGCTTCCCGGCCCCAGGTGTGGGGCAGGGCGGGGCAGGGATGAGCTGAAAGAGATGGTTAATTCCAGGAGGAGCTGAAAGAGATGGTTAATAGCTCTGTTGCTGCTGCTGCTAAGTCGCTTCAGTTGTGTCCGACTGTGCGACCCCATAGACGGCAGCCTACCAGGCTCCCCTGTCCCTGGGATTCTCCAGGCAAGAACACTGGAGTGGGTTGCTATTTCCTTCTCCAATGCTGGAAAGTGAAAAGTGAAAGTGAAGTTGCTCAGTTGTGTCCGACTCTTAGCGCCTCCATGGACTGCAGCCTAACAGCTCTAAGACAGAGCAATTAGACATTAAGTTCTCCACTCAACTGGGCCGAGTGTCTGTCCTTGGGGAAGCAGTCATTTATTCACTCAACAGTCACAGAGCCCCACAGTGTGCCAGGCGTTGAGCCTCTTGGGGCATGGGGATATGGTGGGAAACACAGAGGATGGGTCCCACCCTTCCAGGGTTGAACCCACAAGCCAGATCCACAAGCTGGGGGTGACCATTTCACTGCATGGGCCAAGAGCTTTGGCAGAAAAAGGCCCCAGGGCCAGGAGGGCCCCCATCATAGCTCCCCCGGAGAGCCAGGATTCCCAGTTTCTGTCCCCCGCACCTCATCCAACTCTCCTCTCTCTCTGTGAGCTGTGTGGTGCCTTGGAAGGACCACAGTTTTAGAGGCAGACGGACCTGAGTTCAAATGTTCGTCTTGCCTCTGACCTGCTCTGTGAGCTGGGTGAGCCACCCTTCTCTCTGCTGCATGAGAAGGCTGTCCTACTCTATCAGCTGTGGGGCCTTTGGCTCCTTGGAAACCCAAAAGGAGAAGCCAGGTGCCAGCAGAGCTGCGTGGTTGATGGGATAGAAGCCCTGACTCCCACCAAGTTCTGGGAGGATCAGAGCCTTGGCAGCAAAACCTTTCAATTAAACAATCCCTAAATCCCTCAGGCAAGTGGCTCAGCCTCTCTCAACCTGTTGTCCTTTCTGGAAAATGATACTTATCAGTGGCAACAGGGGGATACTTCCCATGTCGCCCCTCTGGAGACTCTGCCAGCTCTGAGCTCTGCCCAGAGAGTTTCCTTTCATCACTACAGCTCACAGAATCCCTTTTCTGCTCCACCTCCTTGACTTCATGTCCAGCTGGGACTTAGCGGGTGACCAGGTGTCAGATTCACCTATAGAACCAAGCCTGGGGTTCCTCCCCACATACATACACCGCCCCCCATCCCGTGTTACCTATAGGTACCTACTGGGTGGATCCGAACCTTGGCTGCTCGTCCGACACCATTGAAGTCTCCTGCAACTTCACACATGGTGGACAGACGTGTCTCAAGCCCATCACGGCCTCCAAGGTACCCGTCTGCTCGCCAGCGCTCACTGGCTTGCCCTCTCTACACCCCTTGCCCCCTGCCCTGGAGCACAGTCCATCCAGGCTTGTGACTGAGCCTTAACTATCTTGCTACATGACCTCAGGAAAGTCATCTCCTCTTTCTGAACCCCAGTTCCTCATCTCTGCCTTTGGTTTCCAAATCCTTTTGTGTTGGGTGATGCTGATGGTTCAAATAGAACTTTGCCTAATGTCTAAGACGCAGTTAGCCAAGCTGGCTTGGCTTGGACAACTATGACCATAAGCACAAAACAAGTCAGCGAGATGGTCCCCTGGGGCATGTGTTCCCGGGGTTGCATATGCAAATATGTAGCTCATGTTTGGTGGCCATGTACCTGCGATGGTCTCTGGGCTGAGAATTTTAGGTGGCCCAGGGCAAGTCCAACAAACGACAGTGTGCAGCAGCGGGTGGGACATAACCACGCCCCTGGCTAGGAAGCCCCTCGCTGGATGGTGGGTCTGTAGTTGCAGCAAGTCCTCCATATGAGACAATTCATGCTGCAGAGAAAAGGGCTTCTCTGGTTGCAGGAAAGGTGGGACTCTGGACCCCCCCCAGGGGAAGCTCCGGAAAGTGCCTTGTCCTGACCACGGCAGACCCAGAGTCTGAACATCCGTAGCCCAGCCAGCTGGGTAACAAGTCTTGGCTGGGTCCCCACCATGGGCCAGGCACTGAGCCAGGTGCTGGGTTCAACAGGAAATGTGGCAGCCTCCACAAGCAGAGTTCACAGTCCAACAGGCCCTTTTCCCTCTGACACGGAGGGTCAGCAGCTTTGTGGCAAACCCACCTAGCAGACGGGTGAGGCTGGCACTGGGTTGGCAATGCACGTGCCCATCTGAGTTGCTATCCCCATCAGGAACAATGAACCACTGTCCTAGGCTGGTCTCAGCCTAATGATAACCAGTGTTGTGGCTGGACCAGCCTCTCTGATTTTTATTAAGGTTGCCAAATGCCCTCCAGCAATAACCACCCGGAAACAGGAAAAAAAAATGTAGAAAGGTTATTACTTACAGGACCTGGAGATTACAGCATACCTGGGACCACACAGTGAGGTCTCTGGTAGAGAGAGAAAGGGACAGTGCATCTCCTTGTATTGGAGGAGGAGGAGGCTAGGATTTCACAGGTTCACTCTGTGCTGGTGAATTTAAAACCTAAGGGTGGGAATTTAAAGCAGGAGAAGAGAAAAAATAAGTGGTCCAAATAGTTGTTGAAATCAACCAGAGCTCTAACACAAAGGAGCTGCAGTGTTGGGAGGTGGCCCAGCCCTTCCAGGGTTAGTCTGTGCGGCTGGCGAGGTGTTTATTGGGGATAACCTTTGAAGTGTATGCCTCAGCGATCAGAGCTTAGCTCAGGCACTTGCATCACAGAAAAGGAGACAACACAACTGTCAGGGTTTACACTACCATCTGCCCTTCGAGGCCCTGTGACGTGAGGCGTCAGAGTCAGTGGCGAGGACATTAACCTCCTGGGTAGCTGGTATGTTAAAAGTCAGGGGTAAGGCACCTTGAAACCCAGAAAATACACATCTGAACAGGATCACAGCGGAAAATCCTGTAATTATTATAGAGGCAGTAGTCTGAAATTCAGTCGGGAGCCATTGTCCCAAACTTGAAGGATCCCATAATGAAACTAAGTCGGTGATCTGAGGGGCCCTAGAATCTGTTCCAAGATTTGTGTAATGTTGTGAACCATTTATACATCTTGGACATCGTGTGTAAGTAGGTCAGTCTGAATCCATCCTGAGTAGGGAGATTGTTTCGTATCTCATCTAACCAGTCTCTTGGTCCTAAGAATAGGTCAGTTCAGTAAAAGAGTAGTATTTCATTTCAGGAGGCAGTGATACCCAAATAAGGTACAGTACAGGTAATCGGGTATTTAATAAGAGTCATCTGTATGGAAACAAAAAAAAGTCAAGAACTCCCTGGCAGTCCAGTGGTTAGGACCTGGCGTTTTCAGTGCCATGATCCTGGGTTCAATCCCTGGTTGAGACACTAAGATCCCACAAGAGGCATGATGTGGCCAAAAAACAGAAAGAAAAGTCAATGATTTGAGAAGATTATAATCCCAGTTTTTGAGTTCTAAAGGTGCTAGTCAAGAAGAGTTCTAGATGTTGGTCTCCAAACATCTTCAGATGGAGTGAGGGCAGACAGAGGCAGTCTGATAGGTTTCCGTGGGTTGCAGTTTGAATGTGCCTGGTGATCTTTCTGAGTGGCCCACATGGCAACGGGCATGAAGATTGTCCATACAAGAACAGTTGTGATGAGCTGTCTGCAGTTTATATCATGTTAGCCCAGTGCATGGCTTTGGGAAGAGTGCAATCTTCATTTTCAATAGAAAATGAAATCAGAAGGGTAGGAGAAAAACTGGAAACATTAGTTTGGAGAGTCGTAGCTAGATATTGGAGGAGCCAAGAAGAATTCAGCATCCTGTCCAATTTACAGGTAGAAAACAAGGTCTCAGATGATTAACAGAACTAGAATCCAGTGTCCACAACCATGTGTCATAGTTTCTATTGAAACAATTTTTCTCTGTACAGTCATCCCCATTTCTATTAAAGAGAGCCATAGAAAGACTAATTTGTTTGCAAATTAAATCTAGTTTCAACAAATGTGGTTATTTACACAAGGGCAGCTAGAAAAGTGATTGACAACATGAGCTCTTTGCTGCTTTGCTGAAACCTTTCATAAGGAGTCTCAGATAGAATTTTAGAAGCTTCTTCAGGGCAAGAAACCAAGATCTAACCATCAGACTTTGCCTAGAATACCTGTAAATTTGGGTAAATTCCTCTCTTCTCAGAAAGTGCCCAAAATATCTTCTGATTCCTGTACCTGCCAGGAAGTAGCCTTCCTTGCGGCTGCTGCTGCTGCTAAGTCACTTCAGTCGTGTCCGACTCTGTGCGACCCCATAGACGGCAGCCCACCAGGCTCCCCTGTCCCCGGGATTCTCCAGGCAAGAACACTGGAGTGGGTTGCCATTTCCTTCTCCAATGCATGAAAGTGTAAAGTGAAAGTGAAGTCACTCAGTCGTGTCTGACTCTTCACGACCCCATGGACTGCAGCCTACCAGGTTCCTCTGCCCATGGGATTTTCCAGGCAACAGTACTGGAATGGGGTGCCATTGCCTTCTCCGAGCCTTCCTTACTCACCTGATAAGACTGCTGGGAACCCTGTAGTCAAGGTGACAGACCAATTTTTCCAGGGGTCTTTATTGGCTCCATGAAGTCAACCTTAGTTCCTTAAGCAATCTGGTCATATCAGAGTCTATATATATATATATATATATATCTCAAATATGACAATCCAGCAAAGCCTTGTTAATAACCAGTATTTCCAATCATGTTCTGTTACAAGAACAGAGTCTTACTGAGCTTATGCAAATAACTATACTGCCATGAGAATAAGAACACTCATAGAGCGAATTCTAGAAGGATCAGGTAGGGAGAAACAGCAATTATTTCATCTTTGTTCACAAAGGTGTACTTCCTCAAATTGCTGTAAGTCACTGTTAAGCTTTAGAGAACAATTTTCCTTAAACGTGGAAACAAAGATTAATAACTGCCAAACAAAAGTCATAAAAAATTATAATCACCCTCATCAATTCATTCAGTCCTATGCAATTGATCACTGATCTTGATCTTTTGTCAGCAGTTTCATAATCCAGGTTTTCCTTAGAGTTCTGCAAATCCCTGCCCATTCAGTGGTATGATTTAAAAGGTATCAAAAATCTGTACTTATCAGACTCCTGTCCATGAATCTGAAGATGGAGCACTTTTGCAAAGACATCAGAGTAAAGCAATAAGTATAAATAACAAGAGAAATGACATTTTTTGTGCCCACGGTTAAAGATCTGATAAGAGTTCACTATGATGAAGTTGACAAAGAAAATTTTGTTATTTCTGTGACACACAAAATTTTAAGATAACTGGAGTTATGATGGATAACATTACATATCAGAATCGCAGGAATTTAATATGATTTCTTGAATATTGTATTAACAAAATATATCCATTTGAGGATCTCCATACAGAAGACGTAGCATTATTTCCTACCTGACAATATTTCCCATGTGATTTAACATATCAAATAAGCCTACTTAGTTTAGTGTCTTTCTTTTTATTAGGAAAGAGAAGGATATTTTGACATGTTCCAAGGATCCTCTGGAAAACCCCAAAGTTACTTCCAGATCAAAAAGACTTCATTTAGACTTTGACTTGGAGAAGTTTGTCAAAAATATCAAAGATTTTCAACACTTGATTATAAAGAACCACAGATCAGTATTTTTAAAAATGCTGAATTATCTACTTAGCTGAAGTGACAAAAGATTTTAAAAGCAAATACAGAAGGTTCCATCAGTTTAGTTCAGTTCAGTTGCTCAGTCGTGTCCGACTCTTTGTGACCCCATGAATCGCAGCACGCCAGGCCTCCCTGTCCATCACCAACTCACGGAGTTCACTCAGACTCACATCCATCGAGTCAGTGATGCCATCCAGCCATCTCATCCTCTGTCGTCCCCTTCTCCTCCTGCCCCCAATCCCCTCCCAGCATCAGAGTCTTTTCCAATGAGTCAACTCTTCGCATGAGGTGGCCAAAGTACTGGAGTTTCAGCTTTAGCATCATTCCTTCCAAAGAAATCCCAGGACTGATCTTCAGAATGGACTGGTTGGATCTCCTTGCAGTCCAAGGGACTCTCAAGAGTCTTCTCCAACACCACAGTTCAAAAGCATCAGTTCTTCGGTGCTCAGCCTTCTTCACAGTCCAACACTCACATCCATACATGACCACAGGAAAAACCATAGCCTTGACTAGACAGACCTTAGTCGGCAAAGTAATGTCTCTGCTTTTGAATATGCTATCTAGGTTGGTCATAACTTTTCTTCCAAGGAGTAAGCATCTTTTAATTTCATGGCTGCAGTCACCATAGTTGTGAGCAAAAGTTAGCTGTTTTGTTATTGAGAAGACTGTTTTCCAGGTAATTAAACATCCAGTTAAAACAACATGAAACTCAGGAGATTATTCTGATAAAACACAAAATCTTTGCTATCTAGCCAGATTACTTAAAAAGTAAAGAATAACTTTTCATACTTTTAACAGGAGCAGATCAATACTCCAAGAAAATGTATCTTTTAGCAAATGAAAGAAAATTACATAAGAACATTATTGATATTAGTTTATTTTTTTAAAAGCCTCTTATAACAATCCAATTTTAGCCAACTTGACCACACAAAAAAATTCTTTTTCTCTCTTCTAACAATATGATTAAACTATCTATAAAATCTTCATTAGACAGTAGACAAAGTCAGCCATCATCCCAAGCTAATTTTTTTGTAATAAAAATAACATGGATTTATTTGGCTAGTAAACACTGGAAAAGTTGTCTATCTGCAGTATATTTAATGCTGTTAACTCTGAAGACATACCTATTTTAATTAAAACAAATTTAGGCTAGCTTTTATTTACCAAAGGTTATCCCAGATCATGTGAACTTGAAAAACATTTGGATTAGTTTCTGTATTTCTGAATGTTTGGAGTAACTAATTCATAAGTGCTTATTTTTAAGCCACTTAAACAGAGCTCTTTTACACATTAACTTTGGCTATACCATTCAGGGACAGAAAAAAAATCACATATTCATCCAGAGATTACAAAAACACCCAGACCCTGAGACTCTATAGCTTCCTTTCCAAAACTTTAGCCATGAATCAGGTACAATGTAAAACTCACTTTTTTATAAATAACATTTGGCTCCAAATTGTGTCTGGCAGACAGAACAAGTTAAAGTTACGTGCTTCAGCAGCTAATGCTTTCTACGAATATTTGTGGAGATGACTTAAGATCTCTTAAGGAGGCTGAGCACTAGATTTTGAGTAAGAGAGCTTTTATAGCCATTTGTATTTTGAAAGGTCTCTTTCTCTGTTGTTTTATTTTTATTTTTTCTTCATCCTCAGGCAATTGTAGGCAGAGTTTTAGTTACCTCCTGGGGTGTTTCCATTTCAAAGATTTAATCTTCAAGGGACAGAGAAAGAATGTAAATTTTCTTCTAGGAGTTTTGGTCCCTTTTGTATGGTTTTGGCAGTTCCAGTAAAATGTTGTAGGACTGCCCTGTAATTAGGGTAGTGCTTTATTAAAATAATTCCCTGGGTCAAATGGGGCCTCTTTGGAGTTGAAAATGAAGAGGGGGTCATCTGGATAACCACAGCTGTGGAAACGGTAAACCCACTAGATCAGGCCAATTTTGTGCAGCAGGAGATGGGCCTCATCTTAATGTTTTCCATTCACTGTGAGCCTTAGCAGCGATCACTGTGATGGAAGGATGCAACCACGCCAAGAATAAACATCCAGGAGAGGAGGGACCCTGGGGGAGCATCAGTGGTCTAGGGTCCTTTGTCTTCCGAGCTCCCTCTTTCTTATCCACGATGGCTAGATAACCCTTTTCAGCTTTTCCCTTAAGGGATGCATTATAGGATGTGTTTGTTAGTTCTGCCTTGTTCAAGGGAAAGCCCAGGGAGCTGAAGATCTTGGAGGAAATGAGAGTATAGCCCAGATGGATCTTTAAGAAAAAGTATGAATTTTAGGGTCTTTAGAGATATTGGCCAGTTGATACATTTTGGCAGCCTTGAATAACAACAATTGAGGGCCTATAACAAACAAATCAACCCTCTCAAATAGCCAGTTAGCTCCTTTCTTTCCTTCCTGCTACATAAAATATTTAAGAAAAATTTGAATTTCATTTAAGGTATAGTTTTTCATCTCAGTTTCTACTTCTTAATTTTCTCCTATTATCTTAATCCAAAGTGGGTTACAGGAAAAGTTTGGATGGCACCACTGTGAACCGTCTTCACAGCTGGCCACTTTCCTTCCCAGGGTGTTCCAAGAGACCTCTTCGGGATTGAGGTCTGTGTCCACTCACATGATGTGTGCAGGGTCTTTGGGAAAAGCCCTCAGGCCCCTGGAGTGTGATATCAGAGACTTGGCATGATGGTGTGCCCCCCAGGATGCTTCCATGGGGTTTTGCATTTATCAAGAACCCCCCTCAGGGTTCTTAGGAGATGCTGACATCAGATGTTTAGGACGTTTATATTTGTCCATTAATTCTTTTAGTAACATCACACCAGGGATAGGAGCCACAATACCCCACTGGGTCAGGGATGAAGAATGACAGCGATGAGTGAAGCTTGGACCGTGGAGACCGCAGATCTCTGTTACGTCTTCCGTCTGGTGGGCCACTGGCTTCCAGTTGCAAGGCTATTTCACTTTTCCGGCACAACCACCAACTCCATGGTCGTAGGTGGAGGTCTCCTATCCTCCCCATGTACAGGAATATTTCTCTTATGCCTTTATCCCAGAACCTCTCCTAGGGCAGTGACATAGCCTTGTGATCCAATTCACTGTCCTTAACTCTGCCCTCGAGGCATGGAGGACCTTTTGTTGTTGTTTAGTTGCTAACTCGTGTCCGACTCTTTTTCCACCCCGTGGACTGTAGCCCGCCAGGTTCCTCTGTCCATGGGATTTCCCAGGCAAGAATACAGGGGTGGGTTGCCATTTCCTTCTCCAGGCGATCTTTCCAAGCCAGGGATCTAACCCACCCAGAGGACCTTTATACACATTGATTGTCAATTAAAGCCTTAATGGACCATAAAGAAAGCTGAGTGTCGAAGAATTGATGCTTTTGTCTTATGGTGCTGGAGAAGACTCTTGAGAGTGCCTTGGACTGCGAGGAGATCAAACCGGTCAATCCTAAAGGAAATCAACCCTGAATATTTATTGGAAGGACTGATGCTGAAGCTGAAGCTCTAGTACTTTGACTATTTGATGCGAAGAGCTGACTCGTTAGAAAAGACCCTGATTCTGGAAAAGACTGAAGGCAGGAGTAGAAGGGGATGACAGAGGATGAAATGGTTGGATGGCATCCCTGACTCAGTGGACATGCGTCTGAGCAGGCTTCAGGAGATGGTGAAGGACAGGGAAGCCTAGCGTGCTTCAGTCCATGGGGTCGCAAAGAGTCAGACACCACTGAGCAACTAAACAACAAAGCCTTTATAATCGGTGGTCTCAGTGGCTAGTAAGAGCCTATGGCCTTGATCACACTGCTCTGGGAAGACTGTTGGATTATCAAGGCAGGCGTGACCTTTGGGGTTGGATCTTCCCCAGTGGCAGTAAAGAGTCCGCCTGCAGTCGGAAGATGCAGCAGGAGCTGTGGGTTCCAGTCCTGGGTCGGAAAGAGCCACTGAAGAAGGAAATGGCAATCCATTCCAGTATTCTTCCCTGGAAAATCCCATGGCCAGAGGAGCCTGGTGGGCTATATATAGTCCATGGGGTTGCAGAAGAGTCGGACACGGATTGGTGACTAAACAACAACAATCACAGCAACGTGGGAAAGCACACCGCAGTGAGACAGAGTCCTTTCCCAGATGCTAACACCCACCTGAATTAGGTGGTTAGTAAGCAAGCTGCAGGTCAAGGGCCTCCTCGCCATGGACAGCAAGGGAGACTGTGCAGTCCCGCCTACTACGCCAATTGTTATGTCCCTCTCAATCTATCAATAACCATGTCATGGTCGGACCAGCCTTCATGGTTCTTATTACGATTTCAATAAAATCAGGAAACTTTGAAAAAAGTAAAGGTTTATTACTTACAGGACCTGGAATTTACACAGCCCACCTAGAGCCACACTGGGGTCATGGGTAGAGAGAGAGAGATGGTGCATGGGCCTGGGGTTCTGCTTTTATTGGGGTGGGGGTGCACTAAGGTTACGTAAGCTCAGTCTTCATTGGTGAATTTAAAATATAAGGGCTAGAATTTAAAGCATGGAGGGAGAAGAAAGAAGTAGCCCAAGTGGTTGGTTATTGAAATCAATCCAGAGCTCAAAAACAAAGGGGCCTCAGTACTGGAGGTGGCCTGGCTCTTTATCTAGTCCCGTGGCTGGCAGGGTATTTATAGGAAGTAGTCTGCCTTTGAAGTGGATGCCTCTTTGAAGTGGATGTCTTAGCAATCAAAGCTTAAGTCAGACACTCGCATCACAAAAAAGAGAAAACCCAACTGTCAGGACTTACAGTCCATTTAAGCCCCAAATCCTGCCCTTTCGTTTGCTGTCAGGCCTGTCTTTTCCAGCAGCACCCACCCCACCCTACCTGGAGCTTGGGACTTAGAAACGTGGTGAAGCCACTTCTCATTTCCTTTGCCCTCTAAGAGCCTCTCGATCCTGGGCAAGATCCTCTCCCTCTCTGAGCCTCTGTATCCCAGCTCAGCCCCGGAGACAGTACATCAGGACCCTCGCGGCTCTGGCTGGAGTCAGGCAGACCTGGTTCTTTCCCTTCCTTACTCCTTGGCTGTGGGACTAACTCACACCCACCTCAGTATTTCTGTCTTTCGAGTGAGCAACACCTCTGGGACCGTGGCTGGGAATTGCTTCCCAGGAAAGGGCTTGTGCCTGGACCTTCCAGAGGAAAGTGAGGAATTCGGAGAACGGTGGACAGCCAAGTCCAACCCTGCCTGACCGCTGTGTCTCCTCCACAGGTGGAGTTTGCCATCAGCCGGGTCCAGATGAATTTTCTGCACCTGCTAAGCTCTGAGGTGACACAGCAGATCACCATCCACTGCCTTAACATGACCGTGTGGCAGGAGGGCACCGGGCAGACCCCAGCTAAGCAGGCTGTGCGCTTCCGGGCCTGGAACGGGCAGATCTTTGAGGCCGGGGGTCAGTTCAGTCCAGAAGTGTCCATGGATGGCTGCAAGGTAACTCTTGGGGCCCTTCATAGGCCCCTCATGCACAGATAAATGTAAAAACACGTTCTTATATATAACAATTTTATACTATACTATATTAGTATAACATATACTATAATTTATACTATAATATATATTAGTATAATTTTATACTATACTATAATATATTTGTATGCATATATTTTTTATCTTTGTGTAATAATTTTTTATAGCAGTTTTATAAAATTGCTTTCATCCTCTTTCCTCCCTGGGAAACTTTCAAGGGAAGGTCTGGGCTGGTAGATTGGTACTTATTTGCAAGTCTACTTATAGAAGGATATATTTCTACTCTTCTCTCTGCCCCCTGCCCTCTGGTTAATTTCTTTCTCTTAACCTGCTTATTTTCCAAGGCTTAAAACAGGCTGGGTTGTAATTGAAGAGGGAGACAGAAAGTCATCCAAAAATCCAGTCTCACAATATTAAACAAAACCACTAATGTGCAGTGTTACTGAGGATGCGGGGAAACCCAACACTCTCACACACAAAGCTATTTGGAAAAATTAAAAATAAATTGGTAGAGGTTTTCAGGGCAGCAGCTACATATATATCTCCAGTATATATTCAGAGCCTTACAAATGTACCTATCCGTTGATCCAGCAAATTGATACTTCTGGAATTTGTTCTAATGTCACAATATGCACAAGTTTAGCTACAATGATATTCATGACAGTTTTATGTATAGGAATCAAATAGTGGAAGCAATCTAAATGGACACAAACAGGTCATTGTGGCAGTGAAATGCCATGTGGACATTAAAAATTGTGAAGAAAGATGATGAAAGGGAGAACGTTCCTGGTGGTCCAGTGGTTAAGAATCCACCTGCCGATGCAGGGGACACAGGTTCAATTCCTGGTCCGGGAAGGTCCCTCATGTCTCAGAGCGACTGAGCCCGTGTACCACAAGTACTGAGGCCTGAGCACCCTAGAACCTATGCTCTGCAACAGGAGAAGCGGTGGCAATGAGAAGCCTGTGCAGTGTAACTAGAGAGGAGCCCCTGCTCATTGCAACTAGAGAAAGCCCTCGCACAGCAAAAAAAAAAAAAAAACCAGTGCAGCCAAAAAAATAAATATTTTAAAAGGAAGAAGAAAGATGATGGGGAAAGGCACGTGATACATAATGAGGACCATGGTGGATGTGTGTGTACCCCTTTCCCTCCACCCTCAGATCCAGGATGGCCGCTGGCATCAGACACTCTTCACCTTCCGGACCCAGGACCCCCAGCAGCTGCCCATTGTTGGCGTGGACAACCTCCCTCCTGCCTCATCAGGGAAGCAGTACCGCCTTGAAGTTGGACCTGCGTGCTTCCTCTGACCTCTGACCTCCTGGCTCCTCTAGGCCTCGAGGAGGAGGGAAGAGGAGAAAGAGGCAAAGGGAGGGTACCTAGGGGTAGGTGGGCCCAGGAAAGGCAACTCACCTGCTGAAGGATCCTTGAGCAGACCCCAGCTGTTGTCTGCCCAGTGGAAGAGGCTGAAGGGTAGCAGGACACACGAGGTGTCCTTGGGAACAGCTGATCCCAGCTCAGCCCCAAGCACCAACCAAAGAGCCAGCCAGAGCAAGCTGGGCCTGCAACCCGCCTGAGCCCCATGGCCTGTCTCCCAGCTCTGCGGCCACCCCCTTCCCTGCCCAGCTTCCTGCCCAAAGAGCCCCACCTTCCAGCCAGCTTGAGAGAAGGGGGCATTTTGTCAACTGGTCCCTGCCAGGGAGCTTTGATGTGCAATATTAGAGAGGAGACATGAAAAAAGGAGAAAAGGAAAGAAAGAAGTATATATATATTATTTAAACAAACACAAAGAAGGTGCGTTACTATTTTTTTTTTTTTTTCATCTGAGAAAGAGGTGAGAAGGGGAGAGAGCAGCCAGGGGGTGGGAAGCGATGGATGCAGAGAGGGAGAGGTAAGGTCCTCGGGGCTGGGGGTGTCCACGTCTGCTACCTCCCACTGTGAAATCGCTGGTGCTCACAATTGTCTTGTAGTGTATGTGATTTTTTTAAGGAAAAAACAAAACAACTCTATTTAAGATTCTGAAGGTGCTACCATTTTGCCACAGACTTTGAAGAAACATTTAGATGTGGGGTATCATCCACGTTTTTCTCTCTCCTCCAAATGACAAAGTTCGGGGAATTTTTTAAATTTTCCTAGTGTCACCCTTGTGCTCATCAGGTAATCTGTTAAGGAGGTGGGGAAAGAAGGTAAAAGTGAAAAAAAAAAAAAAAAAAAAAGGCAAAGCAAAAAAACAAAAAACAACCAGAAACAGAAGTAGGAAAGATTTACCTTTTAACTTATGGACTTTAAAATGCTTGTCCTCTGAAGGCAGGGGGAGGCCTGAGCATGAAGGATCTTATTTTGGCCTTTCTTGGTCTTGGAGGGAAGTTAGCTTATCTTGGATGGTGTGATCTAGACTTGGGAGTCCTGACCTTGAGTTTTGACCTTGCAGAAACCAGTGAGGAGAATGGCGCTGGGTCAGGACTGGCCTTGGAGGTGGAATGTAAATACGGACCTATCTCATGAAGGCACAGACCATCTCCTAAGGTCTTCCATTCTGGAGTTTATCCTTCCAAGATAACAGTCATCACTCTTGCTTTTTCACTGTCATTCAATTCTGTAGAAACCCAGTGTTGCTAACTCCAAGTGTAAACGTGGGTGCAGGAGAAAGGCTTGTTGTGGGAATCTCAGAGTTCAGCATGGCAGGGCTCACCAGGGTAATCTGAATTGTCCTGTATCAGTGAACCAGTCGGCATCCAGGTTGGATTTTTGAGGTCATTTTAACTATGGAATTATTTTTATAGAAGGGGAAATTTCATGTGAAAGTCTGTTTGTGTGTCTCTCTCTTTTTTTCTTTCTAAAGTTGTGTCTCTTTGGGAATTGGATTTGATTTTCCTTATTTAATACCTCACTCTGGCCCACCCTCCCCTACCCCCACTTCCTATCTCCCTGCCCTGCCCACCGCCCCTTTGCTCCCGGAAGTGCGTTTTTTGTAGCAGCTCGGGCCTCATCTCAGCGCTCGGTCTACAGGCCGCCAGTCTTCACCTGGCCTCTGTCCCGGCGTCTGTCTTGTCCTTGGGTTTCTCTGCTGTCCTCGTTCACGTCTCTGTCCACATGTCAATGTGTTAAAACCCAAGTGGGTTCTGTTTCTCCCTTCTGGATTTTAAATAAATATTTAAAACTGAGGCAATGGAATGATGCTCCTGTGGCTGTGTGCTTCTTTGAAGAGACTGGAGGGAAGTTTCTGGCATGGCTGAGGGTTGGAGGAGGCGTGGAGGGGTGGTGGGGTGCCCTGTTTATGCAGCTTCCCCCAAAGGAGAAGGGACAGGGAGAGATAAGGTACCTTAGAGTGAGAGGGCCTAAAAATGAGGGAGTCGGGTCCTGCAGGGTCCCACTGGTGTCTTAGGGCCGCTGTAACAGTACCACAACCCTGGTGCCTTGGAAGAGCAGAAAGGGGCTTGAGGATCAGCCGCCGTCAAGAACAACACAGTAACTATCCGAACCAGGAAGTTCACGAGCAACCGGCTGCTTCAGGGGAAAGGCATGGTCATCGACGTGCTTCACCCCAAAAAGACAACAGTACCTAAAACAGAAAATGTGGGAGACTGGCCAAAACATACAAGACCACACCAGATGACATCTTTGTGTTTGAATTCAGAACCCATTTTGGTGGTGGCCAGACGATGGTGTTGGAGAAGGCTCTTGAGAGTCTCTCTTGGCTTTGGCATGATTTACGATTCCTTGGATTATGTGAAGGAGTCCAAACAAAGCATTGAGAGACATGGCCTGTATGAGAAGAAAAAGACCTCAAGGAAACAGCAGAAGGAACTCAAGAACAGAATGAAGAAAGTTCAGTTCAGTCGCTCAGTTGTGTCTGACTTTGCGATTCCCATGGACTACAGCATGCCAGACCTCCCTGTCCATCACCAACTCCCGGAGTTTACCCAAACTCAAGTCCGTTGAGTCAGTGATGCCATCCAGCCATCTCATCCTCTGTCATCCCCTTCTTCTCCTGCCTTCAATCTTTCCCAGCATCAGGGTCTTTGCAAATGAGTCAGCTCTTCGCACCAGGTGGCCAAAGGATTGGAGTTTCAGTTTCAGCATCAGTCTTTCCAATGAATATTCAGGACTGATCTCCTTTAGGATGGACAGGTTGGATCTCCTTGCAGTCCAAGGGACTCTCAAGAGTCTTCTCCAACACTGCAGTTCAGAAACATCAATTCTTTGGTGCTCAGCTTTCTTTATAATCCAACTCTTACATCCATACATGACTACTGGAAAAACCATAACTTTGACTAGACAGACCTTTGTCGGTAATGTCTCTGATTTTTAATATGCTATCTAGATTGGTCATAGCTTTTCTTCCAAGGAGCAAGCGTTTTTTAATTTCACGGCTGCAGTCACCATCTGCAGTGATTTTGGAGCCCCCAAAAATAAAGTCTCTCACTATTTCCACTGTTTCCCCACCTATTTTCCATGAAGTGATGGGACTGGATGCCATGATCTTAGTTTTCTAAATGTTGAGTTTTAAGCCAACTTTTTTACTCTCCTCTTTCACTTTCATCAAGAGGTTTTTTAGTTCTTTGTTGCTTTCTGCCCTAAGGGTGGTGTCATCTGCATGTCTGAGGTTATTGCTATTTCTCCTGGCAGTCTTGATTCCATCCTGTGCTTCATCCAGCCCAGCATTTCTCATGATGTACTCTGCATATAAAGTTAAATAAGCAGGGTGACAATATACAGCCTTGCTGTACTCCTTGTTCTAACTGTTGCATCTTGACCTGCATACAGGTTTCTCAAGAGGCAGGTCAGGTGGTCTGGTATTCCCATCTCTTTCAGAATTTTCCACTGTTTATTGTGATCCACACAGTCAAAGGCTTTGGCATAGTCAATAAAGCAGAAGTAGATGTTTTTCTGGAACTCTCTTGCTTTTTGATGATCCAGCGGATGTTGGCAATTTGATGTCTGGTTCCTCTGCCTTTTCTAAATCCAGCTTGAACATCTGGAAGTTCACGGCTCACGTACTGTTGAAGCATGCCCCTGGAAAACCTCTATGGATATTTTGTGTAAATGGAATCTTAGTGGTATCTGACCTTTTGTGAATGAATGCTTTCATGCACCATAATGTTTTCAAGTTTCATCCTTATAGCATGGATCAAGACTTCATTCTTTTTCACAGCTGCATAGTATTTCCTTGTGTGGATAGACCAAATTCTGTTTATTCATTCATCCATTGATAACCTGTGGGTTGTTTCCATCTTTTGGTGATTGCTAGTAGTGCTTCAATGTGAACAATTCTTACCTGTGAGATTCTTGAGAGAAGCCCTTGCAGCACCTGCTTTGGAAGAAGCGAGTGAGAACCTGGCAGATAGAGTTAGCTAGAGTCAGTGAATAAATATACAGGACACACAGATACATTTGAATTTCAGATAAACAGTAAGTATGTTTTTAGCATAAGTATGTCCCATTCAGGACTTCCCAGGTGGCTGTAGTGGTGAAGAATCCGCCTGCCAATGCAGGAGACACAAGAGATAAGAGTTCAATCCCTGGCTCAGGAAGATCCCTTGGAGTTGGAAATGGCAACCTGTTCCAGTACTCTTGCCTGGAAAATTCCATAAACAGAGGAGCCTAACGGGCTACAGTCCATGGGGTCCCAAAGAGTCAGACACAACTAAGTGACTGAGCACACACACACGCATGCACACACACACGTCCCATTCAGTATTTGGGACATACTTATACCTGCCAGACCTGAAACCCATATCTCCTGACTCAGTTCAGAGTACTTTCTTTAGCTTGTTCCTCCTTTCCTGGGATGTTGGAGAAATCAGAACATTTCTGCCCTTCTATTTACAAGACAGAACAAATCATGAGAAGTTGAGCTCATATCCAGGATTTTATGTTTTAAAGACTAGCTGTAAGGTTCTAGGTCATCAGTCCACAGCTGGGTCTTCCCTACCCTCCCCATCCTGGCATCTGTCCCAGACTGTGAGCCCCTGGAGTCACTGTCCTGCAGTGACTCTAAGACTTCCATCCATGGAGCCCAGGATTTGCAGTCTGGAAGGGCTTGGAGATTTTCACATCCTAGATACACTCTCCTGTTTGACAAAGAGGTACCCCATGATTCAGTTAAATTGACATAAAGTGAATCATCACAGGCTAAGCCTAAGAGAGAATGAATAGAGGTTAGTCAGACATTGGAAAGGCACTGGGAGGAGAGGGAACAGTTAAGGCCTGGAAGTAAAGAAGCGCTGTGTATCTGGGGAGTAGCAAGGAGTCCCAGGTGGCACTAGTGGTAAAGAACCTGCTTGCCCATGCAGGAGACATAAAAGACACAGGTTCGATCCCAGGGTCGGGAAGATCCCCTGGAGGAGTGCTTGGCAACCGACTCCAGTATTCTTGCCTGGAGAATCCCGTGAACAGAGGAGTCTGGAGGGCTACAGTCCATAGGGTCGCAGAGAGTCAGACACAACTGAAGCGACTTAGCACGCTTGCATAAAAGTAATTCAAAGTGGTACTGGAGGGTCAGGGGAAGCCTGGGGTATTGGGTTGGGAATAGGACAAGCCACAGGTTTGTACAGGAGAGCAGGGTTTGCGTTGGCCAGATGGAGTCTGTGCTGTGATGGGGCACTCAAGCGGAGCTGTCCAGGGGCAACCGACGGAACTGAGAGGACAGGTCAGAGGGGTGCAACCTAGTCTGTGTTCCGGAGAGTCATCAGCCGTGAAGACTCAAAAGGTGAGAAAGGCAGGAAGAAGGGCCAGAGGGAAAAGAGAAGAGGAGTTATGCTAAAGCTACGCTGCTCAGCACCCTTGGCACAGGCTCCCTTCCAGGAGGCCTCTGTGACCTGACCGGGGAAGACACTGAAACGGGGCCAGCTTGTTCCCAGCAAGGGCAGGTAGAAAGTGTCAGGGACAGAAGACAGCTCTTCCCGACACAGCTAAGGAGGACAGCCCCAGGGGAAAGCCCAGGCCTGCGTTCACTCTGTCCCCAGCGAATCAAGGACTGCCATATTTCACAATGACCAGCAACCTGGTGCTGGGTAAGTGAGAGAGGGATGGGAGAGAAGGGGGGGAGGCTGGCAGGTGGATTCCAGTCTCAGCTTCCTGACTGTCACGTGGCCCTGGGCAAGTCATTCTCTCTGGGCCCCCGTTTTTCCCCAGCAAAAAGGGAGTGACATGTCTTTCCCTGCTTGCAAACCGCAGACCAGGTGATTGTTCTATTAATACAATAGTTGGATGAGCCAGGTGAAATGGAATGATATTCAACTTTTTTTTTAATCTCCAAAGTCCACAGATTTCATATGGTTCAACCCCTAATAACACCTTTCAAAATAACAGTGGTTACACTTTCTTGCACACTTTCTGTGAACCAGGAGCCATGTGGAACGTGACCCGTGTTCACCTCACGCACCATCTCAGAGATACCCGTTATTGCCCTGGCTCTTCCAACGAGGGAACTAAAGTCCAAAGAGGTTACATAAGTTGCACAAGATAACAAAACAGGATCTGGACTTAGGCAAATATTTTGGGAGTATTTCGTTAGTCCAGACACAAAGTTCTCAATTCAGACTGTTTGCTTTGCTGGTGTAGTCTTGTGGTGGCTTGTGCAGAAGATCACATATTCGTTGTCAGACACAGAGCTCAGCCGTGGCTTGTATAAAATGGCCAGAAATACATATAAAGTGGTTTCCTTAGGAAGTGAATCATTTCAGAGTGGTGCCTTTCCCTGGCTATTGAAGCCTCACCTTTTCACCGTGTCACCTTAACCCTCTGAGTGTATGTTAGTCACCAAGTTGTGTGTGGCTCTTTGCGACCCCATGGACTGTAGCCTCCAGGCTCCTCTGTCCATGGGATTTTCCAGGCAAGAATACTGACGTGAATTGCCAGTTTCTTCTCCAGGGCATCTTCCTGACCCAGGTCACTCGTTTTTCTCATGTATCTAAGGCGGGGTGAGGAGCTATTTTGTGAATCTGATAGAGACATATTTTTGCATGTTGGTATCTTGAGAAGGGGCATGTAACTTGCTATCAGCTGAAATATTTATATAATGCAGGAGTCTGTCTTTCCTTCCTTACCACCCCACTTCTCATTAAACAGATGGTGATGATTACTATAATAGGAGAACCCTTAGAAGCAAGTTTGTTTCATCTAATATTTAGTTCATCTAAATGTGAACAGATTGAATGCACAGAACAACCCAATGAGTAGAAGTCATTACTATTATTCCCACTTTACAGCTAGGGAAATTGAGACAAGAGAAGTTAGATAACTTGCCCAAGGTCACACAGTAAGCAAGCAGTAGGACATCTGGTCCCATAGAAGGGGAAAAGTTGGAAGCAGTGACAGATTTCCTCTTCCTGGGCTCTGAAATCACTGTGGTTGGTGACTGCTGCCATGAAATTAGAAGATGGTTGCTTCTTCTCAGGAAAGCTATGACAAACCTAGACAGTGTGTTAAAAGCAAAGACATCACTTTGCCAACAAAGGTCCATATAGTCAAGGCTGTGGTCTTCTCAGTAGTCAGGTATGAATGTGAGAGCTGGACGATAAAGAAGGCTGAGCGCCAAAGAAACGATGCTTTCAAACTGTGTGTTGGAGAAGACTCTTGAGAATCCCTTGGACAGCAAGATCAAGCCAGTCAATCTCAAAGGATCAACCCCGAATACTCTTTGGAAGGACTGATGCTGAAGCTGAAGCTCCAGTAGTTTGGCCACCTGATGCAAACAACTCACTCACTGGAAAAGGCCCTGAAGCTGGGAAAGATTGAAGGCAGAAGGAGAAGTGGGCGACAGAGGGTGAGATGGCTGTATGACATTACTGATTCAGTGGACATGAACTTGGGCAACCTCCAGGAGATAATGAGGGCTGGGAAAACCTGGCAGGCTGCAGTCATATGGGGTCACAAAGAGTCAGACATGACTTAGCAATTGAACAACAACAAAACCAGGACAGCTCCTTGACCAGCACCCTACCCTGCTCTGATTGCTTTTCTATCTCTTTCCTGCCAAACTTCTCTTGACATTGTGCCAGGGACAGATGAAAGGGCAGGCTGGGGAGGGCTGCTGAAGACCTCAGTTTATGGAGGTTCCAAACCACCCTTGAAATGTATTAATAAAAAGGTGGAGAAAATTGTAGTGTGTGAGGATGAGTGGTGGGTGTGCTTGGAGAAACTACCTGGATGGCCTCTTGGGAGGAGAGTGAGACACACCCCCGCCTGCCGCAGGGTGCAGCCTGGGGGTGAGAAGGGTAAGGACCACTCAACCCTTCCCAGGGGATGCACTCCACTTACTCCCTGGAAGGGGAACTTTCATTTTTCTCTCCTCTGCTCACATACTTCTGGCCACAAAGTATGTGGATTTTCTCCCACACCAAGCAATTCTCTGACTTTCCAGACACCAACTGTGTGTACTTAGTCACTCAGTCGTGTCCAACTCTTTGCAACGCCATGGACTGTAGCCCACTAGGCTCCTCTGTCCATGGGATTCTCCAGGCAAGAATACTGGGTGGGTGGCCATGTCCTTCTCCAGGAGATCTTCCTGACCCAAGGATTGAACCCATGTCCCCTGAGTTTCCTGCATTGGCAGGTGGGTTCTTTACCACTGTACACTTGGGAAGCCCAAGACACCAACTGGGTATCCTACAATTCAGTTCCGTTCTGATACTGTTATGGAACCAAACTTGGGTCTAATTGCCATATACACAGCAAAGCCAGTCTACTGACGCTGTGTTGTGGTGAAGCAAAGTCCAGCATTTATTGCAGGCACCAAGCGGGAGGAACGGGCAACTCATGCTCAAAAGACTAGAACTCCCCAATGGTGTTCAGCAAGGGTTTTAAAAGAAAGTGTTAGGGGAGAGGGTCCTAGGATGTGAGATCAGTTCGTGGACCTTCTTCTGACTTGGCGGTGGTGGGGTGACAGGGGGATATTTCAGAAATCTTGATCATCAACCTTCTGGTTTCAACTAGTCTAGGGTCTACATGCTTGTGGTCAGCATGTCGTCCCCATCCTCCACTGGGGTACAGGTCTTAGTTTCTGCAGAACAACTCAAAGATAACCATCAAATTGCTATCTAAATCCCTTCTGGAGGGACTAGGAATCCTGCGTCTATATTGTCCTACTTATTGACTGTTTAAGCCTGCTCTTTGGAACTCAAGGAAAGGCTTAGAAAGGTGCAAAGACCTTGCAGGGTCCTGCTCAGTTTCAATCTCCCCTTTTCTTTGATACCCTTCTATTATGAGGGAAACAGGGGTTGAACAAGAAAGGAAATAAAAGTTTGGATAGATAGATTCATCATAAACTCAGTAAGGACACTTGGATTTAGGGGGACTTGGTTTCAACACTAATCAGGCTGAGCATCAAATCCTGCAGGTTAAGGGCTCAGACCCACAAGACTGTCCCCATTGCAATGGCAATCACAAGTGCAGGTTGTCCCCTGTGCGTCCAACCCACCAGCTCTAAATCACAGACTCCCATAACCCCTTCTTTGGGTTTGACCATTTATTAGAACAGCTCACAGAATTCAGAAGATCATTTACTTACTAGATTACCAGTTTAGTATAAAAGGATACAATTCAGGAATAGTCAGATAGCAGTGATGCCCAGGGCAAGGTATGTGGGAAAGAGCACAGGACTTCCATGCCTTCTTTGGATCGGCCACCTACCCAGCACGTCCACATGTCCCAACTCCGACTTCACTGAAAGCACCCTTACCTGGGCATGGCTGATTAAATCATTGTTCGTCATTAGTGACCAAGTCCGTCTCCAGCACCCGTTCCCTTCTCAGAGATGAGGGGGTGGAGCTGAAATTTTCAACCCTCTAATCTCAAAGTCGGTCCCCATTCTGAGGGTATCCAGGAGCCCCCAGCCAAGGGACATCTCATTAGTCTACAAAAAGACAAGTATCACTTTGGAGATCCTAGGAGTTGTTATGACCTGTGTTACCAGAAATGGAGGTAGAGATCAAGCATGTGTTTCTGATTACAGTCAGTCCCCTACATACAAATGAGGTCTGTTCAGAGCGTGCCTTTGTAAGTCTGGTATATTCGTAAGGCCAACAAAGTGAGCCTAGGTACTCAACTAACACAGTTGGCTGTATAGTACTGTACTGTAGTAGGTTTACATTACTTTTCACACAAATAATACATAAAAAAACAAACAAAAAATAAAGGAAACATTTTTAATCTTACAGCACAGTACCTTGAAAAGTACAGTAATACAGTACAGCAGCTGGCATACAGGGGCTGGCGTCGAGTGAACAGCCAAGAGTTACGACTGGAGGGGTGAGAAGAGGTGGGAGATGGCAGAGCTGAAGGATCTTAGGAGATGGAGGGCAAGCTGCAATTTCACGCCTGATGCTGATGGGACACACGTTCACAACTTGCAGGTTCGTACGCAGGGCACTTTCTGTATATCACACTCACTGTCTATGGTTCTGCTTCAGGAGGCATGCAGGTTAGGCCAGAGCTGAATTGCTCTGGGCAAAAGAAAGGCCGCATCGTGCCGTTTACTGGCCCTCCCTGTTCACCCTTCGCCCACACAGGGGGCGACCCTAGCATTTCTGCGCACGAACAAATGAAGGCCACAGACCACTGTTCTAAATAACTAAACATCATACATCAAAAGCTTTCAAATAAAGCTGACTCTTTAAAATTAACATTTGGGAAATTTAATCAATGGATTAAGGTTTGTTCAAAAGTTTATAAAGCTATAAATCATTCACCATGCTAGCATTCAACCTCGAGCTGCTGATGCCAAGAATCAGATCCATGCCTAACATGTTCAGATCAGATCAGTCGCTCAGTCATGTCTGACTCTTTGTGACCCCATGAACCGCAGCACGCCAGGCCTCCCTGTCCATCACCATCTCCCGGAGTTCACTCAAACTCACATCCATCGAGTCAGTGATGCCATCCAGCCATCTCATCCTCTGTCGTCCCCTTTTCCTCCTGCCCCCAACCCCTCCCAGCATCAGAGTCTTTTCCAATGAGTTAACACTTAACATGAGGTGGCCAAAGTACTGGAGTTTCAGCTTTAGCATCATTCCTGTGTTATGTCCACCTATACATGAATTTAAGAGGAACATGAATGATTGCACTTTGCAAAATATTTCTTGGCTACCACATGCAACTGTTGCAAATATTACCTAGTTCTAATTTAGGAGGGCCTCTCCAACCACAGGTTGCAAAAAAAAAAAAGTGGTTTCTCATTACTATTGGGAGGCAAGGGCTAATGTGGTAAGCAAGTATGGCCTTTATGTACAGAGGGAGGAATGAGAAAGTTAATTAATCTGTCTTTTTCTGTAGTCAGATCCAAGCTCATACACCCCACACACAGGGAGGTCAAATGGAGACATCAGAGTCTGGAGCAGAGAAAGCTAATCGAGGTGCCAACACGGAAAATGGAGACTTAGACCTGTCTCAAGTCCATCTGGTTAGCTGGCCGGGGCACAGGGTTTTTAGAGGCAGGAAGGGTGAAAAGGAGAGAGGTGTAGGATGCGTGATCAGCTTGTGAATCTTCTGATTGGTTGGTGGGGAGGTAACAGGCGGTTGTTTCAGAAATCTCCATCATCAGCTTTCTGCTTCCAACGAGTCTGGTGTCTGCGTGCTCATGGTCAGGATGTCGTCCCCATCCTCCACCTGGGTACAGATCTTCGTTTCTGCAAAACAACTCAAAGATAAACATCAAATTGTTATCTACATCCCTTCCGGAGGACTAGGAGTCCTGTGTCCTTGTTGTCCTAATCATTAACTGCTTGAGCCTGCTCTTTGGAACTCAGAGAAGGTCTAGGAGACATAAGCCTCCTACCACACCCGCCTTTTTTCTTTCTATCACCAAGAAATGGAGGGGTTTTTATTTTACCTGGGAGGGCCTTGCAGGGTCCTGCTAGGTTTCACTACCTCTAAGTCCACTCAAATCTTCCCTGGACTCGGAAGTGGGTCTGAAGTGATTGGAGGCTGATGCCTCCATCACTCTGAACCCATCACATGCTCCAGCCACGCAGACCATCCTAATCCTACTGCTGTCTCCCGTGTCAGCAGTAGCATCACCCTCAAAACCTTGGGATGTTTGGAAAGAGCACGTGGTGTTTCAAGGAGAGAGCACAAGATGGGAAGACTTGTTCCCCTGGGCTCTGAACATGGTTGGCTGTGACAAAAGGCATTTAGGGTTATGGGTCACCCTGTGCCAGTACCAGGCGGCAGATCCCAAGTGACAGAGGTGCTTGTGTGTTGTTGCGTGAACTTGTGTGTGTGTGTGTCCATGTGTGTGTGATAAGTGGGGACCTGGAAAGATCTGGGCTCCAGGTAGGAACCTCACTAGCCCCGTCTGATGGTAGCAGTGTGCCCACACGGCATTCAGCATGTCCTTACATAGTGTCTTGAAACTGCCCACTTCCATCATCTCTCACCTGGACCACTGCATCTGCCCAGCTGCTCTGCCAAGTCCATTCTCCTGTGCTTGTCCTTCCCGTCCCCTGTTCTTCTCACTGCAGATGGTGGGCTCTCTCTAAAGGGCAAATCTGATATTACCCCTCCGCACACACCTCACTTAAAATCTTTCTGTTTCTCCCCAGTGCCCTCAGAGGACACTGCAAACTCCTCGGCCTGGTTCCATGCTCTGCAGCTTGGGTTCCCACCAAGAGCGCCACCGGCAGCATCAGCCTCCATCCCTCTGACCCCATCACAGGCTCCAGTCACACAGGCTGTCTCGATCCTTCTTGCATCACCCTCTCCCGTACCTGCGCTGTTCCCTCCTGAAGCGCTCCAATCGTGTTTGCAAGACTCCAGGTAGAGCAGTGCAAGGTCAAGACACTAACTGAGCTGATAAAAACAGAAAAAGAAGGGAAATTCTAGTTCCGACAAGGGCGTCGGGGGAGAGACTTGTTTCCGCACTGCCGTATCGGCGCAGCATTAAACGCTGTTAGTGCTTTTTGATTTGTCGTGGTTTTGCTTTCTCTCTTTTGGAGGTGAAGTGTTTTTTTTAAATATAAGTCAACTTAATTGAGGTATACTAGGCGTACAATAAGGGTTTCCTCAGTGGCTCTGTGGTAAAAGAAACCCCCTGCAATGCAGGAGTCACTGGAGACGCGGGTTCGATCCCTGGGTGGGGAAGATCCCCTGGAGGAGGGCATGACAACCCACTCCAGCATTCTTGCCTGGAGAATCGCATAGACAGAGGAACCCAGTGGGCTATGTCCATGGGGTCACAAAGAATCGAACACGACTGAAGCGACTTAGCATGCACAGCATACAATAAAATTCACACGTTTTCAATTTCCAGCTCAAAGAGTTTCACAAATGTACATATCAATGTACGTGTGTAACCACCACCAGAATGAAAATATAGAACATGGTCATCTACTTCAAAAAGTTCTCTCGCGTCCCTGGGCAAATTGCCAAGGCAACCACTGATCTGATTTCTACCATTATAATTAGTTTTGACTGTTCTAGAACTTCATATAAGTGGACTCACACAGTCTGTGTGCTGGGGTTTTTTTTTTAATGCTTATTTATTAGACTGCACCGAGTGTTAGTTGCAGCAGCTGGGATCTTAATTACAGCATGTGGGATTTTGTGTGGCCTGTGAGCTCGTAGTTGAGGCATGTAGGATCTAGTTCCCTGACCAGGGATGGAACCCGGGCCCCTCGTCAGGAGCATGGAGTCTTAGCAACTGGACCACCCGGGAAGTCCAGTCTCTGAGCTGTTCAGTCTAGCTCTTTCTTTTGAGGGGGGCTGCACTGGGTCTTCGTTGCTGTTCACGGGCTTTCTCTAGTTGCAGTGAGCAGGGGCTACTCTTCCCTGTGGTGCGTGGGCTTCTCACTGTTGCAGAATACAAGCTCTAGAGCGTGAGCTCGGTAGTTGCGGCACACGAGCTCACTTGTCCCACTGCACGTGGAATCTTCCTGGACCAGGGATTGAACCTATGTTTCCTGAATTGGCAGGTGGACTCCCAACCACTGGACCATCAGGGAAGCCTGAGTCTGGTTTTTTTCGTTCAGCCTGTTTTTGAAATTCATTTACGTTGTTGTATATATCTGTAGTTCATTCTTTTTTTGTTGCTAAGTATTATTTCATTGTATAAAAATAACAGTTTGTTTTTCCATTTTCCTTTTGACAGATACCTGAGTTGTTTGTCTTGGGGTAATTTATTTTTATTTATTGGGGGAAGCTTTTAAATATCACTAGTCTTGTATTTTTAAAGACATATGCTTTTCTTTCTCTTGAAAGAAATTCAGATGGTCTCTGACATATCTTCAGAGGAAAAATTACAATCTAAAACATTATAGGCAATTGCGTCTCAATAAAGTTGGGAAAAAATAAATAAAATGCTCTAGGTGTAAAGAAAGGACATGTTTAGGGAAGTTAGAATCCAGAAAGTGAATGAAAGATTATTCATCCATTCAAATTACAACTGCTGACTATACTGACCCAGGAAAAATTATTCAAATATAGGAAATGAATAAGAATACAAAATTGTAAGCCTATCATAACAATACTTTTGGAATCTATTTATACAAATAAAGATTTGACTTCATCACATAGAAATGCAAATGAACAGAGGAATTATTTATTCCAAGGTTTATACTGAGTGTCTGCTCCTTGCTAGGCACTGTTCCAGGACTGGGAACATATGGGTAAAAAGAAAGGCAAGTTCCCTGCTCAACCAGCAGGGGGTGGAGAAAACACAGGGACCATTTCCTGTTTTAGATGTTGAGAGGCGGTTTAAGCAGTATCGGATAGGCCAAAATATTCATTCATCTCTTGTAACATCTTATGGAAAAACTCGAGTGAACTTTTTGGCCAACCCAATACATTTGCTTCCCTGATGGCTCAGACGGTAAAGAATCTGCCTGCAGTGCAGGAGACGTGGATTCGATCCGTGGGTTGGGAAGATCCCCAGGAGAAGGGAATGGTTACCCACTCCAGTATTCTGGCCTGGAGAATTCCATGGACTGTATAGTCCATGGAGTTGAAAAAAGCTAGGTACGACTAAGTGACTTTCACTTACTCACTCAGTACTGGAAATAGATATTCAGCTTAGAGGTCCCTTTCTTTTGGAAATGTCCCTGCCTCCAGGATTGAGTTGGGGCCTCTCTGGATCTTTGTTGTTTCACAGTTGTCCCCACACTCATTTGAGATTGATCCCATGTTTGCCCACACCTCCTACCCCTAAATCCCTCCCCTACTCATTCCCATATACACCACACTCTCCTGGGCACTCTCTAAGTTGCCTTCAGCACTTGATTTACAGCTGGGTCCTTTAAGAGAGTTGGACTATAAAGAAAGCTGTGCGCCGAAGAATTGATGCTTTTGAACAGTGGTGTTGGAGAAGACTCTTGAGAGTCCCTTGGACTGCAAGGAGATCCAACCAGTCCATCCTAAAGGAGATCAGTCCTGGTGTTCATTGGAAGGACTGACGCTGAAGCTGAAACTCCAATACTTTGGCCACCAGATGCGAAGACTCATTTGAAAAGACCCTGATGCTGGGAAAGATTGAAGGCAGAAGAAGGGGATGACACAGGATGAGATGGTTGGATGGCATCTCGACTCAATGCACATGAGTTTGAGTAAACTCTGGGAGTTGGTGATGGACAGGGAGGCCTGGCGTGCTGCAGTCCATAGGGTCGCAGAGTCAGACATGACTGTGTGACTGAACTGACTGACTGGCCTTTGAGTCTTGGCGCTTAATAGAACAGGAATTGAATGGAAACAGGAGACTTTGTTTACAGGCCCCTCAATCATTATCTAAACACATTAACTCCTCCAGGTTAGGGACCCAAATTAGACCCAGGCTTGCAAGCTTTACCTACAGCTGGCTTTGCAGGAAGGATGGAAGGATTTGTGCAAGACATTTCACAAGAGTTTGCTGAATTGTGTCACAGCTGGGTCCTAGGGACCCGCCCACAGCTCCTTTAAAAGTCACTGACGTCTTCCAGCCACCAGCTTGCTTGGCTGCAGGTGTCTCCTGGTCTCAGCATGGCACTGCTTTGGGCTCTCGCTGTCCTGAGCCTCCTTCCCCTGCTGGATGCCCAGAGCCCCAAGTGCGCCAACCTGATGACAGCGGCACCCATTAGCAACACCACCATGGACTGGGTAAGTGCCCGACTCCCTGAGCACCGTAGGCAGCTGCTTCCCTCCCTAGGCTTTCCTTTGCCCTCCTGATACCCCCGTTTTCTCTCCTGGAGCCTGGGCTGAAATTCTGACCAGCCTCCAGAGACATTTCTCTGCTTCTAAACTCAGACGTCTCCTTGCAAGGTCCCTCAGCAGGGAACAACTCTGTCCTAGGTGGGGAGGGACTGCCCAGGGGCTGGGGGGCATTTGAGGAGATACCTAGTTCCCTGAGTGAGCTCTTGTATGATCGCTCCTCATCTGGGGCCCCAGTCTTCTTGTTTGCAAAAACGGGGCAGAGATCTGCTAAGTCTCATCCCTGCTGACTATCAAGGATTTGGCTCCATCACCAATTCCTGGCTTCTCCCCAGCTCTCTGGCAAGTGGTTTTATATTGGCTCCGCTTTCCGAAACCCTGAGTACAATGAGTCGGCTAGAGCAATCCAGGCGGCTTTCTTTTACTTTGAGCCCAGGCACGCGGAGGACAAGCTGATCGTCAGAGAGTACCAGACCATGTGAGAGCCCACACTGCCAGCCCCAGCTTCTGGCTTTCACTCCCAGCTGCAGAAAATCCTTGGGCGAGTCCAACTTTCCTCCTGGCCTCAGCCTCAGCCTTCCCATCGATGGAATTGCGGGGGGAAGGGAAGGGGACACTGACTCTAATTGTCATTTGACTTGTTGACTGCGATGGGTGATCGAGCACTTCTCTTTGACCATCTTACTGTTTTTCTCCCCGCTTCTATCCTGCTGCAGTGCGGACAAGTGTGTCTACAACTGCAGCTACATAAACGTCTATCGTCAGAATGGGACCTTGTCTAAATTGGGTGAGAGCCAACCTTCAGGTGGAGGGCTGCTGTGTGGAGAGGGGAGATGGTGGGTTGTGCAGCCTCAAGGAGGGGCCCTGGAGGACTTCTTATATCTCTGTGGTCCTAGCACCTGCACACAGCAAATAATCAGTAATAACTGCCAGTATTTTCAAGTTCTTGCTGTGTGCCAGGCACTGTTCGAAATGTTTCACATTTAATCCCCTTCATACTAACAGCCCTAGGAGGACATCATAGTGATCAGATGGGGAAAGAGAGAAACAGAGATGTCAAGGAGTCTCCCCGAGGTCACACAGCTTATAATTAGAACTAGGATCTAAACCTCAGGCTGGCTCCAGTCATACATCTCTGTCAATTACTTCATATCTTCTGTGAGCTAAAGGTGGGAGCCTGTATGGGGCAGGCAGTGGCTTCACCCACGTCCCACTAACACTGCAAAGAGGGCACCCAGTAGGAGCCGGTGGAATTGAACAGATGTCACTTTGCAGCCCCGAGGCTCCTGTCTGAGTCTGGTTTCCTCATCTGTAAAATGGAGAGATAAAGGCCTTGACAACCACGGTCCACGTGAGGCTCCTAAGATTGTACACATGGCGGGCACTCGGTCCGGAGCCTGGCACACGGCAGGAGCGAGGGACCAGAGGCCCCAGGGAACCCCTGGCCTTCATGGACTGGCTGTGTGGCCTTGGGCACATCCCTGTTCCTGGCCCATGAGATGGGAACCGTTGTGGTTTCCTGTGGTCTCACCAGAGTCTTCTCTTTTTCAGAGATGGACAGAGAACACTTTGCTGACCTGCTGCTCAGCAAGCACTTCAGGACCTTCATGCTTGCTGCCTCCTGGAATGGCACAAAGAACGTGGGGGTGTCCTTCTACGGTAGATGTCCCAAACCCCTACTCCACCCAAGCCTCACCCCAGGACCACCACTCCCCAGGCTAGATCCCCAGAGCCCCAGCCCTCCCTGGCCTCCCACTCAGGCCTCCCGCATCCCCACCTGGCCCCTTGCTCCCTCTTGCAGCTGACAAGCCAGAGGTGACCCAGGAGCAGAAGAAAGAGTTCCTAGATGTTATCAAGTGCATAGACATCCAGGAATCAGAAATCATATACACTGATGAGAAGAAGGTGAGTGCAAGGAGGTGGGTAGTGCCCACCCTGAGGGTGGTCCCACCTTGGGCAGCCTCAGAGGCCTAGAGAGGGAAGCTGTCAGTCAAGGCTGCACAGCGAGACAGGACATCCTGATCAAACACCGGCTTCCCTGCAGGACCCCCGGGGGATGGATGAGTGTCCAGGAGGGAAAAGTCACTGGGAAATCAGAGAGGATGCCTGGAGTACTTGGGGGGGACTGGAAAACCTAACAGGAAGGGAAGAGCAGAGCCAAGTTGTGGCAAATGGAAAAGAGACACATCCAGGGGATGATCATTTACAGCCGCTGCCTGCCACACCCCAGGCCTCTAATGCCTGTGTGATGGGCAATAGGTCTTATGGTTTTGGAGCCACCCCAACCGCAAGTCTAGGACCGCTGTCCTGATTTTTGCTCTAACAGAATTTTCTGTATCCTCTTAATGCTTTCCTTTAAATCTGTGTTAAATGAAAGGCTTTACTTGGTCTTGTCCTGTGCAATATCTGAAGTCACAGAGCTGATGAGCTGGCTACCCTTTTTTGATGTACGTGAAATACTTTCATGATTATTAAAATGAAAACATCTCCATCTGCCTACCACTGAAGGTCATTTCCCATGACCACCAGTAGCACAAGTCACCACCCCCCATTTTTGGGAACCTCGGAAAAGAGCTTATGAATACAGGCACCGGATTTGGTCCTGAGGCCAGCAGCCTACCTCCCCCATCTGCTGGCTGGGGGGACAGGCCCCAGGCCGCCCTGAACCTCCCTCTCATCATCTTCAAAACGGTGCGAGGAATCCAGGAGATCAACAGAAGGGCAGACAGGGCATGAATGCTCAGACACACCAGTTGTTGAGGGTTTGAGCCTCTGTTTCAGTGGTGAATAAGCTGAGATGTGGAGAGAGGAAATAACCTGCCCAAGGTCACCCAGCTGGAGCCCTGCGTGGGCTGGTGCCACAGTCCAGAGCTCATTCCCCTCTGAAGACCCAGAGTCTCTTTCTGGCCGACCCCTCCCCTCACCCCCGCTCCGTGCCCGCTGCCAGGCCTGGCCCGTCGGTCTCCTGAGCTCAGTCGGGCCTGCCTTCTGCCCAGCCCAGCCCACCCTTCCCTGGCCACGCACTGTCTTCTCCCACTAGGATGCGTGTGGGCCGCTGCAGAAGCAGCACGAGGAGGAAAGGAAGAAGGAGACAGAAGGGTCCTAGTACTGGGCCAGGATCGTGGGGGCTGTGAGGGCCCACCCGCAGCCCCCTGCTCACCCTTTGTAACTCAGTTCCCTCGGCTGCATCAATAAAGTGTGTTTTGGTGTAGTCAGGTTGTCCTTTGCGCGTTCATTCATTCATTCATTCATTCATGTGCCCGCCTGAGTCAACTGAGGTCAGCCCTGGCTGATCAACCGCCCTGAGTCAATCCCTGGTTGGAAGAGCCCTTGCTGTAGTCCCCAGCACATGTGCCAGAATGGACAGCTATATGCACTGAGTGCCTTGGGAGCCCAGCACAGGGAAGTTTCCTTCTAGTGGGGAAGTCTGGGAAGGCTACCTGGAAGGGGCACCTGAACCACTCTAGAAAGATTAGAGCTTGATAGCACCTGCTGTTCCCACTGAAGCCAAAGATCTGTTTAAGGAATATTGAGGCAGAGGACCGTGAGCAGGAGGTCA
The DNA here is from genome assembly GCF_016772045.2 of Ovis aries. Taxonomy (NCBI): domain Eukaryota; kingdom Metazoa; phylum Chordata; class Mammalia; order Artiodactyla; family Bovidae; genus Ovis; species Ovis aries. The sequence continues at coordinate 9,408,407 of NC_056055.1, read as the reverse complement.
GGTAGACAGAGGGTGGTGAAGACTCAGGAGTGTGGTGCCAAGCACCAGGGTCCTTACTTTATTAATAGATGTCACCCTGGCCATCTGGGGCGGTGAGTTGGGAGGGGCAAGGCAGGAGGCAGGGAGACCAGCTCGAAGTCTTCCATGAGCATCCTGGAAGAGGCAGGTGCCTGGGCCAGGGCAGGGGCCGGATAGAGGAGGCTCAGAGGACTCGGGGCCAGGCCAGAGGGGCTGTGTGTCTCCTTGAGGTATCCCCAGAGTGCCCGCCTGTCACCCAGAAGGAAGAAAGGACACCTAGGGGTAAGGAGGGTCTCTCAAATCCAGACAACTTACATATGTGATTGGAGCGCTCGCCGTGGAGCCATGTCCAAGGCAGACCCACTTCGAGGTGTAAAGAGGACTGAGGGTCTGAAGCCAGGAGTTGAGCAAGGAAGGCTGGTGTCTGGAACTTCCCTGGTGGTCCAGCGGCTAAGACTCCATGCTCCCAATGCAGGGGGCCTGGGCTCAATCCCTGGTCAGGAAACTGATCCCACATGCAGCAACAAAGATCCCACATGTAGCAACTAAGGCCCCGGTGCAGCCAAATAAATAAATAAATAAACATTAAAAAAAAAGAAGGCCGTTCTCCTTCCAGACCCAAGGGCTCTGCAATACATTGGCGCGTGAGAAGCAGCATGATGCCGGTGGCAGAGAAGTTGGACTGAATAATTCAAGTATTCTGTGTACACAGGTCCTAAGCCATCTGGAGTGAGAGGACCATAACCCTCGCTCCTGAAAACCAGTCTTGAGGCTCACATACCTGCATCCTGCAAAGAGCCACACCTCCAAGACTCAAGCATCCTTTGTCCAAAGCTGCAGCCATGCTGTGCCTGGGGCACTGAGGCTGGAGACATTGCCCTGGGTCCCTACCTTGGGGTCTGCCTTCCCATCCACGTCTCACGAGAGTGTAGGCCTGGAGGCTCAGAACCTATAAGAAATCCTTCATCTCAGCAAGATGCCATTGTCAACTCTCCGGAGAAGGATCAGTTGAAAAATGAAATCAAAATGGGTTCTAGAGAAGCAAGTGAGATGAGAGGTGGGAAAGACTGGAGAAAAGGCCAAGGGAAGAAGAAGCAGGAGTCGGGGAGAAAATGTCATGCAGGTTTGGGGAGAATAAAACAGTTACAAAGAACATGGACTTTGGAGACAGACCATCACAAGTTCCGGTAGACAGAACCTCGGTCTCCTCATCAATAAAATGGGGGCACACTTAGCTCAAGGATTGGCATCTAGGAGACGCTCAGTCAATAGCAGCTGTTGTTTGGTGTTAAAAGGAGCACTGGAAAGAGAGCCCAGGCTCGTGCTCACCCAGACACCTATTTGCTCACAATGTCTCACAAGAGAGGCTTGGCCAGACAGCCTCTCCTTGCAGCCCCCTCCAGTGGAAAGCTTCATGGTTCTGAGCGGGTAAAGCTGGAGAAACAGATGGCGCCAAGAGGCAGGCAGGTTGAGTCTGGAAATGTGCGCCCAACCTGTCCTCCGGGGGAGGGCTCCACCCAGCGCCGAGTCTTTTGCCCCCTAACGTGACCTTAGAAACCACAAGGATGACATACATCACAGATGTGGGTGGGTTTGGGAATGTTTGGGTTGTTCTCTGGCCTCCACTTCTTGAGATTACTGTCTAGGGACTTCCACGGTGAGCCAGTGTTAGGACCCCGTGCTGCCACTACAGGGAGTGTGGGTTCAGTCCCCGGTCAGGGAACTAAGATCCCATGTGCCATGCGGCATGGCCAAAAAATACAAATAAAACAGTTTTAAAGATTAATATTCACTCTTCTTTATTTGCTCTCATAACGAAAATAGATTTTTTTTTAATGCCCCAAATATACAAATATCAGTGATGCACACACATTCCAGAAAAGCTGAGGTCTGAGCTGCTACAGGGTCGGGGAGCAGATGGCCTGGCCTCAGGGGCACACACCAGGAGCTGGCAGGAAGCTGGCCTTTGGCCCAGTTCCACAGGGGTCCCATTTCCACAGGGGAGAGCCAGGGGTCTCGGCATGAGGTACTGAGGGGAGACCGTGGTAGACAGCTTTCCAGGGCCCCCTGTGGGGTGTCTCCATCGCAGCAAGCCCGTGGGAAAGCACGGGGAGGCTGGGCACTTCTAAGATATTCCAGTGGCCTCAGAGTACCCCATGGACTGACCACCAGTCACCAGGAGGAAGGTCCCTGGCCACATCCTTCTCAGAGATGCCTACTCTGGAGTGGCTGGTCACAGGTGGGGGACAAATTTTCACCAGAGACCCTGGCTCCATCCCCTCTTATCTGGCCTCCTAAGAAGGATTCAAGGTCAGAAAAATGCCTCAGTTAAAGAAAAAACAACAACAACAAAAAAACCTGTCCATCATACATAAAATACACATTATTAGCTGGAGATGGATGCGTGCAGGCCAGGGGCCTCCCAGAGATGGTGTCTGGGCAGTGGGTGGCCTCAGTCCCAGCCTCAACCTCGTCAGGGCTAGGAAATGACTTCTTTGAGTCACCCACTGCCACTCCTTCCGTTCTGGAAGCATGGAGGCTGAAAGGCAGGGCCCGGGGCGGAGGGAGCCTTCCTCGTGAGGGTCTGCGGGGCCTCTGGGAGTGGCTCGGCGCCCTCTGGCCTGGGGCGGGGGCGCCCGCCAGCCCCGCCCGCCGCGTGTCCCTGAGCCTCAAGCATCAGAAGAGGCAGGAGCCCCGCAGGCCGCGGGCCTGGCGCAGCTCGGCCGACAGCGAGCGGCTCATGTGCTGGGTGGTGGAGCGGACGCTCTCGGCAGCCTCGACCGCCCGGCTCAGGGCCTTGTTGAGCTCCTCCAGGTCCTTCAGGTCCAGCTGGACGGAGTGCCGGGGTCCCCGGGCCGGCCGGGAGCAGGCTGCGGGAGGCCACTCGGCGGCTGCTCGGACTGGGGGTGCTGAGGTAGGTGCTGGCGGAGCGTAGTACCTGCGGGGAGAGATGGGTGAGTTCCCTGACCATGGGGACGCCTTGGGGCGCCTCAGGCCCGGCTCAGCCCTTGGCCCCTACATTCTGAGTCTCGGCTTCTTCACCTCCAAAATGGGGAAAATATCCCCTGCCAAGGGATGTGTTGGAGGGATGAAGTCAGAACAGTGCTCAAAAGCGGCCAGTGCCACCTACCCATTCATTGAACAAATACGTACTGACCTTATACTAAGTACTAAGTGCTGGGGCCTGCGGTTACCATGGTGAATGAACACCCCTGCCTGCTGCCTTCAGGGAGCTTCTCGTCTGGAAGCCTGGTCTCAGGGAGACCAGGACCACCCCAGGTTCTGGAGCAAGCCTCCTTCACCAGAGAGGTAATGCATGGAGTCCTATTTGTCAGGTGTGGAGTGATAGAGAAGCATGACAATAATAATTAGGATTCTGCAGGAGTGCGATGGTCTGGCTCCTCTCACCCAGAGCAGAAGGTGGAAGTGCATCCTTCCCAGCCTGGTCCTGCGGGAACGTGGGGTGTTATTTAAAAGTCCTGGGGGAAATGGGCGGAGGAGCCGCGAGATGAAGCACAGATTTCCCCAAGAAGTGACTCCTGTATTCATCCAAAGATGCCCAAGTTTAGGGTTCAAGGAAACTGGTGCTGGGCAAGAAGCGCTGGCACCTGTGACGTGGAATACAGTGTGTAGAGGGGGACAAAGTGAAAGATGGAGACAAGGAAGCGTTTCGCCTACATGGAGCAGGAATGGGTTTAGGAAGACTTGGCTGCAGACATTCGCTGGTGTGTTGCTTGGCACGCGGTAAACTCCAGTCTCACTCCTGATCCTTCACTTTCTCATTTGCATTATTGCACAGTGTGACAAAAGGGCTATGCTAGGATCTGAACAGATGTCTCTCCAAACCAGATAAACAGATGGCCAACAAGCACGTGAAAAGATGCTCAATATCATTAGCCATCAGGGAAATGCAAATCAAAACTACATGAGATGCTACTTCAACACACTCCCCATCCACTGGGTTGGCTACAAACACAGACAGATACCAGTGAGTTTTGTGAGAGGATGTGAGAGACTGGAGCCATACACTGCTGGGGGGAATGTGAAACGGCGCCGCGAGTTTGGAAGGCAGTTTGACGGTTGCTCAAACAGTTAAACACGGTGCCTAGCCCTGGGCTGGAATCTTCATCCTTGGTACCCACAGGCCAGGCTCTGAGATAAGTGCTTTACTAGCACTATCTTGTTTATTTCGTAGGTACTTTTATGCTTATTTTACAGATGAGTGAAGTCACGCTCAGAGAAGCTAAGGGATGCAGAAGGCTGCCCCAAATCCTGGTCATTCCTCTTGGCCACCCACATAACCATGAACAAACTACTTCACTTTCAAGGGCTCCATTTCCCCCAGAAAACAGCCACACTTAGCTACCTCCCAGGGTAGAGCCAATAGGAAAACTCAGGTAAAAAGCTCTGTATGTCTGGTGCCCTATAAATAACAGCTACTGAGGATTCTCCCAGAATCAGGGGGCTGGGGCAGTACCCGATTTAAACCCACAGCTAATTAGCTCCCGGTAGATCCTGATACATATCATCTGAACCGAATGAATGAATGGGCTTCTTGAACCCCAGTTCTCTCCTTTAGGGACAGACGAGCTGGTGTAACTACTGGATTCCCACACACCCCTGCCTTCTGATAATTTGATGGCCAGACTGACCTGAAAGTTACCCCGAATTCCCCATAGGGCAGATGCTACAGAACAGAACAAACAACAACCAGAAAACCCCACTAAACCAAAAAATTTGCTAGAAACTAGAAAGCCAGACTAGAAAGCCTCCGGTTCAGAGGTTGTAAGGCGGCTGGCCAGCAGGTGGCAGCACAGGCCCACTCAGCTTTCTAAGGCCTGCCCGGCTGCAACCACTGAGCATATTCAGTCCTGCTTGACTGGTCGGTGGAGAAATGTAGTGTCATCAGTGCCAATTTCAGTAGTATTAGAAGCACTGTGGTTACTGGCCGCCCTGACCCACTTATTTTACAGCGAAGGAAACTGGTATAGAGCTAGCTGACAACAGTCTGCAGAAGACAAATCTAATTCCAGGGTCTGGGCTTTTATCCTCTGCACAATCCTGTCTTGTTGAAAGCACCTTCCCTCATTTTTCTTCTTACTGGCAACAACATTGAAGGGTAGCAGCGTTGACACAGCTGCCATTTATTCAGCCAAGAGCATGTGCCAGCATGCACTACAAACCCCACAAACATCTCTTGCCACCTGCCTCATCTAATCCTCATACAAACGGTATGTGACCGAGACTCTGACCCCGTTTAACAGAGAGGGAAACTGAGGCTCAGAGAGGAGCCTTGCTTTACCAAGGCCGCAGCAATAATAAATGGCAGACAGGATTCCAGTGCAGCTCTGATTCTAAAACCTAAGCCTTTTTCACCTCGACTCCTGTGTCTTTTGTCTTAACTGATGTTACATCCAAATGTAACATGCAAACAGTAATTGCTCATCCTACCATGGACCGGACTGGTGTGCCTCTGAACTGTCAAGACCACTGGGAACAAGGAAAGTCTGAGAAACTGTCTCAGCCAGAAGGAGCCTGGGAGATGTAACAACTAAATATACGTGGTACGTTGGGGTGGGGAATCCTGGAAGAGAAAAAGGACTTCAGGAAAAAACTAAAGAAGCCTAAATAAACTGTGGATTATATTTAATAACCATGTATTAATAATGGTTCACTAACTGCAGATAGTGACTGCAGCCATGAAATTAAAAGATGCTTACTCCTCGGAAGAAAAGTTATGACCAACCTAGATAGCATATTCAAAAGCAGAGACATTACTTTGCCGACTAAGGTCTGTCTAGTCAAGGCTATGGTTTTTCCAGTAGTCATGTATGGATGTGAGAGTTGGACTGTGAAGAAGGCTGAGCGCCAAAGAATTGATGCTTTTGAACTGTGGTGTTGGAGAAGACTCTTGAGAGTCCCTTGACTGCAAGGAGATCCAACCAGTCCATTCTGAAGGAGATCAGCCCTGGGATTTCTTTGGAAGGAATGATGCTAAAGCTGAAACTCCAGTACTTTGGCCACCTCATGTGAAGAGTTGACTCATTGGAAAAGACTCTGATGCTGGGAGGGATTGGGGGCAGGAGGAGAAGGGGACGACAGAGGACGAGATGGCTGGATGGCATCACTGACTCGAGGACGTGAGTCTGAGTGAACTCCGGGAGTTGGTGATGGACAGGGAGGCCTGGCGTGCTGCGATTCATGGGGTCACAGAGTCGGACACGGCTGAGCGACTGAACTGAACTGCACGTGGACCGTATCAAGGTGTGTGTGTGTTAGTTGCCCAGTTGTATCCGACTCTTTGCAACCCCGTGGACTAGAGCCCACCAGCTCCTCTGTCCATGGAATTTTCCAGGCGAGAATACTGGAGTGGGTTTCCATTTCTTTCTCCAGGGGATGTTTCTGACCCGGGGATTGACCCAAGTCTCTTGCATATCCTGCACTGGCAGGCAGGTTCTTTACCACTGTGCTACCTGGGAAGGTTACCATATCAAGGTAAGATGTTAGTATTAGAGGAAACGGTGTTTGGGGTATATATGGGAACTCTCCGTCTTATCTGTTTCTTTTCTCTATAAATCTAAAACTGTTCTAAAAATAAAGTCTAGTTTTTTTAAAGTGAGGGCTTAGTTGCTTGCTAAGAAGACCCACAAGGAAATGGGAGATGATTACGGTTCTAAGTCCCCATGAGGGCAAGGCCCTCTGCCAGGCTCCTTCACTGTTAGGTCCCAGGGTCAAGCAGTCTCCCTGGTACCCAGAGAGCATTCAAGGTTTGTTGAGTGACTATACAAGTGTTGGGGAGAAACACAGGAGTACTCAGTGCTGAGTTCTCAGCTACCCAGCTCAGGGCTGGATGCTATTAAGCGATTCAAACAGGCAAGGAGGGCTGGAAGGGAAGGTTCTTACACAGTGGCTGATGGATAAGGCAGGACGGGAACCGAGGAGATGTAGGCAAAGGCAGGAGGGGCTGGTGCCGAGGGCGCGGCAGCCAGATACCACAGTCCAGGAGGCGGCCGGGGCGGCGACCCTGCTCGCTTGCTCCTCTGCTTGGGGCTGGATGTTGAAGGTGAATTTCTCCTGGTGGTGGCCTTTTCTGGCGCTGTCAGGGAGAGACAGCAGAGACACAGTCTCACAACCCGGGAAGATCTGGCAGAGAACAGAGGGCTCCCCAGCCCCGCCAACCCCGTTGGAGCTAGACAGCGGGCCAGCCACGCAGGGAGTGCCTCGCTTTGGGAAGCCAGCTCTCATCCAGTTTGCTCCACCCCAGATTGGGCGAGCTGCCATCCTGGGTAAACCCCCTCCCAGGGCCCCAAACCCAAATCCAGGGGAGCAGGGGGGAAGAGATGGAGCATCATTCCTACCAGAGGTGGCTGAGTCTGGGCCATCCCCCTCAGAGAGGGACCCAACTTGACTACACAGGGGACATCGCAAGGTCTCACTACGAGACGGTCCCACTGGGTCCCTGCTGACAGCATCACCTGGAAGAGGAGGCAGGGAGGTCAGGAGAGGGTGATGTCTGAGTCACCAGGCCCCCCCACAGGCCTCCCGCAGCACTGAGCTCCTCTCAGGGACCACTGCAGAGGAGACAAGCTGCCTCCACTGGGCGACAATACTGATGGACCACGACAGGGAGAGGCATCTCATGAGCCAGGCCCTCTGCTCAGAGTCTTCATTTATTAACTGATTGAATCCAGTGAGCCACTGGACTAGCTATAATTATCACTTGCCCATTTTACAGATGGAGAAACTGAGGCTCCAATAGGTTGAATAATTTGCTGTCTCAGAGCTAGGAAGCAGCGGTCCTCTGTCTGATCTCAAGCCTGGCTCTCCTGTCTGCAGCCCCTGTATCTATGGCCATTCTCCGCAGTGACACAGGCCCATTCTCTAGGAGGGACTGGGCCACAAAGGCCCCCCGGGCACCAGGCGGGTCAGTGGAAGCCTAAGTGAGCAGGAGTGTGGGCACTCTGGCTCTCTTCCAGTGCAAATCCTCAGCACCGCATCTGGGGGAATTCCAGGGTCCACCTGTCTCTCCTCAGGCCTCAGCTCAGCATCACTCCCTCTGGGAAGCCCTCCTACCCCCTGGGCTGAGTTATGGGCTCTGCAGCCCCACCTGTGCTCTCCCATCCCTGTTCTGACTCTTCAGTTTTGTCTGCTTAGCTGAGTTTGTCAGGGGCAAGGCCCAAAGCCCAGTATAAGAAAATGCTGAATAATGAATGAGTGAGTAGGCCTACTGGGACTCTAGCAAAGGCACAGAAATATAGCGGTGAGGAGCCAGGGCTTTAGAGTCACAAAGACCTGGGTTCAAACAACAATGTTGTTGGCAAGCATGACAGTGAGAGGCATCTCATGAACCAGGCCCTCTGCTCAGAGTCTTCATTTATTAACTGATTGAATCCAACGAGCCACTGAACTAGCTGGCTCTACCACTTGTGAGCTGTGTGTCCTTCGGCAAGTCACTTGCCCTCTCTGAGCCTCAGTGTCTGCACTCATGGGAATGGTAGTAAAATGGACAAAACCTACTCCATAGGGTTGTGAGGATAATGCTTGTAAAAGCCTCATCATGTTGCTAAGTCAGGGCTTAATGAACGACAGTGCTATCATTATCATCGTCATTGCTTGAAAGAGCCTCAGAGACCATCTCCAGACCTTTCATTATAGATGTGGAGCCCAAGGCTCAGAGCAGTTAAGGAACTTGTCTGATGTCACACAGCATGTCAGGGGCAGAACCGGGACTAGAACCTGGTGTCCATGTTCTCAGGCTACTGCTCTTCCCACTGCTCTTCCCCGAAACCCTTGGGTTTGGGGGAGAGGGTGGGGAGGGCGGAAGGTAGACAGAGGGGAGACAAGATAATCATCGCTGCCAGCCTGCCGGCTGCTCACATCCCTCCCCGCATTAGGAACTTCTGGAATCATTTTCATGGTTTCTCGACATCAAGGTGAAGGAGACTGGCTTCAGGCAAAGCACCTGGAGAGATAGATGTGGGGGCAGGGCACTCTGGGAAAGCTGAGAAGTCCAGAAAAGTCCTGCTCCCGTCTGCACCTTGACCCACCACTGGGCTCAGGGCAGTCTGTGTCCGGCCCAACTGCACCCCTGCCCCCCAGCCAAGGGCAAGAAGCTGCAGCCTTACAGCCCTGGCTGCTTGTCCAGGTGCCACCCCCTACCTGGATCCTCTGTCCTAGGGGGTCGGCAGTGGGGACAGGAGACCGGGACACTGCTTCTTGGTACAGTCTTGGGGGACAGAACATAGTACTCCTGGCCTGGGGAAGAAACCAGAACAGTATCAGCTATGCATGGATGCAGAACTGGAGATGATGTAGAATACAAATCTCTCTCCTCTCCCTCCAGATGGTTTCACAGTCTCCCTCTCAGCCTTTTTCTCATGCACACACAATGTGTGCATAAATATGTAGATGCTTAAGTGTGCGTGTGCGTATACACATATAGATAGAACACACTTATCTGTCCGTTTATTGTAAGCTCTTTCCAGAGTCCTGTTTCATTGCAGATCCTATTGGAACCAACTGCCTAGTTCTTGACATACGGAAAAAAAATCAACAAACCCAGGCTCAGTCAAGACTGGAAAGCAGGCAGAAAGATGGGATAAGCAACGGCAGAACATGGTGGTTCTCCCCAGACCCCAACCTGCTGGTTAGGATTAGAATGGCCTGGGCACAGAGTCAGCGGTGTTTTCTCTGTGCTCCAAGTGGCTGGGAAATGGGGAGAGTCATACTGTGGGTTTCACAGGCTTGTTGGAGGACTGAGTGGGGCTGAATCCGTGTATTCTGCCCCGCACTCAGCAGACGTCAGGTCCTTAAGGTTATCCCTGGTGGCTCAGATGGTAAAGCGTCTGTCTACAATGCGGGAGACCCAGGTTTAATCCCTGGGTGGGGAAGATCCCCTGGAGAAGGAAATGGAAATCCACTCCAGCACTATTGCCTGGAAAATCCCATGGACAGAGGAGCTTGGTAGCTTACAGTCCATGGGGTCGCAAAGAGTCGGACACGACTGAGCGACTTCACTTCACTAAGGTTATCAAAAACTCGGACAGACTTTTGGGTCTGCACTCAGCTCCACTATTCCCTGCCTTATCCATCCCTGAGTCTCACATAAGACCTTTGGGATGATGTCCTCTGCCGTGCAGGGTCTCCACTTTGTACTCCGTGTGTGTTGCCCTGGGGCGCCTGGACACGCTATTAAGCCTCGGTGTCTATTTGCTCCGTTGGGAGATGTGTATCTCATTTCCTCCTTTGTGTGCATCGCTTAGCCTTCTGGATCTGAGGTTAACCGCCCTCCTTCCCAGCGATATATGGGTGAGAGCCAAGGCTGTAATTTGCTTACTGTAATTTGCATGCTTACTATAATTGCTTATTTGTTACTCTCTTCTCTGCTGTGCAGTCAGATTCATGAAAGTAGGAACCATATCCATATTTAATATTTGACCTGTGGGCGTGCTCTGTCATGTCCGACTCTTTGTGACCCTAGGGACTGTAGCCCCTCAGGCTCCTCTGTCCATGGGATTTTTCAAGCAAGAACACTGGAATGGATTGCCATTTCCTACTCCAAGGGAATAGGTCCCATCACTTCATGGCAAATTGATGGGGAAACAGTGACAGGCTATACTGGGGGGCTCCAAAATCACTGCAGATGGGGACTGCGGCCATGAAATTAAAAGACGCTTGCTCCTTGGAAGGAAAGTTATGACCAACCTAGACAGCATATTAAAAAGCAGAGACATTACTTTGCCAACAAAGATCCATTTAGTCAAAGCTGTGGTTTTTCCAGTAGTCATGTATGGATGTGAGAGTTGGACTATAATGCTAAGCGCCGAAGAATTGATGCTTTTGAACTGTGGTGTTGGAAGACTCTTGAGAGTCCCTTGGACAGCAAGGAGATCCAAACAGTCCATCCTAAAGGAAATCAGTCCTGAATATTCATTGGAAGGACTGATGTTGAAGCTGAAACTCCAATACTTTGGCTACCTGATGTGCAGAACTAACTCATTTGAAAAGATCCTAATGCTGGGAAAGATTGAAGGCAGGAGAAGGGGACAACAAAGGATGAGATGGTTGGATGGCATCACTGACTCGATGGACGTGAGTTTGAGTAAACTCTGGAAGTTGGTGATGGACAGGGAGGCCTGGTGTGCTGCAGTCCATGGGGTCACAAAGAGTAAGACACAACTGAGCGACTGAAGTAACTGAACTGAACTCCAGGGGATCTTCCCAATCCAGGGATCAAACCCACATGTCTCATGTCTCCTGAATTGGCAGGCAGATTCTTGACCACTGAGCCACCTGGGAAGCTAGGTTATATCTAATGTAACGCACTTTGAAATCCTATTAGGTGTCACCACAAGCTATGTGCTGGGTGCGCCCTGGGGAATCACAGCCTTAATGGAAGGAAGTGATTCTGTGTTCACTGTTACTCAGGCCCTGCAAGCAGCAAGCTCTTCCTAACCCGCTTCATGATTGACCAAGCTGAGTGGACTTTCTCCGAACCCAGCATAGGCCCCGAAAAAGCGGGGGTCTCAGAAACTGTTTGCTCAGTGAGTCAATGCACAAACACACCCAGATTCACAGAGACAACGCTCCCTGATGTTTTTCTATCACAGAACTCATAGAAAATGACAATATTTCAATGGCCCACCGGCTAAACGGAAGCGACCACCTGGGGCCCGCGCACCTCCAGCGCCCCCTCCTGGCTCACCTGTGTATTGGCCTCGGAAGGTGACCCTGTCAGGCCGTCCGGTGCTGCTCACTCCTTTTGCTCCATCCCGAGCGGCCTGCGGACTGTTCTCGGTGGTCCTTCCCCTCTCAGAAAACAACCTGGGGGAGGCTGGCTCAGATTCGGAACCTGGGGTGGAAAGAGGGGCATCAGAGGGGGAGGGGATGGGGGACACGTAGCTAAGGGATTGGGCAGATCACGAGTCCAGGCTCTGGGATTTTAAGCCTACAGCCCCCCTTCCCCCAGCCCCTTAGTAATCACAGCCGCCACACCTGGCCCCCTGACCCTGTACTGAGCGCTTTGCACGCTCCCTGTCACGCACCCCCGCAGCAGCCCCAGGAGCGGACACTGTGATCCCTGCACTGTTAGCTGGCCCCTGAACTGCGCAGGGCAGGCACACAAGCTGGCAAGACCACACAGCTGGGAGGATGTGATGGGGCTGCTGACTTTAGAGCCATGCTCCTCCAGGGAAGTCCCCTGTGCTTTTGGGCTTTGGCACCCTGATCTGCAGAAGGTGGATGATGCGACCCACCCTGCAGTGAAGACGAAGCAAGATGACACCTACGCTCGAAGCCCTTACAGAAACCACAGCACAGAGCCGGTGCGCGGCATGCCGCGGCTGCCACTGGAAGCGCGCGGCATTTCAGAGGGCTACGACTGCCTAACAAAGACGCCCCAAAACCTTCTCTGGGTTTCCTCGAGGGCGGCTGCTGTGGCCCCTGACTCCTGAGCCAACATGCCCAGACTGTGGACTCCAAAAATCAGTCCTGGCAGGTGGTCACTTACTCAGGGACAGTCGAGGCTCCTCCCGAGGCACCGAGGAGGACCTGGCTCGCCGCCTTCCCGTGGGAACAGCTTGCTCTGCACCCCCGGGCTCACCAGACGACCTCTCCGTGGATTTGCTAGCAAAAGAGAGAGAGCGATGATGTCACTGGATGCGGTTTTATGCAGCCTTTAAAGATGATCAGGGAGAAGCCCAACCCAGAGAAATGCTTATAACATAAGGAAAGAGGAGAACATGAAAGTCAAAAGCAAAGACTCTGGAGTCAGACCCACAGAAGATGGCGCTGAGCCTCTCTGACCCTCAGTTTCCTCATCTGTCAAATGGGGAAATAGGTGCGATTACTTCAAAGTGTAGTTGGAAGAAGTGATGAGAGAGTGTCTGTTGAAAACCTTAACCTAGGAACACTCAGAAGTTAGAGATGATTCTATAAGTCATCACAAGTGAACAGCTGCAGAGTGAGTGGGTGAGAGGGTGAGGGTCCTGCAAATGTCCTAGCTCTTCACTTGGGTATGAGTTCAGGGACATTCACTGTATCATGCTTTATTAGCAAAACATGTGTTCAGTCTATTTTATGCATCAAATATGACATGGTGAAAAAAAAAAATCTAAGTGTGAATGAATGAGTAAGTGAGAGAGGGGGATGATTGTGCCCGAGTCCACATGCCAGGGGACAGCCAGAGACCAGCTAACTCTGCCTTCTGCAGCTCCCGCCAAGGCCGAGGGGCAGGAACGTGGGGGTCACCTACCTGCCGTAATGGGAGCTCCAAGCGGCTGAGGAATCTCCTGACCGCTTCCGGGCCCGGGTGGGGCGGGCGCAGCCGGACGCTGAGCGCGTGGGGCGGCCCTGGGGGTGCTGGTGGAGGCTGTCCTCCAGCCTCAGACGGAGCCGGGAGACCTCATCCTGCAGGTCCCGGATGGCCTGGCTGGGGTGGGGGTGGAGACGGGAATGAAGGACAGGTGCACAGTGAACAGGCAGCAGCCGCTCCCTGGGCGCCGGGTCTCTGTCCCTTTCCAGCAAACACGGTCTAACTCTGGACCTTGAAATGGATCTTGAACTCCCTTGAGTGTCTGCTTTCCTCGCTGCATATCTAGACACCTCTCTGAGTTCACGTCCCTGCACATTTGGTGAGCAAAGCAGAACTTTCTTTGAGGTTTACCTAACCTAGCATGCAGGCCCTCTGAGTAGCTATTCTGAAATGCCAGCGACAAAGTTTCAAGATTGAGATGAGGATGCAGAGTGGAGAGAGTCACTCAGTTGTGTCCGGCTCTTTGTGACGTGATGGACTGTAGCACGCCAGGCTTCCCTGTCCTCTACCATCTCGGAGCTTGCTCAAACTCCTGTCCGTTGAGTCAGTGATGCCATCTAACCATCTCATCCTCTGAGGAGTAAAGAGGGCATTGGCTAAAGCTGCACTTTAAAATTTCAATTCTGAGACTTCCCTGGCAATCCACTGGTTAAGATTCCACACTCCCAATGCAGGGGGCAGAGGTTCAGCCCCTGGGCAGGGACCTAAGATCCCACAGGCCACACAGTGCGGCCTGAGCAAAACAAAACTTTCAGTTCGGATCTGCCTCAGGCCCTGGACTGCCCTCCCCTTCCTCTGCGTCTGTCTCTAGAGACCCTGACTGTCTGTCCAGGCCTGCTTCCTTCCCGCCCTTGCTTAGCTCCTCCCCTACAGGGTTCCCCTAAACCTTTCCTAAATTACTCAAGCCCAGCATTCCGCTCCAGGCAGAAAATGCTTGTCTGTCTGTCTCCGGAAGCAGATGGCGAGTGCCTGGCGGCCAAGCAGACCTCCCCATCTCACAACACCTTAGAGCCTCGCATCTCATAGATGCTCAGGGACTGTCACTGATCTGGCCTCCAGACTCCAAGAGGGAGCAGAGGAAAGATGTGTGTGTGGAGAGGGGACAAGGAGACATGTGGTGTTACCTTTAGGTGCCAGCTGGCACTCAGTCACTGAAAGGTTAGGTCAGGAAGGCCAAGATCGTCACATCCAGGACAAGTGGGTGTGAGCAGAGTGGCATCTCAGGGAAGCCCCCAAACACAGCCCAGCCTGTGACTGGTAAGGAACCTCATGAGCCCCTGGCATCTTAGGAGCAAATCTTATTTGTGTTTCTCCTTGATCAGTCCCTGAATCTCTAGGGTCTTGTTCTGAGGGCATCACTGGCATTGAGGCAGCCAATCCCACCCAGACACCCCGGCACACAAACCCCCTACACCCGGGGCTTTAGAGTCCGGGTTGGGCATGGCATTCCTCCCCGCTGATTCCTCCACCTCCAGGTTCTCTGGCTACTGTTTGGACCAGCTTCCGGGGTGAGGGCTCCCCTCAGGGTTAGTTCTTGCCTGGTGGTCCCTGGACTCACGGTGGGGTGGCTCCCGGCGCCACATGCGGCAGACATCGGCTCTCAGATGGGTGTGCCCAGAGGGAGTGGAGACATCTCTCTGCCTATGCCCTGGCACTCTGGGCGTCCAAGGGCAGTTGGTTCCCTTGGCAATTCCCAGGGAAACGCTTGTTGGGGTTTCCAAGGCAAACCATGAGGGTGGCGGCTGCAGGAGAGTGAGAACTCTGGCCACCCGTTAACCCCTGAAAGGCAGGACCGCAGTCCTGCAGTGGTGCAAGACCAGGGCAGCTCTGGCTCCCTGTCCAGGTCAGAGGCCGCTGGGCGAGGGCCTGGAATTTGGACCATGCCCTTGGGTGTCACTTGTCCTCTCCGGCTTGTTTCCATCATGATCTTGGCCTTCCTGACCTAACCTTTCAGTGACTGAGTGCCAGCTGGCACCTAAAGGTCATCTTTCCCTGCAATTTCACTCCCCCTCCTAAGTTTCCCATCTCTGCATCGGTATCCAACTGGTTAACAAGCCAGAAATCTGATTCATTCTGAACCCTTCTTTTCCCCCGAGCACCCTGAAAGTTAACCAACTCCCAAATCCTGTTGGCCCAAGGCCTAATTACCCCCTTTCAAATACACTCCCTGCCCTCACTGACGGCCCCAACACCTCTCTCTGGGGTGTCGTAGCCTTCTCAGCAGTCCCTGGCCTCCACACCCACCATCACCGTGGCCAGAGAATTCTTGCCACAGTGTAAATCCAACCCTGCAGCTTCCTTACTTAAAGCCTCCCTCATTATCCTTAGATGAGACTTTCCACATTCATAAATATTCAGTGAGCACCTCCTCTGAGCAAAGACATCATCCAAACTTCTCACCAGCTGTGTCAAAGGTTCTCTAAGCTCTCCCCCAGGTCTCCCTGTCTTCCTCTCTGCTTTTATTGTTTAATGGCCCACCTTATACTTGAGGATCTGACTATAATAAACATTAGGTGCCTCTAGGCCTTTGCACATGCTCTTCCCTCTGCTGGGATACTCTTTCAGCTCTCTGCCTTCTGGTCTCAGTTAAGATACCACTTCCTCCAGGAAGCCCTCCCTGAAGCCTCTGACTGGGCTAGATGCCCCTTCTCTGTGCTCCCACGGTCCCTCGGGCCTGTGCTATCACTGTACTTATCACACTGGGGATGGAACCTTGTTTCTTGGTCCATCTTACAGGATGGTGAGCTTTACGAGGTCAAGGACTGTCTTGTCCACTACTGTATTCCCAGGGGTTGACATACTGTAGGTAAATAAGCCTCTCACTGACTCAATGGACCTGAGTTTGAGCAAACTCTGGGAGACTATGGAGGACAGGGAAGCCTGGTGGGCTGCAGTCCTTGGGGTCGCGAAGATTTGGACATGACTTAGTGACGGAACAACAACAACAAGCCTCTCGTTCCTCTGCTGATGTCATAGGGCGTGGCAGGAGTGCACTTGCTAAGCGCAGGCCTGGAAACCAACCCCCCAACCTGACAAAGGCCTGTGACTGACTCCTGGGCCAAAGCCACTCAGGACAGCAGGAAGAGGACTAGTCCCCTTTCCCTGTCCTGTCTAGCGAAGCGAGGAAAAATCTTTCTTAGTAGAAAAACTGCACTTGGATTAAAAAGAAAAAATTGAAAAAACATTCTCTTTTTGGTTCATATAATAAACACATAAACTGCAGAAAACACACCCCGGGAAGTGTAGGCCCATTTTGGAAGGGAAATGCGGGGAGGCAGGGAGAGGGGTCCTAGCACCAGCAAGGTGAACTTCTAGATCATTTCCTACGGGCTAGAGAAGTGTCCTCAGCGTCTACACCAAGGAGGACCCACAGGATCCACTGGGAGGCAGGATGCCTGGGTCCCAGCACAGCCACCACTGGATGAGACCCCAGAGAGCCCCTGCCTCCCTTGGGCATCACCCCCCCCCCCCGTCTCTCTGATGCACTTGAATCCTCAGCACCCAAGCAACCAACTTACTCGCGCCCCGTCCTGGTGAGGAAGAAGGTGGAGGTGATCTCTGCGGGTTCACGGGGTGGAGTGGCAGCCACAGGGGCAGGGGTGGGAGGTGGGCTGATTGTCGCGCTAGGGAGGATCGGTTCAGGAATCCGCTTCCGCCCCTTAAACTCTGAGCCAGGGACCTCTAGGGAGGCAGAAGGAGACCAAAGTGAGTTTACACAGAGAGGACCCTTGAAGTGTGAACTTTTGTGGGTGGAAGTATGGTGGGCGTGAAGAGATGGGGCCCGGCTGAGGTCACAGATGAAGCTCCTGTGGAGGCCAATGACCCTCAAAACAGGAAGAAGATGTGGTTTTTGCTGGGAGCTTGGGGTGCAAAGCTGCAGAGGCCCTTATGACTAGATTCCCCCTACCATCCACCACTTTTGCAGCAGATGCGAGTCTCCAAGGCTCTCCTCCTGCAAAGAGCTCCCTTCTTCTCCACATAGACCCTGACTCTGCGCATCTCCAGGCTGCCCTAGGACCAGCCTCGGAGCCTCCACCTCCCTCTGAAATTAGTCACAGCTTTGCCTGCTCACATGTTTCTCAGAGCATTCAAAACTTTAGGCTCTCGACGGGGGTGGGTGACCAGAGTTACAAACCACTCATTCAGCATGTGCATTAAAAACAGTGCACCCTGGGAAGACTACTCAGCAATATAAAAAGGAATAGACTATTGATTTATGGAATAATCTATGTGAATCTCCAGAAAAGCATGCTGAGTGAAAAGTAAGCCGATCCTGAAAGGTTATATATATACGATTTCATTTCTATGACATTCTGAAATGACAAAATTACAGTGATGGAGAAGAAATTGGTGGTTACCAGGAGTTAAGGTGGGGTTGGATGTGTTTATAAAAGGACAACAGGAGGGACCCTGAGATGGTGGAAATGTTCTGTGTCTTAACCGAGTCCGTGTTAGTCTGGTTGTGACATTGCTCTATGGTTTTGCAAGATATTGTTGGGGAAAACTAGGGGAAGGGCATGTAGCCTCTATGATTATCATTTCTTACAACTGCACATGACTTAATTAAACTTTTAACTAAAGTTAAATTTTAAAAAATTAAACGGGAACCTCAAAAAGAGGCAAAGCTAATCTGAGAACAGTGGTTGCCTTTGAGAAGGGTGGGAGCGTCAGGAGGGGCTTGGAGGGGCTGGGGTTCTGATCATGTGGAGTTTTTCTGTCTGTGGTCACTTTGGGAAAATTCATCAGTTTCTGTTCCTTCCTGTATGCTTGTTTTATTTCAATAAAAAGGTCACATGCATTTTTTAAAAAAGTAAAAGAAATCACAGACTTTATAGACACAGAAAGTGTTCATAACACAGCGTTTTATAGAAAAAAAGATTATAAAACATCCATGTATAGTATCCCACTTCAAGTATTTGCAAATAAACACACACACAATGGCATAGAAAACAGCTCAAAGGTTCTAGACTAAAATGTCATCAATGACGGTTTTTAGCTAATTATTGTTTTTTGTTCCCTTTTCAAATTTTCCTATAATGAACCTGTATGATATTTTGCATCCTAAAGGGTAATGCAGATTTTCTTATTGGTTTGATCTTTTTTACCCCATGCGATCCAGCCACCCCAGGTTCTGGCCAACCCAGATACATCCACTCACCCATCTCAGACGCCAGTGCCCGCTCCAGGCAGAAGCTGGGTGCCCTCTGCTGGAGAGGACTGTCTTGGCCAGACGGGGGCCTCTGGGCTCGGCTTCTGGGTCTGCTGGGCTCAGAGGTTCTTCTGGGGATGGGAAGACCCCTGGTCTGGTGGTGGGGGGCTGCATCTCGGGGTACAGGCAGAGTGAAGGACTGGACTAACGTCCCTGGGGTGCTGGGGGCCCATGGAGAGAGAGACACATTGGAGTCACACAGAATGAGGCCACAACCTCCGAGCCCCTCCACATACTAAACCATCCTATCCTTTGGGACTTGGCAGCCCTGGCAGTATAGCATTTCTGAGGATGTGTCTCCACTACACACACATTTTCTTTATAAACTGCAGAGCTGTACACGTGCCTACTCATATACACAAAGTCATAAAGCTCAACTTAGTTTTTAGATAATATACACAGCAATGAAGTTTGTAATCTTCCCTTCCCACGCAGCCCTGGGTAGCCTCAGGGACCTTCGGCTTTGGAGACTGTCACTCAACCTGGCTGCTCTGTCACAACACCCTCCCGGCACATCTTATTCATTCACCGTTTCATCACCCATTTGTTCAATAAATTCCCAGTCTGTCAATACGTGGCGGAGTGACCCTGGGCAAGTCACTTTCCCTCCATCCATAACATGAAGGCAGTAACCCATCCTTGGTGGGGATGAAGTGTGGGGCTCTGAGAATGCCCAGACCCTGTTCTGAGCTCACAGGCACTTTGTTTCTCAGCCAACCCCAAGTGGGTAACACTGATGGGGTCCCCATTACCTGATCTGGGAGAGCCGGTGCTCTGGGGTCTGAGTGAGGGGCGAGACTCTGCTGGTTTCTGAGCCCACGAAGCCACTGTCTGTCTCCGGGGAGGCCATCCAGGGCTCCTGAATGAGACAGTGTTCCTTTAAATCTGAGGAATGTGCCCGGGGAACACTGGGAAACCCTTCCCCCGTGCTGGCCTGGGCCTCACATTCCAGAGGCTCACAGACAGGGAGGCTGGCCCAGCTCCCAACAGCCAGGCCCTGGGCGTGCGGGGTCCTGAGGTGCTCAGGGCCTGGCATGAGCCCCAGGCCAACAGCAGGGACTCCACGCCCTGAGAGGGCCCTGAGCACGCCCCGTGTCCCTGAGGGGTGGGAGCCAGGGCCCTTGGGTGGGAGACTGTAACAGACTTCCTGAACAGAGAAATAGAAAGGGGAGAAGGAGAAAGCAGTCCCACTGTGAGAATGGGATTCTTGAATCCACACGTCTTCCAGGGTGGGCCTGGAATGCCGTGTTCTACCTGATTGCAGAAATGCCCGGGTCCCATGAATTGGGATCGGAGAAGGCAATGGCACCTCACTCCAGTACTCTTGCCTGGAAAATCCCATGGACGGAGGAGCCTGGTAGGCTGTGGTCCATGGGGTCGCTAAGAGTCAGACCCAACTGAGCAACTTCATTTTCACTTTTCACTTTCATGCATTGGAGAAGGAAATGGCAACCCACTTCAGTGTTCTTGCCTGGAGAATCCCAGGGACAGGGGAGCCTGGTAGGCTGCCGTCTATGGGGTCGCAAAGAGTTGGGACACGACTGAAGCAACTTAGCAGCAGCAGCATGAATTGGGAAAAACAAACTGATCAACCACTTATACCTCCAACATACCACGTCTAACGCAGGGGCAAAGGTCACCAACAGAGAGACACGGGTGTCTGCCCTCAATGAGTTCATGGTCGAGTACATATTCCTTACCATGGGCTCATCAGGACTATAGGTGTGTGTGTGTGTGTGTGTGTGTGTGTGTGTGTGTGCGCGTGTGTGTACACATGCAAATGTATGTGTTTATTTTAATTTTTGGATGTGGACCATATGGTCTTTATTGAATTTTACAATATTGCTTCTCTTTTATTTTTTATTTTTAATTTTTTTACTACAAAACATGTAGGATCTTAGCTCCCCTAGCAGGGATCGAACTTGCGCCCCCTGCATTGGAGGGCGAAGTCTTAACCCCTGGGAAATCCCCATATGTGTTTTTTTAGGGGAGGATCCATCTCATAAGTCATATTTCCACAGTGATTTGTGATTCCTGTCGTAGTTTAAAAAGCGCCGTTCTCATGGCACAAACTACTTGGAGTCAAAGACACCACCCCCACCTTCAGCTGTGCTAAGCAGGCTCAGAAAGATACAGGCCCTGAGCTACAGGTCTCAGAGGGGAAAGAGGAGGTCCAGGTGGAGGGGTGGAGGTGCGGGGAGCCACAGCAGAGGCAGGAGCAGCAGGCATCCTGAGCAAAGGCCTGGAGGCAGGAGGCTCCAGGAGATGCAGGGAGAGGCCCTGCACCCACGCGTACCTCCAGCGGGGGCCCGCCGGCCTGGTGCAGAGACTTTGGTGGAAGGCGCTCGGAGATGCCACTTCCCTCGAGGCTGGCCAGGCTGCTCTGGTGGGACGCTGCAGACTTGGGGCCCTGAGGATGGGGGGGCCTGCTGGGGCCGGGAGGGGCCTCCTCGGCTCTGCCCAGACCCTGCAGGTGCCCGTCTCTGGTCACGGATGCACAGACATCTGCTGGCTTCACAGACGCCATCTGCTCCACGGTCTCCCTGGCGGGGAAGGAGACGCATGGTGCCCCTGAGCCCTGGCATGGGCTGGGCAGCTCTGTCCTGGGAGCCATGCAATCCAGGACACAAGCTCTGGAGTCAGGCACCCCTGCATCCTCACCCTGTGCTGCCGCCCTCTTGCTGTGTGGCCCTGGGCAAGGTACCGCCCCTCTCTGAACCACACTTATCTCAACTGTAAAATGAGGATGCTGACAAAACCCACCCCATACACCGGGGCAGAAACCGTGCGGAAATAGAGGTGCCAGAGTACCCTTTCCCAGGCTTTTGGAATTTGCCTTCCCTCTTTCCTATTCCAGCCATTTCCATCAACTTCCATCTACTCAAAAAGACCATGTCACTATTGCAAACAGAAGACCAGTATTTTGTGTTACAGACTGAAGTGAACTTTGCAAATAAATACAAGGAACATGAAAACAGTATTATCATAGTCTAGATAAATCCTGTTGCCTAGTAAAGGCTCTTGGCCTGAGGCCTGCTGGCTTTCTCTCTTTCTCTCTTTTTAAAGGACGATCAAGAGAAGCCCTGAAGACTTTATAGCCCTGAGACTTTCTCCTTGTCGTACATGGAATCTCTGAGACTGAGAATGAGTGATGTTATTTAATGCTGCATCTTTCCGACCAGAGTTCTCATCCCACACCTCCCTAAATCATTTCAAGTGCTGTCAATGATGTACATTTCATGGTTTGTAGAGACACTGAGCTACAGGTCAGGAAAGCTGTTTCTAAACTGTAAAGGGCTGTCTAGCTCCTAGGACAGTCACTACTCTTGTGGTTTCTGAGCTGGTGTGGGACCAGCGGGGAAAGCTCAGTGACCTACTTGAGGGGGACCCCGTGACTTCTCTCAGCCTCCGCCGGGGGCTGCCTGGTGGGGAGCCTCGGGGCCACTGCTTTTCCTGGAGCTGGAGCTGGCCTGTCAAAACCCAGGGTGCGGCCCTGGCCCTCCGCCTCCTCCTCCTTCATCCTCAGGGCTTCTGGAAGGGACTTCACACTGAGGTACCTGCAGAAAAACACAGAGGAGCGTGACTTCAACCCACAAGGCCAGCAAGATCCCACCACAGGGCCAGACGCCCTGGCCTTGGGCCTCGTGGGCACTCACCGCTCCAGGAGGCCGTGGAAATCCTGCTCCACCCGCAGCTCCTTGTGCCTGAGCGGGGCCGGGAGGCCCAGTGGCCCGTCCTCTGCCTCATTGCTGGGAGCGCTCAGATCCGAGTTCATGTGCAATAGGTGGGGGCCAATGCTGGTGGCGTTGGGCTGGGGCCAGAAAGGAGGAGGGGCAGAGATTCAGCAGATACCTAAGACCACTCTTTAAGGACCTACCTTATCCCAGGCTCACCCTGGGTGCTGAAGAGCAAGAAAGAGGTTAGATTCACTGGCCTGTTACTCTTTTCCTGTGTGCGAAAGTAGGGACTGGGTCACTGATCTCCAAAACCAGCTGCCATGAGTGTGCTGTGCGCCAGGCACTGTACACATATCACTTGGCAACAATCCCACCAGTACACAGGCTATTACAGCCCATTTTACAGACAGGTGCTCAAGGCTCAAACAATTTGCCTAAAGGCATACAGCAGCAAGGGGCAGTGCCAGGATTTGAACCCAGATTTTCATTCCAGTGTGAACACGTAGCCGCTCAAAACACCTTCACTGTGGGAGCAGGGGAGTCCCTCAAGATAATGCCCTAGAGATGGCCATCTGCCATAGGGCTGTGACGTGGGCTAGAGGCAATTCTACAAAGCCCCTTCCGTGTATGGTTCTTATCTAGTGCAGCTATCTCTGTGAATAGTCTCCAGATCCACCTGAGTCTACAAGCTAGAAGCCTGGAGGTCATCCTTCGCTCCTCTCCTCTCACCATCACTCCAACTCCAGTCCATTGCACCTTCTAAACCTCTCTCAAGTCCATGCATGCCTCTGTACCTGCCCCATCACCTCCCCAGCTCTGAAGGTGAAAGTATTAGTCTCTCAGTCATGTCCAACTTTTTGCGATCCCATGGACTGTAGCCTGCCAGGTTTCTCTGTGCATGGGGTTCTTCAGGCAAGAATACTGGAATGGGTAGCCATTCCCTTCTCCAGATGATCTTGCTGACCCAGGGATCAAACTTATATCTCCCGCAGAGCAGACAGTCTCCTGCATTGCAGGCAGATTCTTTACCATTTGAGCCACCAGGGAATCCCAACCTGCAAACCCTCTTATATCATCCCCTGCTGAAAAAACAGCAGAGTTTAAAACCATCCACCTGATGTGACCACATACCTAATTCCTAGGGCCCCTACTTGCCTCTCCAGCCACATCTCTTAGACAATGGACCCCTCACTGTCTATACTCTAACTACAGGGCCTTTGCATAAGCTGTTTTTTCTGCCAGATTTTTTTTTTCCTCTTCTGCACCTAGTAATTCCTACTCCTTTTCAGATTTCATTTAAACACGACTTCCTCAAGGAAAGTTTTTCTGACTCCTTAATGAACTCAGATATGTTAGCCTGTTATCTACTTGGTGTAGAACTCCATAATTCTCCTTCAGAGCACCAATCAAAATTAAAGTAACAAGTTGAACTCTACAGAAAATTCCATGAGGGTGAAAGTGTTAGTTGCTCAGTCCGATTCTTTGTGTCTGACTCTTTGCTATCCCATGGACTGTACCCTGCCAGGCTCCTCTGTCCATGGAATTCTCCAGGCAAGAATACTGGGGTGGGCAGCTGTTCCTTGCTCCAGGGGATCCTCCCAAGCCAGGGACTGAACCCGGGTCTCCTGAGTTGCAGGCAGACTCATTTCCATCTGAGCCACCAGGGGGAGCCCACGAGGGTGGAGGCCACCTGTTATTTCGGTTGTTTTCTACTGAATTCCCACCATGTGTCTTGAGTGTCGGCATAGGGTACAAACTTCTCAGATGTCATGAAGCTACTAATGGAGAAACCAGTGAACGAAGGAACAGTCTACTACAGTTGGGTAAAGAGGTACCTCAGGGCCGAGGGCCTGGATGGCCGATGTGCGGGTTTGTTCCAGAGGAGAGGGCGGGTCTGTTGGCTGGTGGGGGGAGGGCGTGGCTGGGGAGCTGTCCAAAGCCAAGTCTGACCCGACTTGCCCAGGCTCCTGCTCGTTGTGGTCCATGAGGTCCTTCAGCTCATCCAGGCGAATTCCCAGCTGGAATATCTCTGCCTCCAGCTCCCTGGAACAAGGAAACGTTAGCGGGTCTTGAAGGCTGTGTTTTAGAGCAGAGACTCCAGAAATGCCCTTGGAGGGCCCATCTGACATCATCACTCAGATTCTAAATAAACAAGATAAAAGTAGACTCCACTGGGAATAAGGAGGCTCAGCCCAAGTTCCCTTCTGCCACCAGCTGGGTGTAAGACCTTGAGTAAATCCCTTTCCCCTCTGGCCTCAGTTTCCCCATTCTCCAGTGAGGGGATTCCACTCTTATCTCCAAGGGCACTTCTCATGGCAGGGAGTCTAAAAGTACACAGATCTCAGCCTCCGAGTATCCCCCATCTGGACACGCTGTTAATTGGGATGGGATTTCTCCCCGCTCCCCAAGTGTGTGAATTAAGGATGAAGCGTGCCCCTCCGGGTGGGGACCTGGGGCCTGGCCCATCTGTCCTCCCAGGCCTTCCTCCCCAGCAGGTACCTGTCAGGATCAAATCTCCTGGGTGTCCCCTGGGAGCCGACAAGCTGCTGGGACAGGTGCTGCTCCCTGCAGGCCTTCAGGTAGTCCTCCTCCAGGGCCGCGTGGGCAGCCTCTAGCTGCTGGAAGACCTGAAATGAGACAGGCCAGTAAGACTCGAGCGCCCAGGCCCTGTGGGCTCTGTCCTTGCAGACACAGTGGATGAGCTGCTCGTGGGTGCGTGGGGTGGCTGTGGGACTCACCCTGGACTGTGGAGACCTCTGGGCTCCCTAGTGTCTGGAAGGCTGGGGTTGGTAGCCTCTGGAACCTGTTTGCCCTGGTTGATCTCCCTGCCCTTAGACTGGTAGGACAGAGGCAAGGCTTAGAGCCTTAGCATGAGCCCCAGAGGGTGCCAGTCTTCCCTGGGTAGACCCGTAAGAACCCTGATGTTCCATGACGGTCACGGTGTCAAATATACTATCGCTGTATCGCCATAAAGACCTACTTCTTGAGAGGCCTTAGTTCATCATACTTGATTCTCAAAACTGTGGGCTTTGGAATATTAGTTACTCTTCTCCTGAATCCAATACATCCTGTTGGATAATACACCCAACAGATGTATTATCATCACCGTCATACTATTGATAACGATAACTGACATTTACAGAGTACTGAGGCTTTGTCTAAAGGACGCTGCATTATTCATTTAATCTTCAGCATAACCCTAACAAGAGAGGTAATTTATCATCTTCATCTAAATGGGAGGAAACTGAGGCACAGAGAGGTTACTTCAGTTGGTGAAGGTCACACAGTGAGTGAGCAAGTTGTAGGGTTAGGATTTGAACCCAGGCCCTCGAGCTCCAGAGCTCATAGTCCCAACCATTGCATGAGGCTCCCATGGTAAACGTGATGCTAGTTAACTCTTGGCTAGAACCATGGGAGGTGGGACCATTATCCCTGACTTCTTATCATCCTCTTCTCGGTCACTCTATGCTAATGACAGAGGTCGGCCAAGGACAACCTAGAGGCTCATCCCCAATCTAGCTTGATCTTCCAACAGCTCTCAACTTCCCTGGATATGGAGGAATTAGAAGAGGGGGGAAGAAAAAGAATAACTTTGATTTTTAAGGTCCTTGACTATCTTCTCAATGGGATCATACAATCCACATGACGTATCTTGTAACTGGAGCATGTGGGCAACATCTGTACAGCAACATGCATGCCTGTGGAGTCACTTCAGCCGTGTCCAGCTCTTCGCAACCCTGTGGACTGTAACAGGCCAGTCTCCGCTGTCCGTGGGACTTCCCAGGCAAGGATACTGGAGTGGGCTGCTCTGCCGTCCTCCAGGGATCTTCTCCACCCAGGGGTGGACCCGCGTCTCTTACCTCTCCTGCATGGGCAGGTTCTTTACCACTAGTGCCACCTGGGAAGCCCAGATGACAACACAGTAACTGCTAATATCATAACAGTGAGAACTGTGAAACCAAGGGTGTTGCATCTGCCCCTTCCAGTCCTCCCCCTCAGCTCCTCTCCTTACCCTGCTCTATGCCTTGAGCATCAGCTGGGCTCCCAACCTGCTGGCTTCCCCTGGGGTCTTTCTAGGGGAGGCATCTATTAGAGGTCAGAGGGTGGGAGGGGAGAGACCTGGGAGAGAGCAGCTTCAGGCAGGTGTGAGTCCCTGGGCTTCCCTGTCCCTTGTCGGGCCCCCTGAGGCTGCCGCCCACATCCCTGCTAACCCTGCTGACAGCTCCTTCACTGATCCCTACACCCGCAGCTTTGAGAGCTTCAACTGCTCCTTCCTGGGACCCTGTCTGATGCAGCAGAAATCTAAATTTTATGAGTGATCATGCTGCTGCTGCTGCTAAGTCGCTTCAGTCCTGTCCAACTCTGTGCGACTCCAGAGACAGCAGCCCACTAGGCTCTCCTGTCCCTGGGATTCTCCAGGCAAGAACACTGGAGTGGGTTGCCATTTCCTTCTCCAATGCAGGAAAGTGAAAAGTGAAAGTGAAGTCACTCAGTCTTGTCCGGCTCTTAGCGACCCCATGGACTGCAGCCTACCAGGCACCTCTTTCCATGGGATTTTCCAGGCAAGAGTACTGGAGTGGGGTACCATTGCCTTCTCCATGAGTGACCATGGTTACCTAGAAATACTGGAGTCCAGAAGGAAATAAGCCAATAATGGTTAGATTAGGGGGTCTCTTCGCCTCCCCATCCCCAGTTTTCAAGCTTTAGCAATCACTTTTATAATAAAGAAAATTTAAAAAGAAAATGGCTTTTTCTGGTTGTCGACAGGTAGGATAATCAGTGGGGAGCTGGGCAGGGCAGTGGTTATGACCCTGGACTTGGGAATCAGACAGATCTCCGTCTGGGCTGTACCGCCTACTGGCTGTGTGGTCTTCAAGTCACCTCTCTGGGTTTCAGTTCACTCCAGTTATGTGAGGTGATGACTGTAACTGCTTTGTCAGGTTTTTGTGATGATAAAATGAATTAATGTACATCAAGGGCTTGCCACAGAGCCTGGCACACCACCACCACTGCATAGTAAGTGGTGACTATTGTGCTCTAGCGATCATTATCATGGAAAGCTAAGCGGGGGCTGTCTGTTCAAAACGGAGACACGGTGTCTGGGATTCCCCGGTCTGCCCTGCAGCAAACAAGGCTTTGGAGGCTGTGCTTTGGGACACAGAGCAGTCGTCTAGCAGCTCCGCGGCATCCTCTGAAGTGGACAGTACCTTGAGTTGGTCCCGGGGTGTCAGCCATCCTGCGTGTATCAGCTCTATAAAGGACTCCACCTGGGCATTGGAGGGGAAAGAAACACGCTCCGTTAATCCAGGCTCAGGTGAGTTCTGCCAACTCCCGCACTTAGCCACAGTCACATTTTGGCATAGGGAGCTGGGTCCCGCCTCGGGACGTGGGTTTTCTGACAAGCACAGAGAGGCAGGTGCCAGAAACAGGCTCCAGCACCGGCTCTTGCCATGGCAGCCTTGGGGAAAATCTAAGCGGAGCTTCCAGGATTTGATTTTATTTCACTCATGTGCCTGAAACCTGTGAGGCAGGATATTAGCTGCATCCTGGTGGGGGTGAGGCGACAGGAAGCAATCCGGATGCCTATCCGTGGAATAGTATGCAGCCGTCCAGAGGAGGCAGGCACGTGCGTGTGTGTGTTCTCACGCACAAATGCCACCATGAACTACTTTCAGCATCAGATCAAGGTACAGGACAGTGTGTATGGTACGCTACCACCTGCTATAAAACATAGAGAGAATAAAAAAGGAAAACTGCAAGTACAGTTGCTTATATATTATAAACTACCTCTAGAAGGATGGAAGAAACGAAAATATTAACTGCTTCTGGGGAAGAGAACTGGATGGTGTCGGGGGACAGGGAGAGGAGGAAGGTTTTCTACTATATGTATTCTCTGAACTTCGAACAAAGTGAATTTATTGCCTACTCAGAAATATACAAATTTGGGATATTAAAAAAAAATCCAGGTACAACATAGTGTATATACTTATGTGACCATTTCTATAAACACATGTGCATTCATTAAACATTTGGTACAAAGCAGAAGGGCAAGAGTGGGAAAGAAAAGTTCACTGAATGTATTCTTTGCCCTGTGTGATGATCTTTACCATGAGTATCTATTACAGTTACAAAAAAATTTTAATTAGGGGAAAAAAGGCAAAGACAATTTGTAGATTTCTAGGAAAGCTCTAGATCAGTGCCAAAGTATACAACTTTTCCTAATATAATTACATTATATAACTTATATAACATATAAAACTGAAGCATAGCACAAGCTACATATGTAATTTAAAATGTTCCAGTCACCATACTAAAAATGTGAAAAGACATAGGTGAATTAATAAGATATTTTATAAACCTAAAATATTATTTTGACATGTAATCAAATGTAAAAAAAGTATTGAGATGCTTTACAGTACACAGGACAAGGAGAAATGTCTCCCCAGAATGGCAGGGATAAAGAGGAATAAAGTTCATGTTGCTACAACATGGGTGAGCCTTGAAAAGACTGTGCTAAGTGAAAAGCCAGACACAAAAGGACAAATGGTACGCAAATCCACTTATATGAAATGTCCAAAACAGGTAAACTCAAAGAGACAGAAGGGAAGCCCAGATGGTGTTCCTGGTAAAGAACCTGTCTGCCAATGCAGGAGATGCTGGAGACAAGGGTTTGATCCCTGAAAGGAGACGATCTCCTGGAGAAGGGCATGGCAACCCACTCCAGTGTTCTTGCCTGGAGAATCCCATGGAGAGAAGAGCCTGGCAAGCTAGAAAAGAGTCAGACACGACTGAAGCGACTTAGCATGCATTCGAAGAGACAGAAGGCAGATGAGCAGCTGGCTGGGGCTGGGGGAAGGGGAATGGGAAGTGACTGCTTAATGAATATGGAGTTTCTTAGTGGATGATGAAGATGTTCTAGAATCGATCGTGTTGATGGCAGCACAACTATGAAATACTGAAAGCCACGAAGCATTAACTTTAAATGACTGAACTGCATGTCATGTGAATTATATTTCAGTAAACTTGTTACCAAGAAAGAAAGAAAGAAAAGAGAATGGTAGTGTTTCTTTGAAAGAATTTGTTTTATGGGCATGGTGATACAACTATTGCATTTCCCTTTTTGCATTGACTACTAGGAAGTTCAAAGCCAAACGTGAATCTGATAAAGTGTTCAGGGTCTTTGTTTATTCACTTCTCCCTAAGTTCATTTTATTTTTTTTCCTACACATACTTCCCCTTTGCCCCAGTTTCCTCGCTTCTGTTTTCAGAATGTGGTTATAATGCGGGTATTTTCTAAGCCGCTTTAAAGTACTTTTGGGAAAAGGCCAAGAGTATAGTTATAAACAATAACAAATTCATCATTATTTTGATGAAAATGAAAAGGCCTCTTGAGAAGTAACTGAGAATTGATTCCATGATGAAAAGAACTGGAGAAGTGGGGTGATCCAAAGAGGAAAAGGGAAAGTAAAGGTTCCATAACCCTTCCAGAATCCTGAAAAAGCTGAAAGTCTCCCCCAGGAGTGAACCAGGAGATACTTCCAAGCAGTTAGACAGAGTCTGATGAGACACAGAGCCAAAAAGGGAGTTAAACCTAGCACTGGGTGACAAGGAGGAGGCTGGAGCTTTGTGGCCTCTAAGACCAGCAGGAAAGTCCCAAGTGAACTCCTACAGGGGAGTGATGAGAGCGCCTGGCACACACACAGCCCCGCCCCCAAGCGGGTAGAGGCTCTGCTTTCTCCGAGGGAAGTCTGTCTCCCGTGGGCAAAGCTGAGGTTCCACTCACCTTGGTCAGGAACCGGCTGGCCTGAGAAGCCAGCTCCTGGGCCCGCTCCGCTGAGGGCTGGTCCTGGGCAATGCCCCCTGCGTCCTCCTGAAGCCACCCTAGGGTGGGCATGCTGGGGGGTGAGGAGGGGCTCAGGTCTCCTCCAGCTGATGGCAACCCTGGAATACACAGTCACTACATGTTGGGGCCAAGAACAGTCTTTCCTGGGGCTGAGAGACTGGTGCTCAACTTCAAAGCCACCACCTGCATCCTCCAGTGACAGCTCAGCCTTCTCATGGTCTCCCCGCCTTTCTGCTGGCCCCAGGAAGTGACCTGGGCAGTGTTGTCCCCATTTATAGGCAAGGACAAGGTGCAAATTTGCCCTGGATCACACAGCTGGAGGCCAAGCCGGACCTCTGGGTTCCCAGCCAATAGTGTGGGCTTCAACTCAGAAGCATGGAGGTTCGATTCCTGGCCCTCCTCTGGAGCGGTGTGACCTTCCTCATGTCGTCACCTCGCCAAGCCTTGGTCGCCTTAACTGTCAGTGCGGTAACACCAGTGGGGCCCTCAGCAGGCTGATGTGATTAACTGAGGCCGTGCATGGCAAGGCTTGGCGCAGGGTCTAGCCTGATGTGGGCTCTACTGTGATGACACGCTTTGTCATACAAATTGTCCAAGACCATCCAGCTGCTAAGTAGAGAGAGCTTGGGCTTCACCCATGCAGCTCTGGCTCAAAGCAGACATTTCCACAACTCCATCTGACCTCTTCAAGTCACAGGGCCCAGAGAGGGGCCTCACTTCCCTCCCTCTCTTTCCCAGCCTGAAGCTAGGGCCACCCTGGGGTGGACCAAGTGTCCCAGGAGCAGTCACCCCAGAGGAGCCTCCAGACACATCTCCCAGACTCACCTGAAGCCTCAGAGGCCTGCGGGCCCTCGGCGGAGCCCACATACCACTTCACAGAGTGGGGCTGTGGGATGGTGAAGGACAAGACCTTGGTCCCCTGGGGCATCGTCCCCGCGTGGATGCTGTGGCTGGGCCGGGGCGGGTCCGAGTACAGGTTCACCTGTCGGGGAGGGGAGGCATGGCAGAGCCCAGTCAGGGGTGGGGCAAACCACCCAGAAGGCATCCCCTTCATTCATGCCATCACTCAGGTGCTCAATAACGATGGATAACGGATGTAAATAAATAAATATAAATAAATAAAAATGGATAATAACTACTGCCTTTCAGCGGAACCTATGGGTGGGGGCCAAACACTGGGCCAAGGGCTTATGCATCCTTCCCTTCTGTCTTTATGGCAGTCCTAAGAGGGAGGGACTGCAGACCTATTTCACAGAAGGGGGAACTGAGACTCAGGCTGAGTTACTCACTCAAAATCTCCAACTGAAAAACCCTTGGGCTGGGATTATAACCCTGCTTTGACTCCAGAGTCTATGGTTTTCCATATTAATAATCTTATTAATTTTGTTATGATTTATAATATAATCTAATCATATTATAATCAATATAGCATTTAACAGATGTAAAGTATAATCATTTTACAATGATATGATCATTATTATTTTTATTAATAAAAACGTTTCTAAGAATTACCGTTACATTGATTTTTAGCTGTTTCAATGAATGCATAAACCAACAAGTGAAGGAATCGTTGCTCAGTTGTAGCAGATCTCCATCCTTTGAGGATGGATTTCATACGGTAACAGTCCAGCATGCAGGAGAGAGGTAGAGAGTCAGGCAGATGGCCACGGAAGACCATCTGAGGTTAAAGACCTGAGTGCCATATAGTGGTTTAAAGCAGAGCCTGGCAGGCTATGGTTTGTTTTAACGAACATGGCTTTAGTGAGCACAGCCAAACGTGCTGGCTTATGTATTGCCTGTGGTTGCTTTCATGCTATAATGGCAGAAGTGAATCATTACCACAGAGCTGAAAATAATCACTATCTGGCCCTCTAAACAGGAAGTCCGCTGATCCCTGGCTTAGTGGATGAGCTCTGTAGTGCCTGGGTTCACGTCGAGGCTCTACTACTGGCTTCGAGTCCTAGAGCAGCTGATTGGACTAACCTGTCTGTGCCCAAAGTGAGTGCTCCATGAACAGCAGCCATTACCCTCCTATCTGTCATCATCAGTGGCATAACTGCTACCATCACCATCATCACCACCACCACCACCACCACCATCATCGTTGCCATGGTTATTTATGCGGCCCTCATGGAGGCAGGTCCCTAAAAAAGCTCCTTTCCTGTGGTGCCTCAGTACCCTCCTGGTCCTCAACATCAGGCAGCTGATCTTACTACCCTCTGCTACCCTAAGGTCAGGAGTGGACAGTTCAGGGTGGGCTCCCAGGCCTATAGACAGGCAGCCTCTCCCTGCTTAAGCTGCTCTTCACGTCCTGGCCATGGCAGAGAAATCTCCTCCAAAGTGAGGGACAATGGCCCAGCCGTGGCTTGGCCCCTGCTGCCTCCCCCCTCTTTCAGGCCCAGCCTCTGATGAGAACAAAGCTGGATTTTAATAATCCCCTTGGCCATCTGCTCAGGCCCGCATGGGGGGACTTGTCTCCCAGCACCCCTCTCCTCCCAAGGTGACCCAAATCTGGGGAAGGCCTGGCCCTGGTGCATGCTCCCCCTTGCCCTACCCTGCCCATCCCCTAGCCTCAGGCCTGGCTGCCCCACAAAGACCCAACCTGGGGGAGCAACAGGAACAAGCAGTTCTCAGCACCTCTGTTTCCGCAGAGGGACCAACGGCCTGTGTGGAGGCCCAGGGAAGCAGGGAGCTGGGGGTGAGTGTAAGCAATCGCTGAGCTGCTTCAGGCCTGCCCCTCCCAACCTGTCTCATGACATGTGCAGGACCTAACCCAGGCCACCCCCACTCTGTTTAAACCCGGGCATCCCATGGTGCTCCCTGAGGCTGCACTGGGTCCCTCAAGGGTGTTAAGCAGAGAAGGATGGACTAGCAAGGGTGGGAAGCAGCGGGTTAAACAACCAACTATTCTCAGCACAGCTGGGTTTCACACAGCCTTTAAAATGCTAATAGGCTTTATGAAAGGGGCAGGGAGTGGGGAGAATAGGAAACATTTCCTCTAACCCTCAGAACACACAAACCTCCCCAGCCCCTCTCCCCACTCCACCCTTCCCTCTCCCCCAGCCCCTCCCCCATCCTTGCATCCCCACCTCCACCAGGTGGCTTGCAGGACACACAGTTTGGGAAAAACGCTTTTGCGTCATGCCCCCTGATTCTCTCCGGGGTAACTTCCGGTCTCAACCCCTCCAGACCCTCCTACAGCTGAGATGGGGGACAGCAGCTGGAGGGAGGTGGCCACAGGGCAGCGAATGCAGGAAGTGAAGTGAAGTGAAACTCGCTCAGTCGTGTCCGTGTCCGACTTTTTCTGACGCCATGGACTATAGTCCATGGAATTCTCCAGGCCAGAATACTGGAGTGGGTAGCCTTTTCCTTCTCCAGGGGATCTTCCCAACCCAGGGATAGAACCCAGGTCTCCCGCATTGCAGGTGGATTCTTTACTGGCTGAGCCAGGGCATGCCTCTGAATTCTGACCCTAAGCTGGTCCCTGGGCAGTGACTCCTGATCAGCCCTATGTCCCTGCCTCCACCCGAGACCAGATCCAGTGGTGCCCCCAAGGCCAGGCCCTGGGACTCCCTGGTCAGCTACCTCAGCGGCAGAAACCAGGACCATCTAGTTTGGCTGTGTTAAACTTAAAAAATAAATACATGAACTTGTAAGCCTAAAAAGACAGTCGACTTGCAGTGGGCTTTGCAGCCAGAACACTGGGCTCAAACCCCAGCTTTGGCACCTGCTTGGCGAGTGATCCTGGGTGAATCCCTTAACCTCGGAGCCTCAGTTTCCTCAGTGGTAGATGACTTAGGACAGTGGTCAGTAAGCATCGCTTATTGCTATTGTTCTTACACTGTAACATCCTCATTCTGCCTTGTCCCTATGCCTCTGCCACATACCCTGCCAGGGCCTGAGCGGAGCTCACCCAGGCATGGCGAAAAACAGTGCCTACTCTGGAATCAGGCAGAGTTTAATCCCCCACTTTTAATCCCTTGCCAGCTGTGGAAAGGTTGCACAAACCACTCCAACTGGCCGAGCCTCAGTTTCCTCCTGCGAAGAGGATCAAATGAGTTGACCCTGGCAGTATGCTTAGCCTGGGGCCTGGCAGCTTTTTACTGCTCAGCAAATGCCAGTCTCCTTCCCCTGGTCCCCACTGGTCGCTGCTCCTCAACTGCTGTGCCCGGCCTGGGTCTCCAGGGTCACATCCCTGGCCTGGGGTCCAGGCCTCCCCCTGGGGGCTCTGAGCAGAGTGAGTGGCTCAGCTGGCTGCTGGGAAGGTCATTCCAGCCAGCTCAACCTCAGTTCAGTTCAATTCAGTCACTCAGTCGTGTCTGATTCTTTGCAACCCCATGGACTGCAGCACACCAAGCCTCCCTGTCCATCGCCAGCTTCCGGAGTTTACCCAAACTCATGTCCATTGAGTTGGTGATGCCATTCAACCATCTTGTCCTCTGTCGTCCCCTTCTCCTCCTGCCTTCAGTCTTTCCCAGCATCAGGGTCTTTTCAAATGAGTCAGTTCTTTGCATCAGGTGGCCAAAGTACTGGAGTTTCAGCTTCAGCATCAGTTCTTCCAATGAATATTCAGGACTGATTTTCTTTAGGATGGACTGGTTGGATATCATTGCAGTCCAAGGGACTCTCAGCAGCTCAGCCTGCAGCTTAGCAGCAGCTCAGCCTGCAGGGGCAGTAACACTTTTTTCTCTGTGAGCTGGCCTCCTTGGCGAAGGCTCTGAGCAAGAAGCCATCCTGGGGTTTCCCGAGCTTGGACAGAGCTCTGGACACAGTGAGAGGCCCGGCTGGAAATTCAGCTCCCCAAGCTCTGCGGACCTAGTGAGGCCCCTCCCCACTCAGGCTCCACGTCCTTCTCAGCATGCTGGGACGTGCGTCCTGCCTGTACTGTTCCCCAAGGCAGGGAGAGGATTGTTCTGCTTCCAGCAGAGTTGAGCTGACCTATACTCACCTTTCTCTTAAGGAGAATTCTCAAGCCAAAGAATCACTTTTTCTAGAAAGCAAAAGCAGGTGAGCTAATGCTACACCACTCCTGGCCTCTTCTACCTTCCCTTTTCACACACTCGGGTCTGGGATACCAGCCAGGCTGGCGTCCCCACATGGTGAGTCCCCACTGGGTCGGGGGAAATGTCCAGGAGGTGCACATGGCTGTGATCCCACTGCTCATGAGTCCCCCTGCTCATGCCTACTCTGTGCCTGGCACATAAGGGCACCCAATGAACACCTTCATTTTAATACCATTAATATTCTCTAATTCTTAGAAAAGTACTTCCAAAACCCAGACTCATTTCTTTCAAAGAGTAAAGGAGGAAGGTAGGAAAGGAGGGAGGGAGAAGATATTCTCAGCCTCTGTTCTTGACCTTGACCTTTGGCAACCTCTGCCCCTTTTGGGGTCCTGATTCTCCAGTCTGTGAGACAGGGGACCTGATGATCAGATCCTTTCTCCTTGGACCTTCTAGGAGCCTATGACAGTGTGGTTTCTCCAGAAGGGATGTCTCATCAAGCCCCCTCAACAGTCCTCCAGCTCTCTCTTCTGCCCCTGAATCTGACTCAGAGAGCTGAAAGAAGCCTTAAGACATGGGGGTTAGGAGGGGGCAGCCCAATGGCTCCCAGGAGGCCTGCTGTTGTTCAGTCCCTAAGTTGTGTCCAACTCTTTGCAACCCCATGGACTGCAGCACTCCAGGCTCCCCTGTCCTCTATCTTCCGGAGTTTGCTCAAATTCATGTCCATCGAGTCAGTGATGCTATCTAACCATTTTATCCTCTGTTGCCCCCTTCTCCTTTTGCCTTCAATCTTCCTCAGCATCAGGGTCTTTTCTAATGAGTTGGCTCTTTGCCTCAAGTGGCCAAAATATTGGAACTTCAGTCCTTCCAATGAATATATTCAGGGTTGATTTCCTTTAGGATTGCCCAGTTTGATCTCCGAGCAGTCCAAGGGACTCTCAAGTGTCTTTTCCAACACCACAGTTCAAAAGCATCAATTCTTCAGCACTCAGCTTTCTTTATAGTCCAACTCTCAGATCCACATATGACTACTGGAAAAACCATAGCTTTGACTACACAGACCTTTGTGGGCAAAATGATATCTCTGCTATTGAATATGCTGTCTAGGTTGGTCATAGCTTTCCTTCCGAGGAGCAAGTGTGTTTAACCCCCTTTTACAGTTGTGCCCAAGGAGGCCAGGATAGAAAGGATCTGCCTGTGTCAGGAGGATATGGGGACGCGGGGAAGTCTTGCTCCTGGAACAGAGCCCCTCCGCTTTCTCAACGTGGCAGCCTTGGAAACACGTCATGGAAGAAGAGTTGCTAGATGGTGGAAAGCAGCTCCCTGGCAGGGAGAGGGTCTCGGAGCAGGATGGGGGCAGCCTGGGTAGGGGCCCTGAGAGAGGAGGCAAGTAAGAGGGAGGGTCTGCATCTCTGCACCCCAGCTCCCGCCCCTCCTCCACTGCTGCTTGATGAGGCAAGAGGCCGGTAGTCGGAAGCAGGAAGCCAGGAGGGACTGCGACAAGTCCCACTTCCTGCCTCACCCCAGAAAAGGGGAAGGTCCCAAGTGCAGCATTCACAGCCTCCCCTAGATGAGTGAGGACTGGGCAGGATGTGGGGGGCAGGTTTCCCCCTTCACACTCCCCTCTCCCGCACTAGACATTCAGAATGGGGGGAGAGGCTGTGGGTGAGAAGACAGGGGAGGAGAAAGGCAAAGGGGAGTATCAGCCCCAGTGTTTGAGCAGAAATTCTGCACTACTCCTTTGGGGCTCAGAGAGTCCAAGTAACTTCCTTAAGGTCACAGAGCTAGTCAGTAATGGAGAGAGGAGTTGCACCCAGGTGGTCTTACTCCAGAGTTTATCTAGAAGGAGAGCTTCTGGTGAAATCCCCAGATTCTAGGATTCGAGGACTCAGAGCTCATCAACAGCCTGGAGAGGGCAGGTTGCCTCCCCAGGGTCACAGAGTGACCCCATGGTAGAACAAGGAAGGACCGCGTCCCATAGCTCCCGGGTCTCTGGAGGCAGGAGGCAGTGGCTAGGGAAAAGCATCATTTTGGGGGGCTGGGCCCACGCCTCCACCCCTCCACCCCTCCATCCCTCCACCCTACCCGGCCCAGTACCTTGGCCCCGAGGCGCAGCTGGTCGATGGTGTTCTCGGCCTCAGCGTACTTGGTGAGGAGCTTGTGGTAGTCCTCCTGCGGGAAAGGGGGCAACGAGGTCATGCACCAGGCCTCTGACTGTGAGATTCCCCCCACCCTGGGAACCCACTTCCCGAAGGGGGCCTCTGGGTGCCTCGGAGGGAAAGGGCTCAGTAGTGGCAGTTCAGCAGACCCACGCAATACAGACCCTATGGCCAAATTCTGGAGGGTCAGAGGCTGTAGGACCACTCATCCACCAACCTGTCTATAGCCCTGACAGGGGTGATGGCCTCAGGGCCGACTCACTGCGATGCATAAGCTGGTCACAGAGGATCTCAGCTACGTGCCTATCTATCTGAACTCTCTGCCTGCATGTGTCTTTCCCATGCCTCTACTCCCAGGAGTTAAGTAATATGTGCTTAGTAAATATTTTTGCATGGCTGATTGAATGAACCATCCAAGGGTCCATTGGTAGGAAAATAGAAGACTTGAAAATCACAGTTGCATGTACTCAGAGTTACAACTTGCCATAAACAAAACCGAAGTGCTTCTTAAAACTAGTCATTACAGAGGAAAAGCAAAAACAAATGTCACTGGTCACCTTTGAAGGAGGCCGGAAACTGACACATTGTTCTGAAAACTGGTCATTAGAAGGACAGAATCCAGCATTTCTCTCGTCTTTCCCATGTGAATGAGCCCTTGGTAACCAAATAGTTGATGAAGGAAAGTTTTATTTTATAGAAGATTTCCAGCAAAAAAAAAAAAAAGCAGGGTACTACCACTCTGTCAGCCTCAGTGAAAGCCTGGATCAAGGTAATGACCATCAGTAGTCATTAACATCACAAATGAGACCAGCAGGCAGTTTACGCCTCCTGAAGGCACCACCTATGACGGGCTCTTGCCAAAAATCCCTACCCACATGGAACTACGATGGGGGGGGTGGGGCGGGAATAAGCAAATGACTACAACCTGGAAACACCTCTAGTTCTAACTGGGCAAAACACAGGACAAAGAGAGGACAAGGAGACATATGAGAAGATATCAGAGGGTGTGTCATAAAACCCCAGAATGTGGGAGACTCCACAGGACAGAACTGGTTCCTTTAACAGATAAATTACACAGAAGAAAGAGATTTGGCAGAAAATGCAAAGAAGGGACTACCCTGGCAGCCCAGTGGTTAAGACTTTTTGTCTTCAAATGCAGGGGATTTGGGTTTGATCACTGGCTAGGAAGTTAAGATCCCACATACCCCTCGGCCAAAAAAAAAAAAAAAACCCAATAAAGACTTTAAAAATGGTCCATCCACGTCAAAAAAAAAAAAAAAAGGCGAAAAAGGCAGAAAGTGATGGTGAGAGACTTGAAGGCACAACAACCAATACCTGTCTGAGCTGTGTTTGGATGCTGATTCAAACAAACTGAAATAAATAAGCCATTTATGAGACAAAGCGGGAGATGTGAATATTGACTGGACATTGGTTAATATGAAGGAATGGGCATTAGGTTTTAGGTAGGCCAATGGTTATCTTTAAGAGAGATTCCTTATTGTTAGACATACACACTAAAATATTTGAGGGTTAAATGATTTGATGCCTGAAATTTGCTTCAAAATACCCCAGGAGTAGCGGGTGAGGAAGAAGAGGTGAGGCCATTGATGAAAAAGGTAGATATGGCTGTGTGATCGGGCTATGGGGGTTCATCCTGCTATTTTATCTCTTGTATGTTTTGAATTTTTCTTAGCAGGACTTGAAAACAAACACAGCCTATCCTTATAGCATGAGTGCAAAAACTGCTTTTTTTTTTTTTAACAACAGGCTTGGGAGTATCTTCATCGCTGGGGGTGCAACACTCCCATCACAAGCAAGGTGCTCATGGATGGGCCCCCCAGATCCCCCAGAAGCCCCCCATCCTATCCAGCCTCCAACCCACACCAGCAGGTGCCTTGGGGTGGAAGTGAGTCAGGCTTACCTGGAGCTGATGGACAAGCTTGGTGGCTTGCTCAGGTGTCTGAAATTCTTGGGGCACCCTGGTGATGGGGTGGGTAGGAGGTGGGTTCTTTCCAGGAGAGACATCTCCACTGCTCAGCAGCACCTCCCGGACAATCTCGGCAGGAGACTTGAAGATCAGTGGCTTGGCAGGGCCCTCGGGCAGCCTGCTGTGGCTCCTGGCCTTGGGGGGGCGGTAGCTCTCATCTTTGGGGAACTTCACCCGGGGTCCCACCTTGGAGAAATCAGGGAGCGGGTAGTTCAGCCGCCCCCGGCCATACTTGGGGGGATCAGAAGATGAGTGGCCAGCCAGAGTGGCTCCCGGCCTGGGGGGTGGTCTGTCCTGCCGAGCTGGCCGAGGGGAGGGGTTGGGAGGGCTGATGGAGCCTGTGAATCGGGAAGGGAGTGGCTTAGGTGATATCCGTGTCTGCTTCCAGGACTGGTCCCCAGGCTGAGGGCAGGAGAGGCTGCTGGTTTCTCTCCTCCATCTATCTGCAGGACATGGGAGGCTCTGGGCGGGTGGTGCTGAGGATCCCTGGAATTCCGTGGGCGTTGCCAGAGCAACACTTCCTTCAGTTCTGTCGTTTGGGTTGAGGAGGTGGTGGCTGGGACTCTGGGGTGAAGTTTCTGCCAGGGCAGTGGGCTGGGGGACATCAGTCCCTCCTTCCCAGGTAGAATCCAGGTTGTCACTGGGGTGGTTGAGGCTCACAGTCCCACTGCTCCAGGACCTGGGCGAGCGGAAGTCAACAGTTGGGTTGACCTCAGAATGTTCTGGAAGTTTGTCTCCACTGGCTTGTTTGCTAGAAGCCATGCAGCCTGTGGGCTGACCCCAGTCCAGAGCAGTGGGGCCGGTGCCCCCATGGTCCCCTGAGCTGAGAAAGGTCTCATATCCCAACCTTGGGGAGCTCTCTCCAGCTTCCTGGACCTCAGAGCCTTGCAGAACCTCACTTGGATCCTCTTTGGTCATGTCCGGTTGAGGATCCTGCTGGGGGAGCCAGCTGAGAGGCAAGTTGGAACTTTCTGGGCTGTCCTCATCCTCTTCTTCAGACTCTGGAAAGACACATCATGGCTTTATATACACTAGAGCTGGACTCACCGAGTCCCATTACCTAGGTCATCTCAACCCCTGGGCTTTCATTTTCTTAATATGAGGTGATGGCAAGAAGCCCAGTAAATTCCCCCATATGGCCAAATATTTACCTACTACCTCCTCTGGTGGTCTCAAAGGTCCTCCAATCTCAGTCCTTAAATCTGGTCGTCCCTCTAGTGTTTCCTGTCTCAGCAAATAGAAACATCACCCCATCCAACTGCACAAGGCAGAAAGCTGCAGGGTGTCTTTGCTATTTCCCTTCCCCTAAACCCCACAATCCAACCTGTCACCTGCTCCTGTCCTGGTTACCTCCTAGGGTGCTGTCAAACTCACCTACTGCCCTAAAGTCTAGAACCACCAGCTTTGCCCAAGCTGATATCCTGTCTTGCCTGGACCACTGTAGCAGCCACTTAATCATCTCATCCTCCATCTGACAATTCACCAGTATCTTCCTGTTGTTCCCAGGACAGAGCTGAGCCTTTAACATGGGCCGAAGGTCCCTGTCTCCATCCCCCATTAGCTCTCCTGTTCCAGATCTTTCCACGGTCCCCCTCAGTCTTTCCTTGGTCTAGCCATGCCACATCCTCTCCTGCCACAGGGCCTCTATACATGCTGACCCCTCTGGTAGGGTCCTCTCACCCTCTCTTTGCCTAGTTAACTCTTATTTGTCCTTCACACATTAGCTCAACCTTGACCTCATCAAGGCAGTCTTCTCTAACCTTCCTAACTTAGGCCAAAATCTCCCTTTTACAGGCTTTCACATGACTGAACACCTCTATTTGGAAATACTTATTATAGTGGCAGCTTTCTATTTATTTATGTGATTGTTTCATTAATATTTTCTTCCCCCACTATACTGTAAGCTCCATGAGGACGAAGATACCCTCTGCTTTTATTTACTATTGTATTTGCAGAGGAACTGCTCAATATTGGTTGACAGAATAGAAAGAAGGAAAGAAGGAAGGGAGGGATAAAAGACAATAATGCCTGTAAAACTCCCCCCAAAAGGATAGTTGTCGGGATTATTATACAGTAGGTGCTCAAGAAATATTCATTCATCCATCCTACTCACCCACCCTCCCGCCCATCCATTTGTCACCCACTCATCCATTGATCCCAGAAGGAAATGGCAACCCATTCCAGTGTTCTTGCCTGGAGAGTCCCAGGGATGGGGGAGCCTGGTGGGCTGCCGTCTATGGGGCCGCACAGAGTTAGACATGACTGAAGTGACTTAGCAGCAGCAGCATCCATTAATCCAACCATCCATCCTTCCAATGATCCATCCATCCACCTACCCACCCACTCATCCATCCATCATCCACTCTCCTGCCTATCCATTCATTACCCATCCATTTACCCACTCATCTACCTATCCATCCATCCATTCACATATCCACTACCCACTCACCTATCAACCACTCACCCAATCATCCACTCTTCCATCTATTTATCCACCTATCTGCCTATCCACCCACCCATCCATCCATACATCCATCAATCCATCCATCTATCCATCATCCATGAAGTCAATGCTTATTGAGCACTTACTCTATCCTAGACCCCATGTCAGCCTCTGGCACAGATCGAGAGTTTCAGGAGATACAGTCTGGGTACCACCAAGCACAGACCCTCTGCTCTGGCAGATGCAACTTTGCCATAATCCTTATGTCACGCTTTGCTCCCCTGTGCTCTTTCCTCTAGCCTTGG
The DNA here is from genome assembly GCF_016772045.2 of Ovis aries. NCBI lineage: Eukaryota > Metazoa > Chordata > Mammalia > Artiodactyla > Bovidae > Ovis > Ovis aries. Next base: position 9,366,454 of record NC_056055.1, on the reverse strand, counting down.
CACTTCTATATCTTTCCACTCCTTAAAATCTCCTTTAGCAAGTCTCTTTTGTTTACAGCAGGTTAAGTAACTTGCTCATGCAGTGGCTCAGAGCAGTTCTGGACTTAGAAGCAAGGTCCCAGCTATGAAGGCAAGTTACTCTCTGCTGATGGGGAACATGCGGTGGAATGAAGAGGTTGGACTTTGGAACCAGGCAGCCGTGGATTCATTCCTGGCTTTTCTGATCTCTCACAGGGCATCATGAATAAGAAGTTGAACTCTGTAGCGATCTTTATCTGGAGGCTAGTCTCTCCTACTGGCAGAGGGCGGCGAGTAAAGAAGGAGACACGGTTTGCACTCTACCCAGCCCTGCGCCTGGGACAGAGTAAGGATACAGGACGTGGCAGCAGCTGGTACATCACAGCAGGGGGCAACCCCGTGACCTCAGGGAGAGATCCCATTTGCCATTCCCTGAGGAGAGCTCAGAAATGGCTCCCGAGTGGGTAGCTGTGGGCAAATCCCACTTTACAAAGACCTGGCCTGAGGAACCTGGGGTCACTGCACGATCTGCTATAGGCCTGATGGCTTCTCTGACATCCATGAGGGCCCACCTGATTGCAGAATCCTAAGACGGGGGTGTTTCATTCATATTCAAATGCAGTAGGCACAACGTAATCAAGCTCAATGGTATTATTACTCCCATTTCACAGATGGGGAAAATCAAGCTTCAGAGAGGAGAAAGGACTTGCTGAGCCAAGCTAGGAATTTAGTCTCAGTTGTTTTTGATGCAAAGAGAACGGTTAGTTTAGAAAACAAGGGAAGCCAACATTCTCGTTGCTAACTGGGACTTTAAAAAATTGTAAAAATGGGCATAACCCCTGAACCAGGCAATTAAAATTATCAAGGTTATTATCAAATCAGGTGTGCAAAGATAGTCTAATGCCATATCTCTGCATTATTTGTAATAGCAAAAAACTAGAAATTACCCAATGCTCAGCAGTAAGAGGATTGGCTCAACAAATGACAGAATGCCCACACCATGGAATTCCTAAGCAGACATTAGAAATGATTTGTGGAAGAATATTTGATAAGCTGGGAAAGTGCTCATATCTATTAAGTTACAAAAAAGCAAGCTACAATATAGCTTGTAGAATGTTCTATATTCATATCACATATATATATATTTTTTCACACATATGAAAAAGAGCAGCTCTCTGGATAATGAGTAATTTTCAGTCTTTTTCTATTTTGGTTTGTTTTTTCTGCAATGGACAATATTGTTTATATAATTTAAATCTTTAAAAAAATTTAAATTATAGGCTTCATAAAGTGGATAATCAACAATGTCTTACTATATAGCGCAGGGAGCTCTGCTCAATGTTATGTGGTAGCTGGATGGGAGGGGAGTCTGGGGGACAAAGCATACATGCATATGAATGACTGATCTCTTTGCTGTCCACCTGAAGACATCACAACATTTTTAATCAGCTATAGTTTAGTATAAAATTAAAAGTTAAAAAAACATTAAGCATAGACTTCATAGATTTTAATTTAAAAAATTTCTGAACTCCACACTCACTTCCCACCTCTCTCCCGCTAGGAGGTGGGATGTTTGGGGTACCATTGTGGCATTGTAGGGGACTCAGCCTCACCCGCTTCTGCAGACTCTCCAGATTCGGGAACCTGGCAACCAGCAGGCCGTGAGTCTGGGCCCCATGTCAGTGGCTGCAGGCACTGCTGGGCCCGGCGGAAGTCCTCCAGGAGCTCGGGGCTGCTCGCGGTGGGGAAGGGTCCCTCCTCTTCTGAGCTGCGTGTGCCACTCTCATCAGCATCCTTTCCCTTTTCAGCCCAGGCCCAGCGCCGCCGCTGGGGCCCCTTCCCCAGGCCCGGCTCGACCCAGTGGACCTCTGTTCCAGAGCTGGCCATTGGGCCTGGCCTGTGTTTCACCTGGGCCCCTTCATCTTCAGGAGGTGGAGCTGCCCCTATGGGCACCAGAGTCCCCACTGGCCCGTCTCAGCACCAGCCATCCTGCTTGTGGCCTGTCGGGGACATAATCAAAGGGAGACCATGAGTCCTCGAGCCCCCTCCTGTCTTCAGGAGCAGGAATCAGCAGCAGGAACTTTGCAATCAGAAGCCCTGGTTCAGTCCTGGCTCCAGCCCTTTGAAGCTGCATGACCCTGACCCAATCATTCCACCTTGGATTCCTTCATGAGTAAAACTGGGGTAACAATTCTTCTTTCCCTAAAGAGTTTTGTAAAATGACATGAGATACAGGATAAGGAGCCCAGAGGTCAGCAAACGGCAGGGTTCCCTGTGTGCTGTGATCATGTGCCAGGGTCCCCACGTGGGCGCTGGGGCACAGGCCCTGCTCACGTGAGAACTGAGGGTCCAGAGGTAGCAGACAAACACCCAGCAATTACAAATCCAAGTAAGAGTGATGGGGAAGCCCAGGGAGGGATCCCAGGGGCCCAGAGCTGGCCCAGGAGGTCAAGATATAGGTCCCATGTAGAGAGCGTGTCCTCTGGGAAACTTCCTGAGCCCGCTCGGGTAAGAATCAAGACTGGGAGTGAGGGAATGGTGAAAATAGCATTCCGGTACCCCAGATAATTGAAAACAGGTACTCAAATGAATACATGTACACACACTTTCCTAGCAGCACTGCTTGCAACCGCCAAGAGGTAGAAACAACCCAGACGTCCATTCATGGATGAATGGACCACCGAGTTGTAGTCCATCCACACAGAGGCATATCATCCAACCACAAAAAGGGATGAACCCCTCACACACGCTACAGGGATGAATCTCCAAAACAAGATGCTCAGTGAAAGAAGCCCAACACAAAAGGCCACAAGCTGTATGATTCTGTCTATAGGGAATACCCACAATAGATGAATCCACAGAGAAAGGAGACTAGTGCTCTTAGCTGGGGCAGAGGGCAGAGGGGAGTGACTGCTTAGCAGACATAGGTGTCCTTTTGGGGTGATGAAAATGCTTTGGAACTAGATAGCAGGTGTTGCACAATTTTATAAATATACTAAATGTTGCTAAATTGTTCACTGGGAAGTGGTTAGATTCATGTTGTGAATTTCATCTCAGTTGGAAAATAAAAAAGAGCATTCTAGGCAGAGGACCATCAAGTACAAAGGCCTGGAGGCAGGAGGGGGCACATGGACATGGCTTCCTGATGGCTGTGCTATTTGTGGGCAGGGGCTGGGGCTCTGAGAACAGACAGTGTGGGCATGAGACGTGATGACCAGACCCGGGGGGCCTCTTGGGTCCTGTTCAGGAATTTGCAGCATATCCCTGACTTGGGAGAGCACCCAGAGGTGTGGTTACAAGTTTCACTCCTGCTGCTTGGGGAGAATGAACCAGAAAGGAGAGCCTGGCTACTGAGGGCGCCGTGGCAAGGGAAGGATGGCTGGAGAAGGGCTCCTCACCGCCTGCCTTCTCTCCTCTCTTCTTTTCCCTCTTCTCTTCTTCCCTCCCATCTCCTCCCCCCTCCTGCTATGGCCAACACCCCCAACACTCCCTCTGAGTCCTGGAAACACAGGGCTGGCAGAGCAGTGGCATGGTCCCACCCACTCTGCAGATGGGGAAACTGAGGCCCAGAGCGAGAAGGGGCCTTGCCTGAAGCCAGGCACAGGTCAGGACAAGGTTGTCATGAGACGTCACCTTCAATTCGGGTCCTGGCTCTTCCCTCCATACCCTGGGGACAATGAGAATAACTCCAGGCCTCTCAGGACAAATTTATCTGTGTTTGTTCCTGCAGCCTCATGAGCGATCGGGTCCTGGTCAGAGCCTTGGTTTTTACCTTTGAGAAAAGCCAGCAAGCAACAATTTCTAGACAGAGTCCCCCAGGGATCAGCGAAGCCCGAGAAAGGCTGCCGCCTACTCAAGGGCTGGTGTAGCAACACTGTTCCCTCTCTAGTCTCGGGGTCCTCACCCTCTTCCCCTGGCCCAATTATCTTCCCTCCTCCTCGAGTGTCCCCCAGACCACCCTGTAAGCCTCTGCGTGATCCCCACCACACAGGCTGGACCCTCTCTGTGCCAGCCCAGACAAGATGCTTTACTGCCTGTTCTCAATCTGTTCTCACCCCAAACAGGTAAGGAGGTCAAAAGAAAACTAGTTTTCAAATGAGAAAACTAGACCTCAGCATGGAATAGTGACGTGGCCGAGACCACCGGGCTGGTTAGTGACAGCAAGATTGCAACTGTCACCTGTGGACACAGTGGGGGAAGGAGAGGGTGGCGGGACTGAGAGAGCGGGACTGAGAGAGCGGCACTGACTCGCGTATATTGCTGTAGACGACGAGGCCGCCGGTGGGGAGCTGCTGTGAAGCACAGGGAGCTCAGCCTGGTGCGGGGACAACCTCGAGGGGTGGGATGGAGCTGGGCCGAGGAGGGAGGTTCAGGAAGGACGGGACCTGGGTCTGCTTACGGCCGATTCACGTCGTTGTGTGGCAGAAGCCGACACAGCATCGTAAAGCAGTTATCCTCCAATTAAAGTTAAAAAAAAAATTTGTAACAATCGACTTTGGCCCAGTGAGGGGCCAATTTTTTTTTTAAAATCACACACTCACCATTAAATATATATTTGCTCATATACCTAATACATATGTATTTCTTATAACATTATCCACATGACTTCTCACATGAACACATTAAAAAATATATATATAATTGAATTTTTTAAAGATCTAATAGAAAACAAATATTTGAAAAGGAAGTTCTAATCCTTGCTCCTTATACTCTCTTGGGGGGCCCGGTAACCCTCTTGGAAATTCCTGATAACTAACTGAACTAAGCGCTCGTACAAGAGGCAGATTCACGCTGCTGTATAGCAGAAACTAACATAACAATGTGGAGCAATTATACTCCAATTAAAAATAAAAGACAGAAAGAAAAAAACAATTCACTTGTTTTGCCTAATAGTAATAAAAACTCATGGGAAAAAAAAAAAAAAACCTCTAAGAATGCAGAGCCCTAGGTTGACCCAAAGAGAGCTGGATTCCAGGGCCTGGGACAGGGCCCAGGAATCTGCATTTTAAACAGCTCTTTGGGTAAGGCTCATTCTTTGCCCTTGACTAGTATTCTTGCCTGGAGAATCCCAGAGACAGAGGAGCCTGGTGCGCTGCCATCTACGGGGTCACACAGAGTGGGAAACGACTGAAGCAACTTAGCAGCAGCAGCAGCAGCAGCAGCAGCAGCAGGCCTTCTGGACGCTGCTGCTACGGCAGGTGTAGGAGGTGCAAAAAGTCGTTGTTTTTCTCTTTTTGAAACTTCTGCCAAGAAGGGGGGTGGGGGAGGCATGTGGGGTTTTCTGATGCTTTAAAGGGCTTTTTTCTAGCCGTGCCACAGAGCAGCCCGCCCAATCACAGGGGCCCCGAGCGCACAAAGAGGAACATCCTGTCTCCTGGGATGACTCAGTCATGGCAGAAATCTCTCTGTGACCAGTGGTAACCGCCTGTCAGAGGCAGCTGCGGTCACTGGCTGGACTTTTGCACATGTTCCCCAGGCCCCCAAACCTGTGAGCCTTTCGTGAGCAACACCCCTGCCTTTTGCGCAAGCCACAGGCTCCAGGACCAGTCGGTCAGCCAGTCAGTCAACAAACACACACGAGTGCTACTCACATGCGGACTTCACACTGGGCCAGGACAGTCGTTCATTAGACAACCAAGAAACAGAAGCAGGCAGGGGTCCAGAGACAAGCTTCTGGGCTTGGTGCAGCTGCTCCACCTTGAACAGCTGGGCTTTGGTTTTCTCACCAAGATGGAGAAAACGCCAACTGCCTTTCAACCACGGGAGGTGGCACCCTATGAGGGTGGTCTGAGGGGCAGGGGCTGTGATAACAGAACTTTGAGTTTCCTGGTTGACTTGTTGGCTTCTGAAGACCACAGACTCACAACTCTCAACCCCCTCCTCCTCCCTGAGATCCTACTTCAGAGTAACAAATATATTAATATATATTGAGTGCCCAGTGGGTGCAAATTAACTTAGAAAAAAAAAAAAAAAACCCTGGGACTTCCCTGGCTGTCCAGTGGCTGGGATTTATTTCACCTTCTAGGGTGTGGGTTGGAACCCTGATTGGGGAGCTAAGATGCCGTGTGCCTCGAGGCCAAAAAAACAAAAGGAAACAGAAGCAATATTGTAACAAATTCAATAGACTTTAAAAATGGTCCACATCAAAAGTCAAAAAAAAAAAAAAAAACCAACCCTGTGATCTACTGTGTGCCAAGCGCTACACCATACCCGCGGAATACAGACGTGAGTAAAAGCGTTCCAAAATCTCAGATGGGGGGCACAGAAGGGCTATTGTTGCAGGAAGCCTGAAGCTGGGCCTGAGAGACAAAGGATTTGGAGGAAGAAGAATGAGGAAGGGTGTTACAGGCAGAGGGAACGGCGCAGGCAGAGGTGCAGAGGTCTGAAAGGGTGAACAGAAGTTGAGCGAGGGCTACGGCAGGGGCCCCTGACTGAGGGCCAAAGGCAGGCTGGTTCTAGTCGGCCTTCTGAGGGCACACGGCGGCTTCCGAGGGGGAGCGGTGGGATTGGGAGGCTGAGCTCGAGAGAGCCCCAGGAGCACCGAGTCTCCTCAGGAGCTGGGCTGTCTTTGGGGGGCCCTGCCAGCTCTGAGGGAGCTAGCCCCAGGAGGCAGCGCCAGCCACTCCCTGCGTCTTTGGTGCACCTCCTCCCTGCCGCTCAGACGGTAAAGCGTCTGTCTACAACTCGGGAGACCTGGGTTCGATCCCTGGGTTGGGAAGGTCCCCCGGAGAAGGCAATGGCAACCCACTCCAGTACTCTTGCCTGGAAAGTCCCGTAGATGGGGGAGCCTGGTAGGCTACAGTCCATGGGGTCGCAGAGTCGGGCATGACTGAGCGACTTCACTTTCCTTTCCTACCATTCCGTACCGCCACGCCACCTCTCGCCTGGTTCTCCTGAGGGTCTGTGAGCCCCTTGTGGTGTCTGTCCACTTCCTAGGGGCTCAGCCACCCCCATGGGGCTTCTCTGTCCCCTCAGTCCAAAACTGAAGACCCTTCCCTTCACGGCTCCGTCCCCAGGTTCTCCTCTGCCAACTTCAGCCGCATAGTCCACCTCTGATCCCCCACCAACCCTGCCCTCCAAAGCCCCGTACTGTCCAGCCAGAGCTCTCCGAAGCCCCCCACCACCCCCACTCAGTCCCTGACATTTCCCAGATGTAGAAACTGAGCCGGAGGGAGGTGGCCAGCTTTCACAAGACCTTGCAGCCCGGAAGTGTGGCCAGCGATCGAAACCCAGGGCTTGGGACTCTGAAACCAAGTCCGTCAGACTCAGTGAGGCAGTGAGAGGAAGGGGAAGGAGCCCCCTCCGCCCTTTACCAAGTGGCTGGGCCTCTCTGAAAAGACAGGGCTTTTGAGCTCACAGCCCCGTACTCAGCTGCCCTCCGTGGCTAGCCGGCAGGGCACAGACCTGCTGTTATCAAGGGGCGGTCCTGCCAGCTGTGTAGAAACTAGTTCCCTGAGTTCCCCAGCCCCTCTCCACGCTGCATGTGCCCCCTGCCCACCAGCGGCAGTAGAGGCCGAGGAGAAAGAGGACAGATTCCCCTCGCTGCTGAGGACTCTTGCTCCAGCAGTCTGAAGGGCTGGGCTGGGTCTGGGGGCCCCTCTCTCCCTGGCTTCTCTCCTTATCCTTGTGCAGCAGAAGGGACCCCACCCCCCACTGCCTCTTGGCTGCTCCCCACCCATGCATCATGTCTGAAGCCCCTTAGCAGCCCATGGGACGAACTCGCCATGTGCAGACAAGAAAGAACTCCCCAGGCACAGAGAGGGACCAGCACTTGCCCCAGTTCACCAAGATCAGAACCAGCGCTCAGGCTGGGATCCAGGGTTCTGAGGCTTGAGGAAATGCCCCCCAAATCCACCCCTGCCCCTGGGGCCTGGGCTCCCGAAAGCCGCCGCAGAGAAGCAGTACGGCTGCCACAGCTGCCACTTCCTGGCTGGGCTGGTCCAGATGCCTGGACTGTCCCAGAGAGCCTGTGACTGGCCCATCCAGGGGAAGGCGGCTCCTCTGACCCCCCCGCCCTCCTCCGCTCCCTCACCTCTCTCAGGCTCCACCATCATCCTTCTGGCCCAGGCTCAGGGGACCTGCATGTGAGGTCTTTGTTCCAAACCTGGGGAGCCCCCTGTCTCCACGGCACCCTGGCCCGCCTCCAGGCTGCTCTGCCAGCCCCAGCCGCTGCTCACAGACAAGCATCGCTCCCCACCTCTCCCCGCCCCTGCTGTGGCTGAGGCCGCCTTGCCTCGGCAGGAAGCGCCCAGCCTGATTTCCTACAAGTGTTTCTCAGAAGGAGGGGGTTTGTCTGTGCGCAGAGTAAGAGGGAACAGAGGGAGCTTAACCCCTTGCAGGCCCTCTGCGGGTTGGCACCGCTCAGGAAAGGACTTGAAGAAACTTCCAATGTCAGAGCTTGGGACCATCTCCACCAGAGTACACACTGGGGACAAAAAAGCCCAGAGAAGGTCAGAGAGTTGGCCAAGGTCACACAGCATGCTGAGCCTGAAAGGAGGCCTCCAGCAGCCTCACCCTCTAAGAGCTTTCTCTACAGCCCCTACTCTCCAGATCACGACCTTGCTCGAAGCCCTCTCACTAGGGCACAGTGCCCATCTGTACAATGGGAGCCTGGGCTGGGATTGGATGGGAATGGGAGCCAGATGCTTGCTTGGCACCCTTCCAGCCCTTTGCAGCCTGTGGGATGAACTCATCATGTGCCGATAAGGACACCCCAGGCACGAGCGTTTGCCCAAGTTCACTGAGATCAGAATCAGAGATCAGGTTGGGCTCCAGCTGGGATACTCTGGCCCATCTGCCAATATGTGATCCAACACCTCAGGGAGGCTGCAAAGATTCCTGCCATCCCACCTACCGTCCTCATCCCAAGCTGGGCCTGTAATTAAGAGGGGTATTTTCCAGGCATTATGGAGGTAGAGAACTGGCTGATTGCTGATCAAACTGAATTTCACTGGCAGGGCACAAGACAGGCCAAGCCCTCGCTCCATGAGGCACAGACAGCAAACAAACGAGGAGAGAGACAGAGAGGGTGACATGAGATGAAGATGCATATCCCAGGCTGCTTTCAGTAACACTGATGCCTAGGTTCACCCAGAGTAACAGCATCAGTCTCTGGGCATCAGTGATTTTACAGTGTCCCAGGTGACTGGAACGTGTGGTCCTGGTAGCCAATCTGTGGGTCAGAGGGTCATGTCTTGGGGCAAAGAGTTTGGGGATGGCCAGGAGGATCTTTGCGAGAAGGTGACATGCAAACAGGGGACCAGAAGGAAAAGCTGGGCAGGCGTAAGCCACAAGAAGGGCTGAAGGTAGAGTATTCTGGAAGGGCGAGTGCAGAGGGCAAGGTGGGAACCAGCGGGGCTTTACCTAGGAACAGTAAGTGTGTGTACAGAGCAGAGTGAGCCAAGGGGGAGAGGGGTGGCCTCAGTGTCCACCCCCTGCAGTCTGTGGCTCCCAGCCCTGGCCCTGCCCAGGATGCAGGGATTCTGATTCAGAAAACAGAAAGAAAAAGACACTGTGGCCTCTGTATTGCCCAAAAAGCCCTCCGATTAGTGCTGGTGAGCAGCCAGGTTTGGAAACTACCCAGGTAGGACAGAAAAATGCATTCTACAGACAGTTCGGACCTGGCTTCAAGTCCCAGTCCCACCTCTTTCTTGAGAACTCTGTGACCTTTGAGCCTTTACCTGTCCAAGCCTCAGTTTCTTCATTTATAAAACAGGGATAAGAAGAATAGCCGCTCTGCAGGACTGCTGCTAAGATCCAGTGAGGTAACATTTGCAAAGTGCAGAGCCCTGGGGCTTGGAACAAGCACGGAAGAAGGAATGAATGAATACTCCCAAGGTTAGTTTGTATCCGGCAAAGCTAGAACCGGGTGCCCTCATCCCAGTAATCACCCCATCCCCTCCCCTGCCTTTTTCTCACATCTGGGGGGCGGGGTCTACCCGCAGCCTCAGCCAAAGGTTGAACGGAGCCAAATCCTAATAAGGCTCCTCCCTGCCAGTTCTGGTGACCATGTGGGCCATTGTGTGAGGGGCGGGCTCCCCTGACACCCCGTCACTCACTCACTCTCCCTCCCTGGCCATTAATTCAGGCAGAACTGCCATCAAAGCGCCAGGTGGCTGCTGCTTCCAGGCATGCCCTGTGGCCCCTAAATAACCCCCCACCTCTAACTTAGAAGCAGGCGCTAAACCTCAAGGAGACAGCCCCTGTGTGCCCTGTTCCATCTCCTTGACCCCCCAGGCTTACCAGCCCTTCTCCCTGCCTTTGCTTGAGTGGTGCCCTCTGCCAGCAAATCATCTCCAACTACAGGCCGAATCCTACTTAACCAAACTGAGCTCATTCATTATATGGTTACCCTGGCACCTGCCTTGGGCTTCCTTGGTGACTCAGATGGTAGAGAATCTGCCTGCAATGTGGGAGACCTGGGTTTGATCCCTGGGTCGAGAAGATCCCCAGGAGAAGGGAATGGCAACGAACACTCACTTTTGGAACCCACTCTTCTGTTCGCAGCTTGGCCCCCATCTTTGACTCAAGTGCGCAGGCCAGAACCGACCATCATGCCGGATACTTCCTTCTCCCTTACACCCAATGACCAATCCATCATCAACTCCTAGTGATTTTATTTCCTAAATCTCACTGGAATCCATTCCGTCTCTGCATCTCTACGTGGCCTCTTGCAACAGCATCTCCTGGAAAGCCCAAGGATCTCTCCAGGTCCTTCCGAACACTGTACCAAGAGCTCTTCGCAAAACGGACGTGTCCAAACACAGCCCTTCTCTGCTGAAAACATTGTGCTAAACTGCCCATTATTGTGAGAAAGAAGATGAAACTCCACAGCTAGGCTGCACTCCAGCCTCTCTGTCCTCAGCATGCTTATAGAACACGGGGGGCTCCTTGGTGTCCCTGGGACAAACGTACAGTGCTCCCCCTCTTCACTCAACCCCACTTCTCCCTGGTGACTTGCAGTCACCCTGCTGATCCCAGAACCTTGTGCCCTTTTTGAGGACTTGCCAATTGGAATTAGACATTGGGTCTGCTTCCCAGGTGGCTATGGTGGTAAAGAATCTGCCTGCCAATGCAGGAGACATAAGAGACGCCGGGTCAGGAAGATCCTCTGGAGGAGGAAGCGGCAACCCACTCCAGTATTCTTGCCTGGAAAATCCGACGGACAGAGGAGCCTGGCAGGCTACAGTCCATAGAGTCGTGAAGAGTCAGGAGTGACTGAGCGCGGTCTGCCTGACAGCTGGGAGCTCTGTGAAGCGCACCACTGCATCCAAGTGCCCAGCACAGACCCTGACCCGCAGGAGAAGCGCGGCGGACACCTGCTGGCTGATTTTCTGAATATAGCCTGTCATCCCAGCCTTGTTTGTGGCCCCCACAGCCACCCAGTGAGGCTGACGTGACATCCCCAGTTTACAGATAAACAGAGGCCCCAAGAGCCACAACAACTTGCCCACAGTCACAAAGCTGGTGAGTGCCGCTGGAGATTCAGACACGCAAAGACCCAAGTCTTAACAACCATGCTTGGTGCTCACACTGTATATACTGTGCAGATCATTAATAATCCAGGCACCAGAAAATCAGGAGGGGAGCTTATAACCAGCGAATGTTCTGATTTTATAAGGAGGCTCTGGTTCCTCATAAAGCCTTTCGGTTTTCTAAAGTGCTTTCTCATCCTTTATAGCATTAGATGCTTGAGAAACACCTTGGGAAATGGGCAGGACAAGGATATGATTTCATCATATGCATCAGGAAAACAGAGGCCCAGAGATGGGTCAGAAGCAAAGGAGCAAACACAAACCTTTGGCCCCTACTGCCAGCGACTTAGCAGCAGCAGCAGCCAGGCTTGAGCACCTTCATCAGAAGCAAGCCTGGAGGGCTGCCTGCAGTTCTCACCACAGGAGCCCAGGAGCCCTGGCTATTTGTTCCCTCAGCCCCTGGGTCACAATGCTCTAATGTCCTGATGGCTATTTCTCACTCACACTCCCTACTCCCCACCTCCACAATCATCCTTAAGCCCCACCTAAATGCCTGGCACGTTAATCAGGCTGGAAAGTGAATCTCTTTCTTCAAGCCTTCGGATGCCTCCCAGGACACAGCGCAGGACATGGCCCACGATCCAGACGGGCATTGCTGGCTGATATGATGAGCCCTGGACAGCTGCTTCTTTACATGATGTCCCGAGGCCCATGGGGTACCGGAGACCCGCAGGCTTCTCAGCCATCCTGAAGGAAACTGTGCCTGTTATTTCATCCTCAGTCCCTCCCTGAGCTCTCTCCTTCCCTGGGGAAGAAATGAAAACCCACCCTGAGGTCACCCGCTGCTTCCTGCCCAGGTTGCTGAATTTGCTCCGATTGTTAAAATTCACAGGGGTGAGGAAGCAGGAGAGACTTTCAGGAGTGGACCCAGAACTGATGGAAGCATGGCTTGGGAAGCGGAGACCCAGTTTCAGCCTGTGTGATGCTGGACAAAAGCTTTTCCCTCTCTTGGCTCTGGATCTTTGAGGCTTAATGGGATTCTCTCTGAGGTTATCAGAGTGGCCTTCTATCATGAAATCTCCTGGGTTCTTTGATTCCACTTGCCCACACAGGCAGAAACACTAAGCTGATGGGAGGCTGTGAGGAGCAGGGGTTCAGGGCACATGGGTTTTGTGAATAATCAGAGGCCTCCAGGGTCTCTCTTGGAAGTTGTGTGGCCTTAGACAAGTCACTTAACTTCTCTGAATTCCAGATTCCTTATCTATAAAATGGGGCTTTACAGGATCTTTGGTCAGACTACATACCCTAAAGCCATGGCCAATACCTAGGTGGCACAGAACTCATGAATAAATGACTTTGGACATATCTATGTAATGGCTTTATGGCCTGCTCCCTGCAGGACTGAGTTTAACTTGCTTGGCTCTCCTAATATTAGCCACAGATCAAGCTCTGAGTCCTTTTCACAAAAGGCAGCAGCCAGCCCTTCTGACCAAGTGGAGAGAAATGCTGCTACCTCCCAGGGATTCTTCTCCTTGTGGCCCCCAAACCTGGTCTGGGGATCATTGACCCAGCTAGAAACTGTGTCCGCACCCTGAATCATTAAGGAGGTCTTCCTCAGCCAAAGAAAACACAGGTTATGTAGGAGAGTGTGCTCATATTGAGGAAAACACACTCATGCTCACACACTCACTCACTCAAATTTATCTTCCATGGAAAGAGTTCAACAACAAAAAAATGTGTGCATGTGCTGGGAACACATCGCTAACAGGAAAATTCTATTGTGCACCTATTGCATAATGGCCCTTCCATGGATTAGAAACTCATTATTTAATCCTCATACCAACCCAAGGAGGCAGGAATTATTATGCCCATGTCCCAGGAGAGGAAGCTGGGTTTGAATCAAGTTGTCTGAAACCAGACACTACGATCTTAATGACTTTGCAGCTGAATCTTACAGCAGGTGGAAAGGTGGGAAACAACCTCGGTGTCCGATAACAAGGGATCATTAAAAAGATAAATGATGGAAAAAAAAAGATAAATGATGGCATTTCCACTCAAAGGGCTATTGTACAGCGAGGAACAGTCATATTGTAGAATATAACGTAATGCAGAAAACTGTCATATGTTAAGTGAACAAGCCAATTAGAAAATAATAAATATCTAATTTGAGTCCATTAAAGAAAAACACAGTAAAATATGGAGGAAGTGGAGGGAAGGAGGGAAACAGGAAAAGAAAAAGAGGATTCCTCCAAAATGTGTACAATAACTATTACTAGGTAGAAAACTAAGGCAAATTTACTCCTTTTCCTTATGTGTATTTTCTAAAAATAACAGCTATTTTAAAAGTAAGAGTAAAATGAACTTTCACTATTTGGTAAAAAAACAAAGCAAAACAAACACAAGCCCCTGCTGCACAGCTGTGCAGGTCTTCATTCTGATGTGACCTTGGTCCTGACCCTGCTCAGTTTCCCTGCCTGTGAAAGCTGGGAAGGCTGGGCTCTTCCAGGGCCTTCGCAGCTCTGACATTCTTCGGTACCCCCATCCCACATCTCCTCTCTTCCTCTTTTTAGACTCTGCCCTTGTGCTTTTTCACATGGCTTACTCATGAATAAATAATACACAGCCATTATGCAACATGTAGGATTATGTGAAGATCACAAAAAGGAAAGGAAGCAATCCCAGCCTCAGCCTTAGTCTAAACCTCTCGGGACACGGCATGTGCCGTCTCATTGGAACTTCATAATCAGGCATAACGTGACAGACAAGGAAAGACCCAGAGAGGTTATACAATTTGCCCAAAGTCACATAGCACAATAGGAGCAGAGTTGGATCTGCACCCACAAGTAAAGTGTTACCCTCCAAATGAATCCCTGATTTGAGGGCAGAGTGGCTGAAAGTAGCCTCCTGACCCCTGAGGTCCCTCCTTGGTCCTTGGTCCTTGGCTGTGGTCCCAAGACTCTAAGAAGACTCACAGCTAGGCGTCCAAGTCTGGCTTTGGATGCCCACAAGAGGCTCAGCTTGGAGTGAAGGATGTAAGGAATGCTGGTGAGGATCTAGGGAGGTGGTCCAGGATCACCTCTGGGGGCAGGCAGTCTCTCCCTACGGTCTAGCTGGAGTTTGGCTGACACTTGGCAACGAAGATCAGACTGAGATGGGACTGCAGGCTGGAATAGAGGAGGGACCAAGAAATTAAAAATGTGAGAGTCTGGGGGCTGAGAGGCCTGGGTCCAAATCTGGTGGTTCTGACCCTAGATATGTTTCCAAACATATATTCCACAGCCTCATCTACAGATAGAGGGTAACACTGTCCTCAGGGCCTTGCTTATAAGGAAGCATGGCTTGGGAAGTGGAGTTACAGGATAGTATTTGCCAGGCTTAGCACATGCACTCAGAAAACCAGGGGCCCTGTTAAAAGGGTGAGATGAATGGAGACAGTAGCATGGAAGCACATAATATGTAAAATAAATAGCTAATGGAAATCTGCCGTATGACTCAGGAAACTCAAACTGTAACAACCTAGATGGGCGGGAAAGGGTGGGAGGTGGGAGGAAGGTTCAGGAAGGAGGGGACATATGTATCCCTATGGCTAATTCACGTTGTGTATAGCAGAAATCAAACCAATATTGTAAAATAATCATCAATCATGTAAAAATAAACAAATATGATTTTAAAAAAAGAAAACCAGGTACCCTGTTAGCTTTCTCCTGGCTCCCCTGATCAACCAGAGCTTCTTCCCAGCTGCCCTGCCCCCCAGCTCACCCTCCAATCTCTTCAGCACATGCTGCTGGATAAAGCTTCTTAGAGCATCATTCTGACCAAGCCTTTCCCTGCTTAAAGGCCTTTGGTGGCCGCTGTCACTTTCAGGTTAAAGGCTAGACATTTTGGCTTGGAATTCAGGCTTGTAACAACCTGTTCCCAAGTCAGAGGGCTGTTGCATTGCACCACTCACATCACAGACTAGCAGCCTCATCTCATAAAAGTCACATTCCAAAATTCTACACTTCAGGGGAAGAGTAGTGGGGAGCAGGCCTTGGCCAACTTTGGCTGTCATGCAAAGGCCAGCCTTTCATTACCCAATACTCTTCACATGCAGCTCTCTTTAAAAACAGCAGGGCAGGAGGGGTGGGGGTGGGGCTGGGAATCCCCCGGCAGTCCAGTGCCCAGGACTCCATGCTTCCACCTCAGGGGGCCTGAGTTTGATTCCTGGTCAGGGAACTGAGATCCTACATGCCCCATGGCTCAGTCAAGAAAGAAAGAAGGAAGGAAAGAAAGAAAGGAAAAGGAAAAGCCCTGAACTGTGGCCTTTACTAATTTCTATAATATAAATGCCCTTACTGTGGTCAGTTTCATGCTACCAACACAATGTCACTGAACACAGCACTGGGAAGAGATACATACAATCAGCTCTCACCAGATGACACACCCCTGCAACATCCCCAAATTACAGCAGACTAACCCTGAAGAAGAGCTGTGTGAGCTCAGGTGAGTGACTTAACCTGTCTGAATCTGGAACTTCTCATTTGTAAAATGTAAAACAATAACACTCATCTTATGGCAACAATGTAAACACTAGTTGATCAACAACAGTATACAGGGTACCTACCGTGTGGTAGAGCTCTGTACTAGGCATGGAGAGGGTGACTGGGAACAAGATGCAAAAAACTCCTGCCTTCCCAGACTTTACTTGATGCAGTAAAACCTTTGGCACAGCAGCTGGAAGATAGCATTCTATATTATTAACGGTCTTATTGTTGTTATGCCTTCCTTTCTGTGGACCTCAGTGTCCCCCATTGCCAAACTTAGAATGTAGCCTGAACAAAACTTTCAATGATGCCACCTCACTTGAGCCTTAAAATGTCATCACCATTCCCATTTTGCAGAGGGGGAAACTAAGGCACTCAGAACTGAAGGCAGGCTGAGGATTCGATCCAAGGTCTTCTAACTCCCAGTCTTTAGATCTGTCCCACCTCCCTCCCAGACTGAGGAATCACAAAAAAGGCCTAGAATTCAGCTGGTGACTCAGCCGGATGCTGGGGAAAAAAAAAAAAAAAAAAAAAAAAACTCTTTCTTTCCTACTTCATGGGGGTACACTGAAATGTCTTTGGTGTGCACCACTTTCCAAAATACCCTCTCAGCATGCCAGCCACATTGCCAGGACCATTCCCAGTCTCTCTGGAAACCTTGGCACTTCTGGTGGACTCTGTGGACTGATGGGAGCTGATGAAACCCCCTTGCAAGAAACAACTCAAATCACATGTTTCAAATGCAAACTTCTGGACTTTGGGCCTTTTCCTAAAGGCCTCACATGGGCATCTTCTCCCTCTTTCTGAAGAACAGAGACCACCCCTGAGAATAAATAATCCTCCAAAGACCATAGGGTCCATCCCCTATTGGTAAGTAAGCCAGACTTAGGGTCCCTCAAATGGATAGGTAGCAATTCTGTTTCTTGACAAAACGAAACCAACAGCCTCCCCCCCCCCCCCCCCCGCCCAAAAAAAAATCCACCAACTCCAAAGGAGGTGCCTGGAAATGTCTCTTTGGAAGTCCCTCTGTGTGTCTAACCCCAGTCCTTCATGCTTCACTTTCAGTCATTTCTTCTCCTTGCGTTCTAGAGGACAGGAACAATGTCTCTTATCACTGCAACCTATCTCAGCTTCTTTTCTCAGCTCCAAAATAGCCCAGTCTTATTATCAGCAATGTTCCTTTCCAACTTTCTTAACTTTGAAGCAGACACTTTCCAAATGTAGGTAATGATCCGTGCCAAAATGTCATTTCTTTCAAGAAAGCCAGGGAAAGGAGCAGGGAAGAGTCTTGTCCAAGGTGGCGCAGTAAGAAGGCTCCGGCTCTGCTTGTGCCAGACCCATCACACAGGGGAGAAGCTAGCTCTGCGTCTGCCCCGCTGCGCGCCCTTGGGCAAGTCTCAGCTCCTCTTTGGGCCTCAGTGTCCCCACCTTCGTAACAAGAGAGGCTGGCCTTATGCCTGCAGTCCGCTCCAGATCCCACCACTGTCACAGTGGTCCACCCTCATGCTGGGCCTTGCTCTACCTCCCTACCCGTGCCAAAAAGAGGAAAAGAAACTTGCGTTAGTTGTCCGGGGAGGGCGCGCGGCTCGGGGTTGTCAGGCTGCGCAGGTTGTTGCCGGGTGAGCGAATATCACACAAATCCCAGGACAGACAGAGAAGTCCCACCTCCCGGGTAACCACAACTACACGGGCCACACCTCCAACCCAAACACAGCCAAAAACCCAGCCAAGGTCCACCCCCAGATTCCCTCGGGACCCCTCCCCGCCCTGTGACCAGCCCCAGTTGAAGAGAGAGGGAGAGAAAAAGCCAACGCCCCCACTGCGCGGAGGTGAAAACTGAGGTCAGAGGGTGGAACCGAGGCCGGCGGAGTTTGGACTCGAACCCCATAGCCCATCCAGAGCTCCCTCCCATTCCCGGAGCGGCGATCGGTCTCCTTCCCGAGCGCAGGGGTTTCCACGTGGGAGAGGCCGAAAGGTGCGCGGTCCCTGTAGATCGGAGCCCACCGACGCTGTCCACTGTTCCTCCCCATTCCCCGGGTGGAGAAACTGAGACCCAGCAAGCTTCCAGGACCCGCCCTAGACCCACCGCGAGCCCCTCCCCGGGTCTCACCTGTCGGCTGCCGCGGCGCGCGGGTGGTTTCCTGGAGTTGAGCGGCAAACAAAGGCCTCCAATCCGGGCGCGGGGCGGAGCGGCGATGTTTTGCATAATCTCGAGACCGGCCTATGACGACCCGGGCACGGCCCCGGGAGGCGGGGTTTCTGGATGTTCCACCAATTGCTGAGAGGTGGCAGTCTATGTCCCGCCCCAAGAGGTTTGGACGTAGGCTCCAGGCTCCAGGACTGAAAATCTCAAATCTGGGAGATTGCGTGTTCTTCTGAAACCCGCCCAGCCGCAGATGGGAGACTGAGGCGTCTGGAGTTAAGACGTTTGTAAAGGGTTTCACAGAACCACAGTGAGGAAGTATCCATGAACTCTGATGGCGGAAGCGAATAATAAACACGACAGTAACGATAATAAACTTTTCTAGAGCCCTTATGTGTCAGGCACGGTTGTAAACTCTTCCAGTGTCTGATCCTTGCCTGTAAGGTAAGTAGGTATTACCGCTACCCCTCAAGTGTATTCTACTCTTTATCTTTTAGACAAGCAGACAAACGCAGGCCTGGGCAGAGATGGGAACTTGCCTAAGGTCCTGCAGTGAGAACGAGACAGAAATAATCCATTGTTCAGTGAGAGTGCACCGGAAAGGATGACAGTGTAAGGTGTCAAACTGGCCTAGGCTCTCGCCCCAGTTCTGCCGCTCGCTGCCACTGAACTTCAGGTAAACGGGATTCTTAACTTTCACCTCACAGGGTTGCTGAGGGAGTAAATGAATAAACATCGCACCAGGCCTATAAAAAATAAATCAGTGACAATAATTTAAAGGGCTCCTCGACCAATCACATTTCACAGGGGCAAGGGCGTGTAATAGGCCCCGAGACAGGAAGTGATTTGCCTAAGGTCTGGTATCCAGCTGAGTTACAGCACAGTTCTCTTTCCTTTTGGTGGAAAGCTCCTCCCAGTCGCCCAGGTTCGGTGACCCCCTACACACATATCTAATGGCAATCGTAGTAACAGCTTCTATGCACTGAAGGTTTACTCTGTCATTATAGCTACTCCTTACAATAGCTCACAAGTTATTACCTGGTGGTTCAGAGGGTAAAGCATCTGCCCGCAATGTGGGAGACCGGGGTTCGATCCCTAGGTTGGGAAGTTTCCCTGAAGAAGGAAATGGCAACCCACTCCAGTATTTGCCTAGAAAATTCCATGGGTGGAGGAGCCTGGTGGGCTACAATCCATGGGGTCCCAAAGAATTGGACACGACTGAGCGACTTGACTTACAATAGCTCACAGTTTAAATATTTTAAACTGTGAGCTATTTTAGACTTTAAATACTTCCAATTTAAAGATGAGAAAATTACAATACCAATTATATGTGTAATATGAAAGAAAGAACTTATTTACAAAATAGAAATAGACTCATGGACACTGAAAACAAAAGTTACCAAAGGGGAAAGCAGGAGAGGGATAAATTAGGAGTTTGGGGTTAACAGATACACACTGCCTGAGTGCTGAATTGCATCAGTTGTGTCCGACTCTTTGAGACCCCATGAACTATAGCTTGCCAGGTTCCTCTGTCCGTGGGATTTTCCAGGCAAGAATACTGGAGTGGGTTGCTATACCCTCCTCCAGGGGATCCTCCCAACCCAGGGATCCAACCTGCGTCTCTTATGTCTCCTGCATTGGTAGGTGGAACCTGGGAAGCGCAACAGATTCACACTACCGTATATAAAACAGATAAACAACAAGGACCTGCTAAACTATATTCAAAATCTTGTAATAACCTATAATGGAAAGAATCTGAAAAAGGGTATATATATATGTATGGTGTGTGTGTGTGTGTGTGTGTGTGTGTGTGTGTGTATTTACATAACTGAAGCACTTTGCTGTATACCTGAAACTAACACAACATTCCGTTTAAAAATTAACAAATACGGCAATGGAAAAAAAAGAAGAAGAAATATGAGGCTCAGAGAAGTTAAGTGATTTACCCAAGCTCACACAGCCAGGAAGTGGTGGAAATAGGATTTGAGTGCAAATGTCAGGCTCTGAGCTCTGGGCTGCCTGAGGTGTGCCTTGCCCTCTGTCCTTAGGATCCTCACAGAGGGCTACTCCAGCCCTCATCCTGCGTTCTCCCAAGCAGAGAGGGCTCCAAGTAGTTTGAAGGCCGGCCTGGCACTTGCTTGGGCAGGCCCAGTCTCAAACCAGAAACTTGCCCGCTTGCTACCTTCTCCTTCATCTAGCAGCAGATCCTGAAGGTGTCTAGCTGTACCTACCTGCTTCCCTCAGCTCTGACACTATGAGTAAAGACATTAGGGCCATAGACATATATGTGGCCAGATGGACCTCTGGCTCCTCACCCTGCCAATATCCAAGCTGCCTTAGCCCACTGTTTTGGGTCCCTTCAAAGGCAATAGGACATCTGCTTATTATCTTGGAGCTTCACATGGTGAACCTCAGGTAGCTGTGGGTCCAAATTTTTCCTCTACCACTTACTAGCTATGCAAATTTGAGCAAGTAACTTGGCCTTTCTAAGCCCATTTACAAAGGTATGTTTTTAAGCTTAAAATTCCACAGGGAGGGGGAACCCTCACAACCAATGGCCTACAGTCCCGGAGTCAGACCCAGGAATTTCGGAACCAACAGTTCCAGAAACTCTTTCTTGTTCTTTTTCAGAGAACAAATTTGGGACCTCAGGCAGCAGTTGCCAGGAGTTCCCAGACCCCTGGGGTTGGACTGAGTGGGGAGATGGCTAGTTCAAGACACAAGAAGTCACAACCTATCCTGGAGTTCGTAGAGCAGGCCAATCAGTTCAGTTCAGTTCAGTCACTCAGTCGTGTCCGACTCTTTGCGACCCCATGAATCACAGCACGCCAGGCCACCCTGTCCATCACCAACTCCTGGAGTTTATTCAAACTCATGTCCATCCAGTTGGTGATGCCATCCAGGTATCTCATCCTCTGTTGTCCCCTTCTCTTCCTGCCCTCAATCCCTCCCAGCATCAGAGTCTTTTCCAATGAGTCAACTCTTCGCATGAGGTGGCCAAAGTACTGGAGTTTCAGCTTTAACATCAGTCCTTCCAATGAACACCCAGGACTGACTGGCCTGAAATTCATACTGCAAGTAGGTAACAGACAAAAACCTCTGGATTCAGAACAGATCCACAAGGACTTGGGCCTAGAAAAGATGTGCTTTATAAGGTCAGAGGGCTCCTTCTTCACCATCATTCTGACTGCAGTCATCTCCCTGGGGCAGACTCTGAGCCTGGTACTCTGAGCCCACACACTGCATCCCAGCCTCCATCGGAAGCGAGTAGCAGTATCCCCATTGTATTTATTTCCTGTGGCTGTTGTAACAAATTACCACCAGTTCATGGTTTAAGACAACACTAGGTCTTCCCTGGAGATCCAGTGGTTGAGACTCCATTCTTCCACTGCAAGGGGTGTGGGTTTGATCAGCGAAGTGAGATCCTGAATGCAATGCTGCTTGGCAAAAAAAAAAAAAAAAAAACTAAAATGACACTAACTTGTTCTTCCAAAGAGAGGTCATAAGTCCAAAATCAGTCTCACCTCACTAAAGTCAGAGTGTCGGCAGGGCAGGTTTCTTGGGCAGGCTCTCGGGGAGAATCCATTTCCTTGCCTTTTTTTTCAGTTTCTAAATGGCCACCTGTGTTCCTGGGCTCATGGTCCTCTCCTCCATCTTCGAACTGCATTCTGTCATCACACCTTTTTCTCTCCTATGTCAAATCTCCCTCTTGCAATTACATGGGGCCTTGCAATTACATGGGGCCCACCTAGATGATCGAGGATAACCTCTCCATTTAAATGCCCTAAATAAGCACATCTCTCTTTGCCACAGAAAGTAACGTTTACACATAACAGGAATCAGGGTACCTCTGGGAGCCGTTACTCAGCCTACCACACCCATAGACTGGGAACTTGGGTTCGGAAAGGTGAAATCACCTGCCCGTGACCACACAGGATGTGGAATTTGATGCCAGGAGATCTGGGGCCTGACAAAGCCCTCTTGCAGCCAGGTGAGGGTTATTCCTTGCAGGGGTACCAGGATTGGAGAGGGGCATACAGAGTCCCATGGGAAGGGCTGGGGTTTTGGGGGATACTGGCTGCTTCAGAGGTCAAGTGGAAGCCAGGGCTCTGGCCTCTGGACTCCTTAAGCTGGGGAGGGGACACAAGCAGATAAGAGTAAGATCCAGTAAAAATCTGTAGAATCAACAGCCCCCAACCCATTTCTAGAAGATCCCTGGACATGGCTGGACAAAGCAGGACTTTTCACTCTTCTTTCTGCAGAGAAAGCCTGGGGATGGAGGAAGTGGGCACTGGGGCTGGTAGTGGGGCCCTCTCCTCTCTGCCCTCTTCATGTGTTTTTGCTTCTAATACCCTCTGTTCTTGGCTCCTGCACCAGCCTCGTGTGCACAGGTAGGAAGCGACTGTGAAGTCACTGCCTCTTCCCTGTCCCCAGACCTTGTCTAAAGAGCGACAACTTGAAGGCCCTGTCCACTTGCCCTGAGCGGAGACAACTCTAAGTGGAACTTACACTCCAGTGTCCCCAGTGGGATCAGGCTGCAGCTGTCCTCCTAGGACTCCGCCTGAAATCACCTCCTGCTTGTGTTCCTCACCTTCGCTTCTGATTCACCCGCTGCTTTACCAGCCTCCCTGCACACTGCTTCAATGAATCACCTGCACACACATCCTCGTCTCAGGGCCAGTTTCTGGGATCCGCCCTAAGATAGGCCACCTCTGTGCGCGTGCGCGTTTGTAATTTTATTTACTTATTTAGTTTTGGTCGCATTGGGTCTTCATTGCTGCTCAGGCTTTTCTCTAGTTTCGGCCAGCGGTGGCTACCCTTCGAGCCGTGCGCAGGCTTCTCACTGTGGTGGTTTCTTTTATTGTGGAGCATGGGCTGTAGGCTGCAAGGGCTCTGTAGTTGTGGTTCCTGGGCTCTAGAGCACAGGCTCGATAGCTGTGGCTCACAGGCTCAGTTGCTCTGAGGCATGTGTCAACTTCCTAGACCAGGGATTGAACCCTTGCTTCCTGCACTGGCGGGCAGATTCTTTACCACTGAACCACCAGGGAAGCCCCCTCTCTGTGTTTTCAAACATTCATGCACATTGTGCATTCTGTCTCATAACATACCTGTGTTATTTAAATATTCTTATATAAGTTTCAGGGGTACAGCATTATTAAAACCTATATATACCCGTGCATTTTGATCTAAAGATGTTATCTATAACCTTCAGGGAAGGTGTTCCAAGACATGAGTGTGGCTCCAGTGCCCCTGCAACACGCTTTGTGTGACCCAGGTTGAGCCACGGGAGGCCAGGGAAGATGTGATGTCCTGGGTGCCTCCATCTGTCCCACCCAACCCTCTCTCCACATCAAGCCCAGCCACACAGGCAGGCCACATAGCACGCTGGATCCTAACCTTGTTCAGATCTCTTTATTGAAAAATTAAAGTCATAAGCTCTGTATATAAATACACTGACACCGCTGGTCACCTGCAAGGCCTCTGGGATAGGCTGGGGGTGCAGTGGGAAGCTGGGGTCTTGTGATCCCCAGGGGTGTGGGATGGAAATAAATAATAAATACCATGGAGGATGAGGAGCTAGGAGGAACAGGGGTGTGAATGGGGGTGCTCGATGCTTATTTGTGGCACTGAAGGTCCCGCAAGAGGCCCCCCGGGTTGGGGGCCGTGTCCACGAATTCTGTGACTTCATTCCAGACAAAGACTCCGGCATCGGGGGATAGGCCAGGTCCTAGCTGGCCAGGGAGCACTCAACCCAGAGTTACAGGCCCTGGGAGGCTTCAGGTGAAGACACAGGTGCTCCACCTTTCCCTTTTCTTTCTCTCCTTCCTGAGGTTTCACGCTTGTATTGAGCGCCTACTGTATACCAGGCATTGCATTATACCCTGACTTGACCTTCTGTTTGCCTCGCCCAGCTCTCTTCTCCCGGTTCTGGTCCAAAGGGCCAGTATGGAATGGGGGGAGGGACGTCTTCCTGCTATCCTAGCCATGCAGCCCCAGCCCCCGAAGGAGCTCAATAGTGCCAGGAGGGAGGAGGGACCAGGGCCGGGGGCTGGGCAGCGATGGGAGGCCCTCCGGCCTCTGCCCCTAGAGCAGCACGTTGAACTCGGTGACCAGAAAGTCGATGTAGTCGCGCTCCTTGGTCTTGAAGGCCTCCGCGATGATGCGCGCAGCCTCCCGGTGCTCCTTGCCCCGAAGCGTCACCCCGTTCACTTCCAGGATCACGTGCCCCACCTTGAGCTGCCCGCAGTTGTGGGCTGAGCCGCCTCGCTGTAGGAGTGAGACACAGGACGTGTAACCTGGGACACCCCAGGGCTGGCCTGGACTGCCCCCCACTGCCAACCAGGGAGCCATAGTCTGTGTGTCCACGGCCCTGATGAGGAAAACTGAGGCTCGGC
Source organism: Ovis aries (assembly GCF_016772045.2). Classification (NCBI taxonomy): domain Eukaryota; kingdom Metazoa; phylum Chordata; class Mammalia; order Artiodactyla; family Bovidae; genus Ovis; species Ovis aries. The sequence continues at coordinate 9,341,901 of NC_056055.1, read as the reverse complement.
GAGAGCCAAGTGCTATGAGCCTGGGGCTGCCTGTGGGTGCCGGGTTGCCTCTGGGCATGGCAAAGCCCTGGGGAGGCTGAGAGAGGGACCCTTGGGGTAGGGAGAGATGGTCAAGCAGGTCCCTGGGGACGTACCTGAATTGTGACGATCCTAGGCAGAGGCTGGCGGGTGTTGGCACCACCCTCGATGGCAATGCCCAGGGTGGCCGCACTTTTCTTCACGCGGATGAGGGTGGACGTGGGCTCCAAGAGCCCGGGCTGCAGGTATGAGGAAGGAAAGTAGCGGCAGGCCTTCTTGTGGGGTGGGCCTGGCCTGGGGGCTGGCCTGGCTACGACAGGCCCCTAGGTCAGCAGGACGCAGACTGCAGCCCTTTGCTGGGAGCGTGCTGTGTGCTAGCACTGAGCACAGTGCTTGGTGCGCCCAGCTGTCTAATTCTGAGGCTCAGGAGGGTAAGCAGCTGCCCCAAGGCTGCTAGAGGTGGCCTCAGGACTTGAATCTGGCCTGATTGCCTCACATCCACCCTACACTGAAAGGGAGCGTAATGATCCGTGAGAACAACCATCAGCACCTGGCCTGTCTGCATCAATGGCAGAGCGGCGGCCTTCAGACTCTGAATACAGAGGTCTCTCCGGACACCCACATCCGCCCAGTGACAGGGGTGCTCAGCACCTCCCTTGCGGTCACTTGCCAAGCTAAACCCTGGTCGGGACTTCCTGTTGTTCACCCCCAACCAGACTTCCCCCCGCCTGCCTTCTGCACACCCCCCGTCTCACTTACAGGTTTGGTGGCCCCCTCGGCGGGCCTCTCGTTCCGAGGTGTCTCCTTGCCAGTCCTGCTCCTGGCGGGCGCCGTCTGTCTGCCTCGGCCAGGGGCGCTGGCCTCGGCCTCGCCAGCGTCCACGCCACTGTCCTCGCTCAGGGTCTGCCCGCTATCTGAGAGCTGGGAGAGCGTGGAGGCGGCTGCGGTGGGGACAGGAGGAGAGGGATGTGTAGAGCTGGGGTCAGTAAGGGCTTCCCGGAGGAGCTGAGGGGCAAGTCAGAAGGCTGGGTGGGGGATTCCCTGGGCAGAGACTTCCTGCCACCCTCCACCTATTGAGACCTGCCCTTCCAACGGGGTCTGGCCCCAAGGCTGCCAATTCCAGGATGTCTGCCTTGACAGCCTCTGGCAAAATGGTTAAAAAAAAAAAAAAAAGTCAGGAGGCAAATCCAGCCCACAGATATGGGTTTTTTTGTTTGTTTTAACTCTTAGTGTTGTCAATATTTAATGATGGACCAACACATTCAAATTAGGAGATTTCACATAAAAATGGAGTTTTAAGCTTCTTGGGGGAAAAAAAAGGAAGGTCTGGGAAAAAAAAAAAAAAAAAAAGGAAGGCCTGCCATGCCTGGTCTGTGCCCTGGCTGACCCCACCTAGCCTGAGCTAAGGGGTGGGCACATGCCCTCTGGTGCGATAGTCAAACCCAGTCCACTCCTGTAGGTATGTAACGGCTTGGCCCCTGAGTCTGAGACACTCTGGGGTCTGGCAGGTGGGGTCTGAATCCCCTCTGACCAGCTGGGCAATCCTGGGTGAGTTACACAGCCTCTCTGAACCCCAGTGTTCTGGTTCCAACCCAGGGGCAATGATGCCTATCCCATGGATTATCATGAACACTAACAGACAGGACACATGGGGTGAACAGGCTTGTGCTAGCCTGCCTGGCTCCACAATCACTGCGTCTCCGTCTCTCTCATCTGTAAAATGGGGGTGATAACAGTACCAGCCTCACAGAGCTGTTGAGAGAACTGGGTGAGTTACTAACACAGGCACGTTCCCAAGAACAGTATCCTTGGCTCACGGAGAGTGCGGCACACCTGCCAGCGTTATCATCATGCGTGTGCGGCTCAGTGCCAGGTCCAGGGCCATCTATCTGACATGACAGCTTGGGTTCCCCGCCGCCCCCCCCCCCCGCTGCCACCTTCTGCCTTAGCAGCCTTCCCTCAATGAGCTACTGAATGCAGGCACCCCGCCTTCCGCATCCTAGTCCGTCCCTTACTGGCATACCACAGGCGCTCAGCAAATGTCCCCTGACCTAGCTGGCCACCCACCCTCCTTGGCCATGGCGGTCCTACGTGTCACCTTAGCCACGAGATGGCAGCAGAATCCAACAAAACGGACCCAACTCACGACCAGGAGGGAGGGGACGCAGGCCTCGCGGTGGGCTCAGCCTCACAGGGTGGAAACCAGCTCTCCCTTCCTGCCACCTCCCCAGTTGGACATCCTCTGAAAACCCCGGGGCTACAGCCCTGGGCTGGCCTCCCAGGTGTCTGGAAGGTGGACCCTGCACTCTGACCCTGCAGCCCTGAGCCAGGAGACCTCCAGGGGTCCAGAGGTGACAATTTCAATGTCCACCTGTCCCTCGGCACCAGCTCTGGGGGACAGAGATCACAAAGCCACTCCTGCCCTGAACAGGCTCCGTCTTCTTGGGGAGACCGGTAGGTCAGTGCAGGGTGACCAGGTCCTAGAGGAGGAATCCCACCCTCACAGCCAGCTGGCAGAAGCAACAGTTACAGAACTGTTCCAGCCCCCATGGGACAGCCCAGCAGCCCGCCCACAGTCAGACAGCCAGTGACAGCAGAGCTGGGACTCACATTCCAGCCTCTGCCTCCAAAGCCCCTCCGGGCGGGCTCGGGGCCCTGTTCCCCGGCTCCCCTGACCTTTAATGGGGGAGGACTGGGTTCGAAGGCCTCCCACTGGGAGAGCACCTGGCCTCACCTGAGCTGTGTCAATGAGCAGATCAATCCCCCAGTGGGACACCCCTAAGGTGACGCAGCGGCCCCCGAGCCCAGCCCACCGGGGCCTGCGGTACTCACTGCGTGTTTGGGGCAGCGCCCTCACTTCATTCACGTCTGGCTCGCTGTCCGGGCGGTGCACCTCCACCAGGACAAAATGCTGGTTCGTGCCCGCCTGGTCTGGGCGGCTGGAGGGGGAGGGTGGGGAAAGGCCACCGCCAGCCAACGTGGCCTCTGCGGGGGGGCTTTTCAGGTGCGGGGGTGACTGGACCCGCGGGAAGGGGCCGATGGGGTGCTGGTTGACCAGGGCCAGGTGGGTGTCCAGCGGCCTATTGGAGCCGGGGTTGGCCGGGGAGATGGAGGCGTAGATGGGGGAGGAGGGCGAGTCCTGTGCTGTGGGGGCCTCCGGCACAGGAGCGGTACCCGCGGGCGGGCTCCTGTTCCGCGGAGCCGAGAAGACGATGCCCGAGTGGGAAGGCGTGGAGGAAGGCGGCTGGAGGTCCTCTCTGCCTGGCTTCCTCGGCTGGATGAGGAGGTGGTCGTGGCCTTGGGTCAGAGGGGGAGGGGGAGGCGGCGGCTTGTAGCTAGGCAGCCCCTTGGAGGTGGACTTGACATCATCCTGCCAAAAGACCCAACAGGAATAGAAGGAGTCAGAGCCCATTGCGGCTGTTAGAGGGGAGACCCGAGCGCCCCAGTGTGCCGGACCCCGGCTGGAATTCTGTCCTTGCTCTATTAGCTCCTGGCCACGCTGCTCTGAATAATGCAACACCCGAGTGGAAAACTTCTCCCAGCGTCTGAGCAGCTGATAAGCATCGGGATCTTGTCTCTGGGGATGGCATCGTTACCTTCAGGAACTGAAGTTCTTGGCATCGGCCAGGGCTTGTCACAGGGAATGGGACTTAATTAGAGGCGGGATGCAAAGATGAAAACAGAAGAGGCCTCTCTGGCTTTTCTCTTTAGGGGATTAGCATGGCTCCTGGAGCCTGGAGATGTGACAGGACTGATGGGAGAGGATGGGTAGAAGGTGGACAGAGGTGCGCCAGGCTGCTGTGTGGCCCTGGGCAGGGCACAGCACTTCTCTGAGTGCACCTCGGGGCCGTGGAGGAAACGGCCTACTCAGCAGAGTCGTGGGGAGGTGAGCAGTAGCGCGTGTGCTGCACTAGCAAGGGGCCTGAGATCCAGCAGGTGCCTGGTGAGAGGAAGACTCTGTCATCACTGCGCCCCCTCCCTGTGCCAGCATCCAGCACTGGCATGGCTCTGTTCCCGATGTTTTACTTAGAATAACTGATTTGCCCCTTGTTGCGGGCTTAGGGGTGGTACACTATTATTACACCCCATTTTACAGATGGGGAAGCTGAGGCACAGAGCAGTTGAGAAAGTTGCCCAAAGTCACACAGTCAGCGGCACCGGGTGGGATTTGGACCCGGCAGTCTGGCTTCAGAGCCCAGGCCATTCGAAAGCCACGTGAGTCAGATCACAGAGCAGACTCTGGACTGCTGCTGAGTGCGCATGGGCGTGAGATCACGTTTCACCCGCTTTCCCAGCGCAGTCACAGGGCCTCCTTGAGGAGAGCTCTCGTCACACACTTCATGCTTCAGTCCTTGCTATGATAACGTTCAGATAACATATCAAAAGTAACACCAACTCAGCAAACAGTCAAACAGCCTGACAGCCCTGCCTCAAATCCTGGAACTCGCTGAGAGCTCTTCGCTGAGGGCTTCAGTCCCCTCCCTGTGGTCTCACCAGGGAGCCAGCCCCCAGGGGCCTCAGGCAGACCCAGGAGGGGGAAAATACAATGAAAAGGTCTTCCCAGAGCGGGGGGTCTCACCAGGGAAACGTCTGAGAGGGTGTTCACATTGCCCTGGACGGCCTCCCCGGTCTCCTCCAGGTCCAGAGTGTTCTAGAACAGAGAAGAAAGCCCCGTGAGCAAATACACATTGAGGGGGAAAACCACTTTGCTCTCCAGGACACAGAACTCTGCAGGCCCTAAGACACCTTCGTGGGGCTTCTTTGTTTCCTGACAAGCCCCACTCCGTGGGAACTTATATGGTAAAACGAATGATGATTTTCCTGCCTTTCACTTTGAAATCAATTTCAAGCAGTTCAATTTCTTGGAGACTTTCCAGGCCTCCCCGGAACTACGTAGAAATGCTGCGGGGTGGCTTTGGCCTTGACTGGCAATCCCTGAAGCTCGGCCCACGCTCAACAGGCTCAACTTCTCAACCCGAGGGTTCCTGACAGAACCCCAGGGAGGTGTGAAAACGGCAAGTGAGGGGCGGATGGGGAAGGTCTCTAGCTCTTTTTAATTAATCAGTTACTCGTTTATTTTGGCTGCATTGGGTCTTAGCTGTCGCATGCGGGATCTTTCATTGTTGTGCCCAGGCTTCCTTCTAGTTGTGGCTGGCGGGCTTAGTTGCTCCCTAGCAGGCATGTAGCATTTTAGTTCCCCAAACAGGGACTGAACCCATGTCCCCTACACTGAAAGGTGGATTCTTAACCACTGGACCACCAGGGAAGTCCTTCTCTCTGTTTTAATTTTAAGGGTTTTAATGGTGTATTCTGGGGGAGGGGGGAAGGGTTATGGTTTCAGTGGCGCTTATTTTGCAAAGATGCTCCTTTCTTCCTTCTTTTCCTAACTAACCAGATGCCTAATGCTTCCTCAAGTGACACTGAGCTGCCGTAAGGCCATGGCTAGACATCCCACACCAGGAGGTTGAGCAGAGCTCTTCTTTAAACTCCTGAGGGGGCTCCTGAGGGCTCTGCAGTCACTTCTCTCCACACCGCAGGACTCAGGATGGCAACAAACTTCCCTGACCATCACCCAGCTCAAGTCTCAAGTTCAGGGATTAATACTGAGCAGTCTCAGTGCTCCTGACTGAGGGCCTGGGGACTTAGAAGAAGTGAGACACCTCCCCTGCCTTCAGTAGCTTAGAGATGGTGTGCGTGCTCAGCTGCTCAGTCGTGCACGACTCTTTGTGACCCCAGGGACTGTAACTCGCCAGTTTCCTCTGTCCATAGGATTTTCCAGGCAAGAATACTGGAGTGGGTTGCTGTGTCCTACTCCAGAGGATCGTCCCAATTCAGGGATCAAACTCAAGTCTCTTGTATCTCCTGCACTGGCAGGCAGATTCTTTACCATTGCCCCACCTGGGAAGCCATAGAGACAGCAGGGTCGACACAAATAAGGCAGGAGGAGGTTGAACAGGGTGAGGAAACACAGTTATATAATGCAGCTAAGGAAGGGTCATCTAGGAAGTCTTCCTGGAGGAAGGAGCACAGGTTAAAGCTGGGCAAAGGAAAGAATGATGGGTGTTTCAGAGGAAGGGATGTGCATAAAGCTGGGAGGACAGAGGATGCTTGAGAATCTTCAGGGGTTCTACAGCAGTCAAGAGCTGCTTAGACCTAAGCCTGAGGACAGTGGGTTGCCATGGAGATGTAGTCAGGTCTGCCTTGGAAGAAGATCCCCTTTGCTCACTTCCTTTCGAGTCACGCTAGAGCTGTGCAGGCATGTCAGGGTTTTTATACTGGCTCTTCTTTCTGTCTGGAACATTCTTCCCCAGAACTATCCGCAAAGTGAGCTCTGTTTGTTCACCTCCTTCAAGACCTTACTCAAATATCACCTCCACAAAAAGATCTACTCCAACAGTTCAGTTCAGTTCAGTTCAGTCGCTCAGTCATGTCTGACTCTGCGACCCCATGAATCGCAGCAAGCCAGGCCTCCCTGTCCCACCTAAAATCACAACCTTCACCCCTGCCCTGCTTTATTTTTCTCCTTTGCACTGATCACACTGTTCCTTACCAGCAGCCAGGATGTAATCTTGAAACACAGGTCAGATGACGTCTCACGCTAGCTCATAACCCTCCAGGCTCTTTCCATCTTAAGTGGAGGAAATTCGAAACTGCATTCACTGGGCGCAATGAATTCTGGGCTCTTTCTTGCCACTCTTGCAGCAGGGTGGGATGGTTCCTGCCTCAGGGTCTTCGAACGCTGCTCTGCCTGCTTAGTGCTCCTGGTTCACTCCCTCGTTTTAGGCCTTGGTGAGGCTTTCTTCGACCAGCCCTGTTTCAAACAGCACCCCCTCCACCCCCACAACTCTGTCTAACCCTTGACCCTGCTTCATTTTCCTGTGTAAGATTTAGCACCACCTGATGGGGTACTATTGATTTGCTCATTGTATGTCTTCCTACTAGGTTAACTCCTCAGAGGCAGGACTTGTGACCACCTGGTCATTACTGTATTCAGGATAGTGTATTCAGGATAGTGACTGCTTGATAAATATTTATTGAGCAAATTAATTAATCCGTGAATGAATTGATGAGTGAATGAATTAATCAATAACTCTGGCTGTTATGGGGAGGAGGCCTGCTGCTACCGTAGGTCATGGAGAGCAGCGATGATGGTTTGAATGAAAGTGAAGGTATAAAGAGAGTGAAGGTGTGGGGGGATGGGAGGAGCCCCCTGACTCCATACCCCCAGAGCAGAGGCTGCCAGGTCACTCCATACTGATCCTTGTCTCAAATAAGCCTCCTGAAGCCTTGAGTATTCTGGGCAGGCACCATGGGAACCCACCGGCCAACAAGACGCTCTGTCCTCCCAAGCATGAGCCTTTCTCACCCAGGACGCCTCATCTGGTCTTGTGACGCCTCTGGGGCAGTGTCAGGCCAGGTCAACTGCCTTTTACCAGCAAACCTGAGCTTGTGCAAACATTATGACATCTCCTGCCCACCCCACTCTGATCTCTCACATACCACTTCACAGGAAGTGTTCTTGACGGCCTCGGTGATACAAGGACAGCGGGCACCCTTGAGGAGGGGAGAGCTGCTCCTTCCCACCTTGATCAGAGGCACCAGTTCTGGCTTCTCTGAGATCACTCCCAGCTCTGCCACTCATAGCTGAGTGACGGTGGACAGCCCACTGGATTGCTCTGTGCCTCAGTGTCCTCATCTGTAAGGTGGGGAAACAGCTGCAGTCCCTCCCTCTTGGAGTTGATGCATTAACACTTGAAAAGTGCTCAAACAGAGCCTGGCACAGTATCTGAAGGGAAGTGACTGTCACACTAGAACCCCTGGATCTTATAAATCTGCCCCAGGAACTGAATGGCTGCCCTGGCCTAGGTGAACACTTCGATGGAAGGAAACAGTGGTCCTCCAATACACCCCCTCTCCCAAAACCGTAATGTGTCCAGTGCTCCCAGGAGTCAGTCCGCCTGGGCAAATAATCCATCTAGGGTGAAGGTGAATGGCAAGGCAGGCAGGTTACATGCAATGACTTCCCAAGACTGGGCAGTCATTGCCTTGGCCTCAGCAGGAGGCCCCGAGGAGGTCAGAGACCTGGGAGGTGTCTATAGCAAGGACGAGAGGGGCCTCCATCACCTGACATGTAGCTAGCTACTGCTGCCTGCCCCCAAAACTCAGCCTGCAGACACCCTGGGGGCTTAGATGACAGTCCGTGGTTGGACCAAAGATATGGGATTCTGTCCTGTTCTGGTATCAGGAGCTTTGAACATTCATTTAGTTGATCAACAAGCATTTAACAGGCAGCCTTGACTTATGAGGAAAGCTCATGGGGATAAAAGATGAGCAGGTCCCTGTGTTCCCAACAGCCACCAGAGGGCCATGCACACAGGAGCTGCCCACAAACTCTTGTTCGGAATCACTGATGGAAGCTGGCATTGTGATAGGGCCAAAGGGAGGGAGCAAGGAAAGGACCCGGAGTCTGATAACACAAGCACGTCTTCGCCTAGCACTACAGGGCGGGTGTGACTTTCTCTTAGAAAGGGCATGGGAGAACTCCAAACTGTGGCAGGCCTTGCTGCATGCTAGACCCCTGCTGGGCATTTTATTTACATGGTCTCACTGATTCTCCTTATGACCCTGTAAGGTAGGCACTCTGATTGTCCCGGCTCACAATTTTTACACTTAAGCTCAGAGAGAGCAGTGACTTGTCCAAGGCAACAGGACTATTCTACAGCAGATTAGGTTTCTAACCCACATCAGGGTGACCCCAAAGCCCATGCAACCTTAGCGGGACCCCAGAATTAGATGCTGTAAGAACCAAGGGACTCCAGGAGGAGGACCCTCTCTGAAACAAGAAAGAACAAGGCCATCGCTGGCCCCAGACCTCAGCCACTCCCTGTTATTAATGGCATCCTGGAGCCAAGATGGAAGGCAGGGATGGACGGGCGGGAGGGTGAGGGTGGAGTGTGGACAGGCGTCCAGCCCTGGGAGGAAGGCCTGAAGTGGAGCAAACGGCAGACGGGTTGGAGCCTAGCCTTGCCAGACTCCATCTGCCGAATCCAGACGCTCAGGAGCCCCGAGTCCCCGAGCCATGTTCCTTGTGCGTCTGAAATAGCTGCAGACAGCAGGCTAAGAACCCGGGGGATGCGTCAGCAGAAACGCTTCCGGGACAGGCTTCGAGAAGAGGATCAAGGTCAGAGCTCACGCAGGAGCCAGCCGGAGCATCTTGGCCTTCTTCCCATCCCCCTCTCAGCCCCAGCTGCTCAGTGGTCGGGGGAGGCTCCTCCTGCACCCACGGAGGCCAGAGACGAGCTGAGGGTTTAGATCTGGCAGCTCAGTTAATCCTGCCCGGTGGGACTCTTTTTCATCAGTTCTACAGCTGAGGTGTCTGAGGCCCAGAGACGGAAGGCCACTTGCCCAAGGTCACACAGCAAGGACAGAGCAGAAAGCTGAACCCTATTCAAGGTCTGAGTCTGTCATCCAGAGGACTTCTCACAAGAGCCGGGATGCCCTCAGGACCTGCGGCCGTGGCTCCCTCACCCCCTTCCTCCTCAAATCTGTGGCGGTTCAAGAAATCTCCCTTTCAGAGAGAACTCGTTATTTTTATTTTTTTGTCTGAGTTGGCCCAATCAGGGTTCTAGATATTCCAGGGTCTGGTTTGGGGGCACTGAGGGGCAAAAATGAAATGAAATCACGAGGGGCCATTACCCGAGCTGGCCTCTGCCAGATGGAATCATGGTTCTGGAGACAGAGGCCCCAAAGGCCTTGGGTGGCCCAGGTACCACCCCCAGCAGAAGGAGGCTCTCTGCTCCCTGCCCCCTCCTCCCCTCTCTCTCCCCTCCCCACTCAGCCCCTTTCCTGGGCTCTGCTACCCCGCCCTCTCATTACAAGGGGAGGGCTCTTACATAAAGGTGCTATTTTCAGCTCTTTGTGCCTCTGGCTTCTTTACTCTGAAGTCTGGACAACAGGCTCCCCAACACCTCTGCTCCCCACCCCTGCCGAATGCACCAGAGGCCCAAGGCTGGGAGTGCCCTCCTCTCTCTGTCTCTGGAAAATTGAGGCAGGGAGTCCCAGCGGCTTCTGGAAGGTTGCAGTGGGGGGTGGGGGCGGGGGGGGGGGGCGGGGGGCGCTGCTGAGCGGAAGAGGGCCATGGGAGAGAGACAAACTACAGAAGGGGGAGTGAGCATCAGAGAGGACAAAGAAGGGAGGAGACGGGGAGAAAAGACCAAGAAGGGGAGGCCAAAGGGAGGAAGAGGAGGAAAAGCCAGAGGCGGTGGCCCTGCCAGAGCTGGAGAAGAGGAGCTTGTCGGCCCAGCCACGGTGTGGGCAGTGGGGGCAGGAGTGACCGCAGCCGGCGGAGCCAGAGAGTCCTGGCATTCTTGGGGGGCAGAGGAGGGGACAGTGAAGGGGACAGGTCTGGGGATCCAAAAGGATCGAGGGGTGGACCCCGGGCGCTGGCTGTGCTGGTGGAGACCCATCGATCGAGCAGCCCCCAGCCTCTCTGAGCACCGGCTTGGGTGGAAGTCTGGATGCTGGAGGGAAGGGCAGAAGACAGGGCAGGGAGAGGACCGATCCCCACACTCACAGAGGGCTGGGAGCCCACGCTCACCGACCAGGCTGAGGCCATGGGAACCGGCACGGGGTCTTTGAGCAGCTGGCCCACTGCTGCTACCATGTTCAGCCACCAAAGCACAGAAGCAGAAAGGGCCCAGGGAAGCCAGTGCACAAAGTCCTCCCGAGACGAGGGTGTCCCTCGTCCCAGCACAGCCCAGGCTTCCTTCTACCCCTTTGCATCTCCCTCCCGACGCTCTTAAGAAAAGGATGTCATTCAGCGGACAGAGGGCATGAAGCAGAGTCTCCAGGTCAGGCCCAGAAATGGAAAGCAGGGCTTCAGGAAGGAGTCTGAACTTGCTTGGAGGAAAACCCTGGATCCTTTATTTTCATTAACCTCTAACTGAAATGTAGCATCTCCTTCCATTATGAGTGGAGGCAACACAGCCTTGTGGAATCAGCAGCACCTGGGACACTGTCACAGCTCTTTCGTATCACACTGCAGATGCTGCAAAGTCCCATTTATGCTCATCACGGCCTCATAATTGCCGCTGTTACCGACGTGCCATCAGACCTTGTCATGGGGCATACTAAGAAAAAACCACACCTTTCAATATTTCTTCCCATCTTTGAAAACAGCATTTTATGATGTTTCCTTTGTCATTCTGCATGTTTTCTTTTTAAACATTTAAAACTGTTACTCTGAGAAAGGTCCCCAGGGCTTTGCCAGCCTGCCAGAGGGGTCCATGGCACAGAAAAGGTGAACCCCCCTCCACCAGTCCTAAAGCAGCGTTTAGTCTATCTCTCCTAGGTGGTAGCTGGAAAAACGCAGGCTCCGAGGGGAGCAGTCCACGTTCCAGCAGGCTCTGACCTCCATGGACTTGGTTTTGTTTTCTGGAAGCAGTTCCCAGCACCCCCAGTCCCCACACAGAGGGGAGGATGCACCTCAATGCACCGGCTTGGAGGAAGGATCCTTGTTTCACACACCGGCCCAGGCAAAGCTGCACCCACCCAGAGGGTTACTAACATCCTCTGCTCAATCTTCGGTTCTGGGGAGGTAAGGGGCATTGCTGAGGCCTCTCGGAAGGGAATGGGATGTTCTACTCAAGGGAAAAGACTAACTCCAGCTTCACTGTGTCCCTGTCTGTGCACGGGGCAGTTTTCCTGGAGAGGGGCTATAGACAGCATGTCTGTGTGAATGAAAACATTGCTGCCGTAGCAGTAAACAAAGGGTGCGGTGGCCACCAAGCCACCACATTAGAGCTGTGGGCCCCGAGGGAACTCAGAGTGAGAAAATACAGGATACTGGCCCCAGAGAGCTGAGGTGCATAGCCAAGGAATGGTTTCAGTGAGCCCAGACTCTTGCATCTTCCCATATACAGAAAAGCATCAAATTCCTTGAGATAACCTGGTTTTCTTTAACGAACAGTAATCTCTTGAGGGTCTGACTACCTGATTTTTGTCGCAAAAACTCCTATATATCCTGGCTCCTCTGGCCCTTGTCTCTTCGGAGCAGTCTCTTGAGTTTTCTGAGATGTTATGTCCTCAGTTCTCTCCACCAAATAAAACACAACTTTCAACTTCTAGGCTGTGAATATTTTTAAAGTTGATATCGTATAAATAAGGAGCAACAGTGACTGGGCTCCATAGATGGGCTCCTTCCTGCTCCCCCACTAGGGAGGGCTCTGCCTAGCAGAGGACCTAACCCAACCAGGTTGGACCAGAGGCTGATTGCACTAGGTGGGATGTCAACCTCTCATCACTTGCTCCCTCTTTCTGGGAAGGGGTGCTTTAACAGACAGGGGTCTCTGCAGCAGGAGGCATCCAAAACATGCTGGAGCTTCTCCATCCTCCTCTGGCCCCAGCTGAGCAGGAAGGCATGGAGGCCAAGGGGAAGAGGCTGGTGCTACCAAGTGCTGACAGCCACGCCCATACCCCCTTCTCGTCTTATTGCAGGGGAGACGGCAATGGCCTTTAGAGGCAGTGACCCCAGCCCAAGCATCCTTTGACAAGATGGGGAGACCCTTTCGAGACACATGAGGGGCCTGGAGGGCAAATCCAGGAGGAGGAAGGCTCTGGTTAAGGCCCTCAGCAGGGCAAGTTCCCCTGCGCCCCGACCTCAATGACATCTACCTGGTGGGCACAAGGTTGGCCTTGGCCTCTCAACCCCTTTCCCTCTGCAGTCCTCTGCAGTGCCCTTTGCCAGCCCTAATTTCCTTCCTTCCTTCCTTCTTTCCTTTCGCTGAGCTGGGTCTTAGTTGAGGCATGTGGGATCCTGACTTGTAGCACGCAAACTCTTAGTTGCAGCAATGTGGGATCTAGTTCCTTGACCAGGAGTCAAACCCAGGTCTGCTGCATTGGAAGCTTGGTGTCTTAGCCCCTGGACCACCAGGGAAGTCCTTGCTGGCCTTTAGAGTATCAACAGAACCAACTTCTGAGTATTCCACACCCTGGATCTCACTTGATCTCCACAGCAACCCACAGATGGCTGATCTTATCAGCCAATTGTACAGATGCAGGAGCTGAGGCTTCAAAAGCTTAAGTCACCTGCCCAAGGTGACGCGGCTACCAGTTGGGAGAGCCAACCCTAGTGTGTGAGATTCCAGAGGCTGTTCATTTAAGCCCCTCTGCCTCAGGCCTCCTTGCACCAGATAAGGAATTCAAGAAATGTTAGGCAGCCCTTTCTTCTTTTACAAAGCTCTCCTGGCCGACATCTTTATGGGAGGGTGATGATACTGTCTGGAGGCGGCAGAAAACTCCCAGGGCTGACTATCTATTAGACAAATGGAAACTAAACACAATTTGTTGAAGCGGGAGGCTGCATCTGATTTCCTCTGATCGATTGTGTCTGGTTTGAGGGAAAACGGCTGCAGAAGGAGCCGTGTTGAACCTGGGATGGATAACCCGTGCAGCGCGACCCAGAGACTCTGGGCTAAATGGGAACTGGCTCCAACTGGGGCATCCGTCTGGGGCATCTGGGTCACAAGAGCCAGCCGCCTGCCACCCTGCCCGTCTGAGCACCAGAGCAGAGGACAGTTTCCTATGACAGAGGAGGTAACTGTTTAGGAGGCTGGAAAGGGAGACGGTGATCCTGAGTGACCAGGGAATGAGGTTTCATTCCAGTTCCTGCTTCGCATTTCCTTGGCCTCCACCCTGTCCCAGGCCCTGGGCTGGCACTGGGGACACAGACAGGAGAAAGCTGAGGTCCCTGCCGGTGGACCCCACCAGCTCTCCCTGTGTGCCGAAGAAAACATTCAGCAAGAGGTTAAAGCAACGGGGCGGGCATTTTAATGGAGACATGAAAAATGCGTGTGTTTTCTGGGTGAAATAATTTTTGCGCATGAGCAAGAAATGTTGTGAGTTGATGTCCATCTAGATCGTGGGGGTTGTTTGTTACTCAGCATCTCTGCAGCAAAAGCTCACTCATACATGGTGGTTTTGTGGGGTAGTGCTGGGCACGTAGTAGGGAATAAGTGAATGTCATTTTGACCCCTTAGGAAGAGGTTCCTTAGGAGGAATGATGCAACCCTTGTTCAAAAATAGGGAAGCAGTGGGAACACAGGGCAGCCATTCCTTGTACTGCCTCTCCCGGAATATTTTCTAGACTCTCTCGACAGAGAGGACTCTCAGGGTTGGAGGAGCTTTGGGAGCCTACCTGGGTTGTACAGATGGGAAGATAGGCCGGTGGTGGGTGAAGGGCTTTCCCGAGGGCACCACTGCATGGTGGGGACAGGGCAGAGGAAGGGTGTGGGCTCCTACCTCCAGGATGGGTCTGGTGCCCTGCATTCCCACACAGAGGGGCTTCCAGGAGGAGGTGTCTGTCCTGTGGCTTCGCATGCAGGCAGCATGGGGCATCTAGCCTGAGACCTGCTGTGTGTGTTTGGAGGGAGGGGGTTCCCAAGAGACACTGAGGCCACGGTTGACCAGGCAGCAGGAAGAGCTGGCCCCTGTAGAGCCTGTTATCACATCTCTTAGCAACTCGGGCTGCACAAGCTCCCCAGCACCTGCCTGGGAATGAACCTGTTTTCGGTTCAAACCCACACTCGTCCACTCTCCACCAGCAGCGGCATCCAGGTACAACTAAGGCAGACCAGTCAGACCATGTCGGCCTCTGTTCCAACTTGCCAACAGCTCCCATCACACTCAGACACAAACTCCAAGTCCGCAGCACTAATCCGCCACTGCCCCTCCCCTCACTTACTGCTCCAGTGTTTGGCTTCGTGGACTTTGCTCAGACATTCCGGGTACCACCTCAAAGCCTTTGCACTTGCTGTTCCCTCTACTAGAAATGCTCTTCCCCCAGCTGTGGGCAGGACCATCTTCCTTCCCTCTTTTAGGTCCTACTCAGGTGTCACTTCCTGACCACGCCCCTTTCCTGTTTCATATTCTCTCCTCAGCTCTTCTTACCACTTGGCACGCTGCGCGCTTCAGTTCTTTATCTGGTTTAGTCTGTCACTCCTGCTCCACTCTAAATCCCACAATGGAAAGGATTTCTGTGTTGCTCACCACTGTATTCCCAGCACTGCAACTGTGCAGACCCTGGAGCAATCACTCAATCGAAATTTGCTAACGGAACAAAAGGGAGATAAGGAGGAAGAGAGTAGAAACAGAGATGGATCGATAGATTGCTAGGCAGATGATGCTTAACAAGGATCCGGTTGAGCTCCTTCAGGGAAGAATCCCAACCAGAGTGCGGTGTTAACAGCACCAGCTCAGGGGTAAGCAGGCCTGGGTTGGAATCCACACTCTACCGTTCACTAGCTGAGTAACCTTGAGCAAGTCACTTCTCCCTGAGCCTCAGTCCTCTTCTCTGTAAAATGGAAATCATGGCAGTACTTGCCACATCTAGTTACCGAGAGGACCAAAGAAGATAGACTTGGAAAGCATTATCACCGTGCTATGGAGACTCCTGACATATGCCAACTACCATTATTATTAAGAAAGGCCCAAATTATTAATGTGGACCAGGCTCCATGCAGAGCACTAGGGAATCAACAGTGACTTCAGACACAGTTGTGCCCTCAAGCAGCCCATGGTCAAGGGGGGTAACGGACCAGGCTGGTAAATATTATTAAAATATAATGACACAGGAGCCATAAGAGCAGGAAGCCCCGGGGGCTGAAGGATCCAGAGACTCAAAGTCACCCCCCTTGAGAGGATCAGGAAAGTCTGCTTGGAAGAAGAGGCATGCGAGCTAAGGGCTGAAGCACACACAAGAGACAGCCATGCCATATGAAGTGGGAAGCACATTCCAGACAGACAGACTGCATGGCACAGGCAAAGGCCGAGAGGTCTCTTGACAGCTCCAGAGCACAGAGCTGTCATCCTTGTTTATAAAACTGAGCTCAGGGAGGTGCAATCATTTCCTGAGGTCACACAGCAAGGAACTGGCAGAGCTGGGATCTGAACCACTGCAGAGCCTGAAAGCCCTGACGGACGGGCAAATAGGAGAGACAGAGAACACTAAGAAGAACCTGGTCTCCCCGCTGGGCTGGGTGTTGGCACAAAGGAGTGAGGGAAGGGCCACAGCCCCCTGCCTCCACCCCAGCTAAAGGATTCCCAGAGCCCCACTCGGCAAGAAGGACGGTACCTCCATCAGGTCTATAAGCCACAGCAGCCGCTCCTAGGGAGGAAGGGTGGGCAAAAGGCAAAAAGAAAAATACATCAAATAAACATAAGGGATGGAGTGGGCACAGCAAACCCCCTTCACACACACACACACACACACACACTCACACACACTCACACACACACACACACACGGCAAAACAAGCAAAAATTCCCCGAACTTCTTTTCTCTTCACGTGGACTGCTTTGGGCAGGAATAAAGGAGGGATGAGGAAGACCCCACAGGGACAGTCAGCATGGCTTCATTCTAACTGCTTCCTAGAAGGAAACCAAGAAAGAACACTGTCCTTGAGAAGGGCCGTCAGGAGATGGCCTGCCCCCTGGGGGCAACCCTGGGAGTCTCCAGCAGGTGAAGCTAGGATCATTATTCCCACTTGGCAGATGGGAAAACTGAGGCTAAGCAAAGGGAAGTGGCTTGTCCAAGGTCACATCTGTGGTTGAAAGGCAGAGCCTGAAGGAGTATCTTGTTAGGAAGCCTCCATCAGAGAAGACCTGGATTCCAGGGAAGCCCAGGCCCCATGTTGGCAGAGAACCTCAGCGCCTGTGAACAGGAGCCCAGTGCTGTGCGTGTGGAAGATGCCCAGCGCGGGATGACGTTTGGAAGGGGAATGGCAGAAGCTCAGCCCCGCGCTTTCCAGAAGACCTCAAGTGTCTGCAAGGCCCTGGATACAGGGTGGTTACTCCAGCCAGGCTGGGAAACAGGGAAGAACAGACACTTCCTCTGCCCTCCGAGTGTGGGCAGCATGTCTGGGAGGTTGCCTGTCCTTTACTCTCCCAACAAGCTGGGGAAAGGAGCATTGCTGCCCCAGTGCAAGGAGGGAGAGCCAGGCGCTGTGGAGGGAGGTGCCTTTCCACATCGCCTCTCCTGCCTGTACATGGTTCTCTTAGCACCCGCCTCCCAGAGCTCGTCCTGACCTTGGTCAGTCCTGATTTGACACACCTGTGCTCTCCAGGAGGCCTCAGACTCATCAGTTCAGTTCAGCCGCTCAATTGTATCTGACTCTCTGTGACCCCATGGACTGCAGCACGCCAGGCCTCCCTGTCCATCACCAACTCCCAGAGTTTACTCAGACTCATAGTTATTCACATTTCAGAAGCTGGGAGACCCTTTCCATCTGTCCTACAAACTTCCTGCTCAAAATCATCCTGTAGCTTTTAAGAGCTGTGCCTTTCCCAGGGTGTTCCAATCTGGAGGGAAGGTGTCTTTGACAAGGCAGGGTCAACTGCCATAGCGGGGCCTCAGATGGTCAGGGACAGTGCCTTCCAGGTACAGGAGAGACCCAGCCGCTGAGCTGGGGCTGGGACCCCTGCCCTGAACCCTTCCTGGGGATACACCTCCAGGGCAAGCCTGGCCTGCCCTCGGGGCCTCAGGATGCTGTGGCCAGAGTCACCAAGGACCTCAGGTCATTCTACCCACAGGGAAACCAAGGCCCAGAGAAGCTGGGCTTAAACCTAAGCCCCTTACCTCCCAGGCTAGAACACACCCCATCCCACCCACTGGATCTCTCATCCTCGCTTCTAAAGGGATCATCCCAGAATTACAGTATGCAACTCCCTAAGTTTTAGAGCAGTGATTTGTGGCTCCTGAAGCCCCACGTGGACATGCTTAAGCCAATCTCAGTGGAGCTGGACGCAGAGAGAAATGAACCCTCGGGCCAGGGCTCTGCAGCCTGAAGCCAGCTCGTCACCCGTGTGTGCTGTGTGCCACATCAGAGCCAAACACGCAGCCCCAGGTCGGGGACAGCCTCCTCCCTGCCCCAGAAATGGTCTGCAGCCATGTCCAGAGCCTGGAGGAATGGGCAGCAGCTTCCTAGCCACCCCAGGAAGGATGAGGACTCGGGGGATGAAGGTGACTCAGGATGGTAGGGACAGGAGGTAGAGGAATAGAAGTTTCCCCAGAAGCTCAGATCCCCAGAGCTTTAAGGGGAAAAAAAAGCTACATTGGGAGCTGAAGCCCACAAAGCGGGCATGCTGCGGGGCTGTCTCCTGGTGGCTGTGAGCGCATCTGTGCCCGCTGACCACCTGTATCTGCAGGTGGCCATCATTGCATGTCCTCCTCCTCCGACAGGACAACCAACACTGTCTAATAGAGATTCCCCCCCTGAGAGCTCCCAGTTCAGTGTCGGAAGTAACGGTGGTTAGAGAGCTAGACCTCCTCCTCCCCTTCCACAGGAGCGAGGTGCTGAATGACCGACCGGCAGGGAAGCAGAGGATGGAGCCGAGCCGGCCCTCCTGACCTCCAGCTCCGACTTTTCCCACGGCACCGGTCTCGGTAACTGGCTGGGTCCTGCGATGGATAATAAGGCACTTCCGCTGTCCTTTCCTCCCCAAGACCTCCCAGGGTTCATCTGCCTCTGAGCATCCTGGGGGCACAGCCACACCCTGAGGTGGCCCAGATGCCTTTCTGGGGGCTGGCGAGTCTGGGAGAAAGTCAGGCTGGGTTCCGGGGCCCCAGAGAATCAGGAGCGGGTGTCTCAGGGAAGATCCCGGTCACCACGACCATTACCGTGAATGAGACCACCAGCGTGATGTCTCATGGGATCCTCCCGCTACTGGTTCTGTTTGTCTCGTTAAGAAAAATGTTAGTTGCTCAGTTGTGTCCGACTCTTTTTGACCCCATGGACTACAGCCCAGCAGGCTACTCTGTCCATGGAACTCTCCAGGCAAGAATATTGGAGTGGGTTGCTATTCCCTTCTCCAGGGGATTGAACCTGGGTTTTACACATTGAAGGGAGATTCTTTACCGTCTGAGCTACCAAGGAGGCCCATTTTTCTCATTACCTGCATTTTCTGCCTTTCTTCCCCAGCCCACCCGCCTGCATCCCATCCCACAGCCTGTGAGCCCCTGAGGCAGGGTCAATCCGTCTTGTTCCATTGTGTCTGAGAGTCCATGCCTAGCACACAGGAGGCACCCAGCAAACAGGAGGTTTTCACAGGTGAAGAAACCGAGGCTCTGAAAGGGAAGGCCCAGAGCTGGCCAGGAGTCCCGTCCCAGCAGAGACCCCCAGGGCTGGATTCGAACCCAGATGGGCCTTAACTCCCTTGCTGTCTGTAAGGTGAGGCATGGGGCAGGGGCTGCTCACCCTGGCCGAGCTGACGGTGGTGGAGGTGCCGTGGCTGCCTGTGGACGAGCCCGTGTCGCTGTAGGAGACCGTGGAGTAGGTGTCCCCGGCTGCAGGACCCGGGGGCTGCCGCGCCTTCATGGACTCAATCTCCCGTCTCAGCACCAGATGGTCGAAGCGGTCCAGGTCTTGGGGGGAGATGGTGCCTCTCACCTCAGAGAGGAGCGAGAACTGGAGGCCGGGACAAGCCGGGCACTCAGCAGGGAGCTCCACCGGCAGGCGCGACAGCCCTCTGCCACCCCAAATGCAGGCGTGCATGCTAAGTCGCTTTAGTCGTGTCTGACTCAATGGACTGTGGCCCACCAGGCTCCTCTGTCCATGGGATTCTCCAGGCATGAACACTGGAGTGGGTTGCCACGCCCTCCTCCAGGGGATCTTCTCAACCCAGGGATCGAACCCACATCTCCTGGGTCTCCTGCATTGGCAGGTGGGTTCTTTACCACTAGCACCGCCTGGGAAACCCCTGCTACCCCAAACAACCTTCGTGCAAACTTGGCCACTGCCCACCCCTCCTTAACCCTCCGTGGCTCACCACTGTCCTAGGACAAATTCCAAACCCCTAGATGCCGGGCCCAGCGTCATCAACCCCTGCTCCTTGCTCACTTCTTCTTCCCTAACATCTCACCCTTCATGTCCAGCTCCAAGTCCCTGAACAGGAAGCCCTTGCCTGTCCCTTCCTCTTCCTTCTTTTCAAACTGACTTCCCTCTGTTAAGTCTTCCCAAAGGTAACCACTCCCAGTGGATTTAATCACTTCTTCTTGGTGCAGCTTTTGAATCTCAAACAGGCTTCTCCACTAGAGCAGCGTTCTCAAAGAGGGTAGCATGGTTTGGTCACTTGGAGGCTTGTGAAATATGTGGAGTTATCCAGCCTGGGGTGTGGCCTGGGCATTGCTTTTTAAGAGCAATCCAGACGATTCTAAATCCACACCCAGCATAAAAAGCTGCTACAGTGGGACCCCAAACACAAGGCATGTGGACTGTTCCCTTGAGAGTCTGAGGGGTTTGGGGGTGAGGGCTGGGGGTGGGGTCTGTCTCGGTTACCAGTCTCTGCCCAGGCTTCAGGCTGGGTCTGACTCTTTGTGGGTTCTCAGTAAAGGAGTTGGGTTCAGAAGGAGGCAGGGAAGGATATAGAACCCCCGGGGAGCTGAAGCCAGGCCCCTCCAGCCCCGCCTTGCCCGAGGAGGCGCGGGTCACCTTGGCGTGGGTGTTGAGCAGCTCGAACAGGGCCATGACTAGGGCTTCCACCGACACGCTGCCGCCGCGGTACTCCTCCAGGTAGTAGGCCATGGTGGCACGCTCCTGCTCGGTCAGCAGGTGCCGCGCCTGCTCCTCCAGCAGCACCCGCGTCTGGTTCCCCAGGCTGCTCAGGGTCACCTGGGAGCCGGCTGGCCCCTTGTAAAACCCCAGCTGAAAGACAGCGAGGCAGAGGCCCCGGGGGTGTGGGTCTGCTCTGGAAGCCCAGCCAGCTACCTGCAGACGGGTGTGGTGGGCCCCTCTGAGGCCTCCGCCCACGGGTAAAGCCGCAGGTGTTCCTGGACGTTCTCAGGGCACCGGGTCTCGGCTGCGTGTAGCTGCAAAGTGCTTTTCTGGCTCACGTGGCACTTTTACACGTGTTGTCTCATCAGAGCCCCATGACCATTCAGGGCCAGGCAGTATTGCTATGGTTCCCGTTTTACTGTTTAGGTTGCTGTCTCTCTCTGGGTACATCGGGGATAATAGTAATGTGATTTCTGAAACGTGGCTCAGACCTGCATGCACACCACGCCTCCCAGCATGGCCTCCAACACCATCAGCCGTGTCTAAGAGGCCACCCGGTCTCCCTGCTTGTCCCCTCTGCCTCTCCCTGTCGCCTGTACAGAGCTGCTGAGGTGACCTCATGAAAACATAGATCTCATGTTGCCCCCCTGGGTGAAGACTTTCAGTGGCATCCCATCATTTCGGCTTAGCAGCCAAACCTCTTCCCCAGCCCACTAAGTCCTATGGGATCTGATGAGCCCACCAACAGGGCGTGTGTGGCGCTGCCCCCGGGCCCTGGCACGTGCTGTGCCCTCTGACATCATCCTCCCCTCCGGCTTCTGCCCAGACTCTGCTCTCACTAACCTCCACTTCATGTTCAGCTTACAGCCCAGACACTGTGTTGCCACTTGGAGAGCCTTCACCCTCTCCCTCTGCCCTCCCCGCACCTAAACATCTGCCCTTCTCTCTCCTAGGGCCGGCACCTCTCTTGGAAGGCACTGAACGCCTCTGATGGTGAGATGCGCAGGCAGGCTTGCTTTGCTTTGACGTGCCTCTCCACCACTGGGCGTAACCCCCACCCGGGAGGGGACGTGATTTGTGCAGTTCCTGCCGCTAACTCCGGGGTCCAGGGTGCTGCCTGGAACATGGTGGCCTGGAATCGTCCCACAAGTGTGGGAAGGAGGCTACGCAGGCAGTCGGCAGGCTGCCCACCCTGCTGGGCCCAGAGCTCCCCACTCGGCACCAGTGAAGAAGCCAAAGATACCCGCAGACAGAGAGCAGCCTACCTTGTTGGTCCCTTCTGCTGTGAGATCCCCGGGAAACCTACGAAGAAAGACAAGCACGTGTCTGAGCAGTTCAAGCAGGCATGGGCCAGGGGATGGCTGCTTTGCAGCGAGAGGAATGAAACTGGGAGAACCATGGGCTGTGCTCACCGGGGCCTCTCAAGGGAGTATCAGGCCCTGGACAGATGGGCAGTTTCTGAACTCCTGACCAACCATGTGGATGGCACTTCTAAAAGCAGGCAAGGTGGTCTGCTGAGTTGTTTCATGCCCTATAGGGCCAAGTCAGGTGAGACACAGAGGAGAGACTAAATAGTAAGTGCCACGTGGTCTTGGGGTCAGGCCAGCCCAGGGAGGGTGAGGACGGGGCACCTGGAGATGTTAAGAAACAGCTTGCAGGTGCAGCTCTCTTCCAGGCTGTTTCCATGGAAAATAATGTGGTCTCAGGCTTCCAGAATCCCTGATTTTCAAGAAGCAGCCAGAAATCCAGGTGTCCACCCCACCCCCACCCATGGGAAACCCGATGTCTTTTTAAATGTTGGTAACTAATTTTTAAAAATTACTGTACTGGGAAGGTGAAAGGAAGAGAGGAAGGAGGGGATGAAGAAAGGGAGAAAGAGATGCCCTGGGTGTGTTCGGCTTGGGGCCACCAGTCAGTCTGAGATTTCAAATGGAAATCCAAAGGTGACACTTTACATTATTAGCAGCTACGCAGCCACCTGGCAACTGTCTCACGTTATGACTCCCAAGACCCTCTCACACAAGTCTCTCATGGGATCCCAATCGACACATCTGGAATGGGGACCGCAGTTAGGATTCCCACTTTTCAGACAAAGCAAGTAAGGGCCAAAAAGGAAGTTATGAGATTTGCTAAATGGCAAGTAAAGAGTGAGAGAACTGGCTGCTGCGGTCCAGCTCTCCAAGGAAAACCGAGGCCAGAAGAGCAAAGAGGATGCACCCCCGGTCAGGCCCCGCAAACAGGAGGGACCCTGGGGTGGGACTTCAGGCTCAGGGAACCGGGGCAGTCCTCACAGATCGGGCACAGAGCATGGTGCGGGGGTGGAAGGGACTGTTACTGGCTTTCAGGGACAGCCCTGGGGTCCTGGGGCTCAGAGTTGAGAGCGCAGCACGGCCGCACCCCGTGCAGTTGGCGGCAGCGTCTCCGATCCGGGAACTGGCGATCCACTTGGTCTCGTCCACGGTGGTGCGGGCGTGGGGCAGCCTCCCGACGTCCTTCACGGTCAGGATGAGATGCTGGGATGCCTTGAGCAGCCTGACCGCCTCATCGTGCAGGATGTTGAGAAAGCTCCGCCCATTCACCTCCAGAATCTGGTCCCCAACCTGCCAAGCCCACAACACAACACAACACAGTCACCTGGGCTGTCTGCAGGACACTGACTCATGCCAGGGGGTTCAGAGTCCAGATCGCAATTTTCCTCCTGCGTAGCCTAGGAAGGAGGTCACCAAGGCTCAGACAGGCTATGTGGGTGCTTGAGGGTCACACAGCAAGAGACTCAAAGAGGTTATGTGAATGCCTGAGGGTCATACAGCAAATCAATGGCAGAACCAACCATCCAATCTGGATCCTCAGCCCATGACCCTATCACTAGAAAGGGCCACCTCCCTCAACCGAACAAGGGCTTTGATGGGTGGAGTTCCTGAGGGTCTCCTTATCTAGAAAACAAAAGTCATTTCAGAGGCCTGGATGCAGGTGGAATTGGGCAGAAGATGAGATGTGAAGGTACTGTTCCCATAATTTTCCTTTTACACTTCTACACCATTAAGTTTGTTACCTTAAGCATGCATTCTCACATTGCCTTAGTGTAAACATCATTTTAATTTACTTAAGAGAAATCAGTAAATCAGAAAACTAGCCTACTGATAAAGGAATAATATATTGCTTGGATGTTTAGGACAAGAAGGTGATTTTATTTGGTAATGGAAGAACATATTTTTTTAATGAAAGGATGAAAAAATAGAAGAAGAAAAAACTAGCCTTCCAATAAACATAGCTATGTGACAAGACCAGAAGGGGTTGTCCAGGAAGCTGTTGCAGGGTCAGCTGGGGCACTTTCAAACTCAGAGGGTTTGGTGCTTTTTTTACATTAATTGATGGGTGACCGGAGGGGACTACCCAGGGTCACAGCCCACCGTGGTCTTGAAGGGCAGCCCTATAACACCAATTATTTCTGGCCCCTCTTCCTTCTTCCCTGCATCCCAGTCTGCTGATGGCACATGGTCACCCCTAAGGGTGTTTTCCAGCATTTTTAAAAGCAGAACTTGGAAAAGGTGAGCTAAACACTAATTTGGGGAGAAAAAAAAAAAGAGAAGAAAAGATATGGTGATGAGCCTAAGAATCAAAACCCTGGTCCCCAATTTCCTGTTTTTTCTTTAACCCTTCACCTGCAACCGGGGAGTTTCCAGAATAGAAAGTGGTTATAAATTCAGTCTTTCCGTCTCCCCTCTGCTCCAGTGTTGATGTGTTCAGAGAAGGCCCTTCGCCTCCACGACCCCATCCAACACTTCCTGCATACTTCCTGTGTGCCAGGCTCTGGGCTGGGACACAGAGCCAAGACAGACAGACCTCTCCTGCTCACATGCTGCTCAGCGGGCTCTACCTTGTGCGATGAGTGGGTTTTCCCGCCAGCTTCTCCACACCTGGTCTCCAAGGCCCAGCACACAGTGGGAATTCAATAAAAATTAATCCAATGAATGAAGAGTGAGATACCAGTCCCCCCCAGTCCTAGCTCCAGGACCATTGCTGCTGCAGCTCAGGGGGGGCCAACACATGACACCAGCCTAAAGCCCCAAATTTCAAGCCACTTCTGACCGGATGCTGACTGCATGCCAAGTACCTTGTTTGCCCCTTTACATAGCTTTCCCTATTTAATATCCTCCACATTCGGCCAAGTGGGGATCATGTGCTCTGCATCTGACCAGAGAAAAGACAGAGACTCAGACAGGTTAAAGAAATAGTTTGTGGTTACAGAGGCTAGCGAAGAGGACAGCAGGGTGGAAACACAAGTCAGGGTCCAAGGTCCTAACGCTATCTGCTACTGGGCTGCTGTCAGGCTTCAAATCCAGCGTGCTCAAAGCCCCCATCCTGCTGTTCCTCCCTAGCCCTGCCTGCAGCATACAGCTCTGAAAATCCACCCTCATCATCAGCTCTGCCTTTGTCCCCCCAATACCGGAGACCCAGGTTTGATCCCTGGGATGGGAAGACCCCCAGTGGCAAGCCACTCCAGTATTCTTGCCTGGAGAATTTCATGGACCGAGAATCTTGGCAAGCTACAGTTAATGGGGTTGCAAAGAGACGGACATGACTGAGCAACTAACACACACACACACACTCTCTCTCTCTCTCTCTCTCTCTCTCTCCAGGAAGTCTCACCTTCCTCCCCCTCCATCAGTTCCCTAACCTGCACCCCCACCTGCTCACTCCTGGGGTCCTGGGCTGGCATTCTCCTCCGTGCATTAACTTCTAAACTGGCCCCAGACCTGGCACTGGGTTACTGTTTATTCCTCCTGGCTTAGAAACCTGAATGACCCCTATAACCCAGCAGGTGGCATAACCCTATGGTTAAAGGTTTCAAAGACCATCAGACTTGGGTAGACACTCTGGCTTTGCTACTTTCATGCCACATGAACTCAAGCAAATCCCCCCAAAAACTTCTTTTTTTTTAGTCAATTGAAAGAACACATTCATTTTATTAAGGTACTTTTCTGTTACTTTAGGAGAGGAAAAAAAAAAAAAAAGCTTTCAAATAGTGGCCTGGTTTCAAAATTCATTGTTTTGGGTTTTATTTCACACTATTTCAGCCCTGCTTCTTGGGAATAAATCTATAGCAAAATCTCAGAAGATCTATTACCTCCTATGAAGGCAGAAAAAAAAGTAAAACTGTAGGTCAGGTTCGAGAGGAGTTTGGGTTATACCAGCTTATTATTAGAAGCTTATTTAAATTTTTCTCAGGAAATTACTTTCCAAATTACATGTAGGAGCACATTTTCCACTGTTACTAAGAACAGAGGACAAAAACCCATTAAACTTTTGTCGCTTAGTTTTCTTGCACAGAAAGAGGGAATCCTAGCCCAGTCCCCCAAATTTCTATAGTCATCAGCGTTGGTTTTCAATGCCAGCAGCAATACCCACAGTTTTCTCTCTTTCCATATCTTTGAGCTCCCCAGTCGAAAAATCCCTGAGAACTTGTGTGTCCTGAGTCACTTTGGTCGTGTCCGACTCTTTGCAACCCCATGGACTGTAGCCTGCCGGGCTCCTCTGTCTATGGAACTCTCCAGGCAAGAATACTGCAGTGGGTTGCCATTTCCTACTCCAGGGGATCTTCCCAACCCAGGGATTGAACCGGTGCCTCTTACACCTCCTGCTGGTGGGTTCTTTACCACTAGTGCCGCACGGGAAGCTTAGGTAGCCTCAGTTGGTCTCCTTGTAAAGAGCTTAAGGGAAGACCCAATGTCTGATTTGAGGCTTGGCACACAGTAAGTGCTCAATAAGTGCTTATGCACAGGAAGTGTGGGTTTTGCCTCTTCGCTCTGTGCTTCTCTCCCAGCTGGTGTTCCCTGATGCTGAGAAGCAAAGCTATGTTAAAGAGGACCTTCGCAGGCAGGCACTAGGGTCTTACTGGGAGCCACCTGCGATGCCAGCCCCCTCCAGCCCACTGTTCTGGGTCCCCACATTTCCCTGAGTAGCGGCTGCACCTCTCCCCTCTGCCCCCAGCTCCCCCTTCCCCACAGCTCTGAGCTGGAGCCAGGCTGTACTCTTCATCTGCTGAAGTGCTCTGTTTGCTTAAGTATCCCTCTCAATAGCTCTGGCTTTTGTTAAGCTAAGGGAATCAATTTTAATCTTTCCCACACACTTTATTTCATCTCAGCAGTTTAATTAAAGGAAGTAACATCTGAGAGACGAGATATGTGCGAGCATCCTTTGTGAGCAAACCCCTCCCTACAGGTCTAGGCCCCGGGGGCAAACAACTCAATTCCACAAACAGATACCTGGCCCTTTACCGTGAGGAATATCCCAGATATTGCATGGGACTTGAGTACACTAAATCAAGTATTCGTTGTTTAACTGGAACTCAGATTTACATAGTGGCATGTGTTTTTATTAGCTAAAACTGGCAGCGCTGGGTTGGGGGTATCAGTCTCCTCTGGAGGCAATGCTTCTTGGTGGGGGCGGGGGTGAGCCGATTTAGTGCTATGGTTTCCAACTTCAGTTACCTTCCCTTGCCCTGGGCCGGGCACCTGTCATTTGTTTAGTCCTGTGAATCACCAGTGGACAGGTACTCCAGCTTCCTTGTAAGAATTAATAGCCGGCAAATCGAAGGTCTGCTGTGCTAATCACGTGCCTGTTGAATAAATCCCTACCCAGTCTGTGCGTCAGCATGGGGATCATGTGCGACCCACCGGGGAACATACGTGAAGCAGGAGTCACTCTCTGCTGCTGCTGCTGCTAAGTCGCTTCAGTCGTGTCTGACTCTGTGCGACCCCATAGGTGGCAGCCCACCAGGCTCCACTGTCCCTGGGATTCTCTAGGCAAGAA
The DNA here is from genome assembly GCF_016772045.2 of Ovis aries. Lineage (NCBI taxonomy): Eukaryota > Metazoa > Chordata > Mammalia > Artiodactyla > Bovidae > Ovis > Ovis aries. Next base: position 9,314,524 of record NC_056055.1, on the reverse strand, counting down.
CACTGTAGTGGGTTGCCATTTCCTTCTCCAGTGCGTAAAAGTGAAAAAAGTGAAAGTGAAGTCACTCAGTCATGTCCGACTCTTCGCGACCCCATGGACTGCAGCCCACCAGTCTCCTCCGCCCATGGGATCTTCCAGGCTAGAGTACTGGAGTGGGTTGCCATTGCCTTCTCCAGTCACTCTCTGAAAACCCTGATTTTACGGGGGTACATGAGCCTATCCTTCCCATCTCTTCCTCTCTTCTATCTTCAGTGAGTGAAAGTCACTTAGTCGTGTCTTACTCTTTGCAACCCCATAGAATAGTCCATGAAATTCTCCAGGCCAGAATACTGGAGTGGGGTGCCTTGCCCTCTTCCAGGGGATCTTCCGAACCCAGGGATCGAACCCAGGTCTCCAACATTGCAGGTGGATTCTTTACCATCTGGGTCACCAAACCAAAACTCTAGATGGGGCTGTCTCCAGACAGCCCTTCTTGGCATCTGAGTTGGTCTGAGTGACTCCCATTTCTGTGTCCAGCTCTCTCTCATTCCTCCTACTTGTTGGAAAGCTTCCCAAGGCCTGCGAGCCTGTGTCAGAAGAGGTATCTGCATGTTAAATGCCATTTAAAGTTCACCAGCCACTTTCAAATAAATCCAGCGTCTCCCTGTTGACCCCAGCAGCCCCAGGCCAGCAGGCTCCGCAGTCTTGTCCCCGCGCTGCAGCCGAAAGATACCCGTCGCCCTGAAGCCAGGCAGCCAGGACTCAGTGGCCGTGTGGCCCTGCCCAGCTCAAGGACACTCCGAGTCTCTCTCCTGCTCTGTACAAGGCACACAAGACTGCCTGTAATCCCCAGGTCACTGAGAAGCAAGTGGGACCCCTTGGCATAGGGCCTGACATGAGAGAGGCTTTCGAGAGCTTTTCATCTGCTTTCTTTCCAAACGGCAGGGACAGGTCGACATGTCAGCTGGCTCAAGGTCACTGTCACGTGAACAGCGAGCCAGCATTTGGGCCCAGCCTCTCTTGTATTCTCCCTCAACCCCAAGGCACTTTTATCCCCGCGCAGTGTCTGGCACACAAGGAGATGTTTGTGGGGAAGGGATGGCAGAGACCCCTCCTCCCTATTCTCCCAGGCTTACTTTCACTTGTTTCCCCTTTTCCTTTGGTTTGTGCGATGTGAAGTACAGGTGGAGTGTTTAAAGGTCTTCACCTAGCGCTTCCCCTAAAGCCCACCCTTCCAGCCAGCCCCCCGCCCAACCCCACACTGCCGCCCCAGGCAACAAAAATCCCAGCTAAGAGTTCTATATGTTCAGTCATTGGAATGTTCCTCTCCTTCCCATGAAAGCCAGCTCTGAGTTAGACAGCCGGGGGCCGGGGGGTGGAGGGGTGGGGTGGTAATCAAGGCAAAAGGTAAAGACAGGCAGTGACTGTCAGGTCTTCAGGGTCCCCTACAGATGGGGAGACTGCCTGGACAGGCAGCACAGGGACCTGTCTAGGGGACGCAGAGCGAGGCAACAGCCAAGCCCAGACCCTGAGGCTGATTAACCAAGGAAACAGCACCCACCCAGAGCTGTCAGGACATGACCCGTTAGAGAAGGGAGAGTGTGATCGAGTGTCTAATATTGCTCAGCTTGCAGACGGGCGCCGATGGGGAGGACGTGGAAGGATAAACGAATAAAGGAGGCTTTATTTTATTTGTCACCACGGGCGTCCTATTCATCACCAGTGACGGAGGAGCGGAGGGCGGACCGCGGGAGTGCCCTTCATTTTAAGGCAGAGCAAAGACTCCTCCATCATCCACAGCCCATCGAGTGACAGGTTCGTGTTTAGGATGCTCCGTGGAGAGTGGGAAGGGACTTTAACAAGGACAGGACACTGATTTTCCCTGAACTTGGCCAGCCAACCACCAGGAAGCAGGAATTCATTTCCCCTGGGTCTGCAGTTCTTGGAGCAGCAGAAAGTGCTCAAGTCAGGCTTGGGAGTGAGCCAGCCTTGGTAAACAGTTCCCTGTTACTCCCTGAGAGATCTGAGGGGAAATAATGTTACATCTCCAAGCCTTTCTTCCCTTAAAACAAAAATAAGACCACCACTCACTAGAGTGTTACATTGTCTAAATGAGATGCCATCTGCTGTGCGGTTACTGAACACAGATTCAGGAGTCTTGTCCTCCGGGTCTAATTCCAGCTGCCACTTCCTAGCTGTGTGACCTTGGGTGATTTCCCTACCCTCTCAGTGACTCAGTTACCTTCTCTGGAAAACGGGTTAAGTATCAGTGTCTACCTCATTGTCTGAGGGTTAAAAATGAGTCCATGTACTCTCCGCTGTAGCCCCAGCACCTAAAATAGCCCTTGGCACGTGCAAGGTGCCCAGTGAATATTCGTGGAATGAATAGAGCAAGTAACAGTGTCCAGGATGCAGTAAGTGCTCAATAAATGTTAGCTGCGTTCTTGAAAACCATGCTAACCCTTAAGGGACCCCTTGGTCACTCACCAACCAAATCTTGCGATTCTGCCTCCTCGGAGCCTCTTAAAGCCACACCACCTGTCTTTCCACCTGCCCCCTCCCTGGCCCTGCCCTCCGTCTCAGCACTCACATGGACTGACCACACCCATGAGGCACATACTCATATCCCCATCTTACAGGTGAGGAGACTGAGGTCAGGAAGTGAAGTGAGACGAGCTGGCATTTGGCCGATGTTCTACCAGCCTGCCAAGCCTCTGCTCTGACCAGTACTGGCTCCTCCTTGAAGAAAAGCCAGCCTACCCACCCACCTCTGATATGATCCTCAGCCCCGGGGCATCCTGCCATGCCTACTGTCTGTGCTCTGTTCATGCTTGGTGAAGGGAACAAATGAGCCCACAGAACCCAGGGCAGGATGGCAGCGGGGCTACGCTCCTGCATCAGAGGGAGTTGGGGCAGAGACCTGCCAACAACTTGACCCCTGTGCTGAGTTGGGTGGGTGGGAATCTTCCCTCTTCGGACACGCACAGCCCTCGTTGGGCCAGGGCCTGAAAGGAAGCTGACTTCAGGCCCTTTTTCCCCACCTTTCCAAGGTTTTATTGAAACGGATTTTGTGGCTTCCAGTGAGGACTCTGCTGATTGTACTATCACCGCAGTGAAAATTCAAATTCCACTGGAGAGTTTTATTGCAATTATGAATCTTTAATGGTCTTCCATATCAGGTATGAAACTTTAATGGGCTTGTTTTCTTTTTCTTTTTTTTGGTACAAGTGAGCAATGCAGTTTTAATGAGACACCAGTAGCTTTTTCCAGCAGTTCAGAAGTCAGTAAACCTTGTCTGTATTTAATAAAAAAGATTAAGGTAAATGCTCAGAAGGTTCCTGGAGGAACCAAGGTGGGGGGAAGAGCTGGGTTTGGGTGAGCTCGGCACACACCCTCTCGGGTTCAGGGTAAGGGTTGGGGCTCTCACAAGTCAGAACTGCCTCAGAGACGCCACGGATGGAACTGGCAGATGGTGCATCCTCACCTCCTTGTGGTTCCTCCTTCTCACCAGGTGCATCCATTGTCAGTCCTTGCTTATTATTTTCAGGACACGAAATGAAATGTAAAATGCGCTGTGCTCAGCTGTGTCCAGCTCTTTGTGACCTCATGGTCTGCAGCCTGCCGTGGGATTTTCCAACCCTTCCGTATCCTGCATTGGCAGTGGACTCTACCACTGCGTCACCTGGGCTTCCCTTTCAGAACAAGAGCAGTCCTCAGGGAAGGGCTGTTCTAACCCCAGGTCATCAATGGAAAAACTGAGGCCCAGAGAGGGGAAAGGACATGCCCAAGGTCACACTCTGAGTCCATGTCAGAGCAAGGGCAGAGAAGTCACTCCTGAGTCCTTCTCACAGGAGAGTCTGGCTTCCAGATAAACACATCAGAGCAATGACAAAGGTCAAACTCAGGAGAAAGAACAGCTACCAAAACCCCCTGAGCACCTCGCCTAGGCCAGCTACCTCGTACGATTTGACTCTGCACTTAGAAAGCACCACTCGAGGCATGCATGGGTATATATAGCCTGTTCTAAACCAGGGCCATGAAACTCAGAGTGATGAAGTCCCTTGTCCAGGGACACCCATCAGAATTTGAATCCAGAGCAGGATTTGAACCCGGTCCAACTGCTAGGCTGAGCCTGAGACTTATATTTGCCTGTGCAACATTTCAACTCAGATGACGCAAAGGCATCGGAAACCAGCACTGCCCAAGCACTTTCTGCAATAGCAGCTCCACAGTCCTCATCGCGGTTTGAGCCCACGCTGGGCTGTGAGCACTGAGCTCCGAACCAGAGTACTGCATTCCCCTTGCATGGCACGCGGGAGGCACCGTTCCAAGGCCTGACAGCATCAGTGAACTTGCGAACAAACAATCAAATAAATGGACAAGCAAATAAACAAACAGGCAAGCTAGTCCCCTTGCCCCTTCCAGCTTCTGCAGACGGGCAGGAGACATTTTCCATTTATGTAAAGGTCTGGTTTGACAAGGCCAGACTGTGTAGGGAGGCTGGGTACCTGCAGGCCAGCTCTGGGCACTGCAGCGGGGAAAGAATGTCCAATTTTTTCAATCACAAGGAAGGCAAAGAATTAAAAACACAAGGCGCAATTTACTTTTGGCTGGAGTTTCACTCTGGGAAATAGTGCACATCTATCTAGCTCTTCATTTTGGAAGAGTGAAAACTGCGATGATGGGAAGAGGAGAGATGTTAGGAGTCGGAGGCTTCCTGGTAAATCAGGGTAAAGCTGGCCTGGGCTAGCTCTCCCATCTGCTTTGGGCTGCTCCACAGACCTGTAAGAATCAGCGAGTTCTCAAGTTCAAGAACACAGCCTTCACACACAGAGTGGCCAATCAGGAGATGAAATCTCATTTAAAATGGTGACAGAAGAGAGAAAATATTTAGGAAGAAACTTAACAGGAAATGTGCAACACATATGTGAGGAAAACTGTACATTCAAAATGACTCAACAAATAGGAAAAAAAAGATGCCCTGCTGTTGGAAAGGATTCGGCATCATTAAGATGTCAATTCTGTCTCGTTTGAAAATTTACCATTATCCCCTTAAAAACACCAACGGCTTTTGTTAGATAAGCTGACACAAAGGTCCGTGTGGAAAACTAAAATCGCACATAGAGGAACCCCCAGTGTATATTGCTAAGTGGAGGAAGCCAATCGGAAAAGACTACATATTATATGATTTCAACTGCATGACATTCGGGAGGAGGTGAAACTATGGAGACAGCAAAAAGATCAGTGGTTGCCAGGGGTTTGGCGAAGGAGGGAGGGATGAGCAGGCAGAATGCAGAGGATGAAACTATCCCATATGATACTGTAATGGTGGGTACATTTCATTATACATTTGTCCAAACTCATAAAATGTACAAAACCAATGGTGAAACCTAATATAAACTATGGATTTTAGTTAATAATTATGTGGCTCATCAATGCAATAAATGCAATTTATGAACACTAATGAAAGATGTTAATAATAACAGGAAATTGTGTGTGGAAAGGGTGAAGGGAGAAGGGATATATGAGAACTCTATATTTTCTGCCTGATTTTTTTATTAACCTAAAATCACTCTAAAATGAATCTATTAACTTTTTAATAATAGTTTTTAATTAAAATCAAACTGCAAGAATAGTTATGAAAACCCTGAGATCGAACTGCTGCAGGGAGAAGTCCTAGATACTAAATCCTGTTCTAAAGCCTCTATATGAACGATGGGGGACCGATCCATCAGAAAACAGACGGACATACAGGGGAACAGACTAGAAGTCAGTCCAAGGACACACAGAGAAGTGCAGTATATGATAGAGAAGCCATCACAAATCACTGTGGTAAAGACGTGCTTTGTAATACACAGCGTTAGGATAACTACGTAGCCATTTGGAAAGACGTAAGATTGAATCCATGTCATACACAGCACACAAGAATAAATCAGATGGACACTCGGTTCAGGGCCAACGTATTGATCAGAGATTTAAAAAGAAAAAATGTATTTACAGGTATTCAAAGAAAAAATGGATAAACTAACTGCTCTATATTAAAAGAATTTTTATAAGGAGAACTCAGATTGAACAGAAGGAAGAATTGGTAACCAGACTAAATGATAATCAAAAACTTGGACATAGGGGAAAAATACTCTGTAAGCAGTGTTGAAAGAAAATGACAATCAAAGAGAACATTTGTAATATTTTTCACTGATAAAGGGCTAGCAAGTCCTGATATATAAAGAATTCTTAAGTTTAGGGGAAAAAATCCCAAATCTTGACAACAGAAGAATAATAAAAGACACGACCACAAAACCATTTTTATGTTACAAAAAGACATAAAATGGCCCATAAACTTACTAAAAGATGTTCAGTTTCACTCAGAAGAAGAAAATCACAGGTTAAGCTACATCAAGATACACTTTCTCGCCTATCAGATTGGAACAATAAGCAACTGGACAGCGCCTGTCGGTCATGCTTGGACATGTCTGCTGGGAACTCAGGAGGGAGCAAGGCTTCCGTCCACTTCTACAGTGAACGCGATTTTGCAATATTGAGCAAACTATGTATGTATTTACCTGTTGACACAGAAATCTCACTTCTAGAAATTTACCCTGAAGATACACTTCCCAAAGTGATAAAATACATATGCACAGGCACTCACTGCATCATTGTTTGCAACTGGAAGATGCTGAAAGCAGCCTGAGTGCTCAGAGGACAGCGGGTGGATTAAAGCACAGCACAGCCACAGAAACAGAGTCCTACGCAGCTGTATAAGAAAATGACAAAGATTTCTGCGCACTGACATGTAGCGATTCCCAGGATACTAAAATTTTATAAATTAAGTGAAAAAGAGTATCTACTGCACACTGCCTTCTCTATAAGAAAGGCAAAAGAATGTATACATGTCCTTGCTTATTCTTCAAAAAAGAAACAGAAATAGGTCAGAAACTAGCTCATTTAGTTGTCTTGCAAGGTGTGGTGGGGCGGGGGTGGGCAGAAGGGATGTGAGGGAGAGGTAATACTCTGAGTATGCTTTTTTGGTAAAGTTTTGATGTTTTTGTTACTCAAAAAGTAAAATTAAATCAATCAAAATGCCAGTATCTTCGGTCCAAATCCTTCTCATAGAGCCATCTTTCTCGTTCTCTCGTAATTCTCTCCCCCACTTTTAGGGCCTCTTGTGATTACACTGCCCCCCCACCCCCCGGATAATCTAGAAATCTCCCCACGTCAAAGTCAGCTGATTAGCAACCTTAATTCCATCTGTAAGTTTAACTCCCCTTTGTTATGGAACCTAACATATTCACAGGTCCTGGGGATTAGGATGTAGACCTCTTTGGAACTCACTATCCTGCCTACCATACGTTGTTCAGTCGCTCAGTCGTGTCTGACTCTTTGTGACCCCATGGACTGTAGCACGCCAGGCTTCCCTGTCCTTCACCACCTCCCGGAGCTTGCTCAAGCTCATGTCGGTCAAACCATCCAACCATCTCTTCCTCTGTCACCCGCTTCTCCTCCTGCCTTCCATCTTTCTCAGCATCAGGGTCTTTTCTAATGAGTTGGCTCTTTGCATCAGGTACCCAAAGTATTGGAGCTTCAGCTTCAGCTGAATATTCCAATGAATATTCAGAACTGATTTCCTTTAGGATTGGTTGATTTGATCTTCTTGCAGTCCAAGGGACTCTCAAGAGTCTTCTCCAACACCACAGTTCAAAAGCATCAATTCTTCGATGCTCAGCCTTCTTTATGGTCCAACTCTCACATCCATACATGACCACTGGAGAAACTATAGCCTTGACTAGACGGACCTTTGCCTACCACACAGGTGGCCCCAAATCTGGCGGCAATCACAGCTGTCCAGAAAGAACCACAGCATGCCACCTGTAAGCATAACACTCGGGGAGGACAGACCCACAACTGTCACTTGAGTTTTCCCCTTAGTGTGGATCTTCCGGCATTTTCTACAGTGAACATGCTTTACTTTCAAATTCAGGTTTTTAGATGATATTTTGAAATTGCCCATCTCACGAGTCTTCCAGTGTGTTAAAGAGACTGGGAAGGAATATGCCAAAATGTTCACAGGTGCTGCCTCTGTGTGGTGAATTCCAAGCAATTTTAATTTCAAGCTCTTTAGGAATTTCCTGTGCCTTCTGGATTGCATGTGAAGACTATATTGTTGAGGCTAACAAAAAAGTATTCTAAAAAGAAATGTAAAAATTTGCTGGGAGACATGATATAACGCTAACATCTCCCTCGACATTTGGTGGCTTGGGGAAGAACAGGCCTAGGCCCTTGGCAGATCTACTGTGCCACCCTGGAGAAGAATGTTTTTTATACCAGCCAGTCCAATCGTTGTCTCTTAGTAATTCAGGATAAGTCATTCCTGTCCCCCACTGGGCTCAGCAGCTTGCTGGCACTGATGGGCTGAGAGATGATTTAAGCTCTTCTGGAGGGATCCTCAGAGGTTTTTCTCAACTGATGCTCCTTTTAAAACATTATTTCAACTGGAAACAACTAAATGCCTGACTTCGAGGGAAAGGTTAGGTAAATTATAATTCAGCCAGAAGACGGAGTATTATCATGCAGCTCTTACAAACTGCACTTATGAGAAGTTTTTAATTACGTGGAAAAACACAAGTGAAAATGTGGGATGCAAAATAGTATATATTGTATAATGTCAATCGTGTAAAAGTGTACAGAGGAGGGGATGAAAGAAGCTACATCAAGGTGCTAACAGATGGAGACGACCCACACGTCTATCAACTCACAAGTGGACAAACAAAATATGGTATAGCCACACAGCAGAATATTGCACTATAAAGAGGAATTTACTGCTACATGTTACAACATTGTGCCGAGTGAAAGGAGCCAGATACCAAGGCCTCATATTCTACGATCCACTGATATGAGGTGTCTCAAACAGGCAAATCTATAGAGACAGAAATGGGGATGGCTGTTTAAAGGGTATAGGAACGTGGCCAGTGGGGGGAGTGTGAGGACATGTTTTGAAATTAGATGGTGATGGCAGTTGTGCAATCTTATGAATATACTTCACTGATTTATGCACTTTAAAAGGGCAACTTTTATGATACATGAATTATATATATATAAAAAAAAACAATGTTAACAAAGGTTGTCTTTGGAAGGTAGGATGTCCGAGTCCTTTTGAGTGTATATTATGGATTGAGTCTATTACTTTCATAGCTGGAAAAAACGAAAAGAAACAAAGTCCCCCAAACGGTGTGAGTTAACAGCCCTGGTGCACAGTCCCACCCAGGCCGCTGGACTCGCCAGCCTCTGAAAGCTTTGGCCTCCCTCTGTCTGCCTGGACAGCAAACAGCTCCTTGATTCTGGAGTTAATGCAATCAGTGCAAGGACTGTGTGTCCCTCTAGGCCTGTCAGCCACCAGTGCGGTCTGGGAAAAGCCAGGGCATCCTTCGCCACCCCAGGCCCCCTCGCCCTGCCTCTCCTCTTGATCAGCCCCCAGGTTCTCCTCTGCAGACCTGTGCCCCCAGCCCAAGCCTCTGTGTTCTGGCTTCTGCTCGGCCCGCCCTGAAGTTCTGTTCCTTCGCTGCTATGCCTGGTATAACTGCCCACAGCCAACACCCCAGCCAGACTACACAAGGGCCGAAAGCACATGTATTTTGGTCCCTGCTTCCTGGTCAGGCACACACGCACATGGGCAGCAAATCTCTAGTGAAGGCCCAGCTTAGGGAGCGACTTCCTCTCTGCAGCCACACTGACCCTCCTCCCCTGGGCTGATGGCTCCCTTCAGAGGTCCCAGCCCAGGCAGGGTGGTACAGTGGTTACTGCAAGGATTCTCAACCAGTCCTGTCTGGATTCAAGTCCTGGCTCTACCACTTCCTGGCTGCGTGACCTTGGCCAAGTCATTTAACCTCTCTGAGCCTCAAATCTGGGACCAAGGACAAAAACCCTTATTACAAAGCTTAAATCCGATCATTGGCATCCATAGAAGAGAAGAGAGATGGAGACATGTAGGGAAGAAGACCAAGTGAGGATGGAGGGAGACACTGAAGCAATGCTGCCACAAGCCAGGGAATGCTAGGGACGCCAGAAGCTGGCACAGGCAAGGAGAGATTTGCCCCTAGAGCCTTCAGAAGAAGCATGATCTTGTCGACACCTTGATTTGAGTTGTTTTAAGCCACTAAACGATCAGGGCTTCCCTCATAGTTCAGTTGGTAAAGAATCCGCCTGCAATGCAGGAGACCCCGATTCGGTTCCTGGGTCAGGAAGATCTGCTGGAGAAGGGATACGCTACCCACTCCAGTATTCTTGGTCTTCCCTGTGGCTCAGCTGGAAAAGAATCTGCCTGCAATGCGGGAGACCTGGGTTCGAACCCTGGGTTGGGAAGATTCCCCTGGAGAAGGAAAAAGCTACCCACTCCAGTATTCTGGCCTGGAGAATTCCAAGGACTGTGTAGTCCATGGGGACACAAAGAGTCGGACACGACTGAGCGACTTTCAGTTATCACTGATGAAGCCACTAAAGTTGACAATCATTTGCTATCACAGCCCTAGGAAATGAAAACAGGAAGTAAGCTATTCACCCTCCCTTGAACCTGCCTTCTGTTGTTGTTCAATCGCTAAGTCGTGTCTGGCTCTTTGTGACCCCCAGGGACTGCAGCCTGCCACGCTTCCCTGTCCATCACTATCTCCTAGAGTTTGCTCAAACTCATGTCCATTGAGTCAGTAATGCCACCCAACCATCTCATCCTCTGTTGTCCCCCTTTCCTCCTGAGACTGGGTCATAGAAAGAATATAGCTCTACCTGCCTCTCTCTGGGACCCATGACTTCAGAATCCCCTTCTAAGCCGCCATGCTTAGAAGAAGCCTGAGCTAGCTCTGTGAGAAGATGGCCCCAGCCAGCAGCCAATGTCAGCCTCCAGACACGAGACAAAACGAGCCTCCCAGCAGCTCCAGCTGCAGACTGAAGGGTCATGGAGCCGAGATAAGCCGCCTTGCTTTGCCCGGTCCACTTCTTGACTTAGTGGACCCACAGCAAGGCAGAGTAGAATCCGGGGCTATTACATACGTCTCGGTTCAGGAGTTGTTATGCAGCCATAATAATGGTATTAATAGCACTTGCAGAATCGTTATCTGCACTTGACAAGGTCCCTGACCATTCGTATGCACCGTCAAGTGCCGGAAGCACTGCCCAGCCATGTTTACTGACCTCTCTCAAAGTGTGTGTCCTATCCTACAGCAGGGAAATGCTGCTGCAATGCTCATTGATCACTGTTTCCCCTGCAAAAAGGGAGAATAGGCTGACCTTCGATCCAGCAACCCATGCACATCCTGGATTGTCGTTTAGCTGCTAAGTCGTGATGTCTGACTCTTTGTGACCCCATGGACCGTAGTCTGCCAGGCTCCTCTGTCCATGGGATTTCCCAGGCAAGAATACTGGAGTGGGTTGCCGTTTCCTTCTCCAGGGGATCTGCCCAACCCAGGGAGCGAACCTGCATCTCCTGGATTGGCAGCAGATTCTTTACCACTGAGTCACCAGGGAAGCCCACACATCCTCAATATGCATCCTCGCTTGGCATGGCCACAGGTGGAGCCAGAGGGCAACTGCTGACCCCCTGTGCTGGTTAGTGGCCACCCAGCGTCTCAGGCTCTTCCCTTGGCCACTTGGGATGAAGGGTGAGAAGGAAAGCCAGCCCTTGCTGACCGTCTCCCTCCTATGGACAGCGTGGTTCACAGGGCTGTGGGAGCCTGAATGAATGCTATCACCTTTTCCTGTGACCGGGGTAGATGACAGCTGGGCTCCTGCTCCAAGCGGCCTCCCTGTAGAAACTGTTACTCTTTTTGGCAGTAGCCTGCCTGGCAGCAATTACTACCCTGGCAGGGGCCCCTTTTAAAAGTCAGGCAGTAGGACTAAGCAACTTGAACACTTGCAATTTACTGAACCTCCACTCAGAGGCCAGTTCAGAAACTCGGCTAAGAGAACAACCACCGAAGGCCTGAGAATGTGGTCCAGCCGGCAGGGGTTGGGGTAAGTAGGGGTGGGCTGGGGGGACGCTTAAACCGGGCCCAGCCTGTGCTGGGATTCTCAGGAAAGAAACCATCTTCTGGCTTCTCGGAAAGGTGTTCATCATCAGGGCAGGTTCCAGCTACCGAGAGTTTCATATGCCGTCAGGGACCAGTCTCGTCTACCAGCACACACACTGGTGTGGATACTGACGATCACTCACACAACCAGAGCCTTCATTTGGGGAGGGCTTTTCCTGTGCCGGGCACTGGACTTTCTAGCACTAGCTCATTGTGTCCTGACAATATAGGACCCAGGGCACAGGTGGTGGCGGTACAGGTATCATTATTTTTAAAAAATTATTTTTAGAGAACCTGGAATCTATGGAAAGCACAACTCCTCTCCCACAGTCCTTGGAAGGGAAGCAAGATGCCAGTTCAGAAGTTCATGGCTCATGGACTCCTGGGCAGGGAGAGAGGTGGCCACTCCACCCCAGGGAGGGGCAGCCCCCAGGGATACAGAAGGCCCTGCTCCAGCGAGGGGCTCTGGGAAGGAGCCACAGCCAGTCTTCTAAGGGGGAGCTCAGCAGTGACGTGAAAGTGTGATCCCAACCTTTGCTGAAAGAGCGGGGGACTGTCCAGACCTCCAGCAACCAGGGGCTGCTCTGCCATGATTCCTCGCAAGCAGGCTCCGTGCCGGGCCAGGGCTGGCAGGTCAGCGAGGAACTGAAGGAACTGCCTGAGCTTATGCCATCCTGGAAGGGCAACACCCGATTGCCCCTTCACCCGGGAAACAGGCCCCACAGTGGAAACGCCATGGATGGGCATTAGAGCTGAGAGCCAGGCCCGTGACCTTGGCTGTCCCCTTCTGGACATACAAGCTGGGGCAAATCACTCCCGCTTTCTGATTCTCATTTTCTCATCCATATACAGAATCAAAGCTATTTACATTAAACAGTCTTATACTGAAACCAGACAGACTTTTCTTAAAAGCCAGCACATTGTGAACACCTTTATCTGTATTAAGTGTCTCTATAGAGATTCTCTGGCTACATCCTCACAAGTTCCTGAAGGTACTATTTTCCCAGTTTTACAGATGGGGAAACTGAGTCCGTGCAGATACAGCTGGTAATTTTGACTCCAAAATGTGTGCATTTAACCACCATGTGACACTGCCTGCCAATGACTCACAGTGCCTGGCACAGTGGGTATGAGAAGCGGCAGCCATCATTATGAGCTTTCTCCAAATAATACTTTCTTGCCGGAGTTCAGCTTTAGTCATAAACTCCTATTTAGATCCTCTTAAAAGTTGAGCTGGGCCAGCGCTCTCACGTGGAGGTGGCACATGCCCAATCATCCGGGCCCCAGGCCCCGCTTCCGCCCACAGCAGATGCTACTGCGAGAGCCTTAGCTAAGTCCTCTCTCTGGCACAGCCCAGTTGCTAACACACAAGCACAAGCGCTTTTGCAACCACACTAAATTGGTGGCGCTGGCATACACAATGGAGATTATCTGCTGCCCTTGGGAGTGGAAAAAGCACTGAACGCGGAGGCACAGAAATATGGACAAAGCCTTTCTCAACATACAATTTTAAAGACCACGTTACCAATCGGAGACATTCACCCAGTTGGCAGCTGAGGTGAACATGTGACCTTGGAGAGCCCTGCATTTGAACCACCAACTCTCTGCCAGCTAAGAACACACTTTGGGGCAAGCAGTTTAAACTCACTGAGCCTTAGTCTCTTCATCCATAAAATGGGGATGGTGACAGGCAATACCTCTGCGTGGGGCTGAGATGAGGACAGAACGAGATGATTCTCGCCGCCCCCCTCCCCACTCTCCCTCCGCCCCGGCTCCCAGACAGGACTGGGCTGGGAGTGGTCAGTGACTACTAGGGCTTTTGTGCTGTGGCAATTATGCAGATTTTAGGAATATCACTGGGAGTGTGTGGACATGAGCACTCACAGCACATATACAGCTTTGGGTTTATATATGTGGGGCTTCCCCGGAGGCTCAGTTGGTCAAGAATCCACCTGCAAGGCAGGGGACCTAGGTTCAATCCCTGGGTTGGGAAGATCCCCTGGAGGAGGGCATGGCAACCCACTCAAGTATTCTTGCCTGGAAAACCCAATGGACAGAGGAGCCTGGTGGACAGCAGTCCATGGGGTCGCAAAGAGTCAGATACAACTGAGCAACTAAACACACTAATGACTCACCTCCAGGGGGCAGTGAGCTCAGGATGCCCAGTTGTGAGAAACGTTTTGCAAGGGGATGAACTTCTAAGTCTCGTAAGAGCCACTGGAGCTGGCCAGAGGAGGAGTTGTGAGGGGAGGAAGCGATGAGAACTGGATTTCTGTGACTAAGCTCCAGAGCCACCTGAGTCTTCAGCCCCAGCTCCTCCACCTACCTAGCTGTGTGACCTTGGGCATACTGCTTAATCTCTTTGGGTCTTGGGTGCCCATCTCTAAAATGAGGATGATTCTGCTCCCTCCTCACAGGGTGCTGGGAGATTAAATGACTCAGAGCAGGAGCAGCCTTCACTGAGCACCCTGGTTGATACAGAGGGAGCACTCCCCGGATGCCCATGATTCCTATGAGTATTACTGTCAATCAGAAATAGGAGACGACTCCTCTGCCCTAACTTATTTCCTTCTATGGTTATTTTCCCCCTATCATTATCATTACTACCCTCACACTGCCATACCTTCTGCTATTTTCACCACACTTTTACTTTAACATATTCTGAAACACCAGGAGAACCCTCCAGGCTCCAAATTCAAAAGCAGAGTGTGCAGAAACCCCTAGCAGGTGTCATAACTGTGCTGACGGTAGAGAACCGAGCAGAAGCAGGGAAGACTGAGGGCCCGGCCGCCAAGGATCGTCAGGCTGCTTGTTTTTCTCCATCACAGAAGCTCAGGGGTTTAGAATCTTGTGGCTAATGGGGGAGGCCTTAGAGCCAATCCCCACCCAGTTTCACCACTTCCTTGCTGTGTGATCTTGAGCAAGTGATGACCTCTCTGAGCCTCAGTTTGCTCATCTTCAATTAATGGTACAGCATCTATGTCAAGAATTGTTTAGGGATTCGTTAAGGTGGAACCTAAAAAAGCACTTAGCAGGGTGCCAGCCTGGAATGATCACTCAGTGGACGCACGCTGTCACCATTTCTGTCACCGATGCTCAGCCAGCTCATCACTTGGGGCACCAGGAGTCTTCACCGGGCTCTGTAGCCCACTCCCACCCTCCCCATTCAACACGAGTTCCATGCAGGGCACACACGGAACACAGATTCAGGCTCTGCATCGCACACACCTCATTCTGGCCCCCAGATCACCAGTATATGATGCCCTCCTGAATGCCCACGGCGCTCTAACCACAGGAAAGACTCTGAGGGCCCTGGGGTGCCTGAGGAGGGACACAGCTGCCCACCCTCCCTGCCACTCAGCCGGCAAGTCTCTCTCCAAACTCCGTTCAAGGTGAGAAAATGGACACGCTCAGGAGGCATTCTGTCATTTCTCCCTTGTTTTGTCTCTCTCTAGCCGCATCAGGAGAACACTATAGGTACTAAATCGCAGTAGTGAAAAATGATCACGAGATGGCCAAGACACATTTTTTTTTTTTGCTACATTTTGTGCTTCGACTTTTGAGGAGGGCCTTCTATGACACTCTGAAGTGGCAACAACTTAGTCCAAATCTTATTAATCAGAGATGAAAGGTTTTGAACTGAGAAAGGAAGCACTTTTCTAAAAAGTTGGTGGTTGGATCATAAAAGGAACAAAACGAACAAGGGCCCGCAAGTCACTGTGTGCACAACAGGTCAGGGAGAAAGGGGTCTGGAAGGACACGCCAGCTGCTGACAGTTGTCACATCCTGGGCTGGCAGGGGCAGGGGAGGAAGGAGGGTCACTGCGAACCTGAGTATCATCGGACTCCTTCACAACCAGCAAGTGTTACATTTACAATTAGAAACAAGTGAAGATTGTTTTCTCAATACTTATTACACTTGGCTAACTTGATATCTGCCAGGAATCTCCACTGTGAACTTAATATTTTCCCCCTTTATTATTACAAAATACATTGATAGAGGTACTTTGAAATCATGCAAAACATCCTGTTTCTGCTATTTAGCATCCTTTGGTGCGCCTTGCCTACAGCACCGTGATAGAATGCTCTAACTGTGATTTTCTCTTCCTTTATTCCTGCTATGCTTTTTCATGGCAATGTGTCTTTAAGCAGGAGTCGTCACTTCTCCCCCATTGTTTGATTTATCCTGTTCTTTACGTAATTATGTTAGTATGGATCCCTGGATATTTACTTCGCCTTTGGCCATGGGTGCTTTCAGGCTGACTCTGTACACATATGGTAGGCTGATTGACTGATTGATTGGGTAGTACATCTTTATTTTCCGGTCCTAAAAGATACCCCAGGGTGCTCTACCCTAGACCTGGAATCAGTGATTCCTACAAAGAGCCCTGGTTCGTTTCATTTGGAGAATAGCATTTAGAAACTAAGATCTCAGTACTAGCTGTACCCATTTTTATTGGGTACATCCCCCATCAATGGATTGAGTAAAGAATTCTATGTACATGTATTAACTCATGCATGCATACACAGCTGTATTGATTTCTGCATCTATTTATCTGTGTATATACATACACAGATTTTTTTTTCTTTTTTGTGAATGAGTCCGAATTGACATCTCCAATAAGTCCAGCACCACGGGGTTTATTCTATTTGCGACCCTTTCCTTCCTTGTGACTTTCTTTGAAAGTAACAACCTGGCTCTCATTATCTAAAATGTACTAATTTTTTTAAACCTGTACAAATGAAGTAGTTTCAGAATTCCTAATCCATTCCCCTTCGAGGCAAAGAAATTTGCCAACTGGAATACAGTGTCTGAGGGCAGTTCTTCTTGTCTTTGCCTTATAGTATCAGTTGAAAGGATGTTTCTCAAAATCACTTCGGTCAGCTTCCTCCTTCTCCACCCCCTTTCAGGGTGGCTACAGGAATCGTTTGTAATACAGTTAGATTCATTTGTCTTCATTTGTCTCAGTCTGCACTCCATCTATCCTCCAACAACCAGGTTGAGTTTTTTAAAATTTTATATATAGCAACATCACTCTGTGTACAGTTCTATGGGTTGTGACAAGTGCACAGATTCATGCGTCCGTCACTACATGCAACCAGCTTTCCATACAAAACCATTTCCCAGGTCTTCTGCCCATTTTGGAAGTTCTTTATACATTCTCAATGCAAGTCCTTTGTCAGGAATGTAATTAGAAAATACTGACTTCTCCAAGTCTGTGGTGTGTCTTTTCATTCTCTTAAGAGTGTGTCTGGCAGAGCAACGTTTTTAACTTTCATAAAGCCCATTTTGTCAGTTTTTTTCTTTTACGGGCCATGCTTTTGGTGTCTCATCTAAAAACTCTTTGCCTAATGCGAGGCCCCACAGATTTTCTCCTGTGTATTCCTGTAGCAGCAGCGCAGGCTTTATTTTACCTTTAGGGCTATGATGTATTTTGAGTTCATTTTCATAGAAGGTGTGAGGTTGAGGTTGAGGCTCGTTTGTTGGCGTGTAAATGTCCGACTGTTCCAGCACCATGTTGAAAGAACCGTCCTTCCTTTCTCCGCTGAATCACCTTTTCACTTTTGCCAGTCATCGGTTCAGTATGCAGAGGGGGGTTTATTTCTGAACGCTCTGCTCCGGTCCACCGGTCTACACGGCCGTCCTTTCACGAGCACCGCACCTTCTTGCTTATTGTAGTTTCACAGTATGTCTTGACATCGGGCATGAAGTCCTCCAACTGCTCTTTGGCTTCAGGATTATTTTAGCTCCTCTAGTTTCTTTGCCTTTCCAGTACAAAATTTACAGTCCGTGTGTAAATATCTATAAACATTCCTGCTGGGATTGGAATTGGGGTTGCGTTGAGTCAAGATCTAACTAGGGAGACCTGGCATCATAATAATACTGAGTCTTTGTATCCATGAACAAAGTATATACCCATTTATTTAGGTCTTTTTTCGGAGTTTTCAGCATACAAATAACTGTACATATTTTATTATTTATTTGTACCCAAAACTGTGTTTTTTTAAATTGATGCTAAATTTCAGTTGTTCATTGTTAGCATACTGAAATGCAGATGACTTGTGGAAATAGTGTCAGACTTTATTTTGGGGGGCTCCAAAATCACTGCAGATGGTGATTGCAGCCATGAAATTAAAAGACGCTTACTCCTTGGAAGGAAAGTTATGACCAACCTAGATAGCATATTCAAAAGCAGAGACATTACTTTGCCAACAAAGGTCCATCTAGTCAAGGCTATGGTTTTTCCAGTGGTCGTGTATGGATGTGAGAGTTGGACTGTGAAGAAAGCTGAGTGCTGAAGAATTGATGCTTCTGATTTGTGGTGTTGGAGAAGACTCTTGAGAGTCCCTTGGACTGCAAGGAGGAGGTCCAACCAGTCCATCCTAAAGGAGATCAATCCTGGGTGTTCATTGGAAGGACTGATGTTGAAGCTGAAACTCCAATACTTTGGCCACCTCATGCTGAGAGTTGACTCATTGGAAAAGACTCTGATGTTGGGAGGGATTGGGGGCAGGAGGAGAAGGGGACGACAGAGGATGCAATGGCTGGATGGCATCACTGACTCGATGAACATGAGTTTGAGTGAACTCCGGGAGTTGGTGATGGACAGGGAGGCCTGGCGTGCTGCAATTCATGGGGTCACAAAGAGTCAGACATGACTAAGCAACTGAACTGAACTGAATTGTGTATGCTAACTTTGTGTCCCTCCATCTTGCTAAACTCATTATTTCTCGGAGTTTTTTTGTAGATTCTTTGGAATTTTCTATGCAGACGAGCAGTCTCTGTAAATAGAGTTTTATTTCTTCTTTTCAGATTTGTATGCCTTTTCTTTCTTTCTATAGACTTATTGCACTGACTACAGCTTCTAGTCGGATACTGAATAAGAGTGGTGAGGGAAGATATTTTTGCCTTATTTCAATCTTAGAAGAAACTGTATAGTTTCCACCATTAAACATGTTATCTATTGCTTTGTGAAGATGCTCTTCAATAGGTTAAGGAAGTCCCTTTTGACTCCTAATTTAATTAGAGTTTAAAAAAATCATAAATGGATATTGCGCTGTGCTTAGTCACTCAGTTGTGTCCGACTCTTTGTGGTCTCATGGACCGTAGCCCACCAGGCTCCTCTGTCCATGGGGATTCTCCAGGCAAGAATACTGGAGTGGGTTGCCATGCCCTCCTCCAGGGGCATGGTGGGTACTGAATATTGTTAAATGCCTTTTCTGATTATACGGTTTTTCTCAGTAACATTAATTTTCAAATGTTGAACTAGCCTTGCGTTCCTCGGATAAAACTCATTTGGCCACGGTATATACATTTTTAATAGATTGTTGGGGTTGTTAAATTTCGCTGGGGGTTTTCCTATCTAAGTTCATGAAGAATAGTGATCTGTAGTTTTCTTTTCCTGAAATGTGTTTGTTCTTGCTGTTATACTGGTTTCATAAAATGAGCTGGAAAGTATTCCCTCACTTTTTATTTTCAGAGAGAGATTGCGTAATAGTTCTTCCTTAACTATTTGCAAGAGATCATTAGTGAAAGCATCTGGGCTTGAGTTTTCCTTTTTCAGATGGTTTTTAACTACAAATTCAGTTTCTTTGACACACATATAAAATTTTCAGGTTATCTATTTTTCTTTCTTGAGTGTTAGCAATTTATATCTTTCAAGAGATTGGTTCATTCATCTAAGTTGTAAAATTTACAGGCAGAGCGTTGCTTGTAACACACCCTTATTATCTAAGGTTTTTTCTTATTGTTAGAAATGTTAAGAGGTAATTTTTGTCATCTTCATTAGGACTGCTATAAAATCAGTCATAATCACAAGTAAAAATACTTTTGAAATATCTTTACTAAACAAGTATTATGTAGCAGCCACACCCTTTTCCCCACTGAGAATACACAGAATGCATCCTTGGAGAGTATGCCAGGCTCACTCTCTCCCAGCAGGACTATTTCAGGGACTCACGGAGACAGAGTCAGCAGGCAAAGTCACGCTGCCTGATGAAGAAGAGGCTCTGTCCAGGGCTCTGTGCTGGGGACTCAGACACCTGAATCCCCTTCATTGTGATCCTCAGCCAGTCCTTCCCCTCCCTCTGGTCTTCAGTCTCCCCAGGTGGGAAATGGGAAGCTTGGAGGCTGAGATCTATGCATATATATGGGTTCCTGCCACCACCTACCCTCCATCAGGGAAGAGCTGAAGGTGGTCCTGAATGTCCATCAGTACCTTTGATGAGCAAACCTCACTGTGGGCCATGGCGCTATTCAGCTTTTTCATCATGAAGGCACGTGTCTCTGAAGGAAAGGATCTGACTGCTCAGGTCCATCCCAGGCGGTTATAAAAACTACTAACGCCTCTTTGCAGGAGTCATTCCTCAACAGAAGTCCAGCGCTGTGCTGTGTTCAGACCAGGATGCACCATGAAGCAGTGGTCAAGACTGGAGCTTTGGAGTCAAAAAGACCTGGCTTGGGGCCTGCCTCAGCTGTAGCCACTCTCCCCTTCATTCAAGACATCCACCGTGTGCCAGGCACTGTCTGGACAAGCAGTCTCTGCTCCACGCTGCTGGGATCTCAGAAGAGAGACAGTCACTACTGTCTATGTGCTTAGCCGTTCAGTCACGTCTGACTCTCTGTGACCCCATGGACTGTAGCCTGCCAGGCTCCTCTGTCTGCGGAATTTTCCAAGCAAGAACACTGGAATGGGTTGCCATTTCCTCCTCCAGGGGATCTTCCAGACCCAGGGATCGAACCCGGGTCTCCTGCGTCTCCTGCAATGGCAGGTGAGTTCTTTACCCATGAGCCACCTGGGAAGCTATTATAAATAAGCCCAAATTATGATAGGATTCTAAGTTCCTATCTCACAGGGCTGCAGTGAAGGCCAGAGCTGACACGTGGAGATCACCAGCTCCTGGGTGAGTGCTCCATGAAGGATGCCATCCCAGGCTCAGGCCAGAGAGGACTAGTCAGCAGAACAGACCCTGGTAAAAGCCAGTCCACAGAGAGGTCAGCCCAACCCAGCTGACACACAGCACACGCGACAGAGCTGCAAATAGTGGTCCGTCCCCATTGTCACCGAGACACCCAATCAGCAGCAGGTGCCCCCTGGCCAGCCCCAAGGCCACAAGCAACACAGTGGTGACCCCAAGAGTGCAGCATTCATGGGAACAGAGTTTCTGCCCCCCCCAAAACCCCAGCCAGGATGGAAGCCTGGCTCCCGTTGGTAGAAACCAGGTGGGTCTTCCACCCTGGGATGACCTCAAGGGTGAAGGCCATGGAGCCTGGCAGGATAAGGGACAAGCACCCAGGGCTTCAGAAGCTCAGTGATTCATACGAAGACTAAATGGCCTTTGTTCCCTCTTTCTGCATTCTTTTGATAGTTGACCAATGCAGGGTCCTGTGGAGGTGGTGGAACAAAGCATATGGCTTCTAGAGGGCCTGAAGGGCTAGGGCTGGACCCCTGTGTGAGCCCAGGCAAGGTACTACGCCTCTCTGAGCCTCAGCGACGCATCTATGAAGTGCCCACTTATTAAGTGCCGTCTATTAATGCCCACCAAAGGGCTACTGGGAGGATTAAATAAGCGTGCATCTAAAGTGTTTAGCACAATGCCTGGTTCATAATAACTGGTTAATAAATGGCTTTATTATTATTAAATGCCAGTCAACTCTGGCTGTCCTTAAAGGAACAAACAAGGTTTTATGGTCCCTTCTCTGGTGGGGTTTGCTGGGGGCAGGTGTAAAGGCATAAGAGAGGCCTAAGGTAAATGCCGAGGCAGGAGTCACCCCTGCCGGGAGGGTGGGACAGTTCCAAGTCCCAGGCGGCCACTCCCTGGGTGAAGGCTGGCAAGTGCAGGGCCTCCTCCTCTGAGCTCTCCTCCCAGCAGTGTTCGCCGGACTCACAGGGCCCCTCAGGAGTGAAGCGAGCGGCTGGAAGCCAGGCACTATCGCCCCAGGTGAGCTATTGCCCCAGGAAAGCTCCGCACGGTGGCAAGGAGCCCTATTTACAAATAAAGTTTGTTCTTGGCTCCACCACCCACACAGCCAAACCCCTTTATTCCATTTCAATATGCTTAATTACATGGAAAATGCACTGGCAATAAAACAGAATTAATCAGTCCTGGATGTTCGAGTGAGTGTAGGCAGGTGTTAGCATATGTGAGGGCCCTGGGAGGGGAAAGTCCAATAGTGCCAGGGAATATACTGATAAAATGTTTTACTACAGTGGGGATGGAAGGGCCTTCACTGAAGGGAGGCATTTTAGGAGCAAATAAAGCTTCTGATTGCCTGCAACTGAGAAGCAGACTAAAGTAACTGAAAAACTTCTACGGGATATTTTTCTTCTGCCTTGTTTCAAAACGGAAGTCATTTTCCTGTTGCTGCTTCCATGATTATAAAAGTAGCATTTGTTCCATTCAGACACTGTATAAGGATGTAAAGAATAAAATGAAAATCATCCATAATCTTATCACCTCAGGATAACCACTATTGACATCTTGGTGTGTGCTGCTGTAGATGGTTCTCTGGATATGTTTTTGCATATGTATACAATATGCATGAGATCCTATAGACACGTGGTTTGGCAGCCTGTTTTCCATTGAATAACACACCGCGGACATCCTTCCATAGTAATAACTGAAGATCTCGAGCATCATTTTTTTACGGCTGCAGAGTCTTGTGTGCATTATATGACCTGTGTGATCTGGCTATTTGCCTCCTCAGCATGGTCTGGCACCTTCTCCCCACCTGGCTTTCTGCATTCAGCCAACACCAGCCTTCCTTTGCATCCTAGAATACTTCTTTCCGCTTCAGGGACTCAGCGTTAGGTATCCTTTCTGCCCCAAATTCTCCTTTCTCCTTCACATAATTCATCTTTTTCCTTTCAAATTTCCACGGAAATGTTTCTTTCTCCAGGAAGTCTTCCTGGATATCTACCCCCAGACACTGAGAGTTCCATGTGCTTTGCCATCTTGGTATTTATCACATCTTGGTATTTACTGCAATTAAATACATAGTCGTGAAACTTATTCCCCCTGCCCCTTGTCTTCCCACTAGAAAATCAACTCTTGGGGGGCAGGGACTGTGTCTATCTTTCTCAGCTCAGAAGCCACAGGGCAAGTACAGTGTCTGGCATCCAGGAGTCCTCAGTATATATGTGCTGATCACGCGCAAGGAAGCGAAGGAGGGGCAGCCAGGGATCCCCACTTCCTGCATTAATGCCTACTTCTTCCTGCCTGCCAAAGGATCTGCCAGCAGGTCACCTACTTTGGCATCTCTCTGTGGGTACCGGAGCCTGCAGGTGAAGGAGAATAGATCACGGTCCTGTGCCTGGGCACCCGCTGGTGCTCCCCAGCCAGAGATAGTCCCAGAGATCTGCCTGCCCAACTGTTCAACTGCTTACGGCCCAGACTGGGAAACCAAGGCCCAGAGATGGTGACTGCAACCACGAAACTAAAAGATGCTTGCTCCTCGGAAGAAAAGCTATGACAAACCTAGACGGCATATTCAGAAGCAAAGACATCACTTTGTTGACAAACGTCTGTTTAATCAAAGCTATGGTAGTCACGTAAAGGATGTGAGAAGCGGACCATAAAGAAGGCTGAGTGCTGAAGAATTGATGCTTTCGAACAGTGGTGCTAGAGAAGACTCTTGAGAGTCCCTAGGACTGCAAGGAGATCAAACCAGTCAATCCTAAAGGAAATCAGTCCTGAATATTCATGGGAAGGACTGATGCTGAAGCTGAAGCTCCAATAGTTTGGCCACCTGATGTGAAGAGCTGACTGATGCTGGGAAAGACGGAGGGCAGGAGGAGAAGGAGGTGACAGAGGATGAGATGGTTGGTGGGCATTACTGACTCAATGGGCATGAGTTTGAGCAAGCTCCGGGAGATGGTGAAGGACAGGGAAGCCTGGCGTGCTGCAGTCCACGGGGTCACAAAGAGTCAGACACGACTTAGCTAGCTACTGAACAACAGCAACAAATAACTGCTTTGTTACTGCTGTGTTAGTTTTGTTGCACAACAACATGAATCCACCATATGTATCCATATATGCCTCCCTCTAAACCTCTTTCCCCCGCACCTGCTTCCCACCCCTCTAGGTCATCACAAAGCACCAAGCAGTTTCCTGTGCTATACAGCAGCTTCCCACCAGCTATCTGTTTTACACATTGGTTCAGTTTAGTCTTCTCCAACACCACAGTTCAAAAGCATCAATTCTTCTGTGCTCAGCTTTCTTTATGGCCCACTCTCACATCCATACACGACTACTCGAAAAACCATAGCTTTGATGAGGCGGACCTTTGTCGGCCAAGTAATGTCTCTGCTTTTTAGGTATGGTAGCATATATATGGGAGAAGGCAATGGCACCTCACTCCAGTATTCTTGCCTGGAAAATCCCATAGACGGAGAAGCCTGGTAGGTTGCAGTTCATGCGGGTCCCTAAGAGTTGGACATGACTGAGCGGCTTCACTTTCACTTTTCACTTTCCTGCATTGGAGAAGGAAATGGCAACCCACTCCAGTGTTCTTGCCTGGAAAATCCCAGGGACGGGGGAGCCTGGTGGGCTGCCGTCTATGGGGTCGCACAGAGTCAGACACAACTGAAGGGACTTAGCAGCAGCAGCAGCAGCAGCAGCAGCAGCAGCGTATATATGTCAATGCTAGTCTAAATCCATCCATGGGGCTACACCTTTATAACCTAATCACCTTCCAAAGACCTCACCTTCTACTATCATCACTTCAGGAGTTAGAGTTTCAAGGTATGATTTTGGGAGGAACACATTCAGCCTGTAACACAGACACACAATAATTTTAACCTTTATCATTAATGCCATCGAGTGTATTCCTCATTTTTTTCTGAGAAAGAGATGCTGTATATTATCATTATCTGGGAAGGGGAAGGGAAATTGAGGTGGAGGGATTCTCCAAGGTCACAGGCTACGACAACAAAAGCAGCAACACTGGGGCCCGGACTCCAGACGCAGAGCTGGTCTCATCGTGTTGTTTCCTAAGAGAATCCCCTTGAGCCACGTCACGGTGGAGGGAGTGGGGGCAGTCTCCTGGCCCCCGCTCGGACCCACCGTGACCCTTCTTCTTATCCATATGGAGAACCAGCTTCCCCGGGTCAGTGGAGCACTCAGGCCCTTTGTTACGAAGACACAATCTCATCTCCTGCCTTCTTCCCCAGCCTCACACGTGGCTAGTCGCCCATCGGGTCACACATGGTCAAACCACATGGCTCCTTCAGCCAGAAAGCCCTGCAGTGCAGCCCCTTCACGCACAGCATCTCGTCCAGCGGACTTGGCTCAAATGCCACCCGTACTCAAGGTCACTGCCGCCATAGCACCCCTGGCCACAGGATTCAGCCGCAGAGCATGCTGCTGTTTATCTAAGGGATCTGTGTCTGGGTCCAGTGTAACACAGTCTCCACCTCACCACCCCCCCCCCACCCATCCCCACTCCCCCCCCCACCCCCTCACCCCCCAAAGCCCTGGGGCAGTTCCTGGCCCTCCCCAGTGGGGCATACAGTGTAGTGGTTAAGCCCATGGGCTTTGGAGCTAAGGCTGCTGGGCTCAAACCCTGCTCTGCACGCCATCAGCTGCATGACCTTGGACAAGTCTGTTTAACCTCTACAGCCTCAGTTTCCCCAACTGGACAACGTGGATAAGAACATCCCACCCCACAGGGCAGGATATGGTTCAGGGAGATGATATGTGTGACATCAAGGACGAATGCTGGGCACGCAGCTGGCCCTCTTCAAGATGAGAGCTAACTGTTGGTTGCCCTGGACTGAATGCCAGCCCTGAAGCTGCCCGACGCAACCCCATCCCAGCCCACAGCTGCCTCTCCTCTTCCCTCTCCAGGTGCCGCAATAAACCCTGAAGTCAGGGCCGTCACCGGTGTTTGCAAAACAGCAGTCTCGAAGAGCTCAGGCTGGCCTGCTGCCCTCAGCATGTGGGAGGGTGCTCTGTGGGAGGATCACTAGGAGAACTCGGGGCATGGGAGCAGGGGGGTGAGGTGTCCTGAACTGTGAGCTGTGAAGGAGAGTCGTGGAGCCAGGGGAGGGCTCCTGGCTGGGACAGGTCCTTGGGGCGGGGTGCTGACCGCTCTGCCGGACGTCACATTGCAATCAGAGGCCCAGAGTTCCACACATAGGAACCTTCCCTCCCTCTCTCTCAGGACTGCAGCATGGTGCCCCACCCCTCTCCCTGGAGTCAGGGGTCTCTCACCTTGAGCCCGCTGCTCTCTGCTTCGGAGCCCGGGTCCACGCCGGTGATGTAAATGCCCAGGCCGTATTCCGCTCCCCCGCGGATGGTGAGGCCCAGGGACCGGCCGTCCCCCAGCACCAGGTTCACCTGCGGAGGGAGAGGAGACAGCGTCGGAGGGCCTGGAGGGCACCGGGAACTTTGGGCACGGGGGCGGCGGCCTGAAGAGCCCCCTCCCATACTCTGAAGGGCACACCTACTCGGGCTTGCAAGGTGTCCTGGAACGTTCTGGTTTCTGCCCCATCTCTGCCCCCGACTCACTGAGCAACGTGGGGAAGTCTCTCTCCCTTCCTGGGTCACAGGCAAAGTGAAGCAAAGGGAAGGCCCTGAGGAAATGACCTCTAGGGACCCCCCGGTATTGACACCCCAGGCTTTCATGTTTCCCTTACACCACAGGGGCCACGGCCTCTCTTGGCCCCCACTGGCCGCCCTTGACTTCACACCCTTCAGTCAAGGAGTGCCTGTCAGGCCCAAGGCCTCCACCCAGCTCCCCCACCTCCTGTCCTCTGGTCTGAAGATCCAGGCCAAGTCCAGGATCTGGGGCCCACCACCTGGCAGGCCACCCCTAGGGTGCCCCGCCTGCCAGGGGCCTGGTCTCCTGCCTCCCTGGGGGTACCCTGCTCTGCCACCCATCCTCCAGGCCACGGCAGAATCGCTTCAGCAGCCCTTCATTTCACAAACACGGGAAGTGCCCACCGAGTGCAGACCCAGTGCCAGGCCAGGGATGTGGAGATGACCCAGACACAGGTCTGCCCCAAGGGCGCCGAGTCCTGAGGGGCAGAGAGACCAGATCAGAGCCGGATGGGGCAACCTGGGGACCATGTGGGTGCAGAGAAGGAGCAATGGCCCTGTCTGGAGATGGGGGGGGGGGTTGGATGGCAGGGGAGCTTCCTGGAGAAGTGACATCCTTCACGAAGAACCGGAGAAGGGAGGCATGGTGGCTGGAGCAGGAAGCGCTGGGGGAGGAGGGGGAGGCTGAGGGGGTTTGGCAAGAGGCTGGCGCAGAAGCCTCAGGATCCAAGAGGGAGACTGGTGTGCTTGGCCACTTACAAAAAGAAGTGGCCAAACAGTTGAAAGTGCTAGTTGCTCAGTCATGTCTGACTCTTTGGAACACCATGGACTGTACCCTGCCAGGCTCCGCTGTCCATGGGATGCTCCAGGCAGGAATACTGGAGGGGGTTGCTATTCCCTTCTCTAGGGGATCTTCCTGACCCAGGGATCGAACCCAGGTCTCCCGCATTGCAGGCAGATTCTTTACTGTCTGAGCCACCGGAGAAGCAGAACAGCTGAAAACCTACCCCCCAAAAGGACAGAAAACACCCCAAAATAAGTTAAGACCCAGTGGCATGTAAGGGACCCAAAGAGAGCACAGTGTGACTGCTCACAGGAGGCGGAGGGCGAATGTCATGGAGTCAGTTTGGGAAGCCCTTCAACTGGCTATCTCTTTCCGAAAAGTCATTCATGTGACAGTTATCAGGGGCTCTGCACCCATCAGGCGTCCCTTACATCTGTCACCTCCCTTCATTCTTCAATCCCCTGTTCTGGAGATCAGGGGGGAAGGAACTTGCCCAGGGTCACATAGCCGGTCCCCTACTGGTCAGGGGGAGGTCCTGGAGAAGACAGACTCAAGTCCAAACTGACCACGAGGATTGTGGGGGAGAGAGCAGAAAGGAACCCGGGGGCACACGGATGGCTGTGTTCCCCCTTTGAATGCTAAAGATGAAAACAAACCCCACGGCTTGCCAGTCACTTCCCCATAAATCCTTTGCATGGGAATAAGACAGAGTCTTCATCACAGGACTGTAATAACAGACCTGCCCACAGCAGGCTGTCTGCATCAATCACCTGCTGGCAACCCCACCCGCGCTTGGCAGGAAACAGAACTCCTCTAAGGGAAGGGGCGCTCACTATGTGAGCGGCAGCCTGGCACAGTGAAAAGGAGACCATGCAGGCCAATAATAAGAATATAAAAATGATAACGCATTAAGCCAGTTGGTTCCTGAATGTGCTGCGTCTTTCCTAAATCCCTACTCCGCACTTCACACACCTTACCTCCTTTAGCTCTCTTTCCTCCTCTGCGGTTTCTCTTGTCATCCTGTTCCCAGATAAGGAGACTGAGGCTGGAGAGGTGAAATGGCCTGGCCAAGATCAAAGAGCTGGCAGCTGGCAGAGCCCAGCCGTTTAACCAGCTCGCGGTATTGCCGCCCAGAGGACTGAGTTCACATCCTGGTTCTGCCCTTTACTCCTGGGTAACTCTGGGGCAAGGCCCATTGCTTTTCTGATCTTCAGTTTCCCCATCAGTGAAATGAGAGCCACACAGCCTAGCTGGGGCAGGCACTGCCATCCTTCTTCCCAACACCCCCCAACCCCGCTTAGAACCCCAAGGAAGCAATGTGAACAGCCCGGGGAGATGACGTCCATAAATATTTGGGAGCCAAAAAAAGATATGAAAGGTATACCTGGCAGGTGGGCAGTGATGGATAAATGATGGTTGTTGCTGCCATGAATTACTGTGTCCCAGGCACCATCCTCTGTGCACATGATTTATTGATTCTTGAAACAGCCCCATGTGGCTCCTGTGATCACCCCCAAATCACGGCTAGGGAAGCTTAAGTGACTCACCCAAGGTCAGGTGACTCATCCAAGGTCACACAGTCAGGGAGTTCTGAAACCAGGGGTAATACTGTGATTTATACTACGAAATATATATTTTTTGTCTTTGTCCTCCTTTCTGGCAATAAGCTCCAGAAACTTTGTAGATTCCTAAGTGATAAGACCACTAGGAGCATCTTCTGTTCTCATAAGGCAACTCTGACCAGGCGTCTGGAAGGCATCTGGTCACCAGAAAGACCCAGCCATGATCAGAAGCTTGGAATTTTCAACACCACCCCCATCTGCTTCAATTACCTGCTGGAAACTCTATCTTCCCCATTCTCCAGAGATGGAAGAAGCACTGGAAATGGAGTTAATAACTGGTCATGCCCATATGATGAAGGCTCCATAAAAATCCCAGTTGTATGGGGTTCAGAGAGCTTCCGGCTCAGTGAGCAGGTGGAGGTATGGGGAGTGTGGTACATCCGGAAGGGGCGTGGAAGCTCTGAAACCCTCCCACATACCCTGCCCTATGCATCCCTTCCGTCTGGATGTTCATCTTTATCATGTCCTTTACGATAGACTGGTAAACAGTAAGTAGACTATCTACCTGAGTTCCATGAGTCATTTTAGCAAATTAATCAAAGCTGAGACAGGCTCATGGAAGCCTCTGAGTTATGCCAATAGGTCAGATGCACGGGTGACAAACTAAACTTGCCACTGGCATCTGGAGTGGGGCGGGGGCGGGGGGGTGGTGCTGTTCCGTCCGACTGATTCTTTAACCTGTGCGACTGGACACTGTCTCCAGGAAGAGCGTGTCAGAATTGAGTTAAATTATAAGACACCCAGCTGGTGTTTCAGAGAATTACTTGGTGCAAAAAACCTGCACACATCTGGTGTCAGAGCACCGTGAGTGTGATGGTAAGGGAGAAACATGGGAGGAGCACTGTAGGTTTTCCTTATACGGACTTCAGACCCAGTTCCAAACCCTCCTCTCCTTCCGTACCCAGATGGTTCCCAGCCTGAACCAAAGGGGCGGGTCCCACCTTGTCTCTGCAGTTGCTGAAGGCATGAGCTTGGGGGAGAGAAGAGCTGCTGCTGCTTCAGAGGATCTTCCTGCTTAGCCCAGATTGGGGCCCTGGCTCAGTGACCCTGGTCAGAGGTGGGCAGTAGGGGACATTTGAGTCCTACATTTTAAAACAGTCACTCATGCAATTAATACTTCTGACTAGTCAAGGCTATGGTTTTTCCAGCGGTCATGTATGGATATGAGAGTTGGACTATAAAGAAAGCTGAGCACCAAAGAATTGATGCTTTTGAACTGTGGTGTTGGAGAAGACTCTTGAGAGTCCCTTGGACTGCAAGGAGATCCAACCAGTCCATCCTAAAGGAGATCAGTCTTGGGTGTTCATTGGAAGAACTGATGTTGAAGCTGAAACTCCAATACTTTGGCCACCTGATGCGAAGAGCTGACTCATTTGAAAAGACCCTGATGCTGGGAAAGACTGAGGGCAGGAGGAGAAGGGGGCAACTGAGGATGAGGTGGTTGGATGGCATCATGAGTTTGGGTGGACTCCAGGAGTTGGTGATGGACAGGGAGGCCTGGAGTGCTCCGGTTCATGGGGTCGCAAAGAGTCAAGTACGACTGAACGACTGAACTGAACTGAAATGAAGCATGTACACTGTGCCAGGCCCTGATTCAGGCACGGTGAGTGCACCAAAGCACAGAAGCAGTGGTGGGGAGAGGAGGCCCTACCATTGTCTCCATTTTATAGAAGAGGAGGTTAAGGCTCAGAGAGGTTATGTAACTTCTCCAAGGTCACACAGCTGGCAAGTGGTGGGGTCAGGATTTGAAGCCAAGCAGTCTGGATCCAGTGTCTTACTCTTCCTGTCATGCCAACATGATCCCGTCTAACCCCCACAACAGATCTGTCCTAGGTGTTTTCATACAGAGACTACATCTGTACTATAGAGACGAGGGGTCAACACAGAATGGGAAGCTGGAATGATGAACAACTCTGCCCCCCTATTCACCTCTGAGCATGTGACTGTGACTTGACAGCAGACAGGCCTGATTCTCGCGGGAGTTACCTGTGCTCTTCCCTTCTGTTCCTTCCTGCAGCCTCTGGGCTGGTTCTCACACTCCAGTGTAGAGAAGAGCCTTACTAGGAAGGGCTGCAAAATCAGAACTAGCTTCGGTGGACAGTTGAGCGGCTTGCAAGGATAATGTCACTACCAGTGATATTATCACTGTTGCCCTGAGAACTTATTTGCCTAGGAGGTGTGTCCCCACTTGGGTTGAGGTTAGGCTTTTTGAAGTTTGGCATGGGAAGTCCAGAGTCTGGGGTGGCTATCTGGAATACTGGATGGGACCAGGCCGCTGGAGAGAAGAGAATCGGGCCAAGGAGCCAAAAGTGAGGGCTCCGGAGACATTTCCCCTATGCCCGTCCTCAGTGGGAAGACAGGGGCTCCACACTGCACCAGCAGGAAGAGGAACGGGACAATGGAGGAGCTTCTCCGGTGTGGGTCACGGCATTTCCTGCCTTCCGAACTGTCTGTGTTCCCGCTGGAGCCTGATTGTCTCAGCTTCTGCCTTCTGCACACACACGTTCGTGCACTCTCAGTCACTTCAGTTGTGTTCGACTCTTTGCAACCCTATGGACTATAGTCTGCCAGGCTCCTCTTCTCCCGATAAGAATACTGGAGTAGGTTGCCATTTCCTCCTTCAGGGGATCTTCCTGACACAGGGATCAAACCCACGACGCTTGCATCTCCTGCACTGGCCTCTAGCGCCACCTGGGAAGCCCTTCTGCCTTCTACATTCCTATATAAGTTATTCCAAGACACGCACAGGGCACCTCACATCCTCCCAACCTTCCCACCCATTCAATTCCAGTGCCAGGGTCCTTTTCTCTAAGCCTTGAAGATGCCACATTTACTCCCACCTCAGGGCCTTTGCACATGCTGTCCTAGCCCCCTGGCATTTTCAGCGCTCAGAATGATACACAGCAGCTCCATCTTCCTCTCGGTCTCAGCTCAGAAGTCACCTCCTCAGACAGACCCTCCCAGCCTACCTCATCTGAAACAGGGGCTCACTCCCCATTACTCTCCATCACCCTTCCTGATTTTATTTCCTTCCATCAAGCCTCACCATCTTAATTATCTTGTTCACATATGCCCATTTCTGGACTATCATCTCATTCCTCCTATGACCTCCAAACTCACCAGTAGCTTCCCCAGGGCAGGGCTTCTTGTCTCCTGTCCATTTCTCCATTCCCATCTCCCATGACAGCACCAGGTATACCGCAGGTGCTCACTAAGCATGGGCTGACTCACTCAATGGATCCTAGTTGCCACGGCACCTGAGTCTTGGATTCTGCATCTCCAAAATGTTGCTAACGACACCTACCCCATAGAGCAACCACAAGGATTCAGGAAGATGCTGTAAGTACAAGCCAGCACATGGCGAGCTCTCCCCTGATCATAATTACTACCCTAAGATCATGCGCTCCAGAGCGAAGCCTTGAGAAAAAGATACAACAAGTTCTCTGCCCAGCCCTGGAAGTCTGGCCTTGAAAATGACTCAGTGCCACAGCCTGTGAAGCTTTCTCGTGACGGACAACAGAGAACAACAGTGCCTGGCGGGGAGGCGGGCACGAGCTCCTTTCTGCGGCCAACCAGCCTTGGCCCCCTTGAAGAAGCCCAGGCAGGCGCTGGTGGTGCACACTAACTGGCCACACCGCTGCCTCTCTGCTGGCGGAAACCCCCGCCACCTCTGCTGGACCCAGCATACTGATATTTGAGCAAAGAACACAAAACACATTAAATAAATGTTATGGTCTTATCGACAGGAAAGGAGAGCTAAGAAAGAGTCTCCAGAGGGAAGGCGCTTGGCTCAGAGCCCCAAGCTGTGCCAAGGTCTTCAAACATCAGAGAGCTGCTTATAGGAAGGACTTCCTTGGTCCCAGGGGCAACGAAAGGGTGCAATGCAAACAGCACCCGAATTAACCTTAAAAATCACGGGGGACCATCTCTCAGTCCTTTCTCAATTTTATTAAAGAAACAATCATGGTCTTGGGGAAGGAAGGTTCTGTAGAGGGCATTGAGGCCCCTGCCCTCTTCTTCGGGTTACAGCATCCCATGGAGCTTTGGGCTACAACCCATCCCCCACCAGCCACAGTACTGGTGTTTCTGTCAATCAAAGGCACCTTCCTGCCAGCCAATCAGGTGCTCCCTCCCCAGTACACGAATCTTCAGCGAAAGGATGCGGAGAATGGAAAACACGGGGACCCCTTTCTTCCTGGGGGCTGCATCCTGAGCCTCAGCTTCAGTTCTGGGCCTGCCCACACACTGCCAGCCAATTCTGACTTTGTAGAAGGTGACCAGGACCAGTTTCCATTCCTTACAACCCGAGACCCACATTGCAAAAGGTGCCCCGTGAGGCTTGGAGTCCTGGCAGCTGCATGTGGCACGTGGCCACATGCCTGGATCTGGGGCACTGAGGAGTTAAACCATCGCTAGTGCGGACCATCTGAGCGTCCTCTCTTCCACTTCCATCGTCCTCTTCTGTCCACTCTCGGGGCTACATGAAGACTAGGCTTCAACCATAGGGGGCAATATCACAGAAGACGGCAGAGGGAGAACGGAGCAGCCCCCCAAGCCTAGAGGGTTCCCTCTACTCTGCCATGGAGAACTGATGCTTTCCAACTGTGGTGCGGGACTCTTGAGAGTCCCTTGGACTGCAAGGAAATCAAACCAGTCAACCCTAAAGGAAATCAACCCTGAATATACATTGGAAGGACTGATGCTGAAGCTGAAACTCCAATACTTTGGCCACTTGATGCGAAGAGCTGACTCGTTAGAAAAGACCCTGATGCTGGGAAAGACTGAAGGCAGGAGGAGAAGGGGAACACAGAGGATGAGATGGTGGGATGGCATCACTGACTCAATGGACATGAATTTGAGCAAACTGCGGGAGATGGTAAAGGACAGGGGAAAGCTGGCGTGCTGCAGTCCATGGAGTCACAAAGAGTCGGACACAACTGAGCAACTGAACAACAAGGGAATTGAGGCAGATGAAGACCAGAGCCCCTACAAAACCAAGGCCTTTCTTCCAGGCTCTAAGAAGTTTCCCTTTTCTGGGTTTGGCAAGGAGAATGGCAACTCAGTGGCCAGCTCCCCCACCCCGATTCCCACCAGCCCTCCATCTCCAGGAGGCCCCGCGAGGCCATGGCCAGAAGGCTCACCTTTTTCTCATCCCCGCCTTGCAGGAGGCGCAGGGTGCTCCTCCGGTCACCCTCATGCTGCCGCAGGGCGCTGCCGTGGGGCTGGGGCAGGCCTGAAGGTGGGGAGATGCTGCGGCCCTGGGGGTCCACCCAGGTGTAGATGTGGTTGGTGACGTAGCCACCGGGGATGCGCCCCGCTGAGTACACCGACAGCACCAGCTTCTTGGAGCCCTTGAGAGCCTAGAGAGAGAGAGAGAGATACCTGTTAGCAGGAAAGGGGATCGTGAGAGATTGTTCAGAACTTGCTTCCTCTTAGGACCCTGCACACGGAGGAGGCAGCCAGCCCCTACATCTCTTCCCTTTCCCAGCCCTCAGTTTTGTCCTATGGAAATGAGGACATCTGTCCCACCCCACCCCACCCCTCACCTTGAAGTGGTCCAAACACAAGAAATAGGACCTCTCAGCAAATCTTTGCTGAAGAGTTAATGGAGCAGGCCTACAACTGCGTCCTTCTGAAGGCCTGCTGGGCTGACCTCTGGGAACATGGAATCTGAATGTTCCCACCATTCCTTACTTGGTATGGGAGGCTCACCGTGCCGGGACTATTTGTGCAAACAACGTAGTGGTCTGGAATGTGGGTACAGGCAGAGGTGCCTACATGACCAGCTCCCACATCAAAATCCCCTGGTGTGAGTCTCTAAAGAGCGTCCCTGGAAGACCTTTCACACGTGTTGTTGCGACTCAGTGCCGGCGGGATCAAGCCCACCCCACGTGACTGTAGGGAGAGGGCGCGGGAGCGCGTGCCTGGCTTCCTGCCGTTCAGCCCTGGGTGCCGTTCTCCACGCTCGCTGTGCTGGGTACCCTTTCGCTGTAACAAATCTTAGCCACTAGCACAACCATATGCTGAACCCGCGAGCCCTTACGGAAACTGGGGAAGACCTCGACGACCCCAATAGAGAGTTAAGAGAGAAAAGTACTGCTAATAATGGCCATCACTTCATGGCAAAGAGAAGGGGAAAAAAATGGAAAAAGTGGCAGATTTTATTTTCTTGGGCTCCAAAATCACTGCAGATGGTAATTGCAGCCATAAAATTAAAGGACACTTGCTCCTTGGAAGAAAAGCTATGACAAACCTAGACAGAGTGTTCAAAAGCAGAGACATCACTTTGCTAACAAAGGTGCATATAGTCAGAGTTATGGTTTTTCCAGTAGTCATGTATGGATGTAAGAGTTGAACCATAAAGAAGGCTGAGCGCTGAAGAATTGATGCTTTCAAACTGTGGTGTTGAAGAAGACTCTTGAGAGTCCCTTGGACAGTGAGGAGATCAAATCAGTCAACCCTAAAGGAAATCAACCCTGAATGTTCATTATGACTGATGCTGAAGCTGAAGCTCCAATACTTTGGCCACCTGATGTGAAGAGTTGACTCATTGGAAAAGACCCTGATTCTAGGAAAGATTGAGGGCAAGAGGAGAAGGGGAAATAGAGGATGAGATGGTGGGATGGCATCATCGACACCACGGACATGAGTTTGAGCAAGCTCCGGGAGACAGTGAAGGACAGGGAAGCCTGGCGTGCTACAGTCCATGGAGTCGCAAAGAGTCACACATGACTTAGTGATTGACCAACAGCAATAATGGTAGCTTAATAATGATAAAAGGCCTGTATGTATGAGACATTCTCCTGTGTACCTGATATGCTTTATCTCCTGAAATCCTTATGGAATCCAATCTTGGTGAGGAGGGATTCCATGAGTCAGCTGAAGTAAGTTCAGTCGCTCAGTCATGTCCGACTCTTTGCAACCCCATGAATCGCAGCACACCAGGCCTCCCTGTCCATCACCATCTCCCGGAGTTCACTCAGACTCACGTCCGTCGAGTCAGTGATGCCATCCAGCCATCTCATCCTCTGTCGTCCCCTTCTCCTCCTGCCCCCAATCCCTCCCAACATCAGAGTCTTTTCCAGTGAGTCAACTCTTCGCATGAGGTAGCCAAAGTACTGGAGCTTCAGCTTCAGCATCATTCCTTCCAAGAAATCCCAGGGTCGATCTCCTTCAGAATGGATCGGTTGGATCTCCTTGCAGTCCAAGGGACTCTCAAGAGTCATCTTCAACACCACAGTTCAAAAGCATCAATTCTTCGGCGCTCAGCCTTCTTCACAGTCCAACTCTCACATCCATACATGACCACAGGAAAAACCATAGCCTTGACTAGATGGACCTTAGTCGGCAAAGTAATGTCTCTGCTTTTGAATATACTATCTAGGTTGCTCATAACTTTTCTTCCAAGGAGTAAGCATCTTTTAATTTCATGGCTGCAGTCACCATCTGCAGTGATTTTGGAGCCCAAAAAAATAAAGTCTGACACTGTTTCTACTGTTTCCCCATCTATTTCCCATGAAGTGATGGGACAAGATGCCATGATCTTCGTTTTCTGAATGTTGAGGTTAGGCCAACTTTTTCGCTCTCCATTTTCACTTTCATCAAGAGGCTTTTTAGCTCCTCTTCACTTTCTGCCATAAGGGTGGTGTCATCAGCATATCTGAGATTATTGATATTTCTCCCGGCAATCTTGATTCCAGCTTGTGTTTCTTCCAGTCCAGAGTTTCTCATGATGTACTCTGCATAGAAGTTAAATAAGCAGGGTGACAATATACAGCCTTGATGTACTCCTTTTCCTATTTGGAGCCAGTCTGTTGTTCCATGTCCAGTTCGTACTGTTGCTTTCTGACCTGCATACAGATTTCTCAAGAGGCAGGTTAGGTGGTCTGGTACTCCCATCTTTTTTAGAATTTTCCACAGTTTATTGTGATCCACACAGTCAAAGGCTTTGGCATAGTCAATAAAGCAGAAATAGATGTTTTTCTGGAAGTCTCTTGCTTTTTTGATGATCCAGTGGATGTTGGCAATTTGATCTCTGGTTCCTCTGCCTTTTCTAAAACCAGCTTGAACGTCAGGGAGCTCACGGTTCACGTATTGCTGAAGCCTGGCTTGGAGAATTTTGAGCATTACTTTACTAGCATGTGAGATGTAAAGGAGGAGAAATGACCTGCCCACACAGCTAGTAAGGGATTCCTTTCCCACAGCAACTAATGTTGAGTGTAGATACCACCGTGACTTGACACTTTCTAGGCCGGGGATGGAAGGACCACAGGGAGCGGTGAACCCAAACTCTGCCCCCTGGGAGCAGCCATACTGCTTTCCCATGATGCACCTGTACTGACATGAAGCCCTTTATTCTGGGAGGTGGTCATTCAGCACTGGGATTAACAAGCAAACACACCCCAGAACCGGGGATTTTGTATCAATGATAGTACCTACACATGGGTAAGTTCATACTGCCATTAAAATCACATTTACAATCATTACAAAGAATTTTAATGTGATAGATTTTACAATCATTACAAAGCATCTTAATGTAATAGATTTTAATGTTAAGTGGGGTCAGAGGATATAAATCCTGTCTCACAGTGTGATCTCAGTTATGTTAAGAGAAAAATTACACAGGGGAAAGAAATTGAAACCGAGGGGTAATAATGCGCCAAGATGCCAGCAGGCCTTCTCTCTGGGGGGCAGGATTATGGGTGGTTGTTTTGTTCTTCCTGTTTTTCTATATCTTCCAAATGTTCCAGAAGGAAGGCGTAGTGCTTTCAATATCAGAAAATAGCAATATGCATAAAAGGGGGGGGCGGCACTTAACTCTCTGAACCTGCAGAGCACTGTGTAGTACTGACCCCCAGTTCTTTCCATGGACTAAAGGGGTCAAGGGCGGGGCTTTCAGAGGCAGTGGAGAGCCCTGCTTGGGTAGAGTTTCAGGACAAGGACACTGGACCACAGGCCTGGACACTCTGACACCTGAACCTCTTCCAGAGGAGGAAGGTCGGGCTGGGAGGGCCCCTCGATCCCACAGTTAAATGCCAGTCCCCGGGCAGAGGGATAACGAGCAGATGGCAGCTCTCCAAAATCCTGCTTGTAAAAAAGATTTCTGAGAAGATGAGCAAAGAAAGATTTACAGTGTTCTTTTCCCATTCCTCGGGACTCCCCTGACAGAACAATTGGAAAAATAAAATCTCTGTGAAGTTTAAGACGCAGGATGGAGGAAGCCTGAGACCAAGCAAGCTTTTGCTGGAATTTAGCACACAGCATCCACGGAAGCCGCTGTGGCCTTTGAGGGGTCTTCTTGACCCCTCTGCCCCGCCCCTGGCTCCCTCCTCCACGAAGGCGCTGCTGCAGCTCTGACACTGCTTCGAAGGGCTTGCCTCTTCTCTGCTTCCTCCCTGGGACAGACGGTGAGTCTGAGCCCTCACGCATTCCACAAGGGCTGGCCAAGAGCCTACCATGTGCCGGGCCTGGAGAGAGCAATGTGAGTGTATCTTCAGGGCACCTGGGCACCTGCGGCCTGAAGAGAGACAAGGCTTTGCTGGGCCCAGAGTGTGCGCCTGCCTGTGAAGCCGCTTCAGCCGTGTCTGACTCTTTGTGACTCTGTGGACTGTAGCCCCCCAGGCTCCCCTGTCCATGGGATTCTCCAGGCAAGAATACTGGAGTGGGTTGCCATGTCCTCCTCAAGGGATCTTCCTGATCCAGGGATCGAACTCGCATCTCCTGCAACACCCGCATTACACGTGGATTCTTTATCCGCAGAGCCAGTAGTGAAGCCCAGGCCCAGAGTAGGTCCTCAGAAAAACCTGCTTGCCCTGGCTGGGTGAGAAAGCAGATTTTTGGCCTCCGAAGGAACCATAACATGCACAGGCATCACCGTGCAGCCACCTTCCTCATCAGATCTGGAAGCCTGAGCTGGAATTTGGGACAGGGGAAGGCAAGTGGAAAGAACGGGACCTTGTGGATTTGGACAGAACTGGATTTAAGTCGCCTCTGACACTTGTGAGTCCAGGGTCACTGAGGCTGGCTGCTTCTGCTCTCAAAGCAGCACACGTTGGTGGGCGGGGCGGTGGGGGGCACGCAGACAATGCCCACCTCTCAGAATCCTGTGGGTAAAATGGAACACCTAGAGGGTGGGCTTCTGCACACAGTGGGGGCGTCAGCATGTGGCAGAGCCCGCTTCCCTCTCCTAGTAGTGACTCCGCATTGAGAAGGCAAACCAGGTATAGAAAAGCATTATCCAAGGAGTTGGAAAAAAAAAAAAAAGAAGGTGTCTGAAAGAATGAAAATCAACGCCCAGTGCACAATTTGTATTCTGTATCACTGGCAATAGTGGCGTTTTCTTGGTCAGTTCTATAAATAGGCGAGCAGCAACCTTGAGAATGGAGAGGAGGTTAATGCCTTTGATGAGAACAAGAGGGAAGGCTGGCGCCAGAGAGGGCCTGACAGGTCACCGAGTCTCCCATGCACCGCCGGCCCCCAGCGCACTGCAGAAGGGGACCCTGGCAACCCGAGATGGGAAGGGACACAGAGGCACAGCCCAGACACAGGAAACCAGCCCTGGGCAAGTGGCTTCCTCTGTGCACCTCGGTCTCCCCATCACCAGCCTGTGGGACCAGAAAATCTGAAGGCCACTCCAGCCTGGACCATTCCAGAACCTCTGATATTGGCTCTTTAGGGGCAGGGGGTAAATGCGGGCTTTCACTGGGTCTTGGAGAGCTTGAATATCATCATAGACTGCTGCCTTATTTTTCTGGCAAAACTGCAGAAAAACAGGATTCCTGAGACAGCACTTTCCACACCTAAACAGGCTCTGGGAACACGGTCCTGGTGCTGGGGCCATTAGAATGCAGTGAGGAGGGCTCCATCCATGGCACTTTGACTTAACTGTGTGTGTCAGGCAGGGAAGGTGGGGAGGAGGGGAAGGTCTAGGAGTGCAGTTTCTGCTTCTCTCTCTCTCTCTTTTTTTTTAGAAACAACAATTTGCTTATTTTTAAAAGGTGTCCCTGGCAGGAGGCGAAGGGGACAACAGGGGATAAGATGGTTGGATGGCATCACTGACTTGATGGACATGAGTCTGAGAAAACTCCGGGAGCTGGTGAAGGACAGGGAAGCCTGGCATGCTGCAGTCCATGGGGTCGCAAAGAGGTGGGACACAACTGAGCAAATGAACCGACTGAATGGAAGGATTAATTCCTAAAGAGAGTTGGCTGGCGCTTTCTCGCCCTGAAAGCCCTTCCACCTGCCTGTCTCACTCACTCACCATTGCCACCTTGACCCCTGAGGCTCAGGCCATCTGGAGGATAATGTGGTTCTCGTTCCCGGTTAGGTGCCCAGGCCATTCATTTCACAGAACTGGTGGCTTCTCTCACAGGCAAGCCTCAGTAGCAAGCAGCCTTATACAGCAAGGCAAACTAGAAAGGACTCTGGTTGTGAAACAGACACTCAGGCATATCTCCATTGTGTTCTGCTGGGTGGTCAAGGGCTGTGCCCTTCTCTTGCTGGCCTCGGTTTGCCAGCTGGCAATGAGCGGGTTCCTAGATGGTGCTAGTGGTAAAGAACCCACCTGCCAATGCAAGAGACATAAGAGACGCGGGTTCCATCCCTGGGTAAGGAGATCCCCTGGAGGAGGGCATGGCAACCCACTCCAGTATTCTTACCTGGAGACTCCCGTGGACAGAGTGCCGGGCGGACTACAGTCCATGCGATCGCAAAGAGTCAGGCACAACCGAAGTGACTTAGCAGCAGCAGTGAGCAGAAGGGAATCCCTGATTGCTAAGGCCCTGCCCCAAGTTAAATTTGAATGTCCTCTGGTTCATTGCTATATTTAGGAAAAATGAGGTTGCTACCAGGTCCTTGAACCAGATCTTGAACCTCGGGGCTCTGAGGTTCCATATCAATTGGGAGGGACCAAAAGGGTTTAGAAAACACCAGAAGGGCAGATGAAGCATCTCAGGTGTGGCAGGATATGCACCCCAACTCAGCACTATCACAGCAGCAGAGGGACCTTCAAAGGGACCGGACGGCTGGGGAGACAGCCTCCAATGGGACTGCAACCATGTGTCTTTGTTCTTCATGGGCAGCTGCCTATGTGTGGTAGACAACATCCAAAAGCTGCCTAAAAGCAGTGTGCCAGTGCCTGCTGGCGACCATACCCCTCCCGCTGCAGCAGCCTGCAGAATGAGCCAGTTTCCTGAATCAAATGCTTATAAGCTGTGCCACTTCACGCAAGTGACCAACCTTCTCTGTTCATCTGCTTTCCTCCTGGAAAACGAAGATCTCCTTTCCCCACTCTCTAGGTAGAAGAAGCCCATTAGCACAGTGCCTCGTACCTAAGAATTCAATGAGCTAAGGCTTAACAAATCCCATGAGATCTGGGGAGAGTCCCCTGCAAGCAAGAGCTGTCATCACAGCCCCCTGCTCCCCTGCTTGCTATCACAGGTTTACTGGTGAAACTCCACCAGGGGGTTTGCCAGCATGCCACCAGGTCACATCACAGAGGAATCTCGATCTGCCCAGGCAGATGGCACGGCTGAGATATTACCCATCACCAGATGATGACGCAGGCAGCGTGCTATGATTGAGGGGATGTAAATTATATGTGGATGTCTTCAAATTTAATAACTGGCTAGTTGGATTAATGCTCTCAGGAGGCAAATCTGCCTCACTCAGCTCTT
Source organism: Ovis aries (assembly GCF_016772045.2). Lineage (NCBI taxonomy): Eukaryota > Metazoa > Chordata > Mammalia > Artiodactyla > Bovidae > Ovis > Ovis aries. The sequence continues at coordinate 9,272,872 of NC_056055.1, read as the reverse complement.
CAAAGCGGACTCTAACACCCCAAAATCACAGACCAGGCGACAGAATTCTCTGCTCAGCAGAAGACTGAGAAATAGACTGGAGGTAGTTACAGTATGAAGGGACTGGGGGGTGGGGAGGGGTTGTGTTAACACAGCAGGTGCACACATGTTCCCGTGTTTAAAACCATGCACCAAAGTGCAAGCACAAGGTCACAAGACCATTAGACTACTGTCTGGAGAGACAGGTATGAAAGCCTTCCAGAAAAGTCTTGAGTGAGGACACATAATGGTGAGTCATCCAGCTTATTTCAGGGCAAGGTCTTCTCCTCTGGGGAACAGATCACTCAGAACAGAAACTCAGGAGGGAGGGCTGGTCTAAGACCCAGGTTACTGACGGGGAAGAGAAGGAAGGATCGTGCTGGCCTGCTCTTCCTGATTCCACCTTGCCTAGCTGCGTTTTGGGTTCAGAGTCTCTGGGCTCCCATCCTGGCTCTGCTGTTGACTGACTGTGTGACACAGAGCAAATGACTTAACCTCTCTGTACCTGTGCCTGCATTCAAAATGTCACTGTTTTAAGGATTATCAAGATAGTATAAACTACCTATACAGTACATATAGCGGCACGGCAGTAAAGAATCCGCCTGGCAATTCAGGAGACAAGGGTTCGATCCCTGGGTTGGGAAGATCCCCTGGAGGAGGAAATGGCAACCCGCTCCATTACTTTTGCCTGAGAAATCCCCTGGACAGAGGACCCTGGCAGGCTATAGTCCACTGGGTTGCAAAGAGTGGGACAGTACTGAGCGACTGAGGAACAACAATCTGGTACTCGGCACAGAGTTGGTACTAAAGGCATGTGAATTCCTTTCCTGGGCCTGCCAGCTCCTTCTCTAAACAGAAGCCCTAGCAACCTCTAAAACTCTCATCTGCGTGGACACAAACACCGGAGCAACTCTAGCCTCTCCCTCCCAACTTTCCTCCTCTTCAGAAACGTCCTCTCTTTTGATCGATACTTCCTCATATCAGCCCTGACTTTGACACTCAGCCCCTTTCTCAGCACCTCCAGGAAGCCCTCTTAGACAGTGACTGAGCTCCCTTTTCCGAGAGCAGCGGCACACTTGTATGTTTTTGTTGCCATCTATGCCATAGCTTCTGAATCACCTTCATACATTCTGTCTCTAAGATGGCAAGAGAAGCTCCTTGAGGCACACTGGTTGTTCTGTTTTCTCTATCCCCTCTCCCTGCTCCTTCTCCTCCACTCACTACCCATTCATTCATTTCATTCACTTGCTCATTCATTCAAGATATCCATTGGGCTTTCAAGATGCTAGGCAGCCCCAGGAATTTGTTGTAAGAGGCCACAGAAAGAGCAGTGCACTGGCCTGGGGCCCAGGTGCCCTGGATCACCATCGCATGCTTGTTCACACTTATGTGAGCATACATGTCTCAGACACACATGGAATTCAGAGAAGCAGAAGGGGTAGTGGTTTAGAGCCACAGCTCTGAAGCAAGACTTCAAGGATTCCGTTCCTGGCTCTGCTATTCACCAACGGCAACCCCAGGCAAGTTACTTAGCCAGCCTGTGTCCCAGTTTCCCAGGCATGAGATGGGATAATAGTAGTATTATCTCACAGGGCAGTGGTGAGGATTAAATTCGTTAACATGCATAAAGTGTTTAGTGTCTGGAAGATAGGTAAGAGGTACAGAAGGGTTAGGTGTTGTTATTGCTATGGAGAACCCAGAGTAGAAGTCGCAACCCGCATATCCATGGCAACCGCAGCAACAGTCTGGTGTCTGTCCTTCTCGGTTTGTTCTGTCTATTTTACAAACGCATGGATGTTCACATACAAAACTGTTGTCGTCTGAGGTCTGCATAGGTTGACTCATGCTTAACATCTCATTGACATCTTTTTTTCAGCTAAAAAAACATGTTTTGAGGATCTTTCCTTAAAAAGATCATCTCTTCCCATAATACACGGGATTCCCTGGCTGAGATGCACCACTACTGAATTCCAGCTCCCCTATTGCTGGAAATTTAGTTGCTTCTCAGTTTTTCCAGCACGAACAATGCTGCGATAACATATTTATACTTGCATCCAATTTTCTACACCAAAGAAAAGTGGAATCCCAGAGACTGTGTTTTTCCATATGCAAACCTGTCCCTCTCTGTGTAGTTCCTCTAATTACCTGCAGGGGGCAGCACTATGACACCTGAGTCTGTAAAAGGCATGAATTCGCCGCCACCCCGCCACCAACCTCCATCCCCTGGCCATCTATGGGCACTGCGGATGGGACTGAGTGAGAGCTCTCCAGTGGTTTTTTCCCGAAGCAGAGTTCACTCTGGTGCAGGGATCCAGCCTCCTACATGCCTTCTTCCACAGGATCCAGAAATCTGCTAGGGTATGCAAATCTTTGCTCTATCTTCCAATTTCTTCTAGAGATGAAGTATTGATTGTATTGCCAAACACCAAAATTAAAAGGTGGCTTGGGGGAAGACCCCTCAAGAGTTTTAAAGTAATAGATGTACTCACTAGAGAACTATTCCCAGACAGAGGACCACGTGGTCCTGGCTACGGGACTCCAGGCAAGTTCCTTAAGCCCTCCAGGCTGCACCGTTCTCACCTGTTTTGCTGTGGCTGCTTAGTCACTAAGTCATGTCCAACTCTTTTGTGACCCCACGTTCTGTAGCTGGGCTCCTCCGTCCATGGGATTCTCCAGGCAAGAACACTGGAGTGGGTTGCCATTTCCTTCTCCAGGGCGCCTTCCTGACCCAGGGTTCGAACACTGCTGCTACTGCTACTGCTACTGCTAAGTCACTTCAGTCGTGTCCGACTCTGTGCGACCCCATAGACAGCAGCCCCCCAGGCTCCCCCGTCCCTGGGATTCTCCAGGCAAGAACACTGGAGTGGGGTGCCATTTCCTTCTTCAATGCATGAAAGTGAAAATTGAAAGTGAAGTCGCTCAGTCATGTCCGACCCTCAGCGACCCCATGGACTGCAGCCTACCAGGCTCCTCCATCCATGGGATTTTCCAGGCAAGAGTACTGGAGTGGGGTGCCATTGCGAACACACATCTCCTTCACGCATCTCTGGCATTGCAGGCAAATTCTTTCACTGCTGAGCCACCAGGGAAGCCCTCTTACTTGTTAAGTGGGGTTATTCATGCCTACCATCACGGCGTTGAGTGGACAAAAGGAGGACAGACGAGATAACGGACACAAGGCTTCTTGCACTGGGCATGGTACATAGCAAGTGTCCATAAACGATGGTTAACATTATTGATCACAGCAAAATTACAGTGATGACTATGCGTTTTATTCTTCCCACTGCACCTAGGAAGAAAGATGTCTGGGTGGTCAAGTGTCTTATGCAAGGTCAGAAAGAGGAAGAAAGGCAAGGCTTGAACTTGAATCTCGGATTCTTCAAACTCATGTATCTTTTACCAGTAGTTCAAGAGGGTTCAGACAGGGACTTCCCTGGTGGTCCAGTGGTTAAGACTATAGGCTCCCAGTGCAGGGGACCCAGGTTCGATCCCTGGTCAGGGAAGTAGATCCCATATTCCACAACTAAAAGATTCTGCTTGCTGCAATTAAGACCTAGCACAGCCAGATAAATATATATATATATTTAAAGTAAGGTCAGATAACACAAGGCCAACCGTATGTCAAAGCCACAGAAGATGGACAAGGAAAGGGCCTGAAAAGGGGGCTTGGACTTACAGGCTGCAAGTAAATGAGACACCTTGGCCTCTTGAACCCTGAGCTGGTCCCAGGTGCAGTCACAGACACTGGAAAGACCCTCCCCACTCAGCCCCACTTGGAGGGAGGGTGGAAACTGGCTTGTGGGCTCTCTCTCTGTGGCATATTTTAATGTCATGAGAAGGTAAAGCCCTAATTAACACTCTGTCTTCAGAACTCCTTCCTCTGCACCACGTTTTATCTGTGTTAATTATCACCTCTTACAGGGACCACTAACTGCAACAGCTTTCCAGCCTCCTCTCCCAGCCTCCAAAATTAGTCTCTGCAGGGCAATCTGGACATCCTTTTAAAATGAAGTGGGCCCTGTCCCTGCCCTGCCCCAAACCATCACAGTGCCTCTCCAGCCTGCACAGTCAACCCTGCTGCCCAGCCGGCCTCCTCTCCTGCCCTGCCACCTGGCCTTTTTATAGTATCAAGAGCTCCAAGCTGCTTACATGTGCTGCTCCCTGTCCCTGAATGTTCATATCTCAACGTGCATGCATGCTCCCTCGCTTCAGTCATGTCTGACTTTTTACGACCTTATGGACTATAGCCCACCAGACTCTTCTGTCCATGGGATTCTCCAGGCAAGAATACTGGAGTGGGTTGCCAAGCCCTCCTCCAAGGGATCTTCCTGACCCAGGGATTGAATCCGAGTCTCTTGCATCTCTTGTACTTCAGGCAGATTCTTTATGCTGAGCCACAGGGGAAGCCCTACCTCAACATACTCAACTTACATATAAGAGATTATTTTATCAACATCTTTCACAACAGAGAAAACAGCAGATTCTGGTTAGGTCATAGATGTGACCAAATGTATCAGCGACAAGATGTATCAGTAAATATGTAAAGATAGGAGACTGTGGGTGATCCCACGGAAAATGAGACACACTGAAAAATGCAACTAAAATTGCTTTCGTCCTGAAATTGACCTCTTGAAATTGAGTGCCAATGAGGAATTTTTACCTCTGCTGAGGTACCAGTGAGTTTTCTATAGAATCTGAAAGAATGTATTAATTTCTCTTTTTGCTTTGGTTACTAGGGAGCTCTGAATTCCATTTGAATATGTAATATCAATCCTATAAGGGCAACACCTTGCACATGCCTATGTGTGTTAACATACACACACACAGTACACTTTCCAATATTGTTTCTGGTCTCTCTGCCTCTTTCACGATATGCTTTTTAGGTTAATTCACTCAGTTATTTTTGAAATAGGACGTAATATTAATTACAAATATATTAACAAATAAGTAAATGGGATAGATGGCTTCCCACGTGGCTCAGCAGTAAAGAACCCTCCTGCCAATGTAGGAGATGCAGTTTCGATCCCTGGGTCAGGAAGGTCCCCTGGAGAAGGGAATGGACCCCACTCCAGTATTCTTGCCTGGAACATCCCCAGGACAGAGGAGCCTGGCGGACGACAGTCCATGGAGTCTCATAGTGTCAGACGTGACTCAGTGCACACGTGCACACAAATGGGATACAAAGAGTTAAAAGAAAGTGTTAACCATTTCTTTGCTCACTTCTACTTCTTGCATCCCCAGTCTCAATCCTGGAAATTCATCTTCTATTATTCCTTCATGAAGATAATAGATTCTCTCGATTTTTAAAAATAAATAAACAGGGAGTTTGGAGGAGAATGGATACGTGTATATGTGTGGCTGAGTCCCTTCGCTGTTCACTTGAAACCATCACAACGTTGTTAACTGGCTGTACCCCAACACAAAATAAAAAGTTTAAAATAAATAAAGAGGATGTTCAATCACACCAGTCACATAGGAGGTGCTCAATAAAACAACTGCTGAGCGGATTAATGAATGCTAAAGGCCATCTCGACGATTAGATCTCCTCCACACGCAGTTGGAAGCAGAGACACTTTTCACAGACGCTTGGGCAGTAACTGGGCTTTCTCATCCTACCTCTCTATCTCCCTCCACTTCTCAGAAATCCTTTGCTGCTGCTGACTTTGGTCTAAGAATGCACGTCATTTACAAGCAGAAGTCCAAACATCGTCAGCCTAAATTCTTACGGAATGTAAACATCAATCGGGTGGCAGTGTGGTGAGAATTCACTCTGTCTCCAAGAAGGGCAGCTTCATTGTCACGTACCTAACATCTGCATGCCCACTGGGGCCTAGATCGAGACCAAGATGAGCCCTGACATGGCCCATCCGTTCTAGCTCTTTGAGGCCACTTCACCACCTTGAGCTGCTGCACCCAGGGAAGATCAACTGAACTGCAGAGCAGCTGTGTGAGCCCAACCAAACTACCTCCCAGAAACGCAGCTCCACATAAAGGTCAGGAGGCACCATGACAACACACGTAGGAAGCAAACATGAAAGGAGGAAGGTAATTAAACCATTGGAAAAATGTGACTGCGTAGAGATACAGGCCAGGGGAGGTGGTAGAGAACTGACCACTAGTTGCCATCTTCTTTCCCCCTTTGCAGTTTTCTTATGATGTTTAGATTTGCCTTGGAACCTAAGTAGATTTTCCAAAATCAACTGTGCATCCCCCTCCTTCTCTTTTCTTTATAAGTTTGACCTTCTCCAAAGGCTCCAGTGTGAAGATACAGAAGCAAATCTTTGCTCCAGTGCTGAGAATGCCAGGATCCCAAAGGCTGGAACGGGCACCTGACATTTCAAAGCCCCTGCTCTCCAGCGTCTTTGCTCCTAAATGTCTGAGTGAGCCAAGGCTGGGCAAAAAGGGAAAACATGGAGGATCAAAGAGAGGGAAAGAAGTGCTGTCCTTGGGGATAATGCCATGAGAAATATACAAGAAGACAGTGACAGAGTGACCCTCCCTTTGCAAAACATCTCATAAGATGAGGACAGAGCCGATTCCAGAAAGATATTGATTCCTTTTTAATGCAATTCTTCAATTATCCACTAAGCCTGGCTTTTAGTCTCTTATAATTTAAGTAAACTGCTTTACAAATGTTCTCTTAAATTTTGTCTCTATATTCTTTTCTTTTTTTCCTTTAAGGAAGAACTAACAAGTTTCTAGGAGTCATAGATATAATCATGAGATGCACCTCGATGGGTTTGCAATGGACTGTTCGTTGTCCAGAATCAATGTCCATAGCACATCCATCCATCAGGAAAATTAGTTTCTGTCAATATCATTTTCTCAGTGTACAAGTGGATACAGAGATGGGGAGTGGTCAAGAATCCTCCTGCCAGTACAGGAGATGCAGTTTCAATCTCTGGGTCTGGAATACTCCCTTGGAGGAGGAAATGGCAAACTACTCCAATATTCTTGCCTGGGAAATCCCACGGACAGAGGAGCCTGGCAGACTAGAGTCCATGGGGTCACAAAGAGTTCAACGAGACTTAGCAACTAAACAAACAGCAATTATCTATGTATATCTGTATTTAATATATGGTATATTCTATATGCCACTTATATGTACGTGTGTGCATGTTCAGTGGCTCAGTAGCATTGGACTCTTTGCGACTCCACAGCCTGTAGCCCACCAGGCTCCTCTGTCCACAAAATTTTTCAGGCAAGAATACTGGAGTGGGTTGCTGTTTCCTTCTCAAGGGGATCTTCCCGACCCAAGGATGGAACCCACATCTCCTGCATTGGCAGGCAGATTCTTTACCACTGAACCACTTTGGAAACCCCTATATATGTATAAACAGCTATTCAAACACTAAATATGCAACGGGGTTCAAATTCACTATTTAAATTATATAAATTAGAGTAGGATACATTTTGTCTATCAGATTGGCAAAAATGGAAAAGGAATATGATATCCAGTGTTGGCAAGGCTGGGGAAAAATGAGGCATCATGAGATTAGTCCACTGCTAATGTTGGAGCAGGGACTGTAAAAAAACAAACTTCCCCAAGAGCACTCTGGCAACAGTTACCAAGCCTGAAAAATCTGCCTATTCCTGGAGCCAACGCCACCTCTAGAAAGACAGTCCAAAGAATTATTAGAGATGTGCTTCAATATTAATGTACAAGGATGTTTAAAGCAGAAATAAAGATAATGCTTTTTTAAAAAAAACAGTCCAACAAGAAGAAATCGGTTAAATTAATCATGTCTCTCTTTGTTGTGATATATTATGCAAGCATTAAAAATCATTTTGAAGAAATATTTATCAAAGTGGGGAAAAAAACAGTTGTGATACATTGTCTGGTGAAAGAGGCAGGCTTCATGACTATGTTCAGAATGGCAGTTTTCTAGGAGGTTCCCAGGGCAAATTTACAGGCACAGACACACAGGGGACTGGAGAGACAGGAATCAATTGTCCATAGGTTTAAGGGGGGATTATCAAGATTTGGGGTTTCTTCCTTTGTGTTTTTCTGGGTTTCTAAGTTTTCTAAATGGAACCTATCTCTCTTAGGTCATTAAAACACACACACTTGTGCACACACATACACGTTGGTATTTTAAAAGCTCAAACAGACTCCTCTGCTCCTCATGTTTCCTATGAGCTAAAGAAAATGGCCTTTGATTTGCCCAGTCTGCGATGGGGCTGACAGCCCCCCGTCTTCTACACAAGGCCCGGCAGACTCTGTCCTCATCCTGTCCAGAGGGCAGACAGCAAGACAGAGTCAAGCCTCCACCAGTCAGTGAGATGATTTCATAAGTTACGGGTTTATCTTAATGGGGGTGGAGTTGAGGTCACAGTTATCTATTTAAGGAATTTCCAGACAATGCACAAAATAAAATCCTGACAAAGGCCAGGGTATAGTGAGAGGGAAAAGAGAGGGGACAAGGAGAAGAAGCAGCGTGGACGTGCCACCTCCGTACCTGCCGTCTAGAAAACGACACGCATAGAGACTTCCTGGGAAGGGGTAAGTCGGCCACAGCCTGGGTTGTCTGGCTCCTTGTGGCTTTTCTTGCTAAGTGGAAAAAACTGGGGGAAAGACGTACATTTACTGACCCAGCTCTGACCAGCACTACGGCTCATGCACCCCGCTTCTCAGTTGTTAATAGAAGCTGTCGAGGGCAGTGGCTGTGAGCAATGCTTTGGAGGCAGAAAGACCTGGGTTCAAATCTTAGGCCTGCCAACCCCCATCTGTATGCAGGCGGCCAGTCACTTCCTATTCCAGACGCTGTTTCCTATCCCTGGGGGCTGTGTGAAAAGTCAGTATGCGAAGCCCTGGCAGAGTTCCTGGAGCCACACAGAAGACCCTCCGTGTGGCCATAGGTATTAGTGTGCTCAGTATTGCCAGCTTGTAAGCATCTTGTGTTACGTATTTTATACCAAGTAGATCCTTTGGCAGGAAAACAGACCCTAACACAGTGGGTAATCAATCAGTGTTCGAATGAAAAGATATGCACAGTACTTCAATACATTACCTGTAAGGCCATCAATATGGAGGAAATTGAACAGAGAAGGAACACAGAAGCTTAGTAACTTGTCTTCCATTTGACTACTCTTTCCATCACAATTTTATGGAAGAGGAGTTTGAAAATCAGAAAGGTTAAGAAGTTTGTTCAAGACCCTACAGGTCCAAAGTGGCCGAGTTGAGCTTGGAACCCAGAATGTCTGACTCCAGAACCCAGATTCAAGCACAGTAGGATGCTCCCTCTCTCTGGTGTTGGGGTGATGGTCACAGTCCCTCAAGTTGACAAAACCTGGCTTTAAATCCTGGCTCTGCCACTTTCCATCTTGGTGACAACAGGCAAGTGACACATTCGCGGCAGTTTTGCAAAAGCAAGTGAAAAACGTGGTATGTATTAATAAGGCTGTCGTGATGGTCAATGAATTATATATATACAAAGGTTATTATTGTTCACAGAGCAACGCTAGGAAATACATACTCTGTGTAATGATGAGAGAAAAGGAGGCCACTACCTGGAGGAAGCAGAGGGGAGAAGAGAAGGTTTCCTGTAGGTGGAGTAGCTGCCTGTGGGTAGCAGGTCTGCTATGGGGGGGCACAGGGGCTGAAGGACCATGGGTGGAGAGAAACGGAGCCTTGCTGCTTGTCTGACCAAGTGTGGACTACACTCTGGCACAGCTGGGGAAAAGGACTGTCTGTGGGTAAAAAAGGATCAGATCATGAGCAGCCCGAACGTCAGGGTCAGGAGCTCAGCCTCTGCCCCACAGGTTCCCAGCTCCACTGTGAGGCGTAGGCAGAGCACGGTGGCATCAGACCCCAGTTTCTAAAGTTCACTCTGCCTCCTGGACACGGAATGGACTGGCGAGTAGGTGAGCACGATGGGAGACAGACAGGCAGACAGCAGGGAGGCCTCTGCCATTGGCAGTGATGATAGGGGTTTGGGGGAGCGGCCTGAGACCTGCTGGAGAGAGGTCAGGACGGGAGGGTGTAACTCGCCACGGGCGGGCGCAATCCCCGACAGGGATCATGGAGAAGGTTTCGAACTGTGGTGTTGGAGAAGACTCCTGAGACTGCAAGGAGATCAGATTAGTCCCTCCTAAAGGAAACCAACCCTGAATATTCATTGGAAGGGCTGATGCTGAAGCCACCTGATGCGAAGAGCCGACTCACTGGAAAAGACCTTGAGGCTGGGAAAGATTGAGGGCAGGAGGAGAAGGAGATGACAGGGTGAGATGGTTGGATGGCATCACCGACTTGGTGGACACGAGTTTGAGCAATCTCGTGGAGATGGTGAAGGAGAGGGAAGCCTGGCGTGCTGCAGCCCACGAGGTCGCAGAGTCGGACACGACTGAGCGAATGAACAACAGCAGAGAGGTGCCATCAGAGGCTGAGAGATAAGTCAGAGCTTCCAGGGCAGATACAAGTTGCTCTTAATACTACAGAAGAGCTGAAAAAATAAGTGAAAATAAACACACGAAAGGGAGGAAGAGATCCTGTTCAGAGACGACACAGGTAGAAGATGGGTGAAGAGACAGACATTTGGAGGGAAAGAGGAAGGAATTTGTGGGTGACCTGAACATTCTGACATGCCCTGTTGACTTAAAAAATCTCAGGATTTGGAGGAATTCTTGGAAGGGGGAGAGGGATCAGGAGAGTTGGGGGAAAAAATCTGGGAGAGGGCTGGGAAACCCAAGAAGAAAGAGGAAGGAGGCAGAAGAGAGAAGAAGGAAAGGATAGAGATGATGCTGGGTCCAGACACACCAAAGGACCCCATGCCCTCTATCTGGGGCCAGGAGGACAGAATGGAAGAAGGAAAACCCATCCCCAGGGACTTCTGAGCAAAGCTTCTGATAGCTGGATTCTCTTATTAATCAGAAACCTCTTAGTGAAGCCTAGAACATCATTTCAGAAGTGGTTCAAATAAACTGCAGAGGGGTTTTTTTTTTGTTTGTTTCTTTTAAGAGTGGCTGCCCATGTTGTCAAATTACCACTTTCACCTGTATTAACTGCTTAAATGGGTTCTGCAAACACCTCTATCTTCTCTACCGCCTCATCAAGACCCCTGGGGAGCCCATCAGGGAAGGATGCTGGAGAACAAGGTTGGGGACGCAGCTGACCGGGGGGCTGCACACACTGGCCTCTAGGCCACGCATCTATCTTGCCTCCCCACATTTTAAAGGGAAGTTGAGACATACAATTCCACTCAACCCCTGGGCCTGATGACTGCTGCAACATGAAAACGCAGATGCTGACATCCAGATAGGAGCAATTACATTTTAAAAGAAACTCTGTCTACGTGGGAACATTGATTACATTTAGTAAATGACCCTGCAATTCAAACAGTTATAATGGAACATGAGAGCCTCAAGTTCCAATATTTTCTGCCAAATATATTTTTGCTTTTTTTTTTAAAAAAAAAAACAGGCACAACAAAAAACTGTCAAAGCCAAGCAAATTCAGTCAATAACATTTTTCATTTCACTTCTTGCAGTGGGACCTCCATGGCCTTATTTCTCAAACTTTTGATGTGCAACAGCGTCAGTAACCTGTTCATGAGCATGGACAGTGAAACGAGCTCACCGGTGGGGGACTCTGAGTCACAGAGAGGCAAAGGGAGTTAGCTGCCCAAGGTCACAGCCAAGTACACTCTCAGATGAACCCAGGTCCATCTCCAAAAGCTGCCTCTTGGGTACAGACCTCCCTTCCCTTGATTTTCCAATTTATCAGCTGACCGTGTGCATCTGGGATTGTGCTCTGAAATAGTTAAAGATGGGGACAGGGTGGATCCACGTCTTTGATCAAATTTTTACGTGGATAAGTGGGTGTGGAGAGGGGAGGAGGGATGGAATCCAAAAGAAGACAGGCTTTCCAAACTTCAGAGTGGTTAAGAATTGCCTGGGGGGCTTGCTGGGCTTCCCTGCTGGCTCAGTGGTAAAGAATCTGTCCGCCAATGCAAAAGATGTGGGTTCGATCCCTGGCCCGGGAAGCTCCCCTGGAGAAGGAAATGGCAACTCACTCCAGGATACTTGCTTGGAGAATTCCTTGGACAGAAGAGCCTGGTGGGGCTACAGTCTATGGGGTCACAAAAAAGTCAGACACGAATTAGCAACTAAACAATGGGGGCTTGTTAATTTGTGAATCACCTCTTCTAAGGCCCCAACTCCTGGGTGTTTGAAAACACCATTCGATGTCATGGTACTCTCTTCTTCCCTGCAGCCTGCATCTTTTAAGTCCTATAAAGACGACACCTTGGGACCTGTTTATGGGAGGCTGATGTATTTGCTTTGCATTTGAGAGGATGCTGATATTATGAAAACTCAGGTAGAGAGAAAAAATAACTGTGAAACTGGCTGCCAGCTGAAGCAAAGCCACAGCCAATTTAGCAGCAGGAACACAAATTCTCAAAGGGGAAAGGAGGCAAAGGGGCTGGGACTGGAAAAGAAGAAGAAGGGGAAAAAAAAAAAAAAAAGAAATTATGCATTCTCAGATAAAGCAGCTTTGAAACACACATGTGATTAAGAGAAACTTGCCCTTCACGTAAAATGCTGAGGTTTCTTGAAACCTGCCAGAACGGTGTTTCTCTTTTTTTTTTTTAATAACAAAAACCAGAAGATACAGAAGATACATCTCACCCGAAATTGGTTCATTGATTGCTTCAGAATGCATAAATGGTTCTATTTTGGAAGCTCACACCGTCAGGCTGGGGAAATAACCCACTTTTGGGAATGTGATTTTAAAATTAAGAGCACAGTGACACATGAAATAACCAAAGGGGTCTCATAGGGTAGACTTGGTGGGAAAAGGTATTGCCCACCCAGTCAGACTACACTTTTTTTAAGACTTTTCATTGAAACAGTTTCCTACTTACCAATGTTTTCACACTTGTTCAGTCATTTGATCCCTACAGCCCTGGGAAGGAGGCAGGTGGGAGATTGCTGTTGTTTAGTGGCTAAGGTGTGTCCAGCTCTTTTGTGGCAGCGATGCCCATTTCACAGTTGCAAAGCCGAGGTTCAGAGAGTCACATGACCTGCCCGCAGCCACACAGCCAACTTCCTGGCACACGACACACTAGAGTCGATGGCTTTCCTTGAGTTTTCTATTCAGCACCCACTATGCTGCAACCCCTAGACTTCCTTAAGCTATTACACTCAAGAACTAAGGCATCCTGAACTCTCCAGCACGGCATTAGTAGTAAGAGCATTCCATTCATTCGGCGAATATTTATTTATGTATTAAAACACCTACTGTGTGCCAGTCGCCGTGGAGGTATTGGGGTATGTGAGTGAGCAATGCAGATCCCATTTCTCACAGAGCTTACTCACAGTGGGGAAGGCAGATGATAAACAGCTAAAATGTCCTTCTAGTAGTGACAAGTGTGCTGAAGGAAAGTAAAGCCGGTTACGAGGATGGATGCGGGCGAGTGTGGGAGCGGGAGATCCCTTTGGAGAGGGTGGCAGGGAGGCAGAGGCAGGCCGGTATCACAGCTCTTAAAACACTTGGTGTCCTGTGTCCATGAGTAGCTCCAAGTCTCCCTCATGACTCCCTGGGGGTACAGGCTGCATACATTCATCTCTGATTTCCAAGTACCAGCCAGTGGCCCGGGTGCAGCGAGCGCTGTTCAGAGCAGCTGTGGACAAACGCCTGTGCCTGAAGCCAGGACTAAAACACGCTGCTTTCTCTGGATGTGTGAGCGTCAGGCCCCCCACTTGGTCGAGTGAAGCCTTTGAAAGGCCCCTGAACGTCAGGCACAAAATGTGCCTTTTGCCTGCCTTCCAGCAGGGGGCTGGCACTGCCTTCTATGCGGATGGCTGTTTAACCCTAGGGCTGAGTTCCAGGGTAGGGAGGTAAGGCAAAAGGGCCACTGAAGTCCTGATCCCATTGGTGACTCCAGGCTAGCCAATTTTACCTCCTTGAGCACCAGCCTCCTGACTTCCCTGCCTCCCCTGGGAGGGAGAAAGCGTGAAGCAGACAGCAGCGGCACACACTAAGCCTCTTCTCTTCCCAACAGTGTTCCGGTGATGCAAGGCTAAAATACAAGTGCACCGGCCCCATGGGGGTGCCTCCTGCAGTGACGCCAGGAGTGCACGAGAGCGGAATGCAGAGTCTGTTTCCTGCTCCTTGCACCCTTTCCATCCGCCCTGCTGGAAAAGTAAAATGGCAACATCTGCAGCCCAGGAATCTTCAAAAGGTGACCCCCACCTTGGGGGAGCGCAATTAGAAGTCCTCGTGAGCTCTACGTTAACATCAGATTCTTGGTTGAGGGTTTTTAAAGAAACAGAGAAAAAGAATTGGCTTTGAAAGATCTGTATTGCAGCCTCCAGCTACCTCTAGTCATGAAATGCCATTCTTCCCAGCAGAGCCTCTGGTCTGGAGTCCCTAAACGGTGGAGACCAGACGCTGTCCTTCCAGGTCATCAAAGAACCTTGCAGGAAAGCCAGTTGGAGCCTAATCCCCATGGATGACTGCTTCAGTGCAAAGCCCTCTGAAGGACAGCGGGGGGATTACGACTCGGAGAAGCATGTGTGCGGTGAGCGCGAGCAGACAGGCAGGCGAGGGGCTGCGTGCGCTTGACAGGTGCATACAGGCTGTGTGCCGTGCGGCTGGAGGCAGGCGGAGGTGGGAGGCAACAACACGGACAGAATCCAGTTGGTTGAGGGTTAAAGGATCATACTTATCTTTGCAGATCCATCCACATGATGAATCTGTGGCAGGTAATAAACATTGCCGTTGGTCGGGAGGGGGTGGGGTGACAGAGAAACAAGAAGCTAGCGCTGGAGTGATTCCTATATCTCTTTCCTGTCCGGCTTAAGTCAGGAGGCAGGAATTGTATACTATAAAAATAACAATTCTGAAAAAAAAAAAAAGGTGTTCTCTTCTACCTTGCAAAATGTTTCTTTGATTTGAACAGTAAATAACCAGTTGAAAGGCACCATCATTTTTTAAAACCTTCAGGATCTACTTGAGCCAAATAAATACACAAGGTTAAATTAAAGAAATGGACTCTCTCAAGGTACTGCATCACACTCTGGATCCAGCAAGCAAACATCTATTCAATAAAGGTTTTATTAATAGTGAGCTTTCAACATGTTATGGCTGGCAGGACTCAGAGGACCCAAGAATGAATACAGGGCCAAAGGGAAGTCTGCGTGTCCCCATGAACATATCAGCCAGGGTTTTCCAAACTGAAAGACAGGAATGAGATAGGGAAGGAGGAGCTGCGTTTCAGACACCAAGTTGGAAGCGGTAATAATTTGTCATGGCTTCAGCTAACCGTGTACAATGTGAAAATGACGAATGTGTCGTTTAGAATGTGCTGGACCAAATACAATAACATATTATTATGGGCAGATTCTCCCTGGGTTATTATGCAAAGGAAGGGAGGGTGTGATAACTCTAAATAAATGAAAGGGCCAGCCCCTGCTTTAAACTTCTGGAATATTTCAAATTCTAATATGCTCCTTGGATGTACCCAGCGGTGGTGGGGGGTGGAAATTCAGAGACTGTAATGAAGCTGTTTAATTTTTATCAAGAGGAAACACAGGCATTCATACACACATCCCAGTAACACATAGATAGCTCTCCCTTTCTACTTCCCGATGAATCAGGGACTCAGAAAGCAAGCCAAGCAGGCAAGTGAACTTGATCTTGACTACTCCCAGGGTGGTGCTGTGCGTGCCACAATCCTATTGTCACTGTCTCACGTACCCTGCAAAGTCACAAGGGCTAGTGTGTCTGGGCTGAGGGGAGCGGTCAAGTTCCTATCAGCACAGTGTAACCCACCAGTTTTTTGATTTCGTAGCAGGCTACCCAAGAGTGCCAAGATTCTTGTCTCCCAATCCTTAGCCAACTTCCTTTACTCTGCCTTAAACAAAAGCAATTCCAAAAGAGCACAGAAACCCCCACCGAATTAGACATATAAATACCTTCTGGGTAGTACATATGAAGCAAAGCACAGATTGTCTGAGCTGGAAGGGACCTTGGGCAGTCCCTGGCTCACCCACCTGGGACCCAGAGAGGGTCCGTGACTGGCCCAAGGTCACACAGCAAATGTGCACCAGAGTCCAATACAGCATCCTTGGTCTGGGGACTTCTTGGCCAATTTATCAAGCATTTTTGGCTGAAAATCTTTGAAAGGTCTTCTTTTTTGTTAGTATTGGCTTGGCTCCTGTTCGTTCAAGACAGACTTTTCAAAAATCCAACGTTTCAACATAATTGCAAATAGTAAGTGGCTTGCCTTATCTGCGCCTGTCACTGCTGATTTAGCAAACAGGCTTCAAGAGAGGGCTGGGAGCTTCGGGAGACAGAGGATAAAGTCCTCCTTAAATTTGCTGTAACGATGGATACTTGATTTGTCAGACAGAGAAGTGGAAGAACCTTTGTATATTCAATCTCCTCTGTTCACTGAGAGGAGGTGACCCACTCTGATTCATAAACTATTAAGTAACCTGATTTCTAAAATTTAATTTTCTTTTGACACACACACACACATACAGGTGTGCGCGCGCTTGCACACGTGCAATCTCTCCTTTGAGAAGCTCAGAGGATCTTTTCCCCCTTTCTACCTGGAGAAGAAAAATAAAGATTTTAAGACTGAAGCCATATTGCCTCAATAGCCAAGTGTCTATTGACAGTGAACAGAGAAGGGAAAAGTGGCATATATTTACATACAGTGGAATATTATTCAGCTACTAAAAAAGGAAATCTTGCCATTTGTGACAACACAGATGAACCTGGAGGACACTGTACTAAGTAAAATAAGCCAGACACAGAAAAATATTGTATGATTTCAATTATAAATGGAATATAAAAACGTTCAGCTCACAAAAGCAGAGAGGAGGATGGTGGTTACCAGGGTTTAGGGTTGGTGGAAAAGGGGAGATATTGGTAGAAACTTCCAGTTATGAGTAGCTTCTAGGGATCTAATGCACAGCAAGGTGACCATATTTATTAATAATAATTCTAAATTGTATTCTTAAGATTTTCTAAGTGTTTACATCTTAAGTGTTCTTACCACAGAAATAAAATAACATGTAAAGTGATGGATATGTGAATTAGCTTAATTGTGGTCATCATTTTGCGATATAAAGGTCAAATATCCCATAGTCCATTGTATATCTTAAATAACCCACTTCAGTATTCTTGCCTGGACAAGAATTCTTGCACTTCAGTATTCTCTCCCATGGACAGAGGAGCCGGGCAGGCTATAGTCCATAGGGTCGCAAAGAGTCGGACACGACAGAAGCACCTTAGCATGCAGCAACACACCTTAAATATATACAGTTTTTACTTGCCAGTTAGTTACACTTCAATAAAACTGTGGGAGGAAGCAAAAAATAAATGAATACAATTGAAGAGGAAAAAGGAAAACATGTCTCCTACTAAAGGCAACCTGGTATCCTGGAACAGGAAAAGGATATAAGCAGAAACACTGATGCCATTTGAATAAAACCCGAAGTTAAAAATCCTTACACCATAGCTTTTAAAGAGAGGCTGGCAGTGCAGAAATCCTGGTTAAGGGCAGTTTATACCTAATGGAGAAGCTGGGGCCTCTTTGGACTTTCAGTTAAGGGGACTCGGCACCCTGAATTTTGTAAAAATTTGTCAATAGCTGCACGTGTTCTAAACTGTCCCTGAAACCCACCCGCCCATCCTGCATGCCTAGGGCTCCCAGGCCTCGGAGATGAGGTTCCGCCTCCTCCGTTTTAAATTCCACCCATGGAAAGTCCGTCCCCCTCTCGTCCCTGGAGTTAAGGTGACACAGAGCTGCTCATTTGCCTGTTGCTTCTGAAGGGTCCAAAGGGGCGTGTTCCAGGCAGGTCACACGTCTGGCGTTGGCCGGGAGGAAGCGGGTCATCCGAGAGGATGGTGTTCCCCCAGCCTGGGCAGGAAAAGTGACAGGGACACGGAACTGCCTGGCTCCCACTGGCTCCCACCTGTCCAAGGGCTGTTCTGCTCCGATCAAGCCCTCCCTCCGGCAAGGAGAGTTCTGGAGCTTCAAAAGCTATGCCCAGTGAGTTTAGGTCTGACTCTGGAGGCAACAAGAATAAACACACAAGCGAAGGCCTGGTGCCCGGGGGCAGCAGCACCTTGGTGTAGTGGAGGGAGGTTCGGGGAGAAGATGCAGGGCGCCATCGACAGATGGGGAGGGCAGAATGGAAACTCTGGAGCGTCTCCAGCCTCAGAGGCGTGGCTGAGTCTGGGGTGGGAACTGAAGGGGTGCTTGGTGTTTTTAATGCCCAGGTTTCCTGAGGCCTTTCCCAAGTCTATCACCTCCTGACAATTAAGCTACCCAAGTCCTTTTAAATTGCCACTAAAATTGAATCCACGTTTATAAATGACCATTTGGATCAAACATCTTTCAAGTAAAAATTTGTCATCTGGGAACTCCAGACCTTTCAGGATCAAAGGCTAATGGGCTATTTCTTTTTTAAAAATACGTGGAATGTCAGATAATGGAAACAGATGAACTGTTGAGGGGTGAGGAGGAGACAGGAGGATGTTTGACTGGAAACCCAGAGGGAGCTTCATCCTCTGCACCCTCAAGCAGTGTGAACTCATCAGCCTGTTTTCTGGGAGCAGCAGGGAAGTTTCTAAAATCCTCAGGGGCCTCCCTGAGGGGCAGACAGGTTAGGAAGCAGAGCGAAGCCAAGGTCAGAGGATGGTTGTGCCCCAGGTGAACAGTCAGGAAATGAGCTCTAGAGGCACTTGGTCACAGGTCACTAACAGACACGGGAAACAGCCCAGGGACCTCTGCTGCCTGAGTGTTTCCCAAGAGCCTGCGGTCCCTGAGCTGGAGTCCAAACACTTGCATGGAGGGGACCAGAGGCTGGGGTGAGGGATGGGTGGTGAGAAGCTGGGTCAGAAGCCTGCCCAATCCCCTGGGAAGCATTTTCCTTGCAGAAGCAAACTGTGTCACTGTTCCTTTCCCCCAAAACTCTTCACTTCTTGACACAGAGGTGGCGTGTGTGTGTGCGTGTGTGTGTGCGCACGCGCAGGGCATGCACCTGCAAAGCATCGCTGAATCCACACATAAACCAAACACCGTCCCATCTCTTACTGATTTTCAATAGCCCTGGGCATGAGATTAGCAAACGCATACATTCCTTTAAAGAGCATGTTAAATTCCTAAGAGTTAGTTGTCATGAGGTTATTTTTCTCAACAGACACAAAAAGCACGACTACTCTCAAGGGGGTGGGAGATTTATTCTTGACATTCAGGCAAACACCCCCTTCCCATCAAGGTTAGGGACACTTATGGTCCAAATGGAGAACCAGAGGTTCTGAGGGACCTGTCCCAGGATACACAGCCTGGTCCATAAGTAGCAAGGTCAGGCCAGACCTCTGTGGGTCATCAGCACAGCCTCCTTGGACTACTCTGGAGTTAACAAAACTTTCAGGAGCAAAAGCCTCCAGAATAATGAGAATAACAACAGCTGAAGGGGAGCTCGCCCACTGATTACTAACCATATGCCAAGCAGACACAGTCCCTCTTCTAATGCTCATAAGAAGCCTTTTCCCACTTTGTGGGAATCATACCTTTGCAGGAGCGTTTGATAATGCCTGTCTCCCGCACACTAGCCTTTATGCCCCATGAAGGCAGGGTCCATGCCTTTTCGCCCATCACTATGTCCCAAGTGCCTGGTATCTATTTGCTCAAAAAACCTAGATGTTCGTGTTTTAAGGAAACACTTTTAAGAAAAACGGGGCCCAGAAAGGTCAAGATATTTGGCTAAGGACACACAGCATGGAGTTACTACTAATATGAGGTGCTTCGCCACTCTGCCCCAAAGTCAACCCCAAGTCAGAGCCCTACCTTGACAGCTTCAGCGTGGGTCACTCGGGCCAGGGATTTGTCGTTGACACGCAGAATCTGGTCCCCGACTCTCAGCCCCTCCTTCTCGGCCAGGGAGCCCGGCTCCACCAGCGACACATAGATGCCCACGCCATGCTCCGAGCCCCCGCGGATGCTGAAGCCCAAGCCCTCGTGGGCCTTGGCGCGCCGCAGGCTCACCAGGCGCACCTCCCCGGGCCCCGCGCCGTCGGGGCCGCCCCAGACGGGTTGCCTGTAGGGGGTGGTGGCGGGCAGGTAGAGGCCCTCCGCCGTATACTGGTCGAAGAGCAGCTGGTCGGAGCGCGGGATGACCAGCCGCAGCATCGGCAGCAGGCGCCGCTTGACCGGGCTGTCCAGCAGCACGCGCAGGGTGCGCACCAGGTCGAAGACGTTGCGGCGCGCGTGGTAGGCGTTCAGGCAGTGCGTGAACTGCTCCCGCTCCGCCTCGCTCAGCAGCGCGGTCAGCGCCTGGTGCAGCTGGCGCACGTTGGCAGACAGCAGTCGCAGCCCCGCGCCCCCGCCGCCGCCCGCCCCGGCCGCCGAGCCCAGCGAGCCGGTGGAGGACGAGCCCACCGACAGGCCGTCCAGCTGCGCGTTCATCTCCCCGCCAAGGCCCGGGCGGAATCGGGGCGCGCGGTGGGACAGCCGCGGCACTCGCCGGCACTGGCGCGACAGCTGGATCCCGGGAGCGCGGAGATCGCGGCTGGAGTCTGGGTCTGGGAGCTGGGGATGGCGGGCTGGGGATGGCGGGGTGGGGGGGCGGGCGCCGGGGGGATGCCGAGACAGGGGCTGGATCCGGGAAGACCTGGAGAAGGCTGGAGTCTAGGTTTGGAGGGCACGAAAACGGTGCCTTAATCCTGGGGCGGGATCGCGGAGACCAATGCTAGATTCCTGGGCGCGCGAAGACCGAAGGGGTCGCGAAACTGGAGTCCAGAGGACGCGGAGACAGCGGCTGGAGTCCCGGCAGGGCGGAGACGGCGGCGGGGTCCCCAGGGACAAGGAGTTGGCGGCTGGAGCCCGGAGGTCGCGGAGACTGCGGCTGGAGTCCGAGGGGACGAGGACAGAGCAGCTACATTCTGAGGGGCACAGAGACCACGAGTGGCCAGAGCCGGGAGGAGGGGCGCAGCAAAGCCGACCGCCCCGTCACACCATACCCGGGGCTCCCCCAGCCGCGACGCCTGCTCCTCTCGGGCTGGGGGACCCCGAAGTCATAAACTGGGGTGGGGGCGCTCTAGACGCTGAGTCCGCAGGACCGCAGCCGGTGGAGCCGCGCGGACGTCCGGCAGGGGGTGCGAGGCATGTCCAAGGCAGCCCCGGGATGCAAACAGCCCGGGGTCCCCTGCGCCCCTGCACCGCCCGCGCGCAGACGGAGCCGCGCGGCCGCGAGCCCAGACTTTGAGAACTGTTGAGCCGCCCGGGGCCGATCTTCCAGTGAGTTCCGAAGCCGTCGCTGTCGCCGTCGCCAGCCCAGTCTAGGCCCCGCCTCTTGCCCCTCCCCCTCTCTACCCCCCCCACCTCCGCGCGGGCACTTCAGGAAATGACGTCCCGCCTCGCGCCTGGCGGTTGCCTGGAGACGGGGTGAAACAGTCTAGCCCCAGGGAAGAAAGGGGTGAAAGTGGGGGTTAGGGGTGGGAGGAGCTCCAGTGTTGATGAGAGTTACCCCCACTTCCCCAGCAGGTGGCCGGGAGGGAGGAGTGCACCTCAAAAACTGTTCTCTTCCACGATCGAGGCATGCTCATCGGGATCGCTTTGGAGCAACTGGCCAGTAAGCTAATTCACAACTCGGGGGGGAGGGGAAAATAACCAACGTCTTGCCCCTAAAATGTTAATGCCTCAGGCTCAGTTTTCTACCTTAAAACCTTGCGGTCCCTTCTTGCACGCACTAACATTCAAGTTCATGTGTTTATACGGACGATTGTTGAGCACCTACTGTATGCAAGAGATCTGTCTATTCAAGCATATTCGGTATCTGTGGGGTCCAACTCCAGTGCAAGGCTAGATCAGACTGGAACCCTGCCCTATATTCAGTAGGTAGGAAAAACGTTTTCACAAATCTAAAGTGGACAGGACACACACACATGGCATATGAAATATAAAAGTGTAAAAGTTTAAAATACAAAATATTAAAGTTTTATACAAAATATTAAAAGTTCCAAATAAGGTTGGTGGATTGTATCAATGTCAAGATCAGAGATGTGATCTTGTCAGCATTAGGGGAAACTAGGGGAAGGGCACATGAGACGTCTGTGTATTATTCCTTACAACTGCGTGTGAATCTACAATTATCTCAAACACTTTTAAAAATGTGTCTGAAGAGTGTTGGGGAAAAACTATTCTGTTCCTTTCCATCCCAAGACAAATGGGAAGATTCTCCAAGGTACCCCCTCCCTCAAATATAATCTAAGGGCACTCATTCTGTCCTGACTCTTGTGCTGAGTGCTGGAGACTCCAGTTAAAAAGATGAAATCTTTTACCTCAAGGAGGTTATCGTCTAGCAGGGGAGAAAGCCCACATAAATAAATAAAGTTAAAAATCAGAATGATAAGTTGTTGCAATGGCTGAGAGAGCCCAGGTTTAGGGAAAAGAAAATGGCCAGGACTTAATCAGTCAAAGAGCTGACACCTGAATGAAGGGAACGGATTTTCTTTTCTGGACCACGGGGAACCATGGAGGGATTTTTCAGCCCTGTAGGTTTAGTGCATTTGCGAAACCAAGGCTAGGAACTGAAGCTATATTCAGTTCAGTTCAGTTCAGTCGCTCAGTCATGTCCGACTCTTTGCAGCCCCATGGATTGCAGCATGCCAGGGTTCCCTGTCCATCACTGACTCCCAGAGCTTACTCAAACTCATGTCCATCGAGTTGGTGATGTCACCCAACAATCTCATCCTCTGTTGTCCCCTTCTCCTCTCGCCTTCAATCTTTCCCAGCATCAGGGTCTTTTCCAATGAGTCAGTTCACATCAGGTGTCCAAAGTATTGGAGTTTCAGCATCAGTCCTTCCAATGAACACCCAGGACTGATCTCTTTTAGGATGGACTGGTTGGATCTCCTTGCAGTCCAAGGGACTCTCAAGAGTCTTCTCCAACACCACAGTTCAAAAGTGTCAATTCTTTGGCGTTCAGCTTTCTTTATACATTATTCCTTTCAAATTGCCAATTCTCTTCTTTATTTCCTTAGAACAGGCCTCGATTAAATTAACACCCAGAGACCGTATGTGCAAGGGTTTCTGTTGAAAGATTTCTGTGTTTCTTTGTGTCTGGCTGCGCTGGGTCTTTGCTGCTGCGCGAGTCCTCCTTCGGCTGCGGAGGGCAGGGGGTACCCTCCAGTTGCGGCGCGCAGTCTTGTCAGTGCAGCGGTTTCTCTCGCTGCAGATCACAGGCTCTCGGCGTGCGGTCTTCAGTAGTTTCCGCTCATGGGTTCTAGAGTTCTGACTTAGTAGTTGTGGCACACAGGTTTAATTGCTCTGCGGCATGTGGGATCTTCTCTAGGGATTGAGCCCATATCCCCTGCATTGGCAGGCAGATTCTTTACCACCAAGCCAGCAGGGAAGCCGAACAGGGTGTCTTAAACAGCCAGTTAAGCTACCTTGGACATCCATCTGACAGCTCTGTTAGAGCAGTTCATGATGTGCTTTCTTCTTTCTCATTGAAGACTTTGATGTAACTAGCCAAAGATATTTTTTAAAAAATCAATGTCGCTCATCCCTAAAATATATTAATGGCAAACCTCAAAATGCCACCAAGCAGGGCTTAATTGTATGCAGTTCAGGTTCTCTGCAAATGTATTTCATGCTAGGCTTTCACTTAGTTTGTGTTCTAATTATAATTACTGTGATTGGCTTGATAAATGCATCCCAGGAGCTAAGATCCCCATTCCCAACATTTTATTTCTGTGCAAAGGATATTTGCAAGAAGGTATTTTGCTTTAGGCAGCACAAACTACCGTTGCACACACGTTTGAGTAGGAAAAGCAACACCTTCTGCAAACATCAGAAACCCATCTGGGATGCTGGGCTATTGCTTCGTCATAGAGGCTGATTTGGGGGTGGGGGCAGACAAGTTCAAGGACATGGAAAAAGAATTCACTGGGTCTTCTTCCATCCATCTTGCAAAACCTCCTTCGTATCAGTTTGTACTGTGTACTCTCGGATACAAGGCAGTGTGTAACTGTGTTCAAACCTCAAGAATCCTATTTCATGTCTGAAGATGTGTTTGTCGTTCAAAAATAAGCTCTTGGAAACCCAAGATGCCTGGGCTCCTGAGGGCTGCCCAGCCTCCGGCCTTGAAGACCTGGAAGGAAATCCTGAGTACTTGAGCAGACCTGGCCTTGGTTGCATACTGCCCTCTTCAGAAGGAAAATAAAATTTTCCGGTATCCGCTGCAGGTGTCCTTTGGCTGTCTTCACCAAAGCACCTTTTTGTATAGTCCACTGTCATTCCCCAACTCTGGCAAATCACTGGCCTTCTCCTGGGGATGTTCCTGGAAACTCGGACACACTGGTGTGGTTGAAAAGGCAGAGGGAAGAAGGCTGAATTGTCTTCAACTGAGAAGTTGTTTGTGCGGAACTGAATTTTTGGTTGTTTATTTCTCATGTGTTTGTTTTAACCGAGAGACAACATATTCAATTGCACCCTAAATATTGGGCAGAAAACGTGATTTCAACTTCATGATGTCCCTTTGCTAGTTGAGTGACCCATGGCAAATGGCTTCCCTGATCAATTGCAAAATGAAGTTTCTAACCCTTCCCTGTCTCTCCTGAGGGCAGCTGTAAATACCACATCCTGTGCGGTAAGTGAAAACAGGACGTAGTGCATAGGGAGGCCTGACATTGTCAGTTTCTCCTCTTCTCAATAGCAATTTTTAAAATTCTTTTTCTATTTTACAGTCATTTGGCGCTTCCCCCCGCCTTCCCTCTTATCTACTGGAATATATCCTTAGAAGTCAGTAGAGATTAATTTCATTTGAGATGCATTTCCCAAGGGACATATAAAAAATAGAGCAAATGTTTATTGAGTGCCAGACACTGTTTTAAACGCTTGTAAACATTTTAACTCACTGAATCTCCCAATTATTCTGTAAAAAACAAAACATACCGCCATCATCCTTGTAAAACAGACAGAAAACTGAGACATAGGGACATAGCTATCCCCAAGGTTACAGAGGTAGCTAATGAAAGAGTTGGGATTTGAACCCAGGCTATTTGGCTCTAGGGTTCTTACTCAATCACTGTGCCATGCAGCCTGTCACCTGTTTGGTTCAAAGATGCTAAAAGGCCCCCAATGGGAATGGCATAAAGACCGCATCTTCTTGAAAGTAGGGCTGGGAATGTCAGAAGTTAAAAATAAGGCACGTAATAATGATTCTTGGTTGGTAAGCTGACATTTTGTGGTGGAAAGAATAAGTGGGGAGTTGATGAAAAGATATCCTTGAGAAGACTTCCCTGGTGGCGCAGCAAATAAGAATCCACCTGCCAATGCAGGGGACATGGGTTCAATCTCTGGTTCGGGAGGATTCCACGCGCCCCGGAGCAACTAAACCTCTGCCACAACTACTGAGCCTGCATTCTAGAGCCAGCGCTCTGCAACAGGAGAAGCTATGCGATGAGAATTCTGGGCACCAGGATGCAAAGTAACCCCTGCTTGCCTGCCGCATCTAGAGAAAGCCCGTGCAAAGCAACAAAGACCCAATACAGCCAAACATAAATAAATAAATAAATATTTTTAAAAAGTATCATTCAGACAGATGGAGATGGAGAGGTTTGGGGGACCCCCGGGGCTCTCAGCCTGGACACAGAAGGAGGATATTCAAAGCCATTCAGTTCAGGGTGTCCTAGGGAGCCTCTCCCAGCTCTGGGATCCGTAAGAAAAGGAGAGTAGCAACCCAAGTTATGAGTTCTGCTCCAAGACCACAGCCTGTCTCTTCCCTGCAGTGAGTGTGGAATCAGCAGAGAAAAGGGACAGACTCACCTCTGTGACTGGTAGATAATACAGACAATGTTGGTGGAAGTGCCAGGAGATAAGAGAGAGGTGAGAAACAGAGAAAGAACAAAAGCATCAGGAAAAGAAAAGAGATATAAGTCTTTATCTTAGCCTGGATATAATCTCCAGAGTCTGTCTCATGGTAACAGAGAATCATGGGATGCTTGTGCTGGAAAGGCATTAGAGCACAAAGCTGATCTCCAGGTTCAAAGCTCATCTCTGATATTTGTTACCTGTGTGACCTTGGGCAAGTCATTGGAGGGCTTTTGCACCTGGGTGCCCTTTCCTGTAAAATGGGGTCAGTGACACAGCCATCAGTGTTATAATGAATATCGATGGAACTCAGGTATGCAAAGTACTTTCCACCCTGCCTGGCATATGATAGAGACTCCCACAAGGCTTGGCATGCATCTTGGTTAAAGCTCTTACCTCACAGGAGGCTCTCAAGAATAGGACCAAAGCTCCTTTACCTCTGTGTGCAGTGCTCAGCTAAAGGACAAGCACGTGGGAGGTGCTCAGTAATTACTGTTGAATGCATCCTTAGCTCTCTCCCTCTGCCGCCGTTGGTTACAGATAGGACGACTAAAGTCAGAGAAGGTCATTGTCTTGTCCACAGTCCCAGTGGCAGCTAGAGCCGTCTGTCCCAGGCTTTCTCATTTGTAACTAAAAGGAAAATTTACTGAGTGCTTCCAGAGAGTTAAGCCCTTTACAAGCATTTCTTTCAATCCTCACGACGGATTCTGTGAAACGGATAATATTATTGTCCCCACTTAACAGATGAGGAAAACTGAGTGTCTGAGCTATGAAGTGGTTTCCCCAAGGTCTGTGCAGTTAGCCACCCACCATGCTAGCCCACTACCTACTCTCACTGTACTTCGTATTAAGGCAGATGAAATTGAGACTCACTTTTCTCACACAGCTTTGGGGAAACAGAGAACTGTGATGGCAATAATAAACGGCAGGGAGCTGATCTGTCGGCTGGAAAGAGACAGAACAGTGGAAGTGACCTCATCAGGAGTGCTGTGTGTAATCCGATTGCTATGAGGTCTGGAAGAGCTTCTTTAATCAGAGGATTATATATTGGTTAACACAGGGACACTCACTCCAAACATCAGCTTGGTTCAGATTGGAGGAGCCCCCAGCAAAAACATCCTTGCTATGTACACATCTCGTGTTAACTGGAGCATCCAGTTCATGCCTTCACTCTGTCCATTCATTCATCATTCAAGAAACTGTTCTTGGCTCGTCCTCTGTTCTCCCAGGGAACTGTTCTGGGAGATCCAGTAGGAACAAGATCACCATGGTTCCTGCCCTCCTGGAGGAGACAGTCGAGAGCTGCTGTGTTTCGTGCACTAAATGTACTATTAGGTGGCTGGAGGAGGAGCGTGATGAGCCCTGGCATGAGGGCCCCACCAGATTCCCCAGCTGGCAGCCCCTTCTCTGTAGCTTCTGTTGGCATTACAGAGAAGGCTCAGTCCTGCAGACAGACTGAGTTCAGTTATTCCTGCTTATGCAACCCTGGAGGAATCACGCCACCTCTAGGAGCCTCAGTTTCTTCATTTATTAAAAAATAAAGAAAGAGCCATAAAAACAGCTTAAAAAGAAAAAAAGGAATAGTTGGAAGGCTGGTGGAGATAATGCATGTAAAGCAGATAGCTTGGTGCCTGGGACCAGGGCAGTTTGGGGCTGCTAAAAGAGTTGCTTTGAGAAAGTAACTCCTTAGCTTGCCTTATCTGTATTGATCTCCTAAAGCTTTTTGTTTTTTGAAAGCTAGGTGCTTTGAATTTCTGGTTAACTGCCTCAGTTCCTCCCTGTTCCTCAAGGAAACTTTTTGCTTCCTGTGTTTCTAACTTCTCAGTCTTCTGGGAATTCTGAAACAGAACACTATTCTTAGGACCCTCTGTACCTTGTTGATCAAATCCTTTCTCTCCGTGCCTCAGTCTTTCCATCTGCACAATGAGGAGCTTGTAGGCAGGGATCAGCAGGCTTTTCTAGTTCTAAGAATTGTGGTTTTCTTTCTAGGGCAGAAGAAGAGAAAGGGAGGGGAAAACAAGGACAAGGGGGAGACTTGAAGAGTTTTCTGGAGGATCTGAGCAGATTTAGGTTTAGAATTCTGTCTCCATGACTGACTGATGACTCTTCCTCTGACTGATTTGAGGCTCATAATGTCACCTTGCCTCCAGGTTTCAAATAGCAGCTAATGGTCTTAGCTGCCTTTCAGCAAGTTCTGTGATTTTTGCCTTTGACTTTGACCATCTTCAAAGACACTCGACAGACATCATTATTACATTTACAGGGCCCAGTGCACCCAACTGCTTGGCACATTGTGTCAGAGAATCTGTAACTGTTACAGAAGAATGCTTCCTCTCTGCATTCTTCTTTGTTTTTTTGGAAATTTGATATTCTTATTGACCTTCTATGAAGGTAACAGTACATGGAATTCCAACATCCCAGAATTATAGTGATGTTTTAAAAATAAAGTGGATCCTTAAAGATCACACTTATTCATTCATTCAACAAACATATATCAGGTACCTACTATGTGCCAAGCACTGTGTAGGGCTGAAAGAGCTGAGCTCTAATCCTTGCTTTCATGGCTCCCATCTACTTGCGAATAATACATAAAGAACAACACTGGCCATGTGTGATAATAGAGTATTAGCTATTATCTATTGCTCGACTGAAGTGACTTAGCATGCATGCATGCACTGGAGAAGGAAATGGCAGCCCACTCCAGTATTCTTGCCTGGAGAATCTCAGGGACAGAGAAGCCTGGTGGGCTGCCGTCTATGGCGTCATACAGAGTCGGACACGACTGAAGTGACTTAGGATCAGCAACATGTAACAAATTATAACAAACTTGGGAGTTTAAACAATACACATTTATTATCTCACAGTTTCCACGGATCAGGAGTCTGGTTTAGCTGGTTCCTCTGCTCAGGATCTCGAAAGACCGCAACCAAGGTGTTGTCAGGGTTGCGTTCTCATTCGAAGTCTTGATTAGGGAAGGAGCCACTTCCAAACTCACTCAGCTGATGACAGAGTTTATTTTTTGTGACCGTGCAACTGAAAAGGCCCCACCTTTTTGCTAACTGTTGGCTGGGGATTGCGCTCTGATTCTAGATATCAGTCACAGTTCCTTTGCCATGTGGCCCACTAGGGCAGCTGACATCTGCAAAGCTAGCAGAGAAATCTCTGTCTCTAGCCCACTAAGGCTAGGATAGAGTCTAGACTAAAATCGAGGCTTTTACAGTGGCAGGTGATCTTAGGACTGCCAAACCGTTATCTTTGTCATAAAAGGTAACCTAATCAGGGGAATGATTCCCTGTCACTTTCGCCATATATTGTTGGTTAGAAGCCAGTCACTGTTTCCGAGCATAGCGATGGGGTGAGGAATGTGAAAGGGTGTAACTCACTGTGGGAGTCACCTTAGCAGGTGTCTGTCACAAAGAAAATGGGTAAAGTGTAGCAAGTGCCCAGAGGAGAAGCCCTGATTCTTCCAGGTGAAGTCAAGAAGGCTTCCTGAAAGAGGGGAGACGTGACGGGCGACACTGGGAGAATGAGTAAGGGGTCACCAGGTAGGCATCCTGGGAAGGACACTCTAAGAAGGAACAGCATGAAAAAAGACACGGAGACAGGAAAGAGCGCAGACTGTTCAGGAAACGACAAGGAAGTTCTGTATAGCTGGGTTCAGCAAGCATGTGGCCAGAGATTTGGCTGGAGACAGGGTGGGCAGAGGCGAATCATGACAAACAGGGAAGGCTAAGTGTGGCGATTTTGACAATATCCTGAAAGCAATAGAGAGCCATCAATTTGCAGGTGCAGATTCTGATTCTTCCTAGAGGAGCATCCCATATCTTCTCCAACAGCTCTCGAAGATTTATAGCAGCACTTGTATTTCATAAAGAATTCTCAGCGAAGGTGGCACTCTTTCAAGAGTATGATAGACAGTGGAGCTGGCTAAAAATATGTCTGCGCACCAAACCATAGACTGTTTACCTTGGAAGGGACTTTTAAAATTCATGCAGGCTAGTGCCTGCCTTGTCTCCCCATCTCAAAATTTTATGCAGCAGTGGGTGGCAGGCAGCAAAGTCGGACTGGGCTGGATTCAAATCCTGGTTCTGCCACTCGCCTGCTGAGAAGATCTTGAGCAAGTGACTAACCTCTCTGGTCTGTTTCCTTGTCCATTCAATGCAGATAGTAAAGAATGCAATGAGGATTCAATGTAATCATATTTGTCGGGCACTCATCTGCTGTATGAGACGTGTATTAGTTTGCTGGGGCTGCCATAACAGAATGCCACAGGCTGAGCAGCTTAAACAGCAGAACTTTCTTTTCCTACAATTTTAGAGGTTAGATGTCTGAAATCAAGATGTCAGCAGCGTTGCTTCTTCTGTGGTCTCTCTCTGTCGCTTGTAGACAGCTATTTTCTCCCTGTATCTTCACATTGTCGTCCCTCTATGTCTATCAGCGTGTCTCTATTCAGATTTCCTCTTCTTGTTGTTCAGTTGCGAAGCCATGTCAGATTCTTTGCGACTTCATGAACTGCAGCACTCCAGGCTCCCCTGTCCTTCGCTATCTCCCGGAGTTTGCTCAGATTTGTGTCCATTGAGTTGGTATGCTATCTAACCATAATTGTTTCACCCTCTGCCACCCTCTTCTCCTTTTGCCTTCAGTCTTTATCAGCATCGTCTTTTCCAGTGAGTCGGCGCTTCGCATCAGGTGGCCAAAGTATTGGAGCTTCAGCTTTAGCATCAGTCCTTCCAATGAATATTCAAGGTTGATTTCCTCTTCTTGCAAGGACACAAAGCATATTAGATTCAGGATTACCCTAAAGATCCCCTCTTAACTTATTCACTTCTACAATGACCTTGTCTCCAAATATAGTCATGTTCTGAAGTTACGTTAGTTACCTCCTGGGGTTAAGACATCAGTGTATGAATTTGGGGGTACACATTTCAGCACACAAGAGTATATTCTTAACTCATGTTAGCTACTTCTTCCTCTACCTCTGATTGGTGAAAACCCTTATCTTCCAATTTCAGGCATGATTTCTCAGCCTCTCCTAACTATTCCATGAGAATTAGTCTCATCAATAATCTTTCAGAAGGATGTGTGTTCATGCCTCCCTCTGTAAATAACAGTAATAGCCAGACAGTCCGTGATGCTATCCCACCACCACTGAGATATGCCTAACGGATCAGTTGAATAACCTTTCTTTAATTTAACTTGATGGCAGTCATTTTCTGGAACACACCATTACAAGGGAGCAGTATGATCTCCAGGGCTTTTTGATGCCTAATTAAAAGGCAGTGTAGCAGGAGATTGCAGTTACATCTCAGAATCACTTTGTCCTGATTTGGGAGTTGGAGGGAAGGAGTTTTTTACTGAATTGTAAGGAGGTTGGGCAGGGTGGCCTAGAGAGACTGTGGCTCGGGGTGGCTCTGCTGGTCTCATTGAGAAGGCTCTGTGCTATTGATTTTGCTTGTCAGAGTAAGCCAAGGTCATTCCTCCTTCCTTACAGGTGATGGGCCTGGAAGACCTTCTCACGGGCTGAGATGGTCATTGACTAAAAAATTTCAGGAGAGTTGATCAATTTTTAAAACTAACTCATTCAGCAACACCTCCTTATGGAGTATTTATTAGGTACTCCTTGGAAGGAAAATTATGACCAACCTAGATAGCATATTAAAAAGCAGAGACATTACTTTGCCAACAAAGGTCCGTCTAGTCAAGGCTATGGTTTTTCCAGTAGTCATATATGGATGTGAGAGTTGGACTGTGGAGAAAGCTGAGTGCCGAAGAATTGATGCTTTTGAACTGTGGTGTTGGAGAAGACTCTTGAGGGTCCCTTGGACTGCAAGGAGATCCAACCAGTCCATCCTAAAGGAGATCAGTCCTGGGTGTTCATTGGAAGGACTGATGTTGAAGCTGAAACTGCAATACTTTGGCCACCTGATGTAAAGAGCTGACTCATTGGAAAAGACCCTGATGCTGGGAAAGATTGAGGGCAGGAGAAGGGGATGACAGAGGATGAGATGGTTGGATGGCATCATTGACTCGATGGACATGGATTTGGGTAGACTCCAGGAGTTGGTGATGGACAGGGAGACCTGGCATGCTGCTGTTCACGGCATCGCAAAGAGTTAGACATGACTGAGCAACTGAACTGAACTGATAGTGGACATAATAAAAAAGACAACCGATAATTTCTGAAAGTCACTCAGTCATGTCTGACTCTTTGTGACCCCCATGAACTATACAGTCCATGGAATTCTCTAGGTCAGAATACTGGAGTGGGTAGCCTTTCCCTTCTCCAGGTGATCTTCCCAACCCAGGGATGGAACTCAGGTCTTCCGCATTGCAGGCAGATTCTTTACCAGCTGAGACACCAGGGAAGCCAAATAATTTATAAATACTTCTAAACTATGGGCTGTTAACCTCGGGCTGGTGCTTCAGTGCATCTGTTAAATCCTTGGAACTGTGCACATATTTTTCTGCGTGTGGGTATTAATGTTTTGTTTCTCTAAATTCTGCGGTCCGTGACCCCCAAAGATTAAGACTTCCCTGTTCCAAATAATGGGCTTCCTGGGTGGCTCAGTGGTAAAGAAATTGCCTGCCAATGCAGGAGACAAAGGAGACTCGAGTTTTATCCTTGGGTCAGAAACATCCCCTGGAGTAGGAAATAGCAACCCACTCCAGTATTCTTGCCTGGAGAATTCCATGGACAGAGGAGTCTGGCGGGACACAGTCCATGGAGTCACAAAGAGTCAGACACAGCTGAGCAACTGAGCACACACACATGCACGCATGCATTCCAAATAATGCTTCCTTCTCTTTGGAGCTTACTCCGTATCGGTACATTATGTTGCTTTCTTCATTTAAAACTCAAGTCAGCTATCCCATCTTTCTGCATTATCCCTGTTTAAGGACAAGAAAACTGAGGCCAGGAATCTAAACCTTCAAGAGACAGAGCCTGGATTTTGTCCATCCATGTAAGGAATGCTAAGTACCATGCATTATTCTAAGAAGAGGGAATGTGGTGGAAATAAAATAGAGAAAGTCTTTGTTCTCCTGAAATTTGCATAGTAGGGAGGTTTGAATCATCTATTGAGATTACAACTACTGGGCTGAAACTTGCTGTTATACTGTTTTCCTTGTAAAATTTATATGTCATGTAACAATTATCAATTGCCGCGATAATATTGCATAACAAACAGCCACAGAGTTTCAGTGGCATGCAGTAATAAACACTCATGGGGCCTCGGCTGAGTGGTTCTGCTGATCTCAGCCTGCTTGCCTGCTTTTGGCTAGGCTCGCATACACATCTCTGGCCAGCTGGCCCATCAGCTAGGGTCTGGCTGGCTGTACTGACCCCAGCCAAGATGCCTCTTCTCTCCGCAATGTGGACTGCTCATCCTCCAGTCAGCTAACTTGACCTGACTCTTATGTTGGAGACAGCAATCCAAGAGGGAGAGAACAGAAGCACATGTCTACCACATTCTGTGGCAAAGCAAGTCACAAGGCCTGTCTATGTTGCAAGGGGCGCGGATCCAGGGACGGGAACAACTGGGACTATTTTGGCAATTCATCTACACATAACAAGTTGCGGTGGGTTGAATGGTGTCCCCCCATCCACAAATTTATGTGTACCCAGAACTTCAGAATACGACCTTATTTGGAATAAGGGTCTTTGAAGGAAATGGTAACCCACTCCAGCATTCTTGCCTGGAGAATCTCATGGTCGAAGGAGCCTTATAGGTTACAATCCCTGGGGTCGCAAAGAGCTGGACATGACTAAGCGACTTCACTTTCACTTTCCAGTGTAAGAATCCAGCTGCCAAAGCAGGAGACACAAAAGACGCAAGTTTAAGCCCTGGGTCAGGAAGATTCCCTAGAGAAGGAGATGACAACCCACTCCAATACTCTTGCCTGGAAAATCCCACGGACAGAGGTACCTGGTGGGCTACAGTCCATGGGGCTGCAGAGAGTCAGACATGACTGAGTGACTAACACACAAAGTTAAAGATCCGGCTGCTGCTGCTAAGTCGCTTCAGTCGTGTCTGACTCTGTGCGACCCCATAGACGGCAGCCCACCAGGCTCTGCTGTCCCTGAGATTTTCCAGGCAAGAACACTGGAGTGGGGTGCCATTGCCTTCTCCAAAAATCCTGAGATGAGATCAACCTGAAGGTGAGCCCTAAATCTAATGACTGGTGTCCTAATAAGAGAGAAAAGAGGGAGACTTGACACACAGGGACACAAAAGGAGGCCCAATGGGGACTAAAGCAGAGGCTGAATGTAAGCTGCCAGCAGCCAAGAACACCGCGGGTCACCAGCAGCCACCAGAGCTGGGAGACAGGATGGAATGGATCCTCTCTCAGAGCATCTAGCAGGAGCCCACCCAGTCAACGGCTTGATCTGGGGCTTCTGGCCTCCAGCCTGGGAAAGAATACATCGATGTCCTCTTAAGCCACTCATCTGTCATTGTCACTGCGGTCATCTGTTACAGCAGATCTGGGAGACGGATGCCCGTGGTTAATCACAATTGTTTAAAGTAGCTGTGTTTCAAGTGTTACAGTATTTGACTCTCCCCGTTTTAGGGATGGGCCTCCGAAGTTGAAAGAGTATGATGACTTGCTCAGGGTCCTTCCCTCAGACAGGTGGCAGAGGGACTCAAATTCAAGCAGCCTGGTTGGGCAGGGCTTCTCACACACACACGCGGGAATCTCCCAGGCACCTGTTACAATGTAGACCTCAGATGGAGATCCGAGATGGGACCTGGCGTTCTAAGCTTCTCACAGGCTCCCGGGTGATTCCAGTGCTGTGGTGCCTGGACCCTCACCTGGGTCTTCACCGGGACCCTTTGCAAAGATGTAGTGGTGGACAGGTCCCAAGCACTGAAGATCCAGATCCGGGATGCCCATCTTGAGTCCTAGCTTCCCCATCACTTCACCGTGCAACCAGGGGCAAGTGACTGAATCACTTCAGTTTTCACAGTGGGAGTAAACTAAGGATGATCAATCCCACCTCCCTCAGCTTAAACGGGATGAGGGGACAATGAAGGGTGAGCTTTGGAAACTCATGGAAGGTTTCCAGGGATAACTTTTTTGTGCTTCTTGATCTCAGGTTCATGATGCAATATGGCTCTACGACTAAGCAAAACACAGGCTGTAGAGTCAGACTGACCTTGGATTAAATCCAGATTCAGCGACCTCTGAGAGCCTCATTTTCTGGGCCTATAAAATGGGATAAACATTGTACCTGTCTTCTTCATGTGGTCTCTGAGAATTCAGTCATATAATGAGTGTAATATGCTAAGCCCAGTGCCCCTCACACGGCTAGTCTTCATTAAATGCCACAAACATAAGAACAATTAATTTATTTAGCAATATTAGTATTGCTAAGTCAAAGTGAGGTGATGAACTTGCAACCCCTCTTTAAACCATCAAGACAACAAACAAAGGTTAAGATATGGTCTCAGGGTTTGTGAGGTTCATTCAAATTTGCCTGTTTGAGCCCTCCCCATGGAGAGCTGTTTGGGACAGAGCCCACCCAGGGCTCCGCGCTGAGCTGAGAGGGCAGGTCCTGGAGAGAACACTGATTCCCTGGTTCCCTGACCTCTGCTGAAGGAGGGGAGGTAGTTACACTGCAGTGAGGTGGGTGCTCAGAGAGAAGGAGCCGAGCCTGGCACAGAAGAGCCTGATCCAATGGAGGGGCTGGAAGTCAGGAAAGGCTTCTTAGAGAGAGTGCCTGAGCTGAAGCTTAAGGGAGAAGGGAGTGGAAGAGAGTTGCTTGGAGAGGGTACTCCGGAATTGAAGCCTTACTTCATGTGTCTTAAGGAATGAGTGGGGATCTTTTCCATAGCAGGTGGAAAAATGTAGAAACCCCATCCAACCAATAAATGTCAGGGAAGACGTTCCAGCTCATTTGTGAGCAGGAAATTGCAGATTAAAACAATAAGACATTATTTCACACCTATCAGATTGGCAAAAATCAAAATATCTGACATTACTGAGTATTAACAAGGGGATGGTACAAGAGGTACCACCTACAGGGCTGGTGGGAGTGTAAATTGGCACAGCTACTGTGGAAAACTACTTGGCAGTCTCTAATAGGCTTGAAGACATGCCCAAGCTGTAACCCAGCAGCTGCACAGCTTGATACATTCTCCGAAGGATCTCGAACTTTTGTATGAAAAGCGTGTCAGTTTCTGCTGCATAACAAACTACCCTTAGACAGCATTTATTTAGCTCATACCTCTGTGGGTCAGCTGGGCAGTTCTTCTGGTCTGGTTCAGCATACCTGATCTCTGCTGGGCTCCGTCATTAGCAGGATTGGCTGCTGGAAGAACTAGGGTGGCTTTGCTCACATACCTGCTGACTGTTGGCTGGGGCAAAAGGAGTAACTGGGCAACATGTCTCTTGCCCTCCAGCTCCATGCATGATCAACACGCTTGCCTGTTATAGGGGTGCCCTTAAGAAATGGGAGCTGCCATCACACTTGCCTAAAGGATAAACTGATAAACTAGTTTGGGGAAGACTCTTGAGAGTCCCTTGGTTGGACTGCAAGGAGATCCAACCAGTTCATTCTAAAAGAGATCAGTCCTGGGTGTTCATTGGAAGGACTGATGTTGAAGCCAAAACTCCAGGACTTTGGCTACCTGATGCGAAGAGCTGACTCATTTGAAAAGACCCTGATGTTGGGAAAGATTGAGGGCAGGAGGAGAAGGGGACGACAGAGGATGAGATGGTTGGATGGCATCACTGACTCAATGGACATGAGTCTGGGTGGGCTCTGGGAGTTGGTGTTGGACAGGGAGGCCTGGCGTGCTGCAGCTCATGGGGTCCCAAAAAATCGGACGTGACTGAGCAACTGAACTGAACTGAACTAATTTGGGGAAAGGCAGCCTTAGAGGTTTTATTCTTTTTCTTTCTTACTTTAGCAACAGCTTTATTAAAGTATTATTCATGTGCCATACAATATACCCATTTAAACAATTCAACAGTTTAGAATATAGTCCTAGAATTGTGAAAACATCACCACAATCAGTTTTAGAACATATCCAACCACCCTAAAAAGGAAACTCCATACCCTTTGGTCCCCAGACCTTCTGGTCCACTATCCCCCTGATCCCTAGGCAACCACCGATCTACTTTCTCTCGAGATGTGCTTATTCTAGACATTTCATATAAAAACCACCAAACAATATGGAGCGCTTTGTGACTGGCTTCTCTCACTTAGCACAAAGTTTTCAGGGCTCCTCCATGTGACAGCATATAGTAGTACTGCATTCCTTTTTAAAATTTTGTTTAAAACTTTTTATTTTATAGTGGGGTATAGTCAATTTAACCATATTGTGATAATTTCAGGAGGGAAGCAAAGTGACTCAGCCGTATATATCCTTGTATCCATTCTCCCCAAAACACCCCTCCTATCCAGGCTGCCAAATAACATTGAGCAGAGTTCCCTGTGCTCTATTATACAGTAGGTCCTTGTTGGTTATCCATTTTATATATTTACTTTATTTTTTAATTACAGGATAATTGTTTTACAAAGTTGTGTTGGTTTCTGCCCTAAGTATACATCTATCCCCCTCTCTTGAAACTCCCTCCCACCCCCACCCCATCCCACTGCCCTAGGTCATCACAGAGCAAGTTTCCATTGTATGGACAGACTATGTTTTGTTTATCCACGCATCCATTGAGGTACATTTGGATTGTTTCCACCTTTTGGCTATTATGAATGGTGCTGTTTGGAACATTCAGGTACAGGGTTTTGTGTGAATATACATTTTCATTTCTTTTATCTTTTAGGAGTAGAGCTCCTGGGTGTTATGGAAGCTCCATGTTTAACCATTTGAAGAACTACTAGGGTTTTTTTTTTTTTCCCCCCCATAGTGGCTGCAGTAAGCCTTAGAGAGATTTATAGCTCTCGGGAGTCAGTCTTTGGGTTCTTCTAAAAGAGATGGGAATACCAGACCACCTGACCTGCCTCTTGAGAAATCTGTATGCAGGTCAGGAAGCAACAGTTAGAAATGGACATGGAACAACAGACTGGTTCCAAATAGGAAAAGGAGTAAGTCAAGGCTGTATCTTGTCACCCTGCTTATTTAACTTCTATGCAGAGTAAGTACATCATGAGAAACACTGGACTGGAAGAAACACAAGCTGGAATCAAGATTGCCGGGAGAAATATCAATCACCTCAGATATGCAGATGACACCACCCTTATGGCAGAAAGTGAAGAGGAACTAAAAAGCCTCTTGATGAAAGTGAAAGAGGAGAGTGAAAAAGTTGGCTTAAAGCTCAACATTCAGAAAACGAAGATCGTGGCATCTGGTCCCATCACTTCATGGGAAATAGATGGGGAAACAGTGTCAGACTTTATTTTATTGGGCTCCAGAATCACTGGAGATGGTGACTGCAGCCATGAAATTAAAAGACGCTTACTCCTTGGAAGAAAAGTTATGACCAACCTAGATAGCCTATTCAAAAGCAGAGACATTACTTTGCCAACTAAGGTCGGTCTAGTCAAGGCTATGGTTTTTCCTGTGGTCACGTATGGATGTGAGAGTTGGACTGTGAAGAAGGCTGAGCGCCGAAGAATTGATGCTTTTGAACTGTGGTGTTGGAGAAGACTCTTGAGAGTCCCTTGGACTGCAAGGAGATCCAACCAGTCCATTCTGAAGGAGATCAGCCCTGGGATTTCTTTGGAAGGAATGATGCTCAAGCTGAAACTCCAGTACTTTGGCCACCTCATGCAAAGAGTTGACTCATTGGAAAAGACTCTGATGCTGGGAGGGATTGGGGGCAGGAGGAGAAGGGGACGACAGAGGATGAGATGGCTGGATGGCATCACTGACTCGAGGCACATGAGTCTGAGTGAACTCCGGGAGATGGTGATGGACAGGGAGGCCTGGCGTGCTGCGATTCATGGGGTCGCAAAGAGTCGGACATGACTGAGCGACTGAACTGAACTGAACTGAACTGAAGCTAACCTCTATTGGTTTAACTTTTAGTTCCTTTTTGCTATTCTTGTTTGTTTGGTTTCTCTGCTGGCTTTTTACAAACCAGGATTCAGGTGTGATGTGACTTCAGGCCCAGTTAAGCTGACAGTGTTTGGGCAGCTCTGACGTGCCTCTGATAGTGGTCTGTGAGGCCCCAGCAGGATTTACAATCAGAAGTTCCCTCACCCACGTGCTTTTACTGAGCTCCTGAGGGATCTTTCTGTTCCCAGTTCTGTTGCATTCCTGTTCCCTGTTCTACAGAGCCTTTCACACCCGACTCCTTCACCAGACCACCGAAAGGGCGTGGAGGTCATCGAACCAACCCTCACTTCTTGCTGGGGCCAGAGGCAGGGTGAGGGGAAGAGGGAAGTTATGATTTTAAAAATTAAATTGATAGCAGAATGGAAATAGACACCCAAGGGTTTGTTTTTTTTTCTTTCTTTTTCTCTTAGTATAGATGTAACACATGCTTATTATGTAAAAATGAGAGAATAGGTATAATTTAAAAACAATAAAAGTGCATTTAAGAAAAAGATCACCCATAGTTTCACCACCTACAGAAAACTAGTGTCAACATTTTAGTTTATAACCCTTTTTTTTTAGTTTATAACTCTTATTCATGATTCATTAATTTATTCAGTAAGTGGTTATTGGGTATCTACTAATTGCCATGGGCTTCCCAGGTGGCGCTAGTGATAAAGAACCCACCTGCCAATGCAGGGCGTGTAAGAGATGTGGGTTCAATCCCTGGGTTGGGAAGATCCCCTGGAGAAGGAAGGGGTAAGCCAGTCCAGTATTCTCACCTGGAGAATCCTGTGGACAGAGGAAGCTGGCAGGCTGTAGTCCATAGGGTCGCACAGAGTCGGACACGACTGAAGTGACTTAGCACACACGCCCACTAACTGCCAAGTACTTTACTAAACCCTGAAGACATTTTTCTTTGCACATGTATATGTGTAAATATATATGTCTTTCCCTACAAAAAACAGTATCATCCTATATACGTACTTCATCATTTAAATTTCTCTAGCATTCCTACAATGTTATAAATCCTTTTCTGGGGCAGTATATTATATTATTTTATATTAATGAATGCATAGAATATACTATGATTTATTTAAGTAATCACTTATTTTGTACATATAGATTATTTTATAACTTCCCCTATTATCAGTGTAGCTGTAATCATCTTTTTATTTTCTTAGTTCTCCAGATAAATTTGTAGAAATATACCTGCTGGATCAAAAATTATATGTGTATTTTAAGGCTGTTAAATTGATACACTTTATCAATTTATTCATCAAAAAACCTGTCCAAGCACAGTCTCCCATCAGCAGTGCATAAGAGTGCCTATTCCTCGCCCCTCGGGAACAGTCTACTAAACCCTGGGGACCTTACTCTCCTCCAGTGTGAAAAGTGAAAAGTGGTTTTCTTAGTCTCCTAGGGTTGTTCTTACCACAAACCATGTGAC
Source organism: Ovis aries (assembly GCF_016772045.2). Classification (NCBI taxonomy): domain Eukaryota; kingdom Metazoa; phylum Chordata; class Mammalia; order Artiodactyla; family Bovidae; genus Ovis; species Ovis aries. The sequence continues at coordinate 9,232,574 of NC_056055.1, read as the reverse complement.
TGAAAATACCAGAAGCTTATTGTCTTCTGGTTCTGGAGGCTAATGTCCAAAATCAAGGTGTTGGCAGGACCACGCTCCTTCTGAAAACTGCAGGGGAATCCTTCCTGCTTTTCCTAGCTTCTGCTGGTTTGCTGGTAATCTCTGGTGTTCCTTGACTTTACTGCCTAACTCCAGTCTCTGCCCTCCTCATCAAGGGGCTTTCTCCCTCTGTCTCTGTCTTCACATGGCCGTCTTATTGTAAGGACACCCATCATATTGGATTAGGAACCTCCCTGCACCATTGTGACCTTAACGGCCTACAACTGCAAAGACCTTATTTCCAAATAAGATCACATTCTGAATACTAGGGGTTAAGACCTTCTGGTTTTTCATTTTACATGATTTCTTTTTTTTAATTGAAGTATAGTGAATTTACAATGCTGCATTTGTTTCAAGTGTACAGCAAACGGATTCGATTAAACAGACACGCACATACCTGTACACACATACAAATGAGCCTCTCAGACTCTTTTCTAAGATATTCAGTATAGTTCCCTGTGCCAGGCAATAAGTCCTTGTTGGTTACCTATTTTATATACAGTAGTGTGTGTATATTAATCCTAATTTATCTAATTTATTTCTCCTTCATCACATACAAAATTATGTGTTGGGTTGCTGTTTTTTAATTACTGGTAAAATTGAGCATTTTTTCATGTATACCTTAGGTCGTTTTTCTACAAAGAGGTTTGTCTTTTTCCTATCTATAAAACTTTTTATAGAACTATGAAACTATTTTATTTATACAATTAAAATATTAATACGTAAGTCACAGGTTTTTCTTTTTCACCCAGTGTGAAACACAGAAAGATCTATCCGGACTCTGGAGTATTTGTAAAGCAGCTAGGGGATGTGTCTTGCTCTGGGTGCAGCTCTCTGACCATCAGCACGGTGCAACAATCCTCTGGATATAGTTCCAGCTGGAAGACAATGAGACTTAATGGCTTCTGTATTAATCAAGATAAGTTAGATTGTGCCCCATCCAAAACACTAACCTCAGTAAACTTGTTGGGTCACAGCACAAACGTGTGTGTGTATTTCTTGCTCAGACTACATGTCCACTACTGAAGCCTGCGTGCCTGGAGCCCCTGCTCCACGAGAGAAGCCACCGCAACGAAGAGCTTGCATGTTGCAACCAAGAGCAGCCACTGCTCACTGCAGTTCAAAAAAGCCCACACAAAGCAATGAAGAACCACGCAGCCATAAATAATTTTTTTAAAGGAACTATTTCCATGTAAAGTCACATTCTGAAGTTCCAGGTAGACATGGATTTAGGGGGAATCTGTTTAACACATGTGTGTGCTGTGGGAGCAGGTCTCTGGGACATACTCCAAGTGCAAAATCCCTTTATAGGCTCCATGATTTCTTTTCGGAACGCTTCAGAGCACCCTGGCCTCATACCTCACCTACAGTGAGGCCCCGAGGTGACAAGGGACAAATGTCTTTCCTGCAGGTGGGATTGTACTAAACCTCAGATGCAAATACTGTAAGGTAATTAAGAACAAATCCCTTTGTCTTTACGGCATGCAAATCCATGGTGTCTTCCGCAATTAACTGTTCAGTTCTGTGGTTCAGTCGAGTCCATCTCTGTGTGACCCTATGAACTGCAGTACCCTAGGCCTCCCTGTCCATCACTAACTCCCGGAGCTTGCTCAAACTCATGTCTATCAAGTTGATGATGCCATCAAACCAGCTCATCCTCTGTCACCCCCTTTTCCTCCTGTCTTCAAACTTTTCCAGCATCAGGGTCTTTTCCAATGAGTCAGTTATTCACATCAGGTGGCCAAAGTATTGAAGTTTCAGCTTCAGCATCAGTCCTTCCAATGAATATTCAGGACTGATCTCCTTTAGGATGGACTGGTTGGATCTCCTTGCCGTTCAAGGGACTCTCAAGAGTCTCCTCCAAACCACAGTTCAGAAGCGTCAACACTTTGGTGCTCAGCTTTCTTTATAGTCCAACTCTCGCATTCATACATGACTACTGGGAAAATCATAGCATTGACTAGACATCCCTTTGTCGGCAAAGTAATGTCTGCAAAGCCAATTATTTTTAAAACTCCTCTTAATTTTCCATGTGTTGTGGATTCTCCTCAAAGTGGCAGTCTTGGGTAGCTTTGAGGAACAAGGCAGTTGGGGCGGGTCAGTTGAGCACTTGGGTAGCCGCTCTGTTGCCCGAACTACACCCAGAGGGAGCATGGTTATTTGCAGACAGAGGGCCCAGACCTATGTAGTCCCACCAGACTGTAAGCTCTTAAAAGGTAGAGGATATGTCTTAATCCTTTCTGTGTTCACATGACAGTTTCCAACAAGAGGCACTTACTCAGTTGACATCGATCAGATCTCCCATAAACAGACCTTGAGATGAAGATTTGTGGGCACGTGGGTAGTTCTGGAAGAACTGCCAGGAGAACCCCGTAAAAGAGTAGGGGAAGGAGATAGGAAAGAGGAGGAAGGCCAGCAAGCAGGCTGCAGGGCTGGGGGAGCCTAGTGAGGCCCCCAGGGTGCCAAACACACGGAGGTTTGTGCATGAACCTGGGAATAAATGTCCTCGTAAATTTTGCACCCCATTGCCTCACTTGCTTCACCCTAGTCCCAGCCCTCTGGGCCCAAATACAACTTCAGACAAAATCCCTCAGAGGGCAGCTTCAGCCTGATCCTTTGGGGGACCCTAGAGTGTAAATTGTACCTGTTTTCTTGATTAGAGGTTTCCCTTGTGGCTCAGCTGGTAAAGAATCCACCTGCACTGTGGGAGATCTGGATTCGATCTCTGGGTTGGAAAGATCCCCTGGAGAAGGGGAAGGCTACCCACTCCAGTATTCTGACCTGGAGAATTCCATGGACTGTATAGTGGACACGACTATCCATATAGTCGCGATTGAGCCGCTTTCACTTTTCCTGGTTAGAGGCCAGCAGTCTGGGACTTTCTGAATCCTGCACTCCACAATCATTGGTAAAATCACTCTGGGGCTTTCCAGGATGTAAATTCCCCAAAAGAGCCACAGATGTTTGCTGTTGGAAGAGAATGCACAACTAAGGAGAGGGAATGGGCACAGAAACAGCAAGAAGGGATCTGGGCAGGTAATTAACCATGTGGCTTGCCTATGTTTGTTGAATGAATGAATGAATGAAAGAAGGAGATCATTTATGAGTGAATTAACAGTTGAGGAAATGAATGAATGCACTATAAGTTGAGAATGCTCATAAAAATCCTGTCCTTCAACCACCTCTGAGCTCCTACGTGACTCAGTGTGTGGACTGCATGGAGCTAGTGTCTATTTAAAGCTAAGTGGCAAGCATGAGGGTGGGGGGGGGGAGTGGACATTTTTACAGCAAAGATCAGGGCATTTCCCATCACTGGTGGAAGCACAGAGGGCCCAGTGACATGATCCAAATGCTGCGGACATAACAGCCCCAAAGAGAGCGGGTTAGGGTATCCTTCCTTTCCCTGGGAGATTCCCCTGAGGGAGGGGAAGGGAACAAGGAATGCTGTCACTGGCTGCTTAGTGTCCTGGATGCTGGCCTCTTGTTCTCCCAATTTCTCCATCCTGCTCATTACTAGGCCCCGCCAAAGCAGCCCAGCATCACTGTTTAAATCCCATCACATCTCCCTGGTGACTCTCATTCCTAAATATTTATTCATCTGATAGCTCAGAATAATTGCCTGAGTCCCCAGCCTGTGAGGCTGGCAGTGCTAAGCGGCAGATAATTCCCATCTTTACTTGGCTATCTTGCTGCCAGGGGGTCAGTGGTGGCACCAACAGCTCTGGGGCAACATGAGACACTCGAGACATCTGCCCAGCACAGCCCCTTCACTCTAGAACCCCTTTTCCTATCCACACTCTCACTTTTTGTCAGGGACATCCTCATTGTTCTATTGACCCAGACTTAAGACAGGGTCATCTATTAATTCACTCAAACACATATTCAGTACCTAGTTCGGACCAAGCCCTGATCCTGCCTTTTAGCTATATGATAGGTGATCTATACATGAGTGCCTGTACAGTGCCAAGCATAGAAAAAGCTTTAACTAAATGCTTGTTAGATAGAAAAGTGGACAGATGATGGATAGCTGGATGGAAGGGTAGATGGATGGATGGATGCGTGGAAGGGTTAAATGGTAGGATCTGTTTGCTATGTCTCTTCAATATACTGTACACATTCCTCGAGATTAGATGGGGCTGAACTTGACCACTCCTACTCTCCAACATGGCCCTGTGTCCCAGGCCAAACTAATCAGACTGTTCCAAACTTCCGGCTACATAAATTGGTTTTAGGCAAGCACATGTAACAGGAACCACATCGGAGTTTTCCTTGGGATTTTTCAGCTGGGGTGAGCAACAGACAGTCTCTTCCCTGGATTACTAAGCTGCTAAGATGTTTACTTATGGCTCCTGGAGCCTCTTTTACTTGCTCTAAGGAGAGGACCTGGCTAGAGGGGAAGATGAGAGGTGGGAGAAGGTGAAAAGGAAAGGAGAGAAAGAGGAGGAAGAAGACAGACACTTGGGGACATAAGTGTGGGAAGCCAGTTGAACTCTTGGACTTTCCAGGTACGTGAGCCAATGAATTCCTTTTCTCTGGCTGAAGACAGCTTGAGTTGTGTTTCTTTTACTTGTAACCAAGAGAATCTTGCCAGTGTAGAGCCAGGAAGTGAATAAGTGAATAAACGCTTGGTTGAATGACTGAATGAACTCCATAAAATATCCAACTAGACAATGTTATTTTCATCCCTTGAGAGCTAGACCTGAAAATGTAGAGATTTAATTAGATGTTCCTGGTTTCCATGGGGCCTATTTGATTGTTTCTATTATGCCTGGTGTTGGTGCTAACTCTTGAAATGTAAATGAAAAGTGAAAAGGGAAAACAGCCCACTAAAATTAGTCAAGTTCTGCGGTGGACTTTCAGCTCTGGCCTCAGATCCCAAACTCTAGAAATTGTTATAAAAGGAGGAAAGTAAAAGGGTTAGTTGCTCAGTCATGTCCGACTCTATGCGACTCTATGGACTATAGCCTGCCAGGCTCCTCTGTCCACGGAATTCTCCAGGCAAGAGTACTGGAGGGGGTAGCCATTCCCTTCTCCAGGAGATCTTCCCAACCCAGAGACTGAACCCAGGTCTCCTGCATTGCAGGCAGATTCTTTCCCATCTGAGCCACCAGGGAAGCCCATAAAAAGAGAACTGAAACTAAAACCAAAAAATTTAAAAATTCTTCCCAAATCTTCTTCCCCATCCTCCCACCTCTGTTCAAACCAAAGAAGTGGGAACGGATCCAGAACTTTATCTCCATCCAGAACTTTTCAAGGGCTCCTCAATGACTGACAACAAGCACAGCCTGAGGGTTCATGGAAGGGTTTCCAGGGTGAGAGCATGACTGAGCTGCATCTTGGGGGCTGGGAAGGATCCAGGTCCAGAAAGGTGGGAAGAGCTTCATAGAAATGGAAACAGCACAAGTCAAGTCACCGAATGGTAAGCAACAGGTAGTGAGTGGCCAGAGATGGCACTGGAGAAGTGGCAGAGGCCAACTCACAAAATCCCTCATAAATTCAGAATTTGCATGTTTCCTTAACCAATCATATGGAGAAGGACATGGCAACCCACTCCAGTATTCTTGCCTGGAGAATCCCATGGACGGAAGAGCCTGGTAGGCTACAGTCCGCGGGGTTACAAAGAGTCGGACACGACTGAGCGACTTCATCTTTCACCTTTCACCTTAACCAATCGTAATTTTTAGAATTTGGTATTTCTCTAATTCTCTTACACGGAATATCTATAATAGGAGCTCCTGGGAGCGTCTGGGGTGCTTTTATATAATACTGGTCCCAAGGCCCCACTGCAGATCTACTTAGGAGAGAGTCCATTGGGTGAAGTCCCCACTGTGAATTTGTGTCAAGAACCGCACTGGTTTGGACACTTACTGAAGTTTACAAACTGCTTCTGTAGTTGATGGGAGAGTCTATCAGTTAAGACTGAATCTAACTTCAGTAACAGAAACCAAGATTCAATTACTTAACCTAATAGAGATTTATCTTCCTTGTGTAGGAATGGAAGTCTGGAGTTTGACAGTCCTAGGTTACCACTCCTGCTCCAGGAAGTCATCAAGAAAAACAGGCTTTTTGTAGCTTCCTGCTTCACTAAATTGATTTATAACATTCATCCCCCTGGTATCAAGATGATTCCTCCTTCTCCAGTCATCAATCTGTGTGTCAGACAAAAACAGGGAAGAGAAAAAGGTGATGTGTACCTCTTGAAGCCATCCCTTTTTAATCAAGAAAATCACGGCTTCCCTAGAAACACCACTCCATAGACTTCTGCTTACATCTCTTGGACCAGAACATGCCAGAACCTGGTTGTAGCCGGATGTCAATCATCCTCTCTGCAGAGTAGAGATTGAGTTGACAGTGGACAAGGCAGAAGCAGGGGGCTCAGGATGGAGGTGGAGCAGGGGGCAGGGGGGGATGTGGAGCGGCTCTGCTGCAGCCCATCAGGTGAAAGCTGACAGTGATCTGCAAGGGGTCATGGCTGTGTTGAATTCAGGAAACAGCAGATAAGACTTGACTGTACAAGATCGGAAGGAGGGGATGGGCAGAATGGCAGATGATGCCAGGTAAAGGAAAGGAGGAAAAGGAAATATCAAGGATGTCAACAAGGCTTTTGGCATCAATCCCTGAGAGGATGATGCCACTTATAAACAAGTTTGCAACCATAGAGAGGGGAATAATTTGTCTGAGACAAACTGCATCGTCCAGAAATGCAAAATCTTAGCATCTTGGGTGGGAATTCAAACTCCTGGGGTTTATATGATTGTCAAGGAACACAGACTAAAGAAAAGCAGTGGAGGAAGACTTCCCTGGTGGCTCAGTGGATGAGAATCTGCCTGCCAATGCAGGGGACACAGGTTCGACCCCTGGCCTGGGAAGAGTCCACATGCCGCAGGGCAACTAGGCCCGAGTGCCTAGAGCCTGCGCTCCACAACCAAGAGAAGCCACCACGATGAGAAGTCTAAAAACTGGAGCAAAGAGTAGCCCCCACTCGCTGCAATGAAAGCCCACGTGTAGCGATGAAGACCCAGTGCAGCAACAAAGACCTGGTGCAGCCAAAAATAAAGGAAATAAAATTATTCTTAAAATATTTTAAAATAATTTGAGTTTTTTTTGAACCCTTGGGCCAATGATGAGCAGAAATATTTGAGGTTTTTTGAAACCTTGGGCCAACAGGGAGCAGAAATATTTGAGTTTTTTGAAAGCTTGCGCCAACAGGGAGCAGAAGTAGAATGCTACAGCTTCTACTTTCTCCCAGGTCCAGGGAACCACCAAATAGCTGCTACTGCTTATGGGGAACCATCTAAGATCCTTTCCTCTGGACTGGAAAGGAAAAAAAAAAAACAATGAATAGTAATAGCTGACTTGGAGTGATGTACTAAGTACGTTACTTACCTTGTTTGAGTCACACAACTGCTCTCTCTCCATTTTAAAAAACAGGAAACAAATGAGGAATAAAATGCCTCAGATAATCAAATGACTTGCCCAAGACACACAGTCAGTCAAGGTCAAAACAAGCCTGACTCTAAAGTTCAAAATCTTAACCACTATGCCATCCAACTTTTTAACATGAAGTATTTTCTACAATGAGTTTCAATAATTTTCGTCCCTGTTTTATATTCCTATTGAACTACAGCCATCTGAGACTATGAGGTTATCTTAGACCTTTTCTTTCTAACTGTTGAGTAAAGGTATCAATGCAGGTTCCCAGTGATGGCCCAAGTTTAAGTACAGACATGCTCCCTGAATATCATGGATTCTTTTGTACCCTATCAACCCTAAAACAGCCCTCAGAACCATACTTAACCCCTTTTTACAGATAATTGTGAAAATTCTGTTTCTGATTATCTTGCTTTCAGAGATGAAAATAGGGAAAATGACTTTTTATTAACGAACCGCAGATACCATTATGCAAAACCATTGTACTAGTGGTCACTGCTGATTAGAGCATAAGAATTTTAGTTCTTAATGACAAAATGACTTTTCTTAAACAATATAAAGCAAGACAAGGGCTCCTGCTTCTAAAGAAATTGTGTGGGGCATTATAAGCCCTTGAAGCATAAGTCTCTGTACCACTAGGGCAGGATGAGACAGTGGGGAACAGACCCTATTCAGATGACTGAACCAGGTGGGAGGAGTCTTACAGAAGACTGAACTGAGGGCTGTCTGAGGCTGTCATAGAATACATCCTACTTGTTCAGGTGACTCATTTGTGTCTTGCCTCAAAACTGGCTTTCCTCAGGCCTCCTGAAGGATGCAGGCAGATGTCTGGTCCATAACGAGTTATAAATATTGCATTTGACAGCACCCGCATCAACACTGACGGAAGATGTCTGAAGGTTAGGAGCTGGAAATTAAGGAGATTGAAGAGCTGAGCCACTATTTACTTCATTTCCACTGCATATCCCAAATAGGTTTCTCTCTTTTTTTCCTTTGTTTTAAATATTTATTTAGCTGTGCTGGGTCTTAGTTGTGGCATGTGGGATCTTCCATCTTCATTGCAGAATGTGGGATATAATTCCCTGATCAGGGATTGAACCCAGGCCCCCTGCATTAGGAGCACAGAGTCTCATCTCCTTTTTTAAAGAGCTGAGTTCTCTATCTTATTTGCCCATACGACTAGCCTGGGAAGGATCAGAATAAGCTTTTTCTTTCCTGCCCTGAATTCCTCTCACTAACTCAGAGACTGACCTCCAGACTCATATGAATTAAACCCTGGTTTGCTCTTCTGAATACCCTTGTTACATTAACTTAGGGGGCATAATAAATCTGGAGTGAAATATGTTTGCTGCAAATGCTAATTTGCTCCATGAGAATATCAATTAGATCTCTGAGGCATAGAAATGATGGCTGTTAAAGATCTCAAAGGTCATTCTTGGCCTGCTCCAAAGTAGGAGGCTCAGTAGCTATCTACTGCAGAGGTCTGGGATAGAGCAGCAAAGGTACAAATATTTAATACCTCGGAAGTGTCAGGGACTGTGTTTGGAACTGAAAATTCAGGAGGTTTACAGATCCCAGAAACGCATCCATAGATAATAATAACAATAATAGTATGACAGCAATAACAATTAAAACAAAAATGATAACTTCCACTTATTGAGCAATTACCAGGTGTTAGATTCAAGTGTTAAAGCATTTAATTGTTGCAACAATTAAATGTTGCAAAGCTCTGTGACATCGCCACTATTTTCATTTGCATTTTATAGGTAAGGAAATGGAGTCTTAGAGAGTTTTAAAAAATTTTCCTGGCTTCTGCTTCTGGCCAAACTGGAGAAACAGGTATCAGATGTACTTTCCTCCTTGAATAACTGAGAAACCAAACAACACTCTCAGTAAAGGGGCCTCCCTGGTGGCTCAGACGGTAAAGAATCCACCTGCAGTGCAGGAGACTCTGGATTGATTCCTGGGTCAGGAAGACCCCCCTGGAGAAGGGAATGGCTTTCCACTCCAATGTTCTTGCCTGGAAAATTCCATGGACAGAGGAGTCTGGCAGGCTACAGTCCATGGGCTCGCAGAATTAGACACAACTGAGCAACTAATACTTTCATTTTCAGCAAAGGACAGTGATCCCTGAGAGATGGGAAACGAATGAAGTGTCTCACCCACCCTCCAGCTTTCTACCTGGAGAAAGTTCCCAGTCTACAGTGCTGATGGGAGAGTCAGGTCAAGCCCAGTAGGCTCCTTGAGTTGAGGATGCAGACCTGGGAGTTTGAGAAAGTCAAGGTGGCTTGCGCTTGCAGGGCAGAGTACCAGAGGGAAGAGAGCTGACAGAGAGAGCTCTGGCTGTCGGCACAGGGTCACTCACAAGTATTCCGCTTACTGACACACGCCTGTGTGTGTGCAAATCACCAAGACCGAGGGAAGAGTAACCCGAAAGAACTAGAGGGAATGTTACTGAGTGTGCACACAGCATTGGGAGCAGCCAGAGCGGAAACCTCTCATAATACGTGAAGCATCAGCAAGAAGCCTAAAAGGGGGATTGCCTCATTAGTCAAGAAAATTAACACTAGACTAAATATTTCTCTGGTCATGCTTAATAAAATACAGAGTAAAGCCACGAAAGCATGAAACTGCTGCCAAGTAACTGAACCACATCTCAGAAAAACAGCTCAAAATATTTTTTAGCAGTAAGTAACTGTGACCTGGCCAGATAAAATGCTAAGTGGATGGGCTAAATGTGTACAAAGTTTAAAAGTTATGCACTTTTGGATTTCTGATTTCAAGTGTACTAAATTAAAATGGTCACGATTCAAATTCGCTTGTTTAATAAAACAATGTCCAGTATACAGCATGGTAAAATTTACAATGTCTGGCATTCAGTAAAAAGTGACTAGGTGGGCTACCCAGGTGGAGGTAGTGGTAAATAACCTATCTGCAAATGCAGGAGACGTAAGAAACGGGAGTTCGATCCCTGGGTCGGGAGGATCCTCTGAAGGAGAGCAGGGCAACCCACTCCAGTATTCTTGCCTGGAGAATCCCATGGACAGTGGAGCCTGGTGGGCTACAGTCTCAAGAGTCGGGTCTCTTGATAGGGTCTCAAAGAGTCGGACACGACTGAAGTGACTTAGCACGCACACATGCACAAGCAGTAAAATAGGGAGAAAAATCAATTAAACCTGACCCCAAATTAGTGAACTTAAAGACTAGCAGTAGAAACTATCCAAAAGGAAACAGAGAAAATGCACGTCAATCTATTGTGACAGAAATCAGGTCAGTGGTTTTCTGGGAATGAGGACAACTGGGAGGGTGGGTAGGGCAGAAGGGAACATCCAGAGGTGGAGGATATGTTCACTATCTTGGTGGTGGTGATGGTTTCACACGTGTTCACCTGTGTTGCAACTTGTAAAATTGCATGCTTTGAACATATGCAGTTTATTTTATGTCAATCATGCCTTCATAAATCTATTTTACAAAACAGGTTTACAAAGGCCATACAGCTAATGAATTGCAGTCTGGCTCCAGATGCTAAACACTTAAACACTACTTTATACCTCAAGGTAGATAATATTATTCCCATTTTATAGATGAAAGAGTAAGACTCAGAAATGATATGACTTCTCCAGGGTCACACAGCTGGTAACTGACAGATCTGGAAGTTAGCCCCCTGTCTGTTTTAGTCCAAATCAAGTGCTCTCTGTGTCCCATCCTCTGTTTCTGGTGTTTGACGTCTATAGACACCATACACACAGCCTCTGTGCTCTCCTGAGACTCTGGGTCGCCTCCTCCTCACTCTATGCCTCTTCCTGCAGATACAAAGCCCCCCCATGGACTCCTAGTCCTCACCCGTGGATCATTACTCAGCTGCTTACTTTCTCCACCTGAAAACATGGGAACAAATCAATTTGTAAATGCCTAGAAGAGAACAGACTCTGAGTAATTGCCAATGCATCTTTGTGAAAGCAAGAGCTTGCTGGGCACTTGGAAAGCCGCCCCTGCCTGTTTTAAAGAAACAGGCACTCTGAATCGAGACAAATAGACCAGCATGTATGCAGCACTTAGCATCAAGAGAATCCTTTCTCCTCTCTTGTGTCTTTACAACAGCTCAGTAAGCTCTGTTTTCTCACTCCCCTTTTCTTTTTTTCTAAAATGAGGCAACGGATGGTAAAATTGGTTACAAGGCATAGAAAAACATAAGTAGCTAAGCTTGCCCTGAAAGTCATCCTTGTTATGGGAGGGAGTTTGCTTTAAATCCTAGATCTTATTTAGGTCAGGGCAGAGTGAACATCCGGCCACGTTTTTCAGTATAAGCTTCAACTTATATAGTCAGTGTTAAGAACAAAAAGAAACAAAACCAAACAGTAAAAGGAAGACCTCTAATCACCTGGTTCCTGCAGTGCATGCCCGCGCACGCGCTCAGTCGTGTCCGACTCTTTGTGGCCCCATGGACTGCCCGCCTCCTCTGTCCATGGGAATTTTCCAGGCAAGACTACCGGAGTGGGTTGCTGTTTCCTTCTCAAGGGGATCTTCTCAATCCAAGGACCAAACCCGTGTCTCTTGTGTCTCCTGCATTGGAAGGCGGATTCTTTACTTGCCAAGTCACCGGAGAAGCTCTTGGAATGGGAGAGAGCTTTCTGTTCCAAGTGGGGATTTCCAGTGAACGGCTCCTATCCAGAATTACACTAAGGAGCCCCTGCACAGAATGGGTCCAGTCCCGAAAACTTCTGAGGTCCCCTCCTTAGCTGGTGGTCTCTGAATAACAAGGGTGCTAAGCTCACACTTAAAACACCAGTACTGTTTATATATGAGATTAGGGGTTAAAGAAAAATGTCTGCCTGTCTTCTATCCTCTTCCCTGTTCCTGACTAATTCAGCATTTCTCAACACCAGACTGTCTCTGCATGTGTAATGCAAAGCTTTAATCATTACATTAAAAATATTTGTAATAACTAAGAAAAGATACCATTGCGTATTGTCTGTTGGATGTAATGTTGAGTGGTTACGATAGGCAGGGCAGAGCAGGGCAAGCCTCACCCCTCCAAGGACACATCTTATGTACATCTGAATTTTATGAACTACAAATGTCGTCATGTAAAATGTGTAATTAAGCTTGCATTCTGTGGGCAAAATTGGAAACAATGCAAATTCCCCTAAAAGGGGGGTGGGGTGGGGGGGGGGGGGCGGGGAGGAAAGTTCATCAGGTAAAGAATGATTTTCAAACTGGAAAGAGGTTGGGATGATATATCCTGGGTCTATGCTATTGATTCATGGCCGTACCTCTTTGGCAGGTAAAGATTCTGACCACTTCCCTTGACCAGGATCTGTCTTGAATCAGGTACCACTTTCAGGAACTATGTTCCTTGCCCTGTCCTGTTAAAAAGTAAGAAGCAACATCAAGCCAGCTCTGACGCGGTGCTGTACATTTTCTGGAACGTGAGGAAACTTGGTCTCCAGAGCAGCTTGGTCCAATGGAAAGATAATGCTAACTGCATACATAATTTTATCTTTTCTAGTGGCCACATTAAAAGACATGAAGACAAACAGATGAAATTAATTTTAGTGATACATTTAACCCAATGTATATACCCAGATTGTTATCTTAACATGGAGTCAATAGAAAAAATTAATTTTGACATATTTTACATTCTCTCTTTCATACTAAATTTTCAAATCATATGTGTATTTTTCAATGACAGTGCATCTCAGTTCAGAACGACCACATTTCAGATGCTCAGTAGTCACGTGTAAACAACGACTACTGTGTTGGACTAGAATATGTGAGGGGTGGGGTCAGAGCGCTAAAGACGTTTACTTGGTGAGGGGACTAGCTTCGGGTATGATTCCTTTCAGAATACAGTGTGGTACCTGCCTCCCTTAATGATGCTTTAAAACGTTCTCTGACTCTGGCTGCCATTGTGCCACGATTACTGCTCCCTTCATCTTGCGTGTGTGCGTGCTAAGTCGCTGCATTCGTGTCCTACTCCGTGCGATGACGAGTCCTGTGGACTGCAGCACACCAGGCTTCTCTCTCCATGGGGATTCGCCAGGCAAGAATACTGGAGTGGGTTGCCATGCCCTCCTCCAGGGGATCTTCCCAATGCAGGGATCAAACCCGTGTCTCTTATGTCTCCTGCATTGGCAGGGGTGTTCTTTAAAACTAGTACCGCCTGGGAAGACCACACCCTCCCCACCGCTTTATCTTAGTATGTCTTAAAGTCCTGCCAAGTGACCTGCTCCAAACTCTGGTATTCAAAGGAATCTTCTCACTCAAGAAGACTGAGAACCACTGGATATGATATTGGACAAACCACAAGTCAGTTAACTACTTTTTACGATAAACTCCCCATCTGTAGAATGATGATAGACAAGAATACAAGAGGATAAAATGAGGCAGCTGATATGAGTGTACAATTTAAATTTTATTATGGATGGTTAAAGTTATACTTGGAGAAGAAAATGGCAACCCACTCCAGTGTTCTTGCCAGGAGAATTCCAGGGATGGAGGAGCCTGGTGGGCTGCTGTCTGTGGGGTCGCATGGAGTCAGACACGACTGAAGCGACTTAGCAGCAGCAAAGTTATACTCCTTGGCCATATTGCTGTGTTCATATCCCTGTATGATTTTATATTTCACCTTACCTTCAAAGCAGGTATTTGAACTTAAAAACAAATCTAAACAAATAAAAACCAAATGAATTGCATGTGTTTGTTGAACCTCTAACAAACCAAATCCAATTTCTAAAAAAAACTGGAGGACTTCCCTGGTGGTACAGTGGATAAGAATCTGCCTGCCAATGCAGGGGACATGGGTTCAGTCCCTGATTTGGAAAGATCCCATGTGCTACCGAGCAACTAAGCCATGTGCCACAACTACTGAGCTAGTGCTCCAGAGCCGGCGAGCTGAGATTACTGAGCCCATGAGCCACGACTGCTGAAGCCTTCGCCCTAGAGCCTGTGCTCCACAGCAAGGGAAGCCACTGCAACGAGAAGCCACAGCCAGAAAAAAGTCCATGTGCAGCAACAAAGACTCAGTGCAATCAAAGATAAAGTAAATAGACGTTTTTAAAAATACATATATTTTTTTAAAGTTTGAGAACTGAACCAATCTCCCCCAAACAATAACAACAATAAAACAAACAAGACCTAGTGAGTCACTTCTAAGTGGTCTGATGTGCTTTTGGTCTTTCCTGCTGCTGCCCAACCTGTTTCATAGAGCCCAGTCCAGGCCCTAGACACCAATGCATGTGGCTCTGGGGAAGGCACAGAGGCATTATCAAGATAATCATTCTTTTCTTATGATGTGATGCAAATGCATCAGCCTTTATCTGCTGATTTTATGGCATGTGTAAAAAAAAAAAAAAAAGGATCATTTCAGAGGAACTTCCATGCTGCCAGGACAGGGCACTCTGTTCCAAGTCAATCATTCCAACATGTCTGGGTAGCCTGATTGAGTAGTCACTGAAAGGAAATTGCCCTGAGTGAGAATCCATTCAGGAGCCCATTCCACTCTGTCCTGCTCAGAATCAGATTATTTTCCTTCCAATTGAATGATAGGTTGTTATTATGTACCCAAGAAAAGATCCGAGGCTACTGAATGTGGGTGTTGTACAATATTTCACTCAATGCAGTTTAATGAAGAACAACCAGAATGAGTGTGTTTAGCCTTCTTTGCTTACACAACCAGTGGCACATTCGAGTGCTAAGTCATAAAGAGCTCATCTACCATGCTCCAGTGGAAAATCAATGGGTTTTAGAGTGGGGCATACCTGGTACGTATTGTTATTTTCCTCCTTACACTGTATTTTTTTTTCCCATGAGTAAACTAGAGATAATGCTGGCTACCCATCAAGAGATAAAATGAGATCATAGAAGTAACTTCTTGGCACACAGAAGGTGCTCAATAAATACTTTCCTTTCCAGTTGCCAAGCCCAGAATTCCCCTCCCAAACTGATCTTTCAAGTAATCATTGGACGTCTTTCAACAAGAACAGCAGGTGATGAATTTGTGGACCCTGCATAAATCCTGATCAGTCTTATTACAGAACTTACTAAAGGCTTCCCACTGGCTAGTAACCAATAATCAAACCACTACCCAACTAGAGGATTTTTCTGCTCTTGTCCCTAAATTAGTGGTTAGACACTATCAGCCCCATGACTGTAGTATTGGTCTGTTCTTAGAGGTAGAGAGATCAGTCAAAAAGTCATGAGAAACTAATGGGAGCTCTATGTGAAGATGTGTGTGTCTTACTGTTTAATTCCTTGGAATAAAAATTCTAGAAGTGGAATAGTTGGTTAACAGAGCCTGCACATTTAGAAGAGTTTTAGAACATATTGTCAAAATACGAGCTCAGGAGGGACTTCGCTGGCAGTTCAGTGATGAAGACTTCTCCTCCCAATGCAGGGGATATGGGTTTGATCCCTGGGCAAGCAACTAAGACCCCACACGCCTCCAAGCCCAAAAAACTACAACATAAAACAGAAGCTATATTGTAACAAATTTAATAAAGACTTTATTAACCCACTCTAATATTCTTGCCTGGAAAATTCCATGGACAGAGGAGCCTGGCAGGCTACAGTCCATGGGGCTGCAAAGAGTCAGACACGACTAAACACATGGTACATTAAAAAAAAGAAAAAAAAAAGAGCTTGGGAATATTCTGCCAGCAGTGGAAGAGAGTCTTCCTTTTCTTTCAACCTCATTAAAACCAAGTATTGCCATTTTTCACATTTACCAATATGAAACATGAAAACGGTATAGCGCTTAATGTGTAAGGCTTTATTGGACTTTTTTTCCCCCAAATGTTTATTGGCCATTTGTGTTTATTTTATGTTCATGTTTTTAGCCTCATGCTCTTTGGAGGTTAAGTTTTCCTTATTGGTTCATAAAAGATCTTTGTAATATAGATATATTAACTATTTATCATATATAAAACAACTGTTTTTCCCCAGTGTGTTATTTGACTTTTAAGATTTATTATTCTGCTTTTCAAAATTGTCTACAAAGTAATGAGCAAGCCATTTATCCATCCAATAAACATTTTCTGTGCCAGGCATTGGTATTATAAGAGAAAAAAAGCTCAAATCTCTGCCCTCTGAAAGACCATAGTCTAGAGGGGGACAGACATTTTTGTTTAAGTGCCATCAGCCCAGTATAATGGTTGCTGTGGCCAAGAGAAGCACTAAGGTCCACAGGAGCAGTGTAAGGGCATGCTAACCCAGTTGGGAGAGGAGGAAGGAAATGAGGGAAGGCTTCATGGAGGTGGTGACATTAGAGCCGAGACTCAATTAGATACAGCAAAGAGGACATTCCTGGAAGAGGAAAGAGCACGGACAAAGGGCCCAAGGCATTGAAGAGGTCTGATCTTTTCAGAGATTTCAAGTGCTTCAGAGTGACATGATACAATGGGATACGGGAATGCTTGTTTATGGAGACAGACTTGACAGCAATGGAGCTGGACAAGTATGCAAGAGCCAGATTATGAAGTTCCCTGGACATCAGGACGAGAAGCTTAAATGTGATTCCAAGGAACACGGGTTGCCACTGAAGTGTTCTGGGCTGGGAAGGGACCAGGTCAGAGTTATGTATAAATGCTAAGGCACAGACTAGAAGCAAAAATCCAGTTATCTGGGGAAACAAACCAAGTCAAGAAGGAAACTTGATTTCTAATGGGGCGGGCAATTCCTCAATTTCCTCTGGGATAAGCTGAAGTTGGACCCTGTTTACATGCATAAGCCTTTCCTGGAAAGATTAGCTGCTTTTGCTAATAGCCTGGAATCACAATCAAGAGACACAAGAGGAAGACTCCTAAGCCAGGGAAGTTGCAGTCTTAGTTCCTAGGATTGCTCATACTGTGGAAGCAAGACAGAGGGGTGAGGAGGAGGCAGAAGTTCATATTTCTGTTGGTTTCTATTCACCAGGCTCTTTCCAAGCACTCTCTTGGAAGCCAAGAGACCAAGCCATGGTGGGACCATAAGTTATGGCCCCTGAAGGCAGGAATAGAGATGTGGACATAGAGAACGGACACGTGGACGCAGAGTGGGAAAGGGCAGCTGGGATGAACTGGGAGAGTGGCACTGCCACATACACTGTCGTGTGCAAAGTCAGTAGCTAGTGGGAAGCTGCTGTATACCACAGGGAGCTCAGCTTCGTGCTCTGCGATGACCCAGAGGGGTGGGATGTGGGGGCAGGAAGGGAGGTCAAGAGGGAAGGGGTATATGTATACACACAGCTGATTCACTTTGTTCACAGCAGAAACGAACACAACATTGTAACACAATGATACTCCAATAATAAAATAAAAAATAAAATTATGGTCCCTGTATATAGTCCAGGGATAAGAAAAGCGCATAGGAGAACATCTAAGCTTCCCACCAGGTAATAAAAGCCATACAATTGGGGTCTAAGCCACTTGATGCTAAGAACTGAGTCATTTGAAAAGACCCTGATGCTGGGAAAGATTGAAGGCAGGAAGAGAAAGGGACGACAGAGGATGAGCTGGTTGGATGGCATCACTGACTCAATGGACATGACTTTGAGTAAACTCTGGGAGTTGGTGATGGACAGGGAGGCCTGGCGGGCTGCAGTCCATGGGGTCACAAAGAGTCGGACATGACTGAGCGACTGAACGGAACTGAACTGAGAGTCTAAGAATTAGGAAAAGCATCAAGGGGCTTTTGGAGGCTGGCCCTAAATGCCTTGGTTACATTTCATTGTAAGAGAGATAGGAGAGATAATTAAACATTTCAGACAGACGACATTCCTTTTCAGCCTGAAAGAAGTATTCCAAAGTCAGAAAGAAAAAGAAAACAAAAACAAAGTCAGAAAGAAAGTGGAGCCAACTTGGCAGCGGGCAGTCACTGACGGTTTTGCCTAGGGAGCGTTAGAGAGCTGTTTCGGAGGGTGACTTCGGAAGCATATGTGGATAGAATGGGAGCCAAGAGACTGGGTCAGAGGCCACTGTGACATTCAGGCTGCTCTACGTGGTGATGGTGGGCACAGAGAAAGGGAGAAATTGTAGGACACTATAAAGGTCGAGGGATCTGAGGGATTCAGATACAGGTTACCTGAGGCTCTCTTACAGGGTCAGTTTAAGGAATTAGACAATTGCTCCTGGAATCCAAGGCCAGACTGTTGAGTCTTTGAACCAGGAGACATCTGAACTAGCAGAGCCCTTGGAGGTCATTGCGATAGGCTGTATGTGGCTGCAAATTCTTTGACATTTGCTATTGCGAGGTGGAAACTTTGTCTCCTCTGCTTGAATCTGAGCGGGCTCTGTGACTGCTTGACCAATAATAGCAGAGGGTGGATGTTGCCTTGTCCCGATTTTTAGACTCAGATCTTGAGACACTGGCAGTTTCCACTTCTCACCTGTTGGAATACATGCTCTTAGAACACAGCTGCCTCCCATACTGCGGGGAAGCACAAGCAGCCCTGTGCAAAAGTCCACATGAAGACGCATCATTTTCTTTCCTCTTCTTTTCTCTTTTCAAAAAAGATATCTGTGTGAGATGACAGATGTTATAATAATTAATCTTATTGCAGTAATCATTTCATGATATCTATGTTGTTTTTTTGTTAAGTCTCTATGTCTGACTCTTTGAGACCCCATGGACTGTAGTCCCCCAGGCTCCTCTGTCCATGGTATTTCCCAGGCAAGAATACTGGAGTGGGTTGCCATTTCCTTCTCTGTAGGACATCTATAAGTCAACCATTATGCTCTACACCTTAAATTTATGCAAGGCTCTATGTCAATTATATGTCAATAAAACTGGGGGAAAAAAGGATCAAGCCTCTTGCTGGCAGCCCCAGATGAGTTCCCAGCTGATGGTGAGCACCAGCTTGCCCACCAGGTGAGTGAAATATCTTGAAAGCAGATCATTCCATTTCAGTTATGCTTCCCCCACTGACATTGCCTGGATGAAGCAGAGATAAGCCAAATATGACAGGTCTCTTAAATTGCATATTCACAAGCAAAATAACTTCTTCCTGTGGTTTTAGGCTGCTACAGTTCTGAGAGTGACCTGTCACACAGCAATAGATAAAGGGAATGGCCGTCCACTAGAGGAGCGGCAAACACTGGCTACACTGCCAAATTTGGGCCATCGTGCATTAAAAAATTTTTTTTTATTATGGTAAAAATCACATAAGACAGACTGTTTTAACCGTAGTTAACTGTACAGGTCAGTGGTACAAAGTACATTCACATTGTCCTGCAGCTCTCACCTTCATCCATCTCCTGAATTCTTCACCTTCCTAAACTGAAACTCGGTCCCCATTAAATACTAACTCCTCATCCCCCACATTCCACGCCCCCCACCCCAGCCCCTGGCATCTATCAGTGTAGTTTCTGACTCTATGAATTTGACTATTCTAGCTACCTTGTGGCATCACTTGTTTTTGTATAAAATGTTACTGAAACACAGCAATGCCCACTTGGTTCACAGATTTTCTGTCCCCTTTCATGCTGCTGCTGCAGAGCTGAGTATTTGTGACAGAGACCCATGGCTCTAGAAGCCTAAAGTATTTACTGTCTGGCCCTCAATGGACAAAGTTTGCAGACCCCTCATCTAGTATATTAGAAAGAGGCCCAAAGGGAAGAAGGCATTGCTCATTTAACATACAAGTTAGGGACAGAAATCAAGACCCAAACTCAGGATTCTCTAATCCCACTTCTGTGCTAGTTACATCATTCCACTCAGATTTATTAAGCACCTACTATATAGTAGGCTTTAAGATGCTAGTGTCCAGATGATAAGGATCCTAACTGTACCCTTTAAGCATATGAGCAGGTAAAGAAATAATCACCTAGAGAAACCTATGGTAGAAGCGAGTACGACATAGGCAGGGCAAGCACTTTTCATTCCTGCTGTGGGGACAGGACTGAACGGGTTTAGCGTGCACGTGGCGACTAGGAAGAGCTCCTGGGTTCCTCCCCAGCATCTGGTCCCCCTTCTTCCAACAGCAGCACCCTAGTTTTCCCTTAAATGCCATTGTCATCCTGTCAGTTCACATGGTTTGTGGGGTGGGGGTTGCTGACCTTGCCTTTTGCCTCCAGGCCTGGCTGCTGTGCTTTGCTCTGCTCTGGGAATCCAGATGACACCCCTGCCAATGAAAGCCTACCCTCAGACTTTGGCTGCAGCTTTCAGACAAAGAGGAATTCTTTCCCTGCTGTGGCTAAGCTGGTGGCCTGGAGCCATTGGGGACCACCTCTGCTACCACAATGGGAAGATCTGGCCAGGACTGAAGCCCCCATAAGATGAAAGCAGAACCAGAAGCTAAAGAAAGGTTCCTTATGACACTGAATCAGATATAACTCTGGGCTCTTCCGTAGATGGTAATAAGTTTCCTTTTTTTCTTAAACCACATAGAATCTGTCATTGTAACTAAAGAATTCCAGCCACTATCGGTGTTTTCCCTAGGCAACCACCACCAGGCACATGTCTGAATGCTTCCCTTCCCTACCCCATCTCAGCCACCGGCTATCTACATCCCCATCTTCCATCTAGGAATGCAAATTTCAGAAACCAATGGTGCCAAGGGCACATCGGAGAGGAGCGGGGCCAAGTCTGATAATGAATTCCCATGCACTCTGTGAGCCATTTGGTGGTTATTCAAAAACCCATTCAGTGTTTTTCTCCAGCGATGATAAGTACACTGTTCTTGGTATTGTGTCTGTCACCAGCTGAATGATACTGACATTTCCACTTAGGATCTTAGTAGACTCGTGGCTCTGAAAGTGATGTTTCTCAGAGGAGACTGGCAGTGCAACAGATGTGTGTGAGCAGAATGCCCCCAGCCCCACCCAGCTGAGCAGCTGGCTGCCCGAGATTCGCTGCCCTCAGATTCGCTGCCCTCAGATTCGCTGAGGTCTGGACCCTATTATTTTCAGAGATTCCTGGCTTCAGAAGGCTTTTTCTTTCCCTTTGAAATGGGGGCTGCCTCCTGAAATTGGTGTCTCCCACGTGGGCAGTACAGCAGCTGGGAAGGAAGTAGTTAGCAGTGCAATGGGGGACTTCCCTGGTAGCCCAGTGGCTAAGACTCCATGGTCCCAATGCAGAGGGCCCAGGTTCGATCCCTGATCAGGGAACTAGGATCCCATGTGCCACAACTAAGAATTTGCATGCCTGAACAAAGATGGGAGATCCCACATGCTGCAACTAAGACCTGGTGTAGCCAATAATAAAGAAATCCAGTATTCTTGCCCGAAAAACACCATGGACTGAAGAGTCTGATGGGCTGCAGTCCAAACGGTCACAAAGAGTCCAACACAACTGAGCGACTAAGCCCACACACACACACACACACACACACACAAACAAATATTAAGCAACATGATGGGTTGGCTCAGATCTTGGATCTCCAACACCTGCTGCTTCAGAATTTCCTGGGGAGCTTTCTGAAACTGCCTGTTCCAGTCCCCATTCCCTGCGAGATTCTGAGCCAGTAGGTCTGGGAGCTATCCTGATATTTACCAGGGTATCTGATTCGAAAGGGCAGCCTTGATGCAGAATCGTAGGTATGAGATGTCCAGAGGCCAGCGTCCATCTGTTTCCGTTCTGGGGGGCCTCTTCTTCCAGCCTTTAAGGTCCCTCATGGGAACCCTCCCAGAGTAACTTTTGTGAGATCAAATGCTGTTGGGAGCAATAGTAGAGACCATTGATATAGTGCAACCCTGTAACTTCCAAATAAGAACCAGAAAGGCCAATTGAATTTCCCAAGATCACACAGCAAGTCTACGGATTAACCAGGGTACAAACCAGGGAAGCTGAGCATAGAAAGCTCTGCTGGGCCCGGTTTCCCACACTGAATTATGGATGGGGTGATATCCCCTGATTGGGCTTCCCAGGTGTTTCAGAGGTTAAGGAATCCACCTGCCAATGCAGGAGATGCAGGAGACGCGGGTTCGATCCCTGGGTCTGGAAGATCCCCTGGAGGAAGAAATGGCAACCCACTCCAGTGTTCTTGCCAGGAAAATCCCATGGACAGAGGAACCTGGCAGCTTACAGTCCATGGAGTCGCAAAGAGTTGGACACCACTGAGCAACTGAGCACACAGACATGCTATCCTCTGATTAGCACACTCAGCCTCCAGAGCAGACTCAGCAGCTGAAGCTGCCCACTGAGGCAGGGGAGGAGAGGGGCTTCTCTCAGCTCCTCACTCCCAAGAATAAGCTTTGGGCTCTGCAGAAGCTGCTTGGAGTTTAACAGGCATCTCACCAGCATCTATAAGTAAACTTTCCTCTTCCAGCCTGGGGTGGCTCTATATGGTGGATATGCCACTCTACCTCCATCCCTCCTCCTTCCTTAAGCTGCTACCCCTAGTACTCCATAAAGCCACACAACCACTTAGAATCGGCTCTTTCCAGGCCAGTGTGTCAGCAAGCATGAGTAATGGAGCCCACAGACCATTGTTCAGAGGAGGATGTTAGTGAGTCAGCAGGGCAGACATTCCAGGCTGGCTGGGAGGTAGAATAATGACACCTTTGCTCTGGCTTCCTAAAAATAGAACAGATGGAGAAGGTGATCATCCAGAGATACGTCCTAGGAATCCAGTGCCCTGGGCACTTGATCGATTAGGTTATAATTCACCATAGGACTCTAGCTTCTGGTTTGCCCTCTGGTAATTGAAGAGTTGTTTCAGGCCATTCGCAGTGGAGCTTCTAAGCCTTTGGGGGGGGGGGGGGGGGGTTTCAGGAACTTTCAAGATGCAATACAAACCACAGAACACTCCGTACCCAAGATTCATATACATATTTATTCAAACATTCCCTAGAGTTTTAGGGATTCATGGAATCCCAGACACTCAGTCATGGGCTCTGGCAAAGAATTCCTTATCTACAGACTCTAATGTTCAGTAAGTCTATGGAACACATTTCTTCCAAATTCTCCCTCCCTTCTCTTCATAAAACCAAATCTTTTCTTCTTTTTTTTTTTTTGGTCACTTATTCATAAAACACATATCAAGTGCTCTCCAGCTCCCTGGAGGGACTTTGAGCATTCCTGGGACTGGGGGAGAGGAGGGCTGTCCCTTGCAGTGTTTGCAAGAAGGGCCCAGGTATCGGAGACGCAGAGACACTGAGGAAGTGATGGTCAAGGGGAAACAGATGGTCAGAGTTGGCTGGCTTCAAAGCCCAGAAGCCATTCTCCATTCTCCACCCTCCATCCCTTCCCCTGGGATGTTGTAAGGGCAGAGATCCCTCTTCCAGCCCTAGGAAGAGTCATGGCTTGTCTTAGGCAGCCCTGGCAACCCCATCCCTCTATGTGAGTATTCCTGGCCCCAGTACTGGTCAAAGAGACGTGTGTGTGTGTGTATAAAACTGATCCACATTTCTGTACATTGTAAATCAACTAATTTTCATTAAAAGAATACACATAGAATTTTTTAAAATTGCTTTGGGAGGTTGGTATGAGGATTTCTGCCTAATTGCTATGACCATCTTGTGACTTCAAGATGACAAGAGTGAAAATGAAGAAAAAAAACTAACAGTTTATGAAGGAGGAACAAAAAGGTAAAAAAAGACTGGGCTCCTGAAGGATCTCATTGCACCTCTGACTGGCCTCAGACCTGGATCCTCAGACTCTGAGTCTTCTTATGAAGTGAGATAATCAGTGTGTACTTAATTTAAGGTACGACTGGATGAGTTTTAACAGAAAACATTCCTGATGCAAGCGAACAATCGGGGTCTTCAGTAGGCGTATGAACCTGGTCAACCACCAGGGCTCAGAGAAGGAAGTGATCTACTCTAGTTGGAGGTGAAAGAGCGGATTAAGGAAGACTCGAAGCAGGTGGCAGCTTTGGGTCAAGTCAAAAAGGATTGCTTCTTCTTTCTCGTTTTTTGGATGAGGTTGAAATGACTAGTGCCAGATGAAAAGGTGGATAAGAGAGGAGAAGAGTCCAGAGTGCAGTTGCCTCTCTCCCCATGGAGATGGGATGAGCCACTCTCTTAGCACATAGATATGTTCACCAACTGAGAAGATCCCCCAAACCCCCTATTTTAGGTTTTAATGGATGTTTCACTGTGTAGGCATGATTGATAAATCGTTGTCCATTGGTGATTGAACTCAACTGGCAGCCCCTCTCCCTTCCCCTGAAATGAAGTGAGACTGAAAATTCCAGTCCTGTAGTCACAGGATTCGTTCCTCTGAGAACTAGTCTCCATCCTAAGTCATCTAAGGGCCCACCAAGAGGAACCTCATGAGCGTGAGCTCATAAGCTCATTACAAATAATAAAAGACATTCCTATATCTTAGGAAATTCCAAGCGTTTTAGAACCTAGCATCACGGTGTCAGGAATCAGGAACAGAGACCAAATGCATATTTTTATTATACCACAGGTTATTTAACCAAATATTTATAAGGAGTCTCAACTTTTAGAATATAAATAGGGTGAGCAGGTCTTTTTGAAAATAAAGGGGGCACGGGGCACATTAACCAAGACTGTCCTGAGTACACTGGGATGTGTGGCTACCTTAGTACAGAACTAGCTTCCATTCTCTGGTCGATGCTTCTGCTAGCACCTACCTCTTCTTCCCCTGCCCTTTTCCTATTGAGCTTTGGTTTTGATCTTCAGTTGCTCAGTCATCTCTGACTCTTTGCTACCCTTTGGACTGTAGTCTGCCATGCTTCTCCATCCATCAAATTCTCCAGGCAAGAACACTGGAGTGGGTAGCCTCTTCCTCCTTCAGGGGATCTTCCCAACTCAGGAATCAAACCCACATCTTCTGTGTCTCCTGCTTTGCAGGAGGATTCTTTATCCACTGAGCTATCAGGGGGAAGCTTCTACTGAGTAGTGGTCCCATTATACCGTTTTGGTGAGAACCTTTCATTTTATTCAGTTCAGTTCAGTTCATTTCAGTTGCTCAGTCGTGTCCGACTCTTTGTGACCCCATGAATCACAGCACGCCAGGCCTCCCTGTCCATCACCAACTCCCGGAGTTCACTCAAACTCATGTTCATTGAGTCGGTGATGCCATCCAGCCATCTCATCCTCTGTCATCCCCTTCTCCTCCTGCCCCCAATCCCTCCCAGCATCAGAGTCTTTTCCAATGAGTCAGCTCTTCGCATGAGTTGACCAAAGTACTGGAGTTTCAGCTTTAGCATCATTCCTTCCAAAGAACACCCAGGACTGATCTCTAAAAAGAATGGACTGGTTGAATCTTCTTGCAGACCAAGGGACTCTCAAGAGTCTTCTCTAACACCATGGTTCAAAAGCATCAATTCTTCGGCACTCAGCTTTGTTCATAGTCCAACTCTCACATCCATACATAACCACTGGAAAAACCATAGTCTTGACTAGACAGACCTTTGTTGGCAAAGTAATGTCTCTGCTTTACAATATGCTGTCTAGGTTGGTCATAACTTTCCTTCTAAGGAGTAAGCATCTTTTAATTTCATGGCTGCAGTCACCATCTGCAGTGATTTTGGAGTGCCTAAAAATAAAGTCTGACACTGTTTCCACTGTTTCCCCATCTATTTCCCGTGAAATGATGGGACCAGATGCCATGATCTTCATTTTCTGAATGTTGAGCTTTAAGCCAACTTTTTCACTCTCCACTCTCACTTTCATGAAGAGGCTTTTAGTTCCTCTTCATTTTCTGCCATAAGGGTGGTGTCATCTGCATAGGGAGAAGGCAATGGCAACCCACTCCAGTACTCTTGCCTGGAAAATCCCATGGACAGAAGAGTCAGATAGGCTACAGTCCATGGGGTCGCTAAGAGTCGAGCAAGACTAAGCGACTTCACTTTCACTTTTCACTTTCATGCGTTGGAGAAGGAAATGGTAACCCACTCCAGTATTCTTGCCTGGAGAATCCCAGGGACAGAGGAGCCTAGTGGGCTGCCGTCTATGGGGTCGCACAGAGGCAGACACGACTGAAGTGACTTAGCAGCAGGAGCACCAGCATCTGCATATCTGAGGTAATTGATATTTCTCCCAGCAATCTTGATTCCAGCTTGTGTTTCTTCCAGCCCAGCATTTCTTATGATGTACTCTGCATATAAGTTAAATAAGCAGGGTGACAATATACAGCCTTGACATACTCCATTTCCTATTTGGAAACAGTCTGTTGTTCCATGTCCAGTTCGAACTGTTGCTTCCTGACCTGCATATAGGTTTCTCAAGAGGCAGGTTAGGTGGTCTGATATTCCCATCTCTTTCAGAATTTTCCACAGTTTATTGTCATCCACACAGTCAAAGGCTTTGGCATAGTCAATAAAGAAGAAATAGATGTTTTTCTGGAACTCTCTTGCTTTTCCATGATCCAGAAGATGTTGGCAATTTGATCTCTGGTTCCTCTGCCTTTTCTAAAACCAGCTTGAACATCTGGAAGTTCACGGTTCACATATTGCTGAAGTCTGGCTTAGAGAATTTTGAGCATTACTTTACTAGCATGTAAGATGCGTGCAATTGTGTGGTAGATTGAGCATTCTTTGGCATTGCCTTTCTTTGGGATTGGAATGAAAACTGACCTTTTCCGGTCCTGTGGCCACTGCTGAGTTTTCCAAATTTGCTGGCATATTGAGTGCAGCACTTTCACAGCATCATCTTTCAGGATTTGAAATAGCTCAACTGGAATTCCATCACCTCCACTAGCTTTGTTCGTAGTGATGCTTCCTAAGGCCCACTTGACCTCACATTCCAAGATGTCTGGCTCTAAGTGAGTAATCACACCATCGTGATTATCTTGGTTGTGAAGATCTTTTTTGTACAGTTCTTCTGTGTATTCTTGCCATCTCTTCTTAATATCTTCTGCTTCTGTTAGGCCCATACCATTTCTGTCCTCTGTCGAGCCCGTCTTTGCATGAAATGTTTCCTTGGTAACTCCAATTTTCTTGAAGAGATCTCTAGTCTTTGAGGAAGGCTTTCTTATCTCTTCTTGCTATTCTTTGGAACTCTTCATTTTATTGGGTTGGCCAAAAAGCTCATTTGGGCTTTTCTGTAACAACCTATGGACAAAAACTAAAAGAACATTTTAGCCAACCCAGTATTTTCACTGTGAGTCAAAGCTCTGCATGGCACACCAGACTCTGAAAGTGCAGGCATGTTGGATCCTTTGAGCCCTCAGAGCAGCCTGGGTGGGGCCCGGGGCAATCAGAGCTCCTGGCCAAGGGCCTTGGGCTATGAGTATTCAATACAGTGTCTTTTTCTAGGAGACTTTGGAAGGACTTTTTAGGTTATTAGTAGAATCTCATTTTGGGGTGTAAGATACAATATTGTTCATTTAATTAACTCACTCCAATTTCAAATGCAATTAAAACTCCTCTCCTCCTCTTTCCTGTGCAAGTACAGGAGCTCCCTCTGAGCAGACAGAGCCACGAGTGTTTGGCAGGCAGAGCAAGCTCTGGATCCAAGCCCTGCTTCCTGCCTCTGCTGGGTAGCCCTGTGCTGGACACGCCGCCCTGTGCTAGACACGGAGCACAGACATGCAGAATACACGCCACAGAGACCGGTGATCCTGGGCTGGTGCTGGGCCATTGCTCACGTACTTTCTCTCCAAAGAGGCTCCTCATTGTCTCAGCAATACAGAGAGTACAGTCAGCTCTGCTATCCCATGATTATATTATGAGCTCCCGAGAATCACTGTGCTATGTCAACCACGCAATTAGAAACCACAGGGCTTGTAATGGGGGAAATGGCTAAGGGCACAACCCTGGAAAATATTTTCAGGGACGCGGTTTTTTTTTAAGGTAGGAACCTAATAAAGATAGTGCCATATTCTTGAACATATTAAACGGTTAAGAAACACAGACATGTATGTTCAGCAGTAGGTCATGTCTGACCCTTTTCAACCCATGAACTATAGCCCACCAGGCTCCTCCATCCATAGGATTTCCCAAGCAAGAATACTGGAGTGGGTTGCCCTTTCCTCCTTCAGGGGATCTCCCCAACCCAGAGACTGAACCTGCATTTCCTGCATTGGCAGGCGGATTCTTTACCACTGAGCCACCCGGGAAGCTAAGAAACATATAACTACCAGGATAAATGTGGCATCTTTCCTTGAGAGAACTGAAGTTTGCTTGTGGAAGTCAGGGAGGGTTGTGTGGTGTGGTGGGAGAGGGTTATCTGAAATCTATGAGATAGTCATGACATCAGATGGGGGTAGGTGTGCCCCGTAACGCATGTAGAGACCCGAGGAAGCCGTGGCTGTCTGTCTGTGTGTGTGTGTGTGTGTGCGCACGCGCGCGTGTTTGCATATGTCTAGTGACAATGCTGAGTTTAACTGGAGTCTTATCATCCTGGAAAACAGCGATGGCTAAAGAACCCCCCTTACCTTTCTGTGTTCCGGAAACACGCCTAAAGCCATTCTTCTTGCATAAATGAGATAAGGTTCTGGATGACCATCCTTATTAACCCGAGACAAAGCCATACACAGACCCTCCAAATTCCCATTCCTGGCCTTGTAAAGGAGTAGCTGAATTGTGTTGTCCCAATCAGAACAAAGGGCTTCCCAGGTGGTGCTAGTGGTAAGAACCCGCCTGCCAATGCAGGAGACATAAGAGAAGTAAGTCAGATTTCTGGGTCAGGAAGATCCCCTGGAGGAGGAAATGGCAACTGACTCCAGCATTCTTGCCTGGAGAATTTCATGGACAGAGCAGCCTGGCGGGCTACATTCCATAGGGTTACAAAGAGTCGAACATGATTCAAGCAACTTAACAATCAGAACAGAATTCTTGTCAGCCAAACTTTGGTTTAAGGCTCTCTCCTTCCCTGAGGCCCCTGAACTTGGCCCACCGTGGACCTGAACCAGCATCCAGCCCTCCTTAGCAACCTCCTGAGAGTCTGCTGACATTCTCCAAGTTACTCTGTCTGTTTCATCCTTCTCTCCACGGCCAGTTCCTTCTGGCCTTGATTACTTTGCTCCATAGAGGGGCTTCCCTGATGGCTCAGATGGTAAAGAATCTGCCTGCAATGCAGGAGACCTGGGTTCGATCCCTGGAAAAGGAAATGGCAACCCATTCTAGTATTCTTGCCTGGAGAATCCCATGGACAGAGGAGCCTGGCGGGAGTCCAGGGGTCACAGTGATTTGGACACAACTGAGTGACTAACACACACTGAAGAAAACTTCTTGCCTAAACTGCAGACCTCATGGTGGATGTTCCTCCATACTACAGCTGTGCCTTGCCCCTTCCTCTCCTTGCAATTAACTGTTCAAATGAAGTCTCTCCTTGCTTCAGTCCAGATTTGTTTTTTATTTCTCACTACGAATTTAGGTCAGAAGGTGGCAGTTTTCTGCTTTCACCTAAAGATTCTTGTGGATGAAATAAAAATTTGCATTATCCTCAAGTGGTTCTCTGACAAATTCCACCTTCAAAACAAGTGTTAAAGCAGAAGTGACTATAGATGTCTGGTCCAGACAGCCTGAATCTCAAGAGCTTATCCACATGGCAGGTCCCCAGTTACATCATAATCCTTTTAGATCCATGGAACGAAAGATGCTGGGTTCATGTTTTGGTAACACTGTGAAGTGTTTGCAAAAATTCATGACATTTCAATCATCTCCCATCCTTATCTTTATCTCCAAGCAAAGCCTTTCTTCTCAGGGTTTGCTCCTAGAGTTAACCTCTCATTCTGAAAAAGCATACCATTTCAACATAGAAGGGATTTTAAAAATCACTTCCTCTAATGCCTTCATTTCACAAAGAAGGAAAAGGAGGTTGCTGACGGTTAAGTTCCTCCGGGCAGATCCTGGTCCAGATTGTTATCTGAGACTCTCATGCTTAGCTTAGGACCTGGTAAGATCAGGTCCTCAGGAGGAATCAAAATGAATTACAAACCCGAAGTGAAGGTGGAGTGAGAGTCAGTGAAGCAGGAGGTCTTACTTGGTAAGACCTCAAATTACTTACTTGTAATTTGAGAAATTACACCAACTGACTGGAGGCTACTCTTGACCTCCCAAAGTCAACCAACAGCTGTTCTCAGTCTTCCCCTCTCAGTTCCCTAAGCTGGTCCCTAAGCTGCCCAATATAGAGAGGCACCTTAGGGCTCAGGGAAGATTGAATTGAACCTTATTGATTTTTCCTGTTTATTTTTGCCCATATTAGCGTAGATGATGTGGATTACAAATGGTCAGACCACATACTCTAAAATGTGACTCCTCTGGGAGTTTTTAATCTATGCAAGACACAGACTAGCACAGCAAGGGAAAATGAAAATATCTCAGCTTCATTAGAGGAAATTTATGAGCTTGTCTAGGTCTCCATGGTGACCAAAAGACAGGATCTATTTGTAGATGCCAGTACCTGTAGACGACCTCAGGTATGGGACGGAGCTACGTTTGCTGATCACAAACTACGTCCCAGGTTGCCTAACATATATTTCTTTATTTCATCCTTAAAATTCCTATGAGGAAAAAAAAAATTCCTATGAGGTGGCTTATCTTTTCCCATTTAGAATGGAGGAAATGGAGACTCAGAGGCCCCAAGCTATATTTGCTAAAGACCACACAGACCTCAGATGGTTGGATGGCATCACCAATTCACTGGACATGAACTTGGGCAAACTCTGGGAGATGGTGAGAGACAGAGAAGCCTGGTCTGCTGCAATTCACGGGGTCACAAAGAGTTGGACACGACTTGGCAGCTAAACAACAACACACAGACCTGATCTGAACTCAAGTCTATCTGGCCCTGAAGACTCTGCAAATTGAACTTTTAAAAACTGTGTTTAGATTCACTCACTGGTGTAAGCTGTTATAAAACCGCACAGAAGGAGTTTCCTGGTGGCCTTTGGTTAGGATTCTGGGCTTTCACTGCCGTGGACTACAGTTCAATATCTGGTCGGGGAACTGAGATCCTGCAAGCCACATGGTGCAAAAAAAAAAAATAAAAAAAAAATAAACAAACAAAACCTCACAGACACTCACACATGCCCAAGGAAGCACATCAGAGAGGGCGCCAGGATTCAGCCCATTTTTGCTGTTCTCCTTTTTCCTACTTTAGTTTCTTTCTTCTCTGCTCCGTGAGAAAAAGAATCAGCTTGCTTCACTTAATCATAATTACGCAGAGTGGCGTTCTGGCCCTCCAAGGGTGACTGTCTTAGATCAAGGTTCAATCCTTGTCTAACCAGTTGAGCCTGGTGGTGAGTGCAGGTTCTCTGGGACGCAGACCCTGAAGCATGCACTTAAGCACAAGAGTTTATGTCGAAGGTGCAGGGCAGAGTGGTAGGAGAGTACAGAAGTGACCCAAGAAAAGGGTGGCGTGTTATTAAACCAGGAAAGAGTAGAGTAAATTCCCCGAGAAAAACCCAGCACAAAATATACGCCTCAGGTTTTCCTCACCTGAAATCGGGGGGAACAGAGGTATTTATACACGAGCTCTCTGAGTCACCTGTTGAGGGCTGCTTCTTGGGAGTGCCGCTGTCATTTTCAGCTAGATCTGTACCTGGAAAGAACAACCTTCCTCAATTCTGGAGGGTGGGGGAAGCCTTTAGGCTGAGAAAAGCAGATACTGGCAGCTGGAAATGTGCTGGAGTCCATTAAAAGGCTACAGGGGCACTTCCCTGGTAGTCCAGTGGTTAAGTTTTTACCTTCCAATGCAGGGGTGTGACTTTGATACCTGGTAGAGGAACTAAGGTCCCGCAAGCCATAGGGTATGGCCAAAAATTTAAGAAAAAAAAAAAAAGACCCCAGGGAATTGGGAAGGACAGCAAGAGCTTCTGCCACACCAGAGTGGCAGGGACACAGAAGCAAAAGCATGGTGACCTTTCTGCAAGGCTCTGCCCCTGGACACCTGGTTCAGAAGAGAACAAAGAGGGTGGCAGACACTGAGTGTGATTTAGATGCTTCTCATAGACAATGCCTCCCACTCCTTTGAGAAGACCAAACTGTTTTTCCAACATAATCTGTAATAATAGCAGATTTCATAACATTTCACGCATGAGCCCATTCCTCTCGAATTCCTGCAGGGTAGCACTGTTGTTTTCATTTTACAGAAGGGAAAACTGAGGCTAAGATAACAGAGACAATAATATACTTTTATTGTAATTGACACTATCGTGCCAATCTCTGCTGTTACAGCAAATGACTCAGTTATATACTATATGCATTCTATTTTTATATTCTTTCCATTATGGTTTAACCGCAGGATATTGAATCTAGTTCTCTGTGCTCTACAGTGTGTTAGTTGCTCATTCGTGTCTGGCTCTTTGCAACCCCATGGACTGCCAGTATCCTCTGTCCATGGGATTCTCCAGGCAAGAATACTGGAGTGGGGTGCCATTTCCTTCTCCAGGGGATCTTCCTGACCCAGGGATTGAACCCAAGTCTCCTGCATTGCAATTGAATTCTTTACTGTCTGAGCCACTACGGAAGCCCATGCTGTACAGTAGGACCTTGTTGTTCATTCATTCTGTATATAGTAGTTTGCATCCACCTGGCAATACAGGTGACACAGGTTCGATCTCTGGGTCAGGAAGATCACCTTGGCAGAGTGGCTTTACCTTAGACTTTTATAGGAAGAAGTAGGTAAGTCATAGGTGGCGTGATGTAGAGTTGGAATTGTTCTGCAATCAGAAGTCTCAACCAGCTGATTAGGAAGTGTTTATCCAAATCACTGCAGATGGTGTCTGCAGCCATGAAATTAAAAGACTCTTGCTCCTTGGAAGAAAAGCTTTTAAGATGAAGGTCAAGCCCTTAACGCCTCCAGGCCCCACCGATCTGGCCTCACTATAGACCCGCTACCCGACACCCCCACCCCGGACACTCCAGCCTTGCTGCTCTTTCTGGAATATTCGATGCTCTCTCTTGCTGTAGAGCTCTTCTGGCTCAAGTTGTGCCCTTTTCCTCCAAAGCTAACATCCCCTGCCTTCAACCACAGGCTAGCACTGACACCTCAAGGAGGCTATATACCGCCTCGATAGTCAGATCAGGTTTCTTTGTTAAAAATCCTCAACTACAAGAAGTTTAACAATCAATTTGAAACTACTTACCTTCATTTGAATGTCTTCTAAATATGTTGCTGTTGTTCAGTCACTAAGTCGTGTCTGACTCTTTATGAACCCATGGACTGCAATGTGGCAGGCTTCCCTGCTCTTTATCATCTTCCTGAGTTTGCTCCAAATCATGTCCATTGAGTTAATGATGCCATCCAACCATCTCATCCTGTCATCCCCTTCTCCTCCTGCCTTCAGTCTTTCCTAGCATCAAGGTCTTTTCCAATGAGTCAGTTCTTTGCATCAGGTGGCCAAAGTATTGGAGTTTCAGCTTCAGCATCAGTCCTTCCCATGAATATTCAGGACTGATTTCCTTTAGGATGGACTGGTTGGATCTCCTTGTAGTCCAAGGGACTCTCAAGAGTCTTTTCCAACACCACAGTTCAAAAGCACCAATTATTTGGCACTCAGCCTTCTTTATGGTCCAACTCTCACATCTGTACATGATTACTGGAAAAACCATAGCTTTGACTATATGGACCTTTCTTGGCAAAGTGATGTCACTGCTTTTTAATATGCTGTCTAGGTTTGTCATAACTTCTCTTCCAAGGAGTAAGCTTATTTTATTTTGTGGCTGAAGTTATCATTTACAGTGATTTTGGAACCCAAGAAAATAAAATCTGTCACTGTTTTCACTTTTCCCCTTCTATTTGCCATGAAATGATGGCTCTGGATGCCATGATCTTAGTTTTTTTGGAATGTTGAATTTTAAGCCAGCTTTTTCTAGAATATGTAAAAAGTATTAAACAACTGTATCTTCCATGCTTCCATGTATAATCAGAACAGATAGCTACATTCTTATGAGCAGTGAGTACCTGCTAAACTAATTATATTTATTAACTAATTGAATCCTCATTATAATCCTATTATACTATTATTAATGTCATACGAACAAACTGAGCTCACAGAAGTTTGATAATTTTACTGATGATCACCCAGCAAGTAAATGACAGGGCTGGAGTTTGAACCTTGGTCAGTTTCCTTAGACCAACCATTGAAGGACCCTATTTCCCTTAGTTATTGTTGACCCAGGGCCTGGAAAGTTCGGTATGATTCCTTCACCTTGCTTCAGGCTTGTGTCTGAACAACTCCACCTCAGAATAGGCACATTCTTTTTTCTTTTTAAACTTTTGTTTTTATTTTTTAAGTTGTGAAAGTATGACAACACATTTACAGGAGACTTGGGAAATATAGAACAAAGGTCCATATAGTTCCACTATATTTTACAATAATTTGTTTTATGTAGTTAAATTAAGATTTTTAGTTGGAGTTTCAATATCAGACTCTCAGAAATTAATAGGATGAATGTTCAGAGAAGTAGAAGGATACAGTAGACCTGAAAAGCATTGTGAACCAATTCGGCATAATTCAGACTTACACAACTTTCACACAGTAGCAGGATGTAAATCCTCCTCAAGCTCAGAATGGGCACATTTTTCTCCTCGGCTGGCTATCACATTCCCTCATCAGGGAAGCAAGGCCTGGGACCCACGCTGTACCCTTCAGATGACTTTGCTAATCTTTGCTCTGGCCTGCTGGCTCAAGACTGGAAGCCTCCCTTTGGAGGGAAATTGTTCATTTCCTCGTTACTGAGGGACATCTCCTCAGAGTACCCAAGTTCTGACAACAAACACCCACTCAGATAACCAGAAAAATCCAAACCCAGCTGAACACTTCAGAAGACAGATTGTCTGCTGTTTCTCTTTTTACACAATAAACTTTTGAAATGCTGTGAGGGGAAAAAAAAATTCTGGAATTTGTAGATATTTAGATGCTTTGAGGAAGCTGGCTGTTTGAGAAACCCCCATGTGAAGGCTTTTGTTAAGTGGAGAACTGGATTT
Source organism: Ovis aries (assembly GCF_016772045.2). NCBI lineage: Eukaryota > Metazoa > Chordata > Mammalia > Artiodactyla > Bovidae > Ovis > Ovis aries. The sequence goes on along the minus strand of NC_056055.1, from coordinate 9,197,301 downwards.
GTAATTCAAACAATTACCCCTAGCCAGCTAAAAACAACAGCTTCTGTTTTTTCTGGCACTTTCTATAGACTAGAAACTGTATAAATTTTCACATCTACCATCTTTTTTCATAACAACTTTATTGTGACATAATTCACATACTGTACCATTTGCCCTTTTAAAATATACACTTTGGTGTTTTAAGTATATTCACAAGAGTATGCAACCGCCACCCCACCTAATTTCAGAACATTTCCATCATCCCCAAAAGAAAACCCACGGCAGTCAGCACTCTTAATTCCGTCTTCTCCCAGCTCCGTTAGTCACTGTAGGGGAGCAAAACTTGCCACCCCAAAATGTCTCTTTAGCAGGCAGATTCTTCTGAACTGAAAATAATCAAGACCTAAAAGACTTAGGAAGAAATTTTGACCTTCCTCCTAACTGCTTGAAGAATCTAAAGAGAGGGCCTACAAAGAATATGGATAGGTATCGGGAGAAATTCTTAAAAGACCAGAGTCCACTCTGTGTCCCACTGACCTTTCATGGCCCAGCAAACACTTTTTTTTTTTTTTTTTTTTTTACCAAACGTTTGCTTTTCTATCTCTGTGTCAATTGCCTTCCTCCCCCTTTGAAGTCCCGAACCTCTACCCACAACATTGTCTTTTGCTTCAGCTGAAGATGGTATTTAAGGTGAGAGTTTCAGCTATTTTGGTGAGTTAGTGTTCCTGGGTCTCTTCATGCACACATGTTATTAAGTTTTGCTTGATTTTCTCCTGCTAATTTATCTCATGGTAATTGCATTCTTAGACCAGCCATAAGAATCTAGAAGGGGAGAGGAAATTTTCTTCCTCCTTAACAGTTGGCAGTGAGGATGGGATGCAGCTTTAGCGACTGGACACGATTCGCCCCAAAGCTGCTGCAGTGAAGAGATCCTGGGAAAGCTGACAAAACATGGCAGAAGGTGAGAATCCTTACCGAGTCTGTCAGTCTCCTGGATCGCTGCCATTAGGATCTGTTGGAAACAAGAATGGCAAGAGTTTTCCTCTTTCCTAAAATCAGGTTATCAGGTGGAAATATTTGTAGGGTTCCTTGGACTCAGCAACTCTTGAAATTCGATGGAGTGCTCTCAGCTTGTTTCTTCTTTTCTTCTCAGAGATGATCCCTGTTTCTCTTTGTGTCTGTCTTTTGTGTTCTTTGTTATAAAAGGAGGAAACCCATTGGTCTGATTAGGTTTTCCTTTTGCCTTGCTCTGTGTTTTGAGAGCTTGGCTTGCAAACCCGTTGGAAGATTCTCTCTGGTCTCTGCCATCTGGAAGGCACACACACTGGTGTGTGTTTGGCAGCCAGTCAAATAGACTGGGATTCCTAGCAGTCCCTTTGTCAAGCTGTGCCATCTCTCAGGGAAGTTTGTCATAAGGGGCCCCAGCCCCTAAGGGGCCTCTGTCATCTGAACCTTTGTTGCTTTATTAGTGATGCAATACAGGTCTTCACTTTTAAAACTGTTGTTGGACCTTTCTGGACCTTGTGAAGATAGCATCCTTTGCCTTCTCTTATGCAGATGCCTCTTGCAGCTTAACTGTGTTGCTCTTAAGATATGACTTGTCAATGGCCAGAAGATGGATCCTTTAAATTGAAACACTGGCAAGGTTTTTAGACAGCTCTCACCATAAAAAGCTGTCTCATTGGTACCTGTAAAAAAATCAAATTTAAAGGTTGATACAATATAACAGCTAACTTTAAGCATAACAACAATAGCAGTTTGGGAAGCCTTGGATGGAGTCCGATTGATATCTTTGCTTCCTCTCATGGGTCTTACAGAGGCTAGTAAAAAAATATTAAATTTATTAACAAGACAATTAAAAGCTGAGAGGAACGTTAAGGGATTCTTTCCATTAAGCTGTCTGATCATATATGAGTCTATGCATGTCTATCTCAAATATGACATTCCAGGCAAAGCCCTGGTAATATAACCAATGTTTGCAATTGTATTCTAAGAACAGATTCTTAGTGAATTTATGCAAGTAACAATATCACCTGAAAATAAGAATATTCCCTCAGTTCAGTTCAGTCATTCAGTTGTGTTTGACTCTTTGTGATCCCATGGACTGCAGCATGCCAGGCTTTCCTGTCCATCAACAACTCCCAGAGTTTATTCAAACTCATATCCATCGAGTCGATGATGCTATCAAAGCATCTCATCCTCTGTTGTCCCCTTCTCCTCCCGCCGTCAACCTTTCCCAGCATCAGGGTCTTTTCCAATGAGTCAGTTCTTCGCATCAGGTGGCGAAAGTACTGGAGTTTCAGCTTCAGCATCAGTCCTTCCAATGAATATTCAGGACTGATCTCCTTTAGGATGGGCTGGTTGGATCTCCTTGCAGTCCAAGGGACTCTCAAGAATCTTCTCCAACACTACAGTTCAAAAGCATCAATTCTTCAGTGCTCAGCTTTCTTTATAGTCCAACTCTCACATCCATACATGACTACTGGAAAAAACATAGCTTTGACTAGAGGGACCTTTGTTGGCAAAGTAATGTCTCTGCTTTTTAATAAGCTGTCTAGGTTGGTCATAGCTTTTCTTCCAAGGAACAAGCAAGAGTTTCCAAATTCTAGGAGATTAGGTAGGGAGAAAAATATTTCAAACAAAAAGTGATAAACTTATAATCATATCCATCAGCTCATATTTAGACGACCTTCGTGCCTGTTACTGCATGAGACACTCAGTTTACCAGAACAGCTGATGACATCATAAGAGAGATTTTAAACTGCAAAAGATGCTTAGACCCTGACATCTAGAAGTCTTCTTGACTGGCATTTCTCAGGACTAAGACAATAGGTTTATAATTTGCTCCAATCATTTATCTTTATTTTTCTTTTGTCTCCCTAGAAATGTACTGCTTACACTTTATAAACCTAACTTTGATTACCCTCCTGCATCACGGCCTCATGAAATGAACTTAACTGCACTGACTTAGTGTCAAGACTAAAGGAACTGGCTTAGTGAGATGGAACAGTCTCTACCAACTCAGCTTCTGGACTGCGAAACTTTTCTTTTTTTGCCACACCACACGGCATGCGGGGTCTTAGTTCCCAGACCTGGGACTGAACCTACGCTCCCTGCAGTGGAAGCACAGATCCTTAACCACTGGACTGCTAGTGAAGTCCTGGACTGTGAAACTTCTTAAAAGAGGCTTCAAGGGTGGTAATGTAGGGAGGCAAAACTTGCCACCCCAAAATGTCTCTTTAGCATGCAGACTATTTTGAACTGAAAATAGTCAAGGCCCAAAAAAGACACAGGAGGAAACGCTGACCTTTCCCTTAACTGCCTGAAGAATTTAGACAGAAGGCCTCTTACGGTAGTAGAGCTATCCCCAGAGATGTCTGCAAAGAATATGGGCTAAGTGTGATGGGGAGATTCTTAGAGACTGGAGTCCACTCTAAGTCCCATTGACCCTGCATGGCCCAGCAAACATTTATTCACCAAACATTTGCTCTTCCATCTTATGTTAATTGCCTTCCTCCTTGAAAGCCCCAAACCCCTACCAGTAATATCCTCTATTGTTTTCAGCTGAAGATAGTGTTTAAGGTGAGATTTCAAACACTTTGGTGAATTACTGTCTCTTTGTATCTCTCTATTTTATGTGTATTAAGCTTTGTTTGATTTTCTCCTGTTAATTTCTCTCATGTCAATTTAATTCTCAGAAGAACTTGAAAGGTTAGAGGAAATTTTCTGTGTCTGCAACACACCACAAACTACTCACTATCTCTATAGATTTGTCTAATTTGAATATTTCATATAAGTGGAACTTACAATATGCGGTATTTTGTGTCTAGTTTCTATCACTTAGCATGAGGTTACCAAGGTCCACTCATCCTAAACCATGTACAATTACCACATTCCCTTTAATGACCAAATAATACTCATTGTCAAGAAAGGACACATTCTGTTATCCACTCATCAGATGATGGGCACTGGACTCGTTTCCACTTTGGGGCTACTAATATCTCTTATTTATATTTATTTTAATTTTTAATTGAGATACAGTTCACATACAATATTATATGTTTCAGTTATACAACAGAGTGATTCAACAATTTTTAAAGGTTAGACTAGATTTATAGTTATTATAAAGCATTAGCTATATTCCCTATGTTGTATAATATATCCTTATAATTATTTATTTTATACATTGTAGTTTGTGCCTCTTCATTCCCTACCCCTACCTTACCCCCCAGTCTTTTCTCTATATCTGAGAGTCTTTTTCTTTCTCTTTTGTTATTTTTACTAGTTTGTTGTATATTCTAGATTGCACATACAATGCCATACAAGATTTGTCTTTTCCCCTATGATTTATTTCACTAAAGCACCATGCTTTCCAAGTCCACCCAAGTTACTGCCAATAGCAAGATTTCATTCTTTTTTATGGCTGAGTAGTATTTCCTTGCATACATAAAAGACATCTTCTTTATCCATTTATCTGGTGGTGGGCATTTAGGTTGTTTCCACATGTGGCAATGGTAAATAATGCTGCTATAAACATTAGAGTGCATGAGCCTTTCTGCATTATTGTTTGGGAGATTATATATATACACACACATATATACACAGGACTGAGCGACTGAACTGACTGATATATATCTCCAGCTCTTTTAATTCTACCCTTCTAAACTTATCACTGCTCCAAAATCACTGCAGATGGTGATTGCAGTCATGAAATTAAAAGATGCTCGCTCCTTGGAAGAAAAGCTATGACCAACCTAGACAGCATATTAAAAAGCAGAGACATTACTTTGCCAACAAATGTCCGTCTAGTCAAAGCTATGTTTTTTCCAGTAGTCATGTATGGATGTGAGAGTTGGACCATAAAGAAAGCTGAGAACTGAAGAACTGATGCTTTTTTTTTTTTTTTTTGTTCTTCAGTCTTTATTTTTTTCATTGATCTTAAGCCTCTGTTTATTTATTTATTTTTTTTAATTTTAGTTTTTTATTTTTTAAATTTTGAACTGTGGTGTTGGAGAAGACTCTTGAGAGTCCCTTGGACTGCAAGGAGATCAAACCAGTCCACCTTTGCCTGTGTGGACCACAATGAACTGTGGAAAATTCTGAAAGAGTTGGGAATACCAGACCACCTGACCTGCCTCTTGGGAAATCTGTATGCAGGTCAGGAAGCAACAGTTAGAACTGGACATGGAACAACAGACTGGTTCCAAATAGGAAAAGGAGTATGTCAAAGCTGTATATTATCACCCTGATTATTTAACTTCTATGCAGAGTACATCATGAGACACGCTGGGCTGGAAGAAGCACAAGCTGGAATCAAGATTGCTGGGAGAAATATCAATAACCTCAGATATGCAGATGACACCACCCTTATGGCAGAAAGTGAAGAGGAACTAAAAAGACTCTTGATGAAAGTGAAAGAGGAGAGTGAAAAAGTTGGCTTAAAGCTCAACATTCAGAAAACAAAGATCATGGCATCTGGTCCCATCACTTCATGGGAAATAGATGGGGAAACAGTGGAAACAGTGTCAGACTTTGTTTTTCGGGGCTCCAAAATCACTGGAGATGGTGACTGCAGCCATGAAATTAAAAGACGCTTACTCCTTGGAAGAAAAGCTATGACCAACCTAGACAGCATATTGAAAAGCAGAGACATTACTTTGCGAACAAAGGTCTGTCTAGTCAAGGCTATGGTTTTCCAGTGGTCATGTATGGATGTGAGAGTTGGACTGTGAACATAGCTGAGCGCTGAAGAATTGATGCTTTTGAACCGTGGTGTTGAAGAAGACTCTTGAAAGTCCCTTGGACTGCAAGGAGATCCAACCAGTCCATTCTGAAGGAGATCAGCCCTGGGATTTCTTTGGAAGGAATGATGCTAAAGCTGAAACTCCAGTACTCTGGCCACCTCATGCGAAGAGTTGACTCATTGGAAAAGACTCTGATTCTGGGAGGGATTGGGGGCAGGAGGAGAAGGGGACGACAGAGGATGAGATGGCTGGATGGCATCACTGACTCGATGGACGTGAGTCTGATTGAACTCCAGGAGTTGATGATGGACAGGGAGGCCTGGCGTGCTGCAATTCATGGGGTTGCAAAGAGCTGGATACAACTGAGCGTCTGAACTGAAAGGAGATCAGTCCTGAATATTCATTGGAAGGACTGATGCTGAAGCTGAAGCTCCAATACTTTGGCCACCTGATGCAAAGAACTGACTCATTGGAAAAGACCCTGATGCTGGGAAAGACTGAAGGCAGGAGGAGAAGGGGATGACAGAGGATGAGATGGTTTGATGGCATCATCGACTTCATGGACATGAGTTTGTGTAGGCTCTGGGAGTTGGTGATGGACAGGGAAGCCTGGTGTTCTGCAGTCCATGGAGTCTCAAAGAGTCAGACACAACTGAGTGACTGAACTGAAATTTATCACATGAAACTGTTATGAGGTAGGAATTCAGCTCCTTTGAAGTAGAGAGATACTTTTATCTAAAAGTTTTGACATAAGTCTTATGTTCTTGGTGCATCACCTGGTCTTTGCTACAGCCCATAACATTCTCATAGAAGGGCACAATGGGTCAGATGTTCCACTCGGTAGACCTGGTAGATTCAAACACCCTTGTCCTCAGTCATGTCTGAGTCTTTGAGACCCCATAGACTGTAGCCCACCAGATTACTTTTTCCATGGGATTTTATCGGCAAGAATACTGGAATGGGTTACCATTTCCTTCTGCAAGGGATCTTCTCCACCCAAGAATTGAACCACATCTCTTACAGCTCCTGCAATGGCAGGCAGATTCTTTACCGTTAGTGGCATCTGGGATAACCCTCAAACACCCTACCTGACAGTTAACAGGGGTTTGCCTTTGGGCAATTTACTTAACCTCCCTGAACTGCAGGTTGGTCAACAACAAAATGGGGTTAATAACACTACTTCTAATTTACCATAAGGAGTTGTCAAGCATTTAGGACACTGTCATATCATAAACTCAACTCCTGGCTTCCTATCTCCCTATTTGTGGTGGGAGATGTCTTTGTCGTTCCCTGCAAATCCACATATGTGGGTCTTTTTCTTTAATCACCCTCCACCCGCACCATCCCCACTCTTCTTTCCTGGCTAGCTTCTCATTCTTCTGATCTCATTTTAAATGTCACTTCTTTGGAAGCATCTTCAGACACCTCATTAACTCCCTCTCCTTACTCCTTCTCAGAACAACCTATGTTGTTCATTACTTTACCACACTTTGTAATTTTCTATTTAGTTGACCTACTCTGTTTTTGTCCATCATCTGGAAACTCCACCAGGCACCTTGTGTCTCGCTCTCCTCAGTAGCCTCAGTACAAACGTGGTCTCGGTTTGCAGCACGCCTTCATCAAATATTTACAGAAAACGCTCCAATCCTTTCCTGAACTCAGCTTCGGAGAGGGAACGCATCTCTCCTCAAACCACACGGATTAGTGGCACACTTGACCCTCAAGTCTCCCTATCCCAAATCAGATTCCAACCCAAGATCCCGGGTAAGAAGTTTAACCTGCTTCCTAATACATTCTGAGGGCCAAGGAAAGTTTCAGAAACGCGGAGTAGAGCAGTGTGCAGAATAAGAGAAAGTGATTTGACCTGGCCCTTCCTCTCTGGATCTCAATGTAAGTTTATTGTAAAGGGAAGGGGGAGATTACTGCAATAACGACGTGACAGAACCACCACAAAGATAGAACCAGACAAATGCCAGGCCGAAACTTGCTCTTGAGACAGGAAGACAGATGCTGCGCAGGCCCAGTCAAGCCGCTCCACTCTCCCGCCTCCTCCCCGCCTCTTGCCCCGCCCCGAGTCGCAGGGCCCGCAGCGCAGTCAGCTGACGCGGCGTGACGGAGGTCACGTGACGGTGGGCGGGGCTACAGGCGCAAGCGCAGATCGTGCGCGTCTGGATCAGCTGACCCGAGGGGGCGATTTGGCTGAGGTAGGCCGCTGTCTGCCGCCTCGGAGTCGCCGCCGCTGGCGCCGTCGCCATAGCCATGGCCAGTCAGTCGCAGGGCATCCAGCAGCTGCTCCAGGCGGAGAAACGGGCCGCCGAGAAGGTGTCCGAGGCCCGCAAGCGTGAGTTTGGGATTGAGGCAGCCCAGCGTGGCGCGAGTCCAGGGATTGCGGCTAGGCCGCGAGGGGTGGTAGGTGGGTTAGGACCGAAAAACTGTGGACCAGACGGGGGAGGGGGATGGTTACAGTCGGGGATGCTTGTGTGACTCGCAGCTCTCCGGATCCGAGCCTCTGGAAGTCTTGGAGGTCGCCTGAGAGCTGCGATGTGGGCTAATAGATAGGGTGTGGAATCAGTAATAGATGGACGACCTTCTTAGGGCCTGAGAGGCGAATAAAATGGACTGTCCAAACGGAAGTTATTGTCTCCATCGTTTACCGTGTTACCCAGCCTGGAAACGGTCCTCTTCGCCACGTCTCAGACCCTCCCTCATTCGCCATGTTTAGTCACTTGGCAAGGCGTTATTGTTCACTTGTCTCCATCCCTGCAGCCAGCATCTTAGTCCAGGACGCCAAGTTTTCTGAGATGCCCGTAGCAGCCTAGTTCGTTAATTCCTTAATACGTGCCAAACGCAGTACGCCGTTCATTTGTGGTTTCTTATTGAAGTTTTCAAAGCCCCAGTGAAAGAAGCAGCTATTGGGTAGATTAATTGAGGGTGAGAGGAGGGCTAGAGTTGAGAAATGAGAAGTTACTAAAGAACTTAATAGGAGGATCGAATCTAATTGTTGAGTGGGAGACTTCCTCCTCTCCAGTTCATTCTTCTCAGTGTAGTCAGAGTCATATATCTCAGTTGCCACTCTGATTTCCTCCTGTAGTCACCAGACCTTTAGTGTCTGCAGAATAAAGCCTAAATTCCTTAAGAGGGTGTAGGAGGTGCTTTTGAATCAGGCTCTGTTTTCTCTAATCTCTTAGGTATTGCCCAAAGACACGTTGGTTTATATCACCTTCAAGCCTTTGCACAGTTGGTTCCTGATTGGAAAAGCCTTTTCCTACTTTACTCTCCTTATTCTCACACACATAGTCTTCCTTCAGATCTTAAAATTTAGGTAATAGTTATTCCAGGAAACTTGCCCTAACTTGGTCTTTACCCCTCAGACTAGGTTAGACCTCCTCCCCAAGTGCCTATTTCTGTCCTCACAGTGCAGTAACCTGTTTCTTCATATGGCCCACTTACTAGTATAAGCTCCTGGAGAACAGGAACTGTGTCTAATTAAACTTTATTTATTCAGTTTCCTATATGGTGAGATAGATGTTTCTATTCCTATTTTACCCAGGGAAAGTTGGGACCCAGAGAAAAATGATATGACCATACCCTGGGACACAACATAGCTGGGGTAAAAATACCAAAAACTGGTAATTTCAGTATTCTCTTGATTTTCTTTCTTTTTTTTTTCCAATCATAAGATTTACACTCTTTGTACTCAAGCCTGGCTCTGGTACTTTCTCAGTTAGGGGTCATATGACACTTTGTATTTTATTGAAATAGCTTTTTTTGAGGGGGGCTGGAGATAGGAAGAAATTTTCTGTTCTTGCTCTGGTTACTGGAAAGTTCTGTGTTCCTCATGGAGTATTCTCATCATACTCTTGATGAGTATTTCCAGAATGACTTCTCAGAGTGTGTCTTATGATGGATCATCAGCAACAGAAGTTGTATCTGTTGGGAAATGTGTGAGAATATTTGGGGAAAGTGCAGGAACAGTTACTTGGCATATGGTTAAAAATGATCGAGTGCTTTGGAGGTAGGGGTTGTGATTTACACCTTCCTTTTTCCTGTCAGACCTGGTGCAGGGACTTGTATATCTCCGGTAGCTGTTACATAATGATGGAAAGAATTTGTTTTGAAGGATTTAAATTTATGTCTAATATATATCTCAGGATTTGCAGTAGTTAGGAATAGAATTATTAAGACCTACAATTTGAAAAAGTTATTGCCTTTCTTGATCTGTAGTCATGGTTGACACGCCCAGTTAGGAATTGGAAAGAGACAGTACATGATGCAGTACAGTGGTCCAGCCCAATTTTTCATGAAATCATTGTGTCATTGGAGTGAAACAGCAATGCTGGCCTGTACATGTAAGGCCCTCAAAAACAAACAAACAAACAAATGGACTTAAAAGAAATTATTTCCTGCTCAAATACTTTTTGGTTTTCTGAGAAGCAAGTCAGAATTGAATTTTGAAGATGTTTGCTGACAGGCAGAGAATGGTTTTCTGTGATTGTGGTTTTCATTCTGTCTGCCCTCTGATGGATGAGGATAAGAGGCTTGTGCAAGCTTCCTGATGGGAGGGACTGGCTGTAGGGAAAACTGGATCTTCAACAGTTAGAACTGGACATGGGACAACAGACTGGTTCAAAATTGGGAAAGGGATACATTGAGGCTGTATATTGTCACCCTGCTTATTTAAATTACATGTGAGTACATCACGTGAAATGCTGGGCTGGATGAATCACAAGCTGGAATCAAGATTGCTGGGAGAAATATCAGTAACCTCAGATATGCAGATGGCACCACCCTTATGGCAGAAAGTGAACAGGAATTAAAGAGCCTCTTGATGAAGGTGAAAGAGGAGAGTGAAAAAGCTCACTTAAAACTCAGCATTCAAAAAACTAGGATCGCGGATTCCAGATCCATCTCTTCATGGCAAATAGATGGGAAAACGATGGAAACAGTGACAGACTTTTTATTTTCTTGGGCTCCAGAATCACTGTGGTCAGTGACTGCTTTCATGAAAGTAAAAGACACTTGCTCCTTGGAGGAAAAGCAATGAGAAACCTAGACAGTGTATTAAAAAGCAGAGATTACTTTGTCTAGTCAGTTTAGTCAGTTTGTCTAGTCATGTCTACTGGTTTTTTCCAGTAGTCATGTATGGATGTGAGAGTTGGACCATAAAGAAGGCTGAATGCCGAAAAATTGATGCCTTTGAACTGTGGTGCTGGAGAAGACTCTTGAGAGTCGCTTGGACAGCATGAAGATCAAACCAGTCAATCGTAGAGGAAATTAACCCTGTTACTCATTGGAAAGACTGATGCTGAAGCTCCAATACTTGGGCCACCTGATGTGAAGAACTGACTCATTGGAAAAGACCCTGATGCCAGGAAAGCTTGAAGGCAGGAGGAGAACGAGAGGACAGAGGATGAGATGATAGATGGCATCATTGATCCAATGAACACAAATTTGAGCAAACTCCAGGAGATGGTGAAGGACTGGTGTGCTGCAGTCCATGGAGTTGCAAAGAGTCAGATGAGACTGAGTGCCTGAACAACAGTAGCAAGAGAATGGTTAACCTTAAGTAATTAACTCGGGGAGCCATGGGAGCTGGGAGTGATTGCAAGTGGTATTGTGAAAATGTGGGGCTACTGTGCAATATTCAGGCCAAGTTAAAATTTGTTGGTTCGGGAAATAATCTTGGCTTTGTTGGCCTTGAATGTATAGCTGATGAGGATGGCATGTGGAGTACTGGGGTAGAGGTCAGCTGGAGCAGACCCTAAGTGGTGGGCCGTAAATAGTACTGGAGAAAATACATACCTAGGGAAATACTCCTTTTCGTTGTTTTAGACTAGCCTCCTTTAGTATTAATGTCCTGGGGTTATCACCAGTCCAAAATTCTGTTGTTAATCAGGAGTTGTTGCTATTGTTGTTTAGTCTCCAAGTGGTGTTTGACTCTTTGCAACCCCACGGACTGCAGCCTGCTAGGCCCCTCTGTCCATGGGATTTCCCAGGCAAGATCAGGAGGTGGACGGTTAAATTCAGTTTCATTCATCTACATGGACTGTGTGGGATTTGGGCAGTTGATATGCAATGAATTATAAGTTTTCTTTTATTTTTTAATTCTTTTTAAAATTTTAATTGGAGGATAATTGTTTTACAGTGTTGTGTTGGTTTCTGCTGTACAACAGCATGAGTCAGCTAGAAGTATACATATATTCCCTCCCTCTTAGGCTGCCCTCCCAACAGCTTGCTTTTAAGATGCAGAATGTCTTTCACTCTGAATTAAATAAGTGTTCAGATTGATTGCCTAGGACCTCCCACCCCACCCCCCAATTTGTGTATCTGAGAAATTTGGACAGAGAAACTTACTGATCTTGAGGTCCATTTTCATAAAAACTATGCTCTTCCAGAAACCAGAGCTTCTGTGTTTCCTCACTTAACATGCTTGTACAGTCTTAGGTCCAGTGCTCCACATCTGAGAAGAATTTCTTCTCAGAACCAGTTTCCTTATTTCCTTGTGCACAGGCATGGATATTAGTTTCCAATATTACATCATCCGTTTCATTAGTTACAGTTTACGTTGATATCCTCTGGGAGCATGTTAGCCACCTCGGTAAGCTAGCTGAGCTCCGATTAGAATCAGCAGCATACTTAAGTGTTTTACTTCTCAGGGAGAGAATTCCCCAGATGGCTTATGTCGCCCATTTTATGTTGATTCTTAGTAGTTGAGGTTGAGAAAATATTCTGACACATTCCAAAGTGTTTCGCATAATTTTTACAGTCTGTTAGTATAGAAGGTGGTCCTTTTTATCGAGTCACTTCCCAGTGAAGTACAGTCTAGTCAAGTACAGGAGGTAGGAACCTGTACTATTGGTTAGCTCTCAATTCCCTTTCTCCCTCTTCCCTCCACGTGTCTGTTGAGACTGTATCATCAAACTTTTGTCACTGTTTATGGTTAGAATTTACCATCTCAGTCTCTGCTTCCTCTTCTGCTTGTCTCTTAACCACTTCCTTTGAAAACAGGAAAGAACCGGAGGCTGAAGCAGGCCAAAGAAGAAGCCCAGGCTGAAATTGAACAGTACCGCCTGCAGAGGGAGAAGGAGTTCAAGGCCAAGGAAGCTGCGGTGAGTCCAGTGAATTTTCATTATTGCCTTAGTTTCCTGAGGCTTCCTTCCTCTCAGGCTCCCAAAATAGTCAGCATAGCTCAGTGATTCTGATTCTGGTAAAAATTTGAAAACTGGGTTATTGGATGCTTAGGCTGAATCCCTCAGGATGATTAGTTTTTAACATTTGAATTCTAGTCTTCACTTAGATAAATAATGAAATTTTAATAGCTATAATTAGATATTAAATATAGATAACTTTATGGAGATATATGTGATTTAATATATATTAAATATAGATAATATTAAATATCTTTAAACGGTGAATGTGTGCCAGATGCAGAGGATCAGCTGTGAACAGAAATAGACATGGTCCTTAGCTTACAGTCTGGTGGTCAGGGACACTCAGTAATAAAACACAAGTCACGCAAATAGACAACTGAAGAGGACTGCAGTGGTCATAAACATGAATTCTATGGAGCCCTGCTTTAGTTTAGTATAGACAGTAACTTACCAGTAGAGGGTAGACCACGATGCATGTGATGTATATAATAATGGTACAAAAACAGATCACAGAAAGCACAGAGGAAGCAGAGGAAATTCGGGAAAAGGTAAAGGATGGAAGAGGCTTTATAGAGGGGAAAAAACCTCCATTTGGACTTCTGGATACAGGTAATAGAAAGCAGCTCAAGCTGGTTTAAGCAAAGTGGGATTTGTCAACCTACATGATTGGAAACCCAGGTAAAGACTGAGTCCGTTTTGAGCTATGAGCTTAAATAATGCCTTCAGGGCTACTTCCATCTCTGCCTTTATGGGCTTCATTCTCAAGTTCTACATTGTGGCCTACTAGATCCAGGTACACATCCTCCCAGGTCCAACTCCAGTGATTAAAGGGTCATGCCTCTCTCTCAGTAAGTAGCCAAAGTTTCGTTCATCTTGGCACTGGGCACTGACTGCTGTTGAAACTTAAAATGGGTCTGGGTCTCTTACTCATGAATTGGTGGTGTAAATTGTCAGACTGCCCACAAGACAGTGTAGAAATAAGGGTGGCCATCTTGTCCTATTTTTGCATTGATGCTGCCATTGCTTATATAGATGGTCTCATGCATGAGATCTGAGTTTTTCTAGCGGTATTCCATTGTAACTGCTTCACTTTTGCGACTTCTGGGGCTTGCCGTATAGTTGACATACTCTAGAATAGAATAGAGGTAGTGGATTTTTCCGACTCCCCCCCCCACCCCAAGAAAGGATTATGGACGTTTAAAATATGGGTAAGCAGCTGAGCCAACCATTAAGAAATGCTCCAAGATATTCCTACAATATGAACAGTGATAGTATGAAGAGCCCTAGGTTTGACTCTCTGCCTGTTCACTTGAACCTTTTTGAGTGAAGGAATATAATTATTAACATATGTAATGAGGTGACAGCAGCTTAGGTGTTAGAAAGGGTCAGGCACAAAAAAAGTGATGCCTTAAGAACCTGATGGGTCACATTCTGATAAAGTAGCTGCAACAGTTAACAATGAGAAGACAGTAAATGAAAGTTTATATATCACTGTGTGAAATTGTAAATAGAAACTGAAGAGATAAAACATCTGTGCACCAAAATTTCAAGCAATAAAACAGCAACAGTGAGAGGATAGTTCCCCTCTCACTCAGACCTGCAGTCCTCAGAGATAACCACTGTTAATAGTTTCTTGTGTATTCTTCTAGAATGTTTATATTTAAATGAACAGATGGCATGTGTTCATAATACTGGTGAATCCACTGCTGAAGTGCTAAAACATTAACTAGTCAGAGTAAAGCTGTATATTCCTCCTAAATTGCATCTCCCTGGTGTTAAAAAACAGAGACATTACTTTGTCAACAAAGGTTCATCCAGTCAAGGCTATGGTTTTTCCAGTAGTAATGTATGGGTGTGAGAGTTGGACTGTAAAGAAAGCTGAGCACTGGAAGAATTGATGCTTTTGAACTGTGGTGTTGCAGAAGACTCTTGAGAGTCCCTTGGACTGCAGGGAGGTCCAACCAGTCCATCCTAAAGGAGATCAGTCCTGGGTGTTCATTGGAAGGACTGACGCTGAAGCTGAAACTCCCAGTACTTTGGCCACCTGATGCGAAGAGCTGACTCATTGGAAAAGACCCTGATGCTGGGAAAGATTGAGGGCAGGAGAAGGGGACGACAGAGGATGAGATGGCATCACCGACTCAATGGACATGAATTTGGGTGGACTGCGGGAGTTGGTGATGGACAGGGAGGCCTGACTTGGTGCGGTTCATGGGGTCGCAAAGAATTGGACACAACTGAGTGACTGAACTGAACTGAGTGTTACTTTTTAAGAGTTTTTGTTTTGTTTTGTTTTTTTTTAAATACCACATATCTCTCCGTTTTAAAACTGCACTAGGAGATACTACTAACCACCAGGCCTCAGTTGTTGGGTCTTCAGGTTCATTCCAGTCTCTGGTTAAGGCTGCACATTAGACTCTAGAGAGATGTGGCTGTGTCCCTCTCTGGGATAATTTCCCAGGAATGGAAGTGCTGTGCAGTTTGTTTACCTTTTGTTCAATGTTGAAAAGTCAGCCACCCAAGTGACTGTATCAGCTTCTGCTCCCACAAATCGTGGGAACGCTGACTTCTGGGAATGCTGACTTCTCACATGCTCTTTGGTCACAATGTTACATTTCCTGCTGCTGATTATTTATATTCATGATGAAACTGGGTTTCTTCAAAAGTCTGAAGTCAGTCAGTTCAGTTGCTCAGTCGTGTCCGACTCTTTGCGACCCCATGAACTGCAGCATGCCAGGCTTCTCTGTCCGTCAGCAACTCCCAGAGCTTGCTCAAACTCGTCCATTGAGTCGGTGATGCCATCCAACCGTCTCATCCTCTGTTGTCCCCTTCCCTTCCCACCTTCAGTCTTTGCCAGCATCAGGGTCTTTTCCAGTGAGTCAGTTCTTCACATCAAGTGGCCAAAGTATTGGAGTTTCAGCTTCAACATCAGTCCTTCCAATGAACACCCAGGACTGATCTCCTTTAGGAAGGACTGGTTGGATCTCCTTGCAGTCCAAGGGACTCTCAAGAGTCTTCTCCAATACCACAGTTCAAAAGCATCAATTCTTTGGTGCTCAGCTTTCTTTATAGTCCAACTCTCAAGTCTATAGGTGACTGTTGGAAAAACCATAGGTTTGACTAGATGGACCTTTGTTGGCAAATTAATATCTCTGTTTTTTAGTACGCTGTCTGGGTTGTCAGAAAGCTGCTTATTAAAAGTCAGAAAGCTGCTTATTAAATGTTCATCCTGATGTTCCCTCTGTTGTCATTCCCTGAATCCAGGCTCTGGGATCCCATGGTAGCTGCAGCACTGAAGTAGAGAAGGACACCCAGGAGAAGATGACCATCCTTCAGACCTTCTTCCGGCAGAACAGGGATGAAGTCTTGGATAACCTGTTGGCCTTTGTGTGCGACATCCGTCCAGAAATCCATGAGAACTACCGCATAAATGGATAGAGGCAGAAGAAAAGTGCCTATTCCGTGGATTGGCGTTTTGAATGCCTTCATGGAACATGAGGCTTCATTTAGCAAGGCTTGAGTTATATCTTATGAAAAGGCATTAAATTATTTCTGTATATTATATAGTAGGTCCCTTCACTTTTTGCAGAATCGCCAACGTAGATTCTTTGTACAGGCTTGGAGCTTATCCAAAGATATGTATCTTTTTACCTCATATTTCTTAGAAATTTAATGGATATATGTTGTCTGTTTTCTATGCCTTTTCACTCAAGCAGCATATTATCAACATTGACTTTTTCTTTCTTAGATAGTTTTTTAAAACCCAATTTTCTTAAGAAAGAAAGGGATTAAAACATTTTTTTCCCAAAATCTTTCTTGAAGGTCAGGGGCTTTATCTATGAAAAAGTAGTAAATAGTTATTTGTAACCCATGTGAAACAGCAGCCAGCCTTAAAATAGTCCTTTCCAACTAAGGGTTAGAACAGTGGGTCCTAGTGTTGGGCTGCTCTTAGTTTCTTATTCACACTTACTAGATGGTAGAATTCACCAACTTGTTACACGTTACTACTTGTGTATTGATACTGTACTGCTAATCATTTAAAAGTAAAGACTGTCGTGCGTTTTCCTCCTCTCAGCTGCATCCTCTTTGATAATGCAAAATGTGCTTTGACCCAGATGTTCTGCGGAATTTCACTAAGGAAGTTAGATTAGTACATGTATCACACACACAGTTGCGTGCATACTGAGAAAATATTCATGGTATGCACCTTAGCAGGAAGGAAATCACTGGTGATTTCATCCAGCAGCTGTTTTGAAAAATAGCAATCAACTAGTAAGTCTGAAGTTTGCTTTTTCTTAAAAGCCCCCTTTCCTGGGGCAGCCTTATATTTCCTTACAGGTGGGCTAAATGCTTAGTGTGGAACCTAAGGTAACTTCACACTAGCACTCAAGAATTAAATGCCCCCAACCCACTGTAATGGAGATGCTAATGGCAACCCAGTCCAGTATTCTTGCCTGGAGAATCCCCTGGACAGAGGAGCTTGGTGGGCTACAGTCACAATAGTCGGACACAACTTAGTGACTACACCACCACCACCACCCCACTATAAGCTGATAGTCTTTGATGGGCAAGATAATTTCTGGTAGGTGGAAACAATCCTGAAGCTACAGGAGAATTAGATGACCTTTTAGAACTGTGTTATTTTTGTTTACTCCGGATGGTTTGTTCTCTGGGCACTTCCGTCTCCAGTCGTTGGTCCGTTTTCATAGAGTTCCTCATAAGAACTTTCTGTATGAGCTTTCCTATTTTTTAGTGTTCAAGCATTCCAGTGACTGCTTGTCAGGTGAGCAGTGCTGACCAGACCGGGGCCCCCTCCTCTGCCTGCCTGACCTTGATTGTCACGGGACACGGTCCTTCTCGAGCCATTTTCTCTGCCTCCGTTTTGCAGCAGTGTGATGCCTTGCTTTCCAGTCTCTTGCTGATTCCTCCCATTTTCCTGAAGTCTTGCTCTTGGATGTCTCTACACCCATTTCCTTGTTGAGACCATCTACATTCCATGGCTTTAATATCATCTGTATCGAAGACCCAAATTTATATCTCCAACTTACCTCCTCTGAACTCAGAATTCTCAGATTGCTTATTTGATGCTTTGCTTTGACATCTGATAAGTGTCTCCACCCTAACTAATGTGTCCCAAACGGTACCTGGATCTGTTAGGGCTTTACTCCTGGTATGGTTAAGGAGAGCAACTCTAAGCCTCTACCTAACTGCAGATACAGATTTCCCAAACTGGAGGACTACCAAGGAGGAACGTCGTGTGTTCACTAGTTAAGACCCAGTATCTTCAACTTGGTGTCCACCAGTGTCTTCACTCTGAATCTGTAGGGTTGTATTTACCTGACTGCTTGACTCTTAACCTTCCAGTTAACCAGCTGAATGTCACTAACATAGCAAGCAAAAGGGGTATATTTTAGGCTCACAAGATCAGACACGAACAGAGCTTGGTGCGTGAACTGAGGGACAGGAACCTAAAGAGACTGAAGAACTGAATGTAAAGTGAGCAGAAAAACACTTGACTGTAAAGGGAGAGAGGAAAGGGGTTTCCAGTGGCTGATGGTTTGAGGAAGGTGATGGCAGGTTTAAATGCTTGTGAGTGAGGGGACAGAAGGAGGGAGATTGGACATGTTCCGGGTGGAGAGAGCCCCATGGGGTCTGGAGGCCAAGAGACTGTTTGGCAATCTTGGTTGTCAACCTTGACTGTACCCAGCAAATATGGTGTGGCGGCCCCTCCCAGGCAGTGGAACTGGTCTCTGGGGGAGGGGCCAGGAGTAACATTTTTAAAAATTTCCTTTTGGGAACTTACTTGGTGGTCCAGCGGTTAAGATCCCACACTTCTGATGCAGGTGGTGTGGCTTTGATTCCTGGTCAGGGGACTAAGGTCCCACGTGCCAGCTGTGAAGTGTGACCAAAAATAAATTTCCCTTTGGAGGTGTGACTTGAGAGATTAGCATCTAGTAGGTTCTTCAACCTCAAAAACAGGCAGATATGTTGGTTTTGATGTCGAGTGAACCTCAAGACACATGCGGAACAGTGTGTGGTTCTCATTGAGCATGAAAAGCTAAACACGCCTGTATTTCCATACGCAGAGCGTATGACTGGTGGTTATATGCGGGTGGTTAATAGCGACTATCTCAGAAGATCTCGGCTGTGGGAGAGTTACTTTTAGTACACTTAACTATTGGGGTGTTCAGCAGTGTCCTTGACCTGTAGTACCCCTTCAGTACAATGACCAAACATACCTCCAGACATTGTCAGATGTCCCCTGGGGGCCAAAACCACCCAGCTGACAACCACTTAACAGCAGAATTACTGAATGTACCACATGATTCCTGGGACATTGGAGGCACTCAAGTATTTTCTAAAATTTTCTAAAATTTGCTTTTCATCCTTGATTATAAGTCTAATAATAGCTCTTAATGGTATGGATTGGATGTTCTCTGAAGTCTCGATGGCTTAATACAACAAAGATTTATTTTTTATAACTGATACAGGTTGGGGGACCAGGCAGCTGTCCTCCATATGGTGACCAGTGATCGAGATTACTTCCACTTCGTGGCTCTATCATTTTAGCACATGGTTTCCATGATCCCTGAGACAAGGGAGGAAAAAAGTTAGCAAACAGGCAGCTCTATGCTTTGGTCCTGAAATAATATGTAACAGTTGTTTTCAGCTCATTTATGCGTGTCAGTCCCAGGAGCCAACCTGCTAGGGAGGCTAAGAAATAACCAACCTGTAGTTATTTGGTGAACTCTCTGCTACGAATACTAACAGTAGCTTCCTCCATGCCAGCTAGTGACCATGTGAATTATCAATGAGCAGTAATATTTTGAAAGACATCTTTTTCTTCTTGGGTAGCACGCCTGAACAGTGGGTTTAAAATATTCAGTAAACCGTGTTGTAAACAAATGTGCTGTTGTCCAGACTTTGCGGCCCACTTACGGAGCACAGGCTGAGTAGATGTAACACAGTTCTTAGGGGTCCTAGGATTTCTAGAATGGTCAGTGAACTCTGGCTTCAACTTCAGGTCACCAGCTGCATGAACCCCTAATGAGAGAAGCCGTCCTTTGGAAGATCTGAAGCCAGGCACTGGCCTCTCTGGCTATGAAAGTCTGAGGTGGCATCTTCCTCCAGCAAAAGGCTGTTCTGTCCACACTGAGTGTCTGGTTAGTGTAGCCACCGTCACCCGTTACCTTAGCCATATCTTCTACATAATTGGCTACAACTTCTACATCAATTCATATATCATGGAGATGGCTTCCTTCCTTAAACCGCATGAACCAATCTCCACTAGCTTCGAAGTTTTCTTCTGCAGCTTCCTCACCTCTGTCATCCTTCACAGAATTATAGAGTTAAGGCCTTGCTCTGGATTAGGTTTTGGCTTAAGGGGATGTGGCTGATCTATCCAGACCACTCCCAACTTTCTCCAGGGAATTCCCTGGTGGTTTAGTGGTTTGGACTCTGCACTTCCACTGCAGGGGGGACCCGAGTTTGATCCCTGGTCGGGGAACTAAGATCCTGAAAGCCACATAGTCAATTTAAAAAAAAAAAGCAACATTCTCCAATTAGCAGTAAGGCTGCTTTGATTAAAAAAAAAAAGAAGCAACATTCTCCAATTAGCAGTAAGGCTGCTTTGTTTTCTTATCAATTCATGTGTTCATTGAAATAGCACTTTTCATTTTAAGAACTTTTTCTTTGCATTCACAACTTGAAAACTGGCACAAGAGGCCTACCTTTCGGGCTGTCTTGGCTTTCAACACATCTTCCTCACTAATCTTAATCATTCCTGGGTTTTGACTTAAAATGATAGACATGCAACTTCTCCTTTCATGTGAATACTTAAGAGGCCACTGTAGGGTTATTTACCTGCCTAATTTCAATATTGTGTCTTGGGGAATAGAAAAGTCCAAAGAAAGAGACAGAAATAGGGAACACCTGTTCAGTGGAACCATCAAGACACACATTTATTAATTTTGCCATCTTATATGGGCCTGGTTCTTAACACCCCAAAACAACAGTAACATCAGAGATGATCACCGTAACAAATATCGTAATAACAAAAAAGTTTGAAATCCTATGAGAATCAGCAAAGTGTGACACAGAGACACGAAGTGAGCAAATGCTATTGGAACAATGGTGCCAATGGACTTGCCCGACACAGAGTTGCCACAAACCTTCAACTGGGGAATAAAAGGCATTATCTCTGAAGCTCAGAAAGATGAAGCCCAATAAAAAGAGGTATCTTGTGGGCAGATCTTTAGGAGCAGGAGAAGCACATTGTTTACTGAAAGATTTGGTCAGTAATTCAGGGAGAGAATGCTGCCGAATCATGTCAACATCTGTCTTCTTTGGCTTTTAAGAAATGTCAAATTACACTGGCTTCTGGGTCAAGTGTGAATTCAAGGCCATGTCTGTGGAGATGAGGATGAATGGGCTTGGAGAGTCGGGGCAGACAATTCCTTTTTTAAAAAAAAAAAATAACAGATGACAGCTGTTGAAGATAAGAATAGAAGAGAAACTAGGCTGGTGGTTCTGAGATCACGATTGGGTTGTCTACCATGTCTTACAGGGTTTTTAAAATTATGAAGACGGGACAGCTGAAATTTCTAGTTAAAAGCCAGGTCACCTTCAGTTGCCTTTCCCTCCCCTCCCCTTCCCAACCAGATGCCAGTCCTCCCTTTTCAGGCCCTGGCCCACCTTGTTCCCTTTGTACCTGTCTGTGCACTTGCCTTTTAACCCACGGTATCGAGACATCCCTGACCCCGTGCGTGACTGGCAGCCTTATGATGAAAATTCAAAGTATCTCTTCTGGTTTTGACCCAGTTTCCTGACAGATAGCATATGACTGGTCTACCTGTCTGCACACTGCTGACAGGGATGCTGGCGTGTTTGGTCCCAAGCTCTCGCATGCATATCCTATAGCTGAGAGACATGACTCCAGGATCTAGAGTCAATGAAGTGGAGCCAGGAGCAATAGGACTTCCTGTGGGGCTTGCTTGTGGAAACACTTTTTTCAGAGAGCTCTAATGAGCGGCCACACCTAAGACTTGAACCCAAGTCTGTCTGACGTCCAGCCTGAATCGATCAGTGTGTTCAGGCCACGACCACGTTTCAAGCAGTGTGTTTCTAAAAGAGAAAGTCAGCGACTCTACAACTGGCAGACCAGTCCCAAAAACAAGGTCTAATTTTTGGTCTTTGCCTTTTTACTTCTCCCACGGCTCTGAGGTGCTCTCCTGTACTGTCTGCTGCCGCACATGGAAATTCTGCCAGGCTGAGAAGAAGTTCCTTCTTGCTTCACCAAAGTTGCCAGATAGTTGGCAGCTGGCCTTCAGACATGGGCCTGTAACTCTCACCCACATGACGGAACAGAATGGGGCAAGTGCTGAGTAAAGGTGGTTTGGCTGGGGTTTGTGGTTATTTGGATTTATCTGTAGTTGAAGCCCTGATGATTTCATTCATAGCCATTCATTCACCAGTTCAGATACCTGTAACCCTACTGGGGGCCCGCTGTTAAGCCCGGCAGAAACAGCCCTGTGCCCCAAAGGTTGATTCTCTTTTTGGGAAAGGGGATCTTGAACAATGACCATAGTGTGTGCTAGGTGTGGCCAGATTAAGTAAGAATGACTATGAGAACGGGGGACTGGCCTGGGCTCAGGACAGGAAAGGGCTCCTAGAAGAAGGGCCCTTTCGGTTGAGGTCTGAGAATGTGTCAGTTAACCAGGCCAGGAAGTGGGGATGAGGTTTGAGGCATCTCTCCCAGATGGAGAAAGATGGCAACCACTGAGAACCGAAACAGAGAACACGGGTGTAGGAGGAACTGAGAGATAGGTCAGTGTTCTTGGGGCTTAGGGTTTTCAGAGGTTATTAGTCACCTTTCACTGGATTTCACTGGATTTTGGACTTCCCAGGTGGCTCAGTGGTAAAGGGTCCACCTGCCAATGCAGGAGACACAAGAGTCATGGGTTTGATCCCTGGGTTAGGAAGATCCCCTGGAGGAGGAAATGGCAGCCCACTCAGTACTCTTGCCTGGAAAATCCTGTGGACAAAGGAGCCTGGCGGGCTATAGTCCACATGGTTGCAAAGAGTTGGACATGATTAAGCATTCATGCACCGGATTTCATTCATCTTTCTCCATCCTCCACGGACCCCTGTTCCGTCACACCGGAGTACCAGGCCTTGCCATGTGCCATGGTTTTGCAGATGCAAAAGAATTGCCCAGAAATTCAGTTCACTTTTACTGAGACTTCCTGCTAAGCACCTCACCATTTAATTTAATTCTTAAAAACCTCTCTATTTAGCAGATATTCTTCTTTTATAAATGAGGGAATTGGAGCTCAGAGAGGGGAACTGGCCCATGCAAGTTCACACGCCAGTGAGTGGTGGAGCCTAGTCAGGCAGTTTCAAAGGGCCACGTCTTTCGTGCCTCCCTAGCAAAAGAGATGATGTTTCAACATAGAAGTTCAAGCTGGAACAACAAGCAGTGAGAATGTGCAGAGTGAAGGTAGCCCGGCAGAAAGTACAGGAGGATGGTATCTGGCTTCGTGGAGAAGGCAGGCCTTGCTGGAGTGGCAGGAGTGAGTTAGATGGTGACCAGGCAGTCCAAGGTTCCCTTTCAATATCTTATCAGCAGGTAGGAAAGCTCCAGCATTCCATAACTCTTGGTCTCATGTCCCTACATTGTGCTTAAAGAAATTACAAAAAATAAACATCTTGGATCTTGTATGTCTTGCTCGGTGGTGCCCAGAACAATGCGTGCCACTCAGCACACACCTGATGTCTATCTGTTGATGAATAAACCAACGAACTTCATTTTTAGTAGCCTGCTTCCTGGATCCTCACCTGCCTGGTGAATGAGGGCAGCATGGCTGCTTCATTCCTCAGTCACTGCTCATGTCCCCAGGCACTCCTTTGCCTCCGGCAAAGCCTAAAGCCAACTAGGTCCTGAGATCTGAGAAACTGAAGTCACTCAGTCGTGTCCCACTCTTTGCTACCCTATGGAGTATAGCCTACCAGGCTCCTCTGTCCATGGGATTTTCCAGGCAAGAATACTGGAGTGGGGTACCATTTCTTTCTCCAGGGAATGTGAGAGGTGATCTGAGAGGCCCCTAGCAATTTGGTAGTATCTGTTGAAATTAAAATTGCAACTGACTCAGCAAGTCCACTTGTAGATACGCAGGCTGTGGCATGTACACAGCACGGTGGCTATGACCACATGAGGAAGGCTTTGAGGAAGAGTGGGAACCCCCTACATGCCTACCACTGGTGAGGGGCAAGGGAAAAACAGCTCTACTCCTACAAAACAGAGCTTCCCTGGTGGCTCAGCTGGTAGAAAATCTGTCTGCAATGCAGGAGACCACTTGCAGCACCGGAGATGCTGGCTCAGTCCCTGGGTCTGGAAGATTCTCCGGAGAAAGAAATGGCAACCGACTCCAGTATTCTTGTCTGGGGAATTTCAGAGACAGAGGACCTGGTGGGCTACAGTACATGGGGTCACAAAGAGTCTGACTGAGTGACTAACACACAACTACAAAATATGAAAGTGTCTTATGTACCCCCTTAAAAACAGACCAGACAGAGCTGAGCGTTCTGGAATGAGGTGAATGCCAAGGAACTCAGCTGAAAGAAAAAGCAAGAATAGAATAGATCCCCTTTTGTATAAATGCACAGTATACCCCATCCGTCCATAAGCTGTCTACAGAAACCTCAGGGAAGGAGGTACTTTTCATTGTTCAGTTCAGTTGCTCAGTCGTGTCCGACTCTTCGTGACCCCATGAATCGCAGCACGCCAGGCCTCCCTATCCATCACCAACTCCTGGAGTTCACTCAAACTCACGTCCATCGAGTCCGTGATGCCATCCAGCCATCTCATCCTCTGTCGTCCCCTTCTCCTCCTGCCCCCAATCCCTCCCAGCATCAGAGTCTTTTCCAATGAGTCAGCTCTTCGCATCAGGTGGCCAAAGTTACTGGAGTTTCAGCTTTAGCATCATTCCTTCCAAAGAACACCCAGGACTGATCTCCTTTAGGATGGACTGGTTGGATCTCCTTACAGTCCAAGGGACTCTCAAGTCTCTCCAACACCACAGTTCAAAAGCATTGATTCTTTGGCTGTTCACTGTAGACCCCCTGAAATCCCGAGTGATGGAGGTGGGGGTGGTGGGCACCGTCATGGGTCCTGCAGTTACGTACTTTTCACACAGATTATCTCGTTAAAGCTTCACACAATCCCATGAAACAGTATAATTTGCTTTTGTTTTTAACAGAAAACTAAGGCTCAGAGAGGGAAAACTCTATACTCAAGATGATCTAAAAATCGGAGACACTTGGCTGAGAGCTCAGGGAGCCTGATCCCCCAAACCGATGCTCTTAATACAATGCACATGTAATTTTTCATTAAAAAACAAGTCCCTGAGGAATTTCTGGTTCCCAGTATTGCTTCATCCATCGGGTCCCAAGATTGTCAGACGCGGGCTGGACCTCAGAGGCAAGCCGCTGCTCTCAGGATCCGGGGACCGAGCGAGGCTCAGAGCTGGGCAGAAACTCATCCCGGCCCGGGATCTGGTCCCCCCACCCCACCTCCCCGAGAGCCCCAGAAGCAACGCACGTGGTCGGCGAGCGCGGAGGCGCTTCCCCGCGTCCCGGGAGGGAGCAGGCTGATGAAAGGTAGCTCCCAGCTCGGCTCCGACGCGAACCGGCTTCCCTCTAGGCCCGGAGGCGAGCCCGGCGGGCGGCTCCTCCCGGTGGGGTGACCGCGCGGGGCCGGCCCGGCCCGGGGGCGGGACTCGGGAGGGCGGCGCGGGCGGCAGGCGGGGCGCGGGCGGCGGTGCCCGGAGGCTGCGGCGCGGCGGGGCGGCGGTGCCCACGACCTTCCGCGTCCCCGGGGGCCGGCGGTGCGGCCGGCGGCGGCGGTGGCGCGGACGGGTGAGTGTGCGCGGGCCCGGGGCGCGCGCTCCTGTGTCTGCGCGGGCGCGGGCGGCCGCGAGTCCAGATTTCAGCCGCGCTGCCGCCTGGGTGCCCCGGTCCTGGCCTGGTGTGGGCGCCGAGGGCTGAGTTTGGGCCCCATTTCCCCCCGTTGTGCGTGTGAGGGGCCGGGGGAGGGCGAGAGGGGCGAGGGGCTGATTTCGGGGGTGGAGGGAGGCCCAGGGGCAGCAGAGCCTGGATCAAGACTCAGCTGCCCCAGGCCAAGGCCAGAGGCCAGAGGTGGCCGAACATCCCCTGCCCAGGCGAGCTCGGTTCCTCTGTGGCTCCAATCCCCAGTCTGGCTCCTTGACCTTGGATGGTTCACTTTCGTTTCTGGGTCTTAATTTTCTCACGTGTAAAATGGAGAGCTTGGAGCCATTGTCTCTGAAGGCTTTTCCACCCCAAAACTTCTGTGACAGACCCTCCATCATGGCCCCTTGTTGGGACTTTCCAGTTTAATAAAACAAAACTTGACTTGTGAAAACTGTAGGATTCCCCCGTCCCCCAGCAGACACACACACACACACACACACACACACACACGCACGCACGCGCACACACACACACACACACACACAACTTAGGGAGGCGCATGGGGCTCTTCTGGGGATGCAGGCACTCAGTGTCTGCAGAAACGGAGATTTTTGCAGAGGTTTGCTACCCAATTCAGAAAGATGGATAATTGGAAGGTCTGGTTAAATGGAATCAGCAAGGGGAGTTAGGAAGCTGGGGAGTGGATGGCCAGTTAGTTTGAGGAACTTGAGGGCTGGGCTCACTCCCTGCCTGCCTCCATCCTGGTGTCTGACCTTCCCCTCCTTGTCCCCTTAGGGCTAGTGCAGGGATGGGGGGGGCGGCGGGCAGGGGTGGCAGCTCAGAATACACTAATGGGTGATGGGCCAGCACCTGCCCTTGGCCAGTCTTGCCAACACCCCTCCTGCCCTCTGCAGCCTCCAGTTTGGATGAGAGGCTACAGGGTGAGAGTGGAGGCCGCCTTGATCGGCCCCCATCCTACCCTCTGGTTTGTATCTCTCCCTACTTGGCAGTTCCTTCTCTCCCTCCACCTTTGCCAAGGCAGGAGCCTCCTTCCGTGCTCTGAGAAGCCTCCAGAAGAAGTCTTCCCTCAATCCAAGGTACTACCCGCTCCCTCTGCCTGCCTTCTCTGATCATTGTCTGTTTCTCTTTCTCTGAGTTTGTCTTTTCTACCAGATGGTGGTACCCATCAGAGAGGGCCGAACAAGGACTCGAGATTTTATTGCTGGCTTTATAGTCTAGAAAGGACAGGGCCTGGCACTAGAAGATTCTTAGGGAGTGTCTATGGAGTAAAAATAATGATTGGTATGTTCTGTTTTGCTCTGTGATGCTCTCAAGTGATTTAGGTTTGAATTCTTTAAGCCTCACAACAACCTGGTTGCATTATTCCCATGTACACGTGAAGAAACTGAGGCGGTGCAAGTCACTTGCTCCAGGTTATTCACGTGGGAAGTGGCAGGACTGTGCAGGTTGCTTTTCTCCATTACACTAAATAGCCTACAGGTGCATGACTTCTCCTGGTTGGGACTTTGTGGGAGGCTAATTGGGCCAACTGGGGTAATGGGGATTTCTTCCCAAAGACACTGTCTAATTGTGGGATTCTGCAGCTAATGAACCTTCCACGCTGTCTGGAAGGCTGTCTGGGCAGCTCCAGCTTGTGGATGGTCCCTTCTGCCTGGAGGAGGGACAGGGGCTCCTGGGCCCCACAAATGTTTCTGAGACTCCAGTATAGCCTTTCTGGGAAACAGGTTCCTAGCTAGGATGTCCCTGGGTTCCTGGTCTGGAGCATAGATCCAAGGATTCTCTTTGTTTCATAGGCCTAGGACCCAATCAGATGGAGCAGAACCTCATTTATCGCCAAGTGCAAGCAGGGTAGACATCCTTGGGCTGTTGGTTTCATGCCTCTTGGGGGTACCAGGGAAGAGGAAGGAAGTAAGGGGCGATATGATTGACTGATATTCAGCAGTGTTTGGGAGTGCCTACTGTGCGCCAGGCTTGCGGGAGATGGTCCCTGCCCTCCCACAGCTTGGCAGCTCAGATGCCAATGCGAATGTGTTGCTAGATCACACTTGGGAAATGCAGTCTCCTTCCACCCACTCTTTTTAAAGGCAGTTTAAGGAAAAGGCTCAGCCATAGCCAGACCTGGGTTCTGAGGTTCAGAGATGTGGGAATGACGGGCTTGGATTCTGGAGCTGGATGGCCTGGTTCATCTCCAGTCCCCACAGCTCCCAGCCACCCCACTTTGGGCGGGTCACGTCACATCTTTGACTTGCAGTTCTGTCTCCGGGGAAATGGGAAAAAGCTGTGAGGAAATGGGCCTGATGCTGAGCAGGATACTGGATGCCACACTTGTATTTCTTTGTGTTGCCCCACAGCAGCTATGCCGGCTGGCCTCCCTGCACCCATTTTGCAGGTGAGGTCAGCAAGGCTCAGGGAGCTAAGAACCTTAACAGTGGATATCCCAGAGTACGTGTGGGTCAAGTGAAGGTTCACCTCTAGGTCCTTTGGTGCTGAAGTCCTTGCTCTTTTCTTTTTATAACATTTTGTTGCTTTGTATAAACAAGGCTCCCTGTGATGAACAGACCTATCCTCTACTCAGTCAGGAAGGGAAATCCCAGATGCCTGAGAGTGGGGTCTGGTCAGCTCGAGAGTTCTCTGCGGTTCCTGGATGTGTCTGTGCTGGAGAAAATCCAAGACCAGAGGGAAGTTCTCAGCCCAGGCCTTGGAGGGTTCTGGCGCCTCCTATTCATTCCCTCTGAGAACGTTTCTTAGCTTGATCAACGGGACCACAGTCCGAGGAAAGACTCTGGGTGGCTTTCCTCGGCCTGGTGATGGCTTTGGCCTTGGGAGTCTGAGGAAGCTGGCCAGCCCAGGACCAGGCCTGAAGTTTTTTCTCGTGATGTTGTTTTCTGAAGGCAGGCGAAGCTGAGCTGGCTGCTCCAGGATGAACCGCGGCTCCGAGAAGGGGAAGTAGGAGTCCTGCTGGTGCTGCTATGGCGTGTGAACCGCAGATGGACCCTGGCGGGGCGGCTGGCCCCTTGCCCACCTC
The DNA here is from genome assembly GCF_016772045.2 of Ovis aries. Taxonomy (NCBI): domain Eukaryota; kingdom Metazoa; phylum Chordata; class Mammalia; order Artiodactyla; family Bovidae; genus Ovis; species Ovis aries. Next base: position 9,168,394 of record NC_056055.1, on the reverse strand, counting down.
CTCCCCTGGCTGGAGTCCCTTGCCTGCCGGAAGCCCTCCTGGCTGGGGGCAAGGTAGGGTCATGACCCTTAATTCCTTCCTCCTCTACCCCCCTGCCCCTGCCCCTAGGATGCTGAGCTGGACTCAGATAGTATGCTTGAGGAGAGGTGAGTGGAAGGGCCCAGAAGTGCCTGAGATAAGGGTGGGCATTGGGGGATGTGTTTCCAGGCATTTCTGTCATTGCTACTTACTCTGTCACCGAATTCCTTAGCTTGCCCCCTGCTAGGATGCTATAGCTCCCTAGCACTTCTCCTTGCCTCTTCCATTGTCTCTTCGTGGTGTCTCAGAGAGGTTTTTAAAAACGTACAACCTTTCTGTTTCCGTTTCTGTTTCAGCGTTTCCCACTGGGCTGAGCGTGAAGATCTAGCATTCACCAGCTTGCAAGGCCTGCCTTAAAGGCTCCTGCTGCCCCGGCCATGCTGCCCTGCCCCAGGACCTTTGCACCTGCTGTCCCTTTTACCTGTTACGCCCTTTCCCTGTCTCCGTTCCCCTGCTTTATTTCCTTTCATCCTTCAGAGCTCAGTTCAGATATCCCTTCCATGGGGAATCCTCCCCTGATGACCCAGCCTAAGCCAGACCCTCTGATATATCTGCTTCTCCCTATGACACTTAGCAGTCTGTAATTAAGCTAATTCCCTGTGTAATAACATGTTGAATGTCCAGCTTCCTAAGTAAAATGTAAGCTGCATGAGGGCAGGGGCTCTGTATTGCTTTGTTCATCCCTGTGTCTATAGTACCTAGCACACAGCTTGGCACATAGTCAGTTCAGTTCAGTCACTCAGTCGTGTCCAACTCTTTGTGATGCCATGAACTGCAGCACACCAGGCCTCCCTGTTCATCACCAACGCCCAGAATTTACCCAAACCCATGTCTACTGTGTCAGTGATGCCATCCAGCCATCTCATCCTCTGGTGTCCCCTTCTCCTCCTGCCCTCAATCTTTCCCAGCATCAGGGTCTTTTCAAATGAGTCAGCTCTTCACATCAGGTGGCCAAAATATTGGAGTTTCAGCTTCAACATCAGTTCCTCCAATGAACACCCAGGACTGATCTCCTTTAGGATGGACTGGTTGGATCTCCTTGCAGTTCAAGGGACTCTCAAGAGTTTTCTCCAGCACCACAGTTCAAAAGCATCAATTCTTCAGTGCTCAGCTTTCTTCACAGTCCAACTCTCACATCCATACATGACTACTGGAAAAACCATAGCCTTGACTAGACAGACCTTTGTTGGCAAAGTAATGTCTCTGCTTTTTAATATGCTGTCTAGGTTGGTCATAACTCAGTAAGTATTTTGAATGAATGAATTAATGAATGGATGAGTGGCTGGGCATAGGCAAGTGGAGATGGCACTTTATATTGTGGCTGGTTTCTTAGGTGATTTCAAACTTAAAAACAAGGGTTCCTTTTATGTCTACTGTTATTAGGAAAGCAATTCACACGTACACGCATACCGGTAGAATGAAATAAAATGGAATAATTTGCCTTCAGCTCTTTGAAGACATTGCTCCACTGGTTTTCGGCAAGCCAGTTCTTGCCCCTTTATAGGAAATAGCTTTCTGTATGTGCACACACACACATACACATGCACACACACACACTTGTACACACACATGTTTCTTGGTAGCTTTTCAGATTCTTTTTTTTAGCTTAAGTGTGAAAACAAGGATTTTTAAGTGGAGGACTTAGAGTTCTCACTTTAAGAAAGAGATGAGAGAGATTATTGCCAAGAATCCAGGAATTCATGGCTTGAAAGGGAAACAGAGATACCATCACTGAGAAAAGTCTTTGCATTTCTCAGGCAAACACTGTCCATACAGTGCAAAGAGCCAGGCTAGGGGAGCAGTTCACAGTCTCCAAGCCCGAGATCCAGATCAGGGTGGGTTTTGCACCCTGCGCTGTGTGGTGAAGGGCTGGTCTGAGGCTCCTGCAGCACAGCTGCCTGCCTTTCCTGTGCTCCTCTTTCTTTTCACTTCCCTTTCTTCCTTTCGTTTCCCCTGGTAGCACCATCCAAGCTGGTTCTCCTTTCAGAAGCCCTGTTTCCTTTCCCATAGTAATCGTTTTCCACTTTCTAGGGCTCTTGCGGGAGACCCTGGTTCGATTCCTGGATTGGGAAGATCCCCTGGAGAAGGGATAGGCTACCCACTCCAGTATTCTTGGGCTTCCCTGGTGGCTCAGATGGTCAAGAGTCCGCCTGCAATACGAGAGACCTAGGTTTGATCCTTGGGTTGGGAAGATCCCCTGGAGGAGGGCATGGCAAGTATTCTTGCCTGAAGAACCCCCCTGGACAGAGGAGCCTGGTGGGCCACAGTCTATGGAGTTGCAAAGTCAGCTATGACTCAGTGACTAAGCGCAGGGCTCTTAGAGGATTAAGTGGAATCAAGACTGTGACCCTGAGACTGTGGCTACTGCATAAGAAGGGCTCAGTCCCCGGAAACTATTCATATTTTATTTTATTATTCTATTTTTATTTCAGCCCTTATCTTCTTTTTATCTGTTTTCCCTCATTTACTTATTTTAAAATCTAATTTTATAATTTTGCCTTTTCATATTTTTTTACGAAATCCTTTCTGGAACAAGGTGTGGGAAGATAAAAACCGATACAACTAAACCAGTGTGGCTTTATGGTGACTTAGGCGCTCTGACAAGCTTTTAAATGATGACAACCATAGCAGCCAGTTATTCAGCAGCCATTTTACACTAAACGCTTTATTTTCATTGTCTTAATTATTTGCAGAATCTTCTGCAGTGGATATCATCATCCTCTAAGGGGATGGCCAGGAAGTAGATTGCTTCTTCAAGGTTTCTCTGTTAGTGAGAGGCTCACTTACAAATTGAACCCCAAACCATCTAGCGTGTGCTTCCCCCACTTCATTCATACATGAAACATTTATCTAGTACCTGCTGTATACTTGGCACTGAACCCAGTTCACGGGGATTCAGTGATGTGTAAAACCCATGTGGGAGTAATATTGTTCAGATGGAGACAGTGGACTGATTGAGTAACTGGGTGCATATGTACTCATCTTCAGTGAGCATAAAGGAGAAGGGCAGTGATGGGCAGGTTTATCAAACAGATTTGACCTGGCGAGAGTTTAGAGCATCAAGGAAGACTCGCTGGGAAAGGGCTTAATGAACTGGAACACAAATGATGACTGGGATCTAAGGGAGTGATGCCAGGGGGATGTGTTCTAGGGAGAGAGCGGGAAGAGCATATGCAAAGGCCCTGGGGTGGGAGAGAACACTGCATGTCCAAGGAACAAAGGAGGCTGCAGCGGCAGGATGCAGAATGCAGCTGAGCTTTCGAGTTGAGTTTGGCAGGAGGCTAGTTCTTCTAAGGACTGGGGGAGTGTGGTCACGATGTTGGTTTTCTTCAGAGCACTGGGAAGCTATTGACAGTTACTATTTTTTTTTAAAGATTTATTCGTTTGTTTATTTTTGGCTGAGCTTGGGTGTCCATTGCCGCGTGCGGGCTTTCCCTAGTTGAGAGAATGGGGGCTACTCTAGCTGCGGCGCGCGGGCTTCTCATTGCAGCGTCTTCTCTTGTTGCAGAGCGTGGGCCCTGGGGCACGTGGGCTTCAGTAGTCGCAGTGCACGGGCTTGCTTGCTCCACACCAGGGATCCAACCCGAGACCCCTGCATTGGCAGGCAGATGCTTCCTCACTGGACCACCAGGGAAGGCCCCTATTGAATGCTTTTACTCAGAGGATTCGCACCGTTTGATTTGTTCCCTGGCTGCTGTGTGAACGCACTGCGAGAGGAAGAGCAGTTGGAGAAGCCAGTTAGGAGACAGGGGTACAGGGAGAAGTGACGGGAGCCTGGGCGAGGGTTGTGGCGAAGATGCCGAGGGGTGCATGGAGCTGGGAGAGATTTTGTTGGGCTCAATTGGCAGGGCCCAGGGATGGACTGGGTGAGGGGGTAGAGGAGCGATTGAGGGGGTGGGCAGGAATCCCCAGGAAGGTGGAGATTTAAGACTCCAGTATTGCCCAGAGCTGGGCTCTGTGCCAGTGGATAACATGTTTGTGGTTTAACCCCTTCAGTCCTGCTCCTCTTCTGAGCGACAGCTACAGAAAATGTGCTGAAATATTCAGCTTCCATCCTCGAGCGCTAAACTCTAGGATCCTAGTATCTCAGGGCTCAGCTAGCTTCAGCTTTGCCCTGGCCGCTCACCGGTGGCTCCCGGGGCCTCATGGTGAGAGAAGAGCTCAGTCCTTTCCTTCAGCGTTTCTCTGCTCAGAAGGGAAGTGGGTGTGGCTTCTTTCTGCTGCCATTCTTCCCTGGGCCTGAGGGGACTGCCTCACTCTGGCTCCTGGTCTGGCTTCCCTGCAGCGTTGCAGGGCAAGAGTGAGAAGTTGTGATAAGCCTGAGTTGATGTGCTTTTAGAGGTACTACTTTCACGCAATTTATGCTTTTAAAATGTCAAACGAGTGCTGATACACTGGGGAGGGCTTGCCAATAAGTTAGTGGGTTGGTTTTCTGTGGCTATTGTAACAGTGACCACTAACAGGGGCTTAGAAAATGCAGTTATCCTCTTACAGTTATGTAGGTTAGGAGTCTGACACTGGCCTCACTGAGCTCAGATCATGAGATCAGCAGGGCTGTGTTAGGAAGCTCCAGGAGAGACTGTTTCCTTTCCTTTCCCAGCGTCTAAAGGCTGCCCGTATGCCTTGGCTCCTGAAGCCTTCTGCCGCTTTAAAGCCAGAGTTGTTCCATCTCTTTGTACTTTTCTTCCGTAGTCACAGCCCTCCTGGCTCTTCTGCAGCCACCCTCTTCCACTTTTAATGATCTTTGTGATTGCAGTGGGCCCCTCCCCAGATTATCTGGGCTTCCCTGGTGCCTCAGAAGGTAAAGAATCTGCCTGCAATGCAGGAGCCTGGGGTTTGATCCTTGGGTTAGGACGATTCCCCTGGAGAAGGGAATGGCTGCCCACTCCAGTATTCTTGCCTGGAGAATCTCATGGACAGAGGAGCCTGGTGGGCTACAGCCCATGGGGTTGCAAAAAGTTGGACATGAATGAGCAACTAACACTTTCCACTTCACCCAGATAACCTAGGAATCTCCCTATTTCGGGCCCTATTAGATGCTTACTTTTACCTGCAGCCTTCATTGGAAGGTTTGAGGATGGCAAGTCCTTCCTTGCCATGCGAATGTTCTCAAGGCTGGAGGAGGTGATGCCGTCAAGGTCTGGGTTCACCCCCAGTCCTTGTCGCTTAGCCAGATGAAGCGTCTGTGTGCTTTCAGAGCTCCGCAGTGGCCAGGTCCTTACGGTGCTCCGGATCGACAATACCTGTGCGCCCATCTCGTTTGACCTGGGAGCCGCTGAAGAGCAGCTGCAGACCTGGGGTATTCAGGTGAGTGCTGACTGTATTGTATCCTTATTACTTTTTCCCCCATCCACCCATCAATCCACCCATCTCTCTGTCTCATCTATTCTATCATCTCATTATTTACAACATTTTTTTTTTTTTTACTGGTTCATTCACTGTTTTTTAAAAATTCTATTTTTATTTTTTAATCTTATATTGCGGTATAGTCAATTAACAATAATGTGATAGTTTCAGGTGAACAGTGAAGGGACTCAGCCAGACACAAGCATTTATCTATCCCACCCACCCCCGCACCAGACTCCGCTCCCATCCAGGCTGTCGCATGTTATTGAGCAGAGTTCCATGTATGATACAATAGGTCCTTGTTGGTCATCCATTTTAAACATAGCAGTGATTCACAACATCTTTTTTAAGCACCTACCCTGTGCTAATTAATTCGCTTAATAGATGTGTGTTTGAGGGTGTCCGCCCTGTGCTGGGCACTTAATCACAGCCGCTCAGTGATTACTACAGAGGTGACTATGTCCCCCATGCCTGGGGTCACACACTGGGGTTTTTGTGCAAATGAGAAGACACAATGCTTGAGGAACACTTGCACTGGCTCTGGCACATAGTAAGTGTTCAATAAATTGTGGCTTGTAAGTTCCCACAGGTGTGATTCTCACTCTTCTCATATCCTTTAGAGTGATGAGGTCTTGACCATCACTGCCCGGGATGGATTATTTATGGATAAGGAAGCTACAATGCTAATTTTACCCTGAAGACCTGAGAATTTACTCCGTTAACACAGAATTGTATTATGGTTTTTTAGCACCATTAAAGGGAAACGTTCCAAGTTGACAGTACTCACCCCACATCAGCATGACAGCTGGTTTTCCTTCCCACGCTTCCTTTCAGCCTTTGTACAAAAGGACATTTTCCTTAAACAGTTGTCTTCAGATGGGGTTTTCTTCACTGGTGAACAGTTTGCGTATTGTTCTACCATGCTCCTAACTATCGTCTCTAATGATTAAATTCTGTGTTCTTAAGCAGTCCGTTCTCGTAAGACCTTTATGCTCTAGGGCGTTTTGCTCGGGCAGAAAGATGTGAGTTTTCAGTATCTTGGACTGTGTTAATAGTTGTTGATATAGTTTGATACTAATGCTTATGTATCAAGTGTTCACTTTGGAAGTGGCCCTGGGCTTGTATAAGCAGATAGTCAGATACAGATATCCATCTAAGTAAGAGAGCGACTCTGTGTGTGGTCTGTGCTGTGCTTAGGCGCTCAGTCGTGTCTGATTCTTTGCAACCCCGTCGACTGTAGCCTACCTGGTTACTCTGTCCATGGGGATTTTCCAGGCAAGATACTGGGGTGGGTTGCAATGCTGTCCTCCAGGGGATCTTCCCAACCCAGAGATCGAACCCAGGTCTTCGGCATTGCAGGCAGATTCTTTACCATCTGAGCCACCAGGGAAGCCCAGATAATCTGGGGAGGGGCCCAAGTAAGAGAACAGAAACTCCCAAGGATGTCCAGATAATATGTATACATATATATTATACATATATTTACTGTATAATATATGGGCTTCCCTTGTGGCTCAGCTGGTAAAGAATCCACCTACAATGTGGGAGTCCTGGGTTTGATCCCTCGGTTGGGGAGATCCCCTGGAGAAGGGAAAGGCTACCCACTCCAGTATTCTGGCCTGGAGAGTTCCATGAACTAAATCCATGGGGTCGCAGAGTCAGACATGACTGAGCGACTTTCACTCACTGTGTGATACATATATAAGTGTTATATGTATTATCTTAATATGCACATCACCTCTATAAAGTGTACAGTTATTACCCTCATTTTCCAGAGGAGGAAAGTGAGGCTCAGAGAAGTGGGTTTACTTGCTCTGGGTCACGCAGCACATGAGGGGCAGGGCCAAGGTTTGGACCCAGGGCTGGTCAACTCCAGGGCCTGCCCCTTAACCATTAGGCTCTCCTGGGGCTGTTGTGAGGTGCTGAGCCTGGGGTTATGGGGGTCCCTCTCCTGGACGTCCCCCTGGGTCTTGAGCTGTCCCATCTCCCCACTAGGGCCCGTCATTCTCTGACCCTGTGGTGCCATTTGGGGCTCCGTGTGCCTTGTTCTGCCTTCTCGGGCAGCCCAGGATGCACTCACCCCCCTCCCGCATGATAGCCACGTGAACTGGACCCAGCATGCTTGCTGGTGGGAAGAAGTGGGGTGTGGTTCTCTGAGGGCAACGAGTCTCTTTCCCTTGGGTGGCCAAACAGGTCCCAGCTGACCAGTACAGGAGCCTGGCTGAGAGCGCCCTCTTAGAGCCCCAAGTGAGGAGATACATCATCTACAACTCGAGGCCCATGCGGCTGGCCTTCGCTGTGGTAAGGAGGGCGGGGTCCCCTGAGACGCTGCTGAATTCAGTGCCATGCCCTGCAGCCTGTGGGTGCTGGTAACGGCTTTAGGGGCTGGTGGCCGGGCCGCCTGGGAGAGAGCAGTACCTACGGCCTTGGGTTTGGTGTAGCAGTGGGGTTATGGGGGAGAGTTGTTACCAGCTCCTCATGTAAAGGGTGGACGGCAGGTTTACTAAGGACAGAGGCTGGGTGACCGGGAATCTGCAGACCCACCCCCAAGGCCCTAGTCTTAGCATCTGGTCTTGTGAAGACCTTTCTGCTCTCTGGGACTTGGTTATTTTATTGACCTTTGTAATAGCTACATGAGGGAGGTATTATTATCCCCATTTTATGGATAAAGAAACTGAAGCTCAGAGAGGTGCTATAACATGTCACGTCCACTTAGCATTTAAAGGATCAACACGGGCTTCTGACTCAGATTCATCTCACTCCCAAGCCCTGCCCTTTTCTGTTTTGTTTAAAATCAGAGTAAGCAGGAATTTGGAACACCTGTTCTAACCCCTTGCCCCTCTGTCTGCTTATGAACAAGGAACAAGGGCTCGTTCTCACAGGCCCCCACACCTGCATTGGTCTCTGTCTGGCACTGTGAGCTCTCTAAATCCGAGGAGGGTGTCCGGAGTGGCCAGGAGGTGGCCCTGGGAGTGGAGCTGCTGCGCCCAAGGGCAGGTGTCCCTGACCATGCCCTTTCTCTGGCTTCTCACAGGTGTTCTACGTGGTGGTGTGGGCCAACATCTACTCCACCAGCCAGATGTTTGCCCTGGGGAACCACTGGGCAGGCGTGCTGCTCGTGACCCTGGCTGCCACGAGCCTCACCCTGACTCTCGTGCTCATCTTTGAGAGACACCAGAGGAAGGTGAGCCCTCCGGGGACCCCAGCCATGCTCCCTCCAGAGAGGCTGTACCAGCAGGGGAACCCCAAGTCAGACTTCTTCCACCTGCTTCAGAGAATTTCTGCAGCTGTGAAGCTTTGCCCTGGCCCATGTGCAAAGAAGTCCAGTCACACGTGTGATTAGGTCCTTTCTGTTTTTCCCTCTGATCCCTGTGTGTTGTTTTTTGGAAGTGGGCTGTGTTTTGAGAGAGTCTGGGAGTGGCAAGGACGGCCCTTTGAGGCGACTGAGCCCTGCCGTGCACCTCCCTTGCCTGCGTGCTTGCGATAGCCGTGTGCGTGGGTGGACTCCAGCCTCAGTTGACGGTTGCATGTCATTTAATCTCAGTAGCGACCTCTGAGGCCAAGAGTGGGTGATCAGGGAGTTTAGGTAACTTGTGCCAATCCCAGTCTGATTGGCAGAGTTGGGAGTTCAAAGCTTGAACCCTCTGATTCCTGTGACTTCATTCACAAAGGAGATTGATCCCTCCTGGCTTAATGTATGGTTGGCTAACTGTCTTCTGCTTCTTCAGCATCAGTCTTTTGTTACTGTTGAGTACATCATATGGGGTAGGTCATCTATTAAATGCTTTACAGACCTTAGCTCACAGAACCCCCCAGTAAATCTCTGGGTAGAGTCTTTTACATTCATGTAACAGGTGAGGTACTTGAGGCTCCAAAAGGCCCGAGGAGTAGTCCAAGGTCATGCTGCTGATAAATGGCAGAGCTGGAATTCAAAGCCAAGAGCTCAGATTCCAAGCCCTGTTCTGGACCAATACCCAGGTGCACTGGTGCTCTGTGGCTGTACCAGATAACCATAAATGTAGTGGCTTAAAACAATGGTTTGCTTTACAGTTCTGTAGTTTAAAAGTTCTGACAGGGCAGGGCTGTCTCTTCTCTAGAACCTCTAGTGGGGAATCTGTTTCCTTGTCTTTTCTAGCTCTGGAGGCCTCCTGCGTTTCTTGGCTCATGGCCCCTTCCTCCATCTTCAGGGCCAGCAGTGGTGGACTGAGTCCTTCTCACATTCTTGACTCTGAGTCTTCTCCCTCCCTCTTCCACTTTTAAGGCCCCTTGTGATGACTTTAGGGCTTCCCTGGTGGCTCAGATGGTAAAGAATTTGCCTGCAATGCAGGAGACTCAGGTTTGATCCCTGGGTCTTTGGGCTGTCTAGGTCATCTGGGCCAGTCTTCCTATTTTAAGACTAACTCATTAGCATCATTAATTCCATCTACCACCTTAATTCCTCTGTGTTATGTAACATAAATTCACAGATTCTGTGCGGTAGGATTTAAGCAGCCTTGGGAGGTCATTATTCTGCCTACCACACCTCCACCGTCATTCTTTCTTCTTTTTTTAAAAAAATATTTATTTGTTTATGTTTGGCTGTGCTGGGTCTTCATGCCTCCACGTGGCTTTCTCTAGCTGCAGCGAGCAGGGGCTGCTCTCTAGTTGCAGTGCATAGGTCCTCATTGTGGCGGCTTCTCTTGTTGCAGAGTACGGGCTCTAGAGGGTGGGCTCAGTAGTTGTGATCCTAGGTTTAGTTGCCTTGCAGCATGTGGGATCTTCCTGGAGCAGAGATCGAACCCATGTCCCCTGCATTGGCAGGTGGGTTCTGAACCCCTGGATCACCAGGGAAGCCCCTCCACTGTTCTCCTAGCTACTTTAGGAAGCTCCCCAGCACCTGACACAGAGGTGGACTTTGAGACCTTTAGTAAACACTCTACTCTTGCCTGACTCAGGAGGAGAGGGCGGGATGTGAGGAAATGTAGTCAGGGTTTGGGGTGTGAATTCCATTTAGCGCCTGTGCTCACAGGGACGAATAGGAACTTGATGGCTCAATCATTCTGAAAGGATCTTGGTTGAGCTTCAAGATGAGGCTGACAAAATAATGCTGCCCTTGGGCTCCGTTAATGCTTTTATGGTCTTGTGTTTGGCCTATAAAAAAATAAATTGAACTGGCTGCTTCTGCAACAAGAACCTTCTCTTGGGGAGCGGGAAAACGCTAAGTGTTCTGCTTTATCAGGGGCAAGAAAAATATCTGGCGCCTGGCAGGTGCTTCAGGGAGGCAGTGCGGGGAGGCCTGCTGTGGGTTTCTGCCTCCTTCCTCCATTTCTTCCTTATTCAGCTGGTATTTGTGAAGGCTCAGCAAGGGCCAGAGGATGCGCTGGGCATAGGGCAGAGAGATGAACAGAACTGTGTTTCACTCGTAGGTGCAGCATGGAGGCCCCAGGTGCATAATGACCCTTCTGTCGTCACTGTTTTTTGATCCTCCAGGATCCTTTACTTTCTAATATGGCCATCATGTAATGAGCACTTTTTATGTGTTCTGTATTTGGGGCCTGATATCTATGCCTGACAAGGAGGCAGGATACCCCTACCATTTGCTAGCCCTACAACCTGGGGTGACTTATTGCTTAACCTCTCGGGGCTTTAGTTTTCTCATCTGTAAAATGGGATGATAATTGTAGCTCCTCATAGGATTGCCGGGAGAACTAAATGATGTAATAACGTGCAGCGTGCTTATGTAATCCTACACACACACACAAGTGTAATCCTACTTGTGTGTGTGTGTGTTAGTTGATCAGTTGTGTCCAACTTTTTGTGAGACAATGGGCTATAGCCCGCCAGGCTCCTCTGCCCATGGAATTCTCCAGGCAAGAATATTGGAATGAGTTGCCATTCCCTTCTCCAGGGGATCTTCCCAACCCAGGGATTGAACCTCGGTCTCCCCTGTTGCAAGCTGATTCTTTACCATCTGAGCCACAAGGGGAGTGCATCATCCTACCTGGTATTACATAACTCTTCACTAGTGGGGAAACCAAAACTCAGAGAGGTTAAGTAACTGGTCTCTGGTCACACAGCCTTCCTTACGTCTTCCTTTGAGCCTCAGCTCAAGGACTTCTTTCTTCCCAAATCCCTTGTCACTCAGGACCGTGCAGATCCCCCTCCCTGAGTGTCGTCACTCTTACTGTTTGTGTTCAACCTGCATCAGACAACGTCCTTGAGAGCCGCAGCATTTGTACACACTGCTTTGGCTTCCCGCTGTGGGAGAGGCAGGAGCCCCTTCAGTCCCCTCTTCCTGCAGATTCCTGTGGCGTATGACTGTGTCCTGGGCACTGGGTGAAGTGCTTCACACACACAGTCTCAGTTCAATCTCACCACCTTCCTAAGGGCTGGGGACACTTTTTGCCCTTATTCAGAACTGGAGAAAGCGAGACTCAGAGAAGGGACACAGTTGACCAGGACCACACTGCCCAGAAGTAGCGGAGCTGGGCTTCACCCCAGGCTTGTGGAGACTGTTGAATTTATTGTCCCAACAACCCCACAGTCTGTTGTATAGGGGAGACAGTGGCTGTGTCTTAAAGACCAAGATTGTCCCGTGGTGTCTCAGGCTGGGACAGTGTGTGGTTATTACCTGGGCCCAGGAGCGCCCTGACAACATGAAGTTCAGGCCGTGAGGCTGGCATTTGTCTTCTAGGCCAACACCAACACAGACCTCAGGCTGGCAGCTGTCAATGGAGCCCTCCTGAGACACCGGGTGCTGCTGGGGGTGACGGACACGGTGGAAGGCTGCCAGAGTGTGATTCAGGTACCGCGTCATCGAGCGACCCCTCCTGTGGGAGCTTTGAGGCCGGGCTCCCCGGGTCTGTGCAGTGTCTGCCTGGGTCTGCTAACAGAGATGGCATCAGCAGCCCTTCCTTCCTCCCAGCTCCTGTGTCCCCTCCTGGAGACTCCTCTCTGGGCGGTCAGCAGCAGCCTAGAACCTCCACGAGGCAGGGCTGGAAGGACAGTTTGAAGGAAGCCAAGCTACATTCCACCTTCACCATTTATTCAGCAGAGAGATGGGGCCTGCCCTGTTTCCAGCCCTCAGTGTCCAGATGAGGTCCCTGGAGAGGCAGGTCAGACCCTGAAGGCCGTGTGCCCCTGGCTTGGTTGTTTCCTTGGCTCCAGGGAAATGTGAGATCTGAAGCGAGCAGGAGGTCACGCAGTGCGTCTGGGACATAGCCAGGCTGGATGAGGCTCACGGATCCTGATCCCGGCTGGGCTCTGCCGGTGGGGTTGGTGCATCTCCCCAGTCAGTGTCACACCTGCATCTCACCCAGTGGGAGCCCGGGGTGGGGGTACAGGTGTCTTTGGCAGGAAGCCCATTGGGCACATGACCTGTACACCCCCAAAATATTTACCGAGAGCCCAGCATGTGCCAGGCACTGTTCTAGGTACTGAGGCTATGGCAGAGAACAGACATAGGCAGATCCTGAGTGTACGAAGCACTCCCGAGTTGGGGTAGGATGTAAAGGGATCTTGCTTGACACCAAGGGTGAACTTGATACTGGTAGGTCAAGCGTGATAGTATAGATCAGGAGCTTCTTGAATCTGGGGGTCCTTTCAGCCTCATTTATCTCTAAATTCTCTTTTATCATTTGGTACAGAGGAGCGACTTGGCAAGTGTTAGTTGAATATATGGCTGGCTGGCTGGACTGACTAAGGAGTGGACACATCTTTTAAAAAACCATGTTCTTTCAGTTGCAAAGTAGCATCTTGAGACAGGGTGATATAATATTTTGGATTTTTTTTTGGGGGGGGGGAATGTGGGGCATGGAGGGGTCCAGGGTGAGTAATGGGTGGGGGTGGAGATGAAATAAGAGTAGCATGAAGAGATAATCACTGAACCAAGATGATGGGTAACTGGAAGTTAATGACTTCCTGTGCTCTTCTTCTGTGTTCATGATAACAAGTAAAAAAGGAATCCAAATGTTCCCTTGGGGGTGAGGTAGTGGGAGAGATGTGACCTTGGGTCTCACCAGGAAGAGGGAGGCCCAGGATCCAGAGGAGTGGGTCTGTGCCCAGGGGCGTGGGGCAGGCGCCAGTGGTTTCTTGCAGAACTCGGGTTGTGATGTGTGAACATGGAGGATTTCCACCTGGCTGAGTTTACCCCGGCCTCTGGGGGACTGTGGAGGTCGAGGTGGAAGGGGAGGTGATGGCGAGGGGGAGGTGATGGCGAGGGGGAGGTGATGGCGATGGGGAGGTGATGGAGAGGGGCAGGCAGACTTCTTAGCCGCTCCTGCCCCCGGAGCCCCCAGGTTGATGACCTCTGACCTGGCCACAGACAGTGGAGGTGAGAGCTCTGAAGGGTTTCACTCATTTGATTGTTAGATTCCAGACAGAAGGGCATCCCAACCACTGAGGATAGAGGGGGTACATGCATGTGTTTATCCCAGGTGGTGTCCAGGATGGTCCAGATGGTCCAGAGTTTACCTGGGATGTTCAGTGACTTGAGAGAGATGGGACTTCAGCCATTCGGGACAGGGTTTGACAGTTTCCGAATTTCGCACACAAAGCCACTTGTCTGCCAGTCATCCAAAGGGGGTCGGCCATGTAGGGGAACTCTGAGAGACAGCAGAATGGCTCCCATCTGAGACCAGGGTGAATCTGGTCATCTGCAGAAGGGCGGGCCGCGGGGAGGAGGCAGGGATGAGGCCCGTCTTGGGGATGGAGAGCTCGAGGTCCGGCAGGCTCTGTCCTCTGTAGTCACGACTGCTTCTCTCCCCAGCTCTGGTTTGTCTATTTCGACCTGGAGACCTGTGTGCAGTTTTTGTCCGATCACATTCGAGAGATGAAGATGAGACAAGAGGTAAGTAAGATACCTTAAGCAAAAACCAAAAGAAGAAAATAAACCAGGAGGCTAAACTGTATAGATTGCATTATCTCGGTGTTGGAAAAATGTCTAAGGAAAAAGTTACTTGGAAGGGAGAATACCTCTGTGGAATCATGGCTGTTTTTGCCTAGGATGTTATGGCCATTTTTCTCTTCCTTTTAAACTAGTTGCATTTGCCACATTTCTTATAGTGAACATTTATTTTAATTATAATAATAGTAATAAATAACAATAGATTTCATTTATCACAACAACAATGATAAAGATTCTGGCAGAGGAAAATATCGTATATTTAGTTGACTTTCCCTTGTTCAGAATCTTCAGTGTTCTGAGGAAGAACAAGGAGATTTTGCTTCACATACACAGAATCAGAAACTGAGGCTCTGAGAAGGCCCAGAGCCAGCTGGAAATGCTGGATTCAGAGCCCAGCCCTCCCATCCTCGAGCTCTGTGCTTCTTTCGTGGGACCCATTTCCTGGGCCCCGAAAGTGCTACAGTTGGTCTTGAAGTCAGGATTGTGGCTGAGCCCTGATCCAGCGAAGTTAATCCCTGTGTGGCTTAGGAGAAGGCCTTTGAGCTCAAGTTTGCTCGTCTGCAAATATGGGTAAAGATTCTCATGTCCCAGGCTATTCTGAGGAACAGATGAGAGCATGGAAGGAAAAGTGCTTCTGACTGTATTTTTGCAGGAATTATCTGATCTCTCCAATGTGGCTCAGCTCCAGGGTCTCCTGAGGTCGGCATCTGAATCTGTAGACAGTCCACCCATCCTCTATGGGTCTGATGCTTAGCTAGCCACCTGGCCTCCTACATCCACCCAGCTGAGGACACCACAGAGCCCCTCTCTGTTTCCTTTGCAGTCCTTGCTGAGAAGCAGATTGAGCCAGCTGTGTGTTGTCATGGAGACTGGGGTGAGCCCCACAGCCGACGAGGGGCCGGAGAACCTGCTGGAGGAAACTCCTCTCCTGCCTGACCGTCCAGGTTCCACGGAGAAGCCGCTCCTGCAGACTGAACTTCGCCAGCTTGTTCCTGAGGCTGAGCCGGAGGTAACAAGCACCTGGGCCAGTCAGGGCTGCTCTCCTTCACCGAGTGTTTGCATAGAGTCTGTGCCTGGCTCTCAAGTTCTACTGTAGATTCCTGGGGACGTGCGTTTACTGAGTTGGTCAGGACCATACACCTCTTCCAGCCTACTATTTTTTTTCCTCACTGCACCAGTTTAAAAGATAGCTTAGAGGAATATAAATATAAATTTTTAAATATAAAATACTGGGTACCCCCCCTCCATTTAAAAAATATCTTGGTATTTTTTTGTATAGTTCCATGGGATGTGTAGTTGTGTGTTGATGGATGGTAAGCCTACCTCAGCATGAGCATGTTGATAAATATTTGGGTCATTTTAAAATCTGTTTATCAACCAATCTATCATCAATTTATCTATCTCCTTAAATTGCAGTTGGATATTGAAATCTTATGTGCATCTCTGTTGAATTCCATTTCCTCCTGCTCCAAAGTTCTGTTGGGTCCTGCTAGCTAAGCTGTTTGTTTGGCATGGCTAAGAGCTGGTAGACCAGAAGTCTGCTAATATGGTTTGCAGCTTGTGAAGCCCCCTTCTCATCATGAGAACAGACAGTTTGGATGACATGCAGTGAGGGGTGATCTCCGGCAGGTGTGATACAGGAGAATACTTGCCTTTGGTTTTTTGCCGATAGATTTGGAGATGAAAAGTCTAGCCCAGTCCAGACTTTCCCTTTTGCATGGATGGGGAGGGGGGAGCCTGCAAATAGGACCATTATGAGAGAAAATGATAAATATATTAATCTCTTCAAAGAGCTGAAAATATAAGGTCACATTCTTTCTTGTGCATGCATATCTGGGTTTATGTGAAATACCCTATTAACTATGATGGGTCTTTTAAATGATTTTTTTCAAATTCATTCAAACCAATAGTAATACAATTTCCTGTCATGAATATCAAATCTCAGTGCGTGTGCACATGTTTTTAAAGTAGCTGCCCTTACAATGTAGTGAGGGAAAATACAATCAATGCCCAAGTCTCGGCCTGGGCTAGACTGTCATATTTCAGGAGGAACCCAGTGTGTGTGAAAGGCAGATAAATAGTTATAATGACCTCTTACGTTTTTATAGATTTTTGTCATGCATAAAATTCTTTAGTGTTTCCTCTAAAATATGGGTTATTTTCCCTTTTTTCCTGTTGGGTGAAATAAACTTCCAAGGGGTCAGCTGACTTACCCAAGGTCACATAACAAGGGAGAATATGGCAGAATCCAGGGCGGAAACCAGCCTATGATTTTCAGGAGGCAAATTTTCTTGTTGAGTTTCTTTGCTTATGTTAATCAGTTTTAAAGTAAATGGGTGCAAAGCTCAATCTGAATTAGTAAGTGGTGGGCTATTTGATGTTTTCAGCGTTTTTCTAGTACAAAGGATAACGCTAAGGAAACACTGACCCAACAGAGCTAGTTTCTGCTTTTTGAATAATGATAATGATAGTGATATTGATGGCATTTATTGACTACTGCACACTGGGCTTTCTTTCCATAAGTTCCTTTAATAAGTCCTCACTCTAGCACAACCAGAGAGATGTTTCGATTTTCTGTCTTTTGCTGCTGAGGAAATGGCTCAGCAAAGTGAAGTGACTTGTTCCCGGTCTGTCCCATGGTGGCTGAGCTTATATTCCCACTTGGCCCTTTTAATTCAAAAGCCTATTCTTGATCCTTAACTGTACCGACATAAACAGCCTGGGTGTAGCCCACACCTTAATTGCATTACCTTCAGACTGGCTGCAGGTGAAAGATCTCTGAAAGAGGAAAATAAATATAAAATTTTAAATAAAAAATACTTATTAGGTACCCCCCTATTTAAAATGTATCTTGGTATGTTTTTTTGTGTAGTCCCATGGGATGTGTAGTTGGTGTCGATAGATGGTAAGCCTACCTCAACATGAGCACGTTGATAAGTATTTGGGTCATTTGAAAATCTGTTTATCAGCCAGTCTGTCATCAATCTATCTCCTTAAATTGCAGTTGGATATTGAAATCTTATGTGCATCTCTGTTGAATTCCATTTCCTCCTGCTCCAAAGTTCTATTGGGTCCTACCACCTAAGCTGTGCCGCACGTAAGGAGCTAGAGCATCTTCCCTGAAATCCTAGACAGGTGGATGGAACTTTGGAGACCAAATGTGTTAATAAGAGCATGCAGTAAACATAGTTTTTCCAATTCTTTTTTTTTTACTTAAATTTTTTTCCACTGCAATAAAATACACCCAGTATTAAATTTCCCACCATAATTCTTTGTAAGTATATGATTCAAGGGCATTTAAGTACATACTTGGACGCAATCTCAGAAACGACAGAATGATCTCTGTTCATCTCCAAGGCAAACCATTCAATATCACAGTTATCCAAGTCTATGCCCCAACCAGTAATGCTGAAGAAACTGAAGTTGAACGGTTTTATGAAGACCTACAAGATCTTTTAGAACTAACACCCAAAAAAGATGTCCTTTTCATTATAGGGAACTGGAATGCAAAAGTAGGAAGTCAAGAAACACCTGGAGTAACAGGAAAATTTGGCCTTGGAATACAGAATGAAGCAGGGCAAAGACTAATAGAGTTTTGCCAAGAAAATGCACTGGTCATAGCAAACACCCTCTTCCAACAACACAAGAGAAGACTCTACACATGGACATCACCAGATGGTCAACACCGAAATCAGATTGATTCTATTCTTTGCAGCCAAAGATGGAGAAGCTCTATACAGTCAACAAAAACAAGACCGGAAGCTGACTGTGGCTCAGATCATGAACTCCTTATTGCCAAATTCAGACTTAGATTGAAGAAAATAGGGAAAACCACTAGACTATTCAGGTATGACCTAAATCAAATCCCTTATGATTATACAGTGGAAGTGAGAAATAGATTTAAAGGTCTAGATCTGATAGATATAGTGCCTGATGAACTATGGACTGAGGTTCATGACATTGTACAGGAGACAGGGATCAAGACCATCCCCATGGAAAAAAAATGCAAAAAAGCAAAATGGCTGTCTGGGGAAGCCTTACAAATAGCTGTGAAAAGAAGAGAGGCGAAAAGCAAAGGAGAAAAGGAAAGATATAAGCATCTGAATGCAGAGTTCCAAAGAATAGCAAGAAGAGATAAGAAAGCCTTCTTCAGCGATCAATGCAAAGAAATAGAGGCAAACAACAGAATGGGAAAGACTAGAGATCTCTTCAAGAAAATTAGAGATACCAAGGGAACATTTCATGCAAAGATGGGCTCGATAAAGGACAGAAATGGTAGGGACCTAACAGAAGCAGAAGATATTAAGAAGAGGTGGCAAGAATACACGGAAGAACTGTACAAAAAAGATCTTCACGACCCAGGTAATCATGATGATGTGATCACTAATCTAGAGCCAGACATCTTGGAATGTGAAGTCAAGTGGGCCTTAGAAAGCATCACTACGAACAAAGCTAGTGGAGGTGATGGCATTCCAGTTGAGCTGTTTCAAATCCTGAAAGATGATGCTGTGAAAGTGCTGCACTCAATATACCAGCAAATTTGGAAAACTTAGCAGTGGCCAGAAGACTGGAAAAGGTCAGTTTTCATTCCAATCCCAAAGAAAGGCAATGACAAAGAATGCTCAAACTACCGCACAATTGCACTCATTTCACATAGTAAAGTAATGCTCAAAATTCTCCAAGCCAGACTTCAGCAATACGTGAACCGTTACATCCCTGATGTTCAAGCTGGTTTTAGAAAAGGCAGAGGAACCAGAGATCAAATTGCCAACATCCGCTGGATCATGGAAAAAGCAAGAGAGTTCCAGAAAAATATCTATTTCTGCTTTATTGACTATGCCAAAGCCTTTGACTGTGTGGATCACAATAAACTGTGGAAAATTCTGAAAGAAATGGAAATACCAGACCACCTGACCTGCCTCTTGAGAAATCTGTGTGCAGGTCAGGAAGCAACAGTTAGAACTGGACATGGAACAACAGACTGGTTCCAAATAGGAAAAGGAGTACATCAAGGCTGTATCTTGTTACCCTGCTTATTTAACTTCTATGCAGAGTACATCATGAGAAACTCTGGACTGGAAGAAACACAAGCTGGAATCAAGATTGCCGGGAGAAATATCAATCACCTCAGATATGCAGATGACACCACCCTTATGGCAGAAAGTGAAGAGGAACTAAAAGCCTCTTGATGAAAGTGAAAGAGGAGAGTGAAAAAGTTGGCTTAAAGCTCAACATTCAGAAAACAAAGATCATGGCATCTGGTCCCATCACTTCATGGGAAATAGATGGGGAAACAGTAGAAACAGTGTCAGTCTTTATTTTGGGGGCTCCAAAATCACTGCAGATGGTGACTGCAGCCATGAAATTAAAAGACACTTACTCCTTGGAAGAAAAGTTATGACCAACCTAGACAGTATATTCAAAAGCAGAGACATTACTTTGCCTACTAAGGTCCGTCTAGTCAAGGCTATGGTTTTTCCAGTGGTCATGTATGGATGTGAGATTTGGACTGTGAAGAAGGCTGAGCGCTGAAGAATTGATGCTTTTGAACTGTGGTGTTGGAGAAGACTCTTGACAGTCCCTTGGCCTGCAAGAGATCCAACCAGTCCATTCTGAAGGAGATCAGCCCTGGAATTTCTTTGGAAGGAATGATGCTAAAGCTGAAGCTCCAGTACTTTGGACACCTCATGTGAAGAGTTGACTCAATGGAAAAGACTCTGATGCTAGGAGAGATTGGGGGCAGGAGGAGAAGGGGACGACCCAGGATGAGATGGCTGGATGGCATCCCTGACTCAATGGACGTGAGTCTGAATGAACTCCTGGAGTTGGTGATGGACAGGGAGGCCTGGCGTGCTGCAGTTCATGGGGTCACAAAGAGTCGGACACGACTGAGCGACTGAACTGAGCTGAACTGAACTAAGTACATTCACACTGTTGTGCAACTATCACAACATCCTCCTCGTAAACCTTTTTATCTTCATTGTTCACCATTGAAACCACATACCCATTAAAATACCAACTCTCTTACCTTCCCCTGCCCCTGGGAGCCACCATTCTACTTTCTGTCTCTATGAATTTATTGCTCTGTGTGCATGCTCAGTGGTAAAAAATCTGTCTGCAACGCAGGAGACCCGGGTTCAGTACCTGGGTCGGGAAGATCTCCTGGAGAAGGACATGGCAACCCACTCCAGTATTCTTGCCTGGAGAGTTCCATGGACAGTGGAGCCTGATGGGCTACAGTCCATAGCGTCGGACATGACTGAGCAACTAGCAGACACACACACGCACATGTGCTCGGTCACTCAGTCTTATCTGACGCTTTGCAACCCCATGGACGGTAGCTCACCAGGCTCCTCTGTCTATGGAATTTCCTAGTCAAGAATACTGGAGTGGACTGTCATTTCCTGCTCCAGGGGATCTTCCTGACTCGGACTGAACCTGGGTCTCCTGCATCAGCAGGTGGATTCTTTAGCACGGAGCCACCTGGCCTTCCTGAATTTATTGCTGTATGTGCCTCTTTTAAATGGAATCATACTGTGTTTGTCTTATGTCAGATCCTTTGTACACACACCTCTGCTTGAACAGGCCTTTGGCCTCAGCCAGCAAACCAGCACAAATACGTGACCAAGGTGAAATGATGCATTGTAGTTTCTTGGAGAGAAACCTGCTCCTCTCACATGCATGAGGGCAGGAAGTGAAGGCAGGTTCCCAGTGGGACGGGGACGGTCCCCTGACGCTCTTAGGCTCAGCTTTTTTTTGCCCCTAAATATCCAACTGAGTCAGGCCCTAAACCCCACTTTCCCTGGATCAGAGCATCCTTTATTTTCTCTAGGGGGCTCACACAGCATAGAGGAGAGAGGCGTGATCTGGTAGCCTTGATAAGCACTTTTAATATAGGAGTACTAGTTTGAAGTAATACAGCAGGTACTACCCTGTGTAAATTGAAGAATCTGCCGTCATAGGGATATTCTCCCAACCCTGCCTCCGTTTTCTGGTGCTTCTCTTCAGGTGCATTGCCTTGACCTCGTGTACTTTACAAAATCACTTGAAACTGGAAGAAGAGAGAGAAAGAGACAGCGTGTCTGTGTGTGTGTGTGCAGTTGGCTGTTATAAGCTGATGGTAATTTCTGTAGTGCTCCCTAGCTTTTTTGTGCATGAAAGTGAAAGTGAAGCTGCTCAGTCGTGTCCGACTCTTTGTAACCCCATGGACTATATAGCCTGCCAGGCTCCTCCATCCATGGGATTTTCTAGGCAAGAGTACTGGAATGGGTTGCCATTTCCTTCTCCAGGGGATCTTCCCGACCCAGGGATCGAACCCAGGTCTCCCACATTGCAGGCAGATGCTTTACCGTCTGAGCCACTAGGGAAGCTTTTTTGTGCGTATTATCGCCTATCAGCAGTTAGGTTACCCACCTTGGAGATGAGGAAATTGAGACTGCAGTAGCCCCACAGAGCTTGAGAGCTGGAGTTCCGGACCCATTCAGGCATCTTGCAAGAACCCTGGCTGAGGGCCTGGCCAGGTTCTTCTTAGTGAGTATCACTGCTGGACCAGTGTCAAAGCCAAGGACCACTTGGCCTTCTCCTCACTCTTTAGCTACTTCTCTGTGGTGCTCACTCTGCCCCCTTGCCTCTTCCAGGAAATGGCCCAGCAGCTGCTGGCAGTGTTTGGTGGCTACTACATCCGGCTCCTCGTGACCTCTCAGCTTCCCCAGGCACTGGGGACACGACACATGGACTCTCCAAGGATTCCATGCCCCTGCCAGCTCATAGAAGCCTACATCCTGGGCACGGGGTGCTGCCCATTCCTGACCAGGTGACCTTGGAACGAAGGTACTCCTCTTCCTCCAGGACTGAAGGTGAGAGGACAGGGAGGCCTTGGAGCCCCGGGGTGGCTGATGGTGAGGCTCTGGGTTGCCTTGAGGCTGTCAGTCATGTCAGCACTGGGGATCTGGTGTTCACTCCAGGACCCTGCACCAAAATGGCTTGTCGACAGTCCACGCTGACCCCTGGCCTTTGCAGAAGCCGATGGTCCCACTCTGACCTACTTTCTGTGCTGCTTAGAACCGTTGGCATGAGTGGAAGGGGCCCCTCGCCCATCCCTTTCATTGTCTGGTGAGCCCTGAAAATGTGAAGATGACCAGATGGGGCTGAAAGTGGGCCCAAAGCTTGCTTTCAGGCGATGCTCCGGTCCTCACCCGCTTCGTGTCAGATGGAGACTCAGGGAGGACTCTGCTCTTTGCGGCGTTGCCTTGAGCCTCTTAAATTATAAGATGCCCCCTTCCCAATCTGAAGCAAAGAAGTAAATTCTCAGAATGTTCTCCACTTTTAAGTTGTTCTTGCCCTACATTTTGTGAAAAACGATGTCACTTGGGCTTGTCTGCTAGCACGCAGGCCTTCAGGAGACAGAAGGAGGGAATGAACAGCATGTAACTCCTAATGAGAAGATTTGGAAGAGACTGATCCTGTCTGATCAGAGGACTTACTTCGTTCCAAGACACACGTGTCTGTGGGTGTGGTCTCACCGCAGACGGAGAACGGCAGTCCTGTTCCCTCACACTAATGCTGTCCTGCAGTGAAGCGAAACCTCTCCCTCGTGGAATTCCATGAAGAGCTCAGAGGCTTCCAGGTGCTCTGCTTCTGAAAAAATACGAAGACCCATTGTTCCCTGGGCCCAAATCTAAAGACCCCAGCCTGGCACTTAAAGGCTCCCCCGTGCCGAAGACCTGGCCATCATCTGCAATTTTGGCTTCATCGCTCATAAAAATACTTCATAGGTTGAAAATGTTTCCTGAACTGACGTAGCTATTCTTTTTCGTCTGTTGGATTCCTATGCATGCTTTCTTTAAAAAAAGATGTTTAAAATTGAGGTATAGTTGCTGTAAGATGTACTATGTAAGTTTCAGGTGTACAATGTAGTGATTCCTCATCTTTAAGGGCTATGCTCCATTTATAGTTATTATAAAATATTGGCTGTATTCCCTGTGTTGTACAGTATATCTTTGTAGCTTATTTATTTTATACATGGGAGTCTGTACCTCTTAGTCCCCTCCCCCATATTGCCCCTCCTCCTTGCATGTTTTAAAGCCTAGCTGCCCTTACCCCTCCTTCAGGAAGCCTTCCAACATCTCTGCCACTTCTATTTTTTTATTTTTAAAAATTACCTCTTTAATCTATTAATCCAAATCATCTCACCTTGGTTTTTTTGGCCATACCACAGGACTTGCATATCTTAGGTCCCTGACCAGGGCTTGAAACCAGGCCCTTGGCAGTGAAAGTACTGGGTCCTAACCACTGGGTCTCCAGGGAATTCCTGACTCTGCCTCCCTTAAATTCTCTCTCTCTCTTTTTAAAAAATTACTATTATTATTTTGCCTTCAGGCTGTGTCACATGGCATGCTGGATGGTTCCCTGCCCAGGGACTAAACCTGGGCCTCTACAGTGAAAGTTCCAGACTTAACCACTGGGCCCCTGGGAATTTCCTTTGAGTTCTTGATGTAGCTGCTGCCTTTACTGCCGTTTTGTTATTGATTCTGATTTCCTGTGCACAGGCCTGTTTTTCTAGCTAGACCATAAACCCCTCAAGGACAAAGACTTATACTTTTTGTGTATGACCTAGACCTGCTAAGGAAAAGAAATTCTTGTGGGTCGAGTGCTTGTCATCTCAATAGTAGCTTTTGCAAAACACTCTCTGTACTCAGTTGAATGATGAGTAGAGTTGGCACAGACTGGGGTTCTGGTCTTGAACTGCCACTTTTAGCTATGTAAGTTTTGGCTGGTCCTCAGTTTACACATCTGTATAAAGGGTAGCTTGGATTTTTCCTTTTTTTTAATTGGCCCTTTCAAAGTCAAATATGTGGAAAGTTCCAGCATTTTCTGTTCCATTCCTGCCCTTGGCCTTTCTGTCTGTTATGCCTTTGTCTACATGTAGAAAGGTTTTATAGCTTCACACAGATAAGGTACCCCAGACTTGATAATCATTTGGATGGGGTTGCAGGAAACCTGGATTCTCATCCCAGATCTACTTCTGCTTAGCAGTGTGACTTTGGCTAGGTTAACCTCTCTGAATGTCAGTTCACTCTATAAATGACTCTAGTGAACATGAAATGTAATTATGTGGCTGACTTACCATGTAAGAGATGAATCTGACTGTTCATTTTCTCTGGGCCAGAAAAGAGAAAGCATGAGCATAGACCAGCTCTTGGAAATGGCTGCTTTAAGCATTTCTCTTTGGCCAATGCTGTGGCCTGCTTTGCTTAATGAGATTTATTCATAAACGTGATCACTGCCTGATCAGCAGAAGCCCACGTTTATCATCCAGCTACAAAGCCCTGGTAAATATAATAACAGAGAATAAAAATGTGTGTGTTTTGAGAAAACAGCAGTTTCTCCTTAAAGGGCCCTTGATGTGTTCTTTCCTGCCTTTCCCTCTCTGTAGAGTTTCTGGTGGTCTCACTGGGCAGATGGGCCATTCAGGTATGCCCACAAGATACGTTTCTTTGCATTCAAGTCTCATTTCTTCTTTTAGAAAGTTCTGTGATCTCTGTCTTGCCTAGACCTTACAAGGTTGCTGTGAAGATGAGATTCCATAAAAGAACATGTGGGCTGTTTTGGGGTTCTGTGTTAATGATAAGTATGTGCCGGTGAAGATGGTGCTGTGTTGTGAAGTGGGAGTGGATGGCTTGGATTCCAGAGCCGCATGTATTCAAATCCAAGGACTGACACTTTAGGGAAGGTGCCTCCCATCCTTGGGTCTCAGTCCTCAAGGGTGGAGTGGGGATAAGTGTGTCTACCTGGCAACTGATTGTGAAAATTAAATGATAGGAAAAATACTGTTAAGTGCTTACAACTGTGAGTTGCAAACTTGAGTAAAATCTCAATAAATTGTGGCTGTCATGATTATTTTTGATCTCTCACTATGTCTTGTTGCTGTAGGTGCCCCAGGTATGTTCATGTGGATGACATGGTTCCTTAACAGTTCATGTTTATTCATTCTGCATCAGAGCTCAGTTACCCCAGCACCATGAGATGTCCTTATGTGAATAAAGATTCCAGTCTGATCTCTCTGAAATTCAGTACCGGAAGAAGCCTGGCGGGGTTTTAAGAACAGCTGGTGGGAGATTTTGGACCAGATGCTCACCCTCTGTTCCTTCTCATCTGTTAAGGGAGTGTGTGATGACAGGGAGATGAGTTGAGGTGATGCGTGTAAAGCACAAGGCTGGTTCACAGTGTGGTCTGTAGTAAGGGCTCCGTCATCCGACGCTGTCTTTTCTTTAGCTGCTACATGCTGTTTTCTACCTGTGTCTATTTGGTAAGATTTTACTTAACGTTATTCAAATCTATATCCTTACGGAATTTGGTTGGTTGGTTCTATCAAGAGAGGAAAATTTCCAACTAGGATTGTAGATTTTATGTTTTCTCCTTTTACTTTTGACAAGTTTTCTTGTTTTAATTCCAGAGTTTAAAATATTGAGATGTAATTAATATGCCATAAAATTCACCATGTTAAAGAATAAAATTCAGTTGTATTTCATATATTCACAAAATTACACAAACATTACCACTAATTAATTCTAGAACATTTTCATCACCTCTGCTTTCCCCACCAAAAAAAGCCCCCTACCCATTCAGTCACCCCCTTGACTTCTCCCCAGCACTTGACAATGACTGATCTACTTTTTCTCTCTATGGATTTTCCAGTTCTGGACGTTTCCTATAAAGGGAATCACACAGTTTGTGGCTTTTTAGGTCTGACTGTTTTTTCACAAAACAATATTTTCAAGATTCATCCACATTGTAGCATGTATCAGTGCTTTACTCCTTTTTAATGACTCAGTAATATTCCATTTCTTTTATACACCACATTTTGTCTATCCATTCATCATTTGGGGTAATGAACCTACTTCTTGCCTATTATGAATAATGCTGCTATAAGCGATTGTGTACAGGTTTTTGTGTGAACATGTATTTTAATTCACTTCTGACAAATTTTGTTCTTCTTCCATGCATGCACATTTAGAATCATTAAAACTGCCTGATCTGACCCTTTTATCTTTATGAAATGTCCCTCCTTATCTCTACTAGATTTTTGCCTTGAAAATCTACTTTGATACATTAGCTTTCTTTTGATTACTGATTATATAGTATATCTCTTCGTAATTTTACTCTCAATTTATCTCTATCCCTATATTTAAGATACGCCCCTTATAAACATGGGATTAAAAATATTCAGTCTTTGTTTTTTTTTTAATTTTTATTTTTTTAATTTTTCAGTCTTTGTTTTTTAGCTAGAATATTTACTATGCTATGCCTAGTGTGTTTCCTGATATGTTAAATAGATTTGAGCTTAAATAGTCCATCTTACTATTTACTTTCCACTGGTTCTCCCTTTCTGTGTCCTTTTTTCTGTACTCTTTTGCCTTCATTTGCATTAAGGTTTTGTGATTTGTGTATTACTAGCTTGTGAGGTATGCATTCTTTTCCCTTAGTGGTTACCCTAAATTACAAGATACATTCTTGACTCACTCAAGTCTGTTATAAGAGAATCCTTCTGCCACTTTCTGGACAATCCAAAGAGTTTAGAACTCTCTCACCTTTTCTGCCTGTGATGCTCTCTATAATGAGTTTCAATTCTTGCTGTATGGTAAACCACAACAGACATCATTGTTAATGTTTTATATAGTCGGTGTCCATTAGGTTTATCCATATCTTTACTTCTTGTTATTCTTCATTTCTTACTTTGTTGTTACCCTTTGTCCCTTCCTGCATTTCTACACATTAATCTAGGTTCATTCACCTTCTCCAGAAAACTACCTTTGGAATTGTTCTGTAGAATAGTGTTAACTGTATTTAAAAGTACCTTGAGTATTTTCCTTCCAGTACAGATCTTCTGGTGACAGAATGAGTTTTGGTTTGCTGAGAGGTCTCTATTGTGTTTTTATTTTTGAAAGGAATTTTTGGGAAGTCAGGAATTCCAGAGAACTACAGCTCCCCCCGCTCCCTCTGCCCCCAACCTTTGGAAGATGTCATTGGCTTTCACTACTTGTCAGCTCTGTGCTGTTCTTACAGTTTTCTCTCCGCTTTGGGTTCCAGCAATTGTATTTTGATCTGCCTAGATGTAAATTTCTTTATATTCATCCTGCTTGGGGTTCAGAGCACAACTTGAAATCTGGGACATAGTATTTTTCATCATAGCTTCTACCTTTTTTTTTCTTGTCTCCTTCTGGGACTCTAAGGATATGTGTGTTAAAGTCTTATCACTGTATCTCTAAGACTTTGTGCTTTCTGTTCTTTTGGTTCTTCGAGCTTTAGTATGAGTTTTTTTTTTTACTGAA
This sequence comes from Ovis aries, assembly GCF_016772045.2. Taxonomy (NCBI): domain Eukaryota; kingdom Metazoa; phylum Chordata; class Mammalia; order Artiodactyla; family Bovidae; genus Ovis; species Ovis aries. The sequence goes on along the minus strand of NC_056055.1, from coordinate 9,140,755 downwards.
CTATCTTTGCCCCATTACTTTTACTCTCTTTTGCTTTTTGTTTGTTTGATTTTGTTGTTGTTTTCTTGGCCACATCATGCAGCATGTGGGGATCTTAGTTCCCAGACCTGGGATTGAACCTGCAGCCCCCTGCACAGGAAATGAAGAGTCTTAACCACTGGACCACCAGGGAAGTCCTTTCAATTGAGTTCTTAATTTCAGCTATTGTAATATTCAGTCCTATAGGTTTTAACTGATTTTTAAAATAGTTTAGAGTTCTCAGATATAATTTTCCATCCTATCATCTATTTTCTTCAATATTTTTTTTCAAAATTAAATTTTTTTTTCTTCAGTAGTCCACATCTGCTCATTCCAATATCTGGTTCTTCTGTAAATATGTTCCTTTTGTTTTTGGTCAGTTGATCTGATCTTCTAGTATGCCTGGTAATTTTTCATTGAATGCTAGACTCTTAAAAAAAATGAAGGATTGAAAAAATGTACAAGACTCTGGATATTCCTTCAGAAAAGATTTATTTTTGCTTCTGAGAAAGGTAAAGTTGAAATAGTTTGACTCTGGGTTTTAGTCCTAGTTAGATTTAGTCTGTTTCTGGTTAGCATTGATTTTCAGGTCCTCGCTCTTCAGGAACTTTAACTAGAAACCTATTTTATAAAAGGTTTTAACAGCCAATCCTTTTCCTCCAGGGTGAGCCCCCAGCCTCTAAGCTGTGATTCTGCTGGAAGCTCTGCCCACTTCTTCAGCCTTCTAGACTCTTTAGGAATTGGCAAGTGCCTGGAGTAGGTGAGAAGACCTTGATGTCCATTTCATCTCTCTGGACTTCATTTCTCTCCAGGATCTTGGCCCCTCAGGTCCTCACTGCCTTGGTAGCTCTCTGATACATTCAGACAGATTTAAGGAAAAAGAAACCACAGGCTTTTAAGCTACTCTCAAGCAGGAGGGTTAGTCTGATACCAGTGAGTCTGCCATATTCAGAGGTGAGGCCCAACTGTGGCTTCCTTATTATTTTCATTATTTGAAAATCCTCTAGAGAAAGATATCATCCTGAGGCCAGGAGCCATTTGACAGGTTCTGTGACGTGGCTTCTCAAGGCAGGAGATGGCATTTACGGAGCATCTTTTATGTGCAGATCGCGCACTGTATCTGTTGCAAGAAACAGTTCCAAGACATGAGGAGCCTAGGGCTTGCTGGAGGTTCCCTTCCCACCATTGTTCTTTTACCTTTTCCTGATACGCATTTCTAAAACTCTTCTGGATGTGACCACTGAGATATCCCATAGGCTCCTCTAGCTTGAGATAGCCCAAGATGACATGATCGCCCATGCGCGGTCAACTTGGCCTCACTGCCACCCTTTTCTCAGTTCTGTGTTTTGCAAACGAAGTCAAGAACCTCATTGTACAGAATGTTCTTCCCTATACAGTTCTGAGTTAGAGCGTGGCTTTACCTGAGATATATATTGTAACTTGGGACTCTCTTCTCCATCCTAGAGCTGCTGACCTAGTGCATACCTATGTCACTGTCTGTCCTGATTGCTTAGGCAGCCTCTTTTTGGATGTATCAGTCAGGGGCCAATCAGAAGACAGAAAGCACACAGTCATTTGAATATAAGGCATTTAATATAGAGAATTACTAACTTTAATGGGGAGGTCGAAATAATGGATTAGTTAATAAGAAGTAATCTCCTATAAAGAATATAGAAATAGCAGATCTAAGGCATAGCCACCACCAAAGGGCTGAGATAGAGCCCCCAAGGAAGAGACCCCCTCCCGCCCCCGCTCCATCCCCAGCTGAAGTATGGATCTTGGAAATGACATGGCTGTGGCCCCCTGGATGCAGAGAAGTCTCTGAGATGCCATGTTGACAGAATGTTTTAGAAATATGCCCTCTAGGGTGCTAGATAGATAGCTAGATATCTCTAGCTGTCCAGAGAGATGGAGGCACTGCTCCATTTGCTGGGGGAAGGCACCGGAGAAGCTGCTGGCTGCTAAGTGCTACTGACCACCACCACATGCTTCCGGATCTGGGTGCGGGAGAAGCCATGTGAACTGCCAGAGCCAGATACCCAAGAAGCTGCTACAGGAGCCTTCTTAAGAGGAGCTCCCCAGAGCAGAAGGAGAGCCCCGTGTCTACCACTATCTGTAGCACCCCGTAGCGACAAAGCATGACATTGCACTAACTGCCGAGGGAAAAAGATTTCAAAGGGGCCAGCACCAGGTTTGAAGAGCAGGCAACAAATAGTCAGCTGGGAGCCAAAAGCAACCACTGACTGTCATTCTACCATCATTGTGAAGGGCAGCATAACCGGTTGGTTAAGAGTATTGAATCTGGAACCAGGAGTCCTGGGTTCAAATATCAGCTCTGATACTTACTATTAGTGTAATTTTCAGAGACTTACGCACTGTATCTCAGTTTCCTGACTTGTAAAAACAGAGTAATAACAGTACTGTCCTTGTTGGATTGTTATGCTAAGTGAGTTGATACTTATAAAGTACTTAGAAAAGTAAGCAATATACCAGATTTATACATTACCAGGATTGCTCACACTCCTTTTCAAATAGCACATCCTTCAAATTGCAGCCAGGATGACCTTTTGATACCTACCTGTTGTAGGTATGAATTGTAACCTATGATATCCTGGTGTAAGACATCCTCTTCCTTTATTCTTCTGTGCTGGGGGCAGACACAAGGAGTAAATGTTGCCTTAGCAACTCACCATGTTCACACTGCAAAAACTAGAAATATGGCTCTGTAACTATTGCCTAAACATTACCTGTCTTGACTCCCCATTACCTTCCAGACAGCGTCTAACTTTCTTTTCCTGGATTTAAGATTCTTAATGCTCTGTTCCCCTCACCTCCCCCCATGCCCTGGCTCAGGTCTTCACTTTCATCTTTCTAAACACGAAGTTCACTACCTTATATTCCTATCAGCTTGTGTCTCTATTTCCCAAATTTGCCTATTTTGCTCCCCTTTTCTGGAATACCATTCCCCCCTCCTCTTTCTTTTTTGACTTTCAGGAAGCTCAAGCACCAGGAAGCCTTCCACCACACCCCCAGGGTGGTTGCCAGATTCCCCAGTGTCATTGTTTGCAAATCATTGTCTGCTGTGTGAAGCGATGTGCTCCCGTGCCTGGCTCCCTGGCTAAAGTTGGAGCCACTTGGGGTCTCTTGTGTGTGACTCCTGTTGGCACGCCCTGTGCTTCAGCACAGCTCCCTACACGTGCATGGGCTGTGCACTGCACTCTCTGGGGCTGCTGCCTACAGAGCTTTGCGCTTCCTGCCCCGCTGTTCACCAGGGCCCGGAGCACCAAATCGAGTCCCGCGTAGGCGAGCAGTATTGCGCCTTCCAGCACCAGACAGTTATTGCCACGTCTATTTAGAGCTGCCCGTTACGCTGACCAGCCTCTCCCAAGCCCTTCGTCAGGTGGGTGAGGAGTGACCGAAAGTGCTTTAGAATCAAGCCTCATTTCTTTGTTGTTTTCTTTTTTACTTAGTTTTTTTTTTAAATAATATACAGTAGGTCTTTGATGGTTATCCATTTAAAATACAGCAACGTGTACATGTCCATCCCAAACTCCCTAACTATCCCTTCGCCTCATCCTTCCTCTGTCCCAGCAACCATAAGTTCGTTCTCTGAGACCGTGAGTCTCTGTTTTGTAAGTAAGTTCATTTGTATAATTTCTCTTCAGATTCCACATTTAAGGGATGGCATGCAACTTTTCCTTCTCTGTCTGACTTCACCCGGTGTGACAGTCTCTGGATCCATCCATGCTGCTGCACATGGCATTGTTTCGTTCTTTTTAATGGCTGAGTCATGTTCCCTTGCATATATGTGCACCGCATCGTCTTTATCCATTCCTCTGTCGATGGACATTTATCAAACCTCACTTTGTAATCAGGGATGCCAGATTCTAATTGTCCCCTACTCAAGGAGATCTCAGAAGCAGGGCTGGGAGAGGGGGAAAAAAAAAGAGGAAGAACACAGGCCTACGATGCAACTAAGGACTTTAATTGGAGGTGGCTCCTAGTGGTTTTTCCAGGAGCTGAGGCGATTCTTGCTGGTGGCACAGGGATGGCTCAGACATCGCCTCCTCCTCCAGGAGTTTCTGAATCAGTCTTCATGGTCCCTGTTTGCCACCCTCTTCCTCCTGGAGACACTCTAGTGACCATGCAGCCTCACACGCACTCGAGGGGCTGCCATCTATACAAATCAGGGTCTCCCAGGAACACACTTCTTCAACACAAAATTGTTGAAGTGACGTTGATGACTACGTTGGTATCTCGTTGACATATTATTTCTTTGAGGGTCTGCATTCAGATCTGAAAGAGTGAAGGAAAATATTTATCCCGGGTAAAGGCTTTGAATTACGTGTGAATGGTAATGGTCTTGGTCATATCCTCCTTGGGATATTTGCATATTATTAGTGACTTTAAAAAAATATTCTGCTTTCTCGAGCTACAGATAACCTCAAACTGGGTTAAGGAATTGAGATCTTAAAATTTCGTTGCCACTTCAGCACAGCCTGTCTGGCCCTGACTCTGATGTATACACGATTACCATCTATTGAGTGCCTGGGTGGGGCCGTAGTCTAGACATTTATATATGTTGCTTCATTTCATCTTCCTAACAGCCTGAAAAGCAGGTGGTGTATTGTCATGATCCTCATTTTGCAGAGAAGATGCTGAAGCTGAGAGAGATTCAGAGACATGCACAGTAAATAGCTGAGACTGAGCTCGGACTGGTGTGTAGGGCTTAAATCGGTCATCAGTTCAGTTCAGTTCAGTTCAGTCGCTCAGTCGTGTCCAACCCCTTGCAACCCCATGAACCGCAGCATGCCAGGCCTCCCTGTCCATCACCAACTCCTGGAGTCCACCCAAACCCATGTCCATTGAGTCGATGATACCATCCAACCATCTCATCCTCTGTCGTCCCCTTCTCCTTCTGCCCCCATTCCCTCCCAGCATCAGGGTCTTTTCCAATGAGTCAGCTCTTCTCATCAGGTGGGCAAAGTACTGGAGTTTCAGCCTTAACATTAGTCCTTCCAATGAACACCCAGGACTGATCTTCTTTAGGATGGACTGGTTGGATCTCCTTGCAGTCCAAGGGACTCTCAAGAGCCTTCTCCAACACCACAGTTCAAAAGCATCAATGCTTCAGTGCTCAGCTTTCTTCACAGTCCAACTCTCACATCCATACATGGCCACTGGAAAAACCATAACCTTGACTAGACTGACCTTTGTTGGCAAAGTAATGTCTCTGCTTTTGAATATGCTGTCTAGGTTGGTCATAACTTTCCTTCCAAGGAGTAAGCGTCTATTTAATAACTGACATAGTTTTTAGCTATGCTGTTACATGTTTGAGTAAAAAACAAAAAATCCCCTACCATACCCCCAAAAGGCTTGAAAGAAATCTGGAATGACCCAGAGCAGAAGCTGGGTGGGGAGTCAGAAGTCTAGAGAAATGATTCGGTGTTTTTCAAAGTACCACAACACCCATGCGTGGAACCTACCGAAGGTCCGTGGGTGACGCTGTGGGCAGGCATTTTGACTGTGGCAGCTGCCTGTGGTGGAAGCCGCCTCGTCGGGGCAGCAGCAACAGAAGATCCTTGACACCATGCTTTGGTGGGCGGTGGGAAGAGGAAAGGGCACTGTGGTGTCTGGCTCTGGGCCTCAATCCCAGAAGCCCATTGTTATTTAAGCAGTGGGTCATACTGGACTAGCTTCCCCCAAGATATCATGCCCCTCTTCTGTCCCAAACCTCCCGTGGCTCCAGCAGATCCAGGCCCTCTTCTGCCCCAAATTCACGTAATTGTGGGAAATACTACCTCTGCTCTGCCAGTCTTTACCACGTGTGTGTGCGCTCAGTGGCTTCAGTCGAGTCCAACTCTTTGAGACCCCATGGCCTGTAGCCCGCCAGGCTCCTCTCTCCATGGGGATTCTCTAGGCAAGAATACTAGAGTAGGTTGCCATGCCCTCCTCCAGGGCATCTTCCTGACCCAGGGAGGGAACCCTTGTGCTTCTGCTTCCCCTGTATTGGCAGGCGAGCTCTTTACCACTAGCGCCACCTGGGAAGCCCAGTCTTTACCCCAGGGTTGCCTTATTGAAATCAGCAGATCTTAGAGTCTGGCGCAGATCTTAGAGTCTGGCGCAGTTCTCTGGACAAGGCTGTTTCCTAAATGAATAGAAGACTACAGCCAGAGAAAGCCAGTCCCTTCTCTGCCAGGACTTGTGGCAGCGCCCACAGGCCAGCCCATGCTTAGGGGTCAGATCTGTCTTCTGCTTTCTAGGTCTGTGCTCTTGGGTGGATTCTGTAATCTCTTTGACCCTCACTTTCCTGCCTGGAAAATACCAGTGTTGAGTAGTGCCCACCTTAAAGGAGTAAGTGATTAACTCTGCACAGTGACCACTGGGGTGGCAGGTGCGTATAGATGCGGGCTCAGTGCACATTCTTTTCCCAGCCCCTCTGGAATGGGAAACACAGCTCAGCCTTGCTCCTTCAGCTCTTGCTTCCCTCACTCACCTGCTCAGCAGCTCTGAGTCCAGGCTCCTGTCTGTAACAGGAGGTACTTGGGTTGCACTTTCTCTCCAAGGATCCCTCCGGCTCTGATGACACAGGCTGCGAGTCCTTTTCTCAGTCCCAGTTTCTCCTTTCTTCCTCCCAGATGCCTGGTCGTCTCCTGCCCTTGCTCCCTCTGGGAATTTCCCTCTGGCCAAAGCCCCACTCTGGGAATTTCCGTCTTGGTGGCTGTCTTCACTAACGTCACACTGGCTTCATTTCCTGGCCTCACCCATGAGCACCGGCTCCCCACCCCTCCCAGCCAGCACCATCTCTCACCTGGATTATGGCAATGGCCTCCTGGCCTCTTCCAGCCCAGTCTCCATTCGTGTCAACACAGCTGAGAGTGTCTGATCATGTCACTCCTCTGCTCCTTGGCTTCTCATGTCAGGCAGAGGAAAGGCTGAAGTCCTTCTCTGGGACTTCACTAAAAAATTCAGTCTCACTGCTACCCCTGTGGTCTCCTCCCATCCTTCCTTTATCCAGCTGCACCCAGCACCCTGCCACGACTGCGTTTGCACATGCTCCATGCTCCACCTTTGGCCTGCAACGCCCTTCCTTAGAGATCCACAAGCTCACCCCTCCCTCCTTCAAGGCTGTGCTTAAAGGTCATCTTTCTAGTGAGGTCTTCTGGCTAAGTCACCTGAATTATTTACCCTTTTAAATGGCCCTCCCCCCTCCCCTGGTGTTCCCTGTTCATTCTTCTGCAGAGCCCTTGGTGCATTCCCACACATCCTAGAGTTTATCTGCATGGGCTTCTTCCCAGGGGAAATGCTGGCTGGGGTGGGGTGGGTGTGGTGTTCCTTTCACTACCAATGACAGCCTCTAGATGGAAGCAGGAGCTAAAGAAAAGGGCCCTTGGTTTGCCCTCAGTGGGCTGTGAACTTCAGGTCTCCCGTGACCCCATAGCACTTCAACCAGAACGAGAAAGATCAGTGAGGTCAGAGAGGAAGGCTGCTAGAGCTGGAGGAGCCCTTAGGGGTCATTCAACACAGGTGGGGAGATTGGGACCCAGAGAGAGAAACAGTGGGGTCATGGGAAGAGTAATGGCGTCTGCTTCCGGAGCAAAGTGGATAGGTGCCTAGGAGTGACGGAAATGTTGTCCCTTTAAATACAGAAAAGTACTCTTCCTGCTCTCAGGCCCAACCTTTGAGCCCCTCTCACCTGCAGCTGGCAGAGCAGAGATGGGACTGTCTGTGATGTCACAGAGCCTGAGAACCAGGGAATGTTGGGGACAGAAGGGTTTGACTGGACCACAGCGTTAAAGAAGGGGGAGGAGGTTTACTGACCCTCTCTCCCGTTGTCCTTCCCTCGGTTCACGATGCGATGTCGTCTGCCATGTTCATCAGGCTGGCTGGGGCAGTTCTGCCTCATGTAGCTCCTTCCTTGGAATAGGTTGCTGGGGCATGTTCTTCTCAGGGGGATTCTAGAGGCACGAGACAGCAAGCCCCGCTGTGAAAACACATTTCTAAGCTTCTATTGGTATCCCATCTACTAGGTTTCCATTGGTTAAAGCAGGTCATATGATGAAGTTCAAAGTCAAGGGGGAGGAAAGGACACTTCACCCAAGAAGACTTGGCTGAGAAAGGTGAAGAACTGGCTAATAGTTTGCTGTGCCACAGGTAGATGCCATTGCTGTACCCATTTTACAGATGAAGAAACTGAGGCACAAAATTTATTAGGTATCTTGGCTAAAGTGACGCCACTAGTAATTGGCAAATGAAGTGATCAGAGGTGGAATTTTTAAAGGTTCAAATTGCTTTACAAATGGGTTGTACCATTTTAGTTCCTTCTCTGCTGGGGTGGCAATGCTGCTGCTGCTTCCCCTCCTGTCTTGGCCTCTGTGCTATCACGGCAGTAACCAATTTAACAAGAAATTTGCAAAATTTATATGAAGAACATTGAAAAATAGCCCTGAGAAACACAAAAGTAGGTTTGAACAAATGAAAAGCCATTTGTATGTGGATGGGAGGAGTCAAAATTATAGAGGTGTCAGCTTTCCATATGTTAATTTATATTTTTTTCCTAGGTTAATTTTAAAATTTAGTACAGTCACAATAAAATATCAATTTTTTTCTTTTTTTTGGCTGCACTGCACAGCATGTGGGGGTCTTAGTTCCCCAACCAGAGATCAAACGTGTCCCCTGCTTGGGAAGCACAGTTCTAACCACCGGACTGCCAGACAATGCCCCCAAAATATGAATATTTTTTTTAATGGATCTAGACAGATACTAGTGTTTATATTTTTAAAAAATGGAGGAATGTGGGGAAGGAGATGGGAGGGAGGTTCAAAAGGGAGGGGATATGTGTTTACCAATGGCTGATTCATGTTGAGGTTTGACAGGAAACAACATTCTGTAAAGCAATTATCCTTCAACTAAAAAATAAATTTTAAAAAATGGAGGAATAAGACAAGGTGGTACCAGACCGACTTACAGTGGAATAAAATAGAAATTTAAGAAAGAAACCAAAATACATATGGAATTTTTGTACACGAGGATAAAGGAGTTATCGCAAATGATTGGGCCAAAGATGGTCTTTCAAATAAATGTCCGAAAAGATATGGATCCATACCTAATATATATAATGAGAAATATGAAACGGAACAAGGATTTAGACGTAAGAAATAAAGGCACACAACATGTAACAAACATAGATGAACTCCTCTATAAACTGAAGGTACCGGTAAGGGGGAGGGGAAAGAGGAGGTACACAGTCCTGTGACGTCACCAAAGACTTTAATTGGAGGCAGCTCCTCCCAAGTGGCTTTTGGGGGTCTGAAGTGACTCTTGCTGGCGGCGCAGCGTTGGCTCAGACGTCTTCTCCTCCTGGAAGGGAGTTTCCGAATCAGTCTTCATGGCCTCAGTGCACCGCCCTCTTACTCCTGGAAACTCTCCGCAGCTGCGCAGGCTCCAAGACCTGCGAAGGGGCTGCCATCTAGAATGATCAGGGCCTCCCGATGAGGCATGGTTGGTACGGCCAGCGATCCTGGGAGTAGCGGCTGAGCCTTCTCTTGTGAAACCCTCTTTTGGAAGCTTGCAAATTTACATCTGAAAGGAGGAAGGGAAGAAGAACCCTGAGCGAAGCCCCTGCTTTGGGCCTGGATGGACTGTTTCGGTCACCACTATCCCCGGTCGGTATCAGATTCTGGAATAGTCTGTGAGTCATGTGCCGCCCCCATCCCCCGTCTGGGACGTGTTGGTACTCTTATCGGAGCATTCAGTGACAGCAGTTTGTCTTGTGAAATGCAGTGGCCTGGAAAATAGAACTGGGCCCATCCTGGTTCTGACATTACCACCACTCTGCTGAGCTTACCCACTCCAGTGTTCTTACCTGGAGAATCCCAGGGACGGCGGAACCTGGTGGGCTGCTGTCTATGGGGTCGGACAGAGTTGGACACGACTGAAGCGACTTAGCAGCAGCAGTAGCTGCTGAGCTTTGGGAAAGCCCCTTCCCACTCGGGACTGAAGCCTCCTCTATACAATCAGAGATGGGTTTTTAAACTATGCATCATGGAGCCCTGTTCGGGGAGGGGAGCTAGTGGGGAACCCAGACACTCATGCCCAATTCAAGTACAGCAGGACCTCTCTGATTTTTTATAGAAATTGGACTTTGAGATTTTGGTTGCAAGGAGGGTTTAGCTGTTATGAGAATTTTTTTTGTTTGTTTCAAAGTGGAATCTTGATATGTAATTGATGTCCTTTATAATTCTATGTATTTTATTAAATGCATATAAATACATTACTCTGAGAAGGGGTTGGTAGCCTTTTCATTGTTGTTTTGACTGTGCCCTGTGGCATGTGTGTGGCATGTGGGATCTTAGTTTCCTGACCAGGGATCAAACCTGTGCCCCCTGCATTGGACATGCGGCATCTTAACCACTAGACCGCCAGGGAAGTCCCTGTTGCGAATCCCTCTGAAGTGACTGGGCTGCAGGACCTCTCAACAGCCAGCCGGATGGGGTGGTTGTGAGCTATGTGAGGTCTCCCGGGCACAGTGTCTGTGTGCATCAAGGGAGCCACGTATTCATTGGCAGGTCTGGGGTAGGGTCTAAAAGTTCAGTTCTCAAACTCCCCGGTATGCTGATGTTGCTAGTCCAAGCATCCCGCTGTAAGTATCAAGATTTTAAGCGCTTTTGTTTATCAGTTTGGTTACTTAGCTGGTCAGTCTTCACCTCATTTTAGGTTGGCATTATTCACTCAAAAGCTGAAGGAAATCTGAGGGCATCTCGGCAAGAGGGGGATGAGCAATATGAGGTCTCCTGAGGCTGGGCAGGGCATTCTTGCCTGGTACTTACCATGCTTTGACAGCTGAAGCTCTTGGGTTTGACTGGGGATCTTGGAGTCATCTGCAACATCGGGTTTCTCACAGCATTTGCAGCATAAAGAGAAGATCTTCGAGGCCAGGTTTTGGTGAGCTGCTAATATGAAGAAAAGGAATGGGGACCCTTGGGTTCCAGGGCCTGAATTCCAGATGCCCTGTTAGAAATTCACTGTGATGGGGTGGGGGTCGTATAGGCTCAGCCTCCCCCAAGGTATAATAGCCTTCTCCTTTCCCAAATCTTCTGTAGCTCCCCCATGGAGCTACAGTGGGGAGCATAGTGATTCTCTTAAAGTAATTTTCCCTATTTTATACAAAATTTTCTTACCCATGGAAAGGAGTTGAAGCCTCTATTCTTTCAGCTTTGCTTGCAGGGCTGCCTTATTGAATCAGCTGATCTTTGAGCCCAGTTCCTTGGGCAGGGCTTTTTCCTAAATAAACAGAAGACTGTGGGTGAAAAGTGCTCATGCTCCAGGTTGGACCTCACTGCAGCAAAATGCTGGGCCATGCAGAGATGCACAGAAACGTGTTTGCAGACCTGTATTCTATTCTGTTTCTAGGTGTGGGTTCCTTAACTTTCTAGAGCCTCACTTTTATCCTGTGGGAAATGGGAATCGCAGTGCCTGCTTTGCACATGTAAAGGTTTAAACATACACAAAGTGACCTCTGTGGCTCTGGGTACTCAAAGTGCCTAGTCAATGGTCATTCCCATCATGTTGCTCGTTGGCTACAAAACTATTCTGTCCGTCCGGGTCGCAGGAGAACGTGGTGATGAAACACACTCTTACCAGCCTGCTGTGTGGCTTTGAGTAAGTCCCTGCTTCTCTGTCTCAGGCTCCTCACCAGTAATAAGAGGAAGTTAGGTTGCATGATCACTTCAAGCATCTTCCTAGTTTGGACAGTCCAGAAAAAGGCCTTGTTTTAAAGTTCTTTCATTATGTACCGACTTTTCCAGGTTTCTGAATCCTTCCTGTTCTCCTTTACCTTTCAGTGGTAAAATCCCCCTGTAGAAAATTCGTCTCATGGTATTGGTTGGATGTCCCTCACAATACTCAATTCAGTAGATGAGTTGTCTCATTCGTAGGCATTTCTCCACTGTGATACCAAACAAGCCACCCTGAATTATGGTAATAGCTTTCTATTAGGAAAGTGAAAGTGAAAGTTGCTCAGTTGTGTCTGACTCTTTGCAACCCCATGGACTATACAGTCCAGTGAATTCTCCAGGCCAGAATACTGGAGTGGGTAGCCTTTCCCTTCTCCGGGGGATCTTCCTAATCCAGGGATCGAAGCCAGGTCTCCTGCAGTACAGGCGGATTCTCTACCAGGTGAGTCACAACTGACTTCTTAATAATGAATCCAAAAATCTTTAACTTCCTGCACATAAGCTATTCAGTATGTTGATAGCACCCTTTATATATTGTGGCTAGATACCCTCAGCAGACGAAACACATACAGATGTCTCCACTATGTGGGATCCTTGGACCAAGAAGGGTACTTTCTGGGCCCATGTAGACTCCAGTGTTCTTGCCTGGAGAATCTCAGGGATGGCGGAGCCTGGTGGGCTGCCATCTATGGGGTCACACAGAGTCGGACACGACTGAAGCAACTTAGCAGCAGCAGCAGCAGCCTCAATCTCTGATAGTCCTTTGGATCTATTGCCAAGCGAGTTTTCTCTCATAATTTGAGCTGTGACGTATTTCACTGACTCTTTAATGAATTTATTTTCTTAGGATTTATAAACAAATGGAAGTTATTATGAGTCAATCAGATCTTTTGTTTTGGAGATGCATCATTTAGCAAATGCACTTGCCTTTAATACAGATTCTGCTGCTGCTTGCTGTAGTTCCAGTTCTCTTCATCTGCTTGTATAAACTCTTGCTTCATGGGGGTTTTCTCTGTTCTGGATTACCTCATGTATGTGAGTGTAGAAGGCAGTGCTTCATAGGAGGGAATGAAGGCTTTAAGTCTAGCCAGCCATCCCCTCTCCCACCTCCCTGTCCCTCACCGCCCCACCAGGCAGCCCTGGGATCTAATGGTTGGAGGTCTGTTAGACTGGTGGTCAGTTTGTAGGAAGGGAATTGCTAAAGTTTTGCCTCGGGTGTCTCCAAACTTTCATAGGCACATGTCTGTCTTGTTAAAGGGGCTTCCCTGGTGGCTCAGAGGTTAAAGCGTCTATGAGTGGTCACTTTTCTCAGGCTGTATTCTGGAGTTAGTGATTTCCAGGGCATAGGTCATATGAACTCTTTCAGGTTCTCCTTGGCCAAGAAATTAAAGACGCCATGCAAAGTATAAACTTTTGACTAACTGGCAATGGCACCCCGCTCCAGTACGCTTGCCTGGAAAATCCCATGGGCGGAGGAGCCTGGTGGGCTGCAGTCCATGGGGTCGTGAAGAGTTGGACACGACTGAGGGAGTTCACTTTCATTTTTCACTTTCATGCATTGGAGAAGGCAATGGCAACCCACTCCAGTGTTCTTGCCTGGAGAATCTCAGGGACATGGGAGCCTGATGGGCTTCCGTCTATGGGGTCGCACAGAGTTGGACACAACTGAAGCGACTTAGCAGCAGCAGGGTATTCTTTGGGCTTCCCTGGTAGCTCAGCTGATAAAAGAATCTGCCTGCAATGCAGGAGACCTTGGTTTGATTCCTGGGTTGGGAAGATCCCCTGAAGAAGGGATAGGCTACCCACTTCGGTATTCTTGGGCTTCTCTGGTAGCTTAGATGGCAAAGAATTCGCTTGCAATTGGAGAGACCTGGGTTCCATCCCTGGGTTGGGAAGATCCCCCGGAGGAGGGCATGGCAACAGACTCTAGTATTCTTGCCTTGAAAATCCCCATGGACAGAGGAGCCTGGCGGGCCACAGTCTATGGGGTTGCAGAGAGTCAGACACTACTGAGCGACTAAGCAGAGCTCAGTGTATTCCTTCCTGTTTCTCATGGTCTCGTCTATATAAAATTGCTGCCCCTTTCCAGAAACATTCTTGCTTTGTGTATAGACTCTCATTCAGTGTACTCTGATGTGTTTATCTTAATGACAAAAATTTTGCTAGATGACTTAAAATGACAGTGTCCATTATGGCAAACTTTCAGTGTCAAAAATAATAGATTCAAGAGGCACAGTAGAAAAGAGAGAAGACAAAAACTCAAACATTCAATAGCAGGCTTCTTTGATTGATATACTCTGACCCCAGAAAAAAGTAAAAAAAAAGATCTTATTCCTTCTCAAACCTAAGACTTACTTCATCTCTCACTCTTCCTCCACAAAGCATTATCTTTATGCACGTGTTAATCATTCAGTAGTGTCCGACTCTTTGCAACCCCATGGACCGTTGCCTACCAGGCTCCTGTGTCCATGGAATTCTCCAGGCAAGAAGACGAGTGGGTTGCCATGCCTTCTTCCTCCAGGGGATCTTCCTGACCCAGGGATCGAACCCAGGTCTTCTGCTGTTTGGGCAGATTCTTTACTGTCTGAGCAACCAGGGAAGCCCAGGTTTATCTTTATCACCCACTTAAACTTCTCTTGTTCCTTTCCCTAACTGCCTACATAAACTTTCTTTACGGGGCATTTCTATAGAAATGAACAGTCAACATTGCACAATATTCCTCTAAAACTCCTGTACAAGAAGGTGGGTCCATAGAGGTTGAATTTAAAATCTGATGAGAGCTGAGTTGAGGAGAAATATTTAGAATCATGCCAAATTTCAGAATAGAAAGTTGCAGTCCAATTCAGGGTTCTGTATTCAGTTACTATTGCCCTGAATTATCACACTTGTATCAATTAGTTCACTCAATTGTTAACCTTCAACATGAGGGAGGGAGAAAGCACTGGCGACCCACTCCAGTACTCTTGCCTGGAAAATCCCAGGGACGGAGGAGCCTGGTGGGCTGCAGTCCATGGGGTCGCTAAGAGTCAGACACGACTGAGCGACTTAGCAGCAGCAGCAGCAACATGGGGGAAAATGTTAAAAAGCAGCAGGATGGAAAAGATCAGAAGATTTAAACAACCCATCTATGCATAATTCCTGGGGCTCCCCAGGTGCCACTAGTGGTAAAAAACTCGCCTGCCACTGCAGGAGACGTAAGAAATGCAGGTTCGATTGATGGCTTGGGAAAATCCCCTGAGGAAGGAAATGGCTACCCACTTCAGTATTCTTGCCTGGAGACTCCCATGGACAGAGGAGCCTGGTGGGCTACAGTTCATGAGGTCACAAACAGTTGGACACAACTGAAGCAACTTAGCACACATGCATAATTCCGAAAAGAATCAAGGGCTTGAGAAGTGTAGAAACAGAAAATATACCACATAAAATTATTTCAGAAGCTATTAAAAAAAATAAAAACCTTTCTCTTAAGGGAAAGGTAGATTGGACAAAGATTGAGAATTGCAAACGAAAGCAAGATGAATCAACAGGAAACGGAATAAACTTCAGGATACTCTGGGGTAAACCAACAGCTTAAGGGAAACTTTTCTTCTCTCCTTGCAAAGGACTTAGACCTGAAATGTGGACTTAGAGACAATAAATTGGAATGAGAAATGTCAACTTTGATCTCCAGGTTATTTTCAAATAGTCCTAAAATATTAACTAGAAATCAAAATGACTTAAGACCTCCTAGATAAAACAGTTGGTTTCTGAAATAAAAATAGGACCAAAATTTCCTCTGTTCTTAGAGAATATGGATCCTATGGATGAAGATACTTGCAATACTTTGAGCAGAAAGACTATTAGAAGAACTCATGTTCCATTATGGCCAAAGGTCAAATGTCCAGACTTGTCTAGTGATGCCATTCTAAGGAGCTTTAGCACTCAACACCTGCTTGTTCTTCCTCTAAACTTTCAAAGAAAGTTGATGAAGGTGGACAGTGATACTGCTTGACTGGTGACATGGTTTATTTCTTGTAGGAACGTCAGAGTCTTCAATACTAACTGCGACTAATTTTTTTTTTTTTTTGATGCCTACATGGACCTTTCCAAGTGTCCAGTTCCCCGGTAACCTCTGTGGACTTACACAGTGTTGGAAAGGAAAAAACGTCTTTATGGGGTTATCTATACCCTAGACTTTTGAGGACAGTGAGCCCTCCAAAGGCTGTGGACAACACAAAGTGCTCATTTTCCTTCCCGTTCACTGACATAGTACAAAACAGCTCACACCCTAGGGCACAAACAACCAGTTGAAAATCCATAGCTCACAGGTTTGGATTGTCTTAGTCATCCATTGCCTCTTGTCCAGAGAGTTGAATACTTCTATGCAGCAACTGGCCCGACATATGGTTCTGCAGATAATTTAAGGATAGAAACAAGAAGACATCAGGCTGGTTGATGCTCAGACTGAACACCAGATCCCTCTAAGTGGAAAACTGGAACCGTGTCTTCAAGGAAAGTCAGCAACAGTGGTGAAGATCTGTACAATCCTCAAGATATCAATATCTCCTGCAATTTTGGTTTAGGGAGGGCCAAAAGGGGCGTTCCTACACTCCTGAGTGAAGACCAATTGCTCTGTAACCTTGGTGACAGATAATTACCAGGACCTGTTTAAACCCTTCAATCTGTTAATGAACTTTTACCTCAATGACCATTCTCCTGAAAGTAACAGGCAGTAGTTAACACCTTCATGTCTGATGGTCTGCCATCCCCAGGGACTGCTGCCTCTGAAGTACCACCTGACCACAAACTCAGCGGCTTCACAAACCCTTAAAACACCAGCCATTAGCTTTGCTCATAGATGTTGTCATAAAAGCGTAGATCTCCCTTGTGTAACTAAATTCAGATTTTGTTCCACATATTGAATGGAACAAAATGGAAATATCTTCTGCTAAAGCAGCTTATACATAACCAGTGTCTTGAGCATCTGTCTGTAGTAGCAGCTCAGCAGAAATTTTAAAATATAAATTTATCTGAATCTAGCACTGAAGATTCTCATATTTGTACTCCCCAGCAGTTCACTGAAGAGACAGGTAGAACCACTTTCTCCTCTAAGTGTTTGTAACTAAGAGTTTTGAATTTTTGAACCCTCTTCAAAAATGGAGAGGCTCTTAGGGAGGGCAGTGTAGCAATACAAGCACATATTTGGGGGTATAATTCCTAAGGACTCACTACTTATTAGTTAGGAAATTTTAAAGAATTTAACTCTCCTGAACCTCTGTTTTCATATCTGTAAGCTGGGAATGATAATAGTATCTACCCTTGAATGTGGTCTTGAGGATTAAATAGTGATGGGAAGTGCTTAGCACAGCTGTCTGGCACATTGGAAAGGCTCAGTAAGTGTAAACGCTGATGAAAACGTGGGCTTGATTTGGCTCGGTGGGCTGGGTGTGGTGTTTCTTGCACTGCCGATGCCCTCCTCTAGGTGGAAGCAGCTAAAGAAAAGGGCCCTCAGGTTACCCAGCCTGCCACCCCCGCCCCTCCCTGCTGTGAACTTCAGGTCTCCAGTGACCCTGGAGCACTTTGACCAGAACAGGAAAGATCGATGAGGTCACACTTGTGTGTGATGAGGAAGACTTCTGGAGCTGGAGGAGCCCTGTGATGGGGGAGGCGGGTCAGTCTGGGACCCAGAGAGAGAAGCAGTGGGATTATGGTAAGAGAGATGGCCTCTGCTTCCTGGAGCAAAGTGAACAGGCATGATGGAAATGATGTCCCTTTAGATAGAGAAAAAATACCCATCCTGCTCTCAGATCTAACTCTTGAGCCTCACTCACCTGCAGCTGGCAGAGCAGAGATGGAGCTGTCTGTGATGTCACAGAGCCTGGGAACCAGGGAATGTTGGGCACAGAGGGGTTTGGGCTGATGGTCAGTGCAGGGAGGGCGAAGGTGTCTGCTGATCCTCTCTCTAGTGGTCCTTCCCTCCATCCACAATGCCATGCTGTCCTTTGGGGCACTTGGGATGGAAGTCTTGGTGCCTCTTGTGAAAGCTTCCTGAGGATGGCTGGGCAGAAGGGGGCAGTAGAGAACTGGATGCAGAAGGCCTGGGTCCAGGTTCTGTCTCACACCCAGCCGGGTGGCAACCTTAGGCGAAAGCACTGTGCATCTCGGTTTTAAAATGGCAATAATAATACTTATTATTATTTAATTGGAAATTATAGTTTTAGGATTAAATGGGATCAGGTAAACATGTAACACAGTGCCTAGGTATAGTAAACATTCAAGAAATGGTTGTTGTTAATGATAGGTGCAAAAATAAAGTGGCATTCTCTTCCCAATCTATCTTCTAGGAAAAGGCATATTTTATATTTGAGTCCTGAGAAAATCTCTCACCTTTGAGGGGCACTCTCAATTCCTTTATTTGGGACAACTAAGCTCTATTTGGGGAAGCCAAATTAGGTTAAAATGTTCTCACTCAGTGCTATCTTTTGATGCTTCTGGAAGCCACCTGAAACAAAAGGAACAGAAAGGAGCAAAGATTCTGCTCATTTTTTGATGTCCTGGTGGAGGGGTGGCTAGAGGTTGCTGTGGGAGTGGGAGGTGCTCTAACCCATAGTATGTGATGGTGGGGGAAACAGACTTTTAAACCTCATTTGTAAAGAAATCCTCCTAAGTGGTAATGTTGAGGGTTCTCAACTCTGGCTGTAAGTGAGATTCATCTGAGATATTTTTATTTTTTTATTATTTTTTGAGGTATTTTTAAAATGTAGAAACACCCTGGGGCTTAATTCCAGATAACTTAGAATCCTGGTTGGGTGGGGGGAATGGAGCAGCTGGGTGGACCCTGGCATAAGTATTTTTAAAAAACTTTCCAGGTGATTCTCATATGTAATCAAGACTTGAGAACTACTAAATTACATTGTGGGGATTGTTCATTATACATGGAAGTGCTGATTCTTGCAAAGGCTGCAGAAGTTTTAAAAATGTCAAGCTTGGGAATTCCTTGGTGATCAGGTAGTTAAGACACTGAGCTTTCATTGCAGGGGGTGTGGGTTCAGTCTCTAGCGGGGAACTAAGATCTCACCCACTGTGCAGAGTGGCCAAAAGAACAATGCCACGCCCAGTGCCCACTTTACAGGCCGATAAAATCACTATTTCTGGGCAATGGGAATTTTGGAAACTCCCCAGATAACTTCTCCCCACCGCCCTTTAAAATTTGAGATATAATTGACAAATAAGGTTGTATAAGTTTGAGATGTCGGAGAAGGCAATGGCACCCCACTCCAGTACTCTTGCCTGGAAAATCCCATGGACGGAGGAGCCTGATGGGCTGCAGTCCATGGGGTCGCTGGGAGTCGGACACGACTGAGCGACTTCATTTTCACTTTTCACTTTCATGCATTGGAGAAGGCAGTGGCAACCCACTCCAGTGTTCTTGCCTGGAGAATCTCAGGGACGGGGAGCCTGGTGGGCTGCCGTCTATGGGGTCGCACAGAGTTGGACACAACTGAAGCGACTTAGCAGCAGCAGCAGCAAGTTTGAGATGTACAACAGTGTTGGTTTGATATATTTATATACCACAATATGATTACTAGGATAGTGTTAGCTAACCCATTTATCACTTCACATAATTATTTCCTTTTCCTGTTGAGAACAATTAAGATGTAGCCTCTTACCAACCTTGAAATTTATAATATAGTATGACTTTTAAGTTGCAGCCAGCACTGAAACTACTGAACAAATTTTGGGATGATTTGGGAGAATGGCATTGAAACACGTATAATGTCATGTAAAAAACGAATCGCCAGTCTAGGTTTGACGCAGGATACAGGATGCTTGGGGCTGGTGCACTGGGATGACCCAGAGAGATGGTATGGGAGGGAGGTGGGAGGGGGGTTAAGGATTGGGAACACGTGTACACCCATGGCAGATTCATGTTGATGTATGGCAAAACCAATACAATATTGTAAAGTAAAAAAATAAAAGAAAATAAAATCTGAAAAAAACCCTAACTTTTGTTGATGCTTGTATAAATGTATCTTTTAGTTTTTCAAGGACAGTATTATTGATGGAGTTAAAGGATTATTTTTAAAATAGCTTAGAAATGAAGACAGTATACTCTGGAAACCTGTTAGATGAACATTTTATGAAAATTTTAAGGATACTAATGTTAGAGATATGTGAGAAGCATTTGAATGAAATCGTTTCAGAAAATGGGAGAATGAGGATAGCAGTATTTCCAAGTTAATAGATTTTATATTATATGCCATTGTACACACACATCCCATATTGAATCCTTGTAATGAGTTGGGCAAAAATTTCATTTGGGTTTTTCCATAAGACGTTAAATAAATGCTTGGTTTTTTCACCCATAGCACTAAATGTTTATATATTCGAGTTGCCCAAAATACTTTAAAAAAATCTTTGCACGGATAAATTGGGAGATTGTCTTCTGTTTGGGATGGTTTATCATTCAAGAATATATGGTATGGTTGCTTCTTTCCTCTTGGATCTGAGGTAGGAGTCTAATCAGCAGGCTCCTGTACTACTTCCTGGTCCAGGTAGAGAATAATGAACTCTTGGACTAAGGCAATGACCTAAGATGAATGGGTGGATTTTGAATCTGATGATTCCAGAGGGTATGGGCTCTGGAGTTGGGCTGCCTGCATGAGAAACCTGCCATGGTAAATTTCTGTATGACCTTAACCAATGTCATCTACTCCCTCATCCTCAGTTCCTTTACCTTGAAAATGGGAATTATAAGAGTGTTGATGTGAGGAGTACCTTAGACCAGGCATGGAATGTTGTAAGTCCAACTCTCACATCCATACATGACCACAGGAAAAACCATAGCCTTGACTAGGCAGCTATGTCCTTCTGTATACTTTAAATCATTTCTAGATTACTTGTAATACCCAAAACAATGTAAATGCCATGTAAATAGTTGCTAACCAAATTTAAGTTTCGCTTTTTGGAACTTTTCAGATTTTTTTTCCTCTTTTTCTATTATGATTGCTTGAATCTGTGGATGTGAAACCCTTGGATATGGAAAGCCAACTGTAGTGTCTGGTAGAGAAGCAGCATTCAATAAACGTGGCCTGTTTTTATTATTATTGGGTATGGAGAGTGAAGGTTGAGTCTGGGCTGATGGTGTCACAGCTGTGGATGTAGAATTACAGAATTCAGGAAGGCTATATTTTGGGTAAGGATAAATTTAGGTTTTAAAACAACTTTATTATGTGAGAGTTGGACCGTGAAGAAGGCTGAGCACTGAAGAATTGATGCTTTTGAACTGTGGTGTTGGAGAAGACTCTTGAGAGTCCCCTGGACTGCAAGGAGATCCAACCAGTCCATTCTGAAGGAGATCAGCCCTGGGATTTCTTTGGAAGGAATGATGCTAAAGCTGAAGCTCCAGTACTTTGGCCACCTCATGCGAAGAGTTGACTCATTGGAAAAGACTCTGATGCTGGGAGGGATTGGGGTCAGGAGGAGAAGAGGATGACAGAGGATGAGATGGCTGGATGGCATCACTGACTTGATGGACGTGAGTCTGAGTGAACTCTGGGAGTTGGTGATGGACAGGGAGGCCTGGCATGCTGCGATTCATGGGGTCGCAAAGAGTCGGACACGACTGAGCAGCTTAACTATTTTGAAATAATTACAAATTCACAGGAAGTTGCAAAGAAAAGAGCAGAGTTTCCATGAATGCTTTACTCAGACTTTCCTAATGTTAACATCTAGTATTACGAATGATATGAAAACCGGGAAATTAACATTGGTGCAATCCACTAAGCTCAGTTGACGTTCATCAGTTTTGTATATATTCATATGTGTACGTATGTGTACACCTGCATGCAATTTTATCACGTACAGCTTCACGTAACTACCAACACCACCAAGTTCCCTTGTGCTTCCTCTTTATAGACACGACGCTCCCTCTCCACCATCTCTAACTCCTGGAAACAACTGATCTGTGCCCCATTTCTAGAATTATGTCATTTCATGAGTTTTCACAAATGGAAACACAGAGTATGCATGTATCTTTGTTAGTTTTTTTTTCACTCAGCATAATTTCCTTGAGATTCATCTAAGTTTTAGCGTGTATCAATAGTTTATTCCTTTTCATTGCTGACTCATAATCCACAGTGTGAATGTGCCACAGTTTAGCCAGTCACCAACTGAGAAACATTTGAATGGCTTCTAGTTCTTGGCCATTACAAGTGAAACTACTGTCAACGTTCATAAACTAGTTTCTGGGTGAAGATAAGGTTTTTTACTTCTGTTGGGTAAAAGCCCAAGAGTAAAATTTCTGGATTGTATGGTAAATCCATTTTTAGTTCTACAAGAAAAGTGTCCAATTGTTACCAACTTTCCCAAGTTGGTCCCCAAACAAGGGTCCTCCTGCCTCCAATAGAATGAGACTGACTTGAGTTCAGAAGCAAAGGAAAGGTCCCTCTTGCCACCACACCTCAGGCATGGTATGTTGGATCTTAGTTCCCTGACCAGGGATCAAACGTGTGCTGGTGCCTCAAGCAGCAGAAGCATGGGCTTTTAGCCATCGAGCCACCAGGGAAGTCTGTGAAAGTTTTATTCTTGAACAAAGAATGCCTGCACGTCCACTTCAAGGGGTGCAGGTCCCATCCTGATCAGGGAAGTAAAATCCTGCATGCCATGGTGGCCAAAAAATAAACAACAGCAGCAATAACACCACCAGAAGTGCCAGCTCCCGCTTGGGAGTCCAGGCTCTGTGGGTGCCCCGCCCCGCTCCGCCCCCGCCCCGCCCCGCCCCACCCCGCCCCGCCCTCACAGGCCATCAGGATGCGCTGCTTTGTAGGGAATCGCTGATCTGTGGGGGAGGGTCCAGCACAGCTTTACTGCTCATGCTCCAGAGCGTGCACACGGCCCACTGCCGCCATCTTGAATTGCAGTGCCGTGTGCAGTGCTTCTGCACGTGGCCCCAAGCTGCAGTGTTGGGTGCTGCGATGGTTTCTCACTAGGAACTCTGCTGTGAAGTGCCAGGTGGAGGCCTCTGTCAGTGGTAGCTTGTGAGAAAGAAAAGCTCCATGAAGCACAAAGGAAAAGGAAAAAAGGTTAGATTTTATTTTGTTGCTGCTGCTAAGTCGCTTCAGTCGTGTCCGACTCCGTGCGACCCCACAGACGGCAGCCCACCAGGCTCCCCCGTCCCTGGATTGTCCAGGCAAGAACACTGGAGTGGGTTGCTATTTCCTCTCCAGTGCATGAAAGTGAAAAGTCAAAGGGAAGTGGCTACCCAGATTCTATTTTTATTTCTTGGGAATTGTGAATGGGCTTTGCTGGTGACCAAATGGTTTTCCAGAGAGACTGTGTCAGTTTATATTTCTCGCCTCTTCTCCAGGTTTTTTTTTTTTTTTTCCCCCCTCACTGTTTTTTAATTTTAGCCATTCTAATAGGTGTGACCTGGTATCTCATTGTGATTTTAATGTTCATTTTCTTAATAGCTACTAATGTTGAACATCTTTTCACATGCTTGTTAGTCACCCACATATCCTCTTTAGTGAAATGTCTTCATGTTCTTTACCCACTTTCTGATTGGATTATTTTTAAAATTCAGTTTTCAAAGTGATAGCTTATTGAGATATAATTCACATGCTACAAAATTTGTACTTATGTGATGTACAAGTCAGTAGTTTCAGTATGTTCACAGAACTGTGCGACATTGTCTAATTTTCAATATTTGCATCATCCCAAAAGGAAACTCCATACCCATTTGCAGTCACTCTCCATCCCTCCTACTTTGTAGCCCCTGGTAACCACTAATCTGCTTTCTGTCTCTATGGATTTACCTATTCTGGAGATTTCATATAAATTAAATCATATAATGTGATTTATCTTTTTAAGGTTCATCCGGGTTGTGACATGTATCAGTTCCTCATTCCTTTGTGTTGTCAAATAATATTCCATTATAAAGATATACCATATTTGTTTATCTACTCGTCTATTGATGACGTTTTGGTTGTCTCCAGTTTTTAGCTCTATGGAAAATATTGCCATGAATAT
The DNA here is from genome assembly GCF_016772045.2 of Ovis aries. NCBI lineage: Eukaryota > Metazoa > Chordata > Mammalia > Artiodactyla > Bovidae > Ovis > Ovis aries. The sequence goes on along the minus strand of NC_056055.1, from coordinate 9,116,993 downwards.
ACGCAGGTTATTTTTTGTGTGGACATGTGTTTTCTTTTCTCTTGGGTACCTGGAAGTGAATTTGCTGAGTCATATAGTAAATTAGTTTTAACCTTTCAGAAATAGCCAAACTGTTTCCAAAGTGGTGCTATTCTTAGCAATGTATGAAGATTTCATTTGCTTTACATTCTGAACACACTTGTTATTGTCTTTTTTTTAACCATCTTAGTGAGTATAAATAGTATCTCATTGTGATTTTGATTTGTGTCCTAATGACTAACGATATTGAGCATCTTTTCATGTATGTGTTGGCCATTTGTATATCTTGTTTGTAGATATGTCTATTAAGCTCCTTTACCCATTTAAAAATTGGATTGCCTTTTTATGGTTGAATTTTAAGAGCTATTTACATATCCTGGATATTAGACCATTCTCAGATATATGGTTTGCAAATATTTCTTGCATTCTTTTGATTGTCTTTTCACATTCTCGATGGTGTCCTTTGAAGCACAAAAGTTTTAAATTTTGATAAAGTTCACTTAACCAGTTTTTCTTTTGTTGCTTATGTTTTTTAAATATAAATTTATTCATTTTAATTGGAGGTTAATTATTTTACCATATTGTATTGGTTTTGCCATACATCAACATGAATCCGTCATGGGTATACACGTGTTCCCCATCCTGAACCCCCTCCCACATCCCTCCCTATACCATCCCTCTGCGTCATCCCAGTGCACCAGCCCTGAGCATCCTGTATCGTGCATCGAACCTGGACTGGTGATTCATTTCATATATGATATTATACATGTTTCAATGCCATTCTCCCAAATCATCCCACCCTCTCCCTCTCTCACAGAGTCCAAAAGACTGTTCTATACATCTGTGTCTCTTTTGCTCTCTCTTACAGAGTTATCGTTACTATCTTTCTAAATTCCATATATATGTGTTAGTATACTGTATTGGTGTTTTTCTTTCTGGCTTACTTCACTCTGTATAATAGGCTCCAGTTTCATCCAGCTCATTAGAACTGATTCAAATGTATTCGTTTTATGGCTGAGTAATAGGTTATGACCCACCTAGATGGCATATTAAAAAGCAGAGATATTACTTTGCCAACAAAGGTCCGTCTAGTCAAGGCTATGGTTTTTCCAGTAGTCATGTATGGATGTGAGTGTTGGACTGTGAAGAAAGCTGAGCGACAAAGAATTGATGCTTTTGAACTGTGGTGTTGGAGAAGACTCTTGAGCGTCCCTTGGACTGCAAGGAGATCCAACCAGTCCATTCGGAAGGAGATCAGCCCTGGGGTTTCTTTGGAAGGAATGATGCTGAAGCTGAAACTCCAGTACTTTGGCCACCTCATGCGAAGAGTTGACTCATTGGAAAAGACTCTGATGCTGGGAGAGATTGGGGGTAGGAGGAGAAGAGGACGACAGAGGATGAGATGGCTGGATGGTATCACTGACTTGATGGATGTGAGTCTGAGTGAACTCTGGGAGTTGGTGATGGACAGTTAGGCCTGGCGTGCTGCGATTCATGGGGTTTCAAAGAGTTGGATACGACTGAGCGACTGAACTGAACTGAGTACTCCACTGTGTATATGTACTTTCTTATCCATTCATCTGCTGATGGGCATCTAGGTTGCTTCCATGTCCTGGCTATTATAAACAGTGCTGCGATGAACATTGGGGTACACGTGTCTCTTTCAATTCTGGTTTCCTCGGTGTGTATGCCCAGGAGTGGGATTGCTGGGTCATACGGTGGTTCTATTTCCAGTTTTTGAAGGAATCTCCACACTGTTCTCCATAGTGGCTGTACTGGTTTGCATTCCCACCAACAGTGTAAGAGGGTTCCCTTTTCTCTACACCCTCTCTAGCATTTATTGCTTGTAGACTTTTGGATAGCAGCCATTCTGACTGGCGTGAAATGGTACTTCATTGTGGTTTTGATTTGCATTTCTCTGATAATGAGTGATGTTGAGCATCTTTTCATGTGTTTGTTAGCCATCTGTATGTCTTCTTTTTATGTTTTTGATGTCATATTTAATCAATTACCTAACCTAAGGTCATAAGGATTTACTCTCATATTTTCTTCTAAGAATTGTATAGTTTTAACTCTTACATGTAGATCTTTGATTCATTTTGAGTTTCAGCTAGATGTTACCCACTCTGTAATGCCTACGGAAAGTTGACAATCTCCCTTTAATAACAAAAGGAAAATGACACCCTCAGAGTTTTTGCAGGTGACAGCATCATACCAGAATCTCAGCTTATTATTTTGTTTTTTTTCAACTTTTTATGTTGACTTATCCTCTTATGGTACATTTGTTTTAGTGTAAAATAATGAGATGGCTTAAGGAAAAATATAAAGGGATAATAGGCAGATCCAACAATGATATGTGAATAAATGGAGTCTAGGAAATACTGATTTGATGTACATCATGATGTCTGTGGCCTATATAATAAATATTAAGAAATGGATTTATGTTTATTTTCTAAGCAGCTTGTAGAAGCGCATCATTTTAGATGTAAACTCATCTCTTGCCCGTACTATTTGAGCCCAAAATTGGGCTTATTCTTTCAAAATATTTGGGCTTCTCAATTTCCAGGAATCTCTACCGCTAGACTTCCTTCAGAGCCCCAAGGTGATGGTCACAAATAAAATCCTTTTGTGGCTCTTACATAATTGTTACTTCGGAACCTTTTGGAAAAATCCTCCTCTGTAATCTCACATTCTAAAAATAGGCTTGACTTTTGTATTGCTTCTAAATAAAAACATATTTTTCGATTACACTGGGGACAAAGAAAAAAAATTTCCAGTATCGCTTTGAGACTTGTGGGAAAATGGAGAGGCTCAAAGTTTCACTGTTCTCGGTGAAGTTTTTGGCACTGAAATTTTGTCATGTTGGCTGACTTCTGAGTGCAGTGGGGGTGGGGAGGGAGGAAGGGTAAACATTGTCACCAGTCATTTAACGTGTCACTTATTACTCAGATCTGACACTAAATGCAAAGGCTGTGGCAGGAAGACGAAGCTCGCATCACTGTACATGCTGTGGTCCAGGAGTACATCTTTGAAATGCTATGGTTTCTCTGAGTAATGCCTGAATCATCTCTTTATTACACTGAAACTTCACAGTGACACTATTTGCTGTGGAGCAGAACCCGAGGGCTTCCTTTTGGGACTTCTTGGGCAGCGACTGAAAAGGACCGGCTTCCAAAGAGGCGATGGATACTCCTACACATGTCCCTCCTACCTGAGCGCAGTCCACGGGACAGTGCTGCAGTGTAGGCCAGTTTTCGAGAACTCCCTCTTAGTGCTGAATTTTGTCCTTCCTCCTCTTTTGAAACAGTGTCTAGAAAAGAAGGAGCCATAGGCAGCATAGGATGGCGTCTAATCCAGGGTTAAAATGTGGGCTTTCCCTATTCATTCAAGGGTGTTTTCCTGTTGTACCAAGTCATTTGCTAGGTCCGTGGTCTGAAAGATTACTTACCCTTATGTGGATTCAGCTTTCTGCCTTTCCACTCACGGCAAGTCATTCACCTTTGAGTCTCATTTGCTCATCTCTGAAGTGGGACCCACAATTCCCACCTTGGCCAAGGCAAAAAGAATGAGCTTCGATAAAAGTGCTTGTTGAACCACGCTGTGTGGTGTATTTTGGAAGGACACTGTACCTTCCCCAGGGTCTTACCGGCCTGCCTTTATGTGGCCACCCACTTCTCTGTGCTCTCTTCTTGAGCTTTTGTGCTCACAAAGCACCAGTGTGCTCACAAAGCACCTGATCCAGATGAGGATGGAGTAACTGGATGATAAAGGCAAGCTTGAGACCTCACCTTTTCCCAACCCCTCAACTTCTGAATATCAATGTTGTTTATTGTGTCTCTTTATAGTACAGATCCCAGCAGAGTGCCATTTATACATGGAGGATGGTGTATAAATACACTTTAATTGCATTTGAGTAAGAAACTATATGGGGCTTCGCAGGTGGCTCAGTGGTGAAGAATCTATCTGCCAGTGCAGGAGCTGCAGGAGACATAGGTTGGATCCCTAGGTCAGGAAGATCCCCTGAAGGAGGAATTGGCAACCCACTCCAGTATTCTTGCCTGGGAAATCCAATGGACAGAGGAGCTGAAAGGCCACAGTTCATGGAGTTGCAAAGAGTTGGACACGACTGAGCATGCATGCACGCAAGAAACTATATGTATTGTTGCCTTGATGCTTGAAAGAAACAGAGGAGATATCAAAAAATGTATAGTGTTAAGCGGTAGGGGGATAGAAAAGAAGCATGTTACAAGGCAAAGAACAAAGTCTTACAGAGAAAAACATCGAACTGAGAAAGAGAGATTCAAGTTTTCTAAATCAGCGGATTTGGACAGTCTACTGGTGTATCCACATACCTTCTTCCAGTATTTTCTCTGGTCTACTGATGGGCACATTTGCACCACTGGAAGTGGCAATACATCCGTGTGCAACATACAGCAACTCGTCCATTTCTGACACCTGACCACCTGAGCTCCATCAGGTGTCTCTTCACCTGGATAAATTAGAGGTTGCTCCTTATACAGAAAGTTTGGAAGGTATAAACTTAAGACTCTGTCCTTGCTGATTTTTCGCTTAGCCTTATAACCGATTTCAAGACAGTTTGCCAACTCCCCAGGCATATAGAGATTAGTAGGCTTATTTTGGAAGAAGGTTCTTATACCTGTCAGATGGAAGAGGCTTTTACTCTAAGATTTGAAAACTTTATGATATTGTCCTAACCCAGAGGGAAGTGGATAGTTTCTTTCATCACAGAATTGTAAGGCTTTAAAAGATGTGAAGAAATTAGACTCTGAGCAAAGGTTTACTGTCTCTTTATAAAGTGCGTATCAGTTCAGTTCAGTCACTCAGTCGTGCGACCCCATGAATTGCAGCATGCCAGGCCTCTCCGTCCATCACCATTAGATGGCGGTAAATTAAAATATGTTTGTTCTCTCTTCCTGCTCTAAACAGAGTCACATAAATGTTGCCTGGCTGGCTTTTGAATATCTGACTGCTCCTGTCTCAAATCCTTTTGGATCATATAGCTTCCTTGCCCTGGATATGGGGCAGGAGTTGAGTGGTATAAATTGATCTTTGTTCTCTGGCCACTACTAGGTGTCTGAGGGTTATAGCTAAGGTCAGACTTAGAAGCTTCTAGGCTCCTGAGAAAGCCACTTCTATGCAACTTGGAAAGCAGCAATGAGAGCGCTTAGGTAGATCTCCCTTTTTATCCAACACAGGTTTATATTTGGCATTTGTCCTTTTGCTCACTAAATGCTTTCAGACCCAAGAGGAAATGTCACCCAGGTTTGTAAATAGGTATATTTATATATATATAATATATATATAATTATATATATTTAAATATATTTATATACCTATTTATAAATGGATGGCTAACCTGAGGATGGAAGGCCAAGCTGTTCAGAACCTTCAGTCTATGATTCAGGAAAGGGAAGAGGCAGAAAGAGGTTAAGAGACCATATAGACCAACTCTCTCCTTTGCCCTCATTCTGTAGACAGGAACACTAAGGCCTGAAGAAGGAAAGAATTTTCCCAACTTTATAAGTTGAGCTCTTCCTGGCTGAACTATGGATCAAATTAGGTCTGTTTGATCCAAAACCTGTTTGGATTTGCAGCAGAAATTACCAATTGTTTTCCAATTTCCATCTGCTACTTTCCCTTGTTAACAGAACCTCCAGTTTGTGGCTGAGCATATAACTTTCTGGAATAAAGATTTATTTTCCAGTCTTCTTTGCAGTAGACTAGTCAAGTAGTCAAGAAACTAAGTTCTGGCCAGTAACAAATCCTGTACGTCTTCTGGAGACAGTACTTTGTTCTTCCTCCACCTTACTGGTTGTACTGTGGAAGTGATGCTGGAGCTTGAGCAGCTTATCTTGGATGATGAGGTGAAAGCCGTGTGTGGAGCATGGGGGAACATCTAGATAGCAGAACCTTGGATGCCTAACTTTACTGAACACTATACCAGCTCTGAAATGCCCATCCCTGGCCTTTTTATATGACTGAATTGTTTTTTAATATTTCATTTGCATCTGGAGCTAATCTTTACTGATACTCTACTACCTCATTTTGCCTCCAGATAAATTTTCTTGTTGTTAGAGGATAGAAGTTAGGTCTTGGGAGTTCTGCAGGGGGATGGTGAGGCAAGATTGTCCTACACAAAGAAAGAGATATTCTGTGTATCTGTTTCAGAAGATGGGATCCCTATGAGGGAGGACCATGACTGAATTTTCTTTGTGATTCAGGATTCAGTGTAGGACATAGAAGACACTGGTAAACGTTGTTGGATCTTACATCAGTTATTTGTTGCCAAAATAATGCTGAGTAACAACCATAAGACCTTGGTATCTTATGACAATGTCTATGTATTGCTCGTGTGTCTGGGGTGGTCACCTGGGCACCTCTACTGAACTTGGCTGGAGCTGATCACCCATCTGGTGGAACTGGCTGGCTACTGGATGATCTAGGGTGGCCATGGCTGGGATGACTGGCGTGACTTGGCTCTGCTTCACGTGCCTGTTATATCCTAGCTAGCTAGCCTGTGCCAGTCGAAGAGGCCGCAAATGAAGAGTAGAACATCCAGGTAATTTTTCTCGCCTCTGCTGTGTCATATCTACTGACGTCCCATTGGCCAAAGCAAATCCCGTGGCTGGACCCAGAGAGAAAGTGAGAAGACGCTTGACTGTTCCACAGCAAATGCACTGGTACAGAGTGAAACGAGAACTAGGGCCTTAGTGGATCCAGCCTACTACAGGTGGATGACTAGATGGATGGAGGGATAGGTGGAGAGAGGGAGAAAAAAAGGCCGATGGGATAGGACGTTCTGTTTACTGAGTCCAAAATACAAGGGCAAGGGAGGCACTGGGGGGCAGTTTTTCAAGTCTCGGGGGTTAGCCGCTCTGGGTTTGGGGACTGCCCATGGCACACAGGGTCTGGACCTTTGGCACAGACCCACGCTGAGGGGTGTTTATATTATGACTTACATCTGAGCTGGGGAATCTTTGCTTCTGAGTAATTATGAAAGGCTTCAGAAGCTTCACCCGGTGCTTGGGAAGAGTCTATTTTGGAGACAAGGCACTTTCAGAGAGAACTAATTCATAACACGAACACTGTTGTGTTGTGGCCTGAGAACTGAACTGGGAAGCAAGGGGCCTTAGTTTCAGTCCTGCCTCTGCCAAGTCAAGGAGAAAAACACCATAAATATGAGCTTCTCTTGGGCAACTTCTAAGTACTATAGTTCTTGTTAGAAAGATGAAAAGCTAAAAAAAAAAAAGAAGTTTCAAAGAATATATTTTCCGCAGTCTTCATGGTTGAGTTCCTATAAATAATATTATTTAGGAAGAGGAACATTCTCTAGTGCTAATAAATTTGATAATTTAGTTTTCTGTTGTATATTGAGTTGGCCATAAGGTTCGTTTGCGTTTTCCTGTAACATTTTTGGAAAAACCTGAACATTCGTTGTGGCCAACCCATATATTGAAGATCCTTTTTCATTTGTTGTTTCAAATACATTCAAAATATTAAGATATTTAAATGCTTAAATAGTTATATGCCATAAAATGATGACTAGGGTAAACATTAAATCATAAAGTGTTGGGTGGTATGAAAATTAAACATTACTAATGTGGAAATCAATAACAATTCTAAGTTTCATAACAGTTGATGTGAGAGATTTAGTAGCAAATGTAACCGAGTGTTCCTCAAAGATGGGGAAAAAAAATTCAGTCGGTTTTGACAGTGGTAGGATGAGCAATTCACTTGGTCATTTTCCTTCTGTTTTAGAAATGAAAGTGATTCTGGCAATTTTCCTGCATCTTCAACACAAAATAAATGCTTTGTTTGCTTACTCAGCTTAAATGAAAGGAAAACTAGCTCCAATTCCTTGGCAACTGCAGATCCTGCTGGCTTTTCAGGGTCAGTGTCAAGAGCAGCAAAGAAGGTCACTTTGTAAGGGGCTGAATTCTGGAGGCCTGAGTCAGGTCTTTCTCATCCTCTTTTTGATCCTTCCCCTACCTTGAAATTCCAGGGCATCATGAGACCTGGAAGGGGAAAGATATTTGCCTATGTGAGTTTCAGAGGGCCACTAGGATACTGGATCTTCATGTTGGTTCTCGTCACATTCGCTAAGATCATGTCCTTCCATCCTACACAGCTTGTGTCCCTTTAAATGGTGACTTGCCGGTTCCCAGATGCACAAATTCAAAACATGTTTCTCTGCTTTCAGAAGAGTCCAAGCAACGTTATATAATGTTGCCCTAGAAGAACAAGAAGCAGTAGCTATTTCATTTCCTCATTACTTGAGCATACTCAGCCTAAACCCCACAAGTTTGTTAAGTAGATCCAGGGCCCGTCTCAATCCTTTTTATCCCTTTCCTCCTTGGCTTGCACTGAAATATAGAAGAAATGCCTTCTTTTTCCTGGTGCGTGTGATTTCACTTCGTTAGGAATTCAGGATAGGCAGGAGATTGAAGGCACCAGCACCAGGCACTGACAGCTGTGAGATGCAAGGGGTCCCGGGGGCGTCTCACGTTTCCCTCAGTCAAAAGCCATATAGATCTTAGAAGGGCTTCTGCTCCTGCCACTTTGATTCATGCGGCATGATGATGCCTGTGTGCAGAATGATGGCTGTAATACAGGAGATGGTCTTGAGATTTATTTGCTGATCCCTTGAGTCAAAACCTTGCAGCTGGAATCTTACTTCTTTAGATAGCAGCAACAGTCACCGCCTCCCTTGCTGACAGTGGCCAGAATTCAGCAAGCCTCTGGTATCAAGATTCATAGCTACTTTTTTACATTTTGTGTTGTTCCAAATAGGATGAAAATGACCACCTCCAGACTATTGGCTTGGAAGGCACCCGGGGTCCTAGAGTTTTGAGTGGGTCTTCAGAGACCCTAAAATCCCATGGCTTTCTCATTGGAGTCTGTAGCGTCATTTTCCCTTCTCTGATCTCAGTTTCCCTGCCATCACAATTGATATCTGTGTAGAGATCACCCCAGGGAATTAAGGAAAAGCTGAGCAGAAAGGACCCTGACTGCTTACATAGGGTTCAGACAGAGCACTTTCATTCTTAACTATTTCATAGACTGAGGCTACCTGTGAGTTGGTGTTTAAACAAAGGGCTCGGCTATTGTAAAAGAGGTTTGAGCACTTCCTCACCTCTTTCACAGACCCCTGCTTGACATCTGAGAACGTCTGTTTTAAATGCTCCCGGGACAAGGTGGGTGGCAGTAAGGAAACATACTTCCACAAACTCTACATTATCTTTAACACCTCAGCACTGAGCAGACTTTTGCATATGTTTTTTTTTTTTTTTTGGTCCTCTTTCGTGTGAATACTTTCTTCATATCTCTGATTGTTAGCCCTGAATCGAACCCCTGAATCCTCCTGACTAGTGATTAGCTTTGAGAGTGGGTTCATCTGGTCCAAGACACTGATGTATAAACTGGATGTCACACTATCAATTTACAGCATGTATAAATAAAAAAGCTGTCCGTTTGCCTGTTATTATATGATATGAAAATACTGATTGAACTTAGAGGTTTTGCTTTTTAATGGAATAACCTAAGTTTCTGTGTCTGTATTAATTTTTTTTGTTTTTTTGCTTGATAATGCTGCATAACAACTAATCCCACCTACTTACCCTCGTATCAGTGATTTATGATAACATGTGTCTTTCTTACTCAGATTTTCTGGTCAGGAAAATGTGTTTCTACTGGGCTTAGCTTGGATCAGCAGAGCTTGGCTCTAGGATGAGGGTCAGGTCAGACTTAACCTCACGTATCTGCGCTTTAAGACCTGAACTGAAGGGAGAGGAACTATTCGGGGGAAACGTTTATTATGGCAAATAGCCGGAGTACAGGAGAGGTGAGCAGAAGCATGTGCTGCCTCTTAAAGTCATTGTCAGAACTGGCACTTTGTCACTTCCACCCATGTTCCACTGGCTAAAACAAGTCTTATGGCTGAGTCCAGTGTTGATGGGCTTGGATATACACTTTATCTCCTCTATTCAGAGAGAATTCAGTAGATTGCCAACTCACAAGGCAAAAAGGAGATATAGTCCGAATAATAATTACAGGGCAGGAAAGAACTGGGAATAGTAATTCAGTCTACTATAGTATTCTTGCCTGGAAAATTCCATGGACAGAGGAGCCTGGCATGCTGTACAGTCCTTGGGGTTCAGAAGAGTCAGATACAACTGAGCGACTGCGCATAGACAGACTACTGCAGAGGTTTATGTTAAGTTCACTTAGTGGGGGGCACTGGGGAGCAGTTGAAAGATACAGTCATTCACCTCCCAGAGGAGTTAAAATGGGTTATAGTGAGATCCCATATTATGCTAACCTTTACAGTCTCTCCCATAAGACAGCAAGCAGTGGTTTCAAACATGAGCTCCACGTTGAAAACCACAGTGATAAGCAGGTAGATAAGTATAGGTACTGATTTTCAGGTGAGCTGCTTCCCACCACATGGCATCTCTACGCACTGTACTGCTGGGTTGGTAGCACCAAGTTCCAACTGAATCCACACTCGATCTATGAACTTTGGCATTTCAAAAAAAAAAAAAAAATCTGAATTTTTGTAAAGATGGCAGCTCTCATGAGTTTTATGTCCATTTGTCTTATTTTCATTCTCAGGGTTCTAGATTTGACTGTTTCTGTCACTTTCATATTCTGCCTACAGTAATGCTACTCAACATAGGAGAAAAGGCAGTGAAAATAGAATTCAGACAAAGATAGGAAATCGAAAGTGACCAGTCTACCTACAGCACTCATGCAGACATGATAAACAAAGGTCCTCTCTCCTGCTGAGCTCATGGGCACCCTCAGTCTTGTAACAAAGAGCTCCACGAACTCACTGTCTATACGTCTGCCTGGCAGGAAAAGGATTTGGCATCTTTCCCTAAAAGGAAAGGCCCATGATGCCCCAGAGAGCATTTGTTCTGAGAGATTGCCATGGAGAGAGGCAGAGAGGTGGAATGAAAAGAGCTGTGATTTATGAGGGACTCAGGTTCTAGCCCCAGCCCTGCAGGTGACCTTTTGTGTGACCTTAGGCAAATGGTTTCCCCTGCTCTCACCTCAGTTTCCCCATTGCTCATTGATACCTGTGATGAAAGTCGTGGGTTTTAGTCCTGACTCAGCTGCATGGCCCCAGTCAACTCATCTGGGCTTTCACAATCCTATTTTTCTCATCTGGTAAAGTAGGGTCAAATGTTCTTCAATAACTGGGACAAGAAAGTGACCTGTCAGTTCCGAAGTGTTAGAGGAACGTGAAGGGCTTTCATCCAAGGGGCTACTTGATCAGTCCTGGAAGAGCCAGGATTCTCCCTGCAGTGGCTTTTTTCAGTTGACCTGGTAGAAGGCAGAGGATGGGGTCCCAGAAGCTTTGAGGGTCCCTTCCTGCCTGACCTGGATGCTTTTGCAAACTTTCCTTTCAGAGAAGGGGAAAGGCTTTGTTCCATGCTAGTGAGTGTGCATGTTGGAAAAAAACAAAACAAAACCCCACCGCTTTCTAGCCTGGGCCTCTTCTGAATCTCTCTGCAGAGAGAAATCAGGGATGCCCCGAAATTGAGAATGTGGCAGAGAACTGAGACCAAATTGCTCACAGCAGGGTTATGTGACGGATGCTCAGTCATATCAGGACCCAGGAGATGCGCAGAGCCCTGCCCTGCGGGCTGTTTGAAGGTCACACCGACTCGGCCCTGCTGGGAAACGAATTCAGTGTGTCTGTTTGCGGGTTCTCTATGCTGAGGGCACAGTTCGCTGGGGCTCTGCCTCCCCTGTTGCTACTCCTGCCCGGTCGTCTCTACCCCCCAGCCTCTGGCCTCTGCCCCAGAGCCCTCCTGGTGAATTTTCAACTTAATTATTTTTGAACCGTCCTCGTCTTTGCTGTATTTTCCTCAAAATTTGTTATAAAGGGGCCAACATGGCACCGGAAACGTGGCTGTGGCCTGATACCATTCCATTCTAATTGAATCTGGGCCAGAAAGAAGCTCCTGACTCATTTCAGGGGAGAAGCATTGGTCTTTGTTTCGTTGCCACCCTCTGGGGGAGTGAAAGCAGAGTGACCTTGTGGCTGTCCCGGAGTCACAGGACCACTCAGGACAGTGAGGAGAACGGTTTCCGTGGAGCACTGGCTATGAGGCATTTTTTCCTATGTAAACCTCTCAGCCCACAGCACAGGGAGGGAGGTATTATTACTCCTGTTTTGCAGATGTGACTCAGGGAGGAAAAGAACATATCTATGGGGAAATAAGTAGCCCCTCGGCACCTCCTTTTGCAGCCTCTCTGCCTTAAAAAGTGTGTGCTGTGGAGAAGAATAAGGTGTTATTCCATTCTGTTCTGTGTCTTTAGAAAAAGCCCTTTTCTCTCCAGGTTTCCGTTTAGGCTCATGTAAAATACAGTCCTTGACATTAGACCTCTTTGAGCTCAAGAATGCTATATTCCATGCCCTCTCAGCACTTCTCTCAGTTCTCCTTAGCTCCAGAGCGGACTGGATAACTTCCCGGGATGTTGGCATCCATTTCAAGGAGTGGTCCCACAGACAGGTGTGGGTCTAGTATTTAAGGTGATAGAAGTACCTGCCCAGATGTTGTAGGGAAGACGGTGAACGGCTGTGAAGTGGACTGAAAAGATTCCTGGATGTCGTCAGTGGAAAACTAGGTGTTTCTATGGGGCTGTTGTGATTTTCATTGCCTCTAAGCTACTGCAGAACTCTGTAAGTTGTAGATAACTGAGAGCAATGCAGATGGTTCATGTTCACAGATACCCAAATGATTTTTTTTCCAGTGGAAGTACAACTGCTTTAGCACACCCCTGTGGAATAAGCCACTGGAGCATCTATTTGTAGTTTCATTTCAAAACTTCTTATTGTTTGTGTATATGTGATTCTTTAAACATCTTACTGGTTCCCTTGCTAACTAATGATCTAAATAAAATCTCTGATACACATTTATTTTATATTTCTATGAGGGTCGTGATTATACCCAATTTTAAATAAACTATCCTTTAACAATATATGGCAGCTGCAACACAAATCTGTTTAGCATTGTTGATGGGTAAAGGGTTGAAGGTGTAGGTATGTAAACCTTTGTACTTCCAGGCTAGAGGCTGTTTTTCTGGTCCAAACTATTTCCTATAAAACTCTGGCCCCTTGAGTTTTTCTTTTTGTATTTCCTGCAAAGGGACCCATTCTTCCTGACTCCCTACTTCAAAGCTACTCTAGAAGGCTTGCTAACCTACTACCTACTTCTGTGTTTGGATTTGACCCGTCATGACTAGGGAGTGATAGAAATACTTCCCCTGGAGCAGAGATGAGGACTAGGTTAGGCTGTATATGTCTGAGGGTACTGATCTGCAGTCATTTCAGGTACCAATTGAGCTGGCCACTCAAGGGATCCATGTCTTGTGCCTGCCCCAAGTTTGTTCATGAGAATTGGGCTCCCTAAGCTCCAGGCCACCCCTCTCCCCGCATCAGGCCCTTAGCAAGGTTGATGGAACTCTCTGCCATTAGAGGTGAAATCGGGACCTGAACAGCTGACCAGATCTGGATGTGAGGTGCTTCTCAGACCAGGTGACAGGACCTTCTAAAGCCTCCAGTCTTTCTAGGAATGACTTTCTCCAAGATTTCCTTACCAGCACTTTCCTATTGACTATATGTTATTTCCATCCGTTTTGAGCCGAGCCCTAGAATAGCTCCTTGAGCTAGGCTGGAAGAGTTTGATTGTTCCCCACTTTATATATGTAAGACATGAACTTCAGCGAGAGGAAGTGACTTGCTGAAGGTGAGTGTGATAGGGAAAAACCCAAGCCAGGACATGGCAGGCCCCAGACCACTGTCTTGACACTTCATTTTGACCCTAGGCTGCCAGCATTCCTGAGGCTTAGCTGTCTTAGACTTTTGTGTCTTTGACCAAAGAGATGTCTGAGTGAGGGAGGGGAGGACCCTCCGCTTGGGCTATTCCTCTACCCTGTTAGCTACTTAACTGTTCTTTGAGATGCAAATAAGATAGGGTTGATGGCTTGAATATTATCCCCTAGGCAGTGGAGGCTCTGGGGCTGTCCTAGTTTCTCTCCCTGGGAGGATCAGTTAGAATGCTTTTGGCCCCAGTCAGGTGGTTAGTGGTAAAGAACCCGTCTGCCTATGCAGGAGATGGAAGAGATGCAGGTTCCGTCCTAGTGCTGGGAAGATCCCCTGGAGGAGGGCGTGGCAAACCACTCCAGTATTCTTGCCTAGAGAATCCCAGGGACAGAGGAGCCTGGTGGGCTACAGTCCATGGGGTCGCAAAGAGTTGGACACAACTGAAGCATCTTAGCATGCATGCATGCACCAGAAAACTCGATTTACAGTAACTTAAAAACTAGAAGTTTCTCCAGAATAATGGGCAGCTTGAAGATAGATGGCTCAGCATCAGAGTCAGAGCTCCTATGATTCTCTAGTCTTAACTGTCTGATAAGGTAGCCTCCAGCCACGTGTGGCTATTTAAGTTTAGATTAATTAAAATTTAATAAAAGTTAAAAAGAATGCAGTTCCTCAGTCATACTAGCAACATCTCAAGTGGTCGGTGCCTACTGCATTGGGCTAGTACAGGTACAGCACATTTCCATCAATGCAGAAAGTTCTATTGGACAGCAGTGGGATGTTCCCTGCAGTCCAGGAGTGCATGGACAAAGAGAGGGGAAAGGTAGAACATGATGGTGCTACCACGTTTTTCCTTTTTGTCAAGAATAAAACTTTTCCAGAATTCCCACAAGACTTCTGTCAGTGTCTTCCTGACAATGTCCAGGGCCCTTCCCAGCTGCCAGAGGGAGTTTCTGATAGCAAGAAGACGGGGGGAGGATGTTGGGCAGGCTTATTTTTTCCTGGTTACATCTCCTCTGAGATCCTGTCTCTGCTTAATGTGTTCTAAGTCCTTGGGTTGCTTCTGTGTATGCTGCCACGCACACAAAGTCTACCCCACTTTCCCTAGCACCTCTTCTTCAATTTGCACAAAAAACAGCAATACAGGTGCTCGTAAAAGTCAACTCTAGCAGAGTCCAGGGACTTGAAGGGAGCTTAGGTCCTATTTATGCAAATCACTTAGCACTAACACTGGGCATTCTTGGTTTTACCAATCGGTTTGTGTATCACACTGTCATGCTATCCTGTTTTTCCCATCTATGTACTCATCATTAGGAGCACCATCCCTTGGGCCATCTGCTTCACCTCCTTTTATTAAGTAGAGCAGTTTAGGCTGATAGTGCTTGCCACGTGGCCTAGTGGTGGGGTGGGGGTGGGGATGGTGGCCTCCCTTCGCCCAATAAAGAAAGCTGCAAAACAATGCAGTCTTCTTTATCCTCCCTCCCCCCAGCCTCCTGCCTTTCCACTAGTGCGAGAGAACCAGGAAAAGGTTTTGAAATTGTCCATCTATTCCTTTCCCTCTCCCTACCAGCTCTGCCAGACTAAAGATGTACCTTCACGCCGATGGAAATAATTTCTCTTGTCTTTGCAAGGCAGAAACAACCACAGCTAGTTTTGATTTTAAATAACATTTGTTGTTCTATTGCACTCATCCACAGCATCTTCATTATTGAATGTTGAAAATACAATTAGCCAAGCATTTTGGTTAAGAAGTAGAGATTGAGATTTTTTTAAGAACCAGAATAAACTAATCTTAATTTTGGAGGCAGAGTGGCCCATAAATCAGATCTGAATATCAGTGACAGTCCTGATGGTTGAGTAACCTTGGACAAATATACTTAAACTAGATGGTTGGATGAATCAGCAATCCATGGACCATGGTCTTCAAGCCAAATTCTGCCATTTCAGAATGGAAACACTGTTTTTAGCTCAGGAGCTTGTTATAAAATAAAGATTGGATGTGACCTCCTAAGCCTAACATATATGCTGTTTGACCCTTCACAGGAAAAGTTCACCCTACCCTGGATTAGATGGCCTCTGAGAATTTTTCCAACTCTCAAGGTCTGAATGTCTGGGATCTTGGTAGCCTAGGTGATTCAACATGTGTTAAGTCCAAGATTTCGTGGGGCTCAATTAATGACAGTGGTTTCCGTCATCTCTGGGGTCTTTCCATTCCGTATCAGAAAGGAAAATGGGAGGGGCATGACTAATCAGGGGCTGGGGCTGGAAGCCCCAGAGGATGACTTTACGGGAAACCTGCTGACGTGGTGCATGAAGAGAGATTTCCCTCAGCAGGTGAGCAGCAGGCGTGCACGTCAGATACTGGAAACTGTGGGGCAGAACATTCCGGCTTTCTAGCCACAGCCAGGCCTGCCCATCTGTAACAGATGTCAGCAGCTCCGACTGCGGTCGGCTGGACAGCTCTGGCACCAAGCTGTGTGGATGCGGGGGGCAAGGTCAGAGGTGGAGGAGTCAGGGTGGGAGAACTGAGTCACATTTATTGCCTCACAAGGCCCTGAGGTCTTGAATTCCACTCTGGTACAGACTTTGTAACAGGGACTGCTACCCTCAGCCTTTCTCTCTCGGAGGTCTGGGAAACCCTCACGTTAGTGCAGGATTTCGAAGGAACCCAAGTCTTCACTGCTGTTCATCCCCAGGGAGATCGCATGCAAGTCACTTAGCTTCACTGAGACTCAGTTTCTCAATAGTAAGATGGCACTAATGAATCCCAATCTACAGAGCTTCTTGGGCTGTTGAGAGGGCAAAAGGATGGAAAAACGGTTATAAGCGGGAAAGTACAAGGCCCCAAAGGTTCAAGGGGAGCTTAACTATGTGCCAGGCACTTGGGTAAGCTCTTTACATGGTTTATCCATTTAACCCTCAAAACGACCCTCTGGGACATGTACTGCTAATGCCATGGGATACTATGCTATCCCTGTTTATGGAGAGGGTGACTCTGGGTCACATGCCTTTGAAGCTGCAGCACTGGGATTCAGTCCCAGGTGTGAGTGAGCAATTTCCTTGTTCTTAACCACTTTTCAATATCTGGAAAGACCAGGAACTTCTAGAATTGACACTTTTAAGTAGCTCTGAGGATTCCTTGTTCCATTCGTGGGAATGGCCAACATTGCTTTAGACTGGCCTATTTTTTGTCTCATAGAATTTTATTTTGGCTTCTGACAGATCACATGGATGATTGCCCTTATTAAAGCTCTCAGTTGGAGTATTTATACTCTTTAGTAACTTTAGAGAAAAGAGGAAAAATAATATTCTCTGGAAACAAACACCCAAAAATCTCATCCCCAAATAAAATAATAATAGCAATGGAAAACCAGTTAAGGTGAAATTTCAATGTTTGAATGAATTTTGTGCCATTAGAAGTTTCAAAAGTCTTTGAGTTTTATCTTACCTCTCCTACCACTAATTCTTTTCTTTTCTGCTTGCATTCTGGATAATTTTGATATGGAAACATTTTAGAATTACAGATATCCAGTCATATCTGAATAATTATTATCCTTTTATGGAGTCATGCTACAGAGTTTTCTAACCACTTTTATTTCCAATAAATCAGTTGAATTTTACAGACACCTTCTGAGTTCTGGAAAGCATGATGTCTGTTGTCCATGAGAGGAAGCAGAGGCGCAGGGAGCTTAAGTGACTTACCTAGAATCACACACCTACTCCACAGCAGAGGCAGAATTTCTAAGACTTACCATATCTGCCCACCTCCTCTGGGCAAGGCAGCCTACCCTGATTTCACTGTGTGTTCAACCACTGCCGATACTGGCTGTGCACGTGTGCTTAGTTGCCTCTATGGACTGTAGCCCGCCAGGCTCCTCTTCCCATGGGATGCTCCAGGCAAGAATACTGGAGTGGGCTGCCATGCCCTCCTCCAGGGGATCTTCCCAACCCAGGGATCGAACCCAGGGCTCCCACATTGCAGGCGGATTCTTTACTGTCTGAGCCACCAGGGAAGCCCAGTGATACTGGGTTGGGTAGCTATCCCTTCTCCAAGGGATCTTCCCCACCTAGGAATTGATCTGGGGTCTCCTGCATTGTAGGTGGATTCTTTACCATCTGAGCTATCCAAATATTGGCTGATTATGCTTTAATTACATTTCCTCATTAAATTTATCACATTAATTTATTAAATTTATTTATTTATCTTATACTATAATATTATAGTATATTATTATACTATATAGATTATAATATGCCATAATATACTATGCATATTATAGTACATTATTATGCCATATATAACAGTATTATATCATATTATCATGATATATGATGATTATAATGATATGTGATTGTGATATTTATAATAAATATTTATTAAATCAATCACAATTATAGTGTATTCTGCTATATATGTCATAGTATTATAGTATATTTTTACATTGTATTTTAAAATTTATTACATTAATTTATTAAATTCATTGCATTATTTTATTAATTTCATCGTTAACTAATTACCTCATTAAATTCATTACATTGATTCATGACAATCCTACAAAATAGATATTTATTATCATTGGAGTTTTTCAAATGAGGAAACCAAGACTTAGAGAGGTGAGTATTTGTTCAAGTTTACTCAGCCAAATAAAAGAAGAGGCAGGATTTGAATCCAGCTCCGCCTGACTCCAGAACCACTCTCTTGCCACCTGTCTTCTCTGCCATTATTGGCACGGCCAGAGAAGGTTTAAAAGAGGCAGAAGGGAGACTATAGGATACCTCCAAAACCCACTGGGATTTTATCTGGCCCTTTGGAGAGCCCATGAGTACATCTGGCGAGTGACCTTAACATAAGTCTGGTGGTGAGCCAGCAAGGTGTGTCCTGGCCTCCTTGGAAGGCAACGAGTCTGTACAAAGGCAGCTGAGAGACTGGTCTAAAAGCAGCAAGTCTTGTCAGCTTGGGCAGGTGAACTTCGTACCTGTCTGGATGTCTCCTCTCTTTCTCTTGTCTAGCTAAGGATTCAGGAGTTCATAACATTGATTAAGGCTCTCTTAGATATCTTGAGTTCACTGCAAGCGTGTATGATGCCCATTTTACAGAGGAGGAAACAGGCTGAGAGGTGTTCTGTGACTCATTTGAGATCACATGGCTAGAAGGGCTGAGCTGGGATTGACACCTAGGTCTCTCTGGCATTAAGACTGTCTACCTGCTGCCTTTGTCTGTCTTTTCATTCAGTCCTGGACCCCTTCTTTTTCAAGAAGCACTGTCTACTATATTTCTAATCTCATTTGTCCTCAGTTCCAGCTTCTGGAGAAGTCCATGCTGGGCCTAAGCGAGAGAAAGCAATTCCCAGAGACTCAGATGCTGCCCCTGTGTATACACTCTGCTGGGTCAGTGAGCTCCTGTTTTCCAGTCCTTGTTCCCTCACTAACAATGTGAGTGACTGAGAGGCTGTCCCCAGGAGAATTAATGGCACTAGTAGCTCACAGATGCCCAGGTCTTTACGCTCAAGTTTGTTCCTCATCTGAACTGGGAAGGCTCAAATATTTCATGAATGTCGCCCACTTCCTGGGTTCCTGGGTCCTGCTCTAACCTTGGCCAACAATCTTTTTGTGACCCTGGCTCCATGCCTTCCCTTATCTGGACCTCAGCTTTTCCATCTGCAAGTGAAAGAGATCCTTGGAAAGCTGTGTGTGTGCTTAGCCGCTCAGTTGTGTCCGACTCTTTGTGACCCCATGGACTGTAGCCCACCAGGCTCCTCTGTCCATGGGATTCTCCAGGCAAGAATACTAGAGTGGGCTGCCATGCTATCCTCCAGGATATCTTCCCAACCCAGGGACAGAACCCAGGGCTCCGGCATTGCAGGTGGACTCTACCATCTGAGCCACCAGGGAAGCCCCCTTAGAAAGCTGCCAAGGGACAAATCTGAGGTCTTTGGCTTCTATGTAAAATTGTCTCCTTTGTTTTTTAAATTTTGATCTATGCTAAATAACTTTTATTTAATCTTATAACCAAACAACAACTCTCTCAAAACTTTTTTTACATTTGCTGCTGTTTTTGTGGGGACATCATGTTTTTCTTCTTGTAATGTGAACTTTGCCCAAATCTAATTGATCATTTTTCTCTACTCCACCTCCAAGAAATGGAATTTAGCTTTGAGATGACTACTTCCAACCCAGCACAAAGTCTTCCTGCCATAATCAAAGTCACAAGCTGAGCCCCTAACAGCACATCAGGATGATGACACGTTTTCCGCCCAGGGGACCATATCTACTTTTGTCAGCAACCTCATCCCTCTCCCTTTCACTGAGAGCTCAATTCTTAGGCAATTGCAAGAGCTTGTTTTAAGGAGATACCCTGACTGCAGAGTTTACTTTTTGAATCAGCTTTGGGAACTGCAGCCTAGAGAGAAAGATTGTTCCCTTTGCTTAGCTAAATGTTTTTGCTTTTCCCTTTACAGTTGTTTCATGAGCTTCCTTCCTTTTGCCCGTCACTATCCCACCCTCACCTCTGTGCTCACTGGAAGCATGGGTCTAGGATGGCGAACAGGACATGAAACCTGGAATAGTGTCTTACCAGGCTGCAAGGAGAGCTGCAAGGGCAGGAGTCTCCGGTTCCGTTCTCAGTGCTCTGTCCCTTAGGGCTGCGCGGCATCTCCCGGCCAGGTTGGGGATATTTTTTCTCATCACCTGTGAAGCATCATAAACCAGCTGCCCCTGCTCTATGTTTAGCTGAGTTCTGGAGGTTTGCAGAGAAGTCTGAAGGTCTACTTTTTGTCCTCAGGGGGTGAACTGTTGAGGCAAGTAGATTTGATTGGAAAAAGTTCAGAGTTGATTAACATTGGTCTGAGGCCGTACTGAAAGTACCAACATGATGCCTACCCCGCCCACGAGTTCTGGGCTGCAGGCTCTTCCGGGTTTGTGCTAACCACCTGGGGCTTTGCAAAATAGCAAATTTAGCTATTTGGTCTTTGGAGGCTACACGATAGCCTGGTAAATAACCACTTTCATAGTGTTACTGCTTTGCTCGAGAATACCCGGTGACTCCTCATAATAGTTTTCTACTTGTGTGTAACAAAATTACCCCCAAACCTAGTGGGTCAAAAATTTGGGAGCAGCTTAGCTGAGTGATTCTGGCTTCAAGAGGGTGTGACCTCATGTCTCAGCAGAGGAGACAGATTCATTAACACACATGAATGTTATGATTTGTGTTACTAGCTTTGAGTATAAACACAGTCACAAGAAATTGTTAGGAAATGTATTTTAAAAGCAAAAAGCCCTAAAGAAACTTGTAAGATGGGTGTACTCTCTACCTATCCTAAGAAACAAACATTTCCAATCCTGTAGAAACTCCTGGGTATACCTTTCAGGTCCTTGCTAAGTTGCTTTGGTCATATCCAAATCTTTGTGACCCCATGGACTGTAAGCCCACTAGGCTTCTCTGTCCATGGGATTCTCCAGGCAAGAATACTGGAGCAGGTTGCCAATTTCCTCCTCCAGGGGATCTTCCCAACCCAGGGATTGAACCCACCTCTCTTGTATCTCCTACATTGGCGGGTGGATTCTTTACCACTAGCACCACCTGGGCATACCTTTCCTGTTGCATATTCCCACCATCTCTTCATCCAAATGGTAACTGAATGAAGTCTTTCTCAGTCCCCATCAGTTCTCCTATACTTTTACTGCACCAGTGTGCGTATCGTAGCATTGCTTTGCAGACTTTCAAGTTACACTGAATTTTGTCATAGTGCGTGTGCTTTTTTCTGCAAGGTATTTGCTTCATCCAGCATCCTACAGGTGAATACCCTTGTTCATCCAGTTTTTGCTGCTGTATAGTGTTACACTGTCGGAGAAGGCAATGGCACCCCACTCCAGTACTCTTGCCTGGAAAATCCTATGGACGGAGGAGCCTGGTAGGCTGCAGTCCATGGGGTCGCTAAGAGTCGGATACGACTAAGCGACTTCACTTTCACTTTTCACTTTCATGCATTGGAGAAGGAAATAGCAACCCACGCCAGTGCTCTTGCCTGGAGAATCCCAGGGACGGGGGAGCCTGGTGGGCTGCCATCTGTGGGGTCGCACAGAGTCGGACACGACTGAAGTGACTTAGCAGCAGCAGCAGTGTTACACTGTGTGGCCATGCTGTAACTTTTTTATTCATGCTCTTGTTGATGGATAACCTGGGTTTTTATAATTTCTTTCAAATTAATTGCCAGAGTTCTCCCTGCCACAATTAACAGAATGTTCCCTATCACCCCGTTGAGATCCTACGATAGCCCCCAAAATGAATAGGAATCTTAGTGACTTTCTTAAGCTTAAGGGATAAGCTCTTCTCAAGAGCTGAATCTGTCCATTGGCTGCCTTTGCCTCAGTTCAGTTCAGTCACTGAGTTGTGTCCAACTCTCTGTGACCCCATGGACTGCAGCATGCCAGGCTTCCCTGTCCAGCACCAACTCCCGGAGCTTGCTCAAACTCATGTCCACTCATCACGAACTCAGTGAAAGTATGAGCCGTGCTGTCTAGAGCCACCAAGATGGATGGGTCATGGTGGAGAGTTCTGACAAAACGTGGTCCACTGGAGAAGGGAATGGCAGACCACTTCAGTATTCTTGCCTTGAGAACCCCATGAACAGTATGAAAAGGCAAAAAGATATGACACTGAAAGATGAACTCCACAGGTTGGTAGGTGCCCAATATGCTACTGCAGAAGAGTGAAGAAACAACTCCAGAATGAAGAGACAGAGCCAAAGCCAGCCCAGTTGTGGATGTGATTGGTGATGGAAGTAAAGTCCGATGCTGTAAAGAACAATATTGCATAGGAACCTGGAATGTTAGGTCCATGAATCAAGGTAAATTAGAAGTGGTCAAACAGGAGATGGCAAGAGTGAACATCAGCATTTTAGGAATCAGTGAACTAAAATGGACTGGAATGGGTGAATTTAATTCAAATGACCATTATATCTGCCCTTGCTTTTTGGTAGTTAGATGGTGTCAATGCTCAAAACTTGTTCCTCGTAGTCCTTGGTGTCCTTAATGCTCAATATGGTAGCATCTGCAGGAGAAGAGCTGAGCAGATGAGTATGAACCAAAGAGCCCAGACCTGGAGTGTGAGCCTGGGCCACTGCTAGTTCTGTGCACAAGGCTGTTTTCTGCAGCAAGCCATGGGGACGAGGACAATAACCAGGACCTCACTGAGAGCACTGATCAAGATAAACTGATCAGTAACCATGGCAATAGTCACCTTTTGAGGTTGGAATTTTCCTGCTGAGGCCTCTAGAAGCACAGCCTTTTGTACATATGTATGTGTGTGTGCTCAGTCGTGTCTGACTCTTTGTGATCCAATGGATTGTAGCCCACCAGGCTTCTCTATCTATGGGATTTCCCAGGCAAGAATACCGGAGTGGGTTGCCATTTCTCCCTCCAGGGGACCTTCCTGACCCAAGGATGGAACCCCATCTCCTGCACTTCCTGCACCCCATGGGGAGCCCACAGCCTTTTGTTGGTCTGCATTAACAGGAGACACATCTTCAGTTTTAAACATCAGTCTCTTAGCCTCTGTGTTTTAGTTTCTCATCTGTCAAGAGTGCATTATCCCATCCAATGCAGAAAATCATAGTCACTGATTGCTCAGCTAGAAATACCCTCGTCTAGTAGGGGCCCTAGCCCTGACATGCCCTCCTCCTTCCCAAGGGCATTGACTCTTCTCTGGGCTTCCCTGTTGAGAGGCCACTTAAGTCCGGCATGGCCAGAATGCTGCTCTTGGAATGAGAGGACCTGGTGTAGGTCCCACTCCATCCACATTCTAGCTGTGTGATCTTTTTAATATCACTTAACCTCTCTGTAGAACTGGACATGGAACAAAAGACTGATTCCAAATAGGAAAAGGAGTACATCAAGGCTGTATATTGTCACCCTGCTTATTTAACTTACATGCAGAGTACATCATGAGAAACGCTGGGCTGGAAGAAGCACAAGCTGGAATCAGGATTGCCGGGAGAAATATCAATAACCTCAGATATGCAGATGGCACCACTCTTATGCAGAAAGTGAAGAGGAACTAAAAAGCCTCTTGATGAAAGTGAAAGAGGAGAGTTGGCTTAAAGCTCAACATTCTGAAAATGAAGATCATGGCATCTGGTTCTGGAAACAGTGTCAGACTTTATTTTTGGGGGCTCCAGAATCACTGCAGATGGTGACTGCAGCCATGAAATTAAAAGACACTTACTCCTTGGAAGGAAAGTTATGGCCAACCTAGATAGCATATTGAAAAGCAGAGACATTACTTTGCCAACAAAGGTCCATCTAGTCAAGGCTGTGGTTTTTCCAGTGGTCATGTGTGGATGTGAGAGTTGGACTGTGAAGAAAGCTGAGCGATAAAGAATTGATGCTTTTGAACTGTGGTGTTGGAGAAGACTCTTGAGAGTCCTTTGGACTGCAAGGAGATCCAACCAGTCCATTCTGAAGGAGATCAGTCCTGGGTGTTCTTTGGAAGGACTGATGCTAAAGTTGAAACTCCAATACTTTGGCCACCTCATGCAGAGTTGGCTCATTGGAAAAGACCCTGATGCTGGGAGGGATTGGGGGCAGGAGGAGAAGGGGACTACAGAGGATGAGATGGCTGGATGGCATCACTGACTCGATGGATGTGAGTTTGAGTGAACTCCGGAAGGTGGTGATGGACAGGGAGGCCTGGGATGGATGGGAGGCCTGGCGTGCTGCAATTCATGGGGTTGCAAAGAGTCGGACACGACTGAGCGACTGAACTGAACTGTGCTGAACGTCTCTGAAACTCAGCCTCCCTATTTATAAGCACAGGGAAACTCACTTCTCTTGGCAGAGAACTGCTGTGAGGGCAAAATAAGACCACAAACTTGAGAGGGCTTGAGAGGCTGGAATGGGTGGGGTGAAGGGTGGGGGGTGTGTTCTCTCCAGCTTGGGAGCAGCACATTCTGTTGTTGAACAGCTCTGGCTTTGCAAATGTGTGAATTGGTTCTGGCTTCCCCAGAGCAGGCTCTCGACAGCCTTTTGTGAATTCTAAGACAGCTCGTGGTCCAAACATCCTTCCCTATCCCTAGTCTTTTCTTCTCTAGAAAATCTTCCCCAGTTCCTTCAAAAATTATATTATGGGACACAGTTTTCCTAAAACAAAAGGAAGTTGTTGAATATAAACTACTTGTAGAAGTATAAAAAGGCCATATAGTTCTAGAGTGATATCATTGTTAATAAGATCCTTTATTGTTATCACTGTGATGAGGATGATAACCTCCTCTATCGAGGGCAGAGGTCACTGATGACTTTCATGCCCCTAAATACCTTTTAGGCCTCATCTGACCTGATTTCTCACCTGGCCACATTTCTTAACACGTGCTCTTTCCTTGACTGCCAAGGGGGACAAAAGCATCTATTTCTCTGGCAGCTTTTTCTTCAGCCTCTTGCTATCTCTTCTTCAGACCTGCCCTTACTTGTAATACTCAAGGGTAGGTCCTTGACCCTCTATTCTCTTCCCTCCTCACACCATCCCTGGAAGTTCACCCCGCTCATCTAGTCTAATGGCTTCAATTCCCGCTCATGGGCTAATGACATCCAAGGCCATCCAGTCCATATTTCTCTCCTGACCACGAGCCCTATAGCCCCAACTCTGTGTTAAACATCTCAATTTGAATGTCTTGTGGGCATGTCAATCTCCTTGAGTCCTCCTTGAGTCCTTTCCCTGACCCCAGACTGTCTTGTGATACACAGTGTAAGTTACCACCATCCACTCAGTTGCCCAAGCCAGAAACCTAGGACTCATTCATGACTTCTTTCTTGCCTTTTATCCTACATGTAAAGAATTACCAAGTCTTATCAACACCATCTCCATTCCCAGCACCCTACCTCTGTCTAGGAGTTGACAGCTCATTTATTGCAATAGCCCTTTATCTAGTTTCTCAGTCTCTGAGATTCCCCATTTCTAATTCAGTTTTTAAACTAGCCAAAGAGATCTTTCTAAAGCCGGATCAGATCACAGGGATTTCTGGTTGGATGGTTCACACCACTCCCACTGGCCCTTGTATCCTAACCCCTGCCCTACAACCTGAACTCTGGGGACACTATGGAAGGAGAGGGAAGCGTGGAGGCACTTAAGAACTAGTCTAAATCTGTGAGACGCTCCGGGGAGGACATCCTGACTTGGCATGTGGAGGGACTATGAGCCAGAGGCAGACGGGGATGCAAAGTCTCACCACACAGATGTGACTTCTGCTCTTTCCTCTCTCCCACTCATTGCCTCAGAGCCCCAGTGCCTGCCTGGTACAACTAGGCTATGATGCAGAGAACTATGGGGGCACCTTGGTTTTTCCCTGCAGCTGATACCAAGAATAAGAAATGAGAAGTTGTGTTCCCCCAAATTTATATGTTAAGGTGCTAACCCCCAGGCCTTGGATTGTGACTGTATTTGGAGAAAAAGTCTTTAAAAATATAATGAAGTTAAAATGGGGCCATTAGAGCAGGCCCTAATCCGGTAGGACAGGTGTCCTTATAAAAAGAGGAAACTGGGACACAGGTACAGAGATAAGACCATGTGACAACAGGGAGCAGACGGCTGTTGACAAGCTGAGAAACCAGCCCTACTGATGCCTGATTTTGGACTGCTGGCCTCTAGAGTTGTGAGAAAATAAATTTCTGCTGTTTAAGCTCTTCAGCCTATGGCACTTTGTTATAGATTCCCCAGCAAACTAATACAGAGGTGTGAAGATTGAAGGGAAAAGATAAAGTGCTCATTATTCACAAGTGCTGTGATCATTGACAAAGAAAGCCAACTGAATAAAACTAACGAGGATTCAGCAAGACTGTCAGACACAAGACCAGCTACTAAAAGCCGACAGCTTGTTTCCACTCTAGCAAACACCAGCCATAAAACACATAAAAGAAAATTTGCTGCCACTCATAGTAGCTACAAAAACGATTCCTAGGAATTAGTTTATCAAGGAATAAAAGAGTTCTCTATGGAAAAAAATTAAATTCAATTAAAGGACATAAAAGAAAGTTTTAAATAAATGGAGAGATACTCCAGGTTCGTGATAAAATAACATTGTATACATGTCAGCTACTTCAAATTAATTTAAAAATTTAAAAATGCAGTTGCAATTAAAATTCCATATATGTTGAGAAACTTAAACTTCTCAAATTAATAAATATAAAGGTCTGCAAACAGCTGAGGCAACTTTTAAAAAGAGGAGGGACGTGTCTTCCAGATATTAAAATATTAAAAAAAGTTGTAGTAGGACTTCCCTGATGGTATAGCAGATAAGAATCTGCCTGCCAGGGCAAGGGACATGGGTTCCATCCCTGGTCCAGGAAGATTCCACATGCTGTGGAGCAATGAAGCCCGTGCGCCACAGCCACTGAGATCCCTGTGCCACAACTACTGAAATCTGTGTGCCTAGAGCAGGTGCTCCACGACAAGAGAAACCACCACCGCGGGGAGCCCATGCCCAGCTAGAGAGTGGCGGGGTCCCCCTTCTCCCCCACAACTAGAGGAAGCCTGCGTGCAACAAGGAAAGACCCAGCTCAGCCAAAAATACATGCATACATAAATATAGCAGTTGCTGCTAAGCTAAGTCACTTCAGTCACGTCCGACTCTGTGCGACCCCATAGACGGCAGCCCACCAGGCTCCCCTGTCCCTGGGATTCTCCAGGCAAGAACACTGGAGTGGAAATATAGCAGTGGTACACGTCAAAAAATTTAAAAAATGCAGTATCTCTGGGAGTGTATTTTAAAAAGTCAGAGTAATAGAGAGCTATGTGGTTTCCACAGAAGGAAAGTCAGTAGATCCATGGAAGAGGATGGAGAGCTCAGGAGCAAAGCACACATATATGGGAACTTGATACACGATAAATACGGCACCACAGAGCAATGGGGAAGATCTCACAGACTTGCAGATGCCTTTGAAAACTGGTTGATTATATGTATCATGGTAGAACTGGATTCCTACCCAGAGCACACAAGTAGACTCCAGATAAATTGAAGATTCAAATGTCAATAAAACAGATTGAAGAAAATGTAAGGGAATATTTCTTTAAACCTAGGCATAAGGAAGTCTTCTCAAACAGGATCCCCAAATGCAAAGTCTAATGTGAAAAATTAGTTTATTTTTAGTCAAAATTTTGGATTTTTAATCAGTGGGATTAGATAGTCATAACCCAGTGGGAAGATGACTTATAGATCAGTGGTTCTCAGCTAGGGTTGATTTTGCCCGCCATCCCAGGACACTGACAATGTTTGGAGATGGTTTTGATATCACAACAGAGCTGGAGGCACTACTGGCATCTAGTGCACAGAGGCCAGGGATGCTACTAAGCGTGCTCCAGTGCCTCAGTGAAGGACTCAGGACAAAATGCGAACAGCGCCGGGACTGAGACACTCCTATAAACAGATGTCACACACAGATGCCGCATCTAAAACCTGGAGTATATAAGACATTATATAAAATTTTAAGAAAAAATGGGGAGCCCAATGGAAAGTTGGGCAAAATGTTGCTGCTGTTGTTCAGTCACGAAGATGTGTCCAGCTCTCTGTGACCCCGTGGACTGCAGCACGCCAGGCTTCTCTGTCCTTCACCATCTCCCTGAGTTTGCTCAAACTCATGTCCATTGAGTCAATGATGCCACCTAACCATCTTATCCTCTGTCACACCTTACCCTCTTGCTCTCAATCTTTCCCAGCATCAGGGTCTTTTCCAGTGAAGTGAGTCTTCACATCAAGTGGTCAAAGTATTGGAGCTCCAGCTTCAGCATTAATCTTTCCAATGAATATTCAGCGTTGATATCCTTTAGGGTTGACTGGTTTGATCTCCTTGCTGTCCAGAGGACTCTCAAGAGTCTTCTCCAGCACCACAGTTCAAAAGCATCAGTTCTTCAGCACTCAGCTTTATGGTCCAACTCTCACATCCATATATGACTACTAGAAAAACCATAGCTTTGACTATATGGACCTTTGTTGGTAAAGTGTTATCTCTGCTTTTGAATATGCTGTCTAGGTTTGTCATAGCTTTTCTTCCAAGGAGCAAGTGTCTTTTAATTTCATGGCTGCAGTCACTGTCCATGGTGATTTTGGAGCCCAAGAAAATAAAACCTGTCACAGTTTCCATCCCCCCCCCCCCCCGCATCTGTTTGGCATGAAGTGATGGGACTGAATGCCATGATGTTAGTTTTTTGAATGCTGAGTTTTAAGACAACCTTTTCACTCTCTTTCACCTTCATCCAGAGGTTCTTTACTTCCTCTTAGCTTTCTTCCATTAAAGTAGTATCATATCTGAAGTTTTTGCTGTTTCTCCTGGCAATCTTGATTCCAGCTTGTGATTCATCCAGCCCAGCATTTCACATGATGTACTCTGCATATATGTTAAGTAAGCAGTGGCATATAAGTGACAATATACAGCCTTGATGTACTCCTTTACCAATTTTGAACCAGTTCATTGTTTCATGTCCAGGACTAACTGTTGTTTCTTGTCCTGCATACAGGTTTCTCAGTAAGCAGATAAAGTGGTCTGGTACTCCCATCTCTTTAAGAATTTTCCACAGTTTGTTATAATCCACACAGTCAAAGGCTTTAGTGTAGTCAGTGAAACAGAAGTAGATAGTTTTTTTGGAATTCCCGCTTTTTCTTTGATCTAGTGGATGTTGCCAGTATGATCACTGGTTCCTTTGCCTTTTCTAAATCCAGCTTGCACATCTGGGAGTTCTTGATTCACATACTGCTTAAGCCTGGCTTGAAGGATTTTGAGCATAATCTTGCTAGCTTATGAAATGAGTGCGATTGTCTAGTAATTTGAACATTCTTTGGCATTTCTTTGGGATTGGAATGAAAACTGACCTTTTCTAGTCCTGTGGCCACTGCTGAGTTTTATATATTTGCTGGCATATTGGGCAATATGTACAAATAAGCAATCCACAGCAAGAGAAGGTTGCGAGTATATTCATTAATAATTGGAGGTAAGAGTTAATACAACGGTAAACTTTTACACTCACTGGAAAAGATGAAATAATTGGATAATGCCAAGCATTTACAGGGATATGAGGATCTAGGGACTCTTGCGCACCACTAGTGTGGGTGTAGACCGAGGCAGTGATTTTGGAGAGCCATCAGACAGAATTTAGCCAAGATAATGTATCAGCTCGGATGGACTCAGCATTGTTACTGGTGAGCATCCCAGGTTTCTACACAGGTCCCTCAGGGAACATATTCAAATGTGTTCATCACAGCATTGCTTTTGGTAACAAGGTGACCGGGAGGTCCTTGGGGTACACTGTGGGAACAGGAAAGTAAAACAGAGTGTCGGCACACTATAAAGCCCTACGCATTAATCAGAGTCCACAGATGGCATATATATATGGCAACAAGGGTAGATTTCAAACAGTTGTAAGAATTAAATGAAATAAAGTGGAACTGTGCCTGACACACAGCTTTGAATAATATTTTTGCATGTGCCACTTAGATGAAATTAAAACACGTGCGCGTATAGATTTGATCAGAGCTCGGGCGCCTGTGTTGTACGTTTAGTTAAATTCATTCTGTGTCTTGTTTTGCTCAGTATTATGTACTTTGTGCCAGACAATTTTTTGTTACTTTCCTCCTCATGCCCTGGTAGGTAATTATTTTAAGGACTTTGATATATACCGAGTGTGGGTAATAAAAAAGTAATAAAACTAGGAGAGAAGTTTGTATTAATCTTCTTAGGCTGCCATAATAAGACACCACAGACAGGGTGGACTAAACCACAGAAGTTTATTTTCCTACAGGTCTGGAGGCTGGCAGTCCAAGATCAAGGCATTGGCAGGTTTGTTTCTGCTGAGGCCTTTCTCCTTGGCTTGCAGGTGGCTGCCTCTTGCTGTATCCTTACATGTCTTTTTCTCATTGTCATGCCTCCCTGGTATCTCTGGCTCTTCTTCTTTATTTGGCTGCACCTCACAACATGTGGGATTTTATTTCCCTGACTAAGGATCAAACCTGTGCCCCCTGCATTGGAAGCTCGAAGTCTTAACAATGGGACCACCAGGGAAGTCACCTCTGCCTCTTCTTACAGAGACCCCAGTCCTGTTTGACTAGGGCCCTACTTTTTGACCCCATTTAACATTAATTACCTTCTTAAAGGTCTTATTCCCTACAGTAATATTGGAAATTAAGGCTTCAACATATGAATTTGCAAAGTGAAAATGTTAGACTCTCAGTTGTGTCTGACTCTTTGTGATCCAATGGGCTGTAGCCCGCCAGGCTCCTCTGTCAATAGAATTCTTCAGGTAAGAATACTGGAGTGGGTAGCCATCTTCCCAACCCAGGGATTGAACCCAGGTCTCCCACATTGCAGGCAGATTCTTTACCATCTGAGCCACCTTTGCAGGGGTGGGTACGGGGGCAGTGTAATTCGACCATAACAAGACTATTGATTTTAAAGGGGTCATGAGGCCTCTGGGATGGTGCTGCTTACACAGATATGTTTATTTGGTGAAAATTCTTTGAATGACACTTATGATTTGTACATTTTTTAAAAAGGTATAATTCAGTTCAGTTCAGTTGCTCAGTCATGTCTGACTCTTTGCGACCCCATGGACTGCAGCATGCCAGGCTTCCCTGTCCATCACCAACTCCTGGAGCTTTCTCAAACTCATGTCTGCGAGTCCGTGATGCCATCCAACCATCTCATTCTCTGTCGTCCCCTTCTCCTCCTGCCTTCAATCTTTCCCAGCATCAGGGTCTTTTCCAGTGAGTCAATTATTCACATCAGGTAGCCCAAGTATTGGAGTTTTCAGTTTCAGGATCAGTCCTTCCAATGGATATTCAGGACTGATTTCCTTAAGGATTGACTGGTTTGATATGCTTTCAGTCCAAGAAACTCTCAAGAGCCTTCTCCAACACCACAGTTCAGAAGCATCAATTCTTCAGCACTCAGCTTTCTTTATGGTCTAACCCTCATGTCCATACATGACTACTGGAAAAACCATAGCTTTGACTAGAGGGACCTTTGTTGGCAAAGTAATGTCTCTGCTTTTTAATATGCTGTCTCGGTTTGTCATAGCTTTTCTTCCAAGGAGCAAGTATCTTTTAATTTCATGGCTGAAGTCACCATCTGCAGTGATTTTGAAGTCCAAGAAAATAAAGTCTGTCACTGTTTCCATTGTTTCTCCATATATTTGCCATGAAGTGATGGGACTGAATGCCATGATCTTGTTTTTTGAATGTTGAGTTTCAAACCTACATTTTCACTCTCCTCTTCCACTTTCATCAAGAGGCTCTTTAGTTCTTCTTCGCTTTCTGCCATAAGGGTGGTGTCATCTACATATCTGAGGTTATTGATATTTCTCCCAGATATCTTAATTCCAGCTTGTGCTTCATCCAGCCCAGCATTTTGCATGATGTACTCTGCATATATGTTAAATATATGGGGTGACAATATTTAACCTTGACGTACTCCTTTCCAATTTTGGAATCAGTCCATTGTTCCATGTCCAGTTCTAACTATTGCTTCCTGACTTGCATACAGATTTCTCAAGAGGCAGGCCAGGTGGTCTGGTATTCCCATCTCTTTCAGAATTTTCCACAGTTTATTGTGATCCACACAGTCAAAGGCTTTGGCATAGTCAATAAAGCAGAAATAGATGTTTTCTGGAACTCCTTGCTTTTTCCATGATCCTGCGGATGTTGGCAATTTGATCTCTGGTTCCCCCTGCCTTGTCTAAATCCAGCTTGAACATCTGGAAGTTCAGGTTCACATACTGTTGAAGCCTGGCTTAGAGAATTTTGAGCATTACTTTGCTGGTGTGTGAGATGCATGCAGTTTTTCAGTAGTTTGAACAGTCTTTGCATGGCCTTTCTTTGGGATTGCAATGAAAACTGACCATTTCCAGTCCCGTGGCCACTGCTGAGTTTTCCAAATCTGTTGGCATATTGAGTGCAGCACTTTCACAGCATCATCTTTCAGTACTTAAAATACCTTAGCTGGAATTTTATCACCTCCACTAGCTTTGTTCGTAGTGATGCTTCCGAAGGCCCACTTGACTTCGCATTCCAGGATGTCTGACTCTAGGTTGGTTATCACACCATCATGGTTGTCTGTGTCATGATCTTTTTGGCATAGTTCTTCTGTGTATTCCTAACTTCTCTTCTTAATACTTCCTGCTTCTGTTAGGTCCATACCGCTTTCTGACCTTTATTGAGCCCATCTTTGCATGAAATATTCCCTTGGTATCTCGAATTTTCTTGAAGAGACCTCTATTCTTTCCCATTCTATTGTTTCCCTCTGTTTCTTTGCATTGATCACTGAGGAAGGCTTTCTTATATCTCCTTGCTAATCTTTGGAACTCTGCATTCAAATGGGTATATCTTTCCTTTTCTCCTTTGCCTTTCACTTCTCTTCTTTTCACAGCTATTTGTAAGGCTTCCTCGGACAACCATTTCGACTTTTTGCATTTCTTTTCTTGGGGATGGTTTTGATCACTGCCTCATGTACAATGTCACGAACTTTCGTCCATAGTTCTTCAGGTACTCTGTCTATCAGATCTAATCCCTTGAATCTATTTGTCACTTCCACTGTGTAATCGTAAGGGATTTGATTTAGGTCATACCTGAATGGTCTAGTGGTTTTCCCTGCTTTCTTCAGTTTAAGGGTTGGTTTCTTCTGAGGCCTCTCTTTTTGGCTTACAGATGGCCTTCTTATCCATGTGTCTTCATAGCCTCTTCCCTCTGTATCTGTGTCCAGATATCCAGATTGTATAAAGATACCAGTCCTATTGGATTGTGAAAATGTTGGTCATTCAGGCATGTCCAACTTTTTGTGACCCCATAGACTATAGCCCACCAGGCTCCTCTGTCCATGGGATTCTCCAGGTAAGAACTGATGAGTGCGTTGCCACTTCCTCCTCCAGGGGATCTTCCTGACCCAGAGTTCAAATGCAGATTTCCCGTGTTGGAGGCAGATTCTTTACTGTTCAAACTACCTGGGAAGCCTATTAGATTAGGGCCCACCCTAATGACCTCATTTTAACTGAATTGTCTCTTTGAAGACTCTGTCTTAAATATAGTCATATTATGAGATGCTGAGAGTCAAGACTTCACTATATGATGCATTTTAGGGGAACACATTTCAGTCCATTCCCGGTATAGCACATTAACAGGTTGTCTGAAGGAATATTCTTGTAATACTTGAATATGATATATTTTACACATTGCTTGGTGAGTTAAAATTGACACCATTTTGTATAACAGTTAAAAAACTCTGTGGCCATACTGAAATTTGTCTTATACTTTATCTTACGACACCATCCTTGTCAGGTTTCAGTATCAGGGTTATAGTAGCTTTATAAAGTGAGATAGGTGATTTTTGCTCTTCATTCTGTTCTATAAAACAACTGCTGTAACCTCATTTTATGTGCGCCTTGCAGATTTGCGGAAACTGAACTGTAAAATTCCACTGTCTCAACAAAAAGCAAATCAAAGGTGGAAACAGAAGAGGGAAAGTGGATGATGAATACCATGAGCATATTTTCTGCATCCAAGGTGCAATTCCACTTCCTCAGAAAATACAAAGAGAGAACGAATCAAGTCAGATTGTCACTCTCCTGCTTAGATTCCTTGCTGACTCTCCATTGCCCTCAGGAAGGAGTGCACTCTTCAGCACAGCCTTCTAGGTTCTTCGTGTTCTGGCTCTGTTGGCCTGTCCTTTTTCCTTCCTGAACTTGGAACAGGTTCAAAGGCATCTTCTTTGATCTTACTCCTAGGCTTTTTCCTTAGAATGTTGCCCTCCCTCTGCCCCCTGTTTCACCTGTAGAACTCTTCCAGTTCCCAGCTCAGAAATCACGTCCTCCATGAGGCTTCCCAGACCTCTCCCCTGCCAACATCCAGGCTCAATTATATAACCCTCTTCTGTGCTCCTCCTGCCCTTTATGCTTCTCCCAACTTCAGCTCTTCCTACCCTCTCTCTCCTATTGCAGGGAGCCCTTCCATGACCTGAGTCTATAGTTGTGGGCACCAAGACAGACTCTGCTGGATGGATGACAATCTGAGACCCACAGAATCACATCATGAAACAGCCAGTCTCTTAGCTAAACATGCATATAAATAGGAGTCAGCTTTTTAAAAATGATGGCTCTCAAATTTAATCTGAAGTTAAACACTACTCCGCTTCTTGTTTCAGAGTGAGATGGAGTTGGGTGGGTGGGAGAAATGCAACCCCCTCTTTCTTTTCTTCAAGCACAAAGTCTGCTGGAGGCAACTACTTCTAATGTTGCTTCTAGGTAGGCTGAGTCAAGAGTCCCTTGCTTTTAGGGAGGGTCTCAAGCCGCTGACCTTTGTATCATCCCCCAACCCTTATTTTTACCTTGAATGGGCCTGTTTAAAGAGTATCTGACTCTTCTTTGAGCCCTAGGGGCATTCACCCCTTGCACTGAGAGCCTTCTAGGAGACTAGCATCCCCTCCAGTACTGTAAACACAGGGAAACTGGGACCAGACAGGGAAAGGGGCTTGTCCAGTCCACCTCCAGGATGGCCCAGGCAGGTCTGCACACAGGGTTCTTGCTACCAGGTGAAGACTCTTAGTAGTGTGGTTTCTAGGCCCGGTTTGATGCCAGGATGCCCCCTGGCTGGGCTGCTGTCTTCCCTAGTCCATGTCCCCTCTGCTCTCTTACAATAGACTGAATGGTGCATGTTAAGTTGCTTCAGCCATCCCTGACTCTTTGTGACCCTATGGACTGTAGCCCACCAGGCTCCTCTGTCCCTGGGATTCTCCAGGCAAGAATACTGGATCAGGTTGTCATTTCCCCTTCCAGGGAATCTTCCCAACCTAGGGATCAAAATCCCATCTCTTACATCTCCTGCATTGGCAGGCGGTTCTTTACTAGTGCTACCTGGGAAGCCCAGACTGAATGGGGTTCCCTCCTAAATTCATATGCTGAAGCCCTAGCCCCAGTGTGACTACATCTGGAGATAGAACCTTTAAGGCCGTACTTAAAGTTAAACGAAGTCGTGGGTGGGGCACTGTTCCAATATGTTTAGTGCCCTTAAAGAAGAGAGACTAGAGAACTAGTGCT
Source organism: Ovis aries (assembly GCF_016772045.2). NCBI lineage: Eukaryota > Metazoa > Chordata > Mammalia > Artiodactyla > Bovidae > Ovis > Ovis aries. The sequence continues at coordinate 9,081,063 of NC_056055.1, read as the reverse complement.
CTTTCTCTACTCTGTGGGGACACAACTAGAAGGTTCTGTCTTCAAGCCTGGGAGAAAGTCCTTAGCAGAACCCAACCATGCTGGCACCCTGATCCCAGACTTCCAGATTCTAGAATTGTGAGAAAATAAACTTCTATCATTTAAGCCTCCCAGGCTATGGTCTTTTGTTCTGGCAACCTATGCTGACTGAGACATCTCCCAACCCTGGCGTGGATTTCTTTCTCTCTGACAGCTTTATCTGTCTAATCCTTTAGCTCCTATTTTCCCTAAGATCCTAAATATTGGCATTCTCTGAGGCTTTGCCCTTTACTCTCTCTCCTTCCGCTCCTTTCCTCCTGTTTCCTTTCTTCTTCTCCCCCCTCTCCTATCTGCAATTCTAGCCTTACTGTAGGTAACATCTTTCTTTATTATTTATCTCCTGACCCCAACCTAGTATCTCCTGCCATCTCCTGGATTTTTCTACTTGGATTTCCTGCTGTCAACATCCTCTCCTCTTTTCAGTTCATTTCAGTCATTCAGTCGTGTCTGACTCTCTGTGACCCCATGGACTGTAGTACGCCAGGCTTCCCTGTCCATTACTAACTCCCAGAGCTTGCTCAAACTTATGTCCATCGAGTTGGTGATGCCGTCCAACTGTCTCATCCTCTGTCATCCCCTTCTCCTCCTGCCTTCAATCTTTCCCAGCATCAGGGTCTTTTCCAGTGAGTCAGCTCTTTGCATCAGGTGGCCAGAGTATAAGAGCTTCAGCTTCAGCATCAGTCTCCTCCTTTACTGACCAGAAAATTCATGCCCCCTCCTGACTTCCTTATTTACATCCAACACCTGCCTCCCCAAAGAATCTCACAGCCTTGGGATAAATTTCCAAGTCACATTGGCCTTCCACTCCCTCCCTGTGGACAAGAGAGGAGTGGGTGTGGGTGAATAGTCAAAAAGCACAGCTCCTCTAGCCACAGAATTTGAATACCCAGCAGGAGTGGCCTCTGTGAGTCATGAAGGATGAAACCACACGGCCCCCACCTCTTGTGTTTTTCTTGGAATCGGGTGTGTGGGTGTGAGCACCCTCTCACAAAGACCTTTGAAGACTTGTGTCTCAAAAGGGGGCTGACATCTCACCTGTACAGGATGCTCTGCAGGTAGCAAAGCACTTTCATTTACCTTGATTCATTCCCACCTTATGACAACTCTTGGGATTGGGATGGTCATTCCCAGGCAAGAGCTGAAGCATCTGAGCACCTGGGTGTGGCTTCACCAAAGTCATCACTGGTAGACAGCTCAAATGCCACTCAAAACTGGTCTTCCTGCTCACAGATGGAGGAAAGAGCATGCATTGGGGCTCTCTCACTGCCAGGCCCTTGGCAGTTGTTACCTTGTTGCGTGAGAGAAGTTGAGACTCAACTAAGTGGGTTTGCTCAGAGTCTCCAGCTAGTGAATGTTATCATGAGGGTGTGAAGCCACATGACTCTGAATACAAAGTCAGTGGATGTGCAAATTCATTCGGTGCATGGCTTCCCAAATCCAGGTCTTCCCAGATCCTGATACCGAAGGATCAGTCCCAGTCAAACTCAGAGGGGCTTCCTAATGGGCACTGATGGCTTGTCATCCTGTTGGAGCAGTTCCCAGTCAGGAGAGTGTCATCATCTCTGGCATCACCCTCACCTTTGGCACCACTTACTGAGTGCTTCCTGTATGCTAAGCACTGTACCAGATGCACGTATGTAACTCATGTGTTAACGTTCTAAGCCCTGGTACATCAGATTATGACTGTATTTAAAGACAGTGTCTTTAAGAGATAATTAATTTAAATGAGGTCATCAGGGTGGGCTGTAATTCCATATGACTGCTATCTTTATAAGAAGAGGACATTATGACATTCACATAATATTTGCACATATTTAAAAAAATTAAAAAAAAATATTTGCACATATTTACGTAATAATGCATGCAGAGGGAAGACAATACGAACACATGGAGAAGAAGACCCTCTGTAAGTCAAGTAGAGAGGCCTCAGGAAAACCAGCTTACCACAACTTCACCTTGGCTTTACGGCTACTGGAACTGTAAGGAAATACGTTTCTGCTGTTTCACCCAGTACCAGTCTCTGGTACTTTGTTATGGCAGTTCTGATGAACACCTGACCTTACTATGTTCTAACCGGCATTATTTGAAATAAGGAGCCTGAATAAGGCAGGAATGAGATGGGAACAGGTCTCATGGGATTGTTTGCGACACCAGTTGATAACCAGACTGGTGCCCACAGAGTGGTGGTTATCCTGGTGACGTCTCCATAGTGGGGACTGGCGGCCTTCAGCTCGGTGAGTTCAGACACCCCTGGGTCAGTCAACCCCTGAGGATGAAAGCCTCCCGCGTGTCCTTGCCTGGGCTCTGCTTCTGTGCTGGGCACATGCTCGGTGCACATAAGCCTGCTTGCTTCCTCCCAGCAGATACCCCTGGGGCGAGCGTGGTATCTCTTCATAGGTGGGACATGGAGGTTTATGAAGAAGAGAGCATGCAGCTTGTAGGGACTGGAAGTAGAATGTGAACCTAGTTTTGTCCCATACCAGAACTCAGAGTGACACCAGCCACCTCAGGAAGAATGATGCCCTTACGTGTACCTGATGCCGAGGGATCGGTCCCAGTGCAGACGCAGCCCCGTGTGGTCCGGGTGTCTCTGGGGGCCTGGGGTGGTGTTCCATTCCCCGCGGCCTTGCTTGTCAGCATTCTCGGTGATGGTGGAATTGAAGTGAGGAGAAGGAGAAAACGTGCCTGTGCTTTTTATTCTCTTGAGCCAGTAAGGCATAGAGGCTAAGTGAAAACAACTTGGGCCAGCCTGTGTAGATTCAAACCTCAGCTCCTCACTTGCCTGGGTGTGACCCAGGACAAACTGTGTGACCTTCTGGAGCCTTGGTCTCCTCATTCAGGAAGCATAGAAAGTTGTGCTCACAAAGGCCCTCTTGGGCTGCAGGGAGGACCAGTATATCTGTGTGTCTAAAGCCTCCACAGGCTTCCCTTTCTGGTGAGGTGAGGAGAGGACACACATTCATTGACAGTGGTCCATATTGATGGATACCATTTTGTGTATTGTTATTTAGTTGCTAAGTCATGTCAACTCTTTGCAACTGCCAGGCTCCCCTCTCCAAGGGATTTCCCAGGCAACAATACTGGAGTGGTTTGCCTTCTCCAGGGGATCTTCCCAACCCAGGGATTGAACCAGAATCTCCTGCATTAATAGGCAGATTCTTTACCACTGAGCCACCAGGGAGGCTTGTTTTGTGTATTACTGTCTTCCAAACAGGACTCAGTTGACAGATGACAGCACAAGGCAGGTCATCTTCCCTTGTGCTTTGGAGAGCCAGTTGTTTACACACACATTCTTCTCATCCTCACAGGCGGCTCATCTCTTCCTTCATGGGTGGATTTGGTGACATGAATATTCTGTCTCTTTCTCTTGCTTCTGGGCCTTTGTACATGCATTTCTCTTTGCTTGGAAACTTCTCCTCCTGCCTCTTTGATCAACTCCTATTTATCCTTCGGGTGTCAGCTTAAATGCTACCTCCCCTGAGAAGCCCACCCTGCTTTGATTCTGGCTTCTGGGCTCCCACAGATCCTATTATAGAAATGGCCCCTGCCATTGCTCCTTCCTCGCAGTGGTCTCTCCCTGCGCCTTCCCCAGCCCCACTGTACTGTGAGTTCATCAAGGACAGAAGCAGGCCCTCCCGTGCACTGCTGGATCCACAGTGAGTGTCTGACACAATATTTGCACCACACATTTTAACTGACTGAGCGGTGGTGGTATACGTGAGGTCAAAAGCAATAAAAACCACACGGCTGGCCCTGCTTGCCCCTTGTCTGTTACAAGGAGCGCCCTTGGCCGGTGCCGCTCCTTGTGCGGAGTGGAGAGGAGCAAGGCGGAAGTCCCCCGGGCCAGGCTGCGCTACTTGAGGGGCTGGCGAAGGGACAGGAGTGTGACTCTCCACTTCTAGGATTTGAGCAAAATGAGAATGAGTAGGAAAGAGGGCAGAGATCTGAGCAGGTTCACGAAGGACAGAGCTCTACAGAGAGAGGAGCGCTGAAGGAGGAGTTGGAGGAATTTTGTGTTTGAGAGGCGCTGACTCCCTCCCTCCTCGACACCCTCAAAAGGCCTTCAGAACAGAACCAGCAGTTCCATCACCCAGCAGTTGTCAAAAATGCAGATTCTCTGGCTCCGCCCTGGACCTGTTGAATCAGAAACCCTGTGGGTGGACTCAGCAATCTACACTTTGACAAGCCCTCTGGGGGATTCTGACTCACAGTAAAGTTTGGGAACCGACTGCAGGACAACCCAGTACCACCGTCTACCTTTTTCTGTTGCTCTGTAGAGCTGCTCTTGGGCTCCGTCGGGGGGAGAGCCCCCGTGTGAAGAGCTAGGCTTCGGGTCGAGCAGCAGGGCCAAGTGCTGGTCCCACTTACTTGCAGGCTCTTGGTGGCATTTGCTTCCTTCTAACCTCGAGGTACTGCCAACAGCCTCTGTTTGACAGAGAAAGTGAGTCTCAGAGAGGTAAGGAACTTGCTCAGGAGACATCAGTGGACTGAACAAGTCAGGTTTGGGGGTTGAGACCTGACTTCCAGCATGCTTGTGCTTGTCCCTCTGAGTCCAGGTATTTTGGTCTGGAAAATGGAAACCTGGGTGCCTTGAGCCAGCAGTGGGGTACAGTTATGGAAGGCAAGTGTAAAGAGCCTCGTGTAGAAGAGGCAACAGTGAAAGTGCACGCTCTTGTTCATATAGGAACGTGGCACCACGAATTTCTTACTTGTAAGAATTTGGGAATTGCTGACTCTAAGAGGTACTATGCAAGACTTGGGGGAGAGAGAGAGGAGAGAGAGAGAGAGAATGCCACACACAAAGCCTTTTTGCTCATTAATGTATTTTGGAGGAAGCCCTGTCTGTGTCTGATTTCGGAGAATTCAGGATTGGAATGAAAGTCAGCCGTCTGTGTCTTGGATGATACTGCTGCAGACCTAGGGTTTGCAAACTTGGCTGCCAGTTAGAATCCCGGAGCAGTTTTAAAAATGTCAGTGTCGTGGTTGCACTCCAGACCAATGACTTTAGAATCTCTGTAGCTTGGGCTGCTGGCGAGGCTTCCAAGAAATGACTGCCAGTGGAGATGACAAAGCATTAAAAAGAAAACTCTAAAGATTATAAAGGGGGAGGGGAGATTCCATTTATTGAGAACCTTTTCTTCCATGGTCACATCTCTTTCTGACCTCATCTGGGAAAGATTCTTGGCCTTCAAGAGCCCGTGTGGTTAGACCGATGATACAGTTTAGACCCAGACCATCCAGGATAATCTTCCCATATCAAGGTCCTTAAGCACATCTGCAAAGTCCCTTTTGCCAGGTAAGATGATATATATATACATAGGTTCTAGGGATTAAGGCAGGATATCTCTGAGGGGCTATTAATCTGCATATCACAAGTGCTGAGCCCAATAGGGGCTCGGTAAAGGTTGATTAAGTGAAGTGAAGTCTGACTGTTTGCAACCCCATGGACTGTAGCCTGCCAGGCTCCTCCAACCATGGGATTTTCCAGGCAAGAATACTAGAGTGGGTTGCCATTTCCTTCTCCAGGGGATCTTTACAACCTGGGACTGAACCCAGGTCTCCCACATTGCAGGTGGACTCTTTACTGTCTGAGCCACCAGGTTAAGCTGGTTGGTAAAGATTACCCTTGTTAATCTCATTAATGACTTGGAGAGACGGACACTGGTATCCTGCCTGCTTTCTGTCACATCCATGGTGTGTGCCCTTGGGCTGGTCACTTAACATCTCTGATCCCCTACTCTGTATAGTGGGGGATAATAGCATCTATCTTATAGTATTGTTTTTGATGATTAAGTGAATTATTTCTAATCAAGTGCTTAAATTAAGGGCTTCCCTGATAGCTCAGTTGGTAAAGAATCTGACTGCAATGCAGGAGACCACAGTTCGATCCCTGGGTGGGGATAGGCTACCCACTCTAGTATTCCTGGTTTTCCCTTGTGGCTCAGCTGGTAAAGAATCCTCCTGCAATGCGAGAGACCTGGGTTCGATCCCTAGGTTGGGAAGATCCCCTGGAGAAGGGAAAGGCTACTCACTCCAGTATTCTGGCCCAGAGAATCCCATGGACTATATATAGCCCATGGAGTCACAAAGAGTCGGATACAACTGAGCAAGTTTCACTTTACTTTCAAGTGCTTAAAATGTTGTCTGGTATACAGTAAATTTCCAGTAGTCATGATCTGAAATAATAAAATAATGATAACAGCATTATCATCTTCGTGTTACATGGCACAGAGAATTAGGTCATTTAAGCTTTTGAGGTCTGTTGCAGATACAAGTTTGTGACCCCAAGTTCTGTGCTTTCTTCCAGAGAAGTGAAGGGTTCTCTGGGGAAAAGTAAAGGTCAAGGGTGGATTTTCCAAGAAGCAGATTTCAACTCAGTGAAGGACCTTTCTGTCAGGCAAGGGGACTGGCAAAAGCATGCCTCCTTCTGTGGAGGCTTCAGGGAACCCCTGCTCCAGTCTCCTCAGAAGTCTGTGAGTCTGGCAGAGGAGCAGGGTTGGGTGCCCAGGGAAGGACAGAGAGGCCTCAGAATGCACCTTGCTGGCTTCCTGAACTATAACAGAAATGGGACTGATGGGGTTCAGGAAGCTCCCTGCATAGCAGGTGGTGAGGGCTTCTGTTTCTACTCTCTGCTCCTGTTCTCCCTTTTTCAGGAAACAATTGCCTATGGAAGGGTGATAGGCAGAGGCCATGTGAGTGCGTCAACAGAGAAGCAGAATCATAGAGGTGGCTGCCTCTGCTAGATTGTGGGGCCCTCACCCCCATTTTGCAGATGAAGAAAGTGAGTTTCCTCATTTGTGATATGCCGTTGTTCTGGTCGGGGGAAGAGGCAGGGGATGGCTCCCAAAGCTCCTGCTCCTATGTCACTTACACCATTACTGCTCACACGCCCAGGTACACCAATCACATGGCCACGCCTGATTTCTGGGGTGGGGAGGGGACAGGAACTGTACCAGCCTCCTCAAAGGATGCACTACAGGCCGCAGGGCAATGAGTGGGAAGGGTAATCTGCCTCCAGGGAAGGCGGCCAATAACTGGGACTGATAATACGCTGACCACCCTCTGATCTGAGAGCTTCAGTCATTTGGGGGGCATGTTCTGATGCATCCCTTCAGTTTGCTCACCCTGATTCTCTGCTCACAACACAGAAACATGGCTCTGGAAGACTTGGGGGGCTGTCAACTAAGAACAGATACAGTGAGTCATCTGTGAGAGTCTTTTGCTCTGCAGGTGGGTCCATAGCCTGAAACCTTTGAAACTTCCTTACGGCAGTGTTATGTAGGGTAACTGGGAGCAGCCTAAATGCCCAGCAAGAGGGTACTGGCAAAGGAACCATAGCTAAATATTACATCGGAAGACTCTCCAAAACGTAACAGTGAATGAAAAAAGTAGATGCGGGATGATACCAACATAAAAACATGTAGAGTTTTGGAAACAGGCGATTCGTCAAAATGTTAAACATAGGCTTGCCATATGCAATTTCACTTCTAGGTGTCTACCAAGAGAACTGAAAACAGTTGTCCACACAATAACTAGCATATGAATATTCAGAGAAGCATTATTCATAATAGCCCAAAAGCAGAAGCAATCTAAATGCCCATCAGTAGATGAGTGGATAAACAATTACAGCATATCCACAAATGGAATATTATTTGGCCATAAAAAGAATGAAGTACCGATCCATGGAAAACATCATGCTAAGTGGGAGAAACCAGACTCAAAAGACCAAAGATCGTACATTGTATGATTCGATTTGTAGGAAATGTCCAGAATAGGCAAATCTGTAGAGGTGTGAGTGAGATTCATGTTTGCTAGGGACTGGAAGAGGAGAGAGTGATTGCTTAAAAGCCACAATGTGCCTTATGGGCTGATGAAAATGTCCTGAAGTTAGATAATGTGATGGTTGTATAACACTGGGTCATACTAAGTGGCACTGGGGGTTACTCTTTAAAAATGATTAAAATGGTAAATTTTACTATGAGTGTTTTATCACAATAAGACAAAACATACAAAACAGCACACATGTAGTGTATACAAAAAATACGCATGGAACTGTCTATAGCAGTATTGGGACAGTGATTAACTTGGGGATGGTTGAAGGAGGATGGGAGGGAAGGGTCTCAATTGTGTCTGTAACATTTTATTGCCTTAAAATGCCCTGGAAGTGTATATGGCAAAATGTCAAATTTTATGAAAGTTGGGTTAGTATTTGAGTATTATTTTGTAGTTCTCGGCATTTTTCTGAATGTTTGAAATATATCTTGGTCAAAAGAGAAAAAAGCCCAGAGGCTTTGAAAACAGTTTCTGGGCAGCTGTCAATGCGAGTGCGTCTTTTGCCTCACTGCACTCTGAGAGCAGGTGACTTAGGGAACGGGAACATTAGATTTCACTGTATTTCTGCCTGGCTGCATTCCATTATTTTAGATTCTATTGAAATTAATGATGCAGGGACATTATTTTTTTCCATCTAGACCTGGAACTTTGACTCTGATCTATGAATTCCATCTTCCAGATGCATACTGATGGGCTGAGGGTTTTCATCTCAGATAATTGCTTTTTTCCCCTCTTTGGTGGAAGACATAATTTTCCTTTCACACCCAAACCATTCAAAGATAAGGCAGTAAACTTGTTTTCTCAGTTTGTGATGTTTTAAATGAGTTATTCCATCATCATTACAAGCAATTCTCCAATCTGTGGGACCTCTCAGAGATGATGAAGAGGGAGAGGGAAGAAGCGAAGGTGCTAATTTTAGATGTTACCGATTATGTCGCTGAACAAACAAATTTAGAGTATCTCTGGAGATAAGGCAAGAGATGGTTGGAGTTTGTTTTTCCTCCAAAAGATTTAATGCCTCTCTGGGTCCTGTTCTTTTTCTCTGTAAAATAAAGTGATCATCCTTGTTGTTTCAGAAGCACCTATGCAATAAAGTTAACTATAATTTCAACAAAACCTAGCTAAACTCATATATCCAGCAGCAAACATAATACCACTGGGGTTTCTATTACTCAGACTTTTCCTGAAGTTCCCTTCAAGGTCACGTTATCCAACAAGCTCACTTTATAGATGAGGAAACAGGCCTAGTTTGGCAACAAGTTTTGTCCAAGATCCCAAAACCTGTTTAGCTATTTCAAGGTCAGATTTCTACCTCACTTGCCAATCTTGAGCTCAACTATCTATTGTATGTTTCTAAAATAACTTTTCCTACCAATGGCAGTTGCTTTGTCTATTCAGAGTCTTTTTCTTTTTTTTTTTGGTATCATATGAATTTTAGGATTGTTTTTTCTTTTTCTGTGAAATGTGCCATTGGGATTTTCTTGGGAAGAATACTGAACTTAAATACATTGCTTTGGGTAGAATGGACACTAACAGTGTTGTCTCCTGATCCATGAGCACAGTATGTCAGTGATTTGTGTAAAGACAGACAAATAGATCAATGGAACTAACTGACAAGAGTGCTAACAATACGTAATGGAGAAAGGATAGGCTCTTCAACAAATGTTGTTGGGAAAACTGGATATCTGCGTGTAAAAGGAGGAAATTAGACCTTTATTTTACACCATGCACAAAAATCAGCTCAAAATGAATCAGAGTCTTAGATCTGAAACTGTGACACTCCTAAAAGCACAAAATAAGGAAAAAGTTTCTTGATTTCATGGCAATTTCTGGTCTTGGCAATGCTTTCCTCAATGTGACAGGAAAAGCACAGGCCACAGAAGCAAAAATAAGCAGAGGGATTATATCAGGCAAAACAGCCTCTGCAGAGGAAGCAATAAACAGGCAGCCTATGTAACGAGAGAATGTGTTTGCAAACCCTATATCTGACAATGGTTAATATCAAGAATATGTAAGGAACTCCTCTGCATGCATGCTAAGTCACTTTAGTCGCGTCTGACTTTGTGACTCCACAGACTGTAGCCCTCCAGGCTCCTCTGTCCACGGGATTCTCCAGGCAAGAATACTGGATTGGTTTGCCATTTCCTACTCCAGGGGATCTTCCTACCCAGGGATCGAACCCACGTCTCTTACATCTCCTGCACTGGCAGGTGGATTCTTTCCCAGCCGCACCACCTTGGAAGCCCAAGAACTCCTCTGATTCAATAGCAAGAAGACCAGAAATACTCACAATTTAAAAATGGACATTGTAGTAGAGCCTGAAGTCAGGCAAGTTGATTCCTCCCGTTCCATTCTTCTTTCTCAAGATTGCTTTTGGCTATTCGAGGTTTTTGTATTTCCATACAAATCTTGAAATTATTTGTTCTAGTTCTGTGAAAAATGTGGCTGGTAGCTTGATAGGGAATCAACTTGCCTGACTTCAGGCTCTACTACAAAGCCACAGTCATCAAGACAGTATGGTACTGGCACAAAGACAGACATATAGATCAATGGAACAAAATAGAAAGCCCACAGATAAATCCACACACATATGGACACCTTATCTTTGACAAAGGAGGCAAGAATATACAATGGAGTAAAGACAATCTCTTTAACAAGTAGTGCTGGGAAAACTGGTCAACCACTTGTAAAAGAATGAAACTAGATCACTTTCTAACACCGCACACAAAAATAAACTCAAAATGGATTAAAGATCTAAATGTAAGATCAGAAACTATAAAACTCCTAGAGGAGAACATAGGCAAAACCCTCTCCGACATAAATCACAGCAGGATCCTCTATGATCCACCTCCCAGAATTCTGGAAATAAAAGCAAAAATAAACAAATGGGATCTAATTAAAATTAAAAGCTTCTGCACAACAAAGGAAAATATAAGCAAGGTGAAAAGACAGCCTTCTGAATGGGAGAAAATAATAGCAAATGAAGCAACTGACAAACAACTAATCTCAAAAATATACAAGCAACTTATGCAGCTCAATTCCAGAAAAATAAACGACCCAATCAAAAAATGGGCCAAAGAATTAAATAGACATTTCTCCAAAGAAGACATACGGATGGCTAACAAACACATGAAAAGATGCTCAACATCACTCATTATTAGAGAAATGCAAATCAAAACCACAATGAGGTACCACTTCACACCAGTCAGAATGGCTGCAATCCAAAAATCTGCAAGCAACAAATGCTGGAGAGGGTGTGGAGAAAAGGGAACCCTCCTACACTGTTGGTGGGAATGCAAACTAGTACAGCCACTATGGAGAACAGTGTGGAGATTCCTTAAAATATTGCAAATAGAACTACCTTATGACCCAGCAATCCCACTTCTGGGCATACACACCAAGGAAACCAGAATGGAAAGAGACACATGTACCCCAATGTTCATCGCAGCACTGTTTATAATAGCCAGGACATGGAAACAACCTAGATGTCCATCAGCAGATGAATGGATAAGAAAGCTGTGGTACATATACACAATGGAGTATTACTCAGCCGTTAAAAAGAATTCATTTGAATCAGTTCTGATGAGATGGATGAAACTGGAGCCGATTATACAGAGTGAAGTAAGCCAGAAAGAAAAACACCAATACAGTATACTAACACATATATATGGAATTTAGGAAGATGGCAATGACGACCCTGTATGCAAGACAGGGAAAGAGACACAGATGTGTATAACGGACTTTTGGACTCAGAGAGAAAGGGAGAGGGTGGGATGATTTGGGACAATGACATTCTAACATGTATACTATCATGTGAATTGAATCGCCAGTCTATGTCTGATGCAGGATGCAGCATGCTTGGGGCTGGTGCATGGGGATGACCCAGAAAGATCTTATGGGGAGGGAGGTGGGAGGGGGGTTCATGTTTGGGAATGCATGTAAGAATTAAAGATTTTAAAATTTAAAAAATAAAAAACTAAAATTTAAAAAAAAATAAAAAAATTAAAAAATTAAAAAAAAAATGGACAAAGGACTTGAATAGACATTTATCCAAAGAAGACATACAAATGAATAAATGGTGTATGAAAACATGTTCAAAATGACTAGTCATCAGGGAAATGCAAATCATTACCACGATGAGATATCCTTTCACACCAGTGAGGAAGGTGCTTATCAAAAGAAAGCCCAAACAAAGGATAAGTGTTGGGAAGAATATGGAAATGTTGGAATTCTTGTCCAGTGTTGGTGGGAATGTATACTGGTGCAATCATTGTGGAAAACAGTATGAAAGTTCCTTAAAATTTTAAAAATAGAACTAGCATATGATTTACCAATACGCTTCTCGTTATATATCCAAATGAATTGAAATCAGGACCTCAAAGAAATATCTGTACTCTGATGTTCACTGCAGCTTTGTTCGCTATGACCAAGCTATGGGAAAAAAAATCAGTGTTTATCTATGAATGAAAAAAGAAAGAAATGAGGGATATATACACACAATGGACTATAACTCATCCTTGAAAAAGAAAGAAATCCTGACATATGTAATAATGAGGGTGGAGGATTCTTTACTAAATGAAATTAGTCAGTCAAAGGTTACATTTTGCATGATTCCACTTATATGAAGTATCTAAAATAGTCAATCACTGAAGCACAGAGTAGAAAGGAGATTGCCAGGGGCCAGGGAAAGGAATAAACATGGCATTCAGTGGTATGCAGTTCAGTTATACAAGATGAATAAATTCTGGAGATCTGCTGTACAGACCTGTTGTACACTTAAAATTTTGTTAAACAGGAAAACTACAGCAACAGGGAAAATAAGCTTGTGGAATTTCACTTTCTTGAGAAAAGGGGAGGCTGAGAGAAATACATGGAAGCCCATGCATTTTGAAAGGATGGTTTGAAAAACCTAACCAGGAAGAATGTTCCTGTTTTCCAGATTCCAGATCAGAACAACTTTCTCAGCATCATTTGCTTCTGGCCGCTCCATCTGCACCAGAAAAAAAATCACAGGTCAGTGATATGTCCAACAGGGCTTCTGACCTCATGAATGGAGGCCCTGGAGTTCTTACTTCAGGAGGGATAAAGCCTCTGAGAAAGAATATGGGCCCTGTTGAGAACATCTTTTTGATGTTCAGCAGGGGTCCGCTAACACTCTTGGCACGTGGTTTGTAGTGCGCATCCTCTGCTGCGCTCTGGACTCTTCATCTACTGCTGTTCAGTTCAGTTCAGTCGCTCAGTCGTGTCGGACTCTGCGGCCCCATGGACTGCAGCACACCAGGCTTCCCTGTCCATCACCAACTCCCAGAATTTCCTCAAACTCATTTCCATTGAGTCAGTGACGCCATCCAGCCATCTCATCCTCTGTTGTCCCTTTTCCTTCTGCCCCCAATCCCTCCCAGCCTCAGGGTCTTTTCCAATGAGTCAGCTCTTCCCATCAGGTGGCCAAAGTATTGGAGTTTCAGCTTCAACATCAATCCTTCCAGTGAATATTCAGGACTGATTTCCTCTAGGATGGACTGGTTGGATCTCCTTGCAGCCCAAGGAAGGGACTCTCAAGAGTCTTCTCCAACACCACAGTTCAAAAGCATCAATTCTTTGGCGTTGAGCTTTCTTTATAGTCCAACTCTCACTTCCATACATGACTACTGGAAAACCATAGCTTTGACTAGATGGACCTTTGTTGGCAAAGTAATGTCTCTGCTTTTTAATATGCTGTCTAGGTTGATGAAAGCTTTTCTTCCAAGGAGCAAACGTCTTTTAATTTCATGGCTGTAATCACCACCTGTAGTGATTTTGTATCCCCCAAAATAAAGTCTCTCACTGTTTCCACTGTTTCCCCATCTATTTGCCATGAAGTGATGGGACTAGATGCCATGATCTTAGTTTTCTGAATGTTGAATTTTAAGCTAACTTTTTCACTCTCCTTTTCACTTTCATCAAGAGGCTCTTTAGTTCTTCACTTCTGCCATAAGGGTGGTGTCATCTGCATATCTGAGGTTATTGATATTTCTTCCTGCAGTCTTGATTCCAGCTGTGCTTCATCCAGTCCAGCATTTCTCATGATGTACTCTGCATATAAGTTAAATAAGCAGGGTGATAATATACAGCCTTGACATACTCCTTTCCCGATTTGGAACCAGTCTGTTGTTCCACGTCCAGCTCTAACCGTTGCTTCTTGACCTGCATACAGAGTTCTCAAGAGGCGGGTCAGGTGGTCTGTTATTCCCGTCTCTTTCAGAATTTTCCACAGTTTGTTGTGATCCACAGTCAAAGGCTTTGGCATAATCAATAAAGCAGATGTTTTTGTGGAACTCTTACTTTTTCCATGATCCAGCGGATGTTGGCAGTTTAATCTCTGGTTCCTCTGCCTTTTCTAAATCCAGCTTGAACATCTGGAAGTCCATGGTTCACATACTGTAGAAGCCTGGCTTGGAAAATTTTGAGCATTACTTTGCTAGTGTGTGAGATGAGTGCAATTGTGTTGTAGTTTGAATATTCTTTGGCAATGCCTTTCTTTGGGATTGCAGTGAAAACTGACCTTTTCCAGTCCTGTGGCCACTGCTGAATTTTCCAAATCTGCTGGCATATTGAGCGCAGCACTTTCACAGCATCATCTTTCAGGATTTGAAATAGCTCAACTGGAATTCCATCACCTCCACTAGCTTTGTTTGTAATGATGCTTCCTAAGGCCCACTTGACTTCACATTCCTGGATGTCTGGCTATAGGTGAGTGATGACACTATCGTGATTATCTGGGTCATGAAGATCGTGTTTGTATAGTTCTGTGTATTCTCAGAAGTCTACGATACTCCATAAACCAGAAATTCTTCTGCTGGGAAAATTCTTTTCCTAACTGCACCTTAATTGGTCTGAGGCTCTCTGGATTCATCATTTATTCCACTCAGGGTGACTATGCATCTGTTTTGCTACAGTGTTAGTGTGTTTGAGTGTGGGCTGCCCCGTACTTGGCTGGGTGGTATATGCAATTGAGTAGAAGCAATCTATAGTTTTTCTAAAATTGGAACCATTTTATTTCCAAAATATATCAGGCTGTAAGGGCTTTGGGTAAGGGATTGTGCACCTGTACGATGTGCCACAGGGACTGCATGGCTGTTTCCTTGTTGCTGAGTGTTTGAGATGTTTTTAATTCTGTATACTGTCATGTATAGTGTCTCTCTTCACCAAGCCCTGCTCACTTTGGGATTATTTCCTTGGGAACACTATCAGAGTGGAAATATTTTATCAGTAAGAAAGAGCAGTTTTATAGTTCTTGGGCCTGGCACCAAGCTGTGCCCCCTACACTGTTAGGTTCTGAACCATTCATGGTCACCCCCTCTGTGCTCCAGAGAGGAGGAGCTTTCATGAAGATGCTGTCAGTTGGAATGAGTCTGTGCAAGTGAGCAAAGAGCAGGGCTCTATACAAATAATCAGTTACCCTGTGAATGGCTTATTGGATGTTCTGGGTGCAACATGGTCTCCTCAATCCTGTTGGCTGGATTTCTAGGGGGCAGAGGATGACAGCATAGTTATGCAGATCTTTATTGCTTCATAGGACTTAAAGCATGGCAGGGGCCTTCTCTTAGGAGGACAAAGATCCATCTGTTCATCCATTGTCCATCCTTCATGGGATATTTATTGAGCATCTATCCCTTGTCTAAGAATTGGGGGTAAAAGCAGTGAGCAAGACAGACAGGGTTCTTAATCTTATAAAGCCAAGAGTATGGTGGGAGTGGGGAGCAAGAAATGGCAATAAACAAACAAACAAAAATCAATAAACAAGATGATATAATATGGAGTGAAGTATCATGATAGAAATAAAACTTCGCAATAGGATTGAGGGGGCTGCTAATCTGGACAGGGTGTTCAAGGAAGGTGACATTTGGTTTGAGGCCTGGTTGGCAAGAAGGAGGTCATTGCACAAAGATTTGTGTGGGGGGGGGGTTAAGCCTCAAGTAGAAGCCATAGCAAGTGTAAAGATCTTCAGATGAGAAGGAGCTGGTGTTTTGCAGGATGCCCCGAGGGCTGCTAGATATTGGTAAGGGGACAAACAACAAGCGTCTGGAACTAATGCTCTGAGGATGTCAAAGGAGAATTTGAATGAAGAGAAGAGAGAACACCAGATGCATCTGCCACAAGGATTCTCATGCTCCTCTAGGACCCTGGACCAAATGCGGTTTCTCTCTGGGGTACAGGTCTCTGGGCTGTGGGTGGGTTGCCTAAATGGTCTCTAAAAAGCCCCTATGATCTGATATTTTGATCTTTTCTAGCCTGTCGGATGTATGCCTCCCCTGCACTCATGCTTGGTCCAATTCTGAAAAGGTACAAAATGGTAGCTCTAGCCACACATGACAAGTAAAATTAAAATTAATGTTGATTAAAGTTAACAGTGCAGATGGTGATTGCAGCCATGAAATTAAAAGACGCTTACTTCTTGGAAGGAAAGTTATGACCAACCTAGACAGCATATTCAAAAGCAGAGACATTACTTTGCCAACAAAGGTCCGTCTAGTCAAGGCTATGGTTTTTCCAGTGGTCATGTATGGATGTGAGAGTTGGACTGTGAAGAAAGCTGAGCACTGAAGAATTGATGGTTTTGAGCGGTGGTGTTGGAGGAGACTCTTGAGAGTCCCTTGGACTGCAAGGAGATCCAACCAGTCCATCCTAAAGGAGATCAGTCCTGGGTGTTCATTGGAAGGACTGATGCTGAAGCTGAAAGTCCAATACTTTGGCCACCTGATGCGAAGAGTTGACTCATTGGAAAAGACTCTGATGCTGGGAGGGACTGGGGGCAGGAGGAGAAGGGGACAACAGAGGATGAGATGGCTGGATGGCATCACCGACTCGATGGACATGGGTTTGGGTGGACTCCGGGAGATGGTGTTGGACAGGGAGGCCTGGTATGCTGTGATTCATGGGGTCACAAAGGGTTGGACACGACTGATCGACTGAACTGAACTGAACTGAAAGTTAACAAGATAGAATATTTAGTTCCTCCGTAACACTCACCACATTTCAAGTGTTCAGGAGCAAACTACACAAATCTACCTTTCTGGACAGCACAGAGAAAAAGCATTTTCATCACTATGCGAAGTATTCCTGGACAACACTGGCCTGATCTGAAATATAATGAAGCCCGTCATCAGGAGAAGGGGTGACAGAGGTTGAGATGGTTGGATGGCATCATCAACATGAGTCTGAACAAACTCCAGGAGATAGTGAAAGACAGGGAAGTCTGGCGGGCTGCAGTGTAGGGGTCGTAGAGAGTTGAACGCGACTTAGCGACTGAACAATAGCAACAGTTTTCCAAAGAACCCCTGGTGACTGCATCCTCCCCAGCTTCGTATATTGAAGTCCTAATCCTCACTACTTCAGAATGTGACCATATTTGCCTATAGGATATTTAAAGAGGTAATTAAAGCTAATTTAGGTCATTGAAGTGGGCCCTAATCTCATTAGGACTGGTTCCCTTATAAAAAGAGATTAGAACACATACATACAGAGGAAGGCTATGGAAATAGGGTAAAGATACCAATCTTCAGCCATGCAGTGAGGCCTCAGAAGAAACACCTCTGCCAGCACCTTCCTCTTGGACTCCTAGTCTGCAGGATTGTGAGAGAATAGACTTATGTTTAAGCTACCCAGTCTATGATGCATTTGTAGTAGTTTCTTTCTTTCAATGATAGCCTTGGCAAATGAATTCAACGACTTTTCTTTGATCTGCATATAGCACAGGAGGGTGCATTAAACTCTTTGAGGATGCAGTTCTGTCCAGTTGTGGCCAGTGGAGATACACTAGTTTTGATAGCCCTGGCGTGGGTGTTAACTCAGAGTCTCCTTCTGGGCACTGATTTGTCATCGCTGGTCTCCAGTGCCGTTCGGTTCTCCACCCTCTGTCACTTGACCTTTGAGGGATGGATAGAGTCACCTTTGTGGATTGCTTTCTTCCTGTAATTTAGTTTATGGCCTTCCTCTTAGCCAGTGGATATCTTTTTAAAGATGTAACTGAGTTTTACAATCTACTCATGGAATAGACATAAGAAAAAAAAAAATTCCTAAAGTGTCAACAATACAGGATCAGGGGCAC
Organism: Ovis aries; assembly: GCF_016772045.2. NCBI lineage: Eukaryota > Metazoa > Chordata > Mammalia > Artiodactyla > Bovidae > Ovis > Ovis aries. The sequence goes on along the minus strand of NC_056055.1, from coordinate 9,063,065 downwards.
AGGAATCAGATTGCTAGTCCAACATCGAATACCATGGGTTTAAAAGTGTTATTATATAACATTATTATATCTAATATTATATATACAGGCATATATCTATAAATATAAATTTAGTTATATATGAAGTGAAGTGAAGTGAAGTTGCTCAGTCGTGTCCGACTCTTTGCGACCCCATGGACTGTAGCCTACCAGGCTCCTCCACCCATGGGATTTTCCAGGCAAGAGTACTGGAGTGGGTTGCCATTTCCTTCTCCAGGGTTTTCTTCCTGACCCAGGGTTTGAACTCGGGTCTCCCGCATTGGAACCAGATGCTTTACCGTCTGAGTCACCGGAAAGTCCTAGTTACATATAATTATGAATTATAATTTATAATTATAAATTAATAAGTGTCATATTCAAATGGGTGACCCCCACCCAATTTAAAACTATTGGATTAACCCATACATTTATTCCTAATTCTATTCCTTCAACCTTCTCTCAGCAGTAATCACTACTATAAAATTAAAAAAAATTTTTTAAAAAATATGTTTCACTCCTTCTGTATATATCCCTAAACATTAGGGTTGCTTGATTTGAGTTTTATAAAGGTGGCATTATGCTTACATGTATTGTTCCCTATATTGTTCCATGAGTTGGCCATTTTTCATTCCATATTATGCTTTGAGGATTCATCCATGTTGCTAATAGCTATAATTTCATTTTTTCTTCTATGTAGTATTTTTATTGTATAAAAACTGTTAAATTTAATCCTTCTCGTTTGGTAGACACTTGAATCCTTTACAGTTTCTGTTACAAACAATGTTACTTTGAACATTCTTTGTTCAAACATGCCTCTCCATGTTTATTGCAAAGGTATGTATGTAGAATGCTTTTACAATATAAAAAACTTACAGAATGTGTGCTGCTGCTGCTGCTAAGTCGCTTCAGCTGTGCCCGACTCTTCACGACCCCATGGACTGCAGCCTACCAGGCTCCTTTGTCCATGGGATTTTCCAGGCAAGAGTACTGGAGTGGGGTGCCATTGCCTTCTCCGTAAAGAATGTATAGTGATGTAAAATATACTTGAAAATAATTCTACATTATTTGATTAAAATTAAAGTGGATTTTTTTGGTTTGAAGTAATCTAGATATCTTAACTAACCCCCCAATTTTAGGACATCCAGAGGGCTTATATTTTACTGTATTATTAGTGTTTCTGATAAATATCTCATTGCTTAAAATAGATAAAAGCAGTTTAGAATATTTAGCTCAGTAACTTATGTCATCGAAGCACCTTTAAAATTTTTATTTGAGATGCTCCAATCTTCCTTTTGTTTTTATGTCTGTTTCCTGGTTTCCTGACTGGATAGTAAGTATCCCAGGGACACATAATATATAATGAAGATTTATTGCCTCTGTTTATAGCGAAGGAAATGCGACTGAGCAAAATCAAGGCTAAAATGGCAGAATTGGGAATCAGTCTAAAGCCCATGCACTTTTCATTGTGTAATGCCTCTTGCCCCTGGGGTGTGTCCCCTCCTATCCTGAGGTCCATCACCACCTCTATGGCTACCGGGGTTGGCAAAGGAAGAAAATAAGTGTCTGCATTGGGCAGGCCAAGAAATTAAAAGACACTCACTCCTTGGAAGAAAAGCTATGACCCACCTAGACAGCATATTAAAAAGCAGAGACATCACTTTGCCTACAAAAGTCCATATAGTCAAAGCTGCGGTTTTTCCAGTAGCCATGTATGGGTGTGAGAGTTGGAACATAAAGAAAGCTGAGCGCCGAAGAATTGATGCTTTTGAACTGTGATGTTGGAGAAGACTCTTGAGAGTCCCTTGGACTGCAAGAAGATCCAACCAGTCCATCCTAAAGAAAATTAACCCTGAATATTCACTGGAAAGACTGATGCTGAAGCTCCAAAATTTTGGCTACCTGATGTGAAGAGCCAGTTCATTGGAAAAGACCCTGATGCTGGGAAAGATTGAGGGCAGGGAGAGAAGGGGGGAACAAAAGACGAAATGATTGGATGGCATGATCGAATCAATAGACGTTGATTTGAATAAATTCAAGGAGCTAGTGCAGGACAGGGAAGCCTGGCGTGCTGCAGTCCATGGGGTTGCAGAAAGTTGGACACAACTGAGCAACTGAACAACAACTGGGTGGGCTGATTGCCTGCTAATTAATTGCTAATTGCTACTGTGTCTTCTATGCTTACTATATACCTGCCAGACACTGCTAGGTACTATAGATAGGTTTGAACTAATTCTCAAATCAGCAGTATAGTGTTGATATTATTATTCATGTTTTCCAAGATGAGAAGAATGAGACTTAGAGGGAATACGGTAGTCCCCACTTTATCTGTAGTTTTGCTTTCAGACGTTTCAGTTACCCATGGATCAACCATGATCCAAGAATGTTAAATGGAAAATTCCAAAAGTAAACAATTCATAAGTTTTAAACTGTAATGTGATAAAAACTCGAGCTGTCAGCCCTGACCTACCTAGGAGGTAAATCCACCCAGACGGTGATTCATCTTTTTGTCCAACCTTTTCCATTCCCACCCATTAGTCACTTAGTAGCCCTCTTGGTTATCAGATTGACTGTCAACGATGTCATAATGCTTATTTCAAGGAACCCTTATATTACTTAATAATGGCCCCAAAGTGTAAGAGGAGTAATGCCAGCCATTTGGATCTGCCAAAGAGAAGCGATGAAGTACTACATACAGGTGAAAGGAGAAAGTTCCTTGCTTAGTAAGGAAAAAAGAAATCATATGCTGACACTGCTAAGATCCATGGAAGGAAAGAGCCTCCCATCTCTGATACTGTGAGGAAGGAAAAAGAAACTTGTGCTAGTTTTGTTGTTGCACCTCAGACTGCAAAGGGTTAGAGCCAGAGTGTGTGGTGAGTGCTTAGTTAAGATTGAAAAGGCATTGAATTTGTGGGTGGAAGACCTGAGCAGAAAACAGGTTTCTGTCTGTGGTGTCAGGCATCCCCCCATGGATACGGGGGGATTCCTGTAAATATCCAAGGACAAGCAGGTAGTAGAGATGGCAGAGTTGGGTCTCAAATCCTGGTCTGTCTGACTGCAAAACCTCCATTTTTCCTAAAAATATCATACTGCCTTCAGAAAGAGGAGACACTAAGTGTGCTCACAACATGGTATCACTTTCTATCTGACTGTGATCACAGGTACACACCTGTGTTGCTGGAAGGAAGCAGAGTGAGGATGAAAATGCTGGAAAGGAGCTGGAAAATTCAGTTTAGAAGCGCCTTTGGGAGGACTGGGCTCAAACTCACACAGAGCTTTTGTGATTCTCACCTTCAATTTTGGATTGAGGTCCACTCCCTGCTATGAGTTAGCTAAGAGATGGTAAAGATTATCTTCCAAGTGGGGCTGGATTTAAAAGAATGGGCTATGAAATCAAGTGAATTTGAATTTGGCTTCAAATTCTGACTCTCACTTATTAGCTGTTTGATCTCAGATGAGTTAACTTCTGTGAGTCACAGTTTTTCTTTCTCTAAAATGGGGATAATCAATAGCACCTTCTGTATAGAGTTTTAGTGGGAGCTGGGTTAAGCCGTGTAAACCTCTTAGAACAGCATTACTGTAAACACTCAATACCAGATATTGCTATTGCTGAGTAAAAATAGAAGATTGAATCAGATTAAACTTCAGGACCCTGTCTAGGCATGGTAGGAATACCCAGGCTATTGCATTGTGGGGGATTAAAATGTGTGATCTGGGATGAAGTCCACTAGATTCTCTCCCTAACCCTGAAAGACTGACAGGACTTGCTGGCCAAGCTCCCTTGCTACCCATGAGACTGCTGGGGGTAGGGGTGGGTGAGTCATTCAAAGACCCACTTGCTCTCTCTGGGAACAGAGCTCTGGGGGCTTATTTGAGCCCTGTCTTCAACAAAGTCTTCAGATCCCAAAGGGATTTAGAGGTTAAAAAAACAAAGAGAGAGAGAGACTTCTAAGAATTGCCTTCAATGGAATGCTTCTCCATGGCAAAGATCCAACACGGCCTGCATATTTTTAGCATTTATTAAGATGGCTAATTGGGCACCATTAGAACACTGGGAGAAATATCAATAACGTCAGAAATGCAGATGACACCAACGTTAAGGCAGAAAGTGAAGAAGAACTAAAGGGCCTCTTGATGAAAGTGAAAGAGAAGAGTGAAAAAGTTGGCTTTAGGACTCAGCTTTCAGAAAACTAAGATCATGGCATCCGGTCCCATCATTACATGGCAAATGGATGGGGAAACAGTGGAAACAGTGGCTGACTTTATTTTTCTGGGCTCCAAAATCACTGCAGATGGTGATTGCAGCCATGAAATTAAAAGACGCTTACTTCTTGGAAGGAAAGTTATGACCAACCTAGACAGCATATTAAAAAGCAGAGACATTACTTTGTCAACAAAGGTCCGTCTAGTCAAGGCTTGACTGTGGTTTTTCCAGTGGTCATGTATGGATGTAAGAGTTGGACTATAAAGAAAGCTGAGTGCTGAAGAATTGATGCTTTTGAACTGTGATGTTGGAGAAGACTCTTGAGAGTCCCTTGGACTGCAAGGAGATCCACCCAGTCCATCCTAAAGGAGATCAGTCCTGGGTGTTCATGGGAAGGACTGATGCTGAAGCTGAAAGTCCAATACTTTGGCCACCAGATGGGAAGAGCTGACTGGAAAAGACCCTGATGCTGGGAAAGATTGAGGGCAGGAGGAGAAGGGATGACAGAGGATGAGATGGCTGGATGGTATCATCCACTTGATGGACATGGGTTTGAGTGAACTCCGGTAGTTGGTGACGCACAGGGAGGCCTGGTGTGCTGCGGTTCATGGGGACCCAAAGAGTCGGACACGACTGAGTGACTGAACTGAACTGAACTGAAGAATGTGGGGACTTATATGAGTCAGACTTAGGCTGGCAGTTGTGTTAAGGTGAAGGTAATTTGTGTTTAATTTCTTTGGACTGTTCAATCTTCATAGATAACCACCTATGGGAGAGATTGGTCTGGAAAAAAAAAAGGTTTCTGTAGTTCCTGGAGAAGTTAGACATTCTGTTGTTCTTTTCTCTTAGAATTACCCAGTCATGCTTGAGAATATTTTCTAAGTTTCTAAGAAGTTGCCATAGCTATAGCTTGGTCTGTTTGTACTGAAATCAAAACATTGACATGGTAGGTTTTAAAAAGAAGTGACAACTTTTGGACAATAAAACTGGGTGGGGAAATTACCCAATCTTGGGCAGAGTTCAACTAAAGTGCTACTTGCTGACAACATCGTTGAGCTGTGCCGAGAGTTCAAGGTCATGCGGACCCTGACCACTCAGGGTTTCTGTGTTTCTGTCAGAGAGAATGTTCTCGCTTTGAATGTGCATTAGGGGCTGGGGCCTGGCCCTGGCTCTGAGCTTTGTTCTTGGTAAGACCTCAGGAAAGGAATTTTTCCTCTCGGAATTTTATTATTGTCCCATATTTAAATGGGCATGTTAGATTCAGTGGTCTCAAAGATCCCTTTCACTTCTGGAATTTTAGGATTCGGTGAGTTCTGTTTTTGTAGCTTTGTCGCCCATTTGAAAACCATATCCTTTCCATTTAAATCCACCAGAGGGCGATATGACCCATGTTTTGGCCCTGCAGCCCCTCCTCCCACCCCCGCCTCCCCCTCCCCCAGTCTGAGAGACCTGATCGCGAAGATCCAGTGCCTGCCTTTTGTGGGAGAGAGATGGGAAAGGACACTATTTAAGTTGTTCCTTAGAGCTACAGTTAGACAAGGGATCTTCATATCTACTGCTCTTTTGATCTCACATCAGTTCCCTGTGCCAGATGCTGTCCTCCCATTTCGCAGGCTGGGGAACCCAGGCTCACAGTAGTGAAACGATGGGTCTCAGGCTACTTGGATTTCCAGTGGTGGCCTCGGACCTCATCTCCTCCTCCCCACTCATTCCTTTGGTCATCTTTCACTGGGCTTCAACAGACTGCCTCTGTTTCTAACGGGTTTATGAAAGGACAATTTACACAGGTATTGACTAGGGCAGAGTTTGAATCTGTATTCGATAGAATTGGGATAGGAGCTGAACAGCATGTAGACCAGAGCTTCTTTTCAATAAAGCTCTCCTTTGGAGATTTTGGGCTTCCCTGGCGGCTCAGCTGGTAAAGGATCTGCCTGCAATGAGGGAGACCCGGGTTTGATCCCTGGGTTGGGAAGATCCCCTGGAGAAGGGAAAGGCTACCCACTCCAGTGTTCTGACCTAGAAGATTTCATGGACTCTATAGTCCACGGGGTCACGAAGAGTCGGACACAACTGAGCGGCTCTCACTTTCTCTTTTCACTTTGGAGATTTAGACTAAAACTAGCAGCCAACAGGAGCTCTCGTGGTCCTGGTTCTAAGTTGTAGATGGCAGAATCTACTCGGGCTCATTTAAGTAGCAAAGGAATTTTTGAAAGGGTTTTAGGAAACTCTCAGACTCTCCAGGAGCGCTGAGAACAGGAATCTGAAATGTATGAAGCCAGAATCCTGACCAGTCCCACTGTGGGGGCTTTTCTAGGAAAAAACCAACTGCCACCACTGCTTGGCGCTTATGGTGTTTGGGGCTGGGTCCCACTGCGGGGATTACCACTGACTGAGCTGCTTCTATGTGCAGGGCATATACCTTATCTCAACTGGTCCTGCGGGACTTGGATCATTACCTCTCATGTACTCATACTTGCCCAATTAAACCCAGGCTTCTCAAAGCCTGGACTCCAGCAGAATGAGATTAGGCTGGAGTTTGGGTCTACTCCCAGTCCTGAGAGGATTTCAGGAGAAGAGGGCTATTCCTGATGTTTCTTACTGCCTTTGTAATGCTTTTGTTTTCTACCACCATGGAAGAGTTAGACAAGGCTGTGGTCTGTGTGATTAGATTGACTAGTTTTCTGTGAGTATGGATTCAGAGTGTCTGCCCTCTGATGCCTTCTCGCAACACCTACAATCCTACTTGGGTTTCTCTTACCTTGGACGTGGGGTATCTCTTCATGGCTGCTCTAGCAAAGTGCAGCCGCTGCTCCTTACCTTGGACTAGGGTATCTCCTCACCGCCGCCCCTCCTGACCTTGATCGTGGAGTAGCTCCTCTTGGCCCTCCTGCGCCTGTGCATCCATTGCTCCTTGGACGTGGGGTTGCTCCTAATAAATATTTCTTTGAACCCCCTTTTTTTTGGCAGGGGGGAGGCAAGAATACTGGAGTGGGTTACCATTCCCTTCTCCAGGAGATCTTCCCGACCCAGGGATTGAACCCGGGTATCCTGCATTGTAGGCAGACGCTTTACTGTCTGGGCCACCAGGGAATTTATTTTTGGGGGCTCCAAAATCACTGCAGGTGGTGATTGCAGCCATGAAATTAAAAGATGCTTACTCCGTAGAAGGAAAGTTATGACCAACCTAGATAGCATATTCAAAAGCAGAGACATTACTTTGCCAAGAAAAGTCTGTCTAGTCAAGGCTATGGTTTTTCCAGTGGTCATGTATGGATGTGAGAGTTGGACTGTGAAGAAAGCTGAGCGCCAAAGAATTGATGCTTTTGAACTGTGGTGTTGGAGAAGACTCTTGAGTCCCTTGGACTGCAAGGAGATCCAACCAGTCCATTCTAAAGGAGATCAGTCCTGGGTGTTCTTTGGAAGGACTGATGCTGAAGCTGGAACTCCAGTACTTTGGCCACCTGATGCAAAGAGTCGACTCATTGGAAAAGACTCTGATACTGGGAGGGATTGGGGGCAGGAGAAGGGGACGACAGAGGATGAGATGGCTGGATGGCATCACTGACTCGATGGACGTGAGATTGGGTGAACTCTGGGAGTTGGTGATGGACAGGGAGGCCTGGTGTGCTGTAATTCATGGGGTTGCAAAGAGTCGGACACGACTGAGCGACTGAACTGAACTGAACTGAACCATGGAAGAGGAACAAAAAAGAATGCAAATTCTTAGTTTCTATTTATTTTATCCCCTTGTGCCTCTGGGTCTTTCCAACAAATATAAATAGCCCTGAAGGAAGGGAGTATTTTCCACTTGACACCCTGTAGGCATTACTTGGATGTGACTTTCTTCGAATAAAGAATCGTTGGAAAAGACCATGATGCTGACTAATCTAATCCCATTAGTTTATTAAACAGAAAACTGAGGCTCAGAGCAGAAAATTAACTGCTCAGAGTCACAGAGTGACAGGGCAGCTTTTGTATATCCGGCGATTATTTAGTGAGTGCCTACTATGTGTCAGGCACAGAACACAGTAGAAGACAGACAACTACTCCGTTGCCGTGGAGCTTTATATAAATGGATACCTCAAAGGCAGCCTTACCTCTAGTTACCCAACGTTAACTTAATTTGGAGCAAAATAGTTTAAACTCTGTTTCTAAATTAAAAAAAAAAATGTCATTAAGAAATGCCACTAGAAAAGAGCATAACTTTATTAACAAAGAGTACACATAAACTTTTTCTTCTCTATCACATTGCAATATTTAAGAGAAAAGACCATCCAATGATAATGAAGCTATGCTGAATTCTTGGCATTTCCTGCACCATTGATGGGGTGTAAATTAACCTTTGTGAAGAAAAATGCAGTGTGTATCAAGACATTTTTGACCCAGAATTTACTTTTTGAGACTGTCTCCTAGAAATATTACTATGTATGTGTCTGAAGATATATCTAAGAAGGATCACAGTATGGTTTATAATAAATAGAAAAATCTGAAAAACCTGAATGTTTAATAATTGATTGATTATATGAAACATGCTGTAGCCTCTCTACCAGGCAGGACCGTATTTGGCTGTTTATAACAGGAATCCTCAAATAATAGTGTCTTAGGCATGTATGGATTTTTCTCTCCTACAAGAAGCTTGGATGTAGGGAGTTTGGTGTTGGTAAAGAGGAGTGACGGTCATCTGGAACCCAGGTTCCTTCTGTCTTTCAATGCTACAGTTCTTAGTGCAAGGTCAAAAGTGGCTGCTGGAGCTCCAGCCATTGTATCCACACCTCATGTGAAAAGAGGGAATGGCAAAGTTTCATGTGTCATTAGCTGGCATTCAGTCACTTGTCCATACATATTTGCCGGGAGACTTGGAACGGTGGATTTCCAGCTGGACATATTGCCAGCAGTTCTGGTATAAGGAATAAAAGGAAGAATGAGTGAATATGTGTTGGGCAGGCATAAGGTCTTCAAACATTTTTGCTCACATATCCTTTAAAAGAATTTTGAAAAATTATAGACTACTTTGTACAGTTCTACATTGTCCCTGAAATTTTTAGCTTTTATTTTTTATCACAGTCATATAGGAATATTAAGAATAAAATTTCTGGCTTTCTGTAAATGTTGTTGTAAAAAATAAAACTCTTGTGTTACCTATTAAGATAGGCCCAATGGAATGTAAATACCATTGCAAAATGATAGCCACCATCCTCCATCTAAAAAGTAAACAAGTTTTTAAACAGCTGGAGATTTTCTATCATTCCTTTTCTCATTCTACTTCCTCTAAAGATTTTTTACTTTATTGTGTCTCTATAAATAACATTTATAGAAATAGAAATTTTAATTTAAGTATTAAAATGTTTCTTTGAATTATCGTTGTAGCTATTGGTGCTATACAATTAATTAAAATAGTAAAAGCATAGCATAAATTTTGGCAAATATGAAACAAAAATGTATCTTTTAACAAGAAGGATGAAGCTTTTAAAAAATTAATTTCTGTATCTGTGTATGACTATTAGTGATAGGAAGTATAAGCATAACATCAATTGTATTTCTGATTTTATTTTCATAGATTCAGGCACTGAAAAACCTTGTTCCATAAATAAATGGAAATGGAGGGAATTATTTTAGAGCGATGTTACTCAATTCCCTGGACTCTTTTGAGGGAATGTGAAAAATTACAGTCTACCATCAAACCTTATTTTTAATCATCTCTCAGTTGACAACTCACTCTCAGTTTTGTTGAAAACAAGAATTTGAAACCACTTGACTTGTAAAGGGATTTGTTATGCACTTATTAGCTCCATTGATTATTGCAAAGTTGACTCCAACATTTAGAATTTTCTCTTTTGACAACCTGCATCATTAACACCACCACCATTATCATCATCACCATACTCAGGATGGATGAAAATTGTGTCTTTCTATTGACAGAGAGAAAAGAGTGACTTTGAAAGGGAAAGCGGGGACCCAAAAGATAAGCCCAGAGCGTTGCCTTGACTGAAGATGCATTCTCAAGCGAGTCCGTTTTAGGAAAGAATCCACGTGGACATGGATTTATCTAGTCATTGATTTCTTTAAAACTATTCCTGCCCAAGGGCCCCTTGAAATATCACTAACGACGGAGCCAGCAGGTTTTGCCACATATCTCTACAAGGTTATATGATAAAATTGTATTGTACAATGTTTATATTCCAGTAGGTGTTGTGTTATTGAAGGAAAATTAGAAGCTATATGGTTAATTTAGGAAATGACTACAAACTAATATGAGCAATATGATCCCATTTTTGTTATGTTTGTGTCTGGAAGGTTAAAAACAAATATTTTTGTCTAAATGAATGAATTAAACACAATTTTTACACAATTTTAATTTTTCTTATAATGCAAATGTCCTAGGCTTCAAAAATATCTTTTCCCTCTCTCCTTTTTTTTCATCTCTCCCTCTCTCACTTTCTTTTTTCCTGCCTTCCACAATTTAATAGTTAAAATTGGTTTTATATACTTTAAAATTTTAATTATGTTTATATATTTTAAATTGTAATGTATTTTAAAATTGATTTAGTATACTTTAAATTTTAAAATATTTTATATATTTTAATTTATAATATTTTATAAATTAAAATATATTATTTTATTATACATCTATATTATAGATAGATATAGAAAATCTGTATTATAGAATATGTATTATATAAATAATGTATTTACAATATATATTTAAAACTTATAGTATATATTTAATATATATTTTAAATTCAGATCTTAAGTATCCCATTCAAGACATTTTGATAAATATACATCAAGACACCAAACATTTCCATCAACCCAGAAAATTTCCTCATGTCTCCTCCTAGTCAATTCTTGCCTGCCTGGTATTCCCCAAATAACCACTGATTTCACATCTACTGCCACAGGCTATTTTTGCCTATACTAGAATCCCTTGTAAATGGAATTATACAGTATGTAATTTTGGTGTGTTTTGCTTGTTTTACTTAGTACAATATCCTTAAGATACAGCTATGTTATAACAGTTATTATTAATCTGTTTCTTTTAATTGTTGAATAGTATTTAATTGCATGAATATATCACAGTTGCTCTCTTTTCCTATTCAATTTGAAAAATAACCTCTTTTGTTAAGATTAACAGAGAAGTTGCAAAGATAGTACAGTTTTCCTGATTTAGTATGGTACATTTATTGCAACTATGAAAGAGTATTGAAACAATATTAAGTAAAGTCCTCTATAATTTGAATTCTTCTGTTTTCCCCTAAGGACTTTTTGTTGTTGTTCAAGGACCCCATTCAGGATACCACATTACATTTCGTGGTTTTTCTTTTTGGTTTTGTTTTTTAAGGCTCCTCTCTCCTGTGACAGTTTCTGACTTTCCTCAGTTTTGATGACATAGATAGTTCTGAGGTCAGGTTTTTTTCATAGATATTCCTTCAGTTGGGATTTATCTGTTTTTCTGTAATTAGACTGGGGTTATAGGTTTTGAGAGGAAAACTGTAGAGGTGATACACTGTTCTCATTATATCAAGGGTACCTTTTATCAGTGTGACTTATCACTGATGACCCTAAGCTTGATCACTTGGCTGAGATAATGCTTGTCAGATTGCTTCCTATAAAGTTAACCATTTCCCCCCATTTTGATACTCTGCTGTCCAGAAGGAAGCTGCTTTGCTCAGCCCACACTCAAAGTGTTATGGAATTATGCTCTACTTCCTTGAGGGCTCCACTTGTACTTGTGGAGAAGGAAATGGCAACCCACTCCAGTATTCTTGCCTGGAGAATCCCTTGGACGGAGGAGGTTGGTGGGCTACAGTCCACGGGTTGCAAAGAGTCGGACACGACTGAGCGACTTCACTTTTCACTTTCACTTTCCTTGAGGGCACAGTATCCATGTGGGTCATCTGGAATTTCTTACTATGGGAGATATGTCTATCTTCCTGCATTTGTTTATTTACTTATTCATATCAGTATGTACTCATATATATTAGCTTATATTTTGAGGCAACTCCAATACTAACTTTCCTATTTTGCAGCTGAATGTTCCAACTTTGGCCTTGGGAGCTCTTTTAGTCAGCTGAGTGCCAAAGAATTGATGGTTTTGAACTGTGGTGTTGGAGAAGACTCTTGAGAGTCCCTTTGACTACAAGGAGATCCAACCAGTCCATCCTAAAGGAGATCAGTCCTGGGTGTTCATTGATAGGACTGATGCTGAAGCTGAAAGTCCAATACTTTGGCCACCTGATGTGACTCATTTGAAAAGACTCTGATGCTGGGAAAGATTGATGGTAGGAGGAGAAGGGGAATGACAGAGGATGAGATGGTTAGATGGCATCACTCACTCAATGGACATGGGTTTGGATGCACTTGGGGAGTTGGTGATGGACAACAGCAGGCCTGATGTGCTGCAGCTCATGGGTCACAAAGAGTTGGACACGACTGAGTGACTGAACTGACTGACTATATCCCTTGGACATGCCTCCATTCTTTCGTTTCTTGAGCATTTTCTTACTTTTTGGCACTGCATCATGCTGCAGGTTCATCCTCCCTGTTTTCTGCCATTGGAAAATTGGTCATTCCTCCAAGGAGTCCTGTTTTTTTTTTTGTTGTTGTTGTTGTTTTATTCTAGAATAGTATTACATACCAATATCTGGGTGCTAGAGTGTGATTACTTTTTATTAATAATTTTTTAATCATTCTCAGCTCAGATCAGAGAAACCCTTTCTGATCACCTAGTTTAAAATAGCATCCCATTCCCAACCAATTGCTCTCCATGACATAATCTTACATATATTTTATAGGACTTATTATGACTTGATATACTGATTGCAATTTGTACATATATACAAACTCTTGAAACCAAGCTATGCATTGTGTTTTGCAGCTTGCTTTTGTACTTACACAATTCCACAGTATATTTTGGATATCTTTCCAGATCAATGTATATGATTTTTTCTTATTTAAAAAATATAAATGTTTGGTATTTTTTCTTCTGCTCTGGCTCTCTGCACACACATGTGATAATTTTTACATTGATAGAGCAGTAAAGACTTTCAAAATTTCTATTACAAATAGCACTATTAAGAATGTATATATGTTTGTGAATGCTTGAGTATTTAACAGTGACTAATAATTTTTAAAAATAATTTACTAAGGGCTTTTACATGTATTAAATCATTTGTTGGTGTTCAACTCTTTGCGACCCCATGGACTGCAGCACACCAGACTTCCGTGTCCATCACCAACTCCCGGGCATGCTCAAACTCATGTCCATCGAGTCAGTGATGTGATCCAACCATCTCATCCTCTGTCATCCCCTTCTCCTCCTGCCTTCAATCTTTCCCAGCATCAGGGTCTTTTCCAGTGAGTCCGCTCTTCATATCAGCTGGCCAAACTATTGGAGTTTCAGCTTCAGCATCAGTCCTTCCAATGAATATTCAGGACTGATTTCCTTTAGGATTGACTGGTTGGATCTCCTTCCAGTCCAAGGGACTCTCAAGAGTCTTCTCCAACACCACAGTTCAAAAGCATCAATTCTTCAGTGTTCAGCCTTCTTTATAGTCCAACTCTCACATCCATACATAACTACTGGAAAACCGTAGGTTTGACTAGATGGGCCTTTGTCGGCAAAGTAATGTCTCTGCTTTTTAATATGCTGTCTCGGTTGGTCATAGCTTTTCTTTCAAGGAGCCAGGGTCTTTTAATTTCATAACTGCAGTCATCATCTGCAGTGATTTTGGAGTCCAAGAAAATAAAGTCTGTCACTGTTTCCATTGTTTCCCCGTCTATTTGCCATGAAGTGATTGGACCAGATGCTACGGTCTTAGTTTTCTGAATGTTGAGTTTTAAGCCTTTTTTTTTCACTCTTCTCTTTCACTTTCATCCAGAGGGTCTTTAGTTCTTCTTCACTTTCTGCCATAAGAGTGGTATCATCTACGTATCTGAGGTTATTGATATTTCTCCCAACAATCTTGATTCCAGCTTGTGCTTCATCCAGCCCAGCATTTGGCATGATGTACTCTGCATATAAGTTAAATTAGCAGGGTGACAATATACAGCCTTGACTTACTCCTTTCCCAACTTGGAACCAGTCCATTGTTCCGTGTCCAGTTCTAACTGTTGCTTCCTGACCTGCATACAGATCTCTCAGGAGGCAGGTAGGTTGATCTGGTATTCCCATCTCCTGAAGAATTTTTCACAGCTTGTTGTGTTCTACACGGAGGCTTTAGTGTGATCAATAAAGCAGAGGTCAGTTTTTTTTTTTTTTTCAATTCTCTTGCTTTTTCCATGATCCAGTGGTTGTTGGCAGTTTGATCTCTGGTTCCTCTGCCTTTTCTAAATCCAGCTTGAACATCTGGAAGTTCTCAGTTCACATACTGCTGAAGTGTGGCTTGGAGAATTTTGAGCATCATTTTGCTAGTGTGTGAGATGAGTGCAATTGTGTGGTAGTTTGAACATTCTTTGCCATTGCCCTTCTTTGGGATTGGAATGAAAACTGACCTTTTCCAGTCCTGTGCCCACTGCTGAATTTTCCAAATTTGCTGGCATATTGAGTGCAGAACTTTCACAGCATCATCTTTCAGGATTTGAAATAGCTCAACTGGAATTCCATCACCTCCACTAGCTTTGTTCGTAGTGATGCTTCCTAAGGCCCACTTGACTTCACATTCCAGGATGTCTGGCTCTAGGTGAGTGATCACACCAACGTGATTATCTGGGTCATGAAGCTCTTTTTTGTACAGTTCTTCTGTGTATTCTTGCCACCTCTTCTTCATACCTTCTGCTTCTGTTAGGTTCATACCATCTCTGCCCTTTATTGTGCCCATTTTTTGCATGAAATGTTCCCTTAGTATCTCTAATTTTCTTAAGGAGAGCTCTAGTCTTTCCCATTCTGTTGTTTTCCTTTATTTCTTTGCATTGATCATTGAGGAAGGCTTTCTTATCTCTCCTTGCTGTTCTTTGGAACTCTGCATCTTGTGCTAGAATCATATTTAACCTCAAAAATTTGTAAGATACCTGTTACTATCATTTTCCTCTTACAGATGAGAAAGGCTAACATAGGGCCAGATGACTTCTTCAATATGGCATACATCATGGGGACAGATTCTAAATTTTTTGGAGTCCAGAACCAAAGACTTAAATATTATATAATTCTTGTAAAAAAAATGAAAAGGGTATATGTGCTGTGCTTCATCTCTTAGTCATGTCAAACTCTGCGACCCTATGGACTGTAGCCCACCAGGCTCCTCTGTCCATGGGATTCTCCAGGCAAGAGTATTGGGGTGGGTTGCCATGCCCTTCTCCAGGGGATCTTCCCAACCCAGGGATCAAACCCAGATCTCCCGCATTGCAGGCAGATTCTTTACCATCTGGGACACCACATTCCTAAAATTGCAAAACATATCCATATACAAACTACCCTTTCAAAAGCTCTAGTCAGGGTTTTGGTCTATATTTCTGCCCCATATATGCTAAAAATAAAAACTTATGCTTCTTAAAAGACTCAGATGTTTAATCCTCTAATAAAAATATTTCCCAAATGAGCATATATTTCTCTGTTTTGATATCCAAGACCTTTTATTTTCAAGTAGCTATAAGCATTGTTTATCAGATATTTCCAGATCTTTGCTTTCTGGATATATGGTAGAATTGTACTTCCTCTAACTTTGAGTTTAAATGTAGTGATTTTACTTTCTTTGACTAAAGAAATACGACCAGAAGTGATATATGTCAAACTCCTGGGGATCCACACTGGACATGTAGTGTGAACCAGAAATAAACTCTGGTGGTGTTAAGCCATCAACAAAGTTTAGCTGCAATAATGAGTAAACCTTAAACTTTTGTGGCTTCTGATAGTAGAATTTTACTTCTCAAAGTGCCATGAGACAGTACTCTATCTATGCAGTGATCCTAGAAATCATTTAACATGTCATCTTCAACCTGTGACTTCCAGGATTCCTCTGGCCAAGACATACAAATGAGGTAAAATGAAGACTCACACAGGGTTTTTGTGGGCCAGGGCTTCTGCTAGTTAGGACTCGTACTTAGAACCATACCTGCAAGTGAGTCCAGGAAAGGGAGTCTTCATGTATGAACAGGAAGCAGAGAAATTAATTTCTTCAAGGTCTCTGTGTTTGCCACTCTGAGTCTCTTCTCCCACTGTATGTACAACATGGAAAATAAGTTCTATTTTATGGCTTACTGTGAGGATTGGTGAGATGCCATGTGAAAAGCACTCATATAGTATCTGGCATATAGTGGGTGCTCAAAAATGTTTGGATTCCCCTTCTTTTGAATTTATGACTTTAATTTGGGTTCTGTACACAAAACTGCCGTGGCTGTTAATGAATCTTCTTTATCCTTGAGCTTTCCATTGCTCCAGGCATGGTGGCCAGCATATGGTAGGTGTTTGATACAGATCTGGCAGTTGATTGCATTTGCTGAGAAAGGAAGAATGTTGAGGCCTGCATACTCCAAAAGTTCTGGAAGTTACAGATGTCAGAGAGCATGAGTTGACCTGAGCCCAGCTCTGGGCTGAGAGCAGTGGTTTAACAGTTGTGATGGCATGTTAGTTCTTTTTGGCATGATTGCTAGAAGAAGCGAGGGGACTGGATATTGCTATGACACTAAGACTTCAGCGGTGACCAAGAAGCCATGGGTGTGCAAGGTGAGTCTAGGGAGTAGGTGGGGACAATTCTCCCATAAGAGGAAGTGCTACCTTTTGCCTGATTTTCCTCCCTATGTACAGGGACTGTTTTAACTGTGGGTAAAAGGCTGGCAAATGGTGTGGTGGATCTAAAGAAAGTCCAGGCCCCAACCCAGTCTGGTGGGGAATTTGAGATAGACAGAAATGACTCTGGGTGATCTCTCTTGGATTTTCTTCCTTTGTTCCCCTAAACAAGAAGTGCGAGCTTCCAGGGTGATATGAATGATAATCAACCTCCAGCTGGTCTTGGCAATTTGGCCTGTTGAGGATTCCTTGTTCCTGGGGGCTCTTGTAGCCAAGAGGAGTTCTTCCTGACTTTATGGCTTTTTGTTAATGTCTCTGTTTATGAGATGGGAAGAGTGTTATCTATCTTACAGGGTTGTTTTGAGTGGTATATAAATAATGTACAATATTAAATATACCACCTTGCTATTCCCTGAGCCATACCTGTTTTACCCCTGGGGTCATCTAGCTTTGAGAGTAACACCCAGTTCAGTTCAGTTCAGTCGCTCGGTCGTGTCCGACTCTTTGTGACCCCATGAATCACAGCACGCCAGGCCTCCCTGTCCATCACCAATTCCCGGAGTTCACTCAAACTCATGTCCATTGAGTCAGTGATGCCATCCAGCCATCTCATCCTCTGTCGTCCCCTTCTCCTCCTGCCCCCAAAGCCCTCGCAGCATCAGAGTCTTTTCCAATGAGTCAACTCTTTTCATCAGGTGGCCAAAGTATTGGAGTTTCAGTTTCAGCATCAGACCTTCCAATGAATATTCAGGACTGATCTTCTTTAGGATGGACTGGTTGGATCTCCTTGCATTCCAAGGGACTCTCAAGAGTCTTCTCCAACACAACAGTTCAAAAGCATCAATTCTTCGGCACTCAGCCTTCTTCACAGTCCAACTCTCACATCTATACATGACCACTGGAAAAACCATAGCCTTGACTAGATGGACCTTTGTTGGCAAAGTGATATCTCTGCTTTTCAATATGCTGTCTAGGTTGGTCATAACTTTTCTTCCAAGGAGTAAGCGTCTTTTAATTTCATGGCTGTAATCACCATCTGCCGTGATTTTGAAGTCCCCCAAAATAAAGTCTGACACTGTTTCCACTGTTTCCCCATCTATTTGCCATGAAGTGATGGAACCAGATGCCATAATCTTAGTTTTCTGAATGTTGAGCTTTAAGCCAACTTTTTCACTCTCCTCTTTCACTTTCATCAAGAGGCTTTTTAGTTCCTCTTCACTTTCTGCCATAAGGGTGGTGTCATCTGCATATCTGATGTTATTGATATTTCTCCCGGCAGTCTTGATTCCAGCTTGTGCTTCTTCCAGCCCAGCGTTTCCCATGATGTACACTGCATATAAGTTAAATAAGCAGGGTGACAATATACAGCCTTGACGTACTCCTTTTCCTATCTGAAAACAGTCTGTTGTTCCACTGTCCAGTTCGAACTGTTGCTTCCTGACCTGAAAATAGGTTTCTCAGGAGGCAGGTCAGGTGGTCTGGTATTCCCATCTCCTTCAGAATTTTCCACAGTTTATTGTGATTCACACAGTCAAAGGCTTTGGCGTAGTCAGTAAAGCAGCGCTACTATGCATCAGTTGCTTCAACCAGAACCTGGGCATCATGCTTGCATGTTCTCCTCCAATCACTACATTCTCTCAATTGTCAAAGCCTGCTTCATATCTCTGGTCTTCATGTTCCTCTCTGTCTCTCTGATAAAACTTTAGCCCAGGCCACTAGCCTCCCAATAGATCTTCCTGACTCCACACTTGCTCCTAACCAATTCTTTCTCCTGAGTGCAGCCAGCATAATCTTCCCAAGCTTGAAATCATATTAAGTTCTTCCGCTGTTTCAAGCCCATTCATGGCTCCTCAGGAGTCCTAGAGAAAGTCCACAGTCATTGACATGACCCGAAATGCTTCTCATTCCTGGCTCCATCTGCGTCTTCAGGCGCAGCTTTCTTTGCACCCCTCGGTCTCTGCCTGTCACCCCCAGTGCTCTTCTCTTTGTCAGACTGAACCCCCATCAGTTTCCCCAATGCATTAGTCTGCTTGGTAGCTCAGGCCTTTGGCTGTGCTCCCTCCTCTACTTGAAACTCTCTTTGCTAGGCTGACTCTTATTCAGCCTGGGAGGACTGGTTTAGTGGTCCCTTCTGGGAAACTTACTTGTGATGCTCCCTTCATCGTTTCCTGAATCATCTGGTTCCTTGTACTCTCCCACACTAGGGCATGAGCTCCTTGAGGTCATGGCTAGCTGTGTATTTAGGGCACGTAGAGTTTTTAGCTGATAATTGTTAGAGTGAATTGAAATGCATTTGACAACATGTAGTCTCTTTTCTCAAAGAGTCCCCAGTCAAGACAAGGACAATAAGTACAGTGTTAACCGCCCTATATTGACATTGCTGGGTACCTGTTTTCTTTTTCTGAATGAGGCAGGTTGGTCTGAAACAGCATATTTTCATGTCACTGGAAGTTGCCAGGCAAACCTTGTTTGAGAAAGTTTAGTCCTCGGTGAAGGAGTTCCTGTGTGCCTCCAGGTGCAGGTGGAGTCTGAAGGCCTTCATCAGTGAGACGTGAAGGGATGGGACGTGAGACTCGGGAGATAATGGGAGGGAAGTACTGCTTCTGGGTACTCTCAGCTCTTGTTCCTCTAACCCCTCCTCGCGGGAGGTCATTTGACTCTTTCCTCTCCTTCCTAAAACACCGGGAAAGCCCAACATCTGTTCCTTTGCCTCATCTCAAAGTTGAGAGGGCAGCTCATTTCACTTCTGTAATCTTGGAACATCTGGACCTGTATGGAACTTAGTGCTCTAAGGCTGATGGGGCTGGTGTGGAGAAAGGGGTAGGTGAGAGTTGGTGGATCTAAGAGAGGAAGTGTGGGTGAGCTGTGTTCCCACTGTGATATAGGGGATTCTCCCTTGGGTGGAGTGAACCTCCTGAAGGTGCCTGTGGCTTAAGCCTTCCTGCTGATTCCTCTAAGGGGACCACTGAGGAGAGAGGGGCCTCCAAGAGAAGAGGAAGATGTCCAGCCTCCACGGGGCCTCCCAGCCAGGGGGCTGGGGAGAGGGCAGTCCCCAGAGCACCAGCCCGCCCCCACCAAGAGCTACAAACAACCTGTACAAGAGAGCCTGCATTTGAAAACTGGCCCTGAGAGAGAAAAGTCCAACACTTCCAGAGGCAGACGGCGAAACAAGCAACCAAAAGGAAGGGTCGCCTGCACCTTTCAAGATCCCCATGGATTCGCTCACGAAAGGGAAAAGAGGCATGAGCGATGAAGATGAGAGCAGCCGCTTTCTCCACCAGTAGCTGGCTGAGAACAGCATCCACTCCTTTCTCTCTCCTTCCCACCCCGACAGAGGAGGACAACCAGGAAAGGAAGAAGGATGGAGTGTGTACCGTATCCAGTTCCTTCTGTCCCACACTGCTGAAACCACAGACACAACCTGAGCTGGGGCAGAAGGAAGAGAGCTTTAATGAGATGGGGTCAAAAACACTGGCTTGGCCAAAATGCTTGTTCGGTTTTTCCATATGATGGCTCTAGCAGCACTCTGTTGTCTTCAACTTCATTGGAAACAATTTGGTTCGATTGTATTGTGACAGCTGTCATATCAGTGTGAATTAGAAAAACTTAACAAAACTGATGAATTTTTGTGTAGCCATTTTAATATGGAATGTGGAAGGAAAAGAGCAACATTTTCATCTTATGCTTTATCACTTCCAGAAAGGTAAAAACGCAACTGAAATGTGAGAAAAAAAAAAAAAAAAGATTTGTATAGTGTATGGAAAAGGGTCTGTGACTGCTGAATGTGTCAAAAGTGGTTTGCAAAGCTTCATGCTGGAGATTTCTCCCTGAATGATGCTCCACAGTTGGGTAGACCAGTTGAAGTGGATAAAACCGAGACATTAATTGAGAACAATCAACATTATACCACATGGGAGATAGCCAACATACTCAGGGTATCCAAATCAAGCACTGAAAATCATTTGTGCCAATGTGGTTATGTTAGTTGCTTTGATGTTTGGGCTCCACTTAAGTGAAAAATAAAACACAAAAACTTCTTGGCCGTATTTCTGCATGTGATTCTCTACTTAAACGTAATGAAAACAGTCTGTTTTTAAAACAAATTGTCAGGAGTGGTGAAAAGTGGATACTGTGCGATAATGTGGAACGGAAGAGATCATGGGGCAAGTGAAATGATCTGCCAACAACCACACCAAAGCCTGCAGGATTTTCCCGCAAGGAGTGCTGGAGTAAGGAAACCAAGAGAGTTGGAAGAAGTCTAGCAAAGTTCTGATGACAAGGAAGAACAATCTGTGTTTGTAGAGCAACGGTACATCTCATGCAGCTCGATTTGTGATAAGTATTGCTAAATTTTCCTCCATACTTTCTCTGGCAATGTATAGAAGTGGATGTTCCCCCTGAACTGTGCCTATTTGGCATTCATGTAAAAGCAGACCACCTGACCCGTCTCCTGAGAAATCTGTATGCAGGTCAGGAAGCAACAGTTAGAACTGGACGTGGAACAACAGACTGGTTCCAAATCAGGAAAGGAGTACATCAAAGCTGTATATTGTCACCCTGCTTATTTAACTTATATGCAGAGTACATCATGCCAAATGCCAGGCTGGATGAAGCACAAGCTGGAATCAAGATTGCCAGGAGAAATATCAATAACCTCAGATATGCAGATGACACCACCCTTATGGCAGAAAATGAAGAAGAGCTAAAGAGCCTCTTGATGAAAGTGAAAGAGGAGAGTGAAAAAGTTAGCTTTAAAACTCAACATTCAGAGAACTAAGATCATGGCATCCTGTCCCATCATTTCACATCAAATAGATGGGGGAGACAATGGAAACAGTGACAGATTTTTATTTTTTTGGATACAAAATCACTGCAGATGGTGACTGCAGCCATGAAATTAAAAGATGCTTGCTCCTTGGAAGAAAAGCTATGACCAACCTAGCATATTACAACCAGCATGTTAAAAAGCAGAGACATTACTTTACCAACAAAGGTCCATCTAGTCAAAGCTATGGTTTTTCCAGTAGTCCTGTCTGGATGTGAGATCTGGACTATAAAGAAAGCTGAGCACTGAAGAATTGATGCTTTTGAACTGTGGAGTTGGAGAAGATTCTTAGACTCTTGGAGAGTCCCTTGGACTGGAAGGAGATCCAACCAGTCAATCCTAAAGGAAATCAGTCCTGAATGTTCATTGGAAGGACTGATGCTGAAGCTGAAACTACAATACTTGGCCACATGATGGGAAAAAGCCACTCATTAAAAAGACCCTGATGCTGGCAAAGATGGAAAGCAGAGGAGAATGGGACAATAGAGGATGAGATGGTTGAATGGCATCACCAATGCAATGGACATGAGTTTGAGTAGGCTCTGAGAGGTAGTGATGAACAGAGAAGCTTGGCGTGCTGCAGTCTGTGGGGCTGCAAAGAGTTGGACATGACTGAGTGGCTGAGCTGAACTGATTGATGATATTTTCAGAAAATACCATTCCAGCATTTTATTTTGCATTATTTGATTGCCACTGAAATGGCTTATTAATCTGTTATTGACTTTTATTTTATTCTTTTGTGTGTGTATATATATATATGTACATATATATATACACGCGTGCCCATATATATACAAGAAGGCGATGGCACCCCACTCCAGTACTCTTGCCTGGAAAATCCCATGGACGGAGGAGCCTGGTGGGCTGCAGTCCATGGGGTCGCGAAGAGTCTGACACGACTGAGCGACTTCACTTTCACTTTTCCCTTTCATGCATTGGAGAAGGAAATGGCAACCCACTCCAGTGTTCTTGCCTGGAGAATCCCAGGGACGTGGGAGCCTGGTGGGCTGCCGTCTATGGGGTCGCACAGAGTCAGACATGACTGAAGCGACTTAGCAGCAGCAGCAGCACACACATTTTATATATCCTATGTAAATCTTTTGCCTATATCTTTTGGGCATTTGGTTTTTTCTTGATTTGTGAGAATTAGTTACATAGTGATTTCACTAGTAAGTTTTTAGTTTTTGGTCAATTTCTTAAATCCTAGTAGAAATTTAAAGTATTCATCTAATCAAAATGTCTTTCACTTTGTGCCTTCTGTTATCAGAGTTTCTAGGAAGGTTCCCATCTTCATATTCATGATGACTTTGTCACAGTTTTCTCCTAGCACTTTTGCTGTTTCATCCCTGCATGCATGTGTGTTATGTTGCTTCAGTTGTGTCCAACTCTTTGCGACCCTGTGGACTGTAGCCTTATAGGCTCCTCTGTCCATAGGATTCTCCAGGCAAGAATACTGGAGTGGGTTGCCATGCCCTCCTCTAGGAGATCTTCCCAACCCAGAGATCAAACCTATGTTTCTTACATCTCCTGCTCTGGCAAGCAGGTTCTTTACCACTAGCACCATCTGGCAAGCCCCTGTTTTATCCCTAGATTTATATTTCTTAGTTTGATAGGTTTGTAAAATTGGAAGTTAAACTTATCAGAATTACTAGTAGCGTCATAATGAAGGCCTTGCTTTTATTTTTATTTTTGGCCAATTTTGTCAACTTGAGTGCGTGCCATTTTGATTTGTTTGTGGGTTTCTCTTACCCCTTCCTTACCTCAAATTCTCTCAACTCACTTCCATCAGGTCATGGTCCTGTGGAAGAGTAACAATGGCCACAAATTCCTTGCTAACCTCTCACTGAAAGCTGAAGTCTGCTTCCCCTCCCCTTGATTCTGGGCTTACTTTGATCAGTAGGACATGGTAGAAGCAGTGCTTCCGGACTTCTGAAGCTAGCTCTTCAGAATCCCTTCAGTTTCTGCCTGGTTGGGTCTCACGGGCTGATGCCTCTTGCGACACTCCTTCCCAGAACTGAGATGCCGTGAGAAGCCCAGGGCATGGGCTTCTCACGTAGTCACTTTGGTCCATAGCCCAAGTGGGGCTTCCAGCTGACTGTTAGCGTTAAATTCCATTCATGGTGGATGTTCCAGCCTGACTGATTCCAGATGACTGTAATCACCCCAGCTCACCACCTGATACTCTGGAACCGAGGAACTGCCTGCCAAACCACAGAATCATGAGGAATAATAGCCGCGTTCTAAGTACTTGATGATTTGTTACATGGTGACATGTAGCTGAAACAGAGTCCCGTCACCACAAG
The DNA here is from genome assembly GCF_016772045.2 of Ovis aries. Classification (NCBI taxonomy): domain Eukaryota; kingdom Metazoa; phylum Chordata; class Mammalia; order Artiodactyla; family Bovidae; genus Ovis; species Ovis aries. Next base: position 9,038,997 of record NC_056055.1, on the reverse strand, counting down.
GACGCATTGCTGTTCAGGTGTGCTGATGACCTTCATGCTGTGCGATCCATGGTCGTCTCTTGGGTCTTCCCTTGTGTGATCTGTATCCCTTCTTGGCTTCCGTGACCTCTCACTCTCCTGGATTTTCCCCTGCCTGACTGGCTGACACCTCTGAGTTTCCTTTACCTTCTCTTTCACTCGTCCTCTAACTCTTAGTGTGTCTCAGAGTGGTCTTGGGCTTCCTTCTCCATCTATAGCTATACACGTCTCTCCAGGTGACCTCATTAAGCCCCATGGCTTAAAAAATATCTCTGTGCTGATGATTCTCAGACACACAGACAGGTTGATTTCTCTCTGGGACGGTAGATTCATATTGCCCATCGCTTGTCTGCTGACTCCACCTGGCTGGTCAGTAAACTTCCTCAAACTTACACAGTAAAAGTATAACCCTGGACTCTCCCCATAGAGACTCTCTCCCCACAGAGAGTCAACTCTCCGTCTGTTGACTTTAGTAAAAAACAGCCACCCGGATATTAAAGCCCAGAAAGCTAGGTGCTAAACCTTGACTTCTCTCTTCCTCAGCCGCTATATCCAGTCTAGTGTTCAGTCATATGAAACCTGTTTGAAAAATGTGATCCAAAAGAATCCACTACTCCTCTTGAATCTACATGTATAGACTATGGTCCCATTTTCTCTTGTCTTGCATCATTCAGAGAATTTCCTAATTGATTGTCTTTCTTTTTTTTCTACTGTTGCATCTCAATGACCTAGTCTCTAAATTTCAGACAGATTGCTCTTTGAAAATATAACTCAGATTGTATCACTACGTTGCTTACTTATAATGGATTCCAACTGCTTATAGATCAAAGCCCAACTCTTTCTCCTTATACTGAGCACTACGTGACTTGGTCCCTATCTTCCTCTTTGACCTTTTCTCCCACTGTATTGCCCCCTGCCCATGCCCCACCCATTACTTGTCTTTCTGTTGGTTCCTTGAAACACTTCAGGCTCATCCCACTGAAAGCCTTTGCGCTAGTTATGCCCTGTGCCTGGAGCTGTCTCTTCTTTGATCAACCCTAGTTGGTTCCTTTCTGCCCACCCGGTTGCTCCTGATTCCATCACCATATTTTAGTTTTCCTTGTAGAGGTTACTTTGCTTATCTCCACTAGAATATTATCTCCAAGAGACCACAGATTTTATCCACCTGCTCACTATGGTGTCTCTAGTACTTCCATTAATATCCAGCATATAGCGGATACTCAACAAATATTCACTAAAATAACTGTTCTTTTTCATGTCCTCATTCGTCTCTGCTCCCCTTGAGCCAGAGATAAATAAAATGCTGTTACAAAGGGAAAACATCAGTAAGTTGCCAGGGGAAGGAGCACTCTAGAAGAAGAGGATCTCCCAGAAGCATCATCTTGCCTGACACCATCCATGACTCTCATAACTCTCGCAACAAAGCCTGAAATCAAGGGGAACCGCGCTCAGTGCCACCTGTCACTCCAGTCTTATCCACCATTGCTGGTCTGTGCCACTCTTTCTCCCCTGTAAACTCATCTTCTCTGTCTTATATATCTGATTCTTCTCCCTGTCTTCTCCCTGTTTCTGTACTTTTCCATTATTCCTACAACGGAAATGCCTGTTCTTTTATTTTATTTATTTTTAATTTTTTATTGGAGTGTAATTGCTTTACAATGTTGAGTTAGTTTCTGCTGTACAACAAAGTGAATCAGCCGTATGTGTACCTATCGAAAATGCCTGTTCTTTTTATCTCAACATATCCTGCAAAATCCACCCTCAGCCCCGCCTCAACAGGTTGGCACACCTTTATTGAGCTCTCACCACAGGTCAGGCCTGTTGAGTCATCAGTGTTGGGCAGCCTCACAGGCCAGGCACCATTCCTTACATGCCTTTGAGAGACGACCTTGGGCTTGATTTCTAGAGGGGTAAAGAGAGTCCGGGGGAGCTGCTTGAGGGAAGGGGGGCTCTTGGAATTTCTCCTAGGTCACTTAATCAGAGCAACTCTGCTTTATCTGTCGTATGGTAGAATCCCATTGTAATGAGGGTGAGATTTTTAAAGTCACCTTGTGCAAACCCCTTCAGAAGGCACGGCTCTGGAAAGTGACTCTCATTAGGTACTGCACAGCCAGTTTTATCCCCAGAGGGACTACTGTCCCTTTAGTTGAGCAACACTGTCGTCCACTTACTGAACACATTCTATGGACAGTGCGTATCTATACCTTTAAATGAAGGAGCTACATTCAGCTCATGCTCTTAAAGGAAGTGTGGGCTGAGACCCACACATCAAGGGTCCAGGAGCATCACACCTGCTCACTTGGTGTGGAATGACTGGCAGAGTCCCACACAATCAAACTTGCTGATTTTGTGTTTGCGGGCAGTAACCAAGGTAGCTTGGGATTTTGCCCACTGACTGCTTTGTTTACAGAGCATCTTACATTTCATTTAAATACGGGGCTCTGCTATTAACATGCTGAAACCACAGCCTCACATATTGCTGTGCTTCAGCAATCTGCTGAATCTGCATTATGCACTATGCATATGTAATATGTCTTGGAGATGATCGGAGGCCCACAGCATATAATTATTACTTTCAAGCTCTAGGAGCAGGGAATTCATCACCTTGCGCTATAAATACAACCATGAGAAATGTGGATACATAGGTTAAGTCAAGCTGTTTTGGCTAAAAAGAGTTATCAAAGTGCTTTTTTCACCTTTTATATTCTAAATTCTCAGAAAGTAAGGTTATTAAATCAGCAGGGTGACGAGAAAAAAAGGTTCCCAATCGAATAAGTTGAAAGCAGAGTCACTAAGCATCGCATGAACTGAGTAATTAGGATTTCCAATCCCTTATTAAAATACCCCAGTGGATTTCAGGACGGAAATTTTCTTGGAATTTGCAATATATCATCAGGAAGAACTTGATGATTAACTTGACTATGCATTTTAGGAGGCCTGCGCATTCAGTTTATGGTGCATGCTCAGGCGCTTCAGTCATGTCCGACTCTGTAAACCTATGGGCTATAGCCCACGAGGCTCCTCAAGCCATTGGATTCTCCAAGCAAGAATACTGGAGTCGGTTGCCATGCCCTCCTCCAGGGGATCTTACCAACCCAGGCATTGAACCTGTGTCTTCTGCATTGTAGGCAGATTCTTTATCACTGAGCCACTGGGAAAGCCCACATTCAGTTCATTCACTCAGTGTTTGTTGAGTACCTACCTTTGCTAGGCAGTGTTCTGTATGCATTAGTCTGTAACCATTTACAGTATAGGCAGGGCCTCAACTCTCAAGGAACTTACATTCTAGTGTGGATGGAGAGACACAGCTGATAAAAAAATATGATTTTTTAAAATTCAAACAGTTCATTCAATACATAGTTGATGTACAATATTATATAAGTTACAGGTCTGCAATATAGTGATTCTCTATATACTCCATTTATACTCCATTATAGTTATTATAAGATAGTGACTATATTTCCTGTGTGGCACAGTATATCTTTGTAACTTGCTTTATACCTAATAGTTTGTACCTCTTAATCATCTACCCCTATGTTCCCCTTCCCCCTTCCTTCTCCCCACAGATAGCCACTAGTTTGTCAGCTATATCTGTGAGTATAGCCATTGGAAGATTTTAAGCATGAGAATGGGATCATTCGTTATTTGCTTGTTGCATCAACTTACTCCCCTGCAGAAGAATTAGTCAGAGATTCTGAATCTCATCACACAGAAAGATTTGAAATAATACTGATCCAGGCTCAATCTTAGGGATTCTGATTTATCAGACTGTTGAAGACTGGAGTATTGAGTGTTTCCTTATGTTTCTGCTGTGCAGCTCCTCTGCTGGGTTCCCCTTTTGCTGAAAGTGCCTACAATAGAGAAATTAAGATCGTTATTTATTAAGGGTATGTCTTCCTGCTTGGATGGGAATGACGCTTACAATTAATGCAGCAGGATGGTTAAATTCAGGAATGATAGCAGAAACTTAAAACCACTACCATTGTTTGTTTGAGTACCTGCTATATCTCAGGTACTGGGATAGTACTTTATGTACCTTATCACATTTATACCTTGTAACAGGCATGCAAGAAAGCAGATAAAGTCCCAAGTCTTGTGGCCAGAACATGTTTGGCTGAGCTTTGAGGTGAGAAGAGAATTGTTGCAAAGATGGGCCATCAGACAGGACTGGATGGTTCCTTACTCTTGTCCATGTGTGCATACGGAGTCACTTCAGTCGTGTCCAGCTCTCTGTGACGCTATGGACTGTAGCCCATCAGACTCCTCTGTCCAAGGGATTCTCCAGGCAAGGGTACTGAAGTGGGTTACTATTTCCTCCTCTAGGGGATCTTTCTGACCCAGGGATTGAGCCCAAGTCTTGTGTGGCTCCTGCACTGCAGGTGATTTCTTTACCACTGAGCTGCTGGGGAAGCCCTACTGTTGTCCATAGAAGGATCTGAGATTTCCCCATTGGATTCATTATCTATCTCATATATTCCTTAGCAATAATCAAATAGAAGACAGCTTCTTTCTCTATTTTTAGTTGATCTGAATGGATCTTTAATTGGTGTATGGTTTTAGAATTTCCATGTCCTAAACCTCATAGACTCCATTTCCAAGGCTGAGCTGTCTTCATTAGTGCTAAGGGGAATTAGTGTATTCACCCCAAAATCCTATAAAATGTTCAGCTTTTGTAATACTCTTGGCCACTTTCTTAACCTTTTCAATGGGAGGAGTATTGAGCCCTGTGCTAGGCAGCAAAGAGGGAGGGACTGACCCAACTGTCACTTGTGAAATCAGCAAAGGCTTCCTAGAAGATGAGACATTTCCTCTGGGTCCCACACAATGAGTTAGGAGTGAGCCAGAGGAGACTGAGGGAGGAGAGAGGTTTGAAGATGGGAAAAGTCTTCCCAGACCTTTGCAACACCTTGTGCAAAGGCATGAAGTTATCGAGGAGCTTTTGAGGGAGCTTGCAGTGGCTCAGCGGGACCAGATGTTCTGGGGACAGAGTACAAAGGGCACTTTGGGAAGAAAGACTGTGCACTTTCGTTTTAACCTTCAGTGCTATTGTATCAGAATTGATATGACCGAGGATAGTGATCCTGAGATCCAACTTTCAAATCAGTTCTACTCCTTCCCTTGATGGGCACCTCCCAGTAGGATCCTTTGAACCCTCAACAAGATTCATAAGGTGGGGCTTTTCTGCTCCCTCTCCAAATGTAGAGACTGGTGAGGCCACTGGTGTGGGGGACAGTTTCTCTATGAGGAAGAGCAAAGTCTGTGTGTGTGTGTGTGTGTGTGTGTGTGTGTGTGTGTGTGTGTGTACACATGTGCTGGAATGGGTGAATTTAACTCAGATGACCATTATATCTGCTACTGTGGGAAGGAATCCCTTAGAAGAAATGGAGTAGCCATCATGGTCAACAAAAGAGTCTGAAATGCAGTACTTGGATGCAGTCTCAACGACAGAATGATCTCTGTTCATTTCCAAGGCAAACCATTCAATATCACGGTAATCCAAGCCTATGCCCCAACCAGTAACACTGAAGAAGCTGAAGTTGAACGGTTCTATGAAGACCCTACAAGATCTTTTAGAACTAATACCCAAAAAAGATGTCCTTTTCATTATAGGGGACTGGAATGCAAAAGTAGGAAGTCAAGAAACACCTGGGGTAACAGGCAAATTTGACCTTGGAATACGGAATGAAGCAGGACAAAGACTAATAGAGTTTTACCAAGAAAATGTACTGGTCATAACCAACACCCTCTTCCAACAACACAAGAGAAGACTCTACACATGGACATCACCAGATGGTAAACACCAAAATCAGATTGATTCTATTCTTTGCAGCTGAAGATGGAGAAGCTCTATACAGTCAGCAAAAACAAGACCAGGAGCTGACTGTGGCTCAGATCATGAACCTCCTTATTGCCAAATTCAGACTTAAATTGAAGAAAGTGAGGAAAACCACTAGACCATTCAGGTATGACCTAAATCAAATCCCTTATGATTATACAGTGGAGGTGAGAAATAGATTTAAGGGACTAGATCTGATAGATGTGCCTGATGAACTATGGACTGAGGTTTGTGACATTGTACAGGAGATAGGGATCAAGACCATCCCCATGGAAAAGAAATGCAAAAAGCAAAATGGCTGTCTGGGGAAGCCTTACAAACAGCTGTGAAATGAAGAGAAGCAAAAAGCAAAGGAGAAAAGGAAAGATATGAGCAACTGAATGCAGAGTTCCAAAGAATAGCAAGGAGAGTTAAGAAAGCCTTCCTCAGCAATCAATGCAAAGAAATAGAGGAAAACAACAGACTGGGAAAGACTAGAGATCTCTTCAAGAAAATTAGAGATACCAAGGGAACATTTCATGCAAAGATGGGCTTGATAAAGAACAGAAATGGTATGGACCTAACAGAAGCAGAAGTTACTAAGAAGAGGTGGCAAGAATACACAGAAGAATTTTACAAAAAAGATCTTCACGGCCCGGATAATCATGATGGTGTGATCACTCACCTAGAGCCAGACATCCTGGAATGTGAAGTCAAGTTGGCCTTAGGAAGCATCAGTACGAACAAAGCTAGTGGAGGTGATGGAATTCCAGTTGAGCTGTTTCAAATCCTGAAAGATGATGCTGTGAAAGTGCTACACTCAATATGCCAGCAAATTTGGAAAACTCAGCAGTGGCCACAGGACTGGAAAAGGTCAGTTTTCATTCCAATCCCAAAAAAGGCAATGCCAAAGAATGCTCAAACTACCACACAATTGCACTCATCTCACACTCTAGTAAAGTAATGCTCAAAATTCTCCAAGCCAGGCTTCAGCAATACATGAACCATGAACTTCCTGATGTCCAAGCTGGTTTTAGAAAAGGCAGAGGAACCAGAGATCAAATTGCCAACATCTGCTGGATCATGGAAAAAGCAAGAGAGTTCCGGAAAAACATCTATTTCTGCTTTATTGATTATGCCAAAGCCTTTGACTCTGTGGATCACAATAAACTGTGGAAAATTCTGAAAAGATGGGAATACCAGACCACCTAACCTGCCTCTTAAGAAACCTATATGCAGGTCAGAAAGCAACAATTAGAACTGGACATGGAACAACAGACTGGTTCCAAATAGGAAAAGGAGAACGTCAAGACTGTATATTGTCACCCTGCTTATTTAACTTCTATGCAGAGTACATCATGAGAAACGCTGGACTGGAAGAAACACAAGCTGGAATCAAGATTGCCAGGAGAAATATCAATCACCTCAGATATGCAGATGACACCACCCTTATGGCAGAAAGTGAAAAGGAGCTAAAAAGCCTCTTGATGAAAGTGAAAGAGGAGAGCGAAAAAGTTGGCTTAAAGCCCAACATTCAGAAAACGAAGATCATGGCATCCAGTCCCATCACTTCATTGGAAATAGATGGGGAAACAGTGGAAACAGTGTCAGACTTTATTTTTGGGGGCTCCAAAATCACTGCAGATGGTGACTGCAGCCATGAAATTAAAAGATGCTTACTCCTTAGAAGGAAAGTTATCCAACCTAGATAACATATTGAAAAGCAGAGACCTTTGGCAACAAAGATCCGTCTAGTCAAGGCTATGGTCTTTCCAGTGGTCATGTATGGATGTGAGAGTTGAACTGTGAAGAAAGCTGAGCAGTGAAGAATTGATGCTTTTGAACTGTGATGTTGGAGAAGACTCTTGAGAGTCCCTTGGACTGCAAGGAGATCCAGTCAGTCCATCATAAAGGAGATCAGTCCTGGATGTTCATTGGAAGGACTGATGCTAAAGCTGAAACTCCAGTACTTTGGCCACCTCATGAGAAGAGTTGACTCATTGGGAAAGACCCTGATGCTTAGAGGAACTGGGGGCAGGAGGAGAAGGGGACGACAGAGGATGAGATGGCTGGATGGCATCACCGACTCGATGGACATAAGTTTGGGTGAACTCTGGGAGTTGGTGATGGACAGGGAGGCCTGGCCTGCTGCGATTCATGGGGTTGCAAAGAGTCGGACACGACTGAGTGACTGAACCTAACTGACTGACACATGTGCAAGTGTAATTGTGTGTGCAAATATGTGTGTATGTGTGTGCAAGCATGGGGAACTAACGTGTGTGTGTGTTATGTGTCTGCAATTGGAATGAGACTGAGGGAGGCCTGGGAGCCAACACAGTGAAACAATAATGAATATTCTTCCTGAGGTGTCACTTTGTTTGGGAAGCTGAGGGGTTAATACTGATTTCACAAAATAGTACCTTTGTCTAGAGAAACACCTGGCATCTTATCTCAGTCTCTCCAGGATTCTTGCTTCACTCTTGTAGGAAACCTTTAAATTAACTTGCTTTGATAGTCTTGAGTCCACATGGCAGATGGCACAAGATAGAAAGGAGCTCATGGTACCAGAAGAGGAAAAAGCGGAACTGCCAGCTTGCCCGTAACTGCTGACTCAAGCAGTTTGTGAGCTGATACCCTCAAGAGACTGCTGACTTTCCTTGTTGCATATTTTGCACAAATGGGAGAAGGGCGTGAAAATGTTAGATAGTGTTCAGCCCAAGGGAATAGAATTCTGATATAAAGGTAATAGTAATATATAAGATTCTCCGAGAACTTGGAGGATGCTGAGCAGTTTAGGACAATGTTAAGGTCTTTTTTTAAAAAAATTGAAGTGTAATTTACATACAGTGAAATGCACAGAACTTGTGTGCAGTTTCATGAGTTCTAACAAATACATACAGCTATGTAACCCACATCCATACCAAGATATATCAGTACCATTCCAGAAAAGTCCCTAAAATACTTGGTACTATCACTGATTTTTGTTTTTTCATTTTGTTAACACCAAAAACATTTTGTATTGAGGAATAGCTGATTAACAATGCTGCGATAGTGTCAGGTGAACAGTGAGGGTACTCAGCCAGACATTTACATGCATCCATTCTCCCTCAAACTCCCCTCCTATCCAGGCTGGCACATAACACCGAGCAGAGTTCCATGTGCTACGCGATAGGTTTTGTTGGTTATCCATTTTAATTATAGCAATGTGTGTGTGACTTTCCCAAAGCCCTTAACTAACTATCCCTCCCCCTACCTCCCCACCCACCCTGGCAACCATGAGTTGGTTTTCTAAGTCTGTGAGTCTTTTTCTGTTTTGTAAGTAAGATCATTTGTACCATTTCTTTTTAGATTCCACATATAAGGGATGTCATATGCTATTTCTCCTTCTCTGTCTGACTTAGTTCACTCAGTATGCCACTCTCTGGGTCCATCCATGTTGCTGCAAATGGCCTTATTTCATTTTTTTTAGCGGCTGAGTAGTATTTCATTGATTCTCCAGGCAAGAACACTGGAGTGGGTTGCCATTTCCTTCTCCAATGCATGAAAGTGAAAAGTGAAAGTGGAAGTGAAGTCGTGTCCGACTCTTAGTGACCCCATGGATGGCAGCCCACCAGGCTCCTCGGTCCCTGGGATTCTCCAGGCAAGAGCACTGGAGTGGGTGCCGTCGCCTTCTCCGATATATACACCACATCTTCTTTATCCACTCCTCCGTCAGTGGACATTTAGGTTGTTTCCATGTCTTGGCTCTTGAACAGTGCTGCAGTGAACATTGGGGTGAATGGATCCTTTCAGGCCACTATTTTCCTCTGGCTATGTGCCCAGGAGTGAGATTCCCGGATCATATGGTAGCTCTATTTGTAATTTTTTAAGGAACCTCCCTCCTGTTCTCCATAGTGGCTCTACCAATTACATTCCCACTAACTGTGAAGAAAGGTTCCCTTCTCTCCACACTCTCTCCAGCATTTGTTCTTTGTGGATTTTTTGATGATAGCCATTCTGACCAGTGTGAGATGATATCTCATTGTAATTTTGATTTGCATTTCTCTAATAGCTGTGACTTCCCTGGTAGCTAAGCTGGAAAAGGATCTGCCTGCCATGAAGGAGACCCCGGTTTGATTCCTGGGTTGAGAAGATCCACTGGAGAAGGGGTAGGCTACCCACTCCAGTATTCTTGAGCTTCCCTGGTGGTTCAACTGATAAAGAATCTGCCTGCAATGTGGGAGACCTGGGTTCAATCCCTGGGTTGGGAAGATCCCCTGGAGAAGGGAACACTTTACTCACTCCAGTATTCTTGCCTGGAGAGTTCCATGGATTGTGTAGTCCATAGGGTGGCAAAGAGTTGGACTTTTCTCTAATAGCGAATTTGAGCATCTTTTCATGCACATATTGGCCACATGTATGTCCTCTTTAGAGAGATGTCTATTCAGGTCTTCTGCCCAAGTTTTTAAAGTGGGTCATTTGTTTTGATGCTATTAAGTGTTAAAAACTGTTTGGTACTATCGCTGTTTTTAATTTTAACCATTCTAGTGGGTGTACTCTGGTTTCTCATTGTGGTTTTATTTGTTTTATATTAATGATAATGATCTCAAGCTTTTTTTCATGTGCTTATTGGTCACTTAAATAACACCCTTGGTGATATATATGGTTCACGATTTAGCCTATTTTCGTTTTGGGTTTTTTTTTATTGAGTTGTAGAAATTCTTCATATATTCGGAAGTCTAACTTATATTTTTTCTTTATGGTTAGTGTTTCCTGTGTCCTGTCTAATAGATCTTGCCTGCCTCAAGGTTGGAAAGATATGTTTCTTTACTTTCAGTTTTTGTATTTAGGTCTGTGACTCATTTCAGATACTTTTCTGGTGGCTGGTGTGTGTTATTGATTTTCATATACACATCTGCATCATTTGCAAAAACACTTTCCTTTCCCCTTTGAATTATTTGGCCCTTTATAAAAAGTCAATAGAAGGTATAAATGTAGGAATATTTTGGACCCTATTCCACTGATCTATCTTTGTGTCATTGTCTTGATTACCTTAACTTTATCATAAGTCTTGAAATCAGGCTAGATCCTCCAACTGTTTTCTTTCACAGGATTGCACTGAATTTTCTAAGTCATTTGTAATTCCTTATGCATTAGAATCAATCTATCACTTTCTATAAAAGAGCCCATGGGATTTTAATTGGGATTATATTAGATTTATCCATCAACCCAGAGAGAAATGACATGTTAGCAATATTGAGTTTTATGGTCCAAGAAGTGGTAAATTTCTCTGTTTTTTATGGTATTCAAGTTTTCTAAACATTGTTTACTAGTTTTCAGTGTAGAGCAGAAATTGGCAAGCTCTTTTTTGGTAAAGGACCAGATACTAAATATTTTAGACTCTGTGGGCCAACATGAAAAATCAGATATTATTTATGTTCTCATGTAAGAGGAAAGAAAACAAATTTCAACAATTTTTTAATTGAAAAAATTATAAATATTGAGTACAGTGTTTTTTGTAATACTGGTCTACTAATGAGAAGAATAGAATTCTTTTCCTTTGAGGGATAACATTTTGCTTAACTGAAGTTCAAAGGCAGTATTCTCTGTCAGCAAACATTCATCTGTGAGTGCTGATCGCTAAAGAGATTTTATCTATTTTAATTCTGATGTTTTATCTCATAGGTGGTACAGGGAATACTAACACCAGGTTTCTGGCATGTGATTATAAATAAATATATTCATCACTTGGAAGGCATTTAAAATTTTTATTAGATTCTCCTCTTGATATTTCCCTTTTAGCATGTCATTACGATGCAGATTCAGTTCAGTTCAGTTCAGTTCAGTTGCTCAGTCATGTCCGACTCTGCGACACCATGGACTGCAGCTCGCCAGGCTTCCCTGTCCATCACCAGCTCCTGGAGCTTACTCAAACTCATATCCATCGAGCTGATGATGCCATTCAACCATTTCATCCTCTGTCATCCCCTTCTCCTCCTGCCTTCAGTCTTTCCCAACATCAGGGTCTTTTCCAATGAGTCAGTTCTTCACATTAGATGGCCAAAGTACTGGAGTTTCAGCTTCAGCATCAGTCCTTCTAATGAATATTCAGGATTGATTTCCCTTAGGATGGACTGGTTGGATCTGCTTGCAGTCCAAGGGACTCCCAAGAGTCTTCTCCAGCTTCACAGTTCAAAAGCATCAATTCTTCGGCACTCATCTTTCTTTATAGTCCAACTCTTACATCCATATGTGACTACTGGAAAAACCATAGCTTTGACTAGATGGGCCTTTGTTGGCAAAGTAATGTCTCTGCTTTGTAATATGCTGTCTAGGTTGATCAAAGCTTTTCTTTCAAGGAACAAGTGTCTTTTACTTTCATGGCTACAGTTACCAGTTGCAGTGATTTTGGATGCCCCCAAAATAAAGTCTGTCACTGTTTCCATTGTTTCCCCATCTATTTGCCATGAAGTGATGAGACCAGACGCCATGACCTTAATTTTCTGAATGTTGAGCTTTAAGCCAACTTTTTCACTCTCTTCTTTCACTTTCATCATTAGGCTCTTTAGTTCTTTGCTTTTTGCCATAAAGGTGGTGTCATCTGCATATCTGAGGTTATTGATATTTCTCCCAGCAGTCTTGATTCCTGCTTGTGTTTCATCCAGCCAGGAACTTCACATGATGTACTCTGCATATAAGTTAAATAAGCAGAGTGATAATATACAGCCTTGATGTACTCCTTTCCCAATTTGGAGCCAGTTTGTTGTTCCATGTCCAGTTCTAGCTGTTGCTTCTTGACCTGCATACAGATTTCTCAGGAGGCAGGGAAGGAGGTCTGGTATTCCCATCTCTTGAAGAATTTTCCACAGTTTGTTGTGATCCACACAGTCAAGGGCTTTGGCATAGTCAATAAAGCAGAAGTAGATGTTTTTCTGAAACTATCTTGCTTTTTTGATGATCCAATGGATGTTGGCAATTTGATCTGGTTCCTCTGCTTTTTCTAAATCCAGCTTGAACATCTGGAAATTCACAGTTCACATACTGTTGAAGCCTGGATTGGAGAATTTTGAACATTACTTTGCTAGCGTGTGAGATGAGTACAATTGTAGGGTAGTTTGAACGTTCTATGGCATTGCCTTTCTTATTAACCACTTTCAATTGACATTTAGGGGGAATCTCCTCAACAGTCCACTTTAATGGATTTTGAAAATGGAAATTTTGTTTGCACTTGTGTTGGGGTTTGAGAAACACAGCTGGAACTGTACTTTGAGCTCAAAAAATATGTAAGCTGCAAATCTGTGTGAAATAGAGATTTTCCTTCTTAAGTTTTGAATGCATGGGTAGTACACCAAGCAGCTTGACATTATTTGTGACTCAGGTTTTGTTGCTTGTTGTCAGATGACTTTGTTGCAATACACGATCCACAAATACAAGCTATGCTGTCTTGTAATTTTAAGTTGAATTCACTAAGAAACATGATTGAATCTTCAGCAAAAACTAATTTCCAGTCATTGAAATGTTGGATAACAGTAGTTTTGTTTGTTATTGTTTAGTCATTAAGTCATGTCTGACTCTTTTGGGATCCCATGGACTGGTGGCTCAGATCCTAAAGACTGCCTGCAATTCGGGAGACCTTGGTTCAGTCGCTGGGTTGAGAATATTCCCTGGAGGAGGATATGGCAACCCATTCCAGTATTCTTGCCTGGAGAATCCCCATGGACAGAGGAGCCTGGAGATCTGCAGTCCATGGGGTCGAAAAGAGTCAGACATGAAATTGCAATAAATGTTTACCACTGCTAAGCCGTCAAACTACTATGTGGTAGGGCAAGTGAAAATATTCCCTTTTATTTTCACCAAAAATTCATGAAACTGACATGAAACTTCATTCATATGGAAGTGAATGGAGTCTACCAGTAACACTAGTAGTTTAATAATACTTGGATGATTTAAGTAACTACTGATAAATAGCCAAGTAACTACTGATAAATAAACCATTGACCTCAAACATCTCACATTTTCATTAGCTTTGTAAGTCTGTATGAGTAAGAGATTTTCTTTTCTGCACACATTTTTACCACCATCAGTTGTAACCCATCTTATCAGATTCCACTTCAAATTATCCCAACTAGTGTTTCCTCAACCTCTTTGAAAATATTCTTACCTGTAGTTGTTGCACAAAAACTAGTCATAGAGGCCAGTTCTTTAGTCATTTCAAATTTGGCAGTGACTTCTTGAATAGACAACAACAGAGCAGTATTTGTAACATCTGTCAACTCATAGACAGCCAAGGAGAATAGCTGAAATCATTTGTCTTGTTTTTTAATTGACTATTGATGTTGCTCCTAGTGTCCTCAACAATTCAATCAAGTCTTCTTGCCAAAAGGTTAATAGTCTTAAACAAGTTTATTTCCTCCGGACATGTTTCTTTAGCTGCTGCAAACATAATTTAATTAACTCATTACTGGTGAATGATCTTCCCTGCTTGTGTAACAAATGAGCCACTTGGAACTTAGATTGTGGCTTCATTTCCATTTATCATTTTTGTGAAGAGGTTGTTCTATGAGGAGATTTGTTATTTTAAATTTTCTAGTTCTTCTGTTGCTAGCTTGTGAATAGGGAATATTGTGACAAATGTTAGTCTAGTAATGTTGAGATATATTTTCTTCTTTCCATGCAGTTATAGTGCCATTGTATAATAAACACACTGTATTGCCATCTATTTGACAAAAAAATATTCCACACTCCACTGTACCTTAAAGTGAACCATTGGAAGTCCACTTTTCTTTCCTTTTTTTTTTTTAACATTACAGATTTGCATTATTAATATTAAAAAAATTGCATTGCAGATAGACTGGAAGTGCTATTAAGTTATAACTGCATCACAGGTTTGCAGTTTACTACATGAATGTGAGAGGCGATGCAAATGATAAATACTGTTCTGTTGGTCCACTCTGCCATTATTGTGCAAAGCAGAGCCATGGATGCTCCCTAAGCAAATGAGCAGAGCTGTGTTCCATGCAGTGTTTTATTTTTTATTTTTATTTTTTAATTTTTATTTTTACTTTATTTTACTTTACAATACTGTATTGGTTCTGCCATACATTGACATGAATCCACCATGGGTGTACATGCGTTCCCAAACATGAACCCCCCTCCCACCTCCCTCCCCATAACATCTCTCTGGGTCATCACCGTGCACCAGCCCCAAGTCCATGCGGTGTTTTAATGGATGCTGAAATCTGAATTTCAGATAATTTGCCACACGTTGTGAAATGTTTTTATTCTGTTGATATATTTTCAACCATGCAACATCTAAAAATATAAAAGCCTTTCTATTTTGTGGGCTTTACCAGATTTGGCCTGCTGGTCTTCACTTGATGACCTTTATGTTAAATGACCAATTGTCTTTAAAAGAAGAACAAATATGGGAAAACTTATTTTATAATCCCTCTTATATTTTCCTTTTCTGGTGTTTTCATTCCTTTGCATAGATCTTTGTTTTCTGTGGTTCCATTTCCCTTGAACCTTAAGAAATTCCTTTAGTGTTTCTTTCAGTCCAGATCTACTACTGATAAATTCTCTTAATTTTTGTATATTTTAGATGGTTTATTTTGCCTTCATTATTCTCTTTTAAGTATTTTTATTTTCATAAGGATGAAATGAAAGAGTAGTACACCAAATAATGACAATATTAATAATGTTTTAAGGAAATTAGAAGCAATTTATAGTTCTATTATGTAATTACTCATTTGATATTCAGTCTTGGCTGTCAAAATATCCAATACTATTAATTTGCAATTAGCATTCACATTGCTCATTAGATACTTTTCTTCCTCTCTAGTTCCGACTTGAATGCTGGTACATTTGTGTGCACGTCTCAAGAGGTGTGTGTGAAAGTGAAAGTGTTAGTCGCTCAGTTGTGTTCGACTCTTTGTGACCCTGTGGACTGTAGCCACCAGGCTCCTCCGTCCATGCGATTCTTCAGGCAAGAATGGAGTGTATAGACATTCACTTCTTCAGGGGATCTTCCCAATCGAGGGATCAAACCCAGGTTTCCTGCATTGCAGATAGATTCTTTACTGACTGAACCATGAGGGAGAAGAAGAGGTGTGTGTAAATAAGTGTATGTGTGTGTAAATAAGTGTATGTGTTTAGTGTGTGTGTGTTCATGTTTTGGTCCTCTACCCAAAAGTTTACAAATGTCAAGAAAATGTGGAGTTCCTCCTTTCTGAATCTTCTTTTCATTTGTCTCTGTCTTCATCAAAGCTTTGTTAAAGCTAAAGTTTTCTTTAATTCCAAACCATTATATCCCTCTGATCTTGATGTATCTCTTTTAGAAATAACTATCAACCAATTGGAGTTATTTGGTTAGATAAAAATTCAAATTCTTAAGGTTACCAAAATAGAAATCACATGTGGTTAAAATTCAGTATATGGAACTCTCCATTAAAGAGGAAAAAGTATAGATATATTGTGGCTTAAAAAATTTCTTTTTGGTGATCAAGTTTAAGCTGCAATATTTTCACATGTTTCAAAGCTTTCATGCATCTGAGGAATAGAACTAACACTCTTTGTGGAATATTCGTGTGCCTTGCTGTGCTTAGTTGCTTCAGTCGTGTCCAAATCTTCGTGACCCCATGGACTATAGCCCACCAGGCTCCTCTGGCCATGGGGCTTCTCCAGGCAAGAATACTAGAGTGGGTTGCCATAGCCTTCTTCAGGGGATCTTCCCAACCCAGGGATCAAAGCCAGGTCTCCCGCACTGTGGGCATTGGCCTCCTACAATGGTATCAAGCCCACAGGTCCTTTCTGTTGATAATGTTGTCAGTCATAGGAAAATTCCCCTAGTGAGATTCTCTGGAGTGTTTTACAAAGGGAATCCTAGATACTTCACAGAATGCTTTCTGATTGTGTTTACTGTATGGTTTCCCTGAAAAGCCTATCCAGAGTCTCTCCGCACTGTGAGCTGGAGGTCTCTCTTCGTTCACTGTCCCCCGAGAAATGTGCCTTTCTGTCTCTTTTGTTGAGGTTCTGAGAGAAACTTTTTCCATAGAAAAGTTTTCAAAAATTTTTGGTAGTCAAAAGCTATTTCTGGGTGAGCAACTAGAAGAAATTGCCCTTCTGATGGTGAGTCAGTAAAGTTATCATCGTCTCTTTCATTCCCTGAGATTTTAATGCAAGGGCTTGAGAGCCGTAATTCACGTCGTTTGTAGACAGCCCTAGACTACTGCAGTTCTCTCCTGTTCGGCGTGCTGCAATCTAACCTCTATTTTGCCTTCATTTTTGAAGGAGAGCTTCACTGAATACAGAATTGTGTGTTGACACGTACTTTTCTTCCTTTGGCAATTTAAAGATGTTATTCCATTGTCTTGTTTCTGTTGAGAAATTAGATGTCATCCCTCTTATTGTTTCCCTGAATGTAATGTGTATTTTTCTCTGATTACTTTAAGACTTTTCTACATTCATTTGAATGTGATAAACCTTTGTTTGGTGTTCTTTCTTTCTTTTTAAAAAATGTATCCTGTCGGTGGTTTTGAGTTTCTAGGGTTCATGAGTTGTTCTTTTTCATCAAATTTGGAAAATTTTTGCTATTATTTCTTTATGTACATTTTCTGCTTCAACTAGTTTTCTTCTCTTTTTTTGGGACTCTCATTAAACATATATTGGACCTGATTTTGAACCTCAAGTTAATATTTTCAGTATTTTTTCTCTTTATATCTTAATTTGATTAATTTCTATCGACCTATCTTTGAGTTAACAATTCTTTTTTTTTCTGAAAGGTCCATAAACTGTTAAACCCACCCCTCAAATTTTAAAATTTACAATGTGGTGTTTTACATTGCTAGAATTCTCTTTTGATTGTTTTTTATAGCTTTCATTTACTGAGAGTTCCTAGATGTTCACTTGTTATATCCATTTTTTCATTTACAGTTATGACCAGGTATATACTATCAGGTTATAAGTTCTTGTCCCCTAATTCCAACAGCTCTGCCATTTCTGGCATGTTTCAGAGATCTTTTTCTTACTGGCTGTGGGTCACATTTTCCCTTTTTCCCATGGCTGGTAATTTTTGTTGTGTGCTGGGTATTGCGGATGCCAAATTGCCGAAATCCAGGGTTTTTGTTGTCTTCTTTTGAAAAATGTTGAGTTTTTTTTTTTGTTGTTGTTGTTCACATGTGTGTTTTTTTCTTGGAGCTTTTGATCCTGTTAAGGCATGTTCAAAGGGCTTGGTGAAAGTGAAAGTGAAGTTGCTCAGTCCTGTCCGACTCTTTGTGACCCCATGGACTGTAGCCTACCAGGCTCCTCCCTCCATGGGATTCTCCAGGCAAGAGTACTAGAGTGGGTTGCCATTTCCTTCTCCAGGGGATCTTCCCGACCCAGGGATCGAACCAGAGTCTCCTGCATTCCAGGCAGACACTTTAACCTCTGAGCCACCAGGGAAGCAAAGGGCTTGGTAAGATGAGACAAATGTCTACCTAAATGTGGTCTTTCTAGGATCTCAACTGAATGCCTGGGCTTACAGTCATCTGTGTCCACTCCAGTTGGTCAGAATTCCATGATATCCCAATAGTGTGTGACTTCTGTAATCCTCATTCAGCTTGTCAGTTCCCTGTAGCTGTTTCCTGATGCTTCTGCATTTGCAGTTTAGTATTTAACCAAAGGAACCTACACAAAAATTTCTGCTGCTTTTCTGCACAGCTTCCTTCTTTCTTGTGTCCTTCCTCACCAATTCTAGCTGCCTCGGCAGCCCCCAAAGCTGATGTCTGTTTCCTTTCTTTGTAAGGCTGCTGCTTTCTCTTTGGGCACCACTTTCCTGTCTCCATTTGAAAATTGCACAGGCAGGAAGCTGAGATGAACGGGGAGCTCATGTCGCATATTTCCTTTCTCTCAAGATCACAGAACTGTGTTACCTGTTGCCTAATCCCCAAAAGTCGTTGCTTTATAAACTTGGTCCGGTTTTACAGCTGTTACAACAAGAGGTCTTTTTAGTCATGATTCTGCATGGCTAGAGGTGGAGGGCCCACTGTCTTCCTAACCTTTGTTTTCTCAGAGCAGTGTTTCGAGCCAGGTGCTGGTGTTGGCTGAAGGAGTGCACAGTAATTTTGTTAAGTGACCTGGATAAGGGATTGTGGTGGCCTACTGTATGGACCCCATGTCTCTGGCCTCCTGCTCTTGCTTTTCTATGCTGTATTGTATGGGGCTTCATTTTCTTCTCACTCTGGTTATGAATTGGGGGGTTCAGGGTTCATTTTTGTAAAAAGAAGGCTTAAGTTCCCCATGAATGACTTTTTCTTCCCTGCTTTATGAAACTGACAGCCACATTTGTGATGAAACTACTTTTAACCTTTCAGGATTCGCTTTGGGGGACTATGGGGGAAGCACAGGGAAATGTCCAGTGTTTTTCAGTACTATCTTTGTAGCTTCCTTCTTCATTTACCAAAGCCACAGAGCACTGCTTAGAGCATCTCTCTGATGCAATCAGAGGCTACTTCTCTGTCTTCCTGAGTAATCTGAATGTTTATCCTGGTCCTTCTGGAACGACTGTTGATTGCTTTACAGTCTTTCAAGTTGATGCTGAACTGTCAAATTTCTGTTTAAGCCATTTCCTGGGAGTGACTGTGCAGGAAGTTGGGTTAGAAGATTGCATCAGGTCAGACATGTAAACCTTGGAAGAAAGAAGGGCTCCGAAAGCTGAGTTCTAGTGCTTATGAGATGTGCAGCAATTGGCAGTTTTCTTAAGCTCTCTAAGCCTCAGTTTCTTCGTGTGTAAAATGGGAATATGAATGCCTATCTTCTAGGTAGCGTTAAAGGAATCAACAAGGGTAAATCACCTCTGTCATGCTTGCCTCGGGGGAGGTTCTCACTGATGGTAGATACCCTTTCCCTCCCCGCTCTTTCCTTCCTTCTTTCTTCTTTTGGACACTTGGTGGAAGATGGTGGTGCCTCTGAAGTGCTAGTGCTCATGAATATATGGACAGGGAAAGTGTCTTTGGGGATTATGGGTATTTTTGCTGGGAGGTTCTTTGCTGTAAACATATTTGCCACAGCATTTTTGCTAAAAATATTTTTGCTACATAACTAATTGATTGGAAGACAGCTTTGCCCTGAAAGATCAAATAACTGGCTGACAGTTTGGTTTGACAGGTTGGTTTCAAATGGTTGGAATGAATAGTGTTTTTCTGAGTTAGCCTCGTTAATGGTGCCTTTATCAAGCTGACAGAGCATGGAGGTTTGCCCCAAGAATTGGTTTCTTGTTTTGAAACACACTACATTGGAGTGAAACAGGTCAAGGGGTTTGAAGGCTCAGAGTTGAACCCACCTTTCCCATGGAATGTCTATCAACAGACATATGACAATACTCCAAGAATAAGCTATAGGCATTCACCAGGCAATACAGAGCTCAGTTACAAATATGCATCCCAGTATTTGGAAATCTCTCTTAACAAAGGAAGAAATTTTAGCCAAAAAGAAAAAATATGACACTGAATGAGGAGACGAGTCAATAAGCCAAAAAATGTATAATACACGAACAAAGGCTTGGAAGACAACTGTTTAGGTATAAACCACAAAATAAAATTGGTTCCTTGCCTAGTATTGCCATGAGTCTGCAGAAATTTTTAACATATTTGAATATTTTATAGTTTACAATAAAGTCTTTAATTTTGTATTCATTTTTCATGTTTTCATGTTTATGTCATTTAAAATTTTTATTCATTCATTTTCACATTCTGATATTTTAATTTTTAATTTTTTTAAATTAATTTTTTATTGGAATATAGCTGTCTTACAATATTGGGTTAGTTTCTATTATCAGTTCAGTTCAGTTCAGTCTCAGCCGTGTCTGACTCTTTGCGACCCCATGAATCACCAGGCCTCCCTGTCCATCACCAACTCCCGGAGTTCACTCAAACTCACGTCCATCGAGTCGGTGATGCCATCCAGCCATCTCATCCTCTGTCCTCCCCTTCTCCTCCTGCACCCAGTCCCTCCCAGCATCAGGGTCTTTTCCAAAGAGTCAGCTCTTCCCATGAGGTGGCCAAAGTATTGGAGTTTCAGCTTTAGCATCATTCCTTCCAAAGAAATCCCAGGGCTGATCTCCTTTAGGATGGACTGGTTGGATCTCCTTACAGTCCAAGGGACTCTCAAGAGTCTTCTCCAACACCACAGTTCAAAAGCATCAATTCTTCGGCACTCAGCTTTCTTCACAGTCCAACTCTCACATACATAATGACCACTGGGAAAACCATAGCCTTGACTAGACGGACCTTTGTTGGCAAAGTACTATACAGCAAAATAAATCAGCTATATACATATATACATATATATATATATATATATATATATATATCTCCTCTCCATTTTGGACTTCCTTGCCATTCAGGTCACCACAGTGCGCTAAGTAGAGTTCCCCGTGCTGTATAGCAGATTCTCAGTAGTTGTCTATTTTATACATAGTATCAATAGAGTATATGTGGGTCTTCCCTGCTGGCCCAGTGACTGAGTCCCTGCTCCCAGTGCAGGGGGCCTGTCAGGGAGTCGCATGCTCCCATAATGTGTAAGCGTCAATCTCTTCAATCTCCTAATTCCTCGCACCCACGCCCCCACATTAAGTCCTTTTGTAGATTTGAATTTTTTTTAATTTTATATTGGAGCATTGTTGATTAACAGTGTTGTCCGAGTTTTAGGTGTACAGCAGAGTGATTCAGTTATACATACACATGCGTCTGCTCTTTTTCAAGTTCTTTTCCCATTTAGGTTATTACAGAGTACTGAGCAGCATTTCCTGTGCTATACAGTAAGTCCTTGTTGGTTATCTGTTTTTAAATACAGCAGTGTGTTCATGTCAATTCCTGACTCCCAATCTACCTCTGACCCTTCCCCTTGGTAACCATACGTTCTTTAAGTCTGTGAGTTTGTGTCTGTTTTGTAAATAAGTCATTATATCCTTTTAAAGTCCCTCTTTTTTGTTGTTTTATCTTTTATGGCAAAATTGCCTTACAACCTGTTAGTAGTTATACGGTAAAAATGCTTGCAGCAAAGATGTCAATGTCAAAGATGCTCACGGTGAAAAGACCGGACAAGGTCTTGGAGACGTGAGAAGGTCCCAGTGCATCGGTCCTTACTCCTGTATTCCTGTCTGTATCACACCCACAAGCACTTACAGGGGTTTAATTTGGCTGTGTAGACTTCCAGCGTGGGACATCTCTGGCCCTTTTGCCCAGGGGCCGTACCCTCTAGGGAGGCACTACAGGAGCTGGGAACAGTGTACTGAGGTTGATCAGCCTCCATTGGGCCTGACAGTTTCCTCTCTAGGCCTGTTTGCTTCTCTATAAAATTGTTATTGTCCTCTGGACCTGATTCTCCTCCTCATGGCACTCTTGAGAGAAATACATGCCAGTACTTTTTCTTATGGTTTCAAATTGTGTTTCCTAGTGCCAGGACACTAGGGAAAGGTCGCTGGTGCAGGAAGCAAACTCCAGTTGGTATCATTCCTAAAAAAAAAATTGGGAATTCCCCAGGTGATCCAGTGGTGAAGACTCTGCGCTCTCAACACTAGGGACCTGGATTCCATCCCTGCTCAGGGAACTAGATCCCACGTGCCACAGCGAAGACCCAGCACAGCCAAATAACGTAGATAAATATTTTTTTTTTAATGGCAAGAAGGGCCAAGAAGGGTTCTGGATCCATGCCATGGAGCAAGAGAAATGTTTCCCGTCTGAAAGCGTGGAATGGAGTGCTAGGGATTGGTGGGGTGGTTGTGACCAGCCATGCCAGAAGAGTCCAAGGTGCAACCCATTTGCTTTTGGCTCAGGGACAGCTGGCAGCTGGCCAGTGCTCAGTCATCTTATTCTTTGCCCCTGCGGGTCCTAGTAATTGGCAGTACTCGCTGGATGAGTCATGCTTGCTATCAATCAGTAATTGTGTTGTATAGTCATCAGTCCAAATGTCAACTAAATCAAACACATTGAATCAGCCTCTGTGGTGGATCCCTCTTCTTGGTTCTCTGTCTTCACACCCTGTTTGTTTCCTTTCTGTGATGACTTATCAGGATGTATTGTCATTATTTTATTTCTTTATGGTTCCCCCTTCATAATTTCAATTCAGTAGCTTGGAAGGTTGGTGAACTCAATAGCCATGTCAATTTCACTCACAGCTCCCAACAGGAGACTGATACATTGAGGGTGCTTATTAAGTGTCAGTTGAAAGAATGAATAACCCAGTCTGTAGCTCATCATTTACTCTACCCCATTTCATTATAATTTCTATAACTTGGTTTTTCTTCCTTAAAGGCAGAAGAGAAGAAATACAGAGAGCATAATTTCTGTATTATGACAGAAGGGCGGCTGTCATTTACTGAGCTCTGATAAGAGGCCATGCACTTTGATGGGCAAAGTCTCATATTACCTTCATGAGGGCGCCTAAGACAGGCACTGCCCTCCTTCTCATTTTGCAAATGAGGAAAGCCAGGCTCAGCTAGACTAACTCAGCTGTCTGAGGTCTCATAGCTGGAGCGTGGTGCAACACAGGTCCATCCAGCTTCAGGGCCCTGCTCTTTGCTTCCTATGTCAGTGTTTCAAAAATTTTGGTTCACTATTGCAAAGCAGAAATAGAGACACAGATGTAAAGAACAAGCATATAGATACCAACTGGGGGAAAAAGGGAGTGGGATGAGTTGGGAGATTGGGATGGACATATATATACTACTGCGTATAAAACAGATGACTAATGAGAACCGACTGTGCGGCACAGGGGACTCTACTCAGTGCTCTGTGGTGTCCTGAGTGGGAAGGGAATCCAAAAAAGAGGGGGTTTTGTATATGTATAACTGATTCCCTTTTCTGTATAGCAAAAACCAACACAACATTGTAAAGCAGCTATACTCCAATAAAAAGAAATTTCTGCTTCAACTCTGGCTGCACGTTGGAATTACCTTGGAGTGAAAAATATGTTTGATTGTCTTCTGTTGTGTGTGTGCGCGTGTGCTCAGTCATGTCCGACTCTTTGCAACTGTATGGACTGTAGCCCTCCAGGCTCCTCTATTCATGGGATTATCCCAGCAAGAATACTGGAATGGGTTGCCATTTCCTCCTCCAGGGGATCTTCCAGACCCAGGAATCGAACCCATGTCTCCTGTGGCCCCTGCATTGGCAGGTGGATTCTTTACTGCTAGCACCACCTGGGAAACCTCACCTTCTATTATTCTGATTTAAGTAGTCTGTGATATTGCCTGCACATCAGGTTGTTGTTTTTTTTTAAAATCTAGCCTCATCTCCCACTTCTGCCAATGCATAGTCAAAATTGAGATCTTTTGCCCTGAAAAGCACGAGATAAACATAGAGCTGGTCAAGCAGTTTTGCTTGGGGGCAGAACTTCCTGGAAAAGGCTTTAATGATAGTGCATCATGGTCCCCTGGGATAAATGCACAACCTGGAGAGGAGAGGGCTCTGGGTAGGACTTCCCTTCAAAAGCAAGACCTGACTTTACTCATCTGTATTATGAGGATGATGACAATTCTGGCTTGTTTAGCTGTGAACCTAGAATCTTAGGCTGGAAGTGAACTTAGAAACCCAAGCTGGTGAAAGGGCTACCAAACCCAGTGGAAAGTCCAGGGGTGGGTGGTGGTGGCGGCGGGGGGAGCAGAGGGGCAGGAAGAGTGCTGTCAGATGGCACACCACTCACTGACCCTAGAGTGTATGTCTCAGTTCCAGCCACCTTTCCATTTCCTGCCCTGGACAAGTGAAAAGTCCCCATTTGCCAAGTATAACATACTTGAAATATATGGTACATGGGGAATTTAGCTTTCTCTGGGAGAAACCCTCTTCACTCCCCCAATACACTGAAAAAGGGAAGCTCACTTGAAAGTCAAGCATTATGAGCATAGAATTATTGACACTTGTTTCTAAATTACAAATGAAAGGGGCTTTAGCTCACTTGATCCTTCTCTATTCACGATTCTCGGGCCTCCCTAGTGGCTTAGACAGTAAAGAATCCCCGTGCATTACAGGGTTTGATCCCTGGGTTGGGAAGATCCCCTGGAGGAGGGCATGGCAACCTACTCCAGTACTCTTGTCTGGACAGAGGAGCCTGGTGGGTTACAGTACATGGGATCGCAAAGAGTCAGAGACGACTGAAGCGACATAGCATGCGCTCACTCATGATTCTCACAGGAGGACATTGAGATTCATAGAAATAACATAGTTTGCCCAAGGTGGCAGAATTTGCCGGCTGACAAACCAGGACCTGGAACAAAGTTCATTGACTCAAATCCACTGTGTTTTCTACAATTCCACCCTGAAGCATTATTATTATTGTCATTATCATTGTTATTATTTTGGTGTGTATGGAGGGAGTGGGTAGAAGCAATGTAAACAGGGATGGCAGTCAGAGTATATAACACTTGGTTAGTTTTGCTCTTTGTTCTAAAGTTCCTAGGGATTAGAGTCCTTTTGAGAACAAAAATTATGTTTGGGGAGCTGGATTTGGTTCTCCAGTATTTGTCATCTGGAGACTTTGGTATTATGACTTTTGTGGATGTTTGACTTTTAATACATTTAGGGCAAATATTTCATTTTTTTCCACAAGTATAAAAAATGGTTTATTCTTATCACTCCCAGCAGTTGAAAGTGAAAGTTGCTCTGTCGTGTCCAACTCTTTGCGACCTCATGGACTCATGAGTCCATGGGATTCTCCAGGCAAGAATACTGGAGTGGGTTGCCATGCCCTCCTTCAGGGGATCTTCCCAACCCAGGGATCGAACCCAGGTGTTCCATGAAGCAGGCAAATTCTTTGACCGTCTGAGCCGCCAGGGAGAGGGAAATTTTTGAGACTGAGTTTTCGGAGGAGCATTTATCGTCTTCTCCCTCAATGCATGTTTCATTTTGCCTACAGCCACTAGCTGGGAACCAATGAAATGTCAATGCGACCATTTTTTGACCCACAGACATGGCAGTTTAATATGCTCCAACCTAATATTGGCCGAGCATCAGTGGTGACTCCAGATACTGCTCTGGAAATGGAAAGAGATGAATGAGTTTAACCCCTTCAATTCTGGCTGATTGCTGTTGTCATGAGTGACAGAATGTGTGGTTTCAAAGATCTGGGTCCAAATTCTGGCTCTATCAAATACTAATATGACTTTCTCTGGCCCTTCTTTCTCCTTTTTTAGGGGTGTTTAGTGTGAGCTTAAGCTGCTTAACTACAGAATTCCCTAATTCATGAAAGGAACTCATCATATTCTGTGCTCCTGTTCCTTTCCTCCATCTGATCAGAGTGGTACAATCTGTTGGGCTTCACAATCAATTTGTCATAAGGTTTGTTATAACCTGTGAAAAATCAGTTGCCATTTTGGATTCAAATACATGGAGAACTAGATGCATTTTAAAACTTCGAGAGATTATCTTTGGACCTTAATCTAGAAAGAAAAATAAATGCACACATGGACAAAAGAACTGGTCTAATTATTAAAATTCTGTGGCTTTCAATGCCAGTTTATTAAGTTACATCTATTAAATACTTTAACATGTACAACATATCATTCACAGTGATTGAATACATACAGTAGTGCCAGAAGACATGGGATTAGTTAAGAACATATCCAACAGCATACAATATGCAGTTTACCTTGGGTTTGTGATGTTTTAACATAAAACATAAAATCAATAAAAGCACATGGGGCTTATCATTAAAACCAAGTGAACACCTACATTTGTTTAATCTTTTCACCCCTGAAACAAAAGGGGGGAGATTACATATTTCCTGACTTTACAAATAAAGTCATCTGATGAAGTTCAGCTTCTTTAATTACTCAACATTGTTGGTCTCCCTCTACCTGAACTCATACGACACGAGAGTGGGACTTGCCTGTCATATTCTTTGTTGTCTCGACTCTTCAGCATCTAGGTAAGCACTGTCATGTAACAGATGTGCAAGAAGGTGAGTGAGCCATGGATGACATGGAAAGATTACTAGTCTGGGTGTCAGGAGATATGCCTTCTAGCCTCACACTGCTACTTGTTACTGCCTGGCATTGGCCATTCACATCACCTTTCTGAGTCTGGGTTCCTTCATCCTTAAAATGATATAACTTGGAGCAAATAAACTCTACAGTCCTCTAAAATTCCATGACATGCTCTATTGGTCACAATCTCAGAGTCACTTGTATTGGACAGTCTCTGAGAAAGAAGGAAATGGCAACCACTTCTAGGCTGCTGCTGCTGCTAAGTCGCTTCAGTCGTGTCCGACTCTGTGTGACCCCATAGACAGCAGCCCACCAGGCTCCCCTGTCCCTGGGATTCTCCAGGCAAGAACACTGGAGTGGGTTGCCATTTCCTTCTCCAATGCGTGAATGTGAAAAGTGAAAGTGAAGTCGCTCAGTCGTGTCCGACTCTTCATTACCCCATGGACTGCAGCCTACCAGGCTCCTCCATCCATGGGATTTTCCAGGCAAGAGTAGTGGAGTGGGGTGCCATCACCTTTTCTGACTTCTAGGCTAGAAGCCCTGAAACATTGACAAGGCCTTCCAGGTTATTAATAATCAAATAGAACACACATAAATCAATTTAAAAATGGCCACAAAGATTTGGAAAAGACCTCAGAAATCCTTTGACTCAATTCTTCTTCTCACCTCAATGAAGGAATGGTTTCTACAAAAGCCTTAGGATGAGTCCTTCACTTGAATATGTTCTGGGACTAAACAGTCACTCTCTGGGAACTCTATTCAGGGATAGAAAGTTCATTTGGATATCAAGGCAGAAACGGTGACCCTGTAACTTCAACTTCTTAGCCTTAGTTCTTTCTTCTAGGGAAATAAAGAAATCTCTTCCCCTTTCTACATCACCCCATTGATACTTGATATTTCTCACGTCTTCCTCTAATTTCTCCTCCAGTTATTAAGAGGAATACTATTTAATAAGAGCAGAGGGTAATTGGTGAGCCTAGGATTATGACTCAGGAAGCGAGTACCCCAGCTCTAGTTCTGCTGTTAGCTCATTGTGTGGTCCTGAATACGTTCCGAAAGGGCTGGTATGGTACTTTTTTCTTAAAATGGGATGATGGAAGAAGGGATGGCAGGGGGCAAATGTGTATCAGAGCTTGGAAAGTTGTAACTATGGTTGTCAGAGTGGGGCAGGGCATAGATGTGACTATTCTGACCCTCACTCTCTCACTGTTGGAGCAAAAGCATTCAGGGGTTAATAGTCCACTGAATTCTTCCCAGGCCCAGCTGCCAACAGGATGTAATAGCTCTTAATATCCAGAATAAGGGTGCATCCTTTAAAAAATTTCTCCTAAAAACGGCAGAATCCTTCCCGGGCTCTGGGTCCTGGGAGAGCGAGAAATCTTGAGGAAAGTGACTTCCGCATGTGTTTTGCAAGATGCA
Organism: Ovis aries; assembly: GCF_016772045.2. NCBI lineage: Eukaryota > Metazoa > Chordata > Mammalia > Artiodactyla > Bovidae > Ovis > Ovis aries. The sequence continues at coordinate 9,010,807 of NC_056055.1, read as the reverse complement.
GCGTATAAACAGTCCTGACCTAAAGAATGAATCCCCAGTGTCACAATCATGAAAATACGACTGGGAAAGGACTTGGGAAGATACCTTGCAAGAGAAACTTGGCAACAGACGTGCCCTATGCAGTGAGCTAGTTGAACTTTTACAATCCAGAGGGGTTACCAACAACCACAGGGGTGGCATTTCCCCTGGGGCAGTGTAGGTTTGATTGAAATGGGGTCCAGGGCTCTGGCACTCCCTGTTACTGAACTGAACCAGACACTTTTCAGAATGGGACAGTGCACCGCTTCATGTCCTACTGTACCTTAACCAAACAGTTCAAGAGGCTTAGTAGCTTAAGCAAGTTTGTTCTGCCAAATAGATCTAAACCAGGGTCAAAATGCTAGTGACCCCATGCATTTTGATCGCGGTTCCTGTACTGGCTGAGAAACACAGGCTTTTCAAAACATATGAGTTATCCTTAAAGTTCTAATAGCGTCATTGGTGTTGATGGATTATCTTCTCTAATCCAGAAGATAATAAAAACCTTTTTCTATATGTGGCTTAGCTAGTGGGTTTTACCATAAAAAGTATCTTTGTTTTCTCTCCTTTTATTTATGGAGAACTGTCCTTGAATAGCTATTTAAAAAACCACTTAGGGTAAGCACAAGTCATTTTGTTAATGATTATCCTTCATCAAATGGTACCCATTTTCATAATGAGAAAATACCCACATGCCTAAAGCTAGCAAATTAATTAGCTAATACAACCAAAATAAATTAAAAGACCTACCGACAGTGGGGGCACTAAGCAGTTAGAATGAACATATCTGAAGAGAAAATAATTTATCTTTGTATCCCCAGGACAAGAAGGTACTCAGTAAATGTTTGTGGAATTGATTTGAGTTCAGCCTTCTCATAGACTTAGAACCAGTAAAACATTTTCTCCCTAAATTAACTATTTCCCAAAGCATGTAAGCATGTTCCTTTTCCCCTTCTAAATCTTTGAATGCACCCCATTTACTCCTTTTAGGGGACCATCACAAACTTAAAAAGCATTCCCTCACCTCATTTTCACAACTAGTGTACTAATTTTTGTCATGGAAATAATGCCAAGGAAACAGAAGTTCTGACTTGAGTCCCACTTGGCCTACTTAAACAATAAAAGGAATATCAAAGAGGATTTAACAAATTCAGCATTAACAGAGACGTTAACATTTCATTTCAGCAATGAAAACTTGAGCAAAATTACAATCTTCAATAATCTAGAGCAAAACATATATGTGGTGGGGATTTTTCCAAAGCCTCAAGTCTTTTAGGAGAGTAGGAAACTCCTATATTTCAAATAAACTTCCAAATTCACCAGATTCCCTATGGAACAGAGGGAAGATTTGAAGGCCCTTGGTAAGGGGTTCTTTTCAGAGGAGGGGAAAGTGAGCAGGCCGCCCTGGGCACCTCTGTGAAAATCCTTTTCCACATCCCAAGTTGCTTGGTGCTCACATGCAGATGCAGGCAGCGCGTTTTATTTCCTTAACAGAATGTTAGTTCTGACCTAGAGCCAGGCTGGAGTCATTGATAAAAACATTCCTGAATTGCAAATAACTATTGTTCTAGGAGCTGGTGGAGGGAACATTCTCTTATCAAGCTGGTTTTGTAGTTACTGAGAAACCTTTCCTTTCTGCTTTAAGTAAAGGGTAATTCCTCTGACTGAGATGCCCTTTCCCCAGGCCATCTGCTGCCCGCCCACCTCCTTTCAGGGCTCAAGCTTCACTTCCCTTGTAAAGAAACTTTTGAACCAGGTGGAAGGGACCACGCCCTACTCTTTGCTCATGCTGAGCCCTTTGCTGACTGGAGAAACTGAGGGCTTCAGAGCCTTAACCTCCCAACTAAGAAATTAGAAATTAATTTTTATTTACTTATGTATAGCTCAACAAGTGTTGGTCAAGTACTGCTCCACTAGTCATCGTGTTCAGGAAGCCCGTCATACACGTCTCTGCCTCTGCGGTAACGAGTAAGAGTGAAGTGAAGTGAAAGCTGCTCAGTCGTGTCCAACTCTTTGTGACCCTGTGGAATAGTCCATGGAATTCTCCAGGCCAGAACACTGGAGTGAGTAGCCGTTCCCTTCTCCAAGGGATCTTACCAACCCAGGGATCGAACCCAGGTCTTCTGCATTGCAGGCGGATTCTTTATCAGCTTAGCTACCAGGGAAGCCCAAGTAAGAGTGATGTCATTGCCAGGTTTGCCTGCAGACCCACCTGTGAGGTCTCTCACAATAGGGGATATCTATAACAAAGGCCAAGGTGCTGGAGACCACTCCCCAGGTCACACTGAATACTCGCGGGCTTCACAGAATGCCCAAAGCTAACGTGTTTCATCCCCATGAGCTCATTTGATCCTGGGAAACAAATTGACGGATTCCTCCTTTACAGACAAATCAAGAGAGGTTAAGAGAACAAGAATGTCCCTCCAACGTTTGACATATGGGTGCAGGAAAATCATACAGATTTGAGGATCATAGAGGATATGAATTCATAGAAGCACAGGAAGGACCTCAGTGTTCTGCCTCTTCTTCAGGAAAGACGCCTTGGCTGGGCTGATGAGCCAATTCCACATTTAAATCCCTTTGAATATTTTCAAAGTACCCATATAACACTCTGCATATAAAGTGAGTCAAACCTCAAAGCACATCTCAGTTAACATCTCCAGATTTGGTGATTGGCATTTTCCCTCCAGGGAATAAGTCCATTGTCTCTTGGGATCAATCAGCTTTGCTATATGATTGGTCTGTTTGCTAGAACTCTTGTCTTCAAGTTTCTTGAATGGCCGAATCAGCTGGTTGTCTTACATAGTGAGGAGAGCTCCAGAAATCTTATATTTAACAGTATCCGGTGATATTTGTTAGGAGTTGGAATTAGACCTTGAAATACATTGAGTGGTATTTGACCAGGAGCCAGGTATCCATATACATTTGGGTAGAGTCTGTCTCGTTCTTCATGGCGTGGTTTGGTTTAGCACACACATAAAAGGTACTCAAGAACACTGTGCTGAATAGGTGTGTTGTATTTTTAATATGCATGTGGAACTCACAGTTGCTTGTTTTGATGCATGTGTACATAATAAAAAGAAAGGTAGTTTTTCTCATTTGGCACAGATGGCATGAAAATGAATTCCTTTTCTTGAAGAACATTTATGAGAAATATCAGTTCTTTTTTCTTTTTTTTGGTAAGGTATTAAAGTATGTGTTTGGGGGAACTGATGAAGGATTTTGCCTCTGAAGTGTTTGGACTATTTCTGGGGCTTTGAATTTTGTTTTTAAGTTTCCTGAACTGAAGCAAATGCTGCATAATAAAATTGAACAGTACCTAGGCCCTCTTCTTGACAAATGCATAGGAGCCAGGCATGGAAATGTTCCATTCATTTGGTGATCAGTGTTTTAATGTTTAGAAACTCACCGCTCTTCCAGGCAGCTCTGATAATAGGTCTGCTCTCTTCTGCCTTTTTTCTGATTAGTATTCTCATCCGTCAGGTACATAAAGTATGAATTTTTGGCCCCTAAATTTCTTAACCGCTGTCTCATCAATGCTCCGACAAAGCCTCCTGGTTATAATTACGAGTGAGGAAAATTAGGACCTAAGAAGCAGACGACCTCCGTACAATGACATCTGTCTCGCCACTATAGCAAGAAGGCTCCAAAGAAGGTTTTATCTTCTTTTGTGTAATCTACCAAAGAGATATCACTGACATTCACCATCAGCTTGTCCCCTTCATTCAAGGAGAACATGGCCCCTAAGTAGATGGGCTGGAACCAGTTGCTGCCTATTTCACACACTGACTTGGTGCCCATTAAGAGCTGGGTTGGTTCGGGGTAGCTGTCTGTTACCTTGGTGATGACCACAATGATGGAGTCTGGTTTGTTTGGTTGCCTCCCTTTGCTGATTTCACCACACTCAGATATGGTCCCTCGGAAGGTCACCTGCGAGTAAACAAAGTAGTCTCCCGACTCTGGGATCACCAGGAATTTGTTGGTGTAATTCATCCGGTTCTTGGTGAAGGCCAAGCCAAGTTCATGTTCCCAGTGTAGAGCTGGGAACTGATTTTTCAAGGGCTGCATGGGAGTCTGTCTCACAACTGCAAAGACAAGAGGGTGGTTTCATTGCTTGTGTCAGAACCTAAGGAATTTGCTAAGAAGAATCTTACATCATTTTCAAAGAGTAAAGAGATTGGATAAAACCAACGCTAACAGTCTCCTTGAGAAGGAATGAGTAGAGGATGTGTGAATGGACATACACTTCTGTTCAGAGAGTAGCATCTTAGGCAGGTGACCTCAAGCAAATCATTTTGCCTCTCTGGACTTGAATTTTCCTGTTTGATAAATTTGAATTTTTTCCGAGCCCTGTGATCTTGGAAACCAAAGAAGGTTAAAAAAAAAATCTCCTACTCTCCTTTCTCCAGGCACCTGAAATTCTGTCCACCTTCAACCTGATCCTCAACCTGAGCCACCCTCCTGAAAATATGCTGGCCTCAGGATAAAGCATTCACTGAGCTGATCAAGCCAAACTTCCATTCTACTTCCCCATACATGGTTCTTTTTAGCTGTATGTGCTCCCTTCTATAAAAGGAAAACCCTTCAGCCTATCTCTTGAGAAACTTGCAGACTTTATGGTCCGAGGTCCTTCCGTTTGCAAGTCTCTTCCCTCTCTGACCTCCCCACTTTGCATAAAGTATTTTGCATAATCCTTTTGCATAAAGTATTTATTAAAGAGGATTTGTGTTTTTTTGTGCTTTTCCTTAAAACAACAACAAAAAAAAATTAAAAAAATGAAAATGAAAAGGAGATAATACCAGTGGAAAGGATTAAAAGATAATGTATGTTAGGAACATCCTCTAAACTACATTCACTTTTACTAGCCTTTTGGTTTCGGAAATGCTCTGCTACTGAGAGAGATGTCAGAGAGAGTCATGTACCCTATCACTCCCTTCCAATGCCTATTCCAAAGCCACGTGAAACACAGGCAGTAATTAATAAAAATTTAGCATGCAGAACACCAGAGATCCAAAAGATTTTGCAATGCTTCTCCCACATCAAAAGGGCCAAAATGTAAGCCAAAAAACCACAGACTTGAGTGAAAGAGACCAGGACTCTGGGCCCCCGAGGCCCTGTTCTAATCCTGACTCTATAACATGGAGGCTCTTCTGTCTGAAACTCAGTCTCCTGTCTGTGAACTGGAGACAAAGCTCTCTCCTAGTCTTGTTCTAAAGACCAGACCAGTGGTAGAGATGTGGACGTTTTTATCGTGATGGCTGGAGACAGTGTTACTTCTATATATATTTATTCTCTTTCCCCAAATAAGCTAACTTCTTTCATTTTGACATTAAAAAATAAACCTTTTTCATTTTATATATACTTTATTATGTTTTAATGTTTGCATTATTTAAAATGGTGGCTCAGACAGTAAAGTATCTGCCTGCAATTTAGAAGACCTTGGTTTAATCCCTGGGTCGAGAGGATGCCCTGGAGAAGGGAATGGCTAACCACCACAGCTTTCTTGCCTGGAGAATCCTATGGACAGAGGAGCCTGGCGGGCTACAGTCCATGGGCTTGCAAGTTGGACACAGCTGAGCGACTAACATTTTCATTTTCACATACATTATATAGAACATAGGAATGAACGCTTTTTATGAGGCTTTGTCGATAGCAGAAAAAAAATGAATAGAATCAAACCGTTGATTCAAACCATTGATTGCAAATAAGATAACCTGCAATAAAACTGGTGCTTTTCAGAAAAAATAAAAACACGTTTTAATTTCCTACAACTGCTTTTGAAATTCATAGCAATAACCATTATGTACTGTTGGCCACAGTTTGGGGATAGGTTATGTTTAAAGAAGTGTTCAGCAAACTTCTCACTTGTTAAGTGACCAAAACCTGGTTCCCAGATTTTCTAAAGTGTCTTTCCCATTGCTGACTACATTGTGACTTCTTCTGCGATTACGACACATGTTTAGAATGTGTGTGGTCTTTCCTGATCCCTGCACTGAGTGGGCCCTGGCAGCTCTGTTGTTTCTCTGCAAAATCTGTAAAAGCCATTTTTACCAGTCACCTCTAATAGTCTCTACTCCTTCTTTGTGGGTGATGCAATAGATTTTTAAAAAGTCATTTCCTGGAACATCCCTGGCAGTCCAGTGGTTAAGACACCACGTTTCCACTTCAGGGGACACGGGTTCCATTCCTGGTCAGTGAATTAAGATCCCGTATGCCAAGTGCAGTCAAAAATTAGAGAGAGAGAGAAAAAAAGCTTAATTTCAGATGATTAGAAGCAAAAGCATATATTTTCTAGACAAGGTAAGTTCTGTTAAATTGGTATGCAATTAGCTAGGTCAACACAGCAGCAAGCAAGACTTTGAGTAGCGAGTATGTTGTAGTGGAAATAGTTGGAGTCAGTCTCAAATCTCAACTCTTCCTCATCCTGTGACTTGGGAAAGTGAATTTAGTTGTCTGAGCCTCCGTTTCCCCATCTTACTGGGCTGATAGGCAGCTTGAAAGAGATCGTGAACGTAAAATGTCTACATAGCGTTTAGTTTTCAAAAGTGTTAGTCGCTCAGTTGTGTCTGACTCTCTGAGACCCCATGGACTGTAGCTCGCCCGGCTCCTCTCTTCATGGAATTCTGCACGCAAGAATACTAGAGTGGGTTGGCGTTCACTTCTCCAGGGAATCTTCCTGACCCAGGGATCGAACCCGGGTCTCCTGCATTGCAGGCAGATTTGTTACCACCTGAGCCACTAGGGAAAACAGCAGTGCTTGAGACATATTAGAAGCTCAGTAAACCTGGGATAGATTCCTGTTCCAATTTCCATTCCCCCCACTCAATAGGAAAAGGAGTGGCATCTCCATACTTGGTTTCTAGGATTTTCCTGCCAAGCCTGTTCAGTATCTCCCATTTTCATAGGTAAATGGTGAGTGATAGCAACTGACATCTCCCTGGCCCTCATCCTCACTTAGGACTCACCACAGTTCCCACTTGGTCAAACATTAAGGCAAATGTGGGCCACAGGGATATCCCTTTGTGGGTTGCAGACTTTGTTATAGGTCAGAAGAATATGCTTCTTTTAACGCTCTAGTATTTCAGTGGGTTTTTAATACATCCTGCTGCACTGTCTTGCTTTCGTTTCTGGAGTCTTAGAAGTATGTGTGACTCCAGACACAGGTGTCAGGACTGTCAACACTAAACTTGGGAATCTGACCAACTGGTGATGCTAAGAGATTGCTCTTAATCTTTTCACAAATGAAAATTCTTTAGAAATACCTAGCTGAATGTAAATGTCCAATAACTTCATCTTGAATAGAGCACAGATGGACTCAATAAATTGGCAACTCAGGGGAGCATTCATCTTTGACTAGATTTATAATTATATGACTCTCTGAATCTGAGGAAAGCCATTTCTGAATGACCAAGTGTGAAAATGAAGGGAGAAATGATAGAGAAGGAGGAGAGCTGATAGAATCCAAAAGAAAATGCCCAAGAAACAAAGGGGCTTTGGACCCTTCAAGGGAGGAAGAAATCTGAAAACCCTTGACTGAGTCTTGTTACCAAGGGGTGTGGTTTCTGTTTTAAAGCTACACACTTGAGTTTTGGCAAACACTGAAAGAAACTTCAGGTCCATGGCCCATAGCCTCTTCGAAAACACACTCAGAAGATATTACCTGTCAGGTGTGCCCTTGGTTTCTCCCTGTCAGTTCCAGGAGGTACATCTGTAAGGAAAGGAGAAAAATGCTTGTATGAGTGGGAGGGTGACTGGAGTGAAGACAGCATTTGGGGAGTTGCATGGTGCCTGCAACCGGAGAGAAGCATTCTTCTCCTCCAGCTTGGTTCAGGGTTCCCTCCACCCAGGGGCAGGGCAGCCTCAGAAGAAATAATCTTGAACACAAGTGACTCTTGACCCCATGACTTTGGCCAAGTTATCCAACCTGAAACTCTGTTTTCTCATATCTAAGATGGGCACATCAGTTCCTACCATGGATGATGAGTGCTCAACATGACTCCTGGCACGTGGTTGGTGTTCAGCAAAGCTCATCTTGCCTTTCCTTTGCTTTTGTCTGTTCTGTGGGAGCTGATTGGCCTTCTTCATTGTCCCTTCAACTGTATTTTCTGAGCCATCTGAATGTGCTAACAGAATTAGCTGGGGACTGCCCTGTAGCCACGTGACCTTGGCAAATCCCCTTCCCTCTCTGGACCTCTGTTTCCCTGTCAGTTCTCAGAGATGATTATATTGGAACTGTGTTCTAACTGTAGTAATAAAGATGACGCTATTGATGATAAAAAGAAAAATTACTGCATACATTTGATGTGCTAGGTATTGCAAAAATACCTTTCTAGGAGTTAACTTAATCCACACTAACCTTGGGAGGTTGGTACTATTGTCACCATTTTTATAGGTGAGTAAACTGAGATCGAGGAAGGTGAAATTATTTGTTTCAAGACTGTCAACTCCACAGGCCATACACTTGGCCATGGCACCATTCTGCCTTCCTAGTGACTGAGGAGGAGCCTCACTTTTCCTCTGAGTCTGCATCTGAACTTCCCACATACCAGAACTGTAAGAAACGTTCTTGCACCCCGCAAGAAATGGCATAAAATATGAATACACTTACAAGCTCGCTGATGTGAAGGTCCAATCTCCTGTTCTTTTTGAGTCTGTTGGGAAAGAAAGACATGGTTCAGGTCATCTGTGGTCCTTTTGACCCACTGCCCATATCATGAGCACAGTTAAGATGCTGCTGCTACCCAGCCTTGGTCCTCAGAGATAAGGGAGATGGGCATGGGAATATTGGGTTGATGGAAGTCTTGCACCCAAGCGCTCTCCTTTCCTCTTCCAGCACCCCAATGACCTTTCTCTCTCCTAGGCTTGTCTCTGAAGCTCAGCTTTAAAATTTTGTCCTGAGAGCTTTTCCTGCTCCGTTCTAGGGCACTCTGACATCTTATCGTTGCTTCTGTTATTTGAACAAATAGCCACAGTTGCTTTATTTTCTTTTCTTCAGCACAATTTAAAAATTGGAACTGTTGCAAAAAATGAGACTGAAAAAGAAATGACTATACTCTCTCATCATCACCCTCCATAATTCTGCCTATTGCTTTGTAATATATGAAGACTTTTCCATTCTTGCAACCCTAGTTTGTGAGCCATTTCAGATACCAAAGGGTAGTTAGTAACTGCTTTGGGGGGTAGACAGACTGGATTTGAATCCTGGTTCTACCATATATTAACAGTATAATCTTGAGCAAGATACTTCCACTCTGAGCTTTGGCATTTTCATTTGAAAAATGGGAATAATAACATCCCCAGCAACAGATAACCCCTGGGTCAGAGATGAAGAAAACGTATGAGTCAGTGTGGAGAAGGCCTAGGAAATGAAGAACCACCACTCATAAGACCTGCATACGAACTCAGGAGCAAAACTAAGTTCTTAGTTTAGGAATAAGATCACTGTCTTACATTATCCAATGTCCTCTTCTCTGCTACAATTTTGACTCAACTCAGGCTCTTTTGATTTGGTTCTTGTAGCTACATAGTCCACGTGACCACTGATCATAGTGTCACCATGAACACTTGGTTAATTTTACATTTTAAAATTCATGTGTGTATGTGTGTGTGTGCTTGTGAATGAGAAACTGTGTGAGTAAGAGAGAAGACAGTTTTATCAGTGGGAGAGGGTGTAAGTCAATGTGTTTTTGCATCTGTGTGTCTACACATGTTGTGTGTGCGGATTCTCTGCATAGGCACACTTGGTCTTATGGATGTAGCTGGGTTGTTGTTGGGTCTAGGTCGGAGCAGTTCTGTGATAACAGTGATCTTGTTAGAGCCCAGGCCGCCAGGCTTGTGTGACTCCCAAGACACGTTGCCTGACATCTACGGGAAGCCTCCCACCCGCATTGCCTAATGACTCTCTCCCCTCCCAGCGCCCTTTTCTCCACTTCCTAGTTGTGTGTTGTGTTGATGGTGCCACTACTGCTTCTCTTCAGTTACCAAGCCTGAAATTTGCTGGTTTCTTTCTTCTTACACAAACCCAAGTATTATTTTTATTTTGAAAATTTTGTCATTCATGCCTCTACTCCAGGTTTCAGCACACTGCTCTCCTGGATCCTTCCCACAGCCTCCTAACAGGTCTTCCTCCACCTGGTTCCTTCTTTTCTTGAACCCATCTCTTAAGCTGCCTTCAAAGGCCTTTTTCTGAAGCATCACTCTGAGACACAACTCTGTTCTTAAACCTTCAGTGCCCCCTCTAACCTTTCAGACACAGTGCTAAATGCTTATGTTGGAATTCAAGTCCCAGCTCCCACCCCAGCCTTGTTATCCACTATTTATCCCTTTCCACGTTCTCTTTGGCTTCCCTGGTGGCTCAGCGGTCAAGAATCCACCGGCAGTGCAGGGGACACTTGAGACACAGGTTTGATCCCTGCATCAGGAAGATCCCCTGCAGGAGGGCATGGAAACCCACTCCACTATTCTTGCCTGGAGAATCTCATGGACAGAGGAGCCTGCTGGGCTACAGTCCCCAGGGTCACAAAGAGTCGGACACGACTGAGCGACTGGGCAAGAGAAGCAGCAGGTTCTCTCTACTCCAGGCATGAGACGCAACCAAGTGAATGATTCAAGAGACCCGAAAAAGGCCGTAAATGCAGCCTTATTTGTTCCCTAAGGAGCTGCACTGTGCTGTGCTGAGCCCTTCATGTGCTTTACCTCCTTCATCCTGGCAGTGAGTCTCTGCAGTAGGTGCTCTTTATATCCTCATGTTGAAAATTAGGCCTAGGGACACTAAGAAACTTGCCCAGTGTCTTATACCTGGAAAGTGGAGGAGCAGGGCTTTAGCCCAGGCCAACTGACTCCAGAATCCCAAGTCCTCAGCCATTATTCCTTCTAACTTCTGGGCAAGTTCCTCATCTGCTGAGGTGGATGGATAAGTGCTAGAGGTTCCATGCACTGTGGCAGTGGGGGAAACACAGAGTCCAGAAAACAGGAACTTGGCCCAGAAGTGGGGGAATCAGGGGGAATTACCCTTGAACTGAGTCTTACAGGTATTAGCCATGTAATAGAGATAATGACCATTTTGGACAAGGCCGGAAGCTTGTGCAAGAGTGAAGAGGCTCAACAGAGCATTGCTGCCAAGTGAACACATTATATGCTTTTAGCATAGCGCCATGAGCACATTCGTCTTTGAACACTTAAACCCAATCAACATGATGACTTATCCAGCATGAAGACCTTGGATGAACTTGATAGGCAGGGAAGCAGCCTAGAAATGAGCTTACTCTGTAGCTGTTTCCTTTCCTTACTTGTTATTGACACAGCTGATGAAGGACTTGACCCTCTGGCAAGGCAGGAAACTGAAGGTGAGTTTTAAGAGAGAACTGGGTAGCCTGGTTGCATCCCCTGGTGTAGGAAACGGTACCTTCCCCGGTTGGCCTTCTACTTCATTGATTTCTTCACTGAGAGATCTTTGTGAACATCTTGCTTATTTTTGTCTAAGCAGACTTTCAGCTAAGAGTCTGGAGCATTTCTCATGGCTCAGAGTCCGATTGTCTTTAGCAAGAATTTGGGAGTGAACACATTTCCCTATTTGCTCTGCTGGATTTCTGTAACTTGGGCACACATTTTATTTTCATATATGGATGGATGTGTGTGGGTTTGAAGTGGCCCACCCAGCATGCTACCAAACATCTGGAGGCTGTGATAGTGCCTGCCAGTTGGCAGGTTTGAAGAACAAAACATTCCAAGGGTCTCCAAGAAGAGGGTCAGCTGGGACTCTCTTTCCGCGAACAGCATCTAAAGCCTTCCATTGCTATGTCTCTCTCTTTCTTTAAAAAATGATTTATCTATTTCTATTTTTGGTTGTACTGTCTTCGTTGCTGCATGCAGGCTTTCTCTAGTTGTGGCAAGCAGGGGCTTCTCTGTGTTGTGGTGCGTGGCCTTCTCATTGCGGCGGCTTCTCTTGCTGAGGAGCACAGGCTCTAGGGCACGCCGGCTCAATCGTTGCAACTCATGGACGCTAGAGCATGTGCCCAGTGGTTGTGGCCCATGGACCTAGTTGCTCCATGACATGTGGAGTCTTCCTGCAGCAGGGATTGAACTCGTGTCCCTGGCATTGGCAGGAGGATTCTTATGCACAGTAACACCAGGAAAGTCCACTTTTTCTCTTAATAATCACTCTATCATGGAAGGAAGATGACTGTGATGAGAAGCAGGAATGAATAAACAGGAGATTTGAGAGGATGAAACAGAAAGTTTTCGAGGCAAGGTTGATGCACGTGTCCTGGCTCAATGCCTGTTGCTCTCAAGGTGGTTGCTTAGGAAAAATGTCAGTAAGTGGCTTACTGTCTTCCAACCCTGACTCCTGTTTATCACTTTTGGTTATTCTGGGGTACCAAGGAGATGATGGCTCCTGAGAAGTGCTGGTTACTGCAACATTAGCTCACAAATCTGAATAAATACGGAATCCAAGAGCACCCCTGAGAAATATAATTTTCTTTCCCATATCTATTTCCCATTAAATGCCTTCTCAAATCACTGGCTGAGAACAAGGATCCAAGTTTTATTTCCCCTTAAGAGCGTTTATCACTCCCTGAAGAGTTATTGCTTATTTGTGGGCTGATTGCTTCGTCTCTCTAGCAAGACTTGGTCTGGCTTGCTCATCCCCACATTCCTAGCACCTCAGACAGTGCCTGGCTCTCCCACTGGATTGTCCAATTGATGCCCATGCACCAGAATGACCGACAGAAGAGAGAGCAGAAGATGGAGTAAGATTCAGTTTCAGTGACTTTAGCCAGAATTTTACAACTTGATGTATGAAAACCAATACAATATTGTAAAGTAATTAGCCTCCAATTAAAATAAATAAATTTATATATAAAAAAGGAAATCCAAAACTTTGCATGTATTCTAAATGCAAAGTTTTGAGATTTTGTTTAAATCTAAAAAAAAAAAAAATGATTAGGTGGAAGTGAATAGCCATAATAGTTTAGTACAGAGGCCTCCAGAGGTTGTTTTCATCAGGCTCTGCTCTCTGCTTAACAGCCCTAAAAATATTTGTTGAAAGTTGTGGAAGCTGGCCAGGATCAGAATCAGAAGATGCAAATGTCTCTGCACACCAGTATATATGTTCATGGGAAAGTAGGATGCTTGCTACTTTGGTATTTATTAGCCTGAGCAAAGCAAACTCATGCTTTTTCCCCTTTAGTTCTTATAAAGTTAGTTAATAAAAGTAAAAGTGAAAGTATTAGTTGCTCAGTCACTTGTGATTCTCTGGGAACCCATGGACCATAGCCCGCCAGGCTCCTCTGTCTATGGAATTTTCCAGGAAAGAATACTAGAGTGGGTTGCCATTTCTTCCTCCAGGGGATCTTCCCAACCAGGGGATCTTCCCAACCTAGGGATCGATCCTGGGTCTCCTGCATTGCACAAAGATTCTTTACCATCTGAGTCACCAGGGAAGATATTTCTTATAGATCAGGGAATTTTCACTTGCATTTGATTTTTTTTTTTTTTTTTTGAGGGGGTGGTGCACGTAGATTCCATAGTGTGTGCATAGCGTGTGCATGCTCAGTCAGGATCCACTCTTTGCTATTCTGTGGACCGTAGCCTACCAGGCTCCTCTGTCCATGGGTTTTCCAGCCAAGAATACTGGAGTGGGTTGCCTTGCCCTCCTCCAGGGGATCTTCCCAACCCACAGATTGAACCAGCGTCTCTTGTGTCTTAGCTGCATTGGCAGGCAGACTGTTTACCATTGCTCCATCTGGGAAACTGAGTGGTAGAGAACCTGCCTGCCAGTGCAGCTAAGACACAAAAGACCCAGTTTGATCCCTGGGTTGGGAAGATCCCCTGGAGAAGGAAACGGTACCCCACTCCAGTGTTCTTGCCTGGAAAACCCCATGGGCAGAGAACCTGGCAAGCTGCAGTTCATAGGTTCACACAAAGTCGGACACGACTGAAGTGAGTTAGCAGCAGCAGCAACTCAAACTAACCATGACCTATTACTTCAGACATTTTGGAAATTCTGTAATACCTCCAACAAGGGAAAAGGAAGGATGGGGGGAAGGAGGAGACTGCAGTCTAGTTGAGGGCTCCTTGGTGCCAGGCACTATTAGTGCTTTTGTGCTTGCCTCATCTAGTACTCCAGTTGCTCTCAGGAGAGGTTATCAACCTGTTTATCATCTTTATAAGTCAAAGGCAAAGAGGCTGAGGGATCTGAACCTTTAGACCAAGTACAGACTGGCACATGTCAGGAGCCCCATAAACATTAGCCGACTACGTGATGGATGAGCCTGAAGTGATGTGGTCTTTGAGATTCTCTTATTGGCATTTCCCCAGAAAAATCCCTTGAGCATATTTTAACTAATGACCCACTTATCCTTTCTCCCATAGTCTGTACTCACTCCATAGTAAATTCATAAACAGGAAGAGACATCTATTTCTTACCATCATAAATACCACAGTTGCAAAGACATAAATGCTTTATGACCCATAACATTCTCCCAGAACTTCTAGGAGAAATACACAGATGCTTGTTGCCTTGCCTTTTCCTTTTGCGATTTCCTGTTGGTACTTGCACAAGGATATACCCAACCCGGAAACGTTTGATGCCAAAGCCATTTCATTTCATCCACCTCCAAGGTACACTGGATGGAGCTTTACATGGAACACTCCAAGTGGTGCAAGGCAAAGAATGTGGTGTTTGCAGCCCAACAAAAGGTGGAAATCTCAGCTGTATTATTTCCTAGTGTCCACTAGCGGTAAAGAATCCACCTGCAATGCAGGAGATGCTGGAGACGCGGGTTCAGTCCCTGAATCAGGAAGATCCCCTAGAGGAGGAACTGGCAACCCATCCCAGTATTCTTGCCTGGAGAATCCCTTGGACAGAGGAGCCTGATGGGCTACAGTCCGTAGGGTCACAGAGAGTTGGACGTGACTGAGCACATACATGTGACAACCTCAATAAGACAGTCTCATCAATAAAAGCAAACGGATTCTTTCCTCCCAAGACTGTTGTGATGGCTAAGAAAGACCATGTGCGTAGAGTAGAAAGCCGATTCATTTTCCTTCTTTGTTTGGGCTCAGTCAATCCTTACGTTATGTGTTGTTGGTTCTGAAGGAGGAAACAGAACAGGCTCTATCTTGAAAGCAGGACTCTATCTTGGACCAGACTAATGGACTTTGAGCTCTATGCCCAGTATCTATGGAAACGACATACCAACTGGAAAACCAGGCCCTCAGAAGGAAGAGCCCCAGGGCTCTCCATAGCCTAAAAGAATACTCTAATTATCTGTGCAACCGAATAGAATCATACATTCTATTATGCTTATTGGGATATGACCTCAAGCCTATTGATAATTGTCCACTGTTAACTATCTGGAGAAGGCAACCCACTCCAGTACTCAGGCTTAAGGCATATGAATCACGGGTTAACTTTGATTGTATCTTTCTTTTTCCTTTGTTCAGACTAGTTTCAGGGAATTTGGGGAGCTGGGTTTGGGCACGTACACTTAGGGTATATAAGGTTTTCACAAAAACTGGTCGGGGTCCTTGGGTAAGAGGAGACTCTGCCTTGGGCCCACCGATGTAATAAACCGCACTCCACTATCTGCATTGTCCTTCTGAGTGAATTTGTTTCCCAGCACGTGTGGCTACAACAGTTCCACATACCTTCCCTTCATCTCCACCACTGCAGTGGTGAACAGAAGCCACCCCTGGGTCTCTGTATGACTAGTGGCACATTTGGATCCTTTTGATGCTCTGGACGGCTCTCTCTTTCTCTGAACAGGAGAGGCCTCCTTAGTCCACAGTTTGCTTCTAGACTCCTGCCCTTGCAGAATCTACAGGAGTTGAAGGATTGGGATATAGCCTCACCCATTCAAACCCTATGCTTGTTGCTGCTTTCAGCTGCAGGATCTCGTTAAGGACACCAGGCTGGGGGGTGACCTCTGAGAGCCACGGTGCTGCTGCCACAGGGCTGCCTGTGCCCTCTTAGAAGAGGACGCTGGCCTTGAGTAATGTGTGTTTATTTTAAAGAGGGAATGGATGGATCATGGAGTCAGTAGCCAGGAGCTCCAGCGGAAGTGTGCAATTCACATACCAGCTCAGTTGCCCTCCCATCCTTTCATTTCTGCAGCACACCCTCACCTCCTCTGGATTCTCTGCACTTTGCCTCTGGTTTGACCTTAGGAATGGGCTGGGCTTCTCCTCCAGTTGTGCCCAGACTACCTGAGGCTACAGCAGAGGCAGCCACTGAGTGCTCAGGGTTCTGCAGTTTACAAAAAGCACTTCTCTCAACTATGTTTCCTCTAGACAAGCAAAGGGGCTTAATCCTTTCATCCAACAGAGGGAACAGCTTCAGTGAAATAAAACACTTAAAGGTGGCCTCAGCAGAGAATTGATGTCTGTGGAGCATCTGCCATAAGGCAATAGCTTTCTGGACGTTGTGCAGAATTCTCAACGCAATGCTAGGAAGAAAATATGTTACTCTCTCTGTTTTATAGATGGGGAGTTTAAGGCTTAGGGAGGTCAGGTACCTTGTGCATTCTTCCATTCTTCTCTCCATCCAGGAAACACTTATGAGTGCCTTCTGTATGCTAGGGACTGCTAGGTGTCCCCAGAGGAGAAAGGGAAGTCGTATTTTTGAGCACTTATTATGTGAAAGGTATTTTCTAGGGTATCATTGTTAAATCCTCTCTGACTACCCCAGAAAGTGAATAATTTGCTGGCTTTATACTCAAAGGCAGACTAGCATCACGGTTAAGAGCAACGAACATGCATGGGGGTTCTGATCCCAATATCGCTCTGTGTGTGGTTTAGATTTTCTAAGCCTCAGATTCATCTTCTCTAAAACAGAGATAATAGTACTTTCTTCATTGTGTGATTTCACGGATTAACTGAGATGATGCACTAAACATCAACAGGAAACATTCATTGCACGTGTTACATGCTGGATTCCACATTAAGAACTTTATAGGCGTGACCTCATGTGCTTGTCTCAAAACTCTGAATATGAAAAAGCTTAGAATGGAGTCTGGTATATAATAAATTATAATGTGCTTAGTCGCTCAGTCATGTCTAACTCTTTGTGACCCCAAGGACTGTAGCCCACCAGGTACCTCTGTCCATGGGGATTCTCCAGACAAGAATACTGGAGTGGGTTGCCATGCCCTCCTCCATGGGATCTTCCTAGCCCAGGGATTGAACCCAGATCTCCCACATTGCAGGTGGGTTCTTTACCGCTGAGTCTCCAGGGAAGCCCATAAATTATAATAAGGTCACAGTTGTGGCCTGGAAGGGCCATGGCTTTCCCTATAGTGTGTACCATGCTGAAGCCTGAGCTGGCATCACTGTTGGGTCCCGCTGCTCTGGAGCAAAACCAGGACGTCTCAGGGGCCATGTGTAGGAGAAAGAAGGGTGCAGGGAACAAGAACCAGGAGCCTTGCAGGGATTTTCAGGAAGGGCTGGAACTGAGATTGGAGGGGACCGAGGAGAGGTGAGGAGAGTGCATGCAGATGATTCTAGAAGCAGGACCTGGAGGAAAGGACCGAAACTGACGATGGTACAGCCCTGGGCAGCCATGCCTCCCGTGGCATTCCTGACTCTTCATCACACAGTGCTGAGGGCTCGGCCTGTGGATCTGTGCTGAGTTCGGGCTGAGCCAGTGCGGTGCATTCAGCTATGCCTGGAGCGCAGACTCTGTGCTGGAGGGAAGATGAAGGCCTAGGCTCCGGGTACCTGTGGGCCAGAGTCAGGGACATGGACCGCCACTAAAGGCCAAAAGAACGCCCAGGCCTTGTTCAACAGCAGCTGGGAAAAGATGGATTGGAGTGTGGGTGAAGGGGTCAAGACCAGCGTGGAGAAGGAGGTATGGAGACAGCTCACAAATATCAGAGACCAAGAAGAGCCTTCCAGTGCCAGAACCTGCTCTCTGGACTGCTGATGGCAGATTCCAGGAAGGCTGCTGAAATCGTCCTCTTGTGACGTAATTTCCATGAGCAGGGAAATTCCCGGGGCCTAGCTGCTACAACTGCTAATACTCCACACCCTGCCAGATACTTTAAGTGTTTTAGTTCTAATTATCCCTATTTCATACATTAAAAAGCTGAGGCCCAGGAAGATTAGGTAACATGGCTAAGAAGTGGCTAAGCCAGAATTCAAATTGAGTTTGAATTTTTGACTCACGGTTTTTCCACGATGCAAATCTATCTAGCATGCTTCAAGAGTCTCAAATGCTTCACTGTGTCTATCTTTTTTTTTTTTTTTTCCTGTATAGGTAACAGATATATTTTGTCCAAAATGTTATGGGTTCAAGAATATCTCCCTATTTCCTTTGTTACCCAGCCACCCAGTTTCCCCACTTGGATACTAACAGAGTTATCAGTCTATTTGATCATCTTCCTTGAGATAGTCTAAGCATTTATAGACACTCATATATATTAATATATATTGTTTTTTCGGAAAAATGAAGTATTTCACATTCTATATGCTGTTGTGTACTTCAGTTTTTTTTACCTAACATACATCTTCAAGAAATTCCCACCCTTTCATACAGAGATGCTTCATTTTAGTTTCCCATTGCATGAAAGGACCATGATATATTTAATTGATGCTATATTTATGATCACTTCATCTAAAGGCAACTAGCCCAACCTTCTCAAATCTCATTTTTATTTCTTCTCTTCAACTTACTAGATAATATGTCACATTGAATCTTTCCTAACACGTTTCCTGAAGGAAGAGTCCCGTTTAAAGTATTTTCTTTTTTTAACAGTGTTGGTGACCATTTTTGTTGCTGCTAAGAAAAACCTGGAAGACTACTCACAAGTTGCTGTTGCTTTCCCAAAGTCTAGTCTAGGGAGCCAGCAAGAAAGGAATTGGTCCTGTTTTCTGGTAGAGTGAGGCCAAGCAAACACAGACATAGGATCTAATTCTAGGCCTGCCCTTAACCTGCTCTGTGACCCTGGATTTTTCCTTCCCTTCTCTGATTCTTGGTTTCCTGAACTGTAAGACAAGAACATTCGACTAGATCAAGGGTCAGCAGACACTTCCTGGAAAGGGCCACATAGTAAATATTAACTCTGCAGACCACAGGGCCTGACGCAAATACTTACTCTGCTCTTTGTATGAAAACATCCAGAGTGTAATGTGTCCAGTGTGAACGTGTTCATTGTGTAAGCGCATGGGTGTGGCTGTGTTTCCACCAAACACAGTGGGTGAGATCTGGCCCGTGGGTCATAGCTGTTGACCTTTGGACTAAGGGCATTTCCATCTTTTAATTTCTATAAATCTCTCTTCTACTAAGGGAAAGGAAGGGACAAACACCCCACAGTGCCTAGATTGCCAAGTACTTTCGAGGATTTTCCTGAGAATCCTCAGGGCTCTTCTGTGGGGTGGGTAATGATGGGAAAACGGAAACTTGGGGAGCTTCTGCGCGTTGCTCACTCTCTTCCTTTCAAGCCCCTTTGAGCCTCCTCTTCTCAAGCCTCAGCTCTCTTCTGAAGTAGATTAGAAAAGATCCTTAGGGATGCTGGCCTCCTACGGTTGTTCCATGGGTGGAATGAGGAGGTCTCTCAGTGCAACCCTCACAGGGGGAAGAGGCCAGGTGAGGACCTGGAGCGCAAGAGCACTGGAGCCCTGAGGGGGCCTCGGCGAGCCAGAGGGGCTGAGGAGCCAGAGGCAGGAAAGAAGAGGGAGGGGTGAAAGATGAAGCCACTGCGGTGGGGCCAGGACGCAGTGCGGTGAAGAGGTTCCCAAGAATCACTGCGGCTCCAGTGGGGAGAGTCAGGGTCAGGCCCCTCTTTACAGGATCTCTCATTTTGCAGAGTTCTCCTAGTCCCCATGCTCCTCAACTCCCCAGTACATGAGGGTGATCCCCTCTTTCATCCATGCAAAGGGGCAAATGGAAAGTGCTTTTGTTGGCTGAAAGCTTGATTGTGGATGGGGTGGTGGAGGAGGGGAGGTGACAAAGAAACCAAGACGCCTTGGATTTGTCAACTCCGAGGCTTTGCTCCATCCCCCTAGTCTGTGACCTTGGGTGCTCCACTGATGCTCTCGCTCCAAGTTCCCCGTCTGCCAAATGCCTCTGTTCCCCCTCTCACCGCCTCTCTAGGTTGGGATGAACACCCAGTGGGATCATGTTTGTGAACTCTCCCTACACGTGTGAGATGGGAGCTCATAGCATATCATCATTATTGTCTCTAACATGTTATCATCAGTTTATCCTCTGCTGCTCAGCCAGCTCTTCAGGCCTGTGAATGTATTTGAAGGTCTGGGTGACCCTCCTCTCTTAATTTTTCTTGTGTTAGCATTGATTTGCCTGGGCCTGAAAAATCTTTCCTTAAACAAGCTCAGATTCCATGGATCTCACTGAAGGCTGTTGGCAGAAGATGGTGGTTGTGGGGCTGGGTGGGGGTGGTAAAGAGGAGGAGGAGGAGTGGACAGGGACACAGAAGGGAAGCCCCTGGAGAGGAGGGTGGGGAAGGTGGTGGTTTGCCCCCAGGTGCATCTGGGGCAGTCCCCTCAGGCAGATCACAGTGGGGCAGATCACAGGTCAGGCTCTGAGGGAGACAGATCTGGGTTTGAGATGTGGATCTAGGTCATAAGGACAAGTGCAAATGAGAAATAAGAAGCTTTGTTCCCCCTGTTCAAAATAAGGGAAATTTCTTTCCCTTCCTCTTTCCTCGAGCATTTATGTTGGAAAACTCATAAGTGCTTTCTCTCTGCTTTGAAATGTATAGAAACTCTTTGAAAGACCACATAGGTCTCTTCTCGCCACCCTCTCCCTGGACCTGGGAGCATCTCTCTGAAATGTGAACATCAGGAAAGATAATGCCCCCACCTCCCAGTTACAGTGCAAAGGTAGGTACCTAATTTAGGTGGGCACCTTGCTCCGAGTTGCAAAACTACCTTCTATCATAGAGAAATTAGAAGTTGGCTTTTCCTCTGGAGAAAACCAATCAGCCACCACAGCTGTCACTCCAATTACAGGAAGTTTGGATGGACTCTGCGTGACAGCCGGTGCTGGCAAGTCCTCTGAACGTGTTCCTGCGGCTCTCCCCACGTTTCCAGCATGTAAACTGCACCTGCACGTGCTTTAATCGTGCCGTCAGAGCACAGGTATTAGAATCCTTTCTGGCAGAAAGAGAAACAGGCAAACACACACACACAGAAGCCTCATGCTTATGCACACAACTGGAAGCTACTGAGCTGGGCTTCAAAGTCGGGCGGCTAAGAACCCTGAATCCCATTGCGATGTCTACCCAAGCTGTCCTGGTAAACTGATTTTCCTTCTTGAATCCCACTGTCTTCCATCCCCTCTGAGCTGGTTGTTGTCTGCTAGCCTCTCTGGGTCCACTTTCTGTCCTGTGCCTGGCGGGTCTGCCCTCCTGGCAGGCTGCCTGCCTGGCTCTTTTGAACCCAGCTTCCAGCTGAGTTCTGCCCAATGGGATGAGAGGCTGGGACCAGACACTTCAGAGTTTCCCTTGCCCACTTTCTGTTGCGTCCCTGCTGTCCCTCCAGGCAGGCCCGCTCCTACAAGTTAGGTCTCCTTGGGCTCTTTTAAAGTGCCTCCCTCTGTTTGCCTCTTCAGGTCAAGAGGCGGCGACCAGCTCTATACCGTTGGTCGCGCCAGGATGCTGCCAGCCCTGTGCTTCCCATTAATCTGTCTTAGCAAATTGACCTTTCTTTGAACCCCTTTTAAATTCTTTAAACATTCTTATTTAAGTCTCTTCTTTGAACAGGGCTGGTGTTTCTTTTCAGGACTCCAGTTCCTCCCCAGCATTAACCTCATTTCCCTTTCTCTTTTTTCTGACCAAGAAGTTGTATAGCCTGACCAAACCACAGCTCCAAAAGTCCCCGCATGTCTACTCTCCAGGGAGATTGATTTAGCAATGACAGAACGGAGTATTAACTTCTGTGTCTCTTGAGTGCCTACAACAGGGCAGGCACGTGGTTCTTCCACTCACAGAGCTTCCTGTCAGGTGCCAGCTTGTGGCTCGACTCTCTTCCCGACTGGGTACATCACTGCCCCCGTGGGACCACAGCATCCCGCCTGATGGACTTTTAGATCAACACCCCTTGGGCAGTCATTTGGGGCAGAGACTGGGTTTTGCATCAGAACCAAGGAGAGCTCAGGGTGGAAAGCACTTAGTGCCTCATTCAAGAGCACCCAACTCTTTCTGGCTAAAGAGGAGCAGAGTCCAGGATGTTGACTGGACTCTACAGTCTGACTTTGTAGAAACCAGCCCCACGGTGGTCTAGGGGTCACAGCCCAGACCCCCATGCCCTCCTGTTCTCCTGTAATTATGAGCAGCAGTTCGGGTTGTCTGCCTGTTCTACGTTTCCTGAATGGTGGCATGTGGCCGTGGATGCTGGCCTCCGAATCTCAGCCGGTGTCAGTCTCAGGCCCCAGTCTCTGCTGACCCTGAAGGGCGGTGAGAGTCACGCTCACCCCGGCTGGTTCAGCGTGTCTCTGCCTTCAAGTCACCAGCAGTGCTTAGACAACAGGTTTCCAGTTAAACCAGCTGAAGAACCTGTTTTCCCCTCTGGAATGTAATGCTTTGGACTGAAGTTAAATAACTTATCACAGATTATGCAGGAGAGTTTTTTTTTTTTTGAAGGGTATTGCTTGAATGACACATTCTTCAGGCTTTGAGGTTTTTGGAGTTTCTAGTCTGGAACTGTTTTCCCCCATCACCTGTCAGCACTCTCGAACCATTGCATCATTGCTTTCCTAGACCCAATGTTCTCTGACTAAGCTCCCTGACACCCCACCCCGACCAAGACCGGAGAGATAAATAATCAAGTAGGAGGTTCTCTTTGGAGCTTTGATAAAGAATATTTCCAAACCCAAGAAAGGGGGTTGATTAAGTACATTATAATGCATACATATACAGCAATATAATACAACCATCTATGTCATCATGCTGCTGTGAATTTACTAACAATAAATAAAATCACAGTATATTAGGAGACTCAAAAATAAACCCATCTTATTGAAAAATATGAAGTTATATACCCCAAAATGTTAATTGTGGTCACCTCCATGCATTATGGGTAATGATAATTATCTTTTTCCCTTTATCTGTATTTTCAATCTTTTTTCGACAACTATGTATTAGTTTCGCACTCCACCCTCCCAATAATTTAGCTTTTTTTAAAGAAAAGGAATATCCCCAAATTATCAGTACATTATAAATATCTAAATATGTGGCTTGAAGTTCTTTCCAAAATAAACATCCAAAGGCACAATTCATACCCTGGAAATGTTAAGAGTAAAAACCAGCTTGGACTTCGCCACCCCTCACATTCTACCTCTCCTCTGCATGTGGAAGCAAGCACCGGGACAGATCCTGGAGCTCTGTCCAGAGTTGCAGTAGCGGCCAGGTGGCCTCCGGAGGTCTGTGGACCCGCAGGTCACAGAGAAGGCTCACTTACCTGGAGCTCACAGGCCTCCCCTTGAGCCCGGAGCTGGCCGACGAGCAGGTAGGTGGTGAGTGCAGCCAGGATGGGGATCGACAGCAGGCAGCAGGTCAGAGGCCAGTGTGCGCTGCTCCTCCTGGACGCCAGCCCAGCCCTGGCCTTGGGCCTGCAGCCGCCGTCCTCCGGCAGCATTTCCACGCTGGCCGTTTCCCCGAAGCCCAGTGTCAGGCCCTCTGCCATGTTCCTGCTGCTCCTAGAGTTGCCTCCAACTCCTTCTGGGCAGAGAGACCCCCCATTAAATAGAAGCCCAGCTCTCACAGTGGATGAATTAATCACTGCCTACTCCTCCCCTTGCCCGCCCCCCCCCCCTCCCCTTTCCACAACACACTTGGCCCCACCCCACCCCGCTAGGGAATGCACCGCCTACAACAGAAACCAAGTTTGGTTTAAGAAAAAAAAAAAGAGAAGGAGAAGAAGAAGAAAGCTTTCCCAAGCATATTTATATACAGTGTGCTCATGTGCTCCTTCCTTCATCTATAGAAGGAAGTCAGGAAAGTCCCTGGAGGAGGAGAAAAAGAATCCAAGTCAGTGGGTGGAGCCAATGAAAACACCTGCTCCCTGGACTGCTGGAGGCCTGCCCACGTGCCAGTCTGGGAGTGTGTGTCTTCCGGAAGTGAAAGTGAGGATGGGGAGGTGTGCCCTGTGGCTTGCGGACTGGCAGATGGAAATCATGTTTGCATCACCACTTTGCAACGTGCTGCCAAGCCCTCTGCTTCTTTAGGTCTTCTAGGAGCTTGTTCCCATTGCACAGATGGGATGACTGACGTCCTGAAATGAAAAGGCACCTGCCCTAGGTCAGCCAGGGATTAAGACACAGGAGCTAGGAAGACGATCTAGTTCTTCCAAATCATGTTTTAAGCTTCTTTCACACAGTTGCTTATGAAAGGAAAGTGTATTTTTAGTTTGTGTTGACCAACCTGTGTTTGTCTGAGGCAAGAGGATGAGGTAATAAGAGGTGACTGTCTAAACGGGGAGGACACCCTCTGATGAGTCCAAAGTTGACTGAGCCCAAGCTGGGCGTGCCTGGGGGCCGTCACATGTAACAAAGGCTAGCACTGATTAAATGCTGGCCTTGTGCCAGTCACTCTTCTGAGAGAGTGAAGTGTATCAATGAAATTATCCCGTCCTGACATGACCTTTTGGTGTAGAAATGTTGCTCTTCCCACCTGACAGATACGGAAATGAACGAGTAGAGAAGAAGGGGTAGAGGCAGGCTTGGCACCGGGGCAGGCTGGCTCCAGGCTCCCAACCACTGCACCACACTGCGCGTCCATGACACCCACACCCATGCTACCCAGACTGTCATCCCTTCCAGGTACAGATTGCAGAGGCTTCCTGGAGAAAGAGGTGGTGTTGGAACAAGACCCTGAAACTTAGGGAGGGTGATACTGGAGAAGAAGAGAGGGCCCTACAAAAAGACCGGTTACAGAAAGAGGAAAACGTAAGGGTGTCCTGTGGCATATGGTGGAGACCAGTCTGACTCGTGCCTCCATTCAGCAGCTACTTCTGCTTCTATCACAGCTGGAACCCTTCAGGCTACTTGGGAAAACCTTGCATGACCTGCCCACCATCACCTCTCCTCAACGTCCAGCTTTTCTCTTGCTATTTTCCAAGCTGTGCTTCCCTCGAATGCACTGTGGACTAGCAGCCCCATTGTATTTGCTGTTCCTCCACTGGGAAAGCTTCCACTTCTTTCCTTTCATATCACCACACTTCTATTTTTTTTTTTTTTAACTTCACATAGAAACCTTCCCTGCACCTCACTGCCTCCAGGATGGGGTGAGATGCTCCTCTATATTCTTATAGCCTCCCATTCTTCTCCTGTCATTGACTATTTCATACTAGACTGTGACTGTTTCATCATGCTCAGTAAAGTATAAAATCTAAGGTGGCAGACATGTCCCTTCCTGTTGCTTCTAACGTAGTAACTGTCACACCATAGAATCTTAACCAACACCTGTTGAAATAAGCATCTAACATATTCTCAAAGAATCCCAGCCAAGGGTGTGTTCCTTGGTTACCTATTCTTGGTTTAACAAATCTAATAAGAAACTTTTCCTTGAGATTAACCTAAATCTTTGCTATTGTAACTTTTAAACATGTAATCACACTTAGTATCAAATCATCTTGGAGGAGTTTATAAAGGTGTACTTAACCTTGTAGTTCTTTTTCAGACAGTTGGTGTGCTTGATCAAGCCACGGTCTTAAAAGTGGTAAATTTATGGGTTCAAATGAAGAGGTATGTATTATCAAGACCTTCAGTATAAGAAGGTCTTGAAAAATGGTGAATAATGAAAACACCAGACAGGGTATCTGGAGACCTCAGTTTTAGTCTCGTGGGTGTGCGACCTTCAGAACTCCAGGACACTCTCCTCATTCTGATGTATCTGATTATCTGCAAAATGTGGTAAATAAGCTTGTTACGGGCTTCCCAGGTGGCACTGGTGGTAAAGAACCCACTTGCCAATGCAGGAGACGTAAGAGACACAGGTTCAATCCCTGGGTCGGGAAAATCCCCTGCAGGAGGAAGTGGCAACTTCACTCCAGTACTCTTGCCTGGAGAATTCCATGGACAAAGAAGCTTGGTGGGCTATGTCCATGGGATCGCAGAGTTGGACACAACCGAAGCAACTTAGAACGCAACACACAGCCTTGTTATAATTCTGTTTAAAGTAAGGGTCAATGGATTCTGAATTTGTGCCTGGGGAACTTCCTGTGGGAAGAGGATAAGAGTGTTAGGGCATAGACCTATTAGACAACTATTTGAGATAATTGTAGAGGTACATTTACATAGAGCTGTAAGGAAAAAATGCGCTTCCCTGGTGCCTCAGTCTGTGAAGAATCTGCCTGCAATGCGGGAGACCTAGGTTGGGAAGATCCCCTGGAGGAGGGCATGGCAACCTACTCCAGTATTCTTGCCTGGAGGGTCCTCAGGAACAGAGGAAAAAATACAGAGAGATTCTTTTTACCCTTTACTCAGCTTTCCCCCAAAACAGCATCTTGCATAAGTATAATATAATATCATGATCAGGAAGTTGACATTGATATTCTGATTCTACCAGCTTTATATGCGCTGTTTGTGTATATGTGTTTAGTCCTGTGATATTTATCACATGAATAGATTCCTGGGACCATCACTACAGTCAAGATACAGAAAAACATCTACCACAAAGATCCAGCACGCTGCATTATATAGTCACAGCTGCCATCCTCCCCCTCTTTCTCCTTTCAGCTCAGTTCAGTTCAGTTGCTCAGTCGTGTCCGACTCTTTGTGACCCCATGAATCGCAGCACGCCAGGCCTCCCGGAGTTCACTCAAACTCACGTCCATCGAGTCGGTGATGCCATCCAGCCATCTCATCCTCTGTCGTCCCCTTCTCCTCCTGCCCCCAATCCCTCCCAGCATCAGAGACTTTTCCAATGAGTCAACTCTTCGCATGAGGTGGCCAAAGTACTGGAGTTTCAGCTTCAGCATCAGTCCTTCCAAAGAACACCCAGGACTGATCTCCTTCAGAATGGACTGGTTGGATCTCCTTGCAGTCCAAGGGACTCTCAAGAGTCTTTCTCCCTTAAACCCTGACAATCACAAATTTTCTCTCCAACTTGGTGATTATGCTATTTGCCAAACACCATATAAATGAATCATGCGGTCTGTGTCCTTTAGAGGTTGGCTTTTTTTTTTTTTTTTTTTGCTAAGCATCATTTCCTTGAGCTCTGTCCAAATTATTACATAAATAATACTTCATTTCTTTTAGTTGCTGAATGGAGTTCCATGGTATGGATGGACCACAGTTTGTTTAACCAGTTAAACATTTGGGTTATTTCCTGTTTAGAGTTTTGAGAGCAGAATAAAGCTGCTATGAATGTATGGGTGTACAGATTCTTGTGTGAACATGTTTTCATTTCTCTAGAGTAAATGCCCAAGAGGGAAATTCCTGAGTCATGCAGTTGGCACAGTTGCCTTTAGTTTATAGGCAACTGCCAGACTCTGTTCCAGAGTGGTTGTATCATTTTACTTCCCACAGCAATGTGTGAAAGAGCCAACATCCTTTCTGCATCCTCTTTCCAGAACTTAGAGTTGCTACAGTTTTTAAGCTCTTATGTTAAGTGTATAGGGTTGTCTCATTGTGGTTTTAATTTCCATTTCCTTAATGGCTAACAACATTGAACATCTTTTCATGCACTTTATTGCTATCTGTATAATCTCTTTGGTGAGACAAACATCTGTTTTGGCTATTACAATGTACTTCTCCCTTCCTCCTTGATTCTCAGTGCAGGAGAGTCTCAATTCCAAGGCAGAGGTAAGTAGCTTACAGAGAAATAATGAGTTACTATACTTGAGTGTAAGATAGTGTTCTAAATGATGGGCTAAAGCAGTGATGAAAACACATTAAAAATCCCTGGTTTCATGAAGCTTATAGTGTAGTGTGGGGAGATGGCCAGTAGACCACAAAAAATAAGTTGAATTTATGGTATAGTAGATGGCCTTAGTGCTTTAGAAAACAAATTAAAAAAACAGAAAAGAGAGCTAGGGAGTTACCTAGCTAGTTGTAATTTAAAATAAGGTGGTCAGAAAAAGCAACTTTTCCTGAGAGTGGACATTTGATTGAGGACCTGGAATGAGGAGAAGCCCTGTGGGTGTCTGGTATCATAGAAGATTGCTCCTGACCTTGAAGCAGGTGTGTTTAAGGAGCATCAAGGTGGTCGTGAAGACTGGAACAGTGTCACAGGAGCCTGACCACACAGGGCCTTTGGGGGTGGGACCCGGGTAAGACTTGGCTTCTCCTTCTGGGAGATGGGAAGTCTTAGAAGATGTGTTGCAGAAAGTTGGCAGGTTCTGATTTCAACTTCAAAAGGATCATCCTGGTAGCTGTGTTGAGAACAGCCTGAAAGGAGAAGGATGGAATCAGAGACTAGGTTACAAACTATTGAAGTGAACTAGGTGAGGAGTAATGGTGAACTGGATAGGGTGGTGGCAGGGAGGGTCACAAGAAGTGGCAGATTCCAGATATATTTTGAAATAGAGCAGACATAATTTCTTACTGAGCTGAATGTGAATGAGAAGAGAAAAGTCTGGGTCCAAGTTCTTGCCTGGAGCATCAGAAGAATGGAGATGCTCTTCATGGAGACAGGGAAGACTGTGGGAGTTCCACATCTCAGATCAAGATGTTGCACCCTTTAAGGTGATTTTAGACTGCAAGCAGAGAGGACATTACAAGGAGGCAGTTGGATGACAAGTCTGGAGTCCCGGGGAAAGACTTGGGAGAAGACATTTATTTTTGAGTCACTCTTGGGGTAGAATCCATCACATAACTGGTGCCTAAAAGTGGAGGCTCCTCTTTTGATTACAGATTGTCAGTGAAAAGTCCTTGCTAAGCCGCTTCAGTCATGTCCGACTCTGTGCGACCCCGTGGACTGCAGCCTACCAGGCTCCTCCGTCCATGGGATTTTCCAGGCAAGAGTACTGGAGTGGGTTGCCATTGCCTTCTCCTGTAACTGCATAGTGATACACCAACTCAACTTACTGCTATGGGGGAAAAACACCATTTAATGAGACATGAAGACAAAGCACAAACCCCACTAAGGGGACACATGCTGTGGACCACAGCACGGCTATGACCAGAGCAAGTGAGGGGACGGGGGAGGGGAGATGGATGGGAAACTACAGCCTCGGGGGCGGGGAGGGGGGCTCTGGATTGACGACGACTAAGCAGACAACAGGATGAGACAGGGAATCAAAACCAATGATGAAAGCAGACACATATCAGAGAACTCCAACAGCAAGGAAAACATGAACCGTTCCTTAACAAATACTCGGGAAGAAATCAAGCATGAAACCACAGAGAAATTGTCAAAGAATTTTAAATATCAACTAAGTAGCCAATGATGCAAATTATAAAAACAGTGTGGCAAAAGATCACAAAATGGACTAGTTACTTCACAGGCCGCTAGAATAATTCACAGTTAATTTAATGATAAGCTGACTAACCGTGCAGCTAATATGAAATGGGTGGTAACAGAAAAAAGAGATAATACAAGTCCAGTTACAAAGCAGAGTGTTGTACACGTGATTTCATGGGTTAAATAGCAATGCACTCACAAAACCTAAGCTAAACACACAAGAAAGCTGGAACATGTGCTTTAGAGCTGCAGACTCTGTCACCAAAAGCCCTAGGTCGTCATCAGGACCAGATTTTAGAAAAACATTAAACTGAACCATAAGAAATTGCCAATATCAGACCATTCTTGACCCATTTTAATAATATATATGCTTCAGCGTAACTATCCATTCCAGATGTTTTATATTACGTAACACTTTTCTAGTGGGTCTGGAACAGTGCTCTAATCAAACACAGAGATATTTCTGTAAGCCAACTCATATTGAGTGAGATTTATCTACACACCCACACACTTATGTTTTCAAGTTAGGTTTGGTGCCAAATGCATCATATCAGCGTCTTACATTTGCGTCTCATATTTTTAGGGTTTTTTTTTCTCACATTTTTGGATTGTGGATTTGTATTATTATCATTCAGTTCAGTTCAGTTCAGTCACTCAGTCATGTCCAACTCTTTGCGACCCCATGAATCGCAGCACGCCAGGCCTCCCTGTCCATCACCAACTCCCGGAGTTCACTCAAACTCTCGTACATCGAATCAGTGATGCCATCCAGCCATCTCATCCTCTGTCATCCCCTTCTCCTCCTGCCCCCAATCCCTTCCAGCATCAGAGTCTTTTCCAATGAGTCAACTCTTTGCATCAGGTGGCCAAAGTACTGGAGCTTCAGCTTCAGCATCATTCCCTCAAAAGAAATCCCAGGGCTGATCTTCTTCAGAATGGACTGGTTGGATCTCCTCGCAGTCCAAGGGACTCTCAAGAGTCTTCTCCAACACCACAGTTCAAAAGTATCAATTCTTCAGCACTCAGCTTTCTTTTAATAGTCCAACTCTCACATCCATACATGACCACTGCAAAAACCATAGCCTTGACTAGACGGACCTTTGTTGGCAAAGTAATGTCTCTGCTTTTGAATATGCTATCTAGGTTGGTCATAACTTTTCTTCCAAGGAGTAAGCATCGTTTAATTTCATGGCTGCAATCACCATCTGCATTGATTTTGGAGCCCCCCAAAATAAAGTCTGACACTGTTTCCACTGTTTCCCCATCTATTTCCCATGAAGTGATGGGACCAGGTGCCATGATCTTCGTTTCCTGAATGTTGAGCTTTAAGCCAACTTTTTCACTCTCCTCTTTCATCTTCATCAAGAGGCTTTTTAGTTCCTCTTCACTTTCTGCCATAAGGGTGGTGTCATCTGCATATCTGACGTTATTGATTATTACCATTAGGCCTTCCCAGATGGTGCAGTGGTAAAGAATCCACTTGCCAATGCTGGAGACATAAGAGATGTGGGTTTGAGCCCTGGGTTGGGAAGATCCAGTTCCATGGACAGAGAAGCCTGGCGGGCTAGTCCATGGGTTCCCGCAGAGCCGGACACAGCTAGGTAACTGAGCATGCGCACACACATTATTATCATTGTGCTGTTATTATTTTGCCAGTCTGTGTAGCAACCATAGAGTTGAAGGAGCGGAACTTACTAAGAGGCATATTTCAGCTCAATTTTAAGCCTGTATCAATACTCTTCAAAGATAAACCGTGCTGCTTCCAAAGGTGGCAGCTCTCTGCCCAATGACTAAATAAGACCTGAATAACCACTTACTGGGGGAGATTTTAGGAGAAATGAAGTTATTAGAGAGATGATTGAAGTTGTTGTCTGTTACAGTTCTTGGTCTCACTGACACAGGATAAGTCTAGATCATTTCTCCTCTTCAGGCCTTGGTGTCTGCATCTGTAAAATGGGGACAAGGAGTTGAGCTTTGTGATTATTGCTGAGAGTGCTTTCGGCATCGATGTTTTCAGGGTCTCTCTGTGTCTTTTCACTGGTTGTTCCCCCTACCCGTCTCTATACACCCTTGTTTGCTGAGTAGCTCTTTCCCACACCGTACCATGCAACTTCCCCGCAATGTGCAACGAGGAATTAGCATGGGGAGCTGGAATAGGGAGGAGGAGTTTTCCTTGCTGCTTCGCAAATCGGGAAAACCAGTCATTTTTTTCAGTAATTACTTCTTGACATCTTAGTATGACTTGTGCAACACCCAGTCTTCCCAGGAGATTGCTAATCCAGGGCACATCTCCACCTTCCTGGAATAGTGTTCTTGGCTGCAGAGCTTCCCCTTTCTGGTTCTGTTGGGAAATAAGCTATTTGATGAAAGAACTTTTCTTCCTTTAAAAATTTTGTTTATTTATTTATTTATATCGAAGTGGCTCAGAGGTAAAGAATCCTCCTGCCAAGCAGGAGACTTGGGTTCAATCCTTGGGTTGGAAAGATCTCCTGGAGAAGGAAATGGCAACCCACTCCAGTATTTTTCCTGGGAAATCCATGGATGGAGCAGCGGGGTGGGCTACAGTCCATGGGGTCACAAGAGTTGAACATAATTTACAGCTAAACCACTACCACCACAGAGTTGTATATAATATTATACAAGCCTACAATATAGTGATTCACAATTTTCAAAGGTTTATAGTCATTACAAAATATTGGCTATCTTTCCCGAGTTGGACAATACATCCTTGTAGTTTATGCTTAATAGTTTGTACCTCTTAATTTCTCATCACCTCTCCCCTCTTCCCTCTCCCCCTCGGTAACCACTTAGTTTGTTCTCTGCATCTGGGTCTGCTTATTTTTTGTTATATTCACTAGTTGGTTATATTTTTAAGGTTCCACATATGAATGATATCATGCAGTATTTGTCTTTCTCTGACTGACTTATCTCGCTTAGCATAACACCCTGCAAGCTCATCTATGTTGTTACAAGTGGTAAAACTCCATTCTCTTTTTTTGACTATTATTCCATTGTAATAAAATACTGTATCTACTGTACATGTGGTATGTTTATACCACATCTTCTTCTGTTGATGGATACTTAGGTTGATTTCATATCTTGGCAATTGTAAATAATGCTGCTATGAATGGGGTGCATGGGTCTTTTCAAATTAGTGTTTTTATTTTTCTCAGATATATGCCCAGAAGTATGTGTCATACATGTCATATGGTAGTTCTATTTTTAGGTTTTTAAGAACTCTCCAACTGTTTTCCACAGTGGCTGTAGCAATTTACATTCTGCCAACAGTGAACAGTGTATGAGGGTTCCCTTTCCTTTACATCTTTGATGACACTTATTTATTTATTTTTTTGCAGTATAGTTGTTTTCTGCTCAGTGGTAAAGAATTTGCCTGCCAATGCAGGAGACCTGGGTTTGATCCATGGGTCAGGAAGATCCCCTGGAGAATGAAATGGCAATCTACTGCAATTTTCTTGCCTGAGAAATTCCATAGACAGAGGAGCCTGGCCGGTTACAGTCCATGGGGTTGCAAAGAGTTCTACATGACTTAGCAACTGAGCACACACGCATAGTTGTTTACAAGGTTGTGTTAGTCTCTGCTGTATGGCAAAGTGAACCAGCTACAAATACATATTTCCCCTCTTTTCCGAATTTCCTTCTCATCTAGGTCACCTTAGAGAACTGAGTAGAGTTCCCTGTGCTGTGCAGTAGATTCTCATTGCTGCTGCTGCTGCTAAGTCGCTTCAGTCGTGTCTGACTCCGTGCGACCCCATGGACAGCAGCCCACCAGGCTTCTCTGTCCACGGGATTCTCCAGGCAAGAATACTGGAGTGGGGTGCCGTTTCCTTCTCTGGAGATTCTCATTAGTTACCTATTATATTTTATGCATAGTAGTGTGTATGTCTCATTCCCAGTTTCCCAGGTCATCCCATCTCTCCTTTCCCCACTTGGTATCCATACATTTATCCTCTGTGTCTGCTCCTCTATTTCACTTTGCAAATAGGTTCATCTGTACCATCTTTCTAGATTCCATATATATGTATTAATATGTGATGTTTGTTTTTCTAACTTACTTCACTCTGTATGACAGTCTCTAGGTCCACCCACATCTTGATAAATGTCCCAGTGTTGTTCCTTTACGTGGCTGAATAATATTCCACTGTATATGTATGCCACATCTATTCTGTTCCTCTGCTGATGAACATTCAGGTTGCTTCCGTGTCCTGGCTGTTATAAACAGTGCTGCAATAAACACTGGCGCATTGCCCAGGAGTGGGATTGCTGGATAGTAGTAGTTGTATTTTTAGTGTTTTAGGAAACCTCCATACTGTTCTCCATAGTGGCTGTGCCAATTTCCATTCCTACCAACAATGAAGAGGGGTCCCTTCCTCCATACCCTCTAGAGCATTTATTGTTTGTAGATTTTTTGATGATGGCCATTCTGACCAAGGTGAGATGATACCTCATTATTGTTTTGATTTGCATTTCTCTAATAATTACTGACATGACTGAGTAACTAGGCACATAGACGATAATTAACGATAGTGAGCATCTTGTCATGTGCCTCTTGGCCATCTGTATGTCTTCGGAGAAATGCATATTTAGGTCTGCAGAGGGAAATGGCAACCCACTCCAGTATTCTTGCCTAGAGAATCCCATGAGCAGAGGACCCTGGCAGGCTGTAGTCCATGGGGTTGCAAGAGTCGGACGCGAGTTAGTGTCTAAACTAGCGCCGAGAGGCATATTTAGGTCTCCCACCTATTTTTTGATTGGATCGATTGTCTGTTTGTTCAATATTGAGTTGCATGTGACTTTTTTGATCTTTTGGAGATTAATCCCTTATCAGTTGCTTCATTTGCAAATATTTTCTCCCATTCTGAAAGTTGCATTTTCATCTTGTTGGTGGTTTTCTTTGCTCTGCAAAAGCTTTTACATTTAATTAGATCCCATTTGTTTATTTTTATGTTTATTTTTCATTACTCTAGGAGGTGAATGGAAAACTTGCTGCAATTTATGTCAAAGAGTGCTCTGCCTGTGTTTTCCTCTAAGAATTTTATAGTGTCCAGTCTTATATTTAGGTCTTTAGTCCATTTTGAGTTTGTTTTTGTGTATGGTATTAGGAAGCATTTCAGTTTTATTGTTCTGCATGTAGTTGTCAGGTTTCCCTAGCACCATTTATTGAAGATGTTGTCTTTTCTCCACAGCGCACTCTGATCTCCTTTGTCATAGCTTAGATGCCCATAGGTGCTTGGGTTTATCTGTGGATTTCCTATCCTTTCCCACTGATTTCCATTGATTCCTGTTTTCATGCGAATGCTATAGTTATTGATTAGTGTAGCTTGTAATACAATTTGAAGTCAGGGAGCCTGATTTTTCCAGCTCCGTTTTTCTTTCTCAAGATTGTTTTGGCTATTTGCAATCTTTTCCCTACATCCTCCCCGACGTTTGTTATTTGTGTTCTTTTTGATGACACTCATTATGGCAGGTAAGCAGCACTCTCTCACTGTGATTTTGAATTGCATTTCCCTGATGATTTGAACTGTGGTGTTGGAGAAGACTCTTGAGTCCCTTGGACTGCAAGGAGATCCAACCAGTCCATTCTAAAGGAGATCAGTCCTGAGTGTTCATTGGAAGGAATGATGCTAAAGCTGAAACTCCAGTACTTTGGCCACCTCATGCGAAGAGTTGACTCACTGGAAAAGACTCTGATGCTGGGAGGGATTGGGGGCAGGAGGAGAAGGGGACGACCGAGGATGAGATGGCTGGATGGCATCACCAACTCGATGGACGTGAGTTTGAGTGAACTCTGGGAGCTGGTGATGGACAGGGAGGCCTGACGTGCTGCGATTCATGGGGTCGCAAAGAGTCGGACACGACTGAGCGACTGCACTGAACTGAACTGAACTGATGATTATTGGTGTGGAACATCTTTTCACGTACCTGTTGGCCATCTGCTTGGCTTCTCTGGAGAAGAGGTCTTCAATTCATTCAGGTCTTCTGCCCATTTTTAAATTGAGTTGTTTCTATTTATGATGTGGAGTCATATGAACTATTTACTTATTTTGGATATTAACCCTTTATCAATCATACCATTTGCAAATATTTTCTCCCATTTACTAGACTTTTTCTCATTTCATCAATGGTTTTCTGCTGTGCAAAAGATTTAAGTCTAATTAGGTCCTATTAATTTGTTTTTCCTTTCATTTCCTTTGCTTTAAGTGGTGGTGGTGGAGGTTTAGTCACTAAGTCGTGTCCTACTCTTGCGACCCCATGGACTGTAACCTGCCAGGCTCCTCTGTTCATGGGATTCTCCAGGCAAGAATACTGGGGTGGGTGGTCATTTCCTTCTCCAGGGGAACTTCCTGACCCAGGAATTGAACCCGGGTCTCCTGCACTGCAGGCAGATTCTTTACCAACTGAGTTAGTAGGGAAGCCCCTTTAGGAGACAGATTTGGTTTAGGAGGCAGATTCAGAAAAAATATTCCTATGATTTTATGTCAAAGGGTGTTCTGTCAGTTTTTCCTCTAGGAGTTTTCTGGTTTACAGTCTTGCATTTAGGTCTTTATGCCCTTTAGATTTATCATAATTCTCAAGCAGGTTAGAGCTAACTAGTCTACTCCTAAGCACATGCCGAAGAGAAACTCTTGCACATGTTCAACGGGAGATTCATATGAGAACCTCTGCCATGGCAGTCACCATGGAGGCAAAAACCTGGATGTCACCAGGCAAGGTGGTGAACAGAGTGTGTTGAAGGCACCAAATAAGGCATTATACAGCCGTTCAAAAGAAGGAACAGCACAGCATGCCTCGATATGGAGGAATCTCAGCAGAATGTTTTAAGTGGAAAGGTAAATTCCCAGAGGTTATATATAGCAAGGTTATATGAAGTTAAAAACAATGCGTGTGTGCACACACACACACACGTATGATACAGCTAATTATAAAGGAGAATAAAACAACGATGAACACAGGACTTAGGATGAGGAATACCCTGAGCTGGGACAGTAAATGGGTGGTGGCAAGAGGCTTCATATGATACCCCTCA
Source organism: Ovis aries (assembly GCF_016772045.2). Taxonomy (NCBI): domain Eukaryota; kingdom Metazoa; phylum Chordata; class Mammalia; order Artiodactyla; family Bovidae; genus Ovis; species Ovis aries. The sequence goes on along the minus strand of NC_056055.1, from coordinate 8,974,381 downwards.
AGGTCCTGGCTTTCCTTTTATGTCATGCGTTAATTGGTAATGTTATTACTAACATTACTAATTAATTAACTGACTAATTAAAAGGCAGTCCAAGCATAGACAATGACGTGTATAACATGATCCAGGGATTATGACAATTCCAATTCTGGCTTTATGAGATCCAAAACCAGACAAAAAACCAAGAATCAGTGGATGCTGTGTGTGTTCCTGAAAGACTCTCCAACAAGTCATGTGGATGAGCCTCAACACATAGATTTCAGAGTGACTGCTTTGGCCTTACAAAGGAATGTTTTGATTTCTTCTTAGTTCTTAGTTCTGGTCCAGCAACTGATGTTGTTAGAAAATGAAGTCTGGTTGAACCTGGTCCCATTGTTAAGCCTTCCCTTAAATCAGCATTCCCTTAAACGGCCTGATTGTGTATTTGTTGACAATTCGATTACAGAAAAAAAAAATAGAGGAGACCTCTTTGGATACATGAAATGTTCTGGTTGGGAGGAGAGTGCTTGGGTGAAGAAAGTGTTGGAACAAATTTGGAGTAGGGAAGATGGAATCTGAGTTGTCCTGGCTGAACAACCAGACTATTTCCTTGAAGTCTTTCTTTCTTCTCTGACCTTTCTGGTATTACTCAGTTTCAACCAAGAATGTGGCTATGTTGTGAAGCCTGGCTGTGGGTGTGGGCATTCCCCGATTCCTCGGATACCTACCCTCGTGGCCCAGACTCAACCAGAGGCTGGATATGCTTATTTGACCCAGATCTGAGGTTGAAGACTGGTAATATTTTGTCCTTGGCTTATTTTCTCTCAACATGGGCAATACTGGCTCCTCGTGCAGCACTGCATCAGGTGCATCTGGCGGGAGAGGAGCAGAGGGCTCAGCTGCAGAGCCGCATCCACAGTGGCAGCCCCAGGCAGAGCTAGCGCTCCCTCCTCTCAGCATGTCCAGCCCACACCTCAGTTACTGAAGTCGTATCACACTGTATTGTCCTGGTTTATTTACAGAGCTCTCCCACCCACCAGCCTGTGAACATCTCAAAGGCAGAGACTCTACCTTTTTCATTGTCAAGTCTCCCAAGTTTAGGGAAGACTGGAGATGCTACTTTAAAGCTGGGGGAACACCATGCATTTCACCTTGTTGTCAGCGCCCAGTGACTGGGACCTCAAAGTGATGACAGATTATCACTGCCTGGATGGGGTTCAGGGAAGATCAGAGATAAGGGGGGGTGGTTTAGTTTGGTCCTTGAAGTGGGTTGCCTGCATAGAGAGGGAAGGGGAGCGAGGGGAGGAGTGGTGGTAATGATGGGGTGGGGATAGTCGAGGTAAGCAACAACTGGAACTGCATGCCTGCTCACCCATCAGAGCAGACTCTGAAAGCAGATTGTCAATATTGCTGTCTTGGTGTCTACCAGCTGTATGTCAGACAGGGGAGACGACGTGGGGCCTGGGGTTTGGGTGGTGAAGAGGTAGAACAGGAATAAATGTTTCACCATCAGCTCTACATCAGGAACTTCCTATGCACGATCTTGCTTGATTATCACACAGCATTGGCGGATAGGCACCGTGACTCCAATTTCTAAGAGTAAGAAAGAGGCAGTGGAGGGGTGAGCAACTTGCTCAGAATTACCCAAAAAGTGAGTTGTAGAGCTGGAGCTGAAGTTTAAATTAAGAGTAAGAAAGAGGCAGTGGAGGGGTGAACAACTTGCTCAGAATTACCCAAAAAGTGAGTTGTAGAGCTGGAGCTGAAGTTTAAATTGGACCCTGCCCCAAGTTCCTAGGCCTGTGCTCTGCTCCTGACATCCCGTCACACTGCCATGCACAGAGGGTGTGGTCACTGGAGGTCAGGCTCAGAGCCAAGGCATGGGGCGGGAGCCATCAGACATATGCAGAGGACTGTGTGGAGGAGGAGCAGGAATGAGGCTGCAGTAGAAGGCTGGGCAGCTGCTGAGGTCAGGGTGGGTGTCCGTGGTCAGGGACATTCTGTTTAGAGCCTGTAAACCTCCACCCTTCACGCCCAAGAAAGTCCGCGGTGGCCACGCCCTTGTCATGGGCTTTCTGGGGAATATTTCTGGACAGAGAGCTCAGGCAGCGAAGGAGGGCAAGGCACTGCCCTGGAACCAGGGCCAGAGATGATTTTGGAATTTAGAAGGGAGAGATTGAGCACAATGTTTCCAGCCTTTGGGGCTAAAGATGAGTAGTGTCTGGTTGTAGGAGGAGCTCTACTCTAGAGATGAAAAAGAAGTGATAAAAAAGAATCAAGAGATGGAAGGTGTGGCTGAACAAGCAGATAGTTTTAGTCCCAGTTCTGGTGAGAGAGAAGCCCAAGGACTGGTTTCTTGGGGATGATCAAAAAACTTCTGAGTGGTATGAACATCACAGTGTATGTGAGGGAGAGACAGGGTGAAGACTGAGAGGGAGGAGAACATACCCTGAAGCAGAGAGACAGACTGAGATGGAGACCGAAATACACAAAATAAAAGAAAAACCCAAAGCCACAGCCACACAGAGATAATGCCATGGAGATCCAAAGGTGCACAGAAACCAGGGCAATGAGAAAGGAAATCAGAGAGGCCGAGAGATGGGGACAGAATAAGAAAGGACAGTGATGCAAACTCCCAATTGGTAGCTGTGTTTCATGGAGAAAAAACATACAAACTTCCTGAGAAGGACTGTGTTCTGGCCCTGTGGGCCTCCTGGGAAGAGGGATTCTTTGGCTTACCTGAGGTGCTGGGGAGTCCTAAGTCTCTGGGCTTTCCTCACTGACAGGTGGAAAGCCCAGGGTAAAAGGTCACCTATGACATAGACTTTCCCTGTAACCACAGTCCCAGAAGAGGCCTGCATGCCAACTCCCGTCCTCCCATTTCACTCTGTTTACAGCCCTCCAGGGAACTCCAAAGACCAGCCACTTAGTACTAACTCTCAGAATATTATTCTGGGAGGCTCAGGCTGAGCCACCTCTGCGACTTTCAGTTTGGGAACATCACACGAGCAAATTCGGTGCTGCCTTTCCACTTGACTCTTCAGGCTATTGATGACAATGGCTATGTTCCCATGGAGTCTCTCTTCTTCAGGACCACCGTCTGCAGTTCCTCCCCTGGTGTAACCAGTCAGGACAGGCTAAGTTACACTATGGTAACACAATCTCAACAGCTCAGGGGCTCTCAGGAACAAACATTTATTCCTTGTAGTAAAGAAAAAAATCATTCATGACACTTGTTAAAGAATGGCAAGGAGACTTCATTCAAGGGGACAAGTGGTATTTCAGTGGGTGTAGGACCACCTCAAGGCCCTGCAGAGACTGGATTCAGCTCTTAACATAGCATAGGCAAGTGGAAATGGGGATCAGTGGATGGAAAATAGCTAAGAAGAAATATCAGAAGTAAGGCAATTCTGGCTAATAAGATCTAACACGATTCTCACTGAAGGCAGGCCAGGGTGATTACACATCCCCTGGGAAGTGGTGGAGGATGAAGACCTGACCAAATGTTGAGAGCCATCAGACATGGAGGATGGAGGAGTCTAGCTAAACTGACTTGGTGGTATTCGGCAATGCAAAGATGAACACTGAAGCTCAAAAATCAAAGCCTGTTTGAGAAGACAGTTCATAGGAGCCTGACTAGAGGAGGCTGAGGAGAGCGTCTTTGTCCTTTGCTCACGCTGTCTGTTCACTTTGTGAGCCAGACCCACTGCTTGGGTTCATCTTCATTCTGGGATCCCATCTGGCCAAGCCTCGCCTCTCTCTGAGCGCCAGCTGGTCCACCAAGGTCGGGGCGCTGGGGGAGGACCGCAGAGCCTGTGCTTTGATGCCTGTGATTTGACGCAGCACGCGGACGACCTCGGATGGGCCCCCGCCCCGCGCCGGGCGCTGCGTCTACGCCACGTGCTGACCGCCAGCCCCGGCTCCTGGAGCCCATCCACCTGGTGGAGGTCTACTGTCCACGAACAAGACGGACCATGTCCTGGGGGTCTCCCAGGTGGTCGCCACCCCCGTATTGGTCATGAAAGCTTTGCTGGCCGTCATGAGTCCTTTGGCTTCTCCACTGACCTGAGGTCCATACGGGTGGCCGGGCCTTACCCCGCAGTCCACCGGACACTGTCACACCCTGGCCGAAGACCCCTCAGACAGCGCCAGACGCCCCAGCCAGCTCGCAAGTGGAAACACACAAATGCAAAGCCTGAAGGAGGGCGTCCCAGCGTCCCAGCTCCCGAGGGCTTCCTGGACAGATTGCAGGCAGCCTTCCATTTGCGCTGAATCCCGTGCAGCACTCGCGTCCTGCTGGCGGCCGAGCGCAGCCAGAACCCCTGCGCCCTTTTCACGACACCCGACGGGACTGTTCAGGCCCAGTGATGGTCTGTCTGCCAGGTGTCTAGGGCCCACTCTGTGCCATGCGCATAACCTGAACACTTGATATCTAGTTCAGGGTTTCAGAGGCAGCGCAAGTGACCTCCTAGCAGGTACTTATTTGGCCGCTGGAGGTGAGGGAGGGGATGGGACACCCAACATGTTTTTGTCATTTCTTCAGAGGGAAGTTCAAGTTAACTGCTCTCTCCTCCCCGCCCCCAGATTTAAAATGAATGCATTAAAAGGTTTACAAAGCAAAGCCAACAACAACAACAAAAATAAAGCATTGCCAACTATATTTGTTGAAGAAAATGAGAACACAGGCCTCCGTACCCTGGTCCTGAAAGCTTCCAGCGGAATTGACACATTTCACCCTCAATCCTGCTGCATTAGTCAGAGCCTCCCGTCAGAGAGGTGAGAAGGAAAATTCTGCAGTCAGGAAGGGGCCGCGGATATTTGTGAAGGAAGCTGCGGGTCGCTACAGTCGCTTCTCCCACACTACAGTCTCAGGCTCTCGAAGCTAGTCCCTTGATTAAGGTCTCCCAAATTTATTGATGTTCCTTTTGATGTTTAGGAGCTAGTACTGGACAAGAAGCTTGCAGGGAGGTGATGTTTATGGAACACTTGGTGAACACAACTATCAATGGTCTTCTTCCAGCTTATAGTTAGAACATGTGTCCACTCGCTTTACCAAAGGCCGAAAGAGAGAGAGAGAGAGAGGAAACACACCTTTAATTTGATTTTTCTACCTAGGTTTTACTGGGCTTTATCATTCAATGCCTTTTTAAAATCTCATTTTTTATCACTTGGGCTCTTGAAGCAGTTGGCTCTTCTGTAGCTCTGAGATGGAAAAGGACATCTTATCTTCATTGGGCTTTGAATGAATGAGAAATAAATCCCTATTCTTTTAAGCCACTGAAACTGTAGGATTTATCTGTTTTGACAGCTACTGTTAATTATTTTAATGCAGAAATTTCTATAAGAAGTGAAGTGCTCCATAACAAAAACATAAATTATATGATATCTTAGTGATTGGGACAGGTAATGGGAAAGTGTGTTGGAGACCGGAAAGATGGAGGTAAGAGTATTCAGTGGCAAGGTATTTGTAAGCTGTTCCTTGTGATGACTTGAAAATGCAGATCCTGAGCTTAGTGTACTTGTCTTTCCAGGGAAGATGTAGGAAAATAGAATGATGATGGCCTGGCTGCATTTGACAAGGTATTATAAGTATGAGAAGAGCTCAGGAAATTCTTAGGTGGATTGCAAGCAGAAATTAAGAAGAGAGAGTCCAGAAATTCGAGGCTTTGAAATCGGATTGCATACTGCTTAAGACATCACACAATATAAGATGAGATTCTATAAGGATTTAGGTGGAAAAGGTCCAGTAAGACCTCTCAGTTGGAAAAATAACTTGGGGGATGGATCAAATGAAAAGAGCAGATTTCTCATTGATTTTTTTCATATAGTCTCAAGATAGCTGACATTAGCTTAAGAGGGAGAGAAGCTAGGGAGTGAGAAAGCAAAGGAAAAGGACAGATTTGAGAACTATATCTTAAAAAGGGCTTTGGCTGTGGTCAGTGGAAATAGATCAGAAACCTATTATAGTAGTGAAATGCAATGCTAAAGAAATCATAAGCCTGGTCTAGAAAATCTTTCAGGCTTAAAACAACTATTGGGATTCCAAACTTTTTGCCAAAGAAAAAGATACAGTGTCCAGCAGAACATAATCCCTAATACTCACTCTAAGAAAGGTCATGCGTGGCTCCCAAAGGTGGACTCTGGTGTCATGAGAACAATGGACACTCACTGATGGCTCTGAGAGGACATCATTCCCTCTTACCCAGAGCAGGAGGCTTCCTGAAGTCTGCCTAGCAAGATTTCAGAACCACTCTAGACTTACAACTCTCATATGTTTCCCTTTCTTTCCAAGCAGGTATTGATCATGGTTATCCTGCCCCTCTTTGTTTATTGTGTTTTGGATAAGTGGTATGGGGATGGCTGGGAGAGAGGGATATATAATTTCTCCTTTTGGATCCTTTTTGTAGGGTAGTGATCTCAAATGGGCAACATTTGGCAATACCGGCAGGCATTTAAAAAAAATTTAGGTATATTTAATTTACAGTATTGTTTGTATTAGTTAACCTGGAGGCATTTTTGATTGTCACACCTTGGAGAGGGATGCTACTGGCATTCCGTGAATAGAGACCAGAGATGCTGCTAAATCTCATACAACAATGCATAGGACAGCTTCCCTTGCCCACCCCCAACAAATTATCCAGTCTAAAATCTCAATATTGGGCTTCCCTGGGGCTCAGTGGTAAGAGACGCGGATTTGATCCTTGGGTCCCTGGTGAGGGAAATGGCAACCCATTCTAGTATTCTTGCCTGGAGAATCCCATGGACAGAGAAGCCTGGTTGGCTACAGTCCCTGGGGTGGCAAAGCCTTGGATATGACTTAAACTGAGCATGCACACAAAATGTCAATCAGGTCTAGGGAATATACTCTGGTCTAGGGAATAAAAGTTGTAGCATCCTGACCTAATAGCGAGATTAAGGAACATCACCTGCCAGTCAGAAAGCCTGAAGTGGCTTCATTCAGTCCTTCATTCAGCACTTAACTGAGTGCTTGCGAGAGGGAGGAGGTGGAAAGGGATAGGGTGGGGATTTGTCAGGTGTTAATGCTAGTTGCTGCATTAGCCAACCTCCGAGAACCTCAGTGTCTCAACAGCAAAAGTTTATTTTTCACATCATGTTAAGGAAAAAAATCTTCTTGTTTTTTACCTAAATGACTAATGTGTATTTTTTCTTATGGGCATTGTGAGCCTGGTAATAGATTTATTTTCCTCATTGAGTTGGCTTCCAGGAACCTTGTTATAACAAGTTTGTTGCTGTTGACTGATATTCTCTGGCTCATCTTCCTATTGGACACTCATTTGCACAAGACTTTAATTTTTTTCCACCCCTCCTCAATATTGCATGTACTTTTGCTTGTTGCTTCAAAATACCAAAGTAGTTCTGGGGATGAGGTGAGCTATAGAATAAATGAATGAGTCAAAAGCATTCTTGCTGAAAGATGGCTCCTATTAAAGGGAAATTGGGGAAACAGTAAGTATCTCTTTCCTTGTTTAAAAAGGAAAGTGAAGCTTCGGGTTTTGGCTTGAAAATTTATAGAAATGAAACTGTTGTTTGGGCTGGAGATCTGCAAATAGCTTTTCTTTTTCATTCTCCAGTTTTACTTACCCCTTTTAAGTTGCTATTTTAGCAATCCAGACTCCCATTTGCTTTCGTGGGCGAAGGGAGACAAGAAAACCTTTTCTTCACAATCTTTTGGGGAATCACTTCATGCAAATATCTTTGTCTCAGAAGGAAACTGTCCCAAGGTTAAGTCTCTGCCCATCTCTGAGTAAGAGGCATTAAGAGCTAGTGTTTTTCCTTTTGCTTTTCTGTTCCAAATGGTCAAGGAGTCAGGAGACCAGTCACAAACTTGTTATTTCTGATTTCTGGGGAAAAAAAAGTGGGCTGAGAACTCCACCAGATCCACAGTTCTCATCTGTGTGCCCAGAGAGAGGGCTAATCCAGTGAAATATGCTTTCTGATGATTTTGATTGAAAATACCAGAAAGTAGTTTTAGTGACACCTAAACCATGTTTTCAGAAGAAGCTAGCTCTGCTCCTTGTAAACAAAGAAATGTTGGTCTCTCTGGGGAGTTTTGAGAGGCGGATCAGTGTGAACTTAGGAACCTCACTGTCTGGCTCCCAGTCCCAGCTGCATTCCTCAGTTGTGTAAACTTGGGCAAACCATGTTGCCTTCTTAGCCGCAGAGGTATGACAACAATAGAATGACGTGTCCTAAAGAATAAATGACATGTTGCTCATAAAGTGCAACATGTATTCCTGACTGCTTCCCTGACAACCAGGACGGATTGGAGCGTGGCCACTGGAAGACTGAGACCGCATGCCCTCACACTGGACCCCTGTACCTTCCTTTCCCATCTTCAGAGAGGCCAGGAAAGCAGTGCCCTGGCCACTCTCCCCAGATGGGGTGGTGGGAAGGGTGTAGAAACCTCCCCACGGGAAGCTTCTGGAGGTAGCCTCCTCTTCTCCGTGTGATCTCTTCTTGGGACACGAATCCCTTTCCCTTTTTGATCTCCGTCTTCTCTTCTGTGAAATGAATAGGTTAAGTTATATCATCTTTAACCTAACAAATGTCATTCCCCCCTAGTTTAGATAGTTTGTATTGCATTGAAGTAGGATTTCTCAACCTTGGCGTTATTGGCATTGCATGGCCGATAGTTCTTTGCTGTCCTGTGTATTGTAGCATGTTTAACGGCAACTTTGGCCTCCAGCCACAAATGTCAGAAGCAGCTCTCCCTCAAGTCGTAACAACTAAAAATGCTCCCAGATATTGCCAAACATCCCAGGGGGCGCGGTGAGGGGAGCACAGTTGCGCTGGTTGAGATACTGACCATCTTTGTTGAGTCCTTTGTGCCAGCCACAGTGCTGGGATTTCCATGCTGGAATTTTATTCAGTCCTCACAATATCCTGGTGAGGTAGGTGTTAATAGCCTCTGTTTTGCAAATGAGGATGTTGAGCTACTAATAAATGATAAAGCTGGGATTTGAATCCATGTGTTCCCAACATTAGCACTTGTGATGCTTCATCACATTAAATGTTTAGAAATACAAGGGCAGTCTTTTGAAAAGTACAGCAGTGGTGTTTATTTAGCCAGAACACAGAATTTGGAAACAGACAAATCTCATCTAGAATATCAACTTCAAACTGATGAGCTGATCATCGGCCCCTCACTGAGCTCCATTTCTTCCATTGTTGAATCGAGGGTAATACCAGCCTTGTAGATCCTTGGAGGAAAGAGACACACCAGGTCCTTCCCCAGTTAGACCGCATGCTCAACGACAATGGAAAAAACTTGCTATTGCTTTCATTGCTTCCCTGAAGCCCTGGGTGTGTGAGCCCTGCAGCCCTCACGCCATAGTGTATCACCTCATTACTGGGCCCACCCTCTCTTGGGTGTCTAGGCCTTTCTTCTGAGCTCCAGACCAACATAGCGGTTTTCAGAAAATCCGTACTCAGTATGACCAGAGCTGAAAGTTGTACTGCCCCTAATCGACTTCTCCCTTTGTGTTCCCTTTGTCATTGACCCCAGTCACCTAAGCCAGGATTCTGGGAGTCATTCTTGACTTCTCCCAACTCCACCCCTCATCGCCAAGCAGTAACTGGGCAGTTCAGCATACCCGCGAGACCTGCCCGCATTTATCTGTATCTCTCAGCCTCCTCCGCTCTCACCCCGGCCCCAGAGTCAGGCTGCCATACCTAGCATCAGGGTGCTGAGAGTGCTGTCAAACCAGCACCTCCCCCTCCGCCCGCCCCTCTCTTCTTTTTCTGTTGAGAGCATGCTTGCTTTACAATGTTGTGTCAGTTTCTGCTGTTCAGCAAAGGGAGTCAGCTATACATATACATATTATCCCCTCTTCCTTGGAGTTCCTTCCCATTTAGGCCACCACAGAGCGTTGAGTAGAGTTTCCCGTGCTGCACTGTAAATTCTCATTAGTTAGCTGTTTTATACATGCTGGTGTATATATGTCGGTCCCAATCTCTCGAATCCATCCTACCCCCAACCCCATCACTGCTTCCCCGCCTTGGTATCCATGCATTTGCTCTCTATTTGTTGTCTATTTCTGCTTTGCAGATGAATTCATAAAACCAGTCTTGCTGCCTCCACACTTGCCCTTACAATCCATCCCAAAAGTACAGCCAGAATAATCCTTGGCTGCATTTTTATTCTCAGGATAAAGCCTACTTCCTTAATTGGCGTGGAAGCATTTCTCATTCTGGCTCCATCTTCTCTTCATCCTCACTTTTGGCCTCTCTCGCCATCTTTTTATCTGTTTCAGCCATATGGAACCACGAACACTTTCTCACAGAGCCATGCTCACCCTTCCCTTTAGCTATCTGCGTCTGTTTTCGCCTAGTAGAGAACACTTGGCTGCCACTTTTGCTCTGACCTAGATAATTCCATAAGCCTCAGCTCAGAGCAATGGCAGTCCACTCCAGTATTCTTGCCTGAAAAATCCCATGGACGGAGGAGCCTGGTGGGCTGCAGTCCATGGGGTTGCTAAGAGTCGGGCACAACTGAGCAACTTCACTTTCACTTTTCACTTTGATGCATTGGAGAAGGAAATGGCAACCCACTCCAGTGTTCTTGCCTGGATAATCCCAGGGATGGGGGAGCCTGGTGGGCTGCTGTCTCTGGGCTCACACAGAGTCAGACATGCCTGAAGTGACTTAGCAGCAGCAGCATCTCAGAGCTCCCAGCCTTTGGAGCCTTCTCTGGTCCCTAAGCTGTCAGGCATCTCCTGGGGCTCCCTCACTAAGGTAGTTACTATGCTGTGTTGCCACCACTGTGCACAGGTCTGTCTCCCCCTGCTAGACTGTGACTTTTCTGGGTGGCCACTGTCCCTTTTGCTGTAATCCCTAGTGTCCAGCAAAGGCCTTGTTGTAATAAATGTTTGTAGCACAAATGAATGGTACTCAGTGTTGCCCAAGTTAGAGTGGCTGTCCAAAAGAGGAAGGAAACAAGACAGTGAGGTAATAGAAACTGATAGAAACTGGTCCAGAATTTGGCTCAGAGGCCCCTCTTTCCATGAATTTCCAGGGATTCAACAGGAAGATTATCTTGTTTGGTGGAAATGTGACTCAAGTAGCTTTATCTTTGACATTTAAATAGACAATAAATCACCTTCATTCCTGACAAGGAGCTTCTGTTTCTTTTTGTGTTATAAATGTCAGATGAAGAGGATCAAAGAACCAGGAGTTATGTGACCTGGGATTCACTTTCAACTTAGCTGTCAAAAAGTTTATGAATGAGTGTTTCAGATACTGTAACTTGAAAAACTAGGTGGGCTTTTGGTATGTTTTAGAGCAGGATTTCTCAATGTTATTGACATTTTGGGCCAGATAATTCTTTTTTGTGGGAGCTACTCTGTACCTTGTGGGATCCTTGGCTGCATGCCTTCACTAGATGCCAGTAGTTCTTTGTGGCACTGTGACAAGCAAGAATGTCTCTGGACATTGCCAGATGGCCCCTGTGGAGACACAGTTGACCCTGGCTGAGAATCATGGCCCCAGAGGAATTAGAGTAGGAATCCAAGGGAGGACTGGACGAGAGTTGGGTTTAAAGGTCACTGTCAACTTTGCCGCATAGAGATGTTTTCTAATAAGTTCTATATGAATCCAAAAGTAGGATGTTTGAGGGATCAGCTTGACTTCCATGGATTACAGCCTCCTCATCTGAAGTAATAGATGAAAGGCCAGAAGGTTTTGGACCCTTCCAAGTTCAGTTTTGGTGTTAAGAGTTATCAGGGAGACGGAGTGAGCTTAGAACTGGCGATGAGGATTTGTGGTCTGGCAGCTACAATCAGCTGATGCGCTTCGGGCCTCTGCTTGCTCAAGATGGTCTATCCCCAACTTGGGCCTCTCCCTAAAAACTCCTCAAGCTGCCTTGGGAAGGACTGTCTCATTCAGTCATTTTTGGACATTCTCCCCTCCCCAGAAGCAGAGACTGTCAGAACTGGAAAGTGCTTAGGTACGTTTGGTCTGAGTCCTTTGTTAGAGAGGGGAATTGGAGACTCAGAAGAGGGAAGAGGCTTAGCTGAGGTTGCGCAGCTAGAGTAGGGCCTCTTATTGACCAAATTTCTTTCTTTCTTTTTTTTGAGCTGCTTTGTTGAGGTATGATGACATGTGAAAAGGGATACATATTTTGTTGTTATTGTTGTTTAGTCGCTAAGTCGTGTCCAACTTTCCGACAACCCCATGGACTGTAGCCTGCCAGGGTCCTCTGTCCATGGAATATCCCAGGCATGAATACTGGAGTGGGTAACCACTTCCTTCTCCAGGAGATCTTCCCGACCCAGGGACTGAACCTGTGTCTCCTCGTTGGCAGGCAGATTCTCTACCACTGAGCCAGCAGGGATGCATATAACTCAGTGGGTTTGGGGTTAAGTATACCCCTGTGAAACCATTACTACTGTCAAGGGCAGAGCCACATCCTTCACCTCCTAGTGTTTACTCCTGCTCCATTTATCATGATGATGATTAGTATTTGGTGATGAGAACACTTAACATCGTATCCACCCTCTTGGCGGATTCTGTGTACAATACAGCTTTGTTAGCCATAGGCACTCTCCTATACAATAGAGTTCTAGAAATTACTAATCAACATCAGTTATTATTTCTCCCAGTCTGTCCTGCCTTACTCTGGGAGCCTACCCATGTCTGTTCAACTCCTGATGGGAGTCTTTATTTCATTGAACCTTGACATGTCTTTGGTTTTACACTTCCTGTATCCTGATTCCTGCTTGCTGATAGCCATCTAATGCAAACATAAGATTGTAACACTTCAGTAAGAAATAATGTGTTTACCTCCTAGCAGAAACATTTGGCTTTTAGTTGAGCTTTAACCTAATGAAATGAAACTAATAGTAGGAATTTGAAGCAGGGGCTGGGTTTAGAAAGACTTCTGGACCAGCTGGATTCTTTTGGGAAATTCCCCATCTTTGGAGGTCATGTCATCTTCTATTGAATGTAGAGTTGCACACTGGGGTTGTTTCCCAGCATGTGATACAGAGGAAGGAACCTCGGCTTTGGACATAGGTTCAGATTACAGTTCCACCTCTTCATAGCTGTGTAAATTTATCACAAGGATAACACCATTTATGAATGGTCTGTGTGGGTTGGTCATGTTACCTATGTTATCTTATTAATTCTTATGACAGCTGTGGGCAGAAGGGTTCACAGTTTATGGGTGAGAAAACTGAGTATCAGAATTTATAAGCTACAAAGTTATGTTGATTAACAAAGTTAGAAGTGGTGGGGTGAGGAGTTTAACCCATGGCAGCTGGGCTCTAGATTATGAGCAACCAAACTGAGATCAAAACCAAATGATTAGGGCTTCCCTGGTGGCTCAGTGGTAAAGACTCTGCCTGCCAATGAAGGAGACATGGGTTTGATCCTTGGCCTCGGAGGATCCCACATGCTGCGGAGCAATTAAGCCCGTGCGCCACGCTACTGAGTCTGTGCTCTGGAGCCCACTGCTCTAGAGCCCGTACTCTGCACCTCGAGAAGTCACGGCAGTGAGAAGCCCTCACACCACAGCTGCAGAGTAGCCCCCACTCACTACAACTAGAGAAAAGCCCGCTCAGCAACAAAGACCCAGCACAGCCAAAAATAAATAAAATGATTAAAAAAAAAATAATCAGGCATAACTGCCTGGAACTTCAGTTTCTTAACATGCTAGCTTGTGATGGCAACATCTCTGCAGAAGTATTGCTGGGAGGATTAAATATTAATAAAATAACGCCTATATAGCACCTGGTATCCACTAAGTGATAGATGGTTAGTTTTCCCTTAGCTCACGTTCGTTTAGTATCAGTTATGATTTGTTGTTAACTTCGTGTAAGCAAAGTGCTAGGTAAGTTTACATATATAATTTCACTCAACTTTGCAAAAGCTATGTGAGAGGCCAGTGTTGTTTCCCCCTTTCCCGTGGAACAAGTAGAGGGATAGAGACATGTCGGAAGCTGCAGAGTCAGACAGCGAGGAGACGGCAGAGTCAAGATTTGTGTTCATGCCTGGCTGGCTCTAAAGCAGTGTTCTCGCACCCTCAGCTATGCTCACCCCTCTAACTTCTCAAAACCACAAATGAGCTTCAGGAAATTGCAGATGCTCCAAGCCTTCCCCTTGCCATGCCATTCACCTTATGAGACTAAAATAAACAAAAATTTTATCTTAATTAGTAGAAACCTCTTATTGTTGATACCTGGAAGACCATCTGAGTACTATGAAGCCTTGTTTTATCTTTGGTGAATGTCTAATTCAGACTCATATCCATCCGTCTTCCATCCTGCCCAATATGGCCTCAGGGACTTCAGACTAATTTTCAGCCAAATTGCTGAATTTAATGAGTGAGATCTAATTAAAGCTGCTCATGGTCTGCACCCAGCTCACCTAGCCAGCCTCATTTCCCAGCATGCTGTCCGCTCTTGGAGCCCCTCGAGAATCGCAGCTCCCTCCGTGCCTTTTAACCTGTCAGGTCCCTGTTCCTCTGCTGGATGCAAACCTGTCTTCATTGGATTCAAATTCTTTCTCTCCAAACCCATGCCGGCAAGTGTGAAAAAGTTGGGTAGGGTCAGAATCACATCTTTTTTCAGACCAAAATGATGAGACTGGAAACCAATTTTCTCTTTGTTCTTTCTCTGTAAGAGCTCCCCATGGTGCTAAAACCTGTAGGCCCTAGTGAGTGCCTGGTACTGAAAGAGGGAACTTCATATGGCACACCAGCAAAGGCTATGGACACGGACAGACCTGGATGTGGATCTCAGCACTTCTTAGCAATCTGGTCTGAAACTAGTCATTTGAACCTCCTTGTGCTTGAAGTCTCTTATCAGTAAAGTGGGGACTGCAATGTGGCTGTGGCAAAGGTCCAAAAAGGCCCCACCTATGAAAGCACTTAGCACTGCTGAACTGGATCTGAGCAGATGTTTGCTAGATCATAGAGGGCCCATAGGTTTCTCTTCTCTAATCTGATCTTGTGGCATTTCACTGTACCTCTTTAAGCTACTGTACACTTTCCACCTTGGTTGTGATAAATGGGATGTATATATATATATGTTCTCCTGCTACTCAGAGCTCCTTGAAGAGAGATCTCACAACAGACTTGACTTTGAGTTTTTGCTCCACCAGGGCCATACCTTGTATAGTCTTAAGAAACAGAATGGGAGAAAGAGAGATTTGCTCCAGAGAATCAGTCTGTGAAGGTTGGGATCAAGTCCATCTTGGTCACAGCTGTGTCCATATCACTCAGCACAGTGACAAGTGATAGGCAGTGTTTAACAGATGCCTACTGAATACATGAATATGAGGTCCAGGAAAATTTAACTTCGCAGAGTCCATAGCCATCACTGGAACTGGTGCCTACCTAGTCTCATATGGAGAAATAGAGGCCCAGGGAAGGGGAAGAACTTCCTAGTTTCACACAGGAACTCAGAGCAGGTATTTTAGATAACCTGATATATAAGATTATCTATAATCTGGTACAACCATAGCTCTTGGTTGGCAGAGACTGGCTTCATGTACCAATCAGAACTGAACCTAGCTTCATTCTTGTGCCCTTCAGTGACTGGCAGGAACTGAACAAACCAGAGGATAAAAAGGGACTAAAGCATTCAAGGGGTTCTTTTTGGGCTGAGATTCAGTACATTCCTAAATCAAACTGTGTGTTTGGGGAGGAAAAAAGAGTTTGGTTATTTTTTAAGTTGTATGCCTTGACTTACCATATGGGGTTCTACAACCAGATTCTGCCTCACCCTCCCCACCCCCCACCCTCCCCCCCAAGTTGTGCTAAACCATCCAGTTATGCTAGTTGGAGGCATTCTCCTTGAGAGCCAGAGTCTTGCCTTGCAAAGCATCAAGATATGTTGCGTGGTCCAACGCAATAGTCAGAATTGAATTCTCTTTTGATTTTCTGTGACTTCTCTGAAAAAAATAAATATTTCCTGTGACTCAGATGAGTCCATAAAAAATTACATAAGAAACTAGAACATAAGCTTCATGAGGGCAGAAACTTTGTTTCGTCGCTCCAGTGTCCCCAGTACCTGGAATGTTGGCAGGAACTCAGAGCAGGCAGGTGAGGGGCCAAAAGAAAGAAAGAAAGAAGAAAGAAGGAAAACGAGTGACCATTCCTTGCAGAGGGAACAGAACCTTAGAAAACTGGTGGTGGGAGACCCTGAAGGCATCTGTATTTTCGCTTGTAACCAACTGTGCAACCTTGGGCAAAAGCCCTACCCTCTCTGGATTGGTGGTTGGTCTGTAAAATGAAGTGGGTAAGATAAGCGGTTGTGAAGAGGATTGAGTTCAGCAATGGATATGAAAATATTTTGGGAAAAATATTTGGCTTTCGTCACTTTCCTTTCTTTAAAGTTTCTCTATAGGAAAATCTGCAAACATGATTGTTTTTGGACTGTTGTGGACAGCCAGCTTCACACCAGGGTGGATTGTGAAGGTGCTGCTGGATGGTTTATGATGGGTGGGTTATAACCAGATCCAGCACGTGTAAGCGGTAAAGACCAAGGTGTATTCTGGAAGCTTGTACTGGGGGTAGCGTTGTGTGCCTTCTTGATGATCTGAGCAGAATCCAGAAACCACTGAGGTAGATAGAGGTGCAGAGAGAGGAGCATTGGGTGTTCAATGCACTGCTTTGGAAGAGCACCTCAGTAAAACGGAAAGTTGAAGCTTCAGGCTGTTCAGGTCAGATTTTTATCCACAAAAGGGTGGAAGGAAGAAATTAAGAAAGGTGAAAACATTAGGGCTGAGAGATTGAATGAAAGCAGGTGAGGAAGTGAGCTTATCAAGAGCTGGTTCACATGGGACCTCTTCTACTTGTATGACCTTGGACAAGCCATTCTGAGAAGAACCGGGTGTTGTTTCCAGTCCTCTGGGGGATTTTTTTGTTTAGCTGCTAAGTTGTGTCCAACTCTTTTATGACCCCATGGACTATAGCCCAGTAGGCTCCTCTGTCCATGGAATTTCCCAGGCGAGAGTACTGGAGTGGGTTGCAGTTCCTTCTCCAGGGGATCTTCCCAACCCAGGGATCGAACCTGCGTCTCCTGCATTGCAGGAAGATTCTTTACTGCTGAGCCACCTGGGAGCTCTTAGAGATGAGTATAGCGCAGTCTCAGTGCTCACAACCCTGGGAGATGCAGATAGGTAGGCAGAGATGAGTGATGACTGCAGAACTAGGGTCCATATCAATACAAGATTCTGTGGAAATAGGGAAGTGGGAGGGAATTGAACCTGCTTGAGTGGTTCTGGGAGGGCATTAAAGGAGAGGTGGTATTTGAGTTAGGCATTTAGAGAAGAAGAGACCTTTACCAGGGGAGTAGGGGTGATGGTGGGCCAGATGGCACTGTTCTCAAAAGAGAGAGTAACTTCCTGAAAGCGTGAAGGCAGGAAGGCGCGTGGTGTCTTTGGATAGTCAATTGCACTGGGGTGCAGCTCTAGCACAGGCTGTATGGGGAAGAAAGCAGGGCAGGAGGAGGGCACAGATCATACAGATCCAGTGAAACCAGGTTCACTGGGACTTCTGTTCTAGTGATGAGCTATGGAAAAATTGTAGGCAGAGGAGGAACACAGTTACATTTGCATCTCCAAATAATAATTCCCATGCAGAGGATGGGTTGGAGTGAGAGAGGCTGGTGGGAAGGCCGCTGGTGGAAGTCGGTGGCACTTGTCCAGGTGAGAGATGATTAAGGCAGAGGCCAGGGAGATGGAATGAGGGGCCTGGGATTCCCCATCTAAAAAGTCAAATCAAGTTAAATATTTCTGAACCCAAGTTTCTTATGGTGGCCTCAAAGGCAAAAATAAAGTGTAACTATGGTTGAGATGGGAGATACCCTGGGAAATGAGTGTCCTCAGGAGAGATGCCATTTTGCTTACTCCTCGTAATCCTATTGGCTGAGTCTGTGGCAGGGAGGGAATGTCCCAGTTTTCATAACAGCCCTGCCAAAGGGTGAAGAAACTACGCTGGGAAGCCTGAAGGATGGGAGCCAAGGCTGGTATATTTGAATGATTGTAGCAGAGTCTCAAGTTTGGAAGAATCTTGAGAAGCCAACCTTGTGGGTATTCTCTACATCTCTCTGACACGCTGAAGATGTTGTCTCTTCTTCGTCCTTCCTGTAATGAGAAGACACTCATCTCCTGAATTGCCTATTCTGTTGCTGAAAAGCCTCAGCGCTGAACATCAACCATCTGTCCCATTTCTACCCCGACTTTGGCCAGAGAATGCAGTATTTTTGAAAGAGATGGGTCTTAAGAATCCTTGCATGAAAATGCCTGCTTTAACAAAGGCACCCCTAAAGCAAACCATTGTCTTGATTTGAAATTGATTTTCATTTTTTTCTCATTCAAGGCCCAGCAGTATTTCCAGCTTTGTGTCTGACAGAGACAGTAACATGGTTGAGCTCAAGAAGGATTTTTGTCGAAACAGAGCTCTGGGCATCAGATAATGCTAATGCCAACTGTAGTTAAGACGATTCCACCCATGATGAGGAAGGAATACATGTGGGTCAGGAAGCCCATAGTGTACAGGCTAGGAAAGCCAGAATCCATTCTTGATGTTTGGGATGGTGTAAAAGCATCCTAGATGAGCAGGGAAACTATTAAGAAATAAGGCAGAACCAGTGAGTGTGGCCAGAGGGTTGGAAAAACATTGAGGAATGACTCCACATGCAATGGGCTGCCTTCTGCCCTCTCTCACCTCCACTTCCCTTATCTTCCTCCTACTCCCAGCCTCTTCTTCCTGGTTTCTTCCATTGTCCCCTGTCTAAATTGGTTGCCTTCTTCCTCCTTCCCACCCAGCTCTTTCTCACTCTGGTTTCTGTCTCATCCCCCACATAGAAGAAATGCCTTACGTGTTTATGATGCTTTGCAGTTCACAGAGTCAGTTGGAATATATGAGCTCAGCAGCCTCACAGCCACACTTATAAGTAGGTACTGTCCCCATTTTGCAGATGATGAAATTGAGGCTGTGGGAGATGAAGTCACTTGCCTGAAGATACATAGCCACGTGGCAGCAGAGGCGGGTGGTGACCCACGCTTCTTTTCTCCCTCACCCCAGCTTTACAGATCCAGTCTCTGGTGTTCCAGTGTACTGACTTATGCTGGGTTTTCCCTGAACCTAGGAAGTCAATTAATCTCCTCATTCAAAGACCCCGAAGATTGACTACTTTCTGCTAGAGGCATTTTTATAGAAAGTCAAATTTGTCTCCCTAAAACTTGCCTTGAATTCTGGGGACGTCTTGCTGGTCTTTGAAGTCTTTTGATGTTCAGGCCCGCTGAATTTGCCCGCACTCCATTCTGGTGTTACTGCACCTGTGTGCAGAAGCAGACCAGAGTCAGCACTGCGCTGGAGTCAGTTCTCACTGGCCCATTTGTTAACGTTTCAGGAATTTTGCGAGCTGGTTGTGAAACACAGCCACTATTGAGGTAGGGAATATTCAAGACACCACTTCTTAATTATTTTGCTACATTTTGCCGTTACTATGATTACTTTACTCTTCAGGTAATTTGTGTCTGTTGTATCTGAATGGTGAAAATACAATATAGTGATATGCATTAGTCATCACTTACCAACTTTGTGCTCCACATCTTCAGCAGTTTGACATTGGACATGGGGGAAATATTTACACCATGGAAACTGGCAAAAGCTACAAATCAAGGCCCCTTTTTCTCCCTTGCTGTTGCTGCTGCTAAGTCTCATCAGTCGTGTCCAACTCTGTGCGACCCCATAGACGGCAGCCCAGCAGGCTCCCCTGTCCCCTGGGATTCTCCAGGCAAGAATACTGGAGTGGGTTGCCATTTCCTTCACCAATGCAGGAAAGTGAAAAGTGAAAGTGAAGTCGCTCAGTCGTGTCCTACTCTTAGGGACCCCATGGACCACAGCCTACCAGGCTCCTCCGTTCATGGGATTCTCCAGGCAAGAGTACTGGAGTGGGTTACCATTGCCTTCTCTGTTTTTTTTCCCTTAGAGAACCAGTTATTAAACCTTTTCTAGCCCAGCACTGGCAAAGATAGGTGAAGGTTTGTGATAAGTGGCTCTGAAATCCCGAATGCACAGCTGGGTCTTCATCCTGCCAGCAGGAACTTGGGCAGAAGGGTAATGATGTCTGGAGAGGAATGCAGAAGAATGGAGGCAGTAGACATTAGGAGGGTGGTCACTCTGGCCGCCCTTCCTCCCTCTTCCTTGGTGGTGACATAGCACCAGCAGTGGCATATAACATTTAACACTTGCTATGGGCCAGGCACTGTGAGTCGTTTGATATACTCCATTTTGTTTAATTCTCACCAAGACCCTATGAGGTCAGTGTTACTGTTTCCATTTTACTGATGGAAACCCACAGTACAGGGAAGTGGAATAACTTGCCCAAATTTACCCAGAGAGAAAGAGGTAGGGCCAGGCTTTGAGGCCAGGTCCATCTGACCCCTAATCAGTACTTTTTCTGACATGCTGGTGGGAGGAAAGTTGTGGACACCCTATGGACCACCCTGCACATGTGCACCGCCAGATGAGATGGATATATATGGATCAGTGATGTATCAGGCATCTTTCACTAAAATGAATCACTAATACCAAATGGAAACAAAAATTGGGGCATCTATTCATCCATCCAAACAAATTTTCGAGTGCATGTTGAGCCCGAGGCACTATCTTAGGTGCTGGGGATCCAGCAGTGGACAAGCCCGGCAAGATCCCTGCTTTTGAGGAGTTGGTCAGCCATGAGTCAGCTTTCGGTCTGGTGACACACAGGTCTTGCTCTGAGGTTATGATGTTGAGAAAACTGGGTGGCGACTGTGTGCTCTCCCGCAGGTACCAGGCCTTGCCCAGGTCTGGCAGTTTCCTCCTCTAGGGTTGTCAGAACTCCCTTTCTCTCCCGTCTTTCAGAAGAAGCTGGGTCACCAGTTGTCAACTTTGATACTGCTGCCCAATAGGAGAAGTGGCCCTGGACAAGGGCCTCAGATTGTTCCTGCTTCCAGGGCTAGCCGATTGGAGACCAGCATGTATGTGGTTTCCTCAAATCGTGGTTTCCTGTTTGGGTTTGTGGTTTAAATCCCTATGTTTGGGAGTTATCTCGGCTACAGATCAACCACTCACACAGGTAATTCTGTTCTACACCCTTTGGACAGCTTTTGATGTTTGAAGGGAGGTGTATGATTTATTATGATTTCATTCTTCTTTGGAGTGAGGAGAGGCACAGCTAGTTGCTGGGGAAATTTTTGTTTTTCTTCTTCAAGGGCAAGGTCGGACCATTCTGGAGTGCTTTACTGCAGCCACATTGAAGTTGCTAATGAGATATTTCCTGAAGCCTATATTTTGGCTCAGACAATAGAACTCTTGTGGTAGGTAGAAGGGATCAATCATTTTGATCTATGCAATGTTGATTTCCTTAGGCTAGCTGGGATCATTTCCCCTGTTGTGACGGTGGGAGAAACATCTTGCAAAGCCTAGAAACCTACAGAGGAAAGTCCCTCAGGAAGCTTGATTGTTGAATGAGTCTGACCACAGCTTCATCCGACTGTGATTGGTTCTCAGTGATCAGAAGATTTGGGCTTTCCATGGCTGCCTGCTCTTCCCCTCTTGCCATTTGTAAAGAGAGGTGAGTATTGATTCTACTTGAAAAGTATGCCCAGAAGATGGCATTCATTCCAGTGGAATGATGAGAGTGGCACTTTGGCACTAGCAAACATCAGGCTAGGAGTCTAGCAATGAAAGAGAGGAGAGAGCCCTGCAGAGCTGGTGAGGCCTGAGCTTGGAGAGCCCTCAGCCCGGCAGGGAGGGGCTGCAGAGCAGGTGTGGTCCCAGCTAACCTGGCTTCCTCCTCAGGCTGCCTTCCTTGCCCTTCTATCAAGGACATGGACTAAATCCTCTTTGATAGACCCCCTCCCCCTGTCCCAATGGGGTCCTGTTTCAGTAATCCTGGCAAATGGAGTGGTTTCCCCAAGGTGGAGTCACACACACAAGGGGGAGCAGTGCTTTTGTCCTCCGGAGGTCTTGACCATTTCATTGCCTTTGACGGCATCCTCCCCTTCTCCTCTGAAATCCCTGCCCACGACCAGCTGCCTGTAGTTCTGCTGCCAAGCAAAACTCTATATGTCTTGAAAGATGTTTTCCATTAGTAGTTTATTTCCCTAGTGTATATGAATCAAAGACCTCAGAAGGGATGATTAGAGCTTCAGAACTGCCTCAGATAATCAGAGAGACCAATAGCTGCAAGATCTTGGAGATCTCGTGTTGCATAAACTGCTGTCATTTAGGTGAACATAGTAACAGCACGACAACATACCCCTCAAAGAGCTGTTGAGTTTAAGACAGGAACATAAAATGTTTAGCCTTGAGCCCGGACTTGTCATGGTCTCTCTGCTTATTCCATGTGTGATGGATTGTGCTTAGTCGCTCAATCATGTCCAGCTCTTTGCGACACCCTGGACTGTAGTCCTCCAGGCTCCTCTGTCCATGGGGATTCTCAAGGCAAGAATACTGGAGTGGGTTGCCATGCCCTCCTTCAGGTGTGTGATGGATTAGAAGAACAATATTCAAGAAAAGCCTGCTCCCTGCCCAACCCTGAACTTGGTTTTGGAGATACATTGATAAGCATCCCTGCTCACGGTGTCTCTGTTCTCCTGGAATTTTGAGTTGAGAAGGAAGGAAAATCAGAGCAGAATAAAGCCAATGGATAAGAACGTCTGTCGCATCAACTCCGCATGCTCCAGATGCCCCAGATGCCCCACTTTGTGGAGAGTTCTGTTTCCACCATCTCAATCCTTCCCTCAGTGGAAGATGTTCCAGAGCCTCTTTTCCTCCCTGTAACTTATCTCCCAAGAGTTTCATGTTTCCAACTTTCTAGTAAACATTTCCTTGGCTTTAACACCATGACCTTAAACCCACTGTGTCTAGAAGCAAGTTTATCCTCCTCTTCTCCCTATCCTGACCTTCCCTCTGAATAGCACTGAGGTTTCCTTGTTCAGCTGTTTAGCTGGGCTCTCTGGGTCATCTGTAGTGCTGTTCTTTTCCCTCCTCTTCCCCCCTGTCCTGACACACCTTCTGGAGGCACTGATGTTCTCTCGGTAGCTGATCAGCTGGGGCTTGACTATCAGGGTCCTCCTTAGTCTTGCCTATGTCTTGGCCCCTCTGTCCTCTTTATCCCTAAACCTTGCAGGATTCCAACCCATCCTCCCAACTTTCCTGTAAGCTACGGTGATCTCTCTGCCTCTAATCCCTCATGCATAACCCCCTCTGGTAGATTAATTTCCCCCAAACATGACTTCATAATATGATTTGACAGTTCCCATTTATCGAGCACCCATTTTATGCCAGGTGCTATGCTAAGCATTCAGATGCTTATATCTTTCCTTTTTTCCTTGGCTTTTTGCTTCTCTTCTTTTCACAGCTATTTGTAAGGCCTCCCCAGACAGGCATTTTGCTTTTTTGCATTTCTTTTCCATGGGGATGGTCTTGATCCCTGTCTCCTGTACAATGTCACGAACCTCAGTCCATAGTTCATCAGGCACTCTATCTATCAGATCTAGGCCCTTAAATCTATTTCTCACTTCCACTGTATAATCATAAGGGATTTGATTTAGGTCATACCTGAAAGGTCTAGCGGTTTTCCCTACTTTCTTCAATTTAAGTCTGAATTTGGTAATAAGGAGTTCATGATCTGAGCCACAGTCAGCTCCCGGTCTTGTTTTTGTTGACTGTATAGAGCTTCTCCATCTTTGGCTGCAGAGAATATAATCAATCTGATTTCGGTGTTGACCATCTGGTGATGTCCATGTGTAGAGTCTTCTCTTGTGTTGTTGGAAGAGGGTGTTTGCTATGACCAGTGCATTTTCTTGGCAAAGCTCTATTAGTCTTTGCCCTGCTTCATTCCATATTCCAAGGCCAAATTTACCTGTTACTCCAGGTGTTTCTTGACTTCCTACTTTTGCATTCCAGTCCCCTATAATGAAAAGGACATCTTTTTTGGGTGTTAGTTCTAAAAGATCTTGTAGGTCTTCATAGAACCGTTCAACTTCAGCTTCTTCAGTGTTACTGGTTGGGGCATAGACTTGGATTACTGTAATATTGAATGGTTTGCCTTGGAAACAAACAGAGATCATTCTGTCATTTTTGAGATTGCACCCAAGTACTGCATTTCAGACTCTTCTGTTGACCATGATGGCTACTCCATTTCCTCTAAGGGATTCTTGCCCACAGTAGTAGATATAATGGTCATCTGAGTTAAATTCACCCATTCCAGTCCATTGTAGTTCACTGATTCCTAGAATGTCGACGTTCACTCTTGCCATCTCCTGTTTGACCACTTCCAATTTGCCTTGATTCATGGACCTGACATTCCAGGTTCCTATGCAATATTGCTCTTTACAGCATTGGACCTTGCTTCTATCACCAGTCACATCCACAGCTGGGTATTGTTTTTGCTTTGGCTCCATCCCTTCATTCTTTTTGGAGTTATTTCTCCACTGACCTCCAGTAGCATATTGGGCACCTACTGACCTGGGGAGTTCCTCTTTCAGTATCCTATCATTTCGCCTTTTCATACTGTTCATGGAGTTTCAAGGCAAGAATACTGAAGTGGCTTGCCATTCCCTTCTCCAGCGGACCACAATCTGTCAGACCTCTCCACCATGACCCGCCTGTCATGGGTTGCCCCACGGGCATGGCTTAGTTTCATTGAGTTAGACAAGGCTGTGGTCCTAGTGTGATTAGATTGACTAGATTTCTGTGAGTGTGGTTTCAGTGTCTCTGCCCTTTGATGCCCTCTTTCAACACCTACCATCTTACTTGAATTTCTCTTACCTTGGGTGTGGGGTATCTCTTCACGGCTACTCCAGCAAAGCACAGCTGCTGCTTCTTACCTTGGATGAGGGGTATCTCCTCCCACTGCCCTTCCTGACCTTCAATGTGGGATGGCTCCTCTAGGCCCTCCTGTGCCCGCACAGCCACCACTCCTTGGACGTGGGGTTGCCCCTGCCGGCCACCGCCCCTAGCCTTGGGCATGGGGTTGCTGCTCCCAGTCGCAGCCCTGGCCTTGGGCGTGGGGTTGCAAGAAAGCTTTCTTCAGTGATCAATGCAAAGAAATAGAGGAAAACAACACAATGGGAAAGACTAGAGATCTCTTCAAGAAAATGAGAGATACCAAGGGAACATTTCATGCAAAGATGGGCTCGATAAAGGACAGAAATGGTAGGGACCTAGCAGAAGCAGAAGATATTAAGAAGAGATGGCAAGAATACACAGAAGAACTGTACAAAAAGGATCTTCACGATCTGGATAATCACGATGGTGTGATCTCTTATCTAGAGCCAGACATCCTGGAATGTGAAGTCAAGTGGGCCTTAGAAAGAATCACTACGAACAAAGCTAGTGGAGGTGATGGAATTCCAGTTGAGCTATTTCAAATCCTGAAAGAAGATGCTGTGAAAGTGCTGCACTCAATATGCCAGCAAGTTTGGAAAACTCAGCAGTGGCCACAGGACTGGAAAAGGTCAGTTTTCATTCCAATCCCAAAGAAAGGCAATGCCAAAGAATGCTCAAACTACCACACAATTGCACTCACCTCACACGCTACTAAAGTAATGCTCAAAATTCTCCAAGCCAGGCTTCAGCAATACGTGAACTGTGAACTTTCTGATGTTCAAGCTGGTTCTAGAAAAGGCAGAGGAACCAGAGATCAATTTGCCAACATCTGCTGGATCATGGAAAAAGCAAGAGAGTTCCAGAAAAACATCTATTTCTGCTTTATTGACTATTCCAAAGCCTTTGACTGTGTGGATCACAATAAACTGTGGAAAATTCTGAAAGAGATGGGAATACCAGACCACCTAACCTGCCTCTTGAGAAATCTGTATGCAGGTCAGGAAGCAACAGTTAGAACTGGACATGGAACCACAGACTGGTTCCAAATAGGAAAAGGAGTACGTCAAGGCTGTATATTGTCACCCTGCTTATTTAACTTCTATGCAGAGTACATCATGAGAAACGCTGGACTGGAAGAAACACAACCTGGAATCAAGATTGCCGGGAGAAATCTCAATGACCTCAGATATGCAGATGACACCACCCTTATGGCAGAAAGTGAAGAGGAGCTAAAAAGCCTCTTGATGAAAGTGAAAGAAGAGAGTGAAAAGCTTAAAGCTCAACATTCAGAAAACGAAGATCATGGCATCTGGTCCCATCACTTCATGGGAAATCGATGGGGAAACAGTGGAAACAGTGTCAGACTTTATTTTTGTGGGCTCCTAAATCACTGCAGATGGTGACTGCAGCCATGAAATTAAAAGATGCTTACTCCTTGGAAGAAAAATTATGACCAACCTAGATAGCATATTCAAAAGCAGAGTCATTACTTTGCCGACTAAGGTCCGTCTAGTCAAGGCTATGGTTTTTCCTGTGGTCATGTATGGATGTGAGAGTTGGACTGTGAAGAAGGCTGAGAGCCAAAGAATTGATGCTTTTGAACTGTGGTGTTGGAGAAGACTCTTGAGAGTCCCTTGGACTGCAAGGAGATCCAACCAGTCCATTCTAAAGGAGATCGGCCCTGGGATTTCTTTGGAGGGAATGATGCTGAAGCTGAAAGTCCAGTACTTTGGCCACCTCACGCTAAGAGTTGACTCATTGGAGAAGACCTTGATGCTGGGAGGGATTGGGGGCAGGAGGAGAAGGGGACAACCGAAGATGAGATGACTGGATGGTATCACGGACTCGATGGACGTGAGTTTGAGTGAACTCCAGGAGTTGGTGATGAACAGGGAGGCCTGGCGTGCTGCGATTCATGGGGTCGCAAAGAGTCGGACATGACTGAGCGACTGAACTGAACTGAACTGATGCTAAGCATTTTATGGTCATTGTCTTTTAAAATCCTTCACCAACTCTTTGAAGTCTATATAATTATGTTCATTTAAATAGCGGAAGCTTGTGGGAAGTGAGCGGTCTAAGATCTTATCATTAAGTGAAGAGATATGAATGCATTCTTTTCTCTGATCCCAAAGGCCATGTTATACTAAATGGCTGTGGATTTTTGTTTTTAATGTCTGTTGTCAGCTAAAAAAATTATTTGGTGGTTCCCAATTGCCTAACATGTAGGGTTCAAATAGCTAGCCAGTTTCTCTTGTTGCCTATTCTTTGTCACCGTTTTTCTAGCATGAACTTGTTGCATGGACCCGGGCCGGGTCCTGAATTCCCCTTCATTGCTTGGTTCATTCCAGACTTTCTATTTTTGATCACAATGAGAGCTATCTGAAAAGTCAAGAGACTGATAAAGGAACCTAATCTAAACACTGTTTAGAGAACAGGAAAAATTACTCAACTCTACTTGAACTAGAACAAGAAAAGATCATACGTAAGTTTAGTGAAAATGACGAATGTTATGAAATAAATTTGAATCCCATGCTGTTAAGTCATCGCAACATAAGGTCAGTCTTTCTTCTGATGTTCATGAGTTCATGAGGTAAGGTGCTTGA
The DNA here is from genome assembly GCF_016772045.2 of Ovis aries. Lineage (NCBI taxonomy): Eukaryota > Metazoa > Chordata > Mammalia > Artiodactyla > Bovidae > Ovis > Ovis aries. Next base: position 8,946,955 of record NC_056055.1, on the reverse strand, counting down.
TGTGTTCCACGAATGAGTGAAGGAATTTCAGAGTGGCGAATGAGAAAGCAAAAAGACAAGACAAGAGAGATGTATTTGGGGAGAATGAATGATGTAGGCATGTTTTATTTACAATGGTGAGGGCCTTACAGTTTAAGCAAAGATTAAGAAGCAAAAATGCAGAATTTGTATGCTATATTAATTGTAAAAATTTAACAAGCTTGAACTTGTACTGCACAAAAAGTATATTGTAATACATTTGTGCTATTTGTAAGATGAAACAGACTTCATAAAAAATATTACTCTGTATGCCCAAATACAACATGATGTAGTCATTTAGAATGACAAGCAAATAAATCTAACCATATTCAGTTATTTTTCTTGGGTTCTGCCTTCCTAGAATGTAAGTGATGGGTGAAAATGAAACAGATGGTTTTATTAAACAAGAGAATTAGTGTGATTATGCTTTGAGCATCACAATTATGCACCAGAAGATAAAGAAAAACAAAGTCATCCAGTATTCTGAAAATGGAACTTGTTGCCTTGGATTGCATTTGAGGTGTGAGTATGATTTGTGGATCAGCTCATAGTTCTGAAGCAGAATTACAGATGATACATTCTGAAGAACTCAGTTTGATGACTCCAAAAAAAAAAAAAGGCTCTATTGATGACAAAGACAGTGATGTTGAAGATGAGCATGAAGATTTTGATTAAGTTATTACAATATACATGAGAATTGGAGATTTTTATTGATATTTTGTCAGCGATTGTAAGCTTCTCCCTATATATGGACTTGCTTTATCGCTGGTCATATATGACACTCACTGAGCTCCCTGGAAAGCATGTTTTTTGGTTATTGGCACAAGTTAAAAGTTGCAAGATGAGTGCCATCCTTTAATCCTGATAGTACTGGTCTGTGATAAAAACCACAATTGAAATTAAGGTAAAAAAGTCTTTCAGGAATCTTGAGACCTGCCATTCACGTTGGGACCTTGATGTGATTTTTCTGAGAGAAGAAGAACCATAGGAGAGGCTTAGGTGAGGAGATCATAGGGAATTTCAAGTATTTAAAGTTTTAGGTCATTCTTTTCCTCCCAGGCCTAAAATAATCTAAGAAACTCTCCTTCTCGTATTATATGTCTAGAAACCCAGCTCCTTAGTCCTGCCTCCTTCCATCCCAGCCTTTCTCAACCGGGAGCCTCATCTGTGCCGCTAACACAGAAAATGATTTGAGCAACCAACCATTTTTTCATTTCTTCCAAGGGTGGTTTGTAACTAGTACAATTCTGGATGCATAAGAGAGAGATAAGAGAATACCATAGGACCTCTATTCTATCTCTTGGGGTGTCTTTCTTTCCTGGGATTCCTAGGTATGAAGACTCATGTTCCCATGAGATGAGAGAAACTCTTGTTGCACACTTACTAGGGGCTAGGACTGTGCGGGACGTTTGCTTACTTCTCATTTACTCTTTCTAACAAGGCCGTGGCCTGTGTACCATTATTTGCATTTTATGGCTAAGGATATTGGAGCTCAGAGAAGCTAATTACTTGGTCATGAAGATGGTTATTTAGAAAACTAAAATTTGATCCCAGGTCATCTGAACTTCGAAGACCTTGCTTTTAATGCCTGCTCTCCATTGCATGTAGCTTGGCATCAATTAGATTTCATCCCTTTGGTTGATGAAAAATTTCATAAGACTAAGGTTTATAAGAATCATGAGGAAACCTCTCAGTCTGTTGTTTGGACATTGTTTCCTTTCTTGTAAGTCTTACATGAGTCCATTCTTACCTGAGTCTGTCTAGATGTTTCCTGAAAATTGGACTTAAATTGATAAGGTACCTACCATGAACTTGGTGCTGTTCTGGGTAGCAGTATAAGAAGAGAATTAGAAACTTACCCAAAAATTCCTCCTGGGGATAAGTAGCACCTGGGGTTGTGAGTGAGCCCTCCCTAAGGGGTCTGTTTGCTGTTGTTCAGTTGCTAATTTGTGTCTGACTCTTTGTGACCCAATGGACTGCAGCACACCGGGCTCCTCTGTCCTCCACTGTCTCCAGGAGTTTGCTCAGATTCATGTCTTTTGAGTTGGTGATGCTATCTAACCATCTCATCTTCTGCTGCCCCCTTCTCCTTTTGCCTGAAATCTTTCCCAGCATCAGGGTTTTTTTTCCAGTGATTTGACTCTTCACTTCAAGGTTAAGGGGTCTAGTTAGAGATAAGGAAAAAGAAGGAGCTGAAAGAGTCAGAGTAACAAGCCAGCAGGAATTTGGGTATAGAGGGCGAGGAGAGAAGTGAGGCATGAGGGTTGATGCTGGCAGGGAAGTAGCGGCTGAGGAACGTTTGAAGCCCAGGGTTGTCTACCATGGCATTCAGTATGCTTGGCTATTGTCATGCAGCACCATCCTCACTCCTGTCATCTCTGTAAGCCTCTCGCAGAGTCCACTGCGCGTGTCAAGGTCCTGTGAGCTCATGCACAGCAAGTGAGGAAATGAATCAATTCCAGACCTGCGTCGACTGTTAAGGAAGCGAGGGAGTGCCTCCAATAAGCAGGACAAGGTGTAAACGAACTGATTCTGATGGTAGGAGCTGGGGCTCAGAGGGTTCAGGAAAATGTCAGTTCCCTGGGAATTGTCAGAAAACTCGAGGAGGTGCCCCAGCTTTCCTCAAGATGAGTGATGGGGATTCAAGACAGTCTAATCCAGGTCTTAAGAGGCATAGCGTCTGTAGCTCTGAATATATTTGCCTTACTCAGTGAACAATGAGGTATAGTCTCTGTCCTCAAGAAACTTGCAGTCTGGGCAGAAAGGCAGTTATTAGTACATAGAGGTTGTTTGCAAATCGAATCATGTCTCAAGCTTCAGGGGAAGGTTGGAATACTGAGTTCTATGAGTTCAAAGGAAGAGTGCAAGGATAGGTTGTGCCAGGGCCAAGCATGGCTTCTTGGAGGCGATGACAAGAGGCTTATAGTAGGATTAGAAATTGTCCAGGTGAAAAAGAGTGGAGAGAACTTCCTGGGTAGACAGTCTGAGAATTTTACTGCTGTTGCTACTACCACAACCACTAGTTAACATTTGTTGAGTATCTACTATATGTACCAAATATTCTTAGCAATTTAGACCTACCTAAATGTGAGCCTCACAACTCTTATGAGATACATACTGTCATTGTCAGTATTTTACACATGAAGGAGCTGTATATTGAGTATAAGGATATCGCGTATAAGGATAAATGCTGGAAGTGGTTAGAGATGAAGCTAGGATTGGTAGTTAAAGGCCTGGTCATGGGATGCTGTTGCTCTCTTCTGGGGGAAGGAGTTCCTGGAATTTCCATTCATCTGTCTTTGCTACCAAGGAATCTCTTTCCAGTTGAAATGGACCAATATTTGCATGTTAGCTGGTGTTGCATCAGCTGTGTATTGCCACAAAAATATGTGACAACCAACCACAAAATATTTATTTAGCTCAGGAGTCAGTGCGATTCAGATGATCTGGGTTGGACTTGACCCTGGCTGGGTTTGCTCAGGCGTTTGTGGACAGCGGTGAGTCAGTTCCGTAGCTCTGCTGGTCTTGGGGGCGCATGCTCACATGTCTGGGAGTAGGCTGACTGCTGGTTGATCTGGGCTGGCATGCCTCTGCTCTGCTCCACATGACTCATCCTCCAGCAGCCGTCTAGTTCAGGCCAGGTCACATGGCAGGGGCAGAAATAGAAGAATCAAGTTGAAATGCTCAAACCCTTTTTCAGCTCTCTGGTTGCTTCCTGCTTGCTAACATCTCATTAGCCAAAGCACGTCAGTGGGCCAGCCCAGATTCAAGGAGTGGAGAAATAAACCAAGAAGCTCATGACAAAGGGCGTGATACATGAGCATGAAAAATTGGATCGTTAATCCAATCAGCCTACCATCTGTACTCACCTGCTCTCAGCCTGTTGCTGCCAGCCATTTATAGGATCACTTGGGGGAGTTGCTTGAGGCCTGTGCTTGTTAAAACTGGGAAGGAGAAAAAGAGAGGGTAGAAGCAAAACAGGACAGCAATCATTTTGGAATGGGTCCATCAGCAGATGAATGGATAAGAAAGCTGTGGTACATATACACAATGGAGTATTACTCAGCCATTAAAAAGAATTCATTTGAATCAGTTCTGATGAGATGGATGAAACTGGAGCCGATTATACAGAGTGAAGTAAACCAGAAAGAAAAACACCAATACAGTATACTAACACATATATATGGAATTTAGGAAGATGGCAATGACGACCCTGTATGCAAGACAGGGAAAGAGACACAGATGTGTACAACGGACTTTTGGACTCAGAGGGAGAGGGAGAGGGTGGGATGATTTGGGAGAATGACATTCTAACATGTATACTATCATGTGAATTGAATCGCCAGTCTATGTCTGACGCAGGATGCAGCATGCTTGGGGCTGGTGCATGGGGATGACCCAGAAAGATGTTATGGGGAGGGAGGTGGGAGGGGGGTTCATGTTTGGGAATGCATGTAAGAATTAAAGATTTTAAAATTTAAAAAATAAAAAGTAAAAAAAAAAAAAGAAAAAGAGACATAGAAAAATGTTGTAATTCTACACTGTTTCTTTTAAAAAAAAAAACTTATTTTAGAAATTTTAGAATAACTTTGGATTTACAGAAAAATTACAAAGTACAAAGAGTTCCCATATACCTATAACCAATTTTCCCCTTACTAACATCTTATATTAGTATGGTACATTTGCCATAATTAATGAACCATTATTGGTGTAAGATTATTAACAAAATTTCATATTTTATTCATATTTCCTCAGTTTTTACCTAATGCTTTTTTTCTTTCTGTTCCAGGATCTTATCCAGGGTATTACATTACATTTTAGTCATCATATCTCCTCAGACTCCTCTTGGCTGTGACCTCTTTGCAGACTTTTCTTGTTTTTGATAACGCTGGCAGTTTTGAGGTGAAATGGTCAGGTGTTTTATAGAATACCCTTCATTGGACTTTGATATTTTTCTAATGATTAGACTAGAGTTACAGGTTTTGAGGAGGAAAACCACAGAGATAGTGTCATTTTCACCACATCATATCAAGGGTTCATGCTTTCAACATAACTTATCACTGTTGATGTTAACCTACATTGAGTTTGAAAAATGACTCATATGTAGTAATTTATTTTTAATTACATAAACTAAAGAAGAACAAACTTGCAAATGTTTTTCCTGATTCCAAGAGAACTTGGGCCGTTTAAATTACCATTTGGATTAAATATGATGAGATGGATGAGATTATAAGCATGGTGTGTGAGTGCATGCGTGCTAAGTTGCTTCAGTTGTGTCCAGCTCTTTGCGACTTTATGAACTGTAGCCTGCTAGGCTCCTCTGTCCATGAGATTCTCCAGGCAAGAATACTGGAGTGGGTTGCCGTGCTCTTCTCCAGGGAATCTTTCTGACCCAGGGATTGAACCCAGGTCTACACTGTAGGCAGATTCTTTACCATCTGAGCCACCAGGGAAGCCCTATAAGCATATTAAATAAGTTTAATTTTGCATGACAAACACAAGGTGAGTAAATACAATTCCCCAAAGCAAACAAACAAAGAAAACATCTTAATGTCAAGGTAACAATTATATCACCATGAACCTTTGTTGTTGAAGGAGTATCTCATATATGAGATATATTAAATATGCAAATATATATATTTGAGGATATCTCATATTTCCTGGAAATAAGCTCCTTTTCATGATTATTGGATATATAATAGCTTTAATTTTCAGTAAGATCTTTCTTCCTCTTGACTATTTCTCTCCACCTTCCCCCATCCGGGTTTCTTCTAGTCTTTGGAAAAATGATATTGTCCACCCCAGAGTGTTTCATTCTCAAAAGAAGTCCTGGGAAGAATTTCAGGATTCTTCATTTCCTACCATAAAAGCGTGAGACCTCTGGTTTCAATGACTATTCAACCAAAGTGGAAACACGATATTGGGATACATAATTCTCTGTTTCCATAGTTTAGGGGCACAAACAAGAAGAAGCAGGTAGAGGGAGCATTCACTTATTCAAGTAACACTTATTTAACACCTGTTATGTGCCTGACTCTTCCCCGAGGATGGTGAGACTGTCACTGCCTTGAAGGAGTTCAGTTGTTATGTAGAAACGATGACAAACCGGTATGGACGGTGTGATAGGAAAGAAGTCCCATGTGTGTGGCTGTGGGCATGGCTCAGGGAAGATTTCTCAGAGTGCTGGACCTGCAGGATATCTGAAGGAGAAGTAGGATTAGGGGAAAGAGGCATTTATGTGCGTGCATATGAGCACACACGTACATGTGTTCGTGTGTGCATGTAAACAAAGACTGTTTTGGTGGAGGGAAAATCGTATCTATGAAACCTAGAGATGAGCATGGTTGTGGCATGCCCAGAGAAGGTCAAGAATGATTTAATCTGAGAGTTTGGTTTAGGAGGGTTTCGTGAATGCAGAACTGTCAACCTGGTCTTACATGATGGGTGGGAGTCAGCCAGCCAAACAAGGGGGTGGGAGGCCAGGACTCTGTGAACAGGGACCACAGCTTCAGCAAAGGCCCAGAGACATGAAATGCCTGGTGCCTTCAGGTGAACTACAGCCAGCTCAGCCAGACCAGAAGATAGGTTGGAGAGAGGAGGGTACAGAGAGAGGCGAGGTGGGAGGGTGACAAGAGTCTCAGGTCCACCACTCAGTAGCCTTGAGATCTTGGATGAATTATTTGAGATCTCTGAGACTCAGTTTTTTTTTCTGCCTTAAAATAGGGACAACAGACAACAGCAGTTATGGACCCTGCTCCATAGCATCGTTGTGAGCCAAATGAGATCAGCAGGCAGACAATCTAGCTCGTTGTTTGGCAGCTAGAGAGAGCTCAGAAAGAGGCAGATTTGATTGTTCATTACCTTTAAATTGTTACTGCACTGATCAGTAGCCACTGTTTGCTGCAGGGAGTGGGGGTTTCCTGAACTTCCCTGGGAGAAAGCCTTGGCTAGGCAGGGGGCCTAGAATGATCCTGGTAGTCAAGGGCTAGGCATAGAGGTGAAGGGAGATTATTCTCTAGGTTTTGGTCACAGGGTCAGACATGTGTCCTTGAAGGTACTCTCGTTTCTTGTTCCAATTTTCATCCCCTTTCCTCAAGTATTTTTTTCCCCTAAAATAAAAGTGTGCATACTGGAAATGATGGTGGTAAGAAGGAGCATTAGGCTATATATTTTTTTCATTTATTAAAGTACTGCTCTGCTAAAAATTCTACTTGTGGTTTTCAGCTTTTCAGTTAATTGGCTGACTCTGGGTATGTAGAATGTTTAACAAGACAGAAACATTTGTGTCTTTAACTGGGAAAGAATCTGGAGAGAGAACCTGCTTGCAATGGACTGAATGTTTGTGTCCCTCCAAAATCCTTATGTTGAAATCTTAACCCCCAATGTGTCAGCATTAGGAGCTGGGGCATTTGGGAGGTGATTAGGTCATGACTGTGGAAGGACCCTTATAACAGGACCCTGGAGAGCTGGTGCCCTCTTTCTGCCATGGGTGATCCAGTCCCTAAGTCGTGTCCAACTCTTGCGACCTGATGGACTGTAGCCTGCCAGGCTTCTCTGTCCCTGGGATTCTCCAGGCAAGAATACTGGAGTGGGTGGCCATTTCCTTCTCCATCTGCCATGGGAAGATGCAGTAATTCTGAAACCCAGAAGAGGATTGTCTTCAAAAGGCTACTGCTGGCACCCTGACCCTGGACTTCCAGCTGTCAAAATGTGAGAAATAAGTAACTGCTGGTTGTAAGTTATTCTGTCTGTGCTAGTTTGCAGATGGACTAAGACACTGCCTCTCCATGGCCAGTGCCCACTGGGAGTCAGACCACTGAGGCCCCCATGGCTCTCCTCTGAAGGTGTTTGGGGCCATCAGCTCAAGGCCTTAGGGATAGACCACTGGGTATGGAGTTAGTAATAATCTCCTACACACAAACATGAATAGGATAGCAGAAACTCACGGAAACGTCATTACTTCTCTCTATAAATTAAGAAAAGTGCCTAACCGGCTTTTGACCAAATTAGCTTTTCTGGCTATTTCTTTACGTCACCATGTACTCTTGGATATTTATCAGAAAAAAAGAAAACAAAACTAATCTGAACAGATGTTTGTGCCCACCTTGTTCACTGCAGCATGCTTTACAGTGGCGAAGATACAGAAATGATCTAAGTATCCGTTAATGGATGAATGGATGCAGAAAGTGTGATATATAAAGAACCAAGTTAGTAAAAAAGAAAAACTGAGAGTAGGCTGAGAAAAACCCACCTGAATAATTGTTTTATCTTAGTTTTTTAGAATACTTTAGAAAGAATTGTCTTGATACATTTTCACTCTTTATGTTAATAATATCTTAGTAAAGATTGAATTATAAACTTTATTAAAAAAATCATTTCAAAAGTAACTGTTTATTGTAAATATTTCAGAATTTACCAGTAAGGTACAAAGTACAGCCTCCTACAATTTTGCCATAATTTTATAATATTTTGATATATACCTTTATAGTTTATCAAATATGTACGTGATTCTAAATATTGTATGTTCTATAACCTTTCTTTAATCACTTTCTATATCATGAACATCTTTCTTGCTATTGAATATTTTTGTTATAATAGCTACATGATACTCTTCTATGAATCACACTTTGCTTAATGGTTTGCCTTGAAGCAGACTGTTTAGATGGCTTGTTTTTTTCTTTGTTATTATGACTAGTATCATAATGAGCATTCTTACAGTTAAATATTTGTGCAAATTTATGTTTTACTTTCTTGCTTTAGGATACATTCTCAGAAATAAAATTCTGGAGTCAAAGAGTATGTTTTTAAGATATTGCCTCTTTGCAGTTGAGGATGTTATATATATCATTGAAGTGAACCCCTAGCACTGGTTCAGTTCAGTTCAGTTCAGTTTAGTCGCTCAGTCATGTCCGACTCTTTGCGACCCCATGAATCGCAGCATGCCAGGCCTCCCTGTCCATCACCAACTCGCGGAGTTTACTCAGACTCACGTCCATCGAGTCCGTGATGCCATCCAGCCATCTCATCCTCTGTCGTCCCCTTCTCCTCCTGCCCCCAATCCCTCCCAGCATCAGAGTCTTTTCCAATGAGTCAATTCTTCGCATGAGGTGGACAAAGTACTGGAGTTTCAGCTTTAGCATCATTCCTTCCAAAGAAATCCCAGGGCTGATCTCCTTCAGAATGGACTGGTTGGATCTCCTTGCAGTCCAAGGGACTCTCAAGAGTCTTCTCCAACACCACAGTTCAAAAGCATCAATTCTTCAGGGCTCAGCCCTCTTCACAGTCCAACTCTCACATCCATACATGACCACTGGAAAAACCATAGCCTTGACTAGATGGACCTTAGTCTGCAAAGTAATGTCTCTGCTTTTGAATATACTATCTAGGTTGGTCATAACTTTTCTTCCAAGGAGTAAGCGTCTTTTAATTTCATGGCTGCAGTCACCATCTGCAGTGATTTTGGAGCCCCCCAAAATAAAGTCTGACCCTGTTTCCACTGTTTCCCATCGATTTCCCATGAAGTGATGGGATCAGATGCCATGATCTTCATTTTCTGAATGTTGAGCTTTAAGCCAACTTTTTGACTCTCCTCTTTCACTTTCATCAAGAGGCTTTTTAGTTCCTCTTCACTTTCTGCCATAAGGGTGGTGTCATCTGCATATCTGAAGTTATTGATATTTCTCCTGGCAATCTTGATTCCAGCTTGTGTTTCTTCCAGCCCAGCGTTTCTCATGATGTACTCTGCATAGAAGTTAAATAAGCAGGGTGACAATATACAGCTTTGACGTACTCCTTTTCCTATTTGGAACCAGTCTGTTGTTCCATGTCCAGTTCTAACTGTTGCTTCCTGACCTGCATACAGATTTCTCAAGAGGCAGGTTAGGTGGTCTGGTATTCCCATCTCTTTCAGAATTTTCCACAGTTTATTGTGATCCACACAGTCAAAGGCTTTGGCATAGTCAATAAAGCAGAAATAGATGTTTTTCTGGAACTCTCTTGCTTTTTCGATGATCCAGCGAATGTTGGCAATTTGATCTCCGGTTCCTCTGCCTTTTCTAGAACCAGCTTGAACATCAGTAAGTTCACGGTTCACGTATTGTTGAAGCCTGGCTTGGAGAATGCCATTAGTTTTAATACTTGGCAATTAACAAGTAGAGAATGATGCCTTATTTGAAGATGCATTTCTTTGATGATTGATGAGGTTCAGCATCCTATTTGTTAAATTATCATTTATTTTTCTTCTTTCATGAATTACCTACCTATAATGACCTTCATATATTTTCCAACTTCTGGGTTCATCTCTTTTTTTTCCCTAGTAGCAATGATAATACTAATATTTTATTGAGGTCCACTGTTTTCTAAATGTGTTGCTTCAATTATCTCATCTAATTCACATGGTTACTCTGTGAGGACATAAGGGACATTTTTCCTCCTGACATTGAATGTGTGATGTTTTTTCCAAGATCCCATTTCTATCTGTGACACCAACTAGGCATCAGTTCTGACACTCACTACCCATAGTTAGCATCAGTCACGGGTTTAAGGGTTCAGTCTTACAAGACTGCCTTCAGTGCAGATGCTAATTGCAAGTATCAGGTGACTGAGAGACTGGCTGTAAATTGGGGTTCCCACAACCCCATTCTCAGGTTTGATGGATCACCAAAATGGCTCACAGCCCAGAATAGCACTGTACTTACTATTCCAGGTCTGTTGTGAAAGATGTAAGTGAACAGCCAGATGAAGAGGTCTAAAGAGTGAAGTCCAGAAGAGTCTTGAGTGCAGGAGCCTCTGTTCCCATGAACAGACCTCATGTTTACCAACTCTGAATCTCTCGAAACTTTGTAGTTTGGGAGTTTTTATGGAGAATTCATTCATTAATCGTTGAGCATGTTATATTAAATCACTGGCCACTGGTGATTAACTCAGTCTCCATCCTCATTCTGCATAGGGACTGGGGGACAGGACTGCAAGTTACAAATCTCTAATCAAGTGTTGGTCTTTCTAGTGACCACCCCCGTCCTCTCTGAGGGGCCCACCGAGAGCCACTTGTTAGAACAAGTCATGCTTCTCTCACCCTTATCACTCAGGGCTTAAGGGGCTCTGTACCAGGACCTGGGGACAAAGATCAGATATTTTACTTGTTGTACTCTAAGAGGTATTATCTTCATTTTGCAGAGAAAGAAACTGAGGCAAAGAGAGAACATGGCCTAAGTCTTGCATTTGGCAAGAGGGAGTCTTGGAGCTGATTTGATTTGTCTGTCTGTAAAGCCCATTTCTGAACAAAAGGCTGCATGGCATTATTAATATTTATTAGTTCATGAAATAAATATAGTAGCCTATTCTGTGATAGATGTTGCAAATGCGTTTTCTTTCTGGAATATAATTTGTCTTTCATTTTTTGACTATGGAAGTTTAAATTTTTGCATTATTATTTTATTATTTGAAAAGCTCATCTAGGGACTTCTCTGGTATGCAGTGGTTAAGAAAACATCTTCCAGTGCAGGGGATGTGGGCTCAATCCCTGATCCGAAAAGATTCCACGTGCTGTGGAGCAACTAAGCCTGTGTGGTATAATTGCGGAAGTCCACACACCCTAGAGCCCAGGCTCTGAACCCAGAGAAACCACTGCAGAGAGGAGCCCAGGCACCGCAACTTCAGAGTGGCCCCCACTCGCTGCAGCTAGAGAGAAGCCTGCGCAGCAACAGAGACCCAGCACAGACAAAAATGAAATAAATACATAAAACGTTAAACATTAATTAAAAACATTATCTTAAAAAAAAAGAGAACAGCTAATCTCCAGGCATAAAAACAGCATAGTGACAAGTTAGTCACCTTCCCACTCTTGGTTCCCAGGCTTCAGGTTTCCACTCCAAGAGTTAAAAAAAAAAAATTATAGCTGAATCCATTCTTTTTTTTTTTTTGTACTGTGACTTCTACCTTAAGTGCTATGTAGAAAGCGTATCACGACTACAAGATGTTACGACTATTGATTTGTGTTTTCCTTACAACTTTTATAGTTTTTTAAGATCTAAAATTTTTAATCCATGGAATTTATCTTTACTTTATGGCATAAAATTTTTTCTCTGTAGTTCACCTGCATTTGAATTTTAAATTTCAAGGGAAGACAGGGCATATTTCATGTCCAATTTCAGAATCCAAGGACATGAATTATGCAATAATAAAAAGAGAAAATTCCCCATCTGGAGGGAATACTGAGGATGACACAAGAAGAACGGCTTCTGTGAGAGAAAGTGTCTGTGCTCACCATCTCACCAGACGAATCCGCAACTCTCAACAGAACCGGTTTGAACAAATTCATGTGATGAAAGAGGAACTCACAGGGCCTCTCCCAGCAGACTCTCCCAGTTGGATTTCTGCCACCATATTCTGCTGCAACCCCCAGGAAAGAATGAAGGAAGGGATTCTCTTCTGCATCCTATGTTTGGGCACTTTCTCAATTTTCCTGGGTGGAGATCCATCTTCTCTCATTGTTAGTGCAACCGGGGCCTTTGGCAAATAGCCAGTCCTGTGACCGATGATGGCAAAGCTTGACTCCTGAACCTTATTTGGCTGAACCAGTGCCAAATGGAAACTGAATCTTGGGAGCCACAGTCACCGGGGGAAAGTGGTGAGTTAGACGGAGTCTGGTCAGGGGAAGTCCAAAACCTGTTCCACTTTCCATTTCCTTACTGGTGAACATACTCAGATTCAACAGGATCTCTGAGGTCCTTTCCAACTTGAAGTTTATGGTCCTTCTGGGCATGCCGCATTATCACCCTCACTTATTCATTCATTCGTCAAATATTTATTAAGCACCTACTGTGTAGATACAAATTGTTCTCATAACTAACCGAAATGAAATGTATTGAAAGCTCTTCAAGGAAATAAGGCTCTCTATAAACTCATGTACATAATAAGACTTAAAAAAAATCTTACATAACAAGATGTCCCAAGATAGGAAGATTTCAAAATAGGTTAATTCAGCTGCCAAATGACATCAGATACCAGCTTCTTTCTGCCTTTCCTCTGTTCCACTTTCAGCATGTTGGTTGGGTCCCCTCATTTTCTCAACGTAGCTGAAACAGCTCATTGTATCCTCATGTATCTAGGGGTACATAGAGTATTGAAATACCTTGAGCTTTCTTTTTAAGATTTAAGAAACTGTTCCTAAAGCCTTTCTTGTCTTTCTCAATATGTTTCTGTCAAATATCATTAGCCAGAATGGGAGCATATGTCCCTTCCCAAGTCAGTCACTGATATGAATGGAAGCTCATACTAATCCAAGTTCTTCCTTACTGGGATAGGGTGGGACTGGGATCTAGAAAAATGAAGCCAGTCAGAAGAGTCCGGATAACTCAACAAATCCAGAGTTCTGTTAGCAAGGAAAAATGCTGTTGGGTAGACAACCAAGTGTCTGCCTCACCAATCTTTGTATTTTTTTTTTTTTTTTGGCAATCTTAGACGCAAAATGTGATATCTCATATTTTTGTTTATGTTTGCTTTTTAATCCAGTTGGGCATTTCTTCCGTATTTCTTGGCCATTTTTAATTTTTATTTTATAATTTTCTTGTCTATATCGGCCTATTTTTCTCTTGGTTTATTCATTTTTCTTATCAATTTGTAAGAGTTATTTGTTTATTATTTTTCTAGTGGGGCTGCTATTTCCTTCCCCATTCCTTTGCTCTGGATCAGGCAATCATGAGTTCTTTCTTTTCCTTCAGTCCCATGTACTTTCCAAATTTACCTTCTTGGAGCTGTTTGCAAAATTCTTTCCTTTGTAACAGACACATCCGTGGTCTAGTACAGAACAGTTTCCCACCAACATCTCATTAGTCCCCAGTCTGCTGTATTCCTCTTTTAGAATAAATGTCGCATCCTCTTTTCCTCTTCCGGTTGCAGGTGCCCCACATGGCTCTGTTTGGACTGCTGCCATGGTCTCACAACTGTTTTCCTCTCCTCCAGTGCCCTCTCTTTCATCCATCCTGCAGTATATCAGGGACAAACACTAAGGTGTGAATAACACAGCTTTACAGCCTTTGTGACTAAGGCTGCCCTCTCGCTTGTTCAGTGGCCACTAGACTCTAAGCCTAGCATGTAAGATGTGCTTTGCTCCGTTCCAAACATCTTTTCTCACTGTTGCCTTATGCGCCTATGATAGCAGTCTACTGTGCCTAATCTTGCTTTCTGCCGTGTCCTTTCTTGCTTTCCCTCTTGTCCTTATGGTGAAATCTCACCCATTTCTCAACACCCACCTCAGAGCTACCACCTTAGCAAAGTCCTCCCAGATTCCTCAAGTCAGAATCACCTTCTCTTTCCTCTTTTGTAAGCATTTTTATTTACTGCCTGTGTTTGAGAGGATGTCTTATCTGTATCACTCACTGTCCCATGCATGTGGGGCTCTCCACAGCCCTCATCACTTCCTAGAGTTTATGTGGAGGGATGCTCAGTGTGAGCTTGCTAAATCTGTTCAGTTCAGTTCAGTTCAGTTCAGTCACTCAGTTGTGTCCGACTCTTTGCGGCCCCATGAATCGCAGTACGCCAGGCCTCCCTGTCCATCACCAACTCCTGGAGTTCACTCAGAGTCGCGTCCATCGAGTCAGTGATGCCATCCAGCAGTGCTCAATAAATGCCTGAGCATAACAATTCCTCTTGGTGTGCAATTAACCTGGGGGGCAACTTAAATTTGATTGCCATTTAGCACTTGCTGGAGCAAGGCTGATGACCACTACATGCAAAAACACTTTGGGGAAAGGAGGTGTTTTCCACAGTCTCTTTGTAGTATGGATTTTCAGGCCTCAGTTTTGATTTGTTAGCAGATGACTCCATGATGGTATTTCAATCAATCAACCCTTTTAGCTATTTTAAGTGAAATCAGCCTTGAAAATGCAACTACAAACAAATCTTTATAAGTCATGCTAAATTATGGGGAATGGAATCAATTGAAGACATTTACGTTTCTAGTTCCTCTTAAGAACCTTTAAAAGATATATTATAGCCAGTAGTTATTGACAATTTGTTACACATCATGCACTATTTTAAGTACTCTACATATGTGAATTAATTTAATCCTTCTCATACTTTTAAGAGATAGGTACAGTGATCATTTTCATCTTAGATATGGGAAACAGGCCAGAGAGTTTCAGTAACTTGCTTTAAGTCACAAAGCTAGTAAGTAGAGGAACCAGGATTTAAATCCAAGTAGTTGGATTTCTGAACTTGCACAGTGAAATGAACTGAGTTGTATTTTCACTGACCACCAAGGAGATAAGTAGTCATTTCAAAACCATTCAATGTAAATTACTTTTTTAGCAACCTTAAGTTTTCAGGGACAGGAGGACAAAAAGGAAAAGACTTGGGTGGGGAAACTTTTTGGCTACGTCTCCAGTTATAAGAATTAAAAGGTTTATTCAGCTGCGATCTCACCTTACTCTTGGTTTTCTTGCTAGAACTCCTGATGATCTGGAAGGCCCAGTTAAGGATGCAGAGAGATGACGGGAGGTAAGTTAGAAGGAACATTACAGAAACTGCAGTTTTGTGCTGCTGTGATGAATTTTCTGTTTCGTGAAGATAAGCTTTTTGTAGATTTTAACAACTATGATATTACTTCCCTGGTGGCTTAGACAGTAAAGCCACAATGTCTGCCTACAATGCGGGAGACCTGGATTCTATCCCTGGGTCAGGAAGATCCTCTGGAGAAGGAAATGGCAAAGTACTCCAGTATACTTGTTTGGAAAATCCCATGGATAGAGGAGCATGGTAGGCTACAGTCCATGGGGTTGCAAAGAGTTGGACATGACTGAACTACTGAACTGAACTGATGGTATTTTAATCATTTAATGAGAATGTGCCTGCCAATTTCTGTACCAATGGCATCCTAGAATAAAAGGATTTATCCTAATGGGATAAAACTTTATATCTCTTTTGAAAAAAGAAAATAAATCCTTTGATTAATTTCCCCTACTGTCTGTAGAACAGGTATTATGAAATGCGCTTAGCAGTGATTCTCAAAGTGTGGTCTGGGGATCCTCAGGGGTCGGTCCCTTGGACCCTTTCAAGGAGTCCCTGAGGCCAAGACTATTTTCATAGTGATACTGAGATATTATGGAACCTTTCCCCTCTCATCTTCTCACAAGTACACAGTGGAGTTTTGCAGAGGCAGCAAGTTGAATGCAGAAGCAGACCTGAAAAACTGTTGGCTTTTCTTAAGCCAAGCATTAAAGAGATCTCCAAAATGAGAGAAAAAAAAAAAGTGCCACTTTTTGCAGTAAGTTATTTTTGTTTTTGCTCCTTGCAACCCCATGGACTACAATGCATGGAATTCTCCAGGCCAGAATACTGGAGTGGGTAGCTGTTCCCTTCTTCAGGAGATCTTCCCAACCCAGGGATTGAATCCAGGTTTCCCACATTGCAGGCGGATTCTCTACTAGCTGAGCCATGAGGGAAGGCCAAGAATACTGGAGTGGGTAGCCTATTTCTTCTCCAGTGGATCTTCCCGACCCAGTAATCGAACTGGGGTCTCCTGCATTGCATATGGATTCTTTACCAACTGAGATATCAAGGAAGGCCTTTTGAAAAATACTTTCATAAAAATATGTTGTTTGTGTTAACCCATTACAATGTAATGGGTTTATTACTGTTGTTTTAAAATAAATATTCTCAAATGATCAGTTTTAATTCATAATACTTTGGTCACCTGATGCAAAGAGCTGACTCATTTGAAAAGACCCTGATGCTAGGAAAGATTGAAGGCAGGAAGAGAAGGGGACGACAGAGGATGAGATGGTTGGATGGCATCACCGACTCAATGGGCATGAGTTTTGGTAAATTCCGGGAGTTGCTGATGGACAGGGAGGCCTGGCGTGCTGCGGTCCATGAGGTCACAAAGAGTCGGACACGACTGAACTGAACTGAACTGAATTCATAATACACTCCATATCAGTAGGTATGACCCATGTAAGCAAAAGCTCTTTAAGATTCTCAGTCAATTTATGAGTGAAAGAGGATTCTGAGACCATAAAATGTGAGAACCATGGGTATAGACTAGAACAGATCTAAGTCATGAGTTATGTTTAGGTTAGACTCAGATCATGATTTCATCTCTGTATGTGCTGAATATTTATTTAATGCTTGAAGTGTATTCATTTAGTTATTCACAGATTCAGTGGCTATTTGTTGAATGCTTGCTGTGTGCCGGTGCTACGTGGAACACAGAGTACAGTGGGGAGCAAGACAGCCTCCCCTCCCTGAGCTTAACCTTGACTTTCATTCATGCAACTTTCCCTTTACCAGTGATAGCCAGGATCTGCTCTAGTCTTAGCAGAGCCCCCAAAGGATTTACAATCTAGGGAGGCAAGACACCTGTGTGGAATGCTTAAGCAAATCAGGATGAATATAGTTACACCATCATTAGCAGCTCTCATGATGTAGGAGCTCAGAGAAGGGAGAAATCAGTGTGGATTGGTATTCTGGAACTGGACTTCAACCCAGAAGGACAGTCAGGCTTAAGAGAGCTCAGTTTGAGAAGAAGGGGCCAGGCTGGGTGGGGGGAATAAATGAGCAGATTTGTGGAGGTGAATCACTGTCACTGTCCAGCATGTAGGGATGGAAAGAGGCCTGCCTCATGGAAGAGTTTTATGGAGGGGAGCTCAGGTTTTCTTCTGAGGTTGATGGAAACCTCCTTATGTCTTCTAGGCTGCTGGTCATCTATGTGATGGGTCTCCTGAATGTGATTACAAATCTATGCCATAATTTAGTTCAGTTCAGTTCAGCTGCTCAGTCGTGTCCGACTCTTTGAGACCCCATGAACTGTAGCATGCCAGGCCTCCCTGTCCATCACGAATTCCTGGAGTCCATTCAAACTCATGTCCGTTGAGCCGGTGACGCCATCCAACCATCACATCTTCTGTCGTCCCCTTCTCCTCCTGCCCTCAATCTCTCCCAGCATCAGGGTCTTTTCAAATGAGCCAGCTCTTCGCATCAGGTGGCCAAAGAATTGGAGTTTCAGCTTCAGCGTGAGTCCTTCCAATGAATATTCAGGACTGATCTCCTTTAGAATGGACTGGTTGGGTCTCCTTGCAGGCCAAGGGACTCTCAAGAGTCTTCTCCAACACCACAGTTCAAAAGCATCAATTAGGCACTCAACTTTCTTTATAGTCCAATTCTCACATCCATACATGACCACTGGAAAAACCATAGCCTTGACTAGATGGGCCTTTGTTGGCAAACTGATGTCTCTGCTTTTGAATATGCTATCTAGGTTGGTCATAACTTTCCTTCTAAGGAGTAAGCATCTTTTAATTTCATGACTGTAACCACCATCCTCAGTGATTTTGAAGCCTCCCAAAATAAAATCAGCCACTGTTTCCACTATTTTCCCATCTATTTGCCATGAAGTGATGGGACTGGATGCCATGACCTTAGTTTTCTGAATGTTGAGCCAACTTTTTCACTCTCCTCTTTCACTTTCATCAAGAGGCTTTTTAGTTCCTCTTCGCTTTTTGCCATAAGCGTGGTGTCATCTGCATATCTGAGATTATTGATATTTCTCCTGGCAATCTTGATTCCAGCTTGTGCTTCTTCCAGTCCAGCGTTTCTCATGATGTACTCTGCATAGAAGTTAAATAAGCAGGGTGACAATATACAGCCTTGATGTACTTCTTTTCCTATTTGGAACCAGTCTGTTGTTCCATGTCCATTTCTAACTGTTGCTTCCTGACCTGCATACAGATTTCTCAAGAGGCAGGTCAGGTGGTCTGGTATTCCCATCTCTTTCAGAATTTTCCACAGCTTATTGTGATCCACACAGTCAAAAGCTTTGGCATAGTCAATAAAACAGAAATAGATGTTTTTCTGGAACTCTCTTGCTTTTTTGATGATCCAGTGGATGTTGGCAACTTGATCTCTGGTTCCCCTGCCTTTTCTAAAACCAGCTTGAACATCTGGAAGTTCACGGTCACACGTTGCTGAAGCCTGGCTTGGAGCATTTTGAGCGTGACTTTACTAGCGTGTGAGATGAGTGCAATTGTGCCATCATTCAGTGTTTCCCAAATTTGCAAGACCCAAAACTTTCCCAAATAACAGAATTATCTGGAAGGACTTGGGCTTCATCCAAGATGTACTAATCTGGAGAGGGGCCTCATGTTCTGTGTCTTTATCAGTCATACTAGGTGATTTTCTTTCTTTTTTTTTTTTAAATTATATGCAAGTTTGGGAAGTGTAACTTACCCCATTACCAATGATTCCAGCCCTGATGGTGCACACAGGGAAACTTTAGAAAAATGCTACTGCTCAGGCTCTACCCTCAGTGACCTAATCAATGACAACAAAGTGATGAAAGTCAGAGCTGACTAATGGTAATTCGAGTGAAATTAGGAGAGGTTTTAGTAATTTTTCATCAGTTGCACTACGTTTCCCACAGTCTAAGAATCAGTTAGGAACATCACATCTGTGTTAAATAACAGTGTTTATCTAGTTTCAGGACGCCAAGAATCCAGCAGTGCAAGCAGGGTGTGTTTATTGGTGGGGTGGAAGTCACTTGCTTTGAAGAAAAATAAAATAACATATACTGTTGCTTCGGGCTACCAGTGTCTGCTCAGGTCACAGCAGAAGTTGAAAGCATCTGCTTGAGGCCCCCACAGGAAGTAATCCCCTGGCTTCACTTAACTGGAAACTTTGGGAGGAAGGAGAGAAACAAAGTCACACCAGGGCCTCACTGTTCCTGAGAACTTTCTGCGTAATTGTGAAGTATGTGCCACTTGATTCCACAGGAAAATCAGTTTAGTTTTACTGAGAAAATGTTTGTTTTTCCATTTATGAAATCGTGGACTCCAAGTTTTGGGACGTCACAGAGTCAGAAAACATGTGAGAGGCCACTCGTCTGTACCGCTTACTCTGTCTCTGCGCTTCCTCATTCGCTGGACCAGGCGCCAGGAGACGGTGAACTTTGAGCTGCCTCTGGCTACTGGCTTGCTGTGTGACCTTGAGCAAACACCTTGTCCCTCTAGGCCTCAGCTTCTCTATCTGTTTGAAGAAAGATGTTCTCTGTTGAGCCCTTCCCGATGCATTTTTGGAAAAGTATAAACCTCAGTTATAACATTTCTCTGGCTCCTTTTTAGAAAAAGAAAATGTAGTTTATAGAGCCAAAGGGTTAAACTGCACCTAGAAAGAACTATGCTTGTAATGTGGTCCAGTGGAAGAGGATCTGTGCAGAGACTTAGAAAACAGTCTGAGTAGTCAGGAAGGCATATCTGAAAATCGGAAGAAGGGAAGTGTCTGAAGCTTGACCTTCTTGGTTCATCTTCCTGCTACGTTGTATAGTCCTGAGCTTGTTCTCTATGGGATCCGTTTTCTTCATTCATAAAATAGGGTTGATGACGGTGATACCCGTCTCATGAAGGTGTTCTGACAGGTAGATAAAACGATGTGCTTAGTATCTCAATACAAACGAGCTGTCAGTAGTTTCTTCTTAGAACTGTGGTTGCAGTGGGTGTTTTCTCCTTTCTTTCCTGTGTCCCTTGGTAGTGTTCCAGCTTAATGCAGATGTTAATGCATCTTTATTCTTTCTACTCTATAATTATTTTGGCTTGGTTCACCTAAGGAAAGAAGAAAGGAAATGCTTTTTATGAAGTGAAGTTTTAAAGAACAAATAATATACCTAGATGGTAAGATTCAAAGAAGGTGAAAAATTACTTGTATTTAATGGAGACAGAAATAGAGTCCCAAAATTGGACAGGGTAACAGATCTCTGGATGAGGGATTGCTTCCTAACACTGTGCCTTTTGACCTTCATTTCCGGAGCAAGAACTTTCTATGTAAACCATTGGCATGAATCAGAGAACATCTGGGTTCTCTAGAAGGGCAGCTTCCAGAGCGGAGCAAAGAGTCAAGACCTTCCTGCCCTCTTTGTCTGCCTCTCATCTTCCTGGCCCCCATTCCTCGGAATGGAGCAATGACAGTGAGGAGTCCACGGCTGCAAAAGAGCTGGTCCTGAAAGTCAGCTTCATATTCTCTGCGGGTCCCTTGTGCGAGTTGCTTGCCCCCTCAACCTCACTCAGAATCTGTACCTGTGCATGGGCTTGTTGGAACGGATGTTAGGTTCCATGCATCAGGACTACCTAATTTTATTCAAAATACAACCAGTTCAGACACCTCAGGGATCCTGGTTCAGGAAAGTAGAAGATGAGTTGAGAGCCACTGCTCCTGAACCCCTAAAACCCTAGATGTCCTCCATTCATGACTCACCCTCCTAATGGAAGGAGAGAATTCAAACAAGTTTCCTCTTGCACAGGGTTGTCATCCAGTCCGTGGTTCTGGAAGTGTAGTCTCCTGTGAGACATGAGGGCTTGTCTGAAAGTCTCAGAGAGAATCATGCATGAGTCTTCCCTTTGCTTTTAGATTTGTTGTTGTTCAGTCACTGAGTCGTGTCCAGCTCTTAGCGACCCTATGAACTGCAGATGCCAGGCTTCCCTGTCCTTCACTGTCTCCTGGAGTTTGCTCAGACTTGTGTCCATCAAATCAATGATGCCATCCAACCGTCTCATCCTCTGTCGTCCCCTTCTCCTCCTGCCCTCAATCTTTTCCAGCATCAGGGTCTTTTCAAGTGAGTCAGCTCTTTGCATCAGGTGGTCAAAGTATTGGAGCTTCAGCATCAGAACTTCCAATGAATATTCAGGGTTGATTTCCTTTAGGATTGACTGGTTTGATCTCCTTACTGTCCAAGGGACTCTTAAGAGTCTTCTCTAGCACCACAGTTCAAAAACATCAATTCTTCACCACTTAGTCTTTTCAGAAGATTAATGACATAAATTTTCATAAGTTATAATCTTTTATATCAGTATAATTAAGGACTGTTTGTTAATCTGATATCTGAATTTGAGTTCCCCTGAAAACAAAGCCCAAGGCAAGGTTTTAGGTGAGATGTTTATATGGAAGGTAATCCCAGGAAGTAGAAAGAAGGGATGGGAGAAAAACCAGTAAAGGCTATGTCACTGAATTAGTCAGTTTTGGGCAGCTGGGCTTAATGCCTTGGGTACCCTCTGTCAATCCATATAGTTCAGTGGTTTCTAACCAAGTGATTTTTCTCAGTGGCATTGGCAATGTATGGAGATATTTATGGATGTCACAGCTAGGGAGGGCTACTGGGATCCAGGTTGCTGATAAATATCCTACAATATACAGGACAACCCCCCACAACAAGGAATAGTTCAGCCCCAAATGTCAATGGTGCTGATGTTGAGAAACCTGTCTCAGAACTGTTCCTCTTATGGATAATGACAGCTACTCATCAACCCTCACCGCCTCTGGATGAAGGCTGCCTCTGGGGAGTGTGAACATCTTCAAACCAGCAGGCTGTACTTGAATTAAGGCTGAGCAGGTTTCTTCGCTTTTGGAGAAGTCCCTGAGGCAGAAAAGCATAAGGTAGCCTGATGTGTGCTCAAATCAGGACAAGGTCAAAGGGGAAGTTACTAAATGTAATTTTCCTAGCTGAGTTTTGGGGCTGTGGAGAACATGGTACAGCTGAAAAGAAAAATGTAGACCCTAACACTATCATAATTTAATTTGACCATGAAAATGGCTGAAGGCTGGAAATCCAATATATTGCAGTCACTGTATGGTGAAGTGGTTAAATGCATGGTATCTGGGGCAAGACTGCTGCTGCTGCTAAGTCGCTTCAGTCGTGTCTGACTCTGTGCGACCCCTAGATGGCAGCCCACCAGGCTCCCCTGTCCCTGGGATTCTCCAGGCAAGAACACTGGAGTGGGTTGCCATTTCCTTCTCCAAGGCATGAAAGTGAGAAGTGAAAGTGAAGTCGCTCGCTGCATTCAAATTCTGCCTCCGACAGTTTTTAGCTTTGTGGCCTTGAATAAATTAGTTAACGTC
Source organism: Ovis aries (assembly GCF_016772045.2). Taxonomy (NCBI): domain Eukaryota; kingdom Metazoa; phylum Chordata; class Mammalia; order Artiodactyla; family Bovidae; genus Ovis; species Ovis aries. The sequence continues at coordinate 8,924,059 of NC_056055.1, read as the reverse complement.
TCTGTCCCTCAGTTTTCTCTTCTAGAAAATAGGCTTAATAATGATTCCCTCCTCATGAAGTTATTGTAAGGATTAACTTTTATTTTACATGTATAGATGTAACATATATATTTAATGCAACATTTTAACAGTACCTGGCGTTTAGTGAGTTGACTGCTGCTGCTACTGCTGCTAAGTTGCTTTAGTCGTGTCCAACTCTGTGCGACCCCATGAACTGCAGCCTACCAGGCTCCTCCGTCCATGGGATTTTCCAGGCAAGAGTACTAGAGTGGGATGCCATTGCCTTCTCTGGGTGAGCTGACTGACTGACTGGCTATTAGCATCATCCCAGGGCTTGAGTTCTCGACTTGGGGAATTACAGCGTTAATCTAGCTTGGCCCTTTTCCACTGGTAAAGGAAATTCAGCTGAAAAATGTTTATTGAGTGAGCTCTTATTATAAGCCAGATACTGTGATAGGCCCTTGGCCAGTCTCTAAGTAACAAGGCTAGGAATTTCTCTCTGTCCTCCTCTACTCTTTGTTTACGTGCTACCATTCTGGTCTACATTCCATGGGGTCGAAGAGAGCAGCTCACGCGCATGTTCCTTTCTTTGGTTTCATGAAGTGTGTGGAGAGCAAAGACTGCAGGACTTAGAGAAATGAACTCCGCTCAGTTCCGGGCTCCACGTCACCATTCACTGGCTATGGGTGTGGGAAATCCCTTTGCTTCTCATTCTGACCTTTGCGAGTGAAGATAGCCCACGTCTGCGTCACTGTGAGACTGAATGCCGTGGTGTAAGGAAGCTACGGTCAGAATTCCTAAACGCGCCAGCAGCTCATTGTTTCCCTTGAATGGCCAGTCTTCAGCATTCTGTGTGGGAAGGTGAAACGGTGCAACAGTGAAACAGATTTCTGGGCCTTAGCCCTATGGTTCTTGAGAATATCTTGGTGATACCAAGGGACTCCTTAATCAAAAAGGTTTTTTTCAAGTCAGTTTTGATGATGAGCCAAATTTGAGAATCATTAAACTATACTGTGAGTGCCATGGAGCAGAGATGATGTCCTTTATGTTTTTAAAGTCTCTTTCTTTGGTTTTGGCTGTGCTGGGCCTCTGCTGCCGCACGGGCTCGTGTCTAGTTGTCGTGAGTGGGCGCTGCTCTCTAGCTGCAGTGCATGGGCTTCTTATCACGGCAGCATCTCTGTTGTGGAGCGCAAGCTCTAGGGCATGTGAGCTCAGTAGTTGCCACGCCCAGGCTCTAGAGCACAGGCTCAGCAACTGTGGTTCACTGGCTTAGCTGCTCCACAGCATGCGGGATCTTCCCGACCAGGGATCAAAGGCGTGTCTCCTGCATCGACAGGCAGATTCTTATCCGCTGCATCACCAGGGAAGCCCCAGGAATGATGTCTTATTCAACTTTGTGTTCCCACTGCCTGACAAAGTTCTTCATATACAGTATAGTCAATAACTGTTTTTTGAATGAGCAAAAGGCGAAACCTCTCTATACCTAAGAAAAAAGAAGAAAGATGCAACGCTCCGGGAGTCACCCTGTGTCCCCCATCTGCATGTTTGCTGACCCACATTCTTTCCACTAAATTAGCTTCTGAAGCACCTGAGCTAACTTCCCCCTGGGACTATAATACTTGGGCAGCTTGCACTGTATGTTCAGATTCACCATGAGTGACAGTATCTGCTCTTTCTACGTCAAAGGTAGTTGTGAAGATTAAGCAGATAATAGATAAGAAAGTGATTTTTCAGACTGCAGTGTGCTATAGGGAATTAATGTTATAAAGAAGAATATGCTAAAGAGCTCCGTGGTTCTCCAAGGCTCAATAGTTACAGTGGCTGTAGAAGAGAGATGGTTCTTTAATCGGAATCTATAAGCCCACAGATTCACTACTGAGATTACTAAAGCTATTTAGAGACTAGATGTAAAATGAAGCAACATACAGAGTTGAAAGTGTAATACTGGGCAGAGGTATACAGGCCAAGGAAACCCCAAAGAATCCAGAGAGATCTTAGTGTTAATATCAGGAAATTAGAACTCAAGGTAAAAGATGCTAAACAGGTCAAAAAAGAACCTTTTATAATGATGGAGTACGTGAATTCCATGCTGTAATGGAATATACTGGTATGAATACATGCATCAATAAAAATAGTACTACAAGTATAGAAGGTGAAATCATCAGAAAATATCAATATAAACAGCAAGAGCAAAAATCCTGATGGAATAAAATTTGTAGTGGGAACATTTGTTATACTTTGGCAGATTCAGTAGATACAAGAGTTAAGATAAAGAGGACATAAAGGCAATCTAAAAGCTATTTCTAGTAGAAATACATTGAGACCCACAAACAAAGAATAAACCTTTTTTTTTTTTTTTAAGCACCCATGGAGCGAAATTTTACCATACTCTAAGCCTAAAAATACTCTAATAAAAAACAAATAATATTGACCTAAGCTATCCAGTATGTTAACCACAATTCACATCTGGCCATTGAGTACCCGAAATGTGGCTTCCCTGGTGACTCAGACAGTAAAGAATCTACCTGCAATGCAGGAGACCTGGGTTCAGTTCCTGGGTCAGGAAGATCCTGTGAAGAAGGGAATGGCTACACATTCCAATATTCTTGCCTGGAGAAATCTATGGACAGAGAAGCCTGGCAGGCTGCAGTTAGTTCATGGGGTCACAAAAAGTCGGACACCACTTATTGAGCTACTACTGCTAAGTCATTTCAGTCGTGTCTGACTCTGTGCGACCCTGTAGACGGCAGCCCACCAGGCTCCCCCGGTCCCTGGGATTCTCCAGGCAAGAACACTGGAGTGGGTTGCCATTTCTTTCTCTAATGCATGAAAGTAAAAAGTGAAAGTGAAGTCGCTCAGTCGTGTCCGACTCTTAGCGACCCCATGGACTGCAGCCTACCAGGCTCCTCCGTCCATGGGATTTTCCAGGCAAGAGTACTGGAGTGGGGTGCCATTGCCTTCTCCGATTGAGCTACTAGTAGCAACCTAAAAAAACATCCAGTATGGTAGCCGCAGTTCACATCTGGCCGTTGAGCACTTGAAATGTGGCTAGTTTTAATGGAGATGGGAACTGAGTACAAAACACAACAGATTTCAATGACAGTACCAGAAAAAGGAATGTTAAATATACCATTAAAATTTTGATATTGAATACTATTCAAATGGTAATGTTTTATATATTGAGTTAAATAAAAATATTAAAATTAATTTTACCTGTTTCTTTATACCTTTGCTAGTGTCAGTACTAGAATATTTTAAAGTATATATGTGACTCACATTTGTGGCTTGCATTATATTTCTATTGGTTAACACTTGTATAGGCCATATTTATTTTCCACAGTGATAAAGGACAAAATGTAAAGTACAATAACAATTTAAAAACCAAAACCACTCAGAACTTGAAAAAATAAAAGTACAAATTAAAATTTAAAAAAAAAATATCAAAAATCTTTTTGGGCCAAACTGACAATGTCAGAATATTTCATGAAGTAAATTTGGTGGATAAAAATAATTTATATAAAAATATATGGGATTTACCCAAAAGAAAATTAGGAGCCCTAATTATTTTCATTACTAAATAAGCAAAAGTGGAAATAAATGAAAAACAGTCAACTCAAAAAATCAGGAAAATGCAACTACATTCTCCAGGGGTCTTGTGGTCCAGAAAAAGAAGGCTGCCAGTGTACAATGCTTGTCTGGTTGTTCTCAATATTAAGTGTCTCCTTAACAGCAGGGGCTCACCTACATTATCTCAAATCCTTTCAAACACACTGCAAGATTGGCACAATTATACCCATTTTTTCAGGTGATTAGACAGACTTAGCTAGGTTAAGCATCTTTTTCAAGGACTCAAAACAGTAGAGAGGTGTGATTGGAGTTCTGGCTCTAATGCCCACGCTGTTTCCAGTTCATCACGGTTGATTTCACAGAATGTTCATCTGCATGGATTGGAGTCCATGAGTTATGGGATAGGACTTCAGATGTGAGAGAATTGAAAAGTCCACACCATTGATTCACTTTTATTTGGTTGGTATTCCTTGGTTTAGGTTTAGGAACTCCAGTCTCCTCCTTTATCAGACAAAGAAACAAAAACAGGTCATTGTTGGAACAGGATAGAAAACTCAAAAATATGCCCGTGCACCTACGGTCAATTAATCTATAACAGAGGAGGCAAGACTGCCCAACGCTGGAAAGGCAGGCTCTCCAACAAGTGGTGCTGGGAAAACTGGACAACCATATGTAAAATAATGAAATCAGACCATTCTTTAACTCCATCCACAAAAATAAGCTCAAAATGGATTGAAGACCTAAACATGAGACCAGACACTATATCAACTTGAAAAAATAAAAGCACAAATTGTAAACTCCCATATTTAAAAATCTTGCTGCCTTCAATAAAAATTAAAGAAATACATCAAAAATCTTTTGGGGCCAAACTGACAATGTCAGATCACAGCAACATCTTTTTTTGGTACATCTCCCAGAATAATTGGGGGGGGGAAGCAAAAATAAACCAATAAGACCTACTGAAACTTAACTCAAAATTTTGCATAGCAAGGGAAACAAAAAGCAAATGAAAAAGACAAGACACAGATTAGGAGAAAATATTTGCAAATGATGTAACCAATAAGGGACTACTCTCTAAAATTTACAAACAGCTTATGATACTTAACAGCATAAAAAAAAAAAAAGGCCCACTCAGAAAATAGACAGAAGAACTGAATAGGCATTTCTCCAAAGAGGACACACAGATGGCCAACAAGCCCATGAAAAGATGTTCAACATCACTAGTTATTCAGTACAGATCAGTTCAGTCACTCAGTCGTGTCTGACTCTTTAGAGAAATGCAAATCAAAACTACAGGGAGATATCACCTCACGTTGGTCAGCATGGCTTTCATCAAGAAATCCACAAACAACAAGTGCTGGAGAATTGTGGAGAGAAGGGGACCCTCCTGCACTGCTGGTGGGAATGTAGCTGGTACAGCCACCATGGAGAACAATATGGAGGTTCCCTAAAACACGAAAAACAGAGCTACCATTATGACCCTACAGTCTCAGTCCTGGGCATGTACCTGGAGACAAACATGATCCGAAAGAATACATGCATCCCCGTGTTCACTGTAGCTCTGTTTACAGTAGCCAAGACACAGAAGTAACCTAAACGTCCGTTAACGGAGGAATGGATACGAAGATGTGGTACGTCAGTCAGTTCAGATCAGCTGCTCAGTCGTGTCCGACTCTTTGTGACCCCATGAATCGCAGCACACCAGGCCTCCCTGTCCATCACCAACTCCAATTCACGTCCATCGAGTCAGTGATGCCATCCAGCCATCTCATCCTCGGTCGTCCCCTTCTCCTCCTGCCGCCAATCTCTCCCACCATCGGAGTCTTTTCCAATGAGTCAACTCTTCACATGAGGTGGCCAAAGTACTGGAGTTTCAGCTTTAGCATCTTTCCTTCCAAAGAAATCCCAGGGCAGATCTCATTCAGAATGGACTGGTTGGATCTCCTTGCAGTCCAAGGGACTCTTGTCTTCTCCAATACCACAGTTCAAAAGCATCAATTCTTCGGCTCTCAGCCTTCTTCACAGTCCAACTCTCACATCCATACATGACCACAGGAAAAACCATAACCTTGACTAGACAGACCCTAGTGGGCAAAGTAATGTCTCTGCCTTTGAATATGCTATCTAGGTTGGTCATAACTTTTCTTCCAAGGAGTAAGCGTCTTTTAATTTCATGGCTGCAGTCACCATCTGCAGTGATTTTGGAGCCCAGAAAAATAAAGTCTGACACTGTTTCTACTGTTTCCCCATCGATTTCCCATGAAGTGATGGGACCAGATGCCATGATCTTTGTTTTCTGAATGTTGAGCTTTAAGCCAACTTTTCCACTCTCCTCTTTCACTTTCATCAAGAGGCTTTTTAGTTCCTCTTCACTTTCTGCCATAAGGGTGGTGTCATCTGCATATCTGATGCTATTGATATTTCTCCCGGCAATCTTGATTCCAGCTTGTGTTTCTTCCAGCCCAGCGTTTCTCATGATGTACTCTGCATATAAGTTAAATAAGCAGGGTGACAATATACAGCCTTGACGTACTCCTTTTCCTATTTGGAACCAGTCTGTTGTTCCATGTCCAGTTCTAACTGTTGCTTTCTGACCTCCATACAGATTTCTCAAGAGGCAGGTCAGGTGGTCTGGTATTCCCATCTCTTTCAGAATTTTCCACAGTTTGTGATGATCCACACAGTCAAAAGGTTTGTCAGAGTCAATAAAGCAGAAATAGATGTTTTTCTGGAAGTCTCTTGCTTTTTTGATGATCCAGCAGATGTTGGCAATTTGATCTCTGGTTCCTCTGCCTTTTCTAAAACCAGCTTGAACATCAGAAAGTTCACGGTTCACGTATTGCTGAAGCCTGGCTTGGAGAATTTTGAGTATCACTTTACTAGCATGTGAGGTGAGTGCAATTGTGTGGTAGTTTGAGCATTCTTTGGCATTGCCTTTCTTTGGCATTGGAATGAAAACTTACCTTTTCCAGTCCTGTGGCCACTGCTGAGTTTTCCAAAATTGCTGGCATATTGAGTGCAGCACTTTCACAGCATCATCTCTTAGGATTTGAAATAGCTCAACTGGAATTCCATCACCTCCACTAGCTTTATTCGTAGTGATACTTTCTAAGGCCCACTTGGTTTCACATTCCAAGATGTCTGGCTCTAGATGAGTGATCACACCATCGTGATTATCTGAGTCGTGAAGATCTTTTTTGTACAGTTCTTCCGTGTATTCTTGCCACCTCTTCTTAATATCTTCTGCTTCTGTTAGGTCCATACCATTTCTGTCCTTTATCGAGCCCATCTTTGCATGAAATGTTCCCTTGGTATCTCTAATTTTCTTGAAGAGATCTTTAGTCTTTCCCATTCTGTTGTTTTTCTCTGTTTCTTTGCATTGATCACTGAAGAAGGCTTTCTTATCTCTTCTTGTTTTTCTTTGGAACTCTGCATTCAGATGCTTATATCTTTCCTTTTCTCCTTTGCTTTTCACCTCTCTTCTTTTCACAGCTATTTGTAAGGCCTCCCCAGACAGCCATTTTGCTTTTTTGCATTTCTTTTCCATGGGGATGGTCTTGATCCCTGTCTCCTGTACAATGTCATGAACCTCATTCCATAGTTCATCAGGCATTCTATCTATCAGATCTAGGCCCTTAAATCTATTTCTCACTTCCACTGTATAATCATAAGGGATTTGATTTAGGTCATACCTGAATGGTCTAGCGGTTTTCCCTACTATCTTCAATTTAAGTCTGAATTTGGTAATAAGGAGTTCATGATCAGAGCCACAGTCAGCTCCTGGTCTTGTTTTTGTTGACTGGATAGAGCTTCTCCATCTTTGGCTGCAAAGAATATAATCAATCTGATTTCGATGTTGACCATCTGGTGATGTCCATGTGTAGAGTCTTCTCTTGTGTTGTTGGAAGAGGGTGTTTGCTATGACCAGTGCATTTTCTTGGCGAAACTCTATTAGTCTTTGCCCTGCTTCATTCCATATTCCAAGGCCAAATTTACCTGTTACTCCAGGTGTTTCTTGACTTCCTACTTTTGCATTCCAGTTCCCTATAATGAAAAGGACATCTTTTTTGGGTGTTAGTTCTAAAAGGTCTTGTAGGTCTTCATAGAACCGTTTAACTTTAGTGTTTCTTCAGCGTTACGGGTTGGGGCATAGACTTGGGATTGCTGTGATAATTGAATGGTTTGCCTTGGAGACGAACAGAGATCATTCTGTCATTTTGAGATTGCATCCAAGTACTGCATTTCGGACTCTTGTTGACCATGATGGCTGCTCCATTTCTTCTAAGGGATTCCTGCCCACAGTAGGAGATATAATGGTCATCTGAGTTAAATTCACCCATTCCAGTCCATTTTAGTTTGCTGATTCCTAGAATGTCAACATTCACTCTTGCCATCTCTTGTTTGACCACTTCCAATTTGCCTTGATTCATGGACCTGACATTCCAGGTTCCTATGCAATATTGCTCTTTACAGCATTGGACCTTGCTTCTATCACCAGTCACATCCACAGCTGGGTATTGTTTTTGCTTTGGCTCCATCCCTTCATTCTTTCTGGAGTTATTTCTCCACTGATCTCCAGTAGCATATTGGGCACCTACTGACCTGGGGAGTTCCTCTTTCAGTATCGTTTCATTTTGCCTTTTCATACTGTTCATGGGGTTCTCAAGGCAAGAATACTGAAGTGGTTTGCCATTCCCTTCTCCAGTGGACCGCATTCTGTCAGACCTCTCCACCATGACCTGCCCGTCATGGGTTGCCCCATGGGCATGGCTTAGTTTCATTGAGTTAGACAAGGCTGTGGTCCTAGTGTGATTAGATTAACTAGTTTTCTGTGGGTATGGTTTCAGTGTGTCTGCCCTCTGATGCCCTCTTGCAACATCTGCCATCTTACTTGGGTATCTCTTACCTTGGGTGTGGGATATCTCTTCATGGCTGCTCCAGCAAGGCGCAGCCGCTGCTCCTTACCTTGGATGAGGGGTATCTCCTCACTGCCGCCCTTCCTCACCTTCAACATGGGATCGCCCCTCTAGGTCCTCCTGCGCCCGTGCATCCACCGCTCCTTGGAGCTGTGTTGCTCCTCCTGGCTGCTGCCCGTGGCCTCAGATGCAAGGTGGCTCCTCCCAGGTACATATATACAACCAAATATTACTCAACCATTAAGCAGAATGATAAAATGCCATTTGCAGCAACATGGATGGACTTGGAGAGTGTCATACTGAGTGAAGTAAGTCAGACAGAGGAGAAATATGATAGACATTCCTTATATGAGGGATCTAAACAGAAATGATACAAATGAACTTACTTTGAAAACAGAAAGAGACTCACAGACCTAGAAAACAAACTAATGGTTTCCTGGGGGAGGGGAAAGGATAGGGAGTTTGGGAATGTCATGTACACACGGCTACATTCCAAATGGATAACCAACAAGGACCTATTGTATAGCACACAGAACTCTCTCGACTCAGTATTATGTGCCAGCATGGATGAGAGGACGGTTTGGAGAGTCGGACATGACTGAGCAACTTCACTTTCACTTTTCACTCTCATGCATTGGAGAAGGAAATGGCAACCCACTCCAGTGTTCTTGCCTGGAGAATCCCAGGGACGGGGGAGCCTGGTGGGCTGCCATCTATGGGGTCGCACAGAGTCAGACACCACTGAAGTGACTTAGCAGCTTAGTAGAGTGGGAATCATAAAAAAATCTAGAATTAATCCATTTCTTGGAGCATTCTTATCAGTTGAACTTATTTTAACATAGACTTCTCAGGCTTCTACTGTGTGCCAGAACCAGGGCCAAATTTGCAAAAAACAGAACAATAACCCTAAGAGGAGCCATACGAATGTGTGATAAGTATGTTATTTTTCCATTTGTAAGAACAGAGACCATCCCACATCAGCTCAGCATATGTTCAGTATTAGAGAACTACTTGAATAAACAACCCAAATTCCAGGGAACTCAGGAGATCCCTCAACCTGCCATAAGGATATGTGCATGAGACATTCTGGGCTGGAAGAAGCACAAATTGGAATCACGATTGCCGGGAGAAATATCAATAACATCAGATATTCAGATGATACCACCCTTATGGCAGAAAGTGGAGAGGAACTAAAAAGCTTCTTGATGAAAGTGAAAGAGGAGAGTGAAAAAGTTGGCTTAAAGCTCAACATTCGGAAAATGAAGATCATGGCATCTGGTCCCGTCACTTCATGGGAAATAGATGGGGAAACAGTGGGAACAGTGTCAGAGTTTTTTTGTTTTTTATTTTGGCTCCAAAATCACTGCAAATGGTGATTGCAGCCATGAAATTAAAAGATTCTTACTCCTTGGAAGGAAAGTTATGACCAACCTAGATAGCATATTAAAAGGTAGAGACGTTACTTTGCGAACAAAGGTCTGTCTAGTCAAGGCTCTGGTTTTTCCAGTGGTCATATATGGATGTGAAATTTGGACTGTGAAGAAAGCTGAGCACTGAAGAATTGATGCTTTTGAACTGTGGTGTTGGAGAAGACTCTTAAGAGTCCCTTGGACTGCAAGGAGATCCAACCAGTCCATTCTAAAGGAGAACAGTCCTGGGTGTTCATTGGAAGGACTGATGCTGAAGCTGAAGCTCTAGTACTTTGGCTACCTGATGCGAAGAGTTGACTCATTGGAAAAGACTCTGATGGTGGGAGAGATTGGGGGCAGAAGGAGAAGGGGACGACAGAGGATGAGATGGCTGGATGGCATCACCGACTCAATGGACATGAGTTTGGGTAAACTCTGGGAGTTGGTGATGGACAGGGCGTCCTGGCGTCCTGGGATTCATGGGGTCACAAAGAGTCAGACATGACTGAGTGACTGAACTGAACTGAACTGAGGAGTAAGAAGATACCAGACTTCTACTTCTTCCCAGTCACACAGCTTGATTCCCAAAAGACTGGCTGATCTTGGGGGTGCCAGAAGGCTTAGGGCTTCCCTAGAACACTACTGAATACAACCATAGTTTCAGCTACCACCACCAAATCGCTCTAATAATAGTCATGCCTTTAAAGGTCAGGCCCTATGCCAGACACTTCCCAAGAATGATGAGTTTTGTTGTTTTCAAGTTGCCTACTACTTCTTGGCTATTATTTTGCCTCCCTTTACAAGTGTGCTCTGGCTTCCTCCCAACTCTGTTAATTTATCAGCTTGCCCTGCCTAGATTACAAATGATCCTAGAATTCCTCATAGGTCCACTTCATTGATTTATGTAACCAGTATTTGTGGTCTTCCACTTATGTGCCAGTATGGAATTATGTTCTGGGGATTCCAATGTAATGAGCGAGTGGTATACCCTAAAGTGTGTGTGTGTGTGTGTGTGTGTGGAGTGTGCTAGACAAATATACCAATGTGATTGAAGTTTTACTTCAAGAGGATCCTTTTTCATGGATGGAGAATGCATCAGCGTTGCGGAGGAGGCAGCAAGAAAGTGATGAGAACAGGAGGGGCAGATTCCAGTAATCCAGGTGAGTATGGTAGCTTGGATTACAGTGCTGAGAGTAGAAATGAAGAAAAGAGAAAAAACCTGAGAGCGTGTTACTGGTTGCTTGGATGTTGGACCCCAGTGAAAGGGTGATTTCTGGTTTGAGCCATCGAGTTGATGGGATGACACTTAATGGCAACCCACTCCAGCGTTCTTGCTTGGAGAATCCCAGGGACGGTGGAGTCTGGTGGGCTGCTGTCTATGGGGTTGCACAGATTCAGACACGACTGAAGCGACTTAGCAGCAGCAGCAGAGAACAGGCAGGTCAGGTGGTCTGGTATTCCCATCTCACTCAGAATTTTCCACAGTTCATTGTGATCCACACTGTCAAAGCCTTTGGCATAGTCAATAAAGCAGAAATAGATGTTTTTCTGGAACTCTCTTGCTTTTTCCATGATCCAGCGGATGTTGGCAATTTGATCTCTGGTTCCTCTGCCTTTTCTAAAACCAGCTTGGACATTGGGAAGTTCACGGTTCACGTATTGCTGAAGCCTGGCTTGGAGAATTTTGAGCATTACTTTACTAGCATGTGAGATGAGGGCAATTGTGTGGTAGTTTGAGCATTCTTTGGCATTGCCTTTCTTTGGGATTGGCATGCAAACTGACCTTTTCCAGTCCTGTGGCCACTGCTGAGTTTTCCAAATTTGCTGGCCTATTGAGTGCAGCACTTTCACAGCATCATCTTTTAGGATTTGAAATAGATCAACTGGAATTCCATCACCTCTACTAGCTTTATTCATAGTGATGCTTCCTAAGACCCACTTGACTTCACATTCCAGGATGTCTGGCTCTAGGTGAGTGATCACACCACCATCATGGTTATCTGGGTCATGAAGATCTTTTTTTGTACAGTTCTTCCATGTATTCTTGCCACCTCTTCTTAATGTGTTCTACACTGTACAAAGTTTTAAACAAACTTTCTTTCAACCATGCCCCACACGGGCCTTCAAAGGCATCTTTGGTTTTGCATGCATTCCATTTCTGAGCTTGCTGGGCTCTGCAGCATTCACCAACTAGCCTCTGAGCAACTCCATCCACTGAGACTTCCTCTGTTCTGTTGCCTCAGCTGTCACTCCACCACCCCACATTTCTCACCGATCAAGATTCTAGTGACATCACATGCCTGTTGCTGTTTCCTCTGCCACTTCCCTCATCCTGTGGGTTTATACTTTATATCTCTCTTACTCTCATTTTGCGCTTCCCTTGTGGCTCAGCTGGTAAAGAATCTGCCTGCAATGTGAGAGACCTGGGTTCGATCCCTGGGTTGGGAAGATCCCCTGGAGAAGGGAAAGGCTACCCACTCCAGTATTCTGGCCTGGAGAATTCTCAAAGAGTCGCATCTGACTTTCACTCACTGAGAGAATAGCACTGTTATATATACACTACCCTGTGTAAAATAAATAGCTACTGGGAAGCTGCTGTATAGTACTGGGGGCTTAGCTTGGTGTTCTATGATGACCTAGAAGGGTGGATGGGGAGGCAGGGAGGGAGGCTGGGGCCAACAAAAGAGAGGAGAGATGGCTGGTATGTGCAGGCAAGGATGAAGGAGAGGGTTATGGGGAGGAAGTTGAGGGCATTTTCTAGGAAGTAATTAAAATGAAAGCCAGGAAATCTAGGCCGGCCAAGAAGGGAAGTGAAGTCAGAGGAGACTAAGTGATGAGCATGATGGGGACTGAAGGATAAGGTCAAAGAATTGTTTGGGTGTGTGTGGGGGGGCACTGTTCAGGAGGCTGTGATTTGAAGCGATGGAAGGTGTGTTTAGAGTAAGGGTTGTTTCAGTTGACATTTCACAGATGGTACATGGTTTCTTTTGGTGGGGAGATCCAGGATGTAGCTGAGAATGGGTAGCTGAGATAGAGTGCAAGAAAGGGTGAAGGACCTGAGCCCAGTGGACATGATGCAGACCTTGGGGTGAAGAGGAAAACTGAGCCAGGAGCTCAGGTCATTCAGGACTAAGTGGTCAGGAGGTCAGTAGATTACAGCTACAAGGAAAAGGTGTGAGCTCCCAAGAGCCTGAGTGTTTTATAAGAATAAGGGGCAGGAAGGGTGTGGGAGAAGAAATGAGGGATGAGCAGGACACCCACCCAATCTCAGGACGCAGATGGCATGGAATGTAGGAGAACAATGCATCTCCACTGTGAGGGCCACCGGAGGAATGGTGTCTCAGAGAACAGCCAGGTTTCAACAAAAACAAAAAGATTTAAAGGGCTCACCAAGAAAAGCTGATAGTTTGTAGATGTTTGCTGACCCCAGAATAAGATTGCCAGGGGGTCACAGTGGAAGGGTTTGTTGGGGAGGGATTGGCTTAAATTAGGGGGTATGGAGAGCAGCACAGAGGTCTGCATCCATTTGCTCCCCATTGTCTCTGTAGAGCCCAGTCTGCTCTCCAGGTTCATTCATAGGTAACTGACCAGTCTGTAGGCTTGCCCAGGGGTAACCTATCCCTGGTCAAATCGTCTGAAGTCAGGTCGTACAGACATGGCTACAGAGTGCAGCTTCTTGTGCTGAGAAGCTACCAACTTTCCTCCGCAAAGCCTGGTAGGACAGGGCAGGTGGCCAGAGGGCAGTAAATTCCTGTACAAAACCGTAACCAATCCCAACCCCTTTTCAGAACAGTAGTCTTCTCAATGGAGAAGGCAGTGGCACCCCACTCCAGTACTCTTGCCTGGAAAATCCCATGGATGGAGTCTTCTCAATAGCATGGTTAGTAACTTACTTTTAAACGTGTTAACTTAATATGATAGTATTTCTAGAGTCCAGTTCATATTAGTGTTGGCAGTTTCCATCATAGATATGTGGTAATTTTTAAATGCCAAAGAAAATGTCAATGAAATGTCATCTAATCCTGCTTAGATTAGCCAAAATATTTAAGATTGGTAGGACCCATGATGGTGTAAGTGTAAGAGATGGGCACCACTATAGACTGTTAGGAGAATAGTGAACCAGTTCAATACTTAGGGGTGATAATTTATGATATATGTTAAAATCGTAAATGTTCATATCTGGTGACATTAAATTTACTTCTAGGATTCTAATCTATACAAATTTCTCACTGTATCTTAGGCACATAAAGGCACATATTTTAGGCACTTTTTTTAGGGGTGTTGATTGTAATACTGTTGAAACAGCAACAAACTTCAATCTGTTTATCAATGGAGAAATGGTTTGAAAATTACCTCTTTATAAAATATTATTAGACAGTCATTTAAAAGATTGAAGAAAACAACAACAAAGACAGATCTGGAATGTAAATTGATACAGCCACTATGGAAGATGGTATGAAGATTCCTTAAACAACTGGGAATAAAACCACTATATGATGCAACGATCCTTTCCCTAGGCATATGCCCTGAGGATTCCAAAACTGAAAAGGACACGTGTATCCCAATGTTCATTGCCGCACTATTTACAATCTAGAACATGGAAGCAACTAGAAGCCCATCAACAGATGAATGGATAAAGAAGTTGTGGTACAGATACACAATGGAATACTACTCAGCCATAAAAGGAACACATGTGAGTCAGTTCTGATGAGGTGGATGAACCTAGAGCCTATTATACAGAGTGAAGTAAGTCAGAAAGAGAAAGATAAATATCGTATTCTAACGCATATATAGGGAATCTAGAAAAATGGTACTGAAGAATTTGTTTACAGGGCAACAGTGGAGAAACAGACATAGAGAATAGACTTAAGGACACGGGGAGAGAGGAGGAGAGGGTGAGATGTGTGGAAAGAGTAACATGGAAACTTGCATTACCATATGTAAAATAGACAGGCAACAGGAATTTGCGTATGGCTCAGGAAACTCATACAGGGGCTCTGTATCAATCTAGAGGGATGGGATGGGGAGGGAAATGGGAGGGAGGTTCAAAATGGAAAGGATATATGTATACCTATGGCTGATTCATGTCGAGGTTTGACAGAAAACAACAAAATTCTGTAAAGCAATTATCCTTCAACAAAAAATAAATTTAAAAATAAATGTAAAATTAAAAAAAATACATATCTGTAGGCAATGACTAGAGCAAAGGATGTCTTTGGTGTATTATTAAAGAAAAAAGTAAATTGCAGACCTATATATGTATATAGGTGGGTGTGTGTATATGTGTGTATATATATATATATCATGATGGCACTTTTTATAAAAGAAAATATATGTGTGTATGTATATCATATGTGTGTGTATGTATTTCATCAACTCTAAGACTTACATTTTATCATATTTTCAAATCTCTGAAATCAAGATGTGTCTTATAATGTGTGGTATGTTACACTTTGTTTACCAATAGTATTTTTTCTCTCTTTCATGGTGGTACAGAAATTAATGGTGCATTTTACAATCAACAGAGACCAAGGCATGATAAAATATGGTAGATAAATAGACGAATAGAGAGAAGGAAAGATAAAAATGTATGCGCGTAGGAAAAAAGATACACATCAGATAGCTACTAGAGGTTATGTTTAGGGAGAATTTAAATAACAGCAAGTAGGTGTTTTTCGTTTTTCTTCTTTAAAATATTTCTAAACTAAAATTTCCAAATGATTGAAAATGCCTGTATCTTAAGTAAACAAAGTAAACAGTTTGATGAGTTTTTAGGGATGTATATAACCTGTGTAACCATCACTCAGAACAGATTTAGGTATTTTTATCATTCAATCACCCCACCACCATAAATGTTCAACTTCTATCAACAGATAGATTTGGCTGTTCTGAATTTTATATATTTGGCCAACCCAATAAATATAATGATATATGAATGCATTACATTCACCCAGTACACTGAAATGGAATGGGTTCTTTTGTATCTGTCTTCTTTTGCTTACTAAACTGTCTGAGATGCATTCATATTGCTGTACATGGCATTGGTGTACATGGCACACCATTTTTTTTTGTGGCCTAAGTACATTGTATGAATATACCACTATGTATTTATCCATTCTTCTGTTGGCGGACATCTGAATTCTTTTCATTTTGGGACTTATGAATAAAGGTGCTGCATTCTTCTACCTGTCTTTCTGTAGACTATGACCTTAGTTCTCTTAAGATTAGGGCTATGAGTGTAATGGTTAAGTCATAGGACATGCATAGACTTGGCTTTCGTAGGACTTGCTGCCCAGTTTCCCAAAGTGCTTGTACCCGTTTCACTTCTAGCAATTTATGAGATTTCCAGTTGATCGCACCCTCACTGACACCTAATATCGTCAGTCTTGTTAAATTTAGCAAATCTGATGCATGTGGTATCTCATTGTGGCTTTAATTTTCATAACCCTGACCACTAATGATACAAAACACCTTTTCATATCCTTATTGGTGGTTTGGGTTTTCTCTTTTTTTGAAGTCCTGTTCAATTCTTTTGCCTATTTAAAATTTAGATTGGTTTGTCTTTTCAATTGATTTACAGGAGTTTTATGTATTGTGGATGTGAATTCTTTGTCATATATATGTAGCAACAAGTGAAAGTGAAAGTCACTCAGTTGTGTCTGACTCTTTGTGACACTGTGGGCTATACAGTCCATGGAATTCTCCAGATCAGAATACTGGAGTGGGTAGCTGTTGCCTTCTCCAGGAGATCTTCCCGACCCAGGGATTGAACCCACATGTAGCAAATGTCTTCCCAAATATATGTGGCATTTCTGTTCACTTTTATAATGTCTTTTGATGAAAAGAAGTTCCTAGTTTAAATGAACACCAATATATCAATCTTCTATGGTTGTGTCTTTCATATCCTGTATAAGATGTTTTTGCCTACCTCAAAATCGTGAGAATATTCTCCTATATTTTATTGCAGAAGTTTAATGTTGTATTGTTTACATCTAGGGCCATGGTCCATCTCAAATAAATTTTTATGTACGGTGCAAGGCAGGGGGTAAAAAAATTATTTTTAATACCATTGTTTCAGCATCATTTATTAAAAAGGACATTGTTCCTCCACTGAGCCTTTTGTCACAGTTCAAATGATTGTGTGTGTGTAGATCTATTGTTAGACCCTGCTTCTTTGATTACCTTACCCTTATAGCAAATTGAAGTCTGATAATGTAAGTCTTACAACATGCTCATTTTCGTTAAGACTGTCTTGTCTATTCTAGGCTTTTTGCATTCCCAAATAAATTTCACAGTTTGCTAATTTCCATACATAAAGTACCTCCAGGCATCTTAATGAGGGTAAAATTTATTCTTACAGGTACATTTGAGGAGAATTTGCATCATAATATATTGAGTCTTCCAATTCATATACCAGAAATATCTCTCCTTTTAAGTCTAATTTCTCTTAGCAATATTTTATAATGTCTAATGCAGAGGTCTTGTACATCTTTCATTAGATTTAGTCCTATATATTTGATATTTCAGGGTACTGCTAGAAAGGGTGTATTTTTGTGAATTTTGTTTTCTAATTGTTGATAGTATATAGACATATAGTTGATTTTTAAAAGTTGACTTTTTTATCCAGCAACTTTGCTACATTTGTTTATAGACTATTTGTAATTTTATAATTATAATATTTATATTATCTATTAATTAAGATAGGCTCACTTCTTATCTGATCTTTGCACAACGTATTTGTTTTTCTCCCCTTACTGCTCTGGCTGGGACTGCAGGGCCAGTGTTGCAAAAGTGGTGGTAATGGACATACCTGTCTTATTGCCAACCAGTGAACAAATGGTCAGTATTTCACCACTGAGTATGGTTTTAATCGTAAGCTTTTGTAAATGTAATTCTTTGGTTTCTTAATATGAAACTTTAAAATAATGATGAGTGTGTATAAGGAGCACTTCTCTTTTCCAGATGTTTCTTTCGCATGACGGAAGCTCACATGAAGTGTAGCAGCTCTTTTTGCTCTTTGTTTCATTCTGCCACAGGAATGAAGGAGTGGCTTTACATGCTTTGTAAATCTGAGAAGAATATAGTGAACATGTTCCTCTCAAATACTGTCTTTATCTTCCTCTTGGCAGACCCGTGTTCTTCTCCAGGGTTCAGGCATGTGAAAACAGACAGTTTTCTTTAGATGAGGAATTTAGCTAGTCGAGATGACGTACTTGACTCTGAAGCCAAGTGACACCATCTGACTTGGCCTTTCACAGCAGCAGAGTTGATACTTTAACTTCCCAACTGCCTTAATTTTTGCTTAAATTTTCTGTTTGTCCCAGAGCCTGGGTGCAAAAAGAAAGGTCTCGCTGTTTACTGTCTCCTGTCACCCCTGAAACTTGGACAGGACCATCAAGGGATTCTGATACTTGTTGCATCATTTTTACATTTTTTAGAATTTTATTTGTTTATTTTTGACTGTGTTGGGTCTTTGTCGCCGCACAGAGTTTTCTCTCGTTGCAGCGATCGGGGGCTGCTCTTCATTGCGGAGCCTGGGCTTCTCTTTGTGGTGGCGTCTCTTGTGGTGGAGCATGGGCTCTTGGACGTGAGGCTTCAGTGGTTACGTGTGCTCGGTAGCTGTGGCTTCCGGGGTTTAGAGCCCAGGTTCAGTAGTTGCGGTACATGAACTTAGCTGCTCCGAAGCATGTGGGATCTTCTCAGATCAGGGATTGAACCTGTGTCTCTTACACTGGCAGGTGGATTCTTTACTACTTAACCACCAACTATTTTTAAATGCAGCAAATGTGTCATGAAGAATTAAAAAAAAAATCTGTTAAGACAGGATGTTTTCAAGGTCTGATCGTCACGAGCCATTTGAGCATCCTTCCCATTGTGCTTATCCTGGCCCTTTCGCCTTCCCCTCTCCTGCTCCACAGCCTTCCTCCTGTGCTTTGGTCCAGTTTCAGCCTCAGACAGAAAACTGCTCAAGACCCTTCCTTCCTTTTTTTTTTTTTTTCTTGGCTGCAACAGGTTTTAGTTACAGCAAGGAATCTTTGCTGCAGCTCGTGAGCTTCTCTCTAGCTGTGACTCCTGGGCTTAGTTGCCCTTCAGCATGTGGGATCTTATTCCCCAACCAGGGATCGAACCTGCATCCTTACCATTGCAAGGTGGATTTTTAACCACTGGATCACCAGGGAAGTCCCAACACCGTTTCCCCCTTGAAGCCCTTGGTCTCTCCCTCAGGGCCACCACACGTGAGCAGCTGATTTATCTTATGGATTGCCTTCTTCCCCGTGGGCCTGCAAAGTCAAGGCCCTGCAAAGTCACATCCTGCAGTTATCACAGAAATTCTACCCCAGAAAGGCCTGAAGTAAATTAACCTCTCAGGGCTTCATTTCCATATCTTAAATTGGTGATTGTCATAGGATACCTGTGAGGATTAAAGAGTTATTTGGATGCAGACCGCTTCTGCTAATGTCTGGCTCTATGTGCTCTCATTAGAAATTAAATATTATTATTAGCTAATATTATCACATTCGTTGGGCTTTTTAATATATCATCTTTTACTTCTGTCTGGATATTTTGGGTATGTATAACTTATTTTCCAAATTAATTTTTTAAAGCTCTATAAGAGCACATCTGAGTCTTGTACTTTTCTTACATTTCTTTGTGCTAGTCAAATTGAGTGTCTGTAATAGAATAGCAGAATGGTCGTATGGGGATTTCAGAACTTCTTTTCCACCTGTATTTTTAAAATACCATTAGCCTGATCCTTTTTGAACTGGTGATATTTTGGGAATAATGGATGTGTCTCGATTATGTGGAAATTTTACTTATTTAAGTATTCAGAGAAGGAGATGAAGAAAACTTCTCTCAAGAAATAGCATAAGAACTAATTTGATTCCTAAAAATCTGAGTTAGAGTCCTGGTTTTTCTACTTAGTATTTATTAGCTAAGTGATTTTCATCTCTGGTTCTCAGTAAAATAGAGACAATAAGGCCTACTTTTCAATGCAGCATTTACCTGTCTTCTGTATTTTAATGTTGAGATTAAAAATAGCAAAAAATCTTATTTATTGAACAAAAATACTACTCAAAAATAGCTGGACTACAAAAATGCCATAAATCTGTACCACCATCACTAGTACATGTACACATTTGAGTATGAGATATACATGAATTAATATATGTAGTTCAGTTCAGTACAGTTCAGTTCAGTCATTCAGTCGTGTCCAACTCTTTGTGACCCCGTGAACCAAAGCACACCAGGCCTCCCTGTCCATCACCAACTCTCGGAATCCACCCAAACCCATGTCCATCAAGTCGATGATACCATCCAACCATCTCATCCTCTGTTGTCCCCTTCTCCTCCTGCCCTCAACCTTTCCCAGCATCAGGGTCTTTTCAAATGAGTGAGCTCTTCTCATCAGGTGGCCAAAGTATTGGAGTTTCAGCTTCAACATCAGTCCTTCCAATGAACACCCAGGACTGATCTCCTTCAGAATGGACTGGTTGGATCTCCTTGCAGTCCAAGGGACTCTCAAGAGTCTTCTCCAACACCACAGTTCAAAAGCATCAGTTCTTCAGTGCTCAGCTTTCTTTATGATCCAACTCTCACATCCGTACATGACCACTGGAAAAACCATAGCCTTGACTAGATGGAACTTTGTCAGCAAAGTAATGTCTCTGCTTTTTAATATGCTGTCTAGGCTGGTCATAACTTTCCTTCCAAGGAGTAAGCATCATTTAATTTCATGGCTGCAATCACCATCTGCAGTGATTTTGGAGCTCCAAAAAATAAAGTCAGCCACTGTTTTCACTCTTTCCCCATCTAGTTGCCATGAAGTGATAGGACCAGATGCCATGATCTTAGTTTTCTGAATGTTGAGCTTTAGGCCAACTTTTTCATTCTCCTCTTTCACTTTCATCAAGAGGCTCTTTAGTTCTTCTTCACTTTCTGCCATAAGGGTGGTATCATCTGCATATCTGAGATTATTGATATTTCTCCCGGCAATCTTGATTCCAGCTTGTGCTTCTTCCAGTCCAGCGTTTCTCATGATGTACTCTGCATAGAAGTTAAATAAGCAGGGTGACAATATACAGTCTTAATGTACTCCTTTTCCTATTTGGAACCAGTCTGTTTTTCCATGTCCAGTTCTAAGTGTTGTTTCTGACCTGCATACAGGTTTCTCAAGAGGCAGGTCAGGTGGTATGTTATTCCCATCTCTTTCAGAATTTTCCACAGTTTATTGTGATCCACACTGTCAAAAGCTTTGGCATAGTCAATAAAGCAGAAATAGATGTTTTCCTGGAACTCTCTTGCTTTTTCGATGATCCAGCGGATGTTGGCAATTTGATCTCTCATTCCTCTGCCTTTTCTAAATCCAGCTTGAACATCTGGAATTTCACGGTTCACGTATTGCTGAAGCCTGGCTTGGAGAATTTTGAGCATTACTTTACTAGCGTGTGAGATGAGTGCAATTGTGCGGTAGTTTGAGTGTTCTTTGGCATTGCCTTTCTTTGGGATTGGCATGCAAAATGGCCTTTTCCAGTCCTGTGGCCACTGCTGAGTTTTCCAAATTTGCGGGCATATTGAGTGCAGCACTTTCACAGCATCACCCTTTAGGATTTGAAATAGCTCAACTGGAATTCCAGAACCCCCACTAGCTTTGTTCTTAGTGATGCTTCCTAAAGCCCACTTGACTTCACATTCTAGGATATAGGTATATTCATTTATATATTATATGAATATATATAAAATGAATGTATATGTTCATATATATGTATATTCATGAATATATGCATATACATATATATGATAGGGACAGAATAAAGGGACAAAGCAGGTGATTAAATAATTAATCCCACTAGAAGATTGTAAATAGAAAAATATGGGAGACTCTTGTAAATTAACGATTACCCAAGACAGCAGGTTTTTTAAACACAGACCCAAGCAGGCTTGCTTAGCAGCAAAACCATGTGACAAAGGAAGGTGACATGCCCCAAAAGAATAAAAATATATTGGCATGAGACTCACATATTGCCCAGTGAGCTCAGTAAGTTAGGACACACTCTCTGTAAACGTAAAAACATAATGTTTTTCTTATAGTGGACCTAGCTTGACCATGTAGGGACACGAAAACTCCCCTGCTCAGCCCGGAGGAGGAGCTGATGATGGAAGCATGAAGTCTGCTCAAGAAAGATGAAGACCTTCTTCTCCCCCTCTCCACTTTTCATTTGATTATGAAACTGTAGCCCAGTGAGTGTTCAGGGGATGGCATTTCCCACCTGCCCACTTGTAAACCTCACATGCATTCTATTCTAATAAATCACTTCTTGTCCATCACTTTGGCTCTCACTGAATTCTTTTCTATGCTGAGATATAAAGGACTATAGTACTGGGGCTCTTCAGCGCCCCCTGCCCAAATGACACCCAAAAGGGTTTCATATACATACATACATATCCACAGAATGATAATCAGTTGCATTGCATGGAGCATAATTTGCATTTTTATGGAAAAGAATTATTTGCATTACTGTCATTTTTCTGCAGCTTTAGGGGTTGTAAAAATATCAGACAACAAAAGCTTGAAATAATTCAAATTTAGAAGCTAGTTTTAATTTCACTAAATTTAAATATTTCATAATATTTTCCTATACCTCGTGTTTTCTGAAGTAGAAGGCTATACTTGTCAATCCTTTATTTAAAAGGAGCCTTGAGTTAATTATTTTTTAAAAATATATGAATATAGAGCTTACTTAATGAGTTTTTGGATAGAATGTTTTCAGTTTAAAAGAGATTGAACAGAAAAAAATTTGAAGAAATTCAATATAGGAAGTTTTTTTAAGGTGATTTCATCTTCTGTTCAAGTCAATAAATGCTTCATAAGTACCTACCATGTGATTCAAAGAGGAGTAATAATGATACCTTGTGTCTTCTTGTTGCTGTTGTTCAGTTGCTAAATCATGTCCAACTCTTTGTGACCCCTTGCACTTCAGTATGCCAGGCTTCCCTGTCCTTCACCATCTCTGGGAGTTTGCTCAAACTCATGTCCAGTGAGTCAGTGATGCCATCCGACCATCTCATCCTCTGCTGCCCCCTACTCCTTTTGCCTTCAAGCTTTCCCAGCACCAGGGTCTTTTCCAATGAGTTGACTCTTTGTATCAGATGGCCAAAGTATTGCAGGTTCAGCTTCAGCAGCAATTCTTTTAATGAATATTCAGAGTTGATTTCCTTTAGGATTGACTGGTTTGATCTCCCTGAAGTCCAAGGGACTCTCATATTGGCACCAGTAATATTCCACTACCCACAGTGTTGGGTTTGGCCCCATGTTTGAGTAGAACCTTATGTCTGACACTTTATTTCTGGGAATCTGGATAGTTCAGTCAAAAAATAGCTATATATGAGTTTCCATAATTCACATAGAACCCAGTTAAGTCCACTTTACTAGTGTAAATTGAAGGTATGTTCTTCTGTCCCTCCAGTTACCAGTTACTAGTTACATCTAGTCTCTGTGTTGTAGCCATGCATTCCGGGAAACTAACTCACTCAGGACAATGCAGATAGTGGAGAGCAGTTTATTACACCGGCGGGCTCAAGGCAGAGTCTCCTCTTAGCCAAGGACCCCAACCAGTTTTTGTGAAAACCTTATATACCCTAAGTGTATGTGCCCAAACCCACCTCCCCAAATTCCCTGAAACTAGTCTGAGCAAAGGAAGAGAAAGATACAATCAAAGTTAACCCACGATTCATATGCCTTAAGCCTAGGTAGTTAACAGTGGACAATTATCAATAGGCCTGTGGTCATGCCCCAATAAGCATAATAGAATGTATGATTCTATTTGGTTACACAGATAATTAGGGTATTTTAGGCAATGGAGAGTCTAGGTATGCGCCCTGGGGTTCTTCCATCTGGGGGGTCTGGTTTTCCAGTTGGTATGTCATTTCCATAGATACTGGGCATATATTTCAAAGTCCTCAGTCCAGCCCGAGATGGAGTCCTGTTTTCAAGATGGAGCCTGTTCTGTCTGTTTCCTCCTTCATCTGTATCCAAACTCCCCCTTGGTAGCTGATTGAAGAAAAACATGCACATCTAAGAGCAAACAATAATTTTCCTAGAAAGGTGCATTCGGAATCTCTATTTTAGAAAGAGACATTAAAAAGTCTTTTTAAGAAATGTATCCCTGGCTTGTTTAATGTTCTTTATTCTGACAAGGTATAAAACTGTGTTGAGAACCATGATTTTCTGGAGCAGTTTCTCAGACTAATCTGGGAAGTAGGCGTCTAGACAAGTCCTCAGTTTGGCTCAAATACAACTCTTTTCTATTAAAAAAAAATCTTTTCATTACTATAAAGAACTTAAAATCTTCGCATCTCAATCTTCTTTTACTTAGAAAAAGACCTTTTACTTAGAAAAAGATCTTAGAAAAAATTGCTGTTGTTGTTCAGTTGCTCAGTTGTGTCTGGCTCTTTGCTACCCCATGGATTGCAGCACGCCAGGGTGCTCTGTCCCCTCTGTCTTCTAGAGTTTGCTCACATTCATGTCCATTCAGTTGGTAATGCTATCTAATCATCTCATGGGCTTCCCTGGTGGCTCAACAGTAGAGAATCCACCTACAACGCAGGAGACTTGCAGAAGACACAGGTTTGATCCCTGGGTCAGGAAGATCCACTGGAGAAGGAAATGGCAACCTGCTCCAGTATTCTTGCCTGGAAAATCCCATGGACAGGAGCCTAAGCAATTGAACAACAAACAACAGTTGGCATAACTAAAAGTTACCGTCAAATGTGTTTTTCCCAAAACAAAAAACTCATTGTCCTCAAAGGTTAATTCAGGTTCTTGACTTAGAAACCTCCTGGCAGGCTTTTTTTTCTAACTGAAGTCATCAAGGTTTAATAATAAATAAGAATAATATAAGAAATATTTTTCAGCATCAGCCGTCATATTACTACAAGACTGAACTGGGTCACTTATAAGAATGTGTAGGGTTTTCACAAAACTGTGAGCTAAAGAGGTCCAAGTTGTGATTTTAAAATTCTTCTCTTTTTTTATGATTTTGTCTCCTCTTACTGGAAGTTATTCCTTCTCATTGTTTTTGATAGACTTGCCTCAAACCTTTTCTTCTTACAGTTTGTTGCTCATAAAGTTAGGATACTGCCATGGTCAGAGCTCATGAACTGGCCCAGAAGTATTCTATACAGGATTCCAGCAGGCCTGATACTCCCTTCCCACAGCTAACAATATTGAGAAGTTCAGATGGAGGCAGTGGCCAAATGGTTCTCTTTGTGAGTGAATTTAGAAAGTGTGTGTGTGGTATGTGAATATGTACATCTGAATAGATACGGACTCACCAGTAGTACATAGAAGAGTTGGCAAACATTTGGCCCTACAAAGGGCCAAATAGTGAATATTTCAGGTTTTCAGGCCATAGAACCTCTCTTACATCCTAGCTTAACTGAAACCAACTGGTGTCATTTCAGGGGCTCTGCAGACCTCTGGTACCATAGTCCTTTATGTCTCAGTGTAGAAAAGAATTCAGCAAGAGGCAAAGTGATAGATAAGAGTGACTTATTAGAATAGGTTTACAGGGCAGGTGAGAAATGCCACTCACTGCCATACACTTATAATCAAAAGAAAAGTGGACAGGGGGAGAAGAAGTTCTTTGTCTTTCTCGAGCAGACTTCATGCTTGCATCATCAGCTCCTCCTCCAAGTTGAGCAGGGGAGTTTTCTTGTCCCTCATGTAGGGACAAGAATTATGGTTCACAAATTATTGTTTTTTCTTCTTCTTCTTCTTTTTTTTTTTAATGTGTGCAGAGAGCACATCCTAGAGATCATGAACTTAGTGAGCTCACTGGGCAGGATGTAGGTCTTACGCCACCATTGTTTTATTGTCTTGGGGGCATGAGTCTTGGCTTCTGTTGCAGTTTTGTTGCTAAGCAAGCCTCTTTGGTTTTGTGATTAAACAAACCTGCTTCCTTGAGTAATCATTAATTTAAAGAGGTCTCCCATAGTTTTAAAATCCCCTAGTGAGATTAACTGTTTAATCACCTACTTTGTCCATTTACTCTGTTCCTGTCATAACTACTCATTTTGTAATCATTGTAGTACAAAAGCAGTAACAGTAATAGACTGTATGTAAATAAGTGGACACAGCTGTTTTCCAATGAAACTTTATCTACAAAACATGCAACTGCCCCAAAGCTATTGTTTGCTGACCCCAATATAGTATAGTCTGGGTAAGAAATCAGAATACCAGGGGCCCCCTACTCTGCCTCTTACCAGCTGAGTGCATAAGTTAGTTCCCTCAACTGTGATTTGAAAGAGTGGTTTTGTAAACTCGAAAGCACTGTGCAGACATCTAAGATGGTATTCACCAAACCTTTCATTTATTCAACAAATATCTATCATATGCCCACTGTGTGTCAAGAACTCTCCTTGACTTTAGTAATGTGCATAAATCATCAATGTACAGCTCAGCAAAATTTTAAAATGAATACACCCATGTATGCATCCCCTCCAGGTTGAAATACATGCCTAATATATACAGAAATATTACCTTCACTAGTGTCTTCTCTCCAAAGGTTTGATAGCCTTTTGGATGCTCAAGTTGTTCTAGCTTCGGTTCTTTCCGATTGACTCCCGTGTCTAATAAAAACTACCCCCAAAATGAAAAAAAAAAAAATCCTAGAACAACAAGGTGCTAGTAGATAAGGGTGAGTCACATAAACTTTGCGGGGGTCACTGATATTGAGCTGTTAGATGATTGTCAGGTCGGGGTCACAGGGTAAGATGACAGCCTAGTAGGTGGGGGTGGGGTTTTCCCCTGAAGGGAATGGATGTCCAGAGAGTCATTCATTTTTGGGAAGTGGTTAATTCTGGGCAGGAAATGAGTTGGCACTTTGGGTTGGGGGTGGTCACACTTTTCTCTGTCTCTCTCTGGGTCCAGGAAAAGTTGGGTTAGGATTCTCAGTCACGAAAAGGCCTGGATAATTCTGGTAGTGGGGAGTGAGATGTTGCCTGACTGCAGAGTGAGGCCTAGAGTGACTGATATCTTCAGGTTCATGGTTCTCCACTTAGGAATGACAGTGACCAAGAGAAGCCGCCAGTTTCTAAAACAGCCGGAATGAACCATAAAGGTTCAGTGATATAGAGTAACAGGCTTCAGGAATCCAAAGTAGGGTGTGAATGGTGGAGGACCATGCCAAAATAATTTTGGAAGCAAAAATCACTTTATTTTGTAGACATGGGCAGGGGGCATGTACTCTGTTTAAGCCTTGTCTTATTAAGAAGACGACACACTTGACGAGTGAAGCAAACACATAATAGTACAGTTATAGTACAAGGTGATAAATGTTTTTGATGAAGATGAGATTACCGAGGCCCAGGTTGGAATGCCTAACTTAGCCTGGGCATGGTTCTTGAGAAATAATGCTTGGGTTGAGCTTGTATGAATGAGGTCAGCAAACCAAGATGAAAAGGAAGGGCATGGATCTTGTAGACAAAGAAATCGCAGGTGTGAAGCCAGGTGGCTTCGCAGTAGAGCAGTGTCACTACAGTCCTTTGGGATGTGGTTCTCGAGTCAGACTTTGGGCATGTACATCCTGACCCGCTTAAACCTGGACTTGCTGTTGCATTTCTTTGAGCCTCGGTCTCCTCATCTGTAACATGGGACTGGCAGTCTCTCATAAGATGGTGTGAGAATGTAAGAGTCTATAGCCTTTGAAGGCTTCAATACGATGTCCAGAACCTGGTAAAGAAGCATTCAGAAAGTGTTGTTGATTACATGCTGCTGCTGCTGCTAAGTCGCTTCAGTCGTGTCCGACTCTGTGCGACCCTAGAGACAGCAGCCCACCAGGCTCCCCCGTCCCTGGGATTCTCCAGGCAAGAACACTGGAGTGGGTTGCCATTTCCTTCTCCAGTGCATCAAAGTGGAAAGTGAAAGTGAAGTCGCTCAGTCGTGTCCAACTGTGACCCCATGGACTGCAGCCCACTAGGCTCCTCCGTCCAAGGGATTTTCCAGGCAAGAGTACTGGAGTGGGGTGCCATTGCCTTCTCCTGTCAATTACATAGATTCATATAATATTGAGCTGCCGGGGTCCAGCCCCGGTGGATCCAGGGAATTCGAAGGGTGGACGGCGTCGGCGTGGAAAGACTTGTTTATTTATTAGTACAAGATTAGATTAAAAACTGTAGCGTAGTAGGAAGATTAAGTGGAGGAAGAGGGCTGAATAGCTTGGTTTACGCGGAAGACCAATAAAATTCCAGACAAGGAATTTGCACCATCTACGTTGGGCCACCGGCGCCCGCTTGAATATCTAAGGGTGCCTCGCCTTAAGCTCCCTTTCTCGCGGGTCTTAACAGCCGGGGCAAGTAAGTAGACCTGGCGAGCCTCTGCGCTCCAGGTGGAGATTCAGCCTGAAGTTAAAGTAAAGAGCAGAGAGAGGGAAAGAGAGAGAGGAAGAGAGAGAGAGAGAGACACGGGGGGAGCCAGAGCCCCAAGAAACCAGGCCGGGAGACTAGTTAGAGAAGCTGGTCCAAGAAGCTGGCCCCTGGCCCCTGGCCCCCTCCTTTATTGTTCAGAAGGCCTTTTATACTTTTGATAAAACACAGAGATCAATGGGTAACACAAGATTATGTAGCGTTCGCAGCTCAGACTCTTTCTATACATCATTTTGTATACAAAAGGTCTCAGGTGATTTACATTATCTTCTGGCCAAGAGGCTTGTTAACACTTTTTGGCTCTCTTCCTTAATGAATGTTAATCTTGTTTCCCCTGAAGTGTTTTTTCTTTAATCTACATCTCCTTAAAGCATTAAAGTTACATCTCTATAGAACAAAGGTGCAGTGGGATATAACAAAGAAGGTACTTAACTCAAAGATCTAATGTTGCTAATACAAGGTCTACTACTTGTTTTTCTGTATACCAACTATATCTACAAATAAAGGATGTGAAAATTTGGCAGCAAATATTGACTCAACAAATGAAACCTTTAATCAGTCCTATTCTAAAGATTTTGACTCCTCGGAAGCCCCTACATTCTTAGGATGTTTTAAGCTTCCTGTGCCTCCTGCGGTCAGGAGGCCTCAAACAATCACACGCGCAGCTGTACGAGTCCTGCAGGCAGGCTAGAAAGCCATCAGAGGAGTATTTGGATTGAAACATTCTTTCAAATGCAGAAGACTAAAGCCCTGAATTGACTTTTTCCAGAAAATGTCAAAAGAGTGGAAAAGCAGAGCACAAAAGCCGGCAGATTTTTGTTGGGGTACATGCTTAGGAATTTCCAGAGGGTCCCTGAAGTCTGAGCACGCCTTGCGTATGTCAGCTTCCTTCCTCATGACCTTGTCACGGGCGGGATTCCTCACACTGGCTCCCGGCATTGAGCTAAGTGTGAACAAGGAGAATAGACAAATCAGGTCCAACTGAGACTGTGTTTCCAAGGGTAAGACTGTAACTTTGGCCATAGAAATTAAGCCTCCTTCAGCGTTTTCTTAATTTTCCTCATCTTGCTGGGTCAGCCCCATGACGGGTGCCCTTTCTTCTCTTGTCATCCTCCGTACCCAGTGCTGTGTGCATCAGGCCAGCTGGTACAAGGAAACTAACCATGAGAGCAGAAGGCAGAGTCAGGTCCTGGCAGTTCTGTCTCTGGTGCCCGTGCCCTTGGTAGAGGGAACGGAATGTTGAAATACTTGAGCTGGTTTTCCCTTGGAGCCTTCCAGTGGCAAGAAGAAGCTTCAATTCAGCATTTTCCTGCTTCAAACCAACTGCAATGATAGCCTCACCCACTGATTCCCTGTCTTGCTGCGGGTGAAATTTACTTTTTCGAGTGCTGTCTTTGTGCCAGACACAGATCCAGGTACTGGGGGTTCAGAGAAGGATTCTTGCTTTCCAGATGCTCTATACTCAATGGGGAAAAAGACTCACCGACACTGGTAGTCCAGTGCTGCCATGAGGGAGACCAGGGAAGGGACCCCCAACACTCTGTCTCCAAGTATTCCTTTGGCTTATGCAGGCCAGTTTTCCCCAAAGCAGCGGTCCACAACCTTTTTGGCACCAGGGACTGATTTCATGAGAGACAGTTTTTCCATGGACGGGGGGTGGGAGGGAGGTTTGGGGATGATTCAAGTGCATCAGGTGTATTGTGGACTTTGAAAGACGCTTACTTCTTGGAGGAAAAGTTATGACCAACCTAGATAGCATATTCAAAAGCAGAGACATGACTTTGCCGACTAAGGTCTGTCTAGTCAAGGCTATGGTTTTTCCTGTGGTCATGTATGGATGTGAGAGTTGGACTGGGAAGAAGGCTGAGCGCTGAAGAATTGATGCTTTTGAACTGTGGTGCTGGAGAAGACTCTTGAGAGTCCCTTGGACTGCAAGGAGATCCAACCAGTCCATTCTGAAGGAGATCAGCCCTGGGATTTCCTTGGAAGGAATGATGCTCAAGCTGAAACTCCAGTACTTTGGCCACCTCATGGGAAGAGCTGACTGATTGGAAAAGACTCTGATGCTGGGAGAGATTAGGGGCAGGAGAAGAAGGGGACGACCGAGGATGAGACGGCTGGATGGCATCACTGACTCCATGGACGTGAGTCTGAGTGAACTCCGGGAGTTTGTGATGGACAGGGAGGCCTGGTGTGCTGCGATTCATGGGGTCGCAAAAAGTCGGACACGACTGAGCGACTGAACTGAACTGAACTGAATGCTACCGCTGATCTGACAGGAGGTACAGGTATGTAGCCTGGAGATTGGGAACCCCTGCCCCAAAGTATAAAAGCACCCCCGGGTGTCTGTGTCACGGACACCTTTGCTGGTCAATGGCTAGCTTTTCTGGCCGCAGATGAGCGATGGCTCCGGTGAGTTTGAGGAACCTTCATTCACCTTCATTCCCCTTAAGCGTTTCCTCTCCCCACCGTCAGACGCCCCTGTGAATGTGAAATGCAATACAATTACTTCACGTTTGTGTGCTTTTCAAGCTTGTGGTGTGTTTGTTCTCCCACAGCCCTGGGAAGGATTATGCTTCTCATTTTTCAGCAGAAGAAATTTCAGTTTAAAGAGTGTTTGTAACTCATGAAGCTCCTCATGTCAATGATTGCCTGGCTCAGGATTCAGACTCAGGTTCTAAGCTGCCCTTTCTCACCTGCTGACCTCAGACTTGTTTTCTGTGTTTCCTGGCCACAGGGAAAATACGGTACATCCCCATCTCTCTACCATGGCCCGAGCTTTCGACATATTGGCCAGAACTCTGTCCCAGCTCTTGCCTAAGATTCTCGGGGGAGAGAGCTGGGCCAGAAAAGCAAATGTGAAAAACTCAGTGATAGTCATTTCAAATAAATACCGTCATAGTCACTTAATGATGCCCTTGGCAGTGTCCAGACCTTCACATTTGTCTATACAGCAGAAGGGAAGGAAGAGTTAATTTCCCAAAATCAATTTGGGGGAAACTGGGAAGCATAATGGGTTCAGAGTATTCTCCACTTACCAGGGAAAGTCATGGAAACCAGTGTTGCTCAAACCATTAGGTGCCTGTGAATCTCTTTTGGATCTTATTAAAATGCACATTCTGTTTTAATATGTCTGGTTGAGTGTGAAAGTCTGCATTTTAGTAACTATCTTGTGATGCTGAGGTTGCTAGTCCCAGGGCACAATATGGATACCATGGATTTAAACCACTGACTTTTAAACTTAGTTTACATTGTGGGAGCTCAATCCTGGGGCCTGGGGCCTAACCCTAGAGATTCTAATTTAACAGATATGAGATGTGGCTTGGGCATGAGGAGTTTAAGAAGTCTTCCGTTTGGCTCTAAGGTGCACTAAAATTTGATTTAAACTCTCTAGGCAGAGTGTCACCAGCTATGACAGGATTCCAATAGCATATAGTCTTATAGAGATAGTAAGAGAATAGCAAGAAGAGATAAGCAAGCCTTCCTCAGTGATCAGTGCAAAGAAATAGAGGAAAGCAATAGAATGGGAAAGACTAGAGATCTCTTCAAGAAAATTAGAGATAACAAGGGAACATTTCATGCAAAGATGGGTACAATAAGGGACAGAGATGGTATGGACCTAACAGAAGCCAAAGATATTAAGAAGAGGTGGCAAGAATACACAGAAGAACTATACAAAAAAGATCTTCATGACCCAGATAACCACGATGGTGTGATCACTCACCTAGAGCCAGACACCCTGGAATGCTAAGTCAAGTGGGCCTTATGAAGCATAACTACAAACAAAGCTAGTGGAGGTGATGGAATTCCAGCTGAGCTATTTCAAGTCCTAAAAGATGATACTGTGAAAGTCCTTCACTCAATATGCCAGCAAATTTGGAAAACTCAGCCGTGGCCACAGGACTGGAAAAGGTCAGTTTTCATTCCAATCCCAAAGAAAGGCAGTGCCCCAAATTTTCAAACTAACACACAATTGCGTCCATCTCACATGCTAGCAAAGTAATGCTTAAAATTCTCCAAGCCAGGCTTCAACAGTATGTGAACTGTGAACCTCCAGATGTTCAAGCTGGTTTTAGAAAAGGCAGAGGAACCAGAGATCAAATTGCCAACATCCACTGGATCATTGAAAAAGCAAGAGAGTTCCAGAAAAACATCTACTTCTGCTTAATTGACTATGCCAAAGCCTTTAATAAACTGTGGAAAATTCTTCAAGAGATGGGAATACCAGGCCACCTTGCCTGCCTTCTGAGACATCTGTATGCAGGTCAAGAAGCAACAGTGAGAACTGGACATGGAACAGCAGACTGGTTCCAAATTGGGAAAGGAGTACATCAAGGCTATATATTGTCACCCTGCTTATTTAACTTATACGTAGAGTACATCATGTGAAATGCCAGGCTAGATGAAGCACAAGCTGGAATCAAGATTTCTGGGAGAAATATCAATAACCTCAGATATTAGGTTGGACCTAACAGAAGCCAAAGATATTAAGAAGAGGTGGCAAGAATACACAGAAGAACTATACAAAAAAGATCTTCATGACCCAGATAACCACGATGGTGTGATCACTCACCTAGAGCCAGACATCCTGGAATGCTAAGTCAAGTGGGCCTTACGAAGCATAACTACAAACAAAGCTAGTGGAGGTGATGGAATTCCAGCTGACACCACCCTTATGGCAGAAAGCAATGAAAAACTAAAGAGCCTCTTGATGAAAGTGAAAGAAGAGAGTGAAAAAGTTGGCTTAATAGTTAGCATTCAGAAAACTAAGATCATGGCATGCAGTCCCATCACTTCATGGTAACTAGATGGGGAAATAATGGAAACAGTGAGAGACTTTATTTTGGGGGGGCTCCAAAATCATTGGCAGGTGGTGATTGCAGCCGTGAAATTAAAAGACACTTGCTCCTTGGAAGAAAAACTATAACCAACCCAGAGAGCATATTAAGAAGCAGAGACATTACTTTGCTGACAAACATCCCTCTAGTCAAAGCTATGGCTTTTCCAGTGGTAATGTATGGATGTGAGAGTTGGACTATAAAGAAAGCTGAGTGCTGAAGAATTGATGGTTTTGAACTGTGGTACTGGAGAAGACTCTTGAGAGTCCCTTGGACAGCAAGGAGTTCCAACCAGTCCATACTAAAGGAAATCAGTCCTGAATATTCACTGGAAGGACTGATGCTGAAGCTGAAACTCCAATACTTTGACCACCTGATGTGAAGAACTGACTCATTGTACAAGACCCCAATGCTGGGAAAGATTGAAGGTGGGAGAAGAAGGGGACAACAGAGGATGAGATGGTTGGATGACATCACCGACTCCATGGACATGAGTTTGAGCAAGCTCTGGGAGTTGGTGATGGACAGGGAAGCCTGGCATGCTGCAGTCCATGGGGTTGCAAAGAGTCGGACACGACTGAGCAACTGAACTGAACTGAACTGAAGAGATGGATTATATAGCAAATATTACACCTGACTTATAGAAAAGGTTTAATGAAATAAGTCAAGGTTTGTTTTTTCCCAAATTCTCTAATGGCAGGGGTGGATTTTGTCTTTTGAAAATTTGCCCTCTCTTTAATCAGCATTCTTGACCCTCTTGAGTGCTATATAACATTCGTAAGAGAGAAGATGGCTTTCAATCTTTTTAATTTTTTTTTTTTTGGTGGCTTATTTGGTATTTTTTCTCTAGAATAGGGCCCATGTTCGAAGAGATTTTCTTTGGTTACTTATTTAAGAAATATTGCTATGGAACAGCTGTCTGGTATATCAGGAACTGTGCTAGACTATGAGGACTGAACACTGAATAAGACTGACGGGGTCCCTGCCGTTGAGGACTTTGGATGTTGGAGAGGAGCTATAGGGAAAACCAGGGGTGGACAGTAAAGTGTCATGCAGTTAGGGTTGGGGCAAGAATGAGAGCAGACAGCCCGGGATCAGGTTCGGCCAGAAGAGCCAGAAGGACTTTGTTGAGGAGCTCAGAACAATGATAGGAGTTAATCAAGTAAAAGGGAGTGAAATGAGCATTCCAGGAAGAAGGAAAAAACATATGCAAATACTTGGTGGGAAGGCTGAACACAGAAGGTTTGAGGAATTGGGAGAAGTTCAGTGTCATTTGAGTGGAGGACGCAGGAGGTGGGAGGTGAGTATAAAAGTGTGGTGCTGAAGAGAAAGGCAGGCTCTAGAGAGAGACAGGGAGAAGGCGATGGCACCCCACTCCAGCACTCTTGCCTGGAAAATCCCGTGGATGGAGGAGCCTCGTGGGCTGCAGTCCATGGGGTCGCTAGGAGTTGGACACAACTGAGCGACTTCACTTTCACTTTCCACTTTGATGCATTGGAGGAGGAAATGGCCAACCCCTCCAGTGTTCTTGCCTGGAGAATCCCAGGGACGGGGGAGCCTGGTGGGCTGCTGTCTCTAGGGTCGCGCAGAGTCGGACATGCCTGAAGCGACTTAGCAGCAGCAGCAGCAGAGAAAGACAGAGCTGGTTTGGAAAGCCTGGATTTTAGGTAGGCTGGGCTCATAGCAGCTGGTGCGTGGATGTTGCAAAGTGAGTGTTCACAAGCCAGGGCTTGGATCCCAACTCTGCCACCCCTGGCCTGTGTGATGTTGACCACACCGCTGTGTCTCAGAGTCTCAGTGTCACTGTTGCCTGCAGTGCGGGGGTAATAATGCCTCCCTCCTAGGGCCGATTTGAGGATTGAATGAGAGAGTGCATGACAAGTGTATAACATATAAGAGCTTGATAAGTGATCATTATTGCTGTCAGTTCCAAGAACAATGGAAAGCTGTTCTGTCTGGAGGTGTAATTTGTAAAGAGTGAGACAAGGAGGTGAGTTAGGAGGGGAAGGGAATAGTGCACATGAGCTGGAACCAGAGGACCCACACATATTGGACAGATATTGATTGGATGGGAGGTAGGAAACAAGGGTCATGGGAGTCTCGGGTAGTCCTTGGAACTTGGACATGGGGATGGTGACAAGTGTGGGATGTGTATCATGAGGTCGGTGGTATACATGTTGAGTTTGTATCCATCAGGGATCAGTTGCAGGGAGCAGACTTCAGTCCAGCTTGTCTAGCAGGAAGGCATTTATCTCAGTGTATTAAACGGCTTGGGCTTCCCAGGTGGTGCTAGGGGTAAAGAACCTGCCTGTCAGTGCAGAAGACTTAAGAGATGTGGGTTCAATCCCTGGATCGGGAAGATCCCCTGGAGGAGGTCATGGCAACCCACTCCAGTATTCTTGCCTGGTGAATCCCATGGACAGAGGAGCCTGGTGGGCTACAGTCCATTTGGTCGCAAAGAGTTGGACATGACTGAAGCAACTTAGCGTTCATGCATTAAATGGCTTATGGATTGTCAAGGGCTGAGGAAGCAGAATCCAGGTTGAGCTCTCAGGAGCAACCT
Source organism: Ovis aries (assembly GCF_016772045.2). Taxonomy (NCBI): domain Eukaryota; kingdom Metazoa; phylum Chordata; class Mammalia; order Artiodactyla; family Bovidae; genus Ovis; species Ovis aries. The sequence continues at coordinate 8,888,343 of NC_056055.1, read as the reverse complement.
CTAAGGCTGCTCCTAGGAACTGAGCCTCTGTGGTCCCTACTGTCTCTTCAACAGTCTTGCAGTCATGAAGTTGCCCCCTCTACAGCCACAGCATCACCATTTCAAACAGGAAACCACCCCCAGTAAGGAAGCCGCCGGTACTGCCAGCTCTAGAACCAACGCGAATCTGGAACAGACCATGTCAGCAGAATGCATACTCCTCTCCTTACAGCCAGGCTCGCCACACCTGCAAAGCTGGACGCTGGAACCCCGGCAGACCCCTGCAGCTACAAGATAACCACAGCACTCCACAGCTGTGCGTGCTGAGTGAGTGGATGAACATTCCAAAACCTAAGACCAAACCATTCTAAAGCCTGAGCTGCAAGGGAATAAGGAAAGTCTGTTTTTAACTTTCCCACCTGTGGGGCAGGGAAAAGCAAGCTTGAACAGTTGTGGAATGTGACTCACGAGAACATTATAAAATCAATTCAGGTGATCACAACAAGATTATTTCCTTAGTCACAAATAAGGGTAAGTTTACTTAATGAAATGTTTGTCTTTGGGGTGTGTGTGTGTGTGTGTGTTGTTTATATGTACACACACACATGCAGTTGTTTGCAAAGGAAGGTGTTTTTTTTTCTCCCCCCCTGGGTCATGGTAAAAAAGTGAAACAAAGCTTGAGAGCCACTGCGCTAGTCATTGAGTTCAGCCTTCCACTGCAAGGTCTCAGAGAGAACTAGAGCGCAGTAGCTACTGTACTGGACTGGATTTTCAGAAAAGAACCAAACTGAATGTAGAGATGATGTAGTCATTGGCAAGAAAATGTCATTTGAAGGCAAGGGGGTTGGTTCAGTCACCCAGAGAGACAGTGTGGAGTGTGAAGAGAAAAGGGACTTGAGCCCAAGGAACATGGACGTTTGGTCTCGGGAGAAATTTCCTTCTGGTGTTGTGCTTACCCCTCTTGCAGACTGGATTTTTCATTCATTCTCCAGAAAGAGAACCAGGTCCAGGGGAGCCCTGGAGTGTTTTGGCAAGACGTTCCAAGCACACGCTAACTAGAGCTGATTTTGCAGTATCCTGGCAGAGCTGTGGCACACAGGCTGGCACCTGGCCTGGGGCCTGACACCACACTGGCACTCTGGACTTTGTGTGGGATGGTAGTACAAAGCAGAGAGGTTCTTAGGAAATACAGAAATGGCTCTTTAGATATCAAGGCTCCAGCTTGTGAGTTGTGACCACAGAGGAGTCTAAACCCTCACTGGTGAAGGTGAACTTAGTAGCTTTAGGGTACTGTTTCTAATTTTTAAAGAGAACTCTTTTGCTATATTGAAAAATGGCAACAAGGGATGGGAACTAGGCAGGAAGATCCTTACTGCAGCAAGATCAGAAGGCAAGCTACATCCTTATCCATAGGAGAATGAGCATACTCTGATGTATTCAAACAATGAAATAGTATAATAGCACTTAGATGAATGAGCTACTAATAGAGCTCTGTGTGTTAGCTTAGATAAATCTCAGAACCTTAATGCTATATGAAAATTTCAAGTCACAAAATGCCATATAAAGTAGGATATCATTTATTGAAAATTTAAAAAACACACAGACTTGTACTATATATTTCTATGGGAAAACAAATATAAAACTATATAAGTGAAAGTATTAGTCACTCATTTCAGTCACGTCCAACTCTTTGTGACCCCATGGACTATAGCCCCCCCAAGCTCCTCTGTCCATGGAATTCTGCAGGCAAGAATACTGGAGTGGGTAGCCATTCCCTTCTCCAGGGAATCTTCCTGACCCAGGAATCAAACCCAGGTCTCCTGCAGAATAACAGGTGGATTCTTTACCATCTGAGCCACCAAGTGAAGGGGACATGACTCCCAGGCTGTAGGGGAGGGCACAGGGATGTGAACAGAGCAGGGAGGCTTCAGCTCTACCTGTATTTTTTATTGTTTAAAAGAAGCAGAAGCAAATATAGTAAAATATTAATAGTTATTAAATATTGGTGAGTCATGGGAGAAATACTACTCTGTTCTTTTCATAATTAAAAATAAATACAAGAATATATAAATTTTGCAGTGCCCAGAGCAATAATCAGGCTTCTTCCCCTGACCCCAGGTTAAGCAGGTGTCCTGTAAAACAATTATTAGGGGAAAGTGTATACACACACACATACACATATGCATATATAGAGTATACATATATGTACATGCATACAAACATACCTACTCACACACACATATATGTACACTCACCTATCTATGTAACCTCAAATAAAACAAAAAACTTTTAATTTTTTTTACTGCAAAATATTATTCGTATCATATATTTCTTCATTTTCTGAGAGATTAAACATTTACATCATGGGACCCTAAACTTTTTCCATGATTTGACCATGTACAAAAGTCTACAGACCACCCGTCTCACATTAGAATGATGACCCTGGATTGTTTTGAGAGAGTCAGGGAGAAACACAAGAATCCCCGAGGACTGAAGCCTGCTGCAGGGCAGAGCTCCTTTGTGCTCTCAACGGCCTTGTCCCCCAGTGCCAGGAGAGTCAGTGGTGTTCCAGGGATTCCGGAAGCCTCCTCTGCTCGGTGAATCCTGCCCACTTTTTCCTGCACTCCTTTCTTTAGTGCCTGATCCTATCAGCAGCCCCCTGGACGTGCAGGGCCCTTCTCCCAGCCAAGAATTGTGTGATGCGGGGATTCTGAGAAGGAATTGGATGAGGAAGTCACAGAGGCATCCATGTGTGATGGAGAAATGGGGTGAGGAAGAAGTCACCAAATGTGGAGAAAGACAGTCCTGTGAATTCTCCCAAAGGCAGAAATACATTTACACTCACTTGTTATTATTCATCAACTTGTCCGTCACCCTCCTCTGCAAGTTCTACAAGTACAGTGTGTGTGTGTGTGTGTGTGTGTGTGTGTGTGTGTGTTGGGGATGGGAGAGGGCAGAATGAGGGAGCACCAGAGGAGTTTTTACCAAAGAGGCATACGTTTAGGCAGCCTGGAGTCCCAGTTTGAAAAATGACTTATTTTACTTGCGTAGATGGTGTCATTTGCACACAGCATTTCCAGGGGGGTTGGTAACCCTCAGGGAGCCGCAGAATTCCATTTTAAACTTTCTAGGCCATCTACTCCCTATGGGTAGCCGTTCCCTTCTCCAGGGGGTCTTCCCAACCCAAGGACTGAATCCAGGTCTCCTGCATTGCAGGCAGATTCTATACCATCTGAGCCACCAGGGATTCTCTATTATCCCTACGTTGGGTTATTAATGATTATTACTATGATTATTCTCTTATAATTGTTTGTCTTGCTACTGGATTCCTTTAAATCCTGTGTCTTCATATGCTGGCTTTCAGGCCATTGCTCGACAGAGACTGAGATTAGGAACCCCTCAGGAGGTAAATATCAGGTACCACTGCTCTGGAGTGTTGGTTAAAAATGAAAATGGAAACTTTCTCAAGTTAATTTATGAGACAGTAGAAAATTTACATAGCTTCCACACCCTTAGGTTGCAGATACTTTTTCCAGAATGCATGAGCTGGTTTAAGCAGGATACGTTTGTCCTACAGACTTAGGGTGTAAATGCCACGTGCCCCCTTATTCTGTGGCTTCAGGTCCTCAAAACCTATGTTTTTTTTATCACTGACCACTTGACTTGCTGAATTCAACATCTCTTCCAATGCCCACTCCTCCCAAAGAATCTACTCCAGAAAGTGTTGAAGAGAGATGTAGACTTTACTGAACATTTCTCAGTGGAGACCTAGGAAGCAGTCAATGTAATACCTGGCTCAGCACATTACTTTAATCTTTCCCTTAGCCATTTTTATTCTCCGAAATCCCTCTCATCCATACCACCACTGCTGTTCTTTTATTTCCCTTCTTTTAAATCATTTCTAGCCCTTCTCTGACAAACTTTCCCAAGTTGCTACTCCTTTCTCTTCTTTCCTCCTAATTGAGAAAAATGCAAATTTTACTCCCTTCCTTTACATAGCAGTTAAGGCATTCCTTTTTCCTCTGAGGCATAACTTCATGAGGGTATATTTCAAGTCAGTGGTCCTTCTCTCAAACAAACAAGGTGCTCCCTCGCAGACGGACAAATGTAAACGTAGGTTGAAATGTCCTGACGGTCCAGATCAGGAGAGGAGGCGGCCGTTCATCATAAGTCCTCACCATTTTCAGAGTTATCATTGTCTGTCAACAACACAGTGAGGCCTTAAAAACCCTCCACAGAATGGTTTCCTGTGAGCTGTTTGAAGTGGGGAAAGAGTTCATGTGGGAGACAGCAGCCGCTCTTACCAAACGGCTGATCACCTTGACGGCTGCGCGCTGAGTGCTTGCCGAACTCGCGGCACTTTCCTGACGGGAAACAAAAGCTGTCTGTTGCCTTATTGTCAGTCTCAGTTCCGGCAGAGTCAAGCCTGGCCGGGTGGTTTTCCAAATACCCACAAGGTATTAGATTCAGGATGGTCAGTTTCGCACACTTTAGATCCTACTGTTCACTCCATTTGCCAAGCAAGGTGCCCTGAACCTCGTCCCCAAATCCTGACTCTGCTGAGGTGACACGGCAGCCAGTAAGTACCATCAGTTTTATGCCAATGTGGGGGCCTTTCCTCTGGCTGGGGGCTTCGGGAACAGCGCCTGGAACCTTAGTTCTCAGGTATGTGATGAGAGAGGCTTGGCTTTTCTGACATGAAATCCAAGTTCCAGGGAAGGGAGAGGACTAGCTCCAGGTCACACAGTGAGTTAGTGATTGGGCTGGGCCTAAATCCATCCCTTCTGGTTCCCGTGTGTGGCTCTGTCCGCCAGGCCACATTGAGTCCCCGCCTTCTATCTGGAAGATACTTCACTCAGAAGTCTCTTTTTAACCCTGAGTTGGATCTTCCCAGGGGATGGAAGTGTACTATTTAATTCCCTTTGTGTTTTTCAGTCTTGGCCTAAAGTTTTCTTTTTTTCCCCCAAGTGTCTGGAAGGATAAGTGCTGTGTGGTAGGGAGTTGCTTTCTTCCCAAAGGCCAGGAGGGGTGGTTCAGTCTGAACTACTGTATAAGAAGATGGACAACACATTCTCAAGGGGAAAGGTGTTTGTATCCACATACTGGAATTTATCCACCTTGACTGATATGGTGGTGTTGACCTGGAGGTGTTCCAACAAGAACTGGGAGAGGTTCTGGTATATGTTTTTGGCTTGTGCTCCAGACTCACACACTGTCACCAGGGTCTGCTTTTTAACGTCTTTGTTGATGAGGAGCTCCAGCTTCAGGTCGACGGAATGCTCTGGGCATTTCACAAGAAACTGCAGTTGGCAGATGATGAAGTACCAACCTGGGAACTGGATCACCAGGTTCTCATCCTGATATCTGACTCCATGGATGATGCCATCTTTGTTCCAAGACAACTTGGTTTTGTTTATATGCTTTGACACTGGAAGGAGAAAGACAAAAGGACCTCAGAGTCATTAGGCAAATTTCGGATGCAGATTGGAAAATTTGAAATCTTTATTCAAGGTTCCCCATTCAAGCCCCGTGTTTTCTGTAATATTTTCCGCTGGTTCAGCCATCTGGAATATCTTCCAGATATTATGTCACTGCTAGGCACTGCTGAGTGTTCAAGGTACAGGTACAAAACCATCCCTCTGCTTTTGTAAAGCATAAAGCTGGAGGGTCAGAAAACACACAGTCCTAGACCTTTACCCCCTGCAGAGGTAACTGTTTTCCACTTAATCATTTTATCATCCTGTTATTATTATTATAAGTTCTACTGTTCCCTTTTCAGACTATAAGTTCCTGGACTGTATTCCTTATAAGTTTTGGGCTATCATGGACATATATTCAATCAATCAATGAACATTTGATCAACAGGGGACTGCTATTGGGTAAGCACTGCACAAAATATCAGAGAAAAAGCATTCAGTTTGGTTCAGTTAGTAAGCAATTCAGGCATCAAGAAGTCTAGGAGAACCTCAGTCTGTTCTTTCACATTCAGATGTGCCCCTTAACTATTCATTTTCTGAAGTTTTAAATGTCTTCCTCTCTTTAAAAGGGCAGCCAGACATCATTGTATAGAATAAGTTCACATTAAGGGATTCCTCCCAGCTGGGATTTATAGAGGAGCAGAGAATTAGCAGGCCCTCTAAACAGACATGTTGGTGTCAGAAGCCAAGTCTGAGTCTTTTCACTGACAAGTTAAAATCAGCCCTGATGGGTCCAGGTGTCTTTCAGAATTGGGAAGCTGGTGTGTTCATTTTAATTGCTTCCCTTTAAACCTCATTGCAATTCAACTGAAGAATGAGAACTAATCTAACTGCAAAATTGAATTTTGAAAATGAGCAGGATGGCTATTGCAGAGAATCTTGGCCATCTCCTCTGTACCTCATCTTTCCTAGCATAAATGCCTCTTATTATTTCGTCTCTAAGGGACCTCTTACCTGAAGCATGCTGCAATACGCAAATGGGGCCTGTGCCAACATGGTCATCAAGCTATCAGTCTGGACACCAGGAAGTTTTGTGACTCTCTTGTGAATGACTTGATAGAGGCAGAGATTAAGAGCCTGCTTCCCACGTACGAGGGAAAGGACAGTACCCTTGGCCTGCAGCCAGTAGGTGAATGAAGAGGGGTGGGGGTGGAGCACCGATTCCCCCACAGGCCAGGGAGGCAAACTTCAAGGAGTGGATGAGGCTTAGGAAGCAGGAATCTTGCCGCTTTTGAGAGTAATGCTCTCCCCTCTCCCCCAAGCCATTTAAATTCAAATTATAAAAATTATCACACAGGTTAAACAAAATACACATGCAGGTCACATTTGCCCGTGAGCCTCTGCTTGTGACCTCTGGCCATAGGAGTGACCCTCATATGGTTGGGGTTCCTGGTGTTGGTTACTGACCTTGGAGGTAGGCCCATGATTTCTTGAATGGAGCTCTTTTCAGGATACATGAGATGTCCTCTGAGCAATTCCCTAAAAGTAAGACCACATGTTAAATGCCTGTCTCTGCTCTGGTAACTGGAGACACCAGATCTTTTCCCATGACCCTTTGATGGAGACAGTTACTATTCTGTTTCCATTTGGGGGATAAAAGGAAAACCTGTTTATTTCTCATTTTGCCATCAAGTACCTTAGGAGTTTTTTTTCTTTAAACTTGATTGCTTCCACATGGACTTTTACAAAAGATTGTGGAAGTTGGAGGAAGGAAACCAACAGGGCCTGAGTTCCTGTATGTACCTGGTGCCATTCTTGTCGCTTCATGTACTCCACCTCACTGGATCTCTGCAACAGCTCTGTGAGAGAGGGCTGGCTAAGCCCCTTTGAGAGATGGAAAGGAGCATGGGCACTAGGCAAATTCAGTGCGCTGTCCTATGTCACTCAGCCAGGCAGTGTGGACAGCACACTGAGGCTGCTAGGAATTATCGCCATCCTTCCTTTAAGGGTGCATGTCTGTGTATTCCAGCTGACTGAATGCTCAGAATAGCTCTGCAAGGCTCACCCTGATGTCCAGACATGATCAGCAATACAAGGTCACTGCAAGTTGGAGGAAACCCTGATATCCACTCCCATGTCTATCTGATTTCAGAGACCAGGCTTCCTCCTCAAGGCCATTTTGCCAGACAGGAGGTAAACACATCCTAGCATTCAATTTTAAAAGGATATAAGATCATAGAGACCTAAGCAGGGAGCCTGCTATATGGAGCTTCCTTGGCTGGGAGAAAAGACAAGGTTTATGTCATTGTGGAATTTAAGAAATCAGAATATTTTAAATGCATTCACTGGTGATGGCAGCTTCATTTCTTAGTATAGTCATTATTTTGTATGCACAGAACCAAACCATACATTTCCTGCAACGACTCATGAATTCAGCTTATTCTGGGCATTTTTTCCTTCTCATTGAGTCTTGGTTTCCCTAATCTACAGAACTGGCAGATCTAGGATCTGACATTGACATCTTTTTGATGGTGTCACCAGAGATGACAAAGACGACCAATGATTCCATCTGTCAGAGACTAGGCGGCCATTCAGTCGAGGTGACCACATCCTAGCCGGCTTGCTCACGGGGATTTTAGAGTAGCATCTGTTGGACTCACAGTCTTCCCCATCGCCCTCTGTCCTGGCCTGGGAAAATCCCTCCTGGCATTCCTTACAGTGGGGGCTTGCAGTGGTAGAAAGTTAAGTGAAGAGTTCCCCCTGCTGTCTGAACATGCTCACTGCTAGAGGCACCCCCAGCAGAAGCAGGGCTCTCTCTTCACTCTTATCTCCCCTGGAGGCATGAAGAGGCTCTGGTCCACAGGTCTCTTGGGTGAGGAGGGCTGGAGGGCCAGCTGCCCTTGTTCTTTCGTTCTTTTGATTTCATCTCTCACTCATCCTCCAGCTAGGGAATCTTGTCCTGCCTGCAGCCCACACTCTTGGGGTGTGTACAGTCATAGCAAGGAGGCAATGAGGACTGCTCCTTTTTTTTTTTTTTTTTTTTTTTTTGAGCCATGCCCCACAGGGCTTGTGGAATTTCAGTTTCCTGACAAGGGATTGAACCTGGGCCAAGGTAGTGAAAGCCCGAATTCTAACCACTAGACCACCAGGGAACAGAGGGGTTCATTCTTAAATGTGCTGTGGCTATAAGTAGAAGGCCCAGCCTTCTCTTTTTGGGGCATGGAACATCAGGTCCAGAGAATTGCAGAGAGACATGTCTGGCTGTGTCTCTTTGCTCGGAACCGCTTTCTGACCCACTGTGACTTCGGGATCGGGACCAAGCTCCTCCCCATGGCATTTGTGTTCCATTGTGTTCTAATCCCTAATGAACTCTGCAGTCTCCCCGCTCGCCTTCCCTCTTCCCGCTGTTGCCTCTTGTACTTGTTCCAGCAGTAGCAGTGGTGGTGCTGGGAATAATAATGCTAGCTAGTACATAGTGACTAATGGCTATTTTCTTTTTACTCAGCTAAGCCTGTTACATGCATTATTTTATTTCAGTCTCACCATCATCCCACAAGAAAGGTGCTCTAGAAACTTCCCTCTTGTATATAAGGAAATTGAGTCTTTAAAAAGTTACGTGGCTTGTCACATTTTCAAAGCTAGTCAGTGGTAGAGGGGCAATTCAAGCTGAGGCTGTCTGACTCTTATGCCTGAGTGGATTTTTGACCATTCTACTAGAGGTTGGGCCCTTGGGATGCCCCTAGTTACACCATGCTGGTTTTCCATTTCATCTGGAATCCCCCTCTTCACTGGCAAGTTGTGCCTTGTTTAAAGCACTGCCTGGCAGCTATCTCCTCTGGGAACCCTTCTCTGACCTCTCTTTCCATTTATTTGCCTTCTCCATTGGACCATGAATCCTCAGGGCAGTGACTGGGCAGATATGTTTCCATATCCCCACTGCCAGCCCAGAAGATACTCTGTAAATGTTTGTCGAGCTGAATCATGTAGTCTGTCTCTGCTCCTTCCCTCTGTGGATGTCAGCTCAGCTCTCAGGGCTTGAGGAAGGGAATGTGGATGCTTGGCCTGGTCTCCCCTTCCGGGCTGGATGACACCTGGCCTCATTCTGTCCTTGGTTCTGCAGGTCAGGTTAGATTCCATGGGAGGTTAAGGTTCAAGCCCTTGGCTCAGGCCAGCACGTCACACCATGAACAGCTCTCCTCCTCGGCCAAGGACCCCCTCACACCTGTCACTCGTGGCAACTGTCAGATGAGCTTCTCGTAACAGGGGGATGTAGAAGTACAAGCCTGGACTCGCCTCTCACACATGTAGGTTCTTTTTCTTTTTTTTTCCTTTCCCCTTTGGTCTTTGTATGTTGTTGGGTTGACCTCAGCTGTAATTCTGAGAAACCCAAGGATGGAAAAAAAAAAAAACTTATTTTGAAGCTTTTGCATTTCCTGAAGTCAAATGCCATGCTGTATCTCAGTTTTTCTTAAAGAATCTGTTAGATGTTTCGAAAAGAAAGGAAAACAGAGGCAACTCTCTTGAAGAATGACATCACTGAGTTGGCTAAGGGAAGGGACTGGGGAAGCAGGGCTCCAGAGGAGCTCTCGGTGGAATGGAACTGCTGAACGTGGAGAGGAGCCTGGAGAAGGCACGCTGCTGGTGCCTAGTGACTTTCAAGGCTGTTAGGAGGGCCAGGGCTGATAGGGGCTGGCTCTGTGGGCCCAAACAGCATAGCTCCTGGAAGTTTAAGGAGATGATGCACTCAGCTGACGGCGAATACTGCTCTTGTCCCCGTTTCCCGGATGACGCAGTGGGAAGACTTTCATTAAGGACATACAACACACATTGCAAGTCACAGTTCTGGCAGCTCAAATACTGGACCAGTTAGTGCTGTTCAGAGATGTGTTGGGTTGGTGTGAGAGTCATGTGGCTCTTGTCCAGTCCTAGATGAATATTCCATGGGTCATCAGCCATGTGGCTTTGAGTCTCCTTATCACCCTGTGAGCCCATGATGTAATCATTTTTGGTTATGAGACAGGAATCCTATAGTATTCCTGGAAGTTTGAATTTGGGGAGCATTGGGAGCAAAACACACCTCTGTTTCATTTATTTCCCAACCAAATTAGCTACACCGAGGGGTTTAATTTGAAGAACTAAAGACTAGGGAGGGGAGGGGAGGGGAGAACAGTCCACACATCACGGCAAGTAGATCGCCTGGAGTTAAAATCTAGGACTTTTTTTCCGGTGGTTGTGTCTCAAGCTAGAGGAAGAGCAGGGTGGGCCAGATGATCCAGAAGGGCCCTTCTAGCTGATTTTAGATGGCTGGGTGGACTCAGCTGTACACTGCCAGGCCTGCTGCAGGGACACGACGAAGTCAGTCCCAGCTCCGACTATCTATCTTTTGAGCATGTTGCTCTACCCCAGCTAGGAGTCTGTCTACACGCATTAAAATTTCTGGACACCTGCAGCAGAACAGAGTGTTTTAGGTCTGGGACTAACCTAAGTTAGGGTTTTCATGGTTCATAGAACTGGAAGTTCTCTGAGAAATCATTTGGCCCAGCCTTGGTAACTACATAACACACGTGCTCCCCAATGTTACCCCCACAGCAGGCTTGTCTGAGCTCACCCCACGAATCAGTGGTGGGGCCAGGCCACAGTCTGGGACCCCTTGCTTCTGTCGGGCATTCCATCTTTCAGACAACTCAGGTTCTCTGTGAGTACTCCTGAGAACCAAGGCCTTCAGTTGGGCAAGATTTGTAAGCCATCCTCTCAAGCTTTGGTCTCTAGAAGGATCATTAAATTTTCTTGGGCTTTGTTAGGAAGCCTGGAGAGAAATTTTGTCAACAAAACCCTCCTGGTCAGGTGCATAGAAGACAGAGATAGGGAGAGAGATGTTGCTTTAGGTGGTTGGAAGGGTCATGTTCTAGATAGAAGTCAGAATAATGCAACATGAAGATGGGAACCCTCCTTGAGATCTCAAAATATTAGACCCCAAAGGACCATTGGATGCCAAGTTAACTGTGACCCTAGATTTAGGAGTGGAGAGGCTGAATCCAGAGGGACTAAGGGTCTGGCTCAAAACCCCACAGTAGGTTAAGTGGCAGAGCTGGGTTCAGAAAACAGAGTTCCTGACTCCTAGTCCTGGGCTCTGCCCTGGTTTTTAGTCTTCCCATGGAGCAGAGAAGCTTTAAATGTAGGAATAAGTGGGTTTGCAGCCACCATACACACTGGCCTGAAAACTGACTAGACAGCTATGGGTGCCTGGAAAACAAGCACTGATGAACCATCTGGACTTCCTCTTCCCAGGGGAATGCCAGCAGGTGACTTCAGGTTCATGGGCTGAACCTTGCCAAGCAATAAGTCAGGGGCTCTCAGGCTTCCATTAAGATGCAACAATGCCCAATGGGGCAAAACAAGCCACACCTACCGTTCCAGCCAGAAAGTATGTGGTCTGAGTGCCAGGTACCTTCCAGGTTAATATCGGAGCAAAACAGACACAGTGCATCTCAAAGAAAGCACCTGGGTTTTGGTCAAGGCCTCTAACGTCAGACTTGTTACTCCCCGTTACTGACCCTCAATTACTGCATCTGTTAAGTGGGGATAGTAACAGGCAACCCCAGCGTGTGCGTGTTGCGAAGATGCAGTGAGGTTATGGATGTCAAATGACCTGTACAGCACACGGCTTGGAGGAGATAACCCGGCACGCGGTAGCCCCCTCTTCCCCGACTCTCTCCTTGGTTCTTAAGTAGCACAGATTAGCAGCACTCTTAGCAGACTCATCTGGCCAATGAGATGCTCATTAAGCCAGAGCTTGGTGGACTGAAGTTTCTTAATTATGTATCTAAGTGTTTGAGGCCATTGGATGCTCTCAGGAAAGTGTGAATAGCCCTCGTCATCTGTTGAAAATATTTTAATCCTTCCAACAAGGAGAGGAATTATCCTCATGACTCTGCGTCTACCATGTCCTGGCTTCTGAGTTCCACCCTTTTGGCGCGATATCCAGGAGAGTCGCAATAGCGACATCTAGGGAAGAGCCTCGCCATTGTCAGTGGAATTCGGAATCACAGTGAATCCCTAACTTAAGGGTCATTTCAGCTGACTTCAGTGTGACGGTTTCCTTGGCTAACTCGCCATGGAGAAACTCCAGACTAGGCCCTTCGTTAAACAAAGGACTAGGTAGCCTTGGGTTTACAGATGGCATTTGAGGAGTAGCTATTCTGGCATGCTCAGTGTTAAACACATCGAAAGTCATCAGTAAATACAAGTTGAGATCAAGTGAAAATTCATTTGAATCCCTTGAAGGTTCCTTGGGATTTTGAGGGTGTGTGTGTGTTTTTTTTTTTTTTTGGCCACATGGCACAACTTGTGGGATCTTAGTTCCTGACCAGGTATTGAACAGGGCCCACAGCTGTGACGGCACAGAGGCCTATTCACTGGACCACCAGGGAATTCCCTTGGGGTCTCTTCAATCCTGACCTGTTGCAGTATGTAAGATAAAGCTATCTGACTTGATGTGTAATTCCTCGAAATTCACTTATACTAAGTGCAGATTGAATTGATATTATTGGAGGGTATTTAAGAAGCACCTTTAAAGTCTAATTGAAAAGGCAAAGAGAGATCTGCTCATGTCTAGCTCCCATTTTCTGGCCCGCGGCTTGCACAGTGGGGCTTGTAGAAATTTAAGACAACACGTGTGGCATCCAGAGAGCTTGGGTGAAACATGTAGTGAAGCCAGTTTGAGAAACAAACTTGCTTTCCTTCCCTCCTTCCCTTCTTCCTTCTGTCCTTCCCTCCTTTCCCCGCCTGTTTCTTTTTTTCTCCTCTTCCCCAAAGTGAAAGACGGGGATTTTTCTCCTGGATTTAAAGACTTGTGACATGTGTATGTGCAGAATTCAAGTATAAATGTTAGTATGCTTCTCGATGATGGAATTCTTTTCCTTTTCCTTCCCCTTCTCCTGTCCCCCACCCCCCACATCGCCCCCTCCCTCTCCTCTCCTCTGGGTGACAAGGGGCAGGGATTAGACACAGATGGCTTTAGCACTCTGATGGCCTCTCCAGGACTCTGTCTCACCTTATTCTGTGTGGCCCATTTTCTAGTTTATTTCTGTTAGAGAGAGTCCTGATCCTGGTTAGCTCTGCCTTAAGAAAAAGACACATTCAGAGTGAGCTTTGAGTGAATAGGTTTAAAGTAAACATAGAGGCAAATAAGTTCTTTGAGGCCTGTGACTACATGAAAAGCAGTGACTGCTGAGCAGTTATATCCCCACTTAGTGTGTGGTGGGGGGGAACTACGACAACCAGCGGACCGGGCAGTAGATCCAGCTCTGTCCACCTGACAGATGTGAGGTCTCTGCTGTTTTCAGCCCTTCTAGAGGAGGATGCTGCTGCACCTCCACCTGCCTCTGTGCAGCCTGCATCCAGTCCCAGCTGCACGACACCAGGCACAGCGGGCGATCGGCGAGCAGCCAGCTCCTTCGTTTAGTTTCACTGCCTTCCATGGGCAGCTTGTATTGTTTCTTTGGGGGTGGGCTCACTAGCTGCAATTAGCCAACCTTATTTGATCTCTTTTAAATGCCCACGTTTTCTTTTTAGCAGAGGGAGTGGGGGAGGAGGGTAGCTTGCAAGCCAGGCAAACATGGGACATTGTTGGAATGGTATTAATAAAGTGGTGAGAGAATCCTAAGATCCTTGTTTGCGAGATGGGGAACACACAAGAGGGGTTCAGGACTCCTCCAGGTGGTCTATCCACTATTTCCACCTCCTCAGGGCCCCCAGGAACCTCTGGATATTAGGGGGCCCGTGACACTCACAGGAAAGGCAGACTATCTTAACTGGCCCGCAGTGAGGGTGGGGGGAGGATCCTCCCAGTTCTCAGGATCCTCCACTGTGAACCTGGGGCCTGAATTTGGCCTCCAGATCCCCTGCCGTGGGCTGTTCACGCTCCCCACAGCCCTGCCTCTTGCGCAGAGCCATGTGCGGAGGTGCCCTAGTGGCCCCCTCTGGCCCGGAGCTCAACACCAGAGAGCAGGCTCCCGTGACAGCAGGACAGACAGCCACGGGAGCAGGTGTGGGGGAGGGACAGAGAGCCCTGGGGGGGTTCCTGGCCTTGGCGCCCTGGGGGGGACACTAAGGAAGCATGGTCATGTTGCACTCAGCATCTTGACCATGACATCCTGGGTAAGCCAGAGAGCTCGCAGGCACGTCAACTTGGATTTTGAGGTCAGGCCCCACTCCTTGCTAATTGTGCAATCTTAGGCAAGTCGGTAAATCTCTCTGTTTCCCTACTTACAATTATCAAGGGGCCAATAATTATCCTGGGGTTTGCTGTGAGACTGCACGAGTGAATCACAAAGCCCTCAGCCCAAAGCAAAGGCCCCATCAGTGTTTGTTATCTTCATCCCATCACATCCTCACACCTGCCTAGCTGGGGAATAAAAGAAAAACTGATTTACAAGTCATCTATGGAATTCCTCCAGCGCAGGTAAGAACTGATATTTGGTTGTTGGGATGTTGGAAATGCCTGGGGCTGAGGTGATCAAAATTATTTTGCGATGAAGTCAGGAGTTTGAATTTCTGCCGAGTTTCTGAGGGGAAACGATGGGTGGTGAAATTGGGAAGAAGGACATGGAAGCGGGTGGGGGTGGGTCAGTACGTGTGCTAGAGGGCTGAACCCAAGAGAAGAGTGCTGTCTCCTAGAGCGCAGAGGCTTCAGGATCACATAGGATCTGAAACTCCATTCTGCTTCCATATTGGAAGGCACCACCCCACCAGCCTCTCCACATTCCCTAAATCCTGCTGTCCGCTTTGCTGCACACAAACGTGGGTGCTTCTGGAATCTGGGGAGATCAGGCATGGGGGCTTGTTCTGGGGTTGGGACAAATACGGCACGTACATGAGAACACGTGGGATTCAGAGTGTGGGAGAGGCAGGAGACAGGAACGAGGATGTCGAGAGGCAGCACAGCTGCCCTCTCCTGGCCGCCCAGCCCCTGTGCCCAGCCGCGTGGCGGGTGAGGCTCATATTTGTGGTCCCATCCCGCCCTCGGAGCAGCTCCGTGAGGGAGCGCTTAGTGACTCTGTTTGCTAGAGGAAGGGAGAAGGTCCTCCTCCTGGGGCCCTGCCTGGCTGCCCGCAGTCCCAGCTGAGGCCAGGCCACTGGGTCCTAAGCACGAGGGAGTGGTGGCGAGCTGGCGGTCTGCCGGTGACAAGTCTCCTGGCCAGGAGTGAGAGGTGAGTGCTGGGACTCAGACATCCTCTCCTTACAGAAAAGGCTTGGCGTTCTGTGGTTTCCCTGCAGCTAAGTGTCGTCCTGTGTTAACGTTACTTGGGTGTGTGTGCCTGGCCCTCTTTGCCAAGCTCTGGGCTGCTGCTGGCTTCCTGGTGGACAGTTTCCACTGGCCGGTGGCACAGGGCTCCCTGGTAAGAGTCCAGTTTCCGCTCTCATCCATCCGGGGGGCAAACCACAGGCTGCCCCCTAGAGCCTCCCCCCTGGGGCCCCTGGGAGACAGCGCCCCTCTGCCTGGAGTGTCTTGCCATGGCTTTTCCAAGGGGAGTTCACTGCCTCCGTCTGCTCACAGGGGGTTTGTTGGGGAGGAGGCTATGCCTCCTGCAGGAAGCCTGCAGACTTCCTCAAGATTATTAGGAATCGTCTTTTTAGACTTTTTTTTCTGTATTTACATATATACAGGAAAGGTTAGAATATCATAAAGCATCGCAGCTGGAAGGACCCTTCCAGTTCGTTCAGTGCACCGTCCTTTTCTGTTACAGACTTGCCCTGAGAAACGCAGCCTGCTAGTGTGGAGGTCAACTCTGGAGCCCAGGTCTTGCTCCAAGGTGGTATTCTTTCCACCTCATCTGACCACTGTGTCTGTAGGTGGGCCAAGTTAAGACAGGTGGAGACTTTCATTAAAAAGCAAGAGAAAGTCAAGGACCACACACAGTAGGTCACTGACATTTTATGGCCGAAACACATCATGAAACTGTGTACAAGCCCCTGTGTCCTTGTCTTAAAATGCCGACTCAAGAGTCAGTGATTGGGAAACGTGAAGATGTAGAAGCAAGGCATAGCTGTTGGGCCAAGAAACTGGTAACAATCTATAGACTATAATTCAGCCACATGACAGAATCACTAAACTCCCAATTTCCTGAAAGATACAGATAAAGGCCTGACACGCATTCCTAAGTGCTTTTACAGGAAGCAGACCCCTTTCCAGATGAAAACTGCTGACCACAAGAACAGAGACCCTAGACTGCTTGAAACCAGAAGGTTGACGATGCTTGAAATTTCACCTTGTTGCTAACCAATCCAAAAATGAGCTGATCA
This sequence comes from Ovis aries, assembly GCF_016772045.2. Classification (NCBI taxonomy): domain Eukaryota; kingdom Metazoa; phylum Chordata; class Mammalia; order Artiodactyla; family Bovidae; genus Ovis; species Ovis aries. Next base: position 8,871,643 of record NC_056055.1, on the reverse strand, counting down.
CGCCCTGCTCTTTGAACACAACTCCTCACTACCGCCTCCAGGGTGGGTCACATAGTCTTCAGGGCATGGACCCACTGTGGCCCACTATGCCCAGCAAAGCAGTAAAAGCTTTTCTCTTTTCTACTTCACCCAAAACTCTGTCCTCGTGTTTCTATTCAGCACCAGTGAACAGAGGCTGAGTTTCGGCAACAATCATGTGGGGGCTAGAGGGGAGCCCTGGATTCTGACTCCTGCTCTGCCATCAGTTCCCTAGACAACCTTCCAAAAGTCACCTTGATTCCCTGGGCCTCAGCTCACCACCTGCCAAACAGGACTATTAATCCCCAAGTTGTTTGCTTATAGGATGTAGGCTAAGATAAATCCACGGTAAGTGTGGGAAGGTCTTTAACAAGAGTTTCATGGCCCTAGGGAGAATTATTAGCATTTTTTAATCTGGTTGCAAAGACACTGAATTGGGAACTGTGGTTGGTTTTGAATTAGTTTGTGTTCTGATATCCACAGTGACGGCCCATTTAAGAAGGGATCTGATAAGTGTTCTAGTCCATGGCTGCCAAAATTTTAAATTTCTATGGACCAAAATAATTACTTCAAAACCAAAATTAAGGACTCCAAAATGTAAATTCAGTGACCAGTACAGAATGGGCAGCTTCTTATTTTGCCTGTTGTTGTTCAAACAGACAATATAACTGAGTAAAAAGCAAACCAACCTGATTCCCATCTGTATCAACCTTGTGTTGTAAAAGAAAGGACATTTTCACACAAAAGTAACATGGAAAAGGACATGCTCTCAGAGGAAAGTATAGTTGACTGCAGGAAAAGGGGATCACTTGTGAGACCCCCTGTAGCTGACAATCTACAATGATGGAAGTGCAGAAACCAAGACCCAGAATGACTGAGGTCACATTGCCTGGTCAAAACTGTCCTTGTCATTGAGGTCATGCTATCCTTAAAGAGCCACTCCTAACCTTGAAAAGTGAAGCTCTTGTCAAAGCTTGGAGAATCTGGATGGATGTGGAACAACGGGGCAGGGGAAGGGAAAATGACATTTACTCAGTGTGTTTGGTTTGTGCAAGGCTTCGTATTTTGATTCCAGAGCTGGTACTGTTTCCATGAAGGTGGGCGGCAAACCCTGACCTGTGGGTGAGATCCTGGCCACCACCTCACTTTGTGAATGAAGTTTGGTGGGACCGCAAATGTGCCTGCTCATTTGCACAGAGTCTGTGGCCTCTTCTGCTCTACACCAGTGGGCTCGTTGTAACAGGGACCTCGTGGCCTGCAAAGCCTAAAATGTTTACTGTCTGGTCGTTTACAGAAGCAGCTTGCTAGCTTCTGCATTATGCTGTGCTCCCTTCACCTTGATGTGACTGTCTACAAAGGCTTGGTGGAAATCAAGGTCACATGCTAAGTAATTCCAGCCAAAGTTCAGCTATTGTTGACAAAGCTGTAATTATCTGTCTGCCTTGAATTACGCAGAGTGCTACTCCATTTAGGGGATTCTGCCCTTGCTTTCCAAGTTTCTGGGTGACAGAAGGAGAAGCAGAGCTCAGGGTGTCCTGAAGGAACTCCAGTGTGCTTGCTGTTGGTGTGAGGAACTGTATCCACACACGTGTGTCCTCTGGTCCCAAGCATGCCCTGGTGTGTCTGTCCAGGTGCCTATGATGACTCACTCTTTCTTTCTTAGTTTTTCCTTCTGAGCTGGCTGGTCACCCAACTGTGCTTGCTATCTAAGTTCTAAAGGTGACAGGACTGAAGGTTAGTGTTCTGAAATGAGGACATCTGGGTTCTAAGTTTGACTCCATAATACCCTGAACAAGATCCCCTTCACTTGGTCTTACTTTTCCTTTTCTGTGCAATGAAACATACATCAGATGGTCTCAAAGTTTTTCACTTTTCCATGTTAACCTAACTCTGCATGTCACCAATCTGGGGCTAGTAGAGACAACCCATTGATTAGTGACTTTAGTGATAGAAAAATATGGGGCATGGGAAGGTCTATTTGACAAATCCTGAACTTCATTGTGCATTTTCTTCTATGTTTGATTCAGTTATTTAATGATTACTATATGTTGGTCACCATGCAAAGCAGTTTCCAGAAGAGATCTAATAGTTTCTCCAATACCTTCGTGAGGTCGTTATTATTACTCTCATTTCATAGATAAGGAACTGAGTTTCTCAGGTGGGATGTAGGGCCAAGATTCAGCTCCACACCATCTGACTCTAGATTTTAAGCTCCTAACACAATACCGCTTTGTGTTCCCCTCTGGGTCCGTGGGCCAGCCTGTCCAGAGCCAGACTTTTCACTAGTGGGAGAGCTGAGGGCTGGTGGGAGAACCTGGGGACATGAGCACAGCTCAGAAGCCGCTCAGAGCAACGCAGATGCACCAGCTTGGCCTGACAGCCCACCTCCGCCCCCACCGCCTCTGTTGGACACTCATGATGTTTCTGGTAGTTAATCATCTGTGATGTGATATGGACTATCCCCTCCTGCACAGTTACTCCTAATTCCAAAGTCTTACCTCCTTTAAGGGGGAATTGGCCTGGCGGGTTGGGAATAGAGTCCTGAAAGAGAAGAAAGAGAAAAGTTTAAAAAAAAAAAAGGATGAGGATGTCATCAGATTGAAACAGCTAGTCTTTTTCTTTTCCACTTTGGTTGCCCTCAAAGTATTGTGTAATTTAGAATTTCTGTTCCATCTGACTCTAAGATTTAAAAAAAAAAAACAACAACGAATTCACTGACTTAGTTTACATGAGCTTTACGACCTGTTTATCAGAAATAATATTGGAGGATTACTCTGCACATTTCACAGGTGAGGAACTGGAAGCTGAGAGGTAGAAAGCTTATGGCCATCGGGGCGGGAATCTGCAACTCCTAACTTTCAGGCAGTGCCTTTTTCTTTTCACCACCTATTTTTTCTTACTTTGGTTAGCATAAGGCAAACAACTATAATGTATAAATATATGTGGGCTCTTTTCTTCTATGTTTGATTCAGCAAACAGTGAGAGTGTGTTGTAAATATACCTGGGAAGGCACTATTTCTCCTGTGGTTGGAAATTCTGAATTGATAGAATGACTATGTGCCAAGCATTCTGAAGATACCATAAATGATTAAATTGGGTCCCTGTCCTTGTGGATTTATTGCAGATTTACATTTGACTCTAATATCTAAATACTTATATAACATAAATAAGCATAAATGTATATTATTTATGTTAACATTCAATATGTTTTATTTATTCTAGAATAAGCATAACTGTATATATAAATAATCACACAGTTAAGTAAGAGCTTGCTGGCAGACAATCTGAGAGCAGATTGGCTCCTGAAGAAGGACCTGCGGGGTTGGGGAATGGAGGGGAGGAAAGGAGGTCTTGTTCACATGTTCTGGGCAAGTAAGCAACAGAAGCAGACGGGCAGTTTTTCACCCCAATACATTTTTCAGAAGCTTTTCTCTATGTCTACGTCTCTATGTCTTCCCTGTAAATAGGTTAATCAGTGCTATTTTTCTAGATTCCATATATATGCCTGAATATGTGATATTTGCTTTTCTTTTTCTGACTTACCTCCCTCTGTATAACAGGCCCTATATACATCCCCTTTGCTGCAACTGGCTCAAATGGGGGAAGGAGAGGGTAGGGCAAATTGAGAAAGTAGCACGGACATATATATACACACACACAGACTCTCATGTGTAAAACAGATGGCGAGCATGGGGCTCTGTGTAATAGAGGGAGCCTAGCCTGGCACACTGTGATTGACCTAGAGGGGTATAATAGGGAGCAGGGGAAGAAGGCTCAAGAAGGAGTGGGTGTATATATATATATATATACACACATACATGCATGCTAAGGTACTTTAGTTGTGTCTGACTCTTTGTGACCCTATGGACTGTTGTAGCATACTAGGCTCCTCTGTCCATGAAATTCTCTAGGCAAGAACATTGGAGTAGGTTGCCATGCCCTTTTCCAGGGGATCTTCCTGGCCCAGGGATCGAACCTGCATCTGTCTCCTGCATTGGCAGTTGTGTTCTTCACCACTAACGCCACTTGGGAAGCCTATATATATATATAGCATATACATATATATATATATGACTGATTCTCATTGATATACAGCAGAGACCACCACAACATTGTAAAGCAATAATCCTCCAATTAAAAAAATGAAGATAAATGAAATTTAAAAAATTCTTCAGCGACTAGTTTTCCCACCTTGGGCTCTCTCCCCCTTTCCCCCACCTCAACCTTGGAGACACTCCTCATTGTCCTGCCAATAAGGAATGAAGTGTCTCATTTGTCTTTTGACCTACCCAGATTGAGGTCTCCTGTACTGTATTGGATTGAGATATTAATAAAGCCCTAAAAAATGTAAGCATTTTCATGGATGAAAACAACTTCCCAGCATCTAATGGAGCAAGCAATTAGTTGCTGCCTGCATCTTATTTTCTTAGTGTTGTGTCAGAACACCTAGGACCACCTAGAGTTCTCTTTTTATTCTGCCACTGCCCTAGGGACTCTGTCCTTTTCCTTCCACTGACAGCTCTTCCGATCAGTGACTCTCCTCTTTAGCCCAAGTGGATGGTCCTGAGTCGAGGAGGTCTCCTGAGGCACAGCCCTGCAGAGCACTGATCTGGAGGAGGAAGTCAATATAAACTCGGGGGGTTCAGCTTATCAGGGGAAAAGAAATGAACTTGGCTTGGAAGGTCCTTTCCTATTTGCTCCCCTAGTCTATGATTTTATTGCCTTGGCTGAAAGCTCTTAACCTAATAAACAGTGCTGTACCTCTGTGATCTCTCAAGTACACACACACAGTTCAAAGGAAAATCTGATGTTATAGAGTCCCCTCCTGGTTGCCTCCTGAGAAAACAAACAGCCTTTCATAAGTTAATAAACATCTGGCTTACTGCCAAGCACGTCCATCGATTAGTACGATGTGCACACACATGAAGAAAAAAATCTACATTTAAGTGTGGTGCTAAGATGGTGGACTTCATTGGCTGCCCTGGAACATATCCAGGGACAAGGAGAGAATGCCAGAGCAACAACCCCTGAGGAGCCGTTGCCGTGGCTCCTGGCAATTGGGAAATACCAGAGAATTGTACATTCAGCACGTGTCAAATGGGCACACAGTGTGTGCCGAGCTCTAAGTCACCGGAAGACATCCTGCGGGTTTATGGCTCAATTGTAAAGCAGTTGTTCAGAACATATAGATAAATATAGACTAGAATTACAAGGCAAGAGCTACGGGGGAGGCAGGCAGCATGTTTCCAGATAGCACTTGAACATGTGTACGAATCACTTGGGCAGTTGTTAAAATAAAAATTCTGATTCAGCAGGTGTGGGTGGAGCCTGAGAGTCTATTTCTGATAAACTCCCAAGTGACAGCAGAGCTCCTGGCCCACAGAACACAATTTGAGTAGCAAGGTTGTAAGAAATACGATCTGAGAAGAGATCTAATTTACATGGGGTGTCTGGGTTGGTGAGGTGGGGGTGTGGTCATTTGAAGGCTTTCTGGTTTTCTAGCTTCAGACAGAGGATGTCAAAAACAAAGCATCATAGTACAGGGAAGAATCCTGTTGCTTAAACCTTAGCCCAGGACCCATGGCATCTAAGACAGAAGTGTGACTATTGCTGCCTTGAAGAGCTCCTGGCATGAGGGCATGAGAACAGGTCTCCATAGCTTTCCTTAGCTACCCCCAGTAGACAGGATCAAAGGATCAGGGCCAGAGGGGAGCCAAGGCATCCTTTAGTCCATCAAGCCAATTTTCACAGACAAGGAGACTGAGATACTCGTGAGTTGGTGGCAGATCCTAGAATGAAATTCTCTAGTGCTCCTTCTATGCCCCAAGAGAGATGCTGTCTTCAGAAGCCAAGGATAGACCTGCTCCTTCTCCTCCCCTGCCACCCCATGCGCCCTACTGTTGGCAGTCTTTGCATTTGGAGGTGGAGAAGTAGGGTATAAAGAGATGACAAATTAAACTTTGTTGAGGACCCTCTATGCCCTTGACACTATGCTGAGTGCTGTCCATTTATCTACTCCTCTTTAGTAAGGTACCTCCCAGTCTAAGAATTCTTTCCCAAACCTAGCCTGGGGATCTGGGTCTTGGCTGGAGAAATGTGAACCACCATGCTTAGCAACTTGGCTTTGAGGTAAACAGTAAACAGGCTAGACACAGACAGAAGCAAATGGGCCCTCCCAGGTTTTCATTCTCAGCTCCATTGAGTAGCTCCCTCATAAGCTCAGTTGGTAAAGAATCCGCCTGCAATGCAGGAGACCCTGATTCCATTCCTGGGTTGGGAAGATCTGCTGGAGAAGGGACAGGCTACCCACTCCAGTATTCTTGGGCTTCCTTTGTGGTTCAGCTGGTAAAGAATCCTCTGGCAATGTGGGAGACCTGGGTTCGATCCCTGGGTTGGGAAGATCCCCTGGAGAAGGGAAAGGGTACCCACTCCAGTATTCTGGCCTGGAGAATTCCAAGGACTATACAGTCCATGGGGTTGCAGAGTCAGCACGACTAAGCTACTTTCACTTACACTTGAGCTCAGGAAACTTGGTTTCCATGGATACCAACCAGCTACACTTCCTTAAGTATGCTTCTCTCTCTGTCTCTTTTGTTTTTCAGACTCTGAGTATCTCATGGGTATCCTCCACAATGTTCCTGTGTATGGAGGGAGGAACCCTCCCTACATTTAACCTTTTTGTTCCCAGGTGAAATGAGCTGTTCCAGTCATCTTCTCTGCCTAGGACTCTTTGTTTTCCCATTTCCTTTAATCACTGTGATTGCAAGGCTAATAATCCCTACCTCTGCTGGATTATTGACATAATAAGATATTATATATAAAGTTATGGACATTGTAAGATATTATGCATTAAGTGTTAGCAAGTGGTTGGAAATGGTGGCTATTTTGGTTACCCTCTTAATCCTAATGAAGTGTGTAATTTGTCGCAATACCTTGAAAGGTTTATTTCTTTTCACAGAGCAGTCCTGTGCAGGGAAATCAGCTCCTAAATCTACTTTGACAAAAGATGCCCTCTCTTATAGAAAATGGCCAAAGACAACCGATGTTTGGACTATGCCAGGTGGTCTCACATCTTGTAAGGTGAGCCATGGAGATCTTTACCAGGAAAGCCTCTCTTATTTTTGAATGTGATTAAGCACTTAATGAGGGTATTTCAGAGGGGTCGACAGAGGATGAGACGGTTGGGTGGTATCACTGACTCAATGGCTATGAGTTTGAGCAAGCTCCAGGAGTTGATGATGGACAGGGAAGCCTGGCGTGCTGCAGTCCATGGGGTCGCAAAGAGTCAGACAAGACTGAGCCACTGAACTGACTGACTGAGGGTACTGAATCATCAGGGGCTAAATGCTTTACGTGCATTATCTTATTTTATCTTTACCCCAAGAATTAGTGATTGACTGAGACTTAGAGAAATAGCTTAGTGACTATAGAAGGTCCCTTAGATGGTGAATAGGAGGGAAAGGATTCAACTGGGGCATATTGACTTCAAAGGCAATGCTCTTCAATCCCAAGCCATGTCGCCCCTCTAGGATAGGGCAGGATGCAGCTGGGGCAGGAAATTCTCCTGAGACTCCATGAGAAAGTGGATTGCGGTCCTAGAAAATTTTCCTCGGTAGTCTTGGTTTTGCTAATGTTAGTGAAAGTGGTCATTGGAATACAGGGGCTTAAAGCAGTGCTTCTCTCACTAGGGGTCTTGTTAAAATGCTAATTATGATTCTGTAGGTTTTACATTTATAATGAAATGATGAAATCATCTTCCAGATGATGCCAATGTTTTGGAACCAGGGAGCACACTTTGAATAACAAGGGCTTAAAGACAAGTGAACTCCAGGAGTTGGTGATGGACAGGGAGGCCTGGCATGCTGCAGTTCATGGGGTTGCAAAGAGTTGGACACGACTGAGCGACTGAACTGAACTGAACTGAACTGAACTGAAAGACATTACTCAACAGACAGTCGGAACACTGAGGTCTCCCTGTCCACAGGAATGGGGGAAATGGCTACTGGAGGCTAGCGTGGAGCTGAGCTTATGGATGGGTTCGGAAAACCTTCCTAGTCTGTTGATGGGGTGGCTTCCTGTCATCTTCTATCTGTGCTTCTTGCCACCTGGCTCCAAGTCCTGCCACTCCCTGGTGCAGTCTGGACTGATCTCTGTTTTGCGCCTCGCCTTACTCCGGCCCCACCTAGAATGCCTGGCACCATCTCCTCTTGCTCCCATCCTTTCAATAGTGAGCTCTTCTCCACTGACGCATGCCAGCTAGCAAATACAGAAGAAGTGAAAGAATCACTGGGTCAGGAATATCTCCTGGAGAAGGAAATGGCACCCCACTCCAGTACTCTTGCCTAGAAAAATCCCATGGATGGAGGAGCCTGGTAGGCTACAGTCCATGGGGTTGCAAAGAGACACGACTGAGTGACTGCACTTTCACTTTCACTATGAAGGCAGACAGTGGTCATGCCTTGAATCAACTGACTAAATGTTATTGCCAATAATGGAGCAACCTGACATATGCTTCTAGCTCTGCTGTGAAAAGGAAGGATATAACATTGCCTATGTCCTTTCCTTGCCCAAAATGTTTCATCTGAATATTATTGTGAGTAGACACTGACAGTCCCAAAACATGACCATAGAACTGTCCTGGATCCTTTTAAAAAGTCAGTGTCGTGAAAAGCAACAGAGAGCAGAGGAGATTGTTAGATCATTGCTTCTCAAACTTTAATGAGCATATAGATCACCAAAAAAAAAGTGAAGTTGCTCAATCGTGTCTGACTCTTTGTGACCCCATGAACTGTAGCCTGCCCAGCTCCTCCATCCATGGGATTTTCCAGGCAAGAGTACTGGAGTGGGTTGCCATTTCCTTCTCCAATAACCTTATTAAAATGCAGACTTAGATTCATCATGTCTAAGGTGGGGCCCGAGAGTCTGCATTTCTAATAAGCTCCCAGAGCCACCTTTTAAATAGTAACATTCCAAGTTAAAACAGGTGAAACCAACTCCGTATGTGACCTAAGAGTAGATTCTGGATTGAGAAACAAAAGGCACAACAGCTATAAAAACATTTTAGAACAAGTGGAGGAAATTAAAATATGGACTATGTCTTATTATAAACTGATGTTGCCAAGATAACATTAACTTTCTTGGCCATGATAATGGCACACAGTAAGTAGGAGATGGGTGCTGAAATACGTGTGGGTGAAAGGTCACCCTGACCGAACCTTACTTTCATATATATAGAAAGAAGCAGAAATATGGCAAGATGTTAACACTTATTGAATTTAGGTGAAAGATTATATGGGTATTTACCATTCTATTTTTCAGTAGGTTTAAATTTTTCCAAAACAAAACTTCGGGAATCAGACACGATCCTTTTCATTCTTGGAGGAGGTTCAGCTTCCCTTCTAACCTCTCTTGCAAACCCCTTCCTCACCCCGAGTGGCAACTGTCTTCCTCTCTTCTAGTCTATGGCACTGAGTACAGCACATGCATGCTAAGTCACTTCAGTCATGTCTGACTCTTTGTGACCTTATGGACTGTAGCCCACCCGGCTCCTCTGTCCCTGGGGATTCTCCAGGCAAAAATACTGGGGTGGGTTGCCATGCTGTCTTCCAGGGGATCTTCCCACCCAGGGATCAAACCTGCATCTCTTGCATCTGCTGCATTGGCAGGTGGGTTCTTCACCGCTAGCGCCACCTGGGAAGCCCACATTTAGTGCCATTCTGCCCCAGATTCAAGCACTTGAGGGTTTGGGCTCACCTCTCCAACTTAGAGACTCCCAGAAAACAGGGCTCCCACCTTGTCCACTTGGGTTCTTCCCTTACAGCTTAGCCTAGGGCTTTCCCTGGAGAAGCTGCTCAGTGGACTTCTTTGGATAAATAATTGACTGTATTGGAGAGAGTAAGCTGGGTAGAGAGAAGTATCACTGGGCATTTCAGTTCACCCTATATTTTATCTGGAGTGAAAACAAACCTAAAACCTTACCACCATCACCGCCAATCACTGCCCCTAAATTCAGCTCTTGGTGGGGAAGTTGAGTGGTATTGGAAGGGTAATTTTTTTTTGTTTGTAATAAAAGGAGTTTTCTTTGTTGATAAAGGGAAAGAAGGCAGTTGCTTTCTCTTCTTTCTAGAATACACGAGCCCTTCTTTACTCTAACATTGTGAAATGTAAATAGATATCTCCAGGGGCTAAACAAGACCAGGCTTCTGGTTTATAACAGAAACATTTCTTAAGATTGAAGGCCTCCAAGCCACCTGAACTGTGAACACCTCTAGTGTCAACCTTATTGCTGTTGTTTAGTTGCTGAGTTCTGTCTAACTCTTTTATGACCCCATAGACTGTAGCTCGCTAGGCTTCTCTGTCCATGGGATTTCACAGGTAATAATACTGGAGTGGGTTGCCATTTCCAGGGGATTGTCCTAATCCAGGGATCAAACCCTCATCTCCCACTTGGCGGGTGGATTCTTTATCACTGAACCATGTGGGAAGCCTGTCCACCTTATAGCCCATGTGCTCAGTCGGTCAGTCGTGTCCGACTCTTTGTGACCCCATGGATTGTAGCCCTCCAGGCTCCTCTGTTTACGGGACTTTCCAGGCAAGAATACGGGAGTGGGTTGCCATTTCCTTCTCTTCCTTATTATAGCCTATATATGACCTATTTATAACCCTTTGTCTCTGGAGGAGATACGAGAAATTTTTTTCTCTTTGCTTTGCTGTATAAGTTGTGTGACATTTCATTGTGACACAAACGCATATACTCTGTTGTAATTACTTCATAAGAAATCAATTTTCTTTCTTTTCCACGGAGATCTGTCTCTTTGTTGGTAGGACTTCTACTTCTTCAAGAGTACTGAGTACAATCTCTTAAAAAATACACATTGTATTCCCACTTCTAGGGGTTTATCCCACAGACAGACTTGCAGATGTGCACAGTGAGCAAAACTTCTAGAGAAAAACTCGTGTCCTTCACTAGACACAGATGAAATATGAAGTACAATAAAATGCTATGTGACTCTTCAAAAGAATGAGATAGACGTCCATGTATTGACATGGAAGGATTTCCAAGATTTATCAAGTCAATGAAGCAGGCTGCACATTTATGGGTTTGCTATAATGACATCTGTGTACTATGTATTTACAGAGCATAGATTTTTGGAAGGACAGGAAAGAATCTGTCAATTGTCCTTATCTCAGGAAAGAGGGATTGGTGGTTGGGTGGAGAGGGTGTGAGAGATTTCTACTTTTTTCTTTGCCCTTGTTTACTATTTACTTTTCTTAAACCATGTGGATATAATATTTTAAATGAATATAATGGTTTAAAGGTAAGTAAAATACAGCCACTGCAGAGACTTAAGACATCAGTAGGCAATAAGTTCCATAAGTAACATGAAAACAGAGATATTTTTGGCTTTGATCAAGGTTCTATATCCCTTACTTAGAACATTACTGTCCTGCACACAGTAGATGCTCAATAAATCTTTAAGGTTGAAACCTAAGTTCTTTGCCTCTCCCAAGGAATTTGACTTTGGAGTTATTTGGTTTTCAAACCAAAGCTCAAGGCGATCTTTGTTGATTTTCCTACCTGTCCTACACTTCTCACTTTTCTCATTCTGATCCATTGGCCAGGAATACTCTCTCCTCTGATCTCAGGAGACCTGTTTGAAATTGTGCACATTTCTCAAGCCAAACTGAGACTCCAATCTCCAGTGAAGTTTTTCTCAGATCTGCCTGTGGTTTCATGGTAGCCCTATGTGCCTACATTCCATCACATATTCCATATTATAAGTTAATTTTGGTTTACATTTTGCCTGTACATGTGTCTTTTTATTTAGAACTGTGACTTCTGGGGGCTGCCCACATGGTTGAGTGGCTAAGAATCCACCTGTCAATGCAAGAGATTCAGGAGACCTGTGTTCAATCCCTGGGTCAGGGAGATTCCCCTGAAGGGGGAAATGGCAACTCACTCCAGTATTCTTGCCTGGAAAATTTCATGGACAGAGGAGCCTGGAGGGCTACTGTCTACGGGGATGCAAAGAGTCAGACACGACCGAGCACACACACAGTAATGGTGGGGACTTCTTAGGCCAGTAGAACCAGCTCATGGTTCTCAGCCTTGCCCCCATCCACCCTCACAAGACTGCTGGGTGGCCATCAATCCATTTCACTTTTAATAATTGGGCTATGAGTTTAAGGTCCTTAGGCATCTCCCATTGATTCCTTTATCGCGGGTCCTGTTAAGAGTTGATTCATTTGTCTAACTTGTACCTGTACTAAAGCCTCTTCCCGCAGGAACCTGATAACTCAAGTTCAAGGAGATAACTCTCTCTTCTTAGCTTTTCTGACAGTTAATATCTGAATGAATTATTGGAAATGATATGTATAAAACACTTTACTTGTATATCACAATACTTTTAAGCAAGTTACTGATATTTCTCAGGCTAAGAAATCATAGGACATCAAACCCTAGAGTCAGACTGTGAAGTGAATCTTTTCATTTCCCAGAGTGAGGGGAAGTCAAGGAACTGGACGCCAGGAAGGGCACACTCCCAAGAGAAGAGGAGGAAGGGAGATTTTTTAGTGCGGCTGTGGCTGTGTCCTCAAAGGGAACAGTGGCCTCATTAAATAGCCAAGCAGTCTTGACTCCCACTTTCTCAGGACAACTTAGGTCAAGCCCTGTCCCCTTTCTGTTTCTCGTTTTCCACATTTACAAAAATGAGGCAGAAAGATCCGCTCCAGTTCCTTCATGGAAAGAATCAATTCAACCAAATGTGGGACTTGGATTAGGAGAATTCTGGAGCTCTTGCTCGCTTCCTATGTCATCACCACACCATGTACCACGACCATATATTTCTCTCTCTCTTTTCCCCTCTTTCTTTCTTTCTTTCTCTGTCTCTCTCATACCAGTTCTAGCTACAATCTAACTGAAGACATTTTCTAAGGCCACTTTAATTTCCTTTCTTTGGCTCTTGCTGTAGAATGATACACCTCTGGTTTACTTCAGATTAGAATTACAGAAGTTATAGAGTCTGTACAGAATAAAAAGGGTCCTAGAATATTCTCAAGTGTGTTATTCCCAGTAGGTGTAGATGAGCCCAATAAATGATGAGTTTCATAAACTTTACAGTCTAAGTCTCAAATGCTAGCAATTCTGTTATCTTTCACTTTTATGGAGGTATGAGTTTCAAAGCTTCATTTAAATGTCAGTTCTTGAGGACACTTGAGAAGCAGATAACCAAGCCTTTTAAAGCCTGGTTCTTTTCAGCAATCAATAAGGTAAAGAGCATTCAACCTAAGACAACTGAAGGAAGCCAGAACAAATTCTGCAGGATTGCAATACTCTGAAAAATGAGAGCTTTGAAGGAATAAATAGAAATGTACGTACTTTGAAGGGGTAGTAGTATTGGGGGTACAGTTCTTTTTTTGGGGGGTACAGTTCTTAAACTATCAAAATTACTTCATTAAAAAATTCATGAGCAATATATACTATTAGTACAGTATTTTCTTTAAAATACATCCTGGTGGATTTGCTGTAAACACCAATTTCCTAAAATATGAATAAGCTTTCTCCTTCACCTCCTCTGTTTTCATAGTAATTCTTAACCATTTACTTAAAAAAAAAAGGTAAATTTCCTGAGACCGCTCAGCTTCACAGTGTGTACCCATAATTGCTTATAGTTTTAGGGTTCTGAGCAGTCTCAGAGGGAACAGGTGTGAAAAACATTTCTACCTTCTGCTTCTATGTGTTATGTTTTTGTGACACACCAAGCTCTTCAAAGCAGTGGCTCAGGAGGAAGCTTTGAACTTGTCTTGTGAGCTTTAACACTGACATGCCCAAGCTCTAAAGAGCCCTGGTCTTCTCTCTGGCCTCCTTTCCTTGCTCCCTTTCCTTGTTTTGGCCTCTGGAACTTAACTCCTGGCTAAAAAAAGTGCCTAGCACTGGCTGAGGCCTCTGAAATCTCAGGAACATCTGGACTGAGAGTACAGAATCCTGCAATCTGGTTTGAAGTCATCAAAGACAAGACACTGGCTGTACAAATGTGTTATTAAGTCTCCTTGTCTCTTCCATCTTTAATAGAAGTCTTTAGATCAGCAACAGTTATTATTTTTTATTGCAGTATAATTTCTTTAAAAGTGTTGCATTCATTTCTGCTGTACAATGAAGTGAATCAGCTATAGGTGTATATATATCCCCTTCCTCTAGGAAAATTTCTCAAGGCTAATAGCTCCTCTCCCTTCTTTGGCTCAGGTGTATATAGAAAGTTTGGAGGTGATGGCTCAAGAAAATTTTCCCTCAAAGAGCCAAATTATTTGAGAGGACTGAGTTTCCAGTTTCTTTGCTCCCTCTCTCTGTTGATGTCGGTTCTCTGCTTCGTTTATCCCCAAGTCTCTGTGGAGAAAACTGAACATAAATCAGAAAGGAAAGGCAAAGAAGAGAAGTCCACTCACCGTCTTCTGAACTACCAGCACCATAATGGTCGCCACAGCAAAGACGAGACACAGCGCCAGCGAGGCCGTGGTGAAGCAGAAGTACCCGCGGCCCGTGGTTCCCCAGTGGCTGGTGACGGAGCCTGCGGGCACATGCATGGCTGTGTCTTGAGACGGGGCCAGTGGGTTGAGTGCTCGCTGCAGCCCTGGGTCCATTCTTATATAGGCTTCCCCACATCACACCTTATCTCTCCTCATCTGATTCGGTTCTGGGCCCATCTCTGTTCCAAGAAGGATTCTTCCCCTGCATCCTGGATCATGTGACTTGGAAAAAAACCTTCACCGGCTGCCTCACGAAGAAACTCTTCTCTGGGGGCGTGAGGCGAAAGGCAGCGGGACGGGTGGGGGACAGGCTCATTTTTCATCGCCAGGGATCAGTTTGAGTGAAAAGAAACTGTAGCTATAGAGAAGGTGGCTGATGTCAGAGGGCGAGTAGGAAAATGACGGTTTCCCTACGCTGCTCTGTGTGTGTGTGTGTGTGTGTGTGTGTGTGTGCGCGTGTGTGTGTGCGCGCGCGCTCGCGCGAGCGTACACCCAAAGCAACTGCTGTTTCAGTCAGACTCAGCCACAAAACGCCTTCCGGCTTGAGAAACTGCACATTCTCCTCAGCGGGGCCTGTGGCTCAAAAGTCCTCATCAGAAAATATCTCTTTGCTGGGGCATGGCAGCCCCTACTCCAGTATTCTTGCCTGGAGAATCCCATGGACAGAGGAGCCTGGTGGACTAGCGTCCGCGGGGTCACACAGAGTCAGACACAACTGAAGCGACTTAGCACACACAGGGAGGCTGGATCCCCTGGACCGTGGTAGAATGACTCAGAGGGGTTGATGATATTGGCTCCTCTTAAGAACTGGAAATGCTACCAGATCTCTGGCAAGGAAGAGCCCACAATCGTGGAAGTTTCTCCACAGGGAGACAAGCTTAATGGCAGGATGAAATTGGGGGACAGGTTCAAAGGTACTGTCCGGGAGCAGCAAACTGGCAGCACTGATCTCCTGAACAAAAACATCCTCCAGAGTATATTGGGATCTGTTAAATTTGCATACAAAGTTGGGCCTGCCGTGAAACTCAGAAAAAGGGGAAGCAGCTGGCAGTGAGGGTGGGGGCAGGGAAGTGGTATGGTGAAGAGCATAGGGGCGTGTGTGTCCTGGGTGGTGTGTGCATGTGGGTGGTGGGTGTGTGGTATGTGTGTGCTGTGCATGTGCGGTGTATCCGCATGCTGTGTGTGGCGAGTTGTATATTGTATGTGCTGTGTGTGTGTGTGTATGTGTGTGTGTGCGTGCGTGTGACTACTACAGTTGAGCCTCTTCTGTCTCGGATTGACACAGTGCCTCACTTCATCCTCACCTCTGGACTCTGAGGCAGCTAAGATTTTATTTTTTTACAGATATGGGAAAATTGAGAATCAGAGAGGGTAGACACTGTCTCAATCAAAGTTGCATATGTTGATCAATGGAATCACTTGGGTAAATAGTTAAACCCTGCTGGCCCCGGAATCCCTGCTACTGTCATGTACCTGAAGGTTGAAAACCTGAGGTCCTCTCTCAGCCCTCCCCCCCTCCCTTATGGTCTTCGGTCCTTGTGCAAACCCTTATGCCCCTCTCTTTTTTCCCTGTCTGCACTGACAGCCACCATACTGATCAAATGAGAGTGTGATATAAGAGTACTTCTTGAATGGGAATAGACTTGGCAGAGGGTATTGGACTATTCTAGTTAAATGTTCCAAATAGCCTGGAATTTAGACAGAGTGGATAGATTCTCAAGGCAGGCAGAGCTGGCCACATCTGTGGCTACTAAGCATCTCCATTTCAAAAGACCATTTAAAAAGTGAATTGCTGCATAACCGGTGCCTCCGGATGTAGCTCTTTGAAAAGTTCATTTGGAAGTACCCAGTCTTTGCAGCACCTCTCCCCTTTCTGCTCACTTTTCAGCTGCTGGGTATCTGCGAGCCCACAGAAATCCCAGAGCTCCCCAAGGAACTGTTCTGTGTCCAGAGCCGAACTTGGATTACTGCGACTTTGGCCTTTGCAGAGACCCCACTACTGAGCATCACCTGACTTGGGTCACTCTTAAGAACTGGATATTCCTTCCCAGTGAATCCATAAAATCATAGGGATCCTGGAGATGGAAGAGCCAAAAAGAGGTAAATTCGGGGGGGGGGGTGGTGCTACGTAGAGTGGCATAAAATGTACCATCAGTTCAGGTCAGTCGCTCAGTTGGGTCCAACTCTTTGCGACCCATGGACTGCAGCATGCTTGGCTTCCCTATCCATCACCAACTCCTGGAGCTTATTCAAACTTATGTCCATCGAGTCGGTGATGCCATCCGACCACTTCATCTTCTGTCATCCCTCTTTCCTCCCGCCTTCAAGTGCACCATAGACAAGGAAGATGAGGTCCCCTTGATCCCAAGTGGGACTTGGTTTGGGAAGAAGCGGGTGCACACATCCATTGGATCTGTCACTGAGGTGGGAATAAAGCAAGCCAGTGTCTTCGGGGGTACGCACCTGGCTGATTCAGGGAGAAGACTGTGTCCTGTGGTGGGCCCGGGGCAGTGAGTGGGAAGCAGAGGGCTCTGTCGTCCGCCCAGAGCCGCTGAGAACCGGCTGCTCCCTCGGCCTTTCTCTGCAGTCTCTTTGATGAAAGTGGAAAACTTCTGATTGTTGAATGGAAGCTGTGGGTGTTGAAAAATAAAAAGACTTTGCTTGAAGTGCAGGTCTTCCTGAAGGCCTGCGGGGCTCAGAAGGGCAGTGGAAAAAAATGTTTGTCTTACAGTCACACGTTTTGCATACAGTATAATGTCCTGGGAGGGAAGGCTGACAAGGGGGAAAAAAAATCTTTGTTTTTTATTCAAAGATTTTTATTTTGTTTTTATTCAAAACCCTTTGTTTTTATTCAAAACCTTCTGAGCAGTTGAGATTTTCACATCAGTTCGGTTCCCTGTCAGACTGTGGACCCAGTTTCGCTCCTCTCCGTGCGGCGCTCCTCTCCGTATGGCTCTCCTCTACTGTTGAACCATCCGTGGTTCTCTGTTCTCAGCCCCGCTGGTCTAAGCTCCCCTCTGCTGTCAAGCTTTGCCTGGAGCTAGCCCGGCCCACCTGGTGGTCCCATCTCTTGGGCTAACTGGCTTTTTTCTCCTCTCTATTCGGCCACCTAGTGCACAAATGGAAAGATTTTTTTACAGAGCTTCGTGTTGAGTGATTTTCAAATCCTTTCTAGAAGCACCAGCTGTACAGTGAGTGTAAAAACTCATGAAAATGGAGTTCTCCGGCTAGAGCAGAGTCAGGAGAAGAAGGGCTGACTGCAGACTGCTCATTCATCATTTAATAGCCAGAAGTCTCTCCAAGGTGGAACAACATTGGGAAACTTGTGATTTAGCTCAAAACCCTCAATCCTCAAACCAGGAAACTGAGCTAAAGGAATGGAAGTGACCGAGATGGAGTGGGGTAGGGGAGTTTCCCTGGGGAGGGGTAGACAGCTTAGAAGTCTCTGTGCTCGGTCTCATCCGCTTCCTTCTGATGTTCCAGGCACACTCAGGCTTCTTGTCACATTCTCCTCGTCCTTCCACAGCTTCATGTGCTTCCTGTCCCTGGAGGCCCCTGCCAGCCTGTCTCCATCCTCTGGGAAAGTCTATCCAGACCTCTCGGGTCCAGCATCCTCACTCCAGAGCCCACTGTCTTCATGGCACATGACACTGCGTCTCATTATCTGCTTGTCTGGACACCTGTCAAGTATGTGAACATGTGTGAATTTTGCCTCCCCCGTAAGACTGAGAGTTCCTGGGACCAGTCTGCACCTTTCTAGGCTTCTGAGTCCTTGCATCCCACCCTGTATTACTTGATGCAGGGGTTACCTATGGTCAATCTGCACTCAGTGATTGAGTTGATCTTATGTTTATAGAAAGAGAAAGTTCTAGAAGTTTGGCTTATGCGAAAGAACTGTGTGATGGCATAGGTATCCCTGACTTTTCAGTGGTCCCGCCTTTCCCTGTCCTGCTCCAGATGGCTCACCCATTGACTTTTACGTTCTACCGCACCTGCATGAAAGTCACCACCAGCCTCCTTTCAGCCTGTAGGTGCTGAGTGGCTGCAGCACCTGAGACTCAGTGAGCAAACAGACCTAATCTCTCATCCCTTCAAGAAGGAATCCCATTTAAAAACACAAATAGGAGCCAGCTGTAGGATTCCCCTACGCTTCATTGTTTCCCCATGAGAGAGACTGAGATTGTTACCATGTAGACACCTAGTCGTTCCCAAAGGGTGGTCCCTTAACCAGTGATAGCAGAACTTAGTGGCTGGCACTGCAAATTTTGGGGTTCCACTTTACACCTTCTGAGTTAGAAACTCAGGCTGGGGTATGGTAATCTGTGTTTTAACAAGCACCCAAGGGAATTCTGACTTCTGAAACCATTTGGAAATCACTGGTTTAGGGAAATAACTTCTCTAGCTTCTAGAAAGAACCTAGAAGAGATCATCTTGTCCAGACTCTGGCCTTTAGGCAGGTGAAATCCTGCCCCTATTTTGTAGATGAGAAAACTGAAGCTCATAAAGAGAAGAAGAGTGTTGCCATGAAGACTCGTTTTTTAAATCCCTTGATTGAACCCTCTTTCTAACCTCAAATATGGCTATACACTACAGAAATACTATTCCTTATGCAGATAGAGATATATTTGTAGTACTTATCTAAACTTCTCTTGTGATGATCACTGTATGTAGTAGAAACAGATCTTTAAAAAAAAAGAAAAACCCAAAACTCCTGGTGTAAAAATACCCCCAGGGTATTTTAAAGCAATAAAACTGGCAGTGAAACTACCTACTGAGGATAGTGGGTCCTGTCCTGTTAACCGGAGTGGCCTTTATCTTGCTGAAGGGAAATAACTTGAATACATCAGACACTGGTGTTGGCCAGAGTGATTGTTCCCTAAGAGGATCCAGTGATGACAGAAATAGTCAGGGTAGGTTTAGGGCAGGGTCAGCAAACTGTGGTCACTGGCCAGTTTCAACCCACCACCTATTTTAACAAATGCAGTTTTATTAAAACAGTCATGCATGTTTGTTTATGCACCATCTGTGGCTCTGTTTGCATTGTAATGGCAGAATTAAGTAGCTGTAACAGAGATCTCAGGGCCCATAAAGTCTAAATTATGGCTATCTAGCGCTTCACTGGAAAAGTTTAGTGATCCCTGGTTTAGTGTATTAAGCTCAGGGCAGGATAACCAAAGAAGGGATCTGGAGAAAGGAATAGAAATGTGTTTCCCAAGACTCCTCTATAAAATTTTCACTTATGTTTACATTATTAAGTCATGCTTGCATAAGAACTGAGTGTGAGGTGTGGCAGAAAACACCTAAGAAATACATAGATAGATATACTTTCAGTATTGGATATGTCCACATGTGTGTGTTTATAAACACTAAATAATACACATGTATACAAGAATACACACATGTTACTTCTGCCTACTTTAAAAAGGGTTTGAGGCAACTTGAAATAAATGCACAAATATGTAAGAACTGAAGCCATTACAACAAGGCAAACAGTAGGAGCCAGGATATGAAGGTAGAGTGTAAAGTGAATGGATTAAGGAATCCTGCTGATGACATTGTCATTGAGCACAACACACATACGCCTGAGCTTCCTGGTAACCAGGGCAAAGAAGAAAGAAAGCACACTGGGTTGCAGAACTCTTTGATTGTAAAAAGCAGATGAGTTCAAACGGAGACGTGGACCCTTTGCTGCTTGTATAGGTGCTTTGAAATATACACTCTCTGACTTAGGATAATTCAACTGACAATTTTTTGACTTGACGATGATGTGAAAGTAATATGAATTTAGTAGAAACCTCCCTTTGAGTTTTGGATTTTGATCTTTTCTCGGGCTAGCAACACAGTCCTGATGCTGGGCAGTGGTGGCGGCAGTTCCCAGTCGGCCTCAAGATCACCAGGGGAAACGACAATTCTGTTCTGTACTTTCAGGGTAGTTTTCAATAAATTACCTGAGATACTCAGCACTTATTATAAAATAGGCTCTGTGTCAGGTGATTTTGTCCAACTATAGGCTAATGTAAGAGTTCAAGCACGTTTAAGGTAGGCTTGTCTAAGCTATGATTCTTGGCAGGTTAGGTGTATCAAATACATTTTCGATTTTCAAATTATAAAAATTACTTTCAATTTACGATGGGTTTATCAGAGCATAATTCTACTCTAGTTCAGCAAATGATTGTAACCTATGAATTGAAAGTATGACATGGCAGTGACTTAGGATAAAAGCATTTTAACAAGTGGAAAATACTGAAATATTTAAAAAGACATGTTGTTTTATGATTTTCAGTGACACAGAACTAATGATAGGTAAATACTAGGGAAGCAAGAGATTCAAGGGAAAAAAAGAAGGAGAAGTAAATGGCAACCCACTTCAGTATTCTTGCCTAGAGAATTCTCTGGACAAAGGAGCCTTGCTGGCTACAGTCCATGGGATTGCAAAGAATCGGACACAACTGAACGACTAATGCTTTCACTTTTACTTTCCTAACCTCTAGGGTCTTCCAGTAGAGTTGAAGGACTAGAAAGCTCTTTAATTTACACGGTGCTTAACGACTCAATTATGGGCTGATGTGCTGGAGTCCAAGGGGTCGAAAAGAGATGGGACTGGGCAACTGAACAACAACAGTAAGGACTCAGTTGTCATTCAAAGAAGAGAGGTGGGTCTGTACTTTTTTGCAAAGCTGAGGAAAGGTCTTTCCATTATCAATAAAAAAGACACGAGAAGATAAAGAATGATGTGGTCCACATCATCCATTGGGTGTACGGGAGCTTACTATGCTGCCCTCAGGAAGCTTATAGTTGGGTGAGATGGCAATTAAATAAGTGATTAAAATATAACATGGCTGATGTTAATAACAGATGATTCAAGGCGCTACACGTGCACAGTGGGAATACTCGAACTCACCTGTCCCTCTCTAGGACTTCCTTGAGGTGACCTCTTTGATGTCTGCATTAGTTTAATGAGCAAAAATCCACCCAAACTCTACTAGGTTGTCTTATTGCCTTTCTTTTCCAGTTTAAAATATTTTAGCATCCCTCCTGGCCTGTGGAACCCTGGTTGTGTTTCCTTTGCAAGGCATCCCTGGCCTTCCCCTAAGTTTCATTTTCAACCTCTGATCCCACATAAACCTTCCCGCCACTCCAGGTGCAGTTTATGCTGATCCCCTGACCTGCTAATCTCTCTCCTGAATCCATTTCTCTGCAGGCAGCATCCTCACTTCAACATAAAATTCCCTGTCTTATATCTCTTGCTCCAACAATTCAACAGGTTTTTTTTTTTTTTTTTTTAAGTTGCTGTTCAAATGTTATCTCTTCTCTGAGCTTCCACTCCCAACTTCTAGTAAGAAATATTAATATATCCCTCTTTTCTCTGTAGGACTTCATAGCACACTTATATCTCCAAGCAATAATGATGAGAGTAATAATTATTTTATGATTACAACTACCACTTACACTTAATGAGTTCATATTGTATGCCACACACATTACATTGATAATGTCATATGTTAGTTTTTACAACTATCCCATAAATGGTGTTATTCCCATTTGGCAGATAAGGAAGCTTAGACTTGGAGCTGGCATTCTGACACAGGTCTGCCTGATGGCAGAGCAAGTTGCTGTAAGCACTGTGTGATTATATTGCCTGTACTCTAGGAAGCTAGGCTTCCCTGATGGCTCAGAGGCTTCCCTGATGGCTCAGTGGGTAAATAATCTGTCTGCAGTGCAGAAGACTCAAGGAGATGTGAGTTAGATCCCTGGGTCAGGAAGATTCCTGGAGGAGGAAATGGCAACCAGCTCCAGTATTCTTGCCTGAAAAATTCCGTGGACATAGTAGACTGGCAGGCTACAGCCCAAAACGGTCACAAAGAGTTGGACACGACTGAGCATCTGAGCACTCTGGGTAGCTACCGAGGGCTTCGTTCCCCTAGATGGACTGTAATCACCTTGAGAACACAGCGTGTCCCTGCAGGAAATGACTTACACGTGTCCGCAACTAGCAGGCACCCAATAAATGCTTAATCTATGATCTACCTACCCAACCCATTTAAAATACATAATATTGCTGAAAAACACCATTTAAAAAGTTTTTCGTAAATGAGTTCTAAACATGAGCCTGTCTCAGAGAAGAGATCCCAGGCCTGGTCCCCTCCCCAGTTCTTGCTGCCTTCCGTCTTCCAAATTCCTGCCTCTCTCCCTACCCCAGTCCTTGCTTCTAAGCATATGTGTCTAGAAATGGAAGCAGAGAGAAACTCTGACGTAGAGATGTCAAAGGACATTAGGGAGTTCTTGGAATGTACTCGGTGAATGAAGAATCAGATGAACAGATGTTATTTGGAGGAAAGGAGAAAGAGAAAGTGTGGAGAGGGAGCAGCAGAAGTCTGGAAACTTTTCAGAAGGTCAGGATCTGTTCTTTTGAAGAGAAGAATGCCTTGTTTCTGAGATAGTCAAACTTTTTTCATGTAAGTCCAGCCCCTATTCTGATTGTGTTAGATTTTCGGACTTCACTGAGGGTGGAGATTGACACTGAAAGATGTCCCAAAGTGTTGTTTCCTGATGTTAACAAAACCAGGAAATGACCTTTTCTTTTCTCTTTAAAGTGAGCTAACTTTTTTTTTTTCAATTTCTACGAAATCTGCAGCTCAATTGGTCTTTGTTTTGAAGTAAAAATCGATTTATCCCTGGAATAAACAATTCAAATTAAATAGGTGCTTTAACCGGTGCAGTGCTGCATACTTTTAGTTGTAAAGAGCCAAGCAAAGGAGAAAAGATGTGGACCACAGCAGAATGCACCAATCCATTTTTTGTGGCTGTTATTTTTACTAGAAAGGAGAGCAGAGAAGTCCGAACCTAATCTAACTTCTCAACACCAACTTTTCAGTTGTGCAAAGAAAGAGGGTATTGGCAGATGAAAAATGCCAAAATGTGAGTGCTTGCACAGGGCATAATCCAGGAAGTGGGGCGATAAGGGTGTGAAAAAACAGAAAAGTGGGTAGTGGAGCACTCTCCGGGAAAGGCATTGACGGTGAAGCTACAGAGGAGGGCAGATGTTTGGAGAGGGCTTAGAGAAGTGTCCTGAAAACACATGCCCGACTTCAAATCCCTTCTCCTTCCTTCTACTCAAAAATGAACATCTGTTGAGCACTTGCAGTAAGATGCTTGTGATTTTTGAGAGGGAGCCTACGTAGTCACCCCAAGTCTCAGCTGTTTTTGTTGGTAATATGACAATAATCATTGTCACTTTTAGGGTAGTTAAAAGATCTTGGAACACCTCCTGGTACACAGCGGGTACTTGGTTTACATTTGTTGGAAAGATCTGAACTTTTCTTCTGTTGACTTGAAGTGTTAGATGCTAGTTTAGTGAAATACACCACTGGGTGCATAGGCAGGCAACAGAACTCTTCCTCCATCGTCCCCCGTCCCTCACCAAAGATGTCTATTCTCTTTCCTTTCTTCTGCTTTCTCTCCTCCCAAACTCTTTCCCTTTCTTTTCTCATCTGTCCTTGTGCCCTTCTTGGTTTAACTTCCCAGCTGCAATTTAACCAAGCATATTTTATCTCTTTTATTTTCATGTTGCGTGTCTTTTTGTTGGTCCCTAATTGTTTATAATGAATATGTATTGCTTTTTGTAAAGAAGATACTGGAAACAACCTATAATCCACATCCATAGGGAGATCACTAGCAGTACTTGGGATTGTATTAAATATATATTATACTGTTGTTTGCTTTTTAAATGTGTGTAGTTTCCCATAGGTCATAGGAAATATGTTATTTTCTTGTCTGAATATCATACTATCTTTCACTACCTCTTTCCAGGGAATGTGGAATATATAAAAAATAAAATTAAGTTTCTCCCTCTGAAACCAGCCTACAAGGTGGTTAGCATCTGCTCTGTGCCCTTTCCTTCCTGACTTGTACAGTTGCTCTCTGGGATATCCCATTCTGTCCTTCAGGTCAAGAAATGTAGGCAGTAACTGACAAATAGCTGGACAAGCTGAAAATCTTCTATAGGAACTGAGAAAGCACAGTGCATCAGTATAAGGGGGCTTCCCAGGTGGCACTAGTGGTAAAGAATCTGCCTGCCAATGCAGGAGGCGTAAGGGACTCTGGTTCAGTCCCTGGGACAGAAAAATCCCTTGGAGGAGGGCATGGCAACCTACTCCAGTATTCTTGCCTGGAGAATTCCATGGACAGAGGAGCCTGGCAAGCTACAGACCATAGGGTCACAAAGAACCAGGCATGACTAAAGTGACTTAGCACACACACACACATAGGTACAAGAGACTCATCTGCCAGTTTGGCAAAACTTTAGAATATGCCCTACACTTAAAGGACTGATACCCAGGTGTGGCTTGGTAAGGTGTACTTAATGGTAAGCTCCTCCCATGAGGTCCTGCCTTTGATTTCCCTGTGAATGCCCGTTGGAGCATCCAGACTGAGCAAAATCAGCCCAGCTCTCCTGGACTTTCATGGGACCAGAGAGGCCTGTACCCCAGAGGCCATATGGCTTTGCCTTTCTTTCCTCTTTTTCTTCTTTGAAGTGATGGAACTTGATAAGCACTTTTGGGGGGAGAAAATAAAGCTCCGAATTGGATACATTTAAAACACTGTGGAAGCTGTAGTCCCTGTTGCATTGGGCAAAGAGTTACTTGATTAATTAGGTGAAAATAAAAGGACCTCATCATTCTTATAGGGTTATCTGGAAAACATCATAATGTTGTGATTAAAGAATTACAAATAAAAAGTGGAAACAACAAGGGGAAAATATGCACGGATGTTGATTTGATCTGGGAATGTATAAGAGCTTCTTAGAAGCGGCAGCAATTGGTTATGACCGTGCTACCTGACCACTGGTTCTAGTCCTGGGCTCATCTGTACTACTGCTTCTCAAACTTTAATTATGCATAGGAATTGCCAGAGGATTTTGTTAAAATGCTGATTCTAATTCAGGAGATCTGGACTGGGGCTGACTCTTAACGAGTTCTGGGTAATGTTGATGCTATCTCTCCAAGGGCCATGCTTTGAATAGCAAGGAAAAATAACCGGATCTACACAACCACAGAGACATGCCTCAGCTAGAATATAGCAGAGGAAATATAGCAGGCTGAGAGGCGGCACCATATGTCTCTTCACTAAGCCTTCATGGCAGCTCCCCAGCAACACCAGTATTGGCCCTGTAATGACTGCACAGTTGGGTATAGGGGCCACTCTGGTTTAAAAGCCCAAAGCTCCACCGGAACCAGTGTCTGTACGCACAGCTTCCACGTCCCACATGGTGAGAAGCCTAAATCTATGGCTTTCCACCCAGCATTCATAGCTCGTTCACAGTTGCCCCAGTCTAGAGGCAGTTTATCATTTAAAGATCATTTTCCCATTCACAGTGTCATTCCGCCTTCATCGGGGAGTAGTGCTTTGAAGTTAATGTGTAGTCACTTTCCTGTGGAGAAAACAAAGGCATTTTGTTAAACGTTTGCTCATGCTCCCCAAATTGTTTTTGTTTCTGAAGATCGTCATGAAGTCTATGACAGTCTGTTGCCCTTACAGAGAGAGTGGAGCCATGTGGCTAGTTTGAAGCGATGAAATATGATGAGGAGGTACGAGTTGGCATATTTCTCTGAGCTCCTTCTTAGCTACTGGGGTGGGGACAGAGGATACAGCAAAGGACCCCAGGGAAGATGTTGGGGGTGGGGTGGAAGATGGTGGAGTCTCAAGGTGAAAGGAGAATAAAAGTTTGAACAGAGAGATGTCTGGTAAGTGTTGCTTTATATTGTGTGAGATATAACCAGCTTACCCTGCAATGTATTGTTTAAACCAGGAAACCTAACAGGAAAAGGGGGTCTTCTAATATTAATTTCACTGAAATACACTGGGACAATAGGTCTAAAGGAGCACTGTCCTAGCTAAACCTCAATACATATGGTCTGTCTAGATATAATCCATTTTGTGATCAGCCAACAGATTTGTCGATAAAGCAGTATGGTTAAGCATTGCTTTTGGAGCTGTGTGAATGTGTGGGAGTGAGGAATTTAATGAAATGCTGAGTTCAGCTTCCAGGTAATATGCAAAGTCAAGGACCGTCCATGGTAATCTGTTCATGTTTGAGAAAATGCAGAGCTAAACAGGTGAATTTCCCATGTCATCTCATAAGCTAAGGGAGGAGTAGGGCCTCAAACACTTGTTGCCTTCATTTCTTTTCCTGTTGTTCTACTCTGCCTCTCTGTATTAGCAGGATACTACTCGGATATGCAGCAGGAACAAGTTAGCCCCAGACTGTCAGGAACTTAACAAAATCAGAATTTCTCACTTATGTGAACTCTTATGAGTGACAGATGGCCCTCGCGGCCTCCAAGCACTGGAAGATTGCACACGGGATATTGATGGGTCAGGCCAGGGAGTGGCTTATGCCACTGCTGCCTGCAATTCTGTCGGTCAGAACTCAGTCATAGGACCACAATCTAAATACAGGGGAGGCTGAAAAATGTAGCCTTTCTGTGTGTACAGGAAGTAGAGTGGCGAACAAAAAGCCTTTTCTCCACACACTCTCTCAGAACTATGTTTAACAGTTGGTGTTAACAGTTGCACAGGAAACTATATAGATGAGACCGAAGGCCTCATGAGTATAGCCTGGTATCCCCCATTTCCACTCCTGCTCTCCATAGAAGACTGTATTAGTCTGCTCTGGCTGCTAAAACAAAACACCACAGACTGCGAGGCTTAAACACCAGGCATCTATTTCTTACATCTCTGGAGACTGGGAAGTCCAAAATCAAGGTGCCACCAAGGTTGGGTCTGATGAGAGCACCCTTCCTGTACTGCAGATGGCTGCTTTTTTGCTGTGCCTCACACAGCAGAGAGAAAGAGAAAACCCGCTGTTCTCGTCTTAAAAGATCACTAATCCCATCATAAGGAACCTGCCCACATAGTCTCATCTCAATCTAATTATCTCCAAAGTTCCCATCTCCTAATAGTATCACACTTAGGGTTAGGACTTCAACATATTAATTTTGGGAGGACATAAACATTCAGTCCAGGGCTTCCCAGGTGGCTCAGTGGTAAAGAATCCACCTGCCAATGCAGGAGACACAGGTTCGATCCCTAGTCCAGGAAAATCCCCTGGAGAAGGAAATGGCAATGCACTTCAGTATTACTGCCTGGGAAATCCCATGGACAGAGGAGCCTGGCAGGCTAAGGTTCATGGGGTAGCAAAAGAGCTGGACACAGACTTAATCACTAAACAGCAACACAACAAACATTCAGTCCATAACAGAGACCTTCTGCCAAGACCCAGGATATACAGTTGGAAATAGAGATATGTGGGTTCTGGCCCACTTGTGACTCTGGGAACTGGGATCTCTGGTCATGTGGTACTCAATGCATCAACTTCCTCAAATACTTACTTTTAGAGCTCTGGAAATAATGAACGTGAAAAAGTGTAAGGAAAGGAGTGGTGATTACTGTGCCACAGAGGAGGCAAGATTGTCTGTTCATCTTTTCCTTTAACATGTCTTTTGACCACTAAGTGTGAAACAGTTTGCCTAGAAACTAGGAATACAATGGTGATTAACAATAAATTCGCTTGCTGCTCAAATCCTCACAGAATTTCTTTTGCCTATTTAGAGCACATGCATTGTTTTGTGATGACAGTTGACCCTTGAAAAACTCAGCTTTGAGCTGCATGGTCCGCTTACATGCAGAGTTTTAAATACTGCAGTGCTACATGCTTTCCGGTTGGGTGACTCTGAGGATGCAGAACAGCAGATATGGAGGAACTGGATTCTAGAGGGTGCACCACAAGCTGTACTCGGATTTTCAACTGCACATTGGATTGGCGCCTCCATCCCTTCGTGTTGTCCAAGGGTTAATGATATTCGGATCATACCGATTGTGGTTAGTGCAGTGAGAGAAAGTTACCCAGTTACATGAATGGGCGTGCTTGGGTCACTTGATCTTGTTTAGGGGACATAAAATCTTCCTGGAGCAAGTGATATATGATTAGAGATCTGAAGGATAATTTGGAAGTAATCACTAATGATGATGATAATACTTCTTGAGCTTTTACTGTGTGTCAGGAGCTATTGTATGTGCCTTACATGTATGATATCAGTTATCTTACTGCCTTGATTCTTCCTCCAACCAATTTAAGATTCAGGTGTTAACTTTAGCCTGTTTTTTACAGAACAAGTTGGAGAAAAGAGGGGTGCATCTTCCAGTAAAATGGGCCCCAAACACAAGAATCTTGTGGTTGCAGAGAATTGGCACATGAGTCATTTGAGGAGCTGAGAGAAAGATGAAGTGTTTGGAATCATATTGTGTAAAATGCTATCAGGAAAAAGACCTCTCCTCTTCTCATGAAAGTGTGAATGTGTTGGGGGATAGGGGAGAGAAGCAAATGTGAACATTTGTGTTTTGGTATCAGATTCAGCTATCAATAAAATACACTTACCAGGTAATATGTAGAACTCCATTTAAAAGCTTTGTCTGTGTTCTTCAGAATGGGACTGCAAGAGCTCAGAGAAATTGAGGCTTTTGGAAGATGCAGAAAACCCTTAGGCCAGGAGGAGGGAATTTAGAGTTTTCTACCACTTACCTTCTTTTGAAGCTATTAAGCTGGATATGGGAGCTACTGACTTTTATTGAGAAGAAAGGGTGGCAGGGAGGAATTCTTCCACTTGACCTTATTTCAATCTGCAATGTGGATTGGGGGTGATAACAATTTTGAATAATACAGCGATAGCTTATCTAGTCTGGCTCAGCTTGTTTTCACAGCAAGTTAATAGGAAGGACATTTTTTCTTCTCTTCTTAGAAAATGATCAGCTCTTTTTGAAGTTAGAGTGATTTTTCTATGCTAGGCAGCATTTTGTTTTCATCGAATTGACTTTGATGTGAAATTTCCTGGCATTTCTTAATTCTGTAAAGAAGGTTTCTCCCTTTGAAATTGAAATGTGTACGTGCGTAATTATATGTGCTACCGTGTCTCTGGCTGATGAATGCGTTCACACATTCACTAGCAAGTATTTATTCAGCACCTCCTATATGTTAGATTTTGAGAGTGCTGCAGTGGGCACAAGGGATTTCCGTGGCCATGGAGTTTACCATCTGAAAGTGCTTATAGACATTCAGCAAAAAGATATGAAAGTGAAAATTGTATCAAACACTAAAAAGGAAAAGAATGTATTTCTATGAGGCAGAATAAAATAGGAGGATCTACCTGAGAATGGATGGCATGCTGGTTAGTTTCTGCTCATCTCTGCCATCTTTTTTCCCACCTTTCTTCATCCTTCTGGGGAGGCTAGCCTTCAGGGACTGCCTTAAAAGGCTCCTTTGCTCCCAGTGGGAGGCTGGCTATTTGGATGGTGGGAGAAGAATGAAGCTGGGGTATTTACTTCCTTAGTTGCTTTCTCTACAGACCCCCCTGCTTAGTTGTGGCTCTCTACAGAGGGCCACCAAAACTTTAAGGTAACCTTCTCTTACCTCCTCTCTCCAGGTTCTGGTACATCCTCCCTTCCTGCGTCCGGCCTGAGAGAGGTAATGGACCCCTCCTGTTGGTGTCCCTAAAGCCTGTCCAGACCTCTGGATTGTTGTTGTTCAGTTGC
Organism: Ovis aries; assembly: GCF_016772045.2. NCBI lineage: Eukaryota > Metazoa > Chordata > Mammalia > Artiodactyla > Bovidae > Ovis > Ovis aries. Next base: position 8,841,514 of record NC_056055.1, on the reverse strand, counting down.
TCAGTTGTGTTTGACTCTTTGAGATTCCATGGACTGCAGCATGCCAGGCTTCCCTGTCCTTCACCATCTCCTGGAGCTTGCTCCAACTCATGTCCATGGAGTCAGTGATGCCATCCAACCATCTCATCCTCTGTTGTCCCCTTCTCCTCCTGCCTTCAATCTTTCCCAGCGTCAGGGTCTTTTCCAATAAGTTGACTCTTCGCATCAGGTAGCCAAAGTATTGGAGCTTCAGCTTCACCATCAGTTCTTCTAATGAATATTCAGGATTGATTTCCTTTAGGATTGACTAGTTTGATCTCCTTGCAGGCCAAGGGACTCTGTATAGAGCCCCTCTATCACCTTTTTAGCTGCCTTAACATGTGACACCTGCTTCCTGCCAGGGTCCAGACTGATAGGTATCCAAAAGGGTTTTTCTGAGGATGTGGCTTTTAAGTTGAAACCTGAAGTGCCAAAAACTGTGGACTAGGAAATTAATGGGAGGAAGTGGGTTTTAGAAGAGGGAAGAGTGTGTGTGAAAGCCCTGAAGCCAGACAGAGTTTTATATGCTCAAGGGACTTATCAGGGAGAGACACACATATAAGGCAAAGGGAAGGTAGCACCAAATGAGGCTGGAGAAGTGAACAGGGACAATCACTCCTGGCTTTATAGCTGCTATTAGGGAGTTTGGGTTTAATCTGAGTGCAGTGGAAGTCATTGATGGAGTTTAGTCAGGGATCAGATATGTCAGGATCAGATACGGTATACCTGTCTGTTAGTTTGTTTGAGGCCATTAGTTGACGCTAACACTAACTGTATGCCAGGACCTGTGCAGAGGGTGGGGGTGAGAGAGGCAGGTGTAGAGGCATAAAGACATAGCCCTTCCCTCAGGTAGGAAGAGGACTGGGAACACTGGCAGAGTTATTTGTACATGTTCGTGAGTGTATGCTGAGTCGCTTCAGTTGTGTCTGACTCTTTAAAACCCCATGGGCTGGAGCCAGCCAGGCTCCTCTGTCCATGGGATTCTCCAAGCAAGAAGATTGGAGTGGGTTGCCGTTTCCTCTTCCAGGGGTTCTTCTCAGCCCAGGAATTGAACCTGTGTCTCCTGTGGCTCCTGCCTTGCAGACGGACTCTACCGCTGGGCCACCGAGAAAACCCAGAATATGTACATACAGAATGATAATAAGAAGACATGATTCAAGTAGTGTAAGAGGGCGCACCAGAGACAGTGGAGATGAGTAGAGAAGAATTCCTGGGGATGGTAGCATTTGAATGGGGCTTTAAAGAATAGATAGATCTTAGATATTGATGATGGGGAGGCATTCCAGGGAAAGAGAACTGTATTGGCAATACTGTTCAAAGTAGCTAGTATGTGTACCAGTGACAGAGAAACTTCTGTCTGAATGTAAACCAATCCTTTGCTTCTTTCATAAAGAGAGTTTTGCGATGGACTGCATGAATCGCAAGTTGGAATCAATCAATCAAATCTTGCCAGGAGAAATATCAATAACCTCAGATATGCAGATGACACCACTCTATATAATGGTTGAAAGTAAAAAGGAACTGAAGAGCCTCTTGCTGAGGGTAAAAGAGGAGAGTGAAAATGCTGGCTTGAAATTCAACATCAAAAAAACAAAGATCATGTCATCCAATCCCATCACTTCATGGCAAATAGAAGGAGAAAAAGTGGAAGCTGTGACAGATTTTATTTCCTTGGACTCCAAAATCTGTGCAGATGATGACTGCTGTCATGAAATTAAAAGATGCTCCTCAGAAGAACAAGCTATGACAAAGCTAGACAGTGTATTAAAAAACAGAAACATCACTTTGCTGAAAAAGTCCCTATAGTCAAAGCTATGATTTTTCCAGTTGTCACGTACAGATATGAGAGTTGGGCCATAAAGAAGACCGAAGACTGAAGAACTGATGTTTTTGAATTGTGGTGCTGGAGAAGACTCTTGAGAGTCCCTTGGACAGCAAGGAGATCAAAGTGGTCAATCCTAAAGAAAATCAACCCTGAATATGCATTGGAAGGACTGATGCTGAAGCTAAAGCTCCAATACTTTGGCAACCTGATGTGAAGAGTCATTAGATAGCATCGCAGACTCAATGGACATGAATTTAAGCAAACTGAGAGATAGTGGAGGACAGAGTGGCCTGGTGTACTACAGTCCATGGGGTCACAAAGAGTCAGACACGACTTAGCGACTGAACGGCAACAACACCTCTGGCATTCGGAAGTAAAGGAGTTTGGTAAAGTGGGCTGTAGCCAGATCACAGAAAGACGCAAACAGCAGGGTAAAGAGTTGGGATTCTAGGCTGTGGACAGGGATGGGATGGACACTGGGCATTTTTGAGAAGAATGGCAAGTTTAGAGCTGTGTTTAGAAACGTAGTGAAGCAGAACAAGGCAGGATAACTCTAAGGGGAAAAGTGTGAGGCAGTGATTAGAGATCCAGTTCTCTCTTATGTGGTCTTATTAATTTTTTAATAGTTGATTTGCAAAATTCTGAGTTAGTTTCTGCTGTACAGCAAATTGATTCTGTTAATTTCAGAAATCACAGCAAATTGATTCATATAAATACATTCTTTTCTATGTTCTTTTCCATTATGGTTTACGCCAGGACGTTGAATGTAGTTCCCTGCACTGTACAGTTCAGTTCAGTTCAGTTGCTCAGTTGTGTTCGACTCTTTGCGACCCCATGAATCGCAGCACGCCAGGCCTCCCTGTTCATCACCAACTCCCGGAGTTCACTCAGACTCACGTCCATCGAGTCCGTGATGCCATCCAGCCATCTCATCCTCGGTCATCCTCTTCTCCTCCTGCCCTCAATCCCTCCCAGCATCAGAGTCTTTTCCAATGAGTCAACTCTTCGCATGAGGTGGCCAAAGTAATGGAGTTTCAGCTTTAGCATCATTCCCTCCAAAAGAAATCCCAGGGCTGATCTCCTTCAGAATGGACTGGTTGGATCTCCTTGCGGTCCAAGGGACTCTCAAGAGTCTTCTCCAATATCACAGTTCAAAAGCATCAATTCTTTGGCACTCTGCCTTCTTCCCAGTCCAACTCTCACATCCATACATGACCACAGGAAAAACCATAGCCTTGACTAGACGGATCTTAGTCGGCAAAGTCATGTCTCTGCTTTTGAATATGCTGTCTAGGTTGATCATAACTTTTCTTCCAAGGAGTAAGCGTCTTTTAATTTCACAGCTGCAATCACCATCTGCAGTGATTTTGGAGCCCCCAAAAATAAAGTCTGACACCATTTCCACTGTTTCCCCATCTATTTCCCATGAAATGATGGGACCAGATGCCATGATCTTCGTTTTCCGAATGTTGAGCTTTAGGTCAACTTTTTCACTCTCCACTTTCACTTTCATCAAGTGGCTTTTTAATTCCTCTTCACTTTCTGCCGTAAGGGTGGTGTCATCTGCATATCTGAGGTTATTGATATTTCTCCCGGCCATCTTGATTCCAGCTTGTGTTTCTTCCAGTCCAGCGTTTCTCATGATGTACTCTGCATAGAAGTTAAATAAGCAGGATGACAATATACAGCCTTGACGTACTCCTTTTCCTATTTGGAACCAGTCTGTTCCGTGTCCAGTTCTAACTGCTGCTTCCTGGCCCACTGCACAGTAGCGCCTCGCTTTCCATCCGTTCTATTGTGCATAACAGTTTGCGTTCGCTATCCCCCAAACTCCCAGTCTGCTCCTCTCCCAACCTCCTCCCCGCTGGCTACCATTCTGTTAGTCTGTTTCTCCTTTGTAGACCTGTTCATTTGTGTCGTATTTTAGGTTCCATATACACGTGATTTCATGCGGTATTTGTCTTTATCTGACTTGCGTGATGACCTCTAGTTGCATGCATGTTGCTGCAGGTGGCATCATTCAGCTCTTCTTCGTGGCTGAGCAGTATTCCATTATACACATAGGCACTGCCTCTTCTTTATCCACCCACCTGTCGATGGACTTTAGGTTGTCTCCACATCTTGGCTACTGTGAATAGTGCTGCCAGAAACATAGGTGGGAACGTATCTTATCAAATTATAGTTTCGTCTGGGTATATGCCTAGGAGTGGGATTGCTGGGTCATATGGTAATTCTGTTTTTTATCTTCTGAGGAACCTCCACAATATTTTACACAGTGGTGAGACCAAATTAAATTCTTATCAATAGTGTCAGAGGGTTCCCTTTTCTCCACATCCTCTCCAGAGTGTGTTATTAATAGGCATTTTAATGATGGCCATTCTGACTGGTGTGAGGTGATACCTAACTGTAGTTTTGATTTATATTTATCTAATGATTATTGATGTTGACCGTCTTTTCATGTACCTCCTGGCCATATGTATGTCTTCTTTGGAGAAATGTCTATTTAGGTGTTCTGCCCATTTTTTGATTGAGTTGTTTGGGTTTTTTGGTAGTTGTGGAGTTGTATGAGCTGTCTGTATATTTTGGAAGTTAAACCTTGGTCGGTCGCATCATTTGCAAGTAATTTCTCTCATTCTGTAGGTTGTCTTTTCTTTGTTTATGGCTTCCTTTTCAGTACAGAAGTTTGTAAGTTTGATTATGTCCCACTTGTTAATTTTTGCTGTTATTTCTATTGCCTTTGGAGACTGACCTAAGAAAACTTTGGTACAACTTATGTTTTGCCTATCATCTCGTCTAAGAATTTTAACATGTGATATATTTCGGTCTTTAAGCCACTTCGTGTTTATTTCTGTATACAGTGTGAGGATGTGTTCTAACTTCATTGATTTACATGCAGCTGGCTGACTTTCCCAACACCATTTGCTGAAGAAACTACCTTGTTCCCATTTTATATTCTTTCCTCCTCCAAGATTAATTGCCCACAGGTGTGCGGATATGTTTCTGGGCTCTCTGCTCTATTCCACTGATCCATGTGTCTATTTTTGTGCCAATACTATAATGTTTTGATTACTGTTGTTGTTGTTTATTTTTTTGAATGATGTTAACATAATTTATTCATCTGATAGTTTATGCAGCACAGTTTCTTACTAAGTCATGTCCAACTCTTTTGTGACCCCATGGACTATAGCCCACCAGGCTCCTCTGTCCATGGGATTTCACAGGGAAGGATACTTTAGATGCCCTTCTCCAGGGGATCTTCCTGACCCAGGGATCAAACTTGAGTTTCCTGCATTGGCAGGTGGATTCTTTACTGATGAACCATTCGGGAAGTCCCTTTGATTACTATAGCTTTGTAGTTTTATCTGAGGTCTGGGAAGGTTATGCCTCCTGCCTTATTCTTCTCCTCAGGATTGCCTTGACAATTTTGTGTTGTTTATGGTTCCATATAAATTTTAGGATTATCTGTTCTAGTTCTGTGAAAAATGTCATGAGTGATTTAATAGGGATCATGTTAAATCTGTAGATTGCTTCAGTATTATGGCCATTTTAACAATATTATTTCTTCCGATCCAAGATCATGGCATATCTTTCCATGTATGAATCATCTTCAGTTTCCTCCATCACTGTTTTATAGTTCTCAGCACATATGTCTTTCACCTCTTTGGTCAGATTTATTCCTAATTTTTAATTCCTAATTTTTTAAAAAAATTTTTTCTTTATTTTTTATTAACATTCCCTTTCTAATATATCATTGTTAGTGTAAAAAATGCAACTGATTTCTGTATCCTGCTACCTTGCTGAATTAATTTATCAAGTTTTATTCATTTAACAACAGTTGTTTCTATCTTTGAAATGATGGCTGTGGCCTAAAATGTGGTGTTATTTTCTCAGTCCTTTTTCCATGCTAATTTTTGATATTCTGGAACAAAGTGAGATATCTTCAATGAAATAAAACAATATTCTTGATGGCAAAAGTGAATTGTAGTCGCTAATTTTTGGCTTGTTAATTTGGTGGCGAGAAGGAGGGTATAGTGCTCTATTCTGTAACCTTTGTGAACTTTGGCACTTTACAGAATTTTACTAGAACCCATCACTTCCTAAGCAATGTCAGAGAATCATGCAGAGAAACTTGGTGGATTAACAGCACTGTGCTTATTTGTAGATAAAAGGGAGCAGTCATTTTAATTAACAAAGGTCCAGAGTAGGATTTATAGAAGAGAAGGAAGAGAGGGGGAGGGAAACAGAAGCAAGCAAAACTGCAGGCAATCTAGGAAAGAGAACTCAGGGGCACATTTTCTGGGCAAACTGATTGGCTGGCATCAAGCAGATAGTCAGTGTGAACGGTATCCTTGAGAAGACTGGGTAGGGATGACCAAAAAAAAAAACCCCAAAAAACCAAACCCAAAACCCCTTCCAGTTGTTGACAAATTCTCTGGAAAACCTAAAGAGTTTAGCTGTGGAACATACACGACAGACTGGGTGCCTGTGCGTTTGGAGTGATTCAGAGTGCTTCTGAGCAGAGGCAATAGCATTTACGAAAGCACTGAGGCTGGGATGAACCTGGCATGATTGAGGATCTGAAAGATGGCTCTGTGGCAGGAATACAGGGAGAGGAGGAAGGCTATAGCTTCAGCCTGGAGGCCCCTCTGTGGGTCCTGGAATCAACTGGCTGCCAACATCATCATTACTATGGTCCACATCATCACAGCTGCCGTTTTTGGAGCTCTCAGTATATCAGGCTCAGCGGTAGTACTTTCCATATATTATCCTATATGAACTTCCCTCAAACCCATGGAGACTGCCATTGTCATCCCCATTTTGCCAGTGAAGATACTGAGGTTCACAGAAGATACTGAGATTCGCTCACTTGCCCAGGTTCCACAGTTAGTAAGTGGCAGAAAGGAACCAATTCCAACTTAATGTACAACCTCAGACTTTATACGCATTGCTTATTGCCATGGTCCTCTATTCCTCCTTGACTCCAGCTCTCAGCTAAGTGTAAATCCATGTTTATTCAGCTGATTATTGCTCTGATTATCATTTTGCTCAGCAGATGCCAGTTTTAGGTCAGTGCTTTCCCCAAAAGTGGCACCCAAATAAGACACTCTGCTTCCTTAAATAGGAATCTATATTCTAGACAATGAAATAGAACTGAGCTAAGCTATTGAATGAATGATGGAGCCAAATGAATTGCTCACAGATGACTATTCAAGAACAGGGAGAACTGCTTCCTTTTTTTAACTTTTTATTTTGTATTGGGATGTAGATAATTAACAATGTTGTGAGAGTTTCCAGTGAACGTGTAGAGACTGGGCCATACATATACATGTATCCCTTCTTCCCTCAAACTCCCCTCCCGTCCAGGATGCCACATAGCATTGCCCAGGCTGCCACATAGCATTGAGCAGAGCTCGCGAGAATAGGATGAACCACTTCTGAAGTCTAGCACCTTCCTTTGCAGCTCATCACTTTGGCCATTGGCTGTCCCAGTGAGTCCTGCAGACCCTGAGATATGGCTTATGCATCTAAATGCTTTGAAACAAATTTGCCAATGTCCTTACTTACTAACAAACACTTTCTTATGTGGAATAGGCTTTAAACATACCTTCTGCTTGCTTGATTGGTAATATTAAGACAAACTTCTCATGTGAAAACACTAGCATTTGAATAAATAAATATATTTTGCTTTTAAAATTTTAATTAAGCCAGCAGTTCTCAAAGTGTGGTCCAGGACTACTGAGGTCAGTAAGGTGCCCGTGAAGACAGAGCTCCTCTCATGACCATACCAAGATGACTTTGGGCTTTTCCCAGCTCTTTTTATCATCAGTGTAAGTGGAGCATTCCAGAGACCACATGATGCGTTTTATTCACATCCCAATGAAGAAACAGATGTGAGAATCCAACTGACAACTATTAATCCAGACACGAGAGAGATTTGCAAAAATGTAAAACCAATGTGACTCTTCTCAGTACTTTCTTTTTTACATATAGTTTTTTTTTAATAAAAAATATAATTTATATTTGTATGGAGTGGGATTTACTGTTGGCATTTTAGAAGAAATTAATAAGATTCTTAAAGTTTCTCAGGTTTTACTTCTAAGAATGTTTATAAATAAACGCATACAAACACACACTTTGGGGTCTTTGGTTTTTGAAAACCTGAGGAGTTTTGAGATAAAGTGACTGAGAACCACAGACTAATAAATGTTTCAGTTCAGTTCAGCCGCTCAGTCGTGTCCAATTCTTTGTGATCTTATGAATTGCAGCATGCCAGGCCTCCCTGTCCATCACCAACTCCTGGAGTTCACTCAGACTCAGGTCCATCAGTCAGAGATGCCATCCACCATCTCATCTTCTGCCATCTCCTTCTCCTCCTGCCCCCAATCCCTCCCAGCATCAGAGTCTTTTCCAATGAGTCAACTCTTCACATGAGGTGGCCAAAGTATTGGAGTTTCAGCTTTAACATCAGTCCTATCAAAGGACACCAAGGACTGATCTCCTTTAGAATGGACTGGTTGGATCTCCTTGCAGGCCAAGGGACTCTCAAGAGTCTTCTCCAACACCACAGTTCAACAGCATCAATTCTTCAGTGCTCAGCTTTCTTTACAGTTCAACTCTCACATCCATACATGACCACAGGAAAAACCATAGCCTTGACTAGATGGACATTTCTTGGCAAAGTAATGTCTCTGATTTTCAATATGCTATCTAGGTTGGTCATAACTTTCCTTCCAAAGAGTAAGTGTCTTTTAATTTCATGGCTGCAGTCACTGTCTGCAGTGATTTTGGAGCCCCCAAAATAAAGTCTGACACTGTTTCCCCATTTATATCCCATGAAGTGATGGGACCAGATGCCATGATCTTCGTTTTCTGAATGTTGAGCTTTAAGCCAACGTTTTCACTCTCCTCTTTCACTTTCATCAAGAGGCTCTTTTGCTCCTCTTCACTTTCTGCCATAAGGATGGTGTCATCTGCATATCTGAGGTGATTGATATTTCTCCCGGCAATCTTGATTCCAGATTGTGTTTCTTCCAGCCCAGCGTTTCTCATGATGTACTCTGCATAGAAGTTAAATAAGCAGGGTGACAATAAACAGCCTTGACGTACTCCTTTTCCTATTTGGAACCAGTCTGTGGTTCCATGTCCAGTTCTAACTGTTGCTTCCTGACCTGCATACAAATTTCTCAAGAGGCAGGTCAGGTGGTCTGTATTCCCATCTCTTTCAGAATTTTCCACAGTTTATTATGGTCCACACAGTCAAAGCCTTTGGCAGTCAATAAAGCAGAATTAGATGTTTTTCTGGAGCTCTCTTTCTTATTCCATGATCCAGCGGATGTCGGCAAATTGATCTCTGGTTCCTCTGCCTTCTCTAAAACCAGGTTGAACATCTGGAAGTTCATGGTTCAGGTATTGCTGAAGCCTGGCTTGGAGAATTTTGAGCATTTCTTTACTAGTGCGTGAGATGAGTGCAATTGTGCGGTAGTTTGAGCATTCTTTGGCATTGCCTTTCTTTGGGATTGGAATGAAAACTGACCTTTTCCAGTCCTGTGGCCACTGCTGAGTTTTCCAAATTTGCTGGCATATTGAGTGCAGCACTTTCACAGCATCATCTCTTAGGATTTGAAATAGCTCCACTGGAATTCCATCACCTCCACTAGCTTTGATGATGATGCTTTCTAAGGCCCACTTGACTTCACATTCCAGGATGTCTGGCTCTAGGTGAGTGATAACACCATCGTGATTATCTGGGTCATGAAGCTCTTTTTTGTACAATTCTTCTGTGTATTCTTGCCACCTCTTCTTAATATCTTCTGCTTCTGTTAGGTCCATACCATTTCTGTCCTTTCTCGAGCCCATCTTTGCATGAAATATTCCCTTGGAATCTGTAATTTTCTTGAAGAGATCTCTAGTCTTTCCCATTCTTTTGTTTTCCTCTATTTCTTTGCATTGATCGCTGAGGAAGGCTTTCTTATCTCTCCTTGCTATTCTTTGGAACTCTGCATTCAGATGCTTATATCTTTCCTTTTCTCTTTCGCTTTTCACTTCTCTTTTCACAGCTATTTGTAAGGGCTCCTTGGACAGTCATTATGCTTTTTAGCGTTTCTTTTCCATGGGGATGGTCTTGATCCCTGTCTCCTGTACAATGTCACGAACCACTGTCCATAGTTCATCAGGCACTCTATCTATCAGATCTAGTCCCTTAAATCTATTTCTCACTTCTACTGTATAATCATAAGGGATTTGATTTAGGTCATACCTGAATGGTCTAGTGGTTTTCCCTACACTCCCAGCTGTGACGGATCGCGCAGAAGCCTGGCCGAGAGGAGCTACCCCCTACCCAAAGCCAGGGGCAGTGGCCGGGAGGAGCAACCCCACGCCTGAAGTCAAGGGCGGCAACCGAGAGAAGCAACTCCACATCCAAGCAGTGGTGGCTGCGCGGGCACAGGAGGGCCAAGAGGAGCTACTCCACGTTTAAGGTCAGGAGGGGTGGCGGTGAGGAGATACCCCTCGTCCAAGGTAAGGAGCAGTGGCTGCGTTTTGGTGGAGCAGCTGTGAAGAGATACCCCATGTCCAAGGTAAGAGAAACCCAAGTAAGAAGGTAGGTGTTGTGAGAGGGCATCAGAGGGCAGACACACTGAAACCATAATCACAGAAAAATAGTCAATCTAATCACACTAGGACCACAGCCTTGTCTAACTCAATGAAACTAAGCCATGCTGTGTGGGACCACCCAAGATGGGCAGGTCATGGTGGAGAGGTCTGACAGAATGTGGTCCACTGGAGAAGGGAATGGCAAACCACTTCAGTATTCTTGCCTTGAGAACCCCATGAACAGTATGAAAAGGCAAAATGATAGGATACTGAAGGAGGAACTCCCCAGGTCGGCAGGTGCCCAATATGTTACTGGAGATCAGTGGAGAAATAACTCCAGAAAGAATGAAGGGATGGAGCCAAAGCAAAAACAATAACCAGCTGTGGATGTGACTGGTGATAGAAGCAAGGTCCGATGCTGTAAAGAGCAATATTGCATAGGAACCTGGAATGTCAGGTCCATGAATCAAGGCAAATTGGAAGTGGTCAAACAAGAGATGGCAAGAGTGAATGTCGACATTTTAGGAATCAATGAACTAAAATGGACTGGAATGGGTGAATTTAACTCAGATGACCATTATATCTACTACTGCGGGCAGGAATCTCTCAGAAGAAATGGAGTAGCCATCATGGTCAACAAAAGAGTCCAAAATGCAGTACTTGGATGCAGTCTCAAAGATGACAGAATGATCTCTGTTCATTTCCAAGGCAAACCACTCAATATCATAGTAATCCAGGTCTATGCCCCAACCAGTAACGATGAAGAAGCTGAAGTTGAATACCTCTATGAAGACGTACAAGACCTTTTAGAACTAACACCCCCCAAAGATGTCCTTTTCATTATAGGGGACTGGAATGCAAAAGTAGGAAGTCAAGAAACACCTGGGGTAACAGGCAAATTTGGCCTTGGAATACGGAATGAAGCAGGGCAAAGGCTAATAGAGTTTTCCAAGAGAACGCACTGGTCATAGCAAACACCCTCTTGCAACAACACAAGAGAAGACTCTACACATGGACATCACCAAATGGGCAACACTGAAATCAGATTGATTATATTCTTTGCAGCCAAAGATGGAGAAGCTCTATACAGTCAGCAAAAACAATACCGAGAGCTGACTGTGGCTCAGATCATGAGTTCCTTATTGCCAAATTCAGACTTAAATTGAAGAAAGTAGGGCAAACCACTAGACCAACTTAATGTTTAGGACATATTATTAATTCAGTGCTGTACAATAAAAATAACTTGTAATTAATCTTTAGTAATGACTTCAAGAAAATGTGAGCAGCAATAATGTAGAGGCTTCCTGATGCTTCTTAGAAGGTGAGTTAGTGCATGGAGAATAATTGCTATTAAACAAGAACATTTAAATCTGGGTCCATGTTAACAGAAGGGCATGAACTGCAGAATGTAATTAGAACAGGTTTCCTTATTATTAATCATAATTTTTAAAATAAAATCCTCTATTAATAGAGGCTACAAAAAGGAAATTTCTCCTCTTAAAATTTCATAGTTCAGGCGCCTGCTCATAGATGTGTAGTATCTGTGTTTGGGGTTTTTTAAGAATTATTCCTATAAGGTCTTGGAAGAAGGACCTCACCAACCTAAAGAGATGAAGTCTGCTTTGTGTCCTGGTTTTCTGTCATCAGCTTGTTGCCTGAGGTTGCGAAGATGCATCCAGGGTCCATTTTCCTCATGACAATATGGAGAAAGCATCTCTTGGGTCCTTCCTTGGAAATCCAAATCTGTTTCGTGACATTTGGGACAGAATGTTGAGAGGGTGGAGAATAGGGCACTTAAGAAGTCAATCACGTGATGGCAAACCCCAAGACTTTGGAATTTGATTAAAGAGAGATAAATAGGAGCCAGAGAAGAGATTAGAGAAAACTTTGCACCCAGAATTCCTGGAGGGATTGAGGGAATTGAATAGGAAGATATAGGAGCAGAAGTTTAGTGGAGAAAGGCTGGTCACTTGCAAAGCCCACAGGGACATAGGAAAGTCACCTTACTCCTTGTGGGTGAGTCTAACACATCATCTTGAAGGAAACAGATACAGTCTGGCTCCACTTTCTGACTGCCCAGTAGCTTCTTCTATCAGGTTGTGGATTTGAATCTGTTTTTTTTTTTTTTATACAAAAATAATGAAAAGAAGAAATGTGCTCCAAGTGTTTGTCATGGTCTTGCAACACATTCTTATGAATGAATTGATGGTATCATCAATCAGTGAGTCAACAATCTCTTTGCCAGACTTCATGGGGGCTTTATGATCTCCTTCTTGCTGTCTTGGTTAGTTGCTCCTAAACATTTTTGACCCTCAGCCAATCATGTCCACTTCAAGTCTTTTAAATCATCCTGCTTGATCTTACCCTGGTCCTTTGCTTATGCTGGTCCATTACCCGGGAGTCCCCTTTGCCTAAATTGGCTGGCTGGCTAGCTTGCAAGTTCTCAGTGTAAAGTGCAGCTTCTTAGAACCCACTTCTCTGAAGATGAATGTAAATGTATATAGTTTATCCTCGTTCATTATTCTTTTTCATGACATCTAGTTTGGGGGCTTTATAACACCTATTATCTTCTGTAATTTTTGAGACTGTGTTTTTGAAAGTTAACTGTCATTTTATTAAATAATATAACCTCAGATATGCAGATGACACCACCCTAATGGCGGAAAGAGAAGAGGAACTAAAGACCCTTTTGATGAATGTGAAAGAGGAGAGTGAAACAGCTGGCCTAAAACTCAAAATTCAAAAAACTAAGATCATGGCATATGGCCCCATCAGGTCAGTTCAGTTCAGTTCAGTCACTCAGTCGTGTCCGACTCTTTGAGACCCCATGAATTGCAGCATGCCAGGCCTCCCTGTCCATCACCAACTCCCGGAGTTCACTCAGACTCACATCCATCGAGTCAGTGATGCCCTCCAACCATCTCATCCTCTGTCTTCCCCTTCTTCTCTTGCCCCCAGTCCCTCCCAGCATCAGAGTCTTTTCCAATGAGTCAACTCTTCACATGAGGTGTCCAAAGCACTGGACTTTCAGCTTCAGCATCATTCCTTCCAAAGGACACCCAGGACTGATCTCCTTCAGAATGGACTGGTTGGATCTCCCTGCAGTCCAAGGGACTCTCAAGAGTCTTCTCCAACACCACAGTTCAAAAGCATCAATTCTTCAGTGCTCAGCTTTCTTCACAGTCCGACTGTCACATCCATACATGACCACAGGAAAAACCATAGCCTTGACTAGACAAACCTTAGTCGACAAAGTAATGTCTCTGCTTTTCAATATGCTATCTAGGTTGGTCTTAACTTTTCTTCCAAGGAGTAAGCGTCTTTTAATTTCATGGCTGCAGTCACTGTCTGCAGTGATTTTGGAGCCCCCCAAAATAAAGTCTAACACTGTTTCCACTGTTTCCCATCTATTTCCCATGAAGTGATGGGACCAGATGCCATGATCTTTGTTTTCTGAATGTTGAGCTTTAAGCTAACTTTTTCACTCTCTTCTTTCATTTTCATTGAGAGGTTTTTTAGTTCTTCACTTTCTGCCATAAGGGTGGTGTCATCTGCATATCTGAGGTGATTGATATTTCTCCCGGCAATCTTGATTCCAGCTTGTGCTTCTTCCAGTCCAGCATTTCTCATGATGTACTCTGCATAGAAGTTAAATAAGCAGGATGACAATATACAGCCTTGACGTACTCCTTTTCCTATTTGGAACCAGTCTGTGATTCCATGTTCAGTTCTAACTGTTGCTTCCTGACCTGCACACAAATTTCTCAAGAGGCAGGTCAGGTGGTCTGTATTCCCATCTCTTTCAGAATTTTCCACAGTTTATTGTGATCCACACAGTCAAAGGCTTTGGCATAGTCAATAAAGCAGAAATAGATGTTTTCTGGAACTCTCTTGCTTTTTCCATGATCCAGCGGATGTTGGCAATTTGCTCTCTGGTTCCTCTGCCTTTTCTAAAACCAGCTTGGACATCTGGAAGTTCATGGTTCAGGTATTGCTGAAGCCTGGCTTGGAGAATTTTGAGCATTATCTTACTAGTGTGTGAAATGAGTGCAATTGTGCGGTAGTTTGAGCATTCTTTAGCACGGCCTTTCTTTTGGACTGGAATGAAAACTGACCTTTCCCAGTCCTATGGCCACTGCTGAGTTTGCCAAATTTGTTGGTATATTGAGTGCAACACTTTCACAGCATCATCTTTCAGGATTTGAAATAGCTCCACTGGAATTCCATCACCTCCACTAGCTTTGATGATAGTGATGCTTTCTATGGCCCAGTTGACTTCACATTCCAGGATGTCTGGCTTTAGGTGGCCCCAGTGTCTAGCCCCATCACTTCATGGCAAATAGATGGGGAAAAATGGAAACAATGACAGACTTTATTTTCCTGGACTCCAAAATCTCTATGGCCGATGATTGCGGCCATAAAACTACAAGACGCTTGTTCCTTGGAAGAAAAACTATGACAAACCTAGACAGAGTATTAAAAGCAGAGACATCACTTTGCCGACAAAGGTCAGTCTAGTCAAAGCTATGGTGTTTCCAGTAGATGTGAGAGCTGGACCACAAAGAAGGCTGAATGCCAAAGAATTGATGCTTTTGAACTGTGGTGCTGGAAGACTCTTGAGAGTCCCTTGGACAGCAAGGAAATCAAAATGGTCAATCAGGACATCAACCCTAAAGGAAATTTACTAAAGGAAATCAATCCTGAACATTCTTTGGAAGGACTGTTGCTGAAGCTGAAGCTCCAATACTTTGGCCACCTGATGCAAAGAGCTGACTCATTGGAAAAGACCCTGATGTTGGGAAAGATTGAGGGCAGGAAGAGAAGGAGGTGACAGAGGTTGAGATGGTTGGATGGCATCATCGACTCAATGGATAGGAGTTTGAGCAAACTTCGGGAGATAGTGAAGGACAGTGAAGCCTGGCGTACTGCAGTCCTGGGGTCACAAAGAGACGGACACAACTGAGCGACTGAACAACAACAACACACAGGTAAAAGCAGAAAACAATGTTGAAAGGTTTATAATGAAAATAGCGATGCCTGTTTCTAAACCCTTCCTTATGTTGTTCTGCTCACCAGACAAATCACTTTTTAACTCTTTTAGTTGTTCCTTATGACAGATAGTTCTAACATTTCTAGCAAATATACTTACATTGTTGTCTATTGATTGTTTTTTTTTTTTCCTTTTTAAATCTGGATTGGCAAACATCTTCTTAGTAAAGGAGTCAAGGCTATGGTTTTTCCTGTGATCATGTATGGTTGTGAGAGTTGGACTGGGAAGAAGGCTGAGTGCCGAAGAATTGATGCTTTTGAACTGTGGTGTTGGAGAAGACTCTTGAGAGTCCCTTGGACTGCAAGGAGATCCAACCAGTCCATTCTGAAGGAAATCAACCCTGGGAGTTCTTTGGAAGGAATGATGCTGAAGCTGAAGCTCCAGTACTTTGGCCACCTCATGCGAAGAGTTGACTCATTGGAAAAGACTCTGATGCTGGGAGGGATTGGGGGCAGGAGGAGAAGAGGACGACCGAGGATGAGATGGCTGGATGGCATCACTGACTCCATGGATGTGAGTCTGAGTGAACTCCGGGAGTTGGTGATGGACAGGGAGGCCTGGCGTGCTGCAATTCATGTGATCGCAAGGAGTCAGACACGACTGAGCAACTGAACTGAACTGAACTGATATAGTCAAAATTTTACACTTTTCAGTCTAGACAATCTCTGTCGCAATGGCTCAACTCAGCTGTTACAGAGGAAGAGGTCATGGGCAATATGTAAATGAACGGGTAGGGCTGTGTGTCAATGCAACTTTATTTATAAAAGTAAGTGGCAGGCAAAATTGGGTCCATGATCTGGTGTTTGCAATGCCCTGTTCTAATTGGTAAATATATATTGGATTTTAGTGTATGCCATTTTCAATTTTCTTGCAGCCCTTGTCCTGAAGCCCTCCACCCTATGCTGACTGTACAGCTTGTTTTCTTTATGTCTTGCTCTGCTGGTGTCCTGGAACTTCCCTTCCTTGCTTTCCTGTTTTGGACCCCTTATTTCTTGGGTCTCTACATCTTCCTCTTTTTTGGGTTATTCCTCTGCTGAGCAGGAGGAGGTTCTCAAGTAACTTCCTAAAACAGAGGGTTTGTATGGGAGAAAATATTTTTGAGCCTTCATATGCCTGAAAATGATATACATCCCCTGATGTTTGTTGATAAGGCAGCAAAGTGATGGATTCTAGATGAACAATTTCCTTAGAACCTGAAGGCTTTCTCCAGTTCTTTTCCACCTTCTAGCATTTCTGGTAGAAGCCTCGTTGCACGTGTGATTCCTGCTTGTTTGTATACAATCATCTTCTCTCCCTACCAACCCTACCTGGAGCTTTTAGGATCATCTTGTTTTCCATGGACTTCTGGAGTGTCGCAGCGCTGGGCCCTGGCACAGTCATCTTCAGACCCACGCATCTCTGCTCTGCTCTGTGCCTAATGCTCATGAGTCTGGATAGTCTTCAGGAAATTTCTCCAGACACTCACTCTTCTGTCTTCTGCCTAGAGGGTGGCTGTCAGGCTCTGCAGGGCAAAAGGGGAACCTAAGTGTTTAATCCTCTCTGTCTCCAGATGTGGAGCCTTATGACTCTGCAGAAGATAGGTCTGTGAGAGCCTCAACTTGCCAGTTATTCTAGAGAGTCCATGACTGATCACATTCTTAATATGCCTCTCCAGGTTGTGAAGGCTACAGTTTTTTGTTTTTTTTTTCCCACTCTGTTAACAATCACTGCTCATCTATCTATAACCTGTCTTCCAAAGTTTCATTATGATGTGTTGTTATACTCTAAACAGGTTTTTGTTATTCTTGTTGTTATTTATTTTATTGGAGGAAGAAAAATATAAATGCTGTGGTCAATTTGTCCTGCTTAACCAAGAGTTCACAATTTGTCATCAAGCATGTATTTACATGTATGAAGATTGTTCTACTACAGAGAGACACTGTCTGTCTATTTACTCCCTGTATCTTCATGACCCAGATAGTCATGATGGTGTGATCACTCACCTAGAGCCAGACATCCTGGAATGTGAAGTCAAATGTCCCTTAGGAGGCATCACTACGAACAAGGCTAGTGGAGGTTATGGAATTCTAATTGAGCTATTTCAAATCCTAAAAGATGATGCTGTGAAAGTGCTGCACTCAATATGCCAGCACATTTGGAAAACTTAGCAGTGGCCAGAGGACTGGAAAAGGTCAGTTTTCATTCCAATCCCAAAGAAAGGCAATGCCAAAGAATGCTCAAACTACCACACAATTGAACTCATCTCACATGCTAGCAAAGTAATGCTCAAAATTCTCCAAGCCAGGCTTCAACAGTACATGAGCCATGGACTTCCAGATGTTCAAGCTGGAGTTAGGAAGGCAGGGGAACCAGAGATCAAATTCCCAACATCTGCTGGATCATTGAAAAAGCAAGAGTGTTCCAGGAAAAACATCTCTTTCTGCTTTATTGACTATACCAAAGCCTTTGACTGTGTGGATCACAAGTTGTGAAAAATTCTTCAAGAGATGGGAATACCAGACCACCTGACCTGCCTCCTGCAAAACCTGTATACAGATCAAGAAGCAACGGTTAGAACCGGACATGGAACAACAGACTGGTTCCAAATCGGGAAAGGAGCACGCCAAGGCTGTATATTGTCACCCTGCTTATTTAACTTATATGCAGAGTACATCATGAGAAATGCTTGGCTGGATGAAGCACAAGCTGGAATCAAGATTTCTGGGAGAAATAGCAATAATCTCAGATACTAAGATGACACCACCCTTACAGCAGAAAGTGAAGAACTAAAGAGCCTCTTGATGAAAGTGAAAAAGGAGAGTGAAAAAGCTGACTTAAAACTCAGTATTCAAAAAGCTAAGATCATGGCACCTGGTCCCATCACTTCATGGCAAATAGATGGGGAAACAATGGAAACAATGACAGATTTTATTTGGGGGATCTCTAAAATCACTGCAGATGGTGACTGCAGCCTTGAAATTAAAAGATGCTTGCTCCTTGAAAGAAAAGATATGACCAACGTAGACAACAGATTAAGAAGCAGAGATATTACTTTGCCAACAAAGGTCCATATAGTCAAAGCTATGGGTTTTCCAGTAGTCATGTATGGATATGAGATTTGGCCTATAAAGGAAGCTGAGTGCCTAAGAATTGATGCTTTTGAACTGTGGTATTGGAGAAGACTCTTGAGAGTCCCTTGGGCTGTAAGGAGATCAAACCAATCAATCCTAAAGGAAATCAGTCCTGAATATTCATTGAAAGGACTGATGCTGAAGCTGAAACTCCATTACTTTGGCCACCTGATGCAAAGAACTGACTTATTTGAAAAGACCCTCATGCTGGGAAAGATAGAAGGCAGTAAGAGAAAGGCTTGATAGAGGATGAGATTGTTGGATGGTATCACTGGCTCGATATACATGAGTTTGAGCGACCTCCAGGAGTTGGTGATGGACAGGGTGCTGCAGTGCATGGGGTCGCAAAGAGTCAGACCTGACAACAAATGAACTGAACTGATCCCTAATACTTGGCTCAATGTGGGCATTCCACTAATATTTAGTGAATGGAATGTGTATGTGATGAGTGAAATATCTGATGGGAGAAGAGGCCTTAGGTGGGGTGCCCTGGGAGATGCTGGAAAAAATTGAGCCCAGATATGGAGACCCTTGAGTAGCAGGCTTAGGAGTATGTACTTTTCCAGTTGGAATTTTGTTGATGGCTCTTCAATGGTGGTGAAGGCGGTGATGGAAGGGTAGTTTTGTCAAGGTGATTTCAGAAAAAATTTTTCTAGTTGTGGAATAAAGGTTGGTCTGAAAGTGAAACTGGGTAACTTAGACTGAGACTTGAATCCAGGTGCCAGGACTCAAACCTGGACAAATCCAGGTTGGGACTTGAACTTATGGCCATTTAATTGAGATCATACACCTGGTCTCAAGACTTAAAGAAACTCAGACTCTTGATGTCTTGTTGCAGAAAGAATTCAGTGAGAGACAAAGTCATAGGTAAGAATGAATCTTTTTTACCGAGAAACACACTCCAAAGACAGAGTGTAGGCTGTCTCTGAAGGTGAGAGACTCCAAAGTATAAGTTCAAAAGTTCAGTTGCTCAGTCATGTCCAACTATTTGCAACCCCATGAATCGCAGCACACCAGGCCTCCCTGTTCATCACCAACTCCCGGAGTTCACTCAGACTCACGTCCATCAAGTCCGTGATGCCATCCACCATCTCATCTTCAGTCGTCCCCTTCTCCTCCTGCCCCCAATCCCTCCCAGCATCAGAGTCTTTTCCAATGAGTCAACTATTCTCATGAGGTGGCCAAAGTACTGGAGTTTCAGCTTTAGCATCATTCCTTCCAAGGAAATCCCAGGGTTGATCTCCTTCAGAATGGACTGGTTGGATCTCCTTGCAGTCCAAGGGACTCTCAAGAGTCTTCTCCAACACCACAGTTCAAAAGCATCAATTCTTTGGCATTCTGCCTTCTTCACAGTCCAACTCTCACATCCGTACGAGACTACAGGAAAAACCATAGCCTTGACTAGACGGACCTTAGTCGGCAAAGTAACGTCCCTACTTTTGAATACGCTATCTAGGCTGGTCATAACTTTTCTTCCAAGGAGTAAGCATCTTTTAATTTCATGGCTGCAGTCACCATCTGCAGTGATTCTGGAGCCCCAAGAAATAAAGTCTGACACCGTTTCCACTGTTTCCCCATCTATTTCCCATGAAGTGATGGGACCAGATGCCATGATCTTCGTTTTCTGAATGTTGAGCTTTAAGCCAACTTTTCGCTCTCCTCTTTCACTTTCATCAAGAGGCTTTTTAGCTCCTCTTCGCTTTCTGCCATAAGGGTGGTGTCATCTGCATATCTGAGGTCATTGATATTTCTCCCGGCAATCTTGATTCCAGCTTGTGTTTCTTCCAGCCCAGCGTTTCTCATGATGTACTCTGCATAGAAGTTTGATAAGCAGGGTGACAATATACAGCCTTGACATACTCCTTTTCCTATTTGGAACCAGTCTGTTGTTCCATGTCCAGTTCTAACTGTTGCTTCCTGACCTGCATACAGATTTCTCAAGAGGCAGGTCAGGTGGTCTGTATTCCCATCTCTTGAAGAATTTTCCACAGTTTATTGTAATCCACACAGTCAAAGGTTTTGGCATATTCAATAAAGCAGAAATAGATGTTTTTCTGGAACTCTCTTGCTTTTTCCATGATCCAGTGGATGTTGGCAATTTGATCTCTGGTTCCTCTGCCTTTTCTAAAACCAGCTTGAATGTCAGGGAGTTCATGGTTCACGTATTGCTGAAGCCTGGCTTGGAGAATTTAGAGCATTACTTTACTAGCATGTGAGATGAGTGCAATTGTGCGGTAGTTTGAGCATTCTCTGGCATTGCCTTTCTTTTCGATTGGAATGGAAACTGACCTTTTCCAGTCCTCTGGCCACTGCTGAGTTTTCCAAATTTGCTGGCATATTGAGTGCAGCACTTTCACAGCATCATCTTTCAGGATTTGAAACAGCTCAACTGGAATTCCATCACCTCCACTAGCTTTGTTCATAGTGATGCTTTCTAAGGCCCACTTGACTTCACGTTCCAAGATGTCTGGTTCTAGATTAGTGATCACATTATCATGACTATCTGGGTCATGAAGATCTTTTTGTACAGTTCTTCTGTGTATTCTTGCCACCTCTTCTTAATATCTTCTGCTTCTGTTAGGTCCATACCATTTCTGTCCTTTATCAAGCCCATCCTTGCATGAAATGTTCCCTTGGTATCTCTAATTTTCTTGAAGAGATCTCTAGTCTTTCCCAATCTGTTGTTTTCCTCTATTTCTTTGCATTGATCACTGAAGAAGGCTATCTTATCTCTTCTTGCTATTCTTTGGAACTCTGCATTTAGATGCCTATATCTTTCCTTTTCTCCTTTGTTTTTCACCTCTCTTCTCTTCACAGCTATTTGTAAGGCCTCCCCAGACAGCCATTTTGCTTTTTTGCATTTCTTCTCCAAAGTATAGCATGGTTAATTTTCACAGACTGTGTAATTTCATAGGCTAATGAGTGGGAGGATTATTCCAACTATTTCAGAGAAGGGGCAGGAATTTCTAAGAATTGAACCATGGTCCACTTTTGGGCCTTTTATTGTTATCCTTACAACTGTCATGGTACTGAGAGGTGTGTTATTTAGATAGTAATGTATTACAGCGGAGAAGGCAATGGCACCCCACTCCAATACTCTTGCCTGGAAAATCCCATGGATGGAGGAGCTTGGAAGGCTGCAGTCCATGGGGTCACTAAGAGTCGGACACGAGTGAGTGACTTCACTTTCACTTTTCACTTTCCTGCATTGGAGAAGGAAATGGCAACCCACTCCAGTGTTCTTCCCTGGAGAATCCCAGGGACAGGGGAGCC
Organism: Ovis aries; assembly: GCF_016772045.2. Classification (NCBI taxonomy): domain Eukaryota; kingdom Metazoa; phylum Chordata; class Mammalia; order Artiodactyla; family Bovidae; genus Ovis; species Ovis aries. The sequence continues at coordinate 8,819,646 of NC_056055.1, read as the reverse complement.
TGGTGGGCTGCTGTCTATGGGGTTGCACAGAGTCAGACAGGACTGAAGTGACTTAGCATGTATTAGTGAATGAGCAGATAATGAGGCTCAAGATCCACTGGAAGTCAAATGTTTTGCCATCTTGAACCTAGTTGGTTCTAAACAGTTTTTTGTTCTGTCCTATAGCTACATCATTCTTTTGAAGGTTGTGCCCTGCCGCTTTCCCTCCTATGTCAAAGGGAGTACACATATAGGGCAGTAACATGTCATAAACTGACCCAAACCTGTGAGGAAGGAAGAGTTGGACTGAAGAAAACTATATGGAGCAAGAATCAAAAAGATTTATGTTCTAATTCAATATGGAAAGTTAAAAATGGATCTCAAGGACTGGTGGTTTCATTAGCAGAAAGAAAGAACAGTACAAAGGCTTTGGGGAGATGGGGAAGTATAAGAGAAGCTTTCAGTTCATCATATGTAAGGCAATCAAGAAATATCTAAGTAGAAGTGTTTAGAAGGCAGTTGGTTATATTAAACGTAGGGAATAAAAACATAGATTAGGGTGTTCTCACAGAGAAGTCAAAGGAGAGACTGACATGAAGAAAGATCTCTAGTTGCTTAAAAGCACATGGATGTCAATAGACAGACCTAGAATTTGAAGTCAGATCTTCTTAAATCCACAGCCCATGTTCAACCACAATAGTATACTAACTTGCCAAGATCCAGCCCAGAAGAGTAGAGGTTTAGGGATTGCTCTTGGAAAAGACTAACATTTAATGGGACATGTGACTTTTTAAGAATGAAGGTAAAATTTAATAGGAAGCTAATGAGGTGTGAGAGAAGAACACTGATGCTACAAACCTCCTCCTCCCCCATCCCAAGACTGGATGGGGGCAGGCTTGACAGCCTTGCTTAGCTGGTCACCTTGGGCTTGGCCTTTACTAGAGCTGAGGTCGCCTGCAGACCCCACTAAGTTTGACTCCCCCAAGGACATCAGTTGCCCTGACGTAAAACTTTCCACCTTGCCTGCTGTTATGGTTCAAGCCGGAGAAAACTATGGCCAAGTAGCAATTCTCAGAACCCAAGTGGGGCTAACATCCTGCCTGGTTTCCTTGTCTTCTTGCTTAGACCAGAGCTGCTTGAGAGAATCGTAGAGAGGTGGTATTTAGAGAGTCTCAGAAGCGCCACATGCAGGGAAGGACTCCGGGGCCCCTCCCTGCTGGCCCCTCCCTGTAGCATGCCTTCGGGTTCATGGCATGGAGGAAGAGGAAGCAGACTCATGAGAGTGGGGGCGTGGGGAGTGTAGGTTGTGAAACAATACGAGAAACCTCCAGAGCTAGCAAAGAAAGTTTTGTTTCTGGAATTTCAAATTCAAACTTTTTTCACAGTCAACATTTCTGTGACTAGAAGGTGAGATAAAAATCTATGTCATTCCACTGGTTTTCACCTTTGTTTTAAATTATCAGATTTTAAACAGAAATTATTATCAGTCTGATATTGTTTCCTTTTCTAAAATGTGGTTTAATTTTGTAAAGAGCCGAGTAAGACGGCAGAGCTGAATCATAGGAAGTGTCAGCAGGCAAGCTCTACACCCGTGATTACAAAACCATGGCCGAGTAACCTTTTTCATTCTCCTTGAAAAGTGTTTTTTAATCCTGTTGGTTTTTTAGCTAGGGGAATTTCCTCTTCCTTTCTCCTACCATTATGGCTTCTTTGATTTCACGTGACAAAGTGTTTAATCCAGTTGAGAAAGTATGTGCCTTGAATTTGAATCTCACCTTCTTTTCCTTACTGAGTAGTACTGGGACAGTCACTTAACCTCTCTGAGCCTCAGTGGTCTTCCTCTAATTGCAGATAATAAGAGGAGGATATTTGATTAATTAATGACTGAGGGACTAACACTTTCACATTTGATTAATTATTAATATACAATTAATTATTGTGCTAGTTGCTCAGTTGTGTCCGACTCTTTGTGACCCCATGAACTGTAGCCCACCAGGCCCCTCTGTCTATGGAGTTCTCTAGGAAGAATACTGGAATGAGTAGATATAGGTAGCCTTCTCCAGAGGATCTTCATGACCCAGGGATCCAAACCATTGCAGACCAATTCTTTACTGTCTGAGCCACCAGGGAAGCCTAATTATTAGTATACAATTAATGTTTAATATATATTAATAATCATTGTATATTTATGAATCATGCATTGCTGGTACTTAGTAGGTGCTGAAATCATTAATTCCTACCATCAAACAGGGTTGGATCATTTTTTCCCTATTGATAGTCACTGACTCACCAAAAAATGAAAAAAAAAAAGAATTTAATTCAAGGGAGAGAGTTGTGGGTGTTTTTGTTTTGGATCTTATTTTTAGACATTACAAATATGTTCCATCCACTTTATTTTGAATTTAAGAATGGGGAACATTATTTATATCTGAATCATATATTATAACAAATGAAAATATTACATGAATGATTTCAGCTCTATATTATAGGCATTTAAAAGAAAGAGAGAGACACAGAGAGGAAGGGAGGGAGAGGGAAAAGGAAGGGAAGAGAATAAAGGAAAGGAGAAATGGGGGTGGTAGGAGATATGCAAAACTGGCAGAGATATAAAAGAAATAGTGACAGCAAGATTCAGTGGGCTTAAGCACCAGTGTTTTTAGATAAATAGCTTTTGTTTATCCCTGATTAACACTTGAGCTATGTATACTAAAATCATGCATTTCAGGGGGTTTCCCATTCATCTATCCATCCATCAACAGACAGCTACTAAATTCACCCTATGTGTTTAGCCCTGCACTAGGTGGTAGTGATGCAGGCGATCAAGCCAACCTTATCTTCTAAGAGCTCACAGTTTTGTGGGAGACATGTACAGGTAAACAGATAAACTAAGTGACTGACTCAGATTTGGGGTGGTGGGAAAGCTTCATAAAGGAGGTGATACATTACTGTGCCTTGAAGAAAATGCAATAATTTGTTAGGCAGATAAGATTGCTTGGTGGGTGGGCAGAGATTAAGGTGTATTCTGGGCAGAGTAAAGCTCTGGATAGCTTGTAGAGTAACCCAGTTCTGTCTGAACTGGGAACTGGTTTCTCTGAAACATAGCTCTGTGTGTTCATGGAGCCAGTGTGGCTGGTGGTTAAGGTCAGGAATGATTCAGGCAGATAAACATGGGTTTAATCTTGATTTACTAGCTGTGTAACCTCGATTTACTTGATCTACTAGCTTTGGTCAAGCTGTTCATCCTTTCTGAAACCTAGCTTCCTCATATTTGAAAGGAGGACAAAACTGATGAATGTTTTAAACTTTAAGTGAATCGACAGAATGCATGTAAAAGCTTTGCACGTTTTTGGGCACACTGTAGACCCTCAAACTGAAGACATTATTTTCCTTTCAAAATATTGGATCTTTGGTATACTAGAATCTTAGTGGCTCTCTGAGCAAGTTGGGTTGGGGATGAGAAGCAATGCCCTTATGACAAAAAGATTTTTTTATATATGACTTTTAAACTGTCCTCTTGGAACTTCTTTTTAAATTGTCCTCTTGGAACTTCTTAGAAACTTTTCTGAATCATAATAACTCAGGTATCAATCAAAATTAAATTTTTTCTTTGGGTTGTCCCTCCCTCTATATTTTCTTTTTTTTTCCTTCTTTCTTTTTTTTTTCAGTTTAAATGCACTTTATTTTAGAGAATAAAATAGATAATACAGTGAGAATATAATGTATGACATTTAAGTCTTCTCGATATTAATTTTAAAGTTTTAATCAATTATTTTCAGACTGTGGGGAAAATATAACAGCCTTTCAAACTACATGGTTGTTAATGCATTCAAAAACTCTGGAGAAATTAAAGATAACATCACAGACAACATCACTTATTTATTTATTTATTAAATATTAATTTATTTATTTTAATTGGAAGCTAATTACTTTACAATATTGTATTGGTTTTGCCATATATTGACATGAATCTGCCACGGGTGTACACGTGTTCTCCATCCTGAACCCCCCTCCCACCTCCCTCCCCATACCATCCCTCTGGGTCATCCCAATGCACCAGCCCTGAGCATCCTGTATCCTGCATCGAACCTGGACTGGTGATTGGTTCATTTCACATATGATAATATACATGTTTCAATGCCATTCTCCCAAATCATCCCACCCTCGCCCTCTCCCACAGAGTACGAAAGACTGTTCTATACATCTGTGTCTCTTTTGCTGTCTCGTATTCGGGGTTATCGTTACCATCTTTCTAAATTCCATATATATGCGTTAGTATACTGTATTGGTGTTTTTCTTTTTGGCTTACTTTACTCTGTATAGTAGGCTCCAGTTTCATCCACCTCATTAGAACTGATTCAAACGTATTCTTTTTAATGGCTGAGTAATACTTCATTGTGTATATGTACCACAGCTTTCTTATCCATTCATCTGTTGATGGACGTCTAGGTTGCTTCCACATCCTGGCTATTATAAACAGTGCTGCGATGAACACTGGGGTACGTGTGTCTCTTTCAATTTTGGTTTCCTTGGTGTGTATGCCCAGCAGTGGGATTGCTGGGTCATATGGCCATTCTATTTCCAATTTGTTAAGGAATCTCCACACTAAGTCAAACCAAAGATAAGAGATTCACTGTCTTTGTTGTAGATTGTTGTTGTTGTTTAGTCCCTAAGCCGTGTCTGACGCTTTGACACCTTATGGACTCTGGAGTCTGCCAGGCTTCCCATGGAAGTCCATGGGATTTCCCAGCTAAGAATGGAGTGGGTTGCCATTTCCTTCACCAGGGGATCTTCCCAACCCAGGATCGAGCCTGTGTTTCCTGCATTGGCAGGCAGATTCTCTACCACTGAGCCACCAGGGAAATCTTTGCTATAGATTATCTTACTAAAAAAAAAAAAAAAAAACAAAAAACAAAACAAAACATTAAACCACTAGCTTCTGAGAGCAAAACTCTTTGGAAGGCTATCAGCCATACCTTCAGTGCAAAGCTGCTTTTTAAGGCTGTATTATTAATAGCACCATGGATGCCCCGTGGTGAGAATGCTGTAGACTTGGGTCAGCTCTTTTAGGATAGACACAGGATATAGAGAGAACAAGTGAAAAACAAGACTAAAATGTGATGGATGGAAGTCATTTTCAACACAGATCAACTAGAAGTTAGCTGTCTCTTCCATAGAACTACTATTTATGACTGGTGGTTGGAGTGTAATTCATATCAACTTGCATATCAACTTGGAGATTGACTCTCCGATTTATAATCAGTTTTTCTCTGGGAACACAATGGCCTGCAACACTGTGGCCAGATTTGTTCTTGATCCCCCTGTGCCCTTGGCCATAACTAATCCTAAGGCAGTTGTTTCCAGACTTGAGTGTCTCTCAGAACCTTCCTGTTAATGGGATTGCTGGGTCCCAAACCCCAGACTTTCTGTAGGTCTAGGGTGGGGCTTAAGAATTTGCGGTTCAGCAAGTTCTCAAGTATGCTGCTGCTGCTGCTCTGGGAGCATGTGTTGAAAACTACTGACCTGTGGAGTAGGCAGCTGTAAGCTATCTCAGTATTCTTGCTTCCAATGCACTGGTCTCCTCTCAACCTTTTTTTGTGTGTCTGCTGGCTGTTGTTTCTATCTCACACAAATAAAAAATTGGGTTGGCCAAAAAGTTCATTTGGGTTTTTCCATAGCATCTTATGGAAAACCCAAATATACTTTTGACCAATGAATCCAGTACTTTTAATGAATACTGTAGGGGAGTTTGTCTTTATCCTGAAGAGAGGAATCAAAGTGTAAAGGAGATGTGAAGGTGTTTTCTGAATAACTGAAGATTTGCTGTGTCAAAACAAGAATAGGAGATGGATCTTGTCAGGTTGATTGTTTTCCTCAAACTAAGACATTTTCAACTATTTAAATTGTTTGAGAATGGGTGGCTTTTGCTTAAAGATAATAAATTGAACACACTCATTTATCCCTGTTCTCTCCTACAACACCAATAAAATGACAGTGACTGGACTTTTAACATAATGTATGGTCTCAAGGATGCCAGGTATAATGGGAAGCAAGATTATCTAGAAAATGCATGGTGGGGGGAATTCAGTGGGAATCAACACATGGAACCTTTATACTTCAGTCTTCTGTCCATACTGAACTCCAAGGATCTGAACCTTCAAGTGAGTACCTTCTACTTAGTAGTATAGTGTTGGGATTTAGAAGGCACTCAATAACTGGTAGCTGTCAACACAGGAAGGTTGGGAAAGGAGGACATGCAAGGAGCTCTACTGAGGGTGTCTAAGCTGAGTTCAAGTCAACAGTATGTACTGAGCAGCTACGCAGCACCAAATAGCAAGCTGCAAATTCTGATGATTCAGTAGAGAGTAAGGTTCAGTGTGCCCATCCCTCAGTGAACCAGATGGCAGGGTTGGGCGAAGGAGGAGCATGTACAGAGGCAGAGACAGTGAAACAGCGTGCTGAGTTTGTGGAACTACAAGAGATTCAGTATTGTTGGCATGGAAAGTGTAGACACACAAGGAGTGTGGGAGGAGGAAAGGCCAAAGAGATGCTGTTGGGTTTATGTCACTCTCTTCTCTTGTGTGAATTCTCTCAAAATGCATATTCTTTTATATGCATGAATTTTGGATTTTTATAAACATATCTATTCTGGTTTTCCCTTTTTTTTCCCCCATCAAGGGCAATGTGTTTTAAGATCCATCAGTGTGCTCTACCAATCACACAAGCCATTCCTATGAACTCCTATCTGATATTTCATGGAATTTCATGCTGTGTCTTTCTGTACTTTTGTCTATTCAGTCTCTCAGGAGTGAGCATCACAATTATTTTCCATCCCATATTCCCACTTGCTCCAAAAAAGAAATGCAACAATAAACATCCCCAGGCATGTGCTCTGATGAACCTTTGTGAGAATTTCTTGTGCTTTATGCCCTGGAGGGAGATTGGTGGGTATGTGTGGATATAATGGGAGTAAGTATTGTGAGTCTGCCTCCCAGGATGACCCACCATTGGGACACGATGCCATTACATTCCTACATTGTTGCTAATTCACTTTTTTTGTTGTTCTGCTTTGTTTTAATTCACTTGACTGTGCTGGGTCTTAGTTGCAGCATGCAGGATTTTCAGTTGCAGCGTGTGGACTCTTAGCTGTGACATGTGGGGACTAGTTTCCTGACCAGGGATCCAACCTGGGAGCCTTGCATTGGGAGCATGGAGTCTTAGCCACTGAATCACCAGGGACGTCCTGCTGCTAATTCAGTTTTATTTTTTTGTTTTTCTTTCATCCGCAAAAGTTTCCTTGTGCCTCTTGGTATTATTATAATTATTGTGAGAATACTTACTATATGGGATCTACCTTCCTAACAAATCTTTAAATATATAACCCTGATGCTGGGAAAGACTGAGGCCAGAAGAAGAAGTGGGTAACAGAGGATAAGAGAGTTGGGGTGCTTCACTGAGTCAATGGACGTGAGTGTCAGCAAACTCCAGGAGTTAGTAAAGGACAGGGAAGCCTGGCACAGCAGTCCATGGGGTCACCAAGAGTCAGACATGACTTAGTTAACTGAACAGCAAAAACAAGAACAGCAGAACTGTTGACTGTGTTGTACAGCAGAGCTCTAGAACTTACCCATCCTTCACAACTGAAACTTTATCCCCACTGAATAGCTCTTTGTTTCCCCCTCTCCCCAACCTCTGGCAACCATCATTCTAGTATCTGCTTCTGAGTCTGGCCTTGTTTTTGGCCACACCATGCAGCTTATGCAATCTTAGTTCCCCAGCCAGGGATTGAACTCACACCCTTGACAGTGAAAGCAAGGAGTCCTAACCATTGGGCAACCCGGGGATTCCCCAAGTTTGACTGTTTTAAATACTTCATATAAGCAGCATCCTGCAGCATTTGTTCTGTGACTGGCTTATTTCATTTAGCATGATGTAGTCCAGGTTCGTCCATGTTACCATGTGTGGCAGGATTTCCTTCTTTTGTTAATGCTGAATAATGTTTTATTGCATGTTTATGCCATGTTTTCCTTACCTATTCACGTGTCAGTGAATGTGTAGGTTGTCCCCATGTCTTAGTTTTTGTGAATAATGTTGCCTTGAACATGGGACAGCAGATAATTCTTCCAGATCCTGATTTCAGTTCTTTCTGTTATAAACCCAGAAGCGGGACTCCTGGACCATATGCTACTTTATATTTTTAATTTTTTGAGGGACCTCCATCTTCTTTTCCATAGTGGCTGCACCATTTTGCATTCCAACCAACAATGTAGAGTTCCAGTTTCTGCACATCCTCACCAACAAAGTTTTTAACACAGTTTTGTTAAATCATTTTTGTTAGTGCAAAATGTCTGTAATTTTTCTTAGGTTCAAAATGTCATTTGTATTTCTTTAATTGCTGATGATTTTGAACCTCTCTTTACAAGCTTGTTAGCTTTTGAGGCTTCCTCTTCTGTAAATTGACTCTTTGTATCCTGTTACCTTATTTCTCTTGGGGCAACTTTCTGTTTCTTGATTTGCATGATTTTGTGATATATTTTACATCCGAATCTCGTGTTGGCTGCTTATTTTAGAGCTGAGGGGTTCCCTTCAATTGCAAGCCCAGCCTCAAGATGTAGCCACAGATTCTCAGAAACAGAAAAACAACCTTAGGACTTGAGACAGAATGAACTGGCAGTGATCCCTATCGGTGACATATACTTTCTTATGTCCCTAAGGACCACTGGAATTATCTTGTCATTAAATTTCCAAAAATCAGACGTCCCCAATCATTAGTTCCTTCAACTAGAGACATGACATTCTGTTATCATTATTATATTACTTTTATTACACTGATGAAAAATGTTTCCCTGCTGAAAAATTGTAAAATGCCAAACTAATAATGAAATTATTAAAACCCACGTACAACTCTGCCACCTAGCAATGACCACAGTTAATCTTTTAGAATGTGTTCCAGTCCCTGAAATGGAATGGCTGAGATGTACACCATCATGACAAATGAACCTCCCCTGTCCACCCCAGGGCTCTATATTAATCTCTCTTGTAGAACTTTGTGCATTTTAGTATAGCTACTTGTTCAGGGATTATTAGAAAAGGAGTCAGTTGACTTATGTTTGAATTCCATCTTGAATTTGCCAAAGCTTCTTTAAAAAAAAAAATTAAGAAAGACCTTGAAAAGCATGCTGAGGTCTTGGACTTTCTTTTGTAAGTAATTGGGAGCCATTAACAGAGTTGAGGTGGTGAATCATCCAATATAGTTCTGGTAAAACATGTTTTTCCTGGAAGCAATGATACGTGAAGTTAAGTGAATAAAAGTTTCATTTATCAAGGAGCAGGTACTGTGCTCAAGGTATTATCTGTGGTATTTCACTAGATTATTTTAGTGCTATAGCATAGGATTGATCACCCTCAAGTGAGAGGTAAGAAATTTGAAATTCAGTGGAGTTAAGCCGTGTACTCCCAAAGAAATGGCACTGCTAAAGAATACTCAAACTACCACACAATTACACTCATCTTACATGCTAGTAAAGTAATGCTCAAAATTCTCCAAGCCAGGCTTCAGCAATATGTGAACTGTGAACTTCCAGATGTTCAAGCTGGATTTAGAAAAGGCAGAGGAACCAGAGATCAAATTGCCAACATCCACTGAGTCATCAAAAAATCAAGAGAGTTCCAGAAAAACATCTATTTCTGCTTTATTGACTATGCCAAAGCCTTTGACTGTGTGGATCACAATAAACTGTGGAAAATTCTTCAAGAGATGGGAATATCAGACCACCTGACCTGCCTCTTAAGAAACCTGTATGCAGGTCAGGAAGCAACAGTTAGAACTGGACATGGAACAACAGACTGGTTCCAAATAGGAAAAGGAGTACGTCAAGGCTGTATATTGTCACCCTACTTATTAACTTATATGCAGAGTACATCATGAGAAACCCTGGGCTGGATGAAGCACAAGCTGGAATCAAGATTGCCGGGAGAAGTATCAATCACCTCAGATATACTGATGACACCACCCTTATGGCAGAAAGCGAAGAAGAACTAAAGAGCCTCTTGATGAAAGTGAAAAAGGAGAGTGAAAAAGCTGGCTTAAAACTTAACATTCAGAAAACTAAGATCATGGCATCTGGTCCCATCACTTCATGGCAAATAGATGGGAAAACAGTGGAAACAGTGTCAGAATTTATTTTGGGGGGCTCAAAAATCACTGCAGATGGTGATTGCAGCCATGAAATTAAAAGATGCTTGCTCCTTGGAAGAAAAGTTATGACCAACCTAGACAGCATATTAAAAAATAAAGACATTATTTTGCCAACAAAGGTCTGTCTAGTCAAAGCTGTGCTTTTTCCAGTAGTCAGGTATGGGTGTGAGAGTTGCCCTATAAAGAAAGCTGAGCACTGAAGAATTGATGCTTTTGAACTGTGATGTTGGAGGAAACTCTTGAGGCTCCTTGGACAGGAGCCATCCTAGAGGAAATCAGTCCTGCATATTCATTGGAAGGACCGATGCTGAATCTGAAACTCCAATACTTTGGCCACCTGATGCAAAGAACTGACTCATTGAAAAGACCCTGATTCTGGGGAAGATTGAGGGCAGGAGGAAAAGGGGACGACAGAGGATGAGCTGGTTGGGTGGCATCACTGACTCAATGAACATGAGTTTGAGTAAATAAACTCCAGGAGTTGGTGATGGACAGGGAGGCCTGGCGTGTTGCATCCATGGGGTCGCAAAGAATCAGACACACCTGAAGGACTGAACTGAACTAAGCCGTGTACTCAAGGACACGCAGCTACTGTGGGATCAGGGAGTTAAATCCAGCACATCCCTTTAACTGGTTTCTTTCCAGGTACAGATGCTCGTATGATAGATACCTCGGCAGTCTAGGTGGGATCAATTTCCATTTAATTATGAGAAGTTCAAGCACCTAGCAAGCTACTTTCTTACAGCAGCAGCTTTGTTATTTGCTGACTGTCCCCAGGGGGTTTTCTCTATGACTCATACAGCAGGGGAATCCTGAGGGAAGCTCAGCTTTTACTTCTTGAATTTCAGAGTCCCAACAAACTCTGTAGTGATTGCAGATAGAGATCTGAGTTCTTGCCAACAAAGAGACTGAAGCAGGGATCTTGGGTAAGTCCCTTGTTTCTGGATCTCAGTTTTCTTAACCACAAAGGATTAAACGATCTCTGAGGTTTTCTTTCATTCTAACACTCAAGGATCTCTCTTGGTGCGTGATGCAGTGCTGAGTCCTCTGTGGAGCTTAGTAATGGTGATTAGTAGGAACTAAACCAACAAAATCTAATTACACGAACTAGCTAAAAATAGACTGTAGGCAGGGAATAAGAGATATGTGTTCTCAACATTGCTAATCTGCAATACTCCAATATAATAGAAAAAGTTTGTTAAATAAAGATATGTGTTCTTAGTTCATGTGGGAGGAACTGCATGTTCATTCTTACAGTCTGTCACTAGTGCCTTTTATATTGGTGGCAAGACAGTTTTGTTGAAGGAAAGAATGAGCCAGGAGGAAACAAAGGCTGTTTGTCCCCTAATATCTGTCTCCCTCGGTTGTCAATAATGGAGGGTCTAAAAGTCACTTGGAAGCAGTAACCTGGGACAAAAACCTCATTTCCCAGACTTCCTTGTAGTTAATGTGACCGTGTTATTACATTCTGACTGACAGGGTGTAAATGGAATTAGTATGGACATTTTTTCAGGACATATTTTTAAAGGCAGGTGCATGATTTTCTCCTCCTGACTGTCATGGAGTCTGTGGGTATGTCATATAGCTTACTGATATGTTATAGTGAGTGTGTACTGAGGCTCAAGGTCTAGAGGAAAATGACTCATCCACCATCTTGGACCTATTTGGTTCTGATCAGTTTATGTCGTTTCCTCTGGCTATGTCATTCTTTTAAAGGTTGTGCCCTGCCCCTTCTCCTCCTGTTTCAGTTCCAAATCATTTATCTCATAGGATATATGATTGCCAGGAGAAATATCAACAACCTCAGAGATGCAGATGATAACACTCTAAGGGCAGAAAGTGATGAGGAACTGAAGAGCCTCTTGATGAGGGTGAAAGAGGAGAGTGAAAAAACTACCTTGAGACTCAACATTAAAGAAAAACAAAAAAGACCATGGCATCCAGTCCCATCACTTCATGGCAAACAGAAGGGGGAAAAATGGAAACAGCGGCAGATTTTATTTTCTTGCCTACAAAGTCACTGCTGACAGTGACTTCAGCCATGAAATTAAAAGACACTTGCTCCTTGGAAGGAAAGCTATGAAAAACCTAGGCAGCATATTAAGAAGCAGAGGTGTCACTTTACTAACAAAGGTCTGTATAGTCCAAGCTATGGTTTTTCCAGGAACCATGTATGGATGTAAAAGTATGGATCATAAAGAAGACAGAGTCCCAAAGACTTGATGCTTTCAAGCTGCGGTGCTGGAGAAGACTCTTGAGAGTCCCTTGGACTGCAAGGAAATCAAACCACTCAATCCTAAGTGAAATTAATCCTGAATATTCGTTGGAGGGTCTGATGCTGAAGCTGAAACTCCAATACTTTGGCCACCTGATGCGAAGAGCTGACTCGTTTGAAAAGACCCCGATGCAGGGAAAGAATGAAGGCAAAAGGAGAAGAGAGCAGCAGAGGATGAGATGGTTAGATAGCATTACCAATTCAATGGACATGAATCTGAGCAAGCTCTGGGAGATAGGGAAAGACAGGGGACCCTGATGGGCTGCAGTCCACGGGGGCCTCAAAAAGTTGGATGGTACTTAGCAACTGAACATCAACAGTGTTTGCCACTGATTTAACAAAAACATTTGTCATATATTAAATTCATATCTATACAGAAACATTAGAAGAATAATGACGAGAAACTTCACAAATATGATTTAAAAATAAATATCTACAGATCCAATACGTTCATCAAATCTCAAGCTGGAAAAACACAGAGAAAACCACAAAAAGGAGCATATTAATTTAATTTCTGAAAACAAAAGATACAGAGAAAAATCTTAAAAACATCCAAAAAAGTTTGAATAAATGGACAAATATATTAATACAATTTCTCCTGAAAGACTAATGATGTCAGAAGAAGAGAAAAAAAATTTCAAGGTGTTGAAAGAAAAAAAGAAACTGTAAAACTAGATTTACATATCTGAGAAAATATTCTTCAATAGTGAAAGGAAAATAAAGACTTTTTCAGGAAAAAAACAGTAAAATTTTGGCTAACAAATCCGGATTATAAGAAGTATTAAAAATAAAGTTCTTCACATGAAAGGAATATGATGAAAATTTGGATCTACAGAGAGAAATGAAAAGCTGCAGAAATGGTATATATAAAATAATTTTTATTTAAGTATGTTAAATTTCTAAAACTATTGATTAATGAAAGCAAAATCAAACCAATATATTGTGGATTTTAATCTATGTACAAATACGGTTTACCATAAAATAGCACAAAGTACGTGAAGAGGTGAATGGAAGAATACTATTACAAGGTTTTTAATTTGTATGTGAATTAGAATATATATTGAAGATAGATTGCAGAGGAGCTAGAGATCAAATTGCCAATATCCATTGGATCATCGAAAAAGCAAGAGTTCCAGAAAAACATCTACTTCTGCTTTATTGACTATGCCAAAGCCTTTAACTGTGTGGATCACAATAAACTATGGAAAATTCTTCAGTTCAGTTCAGTTCAGTCGCTCAGTCACGTCCGACTCTTTGCGACCCCACGAACTGCAGCATGCCAGGCCTCCTGTCCATCACCAACTCCTGGAGTCCGCCCAAACCCATGTCCATCGAGTCAATGATGCCATCCAACCATCTCATCCTCTGTCGTCCCCTTCTCCTCCTGCCCTCAATCTTTCCCAGCATCAGGGTCTTTTCCAATGAGTCAGCTCTTTGCATCAGGTGGCCAAAGTATTGGAGTTTCAGCTTCAACATCAGTCCTTCCAAAGAAATCCCAGGGCCGATCTCCTTCAGGATGGACTGGTTGGATCTCCTTGCAGTCTAAGGGACTCTCAAGAGTCTTCTCCAACACCACAGTTCAAAAGCATCAATTCTTCGGCATTCAGCTTCCTTTATAGTCCAACTCTCACACCCATACATGACCACTGGAAAAACCATAGCCTTGACTAGATGGACCTTTGTTGGCAAAGTAATGTCTCTGCTTTTTAATATGCTGTCTAGATTGGTCATAATTTTCCTTCCAAGGAGTAAGCGTCTTTTAATTTCATGGCTGCAATCACCATCTACAGTGATTTTGGAGCCCAGAAAAATAAAGTCAGCCACTGTTTCCAGTGTTTCCCCATCTATTTGCCCTGAAGTGATGGGACTGGATGCCATGATCTTAGTTTTCTGAATGTTGAGACAAGGGATGGGAATACTAGACCACCTGACCTGCCTCCTGTGAAATCTGTATGCAGGTCAGGAAGCACCAGTTAGAACTGGACATGGGACAACAAACTGGTTTCAAATCAGGAAAGGAGTGTATCAAAGCTGTATATTGTCACCCTGCTTATTTAACTTCTATGCAGAGTACATTATGCAAAATGCTGGGCTGGATGAAGCACAAGCTGGAATCAAGATTTCTGGGAGAAATATCAATAACCTCAGATACACAGATGACACCACCCTTATGGCAGAAAGGGAATAAGAACTGAAGAGCCTCTTGATGAAAGTGAAAGAGGAGAGTGAAAAAAGTAGGCTTAAAACTCAACAGTCAGAAAACTAAGATCATGGCATCCGGTCCCATCACTTCATGGCAAATAGAGGGGGAAACAGTGACAGACTTAATTTTGGGGGGGTTCCAAAATCACTGCAGATGGTGACTGCAGCAATGAAATTAAAAGATGCTTGCTTCTTGGAAGAAAAGTTATGACCAACCTAGACAGCATACTAAGAAGCAGAGACATTACTTTGCCAACAAATATCCGTCTACTCAAAGCTATGGTTTTTCCAGTAGTCATGTATGGATGTGAGATTTGGACTACAAAGAAAGTTGAATGCCAAAGAATTGATGCTTTTGAACTGTGATGTTGGAGAAGACTCTTGAGAGTCCCTTGAACTGCAAGATCAAACCAATCAATCCTAAAAGAAATCAGCCCTGAATATTCATTGAAAGGACTGATGCTGAAGCTGAAACGCCATTACTTTGGCCACCTGATGCGAAGAACTGACTTATTTGAAAAGACCCTGAAGCTGGGAAAGATTGAAGGCGCTAGGAGAAGAGGCTAACAGGATGAGATGTTTGGATGGCATCCCAGCTCGATGGATATGAGTTTGAGCAAGCTCTGGGAGTTGGTGATGAACAGGGAAAGCTGGTGTGCTGCAGTCCGTGGGGTCGCAAAGAGGCGGACACAACTGAGTGACTGAGCTGAACTGAAGCTTTGCTCTTCCTATGACTGATAGAAATTTAGACAGAAAGTGACTAAAGATATAGAAGAACCAAACAGCATCAACGAAACTGACCTATAAATAACAGTTATAGATGTTATGACATTCTATAAATGACATTTATAGAACACTACCCACGACAGCAGAATTTACATTTAAGAACTTACGGCGCATTTACCAAGATAGTCTTGTCTGTATGCTGAATCATGAAACAGTTCTCAATAAAATTGAAAGGACTGAAGTTGTGCAGGGTATATTAATTGATGATAGAAGAAATAAATTAGAAATCAGTAACAAAATGGTAATTCCTGAATATTTGGGAATTAAACAACATACTTCTAAATAATCCATAGTTCCAAAAAGATAATACCAAGTAAACTTAAGAACAGCAGTTGATCTGGAAAGTAGAGGGAAGTTCTACCTTTAAATACTTACATTAGAGAATCAAAAAGATTAAAAATTAATGATCTGATATTTTACCCCTAAGCACCGTGTCAGTTATTTCTCACAAATTATCATAAGTTGTGTTTATTGTCATTCCATGAAAAATGTTTTCTAGCTTCCCTTATGTTGTTAGAACAATATTTTATGCTGTGGGAAGCGACAGAGATCAGGCCACCTTCAAGACCTAAACCACAAAGGGTTGGTTGTCTTTACTTCCTTTAATTCATTAGTGTGACCCTTACAAAAGTCACAAGGTTCCTGGAGAAATCTGCTGCAGACTCAACCCAGATGGAACGCCAGTTGCAGCTGTTATGCAAGACATGGTATCTTTAATAGGGTAGTTAACAGAGTCTTAAATACATGACATATGGCCACTTGTATGAAAAATATGTTCTTCCCATCTCTAACAGAAAAGGGAGTGATATACAGTTTGTATTTACTCAGAGCATGTGACAACCTACGTTAGTCATGCCCCAGGGTTATTTTAACTTTCTTTCCTTCTGTCATAATGTATTCTGAGGAGATGTGAACTGTCTGAACAGTAGGAAGAATATCACACTTATATTCATGATGTCAGGATTATTGGACCATATACGGAAGGACAGTTAGGTACATTAGACATGTTGATAAGACATATGCCCTCTTCCTAGGGGTAAGAAATAAACCCTATGAAGATTCACTTTGAATGAGCAGTGATTCCTTTTGACAGGAGTAGACACATAAGTGAGGTGTGGCCTTGCCTTTCTTGCCTGAAGAGTCCCACCGAATAGCATCACTGTCTGGGAGCTTAAAAGACTCTACTGTTCACTGCCAGAGGATCCCACATGACATTGTATCAGACAAGGGGACCCATTTTATTTTTAATTGATTAATTAACGCCTTCACCGTGTCATGTAGATTGTTTTGTGGCACTGCACAGGCTCTCGAGTTGTGGCTTGCGGGCTCAGTAGTTGCAGTACTAGGGCGTAGTTGTGCCGTGGTATGTGGGGTCATAGTTCACTAACCAGGGATCAAACCCATATCCCCAGCATTGCAAGGTGGATTCTCAACCACTGGATCACAGGGAAGTCCCAAGGACCCACTTTATAGTGAAGGAGGCATTGGAGATTCACTTATCATATCATCCACTCCGTCCAGACACTGACAACCTAATAGCGTGATGGAATGGGTTCCTGAAGACACGGCTGAGGCATTAGTGTGAGAACAATGTGTCATCTTCCAGGACACAGTGTGTACTCGAGACTGATGATCTTTGTACGTTACTGCGCCCTCAAAAAGTAGAATATATGGACTAGCAACCAGGGGGTATGACTGTGGGAGTATCCTTACTTGGGGAATTTATGAATCCCTTATGGAAAATCTGAATTCTGAGTGTTCAGAGGTTTTGGTTAACAAAAGGGAGTACTTTCAAGAGAACATGGCGAGAGACCATGGAAATATGGTTTATTACTGTTTCCAGGGTGCTTTGGGCTCCTTGTCCCAAGAGAACATCACTCAAGAAGTGGAGTCACCATCCGGAAAAAGGTAATTGTTTCTGATTGTGGGGAGGAGAAAGTGTTTAGTACTGACAAGAAGAAATGTTTGGTCTCTGCGGGATCCACTTTGGCCTTCTTTTGGTGTTCCTCTACCCCTGTTGATAGTAAATGGATGACAGCATCAGTCACAGTCTAAGGTGGGCGGGTGACTGTGGCCTCAGACTTCTCCCCAGTGAATGGGCCATGCTGCCCTGTTCCAGCTGGGAACGAGGGGGAGTCTAGCACAGTGGCACAGGAATGACTATGACTTAAAGCCCCAAGGCAAGTTCCAGTATGGTTTCTCCATAAACACACAGTGTAGTTTCTCCATAAAACTTTTAGAATCCTGAAGGCATGTTTCCAGAACTAATATGAAGTGGGTCCAAGCAACACAGGCAGTGGACTCTGTAGTCCACTGGTAAAGTAGTCCAGGCAGTAGTTGCTGTAATATGCTGCCCTGGTGATTATGGAGGCAGCATCCTAGCCCTGGAGAGAGAACTAACACATAACCTTGTTGGCACCATTGCTAATTTGAGTCTATATTACATCAGCCAAACCTACAGCCTATCTCTCCAGTGCAGCCATAAAGCAGGTAATACCTCTGTCATGTTGGGACGCCGAGGGTGTTTATAGGAGATCAGATTGTGGGGCTAGCACTTTACCATTATAAGTGGAACTCTGCCTAGAGAGTCATAACTTCCGCTCTGTCTCCCCAGTTACATGTCTCCGCAGATGCATTCCTGTGGCTCAGGGCTTGCCCCATCGTTTTTGCTTAGCGCTTTGGCAGATATAACTCATGGTGGAGAAGAAGATGGAAAAGAGCACACGGAGCTGTTTCCCTAAAGCTTTCAGGTTTCAGTTCAAAAACCATCATTCTTTGTTTTTTTCTCCTTTTTGAGAACGTTTGAAATAATCTCTCAATCAGTTTATACAGAATTGAATTGCTTTGCAAGTGTGTGACTCACTCACATAATTTCACATCTTTAAATGCCTCTTCAAAGATGTAAAGCTCTTCATTATCCCTCTGTCTGCTAGAAAGAGGGGACATGGCAAGAAATTCCAGGGGTGCCTCTATTTCTGACTCCTCACCTGTTCTTCTAGGGTCCTGAGTGCAAAGGTCATTATTTGAATAAGTCACATCAAGTCAGGGCCAAATGTTTTTCACTTGTACGATGGGACACTTTGTCTTAGTGCAAAAATTACCATTGACAGTCACACAGAGGAGCTGAGTGAACTGACCAAGATTACATAGTGTGTGACAGAGATGTAGCTTGAGCAGAAGTCTCTTGAGACAAAGTTCAGTGCTCCCCCTCAAATTCCTTGAAGGAGGCTACCCATAGCTTAGAGAAGCAGAGGAGCTCTCTGTGAAGTCACTTGACTGGAGTGAAGGGTGGCTGGATAAAGGCAAATGTGAGATGATGCTGCCCGTGTGGGAGCTTCAGAGCAGAGCTTGAGATAGCCTAGAGTTGAATTTGAAAAAACCAAATGTTAGAACCTTCAAATAAGAACCAGAGAAGTACTTTAAAAGGTTCTATGTTCTTTAGGCAAACAATTCTCTTCTTGGGATTCATCTAAAGGTGAGTTTAATGGGTATGAGCAGCTGTATCCACAAAAACAGCCAGGGTAGAGTTGCTTATAGTATTGATGTGATGGGAACAGCCTAAATATTCAACAGTAGGCAAGTGTTAAAATAAAGCATGACACAATTGTATAGTGGAATATTGTGTGTCCTATAGCAATGATGATGGGTTGTTCTTAATTTTTGGCTCATGGACCCTTTCGAGTTTCCAGGAACCATAGATCTTCTCCCCGTAAAAAGCCATATATGCACATACACACACACTTCAACTTTCAGTTTTAGAAATCTTCCCAATTTCTATGTGACACTATGTTAAGAATCCCTCTGTTAGATTTTTTTTAATAACCTAGAAAGGTGTTTGTACACAGTATATGTTTTGCATGAAGAAAACAGTTTACAAAATAGCATGTGTGAGATAACAAAATTGTATAAGAAAAGTGTGAACATCCTTCTAGCTATGCAGAAAAAAATCTGCAAGTTGGCCGTTGGGCAAGTAGAGAACACAAGACAGAGCTCACAGCTCCGAGGACTCTGGGGGAAGCCAAGTGTGTGGCAAGTGTACCCAGGGGCCCCATCTTCTGTTGAGGTAGATCAAGCGCCTGGGCTTCCCTGGTGGTTGAGTAGTAAAGAATCTGCCTGCAATGCAGGAGACCCGGGTTTGATCCCTGGGTAAGGAAGGTTCCCTACAGGAGGACATGGCAGGCAACCCAATCCAGTATTCTTGCCTGGAAAATCCTGTGAAGAGGGGAGTCTGGCAGGCTACAGTCCCTGGGGTCACAAAATAGTCAGACATGACTGAGCAACTGAGCACACAGGCACGCATGCATACTCACTCTAAGGGCCTGGCACTGCCTGATCCGAGGGGCCCCATCCCTGCTCTTGCAGAGAGTATATTCCTGAATATTTGCATGGTCACAATCACTTCTTCCAGGTACCATTTCTTGAGAACCTGCAGGGATCTCCTAAAAGTATGACACTGAGTCCCAAGTGTCAGACCTTGGGGAATGGAAACATATACAAGGGAGAGAGACAAAGAGGGAAAGGGAGCCAGGGTCCCTGTGAAGGGAAGATTAGTGAAAGATTCAAGGAGTCTAACCTGGAGAAGAGATGACTAAGAACGATCAAGGTCCTTGTCTTCATGCATTTGAAGACTGTCACAGGGAAGTGGAGATGCAGTTTTTGTGCAGGAATTCAGACCAGTGTCTATTATGCCCAGTGGCCTAGGCTTTGTGTTAAAAGCAGGAGAAATCGCTGATGAATTTTCTGTTATGCAATAGGGAAAGGCGGAGGGTTCAATGAACATCCAGTATGGTCAGCTGTGGGCTACACAGGAAAGATATGCCAGTTCCACTCAGTCGCTCAGTCGTGTCCGACTCTTTGTGACCCCGTGAATCGCAGCACGCCAGGCCTCCTCGTCCATCACCAACTCCCGGAGTTCACTCAGACTCACATCCGTCGAGTCCGTGACGCCATCCAGCCATCTCATCCTCGGTCGTCCCCTTCTCCTCCTGCCCCCAATCCCTCCCAGCATCAGAGTCTTTTCCAATGAGTCAACTCTTCTCATGAAGTGGCCAAAGTACTGGAGTTTCAGCTTCAGCATCACTCCTTCCAAAGAAATCCCAGGGCTGATTTCCTTCACAATGGACTGGTTGGATCTCCCTGCAGGCCAAGGGACTCTCAAGAGCCTTCTCCAACACCACAGTTCAAAAGCATCAATTCTTCGGCGAACAGCTTTTTTCACAGTCCAACTCTCACATCCATACATGACCACAGGAAAAACCATAGCCTTGACTAGATGGACCTTTCTTGGCAAAGGAATGTCCCTGCTTTTGAATATGCTATCTAGGTTGGTCATAACTTTTCTTCCAAGGAGTAAGCGTCTTTTAATTTCATGGCTGCAGTCACCATCTCCAGTGATTTTGGAGCCCAAAAAAATAGTCTGATACTGTTTCCACTGTTTCCCATGAAGTGATGGGACCAGATGCCATGATCTTCGTTTTCTGAATGTTGAGCTTTAAGCCAACTTTTTCACTTTCCTCCTTCACTTTCATCAAGAGGCTCTTTAGTTCCTCTTCACTTTCTGCCATACGGGTGGTGTCATCTGCATATCTGAGATTATTGATATTTCTCCCGGAAATCTTGATTCCAGCTTGTGCTTCTTCCAGCCCAGCGTTTCTCATGATGTACTCTGCATATAAGTTAAATAAGCAGGATGACAATATACAGCCTTGACGTACTCCTTTTCCTATCTGGAACGAGTCTGTTGTTCCATGTCCAGTTCAAATTGTTGCTTCCTGACCTGCATACAGGTTTCTCAAGAGGCAGGTCAAGTGGTTTGGTATTCCCATCTCTTGAAGAATTTTCCACAGTTTATTGTAATCCACACAGTCAAAGGCTTTGGCATAGTCAATAAAGCAGAAATAGATGTTTTTCTGGAACTCTCTTGCTTTTTCGATGATCCAGCAGATGTTGGCAATTTGATCTCTGGTTCCTCTGCCTTTTCTAAAACCAGCTTGAACATCTGGAAGTTCACAGTTCACGTATTGCTGAAGCCTGGCTTGGAGAATTTTGAGCATCACTTTACTAGCATGTGAGATGAGTGCAATTGTGCGGTAGTTTGAGCATTCTTTGGCATTGCCTTTCTTTGGGATTGGAATGAAAACTGACCTTTTCCAGTCCTGTGGCCACTGCTGAGTTTTCCAAATTTGCTGGCATATTGAGTGCAGCACTTTCACAGCATCATCTCTTAGGATTTGAAATAGCTCAACTGGAATTCCATCACCTCTACTAGCTTTGTTCGTAGTGATGCTTTCTAAGGCCCACTTGACTTCACATTCCAGGGTGTCTGGCTCTAGATGAGTGATCACACCATCGTGATTATCCGGGTCGTGAAGATCTTTTTGGTACAATTCTTCTGTGTATTCTTGCCACCTCTTCTTAATATCTTCTGCTTCTGTTAAGTCCACACCATTTCTGTTCTTTATAGAGCCTATCTTTGCATGAAATGTTCTCTTGGTATCTCTCATTTTCTTGAAGAAATCTCTAGTCTTTCCCATTCTGTTGTTTTCCTCTATTTCTTTGCATTGATGACTGAGAAAGGCTCTCTTATCTTTCCTTGCTATTCTTTGGAACTCTGCATTCAGATGCTTATATCTTTCCTTTTCTCCTTTGCTTTTCACTTCTCTTCTTTTCACAGCTATTTGTAAGGCCTCCCCAGACAGCCATTTTGCTTTTTTGCATTTCTTTTCCATGGGGATGGTCTTTATCCCTGTCTCCTGTACAATGTCACGAACCTCATTCCATAGTTCATCAAGTACTCTATCAGATCTAGTTCCTTAAATCTATTTCTCACTTCCACTGTATAATCATAAGGGATTTGATTTAGGTCATACCTGAATGGTCTTGTGATTTTCCCTACTTTCTTCAATTTAAGTCTGAATTTGGCAATAAGGAGTTCATGATCTGAGCCACAGTCAGCTTCTGGTCTTGTTTTTGTTGACTGTATACAGCTTCTCCATCTTTGGCTGCAAAGAATATAATCAATCTGATTTTGGTGTTGATATCTGGTGATGTCCATGTGTAGAGTCTTCTCTTGTGTTGTTGGAAGACGGTGTTGGTTATGACCAGTACATTTTCTTGGTAAAACTCTATTAGTCTTTGTCCTGCTTCATTCCGTATTCCAAGGTCAAATTTGCCTGTTACCCCAGGTGTTTCTTGACTTCCTACTTTTGCATTCCAGTCCCCTATAATGAAAAGGACATCTTTTTGTGTTAGTTCTAAAAGGTCTTGTAGGTCTTCATAGAGGTATTCAACTTCAGCTTCTTCATCGTTACTGGTTGGGGCATAGACTTGGATTACTGTGATATTGAGTGGTTTGCCTTGGAAATGAACAGAGATCATTCTGTCGTTTTTGAGATTGCATCCAAGTACTGCAATCGGACTCGTTTGTTGACCATGATGGCTACTCCATTTCTTCTAAGGGATTCCTGCCCACAGTAGTAGATATAATGATCATCTGAGTTAAATTCACCCATTCCAGTCCATTTTAGTTCACTGATTCCTAGAATGTCAACGTTCACCCTTGCCATCTCTTGTTTGACCACTTCCAGTTTGCCTTGATTCATGGACCTGACATTCCAGATTCCTATGCAATATTGCTCTTTACAGCACTGGACCTTGCTTCTATCACCAGTCACATCCACAGCTGGGTATTGTTTTTGCTTTGGCTCCATCCCTTCATTCTTTTTGGAGTTATTTCTTCACTGATCTCCAGTAGCATATTGGGCACCTACCAACCTGGGGAGTTCCTCCTTCAGTATCCTATCATTTTGTCTTTTCATACTGTTCATGGGGTTCTTAAGGCAAGAATACTGAAGTGGTTTGCCATTCCCTTCTCCAGTGGACCATATTTTGTCAGACCTCTCCACCATGACCCGCCCGTCTTGGGTGGCCCCACACGGCATGGCTTAGTTTCATTGAGTTAGACAAGGCTGTTGTCCTAGTGTGATTAGATCTAATTAGACTGAAATCATTGATTATGATTTCATAGTTTTCTGTGATTATGATTTCATTCACACTTCATATTAATTAACACAGTATCATTTGTAGAAATTGTTAATTAGTATGAAGTGTGAATGAAAAGAATTGTGATTGCATCTCCTTTTTTCCCCTTTGCATTTCTTTAACCATCTCAAGGTTACTAGAAAATGCACTGATGAGTGAGATGGAATGGGTAACCTCCGGGGCATATGACATGGTACCTTAACCAGCAGTAAAATAAGTCACACTGCTAACACTCAGAGAGATGGATGGATATAAAAACAGGATATCCTTGACCCAGTAGGTCACTATAAAGATGAACTTTCTAGGTTTGGCTTCAACTCTGGTTGTTGTAATTGCTGTTTAGTTGCTAAGTCATATGACTTTAGCCGCTAAGTCAAGTCTTTGCAACCCCATGGACTGTAGCCCTCCACGCTCCTCTGTCCATGGGGTTTCCCAGGTTATAATTCTAGTGGGTTGCCATTTCCTTCTCCAGGAGATCTTCCTGGCTTTTCCTCTACCACTTACCAGCTGTGAAACCACAAGCAAAATGCTTCACTTTTTAGCTGCATGTTATTCGCCTGCTAAGATATCTATACCTGCCCAATGAGCCTCATGAATTTGTTGTAAAAACCAAAAGAGATACTGCATAAAAACATGTTTAGGAACCAGTTCAAATTCATTTTATTATGAGACTACCTCTTAATTTTTCAAATTGATATAACCATTGGTTAACATAAACTCTCTGGAGAAGGAAGTGTCGACCCAGTATTCTTGCCTGGGAAGTCCTGGACAGACGAGCCTGGTGGGCTTGCAGTGCACGGGGTCACGAAAAGTCGGACACGATGCAGCGACTAAACACCACCGCTGCCACCACCACCAACATAAACTCCCACACCTGGTGTGAACTCTAGAGCTATTCAGTTCAACGGGATTGCTCCAGGCAGACACAGGCATTTGGGGATCTCCATCTTATCTTAGAACACTGTGGCCTGGCACTGTAGCAGGAACCTGGCTGGAGACCCCAGCTTGCAGCCTAGTTCCCCTAGTGCAGGTGCTGGGTGCACCCACTGAGAGAATCCCTAGCTGGAATGCGGAGGATTGCTTGCATCACTGTCCTTCAGCCTAGCCTGTAATCCACAAATTGAATTTTCTAGGGTAGAGCCTATGGGTTTTCCTAGTGGCTCAGCCAGTAAAGAACCTGCCTGCAATGTGGGAAACCTGGGTTCGATCCCTGGGTCAGGAAGATGCCCTAGAGAAGGTAATGGGTGGTAATGGCAACCCACTCCAGTATTTATTCTTGCCTGGAGAGTTCCATGGACAGATGAGCCGGAGGGCTACAGTGCATAGGGTTGCAGAGAGTCGGACATGACTGAGCAAGCAGCGCTTTCACTTTCAGGGTGGAGTCAGAGGAATGGAAGGAATGAGGGAGGAACAGATAAATAAGTATGTCTTATTGTCTTATAAGTATGTCTTATATGTCCACTACCGTGTTCTCACCAGCTTCTAGTAAGTGTTATCTCATATAATACCCAGACTCAATACACGTATATAGTCTATGTGATTGTGCCCATTACAAATTTCAAGAGCTTAAGTAATTTGCCCCAGGTCACAGAATTCATCAATAGCAGAGCAAATATTCACATCCAGCTGCATAAATTCCATTCTGCTTTACTCCAGAGTAAGGAAAGACTTTGGGGATTTGCAGATTAGTGCTGTGGGGTAGGACAGCATCAGTACTAGAAGTCAGTTGTGCTAATATCAGGCAGTTCCTAGACCTTGATGCCTTCGATTTTCTTTTCCTCTTCCACACTCTTTGATTCCAAGAATCAAGTAATCCAAGAATATCGTAATCCAATGTTAATGAGACGTGCATGGAATTCACAAAAATAGCTAAGTATTGTTTTCTTTTTCTCTCTTTCTTAAGGCTATTTTTGAGTGGTGGGTGAGAATGGCTTTAGGCAACAGCTTCCCACTTTTTTGTCTTTTGAAATATGAACTGGAGAAAGTAGGTGAAAACAGAATTTGATAGCTTGCAGGAAAGGTTTTTCTAAAATACACGCTGCTGCTGCTGCTCCTGCTGCTGCTAAGTCGCTTCAGTCGTGTCCAACTCTGTGTGACCCCATAGACGGCAGCCCACCAGGCTCCCCAGTCCCTGGGATTCTCCAGGCAAGAACACTGGAGTGGGTTGCCATTTCCTTTTCCAATGCAGGAAAGTGAAAAGTGAAAGTGAAGTCGCTCAGTCATGTCCGACTCTTAGTGACCCCATGGACTGCAGCCTTCCAGGCTCCTCCGTCCATGGGATTTTCCAGGCAAGAGAACTGGAGTGGGGTGCCATTGCCTTCTCTGTCTAAAATACCTACAACTTGCTTAAGAAATGAATAGTGATGCTCACACTCATCGTTGCTTGCCAGCCTACTTGCCCACTAGAAGGAAATGTAGTATTTCCTTTCTATTTCCAGACTCTAGCCACTTCTCCAGATTTTCTAGGAACATTAGATGTTTACTCAGATCAAAGTGAGTCAGTCCTTTTCTAGACGTCAAGCCCAGAAAAAAGGCTGGGTTCTGAGCATCGGCTTCTCCCTGCTACACAGTGGCACTGTGTGGATGGGCCCTGCAGAGCCCTGTGGTGGGTTTTCCTGTCTGCAGTAAAGTGGTTACTGGTCCAGATTCTTGTCCAGGCTGAAAATATCACTTTGTCTCCAAAGTGGTGGTTCTTTATAAATTGTGTCCACAAGCCCAGGCATTTCTACCCACCTCACTTCACTCTACCTGAACAAGCTAGCATGCACATGCATAGGTTTCCTTTGTGCTTCCTTTCCCTAAAGGCAATTTTATTTCTGGTATCTGTTACCCTGGACCTCTGATAAGACTCTCACTGAGCAAAGGTGGAGTCCTCTTGTTACTTCTCTCCCAGAAGACCCACCCTGTACCCCTTATATAACTTCACCCCTATTTCTCAGTGAGTGACTTTGTATACCATTGGTCTCCAGAAGTAACAGCTCTGGTGCAATAATACGAGATTCTGTTCCTGATTCTCCTTGCTCCCGAGTATCACCTACATTTATATAATTCAGGGATCCCAGAAGGTGTTTTTTCCTAAGTAATTTGATTTTTCATATCTAAACAGAAGAATGGTTTAGCATAACTTTAAAATCAACCCCTTCAACATATACCCTGTTTAATGTCTTGACAGGGATACGACACCTTGAAAAAAAGGTTGAGGTTTGCAGTCTGAGAGAAACTGGGCTTTGAAGCCTGGCTCCCAGTCATCACTTGTGTGACCAGGTTATTGCTGTCTCAAACTAGGATTCTTTCTCTTGCCTCCTGCCTCTGCCCCCAACCTCCATGATACAGACTGATTCCAGACTGATTCATTGAAATCACCGTTCTGTGTAACAGGCCTTTAAAAAAAAAAATCCCCTCTTGTATAGTCCAACTTTTCTGTATTGATCATGCATTCTTTTTGTATTTTAGAGAAAAATAAGACCAGGAATGCATAAATGAAACATGATGGCCTGCATGCATGCATGCTCGGTTGCTTCTGACTCTTTGCAACCCACTGGACTATAGCCCAACAGCTTCCTCTGTCCATGGGATTCTCCAGGCAAGAATACTGGAGTGCGTTGCTGTGCCCTCTTTTAGGGGATCTTCCCGACTTAGGGATCTAACCCAAGTGTCCTGAGACTCCTGCATTGCAGGCAGATTCTTTACCCTTGAGCCACCAAGAAAGCCCAATGGTATGCCGTACAGCACTTAAAATTGAACGAACTGATCTATGTATACAGCAGCAAGGATAAACCTCCAAATCCCTCAAAGGAGAGAGAAAAGCATGCTGTACATATATTCTATTTATGGTCAACTTTAGACATGCAAAGACTAAAATAAGTTGAGATTTGAAGGATTTGGTAGGTAGTTTTCCCTTCCCTACCAGAGTTCAGTGACCTCAGGTGGAGTGCCCTGCGTAGCTTCTGGAAAGACCCTTTGTTTAGATTGAGGTTGGGTGGGGGTGGGGGGTGAATGAATCCTCTTCATTCCCTTTGATGGGATGGGGTGAAGGAAAGCTGAACGCCTGGCAAATTCCTTCTCTAAAAAAGCCCTGGTTCTTTGATCTCTTCATCCTTTGGAAGAATGTATTGCAAGCCCTTTCATAAAGGCTGAAGGTGAGTGATGGAGTCAGCTTGGCCACCTCTCCTCAAGTCTTGATCTAGAATGTCTGTGCTTGAGAATATGGGGTATTTAAGAGGCACTGATTTATAAGTGGTCTTTGGTTGGGGGTGGAGGTGGATTTCTACATAGAGTCCAGGGTAGTAGCAGATGACATTGTTACGTTTTCATGTATCATTAAGGCCCCAGGGTTTCACAGTCAGGCCCCAAAGCTGTTCATTCAGTGCCTGGTTCTTCTGTGCTCAGCCCTGTATGGGGTAGTTGGCCATGAACAAGGCCAGGTTTCCGGCTGTGGGGGTTTCAGGGCTGGTTGGAATTACCTTCCTAGTTGGTTCTTTGCCACTGTCTCCTGCAAACAAGCTAAGCGTCATCACAGTGGTGACTCACCAGGATGTACTGCGTACTTCCCCACCTTGGGGCCGTTGCTGTGTGTATCCCTCTGTTGGTGGTGACCTTTCTTTCTCCAGTGAACGCATGCTCACTCCATGGAAGTCTTCGCTGATTTCCAGGCCGCCACATCTCTCCCGTTCTCACCGTCCTTCCTTCCACCTCTAACCCACTCCCGGTGGGCCTGACATTGGCTTGAGCTGTGAATATAGCTGGCTGCCCCATGGACTGGGAGCTTTGGGAGGGCACAGCTCTTGGCTTTTTCATTTCCGTGTTCACTACGAGGCCCGATGCAGTGACTGGCACCCGGCAGAGTGGAGGACATCTAAGTACGCTTTGCTATGAACTGCTCAGTCCCCAGTGCATGAAGCTGCCTCTCCACTTCCCTCTGGGGTCTCAGGAAGAGTGGCTGTCAGTATGTGTGGCAAGAGCTTTGGGCAAGGCATCTTGAAGCCTGGATTCTCCTTCCTGAGCTTTCAGCCTCCTGGTCCTTGGGCTGTTATTGTCCCTCTCTGGGCACAAGGCTCTGCTTCTCAGAAGAGGGGCTCAGGGCTCATTGCTCAGAAAGTGTAAGAATCTGTTGCTATTTGCTGTGCTTCTTTCAGATCTGACCTCCGCTATCTGTCTGTCTGTCTCTCTTTCCCCTTGTCCTTCCTTTTAGGTGTGTAATAAACCAAGGGTTTACAGTAAAAGCACAGGAAAAGACGAATGATGTGTTCTCTTCAGGAAAGTACCCGGTCCCCCCAGGTAGCCAGCGGCTGCCTCAAGAACCCGGAGCCTCCCTGAGCTGTGGCTCCTGAGGACTTTCAGTGTAGACCCGGTAACCCACCTCAAGCCTTTGATGTGGCTTTGACAGGG
Source organism: Ovis aries (assembly GCF_016772045.2). NCBI lineage: Eukaryota > Metazoa > Chordata > Mammalia > Artiodactyla > Bovidae > Ovis > Ovis aries. The sequence goes on along the minus strand of NC_056055.1, from coordinate 8,790,781 downwards.
CATGATACACAAGCAGCCCTGATTCAGAGCTGCAGAAACACTTGCTGCTTGCCACCACCAGCCCCAGGGATCAAACAGTGGTGGGGGTCAGTCGGGGAAATGGCGGAGAGCATGAACCTCAGTGATCATACCCGCCTGCTCCCCAAACTTCAGGTGGAGCCAACGGTTTTTTCCACCAAAGCTCTCCTAAAGAGGGAAATAGACATGCCCTTTGAATCTGCGTGCATCATGGGAAGCCAGGCGATGTTCAAAGGAAGTCCCTGGAGAGACAACAGATTGAGTAGTCAGTCCCCGAGTATTCAGAGACGTCTGTGCTCTTATAAAGAACTGAGGAATCCCCAATTGGTTTATTCACATCTTCTTAGTAGAAATGAAGATGAGAGAGGAGCCTGAAGATATGGTTTCTACTGATGGCTTTCATTCATGTATTCACTTACTTAGCAAAGATTTGAAGACTGATATACATAGCACTATGCTGGCACCGGGAACACAATGGTTTTAGGCAGATAGATGGTAGATATGTAGATATCAATATGGCTATAGACATGGCTGTGGATGTGGATATAAAGAGAGACAGAGATAATGACTGGACCCTTGCAAAGCTCAGAATCCAGTAATGGACACAGGCATTTATATCAACAGTGGCGCCGATAATTGTGGTAACTGCCCGGGGTGAAAAGAGTGGTGAGCCACAAACCTACTAAATGGGGGACTCTTGATTTTTTTTTTTGGTTCAAGCAAAGATTCCTGCATAGAGTCATTTGAGAACTGACCTCCAGAGGAAGGAGACCATCATCCCCCAGCCTCCCCACCACACACACTGGTCAAATGAATCACAGTGTGGATTCTGGAGGCTGCTTGAGTTTCCATCTGCCTCCACGATAATACAGTCGGTCGTTCTACACAGCCATCGAGGGACCCAGGCTCCTTCCTTCTACCCTCCCATCTGCAGCTCTAGAATGTTGCTTTCGGTTTCAGGTGACAGGATGCCTGCCGCTCCTGTAGGCGTTAAGACCGCTTTCAGATGCCAAGAAAGGAAGGACCAGATGCCAAAGGGGGCATTTTCTTTCAAAGAGGTTACCCACAAGCCCCAGCCATTGGATTCTGCCCACGTCTCATTGGCCAGAAATGGATCTCACAGCTACTCCTGGTTACAAGAGTGTCTGGGAGGAAGGGAGGGGTGGTGTGTGTTAAACTGGGCACTTGGCCTCTTTGAACCAAATCAGAGGAGACGAGGTGGTAAACTAGCTGTGTCTGCCCGAACTGTAGCCAGTGTTTATTTTTCCTTGGCCATCTATGTCTTTTTCTCACTTTAGGCAACAGTGACCAGATTTTCTTTCTGGAAATGAACCTGCTTCTATGATGAGCATTCCTCTTTTCCTGCCTTCCTGAAACCAAAGGATGGTCCTTCAGGACTTTGCATCCTGAACAAAGAGACAAAGACGGGAAAGTAGTTGGAGTACATTCATTCCAAGGTATGGTCAAAGCTGTTGGTTATTTCCTGCCACCTAGAACCCTGGAATTGCCCACTTTCTGCTGTTTTCACACTTGGCTTTCTAGTCTTCTCTCAGATTCAGTAAGCTGAACTCCTGGAGCCTCTGTTCTTTCTTCCTGAGGCCTTTTATTTGGTGCCTGCTCCTCCCTTGGACCTGTCCCCTCTCCTCTCCTCCCCCCTTCCCTCCAGCACCCGGCTCTTCACTTGAAGCTCAACCTAGTAGTCTGGTGTTCAACTCTCCTGCCCCAGGTGGCTGTCCGGGTGTCTGTGCCTCTCTCCCCAGCCGCACCCTCCAGGGTGCAGACTCCTTGAGGGCAGGGATAAGATCTAGTTCACTTTGGGATTTGACTTCCAGCCCCTAGTGCTGTGTACGGCTTGTGCAGTTCAGGTCCAGCAAGGTACTGGGAACTATTGCAAAATTATTACAGAACAGACAAAGTAGAAGGCAAAGTGGAGAGATTCCTAACACATCTTCAGACTTTCTCAGAATCCTGCCAGCTGGACAGAGAGAGTCCTCATTCTTCAGCAAGTCCTGGCTCCTGCAGCCACCCTCTCCTCTGTGTCTCATTTTTTACTGCTCCGTCATCCTCCTCTCCTTCTTCCCTCTTCCTTGCTGTCCTCACCACCCTTTTCTTCATCATCATCATGATCTTCATCACTGTTAGCTCTTGTTGTGTACTTATTGATACTACATGCCAGGCCTGTTATAAGTAATATCTAAGAGGATAAGCTTCTTGCCCAAGATTATAGCTAATTTCATAGCAAGGTTAGGACTCAAACAGAAGTCAGCTTGACCCCAAACCTATGTTCTTGACCCTTCCCTCTCTGAGTCACAGGGGTCTATGGCGGAGGACAGGGAATTGCTCAAGCCATTCTCCACCTTAAAGCCCCTCCACTGAACCCTGCAGTGCCCGTGGTGATGCTCATAGACCCCTCAACCTGCCGCCAGTGCTTCCCTCCACCTTGGGAGCCATCCTTCACACCCACTGACCTGCCCCTGCTCCACCCCTCCCCCCAGCTTCTAGAACTACCACAGCTCAGTGCACCAAGCATGCCCTGTGCTTTTGCAGCCCTGCTTTCTCTCCAGCTGAAACACCCTCCCCAGTCCGCCTGTGCTGATCATAGTTGTCATTTAAGACCTCTGTCAAGTGGTGGAGACGTGTGAAATCCTTTTGGGTCCCCACCCTCCTCGCTTCAAACCTTAACTCCTTCTCTAAACCTCCTTGGAACCTCTTACTGTCTTTTGGGGGTCTAAGAGAGCAGTTTAGGGTGGGAAGTGGGGAACCCAGGTTTTGGAGATAGACATCCTCTGTGAAATCCCTTTTTAGCCTCCCACTAGCTTTATGAACAATTCCGGCAAGTTGCTTAGCCTTTCGAAGTCTCTTAGTTTCTCTAAGAAGGAGATGAAAGTGTACACTTTGGGAATCTGAAACAGCGCTCATAAAATGACATATGCCCCCACCCCCCTCCCGACCACCCCTTTTATTGTATCTGCCACCCACCCTTTCTCTGAGTCAAAGACGCCGGCAGCCTCTCCATCGTTTCTGGTGATCGTCTTCGGTGGTTAGACAGGAAGGGGTGACACCCTTGGCAGTCATCGCTTCTTTCTGTCTAGTCTGCTAGGATATTCACGGACTCCTGATGTCAGTCCCCCAGTGGCTGGTGAGCAGCACCCTAGACAGGAATAGCTGCCACATCAAGGATGGAAATTCTATCTCAGTAGCCTTGTCACTGGTTTATGTGGGCAGGTTGGATAAAGGGCACTGTGGACTGTGTGTGGAGGAGAGGAGGTGTGCATGCAAGGAAGGGAAGAGCTGCTTCCAGTCACAGGACTGCCTCTTACTGTGTGATTCCATCACGTCTCTGTCTCTCTCTGGCCTCAGTTTCCCATCTGCAATATCTGATACTGGAGCTCAGTCCCTTAGCAGTGTCCGCCTGGATCAACTCTTCAGTCTGGAAGACTGTTTCGGAGAAATCAGCTTGGCTTCAGAAACCCCATGGTGTTGGGGAAGAGTGATTGTCGGTGGTGGGTCATCCTGAACTAGAGGAGTCCAGGGTGTGTGTGTGTGTGTGTGTGTGTGTGTGTGTGTGTGTGTGTGTGTGTGTGTGTGTCTGTATGCCTGCATGCACAGGGGGGCTGCTCAGAGGATGTGTGGCATCAACCTAGAAACAGCTACTGGGAATTCAGGACCACTTGGAATTCTTGAAGACACTCCAGACTGTCTTTGTAGATTATCCTAAAGTCAAGCAATTAGCATTCACCGAGTACCTACTGTATACTCTACAATACTGATAGGAGTTTTACATTTGGAGTTATATTTTTATAAGGATAGCTGAGTTATCCCTATATTCTTTCTCAGAGCTAAGGAACATCATTGGTCCAAACAGCCTTTCATTTTGTTTTCATTTTATTTATATTATTTTCCTCCTTGCCCTCTTGGTTCCCTCTCCCAGTCTCTTCATCCTCCATCATAAAGATGTGTATGTTTTTAAAAATGTGTACTGTTTATGGTGAATCTATAAGCTCTTAATTTACGTATATGATGCCATGATACATATCTTATTCAGTTTCCTCTTCCTTCACTCAATAGTTTATTTTGAGACCCTATCCACCTTCTAGTTGACTTTTCTAATTGCTACACAGTATCTCTATTGACTGACTACCCTGCACCCTTCTATTCTGCTAGGGGTGGCAAGTGTATCATCTCTAATTCCCAGAAGCAGTGAGTCAGGTTTTATCTGCTGCGTTACTCACTGCTTTTTTTTCAACCTTAAAAAAAATTGGAATATAGATGCTTTACAATGTTGCGTTAGTTTCTATTATACAACAAAGTGAATCAGCTGTAGGTATACACATATGCCCTCTGTCTTGAGCCTCCCTCCCACCCTACCCCCACCCCACCCTGCTAGGTCCTCACGGAACCCCAGGCACCGAGCTGAGCTCCCCGTGTCACACAGAAGCTCCCACTCGCTGTCTGTCCCACGTGCGCTCTGCAGATGCGCCAGCGCCGCTCTCTCAAGTCCTGCCGCCCTCCCTTTCCCCACCCTATGCCCACATGTCCATTTGCCATGCCTGCACCTCTATTTCTGCCCTGCAAATAGTTTCAACAGTGCCGTTTTTCTGGATTCCATACACATGCTCTAATATACAATATTTGCTTTTCTCTTTCTGGCTTACTTCACTCTGAATGACAGGCTCTAGGTTCATCCACATCCCTGCAATTGATTCAAGTCAGACACTTGCTGCTAATGGAGATATTTAGGTGCTGCACAGTGGAACTATTAGCAGCATGGAATTATATACTATATTACATCATGGAGATCCTATCAGTTTAGTGATAGTAAGTCATTACTAACCCATTTTGCTCTCTACATTTTCCTTTTAAATAGATCAGGAGCAGGCCTCAGGCTAACATGTTTGCAGGCAGCACACTCTGGCTGAAATTTAATTATGTTGGAAATTCAATTAAAAGGTAACTTAATAAAAACCTATCTATTTAAATGTTTCCATCTATTTTAAATAAACAACCTGTATTTCCACTTAAAGAAATGACTTTCCATATATAAGAGAATCTAAATGTTGCTGATTATATACACATCATTATTGTGTGTTCTGTTAAGAAAGAAAAAAATTTATACTGATTGACTGTCATACACCATTGAGCATGAACATGCTGCCTTCAAAGATGTTAAAATGTGAACAAACATTTATCTTTTTTGTTTCCTTTGACAAACAAGGGTAGTTACATAAAGAAGACAGTTGATTTAATGGGAAAAAAAAGTAAATAAATGACAATTCTTGAATTAACTGAATTTGGTAAAAATGAAGATGCCGGTGCAGGAATGACTGGAGTTTGGGAAACACTGAATTATCTCATGTAGGTGATGCTCAGACCAGCTTTGTGAGGAAGGCATAGCTATTCCTGCTTTGCAGACAGGGAGGTTTAGAGTAAATTTATATTCAGGCAAGTGGGTCAAAAGTCCTCACCTCCAGGTACTAAGAATCCATCACTTGCGTCTTCATTTCGGGGTGGCCTCTCCTTGCCCCTCCTTGCCCCTCCTTTTGGAGAGGCTTTGAAGAGTGCCTGGATCTTGGTTGTTTCCTCCCAATCTTGAGCCCTTCAAAACACTTGAATGCTTTGGGGTTAGTAACCACCATCACTCCACCCCAAATATGAAGTAACATGTTCTGGTATCTTTTTTACAATGGCTACATTATCAACAGAGAAGTCAAATGATGATGAGTGAACTTTTCTGATATTGAAGCACTCACTAGGGATGTATGTTGAGGGCAGAGAACGTTCTAGTAATGGCTGAGGCATGGGCAGTAGCAGCAGCAGCAGTTGTGATGCTTTGTTAGTTACAAGGGTTTTTTTCACTTAAAAAATTTTTGATCCTTACCACCATCATGAGTAGATATTATCCCCATTTTACAGGTGGAAAAACTGACAATGTTAATTTGCCCCAAATCACACAATTAATAACTGGTAGAAATGTAAGTAGATCTGTGAAGGAACTGCCTTTTCCTCTCTCTTTTTAAATTACATTCCCTTCTGAGTTAGCTGTAGATTCACTACTATTAGAAATAATGTAGACAAGTCTAAGAGATCTGGTGTGCTACTGGATTTATCTTTTCCCCCTACTGGTAACATTTTGAAAAATTGTTACGCCATATCACAACCAGGGCGCAGGACATCGATACAATTAAGACATAGGGTCTGCCCAGTGGTCTTGCCTTTTTCTATTCACATCCACTTTCCTCTCCTGCACTGCATCCCATTCCTGACAGCTGACAATCACTACTCTGTTCTCCATTTCTGCAATTTTGTCATTTCCAAAATGTTACATAAATGTCGTTATACAGTACATAACCTTTAGAGGCTGTTTTTCCACCCAGCTTTACCCTCTGAAGACTCACCCAGGTTGTTCAGTGTGTCGATAGCTTGTTGCTCTTACCCTGACTAGTTGTTCTGTGGTTTGTCCATCCAGCTTTTTAATGGGTTGGTTTCAGTTTTCAACTATTACGCATAAGGCTTCTGTGAATGACCTTACATAGGTTTTTGCGTGAACATAAAGGCTCTTGGTGATGGACAGGGAGGCCTGGCGTGCTGCGATTCATGGGGTCACCAAGAGTCAGACACGACTGAGCGACTGACCTGAACTGAACTGAGAGGTTCGTTTCTCTGGAATAAATGCCTAAGAATGTGATCACTGGTTTTGGGGGCGGTTGCACACTTTTCACAAGAAACGGCCAGACGGTTTTCCAGAATGGTTAAGTTGTCTATGTCTCTCACCAGCAATGTATGTGACCCAGTTTCTCTTCATCTTTGCTCTCATTTGGTTTTGTCATTAATTTTTATTTTGGGCAATTTGGCAGGTATGTAGTTATATCCCACTGTAGCTTTCATTTACTTTTCCCTAATGGCTCATAATGTCAAGCATCTTTTATGTGCTTGATAGCCATCTGTATATCCTCTTTGTTGAAACTTGGCTGCTTTTTTTCACCTGAGTATCCTTTCATTTTCCCCAATATTCTTTCTTTTAAAAAACTAAATTTTGTATTGAGATAACTGTAGATTCCTAACACTATGGCAGTGTTAGAAACAATCCAGAGATGAATACTATGAACAACTAAAAAAGTGGACAAATGATATGAAAAGACATTGATCCAGAGAAAATATCCAAAAGACCAACAAGCACATGAAAAGATGGGGCAGCCTCACGAGCCACCAGGGGATAACAGATCAAAACCACGGAGAGACTCCACTTCACATCCACTAGAATGGTTGTAAGAAAAAAAGGGAGATAGATAGAAAATGACAAGTGCTGGCAAAGACATGGAGAAACTGGAAACTTCCCACACTGCTGATGGAAATGTAAAATGGTGGAGCTGTTTTAAAACAGTCTGGCAGGCTGTCAAAAGATTAAGCTCAAACACAGCAGTTCCGTTCTTAGGTGTATGTTTAAGAGACCTGAAAGCATATGTTCTGCCAAAGACTCATACATAAATATTTACAGTAGCGGTATTCATAACAGCAGAAAGGCAAACAACCCAACGTCCATCAGCTGATGAACAGATAATAAAATGCAGTATAGCCATACGATGGGATATTGTTCATCAAGCTAAAGAAATGAAATATTGATACATGCTACAACAAATGTGTGAAAAAGCCAGGCACAAAGGACCACCTATTGTATTATTTCAATTCTATGAAACACCCAAAAAGACCAGTCTACAGAGACAGAAAGCAGATTAGCAGTTTCCTAGGGCTTTGGGGTAGAGGGGTATGGAAGAATCATAGATAAAAGATGCAGGATTTATTTTGGTGGATAATTGAAATGTTCTAAACTGTGATGGATATGCAATTCTGTGAATACACTAAAAGCTATTGAATTGTACAAGTCACATGAGCTAATTTTATATGATGTATATCTCTATAAACTTTTTTTCTTAAAGAGATAATGAGGGATATTCTGTGTACCCTTTACCCAATTTCTGCCAATGGAATTAGTTTGCAAAACTATGGTATGAGGGACTATTGACCCCAGGACGTTGACATTGATACAACCCACTCTATTATTTAGATTTCCCCAAAGTTGCCTGTACTTCTCTGCTCGTCTGTCTCATTCTCTCTGACTCTGTGCCTGTGTGTATTGTTCTGTATATTTTGATCACAAATACTGGTTTGTGATATTTGTGATAATATCATAGTCAAGACACCAAATGAAATATTGCCTCTTTGAAAGCTCTGTTCACTTTAGTTTCTGTCTAAGGAAGTGCTCCAAAGACCTCTCATTTGCCCTCAGTTAATAACCCAAAGCAGAGCAGATACCGCCCCCCCCTCCTTTGTCCCCAAGCATACCCCTTCTTGTTGTCAAAGGGCAGAGGTCATGATGGAGCATGAATTCCCACCCACACTGGAGACAGAACGTTGGGATTGCAGGCACAATTCATCTAGATTCTAGAATCACCCACACTTCTGAAAGAGTAGGAAATTATCTTACCAAAAGGAGGAACATGAATTCTGGAAGGGGGATACGCCCCCATGTCTCCACTCCCGCTTTCTCCTCCCACCAATTTCGGAAGCGATCTCTAACTCCCAGGCCCAGTGGGTGACTCGTCAGCGCTTTCGGAGATCCGGTCTTTATTGGGTTGCCACTAGCAAATGCTCTCAGGGAGAGGACTGGCAATGATTCATCTGTACTAATCCCTGTGTTTTCATCAGCCCTGCTTCTGTGAGAGGGGACAGCCCCGGTCGCTCTTCCACATCATCATGTTTGGTTTCTCTCAAAATGTTTGCTCAGAAAAAAGCCCAGAGTTTGGCCTGGGCTCATTCTGGGCTTCCAGGGGAATTCCCCATCCGCAGGCTCCAGGCGTGTAGTTGCTAGAACATTCGCTCCTCACCTGGCAGGGCAGAAGGTGAAGCTGGCTTTAGCACAGAGGTTTTTAGGGGGGGATCAAAGACAAACTTACTGGAATCCCATCTTCCAAGACAAGAGATGAGGAAGAAATAGCTGCTGTTGCTCTCTGTGTCTCCACTGTGATCCCACTGCCTCCACAGCGCGGGTCCTATTACAGCTGACCACGTGCTAGCCTCAGCTCTACCCTCCATCTGGATCTTAGAATTCAGCCATGACTGGGCCACCTAATACTTCCCTTGTGCACTTCTGGTCTCTGCAAGCCTCACTGTGGTCCCGGAACGCTGACTTCATCATCTGATCCCCACCTCTGCAAAACCTCAAACTCCAACAGTCACCATCCCAAGATCCCAGGAAAACTTTGCCCTGTGACTGGTATGTGGTAGAATCTCCAAAAACAAATACTACCACAAAGGATGATAATATCTTGATCATATCTTGATTAGCAGAGGAACTTTGTGAGACTAATAGAAGCTCAGAGATGTGAAAAGGCCACATCATGTATGAGCGATGAGAATCTGTAAAAACACATTTAAATGTCTCTCTTTTAACCATGGTTTCCTTAAAGTCTCCTAACTCTTTCAAGCCCTTCATCCCAGGTCCTGTCTTCCTTAGTAAGACCATAGCCTCGCAAACCAGAGGCAAAAAAAGGTGATCAGCTGGCCCTGGGAGACCCAAGGTAGAGCTGGTGTTGCAGCTTGAGTCTGATGCCCAGCTGCCTGAAGAACTCCCTTTTCTTTGAGGGAGGTCAGTTTTTTCCTTGAGGCTTTCACATGGTTGGTTGAGGCCCACCTGCATTAAGGAGAGCCCTATTCTTTCCTCAAAGTTGACTGATTTAAATGCTTATTGCTGTTCAGTCCCTCAGTTTTGTCTGACTCTTTGCGACCCCATGGACTGCAGCACGCCAGGCTTCCCTGTCCTTCACTATCTCCCGAAGTTAGTTCAAACTCATGTCCACTGAGTCAATGATGCTATCCAACCATCTCATCCTATGCTGACCTCATCTAAAAAAATACCTCCGCAGCAACATCCAGACATGCTTGATCAAATACCTGGGTATCAGAGCCTGGCTAAATTGACACACAGAATTAACCATCAGCCAAGGCTTTTCTGGAAAGGAGACTAGGAGGGAAGGAGAGGGGACTGAATCATTTGTGTGGGTATTTGACCAAGAAAACAGAAGTACTTCAGATAAACGAAAGAAACAGCTAGAACAGAATGCTGCTCTTGTTTCCCCTCTCTGGTTGGGGAGCTGCCAACAGAACTGCCTCGCGGGGTATCAGACAAACACAAGGGCAGACATCTGCCGGGGAGCACAGCAGGGCGGCGTCTGGGAGGCCCCGGGGCCCAGTTCTCTCACGCTGCCTTCGGTTCCCGCGTGCTCCGGTTCCCGCGGGTCCTGTGTGCTGTTCACCAGCTCCCAGTAGCTAGCTGCTGGGGCTGGGGACCGGTTAGCAGATCCATCAGAGAAGGACGAGTATCGTTCTGTGAAGAACTGCAGAGATAACAAACCAGTGGATCTGAGGTCCGGTGGACTCACAGCCAGACCTCAGAAAGGTGTAGAGGTGGCAGGGCTGAGTTACCAGACTTTGCCCAAGCAGGGAAAGAGAGAGAGAGACACTCAGACCTCCAACTGCACGTGTTTCGTACTTTGGTTGTAAGTGCTAGAAGGTCAGTCTGGAACCAGGGAGATCAATGGTGTTCTGACACGAGCCTCCAGCAGGCTTTGTGCCTTGGGGCTCCAGCGTTTCCCTTCCATCCTGAGGTTCCATAAGCTGCACCTAAGCATCATCCTGAAGAATAATTGGGCATGGCAGGGTCAAGCCATCACTTTAGAGATTGGACCTTTCTCTTGTAGAGAAACAGAAGTTTCTAAAGCATTTATTAATATTTCAATTACCGGTGCAAATTAATGTAAATTATATAAAAGTTAAAGTCCGCATTTTTATCTGGCTCACTGGCTTGAAGATTAGATCTCTGGGTTCGTTAGAGAAAGCAACACATTTCAAAGCTGATGTTCACTCCAAGGTCAGCGTAGGCAAACTGAAGGAGGGACACGCCCATCATTCTTCTACAATGTTGCTACACTTCCATTACTTTTATTTTGAGAAATTAAAAAAATATATTGAAAGGTATAAAGAATAATATCACATGCATTACCACTACCCAGATGTACGAATACTAAGGCCTTGTCATATTTGTTTCTTGATTTCTAGACACACGTGAAACACCACAGATGAAATTACAGTCCCGCTTTACCCTTATCCCTAGACCCGTTTTCTTCCTGTCTTCCCCAGCCCAGAAGCAACCAGGTTCACGAGTTTGATGTGTGTTCTTGTCCACTGGAAAATATCTTTATCTATACAAATGCACACCTCCATGAAAAATACAAAATATTGTGTATGTGTTTTAAAATACAACCAGATGGTACCCAGCTGTACATATAATTCAATAACTGCATTTTTCATTCATTCTCAATGAGACTGCCTTCTAATGATTCTAGTTATTCAGCTGCTACATTTTATTTCCTTTCCTGTTGACAGGCATTTTGTTTTCTTCCTTGCTTTAAAATGAGCAGCCGGACTTCAGTGGACATCTCTGTATGTAGTCTGCCTTGACCTGTGGTTTTGCTTTCTGTGGTTTCACTTTCTGCAGATTCACTTTGCCTGTGTTCCATGATGGTCCAAAAACTACTAGATGGAAAATTCCAGAAATGCACAATTTATATAAGTTTTCGTTTGCTCGCCATGATGATGAAACCTCTCACTGTCCTGCTCCGTCCCAGCCAGGATGTGAGTCATCCCTTTGTCCAGCGCTTCTCACTTATTAGTCACTTTGTAGACAGATTAGTTGTCAGTCAGCTATTGCGGTGTCTCAGCGCTTCTGTTCAAGTCACCCTTACGGGCCCGATGTGCAAGAGTAGCGTCCCCGCAGCCTGTGGCCCTGCCACTCTTCCTCTGCCTCTCCGACACTGGGGCTTGCTAATATGAAGCCGGTCTGATCCTTTGCCTTCATCAGCATGACATCAGCTGACAGTTCTCTCCACCTCAACTCAATCCCTCAAAGCCTGGGGAAATCACCTTCATTAATTATCCCGCAGCTTTGACTAATTAACCTACATCTTTCTGTCTTGGGCCTTCAGTATACATCTTAGGATTTAAAATGTGAGCAAGATGCTTTGGTATCAGTGAAGCTAACCCTGTAATTTCCATAATAATGGGAAAGCTAGACCAAGGAGCCAAGGAAACAGGCTGCAAGTGACGTGGTGAATTAGAAGCCAGGCTAAAGTCAATACCAGTCTCTTGCGTGTAGGTCTGGAGCCCTTTGATCTGACTTTTGGCTCTTCGCTGACAGTGGGGAGAGCGGGCGGTGAATGGCTATACAGTCTCGCTGATCTTAGGGCCGAAGCAGAAGGGCACGGGGAAAGGCCTGGGCAGGAGCAAATACCACAGGAGCTGGGGAACACTCTGTAGGAGCGTCCGGCTCGTAAGTGCCAGATGCCCACGTAAGTGCCAGATGCTCTGGACTCAGGTCAGAGGAGAACGCGGTCTTGGCGGCGTGAGACTGCACTGGCCAGGGCTGGCGCACTGCCACAGCCGACACCATGACACCATGTGGCAAAATGCTGCACCGGCTTACGGCTAGATCACATCATGGCCCGATGCTCCTGCTGGGTGGGCTTGGTCTCCGCTGTCCGGGGTTGGTGGGGGAGTCAGGCTCCTTCATCTGCAGATTATTCTGTCTCCCGCCCCCAGCCTGCAACATCAGTGTCCAAGGTGAGTAGAGGGAGCCGTGAGTCCGGGCCAGTCAGGGGCATAGCAGGGCTGGAGGAGGCGTTCCTGGCCCCATGGCCCAGGGCTAGTATTTCAACCACACTGTCCTGCCTCTCAGTGTCCTTGATCCTGTTCACTCCTCTCAGGAATGGGAACCATGCAGCCTGTTCTTCCCACCTGCAGCCCTGGATTTCAAGCCCTGGAATATGTTTTATAAATGGGTGTGTGCCCTGCAGATGGAAGCCTGGCTGTGGTTTCTTCTTCAAGTGACAGAGAACTCAGCAGCCCGTCCACCCTGACCTGGAACCTCTTTACTTCAGACCCTGAAAGGAGATCTGAGAAGCCTCACTCATGGATGGAAAGAGCTGCAGTGTGACCGCCTAGGGCAGGGTCACCACACTGCATTTGAGGCACAGGGGGTCATCTCTGCCCAGATGCTGTGCGCCTGTGTGCTGTGTGTGTGCATGTGGGCACAGGCAATCAGTTCCCCCCTCTCCCCGCCCCTGCCACCTGGAGCCATCAAGCTTCCAGCTGCGGGGTCAGTGGTTGACCTTGAAGCCTGGCTATCATTCCCTTGGAGGCTGGAAGGGTAGTTGGTTGGCCTGTTGCATGGAATTGGGGATCCAGAGTCTCAGGCTGTAGCGCTCAGCGGGCTCACTTTCCTCAGCTACACCGCAGGGAGAATGCCTTACACGGCCGTTATGAGAACGAAAGAGTCTCATTATGAAAACTGCTGAGCAGAGTGAAAAGAGGCGGCAGTCAGAAAAGCTGCGGTTCTTTTTATGCCATGTCCAACATGCTAGAGACACACGTTCTGGGCACTTGTAGAAGGGCTGAGTCAGAACGTTACCTTGTGGCTTCCCGGGTGGCCCCATTTCAACAAGCGGACTTTTGCCTCAGTGTCCCCTCCCTGTCTGCCCCAATTCCTTCCCTGCATCTCAGCGGGCTTCTCAGAGGATCCAGTCAAGGCGGGACCTCCCAGCCACCACGGCTGGTGGGCTGATTCTCAGGCGGAGCTCCTCTGTCCTGACCACCGGGCAGCTCAGCCTGAAATCTAGAGCCTCCCCACGGCCCTTTCACGGGCCAGCTTGTGCCAAGCTCACGGACCCAGTCTGAGATGGCCCTCCTGCTCCTCATTACAGCCACCCTGAGCTTCACCGCCTCAGTCTGGCAGGCCTGAGGCTGAGCCTGAGAGGAGAGCTCTGCAGCTGGTCCCGGGATGCAGGCGTGAGGGCGTGGGCAGGATGTGGCAGGGAGGACCAGCGCGGGCTCTGGTCTGCAGTTCTTGCGCTGGGCAGCTGTGGCTCTATCCCACCAGGGCTCCTGTGAGAAGCCTTGCCAGTCACGCCTCCAAATTGTCCCGGGGAAGGAGAGGTTGTAGCGCTCTCTTAATCCCGCTTGGGATGTCAGAGCTTCTCAGGGCAGTCCCACTTCCCACTTTGGAAACATCCCTGAGTTAGACCCCAGGAGGCTTCCCAGGTTCTGAAGAAAGCCCTGAGGCAGAGGGTGGGGAGACTTAGAGGCACGTGCTTGAGGGACAGCAGCCCACTGCAGCCACCCTGATAGCCGGAGGATGTCGGATACAGGCAGAGTCTGCGGGAGCAGCTCGGCAAGCTGCTTCTCACTCGGGGCCTTCCACTCCGCCCATGACCTGCTCACTCTATGGCCTAGGTTCAAAAGTCACCTTCTCGAAAGGGGCTTTCCTTGCATTCTATCTGAAGGTGTGATTACTCCACTCCCCATTTTCCCTCCCAGACCCTTCTCTGGCAGACTGGCCAGTGGAGCTGAAAACCTACTAGCCTAGATAGGTCGTCTGGGTGTTGGGACAGGTTCACACAAGACCTGCACCAGGCTTGGGTTGGGGTGGTTACAAAAGCACATGTGGGCTAAATCCCTTCAGTCGTGTCTGACTCTTTGCGACCCTCTGAACTGTAACCCACCAGGCTCCTCCACCCATGGGGTTTTCCCGGCAAGACTACTGGAGCGGGTTGCTGTGCCCTCTTCCAGGGGATCTTCCTGATGCAGGGACTGAAACCATGCCTCTTATGTCTCCTGCATTTGCAGATGGGTTCTTTACCACTAGCAGCACTGCCTGGGAAGCCCTCTTTACAGAAGTGTGTGCGTGTGCTAAGTTGCTTCAGTCGCGTCCAACTCTTTGCGACCCTATGGATTGTAGCCCACCAGGCTCCTCTGCCCATGGGATACTGGAGTGGGTTGCCATTTCCTTCTTCATCTTTACAGAAAACTAGGGGTCAAATGTCAGTGCTGGTCCAGGGAGAAGGTGCCAACGGAGTGCTAAAGCTTTGATTGACTGCCAGATATTGGGGTAGGAAATGTCAGAGTCAGGAACGCAGGCGAGGCAAGCACCTAGCAAAAACTAACCAGGCAGGAGGAAGTGGGAACTCAGGAGGAGACTGAAGGTCCGGTGTTATTTCCACAGACAGTGCCAGGCGGGCAGGAGTCTCTTGGGGAAGGACAAGACGTACTTCTAGTTCTGCTTTGTCATTTGAAGGGCACTTTCCCATCTCTGGGTTTGTCTGCCTCAATGTAACCACACCAGTGATGTCATTCAAGGTTGGGAGAAGTGACGACTTATGTACACACCTCAGTGAAGACACATTTCTATCCTGTAGGTCATTTTGAAATTCTGAAGGTAATCGGATTTTAAGACAGGAAAGAGTCTCTTTTTGAGTCTTGGTCCAAAGGGGAAGTGGCCTGAAGTGGCCCCTAGAATTCTGTAATGCAGAAGAGCAGGACCCTGCCATCTAGTGACCATAGATTTCCAAGCCCCAGATGAGAGCGGTCAGTGCTCTGTAGGCCAGCTCAGGTGTTCCTTTCTCAAGGACCTCGAGATCCCTGTCTCAATACCCCACGCTGGGAGACAGGCCTCAAGTCAGGAAGAGCCTGCAGAATAATGTGTCGGCCTGGGAGACAGAGAAAACAGTAGGTCGCGGGCCCTTATGTGTGCGGACTTTCTTCCCTTCTGACTCAGTTACAACCAGCAACCTCTTTCGTTGTTTGTACAGCTGGGTTCTGCAGTTCCTCAGAGTAAGCTTGAGTGGTAGGGGAAAGACGTTCTTCTTTACCCTTAAAACCAGGGTCTACAGTATGGGCCGGCTCCCTGGCCAGCCTTGGCAGTGTATCAAGGGTCCAGCTGACCTTTGAACAACAGGAGTTTGAACTGTTCACCTCCTGTATACAGGGATTTTTTTTCCAATAAATATGTGCTGCTGGATCCGTGGTTGGCTGAATCTGGGAATGTGGAAATGTAGATACAGAGGGCAGCCATCGTCATGATTCCTGGGTGATGAGGTTCTAAGTTAAAGTGTTCCATTTTAATCCTAATTGCTTTAAGGAAACCACCGCCTCAAGAGTGTGGTTTTGAAGTTACCTAGTGTTTCTGTATCTCAGTTTCCTCCTCTGGATAATGGACATACTGGCGTTATTTATCTCCTAGGGTTTGTGTGTGTGTGTGAAAGTCACACATGTTTCTGCCCGAGAAGCACTTACAGTAGTACTTGGCATATATCCAGAGCTGTTTCAAGTGTTCGATGATATTATTTTTGGCATCATCACTCATTTAAAGACGGTGAATTTGAGGGAGAGAAATCAGGTATTATTTTCAAACTAGAGAAGCCCATGTTGGGAGCTGGGGTGCGCTTTTTTGTTTTAGTTATCTTCTGTCTTACTTTTCTGCAGAGAGATTTGTGGGGGTTTATACTTCCCCGGTGGCTCCATTGGTAAAGAATCTGCCTGCTGTGCAGGACCCCTAGGTTCAATCCCTAGCTTGGGAAGATCCCTTGGAGAGGGAAATAGCAACCCACTCCAGTATTCTTGCCTGGGAAATCCCATGGACGGGGGAGCCTGACAGGTTACAGTCCATGGGGGTCGCAAGAGTCGGACACAACTTAGCAACTAAGCCTGCCTACCTATGGGTTAAACAGAAGCAAAATTGAGTCACTGGGAAGCGAAAGGAAACAGGAAGGATCTAGAAGGAGTAGATTATGCTTCAGACCTGAGCGGTGACGATTTGAATAGTGGCCAATGAACTTGCCTTTAATTTACTCGCAGTTTAGACAGTGAGGGAACATGCCAGATGACATGTGTTTCCCTTCCTGATCACAACCTCCAGTACACATTCATTTGCAGAAATGAACTCATTGGGGGCAGGGAGGGGGGTGGGGTCAGACACAACAGGAATCTATTCTGTGGTTCCTTTACATATAAATGACTCTGAGTGGAGTTTACTATGGCTGTGTATCCAGTTTTACTAACGAAAAGCTGTCAAATTTGGGACTCTTACGTGACTCCTCTGGAAGATCCAGGGACTTTGCTTTTTGGAGCTGAAATACTAAACTAAAAATCATCCTGTAAATGAAAAACACATTACGAGTGTTAGCTGCCTCTCACCTAGCAGACGTATACTTAAATTTTAGGTTTCCTTCCCTCCCTCTGCCCCAAACTCTTCCATGGAGCAGCTGCCTGAACCTAGGGCCCGTGAACGCGCCTGTCTGCTATTCCGGAGTTAACTGCAAGAATCCACATCAGTCCCATCTGTACAGCAGCCAGGCAGATGCTCAGTAGCCAGTCGCCATGTACGTACAGTGTGGTCCTAGGGAGCAGAAGGAGGAGACCATTTACTCAGCACCGAGTCTGTGCCAGACACTTTCTGGGACACTTAATACATATTGTTGCATTTGTCGTAGTATTTGAGGTAGCTATTATTATTTCTGATTTATGGATAAAAGCGTTCGAGGCTTAGAGAAGTTATGTAGCTTAACCAAGATCACATACCTGGTTCTGTAGCAGA
This sequence comes from Ovis aries, assembly GCF_016772045.2. Lineage (NCBI taxonomy): Eukaryota > Metazoa > Chordata > Mammalia > Artiodactyla > Bovidae > Ovis > Ovis aries. The sequence goes on along the minus strand of NC_056055.1, from coordinate 8,773,284 downwards.
ACTAGAACTTGAAACCATCAATCAATCGGTTCATTCATCAATTTAGCGTCTCTCTGTCTTCCGTGCCTGATTCTGCTAAGAAGTGATTCCTGCCCTCACCACATCTGCAGTCTGGTTGGGGAGGCAGTTTTTTTTAATTCCTTGCCTAGTGGCCTTGTTATAATCAATCTCAAGCCTTAGTATTAAAAACGTATTATATTCTGTCCATGAAGCCATTTACATTCCATTTGAATGCTCTTGGTGTTTAGGTTAAGTGGAGAAGAAAGAATAAAGTGTAACTGCGAAAGGGAGCTGAATGATAATGTTAAATAGTTTTTACATTGACGATCTCCTTTATGGAGACTGTGTCTCTGAACAAGCCTCCGGTAATTTCCCAAGAGAAGTTTAGAAAGTGAAATCTGGCCTGGAGCAATCCCTTGTAGCAAAGTCCTGGCCCGGGGAGGCAGTGAGCTTCTCTGGTGACAAGTCGGAGCTGGGGCTGCAGGTTTCTCTTCCTATAAGGAGCTGGCTTCAGAGAAACTAATTAAACCCAGAATTCTTAGGAGGTTCGTAGTGTTGCCAGCTTGCAAATATAGCTTCCCCACCACGGTGTTCCCTGGAGGAAGGGCCAGTCAACCCTATTTTTCTTTTCTTTTACCCCTCTGTCTCCCCAAGGGGCCACCTTCTTCATGAGACCAACATCTGTGTTTCGTGGTATCCTCACTCTTTCTTGATAGCCCTTCCTTTTGTTGTATTAGAGCCTCAGGATGGAGCCTGAAAGCCTGAAGTAGAAATATTCTAGATGCCTTGTCGCTGAACCAGAGGTGCAAAGTCCATTTGGGGGCTGAAAGGACCTTACACTAACTACTCTGTTTAATGTCTGGCCACTACCAAGACCTAGGATGCCTCCACTGTCAGGGGCTCACTGCTTCTGTGACTGCCTGTTCTCTGGGTGGCTTTGATCACTAGAATTTCTTTCCTGACATGAGGGCTATTTGTCCCCATGCAGATTTCACTGCTGGACTCTCATCCTTCTTCTGTCACCTAGCAGAGTAGGTTTGCTCTGTCCTTTCCTTGACAGACCTTTAGAGAGCTGGAAACAGAGGGTCTCTCCCTTGTTGCAGTGAGCAGGGGCTGTTCCAGTTTTCTTTGTCTAAAGAGCTGGGGATTCTAGAATTCTCAGGATCCCGATTGTCTCAATATGCAGCATTCAAAAACTGAAAGATTGATTGGGATTTCCCTGGTGGTTCGGTGGTTCAGAGTTTTGCAATCCACCTTGCAATACAGGGGACGCATGTTCCAATCCCTGGTCCTGGAAGATCCCGCAGGCCAAGGGGCACGAAAGCCCAGGCACCATGACGGCTGAGCCCACGCCCTGGAACCCGTGCTCCACCAGATGCAGTGAGAAGCCTGGCCACTGCAACTAGAGAGTAGCCTGAGCATCAGTGAAGACCCAGAACAGCCGAAAGTAAATTTAAAAAAAAAAAAGACAAATATATTAACGGAACATCTATTAATTGAGTGCAACCTTTTTGAATGGGCCTGTTTGTGACCTCACAGTTCTTGCCAATAACGTCCAGGCAGCTATTATAAATTTGCTGTTGTTCTTTAGTCACTCAGTTGTGCCTGACTCTTTACAACCCCATGGACTGTAGCCCACCAGGCTCCTCTGTCCATGGAGGCTTCCAGGCAGGAGTACTGGAGTGGGTTGCCATTTCCTTCTCTAAGGAATCTTCCCAACACAGGGATCGAACCCGCATCCCCTGCAAGTCTCCTGCATTGCAGGCAGATTCTTTACCCCTGAACCACTGGGGAAGCCCTTATTATAAATTGATTCCTTAATAAACAAACCTTAATTGTGCAGCTGCTGTGTTGAAGCTCTGTTTCCTACAGATGTGAACACAGAAGAACAGTCCATGCCCTCACAGAATTCTCAGCTTGCTCTGAAGCCAACCCTGTGAGCTAAGTGAGTTTGAAGCCCTTTGCTGCCTTGCACTGGGATTTGGGGTGGAGGTGGATGCCTTTGCAAAGCTGATTCTAATGCTCACCTGAAGGGCGTCCAGGTGGAGTGGAGTCTTTTGCCTCCACTGAGCTGGGTCTGCTGTGTCCTTGTCTCTCAAATTCTGTTTCCACACCACTCTGCCTTCTGCCAACGGCTTAGAAGTCCTTGCTTGTGGGAAAGTACAGCTATGGAGACGCTCAGTGCCCTGGGGGCATGGAGGTAATTGGGATAATCCAGGCCTCATTTTGCTCTGGGAAGCAGAGGCACTTTTGGATGAGCATTTGTACTCACACCGAGGTCAATTCAATTCAGTGATGTTCCAGCCATACCTGGAAATTTCCCTGTCTTTCTTTCTTTCTATTTCAGTAACCCTTCAAAGTTAATGCTTGTAAATAAAAAAAACTTGAGAGGTCAGCTGCTTTTGCTTACTTCCCATCAGCCCTTGAGAAAGGAAGGTTCTCAGTGTGGTGCGGTGGTGGGGCCTCTGTCCAAAACTGGAGGATGCTCTCCAGGAGGCCCGTGTGGGGAAAGTCCCTGGAGAAGTCATTTTCACGGGGCATGTGTAGTACTCTGACTTTGAAATGACTGATATTTATGGTGGTTTTTTCCTCTGAATGTCCTGATGGATTTCTCCCTCCCTGGCTTTGAGTCAGTCTCATCCCATAATCACAAGAGAGGCTGCTGTCTGGGGCTCCTGATAGAGCAGTTCCTTTCCTGTTTCTTAAAATCCCACCATTAGTTTCTGACCCAGTGAGATAAAGAGGTGGGTGAATGGGAATTGAGTTCAAATCCATATTGACTATCTGGCCACTTGGGAGAAATTACTTCTTTTCTGAGTTTGTTTGTTTGTTTCCACTTATAATGATGATCTGGAAACAAAGTCAGTGAACTGAATAGCAAAATAAGATGAGGCTTAAAGACCTCTCCTCCTAGGTCTGAGCAAATGTATTCCATTAACATGTAATGATTGAGAAAGAACGGAACAGGCTCCATTCTAGGTGCTGAAATACAGCATCTGAAGTCCCTGTTGTCATGAGGCTTGATTTCTGGAAACATGTATACAAGTAAGTAGACCAGTAGCATGTTCAGTGGAAATATACGCTATGGAGAAAAATAGAGTCCTGGGGATGGGAGAGCATATGTGTGTTTATGTAGGAGACGAGGGAAAGGCTCATTGAGATGACATTGGGAGGACACTTGAAGGATGTGCGCCAGTGGGCCATGCCTGGGTGGGTGGGGAACATTCCAGGCCAAGGGTCTACAGTGAGAGCGATTGCTGATTGCTGGATTCACAGAGCAGCAGGAGGCCAGTGTGTCAGAATATCTTGTGATCAGGATAAAAGAGTTGAGGCCGGGGAAGCATCAGGACACAGATCACTCAGGGCTTCGAAGGCCACTGTGACACCTTGGCTCTGCTCTAGGCCAGAAGGTGAGCTCTGGAGGGTTTTAAGCAGAGGAACTCAACCCAGCATTTCAGGAAGATGGCCCTGGGAAGCCAGGCCTTGGGACAGAGGGTCCTTGGCTTCCTTTTCAACACTGCCCAAGCTGCTCAGGATAATCTGGAGCGATTGCTGTCTAAACCAGGCTTTAGAGGCGAAGAGAAAGTAAAGCAATAGCGACTAAGGGCAGCAGGTGTTAGGCTGCAGTCTAGATGAGCCTCCCTCTGTCCGCAGGGAGAAGTGGTCAGGAAGGAGGAGAGGTGTTGTAGCTGCAAGGCCTGGGACAAACCAAAGGCATGCTGCTGCTGCTGCTGCTGCAGCTAAGTCGCTTCAGTCGTGTCCGTCTCTGTGCGACCCCATAGACGGCAGCCCACCAGGCACAGGGAAGTAGAAGACACGAGCTCGGCCTTCACAAGCAGCAATCAGGGATTAGCACGCAAAAGGTAATTAGCGATGGGACATCCACACATATGGGTGCGTGCCGGGAAAGTGGGGTCCTCGCCAGGGGTCCCGGCAGAGTCTGAGTGGGGACTGGGCACATGGGACATAACCTTCCCTCCCTGTCCCCACCCTGTTCTGCCCATCTCCCCACACAGTGTACTTTACAAGAGGTGATGAGCAAGAGGGTTTGTAGTTGTTGATGGGAGGCTCTGTGTAGCAGAAGGGGAGGCGAGGGCAGAAGGGGTGCCTGCCGTGCCTTGCTGCTTTGGACTGGGTGTGAACCCCTCCTGGAAAGAGGGACTAGAGTAATAGTAGAGAAGGAGTTTTCCTGAGGGTGTCCTGTGAGTCTGGGAGCCCCTAGCCCCATCAACACATCTACAAGGAAGCACTCTCCTAAAGCCGGGGGAGGCTGCCATCTGCTGGTTGACTGCAGTATTTCACCCAGGTGCTTGGCTTTGGACAAAAATCTTTCAATGTTAAAGAATCATCTGCGTGGGCATTTTCTCCAGGTCAGGCGCTGGCCATAAAACATTGTAGGCAGATTCTTTATCATCTGAGCCATCAGGGAAGCCCTTTGAATAGTCACCAATTCTCATCAGCATATGTCCTCTTTATTCTCGTTTTTAGGGATGCTCAAAAAAATTTAAGTACCTAAATCCAGGTCATTCAGGAACTGGAAAACTTGGAATTCAAGCTCAGCCCTGACTACAAACATGACTACTTGAAGAAGTCGTTATGTTCACATCAGCTCTGCAAGCTGTGAGTGTTGTGAGGGACCTGGCAAATGGCATGTGTTCTGTGTGTGCTGAGGGGAAAAGTGGAGGCAGGATAGATCCGCGGATGGATGGATGGATAGATGGATGGATGCGCCTCAAGGTCCTGCATCCCAGGGGCCCACGGACTCAGGTTCCAGTCCCAGCTCTGGCCTTTCAGGTCTGGTGACTTGGTCATCTCAGAGCTCTGACACACAACTTTATCTGTAACTGCAAATGTACTGGGCTAATTGTGGGAGCTACTTGTTTTGACTGTGTGTATGTGTGTCTCTGTGTATGTTTTCTTTCTGTAACATCTTGCAATCTATTTTCCATTCTTGGTGAGGCTGGAGCGATTCTCAAGAGCACAGCTTCTCCCTGTTCCCCTTCCCAGCTCTATCTACATTCTTCTGCTCAGACGGTAAAGAATCTGCCTATAATTCAGGAGACCCAGGTTGATCCCTGGGTTGGGAAGATCCCCTGGAGAAGGGGATGGCTACCCACTCCAGTATTCTTGCCTGAAGAATTTGATGGACAGAGGACCCTGGCGGGCTACTCTGGGGTCGAAAAGAGTTGGACACAACTGAGCGACTAACGCTTTCTGGGCAGGGAAGAGGACGAGGGAGTGAGCCCTCTGCTGGCTCCTGATATACCACAGCACCCAAATCCTCGCAAGGTGCAGGCAGCAGCAGTCCAGGGCCCCAGTGGACAAAAGTGGACAGACAGATGCCTCTCTAGTGCAGGAGTGAGTTTTCTCAAGGGTGACGCTGGTTATGTATCTCTTGGCCTAAACACCTTCGGCACTCTCAGCTCTGCCCAGAAGATGCAAACCCTTCAAGGTGAGGCCCTGTATGCTTTCACCCGTGGTGTCTAGCCTCAGCTTGCCCTGGCATCACCACAGTCCCCATGCTAGCCACAGCAACCTCGAGGGGCCTCCCTGATTCTTCTACCCAAATGCTGAAGAGCAATGCCCTAGCGCTCCCAGGCTCTGCAGCCCTCCCTGTACCAGGAGCTAATGGGACCTTGACTCCAGCTCGCCACATCCTTAATTAGTCTGGCTTCACTGAGACCACAGGGAAAATCCCCTGTAGGAATTGAAGGCACCTCAAAATCAGGGGTGTAGACATGAATAACACGCCTGTTTTTGAGCTGCCCTCAATCCCTACAGGGGATTTCCCCTGTTGTCTCAGTGAAGCAGAGTTTCTGTGGTGGCTCAGTGGTAAAGAATCTACCTCCCAAGCAGGAGACACAAGTTGCCTGGGTTGGGAAGATTCCCCTGAAGAAGGAAATGGCAACCCACTCCAGTATTCTCGCCTGGGAAATTCTATTTACAGAGGAGCCTGGCAGGCTACAATCCATGGGGGCTGCAAAGAGTCAGACAGGACTTAGTGACTAAACAGCAGCAGCAGCAGACATGGATAAACTTGCTAAGACGTCAAGACCTATGGATTTTCCCTTCTAAACATCTCTCAGAACCATATGCTTCGTGTCTATTAATAGGAACACACTTAGGCAAACTCCATCACCTTTAACCTGGCCTCCTGCAGTGACCTTCTTACAGCTCTCTCCCATCTGTACTTCCAGCCCAAATACAAACTGCAGCAAAAAGATTTTTTTCTTTAATTGAAGAATAATTGATTTACAGTATTTTGTTAATTCTAGGTGCACAGCACGGCGATTCACACATTTACTCATTCATTTACACGTGTGTGTTCTCTTTCATATTCTTTTCCCTTATAGGTCATCACAGAATATTGAGGAGAGTTCCCTGTGCTATACAGTAGGCCCTGTTGTTTATCTATTTTGTACAGAGCTGTGTGCTTGTGTTAATCCCAACCTCTTAATTTATCCCTCCCTCCACTCCTGTTGCCCCTTTGATAACCATACATTTGTCTTCTATGTCTGTGAGTCTCTTTCTGTTTTGGAAAAAAGTTCTTTCTTTTTTTTTGATTCCACATATAAGTGACATCATGTGATATTTGTCGTTGTCTAATTTACTTTGTGCAGTATGATAATCTCTAAGTCCATTCAGGTTGCTGCACATGGCAATATTTTATTCTCAAAAAGATATTTTAAAAAAAAGGCATGAAGATTATACTCCCCTGCTTAAAATTTCTTGTTAGCTTCCCATTGCATTCAGGGAAAAGAGCGAAATCCTTATTCTGAACCCAAAGAACCTGTGGAATTGGGTTCTTGTTGCTGCCACAGCCTCCCTTGCTCCCGGGCCTCTGGCTTTCTTTCTGAGTAGCCTGGCAACCTCGGGGCCTCTAGGAATCCGCTGCCCTCTGCCTCCGCCCCCTCTCTCACTGGTCAACTCCTGCTCATCATGTAGGTTGTGATTCACGGGCCCTTCCTCAGGGAAGCCATCCTAGTCCGGTCCCGGTTAGATGTTCTGCTAGTCTCTTGTATTTGCTTCCAAAGCGTGCCTTCCGTGTGCAGTAACACATTTGCTTGTCTGATGTGAATGTATAACCCATAATGCCAGCCTCTTCCTGGCATGAAGGTTGCATGCAGACTGCGTGAGGGCGGGACGCGTGCTGGTTTGTTCATTTATCGCCGGGCACGTCTGGGTTACTCAGCATGGACTTTTAAATAAAAAGGGAAACAAGAATCTCCGGAGACGAGAGCCCATCAGCCCCTGGATACTCTGGGGCCGGCCGGGTGTGCTGGGAAGGAGGGTGGCGGGGGCGGGGCAAGCTGAGAAGGGGAGAAGGTGGGCTGGATCATGGTCCCAAAGGATGGGGCTCTGTGGGCAGATGCTGAAGGTGGTTGTGGGGAAGCAGCTCAGAGGCTCCAGGCCTGCATTCCTTGCTGAAGGGCAGATGTCCGTACATAGGTGTCCAGGGGGCCGTGCTCAGGTTGCGTGGCCAAACCCTGCTCCCACAGGGAGGAGGGCAGAGTATTTCCCCCCGTGGTTTCCATGGTGGGAGGTAGGGTTCGCATTCAGAGGGAGATTCTCCAAAACTAGAAAGGAGCTGAGATTCTGGGGAGTCATTAAATGACCGGAGTCCACTACAGGGCATGAGTAGAAATGGCCGGGCGACTGTAGCGGTGGTGCAGGGTGTCCGCGTGACCCCAGAGTGGGCGTGCCTGTCACGGCGCCCCAGAAAAGTTGAAGCAGGGGGACTATTTCCAATGGCCAGCTGGAGGAGAACCACAGGGGCCAGCACGACTCCCCAGGTCTAGTAGCAGCTGATAGTCAGAGACCATCACTGCCGGAAGGGACTAGAACGGGGAGCAGTTATCTGAAACTCATAGAGGGATTTGTGTGGAGATAGTTGACACGGGGCTGAGACTCCTCTAGGGGAAACTCGCATCCATCTGGATGGCCAGCCCTCCACGATGGCCTAGAGATGGCTCTGGAAAAGGAATTCCCTGACTCATCCCCCACCCCATCTCCACCAGTCTCCTTCCGTGTCCCTGTGCTGCCTGCTGGAAGCCTGGGGGCATGGGAGTCCATTGGTCTCCTTCTTGAAGGGTGGTCTATAGGATGCAGAGCAGGAAGCAGGGAGCAGAGCAGATGGGGAAGGGCAAAGAGAAGACCCAACACCCTGGAAATGGGTTTTTGATGGAGAGCTACAGAGTGCATCATGGGAGTGGAAGCGGGCTTGCGCTTTGAGAGGGGAATAGGACTTCACAGGACCTTTCAAGATGGAGGTGGGTGCTTGAACCACCGAGCCAGTCATTGAAAGATGTGTTTAAGAAATACTGAACTCACACTTCGGACCAGTACTTGTGGAGTGCACAGACCCACTGCAGAGGTTTTGAATGCCATGGCCTCAGGCCTTCTGCCCACCTAGTCCCTGTGTGGACACAACTGCAATCTTCCGAAGGCCATGAATAAGGACTCTTGTTTGATGTGGCCTCTTCACCAAGAGACTTTGACTCTTGTGTAGCTTCTGGGGAACACCTTATCAACTTACTGTATCTATCTTTCTTGGGAGGGGTAGGCTGAGGCTCAGGGACTTCCGAGTCGGCAGTCAGTAGAGGGTTAAACCCCCGACGTAAGGCTTGGTTGTTCTAGGGAGCCGGTTTATTTGGGTTTACACAGCAAGGATAGTGTTGCTATGGCTGGCTTGCAGGCAACAAGTCTTATGATCTGGAAGAGCAAACTGTGTATATAACATGACAGCATTTATTAAAGCAAGATAAACTCAGCAGCAAAGGATCTGGCTGGAGCCATAAATTCCTCTGATTCTCCTTTCTGAACCATCACATTCCATTTGAGTGAGGCCTATCAGCCCAAACATTTCCATTAAATAAAGTCGATTTGTTGAAAATCCCTAAGAGAATGAACGGAGAATCGCCCCCTCCCTCCACCCCCAATCCCTGTTTGAAAAGAGAAATGTGTAATGTGTGGTTCTGACTCACACTGTCTGAGTACAAACGGGTCTGCTGTTCTGGGCAGTGAGTCCCCTCCGTCACTAGAGGTATTCAGACCAAACTGGGTGACGCAGGGCTCTCTTCCTTTTAGGGGGCGTCGAGCGGGGGAGAAGGGGGCATTCCTAGGAGACATTGTCCCTAAGACTTCCGCTCATATGAGCCTAATGACGGATCCTGGTGTCTTCCCCACACCCCTCATTCTGTACCGCGGCACGTGTATCCCAGGGAAGGAGGGAGTGTCATCAGGGACTTGGGGGAGAGCGAGGACATGGGGACCAGAAAACCTGAGTTTAAATCCTAGTTCTACTATTAACTGGGCCAGTAGCCACTGAAATCAACCCTGAATCTTCACAGGAAGGATTGATGCTGAAGCTGAAGCTCCAATACTTCGGCCACCTGATGCAGAGCTCACCTGACCCAAAGACTCATTGGAAAAGACCCTGATGCGCAAAAGACCCTGATGCGCAAAAGACCCTGATGCGCAAAAGACCCTGATGCTGGAAAAGACTGAAGGCAGGAGGAGAAGGGGACGACAGAGGGTGAGATGGTTGGATGGCATCACCGACTCAATGAACATGAGTTCGAGCAAACTGGGAGATGGTGAGGGATAGGGAAGCCTGGCGTGCTGCTGTCCATGGGGTCACAAAGAGTTGGACACAACTGAGAGCCGAACAGTAACAATAGAGTCGCCACAGGTCATTCCATCCTACGACCCCTGAAGTCCACCATACATCGAGTGATAGTAGCCATCACCCACGCTTCTGCTGGGCACCTTGCAAAGGGCCTCATAGGATGATATCTTTTATTTTCCACAGAAATGCTGTGAAATTAAGAAGTCCGTGTGTACCCACTTTATTGATCAGAAAACTGAGGCCTGGAGAGGTTAAGGAACTAAGGAATGGTGGAGCCAAGGTTAGAACTTAAGCCTCCGGGGACTTTCACCCTTGCTCGATCACAGTTGCTACCTCATCTGTGGCATGTAGGAGATTACTTTAGAAAACAGGTATAAAGGTATCTTTTACAATAATAAACTGCTAGGAGGTTTGGAAGTGTTGAGCAGGAAGCTGAATCTTTTATTTTTTGATATTAATTTATTTGGCTGCTCCAGGTCTTAGTTGCAGCTCATGGGATTTTTAATTGAGGCATGGGGGTTCTGGTTCCCTGGGCAGGAACTGAACCCAGGTTCCCTGCACGGGAAGTGTGCCGTCCCAGCCACGGGACCACCAGGGAAGTCCCTGAATCTTAAGTTACAAGCATTTTCCAAACTTGTTCAAATTCAAAAATATTCTCCTCTCTCCCAGCCCGCAGGCTCCCTTTCCTTCTTCCGCTCCTTCTTGGCCACCACCCTTCCTTTCTTCTCCCTTCCCTCCTCTCCCACTTTGTTCAGATACATTGTCTTTGGTGGAATTCAGGCTTGACAATCAGTGAAAGGAAAACCAACAGTCAAGTTTAAAAGTACTTGTGCTTTTATTAAAAAAAAAATACAATCAGGTACTGTCCAGATGTGTTTTGGAAAGGAAGATCTCTTTAAAAATCCTTAGTTTACATCATCATCATCATTATTATTATATTAATAATATTAATTGTATCCTTAAAATTGAAACAGCATTGCTTTTCTGAACGTAAAAAAAGGGACGGCTTCGAGACACACATTGAATCACTGCTAACAAAAATAATGATAATTAATTATACAGCTTTGTGTAAAATCCAACTGGTTCTAAGACAAACTACCACTGTACAGCTTACCCCGCTCCCATCCCCAGAGCCGCCCGAGAGAAGGAAAATCACTGTGATGCTGTCACTGCAAGACTTTTGCTGAATCAAACAACAGAATGGAAACCTGCTGGACACTGTGGTCTTTGGTGTGAAGGAAGTCATCGTGGAGTGGCGGAGGCCAGCTGCTGCAGGCCCCGACGATCCGTGGTCAACTTTAGCTCCCGCCAGACGCCCAGGTGTGGCTTCACGGTCGGACTGCTCGCATTGATGCTTTGGTAAAATTATCTTCGATCTCTGGGCCCTTCTCCTCTCCCCAAGTTGTCCCCGGAAACTTATGCCCTTTTGCGCCTGCCTTCGAGGTTTCGGAAGTTGCTGGGTCTCAGCTTCATCTCAGCAAACTGGATTGAATGCTCGTGGCCCTTCCAGTGGAACCAGTTAACACCCTGTGAAGGAGAGAAGACCTTCAGATTGGTTTCCATCAGATAAGGTATCCACTGACCATTGCTATTTAGTTAGGGGGACAAAATGAGCCCCACTTCAAACATATGGATCCCAAGGGGGAAGGGGAGGATGAATTGGGAGGCTGGGATTGTCATGTATACACTATTGAAAACTATGCATAAAATAGGTAACTATTTATCTAGTTAATAGTAGGTTCTATTAACTAGAACCTACTGTAGAGCACAGGGAACTCTTCTCAATGCTCTGTGATGATGTAAATGGGAAGGAAATCCAAAAATGAGTGGAGATATATATACGTGGGGCTTCCCTGGTGGCTCAACAGTGAAGAATCCACCTGCCAATGCAGGAGATGTGGGTTTGATCCCTGGGTCAGGAAGATACCCTGGAGAAGGAGATGGCAACCCACTCCAGAATTCTTGCCTGGGAAATCCCATGGACAGAGGAGCCTGGCTGGCTACAGTTAGTGGGGCGGCAAAGAGTCAGATATGACTTAGCAACTAAATAACAACAGCAGCATATGTGTGTGTGTGTGTGTGTGTGTGTGTGTGTGCACGTGTGCACGTGCGTGTGCCTGTGGGCGCATGTGCACATGTAGCTGATTCACTTTGTTGTACAGTAGAAACTAACACGACGTTCTAAAACAACTATACGCCAATAAAAATTGATTTAAAGGAAGATCAGCTCTGTTTCAGCTTGACCATTTGGAAGCTCACGGCTGTATCCTGCTGATCTGATTATTGATTTGTATAATGAAAACTTTCAAAAGACCTGGCTGAATCAGTTGTTTTTCTTTTCTTTTTTTTTTTTTTTTTAACTTTAGGCAGAAGTCACCTGAGTTTGCACTGAACTTTGATCTGCCACCTTGAGATAAAGTGGTGGCTGATGCAACTGGCCATCAATAGGATTACGTGCTGCAGGAATTTGGGTCATGATCTGATCAGAGATTAGGGAATGGGTGGCTATATGGAGCGGGGCGGTGTCTATACTTCACAGGATTCCTACGATGTGTTTTATTAATAACGGGTTGGTATGGTACGGCACAAAGAACACAGGTGGACACAAGTTTTGCAGCCTGACACAGTTGAATCTTTGTGTTCTTACTCGAGAGATAAACGTCTTAAACAGGTTATCAAAAGGTTCTGGGCCTTGGTTTTACTATTTTTCTTCTTTAGGGCTAATAATGCTAACCTTGGAAGGATACTGTGAAGATTAAATGAGTCTGTATGGGAGCTGCCACGGTGCTGGGCCCATCATAGGCGCTCGGTAAATATTACTCCCCTATCTCAAGTATGGAGGCACAGCCTCAGAACTCTGGCCAAAGATTTTCCTCAAGAAAAGACTGTGCTTAGCTCAGGGCCTCCTGATTCTGGGTTTGGCTCTTCAGCAAAGTCAGCAGGTGGTTGGCTCTGCCTGCTGAGTCCCACAGACCCCTTGTCCTAGGGTGGGGGTCAGCTTCAGAAAGTCCTATCGGGTCTCCCCTACCCCCTCCCACCCCACTCCGTGCACTGAGCCCTCTTCTCTTCAGGGTTCGTAGGGCTGGGATGGAACATGTCCACAGAGAAGATAGTGGCTGGTGAAATGGGGGAAAATATAGCTGCTTTGTTTAATGCTATTTTTTGGCATTGATTGATACTGGACAGCCTCTGAAACTGACAGGGGGATGGGGTCTGAGAATACCCAACTCAGTTTAGGGGCAGATGTGTTTGTCATGAACTCAGCTTGGTCCTGTGCTCCCTTCCTCTGCCCTCGTCCTCTCCTCCAGCTGAGGTTCAGAGCTGGAAGTGAGTCCTCCTCATGCTACGGTGGAGACTGAAGACAGAGACGGCAAGTGACTTCACGGAGGCCACACGGCCGCCAGAGCAGAGCCAGCGCTGGGACTGAGCTCCTGTGACTGCTCTGCGGCCTTTTATGTCAGCTCCTTCTTCTAAAGCTGGATGGAAGGGTGGAAGAAGAAGTTTCCTTCCGGCATGTAGCTTTTTTTTCCCCTCCCAGAGGACCTTGTCTTATACTGATGTTAGGGACCAGGAGATAAAGGAGTGCAGTAGTTCTCAGAATGGGTGCATTATTGAGGCCACATATAGGGTGGGGAAAATACGAGACTGGTGTTCAGATGTGCCCTTCAAGCCTTGCCTCCTCTATAAGATAGGCACAAAAAGCCACGTTCTGGTCCCCTCACAGAGCCAAGGTGATGCACACGGGAGAGAGAAGGCGATAATGCTTTGACAAGTGTCAGAAATTGTCAAGATAAGGTGTGCATTTAAGGTCACAGCAATCACTTGCAGGCAGTTAACCCAACATAAACACATCTATCGAAACCATTAATAGCAGAGCTGTTGTTCTTGTTTAGTCATTAAGTCGTGTCTGACTCTTTTGCAACCCCGTGGACTGTAGCCCGCCAGGCTCCTCTGTCCATACAGCTGGGAAACAAACAAACAAACAAACAAACAAAAACCCCAAACCAAACAACCCAACAGCTGCCAAAAAAAGCCCAAGAGCAAAAGTATAAGTAAGCAAGATGATGAGATGCTGCGTCCTGCCTAGGACACCCGATCGGAATCCCTGGGGCCATTTGGTGTGATTTGGACCTTTGCCTTCTTACAAACGCATCCCAGATCGCTGGGAGAAATACCAGCAACCTCAGATATGCAGATGATTTGACTCTACTGGCAGAAAGTGAACAGGAACTACAGTCTCTTGATGAGAGTGAAAGAGGAGAGTGAAAAAGCTGGCTTAAAACTTAACATTAAAAGCTAAGATCATGGCATCAGGTCCCATCACTTCATGGCAAATAGAAGGGGGAATAGTGGAAACAATGGCAGATTTTATCTTTTGGGTCTCTAAAATCACTGCTGACGGTGACTGCAGCCATGAAATTAAAAGACACTTGTTCCTTGGAAGGAAAGTTATGACAAATTAAGACAGTGGATTAAAAAGCAGAGACATCACTTTGCCGACAAAGGTCAAAGCTGTGGTTTTGCAGTAGTCAGGTACGGATGTGAGAGTTGGACCATAAGAAGGCTGAGTGCTGAGGATTGATACTTTCAAACTGTGGTGTTGGAGAAGACTCTTGAGAGTCCCTTGGACTGCAAGGAGATCAAACCAGTCCATCCTAAAGGAAATCAACCCTGCATCTACATTGGAAGGATTATTGCTAAAGTTGAAGCTCCTATACTTTGGCCACCTGGTGCAAAGAGCACCAGTGACTGAACACCCACCAGCTCCCGGGTTGCAGGCTGGGTGAGGCTCCCTGAGACCCAGCCCACGGATCAGTCTGGAAGGCTCTGTGTGAATACTGTTCCCTCCTGTGTGGTGCAGGGACGGCTGTGAGAAGGGGCCATCATGGTTAAGTAGCTGGGCCCACTTGACTCTGTCCACTTTTCAAATGCCTGCTCACGTAGGCAGGGCTCAGTGTGGAAAAATGGTTGCATTTGGTTTTGTTTACCCATTTCCACAGAAACTGTAAAAAAAAAAAAATCTGTCTCTATGATTGCAGAAATTCTGTCACAGCATCCCGTATGGTGCAGGGAAATCTGGGGGCGGGGTGTGGCCTGGAGGATTTCTGTCTGTCCCCAGCTTTGGTCCATGACCTCAGGAAAGTCACCTTTTTCTGGACCTCAGTCTCATGATTCATAATAGGAAGGAACTTAAAATCTGGGATCTTCATTCTAAGATGTTCTTGGGGCTCTGGAGGTGCCTCCAGGCCAGGGCCTGCATCCCCCCTGCTTTACCCAAACAGCCTCCACTGCCTGTTTACTTGTGGGGTTCAGACACAGATAATCCGGCGAAAGCTTTGTATGCCTGGCATCCCCTTGGCCAGTGGTTCTCCTCAGGATCTTCATGGGCTAATACATGCTGTCTCTGTGGTTTACCTGGCCCAGGCTGCCATGGACTTCTCCCTGATGTGAAGACACCTGAGGTCTTGCCCCTGAGGTCCCTGCCTCCCCGTCTCAGCCCTGCTCGGGCCCTTGCAGGCGCTCACCTGACTGTGGCTGTTGTCCCCGTATCTCCCCATCAGATTGACGCGGTGGCAGTTCTTGTACCAGAAAGCCCCCTTGTAGGACAGGGCACAGTTGGTGATGGCCGAGTCTGTGTCCTTGTCGAAGGTGGAGAAGGATCTGCCATTGTGGTAAGCCATGGAGTCACCTGGGAGAGAGAACATACCGACTGAGAGCTGGAGCTGCTGGTGGGCTGTGGAAGCACCAGGGCGACAACCCAAGGGCCTTGGGGTGGGCCGGTCTCGAACGATAGGCCCAGAATTAGGATCCAACACGGGCCTGGATAGAACATGAGTGCCACCGGGAGCCTCATTTCTGATAGAAGCAGCACAAAGTGGTAGAAAGAGGGCTGCAGGTATGTTTGGAGGGTCTCACTCCAATCCCACCTCTTTCATACCCTAGTTGTGTCCTTGCACAAGTCAAGCCACTTGTGGAACCTCAGTTTTCCGCTCTGTAGAATGGAACTAGCATAGCACATTGATTTGATTCACCTTGGGGGGCTGTTGGAACAACTGATACGAAAGTGTACGCTGAACAGGTGGTGTGGTGTGCGAACAGCTATGATTGTTGTTACTTTCATGACTGTTTCTGCATTCACTTGATGTAAAGGAACTCAGAGAGTAAGGTGGGAAATCTGTATTTAATAATGATGTGCTTTTCCCCCAACTGCAAGTATTTAGACTTCACTTTTTTTTTCATGTATTTATTTATGCTTAGTTGCTCAGTCGTGTCCGACTCTTGGAGACCCATGGACTGCAGCCCACCAGGCTCCTCTGTCCATGGGATTCTCCAGGCAAGAATACGGGAGTGGGTTGCCATGCCCACCTCCAGGGATGTATTCATTTATTACCTATTTATTCCTAGGTAGCGTTAGTGGTAAAGGACTTGACTGCCAATACAGGAGACATCGGAGATACAGGTTCAGTCCCCGGGTGGGGAAGATCCCCTGAAGGAGGAAATGGCAAGCCACTCCAGTATTCTTGCCTGGAGAATCCCATGGACAGAGGAGCCTGGTGGGCTACAGCTGGACATGGTGAAGTGACTTAGCACACACACACTTATTCATTAACTCACACTCACTCATTCATTTACACATCTAATATTTAGCAAGTTCTAATGAGTTTAGTTTACCACTCTCTCATGCTGTTTTTCCAGAGCTAGCCAGTCTCCCTTAAGTCTCGGCCTACAGAGCCATACTTAAAAACAAACCTTTCAGGTTTTAGATGTCACTAAATAGCTTGTATATTGTACATTTATTTTTCAAAGCGTTGATGGGACCAATTTTCCCTGATTCTTAGACAAAAAGCCTGTTTACATGTAGTGCTACATGGGAATCTAGCTTGTAATTTAATATATTGAATTTAGGAGTATTTAAGCGCCATTTCTGTGTTCTCTCACTTCCAACCCTGGCCAATGCTGGGCAGAAAAGTTTCAAGACATTGAGGCATTCTATCCTGATATATGGGAGCAAGTTATCATAGGGACTTGATAGGGATCTTCCCAACCTAGGGATTGGACCTGGGTCTCCTGCATTGCAGGCAGGTTCTTTATCCATAGGGACTTGAGTGCCTTGTTAACTGATGAAGCCCCCAAGAGCAAGAGGCTGGAAGCTAGATATGATGAAACAAGATGCTCTCCTGGGGAGGGGCTGGCTGCCCTCAGTATACACAGGAGGAGGCGGTTCCAAGGGTGAGCTTCTGAAATGAAGGGGCAGATTATGGCTCAACTTCTGTTGGAAAGACAGAGAGATGGGTGGAGGCCGCATTCCTGCTGCCTTCTTGCCCAAGGTGCCTTTGTTTGCCCTGTAACAAGATCTTCCTTGCCTGAAGTCATCTCAACAAAAGAGGTATTTGTTGCTAGGTAAGAAAAAGTCAGAATTCCCTGATGGATGCAAGAATGAAAACAATGCTCCAGGTCTCTCTTCATTACCACCAGCCTGATGGCTAAAGAGCTCTGACTCTCCTTAGGTTGAGACCTGCTTCTGGCAAATCGTACCTGGAGACTTTTCCCATTATGGGTGTGTTCTTTCAGGGCCCAGAGCTTGGGAATGTGCATAGCATCTGTCTCCTCTGTTCTCATAAATGTAATGGGGAGCCACCCCAAAGCAGGCAGGGCTTGGCATGGGGTGGTCACGCTCTTACACTTGATCTCCCTTGTTACCAAAACCACCTGTGAGCAGCCAGGCTTGTCCCCTGGGCCCACCTTCCTCAAGCTGTTACATCTTGGGCAAATCGCCAAACTTCTCTGAGCCTCAGTTTCCTCACCTGTATATTAGCAATATCTCCCTGGATATATATATATATATGATATGTATCATATATGTATCATTTATAATATAATATATAAGGCAAATGAAATGAGGTTTCCTGGTGGCTCAAATGGTAAAGAATCTGCTTGCAATGCAGGAGACCCAGGTTTGATCCCTGGGTCGGGAAGATCCCCTGGAAAAGGAAATAGCGCCCCACTCCAGTGTTCTTGCTGGAGAATTCCATGGACGGAGGAGCCTGGTGGGCTACAGTCCATGGTGTCACTAAGAGTTGGACGCGACTGAGTGACGAACACTTTCACTTTCACAATGCATATGAAATATCAGCAAAAAGAGGCTGCCACCTCATTTGCCTGAATGCCAATGGTTTCCTTGTTTGCTTCTCTTGTAACATGGTGCCAGAAAACCACACAAAGATCATTTCAAGTCAAAGACATCTTCGAAACCTGAGCTAGGTTCTGTACTGGTCAAAGAGTGAAGGAGAGAGGTAGGGAGCATCTCTGGTCACGGGGATGTGCCAGCTGAGGGTGGAGGGCCGTATGGCAGGAAAGCCTTAGAAAAGATTCAGCCGGGTGGGTAATGAAGTGGACTGTTTGCTACTCAAGGTGCAGGCCGAGGACCAGCAGTGCCACCAACACTGGTATCATGAGGGCCCGTATCAGAAATGGGGCATCTCCGTTTCACCCCAGACACACTGTGTCAGCTCACCAGCAGGATCCCGCAGAGGTCATATGTGTGTAATAAACAGAGAGGCATGGGAGTGCATGAGGATTAAGGCTCCCGAGACACTGCCTGCCTCTCTGTCTAAAACTGGTATCTAAACGTGAGTAGGGCTTCCCTGGTGGTTCAGAGGGTAAAGCGTCTGCCTGCAATGTGGGAAACCTGGGTTCAATCCCTGGGTCGGGAGGATCCCCTGGAGAAGGGAATGGCAACCCACTCCAGTAGTCTTGCCTGGAGAATCCCATGGACGGAGGAGCCTGGTGGGCTTCAGTCCACGGGTCGCAAAGAGTCGGACAGGACTGAGCGACTTCACTTTCACTTTTAGGTAGCTATAAATTCATCTTAAATGTCCTATTTCCCAACCTACCCTAGGTTTTGGTGACCAAGTATCTACCTGCTGCTGCTGTTAAGTTGCTTCAGTCATGTCTGACCCAGCGCGACCCCATAGATGGCAGCCCACCAGGCCTCCCGTCCCTGGGATTCTCTAGGCAAGAACACTGGAGTGGGGTGCCATTTCCTTCGCCAGCACATGAGTGAAAAGTGAAAGTGAAGTCACTCAGTCATATCCGACTCTTTCTGACCGCATGGACTGTTGCTTACCAGGCTTCTCCATCCATGGGAGTTTCCAGGCAAAAGTACTGGAGTGGGGTGCCATTCCCTTCTCCCAAGTATCTACGTAGCCTTCTTTACCATTGAGTTAAATTGTAGCTCTGCCAGATTAGCACCTATCAAATGTTTGTGGTAAGTGGATGGGCCGATGCAGGAAGGACTGCTGAGTGGGGGAACTAGCTGAAAGCCCGAGATGTGTTCGACGTCCTGTGGGCTCCGCGAGTGGCTGTGCGTACCCGCCGCGCCACTGTACCCACCTGCCGTGCCGCTGTACCCCTCCACCTTCAGCCGGTAGCGCGTCCGGGCGTCTCCCACGCTGAACTTATCGTAGACGGCGTAGGCCGACTGCCCGTGGTCCCGCAGGTCCACCCGGAGCTCGTACTGCCCCTGGGCTGTGATTTTGCTCAAAGTGTCCAGCCCTGTGGATGACAGGCGAGGGTTATCGAAGAAGCACAGTGACCGAGGCATTCACTCCTCCTCACCGCGTGAGAGCGGCGGCTCCGTGTGTACTAAAGAGCTTTGCGTGATGCACCTGCTCGGCTCCTTGCTGTTGCAACACCAGGGGATACATATGCAGTGTCTGAGCCTCAGCTAAGATTGGGTTGACCTCTTTGCCCTGCCCGTCTCCTAGTGTGTTGTGAATATCAAAGGAAATAAGGTGGAGAGGGTACCTTTTCCACTCTAAGGCTCGTTACCTGTGAAAGGCAATGGGGCAGATATTCCCAGGCTCAGATGCTGGAATGTATGATGGTGTGCTGTGCCAGGGGCAGGTTATGGCAAAGTGTGAGTCACAGTGGGGGATGGGTGATGCCACTGTAGTGCTGGCTGAGAGAATTCAAGAGCCACTCACGTCTTTATTGGCTAGATCCCTGCGGTCAGCAGCTTAATCTCTTTGGGGCTATTTTCCCAGGTGCAAGATGGGAACTTTGTACACTGTGGGGCTGCTGGGAGGCTTGGAGGGTGTGGCTCTGAGGGACCCAGTCAGCACAGGTGAAGGACATCAGTGAGGATAATGCTCTAAGTGGCCCAGGGGTTGACTTAAGGCTAGGCTTATTCTTAGGGTCAGGCTGTTGGCTCTCCTCTGATCAGATTTTTATTTTTAATGACCCAGAGAATCTCAAGTTTTTTCCATTGAGAATCTGGTATTCTGTGTTGACCAACAGAGCTATCGTTTTCTCCTAATCCGTTTCTCTCCCACGTTTCGCTGTGGGTTAGGACAGACGACAGGGGGTCCGAATGGGCATTTGGGGCATGAACACGCAGGCTGTATTACCAAGCCAGAACTCTTCTTTTAAGTCCCCAAATCCAGCAGCGTAGGCCTTCCAGTTGCGATAGAAGTCCTCACGTCCATTTTTGCGTCTCAGGAACACCTATAAACACAAGCAGTGAATCCGGGTGAGCTGAAGCCACTGAGGGAACGAGAAGGCATCTTTCTGAGAGGAGGCAATGCTCACTGTGGGAAAGACACCTGACCCCACCTCTGTCCTCACTGATCTGGCATGCAATTCAGTGCACACACGCCGCCTCCCCTCTCGGAGTCTCAGCGTTCTCCCCCGAGAAACAGGGATGAATAAGACCACCACCCAGCTTTGGGTGATTGTGATGTGTCTGGGTAGGCCATACATGTGGGGACTCAGTGAACCTCCTGCTCAATTCTGCTGCCAATCTAAAACTTCTCTAAAAAATAAAGTTTAATAATTAAATATTCATTGGAAGGACTGATGCTGAAACTGAAGCTCCAATACTTTGGGCACATGATGTGAAGAGCCGACTCACTGGAAAAGACCCTGCTGCTGGGAAAGACTAAAGGCAGGAGGAGAAGCGGGCAACAGAGGATGAGATGGTTGGATGGCATCACCGACTCAATGGACATGAGTTTATGCAAACTCTGGAAGACGGTGAAGGACAGGGAAGCCTGGTGTGCTGCGGTCCATGGGGTCGCAGAGAGTGACTGAATGACAGCAATAATTTTAAAAAGTACTACTTAGCTCACACGGCAATGGCACTGAAATCACTCTTGGAAAACTCCTAGCACGGCAATGCCTGGCAGATAGCCAGTGTCCATCAGTAAACTTAGTGGGCTCGAGGACCATTGCCATTTATATATCACAGAGCTGTTTGAGGATCAACTAAGATAAATGATGAGAAAATGAGGAACAGCTTTTTATCCTCAGCTTCTTTCCCATTACTTTAAGAGAGAATTCCTGAGTGTTTCCATGTGACAGGCACTGTCTTGCAAACCCTCAGGCACATTAGGGTCAGAGGGCATGGAGGGGACCTCCCCGCCTCTCCTCTGCTCCCACCCCTCCTGTCTGAGAGGCCTGGAGCCTGTCTCCATGATACTCACGATCCATCCACCCCCATCAGAGGTCATGTCGCAGAAGACTTCCTGCTTCTGGGTCTTGTCGTTGTTCAGATAAATGGTGTAGACGCCAGAGGTCGTGTCTCCATTCAGCATTGCCTGGGAGCAGTCCCTGGGGAATCGGTACAGGACTCCAGCTGCAGGATGAGAAGGAGGAGTGATTCTCAGAGCAGGAGCTTTGAAGTCACAGGCTAAGTGCTTGTTGGGTAGACGCCTAAGGACAAGCAGCTTCACCTCTCGTGTGCAAGGGGGAGGATAAAAACTATTCTGTGGGAGTGCAGCGAGGCGCAGAGGTTATTGATAAAAGGGACCCATTTCAGCCTTTTATACTGATGGAAGCCACATGATATCAGTGGCAGGAGCCCTGCCCTGCTTGAGGGCTGTGTGTCAGGTTGATTGTGATCAATCAGGAGCATGCAGGTAGCACCTCATGGACACCTGATGGACACCCCCGTGTTGGCCAGGATGACTGGGTCTCTGGCACCCAGGGCGTGGCTCACTGTGGGTCAGGATACTCTGGCAGGCTGCATGCATCTCAGACTCTTCAGAGGATTCTGAGGCCAAAGACGAGGGAGGGTTCTAGTCCTGAACTTGCTGCTTCCTTGCCTTCGGACACTGGAGTAGTCATATAACTACTCTGAGCCTGGGAATCTTAGAAGGCTAACATAGGAATATCTGGGGAATTTCTATTTGTGGTAACGTGGTGCAAAAAATTCAACAATGGATAGAAACAGATGATCTTGGGACTGTGCTTATTAGCAGGTAGACTGGAGAAGTGATGGTCATAGCAGCTCTTTTTTGTTGTTGTTCTGACCTCCTCAATGTATGTTACCTTCCTCTGAGGTTGTCTCATTAGGTATTTTCTTGTCTGTTTCACAACCTGGTCTGAGAGCATCTTTAGGGCACATTTGCACCTGGCATGAGATCTGGAAGACAGGTGCTTAAGCATCGCCCCTCCTTCAGCAGGTGTGTGCGGAGTGACCAAAGTGAGGTGTGAAGGGCAGGAAGCAGCGCTGGGATACAGTCCGTATACCCAGTTCAAGGCTCTCCAAAGCCCCCCTCCTCCCTTCCTCTTCTCCATTGGCTGGGTTTGGGTGTGGTTCCCTGCTCCTGGAACACCAGAGCCCAGACCAGACTCTAACTCATGGTATAACCCTGAGCGGGTCATTTAGTCTCTGGGGGCCTCTGTTCTCCACCAGAAAACTGGGCAGGATAATCCTGGCCCACATGGGAGGCCTGTTTGTGATTTTAGAGGATGAGCAGGCTTTATAAATGCCCACATGCTGAAGAAGAACACTGAGCTTATAAGGAGCCCCAACAATGGCTACCCACTGGGCTAGGAGTTCAATGCAGAGATTCTCCCAAGGTCCTTATGAAGAAGGGCTCATTACTAATCCCATTATATGGATAAAGAAACAGACTTGCAGAATGGCAGTAACTCTCCTCCGCCACACAGAGCAGGTGGAGATGGGGAGTGAATCCAGCTGTTCCCCCTGCTGGCCCTCCTTCCCTCCCACCACGAGTCCTGTAACCTGCTACATCCACATTCTTCTGGCTTTTCAGGTAATTGCAGGTAACTGATTTTTATCAAAATGTGATAGAAGCATTTAAAGTAGCAGTCAGAGAGAAGTGGAGGGTTGGTTCAGTCTCACAGAGTGTGATCTCAAGGCCTGGCTGCCCTCCGCTCCCCCAGCCCCCCAGAGCCCCTTACTCGTGGTGAAGATGGTCTTGACTGTCTTGCTCCTTAGGGTCCCATTCAGTGCCTGAATCCTGGCTGTGTAGTAGGTGGATGGGCTCAGATCCGTCAGGCTGTAAGAGGTGGTGTCTGGATCCACAACGACTTCCTAAGGGCAGAAGAAGGATAAAATAGCCTTTGGCCACATAAATCCGCAGGGTATGGATGATGTATTCCTTTATTCACCCATCCATTCATTTCTTTGTTCAGCAAGAATCCACTGAGCCCCACTCTGTGCCAGGCTCCATGCTCATGTCAGGGACTTAAACACGAGGAGAGTGCCCTGTGAGCAAAGCTCCTGGGGCCGGAAGGGGCAGAGCAAATTCAAGTCATAGGAGGAGGCAATGAGCTGCCTCAACCATACTTTACTGAGGGGAGAAGCACAAGAGGTGGGCAGACACCAGATTATAAAAGACCTTCAGTGTCAACCTACGGACTTTGAAGTTTATCATGATAAGGAATGGAGGTTCCTAGAAAGTTCTTTGAAAAAGTGAATGCCGTGATCTCAGCTTAATCTGGTAGGAATAATCACACAAAGGGCAAAGGTTTAGACTTTGAGACCAGCTAAGTCAGTCGTCTCTAACATGGCTCTTTTTCACAGCCCTCTGGGAAGCTTTAAAATCACGCAGTGCCTGGGCCCCATCCTAGCGTGACTGAATCATCAGAGCCTGATGCAGGCGTGGTGATGGCGTGAGCTGACCCGGCAGGCCTCTGGTCTGGAATGGACGTATCCAGGAGAGGCCTCAGGCCCGCTGCAACTCCACGTGCAGTCTGTGACGCGCCACCGTGCTGCTGCCCAGAGGAGGGGATCGCTTTCAGCTTTGCAGGAGACCCTTGTTCTTGTCAGGCATTGGAATTCCACCTGCATTCCTAGCAAACCAAATACAACAATGCTCTCTACAACCTGCAAACACAGCTGCTCAGATTTAGGCAGTAAGGAGTCAGTGTGGAGGCCCCTGGAAGGTTCACTGGCATCCTCACCACCAGTAATATGATATTATTCTGATTTTTCCAATATGGGAGTGGGTGGTGGGTGTGGAGGGCTGAGTAGTTTCAGAGAAGCTAAGTGACCTGCACTCACTCCCTAATGTGTCAGTGGTGGGGTGGGCTTGCATCTGTCTCCTAACTCCCTGTCCCGGACTCTTTCCTCCTCTGCCAGGCTGATTTTCTTGAGTGAAATAGATAAAGCTGGGGATTGGACATGCAGGGAAATAGACCCAGGTGAGAACCCATTTGATGTCAGTGACCTGGTGTAGCTCCCAGGTCTGGTACAAAGCTGGCTTCCTTCAATTACCTGGGGGTACAATTACCTATCAGCTTTCTAAGCTGCTGCACAAAGTCTGTTGCTAAGCAATTAGGGTAGATTGAAATGAGACTCATGGCTTCAGGCAAACAGGATGCCTGGCCAGGAAGGGCCCTCACAGACTGGGGAGCACAACGCACTCGGTTTACAGATGTGAACACTGACAACCAGAGAATGCAGGGGACTTGTCTGCTCACGCAGTGAGCTGGTTTACTGCTACACTGACTCCTCGAAGGGCCATGACGGTAACCAGAGATGTGTGTCCACTTCTGGTTAACCATATTGAATGCGCCAGTTTATTTCTGCTTGCTTCTGATACCCACGGACATGAGAGGGAGAGATATAAAGTATAAACCCACAGGATGAGGGGAGTGGCAGAGGAGACAGCAACAGGCATGTGACGTCACCAGAATCTTGATCGGCGAGAAGTGTGGGGTGGTGGACAGAACAGAGGAGGCCTCAGTGGATGGAGTCGTTCAGAGGCTGCTTGATGAACGCTGCAGAGCCCAGCAAAGGCTCAGGAATGGAATGCACCCAAAAGCAAAGATGCCTTTGAAGGCCAAGGTGGGGTGTGGTTGAACAAAGGTTTGTTTAAAACTTTGTACAAGAAACAGATTCCCAGTTCCCTCTATTCCCCAGCAGTCTGGACGACTGTCCTTCCCAGCCCAGGTGAAAGGCTGAGGTTTCCTCTCTGGACAGGCTGAGCTAGAGAGGAGACTCTGGATCCACATCCATCACGCCCAGTTGCAGGGGAGCCTCAGGTGCCACACTGGCTAGAGGAGAACTGAAGGTGTACACACAGTGGAGCCCAGGCCTCTTTTCCAGCGAGGCTTCTGGCAGCCTGGTGTGAAGTTTTGTGGAGGATCCTCCAAGGAGAGTGATGAGCTTGAGAAATAGAGCTTGCAGTCCTGATGCTTGGGAATCCTCCCATGAAAATTTCTGGGTATGTGCTGAAGAACTGATGTTTTTGCACTGTGGTGTTGGAGTAGACTCTTGAGAGTCCCTTGGCCTGCAAGGAGATCCAACCAGTCCATCCTAAAGGAAATCAGTCCTGAATATTCTTTGGAAGGACTGATGCTGAAGCTGAAACTCTAATACTTTGGCCACCTGATGCGAAGAACTGACTCATTTGAAAAGACCCTGATGCTGGGAGAGATTGAGGGCAGGAGGAGAAGGGATCGATAGAGGATGAGATGGTTGGATGGCATCACTGAAGCAATGGACATGAGTTTGAGTAGGGTCCAGGAGTTGATGATGGACAGGGAAGCCTGGTGTGCTTCAGTCCATGAGGTCACAAAGAGTCAGACATGAGTGAACTGAACTGACTGTGCCTAATTGCTCTATAGCGAGCTCCAAAGTTGACAAGCCCTTTCTGTGCTCTTAGACCTCCCAATCAGCTATTTCATTCTTGGCTCCAGTACAAAAAAGGTCAACCGACATTAGGGGCAAGTCTCCAACATGAAACATGGTGACCCAAATCAAACCAAACAGCAGCAAACCAGAAAAGAGACCTTGGAGGAAACACTCTGTAGGCGGAGGAAGAAAATCCCAAGAACATATATTCTTAGAAGCAAAGAGAAGAAGATACAGGATATAGAAACAATGTGCTAGAAAAAGGTCAACATGCAGAAAATAAGGAAAAGATCTTGGAAATTTAAAGGATGGTGACCAACATTAAGACATCAATAACATGTTTAGAAGGTAAAGGTCGGGAAACTTCTTTCACTTTCTAAAGTTATTTCAAGTTAAAAAGTAGAAGAAAAAAAATTCATGGGTAGAGAATATAAATAAAAACTGCTGTAAACAGTTGATGTCATAATGCACATGGTGATTTACATATCATTATATAACGGAACGATGCCGTCTGTGAGATATATGGCAAAGATGCAGAAGAAGCTTTTGGCCTTTGCTCAATAAAACACTAAA
The DNA here is from genome assembly GCF_016772045.2 of Ovis aries. Classification (NCBI taxonomy): domain Eukaryota; kingdom Metazoa; phylum Chordata; class Mammalia; order Artiodactyla; family Bovidae; genus Ovis; species Ovis aries. The sequence goes on along the minus strand of NC_056055.1, from coordinate 8,747,194 downwards.
GGACAAACAGTCCAGCTCCTAAAATGCCCTCAAGTCTTGTGAGCAGTAGTTCTTGACCTTGGGTGGCTATCAAAACTGGAGTCTGGTTAAAATGAGACTGGAGGCTACAAACTTACGATTCAGAAAGTCTGGCATGGTGTCCAGTTCCTACTAATTTCTTTCCAGCTCCCCAGTCACACTAGCATAGGAGGGACAGACTTCAGATAATTCTTCCTGACTTTGAGAGTCATGTAACTGTTTCATTCAGTCACAGGGATTTGTTTATATACATCAAGATACCTTGATTGTACCATCCACGGATTCATACACCAATAGGTAACCAGTGACAGACGCCCGGGGAGGTCTCCAGGTGAGGAGGGCAGATTCCGACTGAACCTCCGTAGCAGTGAAGTCTCTTGGAGAATCAAGGTCTGGAGAAGAGAAGACATTTAATATCAAATAAGTCAGCAGGTGTGGGCTTCCCTGTGGCTCAGACAGTAAATAATCCGCCTGCAATGTGGGAGACCTGGGTTTGATTCCTGGGTTGGGAAGATCCCCTGGAGGAGGGCATGGCAACTCACTTCAGTATTGTTGCCTGGAGAATCCCCATGGGCAGAGGAGCCTGGTAGGCTAGTCCATGGGGTCACAAAGAGTCAGACACGCCTGAGTGACTGAGAACAGGTCATCAGCTGTGGGATAAAGTCCCTGGCTGGGTACCGGGAGGCCTGAGTTCAAGTCCTTTCCCTAGCATTGACCCATATGAATGACCTCAGGTGAAGCCTTCCCCGTCTGTAAACGAAGAGCTTGAGCCACGTGACCTCTAAAGACACATGTTCTCTGTGTTTCAGCTCGTCCTAAGGGCCATGTTTTCCTGAGCCCAAGAGGATCGCAACTGGCTTTAGCTGAATTGGGGAGAAAGACACAGCCGTGAACATAATTAGAATGCCTCCCTTTGTTTCTAAAGAGGACAGATGAATGCTGGTATTGCCCTCCCCCCTACTCAGTGGACACCGCTTCCATTCCTTTGCCTGTTGCAGTCTGAAAAAAAGATCTCAATGTATATAAAAAACCCAGCAGACATCTAGGAAAATTTGCCTTTAAAATCTTTCTCTTAAAAATATTTCCCTGCCCAGAACATGGATCATTAACTACTGGGTTTAGGGCCAGTGGGGACTGGTTTTCCACTTAAAAAGCCCTCCTCTTAAAATCATTTCCTAGTCTGTGGGGAGAGCAAGGTCATTTCAGTTCAAAAGGAAATGGTGTGTTTCTTAAGGTCTTGATTGAGGGGGCATTGGTGGATTGAGTTGCTGCTGATGTCATCACATTGCAGGGAGCTGACTTGAGAAATAAGAGATGGAGAGGGATACTGTTAAAGATAGAGGCAGTGGGTAGGCTTTTTCCAGCCCCTGGTGTCTTTGTACCTGTGGTGAACTTGGTGGTGATGGTTGAGCTCTTCTGGGGCCCTTTCTCAGCAAAGATCCTCAGCGTGTATTCCGTGGCAGGCTCGAGATTGGTCAGTGCGTACTCCACCGTGTTCCCGGACACCATGCGGGTAATTTCTGGCACTATACAGGAAATATACACACCATGGCAGTTACCTCTCCCCGTCTGGGCCATCAGTGGGCATGGCCAACAGTGCACACACCTCCTAACACAAGCTTTCAGTGGTCCTACCGAAAACCAGGTTTGATTTCTGAGATGACTCGCACTCTTTTCTCTCTCTTGAGCACTCACTTGGTATACAAAGGATTTATCCTATGGTGACTGGATTTTTCCAGGCACCAAATCAGAAGGAAGAAGAACTAGGGGTCAGAAGACTTTGCACATGGTACCCTCGGGACAGCGTTGCACAGAATCCAGCTAGAGGAGCGTTGCAGGTAACATCCTCATGCCTCAGGCTACCCAGATTTAATTTGTCCCATTGCTTGCTCTCCCATTTTTTCCCACTTACTCTCATGTCCTTTCATAACTTGCCAAATGTCATATCTTTAGGCTGGGGAACCAGAAAAATCAGGTGACGTAGACAGACCAAAACCTGATTACTGGCTCTCAATCCCATTGGGACAGGACCAAGGGTGGACCCCACGCCATGGTGTCCAGGTGTCACCGTCCTCATCACAGGTGACCAGCTGGCCTGGCTGGCCAAGGCCTAAGAGGTTTCCCAGGGTATGGGATTCAAAAGGCTAAAACTGGGAAAGTTCGGGGCAAACTGGGATGAGATGCTCACCCCCCTTGTCATTCATGATCCCCCTCCACACACACTCTTCTGGATGAGGACATGTCTATGCCTGCATCCACAGTTTCCATGATTCCCGTGAACTATACTCTGGTTTATTTTAGGTGAGACAACATCATCTTCCCTGACTTGCAAGAGTTTGCTCACGGGGAATATTTAAAAATAAAAAAAAAAGTAGAAAAAAAGAAACCCAAGAATTCCTTTAGCCCCACTCCACCTTTCCTCCAAACCTCACAAGGAACTCTCTCTCATAAGAGGTCGCCAGGGCTGAGTTAAGATGTTCAGAGACCCCCCGCACAGCTTATGCTGTGCTCTCATGTTGTTACTGAAAGTAAAACAATACTGAACCATCAGATATGAAACTCACATATACTGTGAAATTAAAATAACATATTTTTTCCTAATCTAGTTCCTGAAAAATAGGGATTTGTTCACTGACAAGGAATCTTTCTTTTCTCTCTTATTTGTATTTAATTTTATGTGCTAGTGGCTGTAATTCACTGGTGCCCCAAACAAGTTATCAATATTGAATCTGCCAGCTGAGTAAATGAGCACAGATGGTTGAAGAGGCAAGGAGAGATCATTTCTGATTTCTTAATCAGATCAGCTCTAACTGGCCCCGTCTGCGGCATGCAGGAAATTCAGTCTCCCCAAAGCTGTCTGAAGTAGTCCATTTAAGATTTCAGATTGTGGACTCCTTTGTAAGAGGTGAGAGCTGTGCCTGTAGAGGGCACAGATGGTGACGGCAGAGACCAGCAGGAGGGGAGGAACAGGCTGGAGATGCACCCTCTGCTTTTCTTTAAGTGGCCTGTTGGCCTCCTTGATACAATTGTGCTGTTGACGCTCTTCCATTTGACCACAGCAGGTAGATACAGGTTGGGCCCCTCTCGCCACCACTTGCACAGGCCCCTTCACACCCATCCATTCACCAGCCCCTGTCCCAGCCCACGAGTCTGTTCTCAGGTGGCAACTGAGAACCATAAGGATGTTGCTGGACTCACCAACCTACCCTGGCATCTCTGTACATCAGTCCTAAAGGAAATCAACACTGAATATTCACTGAAAGAACTGACGCTGAAGCTGAAGCTCCCGTACTGTGGCCACCTGATGCAAAGAGATGACCCCCTGAAAAAGGCCCTGAGGCTAGGAAAGGTTGAAAGCTGGAGGAGAAGGGGATGACAGAGGATGAGATGGTTAGTTGGCATCACTGACTCAATGGACATGAGTCTGAGCAAACTCTGGGAGATGATGAAGGAAGGGAAGCCTGGCACGTGCAGTCCATGGAGTCACAAAGAGTCGGCCATGAATAAGTGACTAAATAAAAGCAACGAGAGAGGCAGAAAGAAAGAAGAACAGGAAGTTTCGAGCTGGACAGACACTCCTCAGAGAGGGGAGCGTCTTGGACATGACCTTACCTCTCTCCCCTGTGTAGGAGATGACATAATTATCCACAGGGGCGATGGCTGGCTGCCACATGGCCAAGGCTTCTGAGTCAGTGATGTTGGCTGTCACCAAGCTAGATGGGCCATCCAGAGCTGCAAGGAAAGATAGTGATGTGTTGGAGAGAGAGTCAGCCATGGGGTAGGACATCAGACCACAGCTACTCTGCTGTCTATCCGGCTCCTGGACTCCTGGTGTGGGACACAGTGTCAGAAGCATGGAAGAGTTCTGACCTTGGAGCCAGGATGACCTGACTTTGAGAAATGACTCCTTCCCTTGCTGTCTGGGTCATCTTGGGCCTCTGTTTCTCATCTGTAAAATGGGTATAGAAGCTCTGCTTGGCTTTGTCTTCAGTGATACTTTGGTTTTCACATGATATTATAGGTGGAAAGGTGCTCTGTGAACTGCAAAAAGCTGAACATATGACAAGGATTTATATTTATAGTTCACGTTACTTTCTCCAGGGAAAGGCTTTACAAAACCAGGATAGGTACAGAGTGGAGGCTGCCGGTGACGTCTTTGGTTTTAAGTAATAGCTCTGGTTCGGTGGGCTATGGAGAACATGGAGACAGGCTCTGGGGGCCGGTGGTCCCAGGCTCTCCCTTGGATCCCCTGTTGTGGGTCTGTGTGCCTTTGGGTCATTTTCCTTCTCCACACCTCACTCTCCTCAGCTGTCACAGAGTGGCTGCTATAAGGACGAACTAGATGATGTGTGTGAAATGTGCTCGGGGCAGCACTCAATAACTGCAGTTGGTCTTAACATGACTATTAAAGTTATTTGGAGTCTTCAGAATGATTCCTAAGTGACTTGTGCTGAGAAGGGCTGGAGAGTGTCATAGTTCTTGGCCCTTTGAACTGACCACTGCTACAACCCAACACCCTCTCTGTAGAAACCAACCTACATGTGACTAGTTTCCGATGTTGTTCACGTCTGTGATTCAGTTACTCCGGGAACACAGCCCTGGGAAGATGCAGGCAGGCAGCCATCATCAGCTGACTGCACAGCTGAGGTGCCTGAGCCCCGGGAGATGGAACGACTGGCCTGAGGGTCTCAGGAAGTGGTGGAGTACTTTGGGGGCACCCACCCTGTCCACCCGGAGGTCCTTCCTGTCTCATCTTACATGGACAGAATCTCCTTTAACAATGAGGACAATGGGGCCTCCGGAGGAAAAAGATCCAGGCTTTGCAATCAGTTGCCATGGAGAAGCCACAAATGAAAGATTTCTAGGCGGGGGATGAGGATCTGTGTGGCAGGGTGGGCAGGACTCTGGGTTGAGACGGGAAGTTTTAATTGCATATTAGCAAGCCTTTTAGACTATTAGGATATTTTTTAAATTTCCTGTGAGGCCCATTCTTCAGATCCCTTAATGGATTAGGCTGGATAATTGCTCATATATCAAAGGATAAATTGTTTAGAGGCATGGGAGCCTGAAGAGAAATTTTCCACTTCATTCTCCTTCAGTCAATTCATTATTTTTTCCCTGTGTACACTGTGCTGTACAAATCAGGTTATAATAGGAAAATCATCCTTTATCTAAGAGGAACGCACAGTTTGGAGGCAGGCTGACCTAAGATCAGGTGTGCTTCCAGCATTTACTAGCTATGTGGACTTGGCCAAGGCATGTAATTGCCCTGACTTCAGTTTTTTCCTCTGTAAAATGGGAAGGATATTAGCTATGAGAAGGAAGTTAGCTATATTAGTTTACATGGGAATGGTTGAGTAACAGCCCAAATACAAGTTGTTACTGTATAGCTATAGCCATTCACGTGTCTGTGTGAAGCATCTGCTTGGAAGGGTCCTTGTGGTGGTCCCTGCACCGCGGAGGAAGGGAAGGAGGTGGATCAATGCGTGCAATGATCTATATTTACAGATGCTTTACATACAGTTTCCTAAGGTTCTTATAGCATCCTGCAAAGGAAGAAGAACTGCACCCATTTTACAGAGAAGGAAACTAGCTCCTCAGGACATTAACTGATAGCTCTGTATCTAGAAGTGGTAGAGCCTGGGATTCACACCAGGTCAGTATGATTCCCCAGCTTGTGCCCTTTTCCCCACAATTCCCTGGGACATGGCGGCCCAGGGAGGCTGAGGATGAAGCTCAGAAGAGGCTACAACTGCGTCAGAAATAAGACCTCTGGTGCTCCCAAGCCAGCCCACTTTCCACTAGAATTTCCTAAACAAAAACATTTTTCTTCTAATTGCTGAATCATGAGCAATGATGCTGAAGGTGAGAAAAACACCTGTGGTGAGCGTCCCTGAGACAGGCTCGCTTTCCTCAAAGCCCTTCAGGGCGATGACGCTGACCAGGTAATCCGCTCCAGGTAAGAGTCTCAGCAGCCTGGTCTGGGTCTTGGTCCCATCCACAGTCACCGCTGAGGGCGTACCTGGAACACAGGAAAAGCAGGCGGGAACGGTGAACCTCACTGGCACTTAAGCACACCTGCCCCAAGGATGGGTGTAACCAGTTTATCCAGCACCATTTTCTTCACTTCTCATTTGCTCCTACCCTCTGGCATAAGAGAAGAGGTTTTACTCTTTGTATAATGTTTTTTTCCATCCATGCAGAGGCCAAAATCTAAGCCAGGGGAGGAAAAATTATGAGGTCACAATGTGCTAAAAATGGCAAGTTTCCATTCAGTAGAGAGCTGGCATGTTGTATAAATTTTGTTCATCTATTTCTTCCCACAAAGGATACGGGAAGCTCACTGTGTAATATATATCTGATATATTTAATCCGTTGTGTTTGCTTAACTATATATAAACTTATCTCTTACTAGCAGATACACTACTATTGAAGAAGATGATCATGGTCTAATTTGTACTCTTATATCTATTAACAAGTCCAAAATTTATGTTTTTTAGAATCTAGGGGCTGGTGAGGAGCTTGTGTGTCAGTTGACCAAACTCCCTACAGAGATGCTACAGCGTGTCTCTGAAGAGATAGTCACCTTTGTATATACTTTGTATATACTTATCAACTAGCATCTTTGTATACACTTGTGCTAACAGGGAGCTCATTGCCTCCCAGAATGTCTTTAGATAGATTTGAATGTGTTTCCTCCCCCCACCCCCACTCTGTGGTCTTGTGGTCTCTGTTATGGCCCATGTGCCTGAACCAGAACTTTCAACTCTCGAAGTCACAGCTTCCCATCCTTTGCTGAGACAGACAGATTTGGGGGCCAAGAGGCAAAGATCAGTTTTGCCAAACAAAAATGGTCAATGGGTTTAGAGTCTTTTGTCCTTGTGTGAAAACATTAGTGGGGATCTACTGCTCATAGAATTTTAGAATTATGAGACTGGAAATGATCTTTATAACATGATCCCTCACAGTATAGTTTCTTTCAAGGATCTCGTAGCACTTTACAAATGAAGTCTATTCAGATGGTCTCAAAGATGAAGAAGGAGGATGGAATTGTCTGAGTCACAATTCCACCCAAACACTCCAGATCCCTTCCCTCTCCCCACCAAGTGCCCTACCTCCTGCAATGGGTACATAGGTAATCCGGAAGCTCTCCACTTGGGTAGTGGGTGCCGTCCAGCTGACAGTGGCTGCGTTTTCGGTGATGTCTGAGAAAATTATTTCCTTCGGGGAGCCCATGGCTGTTGAGGAGAAAGCACAGGAGAAACCCAGAAACAGTTAACTCTCGTTCATCAGTGATTCTTCCCGAATTCCTTATCCATGAAAACTCAGTTTATGTCTGAGCCAAGCCTTTAGGATGGAGGATGTGGTGATCTGTGGTCAAGTTATGACTTGATGGAAACAATTGCTCTTTCATTCAGGTACAGGGCCCAGAGCTGCAGAGCTGCCGTTTGGTTTCATCCAAAAAGAATGTTTAGCACCATAGCTGACAAAAGTGAGGGAAAGTGTGTAGTTTCACAGTTTGAAATAACCCTCCTTTCATTTTTGATGTTTATCATTTTTTTTCAAATCTTTGCCTTTTAATTCCTTTTATGATTAAAGAAAATTTTATATTAAATGATACCAAGTCTTGATGGGTCTTTCCTGGTGGCTCAGATGGTGGACAATCTGCCTGCAATATGAGAGGCCCAAGTTTGATCCCTGGGTCTGGAATATCCTCCGAAGAAGGGAATACTACCCACTCCAGTGTTCTTGCCTGGAGGATTCCACGGTCAGAGGAGCCTGGTGGGCTACAGTCCATGGGGTCACAAATGAGTTGGACATGACTGAGCGACTAACACTTTCACTTTCAAGACTTGATAAGCGCTCAGTCCTTTCACTTTATAAGGATTAACCCTCACTTAGAAACCACTGAGAAGAAGGTATGGTTGCAGCCAGTTTACAGGAGACTAAACTGAGGCTCCATTTTCACTTTTCACTTTCATGCACTGGAGAAGGAAATGGCAACCCACTCCAGTGTTCTTGCCTGGAGAATCCCAGGGACGGGGGAGCCTGGTGGGCTGCCATCTATGGGGTCGCACAGAGTCGGACACGACTGACGCGACTTAGCAGCAGCAGCAGCAGCAAACTGAGGCTCAGTTCTCCAGTGAATATCCTTGTGATGTGATCTCAGTCCCAGGACTGGGCAGCAGAGCTGGGCATAGCCCTGGGATTCTGGAAATAATGTTTACGTGGAAGCTGACCTCGACAAACTCATTCCCAGAATTGAGTGGATATTCAGAGCCAGAGGAGCCAGCTCAGAACCATCCCCAAGGCAAGCCCGCCTTGGATACTGGGTCTACCTGCAGGGAAAGCCATGCCCTGGGGGACAGTTTTTGCTTCGTAAATACCTCCCCTGCAAACCCAGTTTCCTTTGGTTTTTCTCTGTGTATTTTTTGGCTTAGCTTTTTGCCCTCTTCAGCTGACCAGGCTTAACCATACAATCCAGGAAACAATTTTCGGGTCTCCAGGGAGCTCATTTCCTCATCTTTTTCCCTCTGTAGCCCACGTTGATCATTAAGTTCTGAAACCCACAGCCCACTTTGGGGAACTTTTTTTTCCCTCTCCGTTTCTGCTCTTTCTCCCTCCTCCGACGGCGTTCTCTTGTGATCTGCTAGCCACCCCCAGATTCTGTGGCTGCCTGGGGTTTTGCCTTCTCCTTGGAGGGCTTTGGAAGCCGCATGGCTCTGGAGTGGGATGATCTTGATTGTCCAAACACCATGGAGAGGCTGGGCAACTAGGGGCAGCTCCTGTGACTTATAGGAGCCTCCCTTGCTCCATCTCAGTGGGAAAAGTGGTGCCCACTTTCAGGAATGTTTTGAGGATTAGTAGAGATGATTGATGTAAAACCCTAGCACAGAACTTGGCACACAGCGAGAATTCAGTGAACATGCTTGCTTTTTTTTTTCCTTTCCCATGTGACTCTCCCCCACCCCGCCCCCGCCCCTGCCGCCATGGGCAACCTGAATTTTGAAGTTGTCACCCAGGAAAGATCTAGATGAGGCAGAATGAGAAAACAAAACAAAACAAAACAATCCAGTGAGGTGTGTAAACTCAGGCACAGGGGCTCTCTTGCTGCAAGCCTGGTCCACTCTGACCTTCACTCTGTGAAACTCATCGGGCCTGGTCCTGGCACATTTTAGAAGGTGCGTCTTGCCACAGCTCCCCTATCTAGATCCCAGTTTTCTCAATTGCAAAATGGCAATATTATCTGCCCTGTCTTAAAAAAAAAAAAAAAAAACCATGAGAATTAGTACCCTCATCTGTCATGCACTCCCGAGGGATGTGCTTGATGAAAGTGCCAGCAGGCGGAGAGCCGTGTGTCATCTGAAGAATGGCACAGCAGTGGTGAAAGTCCAGGGTCAGTGGTATTTTTAGACAACAGACCTTCCTAGGTGTGGAAGACACTTTGTTATTTTAGCATGCGCCCTGCTGCCCGGCCCACTAGTCTCCAGCACCAAAGTGGAAAAGACGGCCAATGGGGACCTGAAGGCTGAGCCTCATAGAATAACTAAATTTTGCCTATTGAAAAACTAGGGAGACTCAGGAACCCTCTGAGTAGACTCTTGGTTTTCAATAAAAGCTCCATTAGGGAAACATTGGAAATTGCTAGAAATTCTCAGGGAGGTTGAAGAGGACTTCTGTTTGTTCTCTGCATAAAATGTTGCCTCCCCAAACCTGGAGCAAATGTCTTTAATAATGTCTCCATTCACAATCATTTAAAAAACCTTTTACCTTCAACATATTTTTATAAATACTTAATATCCGTGAATCCTGTGAGAAGCCAAGGAGACGGTTATTGTAGCCAGTATGATTTAAGGGCAAGGACTTGGGGGTACACTGCCCTGTTTTGAATTCCATTCTGGCTTTACTAGGTAACAACCCCTTAGCCCCTTAGGCCTCTGTGAAATGGGGCTGAATGTGGCGCTCAGCTGGGCTGTCCGTGTCCTGTGAGTCAGTGGGGTAAAGTGTGTCAGTAGCACTGCCGTGGGTGGCGTGAAGTGCAGTCTATAATAGGTGGCTATCATCTTTACACTTAATGAGAGTCAGAGCCACAGGCACTCGGCACAGAGAACCTGGCTCCTGCAGAAGGAAGGACTGCTGAGCACGTGGCTCTGTAGACCCGCCGACCCAGGGCCCTAGACAGGATGCTGCTGCAGCTCTGTGGTTTGTGGTTCAAGTGCATCCGACCTGGAACTGAGTGGAGGGGCTGGGAGGCTGCCTGGCTGGGAAGAGTGAGATGGGGTTAGAGGGGGCACATTCTGGCCCTTGGAGAGGGGCTGCCCCCTTGGCTTCAGGGTGTGGAAAGGGTGTACAATTAGGGTGGTGATGGGGCGGGTTAAAAGAAACATTTGAAGGTCCTCACTATCCCCAAGGTAGGCAGTAGGAACCTCCAGAAGAGAATGACAGAGTCATCTTACTCTGGTTTCGGATTTTGAAGTATTTTCTTTTCTATTCTAGGGACCATCCAGATGGTCCCCAGAGGCTTGTTGGCATTTAACTTCCCAGAGACAAGAGAAGCTCCTCTGGGCTTCCCAAAGGGGGACCAAGTCCATTGTCAAGAAGTGGCTCGATCCAGGAAGTGGAAGAGCAGCCGCTGGAGATGCAGAGATTGGCAGAGGAGAGAACAACCCATAACCTAAGGTCTGGCAGTAGGGGAATAGTTAAATAAACAAGACATGTGGGAGTAAATCTGAGATCTATTAATAAGCAAGGAACACACACACACACACACACACACACACACACACACCAATGTGTGGAAGAGTGGGTGTGTTAATCACTGTGCCAGAAAAAAAAAAAAAAAGCTGGAAAAAAGAGAGAACACAGACTTTGGTCTAATCTTGTCTGTTTGTAAGAGTATTTCTGCAGAGATTCAGAAGACAGTAGTCATGCTGACTGCTTCTAGACAGAGCAACATGGTAGTGAGGACAGCAGAAGAGAGACCTCATTGTATGTTCTTTTTAACTTTTAAATTTTCAACCAAGTGGACCATTAAAAAATGTACATTAAATCACCCAAACATAGTATCAGCTAAAATTGTTATAATGGGCAAGGAAAAATACTCAAGGTTCCTGGTCTGATGGGAACCTGATAGCTGACCTTTGAGTTAGAGCCTATCGGCCAAGTGAGGGGACAGACGCTCAGAGGGGGAAGGATACTTGCTCAGGAGCAGGGATCAGATGCTACGAGATCTGCCCAGAGGCTATAGGCTTAACCACTTGGCTACACTGCCTTAAGCTACCTTCTCCGCTATGGGGGCACTCGGGGCTGCCAGCCTGTGCTCAGGGAGTGAGAGGAGATGCTGCAGCAGCTTTTATAAAGAAAAAGAGGAGCAGAAAGAAGGATTTACAAGGAGAAAGACTGAAAAAACAAAAGGGAAACTTTCTGAAGCTGATGAGGTGACTGAGATGTCATCTGGGCTCCAGAGCCACCTCTCCACTCCATCCAAGTACCAGAGCACACGTGTGCACACGTACACACGCAGACACAGACACATCTCTTCAGCTGTGAAATACAATGACAGACACAGACGCATCTCTTCAGCTGTGAAATACAATGCCCCCGAGAAAGAAACCAAAGAAAGGGCTATCTTACAGAGCCTTTTCTTCTGTTCTTAAAAAAAAAGAGCTCATGATTATTCATTCTCTTTTTTGCTTTAAAACTTCAGAGCCTCTGGGAAAAAATAAAAAGATCAGCAAAACAAAATCGGCGATCAGAAGTAAACTTTGAAAAGCAGTGTTTATAAACCAGGGTCAAACCAGCCTCTGCCTCTGATCTAGAGTTGTTTTGTGGGAAGCCACAGGCAGGAGGAGACAGGCACTCATGTCCTGGGAGATGGGGCATCTATGTTAATAAGAAACAGGGCATTTCCTCTGGCTGAATTACTGCCTGGATCTCAGCATTTCCTCCACGTCTACAAATACCAATTTTTATTTCTACAGGTGGCTTCTCAGCTCACTTGGTCCTGAAAGTTGGCATCATAAGATACTCTGGACAAAGGGAAGGTGTTGTCTAGTGTTGTGCTCTTTGGGTGTCAGAGGCGGCAAGCGTGTATAGTAATTGGTTATGTTATGTAGCCTGCCTCTATTTCTAGTAGTAAAATAGCTTGGTATTTAGGTTCTACTCCAAATCTGGCTGTGTGACCTTAGGCCAATCACTTCACCCTCTGAGTCACAGATTCTTCATGTACAAACAGAAGGGTCTGGGATACATCACTCCTCAGGTCCCTTTACTTCTGCTTGTGGTTTTACGATTGTTTCCCCTGGTTCCTCTGAAGCAGCTGTCTCTAGCAAATGCTCCAATTCTGTACCTCCCTTGGTTTCCTGAAGGAATTCACCCTACCTTACCATTGAAGGTCTGTCCTTTTCTCTTTAAAGAATCATGTTAATGTTATCATTTTAAACCACCTTGTAATGGCCATCTTTCTTTATTCTTCTGGAAAGAACTCATATTGAATAGAATTTTCATTTCTGCCTCTAGTGCTTTTCAGAGTTGCTATGAGTACAAAATAAAATGCGTGAACCTGCCAAACCTGCTAACCTCTTCTTTTTTCCTTCTCGATCAAGGTACTGACTATTTACATGTAGAATTTTAAAAGTATTAATCTTTAGAGGTAGAGGTACCACTTCTCCATTATACCCTGCATAGCTTAAACATCTGACCAAAGAACATGGAAGTATATCTCCGGATAAAACATGATAACAGGCAGAAAGAAGGGTCTTTGGAATTGGAAGAAAAAGCAATGATTATAATGATTATCTTAATGACAATAATGAAAATGTACTCGCTCTCACTAGCTCAGCCCTAGCTGTGTGCCAGGCCCTCCCTATGGGCTTTCCATGAATCATCTCATTCAATCCTCACAACACTATTAGGTAAGTTGCATCACGCTCTTTTTGCATAAACACTTAGCCACAATCACACTCACAATCATCCGGTCTATAATCAAGAGTCATGGTTCAAACCCAAGCTTGTCTGCATGCAAATCTCTAATAATTTCCCAGCGCTGTGAGAAGAGGAACAGAGAGCTTTTCTCTAGTCTCTCCCATTTATATATGGTACCTGTTGTTGCTATGGCAGTGACTGGCTGGGATCGCCTTCCACTGCTTATTCCATAGAGTTCAATTTCATATTCAGTGGCCTCTCTGAGACCTGTTATGTCCCTGGTTCGTTCGGGGGCAAGGAGGGTTATCTCCAGTGGCTCGGACTGCTTTTTGGTATCTCTGATTTTGAGAACAAAACTGTCGAAGACTCCTTCATCAGCTGTCCAGGACAGGCGGAAACCATCTGGGGTGGCGTCTGAAACCAGAAGGTTGTCAACTTCCGGCTCGGCTTCTAGAAGGGAAGAGAATGGTGGAAGGAGGAGAAGATCACTGAGCAGCCCGTGCCATAGTTGCTCCACTGGGGGTATTGATATGCAGTCGTGTCCCGGCTCTCAGAGCGAGAAGTGTCCTGAGATACCGAAAATGAAATGGTTCAACGTGGACATGTCTAGTAGGTTGAGGAGAGGAAAAAGAGAGTTGATACATTCAGTACAAGTCAAGTGGGTGCTTACGTGTGTGAGTTTTGTCTAAAAGCAATTCTATAAATCCACATCTGGACTCAGCAAAGACCCCTTCCCTGCATTATTAAACAAGTTCAAAGCCAGTAACTTGTTTACATTTGCTCTCTGTCTGCCAGTGGCTGAACGCCCATGTCTGTGAGACCTTCTTCTTTTCTTTTTGCAAAGACAAATAAACCAGCATTAACGATCTGTAGAGCTGCCCATGATGATACGGCTGATTATGTTTCCCTTGATCTTGAGCATTTGGCTTTTAAAACATTATAAATGTAATGCTCTTTTTCTTGGAGCTGCTATACTAAGGGAGGCTCCTACTCTTGACTGGCTTGCTTTTTGTTAACCATTCAGTAAGTGTTCAGATGGTGGAACCAAGCCTTGGAACCTCTTGTACTACATACTTTAAACCCAAAGTTGCTATCTCGGATTGCCTTAACTAGACAAAACTCAATGTCGAGGTAGATTTAGAGCTGAGTTTCCCAAAGTACACTCAGAGCAAACTATATCTGTTTGATCATCATCCATTGTCAAATAAATGTGGGAAATATTTCCTGGGTAAGCCCCTCTTGGAGAGAAGCATGTACTTTACAGTGTTCTCTAGAGCCTTGTGGTCAAGGATCTTGTTAGACTTACATTTAACTCAGTGTTTCAGAAATTAATTTGAACATGGAACTTCTTTGTTAAGTAGGACCTCTGAATATGGGGTTAGTCCCCTCTAGAAAGACTCTGGGAAACACAGATTTTTGACTGTTAAAGTTGTTCGTGCTATATTTCTCTAGGAATTATGAGTGTGCAGAAAATTAACGGATTTAGTCTGTGTTGAAGAATCTCAGTGATATTAGTGTTTACCAGTATAAGTTCACAGTTGGTTTTCCAATGACAAGTATACCTGGCAAGTTTGGCAAGACCACAGTTGAGGCTTTGAGATGACAAATGCAGTAAATTAGTTTCTGAAATATACTCCTTGGTATATTTCTTTTGAGAAGGCTGAAACGTAGCTGGGGACCAGCCGGATGAACACAGAGGAGGGTAACACACAAGAGCTACAGACAAGATGCGGTCAGAGGATTTGGGACACCTAGTGGAGACATTTCGACCTTCTCGTTTCTGGAGTGGGAGGAAAGGAGCACTCGTTAGAGACGTGAGACGAGAGAGTGCTGGGGGTAGGGTGGGGGGGGACACAAAGACTAGGCCACATCTATGGATTAAGTAGGAAGCATGGACAAGAGTGTTAAAACCATGGCGGTCTCATAGATGGATTACATGGAGGGAACCGGGAAGAGGAGAAAATGGCTCACTTGAGCCAAAATACCTGTAATAATCTCAGCCCTCAAGGGCTTGGTTTGGTGCCCTTGGGTGAAGCCAGAGACCATGACCTCATAGCCAATGCCAGTTATAAGGCCTCTGAGCTCCAGCTTCCTCTGGGTTCCTGAAAGGGTGAATTCCTGGGGGTCCAGCAGCTTCCCAGAATCGACCACCGTGACTAGGAAGCTGTCAAAGGCATTCTCCGATGCCATCCAGGAAACTGTGAACCCGTAAGGATTAATGTCGGAAATGGTTAGGTTTTCCAGAAGGGGCAGGGCCTCTGAAAGAAGGGAGGGGTGAAAAGAGCTCAGGTTAGCGGCGCTGACTCTGCTGGGACAGCACAAGTCTCCACAAAATCTGATGAGATGCACAATCAATCATCAAACGTGTTAATGTGCTCAGAATACGCATTTTTGGTAAGAGCTTATCAGATGCCAGGTGACGTTGTCTTGTGTAGATCTCTTAACAAGTCTCTGAGATGGACATTATTCCCAAGATACAGGTAAGAAAACCGAGCTTCAAAAGAAGTTGACTGACTTGGCCAAAGTCGCAGGTCTAGTATGTGATAGCACAAGGTTCTAGCTAGGTCTGACTCCAAAGGCCATGAATTTTTCCCAAGAAAACTGAATATCTTGTAATGGGTTTAGACTCCTTTGTCTATTTCCCACTAACTTGTGGTCTTGAAGAAAATCAGCTTATTTATTTTTAAAGCATACTCCCTTTTCAGTGTATTTTATATGTTTCTATTCCACTTCTAGATCTTATTTAGAATTAAGTTGACCAGGCCAATTAGTGATGTACATCCTCACCAGCTGAGATAAAGGGATGAGGTAAGATTTTTTTGTGTGTGTCCAAATTTAACCAATTATGATTATGGCCTAGTAAGGAATACTAAGATTTGCTAATTTTGTTTTCCTGGAGAAAGGTAGGATCGTCAGTAAATTCTGACATTATTTGTTCATTCATTCACCAAACATCTGTGTCTCAGGTACTCTTATTCAATAGGTACCAAAGGGTCTTTTTCCACATTGGGATTCCCCACAGGAGTGAGCTTGTATCAGCTGGACTTCTGTTAATTCTCAACTGACAAGGCTTCACATCCGTTATCCTACTGAACCCTCATAATGACACTCTGGGGCTTCCCTTGTAGCTCAGTCAGTAAGGAATCTGCCTGCAGTGCAAGAGACCCAGGTTCGATCCCTGGGTTAGGAAGATCCCCTGGAGAAGGAAATGGCAACCCACTCCAGCATCCTTCCCTGGAAAATCTCATGGACAGAAGAGCCTGGTGGGCTGCAGTCCATTGGGTCACAAAGAGTCGGGCACAACTGAGCGACTAACACTTACATGCTAATGACACTGTAAGTAGATATTACTATCCTCTCTTTATATGCATGACAACAAAGGAAGCAGAGAGGTCAGAGATTTCTCCATGACTCAGTAGTGAAGGGACTTCCCAGGTGGTGCAGTGGTGAAGAACCCGCCTGCCAGTGCAGGAGACGTAGAAGACATGAGTTCAATCCCTGGGTCAGGAAGATCCCCTGGAGGAGGGCATGGCAACCCACTCCAGTATTCTTGCCTGGAGAATCCCATGGACGGAAGAGCCTGGAAGGGTATGGTTCATAGGGTCACAAAGAGCTGGACACGACTAGACGACTAAGTGAGTGACATATCCACTAGGTGGCTGAGCTGAGATCCAACCTGGGTCATCTGACTCCAGGTTCAATGTGTTTTCCATACCCTAAGCCAAAGTCTAATTAGTCAACCCCATAGGTGCTGGCAAGACGTGAGGCATAAGCATGAGCACTGGAGAAGGTCCAGGGCTGTCCCTCTAGTAAAACAAAACACAGTAAGAGCGTGTGTTTATTTTTGTCAGAGTGGGTACGGGGGTGGGAATTCCATGGCCAAGGCTGCTTTAGCCACATCTAGTTTAGAGCCTGCTATTTCACTGAAGCTAAATGGAAATATTCAAAGAGATAAATGACCTTATACTAATGCCCAGAGTCTAATACATGGAATGTAAAGGAAAACGTTTTAAAAAGACACGTTTGGTGACTGAATGAACAAGTGAATGAATGCCCTCACCCCGTAAGCAGAGATTAGATTTTGTCACAGCTTGGATTTCCTGTACTTATTTTGAACTGAGTGGTGTTTGTCTTGGGGCTTTTTTTTTAAAAAAAAAAAACAACAAATGAAGGTCTACTCTAAATCATAACTCTATCAAAGGCAAAGATGAAATCACATATACTGTGCTGACAGGCTCCTTTGTCTGCAAGACAAGGATCTCAAATTCTGCTGCAGAACTTTGTTTGGATATGTGGCGCCTTTCTCTGATAACTGGCCTCCGTGAACTTCCAGGCCATCAAAGCAGAGAATTCCAATGAACAGGAGGGCGTTCAGGCTAATTAGTCCATCAGGGGCTTGCTATTTATAGTCCCTCGTGTTCAGGGTTTTTTTTTTAATCTCTTTTAAAAATATGCTTCTTTTAAACAGCAGAGTCTTTTCACATCCAGGATTAGCCGAGACAATACTGTAACTGGATCCAGGATTACCTAAACCAGCTCTCCCAGCCCCTTTTTCTTCTCTCTGTTCTGTGGGAGACCCTGCAAGAAGCTACAAGTAAGGGCCTGAGGATCTGCACCCGGCCATGCTTTCCCTCCTGGGCAGTGAGATTCTCAACCATGTTCTGCATTTGAAGACAGGACAGTTGAATTCACATTAGACAACTGTACAGAAAACATTACCTCTTCTCTTAAAAAATAATAGGAAAAGACTGCCAGATCTACTGTTTCTATCTAGGCTGTTGCTTTTATTTATTTATTGTACTGTTGTTGAGGCTCATCTTTAAGAACCCTACTTTCCTCAGACTGTTGGGAGACAGAGGAAGGACTCAGCATCTGTAAAATGCCTCCTGGACACCAGGCAGTTGCATTTCACCATATCCATTAAATCCTGAAACTGCCAGAGGTGCCTGTTAGTATTCTCTTTTCATATGTACGAGAGTGGGGTTTCGGAGAAGTTAAGAGCTGGTCAAGGTTATATAGTTAAAAAGATGTGGGAGAGAATTAGAAACCACACAGTCCTGATCTCAAGATCCTCACTCTTCTAGGAAACCTATGCTGCCTCCCATTAAATACTTAGCTGATGTTATTTATATATCTTATTTATAATAAACAGTAATTTATAGCAATTTAGACCTCAAGAGATGCCTGGTTTCATGTGTAAATCAGCCAGCAAAGTTGGTCTCATAAAAATGATCATTAGTGGAAAGCAAGAAACTTCTAAATATTTTCTGAGGCTTTGCAGGTTAGAGATTTGGTAAACTGATTTCACTTTCAGCCTTTGCCATTGACTTAGGATAATTTCAGGGAAGGGAACAGAAAACCATTTCTTTATGTAATTCAAAGAGAAGAAGTCGAGTTCAATAAATAGATCAGGTTTAATTAAAATTGGGATTTATCTGCTGTAATGTTGAACCTTCCTTAATCTGTTGTAGATGTCAATTTTAAAAAGCAACCCCTTTATGGAAGAAAAAGTAAATCATTTTATTTCTGGGGCAGGTAGTTTATGGGCTGCTTTACCTAGCATGATTTATGGGCAAAATTCCTACCTTGGGCCATTACAAACTTAAAACTCACTCTCCAGCCAGAATCTCCAAACTGTGAATCAGACAGCCTATAAAACTGGGCACAGAATTCCTCGGCAGCTTTATACGACTGTTGAGTCTACCGTCTTCATTTCCTAAGAGTGGCTGTGAAGGGTCTCTCTTGGAAATAGCACTTGCTCTCTTTTCATGTAGAAGTTCACATATGGAATGAAGACTATACTGGGGGTTGAGTTTCCCTTTAGAATGCCTACCCCCTTTCTTCCCTTCCCCAGTTTAGAATTCCGAACAAAACCAGAGCCTTTGAAAGAGTACCTGTCACGACAAAGGCAGTGAGGGGCTTGGTGGAGCCCCCAGCCCAGGTGGTCCCTGCCACACTAACGTCATAGCCAGTGCTTTCCACCAAGCCCGTGACGTGAGCGTGCTGTGCGTTTCCTGAGACTGTGAACTGCTGGGGCTCATGCAGCGAGTGAGAATCACTGACATTGATAACAATCTTTGCAAAAGGCCCAGCTTGAGTGGTCCATGACACGTTGAAGCTGTCAGGAGTGATATCGCTAAGGACTAGCGTGCCCAACTGTGGCTCTGGCTCTAGGGGGAAAGGAACAGGGGCAGAGAGAAAGAGAGACACGTTATTAGAGGGAGCAGACGATTTGTCCAGCATGTAGCCATGGAACATGAAAGTATCAATCCCTCCAAATATTTGCTGAAAGGTAGTGTATCGAGCTTTGTCCACACCTGCATCGGTTATAATGCTAGAAAATATACCGCTTTCTCTGCAGGTGTGGATTTGCATTTTTTTTTTTTTTTTGAGTAGAGACGTGACCATTTGCTGGTCATGTATAAAGAGAAGCGAAGTAGCCATTATGCCAGTAGAGAATTATTGTAAGATGTATTAAGAGTGCATCTTCTAAGGGTTGTGATGGGACACTAGCTCTGTGAGATGTTCCAAGACAAGATAGCTTCACATTATATTGAATAATATATCTCACCCTAGGGATTCTTGAAGTGTACTAGCATTTTAAAGGGATGCTGGTTCTGTAGAGAAACCTACTTAATTTCATTTAGCCCAGCATTTCAAAGGGCTTCCCTGGTGGCTCAGATGGTAAAGAATCCACCCGAAATGGGGGAGACCTGAGTTTGATCCCTGGGTGGGGAAGATCCCCTGGAGGAGGGCATGGCAGTCCACTCCAATATTGCCTGGAGAATCCTCATGGACAGAGCCTTGCAGGCTACAGTCTATGGGGTCGCAAAGAGTCAGACATGACTGAGTGACTAAGCATAGCACTTATGAACTTATTGATGAATGGATACCCTATCTGAGGAATAGTCTCTGAACATCTCAAGTTGCTGGTGTGCCACTGAGCATGCCTTAGAAAATGCTATTTTGGAATTTCCTGATTTTGTCTTTGATCTGTTTGGATTGTAGAAATTAAAGGTTAATATCCACACAAGAGAAATTCTTTGTAGTATTCAGAAACCCAAATGTATGCACCACGTAGAAAATCTGCATCTCACTCTGAATACTATAAAGGTGAAGCTGTCTTCCACTCAAAAATCCCTGGTATATGTAAAAGTTAAAGGAAGACCTGAAGTTAGACTTTGCATTTTCTGATATGAAATTCACTTATTGGTTAATTTGGAAGGGTGGATGGTTCCACTGAGGTTAAGTTTCTCTCACTGCTTAAAATCTAGATGGTCTGTGATGAGAGCGACTCATTTTTAATGTAGGGGAACCACACTACTAGTTTCAGCTGAGACATATGTGGTCTGGCCACCTAAATGCACATTTATTAAATAATACTAACATTAAAATAAGTTCAACCCAGACATATTATAGAGAGAACCGACAGTCCAGGATAATTGAGATACTAGGATTAGGATTTAGTGTTGGGAAGAAGCAAACTTCTTCTTCCAAGGGCTCAGACATTGTTTTGCTGCAGCTCCAGGATTTGGAGGCAAGAAGGGGCTCATCTGGATAAACTTTAAGTGGACAACTGCAGAGCATAACTTGAAGCCATGAAGTCTCAAAGGACAAATGGATATGGCTCAGAGGCAGAGTGTAGACAGAAGTAATGTCATGGGATTTCCTACTTAGCAATTAGATTGGGAATTAATGATGCTATAGCCTTTAGCTACAGCATTGGCAAATTACCTCAACCACAGAAATAGTGAAATCCTCCAATGAATCTCTGTCTGCTTTTTCCTTATATGTTGCTGTGGAAGGAATCTCCCGAATTAAGGATGAATGTTAGGACTCTTCCTATGCTACCGGATGGAAACTGGCTATGCCAACAGGCATGAACAATCATGCAGAATAAGACTTGGGTTTTCAAGGTCAGCTGAACCTCTAAATGTCTCCCAAAGGATGCAACCAGGTTGAAAAGTGAGATGCAAGAAGAAACTCAGAGAATGGTACTGAGGGTCCAGTCAGTGTTCCATGCAAGCTAGGGATGTTTTTCTGTTACCACTTCAAACCCTTTGAAACAACTTCTTGGCATGCTGTCCCCTTCTGGGAAAAACAAACATTTCCAAAAGCCTCATACTCAGAATGTTTACTGCATGCACCAAGATTTGGATAAGATGACAGATGAAAGGAAGACTCTGACACTCTGTTATAGATATCAGTGGATGACAAAACATGCTTGACAGAGTCAGTGTCAAAAAGGAGCAGTCTCTAGGGAACACAAGCAAATAAAAGTTCTTAAGAACAAGATGAGACGACTGGGTCATCTCATGTGAGTCGGGGTGTGCTTTGGGGTGTTTTTCTCCGCATGCTGGTAACACCACTTTTAAAAGCTTGGTGGAGAGAAAGAGAATGTGGATCTCTGTGACCAAGGAATCAACAATGGCATGCACACGCTCCTTTAAACAAGACATGGGAAAACTGATTAGAAAGACCACAAGCAGACGATCATGTTCAAGGCCAGATCAAAGGATGGCTTAGAAATTCAACCAAAGCGCATCAGGTTAACTCTACACAGACAACGCCAGATGTGAGCAGACTTTTAGGAAAAAGAGGTTGACACCGAAGTTCCTTAATTTGGGGTGAGAGATTTTCTTTTAAAGCTCTAGTTGGGGTGGTTCTCTCAAATTTGAGAAGGATCTGGAGGAACAGAAGGGTGAAAAGTGGGTCGAAGGTGGTTTTGGGCGGAATCCTCTTCAGAGGAAGTTCAGCGGACAGTGAAGAACGCAGCATGGGAAATACCTGTGGTTGCTTGGACCATCAGAGTCTGAGCATGCTGCCTGCCAATCAGCCCGTGGAGGTGGGCAGTGTAATCAGAAGAAGCTTTGAGGTTGGTGATGACAAAGCTGCGAGACGCCGCAGGCAGAGAATGGACCACCGTCTCCTGGAGGGGGTCAGAATTCCTAACTTCTACAAGGAAGCTATCAAAGGCAGACTCCTGAGCTTTCCATGAGATGGCCACACTGCCCGAAGTCACATTTGAGACAGTGAGGTGGCTAAGGAGAGGCTCAGCTACTAAAGTGAGAAGAAAAACAGAAAATACAAACAGCATGTCAATGTAAAACTCTACTAGGTCAAAATCAAAACATGTAAGACTAAATCCATCAAGTTTTAACCTTTACCCTTACCCTCTGATAAAGCAGCTTGCCCTCTTTTGAAAACCAACTTGAGCCATGAGAAAGAAATACATGCGTTTGATTTCTGTAGGTTTCGATGAACTTTCATCTGGTTGGGGTGAGAATGAGATACTGCTGGCTAGCTCACTGTTTTTCCTGAGGTCCACGCTGATAACAATTTGCAGTCTCATGCAGAATGAGGACAGACCCTCCCTCAGCCTTGGGCAACTTAAAATGAGGGAGTTTGGATACTGCAATGTTAATCCTTTTCTTGAATTCTCCCAGAATATGGGAACCATTTTTGTGAGAAGAAGAGAATCTCCTGTTTACTCCACAAATGACTTTTAATTTCAGTCTGTGATGTCTAATTTTATCTGTCAGGAAAAGGCATTGTCCAAACATGTGCTAAGAATGCTATTTGGAAATGGACAAGGCTCTCCCTGTTGAATTCATGTAGAACTGTCTTTTGCTACATTCCACAGAGCATCTCTGATAGTGTGCATGTCACAGATAACACGGACTTGCTGAGGGCGGTTCACTCTTCAGCTAACCAAGTTCCTGGTATAAACATGCCTGCTCTGATTCTGCCATCTGCCATTCACTGTTCTGGGAGCAAGCCAGCATGTTCTGGTCTTTTTTCCTAGAGGTGGCCTTGGAATTGGGGTGGTCTGAATAGCGTGACTTCCTCCTACACTCATCTGATGAATAACTTTTGCTGACTGTCATCACTTTCCCAATTCATTGTCATTCAATCATTGGAATATTGGGGTTTGGGGAACTCAAAGTCACTCGGAAGACAAAAACCATCATATAACACACAATATAATTTTTAAGACCTCTTTGACCAATGTAGACATCTTCCCAAGTCAAGAACAGCTCTCATCAGAGTTTTTTAGTTACTGAGGAAGAGAATTCTTTTTTCCAGATTCAGCGTGGCAATCTGGACCACACTCTATATTATGCTGTAAATGGCTTGGTCAGTGATAAAGTAGGAAAGTCACCATATGGGCTGCTGCTGGAAGAGAGGCATGGTCAACAGCGCTCCAGGCTAGTGTCAGGGAACAGTTGCTGCCCTGTGACCTGGGCTTCCGTGGGAGTGAAGGAGTGGCTTCATCCTGCAAAAAAGACTCTGGAGAGAGGGCGTTAGGAATGGGCAAATGTGCGTGTACCTGTGGTGGCCGTGGCGCTGATGGTTTTGGTCTGTATGCTGGGAGCGAGTCCAGAGAGGTAGACAATAAAGTCATTACTAGGGCGGAGCCCTGAGATGTGGGCTGTTCGTTCAGCGCCAGAAACGTTATATTCCACGGTCTCCAAGAACCTATTGGAATCAATAATTTCAACGGTAAAGGTCTCGAAGGCACCATCAGTAGCGGTCCAGGAGAGATTGAAACTCTCAGAAGTGATGTCGGAAACACTTAAGTTTCCAAGTTCAGGTTCTCCGGCTGAAAAAGGAGGGGTAGCAGAGAAGAAACAAATAAATCCGAATTAATCACGGGGCTTGGGTTTTAAGACTGTAGTTGTTAATAGCTGAATAGAAAGATCTGACAGTGCAGGGTCAGGGCAAAACGAAGCAATGTTACCAATCAGTGCCAGTAGGAGAGGAAAGGGGGGTTTGTTAAAAGGAGAAATACACAAAGGAAGGTGTAGTAAGCAGATTTGCCTGCTCTGGAGCTGCCACACCTGGTCAGGGCCTGCCTGAGATCTGGCCTGAGCGAGGAGGCAGGCTGAGTGTCGGCGGCAGGAACTGCTCTGCCAAAGCCCCGGTGCTCCTGGGAGCCGCACCTCAGGGATGCTGGCCGTCAGTCAAAAGATACTAGTGCTGGCAGCTTTCAGTATCTTAAATTGCACTCAGGAGACCATCTGTGCTTGCTTCCCGCAGGCAGGCAGATATCCTCTGCTTTGAGGGAGTTCCCATCTATTCAGATGATGACTAAATAATTCTGATGCCATTCCCCTCCCACGGTGGTACCTTGAGGCTTCTGATTTTGTGACTTAAAGGGAATTGGAAATTTGTCAGTGTGATTCTTCTGACTTCTGACAAGGGCCAGCTGTTCTCAGATTCTGTTAAAATAGCTTGTCCTTTCTTAACTGCTTCTCTGGGGGCCAAGAAGGCTAGTATTGCCTTGCCAACCGAGAGAGCTGAGCCAGGATGAGGCCATCAGGCAGCCCTGTCCGGCCAGGAAGTAACATTTTGTCTCAATGCTTTTCTGAGCAACAGGAATAAAACATGCAGAGGGCAGGCAGGAGCAGGGTTTGCAAAGCTAGTATTGTCTCTCTAGCAGGGCAGGAGAAAGCGCTCCCTTCCCAAGAGATCTGATGGAATGCAGACCAGATGGAATTATGGCTCTTCCTCCCCACAGACCAACTCATCAGGAGCAAGCATGTTGTATCATTATGAAGAAATAAAAAAGCAAAAACCACACAAACACTAAGAACACCCAAACCACATGATCTACAGGCAAGATGAAAAGTGGTGGGTGATTCTCTGCCTTCTGAGAGGGAATGGTTCATGGATGTTAGATAAAAGGGCCCCGGGTCCATCCAGGGAAGGCTCAGCTGCAATTCTTAGGCATTTCAGGGGCACCATTCACCCATCAGTTGTCTGTGCTGAATGTTTGTATCAGCAAGAGTTACTGAAATGACGCGGGCTGAAAAGGAGAGCTATGTTTTTAGTAGAATCAACTCGGACATAAAAGTTCACACAAAATTTAAGTTGCAATAAGTATCGAAAAATGGGAAAGGCATATTCAAAACCAAACCAACCAGCCTCTGCTCAACTTCAGACCAATGGAGGCACAAACCAGGGCCAGGGAGGGCTGTGCTCTTGAGCAAGGTCCAGGGAAACACTGAATGCTCTGTCATTGGCACAGACTGATGAGTACACTAAGATGCACCCTCCTGGGTCTGGGCTGAGAGTGCGCCATCCAAAGGCCAACAGTCCAGGGAGCAACTCTTCATTAAAAGAACAAAAAGGGCATCGGATCTTTGACATTCATAGCCTGGGACATTCATCGCTTCAAACGCTGCTGGCTGTGCTTCTGCTAATGAATGGCTTTTTCTTTGGTACAGTCTCCAGTCATAATTATGTGATCTTTTTTTTTTTTTTTTTTCTGGTCTAGCTATTTGCTAATTTGATGTTCTAACAATGACTCAGTATCTGAGAGAACTGCTCAGAGGAGGGTAATTCAGTTCTCTTATTATACTCCGTTCATTTTAGAGAAACATTTAAATTTAAACATTTCTTTTTAAATGCAAGAACCATGGTGCCCATATCCTTGAGGGATTTGGGATAGTAAAGCACCATTTTCAACTTCCAACAAAAAGACTCTAAAGTAAATAACATGTGCTCCATCAGAACTCACACATGGGGAGGTTGGCTTCTGGTTTCATCCAACCACGAGGGACGAGAATGGAGACCATCAAGCTGGCTCATGAAATGGAAAGCTGTCATTCAAAAGAGATGCAGTTACAGGACTAGACAGGTAAGGTCTGGGAGAGGTTAGAGGTCAGAAAAGGCCACATCTGCACGTACATTCCTGAGATGTCAAAGGCATCTGGACCAAGGCACAGCCCACGAGCAGGTCTCTGAGCATGCAAGGTCAGCAGCTAATGGGCACATGGGAAGGATTTAGGTATGGATGCAAGCTGACCCCTCGCATGATCTCTTGGAGAGAAATCCCCCTGGACAGGGAGAACAAGGTACCTGTGGAGGCCTCAGCAGAGAGCATTGGGGTCCTATAGCCCCGGATCACCCCATGGATGGTGACTCTGTAAGGGGTGGCGGCCTTCAGGCCCGGGACATCCACAGTCCGCAGGTTCCCGGGCACCGTGAGGTTCTGAGCTGCCTCCACCCTGTTGGCCTCCTGCACCTGAATGACAAAGTGCTCAAAGGCCTGGTCAGCTGCGGTCCAGTTGAGTCTGAGGCCATCCCAGCCAGCCTCGGTCACGACTAAGTCTCCCAGCTGGGGGAGCTCCGCTGAAGAAGGACAGAGAGGAATTTGTCAGTCCTGCCAACAAAACATGAGGAAGGAACACCCCACAGCCCAGCTCTAGGGAAGAGAGAAAGGGGCAAAAGGTTTTCTTGTGTTTGTGTGTGTGTGGTCATTTCTGATCTCAGGAAATTTTCAGTTTGAACTGCAGCAACTGGCCTCAGCTTTCTTAGGGAGATGAAGACGGTCACAAAGGGGATCATCTGTGTTGCTTATCCTTGACTTGGTGATGCCAAGATTTCCCCGAATATTTTCAACCATTGACAACCCACTGGGAGGTCTCTGAGGATCATGCATGACTAGCACCTAAAAGGCCATGGAAAAGGTGGCATTGTGGGTCAGGGTAAGGGAAGTAAGAATTGGTTAAAAGCACAGGGACTTCTCTCATGGCTCAGATGGTAAAGAATCCGCTTGCAATGCAGGAGACCTGGGCTCCATCCCTGGGTCAGAAAGATCCCCTGGAAGAGGAAGTGGCAACCCACTCCAGTGTTCTTGCCTGGAGAATCCCAGGGACGGGGGAGCCTTGTGGGCTGCCGTCTATGGAGTTGCACAGAGTCGGACATGACTGAAGCGACTTAGCAGGAGCAGCAGCACCTGCATCCTCCTGTATACTTTAAAAATCGTCTCTAGATTACTTATAATACCTAATGCAGTGTAAATGCTATGCATGCAGTTACCAGCACATGGCAAATTCAAGTTTTGCTTTTTGCTCCCCGGAATTCTTTCCCCTAATATTTTTGATATTGGTTAGTTGAATTTGAGAGTGTGGAACCCACGGATACACAGATGTTTTGATGTTTCTCCTTGAAACTTCTTGGTCACGTGGGAGAGAATTCCCTGCTTCATTCTCATTACTGAACTCTGGAGAGATCCTCTCTTTGCTGGCCACAGGCTAGCTGACTGGGTGCACAAAGCATGTGCTGAATCAGGTTTGGACAAGTCTGATGTTTTATCTCCAGACTTTTCTCATCTGTCAGGGATTAAAGTTTCCGTACTGGGTTCTTGGCTTGGCACATTCCCTCCCGGCTTCTCCTGACAGCACTCTGTGTCTGAATGAAGAATGCTTGCTTCACAAAGCGAGGCCCTGTGTGTGAAATGAGTGTCTACTCTTAATTAAAAGTGATTATGTTTTGCTCTGCAGATGGCGCAGAGCAGTACCCACTATTCATTTTTCTACAATGTAGGACAGGGAGGCCTGGCGTGCTGTGGTTCAAGGGGTCACAAAGAGTCGGACATGACTGAGTGACTGAACTGAACAATGCGGGAAGGAAATTTAATGTAGTCATTACTGATATAGAAAGTTTGGGTTCCAGATAAGGAAAAACTCACTGCTGCTCAGGGTTCAGTGTAATCTCCCAGCTCCCTCCCCACCTTTTTTTTTTTTTTTTTCCTGAGGCTGAAGTGACCATGAATTCAAAGTTTAAAAAGAAAATATCTGCAAGATTTCCATCAGAAAAAGTATGAGGTACTGGTTCTCAGGTATTCCTGGCTTCGGCGCTCATGGGGCATCTGTCCAAACCAGACCTTTTGGAGGGGCTGCATTTAGACAGTAGAACTGGTCCTTCTATGGAAGAACTGGGTTGGAGACATGGGTGCAGATGGCCCTCTCCTCCTTCCCAGCTCACCAAGAAGGGCTGTTCATTTACTGGTCATATAGCGGGTCTCCTTGTAAGACTGCCCACGCAAAAGGAATTCTACTGCTAAAAACACAAAGTTTATAAACTACAAATGTAGATCACTATATTCTGCTCTGAGATCTCATGTGTCCCAAAGGCCCCTTTTGCTCCTGTTTGGTTTGATAATATTTCAGGAAACACAGGCCATTGATAATCTGGCCAGGTAAGGTATACTGCCACATAACTTTTCTTATACCGTTTCTAGCAAGGACCAGGTTTATTCAATATATCTCAGCAAGAAAGACAACTCATTTGATTAGGTTATTTGGCTGGGATTAAAACACAGGGTGTGTAGAGAAGGGCATGGGCTTAGAGCCCAGCATAAAAACACTCCAGGCCAGAATACTGGAGTTGGTAGCCTTTCCCTTCTCCAGGGGATCTTCCCAACCCAGGGATCAAACCCAGGTCTCCCTCATTGCAGGCAGATCCTTTACCAGCTGAGCCACAAGGGAAGCCCATAAAAACCCTAATCCTCCAAATCAGACCCATTTCTCCATGATCCTTTTAAAGCTGTTTCTAGCAACCTTATGACCAGCACAGTTTTTTGCAACAGATGGAGTTGCATATTTTCAGGGGACAAATTGAGATGAATTGTTTTTCCTCTCCAAACTGAATCTAAAACATTGAAGTCCAACATGACTGTCCTTTCTTGGAAATAGCCCTGCTTCAAGGATCTGCTAAGGAGAAAGAGACAGACTTGGCTAACTTCTGCAGATGAGGATAGGTCATTCCAGAGGTTATTCTGCAGTGGTGTGACTACCAGATGGATGGCCATCAGTGACTCTGAGGCCACTAATGCTAAGATTTCTCTAGAATCTTCTGACCGTATTCTGTCACAACCCTGCTGCGTATGTTAATTAGACTATGATATGTTGCTATTGGATAAATTTAGCTATTTGCCATTCAAAATTTACTACAGAATGAGTGCCTTGCCAAGTACTTTCATCCATTACCTCATTTACTGCTCATGGCAGTGTTCTGAAGGCAGAGTATTATCTCTGATTCAAAGGTGAGAAAAGAAGGCTCAGAGATATAAAATGAGATACCCAAGAATATTCAGCCAGTAAGGTGGAATTCCAACTCAGACCCTCTGGAGTTAGAGCTTGCATTCATGTTGACTGCCAACAGCTTTGAGAGCAGTCCCTGACTCCTGGGGAATTTTCTCTATTCCAATGACAAGCTGGGGTCCCTGGCGTGGGAAAGAGGGTTGTATACCTGTGATGACCTCCACAGCAAGGGGTTGAGTGCTGTGGTCCCTGACCTCGCCACGCAGGGTGATTGTGTAAGAGGTACCAGCCTTGAGGCCTGGAATCTCCACGGAGTGCTGGCTTCCAGGAACCGTGAGACTGTGAACTTCTTGGGGCTGATCAGTCTCCCGGATCTTAATGACAAACTGCTCATAGATCCCATCGGGGCTGGTCCACTGCAGTCTGAGGGCATCCCAGTTAACCTCGGTCACTGTGAGGTTCCCCAGAACTGGAACCTCCTCTGCACAAGGAGACAGAGTTGCCAGGTTACTAAAAAAAAAGGCAATGGCATTCTGGGATTCAGGTGAGGTCAGGAGAGTTGTCTGGTTGGTGTTGATCACAGATGTGTGATTTACAGCACGTGTTGAGCACATTCCAGCTGTTGGCACTGAAGCCAGGGCATTTCTAGTCAGCCTTTGTCTTTCATAGACAGTCCTCAGAACTGTTCACAACTTCCATTCTGACATACAGATGGGGCTTCAGGGAGGGAGTCCTTTGGTGCGTTCTTAAAATGAGCTCAGATCAATTTTTTATTTTTTTTCCCACTCGCCAAGTGTGCTTTCCAACTTCTTAGATAATACGGCTGAAACTTGCTTTGAGAGAAAAGTCATCGCTTAATTTATGCAAGAGAAGAGAACATGGAGCTTTCCACGGAATTGGCTCCCATGCTAGGACTAGGACCTGGCCAAACAAGGGACAGGACCTCTGGGTGAATCATGGCACTCCTCGTTGGGGTAGGAGTGGAGCCCAGTTTAGATGAGGGAAGAGCGTGGATCCCTCCCAAGCGGGAGGAAGCAAGTTAGTGAAGCAGTCTAGAGTACCTGTTAAGACTTCAACAGAGTGAGGGGCTGTGCTGAAGTCCCGAGTGACCCCGCGGATGGTGATGCTATAGTGAGTGGCTGCCTTGAGCCCAGGCAGGTCCACGGACCTCAGCCCTCCTGGGACAGTGAGGTTCTGGGCTGCCTCCTCCATGCCAGGCTCCTGCACCTGAATGAGAAACTGCTCGTAGACTCCTTCCGGAGCCGTCCAGTTGAGTTTGAGGGCCTCCCAGCCCACCTTGGACACCGTGACCTCTCCCAGGTGGGGAGTGTCTCCTGGAGAAGGACAAAGAACTCGTTTAATGATCAAATCACACACGCTGATCCAGGGACTCTGTAATGGAAAAGCAGGCCTGACATTACTTTTTTAAAGGAATGTGACTTTCTTTAGAGAGCCGTGCATCACGCAGCTTCCTAAATTTGAGAAATAGAGCCGACGGGGTGAGGTGTAGGAAAACATTCCTGATCTTATTTTATTAAGGAATTGCCCTCTTCTCCAGAAGACAAGAAGATTATTATGATTGTTTTTCCTTTTACATATAATGCCTTAGCCTCCCTCCCCAGGAGGAAGCCTGTGAAGCCAAAGGGCCCTGCCATAGGGGCTCAGCGCATAGTCCCCAGGCTGGGCGTTGCAGAGCCCCAAAGGCTGTGGTTCACATGACGGGTACTGTGAAAGCCGCCCCGGGAGTTGTGCAGCCTTATTTGTTCCATTATTAGGCATCACCGTGCTATAACTTGGGGAATTCAAGTCTGTTCAAAAACGAGTTGCGTCTGATTATCCTTGGGCAGTTTCCTGTTGGGAAAAACAGAAGCTAGAGACAGAAAGGTTAGAGGTACCTGTGGAGGCCTCAGCAGAGAGCACTGGAGTCCTGTAGCCCCGGATCACCCCGTGGATGGTGACTCTGTAAGGGGTGGCGGCCTTCAGGCCTGGGATGTCCACAGCCCGCAGGTTCCCAGGCACCGTGAGGTTCTGAGCCGCCTCCACCCCGTTGGCCTCCTGCACCTGAATGATAAAGTGCTCATAGGCCTGGTCAGCTGCGGTCCAGTTGAGTCTGAGGCCATCCCAGCCAGCCTCGGTCACGGTGAGGTTTCCCAGTTCAGGGCTGTAGTCTGAATAATGACAGAGACGGGGTCCATTAAACTGTGCCAAATGCTTTCCATTTGGGAACTCAGAAATGCAAGCCCGCTTCGGGTGCTGAGGGGCCGTAGGGCCCGGCCTCATGCTTCACTCCCCGCACCCCTGAGCCGTGCTGTTGCCATCAAAACATAAGCAGGAAAGTCAGTATAATACTCATTTTGCCCTGTTGCATATTGGGGTTTGTCTTTTGAAAATGTTTTTCCATTGACCAGCGTCCTGTGGATTTAGAAAATGTTACACGTCTGTGTTAGCACTGCTCTAGGCTGCAGTTTCCATTTTGAAAAGCGTCTCTCATCTTAAGGATGAGATCATAAAGAAGAGCCTTCAGCTGCTCCTCTTGGGATCCTTAGTCTGAGCTGGCCAGCCTGTTGTATTTTGAGAAAATTGGCTCCTCTTAGATTCCCTTCCTTTCTGTGCTTCCTCCATCTCCCTGGGAAGGCATGTTTCACAGTCTCTTTGTGCTGGGATTTTTGTCAGTTTTGTGGGGCTCAAATCAGTTTACATAAACCACTGTGGACAGATCAGAGATAAATTAACACGGGACAAGTAAGGCTGTCCTGAACAAACAGCTGAGTCTCTGCAAAGCTCTCCCTCATTGGACAGAAAGAAATGCCCTGGGAGAACAGTTATTAAGTTCAATTAAAGCTGAATTTGCTGTCTTTATTCATCTCTGGAATGAGCACAGCACAGAACACTCACATGTCTCACTTCAAGGTGATAATTTTCCCAGGACTGAGCCTAAGTGGTTTTTGCATCACCTGGGAAGAAAGGATTTTATCTGGAAACATCCTCTAAACAACAGAGTAAGAAATGACTTGAGCTTATATAAGTGAATACATTGTTTCTCTCCATATATACTTTATATTGTTGCTTATTTCAAATCACCCTCGTGTGTCCATTAAAGCTGACTTCTCATTTGAAAATCTTAGCCTGCTGTTAGATTGAAGATATCTGTTCAGAAGGGAAAACATTTCTTCTCCAGAATCTATTTGATTCAGACTTCTCTACTTTCTGGGGAATGTTCTTCCTGATTGTTCTAGTTTGACAAAATCTGACATACTTCAAATCCTGTTTGATCTACAACAGGGGACTGCTAACTAGGATCTGAGGGTCAGATCTAGCCTGCTGCCTATTTGGGTAATCAGTGAGCTAACAACACTTTTAATTTTTTTAAATGGTTAGAAAAATCTAAAGAAGAACACTTCATGAAGATGAAATGTCTGAGATTCAAATTTTGATGTCATAAGTAAACTGTCACTGGGACTCAGCCATGCCCATGCATCCACGTTCTGCTGATGGCTGCTTATGGGCTGCCGTGGTGCAACAGAGGAGCTGAGCCCATATGGCCTGAAAAGTCTAAAATACTGACTGTCCTTACAGAAAGCATACGGCATGCCTGACCTTGACTGTCATTCTTACGGACACTTCCTTTAACCCAAATCTGTGTCCTGGAGCCCTTGTCCGAGACCACATAGCAGTTCTTAACCACACAAACATGGTCCAGGTGAGGAAGAGAGGGCTCCAAGCTCAAAGGGATGTATCTATCCATACTTGTGGGGAAAGAAAGGAAAAATGGTCAGCCATCTTTCAGCCCAGTGGCCTCTGTGCAGCCGGGCACAGAGCTCCAGGAGCAGCAATTATTCCCTTGAACTTGGCCTTTCAGCACAACTAGACTCAGGAGTGTGACCTTTTCAGATATGCCAAGAGCCCTCATCCATAAAGAGACGTGGGACAAAAACCAGTCTACATCAGACTGCAAAGTTTAGGGAATCAGTGCTGTGGCTCATGGATTCTCCTTTTTCATCCCACTTTCTTCTTCCTTTTTTCCTCCTGCCGCTGTCAAAACTGCTTGTCAGGGACTTAGCTGACATTGACAGTTGATCCCCTTCATGTGAATTAAGTCTGTGTTTCCTCTCAGGTAACTGCTTTTTAAGCTCTCTCTCTAAAGTATGACATAAAATATATACATTTTTCCCCATGGAAGAAATTTAAGATACCAGGTTGCAAGAGACGTGGGGGAGACTTACCTAATTGGGGAAGGGATTAGGATTGTCCCTTCAGTTGCTACAGATGTCTATTAAGCTGTTGCAGTAAAGATGATTGGAAAGAGGAGATCCACCTTAGAAAATGTCTCTTTCTCATGAGAACCATCTTTTCTCTCTGCATCAGCTTTTGTACATGCCTCAGACACTACTATACAATGTGCCTCACAGTCTGCTTCATCACTTGGTACAGCTGATAGAGTAATTTTCATATAATGTCATGTCGCTCAGCAAATGACAATAGTCACTTACTATTATAATAGTCCACCAAAATTTTTGGCTATTGGTGCCCTACCCAAACACTTCACTAAACAAATGCCTGACAGATCAGTAAAAGTGTAATTCCAATGAATAAAACCAGTAGTTAAAAGGAGGTGGGTAAGAATATGAAAAGAGAGGGAATGATATGAATAAAACACAGCAAACAACACTCAAGATGGAGACCAAGAGGCTTCATGTAAACGCGGACTCTGCATTTCAGCAGCAAATGACACACTTGTGGGCTGACTGCCTCAGAGGCCCAGTATTTCCGTGGTATATCCCACACTGAATTTCTTGGCCTTTCTTTATGAAAAGGCTGTTGTCTTTTTTCCTTACAGCTGTGCACTGGCATCTACCCTCTGAACAATGTCAGTGGGCCTGGGAAATCAGAATTTCAAAATCCCATTTCTGGGCTCACGGTGAGTTGACCAGCTGGCCTGGAGGAATTTCTGGCTGTGCCAACTTTAAATCTTTAGATTTCCACCATCATGTAGATGGTCATTACCAAGTGCTGACTGACGAGGCATCCACTTTTCATGCTCACTGCTGGGAAACATTCTCCTGCAGCAGCGGAATGGCCAAATTCAAGCCCGAGGACCACCCAAGGGAAGATTAAATTGTTTTGATCTCCTCTTGTAAAGTAAATGGAAATTCAAAGCTTTGCCTGCTCTCACAGTTTTGGGGGACTTAACACTGTCAAGAATGAAACCCAAGCCCCTCAGCATGATCTTCACTGCCCTTTGTAGAAGATATTGATGATGTCCGTGACCTTGAGCCCTGTTCTCTCCAGCTCCATCATACAGCAGACTGTCTGGCTGGCGTTGCACTAACATAACGTTTCACATCTTTTTGCACTTCCCACATGCTGTTCTTCTAGCTGGAAATGTCATCACTCCCTTCTCCACTTGCCCAATTCTTGTTTCTTTTTGAGGACTCGGTAAAGTACCACCTCTCCCAAGAAGCCTTCTCTGATACCCTGCCTTCACTTTGCTCAAGTCTGGGATGGGTATTTGCCTCTGTGCTCCTGTAGCTTCCCACACTTGCCTCTAAACAAACTAGTCACAATCTTATAATTTTGGTTTCCATTCTCTCATTCTCATTGCAGGATGCTTCATTTCCTGGGGGGAGGGGTTGTGTCTTTCTGTTCTCTATGCCAGTGCTGCCTGACCCATGGCAGGTAAGAAATAAATATTTATTGGATGGATAAATATTTGACTAAATTTCAGTTTGCTCCATGAGAAAAATCAAAGAGGCCAATTAGAGCAGAGTGTTCTCTATTACTTGCAGCTGTTGCTAAAAACAAAATTCCACCTCTCTGCTTCCCCAGACCCTTGAGAATGATGGGGGTATCGCTGTTGAGTCTTACATGGCGTGGAAAGATGCTTTGCCGGTCTCGTGTATCTGCACATTCTCCCTGCTTTGTGTCCCTTACTGCTCACAGCAAATCACGGCCTCCCCTTCAAGCAGGGTTTTGTTGAGTTTATTAGAATACAGATGCTGGGTGTGGGACAGACACGTGGCACACACTAATTTTGTTTAGTGCTAACAGGGATGTGTGCATGCTAAGGTGCTCCAGTGGTGTCTGACTCTGCGGCCCTATGAACTGTAGCCCGCCAGGCTCCTCTGTCCGTGGGATGCTCCAGGCAAGAATCCTGGAGTGGGTTGCCACGCCCGCCTCCAGGGGATCCTCCCGCCCCAGGAACTGGCTCTGCCTCTCTCCGGTCTCCTGCACTGGCAGGCAGGTTCTTTACCACTAGCGCCTTTTAAAATTTCTTTCCTTCCTTTACTCCCTCTTTCTTTCTCCCTCCCTCCTATCTTCCCTTCTTTCTTTCCTCTCAGTTTTACCCAGAGTAAGATTAATTATGGATAAGGAAATGGTAGCCCACTCCAGCGTTCTTGCCTGGAAAATCCCGTAAACAGAGGAGCCTGGTGGGCTGCAGGTCATGGGGCTGCAAAGAGCCGGACACGACTGGGCACAAGCTTAATTAAAGACTCCAGGAGACTGGCTTCCCTTCCCTTCACTCTTAAGGGAGAGAATTTGGGCTGTTGCTGCAGGGGTAAAAGCA
Organism: Ovis aries; assembly: GCF_016772045.2. Taxonomy (NCBI): domain Eukaryota; kingdom Metazoa; phylum Chordata; class Mammalia; order Artiodactyla; family Bovidae; genus Ovis; species Ovis aries. The sequence goes on along the minus strand of NC_056055.1, from coordinate 8,711,854 downwards.
GAAGACCAGGAGATCCCATGGAAATGCTGCCTTTGGAGGAGCTGGGGTCCGCAGAGGCTCCTGAAGCCTGTGCTACGTATTCAAGGCGCTGAGGTTGCAGCACGGAGTAAAAGAGACAGAGTCCTTACATTCCTGTTGGAAGCAGGAGGCAGGCCATGGAGCAGGGCGTGGCAACCCACTCCAGGATTCTTGCCTGAAGAATCCCATGGACAGAGGAGCCTGCGGGCTACAGTTCATCGGGTCGCAAAGAGCTTGAGATGACTGAAGCGACTTAGCACGCATGCACGCAGGAGGCAGGCCATAGATAAGTAAACCAAGTAGTGAGCGCTATCAGGCCAGGCAAGTGTCCTAAGGAACTCTGGAGCAGTCTGGGTGAATGAGGACAGGGCACCCTTTTAGACTGGCAGACAGAGAGGTCTTTTGAGATGACACCTGAGCTGAATGAAATGAGGGAGGTGCAGGGTGGAGACCTGGGAGAGGAGGGGTATATAGGCAGCAGGAGAAACATATGCAAAGGCCCTCAGGTAGGAGCCAGCTTGGCACATGTAAGGAGCGGCAAGAGGGCCAGGGTGACCACAGTGAAATGAGCAAGTGGACCAGTGGTGGGAGCGAGCCAAGTCAGAGCGATGGGAGGGACCAGATTCTTTAGGGCTATGTAGCCTGGGGTAGGGTCCCTGCATTATATCTCAGCTATGATGGGCAGTCAGGTAATGCACACTTTTAACCTGATGCTGCATCCAGGAAAAGGCTGGTGCTTTGGCTCAGTGCTATGACTAGAGTCCTGGAATTCTCTGGGGAAGATGCTTTGGAGCAGCCGATTTGTCATTTTCTCTGTAAAGCTCAGACAGTGAGCAGCATTTTTCAGACTTCTGCTATTAAGAATCTAGGATGCAGAGCTGGGAACCCCTTTCTTCTGAGTTTGAACCTACAGCCCTTTGACATTTCAATCTCATAGCCACATGGTATATTCCCCCGAGGACTTTCACTTTTTCTGTTTCATTTTTCTCCCCATGTATTCAGCAAGGCCAGGTGCCTGGACTTCTACTTCCTTACGTATTCCACAACACAGTCCTGCCTTCCTCCTCTGTGTCTGTCCAAAGGATTTGTCCCATATTAAGCCTTTCTTGATACTTAGAAGGTATCCTTTGCTCCCACTGCACCCCTACACCCCCAGTTACAGCAATGAAAGTGTCTGTTTACTAGTGAGTTCCCTGGAAACACAGACCTGTCTTCATTGCCCTAGTATCCCAGAACTTAGCATGGAACATGGCTGTAGTACATTACCGACTGAGTAAATGTGGGAGATATTTACTGGGAAGATATTGTATGAGATGCTTATTGGGAAGATAGACTTCAGGAGACAGAGAGAAATGTCCACCTCACTCTTAAAGAAATAAAATAGTTCTATGGAGAGAGCTATAGAGAGAAATATTCCAGAGACAGTAGGGGAAGAACCCATACAAGGAACTTTGCACATTTTTTCTGTAATGAGTGAGGAATGTCTTTAAATATACAACATGATTTCTTTGAAACGGTGTTAAAAAGGCACGGCTGGGAAAATGAAACCACTGAGCCTCTGGGATGCCAAACTGGGCTCTTAGTCAGAGGCAAAGTAATTCCAGCCTGCGATTCACTTGAAAGCTTTCATCTCCCTGAGCTGCTGAAGCCTGGGGATTCCCTGCTGGAGATAAGAGATAAAGTAGTCCTGGCCAGAGGGTAAGATGACTGAGAGGAGCCAGGAAATCCTCTGTAATCCAGCATTTGTGAAACTGAGGGGGAAGGAAAGAGAGAGGGAGACAGAGAGGGAGGAAGGAAGGAGGAAGAGGAAGAAGAGGAAGAATAGGAAGGAGAAGAAGAGGAGGAAGGAAAGAAGAAATTATTCTCTTGTTTCTCTGATTCATTTGTTGCCCTTTCACATCTTAATGGCAACCCTCTCCAGTACTCTTGCCTAGAAAATTCCATGGATGGAGGAGCCTGGTGGGCTACAGTCCATGGGATCACAAAGAGTCGGACACGACTGAGCGACTTCACATCTTTACAACAAGCTCATGTTCTACAAACTGAACCATTCAAATCTCTACCATTGATTTATTTCTTTCCAATTTATTCTCCCCACCTCATCTGTGATTAAGCTACCCTTGCCCCATCCAAGGATCCTTGATGCTCATCTCCTAACTGGCTGGAAGCAGTCCATGCTTAGAGTGAATAGCAGTGACCACCTAAGTTCACTTTAGCAAATGGATCTATAGCTCAACTGGTGAAACAAACAAACAAAAGCAACTCTCCTGCCAGTGCAGCAGACACTGAAGACACAGGTTCAGTCCCTGGGGCAGGGAGATCTGCTGGAGGAAGAAAAGGGCGACCCACTCCAATATCCTTGCCTGGGAAACTCATGAGCAGAGGAGCCTGGCAGGCTGACGTCCTTTCTGAAGAGGCTATTCTTTGTCTACCAAATACCCATCCCTTCTTCCTTACAAACTCCCACAATTTTATGTGGGCAGCAATGCACACAGCTCAAAGGCTACCTTTCCTAGACTTACTTATAGCTAGAAGTGGCCAGTAAAACGTAAGAAGTCATTGGTGAGGATTCCAGAAAGACTCGTCTGGGAGGCACCACCTTTTGTTCTTGTTTCTTTCTCCCTCATGCTGCCTGTAACACAGACGTGAAGGCTGCACTGAAGCAGCCATATTGTGACATGGAGGTGGCTTTGAGAATGCAGGCCAAGGACTAAGACTCGTGGAACAGAAGGACAGAAGGAGCCCAGATCCCTGATAATCGGGAATTGCTGGGCCAGCACTGAACTACCTAACCTCTGATTTGCTTTATGAGAGAGGAAACCGCCCTGTGTCTTGCTAGAGTTCTGTAACTTGAGATTTCTGTTATGTGTAGGTGAAAGTATTTATAAATGACTAAGACTTTTCAAGGCATTTCCAAATATGCCCATCACTGCAACCCGTTTTCTGCTTATGGAGATTCAGCTGAAATAGTGTCTCTGTCAAGACACTTTCTTTGGCTTATCCTGATTACCCCAATTACTTCCTTTCCTTGGGTGAGTTTCATCTAACACTCTGACTACCTGGTCTTCCCCACAGACTAAGACTAGGAGCACATGAGCCAAAATAACAGTGCTCAGTCCATGATTAATTTTTCGTCAAATATCGGCATAATACCATGTATTCAATGGGTTCTCAATAAATACTAATTAAATTGAAACTAAGCCTTTATCACATTCTGAAGAATTAACATTTTCCACCTATACCTCTTGACTATTTGGGAGCCAAAATTAAATATGCATATTCATAAAAGAAGAACTGATTTTTTTCCCCCCAGTTTAGCCATTGAAGAAACATGGGGGCAGGTACAAAGAACAGGATACTTGGGCTGGAAGGATACTGGAGGTCAGGATTAAGCTGTCATGGATAAACAAAATTCATCACTTAATGAGTAAGAGCAAAAGGAGAAGGGCTCTGTGACAGGCTCACAGGACTGTGTACAGCATTTCAGGTAACCTGAGAGGATGGCAAAAGACCTGGAATAAAAATATTTAATGGGTCATAACCAAAGAATTGCTCTGAACCTCTTGGTCATCTTGAAAAGAAATAAAATGAAAAGTTAATGGATTGTGCTAAAGAGGGGGAAAACAAGGAAAAAAAATATAACATTCATTTCTATGAATACATGAAATTAAAATAAAACGAACCAAAGACAAGCACAAACTCTCATGCTTTAAGTTCTCCTAGGAAGAAATATTTAAAAGCCATTATTGATTGTCCAGCTAGGGAACTTCGCTATGGACACATCAGTGGACAAGAGGAAAAGATGTGTAAGTGACTCAAGCGGCGTTTAGAGGACTCATGAGTGGAGAAAGTCCCTCGTCTTCCCATCTGCTCTTCTCATTTGAAGACAACCCGGCTGATGGGCCTGCCAGCCTCAAGGTCATCAGAGGGTCTGGAGAGAGCTCAGAGCTCATCCACCTCACCTGTGGACGCCTGCAGCCGTGCCGGCTTGCTCTTGTGTCTGCCTTTCTCTGCTGTGAGCAGGACGGTGTATTCCTGCCCAGGTTCCAGGCCTCTCAGGACGTAGGAGGTGGTGTCTCTGGGGAGCTGCACCTCCACCGGCTGGCCCGAGGGAAGACTGTAGTTGAGGCGGTAACGGTCAAACTTGGCCACCGGCGTCCGCCAGAGGAGGGTCAGGCTGGTCTCCGTAGGTTCAGAAACCCGAAGGTCCTTGGGTGTGTCCAACTCTGGGAGGAAAACAGAGAGTTGGACACCCTTCAGGCTTCCGGGCAGGGCTGCTTCTGGGACTGACGGGTGGCTGTGGGCCACAATCTGCTGTAGAGCTGTGTGGCTTCAGGCATCTCACCTGAGTCCCAGTTATCACTTGTGTGAAATGCCATTGTACAGTACCTCATTGTGTTTGGGGAAGATTAAAAATATTATAGTGATATATGCATACCATGAGATGATACGCAAAAGCATTTAGAAGGAGCGGATTACTGATACAAGGCACAACTTGGATGGATCTCAAGAGAATTAGTGGGGCTTCCCTGGTGGCTCAGATGATAAAGCATCTGCCTACAAAGCGGGAAACTCAGGCTCAGTTCCTGGGTTGGGAAGATCTCCTGGAGAAGGAAATGGAAACCCATTCCAATACTCTTGCCTGGAAAATCCCAAGGACCAACGAGCCTGGTAGGCTACAGTCCATGGGGTTGCAGAGAGTCGGACACGACTGAGTGACTTCACTTTCCTTTCTTTTCTTTCCCTGGTTGCTCAGATGGTAAAGAATCTGCCTCTAATGCAGGAGATCCAGGTTCAATCACTGGGTCAGAAAGATCCCCTAGAGAAGGAAATGGCAACCCACCCCAGTATTCTTGCTTGGAAAATTCCATGGACAGAGGAGTCTAGTCAGTTACAGTTCATGGGATCACAAAGAATCAGACACAATTGAGGGACCTTCATACTGTCTCACACTCTTGCTGAGAATTATGGGGCTTCCCTGGTGGCTAAAGAGAATTATTCTGAGTGAATAAGCCAGTCTCTAAAGTTTGTGTGCCGCAAGGTTCCTTTTATGTAGCATTCCTGAAACTAGACAAAGACCAGATCAGTGACCGCCAAGGATTAAGGTGAAGTGGAGGGAGGGTGGTGATCATGGTGATAGAAAAGTATACAAGAAGGACTCAGTGTGATGCAATTATTGGTTGTTGACTGACGTGGTGGACTCAGAATCTACAGGTGATAAATTATATAGAACTAAATGTTGTCGTTCAGTCACTAAGTCATATCCGACCCTTTGAGACCCCATGGACTGCAGCACGCCAGGCCTCCCTGTCCCTTACCATCTCCCGGAATTCGCACAAGTTCATGTTCCAAGTTCACAGAACCAAATATACACACACATAGTCGAGTGAAATCTGAATAAACTTGATAGATTATATCAGTGTCAATTTCCTGGTTGTGATAGTGTTCTTAAGTTACACAAATGTTACATTGGGAGGAACTAGACAAAGGGCACAGATCTCTCTGTATTCTTTCTTAGAGTGCATGTGAATGTACCATCACCTCCAAATAAAAAGATTAAAAAAAGGATATGTATAAGTGGTCAGCATTGGATCCTGGGTCCTTATGCTTCTCTTGAATGTGAACATCTGGGCTGGGTGATCCTAGAAGCCTTGTTTCCCACTGGGCATCTACACTTTAGGCTGGTTTCCTGCCTCCTGGTCCCGGTTGTGTCTGTTAGTGCCTGTCCCGCGGTGGTGGGAAGCCAGGTCAGCTCACCTGTGGCCGCATTGATGGTGGCTGGGTCACTCTCCTTGTCCCCCTTCACAGCGGACACTCCAATCCCATATTCAGTTCCTGGCCTCAGCCCTAGGAGAGAACGAGCAGGTTGAGATTCAGTCCAAAACTGGACAAACTTTCAGAGGACCATAAAAAGCCCCCTGAGCTGGGCCCTGAAGGCTACCATTTCTCCATGGCTGGACTGTTCCACAGCCTGTCTCACTGACATCCAGGAGAGAGGGACAATGGGGAGCTGGCTACTTTTCTCTCTCTGGAGGGTTGCCAGGTGGGGATATGCCCCCAGGGCCGGTCAGGTCGGGGATGTGGAGCTCACCTGTGAGCGTGGTTCTGGTTGTAGTCTGTCGGCTCCTGGGGACTTCTACCTCTGCATGGTCACCTCCAGAGATGGGCGCGTACTTAATTCTGTAACTGTCGGCGGCCGCCTTGACGTTCCTCCACTCCAGGGTGATGCTGTTGTCTGTCTGGGAGATGCGGCGGAGATTCCTGGGAGCATCCAGGCCTGTTTGGGAGAGAAAAGGGCACTGGTACTGAGAGCGCCAGGCACAGGAGACTGGAGTCCTTGATAGTTCATGTTGAGACGCGAAAGGTGTCTGCCATTGGAGAGAAATGACCCACTCACCCCTCTGGCTCAATAGCTGAAGCACACATCTGGACAAATGCTACACACTGGACACCTTCCTCATTATTAAATCGCCGTGACACCTCAATCGTTTATGTTTGCCAACAATTTTGTACTTAATAAAAACTATACAAAAGCTTGCAACTTGGCTCTCTGACTGGAAGAACGGGTTTGCTGTCTTCATCACTGGATTTTTAATGATTTACAGAGAGCTTACCGAGCTTTAGAAAATATTTAGTGACTGAATGATTGGTACTCTGGTACCTTGAAAATAGCACCCTAGAATAAGAGGTTAGAAGGCATCTCTGTCATTCACGCTTTCCGTACACTACATTTTACTATTACAGTATTTATTTGAATTTTATTTTAGCCAAAATGTCTGAGAATCTCAGACTAGCATCTTCTATGCAGGCAAAGTTTTCTTTATCCTTAGAAGGTTATTGGGGGGTAATTATTTTTCTTTGAAAAATCAATCAATCGCTATAGTACTCTAAAATAAAAATCTTCTTTCCATTTTTTTCTATAGTAAAAGGAGCTTGGGAGACACACTGCCATGCAATGGGGGAGGAGTCTGGCGATCCTTCCTTTTCTGGGGCTGTTAGCAGCCGGGAGTGGGGCGCATTACCTGTTGTGAAGGTCTCTTTGGCGGGGTTGCTGGACATGTCGACCCTGCGGGAGATGAGGGCCACCTCATACTCGGTGTCCGGCTTCAGGTTCCCAATGGAGTACTGGTTCTCCTCGTGTGTGAGGTCAATGCTGGTGCGATCTCCTGGCACATCTTTGACCCCATACGTGAGCTCGATGCTATCGATCTCGGCCAGGGGCTTGGACCAAGTGATCAGCGCGGTGGTGTCTGTGACATCTTTCACTTCGATCTGGCTGGGGGCGTCCAAGCCTGTGACAGGCAGAGGAGACAGCAGTTTTAGAGACTGGGGCCAGTGCCAAGGGCTGAGCAGAGAGGGGGCTTGCCGTCTTCCAAGTGCATGAGCATACATTTAGGTGTATACTGGCCAGTTGACTTATTTTGTCTTTTGGAATCTCAGTTTCCTATCTGATAAGCTGTAAGTAGGGAGGATGACTGCTGCCTTGTAGATTTTGTTTTGTTTGTTTGGTTTTTCAAATGTTGATGGAAATAATGCGTGCAAAGCATCCAGCACAGAGCCTCCTACATAGTAGTTATGTGACAGAGAGCCGTGATTACTACCATCATGATGACTAGCATCATTACCGTGAGCTGAAGAAACACACAGCGGGAGTTTCACTTGAGAAACACTGACTCAGTCTCTCCCTAAATTAGGGAGACAAAACTGCCTACTTGGTGACTTCTCCATCAGAATGATGGAGCAGAAAACTGATAATGTACAGAAAGTTGGCTTTGATGGAAATAACTCAAGCAAGAAGGTCATGGCTATCTCAAGCCTTGTCAGTCTCTGAGTCCTCATCTCGGTCTTCCTCCTGCCCCACCGGCCTTGTGCTTCCTGCTCCGACAGCGTACCTCTCCTCCAAGAGTGTATTGCTGCCTCTGAACTTCTGGTTCCCCTGTTTCTTCTTCCTGAGATTGCTCCTCTCCCTAGAAATCTCCTCGTCATCCTTCAAAATCCCTCTTATATGTCACTTTCTAACACAAACCCTTCTCTGACCCTGTTGCAAACAGATAAACACACGCTCCCTTCCCTATGGGTAAAAAGTCTCAGTTTGCAGGATGACTGACTTCTAAAGATGTGTAGTATACCACTGTCCCTCTAGTTGACAATACTGTATTACACACTTGAAAGCGTGTTTCCATTGAGTCGGTGATGCTATCCAACCATCTCATCCTCTGTCATCCCCTTCTCCTCTTGCCCTCAATTTTTCCCAGCATCAGGATTAAGAGGATAGAGCTCAGCATAAGTGTTCTTATCAAAATAAAAAAGAAGAGCTTCTGAATATTGTACTTTTCTAACTATTCCAAAACAGATTTCTCTTCAGTTTATTCAAACTGCATCATACCATCTATATAGTCATTCATTCATTCAGAGAGTAGGTCTTTGACCTTTCTGAATCCACAGCATAGCATCAGGCTTTGTCATCTGTGTTTTACCTTTTTTCTAATTATGTAAAAATTTTAATGCATTAAAACATACCAAGCCTAAAATTAAGACATTAAGGCATCCAGTTTCTTTCTTCATTTTTAAGCATAGTTAGGTTTGAACATGGGTTTGTGTTTTCAGCATTCATGTGTAAACGATATTGAATGAAAGGAACTTGGTTTTATAAAGGGAATGAGAAGGAGGAAAAATTCAGAGCTGATCGTGAGAAACCTGCAGTGCCTAGTTTTGAACCCTAGGTGTTGATCCACAAGTCTCGGCTCACAGACGATGAAACTATAAAACGCATAATGAAAACGATGTGCAATTCAACAGTGGAGCTCGTGTTCTATGTTCTTCGAGGTGCTGGGAAACACTCAAGTCATACCCACTATCTTGCTTAACAGCCGTTTCATTAAAGAGATAGAGATTCAATTAAGGACACAGATCTTCTCCTAGATTGGGATCCCTTCAATCCAGAAGATTAACACGGTCTTGAGTTCCTGTGTGCCAAACACAGCACTGTGTCACTCTAAGTCTTAACTCTCATGACTATGCCATAGGAAGATACTACGAACCCAGTTTCCAGATGGTAAGTCTGAGTCTTAAAGAAGTGAATCTGCCTAAAGTGGTGAGTCGTGAAGCTAGAATTCAAACTCAGGACTGTTTGGATCCAAAACCCATGTTTCTTCTCCTTAAATGTCAGTGCCTCTCAAAAACATTTACACATCAGAAATGGTTGTTTACAATCCCTGTATAGAGCTGAGAGGGAAGGAGCTGAGAATGAAAACATTAAGATACTTTCTTTAAATTTGGAAAAAGATCAGGCATCAGCAAAATAAACAGGTAAGAATCCGCCTCTCAGTGTCAGTATTTATGTGATTATGAAACTTCAGATGTTGGGGTGTTTGTCCTGCAAGAAGAAGAAAATAAAGCAACCAGTCCCCAAATTCAGATTAAAAAGAAAAGGGCAGATGAAAGAAATGCCTTTTGTATTTTCAGTGTACTGTCTGTGTGTTTGATCTTTTCTATGCCTTTCTGGTGATCTAATGATTTTTTTTCTTGTTGGTACCCGTCTTCTACCTACCACAGTGGGATGTTGTCAAGATGATGGAAAACACTTGCTTATAAAAAAAGACAGTCTTATGAATTGAATTGTTGGATCTGAGTTAAGCAAAATGTGCAAATATTTAAATGCAAGATGTTCTTTCTTGTCATTAAACAGATGTAAATTTTCCAATCACTCCCTGCCAAGAAGAGTCAATTCCTTAAGCAGTTGGCATACATGCTATCTTGAAAAAGATAAAGAGATTTTCCCAAATGTCAGCACAAAATAATTTTATTTATTTCTTTATAAAAATTTGCTTCTCTGTAGAACAATTCCAAATTCAGGATTTTTATTCCGCCCACCAAATGATCTAACAGTGCCACATCGACCCTCAAGAAGTTCTGACATCTTTAGCACTGAATTACATTTTATTTAGGCTCCTGTTGAAGACATGGAATTAACACTACATAATCCAGAGCCTAGTCAATGTTATTGGGAATGGGGTTAAAGTCATAAAACTAAACCTGGGCTTAAAAATTCTTGCCCTGATAGGATTAACCACATGGTGTTAGTTAAATTGATTCCGTTTCTCTAAGCCTCAGTTTCTACTCTTGAAAAAGAACAGCATTAATATTTGCCTTACCTCTTTCATTAAGACTGGTTACTAATATTAAATCGGATGGTTGTGGTAGCTCATTTGCTAGAACCTCAGCTATTTTCATGTATCAGTGCCCCCTTTGAAATGTCACACTGAAGCGCCTCATAAAGAGATGGGTCTGTTTCCCAACCCTTTCCATCTGGACTGGCCCTGAGATTTGCTTTGGTGGAAGTGACCCAGTGCTGGTTGTGAACTTGCTCAGCTGCTGTGAGGCCAGGTCCAGGCTAGCCTGTGGGAGGCTGGGGGACTGCGTGGGGCAGAAGGACACCATCCTGGCTGAGGCCATCCCAGGTCAACCGTCCCCCAGCCCACACAGATGCTTTAAGTGAGTCCAGTGGAGAACAGGAAGATTGTCCAACCCCCGATCACAAACGTGCAATCGTTTTAAGCTACCAAGTTTGGAGCTTGTTTTTTAGGGAGCAAAGGTGAATTGATACTGCTGGTCTGTAGGAGAGCATGCTATCAACTAGAGGTGCTTTGCAGTACGACAAGCTTTACGGTGGTGTTAAAGGTAATACTCACGGGTAGTTGTCACTCTCTTCAGGCCAGGGCCCCGGGTATTGTTTTTCACGATGTGCAAGGATATCTCATACTCCTGCCCGGGAGCCAGGCCAGTTTGCCGGTACGTGGTCTCCGGCCTCCGCAGGCTCTTGGTGATCTCTCCCTCATCGTCTTTATTCTGAAATAGAGAGGCACCTTCGTAAGACCTAAGGCAATGCCAGACCCTTCGTTTATGTGATTCATTTCATTCTGTGTTCCTTCTTTCCTTCTTCCATCTGTCCACGAGGCACTTGCTAAGCATCTGATCAGTGTGGTGGGTGCTGAGGATAGAGAGATGATAAAGACGCCCTCCCACAGACCTCTCTACTCACCCTTTGACACTCGAGAAAACTGGGAAGTGTGAGAAGCACAGGCACCCTGGAGCCACGAAATCAACCCTTCCTTTCATAGATGAAGGAACTGGCACCCTAAAAGTCAGGTGATTGTCCCATCGTCACATGGTTGTAAGTGGCAGGGCCTGGCTTTGAACTCAGGGACCCACTTTCCTATCTCATATGTGCTTTTAGGCACAGAGAGAAAGGATGCTCAATCTCAGATATGCCTGGAAGCATTTGAGACAGAGACCATTTAATTTTCTTTGTTTAAAACATTATTGGAGTATAGTTGATTTACAATGTTGCATTAGTTTCTGCTCTATAGAATCAGTTACTACATATACCATTATTATATATACATTATTGCCTCTGCGTGGAGATTTGCAAGACTGTAACAGGCAATCAGAACCTAGAGATGACTTGCCATCTATTTGTCTAGGCACTCAGTCCTAAATGCCATGCTTTTTGATTTCTTAAAGTCAAGTGAAATATATGCAAATACGCAGGGTCTAATTAGAGCCTTGAGTGTCTGTGTGCTTAGTCATGTCTAACTCTTTGCAACCCCATGGACTGTTGCCCACCTGGCTCCTCTGTCTACAGTATATCCCAGGCAAGAACACTGGAATGGGTTGCCTTTCCTTCTCCAGGGAACCTTCCGGACCCAGAGATAGAACCCACATCTCTTGTGTCTCCTGCATTCGCAGGAAGATTCTTTACCACTGTGCCACCTGGGAAGCCCTTTTAATTAGAGCCTTGTCCCCCACCCAAAGCCAAGGAAGCGGAGTTGACGGAAAAGTCTGCAAAGCCCCATGAGCACATTTCTGGTTCCCACTCCTCTTCTGTGCTCCTTACCATATTCCGGAAGATGACCTCCCATGTTTCAAAAGCGATGTCCAGAGGATCCCACTCCACTTCCACAGATGTCTCCTTGATGGACTTGAATTTTAGACCTTCAGGTGTAGGCAGGTCTGTCAGGAAGAGCACAGAGAGGAAGTAAGAATGAGTCCATGTGTGATGGGGAAGGACAGACATCATTCCACCAAACCCCACGGGGCTGACAGTCAGAGCTGGAGTCTTTTTAAGGGTTCTTCTGGGATGCTGTTGACTTTGAGGCATCATGAAAATTAATATAAGGGTCAGCCATATGATTGAATATTTATAATTTCATATGCTTAAACTTAATATGAGCATAGACTTTAGAATCAGACATATTGGCTGATCATATGTAATGATCATAAGCTCGATCATTACAACTTTTGTGTGCTTGGTTGAGTTGAGCACAATGCCCTGAACCTTAGTTTCTTCACCCAAAAGAAGGAGGGTAAGTATGCCTGCCCCTGGGGAATGTTTTGAGACTAAATGATGTATTCCACAATGACTGCTGGCCGCGTGGTTCCTGGCCTGAAGCACAAGTTTAATAAAAAGCAGCCAAGGTTATTCTTACGAAGCAAAAAAGGACCAATTTCTAACCACAACTTGCTTTTTAAGAGTGGAGGTAATTTTTCTGATGTTGAACTCTTAAAGGAAGAATAACTTGAAACCTAATGTTTCCACTTTTGAATATTTTAAATATTTCTACAGTGAGTTCCACAGAAAAGTAATAGTAGGACAGAGTACTTAAGACTGCCAGGGTTCAAATTCCATCTCGACCACTTATTAACTGTTTGGTTTGGAATAAGAGGCTTAACCATTTGGGGGTCTCAGTTTCCTCATCTGTAAAGTGGGTTAACAATAGCTCCTGTCTCACAGGGTTATTGTGAGTTATATGAGTCAGCATGTGAGGAGTGTCTTTAAAAATATTCAGTAAGCTGTAGGAAAATGTATATGTGTGTGTGTGTGTGTGTGTGTGTGTGTGTGTGTATGTATAGCTGAATCACTTTGCCATATGGCAGAAATTAACATTGTAAATCAACTATATTTTAACTTTTTTTTTTAATTCAGTGGACGTCACTGGATTCCAGAGTTTTAGCTGGCGTAACTGTATGAAGTCAGCCATTGACCTGTGGGGCAAAGGTGAGGCAGTAAGACATGCCGGTGGGGGTGGGTTATGCACTGGACAGGCAGGAGGCAGCTGAGACTGCCAAAAGGGGTTCTGTGCGCTCACATGTGGCCACCCTGGCGCTGACTGGAATGCTCTTCTTGTTCTCCAGGATGGCGAACACGCGGATAAAGTACTCCACGCCTGGCTCCAGCTCCCGGATGGTGGCGGACGTCTGGTCTCCAGGGACCCGGAACTGCATTTCCAGGCCATCCTCGTGGGTGGGCGTGTACACAATGAGGTACTCCGTGACTCGCATCTCATTGTCCCAGGCCAGGTTTACGGTCTCTTCAGTCACTTCTGTCACGATGAGGTCTTTGGGAGGGGACACTGTCAGGGATAAAAAAGGATGGCTTGGGTCAGATGGTGTCAGTAACACACTCTATGGGTCACAGCAGGGGAGTACTTGATGAGTCTGCATTTTAGACGATTTGAGGCCTCTGTGATTGGCAGCGGAAGAGACAGGTCCAGCCTACTGTGTCTGATCTTCAAAACTTTTGGGGGCCACCCCTTGCCTTCAGGGTCAAGTTCCAGGTCTGCAGCGTGGCTTTCAACTTGTTTCTATTCCTTGGACCTCAGTTCAGATTCAGGCCATCTGCCGGAGAAAGTGCAGCCTGAGCTTGGCTTTCTGCTCTGAACTTCAAGCCATATATCCTTAGCCCTTGAAGGGTGTTTTAGGCTCATCTAGTCCAACTCTTTCCTTTTCTTAGAGGTGAGTGGGACTTGCTCAACTTCGCTTACTCACCAGATTTGGAACTCCCTTCTCCTCCCTGCCAGACTGGTGTTCCTTCCATACAGGCATCCCTGGCTTGGCCATGTCAAACACAGAGCCCCATGATTATTCTTATGCGCTGATGGCTTTAATCAAGCTGAAATTCTCCATTACAAGTATATATGGTGGATAAGGGAAGTACAAAGACCCTCGTTAAACATGAACATTATTGGTCTTTGTGTGTTTCTCTTCACTTGAATAAATGCCCTGTGCTAACTGCTGGGCTAATGCTCCTCTAAGGCACTCAGAGTCCTTGGGATCAAGGACAGCAACAAAAAGATGATTTAAGAGTCAAGTCTGCTTCCTAGGTGATCAACACTGATCTTTAGCTGAGCATGCATTTAAACCAGTTTGTTTATGTAATCTCACTGTCCATTCAATTGAGTTGAATTTTAACTCCATCCAAATAGAGGGATTTAGTTTATGATGGCGTGTCAGTTTTACATGTCAGTGTGTAGAGTAGGAAAGAAGGTTGATGTTTAGCAAAAGGGAGGTAATCGTTTCATCTACCTTATCTTGGGCACCAGTTGTGAAACTCAGCATGGAGTAACTACCCAGATTCAGGTACCAGCTGTGTGATCTATAAGCTGTGTGTCCTTGGGACAATTCCAGAACCTCTCTGAGCCTCTGACCCCCAAATAGGAAGCTCTGAAACAGGTGAGAGACCAGGGCTCCTTCAGAGAGCATGTGCTTGTGTGTGTGTGTGTGTGTGTGTTTAGTGTAACACAGAGATCTCCAGCACATGCCAACCCCTGACGCCAGTTCGCTGGAGGCTGCTACTCACCCTGGGAGCAGTCTTCCCCGGTGTATCCCTCATTGCAAATGCAGCGGCCAGAGACGCACTGCCCCCAGTTGCTGCAGTCGTTGGGACAGGAGCGCTGTGCACAGTCGGGTCCGGTGAAGCCCTCCTGGCACACGCACTGGCCGTCCACGCAGCGGCCCTGGCCATGACAGTCGCCGGGACACCTGCGCTGTGCGCAGTCAGGCCCGCTGAAGCCCTCGAGGCACACGCACTGGCCGTCCACACAGCGCCCGCGGCCGTGGCAGTCGCCGGGACAGGCGAGGTCTGCGCAGTCGGGGCCGGTGAAGCCATCCTCGCACACGCAGCGCCCATCCACGCAGCGGCCGCGCTGGCTGCAGTCCCGGGGGCAGCGGAGCTCGCGACAGTCCTCGCCCGTGTAGGCGTCGTCACACACACACATGCCGTTCACGCAGCGCCCGTGCTGGTGGCAGTCGTGCGGGCAGCTCATTTCGCCGCAGTCGTCACCCTGGAAGCCGGGCTGGCACTCACAGCGCCCGTCCACGCAGCGCCCACGGCCGTGGCAGTCAGAAGGACACCGCCGCTGTGCGCAGTCCTCGCCGGTGTGGCCCTCGTCGCACACGCACTGCCCGTTCACGCAGCGCCCGTGGCCGCTGCAGTCGCGGGGACACCGCAGCTCTCCGCAGTCTGCGCCTGTGAAGCCGTCGTTGCACTCGCAACGCCCGTCCACGCAGCGGCCGCGCTCATGGCAGTCGGAGGGGCAGCGCCGCTCGCTGCAGTCCGGGCCCGCAAAGCCCTCGTCGCACACGCACTGGCCCTCGTCACAGCGGCCGCGGCCGTGGCAGGCGTGGGGACAGGCCAGCTGGCCGCAGTCCTCACCCGTGAAGCCCTCATCGCAGGAGCAGGTGCCGTTGAGGCAGCGGCCCCGGTCGAAGCAGTCGTTGGGGCAGACGAGCTCCCCGCAGTCCTCGCCCGTGAAGCCCTCGTCGCACACGCACTCATTCTCCACACAGCGCCCGCGGCCGTGGCAGTTGTGCAGACACAGGGGCTCCCTGCAGTCCTCTCCCGCGAAGCCCTCCTGGCACACGCAGCGGCCGTCCACGCAGCGGCCGTGCTCCTCGCTGCAGGGCACCGGGCATGCCTCCTGACTGCAGTCGAGCCCAGAGTAGCCTTCGAAGCAGACGCAGGCCCCGTCCACGCACTTGCCCTGGTCGTTGCAGTCGTTGGGACAGGCCAGCAGGCTGCAGTCCTCGCCGGTGAAGCCCTCATCACACACGCACTGGCCGTCCAGACACTGGCCGCGCAGGTGACAGTTCCCCGGGCACTCGGGCTCAGAGCAGTTGGGGCCTTTCCAGCCGGGTTCGCACACGCAACCGCAGCCTTCCGTGCTGAAGTTGCCCCGGCCGCTGCAGAAGGGCCTGGTGTCCACGCGGCCTGCAGGGAAAAGAATAGAGTCTCTCACTGAGCAGGGGCAGCTTGCTTTCTTGGCTTCTACCCACAAAACCCAGATTTAAATTCCCTTAGAGCAAGGTGGCCTCTCAGGCCCTGTCTGGCTTGAAAATCAATTGCTTATTGTGTGAAATCTGGTGAGGCTGCCTGGCTAGCTCAGTCTGTTAAAGCATGCGACTCTTAATCTCAGGGTCATAGGTTGGAGCCCCACATTGGGCTGGTCTTCCACTTTGGGTTTCCCTGGTGGCTCAGATGGTAAAGGATCTGCCTGCAATGCAGGAGACCTGGGTTCGATCCCTGGGTCAGGAAGATCCCCTGGAGAAAGGGAATGGCAAGCCTCTCCAGTATTCTGGCCTGGAGAATTCCATGGACAGAGGAGCCTGGTAGGCTACAGTCCATAGGGCTGCAAAGAGTTGGATATGACTGAGTGACTAACACTTTCACAACCAATGACACTAGGTAGGCATTCTTACGCTATACTCCCTGAAACTGTGTGTATACGTGTGTGTGTGTGTGTGTGTGTGTTTCCATCCCTGGGGAGGAGACTCATTTTCATCAAGTTTTCAGGTATTCCTGGGACTCCAAGGGTTACGAACCATTGCCTGTGGAACGCATCTTGCTGGGCTGTGTTTTTACTTCTCCCATAGTTAGCCGAGGTTAGCCATGTAAGAAAATAAGTGTTTCACCAAGAAATAACTGTTGAACTGAACTCAGTTCTGATGCCTTGACTCAATCACTGTGCTGCATTTGCAAAATGACTTAGACACTCTGGACCTCAGCTTCTCCGTCGGTCAGGTGGGACCCATGGCCCACTCACCTGGGGTCGATTGGGTTAAATGAGGACATTAAGGACCCACCGTTGTGCTGATTCTGATTTCCTCTTGCGGAGGGTCTTGGTTGACTTAAGTCGGTATAGGTGCTTATGTGACCAAAGGTTTCTAAATTTTCAGTAACTGAAATGAGGCAGCTAAGGAGTGGCTTTCTAATTCTGCTAGGACAACTTTCCATTAGACTCAGAATCCCAGGGACGGGGGAGCCTGGTGGGCTGCCCTCTGTGGGGTCGCACAGAGCCAGACACGACTAATATGACTTAGCAGCAGCAGCAGCAGCAGCAGCAACAGCCGCCCCCACAAAGCTCATGTGCATCCATCTTTTTCCATAATGTCTTGGCTTAAGTTGCAGCAGTGGCAGGTGTGGCCTCCATGCAATCAAGGGAAAGAAACAAAACTTGCTCCATTTTATCTGCATCTAAATACAGTTGCATTAATACACTGTATCTCCTTCCTGACAGCAGGAATGAAGTCAATTTTAAGAAAAACGTTGGCTTGAAAAGTGAGAATCTAAAACTATGTCATCTAGTATGGTAGCTGTTAGACACGTTTGGCCTCTAAACCATTAAACTGTGGCTAGCCTGAATTTTGATGTGCTCTAAATGTGAACTACAAACACTCTGGATTTCAAAGTGAGCATACAAGAAAAGAATGTAAAATATCCATTAATAATTTTTGTATAGTTTCCAAGCTGAAAGATTATTTACTTATATTGGATGAATGATTAAAATAATTTTACCTGTTCCTTTTTCATTTAATTAGTATGACTACTGGAAAAGTTATGATTAATTACATAAGTGGCTCATAGTTCTAACGGATAGCACTGCATTAATGAGTTTTTTAAGCCATTCCTTTGGGTTCTATTAGTCCTATTCTGTAAATCCCCTCTGCATTTTACTAGGGGTTGAAAGAAGTGGAAGATGAACTAATTTGTACATAAACTTTTTTTTTGCCTTGGAAACCTAAAGGATGTCCTACAGTACTCTCAATTTATGATGATTAGAGTTTATTTTTATGATGATTAGCCTTTCCCACCGGGTTCCCACATGTAGCCACAGCCTTCAGTGCTGAAGTTGCCCCGGCCGCTGCAGAAGGGCCTGGTGTCCATGCAGTTACAGTAGCCTCAATTTATGATGATTCAGGTTGCTCTTGATTGGAGCTGCTCTTGGAATAATCTGTAAAATACTTTCTAGTATTTTTTGTTTGTTTGTTTTATGAGTGGCAGAAATAGATATTTTCGCCTCTGATTTAGCCTTGTTGAAACCCGTGTATTTCTATCAACTTTAGGGAATGGAAATGAAGACAAACTTCTCAAGTGGCAAAATTCCTTAAAAAAAGATGTACCTAGAGACAGGCAGAGTTCTGGAGAAACACAGGCACCTCCAAAGCTCCTGTTTCTTATCACTCTTTGTGTCTTCTTGCGCCAGTTGCTTAACTTTTTTGAGTCTCGTTTCTTAGATCTATAGAATGGGGGTATTAAACTTTATCTCAAAGGGTTGTTGGGAGGATTAAATGAGACAGTGAATTATAGTGCATGGTGTTGGATTGGCCAAAAAGTTCATTTGGGTTTTCTGTAGGCTACAAGCCAGCCCAATACATAAAGGACTTAGTTCACATGTGATCATCATCATTGTTGCCTTTAAACTGGAACGTGTTTTCCTATTTCCCCCAAATTTTACATCACTGTAGGCTGTAACTTTGTGAGAACACCAGGGTATGGAATACTGTCATTTAAGTCCTAACTTGGCCACTTATGTCAGGACCTTGGGGAATCCCAACTTCCTTTTTGGCTTTAGTTTCCTTATTTATACAACAGGGTGATGGGGGTATGTTACTACCTTTCAGAGAATGATCTTTGGGTGAGGGATTTCAAAATACATTATTAGGGTTTCAGAGTATGGAATGAGCAGATGTCATTGTCAAAGAAGTTTTAGAAATGAAGTGAAAGTCGCTCAGTCATGTCTGACTCTTTGCGACCCCATGGACCATACAGTCCATGGAATTCTCCAGGCCAGAATACTGCAGTGTATAGCCTTTCCCTTCTCCAGTGGATCTTCCCAACCCAGGGATCAAACCCAGGTCTCCGGCCTTGCAGGCAGATTCTTTACCAGCTGAGACACCAGGGAAGCCCTCGTTTTAGAAACTAGTACTTAAAAGTAAGATAGGGTTTTTCAAAGCAAGATCTCTCAGAGGCCTGAAAATTCCTCTGAAACATTTGTCACCATGACTCTCCAAGAGCCTACTAGATATGGTTACATTCTCCATAGTCGTTTGTCCATTAAATCTCTTTTGAATGAATACCTTCTGAGGTTGGTTCCCCAGGGAACCTACTCTAGAAACAACTGATGGATCCTGCCTGGCTCACTGTTCCTCCCATCCATACAGTGAGGGGCTGGACCCGTCACCACCTCCTACCTTCGGCAGACTGGAGGCAGCAGCCGGCTCCCGAGGTGCACTGTTCCCGCAGGGAAGACACCAGGTTCTCCAGCTCCTCCAGTCTGCTCAGAAGCTCCTTGACATCAGGAGCAGCTGCACAGCCACAGGCCCGGCGGGGGATGTTGATGCGGTGAGTGAAGACGATCTGGTTTTCCCCATCCACTGTATGCTCCTGGAAGCTTTCCTGGGGCTCTGATGGTGGGGCCAAGTCTTTCTCCCCACTGGCAGATTCCAGATCCACTGAACACTGGGACCCCACAGGCAGCTTGATATTGTAGACGTGATTAAACACCACTGGCTGGTTTTCCTCTGGCAGGGTGACATTCACTCCACTCTGTCGCTTGTGCCGGATGACTTTCTTGAGGACGCCACCTTCGGCCGGAAGGGCAAGCAGAGCTAGGAAGAGGCCTGCCCATAGCTGAGTCATGACCCCCATGGTGGAGGTGAGTTTTGCTGAATGTCTCAGGGTGCTTGTGGTCCTAGGGTATCTCACTCTTAGGTAGAATTGGGGATTCGGAAGCAGAGAGCAGAATCCAAATCAGTTGTTCCCGATCTTCTTGAAGGAGTTCTCTCCTATGAGTAAACAAAGGAAAGCCAAAGCTTGTTAGTGTCTATTGCTATTTGAATCTGTTGAATATCTGCAGTTCTTAGTTAATTTTGATGTTCTGTTTCCTGTGTTTGAAGATCTCCTTTTATTCCTTCAGTATGTGCTGAAGTGTGGTCATAAAATGGTCACTAAAAGAATTTTGCAATCATGAAAGAATGATTTCACTCACAATTCAGTATTTGGAAATATAAGGAGACAGGAGAAAGGACGAAACTTTGGAATAAGACAGATCAGATGTGGTTTGGATCTAAGCCCTAACTCTGGGCCTTTGGGTAAGTTATATAACTTTCATTTGTTTTATTTTACTTCTGTACAGTGAAGATCATAATATCAGATCAAAGTAACGATGTAAGTGAAAACATTAAGGAATTCATTCATATATTCCCGAATCCCTTCAATATTTGCTGAGTGAGCACACTGAGTGATATGAAGGTCACAGTCCCATAGATGTTGAAGAATTTCTCCCTTCATTATTGACTCTCCAATCTGAAATTAACTCCATCTGCTGCTTTGCCCCTGCTGTGGGAAGCAAAGGTTAAAATGCTAGACTTTAGAAGGCAAATTGAGTTTTTATTCTAGCTTAACATCTTACTTGTAATGTGACGGTTGAAACAATATTCTATATCTTTGAACTTTAGTTTCTCTTCCTTTTATTTCTAAAACTTTAAAATATCAGGTTTTTAGAAGAACCTGACAGAATGTTCCAGGACCAGTTATCCAAGCTATGGCCAAGGGAAAGAGATGACTCAGAAAAGGTATCCATGAGCCCTTGCTGTCTTCTGTAATCAACAAGTACTTAAACTATTCTTACTTAGTGATTTTTCTTCCCCTCCCCTCAAACTCATGATTGAAGCCTCAACCCTCAGTGTGAGTATATTTGGAGATAAGGCTCTTAGGGAGGTAATCAAGGTTAACCGAAGGTCATGAGGGCTGCATCCTAATCTGATGACAGTATTGGTGTCCTTATAGAAGAGGCTCCACATTTCTCTCTGACTTGGCTTTTCTGTCTTGTGCACAGAGGAAAGGCCATATGAGGACACAGAGAGAAGGTGGCTGTCAGTATGCTTTATTATTCAAATTAGGTTCCTAAGAAGAATTTGTGGATCTTTGATGTAGGCAAGCCCACTGGATGAAAATTATTATGAAGAGGAGAACTTGGCAAGTTGTCTTCTTTCAACCATAGCCCATCTTAGTTGTTTACTGGACAAATATTTATTGATTGGGTATTCTATTACAATTGTTTGAACTCTCTTAGCCTTCCAGAGTCCTTCTTTCTCACCCTCTTCCCATCAATTCTTCGCTTTTTTTTTTTTTTTTTTTTTTGAGGAAGGGCCATGGGCCAAGTTTGAAATGCTTTTGGACTTTTACCCAAGACTTTTGTGTGTGTTGCTAAACGACTTAAATTTCCATCTAAAAGGCTGTTAGAATCACTGGTTGAGACTTAAAGGCAACGGGTCTCGGAAAACACTGACCGGAGCATGAGTTGAGTGAGGATTTCTCACTCTGTATGTAAGAGACACGCACTGGCACAGCCAAAGGCTCTACTGTTTGGAGGAAGGAAATGTGATTCTTGAGGGTTGTGGATTTCCCATATTGGCTCTTGGTGGTCTGAGGGCAGGGGGATATTTTTGCACTTCAAAGACTCATTATACCTTCAGCATGGTGGAAAATGTCTAGCCTTTGGAACTAGACATACCAGAGTACAAATGCCACTCACTAACTCTATGACTTGGGCAAACTACCTGTCCGTCCATCCTAAGTCGCTCCAGTCGTGTCCTACTGTTTGAGACCCTATGGATCATAGCCCACCAGGCTCCTCTGTCCATGGAATTCTCCAGGCAAGAGTATTTGAGTGGGTTGCCATTTCCTTCTCCAGGGGATCTTCCCGACTCAGGGACTGAACCTGTGTCTCTTAGTTCTCGTGCACTGGAGGGTGGGTTCTTTACCACTAGCGCCACCTAGGAAGCTGGGCAAGCTATTAATCCTCTCTAAACCATGACCTCACTTGTACAATGAGGGATCAAAATCCTTCCAGAGGGAATTATGAATTAAAGATCGGCACAGAAAACACCCAAAAAGGTATCAGGGCACACATTAAAAAGTAGCTGCTATTTTTTTTGTACTCTGAGAAACAAAACTTAGCATGAGTCCAAGCTAATAGCCTGCTTTTGCTTCAGTTCAACCTCCTCATTGAATCCAGTCCTAAGCCCAGCAGCAACTTGGATCTAGATCAAAGAGGAGCTGCAGAAATCACTGATGTGTAAGGGGGTAAACCGTACGAAGATAAATTTACTAGAACTGGAAATATTTACACCAGAGAAGCAAACATTCAAAGCAAATAACAACCTTTAAAAATGTAAAATATTCTCATACAGATAGCTGACTGATTCATGTCTTCTCTGAGGATAGAGCTGGGGAAAATTACTTTAGGCTACAGTTTGTTACATATAAGTTAGACATGAAGGATCATGTTCTGATAGTAGGGCTTTTAAAATCAGAGAATGAGTCTTTAGAAAGCACAAGCAGAAGCACTTCTTATCTTCCTAGGAAGTGATCAGGTGATGGAAGGTCTGGAAGAGATCTCGCAGGAGGAAAGAATGCAGACCTGTGCATATTTATTCTGTAGTTGAGAAAGCCAAGGTGGAGAGGAACAGGATTACTCTGTATAAACCCTGGAGAACCAGGAGCTGGCTTGTCCCCTGTGGCCTCAAAGGACAGAACAAGCACCAATATATGTGTACACTGCAGGTGGAGAGGAGGATTGGTTATAAGGAGGCAAATTTCAGCACAATAGGAAAAATACATTTCTTTTTCTAAATTTTTTTTTAAATTGGAGGATAACTGTTTTACAATGTTGCATTAGTTTCTGCATACAACAACACAAATCAGTAATAATCGTAACTATATATGTGTGTGTCTGTGTGTGTGTCCACTCCCTCTTGAGACTGACTCCCACCACGCGAGGTCATCACAGAGCACCAGGCTGGGATCCCTGTGTTATACAGCAGCTTCCCATTAGCTCTCTATTTTATACATGATAGTGTATATATAGCAATGCTACTTTCTCAGGTCATCCCATCCTTTCCTTCTCCCGCTGTGTCCATAAGTGCAGCAGGAATAGAGATCCAGATGTAGAGAAAGGACTTGAAATACATTTCTAATCGGAATTACCCGATAGAAAGGGCTTTGGATAATATAGCAAACTCCAAGTCACTGGTATATAAAATGAAGAGCACAGATATACAGACAAATTGTCTTGAGTTCGAGTCATTGTTCAACCGCTTCCTTGGACAAACTGTTAGCCATAATGCAAGCCAGAATCATGTCATCAGTAACATTGCTATGGGTGTTCTTGTGGGGCTGCTGTGGAGTCTGTGTGAGATGCTGTGAGATGCTGTGTGTAGAAGGGACAGGATAGGCTTTGGCAGGAGTGAGAGCTTTTGTAGTGAAACATATGGACTTCAGTGACCATTTTTTCCAGGATTTTCTTTTTCCCAACTCTTGAAAATCCTATCTTGGCATATGTAAGTCTGTTTTTTTTTTTTTTTAAAAGCAAGGATGGGTTCTGCAGTGAAGTGAAGCTCTTTCTCAGAACTCCCAGGAGAATATGTCTTGGGAGATCGTCTCTCTTTCTTTATATCCACACATCTACACCTTCACCTTTATGTCTGCATCTATACCCACACCTACACCTACACCCAAGTCTGTATCTCTGCCTGTACCTAAAACTCTTGTCTATCTCCCATCTATCAAGTCATCTTTGTTCTGTCTTCTACGGCCTAAAGACTAAAGGAGCTGTTTGCCAAGGAGGGCTGCAGGAAGACACACAGCCTTTGTACTGGCTCAATACATAGATTCTTGGGGTCCATATCCAGGACAAAGTGCTCTATCCAAGACATGCATGTTGCCACGCTCTGTAACCTGTCTTGGCATATATGCTAAATGCAGAAAAATGTACATGTGGATCATTCTCTGCTTTCTATTTTTATCAAAAGAAAATGTTAGAGCCAGATTAACTGTTGTGATTGTGCTGATGATTCTTTAGATGCCTCCTTTCTTGTTAACTTCTTAAGCATGATTCATCTGGAGAATAATGACAACAACAACAACAACAAAAGCACCTTAAAGATTTATTCATGAGAGAAAAGGGTTAAGAGGAAGAAAATTCTTTTAATTCATTGGTCTGGAGCTGCACTGTTCAGTATGGAGGTCACTAGCCACAAGTGGTTATTAAAATCAAATACAACTGAAAATGCCATCCTCAGTGGCTCTACTCACATTTCAAATGCTTAATAATAGTGTGATGAGTGGCCATGATATCAGACAATGTGGCTAAGGACCAATTCCATCACTGTAGGAAGTTCTATTCACCAGTTCTAGTTAGAAGTCTGCTTGGTAATATTAAGCCCATAGTACAAATGAGGAAACTGAAGCTTAGAGAGGTCAAAGAAAGTCTAAAAAAGAGAGTTAGGATAGTTGTTAAGTCTCCTATATTATTATAATACAATTGTGTGTACCTCACATATGGTGCCAGGAGGCTAGAGAAGATGACTCCTTTTCAGTAACATAAACAAGTATGTATGTGCACTAATTTCAGACTTTCTATATTCAAACATATCCAGGTACAAGTATATGTACCTGGATACATATGTGATCTTTATGGCTATTGTCCTCCTTGAATCTGAAAAGACATAGATCTTGCCTCAGGTTATCATCCTGTCCGCCTCCTACACTTGCAATACAGGGTGTTTTTTCTTTTTCTTTCTGCATACGTTACAGCCCCAAGTGCTCCATGAGATTCTTCTCAAATCAAACCAGAGATAACTTGCCCAGGAACCACTCTGACTCTGTCTAACATCCTGCCCTGCCCAGCCTCCCCTTTCTCGGGAGCTGGTAGAGCTGGTCAAGATCCACTGGCTCTCCTGCTTCTGTTGACTCTGCAATGCCTTGCTCCAGACTTTTTGAGGGGATGCAGTCCATTTCCTTCAGCTGTCTGAAGAGTTCTATCAATGAAGGAGCTAGTATGAGAGAAAGAGTCTGGTCTTTGCAGAGAAGTAGACCTATGTTAGAATCCAAGTCTTCCGCTTAGTAGCTGATACCTGTGGCCATTCACTTCCCCCCCTCTAAGTATCACTTGCCTCATCTCCTACAAGGCTATGGATTTTCCAGGCAGGGGTACTGGAGTGGGTTGCCATTTCCTTCTCCAGGGGATCTTCCTGACCCAGGAATCGAACCCGGGTCTCCTGTACTGCAGGCAGATGCTCTTGCCTCTGAGCCACCAGGGAAGCCCCCATATATGTGCCTATTTCATAGAGTTATGAGAAGATGGGATAAGATGAGAAGGTGTACTTAAAGCTACTAGCATGTGCCTGGATCATAGTAGGTACTTAATATGGTACCTAATGATAACAGAAACAGCAGTAATGACAGTGGCCAAGTAGATAGTAGATTAGAAAGTTTGCATTCAGACAGCACGGGAGAATCGGGGAGTTACAGTGTGGCTATGATTGTGATATAATGGTAATAAAGGAGATTTGGTAACCTAAGTCTGTTAAGTTTCAAATTGGAGTGTGACTATGTTTTTTTGAGGGGCTGAAAAAAGACACCTTAAAAGAGGTAGCACCTGAGCTGAGCCTGAAGAGTTGGGTGGGATTCTAAAAAGTGGTTGGATGCAATTGAGTAGGTGGGTTGAATGTGCTCCTCACTCAGCCACCTTTCTTGATTAGGTGTCTAGAAAGCGGGAGCAGCATGAGGAAAGGCAAAGGAGTGTGTGGGTGAGGAGGAGATGAAGGAAGATGGCAGCAGCAGCAGCAGCCTCCCTTCGTGACTCCCTGATGTGGGCCAAAGCGCGATCACGCGGACGGAATACTGACACCCTGGTTCCACGGGGCTGTGTACGATCTGTGCAGGAGCGGAAAGAAGACGGCACGTGGAATTGACAGAACCAGTAAGGAGAGAAGTAATGGTCAGCATGGAGGGCTGGGACTGAGCTGGATGAGCACTGCTGTATCTTTTTGAGGCCAGATGCCTAACTGCTCAGTGTCATCCATGCGGATTAGGCAAGACATAGGCTGCTGTATTTGGTCCCTTGGTCTGCAAATTCCTGGCACACTTATGGTGCCTGCTATTAAAGAAATAAAAAAAAAAAAAAAAAAAGAAAAAACCAGAAAAGAAAAAAAAAAAAGATGAAAACAATGGTCTTGAAAGCTCTTTTTTTTTTCCTTTTTTTTTTGAGGGGGTGAGTGTTAATATGTCAGGATTTTATCACTGATGGAAGATAAAAATTAGTTCTTGTTTCAGCGTCTTCATTATTAGATGTTGCCAGCATAGGGTGTATTTCCAAGTTTCGGCATTATAGGTTTTTATTTGGAGCATTGCTCTGAGGTACCACTGCATCCAGTGGGTGGGGAAACCACGGTGTGGTCATGGCAGCTATGTCCCAGGAGATTTTGGTTTATAATCATATATTCTGAGGTGCCTCAGCAGAGCTGTTTCATAGCTAACCTTTTGGAAGCAGCATGTAATAAACCAACGGTTATTTTTAGGCACTTCATCACAGGACAAAGACCACTGCTTAGATGAAGGAGTCAACAATCTTTGAATTTTTTCTGGGTCACAGCTAGAGAGTAAACAGTTTCATTTCTAGATAAAGATAAAACTTCCAACTGGCTAGAATCATATTTCAGAATACTTATGACTTCACTCTTAGTAACTCACAGAATATATTTATCTTGTTGACTTAGGCATTTACGTCAAATAGCCTGGGCTTGAGAGAACAAGGAAGATTCCTGATGGTTTAAAAATCCAGATGAATTTCTTTCCACATCATTTTGGCAACACCTGAGGCAGATCACATTTTTCTTCCTGCTTACAGGAAAGAGAATTTTATTGTGCACAGCCAGTTAAGCATGGAGCTGCTTACATGGGCGTTCTTAAAGGTTCTAGAAATTCCTCACCCCTTGTCCTTCCCAACATCCATAAATTCCTTCTTGGACTGTGTCAGGAAGGGAGAGGAGCCAAGAAACAGCCTGAAGTGTGGATTTTTTTCCGAGGACATCTGATCCTTCCACTTGAGGGAGTCCAGTACAACCTGTGTCTTAAAGGAATTGAGCAGACACTGCCTGCCAAACCAAAAGCCCTCCAAGCCCTAGGTGTAGGAGTTCCAGCACTGAGAAGCACTTATCCATTTGGGTAGTACGGTGGCGCGTAGCTGGCACCCAGTTAGGATGCTTGTGGGCTAGCAATCATTTCACAGCCCTGGGAATTAAATTGCTTTTAAAATCATTCATTCTTGCATTCAACAGAGAGGAGTTGAATGATGATTAAGACCAGGCTATGGGACAGCTCAAGAGGTAGTCAGGTGTTTCAGAGCCCAGTGATGGATAGTTCCTGTTCTCAGAGACCTCACAGCTCAGGAAAGGAAACAGACAGGTAAACAGATGCTTACAGGGAAGAATGATAGGTGCTAAAACTGACGAATCTCCAAGGAGAGTCTGTGCAGTTTTTGAGAGTATCTGCTCTAGAATCAGCCAAATACCATGGATTCTGGTCCTGCCACTGGCTATTAATTTGAATTTAACGGAATTGTCAGTTTCAAGGTCAAATATGGTTGGATAGGGGTGACAACATATGACTCCATCTAGTGGCTTTGACCTTAGATGTGTAATACTACCTCTGTGAGCCTCAACCTGGGGCTTCCCAAGTGGCGCGGTGGTAGAGAATGCCCCTGGAAGAGAGGCAAGAGACACAGTTCCATCCCTGGGTCAGGAAGTAGGAAACGGCAAACCACTCCAGTATTCTTGGCTGGAGAATTCCATAGACAGAGGAGCCTGGTGGGATGCCAGTCCATGGGATGGCAAAGAGTTGGATATGATGGAACACACACACACACACACACACACACACACACAAGCCTCAACTTTCTTATCTATAAGATGGCAGTACTCATAAGAACCCCACAATAAAGTTCTTTCAACTGAAAGTGAGAAAAAAGTGAGACCAAATGGGATAACACATGGAAATATTTAGGACAGTGGGTGAGAGGAAGAAGGTCTTAGTTGCTGGTGTGTTGTTATTGTGTGGTGATTTGCGTCTTTTGGTTGGAGAAGGCAGTTTGCGGAAGGCTAGTCTCGGAAGGATGAGGGATTCCTGCGAGAATTTTGGGGAGCCACCTCATGCCCACTGTTTGCTTTTTCCATGGAAATGCATAATTTGTAATATTTCAGGTTGCCAAATGACAGAGACACGCTGAAATCCTTAGGAGAAGAGGAGGCTGGCTCTATCGTCCTGGTTTTCCTCCTCACCTATGTATTCTCATTCAGTAGCAAGAAAAGCAAGCCCACGACCCCAGGGTGGAGCTCTTTTCTGGCAGGTCTTGGCCAAGAGGCGGTGCTGCTACTGGGATGGCTGTCCATGCTGCTCAGCCAGGGCTTTCTCCACAACAGACTGCCTGTGGTTTAGTTTTTCAAGACACTGCTTCTGACGGGAAACGTTTGGCTCAGATTTTCAGTACTTTCCATAGACACAAACAGACATTGGATTAGAGAATCTAAATCAGACTTCAGAAGGCTTAGAGGCAACTGAGAAAATCACCGCGTCCTTGGTGGCAAATCTGAGGCACCCACGCACATCCTTAGCATGTACGTGGCAGACATTGCTAATCGATGCCTGCACAATTCCTTGGCGCTCCACTTCACGGTTATGACTAGACACTTCAGGCAGCCAAAAGGAGTTGAGTAAAAGTAACTCATGTCATCAAAGAGAATGCCTGGACCTAAACACCCAAAGAGGATCACTGGCTATTCAGTTCAGTTCAGTTCAGTTCAGTTCAGTGGTGCAGTGGTTAAAGCATCTGCCTGCAATGTGGGAGACCTGGGTTCGATCCCTGGGTCGGGAAGATCCCCTGGAGAAGGACATGGCAACCCACTCCAGTATTCTTGCCTGGAGAATCCCATGGACAGAGGAGCTTGGAGGGCTACAGTCCAGGGGCCGCAAAGAGTCGGACACGACTGAGCGACTTCACTTTCACTTTCAGTCCCTCAGTCGTGTCCGACTCTTGGCGACCCCATGAATCGCAGCATGCCAGGCCTCCCTGTCCATCACCAACTCCCGGAGTTCACTCAGACTCACGTCCATCGAGTCGGTATGCCATACAGACATCTCATCCTCTGTCGTCCCTTTCTCCTCCTGCCCGCAATCCCTCCCAGCATCAGAGTCTTTTCCAATGAGTCAACTCTTCGCATGAGGTGGCCAAAGTACTGGATTTTCACTGGCTATTAGTGTGAGGCAAACATTAAATCCCAGATATCCCATCTATTTTGTCAATGAATTTGATTAAGGTTTACCTATTTGCTGAGACCCTTGGGAGGGGGTCAACAAAGACTTCTAGTAATTCTTAGTCTGAGGTCACTGTAATGGTCCCCAGAAAGAAAGATCTGTAATGGGATCTTAGAGCACATCTGTGTTGAGATGTTTAGATTTCTTGGTCCTATAGGATTTCTTCAGTTGCCATCCATCCATTCATCCATCCAATTATATATCTTTTTAGCATGCCTTTATTAAGTACCTACCATATGCCAAGCCCTGAGTTAAGCACAAGGGATACAAAAGTGAAGAAGATAAGCATGTTCTCTGTTGTCAAAAAGCTTATAGTTTCCTCTGGAAAGATCATGAAATAGAATCAACTTTATTTTTTATGCATTTCCAATGATTATTTATTGATAGCCACATTTCATTGGAAGACTTGACTTTAAATCCTTGTACTGTGGATCGAATATATGTGATATTCTTAAGTGTCCCAGCACACTCTAAGCCAGTAGCAGGGGTAGAAATGTTAAGCCTCTTTCAGGAGCTACCCGCAGTTTACTTATAATGTGCCTCCTGATGTATTGTTGGGTCTTCTTCTATGTTTCCAGAAATCTCAGAAATTAGAACATACACAAGGTTCAGTAGCAGTGATAGTATGAATGAAGGCATTGGGAGAAGAGGTGTCACTCTGAGCTTGGAAGTTCACAGAGGACTTCCTGGAGGAGGAAGTGCCTAGGATCCCCAAATACCAATTGAAGAGGCCTTGTAAGATCAAGACAAGATTGGAATGATGACAATGATAATAAAATGTAATAAACTATCATTCACTGAGTGCTTAATTGCCAGAGCTTGTGCCAAGCATTTTAAATCTCCAGTTTAAATTCCTACAAAGTGATATGAGGTGGTATCTTTATTCTCACTTTGCAGATGAGGAAACTGAGTCAGAGGACAATTAAGTGGCTATGCCAATTCAGATATTCATTAAGTAGTGGAGTCAGGACTTGAACATGGATCCATCCAAGTCCAAAGTAAGTGCTCTGAGCCACCGTCTTATAAAGTCTTTTGTGCTGGGCCAAGGAAAGGACTTATAATTCAAGACCAAACCCAAGCTCTGTCTATATAACTTCCAAACACCTGGCTTAAGGGGGGAATACTATCAGTATCCTGGGATTGGGGCCTTAAGATGCCACATAACCTGCCAGTTCTGTAGAAACAAAGCATGCTGACAGACATGTTGGAGATGCTGTTAAGCTCAGTTATCACCAAGGAAGGATTTCAGATGCCTTGAAGTCTCCTCAGTAGCCCTGTTCCCATCTGAGCAGGTACATTTCTCTATCCTTCAACATCCAGCTCCAAAAAAATCATCTATTATTAGAAGCTTTCTCAGGTAACTTTTTTTCCCTCTTCTGAATTCTCTGAGTATTGATCTGACATTATTTCCGTCACATGTCATTCCAGAAATGATTTGGGTAGCTTTATCATATATGTGTATCTTCCTCTTTTAGAGCAATGAGCAAATTCTGTCTTGTACTTACATTCAACTAAGCAGTTCATCTCCATACAGCTAGACTGTATGTATCCTGCAAGCCCCATGAGGGGGGGGGAGCCATATCTGTGTCATTCATCTCTTAATACCCAACACCAAGTATTGTGTTCTGAATATCATAAATGCACAGTATAATTATATTTGAATAACATGTAGCTAAATATATCTCTTGATTTGAGCTTACATACAGTTAGCTGATGCTTATTTTCATGGAATTAATGAACAAATCATCTTTGTTTCGTAATGGCCTTAATGTAATTGGCTCTCCTGTGATCTCTTTTAAGACACGACATATTGAGGAATTCATCATAGCTCCACTCTTGGATAGTTCATTTTGCTCATCTGGCTATTCACTGAGTTTGCATCAGTTCTATGTGCCAGATGCCATAAGCAGAAGTGTTACAAAAAATATCCGAGACAGGCCTCTTTCCATGAGATTCTAATCAATACCTTAAGAGTTCTGGAGGCCCCAGTACTGCCTGCTTTCTGTCTGACGGACGTATACTCAGCTGGACCTTTGGCAGGAGGTGGACTTCACCAGGCCTGTAAGACAGTGTAAAACTCTGATTTCAATGCAAAGGCAACATCCTGGGTTACTAGGAATCCTTCCAGTTTCATTGTAGTGTTATTTGTTAAATTTAGGTCACACTCTCTCTCCTTTTGTAGTTTGAATTTTCATTATTTATTTTTAAGCTCCTGGAGATCAGAGGCTCTCCTGGGGCCACAGAGTAGCACATGCTGTTGACTGAAAAGCTACACAATGAACCACGGGCCACGCTTCTGCCAATCACTGTGGGCAAGTCACAGCCCCTCTAGGGGCTGCAGACTCTCCTGGGAAACAAGGAGTCGTGTCTGGTTTCAATTCTAGAGTCTCTTTTGTTCTAGCACCGTGTGGTCCGCTGCTGATTCGGCAATATTTCTGCTGAACCTAATTTTGGATTTCATGTTTTTAGACCCAAGTCACACGGCCAATATTAAGAATACCTCCCACCCCCAACCCCTGCCCAATCCTGAGTGTTTCTTTCTTTAGAGTTTGGCCTAAGCACTGGAAGTGCTTCGTGGCTTCCTCCCTCCCTCCCATCCCTTGAACATACGTTTCATTACCAACCAAGTTAAGCCCACAAATCTTAATCCATAAAGTAGTTCCACCCAGACACAATAATGAGATTCATACTTGTGGTTTAGTATACCTAAGAAAAGCTCAGATGAAATATGACTAGATCCATTGATACATTCAGACCACAAACTGCCCTGGTATGGTCTGGTTTCAATTTTTGAAATAAAAATTCTGCAGAGCACTTGCTTTCTCTGTCCTATTTCTTTGCCTAGACAGAAAAGAAAATAAAAAAAAAGTGGATCTGACCACGTGGCAATAATATAGGCTCCTATAAAATTCTGGAAAACTGTTTCAAAAATAGATTTGAATTCATTTCCCAGTGGAACAATGACCTCCTCTGTTTCGGCTTTCATCCAGAATTTTAAGAAATCTCGTTTACTCTTGCACAAGTATTGGAAAGTGGGTTCCTGAACTCTTGAGCAGGGTACAAAAATAAAGAGATTTATCTAGGAAGGGCAGGTTATAGATGGACTCATAACTCAACCCTAAAAAAAGAGATTTTTCTAAAAAGAGCTGCATAACACGGTGGCCTTTGTCAACTTGTTATCAGCCACCCAAGGCCGGAGATGGAGCCTTGAGAGGGGATATGGGAATTCCTTAAGGGGAATTATGCTGGGAGAGAGAAGGAAATTGTCTTCTTAGTTAGGTAGACCTGAAATCAAATTGTTTACCTGCTGGGAGCCCTTGACAAAGTCCTATAACTTTTATGAATTGTGGCTTCTTCAGTGTAACATATAGATTTTTCCAGGGTTTTTGGAGACAGAGTGTGATAAGGGGTTATAAATGCCTGGTGTATTAATAATATATTAATAATAAGTGCTACCCAGAAGTTAGTATTTATTCTCCTTGTCTCTCCTTTTCCTTCTTGTCCTCCCCTATTAGGAAGCTCTACAACCCTGAACATATTTTTTAAAAAAATAATAATAATATTGTAGAGGTCACTCAAGCATTGGTTAAGAGGCTGAATCCGGTTTGAGATGACAAGTTTCAGTTTATGTGTCAATTTCAATCAGCTGATAATGGATGCCTGGAGCCTCTTTGCAGAGAAGGTGATGGCACCTCACTCCAGTACTCTTGCCTGGAAAATCCCATGGACAGAGGAGCCTGGTAGGCTGCGGTCCATGGGGTCGCGAAGAGTCTGACACGACTGAGCGACTTCGCTTTCATTTTTCACTTTCCTGCATTGGAGAAGGAAATGGCAACCCACTCCAGTGTTCTTGCTTGGAGAATCCCAGGGATGGGGCAGCCTGGTGGGCTGCCATCTATGGGGTCACACAGAGTTGGACACTACTGAAGTGACTTAGCAGCAGCAGGAGCCTCTTTGAGAAAGATTCTATGGCCGTATTTGAACTCAAGGGAAAAAGGCATTGTGATGGATTAGCAATGTCTGCCATGGGTCTACAAGTGGGGGCTGGTGTTAGTATGTGTGCAAATATTTGGCATAGCAAGACTACCTAGCTTTGGCAATCTTTCCCAACTCTATGTGCTGATATTTATGACCAAGTTTAACCTCATATGCTTAGGTTACTTAGGTGAAGTTGCTCAGTCGTGTCCGACTCTTTGCGACCCCGTGGACTGTAACCTACTAGGCTTCTCCGCCCATGGGATTCTGGAGCGGATTGCCATTTCCTTCTCCAGGGGATCTTCCCGACCCAGGGATCGAACCTAGGTCTCCCACATTGGAGGCAGATGCTTTCACCTCTGAGCCACCAGGGATGCATCTTGACTGATGCCTGTGTCAGAGGGAGCCAGATGGAGTCACTGACCACTAACGATTACAAAAGCCTATATGAATCAACTTCAATAATGTTTGATACATTTTGATGAAAGTTGACTCCTGAAATGGAAATATGCCTCTAAGACTAGAAGCAGGAAACTAGACTCTCAGATAAAAACTCAAACTGCTGTAGTAATTAATGAATATGAGCCCAGGCAAGGCAGACATACCTTCATTGTCTACTTTTTCTTTCTCTAAAAAGGGGTGATTTAAATGCTGCAATAATAACTAAGACTGAATGAACACATTTGAGCCAGGAATTGCATAAAGTGTCTTATGTGGATTATCTTATTGCATCTTCTCCAAGACCTTTGAGGTGACTGACTTTATTTTCCTCAGTTTATAGATGAGGAAACAGGCTTGCACAGCTCAAGGCCACAAAGCAAAAAAAGGGGAAATAGGAGTTTAATTCGGGTAGACTGCCATCAAGCCAGAGACTCCATTCCTAACCATTGGCTCTGCAGCTTTCCTTTAATGATGTCCAGGAGTGGTTTGCATGACTGAATTAAAAGGACTAATTGTAAAAGGACTCAGTGATAAAGGTCCAGAATAATTACTG
Organism: Ovis aries; assembly: GCF_016772045.2. Lineage (NCBI taxonomy): Eukaryota > Metazoa > Chordata > Mammalia > Artiodactyla > Bovidae > Ovis > Ovis aries. Next base: position 8,677,595 of record NC_056055.1, on the reverse strand, counting down.
GCAATGAAAGACCTTTATGACTTACACAGAGAACAGGAGAAGCTTCACATAGCCTGAAAAATAGAGATTATTTCCAACCGTTGCCTTGAGTTTAATCTAGCTGGGTAACTTTAAGCAGCCTTTTCTAGAGTGTTATTTACAACATGTTGACAGTTATTAACGCAAAGAGAAGAGATTCCTAATTCAACCTACTTGGAAAATGTTATTTTAAACCAAACAAATTAGCCCCGGCTTCTTTACTTCAGGATCTTCTAGGGTCTTTCATATGTTTGTGTTTATCTGAAATCTCCAGGAAAGGGAACGTCCATAGTGTTTCCCAAACTTACTTGATTATTCTGTTTGAATTATTATTATGTTTGATGGCACAGAGTGGGGAAAGTGAAGATTTGGAAGCAATCCTAAACCTTCTCCTCTTTCATTTCCTTGCATGTTAGGTGAGAGTAATGACATACCCAGTGATGGCTGGTCCATGATAAGTGTGTAGCTCCAGGATGGAGCCTCTCTAGCAACTGAACATTTGTCCTGTGCCAGGAACATTAGTGAGGCCATTTAACTTTGACACCAATCTTATGACTTAGGAACCACTGTTTGTATTTTACTGTTAAGAGAATTGAAGGCTTAAGGACTTCCCTGGTGACCCAGTGGTTACGAACTGGCTTTCCAATGCAGGGTATGCACATTTGATCCCTGGTCAGAGAACTAAGATCCCACACGCTATAGAGCACCTAAGCCCGTGCCCCACATAATGAGCCCACACGCTCTGGAGCCTGCATACCACAACTAGAGAGAAACCCGCATGTGACAGTGAAGCCATGAATGAATAATAAATCAACTTTAAAACACAAGAGAGAGAACTGAAGATTTGAGAAGGTTAAATAAGTTGCCCGGTCAGTAATCAGTTGACTCGGAATAAAGAGCTGAGCCTTACAATTCCAAAGCCTAGGCTTTTCTGCCGTTGCTAAGTTATCTTTCTCAACAAGATCCATTGTTCAGTTTAATGATTTAGTATTCATGCAATAAATATCAGCAGGGTCTCCACCATCGTTGATATAAAGAGAGTCACTGAAATTCTAAAACGGGACCGTTAGGGAAGGTGATACTGGGGATGTGGGGCGCACATCACTCTTATACAGTTTTGAACTGGAAGGGGAGGCACAAAGCCAAATGCATTGTAGTATCTATATCTCAGGCCAATCTCTGAAGTCCCTGGAAACAGCCTATTCTCCATGTGTCTGGCCTGGAGAGAAAGTGAGTAAGTGCGAGGGAGATAAAGTGAGAAGTAGCAGACAGGGGAGCTTAAAAATCTCTCCTGGATGGAAGCTTGGCCTCATGCTATGCGCTTTCCAAAAAAAAAAAAGTATGACTTCTAAGATATTAGTTAAGACACGAGAGCATTTTAGAGGGTCTATAAGTTACAGCTCTCATTTTTGAAAGAATGGACTTATATGAACAAACGACCGACAGATAAATAAGGAAACAGAGGGGGCAGGGGAGGGAACCTTTCCATACAGGATCATTTAGTTCAGCATATACTTTGGCCACTTGATGTGAAGAGCCAGCTCATTGGAAAAAGATCCTGATGCTGGGAGAGACTGAGGGAAGAAGGAGAAGGGGGCGACAGAGGATGAGATGGTGGGATGGCATCACCAACTCAATGGACATGAGTTTGAACAAACTCCAGGCAATAGTGAAGGACAGGGAAGCCTGGTGTGCTGCAGTCCATGGGGTCGCAAAGAGTCGGAGACAACTTAGCAGCTGAGCAACAACAGTAGGCAAAAGGTTAAGAAATTTAGCCTGAGAGACATAAAAGTCAGAGGTAGGAGCAAATCAAGGCTGGATCATACAAATGAATAACTTTTCTACCATTTTTCTAAGCGTCCTTTAGGTCTAGAATTTGGCTTCAAGTTCTTGGAGGAAGACTTACTAGATGAACCTTTATTTCTGCTTCAATTTCTTCATTTGTATAAATATAATATATCCAATTTTCAGCATTGTAGTGATTGGAAATTACATGTATAAATTTAACACACTGACTAGTCAATAAGCTTTTTCTTAAGTAAATATGTTTGAGTAGATAGTAAATGTGTTTGGCTTTGCAGCCAGATGGTCTGTCACAACTATTCAACTCTATAATAGTAAAGAAGCCCCAATCATGACATAAACGAGTGAGCATGGATGTGTTCGAGTAAAACTTTATTTACAAAGTAGGCTGTCACCCCAGTTCCCTGGTGCTGTCGAAGCTCCCCTAGACAGCATCTAGTTTCCTGATGCTTACTGGAATATAGCAATTAGTTAATAAATTATAAACCTTATTATAAAAGCAAATACAGATTGAAATGGGCAAAAAGGAAACTAACATTTTGTTGAAAGCCTGTATGTTCAATAACTTCAGCTGTGTCCCATTCTCTGTGACCCAATGGACTGTAACCTAACCTGCCAGGCTCCTCTGTCCATGGGATTTTCTCAGCAAGAATACTGGAGTGGTTGCCATGCCCGCTACAGGGATCTTCCCGACCTAGGGATTGAACCTGCATCTCCTGCATTAGCAGGCGGATTCTTTACCACTGAGCCACTGGGGAAGCCTGCTGCTGCTGCTGCTTCATCGCTTCAGTCGTGTCCGACTCTGTGCGACCCCATGGACTGCAGCCCTCCAGGCTCCTCCGTCCATGGGACTCTCCAGGCAAGAGTACTTGAGTGGGTTGCCATTTCCTTGGCAGATTCTTTACCATTGAGCCACTGGGGAAGACAACTATATACTTATTTTGTTCCAAGCCTTATCCTGACTGCTTTTTAAAAACATACAGTCATTTATCTTGTCATTTGTCATGACAACCTGGTGAGACAGGTATTAATAGACCTATTCAGAAATTAAATCTAGACTCAGGGAGGTTCAGCGGCTGACAGAAGAAGCAAAGGCACTTTTGGACCCTGATTTGCAACTCTAAAATATGTGTTTCCAACCATTTCTGGGTAACGCACCAAGAAACGTCCTGCAGTTCATATAAGGTGAAAATGAAATTAGCACTTCTAGATAAGGGGAGCAGACACTGTCAGCTTCCATTTCCCAGAGCTTCGACAGCTAGCTGGTGGCTGTCCGTGTGTAAGCGCAGAAATATTTGACCTGTCTTTCTTTCAGAGCGTCTGGCTGGACCTCAAGTTTCATAACCCCCCTCCCCACCCGCCTTGGAGAATGCTTAAGCCAAGGTGTATTGTTTGCAAATGCTTATTAGATGCTAGACAGATGTTGGCAAGTTTTATTTGGCCTGAGATGGAGTTCCAGAGTCTGCTGAAGCCTGTCTGTGCTCACTGACCATCTTAGCCAAAAAGAGCTGTTAATTAGAGTGACGCTCTGCTTGTCTCTACCTCTGGAGCTCGGTTTTCCCACTCTGAACTTGCCTGTTTCAGCCTGAGTTTGGTTTTTTACTATAGATCTAGAGAGCAAATTTACAGTCCTTTTAAAATCTATGAAGCCTGGTACACCAATGCAGTGTTTACCAGACTATGTTCCAAGACATTCTTAGGTAGCTGGGCTAAGGTTTAAGGGCTCGGTAAGGGTTAAGAGTATGGCTTTGGCATCAGAAAGCTCCAGGTCTGAGAGTGGGAAAGGGTGTTTGTGTTCGTATAAGTCTGAAGGTACTGGGTTAAATGAAGCTGAACATTAACTGCTACAAAACGCCTCACCTCATACACACTTCTACCTCAAATCTCCCGCTGGCTTCCTATCACAATGAATAAAATCCTAACTCTTCACCACTGCCTACAGAGCTCATTTCCTCATTGCATTCAGATCTCTGCTCAAAGATCATCTCCATGTCTTATGCTAGTTAAAAGAACAAGCCCCCTCACCACCAGCTGTTGTCTGGTCCCTTGCCTTGTTTTAGGCTTCTTAGCAAGTATCTTGGAGAAGGCAATGGCAACCCACTCCAGTACTCTTGCCTGGAAAATCCCATGGACAGAGGAGCCTGGAGGGCTCCAAGAGTCAGCCTCTAAGAGTTAGACACGACTGAATGTCTTCACTTTCACTTTTCACTTTCATGCATTGGAGAAGGAAATGGCAACCCACTCCAGTGTTCTTGCCTGGAGAATCCCAGGGATGGGGGAGCCTGGTGGGCTGCCATCTATGGGGTCGCACAGAGTCGGACACGACTGAAGCAACTTAGCAGCAGCATCAAGTATCTACTGGAGACTATCCCATAAGTTTGATTTCCTTTTTTCCGCCTACCTCTTTCACCATAAGTTCCACGAATAAAAGCACCTCAAGTGTCTTGTCTTCTGTTGTATTTCTAGCCCTTGGAATTACATATTGAATGAACACATGAGCCATGAATTTCCAAGAACAGGACAGTGTCAAGTGTTCTCCACTCTTTTGGCCAGAGACACTTTTTAAACTTATTTTTTAAATTTTTTTTTAATCCTGGAGTATAGATTATTAACAGTGTTGTGATAGTTTCAGTTGGAGAGCAAAGGGACTCAGCCATACCCATACGTGTATCCATTCTCCCCCAAATTTCCCCTTCCATCCAGGCTACTGCGTAATATTGAGCAGAGTTCCCTGTGAGTAGGTCCTTGTTGGTAATCCATCTTAAATGTAGCAGTGTGTACACATCCATCCCAAACTCCCTAACTATCCCTTCCCCCCACCCTCCCCCCCGGCATAAGTTTGTTCTCTCAGCCTGAGTCTGTATGGAACACTTTTTTGAGGTGCACCTCATGGGGAGACTGTCCCACAAGACACACTTTGGGGAACTGCTTCTCTAGTGCAGTCTTATTGCCAAGAACTACTTCGGTGATAGATAACAAAAGCAGCAATAACAATAGGATGTTGATACCGAGTGCATTTCTGGGCTAAGCAATGCAGTTGCACTATATCATTTAATCATTACAATAACTTTATAGAGTAGGTGTTACTAATGTTTTGCCTTTAATAAAGATGAAAAAAATGAGGCTTAGAGCAAAGAGCAAACTCTCAGACCTGGAGCTTTCTGATGCCAGAACCATACTCTTAACCCTAACCCAGCCCTTTCCCTGGGCTGTGGATTTCTTCATGCCCTAAGACAGAGAAACTCCTTATCTTCATCCCTTCTCTGCCCTCTCCCCGCTCCCACTAGTTGTAGACAGGTCCTTGCTATAGCTGCCAGATTTTCCGCTGTCTCTAGTGACTCAGCCTCAGATCCCTAGACGGGCCTCCTCTGTCCTTGGTACTGGTTTTTCAAAATCCAGGCAATGCAAACTTTGATCCTGGGGGCAACCTCTGAAAGCAAGGACATTTCCTGAAGTCTGCATCCTGAGACGGTTTCCTGACTCAGGGCTGGGCTGGCTTCCCCCTGTCATGTATTATGACATCACTTTGCGCAGTTGAGAGCCTAGAGGGCTAAGCATGAAAACAAGTTCCAGTTGTAGGCTTTCTGAACACGCTCTGATGAGGAAGGAAAATCCAAATCTGGAACACAATGGATTTTATTCCAGTTGTATTTGATTTTAGAAAAACTAGATAGACAGATCCTTATTCTTAAAACTTTAAAGGAAGAGTTGACCTATGAGCCGACGAGAATTCCATAATGATAAAGTGTTGACAGAAACATGCCATGGAATGGGATGACAGCAAAGGGACATTCACTCTGTCTAGAGGAGGTGGGTCTTGAACTGAATTTTGACAAAAGAATATGAGTAGGTAACAAACAGAGGGAAGGACATTATGGGAAAGAAGGAATGGCATTTGGAAAAACATAAAAAGCACAAAATGCTTGGTGTGGAAAGCACGGATTACAGCTGAAGTTACAAGGTTCATTTGGAGACCTGGGCCAGATCATGGGGAAAACTGATGCCTTCCTAGGGATTCTTTAGTGGCCAAAAGAGAATCATTTGGCAAAAGCTTTATGCCTGGGAATCTTGATTTCTATAATCCAAAGTTGAGGGACAGATTGAAAGGAAAGGCTGGGAAGTAACAGGGAAATGCTGCAGTCATCCATCTGTGAGACATCACATTCTGAGCTAGCATGATGATGGGGAGGGTGGGAGGCAGTGAACTGATTTACAGGTCAAGGCAGTAGAGTCCACAGAATTGGTATATGACAGGATAGTAACAAAAATGTGGAAAAGAGAAGGAGTTAATCCTAAAGTTAAGTTTTCATTATAATATCTGCTAAGAGAGAAACAGGTCAGGGAAGGGGGACGATGGCTGAGTTTCAATTTGGGTCACTTTGAATTGTCTTGGCCTTTAGTAAAATGCATTATGAAGTCATTCCTTGGAAGATCCTACCCTGGGCTTATATTCAAGAAGACTCATGGCTCTCCTATGACATCTAATGCAGCATATCAGGCTCCACCTGGTATTGAATGGATAAGGAGTTTAAATAAGACAAAGTCCACGCTAGTGTTTGCTATAAGTACTGACTGCTCATCCATATGACAGCAAGTGGGTTGGATGAACTTACTGATAAGAAGTTGTTAGACACTGGTGACATTGGAGTGATGGAGGCCGTAGCAGGTGAATAGGAGGTAAGGGATTGGCTCCGATTTCTATCTCCTGCTGTTTACATTCTTTTTTTTTTTTTTTCTGTTTACATTCTTGTGTAATTCCTTGCTACGTGTGGGGTGGCTAGAGGCTTCCTTTGAACCAATAGAACATGGCTAAGATAAAGTGATGTTACATCCACCATTAGGCTACTCAAGATTGTGATATCTATCTTGTTTGCGAGTTCTCTCTCTCTCTCTTGCTGGCTTTGATGAAGCAGCTATGCTGGAGGCTATGCTGGAGAGGCCCACGTGGCAATAAAGTGAGGGTGGCCTCAGACCAACAGCTAGGAAGGAACTGAATCTAGCCAACAACCACAAAAGTGAGCTTTAATCATTCCCCAGTTGACCCTTCAGACGAGACCCCAATCCTGGCCAACCCTGTGATTGCAGCCTCATGAGAGACCATGATGCAGGACGTCCATCTAAGCTGTGCTTGAAATCCTGACCTACAGCAACTTGCAGGATAATTAATGTGTGTTGTTCTAAACGATCAAATTTTGTGGGAATTTGTTATGTAACGATAGACCGCTAATACAGAGGACTCCTTGGCTCAGCCCATGTGCGCTAAAGCTGTTCAGGGAATAAAACCCTGCTGATTTTTCCTTTCTAAAGAATGTATTAGCTCTGACACTTTTTATATTGCCCCCCGTCTTCCAAGAGCATGAGTTAGAAGACCTCAGATTCAGTGCTGACCCTGTTGCCAACTGGCATGAGGTCTTAGAAGGACTTTTTCCTTTTCCATGTCTCTGTTTCACCATCTTTAAAATTGGGGAAGATAAATTATGTCAGCAATTTCCAAAACCTTTTGCTTCTCCTTGGCCATGGAACTATTTCATCAAATGACATTTCATGAGGAAGCTAGTGCCCCAAAGAGATGGGTGGAAGGGTTTTAGAATGAAATAATGCCATCTGCAGCAACATGGATGGGCCTAGAGATTGTCTTACTGAGGGAAGGTAAGTCAGACAGAGAAGGAGAAATATCATATGACATCCTTATATGCAGAATATAAAAAGAAATGATACAAATAAACTTATTTACAAGACAGAAACAGACTCACAGACTTAGGGAAAAACTTATGGTTGCCGGGGAGATGAATTGGGGAAAGAGATAGGGAGTTTGGCATGGACATGTACACACTGCTTATTTAAAATGGATAACCAACAAAGACCTACTGTAGAGCACAGGGAACTCTATTCAATGTTATGTGCCAGCCTGGATGGGAGGGGAGTTCCGAGGAGAATGGATACATGTGTATGCATGGCTGAGTCCCTTTGCTGTTCACCTGAACCTATCACAACACTGTTAATCAGCTACACTCTAATAGAAAATAATTTTTAAAAAAAAAGAGCGGAAAGGCTTTGGTTGAAATAAGGTGCTTGGCCTTTCCACCTCTACCCGGCAGCCCCCAGAACACCTCAGAGGAGCCTCTCAAGTCTATTGTCTGGGACCCTGGCTTGGAGGCTACCAACAAGCCCTTTTAGTTTCAACATTCTATGGGCTGAAGGGAAATTCTTTTTACCCCTACTCCCCGCCCCCACCTATCAATTGGAACATCCTTCTGTGACATCTCTGCATAGAGCTACCTCTGTGCATCCACCCCAGGACCCAGGGCATAAGGATCTCAGAGAGCAGGCCACTTCCTTGGGGGCGGCTCTGCAGGTATCCCTGCCCACTGCGAGCCACCTCCCCCGCAGGTGCATTTCTCCTGCTCCATCAGAGCTTGTCAGTTATGTGCTCCCCGCAGCTGGCTCTTCCCTGGGTGGACAGTCATGGCGTCCTCGGCCGGAGGTCCTCACAAGCTTTATTGCTATTGTTGCTGTTGTTGGTTGGTTGGTTTCTTGGCGCCAGCCTACCCTGGACGCAGTATTCCTGAGGGTCTCTGGCCCTCTTCCTGAGGGTCTCTGCTGAGGGTCTCTGGCTGGCAGGGAGTCCAGTGTTGCTCTCAGGTCTCTTGTGCTGGCTGTGGTGTGTCGCTTTCTGCAGCAAGGTTATGCATATGCTTATCGCACGGCATGCTTAGCAGAGTTCCCCAGGGCACTGCTATTAGCCAGGCTTTCCCTATGCGGCATCCGTAGGCATAGAGCTAATCCAGAATATACTTGCACTTGCACTCAGTATTCAATCTACTTTGAACCAAAATATACTGCCTTGCACTCAGTGTTCCATCTCTTTCTTTTCTTGTGTGCGTCCATGCTCAGTCATGACCGACTCTTTGCAACCCCATGGACTGTAGCCTGCCATGCTTCTCCATCCATGGGATTTCCCAGGCAAGAATAATGAAGAGGGTTGCCATTTCCTCCTCCAGGGGATCTTCCCAATCCAGGGATCAAACCCACATCTCCTGCATTGGCCAGGAAGAGAAGCCTCATTTTTTCCTGCCTACCACCAAGTGCGGTTTTATCCTGAACACATCCCTGGGAGATTAAATTTAAGTTATCTGATATATCTCTTTATCTAAAGCCTACCATTGGAAAGTCTTGCATTCGTATGAAGCATTACTCTCTCTGTTGAATACTCTTTAAAAATGTGGCTGTTCCTCTAGCAAGTATCCTGTTACCTCTAACCTCTTTTCTCATCTGGAAAATGGAAATAATACCTGAATGTCCAATGACACAGTGAGAGAAGCGAAGTTTTGGGAGTTCCTGGAGAAGAATCCCAATGCCACCACTTTCTACTTTGTGCAGGCGATAACCTTTTGTGGCCTCAGTTTGCTTAACTGTGAAATAACATTTGGTTGCTGGGAAGATCTGAGAGTGACACACAGAAAACTTATTTTACACCTTTGTAAATGTATGAGAATTCTGCTTTATTGAAACTATGTCTGGCGCGTGAAAATGCTTCTGTCACCGTAGGACCCAGTTTGGAAGCCAAGCGGTGTTGTGCTTTTTGTCCATTTCCATTAGGGCAGCAGAGTTTCTTCAGCAATACTTTACTGAGGGCCTGCCACTTGCCAGCAGGTGGCTAAGCTCTGGGGAGAATGAGCTTCCAGCAGACAGGGTTCCCGCCTCTCTGATGACTTTGTCCTCAAAGCTGTGCAGTCAGGTGGTGGGGGGAGGAGATCATCAGGGCAGTTATGATGCACAGAGGTGTGTGGGGAAAGTGCAGAGCTCTGTGGGAACTGTCAGAGGGGTGTGAGCCCGCCAGCAGGGTGAGCATTTGCTTACCTGCGCATGTCCCTGCGTCATGTCTTAGACTGGCATCAGGGGTGAGGCCTGGATCAGGCTTCACCCTCCTGCATTTTCCAGCCTGGTAGGGGCAACATGCGTGTGCACGCTTACTAAGTCACTCCAGTTGTGTCTGGCTCTTTCAGACCTGGTGGACTGTAGCCCGCCAGGCTCCTCTATCCATGGGATTTTCCAGGCCAGAAATACTGGAGTGGGTTGCCATGCCCTCCTCCAGGGGATCTTTCCAACCCATGGATCAAACCCGTGTCTCCTGAGGCTCCTGCATTGACAGGTGTATTCTTTACCACTGAGCCACCAGGAAAGCCCCACGCCACTAGTAATAGGCCCTAATAAATAACTGTAGACTACAGGGAAGGTGGTGGTGGTGTAGTTGTTCCGTCGTATCTGACTCTTGTGGCCCCATGCACTGTAGCTCACCAGGCTCCCCTGTCCATGGGATTCTCCAGGCAAGAATACTGGAGTGGGTTGCCATTTCCTTCTCCAGGGGATCTTCCTGACTCAGGGATCAAGCCCAAGTCTCTTGTTTCCTGCATTGGTAGGCTGGTTCTTTACCACTAGTGCCACCTGGGAAGCCCCTAGGGGAAACATATTATGCTAGAAATCACACACTACTAATTTCATTACAGTTTCTGCAGGGAGTGGGCCCTGAAGGAATGAGCTGAAGAGAGCAGCCGCAGCCACCTGCTGAAGAGAACACTAAGGTCAGAAAGACACATCTCTGACTCTTTCTGGGCCCTGCTCTCTGTCCAGCCTTGTCTGCTGTCAGAGATGAATAGAATTTCAGTGTGGAGTGTGAAGGTTATAACCACGTGCTCAGGACTTGGAACTGCCTTTGAGTTCTGACTCCGGCAATCACTATCTGCGTGGCCTTGGGGAAGCCACTTAAACTTTTCCAGCCTCGGGTCCCCTAGGTTTGAACTGAGAGGCATTTCTACTTGCTGGAAGCAACTGTTGTGGATTAAATGGCACAATGCCTGTAGAGTCCTCAGTAAATATTAGTTATTACCATTGTCAGTGCCTCCTAGAAGAACTTTTTGGACACGTTCGTGTAGAAGTTAGTAGCTGCCAACTCACCTTCTCCAGGGTAACAGTTGGTCAATGGTTAATTCTGAAACAAGCCGTCTACTTTCAGAGCTTATGAAATATTTCTGGCTCTTGACAGAGGGGAGGTTAAAGGACCATCCAGAGCTATTCGAGTTACCATGGCTGCATAATTAAGGGCCTGTGAATTTCAGGATATTTAAAAAATCTGAAACAACTTGGCATGAAATGATTTTTTTTTCATTTTCACTCACAAATAGACTAAAAATACACATGAAAGGGATTTTCCATTCCCGATCTGCTTTCAGTGTGGGCATCTGACTTTTTTTCCATGATGGAGGGTCAAAGGGAGTGATGAGGTGTTGAACTTACGTTGCTGCTAAAGTTAAGGAGATAGCAGATAAATGAGACAACAGAGCAGGGAACACAAAAAGGATTTCTAGGCTTCAGGGCATAACTAAAATAAGCAATCTGGTCACCAGGATGAGAATCAGGCAGGCATGTAGGTGTGTACAGTCCCTTTTGATAGTAAGGCCACCGCTCTTTGTTTTGAATGGAATTATTGCCTAGAGTTTACAAGAGTTCAGAGGGGCTTTCCTTCTTGGAAAGGAACCTTCACCTAACGTTTCCCACATGTCAAAGGTGTGTATACTAGCCTGGGATTAGATTCAAGGGGATTCCCTGTGATCTTCTCAAAGTGAGATGTGATTGAACCATGCTGTTTTTTAGTCACTAAGCTGTGTTCCACTCTTTTTTTGACCCCATGGACTACAGCCTGCCAGGCTCCTCTGTCCATGGGATTTCTTAGACAAGGAAACTGAAGTGGGTTGCCGTTTCCTTTTCCAGGGGATCTTCCCGACCCGGGGATCAAACCTGCGTCTCCTGCATTGCAGGTGGATGCCTTACCACTGAGCCACCAGGGAAGCCTGGAGGGCTTTCAGAGGGGTTCTAAAAGTCAGGAAGAAATAGAGGAGGCTTGGTGCAGCCAAGGAGGACCTGAGGACATAGACCAACATAGGTAGCGATGGAAACACCCAGGGAAGAGGGGTCGGGGAGGAGCACACCTGAGGGGTTATGGTCCAGGACAGCATCACACACACTGATCTTCAGGATGAAGGCTTGGAGCAGCTGCTCCATGTGAGACAGCAGGGAGTCTGAGCTGAACCATAACCCAGGGGAATGTGCGGCTCAGAGCTTACAACTATTTCCTGATCTCCTGGGATTCACTGCCCCGAGGCTGGCCATACTGACTTCACTTCATCTTACAATAAGCCCTTTTGAAAACAGATACTCTCAAATACCTGGCTCTCGAGAGGATGCAGGCACAGGTACAGCCCGGCTTCCCCAGTCAGAGCTCCCACCTGTCCAACAAGGCAAAGGGCGTGCCTACTTCTCTAGGATGAAACTCAGCAATAATGACCTGATCTCTGCCTCTAGGGTCATCCTTCTCTCTCCCAGGCATGAAATTTGAACGTTTCTGTCTCCAGGCAGAGCATTTCAACACCGGGAGCTGACCTTTTCTGAGCACCATGAAAAATGATATACGCAGGGCTATTCTGCAAAATCAATAGACACCAGAGCCAGCTGAGGGCTTCTCTGCCACCTTGGCCAACCACTAAAAGACATCCTTCAGGGTTTCATGGAAGTCTGCCCAGCCTGACTGCTGGAGGTGATACTGCCTAGTGGAAAGAATAGTAGGGTTGTTGGTCCAAAAGTTTGGGTTCAAAGCCAGCTCTGCCCTCACTTATGGAAACCCTCAGATGCATCATTTCAACCTCCTTGGGTCTCAATTTCTCTGGCCACGAAATGGGCCAGTAATTCACAACGTGCAGTGTTGGAGTGAGAAATCGATGAGGAACCAAAGGCAAACCCTCCTATCACATATGTGATATGTAGTTCCGCATTAACTCTTTTGAGTGTGTGTGTGTTATCATCGCAGAGAGCTTGTATACGGAGTTAACTTAAATGTCTGTTCCCTACTCTGCATTCCAAACCACAGTGACTTCAGCGTGACTCGTGTACTAAGCCAGCTGGATACTTTTTCCTCTAAGAAAGCACGGCTGTTTGTAGAAATCCAGGGGGAGGTGAGAATAGGTGTTCGCAGTCCATTGTGAGCATTAGAAAGGGTAGGATTAAGGGGGATATGTTTTTCATTCTGTCAGCTTGAATTCCCTTTCCAAATTCCATTCTGGTTATATGATCAGGCTACTGCTGTATTTATGGGTGGCCACAGTCTGGCTGGAGGGGCAGATTTAGTCAGAAAGAAATTTTTTTTTTTTTTTCCTTCTAAAGGCAGTTCAAGAAGCAGCAGCATTCAGCAGGAATGTGGCAGAACGGGTCCTGGTTTGAGGGTCGCGGGACCTGGGTCTGAAACAAGGCTCCATCCCTCTGAGCTCTGTTACTCATCCTCTCTGCTTTTCAAGCTTTGTCCAGTAGGTATGGTCCCTTTCTGACACATGCGGATATTCAGTGAGATGAGGTCTACAAAGATTTAGAGAGTGGGCTTTCCTTGTGTTTTGGCTGTTGCTGTCATGACTGTTAATTAAAAACTCGTACTTTACTAAACATTTAACACGTTCCCCCTGCCCCCACCCCCCGACCCTGCCCCGGCATATATGTCTATCTACAGTGTGACCTGGGAAACTTCTTTGGAATTCCACTGGATCGCGAGGGGCACAAATCCTTGTCAAAGTGCAAAACTGCAGCCTGAACACACAGTACCCAGCTTCCTAATTTTAAACTGTACTCTGCATGTTCAAGATTTTGTGGAAATGTCCCAGATGCCAAGGGCCCTGGGGTGAGTTTTGGAACCGCCAACCCTGCTGCAATCAAATCAGCCCACATTTACCTGCCATATAGCAGGATTTTGCCTGATTCATTTCCATTTCAGTTGGTGAATATTTCCACTGCCTTTTGAAAACCACTGTCTCAGAACATTAATCTTGGCCAAGTCCTTGCAAACTGATAAACAGGAAAACCAAGGAAAACCTCCATTTATTGAGCTCTTACTACATGCCAGGTGCTGTGCCAAGTTTGATATATATTATCTCACCGAGGGTCAGAAGAGCCCTGTGAGATACAGATGGCCCTCCTCTCTGTGGGTGATAAAGCCAGTGTTTGGAAGGCTGGTTCCTTTGGGTGAGGGAGGGAGTTGGTGAAAGGAGAAGGGGAGCTAGGTTTTTGAAAGCATAGAAAAAAGAAATGTTAACACCTGAAGAGCTTGGCAACATACTTCTCAATCCTTATCCAGTTCACACTGCTTGTGCAGATCAGAGAATAGGCATATTCGTTTTCTTCCCCCAAACGCCATCACCTCCCAGCGACACACAGTTTCAACGCAACACTCACTGCTGTCTGCTGCAAAGGGCTGGATGCCCACAATGCCAGCAGACTTCCCACAGGTTTCAACAGCACCCAGCAAAGCTTTCCCTCACTCCTGAGTTAGCCTCGCCACATCTCAGGACAAGGCAGGAAGCCGGCTGGGGCAGGCAGCAGGTTTTATTTCTAAAGCACAGATGGGAAAACACCATCAAAAGGGGGAAAGTTCACAAAAACATGAAAAAGAGGCATTCATTCTTCAAGGGAGGCTCCCTGTCCTGCTCTCCCTCTGGACGGAACACATTCCAAGGACTCCCTCGCGGCAGCATGGCACTTTATAACCGACAGCTTCAGAATCCGCAAAGGCCCAGACTCGAAACCTGCGCCTTCTGGCATCAATGCTCGACATTTCACATCCAACCCAGGCTGCTCCCTTTTTTCCCAAGCTGTGCCAACATAACCTCCTGCTTGTAAAATACAGCCAAGAGTCTGACCTGCCAGCTAGAGAGGTGCCTTCAGACCTGGTGGGACAGAAAGTCAGGGAGTAGGAGTCGGGATGGGGTGAAGAACGCACGAGAAACAATCCAAGATGGACTTAGTGCCTCTCTCTACCCCCAATGTGGTAGCAGTCTGGGGCAATGACAGTGATTACCCAGACTTCCAGTTCTGGTACCCTTGCTCCTCCAATCTCTTTATATTTCATTTCCTCACAATGACAACAGAAGGTATTGTCCCCATTTTAAAGAAGTGAAAACTGAGGCTCGGAGAGGTTACACATTTTTACCAGGGTCCTGTGTGTGGTGTGGTGGTTATCGGGATACTAAAGGGATCCTTGGCTTCAAAATCCAAGTTCCTAATCCCCTTACAACACTGCTGGGACCAAGAAATCCCCCTGTGTTCTTCCCATGCTGCCAGGGGAGCTGTGCTTCCCATGCCCAGGGGCAGCTGTTTCTCAGGGCTTTCTGCAATGAGAGGTGAGAAGGGAGAGGTGATTTGAGAAAGATATGGGATGCTGCTGACTGAGCACCTCAACTATACCCAGGTGCCCAGCCCAGGGATCAAAGAGTCAGGAGGCATCCTTGGGGAGTCCCCCTGCCCCAGCCCTTCAGAACAGAAGCCCGTGTCTACCACTCCCGTCACTGCACTTGTCCACCAGAGCCTAGGAGTTACCTTCTCTGTTCACCCAGCCTGCATCCCTTGCCAAGTCTGACCACAGGGTGGATGGCGTAGGGACAAACGGATGGTACACAACTCTGTAAACTGTAAAGTAAGTGTTGCTGAGATGTAAAATCTTATTGTTCTTCCACCATCCTCTATGAATCTCCTCCTAACCTACCCCATGGAAACGCCACGAGGAAACTCCACTGTAAAACTCTGCTACCTGAACCAGAAATATTCACAGGGGAGTCGCCAGGTGGCAAGCTGAGAGTGAATTCTTACTCTCCCTCCGAAGAATGGCAGTGATAACAACTTCCTAAAAAGTTCCCTGCACGTGGAACTCTTCATAGAACTGAAACAAGCAGACAGAAATCTCCAAGACTGGAAGGGGGCAAGTAGAAAACACGTCAAGGTGCTTCCGATCATAGCAAATACTTTCTGCCAGCAATCAAAAGAAAGCCAAAGTTTTATCATTTAGGAAACCACAACCCATTTGGTACCGGAAATGCAAGCAGTCTATCATAGTGATCTTCGGTAATGGGGTGAAACAGACTTACCTTTCTGGAGTTGGGAAAGCCCTAGATTCTTGAGTGAACCAGCTCCATGGAACAAGTACCTGGATGTGAGCAGCGGGGCTCCCTGTGCGCGGCCCCCCAGTGTCAGCGCGAGCCCGCTGTCTTTGTGCAGAGGACCGGCGGCGCGGAGTGTATGCCTGCGCGCGGGAGAGCTTGTGACAGTAGGCAGACTGTGGCCGGTGTAGCCAGCTTTGGCTGGCTTATATAGCGAGCTCCTTCCTCTGAAATGGGACGCCTCGCCTCCAGACATCCTTTCCCACTTTTTCAGTTGGTGAGTTAAAGGAACAGCCCTCCCAGCGGAACAGCATTAGCTCATGAAAGACGCACTCACTCCCTGCTCTCGGTCAGGGAAAGAACCTATTTGCATACAATTTATTGCAAAAGTAGGAATTCCCTTTTTCCTTTTCTCCTGCCCCCGACCGGGAGCAGCTGTTAGTAAAGTGTGACTTTTGCTTTGCTCCCCAAAAGGATTTTCTAATTGTGAGACAGCAGCGCAGGGAGCGAGGGGGAACTCTGGCTCTCTCCCCAGGCAGGCTGGAAACGTGAAAACGAGACCGAGACCAGGGCTCGCCAGCCCCGTGTGCTCACTGGGCAGCAGCTGCTCAGTGGCACCTTGGAGAGAGCGGAGGGCCTGTGCTGAATTCCTGGAAAGAGGAGATAAAGCCTTTCAAAAGCCTGGGGTGTTCGGGGTTTCTGGGGGCCAGCAGAGAGATAAGGGATTAGTTGTCAGCAGGTGGGAACAGCGCTGGGCTCACGGATCAGTTCCCAGTGTCTTTTGGCGGGGGAAGCAGCCTTGCCCAGCTGCTTACAAGCAGTATTGTCCCAGCCCTGGTATCCTACAGGGGAGTAGCTTTTTGATACCATTCATGCTCTGTGCAGTGATCCTGTCTTCTAAGCTGGGTCTTCTAAGAGAGTTCCCTGAGGTTTCTTCTCAATTGCTGAAAGGTATCCATCATAAGGGAAAAAAAAAGTAGCTAGTTAATCTTTGAAGCATAAGCTGTGCCTTTGCTCTCCAGCCTGCCGTGGATTCTTTCCAAGCTCTGAGTCATTGGTGAGTTTGGTGGTTAGCATGCAGTGGGAATCCTCAGGGCACACACAGGCATGGGAGGGAGGGGGGAAGCAGCCAGTACAGGGCACCCAGGCTTGAGCTGTCACAACTCTTAGTACTTTGGGGGATCCTGGAGGGAAATGAGGCATCACTTAACCTGCAGCTACTGCCAGACCCTCCTTTATGAAGTCTGTATTAGGTGTCACGCAAAGTGCTTTATGGACGTTGTTTCACTACATCCTCTAACCAGAAAGTGTAATAGGCACACCTAGTGTCCCCTTTTTACAAAGAAACTGAGGTTCAGAGAAGTACTGGAATACACCCTGGGAGCATTTTAATGACAGCCCTGGGATCCACAGTTTTATTGCAGCTACAGCCCAGGAACACTGTTCAGATGATATGTAGACAATGTTTTATGCCCTGTTAGACTGTAACACTGCTTATATAAAAATTATGCTGTATTTGTATATGGAAGCTATATGTCTTTGTTCCGCAGGGCTAATTCAGAGATCCTTAACGTTTTTAGAATTAAGCACTAATAACAGAGATTTCAATAATTCAGCTGTTTTCAGTACTGAAGATATCACCCCACACCTATCATTATTGCTGTGGGCCTCAGTTTCCCCATCTGAACAAAGTGGGACCAGATTACGGTCATTCCTATGGTTTCTCTGGCCCTGGTATTCTAGGATTCTTTGCTTTAGTGCCCTTCCCAGATGGCAAGAAAGCCCATAAATAGTCATGTCATTAAACAGTTCATTTGAACTTTTGAACCATTTTGGCTGATTCAAATGTTGGTTGTTTTGGAAGTTTTTAATTCTGCGTTTTAGCCAAAGCATATTGTTATAGCATGAGGCCATGTCTTCTTACCATTAGTGAGTGCTTCCATTTCTCTTAGCTTTCCAATGTCTGCTCACTTTATCTCCTGGGGTAGGGAATACAATATTAGAATAGTATATTATACACGTTATTTGGCATAAAGACTATATTTACATGTAATACATAATCCATACATATTTGTCACCATGTGTATATTTAAATGGGAAAAGAGTGTGTGCTGTAAAGCTGGGTGATACCTATGGCTTCTTCTGGGAAACTCCCCAGCCCGGCCCCCATCCTTATAGTGACTTTCCCAGTGGGTGGCTCAGCAGTAAAGAATCCCACCTGCCAATACAGGAGGTGTGCATTTGATCCCTGGGGAAGGAAGAGCCCCTGGAGCAGGAAGTGGCAACCCGCTTCAGTATTCTTGCCTGGAGAATTCCATGGACAGAGGAGCCTGGCAGGCTCCATGGGGTCGCAAACAGTCTGACTCGACTGAAGCGACTTGGCATGCATTACAAGTGGCTCCTGCAATTGCAGGGGAAAAAAAAAAAGCCAAATGTAATCAGACTGGTCCTCAAGGCAGGAAACAGGCTGGTGGAAAAACAAATAAGAACACTATAAAGCATAGCTTTATAATATAATATAATACAATAGTTAGCTGTCATAGAAGTATATTCCTGTAACATAAAAATGAGATGTTTAGCTTTATTTGTGTATTTTTAGAAGAGGCTACTTATAAAAGGAGTTTTCTCCAAAACCTTTGTGGTATCTTAAGCCATACCTTGGCTTTTAAGTAAGAGGAACCCAGATAAGACACTTGTTTTCATCTTTCTCTGGGGCTTTTGCAGCCTCCCTTCCAGGGAAATGGGTCTGCATACACCATATGCTCTCTGATACCGGAGATGGTACACTAATGCTACCGTTGCTAATGGTACACTCTGCCTGGAGTCTTCACCTCTACCTTCGCACATCCACTTGGCATCTAGTTTGGATCTAACTTCACCATGAAAGTGTAAGAAAGTGTTTATTGCTAGGTCATGTCTGACTTTGTGACCCCTTGGACTCTAGCCCTCCAGGCTGCTCTGTCCATGGAATTCTCCAGGCAAGAATACTGGAGTGGGTTGCCATTTCCTTCTCCAGGGGATCTTCCTGACCCAGGGATGAAACCCAGGTCTTCCACATTCCAGGCAGATTCTTTACCATCTGAGGCACCGGAGAAGCCCAACTTCACCATGGAGCTCTCTAGATGTCTCCCACAAGAAATGCTTCCATGCACCATAGCCTGTTACAACTCTTCAGGGCAGTCATTGCCTGTACATGGTGTAACTGTATGTGTACATGTCTAGTTTCTCCTCCTACTCACCAGGCTCCCAGAGGACAGTAGTGATACCTGCTCTTCCTTGCCTGGCAGAGAACCTTGGGGATTGTGGGAGCTCAGCAAATGTTTATTGAATGAAAGAAGCAATGGAGGGACAAGTGAACGTTTGACACGCTGTGTCTTATGCTTGAATTCTTCTTGTTTCACTCTTAGAACAGAAGAGGGAAACTAGATTGCCCAACACGTCCATTTCACAGATGAGGAGAGGGGACCTGGGGAGGCTAAATGACTTACCCAAGGCCATCTTGGCTGCGCTCCATGTAGATGGTCATCAAGGTCAGAATTGAGCAACCAAACCATGTTAGACATCACAGCAGAAGATGTTAATGGAATTCATAACCATTCAGCCTCCTGTTTGGCAGAGGCAGCGCCTCTTGGCGTCCCACCTCTAATAGCTGCATTCTTCTCCCTACAGTAAGCACTTTTTCCCACGTGAGAGGGTAGAGTGAATGTGTGAACACATCACCTCAGCACGGAGTCCTCAGCCTAAGCCTGGTTTTGTTGTTGCTTGCTTGCTATGTTCACAGGTTGCCAGTGGAGGATGTGGTTTGGAGTCTGAGGGTTATAGGGGTTCACCTCAGGTGAAATCATTCTCACTTCCTTGAAGGTCTGTTAGATGCAATACATTTTTTTTCCCCGAGATAAAACATCCAGTGAGTGGAATATTGGCCGGGACCAGTACTGTCTGAGGAAGCTGAGTGTCCATTTCTTTAAGTCTAGCATTCACTTCCCATAGGACCCCTTGACTCCTCTGCTGCTCCCAACCTCTTCCTCCTCCCCTTCTGGGGATTCATCTAATGTTTTAACTCCTTCCAAAAGTCCCACGTGAGTCTGTATCTGCCAGAAATCTCTCCCAAAGCAGTGGAGGAGCTCGGGTCCCACACAGTGGGCTACCCATTCAGTTAGATGCACTTGCTTAGGGTCAGGGTTCCCTGCCTTGCTGTCTGCAAAGCTTTCTTCAGCGCTCTTCCTCTCCATCTCGTCTCACTCAGACAACTAAAGACAGAAAATCTCAGAGACATCATTGATCAGTGAGTGAGTGCGAGGACAGAGGAGAGCTTCCCTGCCTGCTGGAATACGGTGAATCAACTAAAGTAGGTTGTCTGGTCAGCAGAGCAAAGTGGAAAGAGCTTTGGTGTAGAGTAAGTTTGAGTCCTGAAGCTGCAGACCTTAGTGTGTGACTCTGAGCAAATCTCCTCTCTTTTATGGCTATCAGGGTATGGGTTACCAAATGAGAGATCCCTGAGGATATTAGCAACTTAAAAATGTTAAGTGAAAAATTAAAAAAATAATTTAGAGGCCTTTAAGCTTTTGTACGTCAAATATACGTCAAGACTGTATATTGTCACCCTGCTTATTTAACTTCTATGCAGAGTACATCATGAGAAACGCTGGGCTGGAAGCAGCACAAGCTGGAATCAAGATTACTGGGAGAAATATCAATAACCTCAGATATGCAGATGACACCACCCTTATGGCAGAAAGTGAAGAGGAACTAAAAGGCCTGTTAATGAAAGTGAAAGAGGAGAGTGAAAAAGTTGGCTTAAAGCTCAACATGCAGAAAACGAAGATCATGGCGTCTGGTCCATGGGAAATAGATGGGGAAACAGTGTCGGACTTTATCTTTTTGGGCTCCAAAATCACTGCAGACGGTGACTGAAGCCATGAAATTAAAAGACGCTTACTCCTTAAAAGAAAAGTTATGACCAACCTAGATAGCATATTCAAAAGCAGAGATATTACTTTGCCAATAAAGGTCCGTCTAGTCAAGGCTATGGTTTTTCCTGTGGTCATGTATGGATGTGAGAGTTGGACTGTGAAGAAAGCTGAGTGCCAAGAATTGATGCTTTTGAACTGTGGTGTTGGAGAAGACTCTTGAGTGTCCCTTGGACTGAAAGGAGATCCACCCAGTCCATTCTGAAGGAGGTCAGCCCTGGGTGTTCTTTGGAAGGAATGATGCTAAAGCTGAAACTCCAGTACTTTGGCCACCTCATGCGAAGAGTTGACTCATTGGAAAAGACTCTGATGCTGGGAGGGATTGAGGGCAGGAGGGAAAGGGGACGACAGAGGATGAGATGGCTGGATGGCATCACCGACTCGATGGACGTGAGTTTGAGTGAACTCTGGGAGATGGTGATGGACAGAGAGGCCTGGCATGCTGCAATTCATGGGGTCGCAGCGAGTCGGACACGACTGAGCGACTGAACTGACTGACTGAATCCTTTGTACATTCCTAGTCCCTTAAATAACCTGCCCTGGACTTTAGCCTCATGGCAAGTTCTTATATTATGTTTCAAGATTTACTTCTAAGACAGCTTCCATGACCTTACCTTCAGAGAGAAGGATGTCTCATCTGTGCTCATTTAGGCTTATATTTTTTTATTTTTAGCACACTGTATACTGGCCTTTTTTAGCTCTTTAGGTCATAAATACTTTGAGGGTAGGCACCATACCTTTTCACATGCTTACTAACAGATCTGTCTGTAGCCAGCATCTGTTTATTGTTGCCACCTATGCCATACCCCTAGTTAATTATTTTGAATATTGCTCCTGCATATCATGATTTTCAGAATGGCTTCTGATCTGTGGCAGAATTTTTAGGTAAACCATAAAGCTTTCTTGAAACGATTTCTTAGGTGGTGAGAGCCTTTGCCGTTATTGTTATCATTGACTTACTCGTCCATTTCCTCAAAGGCACTGTGAGAGTTCCCCGTGGTCAAGAATTGTGCCTTCCATCTTGAAGCACTGAGAAGCCAATTAATGTCCCCGTGAAAAGACTGAATGATGAGTTGAATGATGGAAAAGGTGGAAAAGGCATAAGACTGGCATGAGCAGTTTTGGATTCCAGCCATCTTAACCATTTTCAAGGTGAATTATCTTGAGAAAATCATGTCTCTTCTCCGAAACTCAGAATCCTCATTAGTGAGACCAAGAGCTGTCTTGTCTGCTAATTCTTCCTTCCTTCCTTTCCTTCTTGTATTTTTTTAAACTGAATTTTCTTTTATTTATTTTAAAAATTTTTATTGGAGTTGATTTACTCCAGTAGTTGATTTACAATGTTGTGTTAGCTTCAAGAGTGCAACAAAGTGAACCAGTTGTGCATACGCATATATCCACTCTGGTTTAGATTCTTTTCCTGTATAGGCTGTTGCAGAGTATTGGGTGGAGTTCCTTGTGCTATGCAGTAGGTCTTGATTAGTTATCTGTTTTGTACACGGTTGTATGTATGTGTCAATCCAGACCTTCCATTTTATCCCTCCCCCTCTCCCTCCTCTGGTAACCATACATTTGTGTTCTACATCTGTGACTCTGCTTCTTACAGATAAGCTCACTTGTAGCCTTTTACAAGGTTCTACATATAAGCCATAGCATGTAATATTTGTCTTTCTCCATCTGACCTGCTTCACTTAGAATAACTGTTAATACTTTCTGAGGATGACCTCTTGGCTGGAACTGAAGAAGAGGGGAGAGGGAAGGAGTCAAAGACAAGCACTGACCGGTGCTCAGTTGGAGGGTCTGGTTTTGTGGGAGGGCTGGGGGCTGGTTTTGGTCATGTGTACTGGTGTGTGTGCAGGCAGCTGTGATGAATACAAGTGAGTCAAACCATCTCAAGACTCAATGCAAATGGCAGAGGGAATGCACAGCTCTGAGTCAGTGAAGATTGATTTTTTTGTTTTTTTTTGACTGATTTGTCAGAACTGAGTTAGATACTAGCAGGGATGTTTAATCTGTCCCTTTTCCTTTTTCTCTTCTTGGTTTCTCTTAGATTTCTTTTGTGGATAACGATGGATAGCAGTGGCTCGTGTTGACTGAGTGGTTCCTACTAGGCACATAAGAAGTACAGTGACCTTTACAGTGAGCACATTGAGTAGATGTTATCATTATTCCTGTTTCACAGATGGAGGGAGGAGTGAGGAATAGAGAGCTTAAGTAAATCGTCCAAGACACATGGGTAATAAATGGCAGCAGGAAGATCTAAATCCAAGCAGTGGACTTGATCCCCAACCTCCTGTGATTGGGGGTGCTTCCTTACATATTTAACAGTTACCTAAAGGCAAAGATGTCATTCTTGGACTCAGGTGGACCACCCTGAACGATTACAGAGTTTGTGCATAACAGTCTAATGAGGAAAGAAGAGCTTTGCTTATATTTCTTCAGGCCCTGTGACCACAGGAAACAGTGAGAAGTCTACATCTTCAGTGCTAATGCAGGAATTGTGAAAGTTTCTGGCATGCATCTGGTTCCATTGCAATTAACCACTGACTAGTTAGGAAAAGGCTTGGAGTCTTAGACAAATTATTTAACTTCTTTGTTATCATTCCCTCTTTTGTAAGATGGGTACATTAATAACCAATACTTCTGAAAGTTATTCTCAAGTTTAAATAAAATACACTTAATCAAATATTTATGCTTGCCTCACTCTTAAGTAATCTCAAAATGATGGCTATTGGCTATTCTAGGCCTTTATTTTCTCATTTTTTAAATGATGGAAAGTTAACCTCAAGCTAGGTTAACACATTTAGTGCACATTTCCAGAAATGTGCTCACTAAAATAAAAAGGGTTAAGGAAAAAAATATGTAAGCATATAAAAAATACTAGCACCTTTTGTTACAGGCCTTGGGATTCTAGGCTGACCAAACTGAGGGTACTTGTTACTCTGTTTAATCAAATATCTTTCATTGATTCCCCCTCCATCTTGCTGTGCACCTGCAATCAATAGCAGTCTTTATGGGTCCTGTTCTTCCATTTCCCCAGTCATCATGCATTATATGTCTTTGGGTGATGCTGGAAAATTCTCACTATTCAGAGTCAGATGGATGGTATTGCTTGCCTCAGAGCTAGAGGCTTTCCTAGCAGGGCCTCGAGGTTGATGTACAGCTATTATAGAGGTGTGGGAATCACTTTCCTCCCTGGGAAGTTCCCCTGGGCTGGCCTTGGTCCTGAGAAGCAGTCTCACCTATACTCCTTTCCTACTCCACAAAGGAGCTCCAGCTTTCCAGGCACCAATTATTGACAAGACGGTCTTTTCTCCATTGTCTATTCTTGCCTCCTTTGTTACAGATTAATTGAACATAGGTGCCTGGGTTTAGCTCTGGATTTTGTATCCTGTTCCATTGACCTGTGTTTCCATTTGTGTGCCTGTGCCAGTATTATACTGTCTTGCTTACTGTAGGTTTGTAGTATCCTTTGAAGTCAAGCAGCCTGATTCATTCAGCTCTTTTTCTTTCTCAGAATAGTTTTGACTATTCAGAGTCTATTGTATTTCTATATAAATAAAAAAAATTTTTTTTGGTTATAGTTCTTGAAAAATGCCATTGGTAACTTCAAAGGGATTGTGTTGGAACTGAGGGATTCCCCAGGTGATACAGTGGTGAAGAATCCACCTGCCAATGCAGGAGACTTGCGAGGCACAGGATATGTGGGTTTGATCCCTGGGTCTGGAAGACCCCTTGGAGTAGGAAATGGCAACCCACTCCAGTATTCTTGCCTGGAAAAATTCCATGGGGTCACAAAGGGCCAAACACGACTGAGCACATACACATTGAATCTATAGACTGCTTTGAGTATCACAGTCGTTTTGACAGTATTGATGCTTCTAGTCCAAGAGCATGGCATATCTTTCCATCTGTCTCTGTCATCTTTGGTGCTTTTCATCAGCAGCTTATAGTTTTCAGAGCACAGGTCTTTTGCCTCCTTCAGTAAGTTTATTCCTAGGTATTTCATTCTTTTTGATGCAATGATAAATGGGATTATTTCCTTAATTTCTCTTTCTGATCTTGTGTTGTTAGTGTATAGAAATGCAAGAGATTTCTGTATATTAATTTTGTATTGTGGAACTTTACCAAATTTATTGAAAAGCTCTAGTAGCTTTTGGTAGCATCTTTAAGAATGTCTATGTATAGTATCATGTTATCTGCAAACAGTCACAGTTTTACTTCTTTTCCAGTTTGGATTTCTTTTATTTCTTTTTCTTCTCTGAATGCCATGGCTAGACTTCCAAAACTATGTTGAATAAACGTGGTGAGAGAAGACATCCTTGTCTTGCTCCTGATCTTAGAGGAAGTGCTTTCAGCTTCTCACCGTTGAGCATGTTAGCTACAGGTTTGTCACGTATGGTCTATATTATGTTGAGGTAGGTTCCCTCTATGCCCACTTTCTGAAAAGTTTTTATCATAAATGGGTGTTGAATTTTGTCAAAAACTTTTTCAGCATCTATTATCATATGGTTTTTATTCTTCAGTTTGTTAATATGGTACATCACAATGTTTAATTTGCAGATATTAAAAAAATATTTGCATCCCTGTGATAAATCCCACTTGATTGTGATGTATCATTTTAAATGTATTGTTGGATTCAGCTAGCTAGCATTTTGTTGAGGATTTTTGCACCCATGTTAACCAGAGCTATTGATCTGTAATTTCTTAAAAGTACAAGAAACAAAAAAGCTGTAAAAATCACAGACTCTTGGAGGCTAAACAATATGCCACTAAACAACCAATGGACCACTGAAAAAATCGAAGAGGAAATTTAAAAAATGGAAATGAAAGTATAACGATCCAAAACCTATGGGATGCAGTAAAAGCAGTGCTAAGAGGGGACATATTAGTGATCAGTGCAAAGAAATAGAGGAAAACAATAGAATGGGAAAGACTAGAGAGCTCTTCAAGAAAACTGGAGATACTAAGGGAACATTTCATGCAAAGATGGGCTCAATAAAGGACAGAAATGGTATGAACTTAACAAAAGCAGATATTAAGAAGAGGTGGTAAGAATACACAGAACTATACAGACAAGATCTTCATGACCTGATAACCACCATGGTGTGTTCACTCATCTAGAGCCAGACATCCTGGAATGAGAAGTCAAATGGGCCTTAGGAAGCATCACTACGAACAAAGCTAGTGGAGGTGATAGAATTCCAGTTGAGGTCTTTCAAATCCTTAAAGATGATGCTGTGAAAGTGCTGTACTCAATATGCCAGCAAATTTGGAAAACTCAGCAGTGGCCACAGGACTGGAAAAGGTGAGTTTTCATTCCAGTCCCAAAGAAAGGTAATGCCAAAGCATGCTCATACTACGGCACAATTGCACTCATCTCACATGCTAGCAAAGTAATGCTCAAAATTCTCCAAGCCAGGCTTCAACAGTATGTGAACTGTGAACTTCTAGATGTTCAAGCTGGTTTTAGAAAAGGCAGAGGAACCAGAGATCAAATTGCCAACATCGGTTGGATCATCGAAAAAGCAACAGAGTTCCAGAAAAACATCTATTTCTGCTTTATTGACTATGCCAAAGCCTTTGACTGTGTGGATCGCAACAAACTGTGGAAAATTCAAGAGATTGGAATACCAGACCACCTGACCTGCCTCCTGAGAAATCTGCAAGGAGGTCAAGAAGCAACAGTTAGAACTGGACATGGAATAACAGACTGGTTCCAAATTGGGAAAGGAGT
Source organism: Ovis aries (assembly GCF_016772045.2). NCBI lineage: Eukaryota > Metazoa > Chordata > Mammalia > Artiodactyla > Bovidae > Ovis > Ovis aries. Next base: position 8,651,100 of record NC_056055.1, on the reverse strand, counting down.
ACATCAAGGCTGTATATTGTCACCCTGCTTATTCAACTTATATGCAGAGTACATCATGTGAAATGCTGGACTGGATGAAACACAAGGTGGAATCACGATTGCTGGGAGAAATATCAATAACCTCAGATATGCAGATGACACCACGCTTATGGCAAAAAGTGTAGAGGAACTAAAGAGACTCTTGAAAGTGAAAGAAGAGAGTGAAAAAGTTGGCTTAAAGCTCAACATTCAGAAAACGAAGATCATGGCATCTGGTCCCATCACTTCATGGCATAGATGGAGAAGCAATGGAAACAGTGAGAGACTTTATTTTTCTGAGCTCCAAAATCACTGCAGATGGTGACTGCAGCCCTGAAATTAAAAGACCCTTGCTCCTTGAAAGAAAAGTTGTGACCAACCTAGACAGCATATTAAAAAGCAGAGACATTACTTTGCCCACAAATGTCCGTCTAGTCAAAGCTATGGTTTTTCCAGTAGTCATCTATAGATGTGAGAGTTGGAATATAAAAAAAGCTGAGTGCTGAAGAATTGATGCTTTTGAACTGTGATGTTGGAGAAGACTCTTGATAAACCTTTAGCCAGATACACCAGAAAAAAATGGAGAGTGCTCAAATCAATAAAATCAGAAACGGAAAAGGGGAAGTTACAACTGATAGCACAAAAAATACAAAGAATCATAAGAAACTATTACAAGCAATTCTGTGCCGATGAAATGGAGAACCTAGAAGAAGTGGATTAGTTCTTAGAAAGGTACAGTCTTCTAAGACTGAACAAAGAAGAAATAGAAAATATCAACAGACTAATCACTTCAGTAATGAAACTGAAACTGTTATTAATAAACTAAAAGTCCAGGACCTGATGGCTTCACAGGCAAATCCTATCAGACATTTAGAGAGGAGGTAACACCTATCCTTCTGAAACTGTTCCAAAATATTGCAGAGGAAGGAACACTCCTAGTCTCATTCCATGAGGCCACCATCACCTGATACCAAAGCCAGACAAAGATATCAAAAATACCTTCTGGTTTTATCTCCTTTAATATGACTTTTAGGTGTTTGCTGGAAGATAGGCAGGGAAAGGGAAGTCAGAAGGAGCTGCAACCCCCACCATCAGCCTGACAGTTTTGAAGTGGCCTCTTGATGTGGAAGCTCTGCAGTGCTGAGTGATTCAGCCCAGCGAGAAGAGTGAAACTGGACTTAAGACACTACATCCTTATCCTCCCACAGTCAGCCTGACCCTAATAAATGTCAAGCTTATCTGAGTAGCTGCTCGTCCATAACTCAGGATTCATCCACAGCACACTTTGTCAAGTTGAAAAGAGCTAAGAGATCATCCTGCTCAAATCAGAGATAAGAAACGGAGGCCCAGGGTGTTGCCTTCTCTGCCCACACACTATGAATCGTGGTTAGCTGGGGCTAAACTCCAGGTCTGCTCAGTCTATACTGTTTCTCATAGTGGCAGCAGCTTGTTGAGATTTCTGTAAGACCCACAGACATCAAAGAAGTTTATAGCCTCAAAAATTCTTCACATAGATCGAGAGTTTTCTCCTTAGGAAAGACTCAGAAAGGTGCTTGGGAGGGGCAAGCAGACACTTGATTTACAAACTCTGTATCTCTTTCTCCTGTTTCCCTCTGGTTTTCATTTGCCTCAGTGATCTCACCCAAGGGAGTTTTGGTGTGTCGGGACCAGAGGCTCCCTGTAGTGAGATGTCAAGCAACTTTTCCCGACACTGTCTCAAAGAGTGGCCTCCGTAGGGGAAGTTCAAAGGCTTTCTAAAGGCCTTGGAACACCTGCCCAGGCTAGGACTGACTTGGCTTGCAGATGAGTGGTATACAGGAGTGTTCTTCTGAGAGTATAGGTACATGACTCACAGCTAGAGGCAGATGATAGATGATTTCCTCCATGAAAATACTTTATAAGGAAATTACGGTGAAGACTTGATAATCCCCATGGACAGGAGGGAGCGGGGGCTGGGATGAGTCAGTGAGACAGCTGCATTGTAGCAGACTAGCTGAGGGGTGCTTGCCCTGAAGTCTGTTCTGCCAGGAGCTCCTCTAAGCTAGTATAGTATTGCCAGTGCGGATTCTTCCGGGAGCCTGGTGTAGTGAGCAGAAATTAGTAGTACACGATTGTTTTCCAAAGAAGAAGTGCTTTGGCTCTCTGGCAAGTTGCAATCTTGTCTGCACACTTAATCAGTAGGTGATTCATATAAAGTTACTGGTATTTGATGATGTTTTACCTACAAAAATGGCACTTACCTATTAGTGCAACTGATGAGCTCAGACCTTGCTAAGATCTCTGCACCATGATGGGGTACGGAAGGAGCAGAGCCACTCACTTCCAGGGCCGTGGGCTTGCACAGTAAGAATACCTGTCATGGCCAGAGAGGAACGAGGCATGTAACTGGTTCTCAGATGGTCTGGGCCATGTAAGAGCCCCTTAACTCCTGAAGAAGCCAGCAGGTAAGAGAAACAATGTCCAACACAGCTGAAATTAAGTTTTGCCAGTTATTTGGGTTTTATATTTTGTCAGTTACTTTGGTGAAAACTTAGCACAGAAAGGCATGCTTGAGAGACATGAAGAGAAATAGAGAAATGTTTCTTATGCTCCAGTACTATGTTGCACCTCCTACTGGGTTATATACGTAAACCTGTCAACTTATGGCCAGCCACAGAAATGCTAGTTGTCTAGTTTCTTCCCATGGAGAATAATCACAAATGACATAATAGACTCTTCCTGTTTTCAGGGAAGTCGCATGATAATTAGAGAGAGAAAACCTACAGGTATGCCATCCTTTCCAGTGCCTGAACATTCTGCTTTGAAGGATCTTTCTCTTTAGCTAGGAAGTATTTGTTGCTTAATTAACTGTTTCCTTTAAGCACCAGTTCCCTTCTTCACAGGTGCTGAGACCAGAGGATGAAGAGTTTATCTCCAAGATTTCTGAGCCCCTCTTTTTTGTCTCTCTAACCCAAAGAATCCAATAGGAACATCTGGCTTCCTTTGGGAAACTGAGAAGAATGCCCAGTGTCAAAATCATTCTCTCAGTCTTAAATGGCCCAACAGGATTTAACTATCATGTTTAACCAGAAAGGAAATCAGTCCTGAATATTCAGTGGAAGGACTGATGTCGAAGCTGAAACTCCAGTACTTTGGCCACCTGATGTGAAGAGCTGACTCATTTGAAAAGACCCTGATGCTGGGAAAGATTGAGGACAGGAGGAGAAGGGGATGACAGAGGATGAGATGGTTGGATGGCATCACCGACTCAATGGACATGAGTTTGAGTGAACTCTGGAAGCTGGTGATGGACAGAGAGGCCTAGTGTGCTGTAGTCCATGGGGTCACAAAGAGTTGGACACGACTGAGCAACTGAACTGAACTGAACTTAAACAGTTGTTGGCACTCCATAGATATTTATTTTATGAAAGGTTGAATTTAATTATCTTTGAAGTGCAAAGTCAGAAATGGAAAATCTGGCTCACAATTTTTCTTTGTAAATGCGGCCAATTTAATTTAATACAGTTATTGATTGCCTGCGTTTGTCTGAAACAGCAGAAGTAACAACTTGAATCTTCTGTTTCTGATGGTTGGATGTTGTGTGAGCAGAGTTGGCAACCACTAGGGTTTCTGAGGCTTAGAACTTGTGACATGGAAGAAAACTGAGTGGCGACTTTGTCTGAGTTCTAATTTGGCCGATGGATGCCCTCTAGGGCCTTGATATCTTTATTTTACACATTTTATTGATCAGACTTGGGCATGTATCCCACCTTGGGACCATTCATGGGGATTAAAAGGTGATCCATTCAGCTCTGAAGTAGTTTATAGACTCACAGGGAAGACAGGTACAGAATTGGGTAATTGCAAAACAGTGTGATGTATGCTTAGGGTGAAAGGCCCCCTAAGAGACGATGATAGGGACACAGAAGAATAGAGAATCTAATCACTCCATTGCTTGAATATCTCCAGTGTCAGGAAACTCATTATCTTAGAAGAAAATAGAAAGAATGCATTGATGTCTATGATTCACTCAACATTTTTAAAATGAGTGCCTACTATGTGCTGGGCTTCCTGGGTAGTGCTAGTGGTAAAGAACCTGCTTGCCAGTACAAGAGATGTAAGAGACATGGGTTCAATCCTTGAGTCAGGAAGATCCCGGGAGGAGGGCATGGAAACCGGCATCAGTATTCTTGCCTGGAGAATCGCTTGGACAGAGGAGCATGGTGGACTACAGTCCATGGGGTCACTAAGAGCGGGGCATGACTGAAGTGACTTAGCACACAGGTACTACTATGTGCCAAGTACTATGTCAAGTGCTGGAGAGGCAGCGAATAGAAGAGATACAGCTCCCACTCTTAAAGGGCTTTCAAAATCATGGGTAAGAGCTCCATTAAACATGTAAATATACAAATAAGCACAAACTTACAAACAGTCGTGACTGTGATGAAAGAAAAGTCAGGTAGCTGTAGGACATTCTAAGTTGGTTCCTATTACCTGGTCTCAGTTCACTGTTGAGAGGTGAGTGTCTTAACCTCTATCCTGCTGAGGAGTTAGCTGAGGATCCCAGCTGTAAATTGCCTTGCCCCAAACCACACAACTGGTAAGTGTCAGAGGCAGGGATTAGAACCCAGGATTGTCCAATGTCAAGTACATGCTTTCAACTCCAAGTCTTCACTGAGGAGCCTCACGGTATATGGGCCACCTCACTTGGGGACAGATAATTGGAAACAGAGTCATCAAAGCTTATTCTTTTTCTTCAGCATGCTGTTATGTGCCTTTAACATGTGCCACCAATTAAGGGGTTAATTATGTACTTTTCTGGTGGTGATTTATAAGTGGGATTTGTTTAAGTAAAGCATGGAAAGTCTGATTCTTTCACTCAAATCCACCTACCTTCTGTCTAGGCTGATGCTGAATGTAGACAGTCTCATTAAATACTCACTGGTTTAAATCACAGGCTTTGGAATTTTTATAACATTGCATACAGATTCTGCAATAATGGACTGAGATAACACAATGGCTCTGAATTCGGGCTTTAAATCATGCAAACCTGGGTTCAAATCCCAGCTCAGTCACTTGTAAGCTGTATGCTCCTGGGAAAGACTTTTCACCTCCCCAGGTCCCAGTGTCTTCATGTGTAAAGCAGAGATAAGAACACCTATGCTCAGGCCTGTCATTAGGAGTCCATGAGATGCCCTGCTTAGACACATGTTAGGATATAGAACTGCTGAATAGTTGGCGATGATCATTACGTTTGTATTTGCCTATTTATTGAACATGTATCAACTGAATGAACAAACGAAGCTAACTCCCAGCTTTTTATTTCACTTCTAAAACTAGAAAAGGAGTTGGAGACTTACTGTATTTTACTTTTTCCCTGAATTCTTACCCCTGCCTTTAATAGGAAGAGGTCCGGTTTGTTTCATTCTTCAGTTTATGCCCATGGTTTTCTGTAGGGGGTGATCTTGCACCCAGGGGGCTTTTGGAAATGACTGGAGACACGTTTGGCTGTCACACCTTGGGGAGAAAGTGTTACTGGAAACTAATGGGTAGAAACTGGAGATGCTAGTGAATATCTTGCAAGGTACAAGACAGCCCCCTACTAATAGCAAAGAATTATCCAAACCAAATATGTCAGTACTGGCGAGACTGGGAAATCCTGGTTTATGCTCTCCAGCAGCATACACACACACACACACGCCCCACCATATGCACACTTACACACACCCACGTCTCTGCTTGGGAGCTCCAGGATGATGTCATGCCGGGGAGACCCACACGAGCCTGCGGTGAGACACAGTGCGCATGGGGAACCTCACCATTTCCGTGCAGACCCCTCACCTCCCCGTCGCCGCCGTCTCATATCCTGCTCTGGTCCCCTGTGGGACCAGAGGGAAACCTCACAGCAGATGGGGTTTCGCTTAGTCACATTCTCTGTGGCCAGATCCGATTACATCAACAGCAGCTCTGGGTCAGACACCCACAGTTGCCTGATGCTCCCCAGGCTGGCCTTTCACCTTCCAAGGTCCGAACTCATCCCAAGACAGGCTAGGAGACGAGTACCTTTGCAACTCTATCTATTGAAAGGAAGAAAGCTGAGAAATAGAAGCAAGTCAAAACGTATCATTATCCTCTTTTGAAGGGCAAGACATTTCTGTCTGTGTATTTTTTTGTGTTTGTCGTGACAGGGACGTATTCAGCAACTTTTAAAAAATAAGTATATGAAAGATAGAAATCTTGAAGGTATTTGTATTTCATAGGAAAGAGAATGAATGGGTACTAGTTATGAGCATTCATAATATTCCAAGAGCTGTGTTATGTGTTTAACAAATGCTGTCTCCTGTAATTCTAAGACAGTGATGTGCAGATTAGCATCTCCACTTGAGAGCTGAAAAAATAGGTAGAAATTCAGAAGCTACCAAGAGGCAAAGCCTGGATTCCAGCCTCACTTCCTTTGAGGGCTGAGTCTTGACAACTTAGCCAGATGCTGCTCTTTAATGAGGAGAGAGCTGATTTCTGGCAGAAAACATGGCTAGTCCAGGGCTTCCCAAGTGGCGCCAGTGGTAAGGAACCTGCCGACTAATGCAGGAGATGCATGAGATATAGGTTCGATCCTTGGGTTGGGGAGATCTCCTAAAGAAGGGAATGGCAACCTGCTCCAGTATCCTTGCCTGAAAAACTCCATGGACAGAAGAGCCTGGCCCTGGATAGAGGAGCCTGGCTGGCTACAGTCAGTGGGGTCGCCAAAGAGTCGGATAGGACACAGCAACTAAACAACAGTGACGACTGCATGCTCACCTATGGTGCGTGCATTTATTCAGACCTTCTGACCTTCCAAAAATGACACTGTCCACTTGGGAGCAGGGGGTTTCATGGCATGTCATGGCAGCGCCCATGACTGGCCGTGGTGAGAACACGCTGTTTGTCCATGGTGACCGGAGCACCACCGGTACCCCCTGTGCGTGTCACTAGGCACTTCCCCAATCACCTGCCCTCCTGGCTGCAGTCCACATACGATCTCTGCCACCTGTTCTCACAGAAAAATGGGAGCCACAGAGGGCTCTGAGCTCTACCCTCGTGAGGACCACTCTCTGATTCCCACAGGCTCTCTGATTCCCACAGGCTCTCTGATACAAGGATGTCCTTGCCTCCCTCTCTCCGAGGAGAAACTATCGATGGGCTGTTTCCACTCTTCACAGAAGGAGGCTGAGTCCCCGGAGCAGCCCCTCCCGTCTTACCTCTCTCTAGCTTTCAGCATTCTCGGGAGAGACTGAAGATGAAGATGCGCTGGGAACTAGAATCTCAGGCTCTCGTTTGTACTCTATTTTTGGATAGGAAGCAGAGCCACATGGAAAAGATTTGATAATGTTAACAAATGACACAATAGCAACTTGATGAGCCAGTAAGTGTTTCTTTCCAGGCTCAAATGATGTGCCTCAGTTACACAGACTTCAGGGAAAACGGCTTTCTCACCGTATCTAAAATGCCACTTCATCTTCTGATGCTCAGGGCAAATGCCACCTGCTCTGTAAATTATTCCTCAGTATTCAGTTCAGAACGTTTCTCCCTATTTAACTTGTCTCTATTCCTTGATGAGGATTCTCTAGGCAAGAACATTGGAGTGAGCTGCCATGCCCTCCTCCAGGGGATCTTTCCAATCCAGGGATTGAACCCAGCTCTCCCGAATAGCAGGCGGATTCTTTACTGTCTGAGCCACCAGAGAAGCCCAAGAATACACCTGGATCCTCAGTGATGATTTCCAGATGTGTCTCTCTCATGAGATTAGAAAATAAGGTAACACTTATTACGAGCCCACAGGTGTCAGGCACTGAGATAATTCTTCTACACATTGTTTCATGGAATCTTCTCAAATTGACTGTGGATAAACAGTAGAAGCTTCCATGGTGGCTTAGTGGTAAAGAATCTGCCTATAACACAGGACGCTTGGGTTCGATCCCTGGTTGGGGAAGATCCCTGGGAGAAGGAAATGGCAACCCACTCCAGTATTTTTGCCCAGGAAATCCCATGGACGGAAGAGCCTGGTGGTCTACAGTCCATGGGATTGCAAGAGTCAGACACAACTTAGCGACTAAACCACCACCACAGACATTACTAGATCCGTATAAATGGAAGTTCCTAGGTGTTAAACTCCATGAAGACTTTAAAAAGTATGTCTTCATCTAGATCTGTGTACTCCACCAGTATGGCACAACGGGTCCTCAAAATGGTAGGAACAAAATATGTTTTCCTGAAATCCTTGGAATTCTTCCTTTCCTTACTCCCTAGCCTTACAACATCCATCAAAGCCCATTTTATATTTAGAAAATGGTGCTAGGAAAGCTCAACAGTGGGGTAATCAAGGAGTCAGAACACTCAACATCTTGGACCACTGCCAGGGCATTTCCCACAGGAGGTGCATTGTTCTGTGCTTCATCATGATAGAAAGAACGTTCAGTGACATCATGATATATTTTAGAATCAGATTTGCAAAACTTCTTCCAAACAGCTGTGTGTCACAGTGTAGGAAGGGCCTGGACATCTGGACCACCTTGTGTTCAACCTCTGTTCATCTTCTTTCCTGACCTTTAGCGAGCCCAGTGTCTTTCTCTTGATGAAATGGCTCATGAAACACAAGCCCTCCCCAGTTTCGGAAAATCCTCAAACATCTGCTTCTAAGTGTGTGAGTGTCTGCGTGCGTACGTGTGTTTTCGGGAAAGGGAGGGAAGAGTGAGGAAATGATTTCCACTCAGTAGTCTGGGGTCCAATGTATTGGAAAACTGCACCCCCCTCCCAAGAAATATTACAAGAACTCTTCCTTTGTAGAGTTTGGAGTAGATTTCTTTCTGAATTTGGAAAAGCGGGTGTGAAAAATCCATCATGTTCTCATCCATAGTCAGAGGCCTGTTCAGACCTTCAAAACTGCAGAGGGAGTGTTTGTTAGCCCCTGTTTTCAATTAGATGAGTTAGTTCCCCTGCTAAGGGAATGCGTTCCCATAGAGGAGATGAAGCTGCTTTTACCATCCCTGGGAGAGGGAGGCTGGGGTGGTCCTGATGAGTTGAAAGTGAAAGTGAAATTCACTCAATCATGTCCATCTCTTTGCGACTCCATGGACTATACAGTCCATGCAATTCTCTAGGCCAGAATACGGGAGTGGGTAGCCATTCCCTTCTCCGGGGGATCTTCTCAACACAGGAATTGAAGCCAGGTCTCCCGCATTGCAGGCAGATTCTTTACCAACTGAGCCACCAAGGAAGCCCAATGCAAGTTTATCAATGCAAGTACACAGCATCCATTGTGAGAACACAGAGCATCCATTGGGCTACCCAAGTGGCTCAGCAGTAAAGAATCTGCCTGCCACTGTGAGAGACACAGGAGATGAGGGTTTGATCTCTGGATCAGGAAGATCCCTGCAGGAGGAAAAGGCAACCCACTCCAGTATTCTTGCCTGGAAAATTCCATGGACAGAGGAGCCTGGTGGGCCAGAAGTACATGGGGTCAGAAAGAATTGGACACGACTCAGTGACAAAGGACATGTAGCATCCATTATGAGGTGAACTTGACAATGAAGGTATTTATCCATTTATTTAATTCATATTTGCTGATCACAGGCAGTGTGTTTAGCATTGTTCTAGGTGGTAGAGAATTTAGATGAACGGAGGGGCTTGTCCTTAACAGGCATCTAGCCCAGAAGAGGAGACAAATAAGTAACAATTGTAATTCATGGGACAGGGCACCATGAGAGAGCAAGCAGAGGTTGTAGATGCAAGGGGGAGAAGTCTTACTAGAGAGGGTGACACCTGAACAGAATCTTGACTATGCTTTAGAGTATGGAGGAGAGGGGAAGAAGGCAGAGGGATGGGCCCACCAGGTATGGAGCTGAGAAACAGCAACACCTTCTAGGAATCTTAGACGAGTGAGGGTAGGGGGAAGACTGGTGGGGAGGCTAGTTGGCAGGCTCTCATGCAGGGCTCTTGAGAGCCAAGTGAAGGATTTCCAACTCTTCTCCTGCAAGTGAAATTCACTCAGTCATGTCCATCTCTTTGCAACTCCATGCAATTCTCTAGGCCAGAATGCTGGAGTGGGTAGCCGTTCCCTTCTCCAGAGCTGATGATGGGCCATTCCAGGGTGTCAACAGGAAAAGGATAAGGGGAAAGTCAGGCTGTAGAAACATCATCCTGGCTGCAGAGTGAAGGGAGATCAGTGAGGGGCAGTCATAGTCAAGTAAGAAGAGGTGATGGCTGTCTGGACCAGAGTGGGAGCTGTGGAGATGGAGGACATTGGGAAGATTTTATTTATGCTCTCTCTCTTTAGTCCCTCAGTCATGTCCGACTCTTGTGACCACATGGACTGTAGCCTGCCAGGCTCCTCTGTCCATGGGATTCTTCAGGCAAGAATGCTAGAGTGGGTTGCCATTTTCTTCTCCAGGGCATCTTCCTGACCCAGGTATTGAACCTGGGTCTCCTGCACTGCAGGCAGATTCTTTACCAAGTGAGCTATTATTTACACTAAAGACATGCTTATCAGGACTTGGTGACTGAACGGATGTGGGGGATAAAGTAGAGAGAAGCAGCATCCTGGACTGGGGGCCCAGCGGATGGTGATGCCATTCACCAAAATGGGATCAGGAAAAGAGCAACAATGACCTCTGTGTGGGTCTGGTCATTTCAGGTCAGTGTGGCAAAGGGTTTCTCAGTGAGCCTGGCCTGAGCCAGACACATGCCCACGCTCCATTCTTCTCCAGAAGAGGCCTGTGAGAACATACACAGAACTGCTTCACTTGACTTGGAGCCAAGGATAAACCACATTGATCTCTAGAGACACTCACTCTCCCCACTGGTTTGGTGTGTTTTTCTTCTCATGGTGTGTAACAGGCATCCTGATAGTCATAGAGAGACACTTGGTGGTTACGTGCATGTAAGCCAGACTGCTTGGGTTTGTAAATAGTCTAATTCTTATCTAGTTCTTATTGCTATGTGACCTCAGGCAAGTTACTCAACCCATCTGTAACTCAGGGACCACATCATTAATGTGGGGATCTAGTTTCTACTTGGCAGATTAGTTATATAGAAAAAAAAAAAAATTTAGAAACACATGTAAGGGAGTAGGTACCTGATAAACACTGATGAAACAGATAAATAGTTCTAACCTATTTTTGGCTCATTTTCTTTTCTTCTCAGTATAAAACATGAATATTTTATTTTATACTGGATATATGCATTTCATGTATTCAGAGTTCTGCTTTTTTTTTTTTGTAAGAGAGGGAAAGGAGTTGAGAGGTCAATTAAGGGGTTTTTTCTTGCGGAGAATCTGCTTGTTTGCAGTGCTGGGTTAGGCCTTCGTTCACATTTCCAACCCGTGGTGACCTAGAATTATCACACACAAATTCTGAGCTAGGCATGCCTTTTCCCCCAGCTTGAAAGATCAAATCCAAACTCCAGATGCCTGAGGAGGGCTTTCAACGCCATTTGCAACCTATTGTCAGTGTGTTTCTTGTTCTTCATCTCCTGTTCTTGCCTCCTACATGCATGTTCTACTCTCTACTTTAGCCATGATAGAATCTCCATTCTTCAAATGACACAACCCTACAGGCTTTCATGTCAAAATGTGTTCTATGCCGTATACCAGGACCGCCCTTACTTCTCACTTCTTCATTAAGATCGTGCTCAGATATCAACGACCTCTTGTTGAATTAATCACCCCACCTCCTCTGATCCCCAGCATTTTGAGGATTCTTCTACTATAATGCTTACTAAGAATATCTTGGGGCTTCCCTGGTGGCTCAGATGGTAAAGAATCTGCCTGCAGTGAAGAAGACCTGGGTGCAATTCCTAGGTCATGAAGATCCCCTGGAGGAGGGCATGGCAACCCACTCCAGTATTCTTGCCTGGACAATCCCATGGACAGAGGAGCAGGGCAGGCTACAGTCCACCAGGTCGCGAAGAGTCAGACATGACTAAGTGACTAAGCATGCACATACAGAGTATCCTAATTTGTTCACAGGTTTGTCTTCCCCTAAGTAAACCATTAGCACTTCAAGGGCAGAACCTAAGTCTGCTTGGCCTTGAAGTAACATATCCTAAGCTAAAACTCGGAACAAAGTGAGTGTTGGGGTACGCTTACTGAATATGAGCAGTGGATAAATAAACTCCATTTTAAAATAGAAACAACTTACTTTGCCTTCACCCCAGCTCTACAATCTGCCAAGAAAAGGAGAGTATCTGGAATTGACCTAAGAAGGAAAGGAGATCCTAAGATATAGTACAGATATTTACTGCTTTACTTGTGTTTCCAGATAAGGCATTGAATCTAAGACACTGACATTATTTACTGTATCTAAGGAGATATTTTTTAACCTCTCAACAAAGACCCAGGGCTTAAAAATCTTAATTTTTCTAATGCAAGTTGTTGTTGATATTCAGTTGCTCGGTTATGTATGACTCTGCGACCCCATGGACTGCAGCACGCCAGGCTTCCTTGTCCATCACCAACTCCTGGAGCTTACTCAAATTCGTGTCCATTGAGTCAGTGATGCCATCCAACCATCTCATCCTCTGTTGTCCCCTTCTTCTCCTGCCTTCAATCTTTCCCAGCATCAGGGTCTTTTCTAATGAGTCAGTTCTTCGCATCAGGTGGCCAAAGTATTGGAGCTTCAGCTTCAGCATCAATCATTCTAATGAATATTCAGGACTGATTTCCTTTAGGATGGACTGGCTGGATCTCCTTGCAGTCCAAAGGACTCTCAAGAGTCTTCTCCAACACCACAGTTCAAAAGCATCAATTCTTCAGTGTTCAGCCTTCTTCACAGTCCAACTCTCACATCCATACACGACTACTGGGAAAACTATAGTTTTGACTAGATAGACTTTGTTGGCAAAGTAATGTCTCTGCTTTTTAATACACTGTCTGAGTTTGTCATAGCTTTTCTTCCAAGGAGCAAGCATCTTTTAATTTCAGGGCTGCAGTCACCATCTGCAGTGATTTTGGAGCTCAAAAAAATAAAGTCTCTCACTGTTTCCATTGTTTCCCCATCTATTTGCCATGAAGTGATGGGACCAGATGCCATGATCTTAGTTTTCTAAATGTTGAGTTTTAAGCCAGCTTTTTCATGTTCCTCTTTCACTTTCATCAAGAGGCTCTTTAGTCTTTCTTAGCTTTCTGCCATAAGGGTGGTGTCATCTGCATATCTGAGCTTATCAATATTTCTCCCAGCAATCTTGATTCCAACTTGTGCTTCATCCAGCCTGACATTTTGCCTGATATACTCTAAGTTAAACAAGCAGGGTGGCAATATACAGCCTTGACATACTCCTTTCCCAATTTGGAAAAGTGAAAGTGAAGTCACTCAGTCGTGTCCGACTCTTTGCGACCCGTGGACTGTAGCCCACCAAGCTCCTCCGTCCATGGGATTCTCCAGGCAAGAATACTGAAGTGGGTTGCCATTAATTGGAACCAGTCCATTGTTCCATGTCCAGTTCTAACTGTTGCTTCTTGACCTGCATGTAGGTTTTTCAGAAAGCAGGTAAGATGGTCTGGTATTCCCATCTCTTAAAGAATTTTCCAGTTTGTTTTGATCCACACAGTCAAAGGCTTTCACTTAGTCAATGAAGCAGAAGTAGATGTGTTTCTGGAATTCTCTTGCTTTTTCTATGATCCAATGGATGTTGGCAATTTGATCACTGATTCGTCTGCCTTTTCTAAATTCATCTTGAGCATCTGGAATTTCTCAGTTCATGTACTGTTGAATCCTGGCTTGGAGAATTTTGAGCATTAGTTTGCTAGCATGTAAAATGAATGCAATTGTGCAGTAGTTTGAACATTCTTTGGCATTGCCCTTCTTTGGGGTTGGAATGAAAACTGACCTTTTCCAATGCAAGTTAGGGCACCCAGTTACAAAGGGTGACATGTGTCCAGAGTTAGAAACACTGGACTGGGATAGACAAATAGGCTCAGATTGAGTCCAATCTCAGCCCAACTTGACAAATAACATTTATGCTTAGAAAATGTGACATCCTCACTCTCCTCTTTACACAAGGCTAGTTCACTAGCAAATCATATCCCCTTGAACACCTAACATTTGATTTGACCCTATTATAATTAATGAAGAGTATTCACTCTAGTAAAATACAATGGTCTTTAGGAGTTTGTGAAAACTATGTACCTTTTAAAGTTGACAGATGTTTTTATTGTACATTTAAATAGTTGCAAAGGATAGAGCTTCAAATATATTAAAAATATGGTCATTTAAAAACAAAACTGTCATATCACTGTTTTAAATAGACTTAATGAAATCTAAATTCCATGGTGATTTGATACTATCATTCACCCATTATAAATATATGAATAAGATCTTCTTTAACATTTCAACATTTATGTATTTCCTTTTTCTCCTTAAATATGTATTTCAATTCCATTTCCTCCACAGGAATTGATCCTAATGTAGTATATTTTTATACATGAATGTCTTTCACTGACCATTTTATTATATCCTCTGAAATAAAATGTGTATAGATCAATATTAAAATTTTTTTAATGTTCTATAAGTGTAAGGTCCTAGCATAAAATTATTTCTTTTGGATTGAATTGTCTTAACAATTATTAGAAGTACTCAGTTGATCAATTTGCTATATTTATTGAAATTTTGATAAATGCTTATGACATGAAACAAAATTTTATTGGAAATGCTTTTCCAAGAGATGAATTTTTTCAATTAGATCATTTATCTGTTTATCCCAACTAGAGCCCTTGGAAAATCCTTGGGTACCTCTGACAGTATAGTACATAGCAGTTTGAAAATTGCTATATAAGATATGTTTTCTATAACTATATTCAGTCTCCCCAGAGAAGCAGCATGGTTGTAGACATATCAACAATAAGACAGCAATATTTACTATTGCTAGCACGAGATGGTATTATACAAATTCTACTCCTAGTTTTCATTTTTTGGCGGTAACTGTGAAGAAAGCTGAGTGCTGAAGAATTGATGCTTTTGAACTGTGGTGTTGGAGAAGACACTTGAGAGTCCCTTGGACTGCGAGGAGATCCAACCAGTCCATTCTAAAGGAGATCAACCCTGGGTGTTCTTTGGAAGGAATGATGCTAAAGCTGAAACTCCAGTACTTTGGCCACCTCATGTGAAGAGTTGACTCATTGGAAAGGACTCTCATGCTGGGGGGGATTGGAGGCAGGAGGAAAAGGGGACGACAGAGGATGAGATGGCTGGATGGCATCATCAACTCGATGGACATGAGTTTGAGTGAACTCCGGGAGATGGTGATGGACAGGGAGGCCTGGCATGCTGTGATTCATGGGGTCGCAAAGAGTCGGACATGACTGGGCGACTGAACTGAACTGAACTGAACTAAGAAACCTATTCACCAAAATAAATAAAAGAGAAAGGAGGATTTTTGTTAGAGCAGAGTTATAACCACCAACCTGGTTATATGCCCAAACTGAATAAGGATAATCATCAAAAAAAGCATTTTTAAGTAATTTCTCAACTGATATTTTAATTAGATTTTCATTCAGTTTCATTTTAACCAAAGCACTGAAAGTCATCTGATTTGCAAAATTTTACTGGATCATGAGTCATTCACTTTCAACAGTTACAACAGAATTTTGAATTGTACCTTTGTTTGGTCCCCTGGGTTTTTGATACCCCAAGGCAACTCAAGATGAATGAAACTTATGACTTCCTTTTGTAAAGTGGGAAAAAGGCATTTATGAAAAGGAAAATCCTTATCCTCAGATTCTCAACAGGGAATGAAAATGGAAGTTGAGAATCTGAAAATGTCCTTAAACCCAACTAGAGCCCTTGGAAAATCCTTGGGTACCTCTGACAGTATAGTACATAGCAGTTTGAAAATTGCTATATAAGATATGTTTCCTATAACTATATTCAGTCTCCCCAGAGAAGCAGCATGGTTGTAGAGATATCAACAATAAGACAGGAGTGCAAAGCAGCCAGAGGTCAAGTTCACATTGATTAATATGAACCAGTTTCTTTAACTCAGAAGTGGGAAAAACTAAACTGTGTTTTAACAATCTAGGTTGATGTCATGAATGAGCTAGGACTCAAATAAATCTGTGAATTATGGAAACATAAAATCAAATCTGGAATAAACTTCAGAGGTCATCTAGTCTGGAGAAGGTGATTAAACCTTATCTTTTATATCAACTTGTATTAACTGTAGGTGAACTGATCATATAACCATATCAGGAAGGATTCAGAGGATCTGTAGGAAAGAATGGCATGAGTGATTGGTTGTATCTGTTGGAGGAAGCAAGAAGATAAATGGTACTGATGCTCTGTATCTGCCATCCTTGAGTTGATCTGAGTACACATGGTCCCTATCATATAGACCCCAGGGAGAGCTGAAGCCGAGTAAGAGCAGGAAGATTGATCAAAATTTCACAGCTGAAAGATCTTCACGACCCAGATCATCATGATGGTGTAATCATGAACCTAGAGCCAGACATCCTGGAGTACAAAGTTGAGTGGGCCTTAGGAAGCATCACTAGGAACAAAGCTAGTGGAAGTGATGGAATTCCAGTTGAGCTGTTTCAAATCCTAAAAAAATGATGCTGTGAAAGTGCTGCACTCAATATGCCAGCAAATTTGGAAAACTCAGCAGTGGCCACAGGGTTGGAAAAGGTCAGTTTTCATTCTAATCCCTAAGAAAGGCAGTGCCAAAGAATGCTCAAACTACCACACAATTGCTCTCATCTCACATGCTAGCAAAGTAATACTCAAAATTCTCCAAGCCAGGCTTCAAAAGTACGTGAACCATGAACTCCCAGATGTTCAAGATGGATTTAGAAAAGGCAGAGGAACCAGAGATCAAATTGCCAACATCTATTGGATCATCGCAAAAGCAAGAGAGTTCCAGAAAAACATCTACTTCTGCTTTATTGACTATGCCAAAGCCTTTAACTGTGTGGATCACAATAAACTGTGGACAATTCTGAAAGAGATGGGAATACCAGACCACCTGACCTGCCTCCTGAGAAATCTGCATGCAGGTCAGGAAGCAACAGTTAGAACTGGACATGGAACAACAGACTGGTTCCAAATAGGAAAAGGAGTCCATCAAGGCTGTATATTGTCACCCTGCTTATTTAACTTCTATGCAGAGTACATCAGGAGAAACATTGGCTGGATGAAGCACAAGCTGGAATCATGGTTTTCAGGAGAAATGTCAGTAACCTCAGATATTCAGATGACACCACACTTACGGCAAAAAGGAAGAAGAAATAAAGAGCCTCTTGATGAAAGTTAAAGATGAGAGTGAAAAAGTTGGCTTAAAGCTCAACACTCAGAAAACGAAGATCATGGCATCTGGTCCCATCACTTCATGGCAAATAGATGGGGAAACAATGGAAACAGTGATGGATTTATTTTGGGGGGCTTCAAAATTATGGCAGATGGTGACTGCAGCCATGAAATTAAAAGACACTTGCTCCTTGGAAGAAAAGCTATGACCAACCTAGACAGCATATTAAAAAGCAGAGACATTTCCTTACCAACAAAGGTCTGTCTAGTCAAAGCTATGATTTTTCTAGTAGTCATGTATGGATGTGAGAGTTGGACTATAAAGTGAGCTTTGTGTTGAAGAAATGATGCTTTTGAACTGTGGTGTTAGAGAAGACTCTTTGGAGTCCTTTGGATGGCAAGGAGATCCAATTAGTCCATCTTAAAGAAAATCAGTCCTGAATATTCATTGGAAGGACTGATGTTGAAGCTGAAACTCCAACACTTTGGCCACCTCATGCGAAGAACTGACTCATTTGAAAAGACCTTGATGCTGGGAAAGATTGAAGGAGGGAGGAGAAGGGATGACAGAGAATGAGATGGTTGGATGGCATCAGCGACTCAATGGACATGAGTTTGAGTAAACTCCGGCAGTTGGTGATGGACAGGAATGCCTGGTGTGCTGGAGTCCATGGGGTCACAAAGAGTCTGACATTACTGAGTGACTAAAATGAACTGATCTAGGGCAGGATGAACAGAATTACTCATTTTTTCTTTAATATTTGGTGTTCACCATGAACTTGGTAACATTGGTGACTAGAAAAATTCTGAACGTTTTAGGGCTCAAAGGGAGAAAATTCTGATTGTGCCAGTAGGAACTGGTGTTTTCATTTAGGGAGTTATTAAGCTCCTTTATGTTTGTTCTCTGTGCTGTTTGCTGAAAGAAGGAAATAGGCCGTCCATTATGAAGAGACTGAAAACCTGAAAATACTGAGAGTCGAGTTTTAGTTATCCATTCAAATGAAGCTCAGAAAAAGTCATAAACTGTCTAAGCAAATTACCACCTATCTGGCTACTGAGTCTTAATCAGCCTGGTGCAGAAAAACAGATCTATAGGCAGAGCGGACTGAACCTTGCAGGACCTTTTATTCTGCCGTCTACCTGTGATACGGGTTAATCCCTAGCATTTTGCACACCTGTAGGACCCTACATGGGTCCTTTTGCCATTTGAGATGATCACATCTTGGGATCTAGAGGGAACTATAAACAAAAGTACAGCAGGATGTCTGCACTGGGAGAGGAGTTAACTTTATAACAGATTGACTTTCCCATACATAGAAAGTTACATTTTGCTTCACTCCTTTTTCTTGTGGATCTCCTTCCAGTTAAATCCACATGTGCGTGTATGCGTGCTAAGTCACTTCAGTCGTGTCCGACTCTTTGTGACCCTATGGACTGTAGCCCGCCAGGCTCCTCTGTCCATAGGATTCTCCAGGTAAGAATACTGGAGTGGGTTGCCATACCCTCCCCCAGGGGATCTCCCCAACCCAGGGATCAAACCTATGTCTTTGAGGTCTTCCTGCATTGACAGGCGAGTTCTTTACCACTAGCACTACCTGGGAATCTCAAATCTACAAGTACCTCATTTTTTTATTATTATTTTTTTTTTAGCTACAACATAATATTCAGTTGATTTCAGATGTTGGCTAGTTCAAATGATGCTGCATTAAAGATGCCCCCTGCAATTATCTTGGTGCACTTCTGAGGATTTATCTAAAGGATAAATTCCTAGAAACAGACTGCTGTACCAAATTTTCAGTTTCCATGAATACTGTCACATGGGTCTGTGAAAAGGCTGCATCAGTTTAGAGGTTACTCCTAATTATGGTATATGGGGGTGCTGGTTCTCCCACATCCAGCTAACACGTGTTTTCTCATGAGAAGAAGAGGAGGATTTGAATAGCTACAGTTTTGAATCAGAAAGGAGACATCCCTCTTGGCTATACCAACCTGTGTCTCACCAATACAGCTGGCTGGTGGCTGATGCCACAGACTCTGTTCAGAAGGCTGAATGCTCCTGCTTCAGTGGGAACAGGGGGTGTTTCTTCAGTCTGTGCCCTACTTGGCGTCTGTCCCTGACAGAGCCAGCCTGTGTCGGGGAGCCAGCCTCTCTGACGGTAAGAGAAATTGGATTGGAAACAAATTGAACTTCTCACAGCTGGCTGTTCCCTTCATTCCCTTCGACTTGGACCCAGCTCAGAACAAGGTCGCTGATGTTCTCCAGCAACAAAGATGACATTATTGAAGACTGCCTTCTTTGCGGGGAAGTCTCATGCCCCAAGAATTGTCTCTGTCGTGTCAGCTATGACAAGTCCGGAGACAGCATAGCTGCAAGTCTCCAAGGGTCTCCAAAGAGACACCCAGGCTGTGCAGCCTGTTGACCATGTTCTTGTCTATTGGTGTCTACCACTTTATTTCAAAGATGTCAGATTACTCAGCTCAGCAGACTCTAACTTTTTACTCATGCTTCCTGGAGGCCGAGATCAGAGGGTGGGAGAGTTTGGAATTCTAAAGGAGAAGAAATGTGTGAACAAAGGGGGAAAAAATCTTGTGTTTATTTCCGGCACCATCAGTCTTACCACTGAACATCCTGCTTCTGTTCCTTCTTTACGGCTGGGAGAAATCTATTTGTTTATCTTTTAATTGCCCGTCTTCTCTACAGTTCGTGAGGGCAAAGGCAGGGCTTAGCTCACGACTGCATCACAGGTCCCTAGGGTACCTCTGGACCCTCTGGAAGTGTTTGATGCCCATTTGTCCCAGGAATGAGTGAAAGACAGAAGGAAATTGAATGAGCAAATGAAAGATTGAAGTTGCTGAGCACTTCCTGTGCAATTTCATATATTTGATAACTTCTAATGTTTAAACTTTAGGAGGTATAGATATTATCTTCATTTATGGCAAAGGAAATGGGGTTTCAGAGATTAACACTTTCAGAACTACACGTGGGTAATTGGTAGAACTGAGATTTTTGTCCTAGGCATGACTGACCTCAAAACTGTCATCTAGACCTAATTCTGAATTTTCAAAGTTCAGTTTAAAAAGTATTGATGATTTTGCAAGCAGTGTGGGGCACAGCCATCAGGACACTTCCAGGTTGGCACGATGCCCTCACCATGAGCAGATGTTCCTCCTTGCCCTCACCAACATGGGCCGTTCCTGAAGGCTGTGCTTATTAAATCCTTGTTCCCTTGAGGACAATAGTAGAGCTCATTTATGCTCATTTGCCCAAATTTTGGAACATCTGAACTGAGTAACAGTTCAGTTCAGTTGCTCAGTCATGTCCAACTCTTTGTGACCCCATGGACTGCGGCACACCAGGCTTCCCTGTCCATCACCAACTCTTGGAGCTTGTTCAAACTCATGTCCATTGAGTCAGTGATGCCATCCAACCATTTCAGCCTCTCTCTTCCCCTTCTCCTCCTGCCTTCAATCTTTCCCAGCAACAGGGTCTTTTCCAATGAGTCTGAGTTACAAGAGGACTTTAAAAGGCCCTTCTGTTGACAGTGAGCAAGTGTAAGGAAGGGCACTAGTCATGTTGTGGGCAAGGAATTGTGCTTTCAATATGTGATTTTGTTTCATTCTCACAGCAGCATATTTCTGTTTGATGTTCTTTCCTCCTTTCTTTCTCTTCCTTCCTTCTCTCCTTCATTCTATCCTTTATAACTTTCTTTCTTTTTTTTTTTTTAATTTCCAGACAAAATTTGGAAGATTTAGCTTGGGTAAGCAATGCATAATGGTAGGACCAGCAATTGAAGGTACATCTTAATGTCTGTAACGACTCTTCTCTTTCTACCCACCATGCTGTGAGTGGTGGGCACGGACTGTTGTCTCAGTACAGTCATAGGCACAGAGGGTGCTGGGTAAATAATTGATTGGCCTGATTCTTAGCCAGTGACCCTTAGGGCTACTTGGTGTTTGGCACCATGCCTGGTATGACTCTATCCTTTAACTGTTTCTTTCTTCTGCCAGCCAACCCCCAAAGGGAGCCTTATCTCCTTGAAACCCTGGTCTGGAATGAACGGTCTCCATAGGATCCCAGAAGCCCACACTCAGTGCTGTGGTTTTCTTCTGAGAACTGGCTGCAAGGTAGTGCTCTGAGGTCAGTCCTTCCAGCTCCCAACTTAACGATCTACAAGCTCCAGGCCCCCAGGCGCATTGAACTGCCAGCTGTGATGAAATAATAGCACAAAAGAAAATCACTTTTTTCTATTTTGGGATTCTAATCAGGACAACATGACTCTGGATGATTTATGTACTTCTGTGTATTTTCAAAAAGTTCCGTTTAATGTTGTTCCTTCTCTACTCAACCCTCTTATCACTTGGGCTCAGAGTGATGCTTACTCAGAATCTTCCTTTTTTTTTCCTCCCATTTGTAAAATGACAAACACATGTCCCCATTCTGGCTCCCTGGAACTGGAAATCTTTGGGGATTTGTTTCGAAAAAGTTCTATCAATTGTGTTCTGGACACAGTGAGCCCTGGATAGTCTGTACCTGGAGAGTCTGGGGATAGAATTGTTCCTCTCAAATATTAGAAATCCTTAAAAATAAACAAAAGGAGTTTCTACAAAGTCCTAAAAGCATTCTGCTCTTTATCCATAGCTTGTTCATTCAAGTAATCATTTGAAGAATACTCATGGGGCTTCCCTAGTAGCTGAGATGATAAAGAATCTGCC
Source organism: Ovis aries (assembly GCF_016772045.2). NCBI lineage: Eukaryota > Metazoa > Chordata > Mammalia > Artiodactyla > Bovidae > Ovis > Ovis aries. The sequence continues at coordinate 8,629,120 of NC_056055.1, read as the reverse complement.
CACGATGCAAGAGACCCCAGTTCAATCCCTGAGATGGAAAGATCCCCTAGAGAAAGAAATGACAACCAACTCCAGTGTTCTTGCTTGGAGAATTCCATGGACAGACTATGGGGTTGCAAAGAGTCAGACATGACTGAGTGACTCACACACACACGCACACACGCACGCGCACGCACACACACACACACACACACGGTACATAATCTGTGCTGGATGTTGTGCTGGGTAATGAGGAACACGGAAGTAAATGAGACGACAGCATCCCTTTCTCAGGTGTCCCGAGTCACCTGAGTGATGAGGCCAGTGGAGCCCTCCCTCCTGACCGTCCCTCTTTGGCAGCCCTTCCTTCCTGACTCTACTATCCTCCCCATCTCATTCCCCAACTTTTCTGGCCTATATTCTCATTCTGTCTTTTGATCATGCCCTTCTCTCCACTCTAGATTTTTACAACTTTTCTCCATCCAAATAACCCATTCTTCAAGTCCAAACCTAGATGCCACATCCCCCAAGAAGGCTTCTCTTTGCCCCCTCCCAGGTTGGGTTTGTGCCCCTTCTATTTGCTCTCAGGGCCTCTCCTATGATGAGACTTGGTCTATTGTACTGAAATGAGCTGCTTCCTTGCCTATCTCTCCAGTTAGATTGTAAGCATCTTGAGGACAGAGGCAACACTGAGTTCAACACTGTGAACATTTCTTGTTCACAGAAATGACAGAAATGGGCCTAACGCATGGCCATAAGTAGGTGCTCCACAATTGTTTCTGAACAAACAAGTGGCCTAGAAAACAGATAAAGCAAATACATGTAAAGAACTTCATAGGGATTATGAGGATTAAATGAATTAATATTTGTAAACTACAATAATGCCTGTTCTTAAGAAATGGATTTCAACTCTGTACAATAAATGCTAGGATAAACCATGTTAGAAGAAACAAACAAACAAAAAAAGCTGCTCTAATGCAGCCCATGGATCAGGATGGAAAGAAGACTTAAGAAACAATTTAAAAAGGAGATGAGGGGATGACCCTGAGGGATGGGATGGGGAGGGAGGTGGGAGGGGATTCAGGATGGGGAACACATGTATACCCATGGCTGATTCATGTCAGTGTATGGCAAAACCACTATAATATTGTAAAGTAATTAGTCTCCAATTAAAATAAATTAATTAATTAAAAAATAGAAAAACACAAAGGAGATGAATGTCAAAGGAAGAGTAGGCCTTACTGATTTGGGCAGAGAGGTAGGGTCTCGAAGGTGGAAGAAATGGCATATGTAGAGCCGCAGAGGTAGCAGGGAGCCTGGCTTATCTGGGGAGGTGTAGCTGTTGTGGGTGGGAGGAAAGTGGATTTGGGTAGGTGTGAGTAGGTAGATGGAAGAGGAGGTTTGTAAGTGACTGGCTATGGTTCAGTGGCTAAAGTACTGGTGGGAGAATGAGGGGACTAGAGCTTGAGCCCACACTGGCATTGACTCCAGGAGATCTCGCGTTGGCCACTTCGCTCTCTTGGCCTTAGTGTTCTCACGGCTATGATGTGGGCCGTGCCCTAGATGACCCCCAAAGCCCCCTTTCATCTTGGACATTCAGAGAATCTGGGGAGGGTGGGTAGGAGCTCCTTGTGTTCAAGGGCCCATGTCTGGTGCCTGTCAAATACTACTACTGTTACTGCCATGCTTTAATACTATTACTTCTGCCAGTACGACTTTAAAACTGTATTTCTGATGTTTTACTAGCTTGATACTGCTACCATTGCTACTATATAACTATACCTACCTTTCCTACTACTATGAAAACGACACCGCTATAGTATAGTGCTATTAAAATACTGCCACACCATTACTATGACGTGACTACTCCTGCTCTTATGTCATGCTACTATGAATACTATACCACTAGTGTTGGTAGGCTCCTCTGTTACGGTACTGGGCTTCCCAGGTAACTCAGTGGGTAAAAGAACCTGCCTGCAATGCAGGAGACACCAGAGATAAGAGTTTGATTCCCGGGTCAGGAAGATCCCCTGGAGAAGGGTATGGAAACCCACTCCAATATTTTGCTTGGAGAATCCCATGGACAGAGGAATCTGGTGGGCTACAGTCCACAGGTTGCAAAGAATCAGACACGACTGAAGTGACTGCACACAGCACATTACTGTACTATCCTAACTACTAGTACTATCATTACTGTTGCATAGCCACTATTTCTATACTTCAACCGCTAGTCTCAGAAATAGTGGCTAACATCCATTGAGAGCCTACTCCATGGCCAGCAGCACCTTCCACGTGTTGACCCTTACTCCCCCCAATAAGCCTAGGAGACAGATTCTCTTATTATTGACATTTTATGACTTTTCTAAGAGAAAAGTCTCTAGATTCAGAGACATTAGGAAACTTGCTCAGAAGGCTGGGGCTGAAGTTCAGCTTCAGGAACCAAGAAGCTCCAGGAAGATCCCCTGGAGTAAGGAATGGCAACCCACTCTAGTATTCTTGCCTGGGAAATCCTATGGACACAGGAGCCTGGAGGGTTATAGTCACAAAGTGTCGGACACAACGGAAGCAACTGAGCACACACATCGAAAGAGAAAGGAATAGCCATTTCCTAAGTCAGGTTGGCCAAGAGTCTTTATTTTAATAATCTATTCGGCACTCACCTCTGCATTCATCATGAATCAAGCATTAGCTAGCTATATGAAATGGAGGATGAAGTGATTTATCAAATTTATTCTTGATTCAGCAGTATGAAAACATGTGCATGCCTGACATTCCCTGAGACTTTGTGGTCCCCTTGAAGAAAGAAGAGGGGGAGATTTACACGAAAGCCCTCATGCCTGGTGGAGGGGCCTGCTGGCAGGCTGTCAAGTAAGGAGTTATTTGCACTGTGCAGTGTGCTTAGCTGAAGTCCTTTTAAGGGTTGCCAACATTTGGGAAGTCTAGTGAGAAGGAACATCATTTGTGGCATCAGGGGGCTGCTGATGAGTGAAAGTGTCTATGAGAGGACAGGCGTTAATACTTTCACATTTGATCCATTTCCAAATCCTCTAGAAGTGTATCTAGGATCTTCTCATTTTTTAATTAAATTTATTTGTTTTTAGTTGGAAGATACTTGCTTTATGATACTGTGTTGGTTTCTGGCATACATCAGTATGAATCAGTCACAGGTATACATATGTCCCTTCCCTCCTGAACCTCCCTCCCAGAACTTCTCATTAACTGTACTGCAAGGCTATGCCATCTGCTGACTTGGAATTTCCCCTAATGGATTTGGAGCCTGTGTGTTATCTCCCTGGATCCCCTCAGCTCTGTCTTAGGCTGCTGGAATGGTTTGCTCCCACAGCTGTTGGAAACAACCCCTTGATGTAGCCAGAGACAGTTGCTCAGCATCTTAACAGCAAGACCAAAAGGGGTGAAAAAAAATGGAAGTCTCGGATAGTGAGCAACTGACCTCATTCTGTAGGAATCCTTTCTGGAAAGGGAGCTGCAGAGTGTTGTGACAGGCGGTAAGTCATCTGTAAGAATGTTTACTGTGGAATTCTAGCGAAGAAATGGCTCCAGAAACTTCCCGGGTAACACAGATGGAGTCTGCTCAGGGGCCCCAAGGGGAAGATCTGGAAAACTTCAGCCTTGTGAGGGGGTCTCTCTCTTCCCGTTTTGGGGTCGGCTGACTCTGAAGCAGCGTTTGAAATCTTCATACTGCCAAGTGGTGTTTATAGAAGAATTTTCTAGTTCTTAAGGCAACTTGACCTAAAAGGCTCATCATAGGACATATGAGGAAGGGTAAAACATGGTACCCTTTACTGAGCTCTGCTCTGCTTAGTCGCTCAGTCGTGTCCAAGTCTTTATGACAGCATGGACTATAGCCTGCCATGGTGCTCGTCTGTGAAATTTTCCAGGCAAGAAGGCTGGAGTGGGTTGCCATTTCCTTCTCCAGGAGATCTTCCTGACCCAGGGATTGAACTAATGTCTCCTGCATTAGCAGGTGGATTCTCTACCACTGTGCCACACAGGGAAGCCCCTCGACTAATTAATGCATTTTCCTAAATTCACAGAGTTTGTAAATTCCAGCATCTGGGGTCAAATCCAGTTGGCTTTGGCTCCAAATCCTTGCATGGTTGCCTTTTCTGAGGGCAGGATGCATGAATTATATATATATATATATATATATATATATATATATATATATTTTTTTTTTTACTCCATTGCAATGTTTTCTGTCCTAGGTATATCGAATCTTGAAAGAACACGGTCACTTTTAGATATTGCCCGGCCTAATCTCCTCACTGTTTGGATGGGAATGGCCCATGACATAAATGACATGGCTAGAACAGAGACTGACTGTCCCTCAATTCAAAATGCGGCTTTCTGATCAAGGATATCACTCTGAATAGTTATTTAATATATTTTGTTGATTGATTTAAATGTCATTTATGGCAGTACTATCTCTCCTTCTTCTAGGTGAATCATTGCTAAATCCCACGAATTCACCTTTTGTCCCACTGCTCGGTTATTGGAATTTAGTGTGTAAAACCTTTCCCCTTCAGTCCAGTGAAGAATGACACCATGTGAGATGCCAGAGAGACAAAGATAAATCAGCCATGATTCATGAGCTTCAAGAACTTACCAACACCTGGGAGAGCCAGACACGAGAACATTTTAGTCTAATACATCATATAATCATGTGACATAGACACCTGGAAGGTGTGGAAGCTGGGATGAGAGGCACCTACCCAAGCCTGGGAGAATAGAACTGCCTTCCTGGAGGATTAATGGATTAAATCAATTCACGATTTCACCCATTCACCAAATATTTATTGGGCACCTCTTCTGTGCCAGGTACTCATATTAGGGGATACAGTACTAAGGCAAAATACTCCTCTATTTGGGAGAGATGAAACACATAGCTATTCAAGTAGCAGTATTGTGAAGAATATAACAAGGCAAAGGTCTAAAGAATGATACAGGGTTAGGATTCATTTTTTATGTATGTATGTCTTGTATTGAAGTATAGTTCTTTACAGCATTGTGCTAGTTTCTGCTGTCCGACAACGTGAGTTATGTCCTGAATTTTATGCATGCATATGTGAGTTGTATGTATGCAGACGACCCCTCCCTCCTAGACCCCCCTCCCACCGCTCCATCCGTCTCATCTAGGTCATCACAGGGCATTGAGCTGAGCCCCCTGTGCTATCCAGTAGGTTCCCAGTAGGATTTATTTTAAAAAGAGTCGTCACAGAAGGCCTTTTCAGGGGCATATCTTTGGATCAAAGAAGAGATGGAGAAAGAACCTTGAAAATACCTTCTAGACAGAGCAAAAACAAGACTCATGTCTTGAGCCCAGTCCAGTTTGACGTATTTAAACAACAGTGAAAGCCAGTGTGGGTGGAGCTGGGTTAGTGAGGGTTACTGTTGAAAGTGATGGAGATGGAGATTTGGCCAGAACCAGGTCACGGGCTGTGTGGGTCAGAGTTAAGTGAATGGCAGTCAAATGGAGAAGGGCTTTTCCATCCTTTCCTTCCCAGGAGTCATCACTGACAGTATCTCAACATTAACACACAGAAAGACAGATCTAACAGCAAATGAATCCTTCTGATGGCCCATCTTGAGATGTTCCTACAGGTTATGATTAATGTGTCCCTGCCCATAAGGTCAAATTCCATCCAAACATCTCTCTGGAAAATGCAGTGCTCAGAAACCTCTGCCCCGGGCACTCCCACCCACCTCACCATGCATCCTGTGTTCATCATCTCGCTCTTGTTCTTTGTCATGTGGCTAAGATCCCTTGAAGGAGATGGTCCAACTCCAAGTAAAGCTCTCTCCATAAATATTTAGACTGAATAGAAGATGTGCCAGAGATGCAAATAATCTGTCTGGAGGGAAAAGAGACCTTTCCCTTTGTTGTCTCTTCAGTCTTGTAATTTAATTCATGGATACATGTCTTTGAATAATACATAAGCATCAATTTACCACAAAGAGTTCCGCAGAAACCTTAGCTTCTCGTCCTTCTGCTGTGCACTGTGGCATTTTCTTCTCATCCTGGAATATACATTCCTCTGGTTTACCTTCATCACTTTCTTCTCTACTCCCACGTTTCTGATCACATACTGTGTGTTGGGCTCCGTTAAATGTACCATTGCAGAGTCTATATCCAGTTCAGTTCAGTCACTCAGTCGTGTCCGACTCTGCGACCCCATGAACTGCAGCACACCAGGCCTCCCTGTCCATCACCGACTCCTGGAGTTCACCCAAACCTATGTCCATCGAGTCGGTGATGCCATCCATCCATCTTATCTTATTCAGTCCCTCCCCTCTTCTCAGAGTCACTTGTCAGTTCATTTTGTTCAGGCTTCTCCCTCTGTCCCGGCATCCCTGTCCATTCCCACTGAGGTCAGTTCAGTCTCCATGTTACTAAACCAGCGGCCTTCTTTCTTGTTCTTATTTTGCTAGAACTCATCACTTACATGGACAGTGTTAACTGGTCCTTGCTGAGGCTCACATCTCTTTTGGTGTCTGTTTGTGCCACCCTTTTGCTTGCACTCCTCTGACCGGTCCTTCTTTGTCTCTCAAATTTTTGGCTCCTGGCGGTTGTGTCTTTGGCAGACTTCTTTCTCTCGCTCCATCCATCTTCGCCACCAGGCTCTCAACCATGGCTTCGGCTCTAATGGCTTCCAACCCTCTATGCACCCCTGCTCAGACTTGAGAGCTGGTTACCATCTGTGGGCTTGGGATGCTAAGCCTAGCCAACCAACACTCGCAGCTGGCGGATGGGTTGTAACATGACCCCTGATGAATCTGCCTCGCTCTATTCCAAGGCTGGTACTCTTCCAGCTCCAGCCAGCTTCCTGAATGAGCTTGAGTAAGTGCCTTCCCCTCTCTAGGCTTCAGTGGCCTTAAGTGTAGAGTGAGTGAGCTGGACCCCTTCAAATCTCCTTCAGCTCTACATGGGCATGACATCTGGCCATAAGGAAACAGAAATAACTGTTGTGGTTATAAGGGACCCAATAAATGATACCCCACCCTTCTCCCCAAATTCAGGACCAACAGCATAATGGAAATTAAAGCCATATTTAAACAAGAGAATTCAAATGTCAGCTTCAACAGATACAAGGAGACCCATCTACCAGGTCCTCTTTCAGTTCAGTTCAGTTGCTCAGTCGTGTCCAACTCTGCGACCCCATGAATTGCAACATGTCAGGCCTCCCTGTCCATCACCAACTCCTGGAGTTCACTCAAACTCATGTCCATCGAGTTGGTGATGCCATCCAGCCATCTCATCCTCTGTCGTCCCCTTCTCCTCCTGCCCTCAATCGCTCCTAGAATCAGAGTCTTTTCCAATGAGTCAACTCTTCGCAGGAGGTGGCCAAAGTACTGGAGTTTCAGCTTTAGCATCATTCCTTCCAAAGAACACCCAGGGCTGACCTCCTTCAGAATGGACTGGTTGGATCTCCTTGCAGTCCAAGGGACTCTCAAGAGTCTTCTCCAACACCACAGTTCAAAAGCATCAATTCTTCGGTGCTCAGCTTTCTTCACAGTCCAACTCTCACATCCATACATGACCACTGGAAAAACCATAGCCTTGACTAGACGGACCTTTGTTGGCAAAGTAATGTCTCTGCTTTTGAATATGCTATCTAGGGTGGTCATAACTTTCCTTCCAAGGAGTAAGCGTCTTTTAATTTCATGGCTGCAGTCACCATCTTCAGTGATTTTGTGTGTGAAGTCACTCAGTTGTGTCTGACTCTTTGCGACTCCATGGACTGTAGCCTACCAGGCTCCTCCCTCCATGGGATCCTCCAGGCAAGAGTACTGGAGTGGGTTGCCATTTCCTTCTCCAGGGGATCTTCCCAACCCAGGGATCGAACCTGGGTCTCCTGCATTCCAGGCAGATGCTTTAACCTCTGAGCCACCAAGGAGCCACCTGTCTCCAAATCCTAGCAGATATTTCCCCAAGCAGGCAGAGAAACCACACTCTCCTGGCATGATGAAAGTTATTCCTAGACACATTTTGATTTGATTTGATTTAGCTTTTTCAAGCTTGGGAGATATTCTAAGGCTGGAGGAATGTTTAAACTCCTTCTGGCTGCTTATTTAGCATAAAGATCTCTTCTCTAGACCCAAGGGTGGGAGTCACTCTTATCTTCTCCTTTAATCAGATCAGTTCAGGCTGAAAAGAAGTCCAAGTTGACAGCATTTCACCAGCCTTCTACCTTCCTAGTAGCCACTTTTTTGTTTGTTTGTTTTCATTTTTCTGCTTTACTGAATGAGATGTGTTACCTGATTTCAAGAGTTCTCAATCAGCAAGAACCAGATGAACTTGTATCCTGCAGAAATACAAAGTACTCAAGGCTGAACAGAGGAAGATAAGAGGGTAAAGACCTTTTTGTTGTCTTTTACAGATAAGGAAAGTGGGTCAGGAAGAGGATGTGACACCCTCAAGGTCAATGAACTTAAAAAATAGCCAAGGTGTACAACAGTCCTGATCCCATTAGCTCCTAGTACGACTTTTGCCAGCACACAGTGTAGCAGAAGATACTAATCCCCTCAATGTTTCCTTTAATGAAGATTGCCAACTGTTTAAATCAGTAGCACAAGTGTAAAGTCTAGAGCAACTTTCAATTCAACATTACTTATAACTTCAAGGAGAAGAATTATAAGAATTCTCCCCTTGTCCCATCTGTTATGCTGTTTCATTTTAGACCAACACATTGAAAATGATGAAACTTTATCTAGAAGAATAATATAACTATTCTTGGGAATTATACTGGTATTGTAACAAAGGATCTTGTAGTTAATACAATAAAGTACAATTATAATATCATTGCTTTTATTTTTGTCAGTAAATCAGTAAGTACTCCATGAACAAGAATCACGAAAGATGCAACAGGCTGGGGTTGTGGGGGGCACCCATGCCTCACTCCATGCAGAAAGCTATCTGCCTGGGTCTCTGGAGACTCTGTATTTCCTTCCTCCTCCCTGCTGCCCCTCAGCAGGGGAGCAGTGACTTGATCAGGTTGCTGAGTTTGAGAGAAGTTGTTGGGGATACCTAGCTTAGATCAGCAGCTCTCAACTGAAAATACTTAGCTTTGATTAGAGGCTTCCTGGATAGTACAACTTGTAAGGAAATCGCCTGCAATGCAGGAGCCCCTGGTTTGAGTCCTGGGTCAGAAAGTTCCTCCGGAGAAGGGATAAGCTACCCACTCCAGTATTCTTGGACTACCCTGGTGGCTCAGATGCTTAAGAATCTGCCCACAGTGCGGGAGAACTGGGTTTGATCCCTGGGTTGAGAAGATCCCCTGAAGGAGGGCATGGCAACCTACTCCAGCATTCTTGCCTGGAGAATCCCTATGGACAGAGGAGCCTGGCTGACTACAGTCCATGAGGTCACAAAGAGTTGGACACAGCTAAGCGACTAAGCATAGCACAGCTTAGATTAGAGGTCCCAAGACCTGCAGCATCAGTATCATTAGGAAAGATATTCGATATGCAAGTTATCAGGACACAGCCCAGCCTATTGAATCAGGAGCTCCTTAGGATGGGCCCATGCATCTTTGTGTTAAGACCACTAGGAAGTTGTGATGCCCACTCAAGTTTGAGAGCCACTGGTTAGTTGATTTCTCCTTTCTCTCTTTGGATCTGCCTGCCTGCAGAGGGGTGATGTTCCGGTCTGTTTTCTGCCATGTGGTTAAGAAAACTGGCCTCATGGGACTGAGGAGGGTACACAGTTATGTAGAACTGCCCTTGACTGGGTGCTTTCAGATGCTAGTTTCAGGTGAAGTGTTAGGAAGCCCATGATTTCACAGACTTACATGCTCAAACCAAACTTTTATCTGATAATCTGACATTTGGATTCCCTTATTTAAATATGACTCCAATTCCATTGTGCAGTTGGTTCTGAATTTGGGGAGAGGAATGGGGTGTGGTTTATTTGTTGTTGTTCAGTTGCTAAGTTGTGTCCAACTCTTTGCAGCCTCTTGAACTGTAGCACACCAGCCTTCCCTGTTCTTCACTATCTTCCAGAGTTTGCTTAAACACATGTCAATTGAGTTGATGATGCCATCCAACCATCTCTTCCTCTGTCACCCCCTTTTCCTCCTGCCTTCAATCTTTCCCAGCATCAGAGTCTTTTCCAATGAGTCAGTTCTTTGTATCAAGTGACCAAGGTATTAGAGCTTCAGCATCAGTTTTTCCAATGAATATTCAGGGTTTATTTCCTTTAGGATTGACTGGTTTGATCTCCTTACTGTCAAAGTGACTCTCAAGAGTCTTCTCCAGCACCACAGTTTGAAGCATCAATTCTTTGGTGCCTCAGCCTTCTTTATGGTCATTTATTGGACTGAAGGATTGACGTTTCTGAACTGTGGTGTGGTATTGGAGAAGACTCTTGAGAGTCCCTTAGACTTTAAGGAGATCAAACCAGTCAATCCTAGAGGAAATCAGTTCTGAATATTCATCAGAAGGGCTGATGTTGAAGCTGAAGCTCCAATATCTCAGCCACCTGATGCAAAGAACTGACTCACTGGAAAAGACCCTGATACTGGGAAAGACTAAGGGCAGGAGGAGAAGGGGACAGAGGATGAGACAGTTGTATGGCACCACTGACTTGATGGGACATGAATTTGAGCAAGCTCCGGGAGCTTGTGGTGGACAGGGAAGCCTGGTGTGCTGCAAGTCCAAAGGGTCACAAAGAGTCAGACACAACTGAGTGAACTGAACTGATTGGGCCCCTTAGGATGACGAGTCAGTTATTTATGTTTCCTTATGGTCACATGTCACGTCCATCTAAAACTGAAGGAGATTTTGAGTGGTCCATTCACTTCACACTTAACTGAAACTCAGAAAATGTAGCAAGTGAGCCTGAGTAAGAAGCTCCCAGCCGTACACGTCTAGTTAACATAACCACTATGCACCTTAACCAAGTTCCAAGTTGAAACAGAAGAAATTCATATTCAGAGAAATTGATCTCACCACGTTGAGGATTTCCTAGTTTACATTTCAGCCTGGGAATCATTGATGCCTCTGTATCTACCTCATGGCCCCCCCTGGTGAATATGGCCTCTCTGGATGTCACGTCCTTGCATTCCTGCCCTTGCTTCTCACAACCAACTGTCTTGATAGGAATTGAAAATGAATTGCAGCTGTTCAGCATCTCCATGGAGAAGACCAAATTCTTAATCCTGAACTGAGCTCATTCCCAGGAAAACAGAAGTGCAATGAGGAAGTGCGCTCAGCTGTGATACTCTGCTACCCTCTTTTCCTTTTAGTCATTGTTGTTTCCAGTCTGCAGTTGAATTATTTCTCCATATTGGGTTACTTGATCCACTGCCAGAGACATTTCCTATGAATTAACAAATCTGGCTTTCAGAAATGTGTTTTGGCCAATCGAATTTTGATTGGCCTTATGCCTTTCTGATTCCTTTCCTTGGCCATCTGCTCTCATGCAGTTTTCATGTTCAAAAGGTTCACAGAAGCTCCCAGCTTTGGTGATAGAGACAAACCAATTTACCTTTATCTTCCTAGCTTGATAGTGTACTAGCTAAAATTTATTGAGCAATTATTATGTGCCAGACAATGTGGTAAACATTCAGTATATGTTAGCTAAGCTTACTCTCACTGTAATCTATGCGGTAGCTAGTGTTATAATCCCCACTTTTCAGATGAGAAACCACTTCAGTGTGACATTATTTAACTCTTTCAAGGTCACACAGTCATTGAGTGGTAGACCCAACATTTGAGTCCCGGTTATCCAAATCCATGAGCTGTGCTTTAGCCCTGGTTACACCATGATCTGTACACACAAGGGTCTGGAAGATATTCTTTACACTGCAAACCCCTTTTTGAGATGCTATTCTTTTCTTTGTTCTGCTGTGGTAGAGGTTTGAATCTAGGGCTTGAGCTCCCCAGACAGTTCTACACCATGAGATGTGATGGTTTTCTGGGAATGACCCAACCGGGCAGGGTAGGGGGAGGGTTTGCTGAGTTAAAGAGCAGTGTAATTGACAGCCTTTGAAAAAGCCAAAGAGGGGGCACGTTTAGTTCAAATCCTGTGCCAAGAAAAACTTGAAAGTGATGTTCTTGGGGAAGTATTCAGGAATTTGTCAGTAGTGTACAGAGACCAAGGCCCTTCCGCATGGACATTTTTGGGTCTGAAATACCCAGGAACCTGAGTGTGTAATAGATCCTGGAGACCTTGCTGCTGACCTGCTGTCCCATGTTGTCCCCAGGTGACAGCCAGCCCCTGGGATTTTACAGAAGGGACCCTCAAGTCCCTAAAACAAACAAACAAAGAAACCTACAACAGCAAAACAAACAAACAAACAAGCATGATGTTTGTGTTGGACGAGAAATTTCTAGTAGACAATATGTGCCATATATTTTTTATATAGATTGAAAACAAATAAAAATTTACCATAAATTATTTATGCATTAATTATATATGTGAAAATAATGAAGAAGAGACAGTAATAGTAGCTATGTCTGAAGGGAAGACTTAGGAAGGAATCAGGAAAGGCTTATAGAATTAACTATGCTTCACCGTCTGAGCTGCCAGAGAAGCCCAATAAAGAATGTAGGGCTTTCCATTCCCAGGTGGTGCAAGTGGTCAAGACGATGCCTGCCAATGCAGGAGACACCAGAGATGCGGGTTTGATCCCTGGGTCCAGAAAAATCCTCTGAAAATCCTCATGCACTACTCTTGCTTGGAAAATTCCTTGGATAGAGCCTGGCTGGCTACAGTCCATGGGGTCACAAAGAGTCAGACATGACTAAACATACACACACACAGCAGAGAGTATAACTAGTTTCGAGGTTGGATAGTAGGTGTGATGATTTAATATATTATGAGGTTTGTGAGTGCAATTGCATAAAACTGACCGTTAAGAAAAACTGTAAGTATATCCACAATGATGATGTCATGAACTGAAGATGGTGATAAATTCAATTTTATGTATCTAAGTTTCAGTTAAGGGAAAAAGCAATCAAGGGAACAAATAAACTCATTTGTGTTTTCAAATTCTTGGTGTTTTGCTAATTAAAAATAAACTTTTTTCTTTCAATCTGAAAAAAAAAAATGGGGAGAGGAAGGTAAAAATTTGCAATCCCAGAAGAATGAATTAGTTGGGGACACCTGCTGCTGCTGCTAAGTCACTTCAGTCATGGCAGCCCACCAGGTTCCCCCATCCCTCGGATTCTCCAGGCAAGAACACTAGAGTGGGTTGCCATTTCCTTCTCCAATACATGAAATTGAAAAGTGAAAGTGAAGTCACTCTTAGAGACCCCATGGACTACAGCCTACCAGGCTCCTCTGTCCATGGGATTTTCCAGGCAAGAGTACTGGAGTAGGGTGCCATCGCCTTCTCTGGGGAGACCTAGCAGACATCAAAGATCTGAGCAGCATTTATCATTAGGAAGAAGTGTAGGGATAAAGCAACTACTTTTTCGTAGGAACTTCACTTGGCAAACATATCCACTTATAAATGAGCTTGTTTGCCTGATCCAGGCAAGCTAGATCTAGGGTTTTGTAAATAGACCTTAGAAGGATTAAATAACCAAGCTGAGTCTAAAACGGTCAGTAAGAGCTAGACAATGAAGGCAAATGACAAAGGTTGGTGTTCCAAAAATAACCAACTTATTTCCTGTAATGTTTAGGATGTAATTGGTTGCTAGTGACAGAAACCTAACAATGGGAAAAAACAAGTCTGAATTTATTTGTTTTTCACCTATCAGGAAGTCCAGCCTTAACAATGTCAAGGCAGGTTTCTGCGTTTTTTGTTGTTTTTTGCTTTGTTTTCCCTAAACCCTATAACCATGTTAAGTAGGCCGTCAGAGCTCTAGGCATCTTACTCACCTTCAGATCATTATTGACACTCAATCCTTTTATCAGTGGAAAGACAGTTTTCCTGGAATAGTCAGAAAATTTCCACATATTTTTCATTGTCTGGAACCAAGTTATATGACCATTCTTGGGAGCTTTTCCAGTTTTCACAGAGGAGATGAGTCACGAAGAATCCAGCAGGTGTGGGTGTTAGGTTAGCTAACTGACAGTGTTTGCCACACCACCCCTGCTCTCCTGGGAGCTCTATAAAGGCACCATTGGTATTTACATTATTGCCTTATTTCTCCCCAATATAGAGCACAATGTTATGCCCAAAGAAGGGATAGCAGAAAACATTAATTTCAAAATAAATTCAGATAAATAAATTCAGTTTATTCCAATAAGCATTTATTAAATGGGGTCCATATGTTGGTAACTGTTAAAGTACAGCTCAAGACTGAGACTCTGGGGGCTGGTGGATGGATAGTCAACATATGCTATGGCGCAGGTTAGGAAATAGGGGCATGTATGGGACTCTCTCAGGGAATCCAGAGAGGAAGCACATGGCCCACTTTAGTGAGCTGGAGAAGAAAGGCAAACAGGGAGTCAGAGACAGGATAGTGTAGGTTGTGCTCAGGTAACAAATGGCCCCTAAATCTCAATGTGTAACCACAGAGTTTATTTCTCCGTGATGGTAGGTGGACATCGTCCTCAGCTGTGGTTTTGGTCCATTTCAACCACAGCCTGGGATTCAAGCCAAATGAGCAGCGTCTCTCTGGAGAATGGACAGCAGACAGAACAAGGCAACCACACACTGGCCCTTAGAAGCCTCTTAGAAGTGATACATGTCAGTTCACTCGTGCCAAAGTAAGTCACATTTTTCTAACAAAATTAACACTGTAAGGGTGCATGATCCTCCAATGAGAAGCACAAAGGGGATCTAGTGTAATATTGTCTAAAGGGCAGGGTCTAACCATGCTCTTTGGGCCTCTGGTCTACCCCTCCCAGCTTCTCCTCTCCGTAGAGGGCAGTTGTCAAGCTCTCTTAGTGTGGGAGATCCGTGGGATGGGCTGAGTGGCCAGAGTTGAGCTGAAGGAGCCAGGACACTGACTTCATCACTACCTGGTCCGGAAAGGGAGACTGAGAGGAGAAGACTATATCCAGAGCTAAGAAGATCCCAGCAGGACGTGGCTTTTCAGGAGGTAGAAAGAGAGATTTCACCATCTGTGTCTTTCCTATTGCTCTTCTCCCAGCATATAGAAGCTGGTGGCCCAGACTCCTGAGATATTTTATTGTTTTGGCTGGCAGCACCAGCTCAGCAACTGCCAGTTGTGAGGATGGACCTGATGGCATGCGTGGGGTTTGGAGTCTTCGGAGGCCAGGGGAAGTTAGCCAGGCACAGGGACAATGACCAGACATTTTATTGTTGTCAGTGGAAATAAACATGCACAAATATGGATTTAGCACATGAAGAGCCAGGTTAGGACTGAGCTTTGGAGGAGAGACCATCTTAGGTTTTTTGCCTTCTTAAGGTGTCTTAAACTCCCTTGCCTTTCTCCTACTTCTCACCTGGGATTCAAATCCTCCCTTAAAATCCTCTCTGCACAACCAGTTTTAAGATTGACTGTTACTAAGGTACTCACAAACTCAGGGTCCTGTGTGTGGGTGCCAAAATTATCCCCTTGGACTCCAGCATGGAGGTACATAGAGCACCTAGCTAAAACCTCATGAAGTTTAATTTCATTCCTAGCTCTGGAATTTTCTTGGGCCCTCAGGTTCTCATTAACTTCCCCAAGCCTCAGTTTTCCCATTTGTAAAAGGAAGATGCAGATTACAACTCTCCTGCTTATCTCAAAGAACTATTTGAGAAATCTAATGAAAGCCTGTATTTATTAAACACCTACTGAATAGCAGACTTATCTGGACATAATTGGATATACATTATCACTTAAAATATTTATGTAAGTGTAATGTAGGAGATGTAGCTTCAGTCCCTGGGTCGGGAAGACTTCTTGGAGTAGGAAGTGGCAACCTGCTCCAGTATTCTTGCCTGGGAAATCCCATGGACAGAGGAGCCTGGCTGGCTACAGTCTATGGGGTCACAAAGAGATGGACACAATTAAGCAACTGAGAATGCATGCATGCAAGACATTTTTGTTTTTTAAATTATATTTGAGAAAATTATAGTTGCTTCTACAAAGGAACAATTATGGCAAGTAAATGATTAATTCTGGCATGAGAATCTATACTTAAGGCTTCAGAATACTCTAAACGATTTCCAGTTGTCCAATTGAGAACATGAAGCTTCTGACACAGAAATTGCTTAACTTAGGTCGTCAACATTCCTCACTTGGCTTATGCTGGTAGACTCCTGTCTCTCTGCTCCCAACTGCGCCAATCCTTTGTATATGAAGCAGATGAATCTAAAGACATTTTGCTCCTGCTGAGAATATTTTCATGACTTTCAGCTCTTCCAAGAAATTCACATTGTTTAGATCTTCCATATTTTTAAAAACCAAGACTCTGTCCATCTCTCCAGCATCGTCTCTCGACACATCTCTTCCTGCCTCCAACAATGCTGTCCTGAGCATTCCACACACAGACTCACAATTGTGTGTGCATTTTCTCTGGGATCCGCAAACCCTTGAAGAGGTCCCAGTGCCCTGAGCCTTTGCATACTTCTGTCTAGACCCTCTTTATGCTTGTAAATTATGACTTAGGTTCAACTAAAATGTGTCTCCAGGGCTCAACTTGAAAGTCACCCTGGGGAGCCCTGCATGACATCTGTCTTTTTCTTCTGCCTTCACAGCCTGTATCACAACTGACATCTAATGACTGGAGTCACTGTTACGTGCTGTTTCTTTTCCAGAAACACAGTGTTATTAGGCTCTGAGTTCTTTGAAGACAGGGATGAAATCTCATTAATTTTCTCTTTCCCTCACTTCTTTCCTTCCTTAAGTAGTGCACGAGTTCCTACTTTGGGCCAGACACTGTGTTCTGAAGATTCTTACATCTTTAGGCCTAATATGGTGCCAGACACAAAGCAAGCCAACAATAAAGCTGGGTGATGGAATGAAGCAACCGATTAATCAAAGGTTCAGTTCAAACAGGCTCAGCCCTTTCTCCCATCTAAAGCTATGTGGAGGTTCAGGAGGATCAGCAGGTTTTCTGACCTTTGCTTTTTCCCACATTGTTATTCATTTTCTGGTTTTAGCTTCTGACAGACAGGAATAGACTGCCATGCTTTTCTAGGATATATCACCTAATTAGTGAATCACCCAGGCCCTTGATCTAGCTTCTTATTTTGCTATATGGTCTTGTGAGCTTGCTCTCCTGTGCAGTAGGAAAGGCCTAGGTGTGGAGTCCAAGGGGTTCAGGTGCTCCTGCTTACTCACGTGTCCTCTGGACCAGTCATTTACCCTGAATGAGCCTCAGTGTCCTTACTTATAAAAAGAAAATGCTCATATGTGGTCCTGTGAGGAATAATTTGAAAGATGGACTTCCCCTAAGTCTCAGCGGGTAAAGAATCCACCTGCAATGCGAGAGACTCAGGAGAAATGGGTTCGATCCCTGGGTCAGGAAGATGCTCTGGAGAAGGAAATGGCAACCTGTTCCAGTATTCTTGCCTGGAAAATCCCATGGATGGAGGAGCCTGGCAGGCTATCGTCTAAAGAGTCACAAAGAGTCAGACATGACTGTGACTAACGGCTAATGTTTATAAGTAACTGACCCAGGGATTGGTAAGGAATGGATTCTCCCAAGATGTGTCTGCCTGTGTCTTTCACCCAAAACCCACGCTGCCAGAGGACGACTCTAAAGAGACAGAAGGGGATTAAAACATACCAGTTAATGGATATTATCTACTGAGAAGGTGGGGAGTTAGAAGCACTGCCTAAGGAGAAGTGTGACATCACTCTTAGAATTGTTGGGCTAATCATTACGCCTCATTATTTTCACGTCTAAAACTGAGATATTTTGCTTTCTAGGAGGGTGTCACGATTACTCAATGAGAGAATGAAAGCAAGGTCCTTCCCCAAGGCTCTGTCACAGAGGGAAGCCTTTGTCAATTTTGGTGACAATAATTTTGTATTGTCCGTCTTCATTCTATCAGTTTGAATGGCTAAGCTTCACTTTAATTCTGAGATTCTTTAACTCTGACCACTAGTCCCGACTGGCATAGATCCTGGGGGCAGTGACAGAGTCCAGATACCCTCCAGAGCGTGACCCACAGATTCTATACTCTGAAGGAATGTGGTGAGACAAGAACCAGACCACACATCACTTTATTCTCAAGCCAAACGCAGAGCCCAGATGTGTTTTCTGACACCTCTGAACCTTCCTGGGGATGGACTTTCTGGGCCGGGTGCTGGGAGGTATGGGGATTTTGTTATTCTCCTTCTCTTGTGGGTCTTAATGGAAAAGCTCTGTCACCAGCAACAGAAAAAGAGTGGTGTCAGCATTGTTGAGACTTTCCATGAATTCCAATTACACATCATTTCCAGTTACAAAAAAAGAAAAAAAGCAGAGGTACTGGGCCCTGTTTCCCAACCACGGTGTTCAGAATGCCCTTTTACCAGAATGCATTTCTCAACATGGCACGGTGACCAGTGGTCTGCAGTGTGACCTTGCGTGAATCTATAACTCTGCATGACCCGGATAGCCACCGATGTAGGAGAGTGGAGGCTGTCTGTGAGGCTCAAGCTTGTGATTGAGCTCAGGTTCTTATGCGGGACAGAATCACGCTTAGCGTGCAGCTCCACACAGACCAGCATGTGCCACTGGTAGCAAGAGATCTCCTCAGTTTTCCCTCCTATTAAATGGGCATGCTGGGCTTTCCTGGGAGGATTAAATGAGATCATTTTATGTAAATGCTTTAGTCAACTGCCTGGTACCAAGAAATCTGTCCACTTCTGCTTCCATTATTAGATACTCATTGAGAACCTTCCAGGTCCAGTAACCTCTGAGTGGTTATTACCACATTCAGTCCTTAGAACAGCACGGCAATGCTGAATACAAGAGGAACTTAGAGACTTCAGGTAACTCACCCAGAGCCACCTGAG
The DNA here is from genome assembly GCF_016772045.2 of Ovis aries. NCBI lineage: Eukaryota > Metazoa > Chordata > Mammalia > Artiodactyla > Bovidae > Ovis > Ovis aries. The sequence continues at coordinate 8,610,268 of NC_056055.1, read as the reverse complement.
GGTAAGGGGCAGGGCTGGAATTTAACCTGGGGCCTCTTTGATGCCAACACCTATGAGGCTCTTTCCACTGAGAGACAGATGTTGACCTTTGACACTTCACTCTTCCTGACAAACACAGACAGGGATGACTAATCAGAGGGAACTGATTCTTTTCAGACAAGCAAACATGCTTAGAGCACTTTGTACTTGCCTAGTGGTGTGAGAGATGAAGAAAAGTGGACGTCCTGATCTTGGCCACAGTTCATTGTTTATTTGAGGTCGTAAGATAGGAAGATTGATGGGAGTGCCCTGGAGCCCCGAGGATGCCAGGATCGCAGACAGTGTTTTAATATCTATAACCAGAATACCAGAGACTGGATGGCTTAAACAGAAAACTTTTATTTCTCGTGGCTCCGGAGTCTCAGCAGCCCAGGATGGAAGAGCTGGCAGATTTCGCGTCTGCTGGGAACCTGTTTCCCTGTTCCTAGGTGGCTGCCTTCTCTCTGTGCCCTTATACTGTGGAAGGGACAGGAGAACACTTTGGGGTTTCTTTGATAAGGACACAGATCTCATTCATGAGGGCTCCGCTTCCAAGGGGCCTCCCCTCCCAAGACCATCACACTGGTGGTTAAGATTTCAACCTATGAATTGTGTGCGTGTGTGTGTGGTGTGTGCTAAGCTGTGTTCCACTTTTTGTGACGCTATGGACTATATAGCCCGCCAAGCTCCTCTGTTTGTGGGATTTCCCAGGCAAGAATATCAGGGTGAGTTGTCATTTCCTTCTCCAGGGCATCTTTCTGATCCAGGGATAGAACCCGTGTCTCCTGCATTGACAGGCAGATTCTTTACCACGGTGCCAACTGGGAAGCCTCATGAATTTTGAGGGGAACACAAACATAGCAGACAGTGATTCCTGGGTCATGTGGTCAAAATATCTTCCGAGAAGGGTTGCAGGACATGTTGTAGATTCTGGCAGAGTCATGGGTGCTGCCGTGGGAGGAAGGAAGGTCACCCAATCCTAGGGTGGTGTGGAGTTCCTATAAGCACTCAGCAGACAGCTCAGTTAGTCCTTCTCTGAGATGTCTTCCCTGATGCCCAGGCAAAATCCCCCAGAGGAGGAAATGGTGACCCACTCCAATATACTTGCCTGGAGAATCCCAGGGACAGAGGAGCCTGGGGGTCTACATCCATAGGGTCGCAGAGAGTCAGACACGACAGAGTGGGCATGCACACCCCTTGGTTCATAATAAATGCAAGTCTCATTCTCCCAGACTTGTAGGGAGGAATGAGTATCTGCCTTGCTGGCTGGATTGCCCTGATGTAAGCTGATGGTATGGGGAGCTGTTTCCCTGTTGGCTTTCTGGCAGAGGGTTAACAAGCGCTGGATTTCAGAGGAAAGAGACACTGCCCGAGTCCTGAGCTTTCCCTCCAGCTTTTTGCAGTGGTAAGTTCTGCCGGTTCTTGCAGCCATGGGTCGTGGTATGTTCCGTGAGCATTGCCCCTTCCTTGTCATGCTTCCTATGCGAAGTTTCCTTGTGCGACCAGACAGCTCCTTGCGATAGTCTCATCTGGCAGTATCTCTGGGGCTCTCAGAAATACCCACTTTAGGGTGGATCAGGACCAGCTGGGTACATATAAGCCAGAGTTGCCTTCCATCCTTCAGCTTTCAAGAAATATTGTTTTCTTTTGCTCACAGACATTTTTTCCTTCTTCTCTTTCACTTCAATAACTCCTACTGCCCTTTTGAGCTCAGCTTAAATCTTCCATTGGAAGCATTTGTACCCTTAGGTACCACCTCTTAGGGCCTTTCTCATCTTGGCCATGAGACAGATTAATTATTGAATTACTTTTCTACAGTGTCAGTTATGTTTAGCTTTGATTAGTTTATTAAGTGAGTTTATCATCTGTAGAACTTCGGAGACTTAAGAGAAAATTTTTCACAGAACTGATACTTTTTGATGAAGGGGAATTGGAAGCAAAAGCAATATGGGCCTCAGTGGGGGTCTCGGAGCCTCATAGCATTGAGCAACTTTCTGAGTGAGTCCCAGGAGGAGAGGCTGGAGAGAAAGAATATAACAATGGAAAACTTGACTCACTTGAAAATTCGTCCATGAGCCAGTCCTGAAGTCAAATATGATCTCATCAAAGCTTTCCCCCTTGATCACAGTCACATATGAATGCATATGTGTGTATGAATGCATGTGTCTGTGCTTTTCAGACAGCAAAGGGCTGTCACACAAGGTTTCAGCAGCCTTGTATATTAAGCACAATAGAGATCCTCTCATTTGTTAGTGAGGAGGAGTCGAGGGTTTAAGGAGTGACCTGCCTAAGCCCTGCAGCGTGGACATACGCTGCTGGACTTCTAACCCCCATGGCAGCTAGTCTATTCCATTTTCATGCCTTGAAACTGAAAGGTCTTTAGATGCCTAAGAGGTAGGTATTTGCCTTCATCTCTTTCATCAAAGAATTCAATGCACCTTATTGTATTGAATATTAGCAAGACAGTTTACAATGATATTCCATAGTAGTATCATATGGTATTCTTGACCATATGGTATTCTTGACCATGGAAGAAGATGGCAAAAACCCATCCTGACAAAGGGTGAGTAAATGCAAGATATTAATAACCAAATGGAGAGACAACCTATGGATTGGGGGAAGTAATTTGCAAATGATGCTACTGACAAAGGATTAATTTCCAAAATATACAAACAGCTCTTACAGTCTAACACAAAAAAAGACAAAACAAGAAAAGCAACTGAATCAAAACTGAGAAGACCCGGATACACATTTTTCAAAGAAGTCATACAGATGGTCATCAGGCACAGGAAAGGATGCTCAATACTGATAATTATGCAGTTCAGTTCAGTCACTCAGTTGTGTCCGACTCTTTGCGACCCCATGAATTCCATGAATTGTTGCACGCCAGGCCTCCTTGTCCATCACCAACTCCCAGAGTTCACTCAGACTCACGTTCATTGAGTCAGTGATGCCATCCAGCCATCTCATCCTCTGTCGTCCCCTTCTCCTCCTGCCCTCAATCCCAATGAGTCAACTCTTCATATGAGGTGGCCAAAGTATTGGAGTTTCAGCTTTAGCATCATTCCCTCCAAAGAATACCCAGGGCTGATCTCCTTCAAAATGGACTGGTTGGATCTCCTTGCAGTCCAAGGGACTCTCAAGAGTCTTCTCTAACACCACAGTTCAAAAGCATAAATTCTTTGGCCCTCAGCTTTCTTCACAGTCCAACTCTCACATCCATACATGACCACTGGAAAAACCATAGCCTTGACTAGACGGACCTTTGTTGGCAAAGTAATGTCTCTGCTTTTGAATATGCTATCTAGGTTGGTCATAACTTTCCTTCCAAGGAGTAGAGAAATGCAAATCAAAACTATAGTGAGTACTGGCCACTCAGAGCAGTCAGAATGACCATTGTTAAATTTAAAAGTCTATAATAAATTTACATAAAATAAGTAAATGAATAAATAAAAGTCTACAATAAAGTCTGTCTATAAATACTGGAGAGGGGTGTGGAGGAAAGGAAATCCTCTACACTGTTGATGGGAATGTGAATTGGTTCAGCCACTATAGAGAACAATATGGAGGTTCTTCAAAAAACTAAACCAGAGTTACCATATTATTCAGTTCCACTGAAATGACCATATTCAATCCCATTCCTGGGCACATATCTGGAGAAAATTCCAATTAGAAAGGGTGCACACACCCCTATTTTCATAATAATACTCTCTGCAACAGCCAAGACATGGAGACAGCCTAACTGTCCATCAACAGATGAATTGATAAAGAGGATGTGGTTCCTATATACAGTGGAGTACTACTCAGTCATAAAAAAGAACTAAATAATGTCATTTGCAGCCACATGGATGGACCTACAAATTATCACACTAAGTGAAGTCAGACAGAGAAGGACAAATACATGGTAACACTTACATATGAAATCTAAAATAAAATACACGTGAACTTATTTACAGAATAGGCTTACAGACAAATTTATGGTTACCAAAGAGGACAGTGGAGGGTGAGAGGAGAGATAAACTAGGAGTTTTAGATAAACAGATACCCATTATAATATATAGAATAGATAAGCAACAAGAACCTACTGCAGAGTACAGGGAACTATTAACATATTCAATATCTTATAACAATCTATAATAGAAAACAATTTGAAAAAAATATATATATACATATACAGGTATAACTGAATCCCTTTTCTGTGCTCCTGAAACTAACATAATACTGTAAGTCAACTATACTTCAGTTTTAAAAAATGGTTAAAAATGTAGGCAATCCAGACCAAGGGAAGAGAAGATGCACATATGCAAACTCCTTGTATCCCCAAGATTGGAATATTTGAGCCTCACTGAGGGCTTTGACTTCCTAGCAGCCAAGATAAAAAAGAAAAACGTATTGAATCCCTTGTACTTAGGAAAGCAATAGTTTCTGAGCCAAAGGAATCATTTGTAAGCCTTTAGGCATCAGAAAATTCTTTTCAAGGGGCTTTAGCATTTATTCAACAAATGCTAGTTACTGTGTACCAGGCACTGTGCTAAGACACGGCACAGAGGATGAGCAAATATTGTCCTTGTCCCTGTGACGATTGGTTAATGATTAATAATGTCTTTCTTGCCTCAGTTTGCTCAGCAGGAGCCATCTAGCGAGAAGGTGTGTGTTAGTCACTCAGTCGTGTCTGACTCATTTGCAACCCCATGGACTGTAGCCTGCCAGGCTTTCTCTGTCCATGGGATTCTCTAGGCAGGAATACTGGAGTGGGTTGCCACTTCCTTCTCCAGGGGATCTTCCTGACCCAGGGGTCGAACGCAGGTCTCCTGCATTGCAGGCAGATTCTTTGCACACTCAAAACCCAGATGTGCACCCCGCACGACAATTGTAGCTCTCATCTGGGAAAGTTTTCAGCAAGCAGTTGAAAAGAAGCTATTTTCGGTTCTTTCCTTACGCTGTTTCGGTCCTAAGTGGGTACTTTGGTCCCACAGTTGCAGCAGTGAGAAACTAGATTGACAGCTTCTGGCACAGCCAAGAAGAAGGATCGCAGGCAGGCTTTTTTCCCTGGGTAAATGGGTCTTTCTCTGAGGACAGATGCTGGCACTTCTTGATGACTCACTTCTGAGGGCCTCAGCCCCACCAGGGTCTGGAGAAAGGAAGAGGGCTGGCGCCAGGCCCAGTGCTGGTGACATCCTGGCTTCTTGCCTGCCTTTTAGAATTGCCCCAGTGGGCACATCTGTGCCCGGAATTTGTCGACTTGTGTCAAAGGACAATGAAGGTTTGTTGCCTGCATCTGAAACGATGACTTCATGGTTCATTTAAGGGAGAATAACAGTTAGGATGGAGGAGGTGGGAGATTTGCGGAGTTAAAGGGGCACATTGCAATGTTTGAGTTTCATGATAGATAAAATCTAGAATGCTTCCTATCTGGGAAAACTGTAAAGTCTGAAGCATTAACCCTGTTGACCATAAGAGAACCCAAGTTTCCTCCCATTTAGCTAATTTTGAAAGGAATGATGAGTCTCCAAGTCGTTGGGGTGACGTGAGTAGACTTATTTTCCTTTCCTGTGCTGAAAAGCATGATGTAGAGCAGTGGCTTTTAAAATTGTTTGACAATGATCCATAGCGAGAAGTGCATTTTATATTGTGACTCTGAACATACAAATGTACTGAAAAAGGTTTCATGGAAAATGCCACTGCAATGTGTAATAGCCGAGAACAGTTTCTGTTATATTTTATTTGTTCATTTACTTCATCTATGAAAATCAGCTTGTGAGTTGGTTCCAGGACTTCCTAACAGGTCATGACCTCCAGTTGGAAAATATACATGTGGAGGAAAGACCATGGGGTCTTAGAGGTCTCAAAACAATAAGATACTTGTCTGTCATTGACATTAGGGGCTCTATGCATTATAGTGACTCAGGGACCCAGGTGGCTGGAGTCTCCGTGTTAATCCCTCCTCCAGTGGGTTGGAGAGCAATCTGACTTCCAGCCATGAGCCTGGGACAGTCACGGGTGTGACCTGCACAGTCATGGGGTCTTGTGCTAGGCTCACTGCTCTGTGGACACTGTCTTGAATTATTAATAGTTTTTGAAGAAGCTCCCTGCTTTAATTTTGCTCGGGGCCCCGCAGATGATGTAGCCAGTCTGCGTACAATGTCATTGAGTCTTCATTTTTTCTTCTGTAAAATGGGTGCTCTTGATAAAACTCTTAAAAGGATTAAAAGAAGAATGGCTGAGGGTTCCTATATGCGAGCTACTGTTTTCAGCTTGCTGGGCTCATCTTCAGTGGTACCTCCACGGAAAACCTCTACTTAATTAAACGTGCCTGGTCAGCCTGAAGTGCTGTACTTTCTTATACTGCCTTCCTTTCTCCCTGCCGCTTATCTGAGTTTTGTTCATTACTCAAGAAATCACTCTAGTTCGTCCTTGGGGGCCATCTTCCATGACTTCTCAGCACCCCTGCAGCATCAGCCACGGGCCCTTCCTTCAGGCTCCATTCACTTTAATTCCATCCTCTCCATCTGACTCCCTCCACCCCAGCTCAGGACTCCTCACTTCTTGCCCGGAACACTTAGGCAGCCTCCTAACTAGTTGTGCCATGTCTAGCTGGCCCTTCCATTCTATCCTCCACCATGCCAGGGTCATTTTCCCATTATTCCCAAAGACTTTTCTAGGGTGCCACTTCCTTAGGTAGAAAGCTTCAGCGGCTCCTGCCACCTGTAGGCCTTGGTCTTGGGGTCATTGGCTCCATAGCCCCCTCTATTCTGCTCTTCCTCTGCTCCCTTCCTGAGCCCTGCCTGCCTGCTCCATGAACCATCTCTGGAATAGAGTTTATCTTTTGGCCTTTGGTTCTTCACACATTCTCTTCCTTCAGCTGAAGTGACCTGCCCTCAGCTCTCCATGGGAAGATTTCAACCCACCTTTCACTGCTCCTGTGAAGCTCAGCCTCCTCCCCAGAGATCTCCTGGGCAGGATGGAACAAAGTCCCTCTTGTCTCTGAATTCTATAGTGTTTCTTGGAATTTAACCTTCATCTTGAAGTTATTAGGCAATTCACCCAAGGTCTTAATTGCATTTTCAGCTGGGTCTGTGTTCCAGAGAATAGAGACAATTAGGTGATACGCCTGTTACATCAGCCATTCTTTAGGGGAGGCCCCTGGAGTGCAGACTCCTGCAAAGATTGCTTGGGGCTTATCCTGGTCGCCTCAGCTGGTCTGAATCATCCCTCCTCCTCTGGCCCTCTTGGCACTTTGCACATCCCTCTAGCATAGCACTCACCACTTTCCATTTGAGTTATTTCTTGACACGACTGGCTTCCCCACTAGGCACATCTTATTCATTATTGCAGCTCCAATGCCTCTCCCAGGGCTTGGTGCTCAGTTAGCACTCAGGAAATGGATGAATAGATGAAAGAACAGAGATCCAGAGAGAAGGGGAAATTGTTGGCTACTGCGGGGGTGCGTGGAAGGAGGGTCTTGCGTGTATCTCAGGTATGGTAGACCGAAATAACAATTGTTTCTCAAATCTTATTGACTCCAGACAACACATATTTGTTTCCCATTCAGACTTGTGTCTATCGTGAGCAGCAACAATTCTGCTCTGTTCTCTCTTCATTCTGGGACCAAGGCTGATGTCGGTCACAGAGACATGACTGTCTATGGCAGAAGAAAAGGGCAGATGGCGGAGGCACACAGTGGCTCTGGGGAGAAATGGCTCAGATCATTTCCACTCACATCTTGTTGACTGAAGCAAGTCTTAGGGTTCCAGGAAAGATACTTTCAGAGGGTTGGGCCCAGTAGAGAGGGGCGGTGGGTATTTTGAAAACACAACCAGCTCCAGCGGGGCAATGCTTCCAAGTGGGGTAGTGCCCAGAGTTACTGGTGTCATGCTCTGGGCCACAGAGTTCTGCATCTGGTTCATCCTTTCTAATCCAGCATGGGTTGCCCATAGGGACTGTATTTTCTACTTTGCCCTTTTAGGGGTGGAGGGAGAGACATTCTAGTCCAGGGTTCCTGTGACGTGGCATGTTCTGTCTAATCCTGAAGTCCCGTTTATCACTGGTAGGAGCCAATTCTCCGATATCAAGTGTACGCATAACAAAGGTGATGAATAAGGAGATGTTTCCTTCTTAGTCCTCTGTCCCATTCTCAGCTTGTTTGGAGCTTGGATGAGGAAGAAAGTGCGATTTCTTGAGACCCTTCCAGTGCCTCAGCACTGAGTTTGCAGAAATACCAGGTTCTGAAAATGATGTTTACTCCAACACAGAGAGGTTCTACACACAGAGATGTGGCTACTGTGAGTATTGTTTCACTTAAAGGACTTGGCCAGTGGGAAAGGAAGACCAGTTCTCAAACACAGTGTCTAAACATGCTGCTTCCTGCCCCAGGATCAGCTACCAAGGACTCTGTTCAGGACTTCCCGGCTGGTCCAGTGGCTAAGACTTTGCACTCTCTGCAGGGGGCTTGGGGTTCTATCCCTGGTCAGGGAACTAGATCCCACATGCCACAGCTAAGATGCAGAGTGGTCAAATAAATAAATAATAAATAAAATTTAAAAAGACTGTTCATGCTGGGCCATCTGGTTCCTGTATAATCAGAAATCAGAGCACTCTGTGGTGACCTAAATGAGAAGAAAATCCAAAAAAGAAAAGTATTTATACATGTATATATATATGCATATGTCTGTGTATATACAGCTGATTCACTTGGCTGTACAGTAGAAGCTCACGCAACATTGTAAAGCAACTGTACTCCAATAAAAATTAATTAAAAGAACACTGTAGGAAATGGCCATGGGGGACATCTGAAGTGAACAGTATCCTTTTTCATGCAAAGCAGACCCTCAGGGAAAATCCTGAAACCTGACTATTCACATTCATTTTGACTGGTACATATGGCATCCAGAGGATCCTTGTGAGGGGAACACACCTATCCTTACTTAACAGGGTGTTTTGCAGAGGCCAGGCCTGGGATTCATATATTTCTGGCAAGTGGAATCAGTGATACCCTTCCCTACCAAGCACCTCTTTGTATCAGCTTTTATCCGTGACCCCTTTGTATCAGCTGTTATCTATGGATGGTGCTTCAGTTCTTAACCAGAGGAAGAGGAACACATTCTGATGGGAGGAGGAGGCTGGTGGGTGGGCAGGGAAAAATGAGCAAAGGTGAGAGGGGAGGTGTCATGATTTGTTTCTAATCAGTCTGGCTGCGTGATAGAGTATGGGGAGGGGAATGATGTCTAGAGCAAAAGTCCTATTTATGGAAAAGTGCGAGATGCAGGGAAGAAGCAGTGCAGCTTCGGGAACAGGCTCCAAATTTGGCAATTTGCTCAAAAGATTTCTCCTCCCTCTGGTTCCAGAGCTGAGTCTTTGGCAGGGCTTGTAGGCCACAATGTTGACCGCAGGAGGGGCAGAGAGAGAAGCAGGGCTCTCACCAAGGGTGCCAGGGGTCTGTGGCACTCAAGTTTTTTTCCTAAAACTGTTTGCTCATGGAGAATTTCAAAGAGAGACTGGGTAAGGCTTGTTCTTGAGCCTATTCAAAGTATGGCGCTGAATGATACTGCATGCGTGCTCAATCGTCTCTGACTCTTTGAGACTCCAGGGACTCTCCTTTGTCCATGAAATTTTCCAGGCGAGAATACTGGAATGGGTTGCCATTTCCTTCTCTAGGAAATCTTCCCAACTTAGGGATTGAACCTGCATCTCCTGTGTCTCCTGCATTGGCAGGCAGATTCTCTACCACTAAGCCACCTGGTTAAAGACTATGTTATTGAGAACTGATGGTGGTGCTGGGGAGTATTTAAGAATCATTATCATTTATCCTTTGATGTATCTATGACTTCATATACCTTCCCAGGATGTTGGACCCTGAGACACAGGGGTACACCCACAGGTAAGCCCTCAATAGTGGGGAGACTATTGTGTTTGTGATATATCCTTCTGTATTCGTTTCTTATTGGTGATGTAACAGTTTACATTGGAAGGATTGTTGCTGAAGCTGAAGCTCTGATACTGTGGTCACCTGATGGAAAGAACCGACTTATTGGAAAAGACCCTGATGCTGGGAAAGATTGAGGGCAGGAGGAAAAGGGGGCGGCAAAGGAAGAGATGGTTAGATAGTATCACTGACTCAAGGGACATAAATTTAGGAGACAGTGGAGGACAGAGGAAGCTGGCGTGCTACAGTTCATGGGATTGCAAAGAGTTGGACATGACTTAGCGACTGAACAAAACAACAACTTAACACAAACTTAGTGATTAAAAAAACCCCATAAATTTATTATATTATAGTCCTGGAGGTCAGAAGTCCAAAATCAGTTTTACAGAGCTAAAAGCAAGGTGTCAGCTGGCTATGTTTTTTCTGAAGCCTCTAGAGAAAAGCTCATTTTTAATTTTTTTTGTATTTTCTATATTCCGGCAATCACCAGCTTTCCTTGACTTTCATTCATCATCAAAGCCAGTGGTGTAGCCTCCTTCGACCTCTTTCCCCTGACTCTGACACTCCTGCTCCCTTTCTCAAGGACCTTGTAAAACTACCCTCATCTCAAGATCCTGAGCTTAATCCCTTCTGCCACACGTTCAGCCAACTATATCCTCCAGTTTCCTTTGGCTTTGGTTCAACCTTATCAAGAGGACACACAACTGCAACATTTATTAAGCACCTGATGCTGGGAAAGATTGAGGGCAGGAGGAAAATGGGGATTATACCGTTTCTCTGCTAAAAACTTTTCATACTCTTGAAACTGAATCCCCACTGCGACTCTGCACATGTACATGTTCCTGCTCAGTCATATCCGACTCTCTGCAATGCCCTGGACTGTGGCCGGCCAGTCTCCTCTGTCTCTGGAATCTTCCAGGCAAGAATACTGAAGTGGGTTGTCATTTCCTCCTCCAGAAGATCTTCCCAACTCAAGGATGGAACCTAAGTCTCTTGCATCTCCTGCACTGGCAGCCAGATTCTTTACCACTGCGCCACCTAGGAAGCCTCTGCACGAGGGGGTATTTCCTTATGTCTGTTGTATAAAGGGGGACTTCCCTGGTGGCTCAGACGGTAAAAGCATCTGTCTACAATGCGGGAGACCTGGGTTGTATCAAGGAGGAAGCTGAGGGTGGCATATGTTAGATTACTTGTTTATTTTGTAAGAGACGGAAATAGGATTTGAGTGTAAATGGGTCTGGCTTAAAAACTCACTTTCTCTACGATTTCAAATACTCCATCTCTGAAGCTGCTGCTTTCTTATGATTGAAACGATTCAGTAAAAAAAAAAAAAAAAAAAAAGCCAAGAAATGTCTGTCCATTCTCTGCTGGTGGCTACAGAGGAATGTTCAAGGGGCCTTTCAGTACTTCTTGATAGCCACGTTCTCTATCCTGGGAATAGGGGCTACGCCTGATTTCATCTTTTGCCTGGGGTTCTGACCAGGATACCCTGGCTTTGTGGAAGAGACACACCCAGATTCTCCAGATGAGTCATAGACTGTGCCCAGAGCTAAAGTGTGGTGAAGAGGGAAGGCTTCTGCTGCCCCAGCCTGTGAAAGGGTTTCCATTAGGGTATTTCTGCCGAGAGAGCAGCAGAGTGCTGCCCTTTGATCCTCCTCCCCACGACTCTGGAGCCTCGGGCATCTGCCTGAGTTAGCAGAAGCATGAATAGGGCACTGGAGAAAGCCCGGGACTGGAGCTCAGTGACCTGGATGCCTGTGTCAGCGTCACCACTAACTGATCCTTTGACTGCTCCATCCTCTGAGTCTTGGGTTCTACCTGGACTGAATGTGGGCAGCCTTCTCTTTCCTTACAATTTAGAGTGTCACTGCTTAGCCAGAGGTACTGCTTTCAGTGGAACAGATAAGTGTCAGGAAGTTACCGTGCATATGGAGACAGCTTTGCCATGGGCCGCACTCTTTCTCCATTGAGCGGCTAAGAGCCCTGCATTAGAATTCTGGTTCTTCCCGTGCTGGCTGGGTTATCTTGGGCAAGCCTCACTTTCTTCACTTATGAAATGGGGATAATGATAATTACACTGCCCTCCTTCTGAGGTTGTTGAGGGGGCTGCACAGCCACTAGTATATCACTGGTGACTCTTCACTTCTATACGAATGCTCATCTCATGCCTCCCTGTCCGCTCTTATGGAAGCTCTAGTAGAGAAAGGAACTTGGGCTTCTGAGTCAGAACCACTAGCTTTTTCTATTAGACTCTGCTACTCATCAGCTGCCTGAACTTAGACAACTCAACTCAAACCCTCTGATCCTTAGGACTTTTCATAAACTGTGGACAATGATAATAGAGACTTCTTACTGGGGGGATGAGAATTAATAGGATAACACATGTAAAGTTCCAAGCCTAGCATATGGAAAGTATTTTCTCCCTTTGGGTCATGTGACTGACTTCTTTCGCATTTCTAGGATGCTTTGAATTTCATTCCAGTTTCAAAGGTGTCAAGAAACATTTTAACATTTTAGGTAAAGTCAAGTTTTTATATTGAGGTCACGTACTTGTAAATATGTATATTAAACTACATCCTGATGTAAAACAAGTGGTACTGATTTTTCCAGTGCCTTCTACCCCCTAACTTTTAGCCTCAATGTCTGCAAACAATTAATGCAGAGGGGAGGTTTACAGTTGGCTACACAAATGCACATTAAACATTAAATTTGAAAAAGTGAAAGGATGAACCTAACAAGCTGCAATAATCTTCAAAAGCTCTGTTAAGGACTTAGACATACGGTATTGACTTACGGATAAAACCAAGACTTTTGGCTTTGACTCCACTGAAAAATCGTGGAGCCACTGCCTCTATGTGGAGTATCAGAAAATAATGCAGAGGTGGTCCTGTGCCCTGGTTTCTGGTTCAGCCTTTCCTTGAAAGTAGAATCAGATAGCCAGCTCAACTTTCGGCTCTACCAGATGCAACCAATATTCAGAAGATTTAGGGCAGTGAGAATATACTGGACAGAGGACAGCCAAAGGAAGGAAACAGATTGAATCCTCTTTGGATTTAGCTCTTTTCTACTTGGAATAGAGGCAATGGTAACTAAGGCAACTGGCATTTAAGGAACTATAATTTACTGGATGGTTTTATGTTATTCCCATTTTACAGATGAGAAAACTAAGGCTCAGGAACATTTCATAACTTGCTCAGAGCCACATAGTTCATAAATGGAAATAAAGAATTTGAATACAAGTCTGTTTGAGCCTGGACTGCTTTTATGAAATTGTTAAAGGGAACCATTAACATCTAATAGGAATGGTTCATCCACTGATCTATTAAATACTTGCTTAAAGGCTGAGCAATGGATCAAATGACCTCTTGGAAAACCAAGGTTTTGGTAGGTTAAGGCTCCTTTTATCTTTCTGATTTGAATATGTTGGACATTTTCATGAGCCCTTCCAAGTAAGTTGCTCTGCATTCCTTCCCTGTGGATCCCTTGTCACTATTGCCTCCTTTCAAAAGTAAAGCATTGATTTGTACCCACTCTGAAGCTATTAGTCTGCCCACTGTTACCTGGAGAGTAAATTTGCTGTTTGACCAAATTCCTACAATACTCTCAGTAAAACCCAGGACATGTTTTTAAATTGATCATAATGTTTGTTGAGCTTTTATTTCCCTGATTTTGATGGAGGGATGAACAGAAATGTTTCCATTGGACCTTATACATTGACAATTGCTATCAGAGTGGCCTTGAGCCCAAAGTTTGGGGATGGGATTTTCTGCTCTCGGTCTTGGTTTGGAACGTTTCCTGAGATGTGGCATCCATCGCCACACTCCCACCATCCATCACCCATCCATCACGGTCCAAACTACCACTGTGCTTCACCTAAAATATTGAATGACCTCATTGTTCCCCCTGCCTAGAGCTTTACCTCCTCCAATTCATTTCATTTATAAAAAGGTTTCTGTATTATAAAATAACACAAGCATATGCAAAAGTATCACATGGTATAATGAATTATACTATAGTTCACTTAGGATTAGAAACTTTAAAAATTACACATATGCATTCATACAAGCAATATGTAAAGAATTGCTTCTCATGCATTTAAACTTGGCATAAATTGTATTACACTACACACATCCTTTGGTAAGTCGTTTTTTTTTTTTCCCCAGGGCAGCCTTGTGTCTTGAGAATTAGTCATGTTGTTATGTGTAGGTAACATTTACTCATTTTGAAACTGCCCTATGGAGTACTCTTGTGGGAATATCCTGCAAATTCAGTTTTTCCACTCCTATTTGTTGGTGTTCATCTAGTTGGTTTCAATGGTACCCGATTACAGATAGCACTACAGTAGGCATCCTTGCACACATCTTGTGCATATTTGTGTAAAGCCCTGTGGAGTGTATACCTACATATGGACTTTCCAGGTTGTATAATATGCCCATATTTATATTTACTACATGATATCAGGGCTTCCCTGGTGGCTCAGATGGTAAAGAATCCGTCTGTGATTCAGGAGACCTGGGTTTTATCCCTTGGTTGGAAAGATCCCCTAGAGAAGGGAAAGGCTACCCACTCCAGTATTCTTGCCTGGAGAATTCCATGGGCAGAGGAGTCTGGTGGGCTACAGTCCATGGCGATTATAGCTGGACATGTTATGAAACAAACTGGTTTCCAAAATGTGCCAGTTTACCGTCTCAGCTGCAATTTATGAAAAATCGAGAGTTTCCTTCTTCCTACATCCTTACTAGTAGTTGATATTGTCAGATATTTAACAATCTGATGGATCTGACAAAGTATCTCGTTTCCTAAATTTGTATTTGCTAGTAAGAATATTTTTCTTACTTATTATATTTTAATTTGCTTTTGTTAGCATAATTATCTTTTTATGTGCTTATAGCAGTAAAGACGGAGAAGGCAATGGCACCCCACTCCAGTACTCTTGCCTGGAAACTCCCATGGACGGAGGAGCCTGGTGGGCTGCAGTCCATGGGGTCCCGAAGAGTGGGACACGACTGAGCGACTTCACTTTCACTTTTCAGTTTCATGCATTGGAGGAGGAAATGGCACCCCACTTCAGTATTCTTGCCTGGAGAATCCCAGGGACAGGGGAGCCTGGTGGGCTGTTGTCTATGGGGTCGCACAGAGTCGGACATGACTGAAGTGACTTAGCAGCAGCAGCAGCAGCAGTGGTAAAGAATCCACCTGGCGATGCAGGAAACTCAGGTTTGACCCCTGGGTTGGGAAGATCCCCTGGAGAAGGAAATGGTTACACATTGCAGTATTCTTGCCTGGCAAACCCCATGGACAGGGTAGCCTGGCAGGCTGCAATCTATGGAATTGCGATGAGTCGGACACGACTGAGCCACTAGACAAAACGAAACAGAAACTGGCTGCTAGGCGCTTTCTCTATCACGTAGTTACTATTTTTTTTGTCTTGCATTTTTAGAGTCTTATTGTTTTGTAGAAATATTTACCCTATGTGGACTGCATATTAATACTTTAAAAATTTGCAAATAACTTCTCCAAGTCTGTGACATTTTTTGCATTTTTTGTTATGTCTTTATCATGTAAAACATTTTTAGTTTCACTGTACTCAAGCGTTTTGCTTTGTTTGATTTAAACTTTACTATCTGCTTCAGTGAATTCTTGATTCTGAGATCAAGGAGTTATTTTTCAATCATTTTCTTAAAAAGGTTTTACTTCTCATATTATGATCTTTGATGCACTTGACATTTATTTTGTTATAAAGTAGTTTATTATTTTGTTTTGTGTCCATGTGGAAAGTTAATTGTCCTGGTACTGTTTATTGAATAGTCCATCCTTTTCCTGTTTATTTATAGTGGCATATCTGATTATGCCACGTTTCCATGGGTATGTTTCAAGTGGTTGGTTCCATTATATTAATTTGTTTGTTCTTATACCAATAGTACATTGTCTTGAATATTCTATTGTTAGAATAAACCTTGATATCTGATTTTGGTCATCTTTGTTATTCTTCAAATTTTCTTATTTCTTTATGCTTCTATACAAACAGTATGAGCTTTGGCCTGTCAATTCCAATGAAAACCTTATTGAGATTTTAATTGTAAGTACAACAAATGTATAAATCATCTTTGTGGCAGAACAGAGGCCTGTTTAAAGCCGAATCTTCTCTTTCATAAATATTTATTCAGGCTATCTTTTATGTCCTTTAAAAATGTCTTAAATTTTTTTCTCTAAAAGTTTATTTACATTTTTATTAGAAGTATTTACAGCAGCCCTGAAGTTTTGCCCGCTATTATGAAACTATCTTTAATTTCCACTATTTTTTATAATTGAAGGGTGGTTTTCTGAGAACACTAATGAATTTGTGAGTTGGTCTTGTAACTTGCAGAATTCTCTTATCTTTTATAATATTTTCTCTGTAATTTTCCTGGATTTTCTAATGATATTTTCTGCAAGTGGAGATCCATTTTGTCTTTTTATCTATTTTAAAAATCATTTGTTTGTTTTTCTTATTGCATTAGCCAGGGCTCTTGGATAATGTTGAAGAGTAGGGGTGACACCAGGCCTCCTTGGCTTCTTCCACAATTTTTACAAGGAAATATTTCTAGCATTCTATCATAGAGAGGCCATTCAGTATAGTGGTTAAAAATGCAAGCTCTGGGGTCAAGTGAGTTTGAGATTAGACTCTGTCACTAAAGTGTTGTATTACTTGGAGTACAGGAACTTCCATACAGTTCTGCATATTGGCCTTACCTATTTATATTCCCACCCACAGTGTAGGAAGATTTCCTTTTCTATATACCCTCTCCAACATTTATTACTTGTAGATGATGGCCATTCTGACTAGAGTAGTGTGATACCTCATTGTGGTTTTGATTTGCATTTCTCTAATAATTAGCGATGTCGAACATTTTCTTCGTGTGCTGATTGGGCATCTGTATGTCTTTGAAGAAATATCTATTTAGGTCTTTTGCCCATTTTTTGATTGGGTTACTTGTTTTTGGTTTGTTTTGATATTTAGCTGTATGAGCTGTTTGCATATTTTGGGAATTAATTGCTTGTCAGTCACATTGTTTGCAAATATTTTCTCCCATTCTGTAGGTTGCCCTTTTATTTTGTTTATGGTTTCCTTTGCTGTGCAAAAGTTTTAAGTTTAATTAGGTTCCACTTGTTTATTTTTGTTTTTATTTCCATTAATCTAGGAGATGAATCTAAAAAGATATTGCTGTGATTTATGTCAATGAGGGTTTTGCCTATGTTTCCCTCTAGGAGTTTTATAGTATCCAGTCTTAGATTTAAGTCTTACATTTTGAGTGTAGTTTGTATATGGTGTTAGAGAATGTTCTTATTTCTTTCTTTTACATGTACGTATCCAGTTTTCCTAGCACCACTTATTGAAGAGATCGTTTTTCCTCTATTGTATATTCTTGCCTCTTTCTCCATAAATTTATTGACCGTAAGTACATGGGTTTATTTCTGTACTTTCTATGCTGTTCCATTGATCTATATGTCTGTTTTGTGCCAATACCATACTGTCTTGATTACTGAAGCTTTGTAGTATAGTTTGAATTTGAGGAGCCTGATTCTTCCAGCTCCATTTTTCTTTCTCAAAATTGCTTTGGTTATTTGGGGTCTGTTGTGTTTCCATACAAATTTTACAATTTTTTTGTTCTGTCAAATGCCCTTGATAATTTGATAGAAATTGTACTGGATCACTGAATCTATAGATCGCCTTAGGCAGTGTAGTCATTTTAACGATATTGGTTCTTCCAATCTAAGAACATGGTGCATCTTTCCATCTTTCTGTGTCATCCTCAATTAATGTTATCATCCTCAATTAATTTAATATTAATTATATTAATATCAATAATATTATAGTTATTGGAGTACAAGTCTTTCGTTTCCTAGGTTCTTGTTGTTGTTGTTGTTTTGATGTGATGGCAAATGGGGTTGTTTCTTTCATTTCTCTTTTTGATCTTTTGTTGTTAGGGTATAGAAATGCAATAGACAGTCTGTAGATAAGCCAATCTTATAATGACTGATTTCTCTCTTTCTTTCTTTTCCTTGCTCAGCTATTGTGATATTGATTTATACTTTGAGTTTTTAAAAATTGTTTAAATCATCTTTTTCAATTACACATTTTTCTTAGATTCTTTTTCCTCTTCAGTGTTCCTGCCCCCATTTTACCTTCTGTTGGTAGTTTTTGTTCTTTATTGTCTCTTTGATGATTATAACCTTATTTGCTACTTTTATTAGATTGAAAAAATGTACTCTGTAATTTATTTATCTCATGATCATTGTTTTGATTTCTGATTTTTATACAGTTTGATGTTATTTTTAATTTTTATTTGGTTTAGATTTTGCTGTTTGGATGGTACGCTTTCTTTTTTAAGATTATTAATAGCTTCTTCATGAGTTTTGTAATTTTGCTTTGCAGGATAATCTTACACAGAAAGAGTTTTATTTTCTTCTGATGTATTTCCTCCCTTTTCTAGAAGATTTGTAATGTTTTCCTCCAATGGACTCTTGGTCTGCTATCCAGAACTATGTTTTATGTCAACCATTTGAGATTACTGCTCCGTGGACACAGTGGGAATATTTTGATGCTATTACTTCAGGGAGCTTATGGCTTGGATCACTTTGATTCTTGGCTACAAGGATGGGTCTGCATACACTGGTCTCTTTTTTCAAGCGGCTGTAACCCCAGACAGTGGTCACAGCAGTAGTTAATTTTCCATCTCTTCTTATTAACAGGGGAGCTCAATCTCCAACTTGACTCTCAGCAGAGAGCCTAACTGAAATCTTCAGCCTTGCTTCATATTAAGCAAACTGAACTTTATTCCCTGTAGAAATTCTGAATGCTTCAGCCTGCTTTGGAGTAGGGATTCAGGGGCCTGTAGCTTCAGCCTATTTCTTAGCTTGTTTTTATTCTGTTTCTCATCCACAGAGATGTTTATGGTGTGTTTGAGGCCAGCTCTGTGTTTTGGATGTTCTCTTTGAGACTGTTATTTATCATTATTGTGACTTTGGAGCATTGCCATTTGCCTGGATTTCTGCTTCTCTTTCCTACCTGGCAGGACAGATGGTATTCCCTAAATTCTGCATACCATCCCCCTGTTTGTAAGGTTTCTTTGTTTTTCCATCAAACATAGAATAAGTGAAATGCATTACCAGGCATTTTCAGATCTTTATTCACCTGGCCTCTGTTCTCTACATATATGGAACTTCTTCTAATTCCCTGATACACTTGCTTCCAGGCTTTATCTCAGGCTATTTCTCCAACTGATACATATTCAACCTTCTGTCTGGTTTGTATTTGATCTCCCTGATCTTTCTCATCTGCCCCTAATGTCACTTCCTTCCCTATTCCTCATTCCACATACTTTCATTCTCCTGCCCCCACCTTATATTTGATAACACCTGTCTCCTTCCTGAAACTACTGTTTCATCAGTCTCGCCTCCAAGACAGAAGATCCTTGTGAGGGTCTCTCATTCAGTCCTTCACCACTGCAGCTAGCACAGCAAAGACACCCAGTAAATGTTAGGAAAACATAAATGAAAGGAGCACAATTCTCTCTTGCACTTCATTTCTTCCTTGCTGTCCAGAGGGAGCCCTGACTTGCATGTGATGTGGATGATTCCATCCACATCGCCAGCTAGCTGATGAGTTCCCAGGGCTCAGCCTTGAATTTATCAAGGAAACCTGGAGCTTTGTGGAGTGATGGAGGGCGAAGAGGTGGGATTCCAGTGTGGAACTGGGAGGGTCCAGAAGAGGTGAGTCGGGATGTCCAGCGCTCTGTGATATTCCTTCACTACTGCTTTGTGTTGCTGGAGAAAGGACGCACGGATTTTCCAGGACTGCTGTGATTTGTGGTGCTGTGGTAGTTATTAGAGTGTATCCTCACCTCTTAAACCTGCTGATCCTTGTAGATGCACAAGTGAAATCTGGTCTAAGCTCAGAGGTCCTGGGAAAGCAAGATCACCTCCCTCCAATCTGAAGCAGACATCATTCTGTGTATTTGGACATAGTCTTGTGACATTGGCTGAAGCCAGTTGGTGCTGGGACATCTGAGTTCTAGCATTGATCCCTGAAGCAGTTGTTGAGCCTGACTTTCAAGGTCATCCCTCTCGGGAAGGCTTTGGTGTGCCAAAATCTCTCACCCCCTTTCCTGCACCGTTTTTATATGCAATCTTGTTAAAATCCTTGCCTTTCATGTGGAGGCCAAGACGGTGACTTCACAAAGGTCAGGAACTGGGGATGTGAAGAAAAAAAAATTTTCCTTGAAAGCTTTTAAATGAATTATTTATAGTAATAATAACCAGTAAACTGAAAGATTCAAGATGAGGAGCCTGGTATGTAGATGAGATGAAAACTGTGATATTGGGGGGATTGTTGCCAATATTTCCCCAGGACTTCTGTGGTTTTATCTTTGCATTTTCTCTACTACCCTTCATATGCTATCCCTCCTTCAGAATGAAGCTATGTAAATTTCTAAAATTTCCTTCTTCGCGAGGGGGAGGGTTTATATGTATACTTATAACTGATTCATGCTGTTGTATAGCAGAAACTAACACAACATTGTAGAGCCATTGTCCTCCAATTAAAAAAAAATCCTTCTTTAGACTATGGTAATGGAATTGTGCTATCCCATTCCTTTTTCATGAAACCCTCTCTTCTGCTGTGGGACATGAGACAGCTGTTCAGGCTAAAAGTGCAGTGAGGGGAGGGGAGGAGAGACCTCAGATGAGCAATTCAGAATGCACTGCAGTTGTTTTGAAGCCTATTTATGAAAGAAGCTGAGGAGTGTTTTGGGAAAAGTGTGAAGTTAGGCAGGAGAGTAACCCACCACTGTCTTTGCCCTACTGCTTTACCAGCCAGTTGACCTTGGGTAAGTCACTGAATACCTGACAGTCCACCAACTCTCAAGGGCTCAGTTTGCCCACCTATAAATGGGAGAGTTGGGTTGATTCAAGGATAGTCAGTTAAATCACTTGTGAAAAATAAGAAGGGAATTTAAGCAACCAGAGCAGAGGCAGGAATCCTGGCAAACAAGGAATTGTGTGTTACCAAAACGTAGCCCCAATACATGGTTACCATGCAGAAAAACAGATCAGGCATTGTTAGCATTTTTAATTATTTCAAGGGAAGCCCCAGATCCAGATTTTTATGTGAAATATCCTAATTTCACATCTAATTAGCAACTCATTAAAAAAAATAGAACAAACTAGCAATGCCCTGTTTAGGTCAAACAGACATATCTAGGGGTTGAACCCAGTCTGTGGACCGTCAGTTTGCAGCCTCAGGGGCAAATGACCTTTGACTCCGGATTCACAATCTGTCTTCAAAATCAGGAAACATGGATTATTGGCCCAGCCTCGAATGAGGATTCCAAGATCCTGGTAATTGACTGCAGCATCAGCTTCCTGTTGGAGACTGGGACTGCCATCTGACTCCTGTCTAGATAGCACTGTCTGCAGAAAGCTTTAATCCTAAGACATCTTGTTTCTTTGTTAATAAGGGAGATGAACCAGAGTTTAAGGGATGTTAAAGGTACATCGGCATCAAACTGATACTTTCTCCTGGAAGTAAACAAGAATTGAAAGGACACTGAGCAGGAATAACTTTCTCACAATGAAATTTGTTGTCAAAATGCCCTCTCCATCTAAACCCCCAAAACCACCTTGTAGGGCTGCCTCTGGATTTAAGTGTTAGGATTGTTTAGTTCCTCAGTCATGCCAGACTCTTTGTGACCCCATGGACTGTAGGTTTGCCAGACGCCTCTGTCAATGAGATTCTTCCAGCAAAATACTGAAGTGGGTTGCCATTTCTTCCTCAAGGGGATCTTCCTGACCGAGAAATTGAGCTCCCATTTCCTGCAACAAAGGTGGGTTCTTTACTACTGAGCCACCAGTGTTATTAATCTGATACCTTTTTGTTACTGAAGGATGTGCCATTTATGAATCCCTGTTGCATTCACTGGACTCTCATAGCAACCAAGAGAGACCTGTCCACGGATTATCATCCTAAGTGGACAGTTCAGGAAGCTCAGAGAAGGGACTTAAGGCATTCTAAATCCCTCAGCTCGGAGTTTTCAGAGCTGGGTTAGAACCTGGGTCTCTTGACCCTGTTCCCTCTATTACCCTGTGCTGCCCACACAGAATCAGCTACCCAGCCTCTTCACAGGTGGGATTTGCACCCCAGCTCAATCCCTCAATCCTTGAGCAGCCATAACATATCAGGGCTTGAAGAAAGGGTGGTTCACCTGCAGATTCGAGTGCCTACATGGCATCATATGAGCCTAAGATAATGCTCCAGACCCCAGGAGGCGCTCAGACGAACACCCAGTCTCTTCAACTCCTTGGCTAACTCCCTAGATCCCACTTCCCAACTTCACGGTTTGAATTCAATTCCTATTAAAAAACAAAACCAAACCAAACCACTTCTGAAACTCCATCCATCTTGGATTTGTCCAGTACTAAAGAGAGAAGGGTCTTCCCAGCTGGCACTACTGGTAAAGAACTTGCCTGTCAGTGCAGGAAACATAAGAGACTTGGGTTCGATCCTTGGGGTCAGGAGGATCCCTTGGAGGAGGACATGGCAACCCACTCCAGTATCCTTGCCTGGAGAATCCCATGGACAGAAAAGCCTGGCGGGCTACAGTCCATTGTGTCACAGAGAGTCTGACACAACTGAAGCAGCTTAGCACACACACAAAGAGAAAAATTTATTGTAACATTCAGGAGTGCTTGGAGCTGTGTGATTCTCTACCAAGCAGAGTCACATTTTAGTGAGTTTTGGGTGACAAAACATTCAAACCAGATAGAAAGCAAACACATTAAAGCATTTGCTGAGATAGTTTGGTGGCTAATTCTAGACCTAAAAATATTCCTGTTTTTTTTTCTTTCACTTGTGTTTTGTCTTATTTAAACACTGATTGTCAGAGTTAGTAATTAATTGTATTTTACTAAGACATTTTAAAGGTCCTGGAACATAAGACTGCAGCCCAGGAAGGTTCTGCTTTTCTTATTCTGCCAGAGGACTAAGGAACTGAGGGGGTCAAAGAACAAGGGGCCACAGTGAGTGAGCTTTCAGCAGATGGTGGACTAGGTGATTGCATAAATGAAGTCACATTTTTATAAAGAAACACATGTTGCTATCTTTCTGTTTTTTAAATTAGTTTTAAACTGCTCAGTGGCTCCCCCCGGCCCCAACCACTCTACTTCCCTGCAAGTCTGGAAACCAGTGATGTTCCAGGGAGGCAGAGATCTTGTGATAAAGGACTTGCTTCAGGCTTCAGACTTGAATCCGTTTTACAGCTTGCATATAAAACTATGTAAGTTGGCCTAATGATGGAAAGGCTGATGCTGTCAAATGCTAACTGGTGCGATTAGAGCGATATTCAGATCTCTCTGAGCCTGTCTTCTCTTCCTGGTACCCAAAGACGCAGGTCTTTCCTGGCAGCAAATCAGTCTCCTCGTTAATTTCTGGGGCCGGCACACAAGTCTGCTTTGCCAGGTGTCAGGCCCAGGGAGTCAGCAAAGCCAAGCAGCTGGGCTAGGCTGGTGGGTGACATGAAGAGCAGAGGCAGCACTCCTGCACCAGTAGCCAGGGATGGTTGCGAGCAGGCAGAACCACGGTGATGCCACAGCATGGAACTCCAAAAAGCACAGATATCCCAGGACCCGAAGCAGGGACAAAGGCCCAGGGACACAGGTTGCTTCTGCTTTCCTGTTTGATCTGATGCTTCCCCAATTGATGGTTTAGAGAGAAAGTATGAGAGTGGGGCTATTCC
Source organism: Ovis aries (assembly GCF_016772045.2). Classification (NCBI taxonomy): domain Eukaryota; kingdom Metazoa; phylum Chordata; class Mammalia; order Artiodactyla; family Bovidae; genus Ovis; species Ovis aries. The sequence continues at coordinate 8,586,556 of NC_056055.1, read as the reverse complement.
TTGTAGTTTTTAAAATCCAGTTTGCAACAGAAAAGCTAGTTCAGACCATAACATTTTGCCCTGCACAAACTTATTTCAACATAGGTCACAGTAAAGCATTGAATCATTAAAGTCAGGCCAGATCCTAACGTGTGAGTCTCCTGGTCTCCTCCAACTACTCCATTGTATAGTCTGTATCAGGAAAAATGGCTTTTGTCAGTAGCAAAGTCAGAAATAACAGAACTTCTGAGTGTGTTCTGCTGAACTTCTGAGAGTGTCATGTTTAACACAGTATTTTAAATTTCAGATATGAATATCTGAGCTAAATAGCTTAATGTCACCATGATTTATATGAAGAGGTGGTAATAACAACCAAAATAATATGTTGATAGCATCTGGCACTTGCTCAGCATGCACTGTGCTGTGTTCCAGCCACATGGCTGAGACATTTACCCTTCGTGGCTGCTACCTCCACGGTGGGTTTCCCCAGCGGCTCAACTATAAGGAACCTGCCTGTAATGAAGGAGACACAGAAGACAGTTCCAATCCCTGAATCAGGATGATCCCCTGGAGGAGGAAACGGCAACCCACTGCAGTACTCTTGCCTGGAAAATCCCATGGACAGAGGAGCCTGATGGGCTATAGTCCACGGGGTCGCAAAGAATCAGACACAATTGAGTGAGTGAACACGCAACACACACTCACTTTCATGGTTCCCTCAACTCCAAATGACTGTGTCTAAACTTTCAGGCAATTATATGAGGTAGTTGATATCATCTTCAGAAACATTTGTTACCAACAGATTTGTATTGAGTATTTATTATGTTCCAGGTGTGATTCTAGGTCCTTGTGATCCATAAAAGTTCGATGAGATAGATATGCCCCCTGTCCTGCTGCTTTTGGTCTTGTGGGGAGAAAATGTTAGCCACAAAACGCTTCTTTTACAAAGTGATGAGAAGAGGGTTCAGATAGGGTCTGGAGGGAAGGCATCTGTCTGTGCGATGAGTTTGCAGACTGTCCCAGACCAAGCTCTGAAGTGGGCAAGATGCTGGCATGTTCTGGAAGCTGCAAGAGGGACTGTGTGATTGGTGATGGTGGCGAGAATGATAAAAGTGAAGGTGGTGAGGTCGGGAGGAGCCAGATTGACCAGGGATGTTCACATCTCCTCTCTGAGCCCTTTGTCTCTTCCTGGTACCCAGAAGAGAATCCCGTGGGTCCTGGGGGAACTGAGATGAGGAAACGGAGTCTAGGAGGGATTCGGCCTTCTCTTTTTCATGGCTGCTTAGCTTACAAGAGCTATAAAGTACAAAATGACCAAATGGGGATTTTTTTTCCTCTCTCATCAATATATAAATGTTTATCAGCCTCTTTCCTCCTTCTCCATCCTCCACCTCCCCCACTTCTCCCCCTCTTCCTCTTCTTTTTCTTCTTCTCCATCTCTCTCTACCCATCCTACCTGCATCAGCAACTATGTGCCAGGAGTTTAATTCTAGGCTCATAATATGTGATTGAGTTCTCATACTCATGGCTCCTTTTTCCTCCGAGTTCCCATTCTCATGGGTCTTGTTTTCAGGAACTGATGTTGCAAGCTAAGGTAGGGAAAAGGAATATTGACAGAGGAGGACTCTTTTAGATAAGCTGCCTTACACAGAGGATACCTCTGAGCAGAGACATGAATTCCTGAGGAAGAAGTCATCAACCCTGCAGTTAAGAGAGCTTTGTAGTTAGCATTATCAAAGTCAAGGGGAAATGTTGCTGTCCTCATGGAGTAGGTTGACACACACTACGTTGCGTGTGTGTGTGTGTGTGTGTGTGTGTGTGTGTGTGTGTGTGTATTGGTCAAATTTTTTCCCAGGCCAGAGCCAGCAAGGAAAGGTCAGCCTAGGTTGTATAAACAAGGGGGATTTGGAGGCTTTAGGTTAATAAAATTCTGCTCAGTTTGGAGGATCATGGAGGCAGTGTTCATGAAAGGAAGCACTCTAGCCAGATGGAAGTTTGAGTGTATTTGGGCCGTAAAGCTATGCAGCCTTTGGTGTCCACACATCAGGAATCAGTTACACCTGGAGAGACAATTATGGCATTTTCAGTAGAACATTCTTTTGGCTCATTCATGAGCAGGCTCCCATAAAAGAGTTAGGGAGATTAATGAGCCCAGCAACAGCCAATAGGAATTCATGGGAAGACCAAATGCTAATGCTTAATTGCCATCGGGTCTGACAAGTGCACTCTATACCCATAAAAGACGGAAGATTAAGCCATACTTCACTCTCTCCATTTTATTCTCTGTTTTTTTTTTTTTTTCCTTTTTCCGAACAGATTCCTATTGCTTGGAAAATTTAATACAGAGTAGAATTTTGCACATGATTAGGATTAGCTGTTATAGTATAAGGTGAATGGTAAAGGACCATTTGTCATGTTGATTTTTTGGAATGTCTAGACATGAATGAAAAATTAAATGGTGTAATTATTCTTTTCATGGTTGTCAAGTAGAGTCATCTATTCAGGATTAAATCTGACAATTCACAGATCAATTCCACCCATTTTGGGTTTCTTTATGGCTATGGCCAAGATATTTCAGAGGGTGCTATGTGATTTATTGGGTTTTGTGCAATTATTATACAGAGAAGAATGATGCGCCTTTGACTTGTTCTAGAAATTGCCTGTATATCTAACCATACTTCTGTGCATCCATCCAGAAGGTCTTTATGGAATATCATGAATGACAGAGAGATGAATAAGTCAAGACCTTTGTTCCCAAAATGCTTTCAGGCTACTGACCTAAAAGGAATCGGACATTATCCCCTAAAAGTGGAGAACTGCAAGATGGTGGCAGGAATCAGATGCTTTGGCACTGGGGGGAAGGGCCTTAATGGAATGAGGGTACTGGGGAGAGTTTCTCATTAACATCAGTGATGATGCTCAACCTGAAGAAGAATGTGTGGGAATCGTGCAGGCCAAGAAGGTGAGAAGTTCTCCAAGAGAAGAAATTCTGAGCCTGTGCACAGGCAAGAGGGTGGAAGAGCAAGACTTACACAGTGAACTGTAGGAAGCTGGCCCAGCTGAAGTCTAGACTGCCTAGGTGGTCAGACACTAAGCGCTGGGATGGCTGGGGGAGGAGTGATCAGCCCTGAGGCTCAGAAGCCTTCATGGGCAAAGTTATGAGAACCAAGTTATGAAGTCTGGGGATTACTAAAGTGAACTTAGATTTGATGCTAGTAGCTATGAGGAAGCATGACCATATTTTAAATTGAAAGTATCTGGCCAGCATCTTAGAATTTTCACTGGCCTCTTATGGAACAATTGTTTTTATATGGGCAATTTTTTGCAAGGATTATCTCAGAGAGTAAGGCCTAGAGTAAATGGTTATAGGTTATGGAGTGTGGAAGCCACTTGATTCTTTGTCTGTTGGTCCTAACAGCGTGTATAGCTCTTTCATAGACTATGTCTAGATCAAGTAAATAATCTGAACATGAAATCTTGTAGATAATTTTAAAAGGAAAGGAAAAAAAAAACTTCAAAAACAAAAAGTTCTTTATTATACTTCTATGACCCATGTTGCCTTGGAAACGTGGCCATGGTCTGATATGGTTTCTTGTTTGGTCTGAAACTCTTTCTGTTTTACATTTTCCCAGTGCCTGCCCCAGTGCCTGGGGCAGAGAAAGATACTCAGTTAAAGATGCAAAAGGTTGGTTTGCTAATGACCGAAACCAAGCTGTGGGAGACCCGTTTGAAAATTTTGTGAATCCCATGTGTGTTGAAGCTGGGAAATACCAGTGACATAGCAGGTCGCTCACAGCACGAGAGCAACAGCTTAATAGTTACATCTTACTGGGGACCTAGTGGAAGCTATAGCACAGTATCAGGCTCGCCAGTTGTCGGACTTAACCTGGCCCTCCCCTCACTGCTCAGTATTACCACCCCCTTTACAGAGAGGAGTGCTGAGGTCAACCGAGTTCTCGCTCCAGATCACACAGATGAAGAATAGAAGAGCAGGACGTGATTGCGGGTCTACTTCACAACGGTATCTATGACTTCTCTTTCCTATTGCTATTTCCAAATATTTCCAGGTGTTTCTTGTGAAAGAGGAAGCACATGTGTTCCCCTGGCCCCAGAGGAGAGAAAGCACACCTGGGGGCTCCCCTGCTGGGACAGGGAAGGGCTTGGCAGGACTTTGTGATTGCCTTGGCTCCCAGAAAACAGAACTGACTTTTCTGCAAGACTGTGCCCACCCTGTCCCTGGAGATGAGACACTGCTGTCAAAAGCAGATAACCATCTCTCAAGGGATCTGTAGAATAATTTCTGCTCTGGCTGGTAGAACAAAATATATTTACTTCTATCTTTACAATCTTGAGATGTTCTTTGGATAGTAACAGCCATTCCTGACATCTGGATAATATTTCACATTAGACAAAACACTTACATGGAGCATCTTATTTAATCTCAAATGGCCTCCTTTTTAGGAAGAAGTTGCTGCTGCTCAGAGAAATAGCGGGACTTGCCCAAGGATATGTGGAGTGAATTGAAGATGCAGAAGACAGACCTGGATCAAATAATTCCAAAATCAGAGCTCCTTCCTATCTGCATATTGTCTATACAATGGAGTGAATATTCAGGTCTGTGGGGAAGCATCCTATACTGTAGATCTGGTGAGTCCCTTCCCACCATGAGCATAGGCCACATGCTGAGGCTATTTCTGAGAAAATCTTCCCTTTTTCATGGCTCAATATCCCCAAGGCCTGCACCTCACTCTGGGAACAAAGCCTCCTTCAAGGTCTCCCTTAATCATCCTGGTCAGTGTAATAGGTTGCTTCCTGTTCAGCTGCCCCATTTCCATAGTCAATTTATACATCCAGAGATACTAGAGTGTGGATTCTCACTCCCATCATTTCACGTCTAGGTTCTCCTTCCTCCCACATGAATCCGGGACACAAGTCTAAGTCCAGACTTCACAGCCCAGAGGGGCCGCCGCCTGCTCAGCCAGGAGCATGCTGACTCCCAACTGTGGAAAGTTTGCTGAGTCTAAGTGCAAGCAGATGTCTCCAGCTGCTGGCTCATACAGTCATGTGAAACCAATCACCCGCTATGCACAGACATGCATCATCAGTCCAAAGTCTGAAGATGCAACCGACTCATCCTGCTTCCCAGAAGACAGTGGGTGAATAGGAGTGTGGGGTGTGGGGAAACTGGTCAAGGCAATCCATCTAAGGGCAAAATGTGTAAGGTTCAAAGGCATCCATGCATGCTAGGTCACTTTAGTCATGCCCAACTCTTTGTGACCCTATGGACTGCAGCCTACCAGGTTCCTCTGTCCATGGGATTCTCCAGGCAAGAATACTGGAGTTGGTTGCCATGCCCTCCTCCAGGGGATCTTCCCAACACAGGGACCAAACCCACATCTCTTCCATCTCCTACATTGGCAGGTAGGTTCTTTACCACTAGTGCCACCTGGGGAGTCCTTCAAAACCATAAGGATGGTGAAATTGGATCAAAGGATGTGCTGCTCAAAGTTATAATAGACACTCTGACTCATCTTGTGATACCATCTGAGCCCTTTCCATACTGTACCCATGGGATAACAAAGGTTTTGGGGTGGGGGTGATGACTTCCTCATGATATTATTGCAATTATTGATAGTGGCCCAGACAGGGCTCTATCAAAGATCAAAATGTCCAGTCCAGGACTCTTTTCATCGCTAAAGCTGCCTGTGCCCTTGGCTTCCTGGTGGGCTTTCCCTGTGCAGTCTCTTTTGCTTTGAATCCTGTTAGCTTTTGGGGTGACTTTTCCTAGCTGAGTAAACTTTTCTGAAGAATGATGATAATTAATGCCAGTTTGGAGAAGGAAATGGCAACCCACTCCAGTGTTCTTGTCTGGAGAATCCCAGGGACGGGGGAGCCTGGTGGGCTTCCGTCTGTGGGGTTGCACAGAGTCGGACACGACTAAAGCGACTTAGCAGCAGCAGCAGTGAGGGCTAATATCAGCTTAGGCTGGATGTTCTATGTAGTATGTTATACATAAAAATGTTCAAATACCATGAAATAGACTTTTCCCTCTTCTATTTTGAAAAAGGGGAAATTGATACTCAGAAACAAAAAGTTGCTCAAAGTCACAGAGCCTTTGTAGGTGGTACAGTCTAGACTCCTATCAAGATGAACCCCAAAGTCTTCCTTTAAAGGAATTGTCAACTGAAAAATTATTCGCAACCTAGAAGTTGTGAGTTGTGTTTTCTTTGGTGGGGATTTTTAGGACTTCAAGCCCGAGAGGCAGCATCTCAAGTAACCCTGAGAGAACTGCTCCAAGGAGGTGAGGGGGAAGCGACGATGTATAGGAGTTTTGCAACAAAGGGCAGGTAGTTGGAAACATCAAAAGATTATTGCAAACTGAAGAAAATCAGATACCCTAAGTTAAGGAAGTTAGCACTTTTCTATGTATGGGAAGATGTAAGAGTCTGGGATCACTAAATTCATTCCTTTGATAGGTACCTCAGCTATCTGGGGCCAGTATCTTGGGTTTTCATATCCCGGGTTTCTTCAGTGCTCACCATAGGGAGTGGCTGCAGTCTGATGGCTGCTAGACGGCAGGTATTCTTTCCTTCCTGGGTTCCCTCAGGGCGGACCAGCTTGCTACCCAGGGTGGCTGCAATCACTGATGACTGTGCCATCCTCATTTACTGGTATGGCAGGTGCTTTTCCATTTCTCAGAATCAATATATCATACTGAGGCATTCAGTTGATCAGCCCAGAAAGATGGCTGGGTAATCAACATTCCTATAATTGAAGGGAATTTTTTGAACATCAGTTTTGTGCCTGGCAGTAGAAGTGGCTTCAAAGATGAATATGACACCATTACATCCTCTGGCAAAATAGTCTAGCAGTGGAGTCAGAAATAAAAACAACCTTTTAGTAGCTGTTGAAGTCATGGTGAAAGCAATGACTGGTTAGGTACAACTGGAATAGGGTAGAAGGAACACATGTGTTTGCCCAAGTGGTAAGAGACAGTTTGTCAGAGAAAGCGGCACTTTCTCATCTGTCAAATGAGTGAAGATGATATTCAAAGCAGAAGCTGACAATGTGTGTAGAGACATTCACAGGACAAATTGTGACTACCTAGGACATGCAGATCACTCAGCACTGCTAGTTTGCTAAAACAGAAACAGGAAGCTTACAGTAAGTAGTTTAAAAATGTATAGGTTATTAGGACCTTGAATGTTTTGCTAAGAGGGTTGGAGTTTTCTCTGAGGTCAGTTGGGAATCATGCATAGGTTTTAAGCTAAGAATGACCTGACTGACCTATTATGTAGGATTAAGTGTGATTGCTGGTAATGGAACATTCTAAATTAGTACTGGTTTTAAGGCAGTTGCAGCCTGTATTTCATGTGAAAGTCTGGAGTTAAGTGGTCCAGGACAACTCTAGGGGCTCTTCTCAGGAAATCTAAGTCTTTCCCACATTCCTATATGTGGCTTTTAAATTCATATTCCAAATTGCCCATAGTCCAAGGGGCAATTGGGGAACAGTGATATGTAAGAGAGCTATGGGAAGTGTCTTAGTTCATAGGACTACTGTATAGCACAGGGAAGGCAAAGAAGATATGATCTGTTCATAGGACATGTATTGTGTTTACCTTAAAAGTTCATTGCAATATTCCTTAGGTGCAGACAAACACTGTTTGATTCTACTTATATAAGATACCTGCTGCTTCTGCTGCTAAGTCGCTTCAGTCGTGTCCGACTCTGTGTGACCCCAGAGATGGCAGCCCACCAGGCTCCCCTGTCCCTGGGATTCTCCAGGCAAGAACACTGGAGTGGGTTGCCATTTCTTCTCCAATGCATGAAAGTGAAAAGTGAAAGTGAAGTCGCTCAGCCATGTCCGACTCTTCGTGACCCCATGGACTGCAGCCCTCCAGGCTCCTCCATCCATGGGATTTTCCAGGCAAGAGTGCTGGAGTGGGGTGTCATTGCCTTCTCTGATAAGATACCTAGAATAATCAAATTCATTGAGGCAGAAAATACACTGGTGGATGCCAGGAGCTGAGGTGTCAGGGGGTGAGGAGGGGGGAATGGGGATTAGTATTTAATGGGGACAGATTTTCAGTTGAGGATGTTGACACATTTGGGAGATGGATGATGGTGAAGGCTGCATAACAATGTGAATACTTACTGCCCCTAAACTGTACAGTTAAATATGGTTAAAATAGAATGCTTTATATTATGTGACTTTTACCACAATAAAAACAAATTTTTAAAGAGAAAAAAGGGAAAGAACACTCCAGCATATGAATTTTGGATGGACACAAGCATTCGGACCATAGCAGGAAGCCTTTGACACTCTCTTAAAGAAAAGTCTCAGAAGCTTGCACAAGACACTTTGATGTTTATTCCATCCATTAGAAATTAGCCACAGGTTCATATTCAGCTACAAAGAAGATTGAAAAATGTAGTCTCTTCATGGACAACCATGGGCCCACATCAAAATCAGATATTGTGTTTCTCTATTAGAACTGGGGGATAGACATTTAGAAAAGTTATCAGTCTATGCCGCAAGCAGATCTGAACTTTAGAGGTAACCTCAATATCCTTGTAGTACATGGACAGCTTCCCAAATGGCACTAGCGGTAAGGAACCTGACTGGCAATGCAGGAAACCCAAGAGATGCAGTTTCAATCCCTGGGTTGGGAAGATCTCTTGGAGAAGATGGACAAGGATGTAAGGCCGTGACCAAAGATTTGGGACTAAGGCAGTGGTTGCCATGGGGTTACCTATGGCTTTGCCCTATTAAGCAACTTGGTCTTCCCTTTATTTCTCCACTGTTGAATCAGGGTTACTATACATCTGATTCAGCAACTGAGTTATACGCAGGGTTGGGCAAACGTGTTTGGATATGCAGAACTGGTTTGGACCACATCCTTCATTGACTTGAAACACTGCTCACTGTACTTCCAGTGGATGTATCAGATTTTTCCTTCTGATCGTTTATAAAGCCAGGATAGGGAAGAGGAAGTTTCTATACATACTATTCAGATTAGCAGAGTTAGTACATTTTTATCTACGGATATTCATAGAGTTAGTTGGTTAAGAGAATATGCTTTAGAGGGCTTCCCAGTTGGCTCAGTGATAAAGAATCTGCACGCCAGTGCAGGAGACATGGGTTTGATCCCTGGATTGGAAAGATCCCCTGGAGCAGGAAATGGCAACACACTACAATATTCTTGCCTGGGATATCCCATGGACAGAGGAGCCTAGGGGGCTATAGTCCACTGGGTTGCAAAAGTTGGACACAACTTGGTGATTAAACAACAACAACATATGCTTTAGAACCAAAAAATATCAATTCAAAACTCTGCCATGGTCGGGATCTCAGGCTGTCTGATTTCAGAGTCAGTCTTCTTAATCACCATGCTGTCTTGCCTCCTTTTGGGCATTTGTTTACTTTTCCCACTTCCCTAAACTTCCTTCAAGTGAGATGAGGGAAACAGTCGCAGTAGCCTGGATGAGTATCTCTAGAAGGTGGCGGCAGGAGGATGGACCTAAAGATCTAAGAGGCGAGCCTTGGTTGTGACTGCTCTCCCCTGGCTGCCTTCCTCCATGCAGCCCCTTCAATAATCAACTCCTGTCCCAGCAAAGGGGTCTATGGCCCAATGAACGAAAGAGCCCAGCCTATGCCCAAACATCGTCCCCAAGCCTCGTGCTCTCTCGGTATCTCACTGTTTCTGCTCATGTCTTTATGCCCCCTGCTTTCCTGGCCTCTCTAGTCTGTTTATATTAGTCACACCTTATATTAGGCACCCACGCTATATGCATTTGTCTCATTATCGCAAGATGATTTTTCCTTATATATTTTCAGGCTTTCAAGCCTTTTCGTGAAGGCCTGCCAGTTAATTCTCATAGACTCAGTAGAACATGTTATTGTCTTTGTGGTTTAGGTGCCAAAGACATTAATTATCTCATGATTCCCCTTTATGGGACTTAGGGGCAAGTGACTCATCCCTACTGACTGCTGGGAGAGCCTGGGGCCTGAACGCACTGGACTCTAGAGAAAAAGCCTGGTTTTCTTCGAGGATTTAAAGCACAAGTCTGAGATGGGAACCCCTACTGCTTTCTGGCCTGTAGTGTGATCATTCTTCTGCTTGTGGTTCTGAGGCTATTTGCTTACCAAGTACTGGTCTTCTGACCCATTGGAGAACCTCACCAAAGGTCTGCAAGACAGGATCAAAAGCGTTTTTGTTTTTTTTTTAAACCCAGAATCCCTCTCCATTGCTCCCATACCTGGTATAACAGAATTAGATTCAAGAAGCATTTGCTGAAGATCACACTGTTTGCATGAACTTTCCATTGATACATCTGGTTTTCCTTTTGAAAAGAGCCCTCAAACCTCATAAAACCAAAATCTTTTGAATCAAACCACAAATTCTTTATAGCTAACCTCAGCGAAACTCCCTCCCCATCTGTGTATGTAGTCCCTCTAACCCCATTTCTCCTCTCTTCCATCTTCATTAACTTAGCTGGAGCCAAGCTCACAAGAATAAATCTTTTTTTTTAAATTGACTTCATATTAATAAAAATTACAGGTTGTTTTTTTTGTCTGAGACCTTTGATTTACAATAGACACCATTTATTGAGCCCTAACAATGTGCCAAGTGCTTTACATAGTATCACATTTAATCCTACAACAGTGTTGCAAGGTAGGTGGTATTTTTCCAGTCTTTCCAATGAGGAAAAAGAAACAAAGAGAAGTCAAATAGCATGTCTTGCTCCTGCTAAGTGGTAGATTTAGTAAATTGAATCCTGTCGGTCATCTCTAATGCCCTCAGTTCTCATGCTTGTCTCTATACATAATACATACCTAAACTTAATTTTCAAATGTGATTTGCTGTTTAAAATAACTCCTGGTTGACCTCAGACAATCGTCATCCTACTTATTAGCTCTGCTGTGATGATAATTCTTGCTATTACTAAAAATATCGGCCACTGTTCTCTGAGTAATCACTTACCGTAACTTGAGTTCTTGCAACAGTCTTCTGAGGCAAATGTTGATATCAGTGTTTATAAAATGAAATGCAAAAAGGCATGTTAACCTTCCCAAGGTCACAAGCAATCAATTAATTGGAATTGCAATCTTTAAATTAATTTTTATTAGAGGATAGTTGATTCAAAATGTTGTTAGTTTCTGCAGTATAGCAATGTGAATCAGTTACACATATATCCACTCTTCTTAGATTGTTTTCCCTATTCTTCTTTAGAGAGGTCATTACAGAGTATTGAGTAGAGTTTGCAGGTCCTTACAGAGTATTGAGTAGAGTTCCCTGTGTTGTATAGTAGGTTCTTTTCAGTTATCCATTTAATATACGCTGCTGCTGCTGCTGCTGCTGCTGCTGCTGCTGCTAAGTCGCTTCAGTCGTGTCCGACTCTGTGCAACCCCATAGACGGGAGCCCACCAGGCTCCCCACCATCCCTGGGATTCTCCAAGCAAGAACACTGGAGTGGGTTGCCATTTCCTTCTCGAATACATGAAAGTGAAGAGTGAAAGTGAAGTCGCTCAGTCGTGTCCGACTCTTAGCGACCCCACGGAGTACAGCCTACCAGGCTCCTCTGTCCATGGGATCCTCCAGGCAAGAGCACTGGAGTGGGGTGCCATCGCCTTCTCTGCATTTAATATATATGCCAATCCCTGAAATAAAACCTTTATATATGCCAACACCTTTGAAACATTTTATCCAGTTAACTCATTTAGTTCCCGCAAGGTCAGTTGCATTACCATTTGCATTGCACAAGTGGGGAAACTGAGGCAAAGAGAAATGAACTTACTTTCTAAAGCCACACAGCTAGTCAGTGGTGTAGTCAGTGTAGTCAGTGGCCCTGAGTCGGTTCATCTCTGCTTCCTAACTCAGCGCTCGTAGCCACCTCTTGCTGCCTGACTGATTTCAGAACCTCTGTGCTCTGGACAGGTGTCTATGTGAATGGATTTAAAACTATATTACTCGTCCAATTCTTTTAGTCTCTGGTGACCTCATTGTGTCAAAAAGACAGGGGGAGGTGCATGTCATGTCAGTGGCAATCATAGTTACTGGCATGGATCTGCACTGATGTCGGGGCGTTTGAACTGAATGTTAATGACACACAAAGGTGACCTGTAAGAAAAATACTGCTCTATCGGAAAGCTGGAGCTAAACAGGAGAAGTCATGACAGACTGTGGCTGATTCTCCTCCCATCCGACTCTTTTATGAGCAGTGTTCATGTAGGCAAAGCTTATCTAAAGGCTGAACAAATCACACTGGAATCTTCTGGAATGTGGGAAAGGGATGGGTGGGGGGGCAGGAAGTAAGTATTGGGTATGAGTGGGGATGTAGGTAGGTGGCTCAACAGGAAGATGGAACATGAACTAGAACAAAGGGAAAGGTGATGTCAGCCAGGAATAAAGGACCAAGAATGGAAGAAAAAGCAGAGGGATTTTCTTTAATCGCAGACACAGAAATAGAGAAGCCAGCATCTTTCAGAATCCCAAGTGGAAAGCTGGGCTCTGACTAGGTATTACCCTGCTTTTGATTCTTAAACTTTTTCCTCCCAAGTCTTCTCAACTATAGGGACAAGCATATAGCATAGCTTAAAGTGGACCTGTCCATTGGAAATTAATTAAATACCAGTCAGAGATGAATTACATGTAGGCTATTAAAATATGAAATACTTGCTTAGATTGGTGTTCAGCTAAATTTCTTAAATTTTATTCAGTGAAAATGATGCCCAGTATTTATTATCAGATGAGTATTCCCAGGAATGATGTTTTACAAAGCATCTTCCTATTCTGAATTTATGGGAAGATACCCTCCAGCAATGGAGAGGCTCAGGGGAAAGAAGTTTAAAGGAGACGAATATTTGTTTGTGACCTATGTTGCATTTGGCACTGTATTGTGTTGTTCATATACCATCTCATTTAATAATCTTAACAGACACGCACAGTATTATTATTATTATTATTTTTGTCACCAAATCATGTTTGACTCCTTGCAAGCCCATGGACTGTGTAACTCACCAGGCTCTTCTGCCCATGAGATTTTCCAGGTGAGAATACTGGAGTGGGTTGCCATTTCATTACTATTATTTTTTAACTTTTTATTGAAGTATAGTTGATTTACAATGTTGTGTCAGTTTCAGGTGTATAGCAAAGTAAATATATCGTATGAACACATATATCCATTCTCTTTAAAATTCTTTTCCCATATAGGTCACTATAGAGTACTGAGTAGAATTCCTTGTGCTACACAACAGGTTTTTATCGGTTGTCTACTTTATATATAGTAGGATGCATGTGTCAATTCCAATCTTCTAATTTATCCCCCCTACCTTACTCCCTGGTAACCATGAGATCGTTTTCTCCATCTCTATTTCTATTTTGTAGACAAGTTCATCTGTACCTCTTTTCTTAGATTCCACTTATAGTTGAATCATATATTTGTCTTTGTCTGTCTGACTTGCATCCTGGTTATTGTTAATCCCTATATTGCAAAGAAACTGACCCAGAAGAGTGAGTTAAATTACACAAGGTCAGGTGGCTGGAACATGTAGGAGCTGGAATTTGACACACAGTCTGTCTGACTCCAAAGCATGTTCATTCACCAGATCATTCAGCACTGCTTTTCAGGGTAAAACAGAGACTCGTCATTATTAACTTAGATTCTTGCAGACAGTTAGGTCAGGAGACTCTTGTTCTCCCAAGGGAACAATCAAATCAAACTAAAACCATGAATTTCAGTCTTCTAATTTGGAACATCAAACTTTTTGAGTCCCATGTTATGACCTTTGTAACATGTAGAGTATGGGCCATCTTGTGTTCTCATTGGGAACCTCTGTCTCCTTCTGGGTTAGAAAGTAAATTATTTATGAAGGAAGCATTCATTTTTTGTGAGAAAACAGATCACATATTATAATTTGATATGTTGTGCATTTCATTCATGTCAAATATTTTGTTTGTTTTCGGCTGGAGATCAAACCAGTCAATCCTAAAGGAAATCAACCCTGAATATTCATTGGAAGAACTGAGGCTGAAGCTGAAACTCCAATACTTTGGCCACTTGATGTGAAGAACTGACTCACTGGAAAAGACCCTGATGCTGGGATAGATTGAAGGCAGGAGAAGGGGATGACGGAGAATGAGTTGGTTGGATGGCATCACTGACTCCATGGACATGAGTTTGAGCAAGCTCCAGGAGTTGGTGATGGACAGGGTAGCCTGGCGTGCTGCAGTCCATGGGGTCACAGAGTTGGACATGACTGAGTGACTGAACTGAACTGAACTGGAAACATTTCCCTGATTCTCTGCTCATCCCACACCCTTGCCATGAGATGCTGCCACCCTTTCATTAAGAGGTAGTCTATTTTCCCATGCTTTGAATCCAGCTGCCTCCTGTTTCTAGATTCATCGAATAGAATGTAACGAAAATTATGATTCTAGTCTGAGTCTAGGCTGTAAGAAGATTTATTTCAACATGCTCCTGTTTCTCTTGCTTAGTTGTGCGTCCCTGTCAGTCCATGGGAACAGAAGTGGGCTAGCGTGTAGCTCACCATGTTCTCATGAAGGGGCCAGGCAGCAGCCACAAGAGCCACCCAGCCATACCTGCCTACATTGCTGATCTGCAGAACTGAGAGCTCAAGAAACGGCTGTTGCTTTAAGCCGCAAATTTTGGAGTGGTTCGTTTTGCAGCAGCAGGTAGCTGACATCCATTTACTAAAATCTGATGGAATGCCAGCCTCGTGGCATGCTACGGGGACCTAGAGATCACTCAGGCACCGTCCCCATTCTCCAGGGGCAGCCAGCTCTCCAAATGGAAAATCAGCCATGTAAACAGATAATCACCAACTGGCAAGTTGCATGATGAATCAAAGTCACTTGTGAAATACTTTTAGTGAGAATAGTTCTACTTGCTCTGTAAAGAAGGCATCATTCTAAACACTGAAATACTAGTTATTTCCAAGACTTCCTGTGACAGTGTCATCCAAACCTCAGACTGCATCAGCGGGCACTCGGTGAGGAGCCTTGAGGATTACTCACATGCTATTTATGTCTATTATAGGAGCCCCGCTGAATAACCTCAGATGGGAGTAAGGAGCTGGGGGCCAGAACGTTTTGGAACAACTAGTTGAAAGAGGTATTATCTTGTGTTTAAATGTGAAACTGTTATATATTTGATGGGTACCAAGAAAAAATTTCAACTCCTTGGACATTTAATGATTGAAAATTTTAATAGAGCTGTAGGTCCCAGAAATCATGGACTCCTCGACTATCTCTGACTTTTGAGAGAAAATGAAGGCTATGGAGGGCTAAGACAGAAAGTCAGGACAACTCTGTTTGGAGTAAACTCTTTAAGCTGAATGCAAGCGGCCCAGAGCAACAGTCAGTCCCTTTTGTCCACAGACAGAGCGGTGGTTGCCTGCCACCCTGGGCACCGCAGTGGAATAGATCTCAGTCGGCTGTTGCCTTACACATGGCCAAAGACATAGCTGGGTGGACTGTCGAGAATGCTTTCTGTAAATGTAGTAACTAATTCAATATTTGTATGCAAACCAGAGAGGAAGTGGGATCATTCTTTCCTCTTGCTTTTCTTTGCTATTAACCTCAATCACATAACTCTTACTTTAATTTTCCTCCTCTAGAAAGAACATCTAACAGAAACCACATGTGAAAATTAAATAAAAGCAGAATTGAGTGAGAGCTGAATCTGTGATATATATGTGTGTGTATATATATGTATATATATATATATGGAATTCCTCTATTGAGAAGGTGTATGAAAGCATCTTAGAGACACAGTTTTATCACCTGTATGATTTTATGATGATGGAAAGATTCTCTCAGGGGTTAGCATGGGGCTGTGGGCTTCTAGGGATGGTCTAAGACAACAGATGTGAAAAATGGAAGCCTCTCTACTAAAGCACTTTGTAGTCTCAGGACCTTTGTTCTTACTGCTCTTTCTGCTTTGATATCCCTTCCTTTCCTCTAGAGATGTCTGTTGGTACATCTTTCAATTCATAATGACCTCTGCTCAAACATGACCTCCTTTCCCTGGTGGCTCAGATGGTAAAGAATCTGCCTTCAATGCAGGGGACCTGGGTTTGACCCCTGGGTTGGGTAGACCCCCTGGAGAAGGGAGTGGATACCCACTCCAGTATTCTTCTCTGTAGAATTCCATGGACAGAGGAGCCTGGCGGGCTATAGTCCGTGGGGTTACAAAGAGTCAGACATGACTGAGCAACTAACACTTTCATTTTTAGAAGGACTTACCTTGATTATCTCATCCAAAAATAGCCATCCTATACTCTTTATCGTCTCATCCTGGTTCATTTTTCTTTGGAGCACTTTTCTGACTTTGTCTCACATACAGTAAGTCCCGTACCTATGAACCTTCAAGTTACAAACTTTCAAAAATCTGAATGTGTGTGCTAGGCCTATATGCCAGCTGTTGTACTATACTGCTCTACTTTTCAAGATACTGTACTATAAGATTAAAAATGGTTTCATTATTTTTGTTTGTTTGTTTTTTATGTATGTATTATTTTGTGGAAAGTATTGAAATGGAGCAGAAGCCTATGGTCCTTGCCTCCCATGTACTCTGCCTACCTTTTGTCTGTGGAAAACTTTAGTCAAAGAATAAGTTTCATCAGAGAAGTGAGAATATGTAGAAACAAAGGAAGGCAGTCAAAGGAGACTAAATAATCATAATGTGCTCACTAAGCACAGTCAAGGACCTTTGGTTCTGTAGATGATATTCTGAGCCATATCCTGTGGGCTGTCTTACAGACCCTAAAACGCCAGGGTGAAGAAGTTAACTGCATGATGGCCAGACTGTACCCATGATGTAAGTTGCCACAATTCGTAGAGTTGGCCTCAAAGAAATGGGAACAAATGGACCCTGGAACTGAAGATCGCTGCTGCTGCTGCTAAGTTGCTTCAGTCGTGTCCAGCTCTGTGTGACCCCATAGACAGCAGCCCACCAGGCTCCCCCGTCCCTGGGATTCTCCAGGCAAGAACACTGGAGTGGCTTGCCATTTCCTTCTCCAGTGCATGAAAGTGAAAAGTGAAAGTGAAGTCTCTCAGTCGTGTCAGACTCTTTGCGACCCCATGGACTGCAGCCCACCAGGCTCCTCCGTCCATGGGATTTTCCAGGCAAGAGTCCATTGCCTTCTCCAGAACTGAAGATTACGTGTACCTGAAACAACCAAGACGATGCTGGACAGGCCACCAGTGCCAATTTGAAGGTGAGTGTCAGAGTCGGTTGTGCTGTTTCTACATGTACCCCCGCCCCCCCACCGCCTCATTTTGTCTATAAAAGCTCTCGCCCCACTGGTTGCCAGTCAGGGAGGAGTCAGCCTTTGGACAAACGTCCGTCACCCTCTCCTGGGCCCCTGCTTGCCATCATCTGAAATAAAGCAAACTTTCCTTTCCACCAACATGGCCTGCTTTTTAGCTTTTGAGTGATTGTTTCTGCCATGGTCCTTTGTGAGCAACCAGACCTCACACTCTCTTTCAGTAGCAGTACTAGAAACCTATTGTGGTACAGTACTATGGGCTTCCCTGAGAGCTCAGCTGGTAAAGAATTCATCTGCAATGCCGGAGATCTGGGTTTGATCCCTGGGTTGGGAAGATCCTCTGGAGAAGGGCACGGTGACTCACTCCAGTATTCTTGCCTGGAGGATACCCATGGACAGAGGAGCCTGGTGGGCTAGAGTCCATGGGGTCGCAAAGAGTCAGACATGGCAGAGCAGCTAAGCACAACACAGCACAGAACGCTATAACCCGTTGTGTTTGCTGGGTACCTAGGCTAACTTTGTTGAACTTAGGAACAAATTGGACTTAAGAACACGCTCTCAGAATGGAACTCACTCGTATGTAGAGGGCTTACTGTAGTTAGATGTTGATTTGTTAATTGACCATCTCTTTCAGTAAGATGCCAGCCACATGAGTTTTGTTAACCTTTATATCCCCAGCACCTGTATTAGTACCTGTTAAGAAGTGAACACTCAAAATAGACATTCATTAGGTAAATGAATAAGTTAACAAAAGTGCAAGTTTATCTTTAGATTGAAAATCATAGGCAACCAGTGGACATTCTATAACCGTTGGCAGAATTCACAGGCGTGCGTGCTCCTCCCTGAGCAGGTATCACATAGAGCAAGCAGCGTCTCCCTGGCTTCACACCCCTGCACATTGTGTAAGGAGTATCCAGACGCTTTCTCTTTCCAGCATGACGTAATGCAGAATGAGAAGACCTGCAGAGCGTGCTGCTCACAGACCAGACAGATGATCTCATCCCCTTCTTGGGCATTCCCAGGCTTTGCTGTTCAAAAAGAAATAAATAAAACCTGCAACGTTCAGTTCACAGGTGGTTGTTTCGGCTGTGGTCCTGTGTTGGCAAAATCCTGAAGCTCAGCTCTAAGCTCTCTGGTGGCCAAGGGGGAGGGAAGTCATGTCGGATATTGTCTGGGCTCTTCCTCCAGCCAAATGGAATGGATTTAGCCTGAGAAACTAGGACATTCAGGGGGAGAAATGCATTTTAGCATCAGCCGCAGGGGACAGGCTGTGAGTAACTAACTGGGGGTAATGGGAGAGTTTAAAACACAAAGTAAGCAAAGTATTTCATTGACACCAGAAACCCAAGGTTGTTCTTGGGATGGTTTCAAAGGTTTAGGGCCTGAAGAAAGAATGCACTCAATTTTTCTTACATGGCTCACTTTCATATAAAAATTCCTTTGGTTTTGATGTCTGTGTATATGTTAAAATAATTCAT
The DNA here is from genome assembly GCF_016772045.2 of Ovis aries. Classification (NCBI taxonomy): domain Eukaryota; kingdom Metazoa; phylum Chordata; class Mammalia; order Artiodactyla; family Bovidae; genus Ovis; species Ovis aries. The sequence goes on along the minus strand of NC_056055.1, from coordinate 8,567,806 downwards.
GATTTATAGATGTTTATTGTGCTACAGTTTGTGATACCTTTCTTGGTCTATCTTTTAATTTTTTTAAAAAATATATTTCTTTGTTTTAGGAAAGTGTAAGTCAAATTTTGCCCCTGTGAAGTTTTTCTTTTTAATTGAGGTAACGTTGGTTTATACCCTTCTATGTGTTATGTGTCATTGTGTTTCTATGTCTGCATACACTTACAGGGCGCTCACCACCCGAGTTGTTTCCCTCCATCACGGTGCAGTTGATCCCCTTCACTCAGATCCCTTTCACTCACTTCATCCACTCTCCCTGCCCTTTCCTGTCTGGTAACTGCTACTCTGTTCTAACTACGTGTTTGTTTTTGTTTGGGTTGGTTGGTTTATTGTTTGTTTTTTACATTCCACATCAGAATGAAATCGTATTGCATGCAATGCCGTTTAGCACACGGATTGTCACCAAAACCCTGAAAGTGAGGGCTGTACGATTATTCCCATTTACAACTGAGGAAGCTAAGGTTCTGAAGAGATGGTGAACTGACCATGCTCACACCGCCAGAGTGCAAGGGAACTAACTGGTCATGGAACCCAGACCTGGCTTTCCGGTTACCGTAAGTGCAAACTCATCCAGTGAAAAGCTCAAGACTTTAAGGGAATCTCTGTTTGCCCATCACAATGTCTGTCTTCCTAAAGTTTCCCTGTCAGCTACCCTATTTTAGACCCTAGTCTGGGGCAGTTTTGGGCAGACAAGTCTGTGTACAAACCAAACTGAAGTCCACCTAGATATCCCGTGAACAATGACCATATCCAAATGGAGCTGTCAGTTCTGCCCCCAAAACTTGCCACCCCCGCCTCCCGCCTTTGCTGTCCTCTTCCTTCCAATCTCTATCCAGCAATTGGTGTCACCAGTTGCTCAAGTCCTAAGAAGTCATCCCTTGGTTCCTCCCTTGCTGTAACCACTTTCTCCAACCAATCCATGATCAAATCTTCCGATTTTCATTTCCAAACTTTGTCCTGGCTCTATCCTCTCTTCTTCGTCTTTATTGCCAACATCTCAGTTCAAGGAGGCCCAAGATGGCGGCACACGGAGGGCGTAACATCTGCCTTTCTAGGATCTTCACCCAGCGGGTGGTTAAGACTCTGGGGTTGTAGAGGTCCACACTATACTAGTCGTCTGGCAGGAACTTTGACTTCAGAGATGGCTCTGAGTAAATCAGCGGATGCAAGGAAGAGATACAAGGGCAAACCTCCTGACTTTGCGTATCTGGCAACCAAATATCCAGATTTTAAGCAGCAAGTTCAGATACATCTGCATGGAGGAGTGAGTCTTAATTTTAAAGACCCTGAAGCAATCAGAGCTCTGACTTGTACTCTGCTAAGGGAAGATTTTGGACTTTCTATCGATATTCCACTGGAGAGACTGATTCCTACAGTTCCCTTGAGACTCAACTATATTCATTGGGTTAGAAGGTCTGATCGGTCATCAGAACTCTGACAAAAGTACCCTCCGAAGAGGAATTGACATAGGTACTGGGGAATCCTGCATCTATCCTTTACTTGGAACAACTTTAAACAGCTGGTATTTCCTTGCAACAGAAGTAAATGATATGTGCTTCAACTACGCAAAGAAGAATGTGGAGCAGAATAACTTATGTGATCCTATAAAGGTGGTTGAAGTACCACAGAAGACACTCCTGATGGGTACTCTTAAAGAAGGATCTCAGATAATTTATGACTTTTGCACGTGCAACCCTCCCTTTTTTGCCAATCAGTTGGGAGCCAAGGGAGTAAATTCTCAAAATCCTCGAAGACCCCCACCCAGTTCTGTAAATACAGGTGGAATCACAGAGATCATGGCAGAAGGAGGTGAATTAGAGTTTGTTAAAAGGATCATCCATGACAGTTTACAGCCTGAAAAAAGATTAAGATGGTATAGCTGTATGCTGGGAAAGAAATGCAGCCTGGCTTCTCTGAAGGAAGAACTTCACATACAGAGGGTTCCTAACGTCACCTCTACTGCCAGGGTCGGACAATGAGATGGGCTTTGGCTTGGAGTTTTCATGATGATGTAACAGTACCATCACCACCCAGTAAGCAAAGAAAACTAGGGAGGCCAAGGAAGCCCATTACGTTTGTAGCCCTGGGGTCTGTGATGGAAGAACTAGCCCTCCAAGCATCATCTCTGGGCCCTGAGCCAGTGGAAGGCATCGTGGTTGTGACAACATGGATTGAAAAAATCCTCACTGACCTAAAGGTCCAGCATAAACAAGTTCCCTGTGGAAAGGAGGAAATGAGTCTTTTCCTAACGGCCATAGAAAACTCCTGGATTCACTTAAGGAGGAAGAAAAGAGGCCGAGTGAGACAGCTGAGAGAAGGGCCCCTAGCGCCCAAGGATGTGGTCGAAGTCTTGGAAGAGGAAATGTCTCCCCCAGAGTCTGACAGGAGCCAGGATGTTGCCCAGGGCCCCCAGGAAAGTGCCCTGGGGGCCCTGTTCCACCGGAAGGCGAGTCTGCCACTATGGGGGGCCACGGCCCCAGCCAGGACTCGCTTTCCCAGGAGGAAAACCCAGAACCCATGGAGGATGAAAGGAGTGAGGAAAAGGGGGACATGGAGGTTCTGGAAGGTTGTAAAGGCTCTAGTAATGGAGCCCAGGACCACGAGGCTCCTGAGCCCTTCAGCAGCCCAGTGTCTGAAAAAGGGAACCATCTCCAAGGAGTGGCTGGACATTACTTATTCAAGTGTCTGATAAACGTTAAGAAGGAGGTAGATGACGCCTTAGTTGAAACGCACTAGGCTGAGGGCCAGAACAGGGATTTGATGAACCAGCTTTGTACTTATATACATAACCAAATTTTCAGGCTTGTTGCTAGTTAACTCCAAAATTCTCGCACAGTTGGGAAAGTTCTATAAAGCAGCTTGCTTTGAAGAGTGGCCTGTGGCAGGGGAGGGCAAGCTGAAGTCCATCATTAGCCCACTAATAACATTATGTGGAATTGTCTTTAAAAACCAACAAATGAGTCCATTTTTAAACACCTGCCTCCTTTAAAAAAAAAAAGAATTACAGGGCATTGTAGCATGGTAGTTCAGAGAAAGAATTGTGGTGATCAGCATCAACAAAATGCCATCGGTAAACTCATAAGGGATTTAAACCCGACTTAAGCTGATCACCTTTGGAGAAGGAAATGGCAACGCACTCCAGTATTCTTACCTGGAGAATCCTATGGACAGAAGAACCTTGTGGGCTGCAGTCCATGGGGTCGCAAGAGTCGGACACGACTGAGTGACTTTGACTACTGACTACTAATTCAAGTCACTAGATTCATGCTCCCTAGGTTTTTACAAACGCCTCGAAGCAGCTGACCCTGTCCCGCTCTATACCTCTCCCATTCATTTTCTCTAACAGAAACAAAAGTGATTGTCCTAACATATTTTTTGTGTTTAGATTCCCCAAGGCTTCCTGGTACTTCCTGGTACCCAAAGTCCTTAACATGACCACCGGTCTCTGCTTGATCTAGCCCTTGGCTTTCTCTCCAAACTTATCTGTGCCCTTTTTGCACTTGCTAATTCTATTCTAGGAGCTACTGTGTGGAGGGAAAAGTTTCATGAGAATAAGTCCATAGAGAATAAGGAAGGAAAGTAGAGCTCAGATGCTAGCGGAAGTGGAATTTGGATGATACCACTTGAGCTGCAGAGTCCTGCTGTGGCCTAAGTGCTGCACTGACTTAATGAGTCAATAGATCCTCTATCCTACTTTTAAAAAAACTAAGGTCATACCAATTTGCATTTACTATTGTTTGCAATAAGATATTCTTGGATTTTTAGAAACTCATAGTCAGATGGGGGAAACTCAACGTGTGACTAGGAAAACACTCAACAAAGTGGTTGGTATGATGCAAGTAAATACCAGGAACTTTTGCTCAGCCTGGGAGAGGAAAAAGCACCATGGAAGGCTTCCTGCAGGGTCTGAATCTTGAAGCATGATTAAAAGTTGACAGGATGCGTCTACCAATCAGAGGACAGTGCCAAGACATTCCAGGGCTCAAGAAAAGCCCAGGTATGTTGTGAAACCATATGATAGGTTCAAGGAACCACAAGTTGTTCTGCATAAGTTTAATGCATCACAGGCAATGGAGTTAAGGCAAGAGAAGCTGGAGAGGGAGGCAGAGGCCAGACTAGGAAGAGACTAATAAATAGGTCACCCTAACAAGATGAATAATATATTGGAAGTTTGGAGGGGACATTGGAAACTGAAATCTCCACTTTTAAAAATGGGGATGCCAATCCTTGCCTAGCTTACCCTAAAAGATAAGGGTGAGGGTCTCTCGATAAAATGGCTGGGAAGATGCTTCGAACCAGATATGGATAAGTGATTTGGGCAAAGGAGAAAGAAGACTGAAATCTATTGGTCTTCTCCTATTTGCCAGCCTCTGGACCAGGAGAGATTCAGGCAGGTAGGAGAAACTGAGGAGCTGTGTAGATGGGTTAAGCCCCCCAAGCTTTTTGTTCCTACAGTAAACGCAGAGGTGGAACCCTTTTGGGAGTTAGGAGTTGCCCCTGAAGGGAAAGCAGAAAGCTTCGTTTATGAGCCCAGCCTATTTCACAGGTGCCCCAAGCTGGATTCACTCTGTGTCCCTCTGTGCGTCCTTCTGGCATCCCAGCAGCGTGATCCTGGGATGGCTTTTCTGATGCTTAAGTCCAAACCACTTCAGCAGTGGGCAGCTTTGTTCTCAGAAACTGTCCCCTTATGTTCCCTTCCTGTTAACTCTCTCCCACCCAGCCCTGGATCGTTACTTGAGCAAAGCCAAGAAAATGCCACAGCTGCAGTCTCTTATAGCTCCAGTGTGGGGAGGTGACTGGCCTCTTGGGGGATTTGTGGTCTGGAAAGCAGGGCTGTAATTAACGAGGCACCAAAACTCAGGGTTTGTCCTCCCTGGGAGATCCATCCATGAGATCAGGAACTCTCAAACTGGACTCTTGGTATCAGCTTTTCTGGACTATTTGCTCTGGCCTCAAAGTGTCTGGACTGGCCCTGGGCTAATTGTTTCTGGTAATTAGTGAGCTGGGACAGTCACCATGATGTCTGAGATGTTGCAGTATGGATCTACCCAAATTAAACCACATGGGATTGCTGCAAGAAAGGAAACAATGTATCTCTTCCATTTAGAGGGTGGTTTGGTAATATTTAGAATTTTAAAGCATTCCCTCTATTTCTTTTTTTAAAAAAATATTTATTTGTTCATTTTGCCACTTAGGGTCTTAGTTGTGGCACATGGAATCTTGCTGTGTCGTGTGGGATCTCTTTCATTACGGCACACAGACTCTCTAGTAGCTTCATGGGCTTGCTTTCTCCATGGCATGTGGGATCTTAGTTCCCCTATCAGGGATTGAACCTGTCTCCCCTGCATTGCAAGGTGGATTCTGAACTACTAGACCATCAGGGAAAGGCCCCACCTCTATTTCTTAGGAGTGGAAAGAACGTGAAGGATTATACGATGCTTTGATTAATTATTTCACTCATTCATTGATTTACTCAACAGTTACTAAGAACCTTTTTGTGTCAGGTTTTGGGGTAGGACATGAATAAGATAAATAAGACCCTTGTCTGCCCTCCAGAAGCTTGCAGTCTGTCAGTGGTGTTGCACGGTGGTGTTAATTTACAACCAGAAGTCAGAGAATTGCAAACTCTCCCTAGCTCTGCTGTAGGGCTGTGTATGCCCGTATAGAAGGAGACAGCATTTTGTCCACAAAAATTCTATCTTGCCAAACAGGAACCGTGTTATAATCAATGTCTGAGAAGTCTTGCATATTTACGGACAATCTCGCAATTGCTTTATTTTTAATAACAAAAAAAGTATTAAACATATTAAAACATAATAAAATCAACATATTAACATATTAAATCATATTAAAACATATTAAACATATTAAAATCAACACCAAGTTTGAATAGGTATTGAGATCACTTGAACAAATGGTAAAAGCAGGAGGCAAAGTTTATTACATTTTGCAATTATTCCTCAGAAACTGCCTTGTGGAATTCAAGACTATACATGCCGACAGAATCAATTTAAAAGGAAATGAACAGTGTTCTTTTGCTAAACAAATCTCTTGTGGCTTGTGGGTTTAAAAAAGAACTAAAACTCACATTAATTGGATAACTGCAAAGTTGATCTGGAAAGCAGTTAGATGACTTATAATGGATGGATCTTGATGTCAAGAGTTTGTTTAAAAGAGGTTCATGAAAATTGAAAGTTGGAAGAACAAACAATGATGAAATATATTAATAATTTATGTCTTTAGATACATGGTGACTTCATTGATACATTAAATAAGTAGACATTTTATTATTTTATCCAAATCTCTAATGTTTAAGTGTATAAATAGGCCAAATAACTGGCCTCTTTGAGTCATCTTGAAAGGATGAGGGATACACCATCATTAGATGCTGTCCTGGGCCTGGGCAAATGTGATAAGTGGCTAATAAGCTGCTTGGTTTTCACACAGTTACTTCCATCTCCTTGTCTGTGAAATCAGAGTGATGAGGTACTTTATTTTCCCCTTCATTTGGAATCATGGCTTTTGTAAAGGCAAATGCTATGGGAAATCATACAACTACACATTGGCTTTGTTTTGAATCTGCCCTCCCTTTAGTCTCAGCTAACTGAGTTGGGAAACCTCATTAAGTAAATATACCTCCAGAACTTAACAATACCCTCTTCCCTAAGACTCTAAGTAGGGAACGCAAATACTTTTTCCTTTCTCCTATCTGTCACAGAAATTGAAGATGTATAAGGCATCTCAGGAGAAAGATGTATAAGACATCCCAGGAGAAAGGAAATGCTTGTTGATTTTCTGATACTGTTACCTCTTACTTGTCCTCATCCAGATGGACCAGAGCAGCATTATGAGGAGCATAATGACATTTAAGGGAGAGGATGTGGGGCGTTATCACTATTTTGAAGCGAATGAAGCTTTTGCAAACACGCTTGATCCTTTTGCAAACCCAGCTGATCTGACGCATTAGCCGTCCCCTTGGGATGGGCCATTCCATGTGGTCCATAGAACCTCCTGAAGTACCTTCCATTAAACGGCCTCTGCCACTTCTATGTTTATTTTATCCTAGGAAACTAGAGGAGATGGCGATGGCACCCCACTCCAGTGCTCTTGCCTGGAAAGTCCCATGGACGGAGGAGCCTGGTGGGCCGCAGTCCATGGGGTCACTAAGAGTCAGACACGACTGAGCGACTTCACTTTCACTTTTCACTTTCATGCATTGGAGAAGGAGATGGCAACCCACTCTCCAGTGTTCTTGCCTGGAGAATCCCAGGGATGGGGGAGCCGGGTGGGCTGCCGTCTATGGGGTCGCACAGTTGGACACGACTGAAGTGACTTAGCAGCAGCAGCAGCAGGGAACTAGAAATACAGTTGAGAAATATAGGTGGGCTCTGGCTAGTTATTAAAGTCTGCGTGTAACTGGATTGGATGCATCTGTAGAACAGAGAGGCTGGGCATGTTTTTATTTAATCTAATTAATGTAAACTCTTCAGAACTTTGGGCATTCAGGATTTATGTGTGACCTATAACTGCTGCTTCTAGTTGCAGAGAAAGAAAATCATGTTTAATAGCTTTGTTAAAAGTTTTTGCTTTTTCTGACCTTTCTGTAGAGTCTAACTCAATCTGTGTGTATTTAAGAAAGAAGGGGAAACAGGCTGGGAGCAAAATTGTCTTCTGGTCTCTACCCAAAACATCCTTTTTTTTTTTTTTTTTTTTGGTTAAACTCTGAAAGCCTTTAAAAAGCTGCTTTGATTAACTTCCACACCACAGCCCCAGCTCAGAGTGAGATGCTGGTTTGTGGCCCCGGATGAGAGAAAAAGGGGAGCTGCGACTCTCACGGGACAGCTCGGCCACTCAAGTCTTCCAAACCCAAAAGACCTGACTAAATTGGAGATGCCCTGGAAGGGGACCAGCAGCCTTTTGAGCTCTTTACCCATCACTAATTCTGGCTCCAGCTGGACTCCAGCTCTGGTGATGAAAGGGGCTGAATGCAAACGCTTTGGATGGGAGCTATTCAGTCTGCATTTACTCACCCTGCATCCTGCAGTTTCCATGGCAACAGGCGCATGTTCCAGAGTGTCACGTGTGGAGGGGCTGCACCTTATAGTCTTCCCTTGTCAGGAAAGTCTGGTCACGTGTCCCTTCCTTTTTTCTCATCTGATTGGGCTCAACCAGGTGATATGCAGAGACAAATGCCTGAGACCACTGTCTAAGATCCTGAACTGTGGGTCCCACTGGAGACATAGGAGAATGGGTCCAAAGACACTTGGCAAGGTTGTGGAAGATCAGAAATTGAGCCACAGGCCCCTTTCCTGCTCTCCCTTGGCTCCCAGACTTGGCTGGGTTTTGAGGGCCACGAGATGAAAAGATCACCTGGACACTGTCCATCCTGGTTCTGCTCCAAGAAGTGTGATTCGTTAGGCAGCTGGAGAACTGCCAGAGAGAACTCCTTGCATGAGCCTGGAATAATTATTTTCTGTGATATCTGTCTACTAGTCATTTGATAAACCTGAGAGTTGGCTGTTTGCTAGCAGTTCATGGGGTTTCCCAGGTGGCACTAGTGGTAAAGAACCCACTTGCCAATGCAAGAGACGTAAGAAATGTGGGTTTGAAACCTGGATTGGGAAGATTCCCTGGAGGAAAGCATGGCAGCCCACTCCAGTATTCGTGCCTGGAGAATCCCATAGAAGGGGAAGCCTGGTGGGGTATGGTCCATAAGGTTGCAAAGCTGGGCATGATTGAGTGACTTAGCAGACATACAAGCAGTTTATAGGATTATCAAACTATATTCAAGAGGAATCTAGTTTATTATCACTGTTGTAAGAGAAACATCCTTTCTCTTCTTCTCCTGTTTCCACCCACCTCAGTTCACAAAAATGGAGTCCTCTGACATCTGAGAAGTTTCAGGAAGAAAGAATTGATTCTTCTTTCCAGTCCCTTCATTTACTTATCCCCATAAGACAAGGTATCACTTGTCTGATGGTAAACAAGAATCTGACCTCCCCCGTCCATATTTCTCTGTAGGGTGGGTCCATATGTTAAAGACTGTGTGATATGTCAGCTATTTTAGGTTCTAATACGTCTTGGTGCCCGTCCTCTTTAATAGATTATAGTTTTCATTTTTAAAATTTATCTAGTTCTCCAGTTCAGAAATTTCATTTATGAATCTATAATGATTCAGAGAGGAAAATCAGTAGCCCTTACAGCAGATTTGATTCATGATGCTTTTTACTGCTTCACTTGGAGATTAACCATGGCGTTTTGATTTAGATATCAAACTTTGAGCATTGAGAAGTTGTACAATAAAATTCCAGATTTCCAATTTATCTTGGAAAATCTGGCAACATGGGGCCTATAGGGTAATGATGAGTAGGAGGTAGAAAACTTTACCCCACAATTGCGCTCATCTCACATGCTAGTAAAGTAATGCTCAAAATTCTCCAAGCCAGGCTTCCGCAGTGCATGGACCGTGAACTTCCAGATGTTCAAGCTGGTTTTAGAAAAGGCAGAGGAACCAGAGATCAAATTTCCAACATCCGCTGGATCATGGAAAAAGCAAGAGAGTTCCAGAAAACCATCTATTTCTGCTTTATTGACTATGCCAAAGGCTTTGACTGTGTGGATCTCAATAAACTGTGGAAAATTCTGAAAGAGATGGGAATACCAGACCACCTGACCTGCATCTTGAGAAACCTATATGCAGATCAGGAAGCAACAGTTAGAACTGGACATGGAACAACAAACTGGTTCCAAATAGAAAAAGGAGTACATCCAGGCTGTATATTGTCACCCTGCTTATTTAACTTCTATGCAGAGTACATCATGAGAAACGCTGGGCTGGATGAAGCACAAGCTGGAATCAAGATTGCCGGGAGAAATATCAATAACCTCAGATATGCAAATGACACTACCCTTATGGCAGAAAGTGAAGAGGAACTAAAAAGCCTCTTGATGAAAGTGAAAGTGGAAAGTGAAAAAGTTGACTTAAAGCTCAACATTCAGAAAACAAAGATCGTGGCATCCGGTCCCATCACTTCATGGGAAATAGATGGGGAAACAGTGTCAGACTTTATTTTTCTGGGCTCCAAAATCACTGCAGATGGTGACTGCAGCCATGAAATTAAAAGATGCTTACTCCTTGGAAAAAAAGTTATGACCAACCTAGATAGCACATTGAAAAGCAGAGATATTACTTTGCCAACAAAGGTCCGTCTAGTCAAGGCTATGGTTTTTCCAGTGGTCATGTATGGATGTGAGAGTTGGATTGTGAAGAAAGCTGAGAGCTGAAGAACTGATGCTTTTGAAGTGTGGTGTTGGAGAAGACTCTTGAGAATCCCTTGGACTATAAGGAGATCTAATCAGTCCATTCTAAAGGAGATCAGCCCTGGGATTTCTTTGGAAGGAATGATGCTAAAGCTGAAACTCCAGTACTTTGGCCACCTCATGCAAAGAGTTGACTCATTAGAAAGACTCTGATGCTGGGAGGGATTGGGGGCAAGAGGAGACAGAGGATGAGATGGCTGGATGGCATCACTGACTTGATGGATATGAGTTTGAGTTCACTCCAGGAGTTGGTGATGGACAGGGAGGCCTGGCGTGCTGCAATTCATGGGGTCGCAAAGAGTCGGATACGACTGAGCGACTGCACTGAACTGCACTTTACCCCTCTGGCTGTGGCTGTTCTTTCCAGTCTCTCGGAGTTCCCTCCAGGCCCACTCATGCACTCAGAGTATCTAACACCCAGGTGGGTGTTTGAGCATGTGACCCCTGCTAACTCAAGATGTGTGCCTCACTCTCTGTAAGGTTCACATGTTACAGTTTGTGTGATGTGTGATCTTGTCCTTTTGTGTGTTTCGGTGGGGTGCACAGGGAGCCAGGATGTCCCTGATGGCTGACTGGTTTAGGGTTTTGGAGGACCAGCCTCCCTATATCAGGATGATGAGATCTAATAATACTCCCAGAAGTCCAGTTGCTGCTGAGATGGCAAGAGCAGCTTCACCGGGGAAGAGCAGAGGAAATAATACTCGAGCTGGGTTCTGGAACATAAGTAGGATATCACTAGGCAAAGAAGGAGGACAGAGGCTTTCTGAGCTGAAGATCTTAATATGGGGGGAAAAGGCTATTAAGAAGCACGTGAAACTTCAAAAGATGATACATATTTTGGTATGCCAAAAATGTCAAACATGGGAGAGGTTACTTGGAGAGAGAGTCAGGGACCAGGGAATAGAAGATCCTCCATGGTCAGTGGAAATCTAATGAAAGTTAATTTTTAATTAATTTGTAATGATGAAAGTCATGTACAATTGCATTTTATTTGGAAGGCCTAAAATATTAAAGATAAATTTGGACATCTATGTAATTCTCAGGCCCTCTGAGTTTACCTAGGGCTTTTCAACCTTGTTACTACTGATATTTTGAGCTGGATAAATCCTTGCTGGGGCTGACTGTCCTGTACACCCTGGACTCTGTGCACATCACGGTAGCCTGTTTCCAAACGACGAAGCAGTCTTGCTGTTATTCATTTCCAAAATGACAAAACCATTAACTAGATTCTTTGTGCTTCTTAGGAAAATGCTTCTTTTCTATTGGAAACAACCCTAAAGGGAAAAGAAAAAAGGGGGCAAAGAAAGGAAGGGCGGAGGAGCAAGTAAAAGCGAAGAAAACAAAGACGGGTTTTCTGACCACTCCAGTGAATGGAGCTGAGCATTATTAGTTCAGGAAAAAAAAAAAAAAAGAAAAAACATTGTTTTTGATGAGAAGATGAATAGCACGACAGGGTATTTCAAATGTCTGGGGAGACATCCCAGTGTAAGCAGGAGGGAGCAGGATGAAGCTTCCAAATTTCTTTCCCCAAAGCTTCTCAAGACTTTGCCGCCCAGCCTCTGATTTGCCTTACAGCCAAAACCAACTGACTTCTCATATTCCTTATTCCAAAGAAAAAGAAATGTGTCCCTTTAACTCCAGCTTAAGCCAATTATCTGAGACAGGTCTCATGTTCTGAAACAAGTCTGTATGCTTTTAATAAACCCCTTCCTTCATGGACTGATAGGCTGCCACTGGCCGGGACTCCTTAGTGGGGAATTAGTTCATAACCTTGCCCTTGTTCATCCCACTGCATTAGTGGGTGTTCAGTTATCACTTCTTTCTGGTACCACCCATTTCATGTTAGCTGCATTCTTAGTCAGCTTATCATTAAATTAACTGTGAATCATTCTAGCGGCCTGTAAAGTGGCAACTAGTCCATTTTGTGGTCTTTTGCCACACTGTTATTTATAATTTGCATCATTGGCTACTTAGTCGATATTTAAAATTCTTTGACAATTTCTCTGTGGTTTCATGCTTGATTTCTTCCCGAGTATTTGTGAAAGAACAGTTCTGTATGTTTTCCTTGCTGTTGGAGTTCTCTGATGTGTGTCTGCTTTCATCATTGGTTTTGATTTCCTGTCTCATCCAGTTGTCTGCTTAGTCGTCATCAATCCAGACCCCCCACCCCCCACCCCCGAGGCTGTAGTTTCCCATCCATCTCCCCTCCCCCGTCCCCCCACTTGCTCTGGTCATGGCCGTGCTGTGGTCCACAGCGTGTGTCCCTTTAGTGGGGTTTGTGCTTTGTCTTCATGTCTCATTAAATGGTGTTTCTCCCCCATAGCAGTTTGAATTGGTGTATCACTATGCAGTTACAGGAGAAGGCAATGGCAACCCACTCTAGTACTCTTGCCTGGAAAATCCCATGGATGGAGGAGCCTGGTAGGCTGCCGTCCATGGGGTCACACAGAGTCAGACACGACTGAAGCGACTTAGCAGCACCAGCAGTTAGGGTTAGCCTTCCCTGTAATTTATCCAGAGGGAGGAGGGCCAGAGCCTTCAGGATTAATCAGCTCTGTCCTGAGAGAAGCTGAAGCTCAAGGTTCCCATTCTGGCTGTGTCCTTGATGTGCCTGATCAGCAATTTCCCTCCCATCCTTCAAGACCTGGCTTCCCCTGGGAAATGTTTTAACCCTCTTGCTCTCCTGACCCACCTCCTTGATGCCTCCCCAGCACCAGCCCCTCCTCCCCTGCCCTTCCATGATAAGTTTCCCCGTGTGCTTATTACAACTTTAGAACCTCTGATGCATCCTCTCCTATGTTCTTGATCATCCCTTGGGTCAAGATGCCAGTACCTTAAGGGCAAGACTGTATCTAAGGCAGCTCCACGTCCCATACTCTGTGTTCAGTGCCGCATTCCGCTGATCAGTGAGTCACAGAGTCTGCCCAAACTCAAGGGGTGGTGAAAAGAACACTACCTTACAAGGCGAAGAGAGCAAGATTTCACGTTGCAAAGGAGATTTCATGTTGCAAAGGAGACTGGATACAGGAAAGGATTTTTTGCAGGGATTTGTAAATTTTTATAAACAATCTATTCAAAGTGGTTTTATTAAAATTAAAAATGCACATACTTTGCTGCTGCTAAGTCGCTTCAGTCGTGTCCGACTCTGTGCGACCCCATAGGCGGCAGCCCACCAGGCTTCCCTGTCCTTGGGATTCTCCAGGCAAGAACACTGGAGTGGGTTGCCATTTCCTTCTCCAATGCATGAAAGGAAAAAGTGAAAGTGAAGTCGCTCAGTCGTGTCTGACTCTTCAAGACCCCATAGACTGCAGCCTACCAGGCTCCTCTGTCCATGGGAGTCACATACTTTAGGACCCAATAATTCACCTTTCTCTATCTGAGAGACAATTTACACAGGTGCATAAGGAAATATATATCAGGACAATTATTGCAAATTTACTTGAAATACAAAACAAACAAGATCCATTAGCATAGATACAGATACAGATATGATAAATACATACTACAGAAGAGTATGTCACTTAAAATAAAAAAACTGATAGTTTTTTACATACCAAACTATTTAGATATCTCAAATACTAAGGTTTATTAAATAAGCAGGTTAAAAACTAATGAGTATAATATAAAAGAATATATGTGAAAAAGATAAAAAGAACATGAAACTATTGGTAAACCCATGTACAGGTTAATCTATAGAAAGAGGCCCATGAACTTCTACAGCAAATAGATAACACTGGTTACTGCTCTTCTCAACATGTCTGTGGTTCTCAGCTGGGAGTGGTCTTGCCCTCAGGGGACATTTGGCAATGTCTGGAGATGTTTTTAGTTGTGATGATTGAGGAGGTGAATGAAATTACCAGGCACGTAGCAGGTGGAGGCCAGGAATGCTGCTAAGCATCTCCCAGAGGACAGGAGAGCCCCTCCAGCCAAGAATGACCCAGCCCCAAATGTCAGTCGTACCAAGGTTGAGAAGCCCTGCTGCTCTAGATAGACACAGAAGAGATGTTTTAGACTATTTTTAAAGAAAATATAATTGTGAATTATACATGCAACTGCAAATTGATTCAGATTTAACCTTCAGTAGATTTCCATTGACCGCAGAGGTCTGTATGTCTAACCTGGTCTCTGTCTTGTCTCTCCCTGGTTCCTACAATGCATCCTACATTTTTGTCATACCAAAATATTTGTCATCCCTCAAAGTTTCATGGGTTCATGATGCTTTTCTTTATTTCACCTCATGTTCTGAGATCCATACACTTGGAAAGTCTAATTTCTTATTGAGTGTCTGATAACTAGCCAAAATTAACCTGCACAGAACAGACCTCTTTTTTAATGAATTAAAAAAATTATTTACTTTTGTTTGTTTGTTTTGGCTGCACTGGTCTTTCCCTGTTGCGTGCAGGCTTTCTCTAGTTGCAGTGAGCGGGGCTCCTCTCTGCAGTGGCATCTCTTGTTGTGGAGTATGGGCTCCAGGGCACTCAGGTGTCAGTAGTTATGGCACACAGGCTTGGTCTCCCCATGGCATGTGGGATTGAACGGGCGTCCCCTGCATTGCACGGCAGATTCCTAAGCACTGGCCACCAGGGAAGACCTCTTGATTTCTATCAGCTTCACATTTGTTTTCTTCCCCCACACTCTCCCTTATCAAGACATGGCATTTCTTTCCTCCTCATTGTTCACTTTGCTTCACCACATCCACTCCAACAATAGGACCTAGAAGCTCTATCAGCAAACTGTGCTTTGAACTGACCACTTCTTGCAACCTCCTGTCACTTTCCTGCCTCTCCAAGTAAGCCATCTTTGCATCTTTCCTAAGTCACAGAAAAGGGCCAGAGGGGATAAAGGGCACTGGTACTACGTGGCTGAAAGTGAAGTGAGAGTGACAGGGGCTCAGTCATGTCCGACTCTGAGACCCCAAGGACTATACAGTCCATGGAACTTTCCAGGCCAGAGTACTAGAGTGAGTAGGTGTTCCCCTCTCCAGGGCATCTTCCCAAGCCAGGGACTGCAACCCACATTGCAGCTGGATTCCTTACTGGCTGAGCCACAAGGGAAGCCCAAGAATACTGGAGTGGGTAGTCTATCCCATCTCCAGGGGAGCTTCCCAACCCAGGAATCCAACTGGGGTCTCCTGCATTGCAGGTGGATTCTTTACCAACTGAGCTATCTAGGAAAGCAGATTGTGGGGAGTGAAACAAAGCTGAGGGGAGCACATTCCTTGAGTTTCAGTGAAGACCACAGTGTAGAAATATGCTCCAATTTTTGGTAATAGAAAAACATGTTAAATAAGAAGGATACAAAGAAGATAGCCAGCTGTGTTTCGAAGGAGCTTTTCCAAGCTGGGTTTGCATGTGGTAATCAGACCTTGTGAGCAGGATTTACTTAGAGGGCACAGCAGTCCTTTGTTAGTGGGACTGCTTGGGGCTTGCCATGGCAACAGAGGGGGACTGCCCGATGTTCTTGAGGAGGGGAGCAGAAATGGGTCCGGTCAGTGAGTAGACTGGGAAGCTGGGTGAGATGGGAGCTTGGATTGCAGTCTCATCTGTTACTGGGATTGAAGTGGAAGCTGGATTAAGTCTGATGAGTCCTGGAGTTTGAGATGGAGAGGCTAGTATAAATTCCAGTCTCAGCCTACACTAAATGTTTGAGCTTACTAAACATCTGAAAGTCTCATTTCCCTTACCTATAAAATAGATTTAATAATTTCTGGCTAGAAATTTAATAATTTCACCACTGTACTGTGAGTCCTAGCCAGAGGAATTAGAGAATTAAAGAAAAAAAGAAAAGAAAGAAATAAAAGCATCCAAATCAGAGAGGAAGAAGTAAAAGTGGCCCTGTTTGGGGATGGCATAATTAGTTATGCAGAAAACCCTAAATGGTCAACAACAAAAAATTGTTGGAACTAATAAATTCAGTAAAGATGCAGGATACAAAATCAACAAAATCAGTGGTACACAAACAATGAAGTCTCTGAAAAGGAAATGATGAAAACATTCCCACTTACAGTAGCAATAACAAGAAAAAAAATGTTTAGGAATAAACTTAACCAAAGAGGTGAGAAATTTATACACTGAAAACTATACTATGTTAATGAAGAAATGAAAGAGGATACAGACAATTGAAAACCCACCCCATGTTCCTGCATTAGAAAAATGAACATTGTTAATTCTCCTGCAATGCAGGAGACTTGTGTTCAATCCCTGGGTGGGGAAGATTACCTGAAGAAGGAAATGACAATCCACTCCAGTATTCTTGCCTGGGAAATTCCATGGACCGAGAAGCCTGGCGGGCTACAGTCTATGGGGCAGCAAAAGAATCAGACACAACTGAGCCACTTAACAACAACAACAACTGTCTAAACCCCAGTGACTTTCTTTACACAACGGTCTTAAAATTTATGTGGAATTATGAAAGAGGAGAGTGGAAAAGTTGGCTTAAAGCTCAACATTCAGCTACGATCATGGCATCTGGTCCCATCACTTCATAGGAAATAAATGGGGAGCAGGTGGTGACTGCAGCCATGAAATTAAAAGATGCTTACTCCTTGGAAGGAAAGTTATGACCAACCTAGATAGCATATTAAAAAGCAGAGATATTACTTTGCCAACAAAGGTCCGTCTAGTCAAGGCTATGGTTTTTCCCGTGGTTATGTATGAATGTGAGAGTTGGACTGTGAAGAAAGTTGAGCACTGGAGAATTGATGCTTTTGAACTGTGGTGCTGGAGAAGACTCTTGTGAGTCCCTTGGACTGCAAGGAAATCCAGCCAGTCCATCCTAAAGGAGATCAGTCAGGGTGTTCATTGGAAGGACTGATGTTGAGGCTGAAACTCCAATAATTTGGCCACCTCATGTAAAGTGTTGACTCATTGGAAAAGACCCTGATGCTGGGAGGGATTGAGGGCAAGAGGAGAAGGGGGCAACAGAGGATGAGATGGCAGGATGGCATCACCGACTCAATGGACATGAGTTTGGGTGAATGCCGGGAGTTGGTGATGGACAGGGAGGCCTGGCGTGCTGCATTTCATGGGGTTGCAAAGAGTCGGACACGACTGAGTGGCTGAACTGAACTGATGAAAGACTCAGAATAGTAAAAGCAATCTTGAACAAGAAGAACAAAGCCAGAGGAATCATGCCAACTGATTTCAAAATACACTACAAAGTTATTGTACTCAAAATACAATTATTCCAGGATAATCCTGGACTAATAGTATACATATCAAACAGTGGAACAGCATAGACAGCCTCCAGATAAATTCACACATCTATAGTGAACTGATCTTTGACAAGGGTGCTAAGAGCGCGCAGTGAGGAAAGGATAATCTCTGAATAAATGATATTGGGAAGAGTAGGTACCCATATCGCTAGAGAGTGAAATTGGATTAAAGCCTTAAGTGCAAGACCTAAAACTATAAAACCCCTTGGGGAAACAGGGGTAAACCTTCTTGACTTTGGTATGGGCAATGATGTTATGACCCCAAAAGCACCTTGTCAACAAAAGCAGAAATAGACAAGTAAGATTGAATTAAACTAAAACCCTTCTGCTCAGTAAAGAAAATGATAGGGTGAAAAGACAGACTGTGGAATGAGAGAAAATATTTATAGACTATGTCTTTGATAAGGGCTTAGTATCCAAAACATGTAAGGAACTCAACTCAATAACACACTTATTTTTTAAAGTGTATCTAATGTTTCATTGGGATACAAGTAAGACACCATAAAATTCTTTCTAAGTGCACAACTCAGTGATTTTTAATATGTTCATGATGTGGTGAAGCCATCATTACATGTAGTTCTAGAACATTCACATTAGCACAAAAGAAATTCCTTACTATACCCATTAGCAGTCACTCCCGCAGTCTTCTCCCAGCCCTTCACAATCCAGTAATCTCTCTTCTGTCTCTATAATTTTTGCCTATTGTGGATGTTTTATACAAACGCAGGTATATGATATATGCCCTTTAGTGTCTGGCTTCTTAACTTTCCATGATATTTTCCTTATTTATCCATGTTGTAGAATTTATCAGTACTTCAGTACTTTTTCATAGCCATAAAAAATAAAAAAAATACGGTTAATTCCACCATATGAAAACATGAGCATGCAGAAACCTGTATGCAAATGTTCATAGCGTAACGTTATTCATAATAACCAAAAGGCATAACAGCCCAGTGTAGTGCAATTCATGAATGGATTTTTTAATATATAGAGCTCAGAACTCCTTAAAGGCAGGAAGCATGTATTATTTGATGTTTTATGTTTTACCGGTGTTAGATGAATGTTTGGTCAGTTAATGAATGAATGACAACTACTATGATAATATGTGATAATTGACTATTAATAATAATGGAGATAACAGCATTGAGGGTGATGGAAATTACTGCTTGGTTGAGCTTGGTTAGATTTCTGACTCTTTTTGCATTTCAGTTCCTTTGCTAATGAAACAAGGCTAACAGTGATGGTTAAAATGAGATCAGGGACATAATTGTTATTCCTATATGTAAGCTTCATTCCCCATTGCAACCCTCCTTTGCCAGGCCTGCCATATATATTACAACAACAGACAATCATTGGATATTTAAGAAATGTACCAGTGATCAAGAGTAAAGGACTTGCTTCTCGAAAATCTCTTTATATCAAGTAAATTTCCATTTCTTTCATAATTAAAAGAAACTGCATTTTTCTCTTGGATAGTACAAACAATTAGTTATAAATGGTTTATGAATATCTGAAGAAAGGTTGAGGTTGAGGCTCACACAGTTTAGGATTTTAATGTTTGTTTCATGTTTTATCAGTTTTCAGTAAAAATCATTGAATCTCAGGCTTCCTAAGGCAAGCTATATCTTCACCATTGCGTTTTCAGAGACAAGCAGAAGGGCTGGTGCTTAGAATGTACTTTTAAAAATTTTTTGCAGATACATACATTGACAGCATTTGACATAAAAAGGTGCCAAAACTGATCTCTAGGTTCTGTGTCAACGCATGAACACAATGCCCCATAGATTTCACCTCAAACAAATGCAAGCCACAGAGAATTGGAATAGATCCATCCAAGGAAATTGTGCCTTGCAGACATGCCCTGTTTCCCAGGCTCACTTCTTGGAAAAGGATATGAACTCAGTGCAGACGGACTGTCCTCCACACTGCACCGTGGTAAGCCCTTTAGGAGACCCAACCTTCCAGGATCTGAGTTGGCTGCAGGAGAAAGTCATGTCATGAGAAATCAAATATAGAACCCATAGCCTTTTACAGATGGAGGGACAAAGGCAGATTATTTGTGGTGGGGATAGAGACAGTCATTTTAACCAATATCTCCAGACATTAAAAAAAAAAAAAATCTAGCCAGTCTTTGTGGCTAAATCCTGGAGTAACTAACCTCGGAGCCATATGGCTGATGGGGATGAGGAGGCAAATTTCATCTGTAAAATGATAGGCCTGGAGGAGATAATAATCACTCTCCTCCTCCCAGCTCAGCCTCGTGGTTTCTTTGTGAAACCCTACGGAGGGGGATGTGGGATCCCAGGGCCCCCAGGGCTTGGGGAACCTAGAGAGGTCCAAGGGGCTGCCAGGGGGGTCCTGATGGGGGGTTCCTGACTTTTCTGGGCAGCTGTGTGCACCCATCTTCCTCCTCTTTCTACATGCTGGGCTTCTTCTCTGCAGACTCAGGCTCTCCTATAGCACATGTGTCTATACAACAAAGATGCTGAACCAGGAGGAGGAAGGCTCTTAGCCATGGCCTGGTGTCTGGAGCCTGTTAGGACCAAACTGAAGCCAGGACAGGCTCTAAGGGGCAGGCTAGGCCTGAGGTTTAGTCTCTAGGAAAGCTGAGGCACTGGGAACTCCCACAGGCAGTGTAGCTCGACCAATCAGGAAAAATCCCCGTAGCCCCTCGCTGGTGCCAGACCTGAGCCA
The DNA here is from genome assembly GCF_016772045.2 of Ovis aries. NCBI lineage: Eukaryota > Metazoa > Chordata > Mammalia > Artiodactyla > Bovidae > Ovis > Ovis aries. The sequence goes on along the minus strand of NC_056055.1, from coordinate 8,547,540 downwards.
ATCCGGATAGGGATGCAAGGTTAAAGGTCCCGCGTGCGCGTACAGTTTAACCAATCAGCTATGCTGTTACGGGAACAAAGGACCGTCTGTATAAAAGTAGATGTGATTCAGAGCTTGGGGCTCTCCTCAAGACTCCACTGCGCTGGATGAGACTTGAGCCCTAGCTAGCAATAAACCCCTTCATGCTTTTGCATTGCTGTGGACGTCTTATTCTCTCAGTTTTGGGGACTCAGACTCTGGGCACAACAGAGCCATCACTGTCACTGATGTGTTTCTGAAACACCAATACGACATCCCTCTGTGAATTCTTCCACAGCATCCATTGCATTGGGTTAGAGTCCAATCCTTGCCATAGCCCCTAAGACCCCAGAGAATGGATCTTAGTCAACCTTTCCTGGGTATTCCCTGGCCACCCTCTCCTTCAGCTGAACTTGGTGATTTTCTTTCTCTTTTTTCTTTCCTTTTGTTTTTTTCTCACATAGACCATGGTCCTCTCTCATCTGGAACTTTTGCATATACAGTTGACTCTTGAACAACATAGGGTTGAACTGTGTGAGTCTACTTACAAGCAGATTTTTTTTTTTTTTTTGAATAGAGTAACTGAGTAACTGCATTAAGTAAGTGTAGTTTGATCAGAGATCATTATATTTGAATCAAAGGAACTTAGGGCTTGAGTTCTGATTCTATTCAGAGTGTTTAAGCTTTCTTTCCCTGAGTAGGTCATTTACAGTTCCTTTGTTTTTGAGGCAGAGAATGCAGTTAGTTGATTTTTGCCCGCATGTAGGCTCAAAGCCCTTAACCACCACATTGCTCAAGGGTCAACTGTATTGTGCTTTATGCTCCTCCAAGAATTAGAGTGATCTCTAAATAGGAAAATCAGATCACAACTCTTGCCCACTGACACCTCCAGTGGCTTCTCATCACACTTGGAATTTGATTCTACAAGAGCTGGTCCTGCCCTCATTCCTATGCTTCCTTTTTCTTGCTGTGACAGCTGGATCCCCTTCTTTCTGTGCCCAGAACATGCTAGGCTTGCTCTGAATTTAAGAGCTTGGTGTCAGCACTTGTCTGTTTACCTTCTGTTTGTCCTTCAGTTGTTCGCTGGCTTGGCTGGCCTTTCTCCTCTCCCAGATTTCAGTTGAGATGGAACTTCCCTGGAGCGCTCTTCTATGACCATCAAATCTGAAATAGCTCCTTTCCACTGCAGTCTTCATGTCATGGATCACTTCCTGTGTTCTGTTAATTATTTGTTACTGATCAACCACCTGGAAGATTGACTCTATAAGATCAAAGACCCTGTCCGTCATATTCAATACCGTACCCTCAGTTTTTAGAATAACTCCTAGAACATAGCAGGCACTCAGGACTTGTTTGTTGAATGAATGAACGCCTCTCATTATCCTTTTTCTTCTTTCATGTGTCTAACTTTTGCATATCCCTCAGCTCCTTGCTTAGACATCACTTCCTCCAGGAAGCATTCCATGACCCTGGAAGGTGAGCCAGGCAGTCCTCATCTGTGTTCTCTTAGCAGCTGCTACTTCCAGAAACAGAGCATTATGAGGCTGTGTCATTCTTCCCGTAACTATGTCCTTATGGACAAAACCTTTAACATGTACGTTGCCACACGCCTGAAGTTAGACTACTTGTGAACAGCTCAGCAGCTTTAAAGATTCAGAATAAGCTGTGTATGCTTTTGCTAAAACTGAGGTGCTTCCTAGGTAGTTGCCCTGTTATCTCTCTGGGTTAATTCACTCAAGGTAGAGGATGGGGAACTCTCTGGGGTTGCTAGACCCAATCCAACTTGTATATGTTGGGCAGCTTCCCACAGAACAGCAAGCAGTTCTTGGACCCTACTGGCACAGTGGTGAAGAATCAGCTTGCCAATGCAGGAGACACTATCTTGTGTTCGATCCCTCAGTCAGGAGGATCCCTTGGAGTAGGAAATTACAATCCAGTCCAGTACTCTTGCTTGGGAAATCCCATGGACAGAGGAGCCTGGCTGCAAAGTTGGACACAACCGAGCACACACACACACACACACACACACACACACACACACACACACACGCTGATGTCCAAGAATTCAACTCAGTTCTGACACCATCTGCCCAGAGATAGCACCAGATCCCACAGGCTAGACGTTCAGTCCTATCAGACTGCTCCCCTCCCTAGTTCAGAACTCAGTCCCAAGTCTAGGTTGTTACCTGTTCTTCTGACTAACTGGCTATAAATCAGATATTCCCACAACCTCCTCCTCAGGTCTGACTAATTTGCTAGAGCAGATCAAAGAACTCAGATAAACATTTTACTTACGAGATTTTCAGTTTATTTTAACAGATATCCTGTTCCATTAGGAACGGCCAGATGGAAGAGAGATACTGACAAAGCATGGGGAAAGGGCTCAGAGCTTCTGAGCCTTCTCTGGGCACACTGCTCTCCCCAAATCTCCACGTCTCCAGCCTGGAAGCTTACTGAATGCAGTCCTTTTTGGGGTTTTTATGGAAGCTTTACCATGTAGGCATGAGTGAGTGAACCATTGGTGACTGAACTTCATCTCCAGCTCCTCTTCCCTCCCTGGGGGTCAGGGAGGTGAAACTACTTTCCAACACTCTAATCTCTGGTTGGTCCTCCTAGCAACCATTCATCAACATTAAATGCTGTCCAATAATCCACCTCAGTCATATAATAGAAGATGCCTTTATGCTCTCATCACTTAGGAAATGCCAAGGGCTTTAGAAACTCTATGCCAGAAATGAAGACAAAGACCAAATATAACTTCTGTCTTATAAACTGCAACATCACAAGGGGCACTGCCTGAGTGCCTTGATAAGTGCTGGTATCTTACTTGCTTTTTCTCCTCTTGTTTTCAGCGAGCCCTCACTAGGAGTAAATGCTGACTCCATCCTATAGGGGTGGGACTTGAGGCTCAGAGAGAGCAGTGACTTGGTCAAGTTCAGAAGACTGAAGCAGTATTCTGTCCTAACTACATTTTCTCCTCTTTTCCACATCTGTCCACAACAGTGCAGAATGCACAGCTGGCCTTCTTGAGAATGTGATTGGCAATCTTCACATTAACAGCTTCCCTCTGACCTTCCAGAAAGGAGGCCACGATCAGAAGTCCAGCCTCAGAAGTGGAAGAGCCCCTGAGGCTCTGGTCCCAGGTTCCCTGCAGGGAAGCAGCTAATGGAAGCCAGTGTTGTTACTTAGCTAAGCCCCAGTGCCGATCTGCCCCCCTTTCCTGAGAGGGTCCATATCTGACCTGAGCAGTGTTTACCAGCAACATGATCTGATTCTGCAGATCATTAGATAAGAAATGAGGGACCTTCATGACTAGCTGGTGATGATTTGTTTTTGATTTTAAAAAATGGAATTTGGATTAAACCCCAAGTGCACTGAGGCCGGGTTCTTTCCACCCTGGCATTCAGGTAGCTAGCAGGGCTGAGGACTGACATCTGTATGCAGATATCTTCTGTCTCAGCGGTTACCTGCTCCATCAGTTAGTGCCTTTCGATGCTTGACACCCCTCCTGGTCTTGCTGAGTCTCCAACTACCCTCTGTTAGCATCCTCAGAGCTCACTGCAGTGGATTCAGGAAGAAACCGCAGCCGAAACTGTGTGGGCAACTAGAAGTTCCACAGTTTAGACAGGTGCAAGCTGGGCTTTGTGCATGAGTCAGCTGCTGTCTCCCCTCAGTCGCCTCTGGAAAGCTTGGAGTGGATACGTCTTTCTCAGTGATTCCTCTTCCCCAAACCATGAAGGCCTTCCTCATCTTCCAGAGGCCCTTGGGTAGTGAAAACAGCTGCCTTTCCTTTCCCAGCCATAATGAGACATATATCAGAGCCCCTCAGGACACCCAGTGGGAGGTCTTACTATAAACTTGCTGTGTGACCTTTTGAAAGTCATTCTACCCCCCTGAGCATCAATTAACTGAGCCATTAACCCAGTGATTCAGCTATACATTCTTATCTCAAGATCTCCCTCTGACTTCTTAATTTTGTGATTTTTAAAGCCACTCTGAACTGACAAAGGATGGCATCCACCATAGATTAAATAGAAGAGGCAAGTTACAGAACAGTCATCATGGGGGTCTTCCCGACCCAGGAAACAAACCTGGATCTCCTGCAGTGCAGGCAGATTCTTTATCATCTGAGCCAGCAGGGAAGCCCTCAAAGAATCCCTCATTTGTTTAAATTCATATGTCTGCATTGTATGCATTGTTTTGGTAATTTAAAATACCAACTTATCAGCCATATTTGGTAAGCTGCTCGTTCCACTAAATAATGGATTCATTCCAAAGGCTGCGTTGAGTGCCTACTTGATATCAGACATTTGGGATACAGAAATATGAAAACAGGGTCATTGTCTTGCAGGAATTTGAAGTCTAGGGAGTTTATGGGGACTTATGATTTATGTTATAAAGATTTCCACAAAGTAATTACTCTGCATTGAGGCTGGCCTGCCTCCATGTCTGATACACCGAAAGGGCACTGAAGCTCATTTTCTCAAGACAAAGAGTGTATTGTTCACGCTCTCCTCAGCGACACATCCTCTCATTAGTGTTCCCAGTGGACTCGCCCTTCCTGAACTCCTACCCGACCCTGCGTTTGGGCCAGTAATTTAGCACTAAATCGTACAGCATCTTCCCCCGCTATTTTCCCCTCTTTACCGCCCTTTCTTTCCTTAGCTCACTCCAACCAGTCTCTGGCACCTCCATTCCGCTGAAAACATTCTTGTCAAGGTTATAATGATGTTTCATTCCACACACACACACACACACACACAAAAGGGCAAAAAGGCACACTTGCAATGTCAAAAGGTAGATGAACTGGTGAGGTCCCTCTGACACTGCCTCCTGGATCCTATAGACTGTGGGGTGGCTCTTAAGTGCCGTGCATGTAACCCTTCATTTTCTGGTCTCTGTTTATACTCGGTCTCACCAGTACTTTGCTATCTCAGGATTCTGTTCCCTGCGTGTGTCTTTCTCACCACCAGACCTTAAGCTGTGCGGCTCTCCTGTGCTCCTCTCTCTGCCTCAATGAGCATCTTTGTCTTGTTCAAGCAGAAAATTCCCACTCTTCTTTGCGGTAGATGCCTTTCTGTCTTGTTTCCCTCACCCTCTGGGGGGTTTAGTTGTCCTCTCGTCCCTCTTCCCAGAGCACCTTTATTTCCCTTTGTGGAATTGTGTCTCCCCTACTATGGACAGGAAAGCCCTGCTGGGTCCTTCATCCTACATATCTGGGACAGTTATGGAATGGGCACTGACCTATACTAGGCCAACTGGACTTTCTCTCCAAGTGAATGCATGAATTCTCTCATTCCAAGAGCGGTTCAGGCCTCCATCTATTCCAGTCTCTTTCTTTAGCTTTCTAACTTGATCTCAGTTTACCCTTACATTCCTGACATGTGCTTTTTGAGACTCCCATCCAAAACTGATTTCTGCTTCTTGCAATGGAAAAGCCTTGTCATACTCCTTTCTGCGTATGTTGGTGATACTTTCTGAGCAATAACAAGACTGACACGTCTTTTGAAACTCAGATAAGCAGTAACCTTCCCTGCAAAGTTCACAGGCTTCCTCCTTTGTCCTTCCCTGGCCTCTGGTTGCTCTAGTGGATTCCTTTTCTATGGTGCTGTAACTGACATCCCCTCCCCTTAGGGGATCCTAGTGGTAGAGATCATAGCTCATTTAAAGTTGGGTCCCTAGGTCCTAGGGCACTTTATCTTTCTTACTGCTGCAATGCAGATCAAGTTTGTTTAAGGATGAAGGAAGAATCAGAACCCTGAAGGTTCGTGACATTGTACAGGAGACAGGGATCAAGACCATCCCCATGGAAAAGAAATGCAAAAAAGCAAATGGCTGTCTAAGGAGGCCTTACAAATAGCTGTGAAAAGAAGAGAAGCAAAAAGCAAAGGAGAAAAGGAAAGATATAAGCATCTGAATGCAGAGTTCCAAAGAATAGCAGGAAGAGATAAGAAAGCCTTCCTCAGCAATCAATGCAAAGAAATAGAGGCAAACAACATAATGGGAAAGACTAGAGATCTCTTCAAGAAAATTAGAGACACCAAGGGAACATTGCATGCAAAGATGGGCTCGATAAAGGACAGAAATTGTATGGACCTAACAGAAGCAGAAGATATTAAGAAGAGGTGGCAAGAATACACAGAAGAACTGTACAAAAAAGATCTTCATGAAGATAATCACGATGGCCTGATCACTCACCTAGAGCCAGACATCCTGGAATGTGAAGTCAAGTGGGCCTTAGAAAGCATCACTACAAACAAAACTAGTGGAGGTGATGGAATTCCAGTTGAGCTGTTTCAAATCCTGAAAGATGTTGCTGTGAAAGTGTTGCACTCAATATGCCAGCAAATTTAGAAAACTCAGCAGCGGGCACAGGACTGGAAAATGTCAGTTTTCATTCCAGTCCCAAAGGAAGGCAATGCCAAAGAATGCCCAAACTACCGCACCATTACACTCATCTCACATGCTAGTAAAGTAATGCTCAAAATTCTCTAAGCCAGGCTTCAGTAATACATGAACCATGAAATTCCAGATGTTCAAGCTGGTTTTAGAAAAGGCAGAGAAACCAGAGATCAAATTGCCAACATCCACTGGATCACGGAAAACGCAAGAGAGTTCCAGAAAAACATCTATTTCTGCTTTATTGAATGTGCAAAAGCCTTTGACTGTGTGGATCCCAATAAAATGTGGAAAGTTCTGAAAGATGGGAATACCAGAGATGGTATTCCCATCCAGAGATGGTCAAGAGATGGGTTTGCCTCTTGACAAACCTATATGCAGGTCAGGAAGCAACAGTTAGAACTGGACATGGAACAACGGACTCGTTCCAAATAGGAAAAGGAGTACATGAAGGCTGTATATTATCACCCTGCTTATTTAACTTATATGCAGAGTACATCATGAGAAATGCTGGGCTGGAAGAAGCACAAGCTGGAATCAAGATTGCCAGGAGAAATATCAATCACCTCAGATATGCAGATGACAGCACCGTTATGGCAGAAAGTGAAGAGGAGCTAAAAGCCTCTTGATGAAAGTGAAAGTGGAGAGTGAAAAAGTTGACAATTTACAAATTCAATGCAATCCCTACCAAGCTACCAGCCACATTTTTCACAGAACTAGAACAAATAATTTCAAGATTTGTATGGAAATACAAAAAACCTCGAATAGCCAAAGCAATCTTGAGAAAGAAGAATGGAACTGGAGGAATCAATTTGCCTGACTTCAGGCTCTACTACAAAGCCACAGTCATCAAGACAGTATGGTACTGGCACAAAGACAGACATATAGATCAATGGAACAAAATAGAAAGCCCAGAGATAAATCCACACACATATGGACACCTTATCTTTGACAAAGGAGGCAAGAATATACAATGGAGTAAAGACAATCTCTTTAACAAGTGGTGCTGGGAAAACTGGTCAACCACTTGTAAAAGAATGAAACTAGATCACTTCCTAACACCGCACACAAAAATAAACTCAAAATGGATTAAAGATCTAAATGTAAGATCAGAAACTATAAAACTCCTAGAGGAGAACATAGGCAAAACACTCTCAGACATAAAGCACAGCAGGATCCTCTATGATCCACCTCCCAGAATTCTGGAAATAAAAGCAAAAATAAACAAATGGGATCTAATTAAAATTAAAAGCTTCTGCACAACAAAGGAAAATATAAGCAAGGTGAAAAGACAGCCTTCTGAATGGGAGAAAATAATAGCAAATGAAGCAACTGACAAACAACTAATCTCAAAAATATACAAGCAACTTATGCAGCTCAATTCCAGAAAATAAACGACCCAATCAAAAAATGGTCAAAGAACTAAATAGACATTTCTCCAAAGAAGACATACGGATGGCTAACAAACACATGAAAAGATGCTCAACATTACTCATTATCAGAGAAATGCAAATCAAAACCACAATGAGGTACCACTTCACACCAGTCAGAATGGCTGCAATCCAAAAATCTGCAAGCAATAAATGCTAGAGAGGGTGTGGAGAAAAGGGAACCCTCCTACACTGTTGGTGGGAATGCAAACTAGTACAGCCACTATGGAGAACAGTGTGGAGATTCCTTAAAAAATTGCAAATAGAAATACCTTATGACCCAGCAATCCCACTGCTGGGCATACACACCGAGGAAACCAGAATTGAAAGAGACACATGTACCCCAATGTTCATTGCAGCACTGTTTATAATAGCCAGGACATGGAAACAACCTAGATGTCCATCAGCAGATGAATGGATAAGAAAGCTGTGGTACATATACACAATGGAGTATTACTCAGCCATTAAAAAGAATTCATTTGAATCAGTTCTGATGAGATGGATGAAACTGGAGCCAATTATACAGAGTGAAGTAAGCCAGAAAGAAAAACACCAACACAGTATACTAACACATATATATGGAATTTAGGAAGATGGCAATGACGACCCTGTATGCAAGACAGGAAAAAAGACACAGATGTGTATAACGGACTTTTGGACTCAGAGAGAGGGAGAGGGTGGGATGATTTGGGAGAATGGCATTCTAACATGTATACTATCATGTAAGAATTGAATTGCCAGTCTATGTCTGACGCAGGGTGCAGCGTGCTTGGGGCTGGTGCACGGGGATGACCCAGAGAGATGTTGTGGGGAGGGAGGTGGGAGGGGGGTTCATGTTTGGGAACACATGTAAGAATTAAAGATTTTAAAATTTAAAAAAAAAAATAAAGTTTACTTAGAAAGTAAAAAAAAAAAAAGAAAGAAAGAAAGAAGTTGACTCAAAGCTCAACATTCAGAAAATGAAGATCATGGCATCCGGTCCCATCACTTCATGGGAAATAGATGGGGAAACAGTGGAAACAGTGTCAGACTTTATTTTTCTTGGCTCCAAAATCACTGCAGATGGTGACTGCAGCCATGAAATTAAAAGATGCTTACTCCTTGGAAGAAAAGTTATGACCAACCTAGATAGCATGTTGAAAAGCAGAGACATTACTTTGCCAACAAAGGTCCGTCTAGTGAAGGCTATGGTTTTTCCAGTGGTCATGTATGGATGTGAAGAAAGCTGAGAGCTGAAGAATTGATGCTTTCGAACTGTGGTGTTGGAGAAGACTCTTGAGAGTCCCTTGGCCTGCAAGGAGATCCAACCAGTCCATCCTAAAGGAGATCAGCCCTAGGATTTCTTTGGAAGGAATGATGCTAAAACTGAAACTCCAGTACTCTGGCCACCTCATGCGAAGAGTTGACTCATTGGAAAAGATGCTGATGCTGGGAGGGATGGGGGCAGGAAGAGAAGGGGGTGACAGAGGATGAGATGGTGGGATGGCATCACTGACTCGATGGATGTGAGTCTGTGTGAACTCTGGGAGTTGGTGATGGACAGGGAGGCCTGGCGTGCTGCAATTCATGGGGTCGCAAAGAGTCGGGCACGACTGAGTGACTGAACTGAACTGAACTATACCTACGGGACAAGTACATACGTCTTATCAACTGAGATGACAGAGTAGTCTCCTTTTAAAACAGTTAACAGTTTGTTTTTTTAATAAAATTTCCTTGTAAGAGATTTGACAGCATTACATTTAAAGTTACAGATGCCTTTGTATCCATCAGGTTCCAGTCAGGGAAATGGAAAGCATATCAGGAACTTCAAATAGAGGGATTTAATATAGGAAATTGACTGCACATGTGTTTGGAAGCCTAACTTGCAAACAGAGGATGTGAGATAATCCAGGCATTTGTAAATGCAGGAAGACACTGCTACCCCTCGGGCAGAACAAAAACGGAGAGATAGTGTAAGGTTTCCCTGATGGCTCAGTGGTAAAGAATCTGCCTGCAATGCAGGAGACGCAGGAGACATGGGTTTGATCCCTGGGTTGGGAAGATCCCCTGAAGAAGGAAATGGAAACCCACTCCAGCATTCTTGCCTGGATACTCCTGTGGACAGAGAAGTCTGGAGAGATACAGTCTCCGGGGTCACAAAGAGCTGGACATGGCTAAGCACAGCACAGTGTTCTTCCTGAGAAGAACTTAGGAATGAAGAGAGGAAGCCTGCATGGCTGATTCTCATCTGGGATAGGGGTGGGTGGGGGGAGTGTCTTACAACAGTGCCTCAACCTCCAGGGTGGGGCTACCCTGTAGCCAATGCTCAGACATCTGGGGAGGTGCCCCAAGCCTGATACTCAGGTCTCAGTGGGGTACACTGTGGCCAGTCCCAGAGTTCAGGGAGTATGAACTGAATGCCTGAGCTCAGACCTGATGGGCCAGCCAGTGAGGGTACCTCTAATGAGGCATCTCGGGTACCGGAAGTGCTGGAGGAGGCTGAGGCTGGAACCTCGGCTCTCCTGCTTCTGGAAGGGGTGTGACTGTCCCTCTGCCACCATCTAGTGTCCTGTCAAGTCCTCCTGTAGAGGGAGCCTCCTGGGAAGTGAGCAGCAAGGAGTCTGGGAAAGGCAGTCGGCAGACTCCCAGCTCCAGGACCACAGAGTGTGGATGAGGGTGAGGAGCCTCGAGGCTGAGAGACCCTGAGTAAACACCTGACCTAGTCTTCCAGGAAGGAGAGACTAAGTGGAGTTGGCCTCCAAGGTCATGTGGCAAAACACAGTCTTCCTATTTTGTAACCCCGTTCCAGCATGATTCCCCATAACTCTTCAGTAAGAAGTTGCAGCTTGGGATAGGTCCTCCCTCTGTGGAAAATTCTGATGCCAATGTGAAAAGTGGCTCCAAAGTCAAAGCATTCCTGTGAGCCTGGGCACATGGAGGCCATGATTCATCCTAGCTTCTCTTTATTTTGCCTCCTCCTGCCGTCCCTGCTTCCAAGAACACCTTCTGGGCCAGATGCCCCCTGTGGTTCTGACACTTGGATACACAGCCATCTGCAACAGTGCCTGCTGCTCCTCAGACCACCCTGCCAAACTCCTGGCTGGGCAACCACGCCCTGCCCTGCAGGCTTGCCCCCTCCACCTGTCACCGCCCCCTGTGTCTCCACCCCCTTCCTGGGGAAGAGCACGCTGTGGCTCATCACGTCCCATCAGCTTTCTTCGTCTTCATTTTCAGTTGCTTTTGCTCATCCCTTCATTCCGATGTGGGATGGAGGCCCCGGGGTCTCTTTCTAGCTTCTAGGCTCTTCTCCTAGGACTCTACTATGTAAAGAACATCCATTATAATAGTGACGGTGACATTTCTTATACAGCCACACATTTTTTTTTTTCTTTTTTTTTTCCCCCCATCTACAACCTCACTGACATAGTTAGGAGGAGAAATAGGCTTTTGAATTCAAGCAATCATATTTAAATCCTGCTTCTAACTCGAAAAAAATGTAGCCACTTTAAATTCTCTGAGCCTGGGCTTCCTCTATTTTAAGACGACTAATAACCATTTCTGAAAGTTGCTGGGAACTAAATGACCCAAGCTATGTGCTGCGCCCAGCACAGAGTGGACAGGGCAAGCCTCAGTTCTCTTTTCCCATGTGAGAGCGGTGTTTTTCTTAAATACTTCTGGTAAAAGGAGGATTCAGTGTTATATAAGCCTGGTCTGAGCCATGTAATAGGTATTATAATGAGAAAGGATTTAAGATTGAAAATCTGGGCAATGCCATGGGGAGGAGCTTTATTTATCTGTTGCTACAGGAAGATGGGAGTGATACTATCATCAGATGAGATATGACGATGGACTGGTGTCCCTTCTCCAAGTTTCCCTGGCTTCTGGAAGACCTTTTCTGTTATTTGAACACACCTGTTATTTGTATATGCATCACAGCAGGGAATAAGGAGGCTCGGAGCAATAGCCTGGGACTGGGACGATATAAGGTGTTTGAAGGGAAAGAAGGGCAGATTATAGAACTAGGAAGGAAGCTTTGAGCCACACTATGCGGATCCTTGAAAGCCTTGCTAAGGATTTTTGCATTTAATTTCTTAGGCAATTAAAAAATTAAAACCAGAAAGAATAAAAAATAGAGAAGCTTATAAAATAGATTTGACATTCTATTTACAAAACTCTTACTTAAGGAAGGACAGACAAAGAGACTCAGAAAAAATGCAAGATCCAGGGAGATTTGTCTTTGGCAGTTCTTTTCTTCTCCTTAAATGACTTGAGGAAAGTTATACTTAAAGTAAGTGCTAGAGGCCGAGGTGTTCCTGTCATTTTCTTTTTCTTTTTTTCTATTCACAAGGAACGTGGCCTGCCACTGCTTCAAGCCCAGGAAAGACTGCCAGTGGACCAGCTACAGTTCTGTGTGAAGGAGGTGAACAGGGTTTCACAGTGGTTTTATTTTGTTAGAAACATTTGAGTCATTTCTGCCTTTAAGTAGTTAACATTCTGGTGGAGAAGACAGATGCAGTGGAATTACTCAGTGGGTCATTTGCAGAGATGTGGATGGACCTGGAGTCTATCATACAGAGGGAAGTAAGTCAGCAAGAGAAAAACAAATATCATATTAACACATATATGTGGAATCTAGAAAAACAGTACAGATGATCCTGTTTCCAGGGCAGAAATGGAGACGCAGATGTCGAGAATGGACATAGGCACATGAGAGGGGAAAGGGGAAGAGGGGGATGAATTGGGAGGTGAAAACTGACATAAATGCCCTCCCATGTGCAAATGGATAGCTGGTGGGAACCTGCTGGATAGCACAGGGTGCTAAGCTCTGTGTTCTGTGATGACCTACAGGAGTGGGATGAGCAGGGTGGGAGGGCGGTCTAAGAGGGAGGTGATGTGTATACATATAGCTGATTTATTTCATTATAGAGCAGAGACTGGGCTTTCCAGGTGGTGTGAGTGGTAGAGAACCCACATGCCAATGCAGGAGACATAAGAGATTGGAGTCAATCCCTGGGTCGGGAAGACCCCCTGGAGGAGGGCATGGCAACCCACTCCAGTATTTCTGTCTGGAGAATCCCCAGGGACAGAGGGGCCTGGCTGGCTATAGTCCATAGGATCACATAGAGTCAGACATGACTGAAGCGACTTAGCATGCTTGCAGGAATAGCAGAGACTAACACGGCATTTTAAAGCAATCATAGTCTATGAAAAATAAACAAATAAATAAAGAGAAACCAGGATAATCAACAAAGTAGACATACTGAGAAGCACTGGTTAGTATTAGATCCTCAAGGTGGAGTTGGTAGGGCTTCAGGGAAAGCTTTCTGGAAATACACATAGCATTAGAAAGAACAGCAGCTAAGCGGAGCCTTGGGCTTCCCAAGTGGCCTGCGTAGTAAAGAATCTGCCTGACAGTGCAGGAGACACAAGAGACGTGGGTTTGATCCCTGGGTCAGGAAGGAAGATCCCCTGGAAAAGGGAATGGCAACCCATTCCAGTATTCTTGCCTGGAAAATTCCACGGACTGAGGAGCTTAATGGACCACAGTCCATGGGGTCACAAAGAGTCGGACATGACTGAGGGACTGAGCAAACCGAAGCTGAACCTTAAAGGATGAGGAAGAATCAATCACGTGGCACTAGAGCCTGAAGGAGAGTGGTCCAGGTAGGGGGACACCCTGGGGAGTGATGAGAAACACATCATTCACCAGCAGAGACCACAAGGAAGTTCTGGTCCTGGAGGCCAGTGAGGCAGAGAGGAATGGGGAGAGAGGAGCTGAGCAGATGAGGCAGGACCAGAAGGAACAGGGTCCTTATACGCTTGCAAGGCCAAGAAGCTTGCAACTTATCCTGTAGGTGATGTGGGAAGGGGAATGCTCTGAGCAGGATGGTGACACTGGAGAATGAGCATTTTGTCTGCTCCCCAGGGGCTGCATGAAGCAGGGGACAAGATGAGACCAGATGGGAGGTATTAGCAGCATTCTGGGTCAACTCTTAGGGGGAATGGGCTTCCAAGAGGTGCCAAGCAGTGTGTGGAAATGGGTCTGAGGGCTTGGTGCTTGATTGAAACAGGGAGATGAGCCACCCCAGTAGTTTAGCCTTCGTGACTGGTGGGTGTTGCTTCTAACCACAAAATGGGGGGTCACACGAGGAGTTGCCATTTCAGGAGAAGGCCGTCTACTTAGCTTCAGAAACAATGAACTTGAGGTGCCTTTGGGAGGCTGAACGCGCATCCTCCCAGCTGTCTCAATCACTGACTTTTTGTTGTTTAGTCTCTCAGTCGTGTCCGACTCTCTAAGACCCCGTGGACTGCAGCACAGCAGACTTCCCTGCCCTTCACCATCTCCTGGAGCTTGCTCAAATTCATGTCAGTTGAGTCAGTGATGCCATCTAACCATCTCATCCTCTGTCCTCCTTCTCCTGCCCTCAGTCTTTCCCAGCATCAGGGTTTTTCCAATGAGTCGGCTCTTCGCATCAGGTGGCCAAAATATTGGAGCTTCAGCTTTAGCATCAGTCCTTGCAATGAATATTCAGAGTTGATTTCCTTTAGGATTGTCTGGTTTGATCTTGCTGTCCGAGGGATTCTCAAGAGTCTTCTCTAACACCACAGTTTGAAAGCATCAGTTCTTTGGTGCTCAGCCTTTTTCATGGTCCAACTCTCACAGGTGTAGCTGACAGGTGGAAAAACCATAGCTTTGACTATATGGACCTTTATCGGCAAAGTGATGTCTCTGTTTTTTAGTATGCTGTCTAGGTTTGTCATGGCTTTACTTCCAAGGAGCAAGTGGCTTTTAATATCATGGCTGCAGTCACCATCCACAGTGATTTTGGAGCCTAAGAAAATAACGTCTGTCATTGTTTCCACTTTTTCCCAGAATGATTTAATCTCCAGAGCCACAACTTCCTCATCTCACTTGAAGATGGGAAAATAATAAATAGTTTTCAGGGAAAGATAAATTTGCTCAAGGAACTCAAGGTATTGCTTTCATCAAACTCTTTCCATTTGTACCTTCTTCACATTAACTATAATATAGGAAACAAATGAACAAACCTCCGTCCTAAAAGTTGACAAATGTTCCTATCTGATCCAAGGTTCTGCTTTTGTTGGTCATCTTCAGCCTCAGGAAATGCCCCACCTGTAGGACTGGCCCTTGGGTTTCATGCATGTCCTGAGGGATGTTCCTTCTGCTCCATCTTAATAGCAGTGTGACAGGTTACGGTGTGAAGTTCCCAGAGGTGGAGACACTTCTGCTGAGAATCCACATCAAAAATTTCGGAAGCCTTGAGAAACAAAGGTGATCCAGAAAGGATTTTGAAATATGTGAAAGCTTTGAAATATTCCTTAGTTTATATTTATTTTTCTCCTATCATATTTCTAAACATTTTGACATTAATTTTACCCTTAAATATTGTCTTTTTTGTAGAAAACAATGTTATCTAAATTTTCATCTCTATAAAAGTCATCATTTTTGAACCGAAAGATTTTGGGGTAGGGGTGTGTGTATGTGTTTTGGTGGCAGGATAAAAGGGGGACAGACCCAAACCCTAATTTCGCATTTACTCCTAGTAAGTCACAAAATGAACAAGTCTTACCAGCCCCACCACATGTGTCCCTGCGAAACAAAAAGGGTTTTGGTGTGATGGGTCCGATTTTTTGCTACAAACTGTGGACTATCATAATTTAAACTTGGCTCCTAAGACTGACCAAGGGAGCTTTCTTGTCCCTCTCTAATAAAATGCAGATGGCTGTCCTCTTGCGGGCTCCTAAATCCACAAAGCTGTGTTTAAGCATGAATTTCATCTTCTTCAAGGATAAGAATAGATTGGAAATTCAATAAGTCACACTGTGCATCAATTCCATTCCTCATCCCAAAATAGTTTCTAAAGGGTTTTTCATATAGTAAGTGTACATTAAAAATATGTACTAAATGAATGAATATATAAGAAGGCATTAACAGTAGCCCAAGAATACGAAGATCTGGGTTTAAATTCTGGCATTGCAGGACACTGTCTATAATGGAAAGGAGTCTTGGATTCCAGTTTAGAATAAAATCCTTTAAGTTGGTTAGATCAGGATTGGAGCCTGAGTCCATAACTACCTAGCCATTTGTGGGAAGGATTCGGGTCAAATTTCATAACCTCTTTATAACTCAAATGGCTGCAGTGGCTGAGCTTAAGGATTTGGGGTTTGAATCCTGGTTCTGTCTCTTATTATCTAGAGTATTTTGGCAGTTTACTCAAATGGCTTGATTTTCTCACTTGCAAAATAGATATTAAAAAATAGCTATTGTTATGAGTTTGGTATGAGGATTTAAAACTTAATACATGCAAAGCACTTAGAGTAGAGCTTGGCATATGCTAAGCTCTCTGTATGTGTTAACTATTATTCCATTAGTTTTATTATGCTACCTCTTGCTGCGCTACTGGGACTCAGAGAATGTGTGGTTTTTCCCAGGGAGGGAGCGTCCATACCACGCAGCATCTTGGGGGTGGTGTTAGGATGGTCAATCGTTCAACCTCAGCCACTTCGGGTTTCAGTTTTCCACACATGCCAATGAGATAATGTTCCCCCTTCCTCCTCTCTCTCTATAGCATAGACTTGAGTGAGTCTCAAATAAGATCAAATGTGAAAACACTTAGCTAACTCTCCAGTGTTCCATAAATGTGAGTTTATTAGTTGGAAGCCTTTCCACTACAAACGACAAAGCCCCAACTCAAATCGATGAATGCCAAAAAAGAGGATTTGTTGGCTCTTGCAGCTTGATTCTAGGGTAGCTCACACAGTCCCAGAGGAAGAATTTTGGGAGCCCAAACTGATGCTCAATATAACCTGAACACCTGGTTTACCTCTGAATGTCAACTCTGACGGCTGCTTTCTCTCCCTCACACAGACTTTGTGGATATAATAAGGAAGATGGCCCCAGGAGATTAGCTTCCTGTTGTTCCAGTACTCCACACCAGCAAAAAGGAAATGTCTTAATCATCTCCTGTATATTCGCTTCGAGGAAGAATTCTGATTGACCCTAATTTAATCTCTTGTCTAACTTTAAGCCAGTTATTAGATATGAGAGAATGGACAACTGAGGCTCTTTAGGCTTGGTCACAGACCTTTCTATTTAAAGTGGGAGAGAGGAGTAGTATATTCGAGTTCTTTAGAGAAACAAAACCAATAGGATCTGTACATCTCTATATAGAGTTTTATTTTAAGTAAATGGCCTTTTATGAAAGTTGGCTAGTCCCAGGTTCTAAGAGAGCTGATGGTATAATTCCAGCTCAATTCTGAAACCCTAAGAATCAAGGAAGGTGATAGCATACAGTAAGTCCCCTACACATGAACAAGTTCTGTTCCGAGAGCACATTTACAAGTCCAATTTGTTGGTAAGCCCAGCAAAGTTAGCCTAGGTAACCAACTAACACAGTTGGGTATATAGTACTGTGCTGTAAGAAGTTTATGATACTTGTCACAAATAATATGTATAAAGCAAACACAAAAAGTGAAGAAAACATCTTTAATCTTACAGCACAGTACCTTGAAAAATACAATAGTACAGTTCAGCAGCTGGCTTACAGGGGCTGGCATGGAGTGAACAGATAAGAAAAGTCATTGACTAGAGGAGATGGGAGAAGGTAGAGCTGAGCAATAGGAGACAGAGGTTACAATTTTGTGCCTGATGTTAATGGAATGTGCATTCACATTTTTGAAATTTCACAACTTAAAGGTTTGTATGTGGGGGACTTAACTGAAATGCAAAAGTCAGCAAGGTCAAATCCAAGGAAAGCCAGTGTTTCAATTCAGGTCTAAAGACAGAGATAAGCAAATGTCCCAGTTGAAAGGAAATCAGACAAGAACAATTTTCTCACTTGGGGAAGAGTCAGTTTATTCGTTTTATTCAGGCCTTCAGCTGATTGGACGAGGCCCACCCACACTAGGGAGAGCAATTTGCTTTACTCATTCAACTGATTTAAATGTTAATCTCATCCGGAAACATCCTCACAGAAACACCCAGGGTGATATTTGACCAAATATCTGGACACTGTGGCCCAGACAAGTTGACTCATAAAACTGACCATCACATATTCCACCTATATTCATGAATATGTATTTGTTTTCTTCTTTCTGACTTAACTTCACTCTGTATGATAGATTCTAGGTTCATCCACATCGCTACAAATAACCCAATTTTGTCCCTTTTTATGACTGAGCAATATTCCATTGTATGGATGAAACTATTTACAGGATAGGCAGATGGAACAGACATATGGACACGGTAGGGAGGGTGGGGAGGAGAGGTGGGATGGATGCAAAGATCCGCACAGACGTATGCACGCTATCCAGTGTAAAATTGATGGCCAGTGGGAAGTTGCTGTGTATCACAGGGAGTCCAGCCTGCTGAATCCGTGATGGCCTAGAGGGATAGGATGGGGAGGAGGTTCAAGAGGGAGGAGATTATATATATATATATATATATATATATATTCCAATTATATTCCAATAAAAAACAACCATCATAGATATATTGCCAGATGAAGGAAAAAAAAAGTATTGAGCAGATTTAAAAAAATAATACTATCATAGATTATCATTATTAATAGTAGTCTCTTTCTTTATTTGGAGAAGGCAGTGGCATCCCACTCCAGTACTCTTGCCTGGAAAATCCCATGGACAGAGGTTTCTTTCTTTATTTAGGGTAACCTAAATAAGGTACCCCAAATTCTTGAATATTTCTCAGTCTCTGGCAGAGAGAGGTTACCAGAATATTGATCCCATTAGAAACTGTTTGATAGAGGAGAAATCCTACTAGTACAGGATTTTTAATTTTGGAAATACTGACATTTGGGCTGGAAAATACTTTGTTGTGGGGGATTGTCCTATTCAGTGTAAGATGTTTACAGCATTCCTGGCCTCTGCCCACCCGATGCCAGCAGCACCCAGCCCCCTGCACCATCCACCTTTTTGACAATCAAAAATGTCTTCAGACATTGTCAGATGTTCCCTGGGGAACAAAATCTCCTCCCATTTCTGGTTGAGAAGAATTGTACTAATAGCTCCCAGCTAAGTAGTAAGTCATACCGCTCTATCTTTCACCCTTAGTCCGAAAGGATGGAGGAAATGGTGCTGTACTAGGCTGATTTTGCAACTTTATAACTTCCCTCCGTTCCATTTATACACACCCCACCATACTGAAGCTCCCCACCACTGGGAAATCACACTGTTAAAAAAAAAAAATGCAGGGTATACCATTCACAATATTTGGAGATATAGTTCTTCCTCCGTCACTGATTTATGGTTTAAGGGGGCATCTCTTTCCTCTCCTGGCTTTAGTTTTCCATATTGGCAAAAGGAGAAGATGTCCTGTAATTGTACACGCTAATGTAAACTTCTGTGATACAAATGGGTGAGATTTGAACTATGAAGTAGGAAATCACCATAGAGAATTCACTGATTGAGTGATGAAGATCCTAACCTTCCCATAAGCATCTCTTTGCTTCCTGGAAGTGAAGATTGCACTGGGTTCCTTGGAAAAGTAATCTGGGCAAAAGAGGACTGCACCAGGTCAGGACTTCTGTGGCAACTTGATGTTTCATTTGGGGTGTCACTCAAGATTCTGTCTGTGTGTAGGAATACAGTATTGAGTGGAGAATCATTTGGTGTATGTAGGGAAGGACTGGGAGATGGTACAAAGCTTAGGTGCCAGAGTAAGGGCCCCAGCACTATTAATAGAGCTGGGTGGTCGAGTTCATAACAAAACAGGTATAACTGGATGAATTATTTTTTATCTTTATGCTTGAAATTTAGTTAGATGGAAGAGTGAATTTGATACAATCGGAACAAATATGGATACAGCGTGGAATAGATGACAGTTACTGTGTCTTTATTTTCCTTGGCAAAATTATAGGGCACCCAACATTGACTTTATTGATGAGAAAACTGCCACTCAAAAAGATGAAATTATGAGCAAGGGACACATTCTGAATTAGTGGCAGAATTTACGCAAACTTCCAGGCTTTACAGCACTCAGCCCAGTGATGTTCCCACCATATAACCCCCAGGGACAAGGCCATATTGGAAAATAAAAAATACCCTTTCCTCTTCCCTCCTAATATTACAGTTCAAAACAGAAAGTTCAGTTGATGCTGACTTTTCCATCTTCCCCTCCTCTGCCTCCCCCTTCTTAGGTAGGCTTTTCACAGATTTCAGTCTTCTTCTTGCTATTTGTTCCTAGCTGGAGGCACAGCAGAGCTTATGACGGGCCCAGAACGGAGATCAATGAGCAGATGTCTCCTTGTCCCAGCCCCCTTCTTGCCCAGCTGAAGAAAAAGCTAAAGAACAGAAATAAAGACATCAGCTGTGTTTGCATAACGGCCTCTCCAGCTGATAGAGATGAGAAATTACGTATAGTTTTTGAACAGCTGAGTTTTCTAGTTCCTGTGTTCATTTCCTGTAGCTGTCACAACACGTGATCACAAACTTGGTGGCTTGAAACAACAGAAATGTATTCTCTCACAGTTCTGGAGGGTAGAGGTGTGAAGTCAAGGTGTCAGCACCCCCTCCCCCCACCACTCCCCCAGCAGAGTCTCTGGAGGAGATGACGTTCCTAATTTCTTTGTTTCTGGTGGTTTCTGGCATTCTGGGTTTGTGATGGCCTTGTTCCAATCTCTACCTCTCTGGCCATCTTTCTGCTCCTCTCTGTATCTCTCATAAGGACACAGGTCACTTGGTTTCAGGCTCATCTGGATAATACTGGATAATCCCCTTATTTCAACATCCTTGACTTGATTACATCTGCAAAGATTCCTTTTCCAAAGAAGGTTACAGTCGTAGGTTCTGGATAGTAGAACATGCATGTATGTTTGTGGCCACCATCATCTTGCCCACTACACATTGGAACTGTGCTATTTTTTCTATATAGGTGTAGAATCTCTTGGATTTCTCACAGGTCTTTGATTTATGAGTGAAGACTCTTGAGAGTCCCTTGGACTGCAAGGAGATCCAACCAGTCCATCCTAAAGAGGATCAGTCCTGGGTGTACTTTGGAAGGAATGATGTAAAGCTGAAACTCCAGTACTCTGGCCACCTCATGCGAAGAATTGACTCATTGGAAAAGACTGTGATGCTGGGAGGGATTGAGGGCAGGAGGAGAAGGGGACGACAGAGGATGAGATGGTGGGATGGCATCACTGACTCGATGGACGTGAGTTTGAGTGAACTCCTGGAGTTGGTGATGGGCAGGGAGGCTTGGCGTGCTGCGATTCATGGGGTCGCAAAGAGTTGGGCATGACTGAGCGACTGAACTGAACTGAACTGAACAGAACTGAACTCTCATTTTATGAAGAGATGAAGACATAGCAATAAATTTGTAAAAGGATACAGAGTTAGAAAGTCAAGGCGGCAGGGTGCACAGACTCAAGTATTTTTTGGTGAGTTCATAATCTCCCTCAGAACTTTGTATCTTCCCTCAAAGAGTTTAGTTTCAGTGACTTTTGTTGTTGATGAATTTATTTTATCAAGTCCGTGCAGTACTGGGAGCGTCATCCATAGAGGACACACATACTGATGTACTGGGTGGGATGGGGAGTTCCCTCTAAGGTATTCAACTGGACACAACTATTACCCTGGTGATTTAAGACAGTCTTCACTCAACTATTCAACTCTAGTTCAGTCTCTATTGTGAATGCATTTCGTCAAGTCTATTTACGTTGTTTCTCAGATTTTTCCAGCTGAAAAATGAGCACATTGGCCTCTGAACTTTCAGTTTTGCTTTGTTTCATTTTGTTTTGCTGTGGACCATTTTTAAGGTCTCTATTGAATTTGTTACAATATCGCTTCGGTTTTGCGTTTTGGTTTTTTGACCGCAAGACCTGTGGGATCTTAACTCCCCAACCAGGGATTGAACCTGCATCGCCTGCATTGGAAGGTGAGCTGGGGAAGCTCTACCAAGCTCTTCACTGGAAGAACTAGGGAAGTCTCCCAGCTCTAGGTTTCTGAATTGCACTTTTCATCAATAGTAATCCTCAATGACGCAGTTTTTTAAGAAATGATGCCATATTTGCAAGGGTAGCGACTGCTGAGCATATTCAAACTCTTCCCACCACTGCTCCACAGATGGGATGGGACTCAGATGCAAGGAAGCTGTAGGAGTCACTCTGATGAAGCTCATCTTTCCCAGCTACTCTTCTCTCCTAAGCTCTACCTTCATTTCGGCCTTGAAAACTCTTCTCAAATATTCCTCCTGCCCTCGTCGTCCTGGGAAGAATTAACTATGCCTTTCCCTCTCTTCCTACCCAGTGTACACTTGAATAATGACATGTATCTTTACATATGGGGCTTCCCAGGCGGCTCAGTGGGTAAAGAATCTGCCTGGAATGAGGGAGACACAGGAGACATGGGTTCAGTCCCTGGTTTGGGAAGATCCCCTGGAGGAGGGCATGCAACCCACTCCAGCATTCTTGCCTGGAGAATCCTCATGGACAGAGGAGCCTGGCAGGCTGCAGTCTGTGGGGCTGCAAAGAGTCAGACAGGACTGAAGCTACTCAGCATGCTTGCATGCAAGCATCTCTATGTATGCTTGTTCTCATTCTCACTCCTCAAGAGGGTGTGTAAACAAACAAGGGAATCTAGGCTTTCTTTCAGGTGTTGTGAAGACAGGGAACTTGCATTCTCACTTTTTTTTTCTTTATATTTGATTTAAAAAAGTGCCAGAGCCCTTAGAGAGAGACAGTCTGAGATAGTGAGATATGGAAGCCGTTGTTAAAAGAAGACTAGAGTTTGCTTTGATGCAAGATCATTATTTCCTTTGTTTCTTTCCTCTTTTTCATCCTTTCCTTTCCATTCCTGCCCTTCCTTTATCAAAAAGACACCCTGAGCTCTGACTAATTTTCAGATGCTGTTAGGTCTAAGGATATGATGGTGAATAAATTACCGCCCTGCAGTCAAGTAGATTTTAGTCTCGTGGCCACGGTAATCAAGGAAACAAAGAATCACAGCAATCATAGTGTATGGTATTATGTCATATATAATATATACAATATAATACACTTAGTATTGTTTGGCTGTATATTTTGCATCACATTTTACACTATAATATGCTTCACATTACATACTACGAGGAAAATGTACTAAACTCTTCAGAAGTTCTTTTCTTGGCTTCAGGGGAGGTCCTACACAAAAAGTGTTAGAAAATGAATCTGTGTTTATCAGATGTGGGGGGTGATATTTAGAATGGAACATTCTCTAACATTCTCTAAAGCTTTAATATAACATTTAACATTCTCTAAAGCTCAGACTCTGTGCACTTGAAAGGTAAACTCAGATACGATAGCCAAAAAATTTCACTGGGGGACAATTTATGCAAGTTATTTAGGGGCTTCCCTGGGTGTTCCAGGGCCATTGTACAGCCTGCACCTCCGTACCTCTGTCGGACAGCAGGCTGAGCCAGCATCACCTTTTGCCCACCGTTCAAACCTCCAACCAAACCAGACTGTAGGACAACTGTGAGCAGAGATCCAGCACATGGCCCTTCTCACTGAGCACTTGGCCTGGTCCTCATTAACTGCCCTCTCAAGCTACTTTGGATTCCACAGAAACCATGTGTATTTCCACTGCTAACCTAATCTGCAAAGCATTCACGGAACTTCTTAATTTTCTTTTATTTGTCAGTAATCTGATATTGCAAATGCAAACAAATTATAAAA
Source organism: Ovis aries (assembly GCF_016772045.2). NCBI lineage: Eukaryota > Metazoa > Chordata > Mammalia > Artiodactyla > Bovidae > Ovis > Ovis aries. The sequence continues at coordinate 8,524,022 of NC_056055.1, read as the reverse complement.
TGGGGGCAATCAGTGAATGACCTACATTATCAATCACTGTATTTTAATGCCACAAATAGCTGTTCATTGTTAGGTCATGAAAGTACAAAGTATGATCCACTTTATCTTGATATCCCTGTGCCTGGCATTGGGTAAATTGGGTAATGAGTAAATGAGAATTAAATTAAGTTGAACAATACTGAGAAATGAATGAAGTAGGCTTTATGGACTCTCTTCATATTCAAGAAAATCGATTAGAATTGCCTATATACCAACTGATCCTGTGTCTGTCCATTTCTCCAACTCAGCTCTGAGCTCCATGAGAATGGAGACCATGTTTGTGTTCTCAGTTCTAATCCTAGGATTTAGCACCTATCAGTTGCTCAGCTAATGAGAGAAGGAAAGAGAGAGAGGAAGGAAAAAGGAAGGAAGGGAGAGAGGGAAGCGGGAAGGGTAGGAAGGAAGGAGGGAGGGAGGAAGCAGTTATGAATGGATGAAGTAGAAGGGTGGGACAGCCACAACCAAATGGCAGCGGGAGACACACACAGTCCCATGGTCAAGCCCAGCCTAAATTATTTTGTGCATGAGCTCTTCAGGAAGAATTTTCAACAGCTGCCCCCTATCTGGCTTTGGGGGACCAGGGATATATGGCTGCTCAACTGCTCCATAAACAGTGCTGGGGAGCTAAAGAGGACTTCACTCCTCAACCACGGAAGCCCGGGACTGCTTTTGTTTGTTGTGTCTCTGTTGCCATGGTTCCCAGATGACACCCCATCTCCGGGAGTGCTGCTACAAATAGACTCGAAGCTGCCAGGCGGGATTTCTCAAACCCAAGAACCGCAGCAAAGCAGCAGCTGACAAGGGCTAGGAGCAGGCCCCAGACAGAGGGAAAGGAATGCGGATTTGTCTTGATCTGCCTCATCAGAGGGGAAATGATAAAGAAGGAGTCATAAAAGACTGGCGGCAGCTCAACTATGTGGCACCGAAGGCCTCTTCCAAAGAATCATTTTCCAAGAAGGGTCTGCTCCCCTGCAAACATGCTCACATTCGTATAAGGTTCTGCTTGCCGTTTCCTTTTTTTTTTTTTTTTTCCTATCTTTAAAACATTTTCCTGATCTTTCAAAGAAAATAATTAGTAGAAGGGTCAGGTCTCAGGCATCAGGTAAAACTAGAAAATAAAATAGGAAAGTGAAGCAAACACTTCTCAGGGGAGAAGTTTGGTCTGTCTGCAAGGAGGGGCACCCTCAGCCCCCACCGTCCCTTCCCAGGCTGTTTCTACCCTGGAGGAGCTACGGGTGCAGAGCCCATTGTATTCTTGCTACTCATTGACCTGATCTCAGAAATTCTAACCCCATCATTTCCCCCTAATGACTCTCCTTCTCTGAATATCTGCCTGACTTCCCTCTGGGGAAGATATGACAGTGAGATGCTCCTTGTCAGCTTTTCTTTCTCAGGGCTGCCAGCAGGCAGAACTAAATTCCTTCCTTTCCCTGAGAGAGGGGCCCATCTCCTCCTTCCCCCTCTTCTCGCTCCTTACCTGCTGTCATTCATTTTCTTATGCCTTCATTGTCCCCCGCTTGTCCCGTAGCTCTTCAGCATGCAGGGCTCACCTTGTTGGTTTTGATGAAAGTGCACTTTGGCTGGAAGACCCATTCCCTGGTGGCGGGATCCCAAGCGTCCTGTGTGACTTTCCGGGACTCAGGTTGGTTACCTCTGGCCTGGTCTTGTGACTCGCCTATGGTCTATTCCTTTGCGTCCCCCAGGGGCCATTTCTACACTCTGCTGTTCACAAATGCTTGGAAAATAGCTCCCTTTAATTAATCTCCCCCATACTCCCACACTTGTCTGGAGAATCCCATGGACAAAGGAGCCTGGCAGGCTACAGTCCATGGGGCTGCAAAGTCAGACACGACTGCTCAACTAGCACTAAACTTCAAATTCCCGCATGGGAGCAGTGGCTAGCAGACCTCTACTGAGAACCCGCCCTAAATGTGTACAAGTGTGCAAATGTATAAGTTTGCAGCTTGAGATGGATGTCATCTCAGCCCAGTCTTCAGTCTTACCATCCTTTTCCTCCCTCCCCCTTTCTAGTGCCTTAACCCTCCCTCTCCAATGTCCCAATTTATTTTCTGGGTAAAACAGTTTAGCTGTTTTATTCTAGCCCTAACCAGGGTCACTATTTAATAACAGAATAACCCATAGGAGATCTTGTTATCTAAAAGCTGTCTTCTCCCTCAAGTAGAATTTTATCACTAGTTCTTAACCGTACAGCCTACTAAAATTATTTTTTAATTGGGGTATAGTTACTTTATAATATTGTGATAGTTTCTTCTGTACGACAAAGTGAATCAGTTGTATGTATACATACATCCTCTCCCTCTTGAACTTCCCTCCCAACCTCTGTTCCACGTCACCCCTCTAGATCATTATTTCATTCTTTTTTATGACTAAAAATTCCATTGTATATCTATCTGTCTATCTAGATCAACTCTTCTTTGGGCTTCCCTGGTAGCTCAGATGGTAAAGAATCTGCCTGCAATGCAGGAGACGCGGATTTGATCCCTGGGTCGGGAAGATCCCCTGGAGAAGAGAATGCCTACCCACTCCAGTATTCTCATCTGGAGAATTCCATGAACAGAACAGCCTGATGGGCTACAGTCTATCGGGTTGCAAAGAGCCTGACCTGACTGAGCAACTAACACTCCCACTATCCGTGTATTACACACGTGGTAGTGTATATATGTCAAACTCATCTCCTAATTCATCCCACACCCCCTCCCCAACCACCGTCCCTGTGTCTACAAGTCCCTTTTCCATCTCTGCATCTCTGTTCCTTCCCTGCAGATAGGTTCATCTGTACCATTTTTCTTGATTCCACGTGTATGCAGTAATTAACCTCGCAGTCTTCTGCACAACACACTCACTCAATATACACACGATGGCTATCCTGTGTGATGCCCTGGGCCCTGCTGACTGTGCAGGTGAGAAAGGGAAGGCTGATTTCCCTCATGTACTTTAATTTCTTGCATAACTATCTTTTCCAAGTCTCGAGGGCAGATGCTGTGTTTCATTTATTTCTGCATTTCTAGCTTCTAGTATCACGTGCAGTATATACTGACAGTGTGTAATCAATCATTGTGGCAACACAGTTTCTGATATTATTATGATGCACATTTTATAGGTGAGAAGAAGAGTCAGAAACCTCCTAAAGTGAAGCCTTCACTATGTAGTAAATGGCAGAGATAAGTCCTCAAATATCCACATGTTCAGACACCAAATGCCCCACTTTTCTTTCTCTACCATATTGATGTCATGTCTCCTGCAAAATGTTTTTTTTTTTTTTTCAGATTTTACACACATATAAAGTTATGTGTTCCTGTCACACTGGTCACCCATACCCATAGGATCATCTCCCACTGCTTTGTAATACATGTGCAGGAATGGGTGGGAGGCAAGGATTGGTAGTTGGCCATGCAGGCTCCATTCTTGGCCATCCTCAGGTACCAACTGGTCCCTAAGTCTCTAAGGCTGGCTGCTGAAGAAAGCCTCTGCAATCAGTCCATAAGAGTTCCTGGGCTCTTTCTTACACAGTTGGCTCCTGAAGGCAGAGACTTCAGGATCATGGTAGCAGAATATTTCATCTTAGGCAAGGGACGTATGAACATAGGAGTATCTCCCAGTCTACTAGTTTTCTGTTGTATGACAAATAATCACAACTTTATTAGCTTAAAAACAGCTCACAGACATTATCTCACGGTTCTTTTAGACCAACAGTCTAGGTGTGACTTAGCTGGATCTTAGAAAGTTGCAAAGTTTCTGCAAAACTGGGATATGTTTACATCTGCGGACTGGACTGGAGATTAATCCATTTCCAAGCTCATGCAGGTTGTTTGCAGAATTCATCTCCCTAGGACTCTAAGGCTAAGGCCAATGTTTTGGTGGCTGTGCATGGACTTAAATTTCTTCTTTCTGGATTCATTTCCATTTTCATTTTAATGAAAGCAATATAAATAATTTTTCTTCAGTGTAAAACACTAAAATTCATTCAGAAATCATGTGGGCAATCATTTTGAAGTTGATGTTTGATTATTGAACTCAACTCAGATATTAAGAATGTCAGACTCTTACCCTGTGGAATAATGATCAAAGCAGGATTACAGACACCTGACGTTTTTTCCTCTAGTATGTGATCCACAAGTTGCACTGATAGAAAGAGTGTTGCTTAAGCTCAGTGAGAAATCACCAGATCTGCAGTTGGTGCCACTTAACCACTCTTTTCGAACCCCCCCATTCCCCCATATCCAACCCCACCGACAGTACCCTTCTCTGCTACCGAAGTGCTGGAAACTCAGCTGGGAGCCATGTGACATCTCAACTCCTAAAGACTCAACTCAGCTCACTACACATTAATTTGGAGTTGAACATATCACAGTTCCAGCAACTGAAAATTAAGATCATTTTTAAGATAAAAAAGTTGACATTTAAGCAGCTATAAATCCTTTATACTTTTCTGGGGTAAAGCTGTAGACATTCTTTACAATGGCAGATTGTCTTTCAGACTTCTAAGAGGGACCACATGGGAAGGCTGTTTCAATCACATAGGTCTGCTCAGTTCAGTCGCTCAGTTGTGTCCAACTCTTTGCGAACTCATGAACCGCAGCACGCCAGGCCTCCCTGTCCATCACAAACTCCTGGAATTTACTCAAACTCATGTTCATTGACTTGGCGATGCCATCCAACTATCTTATCCTCTGTCGTCCCCTTCTCCTATCCTCAATCTTTCCCAGCATCAGAGTCTTTTCCAATGAGTCAGCTCTTCACATCAAGTGGCCAAAATATTGGAGTTTCAGCTTCAACATCAGTCCTTCCAGTGAATACACAAAAAAGATCTTCACGACCCAGATAATCATGATGATGTGATCACTAATCTAGAGCCAGACATCTTGGAATGTGAAGTTAAGTGGGCCTTAGAAAGCATCACTATGAACAAAACTAGTGGAGGTGATGGAATTCCAGTTGAGCTGTTTCAAATCCTGAAAGATGATGCTGTGAAAGTGCTGCACTCAATATGCCAGCAAATTTGCAAAACTCAGCAGTGGCCACAGGACTGGAAAAGGTCAGTTTTCATTCCAATCCCAAAGAAAGGCAATGCCAAAGAATGCTCAAACTACTGCACAATTGCACTCCTCTCACATGCTAGTAAAGAAATGCTCAAAATTCTCCAAGCCAGGCTTCAGCAATACGTGAACCATGATTTCCCTGATGTTCAAGCTGGTTTTAGAAAAGGCAGAGGAACCAGAGATCAAATTGCCAACATCTGCTGGATCATGGAAAAGCAAGAGAGTTCCAGAGAAACATCTATTTCTGCTTTATTGACTATGCCAAAGCCTTTGACTGTATGGATCACAAGAAACTGTGGAAAATTCCGAAAGAGATGGAAATACCAGACCACCTGACCTGCTTCTTGAGAAATCTGTATGCAGGTCAGGAAGCAACAGTTAGAACTGGACATGGAACAACAGTCTGGTTCCAAATAGGAAAAGGAGTACGTCAAGGCTGTATATTGTCACCCTGCTTATTTAACTTATATGCAGAGTACATCATGAGAAACACTGGACTGGAAGAAACACAAGCTGGAATCAAGATTGCCAGGAGAAATATCAATAACCTCAGATATGCAGATGACAGCACTGTTATGGCAGAAAGTGAAGAGGAGCTAAAAAGCCTCTTGATGAAAGTGAAAGAGGAGAGTGAGAAACTTGGCTTAAAGCTCAACATTCAGAAAATGAAGATCATGGCATCCGGTCCCATCACTTCATGGGAAATAGATGGGGAAACAGTGGAAACAGTGTCAGACTTTATTTTTTGGGGCTCCAAAAGCACTGCAGATGGTGACTGCAGCCATGAAATTAAAAGACGCCTTCTCCTTGGAAGAAAAGTTATGAGCAACCTAGATAGTATATTCAAAAGCAGAGACATTACTTTGCCGACTAAGATCCGTCTAGTCAAGGCTATGGTTTTTCCTGTGGTCATGTATGGATGTGAGAGTTGGACTGTGAAGAAGGCTGAGCACTGAAGAATTGATGCTTTTGAAGTGTGGTGTTGGAGAAGACTCTTGAGAGTCCCTTGGACTGCAAGGAGATCCAACCAGTCCATTCTGAAGGAGATCAACCCTGGGATTTCTTTGGAAGGAATGATGCTAAAGCTGAAACTCCAGTACTTTGGCCACCTCATGAGAAGAGTTGACTCATTGGAAAAGACTCTGATGCTGGGAGGGATTGGGGGTAGGAGGAGAAGGGGATGACCAAGGATGAGATGGCTGGATGGCATCACCGACTCGATGGACGTGAGTCTGAGTGAACTCCGGGAGATGGTGATGGACAGGGAGGCCTGGCGTGCTGCATTTCATGGGGTCGCAAAGAGTCGGACACGACTGAGTGACTGAAGTGAAGTGATCTCCTTTACGACGGACTGGTTAGATCTCCTTGCAGTCCAAGGGACTCCCAAGAGTCTTTTCCAACACCACAGTTCAAAAGCATCAATTCTTCAATGCTCAGCTTTCCTTACAGTCCAACTCTCATATCCATACATGACCACTGGAAAAACCATAGCCTTGACTAGATGGACCTTTGTCAGCAAAGTAATGTCTCTGCTTTTTAATATGCTGTCTAGGTTGGTCATTACTTTTCTTTCAAGGAGTGTCTTTTAGTTTCACGGCTGCAATCACCATCTGCAGTGATTTTGGAACCCCTCAAAATAAAATCAGCCACTGTTTCCACTGTTTCCCATCTATTTCCCATGAAGTGAGGGGAGCAGATGCCATGATTTTAGTTTTCTGAATGTTGAGGTTTAAGCCAGCTTTTTCACTCTCCTCTTTCACTTTCATCAAGAAGCTTTTTAGTTCCTCTTCACTTCCTGCCATATGGGTGGTGTCATCTGCATATCTGAGGTTATTGATATTTCTCCCTGCAATCTTGATTCCAGCTTGTGCTTCTTCCAGCCCAGAGTTTCTCATGATATACTCTGCATATAAGTTAAATAAGCAGGGTGACAATATACAGCCTTGATGTAATTTTTTTCCTATTTGGAACCAGACTGTTGTTCCATGTCCAGTTCTAACTGTTGCTTCCTGACCTGCATACAGATTTCTTAAGAGGCAGGTCAGGTGGTCTGGGATTCCCATCTCTTTCAGAGTTTTCCTCAGTTTCTTGTGATCCATACAGTCAAAGGCTTTGGCATAGTCAATGAAGCAGAAATAGATGTATTTCTGAAACTCTCTTGCTTTTTTGATGATCCAGCAGATGTTGGCAATTTGATCTCTGGTTCCTCTGCCTTTTCTAAAACCAGCTTGAACATCACAAACTTTTTTTGTAAAACTGCAAGTAGTTAATTTGTAAGACTTTTCAGGGAGTCCGTGCTGCCATTTTAGCATAGAAAGTAACCCTAGACAACATATAAATGAAAAAGCCTGACTGCATCCCAATAAAACTTAATGTATCGACCTTGAAATTTGAATTTTATATTTTCTCATGGGTCGTAGATATTCTTCTTTTGACTTTCTTCCAACCATTTACAAATGCAGAAACCATTCTTTTTTAACATTGAATTTTTAACTGGAAGATAGTTGCTTTATAATGTGTTTGTTTATGCCATACAACAATACAAATCGGTCATAATTATATGTTGTCGGTTTGTGGGATATATACAATGGGCAACAGGCTAGATCTGGCTCATGGGGCATTGTTTTTTAACCCCTGCTACAGTAATAAAACAAGCACCTGTCCACTGTTCTTGGAGAAACCAAGTTTTCTCCCTTACCCTCTTGGGAGTTGGAGTTGCTCTGAGGGTTTCAAGCATCTCTGAAGACTCTTGGTGGGGAGGACTGTTTCTGAGGTCGCACTTTCAGCAGAGGTGCTTGTTATGTGTGGGGACAGCAGCCAAAGGGTGAGCTTCTTAGACTCCTGGGACCAGCTCCACAGAGGACAGCTGGGCCCAGCCAAGCCAGGAAATCAGTGATCTCGTGAGCAGGTGAGGTGGCCACATCAGGGAGATGAAGAAGCAGCTGCAACTTGGTGAACCCATCTCAGTAGAGAAAGAATTGACCTGCAGGAGAGCAGATGGTGGTCCAGAGACAAATGCTTGGTTTATTCGCAAAGTGACAACCAGGACAAATGTGCTGAACTTTCCCAAAAGATGGGGGCTTCCCTTGTAGCTCAGTTGGTAAAGAATCTGCCTGCAGTGCAGGAGACCCGGGTTCAATCCCTGAATTGGGAAGATCCCCTGGAGAAGGAAATGGCAACCCACTCCAGCATCCTTGCCTGGAAAATCTCATGGACACAGGAACCTGGTAGGCTGCAGTCCAAGAGGTCGCAAAGAGTCAGGCACAACTGAGCAACTAACACTTCTCAAAAGATACTTGATGGAGCATGGTAAAAAAATAGATTATCTGTATTTATTTGTATATCTAAATTTCCTATTCTTGAGGGACAATCCCACTATAATTTGGAAATAAAGAAGTGCAGTGGTTTTGGTTGAGGTTGGCTTGTGAGCCCTGAGATGTATGTTATCATCAACACACTTGGTTGCCAAGCAAAGTGCATGTTCCCATTCCTCCTCTTTAAACTTTCTATTTTAAAATAATGCGAAATATTCAGAGAAGTTGCAAAATAGTACGTATTTCTATCACCCAGATTCTTTGGTTATTAATGCTTTTCCACATTTGTCTTAGCATTCTTTCTGTATTACATATGCACCATACACATGGAGCACATATTCATATGTGACATTGTTTCTAAACCATTTGCAAGTTAAGTTATATCGATTTGTGTATCTTAAAAAACAAGGATAATCCCCCACATAATGATAGCACAACTATCAAAATAAGAAAGTTAGCATTGACCCAATACTGCATTTTAATACATATACCCAACTGAAATTTCCCTCATATCTGAATAATGTCCTTTTTATGTTCTGGATCAAATCCAGTAATATTAGTTCACTTAGATGACATGTATTTTTAAGTTCCTCCAGTCTGAAACAATTCCTCAGTCTTTTTTAAACTGAAGTTATAGTTGCTTTATAAATTAGTTTCATGTGTGCAGCATAGGAATTAGATGTTTTTATAGATTAGGCTCTAAACAAGGTCATTATAAAATATTGACTATGTTCCTTGTTGTACACTGTTGTTCAGTCACAAAGTCATGTCTGACACTTTGGCGACCCCATGAAATGTAGCCTTCCAGGCTCCTCTATCCACAGGATTTCCCAGGCAAGAATACTGGACTGGGTTGCCATTTCCTTCTCCAGAAGATCTTCCTGACCCAGGGATCTAACCCACATCTCCTGAATTGACAGGCAGATTCTTTACTGCTGAGCCATCAGGGAAGCCCGTGTTGTACATTATGTCCCTGTAAATTATTTATTTTATTCCTAGTAGTTCTTTATCTTTCATGACATATTTGAACATGCCAGGCCAGTTACTTTGTAGAATATCCTTCAGTTTGAATTTGTATGATGTTTCCTCATGATTTATGCCTCCTAGCAGTATTATCTGAGCGACTTCACTTTCGCTTTTCACTTTCATGCATTGGAGAAGGAAATGGCAACCCACTCCAGTGTTCTTGCCTGGAGAATCCCAGGGACGGAGGAGCCTGGTGGGCTGCCGTCTGTGGGGTTGCACAGAGTCGGACACGAATGAAGCGACTTAGCAGCAGCAGCAGCAGCATTATTATCTGCCAAATATTCTTCTTACAGCATTATGTCACTAAGCACCAAATGTTAATTTCTACCACAACTGGTAATACTAACCTTTTTTCACTTGATTAAGTGTCTATAAGGTTTCTTTATGGTGAGGTTTATTAATAAGTATTTTATATTCATTCATCAACAGTGACTGGCAAAATATATTTTGAAGATCGATACAAGTCTTCCACTATAAATTGTCACTTTTATCTCTCCCCCATTTATTTAAACCAGTATATACAAATGCATTTCTATTTCACTCAAAAGGTTACAATCTGTCAATATTGTTATCAGCTTGATTCACAAATGTCCTGGACTCCACAAGTGGAGTCCCTCACACTGGCTCTGACGGTGTTTTGATCTATCTCCATCTTTCTTTCAGCAATTCCTTGTTTTATGAAATGAGGTGGTTTGGACCCATCTTGAATTTTCCCCTTGTCAGTTCTCAAGAAGCCATTACTCTTAGGGGCTCAAGTTTCTTTAGCAGAGAGAGGCTTCCCACAAGGCACTAGTAAAGAACCTGCCTGTTGATACAGGAGATGTACGAGACACAGCTTCCATCCCTAGGTTGAGAAAACCCCCTGGAGGAGGCAAGGGGTGGCAACCCCCTCCAGTGGTCTTGCCTGGAGGATCCCACGGACATAGGAGCACACAGTACATAGAAACCAAAAACCAAACATGCTCATCATGGAAGGGTTGCCACTGGTTTAGATCCTTTTAATGGACGGAGATAGAACATACACACATTGACATACATATAATCTGTTCAGTTCAGTTCAGTTCAGCTCAGTCGCTCAGTCGCGTCCGACTCTTTGTGACCCTATGAATTGCAGCACGCCAGGCCTCCCTGTCCATCACCAACTCCCGGAGTTCACTCAGACTCACGTCCATCGAGTTGGTGATGCCATCCAGCCATCTCATCCTCTGTCGTCCGCTTCTCCTCCTGCCCGCAATCCCTCCCAGCATCAGAGTCTTTTCCAATGAGTCAACTCTTCTCATGAGGTGGCCAAAGTACCAGACTTTCAGCTTTAGCATCATTCCTTCCAAAGAAATCCCAGGGCTGATCTCCTTCAGAATGGACTGGTTGGATCTCCTTGCAGTCCAAGGGACTCTCAAGAGTCTTCTCCAACACCACACTTCAAAAGCATCAATTCTTCGGCACTCAGCCTTCTTCACAGTCCAACTCTCACATCCATACATGACCACAGGAAAAATCATAGCCTTGACTAGACGGACCTTTGTCGGCAAAGTAATGTCTTTGCTTTTGAATATGCTATCTAGGTTGGTCATAACTTTTCTTCCAAGGAGTAAGCATCTTTTAATTTCATGGCTGCAGTCACCATGTGCAGTGCTTTTGGAGCCCCCAAAAATAAAGTCTGACACTGTTTCCACTGTTTCCCCATCTATTGCCCATGAAGTGATGTACCTATCTATATTTCTATGTATGTATGCATATAAATGAAAAACGACGTATCAACTCATTGCTTTCCATTTCAATCTACAACTCATTATAAGATTTACTTTAGGCTCACCCCTCTACATTTTTGTAAATACCTTCTCCATTAGTGAAAAAACAAACCTATAGCATTTCCAATATACTTACTTATCTTTTCAATCCCTCCTATGTATAACCCACTGAAACAAGCATGAGGGAAAGACCAAGAGCATCTCACACATGCCAGTCCTCATAACTTTAGGTGACTGAGTTAATTCTGGTAGACACCTAGCTCTTGTTATGTGAAAAAAAATAAACCCATGCTAATTTAACCACTACAGGTCTAGTGGCTACATTTAGCTGAATACATTCTCAACTTAACCTCAACTTGGACAGTGTCTTTGTGCTGTAGGTGACGATGACCCCTCTCTAGCTCTGTGGATAAATCTGATTAATTTCTTCCCCTCATTTCACTTTCCAGTAATTGGAAATTATGTGGAAGGTGAATCTGGCCATGGGAAGAATCAGTCTTTCTCTTCTTCTGTAAGTTACTGTGGGTGGGTATGAGGTTCATGATTTCTGCAGCCTAGCTACTTGCGCAGAGAAGAACCTGATCCCAAACTGCAGCAGGAAATCCAAACCAGTATCTACCTTGCCTTTTGACCCTCAGTTATTTGAACTGGTACATTTTTCCACCGACCAACCTGGTTTGAATTGAATTTTCCATTCCTTGCTGTTAAAAGCAACCTAATTGATAAATGCAGATAACAGTATATAATTTAGGGTCAGTTCTTGACAGTGAAAATGAAGAAAGAAATGTCTACTTTCAATGAGATCAAACAACATACTGGCATACGTGCCATCAATGAAAAGGAAGATGTAGGACCCAGGAAGAGCTCAGAGGAAGTCTGGATGAAGGGTTGCCTTAACTGACCAGGATTTTACTGTGCATAGAAGGCGAGACAGGAATAAAGACCACTGTAGATAAATTATTTAGTACAAGGACATAAAATCCTAAATGGAGAGGCAGGTTGGTGATAGGGGTGTTAATATTAGAATGAAAACTTTGTGCTATTATTGATTTCATGAAGATACATATATTGGTCACATGCGAGTGGTATAAAGAGATCTCTGGTGACTAAAGGGGATACATATATGCACAGGTTTTAGGGGATATAAAGATGAAAGACTAAATGTTGTCAGGGTAGAAGTTATGAATTGAATCCTCTGAAATGCCTCTTTTTATTAGACTGGATTGTGGAGTGGACCCTACTTCTCTGAAGGGTATACTGAATTTGATCCAATAATTTTCTTTATTTTACTGACAGCTCTGTGTTTCATGGATCTGAAAATACAGGCCAGGAAGCTCTCCATGTCAAGACATGAGGCTGCCCACACCCTCTAATCCAAGATGATGGGTATAGTTACCTATAGGGTTTCTTCAATGAGATTATGAAACAAAGTTCCCTGGGGCAAAGCCCAGTCTTGTTCTGAATTAGCAGAATCTGTTTGGTGGCTTCTGTCTACCATTCTAGAACTGGTCCTTACCCACAACGGCCCAGATCTGGTGCAGCTTTTTTGACTTTGTTGCTAGATGCGCCTTTGGGGATTAGACAATAGAAATGTCTTCTCCTTTGCTATCACCATGGAAAAAGCACCGATCAAGTCACTAAGTTAATTACTTCAATCCAAAAATTTTTGTATTACTTGAATTAATTGAAATCCAACAAAAGACCATGATGTAATGGAAAAAAGAGATAAATGTTGGGGAAAAAAAGACATAAAACAATAATTATTTTAGAGTATGGGATTTTATGGACTTCCTTGGTGACTCAGATGGTAAAGAATCTGTCTGCAGTGTGGGATGTCTGGATTCAATCCCTGGGTCAGGAAGATCTCCTGGAGAAGGGGATTCTATTTCTGAGGAATAAAGATAATTAGGAAAAATAACCCTTAGGATAGATAAGGCAATTTCAAAAGTTGGTCAGATACAGGATAAATATGCTAAAAATCAATATTTTTTAATAGATATCAGCATTCAGGAGATAGAAAATTTAACAATGTACATTAAACAAAATAATCGAAGCATTAACAATTGGTGGAGAGATCCAGAATGTTCGCCAGTCCTGCTAAGTCACCTCAGTCATGTCCGACTCTTTGAGATGCTATAGACTGTAACCCGCCAGGTTCTCCTGTCCATGGGATTCTCCAGGCAAGAATCCTGGAGTGGGTTGCTGTGTCCTCCTAAGGGGATCTTCCCCACCCAGAGATGGAACTCATATCTCTTAATTATGTCTTCTGCATTGGCAGGAGGGCTCTTTACCACTAGTGCCCCTGGGAAGCCCTCGATTGTCTTACCTTCCATTAGACAATCAAATGTCACTATCAGTTGAGTGGAACTGAATGTGGAGACCCCCTTTATTTAGCATATGCCATGTCTTTTCTTGTTGCCAAGCACCCTTCCAACTTGAACCATAATCCTTAAGGCAATCTGTATGATACATACTATGAAACTCCTTTTGATATGAGCAAACTGAGAGAGGAGAAATCTCCAAGCTCACACAGTTGGTAAATGGCACAGTGGGGTTTAAATTGCTCTCTGTTTCTCTGATTGGCTCTCAAATTCAGTTTTGTCACTATTTTCACTGAAATTATTTTCCTCTGTTGTAGAACTTTCTCTTTATGTTGAAGATGTTCCTTTTCATGGAAAGACTACTACTACAATTTTCCTCCTTGTTTTTTCCATACTAGCAGGTCAAAAGTTTTTATATTTGGCTTCTGTTGCAATGTCCTTCCTATTTCCACAGGTGAAATGCACCTAGCTGAAGTCAGTAGCTGATCATCTGGTTTGATTTAGAAAAACTGCTGGCTTGTAAATAAGGAAAACAGAACTGTAGCCATATTCTTTTCAAATTTGCCTTTTTGCTTTCAAAGTTGACTGTAGAGAATCTGTGGCATTCTGTCATTGTTTTTCAAATTAAATCTTGAAAGAGGGGGAGAAACGATGGTGGAAGTCCTGCGTGTCTCTGACTTGATTGGATTAAGTGTCCTCAGTACACTGGCGTTTTCATGGAGAATTCCTCAAATGTGAATCCCCAAATGTCAAGGCTTTATTAATCAATGCCATAGCTCAGCATCCTTCCTGCCTTGTCTCTAATGATACTTTCCACAAGAATGGGGTCTTTCCATTATTTTTGTTTTTGACAAATATATCTGTGTATAAATTGGAAGAAAGGAAAACACGGGAGAGTCTCTTGAAACTTTTTAGCTTTAGCCTAAAATAACTAATGTGAGTGTCTTGGGGAGTTATTCTATGGAGAATATATATATATTTTTAAGGGAAAGTAATGTGAAGCCCAAAATTTGCTTGCAATGCAGGATACTGACCTTTAAGAAACAGATCTCATTATTCCTTCTTGTGCTGATTAGCATTTCACACTTGGTGGATTGAGAATAAATAAGAATTAATAGCTAGTATGGGACTTCCCTGGTGGTCCAGTGGCTAAGACTCTGAGCTCCCATTGCAGGCAGCCTGGAGCCAATCCCTGATCAAGGATCTAGATCCCTCATGCTGCAGCTAAAGATGCCCTGTGCCCCAGCTAAGGCTCAGTGAAGCCAAATAAATAATACACATCTTAAAAGCAAACCCCCTCCCTCGAAAACACGAATGAAGCTCACTTAGTCTTACAGTCTCTACATGCCTTCATCCCACTAGATGAGGAAAACGTGGAAACAGTGACAGATTTTATTCTCTTGGGCTCCAACTCATTAGAAAAGACCCTGACACTGGGAAAGACTGAGGACAGGAGGACATGGGGTTACAAAGTATGAGCTGGTTGGATGGCATCATTGATTCAATGGACATGAGTTTGAGCAAACTCCAGGAGTGCTGCAGTCCATGGTGTCACAAAGAATCGGACCGACTTAGCGACCGAACAACAACAATAGCTAAACGATGATGAGGATTCAGATGTGAATGGCCGTATATGATAGGGTCTAGTGGAGAGAACATGGGTTTGGAATTGTGTGTAACTCCATTCAACACCTGGTTCTCTTGCTTATAAAGTACCTGGAATAGTTATATGACTACTTTTGTTCGCACGTAGAAACAGAGTAAGAAAATGCAATTTACCTATTAATTAGGTTTACCATTCAGCATTTTTTCTCATGCTTTTTCATCTGCTTGGAATGTCATCCTTTTTATATGCCTAGATAATATCTGTTAGGCTTCAAGGTTTAACACAGTGTTCACCTCCCTGTGAAGACTTCTTTGGCTATTCTTCTCTATTGGAAAGAGGTTTCTTTTTTTCCCCCCTCTCTGGCTCCCAAGTTGTTTCTCATTGTTATAAATATCACACTAAATTATATTTATTTCCCCATGTGTGTCTCTGGTTAGACTGTGCCAGGGACCTCTCTTCTTCACCTTCACATCCTCAGTGCCTAGACTGGTGTCTGAGGACATGAAGGTATTAGAAAATGTTTATTTTGATAGACTTGGAATATAGAAATGGAATCCTTTTCAAAAGAAACCTACATTTGTCTGTATTGTCCAGTTGATTTTCCCAATTAGCCACTAGCAAGAGAACTGCAGAACCAAAAGCTACAATGACAGATCCCGTTCAGCCAACTCATCTGACACCAGTTTGTGATCTACCTTCCCCGTTTCTTTCACATCCACATACTCTCTACAGTTATAATTTCTATGAATATACTCACCCACATACTCTACTTATATTCATAATTTCTAACGTAATTTAACAAACTGAACTACTTACTTTGAACTTTTTAATCAGTTACTTACGTGATGTTAAGCATTTGCTATGATGATTATTTTCTAGCACACATTACAATAATTCACAGCTGCTGAAATGTTTGCAAGTTTGTCCTTGTAGTACCTGTGAACGTTCCACATACCACCAGTGGTACACACACCCTGTTTGTGAAACACTGAGCTTTGGGTCCTTATTTACATGTGAGGACTTCACTTGCTTAGAGAAATACGTGTCCAATCAGGGGTCTCACAACAGCAGAGCCTTGACACAAATCTAAGTCTTCTGAGCAGGTCGTCAATAGATGTTTCATGAATTAAACCAAATATGTACATTTCCTTGGAGCTCCAGCATGTTGAACAGCCTTTGTCATCACGCCCGGCCTTCGTGGCTCTGGTGAAAGCAAGACACCACGTACATAGCTCCCTGCCTGTGCCATAGCAACCCAGCACAACACAGATGGCTGGCTTGGCAATCTGCCCACCAGACGCTGATCACATACCTGGCGGTGAGATACAATGACAGCTTCCCCCAGGCAGGGATAGCTTGCGTTTGCATAGTGTGACTAGAGTTTATGTGATATGCAACAGAGATTGCGTCTCCTGACTTCAGGCCAATTTGCTAGTTTCCAGTCTAGAGGCAATAACTTTCCACTGGTGTAATGACAACTTGTCTCTGGCAGCTGGATCACGTTAGGGCAGTAGGAATTTTCTTTTTTGGTCCCCTTTCAGTAGTGTCTTGTAATAGTAGGGGAGCATTTTCCCAAGTTGCCTCTTGCCAACTGCACACATGTATTGGCTCATGAAGTCTTGAGCATTTCCTGGCATCGAAGAATGAGAATTGTCTCTATTTCCAGGAGAGAGCAGTCTCCATTATACAGGTGGAGAGACCAAAACTCATTCCAACCCATAAAGTATTTCTTACATGTTCATTACTGTGTGTTAAATTGAATGATTGACTATCGTGTATGAACCTTTCCACCAGGATCTGAACTTGCAAAGATAAATAATGCACCATGTGATTAAATAGGCACTCGGACAAGTAGATGAGACAGACCTTTACACTAAGAGATCTAACAACACTGTGAGTGGTCCAAAAGCAGGGCGTGTCCAGTGCTGTGGATGCAGAGGGGAGGGGGTAGTTAACTCTCCCTGGAGGAGGTGGAAAATGAAGGGTACGTATGAGCTGGATGTCGCGTCCAGGAAAATGCATTCTGGCAATGTGGTGAGACTTTTGCTTTGCTGCCTGATGAATCTGTACTCAAGTTCTAACTTTACCACTTACTCATTTTATGACTTTGGGAAAGTCATTCGAAGTTCCAGATCTGTTTCATTATCTATAGAATGGTGACAGAAAGAGTTCAAGTCATATATGTTTATATAAAGTGAGAACAAAATGAAATAATTATGAAGGACTTAGCGTCTTTTCTGGCATCTGAAGCTTGGGCAATAAATACTAGCCCTAGTTGTCATTTTTATCATTGTTATTGTTATGGGGTGGTGATGTGAGCTGCCTTGCAGGCAGACTTGTGATGCGGTAGTGTCATCGGCATCAGAAAGCACTGACTCTAAATTTGGCTCAGAATTGTACTACCTGTTTGTCCTTAGGCAGTCTTCTCTGCTCTGAAGCAGTTTATACTAGTTAAGCAAGACGGAGTAGGAAGCCGCTGTGAACAGTAAATGTATATCTGGTTTCTGTCCCTGGTCTCTGGCACACAGCTCCTAAAAACCATCAGAATTTTGGGAGCGATGAGTGTTCTTTGCTAATGAGATGACTGTTATTTGGGGACCCCTAATGGCAACCCACTCCAGTACTCTCGCCTGGAAAATCCCATAGACAGAGGAGCCTGGTAGGCTGTAGTCCATGGGATCGTGAAGAGTCGGACACGACTGAGTGACTCCACTTCAACTTTTCACTTTCATGCATTGGAGAAGGAAATGGCAACCCACTCCAGCATTCTTGCCTGGAGATCCCAGGGACGGGGGAGCCTGGTGGGCTGCCGTCTATGGGGTCGTACAGAGTTGGACACAACTGAAGCGACTTAGCAGTAGCAGCAGCAGCAGCAGCAGCAGCAGATATCTTCAGTATGGGAGCTGGTCTCCAGAAAGACCATAGCAGGATTTAGTGGCTTGGAACTTTCAGCCCCACTCCCTACCTCTAGGGAGAGGAGAGGTGATGGAACTTGCATTAATTGCCAATGGCCAACAATTTCATCAATTCCTGTATCATAAAACCTCCATAAAGATCTCAAAAGTTTTGGCTTTGATGAGCACATCACGGAGCTGAGGGGTCGGGGTTGTGCCCCTGGGGAGGGCATGGAAGTTCCTTGACCACAATCTCCATCCCTCGTTTGTGCCCAACTTTTCCCATTGGCTGTTCCCTAGTTGTATCCTTTATGGTAAGGCAGAAATAGTAAGTAAAGTGCTTTCCTCAATTCTATGACTGTTTTAGCGAATTACCAAACCTGGGGAGGAGGGGTTGGCTGTGGGAACCCCCTGTATAATTGGCTGGTCTGAGTACTGGTGAGAACCTGGGACTTGCAGCTGGTATCAAATGGAGCCTTGTGGCCCCGAGTCCTAAAGCTATGGGATCTGATGCTACCTCTAGGAAGATAGTGCCAGAGTTGAATTGAATTGTAGGACACTCAGCTGGTGTTGAAGGGTTGGAGAAATTATATTGGAAAAAACACTACACTTGTGGTGTCGGTCAGGTTGTGAGTAAAAAATGGTTCAGAGCCACTTATCCTCATCCATTAGGTTTCATTCCAAAGGCAAATCATTTGAACACAGGGACATTTCTGGAATTGTGATTCTTTCCAAACATCTCACTGTACCACTCATTAGGTTTTGGAGGTCACACTTTTTTTCAGAGAAACAGCAGAATGTGAGCATGGCACATTCCGTTTTCCAGGATGAGTCAAGTGTAGACTCATGAGTCAAATGTACCATTACAAGATGCATATCATACTGAGGACTTGAATGCCAAGAAGCAGAGACAATGGACAGAAGTTGGGGTGATGTCCAGGACCAGAAGAAGGCTGTGCTATGTTGAAGGGGAATGCTTCCAGGCAGAGAAATGCTCACAGCTAGTGGGGATTCAGGGTATGTGGTGTGCAGTGTGTTGTGGGAGCAGAGATGGAAGTCTTCTGTCCTTCTAGGGGAGCTGGGGAAGTGAGGGTGGCAGAGTCCTGAAAGCTGAATCAGTCTCCAGGAATAGCTGAGAAAGGATCATCTGGGCAGAGAAAAGAGAATTGCAAAGATCTGGGAGAATAGGTGTTTGGAGTGTATTTGGTGAATGATGAGATGTGAGTGGCCTGGTGTATCAGGGAAGGAGTATCAGACTAGGCTGGAAAGAGTGTACAATCATACTAAGTCACTTTAGTTTTGTCTGACTCTTTGAGACACTATGGATTGTGGCCCACCAGGCTGCTTTGTCTTGGGATTCTCCAAGCAAGAATATTGGAGTGGGTTACCATGTCTTCCTCCAAGGGATCTTCTCGACCCTGGGATCAAAACTGCGCCTCTCTTGTCTTCTGTATTGTTATGTGGGTTCTTTACCACTAGTGCCACCTGGATAGTTCAGACTGGAAAGAGTGGTTGGGGGCAAATTTGGGAAGACAATGAAAAACTGCTTCCAGTTGAGAATTTTCAACGTGTTTCACTGCCCACCCAACTGCTGTCACCATTGTCATTGACAATAGTCAGGAATGAAAGCCAACGGTGTGCTATGTTGTTGTTCGGTCACTCAGTCATGTCCAGCTCTTTTCTACTCCATGCACTGCAGCACACCAGGCTTCCCTGTCCTTCACCATCTCCTGGAGCCTGCTCAAACTCATGCCCACTGAGTCGGTGATGCCATCCAACCAGCTCATCCTCTGTCATCCCCTGCTCTTGCCTTTAATCTTTCCCAGCATCAGGGTCTTTTCTAATGAGTCAGCTCTATGTACTATGCATCACACTAAATGGTTTATGCATTAAATATCTTTTAATCCCCACAAAAAATGGAAAGAATTAGCCTTTCAGCTAGGAAAAATTTGGCCGAGAATAATATGTAGATGGTTGGATGGCATCACTGACTTGATGGATGTGAGTCTGAGTGAACTCCGGGAGTTGGTGATGGACAGGGAGGCCTGGAGTGCTGCGATTCATGGGGTCGTAAAGAGTCAGACACAACTGAACAACTGAACTGAATATGTGCATGTTCCCAGCCCTGGATAACAGTGACATAAACAAGATACAAATTTGGTTTTCTCTCCTGTACAGTCTGGAGATCAAGGATGTAATGATGGATCTGATCTAGGAAGGCCTCAGATACCTGGGCTTCTTCTGCTTTGTTGTTTCCCCATCTCTATGTCCCAGGCCATGTCATAGCCTGAATCAGACTAGTCTAGCTCTAGTTATTTTGTCCACCTTCTTGTCAGTAGCAAGGAGGAAGCACTGAAAAAAAAAAAAAATAAGGTCATGAAAATATGCTGGAAGTGTGCTCTGAGAAAGCTTTCTAGAAGCTACCTCTCAATATTTTTGTTTGCATTCTTTTGATTCAAAGTTAGTCCTGTGGCTACACCTAGCTGCAGAAGATGCTAGAAGATGTGGTATTTGTCCTCGGCAGCCATGTGCACAACAAATAATATAGAAAAGGGATGAATGGATAGCTATATTTTCAGATAAGGAAATTAAGGTTTAGAAAATCAAGGGAACTTGCCTACAGTGACACAGATACCAGGTGTCTACTGGACATGGAACAATAGACTGGTTCCATATTGGGAAAGGAGTATGTCAAGGCTGTATGTTGTCACCCTACTTATTTAACTTATATGCAGAGTACATCATGCAAAATGCCAGTCTGGATGAAGCACAAGCTGGAATCAAGATTGCCGGGAGAAATATCAATAACCTCAGATATGTAGATGACACCACCCTTATGGCAGAAAGCAAAGAGGAACTGAAGAGCCTCTTGATGAAAGTGAAAGAGGAGAGTGAAAAAACTGGCTTAAAATTAAGCATTCAAAAAACGAAGATCATGGCATCTAGTTTCATCACTTCATGGCAAATAGATGGGGAAACAATGGAAACAGTGACAGACTTTATTTTCTTGGGCTCCGAAATCACTGAAGATGGTGACTGCAGCCATGAAGTTAAAAGACACTTGCTCCTTGGAAGAAAAGCTATGACAAACCTAGACAGCATATTAAAAAGCAGACACATTACTTTGCCAACAAAGGTCCATATAATCAAAGCTATGGTTTTTCCAGAAGTAATGTATGAATGTGAGAGTTGGACCATAAAGAAGGCTGAGCACTGAAGAATTGATGCTTTTGAACTGTGGTGTTGGAGAAAACTCTCGAGAGTACCTTGGACTTCTAGGAGATCAAATCAGTCCACCCTGAAGGAAATCAACCTGAATATTCATTGGAGAAACCGATGCTGAGGCTGAAGCTCCAATACTTTGACCATCTGTTGCAAAGAGATAACTCATTAGAAAAGACCCTGATGCTGGGAAAGACAGAAGGCAGAAGGAGAAGGGGATGACAGAGGATGAGATGGTTGGATGGCATCACTGACTCAATGGACATGACTTTGAGCAAGGTCCAGGAGATGGTGAAGGACGGGGAAGCCTGGCATGCTGCAGTCCATGGGATTCCAAAGAGTCAGACAGTACTGAGTAAAATGAATAAGATTTCAGTTGATTCAAGTTCCAGTGTCTTAATGATAGGACTTCATCTCCAGTATCACTTATATAGTTTAATTAATAATTCCCCCAAAGTATAGCCAAGGTCAAAGATTTGGGTGAAAATATTTGGAAGGGAATTATGGGATAGTCTATCATCCTGTTTTGTCCAGGATGTTCCTGAGAAACTCAAGGAGTTCCTGGGATGCAGGACTTTCAGTTTTAAAGGTGGGACTGCTGTCTAGGGGAGGGAGACAGGCAGTGGAGCAAAGCTGATGTGAAGGTCCATCGTGAAGCAGTGGGACTCCATTTTATCAGGGCCTCTGAGACACATGCAGAATTCCTTTCCAAATATTCACCTGAAAGACAGGTACCTTTGTTTATCCATTCCTCTGTCAATGAACATTTAGATTGTTTCCATGTGTTGGCTGTTGTAAATAGAACTGCTATTAACATGGGGGTGCATGTATCTTTTTTAGTTATAGTTTTATCTGAACGTATGCCCGGGAGTAGGATTGAGGGATCATATATGGCAACCCACTCCTGTACTCTTGCCTGGAAAATCCCATGGATGGAGGAGCGTGGTAGGCTATAGTTCATGGGGTCACAAAGAGTCAGACACGGCTGAGCAACTTCACTTTACTTTTTACTTTACTTTATAGAAACTCTATTTTTTAAAATTGAAAAAGTGATCTCAGTTCACTGCTGAGATGGGGGACCAGAGTCATTGCCATCTCCAAGTGCATGCTGTCTCATTGACTTCTTGTGTTCTTTCTTTAGATCCCACCTTTTCACAAGTTTGTTCATGACATTACCAAAGGGGAAGCTAGGAGAGAGGTCTGGTTATCTGTTAATTATTCTTCATTCCTTCTTTTTTATCTTTGCAAAGAACCAACAAGTTAGGCAAGGTTTTGTGTGATCAAAGATTGGAAAACTGTACTTGGGCCAGGCATTAGCAGAGCATGGCACGTGCTTGATTTAAGGGTAGTTAAACTACTCTTTGCTAAATTGACAAGACATAAGGGGTTTCCTTGCTGAGGGTGGCTTCTTGCTAAGAGCTGCTACTGCTACTGCTGCTAAGTCGCTTCAGTCGTGTCTGACTCTGTGTGACCCCATAGATGGCAGCCCACCAGGCTCCCCCGTCCTTGGGATTCTCCAGGCAAGAACACTGGAGTGGGTTGCCATTTCCTTCTCCAATGCCTGAAAGTGAAAAGTGAAAGTGAAGTTGCTCAGTCGTGTCCAACTCTTAGTGACCGCATGGACTGCAGCCTACCAGGCTCCTCGGTCCATGGGATTTTCCAGGCAAGTGTACTGGAGTGGGTGCCATTGAGCTGGGTCCTTTCCAGGTTGCTAGAGCCTGGTGACGTCTCGGCATTGCTGCAAGTCCCTGATGCTCTCACAGTCATTCTCTTTTGGGCAAAGGCCGTGGTGACTCTTGCTAAGAGCTAATTGCAAACAAATTCAGATAATTTTTTGAGCTTCCTATAGTCTCTTTGACTTGGAAACTTTATTTCAACTCTTCCACAATCCTTAGCATGTTGCATATCTACTGATGAGAACAGAATCATTTATGGAAAAAATATACGCAGTGGAAGGAGCTAAGTTTATAGGATAATGATCCATCCATTTATTGAGAAATGGTCAGCACCAAAGGCTCTTTGTTCTATGATATGGGAGAGTCTGTGTTTGGGGTGGGCTATACCAATTTAGAGAAGACCTCAGGCCACCTCTTGGGCCCCCACATAGGTCAAATAATCCAGGCAGAGTATCCTTTGTCTGCAGTGCCCTTGGAGAAAGGAATTCAATTCTTCCTTTCCCAAATACACTAATCAAAGGGTGTTTTGATTAGTTTTGATTAGTGTTTTGATTGCTTCTCCATCCCTTGAAGAAGCACTGAGCCCCGAATTCACTAAGGATGCTCAGGGGACAATGTCACATGGAATGAAATTAATTTTCATTAATTCACCCATATGTGGGAAACCAACAGAAAAGCTTTGTTGACAAAACTACTTGAAAAAGAGTAAGTTGGAAATGACATAACTCTTTGGGAGGCTTCCTAGATGTCTTGTATTTTTTTGCTCATGTAACACATACTGATAAAATGAATAAAAATTAAAAGAGCAAACACACAAAAAAATCACCATGCAATACAAATAGAATAAAGTCAATAATCTTTAAACCCTACTTGGAAACTATTAGCTATAAAAGGAAGAAAGAATGGGCTTAAACTCTGGATCTCAGTCACATGTGTATGGTGGTCATTTTGACGTTTTAAGATCTAATATGAGACAGCAAAGAGATTTTGAGATGATTACTTTAGGGTTACACTTACATCCCTTTAAGGCCATTCCTGCCTCAGGATTCATCCTTATCCTCCTTTTATGTCAATGGTTGTTTTGGAGGGAAATTTCAAGTACAAAATTATCTGAAAGTACTTTTAAATTATCTGTGCTTAAAAGAATAAGAGAATAAAAATATTTAGTATTATAATGATGATTCACTCTAACTCATATCAACTGGATACATCAGCAAAGCCTGACAACCAAGCATCTCTGGAGTCCAAACTGTCTTTCCCTTGGTTAGACGTTAGCCTCCAGTAACTTAGTTGCAGGGCTGCTGTTCATGACAAGAGTGCTGAAATTCTCACACTATTTTGTGACCAGTTGAGGGGGTGGAAACTGCCATACTCGAGTTATCCTATACTCTTTCCCAATTGAGAAGACTCAATCATAAGCACCAAAAGGAACAGAGCCAGACCTTGTATAAATCATGTGAAAGCCAACATTTTATTAGGCGTGGCCATTCTCCATCACTCTGGGATCCTGATGCTGTCCCAGTCATGCCAAGAGCCCAAGAACTTCTCGCCCTGAAGCATCCTCTTTCCAGGCCAAGTGATTTAATGCTTGGTAGTGACAGAATCCTTTATTTAAATGAGATCTTTTATGAAAACTATACATGTGAAATGAGTAAAAGCAACTCTGCTGAAATATGACAACTCTGCAGCCCATTTCTCAGAGAGGATTCCTCACCATATTTGCAGTGTGTAGGGTTCTGCAGAACCACGTTTGCAAATTTCTGATGTAGACAATTCCCATTGTAAGTGCCCATGGAAACTTACCCGAGTCAGACTTTGCATGTTTGAATTCCATCTCTTCCAAGCTAAAATTTTCACTAGCTCTCTGATTTTGGAAGACATTGCTTAACCTCTCTCTTCTTCAATTTCTTTACCTCCTAAGTGAATAACATTTTGTTTGCTATCAAACGGGGTTGATGTGGGGATAACACAATGCAAGACACGTGAAAGAACCTAGAAGAATGCCCATCACATAGTGCTTCTGTGCTCAGTCAACTTCAGTCACGTCTGACTCTTTGTGACCCTGTGGATTGTATCCTGCCAGGCTCCTCGCTCCATAGGATTTTCTATGACCAACAACACTGGAGTGGGTTCCCATTTCCTCCTCCAGAGGATCTTCCCACCCCAGAGATCAAGCCTGTGCTTTCTGCATCTCCTGCACTTCAGGAAGATTCTTTACCACTGAGACATTAGGGAAGCCCCTGTCCCATAGCACTCACCCAGTAGATATTATGTCATTGTTTTGATTATTGTTATAGCTCAAAGTTAAGTCATTAGTTATAACTTAATATGATAAATCAGTGCATGTTTACAGCCAAAATAACAAATAATGAGAAAAATATCAACAACCATGAAACACACCAGTAATCACAATAATCACTTTGCAATGATCACTCTGTTTAGCCACTTTTTAAATATGCAGCCTTATAAGGTAAATACTTCTTAGACGCATTTTACAGATGAAGAAATCAAGATTCTAAAATGTTAAGCCACTTGCCCACAGCCAGAGGGCTAATATGTGCCATAGTCAGGGTGTACAGCTTAGAATTGTCTAATTCAAAAGCCCAAGCTCTTCACTGTTCTGTGAATGGCCCCATGCCCTCCCAATTTCTTTTCTTTTAAAGGAACTTTTCAATTCAATGCAATCCCTATCAAGCTACCAGCCACATTCTTCAGAGAACTAGAACAAATAATTTCAAGATTTGTATGGAAATACAAAAACCTCGAATAGCCAAAGCAATCTTGAGAAAGAAGAATGGAACTGGAGGAATCAACTTGCCTGACTTCAGGCTCTACTACAAAGCCACAGTCATCAAGACAGTATGGTACTGGCACAAAGACAGACATATAGATCAATGGAACAAAATAGAAAGCCCAGAGATAAATCCACACACATATGGACACCTTATCTTTGACAAAGGAGGCAAGAATATACAATGGAGTAAGACAATCTCTTTAACAAGTGGTGCTGGGAAAACTGGTCAACCACTTGTAAAAGAATGAAACTAGATCACTTTCTAACACCGTACACAAAAATAAACTCAAAATGGATTAAAGATCTAAATGTAAGATCAGAAACTATAAAACTCCTAGAGGAGAACATAGGCAAAACACTCTCAGACATAAATCACAGCAGGATCTCTATGATCCACCTCCCAGAATTCTGGAAATAAAAGCAAAATAAACAAATGGGATCTAATTAAAATTAAAAGCTTCTGCACAACAAAGGAAACTATAAGCAAGGTGAAAAGACAGCCTTCTGAATGGGAGAAAATAATAGCAAATGAAGCAACTGACAAACAACTAATCTCAAAAATATACAAGCAACTTATGCAGCTCAATTCCAGAAAATAAACGACCCAATCAAAAATGGGCCAAAGAACTAAATAGACATTTCTCCAAAGAAGACATACGGATGGCTAACAAACACATGAAAAGATGCTCAACATCACTCATTATTAGAGAAATGCAAATCAAAACCACAATGAGGTACCACTTCACACCAGTCAGAATGGCTGCGATCCAAAAATCTGCAAGCAATAAATGCTGGAGAGGGTGTGGAGAAAGGGAACCCTCCTACACTGTTGGTGGGAATGCAAACTAGTACAGCCACTATGGAGAACAGTGTGAGATTCCTTAAAAATTGCAAATAGAACTACCTTATGACCCAGCAATCCCACTGCTGGGCATACACACCGAGGAAACCAGAATTGAAAGAGACACATGTACCCCAATGTTCATCGCAGCACTGTTTATAATAGCCAGGACATGGAAACAACCTAGATGTCCATCAGCAGATGAATGGATAAGAAAGCTGTGGTACATATACACAATGGAGTATTACTCAGCCGTTAAAAGAATTCATTTGAATCAGTTCTGATGAGATGGATGAAACTGGAGCCGATTATACAGAGTGAAGTAAGCCAGAAAGAAAAACACCAATACAGTATACTAACACATATATATGGAATTTAGGAAGATGGCAATGACGACCCTGTATGCAAGACAGGGAAAGAGACACAGATGTGTATAACGGACTTTTGGACTCAGAGGGAGAGGGAGAGGTGGGATGATGTGGGAGAATGACATTCTAACATGTATACTATCATGTGAATTGAATCGCCAGTCTGTGTCTGACGCGGGATGCAGCATGCTTGGGGCTGGTGCATGGGGATGACCCAGAAAGATGTTATGGGGAGGGAGGTGGAGGGGGTTCATGTTTGGGAATGCATGTAAGAATTAAAGATTTTAAAATTTAAAAAATAAAAAACTAAAATTTAAAAAAAAATACTTTTGCTAAAAAAAAAAAATAAATAAAGGAACTTTTCAAGAGATGGTTCTAAGGATGAAGATTTCAAGCCCTGTCTTCTAGATGCACAGATGATACTGAGGAATAAGTGTCATCTTCCTTGTTGGTGTTCTATACACTCTAATGGCAATAGTTATATAACCAAGGGCTCCAAGTTCTTCATTTTTACCAGAGGAAGTGGCCTCATGATCATCACATATGAAATCCTAACTCGTGAAAAATGTTCCTGCTCTTTCTACACCCTGTATATGTCTTGTTTTAACCAGCCTTGCAGATCTTAGTTCAGTTCAGTCACTCAGTCATGTCCAACTCTTTGCCACCCCATGAAATGCAGCACTTTGGGCTTCCCTGTCCATCACCAGCTCCTGAACAACTTGCTCAAACTCTTGTCCATTGAGTCGGTGTTCTCTTTACTCAGATACTGAAAGATAGCAGAGTATAATGTAGATTCTGTTGTCAGACTGGGGTTCAAGTAATGCCCTGGCCATGTGCTACCTGTGTGATATGTGCTAGTCTTTTCCACTCTCTAAGACTCAACTTTTTCCTTTATAGAGGTGATTAATTCCACCCATAAAGTCCTGTGAGGCTAAATACAATAGAAAGCTCTCAGCCCCACGCCTGGAGTCCTCAGTATGTAGGAGCTATTGCTGTAGTCATTAAGTGCAACATCCTCATCAGTTTCAGGAATCTGTTTCCAGCCACATTTCACCCAAATGTGAGTTTCTTTCCCAGGAGTCTGTGTGCTCTGCATGGTTGAGAAGGCGCCGGGCTATTCTCTCTGCTCCCTTGATAAAGGCACTTTCACCATCAAATGGCTCCACTGAATCAGCCCAACATTTCCCCTCCCTGCTCCCTCCCTGCTAACTACATTTTGGCACTTCTTCAAGGAGCTTTCTGTAATGAGCAGGTTCCCAGAGAAAGCCGTTTCCTGAAAGGCTTATAGCATTTAAAAGAAAACAAGTTTAGAGTCTCAACATTCTTGCTTTTGAAGAAAGAAAGAAAGAAGCTTAATCTGCAAGCCTGGCAGCTCTAGCCAGAGCCTCAGGCTTTCCTGATCACAACCCTAAAGAACCATCATCTCATCTTGCTTGCTATTTCCCAGCTCCCTTTGCAACTTCATTCTGGCTTGCCTGGGGAGGGTTTGGTGGGAAACCCAGCCTCTCTTCTAATCCTTTGTTCCTCAAATTAGGGCTGAGTACTGTTGCCATTCTGATCAGATGAGCATAAATAAGCCCCTTCCTTACAGTAGTATGAAATATAGTGATGCTGTTTCGTGGCAGAAAGAAAGTGCTTATGTACCTAGGAGCCAGACCAACAAGAGTGTCGATCTTTTGGCCACCTGCTGTGGCA
Organism: Ovis aries; assembly: GCF_016772045.2. Taxonomy (NCBI): domain Eukaryota; kingdom Metazoa; phylum Chordata; class Mammalia; order Artiodactyla; family Bovidae; genus Ovis; species Ovis aries. The sequence goes on along the minus strand of NC_056055.1, from coordinate 8,495,418 downwards.
CCTTGAACAAATCACTGATTCTCTCTGAGCCTCCATTGTCCTTCTTAGTTAAATTGGAATCACTGTGTCTTCTTTGCTTGTGTTGTGAAGACTGTATTGACAGTGCACATTTAGGTCTGGAATATTCTATGTGCTTCACAAATGTCAGTTCATTTACAAAGCTTGCCTTCATTCACTTGATGCAATAGCTTCTGAGCTCTTGCTGTGCGTCACACAGGATTAGGCATTGGAAATAAAGAAGTGTGACACAGTACGACTACTTTCATGGTAGTTACAGACTGGCAACCCGTGCAGTGCGCCATGGATAAGCAGAGGTGGGGATAAACGAAAAGTATGATATAGTTCATCATAAAACGATTGAATATTAAAGTTATTTGAGGATGTAGAGACCAAATCACCTTTTTATAAATAAAAACAAGTGACATAGCCAAGAAGAGAAATGATCTATTTAGAATCACATGGAAAGTCAGAGAGAAAACTAGAACTTTGTGCATAGTTTGATGATTTTCCTTTTCTTTGCCCTTCAGAAGCTTATAGCTTCACTGACATGTGAAATAATTTGCAAAGAAAACATATGAGTATGTATTAATTATTTTGTTTAAAAAATACTTGGGGACTTCCCTGTTGGTCCACTGGTTAAGAACCTACCTGCAAATTCAGGGGACATGGTTCTATTCCTGGTCTGGGAAGAGCCTGCATGCTGCGCAGAAACTAAGCCCGTGCTCTGCAGATACGGAGCCCACGTGCTGCATTTGCTGAAGCCCAGTTGCCTAGAGCCCATTCTCTGCAAAAAGAGAAGCCAGTGCACTGAGAACTCCATGCACCACAACAAAGAGCAGTGCCCGCTCACCGCACCTAGAGGAAGGCTGGCATGAAGCAAAGAAGAGCCAGCTCAGCCTAAAGTAAAAATAAATTAAAAAAATACTTGGAAGGAGCTCTGAAGTTGGGGAGGTTATTTAGGAAAGACTTCTAGAGGAGGGAAGATCTCATCTAGGTCTTGGGTAATGAGTTGGGAGAGAATCTTCTGGACATAAGAAATTCATGAAAAACACCAGCATTGGGGGCCTTTTTCTAAGAAAATAAAATCAGCTTTTCTCTTTTGTTTTGCTTTTGTTTTTATAGGCTCTTAATCTCAAGAATCTTTTCTTTTGTAGGTCACTCTGTTCAATGTAGAAATTAGGCTTCAGTTCAGTTCAGTCGCTCAGTCATGTCCGGCTCTCTGCAACCCCATGAACCACAGCACACCAGGCCTCCCTGTCCATCATCGGCTCTCGAAGTTTACCCAAACTCATGTCCATTGAGTCAGTGATGCCATCTAACCATCTCATCCCCTGTCATCTCCTTTTCCTCCTGCCCTCAAACTTTCCCAGCATCAGAGTCTTTTCAAATGAGTCAGCTCTTCACATCAGGTGGCCAAAGTATTGGAGTTTCAGCTTCAACCTCAGTTCTTCCAATGAACACCCAGGACTGATCTCCTTTAGAATGGACTGGTTGGATCTCCTTGCAGTCCAAGGGCCTCTCAAGAGTCTTCTCCCATGCCACAGTTCAAAAGCATCAATTCTTCAGCTCTCAGCTTTCTTTATAATCCAACTCTCACATCCGTACATGATCACTGGAAAAACCATAGCCTTAACTAGACAGACCTTTGTTGACAAAGTAATCTCTCTGCTTTTCAGTATGCTATCTAGCTTGGTCCTAACTTTCTTTCCAAAGAGTAAGTGAAAGTGAAGTCGCTCAGTCGTGTCCAACTCTTTGAGACCCCATGGACTGTAGCCCACCAGACTCCTCTGTCCCTGGGATTTTCCAGGCAAGATACTGGAGTGGGTTGCCATTTCCTTCTCCAGGAGACCTTCCCAACCCAGGGATTGAACCCGGGTCTCCCTCACTGTAGGCAGACGCTTTACCGTCTGAGCCACCAAGGAAGCATCTTTTAATTTCATGGCTGCAGTCACCATCTGCAGTGATTTTGGAGGCCAAAAACATAAAGTCAGCCAATGTTTCCACGGTTTCCCCTTCTATTTGCCATGAAATGATGGGACCGGATGCCATGATCTTCATTTTCTGAATGTTGAGCTTTAAGCCAACTTTTTCACTCTCCTCTTTCACTTTCATCAAGAGGATCTTTAGTTCTTCACATCCTGCCATAAGGGTGGTGTCATCTGCATATCTGAGGTTATTGATATTTCTCCTGGCAATCTTGATTCCAGCTTGTGTTTCTTCCAGCCCAGTGCTTCTCATGATGTACTCTGCATAGAAGTTAAATAAGCAGGGTGACAATATACAGCCTTCACGTACTCCTTTTTCTATTTGGAACCAGACTGTTGTTCCATGTCCAGTTCTAACTGTTGCTTCCTGACCTGCATATAGGTTTTTCAAGAGACAGGTCAGGTGGTCTGGGATTCCCATCTCTTTCAGAGTTTTCCACAGTTTCTTGTAATCCACACAGTTAAAGGCTTTGGCATAGTCAATAAAGCAGAAGTAGACATTTTTCTGGAACTCTCTTGCTTTTTCAATGATCCAGTGGATGTTGGCAATTTGATCTCTGGTTCTTCTGCCTTTTCTAAAGCCAGCTTGCCATCAGGAAATTCACAGGTCACGTATTGCTGAAGCCTGGCTTGGAGAATGTTGAACATTACTTTGCTAGCATGTGAGATGAGTGCAATTGTGCAGTAGTTTGAGCATTCTCTGGCATTGCCTTTCTTTGGGATTGGAATGAAAACTGACCTTTTCCAGTCCTGTGGCCACTGCTGAGTTTTCTAAATTTGCTGGCATATTGAGTGCAACACTTTCACAACATCATCTTTCAGGATTTGAAATAGCTCAACTGGAATTCCATCACCTCCACTAGCTTTGTTCATAGTGATGCTTTATAAGGCCCACTTGACTTCACATTCCAGGATGTCTGGCTCTAGGTGAATGATTACACCATCGTGATTATCTGGGTCATCAAGATCTTTTTTGTACAGTTCATCTGTGTGTTCTTGCCACCTTTTCTTAATATCTTCTGCTTCTGTTAGGTCCACACCGTTTCTGTCCTTTATTGAGCCCATCTTTGTGTGAAATGTTCCCTTGGTATCTCTAATTTTCTTGAAGAGATCTCTAGTCTTTCCCATCCTATTGTTTTCCTCTATTTCTTTGCACTGATCACTGAGGAAGACTATCTTATCCCTCCTTGCTATTCTTTGGAACTCTGCATTCAAATGGGTATATCTTTCCTTTTCTCCTTTGCTTTTCACTTCTCTTCTTTTCATAGCTATTTATAAGGCCTCCTCAGACAGCCATTTTGCTTTTTGCATTTCTTTTACTTGGGGATGGGCTTGATCCCTGTCTCCTGCACAATGTCACGAATCTCTGTCCATAGTTCATCAGGCATTCTGTCTATCAGATCGTCCCTTAAATCTATTCGTCACTTCCACTGTATAATCATAAGGAATTTGATTTATGTCATACCTGAGTGGTCTAGTGGTTTTCCCCACTTTCTTCAATTTAAGTGTGAATTTGGCAATAAAGCGTTCATGATCTGAGCCACAGTCAGCTTAGTGGGTGATAAATTACAAATAAATGGGCATTAGATACATAGATTTATGTTTCCATGACTCTGAATTATAAAAACATTATCCCACAGGAATATTATACTCCATCTCTGATCTTTTTCTGAAGGGCACTGGAGATTAAGTATTCCAGCCCCAACATGAATATCTTATTAAGGAGTCACTAACAAAACAGCTTTCCTATCTCTAAAATCTGTGAATTGGAAAGTAGTCCTACCTTTTTCTTTTCTTTTTCTTGTGGGACCTCACACACACGTTTCTGTAGAAGCCTTTTTGTGCTTCTAGAAAACATTGTTTGCCAAAAACTATGTTAGTTACTCAGCTTAAATCAATTGGAAGGAAGTTGAAGTCAACAATCAACATGACTCATAGGTATTTGGGCTTTAAGGAGAAACCATAAATGTTAGGACAACTAACTCAGATTTGGGAATATGTAGGTGGCTTCATGCTAATCCCAGGAATTTCTCAGGACAGGGGATTCCATCACGTGTAATTATATCATATGAAATTTATGTGATGTTAGTTTTCTTGGAAACTTGAGTCCAAATTATTTTTGATATGGTAAGAACTCATGGAATATTACCCCTTGTGAAATGGGCAAACTGGCTCTCTTTTAGAAAGCTCCATGTCCAGGTAGACTGGGACAAGGTGTCTTGGGCATCTGTAATGCCTGATGGAATTGGTTTGTAAGGGCAGCTCGCCAGCCTCAGCTGAGTCTAGGAACTGCTTTCCACTGAATGGTGAAAATGGTATGTTGGAATTGACCTAGATTCGGGCTCTCACAGCTTTCCACTCAAATGCTTCAACAGCTCTTGACAGGTTGCTGAGCTGGTTCAGGCAGGGTGGGGAACCACTCCTTAGGACTAAATGGATATAGGCTTCTTACAGCCTAGAGTTAAAGCAAGAGGATGTTCATAGTTCAGAATATTTTCTTACCTGTCTTGCCAAAGAGACAATCCAGGCGGGGGAAGGCAACAAGGTGAGGTGGACTTGGGGTTGCCTGTGGGCTCCATCCTTTACTCAATGAGCTCTTGAAAAAGTTACATGACCCTTTTCAGTGTTAGCCTTACCTACAAAATAGAGACACCAACATCTAATTTATAGGATTTTTAAAATGCTCAAAGGAAGGGTAACAAGCAAAGCACATGGCAAATAACTAACATAACATTTTAAATAAACTCTACTCCAGTAAAAGTTTAACAAATAAATAAATATTAGATAAAAATGGCTATGATTTAGGGGAAAAAAGCATCAGATTGTGAAAGAATTTTAGATCATTTTTAAAGGATGAGCAATCTAAGAAGTGGACACATTAACACTCAGAAAGATCCTTGTTGGAATGAAAAAATAGAGTTCTGGATTTTAGCCCAAGTTGTCCATGCTTGTTCTCTTTCATAAGGGCATGCTCATTTCATCAGGATGCCCAGAAGTGACTGGGTGTACTCACACCAAACACCTCTGCAAGTGACCAAAGTCTAAAGCTGAACAGCACTTTATTCATTAACACACAGACGGAACTATAACTACCCATAGGCTTGGATATTCCTTTTCCCTGGGCAGCTGATTCCCCTGTGCACACACACATTTACAAGGGGAGCCAACCTCTACTACTTGGAGAAGGAAATGGCAACCCATTCCTGTGTTCTTGCCTGGAAAATTCCATGCACAGTCCATGGGGTCGCAAAGAATCAGGCATGACTGAACACGCATATACAGACAACCTCTACGAGATGGTGATTATCAGATACAAAGTGAAAGATGGGTCAGCTCAAGGCTCTTAGCAGCTAATGTGAAAGAAACATGACTTTTGGTTGGCCTTCTCCAAGGTAGGGACAAAACTGCCAAGAATTTTGTGTGTTTATATTGGTGTGTTTGTTTTGATATCTCTTCTGAAACACTTTTTCTCCCTTCCTCTTTCCTTCTGTTCCTAGCAAGTTTCATGAGCAGAATAGGGGGGATACAATCAGAAAATGACTGTTGTTGTTTTTTTTTTTTCTTTCTCATAGCTGCACCTGTGAACCTTACCTAGTGTTGTCACTACCTGAACTTTTGGATGAAAATCTCTGGCAACCCAATAGCTGATCTGCTCCCTCTTAAAGCAAATGTGCCTTCCATCCATTCCTAAGCACAGGACTGTCTTTTTTCAGTAATCAAATTGTCTGGTTTCCTTCAGTAGTCAAAATGTTGAAGTTCATGAAAATATAAGTTTCCTCCCTTTCTTTGTGGATATTCTTTGTTCAGTTGTTTTGAATCTTTTTCTCTGCCTTATGCTCTTCCTTCTTCTTGTTCATAGAACATTATGTTTCTGATTCCTTCAGGAGCAAAACTGAGTTAAGGATGGAGAGGTGAGCTGGGGAAGAAAAGGTTTTGAGACCAGCATTGCTTTGAGCTAGCATCAGTGCTTTCAGGTTTTGAAAGTTGTTTAAAAGTGACGCTCAAATGTATGGACACCAAAGGGAGAAACGGGAAAAAAATGGGAGATTGGGATTGACATGTATAACACTCTGTGTGTATGTCTGCTTAGTCACTCGGTTGTGTCCGACTCTTTGTGACCCATGGACTGTAGCCCTCCAGGCTCCTCTATACATGGAATTCTCCAGGCAAGAATACTGGAATTGGTTGTGGCTCTCTTCAGAGGCACATGAAGGTGTGATGGATTCAGTTCAGTTCAGTTGCTCAGTCTTGTCTGACTTTGCAACCCCAAGAATCACAGCACGCCAGGCCTCCCTGTCCATCACCAACTCCCGGAGTTCACTCAGACTCGGGTCCATTGAGCCAGTGATGCCATCCAGCCATCTCATCCTCTGTCGTCCCCTTCTCCTCCTACCCCTAATCCCTCCCAGCATCAGGGTCTTTTCCAGTGAGTCAACTCTTCGCATGAGGTGGCCAAAATATTGGAGCTTCAGCTTCAACATCAGTCCTTCCAAAGAACACCCAGGACTGATCTCCTTTAGAATGGATTGATGGGATCTCCTTGCAGTCCAAGGGACTCTCAAGAGTCTTCTCCAACACCACAGTTCAAAAGCATCAATTCTTCTGTGCTCAGCTTTCTTCCCAGTCCAACTCTCACATTCATACATGACCACTGGAAAAACCATAGCCTTGACTAGATGGACCTTTGTTGGCAAAGTAATGTCTGCTTTTCAATATGCTATCTAGGTTGGTCATAACTTTCCTTCCAAGGAGTAAGCGTCTTTTAATTTCATGGCTACAAGCACCATCGCAATACGTGAACCGTGAACTTCCAGATGTTCAAGCTGGTTTTAGAAAAGGCAGAGGAACCAGAGATCGAATTGCCAACATCTGCTGAATCATCAAAAAATCAAGAGAGTTCCAGAAAAACATCTATTTCTGCTTTATTGACTATTCCAAAGCCTTTTACTGTGTGGATCACAATAAACTGTGGAAAATTCTGGAAGAGATGGGAATACCAGACCACCTGATCTGCCTTTTGAGAAACCTGTATGCAGGTTAAGAAGCAACAGTTAGAACTGCACATGGAACAACAGACTGGTTCCAAATAGGAAAAGGAGTACGTCAAGGCTGTATATTGTCACCCTGCTTATTTAACTTATATGCGCAGTACATCATGAGAAACGCTGGGCTAAAAGAAGCACAAGTTGGAATCAAGATTGCCGGGAGAAATATCAGTAACCTCAGATATGCAGATGACACTACCCTTATGACAGAAAGTGAAGAGGAACTAAAAAGCCTCTTGATGAATGTAAAAGAGGAGAGTAAAAAGTTGGCTTAAAGCTCAACATTCAGAAAACGAAGATCATGGCATCTGGCCCCATCACTTCATGGGAAATAGATGGGGAAACAGTGGAAACAGTGTCAGACTTTATTTTTTGGCCTCCAAGATCACTGAAGATGGTGATGGATTCAGGAAAGTGTAAATTACTCAGATTGGCTGTAAGATGGCAATTTTAAGAGTTTCAAGAAATGTGACTGGGAAGATAAATAGGGGCTGTATCCAGAAATCCTTGTTTGACTTATTAAAGAAGTGTCAATTAACAATTCCCTTTACAAATAGAAACAGTGAAAGACCTAGTCAAAAATGAAGTGGTAAAAAAAAAAAAAAAAAATTGCTGGGGGCCAGTGTGAGGAACTCCGCCCATGGCAAAGGTCATGAGGAAGGAGGCTTGGCATACGCAGAGGCGTGATTAAGCCTCAGGAGACCCCCTGTTCCTGAGCATCTAACCCCAAAACCAGAGTCTGTTTTATGCTCTCACCTACACCTCTGACTTTACGGGGGGCTCTCCCCATCACCATTTCTCTCAGAGAAGGAGTAAACGTGCAGCTCCAAGTCAATAAAAATTCCTGGGCATGACATGAGCGTTTCAGCTTACGGACTCTGAAGGTTATCTAGCCCGCCTGTATAGGTTCATCCGGCCACATGTGATTGTTTGCAGCCTCCCAACCTGAGAGGCACGCGATGTTTTAGACTTACTAAAGGCAAATTCTTTTGGGAAATTGTCAGTATAGTGGGTTGGTTAGGAATTATATTGGTGAAGGGTTTTTTCATTTGTTGTGCCAATAATTGCTGCTAATTCCCTGCCCTGGGTGTGACAAGGGTGTCTCAGGTCAAACCTCTCTGCTGACAGAGTAGCTTGTGTGACAGGATTATCCATACTCCTGCCACTAAGCACATGATTGTTTACTGCCTCTCAACCATAAACAGCACAGAGAGTTTTGGAGTATTTTGAAAGTCTTAATTAGCATAGGGCTTTTCTCATTGTTGAGTCAAATATTGCCACCAGGCCTCCATATCCTTAGGCACCTGGGAATATACTAATCAATGTATTTGGAATATAGAAAAGGAAATATAGTAGTTTTTAAGGTGAGCAATACTAGACTTTTTGAGTTAATGAATTTTTTCTTTTGTAATAGATCACTGTACTTTGTTATAAATCACTGTGTCCTTGCTATGTAAAAATGCAACTTTATCACTGTCTTAAGACTAAATAGATCTCAAGGGGAACATTGGTGAAAGGATTTTCATTTGTTGGGTTGATATTTGCTGCTAAATCTCCATGTTCTCTGCCCTTATAATGAATATAACTAGTATATAGGAGAAATAAGTTAACCTTTAAGATTAATCATGTTAACCTTGGGTTAAATAAATTCCTTTCTTGATTGTAACTCACTACACCCTCACCCTATAGGAATGTAACTTTATTTGGAGGGTGGTGCCTGGTTTAAGAAAAAACACGCTTGGAAGAAATAAGTTTTTTGATTATCAGGAAGAAAGGATCATAAAATGTCAGCAGGTCTCATGGCCAGAAGATGATGTAAAATCCCTAAGACCTTTTTATGTGAAACACCTGATTTTGATAAAGGTCAAGACTGCTGACCCCCGCGTGACTCTGTATTCATCCCTATGTGTAACAAAAGGTATATAAGCAAACCCAAAAATAAAGAAATTGGATCAGTTTCCAGAAAGACTGATTCCCCCATGTCGTTTCTTTCTTGCTCCCCGTTTTTTTTGGCTGAGTTCCCATCTGGAGCATGGATGCTATTCCATGTAAACCAAGTTATTCAGCCTCTTTTTCTCCACTAATTTTCCTACTACACTATCCTTTTCTAATCTCTCTATATATCTGTAATTAAATATGTATTTTTCCAAGGACACATTAAATATGTATTTTTCAGTCCCCACCTTCTAATCACCCTGGATCCACCGGGGCTGGACCCCGGCAAAAAATGAGGTGGCATCCCTTTAAAACATCCTGCTACTTTTCCTTCATTTCCTCCTTTCTATTTCTACCATTCAATCTTCTGGAAATATTACATACCCTTTTGTTATATGATATAAACTGTTAGATGTGGGGGATATAGAAAGCAAACACAATAGACAAATAATCATACAATTATAATCAGTGTGATGAATATCATTATGAGAGAAAATGTGGAGTTCTATGGGAAGACAGAGAAGGTACAGTAAGGTACTCCGGTCTGTAGAGTTGGATATGGCTTCTTTTATTTCAGTAAGAGGCTGTGTCTGAGCTGAGACCTGAAAAATTCTAGAAGTTGCTCTGGCCAGAGACTTGTGATGGGGGAAGCGTCGTAAGACACGGAAGAATGGGGAACAGGGGCACAGGCTGGAAAGAAGGAAGGAAGGAAGGAAGGAGATGGTTCCTTCCAGACACTAAAAGAAACCTAAAGTAGCTGAAGCATTTTCTGAGAGAGGAGAGGTGGAGTTTGAGATGAGATTGGAAGGGAAGTTGGAGCTAGGTCATAAAGCCTTTAGAGGGCTAAAAATGAGAAAATCTCTGCCTCATTTGACGGAGTAAATCCAATTACACAGAGTGTATTATGTGAGGCGGCTTTGGTTATATCCCGTTTCTGAGGATCTATCACATTCATCTTAACTATCCTTGGAGCTTCTGGAGACTTTCTCAGTTACATTTCTCACACCCTATCTCATTCTGTCATTCTGCCAAGCGACTCTGAGCCAGGTCCTAAATAGGACACTGGGAATTCATCTATGAATGAGATGTGTTCTGTTCATCAAGTCTTGTGCAAAAGACAGAGAAAGAAATCAGTGGTGATAACCTTGAGTTCCATGATGGGAGATTACTATTCTAAATTCTATAGCATATATTCTGTAGGGGGGAGAGGAGGTGAGAGGGAGAACACTGAAGAAGAAAACAGAAGGTAACTCAAGGGAGATGAGAGTTATAAGCAAATACTTCCAAGAATAAGTGATCTGCCTGAGCCAAAGACTAACAGTAGGAGTTAACCAGCTGAGTGACGGGCTGAGAGGAGCACTAGAGGCAGAAGGAACAGGTATGGAGTCAGGAAGCATATGAAGGTGCGATGGACTCAGGAAAGTGTAAATTGGTTGGCTGGAAGGTGGTGTGTGTGTTCATGAGAGTTTTAAGAAATGTGGCTGGGAAGATAAATAGGGGCTGGATCCAGAAATCCCTGTATGACTTATTAAATAAGTGTCAATTAGCAATTTCCTTTTCAATGGAAACACTGAAAGACTCTATTTTCTTGGGCTCTAAAATCTCTGCGGATGGTGACTGCAGCCATGAAGTTAAAAGATGCTTGCTCCTTGGAAGAAAAGCTATGACAAACCTAGATAGCATATTAAAAAGCAGACACATCACTTCACTGACAAAGATCTGTCTAGCCAAAGCTATGGTTTTTTCCAGTAGTCGTGTATGGATGTGAGAGTTGGACTGTAAAGAAGGCTGAGCACTGAAGAACTGATGCTTTTGAAGTGCGGTGTTGGAGAAGACTCTTGAGAGTACCTTGGACTGCAAGGAGATCAAACCAATCAATCCTAAAGGAAATCAACCCTGAATATTCATTAGAAGGACTGATGCTGAAGCCGAAGCTCCAATACTTTGGACACCTGATGGGAATAGCCTACTCATTGGAAAAGACCCTGCTGCTGGGAAAGATAGAAGGCAGGAGGAGAAGGGGACAGCAGAGGATGAGATGGTTGGATGGCATTCCCAACTCAATGAACATGAGTTTGAGCAAACTCTGGGAGATGGTGAAGAACAGGGAAGCCTGGTATGCTGCAGTCCATAGGGCCCCAAAGAATCAGACATGACTTAGTGACTGAACAATAACAAAACAATTTCTTTAGTTTAATTCTGCAAAGGTAATTTTATCTCTGAGTTTGGGGATCATCTTTCTATGTCTGTTCTGAGATAGAAACCATTAGCTGCTGCTATGTGAATGAGGAGTCTAGCTCTAAGACTCACAGGAAAACAGCGAATTTAAAACTGCTTGGCAATCATTAGGTAACACAGCTCATTTACCAAACACAAGAGGTATTTCACAGAACTTGGAGTGTCCTTGTCAAGTGTGGGGCTCATGAAGACAGGCTGAAAATGACGCTGATCTGCTCATGTTCTACACTGGGAGAATCTGGGAGCCCTGTGAGAGGTTGGAGTTCTGAGATGCAAATACAATGAGTCTATTATTTGAAGCTCTGTGTTCTCCAAACATTCTGACTTGGCTTCTTGTTGCTGCAGTGGAAGCTTTGCTGTTGGGAGATTTTTTGTTTTTTGTTGTTGGTTCTCACTCCCTCTTCTCTCCCTGCCTAGAAACTCCTTGGATACCAGAGTATTACCTGGTGCCCTGGAGGGCAGGGGCTGTTGATTTGACTCTGATTTTTTTTTTTAGCAATTAAAAGTTGTTTTATTTTGCCAGCCAGCACAGAGTCAGGCCTCTTGTGTGTGTCTGTGTTTGAAAAACGTTGTCTGTGAGTCCAGAGCACACCAGGATGTGGGGGACTCAAAGATTACTATTTTATTTTATTTATTTATTTTTAAATTTGTATTGAAATATAGTTGGTTTACAATGTGTGTTAATATCAGGTGTATAGCAAAATGAGTCAGTTATACAAACACATATATCCACTCTTTTTTAGATTCTTTTCCCATAAAGGCCATCGAGTAGAGTCCCCTGTGTTATACAGTAGGTCCTTATTAGTTATCTATATAGCAGTGTGTATATATCAGTCCCAATCTCCCAATTTATACCTTCCCCTATCTGCTTTTCCCCCAATGGCCATAAGTTTGTTTTCTCTATCTGTGGCTCTATTTCTGTTTTGCAAATTTGCACCATTTTTAAAGATGTTACTGTGCAGAAAACACATGTGCAGAGCCAAGGAGGTGAAAGGGTTCTCAGAAGACCACGGGACTGGGAACTCCTGAGAAGTAAAAGTCGATGAAAAGATGAGTCTTTTGTTCTGGATGTGTTATGATGTCTTCCCACTAGAGGAAAACCTCAGCACATGAGGCTTGCCTCCCACTTACTGCCTTCCTATTGATTTTGTTCCCTTGTAGTAACAGCTTTGTTCCATCTGTGAAAGGGGTAAAACTCTGCAGTTAAGCCTCATGTTGTGGTTTGATGCCCCTCTGATTCCCAGAGGTAAGAAAAAGGCAACCTGCCAGGCTGGGTCTGGTGAACCCTCACTCACACCCCACATTAGTGCCTCAGGTCTGGAGATCAGACATCCAAGGTAGGCCTCCTTGGGGTAAAACCAAGGTGTTGGCAGGGCTGCATTCCTTCTGGAGCTTCTAGGGAAGAATCTGATTCCTTGCCTTTTCTAGTTCAGAGGTGTCCTGTATTCCTTAGCTCATGGATCCTTCCTGCATCTTCAAAACCAGCAACTCCCAATCTCTCCATGACTTGTTTTTCTAGTCACTGATTCTGATTTTTTATAGTATATAATTTAGAGTGCATATGTGTGTGGATAAATAGAAAGATAACAGAGATATTCGCATGGTACCCATGAAAGAGGGCAATTGTATTTACCTCCTGTCAGCTATGTATAAGAAATGTAGTCCTGTAATCACCAACTCAATGGACATGAGTTTGAGCAAACTCCAGGAGATTATGGAGGACAAGGAAGCCTGGTGTGATGCAGTCCATGGGGTCACAGAGTCAGACACGACTTATTGATTGAAAAAAGAAACCACTTGAGTGTCATTGATATTGGTTGATTTTGTTAAATTCCTATTTTATATTTCTTTCATTTTCAAAAACTGCAATTTAAAGTTTACTATGACTACCTAGGGTAGATTATGTTCTGGATATCAGGATCTAAACTTTCCATAAAGTTAGCTTTCTCCTGGCATGAAATTGAACTGAACTATGATTATCATGGCTCCACCAAGACATAAAGCAGTTGTACTATCATCTGATCACTTTTAGGGGCTCAGTCTTGTCCTTAAAGCGTATCAAGAAAACCATGATCCACATTGCCAAATTGGATGAGAACAAATTTACCTTTCTCCTAATCTGAGTCATGAATGTTTCACCTCTATTCACCTTATAGCTTTCCAACCTGTATCTAAATTCACTGGATTCTTTTCTCTCACACCAACCCTGAAGCCTAAACCCTACAGAACTTACCATGTGTTGGATTCTGGTTTCCGTTTTCAATGATTCTCTACACTATTCTAAAGAATAAACGAGATAATGCATGTAAAGAACTAAGCACATGCTTAGTTTGCAATACACAGAATAAAATTTACTATTTTATTGTGTCACTACCTTACAGTGGATTTGAGTAATATATGGATCTCTCTTAAACCCTGGTTATGACTAAGACTAGTTATGAGTGGTATTCCTGTCAATTGAATTCTAAATTAGCTATTTTCTTATCCCCACCCTCTTCCTTACCCCAATTACCTATTTCATTGTGTCACTAGGATGCCAAGGACAGCTAACCCCTTCCTAATTAGACTGTCAATCATGGTGACTGAATTTGAATCCAGTTTCTGCAGCTTATTAGCTGTGTGATCTCTTTGTAGTCCAAGGGACCCTGAAGAATCTTCTTCAGTCAATCCTAAAGGAAATTATCCCTGAATATTCATTGGAAGGACTGTTGCTGAAGCTCAAATAATTAGACTTGATGAAAAGAGCTGACTCACTGGAATAGACCCTGATACTGGGAAAGACTGAAGGCAGGAGGAAAAGAGGGTGGCAGAGGATGAACTGGTTAGACAGCATTGTACTCAATCTCTAAGTTGTGTCCGACTCTTCAGGACCCCATGGATGGTAGCTCGCCAGGCTCCTCTGTCCATGGAATTCTCCAGGAAAGAATATTGGAGCAGGTTGCCATTTCCTTCTCCAGGGGATCTTCCCAACCCTAGACTGAACCCACGTCTCTTGCATCTCCTACACTGGCAGGCATATTCTTTACCATTGCACTACCTGGGAAGCTCTAGATAGTATTACCAACTCAGTAAACATGAATTTGAGCAAACTATGGGAGATAGTAGAGGACAGAGGAGCCTAGTGTGCTTCAGTCCATAGGGTCACAAAGAGTCAGATGCGACTTAGTGACTGAACAGCAACAAAGCTCTGTGACCCTGGGCAAGTTACTTCTCTGGGTCTTAGCTTACTACTCTGTAGAGAGGGCATCCTACAGTGCTTGTCTCTTAAGGTTCCTGCAAAAATTAATTGGGTTAAAATGTGCAAAGCAATTTGCAAACTGTATGATTTAAGAGAGTGGCTCCCCTGATAGCTCAGTTGGTAAAGAATCTGCCTCTAATGCAGAAGACCCCAGTTCGATTCCAGGGTAGGGAAGATCCACTGGAGAAGGAATAGGCTACCCACTCTGGTATTCTTGGGCTCCCTAGTGGCTCAGCTGGTAAAGAATATGCCTGCAATGCAAATCACACTCTGAGGGCATATTTCTACTACCATGGATCTCCCTGCACTTAGTCCAGAGATCATCTGAAATTCCCCAAGAAAGGGAAAAAACAATCACACAGTGACTTTCACGAAAGAAAAAAATAATCTCAGAGATGCATATCTGCCCACAATGTCATTATGCAAAGAACACTTTATTTTCTCATTGTCTTCAAATAAAATGGAATTCTGACCTTATCTTTGAGGAACAAAAGGCTCCTTACAACTCCGAATTCCCTTCTCCCCCAGACAAAAGTGCCAAGAACCCTCAAAGGTGAATTTGAACGTCTGCTTTTAGATAAACTTGGAAAGTAGCTTATTAATGATTAAAATAGACTATTTCCTGCCAAAAATATTATAGCACAGTTTCACCTAGGGTCCCTGAAGACATGAAAAATGCATGTGAAATGTGGTAAATTTTCAGCAAATACAGCAGACTCTCAAATAGGATTTGTAATGGAAGTAATAAATTGTTAAATAAATATTAAAGATTAGAACATATTACATCAATCCCAATATAATAATTATATATTTTTAATACATTTTACATTTGTATGATTACCTTCATCACCTTCATTTGCTACTGAAGGAAAGTCTTCTATTACATTTTGCACCTGGGAGATCTCACTTACAATTATATGATTTCATAATACTAGTAACATGAGCAACCTTGATCAATATCATAGCACTGCTCCAAGGACAGGGGACCTGCATTTACATTTCACAGATGGTTTTTACAATACGATGAATAATGTACTTTGCTCCTTTCTCTCTCTGACTTTAACTTACACCTGAAAAAGATATGAAAGAATTTGATACAATGAAAGGTTCTCCTGTATCAAACTGTTGGCACATTTCTCATTTAGCACAGTAATATAGTTAAGAAAAGAAGAGAAGCCAAAGGCAAAAGAGAAAGCAGAAGATGTACCCAACTAAATGCAGAGTTCCAGAGAAAAGCAAGGAGAGATAAGAAAGCCTTCTTAAGTCAACAATGGAAAGGAATAGTGGAAAACAATAGAATGGGAAAGACTAGAGATCTCTTCAAGAAAATAGGAGCTACCAAGGGATCATTTCATGCAAAGATGGGCAGAATAAAGGACAAGAGAGGTAAGGACCTAACAGAAGCAGATGAGACTAAAGAGAGGTGGCAAGAATATACCGGAGAACCATACAAAAAAGTTCTTAATGACCTGGATAACCACAATGGTGTGGTCACTCAGCTGGAGCCAGACATCCTGGAGTGTTACGTCAAGTGGGCCTTAGAAAACATTGTGCATGTGTCCTAAGTCACTTTAGTCGTGTCTGACTGTGCGGCCCTATGGACTGTAGCCTGCCGGGCTCCTCTGTCCATGGGATTCTCCAGGCAGGAATACTGGAGTGGGTTGCTGTGCCTACCTCTAGGGCGTCTTCTCCACCCAGGGATCGAACCTGGATCTCTTGCATCTACCTGCATTGGTAGGTGGGTTCTTTAACAGTAGTGTCACTGCGAAAGCCCTTAGAAAGCATTGCTATGAACAAAGCTAGTGGAAGTGATTCAGATTCCAGCTGAGCTGCTTAAACTCCTAAAAGATGATGCTGTTAAAGCGTTGCACTCAATATGTCAGCAAATTTGGAAAACAGAGAAGTAGTCATAGGATTGAAAAAGGTCAGTTTTTATTCCAGTCTTAAAGAAGGGCAATGCCAAAGAATGTTCAAATTACCACACAACTGCAGTCACTTCACCTGATAGCAAGGTAATGATCAAAATCTTCCAAGCTAGGTTTCAGTAGTAGGTTAACTAAGAACTTCCAGATGTACAAGTTGGATTTAGAAAAGGCAGAGGAACCAGAGATCAAATTGCCAACATGTACTGGATCATAGGGAAAAGAAAGAATTCTGTAAAAACATCCACTTCTGCTTCACTGAATATGCTAAAGCCTTGAACTATGTAGATCACAACAAACTGTGGAAAATTCTTAAAGAGGTGGGAATACCAGACCACCTGACCTGTCTGCTGAGAAACCTGTATGCAGATCAAGAAGCAACAGTTAGAACTTGACATGGTACAAAGGACTGGTTCAAAATTGGGAAAGGAGTACGTCAGGTTATACATAGTCACTGTGTATTTTTTAACTTATGTAGAGTACAGCATGCAAAATGCCAGGCTGAATGAATCACAAGCTGGAATCAAGACTGCTGGAAGAAATACCAGAAACCTCAGATATGCAGATGATAACACTCTAATGGCAGAAAGTGAAGAGGAATTAAAGAGCCTCTTGATGAGGGTAAAAGAGGAGAGTGAAAAAGCTGGCTTAAAACTCAACACTTAAACTTGCTTAAAACTCAACACTCTAAAAACCAAAATGATGGCATCCCATGACGCCGGTCCCATTGGTCGGTCAGTCAGTTCAGTCGCACAGTCATGTCCGACTCTTTGCGACCCCATGAATCACAGCATGCAAGGCCTCCCTGTCCATCACCAACTCCCGGAGTTCACTCTAACTCATGTCCATTGAGTGGGTGATGCCATCCAGCCATCTCATCCTCTGTCGTCCCCTTCTCCTCCTGCCCCGGATCCCTCCCAGCATCAGAGTCTTTTCCAATGAGTCAACTCTTTGCATGAGGTGGCCAAAGTATTGGAGTTTCAGCTTCAGCATCATTCCTTCCAAAGAACACCCAGGACTGATCTCCTTTAGGATGGACTGGTTGGATATCCTTGTAGTCTAAGGGACTCTCAAGAGTCTTCTCCAACACCACAGTTCAAAAGCATCAATTCCTCGGTGCTCAGCTTTCTTCACAGTCCAACTCTCACATCCATACATGACCACTGGAAAAACCATAGCCTTCACTAGATGGACTTTTGTTGGCAAAGTAATATCTCTGCTTTCAAATATGCTGTCTAGGTTGGTCATAACTTTCCTTCCAAGGAGGAAGCATCTTTTAATTTCATGGCTGCAATCACCATCTGCAGTGATTTTGGAGCCCCCAAAAATAAAGTCTGACACTGTTTCCACTGTTTCCCCATCTATTTCCCATGAAGTGATGGGACCAGATGCCATGATCTTCGTTTTCTGAATGTTGAGCTTTAAGCCAACTTTTTCACTCTCCTCTTTCACTTTCATCAAGAGACTTTTTAGCTCCTCTTCACTTTCTGCCATAAGTGTGGTGTCATCTGCATATCTGAGGTTACTGATATTTCTTCTGGCAATCTTGATTCCAGCTTGTGCTTCCTCCAGCCCAGCGTTTCTCATGATGTACTCTGCATAGAAGTTAAATAAGCAGGGTGACAATATACAGCCTTGACGTACTCCTTTTCCTATTTGGAACCAGACTGTTTTTCCATGTCCAGTTCTAACTTTTGCTGCCTGACCTGCATATAGGTTTCATATGTCATGGCAAATAGATGGGGAAATAGTTGAAACAGTGAAAGATTTTATTTTCTTGGGCTCTAAACTCACTGCAGATGGTTACTGCAGCCCCCAAATTAAAAGAACTTGCTTCTGGAAGAAAAGTTATGACAAACCTAGACAGCCTATTAAAAAGCAGAGACATGACTTTGCTGACAAAGTTCTGTATAGTCAGAGTTAAGATTTTTCCAGTAGTCATGTACAGATGTACGAGCTGGGCCATAAAGACGGCTGAGTGTCAAAGAATTGATGATTTCAAATTATGGTGCTGGAGAAGATTCTTGAGAGTCCCTTGGACTGCAAGGAGATCAAACCAGTCAATCCTAAAGGAAATCAACCCTGAATATTCATTGGAAGGACTGATGCTGAAGCTGAAGCTCCAATACTTTGGCCACCTGGTGCAAAGAGTTGACTCATTGGAAAAGACCCTGAAGCTGGAAAAGATTGAGAGCAGGAGGAGAAGGGGGTGACAGAGGATGAGATGGTTGGATGGCATCACTGACTCAACTGACATGAATTTGAGCAAATTTCAGGAGATAGTGAAGGACAGGGAAGCCTGGTGTGCTGCACTCCATGGGATGTGAAGAACTGGACACAACTAGGTGACTGAACAGAGAAGGTGATGGCACCCCACTCCAGTACTCTTGCCTGGAAAATCCCATGATGGAGGAGCCTGGTGGTCTGCAGTCTGTGGGGTCACGAAGAGTCGGACACGACTGAAGCAACTTAGCAGCAGCAGTAGGAGGTAACTGAACAACAACAGTAAGGTCCTTATAAACTTTTAAAATTGAATCACAAGTATTAAACAAACAATATGTATATATTTTAAGACATTATTTCAAGGATGGAAAACTGGTTTGTTAGCAAATGCACAAAGGGATCCAGTTTTAAATTCTATGACAAGGTAAGTGTGAGAAAGTCATCTTACCCTGAGTTTAGTAGAAGTGGAGTTCTTCTCTACAGTGAAAATATCATTAAATTTGCCTTTAAAGCTCAATTACCTAAATGTTTCTGAATTACCTGCAGTGACAATTATTTACATTTGACAATGTTTTTATTTTTTATTTTTATTTATTTATTTATTTTTTAAATTTTAAAATCTTTAATTCTTACATGCGTTCCCAAACATGAGCCCCCCTCCCACCTCCCTCCCCATAACATCTCTCTGGGTCATCCCCATGCACCAGCCCCAATGAGAACAGCATGAACTATATGAGATTACATGAATTTCTACAAAAGAAATACAATGAGTCAAGGTTAGAGTCCCTTGGACTGCGACGAGATCCAACCAGTCCATCCTAAAGGAGATCAGTCTTTGGTGTTCATTGGAAGGAGTGATGTTGAAGCTGAAACTTCAATACTTTGGCGACCTGATGTGAAGAGCTGACTCTTTGGAAAAGATGCTGATGCTGGGAAAGATTGAGGGCAGGAGGAGAAGGGGACGACAGAGGATGAGATTGTTGGATGGCATCACCGACTCAATGGACATGGGTTTGGGTGGACTCCAGGAATTGGTGATGGACGGGAAGGCCTGACATACTGTGGTTCACTTCATGGGGTTGCAAAGAGTCAGAGACGACTGAGCTACTGAACTGAACTGAACTGAACTGAAGGTTATATTGCTCCATTACAAGATTTAAAGAAAGAAAGATCTCTATTATGGGATGAAAAGTGTCCTCCTCCTTCTTCATATGTGGAAGACCTAACTCCCAAAGTGACCATATTTGTAGGGAGGCAATTAAAGTTAAATGAGGTCACAAGGGTGGGACCCTAATCTGAAAGGACAGATGTCCTTACAAGGAAAGAAAAGGACACCAGAGACTTGCTCTCTCTCTGAAAATAGAAGAGGCCGTGTGAGGACACGGTGAAAAGGCTACATCCACAAGCCAAAAAGAAGGGCCTCACTAGAAACTAGCTCTAAAAACACCTCGATCTTGGACTTCTAACTTCCAGAATTGTGAGAAGACAAATTTCTGTTACGTCACTCAGTCTGTAATATTCTGTTATGGCCGCCTGAGCAGACTAATGCAATGGTGTTCATTAATCATTCTCTAGGTACTAATTATGCTGTCAAGAATCAGACCACTTGCCAAGGGCTGGGACCCAGAGGTAAACTAGATATGGTCCCTCATATTGGACAGGTCCCTAAAGTTTCTCTATTGTTCAGTGCAGGGATAGATTCATAGAGGGGATAATTTTGCTCAAGGTCTCAGAGCTAGTTAATAGCAAAGCTGGGTACAAATTGCATATCTCTTGATTAACTTCAGCCTTATATTAGGTACCAGACTCTTTTTATGGAGATAAATGGTAATTTCAGCTAAGACAGAAAGTATTAGGAATGTCATTTTGGAAAATTTGAAACTATGCAGGCCAGGAAGCAACAGTTAGAACTGGACAGGGAACAACAGACTGGTTCCAAATAGGAAAAGGAATACGTCAAGGCTGTATATTGTCACCCTGCTTATTTAACTTCTATGCAGAGTACATCATGAGAAACCCTGGACTGGAAGAAGCACAAGCTGGAATCAAGATTGCCGGGAGAAATATCAATCACCTCAGATATGCAGATGACATCACCCTTATGGCAGAAAGTGAAGAGGAACTAAGAAGCCTCTTGATGAAAGTGAAAGAGGAGAGTGAAAAACTTGGCTTAAAGCTCAACATTCAGAAAACAAAGATCATGGCATCCGGTCCCATCACTCCATGGGAAATAGATGGAGAAACAGTGGAAACAGTGTCAGACTTTATTTTTGGGAGCTGTCAAATCACTGCAGATGGTGATTGCAGCCATGGAATTAAAAGACGCTTACTCCTTGGAAGAAAAGTTATGAGCAACCTAGATAGCATATTCAAAAGCAGAGACATTACTTTGCCGACTAAGGTCCTTCTAGTCAAGGCTATGGTTTTTCCAGTGGTCATGTATGGATGCGAGAGTTGGACTGTGGAGAAGGCTGAGCGCCGAGGAATTGATGCTTTTGTTTTTTGTTTTTGTTTATTTTTATTTTTACTTTATTTTACTTTACAATACTGTATTGGTTTTGCCATACATTGACATGATGTTTTTGAAGTGTGGTGTTGGAGAAGACTCTTGAGAGTCCCTTGGACTGCAAGGAGATCCAACCAGTCCATTCTGAAAGAGATCAGCCCTGGGATTTCTTTGGAGGAAATGATGCTAAAGCTGAAACTCCAGTACTTTGGCCATCTCATGCGAAGAGTTGACTCACTGGAAAAGACTCTGATGCTGGTAGGGATTGGGGACAGGAGGAGAAGGGGACGACCGAGGATGAGATGGCTGGATGGCATCACGGACTCGATGGACATGAGTCTGAGTGAACTCCGGGAGTTAGTGATGGACAGGGAGGCCTGGCATGCTATAATTCATGGGGTCGCAAAGAGTCGGACACAACTGAGTGACTGAACTGAACTGAACTGAACTGAGAGAAAGGTCACTTGAATTGGAGACTGTTTCTTACAGTTTCCTGTCTCTAGTTCTTGACCTTGGACCTCCCATGTGCACTCAAAGCTTGGTCATTTCTTTGTGACTTTGAATCAAGCAAAGGTTGGTTCCTCTCCATTAACTAACTGTGGCTTAAGCAACAAGGCCTGCTCTCTACTGAGGATAGAAATGGAACCTTTAATTTCCTCATCCATGGCCCACACTGGATTTCCCTAGAATTTTCTGGAGGCAAAAGGCTACCACAGGAAGAAAACCATAGAATGCAACTGGAAACCATCCACATTTCCTCATTCTTAGCTCCATCTCTGACAAGCTGTGGTCAAAGAGACCCAGACCACAAGGCTATGATGTAATTCTTGTTCTCCTGCCAAAATAGAAAGAAAATGATGAGGAAGAAGAGTTTTATATGTGAAAAAACAGCTTAAGGAAATGTGTTTTTTAAACTTGGGGAATGGCATTCTGAGACTAAGATCTGTCAGAGTATACCATATATAAGGATATTAAATGAAAACAGATAAAGGAAACTGAGTAAGTAACAAGGATAAAAATAGCTTTAGTACTTGGTGTTTTCTGTGGGCAATGGAAAAAAGAAAAAAAAAAAAACTCTGCATATTACCCTATCATTTATATTTTAGGTAAATTCCAGAGGAAAGGAATTGGATCAGGAGTGAGACACAGCTATTATATATTGAACCTGACCTGGAGAGCTGGTATGGAATGGCTGCAGATTTAAGAAGAGATGACAATGTCAGAACAGCTGACCAATTTTGTTTTCTTACAAGTGGAGACTCACATGAGGCAACACTTGTTGAAGGAATCACACTCTTAGCTCTATGAATTGTCCACTGAGACATAACCTGCGAGTCTTACTGATGCCTGTGCTCTCCTAGACATTTCCCAGTCTCCTTTGCACGAGGGTTGACCATGTGACTAATAACAAACTCAGAGTAAATGAGAAATAAACTTTCGTTTAAAAGAGCTGGACATGACTCAGCTACTGAGCAACAAGGCCTGCTGTCTACTGAGGATAGAACAACAAGGCCTGCTGTCTACTGAAGGCAGAACAACAAAGCCTGCTATTTACTGAGGATAGAAGATTCACAAAGAGTCAGACATGACTGAGCAATTGAACAGCAACCAGATTTCTAGATTGTTAGTGCAGCTAAGGATGAATGCCTTCTCCTCATTTTCTTGCATTCAAAGCTCCGATATTGTTCAGATGTCACCTTCCCCATAAGGCTCAGGGAGGGTGATGTTATCCTTTGCTCCTTTGCTCTAAAGAAAATCCTTATTATCTTCTTATCATCCATTCCCTTTGCCAGTTATTGGTTTGGAGGTGGACATGGGACCAGGTTGTGAAGCTTTCTGGGAAATTCTTGTCTTTAAGGAAAAGTCACAGACGTTCCCCTTTCTGATTAGAGATGGAGAGCTGATGCAGTGATGCAACAAAGCAAGCTGAGGTGGTTTGGTTAATAAAGTACAGTGATTTAATGGTGTACGCAGCTGTGTCATGCAAAGAAATAGAGGAAAACGACAGAATGGGAAAGACTAGAGATCTCTTCAAGAAAATTAGAGATGCCAAGGGAACATTTCATGCAAAGATGGGCTCAAGAAAGGACAGAAATGTTATGGACCTAACAGAAGCAGAAGATATTAAGAAGAGGTGGCAAAAATACAAAGAAGAACCGTACAAAAAATATCTTCATGACCCAGATAATCACAATGGTGTGATCACTCACCTAGAGCCAGACATCCTGGAATGTGAAGTCAAGTGGGCCTTAGGAAGCATCGCTATGAAAAAAGCTAGCGGAGGTAATGAAATTCCAGTTGAGCTCTTTCACATCCTGGAAGATGATGCTGTGAAAGTGCTGCACTCCATATGCCAACAAATTTAGAAAACTCAGCAGTGGCCATGGGACTGGAAAAGGTCAGATTTCATTCCAATCCCAAAGAAAGGCAATGACAAAGAATGCGCAAACTACTGCACAATTGTACTCATCTCACACGCTAGTAAAGTGATGCTCAAAATTCTCCAAGCCAGGCTTCAGCAATATGTGAACTGTGAACTTCCAGATGTTTGAGCTGGCTTTCGAAAAGGTAGAGGAACCAGAGATCAAATTGCCAACATGCGCTGGACCATGGAAAAAGCAAGAAAGTTTCAGAAAAACATCTATTTTTGCTTTATTGACTATGCCAAAGCCTGTGACTGTGTGGATCACAATAAACTGTGGAAAACTCTGAAAGAGATGGGAATACCGGAGCACCTGACCTGCCTCTTGAGAAATCTATATGCAGATTAGGAAGCAACAGTTAGAATTGGACATGGAACAACACACTTGTTCCAAATAGGAAAAGAAGTACATCAAGGCTGTATATTGTCACCCCGCTTATTTAACTTATATGCAGAGTACATCATGAGAAACGCTGGGCTGGAGGAAGCACAAGCTGGAATCAAGATTGCCAGGAGAAACATCAATAACCTCAGATATGCAGATGACACCACACTTATGGCAGAAAGTGAAGAGGAACTAAAAAGCCTCTTGATGAAAATGAAAGAGGAGAGTGAAAAAGTTGGCTTAAAGCTCAACATTCAGAAAACAAAGATCATGGCATCTGGTCCCATTCACTTCATGGGAAATAGATGGGGAAACAGTGGAAACAGTGTCAGACTTTATTTTTCTGGGCTCCAAAATCACTGCAGATGGTGACTGCAGCCATGAAATTAAAAGACGCTTCCTCCTTGGAAGGAAAGTTATGACCAAACTAGACAGCATATTCAAAAGCAGAGACATTACTTTGCCGACTAAGGTCCATCTAGTCAAGGCTATAGTTTTTCCAGGGGTCATGTATGGATATGAGAGTCAGACTGTGAAGAAAGCTGAGAGCCGAGGAATTGATGCTTTTGAACTGTGGTGTTGGAGAAGACTCTTGAGTCCCTTGGACTGCAAGGAGATCCAACCAGTCCATTCTAAAGGAGATCAGTCCTGAGTGTTCTTTGAAAGGACTGATGCTGAAGCTGAAACTCCAATACTTCGGCCACCTCATGAGAAGAGTTGACTCATTGGCAAAGACTCTGATGCTGGGAGGGATTGGGGGCAGGAGGAAAAGGGGATGACAGAGGATGAGATGGCTGGATGGCATCACCGACTCAATGGACATGAGTTTGAGTGAACTCTGGGAGTTGGTGATGGACAGGGAGACCTGTTGTGCTATGATTCATGAGATTGCAAAGAATTGGACACGACTGAGTGACTGAACTGAAATGAACTGAGCTGAACTGAATTTAATTGTCTAGCTGAAATGATTACCATTCTTTGGAGCCCTGGAACTGAGGACAAGAGGAGAGTGACAAGATGAGGCTCCAGGGGCACTGCAGTGGACAAGGGGCAAGGACATGTAGAGAAATAGCTTCTCAGGAGGGCAACGGCCTATAGCCTCTCAGAATAGTAATGTCTGACCTCTGATTCAGCTGAAAATAAATATACTCAGAGCAGGTAAATACCCTTCATTCCTGCAAGTCTCAAAAGCATGCCAGATGGGGAACATGACTTCAGAGTTGAATGTTTAAAAGAAAAGAGTAGGTCAGTTGACAGAGGAATCGATACAGAAGATGGGTACATATAGTCAATGGAATATCACTTAGTCAGAAAAAGGAATGAAACTGGGTCCTTTATAGTGATGTGGATGGACCTAGAGTCTATCATACAGAGTCAAGTAAGTCAGAAAGAGAAAATAAATGTATATTAGTGCATATATATAGAATCTAGAAAAATGGCACTGCAGGGCAGGAATAGAGGCACAGACGTGGAGAATGGACATGTAGAAACAGGGTGGGGAGAGGAGGGTGGGAAGAATTGAGAGGGTATCATTGACAAATATACACTATCATGTCTCGAATAGATGGCTACTGGGAAGCTTCTGTATAACACACGGAGCTCCGCAAGGTGCTCAGTGATGACCTAGAGGGGCGGGTTGGGGTTGGGGTGAGAGGGAGGCTAAAGAGGGAAGGGGTGTATGTATACATAATAGCTGATTGACACAGTTGTATAGAAAAAACTAGCACAACATTGTAAAGCAATTATACTCCAATTAAAAAGAAAATAAAAGAGAGTAGAGAGAACCCTATAGAAAGGGAGAAGGAATCGCGTGTTGCACCAGTGGGTTAGTTTGATATCTTGGCTTTGTCATTTACAGGTTTTATTTTATTCACCAGTTTACATCACCTCTCTGAGCTTCAGAGAAATTGCTGTCTTTGCACTCCTATTAATACACTCTTTAAATTTTTTTTTTCCATATGCTCTGTACCCTTGGGCTTCCCAGGTGGCAATAGTGGTAAAGAACCCACCTGCTAATGCAGGAGATGTAAAACACGCAGGTTTGATCCCTGGGTTGGGAAGATCCCTGGATGGGAAGATCCCTGGATTGGAAGATCCCCTGGAGGAAAGCATGGCAACCCATTCCACATTCTTGCCTGCGGAATCCCATGGACAGAGGAGCCTGGCAGGCTACAGTCCGTGAGTCGCAAAGAGCTGGACACAACTGAAGTGACTTAGCACTCACACACGTACCGTGTAAACTTATGCAATCTTGTCTGGGATTCAGAAGTTCTGCATCCTAGTATTCACTCAGCAGCATTTAGATGTTTGCATAAATGGTTTCGTTTGTAGAAGGAGAAAGATGCCATGGCATACTCCATCAGCTTATCCGGAGGAACCCATGTGATGCTTATTTTATAGACCCCGTCAAAGCAGGCAGATAGACTCTTCACTATCGCACCCATTCAATCTGAGGCCCCCCTGGTTTCCCTGATGATGCACTGTGAATTCTTTTATAAACAGCCACTTTTCCCCATTATTTAGACAAAAAGTGACAAAGTCAACCCCAATTCCCAGGAAAACCTGGACTGTTTTCACTTGACCTTGTATTTAGACTGGCTTTGAGGCCTCAGGAGCTGAGAAACATCGTTGTTGGAAACTCTGAACATGCCCTGTCACCCACACAGCTCTGCCCTTTCTGGATTTTCAGCCATCCACCCACCAGCCTCATCTGGCTGAGGCTTTGGTCGGTGTGGGAGAAGAGAGAGGAATCTGTTGGGCTGAGTCATGACCCCGGTGCTGCACATGGTACAAAATCAATTAAAGCCCCCTTGTCTGCGGCCCAAATCCATGACCCAGCAGCCTTGGGGAATGCAGATCCCTGACTTCATTTCTCTTGGCAGCCCCCGTTCTCTAGGAAGGCAAGGGGTTGGGGTCCCTGTGGGTCATAAACGATGAATAAGGCACACAGACAAGGGGGGTAATTGCTTCCACTTCACCTCCGCTCCCTCCCCCAGAAGTGTTTTCTGGCCAAACCAAATCCAGAGCTCTCAGAAGATCCAGCCGACCCAGAGCCAAGAGTAACTCCCACCTTCCTGCCGCCACGTGCTGTCCCCACGGGCCTGTCCAGAAGATCTGGTCAGGAAGCTGAAAAATAGTTGAGTGTGCGGTGACAAGCGTTGTAGGTTTGCTTTGTAAAAATATTCTGAGCAGGGAAATAAAGCTTTCAGCAGCTTATTTTTCCACCGCTCAGGGGAGCACCCACTTTCTGCTGCCATAAGCACTTCAGGTACCTTGAAGGTGGGGGGCAGGGTGCTGGAGGGGAGAGGAGAACCCATTCAAGTCTTGGATGGGAATGACTTGGTGAAGTGGAGAAGAGTCTTGTCGAAGAAGCTGGCCCTCTCATATCTGGTTCTTAGGATTCAGAGGGACACGATCCAGGCAAGGTAACATTTCTACACATGCTGGATATGAAAGGAAATGTAATGCCAAGCTCCTGAGTTTTTTCCAAGGCTCTTCCGAATTTCCTGTTTACTTAGCATAGCCCCTCCCAGGCATAATTAAGCCAAACAAACCGAAATGTTAGCAGTTGCCTTATCACATCATGATGCTTCATGAAGACTTACCTTTCCACACTCTATTCCTTCTGTTCAGAAGGCCCTTTCCAGCCCTAGACCCTCACCACCATCCCCAACTCCCTAGCCACTGATTCGATCATCAAAATCCAGTCAGGAAGTTTGCTTTCCCCTTGAAATGTTCCCTGACTCCCTTCACAATTAATCACTCTATTTCCTAAGCAACAATCTTGCCATCATTGCCAGTATCACACGGTGGGGTGTTTCCTCATACATGGAATTTGTGTTTCATTCATTTTGATGTTTTTGTAGCTTCATACAGGATGTGGCAAGAGTAAGTACCGCCAAACAGGTTAACTGAACAAATTAAAATCTGACCTATTTCTGCCGAAGAGGAGAAAGGGAGAGAACTGCTGGTTTTCAAGAAGCTTGGGTAAATTCAAGACCCTGTGGGGCTGAGAGTTTGTGCCCACTTCTTTCCAAGTGGACATTTGTCCCAGCAAATCCCTCAGTTAGAAGTTGTCATAAATCACACAGTCAAGGCCTCTGAGAACATTTGAGTTGACGGAGAACCTAAGCATCTTTTTTTTTTTTTTTCCCTTCCAGCAGTCCTTTGAGTTAAGATGCAATGATCGTGTTTTTACAGGTGAGAAAACAGTTTTCACAGAGGAGGCAGGAGGCGAGGAGAGCAGAGCTGGGGCTCAGTAGAGATTGCCTATTTCCAGGAATTTTCTCTTTCTACAAGTGACCAAAAACTACCGAGAACAGAAAAAAAAAAAAAAAAAAGTATGCAGAACTCTTTCTGATAGATTATTAATATCATTTTTATTATTTTCAGAAAATGTACAGCCCAGTTAAGATTTTGTTTGTCCAAATTCAAGAGAATCACCTAGGGGTCTGGCACAGGGCAGCAGAGAATATGATGTGTCCTCTCGGGGATCCCTAACTCAGACGGGCTTGACCACCCTCCTTAGTGTGATGGTGATGCTGGCACTGCCATCCACTGAGAAGCTCCATCAGGATTGGGACCCAGTGGTCATGAGAGGTCAGGCTCTGTCTCTAAGGCTCAAATCCACATTACTCAATCTTTCTGGACCTCTGTTCCCCCATTTTTAAACTGATGGCTGCCATTAGACCTAACTCACAGTTTTGTGAGTTATGCCATTGTTGTTCAGTTGCTAAGCCGTGTCTGATTCTTTTGTGACCCCATGGACTGTAACCCACTAGGCTCCTCTGTCCATGGAATTTCCCAGGCAAGAATACTGGAGTGAGTTGCCATTTCCTTCTTCAGGGACCTTCCTGACACAGGGATTATATTCACATCTCCTGGTTGGCAGCTGGATTATTTACCACTGAGTCACCAGGGAAGCCCAGGTTATGCCATTCTATGTATGTATAATATTAAACAATCAGTGTCACCTCTAAGTGCCAGGTATCCCCCTGAAACCATCAGATTCTTTATCTTTCATCCTAATACCAGCTCATTCAGGTATTATCATTTCTGTTTTGGCTATTAAATGCCTGGGGCTCAGAGATTTGTATTTTACCTCTTGCATATTCTGGATTTTGAATCCCAATTTTTCTGAATTTAAAAATTCTATATGTATTGTCTCTGTTTTCTCTGAAACTTCTGTAAACAGTGCTCCTTGAGACTCTGCCAGAGGGAATTCCGTGTCTTGGATAATCTATTAGGGTCCAGATAGTGAGCAGGACAGATTGGGAGGCCCTGACCTCTCTAACTTTCCAAGTCAAGGTCTGAAAGTTCTGTGCGGAGCATGGGTATATCTTGGATAAATACCCAGAGGCTTGGAGAGTAGAGGGAAACTATTTGGAGCCGGCAAGTTTAGTCCATTAACACATGCTTGTGAGTCAATTTCAAAGCTGAAAGATCTTTCGTAAGTGCCAAGTGATATTCAATTAGTCTGAGGACAGATCTTGTCAGCTGAGTAGGAGATGCCCAAATGGACCTGTGTGCACGTGAATTATCTACAGCAATGGATACTGTAGATGCTTGATCCTCCAGGTGTGAGGTAAGAATTTAGTAAATGGGTGCTCCTGGGAAGTGAGGCAGGAAGAGGTTGAACCTCTCCTTTGCATGGGTGTAGGGATCTGGTCTCACAGGAAAGCTTGCCATCAGTCTTTGACAGAGTCCCTTTGGGAGGGTCAAGGTCTAAGCAGGACCACCCATAGGGAATGAGTGTGCTGATGCCTACACTCTGCTTTGGATCAGGCAAAGTGGGAGAAGTGTGGTTAGTGTTTAGCCAAAGGGTACAGCAGGGCCATACATGGGAGAAAAATGAACCCTGAGCTTAGAGACAATATACAACCTGTCAGGAAGTGGAACCCAGGGAAGGTCTGGAAAGTGGTTCAGGAGGGAGTGATTAATGGTGTGAGGGCCTGGCGGCTCTGAGTCTGCTGGACGCCCCCTGCTCAGAGTAGGATGACCTAGTCTCTGCAAAGCTCTTGGGAGGGTCAGGGAGTCAGCCTTCCCTCTTTGAACCTAAAATCTGCAGTGCCCCATGTGGATCTCACTTTATAGCTTAGGAATGTTTGTTTTTCCTTGTTTGAAGGGTGATGGGTGGGGGAGAGCAGTTAGAGTAGAGTCTACTTTTGGAGGCAGAAATCTGAATTTAGGTCCATTCCCCAGTGAGCTCTCTGTGACTGTGAGCAAAAGGCTTTCTTTTCTTTTGCAATCAGTTGTTGATCTGGGAAATGAGGAATGGGCTCAAAATAGTCCTCAAGCTTTCTTCCAGTGTCAACTTTCCATAATTTACAGAACTGACTGTTCTCTTTTTTGTTGATTCTGTAGAACGCAAGGGTCTTTCTGAAATGTCCTGTCTACCAGTTCAGTAAATTTGGGAATATTTAGTGAGTAAGGCTGAGTTCAAAAGAACAGCCTGTTTGTTTTTTTTATCTGTTTTAGAGGTTCGTTAAAGTGTTATAAGACATCCTTTGGAGAAAAAATGATGCATACTTATACACTTATTTGTATGTATAATTTTTTCCTTTTGTTAGCTTAATTCTTTAAATGAAATTTATGACAGGGTATAAAGATAAGTTTTGCAACATGAATAATAATCCACACTTGTTTTAGAATATCACATTTTATTAATAATGATTTCACCTTGTATCTATGAAGAATGTTAAAGTTTAAAAAGCTCATTGCTTGCATAATCTTTACTCATCCTCAAAACCATGTGTGATCTAGGCTTTTTTCTTTTCATTAGTTTTTTGAAATAGCCTTATGCTTTTTCAATTATAAAACAAATAATACATAACAGGATACTGAGTTAAATATTTAACATTATTTTCTCCATCTGGTGAAAAAGGAGCCAGAAATTACCATGATCATTCTTGAAAATATGATTCATTTTTTCAATTTAATTGGAGTATAATTAATTTACAGTGTTGTGTTAGTTTCTGGTGTACAGCAACGTGATTCAGTTATTTATATATATATATATATACTCTCTTTATATATGTGTGTGTGTGTATATATAAAGAGAATTATCTTAATGGATAAAGAAGAGGTGATAGCTTTGAAAGTGTCAGTCGCTCAGTCTTGTCTGATGTTTGTGACCCCATGGACTGGCTCACTAGGCTCCTCTATCCATGGAATTCTCTAGGCAAGAGTACCGGAGTGGATAGCCATTCCCTTCTCCAAGGAATCTTCCTGACCCAGGGATTTCCCACATTGCAGGCAGATTCTTTGCCATCTGACTCACCAGGGAAACCCAAAGAAGAGTTGATGTATAGACAGATAGATATAAGTCTCTCTGCATATATATATATATATACACACACTAGGAGAGTAAACTAGGAGAGTTTCCAAGCTCCCCTAACCCTAAACTCCTCAACTCCTAGCTCATCTGCCCCACACACCCCTTCCCCCTTGGCAGCCACAAGTCTGTACTCTATGTCTGTGAGTTTCTTTCTGTTGCATAGGTATGTTCATTTGTGTTTCATCTTATTGTGTGTGTGTGTTCCATTTTAGATTGTGCATATACGTGATATCATGTGGTACTTGACTTTCTCTGACTTACTTCAGTGAGCATAAAAATCCCTAATCCCTAAGCCCATTCATGTTGCTGCATATGGCAGTATTTCATTCTTTTTATGACTAAAAACTCCATTGTATAGCTATATCTGTCTATGTATCTATCTATCTGTCTATAGATCAACTCTTCTTTGGGTTTCCCTGGTGACTCAGATGGTAAAGAATCTGCCTGCAGTGTGGGAGACACAGGCTTGATCCCTGGGTCACGAAGATCCCTTGGAAAAGGGAATGGCTATCCACTCCAGTATTCTTGTCTGGAGAATTCCATAGGTAGAGGAGCCTAGTGAGCTACAGTCCATGGGGTCACAAAGAGTCAGACATGACTGAGTGACTGACACTTTCAAAGCTATCACCTCTTCTTTATCCATTAAGATAATTTTCTTTTGAGACAAGAATGTGGCTCCCTTTCCCCAAATGGAAAGAGGAGTCTACCACCAGAGGTAACTGATACTCCTTGTTATACTCCCTCTGACTCTGTTTCTTCAAACATAAAATTGAGAGCAGTAATATGTCCCTCTCAAGATATTCATAAAGTTTCAGTAATTACACACAGTATCTGGTCCCATCACTTCATGGGAAATGGATGGGGAAGCAGTGGAAACAGTGTCAGACTTTATTTTTGGGGGGCTCCAGAATCACTGCAGATGGTGATTGCAGCCATGAAATTAAAAGACACTTACTCCTTGGAAGAAAGGTTATGACCAACCTAGACAGCATATTCAAAAGCAGAGACATTACTTTGCCAACAAAGGTCCATCTAGTCAAGGCTGTGGTTTTTCCAGTGGTCATGTATGGATATGAGAGTTGGACTGTGAAGAAAGCTGAGCCCTGAAGAATTGATGCTTTTGAACTGTGGTGTTGGAAAAGACTCTTGAGAGTCCTGTGGACTGCAAGGAGATCCAACCAGTCCATTCTGAAGGAGATCAGCCCTGGGATTTCTTTGGAGGGAATGATGCGGAAGCTGAAACTCCAGTACTTTGGCCACCTCATGCGAAGAGTTGACTCATTGGCAAGGACTCTGATGCTGGGAGGGATTGGGGTCAGGAGGAGAAGGGGATGACAGAGGATGAGATGGCTGGATGGTATCACTGACTCGATGGACGTGAGTCTGAGTGAACTCTGGGAGATGGTGATGGACAGGGAGGCCTGGTGTGCTGCAATTCTTGGGGTCTCAAAGAGTCCGACATGACTGAGCGACTAAACTAAACTGAACTGAATTACACACAGGTAGGGTGTCTAGTCAAATGGGAGGTATGATTTGTCCAATCCCAGGGCATTACTCATAAATCTGGGATGTAACTTAGCACTGGGTATCTAAGAAAAACAGAAGACCTGGGTTGTACTGACTATTCCAGGTGACTGAGGATTGACTGAGTTACTGAGGTCTCTCAAATCACATTTCATAGGTAATTATCTGCATGGACAGTAACTAGAAATTACTAATTAGGGATTAGGTCCATCAGTCTAGTTCAGGAGAAGTTGCTTTGGTTCCCCCCAAAAAACTTTAAATACATATATACCAGATCGTGTGTTTTATTCTTAGAATACATAAGTAAACCAGAAATTAATCCTGGTACTAAGGAGACTAACATCATAAAGAGAAATAGAAGAACTTAACATGAAACAGTTTGAATATATTCTGATAAAAGATCTGATGGGAAATCATAGGATGCTATGGAGACAAAGACAAAAAGTTCTTAACCTAATGGTTAGAATGGCTGGGATTAAGAAAGTCTTCTCACAGGAGGAACTTAAAGAGTTTAAGACTTATAGAATGAAGATATGGTGTGTATGTATGTGCGTGTGTGTGTGTGTGAGAGAGAATGGGAATAAAGGCACTCAAGAAAAGGAAGTCACGAGTGAAGGAATGAAACTGAAGGGTACATACTAAAAGAAGAGCAATTTGATAGTGCAGGAGATGTAAGGTGATAGTTGGGGTAATAGCAAAAATAATGAAGTTGGTTATGAAAGGCTGGTCAAACTTTGAGGTCTTCATTCTTTGGAAGCCATTGAAAGGTGTCATATACGGCAGTAAGAAAATCAGAGGAATGCTTCAGTTCTTTACAAAA
Organism: Ovis aries; assembly: GCF_016772045.2. Taxonomy (NCBI): domain Eukaryota; kingdom Metazoa; phylum Chordata; class Mammalia; order Artiodactyla; family Bovidae; genus Ovis; species Ovis aries. The sequence continues at coordinate 8,461,839 of NC_056055.1, read as the reverse complement.
TGCCCCTTGGCTTCAGCATGGAGCATGGATAGAGTGGACAAACCAGAGGCGGAGACCCTATTTAGGAGGCTGTTGCAGTAGTTTAGGTGAAGTGGAGGTGTTGAGTTGGAAAAGTGTATTAGGGAATGGAAAGGGAATCTATTTAGTCAATATTAATTGCTAAAATCAGTAAGAGTGGGAATGTTTTTCATGTGGAGGATGAAAAAGAGTGATGATAACTCCCAAACTTGTGATTTGAGCTCTGGGGCTTGGTGGGACGGTTCCTTGAGAAGGGAAGAGTAGAGAAGGTGGAGATGAAGAGTTTAGAGAGAAGAAGAGAGATTCTACTCTGCGAATTCTGGGCTGAAGCCTGATGGTCTGGTTTCTGCAATCTTTGCCATTGTCTATGGGCAAATCATGATCCTTCTTTAGCTTTAGCTTCTCCAGTTCTATCATGAAGGTATAAGACTCAAGACTGGTTCCCAAATATGTGTCTGTAGTCTCATAATTCTGACTTAGTATGTCTGTTGTGTACTCCCGGAATCAGGATTTTTGAAAGTTTCCCCTGATGATGTTGCTATTTGTTTGGAGGTCCAAGTGATATTCTAATTGGTTTGGATGCTTGTGGATCAGGAGATCCCACAGGATACTGGTAGCTCAACCATCTCAGTGCCCTTTTCCCCTAGTTCTCTCTCTGTCCTGCTGACTCTGCAGAGGCAAGCAGGCATCTGTGTGGCTGCCAGTCACTGCCACTGCCTGCCAGTAACCACAGCTTGTCTCACTTCCACCCCCGCACCCCTCACCCCCCACCACCTCCGCCCCACAGGTTGGTCAGGGGGACGAAGCCAAGATGATTGCCCTTTGTACAAAGTGAAGCAACTCCCTGCCATGTTTTTTTAAAGATGTATGGTTAATCTCCTACTGGGGTAATCTGTAAAAATTGCTCCTGTGGTTCATTTGGAATGAAGCGTTGGTTATTTTTTTTTCCAAGTGTGGTAGTCAGTGCAGAAAAAAGAAACCAACCAACTTCTTTAAAATCAAGGTTTTGAAGAGAAAGCACATTTAGACATTGAGTTTTATTCTTCCAGCTATGCTCAGAGAGTACATGGCCTACCCACCCTTTTGATGTTTTCACAGATCCTACTTCCTGCTATAGATGAGCTCAGCAGACTCTGCATGTAGACATGAGGAAAAATCATTTAACACACCTGAAAAATTCATTGAGGCCTGGCCATCAATGAGAGGCTTTAGGTGTTACTTCTAGCAACTTGCAAACAACTTTAATTGCACCGAGACCTCCAGGCTGGACCAAGAAGGGGATTCCCTCACAACCCACATGAAAGCATTTGGCTGGAATGAGACAGTACAAGTCTTTCCCTCACTGCAAGGCTGGGATCAATTGTTGGCCCCCTAAACCAAAAGGGATGTGGGAATCTGGTGAGAATTTCAAAGGTTTGGAATATAAGACTTATGTGCAAAGATGAAAAGTAGCAGGCTTTTTCAGCCTGGTGGCACTGTAGGATGGTTTAATTATAACCTCCCTTTATAAAGAGGGTTCTCCAGTGAAGTAAAGCTGCTACTGGATCCCAGGCTATTCTATAGGAGAGACCACATCTTATTAACTTTTTTATTCTTTCCATGGTTTCCAAAGCTCTGAATGAAATAGTGGCTGAAGAAGCTGATTCAGCAATTGTATTCCCAGGTCTCCCTATGGAGCTTAACTTTGGGGCCCTGAATTCCAGTGACACCAATTACAAACTGTGTAACTTTGGATAAGACACTTGAACTGTGTGTGTTGTAATTTTCTTACCTATGAAATGAAGTTAAAACACTGACCATGCAGCGAAATTTTGAGGATTAAGAGAGCATGTGTGTCTAAGGGCTTCCCTAAGCACGGCTCAATGGTAAAAAGTCTGTCTGCAATGCAGGAGACACAGGAGACGCGGGTTTGATCCCTGGATCAGGAAGATCCCCTGGAGGAGGTCATGGGAACCCACTCCAGTATTCCTGCTGGGGGAATTCCGAGGACAGAGGAGCCTGGTGCGCTGTGGGCCATGGGATCACAAAGAACTGGACACGACTGTAATGACTGAGCTGGGAGGCAGGCAGGCATGTATATCTAAAATACCTACTATAAAATCTGGAAAATTTATTTAATGTTTGTTGAGTGAAGGACTACATGAAAGCAATGGAGAGAATTCAGACTGGCTACAGAAGAAAGGCAAGCAGAATGACTGGAAGTACTTGTTTTCCTCAGACAGGGCAGGCTTAATTAAGTAGGTTGAACGTATGAGCAAATAGATCCCCGATTGAAAGGGCAAGGTGACTGCCCTCGAGCCTTGGGAGAACCTTAACTTCCTGGCTCGTGGCCACTTCGTATTGTGGTTGTGCACCACAGCGTGTGTGTGCAGTGTGTGTGTGCAGCGTGCATGTACTCACACATGTGAGTGCATACATGCCTGTGATGTCTACTCCTAGTGTGAAGTGAAAGTCACTCAGTCATGTCCGACTCTTTGCGATCCCATGGACTGTACAGTCCACAGAATTCTCCAGGCCAGAATACTGGAGTGGGTAGCCTTTCCCTTCTCCAGGGGATCTTCCCAACCCAGAGACTGAACCCAGGTCTCACATATTGAAGGTGGATTTTTTACCAGCTGAGCCACAATAAGAATGAGTATAAATGAGTAAACACATCACTGAATGAATAAATACTCTTAAGGCCATTAAATGCCTAATTGTTTTTGCTATAGCATCTAGTAGGTGATTAAAACTGATGCAACATACAGATTGTCTCTTTTGAAAGTTGGTATTGGAGGGACAGAGGAGGGCCAAAAACAACCATATTCAAGCACACACCTATCAATATAATAATATCCAATGGCTTTATATGATTTAAATTCTCTGTTCAAACAGTTACCATGTTTTTTCCCCAAATTAACATCAGTTCAGTTCAGTTCAGTCGCTTAGTCGTGTCCAACTCTTTGTGACCCCATGGACTGCAACATACCAGGCTTCCCTACTAGCTTGAAGTATTTTGAGCTTTCTGGAAACTTCAGTTCAGTTCAGTCGCTCAGTCATGTCTGACTCTTTGCAACCCCGTGGACTGCAGCATGCCAGGCTTCCCTGTCCATCACCAACTCCTGGAGCTTACTCACACTCGTGTCTACTGGGTCGGGGATGCCATCCAACCATCTCATCCTCTTTCATCCCCTTCTCTTCCCACCTTCAATCATTCCATCTAACCCATCTCTGCATTCCCCTCTCTCCTGGAAACCGGAAACACCCTGGGTTTCAATACATGTTACTGGAGAGCCAAGAGTGATTTGATGTCTTCTATAATCTGAGAATAGGATCAAAAACAAACAAACAGAAACTACTCTCTCCCTCCTACTGTTTACATTCTTGTGGCAAAGTCAGATTTTGTCTTGGAAGCCTTTCCCAACTATAGTTGTGATAATGTATTTGCCACACAATTGATTTATTTAAAAAGAATAGAACATTATAGATAAAAGTGAAGCTCCTTACTCGTCCCCCTGCAAGGCAATCACCAGCATGAATTTTGTCACTCCTGTTTTCCATGTTTATTGTGAAGTGTATCATGTATCCATAAATGATACATGTAGTTGCTATTTCTTCTTTGAAAAAAAAAAACTTTTTACATAATGATTTCATACAATTTTTTTAAACAAACTTGCTTTCCCACACTTCTATTCAATATTGCATTTTTGAGATCCATTCATGTCTTTTTTTAATATATAAATTTATTTATTTTAATTGGAGGTTAATTACTTTACAGTATTGCATTGGTTTTGCCATACATCAACATGAATCCGCCACAGGTATACACGTGTTCCCCATCCTGAACCCCCCTCCCTCCTCCCTCCCCATACCATCCCTCTGGGTCATCCCAGTGCACCAGCCTTAAGCATCCAGTACCACGCATCAAACCTGGACTGGCGATTCATTTCATATATGATATTATACATGTTTCAATGCCATTCTCCCAAATTATCCCACCCTCTCCCTCTCCCACAGAGTCCAAAAGACTGTTCTATACATCTGTGTCTCTTTTGCTGTCTCGCATACAAAGTTATCATTACCATCTTTCTAAATTCCATATATATGCGTTAGTATACTGTATTGGTGTTTTTCTTTCTGGCTTATTTCATTCTGTAGAATAGGCTCCAGTTTCATCCACCTCATTAGAACTGATTCAAAAGTATTCTTTTTAATGGCTGAGTAATATAGACAATAGGTCTCATTAATTTAACTCATGTAGTTTTTTATCATTAGAGAACATTGTACGAATATACCACCGTTTAATTGCCTATTTCCTGTTGAAAGAGAAAAAGATTGTTATAATTTTTCTCCATTGAAAACAAGTGATGTTACTATGAACATCCAGGATACCTTGATACATGTAATAATGATTTCTCTGAAGTAGAATTGTGAAGTTATTGGGTATGCACATTTGAAATGTCATTATCCTCAGCCAATTTCTCTCCAAAGTGACTGTACTAATTTACACTCCCCCCAGCAGGGTATGCGAGCTCTGCTTTCTGGAGTCTTTACCTAAAGTTGGTGTTGACAGGTTTTTTCATGTCTGTCAAATTATTTGGTGCGAAATGGTGTTTCACTCTTTGTTTTAGTTAGTATTTCCTTTGCGAGGATAATCATCTTTTCGTACATACACCAACTCCTCTGAATTGTCTATTTTCATCATTTGCCCACTTTTAAAGTTATATTTGTTTAAATTGACATATAATTTCTCTACCTATTCAAGATTCTAATTCATGTTGATTTTTTTTAATTTTTATTTTTACTTTATTTTACTTTTACAATACTGTATTGGTTTTGCCATACATTGACATGAATCCACCATGGGTGTACATGAGTTCCCAATCCTGAACCCTCCTCCACCTCCCACCCCATATCATCTCTCTGGATCATCCCCGTGCACATGCTGATTTTATATATTACAGATATCCTTTCCACATGTGCTGTTTTTTCCTTTAGTATGTTTTGTAGAAGAGAATAGTTAAATTTTGAGGTTCTCAGTTTTACCAGTGCTTTCCTATAAACTACTGATTTGAGAGTTATCTAAGAAATCTGGTTGTTTTATCCTACTCAAAAATGACCACTCTTGATTTTCTTCTAATTAATTTGTTTTCTCATTTATAATTTTATGTCATTATTTTCATGTGAGATGCATGTTTTAAATGGAAAGACTTGCCATTCATTGTTTGTTTTTTTCCTTTCACTGATTTTTAATGCTACCTCTATCCATGCCTGTTTCTCGCATGTATTGAGCTTATTTAAGGGCTTCAGATTCTGTTCCATTCATCTGATTTTCCTCCCCCTGTTCCAATGTCACTGTTTTCATTTCAACAGGTTGAAAATATAACATCTTAATAGAGACATAGCTAAAATCTACCTCCTCTAGAATTCTTGCCTGGGAAATCCCATGGACAGGGCTGCCCGGCAGGCTACAGTCCGTGAGGTCACAAAGAAGTCAGACATGACTTAACAACTAAACAGCAGCACCAATGCAGAGCTGTAAAGGAAAAATCTTATTGAGATGTTGTTTGAAATCTCTTTGGATATATTAAAGATTTGGATCAAATTAATAGGTTTCTAAATTTTAACATCTCTATCCATGGAAGTGGCATGGTTCTCCACATATATACATATATTTTTTTTTTTGTTAAGAACATTTTATAATGTTCTCCTCAAGATTTACTTCAACTATTTATAGACAATTTTGATTTTTATTATATTACTCAGTTGCTGATGTGATACTCTTGTGTCTTATTCAACCATTCGAAACTCCATGGTTGCTCCATTAGTCCGTTCATGGCTTTTCTTGAACTATGTTGATAATCTTATAATCGCTAAATACATAATTACAACTTCGAATTCTTATTCCTCATTTGTTCCTCTTGTCTTATTTCATTGTTAAGACATGCAGTTGACCAGTAATCGTGCCTGATGGGGACTACACTCTTATCTTTTCATGACTTTAATAGAAAGGCTTCTCAATTTCAGCATTAAGTTTTATATTTGCAGGATTTTTATAGCTACCTATTATTAGAGTACGGAATTTCCCTGCAGTTGATAATTTGCTAAAAATTTTGTCTTAGATAAATGTTGAATTTTATGGCAAATTTTATGTATCTGTTGAGACGTCTGTTTTCTTTTCAATCACTCACATGTTGAGTAATAAGACCTTGATAGATTTTTTTTTTTTCTTGGTGACACATATCTGTCTTTCTGTGACAAATTCTAGTAGATAACAGTGCTTCTTGGTTAGGCTTAGAACAGTGCTTGGTACAAAAAAGATCTTCGTGACCCAGATAATCACGATGGTGTGATCACTCACCTAGAGCCAGACATCCTGGAATGTGAAGTCAAGTGGGCCTTAGGACGCATCACTATGAACAAAGCTAGTGGAGGTGATGGAATTCCAGTTGAGCTATTTCAAATCCTGAAAGATGATGTTGTGAAAATGCTGCACTCAATATGCCAGCAAATCTGGAAAACTCAGCAGTGGCCACAGGACTGGAAAAGGTCCGTTTTCATTCCAATCCCAAAGAAAGACAATGCCAAAGAATGCTCAAACTACCACACAGTTTCACTCATCTCACACGCTAGTAAAGTGATGCTTAAAATTCTCCAAGCCAGGCTTCAGCAACACGTGAACAATGAATTTCCAGATGTTCAAGCTGGTTTTAGAAAGGCAGAGGAACCAGAGATCAAATTGCCAACATCTGCTGGATCATCACATAAGCAAGAGAGTTCCAGAAAAATATCTATTTTTGCTTTATTGACTATGCCAAAGTCTTTGTGTGGATCACAATAAACTTTGAGAACTCTGAAAGAGATGGGAATACCAGACCATCTGACCTGCCTCTTGAGAAACCTGTATGCAGGTCAGGAAGCAACAGTTAGAACTGGACATGGAACAACAGACTGGTTCCAAATAGGAAAGGAGTACGTCAAGGCTGTATATTGTCACCCTGCTTATTTAACTTATATGCAGAGTACATCATGAGAAACGCTGGGCTGGAGGAAGCACAAGCTGGAATCAAGATTGCCAGGAGAAATCTCAATAACCTCAGATATGCAGATGACACCACCCTTATGGCAGAAAGGGAAGAAGAACTAAAGAGTCTCTTGATGAAAGTGGAAGTGGAGAGTGAAAAATTTGGCTTAAAGCTCAACATTCAGAAAACAAAGATCATGGCATCTGGTCCCATCAATTCACGGCAAATAGATGGGGAAACAGTGGCTTACTTTATTTTGGGGGGCTCCAAAATCACCGCAGATGGTGATTGTAGCCATGAAATTAAAAGATGCTTACTCCTTGGAAGGAAAGTTATAACCAACCTAGACAGCATATTAAAAAGCAGAGACATTACTTTGTCAACAAAGTCTGTCTAGTCAAGGCTATGGTTTTTCCAGTGGTCATGTATGGATGTGAGAGTTGGACTATAAAGAAAGCTGAGCACAGAAGAACTGATGCTTTTGAAGTGTGGTGTTGGAGAAGACTCTTGAGAGTCCCTTGGCCTGCAAGGAGATCCAACCAGTCCATCCTAAAGGAGATCAATCATGGGTGCTCATTGGAAGGACTGAGGTTGAATCTGAAACTCCAGTCCTTTGGCCACCTGATGCGAAGAGCTGACTCATTTGAAAAGAGTCTGTTGCTGGGAAAGATTGAGGGCAGGAGTAGAAGGGGACGACAGAGGATGAAATGGTTGGATGGTATCACCAACTCGATGGACATGTGTTTGGGTGGACTCCAGGAGTTAGTGATGGACAGGGAGGCCTTGCGTGCTGCAGTTCATAGGGTCGCAAAGAGTCAGACATGACTGAGCGACTGAACTGAACTGAGGTTTAATATGCTAGTATTTTGCTTAGGATGTTTAAAATTAAGATGTTTGCAACCTGTACACTTTTATGTATTTAAAGTTTTAATAGAGATTTGTGTCTAGTGTTACTATTTTTTTCTGGCATTCTAATTTCAATCTATATAACTCCTCTATACTAAACTTTTCCACTTACTATTTTCTCCATACCTGTTAGAACTAAAAGCCGCATTCTATTTGGTCTGCAATCTAGCTATGTTACCTAAATGAGCATTTTTTCAAATGTAAGACAAATCGCTATTTTTTTAAATAACCTTTTGCTATATCAAGTGTGCTCTCACAGTAGTAAGTGGGATTCTTAAGTAGAGAAAAATCTAGATATTCTTCATCCTAGCAATGGTTAATAGTGAAATTCTCAGATAAATCAAAGAAATATTTCAACCACCTTCCACAAAACAGTTTTTTAACAAGCGTTAATTAAATTGGTAGCTTTCTATATGCTGGGCTCTGTGCTTGGGACTTTATATACATGATATTACATAAAATTTACAAAAAATCTTATGGGATAGATAGGGTTATTCTCAGTTTAGAGATACTAAAACTTGAGTTTATGGGGTTAAATAATTTGCTTAAGTTGCATAATGCTATCCATGGCAACTCCATTATAATACACAATATAAAGCTAAGAATTATGCTTTTATTCAGCGGACTTTCTGAGGACTTAAGTCTGGGAGACAGCCTCTCAGATAGTTCTCAGGGTCTGTTCCAACAGGGTAAGGAAGGAACTGGGATGTATAGGAATTCAAACAAACCAACAAAACTCAAGTTGAACATCACAGGATTACTCCTAATTAAAGAAAACCAGACATCTCAAGTTAACGAATTTAATGTTTGTGTGTGTGTGTGTTTGGGAAGATACAACAGTCTGCTCATTAAACCATTCCTTCAATTTGCGCCATTACTATCTAAGGTCAGTATTCTCTTTTTCTCTATCCTGAATCCTCTCAGCTTGCACAATATGTGGATGGGGGTGGGCGGCTGCCTTGTTGGTATAACATCCTTTGGTTATGATACAGCACCAACATTTTTCATCCACAAACCCAACACTGTCTCTTGGTTAATGTACTCTTTTGATATTAGTCCTCTGATTAAATGATAAGAATTCTGTTCCAGGGCATACATATTTTGTTTGTTTGCCTTGTTTTGCCTTATGCATATATTATTTTCCTTTGTTACTTTTTACACCACATCAAAGAAATACGTACTCACGCTCTGACATCTTTCTTCTGTTTTCCTGGCCATATGTTTAGTTTCCTCATTTCTAGTTATTCTTGTTAATGCTTAATGATTTTTTTTTTTAACTTTTTGCTAAACAACAAGAAACCAGCAAAGAATTAAAAAAGAAAAGGAGTTTTCCTATACGGGGCTATTGTGTCTTCAAGGTGGAAAGCTGATGTTGGATTCTCGGATACCCTGGAATCCTGAGTGGTGGCTGAAGCTGAGAGCAGGTCAAAGGTTCATGAACTATTTTGAATGTTTCTCTACCCTGGGCCTCTCTGACAGGCAACGTGCCTCAACTTTGTCAACGGGTAAGGGCTTATTTGAATCGCCAGGCATAGCACAGAACATGAAGATGAAGCTGCTTGCCCAGTGGTGAATGTTTTCCTGTTTTTATAACCTACTTGCTGTCAATTCTGTCTTTTCCTTTATGATGTTTAATTGAAATCACAGCCTAATGAGGTCTGGCCAGTATCTTTCCTTCGGCTGAAGACTTGATGTTACTGCCAATATATCTGAATAAGAAGAGAACAATTTCTGGAGAAATGGAAAACTTCAACAGCTATTAAAGGCCACTAGAAAGGAATTGTTTATATGATGCATTTTCCTCCCTTACATTTTAACAGATTAATTTGTTACTAATCTGGTGTTTCTCTCAACAATGATGATTTTTACTTAATTAGTCTTGGAATATCCCTGGAACTCAGGTCCAATCAGTGAATCTAGATTTTTCATTGGTTGAAGTTCAGCATCAGTGATCTCACTTGAATTAGCTCCTGGGGGGCTGTGGTCTATGGGATCGCACAGAGTCAGACACGACTGAAGCGACTTAGCAGCAGCAGCAGCAGCAGTAGGCTTGGAGATTTTCAAGTTTATGATTTTGTGCTAGTCACTCAGTAATGTCCGACTCCTTGCGACCCCATGGACTGTAGCCCACCAGGCTCCTCTGTATGCTTTCTCTTTCTTTTCAGCCCAGTTCAGATGCCGTGTCCCAACAAGTTTTCCCTTAGTTCCCAAATTGCAATATGTCCGTTACCTGCACATTTAGAGAGCTTGTGTTTGAGCCATCTTATATGCCCCAGGCAATGAGATGCAATGTGGTAGAGGAGAGGTTATGAGTATTGGAGCAGGGAAGGAATATGTTTGCATCCTGGGATGAGTATTTACCAGCTGGGTGATCGTGACATCTCAATATTTCATTTTCCTGTGATGATAATATGCAAAATAAAATAATATGCATACTATAACACCTGCCTCATCTGGTTGTTGAGAGAATTTAACGAGGTCACATATGTATAGACATGACACAAAGAAGAGGTAATAGCCATGATTTCCCGTTTCTTTGCATTTATCTCCACCATCACCAGTACGTATAAAGAACAGCACTTGTAGAAAAATTAGTCTATCTTTCCATGACATTAACCTTGCAAGTTAAGGGATTTTCATCAGGGTAATATGTCTCATCAAGTGGCATGACTTTTTTGGAACATATAGTCAACCCCATATGCTTTGTTTCAGATAACCTCATCAAAGTATTTTTTTGTTTGTTTGTTTCATGTAGTGACTTGATTCTTGAAAGTTACTTAGTGTTATTTTATTGGCATATAATTGCTTTATAATGTTGTGTTTCCTTTCTGCTGTACAAGGAAGTGAATCAGTTGTATGTATCCATAGATCCCCTCCCTCTCAGACCTCCCTCCCACCCCACAGCCCCATCTCACTGCTTTAGGTCGCCACAGAGCACTGAGCTGAGTTCCCTGTGCTACACAGCAAGTTCCCATTAGCTATGTGTCTGCTATTACTTTTTAAGATTAAATCCAAATCCTCTTTTATATCCACTTGGGGAACATACTGAGTCATGTGGTTAATCTTTTCTCTTTTGTAAAGTAGCCTTCTGGAAAGTAAATAACCCTTTGTAATTTATCATACTTATACTCAGATGCCAGTACCTCTTACAGAGGTGCCCAATCCATGTCCATCAGGTACTCTGTCTTTACATTTTAATGAAGTAGTGTAAAAATGTGCTGGCATGTATTTAGATTCTTCACAGTGCAAGCTCATAAACCTAATTTTAGTTAGGCTCTATTGGCGACTAAACCACCACCACCAAAAGCCTAGGGAAAACAAGGAGGAGAGTAATATTACTGAGCATCTGTATTCCAAGCATTGTAGTAAGCGTTTTCACCAATATATCACAATTATTCCTTTTCACAGTGTTATGAATAGTATTGTTCCCATTTCATTGGTCAGAAAAATTGGAAAAGTAATCTATGCAAGTATCAAAGCCAAGATTTGAAATGAAGTCTGCCTAATGCCAAATCCCTTACTAATTCCAATAACACATTCCTTCTTGAGTACAATCCACTGAGCTTAGGCAGGAAGTAATATCTAAGATTTGTGTGGTATTTACCTTATTTGGTGAGCACTTTAAAAAATATCTTATTGTGCATTATCTTGGTGCCTTATTTTCATCTGGGTATGCAACATGGATTTAAGCCATGGCTCTGAAGCATGCTTCAGTGAGGTTTAGAAGGAGTTAATACTTTCCCTTATTTTTTTTGATAGAAGATGAAACGTGGCCCATTGCTAGAAGCCACAAAGCTGAGCATTTATTAAATATACTTACTTCCCTTTCATCTATTTGGCCAATGTTTCCAACTATAATCTAATTTCCTCTAAAATTTTCCATGGAGCAGGATAGTGGCTCCAAATCCTGAAATGCTGAGGGAATCATTTAATGACCTATGGTGAGTTGCTATGAACTTATTCCAGACTTGCTAATGAGTATTTGGAGAAGACGTATGGGTAAACTCCAAGTCTCTTCAAAAATAATCCTGCTAGTGGCAATCAAGGACTTTCTGTGGTATCTGGAAGTTCTAGATGACTCTCGAGGGAGTCTATTTAGTTCAGTTTGAGAATATGGTGCTACTAAAGGCCAATGGTTTGCCCATCCTAGGGCCCATAGATTATCCTTTTCACTTTGGACAGCTGTTTAGTATATAAATGGTGTAGATTGTAAATGGGCAAAACAACACAAAACACCCAGTGGGAATGGCTTAGTGTGTACATTAACTCTGAGTATTCATTTAACCTGTTTGTGTGTGTGTGTGTGTGGCCTCACCATGGGGGCATGTGAGACCTTGGTTCTCCACTCAGGGATCGAACCTGAGCTCCCTACAGTGGAAGCACAGAGTCTTGACCACTGGACTGCCAGGAAATTCCCCAGCCTGAATTTTCTAAGAGCACATTTGGTACTCAACTCTAGGGACATATGGACGATTTGAACTAAGACTCTCATTAAGTCATAGACTATGGGGGATACATAAACACATAATTATGTAATGTTATGGTGCATACCATGCCAAATTTAGCTAGATAACATCTGTACCATAAACACAGGAAAGGTATTGATTAATAATAGGTGGAGTTTAGTAAATATAATAATGAGAATTATTAAAATGGTGATTACAACTATTATTGTTGATCTCTTAACACCTGTACCTGAATTATTCTAATCAACCCAACAATCTTGAGATACTGGTGATGATGATAAGGAATATAATATTAAATGCTATTTTTAAGACACTGTTGGATATTTAAAGATATTATTTTATTGGATCATACCAGTGACTCTTAGCTGGTTTTTGTTTTTTTTTTTGGGGGGGGGTGGTAAAAAAAAAAAAAGAAAAAACTTCCTGAGATATTATCATCACCATTTTGGAAAGGAAAAGTCTGATGTTAAGAGTTTCCATAAATTCTCCAATCATTCACTGATATTAAAGAAGCTTCAAACTTGGGCTAATTGGCTCCTCTTCATTTTTCCGTCTTGCCTACCATTTTTGTTCTGCTCTTCGCTGGACCTCTCTTATTCATTGACTTATTGTCACCTGTGTGGGGTCTCTGTCACTGTGTGCAGGTTTCCTCTCATTGTGGAGGGCAGGGGCCTCTCTTCCTTGTGGTGCACTGGCCTCATTGCTGTGACTTCTCCTGTTGCACAGCACGGGCTCTACGAGGCTTGGGTTTCAGTAACTGCAGCTCATGGGCTTAAGCAGCCCTGCGGTGTGTGGTCTCTTCCTTGACCAGGAACTGAATCTGCATTCCCTGCATTGCAAGGTGGATTCTTAACCACTGGACCACCTGGAAAGTCCTCTTGACCTCTTTTCACCTTCAATTTTTTCCCCATCTGCTATATCATTCTGTTTTTCATCTTAGTTGAAAACCAAGTTTCAGTTAGTTTTAATATTAATACAAACTAAATATTCATTATTATTAATTAATAATACAAATATTAATATTAATAATTAATATTGCAGTAATATTAATACAAACTAAAACCGCAAATAGATACAACTACACAAGCATTATAATGGTTATAGCTAAAAAGATTGACATTAAGCTTTGGTGATAAGGCAAACTCGAGTCTCAAAGGTTGTTAGTAGGAATGCATACTACTTTAGAAAACAGTTTGGCACTTTCTTATAAAGTTAACTTAGTTTTAAGTTAAGCTAACTGAAACTGAGTTAACTAACTCATGTTTCAGATCACCAAAAGCATGCCAGTTATACAGAAGAAAGCAAAATACAGTCCCTGCCTTCCTGGTGCTCATGGTCCAGTGAGGAAAATAAATAAGTAAATATATAATTATAGTAACAATATGGTAGATGTTGTGATGAAAAAACCCACTTTGGACTTCCCCCCTTATTCATGGTTTCACTTTCTGTGGTTTTAGTTACCCATGATCAACCACAGTCTGAAGATATGAAATGGAAAATCCCAGAAATAAACAATTCGTGTTTTTAATTGCACACCATTCTGAGTAGGGTGATTAAATCTCCCACCTTCTCACTTTGTCCTGCCTGGGACATGAAGCATCCCTTGGTCCAGCGTATCCTGCTTGTTGGTCACTTATTAGCCCTCTGGATTATCAGATTATTTAGCACTATGGTTAATAAAAATGAAAAGACAAGCCATAGACTGGGAGAAAATGTTTGCAATATGTATGTCTAGCAAAGGACATTTTTTTTTTTTTTTAGTCTAGAATATACTGACACAACCGAAAAATAAAAAGAAACAGCTAAATAAAAATAGGCAAAAATTTTAACAGACACTGCACAAAAGAAGACACAAATGGCCAATATGCCTATAGAATTAAGCACAACATCATTAGTCATCAGGCAAATATTAACACAAAGAAAGCACAAAGAGATGCAACTATAAACCATTATAATGGCTATAGCTAAAAAGACTGACATTAAGCTTTGGTGATAAGGCAAACTTGAGTCTCAAAGGTTGTTAGTGGGAATGCATACTATTTTAGAAAACAGTTTGGCACTTTCTTATAAAGTTAGACATACATTTACTGTTCAGGTCAGTTCAGTCGCTCAGTCGTGTCAGACTCTTTGCGACCCCATGAACCGCAGCACGCAAGGCCTCCCTGTCCATCACCAACTCCCGGAGTTCACCCAAACTCATGTCCATTGAGTCGGTGATGCCATCCAACCATCTCATCCTCTGTCATCCCCTTCTCCTCCTGACCTCAATCTTTCCCAGCATCAGGGTCTTTTCAAATGTGTCAGCTCTTTGCATCAGGTGGCCAAAGGATTAGAGTTTGAGCTTCAACCTCAGTCCTTCCAATGAACACCCAGGATTGATCTCCTTTAGGGTGGACTGGTTGGATCTCCTTGCAGTCCACGGGACTCTCAAGAATCTTCTCCAACACCACAGTTTAAAAGCATCAATTCTTCGGTGCTCAACTTTCTTTACAGTCCAACTCTTACATCCATACATGACCACTGGAAAAACCATAGCCATGACTAGACGGACCTTTGTTGACAAAGTAATGTCTCTGCTTTTTAATATGCTGTCTAGGTTGGTCATAACTTTCCTTCCAAGGAGTAAGCGTCTTGATTTCATGGCTGCAATCACCATCTACAGTGATTTTGGAGGCGCTCCCCCAATAAAGTAAGCCACTGTTTCCCCATCTATTTGCCATGAAGTGATGGGACTGGATGCCATGATCTTAGTTTTCTGAATGTTGAGCTTTATGCCAACATTTTTACCCTCCTCTTTCACTTTCATCAGGAGGCTCTTTAGTTCCTCTTCACTTTCTGTAATAAGGGTGGTGTCATCTGCATATCTGAGGTGATTGATATTTCTCCCAGCAATCTTGATTCCAGCTGTGCTTCTTCCAGCCCAGCGTTTCTCATAATGTACTCTGTATAGAAGTTAAATAAGCAGGGTGACAATATACAGCCTTGACGTACTCCTTTTCCTATTTGGAACCAGTGTTTTGTTCCATGTCCAGTTCTAACTGTTGCATCCTGACCTGCATACAGATTTCTCAAGAGGCAGGTCAGGTGGTCTGGTATTCCCATCTCATTGAGAATTTTCCACAGTTTATTGTGATCCACACAGTTAAAGACTTCCACATAGTCAAAAGTCTTCATGCCAGGCTTCAGCAGCACGTGAACCGTGAACTTCCAGATGTTCAAGCTGGTTTTAGAAAATGCAGAGGAACCAGAGATCAAATTGCCAGCATCCGCTGGATCATCGAGAAAGCAAGAGAGTTCCAGGAAAACATCTATTTCTGCTTAATTGACTATGCCAAAGCCTTTGACTGTGTGGATCACAATAAACTGTGGAAAATTCTGAAAGAGATTTACTGTATGATCTGGCAATTTCACTCTTAGGTGTAGAAATGTAAACATGTTCCCCAGAGAAATGTAAACATGTTAACACAAAGATTTGTGCTTGGATGTTTAAAACAGCTTTCTTCATAATAGCCCCAAATAGGAAATGATCTAAAAGAACATTAATTGGTGATGGATAAGCAATGTATTGTCTAAACATATGGTGAAATACTATTCTGCAATAAAAATGAATGAACTGATGTTACACATCACATCATTTGTTGCTGTTGAGTCTCTAAGTTACGTCTGACCCTTTTGTGATCCTGCGGACTATATGTTGCCAGGTTCCTGTCCATGGGATTTCTCAGGCAAGAATGCTGGGGTAGGTTGCGTTTCATTCTCCAGGGGATATTCCCAACCCAGGGATTGAACCTACATCTCCTGCATTGGTAGGTGTATTCTTTACCACTGAGCCACCGGGGAAGCCCACACATCATCATAAATGTATTTCAAAAACATGATGCTAAGTGCAAGAAATCAGACTCAGAAGATTAAGCCCTTTATGATTCAAATTGCATACATTTTCAGAGAAGACAAAACTATAGTGATAGAAACAGCTCAGTCATTGCCCGGGTGTTTTGTTTTGTTTTGTTTTGTTTTGTTTTTTGTGGCAATGAAGCAGGAAGGAAAGGATTTATTTGTTTATATTTTTCAGCTGGGCGCAAGGGTAATTTCTGCAGTGATAGAAATTTTCTATGTTATTATTGTGGTGTTAGTTATACAGCTGGGCTTCCTTGGTAGCTCAGAGGGTAAAGCATCTGCCTGCAATGCAGGAGACCAGAGTTCGATTCCTGGGTTGGGGAGATCCCCTGGAGAAGGAAATAGCATCCCACTCCAGGACACTTGCCTGGAAAATCCCATGGACGGAGAAGCCTGGTAGACCTACAGTCTGTGGGGTCGCAAAGAGTCGGACATGACTGAGCGACTTCACTTTCACAACTCTACAATTTGCCAAAACTCATTGAAATTTGCACTTAGTGATAGTGAATTTTATTGTATGTAAACTGTAATTCAAGAAAACTGACTTTTAAAAGAACAGCCATACACTCATTGAGTAGTAACATGTTTGTACACCACTGCACAACTAATAGAAAACACAGTTGTAGTATAAAAATAATTCACAAATATTGAATGACCACTAGCTATACATCAAAGGCTGAGCTAGGTGTTCCAAGACAAAAAGTGATCAGCTAGACAGTGGGTGGTAAGACAGGTGAGTAAACAAATAATTAAAATGCAGTGTAAGTGATATGATGGAGATAATCGCAAGATGCTGCAGCTAAATAGCGAAGTGGTACCCAATCCAGCCTTGAGGGTGTCAAGGGTTCTTATTGAAGGCAATATCAAGAAGAAAATAAGTAAGTTAAGCAAATGAAGGCGTCTGGGTAATGACCCAAAGCGAGGGTCACACACAGTTGAAGCTTGAATAAGAGAGCAGGTGGTGACCTGTGAGTGAAAGTGAAGCTAGATGTAAGTAGGTATATTCAAGATATAGCTAAGAAATAGAATTCCTAGAATTAGAGAATTCTTATATATGGGAACTGAGGCAAGCAAGAGGACGAGGGTGTTGTTGCTTTCCTAGCTTGAAACTTTGGGTGAATGTTGGCAGTATTCACGGAAACTGAAAAGCAGGAATACAAGGAGTGGGTTTAGTGAAGGGGGTATGACCACGTTATATGAGTGCTGACTTCACAGTGTCTGGGAGACAGCCCAGTGCAATCGGTAGAAGGTCATTGAACAGAAAAGGCTGGAGCACAGGAAATGGACCAGCAAGAGAGGTGCAGGCATAGCGGGTACGAACCTACCACAAGAGACGACGAGCTCAACCAGGGAGACTTAAACAGGAACCACGATGGCCCCAGACAGGGAAAAGAAGGAATAGTGAGGCGGCTAGGAGGACAAGTGGAAAATCATGCCCCAGAAGTCAAGCAAAGAGAGTACTTTGAGTGGCCAGTGGTATCAAACTGAAGAAAAATCAGGCTGGATGAAAGGCCAAAATTGCACCGGCAATCTGGAAAAGGGAAATAACGGGCTGATTCTTCAAGCATGGATTCAATGTGTAAAGGTTGGAAAGCCAGATACAGAGGCCTGAAGACTGAGTGGAAGGTGATGAAAAGGAGATATTTAATATACTTTAGAGAAACTTCTCTGTGACAGAAATGAAAGAGTGTGGAATCCAGAGAGGACTTGGGGATTATAGGTAGGGCCTTGCCCACATGCTCATGGGGCACAACCAGTAGTAAGGGAGAGATGGATGGAGCAACATTCCTGAAAAACCAGGAATGGATGGGACCCATTTTTCAGTAAGATAAAGGGTTTGTCTTCTGGGTCATGAAGAGGGAAGGAGCGTGGGAAGAAGTAAAGATGCAAATATGTAAGTTTTATGGCAGGAAGTTGAAGAATTTTGACCCATGTCTTATATTTATCTATGGGAGGCAAGGTCAAATGGAAAGTAAGGATGAAATGGGGGTCATGCATTTTAGGGAAGAGGTGACAGTTCGAAATAGCTGCCTCAGAGAAGTGAAAGTCGCTCAGTCGTGTCCCACTCTTTGCAACCTAATGGACTATATAGTCCATGGAATTCTCCAGGCCAGAATGTTGGAGTGGGTAACCTTTCCCTTCTCTAGGTGATCCTCCCAACTGAGGGTTCAAACTCAGGTCTCCCGCATTGCAAGTAGATTCTTTACCAGCTGAGCCACAAGGTAAGACCAAGAATACTGGAGTGGGTAGCTTATCCCTTCTTCAGCAGATCCATCCAAACCAGAAATTGAACCGGGGTCTCCTGTATTGCAGGCAGATTCTTTACCAACTGAGCTATCAGGGAAGCTCCCAGAGAAGGGGGAAACATAATAGACTTCCTGGGCATCATTAAAGGCCCAGTTAAAGTTGGGGACCATAAATTAAGACTGTTTCCAATTCAGAGTGATTTTCCCCCTCAATTTACCCAGCAACCCAAGTGCAAGTGTAGAGAAGATAGTAAGTTGAGTTCATTCAGGTTTTGGTCTATGTAGGACTCTATTAGATCCTTACAAGGTAAGACATTGATGATTTTGAGAAAGTAATTGCTTTGAAATGAATGTTATCTTAGCTGGATCATGAAGGAAGTGAAATCAAGGGATTCCTAAGAGATGAAGAGAAAGTTGAGGCATCTGTAAACTGGAAGTTCCTAGGAGGTCTACCAAACGGTATATTGGGATACCTGAATTGAGATAAGGTGAAAAGATGAGGGAGATCATAGGAAATGAAGTAGGCAAGGAATCTGGAAGGCCAGAATGTGGAGTTATTCCACACTGAAGTCACCAAAAATTAAATCACTATCTGGGTTGGACAGAAAGACTGGCTGGCTGGATCTTCAAAGCTAATTTCAGATGTACAGACGGGTGAATCTGTTAAACATATATGTTTATCCACTTTTTTTTTTTAAAGATTCTTTTCCCACACAAGTCATTACGGAGTGTTGACTAGAGTTCCCTGTGCTAATCACCATCTTTGTTGGTTGTCTATGCCACATACAGTAGTGTGCACGTGAAGATCTGATTACAGAAGGAAGGCAGGTTGGAGAGGACACACTGAGTTAGTGCATCTTTGTGCTGTGCTGTGCTTAGTCACTCAGTTGTGTCCGACTCTTTGCAACCCCACAGACTGTAGCCCACCAGGATCTTCTGTCCATGGGGATTCTTGAGGCAATAATACTGGAGTGGGTTGCTGTGCCCTCCTCCAGAGGATCTTCCCAACCCAGGGATTGAACCCAGGTCTCCCACATTGCAGGCAGATTCTTTACTATCTGAGCCACCGAAGAAGCCTAAGAATACTGGAGTGGGTAGCTTATCCCTTCTCCAGGGGCTCTTCCTGACCCAGGAATTGAACCAGGGTCTCTTGCATTGCAGGTAGATTCTTTATCAGCTTCCCTTGACCAGGGAAGCCCAGAGTATCTTTAACCACAGTGAAAAGAATTTACTGCATAGGAAATTTTTCCATCTAAGAAATAGTTGATGTGGGTCTCGGTTTACTTATTCCTTTCCAGATTTGCATTTGAAGGCAGAGGAAAGAGCATTTGGTTCTAGAATTTGTTTGAAGAGAGAGTGTGAGTTCCTTATGAGAAAGCAGAGATGGGATCTCACACATTTTTATATTCACAGCTCTACATTGGTACATTTAATGAAGTCTCCAAATATACCTCGGAGAAGGCAATGGCACCCCACTCCAGTACTCTTGCCTGGAAAATCCCATGGACAGAGGAGCCTGGTAGGCTGTAGTCCATGGGGTCGCTAAGAGTCGGACACGACTGAGAGACTTCCCTTTCACTTTTCACTTTCCTGCATTGGAGAAGGAAATGTCAACCCACTCCAGTGTTCTTGCCTGAAGAATCCCATGGACGGGGGAGCCTGGTGGGCTGCTATCTATGGGGTCGCACAGAGTCGGACACGACTGAAGTGACTTAGCAGCTTAGCAGCCAAAGTTACCTACACTGGTATACTCTATAAAGTCTAACGGAAGGTATAGGGTGACAATGTTAAGGAGAACAATGAGGTAAGACCCCAAGGTAAACATCTTAAGGGAGTGGGGGCTGTATGGAGGCCTGAGAAAGTCTAACCTGGAAGAGGCGGTTAGAAGCAAAGAGGACACAAACCTGCAACTTTTTATGACGTGAAAGAAGAACACGAAGAAGAAAACAGCCTCCACGTGGGTGTCTGAACGGGTGTAGCCTGAATGGGTCAAGTCCATGAAGAGTTTCAGAGCTTACTATCATTGATGTAGACAGAGGTGGTTTGGTGATGAGAGCCCTTACAGGCAGACGAGGGAGCAGGCAGTCTGATGGTGGAGTCTGTGAGAACTGCTGTCTTCCCGACCAGTGTTGGTGGCTGTGTCTCAACAGGAGCCGTTAGTGTAGTAATTAAAGCTCTGAAATCAGCCGAACTGGGGTGGAGTCCAACTTCTGTTATTTGCTGCTCTTGGGAACTTCTCTGCCCTTGGGTTTTTTCAACTCTAAAATGAAGACAATATTGCTTGCTTCAGAGTTGTCTTCAAACTTCTATAACGTTGTGCTTGCCAAACATCATGGTGTCTTCATATAGCAAGTATTTAACAAAGAGTATTGTTATTATCATTATAATTCTGGGTGTATGTGATGCTAGAGTCCCCAAAGAAAGTACGCCCTGTGCATAATGAGATAACCTTTCAGTCAGCCTGGGTGGAGGAAAAGGTGAGGGAGAGAGTTTGCCAAATGGAAAAAATGAAATCATTCAGTAAGTGAGAGCTTTTAACTCAAGCTAGGTCTTTAAACCACGTCAAATGTCAGAGAACCTAACCACCAGAGTGATTTTCCTACTCTTCCTTAATAATGGGTCTGGAAATTCAGGATGATTGAACTTTTCCTTTGTCGACAGGAGCAAAGTGTTTAGAAAGAGGAGCTTCGGGAGAGGACTGTAACTCCCTGAGCTCGTTAAGACGCCCCAGCCATAGTTACGCAGTCCTTTGACTTTTGATTAGAGCTGTACTCTTTTAACAGACGTCTTTGTCCAGATGCAGATACACTATGGTGGTTTCCAAGTAGGAAATAAGGATTGCTTGGAAGTGGAAACTTTCCTGACTTTATTCTTCTGATGAGGGGCCCTTCCTTTGCAGTCACTTGAGTCTTCACATCACGGAGAACACTCTCCTCCCGTCTCTTTACAGCCTCCATCTCCTCCCAGGGGTTTCCAAAAGGAAGCAGCCTGTGCAGCGGGTGCTTTTGCTGCTGGTATGGAAGACAGATGATACAATTTAAAACACAGTCCTCCTTGACCCAATTAAACTCCTGCGCATAACTGTTGAGAGTGTGATCAGTGTTCCCGATGCTTGCTTGTCCCAGGGGCTGCTTCTGTTCCTTCTGAAACTACCGTCTTAGATGTTATTATCATTTTAACTCTGATAGTTTCTGTTCTACTTTTTGTTGCTTATATATATTTACATATTTTCTAACACCCCAAAGCTGTGCTTCAATTTCGACTCAATTTATTTTGTAAATTAATAATATTCCTTTGTCTTATAGTGACTTGAAAGGGGGAAATATCTGTTAGATCCTAGGCTGGTAGAATTTCATAGTTGTTATCCAGTTGCTCAGTCATGTCTGACTCTTTGTGACCCCAGGGATTGCAGGCTTCCCTGTCCTTCACCATCTCATTTACAATCACCGAAAAGGCACAGAAAGTAGACTTTATTTAATGCCCCCAACAACCTCAACACACAGATCATACCGCCGTTTTGAAGGAGGGCATGGTGAAGAGAAAAGATTCATAGTTATAGGCCTGAGTGGATTTTAAAGTCAGATAAGCTGAAAGTTGATTGATTGATGGCTTTACCACCTTCACTCTGTAGAATCTTGAGCCAAATTCTTAACTTCTATGAGCTTCCATTTTCTGTGAACAAAGAGATCTTACAGGACTGAGAGAGGATTGTAATGAGTGTTGGTCTCTTTGTAAATACCAATAAAATAGTGATGCTATTATTTTGGTATTTTCTTACAAACAATTTTTCACATCTGTAGGCATTAAACATCTAATGATTTAAAGACAAAAATTAAGTAAAATTATTTTCCTAAACTAGGCTGCCGTAGTCACATTAACTCCTGCCTACAGTTCACAATGAATCTTTATGTTCTTTGTGTGGAAAAATCTGTTTGATTTCAGCTCTGCCAAGTTCTTATAATGACAAGGAAAAAAAAAAGGTGAAGAGGCAGCAGAGAGAGATGCTTTATGTAGTCTTTGCTGTTGACATTATATATTTCCTCTCCAGCAGAGCACTAACACTGAAACTGGGAATGCGTCATACTCAGAAGGAACCAGACCTGGTCTGGAATTCGCTGGCTCTGAACTGGAAGGGTTAGCTACCTCAGAGTCTTTCATGGGCTGGTTCAAACAGGGTTCTTTGGTTTATTGTTCCCTTTTAAAAGAAGTTCCAGGTAGTAAAGAGGGAAACTGCCATGACGTGTCCGACTTTGGCCCTTGCCCCAGTCATGTTGGTGGAGCAGTGGAGTGCGTGTCTGTGGACCAGATGCATAAGCAGAGGATGGGTTGCAATCTAGACTTTTGATTGAGAAACCTTCTGTGCTGCTTCAGATGTGAGGCTGCTTTCTCCTCCTTTCTTTCTCCTGAGACTGAAACACAGAGGCACCCAGAGCCTCACACAAGACTGACCACGATCAAAGGGTCTTTGTGAAAAGAAGACCATTTATCAACCATGGAGCCACTTTGGCTAAGGATTGAACTGTAGTCACTGTACTGCTTATGGCAAATTTACATCCAAACCCACAGACTCACCTCTGCCAACCAGTTTGCAAGCCTTCACTGGTCCACACCTATGCTGAGCTGGTGTTTGGGGGACTATCCCTAGGTTTCCAAATATTTAATTTTTATTGCATTTGAGGAAGGGAGAGGGGGAGAAAGAAAACTCTTAAAAAGGGATTTTTTTCTTTTTTCAGGAAATTTAGCCAATGTTCCAATGAGCTGTGTTGATGAAATGAAGCAGCTCAAGTGAAAACAAATTGAATTTGGAAAAAAAAAAAAAAATTCTCCACCCAGTGGCAGTTGGAGCTTCCATTCTGAGTTCCTTCTAACTTCCTGGAGCCACGTTTGCTTTGCTGAGCAGACTGAATCATTTAATCTGTCAGCTTCGCTCTGCCCCTGCCAGACCTCACTCAAGGAAAGCTTCCAGAGCCATGGGAGCTCACCGAGGCTGCTGGCTGCCCGAGCCACTCCCTGGAGGCCATGTAGCCACAGCGCAAGTTCGTCTGTCCTAATGCAAGGCTACTCAAAGTCGGGGGAGAGCATTTCTGTTCCCATCCACAAAAATAGATCAAAAGGCTATGATAACAGCGATGATTATTATTTGATTGAGTTCTCCTTGTGCATGGCAAGCACCGTACCAAGAACTTTATATTCATTAATTCATGAGTTCTTCACAGTGAGCTGATGTGGAGAGCAGACATTCTTCTAGCTACACTGATGAGATGCCTTAAACTCTGCTCTGAAGGAGTGAAAATTCTAGAGATGAGGCCAGCCTATAACAGGCCACTGCTGCTGCTGCTGCTGCTGCTAAGTCACTTGAGTCATGTCCGACTCTGTGCGACCCCATTGATGAAAGCCCACCAGGCTCCCCCATCCCTGGGATTCTCCAGGCAAGAGCACTGGAGGGGGGTCACCATTTCCTTCTCCAATGCATGAAAGTGAAAAGTGAAAGGGAAGTCGCTCAGTCGTGTCCGACTCTTTGCGACCCCACAGACTGCAGCCTACCCGGCTCCTCCATCCATGGGATTTTCTAGGCAAGAGTACTGAAGGTGCCATTGCCTTCTTTGATAAGAGGCCACAGGACAGAGTCATGGTGTGGCCAAGTCTAGAGGTACTAAGGAGGAATGACCATATATCTCTAACTCTGGGTAAGAAAGTTCAGTCACTCAGTCATGTCTGACTCTTTGTGACCCCATGGACTGTAGCCTACCAGGCTTCCCTGTCTATCACCAACTCCCAGAGCTCGCTCAAACTCATGTCACTTGCTCAGACTTCTTACTGGGTAAGAAAAGGACCCAGTAAAGGAAGACTTGGGCTTCCTAGGTGGTGCTAGTGGTAAAGAACCTATCTGCCAATGCAGGAGACATAAGAGACACAGATTTGATCCCTGGGTTGGGAAGGTCCCCTGAAAGAGTGCATGGCAACCCACTCCAATAGTCTTGCTTGCAGAAACCCATGGACAGAGGAGGCTGGTGGGTTACAGTCCATAAGGTAGTAAAGAGTTAGACGTGACTGGAGTGACTCAGCACGCACACAAAGGGAGACTGGAAGAGAAGGTAATGTTTGGACAAGAACTAAAGGATAAAAATAAGCTTACCTAAAGAGTCGCTGACAGAGAAACCAGCAGGGTCAAAGGCACAGAGATGAGGACCTGAATGGTGTAGCACAAAGACGGCTGGCGTCTAGTGTCACGCTCATGTCAATTGTAAGGGAAGGAGGCAAAGAATATGAGCGACCAGCAGTATCAGATTTCCCAGCCTCCTTCGTGCTTAGATGAAGCAATATTCTAATTTCCTTTCTGGCCAATAGAATGGAGCAGGAAGCGATGGGCCTGTCTTCCAGGTCTATAATCCTTTTCATGGGTGATCTTTTCTCTCTTGTCTCATATTTTGGCCAACAGAGAGAATTCTGAGAACCCAGAAGAGGGTGACCCACAAGACCAAAGGAAGCAAGGGTTCTGGATTATGGCCTGAAACATCTCACCTCTTTCTCAGCCAAACCACATTAGGTGGCGGCAGGAATGAGAAACAGACTCTTGTGTTATTCTGTTGAAACCTGGAGATTATTTGTTCTAGCATTTTGTCTTCTTTAACTAGTCAGGGAGGTCAGCAAAAAGAAGACAACAACATAGTCCCTGAGAGCTTTGCACAGGGGGAGGAAGAATTTAAGATTTCTCTTTATAGGAATGGGGAGCTGTTAAAGAGCATTTAGCAGTGGAATGCCCAGAGTTTAGTTCAGGGAGTTTGCTCTGGATGCTGTGTGTACAGTGGGTTGGAGCCAGAGGCAAGACAGTGGGAATGGAAAGAGGTATGCTTGGCTAGGTATCTATCTGTACTGCCCTCCAGAGTGTACCTGACTCCTACCTCCTTGTCCTGTTGCTATAGACTGTAGACAGAGTACATAGTAAGGTCCTGTGAAGTTGTGCAGGTATCCACAACTGAAGGAGAAGGCAATGGCGACCCACTCCAGCACTCTTGCCTTGAAAATCCCATGGACGGAGGAGCCTGGTGGGCTGCAGTCCATGGGGTCGCTAAGAGTCGGACACAACTGAGTGACTTCACTTTCACTTTTCACTTTCATGCATTGGAAAAGGAAATGGCAACCCACTCCAGTGTTCTTGCCTGGAGAATCCCAGGGATGGGGGAGCCTGGTGAGCTGCCATCTCTGGGGTCACACAGAGTCAGACAAGACTAAAGCAACTTAGCAGCAGCAGCCATAACTAAAACATCTATGACATTTTGATTCCACTAGTTTGACTTAATATGAATAGAATGTTAGCTTTCTGATTAAGAAAAATAGATAATGCAACAAGCAACAAAGATTTACTGTAGAACACAGTGAACTATAGCCAATATCTTATAAGAGAAAATAATCTGAAAAGTAACATATGTGCATATGTGTAACTGAATCATATTGTTGTGCATCTGAAACACTGTTAAGTCAACTATATTTCATTAAAATGCATATATCAAGAAAAAAATAAACATTTGAAAAGCAATAGCCCAGGCATCCAGTAGCGTAAATGAATGAATTACTTCATCACTGCCAATCACTTCACGCTAACCATGGTGTGTGGTGTTGACACATACCATCTCATTTCAAATTCACCACAGTCCCAGGAGGAAGATATCATCATTGTGATCCAATGGGTAAGGAACCAGTGATTCAGACACCCTGTGCTGCTCTCCTGAAGACCTATAGCCACTAAATTCTAGAGCTGAGCCTTGAACCCTGGCTTCTCTAACTTTAAAGCTCATACTCCTTCCTTACATCCTGCTTGCTCCATAATCTTTAAGTAAGAAGATTTTGGGGTTGAGTTTAATGGTCCCTGTAGTGGGGAATCCCTTTTACTACATGCTGTTAACGTAGCAGCTGCCTGGTATATGTCATGACAGAAAATAGCTTCACTTATCGTAAACTCAATGTGGTTTAGAACAAAGCCCTCAAATATGTGGAGCAAGTTTTTCATTCTACAGATGAGGGAATTGCAGCCTTCAGAAGTGGGGAGGGAAGGGTTACACAGGCTTGCAATATAGTCTCTCCCTTCCTTGGGGACACCCTTGGGGAAGAAATGTGACCTGGTCAAATCTCCTTGTAAATAAGCTATTAAGGGTTCTGGGGAAACCACTGATGGTTTTTATTAGTGGTGGAATTTTTATCTTTGGGCCACTTTTAGCAGCATGTACCTTATCCTTCTAGGATTACTTATAGTAAATAAGCCTGGAAGTCACTGATTCACAGGGCAAGGCGCCCTGAAAAATGTCACGTAAGCTATGCAGTTGCTGGAGTATAAAATGGAAACGTTTCATGACTCAGAGAGCTGGCTTTCATATAAATAATGTGTTGGATGCATCTTTTAGAGACCCATGTGTTAGAGCCTAGGACAGAGAAAGTCCTAATGTGGCAAGAAAGTCCCCGGGAAGTGGGATTGTCTGTTTCAGTCTCTCCCCTCTTTCCTGTGCCTTGTGATGACTTGTAGCTTAGAAATGATCTGAAAGCTTGATACTTGGTAAGATATTTGCTTCTTGTGAATCTAATTTGAAAATCTAACATTAGTGTTATGTCTAAAAGGTACTGTCTGATCCAAAATCACAGAGTTTGGCAGCAATGGAAGATACAAACTTGGACCTCTTGTCTCCTATATTCCAGACCACTTAAATGCTGAGGTTTCTTCTGTTTTTGCATCGTCTTCATGACTTCGAATGCTGATGATAATGATGGGGATGGGGATGGGGATGACACAGTGATGGTACAGCAACTACCTTTGAATAAATACCAACTACTTATCACATGTGGAGAAGGGCATGGCGACCCACTCCAATAGTCTTGCCTGGAGAATCCTATGGACAGAGGAGCCTGCCAGGCTACAGCCCATGGGATCGCAAAGAGTCAGACATGACTGAGCGACTCACACACACACACACACACACACACACACACACACACACACGTATCAGATGGGTTTCTGTGTCATCCAGTGGTAAAGAACCCACCTGCCAATGTAGGAGATGCAGGTTGAATCCTTGCATTGGGAAGATTCCCTGGAGGAGGAAATGGCAATACACTCTTGCCTGGGAAACCCCATGGACAGAGGAGCCCGGAGGGCTGGACTCCACGGGGTCACAAAGAGTCAGAAATGTCTTGTGACTAAACAACAACAATAACATATCAGACACAATGCTTTGTGTGAATACATATAAATACAGTGTGAACAATGCAAACACATATAAAAACTTACAATTCATGCAAGACAAGTATGTGTAGAGCTTTCATTGGATTCAACCTTATGAAACTTCCAAGATTGAACCCACCAAGCAGCAATTTCATATGGTTCCACCTAATACGTGGTCAGGTCATCTAAATTAGCCTCTCTGAAGATCTTCAGTCTTAACCATATGAGGGAGCCTAATATATAAAAATAAAAAGCAAAAATACTCCAGGAAAAGGGAGCTTCTACTGTAAGGGCCCCTAGGAGGGAACCAATCTGGAAATCTGGAAAATCGAAAGAGGACTGACCCAACGGGGGCAGAGTGAATGAGACAGACCGACAGGAGTCAAGTTTAGACACAGAGGCAAGAACAAAGCCACTGCGCTTTATAGGCAGAGCTAGAGAAGTTGGCTGGAGTGATAGCAATGGGGGTGGAGATAACTCCTTAGATATGGGATTAGTGTGGTCGCTTCTGACAGGCAGAGGTTCCCCATGCTCCCAGGAAAGCCTCATCAGGAAAGCTCTTGTTAATGTCTCAGCGCATGTTTGCTAGCAACCTCTCAGCTTAGAGAAGCCTGTGGAAGCAGACAGAGGTTGCACTCGCTTACTTTGATGTATGGCTTGTGCATAAGATATTGCATCTTTATTTTCTCTTTTGTCTCAGAGAAGGATTTGCTTTGGGCGGGTGGGGGACTTGACAGGAAACCCTTATGGGGAGTCTGTCTTTGGTGTAGGAGAAGCTGGAGACTGGAATTCATATACTCTTTTCCAGAAAATGAAACCCCTTCCGGGTCCAGAGATAATTAGACAAAAGTCTCACGGTTGCAGTAAGCAGAAAGGGGCTATGATGGGCAGATTCTTGGCATAGCTGTTCAGGATACACAAGGGCTTATCCAGGGACCAGGAGAGTAGGGGCCACTGAGGGAAACTGGCTAAGGATTAATTGAATGATGAGGAGAAGGATGAGGAGGAGAGGAAAGGGAGGCAGGGGTCTGGGACAGCGCCCGGTCTGGCTTTGTAGGCCAGTTCCCTAACAACGCGTTCTGGGGGAAGTCAGGGGCTTGACTGAAGCTTAATTCAGATTCTCTGAATGTGCCTTAAGGAGACAGACTAAGAAATGATCCGCTGAAATGCAACGGGAAGCAAAACTTGGCAAGAGCACAGTGGCAAATGAGCTAAGAATATGGGGGGATATCCTGCCAAGACCCCCTTCCCCCCAGGACCACCCTCAGCGTATCCGGAGAAATCAATCAATTGGACGGGACTGCATGGCTCCCACAGAACAGCAGTGGGGGACCCCTGTGAGGGTTGGGGGGTCTTCCATTTACAAACAGGATTTGGGTCTCAACAGAGCATTAAGACGGGTCAATGGAGGCACAGGGGATGAGTTCAACATCCCTTAACATCCTGTGGGCGACTCAGTGGTGCCAAGTGCTATGCCCACTGCTGGACTATGCCCAAGGAATTCTAGCCCTGCCTCCTACTTCGTGTGAAGGCCCTTGAGCTGAGACGTGACATGATTTCAATGTCCCACCACAGTGGGGAAATTTGTAAGAACGTTGCAGAGAGTTCACAAAATTCATCAAGTTTACAGACCATTCCCTGCCCTTGCTCTCATTTCCCTGCACAGGCTCTTTCCTCCCTTGGGTATTCTCAGTACTCTTCTCTGAATGTCTAGCTTGATAGACCCATGATCCACTCAGGAGGTTACTTCCCCATGAATGTCTTCCTATGGGCCACTCATGGGGTCATCTGCTAGGTTCATCAAGATGAAAGGTTGGGCACATCCCTGGTTGGCACAGTGGATAAAAACCCACCTGCCAATTTATGGTGCATGGGTTTGATCCCTGGTCCCAGAAGATTCCACTTGCCACGGGCAACTAAGCCCATGGACCACAAGTACTGCAGCCGCGTGTTCTAGGACCTGCAAGCCACACTGCCTGAGCCTATGGGCCACAGCTCCCCAGGCCCGCAGGCTCTGGAGTCCATGCCCCACAGCAAGAGAAGCCGCTGCAGTGGGCTGCCCGGGCACCGCAACCCAAGTTGTCCTTGCTCACTGAGACTGGGGAAAGACCTCACAGCTGCAAAGACCCAGTGCAACCACAAGCAAATAAGTAAGAGTCTGAAAGATGAAAGGTCAGAAGGAACCTCATACAGATCATCTCCTTTTTATACATTCAATTTCTTCCTGCAACTCTCATCAATTTTATAAGCAAATTTATACCCCCCCATCTCTTTACAGTCTCCAAAGTGCTTTACCCAATATATATATATATATATATATATACACACACACGTATATATATATACACACATATATACACACACACACATATATATATACACATATATATAGTGCATATATATACATATATATATAGTGTATACATATATGTATATATATATATCTGCATCTCACTCTAATTTTGTGAAGCAGCTATTATTATCCCCAGCTGACTGGTGGTGAGGAAACAGGTTCAGAGAGGGCAAGATCTGCCCAAAGTCACACAGCAGGTTTCACACATTTCCTAGTTTCCATCTAGCTCATTTGCCCCAATTCAATGCTGTCTTCAGTATCTTCTTCTCTTAATCTGGCATCTCAGTGCATAAAATAGGACAAAATAGTAGTCTCTGTTCCCACTTCTGTCCAAATGTGGATCCAGGCTGTAGTCCATTTTCCTTTATTTCAGCTGAGACAAACTCTCATCTGGAAAATATTTATTTCTTAACATTTCCAGGCTCATTGACTGCCCCCTCCAACCTCACACATTTTGATCCAACAACCCTCTCCCCCACGACTATTCATAATGATAAAAGAAAACAAACAAAAACGGTCATTTCACACTACTGTCTGTTCCTTTGCAAAAGTTCCCTTTCCTATTCCAATTGCCCTCCCCAGCTTTTGACTTAGAAAATTTCTACTCATCCTTCAAGCGCCAGGAATACTACCCTTGACTTCCAAGCCTGTTGCATGGGTCATCTCAGTTCTCACAGCCCCATCTCTGTGTTTCTTCCATCATAGTGCATATCAGACTATTCACATGCCTTATCTCCTTCTCTGGCTCAGGAGCCCCTGAAGGCAGGGTGTTCCTATCTTTAGCATTTTACAGATTTTGACCCACACTAGCAGGTGTTCAGGAAATATTTCTTGTCCTGATCAAAAATCACAAACCACACAGAGATAGTTACATTTCTAGGCAATCAGTTTCCTATAAGTAAATAACCATTTTCTTGCTTCCAGAAACAATTGCATTGGCCTTTTCTTTGAATCTTACGTACAATAAAATACATAGTTCTGAATATTCAGTTAGATGAGTTTTGACTTCTATATATATCTTGGTAACCATCATCTCAAATAAGCGTAGACTATTTCCACCTGTTTTCTTCCTTACTTTCAGTCTACAAGAACAGTCTTCTAAACACCTTGGCCAGAGCTAAGAATTCTAGTTTTAAATTCGTATCTCAATGTGAGCTGTCCTTTACAGGTACAAATCTTGGCCCAAGAGACATTGATGGCTGCAGTGAACTGGCAGGATCATGGTTGAAGCAGTGGATGGCATCACTCTTCTGAGCAGAAATGGCACATCTGTAATGTATAGTTGGCTGAATAACATTTTATATTCACCGTCAGTGGTCAATACAAAACCCTCCCTTCTACTGGTATAAGCAAAGAAGTCCCTAGGAATCCAGATCAGCTAGGAACAGATAATGGAGCCTAGGGTCTTAAATCATCCTTAGGCTTGTGGCCTGGTTTTCATTTGGTCCTGGAGAATGTCTTTTCCTTCCATGGACTGTGAGCCAATGTTTCTTTTCCTGCTGATTTATGACCTCCTATAAATTAACAGAGGCCTTTCAACTGGGAACCTCACATCCCAAAAGCATGAATCTTCCATACATAATTCCTCCCAAAGGATGCCAGAGTTAGCTCTCAATTATGTATAATGATGGAGGTACACGGTGGCCGAAACGATACAAACACTACTTATATTCCAATCGGAACAGTCTCACCAAGTCCTAGGAAGGGAACAGTCAAATTTGCATCCCAGAAGCATAAAAGTTTTGCCTGCTCAGGGCAGGGGAAGGAGTTTTATTCACCTTTAGTTATAGTAAATATTGGTTTATTGAATATCTCCCATGAGATGAGAGATACAGAGACAAAAGAACATGCTGTTCCTCTTCAAAGGATTCTCGGTTGTGTAGATGGACGTGTCTATAACTGTAAACAAGCTAAGTTTTCCACTTATTTGAAGATGATTTTTACCAATATTTTAGTGGTTCAGGCATCCAAATCATAATGGCATGGAAAAAAAGACACTAAATTATAATTTTATTGTCTGGTACCAGATTTCTTTGATTCATTTCTTGTTTTCTTCTAACATTCACCAAGTGTCACTAGGTAACAGATGCTATGCCGGGAACCAGGAATAATGTCATGGAGAAGAGGTGGTCTTTACCCATGGGGTACATAACCATGGCAGCTGAGGATTTGTGGGCTATGTGTCAGTAGGACACAGGTGTGGGGGGAAACAGAGAGTCAATGTTCAAGGTAGAGAATTCACTTATGGGTTGTATCTCTCTTAAGCTGATTTTTTTCCTTACTGAGAAAGGAAAAATGGGTTGTAGTAGACAAATCTAAAGACTAGGGGCCAGAAAGCCCGTTGTCTACTTTCTGATCGTCTTCCCATTAGCTGGTGATTTGATAAAAGCCATTTGAACTCTTTGCCCCAATTCCTCCATAAGTACAATAGGGGCAAAACTTACCTTAGGAGTTGGAAGTTCTGTGTGCATGTGTATGTGTGTGTGTGTTAAATAAAGAGAGTTCCAGAAAAACATCTACTTCTGCTTTATTGACTATGCCAAAGCCTTTGACTGTGTGGATCCCAATAAACTGTGGAAAATTCTGAAAGAGATGGGAGTACCAGACCACCTAACCTGCCTCTTGAAAAATCTGTGTGCAGGTCAGGAAGCAACAGTTAGAACAGGACATGGAACAACAGACTGGTTCCAAATAGGAAAAGGAGTACATCAAGGCTGTATATTGTCACCCTGCTTATTTAACTTCTATGCAGAGTACATCATGAGAAACACTGGTCTGGAAGAAACACAAGCTGGAATCAAGATTGCCAGGAGAAATATCAATCACCTCAGATATGCAGATGACACCACCCTTATGGCAGAAAGTGAAGAGGAACTAAAAGCCTCTTGATGAAAGTGAAAGAGGAGAGTGAAAAAGTTGGTTTAAAGCTCAACATTCAGGAAACGAAGATCATGGCATCCAGTCCCATCACTTCATGGGAAATAGATGGGGAAACAGTGGAAACAGTGTCAGACTTTATTTTGGGGGGCTCCAAAATCACTGCAGATGGTGACTGCAGCCATGAAATTAAAAGACGCTTACTCCTTGGAAGAAAAGTTATGAGCAACCTAGATAGCATATTCAAAAACAGAGACATTACTTTGCCGACTAAGGTCCGTCTAGTCAAAGCTATGGTTTTTCCAGTGGTCATGTATGGATGTGAGAGTTGGACTGTGAAGAAGGCCGAGCGCTGAAGAATTGATGCTTTTGAACTGTGGTGTTGGAGAAGACTCTTGAGAGTCCCTTGGACTGCAAGGAGATCCATTCAGTCCATTCTGAAGGAGATCAGCCTTGGGATTTCTTTGGGAGGAATGATGCTAAAGCTGAAACTCCAGTACTTTGAACACCTCATGCAAAGAGTTGACTCATTGGAAAAGACTTTGATGCTGGGAGGGATTGGGGGCAAGAGGAGAAGGGGACGACCCAGGATGAGATGGCTGGATGGCATCACTGACTCGATGAATGTGAATCTGAGTGAACTCCAGGAGTTGGTGATGGACAGGGAGGCCTGGCGTGCTGCGATTCATGGGGTCGCAAAGAGTCAGCCACGACTGAGTGACTGAACTGAACTGAACTGACTGTACAATTCATTCTTCCACACATTCACCACTCACATATTCATTGCTACTTTGTTTATCCTTCAAAGTAGTTTTTTGTAGCTGCTGTAACACATTACTGCTAACTTGGTGACTTAAAACAACAGAGATCTATGACCTTATAGTTCTAGATGCCAGAAGTCAAGAATCATATCACTAGGCTAAAGTCTAGGTCAGCAGGGAAGGCTCCAAGGGGAACCTTGCCTCTTCCAGCTTCGGATGGCCACCAGCATGACTTTGCTTGTGGCCACATCACTTCAGTCTATATCTTTGTGGTCACATTGCCTTGTCCTCCTCTCTGTGTGATTTCCTTCTACCTTTCTCTTGTAAGGATCCTTATGATTGCATTTAGGGCCTACCCAAATAATCCAGGGTAATTCGTCCATCTCAAAATCCTTAACTTTATTACATTTGCAATATCCTATTTTTGCCATACAAAGCAATATTACAGGCTCCCAAGATTATTATATCATTTGTGGTGATGTGTGTGTGTTCAGTTGTGCCTGACTCTTTGAGACTGTACAGACCGTAGCCCACCAGGCTCCTCTGTCCAGGAGATTCTCCAGGCAGGAATACTGGATTTGGTTGCCATTTTCTCCTCCAAGGGATCTTTTCACCCAGGGAAAGAACCTGAGTCTCCTGCATCTCTTTGCATTGGGAGACAGACTCTTTACCACTCAGTCACCTGGAAAGCCCAAGATATCTTTTACAGGGCTATTATTCAGCCTACCATGTCCTGCATTTGTGTGCTTGCTTGGGATTTGGGGGCCTCTGTGGTGGCTAAGATGGTAAAGAATCTGCCTGCAATGCAGGAGACCTGAGTTCAATCCCTGGGTCAGGAAGATCAGTCCAGTATTCTTGCCTGAGAAATCCCATAGACAGAGGAGCTTGACAGGTTACAGTCCATGGGGTTACAAAGAGACTCACAGGACTGAGCAACTAATACTTTCACTTTCACTTTGGCACTTTGAGAGTGGGTAAAATATATGGATTAAGTGTATGGGCTTTGAAATCAAAAGGGCTTGTTTTTGAGTACTATCTCTGCCACTTCCTAGCTGTGATTTTGGGCTAAGTTACTTCCACTTTAATAAATGGACCGCATGAGTAGTTGATACCTCAGCTCAGGGTATTAATCCAGTTATTTGACAGATACCAGAAATTAACAACATTAGGTGCTCATGGTCTAGAGTTAAAAGTTTTTTTCTCTCCTACTGGAGAACTCAAGATCTGGTTGAGAAAATATAAAATAAAGAGTTTCAATGACGTTCAATGACTGCTATTAGCAAGGGAAGGTCGTGGCTGTGGGAACCCAGATTTGGGCCACATATTCTGCAGGATCTAAAGGAATTGGAGGAAACTTGACGGATGAGAAGTTGTTAACCTAGAAGGAGAAAAAGAATGCAGGTGGAGCAGCATGTGCAAAAAGGGGGCGTGGTAACAGATGAATGGTTAAAGAAAACGTGGTAGATATATGCTGGAATACTACTCAGCCGTAAAAAAGATAGAAAATGCTAATTGCCGCAACACAAACGCAACTGTGAACTTATCTACAGAGTAGACAGAGACTCACAGACATAGAGATCAGACCTGTGGTTGCCAAAGCGGATGGAGAGAGAGAGAGGCATGGACTGAGTATTTGGGGTTGGTAGATAAAGACTATTACATGTAGAGTGGTTGCACAACAAAGTCCTACTACACAGCCCAGGGAACTGTGACCAATCTCCTGGGATAAACCATAATGGAAAAGAATATTAAAAAATAATGTATGTATGCAAGAAACTGAGTCACTTTACTGTACAGTGCAGACTGACACAACATTACACATTAACTATGCTTCAATTAATAAAAAACTTTTAAACATCGATAAAAAATTTAAAACTTCTGTTTAGTAAGAGAACTGTTAAAAAAGGTGGAAAAAAACGTGGACACGGTAAAAGGCGAGGTTTACTGGGGAGGGATATAGAATCTGGGCAGCACTGGAGAGGTGCCAGGGGCTGGTTCATGTGGGGCCACTAGTACCAGGGAGGGCCTGCCTCTTGGGCACGCAGCCTGTGTGGATGCCAACGCCCTGCACTTAAAAACGTCTTGTGCCTTGCTTAATGCTACGCTCTTGCTGTCTTGAAATGCCTAATAATTTTTAAACAAGTTCTGCATTTTCACTTTGCATGGGGCCCTACAAATTCTGTAGCCAGTCCTGGTGCCAAGAAAAAGAGTGTAAGCTTTTGCCTAAGGACAAGAGCTTCCTCTTCAAGGATTTTAAGCAGAGGAGAACAGAATCAGATGTCAGTTTTAGAAACGTTGGTCACAGGTTGTTTCTGGGGAGAACGATGGATGGGATGTCAGTGGAGAGGCTCTGGTAACAGTTGAGGTTAGAGGGTCTGGTCTAAGGCTGGGAGAACAGGATGAAGGCAACATGAGAGTTGATATATTTAGTGAGCAGAAGCAGTGGTAATTGGATGCTGAAGGTAAAGGCAGCGAGAAAATCAGGATCATTCTCACGTTTTTAGCTCAAATGATGGAGTGAGGCAGGACCACTGATGGGACAGGGAACCAGGCAGCAAATGGCAGCAAATTCCCTGTGGAATCAAGCTACTGAGTTGCCAAAGATTGCATAGCCCTCCCCCTCTTCCCCTCCCAGCTCCTCTCCCCTAAATCTCTCTTCTCCTTGTCTATCTCCCTTTCCTCTCCCTCCTCCTTCTTTCTTTTGTGGCGCTGGGGAAATCCAAGCAAGCCAGGAGGAAAAAGTGAGACAGATTTCAGACTTTACAAAAAGTGTCTTTTCCTTTCTGTCCCCCAGACAGCTTTCAAACTGCCAAGAGCTTTCCCATCTCGTGGTCTTTTTTCTGCATATCTGATCCCTCTGACTCTAAGACTTTATGTGACTCTTAATACCTTCACCTCTCTCCCCATGTCCATGCTTTTCCATACTTACCACATACACACGCATAGACACTCAGCTCACTTCTGTCTTTAGTCTCTGGGCTGTCTCACTGACAAGTCCTTGGGAAAGTCTTCACTGGTTTTAAGCACTGCCTCCAACTCCACTCCTGCAACATGGACACACACTCACCTGTGTGAAAGCACACAGTTCTTTCTCTGCTATACGCTTCCCTGATTTCCTGTCCCTTTAACTTTTTCAGCATTGCCACAACTACAACAAACGTGTAAATGATTGTCTGTGTCATGCCCCTTCTCTTCCATCAATCTATTAATATAAACATCACAGACAAAAACCATGACTCCTTTGCTTATTGGGTCACACAACTTGGAAAAGAGTAAGAAATAAATGAATGTTTCCTGAATGCGGCAATATACCTGAATGAATGACTGATGAATGGAGGTGGTAGATTATAATGATGATAGCCGGATGGCTTCCTCAGCTCCTTGGGAGGCTTGTGTACTCTAACCCTGTAAAACGGGGGTCTCTGGTTAGAAAGATCTAAGATTAGCACCTCTAAAAATGAAATATTAGAAGACTTAATGACAGCAAGAATTGCATATTGATCAGCACTTTACAGTTTATAAACAGCTTTTACTAGAAGTATCTCATACACTTAATTAAAGTTTGTGTGCCTGGCAAATAGTAAGGCCAAACTGAACCTTTGGAGTTTGGAGCAGAGAAAGGTTTTATTGCAGGGCCATGCAAGGAGATAGCAATGGCACCCCACTCCAGTACTCTTGCCTGGAAAATCCCATGGATGGAGGAGGCTGGTGGGCTGCGGTCTATGGGGTCGCACAGAGTCAAACCCAACTGAAGCGACTTAGCAGCAGCAGCAGCAGCAGCATGCTTACTATAGTGGCTCAGTTGTAAGTAATCCTCCTGCCAATCCAGGAGATGCAGGTTTGATCCCTGGGTCAGGAAGACCCCTGAAGAAGGAAATGGCAACCCACTCCAGTGTTCTTGCCTGGGGAATCCCAGGGATGGGGGAGCCTGGTAGGCTGCCGTCTATGGGGTCTCACAGAGTCGGACATGACTGAAGCCACTTAGCAGCAGCAGCAAGAAGACAAGGTGGCTCGTGCCCTGAAAAGCCTGCTGCTCCCCAAGGATTTCAACAAAGCATCTTTAAAAGTCAGGTCAAGGTGGGGATTCACAGGATTCCTGATCAGATCCTGCACGGTTTTCTGACTGGCTGACTTGAGGGAACAGGGTGTGTCACAGAGGTTAACTTTATCAGTCCTTGGGCTCCAAGAGGCCTGCGGCTGTGACCTCAAGGTTATCAAGCAGTTAGCATTTGGTGGGGGACTGGGGGAGAAGAGTGGGTTCACATCTGCAAAACAAGGCAGGCAATTTGCATAAAATACTGTGATCTAGGTACTTCAGAGAGGAGTTAAAGCAGGAGACATGCAGGAAAGGCCCCATAGGGCCCTGCTCGGTTACAGTGTGATTTACTCAGCAGTGCTGAATCAGAAGAATTCATATCTCCATTTGCAAATGGGGCAAAGGAGACTTGGGAGTTGGTGTAACTGCCTAAGGTGTCACCAAGGCCAAGTAGCAGAATCAGTGTTCACATCCCTATGGATTTCAGTCTGCAGCCTGTGTTTACCCTGCACACCTTAACACTGCTGAGGTGGCTAAGTGTTCACCAAGCTCTGTGTCAGGCCCTGAGCTGTGGACTCTGCCTGCAGAGATGGATCTGATTGTGCAGGGAGAGATAAATGGACCAGTAGGCAGTGTGGACACATACTCAGTGAGAAAGAAGCCCCATGGAGAGGACCACTGCGTCCGCTCTGGGGTCGGCTTGGCTCGGCATCTGGGGCCGGAAGACACGGAGCCAGGGCAGGCCAGTGGCTTCTGGACTAATCCCTGGTGAGCCTGGGTGGCAGGGCATTTGAGGAATGATCTCAGAGACAGACTGGGGAGAGTCTTAGCCCTGCTCACTCCCTGCTGACAGTCAGCTCCTGGGCTGCCCGCTCACTGCGGGGAGAGGGGGCGGGGGGCGGGTGGAATGCCAGAGCTGCCCTGGTTTTCAGTCCTTCCATGGCCTTTTGCCTTCTTTCCAGCCCTCTCCCCTTTGCTGGCATTTTCTCTTCCTGGAGCCTCGTCACAGGCTTCATTCTTTGCCCTCAGTTTTGAGTAAAGAAAACAGCTGACATGGTTTATGGCGCTGCTCCCATAAATTAGAAGAGAAGGAAAATGTGATAAAAAAATATAAATTCATAAGAGAAAATAATATGAAAAAGAATATATATATATATGTACATATAACTGAATTACTTTGCTATCCACCAGGAACTAGCCCAGCACTGTAGATCAACTATTCCTCAATTAAATAAATTTAAAACAAATTAAAAAATTAAAGGTAAAGCCACATGAGACTTCCCTGTAGCTAAATGGCAAAGAATCTGCCTGTGAGGAAGGAGACCAGGGTTCATTCCCTGGGTTGGGAAGTTCTTCTGGAGAAGGGAATGGCAATCCACTCCGGTATTCTTGCCTGGAGAATTCCATGGACAGAGAAGCCTGGTGGGCTACAGTCTGTGGGGTCGCAAAGGATCGGACACAGCTGGGTGACTTACACGTACGCACAAAACCACACTGACCCCAAGAGAAGTAAAGGCCGATAGCGGGATGCCATTCAGCGTGGTTGTGCCTTTCCAAGTGTGTGAACGGTATTTGAAGTAGAATGATAAGATCTGTTACAGAGAAAGCAAATTTTTTCATTCATTCATGCTGCTGCTACTGCTACATTGAGCAGGGCCAAGCGCATGTCTTTGGAAAAGGGCCATAATCTGGTGTACCTCCCCACTCACTGGGCTTCCCCTATGGCTCAGTGGGTAAAGAATCTGCCTGCCTTGCAGGAGATACAGGAGACACTGGCTTGATTCTTGGGTCAGGAAGATCCCCTGGAGGAGGAAGTGGCAACCCACTCCAGTATTCTTGATTGAAAAAATCCCATGGACAGAGGAGCCTGGCAGGCTACAGTCCACGGGGTCGCAAAGAGTCGGACAAGACTGAGTGAGTGAGCATGCATATCCTACGCACCACGTAAGGATGATCATGGTAAATTACTTCATTACCTTGAGGCTTTGTTTTACCCTCTATAAGGTGAGGATAGTAGTACCTACACTATGGGGTGATTGGAAGAATTAAATCAAAGAATATACGAGAAGTGTTTGGTCCAGCATCTGCCTTAGGATTGCTTTTTGCTTAAGAGGAGCTGTTCGTATGATCTTTCATTCAGCTCACATGGACTCTGATCTGGGCACCAGAGGGAGAATATACAGATAAGTCACAGACCTTGGTCTCAAAAACGAGTTTAAAAGTAAAGAAAGATACATGAAAACAGGTATCCGATGAGTTAGAAGTACTCCTTGAGCTATAAAAATGACCAAGATCTTTGAGAGCATGGAAGAGAATGAGATGTTTCTGAACTGTGGGATGGAGGAAGTCAGAAAATCCTTTGCAGGGGGAGAAACGAGTTGAAGTTCTCTGTTAGAGACGTGGATCAGGGGACCATCCTACACGAGGCTACAGAGGTATCTGGTGACTCAGTCAGTAAGGAGGCTTCCTGACCATGACCCTTTATCAACCTGATGCATTTTAGAGACTGGTTTGGGCTGGGGAGAGAACTTGGACTATCATGGATGACTGATATGAAATGAAGCTATCAGAGCGTTTAAGAGAAACCTGGACTTCACTGCTTTACTGACTAGTTGTGCCATTTGGGGTGACTTACCTTACATCTATGGATCTCACTTTCATCATTTGCAAAATAGTGGAATTAGATACCAGTTTCCTAGAGTTGGCTCAACATTACAGGCACAGCAGTATTCCAGAAGCAGGTTATGTGGTGAATGATGTGTGTGTGTGTGTGTGTGTGTGTGTGTGTGTGTGAGAAAGGGGGTGAGAGTAAGTTTGTGCATATGAGTTGGCATTTATTGAGTGCTTACTCTTTATGGTAGAAACTATGCTAATTATTATGTGAGCACGATCATGTGAAATGAAGTCCATTTTACAGATGGGAAAATAAAACTTTAAGGAGGTCAAATACTTTGTCTTAGCTCATAAGGCTAGAAAATGGCAGAGCCAGTTGGCTTGATGCAAATGCCTATAAGTATTAATTGTCCTTTTAATACTCAGTCCAGTGCATGCTGCCTGTCTTGGCTACCCTCTTAACACGAAACCCAGTCAGAATTAGAGACCCTTTGAAGCATGAAGTCCCCAAAATAGCAGGTTGCGTCTCTTGGAGGAGAAGGGGCCACACCCGAAGCTGGCTCCAAAGCCTCGGGGGGAGGAAAAAGAAGGGAGGAGAAGAGACTTTACCCAAAAAGGTGACATATGTTTTCCAGGAGATGCCTCTGGAGACGGGATGGAGATTCTGAGTGCGGTGGTTTTAAACGTTTCATTCAATCTTTCATTCTTGCTTCAGGCCTGGGCAAGGCTGGATTGTCGAGTCCAAAGCAAAAATGGAAAAAAATAAAGAAAAGGCTTTGCACTAGAGATCCAAGGAAATCATTGCACTGTGTCTGTTTCACATGGTGCTGCCTGCGTAAATGAGCAAACCAGATTCCACAGCCTTGGTTCCCTGAGAATCGAAGGGGCGGATCCTGAATAGGGAAGCTGTAGGGAGAGAGAAAGAGGTTTGGGAAAATATGGGCTTTAGCTTTGAGAAGATGGGATTGACTTTGCACAATGGATTTGCTGAATTGCACTGCTCGATTGCCCACTGTTTGAATGGTACTGTGTGCTCTGCCTGGAGCTGGGCACTGGAGGGATCCTACAGGAGCGGAATAGACAGCTTTTAAGTGGTATGATAGTGGAGTTTGTCCAACATACAGAACTAGCACAGAGAAGGGCATGATGAAAACTAACTCCAGGTCGGTTTTCTCCCCTTGAAGCTCTTGTTGTAAACACTGGGGGAAATCAGTCTTTTCAAAATGATTCCTTTCACTGAAGGAGGCTGAGTAAATATAAAGATTCATAGCAAGATGATGTGAGCCAGGGCACCTGTTTCTTAAGAACCACACTGGCAAGCTCAAGTTTCCATCTGCCCTTTGCTGATCGCAGGCATGCCTACCATCTGTCCCTTACATACTCACTCTGACTTTTCTCCAGCTGGAAGCAGAGCAGTGGGATTTATAAGGGCACTGAGGTTTCTTTCCAATATGAGTTTCCCTCACCATCTATGATATTGTTCAGCCCATATTCTGTCACATTCAAAAAATTATTAGAAAGAAATAAGCAAAAAAATGTTCTTAATACAAAGTCTGTTGTGCATTCAAAGAAGAGATTTTGGTTTAAAGATTAGAAAATCCTTCCTTTAAATCTGAAAATAACAACACAAATAGAATGGAAGACTGAAGGAGACAGAAAATCTACTCTTTCTTCAGTG
This sequence comes from Ovis aries, assembly GCF_016772045.2. NCBI lineage: Eukaryota > Metazoa > Chordata > Mammalia > Artiodactyla > Bovidae > Ovis > Ovis aries. The sequence goes on along the minus strand of NC_056055.1, from coordinate 8,419,773 downwards.
AAAGTGGCAATAGCTATGGCCCCAAACCACACACTTTGATGTATTCCTATCTGAAATCTGGGTGTGGCAAAGGTATGGATGCCTAGAATATGTGTGACTTCCTAAACCTGGAACTGGGTGCAGATTTTCCTAGAAGTGTCAAAATCCTGAAAAGTATATTTGAGCAGGATACAGTTTCTATTAAATTGTTTTAATGTTTCTATTGAATCATTTTCTTTAATTTTATACAATATTTTCTTATGTAATTTTTTTACAACCTTGTCCTTGACTATGGATTTTCTGGATTTGAAAAATGTTCTTAATACAAAGTCTGTTGTGCATTCAAAAAAGAGATTTTGGTTTAAAGATTAGAAAATCCTTCCTTTAAATCTGAAAATAGCGACAAAAATGGAATGGAAGACTGAAGGAGACAGAAAATCTACTCTTTCTTCAGTGAAGAAATTGTTTTCTTCACTATGGATTTTCTCAAATCCAGAAAAATGATTTTCTGACTAAGCAGGAGAATTTAAGATTGTGGGCAGCCCAGGAAGAAGAGGCTCAATGCTGCGGGAAAGCTCTTGCCCAAAGGCAGGCTCTGTGCACTGGCATTTGGAGTTGTTTACGGTTTAGCCCACCTTCCTTCCCCATCTGGTCTTGCCATTCCATCTCTGAGAAAGGAACTGAAGGGAGGAGTGACTGTGAAGGTCACCAGCTCACAAAGCAGAAGGTTTGTGATGTACAGGGTTTAAATGGGAACCTCTCTGATCTCCCAAATACCTAAAACAGAAGGAACAGGAACGGGCACCTGTCCTCCAGCAATGGAAATGTTAAATTTGGTGAAGTGTTCTGGAAAATTAGCAAAATAAAACTTCTGTCACTCCTTCCAGTTTTTACTTTTGCACCCCTCACCATGCACAGTAATTGTCCAGCTAATACTTTGTCACATTCAAAAAATTATCAGAAAGAAATAAGCATAAAAATCTGTGCATTTATATAATAGTCAAAGACATGGGTGGGAGAAAGGGACATATATTTCTAGGGAAAGAGTTCAAGCAAATAGCTTTTCAGTTCTGAATAATTTCAAGGGACTTTGTTATCTTAATAACTTTCTTACATAAAAAAATGAACTATAAACTGAAAAGCAAAAATTTTAGTAAAAATTAAATCATCATCAAAGGGCAAAAAAGCTCAAGAAATAACTGAAGAAAAATGTAAAGTGTCACTGAGATTAAAGTCACATGAAAAGTTTCCAAAGTTAAGCAAACTTAGATGTAAGCATAGTCAAGGACAAGGTAGTAAAAAAATTACATAAGAAAATATTGTATAAAATTAAACAAAATTATTAATAGAAACATTAAAACAATTTAATAGAAACTGAATCCTGCTCAAATTTTTATATTGAATGATGAACACAGATCCTAGCAACTTTATTATATTCCAATGCTACTACTACCACTGTTACTAATACTGATAATAATAGAAATAATATGGAAGGAAAATGTTCAGGTTTGCCTTACACTTTTCCACAGCAAACACTCAGAAGACAGTGGAATAGTGTTCATAAAGTTTGGAGGGAAGAAAACTGGACTCATTAATTTTATATCCAGCTGTAGTTTGTCCTTGGAATATTAAGTTACTAGACCTGCATCCTCAAATATGCAGAAATTCTATGTACAACATGCCTAAATCAGCCTTGGAATTAAAGAACAGACACGAGACAAAGAAAGGCACTCAATGGAAAGATGACATTTAAAAACTTAGAAGTAGAGAAGTCGTAGTGAAAGAGATTGATGATGAACTTTACATCCATTTAGATATAGAACCAATATTAATGACTACATGTTCTTGTTACCTAGCAGAAAAATATTATAAAATTTGCCAATGATAAATAATGTTTAAAATTAGAAATTGGAGAAAGCAAGGATTCAAAAATAGCATTTAGGGTGGAGGCATGTAATTTGTAAAAATGTCTCCAATTATAATGTTTTAGACAAAATTTTCCCCCTTTAACTTTAGAGGGAGTTTTAATAAGTGGGATGTATTTTTCTTAATTATTAATTTAATTTTTATTTTGGCTTCCCTGATAGCTCAGTTGGTAAAGAATCTACCTGCAATGCAGGAGACCCCAGTTCGATTCCTGGGTCAGGAAGATACACTGGAGAAGGGATAGGCTACCCACTCCAGTATTCTTGGGCTTCATCTGTGGCTCAGTTGGTAAAGAATCTGCCTGCAATGCAGGAGACCTGGATTCAATCCCTGGGTTGGGAAGATCAACTGGAGAAGGGAAGACTACGCACTCCAGTATTCTGGCCTGGGGAATTCCATGGACTGTATAGTCCATGGGGACACAAAGAGTCAGACACAACAGAGTGACTTTCACTCACTCACTCATAGTTGACTTACAATGTTGTGTTAGTCTCAGGTGTCCAGCAAAATGATTCAGTTAAGTGGGAAGTATTTTTATAGGAATATTTTTGTTTAAGGTTCAGTAATTCCTTTAGTTTGGGATTGACCTCTACTTCCTGTTGAATTCAAGAAAATGGAATGTGATCCTTTATATTTTAATTTTAAATGGCCTACATTGGATGGGATTTCACTGAGATGTGGCATAGGGGTCGACTCTTTTTAAAAGTGTATTTATCTGTGACTTTTTTTTTTCTTAATCAAAAAATACATGCTGTTTCACTATACATGAAACAGTATAGTGTAAATTAGAGTTAGATTGAAGTAAAAATCTATGGACATGAAGAAAGAAAAGGAATAAAGGTTAGAGATATGATTGGAAATTAGAAATTGGGAAACGTGTACTGTGCTTTCAGTTCAGTTCAGTTCAGTTCAGTTCAGTCGCTCATTCATGTCTGACCCTTTGCGACCCCATGAATCGCAGCACGCCAGGCCTCCCTGTACATCACCAACTGCTGGAGTTTACTCAGACTCATGTCCATCGAGTCAGTGATGCCATCCAGCCATCTCATCCTCTGTCATCCCCTTCTCCTCCTGCCCCCAATCCCTCACAGCATCAGAGTCTTCTCCAATGAGTCAGCTCTTCGCATGAGGTGGCCAAAGTACTGGAGTTTCAGCTGTAGCATCAGTCCTTCCAAAGAACATCCAGGACTGATTTCCTTCAGAATGGACTGGTTGGATCTCCTTGCAGTCCAAGGGACTCTCAAGAGTCTTCTCCAACACCACAGTTCAAAAGCATCAATTCTTCCACGCTCAGCTTTCTTCACAGTCCAACTCTGTGCATTAAGCTGACTCAATAAAATAATAAGCCATAATTAGTAGTAATGGAAAGTGTTGTAGGAAAAAAATGTTCCAACTGTGAGTTCTGCAGAGCTTACCAACTCTTGTATTTTATGGACCTTTTATTATATCTGATACTATTATACCATTTGCATTCAAAATATGATAGTTTCTTTTTTTAATCTTTTCAAAGGTTATCACAAAAGTCTTCAGGACTCACGTTTGATGGAATCTGCTTCTGTCTTCTGAAATCTGTAACTAAAGAGAACTATATTTCTCTTGCCAGAGTTCTATCACTGGACTCCAGACTCCAATATCTCTTACCCTGATGAGTGCATGCTCTCTGAAAGATCTGGATTGCATGCTTTCTTATTTTTATTCAACATCCTTCAAAATGGGCAGTGTGCTTGGCATATAGTAGAATTTAATAAATGTTTGTGAACAGAATAGATGAATGAATAATGTATGAATGGACTTTAAACCGTATTTCCAAGTCAGCCAGCAAGGAAGAGATACAACTGGAATTTAATGTTTGGTTTTCCTAAATTATTCTATTTTATATTGGAGTATAGCTGATTTATGATGTGTGTTGGTTTCAGGTATACAGCAAAGTGATAACAGTTATATGTACACATTTATCTATTGATACAGTTACATACATACATGTATCCTTTTTCAAGTTGTTTTCCCATTTAGATTATTACAGAGTATTGAGTAGAATCCCCTGTGCTATACAGTAGATCCTTGTTGGTTATCTATTTTAAATATAGTGGTGTGTATATGTCAATCCCAAATGCCCAAGCTACCCCTCCCCTGTCCTTCCCCCTACAGTTCATTCTCTATGGCTTCCCTAACTTTAAAGTCTCTTTGCTCTTTGCTGTACTCTATAGTGGATTGCCATTTCCTTCTCCAGGGGATCTTCCCGACCCAGGGATTGAACCCAGGTCTCCCGCATTGTAGATAGGTGCTTTTCCTAAGCTCTGGAGAAAGGAACAGTAGGTATTCTAACCATAAAACCCACTGTCAGTGTCAAGGGACACGTTGGCAACACACACTGGCTTGAGGTCCTGCTGTGTATGGCTATCCTTTTGATATGTCATGAGTTTGAGAGGAAAAAACAAAACAAAACAAAACAAAGTTTCAGAAGAGATTACATCTGCAGATACAAAGAAATAAAAGCTGATGATCCAAGATCCTGAGACACTCTGATTGCTCTGATAAAGTGTTCACAGGTTGGAAAGACCTCTTCGCACTCTCTGCAAGGCTGCTTTCTGTCCTGAGATGTTAAAATGGCACCTTTTGGAAACTTCCCTGGTGGCTTATAGTCTGTGTTCCCATTGCAGGGGGCCTGGCTTCCGTCTGTGGTCAGAGAACTAGATCTCACATGTCACAACTAGCAGTTTGCATGCCACAATTAAAGGTTCTGCGTGCCACAATGAAGACTGAAGATCCATGTACCACAACTAAGACCTGGAACAGTCAAATGAATCAATAAAAAAAAAAAAAAAAAAAACATGTTTCTTAAACGGGACCTTTTGTAAGTTAGTTTTAGAATATATAGTGCTAGCAACTTCTATATGCCAGTCTGGTATTAGATGACACAAGCAGTATTTGCAAAGGATGAGGTCAAACGCTATGTGACCACTCGCCCAATATAAAAGCATAAAAGTGAGTTAAGTGAAGATTTAAACAGTGAGAAGCATTTTCATTGGAAAAGGTTATTAGAGATGTAGCCTCTTGCTCATGGGGGAAGGCCAAAATCTCATTTTAACTCACTTCAGGCTCACTTCAGATCAACGTTTGAAGGAGATGGATCTGTAGACATTGTGGCTGATAATGGACTCAGGCCCATTAAAAACTAGTGGAGAAAACTGTGTCTGGTATCTGTTCTGGTGATAGATGAAGACAGGCAATTTTATTGGGAATGACCTGCTCTCCTGGAGTTCACCAGAGCAAAGAAGATTTGCTTCTGAAGGACCAGATGGCTCACCAGAAAGGAAGGCCCTGGGAGTCATTAAAAAAAGGGTTTTTCCAAAAAGAACTTCTTAAAAAAAAATTATTACAGCATCATTGATTTACAACTTTACAATATTTTCAGGTGTATGGCAAAGTAGATCAGTCATGCATATGCATATATCCATTCTTGTTTAGATTTTTCCATGTAGGTCATTACAGTCTTAAGCAGAGTTTCCTGTGTTATACAGTCAGCTCTTATCCGTTTTCTATTTTATATATAGCAGTATGTATATATCAATATGTACACACTACAATTCCAATCTCCCAAATTATTCCTGAAGGGGTGTTGTGATCCCAATAAAGAGTCTCACTGAGGCTGGACTGTGCTCAGTCATGTCTGACTCTTCGTGACCTCATGGACTGGTAGCCCACTAGGCACTTCTGTCCATAGGGATTCTCCAGGCAAGAATGCTGGAGTGGGTTGCCATGCCCTCCTCCAGGGACTTTCCCCACCCAGGTATCAAACCCAAGTCTCCCGCATTGCAGGCAGATTCTTTACCATCTGAGCCACCAGGGAAGACCAAGAATACTAGAAAGGGTGGCCTATCCCTTCTCCAGGGGATCGTCCCAATCCAGGTATTGAACCGGGGTCTCCTGCATTGCAGGCAGAGCTACTGGGGAAAACCCTCACTGAAGCTATCAGAAGTCAAAAGGAAAGCTATAGATGCCCCCATTGCATGGAACTGAACAAGAAATATCCAGAAGCAATGGTGGACTATCTATAAAGAACTCACAAATACACTATAAGAAGGATCAACTCTGAATATCCACTGAACCTAGTCTTTGCATTTACCCACCATGATGCCCAGAGGAAACTCATATCAGATTCCATCAGCATCGGTGAAGACTTTTCCTGGCCTCTGTCTCTCCTTAGTCTTCCATTTCAGTCCTGGAGGAACCAGAGGCAGCCTCACAAGGTGGGTGGGGTGGGGGGAGAAGGAAGGCAGAATGGCAATATGAGCACCCTACCTGATGTTGACCTGACCTGGGGAAGGAGGAAGCAAATGACAAAGGAAGTGAAAATTGTGATAATTCCATAGACCTGAACATATTAATCACTGAACTGAGGGTGTCCACTGGAGAAGGTAATGGCATCCCCCTCCAGTACTCTTGCCTGGAAAATCCCATGGACAGAGGAGCCTAGTAGGCTGCAGTCCATGGGGCTGCTAAGAGTCGGACGTGACTGAGTGACTTCACTTTCACTTTTCATTTTCATGCATTGGAAAAGGAAATGGCAACCCACTCCAGTGTTCTTGCCTGGAGAATCCCAGGGATGGAGGAGCCTGGTGGGCTACCATCTATGGGGTCGCACAGAGTCAGACACAGCTGATGAGACTTAGTAGCAGCAGCAGCAGAGGGTGTCCAGGGAGTATCTTTATTATTGGAGAGCAACCAGGCAAGCTATAGAGCCAACTCAGTATTACATCTAGAGAAGAACTAGCATCTAGTATATGTCTGAATGAGCAAATGGGGAAAAAATAAAATGCTTCCCTCTAGCTATGCCACTTGGAGTCCTGGTCTTTCAACTTCTTGGTTATGTTTTAAAGGTACCTAGAGGGTACAGAGCTGACTGCAATTTGAATTCCATCTATTTTCCTAGCCCTACCCTGTGCAAGATCCCCCTCTAATATAATTAAATTAACTAGTATCAACAACAGAGCATCTGCTTCATTCCACGTAACATGCTAAGTGCTTTATGAACATGAACTAATTTAATCATGTCCTCAACCCTCCCAAAGCAGTAGGTATCATAGTCTCTTATTACAGTTTAGGAAACTGGGGCTGAGCTAGGGGAAGCGCTTTAATCAATACCACATGACTAGTAAGTAGCAGAGTCCAGGTTTCAGGGAAAATTTAACCAACTCGAAAACTTCCTCTACTAACCATGACCCCACTACCCGTTTTTCAAGCAGAAGAGAGACTCACAGACATTGAGAACAGACCTGGGGTTGCCAATGGGGAGGGGGGTGCAGGAGGGAAGGACTGGGTTGGGATTAGCAGATGCAGACTATTATAGGATGGACAAACAAGGTCCTGCTGTATAGCACTGGGAACTGATATAATATCCTGTGATAAACCATAATGGAAAAGAATATACGAAATAACCCCAGTATGTGTACACCTGAGTCACTTTGCTGTACAGCAGAGATTGGCACAATATTGTAAATCAACTGTACATCAATAAAAAAAAATAAAAAAGAAGATACTTGCTATAAAGACTTTGCCAGTCTCTACTTAAACTCTGGTGGCTGGGAAAGAACCTTAAACAGCTCACTCCAGCTGAACTCTCCCACCACAGCTGAGTGTCCTTTGTAAGCCAGCAGGATACAGCTTCTTGGCATTTCTGCTCTTTGCTGTTAACAAAGTATAACAATGTATAACACTATATTAAACCAGTTTAAATACTTGAATGTATGAGAGTCTTTTTGCTACAATAGCCATATCTCCTTTAAGGAGTCACAAACTTTTTTTTCTAAGAAGACCATCTCAGTAATGTCTAATATGTGCCATCCTTTAACTTGTCTTTAAATGATGCCAGTTAAACTTAGGTTACCTGACAAGTCTGTCTACGGTGGGATACAAACAGCACTTTGCCTGCTACATCGTATTATTGGTGATTTCAATGTCTAGATTCAATTAGACTTTATTAGTGAATGATTGTTGGTTGGTTGGATTGATGATTCCTCATCAGATTATTCTGAATTCCTTAATCTAGACCTCCCGCAGTGTTTAACATGTCTCTAAAACCATTCTGATTGTATTAAATCTTGACCTTGTCCCCAGGAATGTGATATCTGCTTTGTTTTCCTGAGGGCCATAGCTTCATTTGCATCATTTAAACAGTTCATGTTTCTGCCTTTCCCTTAGTAGTCTTTTCAGCCACCCCTGATACATCTGAGTTTATTTGCTTTTCAATATTCTGCTGTGGATATAATCCCATGGCGTGCAAGTAGAGCCATTCCATAGACTTTTAAAGGTGGAAGCCAGACTTCAGGGGGAATGTGAACGAGAGAGCAACATTTCGCGTGTTCTTAATTTACAGTTTGATTGGTTTTAAGAGAATATGTGAAAAGAGAAAGAATGATAACGGGGAAGGAAGACAACTTGAAAAAGGCAGGGGTGGGGAGAGGAGACATCTAAACAATAGAGATGAAAATTAATGCCTTCAGCAAGTGACGACTTCCATTTATGAAGCAGTTCCTAGCTTCCAGACCCTGAAAAGTGTTTTATCAGCATCATATTATACAAGGCTTCACATAATATTAAAAGGTGAATATTCTTTCCATGGTTACTAAGAAAACTGAGGCTTGAGGATAGTAAATCGCTTGCTAAGGGTCTTACAGCCATTAAATTGCAAAGGTTAGATTCACATTACTTTCCTTTTAACTTTAAAGTTTAAATATATATACAATGGACTATGACTCAGTCATAAAAAAGAATGAAATAATGCCATTTGTAGCGACATGGATGGGCCTAAAGCTTGTCATACTGAGTGAAGTAAGGCAGATAGAGAAAGGCAAATATCTTATGATATCTCTTACATGTGGAATCTAAAGAAAAATGATACAAAGGAAAGTATTCATAAAACAGAAGTAGAATCTAGATGTAGAAAACAAACTTATGGCTACCAAGGGGGAAAGGGAGGTGGGAGGGATAAATTGGGAGGTTGGAATTGACATACACATACTCCTATATATAGAATATATACAAAATAGAGAAGTGATGAGAACTTACTGTAGGGAATTCTACTCAATGCTCTGTAATAACCTCTATGGAAATAGAATCTAAAAAAGACTGGATGTATGTATACATATAACTGATTTACTTTGCTCTACACTTGAAACGAACACAAGAATGTAAATCAATTGTACTCCATTAAACATTTGGAAGGAATGATGCTACAGCTGAAACTCCAGTACTTTGACCACCTCATGCGAAGAGTTGACTCATTGGAAAAGACTCTGATGCTGGGAGGGATTGGGGGCAGGAGGAGAAGGGGACGACCGAGGATGAGATGGCTGGATGGCATCACTGACTTGATGGACGTGAGTCTGAGTGAACTCCGGGAGTTGGTGATGGACAGGGAGGCCTGGCGTGCTGCGATTCATGGGGTCGCAAAGAGTTGGACACGACTGAGTGACTGAACTAACTAAACATTTATGAATGAAAAAATCAAGTGTCTCCAATAAAGTCTATCATGCCTTAGCCACTGTTACATTGTTTCCCAAATCAGAAAGTATTTAAAAGAAATGTCTAAAACACACAAGCAAACCCCCCCCCCCCAAAGTCTCTAGTGTCTAAGAGAGATTGAAGAGAATGTAAGACTACTAGATTTCATTAGAAGGTTAAAACTCTAGGGAATGTTTTATCGGTGTGACTTAAAACTATGTTTTCCTTGGGGCTTTTATGTATGTATTTGTATATTTATATATAGGTTTTTGTATGTATTGGAGGTGTGAGGAGATGATGCTACCACTTTCAGACTGAGAACAGCTCTGTGGTCTTCCACCTGGGGCAAGTTTGTCCCTCAGAAGATACTGAGAATGTTTGGAGACATCCATGGTTGTCATAGCGGCTGAGGGGGAGGGGAAAAGAGTGGAGGTTTCATTTACTGGGCAGAAGCCAGACACACCACTTGTTCACTCAGTTGTTGTTATGCTCAGCTCTTTGTGACCCCATGGACTGCAGCACACCAGGCTTCCCTGTCCTTCACCATCTCCTGGAGTTTGCTCAAACTCATGTCCATTGAGTCGGTGATGCCATCCAACCATCTCATCCTCTGTCGTCCCCTTCTCCTCCCGCCTTCAATCTGTCCCAGTACCCGGGTCTTTTCTAATGAGTGTCATCTTTGCATCGGGTGGCCAAAGTATTGGAGCTTCAGCTTCAGCATCAATTGTTTCAGTGAATATTCAGGATTGATTTTCTTTAGGATTGACTTGTCTGATCTCCTTGCAGTACAAAGGACTCTCAAGAGTCTTCTCCAACAACACAGTTCAGAAGCATCAATTCTTTGGGACTCAGCCCTCTTTATGGTCCAACTCTCACATCCATACATGACTACTGGAAAAACCATACCTTTGACTATACAGACCTTTGTTATCAAAGTAATGGATCACATGGATCACAGCCTTGTCTAACTCAAGGAAACTATGAGCCATGCTATGTAGGGCCACCCAAGCCGGGTGGGTCATGGTGGAGAGTTCTAACAAAACATGGTCCACTGGAGAAGGGAATGGCAAACCATTTCAGCATTCTTGCCTTGATAACCCCATGAACAGTATGAAAAGGCAAAAAGATATGAAAAGAGACACCACTAAATGCCCTAAAATGCGCAGGATGACCCCACAACATCCACTTGTCTCAACTTGTCAATAACACTGAGACAGAGAAATCCTGGAGTGAACTCAAGGTACTAATCTTTACTAAAATTGTGTTTTAATCTCCTTAATATCAAGTAGCTCCATTATGTCTGGAGGAATCAAGACTAGAGACTTTTATAAGGAAATGGTCTTGCCTTGCAAGAAGAAGAGGAAAAGGAATATACTTTGGGGGCGGGTGACTTAGAGCCCTGGGAGAAATGTGCTGACCGTGAATGTGTCCTTGTTAATATTCAGTTCTGAGCGGAGACTACGTGCCAGCCATCCTTTACATAGGTGGTTTTTGGGTCTAGCTAGAAAGAATTGGCCTTTGAATCCATACTCAATGACTGTAGCAGATTTGCCTGTCTCCTGTGTTTTCGTTATTCCTTCTTTATGAAAAAGAAAAAAAAAATCAATGTCCGTTGTACATTGAAAAAGGAGGATCTGTGACCTGTTATATTTAGCATTGCGAGGGAGGAGAACTGCAATATTTGCTTTCCATAAATTTGCAAAGAGAAAGATATTTTCCACCCACCCCACCCATTCCATGGCTTTCCACTGACAGCTGCATATATAGATATCCTGCCATATGTCTCTGGAGGAAAGGAGAGCTGAGAGGCATGAATGGAGCCATTGACTCAGCTGTTTTTGGGGCACAATTGTTTTGGGGCGGGGAGTAGAGGGCAGTCCTCCCACTGTGAATGAACTGCGGGGGCACAGCTAGTGGATGGACTTCACCCAGTAATTCCTGGTTGATTCCTTATTTGGGTCAGTGATGAGGAGCACAGCACCAACTATAACCTCAGGATCCAAAAACAACTTTCCAAGCCCAACTCCTTACAGTTAGGCCCTGTTGATGGAGCCTAGGAGAGGAATATAGGCTGGAACTCTCTAGGTATGAGTGGGGGAGGAGAGGAAAAAGAAGGAAATGGTTTCCATGAATTATTGCTATAGGTTTAGAGAAATAAAAGCATGGTTTTAAGAAAGAGATGGAAAGATCTCTACAGCTGCCACTCCCATTGCTCTTGGGATAAAATTCAAGTTGCCTAATGTGGCCAACTAGGCCTGGCATGAACAAGTCCCTGGCTGTCTCTCTATTCTCTTTCTGCTCTGCTCTTATCTTCTCCAGCCAGGCTGGCCACCATCTAATCTCAGGGTCTTTACAAATGTTGTTCCTTCATTCTGGAAAGGTTTGCCCCCAACCCTTCTCCTAGGGGCTAACTCCTACTCATCCTTAGGATATAGTTAAAACATAACATCCCTGACCCTCAGACTAGATTGGATTCCTGTCCCATTTTTCCATAGTAACCTGATGTTTTTTCACTGTGGTTATTCCAATTGCCATTCCACAGCTATGTTCCACATCTGTGAGCTCCATGAAGGTTAGGAAATATCTGCCTTGCTCATGTCTGTATTCCCAATACCTAGCTGAGCAGCTGGCCCCTGGCAGAAATGATTGGACATAGCATTAATACTAAAGAGTAAGTAAAGAAGGTGAGAAAGAGGGAAGGAAGGAAAGAAGGTGGAAGAAAGGAAATAAAAGAGAAGGAGGGAGCACAGGAAAGAAAGAAGGAAAAAGAGACGTTCGTATGAAAACAGAATTATCAATCATCAGGTTCAACTTCTGCACTCATCTGTAGGCCACACGGGGAACTAAAGGCCAAAATCTAGACTTTCTGAATCTCAAGCCAATAAATAAATAAACACAATAAATCTAGAGAGGGTACTCAGAAGGAGGTCAACTGTCTGTAAAACTTGGAAGGAGAGTTGAGCCTGTGATATCTCAGTGTGATCCAGTGCCTTGGGCTCTCCTATCAAGTGGCCATGTGTTCTGTCTCTTGCCATTATTATTTTTTAAATTTTTATTATTATTTTTAAAATATGTATTTATCTGGCTGCACTGGGTCTTCACTGTAGCATGCAGGATCCTTCCTTGTGGCAGATGACCTCTTTGTTGGGCAATGTGTGATCTAGCTCCTTGACCAGACATAGTACCTGGGCCCCCTGCATTGGGAGTATGGAATCTTAGTTACTGGACCCAGGGAAGTCCTTTCCTGTCATTATTGAGGGAGTGATTAGGGGCACTGCATTTATAAAGCAGAAATTACATGCCAAGGACTCTGCATAGTATATAAAGTACATTTTATCATTTATCCTCAAAAAACCACACTTGGAGACAAGGATCGATCCCCAGTGGTGCTGGTGGAGAAATTAAGACTCAGAATCTCAGGGTTCAGTTCAGTTCAGTCACTCAGTCATATCTGACTCTTTGTGAACCCATGAATCGCAGCACGCCAGGCCTCCCTGTCCATCACCAACTCCCAGGGGTCACTCAGAGTTGCATCCATCGAGTCAGTGATGCCATCCAGCCATCTCGTCTTTGTCATCCCCTTCTCCTCCTGCCCCAATCCCTCCCAGCATCAGAGTCTTCTCCAATGAGTTAACTCTTCACATGAGGTGTTCAAAGTACTGGAGTTTCAGCTTTAGCATCATTCCTTCCAAAGAAATCCCAAGGCTGATCTCCTTCAGAATGGACTGGTTGGATCTCCTTGCAGTCCAAGGGACTCTCAAGAGTCTTCTCCAACACCACACTTCAAAAGCATCAATTCTTCAGCGCTCAGCCTTCTTCCCAGTCCAACTCTCACATCCATACATGACTACTAGAAAAACCATAGCCTTGACTAGACGGACCTTAGTCGGCAAAGTAATGTCTCTGCTTTTGAATATGCTATCTAGGTTGCTCATAACGTTTCTTCCAAGGAGTAAGCATCTTTTAATTTCATGGCTGCAATCACTATCTGCAGTGATTTGAGAGCCCCCCAAAATAAAGTCTGACACTGTTTCCACTGTTTCCCATCTATTTCCCATGAAGTGATGGGACTGGATGCCATGATCTTCGTTTTCTGAATGTTGAGCTTTAAGCCAACTTTTCCACTCTCCTCTTTCACTTTCATCAAGAGGATTTTAGTTCCTCTTCACTTTCTGCCATAAGGGTGGTGTCATCTGCATATTTGAGGTGACTGATATTTCTCCCGGCAATCTTGATTCCAGCTTGTGATTCTTCCAGTCCAGCGTTTCTCATGATGTACTCTGCATAGAAGTTAAATAAGCAGGGTGACAATATACAGCCTTGAAATACTCCTTTTCCTATTTGGAACCAGTCTGTTGTTCCATGTCCAGTTCTAACTATTGCTTCCTGGCCTGCATACAGACTTCTCAAGAGGCAGGTTAGGTGGTCTGGTATTCCCATCTCTTTCAGAATTTTCCACAGTTTATTGTGATCCACATAGTCAAAGACTTTGGCATAGTCAATAAAGCAGAAATAGATGTTTTTCTGGAACTCTCTTGCTTTTTCCATGATCCAGCAGATGTTGGCAATTTGATCTCTGGTTCCTCTGCCTTTTCTAAAACCAGCTTGAATATCAGGAAGTTCACGGTTCACGTATTGCTAAAGCCTGGCTTGGAGAATTTTGAGCATTACTTTACTAACATGTGAGATGAGTGCAATTGTGCAGCAGTTTGAGCATTCTTTGGCATTGCCTTTCTTTGGGATTGGAATGAAAACTGACTTTTCCAGTCCTGTGGCCACTGCTGAGTTTTCCAAATTTGCTGGCATATTGAGTGCAGCACTTTCACAGCACCATCTTTCAGGATTTGAAACAGCTCAACTGGAATTCCATCACCTCCACTAGCTTTGTTCATAGTGATGCTTCCTAAGGCCCACTTGACTTCACATTCCAGGATGTCTGGCTCTAGATGAGTGATCACATCATCATGATTATCCGGGTCGTGAAGATCCTTTTTGTACAGTTCTTCTGAGTATTCTTGCCACCTCTTCTTAATATCTTTTGCTTCTGTTAGGTCCATACCATTTCTGTCCTTTATCGAGCCCATCTTTGCATGAAATGTTCCCTTGGTATCGCTAATTTTCTTAAAGAGATCTCTAGTCTTTCCCATTCTGTTGTTTTCCTCTATTTCTTTGCATTGATCGCCTAAGAAGGCTTTCTTATCTCTTCTTGCTATTCTTTGAAACTCTGCATTCAGATGCTTATATCTTTCCTTTTCTCTTTTGCTTTTCACCTCTCTTCTTTTCACAGCTATTTGTAAGGCCTCCCCAGACAGCCATTTTGCTTTTTTGCATTTCTTTTCCATGGGGATGGTCTTGATCCCTGTCTCCTGTACAATGCCACGAACCTCATTCCATAGTTCATCAGGCACTCTATCTATCAGATCTAGTCCCTTAAATCTTTTTGTCACTTCCACTGTATAATCATAAGGGATTTGATTGAGGTCATACCTGAATGGTCTAGCAGTTTTCCCTGTTTTCTTCAATTTAAGTCTGAATTTGGTAATAAGGAGTTCATGATCTGAGCCACAGTCAGCTCCTGGTCTTGTTTTTGTTGACTGTATAGAGTTTCTCCATCTTTTGCTGCAGAGAATATAATCAGTCTGATTTCAGTGTTGACCATCTGTTGATGTCCATGTGTAGAGTCTTCTCTTGTGTTGTTGAAAGAGGGTGTTTGTTATGACCAGTGCATTTTCTTGGCAAAACTCTATTAATCTTTGCCCTGTTTCATTCTGTATTCCAAGGCCAAATTTGCCTGTTACTCGAGGTGTTTCTTGACTTCCTACTTTTGCATTCCAGTCCCCTATAATGAAAAGGACATCTTTTTTGGGTGTTAGTTCTAAAAGGTCTTGTAGGTCTTCATAGAACTGTTCAACTTCAGCTTCTTCAGCATTACTGGTTGGGGATAGACTTGGATTACTGTGATATTGAATGGTTTGCTTTGGAAATGAACAGAGATGATTCTGTTGTTTTTGTCATTTTCTCATTTATCCTAAAAAAGCCACACATGGAGACAAGGACTGATCCCCAGTGGTGCTGGTGGAGAAATCAAGACTCAGAATCTCAGGGTACATTATGAGAAACCACATGCCCATAGGCACCTGGAAACCTTACTCATTTATCCCCCTTTTGATTCTCAGCTTCCTATTGATTCTTACTTGTACCTTACTTCACATATTACTTTCTCAGGAGGGGTTCACTTTACTTTCTTCCCTCACTGGGCTTCTCTTAAAGGCCTCCATCTCCTCTTTTTGGTACCTGACATAGTTCTAATCAGGCATTTTTGAGTGATTTACAACTATGTGAAGGCAAGGCACATGCCTGACGTGGATTGCCTTTGTGTCCCCAGCCCCTGAATAGTCCTTGACATGTAATAGGTTGCACTTCCCTAGTGGCTCAGTGGTAAAGAAGCTACCTGCCAGTGTTGGAGACGTGAGTTTGATCCCTGGGTCAAGAAGATCCCTTGGAGAAGGGAATGCGAAACCCACTCCAATATTCTTACCTGGAAATCCCATCAACAGAGGAGCCTGGCAGACCACGGCGCATGTGGTTGCAAAATTGTCAGACATGACTTAACGACCAAACAATAACAAGAGTATGTATAAGCAAATGAGTTAGACTCTTTTATAGAGTTGTTGTTTAGTCGCTAAGTTGAGTCTGACTCTTTTGCGACCCCATGGACTGTAGCCCACAGGCCCCTCTGCTCAAGTTTTTACCGCATTTTAAACACTGTGTGGGTCTTTGGTTACAAAGAAAATTGTTATTGTTGTTCAGTGGCTAAGTGGTGTCCGACTCTTTTTGACCCCAGGGTCTGCAGCACACCAGCTTCCCTGCCTTTCTCTATCTCCTGGAGTCTGCTCAAACTCATGTCTATTGAGACAGTGAAAGAAAATTAGTATGTGGCTATTGCCCAAAGAGTTGGACACAACAGAGTGACTTTCACTTCACTTCTCTTCATTCTAAAAGCATTCATGGTCACGTGGGGGAAAAGTACTGCTTAAAAAAATAAGGTAATTGAGGGCTTCCCTGGTGGTCCAGGGGTTAAGAATCTGCCCTGCAATGCAGGGGATGTGGGCTCAATCCCTGGTTGGAAATCTAAGATCCCACATGCTGCAGGCAACTAAGCCTGTGATGCAATTAGAAGGTTCCATTTGTCACAACTAAGACACAACGCAGCCAAATAAACATTTTTTTTTTTTTTAAATAAGGCAATTGTGTGATTAGATCAATTCTTTCTAGCAAATGGTGGTTAAATGATTTAGTGAGTTACTGTTAATTCTGCTACAGTGATACAGGGATGCTATACAATTAATCCCATGGATGCCTCCTGGTTATTTTTATCTAAATTAAGCCACCATGATAGTAACTATCTAGGACTCTTACTCTGCAAAAGTAAAACAAATGTTCAATGTGTATTTTGAAAAAGGAAAAAAAAAAAGGTAATTGAAGTGTATTGTGGGGGAGTAAGTGGGGGGGAAAGGTCAAGTTAGTTAATTTTGTCAGAGGATAGGAAACATTCAGAAAATGTTTATAGGAGGAGAGGAGACTTGGTGGGAACCCCCCAAGGTGAGAAGACTTTCATCAGGTAAATAAGAGCTAAGATATGATTACAGTGAAGGAAATGCAGAGGGAGCCCAGTGAGCAGAGGAAAGAGAAAATGGGGGAGGAAATAGCATTTGTGTTCAGCAATTGCAAATAGATAGGTTTGCCTGGAGCACAGGGCTGGTTCAGGGGTATGGCCAGCATAGTTTGAAGATGGAGGTATGGACTAAATTATGAAGTGGTTTTCACACCTGCCTTGGAAGTTTGAATTCCTTACTGTAGGTGATAACAAGCGCATATTGAGAGCAAAACACACTTGGAAGAATATTGGAGAGGTCATTCATTATTCGAATATACATGGTAGGTAGGTAGAATAGGGAAAAGGAGTCCAAAATGGCGGTGGCTAAAAGACAAGGAAGGGAAAATTCCATGAAAATAGAACAAAAGAAGGTCCGAGGACCGGAGTGAGGACCTCAGGTAAAACAAACAACACTCCTGGCTGGCCCAATTTACATAGGACAGGCCCAGGGAGAGATAAACATATAAATAGAGGAGCCAAAGCTAGCTCTCTCTCTCTCTCCTGCGCGCTGGGGCGCTCTTCTCCTCGTGTCTTTGGATCGACGTGCCCTCACGCCTCAAAGATGGATTTTCCTGCTATCTTCTATGTAAAATAGAGCTGTAACACTGATTTGTCTAAGAGCTATAACATGGTCCATTCGAGACCTGAGAGCTATAACACGGTCCATCCAAGACCTGAGAGCTGTGACACGCCGAGGGGGCTTTAATGTCCGTCACTCCAAATCTTTGTTGTGATGAGACAAAGAACCGAGGAACATACACTCACATGACATAATGACATACACTTACTGGTCCCAACACTGGGGCCAAGCTCTGTGCTACTGAAGAACGTGGGTAAAAATGAAAAAAGACAATGCCCTCTTCTAAGAAAGTGAAAGTGAAAGTCGCTCAGTCGTGTCCGACTCTTTGCAACCCCATGGTCTGTAGAGTCCGTGGAACTCTCTAGGCCAGAATACTGGAGTGGGCAGCCTTTCCCTTCACCAGGGGTTCTTCCCAACCCAGAGATTGAACCCAGGTCTCTCGCGTTGCAGGTGGATTCTTTGCCAGCTGAGCCACAAGGGAAACCCTCTTCTAAGCAGACTGCCTTTTATTAAACACATAGCCAAAGTCAGGCCCTGCAGTCAGTAGACTCCAGGTCAACCCAACTGTCACATGCTTCACAGTAGGAATCTGAGGCCCAGGGAAATTCAGCACTGGCCCAGTGTGTGCTATTGGTAAAGCTAGGACTGGAACCCATGTTTATAATTCCTGTTCACCTGACCTTGCCACTAAAAGTATAGTTTCTAATATGAAGAGCAGACTTCTTGGGGAAAAAAAACCTGATGCTGGGAAAGACTGAAGGCAGGAGGAGAAGGCGACAACAGAGGATGAGATGGTTGGATGGCATCACTGACTCAATGGGCATGGGTTTCAGCAGGATCTGGGAGCTGGTGAAGGCCAGGGAAACCTGGCTGATGCAGTCCATGGGGTCACAGAGTTGGACACGACTTAGCAACTGAAAATCAGCAATGCTAGGTTCAGACTCTTGCTTTTCACTTCATTTTCTCCTTGCAGTTCAGGGTGTCAGGAAGGGTATGGGTATTTATTGATTGACGTTTGGTCACGCTGGGTCTTCGTTGCTCTGCACCAGCTTTCTCTACTTGCAGTGAGCGAGGGCTTATCTGTAGTTGCTGTGCTTGTGCTTCTCACTGTCGTGGTTTCTTCTGTTGCGGAGCATGGGTTCTAGGGCTTGCAGGCTCAGTAGTTGTGGCATGTGGGCCGAGTTGCCCTGAGGCATGTGGGATTCTCCTGGACAAGGGATGGAACCTGTGTCCACTGCACTGGCAGGTGGACTCCCAACCACTGTACAAGCAGGGAAGCCCCAGGGTTTGGGTTCTGAAGCCAGCTGGATCTTAGTCCAAATCCAAGCTCTACCATGGACTTCCTCAGTGACTGCAAACAAATCCCTCCGAGTTTCAAAGCCCTCTCAGACGGGGTGGAAGCTCTCTCTGTCATTGTTTTGCAATAAGTGTGAATAAGTTGACACATGTACAGTATCCAATACAGGGTGCAGCAGGAGATATAGCTTGATCCACGTTAGTGCTCTGGTATCCCTTGCTGGAAGAAGGAAGGAAGTTGCCTGTTCAAGCATTACCAGGGCATGCATCACACAAACCAAAGAATGTAAATCATTTTTGCTCTTTGCCTCCTTGTAACCAAGATTTATTTCTTATCTGTGTGACTGTGCCATCTGAGGGGGAAAAACTGGTCAGAAACACTTCCTTAGACTAGAAAGACTGGCTGGGGTTCAAGGGCTGTCTCTCTGGAGTCTCCACGTCAGCAGGCTTCTCCATTCACCAGTTGAGCAGACAATTACTGTTTTGGATAGATAAAGCAATTTCATTATTCATCTACCCATAAAACTCTGTCCTTCCTTGTCGGGGCCTGAGGTGTTAGTTTTATGATATGAGGGCAGAGGCTATTCTTCAGTCTCCAGTTTCAAAGAACAGCTTTTCTTAGAAATGGTAGGAACAGGCTTGCCTGTTCGTGGAAGGAGACTTTGCTGAAATAGTAGGGCTTTGTAAATCCCTGAAGGAATGGAGGTGGCTGAATTTCCAGACTTGGATTTGGTTGAAGGAATTTCTGACAGATACATTCCCTCAATGGTAACTTTGGACTCACTAGAGCTTTGGGAGCAAAATAAAGCATGCTTTGCATTTGGGGAATAAGAACCATGTCCTTCCTTCCCTCCTCCCTTCCTCCCTCTCATTTATTAAAAAAAAAAAAAATTTACTATGGTTATATTTGCAGAAAGACATGCATCTACATTCTACATTTTCAGTGGAAAAAAATAAGATTTAGACACTTCTCCAGATTGTCTCCAAACCTACAGCTTTCTAGAATTAGAGAATTTTTTCCCCCCAAATTTGACAAGTATCCTTAACCAGATGTTCTCAATATGGACACCAATGTGATCTTCTATTTTTCCTTTACATTTCCCTCTAAAAGTTTACTTCTATGTACTCTTGAGTTTTTTCTTTTTCTTTTTTTCAATAAAATGTTGTCCTTCTTAACACCCATGATAAGATGCTGTAGACACTGTACATTCCCAGTGAATGAGGCCATGGCATTGGCTGAGATGAAAGTAAAGACCATGAAGTAATGAAGCATTTCCTATTTATTCCAGGAATAATGTGTGGAGTGCCTGTCATATGACAGACAGTACTGGGAGCTGAAACTACAGCAGAGAAAAAGAGAAGATGATCCTTTCTCATACAGAGCTGTTTTCTTGTAAATTTTTGGCAGGATTCATGGATTTGGATTTTTTATTTTTTATTTTAGTTAAGACTTTATCTTCTTAGAGTAGTTCCAGTTTAACAGAGAGGTACAAAGAGTTCCCATATATTCCCTAACATCATACATCCATCGTCTCCTCTATCATCAACATCCCTCATCAAAGGGTACATTTATTACAACTGATGACCATATATCATCACATCACAATCACACAAAGTACATTTATTACAACTGATGACCATATATCATCACATCACAATCACACAAAGTCCACAGTTTACCTTAGGGTTCATTCTTGGGGGTATAGGGTCTTTCAGGAGGCTTAGTGGTAAAGGATCTGCCTGCCAATGCAGGAGACCCAGGTTCGATCCCTGGGTCAGGAAGATCCCCTAGAGAAGGAAATGGCAACCCACTCCAGTATTCTTGCCTGGAGAATCCCAGGGACAGAGAAGCCTGGCGGGCTACAGTCCATGGGGCCACAAAGAGTTGGACACGACTGAGTGACTAAGCAAGGCATGGCTTGGCCTTGCACATTCTATAAATCTGGACAAATTTATAATGCTAGTATCTGTCATTATGCAATTATGCAGAGCATTTTTTTCACCATCCTAAATATCTCTACGTTATGCCTAGTCATCCTTCTGTCTTGGGTATATAGTAAATGTGCAATGTAATTCACCCAAGCCAGAAGAAAATGAAATTTTGTGATGCAGGTAGAGTTTAGTTTGGTTTTGGATGTGTGACTTTGCTAAAACATTTAGTTTTGAGAGGTGTTGTTTCCAACAGAGACTTTTAAAAATATTATACAATTTAAGGGGTTCTGGGAAAGCTACTCATTCTTCCAATTCATCTCCCTGAGGACTATTTCCCCCTACAAATTTCCACTTTCTTCACTGGTGTGGAATCTGGTCAGAGAGACAGATCACTTTCCCTTTAGTAAGTATGCCAAGTCTTTTGCTTGAGTTTGTGATTGAGCAGACAAGAGAATTATGGTATCATTCAGTCAAGCACTCCAACAACAAGGATTCTTGACTGAATTGATAACTGGGATACCTTGAAACTTGCTAACTTTTAAGCTTCTTCTGGCTTCTGTGACTGGAGAAAATGGTGACTCCAATAGCATCTGCCTTTACTTCCAATTCCACCTTACTGGTTCAGTGAACACATGTCTGATTCATTCACCAATCAAATATTTACTGTGTCTACACTGTATATGAAGCACTAAGTACCAATGATTTAGATATGAATTAAGCATCGTCATTCTCATATGAATGCTATCTTTCAAGAGAGGATTACATACGGAGACAGGAAATTTCAATAGATTATGGCTGATGGCATGGCAGTGCAGGAGCAGGGCTAGACCACAAAGCAAGGGTTCTATTCTTCAGGGGTGGGAGCACAGAGGATGAGCTGCCCGAGCTGAGGCCTGAAGGACGAGTAAATAGCAAGCAGATGAAGTAGACATGGGTTTAGGGGACGCGTTTCAGCCAGTTGTTATTTAGCCACAGAGTTGTGTGTGACTCTTTTGCAGCCCCATGGACTGTAGCCTGCCAAGCTCCCCTGTCCATGGGATTTCCCAGGCAAGAATACTGGAGCGGGTTGCCATTTCCTTCTCTAGGGGATCCTCCTGATTCAGGGATCAAACCCACATCTCCTGCATTGGCTGGCAAGTTCTTCACTGCTGAGCCACTACAGAAGCCCACTTTAGCCAGAGGTAACAGCATGTATAGACCCGCAGATTAGTAAGAGCATGGCACATACAGGAAATAGCAGAGTGGATGAAGACTGGTGTGTAAAGTTGGATGTGCCAAGAGCTGAGGTTGGAAAAACATAGGAAAGGCAAATCTTGACAGCCTTGTAGATTCCTTAGTAGTTTGAAGTAGCAGGGCTTCCCAGCTGGTGCTAGTAGTAAAGAACCTGCCTGCCAAAGCAGGAGACATAAAAGACACGGGTTTGATCCCTCGGTTGGCAAGATTCCTGGAGTAGGAAATGGCAACCCCTTCTGATATTCTTGCCTGGAGAATCCCATGGACAGAAGAGCTAATGGGCTGTGGCCCATAGGGTCACAAAGAATTGGACACAAGATCGGGAGCTGACTGTGACTCAGATCATGAACTCCTTATTGCCAAATTCAGACTTAAATTGAAGAAAGTAAGGAAAACCACTAGACCATTTAGGTATGACCTAAATCAAATCCGTTATGATTATACAGTGGAAGTGAGAAATAGATTTAAGGGCCTAGATCTGATAGATAGAGTGCCTGATGAACTATGGACAGAGATTCATGACATTGTACAGGAGACAGGGATCAAGACCATCCCCATGGAAAAGAAATGCAAAAAAGCAAAATGGCTGTCTGGGGAGGCCTTACAAATAGCTGTGAAAAGAAGAGAAGCGAAAAGCAAAGGAGAAAAGGAAAGATATAAGCATCTGAATATAGGGTTCCAAAGAATAACAAGGAGAGATAAGAAAGACTTCTCCAGCGATCAATGCAAAGAAATAGAGGAAAACTACAGAATGGGAAAGACTAGAGATCTCTTCAAGAAAATTAGAGATACCAAGGGAACATTTTATGCAAAGATGGGCTCGATAAAGGACAGAAATGGTATGGACCTAACAGAAATAGAAGATATTAAGATGAGGTGGCAAGAATACTCAGAAGAACCGTACAAACAGGATCTTCATGACCAAGATAATCACAATGGTGTGATCACTCATCTAGAGCCAGACATCCTGGAACGTGAAGTCAAGTGGGCCTCAGAAAGCATCACTATGAACAAAGCTAGTGGAGGTGATGGAATTCCAGTTGAGCTGTTTCAAATCCTGAACGATGATGCTGTGAAAGTGCTGCACTCAATATGCCAGCACATTTGGAAAACTCAGCAGTGGCCACAGGACTGGAAAATGTCAGTTTTCATTCCAATCCCAAAGAAAGGCAATGCCAAAGAATGCTCAAATTACCACACAATTGCACTCATCTCACATGTTAGTAAAGTGATGCTCAAAATTCTCCAAGCCAGGCTTCAGCAGTACGTGGACTGTGAACTTCTAGATGTTCAAGTTGGTTTTAGAAAAGGCAGAGGAACCAGAGATCAAATTTCCAACATCCGCTGAATCATGGAAAAAGCAAGAGAGTTCCAGAAAAACATCTATTTCTGCTTTATTGACTATTCCCAAGCCTTTGACTGTGTGGATCAGAATAAACTGTGGAAAATTCTGAGAGAGATGGGAATACCAGACCACCTAACCTGCCTCTTGAGAAATCTGTATGCAGGTCAGGAAGCAACAGTTAGAACTGGCCATGGAACAACAGACTGGTTCCAAATAGGAAAAGGAGTATGTCAAAGCTGTATATTGTCACCCTGCTTATTTAACTTATATGCAGAGTACATCAGTACTGGTCTGGAAGAAGCACAAGCTGGAATCAAGATTGCCAGGAGAAATATCAATAACCTCAGATATGCAGATGACACCACCCTTATAGCAGAAAGTGAAGAACTAAAAAGCCTCTTGA
This sequence comes from Ovis aries, assembly GCF_016772045.2. Lineage (NCBI taxonomy): Eukaryota > Metazoa > Chordata > Mammalia > Artiodactyla > Bovidae > Ovis > Ovis aries. The sequence goes on along the minus strand of NC_056055.1, from coordinate 8,395,919 downwards.
AGAAAGTGAAAGAGGAGAGTGAAAAAGTTAGTTTAAACCTCAACATTCAGAAAACTAAGATCATGGCATCTGGTCCCATCATTTCATGGGCAATAGATGGGGAAACATGGAAATAGTGGCTGACTATTTTTCTGGGCTCCAGAATCACTGCAGATGGTGACTGCAGCCATGAAATTAAACATCGCTTACTCCTTGGAAGGAAAGTTATGACCAACCTAGATAGTATATTGAAAAGCAGAGATGTTACTTTGCCAACTAAGCTCCGTCTAGTCAAGGCTATGATTTTTCCTGTGGTCATGTATGGATGTGAGAGTTGGACTGTGAAGAAGGCTGAGCGCCGAAGAATTGATGCTTTTGAAGTGTGGTGTTGGAGAAGACTCTTGAGAGTCCCTTGGACTGCAAGGAGATCCAACCAGTCCATTCTGAAGGAGATCAGCCCTGGGATTTCTCTGGAAGGAATGATGCTAAAGCTGAAACTCCAGTACTTTGGCCACCTCATGCGAAGAGTTGACTCATTGGAAAAGACTGATTCTGGGAGGGATTGGGGGCCCGAGGAGAAGGGATGACAGAGGATGAGATGGCTGGACGGCATCACCCACTCGATGGACATGAGTTTGAGTGCACTCTGGTAGTTGGAGTTGGTAATGGACAGGGACAATTGGCGTGCTGTGATTCATGGGGTCTCAAAGAGTCGGACAAGACTGAGCGACTGAACTGAACTGAAGAAACTTAGTGCAGTGCTTAGAACATTGATACATCTTTGTTTGAAGTCTGAATGAATCAGTGAACTTTAACCTGAAGGCAATAAGAAGTCCTTAACTACCTTCTCATTTTTGTTAGGCGATCATTTGATTGAGGAAAACGAATGATTAGCCCAGTGCTTTGTATGGAAACTTGACACCACAAGAACAATCCCCCTCCATGTTTCTGCAATCAATGGGACTAGAGAAGGAGTATGAGGAGAAAGAGACAGAAGAGGATTTCTTCCTGGGAGCAGGCTAAATAAGGCAGGTTTATGTCAAACCAAAAGAAACGCAGAGAACCCCAAGTCATAGATAAGCAAAGAAATGGAACACGTGAGGCTTACGTTTTCAGAGAGAATGGGATCCCAGTCCTATCTTTGTCCTTTATCATCTACGCACTTTAACCTCTTTAAGACCCAGTTGTCATTGCCATCTTCCTAAATTCCAAAGACAGGGAAAGAGACACAGATGTGTATAACGGACTTTTGGACTCAGAGGGAGAGGGAGAGGGTGGGATGATTTGGGAGAATGACATTCTAACATGTATACTATCATGTGAATTGAATTGCCAGTCTATGTCTGACGCAGGATGCAGCATGCTTGGGGCTGGTGCATGGGGATGACCCAGAAGGATGTTATGGGGAGGGAGGTGGGAGGGGTGTTCATGTTTGGGAATGCATGTAAGAATTAAAGTTTTTAAAATTTAAAAAATAAAAAACTAAAAAAAATTAAAAAAAAAAAATAAAGACCCAGTTGTTTCTTCTTGTGAAAAAAAGGGATCATAGCATCCTGGCACGTGGCTGTTGAGAGTATGTAATGCATTATAAAATACAATGTCTATATATATATATATATATATATATATATATATATGAATTGTATATGTATATATAATTCCTAGCACAGTGCCCATACTTCTGTTAGGATATGCAGAACAGATCATTTAAGATAAGTAACCATCACTTAGCTTGGATATTTTGTGAAGTATCACAAAGAATAACTGCATCGATGGAATGCTTATACTGTTTTTAGGCATTGTTTTAAAGATTTGCAGTGATAATTGGTTTAACGCTCCCAAAAATACTTTGAGATAGGGAATTCTATTGTCCTTATTTTTACAAAGGAGGAATCAGAAGCACAAAGAGAAAAAAATCTGAGTTCACACAAGAGTGTATTGCCACAGGTGTCACAGCAGGGATTCAAACCCATGCTGTCTGCTCCAGGATGCAGACCACAAAGCATTGCTTTCTTATATTATGTATGTTAAAAAAAAATAACCAGGCATACTATACATATGAAAATGCTACATGTGCAGTTTTTAGATTTGGAAACCCTGATCTGATGTTCCATGGGATTATAAACTGAAGTCTTAAGGAATTTGTCTTTTGGAACAGTAAGTCATGTTATTTAGTCCCCTAATACTCAAATCAGAAATAAGCCTATTTTATGTAGATTTCTAGACAATTACCAGCAATCAAACCACTGTTTTGCCTAAGCCTATGTTTAAGTCACATAGGTTTATCTGGAATAAGTAGTGGTATTTCATAAACTTTTTATTATTATTCAGTTCAGTTCAGTTCAGTTGCTCAGTCGTGCCCAACTCTTTGCGGCCCCATGAATCGCAGCACGCCAGGCCTCCCTGTCCATCACCAGCTCCCAGAGCTCACTCAGACTCACATCCATCGAGTCCGTGATGCCATCCAGCCATCTCATCCTCTGTCGTCCCTTTCTCCTCCTGCCCCCAATCCCTCCCAGCATCAGAGTCTTTTCCAATGAGTCAACTCTTCTCATGAGGTGGCCAAAGTACTGGAGTTTCAGCTTTAGCATCATTCCTTCCAGAGAAATCCCAGGGGTGATCTCCTTCAGAATGGACTGGTTGGATCTCCTTGCAGTCCAAGGGACTCTCAAGAGTCTTCTCCTATTTCTTGTTATCTAGCTAAGAATCACCTTCTATACACAAAGAAAAACAGGGCTCTGTTTGATCCCAAGGTGCCAGGGATCTGTCCATGAAATATCTTTCCTAACAGCAGAGATATTTGGAGCAATGGAGTTCGATAAGCAGGAAAGGATATTCAGGTTTGAAATAGTTTTCATCGCTGAGCTCAGTTTGTTGGGTATAGCTGAATCAATCAAACTTGTTTAGATAATTAAGGGAATTTACTGATGGTCCCAGGAGATGTACGCTGAGGTTTTGTTTTCTTACATTTTAAGGAGCTCTAATCCCAGGTGATGCTGGTTGGTAAAGAATCCACCTGCCAGTGCAGAAGGTGGAAGAGACTTGGGTTCGATCCCTGGGTTAGGAAGATCCCTTGGAGAAAGAAAGGGCTGCCTACTCTAGTCTTCTTGCCTTCAAAATACCACAGGCAGAGGAGCCTGGTGGGCTACAGTCCATGGAGCTGCAAAGAGTCAGACACACCTGAACTTCTGAGCACAGCACAACGCTGATGGTCCTCTCTGAAAGCCAGATTTAGGGTCAGGGATTCTGTGGCTGGGAGCTCAATATTATGACCAAAGGTCTGTTTTCTGTTTCTTCACCCTGCTTTCTACCATTTTGCTATCATTTTAGACTCTGATGGATATAGGATTGCAGTTAACTGCTCTAGGTCTGCATGTTTATTTATAAGTGGGGAAAGAAAGAACTTCACTCTCATTGCCCTCAGTCACCTCTGACTCTTTGCTATCCCATGGACTGTAGCCCAACAGGCTCCTCTGTCCATGGAATTTTCCAGGCAAGACTATTGGAGTGGGTTGTCACTTCCTACTCCAGGGGATCTCCCTGACTCAGGGATTGAATGCACTTTTCTTTTGTCTCCTGCACTGGATTCTTTAGCGCTGCACCACCTGGGATTTGAGCTCCTTAAAATGTGAGAAAGCGTCATTCCCAGAACCTCAGCCTACACCTCCTTGCATTTCATTGGCTTAAACTGTATCGTGTGACCATTTCTAAACCAAGCGTGTCACCGGGCTTCACAGACTAGCATCCACCAGTCAAAGTCAACCTATAGGGTTGGAGGTGAGTCAGTCCTACCCGGGGGCTTCCCCAGCTATGCGGTACAGAGTCTACCTGCAATGAAGGAGACACAGAAGACACGGACTCAATCCCTGGGTTTGGAAGATCCCCTGGAGGAGTAAATGGCAACTCCCTCCAGTATTCTTGCTTGGAAAATTCCATAGACAAAGGAGCCTGGTGGGTTACAGTCCATGGGGTCACAAAGAGCTGGACACAACTGAACCTGCACTCACTTATTCACTCAGTCCTATCTGAAATACATAGCTAAACATGGCAGAGTCAGATCTCCAAAGGAAATTTAATTTTCATATAAATCATTTTTAGAAGTTACCTCCCAAGGTGTGGGACTATTATCCTCAAGAGAGAAATAGATGATAAATGGTAAACCGAGGTATACACAGCTATCTCTTTCTAGGAGAGACTCTAAGTTCAAAAGTCACAAGCATTGTCTTAAAGCAAGTACCCTATAAAGCCAAACAACACTTACCTTAAGAAGAAACTTTTCATCAACTGGCTTACAAAATCTGGGGTCACTCAGCATGACACAATTGTGTCATCTGGTCCATAACTATCCGGAAGACATTTTCAGAGCTTAGAGGAATATTAAAATGGGAATGTTTTTATTTCCTCCGCAAACTGATGATCTGGTAGAGAAGTTGCCTAGTCTAAGCCCCCCAAGGTGATAAATCTAAAGAGGCATGAACATGGCAGTCTTTCTTGCTATCTTAAGGAAGCATACAGAGATAAACAAGCGAGGTTTCAACTAAGTCATGACAAGCACCAAACTCTTCAAGTGATTGCCTAGACAACTTAGCTAATTCCTCTGATTGCTTTAAACATGAACTCACAAACGAGGCTGGGCAAGACTATGGTAGAGGCGCACACATGCACTTTAGACATGCGTGTGAATGTACCGCAGCATGCTTGTGTTCTTATTTATTTACAGGGCTTAGTATCCAAGGGACATGTTGTATTGCCATTTATCAAGACTGAGTTGAGTTTGACTCTGGTTTAAGTTTTCCATGATCTGCTCGCAACATTCCTTCCTCTAGGCAGCTCTTCCATAACGGTAAAAGCATTAGGCGACAGATTCCATCTGGCCGATCCCAAGTTACTTTTCATAGAATTCATCATTTTTAGACGCTACCTCCCAACATGCTGGGCCCAGCTCGACCAGTCACGGCTTTTTATGAGACATCATTCAACTATCTTAGCATCTCAAAAGGAAGAACTCCACAATTATCTTTTATGGAAAGACTTTGGACACGCATTTTGAAGTTGCATGCCCAGAACTTTATGTGCAGAAGAATCAAGGTATCATATTATCCAATGTCCCTGGCAAGTTCCTAGGACTAAATTTCAGGCTACAAGATGTTTGTTGTTCATCTCAAAGGTCAGCTTTGACCGCATTTATTAAATTACAAACTTGCTTGTCTTTTGCCATCAGAAGATGGTACAAATTAAGGGTTCCTTGCTCTGGTCACAGTGCAGATGGGAGCTGAAAAACAACTGTAGGAATTGGAGGGACCAAGAACTTTGAACCAAAACACCATAATAAACATTCCCTGTTCTTAGGGTCCTGCACACTGATACAACACAGAAATGTACCATTTGTTTAAATACAAGGTAGACTAAATATCATTCCTTTTCTTAAAATAAAAATAAATAAAGCTATCAGAAGATAAGCCCCCATTCAACCGAGCTTGCCTCCTCTAGTTTCCATGATCCTGACCTGTTCATATCACTTTCGTAATCAAACAATTTCAGTGGGTTTGCATTGCCTCTGTGATAGAGTTCAAATGCTTTAGAAGATATACAAAGCCTGCTCTAGCACCATCTCCTGCTGTTTCTCAAGCTTCTATTTTACTACAAAGCAAGTGAGTTAATTTTCAGTTACATGCTGTATGTAATTAGTCACAAACTTAAGGTTTTTGCAAATACTGTTCCTTCAGCCTGAAATCTTATTAAAATTAATAAAACTTTGGGACTGTCCTGGTGATCCCGTGGCTAAGACTCAGAGCTCTCACTGCGAGGAGCCCAGGGTTCGATCCCTGGTCAGGGAGCTAAATCCCACATGTTGAAAATAAGGGTTCCCATGCTGTAACCAAAGATCCTACATGCTTCAACTAAGACCCAGTGTAGTAACAAAAGAAAATTAACAAAAAATTTGAGAACACTTTTCTGATGAATTCTCTTCTCTTATCTAACTCTACTATACATAGGTATCTGCAGCCAGATATCGACACACGTATGTATATGTACACTCACACAATACCAGGTTAGATACTCATAATTTGCCCTCCCACAACACCCTATTTATCTATCTATATTTTGTATTTACGGATTTACTTGTTTATCTTCCCTCTAGACTTTTTGTCTCCAGTATGGTAGCCATTAACAACATGTGAATGTTGAGCACTTGAAATGTGGTCCAATCTGAGATAGTGCTGGAAGGGTAAATATCACACACCAGAGAGTCTTGGTATAATGAATAATATAAAATATATAATTCATAATTTTGAGATTATTGCATGTTGAAGCTAAAAATACCTTCCTGTTTGGGGTTAAATAAAAAATATTAGAGTTAATTTCATCTTTTTTAACCTGTTTAAATGCATGTACTTGAAAATTTAAAATGATGTTTGTGACTCTCATTATGTCATTTTGGACAGCACTGATGTAGACTGAGCCTCCTTAAAGGAATGAATGGCGTTCTGTTTATTTCTGTTAGAATTGAGCCCATGGTAGGCACTCAGGAATACATCTCTGCATAAAGTGAGTGAATGAATGTAATCAAGTCCCATACTGAGAGCAATGGGACCACAGGGGAGAAGATATGCCAAAGCTGACAAAGTCTGTGCAAGGGAGCTAAGACTTGAGCCTTGAAGCTGGGAGGAATTTGGGTAATAGAGAATAGACTGTTGGGTGACTTTCCCAAGTCACTTCCTTTTACCTGAACTTAGGTTTCCCATTTAAGTATAAAAAGACAGGGCAAAGATACATGCATCCCAATATTCATAGCAGCACAATTGCCAAGATATGGAAGCAATCTAAGTGTTCCTCAACAGATGAGTGGATAAAGAAGATGTAGTATACACACACACAAACACACCTACACTCTCACACACACATGAACATGCACACACAGGAATATTACTGAGCCATAAAAAATAATTGCACTTTTGCCAGCAACACTAATGCAGCAACCTGGATGGACTTGGAGGGCATGATGTTGGATGAAGCAAGTCAGACAGAGAAGAGGTGTATGATGCCCCATGTGGACACTGGGGAACAGAGAAACCTGGTGAATATAGCAAAAGGGACGTGGACTCACAGATCCAGAGAACAAAGTAGTGATTACCAGTAGAGGGAGGTGGACAAGGCAATGGCACCCACTTCAGTACTCTGGAGAATCCCATGGACAGAGGAGCCTGGTAGGTTACAGTCCATGAGGACACTAAGAGTCGGACAAGACTGAACAACTTCACTTTCACTTTTCACTTTCATGCATTGGAGAAGGAAATGGTGACCCCACTCCAGTGTTCTTGCCTGGAGAATCCCAGGGACAGAGGAGCCTGGTGGACTGCCGTCTATGAGTCGCACAGAGTCGGACACGACTGAAGCGACTTAGCAGCAGCAGCAGCAATAGAGGGAGGAGGGGCAATATAAGGGTAGAGGATTAAGAGGTTCAAACCACTGAATTTAATATAGATTAAAGGATGAATCTTACAACATGGGAAATATTTTCTGATAACTTCAAAAGAAATGTAAACTTTAAAAATGTAAAATCACTAAATTGTATACTTGTAACTTATGTAATATTTTATAGTAACTGTGCTTCAAAAACAAACAAACAAACAAACCCATCACATCCCAGTAAATAAATAAAAGGGCAGGGCAAAATGGGCTTTGATGTAATTCCATTAAGATTCTGTGATAAAGATGACATCATACAACAGTTAATGGTGATCACTCCAGTTGGAATATTTATTTTACTCTTGATTCCACATTGTCAATTACTTCCCAATATGTGTAGAGGGTCCAGGCATGCCTGGGGTTTCTCTTAAGAATTTTTATAGACATGTGTTTTTAATGCTTATCTCAACTTATCGATAACTAATGTTGAGCTTGGACCAGTCTTTTTGGTTCTTAAAATGACTCCAAGATGCCCTTCAGCAATAACCATCAGGAAACTTTGAAAAAAGAAACAGAGGTTCCTTACTTACAAGGTTGAGTATGGAGAAGTTTCAGTGGGGGCTTGAGGGAGAGACAAAGAGAAAGAAAAGGCCTGGGTTCTGTTTTTACCGGTGTCAAGGCTAGGGGCCTAGGGTTTCCAGGGTTCACTCTTTACTGGTGAATCTAAAACATAAAAGTAGAAATTTAAACCATGACAAAACAAACAAAACGAAACAAACAAACAAAAAACAACAAGTAGCCCAAATGATCAGTTATTGAAATCAAACAAGAACTCATATAACAGAGCCTCAGGGGGGAGAGGTGAGCTGACTGTCTAGTCTTGTGGCTGGCAATGGTTTATTTGAGATACTCTGAAGTGGATGCCTCTTTGAAATGGATACCTCAGCAATCAAAACGTAAGTCAGGTATGTACACTCCAAAAACAGAGAAAACCAAACTGTTTACACTACAGAGTGGTTGGTTCAGCTGATGGACTGGACAATCAATCTAAGGTCTCCTCTACATGAACCCCAATGTCCATGGTCTTGATTCATGGAAGACTCTGTAGGCTGTTCTTTGTGCCTCTGTTTAGGCTTTCAGTGGATATCTAACCGAAGCCAGCCACTGACTGGTGACCAAAGGTGCTGTATTCTAAATAATCCATTCAGGGAGACTGCCTCTAGCATTCAGATCTGAAAGTACAACATAAAATAGGATAGCTATTCGCAAAAGAAAACTTGCCCAACCATAAATATAAATAATTTATATAACATGTATTGTGGAGCTGATGATAATACTTAACAGCATTGACTGAAAGTCTATACTGTGTAGATTTTGCATGCTATTTATTTACTTTTAATTTTGTTTTAATATATTTTTCATTGGATAATTTCTTTACAGAGTTTTGTTGTTTTCTGTCAAACTTCAGCATGAATCAGCCATAGGTATACATATATCCCCTCTCTTTTGAAACTCCCTCCCATCTCCCTCCCCATCCCATCCCTATAGATGGATACAGAACCCCTGTTTGAGTTTCCTGAGCCATACAGCAAATTCCTGTTGGCTATCTATTTTACATATGGTAATGCAAGTTTCCATGTTACTCTTTCCATACATCTCATCCTCTCCTCCCCTCTCCCCATGTCCATAAGTCTATTCTCTATGTCTGTTTCTCCATTGTTGTTCTGTAAATAAATTATTCAGTACCACTTTTCTAGATTCCATATATATGCATTAGAATATGATATTTATCTTTCTCTTTCTGACTTACTTCACTCTGTATAATATGTTCTAGGTTCATCCATCTCTTTAGAACTGATTTAAATGAATTCCTTTTTATTGCTGAGTAATATTCCATTGTATATATGTATCACAACTTCTTTATCCATTCATCTGTTAATGGACATTTATGGTTGCTTCCATGTTCTAGCTACTGTAAATAGTGCTGCAATGAACATTGGGATACATGTGTATTTTTCAATTTGGTTTCCTCAGGGCATATGCCTAGGAGTGGGATTGCTGGGTCATATGGTGGTTTTATTCCTAGTTTTTAAAGGACTCTTCACACCATCTTCCATAGTGGCTGTATCAATTTACATTCCTGCTAACAGTGCAAGAGTGTTCCCTTTTATCCACATCCTTTCCAGCACTTATTATTTGTAGACTTTTTGATACTGGCCACTCTGACTGGTGTGAGGTGATAGCTCATTGCAGTTTTGATTTGCATTTCTCTAATAATGAGCAATGTTGAACATCTTTTCACTTATTTGTTAGCCATCTGTTTGTCTTCTTTGGAGAAATTTCTGTTTAGGTCTTTTCCCCATTTTTTCATTGGGTTGTTTGCTTTTCTGGTATTGGGTTGTATGAGCTGCTTATATATTTTGGAAATTAATCCTTTGTCAATTGTTTCATTTGCCATTATTTTCTCCCATTCTGAGGGTTGTCTTTTCACCTTTCTTAGAGTTTCCTTTGCTGTGCAAAAGTCTTTAAGTTTAATCAGGTCCCACTTGTTTACTTTTGTTTTTATTTTCATTACTCTAGGAGGTGGGTCATAGAGGATCTTGCTTTGATTTATGTCATTAAGTATTCTGTCTATGTTTTCCTCTAAGAGTTTTATAGTTTCTGGTCTTACATTTAGGTCTTTAATCCATTTTGAGTTTATCTTTGTGTATAGCATTAGGAAGTGTTCTAATTTCATTCTTTCACATATAGCTGTCCAGTTTTCCCAGCACCATTTATTGAAGAGGCTGTCTTTGGCCCACTGTATATTTTTGCCTCCTTTGTCAAAAATAAGGTACCCATAGCTGCATGGGTTTATCTATCTTTATCTGTCTATCTTCTGGGCATTCTATCTTGTTCCATTGGTCTATATTTCTGTTTCTGTGCCAGTACCATACTGTCTTGATGACTGTAACTTTGTGGTATAATCTGGAGTCAGGAAGGTTGATTCCTCCAGCTCCCTTCTTCTTTCTCAAGACTGCTTTGACTATTTGGGGTCTTTTGTGTTTCCACATGAATTGTAAAATTTTTTGTTCTAGTTCTGTGAAAAATACCATTGGTAATTTGATAGGGATCACATTGAATCTGTAGATTGCATTTGGTAGTATAGTCATTTTTACAATATTGATTCTTCCTACCCAGGAACATGGGATATCTTTCCATCTGTTTATGTCATCTTTGATTTCTTTCATTAGTGTCTTATAATTTTCTGTGTGCAGTTCTTTTGTCTCCTTAGGTAGGTTTATTCCTAGATATTTAATTATTTTTATTGCAATAGTGAATGGGATTGGTTCCTTAATTTCTCTTTCTGATTTTTCACTGTTAGTATATAGAAATGCAAATGATTTCTCTGTATTGGTTTTGTATCCTGAAACTTTGCTAAATTCACTGATTAGCTCTAGTAATTTTCTGATAATATCTTTAGGGTTTTCTATGTACAGTATCATGTCATCTGCAAACAGTGAGAGCTTTACTTCTTTTATGATCTGGATTCCTTTCATTTCTGTTTCTTCTCTGATTGCTATAGCTGGGACATTCAGAACTATGTTAGAATAATACAGGCAAAAGTGAACACTCTTGTCTTGTTCCTGATCTTAGGGAGAATGTTTTCAGGTTTTCACCATTAAGAAGAGTGTTTGCTGTAGGCTTATCATATATGGCCCTCACTATGTTGAGGTAGGTTCCTTCTATGTTCTTTTTTGAACGGTTTTAACCACAAATGGGTGCTGAATTTACTCAAAGTCTTTTTCTGCAATTATTGAGATTATTATATGATTTTTATCTTCAATTTGTTATTATGGGAGAATGACATTCTAACATGTATACTATCATGTGAATTGAATCGCCAGTCTATGTCTGACGCAGGATGCAGCATGCTTGGGGCTGGTGCATGGGGATGACCCAGAAAGATGTTATGGGGAGGGAGGTGGGAGGGGGTTCATGTTTGGGAATGCATGTAAGAATTAAAGATTTTAAAATGTAAAAAATAAAAAAATAAAAAATAAAAAAATAAAAAAAAATTTGTTATTATGGTATATCACATTGATTGATTTGCATATATTGAAGAATCCTTGCATCCCAGGAATAAACTCAACTTGATCATGGTGTATGAGCTTTTTGATGTGTTGCTAAGTTCTATTTGCTAAAATTTTGTTGAGGATTTTTGCATCTATGTTCATCAGTGATACTGGCCTGTAGTTTTGTTTTTTTGCTTTGTCTTTGTCTGGTTTTGGTAGCAGGGTGATGGTGGCCTCGTAGAATGAGTTTGGAAGTGTTCCTTCCTCTGGAATTTTTTGCAAGACTTTTAGAAGGATAGGCATTAGCTGGTCTCTAAATGTTTGATAGAATTCTTCTGTGAAGCCATCTGGTCCTGGGCTTTTGTGTTTTTTTTGCGAGATTTTTGATCACAGCTTCAATTTCAATGCTTGTAATCGGGTTGTTCATAATTTCTATTTCTTCCTGGTTCAATCTTGGAAGACTGACCTTTTCTAAGAATCTGTCTGTTTCTTCCAGGTTATCTATTTTATTGCCACATATTTGTGCACAATAGTCTCTTATAATTCTTTGTATTTCTGCACTGTCTGCTGTAACCTCCCCTTTTACATTCCTAATCTGTTGATTTGATTCTTCTCCTTTTTTTCTTTGATGAGTCTGGCTAAAGTTTTGTCAATTTTGTTTATCTTCTCAAAAAGCCAGCTTTTAGTTTTATTAATCTTTACTATTTTTTCTTTCATTTCTTTTTCATTTATTTCTGCTTGAATCTTTATGATTTCCTTCCTTCTACTATTTTTTTTTTTTTTTTGCTTGTTCGTTTTCCAGTTGTTTCAGGTGTAAAGTTAGGTTGTCTATTTGATGTTTTTCTTTTTCCTTGAGGTAGGATTGCATAGCTATACATTTCCCTCTTAGAACTGCCTTTGCTGCATCCCATAGGTTTTGAGTTGTCATGTTTTCACTGTCATTTGTTTCTAGAAATTTTTTTATTTCCCTTTTGATTTCTTCAGTAACCTGTTGGTTATTTAGAAATGTGTTATTTAATCTCCATGTTTTTGTGTTTCTTTTTTTTCATATTTTAAAATTAATTTATTTAATTAGAGGCTAATTACTTTACAATATTGTGGTGGTTTGGGCCATACATTGACATGAACCATGGTGCACATGTATTCACCATCCTGAAGCCCCTCCCACCTCCCTTCCCATCCCATCCCATCCCTCTGGGTTGTTCCAGTGCTCTGAGTGCCCTGTTCCATGCACGGAACTTGGACTGGTCATCTCTTTCACATATGGTAATATATATGTTTCAATGCTATTCTCTCAAATCATCCCACCCTCACCTTCTCCACTGAGTCCAAAAATCTATTCTTTATATTTGTGTCTCTTTTGCCGTCTCACATACATTGTTACCATCTTTTTAAATTCCATATATATGTGTTAATATACTGTATTGGTGTTTTTCTTTCTGGCTTACTTCACTCTGTATAATTGGCTCCAGTTTTATCCACCTCATTAGAACAGATTCAAATGTGCTCTTTTTAAAGCTGAATAATATTCCATCATGTATATGTACCACAACTTTCTTATCCATTCATCAGCCAATGGACTTCTAGGTTGCTTCCATGTCCTGGCTATTGTGAACAGTGCTGGGATGAACATTGGGGTACATTGTTCTCTTTCAGTTCTGGTTTCCTAAGTGTGTATGCCCAGCAGTGGGATAGCTGGGTCATATGGCAGTTCTGTTTCCAGTTTTTAAGGAATCTCCACACTGTTCTCCATAGTGGCTGTACTAGTTTGCATTCCCACCAACAGTGTAAGAGGGTTCCCTTTTTTCCACAGCCTCTCCAGCATTTATTGCTTGTAGACTTTTGGATCACAGCCATTCTGATTGGTGGGAAATGGTACCTCATTGTGGTTTTGATTTGCATTTCTCTGATAATGAGTGATGTTGAGCATCTTTTCATGTGTTTGTTAGCCATCTGTATGTCTTCTTTGGAGAAATGTCTGTTTAGTTCTTTGGCCTGGTTTTTTTTTTAATTTTTATTTTTATTTTATTTTACTTTACAATACTGTATTGGTTTTGCCATACATTGGCATGAATCCGCCATGGGTGTACATGAGTTCCCAAACATGAACCCCCCTCCCACCTCCCACCCTATATCATCTCTCTGGATCATCCCTGTGCACCAGCCCCAAGCATCCTGTATCCTGCATCAAACATAGACTGGCGATTCATTTCTTACATGATAGTATACATGTTTCAGTGCCATTCTCCCAAATTATTCCACCCTCTCCCTCTCCCTCAGAGTCCAAAAGTCTACTCTACACATCTGTGTCTGTTTTGCTGTCTTGCATACAAATTACTGCAGATGGTGACTGCAGCCATGAAATTAAAAGACGCTTACTCCTTGGAAGAAATGTTATGACCAACCTAGATAGTGTATTCAAAAGCAGAGACATTACTTTGCTGACTAAGGTCCATCTAGGCAAGGCTATGGTTTTTCCTGTGGTCATGTATGGATGTGAAGAGTTGACTCATTGGAAAAGACTCTGATGCTGGGAGGGATTGGGGGCAGGAGGAGAAGGGGACGACAGAGGATGAGATGGCTGGATGGCATCATGGACTCGATGGATGTAAGTCTGAGTGAACTCCTGGAGATAGTGATGGACAGGGAGGCCTGGAATGCTGAATTTCATGGGGTCGCAAAGAGTCGGACACGACTGAGCGACTGAACTGAACTAAACTGATACAGGATCATCATTACCATCTTTCTAAATTCCATATATATGTGTTAGTATACTGTATTGGTGTTTTTCTTTCTGGCTTACTTCACTCTGTATAATCGGTTTGTTTCATCCATCTCATTAGAACTGATTCAAATGTATTCTTTTTAGTGGCTGAGTAATACTCCATTGTGTATATGTTTGTGTTTCTTACAGTTTTTTTTTTCTTGTAATTTATATCTAGTCTCATAGCATTGTGGTTGGAAAAGATGCTTGATATGATTTCAATTTTTTAAAAATTTACTGAGGTTTGATTTGTGACCCAAGATGTGATCAATCCTGGAGAATGTTCCATGTGTACTTGAGAAGAGGGTGTATTCTTGTGCATTTGGATGGAATGTCTTGAAGATATCAATGAGATCCGTCTCATCTAATGGATCACTTAAGACTTGTGTTTCCTTATTAATTTTTTGTTTTGATGATCTGTCCATTGGTGTGAGTGGGGTGTTAAAGTCTCCTACTCTTATTGTGTTACTGTCAGTCTCTCCTTTTATGTCTGTTAGTGTTTGTCTTATGTATTGAGGTGCTCCTATGTTGCATGCATAGATATTTACACCTGTTATGTCTTCTTCTTGGATTGATCCCTTGATCATTATGTAGTGCCCTTCCTTATCTCTTGTAATCTTCTTTATATTAAAGTCTATTTTTTCTGATATGAGGATTGCTACTCCAGCTTTCTGTTGCTTCCCATTTGCATGGAATATATTTTTCCATCCTCTCACTTTCAGTCTATATGTGTCTTGAGGTCTGAAGTAGGTTGGTGCGTTTGGTATTATCCCAGATGTCTCTGAGACTATCCACTGTTCTTTTCATTCTTTTTGTTTTATTCCGCTCTTCAGAAGGTATTTCCACCATTTGATCTTCCAGTTCACTGATTCATTCTTCTGCTTCAGATATTCTGCTATTGATTCCTTCTAGAGTATTTTTAACTTCAGTAATTATGTTGTTTGTCTCTGTATGTTTATTTTTTAATTCTTCTAGGTCTTTGTTCATTGATTCTTGCATTTTCTCCATTTTGTTTTCAAGGTTTCTGATCATCTTTACTATCATTATTCTGAATTCTTTTTCAAGTAGTTTGCCTATTTCCTCTTATTTTATTTGGAATTCTGTGTTTCTAGCTTGTTCCTTCATTTGTGCAGTATTTCTCTGCCTTTTCATTATTTTTTAACTTATTGTGTTTGAGGTCTCCTTTTCCCAGGCTGCAAGAAAAGTTGAATTCGTTCCTTGAAGAAGGTTGAACTCTTTCTTCCTTTTGGTTTCTGCCTTCCTAAGGTTTGTCCAGTGGTTTGTGTAAACTTTGTATAGGGTTCTATTTGTGCTGAGTTTTTGTTTGTTTGTTCATTTTTCCTCTGTTGGGCAAGGCTGAGTGAGGTGGTAATACTGTCTGCTGATGATTGGGTTTGCATTTTTGGCTTGTTTGTTGTTTAGATGTGGTGTCCTGCACAGGGTGTTACCAGTGGTTGTGTTATTCTGGGTCTTGTGTTCAGGTGGTTTTGTTCGTGTGAGTTCTCACTATCTGATACTCCCTAGGGTTAGTTCTCTGGTAGTCTAGGGTCTTGGAGTCAGTGCTCCCACTCCAAAGGCTCAGGGCTTGATCTCTGGTCAGGAATGGAGATTCCACAAGTGGTTTGTTATGGCATTAAGAGAGATTAAAACAAATATCCAAAGACGAGAAACCAAAGATGAATCCCAGACAAATGGCAGTTACAAAATCAAGGAAATAATAATTAAAATAATGGAATATACACATATACATGTATACCCATGAGCAAAGTGAAAACAGTCCAACAAAAAGAAAGTACAGTAGATTGACCTGGTGAACAAAGGAAATACACAAACTTGAAAACAAAACTAAAGCAAGGAGCCAAGTGGGGAATAAAGCAATGAAAACAAAACTAACAATATGTTAAGAGGAAAAGAATGAAAAAGAAAAAAAAAAACAAGACAGAAAGAATAGATATGCAAAGTTAAACAGGTAGATGAAGATTTATATTCATTGCAGATTAACTGCAAGGGGAAAAGAACAGTAGGAAAAGCAAAGGAATAAATGTATAAAAAATATAATAGGTTTAAAAAAATTAAAAATTAAACTTAAAAAAAGAGAAAAGAAAAAAATGGAGAAGAAAGAAAAAAGGGGAGAAAAAAAAGGAAAACTCCACAGAACTGCCAAAGTCCAACATAGAGGCAGAGGTTTATTACAATAAAAAGTGTGACTGAATATACACATATACATATATACCCATGAGCAAAGTCAAAACAGTGCAACAAAAATAAAGCAGAGTAGATTGACCCAGCAGACAAAGGAAACCAAAAATTATATCTACCAGAAGAAAACTAACTAAAGCACAAACTGGAAAACAAAACTAAAGCAAGGTGCCAATTGGAGAATAAAGCAATGAAAATAAGACTAGCAAACAGGTTGAGAGGAAAGGAGAGAAAGAAAAGAAAGAAAGAAAAACATACAATGTCAAATAGAGGTAGATAATGAAGATTTATATACATTAAAGATTAACTGCAAGGGGAAAAGAACAGTGGGAAAAGAAAACAGAGGAATAAATGTAGAAAAAATAATAATAGGTTTAAAAAATTAAAATTAAAAAAAGAGAGGAAAAAAAAAGGGAAATTCCACAGAACTGCAAAAATGTGGCTGAGGGGAATAAAAGCTCAAAAGCTTAGATTTCATAGTGCCAATATAATCAACAACTACAACAGAGAGGGTAAAAAAAAAAGGAAAAAATTCAAAAGTATCTACAGAGCAAGTCAAAACATAAGAATAATAAATGCTTTTCTTGAGTCACTTCTGTAAGAGTCCCTTCCCTTGCAGGGAGCCACAGTCCACCTCACCTCCTTAGAGTGCCTTCCGACACTGTGCTGGTCTCTGGACCTGCTGTGGGGGCAGCTCAGATTCTAATCTGGTCACACTCCTGTGTGTTCTTGCCTCCAGTGTCCATAGCTATCAGAACTAGCGCGTTGTCTTCTGTGGGAGCTCTCAATGGCCTCTCATATATTCCACAGACACAGAGTCTGGGCAGTTCGTCATGTGGATTTAGTCTGCAGCTTGTACAGCTGGTGGGAAGGTTTTGGGTCTTCATCCTTAGCCACACTGCCCCTGTGTTTCAACTGTGGTTTTATTTCCACCTCTACATGTGGGTCCTCCACTGGGGATTGCTCCTGAGGCTGCCCTGACAGACTAGGGTTTGCCCCTGTGAGGGCCAGGCGTGGAGGTGGTGCAGCTGCTTGGGTCACAGGGGTTCTGGCAGCACCAGATATTCAGGGGAGTTGGCAGCTAGGGCAGCAGGAAATATAGTGTTCTAGAAGGGTATGGCAACCAGTATTGGCCAATACGCTCCAGCATTCTTGCCTCGAGAGCTCCCTCCCTGACAGAGAAGCCTGACAGGTGGCTGTTTACAGGGTCACAAAGAGTCGGACACGACAGAAGTGACCCTGAGAAATGAACGCAAGACTTTTTTCCCCTGTGGCAGCTCTGCCCCAGTGAGAGCTGAGCGTGAAGGTGGCATAGTTGCTTGGCTTGCGGGGACCCTGGCGGCTCCAAGTGTGCAGGAACACCCTCCACCACAGGAGTTATGGCCCTATCAGAGTCTTTTCTCGAGCCTCTCATAGCTGGCTATCAGAAGGCCTGTTTGGCCTGTCTTTCTCCAAAGCTCTGCCCGTCAGGCACTTAGAGGGCTCCCTTGCCTGGGGTCCTTCTCTGTTGTTACCAGCATCAGGCACATAGAGGGGCCCCCCTGGGTGGGGTCCCACTCTAGATTGGTGCATCAGTCACTTAAAGGGGCACCTGGGTGGGGTCCCCTGTAGTTCAGTTTTGCAGGCATTTAACGGGCCAGCCTCTCTCCCGTGCAGCTGCTGATGCTGGTGTGTGGTGAGAGAGAGGCCACGGTGATGGCTCTACCTGCTACATGTGACTCAGCAGTGTCACTTGCTTCCATGGCTGCCTGGCTTTCCTCCACAGGCATTTCCCACCACAATCTCCTCCCGCACATCCCCTTGATCCATCTCTCAGCAGTCAACAGCAGCCCTTGCCCTGGGATTGCTCCACAGTCCCTAAACTCCAGCTCCCAGCCACTGCGCTTTCCAGGGGACCAGCATTCCTGTCTGGAATATGTATGGCTATGGCAAGGACTGTCTGATTCTCATTCCACTCAGGCTGCCATAGATAGCTGTTTCACTCTCAGGCTTAAATGTTCTTCTCTATCTCAGACAATTGCCCTGATGTGGCGATTGGACCCCTGCTTCAGTTTCCTCACCCCCTGAGGGCAAGTCTAGTCCTACTCACACTCCTGTTTTCCCCCCTAGTTCCTTCTTCCTACCGAGTTTTACGTAGGTCTATATATTTTTTTCCACTGGTCAGGTACTCCTGTCTGCTCTCAGCTGGTGTCCTGCATGCACTTCTGTGTCGGAAAGTGTATTCCTGATGTATCCATGGAGAGAGATGTACTCCACATCTACCTACTCCTCCGCCATCTTGTTCTCTTTAGATTTATTTATTTTTAATGGGAGCATAATTGCTTTATAATATTATGTTTGTCTCTGCCATACATCAACATAAATCAACCGTAGATATACACATATCCCCTCTCTTTTGAACCTCCCTCCTGCCTCCCACCTCATCCCACCTCTCTAGGTTGTCACAGAGCCCCTGGTTCGAGCTCCCTGCATCAATATTATCTCATTCAAACTCCATAAAAATTGAATTTGAACTGCTACTTTACACTCATAGATGGTGTGAATGGCTCAGAAAGTAAGCAACTTGGTCAAGTAGTAGAAGAGGGATTGCAATGTACATCTCTTTTGCTTATCTTGGTTACAATGTGGTGCTCTCTTTAGCATCCCCAAGTGTACATCTGGTCTATGCCATACTGCTGCTGACTTGATAAACTGATCCTTCAGGTGGAAATGACCTACAAACAAAACCTACAACTCCCAGCTTGACACTTTTAGTTTCCATTGAGTACCATCCTCAGCGAAGAATTGGAACTTTTACTGAGGTTCTTGCTTTTTGCTCAGCCCTTTAGATTGGCTGAAATAGCCCCTTCTCACTAAGCTCTGGTTAGTTTATTTCAACCTTTATTTTTCATTGTAATAACCTCATACAGACTGACACTAGTGAATTGACACAGATAAAAGAAATGTATTTTTTTAAATCTGGTCCTGTACCACATGTCTGAATCTAAACTCAGACCCTTTCCTGAATATGTGGAAAAACTGCTGGCTTTTTCCTCCCTTTTAGACTCTGATACAAGGTCCTTCTTTTAGAATGGGCAGGAATGTCTATAAGGAGAGATCTTTTTCTCCCCTGACTTCACTTTTTTTCCAGATTGTAATTTATATCTGAAAACATTTCCTATAGTTTAGAGATATTTTTAGAAGTAGGAGGATGGTCTCGGGCAAAGCATGAAAGAGTCTGAATTTTTGTGACTTCCAGCTTCTCAGTTTCTGTCCTTAGATTCCAGTCTGGTTTTTCACTCCCACCTGTCCATTTCACTGTCCCAGAAACTCTTCCTTGCTCCCTTTATATTATATCAGAAAGGCATAGAGTAGGAGCCAGCAGCTCTGATATTTGTCATTGATAAGTTATCTCCTTCCAGAGATCACAGTTTCATTCTTACTAAAGCCCTTTCGGGCCTCGAATGAAAGAAACAGTAATTTTCAGGTGTCAGAGAGGGAGAAATTCATCCATGCCCTTTTAGGTTCTTCTGGCTAGCCTAAGAATTCAATTGCCTTGAGACAAGATTAACAACAGAAAACCACACAGAAGCTTAATCCCATGTATATGCAGCAGAGATCCAGAAGAACTGAGTGAACTCACCTAATGTCTTAAGCCCTCACCTTAAATACCATCTTCATCTTTGGCTAAAGATAAAAGAGGATGTTGGGAATAGTGGTTTGGGTCTTCAAAAGGAAGGAAGGCAATTCACATGGAGATGAAAAAGCAAAAGTTTGGCAAACAAATGTTAGCTGGGTTCCTGCAGGGACCAGGGGACTTAGAGAGGAATTTTAACAAATGGACTTTGTTGGACTTCTTCGGGTCTCCATACCTAGTTCACACTACAATAATCCAGGGTGGTAGCTCCCTTCTTGGGACAGGTCCTGTATCTACATTCTTTTGGCAGTGAAGGGGAGGTAAAAAGAATGACTTTTGTTTCTTAAAAATAATGAACCTGAATTAACTCTCGTAGACTTAAAAAAATATATATGCACAACCTAAAAGTTGAGAGTTATGTTTTATTTGGTGGGAATTTTTAGTACTTCAAGCCCAGGGGACAGTATCCTAAGTAACCCTGAGAGAAATGCTCCAAGGAGGAAAGGGGGGATCTAGGTCATACAGAAATTTTGCTGCAAAACTATGTAGTCTGAACATAAACAAAAATATATTGTTAATTAGATAAAATGAGATATCTCAAGTTGAGGAATTTAGCACTTTTCTATATAAGGGAAGATGCAAGGGACTGGGCTCACTGAAATTATTCCTATGATAATGAGAGAGTCAATTTCTTGGCAGGTTATTAGGAAGTCCAAGGAGCCCGAAGAGGAGAGAGGGGTTTGGGGGGCCCTCAAAGAGGAGATGGGGTCTGGAGTTCTCGAGGAGGAGAAAAGGACAAACTTTTCTTTCTACATTCCTAGTCTTAGTCACATAAAACTTTTTTTTTTTCTTTAAGCCTGGAGCCTATGATTACACAACAAAACAATTCCGCTTAAACTCTATAGTAAGGATTATATAACAACAATGTATCCTGCTTGAGGACAATTTCTCCTTCTTGAGAACCTTCTGTCAGTTCAGTCTCTCAGTCATGGTTGACTCTGCAATGCTATGAACTGCAGCATGACAGGCTTCCTTGTCCATCATCAACACCCAAAGGTTGCTCAAACTCATGTACATTGAGTTGGTGATGCCATCCAACCATTTGATCCTCTGTGGTCCCTTTCTCCTCTTGCCTTCAATCTTCCCCAGCATCAGGGGCTTTCCAGTGAGTCCGTTCTTTGCATCAGGTGGCCAAAGGATCAGAGCTTCAGCTTCAGCATCAGTCCTTCTAACGAATATTCAGGACTGATTTCCTTTAGGATTGACTGGTTTAACCTCCTTGTAGTCCAAGGGACTCTCAAGAATTTTATCCAACTCCACAGTTCAAAAGCATTGATTCTTTGGCACTGGGCTTTCTTTATAGTCCAACTCTCACATCCATACATGACCACTGGAAAAACCATAGCTTTGACTAGATGGATGTTTGTTGGCAAACTGATATCTCTGCTTTTTAATATGCTGTCTAGGTTGGTCATAACTTTTCTTCCAAGGAGCAAGCATCTTTTAATTTCATGTCTTCAGTCACCATCTGCAGTGATTTGGGAGCTCCCCAAAATAAAGTCTATCACTATTTCCATTGTTTCCCCATCTATTTGCC
This sequence comes from Ovis aries, assembly GCF_016772045.2. Classification (NCBI taxonomy): domain Eukaryota; kingdom Metazoa; phylum Chordata; class Mammalia; order Artiodactyla; family Bovidae; genus Ovis; species Ovis aries. The sequence continues at coordinate 8,374,299 of NC_056055.1, read as the reverse complement.
ATGAAGTGATGGGACCAGATGCCATGATCTTCATTTTCTGAATGTTGAGTTTTAAGCCAACTTTTCACTCTTCTCTTTCACCTTCATCAAGAGGCTCTGTGGCTCAGACGGTAAAGTGTCTGCCTGTAATGCGGGAGACCTGGGTTCGATCCTGGGTCAGGAAGATCCCCTGGAGAAAGAAATGGCAACCCACTCCAGTACTCTTGTCTGGAAAATTCCATGGATGGAGAAGCCTGGTGGGCTACAGTCCATGGGGTGGCAAAGAGTCATGACTGAGTGAATTCACTTTCTGCCATAAGGGTGGTGTCATCTGCATATCTGAGGTTATTGGTATCTCCTGGCACTCTTGATTCCAGCTTGTGCTTCACCCAGCCTGGCATTTCATGTGACACATTCTGCATATGTTACATAAGCAGGGTGACAATATATCTTGTCGTACTCCTTTCCCTGTTTGGAACAAGTCTGTTGTTCCCCGTCCAGTTCTGTTGCTTATCGACCTGCATATAGAAACTTCTGACTAACCCTGTTATCTTAAAATGTGTATTATAGATCTCTCTATTGTTCATTCTAATCCTGTCATCTTAAAATGTAAATTGTGGGGATTGGCCTTTACAAACATTGAGACATTCTTTTGATTTATTGTAATAACCAGTTAAAAAGTATATAGCTCCCTTGCCAAGACTAGTGAGGGGGGCTCTCCATCCCCCTTCTGATGTCTATGTCAGAACCTTTTTTCTGTCCCTTTTCATACCTTAATAAAACTCTGTTATACAAAAGTTTTTGGCTGATTAGGCCTGGTCCCTGGTCCTGAAGCTGAATCTTCTTCGGAGATCACGAATCCAACACTGTTCACCATAAACTATCAATATGCGCCTTACCTATCTGACTGGTGCCAGGATCCTGTGTTTTCACATCTTGGGTTTCCTCAGGGATCACACTGGAAAGTGGTTGCAGTCTAGGCAGGTATTCTTTTCTTTCCCAAGTGTCCTCAGGGCTCACTGGCTCATGTTGGCGGGCTGGGATTACTGATGACTGAGACATCCTTGTTTACTGATAGGGCAGGAAATATTTCATTTCTCAGCCTCATGCCATTGTTACTCAGTAGTTAAGTCATGTCTGACTCTTTGTGAGCCCAGAAACTGCAGAACGCCAGGCTTCCCTGTCCTTCACTCTCTCCCGGAGTTTGCCCAAACTCATGTCCATTGAGTAGGTGATGCCATCCAAACATCTCATCCTCTGTTGACCTCTTTTCCTCCTGTCCCCTTCCCCAGCATGAGTCTTTTCCAATGAGATGGCTCTTCACGTCAGGTTGCCAAAGTATTGGAGCTTCAGCTTCAACATCAGTCCTTCCAATGAATATTCAGGGTTGATTTTCTTTAGGATTGACTGGTTTGATCTCCTTGCTGTCCAAGGGACTCTCAAAAGTCTTCTCCAGCACCACAATTCCAATGCATCAGTTCTTCAGTGTTCAGCCTTCTTTATGGTCCAACTCTCACATCTGTACAGGACTACTAGAAAAAGGCTTGTTCCCCTACAAGAATAACAGACATATGGATTGTACACTGGGAAGTGAGGGGGGGGCGGTGTCACTGAAGGCAGCTTCCCACCTCTCTATAAGCTCAGAAAGGCAGAGGAGGCTCTGATTGTATATCTCTTTCAGAAGGTTGGATTTTAATGCCGAGGTGATCTTAGACCAATGCCCTAGCTGATGTATAATGTTCATTATACAATACCCTGACCAAGGACGATTCAGCCTCTATTTGTATACCTGTGGTGCTAGGCAGCTCACTACTTTAGGAAGCTTGCTGTCGTTATCTTGTGCATCATGAAGCACATTCTTGGAGTCCATTGAGTGGTAGGAGGATCTCGGGTCCTTTGGAGAAATCCAGTGCCGTGTATTTGCCCCTCAGTCAGATCACCCTCCAGGCTGAGGTCATCATGTCCGTGAAAAACTGAAGAGTGCAAAAGCAATGTGAGATCCACGAGCATCTTTACGCTTGCTTGGGCAGAGGAGAGGGCATTTTGGAGATCTGGTTTCTGTAACCTAATAAAGAGCTTATTTGCCTGTGGCTCAGAAAGGCCAATTCTGAGAGCAGGAGTTTGAAGGAAAATAAGGATTTATTGCAGGGCACCCAGCGAGGGAGTATGAGACAAGCCTCAGATGCACTTCAACCTGTCTAAGAGTTGAGGTTTTTGTTTTTTTGTTTTTTTTTTTTAAAGGGGAAAATCAAAGAAGTGAGACTTAATTATCATCTCATGACATTTTTTTTTTTTTCCCGCTATTTCTTCATCGTAGTTTTGGGAGTCAGGGTGTCTCTGGTTCAGGATTCTCTGGCCAAGTGTTCCGTAGCTCGGGGGTCTGTGAGCACATCTTGCCCTGGAGAAACAACCTGAGTTTGAACATTAATGATGATATCAACAACCACGGTCGTAGTCATCTGACTGTGGTTGATAAGTGTTCAGTTAGCACAGGATTGAGGTCTGAAGGGACAAGAAAGGGAATAAAGTTTTGCGTGGAGAGATTTAATTAGAAACATTGTAAGGGAACTCAGTTTCAAAGGGACTTAGTTTCACTTCAAAGACAATTAAAAAAAAACACTGCAATTTGTATCAAAGAGTGCCCTGCCTTTGTTATTTTTGAGGATTTTTATGATTTCAGCTCTTGCATTTAGATATTTAATATATTTTGAGTTTTTTTAATATGTGGTATGAAGAAATGTCTTATTTTCTCACATCTTCAGAGACAGAAGCTTCAGGCACACACTCTGGCTTTATACTCATTCTGAGCGTGTGTGTGTGCTCAGGTGCTAGTCATGGCCAACTCTGTGACCGCGTTGACTGTAACCACAGCCTCCTCTGTCAGTGGGATTTCCCAGGCAAGAATACTGGAGTGAGTTACGATTTCCTTCTCCAGGGGATCTTTCTAACCCAGGGCTCAAACTCACATCTCTTATGTCTCCAGCATTGGCAGACAGATTCTTTACCAACTGTGCCACCTGGGAAGCCACTGTCTATATATTATTTACTATTATATGCTTTTTTTCATATATTTCTATGTATGATCTTGTTTATGTTCTGACTTCTCCTAGCTAGAATACAAGTTCTCTAAGAACAGAAGCCCTTTCAGTCTGACCACAGAATCAACCCCTAGAGCCTGTTTGGTTGCAGTCCTTTGGTAAGTATTTGTGAAGGGAATACATGAAGGGCATCAGGAGGTATAACAGAAGTGAAGGCTTATTCTGTGAGAGCACTTGAAGGAGCTGGCTTTGCATTCTGGAGCTGTCCCTGATTCCATGACCTTGGGCAATTGACTTCCTGTCTTGAATTAGTGAAATGAGAACAATTCTCTCTATCTCCTCTTCACGGTGGTGAGGAAAAATGAAATATAGTTTACAGATCACTTAGCTGCAAACCGTGAGGGCTCAGTAACTTTGCCTCATACTCATCTGAGGGGTTTGGTTTAGAATCCTTCCTGACATGGACTTTGCATACAGAGCCAATTATGAATAATAACTGATGGGCTTAGGAAAGGTCAATAAACCAAAATCCAGCATTTTCTGGGTCCATGTGCCTATTTCGCCTTTGACAGTTATCTTTTTCTTCTTTTTGCCCTCTCCATGAGGTATGCAGGATCTTAATTCCCTGACCTGGCATTGAACCAGTGTTCCCTGCATTGTGAGCAACCACTGAGCTATCAGGGAAGTCCAACAGTTATCTTTTAATTGGAGAACTGAACATTCTTATTATTTTTCTGCAGGTTAAATGCCCCTTTAAAAACTAAGCCTCTCAATTCTGCCTCATAGGTACCATTTTATTTCTTCCCACAAGCCCAGAGAATCATGAAAAGAAATCCTGAGACATTAAACTTGGTGGAATGCAGTGAGGGCTTCAGGGTTGCCCAACGTGGCCCCTTTCTATGGTGGGGAAACTGCAGCCCAGATAGAAAAGAGATCAAATTCAGGATGACACAATGGACAAGCCAGGACTTGAGTCCCGGGTACACTGTATGCCATATTTCACTGACATTTCTAGAGAGAAAAAAAAAACCAACACATAAACACAGATCCCAAACTGTTGTGTCTTCACCTCATCAACCTTGCATTCTTTGTAACCATCCCCAAAGGAAGAACAATGAGGATGATAGGTATACCGTGTTACTTCCCTATTTTAAATTTCCACCCAGGGATTCCCGTTTCTAACATGTTTATGTAAAAGATTAGGCTCCTCTTTGCTCTAATTGCTCATTTTTCCACTGAGAAAGAGAGTTGCATCAGGGTTGGATTAGCTCAACCTGAAGCAGGGATGTGCACTGATAGATGTATGTTTAAATCTGTCAGAACCAATTAAGATAGAAAACTGTCGCTTTTTGTTCCAACCTCACCGATAACCCACAGACTTTTGAGAGAGGACCTCATTTTCTAAACAAACTGCTCAGTAGCATGAAAACTCATTTCAAATTCTTTTTAAGAGGACTTCATATGACACTCAATCCTTGATTCCCCCTATAAAACAACACAGCTGTTCCCTTGCAGTGTGTCTCTCAGCAGGAGCTGCAAAATCATATTTAATCAACTCTGTTTTAAAAGCCATCTAATTGCCTCTAGGGCTCTGGCTTTCTTCCCCAAGCCAGGATGGTGCCTGCTGACATGTCAGTGGCAACAGCCCAGGCGGAGCAAGCTGCCCACATGTCCTCATGTGCTGGGCCCTCCATCGTGTCCTTTATAGTCAAGGTTTCTTTTAATTTACCTTGCAGTCCCATGAAATAGATGATTGCCAGATGTAGAAACAAAGAAACTGAGGTTTAGAATATAGTCAATGGTCTAAATTCAGAAAACCAAGTGAGAGAATTGGGATTCAGACAAGTCCTCTCTACTTCCAAAATCTGAGTGTTTTCAAGTCTTCAGTCTGGCTTTCTACATGAACAAGTACCAAAGGCTTATGTAGGGATGAGGATGAGTCAATTTGACCAGCATAAGCAAAGCTGGCAATAGAAAGTCCCTGCCAAATGCTTTAGGTCTTAAATTCCCTTAAAGCTCACTGCTTTGTCTCCCCACGATGATACTTCCTGTTAGAATGTGAATGATTTTCATGTGATCTTTTATCCAACAATCCTTGATGACTACCATGTAAGATTCACTCTCCAAAGTGAAGTGGAGGGATACAGAGATGAAATGGATATGGATCCTGCCCTCAAGAATCCCAAAGTCTAGAAATAGAAGTATAATAATGACATAAATTATTCTATTGAGAGGTAGACTATGATGTCTATCACCAGTGGGCCAAAGTATTGACATTATGATGGTCTGAGAAAGAAAAAGTCTATTGCAGCCAGGGAATTAGATTAGGCTTTATCTAAGAGTACAAGAGTACGGATAATTAACACTAACTTCTGTGACATAAAACCCCCAGATATCAGTTGCTTAACGTAATAAGAATACCTTCCTCATTTTCTGTTGAGGTTCAGCCTGATTCTCCTCTAAGGATACAAGTACCTTGCATCATGTGGCTCTATCCTTTGACAGCCCTATGTTTCTGCCCATGTGATCAAGGAAGTGAGAAAGAGAGAGTGGAATGTCAATGAAAGGTTGAGCAAGAAGACACAGCTAGATGTGGCTTTATCCATTTCACTCAAATCCCAGGGAACAAACCTAATAGCATGGCCCTAGCTCTAACCATAAGTGTAACTGCAAAGGAGCTTAGGAGATATGTTTCTTCTGTGTGCCCTGGACAGAAGTTCCATTGAACACATAGCATTATTTTTTTCTACAAAGGATGTTGACACATGTATTGTAGAATAGTTTTAATTGAACAAATTGAGACAAGCAGGATGTTAGCGCAGGGAATTTTAGAGGAACACAAATTCAAAAGATGTTTGGTTTGGGAAGATATCAAATATGGAAGGGCCTTGAGTGACAAGCATTTCCCAAAATGTGTTTTCCTCCGTGTTAATAACGATCATGTAAAGACTGATTTGTGTGGTCAGAGAGATTTTGGAAAAACTGAATTAGTAAAATTGTAATTGGTTTGGTTCCTGCAGGAGTTCTCTAGATTTTTGGCAAAAGACATAATATGTCAGTTATAATAAACCTTTTGATCACAAAATCTATTTTTTTTCACAGAATATGTTGTCAGATTAATATTTTGTGAAACATGCTTTGCATAAGCAGTCTTAGGCAATGGAGAGCCATGAAGTAGCAGAGAAAAATGATTAGAATGCTTTTTAAAGTGTAAGATGGAAGGGGAAGGATAGGGGTGGCGATAGTGAGTTTGAGACGGATGTGTACACATTGCTATATTTAAAATGGATAACCAACAAGGTCCTACTATGTAGCACATGGAACTGTGCTCAGTGCTTTGTGGCAGCTTGGGTGGGTGGGGAGTCTGGGGGAAAATGGGCATACATGGCTGAGTCCCTTCACCATTCACCTGACACTATCACAACATTGTTATTCTGCCCCACCCCAAGACAGAATAAAACATTTTATTTTAAGTACAAGTTAGAGATGCCTTTCAACTCACTTTCCAGAGTTGATCAATTGGTACTAGCTGGCAACAGTGCTGAGATGGTGAAAGAGATCACAAAACCTTGTCTGAATTTATCTAGGAGAGTGTAGTGATGGATAAATGATATCTTCTATGGATTAAAGGATGCTAGAGGTGTGATGGTTAATTTTATGTGCCAACTTTTAGCCAGGCTATGGTGACCAGTTGCTTGCTCAAACAATAGTTTAGATGTTGGTTGAAGGTATTTTTTAGATGTGGTGAACATTTACAATCAGGGATTTTAAATAATGGAGATTACCCTTGATGAACTATCACATTCAGTTGAAGACCATAAGAGCAAAACTAAGGTTTGCTTGAGAAAAAAGAGTTCTGCCTCAAGACTAACATGTAAATCCAGGCTGAGTTTCCAGCATGCTAGCCTCTCCATAGATTTTGGACTTAAGACTACAGTGTCTTACCTGAATTTCCATACTGCTATTCTGCCCTACAGATTGTAGATTCACTAGCACCTGTGATCATGTGAGCCAACTTCGTTTATCTGTCCATCTATTATCTATCTGTCTTTCCTACTGGTTCTCTTTTTCTGGGGTAATAACAGCATGATGTCCTCTGACTTCTTGTGTTAAGTAAAAGTGTCACATAGGGTAAAAAAGAGAGCTTGGGTATCTGGAAATCAACTCCAAAATAGTGAGGGAATTCGAGAAGAGAAAGAGATGAGTTTTGATTTTGATTTGTAATTTGGATGTCAGAAGAGCAGTGAATGGACATCCATTAGAAGCGCATTCATACAGGGATAAAGAGAAGCCAGCATTATTTCCAACGTGTAAAATATTTTGGTGAGAATGGCATATCTCCTTTAGTATCTTTTGAGAGATATACCTGTCTGTCTATAACGTTTCCTGAGGTTGAAGTCTGGGAGAAATGCCTTCAGTGACTTGGGAATGAAAGAGCTGCTTTGTCCTAAATGAAGGCAGGAGTCTTTTGGGGCTAAATGTCCAAGTAAAGTAAAGTAAAGTAAAGTAAAGTAGGGCTTCCCTGGTGGCACAGAGGTTAAAGTGTCTGCCTGCAATGCAGGAGACCTGGGTTCGATCTCTGGGTCAGGAAGATCCCCTGGAGAAGGAAATGGCAACCCACTCCAGTATTCTTGCCTGGAGAATCCCATGGACGGACCTGAATGTGTGCATGGGGGGAGAAAGGAGAAGAATGAACACAGAGAAAGGTGCAGAGGAATGCCATTAGTGAAAGCTGAGTAGTGCTGAGTCACTGGGCATGACTAAAGCACGGCTGAGAACTCCAGGGTGATGGATGAAGTTCTCATCACTAGGAGATGGAATGATTATTAATGCATGTATGTGTGATGAGCCAGTTTCTTATGAAAAACCACAGTGGAATCTCTTTATTGTAACAGCTCAATAGTCATGATTTCCACAATGCTTGGCAAGTGCCCACCAGTCGTTGAAGTCAGATGGGGAGGACATAAATCCAGCCTCCTTTAGGGTCAGTCTCCTCTGTGTTTTAATAGCACCCTGGGCTTAGCTCTATCCCACTACTCTCAGGTGTCATGAGATACCTTTGTTCCTACAGTCATTCGACAAAGATCAGTTGAGTTCCTACAATGAGTCATGCACTCGTCTTGGCATGGGAAATACATTAGGGAACAAAAATGGTAACACTCCTTGCCCTCACAGATCTAGAATTTTAGTGTGGATGATGGAAAATAGCTTGAAAAATATTTCAACTATATGATGAATCATGGCATGTTAAGCAAAAATAAGATGAGGCATATGTATCTATCAGGAGAGGTTAGGTTACAATGGAGTCATCAAGTCTTGGGTCTCAAAGGCTTCTTCTACAAGCTCCATGACCATCATTGGCCAAGAGAGTTCTCTGCTCCCACATCCTCACTGTCTTCTTCACTCTAGAAGCCAGACTGATGAAAACAGCTAATGTCTATAGTATTGCTGGCAACCTTGGCATAGGGAAAAAAGAGATCCCCCCAACCCCGAAGTCACCTTGGTAATGGAATAATACAGCCTGGAAGTGGCACACATAACTAGCATGTTATTTCTGCATATAACTCATTGGACTGAACTGATTACTCGCACTGACCCAAAATATAGTGTCAGGAAGTACAGTCCAAACATGTGTCCAGATTGAGGGGAAGCCTATAAATTTGGCAAACGACAACAGGACTGCTTAGATCTCAGTAAGACACTCGGCTTCTCCTATGAGGAAAATGAGAAGTCACTGGAAGGTACGAACGGAAGAGTGAATATAGAGGGAAACAGATGTTCATTGAGATCTTGGCTCTGTTACTTGCGATCGATGTGTTGGGGTGCTGGGAACTAGGGTAATAAAACCTAGCTTATTGGGTTAGTATGAAGATTAAATGACCCAGATATATAATATTGGGTATGGAAACTGTTCCGTAAACAGATACTAATATACTGAAGCAAAAGCCAAATATTCACCACTGAATTCCCAAGGCCTCATAAAGTTTGGCCCACTTTGTTCTCTTAACATGTGTGCTTAATTCTCCAAACGCTTCCTGGGAGTAAGAGCAAGATGCAGAGGGCAGCTTCATATGTGTCTTTCTCCTAAGAATTCACATTTTGTCCAAAAAAAGGGGGAGAGCTGTCACCTTGAATATGAAAGGTCAGGGTAGTAACTCATGAGCCACAGTTAATGATCAAACTCCTGGCATCGCAGCTGCATAGTCTGGTAGAGGCATGCTGCCTGCGGTCTCATGGTTTGGGGGACTTTGGGGAAGCAGGATTAGCTGTCACCTTCTATTTCTGAGAAAAGATATGACCTATCCTTGGCTGACACATCTGTCAGCCCCTCAAAGTCTTTGTTCAAAAAGAAAGGTAGCCAAGCAGCAGTTGCAATGCATAGAGATACAATTACAAGAATCCTGCACAGTCTTGTTCTGAGTGTGTGTCTTTATTATGAATAGAGGCGCCACGGTCCAGGGTCAACTTTAACACACAATGGAGGAGTTGGAATGTTTTTATACTCCTCTGCTTGTGTCTCTTCTCACTACAAAGTCTCTTTTCCACACCCCTCTCCTCTCGGTCTTGTGGTAATGCTAACTGGCCCATCCCAGTTGGCTCTTTTCCCTACCCCCATGCTTGTCTTTTCTCTGGAAGCATTAATCTTTCAGATTATGGAGGACTTTCAGCTAGTAGCTGTGAATTTAGAGAGATCAGCACATCACAGCTGTGATGATCACACTTTTCGGTTTGCTGAGAACCATCATGTTGTTGCCGTTCAGCCTCTTAGTCATATCTGACTCTTTGCAACCCCATGGGCTTCAGCCTACCAGGCTTCTCTGTCCTTCACCATCTCCCAGAGCTTGCTCAAATTCATGTCCATTGAGTCAACCATCTCAATTGCCAACCATCTCATTGCCTGTTGTCCCCTTCTCCTCCTGCCTTCAATCTTCCCCAGCACCAGGGTCTTTTCCAATGAGTTGGCCCTTCACATCAGGTGGTCAAAGTATTGGAGATTTAGCTTCACAATCAGTCCTTCCAATGAATATTCAGGGTTGATTTTCTTTAGAATTGACTTGTTTGATCTCCTTGTTGTTCAAGGAACTCTCAAGAGTCTTTTCTAACACCACAGTTCAAAAGCATCAATTCTTTGGCCCTCAGCTTTCTTTATAGTCCAGCTCTCACATCCATACATGACCACTGGAAAAACCATAACTTTGATTATAGAGACCTTTGTTAGAAAAGTAAAGTCTCAGCTTTTTAATACACTGTCTAGGTTGGTCATAGCTTTTCTTCCAAGGAGCAAATGTCTTTTAATTTCATGGCTGCAGTCACCACCTGAATTGATCTTTGGAGCCCAGGAAAATAAAATCTGTCACTGTTTCCATTGTTTCTCCATCTACTTGCCATGAAGCAATCGGATTGGATGCCGTGGTCTTCATTTTTTGAATGTTGAGTTTTAGCCAGCTTTTTCACTTTCCTCTTTCACCTTGATCAAGAGGCTATTTGGTTTCTCTTCACTTTCTACCATAAGGGTGGTGTCATCTGCATATCTGAGGTTACTGATATTTCTCCCAGGAATCCAGCATGAGCTTCATCCAGCCCACATTTTGCACAATATACTCGGCATATAAGTTAAATAAGCAGGATGACAATATACAGCCTTGATATGCTCTTTTCCCAATTTGGAACCAGTCTGTTGTTCCACATCCAGTTCTAACTGTTGCTTCTTGAACCGCATATGGGTTTTACAGGATGCAGGTAAGGTGTTCTGGTATTCCCATTTCTTTAAGAATTTTCCACAGTATGTTGTGATCCACACAGTCAAAGGCTTTAGTGTAGTCAATGAAGCAGAACTAGATGTTTTTCTGGAATTCTTTGTTTTCTCTATGATGTTGGCAACTTGATCTCTGGTTCCTCTACCTTTTATAAATTCACCTTGAAAAAAAAATTCACCTTGGACATCTAGAAGTTCTCAGTTCACATACTGTTGAAGCTTAACTTGGAGAATTTTGAACACTACTTTGCTAGCATGTGAAATGGGTGCAGTTGTGCAGTAGTTTGAACATTCTTTGGGATTGGAATGAAAACTGACTTTTTCCAGTCTTGTGGCCACTGCTGTTTTTTCCAAATTAGCTCTCATATTGAGTGCAACACTTTAATAGCATCATCTTTTAGGGTTTGAAACAGCTCAGCTGGAATTCCATCATCTCCACTAGCTTTGTTTATAGTGATGTTTCCTAAGGCCCACTATGACTTCACAGTCCAAGATGTCTGGCTCTAGGTGAGTGATCACACCATCATGATTAGCTGGGTCCTTAAGATCTTTTTTGTATAGTTCTTCTGTATATTCTTGCTACCTCTTCTTAGTATCTTTTGCTTCTGTTAAGTCCATATCATTTCTGTCCTTTACTGTGACCATTTTTGCATGAAATGTTCACTGGGTAGCTCCAATTTTCTTGAAGAGATCTCTAGCCTTTCCCTTCCTATTGTTTTCCTCCATTTCTTTGCATTCTTGACTAAGGAGGACTTTCTTATCTCTCTTTGCTGTTCTTTGGAACTCTGCATTCAGATGAATATATTCTTCCTTTCCTCCTTTGCCTTTCATATCGCTTCTCTTTTCTCAGTTATTAGTAAGGCCTCCTCAGACTACCCCCATGGCTTTTGCCTAACACCAGGGTGTATTTATTAATACGGTACTCTTTTGTTTTCAATGTTTTCTCAGTTTGAAAAATAGATGGGCTCGTTAACCATATGGAGAAAGCAATGGCACCTCGCTCCAGTACTCTTGCCTGGAAAATCCCATGGATGGAGGGATTGCTGGTGGGCTGCAGTCCATGGGGTTGCTAAGAGTTGGACACAACTGAACACCTTCACTTTCAGTTTTTACTTTCATGCATTGGAGGAGAAAATGGCAACCCACTCCAGTGTTCTTGCCTGGAGAATCCCAGGGACGGGGGAGCCTGGTAGGTTGCCATCTATAGGGTCGCACAGAGTCAGACACGACTGGAGCGACTTAGCAGCAGCAGCAGCATTAACCATAACATAACTTCATCCTTTCTAAAGGAAGACTGCGGACTATCAATCCCTCCAACAGGGTGATCCTAGAGGTAAAGATTTATATAATATTAGAGTTGGGGGCAGGGTGGGTAGGTTGGTGGCTGCAAACTAGAATAAACTTCTGAGGTTCAGATTGGGCAGTGGGTTGTCACAGCACATCCTGGGGGTTAGCAGTCCTGTCTGCTGCCAGTTTCATCTGGAGCTTGACTTCCTCATCAAGTTCTGATGTCACACTCCTCCACTCTGAGAGAGGCACAAGGGTGGTGATGAAACACCCAGCCTCTGGTCTGTGACGATCCTAGGTTCAAATTTTGACTTTTAATGTATGATGGTTGTTTCTTTTCTTAAAAAAAAAAAAAAAGACAAAAAACCAGCTTATTTATTTAAGTATTTGTGGCTGTGCTGGGTCTTTATTGCTGTGAGACTTTTTTTCAAGTTTCAGTGAGCAGGGGCTACTTTCTAAGCTGCAGTGTGCAGGCTTCTCATCACGGTGGATTCTCTCAATGTGAAGCACAGACTCTAGGCATGAGGGCTTCAGTAGCTGTGGCCCCAGGACTCTAGAAAACAGACTCAGTAGATGTAGCTTCCAGGCTGTACAATGCAGGCTCAGCATCCACGGTGCACCGGCTTAGCTGCTCCATTGCATGTAATATCTTCCCAGACCAGGGATGAAACCTGTGTCTACTGCACTGGCAGGCAGATTCTTTACCACTAACCGGTCCTCTCAGAAAAGCTCAGACAGTTGCTTCTTAATTTCAAATTCTTAATAAGAATAATGATATATGACTTAGCCAGGTTGACTTAGCCGCATGTAATCACATGGTATGTGAAGACTGTTTAACATAGTCAATTGATAATAAATTAGAGTTTCTATTAATGTTATTAAAATAAAAGTTTATTTTCCATATCACTTCAAACATCCACATCTGAAAACTAGTAGATCGTATGCACTGGTAGCTTCAAGCTGTTGAAATAACCGTAAACCCACTCTGCATCTTGGATCCTGAGATATATAGAGATAGAGATATTCAGCATAAATTGGTCTTCCAAATATTTTATTTTTATTAAGATAGGAGAAATCTTGGTTGTGGGGAAACAAAAAGAAACATGAACACAGTCCAAGTAATAGAACACATGGTAAAATGTTCGCCTGACTTGAGTTCCGCCTTTACTTGGTATATAACTGACCCTGCTTCTGTCACATTATAGAACAAAGACAATACAAGAACGATGCCAGCAGTCTTAGAGAAGTTAGCACCATTTTGTCAGTGCCATAAGAATTTATTGTACATAGAAGATCAGGTTGCTGTGAGTCTGAGTGATAACAGGAGTAAAGCTGCTACCTCAGCAAATGAAAAGGAATCCAACCAAGTCCAGTTGTTCATAATAGCGATTGCGTAGAACCTGTGGAGTATGATCACAGTCCTGTACACTGAGCATCAGCCCTCGCAGAGGTGTGGTGGGGTGTGCTCTGGGGTGTTCCACACAGTGTGGTAGCAAGGGAATGGCCCTATCATCTCACCTGAGAGCCGGTTAAGATTTGAGATGCGAATGGATGCACTTAACTCACAACCATTCTGGCTAAAGCAAAGCTCTTTGATCCCTGGCCCTGTCTCTTTGTCGTTTTCCCTCTTTTGAGTATATCCTTGAGTTTCAGCCCAGCTTGATATCCCAGGGGCAAGAGCACACACAGGATTCGGGCTTAACCTGTTTGGGGGCCCCCAAATCACCTGCTGCTGCTGCTACTAAGTCGCTCCAGTCATGTCCGAATCTATGAGAACCCGTAGACGGCAGCCCACCAGGCTCCACCGTCCTGGGGATTCTCCAGGCAAGAACACTGGACTGGGTTGCCATTTCCTTCTCCAATGCATGAAAGTAAAAAGTGAAAGTGAAGTTGCTCAGTCATGTCTGACTCTTTGCAACCCCATGGACTGCAGCCTACCAGGCTCCTCCATCTGTGGGATTTTCTAGCAAGAGTACTGGAGTGGGTTGCCATTGCCTTCTCCCAAAATCACCTAGAGTTTTGAAATTTGTGTTGAAGAAATGCAAAGAACCATTGGAGAGAGACATCCAATTATGGTCTTTAGACCAGTGGGTTTAAAAGTACCTTGAAAACTGTTTTGAAAATGCTGATTTCTTGGTCTTATCTTTGAGCTATCTAATGGAACTGTTTGGAGACAGGATCTGAAGACGTATAAGCTCACAGGGTATTTCATCCTCATGAATGTTTAGAACCAACTAGGTTAGTGGCTCTGCGAGCAGGTCAATGTAATGAAGGAAAATTGCCTTTATTAAGATCCATCAATGGTAGCCACCACTATTTTCTTCTGACAATTGAGAAAACAAAGATCAGAGAAATTACAATTAGCAGAAGACCCCAAAAATTTGGTCACAAAGAGTTCTTTGCCACCTTATAGGGAAGTGGCAGTATGGTGCTTGCCCAGATTCACATCCTCCTGAAGCAGTAGGGGTGTTTCCATGGCCTGGGGAAGATAACATTCAATCTTATTTTGATCATTTGTTGCGCACTTTTATTAAAAGTCTGAAGAACCAACAATTCAGCATAAAATAATCCTACCACCTTGAATGAATCCTTCTAGACCCTGCCACTTCTGAATACATCTGGAAAGTCAGAGGCATTTTGCATGGGCAAAAATGACTGTGCCTTAAGTTTGTATTTTCATTCATGTTAAAGGAATTGGAAAAAGCTTAGATTTTTCGGGAAATAGTAACTCACAGGTTACTGAGCAGATGGCAATTTCCTCTCTGCCTCTTGCCTAAAAACACATGTTGAGTGTGTCAAAAGCAAAGCCCAGCCTGGTCACAGCTCTGTTACTCAAGCCTAAACCATTTGCTTCCGTGTTTATTACACAGCCAACAGTATCAGTACAGAACTTTGACATTTGTATTCATAGTAAGGTGGTTTTAAGAGCCTGCAAATGCAGCAATATCAGTACAGAATCTGGAGAGAGGACATTTGTTTTGAAACAGGTTTGATTTCTAGAACAAGCACTCTGATCCCTTCCCTCAGAATACAGTGTTCGTCTGACCAGTTTGCTTCTTGCTATTACAGGGAAGGCCGACAGAGGATGAGATGGTTAGGTAGCCTCACCTACTCAATGGGCATGAATCTGAAGAAACTCTGTGAGATAGCGAAGGACAGGGAAGCCTGGTGTGCTATAATCCATGGGGTCATGAAGAGTCGGACACGACTGAGTGACTGAACAACAGTGCTAGGGTTCTAGGGAAAGAAGTAGAAGATGTGGTTCTTAACTTCATAGATCTAATAGCCTAGTAGGTGTAACAGATAGCACATATGTACATACATCTCCTGTAAGTTAGAGGACTGATAGGCCAGGTTAGCAGATGCCGTGATGGCAGGAACACTGGTCACGGAGTCAGGAGGCCTGGGTCCCATTTTCCTTTGTCATAAAGGATTTTGTGCAAGCCCCTTTCCTTCTCCAGATTGCCATCTCCATCTGTTATAAAAAATTATCCCAGGCCATACAGTCCAAAAGTCATGATTTGCTAACTGTATGATTGTGGGCAATTTCTTCTACTCCTAGGCCTTATTTTCCTTACTTATAAAGTTGAGGTTATAAAATGACAGTTGCAAGGCCTAAACATATTAGTATACGTATTTATTTTTATTTTTAAATGAACTTATTTATTTTAATTGGAGGCTAATTACTTTACAATATTGTGGTGTTTGCCATATATTGACATGAATCAGCCACAGCCGTATACAGTATTTAGATAATTATCTTGCTTCCTTGAACAGTGAGTGAGTGCCATCATCACCACCATCATTTACCTGATCTTTTTTCTTACTCTTTCAGCTCTGTGACCTTAGCCAACTCATACTAACCATTTGATATCTGAGACTGCTCAACGATATTCTGTACTTACTTAAAAATTTTTACTTGGCATAGTTCATAAAGCCAGTCATTCTTTAAACTAAAGGTCAGCAAATTTTTTTTTTTTCCTGTAAAGGGCCAGACAGTAAATAAGCTTGCTGCTGTTGCTGCTAAGTCATTTCAGTCGTGCCCGACTCTGTGCGACCCCATAGACTGCAGCCCACCAGGCTCCCCCGTCCCTGGGATTCTCCAGGCAACGACACTGGAGTGGGTTGCCATTTCTGTCTCCAATGCATGAAAGTGAAAAGTGAAAGTAAAGTCGCTCAGTCGTGTCCAACTCTTCACGATCCCAAGCCTACCAGGCTCCTCCATCCATGGGATTTTCCAGGCAAGAGGACAGGAGTGGGTTGTCATTGCCTTCTCCGTAATAGGCTTAGCCATAGGCAATATGTAAACCAAAGAGAGTGGCTGTGTTCCAAGAAAACATTATTTACTGAAAAAGGAAGTGGGCTGGATCTGGCCCATGCACAGGTGATAGATTACTTGCCCTGCTTTAAACAGAAGGGACTATGCGTGTGTTTGATTTATGAGGAGCACACACAGCACAAAGCTTTGATCCGTGAAACGCATGATACTGTAGCGCAGTTCAAGGCTTCGTGCGCTTCTCCACCTGTCATCAGCCGTGCTTTCACCTTAGAAACAGAGACTTACCTTAGAGAAGGGCTTCGAGGTCAAACCATGGCAGGCAAAAACCAGCTCTGATTCCATTTTGAAACTGTTTCTTCGACTTGCTCTTCATTGCTTTTGTTATCATAATCATACATAATGGCCTGCTTCAGAAACTCCTTTCCCTCTGACTGACTGTTAAATTAAAATGCCTTTATTCAAAACCCTGTCCACCTGTAGACGGCAAGAAGGAAGAAATGATTACATCTCCTGCCTGACACTTGCCTTGCTAGGAGATATTTGCATATTTGTAAGATTAATGGCCTTTTTATTTCCTTACCTCCCCCTGATCTCTGATCTATAAAAGCACTTGGCAACCAGATCCCAATAAGATGGCTATTTTGAGACATTAGTCTGCCATCCTCTTGAACAGCTGGCTTGTCATGTGGTGAGCAAAGCAAGCTTGGACGCAGTAACAAATTCTCCCTTTTTTACAGCTAAGGTAAACTGAGGCCCAGAGATGAGAGCTGTTTATGCAGTCAGGTGCTCTAGGGAAACAGCCAGTCCCAGAATCCTAGTCACTTGACTCCAGATCAGAAACTTTGTGTATTTTTTCTTTAGCTTGAAAGGAGGAAGAAATCATTTCCTTCAAAAAAAGAAAAAAAAAAAAAGCCTTTATTTTCACTAGAGTTCTAACACAGAAGTGGATTTTTTTCAATCTTCAAGTTAATGGATATGCCATAGTCAGACAAGAAAACACTACTATGACTGCTTAATCGAAATACCAGTCCCCTGTCCTTGTCACTTGGATCTCATATTAAAGGTCTCCTTTCATTTCTAGTGAAACAGAAAAACACTCTCTCCCTCCACTCACATCTACTTGAGTTCCAGAATCATTTTTTTTTCTGGCAGTAAATCAGCAGTGAATGAGATGGCATCTCACAGCCATCCACATCCTATCCCCAAAGAAGAAATGGAAACAGAAAGCCCTGGAATAGAAACAGGCTTCCTTCTGCTCAAATCTGAATGGAAGCAATTCCTCTCCCTTTAACGTGCTGTTTTGATGTCTTTGTTATGGTCTTAATGAACTGTGCTGGGGTGAAAATTGCAATAATAACAGCAGCAACAACAATAGCTATGATTTATTAAGCAAGTATCATTTACCATGAGCCAACTCACTGGAAAAGACCCTGATGCTGGGAAAGATTGAGGGCAAAGGAGGAAGGGGGCAGCAGAGGATGAGACGGTTAGATAGCATCACCAACTCAATGGAAGTGAAACTGAGCACATTCTGGGAAATAGTGGAGGTCAGAGGAGCCTAGAGTGCTATGGTCCATGGGGTTGCAAAGAGTCAGACACTACTTAGTAATTTAACAACAGCAACACCATTTACTAGACTTTGGACCAAATGGCCTAATCATGAATAGGAGCATTATGCATCCATATTATAGACAAAGAAACGGAAGCACAAAAAGCATAAGTCAACCATCCAAAGAAAAGGGGGTCATATGCTCAAATTCTTCCTCCAAATAACAAATAGGTATATAATTTTGACATAAAAATTAATTATGTGGACTTGTATGATTCCCTTTATATGACATGTCCAGAGAAGGTAAATCTATAGAGATAGAATGCAGATTAGTGGTTGTCTGAGGCTAGGAGTGGGATGGGGACTGATTGCAGTGACCCCAAGGGAGGGTCATGGTTATGCTCTAACATTGTATCATGGGACAGTTGTAATCTACTACAAGCCATTGATCATTTCATACTGGAAATTCATGAATTTTATGGCATGTAAATTAAAACTCAATAAAGTTGCTAAAAACTAATCATGTAGACAGAAGTTTTAAAGGCTTTTCTTCATCTTCATAGTTACTCCCCCCATGTAGGTCTCTTCATTTCTGTCACAGACAGATCTGAGCATGGGAAGGTCTCTGCTTATCCAGGATTTTAGCTCCATTTCTTCTTTGAGGATAGGACACAGAAGTACGGGTGCTGCTTTTCCTTCAATGCTAATTTCTTGCCAAAAAAATAATTCTGGAATTTGTGTGGGTGCACACAGAGGAAGAGGGTGCTTCCTTGTTTTAATAAAAATGAAAGGAGACCATGATTATAAATGAAATATGAGAAGAACAGGAGACTGATTTTTCCATCAAGTAGACACATGCATATTTTAATGTATTTTAGAAATGGTTATTGCAATAGCTCATTTATATATTTGTTTATTCTCTTAATATATATTCATCAAGCCCCTGTTATGTGCACCTTTCTTGACTCTGGAGATAGGACAAAGAATACCATAGTCAGAGCTCACAGACCAACAGGCAAACTACCCTCCTCTTTCTATATTTACTTACTCTCCTAGGCTCTATTTGGAGTTAACTTCTCCCATACAATCTCCCATATCATTAAAAAAATTAATTTGTTTTAATTGGAGGCTAATTACTTTACAATATTGTAGTGGTTTTGCCATACTTTGACACGAATCAGCCATGGGTGTACATCTGTCCTCCATCCTGAACCCCCTCATCCCACCTCCCTCCCCATCCCTTCCCTCAGGGCTGTCCCAGTGCACCAGCCCTGAGCATCCTGTATCAGGCATTGAACCTGGACTGGCAATCTGTTTCATATACGGCAGTATGCCTGTTTCAATGCTATTCTCTCAAATTATCCCACTCTCACCTTCTCCCACAAAGTCCAAAAGCCTGTTCTTTATCTTTGTGTTTCTTTTGCTGTCTCGCATATAGGGTCATTGTTACCATCTTTCTAAATTCCATATATATGTGTTAACAGACTGTATTGGTGTCTTTCTTTCTGACTTACTTCACCCTGTGTAATAGGCTCGAGTTTCATACCAGATTGTTTTACCGATTTCTTTTCTATGAGTCTTTGCTGTGCACTGTGCTCAGTTATGTCCAACTCTGTGAAACCCCATGGAGTGTAGCCACCAGGCTCCTCTGTCCCTGAAAATTTCCAGGTAAGAATACTGAAGTGGGTTGCCATTTCCTTCTTCAGGGGGTTCTCCTGACCCAAGAATCGAACTTGCATCTTCCATTGCAGGCAGATTCTTTATCACTGAGCCATCTGGGAAATGAACTCCACTGTATGCTCATTCCTTTTAACATTGTGCATTTCATAATCTCTGTCTTCATTTGGGAAGGAGAAATGATAAAGAGCATTTCTCACATATGGGGACTTAATCTGAATTTTTAATGACATGTAGAGCAAAATACTTTTCCAGTAGTCCTGTATGGATGTGAGTGGGACCATAAAGAATGCTAAGTGTCAAAGAAATGATGCTTTTGAATTGGGGTGTTGAAGAAGACTCTTAAGAGTACCTTGGATGGCAAGGAGATCAAATTGGTCAATCCTAAAGAAAATCAAGCCTATATATATATTGGAAGGACTGATGCTGAAGCTCCAATACTTTGGCCACCTGATGCAAAGAGCTGACTCATTGGAAAAGACCCTGATGCTGGGAAAGATTAAAGGCAAAAGGACAAGTGGGTGGCAGAAGATGAGATGGTTTGATAGCATCACTGACTCAAAGGACAAGAATTTGAGCAAACTTCAGGAGATAGTGGAAGACAGAGGAGCCTGATGTGCTGCAGTGCACGTGTTGCAAAGAGTCAGACACAACTTAGCGACTGAACTACAACAACTCACTTTATAATGCTGTGTTAGTTTCTGCTGTATGGCAGTGTGAATGAGCTATATGTACACATATACCCCTCCCTCATGAACCGCCTTTCCCCCTCCCAACCCACCTCTCTAGGTCATCACAGGGCACTGAGCTGTGCTATACAGAACCTGTATTATACAGCATTTTCCCACTAGCTATCTATTTTACACACGATAGTGAATATACGTCAATGAGACTCTCTTGAGAAAGGCATCCCATTTTCCCCTTCAAAAGGGATCAGTCTTAGGAATAGTTAGAAGGATATTCTACATTGAGATAACAGTAAACTTTTAAAAAATGCAAGAAAGAATTTGAAGTGCTGGGGAAGAAAAAATTAGTAGCTGGAGCCTAGCGAGGAAGGAAGAAAGTAGAGGACTGGTGAGGTGGTCAGGCCATCAGGTCAGGCCATCATGGCCGTGATAAGGTATTCCAGTTTCATACTAAGTACAACGGATGAAGGATCTCAAAAAGCCAAGTGACATAGATTTGATTTACACTTTAATGAAATCATGTTGAATTCTTTGTGAAGAACGCACAGAGGAAGAAAGCCTAAAGTAGTGAAATTGTGAACACTGTGAATAAATATGTGCAGTGTAAGGTTCCCTGGGTAGTAGTGTGGAGACCTGGGTCTAGATTACAGAGTGAACTCAGCACTATCAGGTATGCATCTCAGAGTTTACTGTTTTCAAACCCAACCCACTGAATTTGCTGGCATTAAATCTTCCTATTGATTTCACGCCTCTCTCTCTCTACACATCTGAAATTATACACAGTACGTGTATTATGATCAAGAATCTTCAGGGAGGTCACCCAGAGTTCTGGGCATCTCTTGATGGTGCATCATCTGTTTGGGGAGTTTCTGCATCACACTCCTTCTCCAGGGAATCTGATGTACTTCCTGTCACCCCAGTGTAATTCTCACTGCAGCTCTCATAACTGCCTTTTATTGGCCAAACTCTGCTGGCTTTGGCACTCCACATACTTCCCCTCATTAAGAGAAAATCTACTTCAATCCCAGGCTCCTCATAATAATAAATATTTTATGTGTTCAAATATCCCATTCCATACATCCCAAGAAGAGGAAAATATAGAGAACATTGGGTTGGGAGTCAAGAGAAGTGGTTCTATTCTCCACTCGACTATAACTTATTGCCTAGCCATTTCTCTTCTCTGTGCCCCAGATTCCCTATTTGCAAAATAAGAGCATTGAACTTAATAAGCTGTGGGTAGTAAGTGTTTTTTTACTGACTCTCTAGAATGTGCTTCTTTTGCTCTCTAGCTGATCTTGCTCACTATTGTGTTGCCTTCTCTGTTGTCCTCAGAACTTTCAGGGGCTGTGGCTTAATATGTTGCCTAAGCTTCAGCAAGTGCAACAACCATTGCAAGAATTCTCAGATTTTATTTTCATATTTATTTTGCATTTGTGATAGGGTTGTTGGAAGGAGTCGATGAAATTACATATGTGGAGTTTCTAGTGCCATTCACTAGCTAGCGCAGCTCAATATGTGTTAACCACGATTACAAATAATTTTGTATTTGTTAACCACTAATACAAGCAGTGGATGGCATCAGTGACTCAATGGACATGAGTCTGAGCAAACTCTAGGAGATAGCGAAGGACAGGGAAGCCTGGTGTGCTGCAGTCCACGCAGTTGCAAAGCGTCAGACACAACTGAGCGCCTGAACAACAATTATGAATGAATGCTACTCATCCCTTCTTCACTCTCTTCCTTTCTTCCTCTCTTTTCTTTTCCTTCCTTTAATTTCTAGGTAAACAGAAAAGGATGAGATTGAAAAAATCATGCATCCCAAGCCCTTCCATTTTCCAAATATGTATAATAATGTCCCATCATTTATTTGGTTCAGATGAGGCCTAGACGTTGACTCATTTAGAGAGGACCATTCACAACTGGGTGATTTGGGTGTGCGTTGGTGAGACTGGAGGGTAAATAGTCAAACCCAGTAGAAATGGAACCTGTAGGTTCAATTCAAATCTTCCCTTAAGATGATTCTTCCATGAGGACAGTCGTGGAAGTCGGTGAGAGAGGGTCAAAGCCCTCTCTGTTCTAATGGACAGTCTACCTGACGGCAGGGATGAGAAGAGGAGCAGAGTGCTTAAAACATGGGCTTCCCAGACAGCTTTGGGCATTCTTCCAAGCCCTGGCCTTTATTAATTATATGATATAGGCAAGTTACTTAACCTTTGGGACATTAGCTTGTTTCTCTCTCTTTTTTTTTTAATATGTAAAATAAAGATTATATGGTCCACTCACGGCTACCCAGAGGTAGAGCAAGAGAAATTTGCAGCAGTTTGACACAACGTGAGTTTTCCACATATGGCGTACGGTTTCTCTTTGTTTTCCTGAAGTATAATTGGTTTACAATGTTGTGTTAGTCTCAGATGTACAGCCACGGGATACTTTTCAGAATCTTTTCCTTTATAGGTTATTACAAAATGCAGTGTATAGTTCTCTGTGCTTTACAGTAGGCCCTTGTTGATTATCTATTTTATATATAGTAGTGTGTATATGTTAATCCCAAACTCCTAATTTATCCCTCACCCTTCCCTCTTTCTCCATTGATAACCATAAGTTTGCTCCCTCTTTCTGTGGGTCTAGTTCTGTTTCATATTCTTATTAACTTTACTAATGTTGAAATATTTTTACCAGTGTGTATATCAGAGCTATTACTAGTAGAGACATGGATTTATTATTAGTGTTATCTAACAATACTTGGTAATAATTAACTTTTTGTGTTCTTGTTATTTGTATTCCTACTATGAAGTGATAAAGAAGATTAAAAAGACTCCTGGTTGAAGTCTATACCATTGTTCCCATGGTGAAGACCAACAGTTGGGCAAGGTGAGATCATCTCATCTTTTGAAAAGATGGACAGGATGAAGTTTATCCACAAGTTCTATGCTCACAAAACTGAACTTGAGTTTGTTGTTGTATCAGAAGTCATCTGAGATGGTCTTGTTGGGGGCTGGGTAACTTCACTTGGGCGGTGCCCAACCTGGTCAGCTCAGATTCGCAGCACCTGCTCAAATGAGAAAGCATAGTTCTTTCCAAAGAACCTCACAGCAACATTTTCCTGTGAGGAAAGTGTGAGTAGACTCACAGAGGAGGAATGAAGGGCAGGGCTTAGCTATCTGGGTCAGGAAGAATTTGTAGGGAAATAAACATGGTAACTTGTGAGACATCAGAGGCAATTATCTTTAAGAAAAAGATGGGCTTGGCTTAATTCATTTTTCCATGCGGTTACATTTTATTGGTGCTTGCTGGGTGACAAATCACCCATTTTTAGCTTTTATTTAGCTTTAGTTTTGATCTTATGAGTTAAGAATGACTAATGCCCCAAAGAGTATGACCCTGGAGCAAAGCATGCTGGGAAAGCACATTTCTGGGTGCATGTTCCCTCTGTGCCTGGAGACATGGATTCAAGTAAAAGTCAAGACTACTACCCCACCAGGGGCCATTGCTTTGGAAAATAAAACAGGGTTTTTGAATACGTCTTTGTTTGCCATTCTTATTCAAGGTTATCCAAAGACGAATCTGAGAAGAGAGAGTAGTAAATTTAACTGGAACTTTTAAATAATGTTCAGTCCAAAGCTAAGAAGCTTAAGATCAAATAAGAATTTGAAACTTCTGGCCAAGAACCAAAATGAGTGTCTTCAATAGGTGTTATTTCCTGGGTCTTTCTGGCTCAGAAGAGCAAGTGCAGGGGATAAAATTCAGTTCTTGCTTAATTCCGTTAATGGTCAGACTATAGAGGGAGAGAGCTAATCACCTCACTTTCTTTTCTGACTGTTTTTGTTGTTTAGAGTTACTCCCCTAAGAGTTCAACCCTCTATGGCTGAAAGGATTGGAGGAGATTGGATATCCATTTGTGGACTTTTGCAAGCACTGGCTGTGATGTGCTAGTCAAAGGTTAATCTTGTCTATGGGGCTAGTTTGTTCCTCTCCACAATCCTAGGAAGGAAGCATGGTTATTAGGACCTCTGCTTTTACAGATGGGGAAATAGATTCTCAAAGAGTTTGGTGACTTGCCCAAGATCACATGATAAGCTAGTAGCAGAACCAGAATGAGAACTAAAAATCTCTCAAATTCTACTCTATATCATAACGGAACTGCCACTGATCTTTTTAAATTTTTCAAGAAAATAGGAAAATGATTAATGGCCTTATTTCTCTTGACTGCTGGGTTGAGATGTCTCCTCTTTCTAAGCCACATAGAATTGCCAGGTGGTACCTCCTCAGGTACCTGGTCTCAGCTCAGGGCCTGGCCTGCAGTAGGAACTCAGTACATAAAAGTTGTAATAAATGCGTATAAGATAAAAGGGCTTGCTGCCATCATTTGCATCTTTAGGGTCCAAGGATGTTGGAGCGTGAACAAAGCTTACTCTCTCATATTATTTTACAGAAAGGGAAACTGGGATTTGGAGAGGAAGAAGGGATTGCTCAAGGTCACACAGCTGTTGTGACAAATGGCAGACCCCTCAGTGTCCTCCAAGAACTGATGAAGTAGCTGATAAAGGAAGTTCATGAAGAAGAGATGAGAAAAAAGAACATGCATTATCACAAGGCAACCTCAGCATCCTTCCAGCTGTAGAGCTTCAGATGAGTCAGCTCTTTGACCCTCAGCTTGCTCATGTGTAAGAAGAACAGAACCTACTCCACGGGATATACCTTCAAGGTCCTCAGTGCAGGGCCTGGCCTGCAGTAGGAACTCAGTACATAAAAGTTGTAATAAATGTGTATGAGATCAGAAGCACAGAGAGAGAGAGACAGAGAGAGTCTGTGAGGTAGAGGCAGTGCAAGAGGGAGTGGAGGGAGTGATTTCTGTCGTCTGTTCCCACACTCGGTTCTATTTGGGAAAGCAGAGGGGTGAAGATAACAGGAAAAGGGGGCATGTCCTTAAGTCCATCATCTATTGTTGCCCAGATGATATTCTGGTAACAAGGAAACCCCCTGAATTGGTTTGTTCGTGGCTCCCCATATGACCCTCCAGGGTTTTCAGGGGCAAGCGCAGGAATTCCAAGAAGGATCCAGGAATGAGGCGGTCACAGATGGGAACATTTATTTCTTTGGGAGTCTTCCTTTTTGGATGTTCTCAGAGCTTTGGATGGACTAGAAGGGATCTTCAGGCTAGAACCTGATGGAGGTGGGGCATGTTTCCCTTCTACCTTGCCTGTGTTTATCTGACTCTCATGGCGGGGCCAGATGCCAACTTTCCTATCCAGTCAACAGATGAGACTCTGGGACTTTTATAAATAGCTTCTAGAAACGCTTTCTGAAACTTCCCTGAGGACTTCTAAACACTCCTAAATAGGGACAGATTGCAAGAGAAAAAAAAAACAAAAAACAATTTTCCAAAGACAAATTGGTAGGGTTGAAAAGAACATTAAATAGAAATCATAGTAAAAGTGGGGAAGTTGAGGGTGGCAATCTGCTTAGGAAAATTTCTAATTTCAAGTTTATAAATAAAAAAATATAGATGAATACTGGGACAGGATGTGGTTTAGATCAGCTCCTTCATGATAATAATGTTTCCACATCAAACAACAATTCATGTTAATACAACCATATTGGGAAATTAACCTCATTTGAAACAATACATTTTTCAAATCTTTAAGTCTTTTCAGACACTCATTCAATTTTAAGCTGTTATGAAAAATCATTAGCTCTTCAGTTACAACTAGTCCTTATCTTCTCATGCATGAAGCCATACACTCCTCACCATGACCCTGGTGTCCTCCAAGGAAAGCTTGGCATTCAGGTTTCAGGGCAGAGTTGAATCAGATGTGTTTTCCTCTGGGCAAGCAGATTTTACATGAGGACATAGATTCACAGAGGATGGATGAACCCCAGGAAGGTTTCAACCTCCTAGGACTCACTTGAACCAGAACATGAAGACAAGGGAAGAGTTCTTAGCCAAAACGGAGCCTTAAGGATTACTGTTTGTTATTTTTCATCTGTCCAGACAAGATCCAGCCTACCAGTTCCAGCTGACTGCCTTGGGAAAAATACAGAGGAGATGCCAGACAAGCTATGAATTCTTTGTTCTCTTATCAGATAGGAGACAGCTTTTCTAACAGAAGGTCCCAGTGGGATCAAGGACAGTAGCTCTGATCTGGGATGTCTCACATTGCCTTGGCTGTATCAGAGAGAGCCCTCAGTCCTACTCCATAGGGTCTCTTATGGGACCAATGAGGGACAGCCTGGATCTTATCAGGGGTATCCAGGCAAGCAATGGACAGACAGCAGGCCCTTGGGTGATTGCCCCAGGGATCCCAAACAATCTTTGATCAGAACAACACATAATTTCTGTGCAAGAAGCAGAGTAGTCAAACAATAGATCTAGATAAAAAATGTGAATGAGTGTTGCTCTTGTTAGAATTATTCCCTTTCATATAAGATATTCTTCAATTTTATAGTGACCTAAAGAGGTGGAGGTAATAGATATGGTGAAAATTCTCATTTTGCAATGGAGAAAATGAAACACTGTCAAGGGAAAAAGGAAAATCTACTGAGGTCTAGAACTCATAGTGCAAAGTCTGGGGCTTGAAACTGTTCTGAACGTAGACCAAGTCTCAGGGCCTTTTCCCTGGGTCCATTGATTCCATTCTGTCACATAATTCTCTATCTCATTCATTCATTCCTTCAACAAATGAACTGAGTGCCTGCCACCTTGCCAACACTATTCTAGGTGTTGGAGTAATGTCAGAGGACATGACTATCAGAAATATCTGCAAGATTCAGAATAAAACGTGTCTTCTGTATCACCACTCATCATTGTATACAGCATGGCTCCCAGCTCAGGGTACTTGTCTAGCTCACAGCCAATAATCAAAACACTAGTTTCAACACTACAGAAAAGATGTGAGTGATCTGGAAGAAAGACAGCAGAGGAGCAGAGGCATTGGGTAGAGAGACCAGTAACATTTTATATAGGATGGTCATGGTAGACTTCACTGAAAAGGTGAATTTGAACTTGACAGAGGTCAGAGAGAGTCATCTGGCTGAGATGACTATCTGCTTTTCAGGCAGAGTTACATAGCCAAGGAAGAGCCTCTAAGGAGCCTGGAATGGCTAGAGTAAGGAAGTGAGCAGTCAGAGTTGAAGTTAGCAAGACAAGGGGCTGATCATGTTCAGTTCAGTTCAGTTCAGTTCAGTCGCTCATTCGTGTCTGACTGTTTGCGACCCCATGAATTGCAGCACGCCAGGCCTCCCTGTCCATCACCAACTCCTGGAGTTCACTCAGACTCACGTCCATCGAGTCTGTGATGCCATCCAGCCACCTCATCCTCGGTCGTCCCCTTCTCCTCCTGCCCCCAATCCCTCCCTGCATCAGAGTCTTTTCCAATGAGTCAACTCTTCGCATGAGGTGCCCAAAGTACTGGAGTTTCAGCTTTAGCATCATTCCCTCCAAAGAAAAACCAGGGCTGATCTCCTTCAGAATGGACTGGTTGGATCTCCTTGCAGTCCAAGGGACTCTCAAGAGTCTTCTCCAACACCACAGTTCAAAAGCATTAATTCTTCGGTGCTCAGCTTTCTTCACAGTCCAGCTCTCACATCCATACATGACCACTGGAAAAACCATAGCCTTGACTAGACGGACCTTAGTTGGCAAAGTAATGTCTCTGCTTTTGAATATGCTATCTAGGTTGGTCATAACTTTTCTTCCAAGGAGCAAGCATCTTTTAATTTCATGGCTGCAGTCACCAATTTCATGCTGAATCATGTAGGACCATGCAAATCATTGTGATGACTTTAGCTTTTATTCTGCAACAATCACAGAGCCTCTGGAGTTTTTAGCACAGAGGTGGCATAATCTTATTATATTGTTAAAACATTGTATTGACTGCTGTGTTGAAATTAGGTTGAAGAGGACAGGGTAGAAGATGAAAGGAATCCAAACAACGTGTGTGGCAGAGACAATGAAATATATTCATGGAACCTTTCAAGTGTGTCTTAGGCACACAGGAAATCATTTCCCATTCTCTTTCTGCAGTGAGGTTAGCATGACATGACCAAGTTATGTCTCAAAGTGACGATATTACTTCCAGGCATGACTCTAAAACCTGATGTGTGACCCTCAAAACTCTAGCCTCACTGCAGCACCCCTGGACCTCAACACTTGTTGAGGATAGAAGCATTGTAAAAGGCAAGGAGCCTGGGTTCTCAGTGACCGCGTGGAGCAGGGTCACTTCCCCCCACACCAGCCACATTGTGCTGTGGCCTGAGTATGTTTGGAAACCATGAGAAAGGTTAAAGAAGAACATTAAGAGAAAAAAATCCCAATGCCATCTATTTCTTTCAGCTTTGTTACTAGTGACTGTTGAGATTCACTTCCTGTTTTGATTTTCCAAAGTGAGGAGAGCAGTGTAGAGATGGGTCATGCCTCTTCTCCCCGTCTCACTAACAGCTGTTCAAAATCATAGCTACGTACTGTCACACTTTTTAGCATCACAGCGTGCATCAGAACCCTGGTTGTGGAGGGTGGAGAATCTCTAAGTTCCTGCAGCGTTGGATGTGGAAATTAAGACAACAGTACAGAAGCAACAACAAAATAATTACAAGTCAGATGCACTTCTTTTTTCTTTCTTCTTAAAAAGATATTAAATTTGTAGCAAACTTTCCTTGAGCTTTTCAGCATTTTCGCTCTGTTAAAATTCTTTTTAAAATAGAACATCATTCACTACACCAATCACTGAAAAAATATTTAAACTCTTCACCACTATGTTATATATCTACCATCTATCTATCTAAACATCCATTCATTTATCCATCTACCCATTCATCACATCTATCTATCCATTCATCCATTCATTTATCCATCCATCCATTCACTTATCTATCCATTCATCATATCTATCTATTTTCTTTTATCCATGAATTTTGTGAGGTTTTACCAGTATCATTTATTAGAAAACTTCCAAACTCAGAAACCTAACTGGCATAATGATAGGCAGACAATGAATTTTTCTCCAAGAAACTAGCATGATTCTCCCCTTGGATATAGAAAAGGGGAAAAGGGGATTAACATGGTCGTGTTCACATGGACCACCACATGCCAGGCTTTCTGCAGTGAGGACATTATTTAGAAGATCTCATCGGTGGCTTCAGGATGGCTCTCAGCAGATTGCGGGTCAGGGTGGAGGGAGGCAGAACCAGCATCATCGCCCTCTGACTAACAGGTGAATTGACACGGAGAGCTGATGTCACTGTCACCATACCACACGGCCAGGAACAGCCTTTGGATGCCAGGGATGTAGGATATCACCGAGAACCTCTATGTTATCGTGGATGCTCCTACTTTGTTAAGCTGGAGAGGTCGGAGGCTGAGCAACACTGCAGAACCAGCCCAGATCAGTGGTTTAGAAAACCGACTTTGGAACTGGCCAGAATTGAGTGTAGATCCTGATTCTGCCACTTTCTGGATGTAATCCTTGCAAATGCTGCGTAATCTCTCTTACTCTTTGTTTCCTTAAGCATCAGGAATGGCTATAAAACATTTAGCACAATGACCCGGCTCACAGTGAGTGCTCAAATTGTAACCACTGTGGTTATTCTAATGGTACTAAAAGGTCTCCTGACTCAGAAAGGAGAGTCCCCAGGGCACTGTT
This sequence comes from Ovis aries, assembly GCF_016772045.2. NCBI lineage: Eukaryota > Metazoa > Chordata > Mammalia > Artiodactyla > Bovidae > Ovis > Ovis aries. The sequence continues at coordinate 8,344,410 of NC_056055.1, read as the reverse complement.
AGGTCCCATCTCAGGTCTATAAAACAGCACACTTAGTTAAGCCTGAGCAGCTGCAAAATGCCCTCAACAGGTGGTGGCTATGAGTCCTGCTTCCTGAAGGCCAGAACTGAGCTGAGCAAGGAGGTTTTCTTGGGGTTCCCATGAGAAAGGCGGTTTCCTAGGGGCAGAGAGGGAGCCACCCCAGCCATCTCTTCTCTCTGTTCTCATCTCCAGTCATATGTGTGGGTGCTGTGCGGATGGGCTGGGGAGAAGCAGCTTTGACCAGCTCCACAGGTCTCCTCCCACCTCCACCAAGGGCAGGGAAGGGCAGATGCAGGACAGGCACCTGAGAACCAGGGAGCAAGGACAGAAGTTTAGAGGGCAGGAGGAAATATGATGAATACGTCAGTTATGTATTCTAGGCCATCTAATGTGTTTGCTACTGAAGCAATGCCCCCAAATCCAAGAAAACAAAATGTGACTGTTTTTCTTCTTCTTCTCTGGAAACCCGGTATGGTGAGATTGTCAGAAAGAACTTGCCCTGAAGAGCTCACTGATCATGACCTCTTATAGGAATAGAGAGATTTCCACTGGATGTGCTAGGTAGGTTGGGGAAAGAAGGGGAAGTAGTAAATTATAAGCATGTGCTTGGTACTGCACACTGACGTGTATCATGCTAGCTGCTTACATCTTCCCAAAAGCTGGCTACCCTCTTCGTAGAGATAAGGGAGGAGCATTTTAAGAAAAATCGCCTAGTGAGAAAGTGCCAGAGCTAAAGACTCAGTTTGTCTTTTCCAGTCCTTTAGCTGCCCTCTGATCTCTGTTACATTTCCAGATTTAAAACAAAGGCAATGGCATGTGGTCCTACCTTATCAAGGCACTGCTGGGGGCCTGCTAGTAGATCTCCTGAGAGAGTCCCCACATCTGGAGAGATGGTGACTGGCCTCAGCCTGCGCAGGAAGAGAAAGTACCCATCTGGTAGTCTTAAGGGTGTGCCACTGAAATTCTTGCAAGGACTCTGGTAGAGCTGGTGCTCTTCCCTGTGTGTGACCCCAGCCCAGCCAGCGGCCCCACTGAGACAGATACGCCAAGGTTCCCAGGGAGGCTTCTGCTGAATGTCTCTAGTCTTTCCTGGAATTTCTTCTCCTGCGTAGCCATGTATGAGGAATGAGGAGCATGGTGGAGCCAGAGAGACAGTCCATACAGAGAGCTGCTCTGTGCCACTGTTATCTGCTGCTTTCACTAATGCAGAAGCCTCTCACCTGCAAGAAAAGGTGGTCTGTGAACTGGCAGGCAGAACCCTGCGACCACGGAGGACAGGATTTTGTTCCATCTTCGGTTAGGTCCAAGCCTTCCGAGGGGCTTGGTAACATACTTGGATTAATAATAGCGTCTAAAAATATGTCATCACTTCATTGTATGAGGCAGATATGATTAACCTCACTTTACAGGGGAAAAGAGAAACACCTGGGACCCAGAGATGCTTTCTTAAAGATTCTTGGTGGATTTTAGGCCACCAAGCCTGAAATCCGCTGGCCCATCTCTTGGGACAGTGCTCTTTCCAATATAAGATCTTAAGCATGGCAATAAGAGATCTGAAACTCTTCTTCTAGGCGTGGATAAAGACTTGGGGCATGAGCTTTCACCTAAGTGGAGAGTCAATTCTAGTTTGGTATTTTAAAGGCCTTTGGAATGATTCATAGTTTATTGAGTCTCCTTTCCTCGTGTTCTAAGAAGCAGATAAACGTTTTGACCTTGCTTACCTCAAATGGAGGATCAAAACAAAGGATTATGTGTGCTGATGCTTTGGGAAATGTAGAAATCCATGTGTATATAGGCAGAGAGGGTCAGTAATTAATCAAATCTTCAGCAGTCACAAGTTCAAAGTATTGACCATACACAGTTAGCCATAAACTCAGACATTTGAAAAGGCTCCTGAAAACGGTAATATGCTTTTTCAAAAAGTTATAGCCCCCAAACAATGCGTTTTACTGCCTGGAACAAGTAACAGCCTGTGGATTATCACAAGGAAGCCCAGTAAATATTTGTAGATGGAATTTAATGAATGAAGGCACAAACCCTCTGGTTCTCCTGCTGAGGCTCATGAAATCTTATTAAACATCCTTGTTTAGCAAGTTTGGTTATTTGCGTTTTTGTTTTGTTTTGTTTTGTATCCCCCAGCAGATTAAATATTAGCGACTTGGAAAAGAAAGAGGAGCTGTTGAAAACAGTGCAAATGTCAATAGAAGACTTGACAGCTTGAGAATAGAAGAGGAAAAAATGAAAGCAAAGCAGACAAAGAAACTTAACCCCCCTGCAATACAGCACTGGGTTGTTGAATCAACAAAAAGTTAAATAAGTTTAAGATCATCGGAGATGTGCACAGACTATTTTGAAGTGACTTTCACCTACAATAACTTGCTTTAAAATGTTTTGACAGTTTGAAGAGGGGGTTGAGCCTCAGTTATCACTTACTAGAAAGGCCTCTTTCTATGAGAAGGTACAGATGAGTCTCCTCTGAGCATTTAACTGGGCTTTCCTGAAGGGTATGCATATAGCTTGGAGTTACAAATGATCATAACTTAGAAAATCTGTGCATATAATCTCTCTGGCATACTTTATACCTTATGGTTCTTTTGAATTCTAGTCTGGAGAATTTGGAGTCAGAGGTAAGGCGCAAAAAACAAACAAACAAAAAAAAAGCCCAAAACGAAAGCCATCCTTCGCATCTCATCTCTGTAAGTTCATTATGATGCATCTGTCAGAAAAAAGCTCACCCCAAAAATCTCCTTTATCACCAGCTCTTACAGTGAATGCAATGGGTCTGCCACTATTGATTCTGGCTTCAAGATATGGTCTTACATCCTTTTCCCCTTTTGTGACAAAATACAAAAAGAAACCAGGACTTCCCTGTGGTCCAGTGGTTAAGAATCAGCCTGCGATGCAAGGGACACGGCTTCAAACCCTTGTCCAGGAAGATTTCACATGCCATGGAGCAACTAAGCCCGTGTACCACAATTACTGACGCCCACAGGCCTAGACCCCATGCTGTTCAGTAAGAGAAGCCAAACATTAAGAAGCCTGTGCACTGCAACAGAAAGTGGACCCCACTTGCCACAACAAGAGAAAGCCTGCACACAGCACCGGAGACCCAGTGCAGCCATAAATGAACAAATGAAATGACATCTTTAAAAAAGAGCGAAAACAAGCAGACAACGAGAACAGCAATATAATGAAACGTAGATGAATACACGCACACACATGCACACACACACACACATAGATAATGTTGCGAGCAAGAAATAATGAGCAGATTGCCTGCAGAAAGCAAAAGATAGAAAAGGCTGTTTCCATGCTGAGTTTTCCTGACTCCTAAGTCCACAACATATATTAATTCTTCAATCTCTGTCCACCTGGGATCAACAGAGATGTAAATTCAATGTGTGGCTCTAACCTTTCCCATGAATGAATGGATAAATGACGCTCAAGCAGCTCATTAGAGGCCATAATAGATTTGCAGTGCGAAGCCACAAGGGTTTCCTGGAGAGTTAAGAACAAGAAGCAATGTTTAATACTGTCAACAACGGACATAATGATGGAATAGCAATGTCAACAGAGGGAATAATGGTGGCAACAACAGATAAGAGTTGCCTTTTTGTTGGACATCTGGTGTTTGTCTGCAGTACCCTGAACACTCACACTCTCGCAATTAATCCTCCCAAGACATAGCAAGGAAGTTGTTAGCTGCATGTTAGGAAACTGAGGTTCAGGAAGTTAACTCAAAACTGGAACTCACACAGCTAGTAAGTGACAGGGCAAGACTTCAACCTCCTTGTCTTCAGAATTCAGTCTTCCATCCTTCCCTTCTCCTTGCCCTCTCCTCTTCCTCCTCTGCCTTCTTCATCTTCTTCTTCTACTCTAACGCCCTAGATAACTAACTTCATGACCATCTTCTTTGATCCGTAACTTCCTAATACCTTTTCAGGAGTAAAAGGATCCAAATAGCAACAAAACTTTATGAGCATCTACATTTTACAAAGCATCATGGCATAAAAACTCAGTTACCAAAAAGAATGGAGGAAAAGAGCACATCTTTACTAAGATTAGGGCTTCCCAGGTGGTGGTAGTGATAAAGAATCTGCCTGCCAATGCCAGAGGTGTAAGAGAAGCAGGTTTGATCCCTGGGTCAAGAAGATCCCCTGGAGAAGGGAATGGCAACCCAGTCCAGTATTCCTGCCTGGAAAATTCCATGGGCAGAGGAGCCTGGTGGGCTACAATCCATGGGGCCACAGAGTCAGACACGATTAAGCGACTAAGTACGCACATGTGTATTAAGTGCCTAGGGTGAATCAAGCCTTATGTATTTTATCATTTCAATTTTCTCAATCATAATGTCTATATGATCCCCATTTTATAAGCAATGGGACTGAGGCAAGATATTTTAAGAAAGAAGTTTATCTAGAATCATACAAACAGGGGAAACTCCAACTTGGCCAAGCATTCACCAATCCAGGCAAGGTGTCCAACTGCTACACCAGTTCTCTGATCCTTCAGATCATCAAAGCTTGGAAAGTCCCTCTTAGTACATGACCAGACTTAAATGAAATGCTTCCCAGACATTCTCATACAGCATGTGGAGGGCACTTTGATGATAGCTATCAAATATGCAAAGGAGTGCATCTGTTGACAAAGTAGCTATATTTCTAAGCAATAGGATAGATGCTAAAAATACTCTGTATAAGTGATCTTATTGTATGTGCTTATATAAATTATAATGGAGAAGTAGTGGATAATAAAAATGAAAATATAAATACTATCTTTAGTTAAACATTGTCATTATCATATAATGGAATAAAATGAAGCTGTTAAAATGATAAATTACAAAGACATTTGCTGACATATAAGGATGTTTCTAAAATATAGTCCAGTTAAAAAAAAGCATTTCAAAAACTATGTATTAGAATGAATAAATCCATAACTCTGAAAGAGACCCCTCCCACCAATATACACACATCCTGGAACAAATGTACATAAACTTTACAATTTTAGCCATGGTCACTTTAGACAATGGAATAAAGGATAATCTTTATTTACTTCAAATTTTCTGAATTTTATTTTACAATAATAACTTGCATTTATTGACTGTTCTAACTTAACTACACTTCTTTCATTAAATATGACAATGACTCCTCTGTCCATGGAATTCTCCAGGCAAGAATACTAGAGTAGTTAGCCATTTCATTCTCCAGGGAATATTCCTGACCCAGGGGTCAAAAACCCAGGTCTCCACATTGCAAGGAGATTCTTTGCCATCTGAGCCACCATGGAAGCCCAATTTTATTTACTTCTTTGAGTTTTCTGAATTTTATTTTGCAATAATAACTTGAATTTATTGAGTGTTCTAACTTAACTACAATTATTTCATTATCACCATAATCCTACTTTACAGATCTGCAATTTGAAGTTTAGAGAGACTCAAAATTTGCCTAGGGTATACAAATTATGAGCTGAGATTTAAGTAGATTTTCTTCTTTTACAAGCCTATATTCTTCAGTATTATTTTACACTACAATAAATGTGTAATAACTTTGATATAAAATGCAATTTAATTATAACAATAAAAATAATTAAGATTTTTTTTGCTACTCAGAAAATATACAATGATTCCTGCATTCTGTACAACATATTAAAAATTGTGTTTCAATTATTTCATCATCTTAGGGTTCAGCCATTCTTTAGTTTAGTACCTCCCTTTCTTAATTTCTAATGGACATTTAAAATAAATGTTGTCCAATGTTTCCTTAACTCCTGAGGCAAATTGTTTCATAGGAACTTTTTCACTTGCAAGGTGCCATAGGATTTAAGAAGTAAAATATGAGGTTTTCTGGTGGTGTGGTTGTTTTTTGTTGGTTTTTTTGGTAAAGAAATTCCTAGGTTGCCGTGTCAAAATGCAAGAGGTTTATTTGGACTTCCACAGGTTTCAAGTGCATCTGATGCTTTATAATGTATATATAGTGTCGCTCCTCTGAGAACCCACAGCCCCATGGGATGCCTGTCCATGGTAATTATGGCTGCTAACGCCACTTGTCTTCTCGTCTACAGGTCTCATTAGACTGAAGTCTGGGTCTGACTTATTCAGCTTCAGCATCCTCAGAACCTGAACATGCGCCTTCATAAGTCTGCTTGTCCCTAGGGCCAGAATGCCCTCAAAACTACCCCTAAGTCGTCTTAAGGTTAGTTCCAAAGTGTTGGGTGTGGTTTCTGCATTCTGTAAAGAAAGATTAAATCTATATTTTGGTGAAGGCTCTTGGGTCAGCCTCTGTTGCCTTAGAGAGGTCAGTTCTCACTTGTGCTAGGGAAAGTTCAAAACCAAAGTGGTGGTATGAAAGGTCTGTGCTTGGCCTAGACTGTAACTTTCTCAAACAAATGTCAGCAGGGTACAGCTCTTGGGGATTATGGTGTTAATTTTAATTTTTTCCCTCTTTTGGAGGAGACTGCATTCGGAGGCCATAGATCCATAGAGAGGAATCTGGGGAAAAGGACTGTTTTTCATGACTTCTCAAAAGAGGGATTAAATCTTCTGCTAGGGAGAAAGATGTCCACAGAGTGAGCACTTGAGGTGAGAAAGGTTTGGTATTCAGCTCCGGGTTTCCTTTTTCTGCATTTCCCTTCCCTTTATCCACGTTCAAACTTTAATAAAGCTTGACAAAGTTGAGTGTGTCTCAGTTGTGCTTGAAGAAATAGAGTGAGATGGCTCTTTCCGTACATTGGTGAAAACAGAGAACAGTAGAGAGAAGATGGCAAAGTGGAGAAGGAGCTGAAGGTATTGGCCTGAAGTCAGAGACATGGCCCAACTAAGATAAACTTGTAAAACATGTAACCACTTGCTAGGAATTCTCAGAAACTCTTGGGAAATAGACAAGTTTCCCCATGTACACTATTCTGGCTTGGATGATGTCATTTGGATACAAAAGTAAAAGTTGCCCTAAGAATCGAGAGCTTCAGGTTGCTTTATTCTTCATTTAGGAAATTTAAGCTTCCTGTAAGATGGAGAGAATGGGGAAGATATTTGTGAATTATCTAGAAACAACCAGTAACTGAAATGGTCAATATCCCCAAACCATTGTAGCTTTACCACAGTGATTTGACTTTTTATTACCAACTATACAATATACAATCACTGGGTCAGGAAGATCCCTTGGAGAAGGAAATGGCAACACACTTCAGTATTCTTGCCTGGGAAATCCTATGGACAGAGGGGCTTGGTGGGCTACAGTCCATGGGGTCACAAGAGTCGGACATGACTCAACGACTAAACCACCACCAGATACAATACAGGATAAATGCTTCACAGACATAAACTGTCTTTGAGAAAGTGTAGGATTTTTTTTTTTTTTCTCCTGAATCCTGATCTCCTGACAATTTCATCAAAGCACACTGGAGTTCCAGCTTGGAAAAATCAAAATCATGGTCGGAGAAAGGTCCTTGCCGGCCAGGCCTGGTTCTTGCTTTGGTTATAAAAATGACTAAACGATTTTTATGCATTTCTAAGAACAGACTGCAGACATTCCAAGGAGACATTTCAACACATCACCAGCTTGGACACAAAGACTGAAAAGGTCAACTGGGAAAGAGTTTGGAGACAGCTGATGGGCCAGCCATAGGCACAGCTCAAGTCTCGTAGATGGATTTGGGTAAATCCGAGACCTGGAGAGGCAGGGACAGATGATCAAGCCCACTCAGAATCTTTTTCTCCCTGAACATAAGTCATTACCACTATGCAACTCCCCTCCCGACCCCCTGCTGCCCTGAAAAAAATTTTTCTGTGACAAAGGCAAGGATCTGAATGGGAGAAAGGAGGTAATTGATGGTCCATCTGATAGGATTTCCAGAGCAGAAGCTGAGGCCTCTGAATACAGACTCTGTTTCCTTGACATCCTCTGCCATTACCCCCACCCATTTGATTGATGCAACATCCACCAGGGAAAGCCATTTCCTCCCCAGCATTCGGCAGAACGTCATCATCTCTGGGTGCCTGGCTCTCAAGTACGCTGCCTTGTGAGTATGTGATCTGAACTGGTGTCCCCAGTGTCCTAAACAACTAAGGGAGGACACAGATCAAAGGCTTTGAGAGAACAGAGCAGACCAGGGCTGAGGGGAATCTTTTCCATGAGGAAAAGTTAATCACTTCTCAAGACTTGCCCTGATTGAGCCAGTTAATGTCATCTGCATCTTGCATGACTTCTGTTGGTGGGGCTAAGCCAACTTGATATTTTGTTATGTTTTAGTTCTTCTAAATAAAATCAGGACTATTCTACTCATATGACATTATGTGCAAACTAAATAGAAGTGATGTTTAATGTGTGTAATGACTAATTGCAGTTTTTAAGTAAAACACATGGGAAGACACATATTAAAACTGAAATTTTACATTATACTTATTCAAGGTTTTGAAGTTTTGCTTTGCTTTAGAAGGATAGAAGTGTTCTTTTTTTAAAAAGTACTTTCTTGAAGTATTGCTGATTTACTTTCTGACTGTGAAGACAGAAAGAGTCACTATGTTGTGTTAATTAAAATTTATTATGTTGTGTTCATTTCTGCTGTATGGCACAGTGATTCAGTTATACATACACACCCATTCATTCTTTTTCATATTCATTTCCATTATGGTTTATTACAGGGTATTGACTATAGTTCCCTGTACTATACAGTAGGACCCTGTTTATCCATCCGATGTATAAAAGTTTGAATTTGCTAATCCCAAACTCTCAGTCTATCCCTTCCTCACCCTTTTCTTCCCCTTGTCAACTGCAAGTCTGATCTCCATGTTCGTGAGTCTGAGAAATGTTCCTTTTTTTTTTGTTAGCACTTTCATTTGGCACATGAACAAATGAGGATTATATGAGCCAAGGGCTTGAAATGGGCCAAACGTGGGGGCTTTACAGGTTACCCAAGATAGAGGCGATGTTTTGCAGTGAAAAAATAAGTATTGGTAGAAAGGAATCGGACAGATTTGGCCAGTGTGCTGGACTTGGCGACACGATGGCCAGAAACATATGTAGTTTGGCCTGAGGGTTGTCAGTCTCATTGTGGAGACTTCTTAGAAGTAGAAAATTATAGTAAAGTAATACAAGCTGCTAGATACTGAAAGTGGAAAAGGAGGAGGCATTGGAACAGCCTTACGAAAACCACCCTTTCCATCCACGGGCAATATACTAAGCCAAGGAAGACTTGAAAATAACTGTGAAGACAGAAAGAGTTTCGTATGCACTTTAAATAGGTATTTAAGTGTGGCTGGGACACAGGGTATGTGAGTGTAGACGAGCTGTGATGTGCTTGCTGTTGAAAGGTAAAACTCAAGAGAGAGTCAAGAGATTCTGGAAGGTCCCGTTCTCTAATGGATTTACAGTTTATTCTAGGGCAATGGAGAACCATCAGTGATGTGGTGAGATTTATTTACTTGTGCATCCGTTCATTAAATATTCACCGTCAGTGTATTTTTATTTAACAAACATTTGCTGAGCACTGATAGGCACTGGAGATAAAGCACAGACAAACACACACAAAAATAAAGAACAAAAGCAAAAAACGAGATAAAACATCCTGCCTGGAAAAAATAGGTGGCAATTTTAGATTTAGGGGGCAGGGGGAGTGGCACCCAGAAGGTGGCATTTGGGCAAAGAGATGAAGAAGGTGAGGGGGTAAGCCATGAGGATATCAGGAGAAATACATTCCAGATGAAAGGAGATGCCAAGGCAAAGGTCTGGAGGTAAGAGCAGGCCTGATGTATTTGAAGAACACCAAGTAGAGATGATGGACTTTCACTTTCGATCCTGAGTCAGGACAGAAGCTGCCCAGTTGCTCTGAGCAGAGGCAGGAAGGGTATGGGCTTCTGGTTTTAATGGCTTCTTGGGAACTGGGATGAGTCAAGGGAAGAAACGGGGAAACCAGAGAGGAGGCTAGCATAGGAACCCAGGAAGGAAAAATGGTGATGGTCTGGATTACAGTATAGTAGTGGGTATGGCCAGAAATCCAACAGCATCTGCTGACCATCAGAAGGGGTGTTCAAGGACAGGTGGGGAGGCCAGAGAATGACCACACCTCTGCCCATACACACAATCCCTCTTCTTGGGCTCTTTCCACAGTTACCTCTCAAAACCATTGTGCAGTGGGAAAGAAGACATTCATTTCATTTCCACCCAGGCTTTTAATAATCAAAGAGAAAACTACTGTACTTAACTACAGGATAAATAAAGGGCTTCCTGAGGCCATGTGCAGAATGACAATTAGCAGGAACATGGCCCTGGGAAATGAGGTAGCTTCCCACCCAGGCTGAATCACCAGCTCACTGTTGGAAACAATTTATTTGATGCAAATAAAAACCAAACATTTATAAATCAGCTAAATAAGAAGTGTAGGGGGAGAGCTTCTGGGATTTGAACAACAAAAAATTATTCTCCATGGGGGTTGGAGGATTGGAAATCTATCAGGACTTGGGGCATGCACACATCTGGTATGTGTTGCTGGGGCCCTTGGTCACTTTGCAAATCCTTGATCAGTTTAAGGCTTTTGTTTATGGGTCTTGCACTCCTATGGTTGGAAAGCCTTTGCTTAATGTCAGAAGGGCATTCTGAAGAAGTCAAGTCTATTTCAAAAAGCAAAGCCCTAATTTGCCTCTCTCAGACTATCTTAATGCCCTTCCTATAGACCATTCTATTGCCTAGACAACTGTGCATAAGTCATTTAACAAGTCCTGCTTCTATCTTTTCAATAAATGTTTTTACTTCAGAATAATGGTAAACTTATGAAATAGCTGCAAAACTAATACAAAGAGTTTCTATAGAACCCTTACTCAGTTTACTATAATGTTGGCACCTTACATTAATGACATATTTGTCAAAACTAAGAAATTTTCCATAGGAGCTGACTCCCCAGTCACATTTAATAACTAATAATAGTGACTCTCATTGGTAAAGCATGTGACCTGCTCAGACTCAACTTCACAGGCACTGGGGAATGGCATTCTTCCCATTCTACCATAGTGAGACAGATTCAGAAAGAAAGAAACTCCTGAAAACATAATATGGAAACTCGAAAGGCGCTGGGTGGCAAGAAAATATAAAAAGTGTCCCATTAACTAGTGTGTGATTGATTCTCAATAAGTATCTACCAAAGGAAGGAAGAACTGGAGGATTTCCAGGTTCAGAAAAAAAAAAAAATCAGTTCAGTGTGAACTTTAGATAAAAAATGAATGATTTAAAAAAATCAGTTTGTCTCATGCATTATTTGGGACATGGTTATACTAGAAATTTATTTGTTCAAGAAGATGTGATACATATATATGGTGGTGGTGGTGGTTTAGTTGCTAATTCATGTCCGACTCTTGCGGCCCCACGCTCTGTAGCCTCGCCAGTTGTCTCTGTCCACGGGGTTTTCCAGGCGTGAATACTAGAGCGGGTTGCCATTTCCTTCTCCAAGGGATCTTCCCGACCCAGGGATCGAACTCTCATCCTCTGTGTTGTAGACGAATTCTTTACTGCTGAGGCACCAGGGAAGCCCATATATATATATATATATATACACACACACACACACACACACATATATATATATACACACACATATATATAGCAATATTATTAAGCCATAAGAAAGAAAAATAATGCCATTTTCAGCAACATGGATGGATCTAGAGATTGTCATACTGAGTGAAGTAAGTCAGATGAAGGACAAATATGATATCTTTTACATGTGGAATATTTTTTTTAAAAATGGTACAAATGAGCTTATTTTCAAAACAGAAATAGAGTTGCAGATGTAGAAAACAAACTTATGGCTGCCCAGAAAGAAGGGGTGGATGGAGAGAGACGCTGGGAGATTGGGCTTGAGATGTACACATAACTAATAATGGCTTCCTGTGCAGCGCAGGGAACTGTGCTCAGTATTCTCTTCTGGGAGTATTACACTGATCGCTTATACGCAGACTCTAAAATACAGTGCAAATCAGCATATCCGTGAAACAAGAACAGACTCCCAGACACGGAGAACAGACTTGTGGTTGCCAAGGGGGAGGGGGAAGGGAGAGGCAAGAAACTGGAGTGTAGGATTAGCAGAGGCAAACTAGTCTATACAGAATGGATAAACAACAAGGTCCTACTGTATATCACAGCATTGCAATTCCACTATTCTTGCATAAAATGAAAAAGAAAATTGCTGTTTACCTGAAGTTCGCATTTAACTGGGTGTTCTGTACTTTATCTTGCAAATCTGAGGAGGAAGGGAGGAAAGAAGGAAGGGAGGAAGAGGAAGGAAGAGGAAGGCTGGGAGGGAACCTGATATGAATCAGGCTAACTCAGGATTCTGCCATTAGAGCTTTGGCTCATCTGACCTCAGATTTACCAAGAAAACATCTGTCTATAATTTGACATTTCATGAGGAACTAGCCACTGGGAAAGAATAAATTGGTCAGGCTGTCTGGAATTTCTCACTGCTAACTGACAACTTGACTTTTGACTAAGATGTGGTGTACCCTGTAGCTTGGTACAAGGAAGGAATGTACTAACTTCAGAGACAGTCGGAGTCCAGTCCATGTGACAGATTTTGCAATAGAAATTAATAAATTAAAATTCCAACTTTGTGTCCCAGTCCTCAGAGTTCTGTTACTGTGATGCCAACTTTGAGAGATACATCTGCTCCCTTAAGCATGCTCATGGTGGGGACTGCAAGGTTCTATGGTGATGTTTCCATGTTTTATTTCTTAAACTGAATGGTAAGTATATGGTGTTCTTTTATTCTTTGTAACATTTCGTGCATCAGAATATTTTATAAAGTATTTTCAAACAAAGTGAAATAAGAAGCCAAGTGATTTAATGGAAGAAGGATGGACTTGCTTTGAGAAAATATTTGCTTGAGCCCAGATTAGCCACTGTTTCACTTCTTCCTATTTTACATTCCAACAACATAGCGTTAATCAGAGGGTTTCTAGTGAGATCTTATGCTGAGTTCTTTCTTTTACATTTCCATGCCTTATGCTTTGCCTTTTGTCTTGGAAAGCCTTCTTTATCCTTTTTTTCCATCCACTTTTAAAGACAACTCTTAATTATCATACAGGACAATTCAGGATTTTTTTTCCTCACTGGCAAGTCTCTCCCCCAGTCTCCTCTCCCACCACTCAGGGCAAGAGGCTCTATTTCTACCCCTACCTTATTTCTTTGTCCCCAGTCAGTTGTGTTACGTTCTCTGATGCTCCCACCACATTGTGCTATGATTAGCTTTGTACAGGTCTGTCTTGCTACCAAGTTCTTCATGGAAGGACTGTTGCTGAAGCTGAAGCTTCAATACTTTGGCCACCTGATGTGACGAGCCGACTCACTGCAAAAGACCCTGATGCTGGGGAAGATTGAAGGCAGGAGGAGAAGGGGACTGAAGAGGGTGAGATGGCTGGATGGCATCACTGACTCAATGGACATGAGTTTGAGCAAGCTCCAGGAGATGGTGAAGGACAGGGAAGCCTGCATGCTGCAGTCCCAGGGGTCACAAGGAGTTGGACATGACTTAGTGACTAAACCACAACAACTTGCACCAACTGGAGTCTCTTGAACAGAAGAACTGAGCCTTAATCATGCTCCTACTCCCTGAACCTAGCAACATGACTAACCCACATTTTGTTGTTTAGTTGCTAAGTCAAATCTGACTCTTTGTGACCCCATGGACTGCAGCACGCCAGGCTTGCCTGTCCTTCACCATCTCCTGGAGCTTACTCAAACTCATGTCTATTGAGTCGGTGATGCCAGCCAACCATCTCATCCTCTGCTGTCCCCTTCTCCTCCTGCCTTCAATCTTCCCCAGCATCAGGGTCTTTTCTAATGAGTCGGGTCTTCGTATTAGGTGGCCAGAGTATCAGAGCTTCCACTTTAGAATCAGTCCCTCCAATGAATAAACCCCTATTTACCCATCTGAATTGAGCCTAGGAAATGACTGTCCCTAAGCCTTAGTTTCCACCATTATAAAGTTGCTGCACACAGGCGCACACACATCAGCAGGTAAATTTTCAGCCACATATTGCCTGCTTAAAGAAAAACTCACTTCTGTATACTCCCCAGAACTTTAGGGCTAATCCAACTTCCTTCTTTAGTAATGAGAAAATTAAGGCCCAGAGAGGGACAGTAACCCACACAGGGTCACACAGGAGTGGAGTGGCTCATTCAGAGGAAGAACCCAGGTATCTTTCAGCAATGCCTATTGCTCAGGGATGATAAGCAGATTGTCTAACTTCCCAGCTTCCCTAACTCTTTAGAGAAGTTGGGTGTTGGTGGCTCTCCCCAGCACAGCCTCAGAGCTGATCCAGACCTCAAAAGGGCAGCCTTTAGGAGTGTCCATAATCTCATGGCCGTTAACGCAGCATGTTCACACTTCCTGCTGCCTAGCCCAACCCAGCGCCCCCGCTTTGTTTTGGTCAAAAGTCTCACTGGCAGACATGGTAAGTAATATCAGTGGACTCTTTGAAGGCCTTTCCCCTAGAGCCTCGTTAGCCTTGGCTATTGGCGGCATTGGCTGAGGCCGTCCTTTCCATATTCTGCTGACCTGAGGTCATGTGGTGTGAATGGAAACAGAGGAGCTGGTGCCCTAGAATTGCTTGCAAAACAAGTTGCTCTTTTTTCAAGCTGCGGATTCCATTAAGTAACTGGAATGGCCTTTACGTATCTGGCATAAGATGTAGGCTCGCCCTCCCTTTGCCCCTTCAACCTTTTGGAGGTAGGAATGTTCTACCGTCAGGGATTTCCAGGGCCAACCTGGAAGGGATATTCCAGCATGGATTTCCCAGATGGGTTGTCCCGTCTTTTGGAAAGTGTCATCTTGTTTATCGCCAGTCTCCATTGCTGTGCTGGCTTAAGCATGCCTGTTAATCACTCCTTCTTTTCTCCTCTCTCTTGGTTCTAGAGGTCAATCCCAGAAAAGGTCCAATTTGGTTCTGGGCGGACTAGAATATGAACATTTTCAAAGCTGCAAGGGACTTTTGAGTTCACCTGGAAGAATCCTTCATCTTTGCAAATGGAGAAACAAGATGAAAGAGGAGTAGCTTTGACTAAGTGCCCATAATATTAGGACTGGGACTCATTCCAGTTTCCCCGTCTTCCTTCTCCAGGACTCAGAACTTCAAGGAATTCTCCAACAACAGACAACAAAGCACCTCAAACCATGATAGTATTTATCTGAAATTTCCTACCAGTTTGTTCTTTCAGATGTCCTCTCACACGCTCTCTCTTGCTTTCTTTGCTTATCCATTTATTTATTTGTAATTTTTCATCTTTGTTTCCTTTCCTAATATTTTTTTCCTAGTCCCTTCAATATGTCCTTCAAAACTCAGCTCAGGTAAGTTCCATGAAGTAAGTGGAAGGGCTGGAGTTTGACTTATTAGTCTTGATTCTTCAATTCCCTATAATGGTATTAACCACCCACACCCTTGCTATGGCCTCAGCATAGCTGGAGTGTGCACTTCACTCTGTGACTCTGGGCCTTGGTTTGTCATCAACACGACAGGACATCTAATGCTCCGTCATCACCATAAGCACAAAGGCCTGGTGTGTACTCTCCCTGTAGCCTGGGCTCCATAATGAGATAGAAAGTATAGACCTGACTCAGACCTTCAGCTGGAAGCCACACCCGGCAGAGCCCAACAAAACCCAACCAACCTCACAAGGTGTGATGACTCGCAACCTCTGGAAAGAGCCTCTACCTCAGAAGGGACAGTGGTACCCAACTATATGTATGAAATAGCCTTGCCCCAAGGTAAAATAAAATAGGTTTCAACACATTCATTCATTAAGCCATTCAACAAATAGTCACTGAGCACAAACTATGATCCCATTAACTCTCTGAATCTATACATCATTAAAACTATTTGTCCATTTTTAATGCATTTTTCTGAGGAAAGGGTCTGCGATTTTCCTGAACTGGGTCCTTGTTGTTGTTATTCCATTGCTAAGTCATGTCTGGCTCTGCAACCCAATAGATTATAGCACACCAGGCTCCTCTGCCCTCCACTATCTTATAGAGTTTGCTCAAATTCATGTTCACTGAGCTGGTAATTCTATTTAACCATTTCGTCCTCTGTTGCCCCTTTCTCCTTTTGCCTTTAACCTTTTCTAGCATCAAGGTCTTTTCCAGTGAGTTGGCTTTTTCCATCAGGTGGCCAAAGTATTGGAGCTTCAGCTTCAGCAACAGTCCTTCCAATGAATATTCAAGGTGGATTTCCTTTAGGATTGCCTCAACCAAATGACTGAAAGGCCTCTTGGGTTCACTTGGGGTCTTGTTTCATTTGCACAAAAGGTCAATATTGAATTGTAGTATTGGATGGCTGCTCACCTGTGAGTGCACACGAAAGAAAAAAAAAATTGCTTAAGTAATTTGAGTTTTATTAGAAGGGTTGACCAGAAAGATTGAATTTGTAATTTGCTAATTACTAAATGGATGCTTTAGTCATTAGCCATAATCATCTATGCTATTGGAATGGACACTCTCACCAAATAACTTTCACCCTAAAATTGTAATAAAAATACTGAATGTTTTGTAAATACCATGGTAAATTTTAACTATTACCTTGACAATTTTGTAGGTTGGGCTCCTGCATCTGTCTTTTAGCATCTTAACATTTGTAACTATTTTCTCCTGTTATGGGCTTCCCTTGTGGCTCAGCTGGTAAAGAATCCACCTGCATGCCGATTGGCCGTGGTCAGCGTGAGCTGATTATTGGTGACCGACAGACTGGCAAAACATCAATTGCTATTGACACAATCATTAACCAGAAACGATTCAATGATGGAACTGATGAAAAGAAGAAGCTGTACTGTATCTATGTTGCTATTGGTCAAAAGAGATCCACTGTTGCCCAGTTGGTGAAGAGACTTACAGATGCAGATGCCATGAAGTACACCATTGTGGTTTCAGCTACTGCTTCAGATGCTCCCCACTTCAGTACCTGGCTCCTTATTCTGGATGTGCAATGGGAGAATATTTTAGGGATAATGGCAAACATGCTTTGATCATTTATGACGACTTATCCAAACAGGCGGTTGCTTATCGTCAGATGTCTCTGCTGCTCCGCCGACGCCAGGGTCGTGAGGCCTATCCTGGTGATGTATTCTACCTGCACTCCCGACTCCTGGAGAGAGCAGCTAAAATGAACAATGCTTTTGGTGGTGGCTCCTTGACTGCTCTACCAGTCATCGAAACGCAAGCTGGTGATGTGTCTGCTTACATTCCAACAAATGTCATTTCCATCACTGATGGACAGATCTTCTTGGAAACAGAATTGTTCTACAAAGGTATCTGCCCTGCCATTAATGTTGGTTTGTCTGTGTCCCGTGTTGGATCTGCTGCCCAAACCAGGGCCATGAAACAGGTGGCAGGTACCATGAAACTGGAGTTGGCTCAGTATCGTGAGGCTGCTGCTTTTGCCCAGTTCGATTCTGACCTTGATGCTGCCACTCAACAACTCTTGAGTCGTGGTGTGCGTTTGACTGAGTTGCTCAAGCAAGGACAGTATTCTCCCATGGCTATTGAAGAGCAAGTGGCTGTTATCTATGTGGGTGTCAGGGGGTATCTTGACAAGCTGGAGCCCAGCAAGATCACAAAATTTGAGAATGCTTTCTTGTCACACGTTATCAGCCAACATCAAACCCTGTTGGGCAAAATCAGGACCGATGGAAAGATCTCAGAAGAGGCAGATGCAAAGCTGAAAGAGACTGTAACAAAATTCTTGGCTGGATTTGAAGCTTAAACTCCTGTGGATTCACATCAAATACCAGTTTGGTTTTGTCATTGTTTCTTCTAGTTCCATTTGTAAAAGGATTACTCCAATACTGCAGATGTACAATAATCACATTAAAATAAAGGTTCCATGTTGCTTGGTGGTTAAAAAAAAAAAAAGAATCCACCTGCAATGTGGGAGACCTGGGTTCAATCCCTGGGTTGGGAAGATCCCCTGGAGAAGGGAAAGAATACTCCAGTATTCTGGCCTAGAGAATTCCATGGACTGTATAGTCCATGGGATCATAAAGAGTTGGACATGACTGAGCAACTTTCACTTTCTCCTGTTACACTAGTATAGGCCCCCAGGGGTTCCTTTATGGTTGACTATTTTTTCTTATATAACATGATTTTAAGATCCTTTACTATTCTGCTTTCTCTTCTCTGCATTTTCTAGTTTGTCACTGTTTCCCTTAAATGCATCACTGAAAACTGAGCAGAATCCAAATGTAACCAAACGCTTAGGTCCCACTATGGACTGAACTACATCCTCACTCTCACCAGAGTTTCGATGTTGAAGCTCAAACATCTAATGTAATGGTATTTGGAGATGCAAACTTTGGGGGTGATTAGATTTAGAGGTCATTAAGGTGGGATCTGATGATGGGCTTTGTGCCCTTATAAGAAAAGACACCAGAGAGGCTTATTACTCTCTCTCTCCACTGTGTGGTAACACAGCAAGAAGGCAGCCATC
Organism: Ovis aries; assembly: GCF_016772045.2. Classification (NCBI taxonomy): domain Eukaryota; kingdom Metazoa; phylum Chordata; class Mammalia; order Artiodactyla; family Bovidae; genus Ovis; species Ovis aries. The sequence continues at coordinate 8,325,929 of NC_056055.1, read as the reverse complement.
TGCAAGCCAGAAAGAGCTCTTACCAAAAACCAACCATGCAGACACCCTGATCGCAGACTTCCAGCCTCCAGAATTCTAGAAAATAAATGTCTGTTGCCTAAGCCACCCAATATTTTGTCATGGCAGCCTGAGCAAGCCTGCTGTCCACACTGTGTCTAGCACAGTGCTTGGCTTCCCTGGTGTGACTGATGGGCTGGGCCTGAGGATGCCAGCCTTAGGGGACCTTTCTTGGTTTGCCCAAGATCAACACATGCTGATGAGACCAGCAGGCCCCCAAGTTCGTGCCAGGCTTTTACACTGCTGGTCTGGATTTCTGGGCTCCTGATGTTGGCCTCTCCATGCCAGGCTCTGGGGAGCCAGTACTTCTTGGGAAAGATACCACATGCATGAATAATATGACAAGCGTCTGAGTTGGCAGCGAGGGGTGACAGAACTTTTCTAGGGATGAGGCCAGGTCTGGCAGGTTTCCCACGTCTATTCAGCACCTGGAAGCCCAGCGAATTTACGTGGACCTGTCTGGTGCTTAGGTCTCACTGGTGGGAAGATTCAGAGACGGCTGGGATGGTGTGCTTTTCTGCAGCCTCTGGGCAACCTGCACAGTCCAGTCATCCTTAGGTCGCCTTCAGGGAGCACCAGAGAATACTAGCTCTTAGCACTCTTGCCCTGTAGGTGCCTCATGCTGCCCATAAGAACAGGTGAGACACATGAGTGAGTTAGTTTGATTCCCTTACCTTTAAAATGGTCATTGCTCCATGGTATTAAAATACTGCTCCAGATGACTGTGACAATCAAATGAGGTGAGGAGGTCATACATAGATGCCAAGTAGTTAGAGCTGCCCTCACAGGGCACTGTCGTCAGAAGCATCAGTATACTCTCTCCTATAAATGTGCCAACACCTTGAGGTGGACTGTGTTATGCCCATTTTACAGATGAGGAAACTGAAGCTTGGGAGATTTACTGACCTGCTTGGGTTTACAAAGCTAGTGAGGGTGAAGTTTCTTTCCCAGTGTTTGGTGTATACAGAGCACTTAATCTGTACTAATTAAACAAAGAGAAATAACTGAATTTAGTTTTTCTCCATCCAGGCTGACATCAAAGTCCTTGCCACCAACCGCTGTGCTGTACTGCTTGACTCTAAACTGTAGAGTGCTGTTCCCCTGGGAGAAACTGTTTCCATGTGGTCATGAGTTCTGATCCACAAACTGATTGCCCTTTGAGTGGGGTCCCAGCAGACCTCCTGGGCCTTACATTCTGTCCATTACATCTTTCGTGTGCTGTGGCTCTAATACAGGTTTCTATGTAGGCCAAAAAATGGAACGTTAGCACAGACACTATTCTTGAGGATGCTATGCTCCCAGGAAGGGAGGGGAATAAGGAAAATGGCAATCAAAGATAATATGTAGTAAGTGTTGGAGAAGACTCTTGAGAGTCCCTTGGACTGCAAAGAGATCCAACCAGTCCATTCTGAAGGAGATCAACCCTGGGATTTCTTTGGAAGGAATCATGCTAAAGCTGAAGCTCCAGTACTTTGGCCACCTCATGCGAAGAGTTGACTCATTGGAAAAGACTCTGATGCTGGGAGGGATTGGGGGCAGGAGGAGAAGGGGTCGACAGAGGATGAGATGGCTGGATGGCATCACAGACTCGATGGACGTGAGTCTGAGTGAACCCCAGGAGATGGTGATGGACAGGGAGGCCTGGCGTGCTGCGATTCATGGGGTTGCAAAGAGTCAGACACAACTGAGCAACTGAACTGAACTGAACTAAACTGAATAGCCACTCACTTATTGAATTTTGACGTGTGACAGATGCTTTGTTAAGCATTTTATATATCTCTCATACAACCTCATACAACCTCATGAGCTAGTGACTCTTTGTATCTAGCTCTCTTTTGCAGAAGAGAAATCTTGGAAGATTTATTTAATTACTCTGTGCAGGTCTCTGATTCCTTGGAGAAAACAATCATGGTTAATCCACATTCTCTCACTTGAAGGTCAAAATTTAGCAAAGTCACTAGCATGATATAGAAGCTGCGTCAGGGCTCCAGTTGGCTGAGTTCAGTTCCTCTCTCTGTCAAGGAGTGCAGATGAAACAGACACAGGGTTGCTGTCTAATTCTGTTTGTGTGTTTGCATGCTACCTTAATTCAAGCATGTCTGAGTTCTTGAGAGCCCGTGGACTGTATCTGTCCATGGCATTCTCCAGGCAAGAATACTGGAGTGTGCAGCGATTCCTTTCTCCAGGGGATCTTCCCGACCTAGGGATTGAACGCTCATCTCCTGAGCTGGCAAGTGGATCCTTGATCACTGAGCAACCAGAGAAGCCCCGCAGTGTGATTTGCCTGGCACTTAATAAACTTTTGCTGTTAACATTATTATGCACATGTGATAGAAAACAAATCAAAACCCAACTAAGCCAGCAGATTCAAAGCACAGAAGAGGATTTCAGACACTTTCACAGTTTCCAGGGTTCCCTCACATGCAGGGTTTCACCCATGCGGCTCCCCACCTAACACTGTGAGAGCCCCCGCGCCCCCGTGTGAGATGCGGCTGTTTGATGGTCGTTCAGCTCTCTTGCGCGTTAAGTGGCAGGGTCATGACTCTAATGCTGGTCAGCTCAACCCTAGTTCCAGGGCTCTGTCAGCTCCCAGACAGTGTCAGCGTATGAACTGCTTAGCTGGAATGGAAGGGTTATTTAGGGAATGTTCCTTAGAAGATTCAAACTCTCATACTAATTTCACATGCTAGCATGATTATGCTCAAAATCCTTCAAGCTAGGCGCCAACAGTATGTGAACTGAGAACTTCCAGATGTACAAGCAGGGTTTTGAAGAGGCAGATAAACTAGAGATCAAATTACTGACATTTGTTGGATCATGGAGAAAGCAAGGGAGTTCCAGAAAAACATTTATTTCTGCTTCATTGATTACACTAAAGCCTTTGACTGTGTGGATCACAACAAACTATGGAAAATTCTTAGAGATGGGAACATCAGACCACCTTACCTGTCTCCTGAGAAACCTGTATGCAGGTCAAGAAACAAGTTAGAATCAGACATGGAACATCTAACTGATTTAAAATTGAGAAATGAGTGCATCGGGATTTTATGTTGTCACCCGCTTATTTAACTTCTATGCAGAGTACATCATGCAAAATGCCAAGCTGGGTGAATCACAAGCTGGAATCAAGAGAGAAATATTAACAACCTCAAATGTGCAGATGATACCCCTCTAATGGCAGAAAGTGAAGAGGAACTAAAGAGCTTCTTGATGAGGGTGAAAGAGGAGAGTGAAAAAGCTGGCTTGAAACTCAACATTGAAAAACTAAGATCATGGCATTGGGTCCTATCACTTCATGGCAAATAAAATGAGAAAAAGTGGAAGCAGTGACAGATTTTATTTTCTTAGGCTCTGAAATCATTGCGGATGGTGATTGTGACCATGAAATTAAAAGACACTTGCTCCTCGGAAGGAAAGCAATGGCAAATCCAGACAATGTGCTGAAAAGCAGAGACATCACTTTGTCGACAAAAGTCCATACAGTCAAACCAATGGTTTTTTCCAGTAGTCACGTATGGATGTGAATCTTGGATCACAAAGAAGGCTGAGGGCGAAAGAATTGATGCTTTTGAATTCTGGTGCTGGAGAATACTCTTGATAGTCCCTTGGACTAAAAGGAAATCAACCCTGAATATTCATTGGAAGGTCTGATGCTAAAGCTGAAGCACCACTGCTTTGACCACCTGATGCAAAGAGCTGATCCATTGGAAAAGACCCTGATGCTGGGAAAGATTGAAAGCAAAAGGAGAAGGGGACGGCAGAGGATGAAATCATTAGATAGCATCACTGACTCGATGGACGAGTTTCAGCAAACTCCAGGAGATAGTGGAGGACAGAGAAGCCTGGTGTACTATAGTCCATGGGGTTGCAAAGAGTCAGACACAACTTAGCAACTGAAAAACAACAACACCCTTAGAAGACAGGGCAGTGAGTCCCAGTGATCCCACCTGCCGCAGATGTAATCTTCTTGGTAGGATGGCTAGGCTGTTGGCACCAGTGAGAAAGGCTCTTCCAGAAGGAGAGTCATTTTCACTTCATTTCACTGCAGATGAAAAACAAGTGTTTTCAAGTAACTCATTTTCTTAATTGACTCTTCAAGTACTGCATATCCCACTCTGAAACACTGAGAATCATCTCCATGGAATAAAAGGAACACAGGCTTTGGAATCAGAAGGATATGTTCTTTTTATCAACATCAACTCTGACACTTACAGCTGCATAACTTTGGACGAGCCATTAAGCTCTGAGACTTTGTCTCTTCATCTGTGAAATGGAGACAGTAATATCTACTTCCAGGATGGTTGGAGAGGGTTAATTTATGTAATATATTCAAGGTGTCTAGATCACAGTGGACTCAGAAAATGTCACAACTTTTCATCACTACCTTTTTATTAGTAAACTAATAAATTATAGTTACAAAAGACTTGCTTGCTAGATCCTACGACCCTCACATATGGTGCTTTATGATTCTAGTGACTGCCAGAGAGTTAGCTTGATTTGCATCTTCCAAAGGAAAGCTGAGTTCAGTGGTGGGATGAGAGAGAAACTCACTCTCCAGGTAGATAAATGGTCAGTTGACTTATGTGTCTGAGGGAAGCTAGAACAGTAAAGAGAAGTTTTCAGATCTCTAAGCTTGGAAATGATACTCTGGAGCGTAAGCCACTCCATGGGCAACTGGGGATGCTTTCTGAAGCATGACATCTGTTACAGCTGTTTGGGTTTTGTCCATACAGTTCTCTGCTGAAGGTTTGTTTCGCTGTCACATTGGAGAGGTGGGATTTAAAAGGTCATGTCACCCACAAGGATTCAAACAGGTTGGATCCTTCATCTTCTCATATCTATGCTCTGGACAGTAGAAGTCAGATCCAGCCGCACTGCCAAGCAGACCTCTGGAGTTTTATAAGACCTTTATATTATCTGAAATCATCTAGTTGAAAAGCCATCTGAAATCGCCTAGCTGAAAAGGACTGGCATTTAGCGGGAGATGCACTAGGAAGAAGGCAATCAGAACAGACTGCCGCCATTGGCATAGGAGGGAAGTGTGAGATGCTGCCGGAGCTGACAGGAGGGGCACCTAGTGCAAGACCAGTGATCAAGGCATTACTGAGTCACCCAGAGGAAGTGACCTTGTTGAAACAACAGCTAAATGGAGGTACTTAAGGGGGAAGATGGGGATACAGACAACTTCCTTGGATAAAGAAACAGCATGTTCAGAGCATAGCGGCGGAAGAGAGCATGGCACATTCAAAGAGTTGAAGAGGAACCTTCTTGGCTGGAAGGGAATGATTGATGGGAAAATGGTAAGAGATGAGAATGGAAAGGGAAAAACCATGCAAGGAGACTGGACTTCACCCCGAGGTGATGGGAAGCATCTGAAGTGTTAGGCAGGGGCATGCCAGGACCACATCTTATAGGAAGTAATATAGAAGGTGAATCGGAGGTGAAATGTGAAGGTGATGATGATGGCAGTGATGAAAAAGAAGAGGGGAACAATCACCACCCGCAACACCGTCTCCACCAAAGTGGAAAATGTGGTCAAGGATTACAAGACACTAAGCCCCTCTTCCACTTTGTGACCTCATATGAAAGTGAAAGTGAAAGTCACTCAGTCGTGTCCAGTTCTTTGTGACCCTATGGCCTACGCAGTCCATGGAATTCTCCAGGTCAGGATACCGGAGTGGGTAGCCTTTCCCTTCTCCAGGGGATTTTTCACAACTCACAGATCGAACCTAGGTCTCCCACATTGCAGGCGGATTCTTTACCAGCTGAGCCACAAGGGAAGCCCAAGAATACTGGAATGGGTAGCCTATACTTTCTCCAGCAGATCTTTTTGACCCAGGAATCAATGAGGGATCTCCTGAATTGCAGGTGGATTCTTTACCAACTGAGCTATCAGGGAAGCCCAACCTCATATGGCTCTACTCAATGCAAAGAATAGGATCAGCATTCTTTTATGAAAAGAAGTTGATAAACACTGAATGGTATATTTGAATTTATAGCTGTCTCTGATGGCTGGCATAGGGCTCTCAGAATGTGGTATTAGATGAGCGTGTGATCTCAAAGAAAACATTATGTAACAAAATTATGCATTATTCATGAAAACCACAGAATAAGCTGTGGCTTTATGCTTTGCAAAAAGATTTACAGAAATATGCTTAACCAATGAGATTGTATTCTGTCCTCGTGTAATGGACCTTATTGCACGCAACAAAAGGTAGGGCTGGAGAAGGAAATGGCAACCCACTCCAGGGAGGAGGCTGGTAGACTACAGTCCATGGGCTTGCAAAGAGTCGGACACGACTGAGCGACTTCACTTTCTTTCTTTCTATAGTTTCTTTTGGAGAAGGAAGTGGCAACCTGCTCCAGCGTTCTTGCCTGGAGAATCCCATGGATGGAGGGGCCTAGTGGGCTGCGGTCTACAGGGTTGCAAAGAGTCGGACACGACTAAGCAACTAACACACACACACACAAGGATAGGGCAGTAAAGGGAATTGTGGATTATTTTATACAGCTGACGTATATTTGTTGAAGAGATGGCAAAATCAATGTAGAGAAAGAGGAGAATCCTGCTCATGACCATAAAGCAGATTAATGAAAAAAAAAAGATAGCAGTAGGGTCTCCTGAATTACAACCTTATATTCTTTTGATTGTATCTGTGACTATCATTTACAAAAATGAAAATCAGGTAAATAAACATAATAATCTTTCCAGAGGGTAATATGCCTTAAGGTATGTTGCCAGGATGCAGCGCTGGTAAACAGTAGTAGCTGGTGTGTGTGTGGGCGGGGGGGGGGGGGGTGGGTGAGGAGAGTTCTAGTTTCACATATGTTTAGAGTAGAAACAAAGGTGAGTATATTTCTTTATTATAGGATACTAAAGAGATTTTAATAAGCAAATACACCTTTAGAAATTCAAAAAGAAAGATTTTCATCAGTCTACAGCTTTTTTACTTTCACATTTTCAATGTGAAAATCAACATCAGATTGACATGCTGTTTTACATAAATTATACTCATCATATTGATTTCTTTAACATCTTCAGGATTGACATTATAATTCTATGTTAAATGGAAGGCCCTTAGGGATTTATACGCTTTTCCTATTACTTAATTTAAGTATGTATCTCTATAAGTTGATCAGCTTCTCTTAAAATTCAGGTGGAAGACTTTGACAGATAAAACAGTTTGATGACTAAATAAATCACATCAACTTCTCCCAGCTTTCAACATTTTATCTTCTATATTAGGGAGTTTGGCAATGTCTACCACCTTAAATTGGATGACTTGTTATTTGACTGTCAATCTTCTGGCTTCATAAAAATGTTCATCTCAATGCAACGTTAAAGTGCAACCTTTTATAAGCAACAATTGAGAGCTCAAGTTAAATTTAGCCACACAAGTTACAAAAGGCTTCTCAGGTGGTGCAGCGGTAAATAATCCATCTGGCAATGTGTAGGAGACACAGGTTCAATTCCTGGGTCAGGAAGATCCCCTGGAAGAAGAAATCCACTCTAGTAATCTTGCCTGGAAAATTCCATGGACAGAGGAGCCTGTCAGGCTACAGTCCGTGGGGTCACAAAAGAGTCAGACACAACTTTACCAACTGAGCACGCACCCATGCATGATGTACAAAAAAAAATGTATTAACCCAACTTAAGTGATCATCAGATAAAAGGCATCATCAATGTACAGCTAAGGCAGCTCAAGCAAGGCCTGTGAAAATGAAAGCTTTCCTTCTCCAGGGGATCTTCCCAGCCCAAGGATTGAACCTATGTCTCCTATATTGCAGTTGGATTCTTTACCATCTGAGCTGCCAGGGAAGCCTATAGCTGCTGACAGATATTCTTTGACATTGTGTAATGGGTAGCCTAATTTCAGAGACATTGAAATGGAGGGTGGGTATGTGTGAGATCACCAAGGACCAGCCTAGAAGACAATTTTTCCACAGACAGCGGTGGTAGGGGGATGGTTTCAGGATGAAACAAGTGCATTACATTTATCGTACACTTTATTTCTATTAATATTATTACACCAGCTCCACATTAGATCATCAGGCATTAGATCCCAGAGGCTGGAAACCCCCATGTTAGAATTAAGAGATTTAATATTATGCAGTTATGTTATAGGCTACTCTTCGGGAAATTCAGTTTCCCAAGGACAAGGAACAAAATGCCCTAGAATCTTGCCAAAGTCTTACAACCCTGTAACCATTCCAACTTGAGATTCACAGATGTCTTCATCCATTAAAACTATATAACAAATTAACATGGACCAGGTGGCTTATTAACAACAGAAATGTATTTCTCACATTTTTGGAGCCTAGGAAGTCCAAGATCAAGATGCTGACAGATTCCAAATACTGTGGAGGTCCACTTCCTGATCCATAGAGAGCCACCTTCCTCCTGGGTCCTCATACGGTAGAAGAGGGGAGCAATCTTTCTGGAGTCTCTTTTACAAGGTCATTAATTCCATTAATGGGAGCTGACCATCTTGATCTAATCAACTCCTGAAGACCCCACTTCCTAACACTGTCATAATGGGGGTTAGGATTTCAAAATACGAATTTAGGGGGAACACAAACATTTAGTCAACAGAAACAGATATTCAGATAAATCCTCAGGACATTTCTCAAAGGCATTATTATATCTCCACAACCAGAATCTCATTTTTTCTCTAAGGACGCAAACTATCTCCAGTTTTGCATCGATGAAAAGTTCTTGAGGTTTTAAAATTTCTGATACTCGTAAACGTATGAACTGAAAATGTTAGATGTTAAGTGAGAACATATCCCAGTAGTGAAAGTAACATACAAATCTATCTTTAGCCTTAAAACTTATTCGCTTTTTCATTTTTAAAACTGTTTCATGCGTTTTCTCCACAATTTTATTCTTTTTTGCCAAGTTCACACATCTGAATGACATTTTAAACCCTGTCAAAGACGGAAAACTAAAACATATGATCTTAATCATGTTTGAATGAGTGTTTTGCTGATTCAAAGTAGTAGTTAAGAAGGTTAGCATTTTGCTTTAGAGAAAGTGGAAGTTTACAAGTCTATTCAATTCTTGCCCTATTAAATCAAAATAAGCCTCTCCCTCTCTAAAAATCTTTTCTCTTTCTAGGTGAGGATCCTTTATTTGACAATGAGCCAGGGCACTCAGTTTGAAGTGCTGGAAAATTACCGCTATTATAAGTTAACAATTTAGAACTTTGTATTGAACACCACCAAGTTTTGAGAAAACCCTGAAAGAACTCCCCTAATTATTTATAGTGGGTTGCTTGGTGCCTCTCACTCCAAAATTTGTCCCTGTCCTATCCCCAAAACCTGTAAACGTGACCTTATTTGGGAAAAGAGCTTTGCATACCTAATTAAATTAAAGATTGATAGATGCAAGCACCCTTAATTACCCTACTGGTACTGCTAAGTCGCTTCAGTCGTGTCCAACTCTGTGCGACCCCATAGACAGCAGCCCACCAGGCTCCCCTGTCCCTGGGATTCTCCAGGCAAGAACACTGGAGTGGGTTGCCATTTCCCTCTCCAATGCATGAAAGCGAAAAGTGAAAGTGAAGTCACTCAGTCGTATCCGACTCTTAGCAACCCCATGGACTGCAGCCTACCAGGCTCCTCCGTCCATGGGATTCTCCAGGCAAGAGTACTGGAGTGGGGTGCCATGGTGAGGGCTATCTCCAAGGATAGTGGAGAAAATATAAGCAGCCCAAGCCAAGAATTGCATGGAGCCACTAGAAACTGGAAGAACCAATTCTCCCATGGAGCCTTCAGAGGGGATATCATCCTACTGATGCACTGATTTCAGGCGTCTGGGCTCCATAACTGTGCAGGAATAAATTTCATTGCTTCAAGCTACCAAATTTGTGGCAGTTTGTTATGGCAGCACTAGAAAACTCATCACAACAAACTGTGGGAAACTCTTACAGAGAGGGAAATACCAGACCATCTTACCTGCCTCCTGAGAAACCTGTATGCAGATCAAGAAGCAGCAGTTAGAACCAGACATGGAACACTAGACTGGTTCAAAATTGGGAAAGGGGTATGTCAAGGCTGTGTATTGTCACCCTGCTTATATAACTTGTATGCAGAGTTGTCATGGGGAATGCTGGGCTGGAAGAAGCACAAGCTGGAATCAAGATTGCCAGGAGAAATATCAATAACCTCAGATATGCAGATGACACCACCATTATGGCAGAAAGCAAAGAAGAACTAAAAAGCCTCTTGATGAAAGTGAAAGAGGAGAGTGAAAAAGTTGGCTTAAAATGCAACATTCACAAATCTAAGATCATGGCATCTGGTCCCATCACTTCATGGGAAATAGATGGGGAAGCAGTGGAAACAGTGAGAGACTTTATTTTGAGGGGCTCCAAAATCACTGCAGATGGTGATTGCAGCCATGAAATTAAAAGACGCTTACTCCTTGGAAGGAAAGTTATGACCAACCTAGATAGCATATTGAAAAGCAGAGACATTACTTTGCCAACAAAGGTCCGTCTAGTCAAGGTATGGTTTTTCCTGTGGTCATGTATGGATGTGAGAGTTGAACTGTGAAGAAAGCTGAGCGCTGAAGAATTGATGCTTTTGAGGTGTGATGTTGGAGAAGACTCTTGAGAGTCCCTTGGACTGCAAGGAGATCCAACCAGTCCATTCTAAAGGAGCTCAGTCCCAAATATTCATTGGAAGGACTGATGTTGATCCTGAAACTGCAATACTTTGGCCACCTGATGCGAAGAACTGACTTATTTGAAAAGAGCCTGATGTTTGGAATGATTGAAGGCAGAAGGAGAAGGGGATGACAGAGGATGAGATGATTGGATGGCATCACTGACTCAACGGACATGAGTTTGGGTAGACTCTGGGAGTTGGTGATGGACAGGCATGCTGCAGTCCATGGAGTCACAAAGAGTTGGAAATGACTGAGTGACTGAACTGAATTGAGAGTATGTCATGTGAAATTCCAAGCTGGATGAATCACAAGCTTGAATCAAAATTGCCACGAGAAATATCAACAACTTCAGATATGCAGATGATAGTACATTAGTGACAGAAAGCAAAGAGGAACTAAAGAACCTCTTGATAAGGGTGAAAGAAGAGAGCGAAAAAGCTGGCTTAAAAGTTATTAGTCAAAAAGTTCTGATCACAGCATCTGGTCCCATCACTTCCTGGCAAATAGATGGGAAAAAAAAAGGAAACCGTGGCAGATTTTATGTTCTTGGTCTCCAAAATCACTATGGATGGTAACTGCAACTACAAAATTAAAAGACACTTGTTCCTTGGAAGAAAAGCTATTACAAATCTAGACTGTGTGTTAAAAAGCAGAGACATCACTTTGGTGACAAACGTCTGTATATTCAAAGTTATGTTTTCCCAGAAGTTATGAATGGATGTGAGAATTGTATCATAAAGAAGGCTGAGTGCCGAAGAATTGATGTTTCTGAATTGTGCTGGAGAAGACTCTTGAGAGCCCCTTGGACTGCAAGGAAATCATACCAGTCAATCCCTAAAGGAAATCAGCCCTGAATATTCATCAGAAGGATTACTGTTGAAGCTGAAGCTCCAATACTTTGGCCACCTAATGCAAAGAGTTGATTCACTGGAAAAGACCCTGACACTGGGAAAGACTGAAGGCGAGAGGAAAAGGGGGTGACAGAGGATGGGATGGTTGGATGGCATCACTGACTCAATGGGCATGAGTTTGACCAAACTCCAGGAGATGGTGAAGAACAGAGAAGCCTGGCGTGCTGCAGTCCATGGGGTTGCCAAGAGTCAGACATGTCTTACTAAAGAAAAAAAAAAAAAAAAAACAACGAAGCTCATATAATATTCAAATGCTCCAGGTCGTCCCTCTTCTGAAATCATCGGAGACCAATATCACTGACTTGAGACCTGGTTCCAGAAATGTGGGGTCAGTGACTTCCATTTTTAGCAATTTTTATCAAAGAAAGGGGATTTGATACTCTTTTGTTCTCTTTGCAATTGTTTAGATGACTTAAAAAAAAAGCACATAGTAAACTGCAAGCATTCTATCTGAGGTTGTTGTTAAAATCTTCTGTGCCATTAAAATTCGACAATTCTATTTTACACTTTCTTGTTTACAATGACTTTATCAAGTATTCTTCAACAATTTTCTGATAAAATATTGAGTGAAATAAAAATGCCTGGCAGCTTCCACTCCCCTCACAATGTTTTAGTTTTCTTATCTGTAAAAGGGCGAGTGTAGGGTCACACTGATCTTATAAAGTGGTTGTGAGGGTTTATCCAGTTTACACATGTAGAGAGTTTAGGACAATGTCTGGCACATCGTGGAAGTTCTATAGATGTAGATTGTTCCCACCACCATCATCATTGTCATTTTTATGTTTATCAGCATGGTAATCAGGAAATGGGAGCCGAACACGTGTGACCTGAGTATGTACGCATCCTGTCTAAGATTAATTTAGCTTAAGGCTCCCTAAATTAAAAGTTAGATGCCCAAGACATGTGGAAAGTTTGTTATGGTCTGTCTTCAAACTAAAAAGCATGATGGCATGCTTCATTGCATGGTAAAAGCACCTTGAACTTCAGATGACAGACCCCAATCCTTGTTCAACAGTGAATTGGCTCTGTACCCAGAGACAAATCACTTATAATAGATGCATCTTAGGCAGTCTTCTCAAGCTTGCTCTATTCTCCAATCACCTGTTAAAAGAGTACCAGTGGCTGTGAACTAGTCAGAGTCTGCTGCTGATTGAATCAAAGATGAGGCTGTCACGGGAGCTGAGGCGTCAGAGTACCTTTGTGGAGACTGACAAAGTGACCAAAGAGTAAAAGAGATGAATTCTTTTCCAGGAAATGAAAACCCAAAAGTTAGTCTGGAGAAGAAGTGGGTGAGATGAGAATAAGACAAGCCATGCTAAGTGGAGCAGAAAGGGGAAAAGAGGGAGCTCCTTTCTTTTGCTTCTTCTTTATTATCTTTATTATTATTATTCTATCATGGTAACATTTCTCTCATATAAAGAGAAAGCAGAATCACAAGATTGAGTTTGTATTTGAATCATGAAGGGACATCAGAACTCTTAAATAAATATGTGGGGACGATTTTATCTACTTTCCAAGGCTTAACAAAGCCCATTGTATTTCATTATATTGTTTTTGCCTGCCTAAAAGTTTCAGCTAGGATTAAAAGATATCAAAGCATTTGGTCAATCATACTTTGTATACACTAGTCCAAATGAGCAGATGCTCCTACGTCCTTTCCTGACATAGTTTTGATATGTACACATACCCTTGGCTACTAGACGGATGATTCTGATTAGTCTGGTCAACTAAACCAAACAATAATTCAGTCAAGCAATCAACTGGCCTCTTTCTACTCTTGTCTCCTTACCAAATTGGCTTATTTGATTGCATTGTTGATCAGCTTTAAATTCAATCTTCTTGTATTTCCCCTTAAATGGAAAACTTAGGCATTACACAGTGTAACATATTTTCCTGATAAAAATTAGGGATATAGCCAGAGATAGATTTGAGATTTTCTAATTTTCAGAGCAGCTGCTTTTCTACAAAGCGCCTTGTATACATGTGTACATGTGCACACACACACAAACACATACACAAGCAAGTTATCTTCGGTAGAGAAACTGAAGTTCAGAGAGGTGTAGTGAGTCCTCTGACATCACAGAGCATTAAGACGCAGGGTATTCCAAGGGACCAAACCATAATCCATATAATCTAGATCAGTTGTCTTCTTGATCCAGGGAAGATGCCCTGGAGGAGGGCATGGCAACTCCATCCAGCATTCTTGCCTGGAAAATCCCATGGACAGAGGGGCCTGCTGGGCTACAGTCCACGGGGTCATAAGAGTTGGACACGACTGAAGTGACTTCACACAACAACAACCCAAACAGTACATAAGCAGCAGGAGCCTGGTCTGGGGCTTCCAGAAACACAGTTTTTCCAACAGGACTAAACCATCAAAACTTATGGTAAAAAAATAACACTTATTCTAGAGATAGATGATCACCTCTGTGCCCTGAGCATAAGAAAGAAGGAGTATAGGGAGGGACAACAGATCTGAATAAGAAAGGCTATGCTTTCCTTTACCACTATTGGAAAAGCAAAAATATAATCCAAGAAACACCATCAGTAGATAGTAAACTGGATGGACTATTTGCTTGAGAAAAATAAGCTAACCCAAGGACACATTCACTTCCTGCTACCTCATATTAAATTAATGTTTTCTCCAAAGGTTTACACGATGCAGAAAGCTTCTTGGGTCAAGGTTTATGTGGTTTTTTTGTTTTTTTTTTTTTTTTTGCTGTAGGCTTGAGGCTCAGTAAAGAACACAAGAAATATTTTTAAGATGCTGAAGGACATTTTCATACTGTTCATGGAGTTCTCAAGGCAAAAATACTGAAGTGGTTTGCCATACCCTTCTCCAGTGGACCACATTTTGTCAGAACTCTCCGCCATAACCGTCCATCTTGGGTGGCCTTAAACTGCATGGTTCATAGTTTCATTGAGTTAGACAAGGCCGTGGTACAAGTGATTAGATTGGTTCAGTTCAGTTCAGTCGCTCAGTCACATCCGACTCTTTGCAACCCCATGAATTGCAGCACACCAGGCCTCCCTGTCCATCACCAACTCCTGGAGTTCACTCAAACTCACTTTCATCGAGTCGGTGATGCCATCCAGCCATCTCATTCTCTGTCGGCCCCTTCTCCTCCTGCCTCCAATCCCTCTCAGCATCAAAGTCTTTTCCAATGAGTCAACTCTTCACATGAGGTGGCCAAGGTACTGGAGTTTCAGCTTTAGCATCATTCCTTCCAAAGAACATCCAGGACTGATCTCCTTTAGAATGGACTGGTTGGATCTCCTTACAGTCCAAGGGACTCTCAAGAGTCTTCTCCAACACCACACTTCAAAAGCATCAATTCTTCAGCGCTCAGCATTCTTCACAGTCCAACTCTCACATGCATTCATAACCACAGGAAAAACCATAGCCTTGACTAGATGGACCTTAGTCAGCAAAGTAATGTCTCTGCTTTTGAATATGCTATCTAGGTTGGCCATAACTTTCCTTCCAAAGAGTAAGCATCTTTTAATTTCATGGCTGCTGTCAGCATCTGCAGTCATTTTGGAGCCCCCCAAAATAAAGTCTCTCACTGTTTCCACTGTTTCCTCATCTATTTGCCATGAACTTCGTTTTCTGAATGTTGAGCTTTAAGCCAACTTTTTCACTCTCCACTTTCACTTTCATCAAGAGGCTTTTTAGTTCCTCTTCACTTTCTGCCATAATGGTGGTGTCATCTGCATATCTGAGGTTATTGATATTTCTCCCAGCAATCTTGATTCCAGCTTGTGCTTCTTCCAGCCCAGCATTTTTCATGATGTACTCTGCATTTAAGTTAAATGAGCAGGGTGACAATATATAGCCTTGATGTACTCCTTTTCCTGTTTGGAACCAGTCTGTTGTTCCATGTCCAGTTCTAACTGTTGTTTCCTGACCTGCATATAGGTTTCTCAAGAGGCAGGTCAGGTTGTCTGGTATTCCCATCTCTTTCAGAATTGTCCACAGTTTATTGTGATCCATATAGTCAAAGCCTTTGGCATAGTCAATAAAGCAGAAATAGATGTTTTTCTGGAACTCTCTTGCTTTTTTGATGATCCAGCAGATGTTGGCAATTTGATCTCTGGTTCCTCTGCCTTTTCTAAAACCAGTTTGAAAATCTGGAAGTTGATGGTTCACGTATTACTGAAGCCTGGCTTGGAGAATTTTGAGCATTACTTTACTAGCGTGTGAGATGAGTGCAAGTGTGCAGTAGTTTGAGCATATTTTGGCATTGCCTTTCTTTGGGATTGGAATGAAATCTGACCTTTTCCAGTCCTGTGGCCACTGCTGAGTTTTCCAAATTTGCTGGCATATTGAGTACAGCACTTTCACAGCATCATTTAAAATAGCTCAACTGGAATTCCATCACCTCCACTAGCTTTGTTTATAGTGATGCTTTCTAGGGCCCACTTGACTTCACATTCCAGGATGTCTGGCTCTAGGTGAGTGCTCACACCATCGTGATTATCTTGGTTGTGAAGATCTTTTTTGTTTACCTGGGGCCAAACAGAGGTTAAGGTGTCTGCCTACAATGCAGGAGACCTAGGTTCGATCGTGGGTAGGGAAGATCCCCTGGAGAAGGAAATGGCAACCCACTCTAGCATTCTTGCCTGGAGAATCCCATGGATGGAGGAGCCTGATGGGCTGCAGTCCACGGGGTTGCAAAGAGTCAGACACAACTGAGAGACTTCACTTCCACTTTCTTTCACTTTCAAACTATGGAGAAGGTAATGAAGATAACGGTGACCTCCTTCAAAACATCCCCTACACGTACTGCTATACTCAGTGCCCCCAACCCTGCAGCAGGCCATCGCCGACCCACGCCTCCACTGGAGACTCTTGGACACTCAAAGGCAAGCCTGGGTCAGTCTCTTGTGGGGTCACTGCTCCTTTCTCCTGGGTCCTGGTGCACAAGGTTCTGTTTGTGCTGTCCAAGAGGGCACTATTTGCCAGTCCCGTAAGTTCTGGCAGCTCTATGCTGGGGCGGGGGGGCGGGGTTAATGGTGATCTGCTCCAAGAGGGCTTATGCCATACCCAAGTCTGCTGCACCCAGAGCCCCTGTCTCTGTGGCAGGCCACTGCTGACCTCCACAGGAGATGCTCAGACACAGTTCTGTCTCAGTCTCTGTGGGGTCCCTGGGTCCTGGTGCACACAAGGTTTGTGTGAGCCCTCTTAGCGTCTCTGGCAGAAATGGGGTTTGATTCTGAATGCAAATTCGCCCCTCATACCATCTTGCTGGGGCTTCTCCTTTGCCCTTGGATGTGGGGTATCTCCTCACAGCTGCTCCAGCACCTACTGTCTTACCGGGGTTTCTCTGACCTTGGACGTGGGGTATCTCCTCATGGCCGGTCCAACAAAGCACAGCCGCCACTTCTGACCTTGGACATAGGGTATCTCTTCATGGCTGCTCCAGCGAAGCGCAGGCATAGCTCCTGACCTTGGACATGGGGTATATCCTCTCAGCTGCTCACCGCTCCAGTGCTGCCGCTCATTGCTGCCAGGCCAGTAGATGCCCAATATGCTACTGGAGATCAGTGGAGAAATAACTCCAGAAAGAATGTAGAGATGGAGCCAAAGCAAAAACAACACCCATTTGTGGATGTGACTGGTGGTGGAAGCAAGGTCCAAAGCTGTAAAGAGCAATATTGCATAGGAACCTGGAATGCTAGGTCCATGAACCAAGGCAAATTGGAAGTGGTCAAACAGGGGATGGCAAGAGTAAACGTTGACATTTTAGGAATCAGTTTAGGAAACTAAAATGGACTGGAATGCATGAATTTAACTCAGATGACCATTATATCTTCTACTGTGGGCAGGAGTCCCTTAGAAGAAATGGAGTAGCCATCATGGTCAACAGAAGAGCCCGAAATGCAGTACTTGGATGCAATCTCAAAAATGACAGAATGATCTCTGCTCGTTTCCAAGGCAAACCATTCAATATCACAGTTATCCAAGTCTATGCCCCAACCAGTAACACTGAAGAAGCTGAAATTGAACAGTTCTATGAAGACCTACAAAACCTTTTAGAACTAAACCCCCCAAAAGATGTCCTTTTCATTATGTGTGTGTGAAGTCACTCAGTCATGTCTGACTCTTTGCAACCCTGTGAACTCTAGCCTGCCAGGCTCCTCTGTCCATGGGATTCTCCAGGCAAGAATACTGGAATGGGTTGCCATTTCCTTCTCCAGGGGATCTTCCCAACCCAGGGATTGAACCCGGGTCTCCTGCTTTGCAGGCAGACGCTTTATCCTCTGAGCCACCAGGGAAGCCTTTTCATTATAGGGGACTGGAATGCAAAAGTAGGAAGTCAAGAAACACCTGGAGTAACAGGCAAATCTGGCCTTGGAGTAAAGGCTAATAGAGTCCTGCCAAAAGAACACACTGGTCATAGCAAACACCCTCTTCCAACAACACAAGAGAAGACTCTACACATGGACACCACCAGATGGTGGACACCAAAATCAGACGGATTATATTCTTTGCAGCCAAAAATGGAGAAACTCTATACAGTCAGCAAAACAAGACTGGGAGCTGACTGTGGCTCAGATCATGAACTCCTTATTGCCAAGTTCAGACTTAAATTGAAGAAAGTAGGGAAAACCACTAGACCATTCAGGTATGACCTAGACCAAATACCTTACAAATATACAGTGAACGTGAGAAATAGATTTAAGGGACTAGAGTTGATAGACAGAGTGCCTGATTAAAGTTTTGTGACATTGTACAGGAGACAGGGAGCAAGACCATTCCCAAGAAAAAGAAATGCAAAAAGGCAAAATAGCTGTCTGAACAGGCCTTACAAATAGCTGTGAAAAGAAGAGAAGTGAAAAGCAAAGGAGAAAATGAAAGATATACCCATCTGAATGCAGAGTTCCTAAGATTGCAAGAAGAAATAAGAAAGACTTCTCCAGTGATCAGTGCAAAGAAATAGAGGAAAATAATAGAATGGGAAAGACTAGAGATCTCTTCGAGAAAATTAGAGATACTAAGGGAATATTTCATGCAAAGATGAGCTCAATAAAGGACAGAAATGGTATGGACCAAACAGAAGTAGAAGATATTAAGAAGAGGTGGCAAGAATACACGGAGAACTGTACAAAAAACAACTTCACGACCCAGATAATCATGATGGTGTGATCACTCACCTAGAGCCAGACGTCCTGGAATGTGAAGTCAAGTGGGCCTTAGAAAGCATCACTACAAACAAAGCTAGTGGAGGTGATGGAATTCCAGTTGAGTTATTTCAGATCCTGAAAGATGATGCTGTGAAAGTGCTGTACTCAATATGCTAGCAAATTTGGGAAACTCAGCAGTGGCCACAGGACTGGAAAAGGTCAGTTTTCATTCCAATCCCTAAGAAAGACAATGCCAAAGAATGCTCAAACTACTGCACAATCGCAGTCATCTCACACACTAGTAAAGAAATGCTCGAAATTCTCCAAGCCAGTCTTCAACAATACATGAACCGTGAACTTCCAGATGTTCAAGTTGATTTTAGAAAAGGCAGAGGAACCAGAGATCAAATTGCCAACATCTGCTGGATCATCAAAAAAGCAAGAGAGTTCCAGAATAACATCTATTTCTGCTCTATTGTCTATGCCAAAGCCTTTGACTGGGTGGATCACAATAAACTGTGGAAAATTCTGAAAGAGATGGAAATACCAGACGACCTGACCTGCCTCTTGAGAAACCTATATGCAGGTCAGGAAGCAACAGTTAGAACTGGACATGGAACAACAGACTGGTTCCAAATAGGAAAAGGAGTACGTCAAGGCTGTATAATGTCAGCCTGATTATTAAACTTACACGCAGAGTACATCATGAGAAACACTGGGCTGGAAGAAGCACAAGCTGGAATCAAGATTGCCGGGAGAAATATCAATAACCTCAGATATGCAGATGACACCACCCTTATGGCAGAAAGTGAAGAAGAATTAAGGAGCTTCTTGATGAAAGCGAAAGAGGAGAGTGAAAAAGTTGGCTCAAAGCTTAACATTCAGAAAACTAAGATCATGGCATCTGGTCCCATCACTTCATGGCAAATAGATGGGGAAACAGTGGAAATAGTGGCAGGCTTTATTTTGGGGGGGCTCCAAAATCATTGTGGATGGTGACTGCAGCCATGAAATTAAAAGATGCTTACTCCTTGGAAGGAACGTTATGATGAAGCTAGACAGGATGTTAAAAAGCAGAGATATTACTTTGCCAACAAAGTTTAGTCAAGGCTAAGGTTTTTCTAGTTGTCATGTATGGATGTTAGAGTTGGACTATAAAGAAAGCTGAGTGCAGAAGAATTGATGCTTTTGAACTGTGGTGTTGGAGGAGACACTTGAGAGTCTCTTGGACTGCAAGTAGGTCCAATCAGTCCATCCTAAAAGAGATCAGTCCTGAGTGTTCATTGGAAGGTCTGATGTTGAATCTGAAATTCCAATACTTTGGCCACATGATGGGAAGATCTGACTCATTTGAAAAGACCCTAATGCTGGGAAAAATTGAAGGTGGGAGGAGAAGTGATGAGATGAGGAGACAGAGGATGAGATGGCTGAATGGCATCACCGACTCAATAGACATGAGTTTGAGTAAAGCCCAGGAGTTGGTCATGGACAGGGAAGCCTAGCGTGGTGCAGTCCATGGGGTCAGAAACTGTCAGACACGACTGAGTGACTGAACTGAACTGAACTGCTAGGATATTTAGGTATGACATTCTTTTATCTTCAGAATTCCTTTTCCCTGGTGTTGACTCTAAAAGGTCCCATTTAAAGGTCACATCCTCAAGGAAATTCTTTCCCATTTTCACCATTTCCCTATTAAAATCAATGTCTCTACTCCTTAAAAGCGTTGAGTGTTTGTCTTCTGTTATAAACGTATTTTTCAGGTTTATCACTGTGTTACTTAAATGACATGAGATAGGCTGTCTACTTAGTTATAAGGTCCCAGAAACTTCTTACCAGTCTCTACTAAAAAAAAGTGTGATAAATAAAGTGTATTGAATACAAATATGGTTGTTAAATGTCAAGATGGCCCTAGGAAAATGCTGACAAAGAAGTTTACTCTTAGTATTTCTTCTCAAAGAGTTGGTATTTGTCACTTTCTTTTCTTTCCTTGATTAGTGCGCTTCAGCTCTTTTCTCATCCAGCATTATCCTCATGAGATAATCACAAATTAAATCCTGCTAAAGTGAAAGTGAAAGTCGCTCAGTCTTGTCCAACTCTTTGTGACTCCATGGACTATATACAGTTCATAGAATTCTCCAGGCCAGAATACTGGAGTGAGTAGCTGTTCCCTTCTCCAGAGGATCTTTCCAACCCAGGGATCAAACCCACGTCTCCCACATAGCAGGTGGATTCTTTACCAGCTGAGCTACGAGTGAAGCCCAAGAATACTGGAGTGGGTAGCCTAGCCCTTCTCCAGCAGATCTTCCTAATCCAGGAATCAAAACAGGGTCTTCTGCATTGCAGGCAGATTCTTTACCAACTGAGCTATCAGCGAAGCCAAAGCTCAAAACTAAAACACTAAGATCTCGGCATCTTGTTCCATCACTTCTCAGCATATGTGCACGTTCAATCACTCAATGGTGTCTGACTCTGTGACCCCATGGACTGTAGCCTGCCAGGCTCCTCTGTCCTTGGGATTTTTCAGGGATCGAAACCCTTTCCGATGCATCTCCTGCATTGGCAAGCTGATTTTTTCACAACTGTGCCACCTGGGAAGCTTTCATGGCATACAGAAGGGGGAAAAGTGGAAGCAGTGACAGATTTTATTTTCTTGAGCTCCAAAATGACTATGGACAGTGATTGCAGCCATGAAATAAAGACACTTGCTCCTCGGAAGGAAAGTTATGACAAAGCTAGACAGAGTATTAGAAAACAGCTGACATCACTTTGCTGACAAACATCTGTATAGTCAAAACTATGGTTTTTCTAGTAGTCATGTATGGATGTGAGAATTGGACCATAAAGAAGTCTAGGCACCCAAGAACTGATGCTTTTGAACCTTGGTGCTAGAGAAGACTCTTGGGAGTCCTTTGGATTGCAAGGAGGTCAAACCAGTCAATCCTAAAGAAACCAACCCTTCATTGGAAGGACTGTTGGTGGAGCTAAAGTGCAATACTTTGGCCACTGATGCGAAGAGTTGACTCATTGGAAAAGACCCTGATGCTGGGAAAGATTGAAGGCAAATAGAGAAAGGGGCAGCATCACCTTAGATTAGATAGCATCACCAACCCAATGGATATGAATGTAAGCAAACTCCAGGACATAGTGGAGGACAGAGGAGCCTGGTGTGCTATAGTCCATGAGGCTGCAAAGAGTTGGACATGACTTAGTCTGAAGAACAAAAGAAATGATATAAAAACCTAAAGACTCCCAAGGAGTTTCACGTTAACCTAGAAAAGGTATTATTATGGGGAATTATGGAAAATTCTGATGTCACTGAGCTATCAAGATGACTTTATTTGGAGAAATAGACCAAGAAAGCAGTATTTCTTATATAGCTCTCTGCCTGTGCATTTTAAAACATGTGTTACCCTGTAGGAGATGTAGGCATGGCTAGTTATGATTAGAACTGGGCTCACCGGAATCCTGGGATTTGGACAAGTCTCAGTTCTGTCAATCTAGTAGCTCTGGATCACATAAAATGAGTCTCAGATTCCTCACCTATAAAAAGAACTCTGAAGTATTTCCAAAGCTTTTTATCCACTATTTCTTGGATATCAGTTGAAGATAAATTTTAGAACTTACTTTGGAATGTAGGGCTAGAGTTGAATACCAATTGGGGATAATACCATCAAACAATTAAGTAGTAGGAACTAAGCAGGGCATGTTAAAGATCATTCTGACACTTTGTAAAGTTGTTGTTTTTTTTTTTTTTTTACATTAATGCAAAGCCAGGATTCAGGGTAGGAAGGGAATCTAAAAATATTAGCCATTTGTGTATCAGAAATGGAATAAGTAGGCAAAATATATGGGAATAGGACATTATAAGGAAGGAAGGGAGAGAGAAGAGAAAGAAAAGAAAAAAAAAGAGAGAGAGAGAAAATAGTTAAAAGCTAACCTGAGCACATTAAACACCACATCATTAACTACTGGAAAAACAGACATATCCCACAAAACCCAAGTGCATAGTAACCGACATAAATATTTTCTGCAAAGATCCACTCCATCCTGGGTTTATGTCTGATTGATGACAGCTACATCTTGGCCCCAGGGGACAACCTTTATTCACATCATTCAGTTGGGTTAGTTTTAAATGTCTAAATATAAGCCAATCTTTAAAGTCCATCTTCTTAGCTAGGTAATGTCAACATTGAACTAGGCCAATACGGTGTCAATGGAAAGACACCTATCTTCTTCTCAAACTTTCAATCAGAACCTTCTACTAACTTGGTTTCTCACTGTTTCTCTCCTCTTTGTATTTCACAAGATAAGATTATACAAAGACCAGATATATTTGTCAGCTATTTATCATTCACTCTAATTTGCAGTAATCAAACATATTTAATGTTAGTAGGATATTTCCCACTGTTGGTACTTTGAACTTATGTACAGAGCACTGGAATTTCTTGGGCACATACACTTTAATTTTCATTCTCACAGTGATCAAATCAAAACATGTTTCTCTCTCCCACCCCATACCTCCTGCCACCACATCACACAGAAGAAAAAATATGAATCTTAGGAAATTTGACTAGTTTATCCAAAATCTAAAGCCGGTAAATGACAGAGGTAAATACTGACACATGTAACTCTTAGAGTCAAAAAACACGTCTCATTGCTATTATGCCATCGGAGATGTTTTCAGACTAAATGGGACACAATTACTTGATGAAAAACTACAGCAAGTATTTTCTGGAAAATTCTTTGTCACATATTTTCAGGATCTCTTTGTCAGAGATCCTGATAGCTCACCTGGTAAGGAATCCGCCTGCAATGCATGAGACACTGCTCAATTCCTGGTTCGGGAAGATCCCCTGGAGAAGGGACAGGCTACCCGCTCCAGTGTTCTTGGGCTTCCCTTGTGGCTCAGCTGGTAAAGAATCCGCCTGCAGTGTGGAAGACCTGGGTTTGATCCCAGGGTTGGGAAGATCCCCTGGAGAAGAGAAAGGCTACCCACTCCAGTCTTCTGACCTGGAGAATTTCATGGACTATATATAGTACATGGGGTCACAAGAGTCGGACGTGAGTGACTTTTACTTTCCCATAGAGATATTTGGTAATAAAAACTTGCCGCAAGAGAGCCTTTCATCAAAATTATTAACTATTCATATTTAAAATATTTTACTGTTTTCAGAACACTTAAAAATACTTTCGCATTTAATTCTTGTGACAATTATTTAAGCAATCCAGTTAGGATAAGCTAGGCTGTAATGCAGTGACAAATAAACCCCTAACTCTAAATGGCTTTACACAACAAAAGTTTGTTTTTTATTCATGCCAACTTTGGTGGCAAACAGGCAGCTATTCTAGACAGCTTTTTATGTGGCAATGCAAGGAGCCAGAGTCCTTCCACTCTGTGATTCTGGCATCAGCATGTTTTACTGATCACTGCATCTGGAGAGGAGAAAGTATGGAGATCTCATCCTTCCTTCTCTAAAAGGCTCCCACTGAAAGTCATGCTTGTCACGGTCCATTGGCCAAGACTGGTCATATGACCTCAGCCTAACTGCAAGGGACTCTGGGAAGTCTTCCCATGCTGCCCAGAGAAGAAGAAAACCAGATATAGTAAGGGTTATTAATTTCTACTATAGTGATCTTATATTCTTTTCTTTACTTTGCATAATTCTACACTTACACTTGGAAAGTCTGGATTGCTCAGTATCATAAAGATTCCAGTGTTATTTATGACCATTCATGAGCACATGTAGGCATCATAGTTATTTACTGTTTTCCATAGATCGTTTGAGTTAGACATTCATAAATCTCACTTTCTTTGTCCTCTCTTTTTCTCCCTTCCTTCTTTTTCCCTCTCAGCATCCCCAAACATCTTAACACCACCATCTGTTTTCAAGCTCCTAGTCATGTTTAGCCTGGATCCTCACTTCTTTAGATTAGTTCACCAGGAGTATAAATGAAATTTTCTATTTTATATTAATAACCTCTGATAGCATGACACTGCTGTGTCATTACCTTTAAAAAAAATCTCATGGTTGTAGAGACAATGAGGAGAAATAAATAATATGAACAGAGAAAGAGTATTTTTTTCCCACATAAAAAAGAGAACAAAGATTCAGGGATTTTAAGGAATCTAAGGTCACTGAACTGTTCAGTGGTACTGGTGTGGGGATGGTGTGTTTTTGAGCAGGAAGTGTGGTCAAGAGAGCAATGACCTTTTGATTAAGTCTTCTTCAGAAATTCTATGGTTGTTTCATATTATAAAAATAAGTAACATAGTTCATTTTTGTACTACTCAAAAGCATTTTTTGGTGGAAAAATAAAAAGGACACCTTTGGAGAAGGAAATGGCAACCCACTCCAGTACTCTTTCCTAAAAATCCCTTGGACAGAGGAGCGTGGTAGGCTACAGTCCCTGGGGTCGCAAGGAGTCGGACATGACTGAGAGACTTCATTTCACTTCACTTCCATCATTGTGCAAAAATTTCCTTTCCTTGAAGTTCCTGACATTCACATATACTAAATCTCTCCGTGTGAAGCAGTATCACTGATGTACTTTTTTTAAAACAAATATTTTTGGACAATTACCATATGCAGTATTTTCGATTTTAAGAAAACAGTGCCCACTAAAATGGCTATTCTTGCATTTTCTCATCCAAATGCTGCCTATAACCTCTCCAATTCAGCTCTTCCTACCCTTCTGTATGTTAATTCGCTTATGAAGAAGCACTGCTGATGGCTGACATGTATCATTCTGTGATTTTCTCCCTTATCATCCACAGTTAGGACACTGTTATTTTCCCTTCTCTGCAAAGGAATCTAGGAATTCCCCGAATTAATACAAGCGTAAGCACAATTAGACTTATTTAAACACAATTTAGACTTAGGAGAGACATGTTTTTCTCATGAGATAGTGGAAAACTTGACATCATATTTAAACTTAATCCAACTGCAGACAGATTTCCAAAGTTAAGAACTGAAATGTCAAAGACAGGAAAAAAAGTGTTATCCTCATAGCTACTGTGCTTGGGGCTGAAGATGACTCATGAAAGATTGAGTGCGTGTGTGCATTAACCTCAGATCACTGACAAATTACTAAAACTAGAAACTTGGAAATTACAGAATGCTTGAACAACCAGAAAACGAGGGCTAATTGAAGATTTGAGTTCTCTTGGGTGACTTTGAAGTATTCTTGAAATGTGTACAAAATTAAAAGTAAACTACGGCACAGGAAGCTCAGCTTTATGCTCTGTGATGACTAGAGGGGTAGGATGGGGGAGTGGGAGAGAGCTCAAGAGGGAGGGCATATAAGTATACATTTTAATAATAATGTATACATTTAAAATTATGCTCCAATTTTAAAAACAAAGAAAAATGAAAACTACAAACATAAGGATTCTTTTTTATTTCAATCTGATGAACACTTACATAGCATTTTTTTAAGTTTTCTGGTTTCTGCTTTGCCATCGTTAAAATAATCACAGGCAGGCTAGAATACTTTTCTGGAAAATGAGTTTTAGGTTTCAAAATATGAAATTTGCTAGTAAGTAAAGTTCACACTTTTTCCTTGATTCAATAGATCTAGAAGTTTATCTATTGGTAAATAGTACACACATATCTGTCAGGGGCCAGCGTGAGGAACTCCGCCATGGCAAAGGTCATGAGGAAGGAGGCTTGGCATACGCCATACGCCTGAGGCATACGCAAGCCTCAGGAAACCCCCTGTTCCTGAGCATCTACCTCAAAACCAGAGTCTGTTTTATGCTCTCACCTACACCTCTGACTTTACAGGGGGCTCTCCCCCATAACCGTTTCTCTCGGAGAAGGAGTAAACGTGCAGCTCCAAGGCAATAAAAATTCCTGGGCGTGACAAGAGTGTTTCAGCTTACGGACTCCTCTGAAGGTTATCTAGCCAGCCTGTATAGGTTCGTCTGGCCACACGTGATTGTTTACAGCCTCTCAATCTGAGAGGCACGAGATGTTTTAGACTTACTAAAGGCAAATTCTTTTGGGGAGTTGGAAATTATTAGTATAGTGGGTTGGTTAGGAATTATATTGGTGAAGGGCTTTTCATTTGTTGTGTCAATAATTGCTGCTAATTCCCTCCCCTGGGTGGGACAAGGATGTCTCAGGTCAAACCTCTCTGCTGACAGACTAGCTTGTGTGACAGGATTATCTATACTCCTGCCACTACCCACGTGATTGTTTACTACCTCTTAACCATAAACAGCACAGAGAGTTTTGGAATATTTTGAGAGTCTTAATTAGCATAGGGCTTTTTCTTCTTGTTGAGTCAATGATTGCCACCAGGCCTCCATATCCTTAGGCACCTGGGAATATATTAATCAATGTATTTGGAATATAGAAAAGGAAATATAGTAGTTTTTGATGTTAGCAATACTAGACTTTTTGAGTTAATGGATTTTCTCTTTTGTAATAGATCACTGTACTTTGTTATAAATCACTGTGTCCTTGCTATGTAAAAATGTAACTTTATCACTATCTTAAGACTAAATAGATCTTAAGGGGAACATTGGTGAAAGGATTTTCATTCGTTGGGCTGATGTTTGCTGCTAAATCTCCATATTCCCGGCCCTTATAATGAATATAACTAGCATATAGGAGAAATAAGCATTAACCTTTAAGTATATAGGAGAAATAAGTATTAACCTTTAAGATTAATCATGTTAACCTTGGGTTAAATAAATTCTTTTCTTGATTGTAACTCACTACACCCTCACCCTATAGGAATCTAACTTTATTTGGAGGGTGGTACCTGGTTTAAGAAAAAACACCCTTGGAAAAAATAAGTTTTCAGTTATCAGAAAGAAAGGATCATAAAATCCCTAAGACCTTTTTATGTGAAGCACCTGATTTTGATAAAGGTCAGGACTGCTGACCCCCACGTGACTCTGTATTCATCCCTATATGTAACAAAAGGTATATAAGCAAACCCAAAAATAAAGAAATCGGATCAGTTTCCTGAAAGACTGATTCCCCCATGTCGTTTCTTTCTTGCTCCCTGTTTTTCTGGCTGAATTCCCTTCTGGAGCATGGATGCTATTCCACCTAGACCAAGTTATTCAGCCTCTTTTTCTCCACTAATCTTCCTACTACACTATCCGTTTCTAATCTCTCTATATATCTGTAATTAAATATGTATTTTTCCAAGGATGCCGACGCCGTCCCCACCTTTGAATTCCCTGGATCCACCGGGGCTGGACCCCGGCACATATCATTTTTAAATCAGTAAAGAAATAGCTATTGAATTAAGGCATTAGAGAAATTTGTTATAAGATACATTCACTATTTAACATCTTTTTCTTGTTGAGCTAATTTCTCTTTCCTCCTTTTCCTGGCTACTCACTTTTGCTTTCTCTGTGAATTTGGAAAATTCTTCCTGAACATCTTCTACGAGAGTCCTTTGGACTGCAAGGAAATCCAACCAGTCCATCCTAAAGGAAATCAGTCCTGAATAGTCATTGGAAGGACTGATGCTGAAGCTGAAACTCCAATACTTTGGCCATTTGATGCGAAGAACTGACCCATTTGAAAAGACCTTGATGCTGGGAAAGATTGAAGGCAGGAGGAGAAAGGGACGACAGAGTATGAGATGGCTGGATGGAATCACCAACTCAATGGATATGAGTTTGAGTAAACTCCGGGAGTTGGTGATGGA
Source organism: Ovis aries (assembly GCF_016772045.2). Classification (NCBI taxonomy): domain Eukaryota; kingdom Metazoa; phylum Chordata; class Mammalia; order Artiodactyla; family Bovidae; genus Ovis; species Ovis aries. The sequence continues at coordinate 8,297,489 of NC_056055.1, read as the reverse complement.
CAGGGAGGCCTGGTGTGCTGTGTGGTTCATGAGGTCGCAAATAGTCGGACATGACTGAATGACTGAACTGAACGTGCCAGGCATTGAAAGAGATAGTCGATCAGTCATGCCTGACTCTTTGTGACCCATGGACTTTGGCCTTCTAGGTTCCTCTGTCCATGGAATTCTCCAGGCAAGAATACTGGAGCGGGCAGCCATTTCCTTCTCCAGGGATCTTCATGACTCAGAGATGGAAACCGGGTCTCTTTCACTGTACACAGATTCTTTATCATCTGAGCCACCTGGGATTGCTGTGCCCTAAAATTAAAATTTTCAAGTAGCTCATGATTTTCCTAGAGAACAGGGTATGAAGCTATAGGACCAGTGCTGTGAAGTGTAATGTGAGGGTCATGCTGAGTGGAGAGAGGACAGCTTGTGTAACTCTGCTTAGGAACCTGGGGACTCTTGCACAGGAGCTGTGCAGCTCACGCCACGTTTTGCAGGAGGCTATCTAGAGCATGGAGGCACGGCAGTCACCTGAAATTGCTCATACAAGCCTATAGATGCAGGGGGAATGTTATGGCTGAAATGCAGGGGCGATCAAGTGAGTTGGGGGTGGGAGATGAGGCCGTAGGGAGAAGAGTCATGAAGAGCATGGCAGGCTGTATAAAGATGACATTACTTGTGACTCTGTGTATTTTGGCCTCTCTGTCTCCCAACCTATGCAACTGAAGCAATACAAATTGGATGTGTTCCCAGATCGACAAGATTAATGTGGTGTGTCTACCTAACTCACAACTACTCGGGTGATGAGATTTGTGGCTTCCCCAGGGAGTGTCCATGAGTTCATTAAGTAAAATGATGTACTGAGCTCTATTGAGAACTTCCTATATACTCAGCCCAGAATCAGAGGTGGTGGAAGAGAATTAAGAAATATCAAGTATGTTTTATTCAAAGCAACACATGTATTGATCACCAAGAATATGCAAACTGTTGTGCTAGGAACGTAGGGTACAAAGATAAGTAAGACATTATCGCTACCTTCAGGACTCTCAGAACCCAAGGCACAAATTAGAGGGGATGGCATATCTCCGATTACTTCAATTACTTACTCCCTTTGTTGTATGAATTTCTATTGTGTGATACTCACTGCGTTTAAAGCACAAATAACACAGCTTTACACCTGCACCATTTACCAAAAAAAAAACACCTCTCTTCAAGCAACTCATGGCGTGCAGCCTAAATAGTGTACATAAATGATGATAATACAAGGAGAACTACAGACAAAGGGTTTTTTCAGGGTTATTTGGATGGAGGGAAGGCATCCTCTATAAAGCCAGACATTTTACAAGCACAGCCCCATAATCATCACAAAGATTCTGAAATAGACATCCTTAGCTCTATTTTATGACCAAGGAAATCGCTCTTGAGAGTTAAAGTAACCTGCCTAAAGATAACCATTGCTGCAAGTAAGGGCTTGAACTTAAATATTTCTAATTACCTAGTCATTTTTTCTCCATTCGTTCTGGGCTATGTGGAATTAACAAGAGTTTAGAAAAAGAAATGGTATTCAAGAAAACCTGATTCAGGCATTCTCCTAAAGACGCACTAGAAGAGCCATGTCTCTTCTAGTGGAAGCTGATCTCTGTCGTATTGTACAAATAGGTCAAATTTGAATGAAAAACAGAGCAGGGGAAACTTTCAGACTTACTATGTTCAGATGGTTTTGTGTGCAGACACGGCATATAATGCGTGTGTATCCTTTCAGGCTTATTTGAAATGAAGAAGGCAATGGCACCCCACTCCAGTACTCTTGCCTGGAAAATCCCATGGATGGAGGAGCCTGGTAGGCTGCAGTCCATGGGGTCACTAAGAGTCGGACACGACTGAGTGACTTCACTTTCACTTTTCACTTTCATGCATTGGAGAAGGCAATGGTAACCCACTCCAATACTCTTGCCTGGAGAATCCCAGAGATGGCGGAGCCTGGTGGGCTGTAGTCTATGGGGTCGCACAGAGTTGGACACGACTGAAACGACTTAGCAGCAGCAGTAGCTGCTGCTGCTATTCCTAAGGCAGGAACCAGTTTGCAATCACTCCTATTTGTTTTTTGAACTTTAATAATGACATTGAATAAATTAATATTAGCCCATGCTCATTGTTCCTTGCCAGGGACTATAGTAACAGAAGTCTTTGGTATTGTATTAATAAGTACAGTTTTTGTTGAGAAGACTTATCCTAGTCTCTGGAATTAAAGATGTTACAATCTGGGAATTTCCTGGTGGTCTAGCGGTTTGGACTCTGCACTTTCACTGCTGGGGCCTGGGTTCTACCCCTTGTTTGGGGCCATTAGATCCCACAAGCTACAAAGTGGCCCCCCCAAAATATGAAAGCTTAGGATGTGACAGGACAGAGTGTAAATGACTTTAGTTTGAAGGCCTGTCATCTGGAATGTGGACAGAGCCACGAGAGGCCTTAGCAAAAAAATGTACTTGGGATTGTAAATTATGTATGAGCTGACATTTCCCTCTTGGGAACTCCTGTAATGGGGCCCAGGTGCCCAACGTGATGCACCATTAAGTTGTAAAAGAAAACAACATTTTTTCAAACTGATATTGTGAGTTAAGATTCATGGCTGAATGCCATTTGTTTTTGTACTTTAAAACAATTCAAACCAGATTATTTTATACCAAAGCCACAGAAAAACAATTCCCGCTGCCAACCCCCATCTTTCCTTCCTACTGACAGATCTGCTAATTTGTTCTCAAAATACAGGTTGGAAATGGGAACTGTTGACCAAATTTTTCTAACTGAGGTTCCGTGATGAAAAGCTTTCATAAAGGAGGCTGCAGTGATAAGAATGCTTTTAATCAGTGTGTAGGATTCTAATGTAGCCCAGGGTTGCCTCCTCTGGAAGAAACTCAGGTGCAAGACAATATTCCTCTAAGGGTTATGTCTGAGTACAGGCTAAAGTTCCCTCAAAAGAAAAAGAAACAAGAAAATGGAGAATACAAAAGAGAGTTTGTCTGGAAGACAGAAAACTGGGTTTTGCCTTGTTTCTATTATTCTGGAGTTATCGTCCCTTCTACCAAATTAAGGACATTTGAGGAAGAATTCCTGCAAAGCTACTGTCTATGGAGGAAACTGAGAGTATACACAAGCATATTTTGAATTTAAGTGCTATTTTATAGATGCTCCATAATGACTGATGTCAAAGGCTAAAGCAAGCTCTACTCACATCTTTTAGAATTCATAAAGTCAGATCTACACAGATATATATAAATGGATCAAACTTATTCCATCTCAGTGTCCTCACTGTGGAATAAAAGGATAGACCCAGAGGCTTAAGTAGAGACTCTATGTCTTCCAGGACAAAGTCTAAACTCCCTGGCTTGGCAGTTAAGTTCCTTCATGATCTGGCCACCTGACATCCCTTCTGATTTTCTTCTTTGAGCCCTCTGCATAGTTCCGTGCCCTCAGAAATAGATACTATTATGTGTTTTGTGTCTTCTGATAAGTTACTGTCTCTGCCTAATATTTCCTTACTTCCATTATAAAGCTGGAGTACCAAATAGAATATTCCATGTCTGTGTGCGTGTTTGGTCATGTCAGACTTCTTGTGACCCCACGGATTGCAGCCTGCCAGACTTCTGTCCATGGGATTTTCCAGGCAAGAATACTGGAGTGGGTTGCCATTTCCTCTTCCAAGGGATCTTCCTGACCCAGGGAGTGAACCTGTGTTTCTTGCATCTCTTGCATTGGCAGGAGGATTACTGTTGAGCCACCTGGGAAGCCCTTTGACACTGGCATTTTCTTGAGTGGATTCCATGGGATACTGCTCCCAAAAATTTTCTCTGATGTGTTGAGCGTGTGTTTTACGAAGAAGGGGAGGGGATAAGTCTCAATGGTTAAGACATTAGGAAAAATGCTGTTTATTTTACTAATCACTTGAAAAACCACAAGAAGCATAATCAAGATTCTGAGAATTCTTGAAAAAGAGAAATGAATTTAAGCCAGCGTTTTCCAAACACACATAATGACAAATATCTTTCTGTATAAGAGTTATGAATATCCTTCTGTTCACAGTGAGAAACAAGTTAAACCACAACATATATCACAACTTATAGATTTTCAAGGAATTATGATACATGCTATTCTTATCAATAAATTTTAATTATTTTTAAAAATTCAGGGTAATTGTAGTTGTAACATAAAATGGCAGGAAATAAGAGACATCACAAACCTTTTACATAGTTTCACCCAATTATAATATCCTGCAAAACTACTGGACAATATTACAACCAAGAAATTGACATGGGTATAGTAAAGAGACAAATCCACTGCTCTCTCTTTCACCTTTGGTAACAACTAGTCTGTTTTTTATTTCTAAAATTATGTCATTTCAAAAAGTTATATAAATGGACTAACATATAGCCCTTTGAGATTGACTTTTGTCATTTGGGTCACTTGGCATAATTTAACTGTATTTAGATTGTCAAATGCATCAATAATTTGTTCCTTTTTATTTCTGAGTAGTATCCCGTGATACAAATATATCATATTTTGTTTAACCATTCACCTATTGAAGGGCATCTGGGTTGTTTCCTGTTTTAGACAATTATCAATCAGTTCAGTGCAGTAGCTCAGTTGTGTCTGACTCTTTGCGACCTCATGGACTGCAGCATGCCAGGCTTCCCTGTCCATCGCCTACTCCGGGAGTTTAAAACTTCTGTCCATTGAGCTGGTGATACCATCCAACCATCTCATCCTCTGTCATCCCCTTCTTCTCCTGCCTTCAATCATTCCCAGCATCAGGGCCTTTTCAAATGAGTCAGCTTTTCACATCAGGTGGCCAAAGTATTGGAGTTTCAGCTTCAACATCAGTCCTTCCAATGAATATTCAGGACTGATTTCCTTTAGGATGGACTGGTTGGATCTCTTTGCAGTCCAAGAGACTCTCAAGAGTCTTCTCCAACACCACAGTTCAAAAGCATCAGTTATTCAGGGCTCAGCTTTCTTTTTAGTCCAACTCTCACATCCATACATGACCACTGGAAAAACCATAGCCTTGACTAGATGGACCTTTGTTGGCAAAGTAATGTCTCTGCCTTTTAATATGCTGTCTAGGTTGGTCATAACTTTTCTTCCAAGGAGCAAGTGTCTTTTAATTCCACAGCTGCAGTCACTATCTGCAGTGATTTTGGAGCTGAAAAAAATAAAGTCTGTTATTGTTTCCACTGTTTCCCATCTATTTCCCATGAAGTGATGGGACCAGATGCCATGATCTTAGTTTTCTGAATGTTGAGTTTTAAGCCAACTTTTTCACTCTCCTCTTTCACTTTCATCAAGAGGCTCTTTAGTTCTTCCCTTTCTGCCATAAGGGCGGTGTCATCTGCATATCTGAGGTTATTGACATTTCTCCCAGCAATCTTGATTCCATTTTCTGCTTCATCCAGACCAGCATTTCTCATGATGTACTCTGCATATAAGTTAAATAAGCAGGGTGACAAACTAATATAAACATTAGTATACAGATTTTTGTGTGAATATACATTTTCATGTCTCTGGGTTAAATGCCCAATAGTGCAAAGACTGGGTCATACGGTAGCTGAATGACTAATTTTTACGGAAACTGCCCAACTGTTTTCCAGAGTTGTTCACAGGCTTTTCTATGTTTGGCATTCCTGTAGTGATAAGTCTTATTTCATTTCTGATATTGGTGTTCTAATTTGCATCAACACTCTTTTCTCCTTTGTCAACTTCACTAGAAATTTGTCAGTAATATTGATCTTTTCAAAACACCATCTTTCTGTTTACTTGTTTTCTGTGCTATTTTTCTCTTTTTTCCTCTTTCTATTTTTTCACTGGTTTCTGCTCTCATCTTATTTTCTTCATTGCTTTAGATTTACTTTGATTCTTCATCTCTTATAGTGTGTAAATTTAATGCTATACATTTCCTCCTTTAGCTGTATCCCACAAATTATTTTATGCTGTATTATTTTCATTAAGTCCATTTTTTAAAAAAATATCCTTGAACTTCCATTTGAACCCTGGACTATTTAGATGTGTATTGTTGCTCACTTTTCAGGTACTTTTCTGTTTTTGATTTCTAGTTTGATTACTTTGTGGGCAGAGAATACTGGGTGATTTCAAATATTTAAAATTTGTTGGGGTTTGTTTCTTTGCCCCAAGGAAGTACTTATCTCGATATATGGTCCATGGGCACCATCTGTATTCTGTTGTTGTTGGTTGGGGTAATCTTCAAAATGTTCATATTATTGTTTGATGATGCTGTAAATTCTTCTGAACGCTTTCTGATTTTCTGTCTAGTCGTTCTATCACATAATGAGAAAGAAAGGAACGCTGAAGTCCTCAGACACACTCGTAGACTTGCCTCTTTGTCCCTTCAGTGCCGTCACTTTCTGCTCCCCATATTTTGCAGCTCTGTTGTTGGGTACGTGCACTTTTTGGATTTCTACCTCTTCTTGTTGGGTTGACTCCTTTTTAACCATACAAGATCTCTTATCTCTGATAATTTTCTTCACCCTGAAGTCTGCTTTATTTAACATTAACATAGTCACTCCTGCTCTGGAGGAGGGCATGGCAACCCATTCCAGTATTCTTGCCTGGATAATCCTGTGGACAGAGAAGCCTGGCAGGCTACAGTCCATAGGGTTGCAAAGAATCGGACATGACTGAGAAAACTTGGCACGCACGTACAGTTACTCCTGTATTCCTTTGATTAATATTTGCATAGTATATGTTTTTTATCCTTTTACTTTCAAATGGTATATATCACACTTAGGTAAGTTTCTTATAGACAAAATTACCTGGGTAATATTTTTAAAGAGTCTCTGCTGATCTCTGTTTTTTAATTGGTGTGCTTAGATAATTTACATTTATTATATTTTTTTGATATTTCAGGGTTTAACTAGGCTACTTTATTTTTGTTTTCTGTTTTAACTCTATTTTTCTTGCCTTCTGGTAACACCTCGATCTTGGGTATTGGAGTGTTTTGTTTCAGCATTGTGAGGATGGAAATCTGGGCCTCTCCTTGGTTCACATTTGCTGGTGTGGATATGGGTGGACCACTGTTTTTCTATGGTATTTAACTTTAGTACACTGCTTATTGCTTAACATCTTTGTACCCTGCTAGTCTGTTCCTTTTCTAGTCCTCTGATTAAGAGAACATGCTTTGTTGGTGTTTTCTTTGTTGGTGTTTCCAAATTGCTGGCTTATTTATCTCCCAGTTTTGGATATATGAGGCAAAAAGAAAACTCAGGGAGTGCCTTATCCTATTGTCCTGAGTCTTCAACTTCCGGCTTGTCTGCCTTCCTTTATTCAACTTTCAAAATCTTCTTATATGTGTCTAACTTTTAATGTCTAGATTTTTTAGTTGTATGTACTTGGAAAAAATTAAGTCCACTCCATTTTCCTGGAGATGGAAGTCCATTCCCAATAATTTAAAAGCATAATGTTTACTTTTATTACCTGCAAACACAGTATGATATACTATACTATTTTTAGACTTTACTTTTAGAGCTGTTATCAGGCAACGTGATATTCTTTGTATGTTATTTTGTTACTAATAAACAATGGGCAAGATATCATTATCTCAATTTATTAACAACAAGTGAGAATTGAGATTCAGAGAATCTAAGTGAAATGCAAAATCAGGATTTAAACATGATCCCCTGCACAAATTCTTCCTACTTTGATTCAGTTTTAAAGTTTTGTTGTTAATTCTGTTGTCTAAAGGACTGTTGGTCTACTTTTGGAATATTTTGGATTTCTTGATGGTTGCAAGAGAAATTCTAAGTGAATAATAAAAATGGTAAGAGATTCAAGAGTCAGACATACGAAAGGTAACTGAAGGAAAAAAAATGATACTGGAGAGAGAAGACTGTGTCTTTGCATATTTGAACAGCTTTCTGATGGATGACACACTTAAAGCATTGTGAGGGTCTCAAGGGGACGTGACCAAGACTAACGATTAAATGTTACAAAGATACAGAGTTCAACTTCTTTATAGGGAAGAGCAGTTACAGATGTCTGAAATGAAGACAAATTGTCCCTGGGGGTAATGAAGCCCCATCCCTGAGTGCTTTCAAGCAGGACCTAGATTAATGTCCTGTTGCTGAGAAGTATGCAGACTTTTGGCAGATATGACCTCAAAGCCCTCTCTGAATCCTATGGTCTTTAATTCAGGCTCTGCCATGGAAGAGCTATAGGATTATTGGACATATTACTTCTTTATCAGCTTAATTTTTCTCTTCTATGGGATAATAATAATACCAGCCTAAATCGCAAGATGATTTTGAGGAACAGATAAGATGATGTGTGTAAAATGTTTAGTGCTATGTTCGCCACATATGGAGAAGGAAGTGGCAACCCACTCCAGTGTTCTTGCCTGGAGAATCCCAGGGACGGCGGAGCCTGGTGGGCTGCCACCACGTATAAAGCACTGAATGAATAATATTATCATTGCTGATAATGATGATGATGATAATAATGTAGTTTCTGATGTACTGCAGGATCTCTGAGGATTTGTGTTATTGTTGCGGAGAATATAGACTTAGGAACTGATTAACAGAATTTTAAACCATAAAATAGATTTAAGTAATGAAAAATTTATTCTACCCAACCTGTCCAGGAATATTTTATTATTCAAGAACTGATCTGAACTTATCATTGATACTTAAAATGTCTTGAACTTGGGATACATCTATGCAAAGAGCAAATACACACTGAATGTTACTCACTTATAGGCATAAAGCTATGTGCTAATTCTAATCCTTCAAACTTTGTCCATCCTATGAGTCAACAGGTCTCCACTTTCAAACTTCTGTTTAATTTTTGACAACTCTCTTAATATCGCCTAGATTCCAACTTTCTTTTTTATAAAATGAGATTTATTGAAGCCCATCTCTATTCTATGACCTGGCTCTGGGATTTGGTTATTTTCCATTTCAAAATGAGCTCATATATCTTAAAAAGGTCAGACAAATTGTTTATATCACTCAGTTGGCCACTTTTTTCTTCCCAATGTCTGTCCCAGAGTCACCAATCAAAGATTTCATATTATCTGGTCAGTGAAAGACTGCACTCTTGACAGATTCCATTTCAATTTTGTTTCAGCTTTAGAAGCAGTGATTCCATAGACCATGGCCATTCCAGCTGGGCTTCACTTTCATAGATGAATTAGCTATTCCCAGCATTTCTTCTTGCAAAATTCCTGTGGGGAAGAAGTTAGTCTTGCTTATTTCACTTCTCCTCTTGAGAGGAAAAGGCCTTAAGGAGTTTGGGAATTGTGGCTGGTTCCAACAGACACTTTCACAGTTAGATCACTTCTAATGGTGAAATATTTTCCAGACAAGCTGTCTTAGCATTTCCATCTATTTAAGCACTGTAGGCATCAAGAAGGTGACCGCTTCCTACAAAGCAGTTCTATAAGCAGTCACAGCCTTTCAATGGCTTTGGGGTCTGCCCAGTCATAGGAACTATTTCCAAACATTTCTGTAACTTAGTGGCAGAAACATCTTTGGAGAACCTTTATGTATCTCGCCTCTCATCCAGTTGATGGTACCAATGCATCCCAGTAACTCACACCAAAAATCTCCATACTCTTTCATTCCCCAATCAATTGCTGTCTATGTCCAGTCCATTCTACTGTGTTTTTTTTTTTTTCCTTATATTTTGCACCTCTTTACTATGAACATTTCTGTTAGACTGGACTATTTCTGGGACTACTGTAAGTGCTTGAATTTCAGTCTCTTTGCTTCACTATTGTCTCACTATACTGCTCCACATTCTTTATGCTATTTGACCAAGCCATCACTTTTAGTTATAAAACTGGGCACAGTCATTCGTGTGCCAAGTGTTTTCAGTCACTTTCCATCACCTAGAGGACAAAATTTAAATCTTATATGCAGCATGCAGGGTTTCTTATGATCCATCCTGTCCTCTGTTACCATTTTGTTTTCTTAAGAACCTTTTCTCACCCAAAATCTAAACCATTGAATGTCAGGCATTTTATAAATATGCCATACTCTTTTATTCTTTTGTAATTTTATTCCCTTTACATAAATGACCTTCCCCTTAAAATCCTATATGTAGCAAGATTATACTATTTCACCATAAAGCATCACTTTAACTATAACCTCTTTTGAATACCTTCCCTCGTTACCTAGGCAATGTTTTTTCTATGTGCTTATTGTGGCTTTATGAAAGTATATTATTTATTTTTATCATTTTTCTTTTGTGGACTAGACACTACAGATACTAGAGGGGAATAATCTCTTTTCCTCTTTTTATGCAGATCTGGTTCTTTATTACTGTTTTAAGAAGCTTGATAAATATGTATCTTTTTTGTGGAAAACTAGTATTTATTATTCAGATGTAAGAGCATTTGAGGGAAGTTTAACTTTGGCCCATTAAGAAGGCAACAGCCCATGACTGGAGTCTTTGTTGGTGGCCAGGCTGTAAAACAGCAAGTGGTTATGAAGGATTCAGCTGAAGGTTGATTCCAAGATACCTGGGGGTTAGGGCTGTTAGTAAATCTTGCTCCAGTGAAAGTCTTGATTGGAGATTAGTCATCAGGGAAGGAAGTCATGCCTGTATTTCTAACATTTATCATTCTACTGTGTTTCTGGACATGGAAGGCATGTTTTTGCAAGAATAAATATGCAGAGTAAAAGAGATCAAGAGCCAGCCATCCCTTCTATTCTTGGACTCTCAGGTGTAACAAATGCTAACTGTTGAAACAAAGCTGCACTGTGTGTGTGTGCTTAGTCGCTCAGTCCCGTCTGACTCTCTGTGGCCCCAGGAGCTGTAGCCCACCAGGCCCCTCTGGCCATGGGATTTCCCAGGCAAGAATACTGGAGTGAGTTACCATTTCCTCCTCTAGGGGATCTTCCCCACCAGGGATCTCGGCCATGTCACTTGCATCTCCTGCATTGGCAGGTGAGTTCTTTACCATTAGCTCCACCTGGAAAGTCTGGAGAAGGCAATGGCACCCCACTCCAGTACTCTTGCCTGGAAAATCCCATGGGCGGAGGAGCCTGGTAGGCTGCAGTTCATGGAGTCGCTAAGAGTCGGACACGACTGAGCGACTTCACTTTCTCTTTTCACCTTCATGCATTGGAGAAGGACATGGAAACCCACTCCAGTGTTCTTGCCTGGAGAATCCCAGGAATGGGGGAGCCTGGTAGGCTGCCATCTATGGGGTCGCACAGAGTCAGACACGACTGAAGCAACTTAGTAGCAGCAGCAGCAGCAGCCACCTGGAAAGTCTAGTTCTTAATTCTGCTTTTGGGAGTAGAGAGTAGAGGGTCTTTGATGACTCACGCTATGTGGAAGAAAGCACAGGTAACTAGAACCCAAGCAGTACTCTCTCTCGCCATCTGTTATTTCTCCATCTAGCACTGCTAGACAATCGATCTGGGTGGAGAGTATAAGCAACTCTGCTTGTTGTAGCCATATAAAGATTGTAAGGGGAGAATGAGCAACAGAAAATGGAAGATAAGCAGGGGTGGATCTAAAAGTAACTGATCAGCCAAGGAAATAGCACTTGGAAAAAAAATAAAAGTGGAAATTCCCTGGCACTCCAGCAGTTAGAACTTGGCGCTCTCACTGCTGGGGTCCTAGGTTCAGTCTCCAGTCGGGGAACTAATATCCTGCAAGCTGTATGGTGTGGCCACAAACAAACAAACAAGAACAAAAAAGAGAATGTGGGGGGGGGGGTGGGAAATGAGGACTTTCCTAGACATCCTCAAAGAGCAGGTTTATTATGTGTGCCTTGGTTCTCTTCAGTTTCAATACCTGGGCAGAATCAGTCCCACTTGTCAGACCACTCCTGTCTTCTGTCCTTTCTTTGTGCTCATCCCTCCACCAAAAGATTTTTCAAGTCTTAACTCAAACGCCATCTCTTCCTGGAAGTGTCTCTGATAATCTACCAGCCCTAATTCGTGCAGTTACCTTGCCTGGAGCAGAGGCCAGGGGTCCTGTGTTTAGGAGCATCTCCCTACATGTAAATTTGCTTGATCTCTCGGTATCTTACAAACTCTGATCCCTATTTCTATGAGAAAACACGGAGAGATAAAACTGCAAAAGGCTGATATCAGATTCTCTTTTGTTGTTTGCTGTGATAGAGGTGCCAGTAAAACAGAGCTCCGGACACTTGGTAAAGGTGGAGAAACAGGTTTCTATAAGAGAGAACAGATAGGGAACCAAAAGGGCCTATGGAGGAGTGAGAAGAGGAGAACAAAAGAGGACCAGAGGAATATATAAAAGTGGAAGAATTAGAAGGGAGTAAGCAGAGTATTACCGAAAATGCAAATTTACATGTAGGGAGATGCTCCTAAACACCAAATCCTTGGCCTCTGCTCCAGGCAAGGTAACTGCATGAATTAGGGCTGGTACATTATCAGGTGTGTTGGGGCAACATACCTTTTGAGTTTGGTGAAAGTGAAAATCACTCAGTCATGTCTGACTCTTTGCGACTCCATGGATTGTAGCGTGCCAGGTTCCTCTGTCCATGGAATTCTCCAGGCCAGAATACTGGAGTGGGTAGCTACTCCCTTCTCCAAGGGAATCTTCCCAACCCAGGAATTGAACCCAGGTCTCCAGCATCGCAGGCAGATTCTTTACCCTCTGAGTCACCAGGAAAGCCCAAGAAATAAAAAAGTGAAGTGAGTTTGGTAGCCTTGCATTTTCTTGAGCAAAGGACTCAGCATCTTTAGGGACACAGTCCTGTATAGGTAGAAGCCACGCTAAAGTTTAGTTAAATATTTTAGCACAGTGTTTGGGCAACACCTTTGTGCTACAGGGGAGTTCACAGCTCACATAAGAAAGAGCAAGAAATACAGAAGAAATAGGGAGGTGCTATTGCAGGGTGTGTGGTAGACAGAATAGCCTCTCCAGAAACATCCACATCCTAATCCTGGAACCTGACAGTATGTTGCCTTCCTGGGCAAGAGGGACTTGGCAGGTGTGGTTAAATTAAGGACTCTGGGATGAGTGGATGAGGCTAGATTATCTGGTTGGGTCTTATAAGAGGAAGTGTCAGGGTTGGAGAAGGAGATGTGACGACAGAAGCGGAGGTCCCAGAGAGAAAATGACCAGAAGATGCTGTGGACTCTGAGAATGTCCAAGGGACCTCATCAAGGAAGGAAATGGACTTTAGAAGCTGGACTGGGTAAGGAAATAAATTCTCCCCTGGCATCTCAGAGGGAACACAGCCCTGTAGACACCTAGATTTTAGCCCCGTAAGACCCGACACAGACTTCTGCTATCCAGAATATTAAGATAATTAATTTGTGTTATTTTAAGCCACTAACGCTTGTTGCTGTTTGTGGTTGTGCATTACAACAGTGTGTAGGACAACACAGGACAAGAAGCATGAGCCCCAAGCTGCCCAGTTCACCCTTGCCCCTGGGCCCTCCCCAGCATCCCACCCAAGGGCTGAAGCACCCAGGGAACCTAGGAAATGCATGTGCACTCTGAGTTGGTACTATGAGCACAATTTCTGGTTGGGCAGGCACATGGTGGGAGTTCATTTTCCCAGGAATGTCGCGGCATTTGCTATGTTGCTTGCGGTTTTGATATTAATAATAAGAATCTTAATGCAATCATTATTTTGTCATTTGATTGCATTTCCTTGGTGAATCAAATGACTCCCAAGCTAATTGACATTTAAGGACAGAGTGCATGCTCACTACATTGGTTTACTTAAACAGGAAAAGGTTGGAGTGATTAGCACAAGAGAGAACTCATTTCTAAGCTATTTCAGTCGTCTTTTCACATCTGCCAATAATCTCTATTCCAAAAGCAATATTGGCTGGGACACTGGAAGAATGTACTAGTATTTTCAGACAGGCTGCAAACTACCAACCAAGTTTACTGAACAGTCTTGTTACTAAAGCCACAGAGATGATAATTCTTTTCCTCTGGGAAAATCATATGTTCCCCTTGCTTATTACTTCTTGCTTCTACTGCGCAGGTTACAGTGGTCAATGCTTCGCACATAACATTCTGGAAACGTGGCTCTGCACATTTTATCAGTTTCCTCTTCTGAGAACCAGTTCTGTTCCCCATCAGACCTCATTCCTTCACATTGATGTCACTGAGTTTCAGACTCAGATTTTAAGTACGATGTCAGGGTGTAAATAATTGCCACAATAATTATAGCTACTGGGAATAAAGGGCATCTTGTATTCCAGGAACTGTGCTAGGCATTGTGTGTTTATTTCATTTACTCAACCTGAATTTGTGTGTGTTCAGCTTGACATTGGTTAATGATGTTTGCATTATTGGTTGAAGTCTAAGCTGGGCTGAAAAGTGAGAGCCTAGGATTTCTAATAGCTGGTAGGGTTTCAGGAGTAATGTATGCTTCAGCTCCCCTTGCCCCAAGAGATAGATCTTATTCCCTTATTACAGAGCAGGGGTTGGGGGGTATGCCACGTGAGGCATACAGAATCAGTGATGCCAAACATTTATGGGAGAACATATGGGCCCAGACTTTGGAGAAGAAAATGGCAACCCATTCCAGTATTCTTGCCTGGAAATCCCCATGGACAGAGAAGCCTAGTGGGCTACAGTCCATGGGATCACAAAGAGTTGGACGCAACTTAGTGACTAAACAAGAACACATATGGGCACAGAGACAATTTCAAACACTCTTTGCAGATTAAACTTTTTAAACATACACAGTATGAATGCTGGAATTACATTGTCGAGTTTGGGCCTGTCTCCATCAGTTCATTCATTCCAGCCTTCCCTCACTTATTTATTAATTCAACAACATTCAAATCACAGTATCTGTGAGCACACCTTTGAGTACTGGGGATACCATTTGAATAAAACAAAACTGTTTCTTTCATGAAGTTGTATTCCAGTGAGGGAAAAAATATATACAAAACTATCAAAAGCAACAGTAAAACCCACTTATATATGTCCAATGGTGATGAATATTATGTGAAAAAATAAAGCAGGAAAGGAGAAACAAAGAAACAGAAGTTTTCTCTGGAAGTAGTGATGTTTGGGAAGAGTCCTGCATGAAGGGAGAGTAGCCGGCTATGTTTCCCTCTGGGAGGAGAGAGTTCTAGACTTAGGGATAGTGCGTACAAAGACGGCCCTGATGAGAGAGTGTGTCCAAGGCCAATGGCTTAGGATGGGCTGCCCAGATTCCCTTATTAGTGATTCATTAAGGAAGTGCACTCAGAAGGAAGCTATAAGGGGAGTGTGGGGGGTGGGAGAAGGAAATGGTAAGAATTCAGGCAAAGTCTTGGCCTCAGCTTGATCTTTCCTGGAGATTCTAATATACACCAAGGAGTCTGGAGAAAATAAACTTCCCAGGACTCTGTCAGGACAGGCCAAAGGGTTAAGTCCTAGGCACACAAAGGTAGTCTTTTAAAGAAGGTCTCATGGATCAGCTGTTAGAGAGTATGGCTCCCAGAGGCTGGAGGATGAACACAGACAACCCACAGGGGGATGCAAGAAGCTGTGTTGGGGTGTCCACTGTGCCTGCTAGAGCCAGTTCACCGGAGACCATGAAGAGAGCAGAGCGGCTGAAAACTGCATCAAGGAGGCGTCCCGGGACCAGGTCCTGGAAGAACTCTGGAGTTTACCTTATTGTTAATGGGACATTTTGGAGATATTGTGAGCGATATAGCGGCACACTCATCTGATTTACATTTTTAAAGCTATTGTGTGAATCACAGACTCAGGCGAATGAGAACAGAAGCAAGGAGACTTGTGAAAAGGCTGGTGTAGAATTCCAGGGGGATTATGATCTTGGGTCTGCACCATCCAGCACAGAAGCCACTGGCCAAATATGGTCACTGAGCCCTTGGAATGTGACTCATTCAAACTGAGATGGGCTGTAAGTGTAAAGTAAGCATCAGGCTTTACAGGCTTAGTAGGAAATAAAGATTGTAAAATAGCTCACTAATATTTATTTTGTATTAATCACATCCTGAAATGATAATATCAATATTTTGCTCAAATAATTACATAAAATGTTATTAAGTATGTTAATAAAATATGTTATTCAACTGTGCTTTTTTAATCTTTATTTTGAAATTTTATTATTTACTTTCAGTTGCGCTGGGTCTTCATTGCTTTGTGAGGTCTTTCTCTAGTCGGGGTGAGTGTGCACTGCTCTTCACTGTGGTGCTTGGGCTTCTCGTTGACTCCACTGGGCTTCTCCTTTGCAGAGCACAGGCTACAGGTGTGTGAGTCCAGTGGCTGTAGCACAAGGCTCACTAGTTGTGGCTAGTGGGGTGCTCAGCTGCTCTGGGGTATGGGGAATTTTTCCAGATCAGGGATCAAAACCCATGTCCCCTGCATTGGCGAGTGAATTCTTATCCATTGCACCACCAGGGAAGTCCTTAACTCTTTCTTTTTACTTTTATAAATTTAAAATCACATATATGGTTCACATTATATTTCTATTGGACATCCTAGTTTAGATTCAGATGGTGAAGTCTGCTTAAATTCTGGATCATTTATGAAAGTAGAGAGACCAGGATTTGCTGAAGGATAATACGCAAGGGTATAAAAGGTAACCACCAAAGGATGGCGACATTTTCTAAGATGGAAATCACTGGAGGTGTTGGGAGGATATTGGGATAATGGGAAATGGGATTTGGTTCTAGACACGAGTTGGAGATGTCTAATGGATCTTGAAGTTGAAGTGATAAATGAGTGGATGTATATGAGTCTGGAGTTCCTTGGAGAGATCTGGGTTGGAGATTTAAGTTTAAGGATGTGTGTGTTTAGTCCCTTAGTCGTGTTTGTTGACTCTTGTAACACTTTGGACTCTCCCACAGAATTTTTCAGGCAAGAATACTGGAGTTGATTGCCATTTCCTTCCCAAAAGTGTAAGGAAACTTTGTATATATATCATTTTTAAAGCTATTGTACTCAGTGTCGTTGCTGTAGGAGTGAGCATTAAGAGGTATATCAACCAAACTTTGAAGAAGACAATCATTTGGGAGATTAGGAAATAGTGAGGAATCTTAGAAATGATTCTCACTAGTTGCCTGAACTTGGTCAACGTCTTTGTTTAAACCCTTGTTTCATAATATATAAAAAGGGATTAATAAAGTACAGACATCATATAGGAGCAGATGAGAAGTAAATAGGAAAATACATATCCACACTTCACACAGTGTCAGGCCAAAAGTAAGAACCCTAAAAATACCACCTGTTACACTATTCTCCCCTTCAGAAGGGTCTTATTGGATCAGTCAATATGAGCAAGGAAGCCTCCAATTCTGAAGCTTTTGTCTAGCTTTTCTAGTATGGAAAAAATATTCATATTTTTGTCTGCTCACTGTGGGCCAGGCAAGAGTTAGGTGCTATGTTTGCCCCACTGCTTTTGTTGCCATTTGTAACTTTTCTAGATGTGATACCATGAGCTTGGAATGAATCCCAAAGGGGAAATCTACTTGTTTGTTTTTTCATTTTTTATTTTGTACTGCACTATAGCTGATTAACAATGTTGTGATAGTTTCTGGTGAACATCAGAGGGACTCAGCCAGACATATATTTCTATCCATTCTCCCGCAAACCCCCTTCCATCCAGCTGCCACCTAACCCTGAGCAGGGTGCCATGTCCTATGTAGTAGGTCCTTGCTGGCTATCCATTCTGAATATAAAACCTGCTTGGTTTTTAACAACTATACAGAGACGATTCAACTTGGGATCTTGAGTCTAAGATATTCAGGTCTCCATAATATTATAGCTGGAAAAGCAGCAGAAGTATCTTCTTGACTGGCCCAGTATGAATGCTAGTTTAGTTTGGTAACTATCCCAAAGGCCAGTCTCCAGCCTGCCACGTTGGTTGAGTGAGCAAGAGGGAGCATAGCGGAATGGGGTGGCTTAGGGCAATCCTATATTGGTAGCTATGGTAGAGGGCATAAGACTTCCTCCATAAAGATGTCCATGTCCTACCCTTAAAATGTGTGAGTGTGCTCTCTCACATAGCGAATGGGACTCTGAAGATGTAATACAGTATTAAAATGGGAAGGTTATCCTGGATTATCCTGGTTGGCCCGATATAATCACAAGGGTCGTTCTAAGAGGGAAGAAAGGGTTTTAGAGTCACAGCATAAGGTGTGAAGATGGAAACTGTGGTGAAAGAGAGAGAGAGACCAGGGTTCAGATGCGCATGCTGCTGGCGGTTTGGAGCACAGAGGAAAGTGAAAAGTGAGAGTGAAGTCTCTCAGTCCTGTCCGACTCTTTGTGACCCTGTGGACTGTAGCTTACCAGGCTCCTTGGTCCATGGAATTTTCCAGGCAAGAATACTGGAGTGGGGTGCCATTTTCTGCTCCAAGGGATCTTCCCAACCCAGGGATCAAACCCGGGTCTCCCACATTGCCGGCAGACGCTTTACCGTCTGAGCCACTAGGGAAGTAGAGGAGGCCATAAAGCCAGGGAATGCAAGCAACCTCTAGAATCTAGAAAAAGAGAGGAAACAGATTCTCCCCTAGAGCCTGCTCAAGGAACTCAGTCCTGCTGACATCTTGGTTTCAGCCCAGTGCAACCCACTTTAAACTGAGCTCTGCAGTTATGAGATAACTCACTTGCATTGTTTTAAGCTACTTAGGGCTTCCTTGGTGGGAAATCTGCCTGCAATGCAGGAGACCCAGGTTTTATCCCTGGGTCAGGAAGATCCCCTGGAGAGGGGAATGGCTACCCTCAGGGGTGGAGAACTTCATGGACAGAGGAGGCTGGTGGGCTACAGTCCATGGGGTCACAAAGAGTCGGACATGACTGAGCAGCTAACACTTTCACTTACTACTTTCAAGCTATTTAATTTGTGCTTATCTGTGAAAGAAGCCTTATGAAACTAACTCAGGGACCCTAAAAAGCCAGGGACGTAGAGTCATAACTATGGTGGAAATGTACCTACCCAGACTTTGTCTTCTAATAATTTCTCAAATACAGAACACAGCCAAGGAGAAAAGAAACAAAAGGTTTCAGAGTCATTCAAACAGATGGTATTTATAAACTAAACAAAAGGCCCCAAACTTTCATGGTGCTGGAGACCATGCAAAGCTATTTTAACAAAACTTCCACGAACTTGGCCTGTCACAAATGAGAAGCATCAAATAGAAAGAGGGGGAAGAGTTGTTGGGGGGCAGGAATTTGACAGTAGTGGAAGGCAGAACAGTTCTGAGCCTCACAGCCGGGCAAGATGTGAGGAATGCAGAGAGCTCACTGGTGGAGGAACAAACATGGGCCCTGCCCTGACGGGAGCATCAGTATGCTACATATCTTTAAAAATCACATAGAGTAGCCCTGACATATACCCGCTACCATGTTTAAATAGCTAGCTGGTGGGAGGACGCTGTAGAGCACAGGGAGCTCAGCCCAGAGCTCTGTGATGACCCAGAGGGACTGGGGGTGGAGGGTGGGAGGGAGGCTCAAGAAGGAGGGGATAAGTGTATACATATAGCTGATTCATGCTGGTGTACAGCAGAACTAACACAGCACTGTAAAGCAGCTCTGCTCCAATTCTAAAAGAATTTAAATGAGAAAACAATGATGATGAAAAATAACATAAATGTTGTCTTTGAAAATCCAAGGGGAAAAAATAGGTTTAGAATGCTCAGGTACTCAAGAAAAAAACTGAGTATACTCTATAAACACCTTAACCTTTCCCCTGCAAAAAAGGGCTAAATTACATTTTTAAAAAATTCTTGAAAGTTTTCATTCTAATTAAGCAAAAATTCATGCTCAGGTTCTAGTTTGGATGACTTTTCAGTTGTACACAGACATGTAAGCATATGTATACAGATATTCATTAAGGACTTTAAATGTCTATTTATGCTTGGGTTTGGGAAAACTTGAGAGGAGAAAGTTGATAGACTGCAAAAAAAGAGAGGGATGGGGATTTACAGACACGTTGCTTTGGTGCATACACTGCAGTTTATACTTTGTATTTGTTAACTTCATCTACTTCTCATGAATTATCTATAAAGCTGCTGCCACTTTCCTAGGGGCCTTACATAAATAGCCCCAGCCCACGCTCCCTAAGAGTGGCTCACTAGCACTTAAACTTAGATTTTGACTTTAAGATGTAAATGAATCTTCCACTCCATTGTAGAGCTAAAAATATTTCTCTTTAACAATATCCTAGAAGTAGTCCAATGTGTAAAATGGTAAATTTCTGCCTGGGGTTAGCAGGTGTGTGGAAGCCTCTCTCCTGGCTCATTTTTATGCACAGAATTACCTGAGACTTGAAAGAAGCCAGGGGCATCCAACCAGCTTATTAACTGAAGCCAGATGTGACTCTGACACCTAGGGTCACATGGTTAATTAGAACAGGGAGTGAAACCCAGGATTTCTGTCTTCAAGTACTAACCAGGGTTATCTCCCATCACTCCTCAGAATGGGGCATGTATAAGGGGCAGCGTTTTGAGGACTCACGTGGGCTTGCATGGAAAGGTAAGAGACACCCTCCTTCATGGAAGTGAACTTCAAGGGGCTCCGAACCTCAGTCTTTTGGATTGACCCCTCTCCTTCTCAGACTCAGGCTGGAGAGGAGGAGGATGGAATTAGGGTCCAAGCATTTGTGGCCTTGCCATGTGCTTTCATTCAATGGGGGACAGGAATCCACAGACAGCCTGCCCTTATGGGAAGCACTTGTTTGCCTAGAGGGGTCTTTTCCCTTTGAACTTCTCTGGGGATTCCACATGTCAGAGAGAACTGATCAAAATAGTAAACGGGGACCCCAACAAGGATTTCCAAAATTGCACACAGATGTTTCTGTTTTGGAGAATTGGAAACACACATCTTTCTTGGATTGCTATAGCAACAAGGGACAGACAAAACAATGCTTTGCAGGAAACCATCCCGTGGGGACTGATAACAATTTGAGGGAGCAGAGCTGGGGGGCTGGAGAGTCTGGGCCAACATGTGCAGAGGCTGGGAATCCCATTGCCATGGAACGTGGAGCTCATGTTCTAATGGAAACCACCAGTCTCTAGGGTGCGCTCCCCTCGGTCTGAGCCCCGAAGTGCGAATGTGAAAATGGGAAAGGCAGGGGGCCAGAAGGAAGGCCTGGGCTGAAAACGCTGCCTTTTTGGCTCAGCCTCCACTCGCCCAAACCAATCCTCCAGATCCAGACCAGTGGAGTACAACAATTGACATGTTCACAGCACTTCACCATTTGCAAAATGTTTTTTCGATTTTATCATCAGAGTTGCTCATTTTGCCATTTCCATTCGGTGAATGGATAACTAGGGCTCAGAGACAGATCTAGAGTTGGGATTTTAATTTGAACCCTTCTGGCTCAAAAACGCTTGACACAGACCAAGCCCCATAAATCAGAGAGCCCCTCAGCCATTCTCTTGTTCTTGTGAAGTTTTAACTTTCTTCCTACTTTGCCTGTTAGACTTCAACCTTCCTTTGAGTAGCAAACTGAAGCAAGTGAAAGAGACTCTGACATTTATTTCTGAACTGTCAAGTGGGAAAACGAGAGACTGCAAAGTCCAGGGCCATGCAGTTAGCCAGAATTTGGAAGCAATTGATAAAATCTAATTTATCTCAAGAGCTAAAGAATCTTTACAGATCTTCTTCTCATTCTCAATAACAAATGATGTTTAAGCCACATCTCCAAACAAAAGGTTGCTCAGTGACGGTTGGAACCCTGGTTGATTTTTTAAATTAATTTATTTATTTTCATTGGAGGCTAATTACTTTACAATATTGTAGTGGTTTTTGCCATACATTGACATGAATCATCCATGGGTATACATCCCCGGTTGATTTTGAATAAATTGTTTAAACTGATCACTTGATAAAAGCTAGTTGTACCATTGTGACTGTGTTTTTGACATCATGGCATTAACCAGTGTGTTTTTCTCCATATGGTTTTACATCAAGGGCCTTCCTAGTGACTCAAACATTAAAAAAAATCTGCCTGCAATGCAGGAGACCCAAGTTCAATCCCTGGGTTGGGAGGATCCCTTGGAGAAGGGAGTGGCTACCCACTCAAGTATTCTTGCCTGGGAAATCCCAAGGACAGAGGAGCTTAGCAGGTTACAGTCCATGGGGTCACAAAGAGTTGGACACAACCAACACTCTCATTTTCACTTTCATGGTACCCTGAGTTAATAATTATCATATTTATACAAAACAAGGGGTTAACCGAAGAAGTTGCTTTGAGGACTGAAGTGACCAGTCCAAGGGTTCTGGCCATCCCAAGAACTGAGGAATAAAGTGTCCCTGCATGCCTTGCCTCTACCACCTCCTAAATGCCCCTAAGGAGCAATGACAATTAGGATAACTTTTAGGGGAGGCAGAAGATTATCAAAGCTTAGACTGCACCTCATGACTTAAAATAGCACTGTCTTGTTACATTTATATGGTATGATGGTTCAAAGGCATTTTAGTTTTTTCTATTCCTCTTGCAAACCCTGCTGTCAACAGAGCAATAGCAATACTATAGATAACGCTTCCCATAGATTTATAATGAGGATCTGTTTTGTGCCTCATAAATACATTTTCTTCAGTCTTGCAGTAATCCCGAGAGCTGAATGCTTTCTTCTTCATTTAACAGAGAGTAAGCTGAAGCCATGAGAAGAAGTAAGAAGGTTTGTCCTAGTTCACAGGCAGTGAGACTCAGAGCAAGGACTTGAATTCATATTTGTTTGAATTCAAGGCCATGCTCTTCCTACTTCAGAACTGCACGTGGAGGCAATATTACAGATGGCATTTTTAAAGGAAGAAGCTGCCCGATAGTTTCTTATGAATCAACTAATAAAGAAAGTAACTGGAGGTCAAACATTAAAGAGGATGTAAAAGAGAAATAGCTACAGCAGATTGGTGTGAAAAGAAGAAAAAGATAGCAGGACTAGATCAGAGTCTTTTGCCTGCTTTGTTTTATTTTGGTTTTGTTCTTTAAATATATTCTAGTTACCATTAGTTTTTCCAGAGTGTCAGTGTTAAAGAAAAGTGTTTTGATTATCGACTAAGCCACATATTTTGCTCTCCGGGGCAATTACAAAATAGATTATTATAATAAAGATTGTCTTCAACTAAACAGTGGTTGAAGAAGGTTAGATTGTGTTTAACCCAGGGATTCCATTTATTTAGCAGCATTGCTGTTCTGTTTAATATACCTATTAACATTCCATGGAAAGAGTATTCTCAGGAAGTCATTCTGGGGAGCCACATATTACATCATGGAAAAGCTTCCTCTAAGTTTGCCAAGGGGCCCCAGTGTAGGTAAAGGATTCTAAAGATACCATATAAATCTTTTCAAACTTGTCTTTAACCAGCCACTGGTGTCCAGGAAGCTTGAGCATTAGAACTGTTTCCCATTTCTCTTCAGGCAAGTCAAATGGTATTTCCATCAGAAACAGCAGAAATTTTAATTCCAAACTACAAGTGATTCACATGAAGAGCCCACGACACCACCAAAGGGAAGCTTGACACTGGTTAGAGTTTCTAGGGTGTAAGCATTGAAGTCCTAGGGCCTGAATTATGGGTGCAGGCCCTTGTGTCTTTCTGCATTGCATCTTATTGTCCTTGAGTCTTTCGCTGCACGTTCCTGCCAGCTGGCCATGATTAAATCTCCGATGTTGACAAGGCAATGAGTGAAACAATTATTGCTGCATGAGTATTCTGAGAACTTGATGGGTGGGGATTAGAGGGGCAACGTGGTAGGGTGCAGCAATTTGGGCTGACAAAGACATTTATGGATTTCAAAATGCCAGATGGACTCCCAGATGGAGGGATTGGACTTTGCAGTTGGGTCTGGCAGATGTGAGCCTTCCCAAGGTCCCAGGACTGGTAAGGATGATTTCATCCTTTACTCTAAACCAAGCTGTGCACTGCTGGCTTGGAGCATCCACTGTGAAGCCAGGGACAGGAGGGAGGTCCTCACTCAAGGTCAAAATAGAAGTCAAAGCTAGCTTTCGAGTTAAAGTGGGGAAACGACCAGAACCAGTTCTCAGAAGATCGAGGTGCTATTCTTTTTTTAATGTTAGTTTGTCTTTGACTTTGGCCAATGGCAAGCTCAAATTCAACACACATTTATAGAATGTTGACTGGTGTCAGGGACCGTAGAGGCTATCAAGGTGAAGAAAGCACATTGCTCAGATTCTGGGGATCACATCATAACGGGAGGGAAAAGTAAAGATATGATTACTGCACAAAATACAAACTATAAACTCTTTATTAACTACAGTAACCTAATCAACTAAAACAGGTATGAGAAGCTAGAGGTGGTGTCTGAGCTAATCATTAAAAGATTTTGGCAATTCAGGACAAGGGAAGGACAAAATCAAAATCACAGAGGCTTGGGACTGACACTTATACACTATTGATACTATGTGTAGAACAGACCATTAATGAAGACATCCTGCATAGCTTAGGGAGCTCAGTGCTCTGCAGTGACCTAGATAGGGAAGAAATCCAAGAAAGAATGGATACCTGTATACATATGACTGATTCACTTTGCTGTACAGTAGAAACTAATGCAACATTGTAAAGCAACTATACACCAGGAAAAATTAATTAAAATAAATTCGTTACAGTAGCTCAGGTGACAAAATCCGTTTTCTTATAGTGAAAAAAAAAATCACGCACCAAGACTGGGACATAGTCTCTAACTGAAGGACTAAAACTTGAAGCTAGAGTGTTAAGGCTCTGATCACATTCAATAAGAAGTGAGCAAGAATTTTGTGGGTGGCACGAATGTGATAATAAGGGGAGCCTC
This sequence comes from Ovis aries, assembly GCF_016772045.2. Taxonomy (NCBI): domain Eukaryota; kingdom Metazoa; phylum Chordata; class Mammalia; order Artiodactyla; family Bovidae; genus Ovis; species Ovis aries. Next base: position 8,272,777 of record NC_056055.1, on the reverse strand, counting down.
TGGGACTTTTCAAATAATTCATATTAAATTTTATGAAAACAACAATATATTTCATATATCTGGACTCTGACATGCATGTCAAAAAATCATAAATTTTTGTCACTTTAATGAATGGTGGGGCCTTAGCCAGGTCACATTCCCTCTCCAGACTGCAGTCTGGTGTAAGAAGCTTTAGACTTTGGTGTCCTCAGGCCAAAATCAACACAGCGGAACCTCCACAGTGGTCATGGAAATAAAAAAGTGAGTGGCTCCCTTCTTCTCCACTTGGAATTGTGCCCTCAGACATCAGGACAAAAAGGAATCTATAAACCACTATAGGTCACCTGGCATACACATTGATTAAGTTCAAAGAGTACACTCCCTGTACTCTTGTGGGGAGTGCTGGCGTGGAGGGTGATGCCATAGTTCTCATACCAACCTTAGCTGAGTTCTGGCCAGAGACAGTTCTGGTAGCATCCTTTCACGACACTGGGGAGAAACGGGATTTGTATTTCAGTTGTCCCTTGGAGACAGGCTTTCACCTCAAGGCTGCATGCCCGCTTTTCATCTATGGGCTAAAAACTATTAGTAAATATTAATTGGAAATTAGTGGGGGTGTTTACAACACAGTCTTCAAAAGGAAGGGATTTATGTGTAGTTTCTTAAATGGCATCCTGTGTTCAAGACTAGTCAGTATTTTGAAGAACATCAGTGTTTGACTGGTCCTTCCAAGAATAAGAATGATAATACCACTTTACAGAGACTCAATACCAAGTTAAATCATAAACTTCCAAAGAGATTCACAATCACTGGAATTTTTATTTTCAGAATTTCATATGAAACCATTGCATTTGGAAAACTCAAGATATTGGTAAGTATAACAACCTGCGTGGCTGCGTGCTAAGTTGCTTTAGTCATGTCCAACTGTGTGCAAGACGCTATGGACTGTAGCCCACCAGGATCCTCTGCCCATGGGATTCTCCAGGCAGGAATCCTGGATAGGGTTGCCATGTCATCCTCCAGGGGATCTTCCTGACTCAGCGACTGAGCCTGCATCTCTTAAGTCTCCTGTATTGGTAGATGGGTTTTTTACCACTACCACCACCTGGGAAGCACCCAAGCATAGCAACACATGTGCCTAAACACAGTTTTAGACTGGGGCGAATCCTTCTTTCCTCCACCCTTAGGCTGAATCCCAGACTATCTTGAAAGTTTGGTACTTACACTAGGATTCAAAGGATAAGTGGGATTTGTGTAGTTAGAAATTTTCCAGGACAGTGCACATGATAAAAGAAGAAGCAGGTTCAAAGATGAGGATGAATGGCATTTATGAGTAGAGTATGGAAGAGATAGAAAACATTATGTAGACGGATTTAGCTAAAATCACAAATCCTGTGCAAAAACTATGAGCTTACTGTGAGCTCCTAATTCAAAATTCATAAACAATAGAGTGAGTGGCTTTGCTTTTATTTCACCTTCTTTAAAGCTCTTCCATAATTATTAATCAGCTAATTCTCACAGTGAGTTAATTTAGCGAGGTGGGTAGTATCATGCCCCTACTAAAGAGGGCCATACATCGTTTAGAAACATGAGGATTTGTGTCCAGAAGCTAAGAGGTAGGAGTGATGAAGTTAGGACAAGCACCCAAGCCTTTGGTTTCCAGGTGCTTGGTCTTTTCGAAAGGCAAGTAGCCATTGCAATTTCTGGTTTCAATCATTTAACTCCACTCCCAATGTAAACAAAGTTTTCAAAAAGCAACACAAAAATACCACAGAGAGATCCTGGCAAAATATGCCCAGTGCTTTTCTGTATGCATACAACACTGTTTTTTAGAGATAGTAAAAGAAGGGAAAAAAAAAAAAAAGATTATAGCCTCCAGCAAAGCCTTCCCTAAGGCCACCTGAATTTTCAGAATCACTCTGTTATTCTGATGTGACATTTATAAAAAGTTATAAAGCTTTATGAGAGGAAATACTCCTACTTGTGCTCAAAGACCACCCCTTAATAGTTTCCATTTTAAGAAAATATACAAGACAGCTCTGAGCATTGGGATCCTGAAATATATGATGATGGAAGATGATTTTGCATTTTTGGTGCTCTTTAAATTGTGTTCATAATTCCCCTCTCTGAGAATATTGCTTGACAAGCCCTTACCTCTCACAGAACAAATAACCCTGTAAAGTAACAGGGCTCCTCTTCCAAAGAAAATGAACAGAAATCATCCCAAACAAACCATCCTGGAATTTTTTTCTTGGAGAACACCTAATCCCTAGAGTAGGTCAGATTTGGTATAATTTTGTTAGTTGTTTTCATATGTTCCTAGGCATGCTTGGCAAGGGCTTTTAGATACTCCATGAGTACTTTTTAATCAACATCTAATATTCCAGAGGCTCCTGAAAACTAGCATTACTTGGATTGGGACATACATGTTCCTTGTACTTCGGAATGTTGTTGAGAAGAAAGAAGTATCCTGGAGCACTTCCCTGAGAGTAAACCTTTAGCATAAGTACTGCCTGATTTAAAAATTGTAGAATCACTTCTTCTGGCAAATGCTAACACGAGGAAAATGTTAAAGAATATAGGAGTCACGGCTTAGAGTAATAGGGGCCAGGAGAGTCAAAGGCATCAAATAAATGCAAATTTTTGATCACTTTAACTTATTCTATTCGCAATTGTTAATTATCTACTAGTTGATTCAATATCTAACTGAGTCCTGGAAACAGTGTAATAAAAATGTCAGGTGAATCTTTGTCTTGAAATTTTCAATCTAGCGGCCCAACCCAACTAGGAATCTCTTCTGTAGTAATTATGATATGGAGAGAACCTACAACTGCTTAGGTATTTCTAAAGATGAAGGTCTAGCACTTATCAAAATTTGCAACACATAATCGACCCTTAATAACTTGTCTTTCACTCATTGGAATCTACTAAATACTGCTCATAAGCACTTCCTTGTACATCCCATTCCACTGATTTGAGTCCTCAAAAAATGCTTAAGATGAGAATTCATTGACCTTTCTTTGTTTGTTTGTCTTTTCAAATGGGGAAATTAAGATTCTGGAAAAAAAAGTAATAATACAAATTACTCAGGTAAAGAATCAAAGTTCTACAATGAAACAATTCTAAGGTGTTAACTGGGAATATAAAATGAAAATAATGGCACTTACATTGTTTTTAAAAGAGGCTAATGCTATTGTATAAATAGTAAATGATAGAACTGAATCACTTTGTAAATACGAGTTTATGGATTTATCTGTATCAAACTTCTATGAATATTTTATATGAAGCATGGCTTGACCCTCTTGAATCAAGTAGCTGTTTCTTCATCAGAGAGATAAATGCTAATTTCTACCCGTATTAACTAATGTATAGTGAATTCCTTTCCTAGTGTTCACATGATCTAAAAATACAGGGTCATCATTGCCATCTTTCTAAATTCCGTATATATGTGTTAGCATACTGTATTGGTGTTTTTCTTTCTGGCTTACTTCACTCTGTATAATCAGCTCTCATCAGAATCTGATGAGATGGATGAAACTGGAGCTGATTATACAGAGTGAAGTAAGCCAGAAAGAAAAACACCAATACAGTATACTAACACATATATACGGAATTTAGAAAGATGGCAATGATGACCCTGTATGCAAGACAGCAAAAAAGACACAGATGTGTATAGCGGACTTTTGGATTCAGAGGGAGAGGGAGAGGGTGGGATGATTTGGGAGAATGGCATTAAAACATGTATACTATCACGTAAGAATCGAATCGCCAGTCTATGTTTGATGCAGGATACAGCATGCTTGGGGCTGGTGCATGGGGATGACCCAGAGAGATGTTATGGGGAGGGAGGTGGGGGGGGGGGTTCATGTGTGGGAACGCATGTACACCCATGGTGGATTCATGTCAATGTATGGCAAAATCAATACAGTATTGTAAAGTAAAATAAAGTAAAAATAAAAATAAAATAAAAACTTTTTAAAAGCTATCAAAACAGATAAGAAAAAAAATAATAAAATAAAATTACCTTGTTTATTTACCCATTTATCTGATTTGCGTATTCTTTTCCACCACCAGCAATCACACAAAACAAGAAAGCTCCATGAGTTCAAGCATTTTGATTTTGTTCTGTTCTTCAGTGAACTTTCTGTCCTAGACCAGAGTCTGACTTCTGTAGATGTTCAATAAAGATTAGAAGAGTGAATAAATAACTTTCAAGCATTCTTCAAGAAAGCATTATATATGTGCATGTTATATTTGTGTACTGATGAGATTTTTATCACTATAGATTCAGTTTCTACGTGGCAAGGACCATGTCTCAATCATCTCCGAATCTCCAGTACTCAGCATAGGGCCAGCCTAGAATAGCCTCAGTCAGTTTATATTTGGCAATGAAGGAGCCGTCCCTGAGAGTGTCTATCTTGCCAGCATATCTGAGAATACAGGTAGAGAGAACCAAGCTGTCAGCGAGCACACAGGCAGAAGTGAGGTGAGGAAGCCGGAGCAGAACACACAGAAACATAGAACATAAGAAAGGGGCATTGGGGTGATTGCAATCACCTGATGTAATTCAGTTCTTCTCACTCAGACTTGTCCCAGGGCTTTGGAAAATATGCTTGAGCTCCAGTCATTTTCAATAAATTACTTTAGCACTGGAATTCAACAGACTCAAGCAACTTCCTCCTTTTTCAACTCATCTGATCTCCACATTATTGAACAATGATTTCTCTGGCTCTTGGTCATTCACTGTGACTTCGTACTTTGTTTTATGTTGTTTAGTTGTTCAATTCAGCCACTCAGTCGTGTCCGACTCTTTGCAACCCCATGACTCGCAGCACGCCAGGCCTCCCTGTCCATCACCAACTCCCAGAGTTCACACAAACTCATGTGCATCGACTCAGTGATGCCATCCAGCCATCTCATCCTCTGTCGTCCCCTTCTCCTCCTGCCCCTAATCCCTCCCAGCATCAGGGTCTTTTCCAATGAGTCAGCTCTTTGCATGAGGTGGCCAAAGTACTAGAGCTTCAGCCTCACCATCAGTCCTCCCAATGAACACCCAGGACTGGTCTCCTTTAGGATGGACTGGTTGGATCTCTTTCAGTCCAAGGGACTCTCAAGAGTCTTCTCCAACACCACACTTCAAAAGCATCAATTCTTTGGCACTTAGCTTTCTTCACAGTTCAACTCTCACATCCATACATGACCACTGGAAAAACCATAGCCTTCACTAGACAGACCTTTGTTGGCAAAGTAATGTTTCTGCTTTTGAATATGCCATCTAGGTTGGTCATAACTTTCCTTCCAAGGAGTAAGCGTCTTTTAATTTCCTGGCTGCAGTCACCATCTGCAGTGATTTTGGAGCCCCAGAAAATAAAGTCTGACACTGTTTCCACTGTTTCTCCATCTATTTCCCATGAAGTGATGGGACCAGATGCCATGATCTTCATTTTCTGAATGTTGAGCTTTAAGGTAACTTTTCCACTTTCCTCTTTCACCTTCATCAAGAGGCTTTTTAGTTCCATTTCACTTTCTGCCGTAAGGGTGGTGTCATCTGCATATCTGAGGTTATTGATATTTCTTCTGGCAATCTTGATTCCAGCTTGTGCTTCTTCCAGTCCAGCATTTCTCATGATGTACTCTGCATTTAAGTTAAATAAGCAGGGTGACAATATACAGCCTTGAAGTACTTCTTTTCCTATTTGGAACCAGTCTGTTCCATGTCCAGTTCTAACTGTTGTTTCCTGACCTGTATATAGGTTTGTCAAGAGGCAGGTCAGGTTGTCTGGTATTCCCATCTCTTTCAGAATTTTCCACAGTTTATTGTGATCCACACAGTTAAGTCATGTCTTACTCTTTTGTGACACTATGGACTATAACCTGCCAGCCTCCTCTATCCATGGGATTTTCCAACAAGAATACTGGAGTGGCTTGCCATTTCATTCTCCAGGGGATCTTCCAGATCCAGGAATTGAACCTATGTCTCATGCTTTGCAGGCAGATTTTTACTGAGCCACCAGGGAAGCCCTGATTTTTTCCTAAGCCCCTATCAATTTCTGATACAATTGTTGTTCAGATATTGGAAGGGTCTTTCTGTCCTTCAGAGTGCCAGAGAACTTGGGATGAATTCCCTGACAGTACCATAGCCTATGAAAGCACAGAAGTCTTGTCATAGTCTCTGCCAATTCCAGGGGGTTCAGTCTTCTGTCTGATATCCCTGCATCCCCATGTGGAGTATCCTGCTGCACATCTGGTTCTAAGAACAAATCTTAGCCATTTTGTTTGTCCTTTGGAAGACTCTTCCCATATAGATGCATTAGTAAATATTGGAATAGATTTTGAAGATTTTGTAGAGACTTGTGGGACATCATCAAGTATACCAACTTATGTATAATGTGAATCCTAGAAGAGGGGAGAAAGGAATAGAAAGAGTATTTGAAGGACTAAGAGCTGAAAATTTCCCAAATCTATACGTTCAAGAATCTCAACAATCCCCAAGAAAGGAAAACACAAAGAGACCCACACTGAGACACAATAAAACTATCAAAAGACAAGGAGACAATCTTGAAAGCAGCATGAGAGAAGTGAATCGTCATGTACAAGGGGTTCACAAGATTAACAGATAATATCTCAGTAGAAAACAGCAAAGAGCGGAAGACAGTGGGCTGACATAATCAAGGTGTTAAAAGAAACAAAAAGCACTGCTAACCAAGAATTCCATATCCAGTAAAAACCACTCTAATTAAAAGTTAAAGGAGAAGTTAAGACATTTCCGGGTAAACAAAAGCTGAGCACATTTTTCAGTAGGCGATCCTCTCTACAAGAAATCTACAGGGAGTTCTTCAGGTAAAAATGAAGAGATCATTGACAGTAACTCAATAAAAGAAATAAAGAGCCTTGAAAAAAGGTAACTACATGTATATATATATAATGTAGTCAAAGTCTAATTTTGAGGCTTCTTCAGGGTTCCTATCAATGTCTCTTTTTCCCCCTGAAAAATGGGCTGCATGTTTCTGTGGTTTGGTATGCTTTGTAAGTTTTTATTGTTGAAAGCTATCCTTCTGGGTATTTTAATGTGGTAGCTCTGAACATCATATCCTCTCTCCCTCCCTAGGGTTTGCTATTATTGCTCCCTGAGGGCTACAGTCATCTATTTGCTTAGTAACTGTTCTAAACTATTTTACTTGTCACTTTTAGTCTCAGTTTCATTATCTCGGTAGTTAGTCAGTGACCTCCAGAGATTTCCTTAAATTCTTGGAACCAAAAGACAAAAAATAAAAATACGCTTCTGGCTTTTCTTTGCAGATGGGCTAAAATACTCCTTCAGTGCTTTGCCAGTGTTGCCTACAACTCTGCCTTAGCCTTCAACTCCTGCTTGTAAAGAAACCAAAGATCAATAGGAGAGGCAAGCCTAGAGTCCTCTACGGACTCTTCAGACCTTGTATTTAGCTCTAGGCATGCGTATTGTACTTGGATTCCCTTGTATACATGGCAGCCTTTCAGACCGTTATTTCCGCAAGAACCCTCCTTCTCAGTTTCTTCCTTCCCATTTAGGATCTGTCTGTTGCTGTCTCATATGTCATCCCTGGCCCCAGGCAGCTATGGGTTATTAATCTTTAATGTTTGCAACAGATGCCGCCCAGCCTGCATGGGGGTGAAACAAAAGCAAGTCTCAGTGATAGTCCCTCAGGGAACTGCCAGATAGGTCAAAATACACACATTTTGGAGGACACAGTCTGCATTGCTCCCTGTTCCCTGGCACCAGCAGTTTCAAGAAATGTGGACCATCTTCCCACAGCTGCCAGCAAGCTGGGAAACGGGGGACGGTAGCCAGGTAAGATAACGCACCGCAACACTCTCTCACCAACAATTTTAGCAGCCTTTTTTCTTCATTAACCACTCCCTGGTTGTTAGAAGACTTTTATTAGATTCCAGAGTTTTTCAAAGGTTTGCTTCTGTCAGTTTGGGCCCCTTATGATTGTTTCAGTAAAAGGATCAATTTTTGGAACTCCCTAACCTACCGTCTCTCACGACATCCTCAAAAACATACACCTTTGATTCACAAATTTCTAGAAATTTATCCCACCGGTGGACTTGTGCACATGGCAAAAAGATGTTTGCCTGCAGCCATTAGTTTTTGGCATTGCTTATAACAGTAAATAACTAGAAACAAAACAAAATAAAAACAAATCCACTGGTGAAACAAAGCATGGCATAACTCTGAGATGGAGTGCCCTGTACATGTTAAAAAGAATCAAGGAGATTTCTTTACGTTTACAGAGAAAGATTTCTAAGACATAGTAACTGATTAAGCAAGTGGCAGAACAGGGTGTTTTGTGTGTGGATTTAGGAGCTTAGACAGGATGTATATGCACCTGCTTCCTTTCCTATGTGGGAAAGCTAAGAAACTGCCATCAGTCTTTGTCTGTGAAGGGTAGGGTGCAGATGGGAACTGTGCAGCTGGGGTTGAGATGGTAAGGACCCAATCCATGGATACTTGCTTAAGTTTATGAATTGCGTGAACCATATGAATGTACTAATTACTCAAAAGGTAAGTTAAAATTCAATAATTATCAGCATCCTCAGAATAAAATTCTAGCATTCATCGTCTTCAAGGCTGTGCTTGACCCCACCTTTGCTTCTGCTTCATCATTGTTCCCCCGTCTCCTGATGCAGAATGACCCAACTGCAATCAGACAAATGGTATTTTTTTTCCTCCAAATCCAAAAACTTTCCAAATTCTTTCTCCCTCAGCGCTTCAGTACAAAGTGTTTCCTCTCCCAGACATGGTTATTGCTCTGAGATCCACATGCTTAGTTATCACTCAAATCCTTTAGTGTTCGCTAAGATCTTCCTTGAACACTTTTGCCCCGGGAGATTTCCTTCATCTCCTCCCTTCTTTCTCAGCACCTTGGTTTTATTTTTCCATTATAGTAATTACTGTAATAGAATGAATATTAGGCATCTGCTTACTTCCATTTGCCTGTTTCCCCTACAAAACTCCAAGAACTCCATTTGTTTTGCTCACTGCTGGAACCTCATCAGTACCTGGATCAGCGCTTGGTCCACTGATTCATGTTGAGCTGAGTGAACGAATGTGTTAATGAAGGGAGTGGGTACCCTAAATCCTCATCTACAATGACTATTTTTTAAAGGTCTTTTTCTTTTGTTTCTTGGAGTAAATCCTTTTTTTAGTTGAATCTATTTTTCTTTTTTATTAATTTTTATTGAAATATAGTTGCTTTACAATGCTGTAGTAGTTTTTGCTGTGTGGCAAAGTGAATAAGTCATATCTACACACATATCCCATCTTTTTTTGGATTTCCTTCCAATTTAGGACACCATGGAGCCTTGAGTGGAGTTCTTTGTGCTCTACAGTTGGTTCTCATTAGTTACCTATTTTATACATGCTGACAATAGTATATATATATATATATATATATATATATGTGTGTGTGTGTGTGTATCCAATTCCAGCCTCCCAATTCATCCCATTCTTGGGTAGAGTCTCAGCTGATTTCATCTGTAAATCAGGGATGGTCTCTAAGGTTCCCAGAGAGACTTTTCACCATACTCTGGTCCCTTCACTTCTACAACTAGCACACACGTGAAGTTGACCTCGCTCTTTTCCCTATTAAGATAGTGAGACCCTAGTGCCAGCAAAACAGGCTCTTCTGCTGATATCAGAGCTAGGCAGGGAGCCATTTGTCTTGAGTAAGGGTCTTTGTCTTCTGCCACAGACCTACCATGTATTGCTGCCTCTTGGCATCTCCCCCGTCTATTTTATCTGCTATGAGTCTCTACCAATAGGGACCCATATTTACATCTTTTTTCTCCACTTTCCCTCTAATACACAGGGTTCAGACAATAGTGACTTTCAAAGTTCAAATAAAAAATCTGGGTCACACTCAACACCTCTAGTGTCATTTAGCTCTGAACAGGGGCACAAGCATGGTCCAACAAACTGCTCCAACCTAATGAATCTTTGAAAAGGCAAAAAGCCAAAGCAACAACAACAACAGGAATTAAAAAAAGCTTGAAGTTAATACTCTTGTTTCCAAAACACAGAGAGAGAGACAGACCACATGATTGTGGAGGGACAGGATTCAACTTCCTAGCAACCAAAAACTACAGGGAGAGACCTGCCAACCATCCCCTCATGCAATCTCTCAAAAAGCAAATATCCAGGGTCCCAGGAGCCAAGGGACACTTTGGGTACATGGACATGCTGGCTGACATGGAGGAGAAGGTGCGATGGAATAATGTGGACACTGTTTGCCCTAAAGTCCAGGAGGACCCACCCTACCTCCCCGGCTTCTGGAAGTCCTCTCAGAGAAAGCACTGAGGCGTGCTATTCACTGGGTGGCTACTAACTTCAGGCTCTAGAGACAACCGCATCTACTGCTCACGGTGCCCAGATGTCTTTTTGACAAAGTCGGACACAACCAGTCATCAAGGGGGGAGGAGACCATCACAGAATAGAATGGGCCCGGCCTCTGGACTTTGCCCAAGAGGTGGGTCTGCCTGAGACAAGCAGATATCTACTTCCAAACTGGCTGGCGACTTCTTTGTCTGAAAGCATTCATCTGGAAAACAGCCGAGTCTCTGCTTCCCTATTTTTCTTTACAAAGAGCTAAAAAGTCAAGGCCCTTGAAAAAGCAGAGGACCTTGAGAAAAGCCATCATCAATATCGAATTTTATTAAATAGCAGGAACATAGATTTTCAGACCTGACAGATAAAATCTCCAGAGTAGTGTTATTCCAAGAAAATAGAATGATTTCCTTAAGATTCATTCTGCACTGGCAAAGGAAAAATTCGTCTCATACATATCACCATGAAAGTTAAATTAGGTCATGCTTAAAAACACCAGACTCAATGCTTTGCACAGTAGTTGACTATTTAATTTTTACCATACACACGTACCTATTAACCCCTGTATCTATGTATAGTGAATATTATGAAATAGCTTCAATATAGATAAATTGACACATGTTTGTCCCTCCAAAAAGGGAGAAGGGTGTCCACAGAAGCTCCTGAGGATTTTAAAACTGAAATTGCTGACTCAGGCTCAACTGTCGACCTCTGAAGTTTGATGCTTTTTTCACATTTCCCACATCAAAGTAGCACTTTAAATAAATTTGGGTGACACAAGCAACCATCACTGTTCTGCCACTTTGAACCTTAGCGTGTTGACCCTTGTGGCAGTTAGTACCATCGTATCACACCATCGTTGTGAATGGCACAGAATTCTCGGTGTACAGTTGCGTAAAGAACTGCCCTTTGTTAGAAACTAACCTAGCAACAATTAGAATGTAGCAATATTTTACCCAAACACCCTAATCACCAAAAAGCAGATGGATCAATAAAATCAGCAAAAGAAGATAAATTGCATTCTAGGCAGAGGAAGAAGCATAAGCATGGGATGAGAACATCGAGCGTGGGATGAGAATATAGAGCATGGGATGAGAACGGTTGACCCCACGCAGCCTGGTTCTAACACACTGCACGTCCCGTCCTTGTCCACGTCATCATTGCTAAGGCATCTGTATCCGATCTTGACAGCATCACTCTCCAATTGACATTGTGAGTCTGGATGCAGACGACGATGAGAACATGGTTTAAGACCAGTTTCCTGGGTGAGGGGAGAGGATGTGCTAAAGGGCTGGTGTCTGCATGCTGGGAAAGGCAGAGAAAAGCCTTCCCTGTGGAGTCAAGGGTGCAGATACAGCATCAGAGAGTGCAGATCTCAGGCTCTGGCAGCAGAGTCACAACAGGTGTGAAGTGTCATCATAGTCTCTTTACCGAGGGAACTGTTTACAAAGAACTCACCTCTCCTGACGACTTTCCATTTGCTGCCTTAAGTGTGGGTGGGGGTAGAGAGTGGCTCTCTACTTTTCTCATTTAGAGTGTGGTGAAGGGCAGACTTGTACTGATGCCTCCCCAGAGCCCTGCTGCTGTGAACCAAACCTAGAGGGGTGAGGCAGCAGATGGAAAATGCCACCACCAGAGACTCATGTGCAAACTGCAGTGAACATTCCAGACACCATCTAGTCTCCTGCAGTCACTCGCTCTAGTTCCCTACTCATCCTCTCCATCTCGGACAATGTCCTCCAATCTACACACAGTCATAGCTGCCAGTTCTCAAGGGGGCAAGTCTCGGATATGCTTTTACTCTGGAACCAACTGTCAAGAAATACATGAACACTTCCTGGGTGCTGAATATATGACTTGAGTTGGATGATTCAGGAGTCGGAGAACCACAGAATACTGATGATGGGCTGTATTGGATTTAAACCACAAGCTTGGGTGTCTTTGTCTTAAAATGAACCACAGGATTGTTTTTAGTGATGAAAAAAGAGAAGGTAGAGAAGGGAAGCTGCAGGGAGGACAGCAAAAAAGTGCAAGAGAAGAGCACATAGATTATATGTCATTGAGCTCATAGGCTTGAATGCAGAGGCAGACAGACTGGCTTTGACTTGGAACTCTGGATTCTCTCACTGATGTGGTTGTCACGTCCAGGAAAGTCCTGTATTATCCTTCCATCTCAGGGTTCATTAGTCAAATGAATTCTGTGATGATTCAATTTTAGAAATTATAAGTAGGGCAGGGAGTAATACACAACAAATGGTTCTGCTTTTAATATCCTTTGAATGTTTTCCATCCGTTGCTCCCAACTATCTTCTGAAGTTAATATTTTCTCCATCCTTGAGATAAGCACAGTAAAGCTTGGGGAAGATAACTTATTTGGTGGAGTTCACACAACACGTTCAGTATGGGATTTGAATCCTGTTTGCTCTAACTTTAAAGCCTTATTCCCTTCGTTGGTAACAGGCCACTCTGGGGCTTACATAAGTCAAGTGGAAAGCTGTGGATCTTTTTGGAGTTAGACTGAATGTATGTTTTATGTGAAATTATTCTGCTCGGTACAAAGAAGGTGGAATATGAGTTGATTTTCCTGTTTCCAAAACTTAAAACAGACAGGCATAGAACTTAAAACAGACATGGCCCAGAGGAGGCTTGGGACAGACAGACACATGGTCCCCTTGTTGGCCTCAGAAGGGGCCATTCTCCCTTCCGAGGGGCTATTTAACAGAGAGCCCTCTTATTCTCAATCTCCCAGGCCTCCTGACCCACTTACACCAGAGAGAAAATTCTTACCAGACCCTATTCCAGGGTCTGAGTTCCCCAGACAGGATGAGATCATCCTTTTGGGCCTGGCCTGCTTTAAAAAGCTGGACAACATCCTGAATGAATGAGTATGTAAATGAATAAGTGAATGACTCCAGGAGAATCCATCAACAGAGTCTATGTCAAGAAGCCATTTAAGTTCCTGCAAGGTTTATTGGTCTGCCACCAAGAGTAAAGTCACCTGCCTGTCATCTTGGTTCCCAGGTGATTCAGCAGCCTGAGCGTGGATTTTCCTTGGCTAGTGAGTTCTTCCATTTATTTCAGTTTTTGTACCTCCTTGGGGAGACTATTACAGGGCTCAAGTCTCTCTACAGACAACCTTCTGGGGATGCATATTATTAACGGCTATAGAGCGGCTGATGAAATAAGAATGGATCTGAAATTAGAGAATGCAATTTCAAGTCTACACTTGGCTGTATAATGAATAAATAATGTTAACTTCTGTAACGTCTATTACCTCAGGCAATAAATAAATGTGATCAAAAAGATTACCTACTTTCATTGCTTTTTTTAGAATCATAAAGGTAGGGGATGAGAAAATTCTTTGTAAATGGATATGTGCTTTTAAATTGTTGATTAATGCTTTATTCACTTAAAATCTTGGGCAAAAGGTGACAGCTATACTTTATTTAGTCATTTATTTTCTCAGTCATACTTTAGTCCATTATTGAGGAATTGTCATGAGTCCAGGATTAAGCCTGAAAAGAACTTTAAAGTGTTTCTGAAAACACGCCAATAATTTTACTACCCTGGACTGTGACATCATGGCAGGCAGGGAAATCTGATGCACTGTTTCCACTCTTTGCCCTTGTCCCAACCTTAGCTCGCAGCAATATGCCTGTCCCATAAGTGGTACTGAGGATACATCAGATCAATCAAGTGTTTTGAAGGTGGAATATCAAATACCTCTAGTTAGGTCCCCCCAATTCATAATCCACATCATTGCCAAAGGGATGTCTCTAAATGTAAATCAGGTACATCTATTCTTTAGTTAAAACACTCCAAAGCTTTTCCATACTCGGAGGTGAAAGTTCAGATGCCTTAGTCTAGCATCACACTGCTAGCCTTCTAATCCAAATAGAACTTCCCCTGCCCAGCATAAATGTTTCTGCATAGTAACACTGTTCCTAAATACCAAGCTGTTAGACCACCCCCAATCTTATCTTATACACACACACACACACACACACACACACACAGAGATTTGTTATAAGGAATTGTGTTGTGATTATGGAGGCTAGAAAAAATTCAGGACTTCTGCAAGCTGGAGACTCAGGGAAGATAATGGTATAGATTCAGCTGGAGTCTGAGGGCCTGAGAACTGCGAGAGCTGATAGGGTAAGTTCCATTCTGGAAACCAGCCAGCATACTTGAAACCCAAGAAGAGCTGCTGTTCTGGCAGGAAGATAATGATGTCCTAGCTCAAGGCAGGCAGGCAGGAGGAGTTCCCTCTTACTCAGACCTTTTGTTCCACATGTGCCCTTACAAGCTATTACATTTTATCTTCTTCTAGTTAAGAGTGTTTTATTAATCATTTCAACACATGCATTGAAGGTCTACTGTGTACTCATCTTTGTTTGGAAGATATATTTATCACAGTATACCTGCCTAGTTCTTAGTTAAGGGCTATCCAGTACTCTCCAAAGCCTCGCTGGGCACATGCTGAGTGTTTGGAGATGAATCAGATGGAGACCCGCTCCTCCAAGCATGGTATATGCTTAAAAGTATTTGGAGTATAATGGAAGAACTGTCACGAGAGAGGCGGAATTGGAGTTAGGATGACAATTCAACTCATGGATATATGGACAGAATCCTCAGGACAAGTGACCTGAGGGGCTTTCCCATGAAGTGCCAGGAATTGGACCAAGACATCATAGGGACTTTGGGGAACTCCAAGCAGAATCTATTACAGGAACATAAGGAAAAGTTAAGAAGTCAGAGGCAATGAAATGAGGAAACCAGTATAAACTGTGCTATAGCAGGCAGGTATGGGAGACTTCTGTAAGCATTTTCTCAGAACCCTCCAACTATGCCACTGTGAAAAAAGGAATTCTTCTCATGTGTGGGAATGAATTGAAGTGTGTTATCACTTGTCAAAAGGATGTGGTGATCTTATAGTGGAGGAATGAAGAGATGTCAACATTCCTCCCACCTAGCCTTGCTGGAAAATTTTGTTGCCACATTTGAGATCAGAGAAGAAAAATCCTCATTTTATGGCAATCCCCAATGAGAAATTAGTTCCATCCCTATGTCTTTAGACTTGTACTTACTTGGTCACTTTCCTTAGATGGTGGGAAAGTGGGGACCAAGACAAACTGTCCTTGAGAAACTGAAGAACTGCTTTAGAACGCTGAAGCCTGAGTAGCTATTTCAAATGATTTCCCTCTGCAAAATTATAGAAATGCTGTTTTGACCTTGTTTTATTTTTGTTTTCATTTGGCAGCAGGAGAAACGTGGCAGATTATCCAAGGAGATGTATGGGAAGCTGGGCAAGAAGAATGAAGAGAGCTTCAAGAGATGGGAAAAGGCAGTCATGCTCTTTGGCCCAAAGCACCAAGGGGAGGATTGTGGAAGCCATCAAGGCTCATGCTTGGCAATTTAGCTCTTCCTTAGATCAAACTCCTGGAACATATTTAATTTTTGAAAGCAACTTGCAAGAAACTTAATCTTCCTGCCAGCAACTACTTAGAAAAATAAAATATTAAAATTTAGGGCTGGGAGAAATCTGAAAAGTCAGCCAGTCCAATCAGTCTCCTTAGGCAGATACGAAGAATGAAACTGAAAAAGTGGCTTGCTCAAGGTCAAACAGCTTATATCCCGGGTTCCTATCAGGGGCTCTAGGAAGGATAGAAGTCAAGTGGAACTCTCTGGAAGTTTATGTAATATGGTAATTAAATTATATACTCCCTCAAAACAGAAATTGTCTTTAAGTGACTTTTGAGAATGCAATAGCAGGGAAGAAAACAGAGAAAAAGAGGGAGTAGGAGGAAGCTGGGTCAGTTTCAAATGTGACCCACCTGGGTCAGTTTAAAGTTACTTGAAGGAATTTTTCAAAATAACAGTAGCCAGGATCTATCCCCATTAGAAAGTTAGAGGCATTCCGTGGTTTGTTAATCCCGTAAAAAAACCTCCAGAGAATCCTTCATCTAGCAAATAGGGTGGTCTTGGACATCTCACGGAACTTGTGGTAAGTATTGTTGCTTGGGATAACTGGAATATTTACAGGAACTTTGACCAGCATTAAGGTCTTGGAATGTAGTCTGAACATGTGGAACAAAGGCCTCTCACTGGCATAGAAGACCAGTGATCTGGAGTCAGGAGGCTAGTGTTCTGGCCTGCGCTCTGACCGTTGTTCTAAAACTTCAGGAAAGTACCTCCAACCCACATCCCCTCTCCAGAAGCCAGGAATCTGTCTGTAGAATGATGGAGTTTGCCTTGGAGAAACTTTTTAAACATCTTGCTGTTTCACACCATCAGGCATTTATCCAAAGGATTCCCCCTGCCTGAAATATCTCTCTTCTTCACCCCTCTGTAAAGTCATCTTCTTGATTCTTCAGGCACTGCTTCCTTCCAGAAGACTTCGCTATCAGACATCTTCACCGACACCCCTGTTCCAGTCTGAATCAAGAGCTCCTCTTTAGGCTCCCACGTCACCTCACACTTATATTACCTGTATCCCAACACTTTACAAAATATGCCAGACATTCCAAAAGCCATTATGGCAATTCAAAGTTGACCCACCTGGGGTTCAATTAACTACCACCCAATTAACAGATGCTTTAAGTCCATTTTTGTCATGGGATTTAAAAAATAAACAAAACATTTTCCTGAAATGACCTTTGCACCCAGCCTTCTACTCATTATCTTTAAGGCAGTTTAGAACCGAAAGGGAACTTATCTGAAATCCATAAAACATGGTAATTAAGGGGTATTTCAAACTGTAAATTATCTTTCAGTGACCAAAGCAAGAAAAAATTAAAATGAAGCCATGGAGGAAAGAACAGAGCAGGAGAGAAAGGAGATACACAGGGATAGTATTTAATTCATTCTGAAAATATTAGCAATAAACCACATGCCTGGTTCACAGTAGATGTGAAATATGCATTTCTGAAAATGATCTGAACCACAGTCATAGTCAAGTTACCTAAAATAATGAGGTTATATTAATAATAAAGGTCCAGTTTCTCAGAAGCCCAAGATAAAGATCAACCCAAGTGTTCCTTTTCAGTACCTTTAAATGGACTCCTTTGCAACGTCTCCATGCAAAGCCATGACATCACCAGTGGGGTTTGTGTCATTTATGTGAGCAATGTCTCAATTGTGCTGTTCCCAAACTGTAGCCAAAACAAGCTGTCCTATTCCCCGAGGCAATGGCCAAGGCTTGGAAACCATGAGTGTACACACACATAAATCTCAAGGGGAAGAATCATGTTTAAACCTTTAAAGAACTTGCACGTATTTGGACCTTCAAATTTGTTTGGTTTTATGGTAAACAGGATAGGACTATCCAGAAAAATGTGAGCATTTAGGGAAGAAGATGTGCTTGTGTTTGCTTCATGGAAGGTGATGGCATTGTTTGCAGTATTCAGAGAGTTATGAAAGAAGACTCAGACATTCACAAGACTCCTTCTCTAGAGGTGAGTTCCCATCAGTAAAGAGCAGGTTTCATGTCTGCATAGAGTCTCACGATCCTAGAGAGAGAACTGCACTCCATTCATTACAGCTGTGCAAAGACCCTTGCAGGGGAAAGGAACATGATGCTGAAACTGCCTCCCTCAAGCTTCCACTGGAGAGAGAGAGAGAAAGAGAGAGATTGAGGATGTCAAAAAGGGACTGATCTACCAGAGGTGTTCAAACAATTGTATGTTTTCCTTCCTTATATTTGACCATAGTGTATGTTCCCATATTAAAAAGAAGACACATTACTTTGCCAACAAAGGTCCATCTAGTCAAGGCTATGGTTTTTCCAGTGGTCATGTATGGATGTGCAAGTTGGACTGTAAAGAAAGCTGAGCACCAAAGAATTTATGTGGTATTTGAGAAGACTCTTGAGAGTCCCTTGGACTGCAAGGAGATCCAACCAGTCCATCCTAAAGGAAATCAGTCCTGAATATGCATTGGAAGGACTGGTGTTGAAGCTGAAACTCCAATACTTTGGCCACCTGATGCGAAGAGATGACTCATTTGAAAAGACCCTGATGCTGGGAAAGATTGAAGGTGGGAGGAAAAGAGGACAACAGAGGATGAGATAGTTAGATGGCATCATTGACTTAATGAACATGAGTTTGAGTAAACTCCGGGAGTTGGTGATGGACAGGTAGGCCTGGTGTGCTGCAGTCCATGGGGTTGCAAGGAGTCGGACATGACTGAGCAACTGAACTGAACTGAACTGATATGCTCCTGTTCCTATATGACACCTACCTGCCTACCTGCTTCCCAAGCTACAGGCTGAACTACCTGGTGAACATCAAACAGAACTGTTCATCTAAAGTAAGCCTGCAAACAAACATCATATTATAGCCCTTGAATATCTCTGTGTTATCATTTGCAACAACTCCTTAGTTTGCTTGTTATGAGCTATTTGTGATTCCCTAAATACTTCATGCCTTGTCAGGACTCATGCTTTTAATTTTTTCATACCCTCTGCAGTAGTGTTTTTCCCTAACTTTTCTGCCTATAGGACTGTCAGATAAAATACAGGATACCTAGCACAATATGAATTTCAGATAAACAACAACAAAAGTTTAGTATAAGTTTGTCCTAAATATTGCATAACATACACTCTATATCTACTTGCTAATTCTAGCAACAGATCAGCCTAGTTAATGCTTTTTCATCTTTTCAAATGTTTCATTGTCTATGAAAGAAAGAAAGTGAAAGTTTTAGTTGCTCGGTGGTGTCCAACACTTCGCAACCCTTTAGACTATGGCCCAGCAGGCTCCTCTGTCCATAGGATTTTTCAGGCAAGAATACTGGAGTAGGTTGCCATTCCCTTCTACAGAGCATCTTCCTGACTCAGAGATGGAACCAACCCAAGGATTGAACCAACCCAGGGATTGAACTGACCCAGAAATCAAACCAGGATCTCCTGCATTGCAGGCGGTTGCTTTACTGCCTGAACCACCAGGGAAACCCTTCTTTGTCCTTGCTGCTTCTCTAATCCTCTCTCCCCTTTCCCATGAAGTTTAGCAATTCATTTTCCTACCTGCCTTGGTTGTCCCTTGTCCAAGTCACCATTATAGTACTTACATGTTGTACTACAACATAACTTCTATATCTGCTTGTGTCCTTACCTTCTTTTTCTCTTTCCCACTATCACAAGATAAAGTTTCCCTCTACTTTTCAAAGGTCCACTCTTTCCACTTTTGTTGTCCATCCCTCCCTATAACAGCTTTTTGTAATAACTCTGTCAACTAGCCCCACATCTGTATTTCCAGCCTAAACTCTTCATTTGAGTTTTATACCTGTATGTAAGATGGTCTCCTTGACACTCCTGCTTGGCTGTATCACCAGGATTTCAGGCTTCGTACATGCAAAAGAGATCTCTCTCCCTACTTCTCTCCCTGACCGTTGTGTCTACTGTAACCTGTTTCAGGTTCCCCACCCTAATAACGGCACTTCCATTGATAGAGTGATCAGACGAACACCTCCATTTTCCACCTACTCCTACTCATTCTTCAAGTCTTAACCCTGCTATCACTTCCCCAAGGAAAAGCTCCTTTTTGGCCATTCCAGATCTGGATCCATTCCCTGGTTATACACTCACCAAGGATCCTGCACTTCTCTTTCATACTATTTAGTGCAACTCAAACAGCAGATTTACTTGGCCTGCTGTGTCTTTCACTTTTTAAGCCCCCGGAAGTGAGGATTATATCTACTCTAGGCATTGCATCCTCATTGCCTGGGACAGGGTTTGACTCAGAGCATGCTCTGTGAATGTCAGCTAGATTCTTGAATGAATGAATGACAGCTTACTTGCATTTTCCCTTCCTTATGATGCGTCCTTCGCAGATCTGACATTTTTGCTTTGGACATCATAAGGATTAAAACACAGACTCGAGTTCAACAGACACAGATTCAAGTCTCATGCTACAATTAATGTGACTGTAGTCGAATTGCTTCCCCTCATTAAACTTTATTTTCTGCATTTGTCTGTGGGAGATAATCACACATAAGTTTTTCTGAATAAAAGACATTTAAAATTCTTGACAATATTAGTGCATAGTTCATTAGCTGTGGCTTATCATTCTGATGTTGTTATTTATTTTGTTAGAAATCCCTCGACTCTCTTGCACAATTCTACTCCATTCTAGGTAAAAATGAAACTATACAACTGTAATGCCAAATTATTTTAAAATAAAGAAAATGTATACGTGAAAACAAGATCACACAATGGAAGATATTCATCAAAATCTCTTTAGCAAGAAGTGAAGAGAGAAGACCTTCCCTAAAATTGAAGAATTCTCATTCTTTAAAACTTAAAACTGTCTCAAGAATGGAGAGTTCAAGGGAAATAAATGATGCAACTTCTCCATAGTAACAGTTCACATTTTCCCCATAACTTAAGAAGACTCACTGAAGTACGATACTGGCCATTTAAGGGCTTATTTGTCTGGAAAAGATGTGCAAAGGGTCAAGCTCAGTATTAATTATATTGGGGGCATGTTGCACTTTTGAAATGCCATGTACTGTTAAAATTCTTAGAAGCTTTATCAGAGCTACCAGTCCATGTGAGGCCGCAGGCCCAGTCATAAACACATGAGAAGTATTATTGCATTTAATATTTCTGAGCTGGCCCAAAACAACTTTTACTCATGATGGTTTTACGTTCCCACATATGGACTGCACCAGTCTGTGAAAATAAAGTGAGGAGAAATAGGAAACCCTTAGTCTATGTCTCCTTTTAAAGAAGAAGAGTTAGATGTAGGTCTCAAAATGATTCAAAGTAGAGAACAAGACTTACCATGTATTTAGCAAACACATCATGTGCTGAGCTGGTTGGGAACTTTCATAAACACATCGTTGAATCCATAAGAGAATCCTGAACAACAAATATTCTCATTTAGAGAGGGAAAAGCTACAGCTTTTTTCCCCTCCCAGGATTCTCTTAAGGATTAAGTGACATATTTATGAAAGTTCCCAACCAGCTCAGTAAAGAACAGACTTTTGGACTCTGTGGGAGAAGGTGAGGGTGGGATGATTTGAGAAAATGGCATTGAAACATGTATATTATCATATATGAAATACATCGCCAGTCCAGGTTCAATGCATGAGACAGGGTGCTTAGGGCTGGTGCACTGGGATGACCCAGAGGGACTGGATGGGGAGGGAGGTGGGAAGGGGGTTCAGGATGGTGAACACATGTGCCGGGAGCCAGTGTGAGGAACTCTGCCCATGGCAAAAGTCATGAGGAAGGAGGCTTCGGCATACGCAAAGGTGGATCGAACCTCAGGAAACCCCTGTTAGCATCTACCCCCAAAACCAGAGTCTACCTACTTTACTGTTCCACGCTCTCACCTAAACCTCTGACTTTATGGGGGGCTGACCCCCATTACCTCTCTCTGAGAAGGAGTTAACTTACAGCTCCAAGTCAATAAAAATTCCTGGGCGTGACAAGAGTGTTTCAACTTACGAACTCCTCTGAAGGTTATCTAGCCTGCCTGTACAGGTTCCTCCGGCCACATGTGATTGTTTACAGCCTCCCAGCCGTGAGAGGCATGAGATGTTTTTGACTTGCTGAAGGCAGATTCTTTTGGGAAGTTGGAAATTGTTAGTATAGTGGATTGGTTAGGAATTATATTGGTAAAGGGTTTTTCATTTGTTGTGCCAATAATTGCTGCTAATTCCCTGCCTTGGGTGTGACAAGGGTGTCTCAGGTCAAACCTCTCTGCTGACAGACTAGCTTGTGTGACAACCTCTCAACCATAAATAGCACACAGAGTTTAGAGTATTTTGAAAGTCTTAATTAGCATAGGGCTTTTTTCATTGTTGAGTCAATGATTGCCACCAGGCCTCCATATCCTTAGGCACCTGGGAATATATTAATCAATGTATTTGGAATATAGAAAAGGAAATATAGTAGTTTTTGATGTTAGCAATACTAGACTTTTTGAGTTAATGAGTTTTCTCTTCTGTTATAGATCACTGTAGTTTGTTATAAATCATTGTGTCCTTGCTATGCAAAAATGTAACTTTATCACCATCTTAAGACTAAATAGATCTTAAGGGGAGCATTGGTGAAGGGTTTTCATTTGTTGGGCTGATGTTTGCTGCTAAATCTCCATATTCCCTGCCCTTATAATGAATACAACTAGCATATAGGAGAAATAAGTATTAACCTCTAAGATTAATCATGTTAACCTTAGGTTAAATAAATTCCTTTCTTGATTGTAACCCATTACACCCTCACCCTATAGGAATACAACTTTATTTGGAGGGTGGTGCCTGGTTTAAGAAAAAAACACCCTTGGAAAATATAAGTTTTCTGGTTAACTGACCGTTACCAGAAAGAAAGGATCATAAAATGTCAGCAGGCCTTATGGCCAGAAGATGATATAAAACCCCTAAGACCTTTTTGTATACTTTTATGTGAAGCACCTGATTTTGATAAAGGTCAGGACTGCTGACCCCTGCGTGACTTTAAAATTTCCATTTGTCTCTATGTGTAACAAAAGGTATATAAGCAAACCTAAAAAATAAAGAAATCGGATCAGTTTCTGGAAAGACTGATACCCCCATGTCGCTTCTTTCTTGCTCTCCGTTTCTCTGGCTGAATTCCCATCTGGTATGTGGGTACTCACCAAGCCTGCTAATTTTGCCTGGGCTTCTAAGATTGGACCGGGGAGGCCTCAGTGCCTCCTCTCCTTTGGGAGAATGGAAAGACGCCTGTGGCCTACGTAGATGGTGATTGGTATTCCACGTAAACCAAGTTATTCAGCCTCTTTTTCTCTGCTAATTTTCTAACCTCTCTCTATCTGTAACTAAATAAGTTTTTTTCCTAGGATGCCGATTCCATCCCCACCTTTGAATTACCCTGGATCCACCGGGGCTGGACCCCGGCACACATGTATACCCATGGCTGATTCATGTCAATGTATGGCAAAACCACTACAATTGTAAAGTAATTAGCCTGTAATTAAATAAGTTCATTTTTTAAAAAAGAGATGGAAAAGCTACATTTTGAAAAGATTAAGCTCAGGACTGGCTAAATCATTACAGGATGCAATGAAAAGTGAAAGTGTGTGGCTTCTTGTTAAAAACAATTATTGGGAATTTCAAGATGGCAGAATGGAGGACATTCAACCAAGGACAGGATGCTTCTAAGTGTGGGGTCTTTTGTGGTTTCACAGGGCACGTGTCCATGAAGTTGGCCCTGGTCAGGCAACCCATCTGGTGTCACAAAGCCAGTAAAAGGTAGAGTCAAGGCCTGGTATTCAGCCATCTAAAGTTTAAGCCATGATTTTTGCTCCTCTGAGACTCCCGTTTGTTAGTCTTCCTCCACCCCTGCCATCTGGTTTACTCTGCTTAGCTGTTCACACTGCGCTTGCTCCATTTGACAGAAGAACATCTGACTTTTCAAAATTTGATATTTATTTTCATGTATATGCTTTGGAGGTACATTAATGGCAGAACTGGGCAATATGTCAGCTTCCTATTTTCACTTTGCTCGCTAATTTCCCAAGATGTGTGTTCACATCAAGCAGCTCCCCCTGTGTCTTGGGCATGAATCAGAGACTGTTTTTGAGAAGTAATCCCCATAGAAGACTTGTCCCTGTAAGTAGACTTTTAGATAGTGATAGCCGATAAAAGACTTGTTGAAACTTGTGGTTGCCAAGGTGGAGGGTGGGTGGGGAAGGAAGGAGGGGGAGTTTGAGATTAGCAGATGCAAGCTAGCGTACGTAGGATGTATAAACAACAAGGCCCTATTGTATATAGCACAGGGAACTATATTCAGTATGCTGAGATAAGCCATAGTGGAAAAATATGAAAAGAATATACATATGTATAACTGAGTCACTCCTCTGTACAGCAGAAATTAACACAACATTGTAAATCAATTGGACTTCAATTAAAAAACAAGAAAGACTTGTTGGTTCTTAGTTCCAATCAAGAACTACACATCTTTAGTAATCCTGCTGCTGCTGCTGCTGCTAAGTCGCTTCAGTCCTAGTGATTACTTAATCCCATTTTTGTTTTGTGGTAATCATTTTGTATTCTTTTAATTCCTGTTGTCATAGGTATACTGAGACAGACAAATCAATAACTAACCTAAGAAATATAGCAAATTAATGGCAAATCGGGGGCTAGAATTAAAATATTTTAAACTAGAGACATGGGGTTATTTGTAAAAAGTGAACAGCTGATATCTAAATTATCTTTTTCTTGGCTTATAAAGCAGATTTTCAAGAGTCAGATACATTTTGAAATTAACAGATAACCACTTTAAAAAGAAAAAAAAAAAAATCACTGCACCTCGTAGGCAAGACTGCGAGAAGACCAGGTCTTCCGTTCTGTCTCCTATTGCACAACACGGAGAGATGTTGGCTGGGTCATCATGAATCAGATGGGCACCCCTCAAAAACTGTGACATGCTTGCTACTTACATGCTTGAAGTCTTTACTCAGGTGGCGGTCAAATTTTACAGCTTTTCCAAGACAGTCTGGGGTGGTGTCTCTGAAATGTTCATTAACTGCTGTTTGGAAAGACTTCAGTTGCTGCAAAATAAACAGGAACAGAAAAAAGCAAGCTGTCTTCTTCTCCTGGGAAAAGACAGCCATGCAAACTGCTTCCCACCCACAGGGGACAGTACAGTGCCAGGTGAAGTGTGGGTCACTGGATTTCCGAATATCGGGTCTACTGGGCAAGCAAGAACTGAGGCTGTTTAGGGTACACTTTAGTGTCCTGTGCAGCTACTACACTGTTTGGAGAACTGTCTTGCTCCTGATGACTCTACCATAAAATCCTGACTATGTTCTCATGAGCAACCTTGATATTGGTGAGATAGTAACAGCAGACACACAAGAAGTTTCATGTTGAGTTTCTTGTCAGATGCCAACTAACTATGAATGTAGATTGATTATTTGGTTGTATCTAATGATCCATAAAATCTAGAGTAAAGTTCAGCGATGTAAATCTCCTGGCAAACTTAAGTACCTCATAAATATTTATTTTGCTAATACTATGTCAGTTCATTGGCCAGAATTCAGCTAGACAGTCTCAGAGAATATAGAGTTCATTTCTTTACTATTCCCAGGATGTGATTCAGCTAAGAATTCTCACTACTTCCAGAAAGCCCTGTTCTTGAACTTAGCATTCATCTGTACCATTCACTGGACTTCTGAATTCAAGACTGGGTTGGAAGGGATGTCCCTGGCATTTCAGTGGTTAAGACTCCATGCTTCCAATGCAAGGAATGGAAATTTGATCCCTGGTCAGGGAACTAAGATACTACATGTCTTGTAGCAAGAAAAAAAAAAAAGAAAAAAAACTGAGTTGGGAAATCATCCAGCCCAGTATTTCATGTGAGGTATGTATAATACTAGTGATAAACAAGATGTTTGGGGGAGTAAATCAGTAGGCTTAAAAAAAAAAAGTAAACATTCAACCATACAGTTTGATGACCATTGTGAAGAAGTCATAATCTAAGCCCAGCATTAATGCATTATCACTCTTATTCAGGGGGCTTCCCAGTTGGCACAGTGGTAAAGAATCTACTTGCCAAGGCAGGAGATGCAAGACATGTGGGTTTGATTCCTGGGTGGTGAAGGTCCCCTGGAGGAGGGCATAGCAACCAACTCCATTACTCTTGCCTAGAAAATCCCACCACTGAGGAACATGGAAGGCTACAGTCCATGGGGTCTCAAAGAGCTGGACATGACCAAGCACACACACACACACTCTAATTCAGACAACAAAATTGATTCAACATAAAATCTATTAAGATGCTTTATCATACTGATATTAAAGGATAAAAGTCAGCCTCAATAAAGACAGAAAAATATTCAGTACAAGTTAACCTCTACTAGTGAATAAAAAATGGCAACCCACTCCAGTGTTCTTGCCTGGAGAATCCCAGGGATGGGGGAGCCTGGTGGGCTGCTGTCTATGGGGTCGCACAGAGTCGGACATGACTGAAGCGACTTAGCAGCAGCAGCAGCAGCAGCAGTGAATAAAAATGTCAATTTTCAAGGAGCAATAAGAAGTAATAATTTTTTTCTTATTGCTCCTTTCAGATTTATTGAAGTATAATTGGCAAAATTGTATATAGTTAAAGTGTACAAACTTGATTATTTGATATGCATATATGTTATGAAGTGATTACAGCAATCCAGTTAATTAACACATCTATCACCTCAAATAGTTACCCTTTTGTTTGCTGTGGTGAGATGCTTAGATCTAGTTTTTTAACTAATTTCAAGTATATAGTACGTTTTCCATCCAGTCAAGGCTATGGTTTTTCCGGTGGTCATGTATGGATGTGAGAGTTGGACTATAAAGAAAGCTGAGCGCTGAAGAACTGATGCTTTTGAACTGTGGTGTTGGAGAAGACTCTTGAGAGTCCCTTGGACAGCAAGGAGATCCAACCAGTCAGTCCTAAAGGAGATCAGTCCTGGGTGTTCATTGGAGGGACTGATGTTGAAGCTGAAACTCCAATACTTTGGCCACTTCATGCGAAGAGCTGACACATTTGAAAAGACCCTGATGCCGGGAGAGACTGAGGGCAGGAGGAGAAGGGGATGACAGAGGATGAGATGGTTGGATGGCATCACCGACTTGATGGACATGGGTTTGGGTGAACTCTGGGAGTTGGTGATGGACAGGGAGGCCTGGCGTGCTGCTGTTCATGGGGTCACAAAGAGTCAGACACGACTGACCAACTGAACTGAACTGAGTACATTTTACTAATTGTAGTCACCATGCTATACATTAGATTCCCAGAACTTAATTCATCATATACCTTCAAAATTTTACCCTGTGATCAATGTCTTCTCATTTTGCCCTTCACCCTTCACCCTCTGGCATTCTCCTCTATGTTTCTATGAGTTTGGCTTTTGTTTTTTTTAAATCAGATTACACAAATAAGTGAGATCATACCTTATATGTCTTTCTCTCTGGTTGATTTCACTTAGCACTATGTCCTCCAGTTTCATCCATATCATATATGACAGGATTGCTTCCTTTCTCATGACTGAATAATATTCTATTATATACTGCTGCTGCTACTGCTGCTAAGTCGCTTCAGTCGTGTCCAACTCTGTGTGACCCCATAGACGGCAGCCCACCAAGCTCCCCCGTCCCTGGGATTCTCCAGGCAGGAACACTGGAGTGGGTTGCCATTTCCTTATACAAAATATTATTATAATGTAATGCATTATATATTATATATGAAAGCTGTATCATATTTTTCTTTATCCGTTCATTCATTGACAGACACTTAGATTCTTTCCACATCTTGGCTATGGCAGGCAATGTGCAATGAACTTGGGCATAGATGTATTTCTCGCAGATACTGATTTTATTTCCTTCAGAAGTATATCCAGAAGTGGGATTGCTGGATCATGTAGTAGTTCTATTTTTTAATGTTTTGAAAACTGTCCATAATTTTTTTTCTCTAATCATAGTATCAATTTTACATTCTCACCCAGAGTGCACAAGGGTTCCCTTTTCTCCCCATCCTTGCCAACATTTATCTTTGCTTTTCTTGATTAAAGCTATCTTAACAGACTTTTAAGACTCCATTCTGAAGGAGATCAGCCCTGGGATTTCTTTGGAGGGAATGATGCTGAAGCTGAAACTCCAGTACTTTGACCACCTCATGCGAAGAGTTGACTCATTGGAAAAGACGCTGATGCTGGGAGGGATTGGGGGCAGGAGGAGAAGGGGATGACAGAGGATGAGATGGCTGGATGGCATCACGGACTCGATGGACGTGAGTCTGAGTGAACTCTGGGAGTTGGTGATGGACAGGGAGGCCTGGCGTGCTGCGATTCATGGGGTCGCAAAGAGTCGGACACGACTGAGCAATTGAACTCAACTGAACTGAACAGACTTTTGGTGATTTCTCATTGTGGTTTTGATTTCCACGCTCCCGATGATTAGAATACCTTCTCACGTACTTGGCCAATTGTATGTCTTCTTTAGAAGAAAATATTCAAGTCTTTAACACGCTTTTTAATTGTATTATTATTATTTTGCTATCAAATTTCTAAGTTCTTTACATATTTTGGAAATTCAACCCCTTATCATGTGTATAAAAGTAAAAGTAAAGTGTTTGTTGCTCAGTCATGTCTGACTCGGCAAACCCATGAACTGTAGCCTGCCAGGCTCCTCTGTCCATGGAATTCTCCAGGCAAAAATATTGAAGTGGTTAGCCATTCCCTTCTCCAGGGGATCTTCCAGACCCGGGGACTGAACCCAGTTCTCCTGCATTGCAGGCAGATTCTTTACTGCCTGAGACACAAGGAAGCCCCTAAGTAATGATGCAGGAATCTACAAAAATTATATAGCTAACTTCATGCTTAATGGTACAACATCAAAACAACTTTATCCATGAAACCAAGAACAAGACAGGATTCAATGATATAATAGCAAGCCTAGTCATTTCAGAAAGGCAACATTAACTAATTAATCAATTAAGCCAGTAAATAAGAAATAAAAATGCTCATCATATATTCTATATATGAATCAGAAATAGATAAATATGTTTAAAATTCGTAAGAAAATATAAGACATTTGTTTAAGATAATAGCCAGGACATGGAAGTAACCTAGATGTCCATCAGCAGATGAATGGATAAGAAAGTTATGTTACATATACACAATGGAGTACTGCTGCTCAGCCATTAAAAAGAATACATTTGAGTCAGTTCTAATGAGACGGATGAAACTGAAGCCGATTATACAGAGTGAAGTAAGCCAGAAAGAAAAACACCAATACAGCATACTAACGCATATATATGGAATTTAGAAAGATGGTAATGATAACCCTGTATGCGAGACAGCAAAAGAGACACAGATGTGTAGAACGGTCTTTTGGACTCTGTGGGAGAGGGAGAGGGTGGGATAATTTGGGAGAATGGCATTGAAACATGTATACTATCATAAATGAATCACCAGTCTAGGTTTGAGGCAGGATACAGGATGGTTGGGGCTGGTGCACTGGGATGACCCGGAGGGATGGTATGGGGAGGGAGGTGGGAGGGGGGTTCAGGATGGGAAACACGTGTACACTGTGGTGGATTCATGTTGATGTGTAGCAAAACCAATACAATATTGTAAAGTAATTAACCTCCAATTAAAATAAATAAATTTATATTAAAAGGATAAAATTAATAATGATATTCAAGTGTTTTCTTCTCTCAAGAACAGTTAGATAATTCAATTAAAAATATTTTCTAATAACAAATAGACAAGTTGCCTAGAAATGAATCTATCAAATGACATTTGTATAGAAAATTTTTTTTAAAAGAACCTGTACTAAAAGATATTTAAAAGTCCTAAATAAGTTGATCAATATGACATATTCACAGGTAGAAATACTGACTCTTTGCAACGCCATGGACTGTAGCCGTCCTTTGTCCATGGAATTCTCTAAGCAAGAATATTAGAGTGGGTGGCCATTCTCCTTTCCAAAGGATCTTCCTGACCTAGGGATTTAACTTGGGTCTCCCACATTTCAGGCAGATTCTAACCCACAAGAGAAGTGAAGTGAAGTGAAGTGAAGTCGCTCAGTCGTGTCCGACTCTGTGACCCCTTGGACTGTAGCCTACAAGGCTCCTCCCTCCAAGGGATTTTCCAGGCAAGAATACTGGAATGGGTTGCCATTTCCTTCTCCAGGAGATCTTCCTGACCCAGGGATTGAGCTGGGTCTCCCGCATTGTAGGCGGATGCTTTACTGTCTGAGCCCCCAGGGAAGACACTAGGGAAGCCCCAGCTAATCCCCCAAATTGACTGGATAACTTTAATGGAGCACCAGTCAACATCTGTCTGCATGATTTTTTTCTCTTTTTTTGTGGAATTGACAAACTAATTCTAAAATTTATATAAGAACTAACAGAAGCTAAGACCCTCCTGAAGAAGACAAATGAGAGAGGAACTTGCCTGGGTATATGGTAAGACTTGTTTGAAACCATGTAATTAAATCACTTTAGATTGTTGCCGGTATAGACACATAAACTAATGGAAATAACAGAAAATTAAGCAATAGGACAGGCATTTATTTAAATAGTTTATGACGAAAACAACATTGAATATGTCTAAAAGAATATATTCATTTATATGACATGTTAAAATCAAATAAAATGTTAACGTATTAGAAAAGAATATATATATATGATCTTAAAGTATAAAAAGATACATAAATACAAATCAGAAATGGAAAGCTTGATAAAGCTAATTACATTTTTAAATTAAAAATCTGTTTACTAGAAATCATCATAAAGAAAGCGAAAAAGCTACAAATTGGAAAACTTATCCATGAAATTTAGCAACAATAAAAAGTGTTAGTATCTAGAATATATAAAGTATAGAAAATGAAACCACATATAAAAGTGAACAAAGATGTGGACAGACACCATGAAAACAGAAACATAAGTGTACTTTTTGAAAAAATGCTCATTCTCGTTAGTTATAAAGGAGATGCTCCCAAAATGGCATAAGAGAACAATTTGGTACACTTGAGATTAGTGATAAAAGAAGTCTAATAATACTGATTGCTGTTAAGGGTGTAGAGAAACAGCTCTCATATCTGGTTGATGGAATGTAAATTAATCCAACACATTGAAAATAAATTGGCATAACTTACTAAACTTCAAAAATCCTGAATTCAGCAATTCTATTCCTAGGAATATTTCCTAGAAAAACTTGTACATGTGTTCCAGGACACATTCAATAAGTGTGATTCCAGCAAAATTGATTTTACTAACAAAAACTTGTAAAATATCAAATTCCCATAAGCAGTAGAATGGATGCATTGTAGCATAGTCATTACACTAGAATCCCATACAGCAGAAAGAAAATAAACTACAGTATAAGAAATCAATGTGGATTAATTTCAAGATCCAAGATAATTGAAAACAGTAATTCATGAGGAAAATATATGTAGTATGATTCCACCCTTGTAATGGTATAAAACAGGCATAATAAACACAGGGATATGGTAATGGATGTTTCCATGTTACTCTCTTACCCTCTCCTTCCTCTTCCACCTTCCCCTCTGCCTAAACAAAGGGATATATTGGTGGGAATATCTGCGCAAAAAAACACAAAATTTAGAACAGTGGTCACTTCTGGAGGTTGGCTGAGGGACCAATAATGAAATACATGTAGGAAGGGACACATAGGCAGCTTCAAAGTTTCCGTAATGTTCTGTTTCTGAAGCTGGTTGAAGTATTAGTTCAGTTCAGTCACTCAGTCATGCCCGACTCTTTGTGACCCCATGAATCGCAGCACGCCAGGCTTCCCTGTTCATCACCATCTCCCAGAGTTCACTCAGACTCACGTCCATCGAGTCCGTGATGCCATCCAGCCATCTCATCCTGGGTCATCCCTTTCTCCTCCTGCCCCCAATCCCTCCCAGGATCAGCGTCTTTTCCAGTGAGTCAACTCTTCGCATGAGGGGGCCAAAGTACTGGAGCTTCAGCTTTAGCATCATTCCTTCCAAAGAAATCCCAGGGTTGATCTCCTTCAGAATGGACTGGTTGGATCTCCTTGCAGTCCAAGGGATTCTCAAGAGTCTTCTCCAACACCACAGTTCAAAAGCATCAATTCTTCAGCGCTCAGCCTTCTTCACGGTCCAACTCTTTATTTTCTTTGATTGATCCATCTATCTATCATCTATCTACATGCATTAGATCTATTTATATAGTGGCACAGATGGTAAATTATCTGCCTGCAACACAGGAGACCAAGGTTCGATCCCTGGGTCAGGAAGATCCTCTAGAGAAGGGAATGGCTTACCCACTCCAATATTTTTTGCCTGGAGAATTCCATGGACGGAGGAGCCTAGCGGGCTACAGTCCATGAGGTCACCAAGAGTCAGACATGACTGAGCTTGAGCAACTAACTAACTAACTAACTATATATATATTATATTTTACAGGAAAAATAAACAAAAATTGACTAGGAGTTTGCCAGCAAATGGGAAACAACATAAAGGAAAATCCAGAGGGAAACACCATGGACAAAAGTGTTAACGTGTGAAAAATGGATATAAAGGGATGTGCTTTTGAAGAATGACACCTAGTTCACATATTCAACTTTGAGGCTAGAGAAAGTTTCAGTCAACTAAAAAGCGGGTGACAGCATTGCTGCTCAGATCTGTGTCTTTTTGGAGGTAAGAAATTGCAGATGCAACTCCTTGTCTTGTTTCCCCCTGTGAGACATCTAGGCACATATTCGGTACAATCTACCTCCTGCCCTCAGGGGAAAGGAAACATCTGAAGAGGGCTTGGAAGCAGGTTGAGGTCCAGGCACCGTGGTTTGTTTGGGGGAAGACATGCAGCGAGATAAAGAACACCTAGCTCAGGTTGGCATTGATAATGGTCTCCAGTGCCTACTGGAACACTTGGCACGCACTGATGCTCAACAAATATTTAGGGGAATGAATAAAGGGAGATTTTGACAATGAGGAGTCCTGGGAACATGTCTCCTTTGCTAATGCTGCCTTTTTCTCGTTTCATTTTTTGGTTATTCTCGCCGTGGCTAGAGAAACTTGATAACTTTTTCCCCTTCCCTTTTCAGTAGCTGGTAGGGGTGGGAGGACTTGATGAAGTCCAAGACAAACTGTGAATGGCCTTGATTTCTAGTGGTCCTCGCAGAGTGCTGACAGACATCTGACATGGGAGCTAGATTGGAGATGCTGCTAGCTGGGGCCAGGAGCCAACTGTCTTTTCAGAGGAAATCTCCATAAATGGTAGTGAATTGAGTGTCTCCGTATGCCGACTCTGTGCTTTTTCTTTCCTCCTCTTCATCCCTCATTTCTCCAGCTCACATCTCCTTCCATCCTCTATCTACCTGATCATTTTCCTTTCCTTATGCTTCTTAAAAGAGCCCTTCACATCCTTTGTTTGGTTAATTTCTTCTTGGACTTCCCTCATGGCTCAGACAGTAAAGCCTCTGTCTACAAAGTGGGAGACCTGGGTTCGATCCCTGGATCGGGAAGATTCCCTGGAGAAGGAAATGGCGAGCCTTTGGACCAACACATCTTCTCATGGCCAGGAGGACACACAAGAAACTGGTTGAGGCAACATCAGTTGATTATAAATTTCATGCTTTTGAAAGTTCATTTTTTCCTATAAAAGTTTTTTTCATATAATTTCATATAGTTCATATTTTTTAATATAATTTATGCCTAGATTTAGTTTATTGTCATTTTTGAATTTTATTATAATTTTCCTTTAGCAGAATTATACTGTAAATTCACTATAAATGAAATGTGGAGAGGTATAAAAGAGAAAGAAGAGCTATAAACACCATCCAGGGATAATAGTCATTCCATGTAGTTTGGGGAATTCTATTCTAGTCTCTCTCTGATTTTTACTATTCATTTCTCCTTTGGAAGTTAAGGGTACCACTCATTTAATGTTCTTCCTTTCCAGGTTACAATGAAGTTTGGGAAGAAGCTCAAGAAGTAAATGTGGAGCTAATAATAATAATGCTGCTGTTGCTAAGTCGCTTCAGTCGTGTCCGACTCTGTGTGACCCCATAGATGGCGGCCCATAAGGCTCCTCCATCCCTGGAATTCTCCAGGCAAGAATACTGGAGTGGGTTGCCATTTCCTTCTCCACGAATATAATAGAGACTTAATAGTGGTTAATATGTAGGGGTCCTTTATAAGGCAGGATTGGAGAATGGATCTTAGCTCTGAAGTAGCCTGCCCATGGGACATGTGCCTTCAAGGCTACTGTGGGCAAAATTACATCAACTATACTCACACAGTTAGCAGCACGGGAAATAGTATCCGCCTCACAAAGAATGGACAGCTGAGGAAATGGGTGAATAGTGGTACCTTCAGCTCACCTATAGGAGGCTGACCCTCAGCCCATCTCCAGGTCTGTGTGACCCCATAGACGGCAGCCCACCAGGCTCCCCCATCCCTGGGATTTTCTAGGCAAGAATACTGGAGTGGGTTGCCATTTCCTTCTCCAGTGCATGAAAGTGAAAAGTCAAAGTGAAGTCGCTCAGTCATGTCCGACTCTTAGCGACCCCATGGACTGCAGCCCACCAGGCTCCTCCATCCATGGGAGTTTCCAGGCAAGAGTACTGGAGTGGGATGCCGTTGCCTTCTCCAATTCTTAGATTAAAAGCAGGTAAACCAAAGAGGAACCCATATCTTCTTCCAAATATTAACAGAGAAATAATATTCCAGAGAAAGATGACTGCTTATTCCTAAAGTTTGGTACAAAACTGTGTCCCCCACCGGTGTATATTCCCATTTGTATCAGGAAGAATCAAATCAGGAAAGTAGGCAGGGACTTCCCTGGTTGGGGCAGTGGTTCAGAATCCACCTTGCAGTGCAAGGGACACAAGTTCAATCCCTGGTCAAGGAACTAAAATCCCATATGCTGCAGAGCAATTCAGCCTGAGCGCTGCAACTACGGAGCCTCCACACCACAGCTAGAGAGTCTGTGGCCCCAGCGAAAGATCCCGTGAGACTCAAGGAAGACACAGTGAGCTGCAATTAAGACCCTAAGATGCAACACAGATAAATATTCTTTTTTAAACTAGGAAAGCAGAGAACATAATAGTCATTTTAACACAGAGATTTAATAGAGGGAATTGGAGAAGCAAAAAATAAAATTAACTAAATAAATGAGGTGATAAAAAAGTAACTGTAGGAAACAGGTACCAGAGTGAGAGACACAAAGAGAAAAGGCTGAGCTTAATCCCATCCTGCGGGCTCCAGCCAGCAGGTACTGGGGTATCAGGAGCTTGGAGAAGGAACTTAAAGATCTATGGCTTAGATCTCAAGAAGAGCAGGGCTGGCTGCAGCCAGTCTTTCTCAGGGTGCAGGATGAAACTGGCTCTGACTGCATTGGGGGGTGGAGGAAATACAGAAGCCAGATCCTTATCATTACTCGGGCGAGGGGTCACTGCTAGAGCGAAGCTAACGAGAAAAGTAAGTCATCCACAAGGAATAAGTGCCTACCCCTCCCAGACCAAGGCTGTTTCTAGAGCCTAATGGGAGGAGAAGTGGCTAAGGGGAGATGTGGCTTGGAAAATCCAGACCCCAGACTCACAGTTCAGGGTTTAGATGGACACCAGGGTTGGCGTTGCAGCCATTCTGCAGAGACAGGGTAGACCTCCACCCCAAATCTGGTTTTGATGTAGAGACTGATGCATGCCCACCTAGAAGGTATCAACAGGTTTTTTTTTTTAATTCACAGAATTAAGTTTTCTGGGGAGAGTAGAAGATGATCCTAGGCTGATCTGAAAATAAACTTCAAGGTGCAGACAAAGGGGACTGGCTTGGGCTGTTAATGTGGTCACAGGGTGGGCTGGAGTGAGGGCCCCGCTGTGTGGACAGGGGCTTGCACAGTTCGAATCCTCCACGGGCCCCAAGACAGAGAGTGCCAGACATTCTCATCAGTCTTCTCAGATGTGGAAGGGAAAGGGGCCCACCATGACCAAGCATCAACAAGTGGAGTCAGACTATTACATTCAGAAGACAGAGACTTTTCCTTCAGCAAAGGCTAAAAGTGCTCCTGCTGGCATTCTCCAAGAGAAGAAGGTCCGTGGGTAAAGGATGGAATGGGGGAAAGGGGAGATTCTCTCACTTGCCACCCTGAGTTCTAGCTGTGAGCTCTATCTTGAAACTTCCACTTCTTAATCTATTTGGAACACCTTGCCAGGGTATTCACTATTCTTATAAAACGACTTTTAACAGCTGCATGTTATTCTCTCTTTGGATATTTGGATAAACTATGCTTAATTGAACTGGAGAAGGGAATGGCAAACCACTTCAGTATTCTTGCCTTGAGAACCCCATGAACAGTGTGACTCCGAGAGCTGGTGATGGACAGGGAGGCCTGGCGTGCTGCAGTTCATAGGGTCGCAAAGAGTCAGGCACGACTGAGCGACTGAACTGAACTGATGCTTAATTGATAGGCATTTAACTTGTTTCTGGATGTCCTTATATTTTTGAAATATGTAGTCTATGCTGAGAAGTCACTACTCCAGTCCCCAAGGATTCACTGAGCCCTTATTAGGTGCTAGGCATAGGATAAAAAACAACCTCTGCTCTCTAGACAGAGGTGACCGCTCACAAACAGGGCAGTGCTGTTAATACCCAGAGGCAGATGAAGACAACCAGGTGAGACATAGGGCCACATTTTTTTCTTTGTATTTCATTTCAATTAAATGATAAAGCAGGAATACATTCTCATTCAAAACATTTCAACTCTATGAAAATACATAGGTGAAAAAGCATAAATATCATCTCATTTTTGCAACCCCAAGTACCTGTCCTTCTGAGCTTTTTTGTATGTATGACAAAAGTACATAGACACACACATAGACACAGAATGCACAGGATGTAATTATGGGTTCACATGATTTAGAGATTGCGTGGATATGAAGAGGATCAGAAAACAGAAAAATGGAGAGACAGGTGCATAGATTAGGCATAGTCCTGGCATTCAAGCTCTTTTCAGTTAATAGTATGTCTTAGAAATGTTCTCTTCTCTGTGAAGGCTGCACTGTTCTCACAGGAAGCATCCTTGAGGATTAATGCAATGTAGCCTTTTCTCCACTCTTAGGGTTAGTCTTTCCACTTTTAATAATTACAAAAATGCTACAATAGAAAAGAATATCTGTATGTGATTGTGAAAATAAATCTATGTAGTATGCTAAAAATAAAATTGTTGGAGAAAAGGATTGATGCAAGTTTTTAAAAATATATTTTCCTCTTAAAAAGAGTACTGATTTAAATTCTCTGCAAGTGTTCCTCTTTCAACATTATCTTGCCATGATTTGTTATTTTTTAATATTTTTAAATATTGCCATTCTAACGGGAAAAATCTCTGTGCAGTGTTATATTTTTAGCTCTTTAAACACATAGACTTATTGATGTTAAAGATCTTATTTACTTTTTTCTGTTCATAAGAAGATTTGATGCTTAAGGTATAGGATAATGGTATTTTATTTCTTTGACCTTCATATTAAGTCAGGCAGAAACTCTTTACCACTTTTTAAAGTAACATTTTGTCTCTAGAAAGAAAAAGCCAGTGACGTTAACTTTTCAAAAGAATTATTTATAAAACTTTAGAGCAATTTTTTAACTTGTCAAGTATAACACTACACACCCTTGAAGACAGGTCTACTGAGGAATGTGACTGATTATTAAGTTATTGAATAGTTACCTAAGATGGATTCAGTGCAGTTCAGTTCAGCCGCTCAGTCGTGTCTGACTCTTTGTGACCCCATGAACCGCAGCAAGCCAGGCCTCCCTGTCCATCACCAACTCCCGGAGTTCACTCAGACTCACGTCCATCGAGTTGGTGATGCCATCCAGCCATCTCATCATCTGTTGTCGCCTTCTCCTCCTGCCCTCAATCCTTCCCAGCATCAGAGTCTTTTCCAATGAGTCAACTCTTTGCATGAGGGGGCCAAAGTATTGGAGTTTCAGCTTTAGCATCATTCCTTCCAAAGAAATCCCAGGGCTGATCTCCGGAGGAACCAGATGAGATCTTACATTGATGACAATTAGATTTATATCGATGTCTATCTACCTTTTCCTAATAGTTCTCTTTGGTCTTTAAGGCAACTTGATACACACACAGTCTGCCTTCTTGATTTCTTCCTCAAGATGTGATTTTTATTTCCCAGATGAAGTTTTTGCTTCCTATTACAGACTTTCATAGGATTTTGATTCCTTAACAGAACATGACACTTACATGGTAATATCTTTCATTTCTGTTGCTTCTGCTAGAACATAAGCCAGGGCCATGTCTGATTTGTTCATCGCTGTATCCCTAGCACCTTTTTGGGTTTTTTTGGAGAATTGTAAATTCTCCAATCTGTGATGAGTCATTTACTTTTGTGAAAGGGAGCAGAACTCTCCCGTCTACAGAAGTGTTGCGGACCCTTGTTGTTGTTCAGTTGCTAAGTCATGTCTGACTCTTTTGCCACCCCATGGACTGTAGCCTGCGAGGCTCCTCTGTCCATGGGATTTCCCAGCCACGAATACTGGAGTGGTTGCCATTTCCTTCTCCAGGGGATCTTCTTGACCCAGGAGTCAAACCTGGGTCGCCTGTGCTAGCAGGTGGATTCTTTACCACTGATCCACTTGGGAGCTGTTTGTATATTTAATTTACAGTAAGTGAAGGTGAAAGAGACAGTTGCTAAGTTGTGTCAGATTCTTTGCGACCCCAAAACTCTACCCACAGTGTGGTGAGAAGCATAATTTCTAGATAACTCACTTTCTCATTTACGTGGGGCTTCTCAGGTGGCGCTAGTTGTTAAGAATCCACCTTTCAATGCAGGAGATGTAAGAGAGGTGGGTTCAATCCTTGGGTCAAGAAAATCCCCTGGTGGAGGGCATGGCAACCCACTCCAGTATTCTTGCCTGGAGAATCCCACGGACAGAGGAGACTGGCAGGCTATAGTCAACAGGGTCACAAAGAGTCACACACGACTGAAGTGACTTCACAAGCAGGCACGCAATTTATATAACTCATTCGTCACTTGATCTCCTGCCTGAACCCCCATCTTCCTCCCTTTCTGATTCCATGATTTTTGTATTTCCATGGAAGTCAAAGGCTTAACCAAATATCCAATAGACACCCAGCTCATTTCTCAGTGTCTCCTCTACCTCCTGAACTCCTTATTTTTCTGGTCTCTGATTCTCTGATAACATGAGAAACTCAGCCCTATCTTGAGGTTTCATAAAACCATATTCACAGAAGTCAGCTATTGACCCAGTAGAGTTTAAAGTTAGGGTTCATATGTGATTAATTCAAGTAGTGAAATGAAATATAGGAGTATCTTCATTTTAAAAATATTCTTCCAATGAAATAAAATATTCTTTCATACCACCAAAGACTTTCTCTCATCTTTTCTGAGCTTTCACTCTTTCCCTTCCCTTTCTCTAAAGAACCACAAATCCACTGCTCTTCCATTCTTTCCACGGGCTACTTTGCCTTTTTTCTCTGAAGTCCTAGAATTAGCCAACGTCAACACCCTTGGTACTTCAATTTCTATCACAGTCACATATTAAGGGACTTTTCCCTGATAAAAGAAAATTTACTCCCAAAGAGGAAAATGATGCTGGTTGCTACAACAATATGTTGCTTTACTAGTTACATATACATAATACACCTGGGAATGTCTTGCATAGGTGAATTTCAGTTTGCTTTCTGTAAATAAAGGAGCAGCACAGTAATTACTGCTCTCTCCTTCCATAAACAGGCACGACTATGTTATCATTCAGAGAAAGCAGAGCTGGTGCCTCTTGACCCTTTCAGAACACAGAGCATGGCTAAGACCCAGAAAAACATGACTTTAATATCACGGTAATTTGTGAGAAGCGTGGATTCAGAAGCATTCCACTGAGAGACTGCAAGAAAGGAAGCGTGGAAGAATGCAAGTGCAAAAGTCATTCATTTTCAAACCAGTAAGGACTAGTTCAGAATTAAAAAAAAAAAAATGATATGTATTATATCACAGCACATTTACGGGAATAACTTAGCTATCTTTCCTGAGCAATTGATGTAGGCAATTCAGGGTAAGGTTGACTTAAAAAAATAAATTGTGTTTAGATTCCATGGAAGTATAACATATGTATAGAAAAGTACACAAATCACAGATTAATAAATGTTCACAAATGGAGCACACATCTGCAACCAGGAGAAAAACAGAATATTGCCATTTCCATTCTCCTACGTCTCTCCAAGACTTCTACCGGGGTGACCACCCTCCTCACTGCTGATACGTTGTATAGGTTCCAATACATTCATTTTGTCTATTGTTGAACTTTACATTGATGGAATCATACATCAAGTACTTTTGGGGTCTGAGTGCCTTATCTCAACATTATATTTGTGGGATTCCTGCTACTAGTGTTGTTTACCATTATCATTATTTGATACTTTTAACTCTGCCGCAAATACCATTTATTGAATTGCAACATTGAATTCCTTCTGTCAGAATATTTTAGTTTAGCCTTTTTTTTTCTGTTGTTTGTATTTTTCAAAAAATAATTTTAAAAAGCCACAGAAAACATAAACTATCTATAATTCCAACACACGCACATATAATAATCTGTGCTGTTCAGGGAGTGTAACTGACTTCAGTTATGGTCAATTCTATAGGTTCTAAGTCTTAAATAATCTCCTCCTCTCCTCCCCTCTTTTCCTTCTCCTCCCCCACGTTACCTCCCCTCCTCCTCTTTTTTCTTCTCTGCTCTCTCTCTCCATCTCTCTCTCTGTCTCCCTGTCTCTCTCTCTTTCTCTCTCTCTCTCTCTCTCTCTCTCTCTCTCTCTCTCTCATGCATACACATCCCTCTTTGGTATGTTCTCTGATCAAGGATATCAAGTATTATTCCTGATGCAACCTAGATCTCCCTGTGACTGGGTAATTGGGAGCTAAAAGGTTCCTTCCTCCACCAGGGCCTTATAGATTGAAGAACAATTTTACTCTAGGAAGGAGATGTCATTATCAGACAGAGAGGGTTGACCAGTCACACTGGGTAGAAGGAAAATATGAATACCATGGTAGAGCATGCTTGGTGTATATTGTTCCTACCTATTATCTTAGCTTGCATCAGTACAACAATAACCCAATGAGCTAAAAACAGGGACTTTTAGTCATTTTCACTCCTGATATCTATATCTAAGGGATATCTCTTGTCTGATGCAAAATAGATTTTTAGCAAGATTTACAGAAAACAGAGAAGGTGATGGCACCCCACTCCAGTACTCTTGCCTGGAAAATCCCATGGACGTAGGAGCCTGGTAGGCTGCAGTCCATGGGGTCAGGAAGAGTCGGACGCGACTGAGTGACTTCCCTTTCACTTTTCACTTTCATGCATTGGAGAAGGAAATGGCAACCCACTCCAATGGAGAATCCCAGGGACAGGGGAGCCTGGTGTGCTGCTGTCTATGGGGTCACACAGAGCTGGACACGACTGAAGTGACTTAGCAGCAACTTAGCAGCACAGAAAACTTGAAATGACTTCCACTGAGTTGGCTAGGAAGTCAAGTATGGCCCCATTTACATCAAGAGAGAGAGAGAGGAGATAAGTTGTGTGCTGCTGGACCAAAGTCCAAAATAAATAGTCAACCCAGGGTCACTCCTCCAGCCTTGGCCCAAGAGGAAGCTCAGTGCAGGTACAGTCTCCTTAGAATGGACTTTGTGTACCTTGGCGACAATGTGCCAGCATAGGGGGAGACTGGGCTTGCCTGCTGGAGACATCGATCCAGGCTCTCCAACTGGCCGTCATGGTAATGGCACATGCCTGACTGCCTTATCTCACCACTGCCTACTCTCCCTAGAGGAAGGCAGGGTGAGAAGAAAGAATAATCAGAGTTTCTCTGATGTCTCTGTTTCTCTGATGTCTCTGTCTCTGCTACGGGCTGCGAGCCCGTAATTGACACCATTATTGCATCGGCTACTACTTGCCCACATTTCCAGAAACCCAGATGAAGCATTTCTTTTAATGGATGCTGATGTGCATCTTTTGGAGGCAGAGAACTGGTAAGATGCTGTTGCTCTTCAGTTGCTAAGCTGTGTCCAACTCTTGTGGCCCCATGGACTTCAGCACGTCAGGCTACAGACTCCTTTAATACAACGAGTGCTTGGCACTGCCTTTGAGACCGAACTCACTGTTTCCTGAGCATTTACAATAGAATGAAGGCCCTTGATGCTGTGTTAATTTGTTTTTTTGTAGCGTTCCCTCTGCAAACAGTAGGTTCTCATTAGTTATTTATTTTATACATAGCAATGTATATACGTCAATCCCAATCTCGCTGTCTACCCCACACACCCACTTCCGCCCTTGGCATCCATACATTTGTTCTCTACATGTCTATGCCTCTACTTCTGCTTTGTAAATAAAACCATCCATACCACTTTTCTAGATTCTGCACATATGTGTCAATATAGAATATTTGTTTTTCTCCTTCTGACTTACTTCACTTTGCATGGCAGTCTCTAGGTTTATCTAAGTCTCTGCAGATGACCTGCTTTTGTTCTTATTTGTGTCTTAATTTTAAGAATTGTGGGCTCATACTATATTTAAGGGATGTAGAATTCCCCATTCATTCATATATTTAATGT
Organism: Ovis aries; assembly: GCF_016772045.2. Lineage (NCBI taxonomy): Eukaryota > Metazoa > Chordata > Mammalia > Artiodactyla > Bovidae > Ovis > Ovis aries. Next base: position 8,230,342 of record NC_056055.1, on the reverse strand, counting down.
AATAAATAAATGATAGATAGTTGGATAGATAGATAGGGTCATGGTTACTTTTGTGTGTGGACTTGGCTAGGCCACAGTACCTAGATATTTGATCAAACATTATTCTAGATGTTTTTGTGAGGGTATTATTTAGATGAGATTGGTATTTAGATCAGTAGACTCTAAAGCAGATTACCCTCCATCATGTGGGTGGGCCTCATTTAATCAAGTGAAGACCTTCAGGAAGAAGACTGACCTTTCCCGAGAAAGAGAGAATTCTGCCAGGAGACTGACTGTGGACCAGAGCTGCAGCAGCAGTTCTTCCCCGGGTCTCTAGGTAACCAGCCTGCCCCGCAGGTTTTGGACCTCTCAGGTTCCCCAAGCACACAAGTCAGTTTCTTATAATTAATTTCTCTCTCTGTCTCTGTATCTTTCTCTTTGCCCCATTGGCTCTGTTTCTCTGGAGAACCTGGACAGGCAGACAGACAGATCAAGCTTACTGATTACGCAGCACTCACTGAAGCAGCCCATGGGAATCATTTCATCTCATCTTTCGAATATGCCCAAGAATTGGGGACTGAGATTAGTCTGACTTAACAGGTAAGAAACTGGAGTTCAGAAGATAAATCCCTTGTCCAAGTTCATCTTGATGGTTAGTGCAGACCTGCCTTCTCACTCCAGGAAGGGTACCTCCCTCCACACTCGAGGTTCACTGTTCTAGAGAGTCCCCTTGTGTTTGAGGGTCCCCTTGTGTCTTTGGCTCTCATCCATTGTCCTTTACATCTGCGGATCCTTCCTGCTCTCTCCGCGTGCATTCAGAGCAGCCCCTGCACACCAGCGGCATTTTTCCCAGCTGCAGCTCTGGCCCGGAGTCTGTTCACACAGGCTGGTGCTAATAGAGATCCCAGACGCTCCTGGCTTCACCAACAACATCAGAGGAGCAAGAATGCAAAGTAGAAGCAGGGAACAGTTGTCAGAGGAAAACGGGCTTCTTTCTTGAGTAGACCTTGCTTGACCCCTTGAGCAAGGGCAGAATGTGGGAACGTGGCTGCAAGAGACAAAACAGAGGCACCCCAAGCTGCCATGCAAACACAGGCGGGGATTCCACTGGAACCTCGGTATGTTTCTCCTCACCTCTCCCTTTAAATTCTTGCAAATTGTCCGCACTCGTTTCTTCATTCATTTATCTACTCATCTAATCAATATATACTTTGTGAACATGCATGAATATCAAATGCCACACTTGGTGTTGGAGAGATGATGGAGAATAGGAGAGGTCTCCCTGCAGTTGCTAGAGTCTATTTCTTTGATGAAAAAGACAGGTAAATAGCCAGGCAATTCCAGTACATTGTGGTTAAGTGTGAGGGAAGAAGAAAGCACCCGAGGAAAGCACAGGGAGGATGCAGAAACAAGTCTGTTCGTTGAGTTGGAAGGATTTCTGGAGGAGGTGATGTCTAACCCAAGACTGGAGCAAAGAATGGGAATTCTCCAGTAATGGTATGTGGAATGGAAAGGATTGTTTTCTGGATGAAGTAAAAATGTGCTAAGGTTGGAAGACTGGATTTGCACCTGATGGTTCCAAAGACTTTAAAGGTATTCACGACCTAGACTTAGGTGGGGTACTAGGAGTGCGGTGGCAGGGTATGAGTATCAGGAGACGAAGCAGGAGGAGAAAGTGCTTGGAGTCAGATTCTGTAACAAAGTGGACTAAGTGAAAGAAAGTGAAGTCGCTCAGTCATGCCTGACTCTTTGCCACCCCATGGACTGTGGCCCACCAGGCTCCTCCATCCATGGAATTTTGTAGGCAAGAGGACTGGAGTGGGTTGCCATTTCCTTCTCCAGGGGAGAAGTGGGCTAAAGAAAGCAATAAGGAGAACAGAGGGGAGATGACAGAAAGCATGATCTGAACACAGTTAGCTTTTATCACCTGCAGCTCCTGGTGTGAGTCCGGGTTCTGTCCTTCCCTCCCAGGCACAGTGTGTTCTGGAGCACATGCTCCTCCCCCATCAAAGGGGAGTAGCCCTGCCCTGGTGACCTCTGGGATGGTGATGAGGAGCAAGTCAACAGTGGCTGGAAAGTGATGGTGCACTCCTTGAGCAGCTCTGTCCTTGCAGGTCTCCAGCACAGGATGGAGATACTGATCAGTGCCCCACGTTCTGGGGGTGGGCAGGCTATTCCAGAAGCCAAGAGGTTCTTCCACTTTGGTGTTTCCCACAGCCTGGAAGATAACCTCTGACTCTAACCCAGTGAGCAAGGCCAGTAGCCGCTGTTCTTTCTACTCATGAACCCTATGCTTTGGCCATACAAAATTCCCAAGCTAGTGTGCCAGAAATAAAACAAAGCAAACAAGCAGAGTAGAATTAAACCCTCCACTAGTCTAAAAGTTTGATTCCCCCCAACAATACAAGGTTAATGCAAAAGTCTTGAGACCTGGATCTGATTTTCAGATGGAAAACTACTCACCACCCAAACTCCTCCCTTTTGAAAATTTTCCTGAGTCCATCTGCACTTATTTTCAGGCCTCTCTCCTTGGGAAGGTTTTCCTGACATTGGTACAGCCATCGCTGGGGTCTCTCCTTACATGCCCACAGCAAACTGCACCTTCAGTATCATTTTAACCTCTACTAATTGCTTCTCAGATGCAAAGTTAAAAAAAGGTCACATATGTGACCCTCAGTTCCCTGTTTGATTTATTGCTGCATACTACTCCATTATATTGGGTTAGCCAAAACGTTGGGTTTTTCCATAAGATGTTATCACAACACAGTATTACTTCATTATTACACAGATTTGATTTTTTAGAATACCCTTTCCCAAAGACTTATTTTCCCCAAAATAAGCAAACAATAACAGCAACAGGTAAGCCTGGCATGTTGTAATCCATGGGGTCACAAAGAGTCAGACATGGTTTAACAACTGAACAACAGCAACAGCAAACAAACAAAATTTGGGCTTATAAAATCCAGATTGAAAGTCAGTTTAGCTTCTGAAATAAAGTACATGTACTCATTTGCAAAGCAGAAATGGAAACACATACACAGAGAACAAATGTATGGATACCAACGGGGAAATGGGCATGGGATGAACGGAGAGATTGGAATTGACATATATACGCTATTGATACTATGAATAAAATAGACAACTAATGAGAAAAATACGACATTGTAAATCAAGTATACTTCCATACATTAAAAAAAAAAATTAGAGGAGTGGCATCAAATAGGAACTTTTTTGTTTGTAGAGCTGCTGAATCTTTCCTTTGGGAGATCCCTAATCTCTACTCTGACAGGCGATCCTGGACTAATCTCATGAGGCCTCACTTGTCCAAACTCTGTGCCACCTGCTACGATTCTTCCAAGAAGAACATGCTCTCATCCTCTGAACTAAGCCAGGCCAAGAGGCCCCAGTGGCTGGCTCTCCGTTTGAAAACCCTCATGCTAAGTTCATTCAAGTACATGCTCAGCCCTTCTCAGGTTATCAGCTATGCATAAAAATTCTCGTCAAATTGAGTATGAAATCTGATATTTCACCACTTTAGAATCCCCATGCCCTTTTCCTGGGAATCAGCTTAAGAGGAAAGGGAGTTTTTTCATGTACATAGGATCAGATTATCCTTCCCCATTTGTTGAAGCTTCACACTCATCCTTCCAAGAGATGCTCTTTAGTTTCCAATTCTGTTTTGTGATGGCAAAAGAAGGGGGGTGGCAGAGGATGAGATGGTTGGATGGCATCACAGACTCAATGGACATGAATCTGAGCACACTCCAGGAGATAGTGAGGGACAAGGAAGCCTGGCGTGCTGCAGTTCATGGAGTCACAAAGAGTCAGACACAACTCAGTGACCGGACAGCAGCAACAGCAGTCTCAGTAAGTCAAGAGTGATTGCCCTTTCCAGTCAATTGATCCCGATGTATCTATACATGCACCCATACCTCCACGGTGCCTACTCTGCTCATCACTCCCTGTAAGAGAGACCACCCTTGGCAAATTGAAATGGACTCCTGGGAGATATTTTGCTAGTGAAAAGAAGGGAAAACAGAAATGTAACCTCTGGCACATATCCTAACAAAACAAAACTTAGGATTCTCTATTGCAGTTATCTAGTTTCTTGCCAGGGTGTGCCACTAGATTGCGGAACTATATCTCATGTACAGCCACAAGGTATTGCTTCTTATTTTTAGTCTTTTCCATAATTTCTAATATAGATCCTAAGGCAGAGTTGGACTCCAGTATTATTTAATGAAAGGAAAAAGAGTAAATTAGTGCATGATGCCCTGCTAGAATCCTTTCAAAATGAGGATGAGCCTTTTATTTGTGGCCGCAATAATTGTATTTCTGAAAAAGACATTTGTATTTTCCTTTGGTAGATCTGTTTTTATGAAGCCTGGATTTGTGGCTGTCTTCTACCGAGATGCCATAAACCCAGGCTTGCCTAACAACAATGCAGATGGAAGTGCTGTGCGCAAAGTCTTTTACAAAGTCCCAAGATGGAAAGACCCACCAGGAAGAAAAGTTGCAGTCTCCTCTTTAATAATACCAGATACGAGTGGTATCAGGATCTCTCACACGTATGTACCTACTTGTCAACAAGTGAGTTTGTGTGTGAACATGGGGTTTATGGGTTCTGGCTCCAGCTCTGCTGTCAACTCACTGGATAACCTTGAATAAATCTCTTTCTCTCTCTGAGCCTCAGTCTCCCCTTCTCTAACAAACAGGGGCTTGTATATATCATCTCCTTGCTCACTCAAAACATTGTATTTAATTCCCTGAAGCTCTTCTGGTTTCCACATCTATAGTTAGGGGTGACCTTGTTCTGGCTCACAGGTCTCTACCTTCATCATTTACCCCCAGGTGACAACTTGGCCAGGAGAGACTTGCTCACGGTATCCCAGCGCATAGTCTCCCAAGAGAAGTGCAGTTATCCGGCGCTGAGCAGCTGGAGCTTTCAAAATCCTCAATTGTGGCTGTTTACTGCTCCCTGGTGGTACAAGGAAGATTCTGCAGATGCCTAAAGGAAATGTTCCTCTGAAATGTAGATCTCACTCTTTATTTTATTGGAAGGCTTAATGAGCAAAATATGTAACATGCCACACAATGCCTGCTACCAAATAGCTATTGAATGAAGTCATGTTCACTTGTCCCTTCCAAAGGAAACTGGCTTCATATTGTTGTGTTTAGAAGATCCTTTAAAATATTAGAGTTGTAGAACAGGAATTTAGAGCATATAAGAACAACAACAAAACATCAGAAGTAAATGATGGGTATGTATTAAGCAAAATCAATATATTAAAAGTGATCAAAGTAGAGAAGAAGCAAAGCAACTCTGAAAAGAATATTCATTTATTTATTTTTCATTCATAGTTCATGGAGGTGGCAGGAATAGGGAAAGTCTAACATTTATTAGCTTCTATATGTTCCATTATTGAAAAGCAGAGACATTACTTTGCAAATAAAGGTCTGTCTAGTCAAGGGTATGGTCTTCCCAGTGGTCATGTATGGATGTGAGAGTTGGACTGTAAAGAAAGCTGAGCGCTAAAGAATTGATGCTTTTGAACTGTGGTGTTGGAGAAGACTCTTGAGAGTCCCTTGGACTGTAAGGAGATCCAACCAGTCCATCCTAAAGGAAATCAGTCCCAAATATTCATTGGAAGGACTGATGCTGAAGCTGAAACTCCAATACTTTGGCCACCTGATGCGAAGAGCTGACTCATTGGAAAAGACCTTGATGCTGAGAAAGATTGAGGGTAGGAAGAGAAGGGGACGACCGAAGATGAGATGGTTGGATGGCATCACTGACTTAATGGATATGGGTTTGGGTGAACTCCAGGAGTTGGTGATGGACAGGGAGGCCTGGCCTGCTGCAGTCCATGGGGTCGCAAAGAGTCGGACACGACTGAGCGACTGAACTGAAAAACTGATAGGTCCCATGTTTTTATAAGTTTTGTTACATTTGATGCACAGAAAAACTGAATGATGTGGGAGTTAGCAGCCTGATTCTACACAGGAGGGGACTGAGCCTCAGAGAGGCAAGTGACTCTCTGAATGTCCATGGGTAACATAGGGCCATCATCTAGAACTTATCTAGTTCTGTGCTGTTTCAACCATGGTTTCTCCAAATAGATCACCCAGGTGTCTCAGGGTTTTAAACTTATTTCATTCTTCTACCCCTTTTACAAGTGGGGAAACTGAGACTTAAGAGAGATGCTACAGCAGCAGTGTGCTGGTGAGGGTTTAAAACCAGCTCAGGGTGGTGGTAGTGGTGTCAGTTTAACTTTATAGTATTTGCTCTATAAATTATAGCATTTGCTGTACAAATTATAAATACTATAATATATTTGAAAGAAAGTGAAAGTCGCTCCATCGTGTCTGACTCTTTGTGACCCCCTGGACTGTAGTCCGCGGAATTCTCCAGGTCAGAATACTGAAGTGGGCAGCCTTTCTCTTCTCCAGGGGATCTTTCCAACCCGGGGATGGAATCCTTGTCTCCCGTATTGCAGGCAGATTCTTTACCAGCTGAGCCACGTGGGCAGCCCGTAATTTATATAGTTTTCTATAACTTACATGGTCTATTTCATTGAACATGGGTTGGGAGGAAATGTGCACAGCCTAGCTAACCACTGACCTCATGTCTCACAGTGACATCTCACAAGTTTACATTGAGCACCAACATGTCTGAGACTGATGTGAATGAGAGCTGAAGTGCCTGGGTCTAACTCCAGCCTTCTTCTTTCTTGTCTGGACAATATAACCTGAGAATTGAGCATGTCATTTTGCTAATGATCTCACCAGTTAACCATGCTCAGTTCTGATTCCTCCCTTACCCTACTGGCTCCTTGACATGAGGAGATTAAGCATCAAGGTGAAATACCAAGACATTCATCAGTGTGAAATGAGTGGCCATCAATCTGAAGAAACAGGCCTCCATGCAGAGAGGGGGTGACAACCTGATGGTGTGGCTCCAAACAGCAACAGTCAGATCTCGACCATATGTTTTATCGCAGTGAATGGTATGCTCCATGGAAGCAGAATGCTTGTCTTTTTTATATGCATTGCTTCCCCAGCTGATAGCACAATGGACTGTTCCACGACAGCTACTGAGCCACTACTTGTACAATGCCTCTGCCTCTGGCCATTGTGTTAAGACTTCACTGTAAGGGGAAATCTCACAGAGGGTATCAGTACTCTGTGGTTTTGCATAGGTCACTTGAACTCTCTGGACATCAGCTTTTCTACTTTTAAAAAGAAGAAAATATTAGCTACTGTGAGAGTTTGTTGTAGGATTAGAGTAACAAGCTGTATATCCAGTGTTACACAGTAGGCAATCAACAAAGAGTAATTCTTCTTCTTGTTGTTTTTGTTAGACTTCTCAGTTTTTTAAGATACTCTTGAAGCAGGATTTCTGAGAAAAGTACAGGCTGATTATAATACTTTATATATGTTGTGTGGACAATTTTACATCATGTATCTCAGCTGATACTCATAACCTTTATTCATGATAGATATCAAATACCTTATTTTATAGATGAAAAAGAAATGAAACTTGTTCAGTCAGTAGCTTCTGGGCGTTTTCCCACCAAATAGCTTCTCTACTTGGATAATTTTTCTGTGGTGTGCTTTAAAGCCACACTTCATTGTCCTGTTCTCCATGAAGGATTGTCCATTTCCTCTTTCCAAAGCAAACTTTGCCATTCCTCTCTCCATGCTCCCATTGCATGGGATAACTGGATCTGCCATAGTAGCTTTCAGCGGTCATTCATTGTTCCATTTATTTAAAAACTTTTTCTTGACTGGCTGCTAACTATCAGGAATACTGCTCAGTTTAAGGTTTTGGCAGGCGAAACAGGTAAGCAACTAAGAAAGTAAGTGGTAGTTGCTCAGTTGTGTCCGACTCTGCAACCCTAAGGACCATAGGTAGCCACCAGGCTCCTGTGTCTGTGGGAGTCTCCAGGCAAGAATACTGGAGTGGGTTGTCATTCCCTCCTCTGGGGGGTTTTCCCAACCCAAGGATGAAACCTGGGACTCCTGCATTGCAGGTGGATTCTTTACCATCTGAGCCATCAGGGAAACAGATAAGAGTTCTTGCCAAACAGAGCTCAGACCTAGTGAAAGAGACAGACATTAATAGAAAACCATAAACATGACATCGGCTTCCTTGATGGTTCAGTGGGTATAGAATCTACTTGCAATGCAGGGGACACAGGAAACACAGGTTCAATCCTTGAGAAGATTCCCTGGAGAAGGAAATGGTAACCTGCTCCAGTATTCTTGCCTGGAAAACCCCATGGACAGAGGAGCCTGGCAGGCTACAGTCCATGGGGTCAGAAAGAGTCAGACATGACTAAGAACGCAGGCACAGCATATATATATAAAACCAAGATGTTGGGGTGAGATAGTAGAGGGTCACTTTAGAGTAGATTGATTTTAAGCAGAAGCAACATAGCATCATACATGATCTTCTGTGTCACTTTAAGCATCTCATGTTTTTATTCTAGCAATGATAGGAATCCCCAAAATAGCTTGAGAAGAATGGATTAATCAGAATTTTGTTTTAAAATATCAGTGTCTCATTTTTAGAGAATTCTCCATACTACTTGAAGTCAGAGCATCTAGCATTGTGGATGGCATAATAATAGGGCTGTTGCTGAAATAATGAAGTAGGCATATATATATATATATACATACACATATATATGTATCAGTTCAGTTCAGTTCAGTCGCTCAGTCATGTCCGACTCTTTGCGACCCCATGAATCGCAGCACGCCAGGCCTCCCTGTCCATCACCAACTCCCAGAGTTCACTCAGACTTGCGTCCATCGAGTCCGTGATGCCATCCAGCCATCTCATCCTCGGTCGTCCCCTTCTTCTCCTGTCCCCAATCCCTCTCAGCATCAGAGTCTTTTCCAATGAGTCAACTCTTCACATGAGGTGGCCAAAGTACTGGAGTTTCAGCTTTAGCATCATTCCTTCCAAAGAAATCCCAGGGCTGATCTCCTTCAGAATATGTATATACATGTTCAATATATACAAACCCATATATATATATGTATATATATACACACACACACACATATATAATGCTTATACATATTCAATAATCCTGTGAATGATTCACTCAAATAGCCATTGCTATGTTAATTGAGAGGTTAGAAAACTAGAATACAGAGAGATGGTATCACTTGATATTGTTGGCAGCTGAGTAAGCCAGGATGCAAGCTTGTGTAGAATATTCTTTAGGGTCTACATTTTCCCCACAACTATATGCTCTGACTCTCATTATGCCCCGTGGCCTCTCGTGGAAGTTGTTCAACAATGCAGACTCTGAGTCAATGAGCGTTTTTACCTAGTAGCCTGCCTCTCCCACTTTTTTAAGCTCTGGATGCTCTCTTGACAGCTCTCCTGACACCATAATCGTCCTCCCTGTTCAGGCACCCCCCTGTCTCGTTGCCGCATCTGCCTCTGGCCCCAGTGGACAGCCTTCTGCCCATCATCCATTCCAAAGCCAGACCCCAGAGCTTGACCATCCCTCAGTGTCCCTGGCTCCTGCTTAACTCACCTGTAAGCCAACCTGGGTCAAACAGCATTGGACCGTCATGTCCCTCATCTGGAAATCAGAATCAACCTACTTCAGGGTCTTAGAAGTGGGTCCCAATATTTATAGGGAAATCTATCCTATGGTGTTTTCCTTTCTTTTCAGGTTTATTGTGATATAATTGATTTGAAACACATGTTGCAAAATAATCATCATTATAGTATTAACTAATACCTCCAACATATCACATAATCACCATTTTTTTTTTTTTTTTGGTGAGACCATCTAAGATGTACTCTACAAACAACTTTAAAATATATAATACTGTATTACTAAATGTAATCATCATGCAGTACATTACATTCCCAGAATTTACTCACTATTTGACTGGGAGTTTGTACCCTGTGGCCAAAATCTTTCCATTTCTCCCACCTCCAGCCCTTGCTGACCACCATTCTACTCTCTGTTTCTATGAATTTGGCTTTTTTTATATTTGACAGACAAATGACGGTATACGGTATTAATCCTATAGTATTTTGAACTCCGTGTTTTCTATGACTTTGTGTAAGCTCATGTAATAAGACTTGCTTTGGTTTTTAGTAAGAGAAACTGAAAATCACATGTCACAGATAAGTCAGGAAGTGTGTTCTTCCTATTCTAATAATATAATGGGATATATGTAATATATAGGGCTTCCTGGGTGGTGCTAGTGGTAAAGAACCCAGCTGTCAAGTCAGAGACAGACTTGCATTTGATCCCTGGGTCTACAAGATCCTCTGGAGGAGGACATAGGAAGCCCACCTCAGTACTCTTGCCTGGAGAACCTCATGGACACAGGAGCCTGGTGGGCTACAGTCCATACAGTTGCAAAGAGTTGGCCATGACTGAAGCAACTTAGCATGCATGTAATATATTACAACAACAACAACAACAAATCTGGAAGTCAGCAATCGAGGGCTTCTATAGCTATTTTGAGATGCCAATAGGAATACAGGCTGCTTCTGTCTTTTTCCCCAGCCCTTCTTTATCACATTATGCCGCTGAAATGGCTGAACCACTTTCAGTAATATAATCGTGACCTAGACAAAGAGGGAAAGAGCATGAATAAAAGGTACATGCTGGCTGAGTGGGCTCCTTTTAAATCACGTGTGCGTGCTCAGTTACTCAGTTGTGTCTGATTCTTCATGACCCCATGGACTATATAGCCTGCCAGGCTCCTCTGTCCGTGGGTTTCTCCAGGCAAGAATACTGGAGTGGGCTGCCATGTCTTTCTTTAGGGGATCTTTTCAACCCAAGGATCGAACCCACGTCTCTTGCACTGGCAGATGGATTCTTTACCACTGAGCCACTCGGGAAGAGCCGCCTTTTAAAGACCGTCCTCCAAAACCCTACCAAATATTCTGCTTATGTCTGGTTGGCTAGAATCTAGTCACATGGCTACTCCCTGTTAATGGTTTTAGTTGAATTGTTGATATCTTCACACCAAAGCCATCGTTTACTGAATGTCAGTGATATCAATGTCCTCCCTCTGTATTATTTCATTTACCCCTTGGAATAGACCTTTTAAAAGTATGAATTGTAGGTATAAAGTCACATTTTAAATGACTTTGGAGATCCCTGTGATCCCCCTCTGGGTGGAAATACTTTCTGCACTCATAGCATTTACCAGGCACTTTGTTTTGTGAAGGCGCAGCCTCCTTGAAGCCTAATATTTGTATGAGCTAGAGATCACTTGTTATTCCCATTTTCCAAATAATAACAACTGAGGCTTATGAGATCAAGTCACTTGATTAAGGGCACATGGCTGATATATGGCATTTCCAGCATTCCAACCTGAGTCAGTCTGACTCTGAAGCTCATGGAGTTTTCCATTCTGATGTGTTGCCACATTTGAAACTGTCTAGCTAAGGAGGAAGGGCATCCTTGAAGCACACCAGAATAATTTCTCCCCAGCATCCCCACAGGCCCCGTCCCGACTGAAAAATGCCTATACACATCTTGTATCACTGCTTTCCATCAATTCTGACCCCCATGGTTTCCCCAGAGCTGTTCCCAAGGTCCCCAAAGGACTGAAAATATCATTTCTCCAGACAAATTGGAAACAAGTTAAAGGACGGCAGAGGGATGGATGGGAAGATTGAGCCAAGGTAAAAAAAAAAATAACATTCCAAACAATTTTCATTTGGCACACAGTGATTTTTCCTTGGGCATTTTTCCTTTTCCAGTTTTGTAATTCATGTTTATTTTCAGTGAAACTCACTCCATCTGTATCTGATTCATTCACACTTAATTCATCAGCAGACAGTTTTGTCAGAGAAAAAAGATTCCGATGTGCCCCTAGCATTTGACTATGGAATCGGGGTCTGTCGGGAATGCCAGGGCGAGGTGGCCTGTGGGAAACTGCAGAGCAGCAGGTGAAGCGGCTTCAGGCTTCTGCCACTGTGCACAGGCCTCTGCTGTTTCCTCTTTGTTTTAGGCAGCTCTGGTGGTCTTCCCAATGATTTTCTAATAGGGATTAGGCACAGATCTTTCCCACTCTGCTGGCTCCATTTCAGCTGCCCATAAACACACTCACATTTCTCTCATTCTAAAACACAAAAGAGCTAAGTCACCTCTCAACGAAAGGATCACAAACCACAATTTCCTTTCCCACCCCCATTCATCCTCAAACACATTTCCACACCAGCATCTCAGAAGTTCGCACTCTGCGTTCATCACCTCTGCTTTAGTCCTCATGCCGCCATCGTGGACCTCCTCCTCCGGTACCCGACCGAGACTTTGTAATGAGAGTCAGCTTTCAGTTGCCAAGTCCAACGGTTAACGTTCTGTTACTATGTGATTAGTGTCTTGGTTGCATTGGAAGCTGTTGATATTTCTCCCCTTCCTTACTTTGCTCCATTGGCGTCATTCCACCCCTCCTCTTCTTTATTCCCTTGTTTTTAGTCTCATATGTCTCCATTCTTCTTTATTCATTAAAAAAAAAAAAAATTATGCACCATGACCCCTAAGTCTTGACTGAAGGTTCTAGAACCAGAATGCCTGGGTCCAAAGCCCACTGTGCCATTTCCAAATGTGTGACCTTGGGCAAGTTTCTCAGTCCTCTCTGTGTCTCAACTGAAAACAAGGGAAAGTTATAAATTCTTGCCTCATATGGTTCGAAAGGGATTAAATTAATTCATTACTTATAAACTTCTTTAAACAGCACCTAATATCATATTAATAACTACTCAATAGATTTTAACTGAGAGGACCAGTGCTAAACACAATCTAATAATCTGTAAAAGCGTATATAATAGGGTTGATGATAGATGGGGATGTACTCTCGTAAAATCATTGTGATTATTTTTAAATTATGTTGGGGACTTCCCTGGTGTTCCAGTGGTTAAGAAGCCACCTGCCAATGCAGGGTATGCAGGTTCGATCTCTGCTCTGGGAACTAAAATCCCACATGACACGGGGCAACTAAGCCCGTGTGCACCACAACTACTGAAGCCCCGGAGCCCAGGCTCTGCAACAAGAGAAGCCGCTGCAGTGGGAAGGCTGCTCACCGTTACTAGAGAGCCCACGTGCTGCAGTCCAGAGCAGCCAAAGATAGACACAATGATGCTGGGTGCATACCCTAGTCTACAGGATACTATGTCCAAACCTATGGATGGAAAACAAGTCCATATGGTTTTACTAATGTATATACACGTAAAGATAGAATGAATGTGAAGGTGAAGTTGCTCAGTCGTGTCCGGCTCTTTGCGACCACATGGACTGTAGCCTGCCAGGCTCCTCCGTCCATGGGATTTTCCAGGCAAGAGTACTGGAGTGGGGTGCCATTTCCTTCTCCAGGGGATCTTCCCGACCCAGGGGTTGAACCCAGGTCTCCTGCATTGTAGGCAGATACTTTACCCTCTGAGCCACCAGGGAAAGAAGGTATATATACACGTAAAGATAGAAAGTGAGGTTAAATCTTTGCCTCAGGTTCCTTTCAATATTTATATGACCATTCCAGCTTTCTTGTAATTAATGTTGGTAAGTTATACATTTTTCCCATTACTTTTTCCTTTTGTTGTTAATAATATTATTTTACTATGTTTTTTTCATGTGGGGACTATTTAATGACATCCTCTCCCTTATGATAAAGAGAATTTGTGTGCCTGTATTTTTCTTAATGAATCCTTGAGGAGATTTATCAATGTTTTGCAATTTTCTAGAAAGCTATATGTGGCTTTATTAATTTTCTCTGTTGTTTTTCTATTTTATTGGCTTATGACCTTAATTTCATATACTTTTTTCATTTACTAATTTTACATAAATAAACTCAACCACTTACGTGAAAGGGGAAAAAAAGAATCTTTTAAAAAATACATAACTTAGTAAAGCACTGATACAAGAAGAAGTAGAAATCTAAAGAGCTCTGTATCTTTTTTTCATGGAAAGGCATTTTATTTTAAATATAGCAGTGTGTACATGTCAGTTCCAACCTCCCAGTCTATTGGTCCCCTTTCCCCTGCGCCCCTGGTAACCATACGTTTGTTCTCTAAGTCTGTGAGTCTGTTCCTGTTTTGTAAATAAGTTCATTCATTTCTATTTTTTCAGATTCTGCATATAAGTGATATCATATGATATGTGACTTTCTCTGAATACTTTACTTAGGATGATGATCTCCAGTTCCGTCCATGTTGCTGCAAATGGCATTATTTCATTCCTTTTTATGGCTGAGTAATAAGCAGAGACATTACACTGCTGACAAAGATCCGACTAGTCAAAGCTATGGTTTTCCCAGTGGTCATGTGTGGATGTGAGAGCTGGGCCATAAAGAAAGCTGAGCGCCAAAGAATTGATGCTTTTGAACTGTGGTGCTGGAGAAGACCCTTGTGAGTCCTTTGGACTGCAAGGAGATCCAACCAGTCCATCCTAAAGGAGATCAGTCTTGGGTATTCATTGGAAGGACTGATGGTGAAGTTGAATCTCCAATACTTTGGCCACCTGATGTGAAGATCTGACTCATTTGAAAAGACCCTGATGCTGGGAAAGATTGAAGGCAGGGGGAGAATGGATGACAGAGGATGAGATGGTTGGATGGCATCACTGACTCGAGATGGTTAGATGGCATCACCGACTCGATGGATATAAGTCTGAGCAAACTCTGGGAATTGATGGTGGACAGGGAAGCCTGGTATATTGCAGTCCGTGGGGTCACAGAGAGTTGGACACCACTGAGAGACTGAACTGAACTGAATATTCCATTGTACCCCTTCTTCCATATCCATTCATTTTTTGATATACATTTAGGTTGCTTCCATGCCTCGGCTAGTGTAAACAGTGCAGCAGTGAACACTGGGGTGCATGTATCTTTCTGAGCCGTGTTTTTCCCTGGATATATGTCCAGGAGTCATATGGCACTAGTGGTAGAGAACACACCTGCCAATTCAGGAGACATAAGAGATGTGGGTTCAATCCTTGGGTCAAGAAGATCCGATGGAGAGGGCCATGGCAACCCATGCCAATATTCTTGCCTGGAGAATCCCAAGGACAGAGGAGACTGGCAGGCTACAGTCCATAGGGTCGCACAGAGTGGGACATGACTGAAGTAATTTAGCATTCATGGCAGATCTATTTTTAGTTTATTTAAGAACCTCCATCCATTCCTATAAATTCTCCTCCATATATTCCCATAAATTCTCCTATCACCAGTGTAGGAAGTTTCCCTTTTCCCCACACCCTTTCCAGTATTTATTATTCACAGGTTTTTTGGTGTTGGTCATCCTGACTGGTGTGAGATAACACCTCATTGTAGCTTAGATTTGGACTTCTTTAGTAATTAGTGATTTAAGCATCTTTTCATGTGCCTCTAGGCCATCTGAATGTCTTCTATGGAGAAATGTCTCTTTAGGTCTTCTGCCAAATTATGATTGGGTGTTTTATTTTGTTTTGATATTGAGTTGCATGAACTGTTTATAAATTTTGGAAATTAATCCCTTGTCAGTTGCATTATTTGCAACTAAATAGTTATTTTTTTTAATGTGGTTTTGTAAGTGTGCCCCTCACCTAACCAGAGCTATCAATATCATACCTTACTGTATTAAAATGAAAATGTTTTATCCTCACCTCAAAACTAGTGAACCAGAAACTGTGAAAACAATGTTCAACAGTTGTTTTTAAAGCCCTCCAGGAATGAACCTAGGAGAAACATCCAAAACAAAATGTTACCAAGTTAAATCTAAAACTCATAAAAAGGATTGAGAGAACTCCGTCCCAAGTAAAATAGGTCACTTTCATATTTAAAAAACCAAGCAATGAAACTAATTACCTTGTTAATATACATTAATATGCATAAAATATATTAATATATAACATATATCAATTACACTAAGTAAAAGAGAAAACTAATAATATCTTGTATGTCAAGTTCCTTCAGTCGTATCTGACTCTCCGCAAACCTATGGCCTGTAGCTCGCCAGGCTCATCTGTCCATGGGATTCTCCAGGCAAGAATACTGGAGTGGGTTGCCGTGCCCTCCTCCAGGGGATCTTCCCAACCCAGGGAGAGAACCCACATCTCTTATGTCTCCTGAATCTGCAGATGGGTTCTTCACCACTAGTGCCATCTGGGAAACCCACTAATATCTTAGTAAGTTCAAAAAAACTATTTTGAACAATTTAATATCTATGCATGATAAAAACCTTTTAACAAGCTAGGAATAGAACACACCTTTATCAACATGTTAAAGGCATCTCCAATAGCAGTAGTAACAAAGGACAGACTGTGAATAGCCTATAAGCACATGGAAGTTCTTAGCACCACTAATCGTCAGGGAAATAAATACACTCGTGAACCACAATGAGATGCCACTAAGAGAACAGTAACGTAAACACTGGTGAGGTTGGGAGAACCATACTCTAAAATGTTTCTGGCGGGAGTGTAAAATTGCACAGCTACTTTGGGACAATGTTTTGATATTTTCTTATAACAAACCTCTGCTGTGTGACCTGGCAATTCTAAGTGTTTAGCCAAAGGAAATGAAATCTGTTTTTTACAAAATGACCTGCAAAAAAAAAAAAATGTTCATAGTAACCTTATTCATAATAGTCTAAAACTGAAATGGATAAGCAAACAGTGGTATATTCACATAACGGAATAATATTAAGTAATAACACCAGCACCTTACTTGTATATTCAGTAACATGGTTGGATTATACAGACATTATGCTGAGCACAGAGGCCAGACACAACAGAGAAGGCCCTGTTACACGCGATTCCATTTATAGGAATTCCTACCATAGACAAAACTAATCTAAGCTGAAGAAAAATCCAGAATAGCTGTGCCTCTGGGGGACAGTTAAACTGGGAAGAGACTGAAGGGAAAATTCTAGGTTGACAGTTAAACTCTATAGACAGGTATGTAGGTTGCATGCTTGGCTGCATTTGTCAAAACTAATGGAATTGTAACTTAAGATTGTGCATCTCCTAGAATTCAGTTTTATCTTAAAAAATGTGTGTTAAGGAAAAAAATCTGTATGCTTCTTGAATTGACAGCCAAACTGCTGGCTTGGTTAACCTTCAACAGCAAAAGTATTGATTAAAGTCTAACTTAAATGGAAAGATACTGAATGCAATATTGTAAGGTTTTTCAAATCTTCCGTATGCCTATTGTATTTGATTTTGCATATGATTATTGCTGCCTTAAAGCCAATATCAATATTTATCTGCAGCTTGGGAAGCCCTTTTCTTGCCAGAAATGTGTAAGCTCTCTTTTCCTCTTGCTATAAATGGGATAAGTCCTACCAAACACTTTTCAAAAATAAATGAGTGGAACATTAATTTCCTGATAGCTCAACACCCCAGCTTTTCAATGGCATTAACTGATTTCATATGCTTAGTCTTTCATTGGTGGAGTTATTCATTTCTGAATATAGATCTCTTTTTTTCTGGGAAATTAGAGATACAGTTAGTTTATACTTTCCTTCTAATCATTTTCAAAACTTAATAACCTTCATTTTATTTTGACATTGCTTAGCAGGAACATACAGCTGAAATAATCTATTGATGCCCACAATTGGATAGATATATAAACAGGGAAACTATTTTTTTTTTTTTTTGCACAATATTGGATATATTGGAGAATGAAACAAGATGAAGAGAGGTAAATAAAGTGCTGGTGAAACTTTTGGTGTTGACTCACATTACATTATCTTTATGTGTCAACATGATATAATACACAGATTTTTAAAAATTTGAAATTTCATTCAATGCCTGCTTACTCTACAGGTCTGCAAGCTATCATGTTTTATCACTTTGACAAAGATTTCTGAAAATTATTGAATCTCAAACTTTGAAAATACAGAAATGAAAATAAAATTCTATGCAGCCTAGGGTAGGGGGACAGACAACCGTACTAGCAATAGTCATTTTAATAGGATATATTACATGCTAATACATGGAAACAATGGGTTATGAATATATCAATAGCTATGCGTGAACACTAACCCAGTTCTGTGGGAGTATATTGGGCAAGATTCTAAAATTCTTCACTCTCCTTACATTTCCCTCCCATCACTTTCAACTTTACCTAGCTTATTTTAACTTCTTTCAGGTCTCAGATTAAATATCATGATTTTAGAGACTTCTTTTCTAAACTCTCAGACTATGAGGCATCCTTATTTTATACTTTTATGGTTCCACACAATTTTCTTCATAATATCACAATTGTAATTAAATAATCTGAGGATAATTATTTCTCTACCATTGAACTCATCTGCTGGAGTGCAGGTACCTTGTTTGTTCTAGTCTTTGCTTTATCGGGTTTCCCTGGTGGCTTAGGGGTAAAGAATCTGCCTGCGACCCAGGAGACCCGGGTTTGATCCCTCGGTCAGGAAAATCACCTGGAGGAGGGAAGGCGACCCACTCCAGTATTCATGCCTGGAAAATCCCATAGAGAGAGTAGCCTCAAAGGACACAGTCCATGGGGTCACAAAGGGTTGGACACAACGGAGCAACCATCGTCTTTCACTTTTGCTTTATCACCAGTGATTGCCATGTGATTCATGGCGTGATCAATGAATGATCAACAGATTCTTATTTAACAGCCACAACAGCAAAGAATGAGCTAAGTCTTGAAGGGCCAATGGTTTTCAAGGCAGAACTTTCCAAAGCTCTTCTCTTCTGATACCTAAACTACAACATGCAGCTGATGTGGTTACTCTGCCAACCAAGGTACTGATCAGAAGAAGCCTACAATGAACTACCATGCCGTGTGAGCAAAACCAAACCTGTGTTGCTGTGAGCCACCAAGATCTGGGGGGTTCTTTGGCATAGCAACAGGACTTAACTCATCCTAACTAATGCAATGATCACATCCAAAATTCACTTTCACTAACTAACCCAGTATCAAATATGCACTGAGTGCTATGGAAGTAGATACAGATTAATTAAATGTAGCTCCCAAATTACTACACCTCATAATTTCACAGTGCCTTTTTTGTAATGAAAGGAGTCTTCCCTTAGTCCAGAAACTATGCCATCTTCATATTTACTATGAATTCATATATGAGTAGTTTAGGTATGAGTCATGAAGTCAGATCTCAGTTGTAAAAGCTAGAGGTTAAGTTTTCTAATCTCTATGAAGTTTACATTATTTTTGTCATTGTTAAGATGGGAATAATCCTCCTCATGAAGAAGTTAAACTTTAATATTATAAATGTGTTTACCTCAGTCCAGGCAGTAATTAGCAATTATTTATAATAAAATAAGAAGATGGGAAATGTGATGTGCGGTTATTGTCAGAATTTTCTTTCAAGTTATTTGATATGAAATCAACTCTTATTCATTATTAGAGAAGAATTGTGTCTTACTTGTCTTTATATATCTAGTGATTAGCACAGAGCTGGACACACAGTTGGCACATGATAAATGGTTGTTGACTTGAAATCTGTGAGGGTTGAGAGGAGAATAACAGGAATTTCCAGTCTGGAGATGTCAGGGGAAATTTCAAAATGTCAAGGAAGTAGAAACATTTCAACTTAAATCCTGAAGGTTAGGCATAATTTTGACATGCTAGAGATAGAACATGATTGTCAGAGAAAATAGAAAAAGTGAAGACATGAGTTAGGATCTTCTGGGATATGTGAGGCAGATAGTGAGTAGTTTAGTTTGGGTATATGTAGGACACATAAAATAAGAATTTTTTAAAAGATAGCCAAGGTCAGAATATAGAGAGCATATGAAGGCCACATAAGGAGCTGAGTTTTCAGTCTATAGCAAGAAAGAGTTACTGAAAACAGCAAAGGAAAAGTGAGAGGTGTAAAGAGCAGTGCTTTAGGAAACCTGTCTTAAGAGGCAATACAGTATTATGGGCTTTATAATCACAATTATTCTATGAAATGGAGAATGTTATTTTTTTTTCCATGAGAAAACTGAGGCTCAGATGTCAAATAACCTGCCTCATTTATAGTCATCCATCAGAGGAAAAGATAATATTTAAATCCAACATTTTGTTTGATATCAATCTATATTTTTTCCATCTAAAATGAAACAGAATAAATTTTACTTCAAGATTTTCCAGATGTACAGGAAAAAGTATTATTGTAGATAAGGCAACTCTATGATTTGTGAGGCAAGTCCAAGTGAGTTTCTTTAAAATATTTGTTTTTCCTCAAGATGTATTTCAAAGATGACTTGCAAAGTGCAAAATGTTAAAAGAATACAAACTGTTAATATTAATATTAGATAAATTATGCTTATAACAGTGTTGTTTAGATCATATAGGTCTTATGTTACTCTAGCAAGAAAATAGATTAATTACTCTCTCATTTTTAATTTTATTTCCCTAAGCACAATATTTACAAATCAAAAAGAAATTCATCCCAGAACCTATTTTTCATTTTAAGTTCTTTAGAAGGTTAAAAAGATGCCCAGACTATGAAAGCTGAAAAAATCCAAGTGCTTGTCCTACAATGGAGACCAAATCCAAGGAACATTTCAGTGGTGTGGGATATGGCCTTTTTAGTCCAAGTGACATAGGACATCTGCACGGGATTCAGATGGTTTAAACAATTTTTTAAAGGATCCATGTGTGCTGAGTGCTTATTCCTAGTAATTCAACATTTACACTCAGATGATGAGTCCTGGAACAGAGTAAACAGAAGAGGTCAATATAAAAGCAATTGTCTTTTACTAAATGTCCACCATGAACTGGATCCTTTATTCATTTTATTTGTAACCTTCACTACATCTTTTCAGAGCTTGTTTTGCTTTCCACTTTGTAGCTAGAGAAGATGACCTTTGGAATACTTTTAAAAACACTTATGTGCTTGGACTTCCCCAGTGACCCAGTGGCTAAGCATCTGCCTGTCAATGCAGGAGACACAGGTTCCTGGTCGGGGAAAGTGACACGGGCTGCAGAGCAAGTAGGCCCGTGTGCCACAGCTACTGAGGTCTGCACACGCTAGGCCCGTGTGCCACAGCTACTGAGGTCTGCACACGCTAGGCCCGTGTGCCACAGCTACTGAGGTGTGCACACGCTAGAGCCTGCACTCTGCAACAAGAGAAGCCACCTTGATGAGACGTGCACCACACGAGAGAGGAGCCCGCCCCTTGCAGCAACTAAAGAAAGCCCACACGCAGCAAAGAAGACCCGGAACAGTCCCCCAAAAAACCAAGTAAAGAAAGAAATCAACATCAATAAATAAATAATAAAATTTTATAAAACCTCAAAACACACACACACACACACACACACACAAAACTAGCATGTTTTTAAGTGGAGATCTTTCACCTGTATTTTTGGAGTCATCACCTCACATGCTTTCTATTTAACCACCTTGACCAAGCTCCCTTCAAATGTGATGCTCTGTGATTCTACCTGTCACCTCTGGTTCTTTCTCTTAAAATGGAAAGAGAGGTTTATTGCAATTGGGTCCACATGAATTGGCTTGTTTTATCCAAGAATGACCTCAATGGAACATTTTCTTCTTGTGTTTTGTTTCCCAAGCGTTGAGGCGCAACGATAATCCCTCTGTTCCATGGTTTATGGCTGCTCTTCCCCTTATACTCTTGATGAACAACAACTGTTGACATAGAACTCTATAAAACAGTCAGTCCTACAAGACCTGAGGGGGCTTCCCTTGTGGCTCAGCTGGTAAAGAATCTGCCTACAATGTGGGAGGCCTGGGTTCAATCCCTGGGCTGGGAAGATCCCCTGGAGAAGGGAAAGGTTACCCACTGCAGTATTCTGGCCTAGAGAATTCCGTGGACTGTATAGGTCATGGGGTCGCAAAGAGTCGGACATGACTGAGTGACTTTCACTCACTCACTCTTAAGACCTGAGGAAGTCCCTTCTCTCTTCATCCCATCTCACTCTTTCTCCTGCAGAGGCAATCGGTGCCCTGAAAACCGTGGGAATTACAACACTTGTGAGGCTAGTGATGGATAGTCTTGGCATACAGTCTTGGCATACAGAACATCTCAGAGTGAAGACAAAGACCATGGGACAATTAACTCTATCTTAAATGGCCTAAGTGCACATAGAAATTGATCCTTGAACGGCAGGCTTTGTTTGACTCAATTTCATAGACATTTTATAATTGTTATGTATCAGAAACTGACTCTATCTGTCTAAAGGATTAGACTAAGGAACAAACTTCAAAAAATGTTTGTGCCTCCAGACCTACTGAGTAAGAATAACAAACAGAGGGGGGTGGAAAAAAAAAAAGAATAACAAACAGAGAAAAACTCTTTGAAATACAGCCCTGGATGACTCTTCCATCCTTCCTCCTTCTCATGTCTCCATACACCCCAGAGAGACTCATTTCTTTGTCTTTCTGTCACCCTCTCCTCACTTGTGAGGCTTTCTGCTTTTGCTCCAGCTGTTACCTCTGCCAGGCTGGTCTTTTTCCATTCTACCAGCTTAAGCAAACTCTTACTCATCTATTTAGGTCTTAGTAAGATGCTTTTACTCTCTGGAGCTCTCCCTAGATCATCACCATCACACAGAACACATGTTTCCCTCATCTGTACATCCTCAGGATGAGCATCTTTTCTGTGTTGTATATCTTATATGGTATATCAGTGCTTACTGTGTTTTATTTCCCTCCTATTGAAACCCCAAGTACAGTGCCAGAGACCCAACAGGAGCTCAGTAAATTGTTATTTAATGCACACAACCTAGATCAGCTGCCGTTTTCTCAGGGAGCAACTACTCTTATTTATACCAGCAGTCTGTAGCCCCACACCAAACCAGACAGGAGCAGGGTTCCACCATGACTTCTCCAGCTGCAAAGCGATGCAGACTTTACTGGAGCTCTCAAGATAGATACAAGCATTGCATATGACTAAAACTTCTCATTCTGCTTAGTCACTTAGCTGTGTCCGACTCTTAACGACCCCATGGATTGTAGCCCTTAAGGCTCCTCTGTCCTTGGGATTCTCCAGACAAGAATACTGGAATGGGTTGCTATTTCCTACTCCAGGAGATCTTGCTGACAGGAATCAAACCTGCATTTCTCGCATCTCCTGCATTGGTAGGAAGATTCTTTATCACTGCGCCACCTGGGAAGCCCCCCAAATTTCTCATTATATAGGTCTATTTTCCCCAAAGTCCTTTTTCCTTTAGGTCATTACCAGGATGTTTTTCTTTTTATTCTATTTTGCAAGCAGTAAATAACAATTTTCAGACACTCTCTTCACCTAATTCTCCTTCAGTAATAGTCCCAATTGAATTTTAATTGCAAGAGGATCCAACCAGTCCACCCTTAAGGAGATCAGTCCTGAGTGTTCATTGGAGGGACAGATTTTGAAGCTGAAACTCCAATACTTTGGCCACCTGATGAGAAGAGCTGACTCATTTGAGAAGACCCTGATGCTGGGAAAGATTGAGGGCAGAAGGAAAAGGGACAACAGAGGATGAGATGGCTGAATGGCATCACCGACTCAATGGACATGAGTTTGAGTAAACTCCGGGAGTTGGTGATGGACAGGGAGGGCTGGCGTGCTGCAGTTCATGGGGTTGCAAAGAGTCAGACACGACTGAGTGACTGAACTGAACTGTAATTTTCATACCTCTGTATTATTTAAAAACAACGTCAAGTAATCCTCTACTTTTTACCACTCTTCCAAAATACAGACCTATACCCATCAGGGTACTCACTAAATATGGGTAGTTGTGTTTATCTTATAGATGACACTTTAACCACCTCACCCAGGGCTCTTCAGTATATTTTTTCTCTAAGAAATATAATACTTTCTCCAAGGCAGGATTTGGTGAATGTGGCTGCTCACATTTGATCACATGAATATTTTCTCATTAGAGTGTCTTATTTGTTGGCTGCTGAATCATCTTAAATTCTTCTAAATACACAAAGGTTAGATAAAGAAAGTGAGTGAATGTCAGAAGTGAGACTAGAAAGCAGGTGGTCTGATACTCTTGTGTCTCGTTTCACATATTGAATAGTGGAGAAAGTAGAAACTAGATAAACAATGAAAAAAAATAATTGTCTGCCTTTTATTTCTATTTTCTCACTGACTGTGCTAGGTATCTCATAAACATGTGTGGTTTTATTTCTCACCACTGTCCTGAAATGCAAACGTTATCTCCATTTTACAGGTGGGGAAACTGAGGCTCAGGGTGGTAGGGCCCCTTACCTACCTAGGTCTTCCATGCTGTTTCATTGTGTGCTCTGACGCAGCACTTCTCAAATCCTAGTTTAAATGTAATAGGGCACTACTATTCTAAGGATTTTTTAAAATTAATTTTTATTTGAATTAGTTTTGAAAGAATATCACACTGCTCTGAACTTTCCTACTGAGGTTTTTTTAAAAGTGGAGGTGGTAGGAAGTGCTTGGATTGGACTTCTGGAGAGATAAATAGGGATTAAAAAACAGAGGTAAAATGTCCAGCGTATACTTACATACCATGCAGTGGTGAAATGGGCCAGCTGAGAAAGTGATGCTTGAAAACAGAGCTTCTTTATGCAGCAAAGCCTTGTTCATTATGTCGTGGTGGATCCCCAAGAGCCCAGGACACCAAAATGTAACATTGGGTAGTGGCGGTTGGAGGACATCTCATTGTAGTTGTATGGTTCCCTAGAGTGACCTTTAAATGTTGCAGCTGGCCTACTGAGGTCACGATGAAGGGACTTTGACAAATGGTATGTGGCTTTTCTAAGAACAATCACCTCCTTGGATCTTTTCTGGAAAGACTGCCGGTAGGAAAACTCAAAGAGAGCCCTGCTAACATTTTGCCAATGCTGTTCTGTTCCATGTGGGTGATGGGATTCAGCCCCTAGACTGTGCAGCTCTGGGACACAGGT
This sequence comes from Ovis aries, assembly GCF_016772045.2. Classification (NCBI taxonomy): domain Eukaryota; kingdom Metazoa; phylum Chordata; class Mammalia; order Artiodactyla; family Bovidae; genus Ovis; species Ovis aries. The sequence goes on along the minus strand of NC_056055.1, from coordinate 8,205,537 downwards.
ACTGGAACTTACTCATCTTGGTACTTTCCACTCCTGGCAAATTGCTTATCAGTTGCCTTTTATTCAGTTCACCATGCCTATCAGCCACCGGAGATTCAGTCTAGGAAGACAACAGAGGAAGCAACAAGCATAGCCTTGCAGAAGAGACAATGGGGAAATTAACCTTTGAGAAAGAACAGGAGTTAATGGGCCAAGAGGAAGTGACGACCGTCATCTCAGGAAGAGAAAACAGCGCACGCCAGTGTAGAGGGTTAGGCCACAAGCGTGCTGGCTTTGTACTTGTACCTGGGTATGGCTGCAGAGCTGGTGCAGAGGACCAAGAGATAAAACTGGGGGCTTTTCGAAACTACAACATTCAAAGCCCTGTCAGTCAGCAAAGGGATTTAGACTTTATCCTGAAGGCAGGTAGCAGCCACTGTTGAGTCTTCACATAAAGGTCAGACTTTTGCTGTGGCTCAGTTGGTAAAGAATCTGCCTGCAATGCAGGAGACCTGGGTTCCATCCCTGGGTTGGGAAGTTCCCCTGGAGAAGGGAAAGGCTACCCACTCCAATAATCTGGCCTGGAGAATTCCATGGACTGTATAGTCCAGGGGGTCACAAAAGAGTCGGACACAACTAAATGACTTTCACTTTCACTATGTTTTGGAAATCTGACTGTAAGCAAAACAAAAAGTACTCCAAACCAGAGTATGGCAAAGGCTACATAAACAAAGAAGAAAGGCAAGTTGAATAAAGATTGGCAATTAAGGAAGCAAATATCCCTACTAGAAACCGGAAATTGACTGAGGTGATCCCATTGCATACTTATGAAATAATTTCTGATCTCATTAGTCACCTAGTGAATGCAGAATAAAACAGTAAGCAATAATTTGTGTCAACTGATCAACACATTTAAGGCATTAAAAGCATCTACTGCTAATAAAGGTACATATACAGTGTTGTGAAGTTGCTACAGTTTTGGGGGGTAATTAGATAGCAACTGTAAACATTTAAGACTTCCAACACCCTCTGAGTTGACCATCCTACAAGTAATCACCTATCTAGCAGAACTAAAAGCCCAGTATGTGAAGATCCACATTATAGCATTTCTTGTAAGAAGTCAAATAGAACAAAAAATTAAGGAGGAATGCCCTGTGTTGGGTGGGCTTCCCAGGTGGTGCTAGTGGTAGAGAACCCACCTGCCAATGCAGGAGATGGAAGAGACATGGGTTTGATCCCTGGATTGGGAAGATCCCCTGGAGGAGGGCCTGGAAACCCACTCCAGTATTCTTGCCTGGATAATCGCATGGGCAGAGAAGCCTGACATGCTGCATCCATAGGGTCATAAAGAGTCAGACGCGACTGCAGGGCCTTAGCACACATGCACGCGTGCAGCCTCTGTGGGTTTGTCTCCTTTTGCCTCTCTAGCTCCACGCTCAGTCGCTGTTGACGACATCTCACTGGGCTCCTGGCCCTCTGGTTTCCAGCAGGCACTGGAATATGGGAGAAGAGAGAGAGGCTGGGGTATTTATCCCTTACCTTGTCCTTGCTCCACAGTGCTCAGCCTTTACAGTGGTTGTGTATCCCTGCTGTGCCCACAGCTTTATGAAGCTCATCTCTATTAAGAAACCACAGCTCCCATCAGATTCTAGTAACTCTGTTCTGTTCCCCCTCCTCTGCAGGCTTGGCGTTTAGTGGTTTCTCTCCCCAGATACTTGCTCTTTTAACTCTTTTTAAGTCACTTTTTGTGGGGCTTCCCAGGTGGCTCAGATGGTTAAAAAAAAAACAAAAAAATCTGCCTGCGATGCAGGAAACCCAAGTTTGATCCCTGGGTTAGGAAGATCCCCTGGACAAGGACATGGCAACCCGCTCCAGTATTCTTGCCTAAAAATCCCGTGGATAGAGGAGCCTGGTGGGCTGCAGTCCTTGGACTTGCAAAGAGGTGGACACGACCGAGCGACTAATACTGTCACTTTCAAGTCATTTTTTGAGTATGTCAACTGTTCCCTGCTGGAACTCAAATGAAGACTCAGGGATGAGTTAGAGGGGGTAAAACTGAATATGAACAGGTAGGCTGGTCCTTACAGGATTCCCACGTGACCTGAGAGAATGGCAGCAAATTCTAGTGATGATTCAGGCAAGAATGTGTCTAGTATACAAAGTCTGTCTCTCTCTCAGTTCAGTTCAGTTCAGTCGCTCAGTCATGCCCAACTCTTTGTGACCCCATGGACGGCAGCATGCCAGGCCTCCCTGTCCATCACCAGCTCCCGGAGTTTACCCAAACTCATGTCCATCGAGGCAGTGATGCCATCCAGCCATCTCATCCTCTGTTGTCCCCTTCTCCTCCCACCTTCAATCTTTCCCAGCATCAGGGTCTTTCCAAATGAATCAGTTCTTCACATCAGTTACTTTCTTCCTCAGTTATTCTCAGTTACTCCTAATGAATTGTCAACTCATTGTTTAAGATTAAGGAACAGGGGGCCAAAAGAAAGGACAGGTGCTGTCCCACCATAAGAAACTTTCAAGGAGATTTCACTTTCCTTAAATTTGCTTGCCTCTAACACTGGAAGGACTGATGTTGAAGCTGAAACTCCAATAGTTTGGCCACCTGACTGAAGAACTGACTCATTAGAAAAGACCCTGATGCTGGTAAAGATTGAAGGCAGAGGAGAAGGTGATGACAGAGGATGAGATGGTTGGATGGCATCCTTGACTCAATGGACATGAGTTAGAGCAAGCTCTGGGAGTTGGTGATGGACAGGGAGGCCTAGTGTGCTTCAGTCCATGGGATTGCAGAGTCTGACACAACTGAGCGACTGAACTGACTGAATTGAACTTCAGGAGCATTTGTTAATTCTCCTAAAGATTCAGGAGCTCACCGCAGGCAATAGAAAGTGCTTAGGGTTACACACACAGGCTTTAGCAGCCAGCTCCCTGAATTCATATCCTGGTTCCTCACTGTCTATCTGTATGATCTTAACAAGTTGCCTACCGTCCTCCAGACCTCATTTCCCTCATTGTGAATTAGGGATACTACTAAGTACCTCTCTTATTTAGTAGTTATGAGGAATAAATGAGCTACTACACATGAATATCTCACAACTGTGCCCAGCACAGGGGTAGAGGCTTAATAAATATGGACAGTTATCACTGGCTACTCATGCTGGGCTGTTATATACAGAACAGACACAGAATCAAGCTGCAAAGACAAAAAGGAACAAATGAAAATGATGACCTCATCCTACTTCTCTGCCTATGCCTGTGGTTTGGCACCTAGGATCATATAAAAAGAGAACATGTGGAAACCATTATCCAGACAGTCTCATTTCCGTTTTTGATAGAGTTGCTAGACTGATGGATGGGGGATGGTTTTGGAAGCAGAGAGTCTTGATTTTTGAAAAGCACTTGATAGGGTTCTTCCCCTGGCCCATTTCAAATCCCCTCCTCTCCAGATAACTCCTGGAGCCCCTGCATGGGGTTATCCCCTCACTGTTCTAAATGCCAGAAGTCCTATGGCCTTGTCCTCTTCAGGAGTGATGGCAGCTTGCCCTCTGACTGAGTCCTTTATGTGTTCATGGCATTCTCCTGGACGGAGCTGCTGGAGGTCAGTGTTCTCAGTCTTAAGAAGCTGGCAGACAACAGAGGGTAGCACAGACTACCTAGACTTTGGCATCAGACCAACATACAAGCACTGGTTCTGCCTCTCAACAGGAGGGGTGTTCAAACACACCCTCTGAGTTGCTCCCTCTCAGTTTCACTTTCTTCATCTCTGAACCTGAGCTAGTGATGTCATTCCTTGTATCCTAGATAACCATTTATTACCATTCATTCTGTTTTGGGCTTCCCTGATAGCTCAGTTGGTAAAGAATTCACCTGCAATGCAGGAGACCCCGGTTCGATTCCTAGCTTGGGCCGATTCACTGGGGAAGGGATAGGCTACCCACTCCAGTATTGCTGGGCTTCCCTTGTAGCTTAGCTGGTAAAGAATTCTAACTGCAATTCAGGAGTCCTGGTTTGATCCCTGGGTTGGGACGATCCCCTGGAGAAGGGAAAGGCTACCCACTCCACAGTTCTGGCCTGGAGAATGCCATGGACTATCCATGGGGTCGCCAAGAGTTGGACATGACTGAGTGACTTTCACTGTCACTTTCACTTTAATTCTGTTTCAGGTAAAGCATCAGGTCACTCCATGGTAAAGATGCTATCAGGTGTATAATACAAGACCACATGTACACCCGTGGCTGATTCATGTGAATGTATGGCAAAAACCACCACAATATTGTAAAGTAATTAGCCTCCAATTAAAATAAATTTAAAAAATAATAATAAAATACAAGTGGAAGTCTGTACTCTGACTAACATCTCTTTGCTTCTCCCACCTCCCAGCTCCTGATAACTACTATTCTACTCTGTCTCTATGAGTTCACTTTTCTGGATTCCACGCACGAGTGATATCATCCACTATTTGTCTTTCTCTGTCTCACTTATTTAACTTAGAATAATGCCCTCAAGGTTTATCCAAGTTGTTGAAAATGGTAGGATTTCCTTCTTTCTCATGGCTGAATAATACTCAATTGCATATATACGTGTATTACTGTATCTCTGCCCAGTCATCTGCTGATGGACACTTTGGTTGTTTCCACATCTTGGCTGTTGTGAATAATGCTGTGACAAACATGGGGATGCAACTCTCTCTTCCAGATCCTGTCTTCATATCCTTTAGAGGCACACCCAGAAGTGAGATTTCTGGATCAGATGGTAGCTCTGTCCCCAAGTTTTTGACGTACCTCTGTACAGCTTTGCATGTTGGCTGAACACATTTTTGTGCCTGCTAACAGTGCATAGCGTGTTAGTCGCTCAGTCGTGTGCTGCTGTTTACAACCACAAGGGTTAAAGCCCACCAGGCTCCTCTGTCCATGTAATTCTCCAGGCAAGAATACTGCAGTGGGTTGCCATTCCCTTCTCCAGGGAATCTTCCCGATCCAGGGATAGAACCCAGGTCTCCTGCATTGCAGACAGATTCTTTACCACCTGAGCCACTAGGGAAGTGCATAGGGTTGCCTCATATCCACGTGGTATACTTGAAAGTTGCTAAATGAGTACATTTTAAACGTTCTCATCACACAAAAAAATGAAATGCTATTCAGGTGACATGATGGATGTGTTAGCTCATGCTTCAGTGGTCATCATTTTATATTATGTAAGTGGGTGAAATCAACATGATATACACCTTAAGCTAATACAACATCACCTATATTAGTAGTATCTCAGTAAATCTCGGGAGAAAAAGAAATTTAGTATTGTGATTACCAATTTACAGAGATGAATACATTGAAACACAGAAAGATATCCAACAGAAGATCATCCAAGCTACAGAACTGAGAAGCAGTTCAGTTAAAACTGAGCCTCAGACAGTTGAAGCTAACATGGCTAACCATTGCACTGCACAGTTTCACAGACATGCAGTGCCTGCCTTTTCACAGATGTTCCATGCCATTGTTTGTTGAACAAAGGTTTACTAAGTGCCTAAGGTGTGCTTTGTATTAAATTCTGGGCGTAAAGCAGTGATGCAGGCCTGATCTCAGCAATATTACCCTCTAATGTAGAATACAGACAATAATCTTAGAGAAAAATAAAGAACTCCCTACAGCTTGTAACTGGTGCTCTGAATGAAATAGACAAGGTGATGAAATCGAGAAACTTGTGATAATAAAGAAGACCTCTTGCAATACCTCTGCCCTAGTGAGGATTCAAAATATTTATTAAGTTAAATAGGCCTGGAAAGGAACAAAGTGGGGGCTGCTATGAAATACAAGGTAGATTTACAACTGGCCAACTCGCTTTTGCAAAGGCTGCTCATCAGAACACTGCTGTCAGTTTGGAGATAGTGCTTACCCTGTCCAGGTCCTGAATCATTTAAAAAATGATATCCAGTTTAATACCTTCCAGAAATGATGAGATTGGATTTTGAAACATGGGTAGTTTCAGTCAGATAGTGTGGAAATGATAGATGCTGCTTTGTTTGCAAAATAGTATGGAAGTCATTCATTTTAGACATCCACAAATGCAGGATTTTAAATTGAGAAGCCCCAGTATTTCCAAACTTTTACCTTCTGTGTTGTGTCTGGATATTTCAGGGATTAGCTAAGAACAAACAAAATCGCCCAAAATCAGCTGAGCATTCCTTATGGAGCCTCTATATTGGTTCCAAGGTAGGTAGGATGTTCCAAGTACGTTCAGCAAGTCATTTCTCATCCATACACACAGGGATTTATGAAGGAGAAAGACCCAGTATTCTGTGTCATACAGCAGTCAGCTTAAACATCTTCTCCCCACCTGTAGCATGTGCCATGGGCAGCTTTCAGTTTTCTATCTCCTGAACTTGGCCCTAGTTCCTCAGGCTCTGAATTCCCCTAGACAAGAATGTTATCTTGATAAGAAATCATCTCAGAAGTCTGACACCAACTGATAACTTATACGGTCATCAAATACTGATTCTGATTAAAGTTAGTGGGTCTTTTTGGTTTCTAAATGTGCACCAGGATGAATGAATTTAGAAAATTAATATCTATTGGCAGATAAACTCCCTACATATTTTTAAAATGACAGTATTTATTTTGGAATTGAATATTTGAAACACTACAGGATGGAGAATACCAAAAGAGAAGAAACAGGAGGTTGGTCATGTAACGAGAACATGAGGGAGAACTGGGGGCTGCAGGGGATTTGACGAGGCCTGTATAGGAGAGCTGAATGGTTGTGCCATTTTGGACAAGCACTCATACATTCTGGGCCTCTTACATACTCAAGGTCTCAAGTTCTTTCTTTTAAAATAAGAATGTACAACTACATAAGAGGTAGTATTCTGGGTACGTAGAATAAAAACCTGCAGACTTTTGTGTTATGGTTTCTTTTGGGGGTGTGGTTTTTATTGCTTTCTTTTTATTCTTTTGAGTTTTTGATAGCTTTTTTTGGATAAAATTTTCATCTTGTAGAACTGTCGAAAGGGTAAAGCAAGACACTCCCAAATATGAGACTCACAAATGGTTATTTTATCTCTGATCAATGAGAGTGGGCTGGGACGGTTGTGGTCCTTTCTTCTAATTACTTCTGTGTATTTCTTCGAATCAAGGAAAGCAGGTTTATAGCAATAGTACCTTATCAAAATCTTTTGCTCTATTTGCTGTTCAGTTGCTCAGTCATGTCCGACTCTTTGCAGTCCCATGGACTACAGCACAACAGGCTTCCCTGTCCTTCACTATCTCCTGGAGTTTGTGCAAACCCATGTCCGTTGAGTCAGTGATGCCATCCAATCATCTTATTTTCTGTTGTTCCCTTCACCTCTTGCCCTCAATCTTTCCTAGAATCAGGGTCTTTTCCAATGAGTTGGTTCTTCACATCAAGTGGCCAAAGTACTGGAGCTTCAGCTTCAGCATCAGTACTTCCAATTGGAAATCTATACTTAATATCATACTTAATCACAAGAGAGTGACTGTTTTCCTTCTAAGATTAGGAATAGAGGAAGGCTAGATGATCTTAAGCATTCTTTTAACCCTCTACTGGTGTTGGTTGCAGATAACTTCAAGAAGACCTAAGCAAATGTAGATATAGTCCATATTTATTGATCAAATGATATCTATGAGTTAAGATACCAATGATCCCTAAATCTATAGATTCAAAGCAATTCTAATCAAAAATTCCATCATGCTTTTTCTCTTTTAGAAATGAACAAACTAACTCTATATTTATAAGGAAAGGCAGAGGACCTAAAAGACCCAGAATAGTCAAAACAACTTGAAAAGAGAACGAATTTGGACCATTTATGCTATCTTATCTCATGATTTATTATAAAGCTGCATTGTTTCAGGCAATGTTGTATTGCTAACATAGTAGACAGATAGATCAATGGAACAGAACAAAGAATTCAAAAATAGGTCTGTCAACGACATATTGGCATTTGCCATTGGCACTCACAATCTGCCTCTGCAAGGATAAAAACACGTGGTAGTGCAGCTGCTGACTTTCAATAGCCCCTAAAAAGAGTTCAGGGTGGACCACAGAAAACGAGGCAGTCTGTGCTCAGGGAGCAACTGGCAGAACAGATCTTCAGATAGTTGATAGTTTTAGGAGACAGTTTTATGAGGCCAATTCTTGTATCTCCTCCTATCTAGAAATGCTCTCAAATCATTCATGGTGATGACTGCTCTTCATGATTATCAGAACTCTTCTGCAAAAAATATGTGCCTTACTGTGTGTACTCCCCTTCACCAAAATCACATGCTCTACTGACTGCCCCCGACCTCTTTGGAGCAGTATTTAAGAGCTCTCTGAGATGCTATCTCTTGGGCCTTTGTCCTCATTTTGCACCAGATAATTTTTTAACCCACAAACTTCACACTATGCATTTTTAAGAGGGTGAGTTTAAGCATATTTTAAATAGATTTTCAACAAAGCTTCAAAAGCAATTGAAAGGAGAAATTAATTTTTTCAACCAAGGCCCCATAAAAATTAGATATGGGTATGCAAAATTTAATTTTGATCCACATCTCATATCATATACTAAAATTAACTCAAAATGATCATATATCTACATGTATATCCTAAAAGTATAAAGTTTCTGGTAGAAAATATAAAAGAACATTTTTGAGGTCTCAGGTTATGCAAGGATTTCTTAGATATGGCAGAATAAAAAAAATGAACAAATTGAATTTCATCAAGTTATTAAGGTCTATTCTTTGAAAGATATTGTTAAGAAAATGAAAAGGCAAGTTATGACCTTCCAGAAAACAATTGTGAATCATATATATGATAAAAGATTTTTCACATACTATATAACAATCTTTCAAATACTCAAATAATAGGAAAACAAATTATACAGTAAAAAAATAAAAAGAACAAAAAACTGTTTAAAGACATTATCAGAGAATGTACATATCTGGTAAATAAGCACACCGTTGTTACTCCTGAAAGAAAGGGAAAGCAAAACCACGTTGAGATGCAGGCTTTCCCACTATCTAAATGCAGCGCATTCCTACGAAACCTTTTCTAAGTCAAAACAGCACAGAGAAAAGAGTATCCACAGCTTTCTGAAAATTTGAGTTCAGTCATTTTGCTTTTTGGAAAGACCCACATTAGTGTGGTGATTTTATAAAAAGGAAAATCCTACTTGAATTTCTTTCAGTTAGTGAAAACCAGTACTAACATACTTCTTTTATAAAAGGAAAGTAGCATAACTCTTAAAAAAGCAGGATAAACCTAACTATACTCATTTTGTTGACTAACATTAAAACAACGGATCATCCACTCGAAACGAAGTACTGACAATGACATGGGATGACTTTCATCTCTTCTGGTGAGGAGTAGAATAGCACACCTGCTTAAGAAAACAGTTGGTCAATTTCTTTAAAATGTAGACATGTATCACTTATCATATAACCTACCCATTCCACTCCTAGGTATTATCCAAGAGGAAGGAAAGCATATGCATATACAAAGGCTTGTAACCGAATATTCTTAGTAGCTCTACTTGTAAGAGTCAAAATGTTGAAACAGCCCAAATATTAATTAAAGGATAAATAGATAAATGATGGTATCACTATGATACAGAATATTACTTAGGAATATATGGAGTAAACTATTGGCATACATTGAAATAAGGATACATCTTAAAATAATTATACTGAAGTAAGGCCCAAATCCAGCATGCATCGCAGGAGTCCATTTGTAGAATTCTGAAAACACAGACTAATGTCACGACAGAAAACAGCTTATTGGTATGTGGGTTAGGGACAGGAAGGGGATGGGCAAGAGGGAAGGATGACAAGGGGATTCTGTAAAACTTGCGGGAGACAAGATAGATGTTTATTATCTTGACTGTGGTGATAGTTTTACAGTTGCATACATATGTTAAAACTTGTGAAATAGTACAATTTAAATATGCGAAGTTTATTATAGTCCAATTACACCTCAACAAAGTTATTAAAATACATATCAATACATTTGATTAAGTAAAAGCAACAGACTGCAAGAAATAAACATAACAGATTCCCAAGACATCAAAATGTAAGTGACAGAACACATCTGAAAGTAAATTAAGCCTAAATCAATGAAAGTGTGTTAGTCGCTCAGTTGTGTCCGACTCACTTATGAACCTCATTTTAAAATAGCTCTATTAGTATATTTTTTGAGACATTAAGACAACACAGTCAGAAAGCATCTCCTTTTTGTATGCTCGTGCTTGTCTGACAGTAGATAGTAGGCAAGTGTGTGCTAAAATCCAGCTCGCTCTTCACTCACCAGGACAAGCACCCTTGGCTGCATTTCTCCTGAGAGATCTCCTATTTTCAATAAAGCTCTTTATGCTCTCTCCATATTCTTACAGCTAATAATAATAATCAGTAATCAGTGACGTGTATTCATGCAATTCTCCTAATGGTCCCGATAGAGTCTGCATTGCTCTCACTATTTTTCCAACGGAGGAAGATGAAGAAACTTAGAAACTTTCCGCAAAGCTACACATTATCAAATGGGAGACACTGGATTCAATCCAGATCAATGTTGTTTTTTAAAAGTGCCCCTACAGGAGAAACAAAAGGAGATACACCACTTTCTCTTGACTTTAGCTCCTCGGAAGCCCTGCAACCTCTCCACGACATCTCCTGTGCACTCAAAATGAAAGCAACGGCAACAGCAACATGAACAGTCATCCCAACCTACACACCATTTTAAAAAGTCTTGTTCTTTCAACGTTTCAGAGGGATAGTGAGAAAGTTATCAACAGCCTGACATCTTCTCCTCCAACAGAGCTACAATTAATCCCTTTCTGTCAAAGTCTAATCTTAAGTAAGCTAAGGGAATACAGTGAACTACACACAGTACAATATTTGCTTATTTTTTAGTGGCTAATTTCTATTTTATTTTGAGATCATTTTAGATCTCCTTTTTAGATCCTTTTACAGAGGAGTTGTAAAAGCAGTATAGATTTCATAAATCCTTCATTCAGATTCCCTTGTAATGTAATGTAATGCAAGGTCCTCTAATAATGTAATGTAGCTTACATTATTAGAGGACATTGCCCAAACTAAGAAACTAACTTTGATATAATACTATTCATCTGAAATGCTGGGCTGGATGAAGCACAAGCTGGATTCAAGATTTCCAGGAGAAATATCAATAACCTCAGATATGCAGATGACACCACCCTTATGGCAGAAAGCAAAGAGGAACTAAAGAACCTCTTGATGAAAGTGGAAGAGGGGAGGGAAAAAGCTGGCTTAAAGCTCAACATTCAGAGAACAAGACAGCGGAGGAGTAGGTGGACACGGAGTACGTCTCTCTCCTCGGATACATCAGGAATACAACTTCAGACACAGAAGTTCATGCAGAGCACAGCCGAGAGCAGACAGGAGTACCCGACCAGAGGAAACGAATATATAGACCATGCAACCCTTGGTAGGAAGAAGGAAGTAGGGGGAAAAACAGGAAAAACAGGAGTTTTAGTAGGACTGGACCTGCCCTCAGTGGGTGGGGAAACTGAAGTAGGGGTCTGATCCCCACATCGGGTCAACTGTCTGAGTCAGAGGAGAAATCTTTAAGGCTGAGAGTGAAACAGCTAATCTATGGCAGCCTAAGTGGAATGAGAACCAGACAGCCCTTCCCACAGCTGTACATATCCTATACAGGGACACATACATACCCTGTACACCTTCCCCTGGAAGGTGTAGCAGCTGGGAGCTGGAGTTTAGGGACTGTGGAGCAATCCCAGGGCGAGGGCTGCTGTTGACTGCTGAGAGACGGATCAAGGGGATGCGAGGGAGGAGACTGTGGTGGGACATGCCTGTGAAGGAAAGCCAGGTAGCCATGGAAGCAAGGTGATACTGCTGAGTCACACATAGTGGGTGGAGCCATCACCATAGCCTCTCCCTCCCCACATGCCAGCACTGGCAGCTGAACAGTAAGAGAGGCTGGCCCATCAAATGCCTGACGCGGTAGAGTAGGACCCCACCAAGCTGCCCCAGAGAGTGCCTGATGCGCCAATCTACAGAGTAGAACCCCAGCCAGGGGGGCCCTCTATGTGCCTGATGCATGGAAGAACAGAGAAGAACCCCAAGCAAGGGAGCCCTCTAAGTGCCTGAACAGGCGGAGCTATGGAGAAAGACTGGCCAAAGAGGCCTTCTGATTGCCAGCCACAAGAGGCTTGAAAAAAGACTCTGACAGGGTCCTGGGGTGGAGGCAGTCTGTGTCCTTGCACACTTAGTGCTGCCAGGGTCCCTGCAAGCCAGGCAGCTGCGCCACCTTCACGCTCAATTCTCACAGAGGCAGAGCTGTCACAGGCAAAGGAAGTCCCGTGTCTACGTGCACAGGCTTGTTTCAGCAGTGTCTGACTCTTTGCAATCCTGTAGACTGTGGCCTGCCAGGCTTCTGTAAGGAAGGCAGGTTCTCCCGGCAAGAATACTGGAGCGTATTGGCCAACACTGGTTGCCATACCTTTCTAGAGCACTATATTTCCTGCTGCCCTAGCCATCATCTCCCCTACCTGGTGCTGCCAGAACCCCTGCGACCCCAGCAGCTGCACCACCTCCACACTTGGGCCTCACCAAGGCAAACCCAAGTCCTCCAGGGAAGCCTCAGGAGCAAATCCCAGTGGGCAACCCACTCACAGAGGTGGAAATAAAACCACAATTGAAATCCAGGGGAAGTATGGCTAAGCAAAATGACCCAAACCCTTCCCACCAGCTGTACAAGCTGCAGATTAAATCCACAGGATCAACTAGCCAGACTCTGCGTCTGTGGAATATATGAGAGGTCACTGAGAGCTCCCACAGAAGAAAATGCACCAGTTCTGATAGCTGTGGACATTGGAGTCAGGAACACACAGGAGTAGGGCCGGATTCGAATCTGAGCTGCCCCCACAGCAGGTCCAGAGATCAGCACAGTGATAGCGTGCATCCTGGGGAGGTGAGGTGGACTGTGGCTCCCAGCGAGGAAAAGGACTCTGCCAGCAGTGATTCAAGAAAAATATGTATTATTCGTATGCTTTGACTTGTTCTATAGATTCTTTCGGATTTTTTTCTTTTTTTTTTTCTTCCTTTCTTTACCCCCTCTGTTGTAGCTGTTGATTCTATTGGCATTATGAAATCTAAGCTTTTGAGCTTTTTAAAATTTTTTCCTCAGTCACATTTTTAATTGTTGTTATAAACCTCTGTCTCTATGTTGAGCTTTTGCAGTTCTGTGGAGTTTCCCTTTTTTTTCTTTTCTCTTTTTTTTAACTTTAATTTTTTAAACCTATTACTATTTTTCTACATTTATTCCTTTGTTTTCTTTTCCTGCTGTTCTTTTCCCCTTGCAGTTAATTGTTAATGCATATAAATCTTCTGCATCTACTCTATTTAATGCTGCATATCTATTCTTTCTTTATTTTCTTTCTCTCCTTTCCTCTCAACATTTTGCTAGTCTTATTTTCATCGCTTTATTCCCCTTGGCACCTTGCTTTAGTTTCGTTTTCCAGTTTGTGCTTTAGTTAGTTTTGTTCTGGTAGATATACTTTTTGGTTTCCTTTGTTCGCTGGGTCAATCTATTGTACTTTATTTTTGTTGGATTTTTTGATTTTGCTTATGGCCAGGTATGCATTTGTGTATATTCAGTCACACTTTTTATTGTTTCTATAAACCTCCACCTCTATGTTGGGCTTTTGCAGTTCTGTGGAGCTTTGCTTTTTTTCCCTTTTTTCTTTCTTCTTCCATTTTTTTTCTCTTTTTTATATTTTTTAATTTTAAAAATCTGTTATATTTTCCCACATTTCTTCCTTTGTTTGCTTCCCTACTGTTCTTTTCCCCGTGCAGTTAATCTTCAATGTATATAAATCTTCTTCATCTACCTCTACTTAACTTTGTATATCTAGTCTTTCTTTCTTTCCTTTCCTCTCAACCTATTTGTAGTTTTGTTTTCATTGCTTTATTCTCCACTTGGCACCTTGCTTTAGTTTTGTTTTCAAGTTCTTGCTTTAGTTAGTTTTGTTCTTAACTGGTAAATATAATTTTTGATTTCCATTGTTCGCTGGGTCACTCTACTGTACTTTATTTTTGTTGAATTGTTTTGACTTTGCTCATGGGTATATGTGTATATGTGTATATTCCATTATTTTAATTATTATTTGCTTGATTTTGTAACTGCCATTTGTCTGGGGTTCATCTTTGGCTTCTCATTTTTGGATATTTGGTTTAATCTCACTTAATGCCATAACAAACCACTTGTGGAATCTTCGTTCCTAACCAGGGGTCAAGCCCTGAGTCTTTGGAATGGGAGCACTGACTCCAAGACCCTAAACCACCAGAGGACTGACCCTGCTGCTGCTGCCAAGTCACTTCAGTCATGTCCAATTCTGTGTGACCCCATAGACGGCAGCCCATCAGGCTCCCCTGTCCCTGGGATTCTAGGAGTATCAAATAGTGAGAACTCACACAAAGGAAACCACTTGAATAAGAGACCCCACATCACCCAACAACCAGTAGCACCCTGTGCAGGATGCCTCATCTAAACAACAACACAACGAAAATGCAAACCCAGTCATCAGTGGACAGGATTACCACCTCACTCAGTCTTGCCCATCAGAGGAAAAACAAATAAACAAAAACTCAGCACAAGTCTCACCCTACAGGAAGCTTACACAAACCACTGGACCAATCTTAGGAGGGCAGAAACCAATAGGGAGAAAGAATTCAAACTTGAAGCCTGGGAAAAGTAGACCTCAAACACAATAAGTTAAAAAAAAATGAAAAAGCAGAGAAATACTACACAAATGAAGAAACAAACTAGAAACACAGAGGTCCAAATAAATGAAGAAGAAACAGGCAAACTACCTGAAAAATAAATCAGAATAATGATAGTAAAGATGATCAAAAATCTTGAAAACAAAACGCAAAAATCAATGAGCAAAGTCCTAGAAGAATTAAAAAATAAACATACAGAGACAACACAATTGCTGAAATTAAAAATACTCTAGAAGGAATCAATAGCAGAATATCTGAAGCAGAAGAATGAATCAGTGAGCTAGAAGATAAAATGGTGAAAATACCTTCTGAAGAGCAGAATAAAGTAAAAAGAATGAAAAGAACTGAGGACCATCTCAGAGACCTCAGGGACAATATCAAATGCACCAACATTTGAATTATAGGAATCCCTGAAGAAGAAGAGAAAAAGAAAAGGTATGAGAAAGTTTTTGAAGAGATAGTAGTTGAAAATTTCCCCAACATGGAAAAGGAAATAATAATCAATGAAGTCCAAGAGTCCCATACAGGATAAACCCAAGGAGATACACGCCAAGACACATACTGATCAAGCTAACAAAGACTAAACATAAAGAAAAAATGTTAAAAGCAGGAAGGGAGAAACAACAAGTAACATACAAGGGAAAACCCATATGCTTAACAGCTGATCTTTCAGCATAAACTCTGAAGGCCAGAAGGGAATGGCAGGATATATATATAAAGCACTTACAGGGAAAAATCTACAACCAAGATTACTGTACCTGGCAAGGATCTCATTCAAAATTGACGAGAAATAAAAAGCTTTTCAGACAAGTGAAAGTTAAGAGAATTCAGTACCACCAAACCAACTTTATAACAAATGTTAAAGTGACTCATAAAGTCAAGAAATACAAGAGATGAAAAAAGATCTACAAAATCAGCCCTAAACAATTAAGAAAATGGCAACAGGAACAATTATATCAATAACTACTTTAAATGTAAATGGATTAAATATTTCAGCCAAAAGACACAGACTGGATGCAAAAACAAGACCCATATATATTCTGTCTACAAGAAACCCACTTCAGACATAAAGACACATATAGACTGAAAGTGAGAAGATGGAAAAATACATCCTAAGCAAATGGGAATCAAAACAAAGCTGGAGTAGCGATCTTCATATCAGGCAAAACAGACCTTAACATAAAGAAGATTACAAGAGATGAGGAAGGACACTACATAATGATCAAGGGATCAATCCAAGAGGAAGACATAACAATTATATATATCTATGCACCCAACATAGGAGCACCTCAATGCATGAGACAAACACTAACAGACATAAAAGGAGACATTGACAGTAACACAATAGTAGGAGACTTTAACACCCTACTCACACCAATGGACAGATCATCAATACAGAAAATTACTAAGGAAACGCAAGTCTTAAATGATCCATTAGATAAGATAAATCTTATTGATATCTTCAGGACATTTCATTCAAATGCAGAAGAATATACCTTCTTAAGTGCACAGGGAACATTCTCCAGGATGGACCATATCTTGGGTCACAAATCAATCCTCAGTAAATTTAAGAAAATTGAAATAGTATCAAGCACCTTCTCTGACCACAAGGCCATGAGACTAGATAACAATTGCAAGAATTAAACTGTAAGAAATATAAATACATGGAGATTAAACAACATGTCTCTAAATAACCAACATGTTACTGAAGAAATCAAAAGGGAAATCAAAAAACAAATAACAAAACACGACAACTCAAAACCCATGGAATGCAGTGAAAGCAGTGCTAAGAGGGAACTCTTTATAACTATGCAATCCTACCTCAAGAAAGAAGAAAAACATTGACTAGATAACCTAACTTTACACCTAAAACGACTGGAAAAAGAAAAACAAAACAACACAAAACCCCAATGTTAGTAGAAGGAAAGAAATCATAAAGACCTGAGCAGAAATAAGTGAAAAAGAAAGATACAATAATAAAGATTAATAAAACTAAAAGTTGGTTCTTTGAGAAGATAAACATAATGGACAAGCCTCTAACCAGACTCATCAAGAAAAAAAGAGAAGAATCAAGTCAACAAAATTAGAAAAGAAGGAGAGGTTATAATAGACGATGCAGAAATATAAAGGATTATAAACTATTATGAACAACTATATGGCAATAAAATGGATAACCTGGAACAAATGGACAGATTCTTACAAAAGTTCAATCTTCCAAGAGTGAACCAAGAAGGGACAGAAATTATGAACAACCCAATTACAAGCACTGAAATTGAAGCTGTGATAAAAAAAAAAATTCCCAAATAAAAAAAGCCAAGGATCAGATGGCTTCACAGGAGAATTCTATGAAACATTTAGAGAAGAGCTAATGCCTATCCTTATAAAACTTTCAAATAATTCCAGAAGAAAGAACACTTCCAAACTCATTCTATGAGGGCACCATCACCTGATACCAACCCCAGACAAAGACAACACACAAAAATACCAAAACTACAGGCCAATACCACTGATGAACATAGGTGCAAAAATCCTGAACAAAATTTTGGCAAATAGAATTCAGCAGCACATTAGGAAGTTCATACACCATGATCAAGTTGGGTTTATTCCAGGAATGCAAGGATTTTTCAATATATGCAGATCAATCAATGTGATATACCATATTAACAAATTGAAAGATGAAAACCATATGATAATAGAAACAGAAAAAAAATCTTTGACAAAATTCAGCTCTCATTTATGACTAAAACTCTTCAAAAAATGGGCATAGAAGGAACCTACCTCAACATAGTAAGGACCATTTATAATAAGCATACAGCAAACACTTTTCTCAATGTTGAAAAACCGAAAGCATTCCCCCTAAGATCAGGAACAAGACAAGTGTGTCCATTTTCCCCACTATTATTCAACATAGTTCAGGAAGTCCTAGCTATAGCAATCAGAGAAGACACAGAAATAAAAGGAATCCAGGTCAGAAAAGAAGAAATAAAGCTCTCACCGTTTGCAGATGACATGATACTGTACATAGAAAACTCTAAAGATGGTATCAGAAAATTACTAGAGCTAATCAGTGAATTTAGCAAAGTTGCAGGTTAGAAAATCAATACACAGAAATCACTTGAATTTTATATACTAACAATGAAAAATCGGAAAGAGAATTTAAGGAATCAATCCCATTCACCATTGCAACAAAAAGAATTAAATATCTAGAATAAACTTACCTAAGGAGACAAAGGAGATGTACACAGAAAATTATAAGACACTAATGAAAGAAATCAAAGACAACATAAACAGATGGAGAGATATCCCATTTCTGGGTAGGAAGAATCAATATTGTGAAAATGGCTATACCACCAAGTGCAATCTACAGATTCAATGCAACCTCTATCACATTTCCAATGGTATTTTTCACAGAACTAGAACAAAAAATTTCACAATTCATATGGAAACACAGAAGACCCTGAAAGCCAAAGCAGTCTTGAGAAAGAAGAATGGAGCTGGAGGAATCAACCTTCCTGACTTCAGATTATACTACAAAGCTATGGTCATTAAGATGGTATGTTACCAGCGCAAAAGCAGAAATATAGAATGCAACAAGATAGGAAGCCCAGAAATAGACCCACACACCTATGGGTACATTTTTCACAAAGAAGGCAAGAATATACAATGGAGCAAAGACACCCTCTTCAATAAATGTTGTTGGGACAAAAGACACCCTCTTCAATAAATGTTGTTGGGACAACTGGACAGTTACATGTAAAAGGATGAAATTAGAACATTTCCTAACACCATACACAGAGATAAATTCAAAATGGATTAAAGACCTAAATATAATACCAGAAACTATAAAGCTCTTTGAGGAAAACATAGGCAGAACACTCAATGACATAAATCAAAGCAAGATCCTCTATGACCCACCTCCTAGAGTAATGGAAATAAAAACAAAAGTAAGCAAGCGAGACCTAATTAAACTTAAAAGCTTTTGCACAGCAAAGGAAACTATAAGCAAGATGGAACGACAACCCTCAGAATGGGAAAGAATAATAGAAAATGAGACAACTGACAAAAGATTAATTTCCAAAATATACAAGAAGCTCATACAACTCAATACCAGGAAAAAAAAAAAACACAGTAAAAAAGTGGGGAAAGACCTATACAGACATTTCTCAAAAGGAGACATACAGATGGCTAACAAACACATGAAAAGATGCTGAATATTGCTCATTATTAGAGAAATGCAAATCAAAACTATAAGATATCACCTCACACCAGTCAGAATGGCCATCATCAAAAAATCTACAAACAATAAATGCTGGAGAGGGTCTGGAGAAAAGGGAATGTTCTTGCACTATTGGAGGGAATGTAAATTGATACAGCCACTATGGAAGATGGTATGGAGATTTGTTAAAAAAAAAAAAAAAAACTAGTAATAAAACCACCATATGATCCAGCAATCCCACTCCTAGGCATATACCCCGAGGAAACCAAAACTGAAAAAGACACATGTGTCCCATTGTTCACTGTGGCACTATTTACAATAGCTAAAACATGGAACCAACCTAGATGTCCATTGACAGATGAATGGATAAAGAATTTGTGGTACCTAAACACAATGGAATATTATTCAACCATAAAAAGGAACACATTTGAGTCAGTACAAATGAGGTGGATGAACCTAGAACCTATTATATAGAGTGAAGTGAGTCAGAAAGAGAAAGATAAATATCATAGTCTAACGCATATATACGGAACCTAGAAAAATGCTACTGAAGGATTTATCTATAGGGCGACAGTGGAGAAACAGACATAGAAAATAGACTTATGGACATGGGGACAGGGAGCAGAGGGTGAGATATATGGAAAGAGTAACATGAAACTTACATTATCATATGTAAAATAGATATTCAACAGGAATTTTCTGTATGGCTCAGGAAACTCAAAACAGGGGCTCTGTATCAATCTAGAGGGGTGGAATGGGGTGGGAGATGGGACAGAGGTTCAAAAGGGGAAGGGATATATGTATATGTATATGATTCATGTTGAAGTTTGACAGAAAACAACAAAATTCTGTAAAGCAATTATCCTTCAATTAAAAACGAAAAACTCAACATTCAAAAAAACTAAGATCATGGCATCCAGTATCATCACTTTCTGGCAAATAGATGGGAAACAATGGAGACAGTGACAGACATTATTTTCTTGAGCTCCAAAATCACTGCAGATGGTGACTGCAGCCATGAAATTAAAAGATATTTGCTTCTTGGAAGAAAAGCTATAACAAATGTAGGCAGCATATTAAAAAGCAGAGACATTATTTGCAGACAAAGATCTGTCTAGTCATAGCTATGACTTTTCCAGTCGTCATGTAAAGAAAGCTGAGTGCTGAAGAATTGATGCTTTTGAACTGTGGTGTTGGAGAAGACTCTTGAGAGTCCCTTGGACAACAAGGAGGTCAAACCAGTCAGTCCTAAAGGAGATCAACCCTGAATATTCCCTGGAAGGACTGATGCTGAAGCTGAAACTCCAATCCTTTGGCCACTTGATGCAAAGAGCTGACTCGTTAGGAAAGACCCTGGTGGTGGGAAAGATTGAAGGCAGGAGCAGAAGGAGACAACAGAGGATGAGATGGTTGCATGGCATCTCCAACAACTCAATGAACATGAGTTTGAGCAAGCTCCACGAGTGGTGATGGACAGGGAAGTCCAACACGCTGCAGTCCATGGGGTCGCAAAGAGTCAAACATGAAAGAGTGAGTGAAGTTAACTGAACTGAATACCTTTCAGCTGGCTTCTCTGATGCTCAGACAGTAAAAAATCCACCTGCAATGCAAGAGACCTAGGTTCAACCACTGGGTCAGGAAAATCCCCTGGAGAGGGAATGGCTACCCACTTTTGTATTCTTCCCTGGAGAATTCCATGCGGTCCATGGGTTTGCAAAGTCAGACACACTGAGCAACTAACACTTTCACTTCACTTTTCATAATATCATTCACTAGAGTTGACTGATTTCAATAGATTTTACACTAAAGTTCCTTTTCTGCTCTAGGAGCCAATCCAGTTTTCCACATCACATTTAGCTGTCCTGTTTCGATAGACACCTCTAATCCTGACAATTTGTCAGATTTTGCTTGTTTTTCATGACCTTAATACTTTTGAAGAGTAATGGTCAGGTTAGTTATTTTGTAGGAAATCCCTCTACCTGGATTTTCTGGTTTCTTGTGATTATATTCAGGTTTTGTATTACTTCCCAATAAGAAAACCACAGAGGTGACTTACCCCTTTTCAGTGTATCTTTTTAACTTTGTGTTTATGTTATTCCAACATACTTTACTTTTTTGGATGTTACTGTAAATGAAATTTCAAGGAAATTTTCTTTCTCTTTCCATGAAACAGAGGGGACAGAAACATTTTTGCTTTTAGTAAGTCTTCCAAACTTGGAGTGAGATTTATCTCTAACCACGCAAGCAGGATCTGATGAAATTTTCCATCTTGTCAGGCGTTTCTCAAACTTAAAACAAAGGAATACACATGGTTCATACTCTGTAAGATTCTTATATCATGCATCAAGGGGTACAATGTCAATATGTATTATTGGCTAGAGTGATACACCATCATTTGGCTATGGTGAGTGATGACAGAGTTATTTCTTGCAAACATAATAGTTTCGCTTTATAATCACGTAATATTTTGGTAGATTCTTTGACATTGTGCAAATATCCCATTTCTGCTTAACAGTCTATGACCCATTTTAGCAACCTTTGATGGACCTTGCCTGTTGCAATTATTTCTGTGATGTTCTAATGGTTATTTTCTAGTTCTTGCTTTCCTCCTATAATACATTTATTATTTGGAATTCTTCAGTAAGGAAATGTGTATTTTTCTATATCTATTTATTTGAAATCTGGAAAAGTTTTTTTTTTTTCTATGATGGACTTTCAACAGGAAAAAAATGACCTTAAAAGATAATTTTTAAAACTACTACTTGGCAATGTGAACTAATTTCAAGGAAAATGTCCAGCCCTTTCTAGGTAAGACAGGAGACAGATATATATATATATATAATATATATATATATATATATATATATATATAAATAAGTGTTCCAAATCTTAAGTGAGATTTACCTCTAGCCATGTAGGCAGGACTTGATAAAACTTTCTGTCTTCAAGGCTTACCTCTGTTGGCACCAGAGAGAATACATAACTCACACCTGCAATGCCTCTATCACCATTCCCCTCCTCTTCCTACCTCCTTCATTCTTGGGAACTGAACCTTGCCCTGTTATACTGGTGAATTCAAGAACCATTAACTTTGAGCCCAGAAATAAACCCACATACCTAGGTCAACTAATCTATGACAAAGAAGGCAAGGATATACAATGGAGAAACAGTCTAGCCAAAAAAGTGGTGTTGAGAAAGCTGAACAGCTGCATGTAAATCAAAGAAATTAGGACACTCACCCACATCATATATAAAAATAAACTCAAAATGGTTTAAAAACTTACTATACGTCATGACTGCATAAAGTTCCTGGAAGTTTTACAGGCAAATCATTCTCTGACATAAATTGTAGCAACAACTTAATATCAATAAAACAAACAGTCAAAAAAATGGGCAGAAGACCTAAATAGATATTTTCCCAAAGAAAACATACAGATGGCCAGAGGCACATGAAAAGATGCTCAGCCTCACTAATTATTGTGCTCACTCAGTCCTGACCTCCTCTTTGTGTCCTCATGGACTGCAGCTCACCAGGCTTTTAGGCAAGAATACTGGAATAAGTTGTTCATTCCTCCTCTGTGGGATCTTCCCAACCCAGAGATCAAACTCACATCTGTGTATCTTACATTGGCAGGCAGATTCTTTACCACTGTGCCATCTAAGAAGCCCTAATTATTAGATAAATGCAAATCAAAACCATAAATCACATGCTTACCAGAATAACTATCATCAGAAAGTCTATATAATGAATGCTGAAGAGGGTGTGAAGAAAAGAGAACCCTTCTAAACTGTTGGTGGGAATATAAATTGATGCAGCCACCATAAAAGCAGTTTGGAGTTTCCTTAAAAAACTAATAGAGCTCCTATATGATCCAGCAATCTCACTCCTGGTTATATATCCAGAAAAAAATCGAACACTAATTCAAAAAGATACATGTACCCCAATGTTCAGAGCAGCATTATTTACAGTAGGCAAGGCACTGAAACAGCACAAGTGCCTGTTAGCAGATGACTGTCTTCAGAAGATTTGATGTAGACACATATACACACACAATAGAATGTTACTCAGTCAATAAAAGAATAAAACATTGCCATTTGCAGCAACATGGATGGACCTAGTGAATGTTACACTTAGTGAAGTAAGTCAGAGAAAGACACAGGCTATGTGGTATCTTTTATATGTGAAATCTAACAAAATAATGCAAATAGATCTGTATACAAAACAGAAACAGTCTCATAGACACAGAAAACAGATTTATTGCTACCAAAGAAGAGAAGGAAGTGGGAAGGAACAAACTAAAAGTATGGGATTAACAGATACAAACTATTACACATAAAATAGATAAGCAACAAGGATTTATGCATTACATGGAATTATATTCAACATTTTATAATAACCTATAATGGAATACAATCAGAAAAAATAACTGAATCACTATGCTGTATACCTGAAACTAACACACTGCGAATTAACTATTCTTCAATAAAAAAAGAAAAGAATAATTCGCTTTAATTGGACATTTTTTTCAAGGCCCCAAATCCTAAGGTTTTTCTAACCTTCTCTGCCACAGAAGTGTCCCTAACCACAAAAGATGATCCTCAAGATTTTGGAAGACAGTATGATAGATGGATGAAAATCAGTAGTATTTCTATATGCTAACAATAAACAACTCCAAAAGGAAATTATAAAAAGAATTTCATTTATGATAGCATTCAAAAGAACAAAATACCTAGGAATAAATTTAACCAAGGATGTGGAAGACTTTTACAGTGAAATCAACAAGACTTTGCTGAAGGAAATTTTAAAAGACCAAACAAATGCGAAGATCCTGTGCCTCATGGATTACAAGACAATGTTGTTAGGATGGTACTACTGTCCAAAGCTATCTACGTATTCAATTCAGTTCCCATTAAAATCAACGGTGTTTGCTGAAGAAATGGAAAAACTGATCCTCAGATTCATATAGAGTTACAAAAGTTTTCTCAAGTGGCGCTAGTGGTAAAGAACACCCCCCTCACCGCCCCGTCAACACAGGAGATGTAAGAGATGCAAGTTTGATCCCTGGGTCAGGGAGATTCCCTGGAGAAGGGCTCGGCAAGGCACTCCAGTATTCTTGCCTGGAGCATCCCACGGACAGCGAAGCCTGGCGGGCTGCAGTCTATAGGGTCGCAAAGAGTCGGACACACCTGAAGGGACTTGGCATGCAGAGTCGCCAAAACAATGTTGTAGAAGAAGAACCAAGCTAGAGGAAACACACTTTCCAATCTCAAAGCCGTGAAGCTACAGTGGCATGGAGACAGAGCTAAACATATGCGCCAAAGGAACGGAATTGGTGACTGGGTAATTTAAACATCTAAGGGCAATTCAGTTTGGACAAGTGTGCCAAGACCTTTTAAAGGGGAAAGGATAGTCTCTTTAACAAATGGTGCTGGGACAACTGGCTATTTACATGGAAAGAATGAATTTAGATTTCTGCCTTACACCATGTAAAAGAAAACACAAAATAAAACAAACCATTATTCAGTTGTTTACCCCCTCCTTCCCAAAATATATAGGAACAAAATGACCAAGAATACTTTAGTCTCATCTACTTCATTAAAACACTAAGAAATGAGAATTAAAGTCATTAAATTAAATCCTTAGTAGATGGATGAAACAGCACATTAGGCATAACTCCTGAAAAAAAAAATTTATCCTAAGGTGATTCTGAAAATAACATTAGAGTACCGCACAAAGAAACAGAGATGGGCTATGTCAGAACGGGTTAAAGAGACCTAGAGAATGGAATAGAATAAAAGAGTCTAATAATACACACTGTTCTGAGCGTGAAGAACAATCCCAGAACAATAATACAAAGAATATCTTTCAAGCATCCATATAGAAAAGCCACCTAGCTGCAAAGGAATAGCAAATGGTCTAAGAGTAGATTTCTCAACAATCAAAATCAAATGAGTAGCAAAATGACTTCAAAGTAGTGAGAAAAAGCAAATATGTACCAAATGCATACATGTACATGGATAATTGTGTACCTACAAAAATTCCTTTCAAGAAGAGTGAAGGTGGCAGAGTGAGAAGGTCCCTAGCTCTCACCTCCTCCCACAGACACTACGAGTTCATACAGAACAACTCTCTCTGAGAATGGCCTGAAGACTAGGGGAACAGCTCTTCTACAATTAAAGAGGTAACACACACACACCCAGGTGGGGGACCCAAAAGAAGAAGTGTTTGCGCTGAGTTGTGTCATAGACTCTTCGTGACCCCATAGACTGCAGCCTGCCAGGCTCCTCTGTCCATGGAGTTTTCCAGTCAAGAGTACTGGAGCAGGTTGCCATTTCACACTCTAGGGCATCTTCCCAATCCAGGCACTGAATCCATACCTCTTGCGTCTCCTACGCTGGCAGGCAGATTCTTTACCACTTGTTGTTTTTGTTGTTCAGTCACTAAGTCTTGTCTGACTTTTTGTGACCCTATGGGCCCTATGGAAGCACACCAGGCTTCCCTGTCCTTCACCATCGCCCAGACTTTGCTCAAACTCATGTCCGTTGAGTTGGTGATGCCATCCAACCATTTCATCTTCTGTCACCCACTTCTTCTGCCCTCAATTTTTCCTAGCATTGGGGTCTTTTCCAATGAGTTGAGTCTTCTCATCAAGTGGCCAGAGGACTGGAGTTTCAGCTTTAGCATCAGTCCTTCCAATGAAGATTCAGGGTTGTTTTCCTTTAGGACTGACTGGTTTGATCTCATTGCTATCCAAGGGACTCTCAAGAGTCTTCTCCAGTACCACAGTTTGAAAGCATCAATTCAGCGCTCAGCCTTCTTTATGGCCCAACTGTCACAGTCATACATGACCACTGGAAAGACCACAGCTTTGACTAGATGGGCCTTTGCTTTTACCACTAGGACAACTCAAACACAGAGGTCCTCCCTAAGGAGCGAGAGGCTTGAGCCCCACATTCAGCATCACAGCCCTGGGGACTGGCACCAGGAAGACAAGTCCTCATCGCTGGTTTTGAAAACCAGCAGGGTTTTCCACTAGGATAACCAGAGGCTGTAGGAGACATACCTAAAGGGTATGTGCACGAACAGGCTTGCTCCGAGTCCCACACGGAGGCTGCCAAGTGAACAGTGCTTGGCTCTCTAGCTGGTCCACCAAGGCTGCTCCAGCATAGCCCCCAGCCTACATCGGACTCTACTTCTGCCCTCACTCTCTGCCAAGGTAGTGGCTTTGGACCATGCCTGGGGAGGCCATACCTTCAGCTCTAGCCCACCTGGCTTCAGCCCAGCCCTGACAAGGTGGCAGCTTCCAGTGTGCCCAGGGAGAAGCCCCAGCCCACAGCTGCTCCAGCTCCAGCTCCAACTTTCCCCCTAAAGCCACCAGGCACACACTGTCAGCATAGGGATACTCCTACAGGCATCAGTGCAGTGAAATACTTACCTGTCACAGGTGTGGGATGTGGTAAGAACAGTGTTTCAAGAGGTATGTTAGCCTCAGTCGTATTAGAGAAGGGAAATGGGGATAGATCAGTCACATGAGCACTGAACAAGTTACAAAGTAACAAGCAAAACTAAAGAAAATAAAATTAATGAGTTAATTAAGTAATGATTGAATAAAAATTTAAACGCAGATTTTTTAAACGGTAACAAAATCAAGGAGGGGTTGTTTGAAAATGAGGCCCGGGAGCTTCCCTGGGAGTACAGGAGCTAAGATTCTGCGCTGTCAGTGCAGGGAGATGGGTTCAATCCCCGGTCAAGGAACTAGATGCCACCTGCCAAAATTAAAAGATCCCGAATGTACAACGAAGACGCAGCAGAGTCAAATAAATAAATATTAAAAAGGAAAATGGTGCCTAGATTCAGCCCAGTAAATGTGGAAGGGAAAAGGAGGGCTGACTCACTGCCTTGGGTCAGAGCCAGAGAAGCTGCTGCATTGAGACTGCCCTGCAGTTGGGTTTGCCAAGGAGGGAACCTTTGTTTGTTTCCCCAGGAACATGTGTAGGCCAAGGGAGAAAGAGAGTTGAGTGGGGTCTTCTTGCTGGGCATTGTCCAATCGATCTGTGTGGAGGATCAAGGAAAACTCAGCAAAAAGGGAACGGGGGGTGGAACGCTGAAGGCCTGTGGAATGAGGACAGAGCCCCAGAGACCTCCCAGAATAGAGCTGGAGAAGCCTGGGGTCAAGCAAACTGCAGGGAGAGGTGTTCGACATGGAAACTCTGACGAGTGGAGGAAATTACCCTCAAGAGACAAAAGGGCTGTAATTCTCTACTAGACGTGGAGAGTGAGGAAGTCCACCAGGCGTGAGAAATGGCCAGTCTCCTTGCCCCAAGCGTGCCCTAACCCAGAGAGGAGCACAGCACATGCTGGCAAGCGCGAGATGTGGGATATTGCTCTGGCGAGGCAAGGCACCGCTTGCAGTAGCAAGTAACCCAGAGCTCTCAATGACGGTGCAGAGTTGACTTCCTGTTCTCACTGCAGCCCATCGTGGGTGGTGGGGGTCTCACCTGAGCACAGCTCATGCAAGCGCGTAGCCTAATGAAGGCCCTTTCCGGATACATACTTCCAGAAGACATTGTCTGCACTGTCACTGTGTAAGCCTACACTGGACCGCTGCATGGTGACCGTCCTTCTATGGGTCTCAACAGTCTGATTTTACGATGGAAATTAATGTCTAGGTGCAGGAAGAAGAGCACTAGATCAGTACTTACTTTACAAATTGTGTTCCAAGGAGCACATGTCGTCTGCGTATGTATGCATAACTCAGATTTGAAAACTTTAATTAAAAAATGGTTTCCTCAAATGTACATTTTAAACAGCACACTTTTATTTCATGTTGTGGCTGCTGGTGTCATCCCCTTCTTCTGAGGCCAGGCAGTGACCACACCAGATAGTCTCCAAGGAAACAGCATCCAGCTTTTATGTTGCGATTCGTAATTCTGAGATGCCATCAAAAGCATAAAAACTGGACAGCTTCGTGTAAAAGAATGAAATTAGAACACTCCCTAACACCATACATAAAAATAATCTCAAAATGGATAAAAGACCTAAATGCAAGACCAGAAACTATAAAACTCTTAGAGGAAAACATAGGCAGAACACTTTGACGTAAATCACAATAAGATCCTCTATGCCCCACTTCCCAGAGTAACAGAAATAAAAACAAAAATAAACCAGTGGGACTTAATTAAACTTAAAAGCTTTTGCACAGTGACGGAAACTGTAAACAAGGTGAAATGACAACTCTCAATGGGAGAAATGAAACAACTGACAAAGGATTAATCTCCAAAGTATACAAGCAGCTCATGCAGCTTAATACCAGAAAAAAAAAAACAAAACAGTCAAAAAGTGGACAGAAGACCTAAACAGACACTGCTCCAAAGAAGACACACAGATGGCCAAAAAATACATAAAAAGGTGCTCAACACTGCTCACTATTAGAGAAATGCAAAACCAAACTACAATAAGGTATCACCTCCACCCGTCAGAATGGCCATCCGCAAAAAATCCACGAAACAGTGCTAGAGAGGTGGAGACATGTGGAGGAAAGGGAACCCTCTGGCACCATTGCTAGGAATGCAAATTGATATAGCCACTGTGGAGAAACCTAGGAATAAAACTACCATATGACCCAGAAATCCCACTACTGGGCATACACCCTGAGAAAACCATAAGTGAAAGAGACATACGTACGCCAAAGATCATAGTAGCATTGTTTACAATGTCCAGGGCATGGAAGCAATTTAGGTGTCCGTTGACAGATGAATGGATAAATAAGATGCGGTACGTATACACAATAGGACATTTCTCAGCCATGAAAAGGAACACATTGGACTCAATTCTAATGAGGTGGATGAACCTAGAGTCTATTATATAGCGTGAAGTAAGTCAGAAAGACAAATATCCTTATTTGTCTTATAACACATATATGTGGAATCTAGAAAGATGTACTGATGCGCCTACCTGTAGGGCAGCCGTGGGGATGGAGACAGAGAACAGAGCTGTGGACACAGTGTGGGAAGGAGCGGCTGGGACATGAGAGAGAGTAGACATTGAGAGCAGCGTTGGACCGTACGCACTACCACGCGTCAGATTAGAGCCAGTGGGAATTAGATGTGCGACACAGGGAGCCCAAACCTGGTGCTCCGGGACAACCTAGCGGGGTAGGATGCGGTGGGAGGTGGGAAGGAGGGCCATGAGGGAGGGGACAGGCATACACCTATGGCTGCTTCATGTTGATAGATGGCAGAACCCAACACAATATTTTAATTATCCTCCAATTAAAAGTAAATAATTTTTTAAAAAAGAAAGCATCTTAGCTTGAAGGCAATATGACCACTAGAGGGAAGCAACCGCCAGACAGAGCAGTTTCTTTGCACCAGGCATGCCTTTCATCTCTCTTGCTCAGACTCTTAACAGTTTGAGTAAATGTCTCGTGGTATCAGCATTTTGGAGGAATGAGAGCTGATTTTTGTCAAGCTCTTTCTCTGACTTTGAGCAAACTGGTTCTGGGCTCTCTCTGTCTCGAGGTCCTTCTAAACACACAGTGACTACAGGAAAGAAGTGGCCTCTGTATTTCTTTTCCTAACCATCTTCAGTGGCTGTCCTGGTGAAACCCTTCAGTCTCCATTTTTAAAGCTAACCATAGAGCAAGGGACTCCTCAATGGAATCAGAACTGATCTTCTCTCCATCCAGCCAGGTGGCTCTCTGACCTCACAGTTCTCTGAGCTGTAGGGGGCTTTGTACGTGAAAGTCAATGCTCACTTCCCTGTGGGCAGGAAAACAGGTCACAGTTAAATGAGCCAGGGACCTTAATAAATGCAGATGTCTTTAAATAAACAAGTGATTTGGGGGATATAAATATAAACAGAACCATCCTTGACAATTAGAGACGTATGATAAGTGAATGAATCAGCTGAAGGGGGATTAAAGCAGTGGGTCTGTGATCAGAAAGTCTGAATCCCAGCTCTCTCCCTCACTGCTGATGTCTGCTCCGTTGGTTAGTCTCTCTGAACTTCAGCTTCTCCATCTACACACAGAAATTGAGGATATCTACATGTCAGTTTAATTTAAAAAAAAATGCGTGCACCAAGTCAAGTCCATGACAGTGACTAAATATTCATTGTAAGAAAAAATGGTGCATATCGGAGGGCAGGGGAGGAAGAGCAAACTTTGTGTGTCTACTAACTGGTACGGTGGGATCAACAGGAGTTTAGAACATATCAGGCTTGTTTACAAACCCCAGTTCTGCCACATTTAGGCTGTGTGATCTTGGACGTGCCACTGACTCATATTGGACTTCAGTTTCTTATTTGGAAAGCTGAAGTTATTGATGGCTATTGTGTTGAGATTTAAGATGACAAGGAAAGTGAAGTAGCATCAGATCGGCAGATACCAAATTGATTATTATTTTCTATATCAGACTCTTGTCCAAATGCCTACAGAAGTGAAGTGAAGTCGCTCAGTTGTGTCCGACTCTTTGTGACCCTGTGGACTGTAGCCCACCAGGCTCCTGCATCCATGGGATTCTCCAGGCAAGAATACTGGAGTGGGTTGCCATTTCCTTTTCCAGGGGATCTTCCCGACCCAGGGATCGAACCCAGGTCTCCTGCATTACAGGCAGATGCTTTAACCTCTGAGCCACCAGGGAATCATGCTATAACACCAGCTTATCATCAACCTCCTAAATCAGATATTATTATTCCCATTTTGCAGACTAAGAAATTGAGGGTTAGAGTTTCAGTGACCTGCTCAGAGGCACAGAATTTGAAAGCAAACAGTGTCTGCTTTCTGACCAGATCGAGTTCTTAGTCTAATGTCTCATGTTGCCATTAGCCATGGTACGGACACGTTGCCCCATGCTGACTCCCAGAGGTACATACTAAGGCTCCTACCTTAGTCAGTAGAGGCTGTTATCACAGCAGAATCTCCTCTGAACGGAGAGAGTACACTTTTCCTTCGCTCACCTTTTTCTCCCCTGGTGTGGGCACTGGCTACGCATGCCCACTAGATGGCGCTGATATCCTAGCTTTGGTGTACTTTGGGTTCCATCTTGGGTGTGACTTAAACATTTACCTTCTGCAACAAGAGATCTAAATCTCTACACAAATCCCAGCTTGTGAGACTCATACACTGGTAAAGATTTTTTAAAAAATATTCAGAGTGAACTCTAGAGGCTTAGTTGCCTTGCTTAAAAATGCGGACCAGGCCTTTATAAAATTCACTAGCGGAGGCCCGTCAGTGGCCACGGGCCATCACAGTGCTACGTGGAATCTCTGCTCCAGGGCAAAGTGGGAATTATTAGCAGCTTTTTCTCGGAGTGTATAGATCGATGGGCCCATGAGAGCCCACCAGCACTTCGTGGCTTTTGCTCACTGTGCTATGGAATGACACAGAGAATATAGGAAGGCTCACAGCTGGTAGGAGGATAGGGCAGGCTCTTCTAGAAGGACAGATGACTCCCTCACCCCAAATTCTTCCCCCTACTAGCCTGTTACAAACGTCTATAACAACACAATCCATTTAAGGCAATGTACTGCTTTATTATGGGGCTTCTCTTGCGGCTGGGTGGTAGAGAATCTGCCTGCCGATTCAAGAGATTCAGGTTGGATCCCTGGGCGGGGAAGATCCCCTGGAGAAGGGAATAGCAACCCACTCCAGTAGTCTTGCCTGGAGAATTCTACGTACAGGGGAGCCTGGTGGGCTACAGTCCACAGGGTCGCAGAGTCAGATTTGACTTAGCCACTGAGTTACTTCTTTATTATAATAATCATAACAATAACATAGCAAAAAAAAACCCAACCTCTGCATTGTCTTGTATAGTTTACAAAGTACAGCTCTCTCAATTATTTTATTTAACACACCCGAATTAACA
The DNA here is from genome assembly GCF_016772045.2 of Ovis aries. Taxonomy (NCBI): domain Eukaryota; kingdom Metazoa; phylum Chordata; class Mammalia; order Artiodactyla; family Bovidae; genus Ovis; species Ovis aries. The sequence continues at coordinate 8,173,707 of NC_056055.1, read as the reverse complement.
TGGCTGAGGGCATTTACTGGGTTGGCCAAAAAGTTATTTTGGGTTTTTCCGTACCAACTTAGGGAAAAATCCAAATGAACTTTATGGCCAACCCAATATTCCATTTTACAGACTAGAAATTGAGCTCAACAGGGTAAGTCAGTTCCTAAGAATCTCCAATCTATTCAGCTAAAATGCTAGAACTCGAATCGGAGTCTTCTAATTACAAGTATCATATTCATGTCACTGCATGAGATAAAAAAACTTGTATGGCATCCTAAGAAATTCGTTTATAATGGACAGCTCCTCTATTGCCATTCCCCTACTCTTCTGATCATCTCTGAATTTCACCTCTCCCCAAAGGTCAGAGTCCTTGGAGGGAGATGCCCACTCTCCTTCCTTCCTTCCTTTTTTTCCTCCTCCCAACCTCCATCTCAGATCCCAGCCCAACAGAGAACACAGGTCTGTGTCCTACATACAGAGCACCAGAACTGGAAGAGATGGTTGGAATTATCTCCTCTAACGATCCTCTTTATACGTAAGGAAACCAAACCACGGAGGAGGAGAAACATTCCTGTATGTGATGCCATGGGATTTATCTCAAATGACCTGCTTTTCATGAAAGCCAGTCTACACCTTGATATCAACACATTCGCTTGGAAACTACGCCCATGCCAGCTGGTTATCCTTTAAAAGAGGGTCTCATATAAGTTTTCCACAGACGCAATTGCTTCCCCACACACATGTGTACAGTCACCAAAGAAACTTCATGCTGTGAAATCTTATCAGCGTGGAAATCTGTATGTCACAACTTTTGTGCTTTGGAATCGGAGGTAAAGCCAGTTCACCAGAAATCTGAGCTGTAACTAGCCCTTTTGTGTTTCATTCGTCTCATACCTTGTATTTGTCTTGTCCACGCTGCTGTTGAACCCATCTCAGTGAATCACGGTTGCTGTTCTCCTTGCCTGATTCTGCCATGGAGCAGAACATCCCCAAGCCAAGAACTAAATCTTAGGAATCTTTGTAAATCCATATGCTAGTATAGCTTTTGGCAAAGAGGAGTTGATCAATAATTAATTGCCAAATTGAATTACACTGCACTGAATTGAACCTACACATTACAAACTGCCTCCCTGCACATGTATCATCAGGGTTTTAAAATCCAGATACAGATGGGAAAGGCACCTGTTAATAGATCTTTAAGCTTTAAGATCTTTTGAGACATTTAAGGTTTAACAAGCACATTCTTTACCCTTAGCTCAAGGTCCTTACTGTGTCTCTGGTTAGATGAAGGCAGATAAATTAAAGATTAAGTTACACAGAATCTGGTAATTGAATACATATTTATTGAGCTCCTTCTATGTGGAGAAGTAAGTAATCAAGAGTTCTAAAGACAGCAGAAGAATTGATGCTTTTGCACTGCGGTGCTGGAGAAGACTCTTGAGAGGCCCTTGGACTGCAAGGAGATCCAACCAGCCCATCCTAAAGGAGATCAGCCCTGGGTATTCATTGGAAGGACTGACACTGAGGCTAAAACCCCAATACTTTGGCCACCTGATGTGAAGAACTAACTCCTTGGAAAAGACCTTGCTGCTGGGAAAGACTGAAGGCAGGAGGAGAAGGGGGGTGACCGAGGATGGGATGGTTGGATGGCATCACTGACTCAGTGGACACAAGTTTGAGCAAACTCCAGGAGATCATTAGTGAAGGACAGGGAAGCCTGGCGTGCTGCAGTCTGTGGGGTGGCAAAGACTCGGACACAACTGAGCGACAGAAGATCAACAAAAGACAGCAGAATTCCTATGGGCAGCAGCAGACCAAGGACCAGCGCCAGCAGGAGGATGGGTGGGGCCAGGTCCTGAACGCAGGATGGACTATGGAAGGAGGAGTCCTTCCAGAAGGAATGATTGTTGTGTGGCTTGGGCATCACCATGATAAGAAACGGAGAAGGCAATGGCACCCCACTCCACTCCAGTGCTCTAGCCTGGAAAATCCCATGGACAGAGGAGCCTGGTGGGCTGCAGTCCATGGGGTTGCGAAGAGTCGGACACGACTGAGCGACTTTACTTTCACACATTGGAGAAGGAAATGACAACCCACTCCAGTGTTCTTGCCTGGAGAATCCCAGGGATGGGGGAGCCCGGTGGGCTGCCATCTATGGGGTCACACAGAGTCGGACACGACTGAAGTGACTTAGCAGCATAATAAGAAACACTGCCTAGCGCTCTGGCTCTGTGGATGTAGAGCTCCACATACTCAGAGAAGTGGCTTTCGGGTAGGTGTTCTAGCTGAAACTTGCCTTAGTTGGGGAGACTGAGGCCCAGAGCAGGGAGGTGACTTAGGCATGGCCCCCCCCACCAGTGACGGCGTGCGTGACAGAGCTGGGATCAGAGCTCAGTGTCCTGATTCCCAGCCCATCGCTCTTTGCTTGAATAATCCGCTGTGCACCTGGTGATGCTTTTCTTTCAGAGTCCAGCCACTACTCCGTTTTCTGTGCATGGCAGGAAGCCAAGAGCCGTGAACTTCTTCATGTTACCATTTTGCCCTCTGCAGAATTGGATATTCAAGTATTCACTTGGGGGGTGGGGATAGGTCATAGGGTTCCGTCAATAGATGTTTGTGAATTGCTCTGAGCTCTTTGGGCCAGAGGGACTCCAGAAATGGGAGATCCCAGTGGCAGTGGTGGTGGTATCCGAGCCCTTTTTGAGGGCTTGCCTTTACTCTGCAGAATGAAGAGAGATGGTTTAAGTGATAAACTATTCCTTATGAGCTGTATTTGTGTTGAAAGCCCAGCATGAGTTCCCTGAGTGCTTCCTCTCGCGCAACCACAGCTATGCACCAATCCTCCTGGGTTCAGAGATGGAACTTTGCTTAAATGCATGGAATTTATTCTTGGTCCTTTTCTTAATTATGACTTTATTTCTCTTGTGTTCTCTAGGGGAGGGGTTAGAGAGCAGAGGAAAAGGAAGGAAGGAGGCAGGGAAATGTGTTGTAGATCCAAGATTTTTTTGTTTTGTTTTGTTTGTTTCTGAGCTGCTTGCTGTCGGAAAAGAAGAGGGATGGAAAGGATCTTACAGAGATGCAAACTTCATTCCAAGGAAACCCGAGCCCAGAAGACATGTCCCAAACACAATGAAAACATGACTTGAGGTGAGGTTAATTAATATTGGACTAATAAATCCCCTAGGCTGATAGAAAAAAAAAAAAAAAAAGACTAAACCTTTTTATTCATCATTTATTTCAGTAAACAAAGGGGGGAGACGTTTGGGGTAAGATGACCACGTAGTCATGCTGAGGGTATTTCAGCAAATGGCTATGTCATAAGCACCCCCGTTGCTACCCGTTTAGTCATGCCCTCTCCTCCTGCGTCCAATTTGGCATCTCACGACACTGAGAACTTTACCCACTCTTATGCAATGGTCCGTGTTCAAAATTCAAGTCAGAACAGGTCAACTGGAGGCCTACATCTGGGTCCTGTCTTAGGGAGATGTCCTCAATCTCTAGAAGTCCTGCAAAGTCAATGACACAGATGTAGGCACATCCCGATCACCTTTTCTCTTCCTCCTCCTCCTGCCCAACCTGCGTCTTCCTTTCTTTCTTCTTCCTCCCTGCCATTTTTATTTTCCCTTTTCACCAGGATCATTATGCCACCTGCTCTAGGACACGTTATCATCCACAGGGGAAAGGAGTAAAAACAAACTGGACTTCGAAGGAAAGAAGGGAAATTTCTTACTGGCGCTTCTTGGCCCTGGCAGAGACTTGCTGCGGGAAAATAGAGCAAACCCTGATATTACACAAGGCTTGCAAGCTCTCACTCACAAATTGAAGGAAAGAGTCAGTGGTCCAAAGGCTTCTGGTCAGGATAACCTGAGACAGTGAAGTGAAACACCACAGAGCCACCTGGAATGAGCATTTGACAAATGTGAGTGTGTGCAGTCTCCTTTGATCTTGGGATCAGACGGTGGGGACTAGGAGCTCTCTCCTTATAAGCAGAGCTAGAGAGAAGATGCATGGCCTGGGGGAGACCCAAGGGACCTCTCCCCAAGTGCTTCCCAAACTCCCTCCTCTCCACCTCCTCTCTGTCCTGGAACAGCTCAGCCGGCTGCCCAAGGAGGTGGTGAGTGTGGTATGTAAGAAGGTGGGTTAAGGAGGAGAGGATGACTGGGAAGGAGCCCAGCTGCTTCAGTGACTAACCCTGTGATGCTGGACAGATGACTCATCCTTTATATCAGCTCCAGTTTCCACATCCACAAAAATGAGGATAATACCTCCCGCGTATGAGTAGCTAGTGAGGGTGAGGTACTTCAGATGATACCTGGCACACGGCAATCTTGGTTACTCTTATTTTCCCAAGAGTTGCCTGGGGAGGGCAGCCGCTTGGGGCTGTGGGACTTTGGGGGGAAAAGAAGGCCTAGGGAGCTGGTGGAGACCATGCTTTCCTTCTGAGTGAGTCATCTTCCCACTCACCTCCCTCATGTAGAACTGATCAGTGGTGTGTACACACTTCCAGTCCAGCTGGGTTTCTGCTCCATAAAGCCTTCTAGTTCTGTCTCTTTCCTTCCACCCACCCTTGCCCTTGCCTCTGAGCTTCCAGAACATGATGTGTCTTCTTTGGTGGCAGTCAGGAATGTCTAACTGGTGCCACTGAAATGGATACTCTGGGCTTAGTTTTCATGCCAGGACATGAGTTCCTGGAGGGCACAGGTCATTGCTTTTACCCCTCACTCTCTCTCTCGAGTTAGGTTGCTGTAGTTGGTGCTCATAAAATAAACTGGGGGGTGAATGAATGCCTACCAGTCACGACTCAACATGTCAAGATAGTGATTTTGGGGGACTGTATGGGGTACTTTCTGAAGGAAGTGTCATGAGCCATGAGAGGTGATGAACCTTGGAAAGTGATTTGGCTTTTCAGAAGCAACCAGGAAGATATTTTCAAGAGTGGATTTGAACTTCCTCAGTCCAGCTGTTCAGAATGAAGCACGATCACTGGTTTGTAGCAGCAAATGGCAAAGGCAAAGACTAACGGAACAAAAGGGGAGGCTTGCTCCTACTCTGAATTGGTTGTTGAAGTTGTCAAAGTAACCCGACGTTGTTGAATGCTGTCAAAGAACAGACTGAAAGAAAAACAACTACATCTCAAATGCCCAGCGCCTGAATGGGTAGAGAGGTTTTATTGTGTTGGCCATAAATAGCTCTCATGAAGTTAGAGTGCTTACTTGAACCCTACTTGAACTAGCTGGCTGCTGGTGTATTCACGACTCAGAGAAGAAATTTTTTTTTAAAGCTTTGGGGTTGCTCCCACTTCTTGTCATGGAGAGAGCCAATTTATAAAAATTGTTTATTACTCCATAGCCCAGCTGGACCCCAGAAGGACGGGGCTGCTGTGACCACAGAAGGCAACGCAAACGCACACAGACACCAGAATGAAGCCAGGGACCTGCTGGAGGCTTAGATAAACAGTTAGTCCCACAGATAAATACATTATCAGACCACACAAAGCACTTCCTACCCGGCCTCTTCCTCAGAAGTCACACTCTAAATAGCTCCTTTAATTTGTCCAGGTTTAGAGGATCAAGATGTGTTTATTGATTACCTACTGGATAACCAATTTCAAGCCCTGTACCCCGAGAAAAATGGTAGGAGAAGCCACGGCCCTTTGCTTCTTCTAATGATTTGGAATTGCGGACATAGAGGCAAAATGCACAAGCTTAAATCAATTAGTAACAAATGCAAGCCAGGTTGAACACCATCCTGTGATGTCTTGGGAAATGAATTGCAAGGTATGAGATCTGAGGCCCAAAGCTACTATCAGTTGGCTGGATGACTATCCATCCACTCTTTTGATAAGCAAACGAATCAGCACTTATCATGGATTAGGTATGTCAGTTACTGAAGACACCTTGAACAAATCATTTAATTTGTTTTTTTGTTGTTGTTGTTCGCTTATTCAACAGACAGTTAATGATTTTATAATAGGTGAGGGGAACTGTCCTAGATGCTAGGGAAGGAGGGAAGATGAGCTCCTGCCCTCTGTAGGGCACACTCCTCATCATGACAGTGGTGAGTGCTGGAGTGGGGAAGGGTGGTGGATTCATTGGTCTCTAATGTCCTTTCTGCCAAGAGTATGCTAAGCAGTCCATGGGCGGATTATGTGGTTCATTTGCTTAGTGTCAGGTCAAGAAGATGAATGGTTATTTGTAAAAATTGGGATAAACCACCGGGCTTCAAATTGCAGACTTTTGGATGGGACTCCCTCGAGAGCCTCAAAGCACAGCACTCACATGCCTGTGTGTCCCTTTAAGAATACAGCTTAGCTCTGCTCATCCCCTTGTACATATACATTTCTTTATAGTTTACAAGTCACTTCCATGTGGACAGTTTTATTTGCTCCACATAACACTCTCATGAAGTCAGGGGTTTAATACTCTCTTTTCAAAGATAAAGCAACTGAGGGCACAAGTGGCTGAGTTGACTTACTCATGTCTGTGAGGCATAGCGCTGGGGTCAGAGCCCAGGGCCCCCACGTCCCAGACTGGTGCTTCTGCAATGACAGCAGTATTTATCCATGAGGGATGTGTGTTCTGAGGGCCGCTTATGGCTCAGACATTTGGAGAAGTCCCAGGGAAAGTCATGAAGAACCAGGCAGCCATCTCAGTGATGTTACAGCCAGTTCTCCTCTGACTCTTACTCAAAACTAACAAGAGCTTACTGCTTTGTGGGGCTTCCCAGACAGTACTCGTGGTAGAGAACCTGCCTCCCAATGCAGGAGACGTAAGAGATGTGGGTTCAGTCCCTGGGTGGGGAAGCTCCCCTGGAGGAGGGCATGGCAACCCACTCCAGTATTCTTGCCTGGAGAAGCCCATGGACAGAACAGCCTGGTGGGCTACGGTCCATAGGGTCGCAAAGAGTCAGACACGATGGAGCCACTTAGCAGGCACGCGTGCACCGCTTTATAGCTTCTTGGGTAGTTTCACCTGCGATTTAGAGTATGAGCTCCTAGATCATAAGTTCCTGATGTCAGGTAGCAAGTAAACCACTCCCGATAAAGTACTTTCATACCTTCGTATCAGTTTAATTGATATTGATGGAGATGTATGTGTTGCGTGTACACATAAAACATTATTTCTATTCATTAATCATGAAGTGTATATTCTGTGAGACCCAAAATTATACACGTGGTTAGTAGAAGATCTAGAATTTAATCCTAATGCGTTCATCAGCCAGCACTTTATCAGGTCTGTTCCTTAACACTCCATCCCACTGTGCCATGCAGAAGACCGAGGAGAATGTTTCACCTACAGGAGCAACGCTAACAGCCACAGCAGAATGAGTAGCTTGCACGTGGATCAGTTTCATCTGTGAATGGGCTCTACAGTCACCCCCTAACACTTAACTGTCCCAAACTCTAAGAAATAAGTTTCCTCCTAGACACAAAGGTACTTTGAGATCTGGGGGAGCAGAGAGAAGAAATCAAACAGGGAAAGATGAAGGAATGCTATAGTAAGGGAGGAGGGAGGCAGAAAGACTGAGAGCTTTGGTGTTAGACTTGGGCTGGATGTTAGCATCACCACTTACTTGTGTATACCTTCAGGCTGATATTTTAACTCTTGGGTCTTAAGGGATATTTAAGAGGATCAAGGACACAAGCTGCAATCAAGATTGCTGGGAGAAATATCAGTAACCTCAGATATGCAGATGACACCACCCTTACGGCGGAAAGTAAAGAGGAACTAAAAAGCCTCTTGATGAAAGTGAAAGAGGAGAGTCAAAAAGTTGGCTTAAAGCTCAACATTCAGAAAATGAAGATCATGGCATCTGGTCCCATCACTTCATGGGAAGTGGATGGGGCAGTGGAAACAGTATCAGACTTTATTTTGGGGGGCTCCAAAATCACTGCAGATGGTGACTGCAGCCATGAAATTAAAAGATGCTTACTCCTTGGAAGAAAAGTTATGACCAACCTAGATAGCATATTGAAAAGCAGAGACATTACTTTGCCAACAAACGTCCGTCTAGTCAAGGCTATGGTTTTTCCAGTGGTCATGTTTGGATGTGAAAGTTGGACTGTGAAGAAAGCTGAGCTCCAAAGAATTGTTTTTGAACTGTGGTGTTGGAGAAGACTCTTGAGAGTCTCTTGGACTGCAAGGAGATCCAACCAGTCCATTCTAAAGGAGATCAGCCCTGGGTGTTCTTCGGAAGGAATGATGCTAAAGCCGAAACTCCAGTACTTTGGCCACCTCATGTGAAGAGTTGACTCATTGGAAAAGATTCTGATGCTGGGAGGGATTGGGGGGCAGGAGGAAAAGGGGAAAACAGAGGATGAGATGGCTGGATGGCATCACCGACTCGATGGACATGAGTCTGAGTGAACTCCAGGAGATGGTGATAGACAGGGAGGCCTGGCGTGCTGCGATTCATGGGGTTGCAAAGAATGGGACACGACTGAGTGACTGAACTGAGCTGAACTGAACTGAAGGGCAATAATATATGGTGAACATTTAACCCGGTGCCTCATCTATAGTAAATACTCAGTAAACACTAATTCTTCATTCTAATACAAGCTGAGAGAACTGTAAGTGGAAACACAGAGTTGTAAGGAAATATAGCATATGCTTGGGGTGGAGGTAGCTCTGAGGAGGATAAAGTACATGCATAGGGACACAGGAAGAGGAGAATTTGAAAGAGTAATATAGAATCTTATTTTAAAGGGCTGTCAATGCCAGTCTAAAGAGTCAGACTCTATCCTGTTGCTCCAGGGGGTCTATAACCACTTGGGTCGTTTATAAACAAATAGTGAAGTTAGGCAGGGAAGCATCAGTAAGTAGGGAGATGAGAAGCTGCACAAAACTGGAGTAACATCCACAAACATCCTTTCCCCCAATGTGCCTTTAATAATGGCTGAAGGAAAAAGTACCTGATGCCCCACTGTACAAATCTGAACCACTGAGTTCCTCCAGGACACAAATCTTTATCCACGCCATGGCTGGAAAAGGATACATACATATATTTTATGATGGATTAGTTTTTTTGGATGGTGGCCACACCATAGAGGGTTTTCTAATCTATTTTGAGTTCTAATTGATTACAGCATTTGGAAAAATGTACAGCAAATTGCTCCGTTAATCAAGGTAAATCAAGCTGATGTCATAGATGCTAAATATATGTTTTTGCAGTAATAGTATTTACATGGCTGGAACCAAGGCTGCTGTCAGTGTTTCCACTTGACAGCCCTGCCTTCTCAAAAGGAGCTCATGGATTATCTCGGAAAACATTCAGCGGTTCATCTCCAAGGCTGGATTCCTGGGTCCCTCTCCCCACATGTAAGGAAGGGGGTCTCAGGAAAAGATGAGGCCGCCTCCTTCTGAACAGACTCCAGAGCAGTGGGAATGATGTCACACCACAAAGGTTTAGGAAGACAAGGAAGGCTATATCAAAGGCAGATGATTTTATGAAGCCGGAAGGACCCTGAATGTCCCATCCCTTGGCTGATGAGAGAAGTGAAGGGTAAGCAGAAAACTTTGCTAAGACACAGAAGATCACAGTCTGAAAGAATGCTCAAAGACCATCTCCCCTTCCTCAGATCTTTGAAGCATAGACAAAAAGAGGAGTTTATCAGCAATCACGTAGCAATTTGGTTTTCAGAGCTAAGATTAAAAATTAAGTGTTCTGACTCCTCATGCTCTCTCTGAATGACAGAAAATGTTGCGGTCCTTTTCTTCTTTTCCCTTTTCCTTCTTTCTTCTCATCATCTCTAACTTTCACAGTTATCTCAAAAGCTCACTAGGTGCCAGGCTGTTGTAATAAGCACTAAATATTATAACCCTGTGAAGTTAACATTACTTACATCCTAATTTTTAAGATGAAGGAATGGAGACTTAAAGAAATAAATTAACTTGACCAAGGGAACTCTTCTAACATGCAACAGTAACAGGGATTAAAACATGAAAGGATCTAATAGATATGCAAGCGCACTTCATCATCATTATCCATTTTCCATCATGTTTTCATACTTTTAAATGACTCTTTATATATGGTGCTATGTACTTCATGCACAGTATTTTTAAAAGTTACTAATGATATATTTTAAATGATGCAGAGAGTCATACGTGATCACTGTCTTGCAAATGATCACTCTCTTTAGGTGAAGTAACTTGTTGAAAGCCACACAGCTAGGGGGTTTTCGGACCAGCCATCAAACTCATGGATATTTCTGAGAGTCTGAGTATAGTCATGAGTACGTGATAATGAAGGAAGGCAGAAGATAAAAGAACTAAAAGTCAACTTTGTCCCTGAATGGCTATATTCTAGTCCTAACCAATTTCCTTTTCCCCTTCTGGGTCTCAGCTAGCATACTGGTACCATGAAGACACTGAGGTTCCTGCTGAGTATTGTTATTCAAAGAGAAACACCAATAGCAGAAGGAAGAAGGAGGAGGAAGAGGAGAAGAGCAAGAAGGAAGGGACTGGGGGAGGAAAGGAGAAGGTGGAGGGAGAGAGATCTGAAAATGCACACGCAGAGCTTCTAAAGCCACTAAGGATGGAAAGGGTGGGGATGGAAAGAGGGGATCAGAAAAGTCATGCTCAGGTCAGTTCTGGAGGATCATCCATGGCCTGGGAGGTGCCCCATCAGGACTAGATCAAAAGCAGACCATGACGCAATCAGCTGTTTGTGTACAGATGCTGGCCCTCACATTCCCACATGGGAACATCTGCTGGGGACAACCACTTGACAAATAAGCAGGCAATTAGGTAGCAGATCCATCTGGGCCGAGAGCATGGGACCACCAGCAGAGGGGAGGCTGCAGCGGGGGAGAGGGCTCTGCTGGGAAGGAGGCTCACGTGAGTCAGAGCGTCTAAGACAGAAGAAGGGAGACAGGGTCAGGAACGGAGTTCAATGCAGAAGATCGTTTGCTGCGTGTTTTGCAGCATGGCTTACGAGTCTCAGGCTTGGCTATAAGTGATAATAACCTGCAGATCTTAAATATCCCGATGTCTAGGCTGTACCCCCAAACAACTCAATCAGAGTCTTTCGGAATGGAGCATAGGGAGCAGTGTTTTTTAAAGCTACCTAGGTAATGTCCATGTGTTGATAAAGTGGAAAAACAATGGTCTGGAGGCCTCTAAACTTAACCAATCAAGCTGGTGACACAAAGATAATGGTCTATAAGAGCTACCATTTTAATGCCCCTATGCTTCTCTTTGGAACAAATCTAAGCATACCTTTTGAGTTTATACAAGCCTCATTTCAGCGGTCTAGCATCAAGTAAAGTCCATCTATTCTATGAAACAAATACAAACTACTTCTATCTCTTCTATTAGCTAATCTTAAACAAGCTGGTTCTTTCTTCAAGGTTCCATTATCTTATCAGTTGTCCCATAGAGTTATCTGTTGGGAAGTAACATTGATAATGTATACTTAAGGGTTTAAAACAGGCTGGAGATATAATAAGTGCTCAGTAAGTGTTGGTGGAACTTGACTCTGAGTCACATACACGAAAGGAAACGTTTTAGCAAGTCAGTGGGGTGTTGTTATTGATGCTCTTTTCTCCATTAGACATGACAGCCAATCTATCACCAATCTTGCAGATATTACGCCCTAAATACTCTCCAACCTATTTTTCGCCAGTCTCAATGCTGTAGCTTAGACATTCACCATCTTTCATGTGAACCATCGCAATAGTCAAGAACCAAGAGCTTTATATCCACAATTGCGTACTGTTAAAATGTGTTCCATACACCACAGACAGAAGAATTCAAAACAAACAAATATCAGCTCTGCTCAAAACCTGGAAGGGATACTCTATAATCCAAAAGACAAAGACCAAGCTCTTAATGTGGCACATAAGACTCAGACTTGATTCTCCTGGCCTTCCCACATTCACTTGTATATATCAGCTCTTTCCACATGTTCACCTCTCTCCTGCCATAACCACCTTCATATCCCAATGCTATCAACCTACTTGTATTTTTCTCTGTATTCACTTGGATGTTTACACAACAGACCCTTTTCTTGTGCTGCTTTGCTCATCTCAGAGTGCCTTTCTGACCTAGCTAACACCTGTCTATTCCTTAAGCTCAACTCAGGCACTACCTTTCTTTAGAAAGCCTTCCCTGGTTCCTTTACCTGGTTCCTATTAAAGGCTATGCCTTGCATTTCCTTCTGCAATAATATTTTACATTTCGCTGGAATTGTCCAAACACAGTCATGAATCTCAGCCAGTTGGTTGTTAGCTCCTCCATGACAGAGGCCTTCTCTGGTCCCCCACTGTGTGCAGTCAGCATACAGAGGACATAGATGCTGTTCCAACTCAGGTAGATGCTCCATCGCTTATGAAACTTTGGTCCAGTGAACCTGAGACATTGTACTGAACTTTGCTCCCAAGGAAGAGGTGGTTTGCTCTCCCACATCTTCTTTTCCGCTTACTCATGGGGAAAGGCCAGGACTGTGAGATCTGTGTTCAAATCTTGCTGGTCAGTCAGCTCCTAACTAAGGCTTAGTTCCTGAAGGCAGTCCTCTGGGAATCATTTGCAGACAGAAATGGAGCCATGCAGAAACAGATCTCAGTCCTTGTTCTTTCCTCTGAACCAAATTGGCTCTGAGTAATGCCTTTGCGATCCTGACCACATCCTCCTTCTCCACTGCCAAAAACAAGGGGCTAGAGATAAACCATAGCTCAAGCTCGAAGAATTTGGAGAAGGTGACTCGCTTGCTGGGTCAGGGCCATATTCCAGGAAGGCTCCTTCAACCCCCTTGGGTCTTAGATTAGACTGTGTCCTTCCAGTCTTGTAAAAAATGAGCTGTCAACAGCAAGTCAGAAAATATTAATGGGGTAGGCAAGAGATGCCCCCCAAAGGGGGAGGATTGCAGAAATTGCTTAGAAAACACTCAGTAAGATGACATTTTTAAAGAATTTGCTCTTTGTTTCTAGTGACTTTCATACAAAGTTACTGCTAACTCCCCCAACTGCATTGGAAATATTTAGATTCTATATTTGATTCAAAAAATTAAGCATGAATCGAAAGTGATGTTAGAGATAATCTGGGCCAATCCCAGAGCTTTTTTTTGTTGTTGTTGCTGTTGTTTTTTGTTTGTTTGTTTGTTTGTTTTTAAGGGAATGAAGGATTTTGTTTTCCTGGTTACCTAATATTTAATCTCCTTTTTTAAACCAAACTCCCATTGTCCTTTGGTTGGACAGAATTCCAAGATGGCACAAAAACTTCTGCCCCTGTATACATTCTATGTGTAACAAAAACCAATGGGATACAATGGTAATTATAATAGATTGACAATCAGTCAACTTTGAGTTGATCAAAAGGAGATTATCTGGGTTACCAGATCTAATCTGATGAGTCATTTACAAAAAGGTGAAGCCATTAAAAAAAGAGAGACATACTTGCTGACTTTAGGACAAAGAACACTGTCTTATTGTGAGGCTGGGGCCAAGTGTGAAGGACCTCAGGATGGCCTCTAAGAGCTGAGAGAGGTCCCTGCCAAAAGCCAGCAAAAAAACAGGGGCTTCCGTCACATGGCCAAAAGGATGTGAATTCTATCAACAACCACGTGAACTTGGAAGAGGACTCTGAGTCTCAGGTGAGACTACAGGCCTGGCTGACTGACACTTTGCTTTCAGCCTGGTGAGACTTTGAGCAGAGAACTAATTAATGTTTATGCAGTGCCTGAACTTCTAATATCGTAAAACCATGAGATAATAAAAGTATGCTATCCACTTCTTGACCGTTGGTTATACGAACAGGACTATCTTCCCTCCATCTTCAGTCATGGCATAGGACCCAAGGTTAAATTAAGCATTGTGCTCCCTCCTCCTGTCCACAGGGATTGGGTCAAGATGGGTATGTGAGTTAATCTGTGCCTATGAGAATCAGGCCAAGCTATTTTGTTGGATCTGTTTAGGGAGAAGAAGTGATCTCTTTTCACTGAAATTGAAGCTGAAGGCATTTAGGTCTGGACCTGTTGTCAACTATATTGCCGCCATGTGGAATTTGGGAATGAAGTGAATGTTGAGAAGAACAGATTTCAGCAGTGCTGAGAAAAACGCAGATTTCTTGATGTATTTTGAGCCCTGGAACAAGCTGAATCTAGAGAAGAGACTACCTATGAAGGTTTGAATGACCTAAACCTGTAATACCCACCCTTTGTTTAAGACTGGTGGGGAGCAGATCTTCATCCCATGAAATAGAAAAGACTCTGAAATATGGGGCAACGAGGGCCAGACAGGAATATGTTGACCCAATCACACAATTAATAACAAAATGACATAAAAGGAGTGAGACTTCCTCATGCCCAGGCAAAAGGATTCAACGTCGCTTTATTTTTAGGCGGAGCATCTCCCTGGGTGCCCTGAATTATTAACTGAAAGAATACAATATAACAGCGATGGCAGCAACAACAATAACTACAGGTCAATGAGTTTATTATGAGCCAAGCTATTTGTGATGAAATACAAATGGCATTTAATATTATATCCCTATAAACCTTGTGAATTTTATATCTTAATAATTTCTATCCTAAAGAGGGAGGTTCAGAAATGTAATAACACGATCAAAGTCACATAGCTGGTAAGGAGAGGAGCCAGGATTTAGTCCTTATCTGTCTGGATCCAGAGTCTGTTCTCTTAACTAATGGGTTAATTGTTGCTAGGATAAAATAGAAATAAAACAAACCCAGGGGATGTTTATTACTTCAAACTGATTGCAAGAATATGTCATAAAGACATCTTTTTTTTATTGATACAGATTCTCAAAGACTGGTGTGTATTTCTCAATCAATCAGCACTACATGCTTGAATAAATCTCTCATCCCTAATGTTGAAATATTAACTTGTACATCTCTTGTCCCTCCTTTATTTTGAAGATTATACAGGAAGTACGGAAAGGAAAAAAAAAAGGGAAAAAAGTTTGAAAGGAAAAAAAAATGCAACTTGCTATGAGGGGAATAAATTCAAACTAGCATTTGGGGCACTTGTATTCAAATTGCTATCTTCCTGCAATTGCCTATGTGATCTTGTGCAAATCATGTCTCTATTGGCCTTTATTTTGTGATCTATAAAACAAAGGGATTTACATTAAAATTGATGTGCCGAAAACCTTGCTCCATTATGAAGACATTTTGATGGGACTCCAAATACCCCAGGAACATTTTTGGCTAAACCAACATTGCCTTCAATTGAATACTTCAGTTCAGTCCTGGAATATCTCTGAGACGTTCAGCCACTGGAAAACCACTATGCCCAAATTATAAAAGTACAGTACATCAGTTAAGCACTTGGATTTCCCTGGTGGCTCAGTGGTAAAGAACCTGCCTGCAATTCAGGAGACCCAGGTTCGATCCCTGGGTCGGAAAGATTCCCTGGAGGAGGACACGGCATCCCACAAACCACTCCAGTATTCTTGCTGGAGAATCCCATGGACAGAGGAGCCTGGCAGGCTACAGTCACTCATAAGGTCACACAGATCTGGACACAACTGGAGCAGCTTCAGTTCAGTTCAGTTCAGTTGCTCAGTCGTGTCCGACTCTTTGCGACCCCATAAATCACAGCACGCCATGCTCCCTGTCCATCACCAACTCCTGGAGTTCACTCAGACTCACGTCCATCGAGTCAGTGATGCCATCCAGCCATCTCATCCTCGGTCGTCCCCTTCTCCTCCTGCCCCCAATCCCTCCCAGCATCAGAGTCTTTTCCAATGAGTCAACTCTTTGCATGAGGTGGCCAAAGAACTGGAGTTTCAGCTTCAGCATCATTCCCTCCAAAGGACACCCAGGGCTGATCTCCTTCAGAATGGACTGGTTGGATCTCCTTGCAGTCCAAGGGACGCTCAAGAGTCTTCTCCAACACCACAGTTCAAAAGCATCAATTCCTCGGTGCTCAGCTTTCTTCACAGTCCAACTCTCGCATCCATACATGACCACTGGAAAAACCATAGCCTTGACTAGACGGACGTTTGTTGGCAAAGTAATGTCTCTGCTTTTCAATATGCTGTCTAGGTTGGTCATAACTTTTCTTCCAAGAAGTAACTTTTCTTCCAAGCAGCTTAGCATGCATACATTCAGAAACGAAGCATTAAAACACTGAATAGGGTGTGCCAACATGGATACAGCAAATTAATGATGGCAGTTCCCTCAAAAATAATAGCACAAATAATCTCACAAGGGAGAGGTTATTTATTATTATCACCGTCATTTGACAGAGGAGGGTACTGAGGCTCAGATGTTAAGTAAGATGCATGAGGGATGAGCCCGAACTGAAACTCAGTTCTGTCTGACTCTTGAACCTGTGCAGAAAAGCGCTAGATTATAACTATGCACCCTTTCCTCTTCTGCAGAGACTTTCTGTGTCTGATAGAACTGTAGTGTTCTATTTGGGGACTGCTTTGGGTTGAAGCAGAGCCGTCACTTTTAACGACTCAATCAACTCATCTGAAGTATACCAGATCTTTTCTAGAAGAGCAGAGGGGAACTAAATATTCCCTAAAAAAATGGAGATCACTTTGTTCCTCTAAGAAAAGCCTGCTTTATAGCCACACTGTGCAAATCGCCCTAGGGCTTGTTTCATTTTTTTTTTTCTTTTTTCAGGCTTTGTTTCTCTCTTTGAGAGTCATAATTGCTAAGATTTATGCAGGAAACTTTTCTCTAGACAATTCCAAATAATTTTGCAGAATTTCTTAGCCTCTTTAGCTGCCCCTTGGGGTCCCTGCAAATTGTTCTCTCATGAAAGAAGGAGTGCCCTACCCAGGCTTTTGGGGAGAACATATTCAACCCTTTCTCAGATGTATCATATATATAGGAGATGGGTGGGAGTTGGGGGGTCCTCAGGCATTAGATCATCTGGTTTATCCCAATGCTGGGAGATTGTTCCCAGTTGGATATATCACGTGTTGTGAATGGCTGCTAATCTAAAGGACTGCACATCTGTTATTTGAAGCCAGCCCCCAAGCAGCAAGAGCTCCTGACAGAACAGGTATAGCTTTCTTTCTTTCTTTTTTCTTTTCTTTTCTTTTTTTTTTTTGAGATTATCCATGGCAAGTTTGCAAGATGAGAAATGCCAGAGAACGTCGCTCTGTACACATAATAAGGTTGGATTAGTGAAAAAGCTGGCTTAAAGCTCAACATTCAGAAAACGAAGATCATGGCATCCGGTCCCATCACTTCATGGGAAATAGATGGGGAAACAGTGGAAACAGTGTCAGACTTTTTTGGGGGGGGCGGCTCCAAAATCACTGCAGATGGTGACTGCAGCCATGAAATTAAAAGATGCTTACTCCTTGGAAGAAGAGTTATGACCAACCTAGATAGTATATTCAAAAGTAGAGACATTACTTTGCCAACAAACGTCCGTCTAGTCAAGGCTATGGTTTTTCCTGTGGTCATGTATGGATGTGAGAGTTGGACTGTGAAGAAGGCTGAGCGCCAAAAAATTGATGCTTTTGAACTGTGGTGTTGGAGAAGACTCTTGAGAGTCCCTTGGACTGCAAGGAGATCCAACCAGTCCATTCTAAAGGAGATCAACCTGGGTATTTCTTTGGAAGGAATGATGCTAAAGCTGAAACTCCACTACTTTGGCCACCTCATGCAAAGAGTTGACTCATTGGAGAAGACTCTGATGCTGGGAGGGATTGGGGGCAGGAGGAGAAGGGGACGACCGAGGATGAGATGGCTAGATGGCATCACTGACTCAATGGATGCAAGTCTGAGTGAACTCCGGGAGTTGGTGATGGACAGGGAGGCCTGGCGTTCTGCGATTCATGGGGTCGCAAAGAGTCGGACACAACTGAGCGACTGAACTGAACTGAACTGATCCTGGTGTTATGACTTGATGCTAGAGAAGGCAGAGACACCATGTGCCCCGTCCTTGTGCCTCGTCCGGGAGGGAGGGGAAGTTGAGAAGGAAGAAAAAGTAACAGAAGAAATGTGAAAAGATGAAAGAGAATCGCCCTCTGTCCTTTCTGCCTCTGTAGCCAGCATCATCCCCATCCATCTCCTAACACAGCTCTCATTTCTTCCCCTGCACTTTCAGTGTAACTGAGGGTTTAATCTACGCAGAATCGGTTGTACTTTCTCTTTTACTGCATTTGCAGCGGGTATACAACATGTCTTCATTAACTCTCCGTGACATTTAGAATAGCTTGGGATAAAAAAGACACTCAATCAAGTAGGAAAAATAGTCCCCCGCCCTCCCATCTCCAACCCAAGCATCCCCCAGGGCATGTATTAATTACTGAAGATGAATGCTGGACCTTCATTCTCAGCAGGGGCTTTTAAATTGTATTGCTCTGTCAGGTCAGAAGATGGTATTTCATCTCACAAACCGGTAACAGAGTTTCAACTTTTAGTGAAAGTAGCAGCTAATAACAGCCTCCCTTTGAGCGCCTACAGTGTGTCTATGTGCTCAGACGCTCAGTCATGTCTGACTCTTTGCGACCCCATGGACTGTAGCCAGCCAGGCTCCTCTGTCCATGGGATTGTCTAGGCAAGGATACTGGAGTGGGTTGTCAAGCCCTCCTCCAGGGGATCTTTGTGACCCAGGGATCGAACCCATGTCTCTTACATCTCCTGTATTGGCAGCTGGGTTCTTTACCACCAGTGCCATCTGTATTGCTAAATTCTTTTCATGAGTTAGCTCAAATAATCCTCACACCTACCCCACAAAACGCATTATTATTCCCATTTGTTGGATGAGGAAACTGACTCCAAGCACCATGCTATTTCCAGACCATAGGTGGCTCCTGATGGCTTGAAGATGGAGGGAGGTCTAGAGTTCCTCAGAGCGATCTTGTGTCCATGAAGACACTGCTGCAATATCTCCACTGTTGAAGTCTTTCAATTCCACTGTGAACTGAGAAGATGGTTCTCATATTCCAGTTCATGCATGAACCTTCCAAGGAAGATGTCCAGGCTGCAAATAAGATGAAACTTTTCTTCTGTTGGATATCAAGTGGGGCTGTTACTGTTTCCATAGAGGAAACAATACTCAGGCGGATTTGACCTTCCTTTGCCTCACTGTTGTGTTGCCGAAGTACCTTTCAGGCACACTCCTTTTATCTCCTCCTGGCCCAGATTCATCCCAGCAGCTATCAACATTCCCTAGATGAAGCTAAAGGGATATTGAAAGTTCAGAAGGGCAATGGGTCTCAACCTGTTTTCTTAGAAACACTAGTCTCAGTGTTTGTTTTCAGAATTACAAATTTTTGAGAAATCCTAAATAGTCTCCCCCCTGCCCTTACTCTACTCATTATTCCAAGAAACATGTGCTCATTGAGTATTCTGAGGCGTCTGACAGGAAAAGCAAACAAGCAAACAAAGAGAGAGGGAAAACAAGGCACACGCAAAAATCTCTGTCTCACCACTCTGCCTTTTCCTCTGATTAAATTTGTTTTAAAAAGAAAAATTTCCCCTCGAAACACCTGCTCATAGATGGAACTATGACATAAATGAGATTAGGAGTTCACTGATTTCCCGATAGATGGACACTCTCCCGCTTCTGAAATCCTGCCTTACTTTATCTTTATTGCTCTTTCGGCTTACAGACTAAAGATACTAAGCTGATGGTGAGAGACAGATGTATAAACAGATAAAGGTGAGCAATATATCCTATCTTGTTCTTTTTCTCCTGTTTAACTTGTTTTCCCTGATTACAAATGAATATACATCTGTTATAGAAAATTTAAACTGTACCAGCATAGAATCCATAGGATCTACCCAGGATTATTATACCAAGGTTTCCCTCACGTGCTCTCTCACATAGGGAAATGCTGTTAGAATGCGCACAGAGACTGATGCCTGGGATCTTTCAGATTCTCAGGAAAGGTGATTTGAATGGGTGAATGAGTTCTGTTTTATTAAATTTGCTCACGCCACCGTGAGTCTTGCTCAAGTTGACGCACGCATCTCTGCTCCTCCATACCTAACATAGTGCCCGGTGCATCACGCATGCTTAGTTCGACTTAGTTCGACGCAGCCATGTTCGACTCCTCGACACCATGGTCTGCAGCCCAGCAGCTCCTCTGTCCATGGGATCCTCCAGGCAAGAATACTGGAGTGGGTTGCCGTTTCCTGATCCAGGGATCAAACTGCATCTCTTGCCTCTCCTGCATTGGCAGGTGGATTCTTTACTGCTGAGCCACCAAGGAAGACCCTAGCGCACAGCAGACACTAAAAAAAAAAAAAGTTTTGCTACAATCTTGTGCCCTGTGGGAGTGCTTCTGAGCCTCCTGTGAAGGAAGGTCTCTGCACTTAGAGCCAGATACACCGTCTGTCATGTGGTTACCATGTAAGTTTATTGAAAGCTTGGTTTCTGTATCTATGAAATAAGGCTGACACTACCTGTCCTATAGAGGTGCCCTTATGCTCACATGAGGGAATATTTGTAAACGTGCTTTGTAAACACCAAGGGGTTACTCAAGTTAGCTATTTTATGATTGTAAGGAAAAAAATGTTCTGTTATTAAAATGAGCTAAGTTTATTCAAATAAACAAGCATTAACTGAGTTTTAGTGCCAAAGAGAGACATGGATACGGAGGCAGTGGTCAGCTGATGAGATCAATGGTGAGAGTCAAGATTAGGGTGGGCAGAGGAGTCTGTGAAACCACAGAGGAGGAAGACTTTCTGATGATATTGAGGCTGCAGGTGAAACAGGTGCTGTCACAGGTATGAAAGAGGAGGGAGAAATATTCTAGGCAAAGAGAAGAGTTTGCATGATACAGGATGCTCGGGGCTGGTGCACTGGGATGACCCAGAGGGATGGTATGCGGAGGGAGGTGGGAGGGGGTTCGGGATGGGGAACATGTGTACACCCGTGGCAGATTCCTGTCGGTGTGTGGCAAAACCAATACAATATTATAAAGTAATTAGCCTCCAATTAAAATAAATAAATTTATATTTCAAAAAGAGAAGAGTTTGAGCAAAAGAATGAAAAGATGGGCAGTACATATATATATATAGGGAACTACTATTGTTTCAACAGGAATGCCAGACAAAAGGTCTTGTGACAAGCTATCACCTACTCTATGTGATGTCGTGCCCGGGTTTGCAGAAGAGAAAGTCAAGGGTACTTCGTCAAGCTGTCTCCCATCTATCGTGTGATAGAGCATGGATCCCTTCCCATCACGTCCTGAGGGCTTCTAGAGCTCAGAGAAGGTAGATAACTTCTACCAGCATCATGCAGGCAGTGCCTGTGTGCTCAGCCACTTCAGCTGTGCTCCACCCTCTGTGATCCCATGGACTCTAGCCCATCAGTTTCCTCTGTCCATTGAATTCTCCAGGCAAGAATGCTGGAGTGGGTTGCCATGCTATTCTACAGGGGATCTTCCCGACCCTGGGATCAAACCTGCACTTCCTGCCTTACTGGCAGATTCTTTACCGACAGAGCCACCAGGTAAGCCCATCACACAGGCAGTTGGGGGTCTAAACTGGGATTACAATTATGGCTTGGACCAAATGGGCCTGTCCATCACACGTCCAGCCTTAATCCATCTCTCCTCATTTGTCCTGAGTTGAAGAGAGGAGGGGATGTGAATTCCTTTTCTATAATAAATCCTTCTTTGGTGGTGGGCTAGTGAAGGGCACTCAGGGTCTGAGCAGGGGCTTTTGTTCCAAATGGCCACGTTAAGCCAATTGCGGCTGCTGTGAAAGTAGGGTCCCGTGAGACCTGGCTGGCTGGTTGTAATTAATCGCTACAAGGAAGCAAAGAAGGAGCCCGGGCTGTCAGAACACCCAGGAGGCTATGGTTGAAGAGTTCCAACAATGCACATTTGCAGCTCGGTGTCTCTGTAGGAGCCTGGAGTTTTGGAAACTCTGGAGCTCAGCACAGATTCTGAGGCTTGGGAGCCTTGTCCTTTTGGACACCTTACCCCAAGGAGCTCTCCAAGCCCCTGACATTTGGGGGATTGTCAGAGCTCTGGGCCGCCAGCAAAAGACCCTGTCTCAGAAGCCAAAGTCATCAACAGAAATGGAATTGAATGAGCAGGTTTTTCAGAGGCTGGAAGAAAAACTGTTTCTGAAATCTGTTTTGACTTTTGCAAACACTGCCTTTCCCTCTGGCCCCATAATTGAGTGGGGCTGGCGATACTTATTCATCTTTTAGTCCGTGGCTGAGTCACCCCCTCCTTCTCATCAGAATGTCATGAGTATGCAGAGGAAAGGTGTTTATTGAACAGTTTCACTCCATTCTAGGGTGGTAGTGATGCTGAGGCTTACGGCTGTTGTCCTCAAGAGAAACCGGGAAGGGTCCCACACCAAGTAATTGAATAGGAAAACAACTGACAGAGATGACTTAAGTTTTCTTTCACTGAGGTTGAGAGAAGGAAATCTCTTTGGGCAACAGATCAGGGAGCAAAGTCCCTTGCATTCATTAGGACCTCATTGACAGTTAAGTCAATGCCTTTGAAGGTACTCAGCACGTTCTTGGGGTACTAATGGCTCTGCATTTCCTTATGTGCCTTCTGGTTTTGTCTTCCTTTTTGCCTGGAGAATTCCATGGACAGAGGAGCCTGGTGGGCTACAGTCCACAGGGTCACAAAGGGTCGGACACGACTGAGCGACTAACACAATTTACTCCCTCCTTTTCTTCCTACCCAGTTCCTTCCCTCTGATTCTATTTGCAAACCAAGACTAAGTTCTAAAGAGCTTTTTTTAGCCAAGGGTCATATATGAAAATAGTACTGTTGGTAGAGATGATGTAAGTGAATCTAATAAAGTTATTCTTTATGCCCCAGGGCTCTACAGTTAATAAGAAACACCTTGCAGCTGTATAGCACCATATATATACCAAACATTAGATTCGCTACCTCATTCACTCTGCATTTCAATTTCATGAACAAACAGGTAAATAGTATTTTCCTCATTTTACTAAAGCTGAGATCTGAAAACAGCTATGAGCTGATGATTCCCTAAATATTTTCTTCTGACTGTTTTTTCTTTTGTGTTCCTTTCAAGATTAGTTTGAAATATATCCATCTATTTACTTGACATCACCACAGTAATAAATCACAAGCCCTTCAAACTCAGCATA
Organism: Ovis aries; assembly: GCF_016772045.2. Classification (NCBI taxonomy): domain Eukaryota; kingdom Metazoa; phylum Chordata; class Mammalia; order Artiodactyla; family Bovidae; genus Ovis; species Ovis aries. The sequence continues at coordinate 8,150,705 of NC_056055.1, read as the reverse complement.
TCCATAACTGGCCTTGTTGTTGTTTAAATGTTAAGTCGTGTCCAACTCTTTGAGACCTCATGAACTGTAGCCCACTAGGCTCCTCTATCCATGGTATTCTCCAGGCAAGAATACTGCCATTTCTTCCTCAAAGGGATCTTCCTGACCCAGGGGTTGAACCCAGGTCTCCTGCATTGGAGGCAGATTCTTTACCATTGAGCCACCATGGAAGCCCCCTAACTGGCTTTATCACCTCTTCTCTCTCCCTCTTTTCCCTCTTAGTTTTTCCTGGTACTGATTCAATGGAAAGCCCCTGCTGTTCATCCAGTTATCCAAGAGAGACCTTTTTTTTCTCTTTCTCTGCAGCTGCACATTCAATCAGTTTCCATCTTTTATAGACTCTCCCTTCTTAAAATCTCAAAAAGCCACCTCCAACTCAGTCTAAGCCACAGTCATTTCCAGCCTCCTAACCAACCTCTGTATGTGGAGTTTGGTCCCACACAGTCCACTTTATACAACAGACTGGGTGTTCTTTGTAATATGAAGATCTGATCATAGCACATTTCCCCTCCTGCAAGTTGAAACTTTCTTTGGTTCCATGGACCTAGAGGGTAAATTCACATACTTGATTATTTGTGTTAGTCTATTTTAGTCTCTCTCTCTTTTTTTTTTTTATTGGATTCCAATAGGAGCCCATTGAACGCCTCATCCTAAGCCACAAGACTCTATGTTTCCACCACGTTGAAACTTTTCACTTCTACCCACGCCTCACTCATTTGTGTTTCCCCTTTCATGTTTGGCTAACATCTGTGTGCTTTCAGGGTTCCAGTTGCTTCCTCCAGGAAGGCTCCTTGGGTCCATTTCTAAGTTGTCTCTATGAGGTTTTCGTGGTATTTTTTGCTTCTCTCTACTATCCCCCTTCTTCCACTACAGCGTTTTTTGTTTTGTCTTTCTTCTGTTTCCTTTCTGAGTGCAGAGTCTGCATCTCATTCCCTCAGTGTCAAAGCCTCTAGCAGTAGCCATGCACACTGTACATTCTAGAAGCAGCCTTGCACACTGTAGGTGCTCAGCAAATGCTGGAGAGGTCCAGTGACCTGTCTGAGGTCCTCCACTAAGAAAGAAGTGGCCACTATTGAAGCTTAAATCTTGTTTCTCTGAATCAAATGCTTCATGGAGCTAAAAAAAGATAACCACATTGCAGGAATGATCATAATTTCTTCTGTTCCAATCGACAGATAAGATAAACTACATACCATTTATGATGTACTATAATGAAATATAGTTTGATTGTCTACATGTCTTCTATGAAGAAGTCTTTCTGGTCTCATCTTTTCTCCATGGTTTCTCTACTGTCTTCTCTAGCTATTCCCTTGAGGACACTCTGGGTCTGCCCTTCACATTGCCTTTGACTCTCTTGGAAGAAGAGAGAAGGGTCCTGAGATGTTTGGTGGTTCTTACTTTTCTGTTTTTCCTGGAAAGGTGCAAAAATTGTAGGTCTGACTGACCAGGCTCACCCTCACCTATCCCCCAGAAAGCCCCCTACCCCACAAAGGGAAATGCAAATAAACTAGCAGTCACTACGTCTGTAAAACCAGACACCTGGAGCAGTACTTTTCTCCTCATCAAATGCTTCCACCAGTGTTTACTTAGCGAGTAATATTAACATAACTAAAACAGCTTTCATCATCCCTGGAGAGGACTGCAGAATCCCATGAAGAGCATCTCTGCCAACAAGCCTGGTATCACATGTGAAGACTGTTATGAAGTTTCCACTTTCCTTGAGAAGGAACAGGAAGCCAGGGGGTGGAAGATGTGCTCAGGACCACTCACTCAGTAACGAAACCACACAAACCCAGAACCCAGGTCTGTGGATTCCCTACCTTTCGCCCTTTCAGCTGATCTAACAACTCAAAGGTTGAAAAGCCAGGAAAAAATGAACTCTATTTACCCTGGATCCAGAGGCAGTTAGCATCTCATTATGTTCTTGAGGGAACTGGAAATCTGAGTGCATTTCAAGGGATGGAATGGTCCATTAATCATGGAAACTGATAATATACATTCATTTGACCAATTGTTTTTTTCAGAGACAATACTAAATATCCACCATTTTCTATTACATTGATAATCTCTGTTTCAGAGAAGAATAAAGAAAGAAAGGGAGGAGGGAAGAGAGAGTAAGAAAGAGAGAGGGAGAAAGAAGGAAGGAAGAAAGGAACAGAGAGGGTCAAAAAGAAAGAGAGGGAGAAAGAAAGGAAGGAAGGGAGAGGGAAAGGAAGGAAGGAAGAGAGAGAGAGAGAAGGAAAACAAGAAAGAGGAAAGGAAGCAGAATGACCCCATGGACGTGTTTGGCTGTGATGGAATGGACGGGCTGGTTTAAATTTGTCAGTTGCTGGCTCAGATTCCCAGTGCCCTGCCTCTGAAGTGTGTTCCTGTTGAGTTTTAAAAGGGAATGAAATTAGGTCTTCACATAGGACCTTTCATACTTTTATTTCCTTGGGTGTTCCTGAATGGCGCACCAGGATGGAAAGCAGCGCTGTGTGCGTTTGACCCTGTGAGAAGCCACCAGGCTCTGAAGAAGAAATTACTCACTGCCTCTGTGCTGTTAGTTGAAACACATCTAAAGTCTGGCCACGCAGATGTTAATCATGAGCATTGGGAGGCTTTAAAACACATTAGGAAAGAAAATTTAGGTTATGAGGAACCTTACTGCTGATTTATCTGAATCTTTTTTTTTTTTTTTAATGAGAAAACCATTAGGCAGGGTTAGGAGGTGACATGTCCCAAGGTCACACACTGAGTCACAAAAAGATCAGAGATGAGGTGACCACCCCTGTTTCTTAGCTGAGTTCTACTAATGATGGGAGCCTTTCAGCACTGTCACCATGGTTGATGGCAGGGGCCCTGTGGGCAAAGCAGCACTCGGTCCTTACTCTTTTACTGTTTCCGGTGTAAAAGGACAATCTGTACAGTCTTCTGTGTTAACTCTCATTTTTAAGGATGGTGACTCTTCCAGGGACCACGCTGATACTTTTCCAGGCTCTGCCCCTTCCCTCTCCTTTCTTCATGATGGTTGCAATGTCTTCCATCTTCCTTAGACTTTCTTTAGAGTTACGCTTACTGGGTCACTGAAAAGTCTCTTTCTTTTGAACACAAGAGACTGAGGCAATGCTTACATTCTAGTACTTTCTTGGGACTTTCACCCTAAAGGAAGGTGGAGGAAGGGAAGCGACAGAGGCAAGGCAAGCACAAGAGGATAAATTACCAAGCTATCTTCAGCTCATGGGAGGTGACTTTGGAGAGGTGTATAGGACCACTATGTGTCAGAACAATTCAGGGCTGAGTGAAGAGAAAGGAAAAGCTGCTTGTCTCTTTAGTCTTTACTTATGCTGCATCTCATAGGTCAGAATGTTCTCCAAAGAAGTTGATTCTCCAACATTTTCAATTAGCATCATCTGGCCCCTCCAGAGATGACTACAGAAGCCAGAGTATCTATCAGTTCATGGTACCTGAATGAGCTGGAGGCTGAAGCTGCTGGAACCTACGTTACAGTGGAGGGTGACCGAGGCCATGCAGAATCCTGTCCTTGCCCCTGGGGAAGGCTCAGACCAGTGTTGAGAGATGAGGTGACACAAAAATCCAAGAAACACTAGCTCAGATGATTGTCTCAAGCAGATTCAAGACGTGCAACTGTAATTACAGCACTCTGCAGATCATGGATGGAGAATGTCAAAGCCCTTAACTTAAGGAGGGGCCTTGTGCAATCATTTCTCTATTTGAATCCAATGCTTTGCTGAAATATATCAAGTGTTTATCAACCCTTCTTCCTTTCTATTTGGCTATCACCCTGCCCTCTGATTCTCTACTCCTCCTTTCTCCCTCTTATATATTCCTGTCTCTTTAGATAAAAGCATTTGACCTTAGTTACTAAAGATGGATTGATATGTCCCACACTCCCATTGCCAAAACAAAGCAAATGTTTGAAGACAAAGATTGAGGGTAGGTTTTAGGGTGCCTTATGCTTATTTAACTTATATGTAGAGTACATCATGAGAAACGCTGGTTTGGAAGAAACACAAGCTAAATCAAGATTGCCGGGAGAAATATCAATAACCTCAGATATGCAGATGACACCACCTTTATGGCAGAAAGTGAAGAGGAATTAAAGAACCTCTTGATGAAAGTGAAAGAGGAGAGGGAAAAAGCTGGCTTAAATCTCAACATTCAGAAAACAAAGATCATGGCATCTGGTCCCATCACTTCATGGGAAATAGATGGGGAAACAGTAGAAACAGTGTCAGACTTTAATTTTTTGGGCTCCAAAATCACTGCAGAGGGTGACTGCAGCCATGAAATTAAAAGACACTTACTCCTTGAAGGAAAAGTTATGACCAATCTAGATAGTATATTCAAAAGCAGAGACACTACTTTGCCGACTAAGGTCTATCTAGTCAAGGCTATGGTTTTTCCTGTGGTCATGTATGGATGTGAGAGTTGGACTGTGAAGAAAGCTGAGCACTGAAGAATTGATGCTTTTGAACTGTGGTGTTGGAGAAGACTCTTGAGAGTCCCTTGGACTGCAAGGAGATCCAACCAGTCCATTCTGAAGGAGATCAACCCTGGGATTTCTTTGGAAGGAATGATGCTAAAGCTGACACTCCAGTACTTTGGCCACCTCATGTGAAGAGTTGACTCATTGGAAAAGACTCTGATGCTGGGAGGGATTGGGGGCAGGAGGAGAAGGGGACGACTGAGGTTGAGATGGCTGGATGGCATCACGGACTCGATGGACGCGAGTATGAGTGAACTCCAGGAGACGGTGATGGACAGGGAGGCCTGGCGTGCTGCGATTCATGGGGTCGCAAAGAGTCGGACACGAGTGAGCGACTGAACTGAACTGAACTGAAAAATGAAGCTTAGGAGCTTGGCCATTACCTACTGTAGTGGGAAGTGAGAGCAATGCTCACCCCATTCCTCATACTATAGATCCTTTCTTTCCTTCCCTCTAACTCAAGTCTTACCCATTTTCAAGACAAACCTAACTTTATCACCTTTGGTTTCACCCATGCTCCCACTTATGAGATGGTCTGCAGTTATGGATGCATGTCTCATTGCATGCTCAGGCGTGTCCAACTCTTTGTGACCCCATGGACTGTAGCCTGCCAGGCTCCTCTGTCCATGGGATTTTGCAGGCAAGAATATTGGAGTCTGTTGTCATTTCCTCCTCCAGAGGATCATTCTGACCCAGAGATCAACCCATACCCGAGAGTCTAACATTTCCAGCACTGGCAGGCAGATTCTTAGCCCTACCTGGGAAGCCCTTGTAGTTTTGGGGCATCTCCTCAATTCTTGGTACAGAGGAAGTTTCTGGGTGCTATTTAAGTCTGGCAAGAACTGTTAAAAAGAGAGCATGACAGTATCCTGTGAAAAGTTCTGGGACGTGGGGGGATACCAGGTGCCTGCAGGAGGGGCCCCGGAACTGTCTGGGAAATGATCTAGGCAAGGCTCCTCAGGAAAAATGGCATCGAGTATATGGAATGAAGGGTAAGAAAGGGTTAAACTAGATTGCTATAGAGGAAGCTCTGTGTAATGGCTGGGAGGCAAGAGAGCACAGTGCTCCTGGGACTCCAGCATGAACAGGCCGACTGAAATCCTCAGAGCATGAGAGGTGTGGGCGCCAGGCTCCAAGGGGGCCTTTGGCGATTCTAGGCCTCTGGCATTTTTATACTCTTGTGTAGTTTCCTCCTGCATTAAGTAGGGTGAATCTGTGTCATCACAAAGACATTTTGAAAATGATAGTGTGTGAAATTCAAGGCCAAGTCAAAAAGACGTTACAGTTTGTACTATTCCTTTTCTTGGATCACTCAGTCTCAGGAATGCTAAGTGCCATGTCATGAGGACACTCAAGTGGTCCTGTGGAGAGGACCACATAGAGAAGAACCAAGAACTTCTGCCAGCAGCAAGCCTCCCCTTGCCAGGTGTGTGAGTCAGCCCCATTGGAGAAGATCCTCCAGTTCCAGTCCAGCCGTAGATAACTGCAACTCCGGATGGCATCCTGACTACCAACCTCACAAGAATCCCAAGCCAGAGCTCCCCAGCTGAGCTCTGTGAGAAACTCTGTGAGATAATAAGCACTAACCATTTTAAGGCCCTAGACTTGGGGGCAATTTGCTGCATGGCAATAGAGAACGGATACAAGAGGAAAGCGGGTGTGTGCCAAGACCGGGGACATGGGCCAGAGTCAAATCACACAGGGAATTGTAGGTCCCTTTAAGATTTTGGAACTTTAGAGCAGCAGAAAATCTTTAGTGAGCTTTAAAGCTGAGGAGTGAAGTCATCAGGTTTATGATGCTATGGACTCCAAGATCAACTTCACGCTTAAATTTCTCTTTCTTATATGGCACTGAATACAATACTTTTGTATTAAGTATGACAGGTGAACATTTCAACCAGAGAATGATAGATTGAAGACAGTATAAGATCTCTTGGCTTCCCTTGTGGCTCAGATGGTGAAGAATCTGCCTGCAAAACGTGGGAGACCCAAGGTCGATCCCTGAGTCAGAAAAATCCCCTGGAAAAGGGCATGGCTAACCACTCCGGTATTCTTGCCTGGAGAATTCCATGGACAGAGGAGCCTGGCAGGCTACAGTCCATGGGATCGCAAAGAGGTGGACACAACTGAGCAACTCACACACACACACACACACACACAGGATCTCTCTGTAGCATCAAGAAAGGGAGGAAGATCTCCAGTTCCCAGAACAAGTGAAATGGATGGAATGCAACCTCAACATGCCCCCACTCCCCACGAAACCCATACTTATGGATGAGTGAAGTGCAGTGCCTGCTGCCAAGCGTGTTCAATGCAGTCTCTTTACAATGTGGGTGTGGAAGAGGCAGGAAAAACATCTGCCTAACAGACATACCATAATATAACATGATTTTTCCAAATACACTTATATTCTTGGTGTGGGAGTTGGAGCAATGATTTGACCCCAAAATGTGTGAAATAAAATTATAGAATCATAAGGTCCTAGAGTAATAAAGAGACAGTAGAAGTAATTTAGTACAACTTCCAACTCAATGTTGGATTCGTCTATAGAGAGACTAAAAATAGCGCTTACAATTTATTGAGTATTAATGGTTAGGTACTCTGCTGAAACCTTCCGTGACACAATTTGATTTATTGTTGAAGCACACCTGAGAGGTAGCTGCTATTTTTACTTTTTAAATAAATAAATAACCAAGCCAAGGTTTGGAAAACCCAGGTCAGTGCTTCTCAAACTCTAGAGTGCCTATGAATGGCCTGAAGACCTTGTTAAAATATAGCTTCAAACTTTACATCTAGTGTGGAGCAAAGTTTCTGCATTTTTTAAAATTGGAGGATAACTGCTTTACAGTAATGTGTTGATTTCTGCTGTACAGCAATGTGAATCAACTGTATGTTTACTTATATCCCTCCCTGTTGAGCCTCCTTCCTACCACCTCCCATCTCACTTCTCCAGGGTATCACCTCACACTAGCCAGAATGGCTATCATCAAGAAACCTACAAATGGTAAATCCTGGAGAGACTGTGGAGAAAAGGGAACTCCCCTGAACTGCTGGTAGGTAAGAGTACAAATTGATACAGCCACTATGGAAAACAGTATGGAGGTTCCTTTAAAACCTAGGAATAAAACTACCATATGATCAAGTTTCTGCATTTCTAATAAGCTCCCATGTGATGCTAGCACAGCGCAAAGGTAAAGAATACAAAGTCTCAAGGCTGGGATGTGGCAGGTTGAAAACCTCTTCTGTCTGACTTCAAAGATTGAGCCCTTAACACACTAACAACCCCTTCTCCTTCTCACTGAAGCGGCAGTTGTCCAGTCTCTATTTGAATGCTTCTGCTTATTCGGAGTCCTCCCTGGCAGCTTTGGAGGAGGAAATGACAACCCACTCCAGCATCCTTGACTGCAGAATTACATGGACAGAGGAGCCTGGTGTTGCAAAGGATTGAACACGACTTAGCAACCAAGCCCCACACACTTCACAAGGTGGTTCTCCTTTGCAACTTTGAATACTAGCTGTAAAGCAAAAGATTTTTTATGTTGAGGCAAATCCCATGCCCAGTGGAACCTCAGTGGATCACTTGTTAAACCATTATTAAAGAAGCACTTTCTCTAGGATTGAATTATTTGAGTGCTCCATTCTTCAGGGGGCAACGGAGAGAAGGAGAGGAGAAGTTGGAAACCAACACACCCCCTTACCCCATGACATTAGTTAATGAACGATTGGATAAGTGGTGGGAGACAGAGGTGCAGTGTTCTAGAACAAGCTAAAGCATTTACTAATCTGCATTTGAGTGTGTGTGTGCTTAGTCATGTCCTCCTCTTTGTGACCCCATGGACTATAGCCTGCCAGGATCCTCTGTCCATGGAATTCTCTGGGCAAGAATACTGGAATGGGTTGCCATTTCCTTCTCCAGGGGATCTTCCTTACCCAGGGATCGAACCCGTGTCTCTTGTGTCTCCTGCATTTGCAGGCAGATTCCTGACCACTGCGCCACCTGAGAAGCCCTTTCCAAAACTAGAGCAATGGTAATGTAGAAGAAGGAGCCGATTGTAATCAGGGTCAACTTCCCCTTTCCACACTATGTCCAGTCACTAATAGAGATATGGCCATAGACATGTTGATAAAGAAACTACATACTGAATCATATGATTAGATACTCACCATAAAAATGAACCCTCTCGATTAATTTAGTCCACTCTCGCTCTCATTCGTATGGACCAAGGCATAACAAGTTGCCCATTAGGAGATGAGTCAGAGCTGTGGTGGACTGAATTCACAAGCTATGAGTAGTGAGAATAACTTTCCTATAAACTGGCTGTAGGCTCTCAAATACTAAGCTAAATCATTTAGTCTCCAAGAGAACACAGTAGTATGTAGAAAAGACACTGAGCCAGGAGTCAGAAAACCTGAGTTCTAAAATTAACTTTATAGCCAATTTACTTATGTCACCATCTAACTTGCGAAAAGAGAGCCTGGGAGGGATCAGACCAAACATTCATTCCTCTTCTCAATCAGAAATTCTAGGCATTATCTTCAGAGAGTGCAAGTGAAACGTCAGGTTCCAAAGATGTGTGTTAAGTTGCTTCGGTTGTGTCTGACTCTTTGCGACCCCATGGACTGTAGGCTGCCAGGGTCCTCTGTCCATGGGAAGAACGGACAGCCTCTTCTCTCCAGGCAAGAATACTGGGTTGCCAGGCCCTCCTCCAGGGGATCTTCCGACCCAGGGATCAAACCCACTTCTCCTACGTCTCCTGCATCACCAGACAGGTTCTTTACCACTAGCATCACCTGGGAAGTCCACAGGCCCTAAGTACCTCAAAACCAAGAACCAAACTGCCAATTACTTTTCTTCTCTTTCTAACCACAGCAGAAGGAAGAAGAAGAAGAAAAATCAAGGATGTTAGAAAAAGAAACAGGGATGTAGAAAAGAATTCTAACATGTCACTTTCTTTTTGGGGACAGGACATATTCTCAAAAGCCAGCTGAGATAAAAGAACCATGGACGAACGGTGGCAATTCATACCACCTTGCCACTCAGCTCAGAATGTACTGAACTAATGGACGCTTGGAAACCTCTCTCATGTCCATATCCTCGACTCACAAATAGGAATTACGAGGTCTTTGACATACTGCTGATATTAGATTGTTTCTTGATGTTCTTTGGGGAAATTTCTTTAAGTGTCTCTACCCTCAGCTGAAATGATATCTTATAATTTTTTCCATCAATAATCCTTAGTGACTTGTAGAAGATGGGCCCTGAAAACATTGCCATCTACCATAGGGAGACCAAGTTTCCATTTAGATGATGAACCACAAGAATTTTAGAAGCTATGGGCCAATTTTTATGGAGGTTTCTTGTTAATATTACTCATGATATATTTTCCCCCCATTACTCCAAAGCCATATCCTTTTCAATGACTGGAAAGAGTGTGTATTGTCTGAGTTCAGTGTCTGTAAAGGCCGAGGCTTGGGGAAAATGAGGCTTCTTGGGTGTGGAGTCAGCACCAAGAAAGTGTTCCAATTATGGAATTGCAGAATCAAAAATGTAATAGTGCCAATCATTTTAAAATCGGATTTGAGAGAGTGTAGGGAAAGAAGCAAGGAGGACCTAGTGTTTATCGACACCAGCTGTGTGCCAAATGCACGCTATTACCTTTACTCATATTTACCTAAGTCCTAAGAGGGAGCTATTCTCTGCTGTCCAAGTAAGGAAATTAAGTGAGTCTGCAAGAGTTTAAATAACATGTCCATGTTCACATAGCTAGTGAGTTGCAAAGAACCAGTGGCTCCAGCAGGCCTTTTGAGATTTGGAGTCTAAACCCTTTTCAACGTTCCTGGCTCTGTTGCTTGTTTGCTAAGTTATCCTGGATGAATGACTTAACCCATGGAGCCTCCACTTCTTCGTCTATAAAAAAAGGCGTGGAGGGTGCTTGGGACACTTTTCCCCAGAGGGAACAGAGTCCTTAGCAACAAATAAGCACACTAAAAACTAAACACTAAAGTTGTCAACATCGTCATTATCGTAGCCTGCTGCCTCTTTTAAACAAATAAATACATAAATAAAATATTAGAGTCATGCGAAGGCAGAGGAGGTGGAAGAAGAAATACAAGGCTATTTTCTCCCTGAGTTGCATGCTGACCTGTGTTTTGACTCTGTGGGCATGAAGGTGATGCTTTAAGTCTCCATCATGTGTTCCTGACCATAGTCAGGATGAATGGAGGCAACACGTTTTCTTCTTTTGCCCTCCCTCCAGCTCTCTCCCCTCCTCATTTCTTACCCTGGCTTCTTATTTATTTTTAGGTGAAAGTGAAAGTGTTAGTCGCTCAGTTGTGCCCAACTCTTTGCGACTCTATGCACTGTAGCTCTCCAGGCTCCTCTGTCCATGGAATTCTCTAGGCAGGAATACTGGAGTGGGTAGCCATTCCCTTCTCCAGGGGACCTTCCTGACCCACATAAACCTCTTATCCTCTCTTATCTCTGGATGTATCCTCATCTTGCCAGGTGGGCTGTGCTGCTGTGCTGTGCTTAGTCGTTCTGTTGTGTCCAACTCTTTGTGACCTCATGGACTGCAGCCCACCAGGCTCCTCTGTCCATGGGGATTCTCCAGGCAAGAATACTGGAGTGGGTTTCCATGCCCTCCTCCAGGGGATTTTCCCAAACCAGGGATCGAACCCAGGTCTCCTGCATTGCAGTTGGATTCTTTACCATCTGAACCACCAAGGTTCAGAAGCCCGAGGTGGGCTGCAGAGATAGGGAAGAAGTGGTCATAATATTGGATGTAACTGGTCAGATTTATGAGCAAGGGGAGCTTAGAGAAAATGCAAAGAAGTGCATAGGTTGTACAGTTATCCAGAATTACCCAAATTTAGCTTCCTAAACTGCCAGTGTTGAGTAGAACTGTGAGTTATTTTCTGAAAACTAATACAGATTGCATAGGAAGATCCTTAGGAATCAGCTAGAATACTTGGCCCAGTTTACACACAAGGAAACTGAGGCACAAGGGCAAGGGGTGGAGACGAAGATCATCCTAGCTGCCAGTCTCTCTGAGACACTCTGGCCCTCCATCTCTTTCTTATCTCCTGTTTGGAAATATATCAGAGTGATCGCAAGTATTCTGACTTCTATTTTTGCTTTGTCCTCCTTAATCCCAGGTTCCTACTTGGAAGCTTCAAAAGATGTTTGTCAATCTTACTTTCCTTATCCACTTCAAAACCATCTAACTTTCCCCAAAATGGATTACTCCCTTTTCAAATCCTGAATTTAAACCCTGGAACATTCTCCAGTAAGAACAGAAGGAAATCAATCAACAACAAATATGTTTCAGACTCATAAAACTAATATCTGTGCATATGTATTTTAGGGGTGTGTGTGTGTGTGTGTGTGTGTGTGTGTGTGGTTGGGGGGATTTGGCTAGGTTAGTCTAAGTTTTCATCTAACCCTGGAAGTACAGGGTCCCTCTGAGTTGTTTGTTATTGTATCAATATTTGAGAGTGCCCTCTTTTCTAACTGACCACCTTGGATTATGAAATGGACAACCAAGTCAACTACTAAAAGGAGGCATAACCAGGGAGTAGAGATGCATTTTAGAGAGTGCCAAACTAATTTTTGCAGAATTGTTATAATTCTTTCCTTTTTCTTTCCTTCTTCTTCTTCTTCTTCTTCTTCTTTTTAAGTTTGGAAGACTTAGGATTAAATGTCTTGGTGAAAATAGATAGATAGATAGGGCAAGCTAATGAATTGGTGTTTTCTTCCACTTGGAAATCTTTGTGTTTTTGTTTGTGGAATTCCTTACCCCACCCCCTTTTTAGGAGATCAAAAGGTCCTCTTTTGGATCAAGGGGAAAATCAGGTTTTAGAAATGGCCACACTTTCCCCACCCTCCCTCAGAGTGGGCGGCAGCTTCGGCTCCTTGGATCTTAGCAATTGCATTCCCTCTTTGTCCCTGAGGTGGTCCATGGGAGGACCCAGGCCATTGTCCGAGGCTCCAACCTTTGTTGGATTCTTGAGAAAGGGCTGCTGAGGCAGACGCGAGGCCTGCTTTTAAGTTTTCCCGCCTCAAAAAGTCTATTGAGGCGTTTTGTGTGGTTACTTGTGGGGGTCAGGCTTCTGATCTGACCCCTGGCATCTCCGGGTAATTAGAGCATGCAGAACAGCACCTCCTCCCTGGCTAATTGGCTCTCTCAATGAACCTTTCAGGGAGGAAGTCTGCCTATGACTCACTTGCCCTCCACAGCAAACTTCAGGCCCCAGCACATTCATTTGTCGATGTGATGGGATAGCGACTTAGGAAGTGATTAGGAGTGGGATCAAACAGGTTCCTGATTGCCCCATTAGGAATGGGGCCCATTAACTCTTTGAGAGCTCTCTACCACCCTAGTGGGAAATTGATTGCAACTGAAGACACTTTCTCAGGCCTGGCGATGCTAACATGTTTATAGCTCATTATTGGAAGATGTGGTAGCTCCTGGGATCTACCTAGAAATCAACTGGCATGGAATACAATCGGCAACATGTAGCTTGATATTAATAGATACCTTAGAAAAAGATAGGAAGTGGCCAAGGAACAGAGCTGAAGTAAAAAAAAGAAGAACATTTTAATAAATCACGCTATGCTTTTAGCAGATATCGGGGTATAGGAGGCAGTAAAGATTCTGCCCTATAGCTATAATTATGGTTACCAGTTGTATGGAGATTTGTACAGTTTGATTCAAGGAAGCAAGTGCGAATGCTCTTAAAATATCCTAGGCACAAGACCTCCTTGTACAAAATCTTTGTAGACTGCCCTCAAGCCAGGCCACTCCATCTGGGGATGGCCACATTACATTTCCTGCTGGAAAGAATAAGAAGGATTCTTAGCAGCCTCCAGTGCAGACAAATTAGGCCCTGGTTTTGTAGGTCATCTCTTGCGTTTCATGAATGATTTACCTCTTACTTTCCTGACAGATGCCCAGTTCATTCACAAACGGTAACTTGACTCTTCCCTGACAGTTTGTGACTTTTAGCAGTTCTTCAGTGGTGACTTACATGAGCAAGAAATGTTAAATGTTAAAAATAAAGACAAACGGCGGACTACTAAGACTGATTACTTCAAGGGTGGTGAGGAAGAAAAGGGGAGTGAGGGAGTCGGAAAAGAGAACTTTTTTTCTTTTTACAGCTTTGTGAATATGCATCTTATGATGATGCAAAACATTTTACTTTTAACAATGTTTAAAAACTTAAACTTTTTTTAAAATGTATTTTTCACAAAGAAATATACAAATCAGTGCTTATTGATCTTGGCTTTTTCACTCGATCCATCTCGGGTCCCATCAGTTATTAAGCATGGGATTTTGCTGATGGTAGACATTCATACTGAAGAATCCATACAGAGACTGCCCTGGTGGTCCAGTGACTAAGACGCTGCGCTTTCAATGCAGGGGGCCCAGGTTTGACACCTGGTTGAGGAATTAGATCCCACATGCTACAGCTAAGAGTTTGCATGCCACAACTAAAGATACTGATTGCTTCAACTAAGACCCGGTGCAGTCAAATAAATACTTCTTTTTAATAAAAAGTTCATATAGGTCAACCTATATATTTGTATGTTGAATCTCAGTTCTACCTCTTACTTGCTGGATAGTTTGGGACAGGTAATTTATTCCTCAAAAATCCAAGATCTTTTCCTACTAAATGGAGCTATTTCATAAATGTCTTAGGGGGTTGCCATGGGACTTTAAAAGAAAAACAAAAAACAGCTCAGGGACATCCCTGATGGTCCAGTGGTTAAGACTTGGCCTTCCAATGGAGGGGTGCAGATTTGATCCCTAGTAGGGGAGCTAAGACCCCACATGCCTCATGGCCAAAGACACCAAAACAAAAAACAGAAGCAATGTCATGACAAATTCAATAAGGACTTTAAAAATGGTCCACATCAGAATAAAAAAAGACAAGGTGCATACAATGTCCAGCAAAACACTGAATTCCAGGCTGTGGTTTGTCCGTGGAGTGAATGGTGGTGCTTCCATTATAATTCGGAGAGCTATGATCTAGGGGAGCCAAGTCAAGATTACCTGGAGGAGAGACAGTATACACTTCAGACCCTCTGATTCCAAGTCTGCTTCCCTCTCAGGATCCCGGGGTGGAGTTGGTGGGGTGGAGGCTCCATCCTCTCTGGATCCCACTGCCATCTTGGGAGTTAAACAGAGCATGCTTGCTTTACTATCTACACTTTATACAAGAGGAAATAAAATGAAATGTCTAATCAGGGCTCAAAGAGTCTGGAACTCTCTTTACAGCCTAACCAATGCCACATTTTCCTGGGACTCCTCCTGAGATTGCTGGGGAACTCCAGATGATTAGATGGTTTGATTCCTTTCTCCTGCATTGTAAGCTCCTTGAAAACATGTATCAGTTATCTATTTACAGTGCCTATAACCTGTCTTCACCTTTGAATGGGCAGTAATCCATATTTAAACAGTGAAAACAAATGAAAAAACCCGTGAACATAGCATAGAGGATTTTCCCAACTAGATTTTAAAGGTTAAATGGAGAGACAGTCTTATTCATTTTGGCACCCCAAGCAAAATGTGCTGTACCTATAAATGCTGGTTGAGTGAATTTAGCTAGTATTCAAAGTTTAAGAAAAAATGAAGGCATCAAGGAATCACCACTTCACTTGTTGCTAGCAAGGCATGTCCTTAGATAATCACTCAGAGAGAAAGTTAAGTCCAGACTTTGAATCTCTTTGCACCAAAAGAAAGAAAAGGAGGGGTGGGGGAGGTGACAGGGAGAGGAAGAACAGGAGGGGTTATGTGGAGAGGGTGGAGAAAGAAAGAGGAAGGAAGAGAAGGAGGAGAAAGAAGTCAGGTTGGTGCCCCTAAATCTTATCTTATGGAAAATGCACACAAGGGGCTGGAATGCAAATGAGTCTTGGCATGTGAAAGCAACAAGACAAAGGGTCAGAACTTTCTGAATTAACAATGGAGGTGTTTGTAACATGCTCAGCGGAGTATGTGACAAAGACTTCTATTTTCAGGCCTTACTATGAATTCATGCCTATTTTACCGAGATGCGCATCAACTTCCTTCTCTCGTTTTCTCTCTACATACATACACACAAACATACATACTTTTTAAATCTTTCTATGTACATACTTTAGAGGCAGCAGTACATGCTGGAAACTTAAGTTTCAACTCAAGTTCATGGTTCAGAGAAAAGACTGGGCCTGGAAGCTGATATTTTTCTGCCAGCCCACTTTGGACTGCACAGTCTAGGAGCACTTAGATACAGAATGCTCTCCTAGAAAGCTCCTGGGTCTGGGATCAGAAGACCAGGTTTCTAGGCCTTTGAGTTCTGCCACCATTTACCTAGTCACTTCAGTCGTGTCCGACTCTGTGACCCTATGGTCTGTAGCCCACCCCTATGAATCTGTCCATGGGATTCTCCAGCCAAGGATACTGGAGTGGGTTGCCATGTCCTCCTCCAGGGGGTCTTCCCAACCAAAGGACTGAACCCATGTCTCTTACGTCTCCTGCATTGGCAAGCAGGTTCTTTACCACTAGCACCACTTGGGAAGCTACCTGTGGACCTAGACCCATCCTTTTCCTCTTACAGCCTCAGTTTGCTCTTGGGAAAGGAAGAATTCAGCACAAAGAAATCTTCAAGGTTTCTTTGGTTTTGGGAATTTTCTATTTTGTCTTTTTTTCATGACTACTGAGGCCTAGACCTTGGAAAGAAGGTGCCCTGTGGGCTGGTAGCTACTTTTATTGAGTATGTTGTTGTCTGGCTTCATGCTTAGGGCTTTATGTATCTCGTTGAATCCTCATAGCATCCTGAAAGAGGTCATCGCTCTTCTGTTTGGTAGGAGAGGATTGGAAGCCTCGGGAAATGAACTTGGTTCATATTCTTTTGCTGTAACTCTGGAGATGATCCCTTTTATAGGAACACCTTCACAGGGTCTTCACATCATAAACTCTGCCCAGACATCAGCTGACTGCCTTTTTTCCTTCCAAGTGCTCTGCTGCATGGGGGACCTAGTCGCACATATCACAGTGATATGAAGGCAGTGCCCAGGAGTCATTTGTTGACATCACCTCCTCCAAGACTATCTAGTGAAAATCCTATACATAGGCTGGGAAGTGGGAGGTATAGAGTTTATCCTTTCTCTTCATAAACTCACTTTTGGTTCTTGAGAAAAACATTCCCTCTTCTTGGATTCAATTGCTTCAACCATAACTTATGGGGACAGTATGGCACTGATCAGTCATTATAGCGTGTTGGAGAATAGCATACAAACAATCTGTTACTTAGTTTCAACCCTAAGGTCCTCTCTTCCAGATGTGTGTCCTCCTGCAAGTTACTTAACCTCACTCAGATTCAGTTATTCAGCTATAAAATGGGACCCATATGACTCAGTTCCCTGCAGGACTGGTGTGAGTACTGAGCGGGCTAATGCCTGTGAACAGACTAGCATGGCGCCCAGCATATGCTGAGGTCCTGATGAACTATTATTAGCCATCTCTTGATGAACGTTCTTGTGAATAGCATGTTGTAGATCGGTTGGTTTCTAAGAATGCTCCCTGATATCTTTTAAGAATAAACACTGTAGAGATATTGAGCGTGGGGCCATGAGTATAGTCATAACCTGGGGAAGGGCGTTCTAGGAGGATGGCTCAGCATATACACAGGATGGAAGCAAGAGCACACGCTACATTGAGAAATAAAATCATTCCATGCTGTTGGGGCGCTGGGCATGTGTTTATGGAGTGGGGTGGGCTTCAGTGGGAGAAGAGACAGGGAAGACGGGCAGGGGGTAATCCTATAGCACCTTAGACTGTATCCTGAAGGAACTGGGACTGGAGTGTCAGATTGTTTGCAGGGCAAAATGAAGAACAGGGATGATGTACGTATTTCTATGGAGCACACGCTCAGCTAATGAGCTGGTTTTATTTAGACTGTGTGTTGATTTGGAAATGATTTGGGAGGCTGGGCTTGAATGAGTGATGAGGTGTCCTGGGGGCTCTCCCAAAACCGCTTCTTGGCACTGCCCCGGTGGGATTCATAGGGAAGACAGAGAAACTGGATGCCTGGAGGCCTGCAAAGAGGAGCGATGCTGTGAGCTGGCCTCTGGCAGTGGCCCCGGGCACGGGGAGTAGCAAGTCCCAATCCACTTGGAGGTTGGAAGGGCAGCCGTCTCTAGCCTTACCGCCGGTCTGGCCTTCATGCTTCGGTTTAGAAACCTGACCGCTGAGCTGTTTCTCCATCCCAGGACTGCTCTGTGGACCCGAGGCCTAGCACCCATGAAGGATGGTGAACTCAGCTCCCGGGCCCCTGGGAACCATCGCTGCCAGGAGGAGCACAGGTATGCCAGGTAGGAATTTCTCAATGTTCGTCCTCCACCCCTCAATTTCGGGAATGCATAGGGAACGACTGTGGCTTGGATGTGAGACTTGAAGCTCAGCGGCCAAATGAAGTCAGGCTGTCCGTCTGTTCTAAATTTAAATCCTTAACCACGTTTGGGCACAGTACCTTGTCTGAGGTTGTTTTCTATCCCAAATGTATAATGTCAGGGCGTGCCAGGGAGGGATGCGGGCGATGACGGCAGAGGGCCTCGGAGAAGAAAACACGAGCAGTTCCTGCAGCCAATCTGATTAGCGCATAAACTCCAGCTCTCCCCTCACCCCGAAACCTCACTCGGTCAACAGTGACTGCCTACAGGAAAGCTGCTGCCTTCCAGTGGAATTTCACAGAAGGACCATTTCAGAGTCTCTCGGCCTAAGTGCGATTCAGTACTCCTTTCCTTTAACTTCTTTTAGGGGCCTACCATTTGGAAAATATTAATAACTGCTATTTTAAGTGTTCTCCATGTACAAAACACTGGGCTAAGCATTCCCTATTTGTTATCTCATTTAATCCTCATGGCAACTCTATGAATTAAGTCCTATTATTAGCTTCCTTCTGAAGATTGGGAAAAATTAATTGTTCAGGGATTAAATAACTTGCCCAAGTCTTCAGAGCTAGGCAGGAAAAGGGTCTAGATCTGAATTCAATATTATCTCAAATTGAACAGTACTGCATAGGATCCTAAATACAGCGAAGTACCTCCGTGAACCACCTGAGCCAGGCTGCTACTCAGTCAGAGGTAAAATATTGTCATCCCCTTATAAAGATGAGGAAAAGGAGGACCAGAGAAGTTAGTGACTTGCCCTAAATCATACAGGAAGACATCAGAAGAGCATGTACTATGTCCTGGAACCAGGATGCTTGTCCTCAAGAAAACAGTTCAGAATAAGCAGCCAGTTTGCTGTCAGATATTTTTGCAAAAAAAATTTTTGTTTAATTTGAACTACTTCTAAACTTACTAAAAACAGCAAGAATAGAGCACAGAGTTTCCATGCACCCTTTACCCAAACTCCCCAGATAGTAGCATCTTCTACAACTAGAGTGTAACCATCAGAACCAGAAAAAGAACACTGGTACAATACCACTCAGTACAGGCTTTTCTGAAGCTTCACCAGGCTTTCCATTTAGGCTCTTTTTCTGCTCCAGAACCCCATCGGGATCCTTCTCTTCTTAGTCTGCTACAGTCGATAACAGCTCTTTAGTCTTTGTCTTCCATGACTTTGGCACTTTGGGGAGGTATCGGTAAGTTATTTCATGGAATGTCCCCCAGCGTGTGTTTGTCTAGAGTTTTCACGTGACTGAACCGAGGCTCTGCATCTGGGGCAAGAGTATCAGAGAAGGGATGCTGTGGCTTTCTCAGGTACCGTATCACCAGGCGTATGCTGTCTACATGCCTTATTGGTGATGTAACCTTGATTGCTTGGAGAAAGCGGTTTCTGCAGGGGTGCTCTGCTCTAAAATTGTTATCCCTCCCACCCCTGCCCCTGTACTTAGCAGATATCTTAGAGAAGATACTTTGAGGCTATGTCCCTCCTTCTGCTCTTACTTTCTCTCACTGGTTCACATCCATTAGTAACACTTGTGTGCAGCAAGTGCGGTCTGTCTGCTTGCTACTGACTTCCCTTCTGCTTATATTAATATGAATTCTGTCATAAGGGAAGACTGTCCATTCACTCCTGTCTTTCTCTTTAATCTCAGATATTTTTATATCCTCATAAACTCATGGATGTGTATTTTAGTCTATGGATTATGGTCCAATTCTATCATTTTCTATTTTGTTGCTCAAATTGTTCAGTTCTGGCCACTCAGAGCTCCTGCGGGCTTGTTTCCAGATCTCTTGCATCACAGGGCCCTTCAACTTTCTTTTCATTAATTGCAGCAGCTGCCTAAAATAGAAATAGCCATGATCCTTTTAGTTCCTCTTTTTCTCTTATTTCCTACACCCTCTTCCAACTTCATCCCTTGTTTCCAAAGGCTGTTAGTTTCAGCTCCAAAATGTCTCTCAAATCATCCCTCATGGTCTCGTCCCAGTTTGGAATGTATTACTTGTCATTTTAACCACTATGACATTTTGGTCTTTCTCTTTCTAGTCCCTACCCACACCCCCCGTGAATCCCTTTTCCACACTGCTGATTAAACAGTGTTCTGAAGATGTGAAGATTATATTACCTCTCCCCTACAAAGGCTCCTGCTTGCTCTCAGAGAACTGGAGTTTCTGGCCTGTCTGAAAGACCATCCATGATTTGGCCACAATCAGCTTTTTTAACTCCATCTACTGCTTCTCCATCTGTTTTGCTCTCTGTCCCTTGAGTCCCTCACCTTTCCCATCATGTGCTACAGCATTTCATCTTTTTGTGTTTCTGCACATGCTATTGATTTTGCTTAGAATTCCCTTACTCTTAAAGATGTATTATTACCCCAATTCAGAGCTACTTGTGATCTATGGAATTGGTGAAGAAGTGCCTCAGTCAACAGATACCTATTGATTTAAAGGACTCTCAATTGTTTTCACAACTCCTTGAACACCTAACTTACACTTTTTTTCCCCTGGAATAAAGAGAAGGAGGGCATATGGAATAGCCTTAGTTATTCTATTTGAGTTGTAATCTTGTGGCCGAGCCAGCAGAATTGTGGATGGTGATGGGAGGTTAAAATCCACCTTTGCTGAGTTGACTGCCTCTCTTTTTGTGGGATAACACCATCACCACTCTCATGATTACTTCATCGTCACCTCCATTGCCTAGCCACTACTACCACCTACTTTAACACTACTGCAATCACCATCACTGCCACCAACGAATTTGTACCTACCACTCCGACTGCTACCACCACCATCAGACCAACACCAGGACTAAATGACCATTGCCTTGACACCACCATCACCATCAGTACCAGGACTGCCACACCACTAACCCACCAAATCTGTCCTTTACTGAGTGTCAAAAGGATGCTAAGCATCTCACATATGTTAACTCATTTATCCCTTTTTATACTTTTGTGAAGAAAGAAAGTGAAGTCTCTCAGTCGTGTCCAATTCTTGGCGACCCCATTGCCTGTAGCCTGCCAGGCTCCTCCATCCGTGGGATTTTCCAGGCAAGAATACTAGAGTGGGTTGCCATTTCCTTCCCATGACCCAGGGATTGAACCTGAGTCTCCTGCACTGCAGGCAGACGCTTTACCGTCTGAGCCGCCAGGAAAGCCCATGCTTATACCTTTGTGCTGAGACAAAGAACTAAGCAATTTATTTAAGATTACTCAATTGGTAAATACTAGAAAAAAATAGAGATATTGAAAGTAAATACTAAACGAACTTAGATGTCTGTTAATTCAACTTTTACATTGTCTCATATTTAATTTTCTTATTTTACAGGTGGGAAAAAACTGAAGACAAGTAGAGGATGGCTCGTATCTTCCTCCGACTCTTAAACCAGGACTATGTTCATTGTGCTGCAGTCTGTGCCACACAGACCACTTTCCTCTCTGTGCTCTGAGATTATCTTTGGATTTTTCCCACTGCAAAATTATTTAAGCATCTCATGCATGCATGTACTGGACCAAATAACAGACAAAAAATTAATACAAAATCCAGGAAGAAGACTTAAAAGAGTCATATTCCTTCTTCCCCAAATCCCAAAACTAAACTTGACAATAAATAGCTTTTTATTCACTTGAATTCACTCCATTAACACCACATGAGTTAAACGTGCCATTTCAGAAGGAACGTGGTGGCATCATTTAGCGTCCCAGACCACAACTTGGCAGCCAAAAAGAGAATTCGGAGTCCGTGACAAGGGAGAGAAGATGAAGTCTTCCAATGTGATTTCCAGAGATGGAGAGGCAGTGATGCAGAGAAATAAAGGATGGCAGTGCCAAAGGGCAGGGACGGATTTGGACAGTCCTCTCTAATCTCAGTGGTGGGAAAAGGCTTGGCCTTGAGTGACATGGATTAGTTGCATATTTGAGGGATGAAAGGGTTTGTAGCTTCTGAATGGTTTTCTTCCTCAGGTGAGGCACAGCCAGGTCTGCAGGAAGAAAGAGCAAAGCTGCCACAAGTTAAAAACAGTTTAGAACTGGGTCTTCTGGGAACTGGCTTGGCCATAGAGCCTCTGGGTAGGTCTGAGATATGCTCCTCCGGGCACATTATGAAATGCTGTCAACATCCTATACCTCCTCCTTTTATAAATTCAGGCCTATTCCATGGCCCCTCTGCACTCAGCCTTTCTAATGTTCTCATTTCTGTGGACACTGAAGTCCCACCTGAAACAAAGTCAAGACTTAATTGCCCACTTTAGATTCTCTGTGGATATCTGGTCTACCCTGTAGTGATCCCTCAATTCTATATCCCTGTTAGAATATTCATGGATGTAGGGGTAATAGAGCACTGGACAGAGAGACAGGAGGCTAGGACTTGGTTCCAGAACATACATGGAATGAAGGAAGCAGGAATCTTACACACAAGGCTGCACATTGATTTTGAATCTAGTTAAATGTTGCAATTATCAGGAGTACTAGCTTGATCACTGTGCTCATTGCTTTCTGGCCCCTGTTTCTCCAACAAACTTCAACATATTTTCCAGGAGACTTTACTGGTTTCCCAGCTTGCTACCACCCAGCAAACTGCCTCAGTATTTGGGCTTAGTCACGTTTTGTGCTGCGCGTATTCTGCGTGTGTCATTCAGATAGTCAATAAGCATTTTTGTGACTCTACGATACATACCATATATGTATATATATGGGGAGAAAGAAGAAGAAAAGGAAGAAGGAGGAGGAGAAGGGAGAGGAAGAGCAAGAGGAATAAGAGAGGACGGTAAGGGTTGGTTTTCTGCTTTCAATGAGATTAGAGTCAAAAGAGGAAGTCACCTAATAAAGCAGAATTACGAACATTTGAGTGTCCCAAGGATTGTGTAAAAGAGAAGCACAGAGAAAACTTTATGTGGGGACCTAACACGTGCAGGGAAATTGTTGTTGCTGTTAGTTGCTCAGTCGTGTTTGACTTTGTAACCGCATTCACTGTAGCCTGTCAGGCTGAGGAGTCCATGGGATTTTCCAGACGAGAATATTGGAGTGGGTTGCCATTTTCTTCTCCAGGAGATCTTTCCAATCCAGGGATCAAACTCGTACCTCCTACTGGTGTGTGGATTCTTTCCAGGTGCGCCAAGAAGAGCCATCCTACATCTGTGTAGGAGAGTCAGGATGAGTTCTTTTGTGTCGCTACCATTTTGAAGGATGACTAGATTTCAGCCAGATGAAAAGAGCAAAATTGGCTCTAGGAAGAGCAAAAAAATCAATGAGCAAATCCTACAAATGAGAGAGAACGTTGGAGGAACTTCAGCTGTGGTTGTAGAGAATCAGGGTGAGGTGAGAGGAGCGATGAGAGCTGAGGCAGGACACCTAGGCAGTGTTCAGATCCTGCAGCACCTTAGAAGTGAGGTAAAGGATGCTAGGCTCTCGTCTGGTGCTGTGTTTGTGTTTATGGGGCCACTGCTGAGTAGAGCCTTGCCTACAGCACCATCTTAGTAAATGCAAAGTTCAATGTGCAGCTGACTCAGAAGAATCCCCTAAAGTATTTCTCTTTGTTCGCTTTTCAGACTCCTCTACTAAAGTAGAGGTATTACGGGAAGTGGGATCTCTGTGTACCTGGGCCTCAGTTTTCTCATCTGTTTGATGGGGCATTAAGATAACTACATGCAGCAGTATATGAAACGGCTTCCCAGGTGGTGCTGTTGGTAAAGAACCTGCCTGCCAGTGCAGCAGATGAAAGAGACATGGGTTCAATCCCTGGGTCGGGGAGATCGCTGGAGGAGGGCATGACAACCCACTCCAGTATTCTTGCCTGGACAATCCCATGGACAGAGGCACCACGGAGTTGCAAAGAGTCAGACGTGACTAAAGAGAGTTAGCACACACACACACACACACACACACACACACACAGAGTGTATGAAAAGATCCTAGGTTATTGAGTAAAAGTTCTTAACCTTTGCTCCATTCCATGCTTTTAAGTTTAGATAATCACTGATACTATCATATAAAGGAAAATTATCCAACATTGTTAGGCTATACCCACCTGGTGATTCCAGGAAGAATGTCAAAATTTAAAAAAAAAACCCATATATATATATATATATATATTCCAAAGTCTCTTTTACAAAGCATACTGATATCAGAAAGCTGATTCTCAGAAAGTTGAAGCAATTCAACTGTCACTTAGGTACTTGATGCTAATACCTGAAAAGGAACCCAGTCTTACTTGTGCAGGCTTCCTCTTCTCTGCTCAGGTTTTTCTGCAACTCCTTATCTTCGGTTCCTTTCATCCTCACCGCTCACACAGTGCTTAGTCCTCAATCTGCCTCTAAATATGTGCCCCAAGGGCAGCCACTCAGGGGTTTATTGTGCACCGCTGCTGTCTCCTGTAAAGTAAGGACAAGAAGACCTTATCCACGCATTCTTTTCTCGGATCAGCTAATGTTGTCACATGAAACAAAGCAAGTGCGAGAGTGCACCGTCCGTTCCCCGTGAATCCTTGCTGAGCTATCATCACGACATCTGTGCTGCCCAGTTTTGTGGGAAATGAGACCAGAAGGAGGCGAAAGGACATTCATTAAAATCCCAGAGGAAGACTAGGTCTTGTTATTTATATGAAGAAAAATACTAACTCAGAACCCCAATAGCACTTTGGCATGATTTCAAATGCTAAATGTTCTAATCCTAAATCTTTCTCAATTGAAACCTTTTGTCTCTATTTGGTCCATAAAACCTAGCTTTCCTCTGATACAATCTCTCAGCAAATCATTCGAAGTTTACTCTTCAAATACCTCACCCATCAGTTTTTCTCTCCATCTACTTGCTATTGTCATGATTCAAGGTCTCAGAACCTTCCCTAGGTCTCTTCACTGTTTTTTTTTTTTTTTTCCTATCTCAATAGATAGTTATATTTTCCCAGATGAATCTTTCTAAATCCTAGTGTTGGTCAAGTCTTTACCAAAATTAGGTTATGCTTCCCAATCAACTACAGAAGATGTTCTAAGCTCAACTCCCAAGCCTGAAATCCCAGGCCCTTCAGAGCTGTTCGAGTTTTGCCCTTGTCAGCATTGCCAGGTACTGGTCTCCTTTGCGTGAGTGCATGCTGAATCACTGCAGTCATGTCTGACTCTGTGTGATGCAATGGACTGTAGCCTGCCAGGCTCTTCTATCTATGGGATTCTCTGGGCAAGAATACTGGAGTGGGTTGCCGTGCTCTCATCCAGAGGATCTTCTTGACCCAGGGATTGAGCTCACATCTCTTGTGTCTCTGCACTAGCAGGCAGGTTCTTTACCACTAGCGCCACCTAGGAAGCCCCTCAGTTCAGTTCAGTCATCCAACCTTATCCCTAAACACCAACATTTCCAGCTGGAAATGTCCTCCAAAGTCTGTAATTTTTTTCCCCCGTTTTCAGGCAAAACATTGGTTTATTCACTTACCAAAAAGCTCATTTATGATGATGTTTTGGTCTCTGATTCTACACTATAATCCTTTTGAAGCTGGGGGCTGTATCTCATTCTTCACATCAACCTCAGTACCCCACCATAATGCTTGACAAGTAAGAGCTCAGCATATCGTTTGGAAATTAATTGACTGTTGTGAGTAGTTTCTATAAATTACAGCAAAGAAGTCTGAAGAGAGCCAAAGGTAGCTCTGATAGAAACAAGAATAACTCCTGAACAATGGTAATTCATAATGTAATTCAGACTGAGAAACGGCAAACCCAGAGAGGGTTTTCTCCCTTCATGTTTATCTTTGGAGGCCTCATGTGAAATATGGCTATGAGAGTCTTGGTCTTGCTCAAAATTGTTTTGTTTTTCTTCTCTTTCCTGGCCCTCCCCCACCTCACTTTCTTTTTATAATGTTCTTAAAAGTTGAGAATGGTTTATCTTAGCATTTGTAAGTTTATTTGTGGATGCAATTGCGAAGCTCATCATGTCAGTTTTATGAGAAGTCTGAGTCCATTGTCCTTAGAAAACGAAAATGATTAACATTGATTTGTTTTGTTACCCAATTGTTTAAATTATAATAACTCTCCATCAGGGTTTTTTAAGTACAGCTGTGTTTATGGATTAAGATCTACTGACTCAAATATTTACAGTGTTCCAAAAATTACGAGAACATACAGTGTCAGGAATTTTCCATAGGCTGTTCCTTTGAGCCGAAGTGAGTTTCTGTTCAACTTGAAGAGAAGGCTTTAGACAATTTCAGAGGACACGGACAGGTCTATGTAATTCATCCCCAGACAGGCACCAAACGGAGTAGCTCCACAGAAGGGAAACATTGGTTAAATGGTCATATTAACGATCATCCCAGGCTGTATTAACAGAGCACAGAAAAAAGGGTAGAGGCCCTAACATTATGAAGGACAGACCCTACTAGCTTATCAAATCTGACCTGTTGCTTTCCCTTCACTTCTATATTGCCTAAAGATGCCTCTGCCTTTAAACATTTGAAACACAGCTGGCCTGGAGGAGGGACAGAGATATGCCATTTTCTAGTTCTATGATCTGGGAGAAAGCATTTTTCTAGATCTTTCGTTCCAATATATGAAATAGCAGTATGTAGGGGAACATGAAAAGACATCATGATTCTCTGCACATATACATGTTCAGTGGACTCTCAGGGGATTCTTTTTCCTTTAAGCCAGATTCTGCTCTTGGAAACATTGGCTTCAAAGTGGTAATTTTCCCAGATGAATCTTGTAAATAGATGGAGAGCACACTATCTTGGAATTTGAAACTGAGGGTTCCAGCTTGTCTCTTCAGCTGTGCCACTTCTCCTCCCTTGGTTCCGTCACATATCTGTGTACTCTCTGTGCCTAGCTTGAGGCTGCTCGATGACAGGGTTGTAAATGCCTTAATTGGCTGTGTGTGCTGTGTCACAGCGCCAAGTTCATGGTAAGACCTAAAAAAGGGGTTTGTTGAAGAAACAGAGAAAAGGAAGGAGGTAGAGAGGGAGGAAAATGCAAAGGAAGGAAAGGAAGGAAGGAAGGATGAAATCTACAAATAAAATAAGCATATTTCAGTTCAGTTCAGTCACTCAGTCGTGTCCGACTCTTTGTGACCCCATGAACTGCAGCACACCAGTCTTCCCTGTCCAACACCAACTCCTGGAGCTTGCTCAAACTCATGTCCATCAAGTCAGTGATGCCATCCAACCATCTCATCCTCTGTCGTCCCCTTCTCCCCCTGCCTTCAGTCTCCCCCTGCCTTCAGTCTCCTCCTGCCTTCAGTAAGGTGAGCGTATTTGTCTTGCCTAATTCATAGGATAGGTGGGAGATGGAGAGAGAACACACACATAAACAACCCACACCATCTTTATAGCACTTCATAGTTTACAAACTACTTTCATATCCATTATCTAATTTGATTTCCCAAAGTCCCTTGAACTAGGTTGGACAGGGATAATAACCCCCAGTCTGAGAGGTGACTGAGCTGATACTCAGATCATTGAAATTATTCACCCAAGGTTACATAGGTAAATTGTGGGTTGGGACTTGGCCTCCATTTTTTACCTTAAAATACCCTGGATAATACACCATGCTAGTTAGATGCACTTTTGGAATTCAGAGAAAGAAAATATAAATTTGCATTAAAAGAATGACAAAGAAGACAGGAAATATATTTTAGATATGCTGGTCATCAAAACTTTATTTGTTCAGAAAGAGAATTAAGTTCTATAAGAATCACCAAAGTAATCGATAGAACATAATGTTTAAACCATCTCTTTCAGAATTTTCCATAGTTTATTGTGATCCACACAGTCAAAGGCTTTGGCATAGTCAATAAAGCAGAAATAGATGTTTTTCTGGAACTTTCTTGCTTTTTCAATGATCCAGTGGATGTTGGCAATTTGATCACTGGTTCCTCTGCCTTTTCTAAAACCAGCTTGAACATCTGGAAGTTCATGGTTCACGTACTGCTGAAACCTGGCTTGGAGAATTTTGAGCATTTCTTTACTAGCGTGTGAGATGAGTGCAATTGTGAAGTAGTTTGAGCATTCTTTGGCATTGACTTTCTTTGGGACTGGAATGAAAACTGACCTTTTCCAGTCCTGTGGCCACTGCTGAGTTTTCCCAATTTGCTGGCATATTGAGTGCAGCACTTTGACAGCATCATCTTTCAGGATTTGAAATAGCTCAACTGGAATTTCATCACCTCCACTAGCTTTGTTCATAGTGATGCTTTCTAAGGCCCACTTGACTTTGCATTCCAGGATGTCTGGCTCTAGGTGAGTGATCACACCATCATGATTATCTTGGTTGTGAAGATCTTTTTTGTACAGTTCTTCTGTGTATTCAGAAAACTAAGATCATGGTATCTGGTCTGTTCACTTCATGGGAAGTAGATGGGAAACAGTGGAAATATTGTCAGACTTTATTTTTTGCAGGGGGGGGGGCTCCAAAATCACTGCAGATGGTGATTGCAGCTATGAAATTAAAAGACGTTTACTCCTTGGAAGAAAAGTTATGACCAACCTAGATAGCATATTCAAAAGCAGAGACATTACTTTGCCAACAAAGGTCCCTCTAGTCAAGGCTATGGTTTTCCAGTGGTCATGTATGGATGTGAGAGTTGGACTGTGAAGAAAGCTGAGTGCCGAAGAATAGATGCTTTTGAACTGTGGTGTTGGAGAAGACTCTTGAGAGTCCTTTGGACTACAAGGAGATCCAACCAGTCCATTCTAGAAGAGATCAGTGTGTTCATTGGAAGGACTGATGCTAATGCTGAAACGCCAATACTTTGGCCACCTCATGTGAAGAGCCGACTCACTGGAAAAGACTGATGCTGGGAGGGATTGGGGGCAGGAGGAGAAGGGGACGACAGAGGATGAGATGGCTGCATGGCATCACCGACTCGATGGACATGAGTTTGGGTGAACCCCAGGAGCTGGTGATGAACAGGGAGGCCCGGTGTGCTGCGATTCATGGGGTCGCAAAGAGTCAGACATGACTGAGCGACTGAACTGAACTGAACTGAATGCTTAAACCAAAACACTAATAAATCCAACTAATTGTTATGGTGTTTTGAGGGTAAAGATGAAGGCATTTGAAGTCAGACCTCTCTGCTTTTCAGTACCAGTTCAGCTACTTATCCATTCTGTGACCCTGGATCATGTGGACTTTGAGTCTGTTTTTCAATCTGTACGTGGGTTTAGTAATACTTGCTTCATATAGCAGTAATGAAGCATAAATACAATAATCTATAGAAAACATTGTACATGTTAATAAATGGCCATTACTCAGAAAGGGAGAATGGTTCCCTTTGAGAACTTCCTTGCATTTCTGGGATGCTATCATTCGAGGTGAGAACTGTGTCTTGTCCTGGCATTCTCTTCATAACCATAGAACAAGAAGCCTAATCCTTGTCAATCCACCTGACAACAGATGTAATCCTGAAGAACGCTGAACCCTGGGCAGTTCTCTCCATGGGAACATCCTGTGCCAGGCAGTAGGAAGGAGCTGAAAGGGCAGCAGTGGAGACCTGCTGAACTCTGCTTGCATCAAGTACCTCATCTTCCTGGAGACACTCCCTCCCAAGATTTCCAGCCAATATCTCAGCCTGGCTTTGTTCACCTTTTATACCAATCTATGACTGTGTCTGACTTCTTTGACTTCTTTACAAAAGTGAAACTAATCTTGCAAAAATTTGCTTGATTCATTCACCCATTGCTTCAAGCACTCATTCATTTATCCAAACCATTGTGACTGCATCTGAATGTCAGGTCCCTTTCTGATTTTGCACAAAAATAATGATTTTAAGGCAAGGGTCACTGAATCCCTATTCTAATAGCTGAGGACTTAAAGACAGCCTAGTTAAAAGAAATGGTGCAGGACTGAGAAAAGAGATCTGAACTTGAATTCTCAGTAGCATCACACATTTGGAATAAGTTATTTTATCTCTTTGAGCCTCAGTTTCCTCATTTGATAAAAGGATGTGATCCCTTCTGTTAAGGGTTCCTGGAAGGATTGTTGAAGAGATGTGTTTAAATCACTCAACAGATAATAAATATTCATTGTATGCCTCCTCTTCATTGACATAATATTTCAGAGAAAAAGGGAATTGATTGTTTTAAAGGAGGTGATAACAAGACATAAGAAGGCTAAGACATTCATCTCTCCTTGACATGTTCACAACTAAATATTTTTGAATGAATTATTGAAAAAGTGGGACTCTCAAACTTGATGTGTGTTTACTTGACATTCTTCAACATTTCTACCAAAACTAACCACTCAATAAAATTAGAATTGTGAAGAGTTCATGCATCCTGAGAACCAAGGAATGACAACATTCTAAATAGATGAGGGTCTACAGAAACGGTCCAGTACATTTCCATTTTTTCTCTCCTCATTCTACAGGGATCTTTGCTACTTTATGCCTGTTAAATATTGCCGGACCCATCAGAATAGCTCAAATTAAAAAAAAAAAAAAAAGACACCACCACATGGACGAATATGTAGAGTAACTTGGTACAATAAGAAGGATAATTCAGGAGAGGTTAGTGAAGAGATGATTTATGAAGCCATGATGGTGATCAGGGAAATCAACAAGAGATTGTGTAGCACATGAGACGAACAATAGTGGAAGCTACTAGCACCCTTAGCCTGATGGCAAGAGTAAAGGGAACAGTGTTATTAGAGTCTAGAGAGAGCAGCCTATGGTTGTGGTTCATGAGCTCTGAAAGTGGTGGTGGGCTCTGGATGAGTAGAATAAAATGCCAGTCTCAGTCATCTCTCTCCCTTCAATCCCTCACCTGTTCCTCCCGGAGGCCAAATCCACCTGAACATCAGTGGGCAGGGGACCTCACTGATCTATCATGGAGAGGTCTGCCTTTCAGGTCAGAGAGCAGATGGGAAAGCAAAGACTTATAAGCATCATAATCAAGAGAAAATAGAGGCTTGAGGCGGAACGGTGATGTGGCTGGCCCACATGAAGTCTCCTTAGCAGTTACTTTGTGGCAAGCACTATTTTACATGCGTTTCCTTGCATTAATTAGCTGTGGGGACCTACATGGAACGGAAATCCAAAAAAGAGGGGATATATGTATATGTATAGCTGCTTCACTTTGCTCTATAGGAGAAGCTAACACAGCATTGTAAAGCAACTATACCGTAACAAAAATTGAAATTAAAAAAAGACATTCTCTCTGATTCATTTTAAATAACGACTGTTTCATGGAAAAAATCCAACAAGGCACTGTGAGTCTTGAGGGTATTCTTTAAATAGCTCAAAAAACAATTATTTATAGAAACTGACTACCAGCACAAGCATTTCATATCCTTTCTGGATATATGAACAAGATTGCTTTAGGGGTTAAACAACATGTTTCATAGGGTGCTCACAAAAAACATTGCCAACAATAAGATGCCTTAAAAACATGTATATATGCTGCTTAGCAATCCACACTAAGACCTTCCTTCTCTCTTTCTCTCTCTCTATTGCTGACTTGGAAGTTCAGAGTCTTTGAAAAATGTTCTTAATGATACTTAATATGTTATTTTTGCTTCTTGTATAAAAATAAACTAAAATAAATTTCTTTGGGAACCAAAAAATAAGTTATCTCATTGAATTCTTACACCAATGCTATGAACACTCTTAAAACTACCAAGTGAAACTGAAATAGTCCATATTAAGCTGTTCTTGATTGGGTTGTATAAAATACCAGAAGCATTTAATCAGAGTTGACAAAATGTTGACAGAGAGGGGAGAAACTGCTACAGTGCGGAAGGTGAGACCTCAGACTCCAAAGCTTGTCGTCTACCAGAGGTCTGGGCATTTGTCACTTAAAGGAGCCGTGGCTGAAGAATAATTGCTCCACATAGACATCTGCGTCCTAATCCCTGAGTCATGTGAACATGTTAGATTACGTGTCAAAAGAGGCTTTGTAGATGTGATCGAGGTTACATGTATTAAGATAGGATGATTATCCTGATTTATCCAGGCTGGTCTTAAGGACATGAACTCTTAAAAGCAGAGAACGTTTTCCAGGTAGAAGCAGAGGCGCTGTGGTAGAAGGGGAAGCGAGGGTGATTGCAAGTACAAGTATAATCCCCAGCAGCCGGCTTCTGTGATGGACGGGGCAGGTATGAGGGCTGAAAAGAGGTCCTGAAGAACTCATAGCGGCCTCCAGCTAACAGCCACGAAGGAAATAGGGACTTTAGTTCTACAACCTTATGGACCATGGACTCTGCCAACAACCTAAATGAATTCT
The DNA here is from genome assembly GCF_016772045.2 of Ovis aries. Lineage (NCBI taxonomy): Eukaryota > Metazoa > Chordata > Mammalia > Artiodactyla > Bovidae > Ovis > Ovis aries. The sequence goes on along the minus strand of NC_056055.1, from coordinate 8,118,558 downwards.
TCCTTGGAGCCTCCTGTTGAGAGCCCAAGACAGCTGGCAGGTTGATTTCAGCACTGTGAGACTGAAGACAGAGGAACAGCTGAGTGAACCCAGGTTTCTGGCCTAGAAAACAGTGAGATAATAAATATGTGTTGTTTTACTTCACTGTGTGTGGTAGTTTTCTGTTTTGTTTTGTTTTTCTTTTTTAATGGCAGCAATATAAAGCTAACACAAGTATGCATATAACTTGGTTTGGAATCCCAGAAGCTCTGAGCTCTGTGGAGACATTCCTGTCCAAGCTCCTCATACTTAACTTCTACCTGCCTCTTAAATATTGTTGTACCCACCAGAATAGCCCAAATTAAAAAAAAAAAAAAAAAAAGAATTGACAACACCAGATGGCTGAGCATGTAGAGCAACCAGAATTGTCATACAATGTTCATGGAAATGTAAAATGGTATGACCGCTTTGGAAATACTTGTTGCTATAGAACTAAACATATAACAATACTATCCACCAGTAATCCTAATTGTAAGCATTGGCCTAAGAAAACAAAATCATATGCCCAAAAAATACCTTTTACATGAATATTCAAAGAAGATGTAGTCAAAATAGCCCCAAACTAGGAATAGCCCAAGTTTATATCAATAGGAGGATGGAGAAAAAAAAAACAAAAAACACTGTGATAACTTCATAATACAGAATATGACATGAAATGTTCAGAATAGGCAAATCCATAGAGATACAAAGTAGAATAATGATTGCCAGAGTCTGGGAAGAAAAGATTAAAGATGCTTACTCTTTGGAAGGAAAGTTATGATCAACCTAGACAGCATATTGAAAAGCAGAGACATTACTTTGTCAACAAAGGTCTGTCTAGTCAAGGCTATGGTTTTTCCAGTGGTCATGTATGGATGTGAGAGTTGGATTATAAAGAAAGCTGAGTGCTGAAGAATTGATGCTTTTGAACTGTGGTGTTAGAGAAGACTCTTGAGAGTCCCTTGGACTGCAAGGAGATCCAACCAGTCCATCCTAAAGCAGATCAGTCCTGCGTGTTCATTGGAAGGACTGATACTGAAGCTGAAACTCCAATACTTTGGCCACCTCATGCGAAGAGCTAACTCATTTGAAAAGACTCTGATGCTGGGAAAGATTGAGGGCAGGAGGAGAAGGGGATGACAGAGGATGAGATGGCTGGATGGCATCACCGACTCAATGAACATGGGTTTGGGTGAACTCCGGGAGTTGGTGATGGACAGGGAAGCCTGGCGTGCTGCGATTCATGGGGTCGCAAAGAGTCGGATATGGCTGAGCGACTGAACTGGAACTGGAACTGGGACGAAAAGAAGGATTGAGGAGTAACTGCCAATGTGTATGGGATTTCTCTTGGTGGTGATGAAATTTTCTGGAATTAGATAGTGGTAATGGTTACACAACCTTGTGAATATACTAACAACCACTAATTTGTATACTTTAAAGGGGTAAATTTATCTCAGATTCTTTAAAAAAAAAAGTGTGAGGATTCCTTAAAAAATTGCAAATAGAACTACCTTATGACCCAGCAATCCCACTGCTGGGCATACACACCAAGGAAACTGGAATTGAAAGAGACACATGTACCCTAATGTTCATCGCAGCACTGTTTATAATAGCCAGGACATGGAAACAACCTAGATGTCCATCAGCAGATGAATGGATAAGAAAGCTGTGGTACATATACACAATGGAGTATTACTCAGCCGTTAAAAAGAATTCATTTGAATCAGTTCTGATGAGATGGATGAAACTGGAGCCGATTATACAGAGTGAAGTAAGCCAGAAAGAAAAACACCAATACAGTATACTAACACATATATATGGAATTTAGAAAGATGGCAATGACGACCCTGTATGCCAGACAGCAAAAAAGACACAGATGTGTATAATGGTCTTTTGGACTCAGAGGGAGAGGGAGAGGGTGGGATGATTTGGGAGAATGGCATTGTAACATGTATACTATCATGTAAGAATCGAATCGCCAGTCTATGTCCGACGCAGGGTACAGCATGCTTGGGGCTGGTGCATGGGGATGACCCAGAGAGATGTTATGGGGAGGGAGGTGGGAGGGGGGTTCATGTTTGGGAACGCATGTACACCCGTGATGGATTCATGTCAATGTGTGGCAAAACCAATACAGTATTGTAAAGTAAAATAAAGTAAAAATAAAAATTTAAATTAAAAAAAAAACCATAAAAGAGAAAGAACAAATTACAGACTCATACTATAGGAATTTTTTTTAATTTACTTTTTTATTGAAGGATAATTGCTTTACAGAACTTTGTTGTTTTTTGTCAAACCTCAACATGAGTCAGCCATAGGTATACACACGAATATGGAATGGTTCACAAATTTGCATGTCATCCTTGTGTAGGGACATGCTAATCTTCTCTGTCTCGTTCTAGTTTCAGTATATGTGCTGCTGAAGTGAGCTCTCCAGGAATCTTCATTACTATATGCCTCTTAACTACATGATGACACAGATGAATCTCAAAAACTTAGTGCAAAAGAAGCTTCACACAAAAGAGTAAATTATTTCTAATCTCACTGATGTGAAAGTCTAGAAGAAGCAAAATTAAACTATGGCAAAACCAATTAGGAAAAATAGTTGCATTTAGGATGATAGGAGTGAAGACTGTGGAGTGGGATGAAAAAATTTGGGTGTGATGGTACTGTTTTATATCTTGATAGACGTTTGGGTCACAAAGGTATATGCATTCGTCAAACCTCATCAAATAGTAACTTAGGATTTGTGTATCCACTGCATGTAAATTTCATCCCACAAAAAATAAACAAATACTGAACTTCAGTAAAGGCTATGTAGGCATAAAAAACAATATTGCATTGTCAAATAAACAGAGGGATGGATAAAGCAAGCATATAGGAAGATGCTAACTGTAGAATCAAGAATTATGTTTGAAATGTTCATAGTAATAAGTTGGCCAAAAAGTTTGTCTGGGTTTTCCATACCATCTTACAGAACACTCAAATGAACATTTTGGCCAATCCAATAAAATGACAGAAAAATACTGCTTTCTCTTTTCTTGAATATTTATAATGAAAGGTGCTGTTGTTTAGTCACTAAGTCATGTCTGACTCTTTGCAAACCCATGGACTGTAGCCCACAAGGCTCCTCTGTCCATGGGGTTTCCCAGGCAAGAATACTGGAGTGGGTTACCATTTCCTTCTCCAGGGGATCTTCCTGATCCAGGGGTCAAACCTGCATCTGCTGCACTGGCAGGAGATTTCTTCATGGCTGAACCGCCAGGAGAGCCCCATAATGAAGGATATTCATCTCATAATACCGTCCAAATTATTGCTCAACAGCTCTTGATGTCAGAATCATCTTCTAGACAGTAAGATTTTGCTTTAATTCCATCCAGCAGCCTTTGTTTCATCTTCTGGGATCCTCTAGATAAAGTCTACTCCCAAAACTCTTTAGAAGGCTGCCTGGGGTAGTATAAGAACCTGAATTATGGAGGGTTCATGACCTGCTTCTGTCCCTACTACATCACTGCTCTAAGTGTAGTTCTCCAACCAGCCACCAAGGCATCACTTGATAGTCTGTTAGAAATGCAGAATCCTGGGCCTTGTCTTAGCACTACTGAGTCAGAATCTGCAATTTAACAAGATCCTTGAATCCTCTGAGTGCAAGTCAAAGTTTAAAGAATAAGCTGGAGCAATAAAGCAAAAATATAAATGTGCTTGTACCAGGGTAGTAGCATTAGGGAGAGTGAATTCAACAGAATAAAGACACATTGAGAAGCAATACCTTAAAGAAATAGTACAGTGAGAGTGAGGGGTATGGGTTAGAGAGAGCCTGGACTGAGTATTCTTAGTGTCTGCTGTTTGGCTGACAGGGACACAATGCCAGGCTTACAGGAATATGTCTGTCCTTAGCTGCTTCACCTCTCGAGCTTTACTTTGATATGCTCTCCAAAGAGTTTTGCTTTGATATCCTCTCCAAAGCTTCCCTGGTGGCTCAGATGGTAAAGAATCCACCTGCAATGCGGGAGACCTGGGTTCAGTCCCTGAGGGGGGAAGATCCCCTAGAGGAGGACATGGCAACCCACTCCAGTATTCTTGCCTGGAGAATCCCCATGGACAGAGGAGCCTGGTGAGCTACAATCCATGGGGTCACAAAGAGTCAGACAGGACTGAGTGACTACGCACACACCAAATATAAAACCTCCTTCTTCCAGTCTGATGCTTCTGTGCACAAAAACTCTTGAAAACCTTCTTTGCAAGATTTTGCCCTCATTTTGCTCATCCAAAAGCACTTTCAAAGTGAGTAATATGGCTTTCCTTCCATTTCCTGCCTCCTCCTTCCAATTATGTAAACACACCACCAGTGTTTTAAGCATTAAAAAGGAAAACATGATATAGATCAATTTATCAATATTTCTAAATGAGGCTTTTTCATGATAGAATGTCTACCCAGGGACTAGGGCTCTGCCTTCTTAATACTGATAACCTTGGTTACTGGGACTTCCTGGAGGGTCTTTTGTTTTGATGCTGTTTTAATGAACACACAAGCACTGTTTTCCAACTCAGAACAAATGTCCAGAAACACCTCCCCTCCTCACCCCTCAGGAGTCCTTTCCTGATTTTGCAACTTGTTTTAACTCTAATGGTCCTTGCTGGTGGTGAATGTTCCCTCTGAGCACGCTGGGAGCTCACCTAATTGGGTCTGCCTCATTGTGACCTGAAATAGCATTGACCTAGGGCTGATTCCCTGGCTATCTCATCCTTCAAGATTCAGCTCCAATAGCACAAATGACACAGGCTTAGTGAAGCCCGCTCTAACTTTCCTACCTGCCTCTCAATGTGGCTCAGGCAGTTCACAACCTCTTGGATTATGTACATCCTTCTGTTCTAATTACAGGGGGAAGAAATAGATATATTAACTAGCAGCTGCCATAAAATCCTCCTGGGGTGGGAAATGTTTGTCTATCAAAGTACCTTGATTAACTCCTTGTAGAGGAAGGTGAGACCCTGAGGACACAGTTAGAAAAAGTCAGGAAGTAAAAGAGATTCGTAAATTGCTCAGTAATGGGAAATCAGTGAGGCTGAGGAGTAGAAGAGAGCAGAGAAGTGAGGGGAAATGGCAATATGGCAAAAGATTAGAGGCTGAATGCTGAGCACCTGTGAAGCTGGAAGGCTGCACTCTGGTCATCCGGTTACCATAACTGAGAGCACAGTGGTTATCTCCACCTCTCCCTGGAGGAGAAGGAGCACAGGAAATAAAGAACAGAAAGTCTTTATGGAAAAGGTGCTATGGACGTGGAGATACATTGATAAGCGCAATATCTCACTTATTCAAAAATAACGAATTCTAACACAGTCCCTGACCTGGGGAACAGACCATGAAAGGCATGTAACTGACATAAAAGTGTAAATAGCAGTCCTCAATAACAAGGCATAGCTGTCATTGACAGAGCTTGCACAAGGCATCAGACGCTGTACTGAATGTCTCTCCTCATACACCATAGTGCGTAATACATGAAAATATCACATGCACAGTTCCTGTATTTCTCATAAGGAAGCTAAATCTTGGAAGGCTAAATGAATGCCAAAGTGCTCTGCGTTTGACTGTGATGGACCTTGCTCTCATTCCCAAAAGCTCATTCTTCACCAGACGCATCTTCTGCAAGATAACCCAAAGTGCCTATTAAACTCTCTCTCCATCTTTTAGCCATAAAATAGTCCCTTGGGTTACAGAAGAGTTTATTTACACTATATATAACAATTTAAGGATTTCCCAGGTGGCACTAGTGGTAAAGAACTGCCGGCCAACACAGAAGATATAAGAGATGTGGGTTCGATCCCTGGGTCAGGAAGGTCCCCTGGAGAAGAGAATGGCGACCCACTCCAGTATTCTTCCCAGAAGAATCATGTGGACATAGAAGCCTGGCGGACTACAGTCCATGGGGTTGCTCAAAGTCAGACACAACTGAAGCAACTTAGCATGCACACACATACACAACAACAACAACAACAACAACAACAACAATTTAATGTTATGCAACTATCTGGGTGATTTATTTAAACATCCAAAACTAAACATTTAATGAGAAATGGTGGTAAGGAAATCTGAGAAGTAGATGCATTGATAACGCCAACAAGTGTTGTGAAGCTGAATACCACTGGCTGAAGATAAAAGGGATGACAACAACAACAAACACACAATCCAAACATGGAAAAACATGGGTTCTAGGTCAAGCAGCCAAAGTGGTCACAGTACTTGGTTACAGAACGTGGCTATGAAGAGCGTTAATTAGAAATCTTGTTTTCTGTTTCCCATTTCAACGTAGCACGAAAGGACAAAATCCAACAAAAATTCAACGCAAATGGCTAAAATGAACAGTGGTGCAATGGAACAGCTCTCGCTATGGAAAGAGGTTTACGCTGGCCTTGCTCATGTCGGGGCTGTGACCAGAGGACCCTACCGTCCTGAGTCATCCCTTGCTCTTCTCCATAGCTGGAATATTAATTGTACCTATTTCTGAGGATCTTTGTGAAGAGGAAATGATGACATCTGTAACAGGCTTGGCGCGTATTATGCTCAGTACAGCTCTGTTAAGTCACATTTAAGGACAGCCTCATTGCCCAAATGGAAAAGTTCTGGCATTCGGAAGGGATTTCCAACATGGAGCGGGTCTTTTCTGAAAAAGCGTACGGTACTCACTCATCATTAGGAGGAGACACAGGAGGCGGCTTTCCCACCCCTGGGTTATCTGTCTCCACTTTGTAAAGGAGAGCCACAATGTGCCAGATCCACTTGCTCTCACTCTTCCCATCCCAAGCAGCATTGCCCAGGAGACAGAAATAGCATTCATCGAAAGCCGCAATTACCTCATTTCACTGGCCTGTTTATATGAGATGTGCCTTGCCTCACAGTGACTGCAAGGGGCCAAAAGTCCAGCAAACAGAGCCGCTGCTTGTCCAAGAAATGGCCCTGCAAACAGGAGGGGACAGCATGTTCCCTGAGTAGATTGGGACCCTTGGCTGTTTTGTGGGTGTTTTTGTTTTTCAAGCCAGAAACAGTGTCTGCAAACTCCTGGGGATTTCCCAAGCCCTATTCGTCAGGCAGCCAGGCTTCCTCTGACATCATCTCTGAGTGATGCGGGGCAGAGAGAGGGTCACACACGAGGTAATCCCGGGGCAACACTAGCATGATTGCGGGAAGTGAGAGGGCCGGTGCCAGTGTGGCCAGAAAAACAAGGCAAACTTTCTGAAACAGTGCCTGGCATTCGGTGGGCATCCAAGCAGTCAGTCTTGAACAAAACTGACTTCCAGATTGTGCATCCAGTATACGACAGAGATGAGATTTCAACTTGGGTGACCAGTTGTCATGGTTTACCTGGAGCTAATGGGCTTCTCTAGAGATGTGACTTTCGGTGCTAAAATCAGGAAGTGTGCACAAGCTAAGTTACTTCAGTCATGTCCAGTTCGTTGTGACCCCATGGACGGTAGCCCACCAGGTTCCTCTGTTCTCAAGGTTCTCCAGGCAAGGATACTGGAGTGGGTTGCCCTTCTCCGGGGGATCTTCCCAACCCAGGGATCAAACCCACATCTCTTATATTTCTGGCATTAGCAGGTTGGTTCTTTACCACTGGCACCACCTGGGAAGCCCCCCAAATCAGGAAAGTCTTGTGCAAATTGGATTGAGTTTATCACATTAGTTTCAACCCAGATTTGTCTGACTCTAGAACTCATGCCATTAAACATAAAACAAAAACCTGTCCTCAAGGAGACTTAGGTTTAATAGGGGAATTAAACATGGGAACAGATAGTCATCACGTATATTGAGAGGGCCTGTTGCTTTAGAGAAGGATTAACAGCTAAGCCAAGCACCATTCGGCGGCATCCACCATTCCTCCTTTCTAAGAGTGATCCAGTTTTGTTCAGGAAATCTTTTGACTAAACGTGCTTCAATGATCCAGGCCTTGAAACTGCATTGCCCTTGTCAGTGACTGGTTTAGGAATGGGCATGTGACATTATGCTGGTCAATGAAACATGAGAAAAAGTCTTAGGGTCAGATTCTTGGAAATGTTTCCTTGTTCTTAAAAAGAAACCGAGGTCAACAAAAGCTCTTTTCACACACTGGCTGTATTTGTCTGTAAGTGACATTTAGAACCATGGTGGCTGTTTTCGATTTATCAAGGGACTAGAGCTAGGCTGGATGATGGGGAAGGTAGAGAGGACCTGCACCTTTTATGACATCATTGAGCTATTAAATGAACTGACCTACTGCCATCATACCTCAGGACTGAAGTGCATTGCCTTTATGACTGAAATTATTTGAGACAAAGTGTTTTGTTCTATAGTCCACAACATTAAAAAAGATATACTATCCAAATATGACAAGCCATCAGAGGGAGCAGAGATGATTACCGGTTAATGACACAAGGGAAGGCTTTAGGAAGGATAAAACACTTAAATTGTGCTGTAGAGGAAGGATATAATTTCAGTCGACAAAACAGGCATAGGAAATAGCACTAGTAAAACTACAGAGGAAGTGTAACCTAGGAATAGCTGGAGAAAAGCAAGTAGTCTAATTTGGCTAACGCAGAGGCTTATGAAAGTGATCAATGAAACAGGAAGCAGGAAATGTACTCAGGAAGTAAATCATAGAAGACTAGAATTCCAGGCTAAGTAAACTAGACTTTCCCCATAAATGATGAGAGAGTCACTAAAGACAGGTGCCTAGAACATCACCATACACCACCCCCAAACAATTGTTGATCACTTAGATTTCTCCTTCATTAGATTTGCTGACTATATAGAGCTATAATTCTCAACTTTGGAAGCATGCTAGAATCATCTGAAGGTGATCATAGTCACCTCTTTCCTGTCTCTATATGCCACAAACATGGGATGTGAACAGAGTATATTTCTCTGGAACTGCATGATTTTTACTTTGTGATAAGCACCTCATTGCAAATCATGTTTGAGAATAATGGACTTGGCCATCTATAACTGTGTATCTTCAGTTTCACTTTCAGTTCAGTCCGTTCAGTTCAGTCGCTCAGTCGTGTCCGACTCTTTGCGACCCCATGAATCACAGCACGCCAGGCCTCCCTGTCCATCACCATCTCCCGGAATTCACTCAGACTCATGTCCATCAAGTCGGTGATGCCATCCAGCCATTTCATCCTCTGTCATCCCCTTCTCCTCCTGCCCCCAATCCCTCCCAGCATCAGGGTCTTTTCCAATGAGTCAACACTTCCCATGAGGTGGCCAAAGTACCAGAGTTTCAACTTTAGCATCATTCCTTCCAAAGAAATCCCAGGGTTGATCTCCTTCAGAATGGACTGGTTGGATCTCCTTGCAGTCCAAGGGACTCTCAAGAGTCTTCTCCAACACCACAGTTCAAAACCATCAATTCTTTGGCTCTCAGCCTTCTTCACAGTCCAACTCTCACATCCATACAGGACCACAGGAAAAACCATAGCCTTGACTAGACCGACCTTTGTTGGCAAAGTAATGTCTCTGCTTTTTAATATGCTGTCTAGGTTGGTCATAACTTTCCTTCCAAGGAGTAAGCATCTTTTAATTTCATGGCTGCAGTCACCATCTGCAGTGATTTTGGAGCCCCAAAAATAAAGTCTGACACTGTTTCCACTGCTTCCCCATCTATTTCCCAAGAAGTGATGGGACCAGATGCCATGATCTTCATTTGCTGAATGTTGAACTTTAAGACAACTTTTCACTCTATTCTTTCACTTTCATCAAGAGGCTTTTTAGTTCTTCCTCACTTTCTGCCATATGGGTGGTGTCATCTGCATATCTGAGGTTATTGATATTTCTCCCATTAATCTTGATTCCAGCTTGTGATTCTTCCAGCCCAGCGTTTCTCATGATGTACTCTGCATATAAGTTAAATAATCAGGGTGACAATATACAGCCTTGATGTACTCCTTTTCCTATTTGGAACCAGTCTGTTTTTCCATGTCCAGTTCTAATTGTTCCTTCCTGATCTGCATATAGGTTTCTCAAGAGGCAGGTCAGGTGGTCTGGTATGCCCATCTCTTTCAGAATTTTCCACAGTTTATTGTGATCCACACAGTCAAAGGCTTTGGCATAGTCAATAAAGCAGAAATAGATGTTTTTCTAGAACTCTCTGTTTTTTTCTATGATCCAGCAGATGTTGGCAATTTGGTCTCTGGTTCCTCTGCCTTTTCTAAAACCAGCTTGAACATCAGGGAGTTCACGGTTCATGTATTACTGAGCTTGGAGAATTTTGAGCATTACTTTACTAGCGTGTGAGATGAGTGCAATTGTGCGGTAGTTTGAGCATTCTTTGGCATTGCCTTTCTTTGGGACTGGAATGAAAACTGACCTTTTCCAGTCCTGTGGCCACTGCTGAGTTTTCCAAATGTCCTGGCATATTGAGTGCAGCACTTTGACAGCGTCATCTTTCAGGATTTGAAATAGCTCAGCTGGAATTCCATCACCTCCACTAGCTTTGTTCATAGTGATGCTTCCTAAGGCCCGCTTGACTTTGCATTCCAGGATGTCTGGCTCTAGGTGAGTGATCACACCATCGTGATTATCTGGGTCGTGAAGCTCTCTTTTGTACAGTTCTCCTGTGTATTCTTGCCACCTCTTCTTAATTTCTTCTCCTTCTGTTAGGTCCATACCATTTCTGTCCTTTATTGAGTCCATCTTTGCATGAAATGTTCCCTTGATATCTCTAATTTTCTTGAAGAGATCTCTAGCCTTTCCCATTCTGTTGTTTTCCTCTATTTCTTTGCCTTCATCTCTGAGGAAGGCTTTCTTATCTCTTCTTGCTATTCTTTGGAACTCTACATTCAGATGCTTATATCTTTCCTATTCTCCTTTGCTTTTGGCTTCTCTTCTTTTCACAGCTAATTGTAAGACTTCCTCAGACAGCCATTTTGCTTTTTTGCATTTCTTTTCCATGGGGATGGTCTTGATCCCTGTCTCCTGTACAATGTCACAAACTTCCATCCATAGTTCATCAGGCACTCTGTCTATCAGATCCAGTCCTTTAAATCTATTTCTCACTTCCACTGTATAATCATAAGGGATTTGATTTAGGTCATACCTGAATGGTCTAGTGGTTTTCCCTACTTTCTTCAATTTCAGTCTGAATTTGGCAATAAGGAGTTCATGAGAGTCGGACATGACTGAGCGACTAAATTGAACTGATCTGAGCCACAGGCAGCTCCCAGTCTTCTTTTGGCTGACTGTATAGAGCTTCTCCATCTTTGGCTGCAAAGAATATAATCAATCTGATTTCGGCATTGACCATCTGGTGATGTCCATGTGTAGAGTGTTCTCTTGTGTTGTTGGAAGAGGGTGTTTGCTATGACCAGTGCATTTTCTTTGCTAAACTCTATTAGCCTTTTCCCTGCTTCATTCTGTACTCCAGGGCCAAATTTGCCTGTTACTTGAGGTGTTTCTTGACTTCCTACTTTTGCATTCCAGTCCCCTATAATGAAAAGGACATCTTTTTTGGGTGTTAGTTCTAAAAGGTCTTGTAGGTCTTCATAGAACCATTCCACTTCAGCTTCTTCAGCTTTACTGGTTGGGGCATAGGCTTGGATTTCTGTGATATTGAATGGTTTGCCTGGGAAATGAACAGAGATCATTCTGTCGTTTTTGAGATTGCATCCAAGTACTTCATTTTGGAGTCTTTTGTTGACCATGATGGCTACTCCATTTCTTCTAAGGTATTCCTGCCCACAGTAGTAGATATAATGGTCATCTGAGTTAAATGCACCCATGCCAGTCCATTTTAGTTCGCTGATTCCTAGAATGTCGACATTCACTCTTGCCATTTCCTGTTTGATCACTTCCAATTTGCCTTGATTCATGGACCTGACATTCCACGTTCCTATGCAATATTGCTCTTTACAGCATCGGACCTTGCTTCTATCACCAGTCACATCCACAGCTGGGTATTGTTTTTGCTTTGGCTCCATCCCTTCATTCTTTCTGGAGTTATTTTTCCACTGATCTCCAGTAGCATATTGGGCACCTACCGACCCAGGGAGTTCTTCTTTCAGTGTCCTATCATTTTGCCTTTTCAATGTACTAGAATGTCAATCTGTAAGGAATACTTCAGGCTTTCTAACACTTCTCATTTCTGGCTAGTCACTGTCCTATCTACCTCTAAAATAATGTAACAGCATTGGCCTTGTAAATAAACTATTACCACCATGACTGGTATCATTTTAATTGGAATTAAAAGGAAATACATAGAAGTTAAATGACCTGTTCAAACCCATCCTGAATATTTGTATCAGATCTGGGACTAGAAACAAAGGTTCCAAATTATTTATCTAGCTAGCATTCCTTCCACTAAACTGAGTTGTTGTTCCAGTTATATCTATTTCCCCTAAAGTTTGCTATTCTTTGTGTAGAAAACATGTGTTATATTTCTCTATCTCCTCCCATCTACATCCTCCCACTGTAGCATTCCTGAGTAACTTCTTTTTATATGATTGATTAAATCGCACTTATTTGGCAATTCCAAAACAGTAGCCTCTGCCAGAATTACCTGGAGAGCTTGTTAAAACAAACATCTGGGCTTCACCTCCAGAATCCTTAATTCAGTGTGTACAAAGGGATTCGTATTCATCGAATATTCTCAGGTGAGGTCTAAGCTACTAGTCCAAAGACCACACTGAGAATCGCTGTCTGTGTGTGCTAAGTTGCTTCGGTCGTGTCTGACTCTTTGTAACCCAATGACCTCAGCCCGCCAGGCTCCTCTCTCCAAGGGATTCCCCAGGCAAGAATACTGGAGTGGGTTGCCATTCCCTTCTCCGCATGATGGGGGCTTTTCAGGTGAGAATCAGTGCACTTGTCCAAATCCAGAGGTGGATTTTTTTGTCTGAAGTTTATTTTTTAGCCAAGAAAATCTGGTCTGGATCCTGGATCTGGTGCTGTGTGACTTTGAGTAAATTGCCTCCTCTGTTTAAGTCTCAGTTGTCCAATCTATAAAATGGAGATATTTATAAATACCTAGAACGCTGCATCATACAGTTGGTTGCATATAGAAAAGCGTCACTAATTGTCAGTTTCCTAGCTCCTTGTCCCTTCGCTGACTTTCTGCTGATGCTCTACCTTTTGCCCAAGAAGGGGAAACACAGCCTGGCTCTAGCCTTAGATTCGTGACTCCCCTTGTGACTGGCTCTCCTTCAATGAGCTTGAGTTTGCACTTCCTCTACCAATTGCTAACAGACATATGGAGTCTATTTCTAGGAAATGTTATGCAAATCATCTCAAAGAGGGGGAAATATGATAGGCAAATTATGTCAATATTATCCTCAAAGCAGTGTTTTGGAGATAAAACCTACCCCATATGTTCTGCTTCACTTACTTTCAAATTTTTAACAGTTTAACCATAGCAGCTGCTCCTGATCACTAATTGCCTGCAACATTAAACAATGGATGTGTATCAGTTCCCAGACTTTTCCTTCTGTGTCAACCTTAGCTTCCAGATATTTACAGATTTCTCCAGGTCGCTTCATTCTTCTCATGCTAAACTCTGTCAGCCTATGACTGAACAAAGGATGGGATGGGATGGATCCAGGTGACCTTTGGCACAAACCTTGGTGAAATCAGAGCAGTAACAGATGGGGTTCCAGACCCAGAGACAACATGACTCCACACACAGTGTTTTCATGACTCAAGGACCTTGTCTAAGTTTCCATCACCACTCTGGCTGATGGGTGCTTTTCCATGTGGATTTCCTGGGAGCTTCTTCATCAGAAACTATGTATAGCTGTGCATCTCATTGTCCACGCAAGAAACTCGGCATTCGCTGCTGATTTTTTTTTTTTTTAATCTACTCTTTCAAGTCCGTTTCCAAGGACTGTTGGTGTTTCCATTTAAGCTCTTGATTTTCTCTGTTCTCTCAGTCTCCACTGCTCCTGGATAAGCTGTCATTTTTTTAAGTTAGGGTCAATATAATATCACCCTAACTAATATCTCCTGACTTCTGTTGAACCCCACTCCACCCATGCTTACCACAGCTGGAATGATCTAAGATACAAATTGCATCATGTCACTCCCTTGAATCTCTTTCCAATGGCAAGACTCAGTCAAAACTAAGCTAAGTCCAATCTCATCATCCTGGTTGAGCCTAAAGCTGCACTGTCCAATACGGTAAACACTAACCACATATGGCTATTTAACTTACATTTATATTAACTATAATTTCATAAAGTTGGAAATGACATTCCTCAATCACACAAGCTATATTTCAAGTGCTCAGTAACCATGTATCCCTAGAAGTTACCATTTTGGGTAATGAAGATACAGACTATTTCCAAGATCACAAAACTTTTTATTAGAAAGCACTGCTCTAAATGTTGAAAACTGGTTAACACTGTTTACTGTAATGCTATGAATGGCCATCACATCAGGGGACAGTGCCTTCAAACACTGCTGAAGGGAATGTAAACTGATGTGAGCATTCCATAGTGCAACCGTCCTTAATGGAATTAAGGATGCTTATCAGCTTGAGAACTATCACACAATTCACAAAGAGTACACTCAAGGATGTTTGTCACAGCAGTATTTGGGCTAGCAGATTACGGAAGACAACCAAAGTGTTCATGAGAAGGGGACTGATGAATAAAATATACAAGATGCATATAGCAGAAGTGAAGCAGCCAGAAGCAAGTGACTAGATACACACATATTTGTCTTAAAAACATATTATATTCTTACTGTGGAATATGAGTTGCAATAAAATAATAATTTTAAAAGTTCTAATACATGCCAAAACTTGGATGGATCTCACAGACATTAAGTTGAGTACAAAAAGTTAGACATAAAAGAGTACATACTTTATGATTCCATGTTTATGAAGTTCATTGAACATGCAAAATAATTTTGAGTAATTGAAATCAGAAGAGAGGCTGCCTCTAATTGTAGATTTACTGTAAAGGGACTGAAGGAAACTTTCTGGGGAGATGGAAATGTTCAATGTTTTGATCAGGGTGTCCATTACATGGAAATATACATCTGTCAAACTTCCTTAACTATAAGCTTAAGATCTGTGTGTTTTACCATATGTAAATAGACCCCAATAAAATTAGCTATTTTTAAAAAAATACGTAGTTTTAAAGGCAAAAAGATTAGTTTCAGATGAGATACCCACGTATATATGCATTCAAAAACCACAATACATATTTTTACAAAGTTACTCATAAACAAAAGGATATATAACAAAAACTTTGAATCAGTATTTTTGGTGAGGATCCGGGGACATAAATGCTAATGGGGATTAGGGATGAAAGAGATATAAATTAGGATAAAGTAAACTAGTAAAGTAAATTAGTAAGGGTCCTTAAATGTACCAGAGGTGATTAGCCATGTGTGATCAAGTAATCCAACTTTCTGTGCATGTGAGCTAAGTCGCTTCAGACAAGACCAGCTCTTTGCTACCCTGTCAATTGTAGCCTGCCAGGCTCCCCTGTCCATGGGATTCTCCAGACAAGAATACTGGAATGGGTTTCCACGTCCTCTTCTGGGGGATCTTCTCTACCCAGAGATTGAACCCACATCTCTCACGTCTCCTGCATAGGCAGGCAGGTTCTTTCCCACTAGGAACACCTGGGAAACCCCAGCTTTCTGTACTTGAACCCAATAAGACCTTACTGGAAGAGGGTCTCTTTCTTTTCCTCCAGGGGTGGCTGATCTAGGATTGTGTAATTCTTGTGTGAAGTGGAGCCTGGAGACTTGGGGAAGGACAAGGGATGAGGTAGAGAGGAGGGAAGGGGATAACAGCAGGAGGAAAGAAGACAGGAAGGAGCAGGGGAAGAAATGGAACATCCAGAGTTTCTGAGCCAGCTCCATCTCTGGAACTTTCAGGAATGTGAACACGTACATTTTCTTTTTTCTCCCCTTAAACTAGTTTGAGTGGATTTCTCTCATTTGCTCCCAAAAATGTACTAGTACTCTAAAATAATTTAGTGTTTTAAAGAATCTGTGTTAAGCCCTATTTTAGCATTTTAAAAATTTTCAAACGAGGAAATATTTGAATATATACACATATTGAAACATTAACATAAAGAATTCTCAGCTTGAACAAGTTTTGGTAGATTGCTATACACTATATATTTCACACATCAATACTTACCTATTTCCATATAACCACAATAGTGAGATCATACCAATTTTTTCCCCTCAAACATTACCAAATACACAATATTCACATTTCCCTGATTGCTTAATAAATGTCATTTACCATGTTTTTTTTTTTTCAAAGAAGGATTTAAATAATATCTAAAACAATCTGAGTAACACATCCCTTAAATTTAATTTACAACTTTCCCCTCCCACTGTGTGTTTGTGTATGTGTGTGCACATGCGCAGGAGCCTGCATTTATTTGATGAAGGAACTTGGCACCTTCTGTAGAATTATCTTTTTCTGGATTTTTAGATTGTATTCTTGCTTAATATCTTGCTTTGGTTCTTTTTTTTTTTTTTTTTTTTTTTAGCCACACTTTAGTTCCCCAACCAAGTATGGACCTCAGGCCCTCTCAGTAAAAGTGTGGAGTTCTAACCACTAGACAGCCAGGGAATTCTCAGTCCTGTATTTTCTATGAGCTGATAAATTTTATTTTAATTTAGAGACAAGAATATTTGATCAGAGGTAGTCTATAGTTTCCATTGTACATTAGAGGAAAATTAATGAAGAAAATTAATGTCTGATTATATCTCTCCCTGTGATGTCGAGAGTGATCAGTACAGTCTGGTGTTTTCAACTGGATCCAAAGACATGATACAAGTGAATTTATTTACAAAACATAGATGTCCTTATCAGCTTTTACTCGAAAGTTTGAGAAGCCACTGATGACCATTCATCATTTCATTAAAGGTGCCAAAATGTTCATATTCTGTTACTCCTGTGTATAACAGTTGCAATTTCTCCATAAAGAAAGGTTTCTTTCCAATTATTTGGATATACGAGGTACAGTTCTTATGGGAAATATAAGTTAATGCTTGATTCTTTCCCCAGGTTTAACAGTTTTCAGAGTAAGTTGAAGCCTAAAAGGTAAAAAAAATGAAAGTTTGGGATTTTTGCTTAAAAGTATCTTTATGAGCTCATGGATTATAAAATATTTTATATGTTTAAATCTATTTCACTTATCATTCTCTTTGTGGACCAAATGTCCTCTTTTTGGCCAATGGGAGCTCTTGAATCCTTTTGACACAGTCTCATTCATTGACAGAATTACCTTCAAGTGGATAAGATGTCCCGGGCTTCTCTCCTGTTTCTGACTCCAGATCTGGAAGTAATAAATTATTTCTCTGAGGTTCCCTTTTTCTTTTTGGTGGGAAATGGCATTTTGAAACAACAACCTTCTGGGGATTAGGGATGATCATCGCTACCAGTCATTACCAATCAAACTTTTCTTTTTTTCAGAATTTTCAGTGATCAGAGCTAGGAAATAGACACATTTTAAAGAGGAAACCACACGAGACAATTTTGGATTTGGCTTAACCCCTTGGTTTTAAATTTTTATCTCACCTGCTAACAAAATTTTGATTTTTAATACTTATTTTCTTTCTCTAATACTAATAGATAATATATTAGTATTAGACTAAGGAGGCCAATATTATTACTAACTATCATTGTTGAAAGCAGGGTTATTTTGGCAGTTTATTTTGTCTTTGGAATATGCTATCTTATTATCCTATTTATAGTCAATTAAAATGAGTCTTCCACGTGTGGCTAAGTCACCAACTTTGTTACGTTTTACTTTTTGATGGCTTGGTATTTGATTTTTATGAATTGTCATTTTTATATCTGATTTTAAAAAATTATTTAAAATATTTTCATGGCTTCAAAGCCATGTTTACAAAATGAGGTATTTTCACACAAAGTTAGACTTTATTTTAACCTTTACCTGTCTCCCTCTTCCTCCCTATAGATAATGGCTTTAATTTCCTTATGCTTGTTTATTATTCTGTTTCGATATATGTGCATATATGAATCTCAGATAAGACTAGGCTATACAGGCTGTTCTGGACCTTGTCAAGCCTTATTTCAGAAATGAAGAATCCTTCCTTTGAAATATTCTATTTTCCTGCACCTACCCCAATTATTTAAGTAAAAGCAGGGGTTTACTTAGACCAAGTTTTATTAACAAAAGGCACACATAATTTGTAACCAATGGGAAAAGGACTTGAAAAGTTAAGAAGTTCCTTTGAAGGCTAATATCTACGACTATTAAGACTCAGAGCAGAGTTTCTTTCCTCTTTGGAGGTGAACAGATTTTTAATGAAGAAAGTATAGGTTTTGCTAATGGAAATCGCCTTGTGTATATACTGAACTGGGTTTGTGGACATTAAAAGCTATTTGACATGCACTGATCTTCTACTAGTAAGAATTTGGGAATAGCAATTTCTTTCCTGCCCCTTTGATCTGCTCCCAAATCCCATGGTGGTATATTATGGCTGCAGAGAGATGTAAATGTTAGCAAGTAGCAATTTGAGAGCCCTAAAAAAATGTAGTTGCAAAGGCAATTCAAACATCAGGTATTCTTCTCATCATCCAGACTCTGGTTTTAGAGCTATTGAGGGAATTCTGTCAAATCTCAAACTGCAGTGGATCACTGATCTGGTATGAATACTCAAGTTACTCTGAATAGCTGTATTTTCAGTGTAAGAAAGCAGCTGCTCATTTTTTTTCTCTTTCCTTAAAACTCAAAAACAAACAAAAAAAATACACACACACACACACAAACATATTTCACTGAAAAAGCATTTCTTTCTGAGGACAAATACAGTGGTTTTGAATAAGGAGGCTACCAGTTTAGATGAATTTTGATTCCTGCTCTTTTCTCATTGAGGCTTCCCCGGTGGCTCAGATGGTAGAGAATCCGCTGGCAATGCAGGAGACTGGGATCGATCCCTGGGTCAGTAAGATCCACTAGAGAATGGAATGGCTGCCCACTCTAGTATTCTTGCCTGGAGAATCCCATGAACAGAGGAGCCCACCAGGCTACACTTCACGGGTTGCAAAGAGTCAGACATGACTGAACAACTAAGTAGGCATGCACATTCTCTCACTGAGGGCCTAATACATCCATTTGCAATTTGGGAATCATATTCAGTAAGTGTGTTGGTGTGGCCAATGACAAAGAGAGACATTGTATGCCTCCCATAAGAATAACTGTGAGGAATTTGAAGAATAATGAAAAAGACAAAGATACATATGGAAAATCCTATGCTCTCTTTCTCCTTCGTAGAGATTGCAGTATAAAAGATAAATGCATAGTTTATTTTTAGCTGTACAAAATAAACTGCCTTTTACTAATATTGTTCACATTCAAATACACACCCTGTATGTTAAGTGTTTAAGTGTTGATGCTATTTATTGGGGTTTCCCATCTTCCACCATTCTGAATTATGAAAAAACAATCTCTGTCCACAAAAATGAAGGTATTAATACTTGCCTCAGGGAGACTGGAGAGGGGGAAGAGGGTGGTGGGGAGGATACATCTTTCCTTAAAGATCTTTGTCACTAACACTTAAGGACCTTTGTGACCTCAAAACCTTTGAGTATCTGTCTGCATCCTTCTGAGTAGAGAAAACAGAAATTGACGTCAAAACAATTGGCCGTCTCCATACATTCTAATCAAGTCAGTAATAACTCCAGAAGAGATGAGCTGCCTTTTACTGTGTCCTTTGGGATTCTCAAACTGTCTGGCAAAGTATTTAAGCCCCTTTTCTAAACTGACCTGCCCACACTCGACTCCCACTGCCTCCTTGCCTGCCTTCCCCAAACCACCCTTACATCTCCAGAATCAGTGGAGATGCGTTCAGGAGAGACGGCTGAACTAGGCGTTGAATGGGATTCTTGTCCAACAAACAGCATGCTGTGTGGCCCGAGGCCAGCCATTTTCCTCTCTGCACATCAGCTCCTCTCACCATAAAATGAGAGTCTTGGAATAGTGATCTCCATGGCTTCTTTCAACTCTGACATTTGGGGAGAATCTACAAAAATGCTCCAAGATATTAGAAGCGTTCCATTTAAACACCTGGCCACTTTAGAAGGGCTTTGCATATATATTGTATTTCACTTGCTAAATCGCCAAATAAATCTGACGTGAGTGATCCCCAAGAGGACCCAAGACCAAATTGCAAATGTCTGTTTGTGATGATGGAGGTCTTGTAATCTGAGCATTGATCCTAGAAAGCCTTTGGGTGCTTCTCAGAGTAATGTAAGATTATAAAGTGATGTATTACCCACGAGAAATCCTTTTCCATTTACATTTCATTTTCCTCTGTGGTATTTAACTTATTTTTTTTATTATATGCAGCCATCATAAATATTTATACTGCAATGTATGATTGGTCAATAAAGAAAAATCAATACTGGGTTTTTGCTGCCCAGAAAAGAGATTGTGCTTTACCTGATTCTAATTAAGAATGAATCTAAAAAAGAAAAAAAAAATCAAAGGTGAGAAGGTAAAACAGGGAGCTAAGTGGAAAAAGGAAAAAGAAAAAATATATTATTTATTTTATATTTTAATGTATTATATATATTTTACACTTACATTCACATTGATACACACAAAATTTTCATTTAAAATTGTCTTTGCTAGTAACGCTCAATTCAGCCTAACTGCCTTCCTATAGTGCCTATGAACTACAGAAAATGATGAAATTAAACACAGAAAGCCATCACAGTTACTTCATCATGGTTTTATCTGTCATTATATATAAAGGAGATGAACTTAGAAGTAAGAAAAAAAGTTTGCTTCTCGCTTTCATAAACCATATTTCAGTTCAGTTCAGTTCAGTCACTCAGTTGTTTCTGACTCTTTGTAACCCCATGAATCACAGCACGCCAGGCCTCCCTGTCCATCACCAACTCCCAGAGTCCACCCAAACCCATGTCCATTGAGTCGGTGATGCCATCCAACTGTCTCATCCTCTGTCGTCCCCTCTCCTCCCGCATCAGGGTCTTTCCCAGCATCAGGGTCTTTTCAAATGAGTCACCTCTTTTCATGAGGTGGCCAAAGTATTGGAATTTCAGCTTCAACATCAGTCCTTCCAATGAACAACCAGGACTGATCTGCTTTAGGATGGACTGGTTGGATCTCCTTGCAGTCCAGGGGACTCTCAAGAGTCTTCTCCAACACCACAGTTCAAAACCATCAATTCTTCGGCATTCAGCTTTCTTTATAGTCCAACTCTCACATCCATACATGACCACTGGAAAAACCATAGCCTTGACTAGATGGACCTTTGTTGACAAAGTAATGTCTCTGCTTTTTAATATGCTGTCTAGGTTGTTCATAACTTTCCTTCCAAGGAGGAAGCATCTTTTAATTTCATGGCTGCAATCACAATCTGCAGTGATTTCGGAGCCCAGAAAAATAAAGTCAGCCACTGTTTCCACTGTTTCCCCATCTACTTGCCATGAAGTGATGGGACAGGACACCATGATCTTAGTTTTCTGAATGTTGAGCTTTAAGCCAACTTTTCACTCTCCTCTTTCACTTTCATCAAGAGGATCTTTAGTTCTTCTTCACTTTCTGCCATAAGGGTGGATTTACCAAGTATCAACTGTATGCCAGGTAGTATTTTGATGTTTGTGTTCTAGCTGAAAAGAGCATGTTCTTTTTTTATAATAGAAAGGGTAGACAAACAAAGAGGATAAATTCTGTTAGGTGATTTAAAAGCTTATGTGAGGCGGCAGTCCTAAGATAGCAGAGGAATAGGATGGGGAGACCACTTTCTCCCTCAAAAATTCATCAAAAGAACATTTCAATGCTGAGCAAACTCCACAAAACAACTTCTGAATGCTGGCAGAGGACATCAGGCACCCAGAAAAGCAGATCATTGTCTTCAAAAACAGGTAGGAAAAAATATAAAAGACGAAAAAAGAGACAAAGGAGGTGGGGAGGGAGCTCCATCCTGGGAAGGGAATCCTGTCCCAGGAAGGGAATCTTAAGAAGAGAGGTTTCCAAACACCAGGAAACACTCTCCCTGCCAAGTCTGTGGCGAGCCTTGGAAGCACAGAGGCAACATAACAGGAAGGAAAAATAAATAAATAATTAAAACCAACAGATTACAAGCCCAACAGTAACTCCCCCAGTGGAAAAGCAGCGCAGAAGCCTGCATCCGCCACTAGCAAGTGGGGGCAGGGCAGGGAGGTGCGGGAGGCGCGGGCTGCAGTGCTTTTTTAGAATCAGGCAGGAA
Organism: Ovis aries; assembly: GCF_016772045.2. Classification (NCBI taxonomy): domain Eukaryota; kingdom Metazoa; phylum Chordata; class Mammalia; order Artiodactyla; family Bovidae; genus Ovis; species Ovis aries. The sequence goes on along the minus strand of NC_056055.1, from coordinate 8,096,339 downwards.
TGCCCCAAGCGTAACCAGAATGAACTAACTTGGGCTAGCAAACCAAACTGTGGGATAGCTACCAAGCGAAAAGCTCAAACATAAGACACCGCCAGACCACGCACAAAACAAAGGATGGAAGGAAAATAGCCGGCTACAGACCATCCCCCTCCGGTGACAGGCAGCCAGAGCCATAAGGGCTGGAAGGGGGCAATCGCAGCCCCGGAGAGGAGATACTTTACCTACCAAACTGCAAGCAGGCTTCTTTGCTAAGACTTCTGGGGGTGCTGGACAGTCACCATCTGCCTAACAAGGGGCACCAGCGGTACACCCAGAAAACTGAGCAGCAGAGATGGGAAAGGCGATAAGTCGCACCGACCGCGCTTGCCAAACACCTGAGCTACTCGGACCTGGGAAGGGCACAAACGCAGTCCCAACCGAATCTGTGCCTCTGAGGGCTACCTGAGCGCCGAACCTGAGCGGCTTAGTCCGGGGAGGTGCACGCAGCCTAGGGCCGGCCTCAGATGGTTCCCAGCGGAGCAACGAAGAGCCTGAATGGTTTGTGCACGCGAGCAGGGGCAGGCCCAGAGGGGCTGAGACACTGCGTGCACATGACAGTGCTATTTGTTTGCAGCACCCCTCCCTTCCCACAGCGTGACTGAACAAGTGAGCCTAAAAATGAAAAAAAAAAGTGTCCACCACCGCTCCCGCTGTGTCAGGATGGAAATCAGACACTGAAGAGACCAGCAAACAGAAGAAGTTAAACAGAGGGAACCGCCTTGGAAGTGACCCCACACTGCCCACAACACCAGAGAAAGGGCCAGATATATCTTTACTATTTTTATGATCATTCTTTATTTTTTTCTTTTCTTTTTGTTTGTTTGTTTGTTTGTTTTTTGTTGATGTTGTTGTGTGGTTGTTTTTTCTTCTTTTTTTTCTAACTTTTTAAAATTGTTAAGTCCTCTATTTCTCCTTTAATTTTTATTTCTATAACCGACAATTACTTAAAAAAAAAAGACCCCATTTTTTAAAGCAAACACCATATATAGTCTATGTATGGTTGTTGTTGTTTTAATAATTCTTGTGGCTTTGTTTTTTTCTTTTTTTTTTCTTCTTCTTTTTTTAATAATGTATTTTTGAAAATCCAACCTCTACTCTATATTTTTAATCTTTGCTTTTTGGTTTTTGTTGTCAATTTTGTACATTTAAAAACCCAAACTTCACTACCCAATTTTACCTGAGAGAGAGATTACTACCTTGACCACTCTCTCCTCCCTTGGACTCTCCTTTTTCTCCACCAGGTGGCCTCTGTCTCTTCCCTTCCCCTTCTCTTCTCTACCCAACTCTATGAATCTCTCTGTGTTCCAGATGGTGGAGAACACCTAAGGAACTGGTTACTGGCTGGATCTGTCTCTCTCCTTTTCATTTCCCTCTTTTATCCTCCTGGCCACCTCTGTCTACTTCCTCCCTCTCCTCTGTCTATTTCCTCTGTGAGGAAATACCTCACGGAGAGGTATTTCCGTGAATACCTCTGAGTGGTCCAGATTGTGGAGCGCACCTAAGGAAGTGATTACTGGCTAACTTGCTTTCTCCTCTTTTGATCCCACCTCATCTCATTCCAGTCACCTCTAAGTACCCCCTCCCTCTTCTCTTCTCCATGTAACTCAGTGAACCTCTCTGGGTGTCCCTCAATGTGGAGAAACTTTTCATCTTTAACCTAGATGTTTTATCATCAGTGCTGTATAGATGGAGAAGTCTTGAGGCTACTGTAAAAATAAAACTGAAAACCAGAAGCAGGAGGCTTAAGTCCAAAGCCCGAGAACATCAGAGAACTCCTGAATCCAGGGAACATTAGTCAATAGGAGCTCATCAAATGCCTCCATACCTACACTGAAACCAAGCACCACCCAAGGGCCAACAAGTTCCAGAGCAAGACATACCACACAAATTCTCCAGCAACACAGGAACACACCCCTGAGCTTCAATTTACAGGCAGCTCAAAGTTACTCCAAACCATTGATGTCTCATAACCCATTACTGGTCACTCCATTGCACTCCAGAGAGAAGAAATCCAGCTCCACCCACCAGAACTCCAACACAAGCCTCCCTAACCAAGAAACCTTGACAAGCCACTGAAACAAACCCACCTACAGTGAGGAAGCTCCATAATAAAGAGAACTCCACAAATTCCCAGAATACAGAAAGGCCACGCCAAACACAGCACTATAACCAAGATGAAGAGACAGAGGAATACTCAGCAGGTAAAGGAACAGGAGAAATGCCCATCAAACCAAACAAAAGAGGAAGAGATAGGGAATCTACCCGAGAAAGAATTCTGAATATTGATAGTGAAAATGATCCAAAATCTTGAAATAAAAATGGAATCACAGATAAATAGCCAGGAGACAAGGACTGAGAAGATGCAAGAAAGGTTTAACAAGGACCTAGAAGAAATAAAAAAGAGTCAATATATAATGAATAATGCAATAAATGAGATTAGAAACACTCTGGAGGCAACAAATAGTAGAATAACGGAGGCAGAAGATAGGATTAGTGAAATAGAAGATAGAATGGTAGAAACGAACCAGAGAGGAAAAAAGAAAAACGAATTAAAAGAAATGAGGACAATCTCAGAGACCTCCAGGACAATGTTAAACGCTCCAACATTCGAATTATAGGAGTCCCAGAAGAAGAAGACAAAAAGAAAGACCATAAGAAAATCCTTGAGGAGATAATAGTTGAAAACTTCCCTAAAATGGGGAAGGAAATAATCACCCAAGTCCAAGAAACCCAGAGAGTTCCAAATAGGATAAACCCAAGGCGAAACACCCTAAGACACATATTAATCAAATTAACAAAGATCAAACACAAAGAACAAATATTAAAAGCAGCAAGGGAAAAACAACAAATAACACACAAGGGGATTTCCATAAGGATAACAGCTGATCTTTCAATAGAAACTCTTCAGACCAGGAGGGAATGGCAAGACATACTTAAAATGATGAAAGAAAATAACCTACAGCCCAGATTACTATACCCAGCAAGGATCTCATTCAAATATGAAGGAGAAATCAAAAGCTTTAGAGACAAGCAAAAGCTGAGAGAATTCAGCACCACCAAACCAGCTCTCCAAGAAATGCTAAAGTATATTCTCTAGACAGGAAACACAAAAAGGGTGTATAAACCCAAACACAAAACAATAAAATAAATGGCAACGGGATCATGCTTATCAATAATTACCTTAAACATAAATGGGTTGAATGCCCCAACCAAAAGACAAAGACTGGCTGAATGGATACAAAACAAGACCCCTATATATGCTGCCTACAAGAGACCCACCTCAAAACAAGGGACACATACAGACTGAAAGTGAAGGGCTGGAAAAAGATATATCATGCAAATAGAGACCAAAAGAAAGCAGGAGTGGCAATACTCATATCTGATAAAATAGACTTTAAAACAAAGGCTGTGAAAAGAGACAAAGAAGGCCACTACATAATGATCAAAGGATCAATCCAAGAAGATATAACAATTATAAATATATATGCACCCAACATAGGAGTACTGCAATATGTAAGACAAATGCTAACAAGTATGAAAGGGGAAATTAACAATAACACAGTAATAGCGGGAGACTTTAATACCCCACTCACACCTATGGATAGATCAACTAAACAGAAAATTAACAAAGAAACGCAAACTTTAAATGATACAATAGACCAGTTAGACCTAATTGATATCTATAGGACATTTCACCCCAAAACTATGAATTTCACCTTTTTCTCAAGTGCACACGGAACCTTCTCCAGGATAGATCACATCCTGGGCCATAAATCTAACCTTGATAAATTCAAAAAATCGAAATCATTCCAAGCATCTTTTCTGACCATAATGCAATAAGATTAGATCTCAATTATAGGAGAAAAACTATTAAAAATTCCAACATATGGAGGCTGAACAACACGCTGCTGAATAACCTACAAATCACAGAAGAAATCAAAAAAGAAATCAAAATATGCATAGAAACAAATGAAAATGAAAACACAACAACTCAAAACCTGTGGGACACTATAAAAACAGTGCTAAGAGGAAAGGTCATAGCAATACAGCCATACCTCAAGAAACAAGAGAAAGGTCAAATAAATAACCTAACTCTACACCTAAAGCAACTAGAAAAGAAAGAAATGGAGAGCTAGTAGAAGGAAAGAAATCTTAAAAATTAGGGCAGAAATAAATGCAAAAGAAACAAAAGAGACCATAGCAAAAATCAACAAAACCAAAAGCTGGTTCTTTGAAAGGATAAATAAAATTGACAAACCATTAGCCAGACTCATCAAGAAACAAAGGGAGAAAAATTAAATCAATAAAATTAGAAATGAAAATGGAGAGATCACAACAGACAACACAGAAATACAAAGGATCATAAGAGACTACTATGGCAATTATATGCCAATAAAATGGACAACGTGGAAGAAATGAACAAATTCTTAGAAAAGTACAACTTTCCAAAACTGAACCAGGAAGAAATAGAAAATCTTAACAGACCCATCACAAGCACGGAAATTGAAACTGTAATCAGAAATCTTCCAGCAAACAAAAGCCCAGGTCCAGAAGTCTTCACAGCTGAATTCTACCAAAAATTTCGAGAAGAGCTAACACCTATCTTACTCAAACTCTTCCAGAAAATTGCAGAGGAAAGTAAACTTCCAAACTCATTCTATGAGGCCACCGTCACCCTAATACCAAAATCTGACAAAGATGTCACAAAAAAAGAAAACTACAGGCCAATATCACTGATGAACATAGATGCAAAAATCCTTAACAAAATTCTAGAAATCAGAATCCAACAACACATTAAAAAGATCATACACCATGACCAAGTGGGCTTTATCCCAGGGATGCAAGTATTCTTCAATATCCGAAATCAATCAATGTAATACACCACATTAACAAATTGAAAAATAAAAGCCATATGATTATCTCAATAGATGCAGAGAAGGCATTTGACAAAATTCAACATCCATTTATGATAAAAACTCTCCAGAAAGCAGGAATAGAAGGAACATACCTCAACATAAGAAAAGCTATATATGACAAATCCACAGCAAACATTATCCTCAATGGTGAAAAACCGAAAGCATTTCCCCTAAAGTCAGGAACAAGACAAGGGTGCCCACTTTCATTGCTACTATTCAACATAGTTCTGGAAGTTTTGGCCACAGCAATCAGAGCAGAAAAAGGAATCCAAATTGGAAAAGAAGAAGTAAAACTCTCACTGTTTGCAGATGGCATGATCCTCTACATAGAAAACCCCAAAGACTCCACCAGAAAATTACTAGAGCTAATCAATGAATATAGTAAAGTTGCAGGATATAAAATCAACACACAGAAATCGCTTGCATTCCTATACACTAATAATGAGAAAGTAGAAAAAGAAATTAAGGAAACAATTCCATTCACCATTGCAACAAAAAGAATAAAATACTTAGGAATATATCTACCTAAAGAAACAAAACATCTATATATAGAAAACTATAAAACACTGATGAAAGAAATCAAAGAAGACACTAATAGATGGAGAAATAGACCATGTTCATGGATCAGAAGAATCAATATAGTGAAAATGAGTATACTACCCAAAGCAATCTACAGATTCAATGCAACCCTATCAAGCTACCAGCGGTATTTTTCACAGAACTAGAACAAATAATTTCAAGATTTGTATGGAAATACAAAAAAACTAAAATAGCCAAAGCAATCTTGAGAAAGAAGAACGGAACTGGAGGAATCAACCTGCCTGACTTCAGGCTCTACTACAAAGCCACTGTCATCAAGACAGTATGGTACTGGCACAAAGACAGAAATATAGATCAATGGAACAAAATAGAAAGCCCAGAGATAAATCCACACACATATGGACACCTTATCTTTGACAAAGGAGGCAAGAATATACAATGGAGTAAAGACAATCTCTTTAACAAGTGGTGCTGGGAAAACTGGTCAACCACTTGTAAAAGAATGAAACTAGATCACTTTCTAATACCACACACAAAAATAAGCTCAAAATGGATTAAAGATCTAAACATAAGACCAGAAACTATAAAACTCCTAGAGGAGAACATAGGCAAAACACTCTCAGACATAAATCACAGCAGGATCCTCTATGATCCACCTCCCAGAATTCTGGAAATAAAAGCAAAAATAAACAAATGGGACCTAATGAAAATTAAAAGCTTCTGCACAACAAAGGAAAATATAAGCAAGGTGATAAGACAGCCTTCTGAATGGGAGAAAATAATAGCAAATGGAGCAACTGACAAACAACTAATCTCAAAAATATACAAGCAAATTATGCAGCTCAATTCCAGAAAAATAAACGACCCAATCAAAAAATGGTCAAAGAACTAAATAGACATTTCTCCAAAGAAGACATACGGATGGCTAACAAACACATGAAAAGATGCTCAACATCACTCATTCTTAGAGAAATGCAAATCAAGACCACAATGAGGTACCACTTCACACCAGTCAGAAGGGCTGTGATTCAAAAGTCTGTAAGCAATAAATGCTGGAGAGGGTGTGGAGAAAAGGGAACCCTCTTGTACTGTTGGTGGGAATGCAAACTAGTACAGCCACTATGGAGAACAGTGTGGAGATTCCTTAAAAACTGGAAATAGAACTGCCATATGACCCAGCAATCCCACTGCTGGGCATACACACCAAGGAAACCAGAATTGAAAGAGACACATGTATCCCAATGTTCATCGCAGCACTGTTTATAATAGCCAGGACATGGAAACAACCTAGAAGTCCGTCAGCAGAGGAATGGATAAGAAAGCTGTGGTACATATACACAATGGAGTATTACTCAGCCATTAAAGAGAATACATTTGAATCAGTTCTAATGAGATGGATGAAACTGGAGCCGATTATACAGAGTGAAGTAAGCCAGAAAGAAAAACACCAATATAGTATACTAACACATATATATGGAATTTAGAAAGATGGTAATGATGACCCTGTATGTGTGACAGCAAAAGAGACACAGATGTGTAGAGCGGACTTTTGGACTCTGAGGGAGAGGGAGAGGGTGGGATGACTTGGGAGAATGGCATTGAAACAAGTATACTATCATGTAAGAAAAGAATCGCCAGTCTATGTTTGATGCAGGACACAGGATGCTTGGGGCTGGTGCACGGGGATGATCCAGAGAGATGATATGGGGTGGGAGGTGGGAGGGGAGTTCATGTTTGGGAACTCATGTACACCTGTGGTGGATTCATGTCAATGTATGGCAAAACCAATACAGTATTGTAAAGTAAATTAAAGTAAAAATTTAAAAAATTAAAAAAAAAAGCTTATGTGATAGTCACTGGATGTCTGTTTAGATTGGCCAGAGACATTTTTGAGACCTAATTTTAAGACTTACAATCAGATCATCAAGAAAATTGCTACAATCCAATTGAGCAAGTCAAACACACAAACAAGTAGTTGTAACATAAAACAAGAAGTGACCAGTGCTCAGAAAAACTCTTGTTATATTCAGTGGGTGGTTTTTAAGCATGAAGCATCAGCATTACCTGGGAACTTGATAGCATGGGAGAATAGAAGATCCTACCCTAGATCTGCTTCATTTTAACACATTTTCCAGGTAATTCATATGCATGTGCATATTAGAACAATACTGCTCATTAAACAAACAAACAGGGAATTCAGAAGAAAAAGAAATCATATCCAGCTTGCAGTTGGAAGGGTTCCTTGAGGAATAATTATAAAAGCAACCCAAGAAAATGAATAAAATGCCAGTCATGCTCTATTTATGATTTCTTCTCAACATTATTTGGAGGGATTCATAGCTAGACCATACAACAAGAGCCATCAGGCTAGAATTAACTGTAGCATCAAAAAGAATAAAAATACTTAGGAGTAAATTTAATCAAGGAGGTGAAAGGTATGTACGCTGAAAACTGTAAACACTGAGGAAGGAAAGCAAAGAATTCACAAATAAATAGAAAGCTATCCCACAGTTATGTATTGGAAGGATTAATATTGTTTAAAAATTTCATACTACCCAAAGAGATAGATTCAATGCAATTCTTACCATGACTTTAACTGCATCTTTCAGGGGAAAAAAAAAATTCTAAAATTTATGTAGAACTGTAGCAGTCTCCACATAGTCAAATTAATCTTGCAAAATAAGAATACAGTTGAAAGCATTACCCTGCTTGATTCAAATGGTATTACTAAGCTATAGTAATCAAAATGGTATAGGACCATCTTAAAAACAGACACATAGACTAATGGAACAGAATCAAAACCCCAGAAGCAAACCTATGCACATATAGTCAACTAATTTTCAACAGAAGTACCAAAAATATACAATGCCAAAAGGATAGCCTTCAGTAAACAGTGCTGGGCAAAGTGTATGAAAGTGTTGGTCATTCAGTCGTGTGTGACTCTTTGCAACCCCATGAACTGGAGCCTGCTTCTGTCCATGGAATTCTCCAGGCAGGAGTACTAGAGTGAGTCGCCATTCCCTTCTCCAGGAGATCTTTCCAACAAAGAGACTGAACCCAGATCTCTTGCATTGCAGGCAGATTCTTTACTCTCTGAGCCACCAGGGAAGCCTCTAGGCAAAATGTATATCCACACACAAAAGAATGAAATTTAACCTTTATCTTATACTATGAGCAAAATTCAACTCAAAATGGCTTAAAGACTTAAATGTAAGACTTCCAGAAGAAAACATAGGGTAAAATTTCCTTGATATTGGCCTTCACAATGATTTTTGGATGTGGCATAAAATGCTTGGATAACAAAAGGAAAAATAAACAAATGGAATTATATAAAACTAAAAAGCTTCTGCAAAAAAAACAAAGGCAGAAAATCATTAAAAAGAAAAGGTAACTATGATTGGGAGAAAATATTTGCAAACCATAAATCTGAAAAGAGATTAATATTCAAAATCTATAAGAAGCTCATACAATTCAATAGCAAAAACCCATCCAGTTACAAATGGGCAGAGTCTTGAAATAGATGATTTCCCAAAGAATACATACATATACAATAGTATATGAAAAGATGCTTACTAATCATAATTGGGGAAATGCAAATCAAAATGACTATGAAATATCTGTTAGGTTGACTATCATCTAAGAGACATAGGATGAAAAGTATTGGTGGGGATGTAGAGAAAATGGAATTCTTGTACCCTTTTGGTAGAAATGCAAATTGTTACAACCACTATGGAGAAAGCATGAAGGTTCCTGAAAAATGTAAAAAACAGAACTACTATATGATCCAGCAACCCCACTTCTGAGTATATATCCAAAGGAAATAAAATCACTATATTGAAGAGAAATCTGCACTCCCATTTTAATCACAGCTTTATTCGCCATAACCAAGATATGGAAACAACCTAAGTCTACTTTCACAGATGAGTGGATAAAGAAAATGAACTGCACGCATTGATCTGGCCAGTTAGTTAGCTAGAACAGGATATTATTCAGCCGTTAAAGAGAAGGAAATCCCACCGTTTGTGACAACATAGATGAATCTGGGCTTCCCATGTGGCGGAGTGGTAAAGGATCTGCCTGCCAATGCAGGAGATGCAAGAGGTGTAGATTTGATCCCTGGATTGGGAAGATTCCCCTGGAGTGGGAAATGGCAACCCACTCCAGTATTCTTGCATGGAAAACTCCACTGACAGAGGAGTCTGGCAAGCTACAGTCCATGGTGGTGGCAAAGAGTCAGACACAACTGAACACTAGAACAAGCTGAAGGAGATGAATCTACAGGACATTATGCCAACTGAAATAAGCCAGACAAAGAAAGGAAAAAATTGCATGATCTCATTTTCATATAGAACCTCAAAAGTCAAATATATAGAAACAGTAAAATGGTGGTTACCAAGAGCAGAGAGGTGGGGGAAATGGGGAGATATTGGTCAAATGGTACAAATTTGCAGTTGTGTGGGATGAATAAATCTAAAGTTTTAATATGCAGCATGATGACTATAGATAATAATATATTGATTACTGGAGATTTTCTAAGAGAGTGTGTTTCAAATGCTCTATGGTGGCTCAAATGGTAAAAAATCTGCCTGTTATGTGGGTGATGCGGACTCAACCTCTGGGTTGGGAAGATCCCCTGGAGAAGGGAATGGCAACCCACTCCAGTATTTTTGTCTGCAGAATCCCGATGAACAGAGGAGCCTGGTGGGCTAGAGTCCATGGAGTCGCAAAGAGTCAGCCATGACTGAGCGACTAGCACTTATGTATTAAAAAAAGGGAAAAAAGAGGTAACTAAGTGGGGAGCTATGTTAATTAACTTGATTGGAGTAGGAATTTCGCCTGCAATGCAGGAGGTGCAGGAAGTGCAGGTTTGATCCCTGGGTCAAGAAGATCCTCTGGAGGATAAAACGGCAACCCACTCCAGCATTATCACCTGGGAAATCCCAAGGATGAGGAGCCTGGCAGGCTACAGTCCATGGGGTCACAAAAGAGTTGGGCATGACTCAGTGACTAAAGAACAAGCAGGCATTTCACTATCCATATGTATGTCCAATCATTACATACACCTTAAATATATACAATTTTTACTTGTCAACTCCCTCAAAAGGAAACTATATCTTGGGAATGTTTGGCCTTCCCATTCCTGGGATGGAAATTTAAATTCCAAGTATAGCAGTTTTGCTGTGTAACAAGAATTTGGTGGTATCTTCAACTCTGGCAGTACATCATCTGTGTTAAGAATGGTCTCTAAAATCTGTCTCATTAGGGCAAAGCCACCTTGAGACATGCTTCATTAATTCCTGCACTATGGACTGCTTTTGTAAACTTCGCTAAATAAACTTGATATTTTATTAGGAAAAAGACACCTTATGTGTCTCACCAACATAGTTAGGCATTTTGGAAGGATCACCAATTAAAATGGTATAGTCTGTTATGTGGTGACTTCTGGATGTGTGACCCTGGAGGGACTCTGCTAAACAGACCATTTGTCATGCTGCACCTGTGTCAGATCAGAAGAAGTTCAGTGCCAACAAAAATGGACACATTTGTATATTTCTGTGTATGTGTGCATACATGTAGTGATGTAGAGGAAAGAGCACAGCCTTGAAAATGGGATCAGTCTGATTCAAGTCATTTGATTTCTCTAAGCCTCAGAGTTCTCCGCAATGGGATTAATAAAAATTACTTCATAAATATGTCAGAAGAATTAAATGAGATAAATGGAAGTCACCTAGTCCCATGCCTGGCACAGTGTATGTGCTTGATGTTAGTTACTTTCTGTTTAATAAAAACAATACATTATCTACACCACCTGTCCTAAGGGGGAAAAAATCCAGACATTATTATCTCTACAACTAGGAGACATTACTTAGAGTCTTCACACCATAGATAATGAAAAATTAGATTTTTGATACTGATGTTATTACCACAGGAGTGGCAGGTAGATTTTTTTGGACAAATGTATGGCATAAATAATAAATAAATTAATATACACTGAACAAATCAACATCTCTTGGGCTTTCCTTGTCATTATGACACAATTCCATTTGGGAAAGGAACAGAATAAATAATGCTCTGTCAGTTCCTTGGTTAATTACCTAGTGATCATGTCAGCTGTTTTAGGAAAAGATGTAATGGTCACATGTTCAGATCTAACTTTACTACCCTTTAAGAAAACCTGTTAATTATCTAATTCGTCTGGCAAATTAGGTTAAGACCCCCAATATACCTGCTACATTCTCCTTATAGTTTAGAATGTTCAAAACTTATGAGAAAATATGATTGGCTTGATTTTTCTATTATGGAAGTATAGTTCTTTATTAGATTCTACCCCATCCCCCACCCCAATTCCTAAATTATCTTTGATGAGGCATAAAGAAAGACAGGACTCTGGAGAGGGCCACTAGGGGTTACACTGATTGAATACTGTTATCAAAACTAAGGAATCAGGAATCTTGAAGGTATTTAATTCTGGCACAGAAAAAAAAGACAATACATAGCAAAAAGGAGAAAAAATAAAAAGGAACTGAAGACACATTCAAGTCAAGGTGAACATAAGCACATCATTCTGGCTTATTTGCCCTCATCCAGCCAGCACTGGACAAGACCTCAAGGAGTTAAAGTCTTTATGAAAGAAATTAAGATGACTGATAAAATGTCTCAGAGGTAAGAAGTGGTTAAAAGGGAAAGAGTGGTGGAGTTTTGCAGCTAATGTAGATTAAAAGACATTCTAGGCTCTCTTTTCTTTCTTTTTCTTATCTTTTAGTCCCCTCCCACCCTATGCTCCTGAGTCACAAGACAAAAACATCTTGAAGTGGTTTCTTCTGTGCTATGTTCTTAGAGGGAAGGAAGGAGAAGTCTTGGCATTTCAGCCTTGCTTGGAATATGACAGCAGTGTATAACCCATGACACCCCTATTGCCTCACCTGCGCACTGAAGTATTTAAAATGAAGGAGTCACTTAGTTGTGTCCGACTCTTTGCGAGTCCATGTACCATAGCCCAACAACTTCTCTGTTCATGGAATTCTCCAGGCAAGAATACTGGAGTGGGTTGTCATTCCCTTCTCCAGGGAATCAAACCTGGGTCTCCTGCATTACAGGCAGATTCTTTACTGTCTGAGCCACCAGGGAATCTGGGAAATATTTAAAGCATATGCTCATCATAGACCTGTCTTTCTCTAGACAGAAATAGAATAAAGGAGAGACAGGAGACCTGAGCTGGCACCTAGGGAGGTGTGAACTCAGAGGACTCCCTGTCTCCTTTGCTGCAGGATCCTAGTCTGTTAATAGGTATAAAGTAGTGTGAAGTGCCCTGTCATAGGGCCACACACACCTGACTCCTGTCTGGATTTCATTGTGGAGGGATTCTAGCTTTCAGCAAAGTGGTTTTGTCTCACTCCAGTAGTTGAAGGCTCACCCTTTGGGATATTTTAGACCTGATTTTAATTCAGGGCCCATGAATAATCCTTCAATCGCCTTATCTCTAAGGTGTAGGCAATAAGCTTTTCAGTGCTTTTCAGTGTTACTCGTGTGTGTGTGTGTGTGTGTGTATGAAAACTAAATGAGATAAACACAATGCCTAATGAACAGTAAGTCTCTGATGAAAAGACAGAGTCTTTTACAGAACCCACTTTTTTGTCTTAGGATCCACTAGTGTGAGTATTGGGATTTGGTGCTTTGGAAACCTTTGTAAAACCATGAGATAACAAGTACATAGATGAAATCCTGGGTCCCTGATGGCATCACTGAACCACAGAACCAGCCCTGGAATTGTCAACTACCAGATTTCGTGATAAATCAGTTAATAAGTATGTGCATGCTCAGTCACTCAGTTGCATCTGACTCTCTATGACCCCATGGACTGAAGCTCACAAGGCTCCTCTGTCTCTGGGATTCTCCAAGCAAGAATACTGAAGTGGGTTGCCATTTCTTCTTCTAGGGGATATTCCTGACCCATGGTCAAAACTACATCTCCTGTGTCTCCTGCATTGGCAGGCTGATTCTTTACCACTGAGCCACAGTGGATACATATCTGCATTATTTTAATGACTGTTATTCAGAATTTGCTTACTTATAATTGACTTTCTAGATGGTACACAATAAGAGCCTAATCGTGGAGAGGTCATGGTAAAAACTCAAGTATGGCCTTTTGAAATGATAAGTATTCAGAATGGTAGTTGTAATTTAGGTGCCGCATAAAGGCTTCATTTTTCTCCCTTTTCCCAACTTGACTCTGAGCTCCTTGGGAGCATTGATTTCTGTCACCAGTGTCCAACAACTGAAGATGACACACTGTAAAGCTTCTGGTCTATTGGCAGGAATCAGATTCACTTTTACAATGCAACTTTATTATAAAGTCTGATGGAAGAGAGGTAGGTAAATTTGAGTTAGAATTTCAGTCTCACTCAGACTTTCTTGCTGTGTCACTTTGGGTAAGTTACTGACACTCTCTAAATCTTATATTCCCCCTGTAAAAAAAAATGGTGACAATGCTTTCTATGTCTTATTGCTATAGGCATTCCAAGGTATAAAGGAAGTAGAAGATGCTAAAAATATTATAAAATTTTAAAGTGCGTCCCCACTCTGATTTGAGTTATTACCCAAACTTTGGTCATTGGAACAAACTAGAAAAATGAGGATCCCCTTTAAATCTACATCTCAAATGAAGTTGAGCTTGGTCATCCCTGTGTATTCTCTAGCATGTTTGGAGGCTTTGCTCCAACACATCTGGCTGTTTTATGACTTTAATCCCAATTTAAAATTCCACAATGCCTCACACAGTCATTTTTCTTTATCCAGAAAATGTTTTGCATCAGACCAGATAAGGAAAGCAAGAGCCTCATGTGTAATCCTTCCAGTTGTCTTTTGATCTCTCTTCTGCTTCTACCAAGAGTTAAATACATAAGTCACTTCTCCATCAGTAAAGCAAGGGGTTGTACCATAAAGGCCAGTGATTCTTTTATTTCATAATGGTAAAAGCATTTTAGCAAGTAAACTAGGTTTAGGTCTCTGTTCTGACACATAGCAACTATGGCATCCTGGGAAGACAGCTCGCTGAACTACTGTCTTCTCATGAATAAAATAACATGGAAAATACAGGCTTGATGTGGGAACAAAATGAGATCATGCATGTGAAAGAAAGGTCCTGGTAAACAAAGAAGTTCTGCACGCCATCATCTGTATTAAAAATCACATGATTTGTGAATCATTTCAGTGGCCTGTTTCTTTTTCTACAAAAAGCAACTAGAACGATGGTTTGCAATGCACTGTAGGTGCTTCCCCTGATTTTTCCAAGGAAATTTATTTTAAGAACTCTTTCTTGTGTAATGAAATCAGCGGATCCAGATAGGGCTTGCAAAAGAACAATCAGATATCAGCTATTTTCTTTTTGCTCTTTTTTTAACCAGTGCCTATAGAATCTTCCTGCAGAGGTACTCCTTGAGGCTAAAGAAGGAAAAGTATATAGAAGAAGATATAGGATGTGAAGAAAAAAAAAAAATACACCCACATGTATATTCCTTTTCTAGGACTGCTAAAACAAACTATGAAAAACCTGGTGGTCTAAACCAACAGAAATTTATTCTCTACAGATCTGGAGCCCAGGAGTCTGAAGGCTTGGCAGTGATGGATCTCTTTGGAGTGCCTGAGGGATACTCTCTTCCATGCTTCTCTCCTCACTTCAAGCAGCTGCCAGCACCCTTGCACTCCATGCCTTATAGCCACATCACTCCAATCTCTACCTCTGTTTCCACACCACCTTTGAAAAATGGTCTCCCTGCCTTCTTGTGCAGAGAAAGGCTAGGAGCTGGAACACAGAGATTATCTGGACATTCACAAAAAGATGCATGTAACCAGGCCTGGCTGTGTAATCTATGAGGCTTCTTGTTCAAAATCAGGACAAAAATGCCATTAGGTACTAAAATATACTAGCTTCCTTCCATCCACAGTCTCTCTCAAGCTATCAGAATGCTTTATGTCTGCTAATGAATGCTGCACTCACTCTGGCAGGAGGATGCTCATGGTGTGAGGGCAGACCTTCCTGGGTGCCCTGGGCCCCATCACATGCTTGTGTGCACTCATCTGGCTCTTGGTGGGATGCTCCAGGCTGATGCAGTGTGCCCTGACTGGAAGCTGAGATGCAATCTTCCTACCCAGGGGCCTCTGCTCCAACCATCAGGGGTGCACGACCATCAGAGAATTGAGGCCTTCGCACTGAGTCACATTTGGTACCTGGATCATGGGTGGGTGAAAAGTTCACCCCCATCACTGACTTCCCTGGAGGCTGAGACAGTAGAGAATCTGTCTACAATGCAGGAGACCCAGGTTTGACCCCTGGATAGGGAAGATTCCCTGGGGAAGGGAATGGCAACCCACTCCAGTATTCTTGCCTGGAAAATTCCATGGACAGAGGAGCCTGGTGGATTACAGCCCATGTGGTTGCAAAGAGTCAGACACAACTGAGTGACCAGCACTAACACCACTGACTCAGCTGTAGAATGGGCTGAGTCTCTGCCTACCTGGGGCAGGGAATGTTGCTGCCACACCCCTCGCAGATTCACCACAGAGCATGTGTGCTCAACCCCGTGGCATCCTGCACTCGGGACCCACAGGAGGTAGAGAGCAACAGTGGATGAAGGGCCTTACCCTGCCCACCACGATCTGGTCATCATTCTGGATGAAGGAGGCAGAGGGTGAGGCTAGGATGGGGAGGTCTGTTTGGAGCTCTGACTCCAAACCTCTGCTGTATCGCCCATTTTCCCATCAGACTTCCCTTAGACCATACAAGCCTGAACAAAAAATTAAGGATTTCAAGGCAGTGGCTGGGGAGCATTAAACCTAGATTGTGGGACCCTTCTGAGCGTAAGGTCTTTGTGATGGCACTGGTCCCACATCCGTGGAGCTGGCCCAAATAGCAACATAAGCATGAATTTCAGGAACTGATCTCCTTCGGATGTGACTTATTCAATCTTCCCCTCTCAATTAAAGAAGAAGACGTTTCCCTGGAATTTGGGAATGTTTTGAGAAGCCCGTTTCCACTCATCCTCCCATGTAAAGTTCTGTGAGGCTCTAGGAAGGACTCAGCTATCTTCCAAATTGAGATTTGATAGAAAAAACGAAAAAAGACAATGCTTAGCTTCTGGATGGACATAGGAAAGATTGTGAGGGTCTTGGCTTCCTTAGTAGCTCAGCTGGTAAAGAATCCACTCTCAATGGAGGGACCCCAGTTCGATTCCTGGGTCAGGAAGATGCCCTGGCGAAGGGAATAGCAACCCCCTCCAGTATTCCTGGGCTTCCCTGGTGGCTCTGACAGTAAAGAGTCTGTCTGCAATGCAGTAGATTTGGGTTTGTCCCTGGGTTGGGAAGATCCCCTGGGGAAGGGAATGGGTTACCCACTCCAGTACTCTCGCCTGGAGAATTCCATGGACAGTATGTATAGTCCATGGGGTTGCAAAGAGTCGGACATGACTGAGTGACTTCACTTTTTTTCACTTTGAGAGACTTTAAAACTACTTAACCAACTGTGAGCTGCCTGAAGGTCACTGTGTGGCCTCATGTTTCTATGTGAGCTGTTTGTCATGGGACAAAGAGCTCATGAATCCAAAATAAGCCATACTTTCTTTTATACCAAAATTACTGTAGCATGTACTGTTCAGTTCAGTTCAGTCGCTCAGTCATGTCCCATTCTTTGTGACCCCGTGACCGCAGCATGCCAGGCCTACCTATCACCAACTCCCGGAGTCCATCCAAACACACGTCCATTAAGTCGGTGATGCCATCCAACCATATCATCCTCTGTCATGCCCTTCTCTTCCTGTCCTGAATCTTTCCCAGCATCAGAGTCTTTTCAAATGAGTCAGCTCTTCGCATGAGGTGGCCAAAGTGTTGGAATTTCAGCTTCACCATTAGTCTTATCAATGAACACGCAGGACTGATCTGCTTTAGGATGGACTGGTTGGATCTCCTTGCAGTCCAAGGGACTCTCAAGAGTCTTCTCCAACACCACAGTTCAAAAGCATCAATTCTTCAGCACTCAGCTTTCTTCACAGTCCAACTCTCACATCCATACATGACCACTGGAAAAACCATAGCCTTCACTAGACAGACCTTTGTTGACAAAGTAATGTCTCTGCTTTTTAATATGCTGTCTAGGTTGGTCATAACTTTCCTCCCAAGGAGTAAGTGTCTTTTAATTTCATGGCTGCAGTCACCATCTGCAGTGATTTTGGAACCCAAACAAATAAAGTCAGCCACTGTTCCCACTGTTTCCCCATCTATTTCCCATGAAGTGATGGGACTGGACGCCATGATCTTCGTTTTCTGAATGTTGAGCTTTAAGCCAACTTTTTCACTCTCCTCTTTCACTTTTATCAAGAGGCTTTTAGTTCCTCTTCACTTTCTGCCATAAGGGTGGTGTCATCTGCATATCTGAGGTTGTTGATATTTCTCCCGGCAATCTTGATTTCAGCTTGTGCTTCTTCCAGCCCAGTGTTTCTCATGATGTACTCTGCATGTAGGTTAAATAAGCAGGGTGACAATATACAGCCTTGACATACTCTTTTTCCTATTTGGAACCAGTCTGTTGTTCCATGTCCAGTTCTAACCGTTCCTTCCTGATCTGCATATAAGTTTCTCAGAAGGCAGGTCAGGTGGTCTGGTATTCACATCTCTTTCAGAATTTTCCACAGTTTATTGTGATCCACACAGTCAAAGGCTTTGGCATAGTCAAGAAAGTAGAAATAGATGTTTTTCTGGAACTCTCTTGCTTTTTCCATGATCCAGCGAATGTTGGTAATTTGATCTCTGGTTCCTCTGCCTTTTCTAAAATCAGCTTGAACATCTGGAAGTTCATGGATCACGTATTGCTGAAGTCTGGCTTGGAGACTTTTGAGCATTACTTTACTAGCGTGTGAGATGAGCACAATTGTGCAGTAGTTTGAGCATTCTTTGGCATTGCCTTTCTTTGGGATTGGAATGAAAACTGACATTTTATAGTACTGTGGCCACTGCTGAGTTTTCCAAATTTGCTGGTATATTGAGTGCAGCACTTTCACAGCATCATCTTTCAGGATTTGAAACAGCTCAACTGGAATTCCATCACCTCCATTAGCTTTGTTTGTAGTGATGCTTTCCAAGGCCCACTTGACTTCATATTCCACGATGTCTGCCTCTAGGTGAGTGATCACACCGTCATGATTATCTGGGTCATGAAGCTTTTTTTGGTACAGTTCTTCTGTGTATTCTTGCCACCTCTTCTTAATATCTTCTGCTTCTGTTAGGTCCATACCATTTCTGTCCTTCATCAAGCCCATCTTTGCATGAAATGTTCCCTTGGTATCTCTAATTTTCTTGAAGAGATCTCTAGTCTTTCCCATTCTGTTGTTTTCCTCTATTTCTTTGCATTGATCTCTGAGGAAGGCTTTCTTATCTCTTCTTGCTATTCTTTGGAACTCTGCATTCAGATGCTTATATCTTTCCCTTTCTCCTTTGCTATTCGCTTCTCTTCTTTTCACAGCTATTTGTAAGGCCTCCCCAGACAGCCATTTTGCTTTTTTGCATTTCTTTTCCATGGGGATGGTCTTGATCCCTGTCTCCTGTACAATGTCATGAACCTCCATCCACAGTTCACCAGGCACTCTGTCTATCAGATCTAGTCCCTTAAATCTATCTCACTTCCACTGTATAATCATAAGGGATTTCATTTAGGTCATAACTCAATGGTCTAGTGGTTTTCCTACTTTCTTCAATTTCAGTCTGAATTTGGCGATAAGGAATTCATGATCTGAGCTACAGTCATCTCCTACTCTTGTTTTTGTTGACTGTATAGAGCTTCTCCGTCTTTGGCTGCAAGGAATAAAATCAGTCTGATTTCGGTGTTGACCATCTGGTGATGTCCACATGTAGAGTCTTCTCTTGTGTTGTTGGAAGAAAGTGTTTGCTATGACCAGTGTGTTCTCTTTACAAAACTCTATTAGCCTTTTCCCTGCTTCATTCTGTACTCCAAGGCCAAATTTGTCTGTTACTCCTGGTGTTTCTTGACTTCCTACTTTTGCATTGGAGAAGGAAATGGCAACCCACTCCAGTACTCTTGCCTGGAGAATCCCATGGATGGAGAAGCTTGTTGGGCTACAGTCCATGGGTTGCAAAGAGTCGGACACGACTGAGCGACTTCACTTTCCCCTATAATGAAAAGGACATCTTTCTGGGGTGTTAGTTTTAAAAGGTCTTGTAGGTCTTCATAGAACCGTTCAACTCAGCTTCTTCAGCATTACCGGTTGGGGCATAGGCTTGGATTACCGCGATATTGAATGGTTTGCCTTGGAAACGAACAGAGATCATTCTGTCATTTTTGAGATTGCATCCAAGTACTGCATTTCAGACTCTTTTGTTGACCATGATGGCTGCTCCATTTCTTCTGAGGGATTCCTGCTCACAGTAGTAGATATAATGGTCATCTGAGTTAAATTCACCCATGCCAGTCCATTTTAGTTTCCTGATTCCTAGAATGTTGACATTCACTCTTGCCATCTCCTGTTTGACCACTTCCAATTTGCCTTGATTCATGGACCTGACATTCCAGGTTCCTATGCAATATTGCTCTTTGCAGCATCAGACCTTGCTTCTGTCACCAGTCACATCCACAACTGGGTATTGTTTTTGCTTTGGCTCCATTCCTTCATTCTTTTTGGAGTTATTTTTCCACTGATCTCCAGTAGCATATTGGGCACCTAATGACCTGGGGAGTTCCTCTTTCAGTATCCTATCATTTTTCCTTTTCATACTGTTCATGGGGTTCTCAAGGCAAGAATACTGAAGTGGTTTGCCATTCCCTTCTCCAGTGGACCACATTCTGTCAGACCTCTCCACCATAACCCTCCCGTCTTGGGTGGCCCCACACAGCATGGCTTAGTTTCATTGAGTTAGATAAAGCTGTGGTCTGTGTGATCAAATTGGCTAGTTTTTTGTGATTATGGTTTCAGTGTGTCTGCCCTCTGATGCCCTCTCGCAACACCTACCATCTTACTTGGGTTTCTCCTACCTTGGACATGGGGTATCTCTTCAGAGCTGCTCCAGCAAAGCACAGCTGCTGCTCCTTACCTTGGACAAGGGGTATTTCCTCACGGGCACCCCTCCTGACCTTGGACATGGAATAGCTCCTCTTGGCCCTCCTGCACCTGTACAGCCATGGCTCCATAATGTGGGGGCATTGCAACCCACTCCAGTATTCTTACCTGGAGAATCTCTGTGGACAGAGGAGCCTGATGGGCTATTATCCATGGGGTCACAGAGAGTCAGACATTCCTGTCTGACTCTCATATTAACCCTACAGAGGTACTAATATTGCTACCTCTACTTTACAGAAGAGAAAAGTGAAGTGAAGTGAAGTCGCTCAGTCGTGTCCAACTCTTTTGCGACCCCATGGACTGTAGCCTACCAGGCTCCTCTGTCCATGGGATTTTCCAGACAATAGTACTGGAGTGGATTGCCATTTCCTTCTCCAGGGGATCTTCCTGACCCAGGGATCGAACCCGGGTTTCCCGCATTGTAGCCAGACGCTTTACCATCTGAGCCACCAGGGAAGGCCAGAAGAGAAAACTGAAGTCAAAGGAATAAAGTGATCATCTCAGGCTCACATAACTCCTCTGGATCCTGAAACGCAAGTGTCCTGAGCCTCCGGTCCTTTGCTGATAAGACAAAGAGTCCTGGAAAATCTCCCTGTGTATAAACCTCCAGGAGGCTTTCTCTCCATCACTTTACATCAGCCAGGCTCTGACTCACAGCTGGAGAATTAGCCTCCTTATTATCTAGTGAGTTCCATGAGTACACACCAAGTGTTGTTTTCTGTAACAGACTGAAGTCTCTCCCCATCTCTTCCATTGTTGTTGCTGTTCAGTTGCTAAGTTATGTCCAACTCTTTGTGACCCCATGGACTGCAGCACACCAGGCTTCCTGTCCTTCAGTATCTCCCAGAGTTTGCTCAGATTCATGTCCACTGAGTCACTGATGCTATCTCACTATCTTATCCTCTGCTGCCCTCTTCTCCTTTTGCCATCAATCTTTAAACATCAACTAGTTTTCCTTGGAAAACTGTGCCCAGGTTAATGGGACTTCTGCCTAGTTTTGCATAGATGCTTTGACATCCTCCAAACTCAATGACCTTCCTTCAATCCCTGGGACTTTGGGAACAGCCAGCCCACATGTGGTGGGAAGCAGGGAAAGAGGGAAGGAGGAATGTGATGGAGACACAAACACAGCACAATGTTTTCTTTCTGAGAAACTTCACCAAGGCTCTGATTCCAGTGACCTCACCTTCGAGCAATGCCAGCTCCTTTGCTCCAAATCAAAGTTCACTTGCGGTGGTTCACATGTTTTGAGTTGAATGAGCCTACAGCTTCTGATGTTGCAAAAGAAATCCTGAAATTAGTCAGCATCTGTTCTTTGAAATCAGGACAATCCATGACCCTGACATGCTTGACATGCTTGTTGACATGTTTCAGTGCAGAAACCTGAAGGATGTTGTACATGGGACGCTAGTCTGTCCACATAGTAAGCCTCCTTCAAACAGGGAAACTTACTGAAACCTAGCAGGGCTTATTCTGTACTCTCCTTTCAAGTACATGAAACTAATTATATGAACAGGCTCTCAAGGTAGCTCCATGCTTTCATTCTCGTCCCTTCATGTAACTTCTCTGCACATATTCTTCTAGTGCTGACTTTTCAGAATTAGAATATAATCTATGTGTTTTTGGTGTCTAAAAGGCAATTCATAACCTGATCCCTGGCTGTACCTCTGACTCCTTTTATAGCAATTTCCAATACTCATTCCCATACAAGTTACTCTTGTTTTCTTGCTATTCCTAAAACATATTTAGGATTCTCTGAAAACCCTGTTGCCTTTCCAACTGAATGGAAACTCTTTCCATGAGTCTCATGGCTCATTTCTTCAGCACATTCAGGTTTCTGCTCAAATATGACATCTTAAGAGAACCCTGATATTATTATGGTGGTCTCTGATAGTCCTATAATGACTAACTTCATGGTCAACTTGACTGGGCCATGGGGTGCCCAGATATTTTCTTAAACATTATTCTGAGGGCATTTTTGGATAATATTAACATTTAAATCTGAGCAAAGCAGATTGCAGAACCAGAGATGGAATTGGCAACCTCTTTGGATCATAGAAAAAGCAAGGGAATTAAATATATACATATACATCTGTTTCATTGACTATGCTGAAGTCTATCACTGTGTGAATCACAGCAAACTGTGGAAAATTCTTATAGATGGGAACACCAGACCACCTTACCTGTCTCCTGAGAAACCCATATGCAGGTCAAGAAGCAACAGAACCAGACATGAAACAATGGACTGGTTCAAAATTGGGAAGGAGTGCATCAAGGGTGTATACTGTCAACTTGCTTATTTAACTTATATGTAGAGTACATCATGGGGTTTCCCTCATAGCTCAGTTGGTAAAGAATCTGCCTGTAATGCAGAAGACCCTAGTTTGATTCCTGGGTTGGGAAGATCTGCTGAAGAAGGGATAGGCTACTCACCCCAGTGCAAAACGCTAGGATGGATGAATAACAAGCTGGAATCAAGACTGCTGGGAGAAATATCAACAACCTCAGATATGCAGATGATACCACTCTAATGGCATAAAGTGAAGAGGAACTAAAGAGCCTTTTGATGAAGGTGAAAGAGGAGACTGGAAAAGCTAGCTTAAAACCCAACATTCAAAATACTAAGATCATTGCATCCAGTCCCATCACTTCATGGCAAATAGATGGTAAAAAAAAATGCAAACAGTGGGAGATTTTATCTTCTTAGACTCCCAAATCACTGCAGATGGTAACTGCAGCCACAAAATTCGAATACACTTGCTCCTTGAAAGAAAAGCTATGACAAATATATACAGCATATTAAAAAGTAGAAAAATCATTTTGCCAACAAAGGTCTGTGTAGTCAAAGCTATGTTTTTTTTTTTTTTTTCCAGTAGTCACGTACAAATGTGAGAGTTGAACCATAGAAAAGGCTGAGCACTGAAGAACTGATGTTTTGAAACTGTGGTGCTGAAGATCAAACCAGTCAATCCTAAAGGAAATCAACCCTGAATATTGATTGGATGGACTTGTGCTGAAGTTGAAGCTCCAGCACTTTGGCCACCTGATGGGAAGAGCCAAGTCCTGGGAAAATACCTTGATACCGGGAAAGATTGAGGGCAAGAGGAGAAGGGAGTAACAGAGGATGAGATGATTGCATGGCATCACTGACTCAGTGGACGTGAGTTTGAGAAAACTCTGGGCAATGTGAAGGATAGGGAAGCCTGGTGTGCTGCTGTCTGTGGGGTTACAAAGATTCGGACATGACTTGGCAATTGACCAATAGCAAATCAAATTGCTCTCCCTAATTTGGGTGGGCCTCATCAATCAGTTGAAAGCCTGAATAAAACAAAAAGGCTGACCCTCCTTGATAAGAGAGGATACTTTTTTTCTAATAGTTTTTAAACTGGGATATCAGCTGTTTTTCTGCTTGATTTCTTTGAACTAGGACATCAGATTTTTTTTGTCTTCAGATACAAACTGAAACATTGTCTCTTCGGGCGTCTCAAGCCTGCTGGCCTATTGATTAAAACTAGGCTACTGGCTTACCTGATTTCAGACCTTGAGACCAAATTGGAACTAAATCATTGACCATTCTGGGTCTCAAACTTGCTGACTTATTCTGCACATCTTAGGACTTAGTTGGCCTCCATAACTGGATGAGCCAATTCCTTATCATCATCCATCCTATTTGTTCTGTTCTTCTAGATAACCCTAATATAAATACCAAATTAAGAGTAAAGTAAGATAAAATGTAGCAAGTTTGAAGGGTTTTTAGTTAAACACCAATGTTCCATCAGATGTCTAGATTGCATTGTTAATATGTTACGTTACTTGTCTCCTCTGATATGAACTTGAACACCTCAAAGAAGTCTAAGAGATCATCAACAACTATGACAGTCTAAATTTATGCCTTTTAATGATTCTAACTCTGCTTTTAGTGTCAGCTTATTGTTTATAATGTTTGTTACTTAAATATTAAATTACTAAGAAAGCATCTTTTAAATGCCAAAACATAAGCTGAATATTTATGACAAAGTAAATTAATTCCTCTTTGCCAATTTTATACAAACTTAAATACATTTTTATAAAGTATTTTTGCATTAATATGTTTTATTAGGATTTCATTGAGTCTACTAATCAGTTTGGGAGTATTGACATTTTAATAACATTGAGTGTTTGACCCACAACACAATATACTTCTATATTTATTTAGTTCTTATTTAATTTTCTTAGCAATGCTGTGGAATTGGCAGCATACAGGTCTTTGTCAGATTCATTCCTAAGTACATCATATTTAGTCTGCTAATATGAAGAATTGTATTAGTTTACTTTCAAATGTTAAACTAACCTTGCATTCCTGGGATAAATCTTACCTGAATATTGTGTGTTATCGATGTCACATATTATTTTTTTGATTTACTAAAAGTTTATTTAGAATTTTGCATTTATATTCAGAAAAGAAACTGGAATATGTTTTCCTTTTATTTGTAATGTACTTTTATTTTGTTATTTTTGGATAAGAATACTGTTTGGCTCATAGAATGAGTTGGGCAATAGTCCCTCCTCTACAATTTTCTGGAAGAGGTTAAGTAGAATGGAATATTGTTCCCATAAATGTTTGGTAGCATTATCAGTGAAGGCATTGAAAACTGGGATTTTCCCTGTGGGATATTTAAATACAAAGTCAATTTATTTAATAGATAGAGATTATTTACTTTAGCTGTTTCTTCTTGAATGAACTTTGGAATTTTCTGTCTTTCAGGGATTTTTTTCCATTTCATTTAATTGTTGACGTTTTTAGCATTAAGTGGTTATAATATTTCCTGATTAACC
This sequence comes from Ovis aries, assembly GCF_016772045.2. Taxonomy (NCBI): domain Eukaryota; kingdom Metazoa; phylum Chordata; class Mammalia; order Artiodactyla; family Bovidae; genus Ovis; species Ovis aries. The sequence goes on along the minus strand of NC_056055.1, from coordinate 8,070,910 downwards.
TTTTAAAATTTGTAGAATGTATAATGATGTCAATTCTCTGATTCACAAATGATAATGTGTCTCCCCTCTCTCTCTCAGTAGCTCATGGTTTCTCTGTCTCCATCTGTCTCTCAATTGCTCTCAATTAGTCTTAAAAGTTTGGAAGTGAAAATTGCTCAGCCATGTCCGACTCTATGATCACATGGACTGCACAGCCCATGGAATTCTCCAGGTCAGAATGCTGGAGTGGGCAGCCTTTTGCTTCTCCAGGGGATCTTCCCAACCCAGGGATCGAACCCAGGCCTCCCGCACTGCAGGCAGATTTTTTACCAGGCTTTCCTAAAGGCTTCCAATTAGCCATACTAATTATTAATTGTATTGATATTGTAAAAGAATCAGATATTGGGTCCAATGATTTATCTCTATCACTTTTCTATTTTCTACTTTATTGATTGCTGCACTAACTTTTAATGTGTCCCTTCTCCAGCTTACTTTAGATTTAGTTTATTCTTTTTCTAGTTTTTAAAAGTGGACATGATATCATTGTATTGGGATCTTTCTTCTTTCCTTATAAAGATATTAATGCTATAAGTTTCCCATAAAGAACTGCATTAGCAGTAACTCACATATTTTGATATGTTGTTTTTATTTTTATTAGTTCATTTTTTTCCAATTTAATTTTTAATTTTCTCTTTGTCCTATGGTCACTTAGAAGTGAGTTATTTATTTCCCAAAGTTCTCAGGCTTTCTGGAGATAATTCCAATTTAATTCTACCTTGATCAAGGCAATGCTTTGTATGAACTGAGTCTTTCAAAATTTATTGATACTTGTCTCATGGCCTAAAATGTATTCTATGTAGGTGAAAAAAAATTTGCACTTGAATGTTTACTATTTTGTTTTTGAGTGGTGTACTATAAAAGCCAGTTAAGTCTAGTTGGTTAATAGTTTTGTTCAAATCTTTTGTATCTCCTCTTATTTTTTGTCAACTACTTCCATTAATTACAGAGATGAGTATTAATATCTTTAAGTATAATGATGAATTTGTCTACTCTCTAAAAAAATATTGGAATATAATTTATTTACAATATGTTACATTCCAGTGTACAGTACAGTGAATGTGGTTTACATATATCCGCTCTTGCCCAGATTGTTTCCCCATATAGGTGAGAAGCATATTGAGTAGAGTTACCTGTGCCATACGTATGTCCTTCTTAGTTCAGTCATTTCAGTCACTCAGTCGTGTCTGACTCTTTGTGACCCCATGGACTGCAGCACGCCAGGCTTCCCTCTCCATCACCAACTCCCAGAGCTTACTCAAACTCATGTACACCGAGTCAGTGATACCTTCCAACCATTTCATCCTCTGTAGTCCCCTTCTCCTCCTGCCTTCCATCTTTCCCAGCATCAGGGACTTTTCCAATGAGTCAACTTTTCACCAAAGATGGCCAAGTATTGGAGTTTCTGCTTCAGCACCAGTCCTTCCAATGAATATTCACGGTTGATTTCTTTTAGCATTGACTGGTTGAATCTCCTTGCAGTCCAAGGGACTCTCAAGAGTCTTCTCCAACACCACAGTTTAAAAGCATAAATTCCTTGGCCCTCAGCTTTCTTCACAATCCAACTCTCACATCCGTGCATGACTACTGGAAAAACCATAGCTTTGACTAGATGGACCTTTGTCAGCAAAGTAATGTCTCTGCTTTTGAATATGCTATCTAGATTAGTCATAGCTTTGCTTCCAAGGAGCAAGTGTCTTTTCATTTCATGGCTACAGTCACCATCTATAGTGATTTTGGAGTCCAAGAAAATAAAGTCTATTTTCCACTATTTCCATTGTTTCCCCATCTATTTGCCATGAAGTTATGGGACCAAATGCCATGTTCTTAGCTTTTTGAATGTTGAGTTTTAAGCGAACTTTTTCCACTCTCCTCTTTCACTTTCATCAACTGACTCTTTAGTTCCTTTTTGCTTTCTGCCATTAGGGTGGTGTTATCTGCATATCTGAGATTATTGATATTTCTCCCAGCAATCTTGATTCCAGATTGTGCTTCATACAGTCTGGCATTTTGCATGATGTACTCTATATATAAGTTAACTAAGCAAGGTGACAGTACACAGCCTTGATGTACTTCTTTCCCAATTTGGAACCAGTCTGTTGTTCCATGTCCTGTTCAAAAACTGTTGCTTCTTGACCTGCATACAGATTTCTCTGGAGAAAGGTAAGGTGGTCCGGAAAATTTAAGAATTTTCCAGTTTTCTGTGACCCACACAGTCACAGGCTTTAGTATAGTCAGTGAAGCAGAAATTTTTCTGGAATTCTCTTGCTTTTTTCTATGATCCACTGGGTGTTGACAACTTGATCTCTTGTTCCTCTGTCTTTTCTAAATCCAGCTTGAACATCTGGAAGTCCTCACATCATGTACTATTGAAGCCTGGCTTGGAGACTTTTGAGCATTACTTTACTAGCTTGTGAGATGAATGCAATCATGTGGTAGTTTTAACATTCTTTGGCATTGCCTTTCTTTGGGATTGGAATAAAAATTGATCTTTTCCAGCCCTGGGGCCACTGCTGAGTTTTCCAAATTTGCTGGCATATTGAGTGCAGCACTTTCATTGCATCATCTTTCAGGATTTGAGATAGCTCAACTGGAATTCCATCACCTCCACTAGCTTTGTTCATAGTGATGCTGCCTAAGGCCCACTTGACTTTGCATTCCAGGATGTCTGGCTCTAGGTGAATGATCACACCATTATGATTATCTGCATCATGAAGATCTTTTCTGTATAGTTCTTCTGTGTATTCTTGCCACTTCTTCTTAATATCTTCTGCTGCTGTTAGGTCCATACCATTTGTGTCCTTTATTGAGCCCATCTTTGCATGAAATATTCCCTTGGCATCTCTGATTTTCTTGAAGATATCTCTAGTCTCTCCCATTCTGTTCTTTTCCTCTATACACTGAAGAAGGCTTTCTTATCTCTCCTAGCTATTCTTTGGAATTCTGCATTCAGATGGATATATCTTTCTTTTTCTCCTTTGCCTTTTGCTTCTCTTCTTCTCTCAGCTATTCATAAGGCCTCCTCAAACAACCATTTTGCCTTTTTGCATCGCTTCTTCTTGGGGACGGTTTTGATCACCACCTCCTATACAATGTCACTAACTTCCACCCATAGCTCTTCAGGCACTCTGTCAGATCTAATCCCTTGAATCTATTTGTCACTTCCACTATATAGTTTTAAGGGATTTGATTTAGGTCATACCTGAATGATCTAGTGGTTTTCCCTACTTTCTTCAATTTAACTCTGAATTTTGCAAGAAGGAGTTCATGATCTGAGTCACAGTCAGTTCCTGGTCTTGCTTTTGCTGACTGTAGAGAGCATCTCCTTATTGGTTACTTACTTTACATAGTAGCGCATTTGTGTCAATCCCAATCTTCCAATTTATCCTTGCCCCTCGTATCCCCTGGTAACTATAAGACTGTGTTCTATATCTATAACTGTGCTTCTATTTTGTATATAGATTCTTTTCTTTTCTTTTTCTTTTTCTTTTTTTTTTAGATTTCACAATTCCAGGTAATCTTAAGGTACAGTCAGGTTTGGGAACACTAAATTAAAGATTAGGAGGAGGGCAGTGAGCAAAGTAAAAGTGATTTGAAAACTTCATCAGGGTTCATCACTGAAAAAGTCATCAGGGTTCTAACTTCATTGAGACCTGAAAGCCATGTAAATGAGTTGGATTTAATCTAGAGGGCAACTGGAACCACTGATGTTTTAAACAGGGAAGCAACAAAATGCCATTCCCATTTGAAGCTGCCATATGGAGAACTCATTGATCAACAAAGAATGGCAATATTAAGAAGTCAGTTGCAAAGATAATAGTGGTAACATATACAACCAGAGATGGAAGAAAAATAAAAGTATTTGAGAATGTTAGGGGTTAGGAGTATAAAGACTTGGGAAATGATTCTTTGTGAAAGGTACATCAGAAAGAGGAGTCAAGAATAATTCCCCACATTTTTGTCTTGCTTTTGCCACTCATTGAGATAAGTCAACATGGATAATGGAGGAGATTTGAATAGAAATTATTAAATATTGAGCATTTTGGTTAGGAGTACTTGTGGGATATTCAGGTAGAAATATTTGAGAGGCACCAAGCACACAAATTGGGAAGATCCCTTGGAGGAGGACCTGGCAACCCACTCCAGTATTCCTGCTTGGAGAATCCCATGGACAAGGGAGCCTGGTGGGCTACAGTCCATAGGTTTGCAAGAGTTGGACATGACTTAAGGAGCTTAGCACAAGCACACAAGAGTGAAGCCCCTGAGGAGAGCAACCTGCCCTGAGTCTAAGGAGTTAGACGTCCTTTGCAGTAGGTGGGGATCGAAACCGTGTGTTTTCCGGTGGTGTTGCTGGTGATTGGTTGGGTATTTGATTGGTTTTAAGAATTTGCTTTTGGAATAAAAGTAAAACTGAATCATTCCACTGTATACCTGAAAGAAACACAACATTGTAAATCAACTGTACTGCAATAAAAATTAAAACAAAAAGAATTTGCAAAAAAAAAAAAAAAGTAAAAACAAAAAAAAAAAAAAGAATTTGCTTTGTTTGATCAGATTTTATAATTATTTTGGTATTTGCTTGTTTGGTTATTACTGCTATTGGAGAAAAATATTCTAAAAAGGAGAGAGCAGATAGGGTTTATAAAATGCACCTGCTTGTAACTTGTTGCTCTTTTGTCAGTTTCTGTTATTTTTGTTTTCCTTGGAGAGAGAAATAATTCAAGCTTATTTATAGGTTTACTCATGCTTTAAAGTCATCTCCTATATAATACAGGTGAAGTGGTAAATGTTAAAAAAAATAAATTTTTGCGGCAGGAGAAACACGTGGGTCATGAATATATACATTCAGTTTGGTCATGGTGGAAGGCAAGAATAAATTTCAAAATTTAATTTCTGTTCTCCTGGCAAATGCTTCGAGGTAGAAGAGCTTATTGTGCTTTTGGCCACAAAACCGATGTTCACTTTCTATACTGTGGATACCATTAGATATTTTGCAAAAGAATACCATAAATTAGGTTCTGTGCCTGTGGCTGAGAGTTTAGCAGATAACCACCTCTCCTGATGCTTTCTAAAGTGCTCTGAGAAATGCCTGAACAATATTTGAGTAGTTGTGATGATGTGGGCAATTAAAGACTACTACTCTGACAAAAATTTAGTGAGGTGGAAGTAAAACATGTTGAATATTTTACAAAATATTTGTTGAATATTTTGTGTAATCCTAATCACATTAAATACTCTCATTTTACATGTGGGGAAATTGAGTCTAATGAGGGGAAGTCACATGCCTGAGGGTGCAGAGCAGGGATCAAAGAGGGATCTGTCTGGATCCAATGTTCTCATTACAAATTTCCTAAACTGGGAAGAGTGGGTCTAACTTCCAAGCACAAATGAGAATAAAGAACAGTATACAAATGGGATTTAGTTGGCCTCAACTGGGCCAGATGATGGACTGTGGGACACAATAAACTTTTGTTATTTTAGTTAAACTATGTAGGACAGCACTCCCACTGAGAATTTTTCCTCTCCACATACGGTTGTAGACAAAGAGAAGACTTTGCACACAATTACATTAGTACTTGATGTTGTCTAATGTGAATTTGGAAATGGAAAAATTAGATTAAATCAGTAAGTGAGGCCTAGTCACCTACTGGGTGAGACAAAGAAAGTCAGGAGGTAGAAGAAAGGAAGTCAGAGGGTGGGATGGGCTGTCCCTTTCAAGCAGAAACACTGGATTTCTTTAAACCAGTGGACCTCTTGAATTCCCCAAGAGAGGAAACAGTGCTAAAAGGGAAATATAACCCTTCAGATGGAAAGAAAACATATGATTCCAGCACATTTGTTTAGTCTTTCTGCAACTCAGATAAAGCAAAAAGCTCATTAATTTAGAATTGGTGATAATTTGTACAGGGCCTATTCTGAAGTTTACCTTTGCTTTATCTGGCTAAAAGGATTTGGAAAGCAAATTAACAGTGTAAACAGGATGGCAGGCAGCAATATTTAACCTCTTTAAGAGAGCAAACTTTCTCCCAATATCTTTAAGACACAATTTATACATACAGATATGACATGCTAGTTATAGATTATTTTTATCTATTGTGTGTAGCAGGACCCTGATGATTTCTACCTAGGACACTTCACTTAGTTTGACCCAATGTGTGTGTTTCTAAATGAAGTCAATTTGCATTGACTTTATAATCATCATACTTTTAAAATATTGATACTAACTTGGACAGGCTTTGAGTATCAGAATTAGTTCCACTTAATAACCTCTGACTTTGTTTCTATCAAGCAAGAAACACAAGGTTTTAAGCAGCCTGTGGTATAGAACAAAGAGTCGGTATAGAAACCAAAGTTCTTGAGTTCAAGTCAATGTTCTTGTGTTTATTTGAGCTATGTCTCCTTTAGATGGGACTTAATCTTTGTAGAACCATCTTAAATAGGAATAAAGAGAGTTCTGCTGTTAGACTCATAGGGTTAACTCAAAGATGAATTTTGCTAACAGATATGAAAGTTCATGATGAGGCAGTATCAGAATACAAAATAATTCTATTAGGACATTTAGCATTATTAAAGACTAAATGCTGAAGCAAAGAGAAAGACTCTTTCATAAACCTACTTGTTGCTTTTTCCAGGAATTCCATTGTTTGGCCATTTCTTGCTAGCATAAACTCTTCGCTAAAAGTTCACATCTTTGGAGTAGTTAGCTTCATTAAGCTATTATTAATCATTGCAACCTCCATTAAGAGTTCCTAAGGAATTCCCTGTCAGTCCAGTGGGGCTCCACATTCTCACTGCAGAGGCCTCGGGTTTGATCCCTGGTCTGGGAACTAAGATCCCACAAGCTGTGTGTTGTGGGCACAAAAAAGAAGACTTCTTTCAATTAGGGAGTCTAGGTGACTTTGCCTTCCTCCTGCTCCTCTCTTAGGCTCCTTTTCTATATAAAATTGGCCCTCTCTAATTTTGTATGTGTGCTTTGACATACTTCTATGCTCGCACCCAAAGGTGCCTTTATTAATCTCCCTGTATATTTCTGTATCCACACCAATACCATGGATTCCTTTCTTCCTACCTTATGTCTAATTCTTTCCTGTGTCCAAAGTGCTTGGCACACAGTAGGCATTCAACAGAAGCTTAATAAACAAAGAATTGAATAAGTGAGAAAGATGACATATAGAAGGTGAATGGGTAAGAAAGGCACACGATCATGGTTTTAACAACCGCTTAAACCCCATCTGAAGATAAACGCTCCATTTACAGTTGCTGTCACAGAGAAATGTACATTTTCTACCACGTGGTCTCTTGACCACAATTTACTGGATTTATAGTGGTACCAGATCTAAGAGTAGACACGCCCATAGGTTAGCTAGACAACCAGGATGTGCCCACATGACATCCTACTTGGCCTTGGTCGTGGACAAAAGGATAGGAAGTAGCCACTCAATCCAAAGTCAGCTGAATCAAATACCATTACCACCAATATCTAAACACATCTTCTTGATAACACAATCTGATGTTTGTACAAGTATCAGTCATTTAGGAAAGTTGACTTTATCTCCTGCTCAGAAGGAAAACCTAAAGCCATCTTAGTAATCTCGTTCCCTTTGATAGCACTTGTTTTAGACACAGCATGTGTCATAGTTCCAGTAAATGAAATGTGAAGCTGATGTGGGAAATTCTCCTGATGAACTTCTGGGAAAAGTTTCCTCATTCTTAAAAAGCAAAACTTAGTAAGTGTCTTCCTGTACAAGATGTTGCGATGTTTGGTTGAGATGCTTAGACTCAGCTACTACAAAGATCATGAGGGGATAGTCAGCTTTAGAACAGACCTAGCATCCGAAGAGAGCAAAGAAGACTGAAATAAAGAACCCAGACCCTTGGGTCATCAAAGAAATGCTGAATTAAAGGACCTAGGAGAAGTCCTACTGTAGAACCGCATAACTAGAAGGCAGACTTGCCTTGTTGTTTAACCTAATTGAATCAGGGTTTTCTGTTATGGGTAACCAAAGGCACAGTAATGAATACAAACCTCAGTCCATATGCAGAGCAATTATCTATGTGGCTATCTAGTGCAAAATGAGAAACTGACCTTTTAGATTCCTTTTTTATTTTTTCAGAAACTAGAACTTGGGATTACTGAAAGAAGAAAAATGTAAGTTTGGAGCTAAATCCCTAACATTACTAATTAGAGAAAGAATTCAGAATTGCCTTAATGAGTCATGAATAAACTCAACTCTTAAGGAAGTAATAATTGTAAGTAAGCAAAGGTAGCCCGCTGGTGGAAAGAAGACAACAGCACAAAAGGTCAGACAGACATCAAAAGGCTGACTGTGAGCCCCAGAAGGACAGAGTGACGGTGGGAGTATTCAGTTCAGTTCAGTCAGTTCAGTCGTGTCCGACTCTTTGTGACCCCATGAATCATAGCACGCCAGGCCTCCCTGTCCATCACCAACTCCTGGAGTTCACTCAGCCTTACGTCCATTGAGTTGGTGATGCCATGCAGCCATCTCATCCTCTGTCGTCCACTTCTCCTCCTGCTCCCAATCCCTCCCAGCATCAGGGTCTTTTCCAATGAGTCAGCTCTTTCCATGAGGTAGCCAAAGTATTGGAGTTTCAGCTTTAGCACCAGTCCTTCCAGTGAACACTCAGGGCTGATCCCCTTTAGAATGGACTGGTTGGATCTCCTCGCAGTCCAAGGGACTCTCAAGAGTCTTCTCCAACACCACAGTTCAAAAGGATCAACTCTTCAGCTCAGCTTTCTTCACAGTCCAACTCTCACATCCGTACATGACCACTGGAAAAACCATAGCCTTCACTAGATGGACCTTTGTCTCTGCTTTTGAATATGCTATCTAGGTTGGTCATAACTTTCCTTCCAAGGAGTAAGCGTCTTTTAATTTCATGGCTGCAATCACCATCTGCAGTGATTTTGGAGCCCCCAAAAATAAAGTCTGACACTGTTTCCACTGTTTCCCCATCTATTTCCCATGAAGTGATGGGACCGGATGCCATGATCTTCGTTTTCTGAATGTTGAGCTTTAAGCCAACTTTTTCACTCTCCTCTTTCACTTTCATCAAGAGGCTTTTTAGTTCCTCTTCACTTTCTGCCATAAGGGTGGTGTCATCTGCATATCTGAGGTTATTGATATTTCTCCTGGCCATCTTGATTCCAGCTTGTGCTTCTTCCAGCCCAGCGTTTCTCAAGATGTACTGTGCATAGAAGTTCAATAAGCAGGGTGACAATATACAGCCTTGACATACTCCTTTTCCTATTTGGAACCAGTCTGTTGTTCCATGTCCAGTTCTAACTGTTCCTTCCTGATCTGCATATAGGTTTCTCAAGAGGCAGGTCAGGTGGTCTGGTATTCACATTCTTTCAGAATTTTCCATAGTTTATTGTGATCCATACAGTCAAAGGCTTTGGCATAGTCAATAAAGCAGAAATAGATGTTTTCCTGGAACTCTCTTGCTTTTTTGATGATCCAGCAGATGTTGACAATTTTATCTTTGGTTCCTCTGCCTATTTTAAAACCAGCTGGAACATCTTGAAGTTCACAGGTCACGTATTGCTGAAGCCTGGCTTGGAGAATTTTGAGCCTTACTTTACTAGCATGTGAGATGAGTGCAATTGTACGGTAGTTTGATCATTCTTTGGCATTGACTTTCTTTGGGATTGGAATGAAAACTGACCTTTCCCAGTCCTGTGGCCACTGCTGAGTTTTCCAAATTTGCTGGCATACTGAGTGCAGCACTTTCACAGCATCATCTTTTAGGATTTGTAATAGCTCAACTAAAATTCCATCACCTCCAATAGCTTTGTTCATAGTGATGCTTCCTAAGGCCCACTTGACTTTGCATTCCAGGATGTCTGGCTCTAGGTGAGAGATCACACCATCATGATTATCTGGGTCATGAATATCGTTTTTGTGCAGTTCTTCTGTGTATTCTTGCCACCTCTTCTTAATATCTTCTGCTTCTGTTAGGTCCATACCATTTCTGTCCTTTATTGAGCCCCTCTTTGCATGAAATGTTCATGGTGGGAGTATTAAGTCCTATAAAATACGTTGATATTTAATGTCATCCTCCCCCCCCCCATTTCCTGTACATATGAATTCCTTACCTAGAGTTAAACTGGGCCTCATTGGCTTTTTATAATCAAAATAACTGAACAGAAATACTTATCTACTGAGTAAACAGAGTAAAATGGTCTAATGAATGATTCTGAATTTTTTCAATTAATGAATAAAATGGAACCAAACATACAAACAAAAAAAACATACCTACCTGCCATCCCTTTCTCCGTATTGCATCTCTAACTAGTATTATTCACTGTCTGCCTAATATCCCTAGATAAGGAGTGAATTCTCTGCTTTCAAGGACACATTCTACCATTATTGAGTGGTACTGACTGATAAAATGTTCCCTCTCAGGTAAAAATTAAATTGATTCTGTGAATCCCTGTGGTCATCTCCAAACATGTAGATCAGTAGTTATCAAATGAGACTCATCTCTCTCCCACCTCAAAAAACATCCTGCCAGTGGAAAAATTGATTTTAAAAAAAATTAGACATTTTTATCTGTCAGGACTGAGGAGTTGCTGCTGGCATCTGGCAGGTGGAAGAGGAGGATGCGGCTCAATTGCCAGCAATGGACAGAACAGCCTTTCAGAGTAATTATGAATAATTAACCAGCTCCAAATGTCAACAGTGCCAAAGCATGGAAGCCCTGATCTAAAAGGGATCTTATATTGTTGATTTAGTTACTAAGTCATGTCCAACTCTTGAGACTCCATGGACTGTAGTTCACTAGGCTCCTCTGTCTGTGGGATTTTCCCAGGCAAGAATACTGGAGAAGGTTGCCATTTCCTTCTCCAGTGGATCTTCCCAACCCAGGGATCAAACTCGTGTCTTTTGCATTGGAAGGCAGATATTTTTTTACCACTGAGCCACCATGGAAGTCCATAAAGGGCTCTCATATATACCAAATAAATCCCTTCTTTGGAAGAGAAAACAAAAATGAAGACTGTGATTTTGAAGCATTTCTATTAAGCCTTTCATATTTTCCATTAGTACCGAGGCCTGGGTATTAATTAAATGGTCTTGTATACAACACCTGGTCCCCAGGTCCTAAAATACAGTTGACCATTGAACAACATGGATTTGAATTGTGTACATCTACATATATAGTAAATATGTACTATCGTACTACATGATCAGTGGTTTCTTGAATCCAAAGATGGGAGGACTATGGATAGAGAAGGCCAAATGTATAGTTACAAGCAGCTTTGCAACTGGTCAACGAGTTGGTTCTTCATTCCCCTCTGAGTTGTTCAAGCATCAACCATAGTTGGAGGTGAAATAGTCCTTGTTTGGAGAGCAGTGGAGCAAACAGTACTGGGGAAGAGGTGCGTCGGAGACTTAGAGGTACACAGCCCTTCCTTGCTTTGGAGCGAAGGCATCAGCAATGCACAGGGAACTCACCCAATGAGAATGCATGCTGTGGTCTCTGAGTAGATGCTTCACGGCTCTCCTTTGGAAATGCCTGAGTCATATCCTTGGCTTTGTTCCTGCAGTGGACATCTGTTGTTTTTGTCTCCCTTCTCCATTCTTTTTTGGAATAGCATGCAATTTTCCTTTGGGAAAATATTTCTCCCTATAGAGGTATTTCCTAAAATGTCTTAAAGGAGCCATCCGTCAGGGGCTCATATTTCCTTGTCATGTGTTGGCAAGTGTATCAAGCTAGGCCGATCAGTCTTGATCTCCTTGGGATTTAATCTTGAGTGAAGTAATATAAGAATGGGAAATATTTGAAACTGATTTATAATGAGCTGTGATGGTGTCCTAAAGAGACGGCCTGCAATTCCTTCTAGATTCCCAGTTGTTCCTTGTTTCTGATCCAATTGTTCCATTGTTCTCTAAGTCTTACAAATTGCCCCTGCATACTTCTACCCCCACTAGTTTTAGTTTCCTATAGTTAATAAGCCCTTTACAGCAAGAGAATCGGGTACTAGTAGGAAGTCAACACATGCGGATTCTCTGTCTATGGCTGCTCTTCACTGACTGTAACATTCTTGGGAAGGGTACTGTTGCTCTCCGAGTCTGTCTCCTCATGCATAAAATAGAAATAACAGAGTAGGTCATTGCTAAAGGTTCTGCTAGTTCCAAGGTCCCAAACTGCTAGTGTTAAATATTGGATCTTCTTTGACTGGTAAAGGCAAACAAGACCTCAAATACAGCCAGGAGGTGGTGCTCCAGGACCACAATGATCCAACCACTAACAATGTCAAAGTAGTACTGCCCTTGTTGGGGATAAGGGCTTCCAAGAATCCTGCAAGGTCATTTCCACACTGTCTGGTTGATCAGACACGTTTTCCTCCTCTATTGCTAAACACAACTCTGTGTGTGGCAAGCGTGAGAAGTCTTTGCTTCATCTCTGTTGGGATAGATAAACGTTCTTCCCCAAATATTTCCCTATTGGACAGTGGAAATATTCTTTCTCGATATTTGGTGAGTCACAGTGATGGTTGATAGAGATGGGTGGTATAATTATGCATGTATCAGAAATATCAGTAGATAAGCAGTTCCAAATGCCATGGGAGATAAAAACGAATATGGACCTTGCATGCTGGTATCAGCTCTGCCATTTATTTGCCGTGTAAAATTGAGGAAATGACCTTGTATTTTCCTTCAGTTACCTCCTCTGTAAGCAATTACATTGGATGAGATCAGCAGTTCCCAAATTTATGTTTTGTCAGAGAAAAACAGTGGAAAAAATCTTCCCTTAAATAAAGTCATACATGAAATACCCATATATAAATACATCTCAAAACTTTTTACATTACAAGTGGCAGAAATGGAATTCAAACAAGTTTAAAAGTAAAACAAGAGGAAAAAAAAAAATCAAAGCATACCAGACATGACTGGGTCGGGGATCAAAAGCTGTCATCAGAGATCCATTTCTCTACCCGAAATATACCTATAACTACTTGGCTTCATTCTCAGCCAGAACTTCGACGTGTGGTAGCAAGATGGTCCTAGAAGAGAGATGGAGGGAGAACATGCTTCCCCCACCCCTACTCCCTGTCTCTTATGTTCTGAGAAATTCCAGTGAAATGGCACATCTCTGCTGCTAAAGAAGCAAGACTGCATGCTTGCCAGTTCTTTCAGAAAAATACAGAGTTAGAAAGGGAATATTCCACATGGCAGACAAGAAGAAGGAAGGAAAGATATTCAGTATGAAAAATATATGCAAAACTGGGGTTTCTCTCATTGGAGAAGAAGAAAGAACTATAGTTTTACCAGCTTATGGTGGAACAGAAACTGAAAACCATAGGAATAGGGATCTATAACATTTCTTGAGGCTCTGAGGGTCCAGACCGCTAAACTGAGCAAAAGGAGACACAGTTCCTTTCTCACTCTTTGTCATGTTAACTCTGAGGCTTCCTCATTTTCTATGGGCTAGCTATTTATTTAGAAAACAAACTGATAACTTACCATCTTGGCTTTTTCTCATTTTTCAAAATTATTTGTGACCTTGTTTACACGATGAACTTTCTTTGTACATGGTTGAAAATCCAGAAATGATTCTATTATTCAAATAATGTCATTGAAGAACAGATAATTATACAAGCCAGTTACAAAAGTATTAGTATAAAGTGTTAATAATATACCTGTAAAAACCCAATGAAATCACCTTGTCCAGCTCAATCACTTTCTACTGGAGAAGACTGAGATCCCAATGTCATGCAAGATTTTGTCTCCAGATAAAAATTAGAAATTCAGATTGCTATTTCCAAACCCATTGCTGTTGCTGTTGTTCGGTCGCTAAGTCATGTCTGACTCTTTGCAACCTCATGGGCTGCAGCACACCAGGCTTCCCTGTCCCTTACTACCTCCCAGAGTTTGCTCAAGCTCCTGTCCATTGAGTCACTGATGCTATCTACCCATCTCATCCTCTCCCACCTGCTTCTTCTTTGCCTTCTATCTTTCCTAGCATCAGGGTCTTTTCCAGTGAGTCAGTTCTTAGCATCAGGTGGCCAAGAAGCTTCAACCAAATCCATTAGTCCCTGTAACTGTTGCCTTGGTGTGTGTTGTTACCAATGATATCTTTTTCCTAACACAGTTCTGACCATGTCACTTCTGTCCTTAATTATTTAGATGATTTCCATCTTTATTGAATAGTATAAACACTTTAGCATCATGACCCTTTTTGATTCAGGCCCTTGCTTACTTACAGCTTCATTTCTATCACTCCTTGCTTTCCCTTTAAATCCACTGCTCTTCCCTGGCATCTCTCATACATTGTGGTATCTCTGGCTTCTGGTTTCACTCATACAATCTCTCGGTCTAGAATACTATGCTCTCCTGTCTCTCATCTCGTGAAACTCTCCTCCTTCTCCAAGGCTCAGTTCATTTGTTAGTCCCTTCGAAGCATGCTGGGACACATTCTCTTTCTTTAAACTAGTTGTGATACCCCTCTGTTTCTCTTATGGCAATTCTCTTTACGGTTTCTCTTGCTAAATTGAATAGAATTGTCAGTTTATTGACTCAGCACTGTGCATGTCATTTTGAATAAATGAACCATATGATATTGAAGTGAAGTCGCTCAGTTGTGTCTGACTCTTTGCAACCCCATGGACTATAGCCTACCAGGCTTCTCCATCCATGGGATTTTCCAGGCAAGGGTCTTTAGAGTGGGTTGCTATTTGCTTCTCCAGGGGATCTTCCTGACCCAGGAATCGAACCCAGGTTTCCTGCATTGCAGGCAGATGCTTTACCCTCTGAGCCATATGATGTTAGACTTTGTGAGAGAGGAAACTGGGGGCAAAAATGCTTTCCCAGGACCTCTGAAAATACCCTAGAACAGGCTAATGATTCTCTTTCTTAAAAGCCTGAGCAAAACCAGAATCCTCCTCTACAACATAATGTAGCCACTACCACTGAATTGGAGTTGGTTACTAAATGGAAATGTAACTTACCATCCCCATCTTTATCTAAAACAAAAGGCTTTAAAAAGGTATATTTCTTCTAAGATGTCACATTCATTTGATACTGGTTATTGAAGGCTACATCTGGGCTCAAAAACAATCTCTGTGATTTGATAGTCCTGTCTGTCAATGAAGAGGAAGCTATGATAGTGATGTACATTAGTTCACTTGCGGCTCCACCTCAGTTCAATGGCTCTCAATCTTTGAATTCTTTTTTCACATTTGAGGTTTGGTTCACTGCTTGACACACCTTAATCACATCATGGCGATGGCTCACTGTCGGCCATGCTTCCATAGGCATTCTTTACCAAATGAGCCACAGGGAAGCGCCATAGGTACAAGCAGGTCGCAGTTTACATGCACCCCCTACCTCTTACTATAATAGCACCCATTTCTCTTTCTCTGAAAAAAAGTGAAATTAGCCTTTCTGCAACCCAGACCTTCCAATTATCTGATTCTCCACAAAGCATCATCACCGACTCAACGGACATGAGTTTGGGTAAACTCCAGGCGGTGGTGATGGACAGGGAGGCCTGGCATGCTGCAGTCCATGGGGGTTACAAAGAGTCAGACATGACCGAGTGACTGAACTGAACTAAACAAAGCATTATAGTGACTGGGGTTCTCACCTACCCCAGGTATATATGGTACTCAAAGGTAAGAGAAGCTATTTTCCCATCTTTGCATCCAAAGTTCCTCCTTAGGTAAGATAAGCTCAAACTATTTAACTTGTTTCTGTCTTTGCACCAGTACCTTACAAATATGATCCCATTTCATCTTTATGGCAGTTCTATACAGTAAGTATAATTATTCTCATTTTCAGGAAAATGATGCTGGAATCAGATAAAATAACTGATTTACTCAAAACTAAACTGTTTATAAATCCCAAAGTTGGAGTTTGAACCAAGCCATTCTAAATACAATACGGGAACTTCCCTGGTGGTCCTGGGGCTAAGATTCCATGCTCCCAATAGAGGGGTGGGGCCAGGTTCGATCCCTGGCCCGGGTACTAGATCTCACATGTTGCATCTAAGAATTTGCATGCTGTAACTAAAGATTTCATAACTAAGACCAGGTGCAGCAAAATATTTTTTTTTAATACATTTAAGTACAAAATGTATTTATTTTAATTCTGTTAATAAGTATTCTCCAAAAGAATAAATGGACAAATGGATGGATGTTTAGGGTGTAAGACATTTTTCAAATATTCCACCGTGCCCACCTCTGGTGCAATTTATGTATTTGCCCAGAAATTTACATATTTTGGGATCACAGCCTTGTCAGGGCAAATGGGCCTGCGTAACTCAGTAAAGCTATGAACCTCACCTTGCAGGGCCACCCAAGATGGACCAGGCTTAGTGAAGAGTTTTGACAAAATGTGATCCACTGGAGGAGGGATGGCAAATCACTCCAGTATTCTTGCCTTGAGAACCCCATGACAAGGCTGTATATTGTCACCCTGCTTATTATCATGCAAAATGCTGGGTTGAATGAGTCGCAAACTGAAATCAAGATTGCAGGGAGAAATATCAATGACTTTAGATATGCAGATGATACCACCATGCTAATGGCAGAAAGTGAAGAGGAACTAAAGAGCCTCTTGATGAGGGTGAAAGAGGTAAGTGAAAAAGCTGGCTTAAAACTCAACATTCAAAAAATTAAGACCATGGCATCCAGTCCCATTCCTTCATGGCAAATAGAAGAGAAAAAAGTAGAAACAGTGACAGATTTATTTTCTTGGGCTCCAAAATCAGTGCAGATGGTGACTATAGCCATGAAATTAAAAGACACTTGCTCCTTGGAAGAAAAGGTATGACAAACCTAGACATTATTTTAAAAAGCAGAGACATCACTTGGCTGACAAAGGTCCATACAGTCAAAGCTATAGTCTCCCCAGTAGTCACGTATGGACGTGAGAGTTGGACCATAAAGAAGGCTGAGTGCCGAGGAATTGATGCTTTTGAATTGTGGTGCTGGAGAAGACTCTTGAGAGTCCCTTGGACAGCCAGGAGATCAAACCAGTCAATTGTAAAGGAAATCAGTCCTGAATATTCTTTGGAAGCACTGATGCTGAAGCTGAAACTCCAATACTTTGGTCACCTGATGCGAAGAACCAGCTCACTGGAAAGTCTCTGATGTTCAGAAAGATTGAAAGCAAAATGAGAAGGGGGTCAGCAGAGGATGAGATGGTTAGACAGTATCACCGACTCAATGGACATGAATTTGAGCAAACTCTGGGAGATAGCGAAGGACAGGGGAGCTGGCAAGCTGTAGTCCATGGGATCCTAAAGAGTCAGACACAATTTGGTGACTGATCAACAACAAATTACATATTTTTCTACCTTTGTGTTATTGTCAAAGAAATGGCAGATTATAATTTCAGTTGAAAATTTTAAATAGTTTTAATTAGGTTTCTATAACTAGAGACTAAAAGGATTTTGACTAATGTATGTAAAGGAAGTTGGCTGAGTCTGAGTCGAAAGTCATGTCACCAAAGAAAAACTTCTGGAAAAGTGCCATTGCTGATAATCAGTTGATTATCTGGAACCTCAAGTCACAAGGCATGTGTACTCTTCACGGTGTCACAGATTAAATCTCAAAGAAATATTTGAAAATACTTCATCCAGCCTCTCCCAAAGAATTCTGCAAGACTTTGCTTCTATAGGAAGCTTTTAAGTGGTTCCATGGAAAAATGAGTTTCACTACTAAAGGATTTATTGGGATTTTGATTGTTAATACACATCATGAATCATATAGTGTTATGTATGTCAAAGTATCTACTGAACTCTTTTTACCACAGATTCTGTAGTTAATCTTGAAAAGTGATGTCCCGAGGGATGTACTCTGTGGAATTCTGGCATATTTTGAGCTCCCTGTTTTAAAAGTGGGGAATCAGAGGCTCGGAGAATTTGAGTCACTTGCTTGAGGTATATGGGAGCAGAACTTGAGGGTTATTTCTCAGTTTTTATTCCAAAGTTCTATTTTTCTCCATTGGGCTGAAATGTGGTAACTATTAAATCAAATAAAAAAGAAGGTCATTACATAGGCTTAAGTGGCTTTCATGTTGTGAGAGTCTATATAAACAAACCAAAATCTAAGGCTATAAATGCCTCAAGTTTAGGAAATAAAATGCTAAGGACAATAGTCACAAATAGTGAACCAGATTCTACTGCTGCTGCTGCTGCTAAGTCACTTCAGTCGTGTCCGACTCTGTGCGACCCCCTAGACGGCAGCCCACCAGGCTCCCCAGTCCCTGGGATTCTCTAGGGAAGAACACTGGAGTGGGTTGCCATTTCCTTCTCCAATGCATGAAAGTGAAAAGTGAAGCTATAGCCAATTAATAATTGCTTTACTTCACTTCTGCCTCTTCTCTATAAATGCCTCTCCCCTACACTTCTTGGTGGTGCATTCCTGGCTACTTCTGATTTAGATATGCCCAATTTCATTTGTTCAGAATTCAGTTCAGTTCAGTTCAGTCGCTCAGTCATGTCCGACTCTTTGCGACCCCATGAATCACAGCACGCCAGGCCTCCCTGTCCATCACCAACTCCCAGAGTTCACTCAAACTCATGTCCATTGAGTCGGTGATGCCATCCAGCCATCTCATCCTCTGTCGTCCCCTTCTCCTCCTGCCCCCAATCCCTCTCAGCATCAGAGTCTTTTCCAATGAGTCAACTCTTCGCATGAGGTGGCCAAAGTAGTGGAGTTTCAGCTTTAGCATCATTCCTTCCAAAGAAATCCCAGGGTTGATCTCCTTCAGAATGGACTGGTTGCATCTCCTTGCAGTCCAAGGGACTCTCAAGAGTCTTCTCCAACACCACAGTTCAAAAGCATCAATTCCTCAGCGCTCAGCTTTCTTCACAGTCCAGCTCTCACATCCATACATGACTACTGCAAAAACCATAGCCTTGACTAGATGGACCTTTGTTGGCAAAGTAATGTCTCTGCTTTTGAATATGCTATCTAGGTTGGTCATAACTTTCCTTCCAAGGAGTAAGCATCTTTTACTTTCATGGCTGCAGTCTGACACTCTTTCCACTGTTTCCCCATCTATTTCCCATGAAGTGATAGGACCAGATGCCATGATCTTTGTTTTCTGAATGTTGAACTTTAAGCCAACTTTTTCACTCTCCTCTTTCACTTTCAAGAGGCTTTTTAGTTCCTCTTCACTTTCCACCATAAAGGTGGTATCATCTGCATATCTGAGGTTACTGATATTTCTCCTGGCCATTTTGATTCCAGCTTGACTTTTGCTCAAATAAACTCTTAAAAATTATAAAAATTGTAATAGGTACCAGCTTATCTTTGAACAGTCTAGGGAAGCTATGACAAACCTAGACAGTGTATTAAAAAGCAGAGTTACCACTTTGCCAACAAAGGTCCGTATAGTCAAAGCTATGATTTTTCTGGTAATCATGTACAGATGTGAGTGTTGGACCATAAAGAAGGCTGAGCACCAAAGAATTGATGCTTTTGAACTGTGGTGTTGGAGAAGACTCTTGAGAGTCCCTTGGACTGCAAGGAGATCCAACCCATCAATGCTAAAGGAAATCAACCCTGAATATTCATTGGAAGGACTGATGCTGAAGCTGAAGCTCCAATACTTTGGCCACCTGATGCAAACAGCTGACTCACTGGAAAAGATC
Source organism: Ovis aries (assembly GCF_016772045.2). Classification (NCBI taxonomy): domain Eukaryota; kingdom Metazoa; phylum Chordata; class Mammalia; order Artiodactyla; family Bovidae; genus Ovis; species Ovis aries. The sequence goes on along the minus strand of NC_056055.1, from coordinate 8,051,245 downwards.
CTGATACTGGGAAAGACAGAAGGCAGGAGGAGAAGGGGACCACAGAGGATGAGATGGTTGGATGGCATCACCAACTCAATGGGCATGAGTTTGAGCAAGCTCCAGGATATGGTGAAGGACAGGGATGACTGGCGTGCTGCAGTCCATGGGGTTGCAAAGAGACAAGATTGAGTGACTGAACAACAAAAGCAAGGGACAGAAAAGGGATCAAGAGCCCCAAGGAGCAACAAGCAACAAGGTGCAGGTACCTGTTGAGCTTCTTGAACTCACTGTTTCCTCAGTGCCTCCGGAGGAGGTGGATAAGTTTTTCTCAGATCCTGGATGCTAGACCCAAGGCTTTTCTGTCATAAGGTTTCAGATTTTATTTGTGAACTTTTTATTTTTGGGGAACTGGATCCAGAAAGCACTGGAGTTGAACTGGGTGAACCTTAAAAACCAGAGTGGGTCTAGGGTCAGACTAGGTTAAACTTAGGAACTGGACTAGATCAGACTTAAATTTGAGCGGGTTCAGTGTAGAGGCTTAGGTGAATAAAATTTTTTCTTACAGGTAACCTTACGTGTGGTATACTTACCAAAGATACTCAAATTACAGTGGCCATAGTAAAGAACTTTTAATCATCTTAGATAAGCTTATTCATTTACAAGTTGCCCTAGAGAAAGAAGTGTCTCAGCAAGGCACTCACTGTAGAGTAGAGAAAAAAAAAATGTTTCCTCCCCTACAGTTTCTGGTGACCAGAGTGGGAGCCTCTGGAATACCCTACTTGCTCTGGAGTCTGCAGAAGGCATCCTAGAACACTTGGCAGAAGCTGGAAAAAAATTCATATCAAAGCCATGGCTGGTGGAGAGAGGAAGGAAGAATTTCACATTGGCAGAAGAAAAAGTCATACATCCTTTTTCTTTCAGGGACAGCTACTGCTTTCTTGTTTGTGACCTGAGAATTTGGCAACTGTCATTGATGGCCCTTGAAGTATTACCAAACCAGAAATATGGTTGTACCTCATGCTTGCTTGCTTACTAAGTTGCTTCAGTCTTAATAGATTCTGTGTGACCCTATGGACTGCAGCTTGCCAGGCTCCTCTGTCCATAGGGATTCTCCAGACAAGAATATGGTAGTGGGTTGCCACACCTGCCTCCAGGGGATCTTTCAGACCCAGGGATCCAACCTGTGTCTCTTATATCTGACCTGCATTGGCAGGCAGGTTCTTTACCACTAGCGCCATCTACGGCTAAATATGGCTGGCTTGTACATGTGGTTTGGTATGTCCTTAAGGTGTGCCTACTTAAAAATATTTTCCAAAGCATCGTTGTTAACCTAAGAATGGGGAGGATCAAGCTGACTAAAGCGGCAATAGATTTATTTAAGTTTCCAAAGAGTGAATCTTAATACCAGAAGTACACTGGTACAAAATCAAAATTAGATTTTCCCTGTTAAAATGATACAGTGTTTTTAAACTATTGGTTTTCTCCTGACAGGAGATTATGAAAGGTTTTGGATAATCAACACTGAATATTCATTGGAAGGACTGATGCTGAAGCTGAAGCTCCAATATTTTGGCCGTCTGATGTGAAGAACTGAGTCACTGAAAAAGACCCTGATGCTGGGAAAGGTTGAGAGCAAGAGGAAACGGGGGAGACATAGGATGAGATGGTTGGATGGCATCACTGACTAAATGGATATGAGTTTGACCAAACTCTGGATGATCAAGAAGGACAGGGAAGCCTGGCGTGCTGCAGTTCATGGGGACTCGAAGAGTTGGACACAACTTAGCTATTAAAGAACAGCAATAACCTATAAAGTCAAGATTCTTTGTCTTATCAAAATGATGTATTATACTTCATGTTGTCTTTATCAGGTCTTTGGTTACCTAAGAAAGCCCAGTCTTCTCAATATTAAAAGGTAAGCTTCATTCACAATTATGCAACCTTACATATTTGCCTAAAACATCTTCTATTTTCATAGTTATGTATGTAGCTAAATATTGTTTCTACAATGGCTGCGCAGGCCCAGGAGGGCCTAGAGGAGCTATTCCACATTCAAGGTCAGGAGGGGCGGCGGTGAGGAGATACCCCTCATCCAAGGTAAGGAGCAGCAGCTGCACTTTGCTGGAGCAGCTGTGAAGAGATAGATACCCCACGTCCAAGGTAAGAGAAACCCAAGTAAGACGGTAGGTGTTGCAAGAGAGTGTCAGAGGGCAGACACACTGAAACCATAATCACAGAAAACTAGTCAATCTAATCACACTAGGACCATAGCCTTGTATAACTGAAACTAAGCCAGGCCTGTGAGGCCACCCAAGATGGGCAGGTCATGATGGAGAGGTCTGACAGAATGTGGTCCACTGGAGAAGGGAATGGCAAACCACTTCAGTATTCTTGCCTTGAGAACCCCATGAAGAGTATGAAAAGGAAACATGATAGGATACTGAAAGAGGAACTCCCCAGCTCAGTAGGTGCCCAATATGCTACTGGAGATCAGTGGAAAAATAACTCCAGAAAGAATGAAGGGATGGAGCCAAAGCAAAACAATACCCAGCTGTGGATGTGACTGGTGATAGAAGCAAAGTCTGATGCTGTAAAGAGCAATATTGCATAGGAACCTGGAATGTCAGGTCCATGAATCAAGGCAAATTGGAAGTGGTCAAACAGGAGATGGCAAGAGTGAATGTCAATATTCTAGGAATCAGGAAACTAAAATGGACTGGCATGGGTGAATTTAACTCAGATGACCATTATATCTACTACTGTGGGCAGGAATCCCTCAGAAGAAATGGAGTAGCCATCATGGTCAACAAAAGAGTCCAAAATGCAGTACTAATTGCAATCTCAAAAATGACAGACTGATCTCTGTTCGTTTACAAGGCATACCATTCAATATCACAGTAATCCAAGTCTATGTCCCAACCAGTAATGCTGAAGAAACTGAAGGTGAACGGTTCTATGAAGACCTATAAGACCTTTTAGAACTAACACCCCAAAAAGATGTCCTTTTCATTATAGGGGACTGGAATGCAAAAGTAGGAAGTCAAGAAACACCTAGAGTAACAGGCAAATTTGGCCTTGGAATGTGGGATGAAGCAGGGCAAAAACTAATAAAGTTTTGCCAAGAAAATGCACTGGTCATAGCAAACACTCTTTTCCAACAACACAAGAGAAGATTCTACACATGGACATCACCAGATGGTCAACACCGAAATCAGGCTGATTATATTCTTTGCAGCCAAAGATGGAGAAGCTCTATACAGTCAACAAAAACAAGAGCAGGAGCTGACTGTGGCTCAGATCATGAACTCCTAATTGCCAAACTCAGACTTAAATTGAAGAAAGTAGGGAAAACCACTAGACCATTCAGGTATGACCTAAATCAAATCCCTTATGATTATACAGTGGAAGTGAGAAATAGATTTAAGGGACTAGATTAGATAGATAGAGTGCCTGATGAACTATGGACTCAGGTTCATGACATTGTACAGGAGACAGGGATCAAGACCATCCCCATGGAAAAGAAATGCAAAAAAGCAAAATGGCTGTCTGGGGAGACCTTACAAAAGCTGCAAAAACAAGAGAAGTGAAAAGCAAAGGAGAAAAGGGAAGCTATAAGCATCTGAATGCAGAGTTCCAAAGAAAAGCAAGAAGAGATAAGAAAGCCTTCCTCAGAGATCAATGCAAAGAAATAGAGGAAAACAACAGAATGGGAAAGACTAGAGATCTCTTCAACAATATTAGACACCAAAGGAACAATTCATGCCAAGAAGGGCTCAAAAAAGGACAGAAATGGTATGGACCTAACAGAAGCAGAAGATATTAAGAAGAGGTGGCAAGAATACACAGAACTGTACAAAAAAAGATCTTCACGACCCAGATAATCACGATGGTGTGATCACTCACCTAGAGCCAGACATCCTGGAATGTGAAGTCAAGCGGGCCTTAGAAAGCATCACTACGAACAAAGCTAGTGGAGGTGATGGAATTCCAGTGGAGCTGTTTCAAATCCTGAAAGATGATGCTGTGAAAGTGCTGCACTCAATATGCCAGCAAATTTGGAAAACGCAGCAGTGGCCACAGGACTGGAAAAGGTCAGTTTTCATTCCAATCCCAAAGAAAGGCAATGCCAAAGAATGTTCAAACTACCACACAATTGTGCTCATCTCACACGCTAGTAAAGTAATGCTCACAATTCTCCAAGCCAGGCTTCAGCAATATGTGAACTGTGAAATTCCAGATGTTCAAGCTGGTTTTAGAAAAGGCAGAGGAACCAGAGATCAAATTGCCAACATCCGCTGGATCATGGAAAAAGCAAGAGAGTTCCAGAAAACATCTATTTCTGCTTTCTTGACTATGCCAAAGCCTTTAACTGTGTGGATCACAATAAACTGTGGAAAATTCTGAAAGAGATGGGAATTCCAGACCACCTGACCTGCCTCTTGAGAAATTTGTATGCAGGTCAGGAAGCAACAGCTAGAACTAGACATGGAAAAACAGACTGGTTTCAAATAGGAAAAGGAGTACGTCAAGGCTGTATATTGTCACCCTGCTTATTTAACTTATATGCAGAGTACATCATGAGAAACCCTGGGCTGGAAGAAGCACAAGCTGGAATCAAAATTGCCGGGAGACATATCAATAACCTCAGATATGCAGATGACACCACCCTTATGGCAGAAAGTGAAGAGGAACTAAAAAGCCTCTTGATGAAAGTGAAAGAGGAGAGTGAAAAAGTTGGCTTAAAGCTCAACATTCAGAAAACGAAGATCATGGCATCCAGTCCCAATTCTTAATGGGAAATAGATGGGGAAACAGTGGAAACAGTGTCAGACTTTATTTTGGGGGGCTCCAAAATCATTGCAAACGGTGACTGCAGCCATGAAATTAAAAGACGCTTACTCCTTAGAAGGAAAGTTATGACCAACCTAGACAGCATATTGAAAAGCAGAGACATTACTTTGCCAACAAAGGTCTGTCTAGTCAAGGCTATGGTTTTTCCAGTGGTCATGTATGGATGTGAGATTTGGACTGTGAAGAAAGCTGAGCGCCGAAGAATTGATGGTTTTGAATTGTGGTGTTGGAGAAGACTCTTGAGAGCCCCTTGGACTGCAAGGAGATCCAACCAGTCCATTCTGAAGGAGATCAGCCCTGGGATTTCTTTGGAAGGAATGATGCTAAAGCTGAAACTCCAGTACTTTGGCCACCTCAAGCAAACAGTTGACTCATTGGAAAAGATTTGATGCTGAGAGGGATTGGGGGCAGGAGGAGAAGGGGACGACAGAGGATGAGATGGCTGGATGGCATCACTGACTCGATGGATGTGAGTCTGAGTGGACTCTGGGTGTTGGTGATGGACCAGGAGGCTTGGCGTGCTGTGATTCAGGGGGTCGCAAAGAGTTGGACACTACTGAGTGACTGAACTGAACTGAAACATTGTTTCATAATTATCTGAGGTTTTACTTATCCAAATGTTCAAACTTTTTAACATTTGACAACTTCCCCAAATCAAATTCTAAAAGGAGATTTCTTTTTAACGTCAAAATAACTGAGATTTCCCAGAGAGCTCCTGAAAAATCTCAAGTGTTCTGTCTCTCACCTTATAGAAGAGAAATATTCAAATAATTAGGTTTATTAAGAATGTTAAAATTACAAGGGAAACATTGTTAAATAAGAAATGATCATTAATTTTCTTGAGTTATACGTGCATAGATGTATGTTACTAATATAAGTGTTCTAGAAATTTTTTCAAGCTTCTAGAAATTTGTCAGTACTATCATTGTCCAATTATTACCCTAAATTTTCATATGTCATGAAAATAAGTACATTTTCTTATCAAATGAACTCTCATCAGATCTTTAACCATGAGCTTTTTAAAGTCTTTTGTCATTTATAGACAGTTACTATTTCGCTCTGATACTTTTTCCAAGGGGCTTCATCTTCAGAGAGATTCTTGGAAAGGACTCTGACAAGTACCCTAAAATATAGGTTTCTCACAACTTTAAGATCATACAACTGAACTGCCTAGTAATTACCAGAAGTAATGAAAAACTGGATTGAAGCAGAATAAGAATTAAAAATGAGTTAAATTTAAATTTGGGGGGATTGAATAAATTTATGAGGATGAGTCTAATTTTTTCATCACTTTTTTTTTGAAATGTTGCTGGTTCCTTAAGGTTTTATTTTTCCAGATTTAAGGAAAGCTTTTTCTCTTCAGCTATTTGTGATTTACAATAATTTTGTAAAGTATATATAGCTCCATAAATATAATTGAAATATTTACTTATTCTCCCTACCTGATCCTTCCAGAATTCAGAAATTTATTAAGTTCTTATTCCGTGGCAATATAGTTATTCACATAAGTTCAATAGGAATATATAACAAGACACAACTGGAAACACTGGTTACATTGGACTGGGATATTGAAGAAGGTAACGGCAACCCACTCCAGTGTCCTTGCCTGGAGGATCCCAGGGACAGGAGAGCCTGGTTGGAGGCCATCTGTGGGGTTGCACAGAGTCGGACACGACTGAAGCGACTTAGCAGGAGCAGCAGGACTGGGATATCATGCTTGAGAATGTGTATAAGATCATATAAGATGCGCGGTGTGGTCAACCGAAGCACACGCTGAAGAAAGTCGGCGGCTGCTGAGGGCTGATCGAGTCTGATCTCTCCTACTGAAGAGCGTGGCGTGGGAGCCTGGTGTGGGACTCACACACATACCTCAGAATGCCGGGTCTAAGTTGTAGATTTTATCAACACAAATTTCCTGAGGTAGAAGATGTAGTGATGGTGAATGTAAGGTCCATTGCTGAAATGGGCGCTTATGTCAGCTTACTGGAATACAACAACATCGAAGGCATGATTCTTCTGAGTGAGTTGTCAAGAAGGCGTATCCGTTCTATAAACAAACTCATCCGAATTGGCAGGAATGAATGTGTGGTTGTTATTAGAGTGGACAAAGAAAAAGGATACATTGATTTGTCAAAAAGAAGAGTTTCACCAGAGGAAGCAATCAAATGTGAAGATAAATTTACCAAATCCAAAACTGTTTACAGCATTCTTCGTCATGTTGCTGAGGTCTTAGAATACACCAAGGATGAGCAGCTGGAAAGCCTGTTCCAGAGGACTGCCTGGGTCTTCGATGACAAGTACAAGAGACCCGGATATGGTGCCTATGATGCATTTAAGCACGCAGTCTCAGACCCATCTATTTTGGATAGCTTAGATTTGAATGAAGATGAACGGGAAGTACTCATTAACAATATTAATAGGCGTTTGACCCCACAGGCTGTCAAAATTCGAGCAGATATTGAAGTGGCTTGTTACGGCTATGAAGGCATTGATGCCGTAAAAGAAGCTCTGAGAGCGGGTTTGAATTGTTCTACAGAAACCATGCCTATCAAGATTAATCTAATAGCTCCTCCTCGGTATGTAATGACTACAACCACCCTGGAGAGAACAGAAGGCCTCTCTGTCCTCAATCAAGCTATGGCTGTTATAAAAGAAAAAATTGAGGAAAAGAGGGGCGTCTTCAATGTTCAAATGGAGCCCAAAGTGGTCACAGATACAGATGAGACCGAACTTGCAAGGCAGCTGGAGAGGCTTGAGAGAGAAAATGCAGAAGTGGATGGAGATGATGATGCAGAAGAAATGGAAGCCAAAGCTGAAGATTAACTTTGTGGGAAACAGAGTCCAGTTTAAGGAACACAAAGCAGCCTTCCTGGCTGTAAACCCTAGACTTAAAAGTTTTCCAGTATTGAAAACGTCAAAGCTGAATATTTTTTAAGTATTTAAATGTTCCAACAGACCAAAATAAGAAATGCCCTCCTAAATGTTAGCTGTTTTCACACAGGAGCTCCAACACCTTGAGCATTTTTTAAGGGAGTGGCCTGATTTCACTAGAGACAGATCTTCAAGACGAGACATAAATTGGGCTTATGATTTCCATTTCTGATATCTCCAGATTGGCACCCCTTTGTAGTTTAGTGCCTCCATGAGATTTACCAGAGGCACTCAAAGCAAATAGTTCCAACCTTTCTATATAAAATGTATCAAGCAAACATTAAATAAATTTCTGGGATATTTAAAAAAAAAAAAAAAGATCATATAAGACCAGTCTTAAGGAACTAAGATCGACTCTATACAGCCAGTAAAAGTCCCTTGGAAAAACTGGCCTGGTATCTTATTTACATCGTTCTCAGTAGTCTTACCAGGTGAGTAAGGAAGGTCACTTTCTGGCATGCCTGGAACCTCAGGAAATCCTGGGAGCCTGAAGAAGAGAGGATTTTACCCAACTCTATCGGGATTCCAGGCAAACTCTCATGGTACACTCTTGGCTTGGTTTCTAGTCTGCAGAGGCTTTTAAAATCTAATTTAAGATTATGATAAGTTCATAATCTTTAACTTATAAAAAGTTCCAGCAAAGCAAATTTTAAAAGAGCCTGTATTGTTAATCACTATTCTTGTTTCACTTACATAAAAAATCAGGCCAAATTTAATAAAACTAGATTTTTTTTCTTGCTAAAAAATTACTCACTGTGATTATTTTTGATAGAAATGAGAGTGATTGTAGAGGAAAAAATACATTTCGGTAGAAAATTATGATACAATCTTGTGGATCAGATTATAGTTCTGATCATTGCCTTTGAGGCTTTGTACATATCTGAAAACCAAATTGAATCCTGAATTCTTCTGGTTTCCTCAAACATCTAGCTACAACTCTCCAAACTAATGTTTCCAATTTCCCCCAAACCTTCTGATTTGGAACTACTAAAAGCAAACTTCTTTTGAACCTACTTGGAAGGGATTATACCAGATCCTTCTCACTACCGAGATGGAATCCAAACTCCAGAAATTTTATAACTGAGTACACATCCCCCAATCAAAAAGGGCTCCTCTAGACTCTTAGAACCGCCCACAAGCTGGACATTAAAATTAAAGTTGACTAAGGAGGTTCTTTCCCCAAAGTTTTTATCACCTTGCAGTGGACAGCTCTCCCAGGATTGTAGATCAATATCTTTATCTCAAACATGAAAACTTGATTCCTTTTGCCTCTTTGCCACTTGCTTTTTCTTTCTGTCAGTGCATAAGAAGACGATGCTTTTTAACTTTGGCAACTACAGCTGAATCTACTGCTAAGGTCATTGCTGTACAATACAAGTCCCTAAATTTTCTGGCTTAGGCAGTTTTAGATAATAGAATTGCTTTAGTTTATTTTTATTGGCTGAACAAGGAAGAGTATGAGGCATAGCAAATACTTTCTGCTGCACCTAGATCAGCATCTGTGGTATCCTAGCAAGTACAAGAAATTAATCATCTACTCAGGTAATACAGGATGACATGACTTCAGGTATATCCTTTGTTTGACACCAACCGGTATGATCACTGTAGTCCCTGGCTAAGGAGTATACCTCCATCTCGAGGTATTACCCTGCTAATAGTTACCACTGCAGTCTCCCTGGTGCGCTACATTATCTGAAGTGTATTAAATTTATGATCACAGCCACACAAGTGCACAGTGATCTCACTGTGCACGGAGAAACCAAAACAAAACGATTCATAACAGCAGAAGCTCTTCCAGCGATCTGACATTACAACCTACGGAGTTCACCTTGAGACACTAGCAACCTGACTCTGATAGGGACAGAGTGGCGCTAACACCAAATTTAGGGTCAATCTCTCATGTATAAGAGGACGACCCAAAGAGGGGAATGGTTAGCTTAAGTAAACAAGGGGGCCATTAGAATGATGTGGCTTAGTGCTGTGATGACATATGTAACCAAACTAAAACCTAAGCATGTAAATAGGTCAATAAGAAGTCAAAACACTAGGGACAACCATTCACAGCCAACTGGGTTCGAGCTATAGCCAACTGATATTTGCTTTACTTTGCAAATCAAACCAGAAGTGGTTTGTAAAGTATATATAGCTCCATAAATATAATTGAAATATTTACTTATTCTCCCTACCTGATCCCTACCTGGAATGCGGGAGACCTGGGTTCAGTCCCTGGGTTGGGAAGATCCACTGGAGAAGGAAATGGCAACCCACTCCAGTACTCTTGCCTGGAGAATCCCACGGAGGGAGAAGCCTGGTAGGCTACAGCCCATGGGGTCACAAAGAGTTGGACGTGACTGAGCGACTTCACTTCACTTCACTTTTCTCTGTAAGTGTTCCTAACCACTTCTGGTTTGATTTGAATTGCTTTTTGCTCAAATAGACTCTTAAATATTGTAATATGGCTCAATTTATCATTCAACAACACACAGCGCAGGATTATATGTATATGTTTTCCCTGCTACTTTAAGTTCCTTGAGTCCTCTTTATTTATTCTCTCTACCCCTAGTCCATTCTGAAAGACTCTGCAACTATGGAACAACAGAAAGGTAGGCTCAGATTGAGTTGACATACTCCAGGCCTTGGGGAGCATCCTGTCAGAACACCAGTAACAGATTTCCCCATGGTTGGAAATGTCATTGTGCCATTATTAAGAAGTACACAAAATCAGTACTCTTTCATTATCAAAGGTCTTCTAAGACAAATTTCTCTCTGGAGCTCATTCTGATACTTCATAGATTATCATCTTCCACATACTTTTGGGGAAAACTTCCACTGCACTAAATCAACTTCCAAAACCTCCATCCTTCTCCATGGAAACACACGCTTTTGAGTACCTACGTTTGTTTTCCAGACAACCTAAGTGCTTTGGATACATTCTCCTTGACCAACTTGGAGTTCTGGTCTTATGTGAAAACATTCCACTCTTTCATGTTTTCCAGACAGTGTCTAATTGGAATGGAAACTAGCACAGAATTGGGTGTTTGGTGAAGGAAATGACATGTGGCCCTCTGAGAACTAAGCGGTGATGTCACTCACTAAGGTGAAGACTCCGTTGCATGATGCCTTTATGACCAGGGATTAGTGAGGTGTGGTGGACAGAGCACTGGACTGGGAGTCAGCGGGCCCTCCTGGGGTAGCTGCTAGCTTTCTGTCTGACCCTGCATGCATCCCTTCCCACCAGCTTAGTGCGACTCCTTATCCATACTGTAAGCCCTCCCCACCCGAGTCTTGTTTTCACTAAGCTAGATCTATCAACGTAGGAAGTCTTGGTGGAGGGGCTAAGGGATATATAATTGGCGAGGGAATGGCAAAGAGTCAGCTTTCTGCCCAATTGCTAGATGAACAGTAAAGCTCTGTGGGATAAACAGAGGAGGAATCACTGGATTCTGCTTGGTTGGTTCATTCATTCAGGAAAATACTTTATGGGGAAGATGAACTAACCTGATTAAAATGTTAGGAGATTCTCCTGGCTTCTGTGTAGACAATGGATCATAGGGGACATTAGAGGAAGTGGAAGGGGCAGTTAGGACACTAATCAAATATAGGGATACCTTGTTTTATTGTACTTCACTCCACTGTGCTTTGTAAAAATAAATTTGGAAGCTGTGCTTGTTACAAATTGAAAGTCTGTGTAACCCTGCATCAAACAGCTCTATGGCTGCCATTTTCCTGTTTGCCCACTTCGTGTCTTTGGGTCACATTTCTGGCAATTCTTGCAATATTTCAAACTTTTTCATTATTATTATATTCATTATAGTCATTTGTGATCAGTGATGTGATCAGTCATTTGTGATCTTTGATGCTACTATTGCAAAAAAAAAAAAAGCCATAAAAAATGAAGTAATGCCATTTGCAGCAATACGGTTGGACGTAGAGATTATCACACTAAATGAAATGTTAAAAAGAAATAAATACCATATGATGTTACTTATATGTGGAATCTAAAATATGACAGTGAACTTATCTATGAAACAGAAACAGACTCACAGACAGAGGAAACAGACCTGTGGTTGCCTAGGGGATGGGGGAGAAGGAGAGGGATGAACTGGGAGTTTGGGATTAACAGATACAAACTATTTTACATAGAATGGATAAACAACAAGGTCCTACGGTATAGCACATGGAACCATATTCAACATCCTGTGATCAACCACACTGGAAAAGACTATGAAAAAGAATATATATGTATATAGAACCACTTTTCTATATACCAGAAACTAGTAAACTTTGTAAATCAACTATATTTCAACTAAAAATAAACAAAAGATTGCAGCTAAGAGCAGTTTGCTTAAGGATAATGAGAGAGCCTACAGTTTATTTCATTTTTCCTCAAATTAAATAAAAAGTCTCCCTCTTTTTCTTTCTTTTTTTTTCTTTTTAATACCATTGAATTCATTAGTGTCTGTCTTCTCCCAAGTCTAGCAGCCTCATCCAGCATAATTCAGTTCAGACTTCAGTGTCACTACCTGAGAGAGCAGGATAGATTAAAAGCAATTTAGAGAGTTTGAGTTTATTTCTGAACTTTTCCTTTTCACATCAGTTCCAAAAATAAGCTGTGATGTCCATCTTTTAGACTCTGCCCAGTGGAAAATGTTCTTACAACATAAACATCCAGGAAACCTCTAGCCCCATGTTGCTTTAGGTTTTATTATTTCAGGGTGTTCCCACAAGCCTCTTCTTCTATAAGCAGAGTTGTCACTCTCTTTGTTCTCTCTGGCTTTGCCACTTTCTCCTGAGTTCATCAGCTCTCTTTCTTAATCCTACTCTCATGATTGCCCTAGCAGTCTAGAAGACTCTGACATGGTCTAGCTTGACATTTTCACTTTAGGGGTGATGCATCATTTTTCCATTGCTGTTGTAACATGTTACTATAACCTTAGTGTCTTAAAACAACCAAAATGTATCATCTCACAGTCCACAGTTTAGGCATTTGGTTTGATTCTCCCAGGACTCAAATCAAGATGTTGAAAGCCTTTGTTCCTTTGTGGATAGCGTAGGGGAGAATCAATTGTCTAACGTGGTAACAGAACTTAGATCACTATCTCCTTGCTGGAGATCTCTCTTAGGCTCAGAAAAAGCATCAAGGGCTCAAATCTTACTCACCTTGCATCACTCTTGCCCACTCTTCTGCCTTCCTCCTTTTTTCCCAATGGCCTATCTGGAGTAATCTCCCTACTTTAAGGCCTTTTAACTTTGATCGCATTAGTAAGGTCTCTTTTGCCACATCACCTTGCGGCATATTGAGATGTTCTGAGTAGGGGCTGGACATCTCTGGGGGACATTAATCTGCCTACCACAGCTGAAAAAACGGAGGCCCCAAAGATCAGCACACCTTGCTCATAATCAGTAAATTACAGTTTAAATGTGAATCCAGGTGTGAGATTTCTAGGGGCTTCCCAGGTAAGTGGTAAAGAATCCATCTGCCAACTCAGGAGCTGCAGGAGATGTGAGGAAGATCCCCTGGAGGAGGAAATGGCAAACTTCTTCAGTATTCTTGCTAGGGAAATCCCATGGACAGAGGAACCTGGTGGGCCACTGTCCATGAGGGTTGCAAAGAGTCGAACACAACTGAAGTTGACTGAGCACATGGGATTTCTAACTTAGAATTCTTTCCAATATATAAAAATACATGCAGCTCAAGTGTGAATTCAGGTCTCTCCTAAGAGCTGAATGATGTTTCGGGACTAATACAACCTCTAAGATAAGACACACACGTGTTTAGAAGCTTATTCCTCCACTCACCAGCCATTTGTGTGAAAGTGAAAGTGTTAGTCCCTCAGTCACGTCTGACTCTTTGCATCCCCATGGACTGTAGCCCACCAGGCTCCTTTGTTGATGGAATTCTCCAGGCAAGGATACTGGAGTGGGTTGTCATTCGCTTCTCCAGGAGATTTTCCTGATCCAGGGGTTGAACCCCGGGCTCCTGCACCGTCGGCAGGTTCTTTGCTATCTGAGCCACCAGGGAAGTCCTGCACTCGCCACTTGACATTGAGCAATTCAGGTTGCATATCTGAGCCACAATTTTCTCATCTATAAAATGAAAGGAGAGGACCCATGTAGCAGGGATTTAGGGAGCATTTAATAAGCTATTTCTTGAGCACTTAGCACAGGGTTTATATTTTTTTAAAAATCACTGAAAGAGCTAATTTGAGTTCCTACACTTCATCAATAAGAAAACAGACCCAGAGAGGAGAAGCAATTGCGCGAGGTCACACAGTGGGTTAGTGGCAAACCCCAAGCCAGATTACACAATGGCATGAGAATTCGGAGGGAGAGTAATTACAAGAACGAAATTCCACACCTGCTTTCGACAACATTCCTCAAGCAGCCCAGAGGCTGAGCCTCAATTTCCTTCCACCAGGGTATCCCACAGGAATTAGAGGTTGAAAGGCAGGCATGCTGGATTCATCTGATGTGACAACTTTGGTCTTCCCCGGCATTTTCAGTTTCCACATTCCTCTATGAACCTCTGCCCTACAACCCAATCGATGTCAGCTCACTTAGCGCTAAATGCTTCCTGTGCACCGAGCCATTTTGCATTAGCTTAGTAAAAATGGAGCCATCCAGCATCAATTCACATGAAATAATTTTCCACTTCATGTCAACCGAAAATCACCCATTTCCTGCTACAAGTGACACTTAGTACTGGGAAGCACTTGGAGTCGTTATGAGCTATCGTCGCCTGGGCTGCCTGCCTTTGTGTGATCAGGTCCTGTATCTAGAGAGAATATGGATCAAGACTCTATTTTCATGTGATTAAATATAAGGATTAAAATCTAGCTCATCTTCTTATCAAGCTGAAATATGTTCACCACCCAAAGATGGAAAATAGTCTTTGCATTTGTAACTCCAAAAATGGGGCAGGTCAGAGCAGATTGTTCAATCATTCAGTGAGTGTATAGAGACCTCCTATGTTCTAGACATTCTTGCAAATACAAAGATAACAAAATAAAATCTCTACTCTTAAAAGATTCTTACTGTCCAGACAGGACAGTTAAATGTGTATATAGTCAGCTACAATAAAAGGCATGTTTAATCATACGCAGCTGTTAAAATATTAGGTCTTAAGCCAATGATGTTCAAATACTTTCAACTGTGAAACTTCATTTAAATGAAATTCAATAAATAAAACTGATAATAGGGGACCTGCAGTGGCTGAAGTGGGAACAACAGACCTGGAGACCTATCCATTAACACATTATAGTTTCTGAGAGCTCTTCATAATATATTTAAAAGGATCTGTTTTGCAATATTTGTGACTGCTTTACTGAATGTACTGATCTGTAAATACAAGTAGGAAGTCATTCTTTTTATCATTACCTCTTTGAACTTATAGATTGATATTTCTCATACTCCTGGCTTGTATCTCAGGGGGATTCTATAGTTTCTCTGGTCCTTCTCAGGTGTTAATAAATAATCCTGTCTCCCAGCTCATTGTAGAACTAAAGCTAATCTCAGGGAAAGGGGAAGATTTTTCCTTTCCTAAGCACTGCTCCACACAGTTGGAAAATGTACGGAGAAGAGACTTGTTGTCCACCTCTGCCCCATTTCCCCACCATGCTTTTCTCTGCCACTCCCCTCACTTACTATGACTCCTATGAATTCTCCTGATTAGAAAGGGTATTAGGGTGATGGCCTCCCTGGTGGCTCAGAGGTTAAAGAGTCTGCCTGCAATGTGGGAGACCTGGGTTCGATCCCTGGGTTAGGAAGATCCCCTGGAGAAGGAAATGGCAGCCCACTCCAGTATTCTTGCCTGGAGAATCCCATGGACGGAGGAGCCTGGTAGCCTACAGTCCACGGGGTTGCAAAGAGTTGGACACGACTGAGCGACTTCACTTTCACTTTCTTTAGGGTGATGGCGACAGCAGAAAGTGGCACTGAATGTCTTACTTGCCCAACAGGGTTGCCACATCCAGTTGTGGAGGTTGCATACTGTACAATGGTACTCAGGCAAGAGAACATGGAATCTAGTTCACTTTGCTTGTGAAGCTAAACTTACCAAGTTGCTCTTGTGTGGAGCTGCATCCATCTGAGGGAAGGAAACATTTTTGTAAATTGTCACCTTGTTTTTTCACCTAATTCTGTGCTGCCTCCAAAAGGAGGGTATGTCTTTTATAAAATTTTCACATGGTACATAGGGACAGAGGCAGTGCTGTTGACCAGTACAATTTAAATCTGATGCTTGACTAAAGGTGGCAGGTGTTCAAAGACTGGTTCTTCCCTTTGCTCTGGAAATTATTAGGCTTTCTCCTGGTGGCTCAGATGGTAAAGAATCTGCCTGCAGTGCAGGAAACCTGGGTTCAACCTGGGCTCGATCTGGGTTGGGAAGATCCTCTGGAGGAGGGCATGGCCACCCACTCCAGTATTCTTGCCTGGACAATTCCATGGACAGAGGAGCCTGGTGGGCTAATAGTCCATGGGGTTGTGAAGAGTCAGACATGACCAAATGACTAACAGTTTCACCTCCACTCCCACCCACTCTAGGACTGTCCCATTTGATGATCTCTGATTCCAGAGGCTGAATATTTCTGATCACACTTCAGTCCTGCGACCCTTACCTCCACCCCACACAGACCATCTCTGTTGGATCTCCTCTACTTGTGGGTGGTCTCTGAATAGAGTCCATTTCAAGACATCTGGAGGCTTACTGCCTCATCCACACCAGAGAACACATATACCTTGCCCCCACCATACTAGGAAGTGGAGCTCCACAGCCACCCGCTCACCCCAGCTGTCCAAGACTCCTTCAGAAAGCATCTCCCTGTTAGGCCTTTTCAAGAATTAATCAAATTCCTGTCTGCATATTCACCAAAGTCAGGGGTATTTGCATAGTTTTCAGGAGTCTCCTCCATCTGAATAAATCTCCTAGCATCTCCTCTGTACCCACACCTGGAGGATAAACCAAGCGGCAAAACCAGTTCCACAGCTGTCCTGTATCAACAGGCGGCAACTGAGAATCGGGACCTTTGGAGCATCTGCTGAGACTCAAAGAGATAAGGGAATATCTTGATACATAATGTTTAGTGACATGAGTAAATTCTCAAGAAATAATAAATGGAAGGATGGATAAACATATAAAGTTGAATGTGTGTGGGCATATATATATATATATACCTGTGCATATTGTGTGCGTATGTGTCTATCTATCGCTATAGAATTGGATGAGGTAGAGAAGATAGTTAAGATTTTTTTCATTTAAAGTATACTTTATTCAGCACTTGTGAAAGTCACTTAGAGTCCCTGCCTCACCACAAAGACATAGGATATAAATTCTAGGTACCACCTGCATTAGTTTCCTATTGCTGCTTTAACAAATCACCTCCAACACTGTGACTTAAAAACGCAGATTTATTATGCTAACATTCTGGCAGTCAAGAATCTGAAAAAGGGGTTTTATAAGGCTAAACTCAAGGTATCAATAGAGGCATGAGTCCTTCTGGAGGCTCCAGGAGAGAATCTATTCTCTTGGCTTTTGAGCTCCTAGAGGCTGTCTACACGACTTGGCTCCTGACACCACATCACTACACACTCTGCTCCTGTCTCCTCTATCTTAGACAGTCTAGCCTCCTTGCTATAAGGACTACTATGGTCTCATGGGACTTAGATAAGCCAGGGTGAATTTCCTATCTCAAGATCCTCATTAATTACATCTGGTCTGTTTTGCCACGTAAGGTAATGTTTTTGTAGGTACTGGGGGTAAGAACATGGACCTCTTTGATAGGGTTCTATTATTCTACCTGCCACATCATCCTTAACAGGAGGTCATGGATAGAGAAAATGAAAAATGGCAACAAATATGAGTGCTTTAAAGTGTGAACCTCAAAGACTTAACCCCACTCAGCCCACAGTTTCTTCATCTATCAAATAATAATACCTGTTTCGTGCAATTGTTTATTAGTGTTAAATCAGTCAATATTTTTAAAATGCTAAGAACAGGGCTGGCTCACAGTGAGTGCCACATAATTATTTTTTAGAAGCCCCAAGGGAGGGAATTTCCAGGTGGTCTGGTGGTTAGGACTCCATGATTTCACTCCTGAGGGTGAGTGTTCAGTCCCTGGTCAGGGAATTGAGATCTCATAAGCCAGTCGTGTGGCCAAAGGGGGAAAAACAAAACAAAGAGTAGTTAAAAAAAAAAAAAAAAAAAATAAGTCACAAGGGAGGATGCTCTACATTACAAAGTAGACTCAGGATACAGCTGCTTCTTATTTGGTCAATACTGTGTTACATATTCCAGGATTAATAGCATCAGGGGCTTATTAACTTAATAAATGTTAATAAATCTCTGGAGTAAGTCTGATACAACAGTATACGCAAATACTATTTTTTTGAGAACATATTCTAACATGTTAAAAGTTCTCCTGTGAGATTATGGGTGATTTTTATACTCTTCTTTACACTTGATCAATGTTCTATACTTTGTTCAATTAACCTAGATGCCAGTTATAGCAGAGGGAAAAGATAAATAAGCCATGCTATTTAAAAATATATATATATACATATAAATAGATCAGAGTGCTTTTGTTGTTGTGGTCTTTTATTTGCAGGGTTGGGGGGTGTTTCCTAGACTTGATATGTGATGTATATAGGCTGGCTTCCCTATACATTCAATGCTCCAACACCAGCTGAAAGAAAAGAAAGAAAGTTGCTCAGTCGTGTCCAACTCTTTGTGATCCCATGGACTATAGCCTACCAGGCTCTTCCATCCATGGGATTTTCCAGGCAAGAGAACTGGAGTGGATTGCCATTTCCTTTTCCAGGGTATCTTCCCAACCCAGGGATCGAACCCGGGTCTCCTGCATTGCAGGCAGATGCTTTGCTATCTGACCACCAGGGAGAAGGACTCCAGCTGGGTGTCCTATAATTCAGTTAAATTCTGACACCAGCTACCCAAAGATAGCATCAGATTCACAGGTTGATGGCCCAGCCCACAAGACTGCTCCAACTCCCCAGATCAACTGGCTATAGATTGGAGATCGCCATGAATTTCTCCTTGGGCTTCAAAGTCAATTGCAAGGCCAGGCTCTTACTTTATTTCTGACCAACTGGCTATTAATATAAATAGACACCTCCTAGGATTCTATTAATTTGCTAGAGAGGCTTGCAGAATTCAGAGAAACATTTCAATAACTGGATTACCAGTTTATTATAAAAGAATATGACTCAGGAGTCACCAGACAGAAATGATGGGTAGGGAAAGTTATGGGAAAGAGCATAAGCTTCCTTGTCCTCATAGCATACTACTCTCCCGAAATCTCCACTTGTTCACCAACCTGGAAGCCCTCCAAACCCAGTTCGTTTGGATTTTCCTGAAGGCTTTAATACATTCCTGTCTTCCTTGACCCTTCCTTCTTTTCTTGCTTCCTTTTTATTAATCAGTGAAGGTCTATAAATCTTTAGGGCCTCCCAGGTGGCACTAGTGATAAAGAACCCACCTGCTAATGCAGAGACATTAGAGATGTGGGTTCCATCCCTGGGTTGGGAAGATCCCCTGGAGATGGGTATGGCAACCCACTCCAGTATTCTTGCCTGGAAAATCCCATGGACAGAGCCTGGCGGGCTACGGTCCATAGGGTTGCAAAGAGTCAGACACGACTGAAGTGACTTAGCACACAGCACATGAATATTTAAGTTCTTTAGTTTAACTTCAGTGGGCTTCACTTGAGCTGCTTATTTCAAATGCAAGTTTTTATACTCCGGCCCTTAAAATTCTGATCAATAGGTCTGAATTGGGGTTGCAGGAATCTATCCTGAAAACATTCACATCTAGCCACATACCAGGTGGGAATGTTGAGGAATGTTGTTCAAATGTGATCTAATCCCCTCACCTAATGGTCCTAAGAAACTAAAACCCAGAAAGAGAAAATTACCTCCCTGGTAAGTCAAATGTTGACATGGTAGCAATTTTGAAGAAGGTCTATACCTGATTATCTGATTTCTTTTCAGAACCATTATAACTGTAGGTTCCTGAAATTATAAAAATCCAAGGATCTCTAAAAGCACTGGGGTGATTTCTAGGGAAATTCAGTGCTTAAGGCAAATCACACCTTCTCATCTTCTTATCCCACAACTGAAATCAGACTGAAAAAATCATGTGGGAGAATCCTGAAAGGAGGAGAAATCAGAAAGAGAAGCTTACAGCCCTGCACTGGTGTGGATATGAGGAGGACTGGCTTCCTGGTGTCCAAGCTTATACTGGGCAGTGCTCCATGTGCCAGCCAGGATGGTCTTTTTAAGAGACAAACCTCCCTGGCAACCCTCTACCCTGGCACAGCACCACCCATATGGATTTGGTATGGTGGGAACAGTATGCACACTAGGATTGGATGGCCTAGAATCCCAAGCTGTGTAACCTGGGACTGAAGCTCCAATATTCTGATCACCTGATGCAAAGAGCCGACTCATTGGAAAAGACCCTGGTACTGGGAAGGATTGAGGGCAAGAGGAGAAGCGGGTGACAGAGGATGAGACGGTTGGATGGCATCACTCATGACTCAACGAACATGCATTTGAGCAAACTCTGGGAGACAGTGAAAGATAGAGAAGCCTAGAGTGCTGCAGTCCATGGTGTCGCAAAGAGTTGGACACAACTTAGAGCCTGAACAGCAACAACACCCACAACCTGGGGCAAACCTTCGGCTCTCTGTGCCTTGGTTTCAAGATTTTTAAAAAATGACAGAATGGTAACCAACACACAGGGTTTGTAGTGGAGAGGCTGTACAATACTAACATGTTAAGCACTTAAGGCTCTGAAATTAAACATCTAAGTTCAAATCGTGTCTCCTCTTCGTCACAGCTGTGACTTTGAGCAGGTTACTTCACTCTCTGGGACAGATGAGCACTATGATCATACATTGCTTGTGGGGCATTGTGCAGATGAAAGGAAACACTGTACTAAGGCTCTTGATTAAGCACTTAGCAAGGGCTCAGTGAATGGTAGCTGGATGAAGCATGGTAGATGCTTGACAAACCAGAGGGGAAGCAAACGAATGGGAGAAAGGAGAATTGCAGGCAAGATGTAGTCACACGAAGCAACATTTCTCCTCTCCTCTATGAAAATGCTCTCGAAACCCAGTGAAGTTTCACTGATGGGGGAGAACCTGGGAGGGTAGACCAGATTAGGATAATTGTTTTCCTTGGAAGCTGAAAAGTCACAGCTAGTTTGCCACAGGCACCTCTATTACCATCATTTCAATGCAATCCCCAAATCCCATTGAAATAGTGAATGAAATTGAAAAGCTGCAAAGGAAGAGAAGGAAAAATTGAGAAGAGGAGCCACAATGCTTCAGGCTCTGTTTGTATCCTCTCTTGCCATCTCCCCATCTGGTCGTGGGCCTGAGCCTCTGCAAGCTTCCTCTCTTTCTGTACCTTTCTGGGAAGAGGTGAGAGGGAGGGAAGTCTTATCCCTGCTGTTGGCCTGGGAAGGTCTTTTCTCTAAGGGTAAGTGCAGAATAGGGGTGAGCAAGCTGAAGCATTGAAAGAGAGAAGCCTGAGGAATAAGAGAGCAGGGCCTTGGTCTCAGACTGAAAACACAAAGAGTACAGCTCTCCATCAAGGTTCTCATCAAACCACTGTAGCTGCCTCTTTGTTTGCACCAGACATGAGAGTGTCCGGACCTTGATACCAAGGAATGAGCAGTCAGATTTCATGTTAATTCAGGCCCTCAACAGCTTCATAGTTTATCTTTTGAAACCAAGGTTTCAACATTTGTAAAATGAGATAAGATGGGTAAAATACTTGGCACCATGCTTAATAAAATGCCCTTTTCTCCTCCCTCTCCTTGTTCATCTTTTCTTTCTTTTGTGGCTCCTCTTTCTCTGTCCTGTTTTTAAAGAATTTTTAAAATATGCACCATTTTTAAAGTCTGTATTGAGCTTATTACAATATAGCTTCTGTTTTATGTTCTTTTTTTTTTTTTGCCACAAAGCATATGGGGTCTTAGCTTCCTGACCAGGATTCGAACCTGCATCCCTTGCATTGGAAGCCAGCATCTTAACTGCTGGACTACCAGAGAAGTCCTCTTGTCCTTCTTAATCCTCATGCTTTTCTTCCTCTTTCATTCTCTGTCTCTGCTCCTAAAGTCAGGGGCTGTGTTTAACTCAACTCTGCCTCTCCTTAGGCCTTGTACACAGCAATTGCTCAGTGGATACTTGTATAATTGAGAAAGAAAGAAACTATCCTTTGCCCTTTCTCTGTGTACTAGAAAGCACTCTCATATATGTGTTCTCACCCATGAGTACTTAGCTATTAAAATACAAAGCTTCTAAGCAAAGAACTAGAGAATCATGACAACCTAACACAACCCATGCACTGGTCTAGGCTCCAACTCTGACTTTACATAAAGGACCCTGGAGACTCAGAGAAGACTACCGATTTACTTATGGCCCTTTTGGGGGCAGGGGCAGAGTTATCTGTCTTGATCCTCATCCATTTCTATTTCTCTAGATCATAGCAGCTCCCTCTGTGGAGGTGAGTCTCCTGATTGTCCCATTGATACATTTGCCCAAGTATTCATTCAGTGAAGAAATGTCTCATAACACAGTGTGTCAGATAGTTATGCTACCAAGGGCAAGCATACATTAAAACAGTCCTAATATCTATCCTCACAGAGCACACAAAGGAGACTGCTGCTAACTGAAAACATGTGAATGTCACCCTCCTGTCCTCAACACACATGGATAGATTTTCAGTTTTAAATAATAACAACATGCTTCACAGGAAAACGGCAAGACGCTATGAAGGAGGAAAATAAAAGTGGGATGCTATTGAACTGGGACATTGAGGAAAGCATTTCTGACTCAGTGACTTTTAAGAGGAAGCCTAAAGATGAAAGAATATTCTTGCAGGCCAGTTCTGCTAGTCCGCTCTGTCTCTCCACCTAGAAGCCCTCTCCTGTTTCTTCCTTCATCTAAGCCCACATGCTCCTCAAGTCCCAGTACAAAGGCCACGCTTCTTTCCTTATCATCTTAACTCTGCCCCCCCCCAAAAAAAAAAAAAATCCAATCTTCCCTGCAAAAATAGATTTTCATCATTTCAATTCATGTTCAGCAAATACTTTAACAGAGATGTTTAACTCTGTTTGCCAAGGCAAATTCATCAGTATCCTTTATGTGGATGAACTTGGTTATGCTTATCTGGTTTATTTAAAGCATATTGGATTTATATGAGCTGAAGCCTGGCATAATAAGTTCTACAAGCAATATATTACCTAATCGCTTCGTAGATATGCATGAGAGAGAGAGAGGCAGATAGATAGGTAGGTGATAGGTAGATTTATCACCAGGTATTTTATAATGGAATAATGAACTTTGCTGGAAAAAATCTAAACTCTTCATCAAGAAATTAGAAATAACAGAGTAGAGAACAAAAGGTGAATTTGAAGATGGTAGACATGAATATAGATTCTACTTTTAGTTTTTAATGATTAAACCAGCAACAATTACAACAAGACTAATCTCCAGCCTTTTGGAGCTCTTCGTATATTCTAAGCATTGTTCTAAGAGTTTCATGTATATTACTGTGTTAATCTGATTCAACAGAAATTATGATGAGTTTTTCTCCAGTTTTTACAGATAAGGAAACTGAAGCTTGGGAAATTAAGTAACTTTCTCAAAGTAACACACTTAACAAGTAATAAAGGCAGAATTTACCCTGGGTGGTTTTATTCTAGAACTCAACACTACATGCTCACTTACAAGTTCAGAGCAAGCTTAATAAACAATTTAGCTACAGGTTGCATCAATTTTTCTAACCTAAAATAACAAGGGGAGCGGACACAGTACATGACAACTCAGCACCTCTGTTCTTTTCATAATCTGGGAGGATCAAGAGGGGCTTCCTAGAAGAGTTGCAAAAGATCTGGAACCTGGAGAAACTCTCAGTCTCCTGGGTTCCTTTCACTTCATTCAAACCCCCATCCTGCAATTCTTTGATTATTTATAGAAGATATTCCCAAAGGAGGGCAGCTCCTTATTCCGCCTTAGAGATTGCGAAGAGAGATAAATAACACATTCCTCATTCTCTTACTCGCTGGGGAAATTGGGGGCTGTGTTTACATCGCTTCCTTGGTATTTATCCTCCTGCTGACTGTTCCATCCCCTCTATTTCACGTTGTTATTTTACTTCCATTAGGGGAGCAGAAAAAACATGAGAAGCCATTCTGATCCAGCCCAATCCTCAGAGGGCATTGCTCGGTCAAAGTCAGCATCCTCTCCCTTGTAATTTTCCCTACAAACATCTCATTCAAGAGGCATTTTCCTCCCTCTGAGTGCTAATGTCCTGATGATGATAAAAATAAATAAATATCACACACACACACACACACACCAAAACAAAACAGAAGGGAAGAAAAGAGAACAGAAAATCAATTGCACGCTTGGTTCATTTCATGTTTATATACTTCTGGATTTCCTTCCTGGGCTCCTGAGAATTGCCTAGTTAGCAGTTAGGAAGGGCTGGCGGGGTCACTGCAGTTTTAATGTGGCATGCCTGTCTTCCGTGGCTTTTCTTCTTTGAGAAGGGGCTGGACTTTATTAAGAAAACTTCTGAACGTATGAGCTCCTTTATTTATCCATCATGTCTATGGAGACATTGATGCAGTCCATTTTGTATGGGGAACTGACAAGATTATTTGTTATTTTCTGTTCTTTTCCAGAAATAGAGGCTTTGCTTCAAGAAAACCCTGTGGTTGGTTAAAACAGTTTTGACCACTGGAGTCCTTATTTGGTTAATTTTTCATTATGCTGGCTCTTCAATGAAGGACAAGATACTCTGAGCATCTAGCTGTGTGTTAAGAACTATGCCAGGCACTTTTCATATGTTATTCAATTTGATTAAACAAACAAATATATTGACGTAAACAGCAATGTCCTAATGCCATAGATGGAGATAATGAGACTCAGAGTATAAATACAATTCTGATTGGGAGATTGTGAGTCTTTGCAGCTCACTGATATAAATTTACTTCCCTCTGATAACTTTTTAAAAATTCTAGGTTATAGTTGATTGACAAAGCTGCGCTAGTTTCAGATGTACACAAGTGAGTTATTTGCACATATACAAGCATGCGTTCATTTTCAGAGTCTTTTCCCATATGGGCTATTAGACTACTGACTACAGTTCCCTGAGTATGCAGCAGGTCCTTGTTAATTATCTATTTTATGGTGGCTCAGAGGTTAAAGCATCTGCCTGCAATGCGGGAGACCCAGGTTCGATCCCTGGGTCAGGAAGATCCCCTGGAGAAGGAAATGGTAATCCGCTCCAGTTTTCTTGCCTGGAGAATCCCATGGATGGAGAAGCCTGGTGGGCTACAGTCCACGGGGTCACAAAGAGTCGGACACGACTGAGCGACTTCACTATACACTATTCACTATACTCGGTTCAGTTGCTCAGTTGTATCCAACTCTGTGTGACCCCAAGGACTATGGTACGCTAGGCTTCCCTGTCCATCATCAACTCCTGGGGCTTCCTCAAACTCATGCCCATCAAGTCGGTGATGCCATCCAACCATATTATCCTCTGTCGTATCCTTCTCTTCCTACCTTCAATCTTTCCCAGGATCAAGGTCTTTTCCTAAGGAATCAGTTCTTCGCATCAGGCGGCCAAAGTATAGGAATGTCAGCTTCAGCATCAGTCCTTCCAATGAATGTTTAGAGTTGATTTCCTTTAGGATTCACTGGTTCGATTTCTTTGTTGTCCAAGAGACTGTCAAGTGTCTTCTCAAACACCATAGTTCAAAAGCATCGATTCTTTGGTGCTCAGCTTTCTTTATAGTCTAACTCACACATCCATACATGACCACTGGAAAACCATAGCTTTGACTAGATGGACCTTTGTCTGCAAAGTAATGTCTCAGCTTTGTAATATGCTTTATAGGCTGGCCATAGCTTTTCTTCCAAAGAGTAAGTGTCTTTTAATGTCATGGCTGCAGTCACCATCTGCAGTGATTTGGGAGCCCAAGAAAATAAAGTCTGTCACTCTTTCCATTGTTTCCCCATCTATTTGCCATGAAGTGATGGGACTGGATGCCATGATCTTAGTTATCTGAATGTTGAATTTTAAGCCAACTTTTTCACTCTCCTCTTTCACCTTCATCAGGAGGCTGTTTTTTTTCCTCTTCACTTTCTGCCATAAGAGTGATGTCATCTGCATATCTGAGGTTATTGATATTTCTTCTGGCAATCTTGACTTCAATTTGTGCTTCATCCAGTCTGGCATTTCTCATGATGTACTCTGTATATAAGTTAAATAAGCAGTGTAACGATATACAGCCTTGACGTACTCCTTTCCCAATTTGGAACCATTGTCCATTGTTCCATGCTTGGTTCTAACTGTTGCTTCTTGACTTGCATATAGATTACTCAGGAGGCAGGTAAGGGGGTCTAGTATTCCCATCTCTTGAAGAATTTTCCACAGTTTGTTGTGATCCACACAGTCAAAGGCTTTAGCATCTTAGGTTAGCTTTTCCAAAAGCAATGTTTGGAATGTAGATTCATGCATGTGTTATTTGTTAAGGAAATGGTCCTAGGAGAGAATGACAAGCGAGAAGTAGGAGAGAGAGAGGATGAAATCAAGCAGGGGTGTGATTTCAAGTGGGTTCCCATCTCAGTCTGATCCTGCTCTGGAACATGTTACTCCTCAGCAACATGTTTTGCCCTGACTCAGGGCAAAAGAGCTGGATCTGCACGCTGCCATCCCTGTCTATCATTGATAAGAGCTGCCTGAGAAGGCTGTGAAGTCCTATGTATTCTTTTTTGAATTGCCTTCTCTTATATTTTAATTTTTATTGGAGTATGGTTGACTTACAATGTTGTGGTAGTTTCTGCTGAACAACAAAGTGAATCAGTCCTGTGTATATATCCACTCTTTTTTTAGATCTTTTCCCATATAGGCCATTACCGAGCACTGAGTGGAGTTCCTTGTGCTTTACAGTAGGTGCTTATTAGTTATCTGTTATACTTCTGATTCTGCTTGCACTGAGCACAGGTCAGGGGTAAGACAGACCTAAGCAGACCAATCTGCTTAGGGTGGAGCAATCTGTGTTTCTAGGTATGACATTTCACATTTCTATTTTATCTTCCTGTCTTTACATTGGTCAGCCAGATTCTACCACTTCAATTTGTGTAATTGCTCCACATGAAATTGGAAGAAAAAGCTAAGTTCCTCCCAGTAGAACTTGAGTTTCTTGGGCCAGGAGTCTTGACTTTATTCAGTCACATAGCTGATACTCCTACAAGGCAGACTCATAGTTTTGTTTAGTCACCAAGTCATGTCCCATTTGTTGAGACCCCATGGACGTCAGCATGCCAGGCTTCCCTGTTCTCTGTTTCTCAGAGTTTGTGCAAACTCATGTCCACTGAGTCTGTGATACTATCCAACCATCTCATCCTCTCCCGCACTTCTCCTCCTGCCTTCAATCTTTCCCAGCATCAGGGTCTTTTCCAGTGAGTCAGCTCTTCATGTCAGGTGGCTAGTAGAAGGAGCTAAATAAATATCTAACAAAGGAATGAATGGTGAACAAGTGGATATCCACCAACTGCTGAAGGAGAGTTGTATCCATGATTAGATCAATCTTCTAACTATATCATCAAATATTTTGTATTCTCTCATTGGGCTTGTCACATATATCATAGAGCTTTAATCACTGGAAAGACATCAATGGACCCAGAGAATGTAAAGTTACTTTAATGAAAAATGATACAAAAACATACAAAGATATACAATGAAAGAAGGAGATAACACAGTATATCCTAGACCAGGGTGTAACTTTCCAGGCTCCAACCCCACAGGAAAAATTGCTATGAATGATAACAGTTCTTAGAATGAAGATTATCCCTTTTCCATTTTTATGGGAGTTTATGTCCTCTGAGTGCCTCCCATCTTGGAGACTTGGCTGAGCAATAGCCTTCTACTCAATATAAGAAACTGAAATTTGTAACAACCCCAGACTCCATAAAATATCAACTTGAGCATTATGTGGGTCTGAGGATTTAATTTATGTAACTAACTTTGTCCATTAATCTTCATGCTGAGAAAATAATATACAAATATTTTTATAAGTGAAAGAATACAGTCACAAAAAACACATATTGTATGATATCATTTACGTGATGTCCTTTGTACCCTTGGAGACAATAGTACCTATCCTATAGGATTTATTATCAGGAATAAATGAATAATAGCAAGTTAAGCACAGAAAATGGTGCTTGATGCCAAGACATAAATGCCTTATAAATATTACGTATAATTAACTATCAATAAGAAAAAGGCACTAGTGGTAAAGAAACTGCCTGCCAGTGGAGGAGACATAAGAGACACGGGTTTGATCCCTGGGTCGGGAAGATCCCTAAAAAGGGGCATGGCAACCCTCTCCAGTATTCTTGCCTAGAGAATCCTCTGGACAGAGGAGCCTATCAGGCTACAGTCCATAGGGTCGCAGAGTCAGACACAACTCAGTGACTGAGCATGCAAGAAAAACAAATGAACAAAAATGCACCCAGACTGGAAACTGGACATTGACACATAGACATGTAATAATAATTCACAACACAGTTGAAACACATATGAAAGACACAGACAAAGTAACATGTCTTCCAAAAATATCTTGCATACAGAAATAGTTTAAAAGGAATTCCCCTCCCCACAGCTTTCTTATCAAATTGCCAAAATTTCATTTTTTACAAATCCTCAATATAAGTATACTACAATTTTTCAATGCAATCTCAGTTTTTCCCCAAGATTTGCTCAACTTGCCTGACTTCAGGCTCTACTACAAAGCCACAGTCATCAAGACAGTATGGTACTGGCACAAAGACAGACATATAGATCAATGGAACAAAATAGAAAGCCCAGAGATAAATCCACACACATATGGACACCTTATCTTTGACAAAGGAGGCAAGAATATACAATGGAGTAAAGACAATCTCTTTAACAAGTGGTGCTGGGAAAACTGGTCAACCACTTGTAAAAGAATGAAACTAGATCACTTTCTAACACCGCACACAAAAATAAACTCAAAATGGATTAAAGATCTAAATGTAAGATCAGAAACTATAAAACTCCTAGAGGAGAACATAGGCAAAACACTCTCAGACATAAATCACAGCAGGATCCTCTATGATCCACCTCCCAGAATTCTGGAAATAAAAGCAAAAATAAACAAATGGGATCTAATTAAAATTAAAAGCTTCTGCACAACAAAGGAAAATATAAGCAAGGTGAAAAGACAGCCTTCTGAATGGGAGAAAATAATAGCAAATGAAGCAACTGACAAACAACTAATCTCAAAAATATACAAGCAACTTCTGCAGCTCAATTCCAGAAAATAAACGACCCAATCAAAAAATGGGCCAAAGAACTAAATAGACATTTCTCCAAAGAAGACATACGGATGGCTAACAAACACATGAAAAGATGCTCAACATCACTCATTATTAGAGAAATGCAAATCAAAACCACAATGAGGTACCACTTCACACCAGTCAGAATGGCTGCGATCCAAAAATCTGCAAGCAATAAATGCTGGCGAGGGTGTGGAGAAAAGGGAACCCTCCTACACTGTTGGTGGGAATGCAAACTAGTACAGCCACTATGGAAAACAGTGTGGAGATTCCTTAAAAAATTGCAAATAGAACTACCTTATGACCCAGCAATCCCACTTCTGGGCATACACACCGAGGAAACCAGAATTGAAAGAGACACATGTACCCCAATGTTCATCGCAGCACTGTTTATAATAGCCAGGACATGGAAACAACCTAGATGTCCATCAGCAGATGAATGGATAAGAAAGCTGTGGTACATATACACAATGGAGTATTACTCAGCCGTTAAAAGAATTCATTTGAATCAGTTCTGATGAGATGGATGAAACTGGAGCCGATTATACAGAGTGAAGTAAGCCAGAAAGAAAAACACCAATACAGTATACTAACACATATATATGGAATTTAGGAAGATGGCAATGACGACCCTGTATGCAAGACAGGAAAGAGACACAGATGTGTATAACGGACTTTTGGACTCAGAGGGAGAGGGAGAGGTGGGATGATTTGGGAGAATGACATTCTAACATGTATACTATCATGTGAATTGAATCGCCAGTCTATGTCTGACGCAGGATGCAGCATGCTTGGGGCTGGTGCATGGGGATGACCCAGAAAGATGTTATGGGGAGGGAGGTGGGAGGGGGGTTCATGTTTGGGAATGCATGAAAAAAAAAATAAATAAATAAATAAATAAATAAATAAATAAAAAAAAAAAAAAAAAAAAGAGTGATGTCATCTGCATATCTGAGGTTATTGATATTTCTTCTGGCAATCTTGACTTCAATTTGTGCTTCATCCAGTCCGGCATTTCTCATGATGTACTCTGTATATAAGTTAAATAAGCAGTGTAACGATATACAGCCTTGACGTACTCCTTCCCCAATTTGGAACCATTGTCCATTGTTCCATGCTTGGTTCTAACTGTTGCTTCTTGACTTGCATATAGATTTCTCAGGAGGCAGGTAAGGGGGTCTAGTATTCCCATCTCTTGAAGAATTTTCCACAGTTTGTTGTGATCCACACAGTCAAAGGCTTTAGCATCTTAGGTTAGCTTTTCCAAAAGCAATGTTTGGAATGTAGATTCATGCACGTGTTATTTGTTAAGGAAATGGTCCTAGGAGAGAATGACAAGCGAGAAGTAGGAGAGAGAGAGGATGAAATCAAGCAGGGGTGTGATTTCAAGTGGGTTCCCATCTCAGTCTGATCCTGCTCTGGAACATGTTACTCCTCAGCAACATGTTTTGCCCTGACTCAGGGCAAAAGAGCTGGATCTGCACGCTGCCATCCCTGTCTATCATTGATAAGAGCTGCCTGAGAAGGCTGTGAACTCCTATGTAATCTTTTTTGAATTGCCTTCTCTTATATTTTAATTTTTATTGGAGTATGGTTGACTTACAATGTTGTGGTAGTTTCTGCTGAACAACAAAGTGAATCAGTCCTGTGTATATATCCACTTTTTTTAGATCTTTTCCCATATAGGCCATTACCGAGCACTGAGTGGAGTTCCTTGTGCTTTACAGTAGGTGCTTATTAGTTATCTGTTATACTTCTGATTCTGCTTGCACTGAGCACAGGTCAGGGGTAAGACAGACCTAAGCAGACCTAATCTGCTTAGGGTGGAGCAATCTGTGTTTCTAGGTATGACATTTCACATTTCTATTTTATCTTCCTGTCTTTACATTGGTCAGCCAGATTCTACCACTTCAATTTGTGTAATTGCTCCACATGAAATTGGAAGAAAAAGCCAAGTTCCTCCCAGTAGAACTTGAGTTTCTTGGGCCAGGAGTCTTGACTTTATTCAGTCACATAGCTGATACTCCTACAAGGCAGACTCATAGTTTTGTTTAGTCACCAAGTCATGTCCCATTTGTTGAGACCCCATGGACGTCAGCATGCCAGGCTTCCCTGTTCTCTGTTTCTCAGAGTTTGTGCAAACTCATGTCCACTGAGTCTGTGATACTATCCAACCATCTCATCCTCTCCCACGCACTTCTCCTCCTGCCTTCAATCTTTCCCAGCATCAGGGTCTTTTCCAGTGAGTCAGCTCTTCATGTCAGGTGGCTAGTAGAAGGAGCTAAAGAAATATCTAACAAAGGAATGAATGGTGAACAAGTGGATATCCACCAACTGCTGAAGGAGAGTTGTATCCATGATTAGATCAATCTTCTAACTATATCATCAAATATTTTGTATTCTCTCATTGGGCTTGTCACATATATCATAGAGCTTTAATCACTGGAAAGGCATCAATGGACCCAGAGAATGTAAAGTTACTTTAATGAAAAATGATACAAAAACATACAAAGATATACAATGAAAGAAGGAGATAACACAGTATATCCTAGACCAGGGTGTAACTTTCCAGGCTCCAACCCCACAGGAAAAATTGCTATGAATGATAACAGTTCTTAGAATGAAGATTATCCCTTTTCCATTTTTATGGGAGTTTATGTCCTCTGAGTGCCTCCCATCTTGGAGACTTGGCTGAGCAATAGCCTTCTACTCAATATAAGAAACTGAAATTTGTAACAACCCCAGACTCCATAAAATATCAACTTGAGCATTATGTGGGTCTGAGGATTAAATTTATGTAACTAACTTTGTCCATTAATCTTCATGCTGAGAAAATAATATACAAATATTTTTATAAGTGAAAGAATACAGTCACAAAAAACACATATTGTATGATATCATTTACGTGAATTGTTCCAAGATGTCCTTTGTACCCTTGGAGACA
This sequence comes from Ovis aries, assembly GCF_016772045.2. NCBI lineage: Eukaryota > Metazoa > Chordata > Mammalia > Artiodactyla > Bovidae > Ovis > Ovis aries. Next base: position 8,019,142 of record NC_056055.1, on the reverse strand, counting down.
ATAGTACCTATCCTATAGGATTTATTATCAGGAATAAATGAATAATAGCAAGTTAAGCACAGAAAATGGTGCTTGATGCCAAGACATAAACGCCTTATAAATATTACGTATAATTAACTATCAATAAGAAAAAGGCACTAGTGGTAAAGAAACTGCCTGCCAGTGGAGGAGACATAAGAGACACGGGTTTGATCCCTGGGTCGGGAAGATCCCTAAAAAGGGGCATGGCAACCCTCTCCAGTATTCTTGCCTAGAGAATCCTCTGGACAGAGGAGCCTATCAGGCTACAGTCCATAGGGTCACAGAATCAGACACAACTCAGTGACTGAGCATGCAAGAAAAACAAATGAACAAAAATGCACCCAGACTGGAAACTGGACATTGACACATAGACATGTAATAATAATTCACAACCGACACAGTTGAAACACATATGAAGATTGTTTGGACTTCACAGAAAAACAATTTCATGCACCTTAAATTTTAAAAGATACATTATTCTATCATATTGGCAAAGATGACCTTTGCAGCACATCCAGAAGTTAGTAAGAAGAAACACCAAAGGGCTTTGTCAGACACAGTTAGGAATGTGTAAACTGCAACAAACCGTTCTAATGAGCATTCGGACAAGTTTATCGAGAAGCACTTCAGATCATTATGAAATCTCTCATTATATTATTTTCAACCAAGAGCCAAGGGCAGCAGAGAGAACTTCCTTTAATGGGAAATGATACAGAACATGTAGAGGTATTTACATACAAAAGAGATAACCGCACACTTTAGACTGGGTTGTAAATTTCCAGGCTCCGAAGGAATGGAGTGCTGTGAAATATACCTTTGCTGAGAAGGTCAAATTCAAGTTCACTTCACCTTTAACTGAGGTGCAGAATACTGACAAGCCTGACTTGATGATGTCTAAATTTTAACTATTATGCGTGAGCGGGCCCAAATTCTCCTTCCCCCATCCTTACATCACCCAAGAACAGCCCTCTGATTTTCCGTTACTATACTAGGACAGCTACGGCATCTTGTACTTGCTCATTTTCTGGATCTCAATTCCTTCATTTGTGTGTGTGTGTGTATGTGTGTGTGTGTGTGTGTATGTGGTTGTGTGTGTGCTTGTAAAATTCTATTTTATTGCGCATTCAGCTGTGCATTTGAAAGAACTTCTTATATAATATCTAGGGTTTCCAAGTGTTATATGGCAGTGGAACTTTCCAATTCTCTAGCCCGTTCTATGGCCCAAACCAGACATCTATTTTTAAAGGATCTACAAATTTGCCAAATCCCATGGTCCTATGGTTCTAAGAGGAAAACCTAGAATCACACATAATTAAAGGCCTTTTTGAATGAGAATAAGCCTGAGAGAACAAGGAAATCCTACACTTGGCCACACATTGGAGCAGTTTGTGCTTTCATCTCTTCCTACGGTTATCTGTAGAGTCCTCTGCAATGCCGTCCCAACCCTATTTGCACGTGCCCAGCACTAATGACGCTGTCAGTCTACAAGCCTGTGTTCAAGCCTGTCAGTCTATAGGCCTGTCTGTCCATAAGCCTGTCTGTCCTAGAAGACAGTTGCCTCTCTAGAAGCTAGCATTCTATCCTTATAAATCTGAATCCCAGTTTCTAGAACTATATCTCCGACTAGAATATATATGCTCTGGCATGTTTGTTGAAAGAATTAGTGATTTCTCTTTTAGAAATAGATCTGATGAGGTGGGAGAGAGAGAGAGAAGGTCTTGGATGACATGCTTGGGGTTAACAGTAATAAAGGATGTATTTTTAATTTCACAAATATCAATTGAACACAAACATAATTGTACCTACTTTCTGAGTCCTGAAGGATGAATAAACTTTGTTTGATTAAAAAAAAAAAAGGCTGTTTTTAAAATCAGGATTTCATTTACATTATATAGGAAGAATTTCTGTGGATGTGTATAGTATGTATATGTGTGTATGTGTGTGCATGTGAGAGAGAGAGAGAGAGAGACAGAGAGATTTCTCCCTTGCAAATTGTCAATATGATTTTCCATAGGATCCGAAGAGAAAAGCTTCACTATAGTAGCAAAAACATTTGCTAGACAAGTTAGATACTTTCTGGCTGTGTGACCTTTAGCAACTTACTTCCTTTCACCAAGTATCAGTTTTCTCCTAAGTGCTTTCAAGGGTTGTTATGAGAATTGAGAATTGTAAATAATGTCTCTAAACTATCTGGCCCCATAGTAGATGCTCAATAAATCAGAGTTGCTGCTATGACATCATAACATGAGACTCCTCAAATGTGAGGGTCAACTCCCTTGTTGAGTTTCTCTTCCAAGTTCAGGGCCTGGACACTTGTTTTTTTTTTTAAAATCAGACACAGTGTGACTCCCTGGTACTGATTCTAATCCTGTGAAAAGCATATTATGATGGGCAATTCTGCCAGTTAGGAAAAGACAAGATTGAACTTGCACATTCTATTTTGACATCAAGTAAGCATGAAGCAAGCCTCATTTATTGGCATTTCCGATTCAGAGCCAGCAGGGGAAATGTAGATAGTGCCATAACCTTGATGCCTTGAGATTCTCTAAAACGCAAACCTATTTGATATGATAAAAAGTTGACCACATTGGTCACTAGGAAAACCTCAGGATGTCCAGAGGAGCCCTTAGGGCATCAAGGGCTAGGGTATCTCAGTGCCCCCTGTCTCTAAATGGATAGCATCTCACAGAGACATTTTACCGCATTACCACATTACTCTCATCTGGTGCCAAGAATGTGCTGGAAAAGCCAACAGGAAACAAAAACTAGCCAATCTGTAAAATTTTCTCATGCCTCTTTTATTTCTCACTGTATGCTTCCATTGATCTCTCAGAGCTCTTGAGGCTGGAATCGTGAATAATAACCTCAGGCAATGCATGGTCTGACCTTGGCAGAGGTCTTTCCTTTAGCCTTTCCTGGCAGCCTTGGGTCAGATTCCCATGGGTGTGCAGCATGGCCCCAGAAGAATCGCCTCTGTAGTTCCTCTGTCTGCTTGTTGAGAGGAAAGGGGTGGCAGGGAGAATATCAGACTTGGAGTTCTACCACTCACAGACTTAGAGGTCTTGGGTAAATCATTTTATATCCCCAGACCATCATGTTTCAACTGTGAAACAGGATCAACGTCTAGCTCCCCTGAGAACCCACTGGTGAGAGTAGCTTATAAACACTAAATCCTGAAGCATGTAGAATCTTTTTATTTTTGCCATCTCTAGCACTAGAGGGAAATGAAACACCCTCCATTCATCTTTCAAGTTAATACCATTTCCAACACTGTCTTATCCACAGTTGGAGCAACAAGCTAGAAATAAGATTATGAAAAGATCTTGTGTTGCAGAGACAGAAAGGAGGAAAAAAAAAAAAAAGGCAGGGAGAGAAAGAGAGAAGGTTATCATAAGGGACGGGGTTAGGTGAATGCAGAGTCCTTTTTGTCCAAAATCCATAGGGCAAGTTGGCAGGCTGGAAATTCAGGTAAGAGTGGATGTTGCTACTGCAGCCTTGAGTCCAAATTCTGCAGGGTAGCAAGTTGGAAACTCAAGTAAGATCTCTATCTTCCAGTCTTCAGAATTCCTTTCACTTTGGAGAAACTTAGCCTTTGCTCTCAAGGCCCTCAACTGACTGGATGAGGTCCACCCATGTGATGGAGAAAATTTTACTTTCTTGAAAATCTAGTGATTTAAATGTTCATCATATCTAAAATATACTTTCACAGGTATTCATATCATATCCAGGCTAGTGTTGATGAAACAAATGGATGCCATAGTCTATTCAAGTTCACACGTAAAATTAACCATCACCACACCAAAAGCAATAGAGGATTTCCAAGTGAAAAGGACTGGATGGTGGTTTGGAAACGAAATGACTGAGGGAGCACATGCCCTCTGATCTGCACCAGCAGAAAGGCAGTTGTTGAGGAGGACTTGTTTTTAGGAGTCACTGAAGACCCAATAATGACCAAGAAGTACAGCTTCCAAGAGGCCAACTCTAGCTAAAAATAAAGAAGAACATATGACCAGTGACATGTGTTGGAAACTAGATGTTTTGATTCACTGGAGGTCTTCAGCATAAAGTGGAGCTGTTGCACTCCATGAATGCTGTGCTCAGATGGGAAGCTGCATCAGATGGGAAGCCCCTAAAGTAGCATCGAAGGTCTTCCTAAGGTATGAGATTCTGTGATGTTAAATAGATACTCCAAATCATTTTGAGCAAATTTCAACTTTATTTCATTACCCTGTGTGCTACTTTCCTCTTACGAGGCCAGATTGTTTCTTGAAAAGAAGCAATTCATTAATAGCTTAGTGTAAAATCATTTATTCTTTTCATAGTACCTGCTACCTGCCTCTGAAATAAAAATTGCAAGCATGACCTGTAGGTTGTCTGCTGTTCAATGCAGTTAGTTTTCTGCACGGCAAAACCACCCATCTTCCATTTGCCCTTGACTCATGCATAGTAGCGGAGAAGGCAGTGGCACCCCACTCCAGTACTCTTGCCTGGAAAATCCCATGGATGGAGGAGCCTGGTAGGCTGCAGTCCATGGGGTCGCTAAGAGTCGGACACGACTGAACGACTTCACTTTCACTTTTCACTTTCATGCATTGGAGAAGGAAATGGCAACCCACTCCAGTATTCTTGCCTGGAGAACCCCAGGGGTGAGGGAGCCTGATGGGCTGCCGTCTATGGGGTCGCACAGAGTCGGACGCGACTAAAGCGACTTAGCAGCAGCAGCAGCAACAGCAACAGCATGCATAGTAGTTTAACCACTAGCTGGAAGGAGGGGTCCTCAAATGAAGCAGGCACAAAATGAAGCACCAGATTGAGCTAAGTCTTTCAGATCCTATGTAAGCTCTTGATCTATCTATCTATCTATCTATATCAATGTCTTTCTATTGCCCATGGGATAAGCAGAGGTAGGGTGGCACTGGAGCTAATGTTGTTCCCTTGCATAGAAGGATCAGGGTAAGGGAAACAGTGGAAGAATCCAGTAACTCTAACAGAAGGGAGTGAAGAGAGCCTGAGCTCAGATGAAAAGTTGGATGTGGTGGTCTCTGAGATATCCTTAAAATTCTGAGATCAGGTAATCAGTGAGATACAGGGGATCATCCTCAGGCTTGATCATCTTTGATTACATTAATAATTGATAAATGCTTTGCAACCAGCAAAATCACTGGCTGATAACAGGTCTTTTCATACATTATATATTAAAGAGCAATTAACTACAAAAAAGAAGCAAATTCATTTATTCATTTTACCTAACGTTTTCCTTTTCTCTCGGCATTTTTTCCCCCAAACGTGCTCATTCCTATCTGATGTAGACTTATTTTATGAGATTTATTCTGATTGTTTTCTTAATATTATGCCAGAGCAAGACTGAAGTACATAAAAGATGGTGCTACACTCAAGAATTCTTTTTCATTGGTGGATTGATCATATAAGCTTTAAAATTGATATCAGAAGGGCTCTGATCACACTTCAAAGTATTGTACTCAACTATACAGGATACAAATAAATATGATTATTTACCCACATATTTCAGGTTTTCCTAATTGTGATGGTATGGGTAGCATTTTGTTTTTGCATGCCTGCTCAGTTCCTCAGTCATGTCTGGCTCTTTGCAACCCCATGAACTGCGGCCCACCAGGCTTTTTTATCCATGGGATTTCCCAGGCAAGGATACTGGAGTGAATTGACATTTCCTTCTAGGGAATCTTCCCCACCCAGGGATCGAACCTGCATCTCCTGCATTGCAGGTGGGTTCTTTACAACTGAGCCACCAGGTAAGTCTCTATTTTGTCTTTGACTCATTCGCTAATCTTAGGCAAGTGAACTTCTCTATGTCTTAGCTCCTCCATCTGTAGAATGGGTATGTTGGATTTACCTGAGCACTCAAATTTTCAGATTCTAGCTCTTACGTTTGGTGACAGTGATTCCAAGTTATCTTCAGAAGTCTTTCAGAATTCTACTAACTTTTGATGCAGGCTACTATTGCTAAACCCCTATAGTATTTGGGATTAACTGATACTTTCTTCTTGCAAACCAAAACTGTTAGAATATCAGAGCTTCCCAGACAAGTATTGGCTCAGAGTTCAAACCCAGCATCATGAAGAAATCCAGCTTATTTTCCATTATAAGAGAACACATTTAATAGAACTTGTCATATTTTTCTCTCAAGTGAAAGGTATTTAGAGGTGCAGTTGTATCCCTTGGTACCAATCTGATTGGAAAAATAATCCTTAAATACTCCCACGCGATGACTCTCAACACAGCCGTGCTTTTATCCCATGCTGTTCATCTTCTGCTGTGTATGTCCCTCTGTGAGGCTTATGTATTCTTATTATTTCCTAGGTTTTAAATTCTTGTTTCCAGGGTAGAATTACAAAGGAGGGAGCAATTGGAAACATCTGCTCTGGTTTTGGACACTGGGACGGCACCTCCATCACGCACCTTTCTGCTGCTGAGTGATTAGATACAACTAAAAGCAGAATCTAGACTTCCCAGTTGGTGCAATGGTAAAGAACTTGCCTGCCAACACAGGAGATGTGGGCTTGATCCCTGAGTCAGAAAGAGCCCCTGGAGTAGATAAATAGCAACCCCCTCCATTATTCTTTCCTGGACTATCCCATAGGCAGAGGATCTGGCAGGCTACAGTCCATAGGGGTCACAAAGAGTTGGATGCAACTGAGCACACACACACAGGGACAGAATTGCTTTCACTTCGAACTGGGATTTTCTTCTTGGCAGTGAAATAATGAAATGCACAAGATGGAACTCTCTTTTCTCACCCGCTGAATGGATGTGATCTGTCTGTCACTCAATCTGATTAGGAATATGGATCCTACCAAGACAGGAGTGGAAAGAATCATGAGCAGTTGACTACCCCAAGGCCAGTTTGTTTTCCTAATGTTGGGCTGATTCTATGGCAGCATAGTAATGGATTTTGTCTACGTTGCCATGAGGGGATGGTTATAAAAATTAAACAAACCAACAAACAAAACAAAACTTCTATTATGAGTTTCCAAAGTAAATGAAGGCTGAAGATGCTGAACAAACCATGTACATCATCGCTTTAGATGTAGGTTTGAGAGGTGTATCAACACAGTTACTGAGAACTGCACAGAGCCATTGATGATCAGAGCTAGAAAAACTGGAGAATTCTCGTCCAGATATGGGCATTCATAAGTGGGTAAACTATGGCCCAGAAAAATAGGTTGACATAATATTACTGATAGCACATAAAATTTACTGAACAGATACCATGTTAAATACCATGGAAGACACTTGACAAAGGTAAACTAAATTTTCATGAAATCTTTCAGAGTTTGGTACTATTTTCCTTCCTTCCTTCCTTTTTTTTTTTCTTCTCTTGGAATTCTCCAGGCCAGAATACCAGAGTGGGTGGCTGGTCCCTTCTCCACAGGATCTTCCTAACCAGGGATTGAACTCAAGTCTCCTGCATTGCAGGAGGATTCTTTACCAGCTGAGCCACCAGGGAAGCCCTATATAGAAAATAGCAATTACCTCATAGGGTGGTCACTGGAATTAAAGCAGTAACACGGAAATGATGGTTTTAGTATATGATGGGTCCTCAGAAAATGGGACAGGTACTTGACAGATATTTCAGAGGGCATGATGTTGCCACCCTGTGCATGGAGCGGGTGTGGTGAGTGGTGTGTTAGCATTTCTAATGCTTTTCAAGCTGGTGCTCCCACGATGCTGTGAATCATTTGCTTGGGATCAAAGGTACATGTCCTTCCTGATTCACAGTCCTGCAATCTTAAGTCTGACTCAGAGATGCTAAAAAGAGACAAGCATACATTGCTGCCCAAAACTAACAGAAATATGAAATATTGATTCTAAAAGCTTTAGATTTTCAATTAAACTTTCAGTCCCTTCAGTATATACTTACAGAAACAAAAAGCAAAGTTTTACCCTAAAGAAGCAATGCACTATTAGATTTTTTTTTTCTTTAGGAAAGAATAAGCACAGGTGTGGTAAGGAGGCAGCTGGATGGGGTTAGATGTAGCAGATTCTCCTCTGCTACACCTATGGAGCAGGTGGGCTTTGGCACCCTCTACTGAGATGGACATACACTAGACTCCTAGTCAGGCTTAGTTTTCCCATTTTTTAAATGAATAAATTAACTTACAACTAAATGGACTCTTAGAACCTTTCCAACACAGTGTAATATCTATATGAAAAACGGAAAACTCTAATCTTTTACCTACCTGGTAGCTACCATGTAACAGTGTCTACAGGTCTTGTATTGAAATGGAATTGAGTACCTCCCAATGTGCCTAGCACTGTGTCATTTAATCCTTGAGAGCATCTAGTGATGAAAGCGATTTAAGACAACAAGCAGACCTCATCATTCTCTTCCCCAGATCTTTCCCACGTCCATCTTGACCACTGCAAGAGTGAGTCTGGCAGATTGCATTCCACTGTGGTTGAAGGATGCATCCGGGGTCTGCAGTGTATTCCCCTTCCTCATGTTTCCATTACTCAAGGAACATTTTCAAAGGATGAGATCTGCTCGATTTTCGAATAGTTTCCAGAGGGATGTGGCAGAGTGCCACCTCATTTGATTCACTTAAAATTAGACCACAGTGAGGAATCCCAGTGTCCCGCTGGGAGCAGCTCTGTACCGGTGGGAGGGTGGGAGAGAGACCTACCCATTTGCTGCTGGAATACAAGAAGGGTTCTCCATCCATGTCTCAAAAGTTTCCCCAATTCTGACTATTTTGAGCACTAACCCTCTCAATGAAAACAGGATATAATATTATTCCTGAGCTCCCCCTCCCCTCTTCCACCTATCACCTCACATTACAGTTAGGAATTCATGGATACTAATTCTAACTGAAATGAAGGGCACTTATTGGAAAAAAAAAAGTCATTGCCAGTTCATATCCTATTTTCAATTGCTAAGAAGTCAACCACAGGTTGCATTTGGTAAAGACTTAAAATATACTCACACTGCATATGGGATATACTGTTGTTCAGTCACTCAGTCTTGTCTTACTCTTTGCTACCCCATGGACTGCAGCATGCCAGGCTTCCCTGTCCTTCACCATCTCCTGGAACTTGCTCAAACTTATGACCATCAAGTCAATGATGCCATCCAAACATCTCATCCTCTGTCATCCCCTCTCCTCCTGCCTTCAATCTTTCCTACCATCAGGGTCTTTTCTAATGAGTCAGCTATTCACATCAAGTTGCCAAAGTATAGGAGCTTCAGCCTTAGCATCAGTCCCTCCAATGAATGTTTATGATTGATTTCCTTCAGGAATGACTGGTTTGATCTTCTTATACCCAAATGCAGTACTTGGGTGCAGTCTCAAAATGACAGAATGATCACTGTTCATTTCCAAGGCAAATCATTCTATATCACAGTAATCCAAGTCTAACCCCCAACCACTAATGCTGAAGAAGCTGAAGTTGAACTGTTCTATGAAGACCCACAAGATCTTCTAGAACTAACACCAAAAGAAGATGTCCTTTTCATCATAGGGGACTGGAATGCAAAAGTAGGAAGTCAAGAGATACCTGGAGTAACAGGCAAGCTTGGCCTCAGAGTAGAAAATGAAACAGGGCAAAGGCTAACAGAGTTTTGTCAAGAAAACACATCAGTCATAGCAAACACCCTCTTCCAACAACACAAGAGATGACTCTAAACATGGACACCATGAGATAGTCAATACTGAGATCAGACTGATTATATTCTTTGCATGTGGGATACAATCCTGGGTATATTAGCTGACTTGGGTTGTCATAACAAAATGCCATACAATTTAAATCTATGTTCTCACACTTGTGTGTGCTGGAAACCCAAGACTAGGGTGCCAGTGTGAACAGTTTTGGTGAGAGCATACACACAGACAAAAAGAAAGAGAGAGCTCTCATCCTTTACTTATAAGGCCACTGTCACATCACATTAGAGCTCCTTCCTTACAATCTTCTTTAACCTTAATAACTCCTAAGAGGGGGCTTTCCCAGCGGCTCAGTGGAAAAGAACTCACCTGCAGTGCAGGAGATGTGGGTTCAATCCCTGGGTCGGGAAGAGTCCCTGGAGAAGGGCATGGCAACCCACTCCAGTATTCTTGCCTGGAGAATCCCACGGACAGAGGAGCCTGGCTGGCAGGCCTCAGTCCATGGTGTTGTAACGAGTCTGACATGTCTGAAGTGATTTAGAACATGTGCACAACCCTTGAAAGGACCTTCTCTCCAAACACAATCACACTGAGAGCTGGGGCTTCAGCACGTGAATTTTGGTAGAGAGGAGAGGGGAACAGTTCAGTTCATAGCACTGGGGTTTCCAAAATTTTCTTTAATTTCTCTGTCCTCAGAGATAAGTCCCCAAAGAGAAATCAAACTCAGCTTAGATTTCCCAAGGATTTCCATATCTATAAACTAAAGGAAAATTTGGACTAATTTGCCTGAAATGGGTAAGTTCAGTGATCTGGTTTTGTTTTTTTCATGTACCTATTTATGGGTTGGAAAGAATTCAATATTTGGAGAGAGCAGATTGAGTTCTAATCTTGGTAATATTACTAATTTGCTTTATGACCTCAGCTTTTTCCATCTGTAAAGTGAAATCTTCTGGGAAGACTTCTTCCCACTCTGATATTCTGGGGATCTGAGATGTATGGATTGGTATTTGTGTTCCTTTTAGAATAGGGACTTGTAATCAAAATCCAAAGGGTGCTCTAATGTCACTGGATCTACATTTTCAGTGGCCTCATGGCTAGGATAATGGAATAGAGAAAGCTTAAGCAAAATATGAAAACAAACTTCCTGGGGAGAGGTGGAAGACAGACACTGAACTATAATCTAGAAGCAGAATTGGAAGCAGTCAGGTGAAATATTCATATGTCAAAAGGAGCAGTTCTTGGAGTGTTCTTCCTGCCTGCTGGTTTACATCTTATGGAGTGTTGGATAGATGAGACACCTCAGTGATTTACAGAGTCTAGTCACTAGTTAAAGGACAGAGTAATGTTAAGTGTTTTCTTAACTAAAAGGCACTTTCCAAAAGTAAGAGATTTATTTATAAGCACTTTACATATATTATTATATTCAAATTAATTCTAACCACAAACCTTGGAGTATCACTTTTATTTGTAAATTCCAGAAAAGAAAAAAATGACACTTCGAGCACTTAGAGCAATTTGTCAGAAATCATATGGTTGGAGAGAAACAGGGAACAGATTCCAAATAAGCCAGTTGCCCTGAGATCTCCTAAGGACTAGCCCATTCTATCTTATCAGGAAAACTGAGGTTTAGTAATATCTTCTCCACCAGACAGTGTTCCAAGAAGATGGGGCTGCATGCAACCTTTTACCTCCAACACAACGTGGTGTAAAACACACTTGGGTGTAGAAAATACAGGATGATGGCAAACTCCAAATAAGTATCCTCAAACTTAAACAGAATCAGGACCATCCTCAAGAAGGAAACAAAGTCTATGCTGAGAACGAAAGACTAAGAATGACTTAGACAGGTGAGAATAGGGGAAATACAGTGGGACAAGAGGGACAGAGTGAACCACGCCAGGACCCCAGAAGAGTTTCATACCAGACGGTATCTGCCTTCCATGCTCAGTTACTTCATATCCCCAAAACATTATTTATTCAAAAGTACATTCTGAATACCACAATTATGTCTGCCATAGCATGTTCATCACAGCCTAACGGCATGTTTATTCATCTCTCTTTACCAACAGTGAATTCTGGCCATTTGTCTTGGATTTACCATTGAATCTTACCAATTAATGTTTTCTTTTCACTTCATTTGCACTAGGTGGGTCTTCTAGGCATCATGGAAGTGAATAAACAAGATCCAATGCACTACTTTCCAGGACTTCATCATCTCTGTTGGAGACGGTAGACAAATATGCAAGTCGCTGAACTTCAGGATCTTTATATGTAAACTGGAGATGAGAAAACCTCTACCAGCTATCTCTCAGGAAAATGGACTGCCTGGTAAAATAATGCCTCACAAATACTTTACAAAGTATCATTTTTGTGTAAGCTTATAGCTATAAACAGTTAAATGATGATGGTGTGATCACTCACCTAGAGTCAGGCATCTCGGTGCAAAGTCAAGTGGGCCTTAGGTAGCATCACTACAAATGAAGTCAGCGGAGGTGATGGAATTCCAGCTGAGCTATTTCAGATTGAAAAAGATGATGCTATTAAAGTGCTGCACTCAATATGCCAGCAAATTTGGAAAACTCAGCAGTGGTCAAAGGACCGGAAGAGGTCAGTTTTCATTCCAACCCCAAAGAAGGGCAATGCCAAAGAATGCTCAAACTACCACACAATTGCACTCATCTCACATGCTAGTAAAGTAATGCTCAAAATTCTCCAAGCTAGCCTTCAACAATACGTGAACCAACAACTTCCAGCTGTTCAAACTGGATTCAGAAATGGCAGAGGAACCAGAGACTGAATCTCCAACATTCATTGGATCATAGAAAAAGCAAGAGAATTCCAGAAAAACATCTACTTCTGCTTCATTGATTATGCTAAAGCCTTTGACTGTATGGATCACAACAAACTGTGGAAAATTCTTCAAGGGATGGAAATACCAGACCACCATACCTGCCTCCTGAGAAATCTATATGTAGGTCAAGAAGCAACTGTTAGAACTAAACATAGAACAAGGGACTGGTTCCAAATTGGGAAAGGAGTATGTCAAGGTTGTATATTGTCACCTTGCTTATTTAACTTATATACAGAGTAGAACACATGAAATGCTGGGCTAGATGAAGCACAAGATGGAATCTTGATTGTTGGGAGAAATATCAATAACCTGAGGTATGCAGATGACACCACCCTTATGACAGAAAGGTAAGAGGAACTAAATTTAGAGCCACTTGATGAAGGCAGAAGAGGAGAGTGAAAAAGCTGGCTTAAAACTCAACATTTAAAAAATGAAGATCATGGCATCTGGTCCCATCACTTAATGGCAAACAGATACGGAAACAATGGAAACAGTGACAGACTTTATTTTCCTGGTTTCCCAAATCAATGCAAATGGTGACTGCAGCCATGAAATTAAAAGATGTTTGCTCCTTGGAAGAAAAGTTATGACAAACCTAGACAACATATTAAAAAGCAGAGATGTTACTTTGTCAGCAAAGGTCCATATAGTCAAAGCTATGGTTTTTCCAGTAGTCATGTATGGATGTGAGAATTGGACCATAAAGAAGGCTGAGTGCTGAAGAATTAATGCTTTTGAACTGTGGTGTTGGAGACTCTAGAGAGTTTCTTGGACTGCAAGAAGATCAAACCAGTCCATCATAAAGGAAACCAGTCCTGAATACTCATTAGAAGGACTGGTGTTGAAGCTGAATCTCCAATTCTTTGATGCAAAGAGCTTATTCCACCTGATGCCAAGAGCCAGCTCATTAGAAGAGCCCCTGATGCTGGGAAAGATTGAAGGCAGGAGGAGGGGGTAACAGAAGATGAGATGGTGGGATGGCATCACTGACTCAATGGACGTGACTTTGAGCAAGCTCTGGGAGATGGTGAAGGTAAGGAAGCCTGGTGTGCTGCAGTCCATGGGGTGACAAAGAGTCAGACATGACTGAGCGACAGAACACCACAAAAAATGAAGGAAAAACAGAGCTCTTCCCTTTAGTTGTTGCTCAGTTGTCTTCTTAAGTTTGTGTTGTTGTTGTTCAGTTGTGAAGTCTCATGAAATGTGGTCCACAGGAGGGAATAGCAAACCACTCAAGTATTCTTGGCTCAAGAACTCCATGAGCAGTATGAAAAGCTCTTTCCTTAGTAAAGTCCCAATTTTTAAATGAAGAAGCGATGCTGGACATTATTGCTTAGTGAACACCACGACACTAACGGTTTCAGGCAAGGTTCTTCAATAGAAATGGAAACTAATGGATTAAGGATACATAGGGAAATGTATTTTCTGAATTTAAATATTAATATGAGGAAACAGCAGATAACAGACCTTCTACCAAAAGACTGACCTGTGTCCTGTATTCTTCCAAAGTGTCACAATCATTTAAAATAAAAGAGAGAGGAAAAACAAAACACTGAGGAATCGCCCCAGATTGGGAGAAACTAAGGGGACATGACAACTAAGAGTAACATTTAATCCAGAAGTGAACCCTGGGCCAGAAAAGGACATCTGTGGTACAAGTAGAAAACTTCATATAAGGTCTGTAGTTTATAGGATTGCAACCATAATTTTATAGTTCCATAACTGCACCAAGGTTATATAAGATGTTAACATCTGGGGAAATCTGGTGACAGGTATACAGACATTTTGTCCTATTTTTTTCAACTTTTTTGCATGCCAATTTTTTTCTTTTTCAAATAATAAAAAGAAGGTACTTCACTCATGCATCCAGGCCTCCGAAGTTAGAAGAAAATGGTCATGTGATCTGTCGCCAGCATCTGAGGGTGTATTTTGTTGTTCCTATAATTCAGTGGGATTATCTGTCTGACCTGCTCAGAGTTCCCAAACCCACAAATCCATATTCAGAACCTCTGGGTGATGAAACGTAGAAAACCAGTGGTACGTGCTGCGCCGGGCGCCGTGCAGCCACATTACGTGCGCCCGCTTTACGTGCGCCCCCTTTACGTGCGCCCCCTTTACGTGCGCCCCCGTGCTGCTCTGCACTTGGCATCGTGTCCTTTCAGCGCTCTTACCTTGTCTCGCAACGTGAATTCTGTGTCATAGAAGGAGGCCCAAACCAGTCCCCTCCTCCCTCTGAACCCAGAAAGCAAACAGCTTAATTGGAAATGGCTGTTTTTCTTCTCCCTGAGATGGTGAAAATCATTTTCCATTTCTTCAGGCAGTTGAGAGTCACTGCCCTCCAGGAAATGAGGAACGTTTCCCTGGACTTTATTTTTCTACATGCTATAAAATTAATTACAGTTTTGTTTCATTTCAGGGTTGAGGTAGGGTTAACAGGGGAGGGGAAATGCATTAAGGCAAAGGAGTAAATAATATACAAACCTAAAAGATGTTTTGAAAGGTTGCCAGAAGCCAGGTGAATAATTGATGATACTCTGAAGCATCCAGATCTTTCCCATGAAGTGGTAGTTATGCCAAAATGAATTGCAAGTGATCTTTTCCCTCTCTCTTTTCCCTTACACACACACACACACACACACACACACACACACACACACACACACACACACGTCCCTTTACTGACCCCCTTCACAGATAAGAGGCACTATTATTCATCCATTCAGAGTGTCCTGACAGACCCATTCTGCTCTTCCCTCATTCTCAAGCCCACCGCCCTTACATGAATCTTGTCTACATTTACATGCAGGTAATTTTATGCACTAGAAGAGGAAATGGCAGCCCATTCCAGGATTCTTGCCTGGGTTATCCCATGGACAGATGAGACTGGTGGGCTACCATCCATGGAATAGCAGAAGAGTCACAGAAGAGTCAGGCACGTTTAGTGAGTAAACAATCTTAGGCATCTGGTCTCCCTGCCCAAGTCTGGACAGTCTACTGCCTCCTACAGAGCTTTTCCTGCTCTGCGTTTACGGTGCCCTGCTGAGCAGAACCCTCTGTCCTCAATTCCTGCCTGTGAACAACAGTCCAATCCTTCTAAGTTCTGGCTTCTGACTTCATTTCCACTGGACAATCTAGCAATCCTAAGTGTCTTTTCATTAAATATTTATTCCCTTCCTTTGTCCACATAGCCTGTCCACCAGGAATGAAGGTACTCTGCCCTCATTTCAGCCTGCTGAAATTCTATCTCTCATGATTATGTAAGTGCTACCTCTTTCCTGAAACCCTCCCCCAATTTTCAGTTATTCTGGTAGTAATTTGCCTGAGATTACATTTGTAGGCAGTTGCCTCTACTTGCAATTGCACCCCACTCCAGTACTCCTGCCTGGAAAATCCCATGGATGGAGGAGCCTGGTGGGCTGCAGTCCATGGGGTCGCTAAGAGTCAGACATGACTGGGTGACTTCACTTTCCACTTTCATGCACTGGAGAAGGAAATGGCAACCCAGTCCCAGGGAAGGGGGAGCCTAGTGGGCTGCTGTCCATGGGTCGCACAGAGTCGGACACGACTGAAGTGACTTAGCAGCAGCAGCAGCAGCAGCAGCAGCCTCTACTCAACTACAAACCTCCTGAAGGTAGAAAATATGTGTTTTAGTATTTGCTCCTCTTAAGAACATAAAGAAATGGTTCAGAAAGATTTTGAGAGAAAAAGTTTACAGAATGTTGGGAGATTGTATCTATTTTATATCTGATGAATAGGCTTGTAACATGGAAAATATAATTCTGTGGCACACAGCATGCCATCACGATTCTGAAAAATGCGATGCTCTGTGAACATTTTCATAGCATTGTTTTACAATTTTCTTTCCACATCATTAATTCTCAGAATCCACTCAGTACAGTAGGCTTGATTCTCCTCATCTTTCTGATGAGAAAACTGTGAGTTGGGCAGGGATCAAGTCTAGCCTGATGCAAAGAGGTGACTCATTGGAAAAGACCCTGATGCCGGGAAAGATTGAGGGCAGGAGGAGAAGGGGGCGACAGAGGATGAGATGATTCAATGGCATCACCAAATCAATGGAGATGAGTTTGAGAAAACTCCAGAAGACAGTGAAGGACAGGAAGGCTGGCATGCTGCATTTCATAGGTTTGCAAAGAGTCAGACATGACTTAGAGACTTCTGAACAACCAAAGTCTAGCTGGGGCAGGGTGAGAGGACTTACAGCTATACAGCCCTAGGTAATTGCTGGAAGAGGAAGCCATTGAAAGGGGCGGGGGGTACACTCGACTCAAAGATCTACAGACTGACTTTCTAGCCTCATCTGTTCCATCTAGGAGCTCAGTGGTCTTGCATAAGTCATTTGGTTTGCCAGTCTTTTATTTCCTGTTTATCTTGTGTGTGTGTGTGTGTGTGTGTGTGTGTGTGTGTGGTATTCAAATGTTGAATCATTCAACCATTCTTATATTTTTGGATGTGGGGGAATGTTTCTTTTTTTAAGCCATGATGAATAGCCCTGTGATGAATATCTATTACTGGAGTGCAGTTGATTTGCTATGTTGTATCAGTTTCTGCTGTGCAGCAATGTGAATCTGTAGTACACATACATGTATCCACTCCTTTTGATTGTTTTCCCACCTAGGCCACTCCATAATATGGAGCAGCATTCCCTGTTCTATACGGTAGGTCCTCGTCAGTTATGTACTTTTTATGCAGCAGTGGGTATATGTCAGTCCCATAGAGGCACCGGCGCAGTGATGCCTCTAGAAGATGTCTAATGTGGCGAGCTATGTCCACAGCGGAGGCCCCGCTTGGCCAGGTTAAGAGGCCCCCGAGGGCTCTGAACTGCTAGAGATGAGTCGTCTACACTGCTCTCTGCCCCCGAGAGGCCATGCTGCCACGCTGATGCCTCCACTGGCCATCTTCCTGCATGTGAGCTGTGAAAAGTGAGCACCACTCTGGTCTCAGGAGACAATCTAGTGCACCGGTTAGGAACACAGCCTATGGGGCCAGACGGCCTGGGCTTGTATCTCACCTGGACCTCCAGACTCGGCCTGTGGCCTTAAGAAAGTCGCTTCCCCTCCCAATGCCTCACTCCCCCCATCTGCAATGGCAGCGGTAGTACTCACGTCTTAGGACTGCCTGAGCATCTGTGAGGTAAATCTCTGCTAACAGCACCTCTTGTAAATGGTAGCTATTTTTACTTCTGTGCCAACCACACAGGCTCCTGGGAGGATCAAACGAGAACAGTTTGTAAACTTTAAAGCACTAATGGAAAATAAAGACTTAGTACAAACGAATATGCTTTTTTCTTTAAAACTGAAAAAAAAAAATGTGTCCTCTTGTTCCAAAATCCTTCTGAGATCATGAGCTAAAACACTCAAAGACTATTCATACCCTTTACGAGACATAATTTTCTTCTAAGACATTTTCAAAGTTAACTTTACAGTGAACTTTCTCCAAAATGTCTCTTGTTGGAATCAGTTTATGCAGACTTGAGCTTTTCACTGTTTTATTTTAAATATCCCCCCTTTCAAAGTTAGAGAAACAATTACAATAAACAAATAGCACAAAATTATAAATTACAAAAGCCATTTTTTTTAATCTGTGAAGATTTTTAACTTGAAATGGGTGTGTCTTGTATCCTCCATGGATAGCTTCTCCTTATAAATTATGTATTCGAATAGTAACATTAAGCCATCAACTCAGAAATCAGTAAGGGAAAGTGCCTTTTTTATTTTTGGAAGCACCTTGATGCTAAATGAAATGGATGGCTGGTACATGCTTTTCCTACCATTTGCAAAGTAATAAATAAGAGCAGAATAATAGCATATTTTAAAAGCACATTGATATACACACACTGACTACAATATACACACATAGTAATAACCGGGGAGGTGGTTTAGGTCAGCTTCCAAACTGGCTGACAGTCATAATTTGGTACAATTACCCAATTTTTAGTAAAACTTTGTGACGGGTATTGTCTTAGAATTGTGGAGGATACACGACAGCTGGGATCTAGTAAAAGTAAAATATTGATTTCAATCCAAAATCCATATTTATTGACAAGACTGTATTTGAGTTTGAAAAGGTCAAGGGGAGCTCCTGGAAATTTTTTTTTTTTTTCTGTTTCTTTTTCTCATTGCCTCTTTGTTCAGGTCATTATTCAAAATTAGCTGTCCAAAATGATTTGGCATTTAGGGAATAAACAAGTTTAAGCTTACGCAGCAGCCTTCTTTTCCTCTGTGGTAGGTTTCTTTTCTGGAGGCTTCTTTTTCAGCTGCTGGTTTCTTGGTCCCTGCTGGAATGGCTTTGATTGGGCTCAGGGCTTTCTGTTCTCAGATCTGCCCACCATCATCTTTCCTAACTGGGTGTGCTTCCCTCACTCTGATGACATTTTCCATAGATTGCAAGTTCTACATGATGTTATACTAAACACATACATTTCTGAAGTCAAATAAACAGTATAAGTTGAGCTCAGTTTATATTTGATTCCTACAAGGCTTCTCAGACTCTTTTGGCAGGGGATGGAGGAAGTTGTGTTGCTCAAACCCATTAGATTAAACAGTGTATTTACAGATTAGTGTTCCACAGAATAACTGGGGAAACACTGCATTAAGAATTAGCTTAGGTTCCTTTGTTCAGTAAAGAGGAACTTGATGTGGGTAATGGAGATACAGCTGTTAACACATAGCCACTGTCCTATTTTCATGCAGCTCACACCTGGGAGGTGAAGCCTAGCACATGAATATTTTAGCAGGAAGTGTGAAAGGCTGGGGAACACCTTGGGGGAAGAGGGATGCCTTATTAACTTTCAGATGCATGACATGTTGCCTGATGTGGAACCAATGCATAGTTGATGTTCAACTGATGTTGGTGAACAGGTTGGAGAAGGAGAAAGAAATCAAGGGACCCTGGAAGGAAAAAGATTTGGGGTGGGGGAAAAATGGGTTGAGAAGAGACAAGTGTGGGAGTATAATAAAAGACAGACAGTTAGTTGACCAACATTGAAAAACCCCGAGAGTTTCTAAGAGAATGGGAGTGACTCTGTCTGGGAAATCTGAAGGTAGCAGTTAAAATGACACATTCTGCATCACAGAGCTGCTTCAGGTTGGTCTCATTATAGACAGAGACACATTCCATAAAGTGAGGTAGTCTAGGGAGTTCCTGCTCCAAGAGATCTTGGTGATGCCCCAGTGTGAATGTCTTGCCTTGATCTGTCCATGTGACCTCTCACACACAATTTGTGTGTGTGTGTGTGTGTGTGTGTGTGTGTGTGTGTGTGTGTGTGTTTTAAGCAGACAATGAGATCCACTTAATCCATTGTGTACCCTTCTGCTTTGACCTTTAGGAAGTTCAGAGCTTAATTTGGTCCACAATTGCAATAACACTTACTTATCCAAGTCCAGTTGTATTCATATCTCCCCTTTCTGTCAATACATCCAAAACTGCTACAATGTCTCAGAAACTACCCTAGGCTAAGTGAGTGCTGTACATAATGTCTCAAAGAGCTCTCACCAGTCACAGGACATGCGATTTTTATTCACTGATTCATTCATTAACTCAGAAAGTTACTGGCTATCTAACATGGGTCAAGATCTTTACCAGGAGTATTAAAGAAGATAAAAATGCAAATAATACTGACATTTTCCACCTTGATTATAGTTTCCTTTGCTGTGCAAAAGCTTTTAAGTTTAATCAGGTCCCACTTCTTTACTTTTGTTTTTATTTCCATTACTCTAGGAGGTGGGTCATAGAGGATCTTGCTTTGACTTATGTCATCAAATGTTCTGCCTATGTTTTCCTCTGTTTTATAGTTTCTGGTCTTACATTTAGGTCTTTAATCCATTTCAAGTTTATCTTTGTGTATG
The DNA here is from genome assembly GCF_016772045.2 of Ovis aries. Lineage (NCBI taxonomy): Eukaryota > Metazoa > Chordata > Mammalia > Artiodactyla > Bovidae > Ovis > Ovis aries. Next base: position 7,998,767 of record NC_056055.1, on the reverse strand, counting down.
GTGTTAGGAATTGTTCTAATTTCATTGTTTTACATGTACCTGTCCAGTTTTCCAGCACCATTTATTGAAGAGGCTGTCTTTCCCCCTTTGTATACTCTTGCCTCTCTTGTCAAAAATAAGGTACCCATAGGTGCATGGGTTTATTTCTGGGCTTTCTATCTTGTTCCATTGGTCTATATTTCTGTTTTTGTGCCAGTACCATACTATCTTGATGACTATAGCTTTATAGTATAATCTGAAGTCCAGCTCCATTCTTCTTTCTCAAGACTGCTTTGGCTTTCGGGGTCTTGTGTTTCCATATGATTTTTTGTTCTAGTTCTGTGAAAAACGTCATTGGTAATTTGACAGGGATTGCATCAAATTTGTAGATTGCATTTGGTAATATAGTCATTTTTGTAATATTGATTTTTCCTACCCAGGAACATGGAATATCTCTCCATCTGTTTATATTGTCTTTGATTTCTTTCATTAGTGTCTTATAATTTTTGGTGTACAGTTCTTTTGTCAACCTAGGTGAGTTTATTCCTAGATATTTAATTCTTTTTGTTGCAACGGTGAATGGGATTGATTCCATAAATTCTCTTTCTGATTTTTCATTGTTAGTATATAGAAATGCAAGTGATTTCTGTGTATTGATTCTGGATCCTGCAACTTTGCTAAATTCACTGATTAGCTCTAGTAATTTTCTGATACTATCTTCAGGGTTTCTTTAGGGTTTTCTATGTACAGTATCATGTCATCTGCAAAAAGTGAGAGCTTCACTTCTTATCTGGATTCCTTTTATTTCTTTTTCTTCTCTGATTGCTGTAGCTAGGGCTTTCAGAACTATGTTAATAATAGTGGGGAAAGTGGACACCCTCATCTTATTCCTGATCTTAGGGGGAATGCTTTCAGTTTTTCATCATTGAAAATAATGTTTGCTGTAAGCTTATCATATATGGCCTTTACTATGTTTAAGTAGGTTCCTTCTGTGCCCGTTTTTCACTTCAGTTCAGTTGCTCAGTTGTGTCCGACTCTTTGCGACCCCATGAATCACAGCACACCAGGTCTCCCTATCCGTCACCAACTCCCGGGGTTCACTCAGACTCACGTCCATCGAGTCAGTGATGCCATCCAGCCATCTCATCCTCTGTCATCCCCTTCTCCTCCTGCCCTCAATCCCTCCAGCATCAAAATCTTTTCCAATGAGTCAACTCTTTGCATGAGGTGGCCAAAGTACTGGAGTTTCAGCTTCAGCATCATTTCCTCCAAAGAAATCCCAGGGCTGATCTCCTTCAGAATGGACTGGTTGGATCTCCTTGCAGTCCAAGGGACTCTCAAGAGTCTTATCCAACACCACAGTTCAAAAGCATCAATTCTTTGGCACTCAGCTTTCTTCACAGTCCAACTCTCACATCCATATATGACCACTGGAAAAACCATAGCCTTGACTAGATGGACCTTTGTGGACAAAGTAATGTCTCTGCTTTTCAATATGCTATCTAGGTTGGTCATAACTTTTCTTCCAAGGAGTAAGCCCATTTTTGGAGAGTTTTAATTACAAATGGGTGCTGAATTTTGTCAAAGGCTTTTTCTGCATCTATTGAGATTATCATATTGTTTTCTCTTTCAATTTGTTAATATGGTGTATCACATTATTTGACTTGCATATATTGAAGAATCCTTTCATCCCTGGAATAAACCCAACTTGATCATGCTTTTTGATGTGTTGCTGAATTCTGTTTGCTAGATTTTGTTCAGGATTTTTGCATCTATGTTCATCAGTGATTCGGGCCTGTAGTTTTCTTTTTTGTGAGCTGTCTTTGTCTGGTTTTGGTATCAGGGTGATGGTTGCCTTGTAGAATGAGTTTCCTCATGAAGGAAGTATTCCTTCATCTGCAATTTTTTGAGTTTTAGAAGGATAGGCATTAGCTCTTCTCTAAATGTTTGACAGTATTCTCCTGTGAAGCCATCTGGTCCTGGGCTTTTGTTTGTGGGGGAGATTTCTTTTTATCACAGCTTCAATTTCAGTGCTTGTAATTGGGTTGTTCATAATTTCTATTTCTTCCTGGTTCAGTCTTGGAAGATTGAACTTTCCTAAGAACCTGTCCATTCCTTCCAGGTTATCCATTTTATTGCCATATGGTTGTTCATAATAGTCTCTTATAATCCTTTGTATTTCTGCACTGTCTGTTGTAACCTCTCCTTTTTCATTTCTAATTTTGTTGATTTGATTCTTCTCTCTTTTTTTCTTGATGAGTCTGGCTAAAGGCTTGTCAACTTTGTTTTTCTCCTCAAAGAACCAACTTTTCGTTTTATTAATCTTTACTATTGTTTCTTTCGTTTCTTTTTCATTTATTCCTGCCTGGATCTTTTGATTTCTTCCCTTCTCCTGATTCTGGTTTTGTTGCTGTTGTTTTTCTTCTTTCTCCAGTTGTTTTGGGTCTAAAGTCAGGCTCTCTGTCCGATGTCTCTCTTTTCCTTGCAGTGGGGCTGTATTGCTATAAACTTCCTTCTTAGAACTGCTTTTGCTGCATTCTATAGATTTGGAGTTGTCATGTTTTCATTGCCATTTGTTTCTAGAAAGACAACCCTCAGAATGGGAGAAAAAAATAGCAAATGAAACAACTCATGAAGGATTAGTTTCCAAAATATACAAGCAGCTCATATAACTCAAAGCAAGAAAAACAAACAACCCAATCAAAAATTGAGAAAAAGTCCTAAACAGACATTTCTCCAAAGAAGACATACAGATGGCTAACAAACACATGAAAAGATGCTCAACATCGCTCATTATTAGAGACATGCAAATCAAAACCACAGTGAGATATCATCTCACACTGGTCATAATGGCCATCACCAAAAAGTCTGCAAACAATAAATGCTGGAGAAGATGTGGAGAAAAGGGAACGCTCTTGCACTGTTGGTGGGAATGTAAATTGATACAGCCACTATGGAAGACAATATGGAGAGTCCTTAAAACACTAGGAATAAAACCACCATACGACCCAGGAATCCCACTCCTAGGCATATACCCTGAGGAAACCAAAACTGAAAAAAAGACACATGTATCCCATTGTTCATTGCAGCACTATTTACAATAGCTAGAACATGGAAGCAACCTAGCTGTCCATCGACAGATGAATGGATAAAGAAGTTGTGGTACATATGCACAATGGAATATTACTCAGACATAAAAAGAATGCCTTTCAGTCAGTTCTTAGGAGGTGGATGAGCCCAGAACCTATTATACAGAGTGAAGTGAGTCAGAAAGAGAAAGATAAATATCGTACTCTAATGCACATATACAGAATCTGAAGAATTTATTTACAGGGAAGCAATGAAGAAACAGACATAGAGAATAGACTTATGGACATGGGGAGAGGGGAGGAGAGGGTGAGATGCATGGAAACAGTAACATGGAAACTTATATTAAAATAGATAGCCAATGGGAATTGCTGCATGGCTTGGGAAATTCAAACAGGGGCTTTGTATGAAACTAGAGGGGCAAGATGGGGAGGGAGATGAGAGGAGGTTCAAAAGGGAGGGGATATCTGTATACAAAAAAAATCATAATAATGACAATAATAATAAGTAAATAACTTTAAAACAGTTCCTGTACTCATTCTTTTAACAATTTGCTTAATATGCAAATATTGATAATGATTCATATAAATATGCAAATTACTTCAAAAACTGGTTCTAATGAGTGCTCAACTCTATTATCATTATTTTTACAACAGATATCCTTAAATGTTATAAACATGGATTTATAAAACCCGAATCCTACAAAAGCACAAATCTAAAGTGTGTAAAATCTAAGTGGGTATAATTTTTAATGAAAGAGTCCTGAAGCTCTTAAAAATTATAGGGCTTGCCCATTGTCAGTGTCCCAGCTAGACTTCCACTACTGAATTACACTGGATTTGGGATAATTACCCAGGGACAATCTCACTATAGCAAAGTGAACTCCAGCTCATTCACTCAGCATGTGTTTGGAGGGTCCCTACCAATGCCAAGTCCTGAGCTAGGCAACAGGGTTCTGAGTTACCATTTGGGTAACTCTGAATGAGGGCCCTCTGCCTATCAGCGCTATAAATGTATTATCTAGGTGCTCAGCATAGAGAACCCATGTTCCAGTCTTATGATTGCATAAGCACCGTGACCAATCTCTGGGCAGAGCCATCAGGAAATAACTGCTCTTTGGCTTCACATTCCTCTGTTAAGCTTGATACCCTCACAAAAGAAGGATTATACAAGGAAGTAAGAGATAAAGTGAGGACACATCCTGTAAACGCGTTCTTTTCAGAATGGGGCAAGCTGCATGGGGAGAGAGTTACGGCAAATGTCTCATACAGTCCAGTAAAGAAGCTTTAGGGTGTGGACCTGACACTCTCTGACACTTTTAATTCCTCATCATTCGCCAAAACTGTGTGTCAGCAGCATTTTCCTGGTGGCCAAAACGTAGAGAGACTTGCATTTGGAACAGCAGATGGAAAATGTAGAGGAGTCAGAAACACTTCCCTTCACACAGTGTGCTTAGTCGCTCGGCCGTATCCAGCTCGTTGTGACCCCATGGACAGTAGCCCACGGGCTCCTCCATCCATGGAGATTCTCCAGGCAAGAATACTGGAGTCTGTTGCCGTACCCTCCTCCAGGGGATCTTCCCCACCCAGGGATCGAACCCGGGGCTCCCACATTGCAGGTAGATTCTTTACCATCTGAGCCACCAGGGAAGCCCCCTTCACCTAGACAGCAGTGTAAATGGCGCCCTCTAGAGCTTTGCAGTGGTATCAAACGTGATTGAAGAGCATTCCCACATTCACGTGTTTGTATATGAACAACAGGGATGAAGAAGCTGAAAATGCAAGGCCATGGGCTATAAGAAAATATCCATGAGAGAAAGTAACAAACCGTATAGCTGAGGTTTAGGGAGGGGTAAGGGCTTCCCTGGTGGGTCAGGGGTAAGGAATCTGCCTGCAAAGCAGGAGACTCAGGAGACGTCGATTCTTGGGCCAGGAAGATACCCTGGAGGAGGGCTTGGCAACTCACTCCAGTGTTCTGGCCTGGAGAATCCCTTGAACAGAGGAACCTGGTGGGCTATAGTCCATAGAGTCACAAAGGGCCGGACACAGTTGCAGCTACTGAGCACTGTACACAGAGAAGGGTCTGGTAGATTTAGACTTGTCGGGCTCAGATTTGGCAGCATTAGGAATCCATGATGCAGGCTGATGGAGAAACCGATCTCATCAGAAGGTGTGGCTGAGATTAGAAATACGAGTTTAAGATTTATCAATAGAAAGCTGATAACGAAAACATGAGAAGGAGGGTAATTTCTCTCATGGAAACAGAGCACAGAATTATAATAGAAGTGAAAGGGGTACAGACTTAGACCTTGCAAATCCCTGTTAGGGAAAAGGATTAGGAGGAAGAGGATCTGGAAAAGCAGCTGGAGGCTGACGCTTTCATCCTTTGGAAAACACTGTCCAGTGTTTTGAGTGAATTGCAGTGGCATATCTCAGACCACAAGGGTTCTGTGGGTTACAGAAACTTTGTTTGGCAAAGTAGAGTTTGCCATATAAGGGTACAAGCTGTCATTTTTCACAGATTCCAACCTTCTGTTTCTCAAGATACGCTTCAAATGCATTCCTGTTTCATCAAGGATGTTTCACAGTGGTGAGGGAATCATAAATCTCACAAAGTTCTTACGAATTCTTAAAAAAAAAAAAAAACCAAACTTTGGTTATTTAGATAGTAAATTAGTTTAAACTACCACTGTTTTTATATTCAGGGGGTGCTTAGACTCAATAAACATCCCATGAAATACAATAGATGGGCAGACTTTAACAGAAATTCCTTCCATTCAGTAGGTATTTAATCCTGAATGCAACAGTGTTAGGGACTGAGGTAAAATGGAGAATAAGCCTGACATCACCCTCACCTTATGAATTTACATTCTGATGGGAGAAACAAACAAAAACATAAAGGCAAAAAAAAAAAAAAAACACCACATATTGAGTATGAGATAAAGACTGTGAATAAGGAATTAAAGTGGAGACTAACAGGGGCTCACCTCTTAGATAGGGTAGTAAGCAAAGGCCATTCTGCAGAGATACTATTTCAGCCAAGCACTAAAAGAGAAAAAAATACAACCTCATGAAGAGGCAGAAGGAAGAACAATTCAAGTAAAGGGAATGGCATGACCAGAGGCTCTGAAGGAGGAAAGAACCGGATGAGCTTTAGGACCTGCAAGAACCAGGAGAAGAGTTCAGAGGATGGAAGGGGGAGGAAGTCAGGGGGCAGATTATTGCTATGTGGACAGTGGGTTGAAGGTGAGTAATAAAGGAAACTGCCTTCGTGGTCCAGTGGCTAAGAGTCTGTGCTCCCAATGCAGAGGGCCCAGGTTCAATCCCTGCTCAGGGGACTAGATCCTACTTGCCACAAGTAGAGATCAAAGATCTTGTGTGCTACAGCTAAGTCCTGACACAGGCAAATATATACATACACACACACACATTAACAGGTGAACAATAACATGCCTAGAAATCACGAAGGGATGACTATCACGGCCATTCTGGGCTTCTGGACTAAGACACTGGCTATCAGAGAGACAGAGAGGATGGGAGAGGGAGAGAGAGAGGAGTCGATCCAGGGATATATGTGGAGATAGAGTTTACAGCACTCATGGACCTGTATGTAGTTCCAAAGACACGGATGCCTCTCCAGGTATTTTGTTTGAGAAACAAGGTAAATGGTGGAACCCTTTGTTAATATAAAGAAGACCTGAGGGAGAACCATGTTTCTGGAGGGAAAGCCACAGTTTTATTTTAAACATGCCATGCTTGAGATATCTGTGAATGATACAGTCACACATAATATTAGCACAATTTGAGAGGGAAAAGGAACCCTTTGCTGTGTGGTAACTCTCAACAAGGTGAACAAAAACGTGATCAATTCATTTGTTACCTTAAGCCTGTCTATGGCTTCAATTTACCTCTTGCATAAGGACCTTGATTTTTAGCCTGGAATTCGTTTTTGAAAATATGCAATACTCATTATTTTTCCTTCTCAGATATATGTCATCTAAATACAATGATACTAAAATTAATAAGAAAATGAAAAAGAAAGGAAATGTTGATTTACTCTGATCCATGAATCACGGACTTCTGGTCCAAGTCTGTTGTATTACAGAGTTTGAAAAGTAGAAAAATAAATATTGCTAAGCCCCTGGTTTTTGCTTTTCTGCTATCAGCTGACAAGCTCACTATGAAGAATGAAGAACTGGCTACCAGATAAGTAAATTGCCAAAATGTTAAACCTTCTCAAAGAAACAGGAGTGGGGTTATGAAGCTCCAATATTTTGGTCACCTGATGTGAAGAGCCAACTCATTGGAAAAAACTTTGATGCTGGGAAAGATTGAGGGAAGGAAGAGAAGCGGGTGGAAGAGGATGAGATGGTTAGACATCACTGACTCATTGGACATGAGACTGAGCAAACTCCTGGAGATAGTGAAGGACAGGGAAGCCTGGTGTGCTACAGTACATGGGATCACACAGAGTAGGACATAGCAACTGAACAACATCAAATATACAGAATATGTGTCTCCAGAAAAATGATCCCAAAGCCCATTGGCTGGTCTACAATATTCAGAGCAGGTACTTGGTACTTACTCTAAGGCAAATCAAGAAGAAGGGAGGCACAGTCTTGTTTCTCAGAGAACTCGCATCATCTAGAAGAGACCCACACACAGTATCAGTAGAATAGATTGGAAGTTATCCAACTCAGAATGCCAGGAAATAAGCATAGCTATTGGAAAATGATGATAGAGAACTTCCAGCTGAGAATATTATGGAAGAGCTTCATGGAGGAGGGAGTGTTTGAATAGGACCTCAAAGGATGGGTTTGCTTTTGAAAATATGATGAGAGGGACAGTTCACGAGGAAGTAGAATGGAGCAGAGGCTGGAAGATCAAGGTGTGTTTGTGAAACTAGAAATAGTTCAGTATGCATGCACATACAGAAAGTAAAATCCGAAGTGGGAGGTAAGGATGGAAAAACTGGTTGATTCAGAAGTTCAAGAAACAGGTTGATACTAGAGGATCCAATCCACCAACCTCCACATTTCTGAGCCTTGAGAATTTGATGGGATTAGTTCCACTCCCAGTTGATGGGGGTAGGTTCTGTTTTGGAAGGAAGTGTTAGTTGCTCAGCTGTGCCCAACTCTTCGCAACCTCATAGACTATATAGCCCGCCAGTTTCCTCTGCCCATAGAGTTCTCCAGGCAGGAATACTGGAGTGTGTTGCCATTCCCTTCTCCAGGGGACCTTGAACCCGGGTCTCCTGTGGCTCCTGCACTGCATTCTTTACCTCCTGCACCATCAGGGAAGCCCATATATGTATGTACTTATATATGTATCAGTTCAGTTCAGTTCAGTCACTCAGTCGTGTCCGACTCTTTGCAACCCCGTGACTGCAGCACACCAGGCTTCCCTATCCATCACCAACTCCCAAGATTGCTCAAACTCATGTCCATTGAGTCAGTGATGCCATTCAACCATCTCATGCTTTGCCGTCCCCTTCTCCTTTTGCCTTCAATCTTTCCCAGCATCAGGGTCTTTTCCAGTGACTCAGTTCTTCACATCAGGTGGCCAAAGTATTGGAGTTTCTCAACTTCAGCATCAGTCCTTCCAATGAATATTCAGGACTGATTCTTTTAGGATGGCCTGGTTGGGTCTCCTTGCAGTCCAAGGGACTCTCAAGAGTTTTCTCCAACACCACAGTTTAAAAGCATCAATTCTTTGGCACTCAGCTTTCTTTATATTCCAACTCTCTCATCCATATATGACTACTGGAAAACCCATAGCTTCGATTAGATGGGTCTTTGTTGGTAAAGTAATGTCTCTGCTTTTTTAATATGCTGTCTAGATTAGTCAAAACTTTTCTTCCAAGAAGCAAGTGTCTTTTAATTTCATGGCTGCAGTCACCACGTTCAGTGATTTTGGAGCCCAAGAAAATAATGTCTCTCACTATTTCCATTTTTCCCCATCTATTTGCCATGAAGTGATGGGACCAGATGCCATGATCTTCGTTTTCTGAATATTGAGCTTTAAGCCAACTTCTTCACTCTCCTCTTTCACTTTCATCAAGAGTCTCTTTAGTTCTTCTTCACTTTTTGCCATAGGGTGGTGTCATCTGCGTATCTGAGGTTATTGATATTTCTCCCAGCAATCTTGATTCCAGCTTGTGCTTCATCCAGCCCAGTATTTCTCATGATGTACTCCGCATAGAAGTTAAATAAGCAGGGTGACAATATACAGTCTTGATGTACTTCTTTCTCAATTTGGAACCAGCCTGTATATACACATAGACACACACACACGTACATACATTGCTCTGTTGGTTTTATGCAAGAAAATCTCTTTCGCTTCAGTGTGTGTTATAAGATAATGGTCTTTCCCGCCCCCCCCCACCTTGATGTGAACAAGGAAACCTAAAGCTTTGATAACTCCTGACAGCCATCTTGGGACCAGAGGAAAAATATATTTAAAAAAAAAATTAAAAATAAATCTGGCACTGAGAACACAGGCTGAAAAATGAAGACAGAGAAAAACTGTGTCCTAACATTTTTGAGTTAATGGATTAAGCTTCACAGGAGAGCAGTGCTATTTCTGGACTTTTGTGTTACATGAGCCAATAAATTTCCTTTATGGCTTAGACCAGTTTGACTTGAGTGTGCTATTATTTGCCACTCAAAGTATCTTGATACAGAATCCTTGGAAGGCACATTAAGGTTTTGGTAGGCAGTAAGGATCTACTGAAATTTGTAGCCCCAAGAGTGTCATAATCTGGAAAGAAACCCTCTTAATAGTGGACAATGCAAAACACCATGAAATCAAGGTAGTCTAAAAGAGAAGCCAAAAAAGTCAGCCAATGTTTTAAGCTGAGATTTGTCTTATTTTTTTTTTCTCTCTTTCCCTGTCTAGTCATTTGACTTCTGTCTCTGTCCCCCAGAAGAGGAAAGGAAATAATTCTACTTAAGTCTTTCCTTGAGACCAGCCATCTCCCCTGGGCTTGGAGCCTGACACCATTTTTCTCTCTTCCACTGACGCCATAGATGTATTCATTTCTCTTTGGGTATTTAATGTAAACCAGATAAGCCACAAACTTATAAAAACTTTAGTCAATTTCAATTCTCAGGCAAGCTGAATCACTGAGGCCAATGCTTCAAGTACAAGATACTGTGATTTCACCGATGGTGAGGCTGTTTGGGGAATTGCTTTCCTAAATTTTCCTTCCAGTGTTTAGATTATGGCATGCAGTCTAGAGGTATATTATGAGTGATCCTCTTGAACTTAGTCAGAAAGTCCTCATAAATCACATTCAAGAAAATATATTTAACTTCCATATACATATATATGAAACTCAAGAACTCAGACAAGTGGAATGAATTCCAAACTGTCAGTTTATAAGAGTAACTTGCCTTTCCAATTTGAGGATTGAAATTTGGGGTGAGAAAGCTCTAATGGAAATAATATGTTCTTAGAGAAACAAGAGGATCTGCCTGACTTCTGAAACATTTTATATGAAATAATATTTAACCTTGGAATTTAAAAAAGGTTAGGTTATGATCCCGGGTATTGGTGGGATTCCAATAGATCCCAGTTGCTAAACCTTAGTCTTTCATCTATGAAATGGGCTTGATTATTCCATTTTGTGTTATGACTCTAAAAGAAAATATTCTTGAATTAATACAATATTTACAATTGACTGTACCCTTAATATATGCCAGGTACTGTATTACAGACATTAGTTATTATCATTTATTGAACTCTTAATAGGTACCAGGCTGGAGTAAGAAATGGTAACCTACTCCAGTTTGCATGCCTGGAAAATTTCATGGACAGAGGAGCCTGGTGGGCAATAGTCCATGGGGTTGCAAAGAGTCAGATACAACTAGCATGCGCACGCACGCACGCACACACACACACACACTCACACACACACTCACACTGGTACTAAGAATTGATATGTATGAACATACTTAATACTCACACCATTCAAATATATGGATGCTAATATTTTGCCATTTTATAGATGAAAAAATTGAGGTACGGAAATGTGAAGAATTTTCCCAAGGTCACATATGGTCGAGGAGAGAACCAAAGGGAAAAGGGAGGCAGTATGTTCTTGGTATGTCTTATCATTTTTATGCTTCCTAACAGCACTGATAACTAGGGATTCTGAATACTAGTTTTTAGATAAAAGTAAGACTAACAGAGGATATATACATTTCTCAAGATTACACAGCTAATTAATAAAAGAGCTTAGACTTAAACCTTAACTCTAGGACTTCCCTGGTGGTCTAGTGGTTAAGACTGTGCTTCCACTCTGCTCTCCACCCGGGTGCCCTTTCTCAATAAAATCTCTTGCTTTGTCAGCACGTGTCTCCTCAGACAATTCATTTCTGAATGTTAGACAAGAGCCCAGTTTTGGGCCCTGGAAGGGGTCCTTCTTCCTACAACAAATGGTGACTCTGGTGGGGCTCTTCTTTGCTGCAACTGACATCCTGACCACTCGGGGTACTCAGGGGCCAGCTTGCCTGCCAATGGACCAGACCCAGCGGCCGCAACTGGGACCCTTTGTCCCTGGTCTCCTCCTGACGCGGACAACTGGCCAGAGTGCCCCAACCGGTAAGGAACAAGAAACTTTATTGACCTCTCTCCCCTTCCCTCTCTCTTTCCTCTCCTTAACCCTTCCTATCCTTCTCTGTTTTTCTAGTCCCCCGGTCCTGGATGCAGGAATCTGGTTGAAGGGCCCTCAGCCTGAGCTGAGGTTTGGAGACTGATCACCTCCTCTTGGCAGAGAACTTGAATTCTGGTTCTGGTCTAGTCTGATTTCTGGTAGGGCTGAGTTCCAGTCCTCCCTTCTCTGGAGGCCCAGGGGAAAGTCCTATAATGCCTGGGCATCTGTAGGTGGCAGGAGACGTCTGTAAGGCCACCCCTTTCGCCCCCCTCTCCTGCCTCCTCCCCCTTCTTCTTTCAACCTGGCTTCCTTTCCTCCCTTGAAATCTTTGATTCTTGTATTTAAGGGCTTCCCTGGTGGTGCAGAGGTTAAAGCGTCTGCCTGCAATGTGGGAGACCTGGGTTCGGATCCCTGGGTCGGGAAGATCCCCTGGAGAAGGAAATGGCAACCCACTCCAGTATTCTTGCCTGGAGAATCCCATGGACGGAGGAGCTTGGTGGGCTACAGTCCATGGGTCGCAAAGAGTCAGACAGGACTGAGCAACTTCACTTTCCACTGCAGGGGGTAGGGGCTTGATCTGGTTGGAGAAGTTCCACATGCACGGTGTGGCCAAATCCCACCCTCTCCCCCCAAAAAAACACTTAACTCCACTATTGCTTTTACCCTGTAGTTCCCATAGTATTTTCCTCATATACTCAGTTTCTTCACTTCAAAGCTTTCCATTCTCTGCTATCTTCAAATTACACTGTCATCATTCTCTTTCTGAGCTAGAGTTGAGTGACAGAGAAAAGGAGATGAATATTAGATAAATCACAAATCACTAGATTTGGTATGTACCCATGATATGTTTTAGGAAACTACTGAAAGAACTTGATGTAAATAAGATATTTGACTCAGTGGCATATTCATTTTCAAATGTACTTTCCAGTTTCATTTTGAAATTTAGCATGCTTTTTGATTTTTTATCACATTCATTAATGTCGTAAAATCATTAACACATTAGCATATTCCCTAAAACAGGGAAGGCTTATTGATTCCAAACTCAAATTTAATCAGGATTAGGATTTCTGAGTTCTCATTCTTTATTATTAGTAAATTGTGTGTGTGTGTGTGTGTGTGTGTGTGTGTGTGTGTGTGTTAGTTGCTCAATCGTGTCTGACTCTGCAACCCCATGGACTGTGGCCCACCAAGTTCCTCTGTCTATGAAATTCTCCAGGCAAGAATACTGAGATGAGTTGCCATGCCCTTCTCCAGGGGATCTTCCAAACCTAGGGACTGAACCCAGGTGTCCCACATTGCAGGCAGATTCTTTACCATTTGAGCTACCCAGGAAGCCCAAATTGTGCAGTAGTAATGTAGAAATAAGCTGTTGCGTGTTATGGTTAAGTTTGGCAGAGTCTCCTAAACTCCTTTTCTCTAAGACAGAAAATGTAGAATAATTGTTAGTATTTATAGTTTTTGCCTCATTGTCACCTTGTGAAACCTGGTTTTCACCTTGACCAACTTTCACAACCCTATTCCTTACAAGCTGTTCAACAGATAAGGTGTAAGCTATGAGGCATCATGATTTGACTTACGCTAACTGGAAAGAATTTGTTAGTGTTATGAAACCAGCAAAACCATGAGATATAAGTGGGCCATATTGGAATAAGGACAAGGTATAGAAAGTTATTGGTTACAGAATCATCAGAATAAGAAGGAATGCTATATGGAACTACATGAGATGCTCAAATGAATATTGTGTTTTGTAACTTGCAGAGATCTTTCAGATAACTCATCTCTTATAATGCACGCAACCACCCTGTGAGGCAAGTATCCTTTTAAAATATTCCTGGAATAAGGATCAGAGACATGGTAAAATTACCCAAGTGTCTGCAGTTAGTAAGTAGGGATGCCAGGATATGAATCAAATTCTGACTCCAGAATCCAAATAGATGAAGTGTTAAAATCCCATGGGCTTTCATTCTGCTCTCACACAGGAATCTACTGGGTGATTTGAGTTTCTCATCCTTTCTGTCCTCTTCTTTTCTTTGAGTTTTCTCAGCCACATTCATGGGAAAGGACTCCATTTAGAACTTTGGGAGACGAAGGCTGGTTAATGCATCACTGACCACAGATGCACCAGGATGTGGCCAAACCTTGGTTCCTCAATTGTCTGCCGTCCACTCCAGTCCTGTCCGGCCCCCTCTAAGTACTTCTACTGCCAGGACTCAGAGCTGGTCTCTTTGCCCAACTTTGGCCTCCAGACCTAGAGACCGGACAATTGTTCATATTCCCAGATTGGGCCATTTCTGTGCCCTGTTTTCATGTGAACACTTCAAAAGCACAAAGCCCTAATGAACTCTACTTTCTTTTCTACCTTCCCTAGATGAAGGCCTTATTTTCAAGGTCCTCATCATCTTCTGCTTCAAGACAACATCCTGAGTCTAGAGCAGGAAAACACTAACTCAGCCCTGGCTCTAGTATTTGTATGTTCTTTGGGGTCTTGTGCACTAAAATTTTGGTTCTTTAGGATCCTGACCTCTAACACTCTAACACATTGTACCAGTTATGCCCTTTGATTCACTTAGGTTACCAACATCTGCGTGCATACATATGTACATACATATATGTGCACACACATACAGATACATATATACATACATAAATCATAAATGTTGCTCTTTTATTACCTACCATGTATGGTCATAGAATGGAAATGGAGCCAAGTTTCATATCTGGATCCACTCTTCAAGTAAACCAGTTATATCTTTATTCCCATCTAAACCATCCACATAGAGAGAAAAGGGATGAAGCCCAAGTTTGCTTGGTGTTGAAGCCAGGATTCTTACCCTCTCCCTGTAGGGGTACTTAAGATGAGATACAAAATTTGTTGCTATTGTTGTTGAGTTGCTAAGTCTTGTCTGACTCTTTGTGGTCCCACAGACTGCGGCATGGCAGGCTCCTCCTTCACTATGTCCCAGGATTTGCTCAAATCCACGTCCATTGATTTGGTGATGCTTTCCAACCATCTTATCCTCTACCACCCCCTTCTCCTTTTGCCATCAATATTTCTAGTATGCATGCATGCATGCTAAGTCACCTCAGTTGTGTTCACTTTTTGCAACCCTACGGACTGTAGACCTCCAGGCTTCTCTGTCCATGGGATTCTCCAGGAAAGAATACTGAAGAGGGTTGCCTTGCTCCCCCCAGGGGATCTTGCAAACCCAGGGATGGAATCCACATCACTTATTTCTCCTGCATCGGCAGGTGGGTTCTTACCACTAGCACCACCTGGGAAGCCAAGACAAACATTCCATGGTAAATGTTAGGCTTTCTACTTTTGGTCCCAATATCTGTCTACTGGACCCATTTTCATACTCCCAGTAGCTTTGAGTCACAGCTATCAGCTGAGCACATTACCATCCACTTATAAGATTACATTTCCATTCCAATTTTCTCTTGTATAATTAGTTGCCACCATGGGATGAAGTTCTGGCTAAAGATGTGTAAACTAAAGTAGTGTGTAGAAGATTGTTCTGGGAAGTTTTCTTAAATGAGAAGTTATGTGTCCTTCCTTCTTCTTTCTGTCCTTCGTGATTCTTAGTGCACAGTTTCAGTGGGCACCACTGTAGCAGCCAATTTGGTCATGTGAATGAGGTGCACACTCAAAGGATGCTGGAGAAGAGAGGTATAAGGATCGTGTTCTCTCACATCAATAGAGCCACCATACCAAATTCAGATATCCAACCCATAACACACTTTTAAACACAGGACACCTAAACTTGCCTTATTTTAAGATATTATTATTTATTTCCCTTATATACAACTGAAACCAATGCCAATTGATATAGATGGATATATCTCTTTAAAAAGAATGGAGAGTGTCACATACTGATAAATTAATGAAATTGGCATGTATAGAGAATGTAGCTATTGTATTGAGCCAAGAGAAATCTTTTCAGAAATGTAGATTATTCCAGTGTTACCTATTATCTTTGTATTTAGATAACTTGCATATAATACCCTCTAGTCCTTCCAGT
This sequence comes from Ovis aries, assembly GCF_016772045.2. NCBI lineage: Eukaryota > Metazoa > Chordata > Mammalia > Artiodactyla > Bovidae > Ovis > Ovis aries. Next base: position 7,983,024 of record NC_056055.1, on the reverse strand, counting down.
TTTACCTTAAAGGATAAAGCCTACAGTCAAATTCCTGGAATCTCCATTTGCTAGGTGTTTGACATCCAATGAACTCACTTATCCCTTAAAGATTTTTCTCTACATCGATGCAATGGATTATGAGTTATCAATAAATTGCAGCATGTGTGCCTGGAATAAAGAAGACACCAAGCAGTGAGAAATCCTGGAGAGTCAGATACTATCTTCAAATCCAGGGACTTCATTTCCAGTTAGCTTTGAAGGAGCTAGATAACTGTATCTGCTAAGAAAACCTGTCTCCCATATTTGTGTTCTGTTCCCTTTCCTCTTTGGACACACAGGGAGATAAGATCCTGTGATTTCACTATGATTCCATTAGCATTAAATGGGGCGCACATGACCCAGGAGAATCGAGACTCTGTCAGTGGAAAACTCTAAGTGGAAAGGTTCTTGTCCACAAAGCTATGCTTTAGAGACCTTGTCAGTAAGAGCTTTTGTCTTAGGGGTTTGTAAATATTTATATTTTCAAACTACTATGAGAGGAACAACAGCCATTCCACATGAATGGATTACATTAAATGTACCCAAAGTCTGTAATTCAAGCTGTCAAACGTGAGGAAATACCAGACTTAAGGCTGCCATTCCAATCCACTCAGAATAAATAAGGACTTTGGGCAGAGTTCGTCCGCACAATGGCTCACAGACATATGGAAGACGTTACTAGGAAGACGACTGAAGAGAAGAAAAAACAAACTAAATGAATTCAAGAGTACCTAGCCTTTCTTCCAGAAAGGAAAGGGACTGGGGTTTGAGGAGAAGGTTGTTGGCCCAGAAGCAAGGAATTGGGATTAACATTAAACCAAGGATGAGGGGTGGCACGTGGAGGCTTTTCCTGTTCCTAAGACACTTGTCTGGTTTTCATTTCTTGTTTATGGTGTTTGGTGATATGACACCAATATAGAAATCAAAATGTGTGTCTGGATGGGCTGGATGAAGGGTAGGGGATTTACTTGCTGTGAAAGTTCTGTGTTAAGCATGCAGTGGAGTTTCCTAGACCATATAACACAGGTGGAAGCTGTGTTTATTGAACAGAAAAAAATGAATTTCAGGGAGATGTTGACCAGTGGGTCATATAAATTTGATTCAGTTCTACAGACGTGTACCAGCCACCTACTTTGTGCCAGACATGGGCAATGAAGCTTGAGAGACAATCCGCTTTAATGGAAAGAGATTTAGCTCCTTGTCCTTACTCTGAATTTCACAGATTTTGCAGAGTGAGGCAAGTAACTTTGCCTCTCTGAGCATCAGCTCAAAATACCAACATTTTCTTTTTAATAACTAAATACTAAGTTAGATGACTTGGCAAAGGTATGGGACAAATTGGGCTTGCTAATGCTCTCCTGTTAACCAGGTGTGATGTTGTGTGTTACCATTCACTCTGATTCCATGCGTTTCTCTGTGGTACCCCTAACTGTGACAGGATATAACACCCCACTCTTTTTAATTCAGGTGAGGTCAAAAGATTTGGTTGCCTAGTGAGGTAAATGGAAGTGATACATCTGAGAGGAGTATATGAGAACCATTGAGAGGTTCACTGTATCCGTGTTTTCTTTCCTTCTGCCCTGATGATTCAATAATGGTCCAAATGGAAGCAGCCTGGGTTCTGGAATGATAACATGAAGCTGTGTTATTGCTTTCCTGCTATGAACATTCATCATCAGTGGGTTTAAGTCACTAAAATCTAGGGGTCTCTCATGACTACAGCAAAACCTACCCTTGCTGAGACTGAAACTCACAGAATAAGAGACAGCTCTTGCCGTCTATGGGGTCAAACAGAGTTGGACACGACTGAAGTGACTTAGCAGCAGCAACAGCAGCAGCAGCTAGTCTACAAGGTATACATTCTTACCTTAGAATAACCTAAGTCACAGTGACCCTAAGTATCAACCTAGTCTATGGCAGAAAAGTAAGAAAGAACAAATTCTAAATGTCCATGGTCTTTCAGTAAACTAGCTCCACCCAGTTAAGAAATGTAGGCCAACCTCTATCTGTGGTTTGCTAGCTTCCCCTCTATGAGAAGGAGACAGTAAAATTAGGGTCAATGACAAAATGTGTTACTTTAGTAAAGTCTCCTAAGAAAGAAAGTATGGTGCCTGTTCCCCATTAACAGCACTTATGACTTCTTGAAGAAGGAGGTGGAACACTCAGGTCTTTGTCTGAAATATCTCTTGATGTGCTTTGGAGGGTGGACAGGAGTATATATGCCTGCAGCTAGGCTGACCAAGTAGAAAGGGGTATAGTAACATATGGAATGTGGAGAACAGTTTTAATAAGGGCACTTGCAATAGAGATTAAGACTGCAAATATGAGAAGTCTTTTGCAGGCAGAATCAATAGTGAGGGTTTAGATGTGTGGAAGATGTGTAGTTAAAGATGACAGTGACAAGACAATGATCAACTCATTAATAGACAGGAAGCCTGCATAAGGTGACTCAGTGAGTAATTTAGTTATGGGTTCCTCTTCTGCTTCTGTACAGAATATCAGTCATCACATGGTTCTGCCCTTTGGGAACATATTTAGATGCAGACCACTGGGCAAGATGCATCATTCAACTGGCCAGCTGTGACCCTTTTAGAAAATCTATGTCAGAATTACTGGAAGACCACATTGTTTATGATTCGTGGGAGGCATTCACAGCAAGTTAAAAGGCAGAGTTTCGACCACAGTTGTGGACCCTGAGACAGGAGACAGCTGGGCAGGATGCCAGGAGAACAACCTGAGGAATTCTACAGGCTTGGGTTCAAATTCCACCTCTACCACTCTCCTGATGTTTGGTTTAGAACAAATTACTCAAAACCGCTGAGTCTCAGTTTTCCCACTTATGAGACTGGGTATAATAATATGGACTTCAAAGGATTGCTGTGAAGATCCCGGAACACAATCAGTGGAATGCAACCAAAACATAGTAGGCATTCCATAAATGCCGTTTCCCTTTCCTTCCCACATACCACTTAAATGATGTGAAATGAGGCTGTCTCTAAAAGACACCATTGAATGATCTGCTTGTTATCGGTCGACTCACCCTTTCATTTTGGGAGCCCCAAAACAATCCTTTATGGTAAATTAAAGGGATTTTGCCATCAAAGGAAAGAAAGGGACCAAACATTTTGGTTTACTACCCATTGAAAATAGCTTAAGCCAGAAGGGCATTTTGCCTGGAGTGATGACTTCTGTGGGCATGTGCACGGTGGGCCTGGTAGGAGGAAGCCGGCGGCCACCATTTCCAAGTAGCAGACGGTCATCTGAAAGGCGGGGAAGTAATGTGCTTTGTGGTCCAGACAAGAAAGCTCTGGCCAGTAGGTTAAAGTTATCATGAGACATTTCTCAGTTCAAGTCACTGCAATTAGTCACCCCACAACGCCTCTTTGGAGGCAGTAAGTACTGTTACTGGATGTATGAGAGCTGAAGTCAGACAAACACTGCATAATTAAGCAAGGAGTAGAGTTGCCCACACTTGGTGGGTGGTCTACTAGATGCAGTTTAAGGTAGCAAATATGTAATGAGGGTCCAGTACATGTAGGCTTCTGGCTGTAATCTGGGCAAGAAACAGATGCAAAGAAGACAACCATGTAATAAGTAGGTACTAAATATATACTATAAATCAGATGCCACCTGAGGAAATGAAGTAACGGAAGTACCAAGGCATAGACCCCGTCCTGGAAGAATTCACATCTTATAGATAAAGCAGCAAATGATTACAGGAAACAAGACATAGAAGCTTGTTGATACTAGACCTAATGCTTACGAAAATGAATAAGCAAATGATTTTTGCCTTGGAAGATTAAGGAAGGTGTTTTAAACTGGGGTTGCCCTAAGGTTTTGTATGTCAGAATGATGAGGAAAATCAAGATGATTCTGAAAACACAGATTCTGACATGCGCTTTAACTAGAACTGTGTAGATTCATGTGCTATAAGCTGGATAAATGAAAGCCAGTAAATGACAGTGAGAAAGAATTGAGTGCCAGGCACCGTAGACCGCGCAGTGTGCTAAGCACATCGGGTGCATTAACTCACTTAGTCCTCCTGACAGCTTATGGTTGATGGTACCACCTCTATTTTCACTTTACATAAAAAGAAACAATGGCACACTATTTCAAGTTTAGTTAAAGTTACAATTCAGATCCAATGGTAGTGGCTAACAGCCGGGCTGTTGAAAGGATCTGGAAGCCACATATGATAAGAACGGTGACCTAAGTGGGAAGGAAATCCAGAAAAGAGGAGCTGGATGTTTTATGCAGAGCTGATTTACCTTGCTGTACAGTAGAAATTAATACAATACTGTAAAGCAATTATACTCCAATGAAAATTTAAAAAATGAATGGATAGAATGACATGCTTATTTAGGAATTCACACCAGAAATACTGCCAAACTCTTTCTAGGTTTTAAGCATTGTTGTAAATGAGTAGAAAAGACTGGCAAACAAAAGCAGACATGGGACTCTGCTCTTCTGTTGCTGATTTCTAGAGGAAGACATAAGGAACAATAATTATAAAAATAATAAAATGCATCGCTTTTCAGTCATTGAAAAGAGCTATGGAAAACCAAGACAGTGTAGCCAGGGTTTGTGGGCTGTGCAAGCTGACAGAGGTGTTACAAGCTTCATGTGGTGGACAATGTAGGTCTTAATGAGAAGATGGCATTTAAACAAAGACTTGAGCATGGTTCAAGGGTTAGCAACAGCGGGGACGTGAGCAGGGGTGCATGTGAGACATCACAACAGCAAAATGGACAGTAAGGTCAATCTCTAATTATAGGTCTCGGTGGCTCAAAAGCTTCAATAACAGATTTCTGGTTAAGTAAAACAAAAACTGTGATTTCAAATCTTAGTAGAACCATTTCAGGCTTAAGGTATATTTATACTTTCAAGCTATGAGACTCTGAAAACAGTTATTTTCCCTTTTCTGAGCTCCAGTCTTCTCATCTGGAAAATGGGCTTCAAAATATCTAACTGACTATTTGTGGTGAATTAATGAGATGGTGATGGTGATTGTAAAAACCCTGGTGTGGAGCCTGACACAGAGCTGGTGCTCTATAAGTGGTGTTTTTCCCCCACTCTCTTGAAAGTTTTAGGCACTACAGGAGGAAAACCATCCACCAGTTTCACTGCATTGTTGCAGGCTTATGCTCAAGTCTTTGCTCAAGTATTTATACAGCTTTGACTCATATTTGGGGTACCCAGAATATTTCTCTTTCTTGTTCTCTGTCGGATCTTACCACCCTCTTACCAGTTCCCTCTGCGAATGTCAATTTTGTGAATTTAAAGACTATATCTACTGCCATTGAAGCATAGCAATTTTCTTTTTATGGGTTAAAAAAGAGGAAATACAAAATTGATAGACAATCAAATATATGGTAGGAGAGAATTTTAAAGTAGGAAGAGTAAATGAACCTGACTTGTAGGCTGGTCATAGTTCACACTCTCAAACATAAATTCATTAAGACATTTCTTCACACACGTCTTTGGAATTAGAAGCTCTACCTAAAGACAGTTTAAAGAAGCCTCACTGAAGGGCATGAGAAATAGTGTTTAATGAAACTTTATTTTGGTTCAAATCTCAGTTACCATACCTACTGTGCATTTACTGATATTCTATGTACCCTAGACACCATGGAAGGGACTTTAATACCTTATCTAATTGAAGCCTCGCAACAACTCTGAGACATGGAGACTTTTTAGCCTCACATAAGGAGTCTGAAGTCTTCTGTATCCTTGCTGTGCTGTGCTGTGCTTAGTCCCTCCATCACGTCTGACTCTCTGCAACCCTGTGGACTGCAGCCTGCCAGGCTTCTCTGCCCATGGGGATTCTCCAGGCAAGAATACCAGAGAAGGTTGCCATGCCCTCCTCCAGGGGATCTTCCCACCCAGGATCAAACCCAGGTCTCCCGCACTGCAGGCAGATTCTTTACCATCTGAACCACTAGGGAAGCCCTATACCTTTACTACATAAGGAAATAGACTTGTTTGGAAAAAAAAATTATATTCAAAAGAATACAAACAGAACTCCTAACCTTCAGAGTCAATAGTCAAATTCTGAATCCCCCTTAAGCCTATGCTTTTTGCTTCCATTATATACCACCATTCTGTATTTTTAACGAAGTAGGTTTTGTATGAGAAATTTGAAGAATAGATTTGTATTTTATATCACACAATTCAGAAAACTCTGTTTGGGGAGAGAATTTTCATAGTGTTCTGGAATAATGTTTAACAGAGGGGGATACCCAGTGTTTATTGCAGCACTATTTACAATAGCCAGGGTACAGAACCAACCTAGATGCCCACCAATAGATGAATGGATAAAGAAGTCATGGTACATATATACATTGGAATATTACTCAGCCATGAAAAGGAATAGACTTGAGTCAGCCTTAGTGAGGTGGATGAATCTAGAGCCTATCATACAGAGTGAAGTAAGTCAGAAAGAAAAAAAAAATGTTGCATGTTAATGCACACACACACACACACACACACACACACACATATAATCTAGACAAATGGCACTGAGGAAGCTATCTGCAGGCCAGAATAGTAACACAGACATAGAGAACAGGCTTGTGGACACAGCAAGGGAAGGAGAGAGTGGGGCAAGGTAAGAACTGACCACATGCAAGAGAGAGGGATAATGGGAAGCTACTGAATAACACCAGGAGCTCAGTATGGTGCTCTGTGACAACTTAGAGGGGTAGGATGGGGTAGGGAGTGGGAAGGGAGGTTCAAGAGGGAGGGGGCATATGTACATTTATGGCTGATTCATGTTGCTGTATGGCAGAAACCAATGCAACCTTGTAAAGCAATTATCCTGCAATTAAAAGTAATTTTTAAAAGAGTTATGTTTAACCCTCAAATATAAAACGTATCTAATGGTAGAGCTAAATTTCAAAGCATTGTTTTCGGTTTCAGCATAGCAACTGAAAACATGGTATGAATGCCATACCTGCCTTATCTACCTCTTGACTTCCAACCAGTGCAGAAGTGTAGACAGATGAGACACGCAGGAGACCATATCTGAGTGATTTCCTGGAGCAGAGGGATAGAACAAAGACATCTGTCCTGGGAGGCAAGAGACAGACCTTCTGGCTCTTGGCTGGAGGGTAATTTGTTTTGCAAAGATCTTGGGCAAGTTGCTTTGTTATCTCTCAGATTAGAAACAGGTAACAAGTGCCTCTCTGGCATCCAGCCCCCACCTGTAGTCTCTGCGTCTTTCTAGATTGGATGGGTGGTTTTGGCTCCCTTGTGTGGGAAGCTTCTTGGATCAGCCATTGAATGTAACTCCTCTGCTTTGGTTCTTTCCTATTATAAACACTGTTGCTGCTGCTGCTGCTGCGTCGCTTCAGTCGTGTCCGACTCTGTGCGACCCCATAGACAGCAGCCTACCAGGCTCCCCCATCCCTGGGATTCTCCAGGCAAGAACACTGGAGTGGGTTGCCATTTCCTCCTCCAATGCATGAAAGTGAAAAGTGAAAGTGAAGTGGCTCAGTCGTGTCTGACTCGTAAGGACCCCATAGTCTGCAGCCTACCAGGCTCCTCCGTCCATGGGATTTTCCAGGGAAGAGTACTGGAGTGGGGTGCCATTGCTTTCTCCGATTATAAACACTAGAAATGAGAAAAGGTAAAATTTTCTCTAAACATCACCTGGCACTACCCCTTAATGATCAAATGAGAGACACAGAGGATCACAAAAGGCTAAAGTTTGGCTTCCCAAAGCCACATGTCAATTTAAAGCAGAGCAGGGCCAGACCCAGGTCCCTGCATCCTGGTTCAGCAACCTCCATTGCTTCAGTGTGATTAAATCTGACGTCAGACCTCACAGAGAGATGGTGTTTTGTTGTTTTGTTCTGTTATCTCAGTCCAGACCATACAAGTTTTTCCTCCATAATGAAAACTGATCACCCTTCCGAAAGAATAATTGAAATGAAAAAGACAGTGTAATCATACTGCATCTGCAGCTATTGGCATTTCAAAACACTGAGTGCATAATGAAATAATCCCTAAGGAAATGAGTTATTGTGCAAGCATGCTGCCTGCTTTGACTTCCTCCAGTGCACTCTCACGTATATTAACATTGTACCGAAAACTAGTCAAGGTCTTCTCTCTTTGGTCTGCATGACAATGCTCGAAGAGAAATGAGATGCTTTAATATTATAGAGCAATGTCATTTAATAGAAGTGTGATGGCCAAAGTCATGGTGATGAGACTCCAGCTTTGCAATTTCCTTGGAACTATTTTCCCCTCCAGACGCCTGAGCTTCCTGGGAGACAAGCAGAAGCCCTGCATGATAAAGGGCATGAAGTCATATTATATCCTATTAGGTTTGTAAAGAGAGAAGAAAAGCCAATGCAGAGTGGGAAAAGAAGATGGCTCACCATAGCAAAGGCTTCATGTGCTTCCTCTCATTCATCCTTGTGATGGTCCTGTGATATAGTCATTATTGCCCATTCATTAAAAATGAAGAAGCTGGGGCTCATGGGCATTAAACAGAGAGTTCAAGGTCACTAGTGTGCCTGTAGAAGGCTTTGTTGTTATTCAGTTGCTCAGTTGTGTCTGACTTTCTGTGGCCCCATGGACTGCCGCACACCAGGCTTCCCCATCCTTCACTATCTTCCAGGCAGTGACAGTTTGAGTTTGCTCAGACTCATGGCCATTAAGTCAGTGATGCCATCCAGCCATCTCATCCTCTGCCTTCCTCTTTTCCTTCTGCCTTCAATCTTTCCCAGCATCAGGGTCTTTTCCAGTGAGTTGACTCTTCACATCAGGTGGTCAAAGAATTGGAGCTTCAACTTCAGCATCAGTCTTTCTAATGAAGATTCAGGGTGGATTTTCTTTAGGATTGACTGGTTTGATCTCCTTGCAGGCCAAGGGACTCTCAAAAGCCTTCTCTAGCACCATAATTCTAAAGGATCAGTTCTCTGATGCTCAGACTTCTTTATGGCCCAAATCTCACATCTGTACATGGCTATTGGAAAAACCATAGCTTTGACTATATGGACCTTTGCTGGCAAAGTGATGTCTCTGCTTCTTAACACATTGTCTAAGTTTGATATAGCTTTCCTTCCAAAGAGCAAGCATCTTTTCATTTCATGGTTGGTTTTACTGGAACTGCAGGTCTTTCTGAATTCAAAGACTTTGCTTTATTTTGCTTGTTCATGTTCCTTCCAATGAAGGAACAGGTTATTTATATTTTTATACATGGTTGATCATCTTTTCACCTTTAATATTCAGTGTCACTTTAGAGACTGACAGTGAGATTTTTCTTCCCTTGGATCCTCAGAATCATGAGCAGGGAATACAGATAGGAAAAACAGAAGACATAATATTAAGAGAAGAGAAGCCTTCCTAATGGTAAGACGTATGACTTTGATAGGTCAGCTTCAGAAACTGCATGTTTTCAAAATAAGTATGATCAGTAAGTCAAGCAATGACCTCACAGAGATACGGGAAGATCCAAGTCTTAGATAGGACTTTGGGCTAAAAAATCTGTACATTTCTGTGATTTATCATTTGATTTGCAGCACTTTGGTTAACACAGAAGGTACATTCGATTCCTGTAATTTTAGGTTCCTAAGTTTTGTCCAAATGCATATTTTTGCAAGAAAAGAAAAAGATCCTCGGCAGTGTTATATTATGGCTTTTGGCTGAAATCTCATGCCTAAAATGTGCAACTGAAATATGGCTTTATGGAGGAGCTCCAAGTTTTTCAGAATTATGTACTGTTTGAGAGGGGTCAACCGCAGAACTGCACATCTCTGCAGTGTCCTCAAACACTCTGAATTGCTGAGGTCTGCAAAACCAATTTGGAAACCTTCAGAATGGGAGGTCCTTTTGGCTTTCCGTCCCCAAGCTGCTCTCCAGCAGAATAGGAACCAGGAAACACTATGCACTCACTCAGAGCCACCAGGTTAGAAATTCACTGGCATTAGAAAAAGGCAGGCCCTGGAGAACTGTCAATGGTGAAACTCCTCCTTGATGCCCTGAAGTCTCCATAAAACTGCAAAATATTGGAGGTGAGAACTCAGCATTTTTTTTTTCAGCCAGAGACACTAAGCTGAGGCTCAGAAACAGGAAGGAAATTGTTTAGTAAGACACAGTGACTTTGTTCCAAGATCAGTACTGAATTCTAAGTTGCTTGACTCATTTGGTGCTGGAGGAGTTGCAGAATTCCAGGATGAGACAGAGCTTCAGAGGCCATCATTTCCCCACTGTTACCCCACCTGGATATTAGCGGGTTTCCAGGGAAAGGGAGTTTCCTGAACAAGTCAGTTTATGAATCAGTGCCTACTGTATTAGTGATCCATACTGGCTTTGTGCAAAGTTCTGAAAAGTCTAGCATGAAAGATTTTTGCTTTGTTTTTATTACAGTCTAATTGGAGTATAATTGCCTTACAATGCTGTGTTAGTTTCTGCTATTCAACAAAGAGCATCAGCTACTTGTATACATATATCCCCTCCCTCTTGAGTCTCCCTCCCATCCCACCCCCATGCCACCTCTCAGGTCATCACAGAGCACGGAGTTGGTCTCTCTGTGCTATGTAACAACTTCACAGCCGCTGTCTATTTACACATAGCGGTGTATATGCGTCGATGCTACTCCCCAGTTCACCTCCCTCTTCCCTTCCCCTCCTGTGTCCACGTGTCTGCTATCTACTTCTGCATCTTTATGCCTGTCCTGCAAATAGGTTTATCTGTACCATTTCTTAAATATTCTACATATAAGTAGATTTGATTTTAATTGTTTCCCTAACTCATTTGACTGCAGAGCCATTTTCCTCCAGGCCACGTATTGACATACTGGGAAACACTTGGACTTTGCCGAATATGGTTTAGAAATACTGGCTTTGGCTGTTATCATTGGATACTTAGTTCCTCTACCAGCCGGGCCACCATGTAATGTCCAGATAGTGTCTACAGCAATGAGGCTCTCATCAAACCATAAGTTTATCAAGCAGATGATCATAATATGTTCCCAGTCAGGTTTCCTGTGCATAAAAACAAGGGCTTAATAATTACATGACTATTGCTCCATAGGCATCCCTGCCACAGCTTTCAACAATTGCAGTCGTCAGAATGTCAGTCCTAACATTTGGCTCCAATTGACTTGCTGCGAGCCTGGTTCTCCTCAACAGGATCTCTCTGTGCAGATGATAGCCTTGCAAAGATTTCAAGATGTTGATCATAACTCTCTTTCTCTCAGAAGCCTGAACTTCTTCTTCTTGTTAACCACTCCCTGGTTCTTTTGCTGTTTCCCACCGAGAATGGTTTCAAGTCTCTTCACCATTTTGGCCACTGATTTCAGTTAAAACCACGGGCTGTTATGCTATGAGACAAATTTAGTTTCAAATTTTTAGTTATTATGCTTGGTACAATAGATGTATGAGATTCTCAAAACATTTCTGACCTTTGTTAATCTCATTTTTTAACCTAATAAGAGGTATTTATCTCATATGTATCTTATAAAATCAACCCCATAAAACTATGTTGATAAATAAACTAAAGTGTATGTATGACCTACAATATAGTACTTGATATATTTCAGCCTTGACACCTTTATTCCCAGAACCACACTGATTGATAGGAATCTACCCCAGAGCAGCATCATTTCAGCCAATCTTGCAAACATTTGGTTAACAAGTAAAAATAGAAGGCGATACAAAGGGAGGTGGCTGTCCCTCTGCTTCTGACCACTTTCAGAGGGCTGAGTTTCAGTTCTTCCTCGTGTTATCAAGTTACAGTTCACTTCTTCTCTATCTGGTCCTGCTCCCCTCTGTTCTTTACAGGTGTTTCTGAGAGCACTCCTCAAAAAACCACCCACATGCAAGTCCCCAGTGACATTCTGCTTTTGAGACTCCACCAATGACACAGAAATAACATGAGGATTTGGGAGAAAGGAAGAGTAACTGAGATCTTGATATTTAAAAAGCGCAATGGGCTAGAAAATTTCAAGTCATAAGAGCAACATGCCATCACTTCATACTCTCGAGGTGGAGAAATCTGAGAATACAAGTGTTAACTTGTATGAGAAAGTTATGGTTTGAAGAGAACCTCATTGCTGTAGACACTATCTGGACACTATGTGGTGGCCTGGCTGGTAGAGGAACTGAGCATCCAGTGAGAATAGCCAAAGCCAGCATTTCCAAACTGTATTCTGCAAAGTACAAGTGTTTCCCAGTTACAAGTTATGTCTCTGTCACTTGGAATTAATGCAGTTTCTAGTTGGACAGGGAATTCTTTTCTCTTTAAGGATGTACACATTTTATAAAGTTCTGACTAGTGAGCAGACATAAGAAATGAGTTAGCACTAGTTTAAACCTGTTGGACCAGTCTTATTTTTTTCTTCTAGGTCTCAGTTTCCCAGCAACACAATGGAAAAGTTGAACCAGATAATCTCTAAAGGGTTGTGCAGGCTCTGTCCTTACAATGTTCTATTTCTTTTCCAGAACTTTATCAATTATTCTCCTATCCCTTGAACGGAATTTTGAGATCTTTTAAGCAATCGACAGGTAATTATAGTGAAACAATCATGGGGTAATTCCACTGCTTGGTTTTAAAGACACAATCGTAAGAGTGCTAGAAAAAGTCTAGAAGTCTGTGAAGATTTCCATCTAAGTGGCTAGACATCCAATTAAATGAACAATATGAAAGGGTAGTGGGTAATAGATAAAGTGGTAATGGCAACCCACTCCAGTACTCTTGCCTGGAAAATCCCATGGACGGAGGAGCCTAGTGGGCTGCCGTCTATGGTGTCGCACAGAGTCGGACTCGATTGAAGTGACTTAGCAGCAGCAGCAGGATGCTATAGGAATGCAGTAGAGGGAACTCAGTAATACAAAGAAGTGAAGATAGGTTTTTCAAGAGAAATGTCCTTTAAACTAAGGCTTGAAAAATGAGCCACAATAGATAAAGAGTTTCTATATGAAACAGTTGCAAAATCCTAGAGGCTTGTATATATTGACTAATTCGAGCAACTAAAAAGGCAACCTTTGTAAAAAGCTTCTACATATGCTGAAGATTATGAAAATAAATAATATGTATTTGAAAAAGAAGGGTCATCTTATATTTTGTCACCAAACTTAAATAGTCTATGCCATAATCTAAGGGTTTCCAAGAAAAATAAATTCTTGGGCCTCACCCCAGACCCACTGAATCAGAATCTTTTTGGTTGGGGGTCCAAAAATCTGGGTTTCAATTATTTTGGGGGTAATTCTTACGTAAACCAGAGTTGAGGTGTAGTTTTGACTCATGTTTACTTAATCCATTCAGATGTGTTTGTGATACATTAGGCTGAATCAATGGCAGGATTTCCTGCAAAATGTATTGGGATGCTTGGTGATGGTTATAACAGGGACAAAGAACTTGTAGCTGTTTCTTACATCAAAATTGACTTTTCCTCAGCCACCCAAGGCAGAGAGAGAATGATGCCATCTAGTTGTTTTTTGAGTAAAGTTTCTTGGGCTATGGATATTTTCAATGCAAAATACACTATTCTATTTTATTTCAAGGCATTGAACATAGCCTTCTGAGATATCTGATTCAAATCCTGGTATTTGAAGTTGCTTTCATAAAGACACAGAAAATCAAACACCCAGTCTTGAATATCTGATGTTTGGAAGCCTGCCTTTTATCCAGAACTCCAAATCCTCTTGCAGCCTCTCTAAAATTTGTGTACAAAACATGAGCTCATTCAGATCTAAAATATAGCTCTTTAGAGAGCATGATGTTTATAGAATTTTAGGATATCAATTATAAGACAAAGACACTTTTCTCTCTGCAACCAGCCAACAATAGCCCTGTTTCTCCATAAATATCAATGGGGAGGTGGGGGTTGGTCAGAAAGGATCTGGTTGGTGCTGCCATGTGAAATACCTTTTATGCGTCAGTTTTTAAAGAAATGGGATAATTTAGCCTCACCCTAATATCCTACATTAGCATGCTGAAACCCAGGGCCAGATAAGAAAAACTGCCCTGCATTGCTAAGAGTCATGTTAGCACCTCTTTAGGGCAGTAAAGGAAAAGATAAATGATAATGGTAGGGAAAAATAAAACAATTTCCATAGTGCTTTCAGTCATGACTAAAGGCCAGTGTGTGAGGCAAAGACTTATACTGAGAGATCATAACATATAATGCATCATAAACCCAACAACCATCAAGAGGGACAAATGGCATGTAAGTAAGAAAACCCTTCCTTGGTAAGACACTTGGTGAGTGCACCTGGGGAATCCTAGGATAATTTAAGCACTAACTTGGTGCATTGAATTTATAACACAGAGCAATCTCCATCTCAAATGCTATTGTTTTATTTACAGTCTGAACTAATGGCTCCACCACGTTGCTTTTTCTGGGTTCATATGGCAATCAAATACTTAGAGGGAAAATAAAGCAGGTTCTAGGACTTCTGATAAGGCTCCCAAAAGATGGAAATTGTGAAGTAAAGAGCTCTAGATAAGAATGTTTCTCTCTACAAACACTGGTTTGGTTCTTCATAGTTCTTATCCCTGAATTCAGCTCCAGAACTTTTTAGTATAACTATAGCCAGTAAGGTGCTCAGGACAACTGAAACATCCCTCATTTGGCAGAGTCTACTCTTTTGAGAGGGCTTCCCTGGCAGCTCAGTGGTAACGAGCTCTCCTGCCAATGCAGCAGACGTGGGTTTGATCCCTGGGTCGGGAAGATCCCCTAGAGAAGATGGCAAACCACTCCAGCATTCTTGCCTGAAAAATCCCGTGGACAGAGGAGTCTGGTGAGTTACAGCCCATGGGACTGCAAGAGTCAAACACAGCTTAGTGACTGAACAACAACTCTCATCAGAAGACGCTTTTGGCTTTAAATAGCAAATATTTTTCTTCACTATGCATCCATAGGTAATTTATTCTTTTACTCGTCAGCTGGCCTTATTTTAGAGCAATTAAATATTCATATTGGTCTTCACCAAATCATATTAGAAGTTTTAAGATGGCACTTATCATGACATAAATACCTTGGTTTTCCTTAGAGCATGTAGCATCATGCTTGGGACATAGAGAACTCTAATTATTCTCATTTTCTTTATGCTAAATCATGTCCCTGGATCACAACCCGTGAAAACCCATCTGAGTTCCGAGGAAAGGTTCCAAAGCACCCACTTAAGCTGGAGTTTTGACTCATGTTTACTTAATGCATTCAGATGTGTTTGTGATGAATTAAGCTGTTAGCAATGGCAAAATTTTATGCAAAGTACATTGGGATGCTCAATGATGCTCATAAGAGGGACAGAGAACCTGTGGCTGTTCCTAGTCTCAAAACTGACTTTTCTTCAGCCATCTCTGGGAGAGTATGAAGTCATCTAGTTGCTTTCAGAGTAAAATTTCTTGGGTTGTGAAGTAACTCTGTCTATGGGATGTTTTTAATGAAAATGATTTGAACTGGTAAAGTAGAGGGAGTACCATGGTGTTTACCAGGATCACCTGGAGTCTCATCCCAGCTCTCTACTAACTGCCTGCATGAGCTTAGGAATTTCCTTCCCCTCACTGATCTTTGTTGTATTGATCTGTGTAAAGTTATAAAAGTAAGTGATCTCTAAGGTCCTTTCAGCTCCAGAGTTTAAAGATCTCTGTCAATTTTGAAGTCACCTGTTTTGGATTTCACCATTTTTACACCTAATTTTGCTGTCTCTTGTGAGGCACAGGAAACTAGGTCTTGTAAATGTAGTGTGGTGGGTGTTTGAATTTCCCACTAATAAAGACTATTCATCAAATTCAGGTTGTATTAATATAGCGATGAGAATAGAAAATGCTAATTTTAATGTCTTATAATAAAGAATGCTGATGAGTTAATGGAGAGGAAGGTGCACGAATATGAAAGATTTAATATGAGATAGAACAGGCTTGTGACGAGTGTGGCATAAATAAAATCAAAGAGCTGGAGGGGTTGGAAGAGGATACTGCTTCCTCATAGTGGGGTGGCTTAATGGAAGCATTTTAATTGACACTTGAAAGTTCAAGTAGGAGACCTTCCAGAGTTTTGACGGATACATAAATCGTGATGAAACAGCACGGAGGATATAAACCTAGAAGTGAAAGTTAAGGCTGGATTATGAAAGGAAACCCAGGCCAGTTCAGGTCTCTGGAGTTTTTAAGTTGAAGTCGCTCAGTCGTGTCCGACTCTGCGACCCCATGGACTGTAGCCTACCAGGCTCCTCTGTCCCTGGGATTCTCCAGGCAATAGTCCTGGAGTGGATTGCCATTTCCTTCTCCAGGAGATCTTCCCAGACCCAGGGAGTAGTTATCAATCCTGGCTGTATATAAAAATCACCTGGGAACATTTAAAAATTATCTCCACTGGGGCCTATTCTTCAGAAATTTCGTTAATGGTCCATATTGCAGCCCAGGCATCAGTATTTTAATATTTAACTCTCTAGATAAATGTAACATGCAGGCACAGGTAAGAATCAGCCATTTATGTATGGTGGGACGATGGAAGGTGTAAGGCAGGTGAAGGACGTAACTACAGTAGACTTGTAATGAGTTGGAGAGGTTTGTGTCCTCAGGAAAACTGATACATGAATTGCCTTTGGGAAGGGAGACCCCTTCTGTTTTGAAAGATGCCTTTATAGTGGGAGTCATCTCTGGTTGACTCCAGGTATCATAAGGAAAAAAGAGTCTACTCTGCATGCTTATGGGCTTCGCTGGTGGCTCAGCTGGTAAAGAAGGCACCTGCAATGTGGGGAGACCTGGGCTCGATCCCTGGTTTGGGAAGATCCCCTGGAGAAGAGAAAGGCTACCCACTTCAGTATTCTGGCCTGGAGAATTCCATGGACTGCATAGTCCATGAGATCACAAAGAGTCAGACACGACTGAGAGACTTTCACTTTCACTGCATAATTAGAGAGGAAGACCAGAGAAAAGCTTGGCACTGGTTGGCAGGAAACTTAGCCTCAAGAGATGGGTGTGACCTAGATAGGGCTGGGGTGAGGAGACCCTTAGGAAAGGAGATATGTCTAATGGGTTGTTCCAAGCGAAAAGCTGTTGCCATACTACATTTCTCTTTCTCAGAACCTCATAAATCTTCAGTAAAATATCTAAGAAGTGAAAAATGCAGGCTGTAGTAGGACTTCTTGTGGAAACTCATGAAAGCCTAGATAGTCGTGCTGAGATTTTCATGGTGCAAAAGAGCTACTGAGGACAGCTAGCACGTTATATTCTAGGTTAGACAGCTGTACAGAGCTAACTGGTATGTCTTAGAGAAGGTTCTCAAACATGACTAAGCCACAGAAACTGTGAAGCAACTAATTATAAATGTAGATGCCTGGACTCACTGCCAAACTTTATGTTAACCTGGGTTTTGATGGTGAGGAACCTGTACTTTTTAAGTTTTTTTTTCTTAATTTTATTTTGAAGTAGAGCCAATTAACAATGTTGTGATAGTTTTGGGTGGATAGCAAAGGAACTCAGTCATATATATACATGTATCCCTCAACTGCTGTCTCATCTAAGCTGCCAAATAACATTGAGCAGAGTTCCCTGTGCCATACGGTAGGACTTTGTTGATTACCCATTTTAAATATACTGGAGTGTTTATGTCTATCCCAAACTCCCTAACTATCCCTTCTTCCCATTTCCCCACTAGCATAAGAACCTGTGTTTTTAACCAGTTCCAAAGACTGAAACTGTGTCGGAGGTCCTGAGTTTGGGCAAGACTTACATGGAAGATATAAGAGAGCGGGAAGATCTGGAGACAGGGAGGAAGAGAGAGAGCTAGAACTGAGCAGTTCTTAATCACAGTTTCAGAAAGAGAAAAAAATGCCTTTGATTTAGATAATTCTAACGGAGAAGGCAATGGCAACCCACTCCAGCACTCTTGCCTGGCAAATTCCATGGATGGAGGAGCCTGGGAGGCTGCAGTCCACAGGGTCGCTAAGAGTCAGACACGACTGAGCGACTTCACTTTCACTTTTTACTTTCAGGCATTGGAGAAGGAAGTGGCAACCCACTCCAGTGTTCTTGCCTGGAGAATCCCAGGCACGGGGGAGACGGGTGGGCTGCCGTCTATGGGGTCGCACAGAGACGGGCACGACTGATGCGACTCAGCGCAGCAGCAGCAGTGGTAAGATGGCTAAAATAACTGCAGGTCATATGAAATAAACAAATATTTCCATGTGTCTAGGCCTGGCCAAAGACATCACAAAGCATCTTTTTTTTTTCCTCTTCTATTTCTGCTATCCCTTGGGACAGATCACTCTGGGCCTCACAGAGTTATGAATCAGAGTGTTCTGACATATGCAGCTAACAGAACATGCATTAGTCTTAAAATTAGGAGCTCTGTTCTGAGTGTCCCTGATTTCATTCTTTATTCCAAGAATATTAGCCTCTCCTAATATAGAAGAGATGTGAAATTTTCCACTGACTGTCTTACAATGGATTCACCACTCACTTCTTCACCAATTCTACTCTGACTGCCCAGGAGACAGATCACAGGAATGATTCCCTGCTAGCTTGATTTCAGAATTACTAAGGCTATCAATCACAGTGTCTTTGAGTGAGGAATTTTCATTTTAGGGTATATATATATATATCTTCTGCAATTAAACAAAAATGAATGTGTGTGTGTGGGTTCCTCTAGCACTAGGGAGGGCATCCATAAGATTTTCCAAGAAGACCACAAGCCATTTATTCTGAAGTGTCCCTGGTGTACAAAAAAAAGTGAAAGTTGCTCAGCCATATCCGACTCTTTGTGACCCCATGAACTGCAGCTCACCAGGCTCCTCTGTCCATGGAACTCTCCAGGCCAGAATACTGGAGTGGGTAGCTGTTCCCTTCTCCATGGCACCTTCCCAAACCAGGGATCAAACCCAGGTCTCCCCCATTGCAGGCAGATTCTTTACCAGCTGAGCCACCAGGGAAGCCCGGTATACAAGAGAGAGCGCTGCTAAATTTAAGTGTTGGTCCTGACATGTGCATGAGTGTGACTTTGCAGGAGGTCATCACTCCAAGTCTCATTTTCCTTCCACTCGACACAGGGATATGAATTTAAATTATCCAATGCATTTAAATATGCCAATTAGAAAGCAATAGAATACAGGGAGTTCTTGTAACCCCATAAGCAATCTTATGTACCCAGAGATGGAGCACCATACCTAGATCCACCACAGATTCCGTTTAAAAAAAAAAAAAAAGCCACAAATGAAATCCATAATGACCTTTGTAACTGAAGAACTGTGTTCATATAAATTAAATCATCAGGCTTCTAATTCTTTCAGCATCAGGATTACCATGAGGATAAATGTGAGACCTGCTTCCTCGGTGGCTCGGACAGTCAAGAATCTGCCTCCCATGCCGGAGACTTGGGTTCATTCACTGGGTTGGGAAGATCCCCTGGAGAAAGGCATGGCAATCCACTGCAGTGTTCTGGCCTGGAGAATCCCCATGCACAGAGGAACCCAGCGGGGCGGGGGGGGGGGGGGGGGGGGGGGGGGGCGCGGTACAGTCCATGGGGTTGCAAAGAGTTGGACATGACTGAGCCACTGAGCAGAAATGTAAAACTAATGAGAGTGATGATAGTGACTCTTGTTTATTGAGTGCTTACCATGTATCGGAGAAGACAGTGGCACCCCACTCCAGTACCCTTGCCTGGAAAACCCCATGGGCGGAGGAGACTGGTGGGCTGCAGTCCATGGGATCGCTGGGAGTCGGACACGACTGAGCGACTTCACTTTCACTTTTCACTTTCACACATTGCAGAAGGAAATGGCAACCCACTTCAGTATTCTTGCCTGGAGAATCCCAGGGATGGGAGAGCCTGATGGGCTGCCGTCTATGGGGTGGCACAGAGTTGGACACAACTGAAGTGACTCAGCAGCAGCAGCAATACCATGTATAGGCACAGTTTTACTGAAGTCCACAATCCTATTAGGTGAATAGACTTATATCCATCATAGGAATGAAGAAGGAAACCTGAGCACATTGAGTGAGTAAATGAAGGCCAGAGTTAGGGCCAGAGTCAGGGTTAGCAACTGGGGGAAAGAAGTTTGCATCAAAGCTGCTCTCACTTATCTTCAAAGACAGCCAAAGGGAAGAGAAGTTGATTTTCATCTGTGTGACTCCATAGAGTAGCAGAACCATGATCAGGAGTGGCTGTGCGATGAGGCTATGAGCGTCCAGCTTTATTCAATGCAGAAATATTCAATGCAGGGCAGGAATAGAGACACAGACTTAGAAAATGGAAGAGTGGACATGGGGTGGGGCAGGGAGAGGGTGCAGGGAAAGAAGAGGATGCAATGAATTGAGAGAGTCACATTGACATATATACACCACCATGTGTAAGCAGATAGCTGGTGGGAACCTGCTGTGTAATACACTACCATGTGTAAGCAGATAGCTGGTGGGAACCTGCTGTGTAATACACCACCATGTGTAAGCAGATAGCTGGTGGGAACCTGCTCTGTAGCACAGGGAGCTGAGCTGAGTGCTCTGTGATGACCTAGAGGGAGCTCTTGTCTAGAACCTTATACACAAGGCTCCTGAACTGGAGGGAGGGATTAGGGTGGCCCTTTGCAGGGGTCTCTTCCTAAAGTTGGAGCTTATAATTGCATGATAAAAATGATCTGTTTCCTTGGTGATCACTGTAAACTCCTCAGGGAGGAAATGGAATTGACAGGGACATTTGCCCCTTTGACTCAGATTTGATAGTTTGTCTTAAAACCATAACCTGATTCCATCTCAGCTCTCTCCTGAGATACATGGTTGCTGTAACGTCTATTGCTGATTTCAGAAACAGATGATGTTAGCATATGCCCCAGATGCCTTGGGAGGCTCACCTGAAAGGTGGTTTTGCTACTGACATTTTCATAGCAAGGAAGAGGCTAGCCCACTTATTTGTGAATTTACAGATGGCATAATGACCCTTTCCCATGAAAGGCTGGGAGACTTGAATGAGGTAATAATGTATGTAAAACGGCTAGACACACTGTCTGGCACATAGTAAGTCTTCAGTAAATATTACTTGAGTCCAGTTCAGTTCTAGTAGGCATAGAGATGTGCTCTTCCAGTCCCCTTTTAAAGAAGGTCAGGCTACCCAGGGACCGTTGATGGAGCTGGCAGAGTGTGTCCTACTGGGAGCAACCCCAAACCCATCTTGACTGCAGAGAACTGCCTCACGGGAAATGGACCCTCCTGGAAGAGTCTACACCCAGAGACTGAGCCAGGCGACTATTACGTCTTCCCGTTTTGGTCTAATGTGAGACACTCGGACAAGCTCCTCTCTGGCCTGGTGGAGACTTCTCCCTCTCTCAGTCCCACACTTCACACCTTCCTCCTCCTTTCACAGGCATCGATCCTCAAGAAGCACCTTGTGTTCTAAACTCCATCTCTGTGTCTGCCCAGAGAACCTGACCTGTAACATCTGCCCACACCCCACAGACTTAGGTGTTAATTGAGAAGATCCTCCTCATTCCAGCTTCCTGGAAGGTGTCACAGGATTTGTACAAAAATACAAATCTCTTGCATTTTTAGGGTATTTCTTGGATATTTGTTGGGTGATTCTTGGGTATTTCTTTTTTGGGTATTCCTTGGGTAATTCCTAGGTATTTCTTTGGGTAATTCTTGGGTATTTCTCTAGCCTTTGGTTGCCTTTGGTCTTCAGCAGGACAGCTGGGGCCACAAGGCCTGTAAGGGTCCTCTCAGCGCTGACCCTGCAGGAGGTTTTATTGCCTCCATTCATATTCTCACCACACCCACTGGGAAACTTCCTTGGTGTCATATTTTCTATCTTGTGTTCTCAGAGCATCCTGTGTCCACAGCAGAAAACCCTTCCACTGCACTGTCATTTGGCTTTCATGCAGCTGTCTTCTTTACTGGATGGAAACCTTTGGCTTAAAGACGCTATCTTTCATCTTAAAGTCACCTTAGCACCCACTGCTGAGTCAGGAGCCTCTAAAGGGGCTGGGGCACTGGGATGACCCAGAGGGATGGTCTGGAGAGGGAGGTGGGAGGGGGGTTCAGAATTGGGAACACGTGTACACCCATGGCAGATTCATGATGATGTATGGCAAAGCCAATACAATATTTAAAGTAATTAGCCTCCAATTAAAATAAATAAATTTAAATTTTAAAAAAGGTATTTGATAAATGGATGCTGAATAAATGAACACATGCATACATTGTCTGGGTTACTCTGACTGAGGAATACAAGATGAATGGCACTCCATAACTCTCTTTCCAATTGTCCTCTCTTTGGGTAAACCATATCCTATTTCGTGAAGATCAACTTGTTTTCAAATTGCTGCAGGATACAAATGTGTCTAAGTAACTGGTTCAGAAAATGAAGACCGGGCACTGTATTTTAATCATCTGTCAAAATCAGGTGGTACAATTCGCCAAAACATCATCCCTTCCCAACCAAACATATCTTACTTAAAATGAAATTGCTTTGTATTGATTTATTTTGTTTCCATGTAAGAAAGTAAGGATGACAGCTACCAAAAGACAAAAGGGCAAAGGGTGATGAAGTGATTGGCATGAGACAGACTGAAAGGTTACAGGAAAATTTGGGAAGGGAAAGCAAATTATACATGCCAGGCATTGTTTTAAGCTCTCATTTAAGCTCTATATTTAACTTAATCATTGTATTTAGCGGACAAGAATGCTGGGGCACAAATTGGTTAATGATTTGCCATGAATCCTGTAAGAGAGGTCACAAAAGTAGAAATAGAAACTCAGACATTTCATCTCCATTGAATGGAGCTGTCTGAACAAATAAATGGAAATGAAGACCTCAGAGGTATCTTGATAATGAATCATCAAGTACGTTCTATGCAAATTGTTAAGAGTGGGAAAAGGGGAAGGAGAAAGAGAGAGGATGAGAGAATTACCAGTAATTGTTAAATAAAATAATACTTATCTTACTTAAATGTAGAATCTAAAAAAAAAAGTCAAACTCATAGCAGAGTAGAACAGTGAATACCAAGGAGTCTAGGGGGTGGGGGGGAAGAGGAGATATTAATCAAAGGGTACAAACTTTCAGTTATAAGATGAGCGCATTCTAATGTACAGCCTGGTGACTACAACTGATAACCGTGTATATTTGAAATTTGCTAAGAGAGTAAATCACAAGTGTTCTTCCCATTTCCTACCACCAAAAATGGTGGCTATGGGGCGGGGGGGTAACGGCTATGGTAATTTCATTGTGGTAATCATTTTACCATGCACACATACATCAAAACATCACACTGTATACCTTAAATATGTACAACTTTTATTTGTCAAAATAGATCCAGGGACTTGCCTGAAAGTCCAGTGGTTAAGACTTTGCTTCCAGTAAAGGAAGTGTGGGTTTGATCCCTGACGGGAAAGCTAAGATCCCGTATGCCTCATGGCCCAAAAACCAAAACATACAACAGAAGAAATGCCATAACAGATTCAATGAAGACTTAAAAATGGTTCACATTAAAAAAAATGTTTAAATAAATAAACAGAAGCTCTAAAAATACTTCCTGAGTAGAAAGCAATGCTCTAAAGAAGAGGACATATATAATTGCAAAGCATGTTCCCTGCCCACAAAGAACTTCAATAGACGGGAAGACAAGGCATAAGTGCATTAAAAATAGAACTAAATGGAATACTACTCAGCCATGAAATGGAATGCATTTGCCTCAGTGCTAATAAGGTGAATGAACCTCGAGCATGTTATACACAGTGAAGTAAGTCAGAGGAGAAAAACAATTATCATATCGTATATAGCACCCACATATGGAATCCAGAAAGATGGCACAGGGAAGCGATGGGGACACAGAGAACCCACCTGTGGACACAGCGGGGGAAGGAGAGGGTGGGGCAAATTGAGAGCGCAGCATGGAAACATACGTTACCAGACGCAAAATTACCAGATGGAAATTCACTGTATGACACCGGAGGCACAAATCCAGAGCTCTGTGACAACCCACAGGGTGGGGTGGTGGGAGGGGGGTTCAAGAGGAAGGGGACATATGTATGCCTGCCGCTGATTCACGCTGAAGTGTGGCAGAAAGCAACACGACATTGTAAAGCAGTGATCCTCAAATTAAAAGTAAATACATTTAAATTTAAAAAGGAGAGAGATCTGGCTACCCAGGGCAATGAGGCAGGGATGTTCCATCGCCTTCACAGTAAGTTCAGAGCCAAGAGATTGTTTCCAGTAGGGCAGTCAAGATTGACTGGAAGGAAGACCTGTCTTCACTCCCAATTCATCTGGCTGTGAAAGTGAGTGATGTCTTATTTCCTCCACTTCTATCTGATCCCTCCTTTCAGGGTCTCCTCACACTCACTCCAGAGTTACCAGAAGCAGCCTCATGAAAACAGAGGTCAGGACATCCCCAGTGGTCCAGTGGTTAAGAATTCACCTTCCAATGCAGAGGACA
Organism: Ovis aries; assembly: GCF_016772045.2. Lineage (NCBI taxonomy): Eukaryota > Metazoa > Chordata > Mammalia > Artiodactyla > Bovidae > Ovis > Ovis aries. The sequence continues at coordinate 7,958,626 of NC_056055.1, read as the reverse complement.
CAGGTTCAGTCCCTGGCCTGGGACAATTCCACACGCCGTGGGGCAACTAAGCCCTTGCCCCTTGCCCCTTGCTCCCAGAGCCCACAAACCACAGCTTCTGAAGCCTGTGTGCTCTGGAGCCCAGGCTCAGAGACAAGAGAAGGCACCGCAATGAGAAGCCGACACCCCGAAAAAAGGGCAGCCCCTGCTCGCTGCAACCAGAGAAGGGCTTGAGCCACAGTGGAGACCCAGCACAGCCAAAGATACATATGTAAATAAAAATAAATAAATAAAGCAAACTGTTTAAAACCAGAAAACAGAGGTCGTACTGTACTCTCCTCCCTGGGCACTTCAGTGGCTCCCTGTCCCACCAAGGATAAAGGACCTTGCTCTACATTGTCATGAGTTCTCTACATGTCAACCTACTACTAATTGAATTACTACAAATCCTCCATAAGAGAGAAGGAAAAGAAATCAGATTTTCAGAAATCAGCCCTATGGCCAGACAGGTTGCCCCATTGCATGGAGTCCTGTGGGCCTTGCCCAGAAAATTTATCCACTTTTTTTTTTTTAAGTTTACTTTCAATTATGAATTGATTCACAGACATAGAATTTGCTTATAACCACCTCCAGCTGTGTACCTTGAGTATTTTCAAAGAGAGAAAATATAAGATGATATGGAAGAATCCAGGAAATGTCTCCATTAAAAACAAAACAAAACACTACTCATTTCAAACATGGTCCCTAACCAGAAGAAAGGCTTTTGCTGAAAATGCCAGGACTCAAAAACACAAGGCTGCTTTAAAGTGGGAAGCTGTTCTGGTGAAAAAGCATAGAAAAGGCAGTCCTCTCTGAAGATTTTGCATCTGGGTGTGTAATATAGACATGCAGGTCTGATTTCCTTTGCAGAGAAGGAATGTAACATTGTGACGTTTTTGAAATTCTAAACCTGAGAACAGAGGTCAGGGGGAGTCATTAGAGTCTGAACAGAAATGCCAAGGTATGCTTTATGAATGCTAAAGCTGGAAAGATCACTTTTAAGGATGTGCACAGGGTCCCCCCCGGCCACCCCTGCATCCGGCCCTTCTTAAAGGGTCTCTCTTGGAAAATAAAGTTGGGGATTTTGTTTTTTTTTTTTTCTGAAAGGACCCACAAAGCAAGAACAGATGTGACATGAGTAACCTCTACTTTGTGCATACCTCAGAGAAAAACGACATGGACTAGCGCAGGGGATCTGGCGGCTGGCCAGAGAGAAGGACAATTGGAGTGTAGGCCTCTAAGGACAGGGTTCACCTCAGCTCACTCCTTCCACCTCACGCAGGGAGTGCAGGTGGGGAGAAGGGGCTGTGTCCCCGCCTTGCAAGCAGAGACGAAGGATTCGCAAAACGCCGCTGTGCTCCTCCCTCTTCCCCACCTCAGAATGCCCCGCTGCTTTAGCTGACCCCTTTAAGTGCCTGGAAGATGGGGCCTGACACAGCGCCGGTGGCTTGGGTACCAGATGATGACACCCGGAGTTAGACTTATGACTCTGCCACCTACTAACTATGTAATTTATATATATGTGTGTGTGTGTGTGTGTGTGTGTGTGTATATATATATATATATATGCTTTCTACGCCACCTTCTTTATTAACAACACAAGGATAATAACATGTCTACTTCATCAAGTTGGCTTCAAGAATTTGACAGAAAGTAAATTAGGAATAGGGACTCCCTTTTGGCTCAGAGGTAAAGAATCTGAATGCCGGTGCAGGAGATGTGGGTCAGGAAGATCCCCTGGAGAAGGAAATGGCCACCCACTTCAGTATTCTTGCCTGGGTAACGCCAGAGCCAGAGGAGCCCGGGGGGTGGCTACAGTCCATGGGGCTGAAGGAATCGGACATGACTTAGGGACTAAAGACCAGCAACAAACTAGGAGCACGTCCAGCAACGGCCAGCACATAGGTAGTTTTCCACTGCTGCTGTTTGCTCTAAGGACTGAGAATCACTTTCCATTACATTTTATATTCATTTGGGTACATTTCTTGTTTTCCCCTCGCCAGAAACTAAGACCCTCAAGTGTGAAAAAACATGTCAAGTTCATTTTAATACTGTCCTACCTGAACTCGGCGTCAGTGGCGTGCTGTTACAGGCTCTCTGAAAAGGAAGCTGGGATCTGTCCTGTTTGCCAGTTTCTGTAGTGTAAATGCTCCCACCGAGGTCATTTTCAAAATATCAACAAGACATCAGCTGACTCACAAGATTCCTGAACATTTAACAACAGCCTCTTGTTAATGCTGGCAATGCAAGCCAGCATGCCTCTGCTAAATGTATGCACGAGAGACAGATGAGAAAGAGTAAACATGTCAACAAACAAATTTAGAAACTACTGATTCCCAGATTCTCAATGATATGAATGAGCATCCAACCATTTATTCTCCGCCCCCCCCCCAGCTTTACTGAGGCAAAATTGACAAAAATTGCATGAATTTAAGGTGCACAACAAGATATTTTGATAAACCTATACATTATGAAATGACTATCACAAGCTAATGAACATATCCATCACCTCAATTCATTGCCTTTTTATCTTATGGAATGGGAACACTAGAGATGTACTTTTCTACAAATTTCAAGTATGCAATACATCATTATTAGCTAAAATCACTATGCTGTATGTTACATCTCCAGAACCTATTCATCTTTTTTTGTTGTTGTTGCTGTTGTGCTGGGTCTTTATTCCCTGACCAGGAACTGAACCTGGGCCCCCTGCAGTCGAAGCATGGAATCCTTGGAGTGCTGAGGAAGTCCAGAACAAATTTATTTTAAAACTGGAAGTCTGTACTCGGTGGCTAACTTCTTTTCATTTTTCCCACCACCTGGAACTGCCGTTCTAGTCTGTGTTTCTATGACTTCAACCTTTTTTTTTTAGATTCCACATGCAAGTGAGAACATACAGTATTTATCTTTCATATCTGACTTATTTAACTTAACATAATGTCCTCTAGGTTCATCCACGTTGTCACAAGTATTAGGACTTGCTTTTTTGTGGGTGAATAACGTATTTAGCTCACAGTTACTTGACCCATTCACTTATCAGCAGACAGTTCAATTGTTTCTCTGTCATGGTTATTGTGAATGCTGCTGCAATGATGGGAGTATAGATTTCTCTTTTCTGCCATTAACTAGGTTTTGATAATCTTGTCTATCATCTTAAAAGAGGCCCCTGGCCAGAAGGAGTCTTTACTAAAGATTTCTGCAGAACATGGGTCCCTTGTGTTGCCTCTCCAAAAGAATGTGCTTTGCTTTGCTGCTCAGCCATGTCCGACTCTTTCCAACCCTTTAGACTGTGGTCTGCAAGGCTCCTCTGTCCGTGGGATTTTCCATGCAAGTATACTGGAGTAGGTTTCCATTTCCTACTCCAGGGGATCCTCCCAACGCAGGGATCAAACCCAAGTCTCCTGTGTTTCCTGCACTGAAGGCAGATTCTTTACCACTAGGCATGGATGTTGTCACACATTGTGCGTCTCTTGTGAACACTCACAATACACACGCGTATGTTACAGACAGTAAGTCTCGCAGCAAAGAAACCCATCTCTACACTGTAATGTAAATGTGAAGAAACAGTTCCTAAACATATTTGATCACTAAATCTAGTTTGCCTCAGTAAACAGTAACATAATAAGGAGTTAATATCTCTGCAAAACAATATCAGGACTACTTTTTATACTTACATAGAAAAAAGTAAATGTCCTCAGTAATTTTTGGAGAATACGTTTTTGTTTTTTTTTTAACTTGGAACAAAATACATCATGGATATTCATCAAAAGAAAGAATATATTAATAAAAAATAATAGCCACTCTGTGCTGAGGACTGTTAATGTCTAAATCTGCAAAGTAGATAAAATTACCCCACTGTACAGATGATAAGATGGAGACTCAAGAAATTTAATTAATTTACTTAGTGTCATACTTTTGAACAGAATTCAGATCCAGCTCTTTGTGGCTGCAAAACCAACATTTTTCTTGTGATGTCAGATGTCAACATTAGAAATGTGATGTCATTATGAAATTATGACCGTTAGTTTATGGTTAACCCTTCACTGTTCTAGCCAATTTCAGTAACGTTTTCTTTTCTTTTCCTTTTCTTCACAATAATTATTGCAAAATTTCTACATTTTGCCTGCCACCCTACTTGTAGAAGTTTATTTCACTTCCTTTTAACAAACATTATAAAAACATTAGAAATAAGTGTCCTCAATTGTTTGCAACCTAACCTGTACATTTAGCTTTATGTATACCCATCTTCCCATCTTTGTTCTGTTCATCTCAAGAAATAAATAAAGAGAGGAAAAGAGAAGAAAGTCTCTACATAAATGTGAGCTACATAACACTTGACTTTTCAAATTCCTTTTTTGTACCTATCCCTATCTCATTCTCTACCTCTCCCTCCCCAGTGGATGTTTTCAACATTTTTAACATGTTCAGTTCTCTCCCTACAAGCAGTCTAGAGCAGCTCTTCCTCCTCCCCCTCTGCTACCTGTATATCTTCCAGTTCACTTTTCCCTCTCCTTAGCCAAGCTTCTTGAAAATCTTGTCTACACTAGCAGTCTACTTAACTCCACTTCTCACTTTCCAAACCTCTTCAATTAGGCATCTCCCCCTTTTCCCTTGAAACTTTTTCAACAAGATCACTGAGCTCTTAGTTGTATTATACCCAGAGTCCGAGTCCCCAAAACTGAGAGAATAAGACGTCCACAGCAATGCAAAAGCATAAAGGGGTTTATTACTAGCTCGAGCCAGGGCCCAGCACAGTGGAATCCGACAAGGGCCCCGAGCTCTGAATCATATATACTTTTATCCAGACGATTCTTTGTTTCTGTAACAGCATAGCTGATTGGTTAAACTGTACGCACACACGGGACTTTTAAACCTCGCATCCCTATCTGGATTGGCTCGGGTCTGGCACGGGCGGGGGCTACGGGGATTTTTCTGATTGGTCTAGCTACACTGCCTGCGAGAGTTCCCAGAGCCTCAGCTTTCCTCAGGCCGAGCCTGCCCCTTAGAGCCTGTCTTGGCTTCAGTTTGGTCCTAACAGTTGCTGAATCTTTGGGCACCTTTTGATTCTTTATTTAATCAACCATCCCTTTCCTCTTGCAAAATGCTATTTCTTTTCCATCATTACAACTCGGTTGACCTGGTTTCTTCCTGTTTCTCTAGTGACTTTGTCACAGACTTCCCTAGAGGTTTCTCTTCCTCTAGCTGTCTTCTAAATGCTGGTTTTTCTCAGAGAAGTCCAGGCTCATATTCCTTCTCAAGAGTCATACTCTTTTTGAGTCATCTCATCTACTCTTGTGGATCCAATTTAACCCTGTTATGTTTATCATTTTAAGTTCACCTGAAATACAGAAGAACTGCTGGCTCAAAAGTACATCCAATTCTTACAAGAAATTTCAACTTGAATGACCTACACGTATGTCTAAATTGAAATTATTGATATTCTCCTGTCTCAATATGCTTTACTACATATATTCCCTACTGAAAGTAACTTGCACTCAGACTTTTAGGCAAATGAATGAATGAACAGTAATCCTCATTTTTTCTGTCTTATCTCAGATCTAATCCATCAACAATTCCCTTTGAATTGTTTCTACCTACCACTTCTAAAATTAATCCATTTTTCTCTCATACACGATAAACATGCTATATTTTTTTCTTGGGCATCAGTAGCACCCTTTCATCTGAACTTATAACTTTTACTCTTGCCATACTATAGTTAATTCTGCATTCTAAAGCTAGAGATATATTTCTTTTTATCATTGTTATTCAAATAGATTTCTTTATTATTTGTTTTAAAATTTATTTTATCGAAGTGTAGTTGATTTTACAATCTTGTGGTAATTTCTACTGTACAGCAAAGTGATTCAGTTTCACATATATATTATTTATGTATACATAATATATAATCATGGAGGGGAAGAAATAAATATGCATAAGAATGTGAAATAATTATATAAATCAAGGCTCAACATGGCAAAGATTAGGAATACTGAGAATGTTGGGAAGAATACAAAATTTTTGGAGAATAGAAGAAATCAGGTTCACATACAATGTTTGGGGCCTCAAAACGCTACCACAATTCTCAAAATGTAAAAATGTTCTTACAATTGTAAAGAATTTCTAACATCTAAATTTCTAGATTCATATTCAAATGTAAAAGTAAAATAAGGACTGGCTGAAATGTGCAAGGGCTAAAAAATTACGCAGGAAGCCCAGATGCCCTGATAAAATAAGGCACCAAAATGTAAACAAGACAAGACTGGGATTCAGAAAATCATAGCTTCTATACTGAAGATAAAAGAACCCAGGATAACGATAAAGGGAATATCTAAGGTAAGAGCTGTTTAAAAAGCCTGGCGAGAAGTTAGAGTTACGTTGGTGGGCTCCAGGAGGAAGACCTCTAAGAGATGAAAAACAGATATATTACTTACCTATGTATGTTCGGAACATGACTGAAGCGACTCAGCAGCAGCAACGTGCACATTCTCACATACACACACCCCCATAGAGATGACTGATACATAGATATGCAGACAGTCTTTTCTTTAACAGATATAAAGTTTCATTGTTCTGGTAGATATTTGAAGGCTTAAAAGAACTTCCTGAACAAATGGATTATTAAGACAGTTGTTAACCCAAAAAAGAAAATTTATACAAATAAAGGAAGTAATTTTGCTATATTTCATGGCTCAACTCTGAAAACATTTACACAGTCTAATAATATAAACACTAAAATGTTTATTTAATTAGAAGCGTGATAGAACTATCTTGAAAAGTTAAGGGAAGGAAAATGTGTATGCTGCATATTGGTACAAAGGAAAGGCCAGGGAGTACACTGTAAGACAGGAGCCAGATTATCATAGCTGATCAACAGATAACGACTGCAAGGAGATCCACCCAGTCCATCCTGAAGGAGATCAGCCCTGGGATTTCTTCGGAAGGAATGATGCTAAAGCTGAAACTCCAGTACTTTGGCCACCTCATGCGAAGAGTTGACTCATTGGAAAAGACTCTGATGCTGGGAGGGATTGGGGGCAGGAGGAGAAGGGGACAACAGAGGATGAGATGGCTGGATGGCATCACTGACCCGATGGATGTGAGTCTGAGTGAACTCTGGGAGTTGGTGATAGACAGGGAGACCTGGCGTGCTGCAATTCATGGGGTCGCAAAGAGTCGGACACGACTGAGCGACTGAACTAAACTGAAAGTTAAGACTAAAAATAGATATTGCATAATTTAGAAAATGGAAGCAAATACCCAAAGAAATATTTTGAAAATGTTGAAATTGTGTCTTCAGGAAGTGAGACTCAGTGATGAAAAGGGAAAAGGATTGCTACTTTTTGCTAAAAGTCAGAGAATAGTATTTGACTTTTATAAAATATTTCCATACAAATAACAAAACAGTGATGCGGATGTGGAGGAACACACAGGCAGACATGAATCAAAGGTCATGTTCTTGTCCTTGAACTGGATGCTAAGTTCAAAAGCGTTGGTTATATTATCATGCTTTATAGCATACATAAAGCTTACATATATTATTTCATATACATCAAAAACCTAAAAAGTATTTTAATACATAATCATTAAAAAATTAAATACTTGATAAATGGGTACAACCACTATGAAAAACAGCATGGAGGCTCCTCAAAAAACCAAAAAAGCTAAAAATAGAATTATCACATGTACGTGTATTAGTCACTCAGTCATGTCCAACTTTTTGCAACCCCATGGACTGTATCCTGCCAGGTGCCTCTGTCCATGGAGCTCTCCAAGCAAGAACACTGGAGTGGGTTGCCATTTCCTTCTCCAGGGGATCTTCCTGACCCAGGAATTGAACCCTGGCCTCCTGCATTACAGGCAGATTCTTTAACATCTGAGTCACCAGGGAAACCCAGAATTACCATATGGTCCAGCAATTCCACTCCTGGGTATAAATCCAGATAAAACAAAAACATTAATTCAGAAGGAAGTCTGCATCCCCATGTTCACAGCAGCATGATTTACAGCCATCAAGATATGCAAGCAACCCAAGTATCCATCAGCAGAAAAATGGATACAGAAGATTTATAATGGAATATTACTCCATTATATAAAAATGAAATGCTGCCATTTACAGCAATATGGATGGTCCTACTAAGAATATTGTGCTTGGTAAAATAGATCAAAGACAAATACTACATGATAACACTTTACTGTGAAATCTAAAAAATAATGCAAGTGAAGGTGTATGACAAAACAGAAACAGACTCACAGTGCATAGAAAACCATCTAGTGGTTAGCAGAAGGGAGAGGGAAGTGAGGAGGGGCAAGCCAGGAGTATGCAATTAAGAGGAACAACAAACTACTCTCTATAAAATAGATAAGCAGCAAGGGTGTATTACAGAGTACAGGGAATCAGCCATCGTCTTATAATAACTTTTAAAGGAATAAAATCTGTAAAACTGCTAAATCACCACGCTGTACATCTCAAACTAATATAAAGTTATTGCACATCAATGATACTTCAATTAAAAAAAAACTTCAAAAAACCTCATCTGCATTCAATGTTGACGTTTTCAGAAATGGGGAAATAGATTTCTCAATGTCTCTAAAGACTATTGGCTGCAGAGTTTCCAGTAAGTTTCTTTTCTTTGACTGAAAAGGAAGTAAATAAAACAGTTAAGTGTGTTTGTTACACAAATCTCTGGTGAACCATGGGTAAGTTAGCATGTGGTGTGTTTCAATAAAAGATGCATTGTCAGACATGAGACCATGGAGACCACCGGGCTGGGAGAAAGAAGTCTGACGGCAGCATTTCACTGATGTCTGTTCTATTACTACAGACACTTGCTCAGGGCACCTTGGGGTTACGTGTGCCTCTCATCCTGGAATTTACTGCCCAAAACAAAGGGACACATTAACATAGATCTCAAAATTAATTGTCTACTCTTTGCAACGGACCTGCCAGTGAGCAGATCATATGCTCTCTCGGTGTTCCCCTTCCCTTTTTGTCTGCAGGCTCCATGCAGGTTGGGACCTTCTGTCTTGTGCATTCCTGGATATGCCTGCCATTTGCCCTGCACATCAGGAGAATTAAAGACATAGCAATCAAATGAATGATTGAACCATTGATTTTTTTTTTGCTATTGATTATTCTGAGGTTTAGCCTATGAAAAATTGTATCAGTTCAGTTCAGTCACTCAGTCGTGTCCAACTCTTTGCGACCCCATGGACCGCAGCATGCCAGGCCTCCCTGTCCATCACCAACTCCCAGAGTTTACTCAGACTCATCTCCATTGAGTCGGTGATGCCATCCAACCATCTCATCCTCTGTCATCCCCTTCTCCTCCTGCCTTCAATCTTTCCCAGGATCAGGGTCTTTTCAAATGAGTCAGCTCTTCGCATCAGGTGGCAAGAGTATTGGAGTTTCAGCTTCAGCATCAGTCCTTCCAATGGATATTCAAGACTGATCTCCTTCAGGATGGACTGGTTGGATCCCTTGTCAATCCAAGGGACTCTCAAGAATTTTCTCCAATACCACAGCCAAATCTTACACTTATCTGCTTCCTTCTCAGATGATGTAATGACGAGAATGTAAAATTTAATGGCAGAAGACTTCAGGTTAATTCCTGGGTATGTCCTCCTCCAACTGTGTCATTCTGAGCAAGCCTGCATAGTTCTCTGAGCCTAAGTCCTCTCATGCATTCATCCATCATATCATGGTTATAAGACTTCTCATGCTCTGGGGAGGGAATGAGTTAATAACTGGGTATTCTATAGACTGTAAAATAAGATATGAATGTCAGTTGTATCTATGACAAAAATCTTTCTGATATGTATTTTCTAAATATCATAACCATTTTATTCACCTCAGTACATGTTAGTTTTCTAAATTAAATTTATAAGCAAGATATTTTAGTGCAATGTTAATAGTCTTCGTGAGTTTCTGTGGCACACAGATACAATGGATTATTACTCAGGCATAAAAAGGAACAAAATTGTACCATGTGCAGAGACATGGATGGACTTAAGAGACTGTCATATAGAGTGAAGTAAGCCAGAAAGAGAAAAACATGTATCATATATTAATGCCTATATGTGGAATCTAAAAATGTACAGATGAGCTTATTTGCAAAGCAGAAATAGAGACACAGGCATAGAAAACATATGTATGAATACTGAGGGTGGAAGGAGGAGATGGGATAAATTGGGAGACTGGGATTGACATATACACACTGCTATGTATAAAATAGAAGCTAATGAGAACCTACTGCATAGCACAGGGAATCCCACTCAGCGTTCTGCGGTGACCTAGGTCAGGGGAAGTCCAGAAGGGAGGAGATGCCTGTACACATGGGGCTGATTAATTTTGCCGTATTGCAGAAACTACCACAGCACTGTAAAGCAACTATCAGTCCAGTCGCTCAGTCGTGTCCGACTCTTTGCGACCCCATGAATCGCAGCATGCCAGGCCTCCCTGTCCATCACCATCTCCTGGAGTTCACTCAGACTCACGTCCATCGAGTCGGTGATGCCATCCAGCCATCTCATCCTCTGTCGTCCCCTTCTCCTCCTGCCCCCAATCCCTCCCAGCATCAGAGTCTTTTCCAATGAGTCAACTCTTCGCATGAGGTGGCCAAAGTACTGGAGCCTCAGCTTTAGCATCATTCCTTCCAAAGAAATCCCAGGGCTGATCTCCTTCAGAATGGACTGGTTGGATCTCCTTGCAGTCCAAGGGACCCTCAAGAGTCTTCTCCAACACCACAGTTCAAAAGCATCAATTCTTCGGCGCTCAGCCTTCTTCACAGTCCAACTCTCACATCTATACATGACCACAGGAAAAACCATAGCTTTGACTAGATGGACCTTAGTTGGCAAAGTAATGTCTCTGCTTTTGAATATACTATCTAGGTTGGTCATAACTTTTCTTCCAAGGCGTAAGTGTCTTTTAATTTCATGGCTGCAGTCACCATCTGCAGTGATTTTGGAGCCCAAAAAAATAAAGTCTGACACTGCTTCCCCATCTATTTCCCATGAAGTGATGGGACCAGATGCCATGATCTGTGTTTTCTGAATGTTGAGCTTTAAAGCCAACTTTTTCACTCTCCTCTTTCACTTTCATCAAGAGGCTTTTTAGCTCCTCTTCACTTTCTGCCATAAGGGTGGTGTCATCTGCATATCTGAGGTGATTGATATTTCTCCCGGCACTCTTGATCCCAGCTTGTGTTTCTTCCAGTCCAGTGTTTCTCATGATGTACTCTGCATATAAGTTAAATAAGCAGGGTGACAATATACAGCCTTGATGTACTCCTTTTCCTATTTGGAACCAGTCTGTTGTTCCATGTCCAGTTCTAACTGTTGCTTCCTGACCTGCATACAGATTTCTCAAGAGGCAGGTTGGGTGGTCTGATATTCCCATCTCTTTCAGAAAGCTTGACCTGCATACAGATTTCTCAAGAGGTAGGTTAGGTGGTCTGATATTCCCATCTCTTTCAGAAAGCAACTATACTCCAACAAAAATTTTCAAACTAGAGAAATAGTAAGTTCTTACACTGCACACACATACACACAAATTGTTAAGACAGGACTTGCCACAAATATTCATGTCTATCTCCTGGAGTCATAAGACCTCAAATATGTGAATCAAGTATATTTTGCCCAAGGTACCATTTTCCCGCCATTTTTCTGACAAACACAGAGTTGATCAGTTGCATTACATGATTAAGTCTCTAAGATATAGGGGAACAAGAAGTTACGTTTTATTTTCTTTTTTAAATCACCTATGTTTCAGATAAGTGGATGCTCTATGAAGTTACAGATAAAAGTTCACTACATTTAACTACTGAAGAACAAAGAAACCCTATCATCATTAAATTACAATTATTTCATTATTAGATCTCTGTGTGCATGGGTGACTTTCTTTCAGATCAGTTAACATCTTTGCAATGTAACAAAGATTAGACCTCTGTATGAATTATTTAGAAGAGAATCTGATGTAGTGAAGCAAGACAAGGTTTTGTAGTAATGCACCCTGAATTCAAATTCTGACTCAGTCATTAATTTCTCTGAGTCTCAGTTTCCGTACATGCAAAGAGAAAAAAAAAACACAGATACTTGAAAGGATGACAGAAATTTTACAGAAGGTGCCTGATTGGCAATCAATTAATGTTGGCAATCAGTGTTAGTAATCATTGTATTAGAGTCAGATTTTGGGCTTTTGAACCCCTCATGCTCAGATATCATTCTCCAACTATGCTTGTATTTACATACTAAGTTGGCTGTGCGGAAAGCAGTGGATACCGGCTGATTCCCAAGAAGAAGAAACGTGGCTTGGATGTGCAGGTGCGGGGCAGCAACACCCGCAGACGGCGGGAGTGGCTGGGCTGCATCTGTGTGGCTGTGTCACACGTGATCAGAGACCCACAGATGCCAGAACTCTGCTAAGTGCCCTGCATGTGGAACAAGAACGGAAACAACTGCAGACAGCAAACCAAGAGTGTCTGCTTGCTGTCCCCAGACCACAACTACGTGCAAAGCAGGGGGAAGCCTGTCAGACAGAAAGAGCTTTGTCCTCCTGAAAACTTGATGGCTTTGGATATGCATGTTTGGTATTAAAATCAAAGAAAAGCGGCCAATACTCTGCTTTTAGGCACTGCAAGATGAAGGGGGTGAATGGGAACAAAAGAAAAAAAGAAACAGAGAAGCAGGGAAACTCATGCAGGTCTGCGTACAGCCATCCAGGGAAGCCCCCAAATGTTTCAGCAAAGTCTACTAAACTTATGCATGCTAATGTGAGTGACTGTGTTGTTACAGTTACGTAAACTGGAGGAAAAAATGATGCTTAAATCAATGCAGTAAGGGGAAGAGGTGGTAGACCACCATATCAAGAGAAACTAAGTATCTCCCAGGGATTCCTGTAAACCTTGGGCAGGACTTGGACTTGCACAGGCTATTTGGGAGTTGGAAGTAATTTGATCAAATCCAAGTGTACATGTGTGTGCCTTTGTTGGGGGACTCTTAGCTAACCCAGAGATTATACACGGATCATAGTATCCTTATCTCTATACTAAAAGCAAGGCTGGAAGATGTTTAAATGACTTGTCCAAGGTCACTTAGCTAAGTACATGGGGAAGGGGGTGTTGGTATTTGAACCTGTGCCCACCTGTCCCCTAAATAGAACCCTCAGTTACTATGTCATGTCGTTTCTGTAAGATGATTTGCTCGATCATCTAGTGGGGGTTAGCTGCCTGGTTACATCATAAATCACATCAGAGCTCTTGAATAAGACAAGCAAGCAAGCCCTGACCATGCATATTCTGACTCATTAAGTCTAAGCAATATCAGGGGAATCTGTATTTTTTTTCTCAATTTTATCAGACATTTCTAATAGGAATTCAGACTTGGGACCCAAAGATAGCCTGGTCTCTTAATATAAATGTGGGAAGCTCAGGGTCTCCGTTGGGAAGGGTCTTATGCAAAGACAAACACCAAGAACTCAACTTATTCCAGAGTCAGGGATATAACCTATATTTCTGGTCTCAACACTCAGTGGGAAATACTCATGAACACAAACTAAGAATCCACACAACACAGCCTACAGGAATCAAGTGATCAAAAAAGTAGTTTAATGAGACACTTCTTTTTTAAAACAACTCACTGGAAAGTATAAGAATGCTTCGGTAATTTTCTAGTTACCAGTTCTGTAACGTAAGAAGTAGTAGCCTTATTCTGTCAAAAAAGACCACAAAGCTAACAGAAGGAAATGATTTGACAAAGACTACAAGAGCAACCCAGATAATCATGACCCAGATCATCGCAATAGTGTGATCACTCACCTAGAGCCAGACATCCTGAAATGCAAAGTCAAGTGGGCCTTAGGAAGCATCATTGCAAATAAAGCTAGTGGAGGTGAGGGAATTCCAGCTGAGATAGTTAAAATCCTAAAAGATGATGCTGTGAAAGTGCTGCACTCAATATGCCAGCAAATGTGGAAAACTCAGCAGTGGCCACAGGACTGGAAAAGGTCAGTTTTCATTCCAATCTCAAAGAAAGGCAATGGCAAAGAATGTTCAAACTACTACACAACTGTACTTATCTCACACACTAGCAAAGTGATGCTCAAAATTATCCAAGCCAGGCTTCAACAGTATGTGAACCATGAACTTTCAGATGTTCAAGCTGGATTTAGAAAAGGCAGAGGAACCAGAGATCAAATTGCCAACATCTGTTGGATCATCGAAAAAGCAAGAGTTCCAGAAAATCATCTGCTTCTGCTTTATTGACTGTGCCAAAGCCTTTAACTGTATGGATCACAACAAACTGTGGAAAATTCTTAAAAAGATGGGAATACCAGATCACCTGATCTGTCTCCTGAGAAAGTGTATGCAGGCCAAGAAGCAACAGCTAGAATTGGACATGGAACATCAGGCTGGTTACAAATCAGGAAAGGAGTATGTCAAGGCTGTATACTGTTACTGTGCTTATTTAACTTATATGCAGAGTACATCATGAGAAATGCTGGGCTGGATGAAGCACAAGCTGGAATCCAGATGGCCAGGATGACACCTCAGATATGCAGATGACACCAACCTTATGGCAGAAAGTGAAGAGGAACTAAAAAGCCTCTTGACGAAAGTGAAAGAGGAGAGTGAAAAAGTTGGCTTAAAACTCAACATTCAGAAAACTAAGATCACGGCATCTGGTCCCATCACTTCATGGCAAATAGATGGGGAATCAATGGAAACAGTGGCTGACTTTATTTTGGGGGGCTCCAAAATCACTGCAGATGGTGACTGCAGCCATGAAATTAAAAGGTGCTTACTCCTTGGAAGAAAAGTTTTGACCAACATAAATAGCATATTAAAAAAACAGAGACATTACTTTGCCAACAAAGGTCCATCTGGTCAAAGCTATGGTTTTTCCAGTAGTCATATATGGATGTGAGAGTTGGACTATAAAGCAAGCTGAGCACCGAAGAATTGACACTTTTGAAGTGTGGTGTTGGAGAAGTCTGTTGAGAGTCCCTTGGCCAGCAAGGAGATCCAACCAGTCCATTTCCACTAAAGGAAATCAGTCCTGAATATTCATTGGAAGGACTGATGTTGAGGCTGAAACTCCAATACTTTGGCCACCTGATGCGAAGAACTGACTCATTTGAAAAGACCCCAATGCTGGGAAAGATTGAAGGCGGGAGGAGAAGGGGACGACAGAGGATGAGATGGTTGGATGGCATCACCAACTCAATGGAGATGAGTCTGAGTAAACTCTGGGAGTTGGCAATGGACAGGAAGGTCTGGAGTGCTGCAGTCCATGGGGTCGCAAAGAGTTCAATGTGACTGAGTAAACTGAAGCGAACAAGAGCAAACCAGGATTCTAATTCAGCTCTCTCAGCATGAAAAGAACGACTACACACTTGATAAACAACACTCTCAATTTCAAAGTGCATGTGTATTACATGAGCTGCTCTTGAGGTTGTAAAAACAGGGTCATTTTGTGCGTAATAAGAAGGATTCCTCTGGCTCCCACTCTCACCCACTCTTGTGCAATCCCCAGGCCCTTGTAGAGTCTTGTTCAGGCACTCCTGAGGGTGATCGAGGAGAGAATACTACCCTCTCCTTACCAGCCTTCTCTGCCCTCAGGATGAAGCTAGCCTGGAAAACTATAAACCACAGTGACAATGAAAGGCAGTTCAAATGAGACAGCATGCAAGTCAAAAGAAAAGCAGACCCCTGGATAAGCAAAGAGCTGAAAGTCAGAGAGAGGACACTGTTAGAAAAATGCAAGGAGACACTCATTCATGACAAGGTTTCCAGTCAAGTGTCCTTTATATGCTGGAGACCACACCCCAGCTGTACCAACGTCTGCATAGCTGTAACTTCCCACTGCTATGCTATTACAGCAGTGACAGAATCAGAATAACAACAGAATGTCTCTTCCTTCTACCCTCTTCCTTTCCATCTTCTCTTCTGCCTTCTTCACAGAAGCAAATGCACGCCCTGCAGTTGAGGAAGTAGAGTTGCGGAGAGATGGGGTGGTGGCAGCATCCGCAGAGCACGGCTGATCAGAGGTGCTCGTGTGACTGTGTGTGTGTGTGTGCGGTGGGGGGAGTGCACGAGGATGCCTAGTGGCCAAGGGAGCAGATGGGGGCAGGTGAAGATGAAACCAGGACGGGGGGGGGGGGGGGGGGGGGGTAGACTGCTTACACGAAGCAAGTGACTGAGCAAACGTGTGAACATTTTGAGAATAATGACATCGTTTTCTCAATGTTGAAAAAATGATTTAGAAACATAAATAGGGTAAAATCTAGAAAGAAGCTTGAGGTATGAGAATTAGAAGTTGCTCTAGTTACATGCCAAACCTTCCTGAAATTGAGTTGCATATAGCAATCGCATTTTCTATTTGCAGGCCCTGTGGGTCAGGAATCCAGGCAAATGCAAGAGGGCACAGAATGGCCTGGCTCCCTGGTGTCTGGGGCCTCCGCTGGGGTAGCCTGGGCACAGTGGGCTGCAGTCATCTGGGACCCCCAGGGTGGGTGAGCTTCTCCCATGCTAGCCCAGGGCTTCTGTGCAAGCATTCTGGTGAACAAGGCAGAACCTGCATGGTTTTTTCTGCACTGGCCTCAGAAATCACATAGCATCATATCTGCCATAACCATGGAATTACATAAGAGTCATACGTTAACCCAGACTCAAGTGAAGGGGACATGAATTTTCTCTTTGGTGGAGAGACAAGAAATTTGTGGGTATTCAGAAACACCCAGAGGATGTCCATGAACTCATGTAGGTATGCGTATACATGTTTAAGCATATCTGTATGCATGTGTGTGGGCTTCCCTGGAGGCTAAGTGCTAAAGAACCCACCTGCAACACGGGGGACACAGCTTTCCCTAGGTCGGGAAGGTCCCCTAGAAGAGGAAATGGTAACCCACTCCAGTATTCTGGCCTGGAGAATCCCATGGGCAGGAGAGTCTGGTGGGCTACTGTCCATAGGGGTGTAAAGAGTCAGACATGACTGAAATGACAGCATGTACACATGTGCATACTTATATGTATAGACAGGCACACATACATGCATGCGTATATATATGTATTCATACATACAACGACATGCATACATATTTTCCTACCTCTGTCCCTCAAGAGTTCATTGAACAATGCCAGAAAAATAGTGATGAACACACTGAATACCCAGATGATCTTGGCTTCTAAATATCTTACTTCACAAGAAAGAATGATGATGTTTCCAGAGCTAAGAAAGGAAAAGTGATGATTGCAGGTTATCTTGTTTTGCTGTAAAGTAAGGAAAGGTTGAAAGAATATAAGGCATGTCAAAAAGATATGGTAATCAGCTGGCAGTTGCTCTCAAGGATCAAAGATGGGACAATTACGCATCAAATGGTGAGAGTGACATATAACATCTCATGAAACTAACTGGTATTCATGAGTCCATACTTGATACAAATAAAAATACAAATGAACAGGGTGAGGGGATATTTATTCCTTGAGAAAAACTGAAAGTGAAAGTTGCTCAGTCGTGTCTGACTCTTTGCGATCCCATGAGCTATACAGTCCAAGAAATTCTTCAGGCCAGAATACTGGAGTGGGTAGCCTTTTCCTTCTCCAGGGGATGTTCCCAACCCAGGGACTAAGCCCAGGTCTCCCACACTGCCAACGGATTCTTCACCAGCTGAGCCACAAGGGAATTTCGAGAAAGATGCCAACTGATACATGTAGAAGAAATAATGGAAATAGACAAATCACCAGTTGGCTATCATCACAGTCTGGATTGATTAAGGCAGAAGTTGTCTCAGATGGTAAAGAGTCTCCCTGCAATGTAGAAGACCCAAGTTCGATCCCTGGGTCAGGAAGATCCCCTGGAGAAGGCAATGGCTACCCACTCCAGTATTCTTGCCTGGAGAGCTCCATGGACAGAGGAGTCTGGCCGGCTACAGTCCATGGGATCGCAAAGAGTTGGACACAACTGAGTGACTAACACTTTCACTTTCTATCAATGGATGCTAAGGTAGTGGATGGGGTTCTGGAAAAAAAACAAGATACCAGAGTAATTTCTGCATATCCACCCCTGGAAGACTCATCAACTACAGAGGGAAAATGGTGACCTCACTGTTGGGCAATCTGGCAGTTAGCACTATGACCAGGTGATCCACGCTATGACCATTGGTGGGACCAGTCAATATCATGTGTTTCCTGACGTGAGTCACTGAGAAGGAATCAACGCAAGGTCTCTGTTGCTTCTCTCAAGAAAGCATGGCCTATGTTAGGCCGCAAGGAAATGACGGACTCTGGTTGAGGCTTGTCCTACAAATTGAACAGATTGTGCTCTTAAAAACTGTTAGAGAAAGGACAGAGAAAGTCTAAACCACTGTTCCAGGCTGAAGAAGAGTGATGAGAGCTGTGAACTAAAACAACATATTTCTGAAGAAGCTCCTTGGCCAGAAGAACAAATCGGACACTGTTGAGACCCTGCATGGGGTATGGATAATAGATCGGATGGTAGTGCTGTGTCAAGATTGATTTTCTGACTTGGAGAGTTATTGTGTGGCAATGCAAAAGTCTGTCTTTGCCTGGGAGGTATACATACTGGGGAATTAAGGAGTCATGGGCAGGGGGTTATACCTGCTATTGCTCTCCGATGGTTCAGAAAGGCTAATGACAATGGGTGTGAGGAGAGAAGAGTGAGCAAAGGAGGCGAATCCATGGGTTGAATGGCATTCCCCTTTCTAAATTCACATGCTGAAGTCCTATGCCCCAGCACCTCAGAATGTGACCTTATTTCAACATAAGGTCTTTAAAGAGACAATGAAATTAAAGGGAGGTCATTAGGGTGGGCCTTAAATCAGTATGACCAATGTCTTTACAAGAGGAGGAATTCAGGACACAGACACACAGAGGAAGAACGGTAAAGAGACAAAAGGAGAAGACCAGTGTCTGTAGGCCAAGGAGAGAGACCTGGAACACAAGCCCTCAGAAGGAATTTACCCTGGATACACTCTGATTTCAGATTTTAGACTTGACCTTTGACTCTCCAGAGCTGAGACAGTAAACTTCCATTGTTTAAGCCATCCAGTCTGTGGTACTTGGTTTTAGCACCCCTAGCAAATCAACACCGTGTGAAAAGGATACAGATGTTCTTCATAAGGTTCTTTGCAACTTTTCTGTTTAAGTTTGAAATTACTGTACACTATTATTAAAATAGTGAGAAGGTATCATTTCACATGTAATCATCTAGCACTATTTTCACACGTGCTATTTCCTTTGGTCACTACACCTCAAGTGGGGCAGTGATTATTGATTATTAATTATTCATTGATCCATTTCACAGTGCAGGAGGCTCTGAGTAAGTTGCAAAGGGATTTTTATAGTTAACAACTAATGGAGAAAAATGAAGCTTAATGAAGTATCCTCTGAGCTTCTAATGTTGACAGTAGGAGAAGCTACTAGTTCATACATGTCAAACTTTTAATGAAGTAATCAGAAGAAGAAGAGTAATAAGAAAGTTTCCTTCACAGATTTACAAAAGAAAAGTCTCGGAGGAAGGATAGAAGAGAAGAGGAGAGAGAGAAGCCGAGAGAAGTGGGAAACAGGGAAAGGATGAAGGGGAGAGGGGAGTGGTGATTATCACCGGCTGTTTTTGGCCCTCACCTGGAAGCTGATGAGCAGGCAGATGGGAGACAACGAGCAGCATCCTCTCCATGCAGGGCAGAGATGGTCCCTTCCCAAGTCTCTCCTAGTTCATAAAATCTCCCCAGTGTCCCCTGCCAAGTGGTATTGTTATAAAATGCTAATTTTTTTTTTCTTCTCTACTAAAACCTGAGGCATTCTAGCCTCTTCAGGTTCTTGTTATAGAATCTTGGGTAAAGACAGAACTATGATCCTGTAAAAACACACTCATGGGCTTCCTGGGAAGTCCAGTGGCTAAGACTCGGTGCTCGCAATGCAAAGGGCTTAGACCAGATCCCTGGTCAGGGAACTAGATCCCACAGGCTGCAACTAAGACTCAGCGCATACAAATAAATAAAAATAGACATTTAGAAAGTACATAGTCATATGAAATCATTCCTCTGCTCAAAACCCACTGGTGACTCTCAGTAAAATCCAATGTCGGTCCCAAAATGAGCATCGCCCCGCCTGATCTGCCCACCTGTTACCTCCCACACTGCATCCCCCCAGGCTGGCCTCCAGAAACTCCTTAAGGTACCTCAGACTCACCAAGGTGGCTCCAGTATGGGGCTGTGTGGAGTATTCCCCCCTTCTCTGCAGTTTCACGTTCCTTGGTTTCAGTTACCCATGGTCAACCATGGTTTGAAAACATTAAATGGAAAATTCCAGAAATAAACCGTTCCTAATTTTCAACTGCATGAACGTTCTGAGTGGCGTGATGAAATCTCGCGAGGTTCTACCAGGGACATGACTCCTCCCTTTCCTCAGCAATCCGCATCCCTTAGTTACTTAGTAGCCCTTTCAGTTATCAGCTGGACTCCATGGTATCAGTGCTTGTGTTCAAGGAACCTTTCTTTTGCTCGGTAATGTCCCAAAGTGCAAGAGGAGTGAGGCTGGCAATTCAGATTTGCCAAAGACGAGCCACAGAGTGCTTCCATTAGGTGAAAAGATGAAAGTTCTTGACTTAATAAGGAAAGAAAAACATCATATGCTGAGGTTGCTAAGCCCTACCGTTAGGGCAGACCCTCCATCTGTGAAATTGTGAAGGGAAAAGAAACCGCCTGAAGCAGCTGATTCTCCTGCCATTATCATCAGAAGGTCAATAGCAGCCCATATCATTCATCTCAGGCTCATCACCTAGGCTTTTTATCGCCTCGCATCATCACCAGAAGGGTGAGTGCCGTATTATAAGAGAGAGGCCACAGTCACATGGGTTTTATCACAGTGTACTGCTACGAGTGTTCTATTTTATTACTAGTTAACTGTTGTTGATCTGATACTGTGCTTAATTTATAGATTAAACTTTACCATAGGTATGTACGTATAGAAGGAAATAATATCTTTAGAGTTTGTACTATCTGAGATTTCAGGCACCCACTGGAGGTCTTGGCCCCTATCCCCCTGTGAATAAGAGGGCGGCAGGGTCTACTATACTTGCTGTTCCCTCTGTCTCCAGTGTGCTTTCTTGAAATGCCCAGAAGCCTGGTCCCCTTACTTCCTCTGATCTTTACCAGAAAGTCACCTGCACGGCCAACCCTTTTTAAAATTTAAAAGCTACCCAAAATGCCCCATTCCCCTTTCCCTACTTGGTTATTGCCCTTAGAGCTTGTCGCTGTGTAACATTCTGTGGTTTTACTATTTGGCTTTCTTTTATACATTGCTTATCTTTTTCACTGGAACATCTCTTCCACAGAGACAGAGAGTTTTGTTTTATTTACCGTTGTATCCTTAGCACATAGAGTGGTATTTGGCTCAACAAATACCTGTTGAGTGAATAACTGGGGTTACTTGACCACCCTGTGTCCCAGCTACATTATCAAAACCAGTATAATAAGTGTTCTATGCTGCTGAGAATGTGGAGAAACCAATCACTCATATACCACTGGTGAAAGTCTGAAATGACACAGCCAGTCTGGAAAACCATTTCGCAGTGCCTTGTCAAAGTAAATACGCAGTTATCATACGACCCAGCAACTGTACCTTTGGGCATTTATCCTTGAGAATGAACAGTTATGTTCCCTTTAATAAAACAAAGTACATAGATATTCTTAACAGCTGTGGTACATCCATACTATGGAATATGACTCAGCAATGAAAACAAATATAATTGTTGATACAGCTTTGGTAAATCTTGAAGTAAAAATCAAACAAGCAAAAGAAAACACACACACACACACAAAGCAAAAAACAAATCCCAACAGGCTATACACTGTACGATTCCATGTATACAATATTCTCAAATGGTAAATGTAAAGAGATGAAAGGATTTCCAGGGATTAGGGATGAAGATGGTGTTGGAGGAAGACAGGTAAATGTGTTTATTAAAGCATAATATAATGAGGTAAAAAGAGCTATAGAAGGAACATGTGGTGATCAAATTGCTGTTTGACTGTGGTGGTATATATGCAAACCTACACTCATGATAAAATTATACACATCTAAACACACACACACTGTTACTGACCCTTTTGAGTTGGCTCCCATCAAACGTCTTCCTGCAGGTGTTGCTTGCGCCAGTGGAGTGAGCTGGAGTTTGGTTCAGAAGCAGAGTTCTTTGATTGAACTCAGAGGTGCCAGCTCCTGCAATAGAGTCCATGCTCCCCATGATAGGGTACAGGTGGAGCTGCTTTATAAGGATCAGCTTTATTAGGATCAGCCTATAGGAGTCTCCTGAGTGGGGAGGGGTGGAGTTCTCGCCTCAAAGCAGTTTTTGCTGCTCGCAGGACGGTAGAGCCTTTCTGCACAAGGCCTGCTGTCGCTCTCTTGAGTTGCACGGCCACACACAGTGCTTCAGCACACGGCCTCACTGCATGGGCCAGCCTCCGCCCCTCGTGCTCTAACTCTGGTCCAAGCACAGGGTGGAGGTCGCTGCACGCAGCATCCTATGAGCAAGTGAAACTAGACGAAGCCCAAAGGAAAAGGAAAAAAAAAAGTTAGATTTAATTTTATTACCTGGGATCTATTTTTATTTTGCCGGGAATTGTGAATGGGCTTTGCTGGTAACCAAATGTATCACTGTCAATTTCTCGATTGTGATATTGTAAGATACTACCGTTGTGGGAGACTAGCTAAACAGTACACGGGATCAGTCTGCATTATTTCTTACAAGTGTCTGTGAATCTACGGTTTTCTCAAAAGAAGGAGGAGTGATTGAAACACTGCAGTATTTTTAATTCTGGAAATATGCATTGAGTGCTCAGTATGCACGTACGTCACCTTTGCAGGGTAGTTGTAGACATTAAATGGATATATACACACACAAGTGTCTATGTGTGTAAATAATGCACTGAAAGTCTGCTCAGGGCACTTCCTTGGTGGGCCAGTGGCTAAGACACCGTGCTCCCAAATCAGGGGACCCGGGTTCAGTTCCTGGTCAGGGAGCTACATTCTGCATGCTGCGACTACAACCTGGCATTGACAAATGAATAAACAAAAATAAATATTAAAAAAATTCTGTTCAGCATATAATAAACCCTCGGCACATCTCAGCTGTTGTTATTCCAATCCTTGAAGGCAGAGCTTGTGTTCAATTCATCTGATTCCCAGGACTTGTATTATTGTTGATGCATACTGCTAGCACCTGTCAAGGTAAACTAATTAATCGGCTTATCTAATCCCTTGTACCAGGGTCAGTAAGACCTCTCTGTGGAGTCCAGCGTAATCAAGAGCCCTACCCAGAAAGATGATAGGACTACCTAGACCCCACCTCCCAGCATTGCTAATTTATTATAAGCCCATCTCTTTCATTAAGTCTTTGTTTTGTCATTTGTGAGAGGAGGAATTGGAATGACATTATTTCTAACTCTTAAATGTACATCATTCCATGTTTTATAATACACAGAGAATTATTCTTTTAATTTAAACATTTTGTATTGGAGTATAGCTGGTTAACAATGTTGTGATAGTCTCAGGTAAACAGCAAAGAGACTCAGCCATACATATATCCATTCTCCTCCAAACTCCCTCCCATCCAAGCTTCCACATAACATTGAGCAGAGTTCCCTGTGCTATTCAGTAGGTCCTTGAAACTTGAGCCTTGGGCCAGGAGTCCAAAGGGCGTTACATACTGACTCCAAAATTCCAGTCTCCAGTTGCACTTCAGTGAAGTAGACTCTTCTCTTTCTGGCCCCCATTAAAGCACAGTTATTAGCAGCAGTTTTTCAGAAACTTCATAGGTCTTTGAAGTATGTGGTAGTCAGAATATCTGCAGATGATAGCAAGCCAAGATTTTTGAAACCTATAGGGGATAAGAAATTGTAGAAACTTAAGCCATAATTATGGTATTAATCACTAGCATTGCATCATTATCCTCCAAAGCCGAGGGGAGTTATACTTGCTACATTTAAAAACAATAAAGGCATGTTGGGATTTAGGAAAGCACAAAAAAGGCTTCAGAAAAAATACCAGTTTGTTTATTTTATCTAATATTTGCAATCCAACCTGATGCGTTTCTGTAGTGTTCTGGGGAGGACTCCTGGGTAATTTTTCATGCTAAAAGTTAGCCAATAGCTGACAGATGTTTTACTTATGTTTTAACATTGCAATGAGCATTGTATGGATCCTTCTTGCCTGTCCTGTTACCCTATGTCAGAGTATCTGGAATGTCTAACCCTTCAGAGTTGGAATTGCTTATATTTTAGTATCAATTTGGGATTCCTTGAATATTAAATCAAGTGCTTATTAAACACCTTGTGTGAACTCACCCTTGCAGAAACACTATGAACTAATTACAGTGAAATATGCAAGTTTCTCTATTAATAGTAAATACAATTTGTTGGAACTACTAAAGGCCCACATTATATGCATATTAATTCATCTAATTCTCATAACTCTATCAAAAGCACATTAGTAACTCCAGTTTACAAAGAAAGCATACCAGGTCAGAGACTTTATGTTAATAAACTCTTAAGTATTTTTCCCAATGTGATAGGCTGTTGCAATCGAATATTTTTAATTCAAGTCAAAATAAATGCATGGATGCTGGCACTGAAATTACAATGACAAGAAATAGAAATCAACTATGGTTAGAGTAATTGAAGAAAATAGAAAAAAATTTTTAAAGCGCTGAAAAAAGTTGGTTGGTTAGGTTGTATTTACAGCAAAAACCATCCTTTAAGAATCTGGCTGAAATAAAGACATTTTTATATAAACAATGAATAGATTATGAATAAATTCTCATAAAATAAACTTGGAAAGGATGTACATATGGGAAAAAAATAAATCCAGTAAGGTTCATAATGTAAAGGAACAGCAAATGTTTGAGCTTGTCCAAACAAACACTGAGTATCTGGAAAACAATAATAGTGTTTAATTTGAGTTTAAAAAGCGAAAACCATCCATGATGCAACTTAAATACCAGCAACAATAACACATATTGGGGAGGAGTGGCAAGAATAAAAGTATTTTGAAGTCCATCATACTGTTCATCATTGGAATGAAAATAGGTGTTAACTGAGGACTTTGTGTTAATTGTTTGTAGTTATTAACATAACCACTGAAACACTAGAAAGAGGAGATTGATTAGAGCATATGTTTAAATCTACAAAATAAAGAAAAACCATGCCAAAAAAAAAAAAAAACGCTACCAAAATAGGAGAATAAGATTCTCAGGCCAGGGTAAGACAAAAGTATGCTTCATTATCAATGGAAACCTACTGAGAGGAACTTAATCCATTCAAGAGCCAGTCATTGAATATAGCATATTGACAGACAGACTTCCCTTTGAAGGAATTCTGTACAGTGGAGCCTCCAAGCTCTCTTCACTGAGGATCAGTTCTTAAGAATATAAACAGTATAAATCTTCACGTTAAAACTTGCCAATGATATCCGCCTACCGTTAGTCGTTCTCGAATGCAGGACTCAAGATTATGCTTCCAAGCATACTGACTCAGTAGGTGTGTTTTTATTACAAATCCCAAGAGACATTATAAAAATGTGGAAGGCTTGAAGGCCGCATATGATAGTCACTATCTGACATGAGAACACCAAAATCCCCTTGGCAGTACTATTTATCAGTACAAACTGAGAATGAGGTGCTTGCTTTATATCTCAGTCTCTGGCAGAATTTGAGAAGAGAAAAGAAAAAGTGTACATTCATTTGAATAAGACATTACTCTTCACAATGTAAAAGAAAAAAAAAGATTTCTTAAGCTTTAAACAACAGACCTTGGTATATTTCCTAACTTATGAGTCTCATACCTCATGGGAGGCAGCCCACCTGGTCTCACCTGGTGAAACCAGCTAGGTCACAGTTCCTGCTATTTTTCTCATCTCAGGAGAACTGGATAGGAAAAAAAAGTTTTGCTAATAAGCCCAGGCCATCTTGCTGAAAATCCCTCGAATTCCAATCTCAGAAGATTAAAGAAGAGTCAAACCTCAGACATCACAGAAGTAAACTCTTCTTGAGGTGAGAGTACAGTTCAGAATTTATGACTGTGATTCAGGCAGGTAAATCAAACCCTTCTGAGCACTAATTCCTACAAAATGATTTTTTTTTCTAGTGGAAAAATTGATTTAAATAGGTTCTTGTACATATTCCTTTGGTCAATCACATTCATTTTCATATTCACTTCTCCTCCTTGTTCATATTTATTCATTCTCATATTCCTTTATCAACTTTCTTACAATTTATCTAGTCATTAACTCACTCAAGACTCTCAATCTCTTGATCATTTACATGTTCACTTGCCTTGTTTATTTTTTAATTGGAGTGTAATTGATTTGCAATGTTGTGTTACTTTCTGCTGTACGACAATGTGACCACTCCTCTAGGTCATCACAGAGCACTGAGCTACACAGCAGCTTCCCACTGGCTATTTTTCCGCATGGCACTGTCGTACAAATGTCCACGCTACTCTCCCAGTTTATCCCACCCTCTCCTTCCCTTGCTGTGTCCGCAAGTCCATTCTCAATGTCTGTGTCTCTAGCCCTGCCCTGCCAATAGGTTCATCAGTACCGTTTTTCTAAGTTCCATCAGTTCAGTCACTCAGTATGTGTGTTAATATACGGTATTAGTTTTTCTTTTTCTAACTTCACTCCGTATGACAGACTCTAGGTCCATCCATATTACTACAAATAATCCAATTTAGTTTTCTCAGTCTTTGAATCTCTAAGTCATGCATTTTTGTTCACTCATCCTTTAATTCATTTCTTCATTCATTTAACACACCCCCACACACAGCATCTTCGTGCAAGCCTCCTCTCTGCTAGAGGCGTGGGCCGAAATGGGCAGTGCGCCCAGGACTCCCTCTCAAGCTTTGAATTAGTCCCTTTAACTTTCTCTTTTCAAGATTTCCACCTATGAGTACTTTGGACAGTCCATTCTGCAGCTATAGGTCCTTAGTTCATACACAGGGATAACATTTTTATCTGCTTCTAGATGCCAATCAGGCCAGACTTGTATCAAAATCCTGTTTCTTTACATCAGACCTCAGTCATCCCAGAAGTTTCAACCTAGCTTTAAGGCTCTAGAAAAGGAAAACCTCAGGCCTTTCATTCCTATGTAGGGAAAACCCTACGTAGTAATTCACAGTAATTCACTGCTGTGAAGATCTCCTGGAGAAGGAAATGGCAGCCCACTCCAATATTCCTGTCTGGAGAATCCCAGGGATGGAGGAGCCTGGTAGGCTACAGTCCATGGGGTCACAAAGAGTCGGACATGACTGAGAGACTTCACTTCACTCAGTACCTACTACTCATATAAATCGGTTCACTCCTGACACTGCTCATCACTAAATGAGTGGAAACTTCCCACACCAAGCAATTCTCTGTAACACCAGCTGGGTGTCCTAAAACTTAATTCAGTTCTGACATTATTTACCTGGTGATAGCTTCAGATTCCACAAGTTAGGGGCTCATTCCCACAAGACTGCCTCCCCCAACAGGCTCACACTACAGACACCAGTTGCAAGCCCAGTTTATCCCCTGTGCTTCTGACACGTGAGCTGTAGGTGGGAGTTTCCATTAGATTAAATATACTAGAGCAGCTTGCAGAACTCCAGGAGACACACATGTTTTCCAGTTTATTAAAGGAGATGATAAGTGTTACAGAGGAAAAGCTAGATGAAGACATACATAGCGTGAGGTCCAGGAGGCCCCCCATGCAGGAGCTTCAGTCACTGTGAAGTTGTATGCATTGTCCAACTCCCAAGCTCTCTGAACCTTGTCTTTTGTTTCTTTTTTATGAATGTTGGGTTACGGAGGCATGATTGATTAACTCCTTGGCCATTGGTGATTGATTCAACCTCCAGTCTCTTCCTTCTCCTTAGAGACAGGGGTAGAAGGTACTGAAGCTTCAACCCTCTAACTTGGGTTGGTTCTCCTGGCAACCAGGACCCTTGCTCAGGTGACCTAAGGTATTTTGGAAAGTCATTAACTTAACAAAATAAACCTTGATTGCTCTTAACACAGGAAAGTCTAAGGGTTTTAGGATTCTGGACCAATAAAAGGTATAAGACCAGACATATCTATTTCTTATCAATCAAAACATCACAGGTTCACAGGGTTCTTGCTCCTGCCTCAAATGAGTGGGTACTGATCATGACCTTGGTGGAGGCTGTGTAGTCCTGAGTTCTGGTAATTGATCTATGTCAAAAGAAGAATGTTTACCCTAACTCACTCTTCTCTGATTATAATTATAGTCAGCACAAATGACCATTGACTTGGTTAAAGTCAAGAACTATATTTTCAAAACACAAAATATTTTTTTTCTTAATACATACAACTGGTGATTGTTTAATATTTGTTTTTATTGCTAGGGAGTGTCAGGAGGGGTAAATTTCTTCTCTGCCCTTCTTGGTTCTTTGGCTGGATTAATTAAATTGACACAAGACAGATTAACAGAAAAAAGCTAGTTTAATTTGTATGTATGAAGGTGTCATAGAAATAGGACCTACAAAGTAACCAAAACAGACTATTCATATAAATTATCTTAACAATTGTTTGTGAAGATCTAACAAAACATAGGGGTTTGTGCTTTGGGTTGCAGACTAATGAAGGAGTAACAAAGTTTGTTATACAGGTTTCTTAGCCTTGAATTCCCTATCTCTGGTGATAAGGATGTTAGTGTAGGGAGGGTACCTTCAACATGGAAGATTTATTTCCTGCTTTCAGGGGAAAGAAGAGGGTTGGAGTATTGTTGTTGCTGCTGCTGTTTTATTAAAAAAACATGTTGCCCCACACCAGCTGTGACTTCAGTGCAAAATAATGTGCCAGTGTGGTATATCTTGGAGTAGGCTGTCCTGACCCCTAGCAAGAGTGAGTTCAATGACGATCACAACTTTGATGGCGCTGTTCATTGATATATCCCTAGCCACTGGCATAGCTTTTGGCAAAATGTATATTTTTAACAGAAATAAGAGCAGCATGCATTGTAATTGAGTAGATGCAAAGGGTCTAGAGAGAGAGGATGTGGAATAAATTGGGCATTTGAGGGGTGGGAATGATGTAAAAGATGGCACAAGGGACAAGAACTTCCAACGGTGCTTTGAACATAAGTAGGGGCTTCCCTGGTAACCCAGACGGTAAACTGCAATGCGGGAGACCGGGTTCAATCCCTGGGTTGGAAAGAT
Source organism: Ovis aries (assembly GCF_016772045.2). Taxonomy (NCBI): domain Eukaryota; kingdom Metazoa; phylum Chordata; class Mammalia; order Artiodactyla; family Bovidae; genus Ovis; species Ovis aries. Next base: position 7,929,381 of record NC_056055.1, on the reverse strand, counting down.
CCCCTGAAGAAGGGAATGGCTACCCACTGCAGTATTCTTGTCTGGAGAATTCCAAGGACAGAGGAGCCTGGAGAGATATAGTCCATGGGGTCGCAAGGAGTCGGACACCACCAAGCGACTAACACTCTCACTTTCCACTCGTTTTTTTCCCAGGAGTTTGGCAGGCCGTTGTGTGTGGGAGGTGATGGTGATGGTGGTGGTGGCTTCTGGCAAAGGAAACTGCATTTTCAATGATGTGGAAGTGAAACAAAAGAGAAGATCACTGTGGTTGAATCATAGTGTATAGGGCAATGGGAGTGGAAATCAGGAAACCATGGGTAAATAAGGCTAAGAAAGACAGCAGAGACTAGATCATACAACGGGCAATCCATGCTAAGGATCTGGGACTTAATTATGAGGGCAAAGGAGTGCCAAGGACCTGACCTAAGCTGTTGCTACCACTCCTGCACTATTTTTGTTGCCTCCTCGATCTTACTCCCTGGAGGAGGAAATGACAGGCCACTCCAGTATTCTTGCCTGGAAAATGCCATGAACAGAGGAGGCTGGCAGACTACAGTCCATGGGGGCACAGAGTCGGGCGCGACTGGGCACAGCACATACAGCAGATCTTTCTCACCAGTCTGTGTTTCCTGCTATTTTTTTTAAGTAAGCATTCTGAACGTCGTCTTTCCTGTTTCATATTTTCCAGTAGCTGCCTGTTCCCTAGAAGATCAAGTCTAAACTCCATAACATTCCATGTTTCACAGTGATTTCTCAAGTGGCTTCTCCAGCTGAATTTTCTCCATCATTTGATGACTGTATTTTCATAAAGCCCATCAAATCAGCTAATTAAGAGCCCCTTGCTTACTGTCTGGGCTTCCCAGATGGGGCTTGTAGTAATGAACTCACCGGCCAGTGCAAGAGACATAAGAAACCTGGATTTGATCCCTGGGCTGGGAAGATCCCCTGGAGGAGGAAATGGCAACTCCATCCAGTATTCCTGCCTAGAGAATCCCATGGACAGAAGAGCCTGGTGGGTTACAGTCCATGGCTTTGCAGAGTCGGATGGGACTGAAGAGATTTAGTGCTAGCACTCCTTACTGCCTGCCACAGGAAAGGGCTACCTCCTCACTGATGCTGTTTGTGTATTGTGCCCATATGTCTCTTGGTTTGCTTATTTTACTATCTTTATTCATTTGTGTGCATGTCTTTCTTTATCTACTAATTCTGTCCTCCTTAGAGACAAACTATAAGTTATTTGCAAACACCTGTGGTCTGGTACACTATTTAAATGGATGTCTTCCCTTCCTCCAGTTTTATTTTAGGGAGCAAATTAATGAACAACGATAAAAAAAATGAAAAGGATGAATCAAAAAAGAGAAATTGGGCCATGTTCAACCAAAGTATTTAAAAAAAAAAGTGCTCTTTGGAATTTGGAAGCGAGTGATATTTTTAACTGCTTTAAAAGGTGCAGAAGATGTTTTACTCACTATTACTCATCCATTCTGAATTTCACTATTAAAAATACAAACATGGTATGATGGTTTTACTATTGATCATGTGTACATTTTAATGCCTGGGGAGAAATCGACTCCCAGTGTTTCCAATCAATGACCAGAAAGGACTTTAACTGGAGAGTCACTGGGGTCAGGCCTAGAAAAGGCATGAAATTCAAGGGTTTTCCCTTGATTCCCTACTCGCTTTCTGAGTCTAATGGGAGCTACTTGAGCTCATCCCTCTGTAAGATTAATGTAGATTCTCAAAAACTAGATTAGGTGGGAAATCCTTCACAAACTGGGACTAATGACCTGAGAAATTCTCTGACGGATGAACTGGAGACTCATTCAGGTCCACTGTAGAACATGGAAGCCAAATAGGAAATGAGGAAAAAGAGGTGAAAGTACCAAGAATATGAGGAGGAATGGTTGATATGGCTGTGGGATGAGCAGTTCTCAAGGAGAGTAATAAAACTGGAAGGATCCGGAAGAAATGGCAACCTGAGGGTAGAATTTCAAAACTACAGGAGGCAAGGAATGCCATGTTGTCCATCCAGTGCCATCTGCATAAGTGGTGATGCGAATGTGACAGTAGGAATGCGTGGTACCTTAAGTAGAGTGTAATTTTGATTCCCTTTTCATAAAAAAATGTCATGAGTGTATATCCTTTCTGTGACATTCTGGTGTTGATATTTGTTCCTTTAGGCAACTGGACAGTGAGGATGGGCAAACAAAGTAACCAGCATTACTCAGCAGTCGTGTGTCACGTGTTCTACCGAGAACTGAAAACAATCTGTAAAACGATCTGCGTGCACGTGTGCTAAGTTGCTTTCAGTTCAGTTCAGTCGCTCAGTCGTGTCTGACTCTTTGCGACCCCATGAACTGCAGTACGCCAGGCCTCCCTGTCCATCACCAACTCTCTCTTTGACTCCCTATGGACTGTAGCCTGCCAGACTCCTCTGTCCATGGGATTTTCCAGGCAAGAATATTGGAGTGGGTTGCCATGACCTCCTCCAGGGGATCTTCCTGACCCAGGCATCAAACCCATGTCTCTTACATCCCCTGCATTGGCAGGCTAGTTCTTTACCACTAGAATCACCTGGAAAGTCCATAGAAAAACTTGACATTGCCCTAAATGAGCTTTCCAACTTCAAAGAGGTAGAATGGAAGCTTCTCATCTTGTTGTTTTTGTTCAGTCCCTCAGTCCTGTCTGATTCTTTGCGACCCCATGGACTGCAACTTACCAGGCTTCCCTGTTCTTCACCATCTCCTGAGCTTGCTCAAACTCATGTCCATTGAGTCAGTGATGCCATCCAGCCTTCCTGTCCTCTCTCATCCGCTTCTGCTCCTGCCTTTAATCTTTCTTAGCATCAGGGTCTTTCCCAATGAGTCAGCTCTTCTCATCAGGTGGCCAAAGTATTGGAGTTTCAGACTCAGCATCAGTCCCTCCAATGAATATTCAGGACTGATTTCCTTTTGGATTGACTGGTTTGATCTCCTTGCAGTCCAGGGAACTCTCAAGGGTCTTCTCCAACACCGCAGTTCAAAACCATCAATTCTTCGTCACTCAGCTTTCCTTATAGTCCAACTCTCACCTCCATACATGACTACTGGAAAAACTATAGCTTTGACTAGACAGACATATGTCAGCAAAGTAATGTCTATGCTTTTTAATATGCTGTCTAGATTGGTCAAAACTTTTCTTCCAAGGAGCATGCATCTTTTAATTTCACGGCTGCAGTCACCATCTGCAGTGATTTTAGAGCCCAAGAAAATAAAATCTGTCACTGTTTAAATTGTTTCCCCATCTATTTGCCATGAAGTGATGGGACTGGATGCCATGATCTTTGTTTTTGAATGTTACATTTTAAGCCAGCTTTTTCACTCTCTTATTTCACTTTCATCAAGAAGCTCTTTAGTTCTTCTTTACTTTCTGCCATAAGGGTGGTATCATCTGCATATCTGAGGTTATTGATATTTTTCCTGGCAGTTTGGATTCAAGCTTGTGCTTCATCCAGCCCAGCATTTCTCATGATATACTCTGCATATAAGTTAAATAAGCAGGGTGACAATATACAGCCTTGACTTACTCCTTTCCTGATTTGGAATCAGTCTGTTGTTCCATATCCGGTTCTAACTGTTTCTTCTTTATCTGCATAAAGATTTCTCAGGAGACAGATAAGGTGGTCTGGTATTCCTATCTCTTGAAGAATTTTCTACAGTTTGTTGTGATCCACACAGTCAAAGACTTTGGCATAGTCAATAAAGCAGAAGTGGATATTTTTCTGGAATTCTCTTGATTTTTCTATGATCCAATAAATGTTGGCAATTTGATCTCTGGTTCCTCTTTCTTTTCTAAATCCAGCTTGAGCCTCTGGAATTTCTCAGTTCACATATTGTTGAAGCCCAGCTTGGGAAATTTGAGCATTATTTTGCTAGCATGTGAAATGAGTGCAATTGTGCAGTACTTTGAATACTGTTTGGCATTGCTCTTCTTTGGGATTGGGATGAAAACTCACCTTTTCCAGACCTGTGGCCACTGCTGAGTTTTCCAAATTTGCTGGCATATTGAGTGCAGCGCTTTCACAGCATTATCTTTTAGGATTTTTAACTATCAGCTGAAATTCCATCACCGCCACTAGCTTTGTTTATAGCGATGGTCCCTAAGGCCCACTTGACTTTGCACTCCAAGATGTCCCCGAGCATACGACTAGAAGAAAGGACAGGAGGGGAATGCTTTTACAAATTCATCTCTTCTTCTGCCTAGGACACAATGAATCCTAAAAAGATGTTACATCTTTCCCTTTCTGAGAGATATTACTAGGTATGACAGTGGAAGATGCAGAGAAGGGAATTGATTTGTTGGACTTAACAGTGCTGTGGCGCCAGAGACAGGCTGCTCCAGTGTTGCTGTTCTGCGTGAGCTGGAGCCTGTCTTTCTCCATACTCAATCCCCTCATTCTAAAAGGAGGTGACTCACTTCATCTTTAAGGCTGTTCCGAGAATGGGGACTATTCCAAGCTTATGTGGGATTATTGTCGTATGAAGGGTTCTTATTCTGATTTATTCATTCTGTTACTGAGTTAATGGTTGATCTCTCATTATCCCTGTAGCAAATGCTAGGGACACATGGCAAAACTATGGTTGGGTGATATAAATTGATAGGAGCAAAAATATAGAATATTTTAGGCACTGAATATGACTTTTAGTTCAAATTGTATAATTTAAGATCTCAAAATGACTTTGCCCATACAACTTTGAAATCTTCTAGTCAATGTACACTGCCTCCAAAGTGCTAGATTTTTCTGAATTAGCACTCAACAGGTTAATGTAACTATAGAGTATAATAGAATAAGCAGTCTTATAACTTATCTATGCTGTTTAATTAATTTACTGTTTCTATTGCTGCTGCTGCTAAGTCGCTTCAGTCATGTCCGACTCTGTGCGACCCCATAGATGGCAGCCCACAAGGCTCCCCCGTCCCTGGGATTCTCCAGGCAAGAACACTGAAGTGGGTTACCATTTCCTTCTCCAGTGCATGAAAGTGAAAAGTGAAAGTGAAGTTGCTCTTAGTGACCGACTCTTAGCGACCCCATGGACTGCAGCCTACTAGGCTCCTCCTAACAGTCCTCCTCCTCCGACTGTTTCTGTTGAGCCCCTTCTTTTAATTAACTTTACCTATGAACCTTCTCGGAGAAGGCACTGGCACCCCATTCCAGTACTCTTGCCTGGAAAATCCCATGGATGGAGGAGCCTGGTAGGCTGCAGTCCACGGGGTTGCGAAGAGTCGGACATGGCTCAACGACTTCACTTTCACTTTTCACTTTCATGCTTTGGAGAAGGAAATGGCAACCCACTCCAGTGTTCTTGCCTGGAGAATCCCAGGGACGGGGGAGCCTGGTGGGCTGCCATCTATGGGGTCGCACAGAGTCAGACATGACTGAAGTGACTTAGCAGCAGCCGCAGCAGCATGAATCTTCTCCTGCAGATAGAACTAAAGTGAGACAAGCAAACATATCACTGTTCATAAAGACGTGTAAAAAATTCATCGTATTCACTGATAGTTTCAACCCCATACGTTAGTTAAGAACCTACGAGCTGTGGTCATCCTTCAATTTACAGGTGAAAAATTGAAGCCCGTAGAGGTAAACTGATTTTCCATAAAACACTGCACGTAACCAAAGGATCCAGAATTTCAACTAAGTTTGAGTTCAATAAACTTTCAGCAGCATTTTGCCCATTTTCTCCCCTCCCCCCATTTTCTTAGCTATAATATTTTACTTTTTTTTTTATAGCAGATATGCAATTCCCTGGAAAAATTTAATCTGAGAAACTCATGGGAAATAGTCCTAGGTGACTGAAAAGCAAATAGATGATAATCAATTAAGATAGAATTTTCAACAGATAGTCCAGGATGTATGCAGAAACTTGAGGCATTTGCTGGAACAAATAACTAGCATAGCCTTGCTTCCACATCCTTTGGGTGTGGAATGTTACAGCAGTGGCCCTCCACATCAGTATCTTCAGTGCTTTACTCATAGGTCAGCTTTAGAACTTTTTGCACTTTGTTCTTAGGCGACCATCACAAAAACCCTGGAGATACTCTCGTTTGCTGGCTTTTTTGCCAGGGCTGACCACCAGGGTGACTTGGAGGTGTTTCTCCAAGAAGAATAAGAAGAAGAGAGAAGAGAAGCTTAAGTCCCACCTGTGAAGATTCTCATTCACTAGATCATCATGGACTTGAGCATCTTTAGAAACTCACCCAGCACCTCTTTAAATAGACCTAATTGAGAAACAATCCAGGAACACACATCACTCTTTCCCATTTTGTAGGTCGCAAAATGGAAATCAGGAGAGAGATGAGTGTTTCCAAAATTCAGACTTTATTTAGCCTATTGCTCAAGAACTCCAGAATGTAAACTGTGATTAATAATTACATGATCCTTGAAGTTCTAGTCTCTCAAAATCATGTCCAGATAGAGAAGCGTAGAGGATACAGAAAAACCCAAGGTTTGATGTGTTTTCAAAGACTCTAAGTGGGATTTCAGCTTCGGTCTACAAATACGTATAGATAACCTACTTTGTCCTAACAACTATGCCGATTTCTTCTCTAGATTTCCCTCCTCAGCAAATGACAGGTGATGCTGGGCCTCGTACAGGGGTCTTGGGAACAGGTGATACAGCAAAGGGAAACGGAAGGCTGAGTCCTAGATGGCATGTCCTCCAAAAAAGAGTGACCTTGCAGAGCGTGAAGTTCCATGGGACAAACAGAGGCAGCTGAGACCCTAGCAATGACAGCTCAGTCCTTGTGGTCACGAGCAAAGAATAAGAGGCAGAATTAGGGGGAATTTCTTGGGTTGAGGGAACACAGGAAGAAGGACCCTTTCTTAAAGCTATACCAACCCTGAAAATTGTTCTCAGATGACTGAGCCTATTCCTGTGGCACTGAGAACCAGAGATAAATACGGAAAAAAAGAAGTCCTACTTTTAAGGAATCACATTCTGCATTGATAAGTAGGTGCAATGAACAGTGTTAGGGGTTGGTCAACAAAAGTTCCTGATAAAGCTCTTCAGAGTAAGTCATGCCAAAGTTATCATTGTGGAGGATGTTTTGTGGTTAACCGCGCAGAGCTGGTGAGCAGAATGAGGGCATTGCAAAGCATATGCAAACTGGAGAGCGATGAAGCAGGATGATACGTTAAGAGAGCTGCTAGTCAGAGCCTGTGCTCTGAGTTGCAGCACAGAATCGCTGCAAGATGGAAAGGCACCTGGGTGGCATCTCATGAACCTCATAAATGCATGAAGACATTGCCTCCGCTTCCTGGAAACCACGGACTGGCAAGAACGTGGTGTAAAGTTTACTCCTCCACCATGACAGAACAGTTCTGAGGAATAGGAAGGTTCCCATGTAGTCAGGATTCAAAGCATTTAAGCATCAGACTAAAATTCATTTGACTTGAAAGATCTTTTTCCAGCTCTAAGATATTCGGTAATATCTAGTTAAGCCTTTTCAACCAGATGTCACTCTTGGGGATGACATGAGGCTGAAAAGGAAGAAATAAAAATAGATAAAAGAAATATTGAGGTAGAGGAGTAGAGGACAGTGCTTAACATCAGCCCTGGGTTGGATGGTGCCAGGAATAGGGGAGGCAAAGCTGGTCCAAACATTTTCTCCTGCCTGGATACTCAAAAATTCTCTTAACTGTTCTCCACCATTTGTTCTTATTTCTCTCTAATCCAAGATTATACAGATATCCAACATGCCCTCATACTGAAGCCTGGATGATTTTAATGAAAGGAAAAGCAAGGGATGCCATCTCTCCATGCTCAATCCTTTATTGGCTCCCTCTTATTCTTCATGGGCTTCCCTGGTGCCTCAGCTGATAAAGAACATGCCTTCAATGCAGGAGACCTTGGTTCAATCCCTGGGTCAAGAAGATCTCCTGGAGAAGGGAATGGCGATCCACTCCAATATCCTTGCCTGGAGAATTCCATGGACAAGAGGAGCCTGGCAGGCTACAATCTATGGGCTCGCAAAGAATCAGACACAACTGAGCTACTAACTCTTTCCTTCTGTCTTACTCTTCCTGACCAAACTATTTCCCATGGACTACAGCGACCTTCATGATCTTCCTGTGTCTCTCTTGAGCCTTATTCGATACCAGTTTGCACTACATTAGAGTGTCTCAGCTTTGGTACTATTGACTTGTTGGACTGGATGATTCTTTGGGGGCTAGTGTAGAATATTTAATAGCATCCCTGGTCTCTACCCACTAGATGATACTCACTGCCAGTTATTCACAACCAAAAATCTCTCCAGCTTGCCTAATGTCCCTGGGGATGGGGGAATTCTCCTGCTTGAGAACTATTGGTCTAGATCTTTCCTTTTCAGGTACATGTTCGTTCAAAGGTACCGTGCTCCCCTCCCTCGTATTATAAAACTTCTAAAATCACCGCCTACTTTCCTTGAGATAATCGCCCTCTCCCTACCCCTATACCAAATTACTAATGTCTAATCATTGCTTCTCTCCAAGCGCAACCATCATTCCCTCCATGGAGCCTACACTGAACCACCACTCATAGCGCTGCGATAACCCCCTTTCCTTTAGGGCTTTATTTTCAATCATATGTTCCTCACTGGTGCCGTTGGAGCCATTTCTGACTCCTCCTCCAGCCGTTATACTACACGAAAATAGGGGCCTTGTCTAGTTTTATTCACCACTGTGTCCTCAGTACCTGGCATGGTAGAAACTCAAGACACTCAATGAGTGATGAGAAACTGAACAAAAATTGTCAGAAATAATTATCAAAAAAGTAAAGCAGGATGCCAACAACTATTTGCTGAGCACTGATTTTGTGATTAAGCAAGATCTGAGCCCTGGGACCCCAGTGAATAATATACAGCCTTTGCCTAGGAAGCATACCCTTGGGAAAGAAATTGATTTGTAGGTAAAAAGGATTAATACGGTATCCTCAGTGATCAATGGAGGTTTGAGCAAACTGAAGTTGGGTATCTACAGAGGAATTCAAAGGTCTGCCTGTAGAGTAAAGTTTCAGAAAAAAAAGATAATTCTTGAGCTTAGACTAAAGGACAGAATTTGGCCAGATGGACAAGGCTTAATAGTATAGACTGGTATTAGAGCTGGTGTGACTGGTGGGAATTAGTCACAGCAGTGATACAGGTATATAGCAATCCAGCCGGCTGAGCATCTCCACGCAGTTCTGCGAAATGAGCTTAAAGACTTAAGCAGGGATAGAAGCATGAGAACTTCCTGTATAGGCTCAGAGATCTGTACTTCATCCTGGAGACACTGGGTGGTCATAGATGGATGGAATGCAGTGGTGTGAGTCAGATCTGCAATTTCAACTTGATAAGCTGAAAGTTTGACCAGCAGATAGGGAATAACATGACTTTGCAACTCAGAGTCTCATTAAAGTTTTAGTTAAATCTTCAAGTGGCTGTGGACCAGGCACATAGCAACTTCTCAACAAGAAAAATCAGAATGCTAGCTCAGTATGAGGTTCAAGAGTACACAGATTCTATTAGCAATAGCAGGGCAGAAATTTTCTTGTACCAGGGAATCCTTACAGCCTCAGTCCTATGAATCCTTATTTATTGTTAGTGGCAAGGTATATATTGGGAGATATAGGGATCAAATTACTCAGATGGTAAAGAATCTGCTTGCAGTGCAGGAGACAGGGGTTTGATGCCTGGGTTGGAAAAATCCCCTGGAGAAGGGAATGGCAACCCATTCCAGTATTCTTCCCTGGAGAACTCCATGAACAGAGGGTACAGTCCTTGGGGCTCAAAGTGTTGGACACAATTGAGCAATGAACACTTTCACTTTAACTTTACGTACCAAGGGCTTCCCTTGTAGCTGAGTTGGTAAAGAATCTGCCTGCAGTGTAGGAGACCTGGGTTCAATTCGTGGGTCAGGAAGATCCTCTGGAGAAGAAAATGGCAACCTACTCCAGTATTCTTGCCTGAAGAATACCATGGACAGAGCAGCCTGGCAGGCTACAGTCCACAGGTTCACAAAGACTTGGACATGACTTAGCAATTTAACTACCACCACCATAGGGATCACTTCCCTGGTGGCTCAGATGGTAAAGTATCTGCCTACAATGCGGGAGACCTGGGTTCAATCCCTGGGTCGGGAAGATCTCCTGGAGAAGGAAATGGCAACCCACTCCAGTATTCTTGCCTGGAAAATCCCATGGATGGAGGAGCCTGGTAAGCTACAGTCCATGCAGTCACAGAGTCAGACGCGACTGAGCAACTTTACTTCAATTCTTCACCAGAGGGATCAAGAGGGCTTCCTAAGTGGCACTAGTGGTAAAGAATCTGCCTGCCAATGCATGAGACACAAGAGATCTAGGTTGGATCCCTGGGTTGGGAAGATCCCTTAGAGGAGGGCATGGCAACCCGTTCCAGTATTCTTGCCTGGAGAATCCCCTTGGTTAGAAGAGCCTGACTGGCTAAAGTCCATAGGGTCACAAAGAGTAGGACTTGACTGAATCAACTTAGCACACGCATAAGAATCAGTGGGCCAGCTCTAGGTTTCAGAGAAAAAGAGGCAAACATAGGCATTTTCTGGACACTGCAACATTCTGAAACCTGATGATTGAATGTTTGTTTTCCCATTGTCTGCATTTCTGCTTAGTCCTCCAACATGAATAATTGTCAAGGTTTTGCTAGGCCAAAGTATATTCCAGGGAAATCGGATCTGCAGTTTTGCAGAATTTCACAATGCCTTTTTGCAGTTCTGTGTCAAATTGTTTGTTTAAATTTAGTTTATTTTACCTTCTTGGTCCTGGACGTACTATCAGCTGAAATATTTATATCACTGCCTCTTAGGAGTTGTGCATTTCCCTTGTTCTGTGAAAAAATGTGCTGACCTGCTCTATGTATATGAGTAATTGTTTTTATTTTAATTACTTGAGTGCCTGTGGAAGGAGACTGAGTCATCTGGCCTGTTCTTTTCTTGACCATTTCTTGCTTTCATTCACTACCTTTTACCGAAAAGTCTTGTTCTCGTCAACAGCAAAGTCTTTGGAGACCATTTGAAGTTGAAATCTCCATGTTAAATCCAGCCTTTTGAAAGGAGGTGTGGGAATCATAAAGATAAACATACCGTACTGCCCAATGCAGAAATCCCCCTCTCCCAGCTAGATTCCAGGATGCTGGAAAAAACAGCCCAAGCACGTTCTTGCTGTTGTTCAGGTCTTATTTTTGAACACAGGCCTTCCACAGAAACATACACATGTATTCCTTATTACATGGAGCATTCTGTCCTCAGCTCATGCCCTTCTGACCTCATTCATTCGACACAACCATTGAATATTCACGGTGTGCCAGTCAGTGAGCAAACAGGCAAGCCTCCCCTCACAGAGGCCACAGTCTAACATAGGAAGCAGACAGTTCGGTAGTTAGTACCGTCATGTGGGTAGAAGTGGGCACTCCACAGGAGGGGGCAGTATATGGTTCTAGAAAGTAGTGGAAATTATGCCAAGAGAAGTGATATTCAAGTTAGGGAAAGAGAGGAATGAGTGGAGGAGGCTAGCGCCAGGGAGGAAAAATGCCTCAGGTTGGAACTGGAATCTCACTTGATGAGAGATTCAGCTAGAGAGGTAGGCCATGCTGCATGCACTCAGGCATGTCTGACTCTCTGTGACCCCGCGAACTGCAGCCCACCGGGCTCCTCTGTCCGTGGGATTCTCCAAGCAAGAGCGCTTGACTGGGTTGCCATTTCCTATGCCCGGGGATCTTTCCAACCCAGGGACTGAAACTTTGTCTCTTATGTCTCCTGAATTGGCAGGATTCTTTACCACTGACTTCCCTGGTGGCTTAGACGGTAAAGCGTCTGTCTACAGTGCGGGAGACCTGGGTTCAATCCCTGGGTCGGGACGATCCCCTGGAGAAGGAAATGGAAATCCACTCCAGTACTATTGCCTGGAAAATCCCATGGACAGAGGAGCCTGGTAGGCTACAGTCCATGGGCTTGCAAAGAGTTGGACACGACTGAGCGACTTCACTTTACCACTGAGCCACCTGGGAAGTCCCCAGCAATGTAAGGAGCTGGATGGTGTTTTTTAAAAACCTGGTTCCTACAGCAGTATGGTCTGACATATTTGTGTTCAACACCAGCTCCAGCTCTTCAGACTGTTTGATTTTAAGCAGATTACTTAACCTTTCTGAGACTGACTGTCATTATTAGTCATTATTAGATCATAGGGTGTATGTAAAGGTTGAATAAGTTAGAACATGTAAATTGTTTACACACCAGCTGAGACATGGTAAATATGAGGTCATGATAAATGACCTTGATAAACATGAGGTCATGTTATTACCGTTATTATTGTGTATTTATTTTTTTATTTCATCTTCACTTTGCCTTCATTGTCTTTTCCTGTTTTGTTTTGTTTTGTTTTCATTTTTGTTGTTAATCCCTTGAGTCAAGTGATCTGGGATCAACATCTCCTTTCTGGAAGCCCTGAACCCTGGATCCTCTCTCCATCCATCTTCTCTCCTTTCCTCTCCATCTTTTTTTTTTTTTTTTTCTTTTCATTACCCTCTCTCACCTATAGTTAGCACCCCACCATGCTAGGGCCCCAACAACTGGATAATGGGTAATATGAAATAATGGAGTCCTGGGTATTATCAGTCCCATGCCAGGACCACATAAAGAACAATTTCTACGTATAGTTCAGTTGGAAATGCACGTTAGCATGCTCTACCATGTATAAGAGGAGATGAGCAGAGCATAAATTATAGGTAAAATGATATTTCTCACTTAGCTGTCAACATTGAAGAGGCATTTCTATTTAACTTTGGTAATGTTTCTCAGTTTCTCTGCATTTCCGTATTTATACTGCCATACTTAAAGTTAAGATTCATCTCTCATCTAAACTGGTGTGGTATCATCCCCAGCATGCCCTGTCCCTTTTCTCTTTCAAACTTGCCTATTTCAGTGCAGCTTTCACTGGGATATCAGAATGTTCTTCCTGTAATATCACACTGATCACTGTATGATCTTGTGTGAAAACCTTCACAGATGTTCTGTTTTCTGAATAATAAGTCTATCAGGACACCTTTCATTGCAAGGAACAATAACAGACCTATCCAATTAAAAGAATAATGAGAATAGATTACTTCACTTACCGGAACAATCCAGAGGTGATTTGGGCTTTGGGCACAATTTGAATAGAGTTTTAGCTCTGTCTCTCACTTGGTTCTTGTCCAGATGTCAGTTTTGTTCTCTAACTGACTTCTATTATTTAGGAACATGTTTAAAGCAGTCATAGGTATCCTAAATCCACATCACCATCCAGCACAAGTCAAATCAAGGATTTCTTCCTATTGCTCCATCTTAAGCTGTGGACCCACCTCTGAAACAATCGCTGGCTCTAAAGAGATATCATAAGCTGATTTCCTTAGATTTGAGTCTAAAGCAACCTCTGAGCTGAAGGTATGTAGGGTGGCTACAGTCTGTTTAGGGAAATCAGCACCACCCCTGGCCAAACAGTATGAAGCATTATGGATACAATTAAAGGTTCAGTAGATGCCAGGAAGGCAAGCAGCAAAGCTGCTTCCCCGTCCCCTGAGGACGTCATTCAAGGTGTGTCACTATCTGGCTTCAATTCACAATTTCAATTTCCCATCATTCCTATTCTTATTTTACTCTTGTCAGACTGAATTTATCGCCCCAAATTTCTATTTATGCTTTTGCTCTAGATTGATTTTCCATGTGGCATGCCAAGCTCCTGCCCTTCTTGGCCACAGAGAACCCTATTTATCCTTTTAGACCCACCTTGAAAATTGTCTCCTTATGAATCCTATGGTATCTCCCCCTCCCTGACCCCCTGCCGCCACCGTTCAGCTGGAATGAAACTAAATTTGTTATTATCCAATTAGGATTCTACCTGCTAGAGTATTTCTTTTCTGCGAATGTCTGCCCTGCTCTTCTTTATCATCATCTTCAAGGACCTACTCTCTGTCTTTTGTTTTCTTATCCAAGAAACTATCAGTGCTTTGCCTTAGGACATTTCTCTATAGGTCAATGTTGTCACCACTTATTAAATACCTAAATCCTACTGAGTTAGAATTTTGAGCTAAAAATTAGGAAAATCTGGATGACGTCTTATAATTTCAAAGGAATGGTCAACTAATTACATGCTAATAACCTGCATATTATTACTTAAATACATAAAAACTTAGAAAGTTAGAAAACTCGGCAGTGGTCACAGGACTGGAAAATGTCAGTTTTCATTCCAATCCCAAGAAGGGCAATGCCGAATGATGTTCAAGCTACCATACAATTGAGCTCATTGCACATGCTAGCAAGGTAATGCTTAAAATCCTTTAAGCTAGCAGTATATGAACCAAGAGCTTCCAAATGTACAAGCTAGACTTAGACAAGGCAGAGGAACCAGAAATGAAATTGCCAACATTTGGTGGATCATAGAGAAAGCAAGGAAATTCCCAAAAAAAGAGAAAACTACTTCTGCTTTATTGACTACACTATAGCCTTTGACTGTGTGGATCACAACAAACTGGAAAATTCTTAAAGAGATGGGAATACCAGACTATCTTAGCTGTCTCCTGAGAAACCTGTATGCAGATCAAGAAGCAACAGTTAGAACTGGACATGGAACAACAGACTGGTTCAAAACTGGGAAAGTTGTATGTCAAGGTTGTATATTATCACTCTGCTTATTTGACTTCTCTGCAGAGTACATCATGCGAAATGCCAGGCTGGATGAATCCTAAGCTGGAATCAAGATTGCTGGGATAAATGTCAAGAACCTCAGATATCCAGATGTTGTTGTTGTTCAGTTTCTTAATCGTGTCCACCTCTCTGTGACCCTCATGAACTGCAGCACGCCATGCTTCCCTATCCTCCAACATCTCCTTTTCTGACGTGTCAGCTCTTTGGATCAGGTGGCCAAAGTATTGGAGCTTCAGCAACAGTCCTTCCAATGAATATTTGGGGTTGATTTCCTTTTGGACTGACTGGTTTGATATCCTTGCAATCCAAGGGACTTTCAAGAATCTTTTCCAATACCACAGTTCAAAAGCATCAGTTCTTTGGTGCTCAGCTTTCTCTATGGTCCAACTCTCACATACATACATGACTACTGGAAAAACCATAGCTTTGACTAGATGGATCTTTGTTGGAAAAGTAATGTCTCTGATTTTTAATGTGCTGTCTAGGTTAATCTTATAGTTTCATGGCTGCAGTCACCATCTGCTGTGATTTTGGTGCCCAAGAAAAGAAACTGTGTCACTGTTTCGATTGTTTCCTCATTTATCTGCCAAGCAGTGATGGGACCAGATACCACGATCTTAGTCTTTTGAGATCATGCAGATGACACCAGCCTAATGCAGATGACATTACCCTAATGGCGGAAAGCAAAGAAGGATGAAAAAACTTATTGATGAGGGTGAAAGAGGAGAGTGAAAAAGCTAGCTTAAAACTCAATATTCAAAAAACTAAGGTCACGGCATCTAGTCCCATCACTTCGTGTCAAATAGATGGGGGAAGAGTGGAAGCAGTGATGGATTTTATTTTCTTGAATTCCAAAATTACTGCAGCCATGAAATTAAAAGACGCTTGCTCCTTGGAAGAAAAGCTATGCCAAATCTAGTCAGTGTATTAAAAAGCAGAGACGTCATTTTGCCTATGAAGGTCCATCTAGTTAACGCTATGGTTTTTCTAGTAGTCATGTATGGATGTGACCTGTGGACCATAAAGAAGGCTGTGCACTGAAGAATTGATGCTTTTGAACTTTGGTGTTGGAGAAGACTCTTGAGAGTCCCTTGGACTGCAAGGCGATCAAATCAGTCATTCCTAAAGGAAATCAACCCCAAATATTCATTGGAAGAGCTGAAGCTGAAGCTCCAATATTTTAGCAACCTGATATGGAAAACCAACTCGTTGGAAAAGACCCTGATGCTGGAAAAGATTGAGGGCAGGAGGAGAAGAGAGGACAGAGGATGAGATGGTTGGATGGCATCACCTACTCAATGGACATGAGTTTGAACAAGCTCCAGGTGATAGTGAAGGACAGGGAATCCTGGAGTACTGCAGTCCATGGGATTGTAAGGAGTCAGACATGACTAGACAGCTAAAGAATAACAACATAAAAACTAATGAATGCAGGTTACAGAAATTTAAATTCACCATAGATATGAGGTATCTATATATTTTTCTGTCATTTGCAAGTAAGTCTTGTTCTGTGCAACACCTATATTTCTGAAAATCCATTTGTAAATCAAATATCAGTCTCATTTACATACATTTTAATTATAGAAATGAACTGTATGAGTTCCTTTTCAATTTTTAGTCACTTCTAATATTTTAGCTCCTTGTCAACTCATTAATAAATTAGTCAATACATACAGAATGTCCGTGACTTAACGGTGGTTTGACTCAAGACTGTTTGGCTTTAGGATGGTGTAAAAGTGGTATGTATTCAGTAGAAACTGTACTTGGAATTTTAAATTTGACCTTTTCTTAGGCTTAGGAATATGTTCGCTTGTGATTTTGGGCAGTGGCAGTAGCCACGGCTCTCAGTCAGCCACCGTATCATGAGAATAAACAACCAATATAACCATTCTGGATCTGTACAATTATTGTTTTTCACTTTCAGTGCAGCATTTGAAAAATTACATGAGATTCAACACTTTCTTATAAAACAGACATGTTGTTAGATAATTTCTGCCAACTGTAGGCTAACATATTCTGAACACATTTAAGATAGGTTAGTCTAAGTTTTGATATTTAGTAGATTGGGTGTACAAAATGCATCTTGAAATAAATATTTTCAACTTATGATAGGCTTACTAGGATGTAATCACCTGGCGTGCTGCGATTCATAGGATCGCAGAGAGTTGGACACGACTGAGCGACTGAAGTGAACTGAACTGAATCACATCCTAAGTCGAAGGAGATGTGTATTTAACTGAATTTTTTAAAGGTACATTTTCAGTTCAGTTCAGTTCAGTCACTCAATCGTGTCCGATTCTTTGTGACCCCATGAATCACAGCATGCCAGGCCTCCCTGTCCATCACCAACCCCCCGAGTTCACTCAGACTCACATCCATCGAGTCTGTGATGCCATCCAGCCATCTCATCCTCTGTCATCCCCTTCTCCTCCTACCCCCAAACCCTCCCAGCATCAGAGTCTTTTCCAGTGGGTCAACTCTTCCCATGAGGTGGCCAAAGTATTGGAGTTTCAACTTCAACATCAGTTCTTCCAATGAATATCTGGACTGATCTCCTTCAGAATGGACTGGTTGGATCTCCTTGCAGTCCAAGGGACTCTCAAGAGTCTTCTCCAACAACACACTTCAAAAGCATCAATTCTTCAGCATTCAGCTTTCTTCACAGTCCAACTCTCACATCCATACATGACCACTGGAAAAACCGTAGCCTTGACTAGATGGATGTTTGTTGGCAAAGTAATATCTCTGCTTTTCAATATGCTATCTAGGTTGGTCATAAGTTTTCTTCCAAGGAGTAAGCGTCTTTTAATTTCATGGCTGCAGTCACCATCTGCAGTGATTTTGGAGCCCAGAAAAATAAAGTCTGACACAGTTTCCCCATCTATTTCCCATGAAGTGATCAGACCGGATGCCATGATCTTCATTTTCTGAATGTTGAGCTTTAAGCCAACTTTTTCACTCTCCACTTTCACTTTCATCAAGAGGCTTTTAGTTCCTCTTCACTTTCTGCCATAAGGGTGGTATCATCTGCATATCTAAGGTTATTGATATTTCTCCTGGAAGTCTTGATTCCAGCTTGTGCTTCTTCCAGCCCAGCATTTCTCATGATGTACTCTGCATATAAGTTAAATAAGCAGGGTGACAATATACAGCCTTGACGTACTCCTTTTCCTATTTGGAACCAGTCTGTTGTTCCATGTCCAGTTCTAACTGTGGCTTCCTGGTCTGCATACAGGTTTCTCAAGAGGCAGATCAGGTGGTCTGGTATTCCCATCTCTTTCAGAATTTTCTAGTTTATTGTGATCCACAGTCAAAGGCTTTGGCATAGTCAATAAAGCAGAAATAGATGTTTTTCTGGAACTCTCTTGCTTTTTTGATGATCCAGCAGATGTTGGCAATTTGATCTCTGGTTCCTCTGCCTTTTCTAAAACTAGCTTGAACATCTGGAAGTTCACGGTTCATGTATTGCTGAAGCCTGGCTTGGAGAATTTTGAGCATTACTTTACTAGCATGTGAGATGAGTACAATTGTGTGGTAGTTTGAGCATTCTTTGGCATTGCCTTTCTTTGGGATTGGAATGAAAACTGACCTTTTCCAGTCCTGTGGCCACTGCTGAGTTTTCCAAATTTGCTGACATATTGAGTGCAGCACTTTCACAGCATCATCTTTCAGGATTTGAAACAGCTCAACTAGAATTCCATCACCTCCACTAGTTTTGTTCATAGTGATTCTTTCTAAGGCCCACTTGACTTCACATTCTCAGGATGTCTGGCTCTAGGTGAGTGATCACACCATCATGATTATCTTGATCTTGAAGATCTTTTTTGTACAGTCTTCTGTGTATTCTTGCCACCTCTTCTTAATATCTTCTGTAAATAGCTGTGAAAAGAAGAGAAGCAAAAAACAAAGGAGAAAAGGAAATACATAAGCATCTGAATGCAGAGTTCCAAAGAATAACAAGAAGAGATAAGAAAGCCTTCCTCAACGATTAGTGCAAAGAAATAGAGGAAAACAACAGAATGGGTAAGACTGGAGATCTCCTCAAGAAAATTAGAGATACCAAGGGAACATTTCATGCAAAGATGGGCTCAATAAAGGACAGAAAGGTACATTTTAGCTAGGCAAAAATACCCTAGGTTTATGGGTAATAATTACTGATTCATTAGTTTTGAAAGTTCAAGCTTTGACTACGATGCATTTTTATCAGTGTTGGACACTAGTATTTTGATTTCCTTTCAGGGTAAATAAAGATATAAGTAAGGTGACACAAAGGCATTGTGAGACAAAATTATGGTGCAAAATGTCAATTCCAATTGTGAATTAAGGACATTTTAAGAACTCTTATAATTACCTTTTATGTCAATTCCAAACATTAGACATAAGTGACTGTGAAGAGCCTTAATCAGGGTTTTAAAGATGTGAGAATTTATTTGGCTTTTAATGTCTTTCCTTTTGGGGACTACATTATTTTTTCAGGGAGTATCAATTTCATATGTAATCCTGAGAAGCAACTAAGTATATAAAATCTGATTCACAGAGATCAGTATAACATTGGCTTAAAAGTGTGAGACTGCAGGGGAAGAACATACTTTCATCAAGTGATGGAGATGTAGAAGGGCATAGAGTCAATTTGAAGAAGTTTCCAGTGACCAAATCTGGCATTACTCAGGTAGCACAATAAGTGAATGAGTGAATGAGTGAGTGGATAAATAAATGGAGGAAAGGGGCCTCACTTCCTTATGGGAGACTGCATTAGTTTTCTATTGCCACTGTAAAAAGAATTAAAATTTTAAAAGATTATGACACAAAAAATTAGTTTAAAATTAAAAAAAAAATTAATTCTCGAGGTCAGAAGTCTGAAATGGGTTTCAGTGGGCTAACACCAAGTTGTTAACAAGAATGCATTTCTTTATGTAGGCTCTGTGGGACAATATTTTCTTGTCTTTTCCATGTTCCACAGACTTCCAGCATCCTTAGAGGGGACTACCACTCTCCCTCCCTCTGAATATCATTAATGTCAAAAATGGCTAGTAGAATCTTTCTCACATTACATCATCCTGACACTAAACTCCTGCCTCCCATTCAAAGGACCTATTTGATTACATTGGACCAACTAGATAATTCAGGATAATTTCCTTATTTTAAAATCAGCTGATTAGCAACTATAATTCTATTTACACTCTTATTTCTTCCTTTTCATGTATCATTATAACTTACAGGGTCTGGGGTTTAGTATGTAAGTGTCTTTGAGGGACAGAGTTATTATTCTCTAAATCATATAGAATTACACATAATAAATGTAAAAGGAATGACATAAATAGAAAATTACCTTTTGGCAAAATCTGTTGTAATAATTATTGTGTGCATCCATGGATACTAAAGTTAGGGGATGATGAGAAACAGAACTTGTGAATAGTTTCAAAGTTGCTCCTCACATGAAACTTAATAGTTGTAAATAGAGGAACTTTCCATGCATAAACATGACAGGTACCACCGTAATCTATGTATGTATAATTGGAGTTCCCAAAGGCAAGGAAAAAGAACAGAAAATTTATTCGAAGAAACGATGACTGAAATTTATCCACACTTGATGAGAAGTATAAACCCACATATCTGGGAAAGACAACAAAACCCTAGCAGAAGAAATATGAAGAAAACTACACCAAAGCATATCATCAAATCTGTTAAACCAGTATTAAAGAAATCTTAGGAGGAAAAGAAAAAAAAATTTTTTTTGCACAGAGTGTCAAAGACTAGTATAACACTGGCAGTTCCTTAGGAAAAGTAGAACTCAGAACAAAGAACTCAGAGCAAAGAAACATTATTAAGTACTGAATGAGGAGAAAAAAAGAAAGGTCAGTGTTCAACCTGGAATTTTATAATTAACAAAAATATTAAAAATTTTAAAGCAAAATGAAACATTTTACAAAAGAAAGCTGAAATTATTTATCTCTAATCAATTACCTCTAGAAGTAATGTCTTTAAAAATACTTTAAGAAGACAGAAAATAATACCAAAGGGAAATTTGCCTCTATACAAAGGAATAGATTACATTGGGGGTGGTAGATATATGTGTAACAATAAATATTTCTATACTATTTAATTAAACTTGGGAGCGCCCCTGGTGACTCAGATGGTAAAGAATCTGCCTGCAATGTGGGAGACTTGAGTTTGATTCCTGGGTTGGAAAGATCTCCTGGAGAAGGGAATGGCTACCCACTCTAGTATGCTTGCCTGGAGAATCCCATGGACAGAGGAGCCTGGCAGGCTACAGTCCATAGAGTCACAAAGAGTCAGACATGACCAAGCGACCAGCACTAACTCATGAAATTTAATTAAAATATTCAGCATAATTAAATGACTGATTTCCCACAAGAAGAAGCAACAGTGATCATGTTGAGCTTACTCCATTAAAACTAAAAGCAAGCAAAATATATGAACTGATGGTTTTGAAGACATCACGTAATGAAGGACAGTGGCCCTTCAGAGACAGGAAACAAATAATCTGAGCTGTATAATTGTCACCGCTTGCTGCCTTGAGAGAGTTTCCAGACCTAGCAAAAAGAAAATGGAACACAATCTGAGCCAAAAAGACTCCCTGCATTGAGATGGAGCTCAGAATCCTGGAAGACCAAGAGGCTTAGAATTTCCAATACAAAGTAACAGAAGAATTGTCTGCAGAGAGAGTGCTCTAAACATATGCAGACCGTGTGGGTGAAATGCTCGTTCTCGCCCTACTCTTTGTGACCCCATGGATTGTAGCCCACCAGACTCCTCTGTCCATGGAATTTTCCAGGCAAAGAATACTGAAGTGGACTGCCATTTCCTCCTCCAGAGGATCTTCCTGACCCAGGGATCATACCCTGAGTCTCCTGCATTGGCAATCAGGTTCTTTACTATATGCAGAGGATGCCCTTCAATTTTTTTTTAGCTCATTGTTGGTAGGATGTCTTCCAAAACTAACCTATAGATGCAAAGCAATGCATAAAACAATAGCATGTTTGTGTTTTTTTTTTAAGAAATGAGCAAACTGCTTCTAAAATTCAAAGGAAAATGCAAAAGACCTAGAATAGCTAAATTAAGAAGTGTTGAGGACAAACACAGCTTGATATTAAGACTTTTTATGAAGTTGGCGTTTTTTCAGAAGGCAAATGTTTCTGATGCTTTGCCTCAGAGCTCACTTCTTTTGAGTTCATGGGAGCCAGATCCATGGAGACATCTGTTTCCCTTCATAGGCCTCCTCAGTAGCAGTTTTCTGCCACAAAGTTGCAGTCCATGTTGCCAAAGAGACATAACCTTGTTCTAGTACTGCCTGTTCTCAAATTGTTCCTTCTCTCTCTCTCTCTTTTTTTTTTTTTCATTCATGGTCTAAAAAACCATTGATTATAGATAACTTTGATGAAAAATTTTGTAAATATCTTCCATGTTAAATAGATAAATAGGGAGAAAGATCAATACATGCATAGATACATAGACCTAGCTATCTTGGAATAATTGCAGATAGTTGTTTGGGAAAAAAAAAATCATTTCATTGAGCTGGTAAGGAGTCTAGAAGTCATGAACATCAGTAATCTGGAGAGCAAGTCTTCTGTTGAATATATAATGTTGACATAGTAGCTCAAGATTTCTGTAATTATTTCCTATAAAAATTGGAAATGTGAGATTATTTTTTTAATTATATACAATGATATGATTACTTTCTATTTCTTATACCATATTTTCATTCCTTGAATTATCATCCAAGCATATCCTTGCTTCTGTATATTACCATAATTCAAATTTATCCCAGTAATGGACACCAACAGAAACTCTAAAATAATCTTATTGATGGACAAAAAATTAATTTAGTTCAGTTCTATAAACTTTTTTGAAGCCCTATTGTATTTTCAGCCCTATGTTACAAACATAAATAGCAGTGATTTCTCTTCACAAAAAATGAAACAATGAAAAGAAAATGTGAATGTTAATTTTCTTTACAGTTCTCCAGCCTTCAAATATAAGTTCATATTGCTTCTCAATCTCAGAAGGGAATCTTGAGAACCAAAATGAACCAACATGAAATAAGGTGTGAATGGGTGATCTTTCCTGGGACAAACGCTGTATAATCTAGGATAAAAAAACTTTGGTTTGGAAAAGACAGATCTGGGTTTGAATCTTAGCTCCAGACTTCCTCACTGTCCAATTTTGCCAAACCTCTTACACTTTCTTGGCCCCTCTTCTAGCAGCTCTAAGATGAGAACAATTATACCTACCTAGAGGGTTGCTATGAAGGTGAAACTAGATAACTGATATCAATATTAAGCTCCCAATCCAGGGCAGGACAACCTGGTCAGTGTTCAGCACAACAAATTCCCTTCCTCTAGAATGGAACAAGGGAACTGTCTGAGAGGCTGCTGATCATCAAGAGAAGGGAGAAGGCTGTCAGCAGTAGAACATAACAATTTATAAATTTCTTATTTCACAACAAGCTCCGGGACATCCATCGTCCATGGAAATAAACAAACTCGGAGACTGGGGCCCGTTCCCAGCTGCAGAGTCCAATGCAAATGCACCTGAATGACTAACGTGTGTTGCAGATGACTCACCAACCCCTGACTGCAATCTGGGTCCATCTGCTTAGCAGGACCAGCCGCCCCACCCGAAAGGGGCCCATGAGAACTTCTACAAACCATCTCTTGGAAAGAGGAAACGTTGCTTGCTCTCAAGGTGTGTCTCAAGTCCCCATTCCAATCATTTAGCAGACTTTGTTAAAGCAGCAGGCAACTTTCCCCTAATGTCTTTAGAGCTCCTCAAGCTCTAGTTCCTCTTTTAGCAACATTGGTTTCAGGGAGGGGAGGTGTGACTTCTCGTAGGTCTCACAGACAGACATTTAGATCCCTATTTCTTTAATCTGACACATATCTACTTTGCAATGTGCTAATCTCAGTAAGGGTTTCGCTGGTGGCTCAAACAGTAAAGAACCTGTCTGCAATGCAGGAGACCTGGATTTGATTCTTGGGTTGGGAAGATGCCCTGGAGAAGGGAATGGCTCCCCACTTCAATATTCTTGCCTGGAGAATCACATACTCAGTAAAGCATTCACTGACATTTTTTCTTTGAGAGTTAAAGGATGAGAATGCAATGAAAGTGATGGTAAGCATGCCCCAAATCCCTTTGAGAACCACCCGATACCTTCTCATGCTGAGACACGTGTCTGGATTCCTGGACTCATGCAGTCTGATCCTTGGTTGCTAAACTATCCACACATGGCTTTTCTCTCTTCATCTGCCGTGATCTTTTGAGGCCTTCTTTGCAAGAATCCAGACAACGATGCAAACACATACTTCCATCCACTCACTTCTCTTAGCAGATAATGCTGATCACTGAGTCTGGCCCTTGCTATTACTGAGTCTGGAAATTATCTAAAATGTTGTCTCAATACAATCGTGAGTGAACATTTCCAAATTGTAGGGGATTTCCAAAGCCACTCACTGTACTATCACTAAGAGAAATAGGCCTCCATCGCACAAGGTTCTCCTTCAAAGTAAACTTACACATGTGATTCTGGTATAACACTACAGCTAGGGCTTTGGCACGTAGTAATTACTCAGCAATTACTTGTTGAATGAAAGACTGAATCAGTCAGATAAAGGTAGTGTTAGATTTACTTTCCCGGGTAACAATTACTTTTATAGAAGATATCAGGTATAAAAGGGACATTACTGATCAGAGGGAACATCAGATTCAGAGAGAATGAGGGAACAATTGGACAAGGGTTTCACTGGTGACTGTTAATAAAAAACAGAATAGTACATAGACTTTTCAGTTAAAGGAAAATAAAAATGTCAGATATTTGAGCAGGGGTGGGGATCCAATAAAAACTTGTCTCTACCTACTTGTCCATAAAATCAACATGCTTTTTATGGAGTTTTCATAGTGAATAACTCTCAGAACGGTTTCTAAAATGAAAACATGTGTACACCCACACTTAGGACCTTACACATAGGATAGTTTTCTTTGTAATGAATAAAATACCAGGAAACGAAGTTATCCACTCTGTTTTGTTCCTTTCGGAAGACTTTGAACTATATATGTTTATTATACTGTAATACACTTATAAAAGTTTTGGCTTGTGTGGTAGTGAGTGGAATTGGCCGTTTCTTTCACACTGAGGTGAGTACAGAATTCATGGCGTTCAGAAAAATAAATGAGTGGGGGTAGAAATAGGATTTTGGGGAAATGATGCTGCTCCTTCTTTAATACAAGGATACTTATTGTCAAGTGTGGTCAAAAGCCAATGACTCATCTTTATAACAAAACTTGCTAAGGAATCCCAGCTGAGTCAAAGGTGCACTGAAGATCTATGGGAATAACTGTCTGGTTTTTCCATTAGAGAGCCTTTCCACAAATGGTTGCACTGTTTTTGTTGTTTTTAAATTAATTCTACTTAGAGAATTTTATCCTGAATTTTTAAAGAAGAGCAAAGAAAACATTTAGGTAGAAAAGCAATGATAGAAATGAACTAACCAGTTTTTATTGGAATGGTTCAGCACAGGAAAAGGGAGTGAGCCCTGGTGCCACAAGGAGCACCAAGTTTTAGAAGGTTGGCAACTGGAGCTCAGCTCACTTTTCTGGTAACTCCCTCCTCTCAAAGGACCTCACTTGTTCTATCACTTGTAGAAACGAGGGGATTTTGTATGCCGTTCTGAAACTTCCTTTGGCAGTATCTCCTACAGCTGATTATACGTATATCCTGCTGCTGCTGCTGCTAAGTCGCTTCAGTCGTGTCCGACTCTGTGCGACCCCATCCCTGGGATTCTCTAGGCAAGAACACTGGAGTGGGTTGCCATTTCCTTCTCCCTATGATCCAGCAATTCCACTGCTAAGTGTGTACCAACAGAAAAAAGTGAGCATGTGCACCAAAAGATTCAAACGGGCAAGTTCATAGAAGCATGACTTGTGATAATACAACTTGGAAGAGCCCAAGTGTCCATCAACCTTAGAATGTGTTATAAAGGGGAATATTATATAGCAATGAGAAGGAATATGCAAAGCTGTGGAAATATTGAGGAAGTGTGCCAGGCATGAAAGGTTTCATGCTATGCAATGCCATTCATGCACAGTTCAAGAATACGCACATCTAATTCACAGTGAGAAGAGTGGTTTGTGATTGGACAGATCTGGATTGAAATTTTGTGTTGGAAAATTAAAATTAATAGCTGCGGTGCTTTGGACATGTTGGATTACCTCTCAAAATCTCAGTTTCCCCATCTGGCATAAAAAACACTTAACACAATGTCTTTCATATTTAAAAAAAAATACACAGAAAATAATGGCTCTTGTTAGTAGTATTCCACACTCAGACAGCCGGGATTCCCGTGAGGTGTTATTTTAGGATTAGATGGGGATTCTTAAATCTGTTGCTCTAGGTCTCCATCATGTCTTCTGTCACATACATTTTGATTCTTTCCTCTTTTCCTCTCCCCAACCTCGTTGCTATTCTTTGTTTCCCTTTTCTCACAGTACTTCCACATTGCTTGCTTTTTATTGTAGCTCTCTAAGACCCCACCCCACCCCCACTGACACAGTTCCATCTAAAGCTCTTTCAAGACAAAAAAGAAGCGGCTGGTCTCCACATCCTCTCCAGCATTTATTGTTTGTAGATTTTTTTGATAATGGCCATTCTGACTCCTGTAAGGCAGTATCTCACTGCAGTTTTGATTTGCATTTCTCTAATAATTAGTGATGTTGAGCATCTTTTCATGTGCCTGTTGGCCATCTGTATGTCGTCTTTGGAAAGATGTCTATTGAGTTCTTCCACCCTCTTTTTTTTTTTTTTTTTGATTGGATTTTTTGTTTGTTTTTATTTTGAGCTCCACGGACTGTTTATGTATTTTGGAGATAAATCCTTTGTCCATTGCTTCATTTGCAAATATTTTCTCACATTCTGAGGACTGCTTTTTGTCTTGTTTATGGTTTTCTTTGCTGTACAAAGTCAAAGAGAAAAACAAATATTGTATATTAACGTATATATGTGGAATCTAAAAGCATGATACAGGTGAACCTATTTCCCAGGCAGGATTGGAAATGTAGATGGAGAGACTGGACATGTGGACATGGGAGTGAGGGAAGGATGGGGCAAACTGGGAGATTTGGTTTGGTATAAATACACTACCATGTGTGAAATAGCTGGTGGGAGCTTGCTGTATAACACAAGGAGCTCAGCTCCTTGCTCTGTTGTACAGCAGAAACTAACTCAACATTGGAAAGTGATTATATTCCAATCTTTTAAAAGTGGCTAAAATTTTCCCTTTCTGTTTCACTCCATATATTACTCTCCTGCTTTCCATGTGCATGGACGTTAGCATGTGCATATTACAGTCCCATGTAGATTCGTGGCTGGGTTCAAGGCACATATATGTCATGATACAAATGTTTCATAGCATGTAAAGAAAGGTAATAGAAACCTAAGGCTCATTTGACATGTTATACTTGGACTGAAGTTGAAGTCCTATGAATCTTTCACTCTTCAGTTGCCTACTGCCTTGACCAGAATTGACCAAGTCTCCTAAATAAGTGTTGTTTTTTGTTTTTTTTTTTCCCTCTATTGGTCATGGACACTGCCCTTCCATTTCCGCCTTTCAATAATTTACTGCATTTTATGTTTAGCAATCTGTTTACAAAGTGTAAGCCGTATCCTATATCTTCTTTGTTTAAATCCCTCCAACAAAGCCCATTGGAATTGGAGTAAACCTGCCCTTACCATAACCCACCTTTTCAGCACTAACCTTTTTCCATCTTCTGCCTTTGTTGCAATACTCGTATTTCTGTATTTCACATACATTGTGCTTACATCCAACTCAGGGATTTTGTATATGTTAAGGCTCCATTAGAAAATTCATCTCCCAGATTTCACAGCTAGCTCCTTGTAATGGTTCAAGACGAAGTATCAACTACCGAGAGAGCTTTGCCCAAGACCACTCGCTAAAACATTTACCCCGTCCCAGATTACTACCACATCAATCTATTATACTTTCTCTATAGCAGTTTTCACTAATCTCATTTACCTGCCTTTTTGGTTGTGTTGATATGTTTACTGATGTGAATGCTGCACCGGGGGCCATTAATGTGGTTTATAGGTGATGCCAGTGGTATTGGTGGTACAGGGGGTAGCTCTTCAATAATGGTCTTTCTGTGGTCTAGGTTTTCATTACTCCTACTCATGGTTGAATTCAGTAACCCCCTGATCCAGGCAGAAGAAGCCAGGTGAGTAATGAAAGCCTCAGACATCTTCCTCTCCTAGTCTCTGACTGCAACATGATCACATTCACTGGCTTCCACTCACTGGGTCAAGCCATTTCCCAGGCTCAATTTGCAAATGAGAACTTCACAAGCTTCTCCCTCTTATTTAGAGACTCTAGTATGATCTGAGCACAGGAGTCTCTAAAAAGGAAGAACGTTTTCAGCAAATTTCTAGAATATTAACATGAACATGTATCACTGAATTCTAGCCACTTAACTTCTCCCTTGCATTGTACATCTTGGATAAAATAAAAACACCTTTTTAGCATTTTGTATTTGTCTGTTGTTTGTTTGTGTTCTAGTCCTAAGGAACCTAAGTACTCCCAAAAGCACTGAGAGATGACTATTCTCTGCCTGCTATGTGCTATAGGAAATAGAAGCACCATGAGTGCTTAATAAATATATTCCCCCCCCCAAAAAAAATTTGAAGTTCTTTTAAAACATTACAGTTCCATGTTTATTGAATATTTACTCTAAGGCAGAGACTGCATATGTTCATTTCTCCAGACCCTCTTCCCTTCCTTAAAAGCATACATGGATTTAGAAAAAAATAGATTGGCATTGAGATGTAGTATAAATATTTTGGAGTTTGATCTTCACTCAAGTCTTGGTGTAAATCATTATTGTTCAGTTGCTAAGTCATGTCCAACTCTTTGCAGCCCCATGGACTGCAGCATACCAGGCTTCCTTGTCCTTCACTATCTCCTAGTGTTTGCTCAGATTCATGTACATTGAGTCAGTGATGCCATCCATCCATCTCATCTTCTGTCATCCCCTTCCCTTCCTGCCCTCAATCTTCCCCAGCATCTGGATCTTTTCCAGTGAATTGGCTCTTCACATCAGGTGGCCGAAGTATTGGAGCTTCAGCTTCAGCATCAGTCCTTCCAATGACTATTCAGGGTTGATTTCCTTTAGGATTTTCTGGTTTGATCTTGCAGTCCAAGGGACTCTTAAGAGTCTTCTCCAGCAACACAATTCAAAAGCATCAATTCTTTGGGGCTCAGCCTTCTTTATTGTCCAACTCTCACAATTGCACATGACTACTGAAAAAACCATAGCTTTGACCACATGAACCTTTGTTGGCAAAGTGGTGTCTCTGCTTTTTAATATACTCTCTGAGCCAAAATTTCCTCAATAGTTCTGTGAGACACATAATACCTAATTTGCTTTTTGTTCAGTTACTGAATTATGTAAATGAGTTTATTAAATCCTTGGGAATTGATAACTGTCAAGTCTCTTCATCAGCCACAGGATTCCACAAAACTGTCCTTTACTTGGAGTGGAATCAAATGAAGAATATAGGTCTTTCTGTTGCCCCTTGAGGAACGCGGTTGCCCTATATGGGTGATTTAACTTCTTCTGCTATCAGTCTGGACAGTATTAATCTCAGCTGAATGAAATCTTTGTGTATATATGCACTCACTGAGGACTAGGATGAGTTTATAAACAATTATGCAAATATGGCTGTATGTTTTTCTCCAGACCTAACCACAACATGAGAGGAGATTAATCAGTGTGGACATCCTTAGCAAATGGAGCATTTTGTTCTGTTTTTCCTGAGAAGATAAGAATTAGTGTCTAATGCTGAGTCTCAGTTCAGCTGTGTGACTGGGGTTGAGATGAGCGTTGACTGAATTACCTCTGTTCTGTTTCAAATAATTATCCCCAAGAGAATCTAAACAGTGAAGCATAGCTGGGGCGATGGAGGTGAGCATGATCCAAAGGAAGTACATATTATTCCCTGGTAAATATTGACAGAAATACCCCCCTAGGCTGCCATACTCTTTTATCTCTTACATTTCAATAGGAGAATGAATCCTGCCCTTTATGTAGATGTAGAAGAGGTAAAAGATCCCCTAGAGCCGTGAATTTCTTAATCATTGATCAGCTACAGTTAGAGAAGGAGGGCCCGTTTATATCCATATCTCAATGTATAGTTATATATGTTATATCCAAATGTACATTTCCTATGTGTGATATCTCATAAATATTATAATAGCCAAACTATTGGGTGACTGATCGTGCATATATCATTTTATTTCTGTGAGCCGAAGTTTCCTTATTTGCACAATGGGAATGAATTATACGAAAGTTGTCATTTAAGAGTAAAATACTCTAAAAGAATATCTTCATAGCTATTTTTTTTCTATCAAAATCAGACTCATTTGTTTTGATAATAATTAGAACCTTCTAGTTAATAAAATAATTTTATTTAATTTTTATTGTGTATTGGAGTATAGCTAGCTATCAGTGTGAGGTTAGTTTCAGGAATACAGCAGTATGATTCAGTTGTGCATTTGTTTCTCTTCTTTTTCAAATTCTTTTCCCATTTAAGTTATTGCACAGTTCCCTGTGCTATGCAGTAGGTCCTTATTCATTATCTATTTTAAATATATTGACATGAGTACATGTCAGTCTCACGCTCCCAATCTATCCTCCCTGACTCCAGCTCTCTTCTGGTAACCATGATTTCATTTTCTAAGTCATTGAGTCTGTTTCTGTTTTCAAAATAAGTTAATTTATATCCATTTTAGATGTGTATAAGCGATATCATATATTTGTCTTTCTCCATCTGACTTACTTCACTTAGTATGATAGTCTCCAGGCCCATCCATGTTGCTACAAATGGCACTATTTCATTCTTTTTAACGGCTAACTAATATTCCATTGCATATATGCATCATACCTTATCTATCCATTCATGTATTATGAAGATTTAGGTTGCTTCCTCTTGGCTGCAATGAACACTGAGGTGCATGTATCTTTTTAAATTAGGGTTTTCTCTGATACATGCTTAGGAGTGGGATTGCTGGATCATATGATAGTTCTAATTTTAGTTTTGTAAGGAAGCTCCATACTATTACCCATAGTGGATTTACCAATTTACACTTCCACCTGACTCCTCTCCAGCACTTATTGTTTGTAAACTTTTTGATGATGGTCTTTCTGACTGGTGTGAAGTGATATCTCATTGTAGTTTTGATTTGTAGTTCTCTAGTTATTAGCAATGTTGAGCATCTTTTCCTGTGCCTGTTGGCCATCTGTATGTCTTCTTTGGAGAAATGTCTGTTTATATCTTCTGCCCATTTTTTGATTGGGCTTTTTTTTTTTTTATACTGAACTACATAAGCTGTTTGTAAATTTTGCCTATTACTCTCTTGTGGGTCACGTGGTTTGCAAATGGTTTTTTTTCCCCCCTTAGAGTTTTATAGTGTTCCAATTTACCTTTAACCCATTTAGAGATTATTTATGTGTATGCTGTTAGAGAATGTTCTAAAAATTGTTTTCTTACATGTAGCTGTGCAGTTTACCCAGCACCACTTATTGAAGAGGCTGTCTTTTCTTCATTGTATAGTCTTGCCTCCTTTGTTGTAGATTAATTGAACATAGATGTGTGGTTTTATTCCTATTTCAGGGTCCTATTTCAGGGCTTTCTATCCTATTTCAGTAATCTCTGTTTCTTTCTTTGTGCCAATACCATGCTGTTTTGATGACTGTAGCCTTATAGTATTGCCTGGAGTCAGGTAGCCTGATTCCTCCAGCTCTGTTTTTCTTTCTCAAGTTTGTTTTGGCCATTTGGAGTCTTTTGTGTCTCCATACAAAATTTTAATATTTTTTATTCTAGTTCTGTGAAAAATGCCATTGGTAATTTGATAAGGATTGCGTTGAATCTGTAGAAGAATTTGAAATTTTTAATTCATTTTTTAAACAAATTTTATTGAGTACATATTATGGATCCTGGTGACTGAGACATTAAAGAATTTGCCCACAATGCAGGGGAAGTTGGGAAGATGCCTGGAGAATTCCATGGTCAGAGGAGCCTGGTGGGCTACAGTCCATGGGGTCACAAAGAGTCAGGTATGACTGAGCAACTAACACTTTCACTTATTGTGGGTCAGGTTCAATTCTAGGCACTGGGATAAATAAAGGTACAAAAATCACTGCCTTCATAGAAATTGCCTTTAGCATAGGGGCATAGACAACAAACAAATTATATATATATATGAGAAAGTGATATTTGTTCAGTTGTGTCCAGCTGTTTGTGATACAATGGACTATAGCCCACCAAGCTCCTCTGTTCATGGAATTCTCCAGGCAGGAATAATGGATTGGGTAGTCATTCCCTTTTCCAGAAGATCTTCCCAAGCCAGGAATTGAACTTGGCTTTCCCACATTGGCGCCAGGTTCCTTACTCCCTGCCGCTGCTGCTGCTGCTAAGTCGCTTCAGTGGTGTCCGACTCTATGCGACCCCATAGACGGTAGGTAGCCCACCAGGCTCCCCAGTCCCTGGGATTCTCCAGGCAAGAACACTGGAGTGGGTTGCCATTTCCTTCTCCAGTGCGTGAAAATGAAAAGTTAAAGTGAAGTCGCTCAGTCGTGTCCAACTCTTAGTGACCCCATGGACTGCAGCCTGCCAGGCTCCTCCGCCCATGGGATTTTCTAGGCAAGAGGACTGGAGTGGCAGCTTTATTCATATATGCACACACACTCACACACAAGCTACCTAGTTTATAGTACTATAAGTTTGATAGAAAAAAATTGAACAGAGTAAGATTTCCTGAGAAGTTTATATTTGAGTTGAAGCTTATAAATAAGTTGAATACCCTAAATATATAAAATATGGATTAAAAGACCAAGTGAATATCTGTATTGAACACATTGAATTATGAGTCTTTGTTTCTACCTGTGTAATAATAGAGCTTCCAGTTCCTTTAACACGAGTAAACATCTTTAAATTACTCTAGAAAAATATGTAGTAAATAAAGTTACATCAGTGTGGCTTAAGTAGGATGAAAGTTTCAAACAGAGAATATAGAACTAGGAACAGCAAGATCTGTGTTCTGGCCTTTCTCTGGATGCAACTAGCTCAGAAAACTTGGGTGAAAACTAAACTGATTTTCTCTGTCTCTGAATAGCCTTTTTTTTTTTTTTTCAAAACTGGTATAATACTTGTTCTACCTATATCCAAAATATCTATAGGGATCACTTGACATAGCATAACTGTACCATGTAAAAGTCCTATATGGAAGCAAGATGGTTTAAGATAAATTATGCATTTCTTGATAGATTGTAGAAGCATCATGTTTTGTTTGCCTGAGAAGATCTCAAGTATTATAATCAGTCTACATCTTTGCAATATGTGTCTTACAAGTTTCCTGTTACAAGTACAGAAGCTCCTCTGCTAAAATACTTTCAAATTATATGTGTTCATAGGTCTTTTTTGCAAAAAAAAAGCTGCTCACCAGAAGAAAAATACATTGACTGTATCCAAGCAGATGAAACAGTGACATGAAATCATTTCAGTCTCATTCATTTTTTTAAATTGGTTTATGTCATATGTACTGTTTGATATAGCACAATTCTACATATTATGATGAAGAAAGCTAAAATGGAAACATCTTTGGATTTGTATTTTTAAGAGTTGACAGGAAACAATAAGGTTAAGAAGTAATACTGTCACCATCTCTCTTTCTCCTGTGAAACTTCACTTTGCAGAGATGTTTAGCAATGTTTTGCACATGTCAGAAAAGGACTTCTGCACAGCTGCTTAAAATCTGTGTATGTGTGCTCAATCACTCAGTTGTGTCCGACTCTTTGTGAACCCATGGACTGTAGCCCACCAGGCTCTTCTGTCCATGGAATTTTTCCAGGCAAGAATATTGGAGTGGGCTGCCATTTTCTACTCGGGATCTTCCCAACCCAGGGATCAAACCTGTGTCTCTTGCGTCTCCTGCATAGGCAGGCAAATTCTTTACCACTGCACCACATGGGAAGTCCCCTTTTTAAAAGATCTTTCTGTGCTCACCTTTATGACAATTTTGGAAATTATGGGCTCGCACAAATAGGTGCTATTTTTAGGCATATGTTATAGGCTGGATAACAGCTCCCCAAGATATCTGCATCCTCATCCCCAAAACCAAAGAATGTTACTTCATATGGTAACAGAGATTTTATAGATGTGATTCAGGATCTTGAGATGGAGAGATTGATTTTCCCATATTAGCCAGGTGGGCTCTGAATGTAATCACCATGGTTCTGTAAGAAGGCAGCAGAAGGAGATTTTACTTTAGAGACAGAAGAGCAGAAAGTGATTTACAATGAAACGAAGATTTAAAGATGCTATGCTGCTGGCTCTGAAGCTGCAGGAAGGGGTTGTTAGTCAAGAAATGCAAGAAATGCAGTTCAGAGGTTGGAATAATCAAGAAAATGGATTTTCCCCTGAAAGCTTCCTGAAGGAGCACAGCCATGCTGGCACCTTGGTTTTGGTCCAGTGAAACTGACTTCAGAGCTCTGAACTCTAGAAAAAAAGAATAAATGTGTGTTGTCTGAAACTACTGAGTTTGTAATAATTTATAGCAGCATCAATAGGAAATTAATACAGTGTGAACCTCAAATTTTTGGCAACATTCCCCAAGGAGATGCAATTCATTAAGTCAACATGGGACTACTCTTTGATAAACAAGTTCCAGACTCACTGCCCCCAGATTATTGAGAGCATCTGGTGGCGTTACTGTTTAGTCACCAAGTTGTGTCTGACTCTTCGCAATACCAGGCATCCTCGTCCCTCACCATCTCCCAGAGGTTGCCCAAGTTCATTTCCATTGAATCGGTTACGCCATCCAACTATGTCATCCTCTGTTGCCCTCTTCTTCTTCTGCCTTCATTCTTTCCCAGCATCAGGATCTTTTTCCAATGAGTCAGCTGTTGGCATCAGGTGGCCAAAGTATTGGAGCTTCAGCATCAGTCCTTCCAAAGAGTATTCAGGATTGATTTCCTTTAAGATTAACTGGTTTGATCTCAGTGTGTCCAAGGGACCTCAAGAGTCTTCTCAAGAGCATCTATTACATCTACAAATATATCAGAGAGCAGTAAAATTTTTGATCTGGAAGCATGTGCAACCAGATTAATCATCTACCTCTACTTGGAATAATACAATTTTCAATATGTTACTGAATTTTTCTGGGCCTCAATGTCCTTGTGTATAAAAGGCAACTAGTAATAATACTCATGTGCCTTTTGCTCAGTCATACCCAACTCTTTGTGATCCCATGACCTATAACCTGCCAGTCTTCTTGTCAATGGGATTTTCCAGGCAAGAATATTGCAGTGGATTGCCATTTCCTTCTCCAGGGGTTCTTCTCCAGCCAGAGATCAAACCTGCATCTCCTGTGTCTCCTGCATTGGAGGCAGATTCATTAGCCATAATAATACACAAGTCTTAGGCCAAGATGAGGTGAAATAATGCATACTCAGCACTTATATAGATTTTTGGCATAGTGTTTTGTATCAGTTAACATATTAACTTTTTTTTTGACCATAGCAAACCCTAAGCCAAGTCACATCAATCTATTAGAAAGATCAAGCTAAATTCAAGCTAGGTCACCACAAACACTACATGTAAAACTCAAAGTAGGAAGAAAACAATTTTAGATATTTAAATTAGTGACTCTGTTTTTCCAGTAGTCATGTATGGATGTGAGAGCTGGACTGTGAAGAAGGCTGAGTGCTGAAGAATTGATGCTTTTGAACTGTGGTGTTGGAGAAGACTCTTGAGAGTCCCTTGGACTGCAAGGAGATCCAGCCAGTCCATTTTGAAGGAGATCAGCCCTGGGATTTCTTTGGAAGGAATGATGCGAAAGCTGAAACTCCAGTATTTTGACCACCTCATGCGAAGAGTTGACTCATTGGAAAAGACTTTGATGCTGGAGGGATTGGGGGCAGGAGGAGAAGGGGACGACCGAGGATGAGATGGCTGGATGGCATCACTGACCCGATGGACGTGAATCTGAATGAACTCCAGGAGTTGGTGATGGACAGGGAGGCCTGGTGTGCTGCGATTCATGGGGTCACAAACAGTCGGACACAACTGAGCAACTGAACTGAACTGAATGATTGAAAGTACCTGTTCAGATGAGCCAGTGTTATTTGGTTGCACTTCTGAAAAGTGTGCCTGTTACCTGGGTGAAAATTGTCATCCAGTTTTGGAGACCTGGGCTTTAACATTGACTAGAAAAATGACCACAAGAGAGTTATTTGTCCATACGTGCCTAAATTTTCTTATATGTAAAATGGAGATACAGTGAACTTTCCTGTATCAATGGGCTATCTTAAAGGTTCATTGCCACTTTTTTTAAAATTTAAATTTATTTATTTTTTATATAAATTTATTTATTTTAATTAGAGGTTAATTACTTTACAATATTGTATTGGTTTTGCCATACATCAACATGAATCTGCCACGGTTGTACACGTGTTCCCAATTCTGAACCCCCCTCCCACCTCTGTCCCCATACCATCCCTCTGGGTCATCCCAGTGTACCAGCCCCAAGCATCCTGTATCCTGCATCAAACCTGGACTGGTGATTCATTTCTTATATGATATTATACATGTTTCCATGCCATTCTTCCAAATCATCCCACTCTCTCCCTCTCCCACAGAGTCCAAAATACTGTTCTATACATCTGTGTCTCTTTTGCTGTCTTGCATACAGGGTTATTGTTACCATCTTTCTAAATTCCATATACATGCATTAGTATACTGTAGTGGTGTTTTTCTTTCTGGCTTACTTCATTCATTCTGTATAATCGGCTCCAATTTCATCCACCTCATTAGAACTGATTCAAATGTATTCTTTTTAATGGCTGAGTAATACTCCATTGTGTATACCACAGCTTTCTTATCCATTCATCTGCTGATGTGCATCTAGGTTGCTTCCATATCCTGGCTATTATAAACAGTGCTGCAGTGAACATTGGGGTACACGTATCTCTTTCAATTCTGGTTTCCTCGGTGTGTATGCCCAGCAGTGGGATTGCTGGGTCATAAGGCAGTTCTATTTCCAGTTTTTTAAGGAATCTCCACAATGTTCTCCATAGTGACTGTACTAGTTTGCATTCCCACCAACAGTGTAAGAGGGTTCCCTTTTCTCCACACCCTCTCCAGCATTTATTGCTTGTAGACTTTTGGATTGCAGCCATTCTGACTAGCGTGAAATGGTACCTCATTGTGGTTTTGATTTGCATTTCTCTGATAATGAGTGATGTTGAGCATCTTTTCATGTGTTTGTTAGCCATCTCTATGTCTTCTTTGGAGAAATGTCTATTTAGTTCTTTGGCCCATTTTTTGATTGGATCGTTTATTTTTCTGGACTTGAGCTACACAAGTTGCTTGTATATTTTTGAGATTAGTTGTTTGTCAGTTGCTTCATTTGCTATTATTTTCTCCCATTCAGAAGGCTGTCTTTTCACCTTGCTTATAGTTTCTTTTGGTGTGAAGAAGCTTTTAATTTTAATTAGATCCCATTTGTTTATTTTTGCTTTTATTTCCTGTATTCTGGGACATGGGTCATAGAGGATCCTGCTGTGATTTATGTTGGAGAGTGTTTTGCCTGTATTCTCCTCGAAGAGTTTTATAGTTTCTGGTCTTACATTTAGATCTTTAATCCATTTTGAGTTTATTTTTGTGTATGGTGTTAGAAAGTGTTCTAATTTCATTCTTTTACAAGTGGTTGACCAGTTTTCCCAGCACCACTTGTTAAAGAGGTTTTCTTTTCTCCACTGTATATTCTTGCCTCCTTTGTCAAAGATAAGGTGTCCATAGGTGTGTGGATTTATCTCTGGGCTTTCTGTTTTGTTCCATTGATCTGTATTTCTGTCTTTGTGCCAGTACCATACTGTCTTGATGACTGTGGCTTTGTAGTAAAGCCTGAAGTCAGGCAGGTTGATTCCTCCAATTCCATTCCTCTTTCTCAAGATTGCTTTGGCTATTTGAGGTTTTTGTATTTCCATACAAATCTTGAAATTAATTTTTCTAGCTCTGTGAAAAATACCGTTGGTAGCTTGATAGGGATTGCATTGAATCTATAGATTGCTTTGGATAGTACACTCATTTCCACTATATTGATTCTTTCTATCCATGAACATGGTATATTTCTCCATCTATTAGTGTCCTCTTTGATTTCTTTCACCAGTGTTATAGTTTTCTATATATAGGTCTTTAGTTTCTTTAGGTAGATATATTCCTAAGTATTTTATTCTTTTCGTTGCAATGGTGAATGGAATTGTTTCCTTAATTTCTCTATTTTCTCATTATTAGTGTATAGGAATGCTAGGGATTTCTGTGTGTTGATTTTATAACCTGCAACTTTACTATATTCATTGATTAGTTCTAGTAATTTTCTGGTGGAGTCTTTAGGGTTTTCTATGTAGAGGATCATGTCATCTGCAAACAGTGGGAGTTTTACTTCTTCTTTTCCAATTTGGATTCTTTTTATTTCTTTTTCTGCTCTGATTGCTGTGGCCAAAACTTCCAGAACTATGTTGAATAGTAGCAGTGAAAGTGGGCACCCTTGTCTTGTTCCTGACTTTAGGGGAAATGCTTTCAATTTTTCACCATTGAGGATAATGTTTGCTGTGGATTTGTCATATATAACTTTTCTTATGTTGAGGTATGTTCCTTCTATTCCTGCTTTCTGGAGAGCTTTTATCATAAATGGATGTTGAATTTTCTCAAAGGCTTTCTTTGCACCTATTGAGATAATCATATGGCTTTTATTTTTCAATTTGTTAATGTGATGTATTACATTGATTGATTTGTGGATATTGAAGAATCCTTGCATCCCTGGGATAAAGGCCACTTGGTCATGGTGTATGATCTTTTTAATGTGTTGTTGGATTCTGATTGCTAGAATTTTGTTAAGGATTTTTGCATCTATGTTCATCAGTGATATTGGCCTGTAGTTTTCTTTTTTTTGTGACATCTTTGTCAGGTTTTGGTATTAGGGTGATGGTGGCCTCATAGAATGAGTTTGGAAGTTTACCTTCCTCTGCAATTTTCTGGAAGAGTTTGAGTAGGATAGGTGTTAGCTCTTCTCAAAATTTTTGGTAGAATTCCGCTGTGAAGCTGTCTGGACTTGGGCTTTTGTTTGCTGGAAGATTTCTGATTACAGTTTCAATTTCCGTGCTTGTGATGGGTCTGTTAAGATTTTCTATTTCTTCCTGGTTCAGTTTTGGAAAGTTGTACTTTTCTAAGAATTTGTCCATTTCTTCCACATTGTCCATTTTATTGGCATATAATTGCCGATAGTAGTCTCTTATGATCCTTTGTATTTCTGTATTGTCTGTTGTGATCTCTCCATTTCCATTTCTAATTTTATTGATTTGATTTTTCTCCCTTTGTTTCTTGATGAGTCTGGCTAATGGTTTGTCAATTTTATTTATCCTTTCAAAGAACCAGCTTTTGGCTTTGTTGATTTTTGCTATGGTCTCTTTTGTTTCTTTTGCATTTATTTCTGCCCTAATTTTTAAGATTTCTTTCCTTCTACTAACCCTGGGGTTCTTCATTTCTTCCTTTTCTAGTTGCTTTAGGTGTAGAGTTAGGTTATTTATTTGACTTTTCTCTTGTTTCTTGAGGTATGCCTATATTGCTACGAACTTTCCCCCTTAGCACTGCTTTTACAGTGTCCCACAGGTTTTGGGTTGTTGTGTTTTCATTTTCATTTGTTTCTATGCACATTTTGATTTCTTTTTGATTTCTTCTGTGATTTGTAGGTTATTCAGCAGCGTGTTGTTCAGCCTCCATATGTTGGAATTTTTAATAGTTTTTCTCCTGTAATTGAGATCTAATCTTACTGCATTGTGGTCAGAAAAGATGCTTGGAATGATTTCAATTTTTTTGAATTTACCAAGGCTAGATATATGGCCCAGGATGTGATCTATCCTGGAAAAGGTTCCTTGTGAGCTTGAGAAAAAGGTGAAATTCATTGTTTTGGGGTGAAATGTCCTATAGATATCAATTAGGTCTAACTGGTCTATTGTATCATTTAAAGTTTGTGTTTCATTGTTAATTTTCTGTTAGTTGATCTATCCATAGGTGTGAGTGGGGTATTAAAGTCTCCCACTATTATTGTGTTGTTAATTCCCCCTTTCATACTTGTTAGCATTTGTCTTACATATTGTGGTGCTCCTATGTTGGGTGCATATATATTTATAATTGTTATATCTTCTTCTTGGATAGATCCTTTGATCATTATGTAGTGTCCTTCTTTGTCTCTTTTCACAGGCTTTGTTTTAATGTCTGTTTTACCTGATATGAGTATTGCTACTCCTGCTTTCTTTTGGTCTCTATTTGCATGGAATATCTTTTTCCAGCCCTTCATTTTCAGTCTGTATGTGTCCCCTGTTTTGAGGTGGGTCTCTTGTAGACAACATATATAGGGGTCTTGTTTTGTATCCACTCAGCCAGTCTTTGTCTTTTGGTTGGGACATTCAACCCATTTATGTTTAAGGTAATTATTGATAAGTGTGATCCTGTTGCCATTTACTTTACTGTTTTGTTTCAGGTTTATATGCCCTTTTGTGTTTCCTGTCTAGAGAATATCCTTGAGCATTTGTTGGAGAGCTGGTTTGGTGGTGCTGAATTCTCTAGCTTTTGCTTGTCTCTAAAGCTTTTGATTTCTCCTTCATATTTGAATGAGATCCTTGCTGGGTACAGTAATCTGGGCTGTAGGTTATTTTCTTTCATCACTTTAAGTATGTCTTGCCATTTCCTCCTGGCCTGAAGAGTTTCTATTGAAAGATCAGGTGTTATCCTTATGGAAATCCCCTTGTGTGTTATTTGTTGTTTTTCCCTTGCTGCTTTTAATATTTGTTCTTTGTGTTTGATCTTTGTTAATTTGATTAATATGTGTCTTAGGGTGTTTTGCCTTGGGTTTATCCTGTTTGGGACTCTCTGAGTTTCTTGGACTTGGGTGATAATTTCCTTCCCCATTTTAGGGAGGTTTTCAACTATTATCTCCTCAAGGATTTTCTTATGGTCTTTCTTTTGTCTTCTTCTTCTGGAACTCCTGTGATTCGAATGTTGGAGTGTTTAACATTGTCCTGGAGGTCTCTGAGATTGTCCTCATTTCTTTTAATTAATTTTTCTTTTTTCTGCTCTGATTCATTTATTTCTTCCATTCTATCTTCCACTTCACTAATCCTATCTTCTACCTCCGTTATTCTACTATTTGTTTCCTCCAGAATGTTTTTTATCTCATTTATTGCATTATTCATTATATATTGCCTCTTTTTTATTTCTTCTAGATCCTTGTTAAATCTTTCTTGCATCTTCTCAGTCCTTGTCTCCAGGCTATTTATCTGTGATTCCATTTTTATTTCAAGATTTTGGATTATTTTCGCTATCATTATTTGGAATTCTTTATCAGGTAGATTCCCTATATTTTCCTCTTTTCTTTGGTTTGGTGGGCATTTATCTTGTTCCTTTACCTGCTGGGAATTCCTCTGTCTCTTCATCTTGTTTATATTGCTGCATTTGGGGTGGCCTTTCTGTATTGTGGCAGTTAGTGGAGTTCTCTTTATTGTGGAGTTTCCTCACTGTGGATGGGGTTGTATCAGTGGCTTGTCAAGGTTTCTTGGTTAGGGAAGATTGTGTTGGTGTTCTGGTGGGTGGAGCTGGATTTCTTCTCTCTGGAGTGCAATGAAGTGTCCAGTAATGAGTTATGAGATGTCAGTGGTTTGGAGTAACTTTGGCAGCCTGTGTATTGAAGCTCAGGGCTGTGTGCCCATGTTGCTGGAGAATTTGCTTGGTATGACTTGCTCTGGAACTTGTTGGCCCTTGGGTGGTGCTTGGTTTCAGTGTAGGTATGAAGGCGTTTGATAAGCTCCTATCAATTAATGTTCCCTGGAGTCAGGAGTTCTCTGGTGTTCTCAGGATTTGGACTTAAGCCTCCTGCTTCTGGTTTTCAGTCTTATTTTTGCAGTAGTCTCAAGATTTCTCCTTTTATGCAGCACCATTGATAAAACATCTAGGTTAAAGATGAAAAGTTTCTCCACAGTGAGGGACACCCAAAGAAGTTTACAGAGTTACATGGAGAAGAGAAGAGGGAGGAGGGAGTTAGAGGTGATCCGAATGAGATGAGGTGGAATCAAAAGAGGAGAGAGCAAGCTAGCCAGTAATCACTTCCTTACGTACGCTCCACAGTCTGGACTGCTCAGAGATGTTCACAGAGTTATACAGAGAAGAGAAGAGTGAGGAAGGAGACAGAGGTGGCCAGGAGGATAGAAAGGGGGAATGAAAAGGAGAGAGATCCAGCCAGTAATCAGTTCCCTAAGTGTTCTCCACCATCTGGAACACAGAGAGATTCATAGAGTTGGGTAGAGAAGAGAAGGGGGAGGGAGGAGATAGAGGCGACCTGGTGGAGAAAAAGGAGAGTCCAAAGGAGGAGAGAGCAGTCAAGCCAGTAATCTCGTTCTCAAGTAAAAATGGGTACTGAAGATTGGGTTCTTAAAGGTACAAAATTGATAACAAATACCAAAAGGCAAAGATTAAAAATCGAGAGTAGAGATTGGATTTTCAAAAATACAATATTAAAAAAAGAAGAAAAAAAAGTCACAAAATTATGAAGTTTGCTTTAAAAAATAGGGTCTTTTTTTGAAAAGTAATAGTAGGTTATAAAAATGAAAATTAAAGGAGTAATAGAGGACTTAAAAGTTTTTTTAAGTTTAAAAAAAATGATCGTAAAAATAGTAAAAATATATCTAGGACTTTCTCTGGTGATGTTCTGGGCAGTGTGGGGTCAGTTCATTTTCAGATAGTTCCTTGGTCCGCCTTATATTTCTCAAGATCTATAGGCCCCTTCCTATGTAGTTGGTATTGACTACAGGGTTTTAATCTATTGCACCTGTCACTTCCAAGGCAGTTCCCTCTGTTTTAGCTTCTTCTGTTTGCTGGTCTCTTCAGTGTCCAATTCCCGCCCTGACACAAGAGGAGCTGGTGGTGGACACTTTTTTTAGGCTCACTTGTTCAGTCGCGCTGTGGGGAGGGAGGGATGCTACAAACAAATAACACTGGCATGTGCTCGCAGTGTCTCAGCCACACTGGGCCTGCCCCCGCTCATGGCACATGTGCCCTCCCTGCCCACACTGCTCAGGCTCTAGGTTGCTCTGCCGGGAATCGTCCAGGGCTGGCCCTGGGGCTGCATGCACCTCCCAGGTCTAAGCCACTCAGGTTCAGACACTCGGGTAGTCCTCAGAGGTGCAGACTCCGTTGGGCCTGCATTTTGTGCCCTTCCCAGGTCCGAGCAGCTCAGGTGATGAGGTGTTTGGCAAGCACGGTCGCTGTGACTTATCGCCTCT
Organism: Ovis aries; assembly: GCF_016772045.2. Lineage (NCBI taxonomy): Eukaryota > Metazoa > Chordata > Mammalia > Artiodactyla > Bovidae > Ovis > Ovis aries. The sequence goes on along the minus strand of NC_056055.1, from coordinate 7,886,261 downwards.
CCTGTCCCTGCTGCTCGGTTTCCTGGGTGTACAACTGGCGCACCTTCTCAGGCAGATGTTGACTGTCCAGAACCCCAAGAAGTCTTAGTTAGCAAAGAAGCCTGCTTGCAGTTTGGTACATAATGTCTCTCTGGGGCCGCGATTGCCCGCTTCTGGCTCTGGCTGCCTGTCACCGGAAGGGGATGGTCTGCAGCCGGCTATCTCTGTTCAGTCCTTTGTTCTGTGCACAGTCCTGGCGGTGTCTTAGGTTAGAGCTTTTTGCGTGGTAGCTATACCACAGTCTGGTTTGCTAGCCCAAGATAGTTTGCTCTGATTACCCTCGGGGCATTCAGGCCGGATCCTTACTCTAAGCAATGCAGCCCCCGCTTGCTAGTGGCAGATGCAGGCATCTGCACTGCTTCTCTGCTGGGGCAGTTACCATTGATCTTGTAATCTGTGGGTTTAAATTATTTATTTATTTTTCCTCCCTGTTATGTTGCCCTCTGTGTTGCAAGGCTCGCCACAGACTCAGCAGTGAGAGTGTTTCCTGGTGTTTGGAAACTTCTGTCTTTTTAAGACTCCCTTCCTGGGATGGAGCTCTGTCCCTACCTCTTTGGTCTCTTTTTTTGTCTTTTATATTTTTTCCTACCTCTTTTCAAAGGCAATGGGCTGCTTTTCTGGGTGCCTGATGTCCTCTGCCGGCATTCAGAAGTTGTTTTGTGGAATTTACTCAGCGTTTAAATGTTCTTTTGAATTTGTGGGGGAGAAAGTGGTCTCCCCATCGTATTCCTCCGCCATCTTAGGACCGCCTCCTCATTGCTACTTAAACACAGAATTTAGGAAAATAGCAAAGCATAGTGGCTAGAATACAATAACTGCTCAAAAGATGACAATTATGAACAATAATAATTGTTAGACACTAGGAATGTAAACGTCATTAAAATTATATGATTTACCCAGAATTTCATAAGTCTAGGTATTAAACTCTGAGTGCTTCCAGTAAATAGATGGATGTGAAAGTGAAGTCGCTCAGTCATGTCCGACTCTTTGCAACCCATGGACTGTAACCCACCAAGCTACTGTGTCCATGGGATTCTCCAGGCAAGAATACTGGAGTGAATAAATAGATAAAAATAACTCTTAAGCAAACTATGTTCTACATCAGCTCTGTCCATTAGAAATATAAGGTGTACAACATATATTAATTTTCCTAACATCCATATTTATAAAAAAAAAGCTACTGAAATAAGTAACAGTAAATGAGATTATGTTAATAGCATATATTATTAACTCAATACATCTAAAATACTATCATTTCAACACATCAAGTGTTTTGTATTCTTTTTAAAAATACTTTGTCTTTGAAATTTAGGGTATTTACCCTTAAGTAAGGTAAGTAAAGTAATGCTCAAAATTCTGCAAGCCAGGCTTCAGCAATATGTGAACCATGAACTTCCAGATGTTCAAGCTGGTTTTAGAAAAGGCAGAGGAACCAGGGGTCAAATTGCCAACATCTGTTGGATCATTGTAAAAGCAAGAGAGTTCCAGAAAAACATCTATTTCTGCTTTATTGACTATGCCAAAGCCTTTGACTGTGTGGATCACAATAAACTGAGGAAAATTCTGAAAGAGATGGAAATACAGACCACCTGACCTGCCTCTTGAGAAACCTATATGCAGGTCAGGAAGCAACAGTTAGAACTGGACATGGAACAACACTGGTTCCAAATAGGAAAAGGAGTACATCAAGGCTGTATATTTTCACCCTGCTTATTTAACTTATACACAGAGTACATCATGAGTAATGCTGGGCTGGAGGAAGCACAATAGCAATAACCTCAGATAGGCAGATGACACCACCCTTATGGCAGAAAGTGAAGAGGAACTAAAGAGCCTCTTGATGAAAGTGAAAGAGGAGAGTGAAAAAGTTGGCTTAAAGCTCAACATTCAGAAAACGAAGATCATGGCATCTGGTCCCATCACTTAATGGGAAATTGATGGGGAAACAGTGGAAACTGTGTCAGACTTTATTTTGGGGGGTTCCAAAATCACTGCAGATGGTGATTGCAGCCAGGATATTAAAAGACGCTTACTCCTTGGAAGGAAAGTTATGACCAACCTAGATATCGTACTGAAAAGCAGAGATATTACTTTGCCAACTAAGGTCCGTCTAGTCAAGGCTATGGTTTTTCCAGTGGTCATGTATGGATGTGAGAGTTGGACTGTGAAGAAAGCTGAGCTCCAAAGAATTGACGCTTTTGAACTGTGGTGTTGGAGAAGACTCTTGAGTCCCTTGGACTGCAAGGAGATCCAACCAGTCTATCCTAAAGGAGATCAGTCCTGGGTGTTCATTGGAAGGACTGATGCTATAGCTGAAACTCCAACACTTTGGCCACCTCATGCAAAGAGTTGACTCATTGGAAAAGACCCTGATGCTGGGAGGGATTGGGGGCAGGAGGAGAAGGGGACGACAGAGGATGAGATGGCTGGATGGCATCACCGACTTGATGGACATGAGTTTGGGTAAACTCTGGGAGTTGGTGATGGACGAGGAGGCCTGGTGTGCTGTGATTCATGGGGTCGCAAAGAGTCAGACACGACTGAGCAACTGAACTGAACTGAAGGTAATCAAACCATCTGGTTTCTCTAGGACTCTCCAGGTTTTCACTTTGAAAGTCTTTATCCTGGAAAGCTTCTTAGAGGCAGTTGTTTATAGCACATCCTTATTTGAACTCTAAGCTATAATCAGAAATAGCTGATCTATATATTTCATCCAATTCACAGTTGGGAGATTCACAGATCAAAGTTCTTCAAATGTACTGGAAAGTAATTGAATTGAACATCCATTGTTTCATTATAATTACAACTTATAAATGTAGTTCCTCAGTCTTAGTAGCTTTTAGATGTTCAAATAATGCCTACTACATTGGGCAATGCATTTATCTCCCTTTCTTAAAAAATTACACATCAAATAAGCTATGCCTTCTGGAAATTTACCCTTCTAAACTTTTCAAGTACCATCCTGGAACTGAGCAATGGGATTTCTTATTGTACTATATATATATTACTGAGCAGTATTATACATTAATATACAGGACATTACAGAGATGTGAGCACTGCTTTAAAGATGTACTAGTATGCATTGTAATTTTATAAAGTGTTGACTTAAGGAGCATCCCTTTGAAAAGAAAAATGGATGAAATGTGGTGACAAAGGCAGAAATATAAAGCATCAGTAAGTGTAAGTTGTGGGGGAGGTAGGTATAAATAAAGCGTGTGTATATTCATTCATTCTATGATGGAATTACCAACAGCAAGCCAGGTCTCCTGGCTCTGTGATGAGAATGCTAAAGACAAAACTTGGTGTTTTGTTTTGTTTTGTTCTTTCCCCATCTGGTCTGACTTCACACCTCTTGCAATATCATGGACTGAGCCTCGAGAGACCCGCAGTTACTGTGAACACATAGCGACACTGCATTAATTATAACAACAACAGCAGTATACCAATCCGTAGCTTGGATTGAAACTGATGAATTCTAAAGGATAAGAACTGAGATAGATCTAAGCCAAACACGTCTAGTATCCAGTTAATGGTAATGGTGGCTTAGAAAGGGAACAGATAAGCTAGGAGTTGCATTCTCTGTGGAAACGGGAAGTATAGAGTTACACCTGCAGGAACCTGGGAACCTTCTGTGCTGCCTGCTAAGTCGCTTCAGTCGTGTCTGACTCTTTGTGACCCCATGGACTGTAGCCCACCAGGCTCCTCTGTCCATGGGATTCTCCAGACAAGAATACTGGAGTGGGTTACCATGCCCTTCCCCAGGGGGGAACCTTCTGCACTGCACATAAAGTCGGGGCCCTGAAACAATGCTCAATCTATGTAATTAGGGGACAAAGATCTTCCTCTAACTCCAGTAAAGTGGCAAGAGAGCTCATCTTCTGCCTGTGCTCACAGAGGGAAAAGCAAATGCATCTACAGTGAGAATTTGGAAAACCCAGCATGTGCCATGCATGCATTTGAGTCAGGATATATGTTATTCACATGAAATATGGATCACAAGGAGGGAAATAATGCAAAAAAAAAAAAAAAAAAACAGTCTTAAGACCATAAACCTCATGGTTTGGGCAGAAGCAAATAAAATAAACCACGCTGTGAAGATGCTTCCAAAGCCTAGAGGACATGTGCGTCCCATTGACAGAGGGGATAGACTGTGGCGGAAAGACCACCACGAAAAATAAACACATAACCCAAAAATACAAATTACTGGAGGAAATGATCTACTACGTGGGAGATCAACAGAAACAACAAAGCATAAAATTAATACCCCAAGACACTGAAATTACAGAACATAAAAAAGAGGCTATCAAATAAATACATTTTAAATGATTAAAGAGAACATAGATGGAAACAAATTAAAATAAAACAAGAGCTTATCAAAAATGAATAATTAGAATTTGAAAATGTATATTGTAAAAGAAAAATATGTATATAATTTTAAATTTTAAAAAATGTCAGTGTCTGTGCCCAACAGATTAGCCACAGCTGGAGAGAGAAGTAAAGACCTAGAAGATCAAGTTACTAAGATGGAAGTGAAGCAACAATAAATAGAGGTGAATAAAGAAAAAAGAGGTGAAGAATTTGGACCAGAAACTTAGAAGTTTCAATATTTCATACTGGGGATATATTACTAATATTTTGAAGCAGTATGTGGCACATTAAAAGTACTCTAGAAATATTTGCTGAAAGGATGAATGAATAGAAATCCCCGAAAGAGAAGACAGATGCTATGTGCCTAAAGAGTGAAATTAAAGAGATAATAGCTGTGAACTTCTCGGAACTGGAGAGAGTTATAAGATGTAAGTTAAAGAAATTTAGGGAACCCTAAAGAGGAAAAATCATAATCAACATACACTTAAAAACCACAGACACAGTAAAAATCTTATAAAGCAAACAAAGGAAAAAATAATATCAAAAACAGAAGCTAAATGTTTGGTAGAATTACTAGCAACAATAGAGGCTAGAATTAAATAATACACAACATTCCAAACAATAATTTTAAGCCAATTATTCTATAAGACCTCAATGTTATTCAAGATTGGTAATAAATTGAATATAATTTCAGTAAAGGCTGAAGGCTTACAAAACATAAAAAGAAAAGTGCTGGTAAAGGTTCTGTTTCAGAAAGCAGCAAATTGTATATAGAAGGAATTAGAAATGCACATGAAATAATAATAAATTACTTGATACATAGGTAAATCTAAATAAACAAACATAAATAATATTAACTAATGTGAAGTAATGAGAAATAAGGTGAAAACAAAGTATTCCAAAACAATAATATGAAAGATTAGGGTGAAAGATATTCCCATTTGAATGCAGAGTTCCATCAAATACAAAGGAGAAATAAGAAAGCCTTCCTCAGTGATCAGTGAAAAGAAATAGAGGAAAACAATAGAATGGGAAAGATTAGACATCTCTTCAAGAAAATTAGAGATACCGAGGAAACATTTCATGCAAAGATGGGCTCCATAAAGGACAGAAATGGTTGGACCTAACAGAAGCAGAAGATATTAAGAGGTGGCAAGAATACACAGAGGAACTGTTCAAAAAAAAATCTTCACAACCCAGATAATCACAATGGTGGGATCACTCACCTAGAGCCAAACATCTTGGAATGTGAAGTCAAGTAGGCCTTAGGAAACATCACTATGAACAAAGCTAGTGGAGCTGATACAATTCCAGGTGAGTTATTTCAAATTGTAAAAGACAGTGCTGTGAAAGTGCTAGACTCAATACACCAGCAAATTTGGAAAACTCAGCAGTGGCCACAGGACTGGAAAAGGTCAGTTTTCATTCCAATCCCAAAAAAGGCAATGCCAAAGAATGCTCAAACTACCACACAATTGTACTCATCTCACATGCTAGTAAAATAATGCTCAAAATTCTCCAAGCCAGGCTTCAGCAATACATGAGCCATGAACTTCCAAACATTCAAGCTGGTTTTAAAAAAGGCAGAGGAACCAGAGATCAAATTGCCAACATCCGCTAGATCATCAATAAAGCAAGAGAGTTCCAGAAAACATCTATTTCTGCTTTATTGACTATGCCAAAGCCTTTGACTGTGCGGATCACAATAAAGTGTGGAAAATTCTGAAAGAGATGGGATTACTAGAGCACCTGAGCTGCCTCTTGAGAAATCTGTATGCTGGTCAGGTAGCAACAGCTAGAACTGGACGTGGAACAACAGACTGGTTTCAAATAGGAAAAGGAGTACGTCAAGGCTGTATATTGTCACCCTGCTTATTTAACTTATGTGCAGTGTACATCATGAGAAACCCTGAGCTGGATGAAGCACAAGCTGGAATCAGGATTGCCAGGAGAAATATCAATAACCTCTGATATGCAGATGACACCACCCTTATGGCAGAAAGTGAAGAGGAACTAAAGAGCCTCTTGATGAAAGTGAAAGAGGAGAGTGAAAAAGTTGGCTTAAAGCTCAACATTAGGAAAACGAAGATCATGGCATCCGGTCCCATCACTTCATGGGAAATAGACGGGGAAACAGTGGAAACAGTGGCTGACTTTATTTTTCTGGGCTCCAAAATCACTGCAGATGGTGATTGCAGCCATAAATTAAAAGACACTTACTCCTTAGAAGGAAAGTTATGACCAACCTAGACAGCATAAAAGAAGCAGAGACATTATTTTGCCAGCAAAGGTCCATCTCTTCAAGGTTATAGTTTCTCCAGTAGTCATGTATAGATGTGAGAGATGGACTATAAAGAAAGCTGAGCACCAAAACATACTCAAAATATCCAAATGGAGCACTCAGAATCATTTGCACCAGGCTTGGTTATGTTTGATGTGTGGGCTCCACATAAATTAAATGGGAAAAAAAAAAAAAACCCTTCTTGACCATATATCCACATGCAGTAATCTACTGAAACAATGAAAATGTTCCATTTTTAAAACAGATTGTGACAGTAGATAAAAAGTGGATACTGTACAATAACGTGACACAGAAGAGATCGTTGGGCAAGTGAAGTGGACCACTACCAACTGCACCAAAGTCTGATGTTCATCCCAAGAAGCTGACATTTTGTACATGATGGGATTGGAAAGGACTCTGGTAAGAACTCCTTCCAGAAAAACCAGACAATGAGTTCCAACAAGTACTGTTCCCAATTAGACTGACTGAAAATAGCACTCGATGAAAAGTGTGCTGAATTAGTCAACAGAAAATGCATAATCTTCCATCAGCATAATGCAGCACCATGTGTCTCTTTGATGACCAGGCAAAAACTGTGATAGCCTGGTTGGAAAGTTCAGATTCATCCACCATATTCACCAGATGCTGTACTTTTGAATTTCTATTTATTTCAGTCATTACAAAATTCTTTTAGTGGAAAAAAATTTTCAATTCTCCCGAAGACTGTAAAAGGCACTTGGAATAGTTCTTTGCTCAAAAAGTAAAAAGTTTTGGGAAGATAGAGTTATGGAGTTACCTGAAAAATGGCAGAATGTTGGAACGAAACAGTGAATATATTGTTCAATGATGTTCTTGGTGAAAATGAAAAAATTTGGCTTTTATTTTTGTTTAAAAACCAATATTTACACATACATATAGTATATATGTACTTTCACACACATACACCTTCAAAATTATTAGAGGAAATGAAAGAGAATAGACAGAATTTCATCAGTCCAAATGAAGACAGGAAACAGAGACAGAACAAACAAACAAAAAAAACAAAGGAAACACATATCGTAGAACAAATACTACTATAAATACATAGTAGAAAAACAGGTGTGAAGTCGATAATCACCATTTAAAAACATCACAGGGTCGATCAGGGAACTCAGACAAGTTTCAGAGCTGTGTCTGCATCTTGAAGAATTTGACATTTGTTTCATTTCAGATTCTATATAATCCCCAATGTATTTGGCCAGTCTCCCTTTATCTTTTTTAAATCCCAGGTGTAATTTAAGGAAAAGTTGAATTTCTAGATTTAATTCACCAAATGCGATTTTCTATAGGATACTTGATAGCTTTTAAAAACAAACATTAAAATGATTTTTTTTCTTTCCTTTCAAACACCAGAAGGTTATAAATTAATAGATTTTGGTTTGGTTTAAAGAATACAAAGCCTCAATTCTGAGAATTCTAAGTATAGATAAAACATATTTGAGCTTTGTGGGCTGAGATACATATATGCTATCTGCATTTGGATGTGTTTTAGTTTCCATCATTCCCAGCCGACCCCACTCCAACACTTGCCAAATCTGTCTTCAGTTTACAAACAAATAAAACAGTGATACTCCTGAACAGTGAAAACTAATTACAAGTAACATTATTTTAGATCCATGGTTTGTAGAAATCTGTGCTTTAGAAAGTCTTTATATTCTTTTGTGTCTCATAAAAGTTTCTGGGTTAGAATCGTTATTTAGAATTTGTGCTCTAAACTATTTTTCCTATTTAAACTTTGAAATTGACTTTTTTCCTGTGCAGAGTCTTTTATTAATTTGTTGGTGAGAGAAGGTATTCAGGAACTTCAAGGTCCTATTTCAGAAAACAGTGATAACTTAAACAAAATAGTTTTAGATTTATAGAACAAAATAAAAGATAATACAGAGAGCTTGTGTATATCATTGTCTATTTTCTCCTATTAACATATTTTGTGACTAGGATGCATTTGTCACAAGTAAGAAACTTAGTTGGTACCTGACTATTAATTAAATTCTTCCCTTTATTTAGATTTCATCAGTTTTCCTTAATATCCTTTTCCTGTTTGAGAATTCCATCCAGGATACCACATCATGTTTAGTTGGCAAGTCTCTTTAGATGACTCTGTCCTGCGGCAATTTTTCAGACTTTCCTTGTTTATGATGACCTTGACAGTTTTGAGGAATACCACTCAGGCATTTTATGGAATGTCCCTCCATGTGGATTTGCCTGATGTTTTTCTCAGGGTCGAACTGGGGTTTGGGGCATTGGAGAGGACTTCAGAGATGAAGGGCCATTCTCATCACATCACATCAAGGGTGCATGCTGACAACATGATTTATAACTGAGGGTGTTCACCTCAGTGACCCAGCATACATAGTGTTTGCCAGGTTGGAAATGGATTACTTTTCAACAAACTCCTCTTTCTTATTCAGAGAGGCTTTGGGGGAGAGGTTTGTGATGTCTGATCTTGGTTCAGGGAATATAAATTGTTAATCCTGGTCCTGCCATCAATTTCCTGTGTTACTTCGCTTCTTCAGGTCTCAGCTGTCACCTATGGGGTTTAGAGAAAACACCGAAATATCTTAGATTCTGTGTTCTCACCTTTTTTATATATTTTATTTAATTGGAGGATAATTGCTTTACAACTTTGCGTTGATTTCTGCCATTATTTTTATCCCATTTTGTCAGAGTCCTGGTAGAAAGAAAGATGAGTAATTTGAGAATATGGTAAAGAAAGTATTGTCAGAGGTGTGAGTGGGGTGTAGGGGAAAGTCAAGATTTAGCACAGCCCTCTGGGTCCTATGCCAGCAGGGTGCCTACATCGCACCTAGAACTTAAAGAAGGGAGGACAGAGTGCTTCTGGGGTCCATGAGACGCAGATGCTTACACCACAGGGGAAGGCGCCAGAAAGGAGCTGTGCCATCATCCAAAGGACACAGCCTTGCCTATGACAAACCTGTAAGAAGGGAGAACCAATTTCCTGATTTTAGGCTGCTCTCTCTCTCTAATCTGGATGAATCTCACCTAAAGCTAGAAGGCAAGGAAGCCCTGAAAGGTAAGACACATGGGGCACAGGAAAGGGTGGGGAGGAGTAGAAAGTGTACCTGTATCTGGATGACCAAACCAAAGATAGGTTTATTGAACACTGTGAGTTACAACCGAATCAACTCAGCCCAGCAGGTAACATGCCCAGCGGAATTCAGTAGTTTACAATAACTATCACTTAAGTATTTGCAAAGACAAAGGACCCAATGAATTTGCAAACAGCCCATGTTTATGTAATATAGTTCTAATGATTGCAGTTTGCTGTTTAGTTTTCAATCATCTCAGACAAAACGTGTGATTTCTCTTCCCTATCAAAATTTGAAATACATGCAAACAATTCCAATGGGCTATTTCTCCAGCTAGATAGTCCAAGTTTCTTCCAGATGAGGTGGACAATTAGATCAGGTTACACTAAAGAGTCACCCAAGTCTAGGATCTGTAATTCCATGTGAATACAAACCACTTCCTTGGAAAGATTTATATCCCTAAGATCCATTAATGTTGCACTGAGAATTAACATAAGGAGAAGAAGAAATGAACAGAGGTTAAAAAATAGAAGATTAAAAAATAGAAGTTTAATACCTATATCAGGGCAACATCAATCAAAATGGCAAAGGAGAAACTTAAGTCCCCCTTGTGAATTAGGAAACTCAAAATTGCACTAGATAGGCAAGTGTCCATTGCATAGAAATGATTCCACTTTCAATATAATGCTAGGCACAGAAAATGTATAGGTGAAAGAAACTTTGCAAAAGTTGTTTTACATTCAGCAAAGCTTTAATATTTCTTATACCACTTGCATCACTGTAATATAGACATTATTAGGCCCATCTCAATGATGAGGAAAAAGAAGCTCACACATGAAGCACCTGGCCCAAAGTCACAGCGTTCTAGTACAGGGCCAGACATATATTTGACACTCAGCAAGCAAATCTGAAGGAGTAAAGTTTAATTAGCTTAAGTGCTGAGCTAATCTAGAAAGGACTGACCAACATGCGCTACTTTCTGGCACAGTTGCTGCACACAGGGAGAAGTCAGCCAGGGTTCCTCTTCCATGTTCAACCCAAAGAGGCTCATTTGAACCCCTGAATGAAAATAACTTTTATATTCACTAATGACTATAATTCTTTCTATTACTAAATAAATGGGATGAACAAGAGAGTTCTTACGAAGCCAGATAGCATTTGCAAATGGGCTAGTGTGACTTGACGGATGGATCTGGAACCCAACGCCAAGAGCAGAGAGGCTGAAACCTGCAGGTGTCGGCAGAAACTGACTTCTGAGCCATTTCTCTTTCTTTGGAGGGTGATAATCTGGGCTTTTTAAGTGATTAGCAAATCTAAAAGGTGCTCTTGTTTTCTCAGTTTGTGTATAAGAATCAGCTACCTGCTGGAAATTTAGCAGGCCTTTTCTTTCTCCACCTACCTAGCTGTAGTCTCCCTCTTTACTTTGAGGACTGTCAAGCAGACGGATAGAAAGTCATGAAACCTAAGAGATTCAAAGGACTGACTTAGAGAATAGGATCTCTGTTTCTGCTGGGAGCTAGAAAAATGAGAAAAGTCAGAGCAGAACTATTTTTACAAGCTGCGCATTGTTTATACTGCTGAGTATTTTTAAAAGGATTTTGAGTATTTTAAGGAAAGACTGGACGTTTTAACTACTATATCATGGTGGGTACAATGGAAAAAAATCTTGATTTGGAGTTAGTCCTAGGTTTGGTTTTGAACATATCACTTATTTTGGTTTTTAAGCTTTGGGCAATTTTCTTTGTAACCTCTCTATGTCTTATATGAGAAAGAAAATCTGTTTTAAAATGTACCCTTTAGTCCAGTGGTTCTCAATCTTGACTGCTCATTAGAATCTCCTGGGGAGCTTTAAAAACACAGATGCATGAGTCAATTAAATGCTTATATGTGGGACAAAGGTATTAAAAAATACTACCCGAATGTAGATTAAGAGTAAGGGTAGACAAGGAGAGCTTAACCAATCAGAATGAAATGGTCAGTTTCTCAGGGACATAGGAAATTGCAAGGTTTACTCTAAACCCCCGTGAATGGGGAAGTTGAAGCCCAGGAAGATTCCCAAGTTTATATAAAATCACACAATTTAGATTTCAGGTCTTCTGAAATCTGGGTCATAATATTTTCTAAAATATTATAAACTTGGCCTGAGTTGCACATAAGCTACCCAGAGCAGAAAACAGGGTTTGAGACACCTACGCCTTTAATAGTAATAATACTAAGCAACACAAGAGGCAGCTTGGCAATGAGGTTATCCTCTACGATGCCTGCACTCTGATCACCAACGTATCAAACCTTGGATTTGGCTTAAACCAAGAGCCACAGTCTCTCTTGTCCACCAAGTTTAGGCAGGCAACGGACCTGGAACAAGACAGGACAGGTAGATGGAAGCCAGGATGAAGTGGAGGGTCCGCTTTTTGAATTCAAATATTTAACAGATTTCAGAACAAGCAGAACAAATTGGTGACCCGAATTCCCCCTTGTAATGTGCTGGCTTACATCCCTCAGCTTCAGACTCCACCAGTGTGTAACACTGGATGCTAGACTGTAGGAAGAGCCGGACAGCGTGATATGGTTCAGAGTTTTGTCTCTCATCTGATATTGTTGCATCATCTGTTTTCTAGATCCAAGGAAACCAGAGGCTGGGGAGACTGAGTATTGGGCCAAGCTCTCAAGGCCAGACAGATCTGGGGCCACGTGGCCCTGAGCAGCGAACCCTTGGAGGGTGGGGAAGGGGCTGGGGGAAGAGGGTGGGGGAGGGAATGGGGGAGGGGTGGGGGAGGGGATGGGGGAGGGGTGGGGGAGGGGATGGGGGAGGGGTGGCGGCGGCGGCCCCCCTAGCGGGGGCAGGCCTGGAAGGTCCCAGGTTGGGAGAGTGAGAACCAGGACAGAAGCCTTGGTGGTCCCCACCTCATGCTCTTCTGGGCATTGTCAGAGCCTAAGACCTGGAGTTAGAAGAGACAGCAGTTCAAACCCTTGTGACACACGTCCAAGCTAGGAAGCTGTGAGTTACTTTCTCTTTACTAAGTCTTTTTTTTTTTTTTCACTATAAAAATGAGAATGAGAAAACTAGTTACCTCATAATCGTACTGTGGGAATTCAATAAAGTAATGCATGTTAAATGTTTAGCTCAGTGCCAAGTGAAGTTTTTATGGTTTAACTGCTTTTTTGTTATCGTAGTTGCTGTTTTGCTGTGCAGTATCACTTCCCGTTCTGAAGAATGAACGTTCAGAGTGCCCGATGTTTTCAAGGACCAGATAGTTTTAAACTGGTGTTCTCCTCCTGCAGGGGTAGCCTCTTTGCCATCCGCAAGCCAATGTGCTTGAGTTCATCAACTGAGAGTTTCGTATGTGGCACATTCTAACCTGCACCTTGGTGTCTGGAACTAGGGTATCACAGCTTTGGGGCTGACTGCTGTGTGGCTGTGGAGAAGGCAATGGCACCCCACTCCAGTACTCTTGCCTGGAAAATCCCATGGATGGAGGAGCCTGGTAGGCTGCAGTCCACGGGGTTGCGAAGAGTCAGACACGACTGAGCGACTTCACTTTCACTTTTCACTTTCATGCATTGGAGAAGGAAATGGCAACCCACTCCAGTGTTCTTGCCTGGAGAATCCCAGGGATGGGGGAGCCTGGTGGGCTGCTCTCTATGCGGTCGCACAGAGTCAGACACAACTGAAGCGACTTAGCAGCAGCAGCTGTGTGGCTAAGGCCAGGAATTTGCTATATGGCTTCCCTTCCGTCTCCTATTCAGAAGGGTCAGTGCAGTGGTAAACAGGAGGAAGTCTGTGGTCTGGATGAGAAGGAGAAGTGCACTCATTGGACCAAGGAAAGATGATGGGACCAGCAGAGCGGAAGCTGGGGCAGTGGGCTCCACCCCATCCAGTTCATGCAGCTCCTTGGAGAAGGATGAGGTTGGGGAGGGCGGGTGGAGGAGTTTGGTCTCTGTGGCCACCCACCCAATTCCATGTTAGAATGTAGCCATGAGGGGGGAAAAAAGTGCTTTTAAGAAAAAAAAAGCATCAGAAGCTTGAGAATGTTCAGACCTCCTAGACCCTGGAAACAATGACATCCTTTCCCCATAGCCTGAGCGAGAGGACTTTGGCCTGGAAAACTGGCAAATTTCCTTTCCGTCGCTGTCTCCAGTGTCTTGTCCCGGCCTCATCCCATCTGTCATTGTCCTGCAGACATAAGGAAGGGCATGTATGTGTGGAGTGAGGGGCGGACACGTTTTCCAAGCCTCCAGGGCACCCCAGACCATGTTACAAGAGAATACTCTTAGTGTTTCTAAACTGTATGAGGCTTCCAAGGTCCCTGAGACTTGGACTTGAAAGAAAACCCCGATAGCCCATTTATCGGCTCCCCAAGCACTCCCTGCCCTCGGCCCTCGGCTGGCCTGGCTGCTGTGTTGAGACCATCACACAGCCGCCTGCTTGTCCCCAGTGCCGTCCTTGTTGAGAACCACAAGGTGGCATTGCAGATTCAAGTGAAGCCACAAACCTTCCTGCTCCAGGTGAGGCTCCGGCGCTCCACACCTGGGAGTCAAGAGAACATCTGTCCCCATCTGCTCATTCTCCAGATGGTCACGCTGAGGCTCAGAGACAAGGTGTAACCTGCTTGGAGAGTTACGGCATAGAACAGAAGTCTCCCAAAACTGCTCAGGCAGGGAGATGCTTGACCGAGTGTTAGGTACCAAGATAATGAAATGTGTCCCTTCAGTTTAGTGAAGTGTAAAATACATCCATGTGATTCCTAAATAAATAAATAACTTCCTTGATTCAAGTGGGTACAAGAAATTAGAGCATAAATGCCTCAAGGGCAGGGGTTATACCTACTTCACTTGTCACGTTTAAGATCCTGGAACCAGCATTCAGAGTATTGATTTATGGTCCCTAATACATGTTAGATTCTCTCCTTTTGATAGCTTTTTCATCTTCAGACCAGATTTCTAGAAGTGAATGGGGCAGCATTTGCTTTCCCCTTGATCTCTCATCAATTCAGTTAACACATGGTTACTGAGACCCTCCCAGGTCCTCAGACTGGGCTGTGCACCTGCCGGGAGCCTGGCCTTGGGTTTGGCAGTGAGGAGGTGCCCTGCTCTTGTGGGTTTACTGTTGTCTCATGCCCTGACTTAAAGGGTTTGAACAGGGATGTTTTGAATTCTTCCTTCTTTACCCACCTTTGGTTTCTCCCCAGAATTTGGGGTCCAAGCTTTGTTTCTGATTCTTGGGGAAGCAAGGTAATCTCTGAAGTCCAATGGCAGAGTCTATTCCCCTGGATAAGACCTACAGCATCGCTACTGATATGTTACATGGGGATGCCCCTCATTCTCTCACTCTCTGAGGCACCTTGAGAAGATCATTTTTTCTTTCAGTCTCAGGTTCCCTGTGTCTAAAATTTGCTCAAAGCTGAATATGCTATGCTATAGTTCTAGATCATTTAACACCATGCCTTCATGAAACTTGTTAGCAATTGGAACTTCTCCCCCACTGCTTCTGCTTGGGTTCCTTTTCACCAAAACATTGGCTGTCCAATGAGGGGTCCCTGATGACTGAATCTGGAATGTGTATTCTTTGGAAAGCTCTGAGGTTGGGGCTTGAGGGAAAAAGAAATGCCATCATGCTGTTTTAGAGAAATTCTCTTCCATCAGAGGAAAAAGATCAGTGATTCTCAGGAGGAAAAATGAAAAAACATATCATGTACCCAGAGGAAGCTTTGTTGCTGTTGCGTATTTTAATGCTCATGTAAACCAAAGGATCCTGCTTGGGACCCTGCATGTCTTAGAGTGATGTTCAAGGGGAGACAAGAACTGGTGATGTTCAAGAGTAGATCAGATTTTCTAATCCAAAACTTAATAATCCCTACAGGTAAAAATCTCATAGTGTGAAAACTCACCCAAGTTGGAAAGGGTACTAAATTAAATGGTCCATTTACAGATGTGAGTAAAGCATCCTTCCTTCCTTGGACTACACTCTAGGTTAGGTTTCTCCAGGCTCCAGGGAGTTTTGCTGACTGGGTCCCAATGCCGCCTGCCATCCCCACCCCACCTTCCGCTCTCCAAGTTTAGAGTATTTTCCATTCTCTCACTCGTTCCTCGCATGACATGGTTTCCAGGCACAAATCCATCTAACTCCAGGGTCCCCATGTCCTTTCTGAAGCCTGATGGCCAGCACTGTATGGTCCCCTATGACAGCCCCCATGCAACATATTTTGCCCTTTCCTGTGCTAAGCAGGACAGCAGGGAGACGAGGGAGACCTGGCCTGTGTCTTTGAAGAGTACATCGTACAAAACAAAGGTATCATGTATCTGTAAACACAGAAAACAGAAACAAAAAGCAAGAGGCTTAAAGTAGTTTTCCATGGACGGGACAGAAAATAGCCCATATAACAGACACGGAGTTCTTAGCACATCATTTGTATTGTCAAGTTTCTGGATGTTCTTATTCTGTTCCTAATATTTCATTAAAATGGGTGTCTGCATTTATTGCCAATGAGTGTCACCCATATGAATATTAAAGAGAGCTCTGTTCCCAGAGGAGAGGCTAGTTAAATCCTTCCTTTTGTCTGCCTCCTTTTCTTTCTTGTAAGTCAGGGATGGCTCAGTAGTGGGAGCAGAAAATTTGCTTCTCTTATCCCTTTCTTTTGTATGAATTGACACAGCTGGGACTCAGGCAGGAAATGGTGCTTGCCCTCAGCCCAGGATGGACCAACATGCTGGATTCTTCTTGTAGAGGAACTTACCTTTGCAACAATGCTTGTTTCTTTTTTGTGCTGATTGCACTTGTGAGATGGTCAGACTGAGAAATGCAATGCCCTGGAGACAGGGTGTGAATGCTCCTGCTTCATGATGGGCTATCTTTGGTGGCGGAGTCCTGCTGCAGGCTCTTCAAGGCTTTGGTGGAGGGGAGAATAATTCCTCAGCTAATGCAGAGGCCCTGGGCTTTTCTTGTAACTAGAGCAGAGCCCACTCTTTACTGTAAGTTTGTAGGAGATACTGCCAGTTGCAGGGCAAGGCTATAGGCATCTTCTTGATTCCTCCTTATGACAGTCATGCAAGGCAAGGGGGAATATCAGTTTATACTCGCAGAGACTGAACCTGTGTGCCTGTAGGAGGTAAGTCCCAATCAATGCAGGAAAGACCAGGCAGAGAAGGAGAGGCTGTAGTTAAACTCAGAATTTCTGACCTCAGAGCTTCGATAAGTCTTCATGTCCTATATCTGCCCCGTTGTGCATGACGTTACTATTAGCAAAGCTCTAGTCACATAAACCCAGCTCCTTTATTCCTCATAACCGCCATATGGGGTTGAGATGACTATCCCTGATTTTCTTCCCTTCATGCATAGGAGAAATTGGTCAACTGTATAAAATTGAAGGGTGCAGTACTGTCCCTGCTTCTGTCCCTGGAAAAAACTCCTTCTGTTGGCTGTTACTGTCTCAATAGCTTTCCTTCAAGCAAGTTCTTAATTTAAGAAAATAATCATATTGCTGGTGATGGGGCACAACATAAGTGAGAAAGGGCACTTTATTCATTCTATCAGCTCAACCTGTAGTCACTTGTACATGTAAAAATTACAGATGACAGTTTGTCTGTGAGTCTGACACCCTGAATCATAAACAACCCTCTTGGGTTTTGCTGAAACAGCAGGAACAATGTGTGTCCAATTGCTGGACAGGTAAATAGTTGGGGCTGAGACCATTAGTTATCAGCTTAAGTAACATTCACTCCACTCAGCGGGCAGGGCTCCCAGATTTCCCAGAGAACTTATGAAAGTCTGTGTGTGGATGGCATCAGACCCTGTAATTGGAATAAGCTCTTTGAAAAAATATATGAAAATCACCAAAGCATCTCATCCTATATAGTTTGATGGATTCAATAGCATGATATAATTAGATGGGGCCTTAACCATCATCAAATTCAAACATTCCTAGAAAGGGAAATGAATTGCCTAGGATCCCATAGCAGGTTAGTTGCAAGGCTGGATCTCTTGATTCCTAAGGACGACCCTCTTTGAGTTACTAAGTGGAGATGTATTGAACCCCAACACATTTTGGTGTTAAGGATAAAACAAAATTAACTTGTGGACTGCAGTCCAGCTCAAGAAGAAAGCAGGGCAGTAAATAGAATTACAGTACATCCCACAGAGTCTATAATAATATAGAATGATAATAATAGCTAACCCATTTTAAGTGGAATATCTTGTATGGGCCTCAGTACTTGGAACGATCCCAAAAGTGGGTGTATGCTTATTTTAAAGATGTGGAAGTAATCATCTATACAGACACTGAGTATTTACCCAATATTATGTCCAGTAATATATACTCATAATAAATATATTACAAGTGGAGTAAATCATGGAGTAATATATGTACTCGTGCTTCCCTGGTGGCTCAGAGCTTAAAGCGTCTGCCTCCAATGTGGGAGACCCGGGTTCGATCCCTGGGTTGGGAAGATCCCCTGGAGAAGGAAATGGCAATCCACTCCAGCATTCTTGCCTGGAGAATCCCATGGATGGAGAAGCCTAGTAGGTTACAGTTCACGGGGTCACAAAGAGTCGGACACAACTGAGCGACTTCACCTCACCTTAATATATATATATATATATATATATATATATATATATATGTATAATAAAATTACAAGAATATCAAAAACTTTGGATAACCAGAGAAAGAGAAATAACTATATTGACTTAGGAGAAAGGAGTAAGTGATACCTGAACTGAGTTTTCAAGGAAAGCTAGTACTGAGGCAGGTAAAGAAGGGAAAAGGATACTAGAGACTGTGCATTGGTGTAAAAATTATTTGATGGTGACTGTAATAAGGTTAAGAGGCATACTGCTAAACATTAGAGCAAGGGCTAAAGACAATGAAGTGAGTGATATGATGTAGCCAATATTGGAGACGAAAGGTAATCCTAAAAGTCACTCATTAATTCCATGAAAAGGCAGAAAAGGAAAAAAAAAAGTGAAGAGCACATTAGATTCCAACATGATAGACTTAAACCCAAACATATCAATAGTTACATTAAACATGAATGATTTAAAGATAAAAACACTCCAATAAAAAATCAGAGATCATCCATTATATTAGAACATGTCAGATCCAACCAAAATTGCTGACTGTGAGTCCTTAAAGTAACACTTTAAGTCATTTTTAAAAAACATACAGGCTGAAAAGTAAAAGGTAAAAGTATAAGTAAAAAGTATAGAAATATATACAAACACTGACTATAAGAAAACCAAAATGGCTATGTTAATATTAGTCAAAATAGACATTAGAAAAATGGAAATTCTAGAGATAAAGAGGGATGCTTCACCATGGCAGGCAAGTCAGTTAATCTAGAAGACTTAACAGTCCTAAATGTGCATTCATATAATAATAGAGCTTTAAAGTATACTAGATCAACTGATAAAAGTGGAGAAGCATACAAATCCATGTTGGAGACTATAACATTCCTCTTTTAGTAACTGATAGAACATGTAGACAGAAAATCAGTAAGAGCGTAGAAAACTCAAGCAACACTATTAACAGTCATTCTAATTGGCATTTATAGACCACTCCACCCAACAACAGCAGAAAACACATTCTTTTCATGTGTACATAGATGTTCACCAAGATAAGCCATTTACTGGACAATAAAAAAGCATCAGTACCTTTTAAATGACTGGATGAAAACCAAGGGTAGCATTTAGATCTGTGCTTATCTTTACCATAAACTGATCATATCTGCATTATGTCAGTAGAATTAATAAATTAATATTATTGCAATTCAAGCCTGTTATTCTGTTAACACATTGTGTGACTTTTGGCAAATTTCTCTGTATGTCTAAACCTCGATTTTTCCAAAATTATTTGGTATTAACTAGACAATGTTTTCTTAAATTATTCTCTACTTTTTGTTTATGAATCCAGCCCCTTGCACAATGCCTGTCATGTAGAAGGACATCTCGATAAATATTTGTCCAAAAAGAATGAATAAGTGATTATTCTGATTGAAGAGATGTTTGATGGACTCTGCTTCATTTCATCCTTTACTTTTCTGACATTTAAATATGCCTTCTTTCCAAAATGCAGTAGACGGGATTGGAATTCTTGGTCCTTACATAACTACTTACCCCTTGTTAATTTATTGTGAACTATGATGGAGATGCAATTCAAGCGCAGTTTTCAGTTCATGCTTTAGGAGTCACAGTCTGATGTCTTTAGGTAAATGGCAGTAATATAAATGTTTATTGGACCAGTAAATGTAAGTAATGTTTGTGAAATGACAGGTAACAATAATGGAGCTCTAACATTTAGACTCTTGAGAGTCCGTTGGACTGCAAGGAGATCCAACCAGTCCATTCTGAAGGAGATCAGCCCTGGGTGTTCTTTGGAAGGAATGATGCTAAAGCTGAAACTCCAGTACTTTGACTACCTCATGGGAAGAGCTGACTCATTAGAAAAGACTCTGATGCTGGGAGGGGTTGGGGGCAGGAGGAGAAGGGGACGACAGAGGATGAGATGGCTGGATGGCATCACCGACTCGATGGATGTAAGTTTGAGTGAACTCTGTGAGTTGGTGATGGACAGGGAGGCCGGCTGTGCTGCGATTCATGGGGTCACAAAGAGTCAGACACGACTGAGCGACTGAACTGAACTGAACACTTCAGAGTAACAAATTTTACACCTAACAAATTCATTTGTCCCAAGCTATGTAGTATATCTTACAAAGTCTATTTTGCTATTGAAAGCATGAATTCCATAATAATGGGGAAAGTATCACTAACAGTGTACCAGT
Source organism: Ovis aries (assembly GCF_016772045.2). Classification (NCBI taxonomy): domain Eukaryota; kingdom Metazoa; phylum Chordata; class Mammalia; order Artiodactyla; family Bovidae; genus Ovis; species Ovis aries. Next base: position 7,865,711 of record NC_056055.1, on the reverse strand, counting down.
TGTTTTAGGAATTATAGTAAAATGTTATGACTTTGCAACTATTTTTTTAAACTCAAATGATTATTTTTATTAATAACTGACATTCTTTTTGATAAAACAATGTTGTAATATACATAAATTTTACTATTTAAGCAAAACCTGATACTGTAATATTCTGTCCACCTAAGTAAATTAAAAAATTTAAAGGACAAACTTATATACAGGGTTCACACTATAAAGAGAAATGTAGGTAGGCCTTGGAGAAAGAAGACTGGACCCCTGGACCACCAGTCTGTTTTGAAAAGCTGGTGCAGACCTGAGATAACTTTCTCCCTTAGGTAGACCAACTGGAAAGCCCACTTTACCTGAGTGGATGGCGTGTCAGGCAAGCACAGGGCTTGGTGAGGGAGAGGTCACTGTTTTATGAACTTAGGTTATTTGCAACTGTTTTCGACCTATTCTTGGGGTGAAGAATATTTAACTCAGTATTCTTCAAAGTAAATTCTCCAAAACCATAGTCACATGGGCTGTAAATGTTATAAGGAAAGAAGGAAGGCAAGCACAGCAGTTCTTTTAAAGTTCTGGAAACACTGACTTAAATACTCACAGGATATCAGAGATCTTGAAGTATGTTAACGTGCATTATAAATTTCAAAATGATGAAGAGAGGGGAGCATCTTATAAAGGACTGACTTCCCAAACATTTTACCATGCTTATCAGTGTCCTGTGGCTGCAACAAATTACAAGTGTAGTGGCTCACAGCAATAGGAAATTATTCTCTCACAATTCTGGCATATAAAAGTTTAAAAGCTATGTATCAGCAGAGCCACCTTCCTATGGAACCTGTAGGGGAGAATCCGTCCTCTGCTTCCTCCAGCTTCTGGTGGCTGTTGGTATTCTCTGGTGTGTGGCAACATCACTCCGATCATGCTTTCTGGCCCATTGCTGCCTCCTTTGTCTTTTTTCTCTGTCCCCCTGACTTAAACTCGTATTAAGGATATTGTCACTTTATTTAGGGCCCACCTAGATAACCCAGGATAAGCTACTCTTTTGTCAAACCTTAACTTGCTGTTCAGTTGCTGAGACATGTCCGACTCTTTCATGACCCCGTGGACTGAAGCACACCAGGCTTCCTGTCCTCCTCTATCTTCTGGAGTTTGGGCAAATTCATGCCCATTGAGTCAGTGATGTTATCTAAACATCTCATCCTCTGTCACCTGCTTCTCCTTTTGCCTTCAATCTTTCCCAGCATCAGAGGTTTTTCCAGTGAGTTAGCTCTTCACATCAGGTGGCCAAAGTATTGGAGCTTCAGTATCAGTCCTTCCAATGAGTATTCAGTGTTGACATCCTTTAGGATTAACTGGTTTGATCTCCTTGCTATCAAGGGACACTCAGGAGTCTTCTCCAATGCCAATGGAAAATATTAATTCTTTGATGCTCAGCCTTCTTTATGGTCCCACTCCCACATCTGAGTTACATCTTTTGGGATATATTATAGTATTCATTTTTCTACCTCATAAGGTAATATTCACAGGTTCCAAGGGTTAGGAAGTAAGCATATCCTTTTCAGGGCCACCTTTCAGCCTAGTACACCGTGGAACCGTTTCAAGGAATTATCTTCTGTTCATATATCGCTCAACAAATATTTTGAGCTGCTACCATATGTCAGGAACTATTGTAGGTATCACAGATGTATCAACAAATAAAATTTTAGTAGAATAAATTTTAGAGCACTCTGTGAGGTTAAGAAACATGATTTGAAAATGCTAAAGATTCCTCCAAGCATGTGAAGTGTTACATAAATAATGTAATATATCTTTTCTTTCATTTAGACATTTAGCTAATATTATTGGAATTTCTTATATTTATCAGGCACTGGTATATAGTAGAAGTGGGTGAATACCTTCATGAAGCTTGATGCTACTTGGAAATATAGACATATGCATAAAAGTCATACCCAGAGTAAAAAGAAAATCTATTAGGATCAAAAGCAAGAAAATAAATTCTTTTTTAAAAATTGAGATATCAAGTGGGCAAAATAAAAGAATTGAAATAGAATTCTCAAGATGAGTGAATGGCAGAATGGATAATTAGAGGTGTTGAGCATCTTTTCATATGTTTGTTGGTCATCTGTATGTCTTCCCTGGAGAAATGTTTATTTAGGTCTTCTGCCCACTTTTTCGTTTTTCTTTTTTTTTTTTTAATTGAAGGATAATTGCTTTACAGAATTTTGTTGTTTTCTGTCAAACCTCAACCTGCATCAGCCATAAGTATACATATATCCCCTCCCTTTTGAACTTCTCTCCCATCTCCCTCCCCATTCCACCCCTCTAGGTTGATACAGAGCCCCTGTTTGAGTTTCTTGAGCCACACAGCATATTCCCGTTGGCTGTCTATTTTACATATGGTAATATAAGTTTCCATGTTTCTCTTTTCCTACATCTCACCCTCTCCTCCCCTCTGTCCACGTCCAAAAGTCTATTCTCTATGTCTGTTTCTCCATTGCTGCCCTGTAAATAAATTCTTCAGTACCACTTTTCTAGATTCCGCATATATGCATTCAGTTCAGTTCAGTCGCTCAGTCGTGTCCTACTCTTTGTGACCCCAAGAACCGCAGCATGCCAGGCCTCCCTGTCCATCACCAACTCCTGGTGTTTACCCAAACTCAGGTCCATTGAGTTGGTGATGCCATCCAACCATCTCATCCTCTGTTGGCCCCTTCTCCCCCTGCCCTCAATATTTCCCAGCATCAGGGTCTTTTCAAATGAGTCAGCTCTTCGCATCAGGTGGCCAAAGTATTGGAGTTTCAGCTTCAACATTAGTCCTTCCAATGAATACCCAGGACTGATCTCCTTTAGGATGGACTGGTTGGATCTCCTTGCAGACCAAGGGACTCTTAAGAATCTTCTCTAACATTACAGTTCAAAAGCATCAATTCTTCAGTTCTCAGGTTTCCTTATAGTCCAACTCTCACATCCTTACATGACTAGTGGAAAAACCATAGCCTTGACTAGTTGGACCTTTGTTAACAAAGTAATATGATATTTATCTTTCTCTTTCTGACTTACTTCATTCCTTATAATAGGTTCTAGGTTCATCCACCTCATTCGAAATGTGACTCAAATGTGTTCCTTTTTATGGCGAGTAATATTTCATTGTGTATATATGCCACAACTTCTTTATCCATTCATCTGTCAATGGACATCTAGGTTGCATCCATGTTCTATAAATAGTGCTGTTCTGTAAATAGTGCTATAATGAACAATGGGATACACGTGTCTTTTTAAATTTTGGTTTCCTCAGGATATATGCCTAGAAGTGGGATTGTTGGGTCATATGGTGGTTTTATTCCTTGCTTTATAAGGAACCTCCATAACGTCTTCCATAGTGGCTGTATCAGTTGACATTCCCACCAACAGTGCAAGAACATTCCTTTTTCTCCACATCCTCTCCAATATTTATTGTTTGTAGACTTTTTGCTGATGGCCATTCTGACCACTGTGAGGTGATATCTTATTGTAGTTTTCATCTGCATGTCTCTAATAATGAGAGATGTTGAGCATCTTTCCATGTGTTTGTTAGCCATCTGTATGTCTTCTTTGGAAAAATATCTGTTTAGTTCTTTTTCCCACTTTTTGATTGGGTTGTTTGCTTTCCTGGCATTGAGGTATATGAGGTACTTGTATATTTTGGAAATTAATCCTTTGTCATTTGTTTCATTTGATACTATTTTCTCTTGTTCTGAGGGTTGTCTTTTCATTTTGCTTATAGTTTCATTTGTGGTGCAAAAGCTTTTGAGTTTAATCAGGTCCCACTTGTTTGCTTTTGTTTTTATTTCTCTAGGAGGTGCACCCCACTCCAGTACTCCAGTACTCCAGTACTTCTGCCTGGAAAATCCCATGGACGGAGGAGCCTGGTAGGCTGCAGTCCATGGGGTCGCTGAGGTCGGACATGACTGAGCGACTTCACTTTCACTTTTCCCTTTCATGCATTGGAGAAGGAAATGGCAGCCCACTCCAGTGTTCTTGCCTGGAGAATCCCTGGGATCAGGGAGCCTGGTGGGCTGCCATCTATGGGGTCACACAGAGTCGGACATGACTGAAGTGACTAAGCAGCAACACCAGCAGGAGGAGGTGGGTCACAGAGGATCTTGCTTTGATTTATGTCATCAAGTGTTCTGCCTATGTTTTTATACTTTCTGGTCTTACATTTAGGTCTTTAATCCATTTGAGTTTATATTTGTGTATGGTGTTAGAAAGTGTTCTAATTTCATTCTTTTACATGTAGCTACCTAGTCTACCCAACACCATTTATTGAAGAGGCTGTCTTTGCCCCATTGTATATTCTTGGCTCCTTTGTCAAATATAAAGTACTCATAGGTGCATGGGTTTATTTCTGGGCTTTCTATGTTGCTCCATTGGTCTATGTTTCTGTTTCTGTGCCAGTAGCATACTGTCTTGATGACTGTAGCTTTATAGCTACAGTAGCTTTATATTCAGATTTATAGTATAATCTGAATCAGGAAGGTTGATTCCTCCAGCTCAATTCTTCCTTCTCAAGACTGCTTTGGCTATTTGGGGTCTTCTGTGTTTCCATATGAATTGTGAAATTTTTTGTTCTAGTTCTGTGAAAAATGTCATTGGTAATTTGATAGGGATCACATTGAATCTGTAGATTGCATTGGGTGGTATAGTCATTTTTACAATATTTATTCTTCCTATCCCGGAACATGGAATATCTCTCCATCTGTTTATGTTGTCTTTAGTTTCTTTCATTAGTGTCTTATAATTTTCTATGTACAGTTCTTTTGTCTCCTTAGGTGAGTTTATTCCTAGATATTTAATTCTTTTTGTTGCAATGGTGAATCAGATTGATTTTTTAATTTCTCTTGCTGATTTTTCATTGTTAGTATATAGAAATGCAAGTGGTTTTTGTGTTTTGACTTTGGATCCTGCAACTTTGCTGCTGCTGCTGCTAAGTCACATCAGTCATGTCCAACTCTGTGTGACCCCATAGACGGCAGCCCACCAGGCTTCTCTGTCCCTGAGATTCTCCAGGCAAGAACACTGAAGTGGGTTGCCATTTCCTTCTCCAATGCATGAAAGTGAAAAGTGAAAGTGAAGTCACTCAGTTGTGTCCGACTCTTAGCGACCCCATGGACTGTAGCCTACCAGGCTCCTCCATCCATGGGATTTCCCAGGCAAGAGTACTGGAGTGGGGTGCTATTGCCTTCTCCAGCAACTTTGCTAAATTCACTGATTAGATCTAGTAATTTTCTAATATTATCTTTAGGGTTTTCTATGTACAGTATCATGTCATCTGCAAACAGTGAGATCTTTACTTTTTCTTTTCTGATCTGGATTCCTTTTATTTCTTTTCTTCTCTGATTGCTATAGCTAGGACTTCCAGAATTACGTTAAATAATAGGGGGGAAAGTGGACACCTTTGTCTTGTTTCCTGAGCTTAAGGGATATGCTTTCAGTTTTGTTATTTGGGAGATTTTTGATCACAGCTTCAATTTCAGTGCTTTCAATTGAGTTGTTCATAATTTCTATTTCTTCCTGGTTCAGTCTTGAAAGATTGAATTTTTCTAAGAATCTGTCGATTTTATTGCCATAGAGTTGTTCATAATAGTCTCTTATAATCCTTTGTATTTCTGCATCGTCTGTTATAACCTCTCCTTTTTCATTTCTAATTTTGGTGATTTGATTCTTCTCATTTTTTTTTTTTTTGGATGAGTCTGGCTAAAGGCTTGTCAATTATGTTTATCTTCTCAAAGAACAAGCTTTCAGTTTTATTAATCTTCACTATTATTGCTTTCATTTCTTTTCCACTTATTTCTGCTCATATCTTTATGATTTCTTTCCTTCTACTAATTTTTTTTGGGGGGGTAGAGTTGTTCTTCTTTTTCCAGTTGTTAGGTGTAAAGTTACATTGCCTATTCAATGTTTTTCTTGTTTCTTGAGGTAGGATTGTATTGATATAAACTTCCCACTTAGAACTGCTTTCACTGCATCCCATGGGTTTTGAGTGTTTTCATTGTCATTTTTTTAAAAAGTTTCCCTTTTGATTTCTTCAGTAACCTGTTGGTTATTTAGAAACGTGTTGTTTAATCTCCATGCGTTTGTGTTTCTTACAGTTTTTTTTCTGTAATTGAGATATAGTCTCATAGTGTTGTGGTCTGAGAAGATGCATGATACTATTTCAATTTTCTTACGTTTACTGAGGTTTGATTTGTGACCCAAGATATGCTCCATCCTGGAGAATGTTCCATGTGCACTTGAGAAGAAGGTGTATTCTTCTGCATTTATATGGAATATCCTGACGATATCAATGAGATCCATCTCATCTAATGGATCATTTAAGACTTATGTTTCCTTTTACATTTTCTGTATTGATGATCTGTCCATTGGTGTGAGTGGGGTATTAAGGTCTCCTATTATTTATTGTGTTACTGTCAATTTCTCCTTTTATGTCTGTTAGTGTTTGTCTTATGCATTGAGGTGCTCCTATGTTGGGTGCATCAGTTCAGTTCAGTTCAGTCGCTCAGTCATGTCCGACTCTTTGCAACCCCATGAATCGCGGCACGCCAGGCCTCCCTGTCCATCACCAACTCCTGGAGTTCACTCAGAGTTGCGTCCATTGAGTCCGTGATGCCATCCAGCCATCTCATCCTCAGTCGTCCCCTTCTCCTGCCCCCAATCCCTCCCAGCATCAAAGTCTTTTCCAATGAGTCAACTCTTTGCATGAGGTGGCCAAAGTACTGGAGTTTCAGCTTTAGCATCATTCCTTCCAAAGAAATCCCAGGGTTAATCTCCTTCAGAATGGACTGGTTGGATCTCCTTGTAGTCCAAGGGACTCTCAAGAGTCTTCTCCAACACCACAGTTCAAAAGCATCAATTCTTCAGCACTCAGCCTTCTTCACAGTCCAACTCTCACATCCATACATGACCACTGGAAAAACCATAGCCTTGACTAGACAGACCTTAGTCGGCAAAGTAATGTCTCTGCTTTTGAATATACTATCTAGGTTGGTCATAACTTTCCTTCCAAGGAGTAAGCGTCTTTTAATTTCATGGCTGCAGTCACCATCTGTAGTGATTTTGGAGCCCCCCAAAATAAAGTCTGACACTGTTTCCCCATCATAGATATATACAATTGTTATGTCTTCCTCTTGGATTGATCCCTTGATCATTATGTAGTGTCCTTCCTTATCTCTTGTAATCTTCTTTATGTTAAGGTCTATTTTGCCTGGTATGAGGATTGCTACTCCAGCTTTCTTTTGCTTCCCATTTGCTTGGGATATATTTTTTCCACCCTCTCACTTTCAGTCTCTATGTGTCTTTAGGTCTGAAGTGGGTTTCTTGTAGACAAAATATATATGGGTCTTGCTTTTGTATCCATTCAGCCAGTCTGTGTCTTTTGGCTGGAGCATTTAATCCATTTACATTTAAAGTAATTATTGATATATATATGTTCCTATTGCCATTTTCTTAATTGTTTGGGGTTGATTTTGTAGCTCTTTTTCATTCCCTCATATTTCTTGACTATATAAGTCCCTTTAACATTTGTTGTAAAGCTGGTTTGGTGGTACTGAATTCTCTTAACTTTTGCTTGTCTGAAAAGCTTTTTATTTCTCCATCAATTTTGAATGAGATCCTTGCCAGGTACAGTAATCTTGGTTGTAATTTTTTCACTGTCAGTACTTTAAATATATCCTGCCATTCCCTTCTGGCCTGCAGAGTTTCTGCTGAAAGATCAGCTGTCAAGTGTATGGAGTTTCCTTTGTATATTATTTGTTGTTTTTAATTTGCTGCTTTTAATATTCTTTCTTTGTTTTAGTCTTTGTTAGTCTGATTAGTATGTGTCCTGGTGTCTTTAGTCTTGGGTTTATCCTATATGGGATTCTTTGTGTCTCTTGGACTTGATTGACTATTTCCTTTTCCATGTTGGGTAAATTTTCAATTATAATCTCTTCAAAAATTTTCTCATACCCTTTCTTTCTTTCTTCTTCTTCTGGGACCCCTTAATTCAAATACTGATGCATTCGATACTGTCCCAGAGGCCTCTGAGACTGTCCTCAGCTATTTTCATTCTTTTTACTTTATTCTGTCCTTCAGAAGTTATTTCCACCATTTTATCTTCCAGCTCATTGATTCATTCTTCTGCTTCAGATATTCTGCTATTGATTCCTTCCAGAATATTTTTAATTTCAGTAATTGTGTTGTTTTTCTCTGTATGTTTATTCTTTAATTCTTCTAGGTCTGTGTTCATTGATTCTTGCATTTTCTCCATTTTGTTTTCAAGGTTTTTGTTCATCTTTACTGTCATTATTCTGAATTCTTTTTCAGGTAGTTTGCCTATTTCCTCTTCATTTATTTGGACTTCTGTGTTTCTATTTGTTCCTTCATTTGTGTAGTATTTCTCTGCCTTTTCATTATATATATTTTTAACTTATTGTGTTTGAAGTCTCCTTTGTCCATGTTTCCAAGTTGAATTCTTTCTTCCTTTTGGTTTTTGCCCTCCTAAGGTTGGTCCAGTGGTTTATGTAAGCTTTGTATAGGGTGAGATTTGTGCTGAGTTTTTGTGTGTTTGTTTGTTTTTCCTTTGATGGGCAAGGCTGAGCTAGGTGGTAATCCTGCCTGCTGATGATTGGTTTGTATTTTTGTTTTGTTTGTTATTCAGATGAGGCATCCTGCACAACCACCAGTAGGCATTCTATTGGTGGTTGGGTGCTGCTGGGACTTGTATTCAAGTGGTTTCTTTTGTGTGAGTTCTCACTATTTGATACTCCCTAGGCAGAAGAGCCTGGTAGGCTGCAGTCCATGGGGTCACTAAGAGCTGGCACGACTGAGCGACTTCACTTTCACTTTTCATTTTCATGCATTGGAGAAGGAAATGGCAACCCACTCCAGTGTTCTTGCCTTGAGAATCCCAGGGACGGGGGAGCATTGTGGGTTGCCATCTATGGGGTTGCACAGGGTTGGACATGACTGAAGCGACTTAGCAGCAGCAGCCCACAGCAGCAGGATTAGTTCTTGGAGAAGGAAATGGCAACCCACTCCAGCGTTCTTGCCTAGAGAATCCCAGGGGCAGGGGAGTTTTGTGGGCTGCCGTCTACGGGGTCACACAGAGCTGGCCACAACTGAAGTGATGCAGCAGCAGCAGCAGCAGCAGCAGCAGCAGCAGCAGCAGCAGCAGCAGCAGCAGCAGCAGCAGCAGCGTTAGTTCTCTGGGGGTCTAGGGTCTTGGAGTCAGGGCTCCCACTCCAAAGGCTCAGGGGCTTGATCTCTGGTCAGGAACAAAGATTCCACAAGTGGTCTGTTATGGCATTAAGTGAGATTAAAACAAATACCCCAAAATAAGAAACCAAAGATGAACCCCAGACAAATGGCAGTTACAAAATCAGGCAAATAATAATTAAAATAATGGAATATACACATATACATATACACACATAAGCAATGTCAAAACAGTCCAACTAAAATAAAGTACAGTAGACTGACCTAGCAAACAAAGGCAATCAAAAATTATATTTACCAGTTAAGAACAAAACTAACTAAAGCACAAATCAGAAAACAAAACTAAAGCAAGATGCCAATTGGAGAATAAAGCAATGAAAACAAAACTGACAAATATGTTGAAGAAAGGAAAGGAAGAAAGAATTAGATATGCAGAGTTAAATAGAGGTAGATGAAGAAGATTTATTCCCATAAAGATTAACTGCAAGGGGAAAATAACAGTAGGAAAGGCAAACAAAGAAATAAATATGGAAAGAAGATAATAGGCTTAAAGTTTAAAAATTAAAATTAAAAAAAGAGAGAGAAAAGAAAAAAAAAGGAAGAAGAAAGAAAAAAAAAAAAAGGAAAACTCCACAGAACTGCAAAAGCCCAATGAACAGCCAGAGGTTTAAAACAACAATAAAAAGTGTGACTGAATATACGCATATACATATATACTCATGAGCAAAATCAAAACAGTCCAACAAAAATAAAGTAAAATAGATGGACCCAGCAAAACAAGGAAACCAAAAATTATATCTACCAGAACAAAACTAACTAAGGCACAAACTAGAAAACAAAACTAAAGTAAGGTGCCAGTTGGGGAATAAAGCAATTAAAATAAAACTAAGAAAATGTTGAGAGGAAAGGAAAGAAAGAAAAGAAAGAATAGATATGCAAAGTTAAACAGAAGTAGATGAAGATTTATATACATTAAAGGTTAATTGCAAGGGGAAAAGAACAGTAGGAAAAGTAAACAAAGGAATAAATGTATAAAAAATAATAGATTTAAAAATTTTAAAAAGAGAGACAGAAAAGGAAAACTCCACAGAACTGTAAAAGACCAACATAGAGATGCAGGTTTATAATGAAAATAAAAAGTGTTACTGAATATAGACATACACTTATAAGCAAAATCAAATAGCCCAACAAAAATAAAGTACAATAGATTGACCTGGCAAACAAAGGAAACCAAAAATTATATTTACTAATTAAGAACAAAACTAACTAAAGCACAAACTGAAAAACAAAACTAAAGCAAGGCGCCAACTGGGGAATGAAGCAACGAAAATTAAACTAACAAATATGTTGAGAGGAAAGGAAAGAAAGAAAAGAAAGAATAGATATGCAAAGTTAAATGGAAGTAGATAAAGAAGATTTATGTACATTAAAGATTAAGTGCAAGGGGAAAAGAACAGTAGGAAAAGCAAGCAAGGGAATAAATGTAGAAAAAATAATAATAAGTTTAAAAATTAAAATTTGAAAATAAAGAGAAAAGGGGTGAAAAAAAAAAAAGAGGAAAACTGCAAAGGCCCAACGTAGAACCAGAGGTTTATAACAACAATTAAAAATGTGATTGAGAAAAGAAAAAAAAAGCTTAAAAGTTTTTTTTTTTAATTTTTACTTTATTTTACTTTACAATACTGTATTGGTTTTGCCACACATCAACATGAATCCACCACAGGTGTATGTGAGTTCCCAAACATGAACCCCCCTCCCACCTCCCACCCCATATCATCTCTCTGGATCATCCCGGTGCACCAGCCCCAAGCATCCTGTATCCTGCATCAGACATAGACTGGCGATTCATTTCTTACATGATATTATACATGTTTCAATGCCATTCTCCCAAATCATCCCACCCTCTCCCTCTCCCTCAGAGTCCAAAAGTCCACTCTACACATCTGTGTCTCTTTTGCTGTCTCACATACAGGGTCATCATTACCATCTTTCTAAATTCCATATATATGTGTTAGTAGACTGTATTGGTGTTTTTCTTTCTGGCTTACTTCACTCTGTATAATCAGCTCCAGTTTCATCCATCTCATCAGAACTGATTCAAATGTATTCTTTTTAATGGCTGAGTAATACTCCATTGTGTATATGTACCACAGCTTTCTTATCTGTTCATCTGCTGATGGACATCTAGGTTGTTTCCATGTCCTGTCTATTATAAACAGTGCTGCGATGAACATTGGGGTACATGTGTCTCTTTTATGACCCAGTAATCCCACTTCTGGGCATACACACCGAGAAAGCTTAACAGTTTAATTTGATTTCATACTACTAATAGAATTGATAACTACAACAGAAGAGGGGAAAAAGGAAGCGTGTCCAAAAGAATCTGCAGAACAAGTCAAAACGTATGAATAATAAATGTGTTTTCTTGAGTCACTGCTGTGAATGTCCTTTCCCTCGCTGGGAGTCACAACCCACCTCACTCCCTAGGAGGCCCTCCAACACTGTGCTGGTCTCTGGACCTGCTGTGGGGACAGCTTAGATTCTAATCTGGTCCTACTCCTTTGTCTTGCTTGCCTCCAATGTCCGCAGCTATCGGAACTAGTGAGTTTTCTTTTGTGGGAGCTCTCAATGTCCTTTTATATATTCCATAGACACAGAGTCTGGCTAGTTGATCATGTGGATTTAATCTGCAGCTTGTACAGCTGGTGGGAAGGTTTTGAGTTTTCTTCCTTAACCACACTGCCTCTGGGTTTCAACTGTGGTTTTATTTCTACGGCTGCATGCGGGTCGTCCCCTGGGGATTGCTCCTGAGGCTGCCCTGACAGACTAGGGTTTGCCCCTTTGAGGGCCAGGCATGGAGGTAGTGCAGCTGCTTGGATCACAGGGGTTCTGGCAGCACCAGATACTCAGAGGAGTTGGAGGCTAGGGCAGCAGGAAACATAGTGCTCTAGGAGGGTATGGAACCAGTATTGGCCAGGACGCTCCAGTATTCTTGCCTGGAGAATCCCCCTGACAGAGAAACCTGGCAGCCCACAGTCTATAGGGCCACAGAGAGTTGGACAAGACCGAAGTGGCTCTGCATGAATAGACGCAAGATTTTTTTTGCCTGTGGCAGCTCTGCACCCATGAGAGTCGAGAGTGAAGGTGGCACCGCTGCTGGGCTTTTGGGGACCCTAGCGGTGCAAAATGTTCAAGGACACAGACTGCCTCCAACCCAGGAGTTATGACCCTATCAGAGTCTTTTTTCAAACCTCTTGTAGCTGGCGATCAGGCCTCTTTGGCTAGATTTTCTCCATAGAGAAAACTCTAGCTCTGCCCGTTCAGGCACTTACAGGGCTCCCTTGCCTGGGGTCCTTCTTTGTTACTTGGCGAGTCAGGCGCATAGAAGGGCTCCCCTGACTGGGGTCCTACTCTGTAGATGGGCCCACCAGGCACTTAAAGGGGTACCCTGGGTGGGGTCCCACTCTATATTCAGTGTGTCAGGCATTTGATGGGCCAGCCTCTCTGCTGTTCAGCTGCCAATGCTAGTAGATGGAGAGAGAGAGGCTACGGTGATGACTCCACCCCCTACGCATGACTCAGCAGTATTGCCTGGCTTCTATGACTGCCCAGCTCTCCTCCACAGGCATTTCCTACAGGCATTTCCCACCACAATCTCCTCCCTCACATCCCCATGATCCATCTCTCTGCAGTCAACAGCAGCCCTCACCCTGGGATTGCTCCACAGTCCCTAAACTCCAGCTCCCAGCCATTGTGCCTTTCCAGGGACCTGCGTCCCTGTCCAGGGTATGTATGGCTGTGGCAAGGACTGTGTGATTCTCATTCCATTTAGGCTGCCACAGATCAGTTGTTTCACTCTCAGCCTTAAATGTTTCTCCTCTGACTCAGTTGCCTCAGTGTGGGGATCAGACCCCTACTTCAGTTCCCCCACCTGCTGAGGGCGTGTCCAGTCCTACTAAGACACCTGTTTTTCCCCTTAGTTCCTTCATCCTACTGAATTTTGCATGGTTCTGTATATTTTCTGCTGGTCAGATACTCCTTTCTGCTCTCAGCTGGTGTTCTGCTTGTACTTCTGTGTCTGAAGGTGTATTCCTGATGTATCTGTGGAGAGAGATGTACTCCACATCCACCTACTCCTCCGCCACCTTGTTCTCTTTCCACATTTTGATTATTTTAAAAATATTGAACTGTATAAACTGTTTATATATTTTTGGAAATTAACCCCTTTATGTTCACATCATTTGCAAATATTTTTCACATGCCATAGATTATCTTTTCATTTTCTTTATGGTTTCCTTTGCTGTGTAAAAGCTTTTAAGTTTAATTATGTCTCATTTGTTTATTTTTGTTTTTGTTTCCATTCCACTAGGAAACAGATCCAGTAAAATATTGTTATGATTTATGCTAAAGAGTGTCCTGCCAATGTTCTCTTCTAAGAGTTTTAAGGTGTCAAATCTTATAGTTATGTCTTTAAGTCTTGAGTTTATTTTTGCGTTTGGCATAAGGGTGTGTTCTAACCTCATTGATTTACATGTGGCTGTCCCAGCTTTCCCAACACCACTTGCTGAAGAGACTATCATTTCTCCATTGTATATACTTTCCTTGTTTGCTTAAGAGTAATCGACCATAGATGTGTGGGCTTATTTCTGGGCTCTCGCTTTTGTTCCGTTGATGTATATGTTTGTTTTTGTGCCAATACCATGCTGTTTTGATTACTGTAACTTAATAGTATGGTCTGAAGTCTGGGATGCTTACTCTTCCTGCTTTGTTCTTTTTCCTCAGAATTGCTTTGGTAACTCTGGGTCTTCTGTGATTCCTATAAATTTCAGAACTATTTGTTCTGTTCTGTGAAAACAAATAATCCAGTTTTTAAGGAAGCATTTTATATAGAAAATTCTGAGTGCTAAATAATGTAGATAAAGAAATCAATACAAAGGAGAAGCAAAGAAATAAATAACTCATCATAGTAAAGCACAAGCAAAAACTTCAGAAGAGAGAATTATGTGCATTTCTAGATTAAAAATATATGACTTACAATTAATAGGAAATCAGGTTGAAATCAACATTCTTTATATAGTAGTAGATTCAAGAGGAGAGTGGAGAAGTATTTAGCAGTGTTTTATAAAAAGCGTACGTATATCAAATTCAAATGCAGAAATTAAATAAACAGTCTTAGGTATACAAAGCTTGGAAATTGTAATGCAAAAATAATGTCTTTGAATATACTTTTATAGAATGTATTACAACAAGTAGATAATTATCTGGAGAAGAATTGGGAAACAATATTAATTACTTTAGCAAAAGTTTTTATCTTAATGATATGTCTCTCACAAATAAAAATAGAAGAAAAGGGAAATATATAGGAATTCAGACTAAAACTCAACATGATATAGTGAGGGAGTAGAGAGGGCAAGTTCAAGAAAGAAATGAATGGGTTAAAGTGTTTGTCTTGATCAGAGGAAGATATATACATTGAAATTTTAAGCATTGATGACAAAAAGAAAACAATTATAAATCTTAATAAATTGATTCTAACTATCTGAAAAAATTTCAATAAAATATGTAACTTTCAAAAACAGCAAGATGAAATTTATTCTGGCCATTGGATAGTTTGAAAGGAGAAATGCAAAGGAAAAAAAATGCATGGCAAATATAAAGTACAAAATAAAGTTGCAACATAAATGGCATTGTATCAGTAAAATGATGATACATTAAACGTGTATGGTTTAAATTCATAGCTTAAAAGTCAGAGATTTTTCTGATTGCATTTCTTATGCCAAGATTCAAGATTTTTTATCTTTCAGAGAAAATTTTTTAACAAATGGATGTAAAGAGTGTGCACAAAGATAGAGAAAGAAGTATATGAGGAAGACGTGTACCACAGGAGGCTGAGGTAGCAGTTTCATAATAGATAAAGATAATCTGAGATAAAAGTGGGCATAAGAATTTAATAAAAGCATACTTGAAAGAACAATATATCCAACAGCTACAATGTTTATAAAGATAAATGCACCTAAGATAGACTCAAGATTAATAAAGCAACACTAGCAGTACTCTTGCCTGGGAAATCCCATGGGTGGAGGAGCCTGGTAGGCTGCAGTCCATGGGGTCGCTAAGAGTCGGACACGACTGAGCGACTTCACTTTCACTTTTCACTTTCATGCATTGGAGAAGGAAATGGCAACCCACTCCAGTGTTCTTGCCTGGAGAATCCCAGGGACGGGGTAGCCTGGTGGGCTACCGTCTATGGGGTCGCACAGAGTCGAACATGACTGAAGTGACTTGGCAGCAGCAGCAGCAGCAGCAGCAGCAGCAGCAGCAGCAGCAGCAGCAGCAGCAGCAGCAGCAGCAGAACTATAGGGAGAAATAAATGTGGGGCTACTTTGTAGGTTGAGATTTGTTCACATTCCTCTATTAGATTAAGTAGACTTTAAAAATAGTTTTAAGTTGTTAAAAATATGCTTAATATGTATAAACTGTATGTGTAGATTCTATAGCCAACAAAAAGCATGCATTTTTTTTTCCACGTGTAACAGTATCAAAAATTGTGCTGTGCTATGCTAAGTCACTGCAGTCATGCCCGACTCTGTGACCCTATGGATTATAGCTCATCAGGCTGCTCTGTCCATGGAATTCTCTAGGCAAGAATCCTGGAGTGGGTTGCCATGCCCTTCTCCAGAAGTCAATTGACATATTTATTCATAAAATGTCTGCGGTTGTGGGGAAGTAGAACTAACTTAGATGTCAATTACCAGCAGATTGGATAAATTAAAAAGGAGAGGGTACTCATGATGGAGTAGAGTTAATCAGAAGAAATAAGTTAGATGCCCTTGGAGGAATGAGGTTAGCTATTGAAAGCATAGTATTTATTGAATAAATTAAGAAATACAATACAATAAAATAAGCAGGAAATTCATAATTTTATTTCTGTAAGTGAAAATTGCATACATATAAAATATTTTTCAAGATTGACTCTCTATCTAAGGAAACATCAAATACACTATTTTGTGTGTTTTGGGGAAGAAAGGGAAGAGGAAGGAGAGAAAATAAGTAGAACATAAAATATAAGGTAAAAGAAAGCAAGTGTGGAAAAGAATCAATTATAATTACGATGAAATAAAAAGTGATATTGACTCAATTATATGCCTTATCTGAGGTTGAAAAAAAGCAACACAACACAGGCAAACAAAAAAATCTGAATATAAATTTATATAAGGAGTATGTAAAGAGGAAAAATACACAGATTAAAAGTTAGGAAGAAATAGACCAATAGAGTTATAATATTGTATGTGTATGGCAGGGATGGCTGTGTACGCATGCTTCCAGTTGGTGATATATAGATGTAATATCTTAATTTTTCCTTTATTTTTCACATTTTTTCCATTAAGCCTTTGTTCCTTATATAATCAGGAACAAGAGAAAAAAAAAAGACAAAAAAGAAAAATCTGTGCCTAAGGAACCATAGTCCATTTTGACATGTTGGTTTTTAATGTCATAACATATGAAAGAAACACAAAATGAATTAGAAGAGATCAAACAGACAAAGAAAATAGCTGATGAAATTATTGAACCAAATACTTAAGTCAAAACAAAGTCATAAATTGTTGACATGCATATTCCCCAGTCCTGAAACCAGTGCACAAGCAAACCTGACTACCTCTAAGAGCGAGTTTTTGCTGTGCCATTAGCTTCATCTGTAGCATATATCAAGAAAAACATTTCCCCCACCCTCTTTAGTTTAAGATTTAAGTAAGGAGCCCTTGGTTCTCTCCTGAAGGGGCCTCATCACTGAGGCTAAAGTTTAAAAAGAGTATCATTACTAAGCCTTCAAAAATGGTTGTGCCAGTGATGACATGGAAAAAAACAAAACATGTGGTACTTTCTAAAGAAATAATACTTTGGAAAGAATAATTCCCTGAAGTCAAGTCTCAGCTATTTTTAACTTGCATGAACTATTTAAAAAAAAAATCAGACTTTTGAACCTAAATCAGGATATCCAATTGATACTCTTGCAATTATGCTGCCTTGGGTCACAAAAAGAAAAGCCGTAGCCATCTTGGAATTCTAAGAAATTCACAAGTTTAGAGCACTTCATCCGTAGAGACGTTGACAGGCCTTTTTAAATCATGATGAAAGCAGTCTCATCCCAGTTGTTGTTATGGTATCCTTTAGTACAGATAGAATCCACTAGGACTTTTCTGGGCTGTAAACACTAAGGAATAGTTTCCAGTCATAGTACTTACTTTGTCTCAACAACATGGGTATCACATTTTATGCTCCTTGAAAAACTCTTTACATTTTTCGTCTTTCTTAAACAATTATCCTCTTACTCCTCTTATCCACCTCCGTCTCCCCTTCCTCCTTCTTCCTCTTTTCAAAGAAAACTACCATCAGGGCCAGCACCACTACTGATGTCACTATTTTCATTATTTTAGTGGATAATGTTGAATGTCATCTATTGCCCGTATTGGTTATATCATTTTCATAGACATAGCTAAGGACTTACATGCATCCTGCCCCAAGAGCCTCCCAAGAGCCTCCCAAGACCCACCTAAGATAGATGGGTTTTGAATTTCATATTCAGTATAAATTTCATATGAGGTATGCAATGCTAAATTCTTTACTTACGTAATTCCATAAAATATTAAGAACACCCCATGTGTTACATCTAATTAGACCATGATACAGATGAGATAACTGAGCTTAGAGAATATAAATACATTTCACCTGTTCAAAGAGTTACACAAAGATGCACTCAGGAAGTGAGACAGAATTTGTGCCATGCTGAAGTCAGTATTGCTTCTACTGGATAGTATTGCCTCCAAGAAAAGGCAGGGACCTAAATTAAGTGGCAAGAGCTTGGGTTTAAAATACATTTATGTCAAGTGTAATTGGCTTTCCACTTCAATGCATTGACATTTCTTTGCAATATCATTTCAGCTCACCATGGAATGAGAGATTATTTTTAGCATCCAGACTTTTAAACATTCCCTGTGTATTTCTTCACCTGGACAATATGTGAAGTCTCTGTTATTTGATTTGTGTCTTCCAAGCCTTCGTTAAAAAAATAACTAATTCTTGTGAAGATTCATATGAACTCGTTATAAAATAATGGCTGGAAATTTCTTCCCAGTGGTATGCAGAAGATAACAGTTCAGTTGAAGAAAAGTTTATTGAGTATCTATTTTGATAAAAGCACTGGGAAACCTTTGGGGACAGAGAGGAGAAGAAAATCATCACTGGTCTCAAAAGGAAGAAGCAAACAAAAACAGAATCACAATTAAAATTCAAGAGGTAGGCTCAGGGATCTTTTTTCTTTTTTTAAATTGAAGTATATTTACTTTACAGTGTTGTGTTAATTTCTGCTGTACAGCAAAGGGAATCAGCTATATGTCCATATAAACCTCCTCTTTTGGGGATTTCCTTCCCATTTAGGTCATCGCGGAGTACTGAGTCAGGCTCCCTGTGGTATACCGTCAGTTCTCATCAGTTATATGTTTTATGCATACTAGTATATATATGTCAGTCCCAGCTTCTCATTTCATCCCACCCTCCCCTTCCTCCCTTAGTAGAAATACATTTGTCCTTTATGTCTATGTCTCTATTACTGCTTTGCAAATAAGTTCATCTATAACATTTTCCTAGATTTTATGTGTTAATATGCAATATTTTTTTTTTCTCTTTCTGACTTCACTCTGTGTGACAGTCTCTAGGTTATCCATGTCTCAGCAAATGGCAAAATTTCAGTCCTTTTTATGCCTGAGTAACCTTCCACTATATATATATATATATATATATACATACATACATACCACATCTTATTTATCCATTCCTCTACTAGTGAACGTTTAGATTGCTTCCATGTCCTGGCTATTGTAAATACCGCTCCAACGAGTATTGGGGTGCTTGTATCTTTTTGAATTATGGCTTTCTATGGGTATATGCTCAGAAAGCTCAGGGATCTTTGCCAACACAGTAGAGGAGTTTCTCCCCTACCCTAGATGTGCAGGGTGAGAGAGGATGGTAAATAATTTTCCCTGAACAAAGTTACTGATGCTGGAACTTAAATAACAGGAGAAAGTCAGCTGGGTGAAAAAAAAGAGAGGAAAGTCCTTAAGGGAAGTACTGTTTAAAGAAACACACTGAAAATTTAGAAGGATGTGGCTAGATGGATTGGTCTTGTAGAAGGTTAGTGAGAAATCATATTGAAAATGTAACACAAGGACCTGTAAAAGGTTCTGTCCATGAGACTAAGACACCAGGCCTGAATTCTTTGGACTACTGGAGCAAGGAGCACTGTGATGGGACTGTGGTCTGGAGTCATGAGATCAGTAATGTCCTTCATTATATGGAGGAGGAAATCCCTCTATATGGAGTCCCAGATAGAGTTAGTCTCTTAAGTTTCACATTGATGTCATTGGCAGAGACAAGTCCATAATTCATATTCTGTTGTGTATTCATTTAACCATTCAATAAATAGATATTAAGAATTTATAACAATGGGAAGGATAATGTAAGACACGTGTCTTGCCTTCATAGATGTACCTACCACTCAGTATTTTTAAATCACTGCCATTTATTGAGCTATTATTATGAACCAGAAATGTGAAGAGCCATTTCATTAAACTCTGGCTTTAGCTGCACATCCCCTATTTCCCACTAGAATCTGAATTTGCAAGAGCAGGTAACCTGTCTGTCTTGTTTCACTGAGGGATTTTCAGAGATGAGAACCATTGCTCATGTATAATTGGAGTTTGAGAAATATTTCTAAGTGAAATAAATCACTTTATTCTTTAGTCCTTTTGTTTAGTCCTTTAGCCCTTTCCCTTTTTTTTTTTTTTTTCCTTGAGATAAGGAATTCTGTCAACTCCCATCCAGTCATCCTGGCTTTGGCCATGTCTTCCCTCTTCCTGTTCCCCATTCTATCCCACTCTCTGAGCAGCTGGGGAAATAGCCACAAATATAATCTCATATGCAAAGAGCTTGGTCTTTCCTCCTCTGACACAACGGCCAGATGTGAACGAAGAAAAATGTGTGTCCCAGTGGCCTCTTCTAAGCAGGAAGGCAGGCCGTCATGGCATAGCTGTGCAGGGGCTGTGAATTCCAACACCAAGGAGAGAGGGCTTTAAGGGGATGTGCCATTCTGGGATTCCCACAGGTTCCCAGGGGGCTCTGGAAGAAAGGCTACATGTGCATCTGAGGGCCGTGACATGGGTCCACCTCCCAAAGCTGCAAGTCTGGTATAAAGACTGAGATGTGTGTCCTGGCAGAGTGCATGCTGCTATTTGACCCTCTGTAGGTTTCATCTGGGACCGAAGCCTGCTTTTCCAGGGTTCCAACTCATATTTGAGACCCCTTGACCTCCTCTTCTTTCTCCACCCTTCTCTCCCTGTCTACCAACCCTCCCTGCACCCGTGTTCTCTAACTTCTCATGAAATACGATGTTGAAAATAATAAAACAGACTTTGGAAAGCTGTGGAGTCATAGGGTCATAAAATTGCACAGAATCTAAAAGGTCGCCGAGCCTAATGTCCCTCATAATGCAGGGGAAATGGTCCTTTAAAAGTACTTTAAAACATGGAAAATTGAAGAGACAGGAACAGAATCAGTCATTTATTAATGAAAGGTTTCGTTTTTAATCTCAATGCATGGTCTAGTCATACCTCAGAGTGCAGAGCACCTGGAAACATGCTGGTTAGGTTTTATTAGCCTACAAATATCCAGAGTGATCAATGGGGTGGAGGGTGGAAAAAGAAGAAGCCTTCTCCTTCTTGGTAAACAAACATGGGATAAGCAAAGTTTTTAATTTGACTGTGCTCAGAGCTGGCTGTGGAGTGAATAATTTACAAAGTAAAGGGCAAGACTTTGCAAATAAATGGAAAACTTTAAGTAAACAAAATCACAGTGCCCCCTGACCTCTTTTACCGCAAAAGATTCTGAGGTTTTTTTAAAGTGACTAAAATACACAGGACTCAGAATGATTAGAATCTATTGAATTATCAAAAGAATATGTCCAACTTTTTGATTTTTGATGAGCTGATGAATGTAAAGTGGTCTGTTTTGATGTTGTTATAGATTTTTTTTTCTGTTTTTGTTTTATTTTCCCCTGATTACTGGTGAGGTAGAGCATACTTCCCTAATTTTTAGGCCATTGTTGGTTATTAAGATTTCCTCTTTTGTGAATTGACTATTCATAACCTTTGTCAATCTTAACTGACATTGATTTTTCAAGTTTTTTTTTCTGTGTCTTAGATATAACTCTCTTGTCTGTTTCTGTATGAAATTTTTATAATTAATTATTTTTTAAAGACAGCTGTATCAAGCCCATGGAACCATTTATTGTCCCCTAAAGGGCTTCCCTTGGTGGCTCAGATGGTAAAGAAATCTGCCTGCAATGTGGGAGACCTGGGTTTGACCCCTGGGTTGGGAAGATCCCCTGGAGAAGAGAGAATATCTACCCACTCCAGTATCCTTGCCTGGAGAATTCCATGGGCAGAGGAAACTGGTGGGCTACAGTCCACAGAATCACAGAGTCGAACATGACTGAGCAACTAAGAGGGCTTCCCAGGTGGTGCTAGTGGTAAGGAACCTGCCTGCCAATGCAGGAGACAGACAGACACAGGTTTGATCCCGGTGTCAGGAAGATCCCCTGGAGTAGGGCATGGCAACCCACTGCAGTATTCTCACCTGGAAAATCCCCCAACAGAGAAGCCTGGTGGGATACAGTCCATAGGGTCACAAAGAGTAGGACACGACTGAAGCGACTCAGTACACACACAGGGTGCCTAAGTTCACACAGCTAAAAATCACCGAGGTTAAGGTGAAAAATTCAGATCTCCTAGTTCTAGGTCCTTCTGTCTGCTGAGGGCAGAGGCTGTGTTTTGATGGATTATTGTGTCCTTTGCTTCTGCTGATGCATCAATTCACTAACAGAGCCACACAGTGTCTTCTATGGTATAAATTGTCCTATGGAAACTGTATTAACTTTCCCCCAGCCTTTAAAGGCTGAGAGGATGAGAGCTGTGATTAGTGAATTGTAAGTGCAAGTCTCTATAAACTAATATGATGCAGGAAAGCTCAGATGTGCATATCAATTATTGAAGGCCATTTACATAAGAATCCCTTGCTCAACACAGCTAAGAATGGTCATTTCAATATTAATAATAATGATAATAATAAAGTTTGTATTTTCCCTTCTTCCCTAAATAGCACATATAAGCCGTATTATTTGCTTCCCTCAAACATGTTTTCCCCAAGTGTGTGTGGTGTGTGTGTGTGTGTGTGTGTGTGTGTGTGTGTGTGTGTGTGTGTGTGTTTCTTTTTGGTTTTGTGTTTCTCAGAGTGAAGAGAGCCTCCTGGGATGCTGACAGGAGCAGTAGATGCTTCATTCTGGATTGTGATCTTCCCAGGGACTGTTGCCCAGTCCTCAGCTCTCTGAGGCCCTTGCTCATCCCGGGGCCCGCACATAGCACTGCCCTTAGAACCGGAAGAGAAACTCGCTGCTCAGCCACTTCCTCCTGGCTCCATCCCTCCCAGGTCCCCTCTTCCCAGGATAATAATCCCGTCATTAATTTTTTTTTTTTCACACGGAATGACCCTCCTTTCCATCCCATCGTTGCTTATTGAAATGCCACATGGAGACTTGGCTCAAGTGAAAACTTAATGGCTTTCCCACCTATTGTTCCTTTCCTTCGGAGAAGGCACTGGTGACCCACTCCAGTACTCTCCCCTGAAAACTCCCATGGATAGAGGAGCCTGGTGGGCTGCAGTCCATGGGGGTCACTAAGAGTCAGACACGACTGAGAGACTTCACTTTCACTTTTCACTTTCAGGCATTGGAGAAGGAAATGGCAACCCACTCCAGTGTTCTTGCCTGGAGAATCCCAGGGACAGAGGAGCCTAGTGGGCTGCCGTCTATGGGGTCGCACAGAGTCGGACACGACTGAGGTGACTTAGCAGCAGCAGCACTGTAATCCATGGCAGCCAGCACACCATGGCAGCTACCTGGGAAGGCCTGGCCCACGCTGGTGAGTCTGCAGGCTACGCCCCTGGTAATGGTCTTGTTCCCTCCTTGGTGAGAGTTGTGCTCATATTGCAGAGGATATGCTGTCTTTTCCTACACGCAAGAGATATAGCTTTTGTCCAGGGCTTCAGCCACAGATGATGACCACAAGGGCAGTTTTCCACACCCTTCTCATGACCTCAGCAGGTGGGAAACACTGATCCCAAAGGGAGGGTTATCACAGAGCACACAGGGTAAATTAGTGCTCACTTATCCCACCAACATCTATCAAGCCCCTTCCTGTTACATGGCCAGGAATATGAGGGTCAGGGTGGACCCTGGACTCATGACGCTTACTATTGATGGATATAGTGAGTGAACATAGTCCCTGGCAGGTTGCAAAGAGTCAGGCACAATGTAGTGACTGAACAACAACGAACAGATAATAAACCACATAATTAAGTAAAGTATATAGCGTGTAGGATGGGAGAAGTGTTACACAGAAGAACAAAGCTGGGAAAGCGTAAAAGGATTCTATGGCAATGTTCAATGGAATGGTCGTGATGGACCTGGTTGAGAAGAGGTCTTTTGAGCAGACCCCTGAGGAGGGGGGTAAGTGAACCAGGCATATATCTAGGATATGTTCCCTGTAGCTGAGGAATGACAAGTGCAGAGACCCTGGCATCAAAGCAAGGTGGGGGTGGGGGTGGTGGTGCAAATTGGAGGACAGTCAAGGAGGCCAAGGGAACTGTTGTAGATAAAGAAAAGAAAAGGATATTGAAGTCTAGGGGAGGCTGATCAAAGAGAGCTTTGTAGGTCATTTTGAGGACTGGCTTCTGCTCTGCGTAGGATGGAAAATTTAAGATATTTTTTAAGCTAAGGAGAGATGTCATATGATTTATATCCTAAAAGAGCCACTTCGTCCGCTGAGTTGAAAATAGGGAGACCAAGTGGCAGCAGAGAGACTGGTTAGGAAGCTTCTGTGATGATTTAGCAGGAGAAAATGGCATCGTGGACCATTCTGCAGAATAAAAGCCACAGAAGGAAAAGAAGCGCAGAGATGCTGTATTATCTACGGATGATGCAGTATCTATGCGTGGACTGGATGGGCATGGGGATGGATGGGGAGGGAGGGGAAGATGCAGGGGGAGAAAAGGTGTCAAAACTGGCTCCAGCATCAGCAGACTGGAGCAGTTATTTCCTGAGATGGGGAAAGTGCAGGAGAGAGTGCTTGTGGAACATATATACAGAAGACAGTTTGGTTTTAGTCACGTTATGTGTGTGATACTGGTTGGGCATCCATGTGGAGACAGTGATCAGGCAAGTCTGAAGTCTAGAAAGCAGGTCTGAATTGGAGAAATATGTCTGTGATTCATCGAAATATCTGCCCCACTCCCACCCCCTGCCACCAAAAATTAATAATTGAGTCTGGATGAGAAAATTTCCAAAGACTGAACATTTCAATGTTCAGAAGTTCTAATAAGGAGAACCTAGAAAAGGAGACTGAGAAGATGTGAACATTAATAATGTCAGGAGAGTTTGATATTTCAGAAATAAGCAAAGTTGATATTTCAAGAGGAAGTTATCACAGGGTACTGTGTTAACAAGTTGGTCACGGCTTCTCAAGGAAGTGCAGCTAACCGCTTGGTCACTTAGGACGTCTCCAGAGAGGTTCTACAGGAAACCAGTACAATGCAAAGTAGTCTGTCAAAAGCAAAAAGGAAAAAGGCATTTATCCACTGGCAACCTTCTGTCTTCCATTGAGAAAAGTCCTTCCTGTGGCCATTACCTCTCGGTTGGACTACCCAGCCTATCTGTCTATGAAAACAGAGGCTTTGTGGGGCCTGTCATAGCTTAAGCTCCCAGGGCTCTGAATATGGTGGACCCAATGGAAATCACAGCCGAAACCTGACTCTCACCTGCGGAGAGGCGATAAAATGACTCTGTAACCATAAGGATATTATGAGCCATCAGCAGGACCACTGCATGTGGAAGCAAGCAACTGGCTCAGTGTCAGGAGGCCTTCAGAGCCACGTAGATATGGAATACAGCATAAACTGGGTTACGCATTTTATGAAGGCTTAGAGATTCCTTCGTTAATTCCTGTGTCTTTCTCTCTTCTGCTGACATCAAACTCTTCTTACTCATATTCATACCCAGTCTGTATATCATTTCTTTCAGAAAGCCTTCCCAAACCAGTTCAGCTTTTCTTCCTCTCTTCTTTCTTAGTGACCACACTTGATTTCAGATTCAATACCAAGTTTGGCTCTACCAGCTACCAGCCAGGTGAACCTGATTTGACCGTCTTTCCCCTCTGAGTATCAATTTAATTATGAATAGGCTAGGAAAAATTGTTCACAGTCTCGTTTGGAAAGACTTTATTGAATTACAGCATGTGATAATATTTTGATAAACCATAACATTGTACATTATTATTTTGACTGTTCCATCTTTATTTCATGTGTTTGAGACCTTGAGGCTAAGGATCACACTCTTTCTTTTATCTGTCTCCCCAATTCCCAACACAGTGATAAGCCTCTCAAAGAAAACTTTTGGCCTGACCTGACGTGGAAAAGAAAAAAAAAAAATTACAGATCTTTTGCTTCAGTTCCTTTTTGGAACTCAGCTAACCATAAATAAATAAATAAGCATATGAAAATAAACTACAAACCAAACTACACGCTTTGCCCTGAACTATGTATTTGACTTTATAAATCGAGCCTCCCTCTTTTAAAACTGAAATATGAAACACTGTGTGTGATGTTTTTTCCCCTTTTAAAGACAGAGCTGCGGTTGCAGAAATAGTTTAATATACTTCATTGCATTTCCCCTGCAACTGTGCCAATTCTGATTACATGTTTCCAGATGCTGCTGTGTTGTGGTTCTTCATCACTACCTGGCCAAGGAGCTGAATGGCTTGTCTGTCTCAGCAGCTCTGGCCAGGAGCAGTCCGGTGATATGTGCTCTCGGTGGGAAAAAAAAAAAAAAAAAAGCCTGTGGAGGATTGTCTGCCCTGGGGTCAGTGTTCTGGAAGCCTCTGGGTCCCCACCCTCCGCACCTGTACCTGATGCATGAGAGCCAAGAGACTGGGGGAGATGTTGAACCCACCAAGAGAGGACAGCCAGCCACAATCCTAAAACAGATTGAATAAGAGAACTCATTCCTTTCCACCAAGTTTTCTGTGAGATATTTCATGGGAATTGCTACTTGAGAGGTACACGGAGCCAACCTGGGGCCTGGCCAGCCACAAACAGGGAGCTTAAAACCTTCACGGGCTGACTCCTGGTCTACATGCAGAAAACCCTGAGGAGCAGGGACCTCTTCTAAAGTCCTCCAGCCTCTGGGCTTTCTGCAGAAGTGTGAGAGTGGGCGCAAGAAAGCGCACTGTCTGAGTGCAGGGACTTGAATTATAATTCTACTTCAGCCATCCATCCATGGTTACCTGAGACAAGCTGATTTTTCTCTGTGGAGCTTAGAAGCCCTGTCTGTAAACTGGGGAGACTTGAGTTTCTAAGGCACCCTTTAATTCTTCTCCTGTGAGCCTCCAGTATCGTGCTCTGTGGAGGGGAACAACAGTGTGGTAGGCGGACACAGCTTCCAGGTTGGGGCCACTCACCCTGGATTCTCATCTGCTCTAGTCCTTACCTCCCTCTGGAGCTGAGAAGTCAGCCACGTTGCCCCCTTCCTGAGCCCAAGTTCCCCCAGATGTAGGCTAGAGGAGGAACTGAGGAGACGTACCTCGCTCTGTTTTGGTGTCCTGGCATCCTGTCCCACCACACCTTGTCGTTTTAAAGGAAGGCTGTACCTTACAACCCATCAGCTCCCATACCGCAGGACGAGGAGACCTGTGGAAGCTTCCTTGGGGGACTCAAGGATGCTTTCTTTGAACTTTGTTTTCCCGGATCCTTTTGTGCTTGCTAGAACTTCTACTCCAGAGAGAGAATTCGTCTGCAGTCCTAACCACAGGGATGGAGGGAAAGGGCCTCCTTGAGGTGGATCAGAGTCTGCATCTTCTGTCCTTGGTTTGTCCTTATTGGTGCAGCAGAGGGGTAGCAGGTGGACCCCAGAGGGGGGCTCCAGTCTCAGGACTTACTTTCTGACTCTCCCATTTATAACGTGCTGTCAGATCACGTGTGCGTTCAATGCCCGCTCCCTGCATCACATTTGGAGTTCCAGCCCAAACACACTTGCTCAGATTGCTCTCATTGTCTAGAAAACCTGCGCACCTTGTCCTGCCCCACTGCCTTCAGTGACAGCCAGCCATGACCACGCTGTTGTTCCTACTGCTGCTATAGTAACAATAAACACTCGCACTTGTGAATCATTATGGGAAAGCCAACGCAGTGTGATTTATATCCATATCTCATGTATTCCTCATACCTATTCTGTGGGTAGGTTCTAATTCCTCCCCTCATAGCTCAGTTGGTAAATCATCTGCCTGCAATACAGGAGACCCGGGTTCGATTCCTGGGTCAGGAAGATGCCCTGAAGAAGGAAATGGCAACCCATTCCAGTATTCTTGCCTGGAGAATCCCATGAACAGAGGAGCCTGGCAGGCTATAGTCCATGGGATTGCAAGAGTTGGACATGACTTAGTGACTAAACCAGTACCACCTTTTATGGGTCTAGAAACCAAGGCTGCTGCTGCTGCTGTTGCTGCTGCTAAGTCGCTTCAGTTGTGTCTGACTCTGTGCAACCCCATAGACTGCAGCCTACCAGGCTCCCCCATCCCTGGGATTTTCCAGGCAAGAGTACTGGAGTGGGTTGCCATTGCCTTCTTCAAGAAACCAAGGCAGACGGAGGCAGAGTGATGATGTAGTGGCTGAGATCAGACTTCCTGGTGGGGTCTGAATTGTCTGTCCTGCTCTGCAGTCCTGTGTTTAATGCTTGGAATTTTTGTGTTGCTGCTGATTCACAGAGATAGCTCTTACACCCATGATATTTCCTCAGTTTAAATTCCATGTATAAAAAAAAAAATTCCATGTATAAATGTCTCTGTACCTCTCACCTCAGCTGGTGTCCGGTAAGTAATCAAAAGACAGTAATTCCAGGGGTCTCCTATAATCACCACAGCAGATTGGAGGAAAACAATGTTGAGATGTTAAGAATCTTCTCAAGGTCACACAGCTAATGTAAATGACAGAGCTGGGTTTCAAACAGAAGCCAGCAAGACTATAAATTCCATGTGGTTCTGAGTCAGCACCAAGTACCTGTGTAAACCTCAAGCTTTTTTTTCTTCCCCCTTAAACTTTGGTGGGGAAAGCATAAGGCAGAAATTAGGGCATGGCAAACTAGGAGTAGCAAGAAAAAGCAAGGTGGATCTAGAGGCTTCTGGTGGTTTCCACATAGGCATTTTGTTAGCAGTATTGGAGGGAGCAATGTGCATACAGAGAATTCTTTTCGCATCCAAGTGAACATCCTCTCTCTTTTAAGTATGTATTAATTAGAGTCCAAATACCTCCATTCTATTCATAGCCCAGTGCTTTAATTACAATGGACTCTCGGTTAAACCTTTTGGGTCAGTTCTCTGTTATCCTTTACCCCCCATCCTCTTTTCAACACAGTGAGAAGAATAATGCATTGAAATGACTTTCTCTAAAAGAAAAGAGGGCTTCTCTTGTGACTCAGCTGGTAAAGAATCTGCCTGCAATGTGGGAGACCTGGGTTCGATCCATGCTTTGGGAAGATCCCCTGGAGAAGGGAACAGCTACCCACTCTAGTATCCCGGCCTGGAGAATTCCAGGGGCTGTATAGATGAATATGAACACTGTCATAGTCATATTGAAGTTACAACCTTAATGACCAAGAGAGTCATTTTCCTCGTCAGCCTGGTTCCAAGCACCTAGCTTTAAAAATATTGTTATACACACACACACACACACACACACACACACACACATACATACATACATATGTTTATATATAGATTGTGTGTGTGTGTGTGTGTGTGTGTGTGTGTGTCTGTGTGTAGTCACCCAGTCATGTCTGACTCTTTGCAAGCCCATGGACAGAATACTCCCAGCCAAGAATACTGGAGTGGGTTGCCATTTCCTTCTCCAAGGGGTCTTCCCAACCCAGGGATTGAACCTGAATCTCTTGTGTCTCCTACATTTGCAGGTGGGTTCTCTACCACTGTGCCACCTGGGAAACACAGATGTATATAGTTATAAAGTAATATTAACAACACTAGTCATAATCACTCTTAACCATTTTCTATGTGCCAGATACCATGCTAAAACAAGTATATGCATTATTTTATTAAATGTAATCAACATTCTATTAAAAGGTACTTTTATTATTCCTACTGTTATATAAATCTATAGTTTCTAGGTTTAGAAAAGCAAAGAAATTTGCTCAAGTTTGCAGCTAGTGAGTGAACAAGTCTGGAAACTTTTTGGCCCAGAGGCCAAGTTCGAAATTATTAACATAAACTGATTGTCTTAGTGAAAAAGGGGATGATAATTCATAGCCATAAGATCATAAAGTTGGGCCTCAGCGGAGTTAATCCTATGAAAGTAAACATCCATCCTGTTAGCAGAATAAGAAAATGTGTGTGTGAATGCCTTTGAATTCTCTTTTTTTTAACGAGTTAGGAAGATGCAGGTGGCCTCTCCAGATGTCCTAGAAGTCCACAGCAGACAGTATACCTCAGTGATCCCTGGCAACAGATATTAATGCCTGTTTAATTTCAGTATCACTCCATAGTTATTCTGCAAAGCTCTTCTAATGCCATGGTGTTTTGTGAGGTCGCTCACTCAGACGGGGAGCTTTCCGCATAGAAAGTTCAAACGCCTTGCTTCCAGTCATGGAATTAATAAGCAGCATGGACATACACAGGCTTCCCTGATGGCTCAGTGGTAAAGAATCTGCCTGGCAATGCGGGAGATGCAGGTTCAATCCCTGGGTCAGAAAGATCCCCTGGAGAAGGAAATGGCAACTTACTCCAGTATTCTTGCCTGGGAAATCCCATAGATAGAGAATCCTGGTAGGCCGCAGTTCATAGGGTTACAAAAAGTGTCGGACATAATTCAGAGACTACACAACAACAAACTGACATGGGCACGCTCCCATGTGTAAACAGATAGCTAATGGGAATCTGCTGTATAGCACAGGGTGCCCAGCTCAGTGCTTTGTGGTAATCTAGAGCAGTGGGATGGCGGTAGGGGTGAGAGGGAGGCTCAGGAGGGAGGAGATATATGTATACTTATAGCTGATTCATGTTGTTGTACAGCAGAAATCAGCATAACCTAGTAAATCAATTATCTTCCGATTAAAAATAAATTAACAAAAAACAGCAGCATTCTCAAAAGTGTCAAAGTCCAGTTACAAGTCAAATCCTTACCCTGTATATTTCACCTTATACACTGCTCTATGTCAATTATGTCTCAATAAAAATGGAAAAATGTTTTAAAGTTAAAAACAATAGGCAAAGCCAGGAACTAAATCTTTGTCTTCATGTCGTGGGTACGAGACTCTCTTGTTTTGCAAGTAAGAAAAGAGTTTGAGAGATTTTAAGTGCTTCTTGACCAATATTACAGTCATTTGGTGTCAGAGGCAAAGCTACTTACTAGAGACACTGGGTATAATCAGAGCAAAGCACGGCCTTGAGTAGTTCATCAGGAATATGTTTACACTATCCTGACCTTTCAAGAGAACTGAATGCTGTTTTAGGTACCAAACATCATCAGAGATCTAGATGATGAAACTCTGGTGCAAAGGCTCAGATTATGTAGCTCCTCCTGGATGTAGGGAAAGGATGAAGAATTTCCCCTCCTCATAAATACTCAAAAATGAGATCCCAGGAGATATGAGAGTTAAGATTGTGATCTTGAGCAGTTTTCTCTACAAGATTCTGAGATCCATCACTAAAGCTTTTCATGATGTTAGAGTTGGATTTTAAGTATGAATTCAAAGGGCAGAAACCACTGTTTGTGAGTACATGTACTAACATTTTCAACCCAAGTAGAGTCCAGATCACAGGGGAAGAAGTCTGAGGGGCAGTGATATTTATGCCATAAAGTGTTAGTTGTCTCTCTATTTTATAAATTCCATTCCAGGATGAAACATTCAAGTTGTGGAA
This sequence comes from Ovis aries, assembly GCF_016772045.2. Taxonomy (NCBI): domain Eukaryota; kingdom Metazoa; phylum Chordata; class Mammalia; order Artiodactyla; family Bovidae; genus Ovis; species Ovis aries. The sequence continues at coordinate 7,834,407 of NC_056055.1, read as the reverse complement.
ATATAAGAGATCAGTTTCTCTTATCAATGACTACTATTGCTAGGCTGAGGCAGGACCTAGGCTGAAGACTTAGTCTTGTCCTGAGCTTTCTTGTGGAAGGTCATTTGGGATGTCAGTTCCAGACTTGTTTGTACCCTAGACAGAGAGAGAGAGAGAGAGAGAGAGAGAGAGAGAGAGAGAGAGTGTATGTTTATTCTATCTTGGTGATTTTTTCCAGAAGCTCATTTGGGATGTCAGTCCCAGGCTTGTCTGTATTGTGCGTGTGTGTGTGTGTTATTTTATCTTGGTGGTTTTTTCTAGACTGATTCCACTAATTGTGATTTCCATAGAGAGAGAGAATAAAATGCCAGCCTCCCTGGCAGCTCAGCTGGTAAAGGGTACACCTGCAATGTGGGAGACCCTGGTTCAATTTCTGGGTCAGGAAGATCCCCTGGAGAAGGGATAGGCTACCCACTTCAGTATTCTTGGGCTTCCCTGGTGGCTCAGACGGTAAAGAATCCACCTGCAATGTGGAGGCCTGGTTCAATCCCTGGGTTGGGATGATCCCCTGGAGAAGAGAATGCCTACCCACTCCAATATTCTTACCTGGAGAATCCCCCGGACATAGAAGCCTGGAGGACTACCGTTCATGGGGTCACAGAGAGTCAGACATGACTGAGCAACTAAGCACAGCAAGTGTGTCATTGGCTGATCTTGTGGAGGGCACGGAAGTGAAGAGGGGTGTGCAATAGCATGGGGATCCTCCGTCTGAGCAGAGGCAGTCAGAGGAGGTGGGCAGGGGAGGCCTTGCGTTGTGGGTCAGTCTCGGCTAGGGCAGTCAAGGTGCCACCCCGTGGTTATTTTCTCCATGTGCCACACAATCTGACTCCTTGCAGCTCCTCATACAACAGGCATGTTTCTACCTCAGGACCTTTGCACCGGCTGCGACCTGTATTTAAAACAACTTTCCCCTAGGATGGCTCCCACACCTCCTTCAACTCTCATGGAAAGGTCATTTTCATTGACTTAATGAAGCTCACACTGACCATCTATTTTTAAAATGAATCTTGCACTCTTCCTCAAAATGTTCTTGGTTTCCCTCAGTACTTACAACTTGCTAACATATCTGTCATCTCTCTCTCTGTCTAGCTATTTCATGAGCCCTTTGACTGAAAGAATGGTTTTTCCCCAGTTCTCAAACCAGAGTGAAATGCTGCACTCAGAACATTGGAAATATTCCGAAATTCCCTGTGTTCTTTCTATCTCATCTTGTGGAGATAGTGTTTGCCAGGAGTCCAGTGGCTATGGTGGAGAAGGAAAGGGCAACCCACTCCAATATTCTTGCCTGGAAAATCCACGGACAGCCCATGGGGTTGCAAGAGTAAGACACAGCCTAACAACTCAACAACAATAATCTACCTACCTACTCCCTGTCTATATGTAAATAAATAAAGGCGTTTGTATATATGTATACATACACAATTGCCTTTAGAAGATGTACTCTGAAAGAGAAAAGAGTTTCAGCTACTTTGTTCACCAATGAATCCCGTACATACAAGATAGGCTTGGCACAGGCTGTAGGCACTCAGACATTTGTCAAAGAAATAATTTACTTTACATTGTTTCCTTCTATTACTTTCCATTATTATGTGAAACCATTATGTTTTTATTATATCTATAAGGTAGTTTTTATTATGCCTTTAAAATGTACCTTTTTTTAAAAAGTCATTGATTTTCAGAACAGGCTCAGGGGATGCGATTGTGCCTTCCCCCAAGTCATTTGCATTTTACAGACACATACTGAGTTGAATCACACAACGCATTTGAGGAGTAAATAAATGTTAAACTGATGTTAAATAATCTTTAAGGAGAAAGAGTGGAAGCAGAGGGGCTTCTTTGCACATATAACTTCCTGGGAGCCAGGCATTGTCTTATACCATTTTGCAAGGAAAAACCTGAAGTTTGGAAAAATTAAGCTTGTTACACAGGTCATACAGCTAGTAAAAAGAAGAGACATCGGATTTGTTATCCCTGACCCCAAAGCCTATGGCTGCCTATACTGCACCATCTTCAAACTACGAATTCTCTAGAGATGGTTCAGTTCAGCTCAGTCACTCAGTCGTGTCCGACTCTTTGCGACCCCATGAATCGCAGCACGCCAGGCCTCCCTGTCCATCCCCAACTCCCGGAGTTCACTCAGACTCACGTCCATTGAGTGAGTCAGTGATATCATCCAGCCATCTCATCCTCGGTTGTCCCCTTCTCCTCCTGCCCCCAATCCCTCCCAGCATCAGAGTTTTTTTCCAATGAGTCAACTCTTCGCATGAGGTGGCCAAAGTACTGGATTTTCAGCTTTAGTATCATTCCTTCCAAAGAAATCCCAGGGATGATCTCCTTCAGAATGGACTGATTGGATCTCCTTGCAGTCCAAGGGATTCTCAAGAGTCTTCTCCAACACCACAATTCAAAAGCATCAACTCTTCGGCGCTCAGCCTTCTTCACAGTCCAACTCTCACATCCATACATGACCACAGGAAAAACCATAGTCTTGACTAGATGGACCTTTGTTGGCAAAGTAATGTCTCTGCTTTTGAACATACTATCTAGGTTGGTCGTATAACTTTTCCTCCAAGGAGTAAGCGTCTTTTAGTTTCATGGCTGCAGTCACCCTCTGCAGTGATGGAGGTCATAGACAGTTGGTGTGGTGCATATGGCAGTGTGCCAGACAGATATTCTCCATTAAAATTAAAGGACTCATGTGCCCAGGTGTTGAGGTTGCCGGTCATTGTCAGCTGTCCAGCTACCAGTGGTCCTCCATGGAAGGGAGCCTCCAAGGTTGCAGGGTGAGGCCACATCCAGAGATTCTTTCATGTGGGGTTCAAAGGCCAGGCCCACTTGCCTCAAGGGGAGTGACTCTGAAGGGTCATCCTAGCTCCAGACTTCCCTGGTGGGGTCAACTGAGGCCTTTGTTTTAACTACATCACAGCCCAGTCTCTCCTCCTGCTCAGTTCTAACACCTTCACTCTCCATAGATTTATCTCCAAAAGCACTTTCTAATAAACTTCTGGACATGGAAACCTCTGCCGGAGTCTGGGTCTGAGGAATTTGATTAGAGTCAGTTCGTTAGTTGGTACTGTTCAGTGCAGAGATTTGCACTAACAGCAGCAGTTGCATTGCATGTCCAGTCATTCAGTTATGTCCAACTCTTAGGGACCCCAAGAGTCCACCAGGTGGACTGTAGCCCACCAGGATCCTCTGTCCATGGGATTTCCATGGGAGTGGGTTGACATGCCCTACTACAGGGGTCTTCCCGCCCCAGGGATGGAACCCACTTGTCCTGCATCTCTCTTGCATTAGTGGGTTGATTCTTTACCACTGAGTCACACAGCACGATTAGCATACTCCTTAAACCCAGTCTCATATAGTAGGGCATAATGGAACCCGTGGTTCTACAAGCTTGAGCCACTCCTCTTAACTCCCAGGAGCATGCTGGAGAAAGCAACTATGGTACACAACTTGGCCCTTGTGAGATCATCTGGTTTTTATTGGCTTGGTGTGAAACATCACCAGTTTGACAGTCAAGACATCCAGTAAGAACTTGCCCCTGAAATATCCTTCAAAAGTAAAGCCCAATGCGTCCTGGGCCTTAAGTTGCATTGGATTTGAGAGAATCAAAATGCATAAACCTAGTTCCTGCTTCTAAGCATCCCTTGGTTTAGAAGGTAAGTTTCTAATGTGGGTACATCAGAACCACTTAAGAACTTGTTAAAAATGCCCAAGATTGACCTTGGATTGAGGACCAAAATTATTCCTACTTAATTTATATATTCTGATACAAATGGTTCATGAGCCCCTTGTGGAGAAACTTGTCCTGAAAATGATGATATAAAACATGCATTGAACATGCATGGTTCTGTCTGTTCCTACTGAGTAACAGGTGCTGCAGTGGCCTCTAAAAGTTGTGTGTGTGTACCCAATAGCCTACTATGGGAGGGTTGACAGATCCCATATATTTCATCATATTTAAAGCTTTGTTAATTAAAATATTTCCCATGGCAATGAACAAGCAATCCTGTGGACGTTGTAATCACTGTTAAAATACTGTGTTTGGACCCTCCTGATTCCCTTCAGTGTACAAACCTGGGGATTAGAAGATAGTAGTAGTAGGAGTTCCTCCTGGTTTGCCTGACTCAACTGAACCGTTTTTGAATTTGGAGAATTTCACAATCATCAGTCAGACTGACCCTGCTAGCAGTTCTCTGGATTTCTAGGAAAATCTCTGTATGTGTCATGGTGAGGAAATGTTCAAACAAGGAAAAGGGTAAATGAAGAATCATAATCATTTAGAAAGAATTCACCAAGAAACAGAGGTCTCCGTGGTGCAAGTGAGGAGTTGCACAATGTGGTGACGGGAAATGCCAGATACATGACAGGTGAGACTGAGTTCTCCGCTCACCCCCGCCACCCCGCCAAGGCAGAGGGCTTGAATCTAGCCCAGCTCCCTTTCCTATAGAGGCAGATGGAAACACAGGATCCTTCTAAAACACTGAGCCCAGACCTCCGTTACCAGCTCATTGTAATCAGTGTGAGAGAGGCTGTCTCATATCCATTCTAGTGCAGCGATTTGGTTTGAGCAATTTGTACAGATTTGGGATTTAGGTCCAGATCTTCAGGCAAGCTCTCTAGGCATCAGTTAATTAGGCTTTCCAGTGGATTACTTCTCTTCTGCATGCCTCTGTGTGTTTATGAAAGTCAACAGTGAGAAAATATAGGATTCAGCACTCACAAAAGGAAATCTGAGCTATTCCTAAATACAAGACCCTCCTCATCATGCCTGCCTCGATCCTGTGCTCCTCTCCCCTCCAGCTGCCCCTGCCCACTGGCCATCTACTTTTCCTTTTTTTTTTTTTAACTATTTTGATCTTCTGTCACTTTTCTGAGTCCTTTCACTCTGTTCCTTCTGTGCTGTGCTACTGTTCCTTCTGCCTGGGCAAGCTTATCCCTACCTTCCTCACCTCATTCTGTCTCCTTTGCCCAAACCCAGGCCACTCATCCCTTGACCACATGATGCACTTCAACTTATTCTTTAGCTTTACTGGTCCTTCCTCTGGGAGTTTTTTCTCTGATGACACCAGTCTGGCTTCGACTATGTTCTTCCATGATTCCCATTAGTACCCTTATCTTGGCACCAGCCTTTGATTTATTTGAGTATAAAGACCATATGCTTGATCGCCATCTTTTGTACAGTGATTTGCATGATGTCAACACACAGTAGGTACTTAATAAACACTTGGAATGAGTGAATATAACAGCAAGCATTTGTTGCTAATAATGAGCAATTATTTTCAAATGAAAACACTTATCATTTGTTTTCGGCATTATCCCATATTTTGTATAATATACACTTATTTAATAAAATTACATATTTAATAAAGTAGAAAAGAATGTAAAGGAAAAAAATGAGAGTTTTGGTCATATGTTTATCCCATTAATATTTACTGAGTATAATCTTTTTAAAAAATCTTTTCAAGTTCCTCTTATTTTATTACAGTTTTTAAAAATTTATTTTTGGTTGCACTGGGTCTTTGATGCTTTGACACAGACTTTCTCTAGATGAAGTGAGTGGGGGCTGTTCTTCATTGCGGTGTGTGGGCTTCTCATTGTCATGGTTTTTTTTTTTTTTTTTTTTGGTTGTGGAGCACGGACTCTAGGCACTCTGGCTTTAGTAGTTGCAGCATGCAGGCTCTGTAGTTGTGATACACAGGCTTACTTGCTTCACAGCATGTAGAATCTTCCTGGACCAGGAATCAAACCAGTGTCTGCTGCATTGGCCGGTGGATTTTTATCCATTGCACCCCCAGGAGAGTCCTAGCATTTACCAAGTATTTTCTAAGTACCAGAAAGTGGAGAAATTAAGTAGAAAATGGCACCATCTCTTCCATCAGGAAATTCAGCCTAGCAGTGGAGACAGACATGAAATGAGTGCTAATCATATGTTCATATTAACTGAATATTTATTATACACCAGACCCTGTTCTTGGCATTGAGATCATGCCTTCGGGAAGCTTCTATTACAGAGTGATAAGCGATGGGTATCTGAAGGGAAAGGACGCATGTAGGAAGAAGCAGGGACTTCTATAAGGAGGTGACATTTTGGGTAACCTGCGTGGAAAAAAAAATACAGTACTAACTTATAAGGATGAAGGCATGCTTATTTAATTATGGGACATCTAATGCAGACATGACTGTAGGAACAGGGTTCCTGGAATCCAGTGGTTGCTTGATAAACGTGCCTTTCTGGATTACTAAGCCAAGACCAAAAATGAGTAAAATGTGGCTCTTTCCACCAAGAATCATGCATTCTAGTGGAAAAGAGGGTGAGGTACGAGGTAGTAAAAGAGAGGAGAAGCTGAGAGAAGAGTTGGACACATTCCTCTCCCCTACCCCCACCCTGCTTGGTCCTGTTCCTTCCTCTGAAAACCAACATTCTTCTTGGGAGTTCTAGTGTATCTGTTTCTTTTGCTGGGTGCTCCACCTTGGCGTCCTCCCAAATACCTCCTGCAAATGTTTATTTTTATAAATGTTGCATACACAAGGGCAGGAGATAGGGAAAGGGGTGAGCCAGAGTCATTTACGAAAGCACTTTGGCACTCTGCTCCGGAAATCATTTCTGCAGGAGGCTGCCCTGGACGGAGTGCACTTATTCTCAGACCTTCTATCCCCATTTCCAAGCAGAATTGCAATTCTTATTTACAGTCAGAAGCTCCATAGGCTTCCGAGCCAAAAGCCTCCTTTCCTGAAAAGCCAATGATGGACTCCAGCATTCCATCCTCACCTTTAACAAGAAAGCTTTCCTGTTTGATCCAAAGAAATAGCCAGGCTCTTGGGCCTGAAGGAGACCTGTAGACCTAACTCATCTCCATCAGTGAGCATTTAATGGGCACCTACTTGTGCAGCTCTTATTCCAGACACTGAGGGTACAAGACATAGGATGCTACAAGGGCAGGAAGGGACTATTTTTTAGGAAGGACATGCCACAGCTTACCATGCTTTACGTACCAGATATCATATAATGTTCATGAAATAGATATTATTATCCCTTTATAGATACAGATCCCTTTATAGACTTTATAGATCAAGGAAAGAAAGAAGGAAGGCAGGGCAGGAGAATGAAAGAAAGGGAGGGAGAGAGGGAAGAAGCAAAGAGGGGAGTAAGGAAGGAGACAGGGAGGGATGAAGAATTTGAAGCTCTATAACTTGTACAACTCCTGACAGCTGGTGAGTAGGCCCACCACCTGTTTTCCCCCATCACCTCTAATCAAGCCTTCATCTCTACCTCTCCATCAAAATTGCTCTTCTCAAGGTTATCACGGACATCCATGGGGCTACACCAAGGAGGAGTTGGTTATCAGCCCTCACTTTGAGCTTCATCACCTATTAGCAACATATATTTTATCATCCCCTCCTCCTAGAACCTGGAGAAGGAAATGGCAACCCACTCCAGTGTTCTTGCCTGGAGAATCCCAGGGATGGCGGAGCCTGGTGGGCTGCCATCTATGGGGTCACACAGGGTCGGACACGACTGAAGCGACTTAGCAGCAGCAGCCACCTCCTAGAAATACTCCCTTCACTTGACTTACAAGCCACCACACACACTGTCCTGGTTTTGCTAGCTCCTCACTGCCAGATCTCTCACTGTCAGCTGACATCTTTTCATTAACTTGATGTCTTGATGTTGGAGTTTCTCGAAACTCAGTCTTTGGACTACCACCTTATGCTGTCTGAATTCACTCCTTGGGTGATTTCATTCTCTCTCATTGCTTCCAATATTATCTGCATACTGACAGCTCTTTTTTCCTTTCATTCTGGATCATTTCTTCATATTGGTACTACAACGAGTATTTGATTTATCTCCTTGCATGTCTCAGACTTTTTTGCAAAATTAAACTCCTTTCCTTTCCCCATCAAACCCAGTCCTGGGATGGACTCCCCAGTCTCAGCTCTGGAGACTCCATCTTTCCCATTGCTCGGAACAAAACACCCTTCCATTTCACTCATAGCATGCACCCAGTCTTACAGGATACCTAGTTTGAGTTATCTTCAAAATACATCCTGGATCCAGCTACTCCTCACCATCTCCATGGCCACAGTCTGATGCAAGCCTCCATCAACTCTTGCTGAGGTCATGTGGTCTCCTTCCCCATTCCCTTTGCCCTGAAAGGTTGGTCTCCATTTGGTGTCCAAGTTGGTCCCCAAAAATGTATCAGTTGTCCCTCTATGACTCTCCAAAGTCTTCTCATCTTACTCAGAGTAAAATCCAAAGTTCTTAAAATAACTGACAGGGTCCTACTCCATCTGGTCTCACGTTCCCGCCCTGAACTCAGCACCTACTCACCCCACTCCGCCCCCACTTTCTCTCCTGTGGTCTTATTGGCTTCCCTGGAATTCTGTCCCCCAGACATCTGTGTGGCTGATTTCCCCACCTTCTTCAGATCTTCACCTCAAGGTAGCTTTTTCAAAAGGGATGTAGTTGACTACTGTACTGAAAATTATAACCCTGCCCCAGCAGCATTTTCTGTCCCCTCCCTTGTTGGTGCTTACCATAATCTTTTATTCCATATATTTTGCTTTGTTGTATTCTTCTCTTTCTCTCTCTCCACTAAGAAACTAAGGCCCTTGAGGGCAGGGCTTTCTGCTGGTTTTCCACTGTTATATAAGAAGCACTTTAGAGAAGTGTGTATAATATACTGGACCTTCAATTAATATTTATTAAGTAAATCAATTCAAGTGAGTAAGGAAAAGGAAGGCATCAGTGAGATTTAGCATGGGCAAGGAAGGCTTCATGGAGAAGGAAGAAACTTCTCTGAGTTCTTACAATGTGCCAAGTACTAAGTTGATATCTTATATCCATTGTCATTAAATTATCCTACAACCCTGAGAATTGTTATATTGTTGTTTCCATTTTACAGAATAGAACACTGTAGTGTCCAAAGGCTAATTCACTTTCTCAGGGTCACTGTAACAATTTTTATAGACACCCTGAAGTCAGTTCTTCTCTCTGGTTCCTGACCATGAGACACAATTTTAGAAATCTGTCTTGGGGATGAGGCTATCCTATTTAAAGGAAGGGGGCAAAAAAAGAAAGAAAATTTTAAAAAAGAAAAAAGTTATTATATTAATGTATTTGTTTATTTTTAAATAGCTGCTATGATTTAATTCTTATAACAACTCTATTTTACTATGCTGTGTCTTTAGGGGAGAAGGATGAACAGAGTATTTCCTGCCCTCGGTGAGATTACAATCTAGGAGAGCTGACACTAACACAAAGATGAAAGTGCTTTGTGCTTTAGAAGCACAGGGGAGGGAGCAATTGACCTGATGAGGATGGACTCAAACAAGGAAGACCTCAGAGAAAGACGACATCTAAACTTAATCCTACAGGATACGGAGGACTTTGTATTCCAAGCAGGGCTGCATCAGGTGCAAAGTAATGTCAGTGTGGGAAAGAGCTTGTTTTTGTTGTCATTTCGTTGAGTTCCTAAGTTGTGTCCAACTCTCTCATGACCACAGGGACTGTAGCCCACCAGGCTCTTCTGTCCATGGGATTTCCCAGGCAGGAATACTGAACTGGGTTGACATTTCCTCCTCCAGGGGATCTTCCTGACCCAAGGATCTAGCCCATGTCTCCTGCATTGGCAGGCTGGTTATTTACCACTGAGCCACCTGGCAAACCACTTGGGAAAGAGCTTAGCAGGTACGACAAAGAGAAGGTGGATCTGCAACTTTTCCCTAGGGCAATAGGAAACTATGGCCAGATTTAAGCTGGACAGTGGTCTTGTCAGATCTGTTCTTTGTTGAGATCACTCTGACACTCATCATGAAGAATGTCTGGCACGGGGAAAAAAAAAAAAAAAAGGGACAGGATGCTAGTCTAAGGGGCCTAGCAAAATATGGGAAGACATGATGGAACCAGTGCTGGAGCAGGAGAAGGGGGAACGGTGCTGCCGCTGCTGCTAAGTCGCTTCAGTCGTGTCCAACTCTGTGCGACCCCATAGACAGCAGCCCACCAGACACCTCCGTCCCTGGGGTTCTCCAAGAATGCTGGAGTGGGTTGCCATTTCCTTCTCCAATGCATGCATGCGTGCGTGCTAAGTCTCAGTCGTGTCCGGCTCTGTGCGACCCTATGGACAGCAGCCCTCCAGGCTCCTCTGTCCACAGGATTCTCTAGGCAAGTTGCCATTTCCTTCTCCAGTGGGAATGATTTGGGTATACATAAAATCAGCAGTTCACTATATCACCTGGGGCAATTAAACTCTTCTGATACTCCAGACACAGCTCAAATTAATTGAATCCGAATTTCTGGGATTTACAATAGGTTATAAAGCTCCCTGGATGATTTCAGTGTATACCCAAGTTGGAGAACCATTGGTTTACAAATTACAGGAATGGATGTCTAATTGGATATGGCCAGGACATAAGAAGGAAAACTGAAAGATAAAGTTTTCCAGCCCACATGACTTAAAGAAAGGCTGATGTTTCAATGTCTTGTCTAAGAAGCAGACTGGCTACAACTGATGCTTGATGAGTAGCCTTGAGCAAATGACCCACTTCTCAGCTGTAGAGAATGGTGAACTTACTTTATGAAACTATCGTGGAGATTAAATAAGATGGTGCTTTTAAAATACATAGCATGGGGTCTTCCCTGGCTGTCCAATAGTTACGACTTTGCTTTTCAATGGAGGGGGTTCAGGTTTGATCCCTGGCTGGGGAACTAAGATCCCACCTGCCTCGGATCCAAAAAACCAAAACCTAAGACAGAAGCAATATTGTAATATGTTCTGTAAAGATTTTAAAAACAGTCCCCATCAAACAAAGAAAACAAAGTAAAACACACAGCGTGGTGCCAGGGATGTGGTGGATGCTCACATTTTTTATTTTTTTATTTATTTAATTCTTATAGGCAAACACGAGTCTCTGGGAAAAGGAATGGTTTCCAGACGAGAGGTACTAAGTTTGGGTCTCAACTGATTGAACTTAGAGGGTTTGTAGAGTTATTGAACAGTCATTTGGAAGTAATATTTTGGTTTTCAAAAGAGAGTTCAGAGCTAGAGGAAGAAATTTGTTACTGTTGGCAGTTGATACTAATTACTGTTGACATATAAGTGTATGTTATTGTTGTCCAGTCGCTAATTCATGTCCAACTCTCTGGGACCCCATGGACTGCAGAAGGTCATGACTGTGGTCATATAAGTACATCATATGTGGAGAGAGAGTATAAGGAAAGGAACGGGAGAATGGCTAGTGTATCACGTAAAGGCGAATCACTCGAAACTTGTTTCCTTCTCTATAAAGTGAAGATAAGAGTAAATCATGCTTCAGAACCTTTCTTGGAGATTTAAATATGATGATACTGGACAAAGCACATTGAAAATGTGGGATATGGGGGGCATCAAAGTACAATAAGCCAGAAGAGAAGAAAGGGAACAGATTTTCAAAAGAGTAGTTTTTCAAGAAACAAGAGAGTCCCAAACTTGAGGAAAAGATCAATTGTGTCAAGTACATAAAATAAATCATTTGGGGCCACAATGTTCTCCTTGGTATAATGAGCCCTTGAATAAAAGGATATTTACATAAATGGTAATTTATTGTCCTACTTTAAATATGAGCTTCCTACCACTGAAAACAGAAGTTAAATCTGTCGTAAGATTCAATACCACTTCTCAAGAGAAAACAGTTATTTGCTGGTGTTAAGGCTGGAATCAGTTCCTTTCTGGGTTGTCACTGAAGAAATCATGTATAATATAATGGAAAGTGTCATCTTCAATATCTCTAAAGTACCTTTAAAAAGTTTTATGGGCCTCCTCCTTGTAAAATCTGTTTCCACTACTCCATAAATGCATATTTGCTTGGGATCAGATGGTGATAATAGTGTCTAATGTTACCATAATCATGAAATCAGCCGTCGCTGAGCAAGCATTTCTTACATGTCAATCAGTGTGTGAAGTGTTTTTACTTGCACTGTTTTCATCTCTCCCCAAAAGAAGGCAGAAAGCAAGTATATCACCCACGTTTTCCATATTGTGAATCTGAGGTTCCAAGAGGTTGGGTGGCCACCCAAGGTCAAACCAGCAATAAATGGTATGGCCAGGAAGTCTACTAACCTCCAAGATTTGTGCTTGTAGTGCTACTCAGCTCCGAGTGCAACCTCCTCTTTCGGAAATATGGTTCGTGATGTGAGTGGTTAAGGTAAGAATCAAGAGGGAAAAGAGGCTCTGTAAAGTGAAATGCTGTCCCTTAGGGCTCCACGAGTCTCTTGATATGAGATGCCATAGGTTCAGAAGGTGCCCCTTCCGGCTAAAACTCTATCCTGTCATGCTCTATCAGATATAATGCTGGTTGACGTGAGCTGAGAACAGAGATTCTTACGTTCCTGCCTTCAGCTGGGCAGAGAATATTTTCAGAAAAGTATTGAAAATGTCAGGCAGATTGGTTTAGTTGCAATTCCTGACTCTTAAGCAATCAAAAAAGGTATTGCTTTCTACTTATTTCTTCTGCACAAAGCACGAATCTTACTCTTCACGTGAGTCGGTGGCCAATGGGAGAAGCCAAGTGGAAGAGTCTTAACCTAGATTGTCTGGTTCAGTGAAGCCCGGTAAGGGCACACCCTCTCCAGGGGAGTGTTGTCAGCCATGCTCCTTGCTCTCACAATTTATGTTCTCTAGGCTTCCTAGGTGACCCTAGTGGTAAAGGACCCGCCTGCCAATGCAGGAAACACACGGGACGCAGGTTTGACCCCTGTGTCAGGAAGATCCGATGGAGAAGGGTATGGCAACTGACTCCAGTGTTCTTGCCTGGAGAATCCCATGGACAGAGGAGCCTGGCAGGCTACAGTTCACGCAGTCGTCCAGAGTCAGACATGACTGAAGCAGCTTAGCACACAGGTACACATCTTCTCCTCGGCTACAAAGACAAACCCCTGAGTACCTCAAGCAACAGAACCCTGCTAATACCCTGCCCTATCTCCATTCAGATGCCAGCCAGACAGCCTCCTGGGTCAAGGTAGCGAGTGAATAAGTCAGCATCCCTTAGAATGCTTCTTTTAATTGACACAGGAAATTGGAATGACTGCCTTTGAGAAACAGGCAGTGATGTAATATAGCATATGGTCTACACCTTTGGGACTTGCTGACAGTCCTGTTTTCAAACCTGGCCCGCTTGTTCACTTGCTGTGTGACCTAGAGCAAGCCCCTTACTCCCTGACTCTCAGATTTCTCGTTTGTAAAAAGGGAAAATTAATTGCACTCATTTCCTCTGATAGGCTTCCCTGGTGGCTCAGATGGTAAAGAATCTGCCTGTCAGTGCAGAAGATATGGGTTCAATCCCTGGGTTAAGAAGATCCCCAGAGGAGGTCATGGAAATCCACTCCAGTATTCTTGTCTGGAGAATCCTGTGGACAGAGGAGCCTGGCAGGTTACCATCCAAAGGATCGCAAAGAGTCAGACGCAACTTAGTGACCAAAACAACAACAATAGCAATTACCTGTGATAGGCGGGAATGTTGGGGAATGTTGTTAAGAGGAAGGGTGTGTGTTTCCATGTGGAAGGAGGCCCACAAACAAACACTTGTAGGGTCTCACCACCGCTCACTTGTCTGACTGGGATGAAGAACTAGGAAGTCATACTTAACCGTGTCCCTTTCCTCTTTGGAATCTTCCTGTCTTCTGAGAACCAATGATCGGGTTTGCCTTCTGTCATGCAATAAACCAGGCTGTTATGGCCCTGCTCGTGCCCAAGAGGCCTGGGGATGTCCAGGGCCTCTCTGACCAGGTGGACACCTCTGTCTAATTCTGAAAGAATGCCACTGCCCCTTCTTAAGCAGCTCTTTCAGTAATAAAGGCTACATTTTCCTCTATCTGCCTAATCCTTTGTGTAACTTGGTTACACAACTTGAGAACTTGGGAGACTCTCTAAACTCCCAGAAGAGTTTAAATAAAACAATGTGAATCAAGTGATGAATATGGCCCTCTTGGTTCTGTTTAAGAGGCAGAGTCTCAAGTACATTTTCTTCTAAGGTGGACTTTGTGTGATCCAAGAGCGAGCATTCTAATCAATGCATCTATTTTCCATTATTAATAATCAATAACTGATTATTGAGAATTTGCCAAATTGTGTTTAGCACTGTGTATAGGACAGTTGTGAGAAAGGGTGAATCTCATCTCGCAGAGATTCGTCAGGCTGTGTGTGTACGACGCTGCTTCAGTTGTGTCTGACTCTGTGATGCTATGGACCGTAGCTGGCCAGGCTCCTCTGTCCATGGGGTTCTCCAGGCAGAAATACTGGAGTGGGTTGCTGTGCCCTTCTCACCAGGCTACTGGTGTGGAAAATGTGTGCATATATACACAACCAGGCAGGAAAACACCACGCTATGATGGAAAGTCAGATGAATTGCTCTGCTGCTGTATAACAGATATTGTTAATTGTATTTATTCAACCAGGAGGCACTTTATTTCATTTTCATTATCATGAAATTGATGTAAGGGTTTGAGCGAGCTCCTTTTGTTGGGGCTAGGTCCCACATCTAAAAATAGAAGAAGCTCATGGAATGACATGTGCCTTAGAGCAGCAGTTCCCCGCCTTTTTGGCACCAGGGACCATTTTCACAGAAGAAATGATTTCAGGATGATTCAAGCGCGTTACATTTAGTGTGCACTTTATTTCTATCATTATTACATGAGCTCCACCTCAGATCGTCAGGCATTAGATTCCGGAGATTGGGGGCCCCTGCCTTAGAGTCTTCCCAGGCAGAACATTAAAATGTTCCAATCCGTTCTTTTCCTCTGTCACAAGGCACTGCAAGGGCAGAAAGTCAGGGATGATCCTTAAATAAACCTCGTGGTGCCTTGGGAGGCTACAAGGCACGGGGCGGAAGAGCCCTGCTTCCTGCCATGTGCCCTCCTTGCCTCAGCACGGTTCCATTTTACCCAAGGTCATTCCCTAGAAGAGTGATACATGTTTCACCTTGGTGACAGTGACACCACCGCCATCCTGGGTACTGTCTTCACTCTGTCTAAAGGCAAAACTAAAACCAGCTTCGAAGAGAAACAGATGTGCCTGTCATTTTGCCTAGGCAAACCATAAGGAGGCAACACCAGATTCTGTCCCCGTCTGCACGCAAGCCAAGAGTCACCAGAAACCCCGAGGGGAGCCCTGCCTGTGGTGCAGAACTTGGCACCTCCAGGCTCCTCACTGGGAGAGGCAGGAGCAGTGGGGTAGAAGGATCACACAGTGGACTCAAAATAGCCCATCCACTCAGGTCAGCAAAGGACTCCCTCGAGTCTGAGGCCAAGGTAGGTTGAGAGAAGGAAGAGACGGGATGATGATCATAGTGATGATTTGCTGAGCGCCTACTACGCACCAGTTCCTGGTTTAAATGCTTTGTTCTTTTGAATTCTTGAAACACTATGAAGCATCAATCGTTACATTATTATCTTAATTTTACACCTGAGGGAACTGGGGGCACACAGAGTTGCAGAACTCATTCAAGGTCACACATCTAGCAAATGGCTGAGCTGAGATGGAATTCTTATCTGTCTCCAAACCCTCTGCTCTGTACTAAGGTTTCATATGACATCCCTCTTATGAGGTCTGTGTGTGACCAGACAACTTTTCTCCACTGGCCTCAGTTTTTCTTATCAAAACAATGGCTCTTTGCCTCAGTAGAAATTTTCTAAATATCTACTTTCTTCTCTCTATCCTGGCAACAGTGCCCATGTCCAAGGCACTTTTCTCTCTCATCGAAAGTAAATATTCTGAAGTTCATCTTCCACAATGAAGCATGTGGGATATTTCTTAAAAGCGAAAACAGTACCGATCTAACCCGTACCTGAACTCCTCAGTGGCGTAGCCCCTTTAAATGTAAAACAAATCTTTTACATTCCAGTCCTGTTTTCCCCTCCAGCCTCACCCCCTTGCTACTTTTTAAATATACTTTATTTACTTCTCAGAATAAGTCTCTTCTGCTTCTATTAAACAGCAAAAATTTCCCTTGACTTTGTAACTAAGCATGTGCTGATCCTTCATTCTGATCATGCTCCATCCCTGACGCAGTCCACCTTGATAATTCCGATAATTCTGCTAATTCCGTTACAGCGAGTACTATGCTTCCCATAATATCCTCTGTCCCTACTTCCATTATATTTGTTGAGTGAATGAAGTAATAAAGAAAGAAACAGACTAGAGAGATTCAGGGTGGTTATCATAGAAGTCAGAATCAAGTCCCGTTGTGACCCTTGTGCTCCAAAGGTTCTTGAAAATTTGAAATACAAAAATGGCTAACAAAGACGGAATTGCAGCTCATATGAAGGTCACCATTGTTCCCACCCCACTTACTGGACTCTCGCCTCCTGAAAACCGAAGTTGTATGCCCGGGTGCAGTGGGACACTGAGCAGGCGTGCTCTGAGCACGTCACACGGCTGGGTGGATTATTAATGCGTTAATTAATAATGCATTAATAATCTACTTTAAAATACCATAAGTATTTTAGATAACAGAAAATAAGCCCTTTTACCCTTGAATGCACTTTGATGTGTACTGAGAGAAGAGTCTCTCTCAAAATCAAGTGGGAAAAAAAAAAAAAACTTCAAAGTTTCTTATATCAGGAAAGATTAGAATTTTCAGACTTCATTTCATTAAAAATACTGTGCAGTTTCCAGTCCTCTGAAGACCCTCACTAAACATTAATTGAATGTGAATTGAATTAAGTAGAAAGCCTATTTATGACTCTTGTCCTTTTTTCCGTCAGAGGAATTTGGTGAGCAGTAATAGCTGCCTATTGCCTTTTGATAATGAAAATTTCTAGATGTCAGACATAGAGAAGGAGGGAAAGACTTGAGATGAGAGATTAGAATTGATTAGATTTGGGTTCAAATCCCAGCTGTGCCTTGTAATGTCTACGTGTCCTCAAAGGACTTATTCAAATGAGTCTTGACTTGATACTTACTTTTAGATATTATGATGTATTCTGAGAATAAAACAAACGAATATGTTAAGCTCTAAGGTAGAGTCTATATTAAAGAAATCGTTCATCTATCCATGCAAGTCGTGTCAATATACTGCCATGCCAACACGCCGACATATTCAGACGTCCCCATCTCTCTCTCTCTCTCTCTGCATTTAAGTACCTTATTAAAAGTCAGTGACTGTTCCAAGATTCTCTTTCTGGACTAGTGTCAGGGAACCAGTGGTTCTATACCAATTTGAAGACTGTTTTTACCTTCTAAATCCTCCAGGTTTCTGAGATCATCAGTTAGTTTCATGAGGGATATCATTCTACCTCTGGACTGCAGGATTCCTGAGATTCGGGACTTTTAGTGATAAAATCAGGAAAGTCCCAGATAAACCAGGATAAGTTGGTCATACTACTTCCTAGCTTTGGCTCAATTGAAAAATAGATTCAAGGGTCCCATAGGAACAAAACCCAATTTAGAGCTCATCACATGGCAGCAAGAGCTGAGAAAAGCAAGCACATCTTAAGATTAAGTGAATTCAAAAGAAAAGGAACTTCCAGACAAGATGGAAACAGCTTTTAGTTGCTAATGTTGAACTCTAGTTGTGCAATAGAATAACAGGGCTCACAGAAGCCAGGCTCTCACTGTCTTATTACTCAGGAAACAAGGGGTTAAGAGGTAAAGAAAATGGGGAAAACGAGTTCAAGAATGAAAGAGGGCCTGGCATTGTTCTCTCTTTGAGATATCCCTTCACCCATCTGTAAGGAGCTAGGAAGTAGAATTCTTGGTTAGGTCATTTATGATTCTTGCAAGTTCATGCATAAGATGAGTTGTGGTGTAAGCATGAATTGGAGACATTAGGAGACTGAGCTTGAATTCTGGCTTCCCATGATCCCCAGCTGTGGGATTTTGGACAAGTCATTTACTTTTTCAAAGTCTTAGATGTTGTAAGGAATTAAATATGTAATCTATTTAAAGGAGCTTTGCAAAGTACTGCATGAACATGTTGGTTCATACTATTTATAACGGTAGTTCTCACCTGGGGTAATTTCACTTTCTTCCCAGTGGACTTTCAGCAACATCTGGAGGCATTTTGGGCTGTCATGCCCTCAGGAAGGGCAGTGTGCTACTGGCATCCAGGAGGCAGAGGGCAGAGATGCTACTCAGCTTTCTGCAATACACAAGGCATCCCCTTCTCACCTCCCAGATTACTGTCCAGACCCAAGTTGCATGAATGGAGATGCCCTCATTTAAATGACAATTTGTAGCAATTGTCTTCTGCTTCAAAGTTTAAAGGTGGTATCAAATAAAAACATTTCAGGATATTTTTCTTCCTACATGACCAACTAGTAACAGCCATCAGCAATTAGATCCATCTCTTATTCTCTTTAGTGTCATCCATATCAGGGGTGAAGATATTTGATTCTTTGATCTAATGGCTTTTCAAAAGGAAACATTTGTTCGTGTGCATGTGTATGTGAGCATCCT
The DNA here is from genome assembly GCF_016772045.2 of Ovis aries. Classification (NCBI taxonomy): domain Eukaryota; kingdom Metazoa; phylum Chordata; class Mammalia; order Artiodactyla; family Bovidae; genus Ovis; species Ovis aries. The sequence continues at coordinate 7,815,934 of NC_056055.1, read as the reverse complement.
GGGTGACTCAGCGGTAAAGAATCCACCTGCCAGGGTAGGACACTTGGGTCAGGAAGATCCCCTGGAGAAGGAAATGACACCAACTCCAGTATTCTTGCCTGGGAAATCATGGACAGAGTAGCCTGCTGGTGCTAGCGTTGGTTGCTTGCTGCCGCTGCTGCCGCTGCTGTTAAGTTGCTTCAGTCGTGTCCGACTCTGTACGACCCCATAGATCACAGCCCACCAGGCTCCGCCGTCCCTGGGATTCTCCAGGCAAGAACACTGGAGTGGGTTGCCATTTCCTTCTCCAGTGCATGAAAGTGAAAAATTAAAGTGAAGTCACTCAGTTGTGTCCAACTCTTAGCAACCCCATGGCTGCAGCTCACCAGGCTCCTCCGTCCATGGGATTTTCCAGGCAAGAGTGCTGGAGTGGGGTGCCATTGCCTTCTCCGGTTGGTTGCTTAGTCATGTCCAACTCTTTGTGACCCCATGGACTGTGGCTCACCAGGCTCCCCTGTCCACGGGATTTTCCAGTAAGAATGCCAGGAGGAGCTGTCATTTCCTTCTCCAGGGGATCTTCTTGACTCAGGGATCGAACCCAGGTCTTCCTCTTTGCAAGCAGATCCTTTACCGTCTGAGCCACAGGAAAGCCACCACTTGCCTGGGAAATCCCATGGACCGAGAAGCCTGGGGGGCTGCAGTCCACAGGGTCACAAAAGAGTCAGACACGACTTCGTGACTAAACAACAACAATATGTGTATATGCATGTACGTGTGTGTTCATTCTCTTTGAGTATTTTCTGGGTTTAACTATAAATAACAACTTGTAAAAGATCATAACAGGCCTACAACTATAGAATAATGCTTTATGCTGGGGAAATGACACTGTCCATATTGCACATTTACCAGAACTCATAGAATTTTCACTTCTCTCCGATAATTTTCACTTATCCTTATTATTAGATGATAATAAAGTAGTATCCCCACTTAAGAAGTAACCGAACTGGTATCCAGGGTTTCTATGACTTTCTTAGAATCACAAAGTTATTAGCTGGTGAAGATTTCTGTGTCTCAACACTAGAAAATTTGCAGGTATTTATATGAAGCCAATATAGATATGCATTCGTGCTAAGACTGATTATTTGTTTTGGCTCAGCATTTCAGTTAAAACCAGCAAATGTTTGTTAAGAACCAACACTAAGTTTGGAGAGACCCAAATGACACAATTCCTGCCATCAAATTTTCAGAGACAAGTAAAAAATTTTATTTACATGTTGTCTGGATATGATAATATTAAATAAAACTGTGTTGATTTCCAACTTACTAGAAGGAACAGATGTTCAAATGAGTTTGCTCGGAAAACTGTCATCACATGAAAAAAAATTAAAAGTTAACATAAATAATTAACTCTTTCCAGCATAGCATATGTTACACGCTCAAATATGCATATATACAAACATATTTTGTATTCTCAGTTGGATTTCAAGGCCCGTGAAAGTAGTGACCCTTGTCATATCATATGTAAGATGTTGCCTAACTTATGTTTGGGCTATAATTTAAAGAAAATGCTTGCAGAGAGAGGGATGGGCAATGGCTGAACATATTGAAAGATAGCTTAGAAAGCCAAGGAAGAACTACATGAAAAAAGTAATAATTATATCTAAAGGGTGTGACGGATTATGATTTTAAGGATTTTCTATGATTAAATGTCACTGTTCCAAATAAGTAGGCTGCTCTTTACTGCACTGAATGTATATATTCTCATTTACAAATTAAATTATCTGTCAACATAGAATGGAGAAGAGCCAGACAAGACAGGCTTGGATTCCAACCCTGTGCTTGGAACTTCCCTCACATTTCCCCTGGGACACTGGAGTAGATTCTTCTCTTTGCCTCACTTATAGGACAGAGTTGTTGTGAAAATCTAATAAGAACTCCTCTGTTCACGCTTAGCCATTGAGCTGACCATGTAGTATCCTAAATTGACCTACGTCTCATCCAATTGCCAGTACATTAAGACTTCTCCAAGAACCGATGAACTCATCCATCAAGAGCATAACCAACTGAGCCGGAAAGCAATTTTAAACAAGCCTCTCTTTAAGAAGGAGACGTAGAAGGAGAAGGCTGGTGGGAAGAGGGGTAAGGGGAGATAAAAACAGACCAGGAAAGGGAGAGAAAACCCCTCCAGTTCTTTGACCCCTCTCCTCTCTCCCTTTCAGGCATGCCCAGGCTTTACTTCCTCTCTATAGCTTTGATTCTTGATGCCCACTTTAAAGGATTCCTTTGTCCATAAACTATTTTCATTTCATTCACCGTGGCACATTTACTGGCCTCTCTGGGAAAGCTCTCCTGAACACAGGCAGAGATCTTCTTTATTTGCCTCTGAATACAACTGCTAAACCCCGGAAGAAGAAATGATTGCCCAGTGCCGAGGGTTGAAGCTACAGTAAGTTTATAGTCCCAAACTCCACTTGAGCCCTCTACACTGAAAGCATTCTTTCATGTTTCCAATCCGCACTGGTACTCTCAGGCCTTCTCCTTTGCAACTGTCTCAACTCCTCCTTTGGGGTCTGGAAGTTCCATCAGTTCTTTCTTGGCTCCCACAGATAAACCCTCCTTTATAATAGGAGGCAGCACTGGGGAATTCCTTCAACATTCTCACACAAGTCTTCAAGATAAGCTGCCTATTCATCCTCTGTTCCTCCTATCACACAAAACATTCATTTATGTCTCTCCCTTCCTATCTAAAGATAATTCCTTAATCAGAGTTCTGGTGAACTCCAGAACTTTGTCCTTTGAGCAATCACCTCCCTATAATGCGTCAGCAACTTCAGCCCTCTTGCTCCCATGAACTGCTCCCATCAGCAGTAGAGTTTAGTTCACTCATGTTAAGATATTTAAATATCTCTCAGATTAACAAGTTACAAAGAAGCCTAAATCTATGTCTCTCTTCAAATACTAACATGTTTTTTCTGTTCTCTGCAACCAAACTTCTATAAAAATTATCTATACTTCTAATCTCTCCCTTTCTCTCCCTCCATTTTCAGTTCTACACACTATACCATCTACCTTCCTTCCCTTCATTCATTTCTCATCTGACTGACATATGCCAATGTGTAATTTGCAAGTCATGAATACTGGCTGATGAATCAAACTTGCTTTGCCCCACCTCTCCACTATCTAATTATCCAGTTCATCAACAACTTCACTGCTGATGAATCCTGTGAACGTTTCTCTTCCTCATATAAATGGTCATTCACAGCATATGATACTGCTGTCACTGTGTCTCCTGACATCCTCTTCTCTTTCTGTAATAGCTCTGTTGAGATACAATTCCTGCATCATAAAATGTACCTTTTAAAAGTACAATTCAGTGTTTTTTAAATATATAAAATATTTTCTGACTAGCCACTATGTCAGAAAAGGCAATGGCAACCCACTCCAGTATTGTTGCCTGGAAAATCCCATGGACAGAGGAGCCTGGTGGGCTGCAGTCCATGGCGTCGCGAAGAGTCAAACACAACTGAGCGACTTCACTTTCACTTTCCACTTTCATGCATTCCCACTCCAGTGTTCTTGCCTGGAGAATCCCAGGGACAGGGGAGCCCGGTGGGCTGCCGTCTATGGGGTCGCACAGAGTCGGACACGACTGAAGTGACGCAGCAGCAGCAGCAGCAGCAGCCGCCACTATCTAATTACTGAACATTTACATCACTTCAAAGAAATTTCATATCCTGTAGCAGTCATTTCTAATTCCCTTCCCCTACCCAGTCCCAGGCAACCACTAAGCTACTTTATTTTACTTTTTTTTTTTTTTTGGTCTATTCTGGACATTTTAAGTAAGTGTAACTATTCAATGTGATATTTGGTTACTGGCTCCTTCAACATAAAATAATACTTTCGAGGCTAATTCATGCTGTAGCATTTCAGTATATCATTCTTTTGTGGCTAAATAATGTTCTGTTTTATGGATATACCACATCTTGCTTATTCATTTATCTGTTGATGGATATTTGTTTTGGCTACTTTTTTTGGCTGCTATGTATAATTATGCTGTGAATATTTGTGTACAAGTTTTTATGCGGTAATATATTATCATTTTTCTTGGGTGTATTCCTAAGAGACAAATGTGCATTCAGATATTTTGCCTGTAAGTTATGTTCTCTGTCTTTTTACTATTGAGTTGTAATAAATTTTTATTTATTTTGGACATAAGTCCTTTATCATAAAAATAATTTTCAAACATTTTCTCCTATTATGTGGATTGTCTTTTCATTTTCTTGATGATGCCCTTGAAGCAAAAAGGTTTTAAACTAGATAAAGTCCAGTTTATCTACTTATTCTCTTTTCATTTATACTTTTGGTGTCATATCTAAGAAAGGTTTGTTTAATTCCAAGGTATGAATATTTAATACTATGTTTACCGACTAAGGTCCCTCTAGTCAAGGCTATGGTTTTTCCAGTGGTCACGTATGGATGTGAGAGTTGGACTGTGAAGAAAGCTGAGAGCCGAAGAATTGATGCTTTTGAACTGTGGTGTTGGAGAAGACTCTTGAGAGTCCCTTGGACTGCAAGGAGATCCAACCAGTCCTTTCTGAAGGAGATCAGCCCTGGGATTTCTTTGGAAGGAATGATGCTAAAGTTGAAACTCCAGTACTTTGGCCACCTCATGCGAAGAGTTGACTCATTGGAAAAGACTCTGATGCTGGGAGGGATTGGGGGCAGGAGGAGAAGGGGACGACAGAGGATGAGATAGCTGGATGGCATCACTGACTTGATGGACGTGAGTCTGAGTGAACTCCGGGAGTTGGTGGAGGACAGGGAGGCCTGGCGTGCTGCGATTCATGGGGTGGCAAAGAGTCAGACACGACTGAGCGACTGAACTGAACTGAACTGAACTGAACTTACTTTCAAGAATTCTGTAGTTTAATTTCTGATCTTCAAGTCTATGATCCAGTTAATTTTTTCATATTGTGAGGGGTCCAACTTCTTTCTTCTCCATGTGTATATCCATTTATCACAGCACTATTTGTTGAAAAGACTATTCTTTTCTTGTGGTTTGTCTGAGCAATCTTATCAACAAATAATTAACTGCTAATATAAGAATTTATTTCTAGGCATTCAATTGCTATAATAAATGAAATTATTTTCTTAATTTTCTTTTTGAAATGTTGATTGTTAGTGTATAGAATACAATTGATTTTTGCATATTGATTCTGTATCCTGTAGCTTTGCTGAACTTACTTTTTAGTTTTAATACTTGTTTGTAGATTCCTTGTGTGTGTGTGTTAGTCATTCAGTTGTGTCTGACTCTTTGCAACCCCATGGACTGTAGCCCACCAGGCTCCTCTGTCCACGTGATTCTCCAGGCAAGAATGCTGGAGTGGGTCGCCATTTCCTTCTCCAGGATTCCTTAGAAATTTCTGTGTAAATAATCATGTCATCCACAAATAGAGATAGTTGCATTTTATTCTTTCTGGTTTGGATGACCTTTTTTCTTTGTTTTGACTAATTGTCCTAATTAGGACCTAGAGCAACAGGTAGAAATAGTGAGAAGGCGTGTCCTTGTTTTTGATCCTAAGATTTCAGTCTTTCACTATTAAGCATGATATTAGCCACGGGTTTTTCTGAAATGCATTTTAAAGTTGAAAAGGTTCTATCTATAGTTTTTGAGTTGTTTTATGATGGAAGAATATCGAATTTTGTCCAGTCATTTAAAAGTTTGTACTGAAATGATAATGTGGGTTTTGTCCTTTATTAATATGGTATGTTATCTTGATTGATTTTTTAGAAATTAAAACAACCTGTATTTCTGGAGCCTTTTGTTGTTCAGTCACTAAGTCGAGTCTCTTGTGACCCCGTGGACTGCAGCACCCCAGGCTTCCCTATCCTTCACTATCCCCCAGAGTTTGCTCAGATTCATGTCCACCTCTTCTCCTTTTGCCTTCAGTCTTTCCCAGCATCAGGGTCTTTTCCAATGAGTCGGCTGTCTTTGGGTCAGGTCACATAAAGACAAGCCCTGCGAATGGGTATTCCAGGGAGCTTCCAGACAAATCAAATAGTAATAATCCTCTGAGAATGGGGCTTTTGGGAGATTCCTAAACTCTGCCTTTTCTGGACTGTGCATTTCGCAGCTATCTTGATTATGAGTCTGTTGGTTTTCATGGCTATGGTTTGGGAAGGAAAAAGATAGCTATGTGGCATGTTAAAATGCCACAAAGCTGCTTACTATTGTTACTGAGGTTCAGCTGTTTTCCTTCAACAAAAACTCTTCAGATTATTGCAAGCTTTTGGTTAATATCTAGCATTCTGCAAATGTTGATTTTGACAATTGTTTCAGTGTTCTTGCTTGGATAGAGGAGTGGATTTTCAGAGGTTCCTGCCTTGCCATTCTGGAAGTAATACTTTTTATAATTTCCTCTTATCTCTCTGGCTTCTCTTAGGAACTTTGAAGGCATTCTTCTTAATATGCCTGACTCATTACTATTTATTTTTTAGAGTTCTGTATTGGATTCTCCTTCCTGCTCTCACATCTTTCATCACTTCCTCAGATGTCCTGAGCCATTGCTTTGGTTTCACTTAGCATTTCCATGCTGGCAGCTTCACATTCTTAACCCCAACTCCAATACCTGTACTGAGCAGCACCCCCATGCCTCTAACTTTCTATCAATATGTTTTGGAAGGCCTATAGACATCTCAAACCCAATCTGTCCCAAACTAAATGCATCACTAACCATTTTCTCCTACCTTATCTCTGTTACTACTACAGACACAGCCAAGAAAATCAAGTCATCCTTGACACCTTCCTTTCTTTAACCCTTCCAGCAAATCAAATGATCTTTTTATCTGGTAATCCCATTTTCATGCTTTTTGGTCATGTTACCTCCTTTCTGCCTCCTTGTTGCCTTTAGAATTGAATCCGAGTGCCTTCCTGGGGTCTACAGAGAACTTCAGGATTTGGAATTCTGTCATCCTCTCTAGTATCATTTCTCCCTATTCTCCCAGGCAGCTTAAATTTTTCTCCCATTGTATTTTACACAGGCTATTGCAAGAGAAACCCTGTGTGCTTTCACTAATTCTCACTTTTTTTTTTTTTGGCTTACACTACCTTGAGTTGAATTCTGTTACTTGCAATCAGAGTATCTTAAATAATGTGCTAAGCTTCTCAGTGTAGCTACAGCATGTTACCTGGCTTTACTTGTTCTTGGAACTTCACTCATCAATGTATCTACACTCTTACTCAGCTGATCAGATTGCTCTGACACCCAGTGTTGGCCACGCTTTTCCGGTCCATCTTCCTGGCAGATTTTACCAGCAAAACTCTTTAATCTCTGCTTATAGTATGCTGAGAGATCAGTACCACCCATTATTTCAACCCCTGAAGAGAGAGTTTCTGTTTCTTTTCTTTCCTCTCCTCAAACAGAATTCCCCTTCTCATTGCTTATCTCAGGAGAAGGGGGAAAAATGAATATTTACTAGTTAAAATGTGTATCTAGTAAATGAAATATATTGTCCTTGAGGCAAAACCCTTTTAGGTACTTTTATCCCTTCTGCATCCAATAGATTATATAACCCCTTTGAACATGTTAGAATCAAGTAGAATATTGATTCTTTATTCCACCTCTGGGGGAGTTTAGATCCTGGGTTCCTTCTTTGTTTAAATCCATGTGAAGCAGTCATGGGGGCATCTCAGGATGTCACACATGGTGGGTCTGGGTCTGACCAGCATGTGCTGTAACCTTCTTTTCCTTTTACTCGCTGATTTGTGACCTTGATACAGTTCTCCAACCACTTAATCTCAGTTTCTTCTTTTTTTTAAATATATATAAAATGGGGGCAAATTCAGTCCAAATTCCAAATGACTGGTAGAGCTAATTGTGTGAATGGATGTGAAAAGTCCAGCCCTGGATCTTGTCAGTGGTAGCCACTCAATAGATGGCTGCTCAGCTTACTAGCATTATCATGACTACCCAGCCTGCACCCTCTGTTCTGTTAACAGATTTCAGCCCTCTAATCTTTTGTTTCTTCATCCTAATCCTTCATTTCCTCTGACTGTTCCTTTTTGGTTCCGAGCAAACAGGCCACTCGTATCTGGATCTGCCAGACTCTGAAATCTCTGCTTGGCTTTGTCAGGCAAGTTCAGGCATGTACAGACATGTCCACAAGTTTCTCAGAAGGTTGACTTTGCCAAAGCCAGAGCATCACTCCCCCTCCCTTCCCACTGGGTTCGGTGCTCCAAGCCATTGGACATCATTTTGTGCTTTCGAAACTCCAATATTTACACAGAGTCTGTGTCTCTGATTTACCCGGTGTCCAGCTGCTGATACTTATCTTGAAATTTCTAAGTGCAAGACTGCAATCAAAGTGTCAGGGCACAGAAATGAACAAATAAAGATGTTTGGGGACTGCCTCCTTTTCTCATGCGATTTGCAAATTTTTCTTGGCTTGCATAATCGGAGGTGGCTGGGACCATGGGCCCCTTTATTCCTTGGCCCAGTGGTACAGCACATGGCAATGTTACAAATACAGGAGCTGGATATGCAGGAGGGGGCCTCACCCCTGCTAGGAAAGCGTCCACCTCTGTGCCTCCCAGACAGCGTTGACGCATTCAGACAAGCTGGACAAAGAACGTACAGTCTACATTCCCTGGCCTTTGAAGGGAAGATGTCGCAATGTACAGGCAATTGGAGTGTTTGCCTAATTCATCAAAACATTCACATTTGCTAGTAATACAATGCATCTATGATGAGAAGGACCCAGGGGGAGCTCTGTGGATTAAGGGTAGAATGGCTCATGTCTCTTAATTTCTACCATTCGGCTCAGCTTTGAAGCAGCCTTCCCTTCATTCAAGAAAGTGTTGCAGTGTTGTTTAAAAGGCATGGGACTTTGGAACCAGATGGATCTGTGGCTCAGACGTGCTAGTTGTGGGATCTTGGGCAATATATGCTTCCTAAATTCTCTTCTCTCATCTGGAAAGTAAAGGCAGTGAAACTAAACTCAGAGCTTTTATGATGATGCTTTGAGATAATGTGTAGTGCTTTAGCAGGGGAGCAGACACAGTGAGTGCTATAAATGAGCTTTTATCATTCGCTTGCTTTTTTAAGTACCTACCATGTACCAAGCACTCTGCTGGGCCCATAGCTTTCTTTTTCCACCTTAGAGATGATTGAAAATCTGAATGATAGTTGGGAAACAAGGAAGCATATTTCAAAAGAGAAAAAGAAGACTTGAGTTTCATGCCAGTATCACCTCTGACTAATCTCCGTGATCTTAGATGAAAGACTTCTCTCTAAACCTCAGCTTCCTCTGCTGTAAAGCGAATTGATTATTCCTATTCAGAAAGCCAATGGGACAATGTAACAACAACAACATTATTATTATTATAACTAGTGTTAATACAGAGCTTGTTATTTTCCTTCCTAAGCAATTTTAATTCACTGCTTTATTTCAACATTACAGCATCTCTGGGAAGACTTATTATACAGCTTTTACAAATGAAAGGACCAAGGGACACAGGATTTAAATGGCTTGTCCGCAGCTAGCAATCAGAAAGCAACTGGTCTGGCTCCAAAGTCTTTTCTTTCAGTCATCATATTTTATATTAGGTAGACTCTAAAACCCTTTATAAATTTGGAGATTTAGGAGAAGGAAATGGCAACCCATTCCAGTGTTCTTGCCTGGAGAATCCCAGGGACGGCAGAGCCTGGTGGGCTGCCATCTATGGGGTCGCACAGAGTCAGACTCGACTGAGCGACTTCACTTTCACTTCTCACTTTCATGCATTGGAGAAGGAAATGGCAACCCACTCCAGAGTTCTTGCCTGGAGAATCCCAGGGATGGCGGAGCCTGGTGGGCTGCAGTCTGTGGGATCGCACAGAGTCGGACACGACTGAAGCGACTTAGCAGCAGCAGCAGCAGTGAAACTACCTGATCTAGATGGTGAACATTTGTGGCTGCTGACACTCAGGCGTTATGGACCTCATCATGGAAGAGCACACACTTCTCAGGAAACAGTTTGCTAAGAAATCAAACTTGAATCTGGTCAGTCTAGGTCAAGCCAGCAGTACAGGAAGTTCGAAAAACAAAGAAACACCTTTGATGACAACATGGAGGTGTAATTAGTGGAAGTCAGACTGTTGGAATTTGTACCAGACAAATGATTCGGTTTCCTTAACAAGTAATTTGCAAGATGAAAAGGAAGGAAGGAAGGAGGACTTCCTTGGTGGTCCAGTGGCTGAGACTCCGTGCTGAGGGCCTAGATTCGATTCCTGGTCAGGGAACCAGATCCCACATGCTGCAACTAAGACCCAGAGCAGTCAAAAAAATAAATAAATATTTAAGAAAGAAGGAAGCAAGGAAAGAAAGAAAGAAAGAAGAAAGACGGAAAGAAAGCAGGTGTTTATAAATTAAACAAGCCTGACAAGCCAAGATGTGCATCAGTTGGAAAGGCTGGGCTTTATCTGGAGCTTGATCCAAACAAGCAAACTGGAAGAGCCAATCAAAAGCATTAGCTTTGTTCTTGATGCTTAAAAGTATTTTCTTAAAAATAAGTTTATTCTCTGTAAACCTTAGTTTCCCCATCTATGTAATAAAGATAGTAAACATAGCCTCAAAAAAAAAAAAAAAAATCAGAGATTTATTACTACCACTCTGGAAAAGTCTATCTAGTGAACTATATTTTGCTTCTGTCATTGTAGGATCCAACATGCTTCTTTTCAAAGAAACTGAAACAATTGCTCTCCAGTGTATTTTCGCCAACATGCTTACATATAGAAACATTGAAATTGTTTACAGTCAACATATATATATATACATCTACCATCTTGATTCTATAGCAAGCGTTTCACTATACTTGCCTTATCACATACATACCTAGCCATCTGTAGACCTCTCTCCCTCTGTCAATCCATCTGGTTCCTGACACATTTTGAAATGATTTGTAGTCATCACTGCAACTTTACTCAAATTCTCCAGTATCCATCAGTTCAGTTCAGTCGCTCAGTCGTGTCCGACTCTTTGCGACCCCATGAATCGCAGCACACCAGGCCTCCCTGTCCATCACTATCTCCTGGAGTTCACTCAGACTCACGTCCATCAAGTCAGTGATGCCATCCAGCCATCTCCTCCTCTGTCGTCCCCTTCTCCTCCTGCCCCCGATCCCTCCCAGCATCAGAGTCTTTTCCAGTGAGTCAACTCTTTGCGTGAGGTGGCCAAAGTACTGGAGCTTCAGCTTTAGCATCATTCCTTCCAAAGAAATCCCAGGGCTGATCTCCTTCGGAATGGACTGGTTGGATCTCCTTGCAGTCCAAGGGACTCTCAAGAGTCTTCTCCAACTACCATTGTTCAAAACTTAATATACTTTATGACTTTTCTTTTCCAAAATGTGTTTTAGGTTCCATAGGTGGGAAGGCTATTCGGCAACCTGAGAAAATCATTAAACTAACATCAAACCATGGGATAGTTTCCTTTTCACAATATTATTGTATCATTGTTGTTGTTGTGACAGCTATCGTTGATTTTCACACCTGCATTTGTAACACTGAGAGCCAGTCTGCTCTGGGGCTGCTTTCTTCCCTGCTCAGACCTTCCACTTCATCCCAGACATAATGACTCCTGCTCAGTTTTTCCCGCTCCCACCCTCACCCTCTTGTGCCCAGATCCAACCACAGTTTGCTCTCTGCCAGACCTCCATATATCCAGTGGCATTCCGATGCTGCCACAGCATTCCACATGGTATCCAAGCATCTGTCTGACCCAGCCAATTATTACAATAACACCTTATATTTAGTTAGTGCTGGTTCGTTATTTCATTCAGTAAGTATTTATCAAAAGCCGATTTAACCAGGTGACCAGGGGAGGGAGAGGCAGAGAGTGGGCCGTGGGCACAGAGTAACAAAGGAATTAAATCAATCAGCACACAGTTATTGCATGACTTCTGTTTACACAGACTCACCATCAAAGAGTTTATCATCAAGTTGAAGGAAGAAAAAACAAAAGCTCAAGAAATAATTGGAGACCAGCTATAGATGGAGAAGCAAGCAAAAGGTGTAAGCACACAGGTAGGTCTTTGAGTGTGAATATCTGCCAAAGAGATGTAGAATAAGGATTTGACTGGGATTTCTGGAGAGAAATGAGGCTGTAAATACATACTGGGTACACCCTGGGCCATGCACTATTGGAGGGATAAAAGAAGGCTTTTTTGAATAGGGATAAGAAATGTGTTGGGCAATTGTTAAAATAGCTTAGAATGTGTAGAGGAGTTGAATGATAATGTCAAATACTTAGAGCTGGAAGGACTTGCCACAAGGAGAGATTCTGTGGCATTAAAAGATTGCCGTGTGGCAGCACCAAGACTTCTTCAGGAACCGTCAGGGCTGAAATTGTTTGGCAACATACAAGAAGCGCTGAAGACAAAGCTGAGGACTGATGTTGAACCTGGCCCTTGATTGGCACAGCCTTTAGCACACATGATTGCTTTAAGTGAATAATTTTTAAAAGAAAGAATAAAACATCCTTTAGAGCAAATTAATTTTTTGAATTAATGTGTGATTTCTTTTAGCAAGTTAAAAACTTACCTCATTTCACCAATCCCAGACACATGACTTGGAGAGCAGAGTGCAAACTGGATTTTGTGTGTGCATTAAAGTTGCCCAGTCATGTCCAACTCTTTACTACCCCATGGACTATAGCGTCCATGAATTCTCCTGGCAAGAATACTGCAGTGGGTTGCCTTTCCCTTCTCCAGGGGATCTTCCTAACTCAGGGATCAAACCCGGGTCTCCCACATTGCAGACGGATTCTTTCCCAGCTGAGCCACCAGGGAAACCCACTTAGATTTTGGCTCCCACTAATACTCACCTTCTCAGCCATGATAGCCCTGTCCATGTTTCCAAACAACATGGCTAGGAGAGAAGAGAGAGAAGTTTATCCTGATACACCAAAAAAGTGGGCTTCCCTGGTGGCTCAGTGGTAAAGAATCCGCCTGCCAAGCGGCAGATGAGGGTTCAGTTCCTGGATCAGGAAGATCCCCTGGAGAAAGAAATGGCAACCTACTCCAGAATTCTTGCTCAGGAAATCCTATGGACAGAAGAGCCTGGTGGGCTACAGTCCATGGGGTTGTGAAGAGTCGGACATAACTGAGCAACTACACAAAAACAAAGTAATATCACCACCAAAAAAGGAGTCAGCCAGTCCCATCAGGGGTATTCAGGGAGTGAAAATGTCTTTCTGGGTGGTTGTGGAGCTAGATGAAGATATTAGGAAACCTCCAGTGCCCTCTCCATCTCTAGGGTTTGGGAGCTGTATTCTATGGTAGCCTCAGTTTTCCCCCACATTACACTATCCTTTGTAAATAAACAGGGTCACATTAATCCCTCCATTCAGTTCAGTCGCTCAGTCATGTCAGATTCTTTGCGACCCTATGGACTGCAGCACACCAGGCTTCCCTGTCCATCACCAACTGCTGGAGCTTGCTGAAACTCATGTCCATTGAGTCAGAGATGCCATCCAAATATCTCATCCTGTCATCCCCTTTTCCTTCTGCCTTCAATCTTTCCCAGCATCAGGGTCTTTTCCAATGAGTTGGCTCTTTGCCTCAGGTGGCCAAAGTATTGGAGCTTCAGCTTCAACATCAGTCCTTCCAATGAATATTCAGGACTTATTTCCTTTAGGATGGACTGGTTGGATCTCCTTGCAGTCCAAGAGACTCTTAAGAGTCTTCTCCAACACCATAGTTCAAAAGCATCAATTCTTCGGGACTCAGCGTTCTTTTGGCCCAACTCTCACATCCATACATGACTCCTAGCTTTGACTAGACAGACCTTTGTTGGTAAAGTGCCATCATGCCCTTCCTGTAATTTCCCAGCACCCCCTCTTTTATGTTGGAAGTTGAGGAATCCACTTGGAGAGGGGATCTTAGCACTTCCAAGGGTTCTGTTGTATGAGTGTGGTCCCGGGACTGGAACTTCCTGATGCTCTGCATTTTCAGACATCTTTGAAATGCCCAGATTTGACTATGATCTCCCCCAGAGAGACGAAGAGCATATTTGCACCCATTCTGTGCCATGTTTCATCTCCTGGGCACTGCGGATGCCCTCTTTGTACTTTTGTGCCTCCTAGAATCTTTGAATAAATAGCTCCTTCAATTTTAGTTCCTGGACCATGCCAGACACATCATAGGCACTGAGTTGTTCTCACCATTCCTCTTTCCCTGCAGCCTTCTCCATTCCACCCCCTCTAACCAGTGCAAACTACGCATATAAATAGACATGCACCCGGCCAGCTCTCCAGACATGTGTGAATCCCAGTGTCAGTCTCAGCTTGGGCTCATATTGCTACATAGTAAATCTATCATGAGTATTTGTGAAATCCTCAGAGGATGTCCAACTGAACTGAGTTCTTGGGATACATTTTAGATGGAAAATCATTGGACCCTGCTGTGCAGAAATGCAGTCAAATAAGGACAAGTTTACTTTTGAAACATAACTTTGAGGGTTTTTTTTTTTGTTGTTGTTGTTGTTATACAAAATAAAACAGTCTCATTTTAAACATTTTAAAATACAAACAAACATGAAGGAAAAATAATGACTGAAAAATCTCACTATCCAAGACAAGATATCTGCTAATTTTTTTATTTGTATCATTCCAGAACTTTTCAGAATTTTTTTAACTAGGTTAGAAGTTTGAGAAGTACAAGTTATTTCTAACATTTTGCCATTGCCAATCATGAACGTTCTTATAATGGTATCTTTGTGGAGATCCATGATTATTACCTTAGAATAAATTTCCAGAAGGGAAATTAGTGCCACAGACCTCCGTGGTAGATCATCTGGCAAGTTATGCCAGCTCTGACATCAAATTTATCCCAAATCCCAGAACTGTTCACCAATTCCACCTCTTCTATTTCACGCCATGTCCCTGTACAGCTGGTCCCCTTCCCCCTAATCCATCTCTCTAGTCCATCAGTCTAGGACAGCTCCCCTTAGTGAACCACTCTAGTTCACCTGCCCCTAATCCACCAGCCTAGTCTGTCTGCCCCTGGTCCATCTCACTGGAACAGCTCTCCCTAATCCAGCAGTCTAGGACAGCGCCCCTTGTGCATCACTCTAGTTGACCTGCCCCCAAATCCATCACCCTAGTCTGTTTCTCCTTGGTCCATTACCCTAGAACATCTCCTCCTAGTCCATCCCCCTCAATTTTATTCCCCTCTGCTCCATCAACCTGGTCTCTCTCCTCCTTAGTCCATCACTCCGGAGTATCTCCCCCTAATTCATCCCCCCAGTTCCCCTGCCCCCTAATCCATCATCCTAGCCTCTCTTCCCCTCGTCCATGCTCCCCCACAGTCCAGCACCCTCATCTGTCTCTCTCTAGTCCATCTCCCTAGAACATCCCTTCTTGTCCATCACCCTAGTCTATCATTTTTCCTCTTTACTGCTACAGTTTGGTACTTGGTTTCCCAGTTTCTGCTTTGAGCACTTTAGATTTTTCCCCTCAGAATAAGAAATCGTATAGATGTAAAGGCAGTTCATGTTAACCTCCTGCACATAGAGCACTTGGGATCAAGTCCCTATCATGGCTTTCAAAGCTTCTAAGTTCTCTAAGGTCTGTGTCTTACTTGTTTCTGTAGGGTCCTACCTGTGTCTCCAGCCGCTCCTTGCTACCCTCTCCTCTCCAGCTTAGTTGGCCCTCCCACTGTTCCCTGAATGCAACATTCCTGCCTCAAGACTCTTTTATCTTCCAGAAACGCTTCATCCAGATCTTTCTAGTAGCCTCTCCATTAATTCACTCCAAAATAGTTCACCACCCATCACTCTTTCCTCCCGTACTTCAGACTCACCCTGTCAACACCCTGCTTTATTTTCACTACAGCATAAGTCCTCTTATTATAGTATAAATGTGCTCTCCTATCATCCCACACTAGAATTTTTAGTTTCATAAACCCTTCATCACTGTGCTCAAAAAAAAAAAAAAACTAGAAATACCTGCCTTCCTAGATGTTCAATAAGTAAACATGAATTGATTGTATAGATGAAAGAATGAATGCATTATTCTATTTAAGTGTATGCAGAAAGTTAAAGCTTTGGATGCCCATTGCCAAACTGGCCTTCCATAAAAAAAGTATATCTTAACCTCTGCTCTCACTAGCTGAAAATTAAAGGGGATAGTTTTAACTTGATGTACCCAGATTATTTTCATAATTATTTTCTTAACATCTCCACAAAATAATGTTCTTAAAAGTGTTGTTGGTTAGGAAAGAAGTATGTCAGATATTTCATCTCGCTATAACTTTCCCTAGAAAATTACTCAAAATAAGTGTAATATAAAACTCTCTGAAGAATAAGCAGATTTTCCTCCATAACTGATCTTCCTTCTTTATGCTTGTAAAGTATTTGTGCATAAAGGGGGCAAATGAAAAGTGAAAAGGGTCGAAGTGGGTAAAGTTTAAGAGAGTCTGTTATATAAGAAAACTCTTGCTGTCTAGAATCAGACCTATCTGAATTCAAATTCTAGGGCCACCATTTACTCACTGAACAACCAGGAAAATTTCTTAATATCTCATTGAAATACAATATCCTCATCCTGTATTATGGAGATAATCATTACTCCCTTTCTGAGTTGTAATTAGATTGAATACAGCACCAGGCAGGGTTATTTCGCTGCGCACGTCTGGAACCGGGTCTCCTGCGCTCCGTACATGGAAGCGATTTTTCATCTACATCCTTGTCATATTGGCGACTTCAGCTGTTCATTATGAAAACTTGAGGGAAGAGGACATCGTGAAGTACAAGAACTGTCCTCCAGCATGCGAAGAGGTTTTTTGTAAAGAAAGGATATTCCTTTAGGAAAGAACTAAAGTTGCAGTTTAACAGACCCTGGGCACTACAGGAACTAGGTCTGTCCAGCGGATAATGAGACGCGTCGTGAAGCAGCGCACCCCTGCAGTCCTCAAGAAAGGGCTCGGATGACACTCATGGGGAAACTTTGACTCTGGATAACGTCACCTCTGATCTGTCCTTGATGCTTGAAGCTCCTCTGCCAATGCACCTCTCTGCTTTGCTTGCCAGTGCCATAGGCATTTTAAGGACGAAGTTTCCTACGGTTTCTAAGACCCTGCCTCTCTCTTTCCGTCTCCACTGATACAGAAACTTGGCGTTGGGCACTCATGGGCAATTATGAGAGAAAATGTACCCCAATATTCTCAGTATCTTTGTTGACAAGGAGTGCGAACTTGCCAGTTTTCTGTAGAAAGCTCTTGTTTACTAATTTGCAGCTCCAAAGTCTACGGCTGTCAGCAAATTACAATAAGAATTAAATCACTTCTTTTATTTTGACACTTGCTAAGGAGATCCAACCCACTGTCCACTCTTTCTCCTTTAACACCTTCCCTTGTGTAGTACTGAAGTCAGAAAGCTAGACAGTTCCCTGGTTGACCACTTAACAGAAATAGAGGACTTACTGGTATCTTCCCATTGAATTGTAGTTTTGTGTTTTCTCCAGAATGGCTTACGTATATCTACACATATACCCTACATTAAAACATCACCAGAGTTTACCTAGCCTTCTCAACCAAAACATGCGATATAGGTCCAGCCCCTATAAAACTCTTGCTTACTGAGTGTCCTTGAGTAAGTTGACTCAATCTCCAAGAATCATGATTAAGAGTTTAGGCTTTTTTTTTTTTTTGGATGCTTTTTAAAAATATTTTAACTTTATTGGGTAGAGCTCATTTGCAATGTTACATCAGTTTCTGGTGTAGAGCAAAATGATTCATTTATACATATACATAGATTTATTCTTTTTTAGATTATTTTCTCATGTAGGTTATCACAGAATATTGAATAGAGTTTGCCATGCTATACAGTAGATCCTTTTGGTTACCTATCTTATATATAGTAGCATATGTGTGTTCCTCTGAGCTCCTAATTTATCCCACCTCCCTCTCCCATGCTTTCCTTTTGGTAACCATAAGTCTGTTTTCAATACCTGTAAGTCTATTTCTGTTTTGTAAATAAGTTCACTTGTATCTTTAAACATTTTTAAATTAGATTCTACATCACGAATGACATCTACATACGAATGATATTTGTCTTTCTCTAAGAATGCAGACTTTGAATTCCACTGACCTGGGTCCAAATCCTGTCTCTACCATGCACTAGTATTGTGACCTCTAATTATTTTCTTAAGCTTTTAGAGTCTGAATTTCTTTCATCCCTAAAATGACTTTTTTGCAGTGTTTATTCTTCATAAAGGCATCATGACCATTAATTGCGATACCATTATATATATAATGCTTAACTGTTGATGGCCACATTACAAGAGCTCAGTAAATGTTCCATTATTATAATAATTAGATAAACATGTCCTAGACCTAGAAAAGTCTTCTGCTGCTGCTGCTAAGTCGCTTCAGTCGTGTCCGACTCTGTGTGACCCCATAGACGGCAGCCCACCAGGCTCCCCCGTCCCTGGAATTCTCCAGGCAAGAACACTGGAGTGGGGTGCCATTTCCTTCTCCAATGCATGAAAGTGAAAAGTGAAAGTGAAGTCGCTCAGTCGTGTCCAACTCCTAGAGACCCCATGGACTGCAGCCCACCAGGCTCCTCCATCCATGGGATTTTCCAGGCAAGAGCACTGGAGTGGGGTGCCATCGCCTTCTCCATCTGTAAATAAGCCAGTATCCTCAATTCTGCATCATTAGTTGAATCCTTGCTACAACATTGCTGTTTTCCCTGTCACCCTAGCCAGAAGTGTTTGTTCGTGAACAAGGGCTCATCAGCGTCCTCTCAGGAGTCGGGCCCTGTGCACATTGTTCCAGGTGTGTCTCTTCCTCTCGTAGTTCTTACAATGTGCAGAATCATCTTGGGGTTCTTCCTCTCTGAAACCCCTCTCCTAGCCAACAAGTGACTAAATTCAATTGATTCTGCTGCCTAAGTACCTCTTAGTTGGACCTGCTCCTCTCTCTCTGTCTCACCCCAAGTCCTCAGTTTTTGTTTCAGCATCTGTTGCCTGTATCACCACGGCAGCAGCTTCCCTCCATCCCAGCCTTACCCTCCTGCCAGCTCCTCCCCACGGTCAGGCTCAGATGTGTCGCTCACAAACAAGTCTCAGCCTGCTCAGAATAAAAGTCAGACTGCTTGACATCTCATATGAGGTCTTTCATCATTTGACTCTGTGTTGACCTCTAGCCTGACTTTTTGGCTGCTTTCCTACACGGGCAGGCTTTGACCCAAGAAGCAACTTAAAATGACCTGAATATGCATTTGCTATTCCACATTTTGGTGTTTCCAAACCTTTGTGTATGCAGTTTGCTCTTTTCAGAAGGCCCTTCCCCTTGCCTACTGGGAAAACTCACTCTTCAATATTTATTTCAAATGTCACCTCTACTGCGACCTATTCTCAGAGAGCTAATTGCTTCCTCTTCAAAACTATCTTTGCACCCCAAGACTACTGCCCTTTTTCCCCTTAATTACTCATCAGTTTTCACATCAGATGTCACCTTCTCAGAGAAGGCTTTCTTGGCCACTCTCTACCCCCAAAGAATCCCAAGGCCATGAATTTCTGTACTAAATTATTTCTCCTATGACTTCCTCAGAGAAGGAAATGGCAATCCACTCCATTACTCTTGCCTGGAGAATCTCATAGACATAAGAGCCTGGTGGGCTGCTGTCCACAGGGTCGCACAGAATTGGACACAACTGAAGCAACTTAGGAGCAGCAGTAGCATGGCTTCCCGGCTGTTTACAAATATAGTTCATTGCATCTTATGGCCAGACTTTTGTGAAACAAACACATAATTATAAAACTAAAAACAATAGCTTTTCTCTTGCTACAAATTAAGAAAAATTATCATGTATTTCTTTTTTCATATAAAAACAAAACAACATTTTCACCATCTCAAGGAAATGTTGGACTAAAAGCATGCTAACTATTCAAACCTTTAAATGTTCCACATTTTACTCCTATGTTAAGACAGATCCCTGGACTGTATTCTTTGAGCCCCTTAAAGAATTGCCATTTGGAATTATGATTTAGCACGATTCTGCCAGCATTCATCCATGCTGTTGCTATTATAAAAAAACAGATGTTTGCAGAACATCTTTTGGATTCTTGATCAAAGTACTACTGAGAACATCTTCCAATGTATTGCTCAGTGTCTTTTGTGACAAGCTCATCTCAGAAGTAGAATCCAGGCCACCATATGTATCTAGGTTTTCTTCTGTTAGATGCCAAGAGATTGATACTCATCCTATTTCTTTCTTTGCTTAGGCTTCCAGGAAACTCAGTGCTCATTGTGACACTAACTGCTGTGATTTAATCAAGATTTTATAGAATATACTTTTATTTTTTATTTTCATTACTACCCTCCTCTGCCTCTTGTCCAGCTGTTTAAAATGTGACCTTTCCCACCTACTAGAAGAATTTATGGCAAAGAGAGCTGTGTGGTAGTAAAAGATGCATGCATTTTAAAGTCATATGGTACTGAGTTTCAAGGTTGGTTCGGTTGGTTATTAGATGTATACCTTTAATTTCCTCTATTCTTAGTCATCTAAACTTGAAAACCAAAACATCATGCTATCTAAGTATGGTTATAAATATTATATATACACACCTACACACACACACACAAACATACCACACACACACACACACACACACACACACACACACACGTATGCATACTTACTGCAGTCCTTGAGATTCAAGAGTCTTTTTCAGTTATGTTTGTTCCTCCCAAAACCCTATTGGAAAATGGAGAATAAATGCATGATGGATGATGAAATGGGGAATAACAAGATTGCCCATGATCACATTTATAACAGATGAGAAGAACTTGATCTTGGATGACTTCATAGAGGAAATAAAATGCTGGAGTTTAAATGATGCAGAGGATTTACACACATGAAGACTACAAAGAGGATTCTCTGGATGGGTGAAACTTTAGTGGAAAAGAGTGAATTGGGAAAAAAAAACAAAAGCAAAAGAGGCTGACCTCACAGTAAATTTATTAACAAAAGCACCAGAGTAAAATTTCTGAAATTCAAAAAGTTCCTGTTTATATCATTGAGAGTCATTAAACATAGAATGAAGAGTTAATTTCTTAGAATATTTGAGGGAAAAACAAGGGTAATACTTGAAGCCTTCCTCCCCCTCCTCAAAGTTTAAACAATTGATGATGTATAAACCATAAGTAGAAGTGTCTGTAGGAACCTCACAATCATCCATTCATTCTTCAGAAGCCAAGACACATATTCAGAGAGTCAGAGAGCAGAGGAGCTGGATTGGGTTCTCAGCATGAACTCGGGCAGCACATCTGAAGAAGAGAAGAGAAGGCTCAAAAATCTCAAAAGAAGACAGAAGTAGAATAGGGACAAAGATTAGAGTTCTCTGACTCTCAGTCCACCCTGGGATTCCTGCTTTGTCTGTCCACCAGGTCCTCTCTGTCTTCAGGTCACTGCAGTCTATCCTATCCCATCTGAGTGTGTGAAAGGGAAGCTTGTTTAAGAAAAGCATACTTTTATCTTGCACCTCTTGAATCTTGATCCATAGGAGTGGCGAATTTTGTGATGATCAATGAGGCTGAAGAGGTCTGCATCACGTTTAGAGCGTGTTCTTGCTCTTGCAGAGGGCTAGCTCTGAAATACCACAGAAAGAGTGTCTTGAGAGACTGTTGTGAGGTTGCCAACTGAGTGTTTGCATTCAGATGAATCTCACGCAACACTTCAAATGGCCTTCAGTTCAGTATCCAAACATTTGGTTTCTTATCTATGCTAATTCCAAATTCTCTACAGTTGCTGAAAGTTTATTGTGGATAAATGCATACATGGCTGGAAAAGTCACAGATGAAGTAGGTTTCACTTGTTGAGTGGGGCTGGGACTTGCCTTCCAAAATGTGTAAGAAAAAAATTGTTTAGGTAGAATGAAGAGAAACAATGACTGGAAATATATATATTTTAATGTCTGGGAAGGATATAAAGATACTCGGTTCTGGAGATGAATAATAGATAGGCAGAGTAGACAGCTGCTCTCTAGTGGGATGTGTTGAGGAATGAGTGAAGCTTCTGATGCTAAATTCTTACATACCATGAAAGAAGGTCACATAGATTGGTAATGTCTGCCAGGAGCATGGAAGATGCTGGTAGCAGCACACGTCAGACATAAACCATTGACCATCTGATCTAATGTAATCACGGTCTCATGTCAGAAAGCAGTGGTGACTAGGCAGGTGTCATCCAGGTGCCAAGCCTAGATTTCTTGGCTTCTCTTATGTAACTTTTTATCATACTAAGATGACTTGAGACCTGCTATCTTCTACTCTGATAAAGAAGAAGAAGAAGCTCTGCCCATCAATTTATCCCTGTGTTTGTTTTATTTATTTTTTTTAATTTGAAGCTAAAACAGAACTATTAGTGAAATAAGGTTTCTTCCCATTAAAAAAAATTCTCAGATGGGGCCCCTAGACCTCCATGTGGCCTTGTCACGGCATCTCAGCACTAGCCACTCCACTGGGAGAACTTTTGGATTCCTCACTGATGTTCTCGAGTTAGAAGGAAAAGCCCAGCCTTGTTTGCAAAGAAAGTAAACAAGATCCAGATTTTTATTCATCTGTGGGGATGTGGGTAGCTGATCCTTTCCCTGAGCCTGCCAGGTTCTATATTACATCAAGGAGGACTTTAGAAGAACCCGCATTAGTGCAGGGAAGCATCAGACATGCTTGCAGCATGTGGGAAAAGGCTGGAGCTGACGTGAGCAGTGTTGGGCAGATGTGTTGAGGAGGGGTGGGTCAGAAACAGAGCTCTCTCCTCCATTTTCTAGTGCTTCCAGATGATCCCACCCAAACAAACCCTGCTTAGTATGTCAGAGCCACAGAGGGACAGACAGCTCCCCATTCAGTCTCGCCCTCCCTACTTTTTCCTTAGTAGACTCTGGACCGAGCGGCTTTAAGCTTTCTCCCACTAATTCATAGCATATTTTAGGTTTCTGGGGAAACACACATCTCCACAAACATGTATGGGCAGAAACAAACATCTAATACAAAAAGCACAAATACTGAATAGCTGGGATTTCGACTCCAACTTCTAGGATCCATTGTGTTTTCTAAGGACGGAAGCCTAGTGTCACGGGATCTGAATAGAAGCCTGTCCTAAAAGTTTAGAACACAAAATTCAGACAGCCGGGAGAGAGCAGCCCAGGGATGTGCCAGACAGGTTGGACTTGACTTTGGAAGATCTGAACACTAACACTATCTAGCCGTCTGCTGTCCCTGTGTCTGTCTGTTTCTGTATGTCTCTGTCTTCTCCCTTCTCCCATGCACACAGGTACATGGTGCATGTCCTTAGGAGAATTGCTGTCTTCTCTGGGTCTGAGCTCCTCCTCTGTAAATGTTTTCTCATCTCCCGATTCCTTGTCTTGTAATAGCAGTTTCTCCTACAGATCTTTGCACTCGGTTCAATTGTCCCATTGTCTCTGCTGCATGAGACTATGAGTTTATGTTTGGTCCGCTAATGTGGGGTTAGAGAGTCTGAGTTTTAAAGCCAGATTTGGATTAAAGTCTTGACTCCACTCCCTCAAGTGTATGACCTTGAGCAAGTCATCTGCCATGCAAAACATGGTGATGATATCTACTCATTAAGTTTCTTTTGAAGGCTAAAAATTAGAGCACATTCAATGTCTTGTAATAACCTATAATTGAAAACAACTTGGAAAAATTTATGTATGTATATATATATATATATATATATAGCTGAATCACTTTGTTCTACAGCTAAAAATAATACAATATTATAATAAATTAACTACAAATTCAGCTTCTTTTTTTTTTCTTTATCCTATAGTTTTATTTTTTTAAATTTTAAAATCTTTAATTCTTACATGCATTCCCAAACATGAACCCCCCTCCCACCTCCCTCCCCATAACATCTTTCTGGGTCATCCCCATGCACCAGCCCCAAGCATGCTGCATCCTGCGTCAGACATAGACTGGGGATTCAATTCACATGATGGTATACATGTTAGAATGTCATTCGCCCAAATCATCCCACCCTCTCCCTCTCCCTCTGAGTCCAAAAGTCCGTTATACACATCTGTGTCTCTTTCCCTGTCTTGCATACAGGGTCGTCATTGCCAGGGCCTTGGGGGTGGGCACAAACTTGCAACTAGTAGATAAAACAAATCTAACCTGATGATTATAGATGACAACGTTGTATTATAAATATAAGAGAGATTGGCTCTTAGTTATTCTCAACTGCAAAAAAGACAGAATTTGTGACCTAATAAGGGTAGTAGCTAAGGCTAATAATGACAGTCACTGCAATGTATAAATGTATCAAATCAACAGGATGTATACTTTAAACTTACATGATGTTATATGTCAGATATATTTCAATGAAAAAAGTCCTCACTGAATCATATGAAACTTATAATTCACAGGAAAACAGCATGTAGGCTTCCAGGTTAAACCTACACTTCTGGACAGGGGATTAAAAAATGTGGATTATCTAAAGAAAAAAAAAATTCTGTTAATTATTCCATTTTTTGAACATCAGTTGAATCACTTGATTCATGTCAAAACAGCTGACAGTGAAACCTATCAGTAGACAAGTTTCACTCGTGTGCATGAGAGTCTCCTGTCAGCTTTTCATGGATCTTTTAAATATGTGTGCTAGTCTATGATGGTTAATTTTATGTGTCAAGTTGACTGGGCTAAGGGATGCCTAGAATGCTGGTAAAGAATTCCTTTATTTCTGGATTTGTCTGTAGTGGTATCTATAGCATAAATTAGCATTTGAATTGGTAGACTGAGCAAATATATATACTACTA
The DNA here is from genome assembly GCF_016772045.2 of Ovis aries. NCBI lineage: Eukaryota > Metazoa > Chordata > Mammalia > Artiodactyla > Bovidae > Ovis > Ovis aries. Next base: position 7,791,141 of record NC_056055.1, on the reverse strand, counting down.
TGGTATGTGTGTATATATATATATATACACACATATTATATACATATATGTGTGTGTATATATATATATATATATATATATATCTACCTCTGTATGTATGTTTATTTTTACAACAGTATTTTGGTTTATGGTTTTTCCCCTAGAACTAGAATAGATGGAAATACTTTACTCAGATAAGTTCTAATGTCCTTTATTAAAACCTTTGAATTCTGGAACTATATGAATAATTCAATGATAAACATTATAAAATATAGCTATTACAGATAAAAAGTTCATTTCATGTTAAAGCTACATTGTTTTAAATGTGTTTTCACAATAATTCAAAATTAAAGAAATATTTTCAGTCAAAAAATAAAAATAAAAAAAAATAAATTAACTATACTTCAATGTTTAAAAATTAGAGCAATATAAAAATGCCTAGTTATGTATGGTCTTAAGATATAGTAAACTTCAGTTTCCCTTCAGTTTCCTTAACATCTAGTATAAGCCTAGCTTTTGGTAAGTATTCCAAAAATTCCTGTTGGAAAGAAAAAATGAAAGAGAGAAAGAAGAGCGAGGGAGGAAAAGATAAAAGGAAGGAAGGGAGGGAGGGAAAGAAGGATGGAGAGAGAAAGAGAAGAGGAGAAGAGGGAAAAGAGAAAAATAGGAAGGAAGGAAGGAAGGAAGCTGGATAGGGAGAAAGAAGGGTGGGGAGAAAGGAAACAGTGTCAACATGTGCTCTTCAAACTATTCATCCCTAAGGGGCATCTGTGGCATACTCCTATCTCTTCCTTTAATCCCTAGTATTTCCATTAGCATATCATAACCACTCAAGTACTGTTTACTATCCATGTTTTATTAATCTTTAAAATGAGGATAATGTCCTACTTTGTGTAACGCTTCTATGAGCATCAGTTGAAATGTTGAGTGCGAGAGTATAATACTTTTAAATACAGTAAGGGTGCTGATGACACACCTTGGGTCTACTCTAGGGTGCCAAATTGCCCTGCTTGTCTCAAGTCCCTGTATGTATAATCTCATAAATCAGAAATTGAGGAAACTATTTAGGGAAAGTAGATGCAGACACATCTGATGATACTGTGTGTGGAAGGATGAGCAGAGGAGGGACCCAAAACTGGATTATGTAATCCAGCTGGGTAGTGAGTTTGCTGAGAAAGAATGCACCATAAAAGGCGGAGGCTGGAATAACAAGAGGACTCTGGGAGCAGAAGTTGGGCAGAATGGGAAGCTAGCAGCCCTGCTGTGGGACTTCCTCAAGCAGGGGAAGAAGTAATCCGCTGCCTTTTGCAGGAAGGTGCTGCCACATACCACATAGGATTGAGAACGTGGTATACCAGATAACCAAGTGGAGACATGTGCCAAGAAGGTGCCAATGTAGACAGCCTTGTACAAACTCCACGGTGCAGAGGCCAGAGACAATGGTTTATCACATTTCTTTATGGTGGAGACTAAGAGGCTCAAGGTAGGTAGCCAATGCTGATTAATAGACTTAAATTAAACCAGTCAATCCTAAAGAAAATCAGTCCTGAATATTCATTGGAAGGACTGATGCTGAAGCTAAAGCTCCAATATTTTGGCTACCTGATGCAAAGAACTGACTCATTGGACAAGACCCTGATGCTGGGAAAGATTGAAGGCAGGAGGAGAAGGGGATGACAGACGATGATATGGTTGGATGGAGTCACCAACTTGATGTGAATTTGAGCAAGCTCTGGGAGTTGGTGATGGACAGGGAAGTCTGGCGTGCTGTAGCCCATGGGGTTGCAAAGAGCTGGACATGACTGAGCAACTAAACTGAAGACAACCCTTGAAGAAGCCAAAAAATATTGTGGAAGGGAAGAGAGTACAGGGGGAAATGACAGAAGAGACTGATAACTGTTTTCTGATAAGCTTTGCCATATTGGAAGCCAGATTTAGCATAATTGTTTTTCCACTCTGAAGATGCTAAAGAATACAGACAAAGAAGCATGATACATAAACAGCATTGCTGAATTAGATGGTGTAAGTTCACTGACCCAGAGTATATATACTTCTCCGGGTATAGAAGCCATACATAACATTTCATATCTCAGCCAGGCCAGCTGTTTGCCTATTAGTGTGAAGAAAGAATTGTAGGTCGGGTCAGTTCAGTCGCTCAGTCACGTCCAGCTCTTTGCAACCCCATGGACTGCAGCACGCCAGACTTCCCTGCCCATCACCAACTCCCAGAGCTTCCTCTAACTCATGTCACTCACTTACCCATGTTACATCCCAGTGGGGCTAAAGGATGATTCCCTTCCTAGGAAAGTAGTCTATTCTTTTTGGAAATATGGATCCCAGAACATTTTTCCATTTGTAGGTGGTATTTGTCCAAATCAAGAAAAAAAAAAATATATATATATGATATATGTATACCTTTAATTTACAATTGTATAGGTTTTCCCCATGGCATAGTACAGTGTATATTTCTCCAGCAGGGAATTAAAAAGAAGTTTCCTCTTCCTCACCTGCTCTTCCAGAACCAGGATGACCTCAGGAATTATTTCTCATAAGAGATAATACCTTTCTAGGTGTTTCTTACACTTTGTGAAATCCAGCCAAAGGTTGGGGGTGTGGAAGGTCTGGGAGCTAATCTCCTAATGGTGAAGAACCCAAGTCCTGAACATACACACCTGGACTCAGGTCAACCATGTGTCAAGCATCAGATACTCTCTAAAATAAAAGTGGCCATACCTATCTCAACAAGGAAGCATTAAGGCTATGTAAAATAAAACATGCAAAATAATTAGACCAGTACTTAGCAAGAGTAAGTGATGGAGAAGTTGTTAACATCAATACATATTATTATTAGTATGGCTACTGCCACCAGACTTAGGATAGAAATTTGACAGGACCTCAGAGATAATCCCACCCTACTGGAGGACGTGTGTGTGTTAGTTGCTCAGTCGTGTCCGACTCTCAGCAACCCCATGGACTGTAGCCCGCCAAAGCTCCTCTGCCCATGGAATTCTCCAGGCAAGAATACTGGAGTGGGCTGCCATTTCCTTCTCCAGGGGATCTTCCCGACTCAGGGATTAAACCCAGGTATCCTGCATTACATACAGATGCTTTACCGTCTGAGCTACTAGGGAAGTCATCCATTCAATTCACGAAAATTTATGAGCTCTCAGTACTGACAAGGCATTCAGTTCAATTCAATCACTCAGTTGTGTCCAACTCTTTGTGACCCCATGGACTGCAAAACACGAGGCTTCCTTGTTCATCACCAACTCCTGGAGCTTACTCAAACTCATGTCCATCAAGCTGGTGATGTCATCCAACTATCTCATCCTCTGTCATCCCCTTCTCCTCCTTCCTTCAATCTTTCCCAGCATCAGGGCCTTTTCCAATGATTCAGTTCTTCGCATCACGTCTCCAAAGTATTGGAGCTTTATAAGGATTATAAAGAGTTATTATTGAGACTTTCTTGTTTTTTGTTTCAGAAGCTCAACATTCATAGGACAAGAAGACAATGAACAAAACTGTCAGTGAGACAGGGCTAAGAGTAACGACACACGTTTATGCTGAAAACTCTTTCAGGCCTTCAAATGAGGGGATTATTTTACCTAAGGAGGGAATTGGAACAGACTGCAGGAAAGGGAGTTTTTCAACAACCCTGAAAGAAAACATGGGGTTTGAACACACAGATGTGAGTGAAAGAGGATGGATCTTTTAATGTGAAGATGAAGGAAGAACAGAGATGCATAGACTTTATGTGTAACAGGAGGACTGAGAAATGAGGCTGAAAATGTAGGCTAGGGGCACATGGTTAAAGGTCTTCAGAAGTGCTTAACCTTTATAGGGGCAGCATCACATGCCTTTCCTTAAAAAAAAATAAAAAGTATGTATCTGGCCGCGCTGGGTCTTAGTTGTGGCACAGGGGATCTTTTCTGTTGCTGCGTGCAGAATCTTGAGTTGTGGCATGCAGACTCTTCACTGCAGCGTGGGTTAGTTCCCCGAGCAGGGATCAAGCCCAGGCCCCCAAACTAGACCCCCAGGAGATTCTCCTACATGCCTTTCTTGAGAGGACTGTAAATTCTCTGTAGATAAAATATTTAGCTTTGTGTTTGAATTTCTCATGACCTTAATATAATGACTGACAAATAACACTGGGTTATTGCTTTAGTAAATAGTGAGTGATTGGATGAACAGATGAATTAAGTAACAGCTTTGGAAAATGAACACCCATCTGCCTTATACTCATCTGCTTGCTCGTTCATTCATTCATTCAGTATTTAGTAGGTATTAAATAAATTGATATTTCAGAAATTTTGCTGCTTACTGTTTGTGCCTTGAACTTGAGAGCAACTGTCCTCTCTCCATGAGCCCAGGGAAGAACACCTTGCCTACCCTGTGGAAACAGTATAACTTTCTATGTAGGACACTCTACCTAAGGAAGTCAGGTTTCTTAGGTTTTTTTCTTAGTCATTTCTGTTGAATCATTGAGTTGATTTTAATAAGGAGGACAATTCTTTAAAACTTTGGATCCCCCCAAAGCCAATTTTTATGTTTCCCCAAGCACTGAAATTGAGGCTGCTCTGCCTGGCTATTAATACTCTAATGGAACAGTGTGCCCTCTTACAGAGGGGAAGTCAGTCATTGTGCTGAGCTGATTAGAAGTGATGGCATGGAGCTTCTTCCTGAGAACGGAAGTCCTGTAACCTCAAATACCAAGGGCTATAAATCTCAGCAATATATAATGGTAATTGGTTTGAAAGGCCTAATCGACACAGAGAACTGAAGCCAAGAGCAGGATGCTCAAAACTGGAAGCTCCAGGCCTCCGCCTCCTTCCAGAAGGAGAAGTGTCATTTTCTCCCTCAGTGCTGGGAACAGCAATAAAGGGTTTAAAAAGCTAAGCCTCACTAGAGGCCAGACTGGAGGCCCTGCCAGAGAGCCAGTAAGGTCTAAAATGGAAGTCTGTCTGCAGCACATTAAGCTGGGAAGCTGGTAAAAATCCGGATTCCTAGCTGAGATTCTAACCATATTTAATCAGAATCTCTGAATTTGAGCCTAAAGATTAGTGTTTTTGACAAGTTCCTGAGAGAACTTGACTCTCAGCCCCATTGCTTTTTAGCTACAAGAGGTGCAGACAAGTCACTTAGCCTCTCTCAACCTCACCTGTTATCTGTAAAATGGGCACAAACCATCTGCCTCTCAGAGCTATTGTATTAGAGGTATTTTTGTGATGCATTTGAAACTTATGAATACTAACATGTGAGATCAGTAATCATACCCATAGCTGGCTTGAGGTAGAACTGTTAAAGCCTCTCATGACCTTCCTTAGCCATACCCCCATAATTCCCCAGTATTCTCTATCATGAATAATGTGTTATGCAAGCCTCAGGTTCCTAAGTTACCCCTTTCTAAACAGATAGTTACATAAGTGCCCCCACCCCAGAGAAACTATGGAGTCCTGACTCCATAAATATTTATCCACTTATCATATCTGTAACGTGGAGGAGGTTGCTTAACCTATCTAAGCATCACTTTCCTCCTCTACGTAGTCGTCATCCTAACTGTACCTTTATTAATCAGGATGTGTGCTCTGTGCTTAGTTGCTCAGGCATGTCTGACTCTTTTGCTACTCCATTGGACTGTAGGCTGCCAGGCTCCTCTCTCCATGGAATTCTCTGGGAAAGAATATAGGAGTGGGTTGCCATTTCCTTCTCCAGGGGATCTTCCTGATCCAGGGATCAAACCCAAGTCTCCTGTATCTCTTGCATTGCAGGCAGATTCTTTACCTGCTGAGCCATTGGGAAAGTCAATGATTAGTTAGAATGAAAGCGAAAGTGAAAGTCGCTCAGTCGTGTCTGACACTTTGAGACCCATGGACTATACAGTGCACGGAATTCTCCAGGCCAGAATAGTAGGGAGAAGGGAAAGTGGGTAGCCTTTCCCTTCTCCAGGGGATCTTCCCAATCCAGGGAATGAACTCAGGCCTCCCACATTGCAGGCAGATTCTTTACCAGCTGAGCCACAAAGGAAGTCCAAGTATACTGGAGTGGGTAGCCTATCCCTTCTCCAGCAGATCTTCCCCACCCAGGAATCGAACCGGGTTCTCCTGCATTGCAGGCAGATTCTTCACCAATTGAGTTATTGGGAAAGTCGATGGTTAGTTAGAATCAGTGATGCTAAATGTTCTAATAGATAAACCTTGAAATTCCAGTGCATCCTTATTAAAGTGAAGTCAAGTGAAGTCACTCAGTCATGTCCAACTCTTTGCGACCCCATGGACTGTAGCCTACCATGCTCCTCCATCCGTAGGATTCTCCAGGCAAGAATACTGGAGTGGGTTGCCGTTTCCTTCTCCAGGAGATCTTCCCAACCCAGGGATCGAACCCGGATCTCCTGCATTGCAGGCAGACGCTTTACCATCTGAGCCACCTCAGATAAGAATTAGCCAGATTTGGAAGATTTTTATCCATCCAAATTTTCAGGAATCCAGTCTCCTTCCACTTTGTGGTTCCCATCTTCAACACATTGTTGCCACAGTCACTGCAGAAAAAGAAGGGACCCCGTGGAGACAAGTGCCAGACACTCAAGGGCCTCAATGCAGGAGTGACACATCCCTCCTGCTCAGGCTTTGACCAGAACTACTCACTCAGACCCACCTAGATGCAAGGGCAGCTTAAACAAAGCCCCTGGCAGGCAGCTACTTCCCACCATCAACTTTACATTATGAAAGTGAAAGCCACTCAGTCACATCCCACTCCTTGTCACTCCATGGACTTTAGTCCACCTGGCTCCACTGTCCATGGGATTTTCCAGGCAAGAATACTGGAGTGGGTTGCCATTCCCTTCTCCAGGGATCTTCCCAACCCAGGGATCGACCCCAGGTTTCCTGTATTGCAGGCAAATTCTTTACTCTCTGAGCCACCAGAAAATCCCCGTGTGTGTGTGATAGCTGTTCAGTCATGTCCAACTCTTTGCAACCCCATGGACTATGTAGTCTGCCAGCCTCATCTGTCCATGGAATTCTCCAGACAAGAATCCTGGAGTGGATAGCCATTCCCTTCTCCAGGGTATCTTCCTGACCCAGGAATCGAACCTGGGTCTCCCTCATTGCAAGCAGGCCTTCTTTACCTTCTGAGTGATCAGGAAAGCCCCTTACATTATAAAAGAAGAGTACAAACCTCTTCTTAGTAAGTAAGTCATGCAGTTGCTGTGAAGATTGAATGAGAAAGTACACGTCAAATTCTTAGTGCAGAGCCTGGTACAAAGTACCTAATCAATAAATGTTAACTGAAGCCATCATTCTTAATATCACAAGGTTAATTTTCTTGTTTGTAAACACTAGTGGGATCCTTTGGATACTAATGACTTATTTAAACACCAGATTGGCTACCTTGGTGATCTGTCCTGATTTTAGTCTGATTTTCATTAATTCTTTCAACTCATATTTGTTGAATAACTATTGAGTGCCAGCAGTGAACTACACTTTCCCGTTACCCAAGTATTACAAGGAATGGTGGAGAAAAAGGACAGGAACACAATGCAAACACTTACATAAATGGTTGCTTACATTTTAATTGTGATAAGTTACATGACAGAGAAGTACAGAGTCCTAAAAAAGTGCAGACCTAAAGGTCTGGCCTAGGCTGTAGGTCAAACAAGACGTCTCTGAGACCTATGGAATGAATGGAAATTGGCCAAATGAGTAAACAGGGAAAAGATGTTAGGCACAGGGAAAGGACATGAGCCTCTTGTTTCAGATCTCCCTAACCCAGTCCTGGGGATCAGTCAGCTTGGACGGCGGACCTCATGGAATGTTCCAAAGCATCACCAGCTTAAAAAAACACAAATAAATAAAAACATCCTGGTAAATATGTCCACAAGGAACATTAGCAATTTACAAAGAACACACAACATCTAAACACTTTAGCAGCTCTGAGGAACTTACAAATGTTTCTGTGCACTTAGAAACTTCCTTTTCTCGTCTTTGAAATCTTGAAAAGTCTTCTGTCTGTGCATGACTTTTCTCAGATTGATTCCAGTCACTGAAAATGTTCAAAGCCTAAGTGAGAAGGAAAAACAAAAAAGGGGGGAAAAATATATATGTACACACACACACACACACACACACACACACTGCAACAAAGTGAATCAGCTATGTAGCTGAAACTAACACAACGTTGAAAATCAAATATACTCACATAAAAATTAATTTAAAAAATAAAAATACTTTTGTGATCTGTACTGCTGTTGGCTGAATAACCAATCTTCTCCAGTTCTCCCAACACCCCAAAAAATGAAGCATATGATCTCATATTAGATGTTCTTATCATAAACTGATAATAATTATAAATAAGTAAGAAGTGAGGAGGAAACTTTTGAAGGTGATATAGGTTTATGGGTTAGATGGTTGTAATGGTTTCATGGGTGTGTTCTTATCTCCAAACTTGTCAAGTTGTATACATCAATTATGTACAGATTTTTGTATGTGAAAAATGATAACTTCAAAAAGTGAAATAAGAATGGACATGTGGGCTCCTGAGCACGTGAGAACTTGTGGACTCCTAAGCACACACACATACATGCATGCACAGAGTAAGAAAGTATTACAGGGGTGATAGAGAGTTCTATATTAAGTAGACCTAAGGGTTTGGGGCCCTGTTCTGCCATTTGCTGGTTGTATGATCCCAGCTCCATAGCACAGCATTCAAAGCTCCTTGTGGTACCAGAATCTGAGCATCTCCCAGCATTCTTCCCTGCATGTACCCTCAGTTACAACCAGAGCAAGCATCTCCAGGCCCTGATGGATATTGTGCATCCACTATTTTATGCAGAATACGAGCATATGCCCCCTGAGATGCTCTCCATAAGCACGGCCTCTGTCTCCACCCTCTTCCACACACACTCCTGCTAAGTCTTAATATGGATCTCAATCTCTGTCATTAAATTTTTCTTTATCTTGTATTGGTTTTGTTCTCTGTGTTCCCATTGTTGTACTTAAGCTACTGGTAGCAGCTGTGGTATTTTCTGATTATTTATGCACCTTCCTCTCTCACTTTTCTTGTTTGTTGTTGTTCAGTTGCTCAGTCATGTCCCCCTCTTTGCAACCCTATGGACTGCAGCACGCTGGGCTTCCCTGTCCTTCACTATCTCCCAGAGTTTGCTCAAGCTCAGGTCCATTGAGTCGATGATGCCATCCAACCATCTCACTAATCTGTGTAAATTTCCTGACATGGGCAGATTTTGTGTGTGTGTGTGTGTGTTTTCCCAGCGTGTAATGCAACATCTGATACATAATAGATATTCAATGCACGGCTTTTAATCAAATGTCCTTTCTAATCATTTGTCCACACTGAGCCTCAGATTTTTCACCTGTAGAAATGAAAAATAATACCAACTTAGTTCATTCAGCCTCCTATTAAATGAGAACACTTACCTACGGTGTTTAGCAAAGAATCTGCCATAAAGTAAGTGGGAGTGATTAACAAACATTTGAGTGCCTCCCATCTCCTAGATCAGATGTATAAAAATTCTTTGCCAAATATTAAGCACTTTGTGAAACAAGGCATATATTTAATAATCATAATGAGATTATTAGAACATTAAGACAAATACGTGCATGCATCGCTTCTTGTTTAATTATAATAATGATAGTAATATGGATAACCCTGTTCCTGCTTTTGAAGATTAATGAGAAGAGCCAAGAATATGAAGTTTGCAAACACTGGGGTTCTGAGCAAGATGATAATACTTGATGCATAACCAGTTATGAATTCCAGGGTCAGTGAATTTAATACATTTTATATCATTGCAAATGTTTGCTCTACTCCCAGGGAAGATTAAAAAAAAAAGTATTCCTGTGTTTGGCTCTGAAGCTTGCTTCTCTTCTGGCAGTGTGCATCAGACTAAATGTCACTAGAATATTTCAGCATATGTGGGTAAATATTTACACTCATTTTAAACAGATATTCCAAATTCCTTGTTGTTTTTCAGCAGAGGCCTAAACCTGGTGGTAAAAGTCATGAATAGAACTTTTTCATTCTCACTAAGTGAGAAGGGACTTTTCAAGGATCCTTTCCTCCAGGGTGCTCTATTTTTCTTCTCCATTCTCTTAGGGTTGCGTTGTTGGAAGGGAGGACTGGCCCTCTGCCATGGAACTCTCTACCAAGCCACTTCGAATTATTGCTCCATGGTCCCTGAGAGCCAGTAGAGATTCAGCTGTGATCTCAGGGGGAGAAAGAAATATAAAGGAAAGAAATATGAAAGCTGTAATATGAAGAAGTAAACCTTGGAAAAATGCAAAACGCATAGTGTTATGGCCTTGGGTTGCAAACGAGTGGACAAAAACTGAATTTTTGATTTTAAGAGGAATGAGAAATTATGGCTGGCACAAGTCAAAGATTACTTTCGTTCTTTGGAGATGCCGAGAGCCAAAAGGGTACACCAATGGGAGGCTATTGCTGGGCTGACAGGTTGATATCACACAGAGATTGAGCTGTAGACATTTTTGCTCATGTTTGAGTACACTGAAATGGTGTCTCTGTGTGTAAATATATGTGCATTCTCTTAGCAATTTCTCTTGTCTTCTGAAATTCCTCAGTAGCAGATGATTTCATCGTAGAAAAGGCAACAGGACCTCTGATAATAGGATAAAGGAAGAAGCTAGGCAAAATGTCAGCCTTGTCTAATGGGCGACTCGGAAGCATCATTGGTGCCAGAGCTGTCCTATTTGCGGGCAGGGGATCCAGCCTTATGATCCTGTATCAGTTAATTCTTGTGTCCACGGGGATCCAAAGGGGTTGAAGATAAGGACTACCTCCTAGGCTGTCTGAGTAGAGTAACTTACCCTTGGCCAAAGGAACTTGTCTAGCTGTGAGTCCATTGATCTGTTTGTGACTCATAACTGCTGAGGGATAGAAAGGAGCTGTGTGGTCATCAACAGCGACAGCTACATCAGGGTTGAAATCCAGAGAGGGACACGTTAGAATCATAGGATGTTGTGAATTCAGACAGAGGAACCAATCCTTTCATTCTGCAGTGATGAAGCATCCATCCATTCGGCTAGTAATACAGCTAGTTACCAGGAATTGCATCCTAGTATAATCAGGGTAAGAATTATGCCTTAGGATTTAATAAAGGGGGAAGGAAGGACACATAAAGTCCCAATGACAAGACGGCGCTTAAATATATTTGTGCACCTGTGATAAGTGAGCAGTCCTGTGCTTAGTATTATGGAGGCAACAAGGATGCATAAATGTGGATTTCACCTTAGGGAAGGTAATGAGTGAATAGGGCTCCATAAAATACCAGGCATGATGTACTCAGTGTTTCATAAGAAGCAGGAAGTTTAAGTACAGAAGAATCCAGAGGAAAGAGAGATCATCAGCTGGAAATCTAAGAACTGACTTCGGAGCTGGCTCCAAAGGGGAGGCCAACTAGTAGCATATGTCAGCGGGGTATTCCAAATAGAGGGAATGGTTTAAGTACAGGTAGGGAGAAAAAAGTACTTTCACATAAATTGTGCTCATGACTGGCAAATGGTGAAGTGTTGCTAGAGTAGCAGGTTAAAAATAGGGAGACTATAGGGGATGAACGTGGGGAAGTAGGAAGACCTTCAAATCTAGGCAGATAAGGATTTGAGACTGGTCTTCAGAACAACGGGCAGCCATGAATGGATTCTGAAGAGGAAGAAATTCCTAATGAGGGCAGTGGAAGGGTGAATGATGCAGAAGGCATGGACTGAAGCCGGAAAAGCTAGAAGAGACTCAAGCAAACTGCATCATAATTCTGCTTGACAGGCAGTTACCTGTCATGGGGTTGTTAGAACAGAATATTTTAACACACACAGTGAACCCTAATGTAAACTAGGGCCCTTAATTAACAATAATTTATAAATATTGGTGTACCCACGGCAACAAACATACCACAGGAATGTACGATGTTGATAACAAGGGGAAGGCAGGAGTCGGGGGTGGAGAAGAAGAGGAGCTATGTGGAAATTTTCTGTACTTTCTGTTCAAGTTTTATGTAAACCTAAAACTGCTCTTTAAAAAAATTATCAATTTTAAGAAAAAAAATTTAAAAACCCACCACTTTTATTCAGCCCTTTGGCATGGCCAATTCTTACTTCCCAGAATATCTGTATAAGCATCGAGTATTTTTCTCTGTTCCTCTCATAGCTGAGCTCCTTTCTATATGATTTCGTATCACACTGAACTTATTCTTAATTCTATTATTATTGTTGTAAGGTTGATGACTGGGAATATTCTCATTACACTGTGATGTGAGTAAAAATGATTTATTGTATTAATCCACTGAGATTAGTATTTATCATAGTAACTAAAGTTACTTACTCTAATATATGTGTTCAAATATACTGAGCATCTTTTGAATTAGGATTGTATGTGTTTTATTTACCATTAATTTTCTAATGCCTGACAGAGTGCCTGGCTCATAGAAGATATTCAGTAGATATTTACTGATTGCATGTTTCATTACAAATGATTTTTGTGATAGATATGGGATATTGGTTAAGACTATTGTATTGGAAGTAAGACAGTCTTTGGTTTAAGTGTTAGTGTGTTTTTTTTCTTTTTTGCTTTGTGATATTGGCCAATTCATTTTACATCTTTAGGTATTTCTCTGTAAATTGGGAATAAAAATATATCCTATGCCATAGAGTTGCTGTGAGAAGTAAATATGATATTGTATGGTCTTAGCCCAGGTTCCCCAGAAAACAGACCTTGATGCAAGGACTAAGTGCAAATGCTTAATTTCAGCAGATAACCTCCCAGGGTAGGGAGCATGTGAGAAAAGTAAACTGAGGCATGGAGGGATGGACATAAATGCAAGGTGATGCACTACCATGCTGTCTGCTGTTTTATGAGAAATCATGAAGAGACACGACTGTATTAAAAGAGGTGGGTCCACTTTGTCATGGGAGCCATCCCTAGGCAGTTGGTAGAGAGAATCCTTTCCCCAGAGGAGGAAGATGGGGCTTAGCCTCCCCTCTGGCACGTTGTCTCTCAGTTAATAAGCAATGTTTCTGCACTGCTACATCTGGCTCTTTTGACAACTGCTCATAAAATCTGATCTCTCACCCTGTGCTGTGAATTCCATCCAAGTCCGGAAGTAGCAAAGGAAACTTGAAATTCAGGACATGTAGCTAGCTGGTCTTCCCCGGTGGCGCTCGTGATAAAGAACCTGCCTGCCAATACAGGAGACATAAGAGATGCGGGGTCAATCCCTGGGTCAGGAAGATCCCCTGGAGTAGGAAGTGGCAAGCCACTGCAGTATTCTTGCTGGGAAAATCTCATAGACAGAGGAGCCCGGTGGGCTACAGTCCGTGGAGTCGCAGAGAGTCAGACATGACTGAGTGTCTGAATACATCTAGTTGATCAGCCTGGCTTTGCGGAGGCAAACAAGGGGTGGGAGGCTGACCTTCCTGGGGAAGCTGCTATCAGATCCAAGAGGTACGATCCATCCAGACTTAAGCAGAGGTAGCTGGCCACAGAGGCAAGCTTCTGAACTACCCCTTGAAAAGGAGATATAAAAACTGAGATGATACCAGCAGTTTAGAGGCAGGAGAAGGCAACACAAAGAAAGCTCGAGGTGGTGCAGAAGAGTTTGATACAGTAAGCAAAGAATTGATTTCAGGGTCTGGCACATAGCAAACACTTCATAAATGCTAGCTTTTATTTTCTCCTCCTTTATGAAGATTAAAAGTTTATTTGAAATTAGCATCTCTATGCCAAAGAAGATTGATTAAATAGAGACTCAGACTCTCAGCAAACTTCAAATCAGAAAAAAATATTTGAGGATTATAAATTATATTGGTATGAGGGCTATGGGCTTCCCAGGTGGCGCTAGTGGTAAGGAACCCACCTGCCAGTGCAGGAGACATAAGGGCATGGGTTGGATCCCTGCAGGTCCCCTGGAGTAGGAAATGGCAACACACTCCAGTACTCTTGCCAGGAGAATCCCATAGAAAGAGGAGCCTTGTGGGCTACAGTGCATGGGGCCGCAGAGAGGCATACATGGTCAGCAACCAAGCATACATGAAGACTGCATGAGGTCATCTGCATCCATACGCTACATGCACACATACTGTTTAGGGCCGACAGCAAGGGCTGAATAAAGACTGAATTTTATTTGAAATGTTTGTTGAATGAATGGATAAATGAACAATGAAATCAATTTTCTTAGGTCTAGAATTCTGAGAGACTAGACCTAGGAAGGATCACAGAGATTGGCCCATTCCAAATTCTTCTTTTATAGAATACAACATTGAGATTCATGGGGGCAAATTACTTTTCTAAGGTCTAATGGCTACTGGGCAGGCATGCAGTTTGTAATTCCTGCATGCCTTACTCCAGTAACTCCTTACTGATCACACTCTTGCAGTGCAAAGGAATCTGGTAATTATAATAAAGAGAGCTATCTTATTTTTCCTAGAACTCAGAATATGTCAAGCACTTATCATCTCCCTGAGATGCTTATTATCCCTATTAAATACATAAGAGAACCATGGTTTCAAACAATAAAATACCCTGTCCAGTTATTAAACGGTAAAAGTCAGAAACCAAACACAAGTCTTGCTGTTCCCAGTGTTCTTACCTTCTATCACTGCATTGCACAAACTGTGGGGCTTGATGAAGAATTTTTCCTCTTATGAGTCTTACAAGATTCATGGGTGGAAGTTCCATAATACATAACAAGAGACCAGGGCACAGAGGGAAAGAAAGGGGAGCCTTGGACCAGCAGAAAATTTAAAACTGAGACACCCGCCCCCCGCCTTCACTATCTGCGGTATTTGCCATTTTTTTTATAGGAAAAATCCCTTCTGGGAAAGACTCACTCAACTCCAGATCCTTTTCCAAGACATTCTTGGAGCGGAGACTAGCATTTCCAATTTGGCAGCGAGAAGTGTGATTTTAATTAGGCCATTTCCCTCTGGGGGCTGGGGGCTCTGTTGGCTGAACTTCATAAGGAAGCCTGTGGGTGGGCAGCGTGCAAGGAGCTCAGAGGTGAGGAGCCTTCAGAACAAGCCTCCCAAAGGGGCCTGGCTGTCGTGTTGTGGAATTTCCCCTATTCCTTCTTCCTGCTGGAGTAATTGGAAATTGCTACACCCTGGGGGAAGGTGGCCTCCTTCAGACAGGACACAGTTTGGGAGCTCTTGGATCTGAGCCAGCTAATATCCAGTCCATTTGCTTTTCAGCCACAGGGCCCCTGTGTGGATCAGTCACTCAACCCAGACAGGTGGCCACCTGCCTTGGTCCATGGCATCCCTTTGGGTCCCAGCGGGACACTTGTGCCCTTCCCCGGGGGAAAAGTTCATGTTCCTCCTGGTCATGAAATAATATGGTCCCAACCTTCCCTCCTGGGGTGTGACCAGTGATTTACAGCTTTCTGACTTCTCCACTGGAGGACGGTACAGACATAAATTGTTGTCTGCAGACAATGTCTCTTCCAGGCTGGAGAAAGCCAGGGCAGTGCAGCTGGGTTTGTGGGTGGGCTTGGTCACTCAGGAGAGGCTGGCCAAAATTCACCCAGAGGATGGAAACCAAAGAGCTCTTAGAAAAACCGAGACTTGAAGGAGGACCCAGAAGGCACCTCCTGCAAGTCTTCCGTGGTCCTTTAATCCTCCTTTGAGAACTGGATATTCACCTCTGGTTTTCAGAGAACCCGAGGGTTTTTTTCTAAAATGCAAATCAAATCACATCAAGTTTCTGCTTTAAAACACCGCAATGGGTCCCTGCTTGTTAAAGTCTTGGAACTGCGTCAAACTTTCTCTATGTCGGGGTCGCCATATAGTGGAAGCAGTGACAGATTTTATTTTCTTGGGCTCCAAAACCACTGTGGACAGTGATTGCAGCCATGAAATTAAAAGATGCTTGCTCTTTGGAAGGAAAGCTATGACAAACCTAGATTGTGTCTTAAAAAACAGAGACAATTCTTTGCCAATAAAGATTTGCATAGTCAAAGCTCTGGCTTTTCCAATAGTCTTCTATGGATCTGAGAGCTGGACTGAGAAGAAGTCTGAGCATCTAAGGATTGAAACTTTTGAATTGCTGTGCTGGAGAAGACTCTTGCGAGTCCCTTGAACAGCAAAGGAGAGCAAACCAGTTAGTCCTAAAGGAAATCAACCCTGAATATTCACTGGAAAGACTGATGCTGGAACTCCAGTACTTTAGCCACCTGATGCAGAGTGTTGGAAGAAGACCCTGATGCTGGGAAAGATCAAAGGCAAAAGGAAAATGACATGGAAGAAGATGAGGAGGTTAGAGAGCATTGCTGACAATGGACCAATTTGAGCAAACTCTGGGATGTAGTGAAGGACAGGGAGCCTGGCATGCTGCAGTCCGTGGTGTCTCCAAGAGTCAGACATGACTGAGCGACTAAACAGCCACAGCAACCCCACCGAGTCCTCCAGCTTCCCCTACTCTTCCTCCATAGCCCGTACCCTGTAGTTCCCAAACTCAACCATGCCCTTCACACACTCATCCGCACCCTTCCCCTTAAGTGCGGTAACCTTTGCGGCTTCTCCCCAGTCAATGGGCAGCCTTCCTTTCCATCCCAAATCCCTCTTGTCCTTGCTTGGCTAGGTTTTGCTCCTCATTCAAGTTTCCAATTAGAAAATTAGAGGAAGACTTCTCGGAAAAGCCTTCCCCAAATATTCCTTCCAGACTCATTGGCAAAATGGGAACACCTATCTTGACATCTATTTTAAAACTTCACATGCTGTATTATAATTGCCTGCTCAATTTACCTTCCCTGTTCACTGTAAACTGTGAAACTAAAAAACAGGTTACCACTGCTGCTGCTAAGTCACCTCAGTCGTGTCCGACTCTGTGCAACCCCAGAGACGGCAGCCCACCAGGCTCCCCCGTCCCTGGGATTCTCCAGGCAAGAACACTGGAGTGGGTGCCATTGCCTTCTCCGAAAAAACAGGTTAGTGTTTTGCTTATCATTATAATCCTTGTTTGGTGTCAGGCATATTTTTTTGCACTCAACAAATAGTGGTTAAAATAATAAATTAGGCCCCAGAAGGCATCCTGTTAAACCGGTAATGATCCTCATCATTTTTTGAGGATTAAGTACCTGTTAAATGCTTCTCTTGAAAAATGTATAGAACTGGAGGGATTGATCCAGCTTTTCACCAATAATTTATAAGCGGCTAGGAAGGACTGCTGGTAGAAAACAGAGTTTTAAGTTTTCCATAAACACTGAGTTTTGGTAATGTTTTAAAATATTGGTGTGAAGTATGGCAAGAACAAGTGAAGGCCTGCTGTGTGTCCTGTCTATACAGTTTCTCAAAGGGATACATGTGAACGAGCTAATTAACATGGTTGGAGTCTTCGCATTCATGATCCGCAACTAAGGGCTTGGACCTAGGAATGTTGGTAGAGAAGAATGTAGGCATATTCGGGAGGTCATGAGACTGCAAAGAGGGAGACAGCTGTCCTTCTGTGTTTTTCCAGGAGGGAGAGTGCTAAGTCGAGCCTTGAAAATGATTCAGCAAGCCTAAGAACCAAGGAACAGTCAAAAGGAGAGAGAATCTGGCTACAGGAAAGCTTATTTGTAGTTGAAACAAGGCAATAAGAAGAATAACTGAAAGAAAGGAATGTCTCAGATATAAATTTCATAAATGCCTTTCCACTCTGGGCAGCATGCTATGTTTTATGGGGCCCAGACGGACTCTGAAGGTCACAGAGAACCTCAAAGTTGGTTCCTGGCCAGATCATCAGCTTTAGCCAAAGGGATGGCAGAATACACCATGCCATGTTCACATGGAGATGGTTATAGAACTGAAGACTCGTGCAGGAATTTGCAACCATTTGACAGAGGGATGACAGTGGGCTTCCAAGCTCAAATGATCGCCGTGACCTAGGCTATCTCTCTCACTTGCTTCTTTGCTGTTTCATGAGTTTTACATCAGGAAGAAAATTACAACTGGCAGGAATCCCCCAGCACTTCTATTCTTAGGCCCCCCTCATGGCCCCTTAACCTAGCAAAACTGAACAATAGTTCCTCATAAAAATAATGGGCATAACCCTTTCTATTTTCTAATACAGAAATTCCCAAAGTGACTTCCATGGAACATCTGTTCTGAGAAATGTTCATAGAAGCTGAGGGAAAAGCGGTTCCAGGCCAAAAAGTTTGGGAAATTATACACATTCTAGCCCTTGCATAGGTAATCACATTGTGTACATCAGCATATTGAGGACTTTGAGTCCTTTTGAAGAAAACAATCAGATATTCCACAGTTATTAAACGATATTAGTTGTTTATATTCTACTATATATATTCTACGAGGGCGAGTCGGACAAGACTGAAGCGACTTAGCAGCAGTAGCAGGGAAAAAAAAAACTTTAGGGAAACTCTACTACCTCACCTAAGAATTGTGACTATATATACTCAAATGTCTTTACGCACTATTTTGTTTATAAAATAGATACATAATTTGACTATTGATTTATCAAAGTTACATGCTAAACAGCCATCTAGTATTATAAATGTCTGTGATATTTTGTATTGTCTTTGTTGTTTTGGATAAAATATAGTTTCTGTTTTATATTGGGAACTAAAATTTTTCACAAAAATTTATATAATGCTTTATAAGTGTAAGATGTTGAGTTATACAGGCTACAGTAATAATGGTAATCCTGCATATAGTAATGGCTTTATTACAGGGAGCCCTTAAGTATGGATCAAAAACTATATTGGGTACTTTTACATCTATTTTCTCATTTAATACTCCAAATAGTCCTGTAAAGACAATGATATTATTATCTCCATTTTACAGGTGGAGAAACTGAAAACCAGAAAGTTTAATTCCCCAAAGTTATACAGCTAGTAAATGTAAATTATGTAAATTATGTAAATTAGTAAATTATGCAATCTCTCTGATTGCATAATTGGTGCTCTTAACCTTTGACAAACTAGTCTTCTAGATCACAGAAGTGAAGAGTTTATGCACAGTTGGTCTAATTTTTGTTGCTTCTGGGGAACTAGTACTTTTTATTCCATCTAAGATCAGAGTGAATTCTCTGCTCAAGCTAAACAGAACATTAGGGGGTCTCCCAGTATTCATTTAGGAAATAATTTGTAAAAGTGGGATGTAACCCAGACTGTCACTGGCTCCATAGATAAACATTCTCAGATAGCACTCAAGAGAAGAATTCATTGAATGTCTGAGAATATGCAAGCTCTAACCAAGTGGGTTCAGATTTCTAAAATTTGAGGTTGGGCGTGGGGTATAGTAATGAGCCATGGGTATGCACAGTTATAGTAAACATCCTAACATGCATCTGAGAAGATGTTTGTCATTCAGGTTCAGTTCAGACACTCAGTCATGTCCAACTCTTTGTGACCTGATGGACTACTTCACGTCAGGCCTCCCCGTCCATCACCAACTCCTGGCTTTACTCAAACTCATGTCCATTGAGTTGGTGATGTCATGCAACCATCTCATCGTCTCTTGTCCGATTCTCCTCCCACCATCAATCTTTCCCAGCATTAAGGTCTTTTCAAATGAGTCAGTTATTTGCATCAGGTGGCCAAAGTATTGGAGTTTCAGCTTCAACATCAGTCCTTCCAATGAATATTCAGGACTGATCTTTAGGATGGACTGGTTGGATCTCCTTGCAGTCCAAGGGACTCTCAAGAGTCTTCTCCAACACCACAGTTCAAAAGCATCAATTCTTTGGCACTCAGCTTTCTTTACAGTGCAACTTTCACATCCATACATGACTACTAGAAAAACCATAGGCTTGATTAGATGGACCTTTGTTGGCAAAGTAATGTCTCTGCTTTTTAATAAGCTGTCTAGGTTGATCATAGCTTTTCTTCAAAGGAGCAAGTGTCTTTTAATTTCATGGCTACAATCACCATCTGCAGCAATTTTGGAGCCCCCCCAAAATAAAGTTTGTCACTGTTTCCCCATCTATTTGCTATAAAGGGATGGGACCAGATACCATAATCTTAGTTTTCTGAATGTTGAGTTTTAAGCCAACTTTTTCACTCTCCTCTTTCACTTTCATCAAGAGGCTCTTTGGTTCTTCTTCCCTTCCTGCCATAAGGATGGTGTCATCTACATATCTGAGGTTATTGATATTTCTCCCAACAATCTTGATTCCAGCTTGTGCTTCATCCAGTCCAGCATTTTTCATGATGTACTCTGCATATAAGTTAAATAAGCAGAGTGACAATATACAGCCTTGACATACTCCTTTTCCTATTTGGAACCAGTCTGCCGTTCCATGTCCAGTTCTAACTGTTGCTTCCTGGCCTGCATACAGATTTCTCAAGAGGCAGGTTAGGTGGTCTGGTATTCCCATCTCTTTCAGAATTTTCCACAGTTTATTGTGATCCACACAGTCAAAGGCTTTGGGCATAGCTAATAAAGCAGAAATAGATGATTTTCTGGAACTCTTGATTTTTTGATGATCCAACATATGTTGGCAATTTGATCTCTAGTTCCTCTGTCTTTTCTAAAACCAACTTGAACATCTGGAAGTTCATGGTTCACGTATTGCTGAAGCCTGGCTTGGAGAACTTTGAGCACTACTTTGCTAGCATGTGAGATGAGTGCAATTGTGTGGTAGTTTGAGCATTCTTTGGCATGGCCTTTCTTTGGGATTGGAATGAAAACTGACCTTTTCCAGTCCTGTGGCCACTGCTGAGTCTTCCAAACTTGCTGGCATATTGAGTGCAGCACTTTCACAGCATCATCTTTCAGGATTTGAAATAGCTTAACTGGAATTCCATCACTTTCACTAGCTTTGTTCGTAGTAATGCTTCCTAAGGCCCACTTGACTTCACATTCCAGGATGTCTGGCTCTAGGTGAGTGATCACACCATTGTGACTATCTGGGTCATGGTGATCTTTTTTGTACAGTTCTTCTGTGTATTCTTGTCATCGCTTCTTAATATCTTCTGCTTCTGTTAGGTCCATACCATTTCTGTCTTTTATTGTGCCCATCTGTGCCTGAAATGTTCCCTTGATATCTCTTATTTTCTTGAAAAGATCTCTAGTCTTTCCCATTCTATTGTTTCCCTCTATTTCTTTGCATTGATCCCTGAGGAAGGCTTTCTTATCTCTCCTTGCTATTCTTTGGAATTCTGCTTTCAAATGGGTATATCTTTCCTTTTCTCCTTTGCCTTTAGCTTCTCTTCTTTTCATAGCTGTTTGTAAGGCCTCCTCAGACAACCATTTGGCTTTTTTGCATTTGTTTTTCTGGGGGATGGTCTTAACCACTGCCTCCTGTACAATGTCACAAACCTCCATCCATAGTTCTTCAGGCACTCAGTCTATCAGATCTAATCCCATCAATCTGTTTGTCACTTCCACTGTATAGTCATAAAGGATTGATTTAGGTCATACCTAAATGGTCTAGTGGTTTTCCTACTTTGTTCAGTTCAGTTCAGTTCAGTCGCTCAGTCGTGTCCGACTCTTTGCAACCCCATGAATCGCAGCACACCAGACCTCCCTGTCTGTCACCAACTCCTGGAGTTCACTCAGACTCGCTTCCATTGAGTCAGTGATGCCATCCAGCCATCTCATCCTCTGTTGTCCCCTTCTCCTCCTGCCCCCAATCTTAAATCTAAATTTGGCAATAAGGAGTTCATGATCTGAGCCACAGTCAGCTCCTGGTCTTGTTTTTGCTGACTGTATAGAGCTTCTCCATCTTTGCCTGCAGAGAATATAATCAGTCTGATTTCAGTGTTGACCATCTGGTAATGTCCATGTGTAGAGTCTTGTGTTGTTGGAAGAGGGTGTTTGCTATGACCAGTGTGTTCTCTTGGCAAAACTCTGTTAGCCTTTTCCATACTTCATTCTGTATTCCAAGGCCAAAATTTCCCATTACTCCAGGTATTTCTTGACTTCCTGCTTTCGCATTCCAGTCCCCTATGATGAAAAGGACATCTTTTGGGGGGTGTTAGTTCTAGAAGGTCTTGTCAGTCTTCATAGAACTGTTCAACTTCAGCTTCTTCAACATTACTGGTCGGGGCATAGACTTGGATTACTGTGATATTGCATGGTTTGCCTTGGAAACAAACAGAGATCATTCTGTCATTTTTGAGATTCCATCCAAATACTGCATTTCAGACTCTTATCGACTATGATGGCTACTCATCATACTGTCATTCAAAGTCGAAGTAAAATAAGCAAATGAACCCTTGACCAGTTTGTAATTCTGAAAATGAAAGAGATCTTCTTGGGTGCAACACTCTCCAGGGCGTATAAGGAAAATTCCCTCCTTTTCTTTTTTTGGTTTTTTACTAATGGAAGTCCTTTGTGAAGACATTTCAGGACAGGTGAGCTGCTTTTAGATCAGAAATCCTATCTTGAATAGCTACTGCATGTTTCATTCTAAGGTGGACAGAATCAGTAAGACATTATCTAAACTCCCTTCTCCCTCTGTATCCCAGCAGATGGACTTTCTATTGTAGAAAACAATGATCTTGCCGTACTCTTTGCAGAACACTCAATGGCTTACCATCATACTTAGTGTAGTAAATCCCTATTTAAACTTGAGGGCTTACATCAGTGGACCTTTACTTCACCTCTCCAACACTATCTATAGAGGTATAATAGTAAGAAATGTGTCAAGAAAGTCAGACTTTGGATCCTTCTTTAAGGTATGGGAAGCATTTTGAAGTGAAAAAACAGGAGTGACATATTTAGATATTTGACTTGATTTTTTTTGTTTCATTTGTCCTGATGGCATTCTCAGTGACACCAATTATATGCATGTTTTATCTCTTTTGTATGTGTTCAGGAAATATTTTTTCCAATTATTTTTTCAATTGCTTTTACTTTTTTTTTTTAAGCTCGCTTTTCTCAAGCCTACAGGCTTCTATAACTCTAGCATTTCTTCTTCCATAGAGATGGTGCTTTTAATGCAGGTTTAAGTGATAGTTATTTTGTTTTCACTTTTATTTTATTCCTGACCTTTTTGCCTAGTT
The DNA here is from genome assembly GCF_016772045.2 of Ovis aries. Classification (NCBI taxonomy): domain Eukaryota; kingdom Metazoa; phylum Chordata; class Mammalia; order Artiodactyla; family Bovidae; genus Ovis; species Ovis aries. Next base: position 7,768,199 of record NC_056055.1, on the reverse strand, counting down.
CATTTATTTTATCATTGTTGTTGCTATTCCTTGAGTTCCTAATATTTTTTGAGCTTTTATTTCATGAGCACGTGTGTTTATACCTTATAAATACAGCAAAATATTTGGTAGCAAATATTTATCTGTGGTAAGATTTTTGAAGGTATTTGGCGGTCATTATTCCTTTGTAAATTTCCCTTTCCCCTCTCTTCTTGCTGGTATTATTTTATATCCTATGATGACTTTTTTTGTATCAACATAATCAGTGAATAAGGTTTGCTTTCCCTTTATTGTGTTTTTGTGGAAAATGAGTAGTGATGGAAGAGAAGTGCTGTTAGTAAGACTCACCAACTCACAGTGTAACTCCTTCCAATATATACCGCGCGTGTGTGTGTAGGGATTTAAATATGAGAAAGAAGTATAAACTTTATTTCTTTTTTGTTTGCTTGTTTTTATTGAATTTTGTTGGTTTTAGAGAAAAGAATAAGATTAAGGTACATATGCCTGCATGCTCAGTCATGTCCAACTCTGTGACCCCATGGACTGTAGCCTTCCAGACTCCTCTGTCCATGTGATTTTGCAGGCAAGAGTACTGGAGTGGGTTGCCATTTCCTCCTCCAGGGGATCTTTCCATCCCAGGGATTGAACCCCAGCCTCCTGGATCTCCTGCATTGCAGGCAGGTTATTTACTGCTGAGCCACCAGGGAGGCCCTGGAGGTAGATTTGATTTTCCTTAAAAAGCAAAGTGAAGCTATGTGTTCTCAAAGATCAGTTTAGCTGCACTGAAGAGATTGAAGGGAAGCACAGAATGAGGTGAAGGAACTATAAGGAGATGATTATAAAATGCATCTCCTAAAGTATGCGATGGTTGGTGGTGGTGGTGATAGACTGAACAGAAGGAAGGTGAAATGGTGATAAGACTTCATGATTGTTCCAGGCTCTGCCCTCAATCGCCTGTGATCATTTCAAAGGCTAGAGATATGCTTACTCCTCTATACACTCCCAAGGAACCAAACCAGACACCAGGTAAATAATAACAAGTACTTAGTACAGCCAGCCAAGAATGCATATTTTAATTCCAATGAATTAAAATATTGTCCTGAATTAAACATTTTACATTGCTCCTTAGAAACCGCAGAGATCACAGCAAAGGAAATTTGTGTTAGACATTCTTCTGGCGGGTGTCTCTGAGATTATATAGCTTTTTCTTGAGCCTTTAATGCTTTGGAAGTAACTGATAAATAATTTATCTCCAAATATCTGTTTCCACATTTTTTAATGGGGATAATAATAATAATGCTACTATAATCTTGATGGGTTCTTCTTGGAATGAGTGAGAAATGTTCAACGTGCCTCTCACAGGCCTGATTTGTTCTAGGTAAGTTCCTACAGAAGCCCCCACTTACTCTTTCTCTCTCCTTTCTGAAAAGGGGTCTCAGGCTTGATTTGCTAATCTCGCCAGTACTGCCTCTCTTTACTGCAGTCCTTTCCACAAAGTTTTCAGGTATCTGTTTATGTGCTTGTACCCCCACTAGACCAAGGATGGTGACATTTTCTCCTCATATCTACTGGCACCTGAATATAAAGCGTCTTCAGTGCATTCTTAATAAAATAATCGGTTCCTAAGGGCAGGTCGTTCCTAACGTGACTGAGGATGCAAATAGTCCTCCATACTTCCTTTCTTAGAAACACAAGGATTAAAGCAAGGCCACCCACAGCCTTTGATCCTTGGGTTTAATAGAGAGGATCAGCTGTAACAGAAACAACCCAAATGTGCCATATTAGAGAGACTATGTTTCTCAGACATATGGGCTTCAGTGAGCAAGAGTCACAAGCTATCATGTTTTGATGAGTCATAAATGGCTTTAGTGTCAACCAGTTCCAGAAGAAAAAAGAGAAAATGGCTTTAGTTCATGAAAGACTACATTCCATCAGAGAAGTTACATATTTCTGAAGCAGAATACAGCATCTTAGGAAAACACAGTCTCTCTCTGTAAACGTATAAAACAAAGCAAACTTATATTACCATCTAAAAGCTAGATTTTTTTTCTCCTTTGAAAGTGTAATTTGTTACTTAGTAAGGCCTTTATTTTTATTTGGGAAGTTGAATACTTGTAACTAACCCAGTGGAATTGTGCTTTGTAAAAGTTGGCCTCGTACAAATCAATTTCACTTCCTTCTCTCTAGCGGTGCCATAGCTCATCCTAGCAAGACAGTCAGTTGGCAATTGTTTTCTGAACTCCTGCAGGGTTCTCAGCAGCGCACTAAATGATGGATGGCTAGAGAGCTGATGACTGAGGATGGAGAGGGGGGTGTCTACTGTTAGTTTAGTCACCATTTTATTGAAGCTGGCAGAAGAACTATTGCTCTTCCTAAAGTCTAGCAACGCTTTTATGAAAACAGCATCTTTGTAAACTAATTTGTTTTTATAGCCAAACTAAATGCTATGAACCAAACTAAAATTCCAACTTGGAATTTTACCCCTTGTTTGTTATGATGAGGGAATAGCTGTGTATTTGTGAAGGCTAACTATGTACTAGGTACTTCTTATGTTCTGCAATTTAACTTTTATGCAAAAAGGTTGAGGGAGGAGGAAAATTTAGCCTAGTCCACAAGAAGTCAGAATTATTTTATTGATTTATTCTATTCTTCTTTAATTAATTTAGAAATTACTGAAAGTATATATTACATATTTTACAAAGACCAAAACATTTTAAAAGGAGATACATAGGCAATGATTCCCTTTTATACCCTAGGTTATCATTGTTAAAAGGGCAGACACATTTAAACATTCTTATCTTTTTTTTTAATTTGGATTATTTTATGGTTACAAACATTTTTAAAAATCTTATCTTTCTTATCAAAGATAAAAATTTATATTTTTTTTATAATTCCATATACAAACACATTCACACACATACTCTAATCATGACCTTCCAAGTATATCACAATAATACCTAAAATACTCTACTAGGTCCCTGGTATACTTACATTTTAAAGATCTTGCCACTGCATCAAACTTCACTATATAGGTTAAAATTGCATGCATACCTATATAGTTGTATCAGTCAGTCAGTCAGTCAGTCATTTCATTTGCCCAGTCATGTCCAACTCTTTGAGACATTCCGGGCCTCCCTGTCTATCACCAACTCCTGGAGTTTATCCAAACCCATGTCCATTGAGTCGATGATGCCATCCAACCATCTCATTCTCTGTCATCCCTTTCTCCTCCTGCCCTCAATCTTTCCCAGCATCAGGGTCTTTTCAAATGAGTCAGCTCTTCGCATCAGGTGGCCAAAGTATTGGAGCTTCAGCTTCAGCATCAGTCCCTCCAATGAATATTCAGGACTGATTTCCTTTAGGATGGGCTGGTTGGATCTCCTTGCAGTCCAGGGGACTCTCAAGAGTCATAGTTAGAGAATTATTGTCCCAGCTGAGCCACCAGTTTTTACATTATGATTACATTTCTGCTTTTGGATAGTTTTTTTGTTTTTATTGGAGTTGATAATTTCCTCCATTTTTAACTTGCTTCATTTCTAACGTGTATGTTTCTACAGTGCCTGCCATTGTGTTAGTCTGTATTTTCATCAGAACTGCAAAGCCCCTTTCAATGTGAACAGCAGTACTTAGTGCAATCAGTTCTAGTTTCTGTTCGGGGGGTTGTTTTTAAGTTGAGTATGACGCTTCTTGTGCTCTCTGTCCCTCAGCTCCTATGTGGAATGCCTGTTTCCCAGGTCTTTTATCTGTCCTCCTGAGACTTTTCACCCTCATTATTCTATCGCTTCCCTTCCCCTCTCTTCTCCTATTTTCTGTCCAAGTCTTCTTGAATTTTTGCCTTCTTCTTCCTTGCTTTACTCCTTCAGGTTTTTTGAGAGCATATCCTCTAACTCTTGGAAAAAAAAAAAAAAAGAATAGGAGAAGACCATGTATGTCTGAATTTTTTTTCACAACAAATAGCATTTATGGATAATTTTCATATAGAAATTTAGGTTACAAGAAAAAGCATAGTAGACCACAAAGCTACAAGGGTGAGGAAAGACCAGATCATTTAGGACCTTCTGAGTCTTGGTAGAAAGTTTGAAACTTATCCTGAATGAGATGGAAAGCCAGTGGACAGTATTAAGTAGCAAAATGACAAGACGTAATTTTAATGTTAATTTTGAAAGTGTTCTTTTGCCATCATATAAAGAAAGACTAGGGGATCAGAAGTAAAGCATAAAGGTCTGTTGAAATTGACTGAAATTATCTAGGTGGAAGAAATTTGTCTTAAACTTGGTTGGCAATGAAGGAAGAGACTAATAAGATGGCATGAGTATGTTGTGAAGAGTGATGCCATTTGATCATATAAAATAGACTGGAAGAGAAATAAGTTGTGGGGGGATAAATGGGTAAAACATAGAGATTTCTTTTAGTACACATTACTTTTTTTTCACTTTCCTTTTTTTTAACCATTTATCATTTATTTATTATTATTATTTTACTTTACAATATTGTATTGGTTTTGCCATACATCAACATGAATCCACCACAGGTATACACGTGTTCCCCATCCTGAACCCCCCTCCCTCCTCCCTCCCCATACCATCCCTTTGGGTCATCCCAGTGCACCAGCCCCAAGCATCCTGTATCCTGCATCAAACCTGGACTGGTGATTCATTTCTTATATGATATTATACATGTTTCAATGCCATTCTCCCAAATCATCCCACCCTCTCCCTCTCCCACAGCACATTACTTTTGAGAGGAGGTGTCAAGTGACAATTTAGATATGTGAATCTGAAACTTAGTTTAGACATGATACTGAAAGCTCAGGGACCAGAAGAGATTATCTAGAATAGGGGTTAGCAAACTATAGCCTGTGGGACAAACCTAGCCACTGCATATTTTTTGTAAAAAGATTTTTTTGAGACACAACCTTGCTCACTTTTTCATGTAATGTCTGTGGCTACTTTCATGCTACAATGGCAGAGTTAAGCAGTAAGCAGAGAACACATGGCCCCCAAACCTAAAATATTTACAGCATGCCCCTTTATAGAAAAACCTTGTTGACCCCCGACGTAGGGAATAAATATAGGTAAAAAGAAAAAGAAGGTCAAGGATGAGCTCTGGCATTTCCCAACATTTAAAAGTTGGGAGGATAAGGGTGATCCAGCAAAAGACACTGAAAAGAACACAAAGAGAAGAAAACCAGGTAAACCTTAGGTCCTAGAAGCCAAGAAAAGACATTGTCATATGAAGGGAGCGTTTACTGATGACACGTTGCTGAGAGGTGAACTAAGATGAGGAGTGAAACCTGACCACTGGGTTTGGCAAGATGAACTGGAGTGTGCCTGCCAAGAATCCTTTGTGTGAAGTACTAACAACTAAGTCTAATGGGAATCTGTCCAAGAGAGAAGGGCAGGTGAAGAAGTGAAACTAGTGACTGTGGGTAGTAAGAACACTTAAGATGAGACCTACCCTCTTTGCAGAATGCTGAGTGTAAAATAAAGTGGTGTTCACTTATAGGCTCGAGGTGATGTAAAATGGTGCAGATGCTGCATAAAACTATATGGGGGCCCTCCAAGAATTAAAGATAGAAATATTATATATTGTAATATAATAGAAATAGCAACCCTATTCCCAGGTTTTTATACAAAATGACTGCAACCAGGATCTCAAAGACATATTTACACTCCCTCTCCATTGCAGCACTGTTTACAATAGAGAAGATATGGGAACAATCTGAATGGCTATTGATACATGGGTGAATAAAGAATATGAGTGGTATTTTGAGTTTTGCTATAAAGATTAGCCAAAAAAAATGAGGTGATACTGAAAGCAGGCAAAGGGTCAAACAAAGTGGAGCATGTTGGTTTGTGAGGAAGTAGACTTGGAGCTAGATTGGCACGCAGAAGGTTTACTAGGTCATACTTTCAGAATCAACGTCTTTGGGAGGGAATGCAAAATTGAACAGAAGGTGAAGAGGGCTGAGATGAAGTCCACCAAAAGTGTTAATCAAATCCAGGGAGAGCTTTGAAGCTGAGATAGGCCTTCAGAGATGCCCTTTGACAAAAGTAGAGGGTCAGGCCTATTTATACCTTCATTGATTAGTCATTGGATGAGGACTGCCCTAGGAAGGAGGGACACTCTTGGTCAAGGTGGCCTTGCCTTACTGAGACAGTTCCTAGAGGGCAATGAAAACTGAGAGCTCTTGGTCAAAATCATTCCCAATGGCTGAGAGAACAAGTTTCTCATTCCCGCAGAGGGATCTGAATGGCACATTCTAGAATTCACTTCAAAAGGGCTTTAAAAGTATGGGACCCCCTGCTATCTTTCTTTGATCTTGTCATCGCCTCTCCCAAATTGTCCATTACAGTTTTGAAAATTACAAACATTACCTCATAACTGAACACTAGTTGGTCCATACCTTATGCCTTGTCTAAAGTCTCTTCCATTAAAAGAAATTGACATGACATTCACATTTACTTGAAGAATTGAGGATTATTGTTTTGGTCCAGAGGAGCTTCTCAAAGACTGCTTGTCCCCTCCCTTTAAAAGTCTAGCATAAAAGAGATTAAGGGTAACATGAAATCAATAGCTGGTACCTTTGACCTTCAGAAATAGAGTTAGGTTTAAAACTAAATGAGAGAGGAAGGAATTTTCATATTGGATGTCTTTTCTTAAATAGTTTCTATTACATTCCTCACATCTAATAAATGTCTCTTATTTATTGGCCTCTTTGTCAAATTGAAATCATAGGTGGAAAGAAACTCGATGAACCTCTGATCTAACCATGTGCCCCATGCAAAGACACCTTCTATAAATGATGTGGCTTGTGCTGTTCATCTCTGCTTGCAGGCATCCAGGAGTGGGCCTTGATACTGGACCTTTCATATGCTGGAGGCTTCAGCTTATGTTTTCTAGTATTAAGTGAAAAATGGTTCTCCTTAAAATGTCCATCCTCCAGTTGTAGCTCTATATTCTCAGGAGGGTTGGTATAATTTTTCCACTGAAGGAGAGCCTTTCAGAGATTTATAGGTAGCTTTTAGCCTTCTTTCTTGACCTACCTACCCTTAATACTTCTCTTCTGATGGCTAAAAGTGTCCTTCATACTCATTTAACTTAGTCAACAAAGCCACATTGAGTCACCTGCCCTAGGCTAGGAACAGGGCTAAATTATATGGGTAAATATGCACCCTAAACACCAGGAAATAATTTCTATTTTTGTCATTCCAGTTGCTCTCTTGTGTCATTTCTAACCTAAAACAGGGTAATTCCTCTTGGTTAAGGATGTATTCCTTGCTCTTCTTTTCTTTCTCATGCTAGATCCTGCCTGTAGAGAAGCTCAGCTAACAGATACCACTTACTCAACACTAACTCCATAACTTGTGCTCTTAGCGACTAGGCTAATCTTATCTCTGATATCATGTCCCCAAGAAACATCCAATGCTTCTTCCCCAAATGGACTTCTGCCCTCTTCAGGTTGAACTGCATCCCCAAGAAAGATATGTTGAAGCCTTAGCTGAAGTTTCACATTCTCAGAATGTGAATTCATTTGGAAATAGGATTTTGCAGATGTAATTAGTTAAGATGAGGTCATACTGGAACGGAGCGGACCCTTAATCAAATATGACTGGTGTTCTTAAGAGAAGAGGAAATTTTGGACATAAGTAGAAGATGCCTATAAAAAGAAAGAAGCTGAGACTGGAGTGATGCTGGCACATACCACGGAATGCCTGGGGCCACCAGAAGCTGGAAGTGGCAGGAGGGGTTCGCTTCTAGAGCCTTCTGATGGAACTCAACCATGCCAATTCCTTGCTTCCAGGATCCCAGCCCCTAGAACTGGGGGAGACAGAAAATTTCGGTTGTTTTAAGCTACCCAGGTTTTTGTACTTTGTTATGGCAGTACTAGGATACTAAATACAATACCTCTAGGCTATGCCTTAGACCCATTTCCATCTGCTCCTCGACATCCTTCTCTGATGCTCTCTAAGGCAGGTAGCATTGGGAATATTGAACATAAATGCAGCATTTTGCCTGCCCTCCTCACTGTGCTTACCTTACAGTGCTCTCTCTGCTCAATTCTCAGTGCCCACCTTCACGTGGTCACTCCCTAAAAGGTCCTCATTGGCTTTTCATCCCTTTTAAGATATCTATTGGGTACCTGCTTAATAGCAGACACTGGGAGAGGTGGCAAGGGCAATAAAGAGAACAGTCCAGGTCGCTGCAGCTGAGCTGGTGCCTATGTAAAGCTCTTCTCAAGGCTTTGCACATATAACCCCATAGATCCCACTTGGCCATCCCAGGAAGTAGGACCAGTAGTCCACACATTTAACAGGTGAGGGAGCTGAGGCACAGAGAAGTTGAGTAACTTGCGTAGAATCACACAGCTTACCACTAGAGGGCTAGGACTTGAACCCAAGCAGTCTGGCTCCAGAGTCTGTGTGCTTAATGACTTGGCTTTCCTGTCTCTTGGGAGGAAGCAGCTCCTGCTTTCAGGGATGATAGAGAATTTTAGAGGAGCTAAAATATTAAAGAGATAATTGTGTGAATGAATATAGTGTTATAAGCTGTGATAAGTGTTATGGAGGAAAATTAAACAGCATTAGGAGAGAGGCTGGAGGATCACATTTCCCTGGAGAAGAGACACTTAGACTGTAATCTGACGGGGGAGTAGCATTTTGCCAAGTAAAGAGCAGAGAAGAGGATTTCATGGCACAAGAGACGGAGTACATAAGGCCTTGTGATGAATCAGCCCAGACCCTGGGGTCCCCCACCTTCACATCCTGGGTTCAGTGGCTCACTGAGTGCTGTTGAATCCATTTCCTAAGCATTTCTCACCTCTCTGCTTTTCCACAATCACTTCTGCCCAACTGCACTGGCCTCCTGACTCCTGTGTGTGTGTCAGTACCTGAGTGACTTGTCAGAAGGACACAGGGCAGCCATTATGATCTTCTGAATGCTTATTTGATTGAACATTTCTCCTGCTGAAAACTTTTCAGTGGAGTCCTCTTGCTTTCAAATAAATTCCCAGATATTTGCCATGGTGCTCTGGGCATCTGAGATTTCAGTGTGTCCCTGAGATTTCTCTCTGTGCAGTGTCCTTCCTCAGCTCCGATGATAGCAGTCTGCACTCCCTACCTTTGCCTTTGAAAAACACCTCCACACCAAACACTTCAAGAGGTTACGGTGGCTCTACCAAAATTCAGGACCTTGTCCTCCAGGCCAGCGGGGTGAGCATATGACTAAGAAGCGATCAGTCATTGTATCCATCTCCTTAGTCACAATGACTTGTCTGAGGCAGTGGTTTTCAAAATTGAGTGTGGATCAGAATTACCTGGAAGGCTTATAAAAACAGATTGCTGGGCTCATCTCAGAGTTTCCAATTCAGTTGGCTTGGGGTGAGGCCTGAGAATTCGGGTTCATAATAGGTTCTAAGGTGATGCTGTTGCCAACACGGAGATGGAAGGTCAAGTACCGGCCAGAGAAAAGCCACAGAAGCTTATGTGCCCTCCGTAAAGCTCTCCCTTTTCTTTGGAATCTATTGCTGCAGAGATGTCTGGTGTCTCCCTCTGAATGGCCAAACCTCTCAATAGCCAAAACCTCTCAATCCCTAACACCTGGAAAGAGTCTGACTTCAGGGTGAGATAATGTGGATAAAATAGATTAAATAGAGAGGAAAACAGACCTGGGAGTTGAAGGAGAGTTTGTGCCACATGACTTTAGACTCTGCATCTAATTATCACCAAAGCTAGTGTTACTTCTATTTTTCTTTTTTAATAGGAACAAAAAACATCCCTTGATAGCCCCAAGCCCCACCCCGCACTCCTGTCCCAAGCACATTTTCTTATTCAAATGAGAATTATGGCATTTTTTTCAAACGCTTGCAACAGATTGGCCCTGATTATAAATGCATGGCCTTCAACACCCTGTCTGGTCTGTTCCCAGCCTATTCTACTCTGCCTCATCCAACTTTGGCAGCCTTTCCAATTTCTTTTGCCTCCCTGAGGACTTTCGCACATCTGTGTGTTTATTCCAGAAGGCTCTCCCCCAACAACAACTCCTGTTTATTCTTGCCTACCTAACTCCTGTTTATTCAGGTCTTCAGGAAGTCTTTTCTCACCAAATAGGTTGGTTTGATAAGCTTGGCCTATGCACTCATAGAACTACCTTTAATGACCATACAGTATCTATGGACTCGTGTAATTAATTTTTGAATTTATGTCTCCTCCACTAGAATGCACATTTCATAAAGGCATAGACCTATGTTTTATTTAAAACTCAATCTGAAAAAAGATACATTGTACCTCATCAGATTTTTTTTTTTAAGTGTGCTTCAAAAGGCACTATGGCAGAGTGAAAGACCATCCACAGAGTGGGAGAAAATATTTGCAAATCATATATCTTACAAGTGGAGTTCTCACAACTGAACCAAAAAGTAAACAACTTAGTTTAAAAACAGGCAAAGGTCTTGAGTAGACATTTGTCCAAGTGTGGTATACAAAGGGCCAGTGAGCACACAAAAAGAAGCTCAATTTCTAATCATCAAGGAAATGCAAATCAAAACCAAAATGAGATACGACAGCATACCCATTCCAATAGCTCTTATATGTTGGAATTCTGGCACACTGCTGGCACAGCTATGGTAGAAAACTGCGGTATTCTTCAAAAAATTAGACATAGAATTATGACCCAGCGACTCCACTTCCGGTTATGCCCCCAAAGAACTGAAAGCAGACTCAAGTAGCTATTTGTACATTCGTGTACACAGCAGCATTATTCACCATAGCCAAAAGGGGGAAGCAACCCACATGTCCATCAGCAAATGAATGGATAAACAAAAGGTAGTATATACATACAGTGAACTATCGTTCTTCCTTAAAAAGGAAAGAAATTCTGATGCATGCTACAACAGGAATGACCTTGAAACCTCATGCTAAGTAAAATAAGCCAGACTCAAAAGGACAAATATTGTATGATTTCACTCACGAGAGTAGTCAAATTCATAGAGACGGAAAACAGAACAATGGTTGCCAGAGGCCAGTGACAGGGAGAGGGAGGAGTTACTGTTCAACTGATGCAGAGTTTTGGTTGAGGAACATGAAAAAATTCTGGAGATGAATGGTGATGATGGTTACACAGCAATGCCTGTGTGCATCATGCCACTGAACTGTACACATACAAATGATTACAATAGAAATTTGATGTTACATATGTTTCACTACAATGAAAAGAAACATGGAGAAGGCAATGGCAACTCACTCCAGTATTCCTGCCTGGGAAATCCCATCGATAGAGGAGCCTGGCAGGCTACGTCCATGGGGTCGCCAAAGAATCAGACATGGCACAGTGGCTAAACAGCACCATGTTAAAAATATTTTCAAGGGTAAAGGATATATTCCTACCTCCATTGTTGCTTTAAAAATAGCATTAAAAATATAAAATTAATATGCCCAAACATTGTTAATAAACGACAAAGTAACTAAAAGTTATTATATATCCATTGCTTCTCTGGGAGACAGACAATATATATTGGCTTCTAATTTAAAATTGTTCATTTTATCAAACATAATTTGACTTTGGTTGGTCTTGTGGTTTATATAAAACAAAGTTGATTTTCCTCAATTTTGTGATTTAAATATTTCCCACATTGAGCAAATAATAAAGTCTGAATTTATAGACACACACAAAAAAAAAAACCAACAGCATCAATCAGTAGTCTACTCGAGTGTGTGGCACATAATAGGTTCTCAATAAACATTATTGAAAAATGAATAAATAGTAAATGGGTAAAAAACAATAAACCAATGATTCTATTAAATAGATGAGAAAGTAAATTTATAAACTTTGACATAGAAGGAAGAACACAACCTCTTTGAAAGCCAAAAATAGTTTATAATTCATTACATACACTAGTGTAATCTTATTTTCCTAAGGGGGGAAAAAATACACTCGAACATACACATAGAAAAAAAAGTCTGTAAGTCCCATCCATTAATTGTGGTTGTTTCTGGAATAGAATTATGGGTGATGGACTTTTAGCTTCTACTTTATGTATTTTAGTACTCCTTGAAGGTTTTAAAATAAGCACAAATTACTTCTTATATTACGAAGTAATCAATACATATACTTTCATTTTGAAAAATAAATGCAGTGTTTGAAATGAAATGCCACACTTTCGGTGTGGTCTGACCAGAGCAGGTTGAAGAGGAACATCACTGGCTGGAGTTTTGGAGGCTGGACTTCTAATTTAAGAGAGATGTATCATATGCCAGGCCCCCAACAAGGCGTTTTCTGGCCCTAGGTTAATTCTGGAAAGGTTAATTACTCCCACAACTTAGCAACCCCACTCTCTGGAGGTTTTTTCTGGACAGAGCATGGTTTTCAATACAAAAGAATGAGGAGATGCCTTACGTCAGAAGACCAAGCTCAGAAGTCACCTTTTGTGGCATGGTTATTTTAACCGTCTTCCCCCATCCCACACATTGCACACAGTTGGTCTAACCAGGAAACCCTACCCAGGAAAAAGTCCAGGCCTCAGGTGGAAAGTAAGAGGTGGCACTCAGCGTGGCAGGAAGGATGTTATTGTTGGTGAGTCATGTCCGGTGGCAGCTTTGGGGAGCTGCTGCGGCACCTCCCTGTTCTTGACACCAGTGGCACTTGAAGTTCACACTGAAGTCATGGATGAGCACCCGGGAGCTGTTTTGGGGAAAATGAGCATGCAGAGAGAGAAGCAGATTCTTCAGCTATGCCCTGACTTTTAGTAAATGCAGAGAGATGACTGGTTGTTTTGGAGGGAACATGGAAGGGGAGATGATTTGGGATGGAAAGAGTCCTCATCTGTCAATCAGATGCCCCAGATACAGCTTCCAGGTCTATCACTAGCTAACTCTGGGATTTAGGACAAATCATGGGATCGCTTAGAATGTCTCTTTCCTCTGTGCAGCCAAGAGTTTGAACCAGGTGATTATCAAGGTAGGACTTAGTGTAGAGGCCACAGCTTGATGGGGTTTCATCTCCCAGCTGTGCCACCTACCATCCGTGTGTCCTACCGTCAACCCTCCTGCCTTGCAAGGTAGGCCAGGAGAGCAGCCTGGTTCACTGCACACGTGTAGGTGCTCACGGCAGTGCCCTTCACGCCACCATGAATGAGATCATATCCCACCCTGCTCACTGCATTTGTTAGTCGCAGTAATTAACGTATGTCTTTGTATACATGGCCCACCCAGATTCTAGTTGGTCATAGAGGTGGCATGTGGACCCACCGGAGTGTGCCACACCTCTTTAGGGATAGTTCTCACTTATCAACTAATGGAAGGGTTAATGAACTTGTCCAAAGGCTTACAGCTAGTCAGTGCAGCCACTGAGACTGGAACCCAGGTTGTCTATTTCCAAACCTCTTGCTCTTCACTTCCATATGACACAGCTCCTCCTGAGTGACATGTCTTAGGAAGCACCTCTTCTTTCCTGTGTGGCACGAATCAATGGTAATTTAACATCTGAAAACACCTTTCAGTTGCCTTGATATTTGCACTTCCCTGGGCCTTTCCAATAAATGCTCACATTCTAGCCACTTTTGAATAATCCTTGCCTGGAGTCTGCATTTAAGAAGGATCAGCTTGAGCCACCGCACACATTTAATGTGCACTTCTGAAAGTGTAGGAGTTTTCGAAATATTCTAAATCACTTCCCTAAGAAAAAAGAGGAAATGAACGAGTCATGCTGATGAATATTTGAACACAAACAAATATTGGGAAAACCTACAGAGAATGTGGGCTGGGAAAATTCCTTTGCCCCGAACAATGTATTGATACTTGTAACCATAGGGATTTGCCTTCCTCTGTATTTCTTGTGTTCCCTCCACTCAGTTTCCCTGCTGTTGCCGCCAGAAGCCTAGATCTGACCTCATCAACAACCTGCTGACTGGTTCCTGCCTTGCTTCTTAGATCAAAGGCATTGCTATTAATTTCTTGCTTCTTGCCACTTATTTATTCCAGAATCAGCCATGGTTCTTCTTTCCCTACTGACACTTAAACTGAGTACTCAAGAGCTTTGTTATCTGACCCCCAAGCCATGGTCCATACATCATGTCCACCTATTTCTCTCCCTTACCTGTCCTTTGCTCCAGCAATACTGACTGCTCCATGTTCACTGAATGTGTTCTCCATCCTTTATGCATTTCTGACTGCCATCGCTTCTGCCTGGAATGTCTCTGTCTTCATCCTCTCTGCCTAATTCTCACCTTTGCTCCAAAACCTAAACTCAGCGTTACCTCTCGGATGGACCCTTGCACTGATTCCATGATGATTTCATCACTCAGTCCTCTGAACCCCAGTCCTCTTGGCTGGTTGCAATGTTATGGCTCTAAGAATGCAAAGTTTGGGTCTTTGAGTGTCCATCTAACTGCAACACCCTTACCTGCCCAGCACAAAGAAAGATCACACTGAATGTTGGGAACTGGCTATAGAACCCAGGTACTTTGACTCCTATTCTTGCAACAAGAATATGATTCAGCATTTATTCAACACATATTTTGAGCTCCAATAATAGTGCTGTGATGAAGGGATCTCATTCAAGGTAAAAGCCTGTGGGGCTTCCCCTGCAGTCCAGTGGTTGAGACTCTGTGTTTCCACTGCAGAGGGCATGGGTTCAAGCCCTTGTAGGGGAAGTTCCACATACTGCACAGTGTGGGGAAAAAAAAGTAAAAGCCTGTGGCTTTGAATGGCCTTTAAAGCCCCTCATAATATGAGCCTTCATCTCCGTTCTAACCCTCCCTCACTTGCATCTACCTCCATAACTTCTTTCCTCTTCTTGAACATGCCCTCACGTCTGTGTTTTGTCTTTGCTCCTCCTTCTGCCCAGGATGATCTTTCTTCTAAACAAACCCGGCTTTTCTTCTTCCTGCTTCAAGTTTTCGCTTAAACATGCCTTCCTCAGTCAGGACACATCCCACTATATAATGTAAAATTGCAGTTACCTCCCACGTTGACTCTTATCCTTTGCTCACTCTACTTTCCTCCATAATGCCTATTGTCCTCAGACTCACTGTATACTTTTTTTTTTCTATTCATGTATCTTTTGGTTCTGTCACTGGAATATTAGGTTTTTTATTTATTGCTGAACATTTCATATGTAGGAAAGTACCTTATGCATGCTAGGAGTTCTATCACTCTTTGTTGAATAAATGAATGAACACAAAGTTGAACAGGACAGGCTGAGCTTTTGCCCTCTTTGTGTCTCATGGACCACCAGAAGAATAGGCTCAATTCATCACCCAGCTGAGACGTGTCCTGGTAGGGAAGTTAGAGACAGCCAACTCAGATGAGGACAGCGGAGGAAAATAAATCATTATCCTTGCCCTAAAAGAGTTATAGATTTCCAGATGAATAAATAGATAAATAAGTAGATATCAAACAATATGAAAATAACTTGGCCAAAGGACAAAATAAACACTCTCTCATGCACTTCTTATCCTTTCTGCTGTTATAAACCCGTTGAGGAGTTGGTTCAGGGCTAATTCATCCATGCATCCTTTTTTTCTTCACACCCCTGGGAACATTGCATCCCAGCCTCGCAGGTACACCATCTGGAGGGAGGGAATATACAAGAAGATGACTGATGGATGAATGAATGGGCCCTGAAACAATATGCAAGCATGTGGTCCCTCTCTGCCTTAAGCAATATAAATGCCAGTGGTGATTTGGCTGAGAGACGATTATATTTTTCTGTTTATCCATTTGGCTGGCACAGTAAGGCGGGGATTTCACAGTCATTCACTGACTGATATATGGCGTTATAAAAGCAGGCATCTGCTTGTGAGGAGCAGTTCTCCATAAAGCTATTCTGAGAAAAACAGGTCCAGTAAAGTGAGCTCACGCCCATTACTGGAGATATCTCCAGATTTATTACTGGAAGCTGTATTAGGAGGAGAGTTAACATAGCTTTCTCCTGGTCAATTTCATCAATGGTGATTTGGAAGGCATGACATCAGCTAAGCCATGGAAGATTTGCTGCCCTCATCCATCCCCTGGAGGGTTAATGCAGGCCGCTGGGACACTTCAGTGTCTGAGGGGACACAGCCTCCCCTAGTGACTCCCTTGTCTTCAGATTATAGTCGAGAAAACTGGGGCCCAGAGTGGGAAGGGATTGGTTCAAATTCAAACAGCTACCTATTTCGGCAGAGCCTGTACTAGAACCTACCATGTAACACATGTTGGCCACCTAATCATTGCTTGCATACTTCCAGTGACAGAATTTAACGACGACTTGAATCTCCTAGATTTTTTTTTATTTTAATATTTTATTTATCTACAGTTGATTTATAATGTTCTTAATTTCTGGTGTACAGCAAATTGGTTCAGTGTATATATTTATAGGCTCCCCAGGTGATGCTAGTGTAAAGAACCTGCCTGCCAGTGCAGGAGACTTAAGAAACTCGGTTTCAGTCCCTGGGTTGGGGAGATCCCCTGGAGGAGGACATGGAAACCCACTCCAGTATTCTTGCCTGAAGAATTCCATGGACAGAGGAACTAGGCAGTCTACAGTCCGTAGGATCGCTCAGAGTCGGACATAACTGGAGTGACTTAGCATGCATATACATATATATGCATTCTTCTTCATTATAGTTTATTATAGGATATTGAATATAGTCTCCTGTGCTCTCCAGTAGGAACTCATTTATCTACTTTGTATATAGTAGTTTATATCTGCTAAACCCAAACTCCTAATTCATCCCTCTCCCATCTCCTTTCCCCTTATGGTAACCATAAAATCATTGCCTATGTCTGAGAGACTGTTTTTGTTTGGTAAATAAGTTCATTTCTATCTCATTTTAGATTTCACATGTAAGTGATATCATATTTACCTTTCTCTGATTTTTTGGTCTGGATTTTTTAAGGTATTTTAAAAAATGTAGTTGCTTTATGCTGCTGTGTCAGTTTCTGCCATACTGCAAAGTGAATCAGCCGCATATATACAAACATCCTCTCTTTTTCCGGATCTCTTTCCTAGATAGGTCACCCCAAAGCGCTGAGTAGAGCTCCTGGTGCTATGCAGTAGATTCTCGTTAGTAATCTGTCTTATACATCAGTTCAGTCAGTTCAGTCACTCAGCCCTGTCTGACTCTTTGCGACCCTATGAATTGCAGCACGCCAGCCCTCCCTGTCCATCACCAGCTCCCAGAGTTCACTCAGATTCACGTCCATCGAGTCAGTGATGCCATCCAGCCATCTCATCCTCAGTCGTCCCCTTCTCCTCCTGCCCCCAATCCCTCCCAGCATCAGAGTCTTTTCCAATGAGTCAACTCTTTGCATGAGGTGGCCAAAGTACTGGAGCTTTAGCTTTAGCATCATTCCTTCCAAAGAAATCCCAGGGCTGATCTCCTTCAGAATGGACTGGTTGGATCTCCTTGCAGCCCAAGGGACTCTCAAGAGTCTTCTCCAACACCACAGTTCAAAAGCATCAATTCTTCGGGGCTCAGCCTTCTTCACAGTCCAACTCTCACATCCATACATGACTACTGGAAAACCATAGCCTTGACTAGATGGACCTTTGTTGGCAAAGTAATGTCTCTGCTTTTGAATATGCTATCTAGGTTGGTCATAACTTTCCTTCCAAGGAGTAAGCGTCTTTTAATATCCTGGCTGCAATCACCATCTGCAGTGATTTTGGAGCTCCCCAAAATAAAGTCCAGTGGTCATGTATGGATGTGAGAGTTGGACTGTGAAGAAGGCTGAGCACTGAAGAATTGATGTATTTGAACTGTGGTGTTGGAGAAGACTCTTGAGAGTCCCTTGGACTGCAAGGAGATCCAACCAGTCCATTCTGAAGGAGATCAGCCCTGGAATTTCTTTGGAAGGAATAATGCTAAAGCTGAAACTCCAGTACCTTGGCCATCTCATGCGAAGAGTTGACTCATTGGAAAAGACTCTGATGCTGGGAGGGATTGGGGGCAGGATGGGAAGGGGATTCATGGGGTCACAAAGAGTCAGACGTGAGTGAGAAACTGAACTGAACTGAAAATAAAGTCTGGCACAGTTTCCACTGTTTCCTCACCTATTTCCCATGAAATGATGGGACCAGATGCCATGATCTTCGTTTTCTGAATGTTGAGCTTTAAGCCAACTTTTTCACTCTCCTCTTTCACTTTCATCAAGAGGCTTTTTAGCTCCTCTTCACTTTCTCCCATAAGGGTGTTGTCATTTGCATATCTGAGGTTATTGAAATTTCTCCCAGCAATCTTGATTCCAGCTTGTGCTTCTTCCAGTCCAGCGTTTCTCATGATGTACTCTGCATATAAGTTAAATAAGCAGGGTGACAATATACAGCCTTGACGTACTCCTTTTCCTATTTGGAACCAGCCTGTTTTTCTGTATCCAGTTCTAACTGTTGCTTCCTGACCTGCATATAGGTTTCTCAAGAGGCAGGTCAGGTGGTCTGTATTCCCATCTCTTTCAGAATTTTCCACAGTTTATTGTGATTCACACAGTCAAAGGTTTTGGCATAGTCAATAAAGCAGAAATAGATATTTTTCTAGAACTCTCTTGCTTTTTCGATGATCCAGCAGATGTTGGCAATTTGATCTCTGGTTCCTCTGCCTTTTCTAAAACCAGCTTGAACATCTGGAAGTTCACGTATTGCTGAAGCCTGGCTTGGAGAACCTTGAACACTACTTTACTAGCGTGTGAGATGAGTGAAACTGTGTGGTAGTTTGAGCATTCTTTGGCATTGCCCTTCTTTGGGATTGGAATGAAAACTGACCTTTTCCAGTCCTGTGGCCACTGCTGAGTTTTCCAAATTTGCTGGCATATTGAGTGGAGCACTTTCACAGAATCATCTTTCAGGATTTGAAATAGCTCAACTGGAATTCCATCACCTCCACTAGCTTTGTTCATAGTGATGCTTTCTAAGGCCCACTTGACTTCACATTCCAGGATGTCTGGCTCTAGGTGAGTGATCATACCATCGTGATTATCTTGGTCATGAAGATCTTTTTTGTACAGTTCTTTCCAACAACACAAGAGAAGACTCTACACATGGACATCACCAGATGGTCAACACCGAAATCAGATTGATTATATTCTTTGCAGCCAAAGATGGAGAAGCTCTACACAGTCAACAAAAACAAGACCTGGAGCTGACTGTGGCTCAGATCATGAACTCCTTATTGCCAAATTCAGACTTAAATTGAAGAAAGTAGGGAAAACCGCTAGACCATTCAGGTCTGACCTAAATCAAATCCCTTATGATTATACAGTGGAAGTGAGAAATAGATTTAAGGGTCTAGATCTGATAGATAGAGTGCCTGATGAACTATGGAATGAGGTTCGTGACATTGTACAGGAGACAGGGATCAAGACCATCCCCATGGAAAAGAAATGCAAAAAAGCAAAATGGCTGTCTGGGGAGGCCTTACAAATAGCTGTGAAAAGAGGAGAGGTGAAAAGCAAAGGAGAAAAGGAAAGATATAAGCATCTGAATGCAGAGTTCCAAAGAATAGCAAGAAGAGATAAGAAAGCCTTCTTCAGTGATCAGTGCAAAGAAATAGAGGGAAACAACAGAATGGGAAAGACTAGAAATCTCTTCAAGAAAATTAGAGATACCAAGGGAACATTTCATGCAAAGATGGGCTCGATAAAGGAAAGAAATGGTCTGGACCTAACAGAAGCAGAAGATATTAAGAAGAGGTGGCAAGAATACACGGAAGAACTACACAAAAAAGATCTTCACAACCCAGATAATCATGATGATGTGATCACTAATCTAGAGCCAGACATCTTGGAATGTGAAGTCAAGTGGGCCTTAGAAAGCATCACTACGAACAAAGTTAGTGGAGGTGATGGAATTCCAGTTGAGCTGTTTCAAATCCTGAAAGATGATGCTATGAAAGTGCTGCACTCAAAATGCCAGCAAATTTGGAAAACTCAGCAGTGGCCACAGGACTGGAAAAGGTCAGTTTTCATTGCAGCTCCAAAGAAAGGCAATGCAAAAGAATGCTCAAATTACCGCACAATTGCATTCATCTCACATGCTAGTAATGTTCAAAATTCTCCAAGCCAGACTTCAGCAATACGTGAACCATGAACTCCCTGATGTTCAAGCTGGTTTTAGAAAATGCAGAGGAACCAGAGATCAAATTGCCAACATCTGCTGGATCATGGAAAAAGCAAGAGAGTTCCAGAAAAACATCTATTTCTGCTTTATTGACTATGCCAAAGCCTTTGACTGTGTGGATCACAATAAACTGTGGAAAATTCTGAAAGAGATGGGAATACCAGACCACCTAACCTGCGTCTTGAGAAATCTGTATGCAGGTCAGGAAGCAACAATTAGAACTGGACATGGAACAACAGACTGGTTCCAAATAGGAAAAGGAGTATGTCAAGGCTGTATATTGTCACCCTGCTTATTTAGCTTATATGCAGAGTACATCATGAGAAACGCTGGACTGGAGGAAACAGAAGCTGGAGTCAAGATTGCTGGGAGAAATATCAGTAACCTTAGATATGCAGATGACACCACCCTTATGGCACAAAGTGAAGAGGAGCTAAAAAGCCTCTTGATGAAAGTGAAGGAGGAGAGTGGAAAAGTTGGCTTAAAGCTCAACATTCAGAAAACGAAGATCATGACATCTGGTCCCATCACTTCATGGGAAATAGATGGGGAAACAGTGGAAACAGTGTCAGACTTCATTTTGGGGGGCTCCAAAATCACTGCAGATGGTGATTGCAGCCATGAAATTAAAAGACGCTTACTCCTTGGAAGAAAAGTGATGACCAACCTAGATAGTATATTCAAAAGCAGAGACATTACTTTGCTGACTAAGGTCCACCTAGTCAAGGCTATGGTTTTTCCTGTGGTCATGTATGGATGTGAGAGTTGGACTGTGAAGAAGGCTGAGTGCTGAAGAATTAATGCTTTTGAACTGTGGTGTTGGAGAAGACTCTTGAAGGTCCCTTGGACTGCAAGGATATCCAACCAGTCCATTCCGAAGGAAATCAACCCTGGGATTTCTTTGGAAGGAAGGATGCTAAAGCTGAAGCTCCAGTACTTTGGACACCTCATGCCAAGAGTTGACTCATTGGAAAAGAGTTTGCTGCTGGGAGGGATTGGGGGCAGGAGGAGAAGGGGACGACCGAGGATGAGATGGCTGGATGGCATCACAGACTTGATCGACGTGAGTCTGAGTGAACTCCGGGAGTTGGTGATGGACAGGGAGGCCTGGTGTGCTGCGATTCATGCGGTCACAAAGAGTCGGACACAACTGAGCGACTGAACTGAACTCTGTGTATTCTTGACACCTCTTCTTAATATGTTCTGCTTCTGTTAGGTCCATACAATTTCTGTCCTTTATTGAGCACATCTTTGCATAAAATGTTCCCCTGGTGTCTCCAAATATCAATCCCAATCTGCCAGTTCATCTCATCCCCCTTTCTCCCTTGGTATCCATAAATTGTTCTCTACGTATGTGTCTCTATTTCTGCTTTACAAACAAGATCTCCTATACCATTTTTCTAGATTCTACCCATATGCATTAATACATGATATCTGCTTTTCTCTTTCTAACTTACTCCACTCTGTATGACAGTCTCTTGGTTCATCCCCAGCTTTGTAAACAGCACAGAATTGTTTCTTTTTATGGCAGAATGATGTTACATTATACAGCACGGCATCTTCCTTATCCATTCCCCTGTTGATGGATACTTAGGTTGCTTCCACACCCTGGCTCTTGTAAATAGTGTTACAGTGAACTTCGGGGAACATGTGTCTTTTTGAACTATGGTTTCCACTGGGTATATGCCCAGGAGTGGGATAGCTGGGTCATATGGTAGTTCTATTTTCAGTTTTTTAAGGAACCTCCACACTCTTCTCCATAGTGGCTGTATTGTGTGTAAGGGGGTTCCTTTTCGACACATCCTGTCCAGCATTTATTGCATGCAGATTTTTTGATGACCATTCTTATCAGTGTGAGGTGATACTTAATTGCAGTTTTGATCTGCATTTCTCTAATAATTAATGATGCTAAGACCTTTTCATGTGCCTCTTGGCCATCTGTATGTGTTCTTTGAAGAAAGGGCTACTTAGATCTTCTGCCCATTTTTTTATTAGATTGTTTGTGATTTTTTTAAATTAAATTGTTTGTATATTTTGAAGATTAATCCATTGTCATTTGCTTCATTTGCAAATATTTTCTCCCATTCCAAGAGTTATCTTTTTGTCTCAGTTATGGTTTTCTTTGCTTTGCTAAAGTTTTTAAGTTTAAAGTCTCACTAGTTTATTTTTGTTTTGATTTTCATTATTCTAGGAGGTGGGTCATAAAAGATCTTGCTGTGATTTATGTCAGAGTGTTCTTCCTATGTTTTCCTCTAAGTGTTTTATAGTGTCCAGTCTTACGTTTAGGTCTTTTATCCATTTTGAACTCATTTTTGTGTATGGTGTTAGGGAGCATTCTGTTAATAATTTCATTCTTTTACGTGTAGCTGTTCCGTTTTCCCAGCATGACTTATTGAAGAAACTGTCTTTTCTTCATTGTATATTGTCACCTCCTCTGTTATAAATTAGGTGACCATAGGTGAGTGACTTTGTCTCTGGGCTGTCTATTCTGTTCTACTGTACATCCTGGCTTGATTAATGTGGCTTTGTAGTATAGTCTGAAGTCAGGGAGCCTGATTCCTCCAGCTCTGTTTTTCTTTCTGAATATTGCTTTAGCTATTCTGGGTCTTTTGGTTTCCATACATACTGTAAATCTTTTTCTTCTAATTCTATGAAAGAATACCATTGGTAATTTGATAGGGATTACATTGAATCTGCATATTGCTTTGGATAGTATAGTCATTTTCATAATATTGCTTCTTCAAGTTCAAGAACATGGTATGTCTCTCCATCTGTTTGTATGAGCTTTGATTTTTTTTTCATCAGTATATCATAGTTTTATGCATTCAGGTCTTTTGCCTCCTTAGTTAAGTTTATTCCTAGGTACTTTATTCTTTTTGTTGTAATAGTAAATGGGTTTGTTTCCTTAATTTCTCGTCCTAATCTTTCATTGTTAGTGTATAAGAATGCAAGAGATTTCTGTGTATTAATTTTGTAGCCTTCAACTTTATTAGAGTAATAGATTAGCTCTTGTAGTTCTCTGGTGGCATCTGTGTAAAGTATCATGTCATCTGCAAACAGTGACAGTTTTATTGTTTTATTTTTTCCAATTTGGATTCCTTTCTTTTTCTTTTCTGATTGCTGTGGCTAGGAATTACAAAACTGTATTGAATGATAGTGGCAAGATTGGGCACCCTTGTCTTGTTCCCTTTCTTAAAGGAAATGCTTGCAGTTTTTCACCGTTGAGAATGTTTGCTGTGGGTTTATCATCTATGGCCTTTATTATGTTGAAATAGGTTCCCTCTGTGCTCACTTTCTGGAGAGCTTTCATCATAAATCCGTGTTGAATTTTGTCAAAAATTTTTCTACATACATGAGATAATCATATGGTTTTTATTCTTCAATCTGTTAATGTGTTGTATCATATTTGATTGATTTGTGGATATTGAAAAATTCTTTCATCTCTGGAATAAATCCCACTTGATCATGACAGATGTCCTATTAATGTATTGCTGGGGTCAGTTTGCTAATAAACATATACCTATAGATTTTTTGGAATTATGTGAGTTTTTTTCCTAACATATTAATTTTAATATGTTGATAGACCTTAAAATGGTACTGTGCCAAAAAATACTTTTAAAAATTAAGTTTTAAAAAAAGCTAACATAGGTTCACATACACTTTCAGGAATGTTCTTTTTAAAGATTCCATGTATTGATTATCTGAAAAAAGTAAACACTTTTTATCAGTAAGTATTTAGATAATATAGTGACCTTTGTAACAACTATATCTAATATGATATCACTAATATATTTGAAGCATATTTTTTTGCTCTTAGTGTGATATTATTTTAATATTTTCTACAAATTGCTTATAATCTTTTCAATATTATAGGTTTTATTTTAATTGTTGACACCTTCAATTGTCTCTATTTATACAGTATAATATTGAGAAAATTCTCAGCAGATACGGAGGTACCCAGGAAGCTCAGAATAAATTATCAACTCTATTTTTCACATTAAATGAATAAATACATCAACTCAAATATTTCTAACAGGGAGTATCTTTTCCCTTCAACTTAGCCAAATGGCTTTTTCAACAAATTTTTTTTATAAGACAAAAACTTATCAAATGTGTTTATCTATGTATGATACTAAATTTAGATGCTGCAAAATTGTATACTTTCTCCATCTCATTCTACTATGGCACAGAATAGAAATCTATCCAATTAACTAAAGGAGCTCCTTTGAAGGAAAGCCACTAAAAATCTAGATTTTCCAAATGGCATTGAACCACTCCTTCTGTCCCTGTTCATATCCAATCAACATCATCTAGCAATCATCTCAAAACAATCTTTAAAAATATTTTGAAATGGATTCAGAAACTCAGTACTTAATTTCTTTTTTAAATATATACTTTCATTTTTTAAAATTGTATTGATAATGAAAGGGTTATTGGAAATGTTTAAAGTATCAACAGAAAATTAAATCAATATATAATTGTAGGTCTACACCATACAATCGATTATAAAAAACCCTGTAGCTGGATGAACTTAGGGTCTGTCATACAGAGTGAAGTAAGTCAGAGAAAGAAAAACAAATATTTATATTAATATGGAATCTAGAAAAATGTACAGATGCAGGGCAGGAATAAAGTAAAGACTGAGACATGGAGAACCAACAGGTGGACAAAGCAGGGGAAGGGGAGAGTGAGACAAATTGAGAGAGTAGCATTGACATGTGTGTGTGTGTCTGTCTGTCTGTCTGTCTGACATGTGTAACATAGATAGCTAGTGGAAAGCTGCTGTATAGCACAGGGAATTCAGCTTGGTGCTCTGTGATGACCTAGCAGGTGGGATGCGAGAGCAAGGGGGGCCAGAGCTGCAAGAGGGAGGGGATAAATGTATACATAAAGCTGATTCATTTTGTTGTACAGCAGAAACTAACACAGCATGGTAAAGCAATTATACTAAAAAAAAAAAAAAAAAAAAAACCCTGTGGCAAGTACAATTCAGAATACTTTCTATTGGAGGGCCACTCAGTCTTTATTTTCCTCAAATGTCTCATGCATACCTCACCTATTTAATTGCTCACTGACCTGCCTGACCATTTCCTTCATCTCATAATCTGCAACAGGGCTCACAGCCTTACTGCATGGTTCACCAAATGGCCAACGCTGTTGAATTGTTTTTCTAGCACCTCTGGACATAGGAAAGATACAGCTTTTCCTAGTGAGTCCTCAAAGGGAAGTGTTGGTTTTATATTTAAGTGTAGAAAAAGTCTGAAAAGTGAGCCACGGATGATTGTCATTTAGCCTTAACTCTAAGTTACAGGAAGACCTCCCTGGGCAGTGTGTCTTACACTCTATTAGATGAGGCCACAATGAGATGGAGAAAAAATATGGATGTCTTCCACACCTTCCCAAACAATTTAAATGCAGCTCTTAGGTGACTGAGATGGTCAAGAATCTGCCTGCAATGCGAGACATCCCAGTTCGATTCCTGCGTTGGGAAGATCCCCTGGAGAAGGGAATGGCTACCCACTCCAGTATTCTTGCCTGGAGAATTCCACAGACAGAGGAGCCTGGTAAGCTACAGTCCATGTCGTCACAGGGTCAAACACAACTGAGGAACTAACACTTACACATTAATAATAAATAACACTTTGCAAACAATGGGAAGATGGTAATCTCTAGGAACGTTTTTTCTCAGGTAAATTGAGTTCCCTGGTCACCTTGCTGTAAGGTGTTTCTGTTAGGGCCGTATTTTTTAAAAATGGTATTTGACTTAAAATCCTAGTTGAAAATAGTATTTTTGACTGGCCTTGAATAGGTAAGAGAGAATTTTAAATTAGTATAGATATCAAGAACTATAAAATATTTGCAATTCAAACCAAAATTAGACCATCTTGCATGTGCATTCTACCTTTGTGAAATCTAGAAGGAAATGGTGACTTCCCTTTCATTGCATGAGTACATTTCAGAGGCTGAAAAACAGATCATGTGCTTCCTTCCAGTGTCTTTTAGTTTGTTTATTGTTTCATTTGGAGGTGGTACTATTATTTTAAGCTGTTTAGAACCCCACAGTGGATGCTCCATATTTTTGAGGTCAGCATTTTAAATTCAACTATATCATCTAGTTGCTGTCTATTACTCTAGGGTTATCACCCTCAAGCTTCTCCGTTATGTTCTTTCTTCCAGCCCAAATACGATAATTTTAATTTCTTGGAACATGTTTCAAGACATGTGACCCTGCATACATTGTTGCCTCTGCCTAAAATTTCCTTTAGCCCTTATCTTTGATTCATTTAGCAAGGATACTAGAATGGGTTGCCATTTCTTCCTCCAGGGGATCTTCCAGACCCAGGGATCGGATTGAACCCATATCTTTTTCATCTACATTGGCAGATGGATTCTTTACCACTAGTGCCACCTGGGAAGCCTTCAAGCCTGTATCTAAATGTGAACTGCTCAGTGAGAATTTCCTAGACCACTGTATAGTTAGTACTTAAAGCATCCAAGTTCCTCATTTGCAGATTCAACCAACCTCAGATCAAAACATCCAAAGGAAAAAAAAATCCCAGAAGGGCCCCAAAAGGAAAACATGACTTTGTCACACAGAGGTAACTATTTTATAGCATTTGCAGTTCATTTACAACTATTTACATAGCGTTTACATTGTATTAGGTATTATAGGTGACCAGGGCTTCCCTGGTGACTCAGACAGTAAAGAATCTGCCTGCCAACGTTCTCCTCTAAGAGTTTTATAGTTTCTGGTCTTACGTTTAGATCTTAAATCCATTTTGAGTTTATTTTTGTGTATGGTGTTAGAAAGTGTTCTAGTTTCATTCTTTTACAAGTGGTTGACCAGTTTTCCCAGCACCACTTGTTAAAGAGATTGTCTTTAATCCATTGTATATTCTTGCCTCCTTTGTCAAAGATAAGGTGTCCATAGGTGTGTGGATGTATCTCTGGGCTTTCTATTTTATTCCATTGATCTATATTTCTGGGATTGCTGTGTCATAAGGCAGTACTGTACTGTCTTGATGACTGTGGCTTTGTAGTAGAGCCTGAAGTCAGGCAGATTGATTCCTGCAGTTCCATTCTTCTTTCTCAAGATTTCTTTGGCTATTTGAGGTTTTTTGTATTTCCATACAAATTGTGAAATTATTTGTTCTGGCTCTGTGAAAAATACCGCTGGTAGCTTGATAGGGATTGCATTGAATCTGTAGATTGCTTTGGGTAGTATACTCATTTTCACTATATTGATTCTTCCGATCCATGAACATGGTATATTTCTCCATCTATTAGTGTCCTCTTTAATTTCTTTCACCAGTGTTTTATGGGCAAAACACTCTCTGACATAAATCACAGAAGGATCCTCTATGACCCACGTCCCAGAATACTGGAAATAAAAGCAAAAATAAACAAATGAGATCTAATTAAAATTAAACGCTTCTGCACAACAAAGGAAACTATAAGCAAGGTGAAAATACAGCCTTCGGAATGGGAGAAAATAATAGCAAATGAAGTAACTGACAAACAACTAATCTCAAAAATATACAAGCAACTCTTGAAGACCAATTCCAGAAAAATAAACGACCCAGTCAAAAAATGGGCCAAAGAACTAAATAGACATTTCTCCAAAGAAGACATATGAATGGCTAACAAACACATGAAAAGATGTTCAACATCACTCATTATCAGAGAAACGCAAATCAAAACCACAATGAGGTACCATTTCACACCAGTCAGAATGGTTGCAATCCAAAAGTCTACAAGCAATAAATGCTGGAGAGGGTGTGGAGAAAAGGGAACCCTCTTACACTGTTGGTGGGAATGCAAACTAGTACAGCCACTATGGAGAACACTGTGGAGATTCCTTAAAAAACTGGAAATAGAACTGCCTTATGACTCAGCAATCCCACTGCTGGGCATACACACTGAGGAAACCAGAATTGAAAGAGACACATGTACCCCAATGTTCATTGCAGCACTGTTTATAATATCCAGGACATGGAAACAACCTAGATGTCCATCAGCAGATGAATGGATAAGAAACCTGTGGTGCTTTCTTATGCACAATGGAGTGCATACTTGATCATCCTTGGATTTTGGTATCTGTGTGGGCCCTAGAACCAATCCCTATAGATACCAAGTGCATACTCAGCCATTAAAAAGAATACATTTGAATCAGTTCTAATGAGGCGGATGAGACTGAGGCCTATTATACAGAGTGAAGTAAGCCAGAAAGAAATACACCAATACAGTATACTAACACATACATATGGAATTTAGAAAGATGGTAATGATAACCCTGTATGCAAGACAGCAAAAGAGACACTGATGTATAGAACAGTCTTTTGGACTCTGTGGGAGAGGGAGAGGGTGGGATGATTTGGGAGAATGACATTGAAACATGTATAATATCATATAAGAAACAAATTGTCAGTCTAGGTTCGATGCAGGACACAGGGTGCTTGGGACTGGTGCACTGGGATGACCCAGAGAGATGGTATGGGGAGGGAGGTGGGAGGGGGGTTCAGGATTGGGAACACGTGTATGCCTGTGGCGGATTCGTGTTAATGTATGGCAGAACCAATACAGTGTTGTAAAGTAAAATAAAGAAAAAAAAAAGAATTTCACTTTTTAAAGATGATATATAGTATAAGGGAGGATGTGTGTAGATTATGTTCAAATATTACACCGTTTCAAATAAAAGACTTGATCATCCTTGGATTTTGCTATCTGTGTGGGCCCTGGAACCAATCCCTATAGATACCAAGGACGGACTCTGTTGACTCCCCTTTCCTCAGTGTACTTTGTCATACCTTGATACTTCCAATCCCTCTTTTCAGAGCATTTTTCAGTTTGTAACTATATACTTATTTGTATGCCTCCCTGTTTATCATCTGTCTTTTCAACTATAAGGCTCCTAATGGCACATAAGCCTATTGTCATCACAACTGTATATCTGGTGCTTAGCATAGTATTCACCATATAGTTGATACTCAACATCTACTTGTGAAAAGTATGAGCTTCAAAGTGCTGTTACAAAACTTGCTACTACTTCCAAGTCTTCCTACAATCTGGAAGTTGGAGACGGGTGATGGAAACCTTGCTATTTCACAGAGAAGGGTGCTAACCCATAAAGGAATGATTAATACCTGGCGATGAATCTGTGAAGAAGCTGTTCTCATCTTCTAAGTTGTATCCCATTATCTGCAACCCCAGGCTGGCTCTCCTGCTCTTTCCAAATGGGAAATAAAGTTAACAAGTGCCTTTAGCATGACTTTGACCAAGGACTTCTCAGGAGACACTTTGAGGGATCTCAAATGCCCACTTGGGCAAGCCGCCTTCAATCAGAAGCAGGCACGTGCTGTAGGCACTGAAAGGGGAAACCTTCTCTGTGTCACAGCTGAAAGCAGCACTCTGGATATTTAAAGCAATCCCTCTTTTAAAAAATTAATGACCTGAAAGGGGAGAGAAGAAGCTGCCTATGTAATGCGGAAAGAGGAGCTAGATGACCGCAGCCCTGGTCCCTCTCCAAATGATGTCATCATCAGTCTAGATAATAAATTTGTAACAACGTGGCTGAAAGAGATGGGACACCATTTTGATATAAGTCAAAGGAGCTGGTGGCAGCAGAATTTAAAGGAAGGAATCTTTAAAATCTGGCTGGCCTACAGTTTTCTCTTTACTGGGTAATTAGATTATCTGGAGAGCAGAGCAGAAACCACCGTGCTCTGGCTCTGCGAGTCTGGATGTCCCCAGCCTATCAGAACAGGCAGAGTGGCCAGCAGGCTCTGCTCTGTTGGGAGTCTTTTGGGCACACCTTTCTACTTTGAAAGAGGAGAAATGGATGAACACTTGATTTATGGGTTTTTTTGGTTTGTTTGTTTGTTTGTTTAATAGAAATCAGTCACTCACTTAACATGTATCCTAAGACATGATCTCAGAGAAGTTTTTCCTCAACCATGTAAGACCGTACCATCTTTTGTGGTGCTACTTTGAGGATCTCTTCCTGGTGACTTGTCCCTGGATTTGGTCTACAGTCTGCCATCCTTTGCCATCTATACATTAACCTTCCTTTCCTTTCCCTTCCTTTCCCATTTCACATATGATCTAAATCACAGTGTCTTGTTTTAAAGTATTTTTCATTTCATCTATGGTGTTAGAATGGCACAAAGCTCAGTTATAGAGGCAAATCTGGTTCCAAGGTCTTATATTATCTATGGTCTAGCATTTTTCACAGATCCTCATAAATGCTTGATAAAAAAAAATAAATGAATGAATTGATGAATGTGTAGGTTTGTAAGCATCACTGGGATGGTTTAATTGTGAAGCACATGTTACTACCTCTTTCATCTCAACTTCAGTGCTTTCCCAGCCCCCAAAATAGACTGGCAGGTGGTGGATTAAGGATTCGGCCATCTCCAAAAAAGACACAGATGTGTATAACGGACTTTTGGACTCAGAGGGAGAGGGAGAGGGTGGGATGATTTGGGAGAATGTCATTCTAACATGTATACTATCATGTAAGAATCGAATCGCCAGTCTATGTCTGACGCAGGATACAGCATGCTTGGGGCTGGTGCATGGGGATGACCCAGAGAGATGTTATGGGGAGGGAGGTGGGAGGGGGTTCACGTTTGGGAACGCATGTAAGAATTAAAGATTTTAAAATTTAAAAAAATAAATAAATAAATAAATAAATAAATAAATAAAAGGATTCGGCCATCTCACCTGGGCCCTTATAAAGGGTAAACTGGCAAGCCCACTTCTCTCTGCTCCCATCTTCATCCAAGCGGCTGTCATTTCTCTCTTACTGCAGTAATCTTATAATCTTTCCCCACATTCATACTTTTCCAGAAGAATTTTAATTTATGCCTAGTATATTCACATGAGATAGAAAAGTTGTCTTTTTTAACTTTCTATTACTCATTTATTTATTTATTTAACTTAAAAAAATTTTTTTAAATTGGAAGCTAATTACTTTACAATATTGTGGTGGTTTTATCATTCATTCATATGAATCACCCATGGGTGTACATGTGTTCCCCATCCTGACCCTCCCTCCCACCTCCCTCCCCATCCATCTCTCATTTGCTTAACTGGATAATGCCAAAAAGTTGTTCTACACAGCTCATCACAAAAGAGGTTTTGTTCTTATCAGGAACAAGTATTTTATATTTATCTATGCCTTTGTTAGGGCTTCCCCAGTGGTTCAGGAGCAAGAAATCTGCTTGCAGTGCAGGAGTCACAAGAGAAGCAGGTTCAATTCCTGGGGCTGGCAGGTCCCCAAGGAGGTCCTGGCAATCCACTCCAGTATTCTTGTCTGGAGAATCTCATGGATAGAGGAGCCTAGTGAGCTACATACAGTCCATAGCATCTCAGAGTTGGACACAACTGAAGCGACTTAACACGTACACACATGCCTTTGTTAAATTAACAGACATTACTGATACCATCTAGTGAAGTGAAGTGAAGTCGCTTAGTCGTGTCCGACTCTTTGCGGCCCCGTGGACTGTAGCTCACCAGGCTCCTTCGTCCATGGGATTCTCCAGGTGAGAATACTGGAGTGGGTTGCCATTTCCTTCTCCAGGGGATCTTCCCCACCCAGGGATACCATCTAAACTAAAAGCAAAATCAGGATTTCAAGTGAATAGACCATCAGTTCAGTATAGTCACTCAACCGTGTCTGACTCTTTGCGACCCCAGCATGCCAGGCCTCCCTGTCCATCACCATCTCCCGGAGTTCACTCAGACTCACGTCCATTGAGTCGGTGATGCCATCCAGCCATCTCATCCTCTGTCATTCTCTTCTCCTCCTGCCCCCAATCCCTCCTAGCATCAGGGTCTTTTCCAATGAGTCAACTCTTCACATAAGTTGGCCTCAGCATCAGTCCTTCCAATGAACACCCAGGACTGATCTCCTTTAGGATGGACTGGTTGGATCTCCTTGCAGTCCAAGGGACTCTCAAGAGTCTTCTCCAACACCACAGTTCAAAACCATCAATTCTTTGGTGCTCAGCTGTCTTCACAGTCCGACTCTCACATCCATACATGACCACTGGAAAAACCATAGCCTTGACTAGATGGACCTTTGTTGGCAAAGTAATATCTCTGCTTTTTAATATGCTATCTAGGTTGGTCATAACTTTCCTTCTAAGGAGTAAGCATCTTTTAATTTCCTGGCTGCAGTCACCATCTGCAGTGATTTTGGAGCCCAAAATAATAAAGTCTGACACTGTTTCCACTGCTTCTCCATCTATTTCCCATGAAGTGATGGGACCAGATGCCATGATCTTTGTTTTCTGAATGTTGAGCTTCAAGCCAACTTTTTCACTCTCCTCTTTCACTTTCATCAAGAGGCTTCTTAGTTCCTCTTCATTTTCTGCCATAAGGGTGGTGTCATCTGCGTATCTGAGGTCACTGATATTTCTCCCAGCAATCTTATTCCAGCTTGTGCTTCTTCCAGCCCAGTGTTTCTCATGATGTACTCTGCATATAAGTTAAATAAGCAGGGTGACAATAGACCATAAACATCACCTAAATAAAGCACCATAATGAAAGCCCCACAGTCATACTCCATCCCCTCTACACGTTTCCATAGCTAGTTCATCTTTAAAAATGCTTTTTGTTTTTGTTACTCTATTTCCCACACAGTTAAATGGTTACCCATTCCTCCATAGATAAGGACCAAAGTCCTTCACTGGATGGCCAACAAAACCCTGTGTAATCTGAGGTCCACCCACTTCTCCCATCTCCCCTTAAAGACTCATGTCTTCCTTGAGCACTTTCTCCAGCCACACTATATCTTCTTCATCATGCCTTGCTCCTTTTCATCTCTTAGTCTTCCTATATACTGCCTCTTCTATCTGAATGCCCACCCATCCTCACTCACACCTGGTTAATTCTCATTCATGCTTAGCTCTCTAGTTACTGCATCCATGAAGTCTTAATCCATTCCCTCAACCAAAATCAATACACATACCCATAGGAGAGCCTTTCTCACAATAACTGGGCAGAACCTTAGCAGCAGAACCTTAGCAGATATTTTCCACTTAGGATAACATTTTCCACTTATAACTGCTAGTTTCTATATGAGCCATTGCTTAACTGAGTGTAAGATGTGAAGGGCACTGTTCACTTTATGAAGTGAAAGTGAAGGTCACTCAGTTGTGTCTGACTCTTTGCAACCCCATGGATAGTCCAGGGAATTCTCCGGGCCATAGTCTCACAAAGTATTGGACATGACTGAAGCGACTTACTTAGTGCGCACATACATGCTTTTGTTATATTAACAAAGGCATTATCGATATCTTTTAAACTAAAAGCAAAATCAAGAACTTGTACATAAGTTCATTTTATGTGCTTTGCTTATTCCCAGAGACTAGGGAGGAGCACATGATTGATGTGATGGTGGTTTAGTTGCTAAATCATGTCCGACTCTCGCAACCCCATGGGCTATAATCTGCCATGCTCCTCTGTCCATGGGACTTCCCAGACAAGGACACTGGAATGGGTTGCCATT
The DNA here is from genome assembly GCF_016772045.2 of Ovis aries. NCBI lineage: Eukaryota > Metazoa > Chordata > Mammalia > Artiodactyla > Bovidae > Ovis > Ovis aries. Next base: position 7,734,616 of record NC_056055.1, on the reverse strand, counting down.
TCCTTCTTCAGGGGAACTTCCTGACCCAGACAGCCTCCTGCATTGAAGATGGATTTCTTACCACTGAACCACCAGGGAAGCCCTCATGATCAGTAAAAACTTACAAAATGAATAAAAGACAATTTATCTCACATTTCATGACCCTGAGAAATCAAAGGCATAAGTAAATTCCAAGGAGCCCCAGGACACAGACCATATCCCTTAACAAAGATGACAATGATGGTTATGATGGCGATGATCATGTACCACTATAGAGCCTTAATATGGGGCATTAAACTAAAAGCTTTTTTATATATTCTTCATTCAACTCTCCCAAAAGTGCTGAGGAAACTGAGGTCAGAGAAGTTAAAGGCCTTGCCTGCGGTCATATAGTTTGGATTTAAAGCCAAGTCTGCCCAACTCCATCATCTTTTTCTTTTATGCTTCATGGTAGAACCTCTTCTGATGATGTAGAAGTAGTTTTCTTGCAGCCAGGTCATAAAGCAAGAGTTCAGAGGACATGTTCTGTGGATGTAGCACTGGGGTGTGATTTGTGGACAGAGAGAGTCATGGAAGAGAAATGTTTCACAGAAGAACAGGTGTCCTGTGTGATAGAGTGCGGGAAAGCTTTTCCTTCCCTGGTCGAGGTGTAAAGATGTTTCCCACTGATATATTCCTGACAGTACAAGCTGAGTTATGATGGGATGTTAATATGTAGAAATAGTGGGACACCGAGTGTAAGCTGTAAGGAAAAGCAGGATAGCTCTCTTTGGAGGATCTTGCCAAATGGCTAGTGGAGGAAAGTTTAGCTGCAGTTAAACATCTGGGGAAACTTTCTTCACATCTGTAACTTTCTCCTATCTCCCCCCTCATTCCAGCCTCAATAAAGTTCTTTCTATGGAAATATCTAAAATTGGTAAGAAATCAAGTACTTAAAAAATCAAGTGACAGTCTTGCTTTTTTTTTTTACTTGCTTATGTTCTTCCAAAGCATCTTAAAGAGAACTCTGTGAATTTAGTGTCTTAAAAGTTTGAATAATTATACAATTGCATGAGTAAGAAATACATGTCAATGAATTAAGCTTACCACTACACTCTTTCGAGAGAAAGGATTTGCTTAGCAAATAAATAACTTTGATATCATTGGAAGGAATGTTTAAACACCATAAGAGAACAAGCCTTTCTCAAGCACTTTACATACCAACCCCTGATAAGCTTATTACAAATCACTTGTCTTCATTTACTAAGATATGTCCCTAGAGACACCTACTTGGCAACTCTAGTTTAAATTAATATATTTTCCTTAAAAGATAATCTGCCTTTACTTTAAAAACTGTGTGTAATTCAAAGCATTACAGATTCATACTGATAGATATGTATTAGTCAGAATTAAGAAAGCTTCAGAGTGTTTACATAATGACTTCTATTTAGAAGTCTGTTCAAGGACCACAAAATCTCAAAGTTCTTTTTTTTTTTCCCTCTGTCTCTGTTTCCTCTGTCTCATTTTCTAATGCCTGGCTCTGCTTACTGTAACTGAATGCTTGGATTCAGGAGAGAAAGTGTACAGGGAAAAAACTACATTAGCTGCAAGAACCACCATAAAAACGGAAGTTGCACATTGAATCTTAGAGTCCAGTGTTTGGAGTTCTAAAAAACTGCACAGCATTCTTTTTCTTCTTTTTTGCATCTATCACAATGCAGTGTTAAAATGTCTATTATGTGTGTACCATTCTGTGGCACTGGAAAAATATAAGGATGTTCTAAGTCTTCCAGAGCTTTCTCTAGCTAGGGAAACAGAACCTTGCTATGTATATTGATACAGATCAATATACATATCGCTCCCACCCCTCCAGGACATTTGGCAATGTCAAGAGATGTATCTTGGTCATCACACTTGAGAAGGGTATGACTGGCACCCAGCGCTACAGGCCAGGGATGCTTCCCAGCATCCTAGAGCTGCCAGGACCGTCCCCCAGAGCAGCCACCCAACCAGGAATGTCAGCAGCACCACAACTGAGAAACCCTGACTTGATATCAATTCCCTAAAATATGAGATCCTGAAGTGGAGGGCTCTTGTGGTCTTTATTTCTCTGTCTCCAGTGTCCAGCCAAGAGCCTTGAACATTTCAGCTGGCATTAGATGTTTGACTGTTACATGAATGAATGAGTAAATGATTAGCAGAATTGGGGCATAAGACTGAAAGACCACTAATCTCATTAAAAAAAAACTACATGTGTTAGAGATTTTTTTTTTCATGTAGAAGTTTATTTTCAGACCACTAGTAACACTGATACTTCCAACATGACTACCTTTCATTGGGAGACAAATCTTTGCCTATGTTTTTATCATGTGTCCAGAAATAAAGAAGCCCTGGATAGACAGCAATTCTTCAAATTCCCAGTGATAAAATTAAGACATATATGACCAACTTGAAAATGTTAGTGACTTAGATTAAATAATTAAATATCTACTTATATAGTTTGTTCATTTAAATATATTCAAAATTATTAATATATTAATTTAGAAATGTGCTTTTTTCCTATATTCTTTTATTTTATAGAATAATTTTATTCAAACTTTGGAAAAATGTGTTTTCCAATATTGCTCAGTCATTACATCATCTTTTTAAATTTCTTTCATCTAAGTTGTTTCAAATATAGTAGTTTTTAATATCATATATATTTCTGTTCCTTTGTATTTTTTCCCTCTAAGTCTCATGTATGATTATGAAAAGTTATTTTTTCTTCCTGTAGATTATTACCCAAGACCTTTACAATACAACCACTCAGTGTATTGCTCTTAAAAGTGCTGTTTACAGGGCTTGTTGTTGGTGTTCAGTTGCTCAGTTCAGTTCAGTCACTCAGTTGTGTCTGACTCTTTGCGACCCCATGGACTGCTGCATGCCAGACCTCCCTGTCTATCACCAACTCCCGGAGTTTACTCAAACTCATGTCCATTGAGTCAGTGATGCCATCCAACTATCTCATCCTCTGTCGTTCCCTTCTCCTCCCCACTTTCAATTTTTCCCAGCATCAGGGTCTTTTCAAATAAATGAGTTCTTCTGATCAGGTGGCCAAAGTATTGGAGTTTCAGCTTCAGCATCAGTCCTTCCAATGAATATTCAGGACTGATGTCCTTTAGGATGGACTGGTTGGAACTCCTTGCTGTCCAAGGGATTCTCAAAAGTCCTCTCCAACACCACAGTTCAAAAGCATCAATTCTTCAGCACTCAGCTTTCTTTATAGTCCAACTCTCGCATCCATACATGACTACTGGGAAAACCATAGGTTTGACTAGATGGACCTTTGTTGGCAAACTGATGTCTCTGCTTTTTAATATGCTCTCTAGGTTGGTCATAGCTTTTCTTCCAAGGAGCAAGCATCTTTCAATTTCATGGCTGCAGTCACCATCTGCAGTGATGGTGGAGCCCAAAGAAAAATAAAGTCAGCCACTGTTTCCACTGTTTTTCCACTGGAAAAACAGTGATGGGACCAGATGCCATGATCTTAGTTTTCTGAATGTTGAGCTTTAAGCCAACTTCTTCACCCTCCTCTTTCACTCTCATCATGAGGCTCTGTAATTCTTCCCCACTTTCTGCCATAAGCGTGGCATCCTCTGTATATCTGAGGTTAAGGGTGGTGTCATCTGCATATCTGAGGTTATTGATGTTTCTCCCAGCAATCTTGGTTCCAGCTTGTGCTTCATCCCGCCCAGTGTTTCTCATGATGTACTCTGCATAGAAGTTCAGTTGCTCAGTTATTTCCAACTCTTTGTGACTCCATAGACTTCAATATTCCAGGCTTCCCTGCCCTACATTGTCTTTCTGAGCTTACTCAAACTCACGTTCATTGAGTTGATGATGTCATCCAACCATCTCACTCTGTTGCCCCCTTCTCCTCCTGCCCTCAGTTGTTCCCAGCTTCAGGATCTTTTCCAATGAGTCAGCTCTTTGCATCAGGTGGCCAAAATATTGGAACTTCAGCTTCAGCATCAGTCCTTCCAATGAGTATTCAGGGTTGATTTCCTTTAGGATTGACTGGTTTGATTTTACAGGGTTTGTTCATATGGAGATCTTGCCTAATAAGGCCATCTTCCTTCTCAGCCCCCTCCCCACCCACACTTCACTTCCAGTATGGCACAATTACTAAATATTTGTTACATCTGATTGCTTTCTTTTGGTACTTGCTTTTGTCAGATGATTTCATAAGAATCCAACTCTAGGACTGATCAAAATAGATATAGAAAAAGGTGCCTTCCCCCTTCATGGATAACAACCTTGTCATAGTAAAGGGGCTTGTGTAACCCAGTGATGCTATGAGCCATGCCATGCAGGGCCACCGAAAATGGATGGATCATAGAGGAGAGTTCTGACAAAATGCTGTCCACTGGAGGAGGCAGTGGCAAACCACTCCAGGATTTTTACCACAGGAACTGTTTCCATAAACAGTATGAAAAGGCAATAAAGATAAAATGAGCCCCCCAGGTCAGAAAGTGTCCAATACACTACTGAGGAAGAGTGGAGAAATAGCTCCAGAAAGAATGAAGAGCCTGGGTGAAAGCAGAAACAAGGCTCAGCTGTGGATGTGTCTGGTGGTGAAAGTAAAGTCCAATGCGGTAAAGAATGATATTGCATAGGAATCTAGAACATTAGGTCCACGAATCAAAGTAAATTGGATGTAGTCAAGCAGAAGATGGCAAGAGTGAACATTGATATTTTAGGAATCAGGGAACTAAAATGGATGTGTGCCAACACTCTTCAGTCATATCCAGCTCTTTGCAACTGGATGGACTGTATTCTGCCAGATGCCTCTGTCCATGGGATTCTCTAGGCAACAATACTGGATTGGATTGCCATTTCCTCCTCCAGGGGATCTTCCTGACCCAGAGATCAAACTTGAGTCTCTTACATCTCCTGAATTGGCAAGTGAGTTCTTTACCACTAGCACCACCTGGGGGAAATCCCTAAAATGGATGGGGATGGGCAAATTTAATTCAGATGACCGTTATATCTACCACTGTGGGCAAGAATTCCTTAGAAGGAATGCAGTAGCCCTCATAGTGAACAAAAGGGTCCAAAATGCAGTAGTTGGGTGCAATCTCAAAAATGACAGAATGATCTCAGTTCATTTCCAAGGTAAACCATTCAACATCACAGTAATTCAAATCTATACCCCAACCACTAATGCTGAAGAAGCTGAAAGTGATTGGTTCTATGAAGACCTACAAGACCTTCTAGAACTAACACCAAAAAAAAAAAAAAAAATGGAAAAGATGCCCTTTTCATCATAGGGAACTGGAATGCAAAAGTAGGAAGTCAAGAGATACCTGGAGTAACAGGCAAGCTTGGCCTTGGTGTACAAAATGAAGCAGGGAAAAGGCTAATAAGATTTTGTCAAGAGAACACACTGGCTATAGCAAACACCCTCTTCCAACCGCACAAAAGATGACTCTATACATGGACATCACCAGATGGTCAACACCAAAATCAGATTGATTATATTCTTTACAGCCAAAGATGGAGAAGCTCTAAAAAAGCTTTGAAAAATAAGACCTGGAGTTGACTGCAGCCCAGATCATGAGCTCCTTATTGCAAAATGCAGGCTTATATTGAAGAAAGTATGGAAAACCACTAGACCATTCAGGTATGACCTAAATCAAATCCCTTATGACTATACAGTGGAGATGATAAATGGATTCAAGGGATTAGATCTACTAGAGTGCCTGAAGAATTATGGACTGAGATCCATAATATTGTACATGAGTCAGTGACCAAAACTATCTCAAAGAAAAATAAATGCAAGAAGGCAAAGTGGTTGTCTGAGGAGGTTTTACAAATAGCTGATAAAAGAGAAGCTAAAGGCAATGGAGAAAGGGAAAGATATACCCAACCAAACACAGAGTTTCAGAGAATAGCAAGGAGAGATAGGAAAGCCTTCTTAAGTGAACAATGCAAAGGAATAGAAGAAAACAATAGAATGGGAAAGATTAGAGACCTCTTCAAGAAAATTGGTGACATCAGGAGAACACTTCATGCAAGAATGGGCACAATAAAGGACAGATATGGGAAGGACCTCACAGAAGTAGAAGAGATTAATAAGAGGTAGAAAGAATATACAGAAGAACTGTCCAAATAATGTCTCAATGACCCAGATAACAATAATGGTGTGGTCGTTCACCTAGAGCCAGACATCGTGGAGTGTGAAGTCAAGTAGGCCTTAAGAAACATTATTACAAGCAAAGTTAGCGGAGGTGATGGATTTCCAGCTGAGATAGTTAAACATCCTAAAAGATGATGCTGTTAAAGAACTTCACTCATTATGCCAGCAAATTTGGAAAATTCAGCAGTGGCCATGGGACTGGAAAAGGTCAGTTTTCATTCCAATCCCAAAGGAGGGTAATGCCAAAGAATGCTCAAACTACCTTAAAGTTGAGCTTTATTCACATGCTAACAGGGTAGTGCTCAAAATCCTTCCAGCTAGGGTTCAACAGTACATGAATCAAGAACTTGCATATGTACAAGCTGGGTTTAGAAAAGTCAGAGGAACCAAAGAACAAATTGCCAACATCCACTGGATCGTAGAGAAAGCAAAGGAATTCCAGAGAAAACATCAACTTCTGCTTCATTGACTAAAGCCTTTGACAGTGTGGATCACAACAAACTGGAAAATTCTTAAAGAGATGGGAATACTAGGAGCCTGACCTGTCTCCTGAGAAAACTATATGCAGGTCAAGAAGCAACAGTTAGAACCAGACATGGAGCAATGGACTGGTTCAAAATTGGGAAATGAGTGTGTCAAGGCTGTGTATTGTCACCTTGCTTATTGAACCTTATGGGGTGTACATCCTGGAAAATACCAGGCTGGACAAATCATAAACTAGAATCAAGATTGCTGGGGGAAATATCGACAACCTCAGATATGCAGATGATATCAATCTAATGGCAGAAAGCCAAGAGGACTTAAAGAGTCTCTTGATGAGAGTGAAAGAGGAGAGTGAAAAAGCTGACTTAAAACTCAGCATTCAGAAATCTAAAAGATCATGGCATCTGGTCCCAGCACTTCATGGCAAGTGGAAGGGGAAAAGTGGAAAAGGTGACAGATACTATTTTCTTGGGTTCCAAAACCACTGTGGCTGCATCCATGAAATTAAAAGGCACTTGCTCCTTGGAAGAAAAGCTATGACAAACGTAGACACTGTATTAAAAAACAGAGACATCACTGTGCTGACAAATGTCTGTATAGTCAAAGTTAAGGTTTTCCAGTAGTCATGTACAGATGTGAGAGTTAAACCAGAAAGAAGTCTAAGTGCCAAAGAACTGATACTTTCAAACTGTGGTGCTGGAGAAGACTCTTGAGAGTCCCTTGGACTGCAAGGAGATCAAGCCAGTCCATCCTAAAGGAAATCAGTCCTGAATATTCATTGGAGGGACTGATGCTGAAGCTGAAGCTCCAGTACTTTGACCACCTGATGCAAAGAGCTGACTCACTGGGAAAGACCCTGATGCTGGAAAGATTGAGGGCAGGAGGAGAAGGGGACGACAAAGGATGAGATGGTTGGATGGCTTCACCGACTCAGTGGACATGAGTTTGAGCAAGCTCTGGGAGATAGTGAAGGACCTGGAAGTCTGGCCTGCTGCAGTCCATGAGGTTACAAAGAGTCAGAGAAGATTTGGGGACTAAACAACAACAGCGTGCATTCCCCAAAGTCTGTTATTCAAAATATAGTAACTGAGATAACATTGTAAACTCTCAAGTGAAAGGCAGTTCTCCTTTTTGGGGGTACAATTTTGAGGGAATGAAAACCTTACCTGCTTTTGAGACATTATCAGTGGAACAAACATTCCAAGACTCCAGTGGACGCCAGGAACCACAGATAGCACGGATCCCTGCATACACTGCTTTTCAGTCACTACTCTTGCACTGGGACCACTAAAAAGTAGCATAAGGGTGACTTGAACACAAGCACCGTGATACTGCAGTGGCCAAGCTGATAACCAAGCCAGCTGCTAAGTGACAAACAGGTGGGAAAAGCTGAACAAAGGATGATTCAGGTCCTAGGAAGGACAGCTCGATTTCAGTGTGCTACTCAGAATGAGCATAATGTAAAACCTATAAATCATTTATTTCTGGGATTTTTCACTTATTATTTTCAGACTTCAGTTGACTGTGCATAACTGAAACTCTAGAAAACAAAACCTTGGCTGAGGGGGGACTCATTTTCTCATTAAATCCCAATGGCAACAGTAAGCTTCCTGGTTATTTATATCCCAACCTTATGAAGCTCAGTGTTGTGGCAATACAAGGCCCAGGCCATGTGACTGATAGGAACATGAGCAGAACCCATTCCCAAGTCTCTTAGGCCTCAAAGATGAACTTACTTATCATTCATCGAAACAAATTTTCATGAATGAAACCAACTAAGAAGGTGTTGCAGGGGGAAGGTGGAAACATAAGCAAAGGGGAAGTAAAAATCCCCATGACACTTCTCCTCCTACGTTCAGTTTCCTTCCCAGTTGATGTCTAAGGCATTAACTAAAGTGAGTAATATTTTATTTTGTACATTAGACTTGACTCATTTAACACTTCTTAGAAGTTAAGATTCCAAAGAAAGGTTAATTAAGATCTAGGTACTGAATGCAATCAACCTTTACAGTCAAAATGTGGGGGAAACATTTGTTTTCATTTTAAAACTAAACACACAATACAATTTTAAAACAAATCCAAGAAACTAAGTTATCCTTTTCTTCAGGAGCCTTTGAGTAATTTTTTCCAATGATAAAACTATTTGTTATAGCCTTCCCGAGTGTGATTTGAGTTCTAGGTTTCTTCACCAGTAAAATTCCTAAACCGTCATGCTGGTGTGAGGTTGAAAGGAAGGAACTGTGTGAAGCCCAGCGCGCTGGTTCACAGAAAGCATTCAGCCGAAGTTAGTCCCTCTGACTTTGTTCCATTCTTTTCTTATCACTTCAGCTTTCTGATCAACAGTAATGCTTGAAGGAGAGCAGCAGTAGACATGGAGATGGCAATGGCACCCCACTCCAGTACTCTTGCCTGGAAAATCCATGGATGGAGAAGCCTGGAAGGCTACAGTCCATGGGGTCGCAAAGAGTTGGACACAACTGAGCGACTTCACTTTCACGTTTCACTTTCATGCATTGGAGAAGGAAATAGCAACCCACTCCAGTGTTCTTGCCTGGAGAATCCCAGGGATGGGGGAGCCTGGTGGGCTGCTGTCTATGGGGTCGCACAGAGTCGGACACGACTGAAGCAACTTAGCAGCAGCAGCAGCAGCAGTAGATGAGGCTGAAGATGTTGTGATGGTTATAAATGAGCAACAAGTTAATATGAATATCTTTGGGCACTACAGTTTTTGCATAGTTGTTAATTATTTAAAGAAAATCTTAGGGGGTCAACCAAAAGCCACACTTTACATGCTGAGAAGTTGGAAATACTGTTCCTGAGGCCTTCAGATATTGAGCTGTAAAGCGAAGGAAAGCTTATTTCAATGAGATCAGTGGTACTATGACTTTCTTTTAATTATCAAGAAATTCAAGGTCTGGAGTGTTCAAAAATTTGATTCCAGTCCAGGATCTGACACTCAGTTATGGAACTTCACCATCTTTAAAGCTCCGCTACACCCACTGGATGCGGATTCCCAACCCCATGCTGCTTAAACCTGGCTATAGTCAGCCAGCAGAAGGGAACACAGCTTCCTTTCCAAATCCCACTACAGACTGGCAAGAATGTTACATCTGATGAAGTTCATATCCCTTTGAGGCAATGATAATGAAAGACAAAACAAGACCATTGATTTGGTAGCAAAATGTCCTCAGAAGGATACATCAGTTCCTTAAATGCAATCATATAAATGTTGCCGTTGGTCTCCAGTAATAAAGGAAACACAATGGTGGAAAAGGTCTTAGAGATTATATTTCCAACATAGTTGTCATGCAGATGGAAAAACAGAGGTCAAGGAAGGAGGAATGATTTGTCCAAAGTTTCACAACAAATCAAGACAGAGCAAGAACCAGAATTCTTAACTCTCAGGTCTCTAGTAACTAACTAGGTATCAATATATAGATACATACATGCATAACCATTTCTTAAGAAAGCACTCTTAGGGTGCTCACAATTTCACTTCAACATCTTTGCACAAAGGCCACTGTAGAGTTATGACCTAAATAGGAAAAAAAGTGACATCACTTCTAGGGCATCTGTCCCTGGTAGGTAGCATCAAAGACCCTTGCCAAGGACACCTCCAATCTCCTTGGACATGCTGCTTCAGCTCCTTGTTTGGCTGACATCAGCCTGACTCACAGCTTCAGAAACGGCAAGATGTGCACAGTGAGGAATGAAACAAACTCATGCTCAAAGCTAGGTCAAGTTTGCCAAAATCGTCCCCAAACCCCTTTAGCTAATTGGAAATTGCTACAGAGGGCCTACCTCTCTATTCTACAGCTGAGCAACAAAAATGCCTCCAGTGGAGACTTTACCTCCCAGAGGTGAGCTGAGATCATTTCTGGCAATGTAGCACTCCCTGTTTATTTTTAGACTGGTACAGTAGAACTCACTGGTTGATTGCTGAGCACACAGATAATTTGAAAAAGAGAAAAAGCCTTCTAAATATATGTTCTTTAATCTGTTTCTGTCTGCATTAATAATTCAAAAATGTTGATTGTTATGTCCACTAAGCTATACTTTACTTTCTTATACACATGGATGCATATGTGTCTGTGTGTTGAAGGACCACATGTAGGATAGAGATTGGCCCTGGAAGACATTTAATAATCATCACTTCTTTTCCATTCATAAATTTACTCAGGTTTCTTTAGTAAATAACTATTGTGTTTTACTATGAACATTATCATGAACTGTTAGCTCAAATATAATAATCAATAGAATCATTAAATCATTAAATGAACAAGTGTTTACTGACTGCTTTCTATTTAGTAGGCACTGTACTAAATCCTTGGGTCATCATGCTAAATGAAATAGAGTCCCAGGAACAGAAGGCTCCTCCATCCATTGGATTTTCCATAGTCCTGAGAAAATAACATTCCCTTCTCAAGACCTCCCTTTCCCCTAATAAGATGGCAATTGGATTATGCCTTCTTGTGTGATTCTCAAATTTAGGATTCTAAGAGTGTATTTAGACATGTGTGCAACCTAAGGGATCTCTGTAGATTTGGACTGTTCATTGAAAAATCAGACATTTTGGCCAGATCATGATGGAAACTGTCTATGCAAGAGATAGGTGAACACATACCTTCACAGATACTGACACCCCTCAGTGATTGCAGTAGGTTGCATTATTTATCTACATTTTTTCCTTCACTCCCTTCCTTTCTCTCCTTCTCCAGAAGTATCCTCCCTGAACCCACTGTCTTGGGCCAAATTTTATGACTTACTGGCAGCAATGGAATGTGGGCAGAATTAAAGTATGTCACCATCTACCTGTGACCTAAAGAGGCGCAGCAAATTTATGCCAGCTTTTCAGAGTTCCTTCCCTTGGCCAGCAGATGCAATCTAATTGGCCCCAGAGACTCATTGCTTCTTCAGCCTGGTTATTGCAGTGAAAATCTTGGAGCTGAGCTGAGCCCATCCTGAAGCTTAGAGCCCGGTAAAGCCCAGCCTATGATGGTACACAGTTTTTTGCATATATTGAAGCTGAGTTATTTGCATCAAGCTATCTACCTGTTAGCTTGGAATATATTTTCTTTGCTTTAATGTACAGAGTTTGGGGATTATTTGTCATGCAAGAGCATTATTTCAGCCAAAAGCTTTCTAGTGTGCTGATCCTCTTTGATTAGATTCCATAGATTGCCCTGCAGTCTGTGGAATAATGCACTCTATTAATATCCTGTCACTGCTCTAACAAATGTTACTGGCTTAAGCAACACAGTACTTATCTTATAGTTTTAGAGGTCAGAAGTTTGAAATAAATCTCACGAGGCTAAAATCAAGGTGTTGAAATGGTTGCATTCCTTAGGGCAACTCTAGCTAAGACTCCATCTCCTTGTCTTTTCTAGACTCTAGAGGCTGGCGACCTTCCGTTTGTGGCTCCCTTCTTCCATCTTCAAGGACAGCAATGTCCTTGACACATTGTCATCTCTCTGATTCTCTTTTCCTACCTCTATTTTCAAGTTCTAGAGACCTTTATGATATATTCAGTTCAGTTCAGTTCAGTTCAGTCACTCAGTCATGTCTGACTCTTTGCAACCCCATGAACTGCAGCACGCCAGGCCTCCCTGTCCATCACCAATTCCCGGAGGTCACTCAAATTCACATCCATCAAGTTGGTGATGCCATCCAGCCATCTCATCCTCGGTCATTCTCTTCTCCTCCTGCTCCCAATCCCTCCCAGCATCAGAGTCTTTTCCAATGAGTCAACTCTTCACATGAGGTGGCCAAAGTACTAGACTTTCAGCTTTAGAATCATTCCTTCCAAAGAACACCCAGGACTGATCTCCTTTAGAATGGACTGGTTGGATCTCCTTGCAGTCCAGGGAACTCTCGAGAGTCTTTTCCAACACTACAGTTCAAAAGCATCAATTCTTCAGTGCTCAGCTTTCTTCACAGTCCAACTCTCACATCCATACATGACTACTGGAAAAACCATAGCCTTAGGAACATACAAATAATTCAGGATAATCTTGTCTCAAGGCCAGCTGATTAGCAATCAGAATCTCACCTATAGCATTATTTCCTATTTGCTACATAATCTAACATACAGAAAGTGCAAATGTTAGTCACTCAATTGTGTTTGTCTCTTTGCGAACTCATGGACTATAGCCTGCCAGGCTTCTCTGTCTATGGAATTCTCCAGGCAAGAATACTTGGGTTGGGTTGCCATTCCCTTCTCCAGGGGATCTTCCCAACCCAGAGATCAAACCCCAGTTGCCCACATTACTGGCAAATTCTTTACCATCTGAGCCATAAGGATTCCATGAATTAGGAGGTAAATGTCTTTGAGGGTTTAGGGGACCTTATTCTGCCTGACACAGGAACCATTGCTAATCCTGTACTCCTAAAAAGAAAAGAGGGTTAAAAAGAAATATACAAATGAGCATATTTACAAAACAGAAACAGACTCACAAACTTAGAGAATGAATTTACAGTTACCATGGGGAAACGATGAGCGGAGACGGGATAGTTAGGGAGTTTGGGATTGACATATATACACTGCAATATTTAAAATGAATAACAAGGACCTACCGTGAAGTGCAGGGAACTCCACTTAATGTCATGTAACAACCTAAATGGGAAAAGAATGTGGAAAAGAATAGACACACATATGTGTATTACTAATCATTTTGCTGACACCTGAAACCATCACAACATTATTAATCAACTATATTCCAATATGAAATAAAAAGGTTAAAAAAAAAAAAACACCAGAGTAGAGTGAGCATTTGCCTTGGGGGCTCCTGCTCGTTCCTCCAGTTCAGTTCAGTTCAGTTCCTTTCAGTCGCTCAGTCGTTGCGACCCTGTGAATCGCAGCACACCAGGCCTCCCTGTCCATCACCATCTCCCGGAGTTCACTCAGACTCACATCCATTGAGTCCGTGATGGCATCCAGCCATCTCATCCTCGGTCATCCCCTTCTCCTCCTGCCCCCAATCCCTCCCAGCATCAGAGTCTTTTTCAATGAGTCAGTTCTTCACATGAGGTGGCCAAAGTACTGGAGCTTCAGCTTTAGCATCATTCCTTCCAAAGAAATCCCAGGGTTGATCTCCTTCAGAATGGACTGGTTGGATCTCCTTGCAGTCCAAGGGACTCTCAAGAGTCTTCTCCAACACCACAGTTCAAACGCATCAATTCTTCGATGCTCAGCCTTCTTCACAGTCCGACTCTCACATCCATACATGACCACAGGAAAACCATAGCCTTGACTAGGCAGACCTTAGTTGGCAAAGTAATGTCTCTGCTTTTGAATATACTATCTAGGTTGGTCATCACTTTTCTTCCAAGGAGGAAGAGTCTTTTAATTTCATGGCTGCAATCACCATCTGCAGTGATTTTGGAGCCCAAAAAAATTAAGTCTGACACTGTTTCCACTGTTTCCCCATCTATTTCCCATGAAGTGATGGGACCAGATGCCATGATCTTCGTTTTCTGAATGTTGAGCTTTAAGCCAACTTTTTCGTTCTTCTCTTTCACTTTCATCAAGAGGCTTTTTAGCTCCTCTTCACTTTCTGCCATAAGGGTGGTGTCATCTGCGTATCTGAGGTTATTGATATTTCTCCCAGCAATCTTGATTCCAGCTTGTGTTTCTTCCAGCCCAGCGTTTCTCATGATGTACTCTGCATATAAGTTAAATAAGCAGGGTGACAATATACAGCTTTGACATACTCCTTTTCCTATTTGGAACCAGTCTGTTGTTCTATGTCCAGTTCTAACTGTTGCTTCCTGACCTGCATACAGATTTCTCAAGAGGCAGGTTAGGTGGTCTGGTATTCCCATCTCTTTCAGAATTTTCCACAGTTTCTTGTGATCCACACAGTCAAAGGCTTTGGCATAGTCAATAAAGCAGAAATAGGTGTTTTTCTGGAACTGTCTTGCTTTTTCCATGATCCAGCGGATGTTGGCAATTTGATCTCTGGTTCCTCTGCATTTTCTAAAACCAGCCTGAACATCAGGGAGTTCACGGTTCACATATTGCTGAAGCCTGGCTTGGAGAATGTTGAGCATTACTTTACTAGCATGTGAGATGAGTGCAATTCCACAGCCTAGGTATAGGAAGTGTTTTTGATGCCCAACATATCCCTTTAACCTCTTACCTTACTGTTGCTGTGATGGATAATTATGTATATTTTTGTTTTAACCCATCTCAGGGGTACACTACCAACTTCTACATGTTTCTCCCTACAGCTGCTTTGGAACTACAGAAGCCTGCTCAGCTTCCTATGCAGACACAGCCAGCACTGGTTGGGTGGAAGCTGATAATTAAATGTCCAGCCTTCTGGGAAAACATGGATGGAGGCTCAATTTGCATGGTTTCTAGAAGGGTCTCAGCAGGACCATAACAGTCCTCAACTCATTAACCCCACTGATTAGCTTTCCCTTCTCCCTCTCTCCCAACTCTTTATTCTGCCACCTGGATCACCTCTCAAATGAACTGCCTGACACACAGACCTTACCTCAGACTCTGCTTTTGGAGGAAACCAAGCTGAGACTTCATGTTTGGTGTTGGCTGAACAACCACGCCTCAAGGCTGAAAGAATCCTAACCATTATGCAATGCAACTTGTGTAGAAATGTCTAGAGCAGCTTGTATGATTCAAGAAAGCCCTCTAGTCTGTAACGCCTCTCACGAGAGGCTGTGCTGTCTCTGATTACACACCTCCAGGGATGCAGAGGTCACAGTTTGCTCACGTTGTCCCATGAGGCAAACCCGCCTAATGTAAGACAGCTGTCAGTAAAAATGTGCTTCCTTGAGAAAAGCTCTCATTACTCCTAGTTCAGTCTTTTGTAATGTCACATCTTATAAAAATGCTCAGAGACTTAGAGACCAAAACACTTTCCTTCTTTATATTAAGCCTAGGGCCTTCAACAATACCACACGAACTCAAAATGTCCTTACAGCTGATGGAATCCTCTTTGCCAATATACTTAAATGTTTGTTCATAGTGAAGCAGAACATAGTATTTCATGAGTAAGCAAGGTGAGTTTGTTTAAAAATCTGGGTTCAAAAGTCAGTGATGTTACTTGTTACCTCTGTGTGCATGAGGAAATCAGCATCATTTGCCAAGCTTCAGTTTCTTCATCTGTAAAATGGGGATAATGAGACTCCCCTGAGGGTTGTCATGAGGAGAAAATCTATTAACGCATAAATGATGTGGGGAAAGCTCTGAAACATTGTTGTTACTCATAGAAATGATTCAGTTGTTCAATTTCAGCTCTGCCTCCAATCAAGGAATAGAAGATCTTCACAATAAACATGGAAGTGGAGCCAAGATTATAATGAACTGAGTCTCCACTTTTAAATGACTAAGACATTCTATACTGAAATGACAGAGACCATGGTGAATTGTAGCACTAAATTTCTACTGTGCCTTTGTTTGTTTGGTTACTGATACTGTGAATCAGCTTTATTATATGGGACCAAATATTGTTCCATGTCCTGACACTTTGCAGTCTGCAAATCCTGGTCCTCACCACTTCCCTTTGAAATCTTCTCACAGCAGAGGGAAAATAGAGATTCTGAGGAGGAAGTGAAAGTGAAAATGAAGTCACTCAGTCATGTCCGACTCTTTGCGACCCCGTGGACTGTAGTCCACCAGGCTCCTCCATCCATGGGATTCTCCAGGAAAGAATACTGGAGTGGGTTGCCATTTCCTTCTCCCTCTGAGGAGGAATGGACTTACTGAATCGGTGAATTGGTGTCAGAAAGCCGGTTGAGAATCTGAGGCAGAACCATACTGGCCAGTGGCAAAGAAAGTACAAAGGCCCTGTGGTTAACCTTGGCATGTTCAGAGTAGTACATACACTGATGTGTCTCTGGGGAACTGAGTAAAGGGGGCAGTGGTAATAGATGAGAGCCGAGAGGTAGGCAGGAGTCTGATTATACAGGGCTTTTCAGGATATGGGGAAAAGTTCATAATTTATTTTTAGTAAGATGAGAAATCTTGGGAGGTTTTTGAAGGGGAGTAACATGATCTGGTTTCTGTTTTTTAAATCATGAAGTGTTGATAATTGACTGTGGAAAGGGAGCGTGTCCCAGGGAGACTGGTTAGAAGGCCATTAAGTATTCTATGTGAAAGCTGATGATGGTTTGGAATAGTGTAGTAGTGGTAACAACCCTTGGATTCAGGACATATTTTAAAAGTAATGCAGTTAAGACATGGGCTGAATTGGACATAGATGGTTAGAGAATGAGAGGAGTCAAGAATAACACCTACATTTTTGAGCCTGGACAGATGGGAGCATGACACCTTTTGGTGAAAATGGAAAACTGTGTAGAAGCCATGGGGATGGAGTGCAGGGGAGCCAATGGGAAGCAGGAGCTTTGTTTTGAACATATGACATGGAAAATGTGCATGAGGTATTCAAGTGTTGATATCATTTGTATAAATAAAGTGTGGATCTGCAGATAATCGGTGAGATCACAGTGTGAGGAAAAAAAAAAAATTGTGTCATCGTTATATCCATGGCATTAAACACTCACAACGTCAATAGAACCACCCAATGGTGTTGAGTGTTCCTCAAATAGGAGAGGGCCTGAGACTGAGGCCTAGTCTTCCCAGGTGTGGAAAAGGAAGAGGAACCTGTAAAGGATGCTGAGAGAGGCCAATGAAATAGAAGGAAGCTAAGAGATAGTAGCTACCTGTATGCTAACTGGAGCAAGTATTTCAAGGAGAAAGTGAGGAACAGGGTCAAATGATGCTAATAGAATAAGAATAAAATAAGGTGACTGACAGCCCGCATAATACATATTAGCATATCAGTGTGCCCCCTAAAGACCTCTTTACCTTCATGGAATACATTTCCCAAATTCACTTGCCCAAACCACAGTTTTCTTGTTAATATCAGTTACCACGTGTGGAATACTCAGTTCATAAAATGTTGTAAATACAAGGAAGGGAGAGGAGCTGATCACCTGTGATCCCCCCATTCCCAACTCTGCTGCTTCTTAAGTGAGATCCATTCAAACTGTAAAGAAGGGCAAGATGGCATGCATTCTTATAAGTGTGGGTAGCCTTTTGGTCTGATGTCAGTTGGGCAAGGCCTGGTTTCTTGGGTATGAGAAGACCTCACATATGAAAAGAAAGCCACAAGCAAAATCCAGACCACAGCCTTCAGAGGTTTGCTTGTCACAAGCCAGGTCTGAACGTTGGCAGTGCCACTCTGGAGGACCTGATGCAGTGTGGGCAGGACCTTGCCTGGCCTCAGCACCACCCTCCCTTCCCCGAGTCCCACATTCCAGCCTTACTTAAAGAGAAGTGTCAGAAAAGATTTTTCTTTTCCAGATCATTGGCAAATGTTTGCTCAGATCTATTTTGGGGGCATTAGCTCAACACTGCTGTCTTTTCTTTGCAAGAATTAGAAGAGTGTTTCAAAACCACATTTATTTTCCCTCTCTCTCTGCCCCTTTATCCTTCTGTTCTCCCTATTTTCTTTCCTTGCCCCTCTTTCTGTCCTTCTTTCTTCCTCGACATACTTGAGTTCTGCATGGGTTTTCTCTGTCATGGCACGGAAAGGCTATTGTGGCCCATGGCTGACCCTTGGCTCTCTTAGCATTCATTTACATTGTAAACCAGAGCAGCTGCAAGGGATACAGAAACTTCCATCAACCAACTCAATGTAAAACTGATCTCATCCTACATGTTAGGATCGTTGTTGAAAAAAAGGGAAGAGAGATGGATAACTACGGGAAGTATGAGACACCCACTTTCCTCGCTGATGGCTGTGAAAATATTCTCATTGAATCCTTCCAACTGCTCTGTAAGGGAAGCACCGTTGTACCCATTTTAGTTTATAGTTCGGGACATTAAGACATGCTGAGGGGAAGGGCCTTGCCCACCATCAGTCAGAAGTGGTCCATCAGTCCAGGCCTTCCACTCTCTGTGGCCTAAGGTTTGCACTTGAACTGACTCAATAAGGGGCACAGAGAGAAACAGAAAAGCAATGATTATCTTCCACGAGGAAGGATAATTTATTTAAGAAAGGTAATTTATTTAAGAACACAAGATAAGATGCACTACCCCTACCCTTTTGGTAAAAATCAATTTTAAGAACATCTCTGTTCTTTGTTTTTACATGATTCCTATCTACCAGGCACTGAGCTGGATACTTTGCATGATCCCTGAAAGTCAAAACAAACTTTTAGGTAAAAAGAAAATGCACACGTTTTTCCTTTCTCCTTTCCTTTCTCCCTTTTGTTAAAACTCCCCTCTAACATACTTCTCAGCTCACAGAATATTTTAATGATTATGCTGGCCGTAGAGACACATACCCTAGAAGAGTCATCAGCGTGTACTCCCAAGTTCTTTTCCCAGATTGGAAAAAAGTTATCATTTTTCCCATTTGACATCTTAAAAAACCATATATACTGAGAATGGCATAAAAAGAACCCATCTCATCATCTTAAAACATCTCCAATTTTTCTTTTCCTATTTCTCAGCCAGAAGTTCTCCCTAATTTGGCATCACAAAATGAACAGGAATGTAGGAGGAAGCTTTTATTTCTCTTAGAAAATATGATCTACTCCTGTTTTTGAATCACCTTCAAAAAGCCAGCTATTTGGTCCTACACAGTCATGTTTCAACTGCAAAATATGGTGACATTGACATCTTGGTGAACTGCAGTAAATATTAGATTCTTTCAGCTGTCTTGTTTCTCAGCTCCTACCAGCAGCCTCAGTACTGGACCAGCCCATATTGTAACCCAAGGCATCTATCCACTGTTCCTTCCAGGAGCCCTCTTCGACCTACCCAGAGACAAATGGTGGTGATCATCTTCTGCCCACCCCGCTTTGTGAAGAGCAATGCCCATAGTAGACTTCCCTGGTGGCTCAGCTGGTAAAGAACCCGCATGCAATGTGGGAGACCTGGGTTCCATCCGTGGGTTGGGAAGATCCCCTGGAGAAGGGAAAGGCTACCCACTCCAATATTCTGGCCTGGAGCTATAGTCCATGGGGTCGCAAAGAATCGGACATGACTGAGCAACTTTCGTTCATGCCCTTAGTGAGTGTGTGAAACCCTGGTCTTTCATGCATTTCCTTTTGGCTTCAGAAATGAGGCGAAGGGATCAAATACAACTGCGGCATGAACCTGAAGTGGCAAAAAATACTAATATATATGTACACACACATACTCACACATACATACATCAGCAGTCCAAGTTGTTTTGGTAAGTTGCTTATACCATAGCCATTTATCAAGACATCTATTATGCATACAGCTGGGGAAGAATGAAAGTCATGGGTTTATTCCTTCAGGAGTCCAACTAATCCTTCTTTAATGGTTGGTACAAAGATTTGTTCCTCTCCCAGCAGTTTTGAGCTCTGAAGGGCACTTACGTGTTCCACTGAATTATACCGGATATATCAAATTAATTCTATTAACCAGCTTATCCTCTAAATCTTTAACCAGGCCCTGATACATATGCATTCACTGGTGTAAATGACTTCTAGCAATTTCAGTGCCTGCTCTTTGGAGCTGTAGCTACATTGAAAGGTGATCCAGGCTCTGACCTTACTGCATTCCTCAATATTAAATAATCGGCTAAATGGTTACAGCCCGTTTTCAGAAAGGGGTACTGCATTCTCTTCTTACCCCCTCCCACCCCCATTGCAAGCTTGGAATTTGCCTTCAAACCAATTGCAGGACCCATGAGCTGTAATGGGCAAAAACAAGAGCTGTGAGCAACAAAGTCGCTATTGACGATGGAAGGTAAAGGAAGTCCAGGAGAGTTGTTTCTAAATCCAGACCTTGTCCTTGTTGTTCCCTAGCCCCTACCCATCTACTTGACATATACCCACTTTCCCTCTGCTTTCTGGGAAGTTTTTCCTTCTCACCTACCCACCACAGCTCTACATAAGTGCCTTTTTGCTTCCTTGCAGTATCTTGTTCCCACAATCAAAAATTATCACGATGATAATATAGTAGTGAACATTGAGTCTTTGGGGTTTCCGTGGTGGCTCAGACTGTAAAGAATCTGCCTGCAGTGCAGGAGACCTGAGTTCAATCCCTGGGTCGGGAAGATCCCCTAAAGAAAGGGAATGGCTACCCACTCCAGTATTCTTGCCTGGAGAAGTCTATGGACAGAGGAGCCTAGAGGGCTACAATCCAAGGGGTCGCAAAGAGTCAGACATGACTGAAAGACTAACACTTTCACTTTTCACGTCAACATTGAGTCTTTACTATGTGCCAAACATTTTTCTAAGTTCTTTATAAATATTAACTTACTTAATCCTTGCTATGACCCTGTGAGGCACATATCAGTCTTAACCCAGCTTATGTATGGGACAACTGAGAGGCAGAATGGTTCAGTACTTTGCTCAGGGACACAAAGCTGGTCGGAGGTAGAACTCAGACTAGACCCAGGCAAGTGGTCTGATTCCAGTATAGAAACGAACACTGTTGAGTGCTAGTTATGTGCATATAACACATAACACTTGATGTGAAGAGATAGCTCTTGGAAAAGCCCCTGATGCTGGGAAAGATTGAAGGCAAAAGGAGAAGGAGGCAGCAGATGGTTAGATAGCATCACCAACTCAGTGGACATGAATCTGAGCAAACTCCAGGAGATAGTGAAGGAAGGACAGAGGAGCCTGGCGTGTTGCAGTCCAGGGGGCCGCAAGGAGTCAAGCGTGACTTAATGACTGAGCAACAGCAGCAACATGCGCACATGCTAAGCTGTCTGTGTGCTGTCTTCCGTTTCATTCCTCACGCAGTCATGAGCAGTAGGGACGGTATGCCAGCCCCACTTAACATCAAAGGCACGATGATTTCTTTGAGTCCATACAGTGAGTGAGTGTACACTCAGGATTCAAACACAGGTTCTGTCTATGAAAAGCCCAAACTCTCCATCACTATGCCTTAAAAGACATTTTTATAATTGCTCATTTATTTTCCCATGAGCTTTCCTTGTGTGCAAGCTCAATAAGTTCATTTTTCTGTGCTGACCATCCCCTGCAACAGAATACCTGTGATGTACCTCTTTTTATAAATGTTGGCTATGCTCACAGGACCTGAATATATTTTGAGGCTAGTCCTGTCGCTTTGCATCATCAAAGGACAGAGAACTTCATGAGACAGGAGACTGTGTGTCTTAGCTTTGCCCATGTGTTTTTTAATCCTGCCTTCCTGAAAGCTGGTGAACATGTAGACATCTATAGCCCCTCCTTTCCCATGGAACCTCACAAACTCCATGGAGTATAGCTCCAGTGTACGTAATAGGACTATTCTGGTGTCACTTGACATAGCTACCTCCCAATAACAAGGGTGGTTCATTGTGTGTTATGTCAAAACGGTACCAAGCAGTCCAAGGGATTTACAGGTAATCAGAGTAGAGTTCTGGGCTTCCCTGGTGGCTCAGACAGTAAAGAACCTGCCTGCAATGCAGGACACCTAAGTTTGATCCCTAGGTTGTGAACAGCCCCTGGAGAAGGAAACGACTACCCACTCCAGTAGTCTTGCCTGGAGAATTCCATGGACAGAGGAGCCTGGCAGGCTCCAGTCTATGGGATCGCAAAGAGTCAGACATGACTGAGCAACTAACACTTTCACTTTCAGAGTATGGCAAAAGTTGTAGAGTCAGAAAGTTCTACATTTGAGTCTATCTTGAGGGTATCTTACTTTAGATAAATAACTTTGTTTTGCTTTGATTGTTTATACAGAAAATGAGTTGTACTTACTTTATAATATCCCATGGTGATTAAATGAGATTATATTCATTAAGTACATGACACAGTGCCAGGTACTTCATAAGTTCTCAGTAAGACGTGGGCTTCCCTGGTGGCTCAGAGGTTAAAGCTGTGAGGTCTGCCTCCAATGCAGGAGACCCAGGTTCGATCCCTGGGTCGGGGAGATCCCCTGGAGAAGGAAATGGTAACCCACTCCAGTATTCTTGCCTGGAGAATCCCATGGACAGAGAAGCCTGGTAGGCTACAGTCCATGGGGTTGCAAAAAGTCAGACACGACTGAGCAACTTCACTTCACTTCACTTCAGAAAGAGGCAGCAATTATAACAATTATGCCAGAATATCTTTGCTTTTCTTCTCACCTCCTGGCCAATTTCTTCACCGTCTTATGCCCAGGTGCATTCAGCATGTTGTTGTGTTTGCAGGACATTTATCAATATTGATGAGAAAAGCAAGAAACTTTGAGTAATAACCTTGTATTTACGGAGCCCTTGCTATGTGCCAGGCACTGTGCTGAGCATTTTAACATATGTATTCCTCACCACACCTTATGAGGTAGGCAAAACAGTTTTCCCCATTTTAAAGAAGAGGAAATAAAGGTTTTTAGAGGCTAAGTAGATTACACAAGGTCAGGCAGTCAATAAGTACCAGGAATGGGATCCCAACCGAGGCAGTCTTAACTCTACAGCCCGGTCTCATAACCAACCTGGCATGCTAAAATTTCCTCCACGTAATCCTGAGTTAGGTCTCTTGTTTTTAAAATGGGTGACAAGGAAGAGCAAACACTTGGAAGGTCAAATTTACCCAGCTGTAAGCAACATTTGGAACTTGGCTTGACAGCGTGGAAATGTTTGTTTGCAGGCTTTTATGAGTAGCATTGCTGAGTCCCTTCACTAGCTGTCTTCTGTGTATTCCATACCGATGATCCTTGGTGAACTTTTGGGTTCTGAGAAGCAGCTGGTTGGTTTGCATAACTGCCTTCACCCTCTTCTGGCCCAGATGTCAAGTATTCTTAAATCTGACGCAGATAAAACTCAGGGACTATTGATTAGACTCTTGACACAGTGTGCTCAGGTTTTCCTTCTGTCATATTTTACCGCATTCCATGGTGATGTTGGTGACCTTCTGAGCTTTCTTTGAAACGTTATTGATCATGCAATTAAATGGCCTCTCAGTGTGTGTCAGAAGTCCAATTCAGGTAAAGCTCCTGCTGCCTCGTTCTTGCAGATCCGATCCTTAATTCCAAACAGAGGCCCTTCTCAGACTGTCAGTCATTGTGTTTAAGGTGGATGCGGGTTTTGAAAGGCTGATTTTAGGGTGGATTGGAGTCTGCCTTACAGAAAGCACATACCAGCATGCATCTTCTCATCTGTGTCTCCCACTTCCAGGAAAGCAGTATTCTGACTTTTAATTGTTCCATGTTCAGAAGGCAGTCCAACTGGAACAAGAAACACACATTCCAAAGCAGATCTTGCAACTTCTAAAAGGCATTGGTATTCACTCTATATTGCAGAATGGCTCAGGGGGAGGCCGAGAGAGTTCATGAGCGAGTCGGAGTTTGAAAGATGGTGAATATACATTGTTCTCCCATTAAGTAGATGGGATCTGGGCCACATTTAGGAGATGATATGAGGAGTCAACATTGATGACCCACCATTTAGAGTGCTATCAAAGGCTTTCAAACATGAGATGTGGCAGAGCAGACAAGGAAAAGAGCAGTAGACTAAGATTCGAGAAACTGGAATGGCGGTCTTGCATAATTCCTGCTATAACTTCTGCAAATCCTGCCTCCTCTCTGGGACTCAACTTTATCATCTGTAAATTCAGAACATGAGTCCTGAGATTCCCTTCTGTAGAAACAAGTTTCTTGCTCTGTGTAAAGCCTGCTGGAGACAGTATGTACCAGCCTCCCCACCCCCCGGCCACCCCCACAACCAGAGCAGTTTTCAGGATGCAAAGTCTGTAATAACTATGTGTGAGGAAGAAAGAAATGACTTTCAGCTCTGCTTTCAAGGAGAAAAAACTCACCCCTCATTGGCCCAAGGAGGCAGCCAATATTTCCAGAAGTCTGATGTTAACTGATCTCAAATCTGAACCCTTGTGAATTATAAGGCCAATTTTCCAATCAATTCCGGCTGAAATTTAGAACGCTTGTTGAGATTTAGGGGCTGGTGAGAGGATAGAACTGCAGAATTGCCAGAGATAATTTCTGTTGCCATGTTCTGGCACAAAACAAGTCCTTGTGATGATAATAATAATTTTTTTTAAAAAAAAGACACTGGCAAGGTTGCAGAGTGAAAGTAAGAGTAATCCAATCTGGATATAAGGAATGCATTCAAACCCATTTCCAAATCAGTAACAGGCAGGCAGGATTTAATCCTCAATGTATTTTTAACATCTTACACAAAGCTGTTGCTTTTGGTGTTTTATTCGTTGTCTTTAAAGGCGGGGGGCGGGGGGGGGGGGGGGTGGAATACATGCATCAGCAATGGCAAAATTTTTCCTCCAAACTGGAAATAGGTTAGAGAGGGCTTTCTGATGTCAGTCAGCTAGAAGTTGGTGATTTTGCTCTTATTACCACTGTTTAAGATTAGCATTTAGGAAGTAGGACTCACCCAAATGTTAACTCAGTGTATGGCTATTCAGGGCTATTACCTGGAGGTAAGTACCAACTGTGTGCCTGGAACAGGACTGACCTTTCATTTAGAGTCCTGATGACTTGGGACCCCACAAGGAGCTATCACTCTCCTGTTTTAGAGGAGGAAGCAGACCCTGAGCAGTTAAGAAATGTATCCAAGAGTCTGTGGTTGATCGCTTTGAGATTTGAACTCAGTTCTGTCTGATTTTATAACTCATACTGTTTCTGGAATCCTCTGCCAACGCTATAGGATGCCTGTGACCTATTTTCTGTGACCGTGAACTTGACCTCCTGTACTATTTGAGGCATCTCCCATGGAGCTCACCTTCCACCTAGTCACAGTGCAGAAACAGAATCATCAGCCAGTGGACTGATAAAGACAGCAGTTGAGTGAGGGAAATTATGTTTAATTTTGAACAATTTGAAATGTAGTGTATGAATAATAGTATCTTTCCAGTTATAAAACCAGTTTATGTATATCCATTGTTAAAATTTTGGAAAATCCAAAATGTCACAAAGATGAAAGTAAAAATTACTCCTCATCCTGCGAAAGTGAGAAAACTATGGCTGATGTTCCTTTTTCTGAATTGCGTAATGGTTAAATGATCAAATTCTGTAGCCAGACAGGCTTTGGTTCAAATCTCAGTTCAAGCAATTATTAACTGAATGAATTTGCATATATGTATATGGGCTTCCCTGGTGGCTCGGATGGTAAAGAATCTGCCTACAATGTGGAAGACCTGGGTGTGATCCCTGGCTCAGAAAGATACCCTGGAGAAAGTAATGGCTATCCATTCCAATATTCTTGCCTGGATACTGGAGGAGAGGAGACATAGGAGCCTGGTGGGCTATAATGCATGGAATCACAAAGATTAGGACACAACTCAGAGACTAACTCATATATAAATATATATAAATATATATATGATTCATCTTTTTATTTCAAACTTTGTTTTTAAATAGCTTATGAATTACATCACTAAAAAAATGAAACAAATAGCCAACACTTCTATAACATTGACTTTGTGACAAGTACTGTTCTACAGTTTTACAGAACATTTTAATTGTCATAAAAATCTCTACGAGGTTGTCCCCATTTTACGGGAACTGAAGAGGAAACTGAGACAAATAGAGGTAAAGGATTTCCAAAATCCCATAGCAAGAAAGTGTCAGAGCTGGAATTTGAATCCAGGAGTTCTAACTCCACAGACTGGGTTCTTAACCATTAATCATACTACTTCTGGTATTATTTAGTATTATTATTGTTTCCTTCATAATTTTTTACAAAATTGGAAACATACGGACATATTGTTTTGTTATCTGCTTTCTTCATTTAACAGTATGCCTTGAACTTGCTTCCAAGTCATTAAATACTTTGAGAGAACACAATTTTTTGATGTCTGCGTGGTATTCAATTGAATGTCTGAAATGTAATTAACTTAGCCAAATCTCTATTGTCAGGCATTCCAGATGTTTCTAATTTTTCACTGTAATAAACAATGCTGAGATGAACATCATTGTACATGCATTCTCTAGTTATTTCCTTTGGATAAATTCCTAGAAATAGAATTGCACAGTCAAAAGAGTATGACGCGTTTTATGTGGATATTGGTGCTTTTTGTTTGATTTTTGAGAAATTGCAAATCTCTCTGTAGCCACACCACATCAGGCATACTCCTGTGACAAGGGAACTATTAAAAGTCACAAAACTAGTTAGGACACACACATTACACATAACTCAATATTTATTGTATATAAAACCAATGGTTCATCAGAGCACAATTCTTGCTAATTCATGGTTGCAAAATGTAATAGCTACTTAACCCTACACACTGGACAACCCTACTCCATATTCTGGAGACAATCCTCTTCATAGGGTATGAAGGGAACCGTGATTTATTGAGCAATTAGTACATGTCTGCACTGAACTCAGTCCTGTGGTGACCCTGCATTGGGCAATGAGAAATGCACTTCACAGACAGGGACCTGAAAAGTCATATGCCTCATGCAGTGTTGTAGAGAGAGTGAGAGGCCGTCAGCCTGGAGCACTGGCCCACCAGCCTTTACCCTGCCCCTTCCATATGCCAACACACTACCCCAGAAGTTTAAGATTTCTGGCTCTGAACTTGTCAGGGGAAATGATCTCAGGTTCCTGCAACTAGACTTCGGGTTTGGTCTTAGATCTCTTCTGCATTTGTTAATTTCAACGAGATTGCCTAGCCTCATCCCTCACTGCAGGTGTCTCCAAATTGTCAATCTCTTTCTGTCTCTTCTTTCCTCCCTCCCTCCATCTCTCTCTCTCTCTTTCTCTCTCTCCCTCCCCCCTTTATCTCACTTCTGGAGGCCAATAACTTATTGATTTTTTTAAAAGAACTCTATAAAGACAGTGACTATTCTTCTAAAACAAAATAAAAAAAAAAAAGGAACCAGAAGGCATAAAATAAATCAGAAGTGAGGGTGGGGTATGGAAAGGAGCTGGGAATCCCCTCAGAAAAACTAATAATTGTTGATATGAAACTTGCAAGGGGAGGAAAAGGTAGAACCAAGAGCAAGAACTTCAAACATGTTGACATGGTGAAGGAAGAAAGCTCCCTAAAGACCCTGGAGTACACGGAAGGTGGGTTAGGATCATAGCAGTCACCTCCTTGTGGAGCCTAGCGCAGGCGTCCTCACTCAGCTATAAAGCTGGGTGTGTACCGGGTGATCAAGTCATCTTCCTTTGCAGAAACTTCTCCAGCTGTGGCACAGAGAGTTGTCTCACATTCCAGACAAACCCAGACAGTTGACCACCCTGAGGGGTAACTACACAATAATCCTGGGTCAGACATTCACAGATAGGTTTTCTTAAGAATCACTTAAGCTATTCCTTCATGTTCATTTATTCACTCCATCTTCCATGCCTGGTCACTGTACAGTCATCTGGTACTCATCTTCGTACAAGAGATGAGTACAGATGAGATGAGATGGAGATAGAAGAAAAACTGACTTCCATTCTTCCCTTGGTTAGCTGTTTCCAAGAGGAAAACAACAGAAAATATAATTCCATTGTGGGATAAATGCAACTATACAGACACGGAGCAGGCAGTACAGGGGCACTGAGGTTGGCACCATTTAGGAAGATGAGAAAAGGCTTCCCAGAAATGGGCTCTCTGTACTCAGGACCACAGGTTCTGCAGGACTTGTGCATGGTTAAGGATGGTCCAGGGAGAGGGGACAGCAAGAGCAGTTCAGAGGGAAAGATTTGGTGGGTTTGGGAAGCTATAAAGAATTGAGAAGGATGGGAGGCACGTACAATTATGACTGATTTGCATTGTATAGCAGAAACCAACACAACGTTGTTAAAGCAAAAATTAATTGAATTTAAAAAATAGAAAAACAAAAAGAATTGCTAGAACATTGGAAAAGGGCCCTAGCGTCAGGACCCTAGTCAGAGGCAGAGGGAAACAGAGGAGGGATGTTTGCTGAACAAATTCCCACTCGTTATGGAAAAAAGCTGCATTTGGATAGAGGAGCAGAGATTTAAGACCAGCGCTAATGGAGAAAATGGGCTTCCCTGGTGGCTCAGATGCTAAAGAATCTGCCTGCAGTGTAGGAGACCCAGGTTCGATCCCTGGGTCAGAGAGACCCCCTAGGGCATGACAACCTACTCCCAGTATTCTTGCCTGGGAAATTCTGTGGACAGAGAAGCCTGGTGCGCCACAGTCCGTGGGGTGGCAAAAAGTCGAACGTTACAGAGTAAATAACGCACAATGCAGGAAAAAAAAGTCAAGACCTGGTGTTTAGGGATTTTATTTACAATGTGACAGTCATGGATCATCTGTTCATTTATTCTCTAATCTGTTCACAAATTGGATGTTTATTTAACATCTACTATTTGCCAGAAATTGTTTTAGATGCTGGAAATACAGCAGTGAATAAACACAAGATAAAGTTCCTGCCATCAGGAGTCTCACAAACAACAAATAAATATGTAAGTAAAGGAGTCCACCTCGGCTAGGAACAAATGTAGCACAACAATACACAGCGTAATGTGACAGCAAGGGGCTGAGTAGTCAGTGTAAACTGGGTCGTCAGAGGAGGCGTCTCTGAAGATATGTCACTAGAGATGCAACCAGAAAAAATGAGAAAAATTGGCCGTGCTAAGATAGATTTGGACAAGGGGAACAGCAAGAGTAAGATAACAGGAACCTCAGAAGGCTGGAAACAAAGCTAGTAAAAGTGGAAGCTGGGAAATGAAACAGAGAACAGATAGGATGAAGTTGGACCATATATAATCAGACCTTGCAGAAAGGAAAGTTCCTAGAAGTTTATCAATGAAAGAGAGACATCATTCCAACTAGAGCTTTCTATACACACACACACGCAGCATTATATACATCCCCACAGGCCATCATTCAGTGACCTATAAAGTCATTTAACATACACACCAGGCAAACAGTGGTGAAGAAACAGATATAGTTCTTATCTCCATGGACCCTTGTCTCTCTAATGTTTGGGTTCCTGACCCAAAATAATTCTCAACCTGTAAAGATTATAATGTGCTGAACTCTCAGCAACCCCATGGACTGTAGCCTGCCAGGTTCCCCTGTCCATGGAATTCCTCAGGCAAGAATACTGGAGTGGGTAGCCATTCCCTTCTCCAGGGGATCTTCCTGACCTAGAGGCTGAACCCAGGTCTTCTGCATTGCAGGAGGATTCTTTACCATCTGGGCCACCAGAGAAGCCCGTCAAATAGGATTACAAGACAGAAACACCTCGCCTGGTACACAGAAAAAGACCAGTAAGCACTGAGCACTTTCCCTTCCGTTATGTAATCATTCATGAACCCAGCATGAGGTCTCTTTCTAGATTTGGCTAGTGTTATCTTATCAAACCAGTTAAAATTTCAAGAATATACCACCCCCCACCATGAGGGAAGGGATGATCCTCATTTTGGTATTCTCATTGCTTCTTTGAAGGGCAAGCCCTTTCAAGGGCCACTAATCCATTCCAAACTCCAGCCATGATAACCTTAATTCCTTTTTCTAAAGAATCAATGACAAAGTTAGAAAAACAGGATGACCAAAGGTCAGCATATCACCAGATGTCCCTGGGCCGATGGCCAAAACAGTGGAACACAGGTATGTTCAGGGTAGAAGGCTGTGACCGATGCCAGATGGAGAATCTTTTCAGCTAAGCAATTTTGTTGACGTGGCATCTACTCACTTCATTCACTGGAACCAGCATTATGCAGGGTCATGAGCTATACACGAGCTATCAGGAATGGTTACTTATTACCAGCTCAGCAGGTGACCAGGGCCATGTCATTTCCGAAGGAAGCTGTTTGAAGGCTTTTCCTGCACTTACTTTCCCATGTTCAGAAATTCTTAGAAGAGTGAATGATTGTCAATAGGTTTCAGAATTTCTTTGACTTGAGCAAACTCCAAAGGCATGGGGAAGTTTCTTCAGCCACGCAGGTTCCCAGATCTGAAAGTCTAGCGTCGTCAAACAGTTGCTTTCAACCCCTACTATATGCCAGATGTTGCATGCCAGGAAGTGATTCACAAAAATGATATGAACTAGAATTGTGTCCTCAAGTCATTTATATTCCAGGGAGCATGGCTTCCCACTGCCTCCAGGCTAACACTGAAACTCTCAGCACGCCCCAGGAGGCCCTTGGCAGGCTGCCTCTGCTCCACCTTCACACGTCCTCTGGCCAAATAAAGGAGTTCTCTTTCCCTGGACATGCCTCATACTTTACAGTCACTGCAATCATGCCTCTCTTTAAATTTCTCCCAGATGATTCCCCAGAACCATTTGATGCCGTGAAAAGGACACAAATATCAAAGCCAGGTTCAGACACTCAACTTACTGTGTGTTCTTCTGCAGGTCAGTTTCCCTCTCTGAGCCTCAGTTTCCCTAGCTGTTAAAGGGGTTCAGTTCAGTTCAGTTCAGTCACTCAGTCGTGTCCGACTCTTTGTGACCCCATGAACCGCAGCACGCCAGTGGGGAGGTCTATATCATTTCTCCTCTTCTTTCCATCACTGATAAATCCTAGGATTCTAGAGCTAAGCGTAGAATGAACAGGACACCCCAAGAAATGTTAAAGCATGCCTTTTCAGAGCAAGAAAAAAGAAACAGCTTCCTTCGTGGATTCTATCTGCCCAGAATGGTGAAGATGAGGTCTGCTGAGCTAGTTCAGCACACTATGCATGCTGTTTATCAGCTTCCGTCTCCTGGGAGGCCTCTAATAACACTGATGGAGGGCCCACTTAATGTCATTCATCAGCTATCACATCTTTATACCACTCCTGAGAAGTACGGGTTATTATTTCCATGCTGCATGTGGGTTAACATAGAGGCTCAGGGAGGATCCTTGTCTGAAGTTGTACAGAATCACTGACTAGGTTAGGGAGTCCAGATGCAGATCAGAGCTCAGCCTCTTTCTGGGCCAAAGCCTCCCCTATCCAGCCCATGTCCTGTCTCTGATCCTCATGTCTGGATCTCCTTGCAGAAGCGGCGGTATTGGGAGACAAGCCTTTGAGACTGAGCACTGTGCCAACACACGTGTATACTGACTGGCTTCCCCTCCACGGCAGGCAGAGGCGAGCTCTGTATGTGATATAGGGAAACCACAACAAGGCAATCCCTGCAACTATAAAATCAAATTAAATCAGGGATTCTGGCTGGGGCTTTAAACGTCTTAGCCGCTCTGATTTCTCTGGAGAAGCTGGGAGATGGAGCCAACTGCTGGAATGCACTCTCTCCCCAGTAAGAGTGTGTTTTTTTGCCTCAGGTTCTCAATCTGGTTTAAGTTGGCCGTTTGGAGAGGAGAGAACTTTCTGGGCTTGGGGAGAGCTTTCGTCTGCCAGTGAGTTCTGCTCACCATGCTAGGAAATCTGGGATGCTGGTGGGTAAATAAGGGTAAATAAAAAGAAGATGGGCTCCTGTTCACTGAGCATGGGCCGCCCTCCAGTTAACTCCACACCTGTTAATTCCCATAGCAGGGCCATCACAGCAATACAGGTAGGTAAGGTCCTCATTTCCAATTTAAAGATGAGGGAACCTAGCCTCAGAAAGACAAAGCAACTAGTCCAAGTTTACGCAACTGGTAAAAACGCAGCCGTATTTCAAATTCTGGGACATAGGAACATCTCTTCTTTTAAGCCACACGACAATATCACCTCCACTCCCATCCTGAAGGGAAATTTTAAAAGAACAGTCCAACCTGCCCCATTTGTTGTTGTTCAGTCATTCAGTCGTGTCCGACTCTTTGTGACCCCATGGACTGCAGCATGTCAGGCTTCCCTGTCCATCACCAACTCTCAGACTTTGCTCAAATTCATGTCCACTGAGTCAGTGATGCCATCCAACCATCTCATCCTCTGTCATCCCCTTCTCCTCCTGCCTTCGATGTTTTCCAGCATCAGGGTCTTTTTTAATGAGTCAGGTCTTCGCATCAGATGGCTGAAGTATTGGAGCTTCAGCATCAGTGTTTCCAATGAATATTCAGGACTGATTTCCTTTAGGACTGACTGGTTTGATCTCCTTGCAGTCCAAGGAACTCTCAAGAGTCTCCTCCAACACACAGTTCAAAAGCATCAATTCTTTGGCACTCAGACTTCTTTATGGTCCAACTCTCACATCCATACATGACTACTGGAAAGGCCATAGCTTTGACTAGACAGACCTTTGTTGACAAAGTTGATGTCTCTGTTTTCTTAAATGCTATCTATGTTGGTCATAGGTTTTTGTTTTTGTTTTTTTTTTCAAGAAGCAAGTGTCTTTTAATTTCACCATGGTTATTATCTGGTTAGCAATTACATCTAACCAGAATTTTTTTTTTTTTTTTTGGTGTGTGTGTGGGAGCAACATATATGGGTACTCATGACAAGATTTTACAATGACATTGGCTTTGAAATATATAAAAATCTCAGCACAAATTCTTTGGTAGGAGGAAATGTACAAAGTAGAATTGAAGAGAGGGGAAGAGGAGAAATACAGAGCTATAATGTGTAGTTTATGGGGCTTCCCAGGTGGTGCTAGTGGTAAAGAATCCATCTGCCAGTGCAGGAGACTTATGAGACACAGGTTCAATTCCTGGGTCAGGAAGATCCTCTGGAGGAGGGCATGACAACCCACTGCAGTATTTTTCCTGAGAGAATCCCATGGACTGAGGAGGTTGGCAGACTTCAGTCCATAGTCACACAGAGTCGGACATGACTGAAGTAACTTTGCATGCAGGCACATGCAGTTTATAATTGATAATAATTGATACCACATAATAATTTAGCTTGTAGATTCTAGAGGAGTCTATCAAGATTGGAATCTCAAAAAATCTTAAGGAAATGATTTATTCTCTAATTTTTTCTCTATTTAAAGGAAAATACTAATATTGCTACCTAACTAGGTTGTAGTGAAGTTTAAGGTATTATCTATAATGAGCTTATAGGAACTACTTAACAAAGTTAATGACATATATGCCTGATAGTATTATTATTTTTTTTAATGAAACCTTATTTATCAGCTTTTTTTTTAAAATTTTTATTTTTACTTTATTTTACTTTACAATACTGTATTGGTTTTTAACCAGCATGAAGTGAAGTCGCTCAGTCGTGCCCGACTCTTTGCGATCCTGTGGACAGTAGCCTGCACCAAGCTCCTCAGTCCATGGGATTTTCTAGGCAAGAGTACTGGAGTGGTTTGCCGTTTCCTTCTTCAGGGAATCTTACTGACCCAGGGATCGAACCCAGGTCTCCCGCATTGTAGACAGACACTTTATCATCTGAGCCACCAGTAAAGTCCTGATATATAATTCATATGCCAAGAAATTCACCCATTTAAAGTGTAAAAAAAAACAGTGGTTTTAAGTATTTTCACAGAGTTGTCAAACTAATATTGCAGTCAATTTTAGAACATTTTCATCATCCTAAAAAGAAACCCTGGGTTCATCAGCCATCACTGCCTATTTCCCCAAACTCCTTCACCCTGGATGAAGGGTCCCCAACCTCCAGGATCTAATGCCAGATGATCTGAGGGGGAGCAGATATAATGTTAAGAGAAATAAAGCACACAAGAAGTACAAGGTGCTTGAGTCATCTGAAAACCACCTTCCTCCACCCGGTCCACGGAGAAATTGTCTTCCACGAACCCAGTCCCTGGTGCCAAAACGATTGAGAACTGCTCTCCTAGACAACCATTAATTCAGTCTCTATCTCTACGTATTGGCCTGTGCTGGAGATTTCATTACAATTGAATCATACAATGCATGGTCTTTTATGACCGGCTTCTTTCACTTAGTGTTTTCACAGTTCATCTTGTAGCAGGTATCAGTACTTTATTTCTTTTTATGGCTGAATAATGTTCCATAGATATATGCTATTTTCCGTTTGTCAGCTGAAGGATGAGTCGTTTCCACTTTGTGGCTACTATAAATAATACTGCTATGAATACTTGTGTACAAGGTTTTTTGTGGTCTTGCATATATAGCCAGAAGGGGAATTGCTGGGTCATTACAGTAACTCTATATTTGACTTCCTGTGATGCTACTAGACTGCTGTTCAAAGAAGCTGCGCTATTTTGCACTCTGACCAGCAATCTATGCAGGTTCCAATTTTCACATCCTTGTCAACACTTGTTATTGTCTGCTTATTTTATCCATTTTTGTGAGAAGGAAGTGGTCAGATCAATCCCTTGTCCATTTTTTACTTGGGTTATTTATCCTTTCACTACTGGGTTTTAAGAGCCCCTTATATATTTTAGATATAAATCTCTAATCAGATATATTATTTGCAAATAGTTTATCTTACATCATAAGTTACTGAAAGGAAAGGGGTTCATATTCCTTTGGATTGTGAGCTTTAGAGTCAGTTCTGGGTTTGAACACCTAAGATCACTGATTCCTAGCTGTTTAACTTTGGATTGGCTTCTTAACTTTGCCTCTGTAAACTGGGAACACTAATTCTGATGCTTCAGTTTGTGAGATTCAAATAACTAATACATGTTCATGTATGACACAGTGCTGAGCATATAGGAGGCATGCAACAACCAGGATTTGTTATTATGTGTATTAGGCAGTTCATAGCATTATTGTGATAACTGACTTCTTTTTAAGACAATTGGAATGTATAAAATATTGATTATTTTATTTTATAACCTATATCAGTTGCTTCAGGAGGTTAAGTAACAAGCCCAAGAGACATAGTAATTCCACAACAGATCTAAAGCTCAAACTGCTTTTTCTCAACTTGAAGTTTAATGCTGTATTCAAAGGACTTGGTGAGACACATGATGCCTTTGTGCATAACCAGAGAATGGAAATTTCTGGGAATTGAAACAGCAATCCACGTAGGCAGGTTGCAAGCAAGTAAATTAAAACTAATCAATTAATCAAATATCCTCTGGCTAAAACAGTATCTTTCACCCCAAATTCCATCTTGAAATGTAAGCTTGCCATTCTCTCATTAGGAAATGTTTATTCCCCTTCGTTTAAATCTGAATTGGCCCTTTGATTTGACTTGACCAATGAAATATAGCAGGATAGTATGACACAGTGTAGCTGCTATGAAGTCTAAGTGGTCTGTCAGCCTCTGGCCTGCCTGGTGGCTCAGATGGTAAAGAATCTGCCTGCAGTTCAAGAGACCTGGATTCGATTCCTGGGTTGGGAAGATCCCTGGAGAAGGGAATGGCTACCTACTCCAGTATTCCATGGATGGAGGAGCCTGGCAGAAAAAGTAGGACACAAATGAGTAACTGATACTTTCATCTTGGACTTCCCTGCTGTCTCAAACAGTAAAGAATCTGCCTGCAATACAGGAGACCCAAGTTCAACTTTGGGGTTGGGAAGATCCCTTAGAGATGGAAATGGCTACCCACTCTAGTATTCTTGCCTGGAGAATCCCATGGACAGAGGAGCCTGGTAGGCTCCAGTCAGTGGGGTAGCAAAGAGTCAGACATGACTGGTCAACTAACACACACAAACACACATACACACACTAAGTGGTCACATAGATAGCAACCCACATGGAGGAGACCCTTGACCCTTGGCTGTTAGCCCCAAATTAGCTTCCAGCCAGCAGCCAGCACCAACTGCCAGCCATGTGAGGGAGGCCATTTGGCAAACCCAGCCAATGCCAAGTGAAGCAGAGCAATCACTTAACCAAACCAAACCCAGAATTGTAAGCAAATAAATTATTTCTGTAACAATCCATTAAATTTTAGGACAAATTATCACTTAGTATAATAGGTAGACAAAAACCACTTGAGATTCTCACGTAAGGGGTATCAGAATACTGTTTATATAGTTTGACATAGCTAAAGAAATACATGCATTTTCTACCTTAGTCAACTGTAGGTAAAGTTTTGCTTTACTATATTCCCAGGAATTCCCCTTAAAAGATAAGCATATTCATTTAGCCATGCCTCTTTGTATCCATCCATCCAATAAACATTTAATGAATGTCTATGAATTTTCTGGCATTGGGTTAGACCCTGAGTTTATAGAAATGAATGAATGAGAAAACACAGTTTTCTGCTCTTGTATATGATTAGAGAGGAAACAGACATTGAACAAGTATCTGTAAGCTGACGGGCTGGAAAGAACCAGGTATCAGAAATGCTTATAAGAGAAAGGACTAGGCTTTTCTGTAGCTCAGGGCTAGCTATCTTATCAGGGGCCACTCGGTTGGAGGACTGAGAAGCTGGCTACTTGTATTTCAGTACTAGTGCATCATAAAAACCTCCTCCGCCATATCTCCACACAAATTCGTGGTATAAAACACCAATTTATCATACTCATGAATTCTGTGGGATGGAGCAAAGAGAGGACCAGTTTCAGCTATATATCTATGGCATCATCAGAGCAGAGTCCTAAATCAGGGGTCCCTTGATAGCTGGAGGCTGGAGAAATCTCAGGACACCTTCACCTGCATGTCCTGCATTTGACTTTGGTGTGAGCCAAGATTTCAAATGGGCTGTCAGGCACAACCTCTCCAATGTGGCCTTTCCACGTGCTGTCTCCACATGCGCCAGTTTGGACTTCCTCATAGATGGCAACCCACTCCAGTGTTCTTGCCTGGAGAATCCCAGGGATGGGAGCCTGGTGGTCTGCCGTCTGTGGGGTCACACAGAGTCAGACATGACTGAGCAACTTCACTTTCACTTTTCACTTTCATGCATTGGAGAAGGAAATGGCGACCCACTCCAGTGTTCTTGCCTGGAGAATCCCAGGGACGGCAGAGCCTGGTGGGCTGCCGTCTGTGGGGTCACACAGAGTCAGACATGACTAAAGTGACTTAGCAGCAGCATAGCAGGGCAGCTGGGTGCCAGGAGTAAATACCTCAGAGGAGAGCTAGGTACAAGCCAGGAAACTTGTCTTCCATGACCCTGCCTCAGGTGCTATAGGTATCGCTGTGTCTCGGTGACAAGTCCGCTTAAATTCAAGGGGCGAGCACCTACAGGTCTGCTGCTTTGATCAGAGCAATATCAAAGTTCCATTGTGAGAGGAATTTGTGGAATGGGAGAAATGATTGCAACCATCTTTGGAAAATACAATCTGCCTGAACACGTATCAGAATCAATGTTCTTTTGATATTTAAAGATGGGGAAAAACATTTATAGTCCTTAACTTTAATAGCTACTCATATGCAGAAGAAACACAAAGGTTGAGAGATGCTGCATCTTTAAGATCCAGAGTGTTTCAGTAACAAATTCCAGTCTGGGCATTCATATAGTCCCTTGCAGAGAAAAGGACCAAAGAGCTATATCTCTTCATTCATGAGGAACTGATGGAAAGGTGTAGATGCTTCCAATTGATCACAGATCCTGAAAGAAACAAGCTGCTCAAATTTTTTTTAGAAAGGGGATCCATGAGTAAATATACTTTGAAAAAAATCTCAAAATATATTAGATCAGAGAGGCTAAATGAGTTATCAAGAATTTGAATTATTCAATTCATTCATTAAATTTATCTCCAGGAAAGTCATCTCAGCCTGAGTTAGATGGACTCTCTTCTCTACTGCCCTCTAATCTTGGGATCACCTACCCACCGCCACCCTCCTCATAGTACTTGCTGGATGTATTGAGGTTGCCTGCTAATTTATTTACCTTCCTCATTAGACTATGAACTGTCTGAGACTGGAGACCAGGTCTCAGAAACTGCTGAATCCTCAGCATCTAATTATCTCATAGTAACTGAAATCATAGTAATGTGTCCTATCTCTTGCCAACGGCTTTTCCTGGACCAAACTTCTACAACCCGTGACTACTGGAAACCCAGTGAGAACTTTCTCATTAGGACTACTGAAGTCATATTAGAATTCCAAGGGGAAAAAATTACTGATTCTAGGACAGGAGCAGGAAATATGAAAGATGATCCTGGAGCATTTTGTTTTGTTTTTCTTATTTTTTTAGTTGGTGGAAAATTGTTTTACAACATTGTATTGGTTTCTGCCCTGCAACTATACACACACAAACGCACGCACACACAACACAGCACACACACACACACCATATACACACACACAACACAGAGACACACACACAACACATACACACACACCATACATACACACACCACACACACATACACACATACACACATGCACAACACACACACAACACACACAACACACACATACACAACACATACATATATAACACACAACACACACATACACAACACACACACATACACACATACACACACATACACAATACACACACATACACACATACACATACACACACATACACAACACAACACATACACACCACACACACATACACACACACATACACAACACACATATATAACAACACGCACGTATATGCACCCCGTGCCTCCGGGGCCCCCTCCCTCCCCCTGCCCACCCTCTAGGTCATCACAGAGCGCCAGGCCGGGCTCCCTGTGTTCACAGCAGGCTCTCACCGATGGTCTGTTTCACCCATGATCGTGTCTATCCGTATGTCAGTGCTCCTTTCTCAATTTGTCCCGCCCTCACCTTCTCTGGCTGTGTTCATAAATGCATTCTCTACTAGGTTCCTCAGCACCATTTTCCTATATTCTGTGTCTATGCGTTAGTATATGGTACCTATCTTTCTCTTTCTAACTGACTTCACTCTGTGTAAGAGGCCCTAGGCTCATCCACCTCGCTACTTCTGACTCAGATTCATTCCCTTTTATGGCTAATATCCCATTGCATATACACACCACGTCTCCTTTATCCATTCATCTGCCGTTGGATATCTAGATTGCTACCATGTCCTGGCTATTGTAAACATTGCTGCAGTGAAATTGGGGTACATGTGTCTCTTAGAATTGTGTTTTTTTCGGGGTATATGCTCAGTGATGGGATTTCTGGGTCATATGGTAGATTTATTCCTAGTTTTTAAGGAATCTCTATACTGTTTTCCATTTTGGCTGTATTGCAGGAGGGTTCCCTTTTCTCCCCATTCTCTCCAGCATTTATTGTCTGTACAATTTTTAGAGCATGTTGTAGTGCCAGACAGTAAGGAAGTGCACGAGAAATAAGCAAACAACTGCTACAGTGATGAGAGTATGTCAAGAGGAGCCAACTGAGGGAGACGTGGGTGGCCAAACCAAGAACATTTTGAGCAACAAAATAAATAAGGTGGTAATGGATTATAACCCTAAATATAAAATGAATATTCATGAGTCCATACGAATGTTGAATGAATAAATAAATTGGGGAGAAAGACAAATCCTCCACCGAGAACGATATCAAGTGATTTATGTAGATCACCTCCACCCTCAAGGAAGTTGATCCTGCTTCCCTCTCCTTAAGTGTGGGCTGTACAGAGGGTGCCATTTCCAAAGAGCGCAACAGAGAAAGTGGGTAAACAGAGGGAAACTGGACAGCTGAGAAGCATGACAAGCGCTACCTCAGCGGGCCGACCAAGGTCAACACCCTCAGCGAGAAGTTCCGTTGTTAATATCCACCCTTAACACGGGGCTCCTCTTATGGCTCAGATGGGAAAGAATCCACCTTCACTGCAGGAGGGCCGGGTTTCATCTCTGGGTTCTGAAGATCTCCTGAAGAAGGGAATGGCTACACACTCCAACATTCTTGCCTAGAGAATCCCATGGACAGAGGAACCTGGCAGGTTACAGTCTGTGGGGTCACAAAGAGTCAGACGGGTCAGACTCAGACATGACTGCACAACTAAGCATGTATGCATGTACCCTTAACATGATGGGGCGAACACGGGTCTTCACATCTGTCATTTTTCTCCTTAAAACACACAACCTCAGTCTAATCACACACACACACAAAAGCCTATCAGGCAAAGCCCAACTGAGCTCATTCCACAAAATACCTGACCAGTACTCCTCAAAACTGACAAGGTCACAAAAAACAAGTAAAGTCTGAGAAACTGTCATAGCCAAGAAGAACCTAAAGAGATGTGATACAATCTAGCAGCCTGGATGGGATGTTGGAACAGAGACAAGGACATTAGGTAAGAAGTGAGGAAACTGGAATCAAGTATGGGCTGTCGTTAGTAACAGTGTATCAGTATTGGTTTATTAATTACAGAGATCATACCATTCTAGTATAAGGTGTTAACAATGGAAAAAAACTTGAGATGCAGTATATGGCAATTCCGCACTGTCTCCACAATTTTTCTCTAAGTCTAGACCTGTTCCAAAGTTAAAATTTTTATTTTTAAAAAGTTTCAAGGAAACATGTATAGTTTAAAACCCTGCCTTTCCCAGTTGAAAACAGAACTGATATAAACCACCAAAACAGCAAAGTTAGTAAGTAAAGGACTCAATCTTTCAATGCACTCAACACCAGCAGACTTCACATTCTGATTCTCGTCTTGTTCACGAAACGAGTTGCAGCAGGGGCATTTAGAAGGTGGGCAAGAAAAGGGCTGAAAGCTTTTGCCTCAAGGCCTGGTTCAGAAGATCGTCTGAAGTCTGGAGCAGAAACACTTTCAATCTACGTAAATATCAGGAAATTAAATTCCATATGTTGTGTGCCAGATGATTTCAGCTGCCACAGCTATGTGCCAAACGGTGAGCAGACAGTTTGGATTGTCAAGCAGGCAGAGTGTCATTCTTCACAAAGGAGGAGACTGGCTGCCAGTTGGAGGTCAAGGGGTAATATGTACGAGTGACTTGATTCCAGCAATCTGACAAGTTGAATCACTGGACAGTTGGGAATTCCTTGGGAGGCTTAAAAAGTTGGAAGAACTTGTTAAGGGTGTCATAGTCTTTGGAACCAGAGATTGCCTTTGAAATACACTGTTTATTTTAGAAGCCACATGAAAAAGGCGCATGTATGATAGGGCGAGGATGGCAGGGAGGTTCCCATTATGATTAAATATGAATGGTCATTGGAGCAAAAAAAAAAAAAAGATCATCAAATATAAAAAAATTAAAAGATAATAAAATGTGGTTGTTACAACTAGAATGATACATATGGGATAGCTTTTAAGCTTTCAGCAGGTGTCCCAACCCTCTCTAATGCCTGTCTGTTTGGTTTAAATACTTTTTAAATATGAAGATAGCAAAAAGGCTGGGAGTGACTAAGATTTCAGAAATGAGCGGTAGAGCATAAACATTTAGGGATCAGACATAAGCGATGCACAAACGTTCCAGGTCTAGCCATCTGTGAGAGAATGGGAGGAGAGGAGACCTACGAAAGGGCACATGTCCAGGAAGAACTCTCAGATTCAGGAGATCTGAATTCTGCTTTGAGCTCTTTTGCTAGATTTCTTCCCCCTCTGTCTCCTGGCTGTGAAACACGAAGCAGAGCTGAAGCGTTGGAGTTTAAATCCCTGAATTTGAATTCCCATTCTGTACCTTATTACCTCTGTGATGTTTGAAAAATAACTCCATCTCTCAGTACCTCTGTTTCTTAACCTGTAAAATGGTAGCATGTCTCTCTAGGGTGGTGTTGAGAATTCAGTTAGCTCAATGCCTTTTAAAGACCTTGTATTCCCTGGTGGCTCTAGTGGTCAAGAACCCACCTGCCAATACAGGAGATGCAAGAGACGCGGGCTCAATCCCTGGGTGGGGAAGACCCTCTGGAGAAGGGCATGGCAACCCATTCCAGCATTCGTGCCTGGAGAATCCCATGCACAGAGATGCCTGTCGGGCTGTAATCCGTAGGGTCGCAAAGAGTTGGGCAAAACTGAAGTGATTAGCGTGCAAAGACTTTACCCCAACCTTTGGTTCTTGTTTAATAAACAGTACCTGTTTTTCTTCCAAGGACTTAAGCAGCATTCAGAGTGATCTTGAAAGTCTAGAATGCTAATCTGAAACTAACAGAGAAGGATCTTAAAGGAGTTAGTGTGTGATTGAATTTAATCCAAAATGAATCAGTGGCACAAGGTTGGGATGGTTCTTGGGATTCAGGTATGGATTTGTGGAATGAGACCCGAGTCAAAGTCTCATTTTCAAAGCTCATGCTGTCTGGTTAATCTTAATAGGGTGTCCAATCATTTATTTAGACAGAACACACCAAAAGCTTTGGCTTTAATTCTGAACATCTCATTTTAAGAGGGATTTTGACAATCTAGAATCCCAAAGTAGGCTGCATAAGATCACAAAAAATTCTCAAAATGTTGTTACATGGCACAGTTGCTAAAGAAGTTTTTGGTTTTTTTTTTAAACCATTGCTGTTTTTCAGTTGCTAAGTCGTGTCCCGTTCTTTGCGACCCCAAAGAACCGCAGCACGCCAGACTTCCCTGTCCTTCACTGTCTCCTGGAGTTTGCTTGGATTCATGTCCATTGAGTCAGTGATGTGCCATCCAACCATCTCATCCTCTGTCACCCTCTTCTGCTGCCCTCAGTCTTTCCCAACATCAGGATCTTTTCCAGTGAGTCAGCTCTTCGCGTAAGGTGGCCAAATTATTGGAGCGTCAGCATCAGTCCTTCCAGTGAATATTTGGGTTGATCTCCTCGAAGTTCAAGGGACTGTTTAACCATAGAGAACAGACGATTCTCGAGGTACATGTTAGCCCCCTCCAAATGTTTGGAAAATACCTGTATAGATAACCGTGGGAACCACTTAGCGGCACTTTGAATGACAGGTTTTGAGTCAGCACAGATTCTCCATGTATTATTTTCTCTTGTCTTCTGAAATACCCCATAGCCGCTTCCTCCATCCTCACTCTCAGCTGGCAGCCTTGTTTGCTGTTTCACCAAGAAAATGCAGCCATTCAGATCATGTTCGCAAGCTCCTCCCCTCACATCTATGCCAATCGTCTGTATTCTGATCTACTGCAGACTAGATGTTCGCATATTTCTTAGCCACAACTGAGATTTCTACCTCTTGAACAGACCTATCCTCTCTCCTCTCTCTCCCTCTGTCTCCCTTCCTTTCTCCTGCATCATCAATCCACTCTATCTTCAGGATCTTTCCTTTGTGCGTGTAAAATTGGTGTTATTTCTCCCATTAACCCCTTCAGAAGCTGTTTGACCCTATTTTTTGTCTCTTTGATGCAAAAACTTGAGTTTCTAATTCCTCTCTTTCCATTCTCCCTTGAATTCACTTCAGTCAGACTCTTATCCACACGACATCACCAAACCACCATCCCCAAAGTGATGAGCAATTACTACGTTGCTAATGCCAGTATTCCATTCTTGCTTGACTTAGCAGCAGTATTTGATCCTATCTGTTTCTCTTTCCTCTTTGAAGCTCTTCATTGTCTACCAGGAAATTCCTCTCACAATCTTCTTCCTTCCTCTCTGACCGATCCTTAGTCTCCTTTAAAGATTCTTCCTAATCTGTTCATTTCTAAACATTGACTGTCTAGGACTCAAATCTGGGATGGTGTCTATCTATACATACTCACTGGTTAAGCATTTCCTACTCCAGCCTTTTAAACTGCCATGCCTGTGATAGCTCCCATATTTAACCTGCATCATGGTGTTATAGCCCCTGAACCCTAGATTTTTATAACCAACTGTCAACCCAACATCTTCACACAGACGTATTGTATGGTTTTAAAATGCACTGTCCAGAACTGAACTTGTAATATTTTCCCATCATACCTGTACTAAACCTACCCTACCCATAACATCACTTTCTACATTGTACATTATGAATCATGGAAAGGCCATCTTTTTCTTTTCTAAGGCCTTATTCTCTCTCTCCCTCTCTCCCTTAGCCTCTCCCTCCCTCCCTCCCTTTCTCTCTTTCTCTCCGATCCATCCATGTTTGGCTTTACCTTCTTACCCTTTCTGCTGCTCTCTCCTTGGTCCAAATTTCCATAGCCTTTGACATGGCTTTTTAATAGCCCGTGGTCTGTTTAACCTGTCTCCACTTCTGTTCCCTCCAAAATGTTCTCAATGTAGCAGCTGAAAAAGTCTTTTTAAACTTATATCCATGATATCCCTTATTTAGGTTCCTCCAAAAGTGACCTCTCTCATTCAGAGTGAAAGCCAGTGTCCAAAGCATGGCCAGTTAGGCCCCACATGCTCTGCCCATCTTGTTGTTTCCTTGACCATCCATCCTAACGCTCTTCTTTTTCTTCTTTTTCTTCTCTCCACTTCAGTCACATCAGCCTCCTCAACACATCACGTGTCCTATCACCTTTGAGACTTTGTGTTTGTTGTGCCATCTGCTTTGAACATTCTTCCTCCAGTGGCTTCATGACTCACTTTCCTCCAGGATTAACACAGAGGCATTGTCTAGGTTTGACCCTCTCTGGCCGTTTACTTCTCACACCTCCAACAATTCCTGTCCTCCTTTCTTATTTCATTTTGTTCTCCTTAATCTTTTTTGACAGTAGCGTAGTATTTTGTGTGGGTTTTCCCCTGGACTATGAGTGTCAATGATCTTTATTGTTCACTGACCTATTCTGAGCCCAAGAACAGCCCCTTACACGTAGTA
Source organism: Ovis aries (assembly GCF_016772045.2). Classification (NCBI taxonomy): domain Eukaryota; kingdom Metazoa; phylum Chordata; class Mammalia; order Artiodactyla; family Bovidae; genus Ovis; species Ovis aries. The sequence goes on along the minus strand of NC_056055.1, from coordinate 7,689,792 downwards.
CATACTCAACAAATGCTTAATGAATAAATGATTGGTTGGAAGGATGGATAGATAAGCAGGACTTCTTAGGAAGGTGGAAAGCTCCCTGCCACTGGGTGTCTACCATTCAGGGATGCTGAATATAAGACTTATGCATAGGCTTGGCTATTCCCAACTCCATGATTATATGAATGTTACAACTTAAAAGTGGTTTGGAGATTTGGATGTAATTCTGTGGTACTGACAATTATAGAGGAAAAAGCAGCAGGATATAAGGTTTATGCCTTAAATATTCAAGAAATTATACATGGCCTAACTTCATCTTATGGATGAACCACTTGTGTCCCAGAGGTTGCAAATAATCTGTTCTACGTTACATAACTAGTAAGTGGTAGCAGAGAGATCTAATGAAAGTAGCTGTCTCCAATAAACCACACTTAACCCTGGTTTGAAGTCTGGATCTATGCAAAATCTTGTGGGCAATAATCATTCTTCTTTACTTCTGTTACCATAGTTGAAATTTATTTTAAAGAAGACTCACTTTATCTTGATTCTGAGAAAGTTCTCTCTGCATTAGGCACATGTGCTTTTTTACCTATGTAAATTATTTTTTTAAATATTCTTTTACAGCAGCGTTTCTTGAGAAAGAAAAACAACATGGGTCCAAGGGAGTGTCATTCTTCAAGTTATTTATGAAAGCAAGTAGAGCATTTGGAAAGCATTCTGCCTTGCTGTCCTCAGCTAAGACCTGAGAACTAGGCCTCATGCTGTTCCTTTTGCCGAGGGTTGTACATTTGATCCCAGGAAGGTGAGGTAATGAGGCCCAAGGAGGTGATGACTCAGCAGCTGAACCACAAACAGACCCTTACAGACTCCTGAACTGGAGACCAGAGTGCCCACTTTCTTCTGTGGTGACAAGGGAGTGACCTGGGCTTTGCCTTATAAACCCCTCGTCCCCTGGGGCCTTATGGAGACTGCACACAGCAGAGGTCTTTGGGTAGCTGAACCCAAGGACACCAAGAAGGACAGTTCAGTCTTCAGGGGATGGTTCCTCCCCTTAGGTACAAAACACATTTGCCAAAACTTTGAAGTGGAAAGAAAAACCACATCGTCAGCTCCCAAGGCAAATCCATGTTCAGCATCACCAATGGTCATATCCTGGGTGTTCCCCCTCAAGTCTTTTTCGGATTCAACCTAGCCACCTGGCCTCAACTCCAGCCCCCACTTCTCTCTGGCAACATTACTGGTGAAGCTGGCTTGAACTCCTAGTGATAATGTAAAACCCACACCTCCACTCTGCCACCCATGCAGAGAGACTGAGTGGCCTCATCTTGCCCTGCTCTGCTTCCTTTCTTGTTTTCAACCCACATGGAAAACTCTCTCTTCAAAAGGGGAAAATCATGGGCTCCTGACATCATTACCAAAAGCGTGTGGATCAGAGGGTAGGGGTTGTGATACATTTGCTTACAGAAGGTTGGCAGGAATGAGGGGTGTGTATGTGAATCACTCAACACAAGGTGAAAATATTGGTGGAAAAATCCAGCCACCTGATGACTCTGAAATTTATTTAAATATAGTATCCATGACCCATGTTTCCAGGGAATTTAAAACAGTGGTTTCCATTGACCACACAATCCAAATTCCAAAGAATCACATACTTAAGTTTCTTTTATGGACTTGACACCAGAGGAGGAGGAGAAAGGAGAGAAAAGGGATCAAAATAGTTCACAGTGATATGTAAATAGCTTTGCCATGTGCTCTGTGTGTGTGTGGTGTGTATGTGTGTGTGTCTGTCTGTCTGTCTGTGTGTTTGCTTAAGCTTGTTGGCCTAAAGGAGAATACAAAGTATTTGGGGCCTGCCAAGGTATATGGTTTCTTTTACATTACTCTATCATATTAGGAAATCTTTCAGCCTCCCCCAGCATTCAAGACACAAAGAACTCAAGACACACGTTTGCCAACAAAAACTATCGTTTCCAGTCTCACTCCTGTGGGGCCCAGCTCAACACCACTTGTCAAAGTAGCTTCCTGCACAACCATTGTTCACCAAATGTCCTTTGTCTCTTTAACATACTTGGCTCACAGTTTTAGAAGCTAGCACTTTCTAACTGAGGACTTTCCGTTGATGCTGCAGGAGAAAAGGGCAATACGACAAAGGTAGGTTTCCTAAACGATTCTGAACTTTCAGAGTGTAGTGGTCACAAAACCTGGGATGCTTCAGTGATTTTGTGCAACTTTGGAGTCTTACAGAAACCTCTCTTGGCCCTCCTCCAGTGTTCACTCCGTTTTGTGGATGTGGTTGATCTGTGAGGACACATGTTCCCAATTTCCTCTTCTCCCCCTTCTTTGACGAACATCCTTATACTATTTACCTTTGGTATTCACCCCTTGTACGCCATATTGGATCTATGAGACCTTTGATTTTATGGGTTGAACTTCTCAGAATGCATTTCTGTTTTCAGTCAGACTCTATGCTGCCAACTGTGTTTGGCATTTGAAGAACAGTTGAGGTGGGGAAGGTACAAGTGATCTCTCAGAAGAAAAATTCATTCTACCCTGATCTACAAATCTCCATTTGACACCTTTCTTCTGCTCTGTCCACATTTTTCTAGGAAAGTTGATTCCTGATATCCTAAAAAGTATCCTAACTAGCCTTTCCTATAAAGTGGGCTTCCCTCATGGCTCAGACAGTAAGGGCATGGCAACCCACTCCAGTATTCTTGCCTGAAGAATTCCATGGACAGAGGAGCCTGGTGGGCTACAGTCCATGGTGTCGCAAAGAGTCAGACACGACCGAACGACTAACACTTTCACTTTCCTAGAAGGTAAATTAACTATACATAAGCTTCATTCATTCATTCATTCATTCAGTGCCTGTTATGAGTTAATTATTATTTTTTTCCTCCTAGATGGTCCTTCTGCCTTGAACAATTTTATCTCTCAAACTTGCTGCATTTAATAAGTATAAACCATCCCTCCCACCCTGAAGATGATGCATATTGCTAATGAATCAAAATGAGGCTGGTCTCTTCAGTTCAGTTCAGTCACTCAGTCATGTCAGATTCTTTGTGACCCCATGAACCACAGCACACCACGCCTCCCTGTCCATCACCAACTCCCGCAGTTTACACAAACTCATGTCCATTGAGTCCATGATGCCATCCAACCATCTCATCCTCTGTCATCCTCTTCTCCTCCTGCCCTCAATCTTTCCCAGCATCAGGGTCTTTTCAAATGAGTCAGCTCTTCGCATCAGGTGGCCAAAGGATTGGAGTTTTAGCTTCAGCATCAGTCCCTCCAATGAACACCCAGGACTGATCTCCTTTAGGATGGACTGGTTGGATCTCCTTGCAGTCCAAGGGACTCTCAAGAGCCTTCTCCAAGACCACAGTTCAAAAGCATTAATTCTTCTGTGCTCAGCTTTCTTTATAGTCCAACTTTCACATCCATACATGACTCCTGGAAATACCGTAGCCTTGACTAGGCGGACCTTTGTTGGCAAAGTAATGTCTCTGCTTTTTAATATGCTGTCTAGGTTGGTCATAACTTTCCTTCCAAAGAGGAAGCGTCTTTTAATTTCATGGCTGCAATCACCATCTGCAGTGATTTTGGAACCCAGAAAAATAAAGTCTGACACTGTTTCCACTGTTTCCCCATCTATTTCCCATGAAGTGATGGGACCAGATGCCATGATCTTAGTTTTCTGAATGTTGAGCTTTAAGCCAACTTTTTCACTCTCTTCTTTCACTTTCATCAAGAGGCTTTTTAGTTCTTCTCCACTTTCTGCCATAAGGGTGGTGTTGTCTGCATATCTGAGGTTATTGATATTTCTCCCAGCAATCTTGATTCCAGCTTGTGCTTCCTCCAGCCCCAGCGTTTCTCATGATGTACTCTGTATAGAAGTTAAATAAGCAGGGTGACAATATACAGCTTTGACACATTCCTTTTCCTATTTGGAACCAGTCTGTTGTTCCATGTCCAATTCTAACTGTTGCTTCCTGACCTGCATATAGGTTTCTCAAGAGGCAGCTCAGGTGGTCTGGTATTCCCGTCTCTCAGAATTTTCCACAGTTTATTGTGATCCACACAGTCAAAGGCTTTGGCACAGTCAGTAAAGCAGAAGTAGATGTTTCCCTGGAGCTCTCCTGCGCTTCCATGACCCAGCGGGTGCTGGTGATTAACACATAGTAGGTGCACAATAAACCGTAGTGCCCTACACTGTGTGATGCTCTCTCCTTCATAAAATACCTCTGAAGGCTTCACCCTTGCACAGCATTTCTGCTTTTATATGTGGCTAGTAGCTATAAAGTTTGCCGTCTTGCTTATTAAATTTAACTAACACCCCCCTAGAGACGCATAATCAAGTGATTTTGGCATGTGAAATAAAATACAGCAAATGTTATTGCTATGATTATTCAGCTGCCAGAATATTTTATAGTAGTACTCAGATGATGGGTTACATAGGAAACTAGTGTAAATAAAATGGGTTTCTGCAAACTTGTAAATGGTTCATTTAACCTTATTCTTTAGGGAGAGAGACGAAAGACTTTACCTACCTCCCTTTTGAAAGAATGAATGTTAAAATTTTGCACTAGGCAACTCAGGAAATTTTGTTTACATGTATATATATTAAAGCTCTCTTCTCAGCCTCTGGACACATTTACAGACATCAGAAAAAAAATACTGGAATATTTTTATTATCTTTTACAAATCTTACGCCTACTAGAATGTTAGCTTTGGAAAGATAACTATTGTGTGTATATTCTTCAATGTACTAACACTAGCAAACTGAACAGAACTTGACCCTGAATAATTAAGTAAAATAATTCTTGTTAAATATGCTGATATTCTTATGCCAAGTAAGTACTTTAATAAAGCAGTCTTCATTCTAAAAATGTTTTACATGGAATGGGGGGTTGAAATGGGAGGAAAGGACACATATGTATGAGGCTTTCAGCATCTTGTAGAAAAAGACCAAAAAAAAAATTAAAAAGCAAAGTAAAAACTGAATCCCCCAATAGAAGCTCATATTTAACCTACGAAATAGTTCTCAGCTTTCTAACATGGGTATACAGATAGAATTGCTGACGTGAAAGAATGCTAAAAGTACACTTTGATTGAGGAAAAGTATTTACATAATGCCATAACCCATGTTTGTATCTTGAGATGGTGGAAGGTGGATAGTTTTATTCCTTTCCTTTCATTATTCCGTGTAAACTTTATATTTTTAAAAAAATCTTTTTACATGTTATTGATTACAGAAGTCTTTTCCCTCAGGAGAAGAATTCTCTATCTTTTTTTAAAGTGAAGTCGCTCAGTCATGTCCACCTCTTTGCGACCCCATGGACTGTAGCCTACCAGGCTCCTCATTCCATGGAATTTTCCAGGCAAGAGTACTGGAGTGGGTTGCCATTTCCTCCTCCAGGGGATCTTTCCAACCCAGGGATCAAACCCGAGTCTCCTGCATTACAGCCAGATGCTTTACCATCTGAGCCACCAGGGAAGACCCTCTATCTTTTTAGTTTGTTATAAATGTAGTTTTTGCTGTTGGCATTGTCCCACACCAATTACTTCCAAAATGTTTTATTGACAAATACTGTGTTTGACTATCTTACTTGGGCAAGATCTTCGCAAAAACTTCTGAATGTTTTTGTATTAATGATTAGTTATTAGCAATTAGTAATAGAAATTAGGTATTAGTAATCAGTTACATTGAATTTATTTAATATATGTTATTCTCTTTGGAAAACTCAGTTTGAACCCAGGTTAGGAAATGACCTTAAATTTCTGTCTAAAAAAATTCTCTAACTCTTGCTGTCTTCCCACCACAAACCACCCCCATTCTTTAGAATGATGTTGGCATAAAATTCCCATTGCTTCTTTAAACAAAAGAGGAAATTAGCTATTCTTTGGCAGAAAAAAAAAATGTACTCTAAGAAGTATGTTAAATTTATGGTTTGACTATCAGAAGATAAAGAAAAATAAATTTAGGCAATATTTTTGGTAGCAGGAATAAAATGTACCCTTTATTTATTTTACCTTTTTTATGGTAGTATAGTTTATTTATATATGTTTCAGGTATACAACATACTGATTAGACATTTTTATAGATCGCATCCATTATAAAGTCATTATAAAATATTGGCTATATGCCCTGTGCTGTACATTATATCCTTGTATCTTCTTTGTTTCATACCTAGTAGTTTATACCTCTTGATCCCTTTGCTGTTAATGATGCTAATAAAAAAAGTCAATCCCACATTGAATGTGGGGACCTGGAGGCACGTAGGGGCGCACATATCATCACCCTTGTGTTGGTGTACTCTTGCACACCCCGTCCTTCCCGAATCCAGTGTTGCACTGTTTCTTTGATTTGCCTGTCTTAGATTTCTCATAAGTGAAGATGTTTGTCCTTCTGTGCCTGGCCCGTTTCATTTACCATAAGGGTTCCAGGTTCATTCATGATGTCTCATGTGGCAGGATTTTCTTAGCACTGAACGATATCACATTGTACACATAAGCCACATTTTCTTTATCCATCCATCCAAGGACATGGACTGGCTATTTTGAATAAAGCTGCAATGACTCTGAGAGTAGATACCTCTTTGATATCCTGATTTCAGTTCTTCTGGCTATATGCCCATCAATGGTAATTGTATGCTAATTCTATTTTTAATATTTTGAGGAATGGCTGTACTGTTTTTTATTGACGCTACACCATTTTACATTCCCACCAGCCAACAGTGTGCCAGGATTTCAATTTCTCCATATCCTTGTTGACACTTGTTACCTTTTGCTTTTGTTTTGATATTATCTGTCTTAACACAAGTGAAATGATATCTCATTGTGGTTTTTATTTGCATTTTTCCCATCGTTAGTGATATTGAGCATCTTTTCACATACTCATTGGTGATTTGCATGTCTGTTTTAGAGAAATATCTATTCAAGTCCTTGGCCCATTAAAAAAATTTTTTTCTATTGAGTTGTTGAAATTTATTATATATTTTGAGTATTAACCCCTTCTCACAAATATGATTTGCAAATATTTTCTCCCACTTCATAGCTTGTGTTTTTACTGCATTGGTTCCTCCTATGCAGAAGCTTTTTAGTTTGATACAATCTCACTTGTCTATTTTGCTTTTGATGCTTGCGCTTTTGGTGTCATCTCCAAGAAATCATTACCTGGACTAATGTTATGAAATTCCGCTTCCCATGTTTCCCCTTAGGATACTCATGCTGTTAAAGTGAAGTCGCTCAGTCGTGTCCGACTCTTTGCAGCCCCATGGACTGTAGCCTACCAGGCTGCTCTGTCCATGGGATTTTCCAAGCAAGAACTCTGGAGTGGGGTGCCATTTCCTTCTCCAGGGGATCTTCATGTTGTTAGTAACTGTTAAGTGAATCATTTGATCCCAGTTCTGTCCTTGGGTCATTGATGAGCAGCAAGACAGTTAAACCCGGTGGGCCTCCATTTGCACACCTAGGAAATGGGAGGTGCTGTCTGACACACGATTCTCAGGGTTGTAGATAGGATTTAATGAGATGCTGTCTGGAAAACTGCACTGTAAGCTGTGAAACGTTACCACAGCAGTGAGACAGTGCGCCCACATAAAACTAAGCTGTTAGCTTTGTTGAAAGAAACACAGCTTGATCTGAGGATGCTGTTAATTGTGTTAATGGGGATATCATTTCTGACAGTTTTGGGTAGCAAATTAAATCAGTCACTAGCCTCAAGGAGTCCCTCGCCCACAGCCACACTCCATCACCCCACTCGGTTTTCATGCCCACACTTCTCACTGCTTGACGCTTCTTGTCTGTTCTTTTGCTGAGTCTCTTCCTCTGCATTATAACGTGGCTGCCGCGTGAGTGGTGACCCTGTCTATCATATTCAGTAACATATCCTCGGTGCCTGAAATAGCCATGGTCATAGACACCTCATGTGTGATTACGGAATAAATAAACAGACACATGAATAAACAGACTCGAATTTTCTGAGCACTAAGAGAGCTTGAGCGAAAACATGTTTATTTCTATTTCCCAGTTAAGATTTAGGGTGAGTAATTGGCACAAGTGGTTATAAAACAAATCCTGCATTTCCTTCTTTGTCCTTCCACCTACTTCTGCTTCTGCCCAGGTATGTATTAAACTGGAAGATGGAATCTTCTGGAATCTAAGAAGATGAAAGGTAGAAATCTGCGTGTGAACAGGCCCTGCTGGGACCAGATTTTTATTTTTCAATGGCTCTTGAGAGCCAGCGCAGTTCCCTCTCCATTCGTAGTCCTTTGCTGGGTTCCTGAGCCCTGGGGCTGGGCGGGCAGAGCTGTAAAGCTCCCCATCACTGGCTTGAAGGAGTTCAGAGTCCAACCAGGCAGACAATCGGGGAGGAGATAATTGTAACAAAAAGGCGAAAACATGGCACTGAGGAGCATTAGTGAAGGAGCAGGAGAAATCCAAGAAAGCTTCCCAGTGGAGGTGACCTCTGAAAATAGAGACCGTGTGAGCAAAGGCACAGAAGCTTGAAGCAGCGTCACGAGTTATAGCAACATTCAAGGCAGGGAGACAGAGGCACAGGTGGTGGGCGGTGAAACAGAGAAAGGGGATGGGTTTCTCATGGCTATGCTGGCCATTTGAAACTTTCTGCCAACTTCTGCTGTCTTGGTCTGGCTCTAGGATTTCTGAGACACCTAAATCTATCGCTCTCATCAGTCCTACCCATCCTCCTATCTTTTTTCATGTAGAACTCACTACACAACCACAGACTCTCCTTACACAATTCTCAGGTCAGCCCTCCTACACCATTAATGAGGACGTTCTTTGTTCCCACGGAAAGAAAACCACCTTGAATTAGTTTATGCCAAAGGAAGGTGATGTTTGTTTGCTTGTTTTTGTCTGACGTAACTGAGAAGGACAAGAGTTGAACTGGAAAAACTAGAATGGTTTCTCCATGAAACCACTAGCAGCTTTCAGGATCAAATTTTTCCAAGAAAAGAGAGAGTTTTTCCCTCCTGGTTTCAGCTGGAAAACAAAGATCACAGTCAAGAACCCTTGTTGGCTCAGTGTCAGCCAGGCATCGGGCTGAGCGGTGCTTGCTCTGGAGTACACGTTACTGAGAGGAGGAAAGGTGGGAGCTGGGAGGAAGGATGAATGCCAGGATGATAGCTGGGAGGGGAGATGTGGAGGAGAACAGTGTAGACGTGGATCCTACGATGACTGTTAAGGGCCGCGCCGCATGCTCAGTTGTGTGACCTCTTTGTGACCTCACAGACTATAGCCTGTCAGACTTCTCTGTCCATAGAATTTTCGAGGCAAGAATACTGGACTGGGTTGCCATTTCCTACTCCAGAGGATCTTCCCAACCTAGGGATCGAACCCACATCTCCTGTGTCTCCTGTATCAGCAGGTGGATTCTTTAGCTACTGAGCCATCGAGGAATCCTGTCATGGGCTGTGAAGCCATCCAGATTTGTCTCACTGCATCATCCCTTCCTTTTAATTTGTTGTCCAGTCACTAAGTCATGTCCAACTCTTTGCAACCCCAGGAACTGCAGCACATCAGGCGTCCCTGTCCTTCACCACCTCCCGGAGCTTCCTCAAACTCATGTCCATTGAGTCAGTGATGCCATCTATCCATCTTGCCCTCTGCTGTCCCTTTCTCCTCCTGCCTGCAATCTTTCCCAGCGTCAGGGGCTTTTCCAGTGAGTCGACTTTTCACATCAGGCACCTTTTAATACCGTGGTTTCTCATGCAGTGCCTATTGCTAAGTACCAGAATCCTTCTTGAAGCGCAATTATAATGAGAATGAAGGCTGACTATGTAACTCACATGAAATGAGAGAAGACACCAGACTGGATGAGGGAGCAGAAGGGGGATTAGTTGGAGGCAAAGATGGATGAGGGAAGCGAGGAAGAAACCATCACAAAACCAGGACCATCCGATCCCCTTCATGGAAGGAGAACTAGATCTGCATTCCTCAGGGGGATGCTGAGAACATCCGTGTGGGACCAGAAGATTTCTAATGTCTCTGCAAGGCAGACTACTCAGTGAGGCTGAGTAGTCTTTCTCTGCAGTTGCAAGAAAGCATAGCCAGGCAGTCTCTCACCAAGTGTAGGATCATCAGTGGTTCCAATGGTACCCGCCGCCCCCACACACCTACATGGCAAGTAATGAAAGTCAGAGATGCCTTCTCCAAAGGGCAACACAAGGTCCTCCTGGCCCATGCTTGAGTTCAGACCAGGTTTTTGGAGTCAGGTGGGTGTGTGCAGATATTTTTAAGCTACAAGACTCAGTACCACTAAAACAGCCAAACAGCTGAGCCTTTCTTCCAGGCTTCTGAAGACACACGTCAGTGTGCAGGTTTGAGTGAGGAGTATGTTCCCTTGGCGCTCCGCCCAGGCCCCTCTACGTTTCTGCCAGAGGTGGGGGTGAGTGGGAGGACACAGCTCATTGTGGCCAACCTCAGCTCCCCGGCATGTCTGGCTCCAGCAACCACCAAAGGTTAAAATAATTTTAATAAAGTCTTAATGAACAGCTCAAAGCCTCAGAGTTATTCCTAGGTCAGTGGAGTTGAAGTCAGAGTTCTGAGATCAGTCCATTTTGTTAGAACCATTTTATAGTCATTGGTTCATGTCAACCGCTCACCCATTAAACATTGGAAGGGCATTAAAATTTCTATTTATAGTAAGGATAAGAGTTTTGTGCTAAGCACTTTGCAGGCATGATCTCATTTAGTTCTCAAAACAATGCTGGAAGAGCACTCTTAGGATTATCCCTGTTTTATGGATAAGTACACTGAGGCTTAGCAAAGTTAAGTAACTTTCCACAGGGACTGGAAAGTAAATGGCAGTGAGTGGACTCAAAGCCAAGTCTCTCCAACCAAGAGCAAGCCCATGTGCTTTGTATGTTCACTTGGTTTTTGCTATGTCATATGTAGTCCTTGGGCTTCCCAGGTGGCTCAGTGGTAAAGAATCTGTCTGCCAATGCAGGAGATACAGGAGATATGGTTTTGATCCTTGGGTTGGGAAGATGCTCTGGAGAGGGAAATGGCAACCCACTCCAGTGTTCTTTGCTGGAAAATCCCAAGGACAGAGGAGCCTGATGGGCTACAGTCCATGGGGTCACAAAGAGCTGGACATGACTGAGCATGCACACACATCCACAGATGGAGTCCTTACCCATGTGTCAGGCCTCATATTAATTATGGGGCCACAGAGATCAATAAAATCATATTTCTGTCTTCAAATTGCTCGTAGTCTAATAGAATAGATTTTAAAAAATCAATCATTATACTACAGTAGCATATTAAAAAAAATAAATAAAATGTCTTAAGGCAACCCTAGAGAACCTGTCAGAATGCCCCGGGAAGGCAGTTAACCCATTCTGGATCATTAGAGATTTCCTGGTCGGGGTGCTTCTAAGCCAGGTTCTGAAGGATGAGCAAGGCTTGGTCATTTGAACAAAGCAAGGATGGAGCAATCAAATCATAAGAAACCAAGAGTTTGGCGTATTTAGGGAGCTTCCAAGTGCAGTGAAGCTCGCATTTACATTAAGCACACAGAGCCAGTGAAGGAGTTTATTTGGGGAGAACTCGGAGCTGCATCGCAGAAGGCAATGGCACCCCACTCCAGTACTCTTGCCTAGAAAATCCCATGGACGGAGGAGCCTGGTGGGCTGCAGTCCATGGGGTCGCCAAGAGTCAGGCACGACTGAGCGACTTCACTTTCACTTTCACTTTCATGCATTGGAGAAGGAAATGGCACCCCACTCCAGTGTTCTCGCCTGGAGAATCCCAGGGACAGAGGAGCCTAGTGGGCTGCTGTCTATGGGGTCGCACAGAGTCGGACACAACTGAAGCGACTTAGTAGCAGCAGCAGCAGCAGCAGCAGAGCTGCATACAGGGAAGCTCACACTGGCAGCACCTTGGCCCAAGGCTGCAGTAGCAAGCCCAGAGCGGGGACTCCGTTAAATGCCGGCCAGCCACGCATCCTGTGTCTCTTTTTGCATCATTGGGTGCACTGCCTGTGTGAACACTGATGCACGTGGCCAGCACCTTGATCAAAACCCACCTGTTTTCCATCTGCTCGTTTTCACCTTCAAGGGTCCAGCTAGACTCCTGTAGGTCCCTACAAAGTTATTCAGGCACGGAAATTGAAAAAAAAAAAAATCCTGAAGGTTGGTTTTTTGTGGTTGCAGCTGATTAAAACCACATTTGACAGAGTGTAAGGAGGAAAATGCCCTGGTATTTGAAGGCAGTGTGTCAGAGGAGGTGAACAATTAGGTGCCTTCATCTGTGCTATGATATCCTGTGCTGATCCAGGAATTGGCCTGCTGGAATTCTTCTTGAGTCTGGGAATATACAGAAAGATCCTCGAGTCCTGGGACATCTCCCTTCAAAGCTCCTCGGATGGTACAGTTAAGCTGCCTGGCCCGTGAGCCCATGGCTTTCCTCTACAATCCTGTGATTGTGGCAATGTTTCACATCCTGCTTTGCCTCCATTAGGGGAAGAAATACAGTAAATCACCCTCTGGATGAAGAAGAGCTGGTATGATTTATCTATCAAAAAAAGAAAGGTTAAAGGAACTGTGTAGTGCAAAGTTGGATAAAGAATTAAGAAAAACAACAGGAAGGTTTGCAGGTTTGGGGAGCCGCTCTTGGGAGATGTTAGAGGAAGGTGGTGCAGATGATTGGAGACAGAATTCAGAGGAAAAAAGAGACACGAATAGGTGTTGCCTCTCTCCAGATGAGAATTTGTGTGTACACTGATGCACTTAGTGTTCACAGTAATATTGGGAGGTGAGTATTATTTGCTGCCTTAGTGAATCCAACTGCCAAAGCAAGAGGCACAGGGAACACAGGTGTGATCCCTGTGTCAGGAAGAACCTCTGAAGTAGGAAAGTGGCAACCCATCCCAGTATTCTTGCCTGGAATGTTCCGGGACAGAGGCGCCTGGTGGGCTGCAGTCCATGCAGCCACAAAGAGCTGGACACAACTGAGCAATGGAGCACACACAGAGAGGACACTGACACTCAGAGCAGTTGAATTACTAACACAAAAGCAAGCAACACTTAGAACTGGACGTGGAGCAACAGACTGGCTCCAGATAGGAGAAGCAGCACATCAAGGCTGTATATTGTCACCCTGCTTATTTAACTTCTGTGCAGAGTACATCATGAGAAACGCTGGGCTGGAGAAAGCACAAGCTGGAATCAAGATTGCCGGGAGAAATATCAATAACCTCAGATATGCAGATGACACCACCCTTATGGCAGAAAGTGAAGAACTAAAGAGCCTCTTGATGAAAGTGAAAGAGGAGAGTGAAAAAGTTGGCTTCAAGCTCAACATTCAGAAAACGAAGATCATGGCATCCGGTCCCATCACTTCATGCCAAATAGATAGGGAAACGGTGGAAACACTGGCTGACTTTATTTTGGGGGGCTCCAAAATCACTGCAAATGGTGATTGCAGCCATGAAATTAAAAGACGCTTACTCCTTGGAAGGAAAGTTATGACCAACTTAAACAGTATATTATAAAGCAGAGATATTACTTTGTCAACAAAGGTCCATCTAGTCAAGGCTATGGTTTTTCCAGTAGTCATGTATGGATATGAGAGTTGGACTGTAAAGAAAGCTGAGTGCAGAAGAATTGATGCTTTTGAACTGTGGTGTTAGAGAAGACTCTTGAGAGTCCCTTGGACTGCAAGGAGATCCAACCAGCCCACCCTAAAGGAGATCAGTCCTGGGTGTTCATTGGTAGGACTGATGTTGAAGCTGAAACTCCAATACTTTGGCCACTTGATGCAAAGAGCTGACTCACTTGAAAAGACCCTGATGCTGAGAAAGATTGAGGGCAGGAGGAGAAGGGGATGACAGAGGATGAGATGGTTGGATGGCGTCATATCGACTCAATGGACATGAGTTTGTGTAAACTGCGGGAGTTGGTGATGGACAGGGAGGCGTGGTGTGTTGCAGTTCATGGGGTCGCAAAGAGTCTGACATGACTGAATGACTGAACTGAACTGAACACAGTTAGTAAACTATGCGGGTGAGTTTTTTTTTTTTTTTAACTCAAGTCTGTTAGACTACCAACCCCTTGTTCATGAATTTACTACATAAGAAGGGAATCTGTATTTTTTTATAGAAGTATAGTGGATTTGTAATACTATGTTAGTTTCAAGTATACAACCAAGTGATTTAGCTAAATGCATATGTATAAATCTATATTAGCTTTTCAGTTATTTTCCTTTATAGTTTATTATAAGATGTTGAATATAGTTTCTTATGTTATACACTAAAACCTTATTGTTTATTTTATATATAGTAGTATATTTGTTAATCTGCTGCTCCCAATTTATCCCTCCCCCACCTTCCCCTTTGGTAACTGTAAGTTTATTTTCTATGTATGTGAGTCTGTTTCTGGTTTGTAATTTCATTTGTACTAATTTTTAGATATCACATATAAGTAACATCATACAATATTTGTCTTTTTCTGACTTAGGAGTTGGTGATGGACAGGGAGGCCTGGCGTGCTGCAGTTCATCGGGTCACAAAGAGTGGGACACGACTGAGCGACTGAATTGAACTGAACCTCACTCAATATGATAATACTAAGTGATAATCTCTAGGTCCATCCATGAGCCAAACAGCACTATTTCATTCCTTCCTATGGCGAGTATTATTCCATTGTGTACATGGACCACTTGTTATTTATCTGTTGATGGTGCTCAGGTTGCTTCCATGTCTTGAGTATTATAAATAGTGGCACTATGAGTATCGGGTTGCGGGCACCATTTAGAATTAGAACTTTCATCTTTTCTGGATTTATGCCCAGGAGTAGGATTGTTGGGTCATAGGGTAAGTCTGTTTTTAGCTTTTTAAGGAATCTTCATACAGTTTTCCATACTTGCTGTACCAGTTTACTTTCCCACTGGCGGTGCAGGGGAGTTCTCTTTTTTTCATTCTCTCTCCAGTATTTATTACATGAATGCTTTTTGATGGTGGCCATTCTGACCAGTGTGAAGTGACGCTTCACTGTAGTTTTTATTTTCATTTCTCTAATAATTAGTGACATTGAGCATCTTTTCATGTGCCTGTTGACCATCTATCTGTCTTCTCTGGAGAAATGTCTATTTATGTTTTCTACTTTTTGATTAGGTTGTTTGGCTTTTTCATTTCTGAGTTTTATGAGCCGCTTGTGTATTTTGGAAATTAAACCTTTATCAGTCACATCATTTGCAAATATTTTCTCCTACTCTGCAGGTTGTCTTTTCATTTTTTTTATGATTGCCTTTGCTGTGAAGGACTTCCCTGATAGCTCAGTTGGTAAAAAAAAATCCATGTGCAATGCAGGAGATCCCAGTTTGATTCCTGGGTTGGGAATATTCACTGGAGAAGAGATAGGCTACCCACTCCAGTATTCTTGGGCTTTCCTTGTGGCTCAGCTGGTAAAGAATCCGCCTGCAATGTGGGAGACCTGGGTTCAATCCCTGGGTTGTGAAGATTCACTGGAGAAGGGAAAGACTACCCACTCTAGTACCTTGGCCTATACAGTCCATGGTGTCGCAAAGAGTTGGATGCAACTGAGAAACTTTCACTCACTTGATGTGAAAAACCTTTTAAGTTTAATTAGATCCCATTTGCTAATTATTGTTTCCATTTCCATTACTCTAGAAGATGGATCCAAAAAAGTATCCTGCAATTTATGTCAGCGTCCTGCTTATGTTCTCTTCTAGGAATTTCATAATGTCACGTGTCGAATTTAAGTAGCATAGTCATTTTGAGTTTATTTTTGAATATGATGTAATGGAATATTCTAACTTTATGGATTCACATGCCCCTGCCCAGATTTCCCAGTACCACTTTCTGAAGAGACTGTCTTTTCTCCATTGTATATTCTTACCTCCTTTGTCAAAGATCAATTGACTGTAGGTATGTGGGTTTATTTCTGGGCTCTCTTTTCTATTCCATTGATCCATATGCCTGTTTTGTGCAATACCATGCTATTTTGTTTACCGTAGCTTTGTAATATTTTCTGAAATCTGGAAGGGTTATGTCTCCTGCTTTGCTCTTTTTCCTCAGGATTATTTTGGCAGTTCTGGGTCTGTTGTGGTCCTATGCAAATTTTTGAAGAATTTGTTTTGTGAATAATATCATGAGTATTTTGATAGGAATTGCTTTGAATTTGTAGATTGCTTTGGGTAGTATGGCCACTTTAAGTACACTCGTTCAATCTAAGAGCATTGCCTATCTTTCTATTTCCTGTGTCATCTTTGATTTTCTTTATCAATGTTTTATGCAATGTTCTCCGTGTATAAGTTTTCACTTCCTTGGTTAGGTTTATCATTAGATGGGCTTTATGCAATTTTAAGCAGGGTTGCTTTTTAAAATTTCTCTTTCTGATATTTCATGGTAAGTGTAAAGAAAGAGATTTCTGTGTATTAACCTTATATCCTAACACCTTGCTGAATTCATTGATCAGTTCTAATGGTTTTGTATGCAATCTTTGGGCTTTTCATTATAAAGTATCACATCATCGACATATAATGGCAATTTTACCTCTTCCCTTCTGATTTGGATAACTTGTATCTCTTTTTCTTGTCTGATTGCTAGGACTGCCAATGCCACACTGAACACAGGGGTCTTGTTCCAGACTTTAGCAGGAAGGCTTTCATTTCTTTATCATTTCATATTATGTTGACTGTGAAGTTGTCATAAATGGCTTTTATTACATTGTGATATGTTCCCTCTATACCCAGTTTGGCAAGAGTTTTTATCAACAGATACTGAGTTTCACTATGCTTTCCTGCGTCTATTGAGATAATCCATGTGGGTTTTGTCTTTTCTTTTGTTGATATGGTGTATCACATTGATTGATTTGCAAGTATTGAACCATCCTTGTGACCCTGGAATGACTCTAACCTGATTATGGTGTAGGATCCTCTATGTATTGTTGGATTTGTTTTGCTAATATTATTTGCTAAGTATCATGAGCCTCTTTTATGAAGGGTAAATTGACACTCAGAGATTAAATTATTAGTTTGCAAAATAATGCAACTAGTAAATGGGGCAAGGGAGTTTTGTTAGACTCTGAGCCTCTTGTATTTGAACTTACCACATAAGCAGAGAATCTGTATTTTTGAGGTTGGCTGATCAGATGCAGACCTGATAATTTGATCAAGTCTAACTTTAATACTTTAATACAATTCTACATGTGAAACCAGGATTTTAGTCTTTGCTGTATGGTTCAGTGAAATAAAATAAAACATATCATTGAGGAATCAAGTCAATAGGGAAATCAAATCATCTTTCTCAAAGGTTCCAACCCCAAACAATGAAAAACTGTCTTAAAATGGTCATCTCATCTTTCGGAAGAGGAAGTGTGATATAGGGGTTCACAAGGTCATACTGGCCTGAGTTTGAATTATTTATCTTCCCGTTTTCAAGCTGGATGATCTCAATCATGTTCAATCATGTTGTATATATATTTCTCTCTCTCAGCTTAATTATCTCATCTGTAGAATGGAGATGGCCTTTCCTACCTCACAAGTTGGTCGCCAGAATTAAATGGGGGCAGTTTTGTTTAAAAAAAAAAAAAAAGAATGAAAGAAACAGCTAATATAGAGCCCGGCAAACAGCAGGTACTCAGTATATGCCTGGTGGCTTTAAATTGTCAATAGGATGAAATGGTGATGATGCTTTTGCTATGAGTGTTATCACTGTTTCCACGGCTACTGTTATTGTTGCTGCTCTAACGTCTTCCTGCCTCTAAGAAAGAAATTCCCTTGATTACCCCTGATGGAAATTGAGTGTCTAGCTCTGTCTTTGATTCTCCCCTCCCCCATACTCCTTTGGCTTTCTTCCACGGAAACAGAAGGAGACTGTCAGGGAAGAAACGCACACACAGGCACACCAATGCTCGACAGCCAGGATGGCGGATTGCATCTGCCAAAAATCCACAACTTTATGCCAGGGGCAAACATATGACTTTATTTTCCCCCGCTAGGAGGGACTTGTGCTGTCACAGCAAAAATTGATCTTCTGTTTGTGGGAAATTATGCAGAGTTCCCTCTTGTCTGTGCTGGGGAAAATTCAAGTCCAAATCCTCGCTCACAGATTCTGGCAAGTGGCTCTCACTTTATATCTGTTGATTTTTTTTCCCCACAAATATTTACTGAGCACCTATTATGTGCCAGGCACAGGGCTAGTCATGAGGAATATAATGCTGAGCAAAAGTATGCTTAACCCCCTGCCTTTATGAAGTTTTAGTCCAGGGTGTGGAGAGAAGGGGAAGATAAATAGGAATTAAATACTCATAAAAAGGTGATGGCAGCTAAGATGAGAAAGATAAGTAAGACTTGAATAGGTGAAGAGAGAGGAAAATGTGTTCCTAGTCACAGTAAAGTTATCTATTATTCCCCCAGTTATATGCAATATTATAAACCTTAGGGCATAGCAGATCGATGGACTGAGGAGAAGTGTGTATGTGATCTGAGTGTGAAGGGGTCTGGGACTTCGATGTCTGACATGGGGTCCAATCCCAACATTGCTGCTTATGGGTTAACTGAAAAATTCTGAACTTTAGGTTCTAATCTGTTAAATGGGAATAATATTTTTAAGGCCTAAGATAAATAATGCATAGAAGTCTGTTCTCTGTCTTCACAACTTTCCTCACCTCTGCTCTCTGGTTAACTCCTACATACATGTAAGGCTTCATCTTAAACCTTTTTTTCTCAGGAACATCTTCTTTGACCCTCCTAGACTAGGCTAGATCCCTCAATTATATAGCACATACACAGCACCATGGACTTGCACTTGCTACACTGATCATGAAATATATTTTCATGTATGTAACTGTCTTCCCCACTTAACTTTTTGATTGCAGGGGCCACGCATCATCCCCAGGTCTAGGCATATGGCTGAGTCATAGTACATGTTTGGAATAAAGCTGAGTAGTTGAATGTGCTAAGGAGTACACTGGCTCAGACGGTAAAGCGTCTGCCTGCAATGCGGGGGACCGGGGTTCGATTCCTGGGTTGGGAAGATCCCCTGGAGAAGGAAATGGCAATCCACTCCAGCACTCTTGCCTGGAAAATCCCATGGATGGAGGGGCCTGATAGGCTGCAGTCCATGGGGTCGCAAAGAGTCGGACATGACTGAGCAACTTCACTTTACTTCACTTCAAGGAGTACATGCCTGGCAGAGAGTAGGGCTTTAGTAAATGGAGTTCGTAATGGTTATATTGGTGGTACAGAATACTTCTGCGTAATGAAAATTACTGACAATAATAATAAAAGTTAACCATGACTTAGGTTTATGACGATGGTGCCCCTGTTATGTTACAGCTCAAGAGTTTCTGCCTTCACCACCTTCTCGGAGACAAACATCATCTGAACTTCTATCACTTCTACTTTCTTATCCTATCTATCCTTACTTCCCAACTATATTGTACTTAGTATATGCTGAAGTCCCTGAATAAATACAGAATCATCCTATTTATTCTAATGAAAAAGTCCCTGGCTCAGTAAACTTGTGATCCCAAAGCACCACTGATTATAAATTCCTCTAGCCTTGCACTGGATCAGCACTTGCAGCTTCCAAAATACTCATGCTAATCTCTTAACTTAATCCTCCTTATACCCGTTTTGTTGATAAGAGAACTGAGGCTCATTGATGAAAGTGGAGTCCCCATATCCAAGTCTCACTGCAAAAGATTTAAATTAGAAATCTCAAAATAAATGCTCTCCAGGTAGCTGAAAGGAATATAAGCTGGGGGAGGGGCTGGGGGTGGGGAGGACCCACACAGAAAGAGGAGCAGTTCCCATCAATTGTTGGCAGGCAATGTTGCCAGATATTCCATTAAAAAAAAAAAAAACAAAGAGAAATCTGGATTTTTATATGAACCTCACCACTTTTCAATGCTGGCATCTGAACCAAATTCTTTTAAAACACATTGCAGTCCAAATAAAACAGCCACGGGTCAGATTCAGCCCATGGACCACCAATTTACAAGCTATAATTTAAACTTTAGAATCTTCCAAAATAGTTTGGGTTGCCCTTCCCAGAGGGTTGAGTCTCAGAGCTGGGCAGCCCTTGGACCCAGTAGATCTGACTGGTTGGCTCCCAGGTTAGTCCACTGGCTAGGAAAATTAGGATAGAACATAGTGGGCAATTTAATGTCCTGACTTGGCAAAAGTGGAAACATGTTATACTCTGCTCTTGATTTTCCTAAAGTGTACTGGTTTGTGAAATCCAGAAATCTGGAAACAAGTGGCTTAGCACAACCCCCACTTTTTATGGAAGAGAAGACGAAGATTCATGGACGTTAATGATATGAGCCCAAACATCAGGTTCAGGAGGACTCTACTCCTATGCAAGACATCTCACTTTGCACAGCTCCCCAAGTGTTATGGACTCTGTGCCAACAAAACCGTCACCTTCTTATGGTCAAGAGTCCCATCCTCCTTACCACATGTTAGTTATCACAAGGGATGTGCATACAGTAGGTGCTTTTTCAGTACTCGTGGCTCAGATGTCTGCCCCATCTTCTCCTGTGAATTTCTGCTTAAATGTTCACTGTTTTACTGAAAACCCACATCTTCTATAATACAAAAAACCTTCTCAAATCCTGTTGGTTAAAGTATTTTCCTTTCCCTGTGTGCCTATGAAATACGACTGCCTCTCTATCATAATCCTCACTTGTGCTAGAGTTACTTTTGATTTATCCATTTCTGCAGAAAGATTGTGAGCCAGTGGTGGGCAGAGCCCATGTCTTATTCAACTCCACATCCCTCCCACAAAGAAGAGCTCAGGATCTTGTTCATAGAAGGTATTTAACAAGTATCTATTGAAGTGCCTTCCTTTTAATGTCTGAGTGTAGTGCTGGCACATAGCGGGTGCTTAATAAATGTCTTTTGATTGCTGTTCCCTTTTAAAAGTTAACCCAGTGCCCGGAATGTAGTAGGCACTAAAAAAAAAAAAAAATTTTTTTTTTTTAATGAATGAATGGAAAAACGCCCTGTTAAGTTAAATACAGAGACTTTTCTTGAGAAAGTCCAGGGAATTTTCAGAAAATACCACCTGAGTCCAAATACCCCTATTGAGAGGTTTAAGGGGAGTTTGGTGCTGAACTGTCTCAATAGTTGTTGGAGGCAGGGCATGGCCTAGAGCAAATTTCCTGTGATAGAAACTGAAGAAGGTATTTGCTTGTGGGGCTGTGCAAGTCCATGTGATGTCCTTGTGATGGTGGAGTGCGTGCCTGATTTGTCTTGGACTCCCTGCTCCAGCCTGTCTGAGGGGTGTTATTGGCTCCACTATTAGTACTCAGACTACTGTGACAAAGTGGATGATTTAAGCAATAGGAATGTGTCTTCTAATAGTTCTGCAGGCTTGACGTCCCAGACCACAGGGTCAGCAGGTCTGGGGTCTCCCGAGGCCTCTCTCCTGGGCTTGCAGGCAGTTGCCTTCTTGCTGGGTCTTCACACGTTGCTCCTCGGTCTGTGCCCTAATCTCCTTTGCTTACAAGAACATGGGTTATATTGAATAAAGCCCACCCATATGACCTCATTTTACCTTAATTACCTCTTTACAGGTCCTATCCCAAATACAGTCACATGCTACAAACTAAGGGATTAGGACTTAAATGTATGAATTTGGAGGGGGACATAATTCAGCCAATAACAGCCCCCCCACCAGACACCACAGCTAACAACTGGTTTGACTTCTTTGAGTTGTTTTTTTTTTTTACCTTAGGAAATTGAAAATGGTACCAAAGCCATCAATAATGTCCATTAAAAGGTTATGTGGATTTTTATATAACTTAACAGTTCTTGCTCCTGTGAGAGATAACAAAACCCCTTCTTTCTGCCATCCATCTCTGTGCCTTGCCAGCACCTTCTCAGACATCTGTCCTCCACCTATAGTGTCAGGCAAAGAAAATTTACTATGTGCTAGACGTCTCTGTGTATGATATATGAGTTTTTGTGATGTGAACAGGCAGGGAAAGAAGAAAAAGGCCCAGAATCATTTATGTTGCCCATAAAGCACAGTTACAGACAGCACCTAAGTTTAAGTGCCCATAAATTCTTATAAAAAATGATTTAAATTATAACCACTCCAGAAATAACTTTCACTGAGGGATGACAAAATGTTTAATTCACCAGTGGAAGTTGTCTGTGGATCCTGGCAGGTTGAAAGGGACAGAACTATTTGCTTGGATCAACTTTAACTAGGGTAGCTGCTAACTATGCTAAAAATATTTAGGTACACAGACAGAACTGGGAACACTTTGAAGTTAAAGATTTATATAGTTCTATGTAGCTCAGAATATTTCAGAAATATGCTTCCTTAGGACAGGCATTATCACTTGAGTTGTTCAAGTAGCTCTTGGAATCTCCCCCTGTCTTTCTCTTGGAAGCACTGGAATCTGTGCCTCAGCTCCTGTGGACCTGCCACTTTGAGGCAGAAGGATAGATTAGGAGGGCCATAGGGGCAAAAGAAGGGCAAAAAGAGAAAGATATTATTTGGGTAAAGAAGGTTTCTTCATAATGAAGCTGACCAGGACCTGTCAAACCATCCACCTTCAGAGTTAAGCCTCATGATGTGGACATCATGAAGACGTGCTTTCTGAATGACCAAACCACGCAGCCCCCCTGAATCACAGCTTTACTGTACTGTTTTTTAAATCTTGGAATCTCTGTGTCACATTCTGAGCAATATTCCTAAATTTATTTTCTGTTCCATCAATTTAGTTTTCAGTTGTGTCTAAACTGCTGTTTGAAACTCTCTGGCTTTATACAGTTCGGATTCTCAGTTTAGTTTTCAGACTCTAAGCTCTTTTTTGAAAAATCATTTTGCTTATATAGTGAGATGTGTGTGTGTGTGTGTACTGTGTTGGCAAAAAGTTCATTCCAGTTTTTCCATAAGATGCTATGGAAAAATCCAAATGAACTATTGGCCAATCCAATATAATTCAGGTTGTTGTATTAACAGTATCTCACATACCTGGAGTTGCTCCTCTTGCATCTGCTGTCCTTTGTGCTGGGCTATTTCTAGACATACTTGTTGATATTCATCTTTTAAAATCTCATCCTTTGTGGGGGCTTTGTTTGTGTATCCAGGGGGAGAATTCTAATGGTGGTGCTCAGGGCCTAGAGTTCAAGCCTAGCCCTGCTCAAGATTTCCAGCAACAATTTAAAGAAAGTTATCAGGTTTCTAAAATGGAGATTGGATTAGAAGAATAGTTAGCACACTGGACTAGAGTCAGTGTCCCAAGGAGATCCATTGGGTAAAGTTCAGCAAAATATAGGAAGACAACACAGATCCCACATTCTGCCTACAAAAAGCTGTCTGCAGTTTACTGAACTTATCAAATGCTTTTCTCCCTTTGAAATCTGTCACATACTTTTCTGCCCAAACTTCACCTTTCCCTGGCTAACTGTCTGCTACTAATCCTTCAAGTCTAACTCTTAGCCTTTGTCCTTCCATTCTAAATCTCAATCTCTTCCATCATAACTAAACCGTGGGATTTCCCAAGACTGCAATAAAAGCCCTTTCCTTCTACCAGAGTACAATAGTGTCCTATGCTTTCCTCCATTACGGTTCATCCTTGCTCTCTCTCCCATCATTCAGTAATTTCACCATTCACTAAAAATCTTAAGGGTAACAATTATATTTTAAGATAATGATTAAAAAATAGCTGTTCTATTGAGCACTTACCACCTGCCAGAAAGCTAAAATAAGCTTTTCACATATATTTTTATCTTTTACTCTTTACCACAAAGTTATAAATTTAGGCATTTTTATCTCCACATTAAAGATGATGAAAAGGAAGCTCAGAGAGGTCAGGAAACTTTAAGATGATTCAACACCTGAATGGCAGGTACAGGATCCAAATTAAGATCTGTCTCCCCAGGCTTGTATCCTTAACAATGTTCTGTATTACTTTCCCATATCTGTATCCCCATAATCTATAAAGTAGGTATAAAATGCATATTTAGTGAATAAATCCATGTGATTTCCTGGATACTGAAATAACAGAACTTTCCAAAGGAGAAGGGGAAATGCAATGTTCTGGTGATATATTCTGCATACGAAACTTCCCCCCAACCTCAAAAATTAGCTCGTCTATATATCTCATGATAGTGTGGCTTAGAAATTCTGTGCTAACCAGTCTGGCTGAGCAATGCTCCCACTCCATGGGGCATCGCCCAGGGTCACTGGTGGTACTCAGCTGATGGCTCTTCTGGGCTGGAGGACAAATTGATGGAAGAATCTGGAAGGCTGGGCTTAGCTAGGTCCCTGTCTCTCTTCACGAAGTTTCAAGGCATCTCTATGTGGTCTCTCCAATAAAGCAGTTAAATGTCTTACAAGGCAGCTCAAGGCTCTAGGGGACCACGGTGGAATCTGCCAGATCTCTCAGGGCAAGGCTGAGAACTGGCACAGCACGACTTCCCCCACATTCCACTGGTCAGAGCAGTCACAGGCCAGCTCAGATTCCACAAAAAGTGGAAACAGACACCACATCTCAGGGAGGAGTGACAAAGAATTGGTGGCCATCTTTATTTCATTACATACAGTGAATTTAATGACAAAAATAGTACAGTAAAAAAAAAAAAAAAAAAAACTTTGACTTAAGGGTACGTAGTGTTCACCTCTGGGCTGGAGCAGGTCCCTTAGTATCCTCTCCCATAGCACCCTTTGTTCTTGACTGCAAGGTTGTGGGATCTTAGTTCCCTGGGACTCTCCAATGAAAGCAATGAGTCCTAAACAGTGACATGCAAGTCGCTCAGTGGTCTCCAACTTTGCAACCTCGCGGACTATACAGTCCATGGAACTCTCCAGGCCAGAACACTGGAGTGGGTAGCCTTTCCCTTCTCCAGGAGAGCTTCCCAACCCAGGGATCAAACCCAGGTCTTCTGCATTACAGGCAGATTCTCTACCAGCTGAGCCACAAGGGAAGCCCAGTGGGCTGCCAGGGAATTCCCCACCCTAATCTTTTCTTTACACTGTCCTCATCTCAGAGTAATATACATAGATTTTAATCAAAATTGCTTGGCTGAGGTCTGGGTCCTGATCTAGACTGTTCGTTCCTGGGAACAGGTTTGTTCTGCAGAGGGCTGTCACGCAGCCATCAAGAGACACATGGTGAGCACTCAAGAAATACATGTCAGATGGATGGGTAGGTGGGAAGAAGGCTGTGGACATGGTTCTTATACGCCCTGGAGGAGGTGATTAGACCTCAATTCTTCTTTTATCAAGAATGATCTTTGAGATTCCTTCTTACCCTATTTTCCTGTAATTCATCAGCTGAGGCATATAAGATGACTGCAAGGAAAGCAGGGGCCAATAAAAGGATAAGGCTGCCAAGAAAGCTCGGGAGATCTCAGACTCTTATGAATGAAAATTCTGAATCCAAAACAGAGTCTACTGTACAGTGTTCTGGCCTCTAACTGGAAACCACCTCTGCTTCTGGGCATAGTGCTTTCAGAAAGATTTAACAAATTGAAAACTCCCCAGAGGTCACTCTACTGGTGAGCAAAGGGCCTAGATGTCCTAGAGAAGTTGAAGAAACAGGAACACTTTTTTTCCCAGAGAAGAAGAGACTTCAGGCTCATCATAAAGCTATTTAAACATTCGAGTTATATCTTTAAGGCGGAAGAAGTAGACTTGAACTCCTGTGTACCCAGAAGGCAGAACTAGGACCAGTGAATGAAAATTATATGAAAAGAAATTTCAGTTCAGCTGAAATACATTTCTAACCCTAAAGCTACCTGATACATGCCATAAAGTTTGCCCTAAAGTGTAGGGGCTTTCCCGACGGTGCTAGTGGTGAAGAACCCACCTACCAACACAGAAAACTTAAGAAATGCAGGTGTGATCCCTGGGTTGGGAAGATTCCCTGAAGAAGCATGTGGCAACCCACTCCGGTATTCTTGCCTGGGAGAAATGCATGGACAGAGGAGTTTGGTGGGTACAGTCCATAGGGTCACAAAGAGTCAGACAGGACTGAAGTTGACTTAGCACATGGCAGTTGCCTGATAGATGGCATCCAGTTTGCTATAAAGTGTGATGGCACCCACTCCAGTACTCTTGCCTGGAAAATCCCATGGACGGAGGAGCCTGGTGGGCTGCAGTCCACGGGTTCTCTAAGAGTCGGACACAACTGAGCGACTTCACTTTCACTTTTCACTTTCATGCATTGGAGTAGGAAATGGCAACCCATCCCAGTGTTCTTGCCTGGAGAATCCCAGGGACGGGGGAGCCTGGTGGGCTGCCGTCTATGGGGTCGAACAGAGTCGGACACGACTGAAGCGACTTAGCAGCAGCAGCAGCAGTGAGTTTTCTAGTGCCAGAAGTATTCAAGAAAAGATTCTCAATGCCTAAATATACATCTCAAAAAGAGAGTCAAAGCACAGCTAATGACTGGACCCAATGACCTTAACTGCCAAAGAATGCTGGGAGGGTATGGGTGGACTTGGGTCCAGAGGACCAGGGTTCAGATGTCAGCTGTTATCTCTTTGATGTGATGTCAGACATGTGACTGTCTCTTCCAGGAAAGGCTAGTGAGAATTAAATAGGATAATACACCTAAGTACCTAGCATGTCAAATGAGGCGCAGAACACTTCTAACAAATGGCAGTATTTTTTATTATTTCTATACTATTACTTCATGGGGGGAAGAAGACAATGCATATTTTGTGAACATCTGCCTTTAAAAAAAACATACATATATGATACTCTTTATACAGGCATATTTTCTTTCTCATGACCCTATGATGTAATTAGTTGCTAAAACTTCTCTCCTACAAATGAGGAGCCCATTCACCCAAAGTCACATTTCCAAGTGGAGTTCAAATCCAGATCTTCTTACCCCAGAGCTTCATCTTTTAAAATTTATCTCATGTAGCCTTTCCGCAAGTATGCACTCTTATCCTAATGATGTTGTTTTTGTTAAGTATTATGTGAAAAGGGGCTTCCCAGGTGACTCCGTAGTAAAGAATTCATCTGCCAATGCAGGAGACCCATGTTCTGTCCCTGGAAGAGAAAACAGCAAGCCACTCCAGTACTCTTGCCAGGATAATCCTATGGACAGAAAAGCCTGGCAGGTTATAGTCCATGGAGTTGCAAAGAGTAAGACATGACTGAGTAAGCATGCATGTGCATTATGCAAAAAAAAAAAAAAAATTGCATTTTTTTCCTCCACTAAGCCAAAACTTTTGGAGGCTAGGAATTATACTCATGTACTGTTTATACTGTATATTTCTAGCTCAATTCTTGGCACATAAAGGATCTCAGTTTTTCTCATGCACTGTAATTTTGCTGCAAATTTATTTCTGCAGAAGATTATTTCTTATAGTATTTATTTGGGGCTGTTGGAAGCTCAGCACTGAATGCATACAGTCCATGGCCATTAATATTTGAATATTTCTTTTGGATGATCTGACCAGGCAAATGGACCTCCCTGCAAGTTCTTCTGCCTGTGCTTCCAACTCAAGACTTTTGAAATTGCAGGTGATTTAAGGGCCACATGCGTGTCTGTTGATACTTCTGTGGCATTTCATAAGTTATTTAGTAGCTCAAAAACCTCTGTTATTTTATTTGCAAATGATGTATAATAAGCCCTCTCTTGCAACAATTTTGCAGACTTTATATGAGGTAATATAGCAGAAGCAAAACTATGTGTTCAGAAAAATGTTTCATTTTCTGTCTGGAAACATAGTAGCCTCCCCAGCCCCATTATAGCTAAGTGAGGGTGGTTAGTGCTGAAATGTAGGCCAAAGAATGGAGCAGTTGTGATACAGGCCATATCCAGATATAGAGCTTAGAACCTTCTAGTCATGTGTGGCAGGCTGGAGGTAAAGAAAAATCTCATGGGAAACTGAGGTCCTGGAGGAGAGCTGAGATGAAAGGTACCATCAAAGACAGGAATGCTGCTCCAGCCACATTGGAACTGTGATACAAACAGTATGAAAGTGCTTTCCTAGGGATTATTTGTTATGTTACAGCAACTAGTACCACTTGCCCTGACTTATACAACTAATAAATGCACCAAGCATGGACTTTACACGTAATAGCACTCCCTAATAAGCATCAGTTGTTTGCATCTCATTTTCCTTCCCATTTATTTAGCAGTATGCCAAGTAAGGCGTACTTCCCTGACGGCTCAGCCAGTAAAGAATCCACCTGCAGTGCAGGAGCCACAGGAGACTTGGGTTCAATCCCTGGGTCAGGAAGATCCCCCAGGAGAAGGAACTGGCAACCCACTCCAGTATTCTTGCCTGGGAAACCCAATGGACAGAGGATCCTGGTGGGCTAGAGTCCACAGGGTTGCAAAGAGTCAGACATGGCTGAGCACACGAGCAGAAGGACATTTTCAAATATTAATTTCATTATGATTTATAAAGCGTCTCATCTATGTACAAAAATATGCATTTATTTTGAATTTTGCAACTCTCTACAACTGGCAGGTAATTACTGCCTTATTTTACTGTTAATGATTCCAAAAAAGTAGGAATATTCTTCTCATGAGAATTGTCTGAGAGCCTCATTGCTGAGAAAGTACTTCATTTAAAGTCCTCATTCTTGCTAATGCACATTGCTAATACTATTTAAACATTTCAGATGAGGACACTGATACTCAGAGCAGGACCCATATTTGCACAGCATAGTTAGTGATAAAGTTAGAAGTTTAACCTGAGCCAGTGTGTCTTCAGAATCTATGCCCTTTGAACATTCAGACAGTCTAGCTAATCCAAGGTCTACAACAAGCCTACCAGCAGAGCTTATAAGAGACTACAGAAGTGTTGACTCCTAACCCATCTCCTCTTTCACAACCCCATGCTGTCTTCCTGTGCAAAGAATCTACCCAGTCATAAGTAGTTGCCATTGTTGTTCAGTTGCTAAGTTGTGTCCGACTCTTTGTGACCTCATGGAGTGCAGCACACCAGGCTTCCTGTCCTTCACTATCTCCTAGAGTTTGCTCAGACTCATGCCCACTGAGTCAGTGATACCATCCAGCTATCTCATCCTCTGTCATCCCCATCTCTTGCCCTCAGTCTTTCCCAGCATCAAGGTCTTTCCCAATGGGTCAGTGCTTCAGCTTCAGCATCAGTCCTTCCAATGAATATACAGGGTTGATTTCCTTTAGGATTGACTGGTTTGATCTCCTTGCTGTCCAAGGGATTCTCAAGAGTCTTCTCCAGGACCACAATTTGAAAGCATCCATTCTTCGGCTCTCAACCGTCTTCATGGTCCAACTTTCACATCTGTACATGACTGATGGAAAAGCCATAGCTCTGTGGTTACCATAGCCATCTGAAAGATAGGAATCTTTTCCAGCTGCATCTCTTCTCAGTGAAAACATTCGTAGCAGTGGTTGAGTGAATCACTCAGATTTCAAATATTTAGAATTAACTGTGATGACTCCTTTATAAAATCAAATCAACCAAAAGAAATATGCTTTTTACATTCCAATAAATAAATATATCTTCCACAAAGAAAAATATGGGTGCCATTTGCCATTGAGTAATATGGCAACAGATGGAACTCAGCGTGAGACATAGAAATCCATGGGTGTTTCCTGGTGGAGATGTTGTTTGCCAAAAAAAAAAAAAAAAACTGAATTGTGAGACTGTTTTATAGCAATAAAAATAAACAACGTTATTCAAACATAATTAATCTTCCCCAAAATATTCTTCCTTCCTTGGTGTTTTTGTTCTCACCAGTGTTTGGGGAATCTCTACCTAGGTTTGAGTCACCAAATACCTATTTTGATTTTTTTTTTTAACATTTTATGTTTAGAATCAGTTGTGTCATTACCCACTGAGAGCTTAGTCATCCTTTCATGGGGTCACATCAGCGCCTCCACCCATGCCCAGGTTTAGCATTTCAGTCTCAGTTACCTCTGCATCCTTCTGCCCACCTTTGACTGCAGCTCTTCCAGTTGCCAACTGATCCCTGTATATGCCCTGTATTATCCCATCTTTTATCTGTGTCAATCTTCTCTCCCTTCTGGTTTTCTCCCCTTCAGAGCTTCCTTAGAAAGTTTCTCCATCTTTCCACATCCCCCCTTCTTTCTAAAACAAAAATGAAAACTTTTATTTATTTGTGTGTGTGTGTGTTTTTTAATAACCTTTAACTTGCAGTACTGCTGTAGATGTTCATTTAACTTAAGTCTCCAATTCCGTTCGATGTTAACATAAGGAAAAAAAAATAAGGGTGTTTTTTAAGATTTGCTGAGAGAAAA
Organism: Ovis aries; assembly: GCF_016772045.2. Classification (NCBI taxonomy): domain Eukaryota; kingdom Metazoa; phylum Chordata; class Mammalia; order Artiodactyla; family Bovidae; genus Ovis; species Ovis aries. The sequence goes on along the minus strand of NC_056055.1, from coordinate 7,659,580 downwards.
ATGGCAAGAATGCAGGAAACCCACATGTTTGGTACACTTGAACTGTGCCTGGCATTATGCCATATACTTTACAGATCTTACCTTATTGAAGGCTCATGACGACCCTGGGAAGGAGACTAGCATGTTCCTATTTAACAATTAAGGAGCGCAAGGAGTTAAAGGAACTTCCCCAAAATTACCCAGCCATGAAATAAGTGGTAGTGTGTCAGATTTAGACACAAAGGAGTCTTGACCCAAATTCAAGGACACAATTATATTCAACTTTTTTTTTTTTTTACTCAGTAAACCAAGAACATAAAGATCAATAGCATCATTAAAGAAGAGAGAAACGTGCATCTTTAACTCTCTAAATCTCAGAAGGAACAACATTAGCTATCCTTAGTTTCATGGAGACTTGGATTCTAATCAGAATTCTAATTCTGACCCATCAGTCCTTGCTTGACAAGCCAAGCTTTCTTTTTTTGTCTCTCTCAATCTGAACCCCCAAAAATGCAAAGGTGGGCTAATTTGATGCCCCTATAGGAAACCTGACCAATTGCTCCTTCTGTCTATCACTTTGGAGTCAAAAAAGATTAAATCTCAAATAAATTCTCAATAATCAAGAAGGAAAAGGAGGGGGAGGGGGAGAAAGAGGAGGATGAGAAGGAAAATTGAAAACGACTGCTCATGTCCTACAAAACACTTTTTAATTCTATTTTTTGTTCCCTGAAATGCTTCACCTGTCAGGAGTGTGGCAGTATCCTCCTTTGGGAAGTAGGAATATTTCTGAAGAAAATAATATTTCATATATTGATTAGGTGTATTTGCTAAGGGGAGAACTCATCACCACTTACACTTTACCAGAGGGGTTGAGCTGAGGCTGAGCAGGCACTGGCATCTTGCAGGAAGGACAGAGGACAGGAAACAGGTTCTTCCGTGCCACGAGTGTGCAGCAAACAAAGTCCAGGCTATGAGACACTCCTCGAAGGCCATGGGTTTTCCCACGGATGAAATGGAAGGGAACTCAAGAGGTAGAAGGTGAACCTATAGATTAAAAGTCTCATCAGTCTTTAAAAAAAAAAATGAGTGAGCAGGGCTAAACTATAATCTCTAAGGATACACACTTGGGAGACAAAACTCTAAAGAAACAGAAGGAAGTTACTAGAAGGATGTCAAATTATTTTGTAGAAGAGAAAGTGAGGGCTGATCTGGTCAGAACACGAAGTAGGGGCTTCTGAAGCAGTAGGCAAAGTTGATGTTCTTGACCTGGGTAGCAGTCACAAAGGTGTTGACTTTATAATGATTAATTAAGCCATACATTTGTTCTCTGTGGTTTTCCTGTATCTGCATTAATAGTTTTCAATTCAAAGAGTAAAATACCTAATTAAGTAGTACCCTGAGGCTCTAACTAGAAAATTGAATATTCATCTTAACTAAGTATTGAATTCAATAATGGGGAGATTTCCTCAATCTATAGAACATTAACAGAAATAAACAAAGCAAGACAACATTTCCTCTCAAGAAATGAATGCATGCCTGGATTCAAAACATTCATTAGATCTTTGATTTTGGTTACCTTTTCACCCTTTTCCTCTCTCAGACACGTAGTTTCCTCATATTAAAATGATGGTAACTATATCATTTGCAAAGACTTTTTATCAGGATTAAATATGATTACATGTAAAAGTAAGTTTTAAAAATGCCTAAAGTAGTGCCCCCCCCCCATGCAGGAAAGCCTCAAATGGCACTTCTGTCTATTGAAGGTAGTTTTAAAATATTGATCTTTTGACTATAAGATGGTTCAGACAGGATGTAAGTTATACATTAGAGCTAGAGATCAGATTGAAATAGTTCAGCTCAGGAAGCAGGTGATGGTCAAGTGGGCTGGTACAGATGCACAGGACAAGCAATAGAAACCCCAAAGAGTTCTCATCAAATGAAAGACAGCCTCAGTATGAGAAAGCCTTGCCCAGTAAAAATGATACAGACCTTGTAGAATAAAACCTAGTTTCCTCTTCTGAAGTAGATGTTTGCATTTTTATCTGGGGGTGCAGAGGGTGAAGGGAGTGTTGAAAGTGCTGCAAGAGGCTGCTTAGCAAGGCATCGAGTTTGATGCTCCTAGAGTCCATGAGCTAGTCAACTCCTCATCAAGTCTGATGTCCCGAGTCTTTCAAACTCTGATAGAGATATATGTCACAGATACATCAGCTCTTATTCAGCTCAGTTCAGTTCAGTCACTCAGTCGTGTCCGACTCTTTGTGACCCCATGAAACCACAGCACGCCAGGCCTCACTGTCCATCACCAACTCCCGGAGTTCACTCAGACTCACGTCCATCAAGTCAGTGATGCCATCCAGCCATCTCATCCTCTGTCGTCCCCTTCTCCTCCTGCCCCCAATCCCTCCCAGCATCAGGGTCTTTTCAAGTGAGTCAGCTCTTCACATGAGGTGGCCAAAGTATTAGAGTTTCAGCTTCAACATCAGTCCTTCCAGTGAACACCCAGGACTGATCTCCTTCAGAATGGGCTGGTTGGATCTCCTTGCAGTCCAAGGGACTCTCAAGAGTCTTCTCCAACACCACAGTTCAAAAGCCTCAGTTCTTCGGTGCTCAGCTTTCTTTGTAGTTCTTGCTCAGTATACACTAAATGCTAGGTGTTGTGCTATATGTTAAATATGCATTATCTATCTTTCACACACATAGACATGACTTAGGAATCAGATATCATGATCCCATTTTCAGTTCAGTTCAGTCAGTTGAGTCGCTCCGTCGTGTCCAACTCTTTGCGACCCCATGAATCGCAGCACACCAGGCCTCCCTGTCCATCACCATCTCCTGGAGTTCACTCAGACTCACGTCCATCGAGTCCAAAATACCATCCAGCCATCTCATCCTCTGTCATCCCCTTCTCCTCCTGCCCCCAATCCCTCCCAGCATCAGAGTCTTTTCCAATGAGTCAACTCTTCGCATGAGGTGGCCAAAGTACTGGAGCTTCAGCTTTAGCACCATTCCTTCCAAAGAAATCCCAGGGTCGATCTCCTTCAGAATGGACTAGTTGGATCTCCATGCAGTCCAAGGGACTCTCAAGAGTCTTCTTCAACACCACAGTTCAAAAGCATCAATTCTTCGGTGCTCAGCCTTCTTCACAGTCCAACTCTCACATCCATACATGACCACAGGAAAAACCATAGCCTTGACTAGACAGACCTTAGCCAGCAAAGTAATGTCTCTGCTTTTGAATATGCTATCTAGGTTGATCATAACTTTTCTTCCAAGGAGTAAGCGTCTTTTAATTTCATGGTTGCAGTCACCATCTGTAGTGATTTTGGAGCCCCCCAAAAATAAAGTCTGACACTGTTTCTACTGTTTCCCATCTATTTCCCATGAAGTAATGGGACCAGATGCCATGATCTTCGTTTTCTGAATGTTGAGCTTTAAGCCAACTTTTTCACTCTCCTCTCGATCCCATTTTAGTTATGAAAAAAAAAAAAAAAAAAAACCTGAGGCTCAAGAAGTTTAGACTACTTGTCCAGAATTTTAGAACTGGCAAACAGGGACTTGAAACCAGATGTTTATGATAATTTCTATTCTAGGTTATACTGCTTAATTTTAAACCTCCAAAAATACATACAGAAATACCTATATATATAATAAAATGTATTCCACATTGAAATATGTTTAACATTTATATATATATATATATATATATATATATATATATATATTAGCCCAAGGCCACCCAACAGCTAGCTAACCAGATGACGGAAACAAAGCTTTGACCCAGGCAGTCTGATTGAAGAGACCTAACCTATATTCACACTACTGTGATGCCTCGAAATAGAACACCCTCTCTTTCCTTGGGAAATCAGAAAAGCCTAACTCCAAACTAGAATAGAGATGACTAAGTAGTGAAAAGAATATCCGGGAGTTCGGCAACCTCAGCTCTTCTTCTGGTTCAGAAACTAAATTTTTGCGTAACTGGGGCAAATCATTCATTCTCTTTATATATATATATAATTATTTTATTCCAAGTCATCCTTTCTTGACTCTGTGTTGTCAGAGATTTTCCCAAATGTTGGGAGAATTCTAGGGAACTCCTGGGCTTCTGTAGGGTCTCTAAAGGGTTAGGGGTGAAACATGTTAGATCATGCCAGGAGAGAGGAGAGGAACTAAAACATCACTTAGTAGGGCCCCCTCCCATTGCTTAGTATCGCATTTCAATTATATTATCTCTTTACCTTTTCAACAGCTCAATGAGGTAGGTATCACTTCCCCATTCTGTAGATTAGATAGGCAAGATTTATGGAAACTGAATAAAAGGATTTGAGATTCAACTCTTGATGACTCTAAAGTCAATTGTTGACCTCCACCACCGCACCACCCCCGCCCCCACATCCCCACCACCATACTCTGGAAGAGGATAATTTCTTTCCAAAGCCTCAGAGGTAGAACAGTCCCAAGTGAGGAAAAACTGAGCCCTAACTCTGCATCAGGGTGATTTCAGGCCCTAGAGTAACAGAACAGTTCCTGGGTCCCACCACAGACCAACCTACCTACAGTAGCCTGGGCTGTATACCAGTGACAGGTGCTTTAATGAGCTTTTTGGATGATACCCTGGGAGAAGGGGAAGGATACTGACTCCACTATTCTGGCAGTCCATGGGGTCACAAAGAGTGGAACACGGCTAAGAGACTTTCAATGTGGGATGGCTCCTCTAGGCCCTCCTGCGCCCTCACAGCCACCACTCCCTGGACATGGGGTTGCCCCTCCGGGCCGCTGCCGCTAGCCTTGGGCGTGGAGTTGCTCCTTCCTGCTGCCGCCCTTGGCCTCAGGCGCCGCCCCTGACCTCGGACGCCGGGTAGCTCCTCTCAGCCACAGGTAGCTCCTCTTGGCCGGCAGGGTAGCTCCTCTTGGCCGTTCCTGCACCGTCGCAGCCTGGCACTCTAGGCCGCTGCCCCTGGCCTCGGACGTGGGGTAGCTCTCGGCCGCGCTTAGTGCGCCGGCCCGCCGCCGCCACCACCTGCTCTTAACGATGGTGTGATCACTTATCTAGAGCCAGACATCCTGGAATGGGAAGTCAAGTGGGCCTTAGAAAGCATCACTACGAACAAAGCTAGTGGAGGTGATGGAATTCCAGTAGAGCTACTTCAAATCCTGAAAGATGATGCTGTGAAAGTCCTGCACTCAATATGCCAGCAAATTTGGAAAACTCAGCAGTGGCCATAGGACTGGAAAAGGTCAGTTTTCATTCCAATCCCAAAGAAAGGCAATGCCAAAGAATGCTCAAACTACTGCACAATTGCACTCATCTCACACACTAGTAAAGTAATGCTCAAAATTCTCCAATCCAGGCTTCAGCAATACGTGAACCGTCAACTTCCTGATGTTCAAGCTGGTTTTAGAAAAGGCAGAGGAACCAGAGATCAAATTGCCAACATCCACTGGATCATTGAAAAAGTTAGAGAGTACCAGAAAAACATCTATTTCTGTTTTATTGACTATGCCAAAGCCTTTGACTGTGTCGATCATAATCAACTGTGGAAAATTCTGAAAGAGATGGGAATACCAGACCACCTAACCTGCCTCTTGAGAAATCTGTATGCAGGCCAGGAAGCAACAGTTAGAACTGAACATGGAACAACAGACTGGTTCCAAATAGGAAAAGGAGTGCGTCAAGGCTGTATATTGCCACCCTGCTTATTTAACTTATCTGCAGAGTACATCATGAGAAACACTGGACTGGAAGAAACACAAGCTGGAATCAAGATTGCCGGGAGAAATATCAATAACCTCAGATATGCAGATGACATCACCCTTATGGCAGAAAGTGAAGAGGAACTAAAAAGCCTCTTGATGAAAGTAAAAGAGGAGAGTGAAAAAGTTGGCTTAAAGCTCAACATTCAGAAAACGAAGATCATGGCATCCGGTCCCATCACTTCATGGGAAATAGATGGGGAAACAGTGGAAACAGTGTCAGACTTTATTTTGGGGGGCTCCAAAATCACTGCAGATGGTGACTGCAGCCATGAAATTAAAAGACGCCTACTCCTCGGAAGAAAAGTTATGACCAACCTAGATAGCATATTCAGAAGTAGAGACATTACTTTGCCTACTGAGGTCCATCTAGTCAAGGCTATGGGTTTTCCTGTGGTCATGTATGGATGTGAGAGTTGGACCGTGAAGAAGGCTGAGCACCGAAGAACTGATGCTTTTGAACTGTGGTGTTGGAGAAGACTCTTGAGAGTCCCTTGGACTGCAAGGAGATCCAACCAGCCCATTCTAAAGGAGATCAGCCCTGGGTGTTCTTCGGAAGGAATGATGCTAAAGCTGAAACTCCACTACTTTGGCCACCTCATGCAAAGAGTTGACTCATTGGAGAAGACTTTGATGCTGGGAGGGATTGGGGGCAGGAGGAGAAGGGGATGACAGAGGATGAGATGGCTGGATGGCATCATGGACTCGATGGACGTGAGTCTGAGTGAAGTCCGGGAGTTGGTGATGGACAAGGAGGCCTGGTGTGCTGCGATTCATGGGGTCGCAAAGATTTGGACACGACTGAGCGACTGAACTGAACTGAAGAGACTTTCACTTCACTTGGATGATGCTTATGAATACTGATCTTGCCAGAGCACTTCGGAAAGGAATAGTGAATGGAGAATGGGTAGCCTGATGCTGTGAACACAAAAGTATCCAAGATGAATGGCTGGGACCATGGAGTAAAGTAGGATGTCAACATACACCTAAGCATGTGTCTGTGTGTATAATCATGTGAGGGGATAGGAATGTGTGTAATATATGTGTGTAATATATGTGTAATATTCCATGAATAGAATAGAACCTTTCTATTCAAAAGCTCGTCTATTGTTATTCTCCATCCCTCTGTTCTGCTTTATTCCTCTCCCTAGTCCTTACCTTATTTTACATTACTTGTACTACTTCCTGATGTATTTCCTTTTTGTCTCTCCTCTGTAGAATGTGAACTGCATGAGGGCAGGCAGGTGGCTTTTGTTCACTGCTCTCCATCATCTTAGCAGGGCTTGGTGCATTGTAGAATCTCAATAAATGCTTTCTGAGTGAGTAAATAATAGACAGCCTTCCAAGGAAGCTTGAGGCAGTAAGTTTGGAAAATCATCTAGAACTGGCCAGAAGGGAAGGGTTAGACAGGCTTCCAGCCAGATCAGTAAGAGCAAGAGGATTCCAGTGGAAGCAGCTCAGTGAAAGAACCGGAATTTCCCAAGATGAAAATAGGGTAGGTAGAGTATCCCAGGGTTTATTCATTACAAAATCCTTTAAACAGACACCTTCTCAGAACTAATATTCCATAGAACATACTTTAAGAAATGCTGAGCTAGACCAGCAGAGAGAAGGGGGTTTTAATGATCCAGACAAATATAGGCTTTGCTCTAGTAAAGGCAAGAGTTTACTAGAGTACTGGAGTGGGTTGCCATTCCCTTCTCCGGGGGATCTTCCCAACCCAAGGATCAAACTCAGGTCTCCCTCATTGCAGGCAAACGCTTTACCCTCTGAGCCATGAGGGAAGCCATCTTTAATGTTGTTGGTCTCTGCATTAAAGGGGGGAAAAAGACAGCTGGTTGGTCTCAAGTTCACCCATTAAATCCCTTGGCATGGAAGAGGCATATATTACTTGACGGTTACAATTCATTGGTCAGGACTAGCCTCATGTCCCACGCGATGACAAGAAGCCTGGAAGCGTAATCCGTCTTTGTGCTGAGAAGGTTTCCCGTACAATATGGTCAGAATTCTTTAGTGAGCAGCAGTAACATCAATCTCAAGGGAAAAGTTTTGAGGGATTTCTCTACCTATTAACCAAGAGCAAGAATCTTGGACAAAGGGATAATGAGAGAGATGGAGTGAAGGATTTCTGAGAACAGTTCAGGAAGGAGATTTCCTTGGGCTCTGATGTTGAAACACTCTTTTCAGGCTTTTCTTTTAAATTTCCTTCTTGGAAAGGACAACAGGGATTACTGGAAATTCTGGGTGGGTCTGAGTTTGGCTTGATATTCTAATTTTTCACCATTTCTCCTCCTTCTCACCTAAGGTCACGTCTCTTTTGGGGGGTGGGAGTTGATTCACTGTGTCCTGAGTCCTCACCTGTGCCACTCTGAGCACTGGAGTGGGTTGAGACCCCTTCTGTTTCATGACCTGTTTCCACTTGATGATCAGCTTTTCCTTTTTCTTGTGGCTTAAGAAGGTTAGCCAAGAATCATCCCATGTGACCTTTGTGGCTTTCACGCCTAGTGTTCTCTTCCTCAGACTTTGGTGCATGCCTTCCAGGAGCCCCACCCCTGACTAGCGGATGGCCTGTCCTGCTGCCTTAGTCCAAGACAACCATCCTGATCAACCCATAGACCTATTTTTTATTTTTTCACTTTTCTTCGGGTAACATGGCATAGTGTTATATACACAGAATGTGGAGCCAGATGTACTGAGTAAAATTCTGGATCTACCACTTCTATCCCTGTGATCTTGGGTGAATTACTTCTCCCCTCATCAATCTTCCTTTCCTCATCTGTAAAATGGGGTCAATGACATCATATACCAGTTGTGACATGTGACAATCTTTGGAAAAGATGGCAGTACCTGAAGATCAGTTCCTAGACCAGTTGAGTATTACTACATACCACACAACATAAAAACTTAGTGTCTGAAAATAAAAACAACATATCATTGCCCCCACTGGGCAACTTATCTATAGATACACTGAGAATTTCTGATCTGGCTAGACTTGGAGAATCTCGGTGAGCTCACACATGTGTTTATATTCTGCAGTTAGGTTCACTGGGGTTGACTAGTCTAGGATTATCACTTATCATTTATCAGTTGGCCAACTGCTGACTTGGACCACAAGGGAGACATGAACATATATCTTTCATCATCTATTTTGTTCTTGTTCCGCCCTTGTCCTCTCGGCAGCCAGCAAAGAACCAAGACAGAAAGCAGAAATGTATAAAACCTGTCTGACGTAAGTTCAAAACTGGCACAAAGTTTCTTCTCCAACAAAGCATGTCCCAAGACTAGCCCAAATTCAAGGGCTGGCGAGGTAATATCCACTCGCCTCCTGATGGGGGAAGCCGTCAGGTAGCATCTCAAAAGCTGCTGGCACAGGAATGCATGGAATATCAGAGCCATTTTTGCAGGCAGTCTACCAGTTCCATCAGGCTTTTTCCCCTCTCAAGTATTTCTTGTCCTGCTCTAGTTCTGGGCTTCCTGATTGTGAGCTTCTTGAAGTCAGGCATGACGTGTTATGCATCTCTATGTCCCACATTTCCTGAGCATCACCTGAGCACTACAACCATTACCACTGAGGACTTCCCTGGTGGCTCAGCAGTAAAGAACCTGGCTGCCAATTCAGGAAGACACAAGTTCCATCCCTGGGTCAGAAAGATCCACTGGAGAAGGAACTGGCAACCCACTCCAGTATCCTTGCCTGGAAGATTTCATGGACAGAGGGGCCTGGCAGGCTACAGGCCGTAGAGTCCTGAGAGTCGGACGTGACTCAGGGACTGAGCGTGCATGCATGCACCCTCATTCCTACCATTTAGCACATGTCGATTTCATTCCAGACTCTGAATAGCTTTTCAACATATCACCTTATCCTTGCAACTATTCTCTTTATAATTGTTGCTCTTCCCTGTCTTAGCCTTCCCACACACTTAGTAGGTACCCAATATCAACCAAAGGAAGCTGTTTTTCCTACTGTAAGTTTTCTCTGGGGTTAACACCTGCTTAGTGTTTCCAGGAGATGGGCCAGAAGTGGGTTGATGAGTCAGTCATTCCCATCTCTGACTTCCAGCACCCACTCTGGTGGCTCACCTGTCTCACCTCGAGTTCACCCCACAGACATGTTATCCTGGGGTGGATTCTGAACTCTTGTAATATTTCCCATGCTCTGCAATGCCCATATTACTCACCTCGCTTCACCCACATGCCTCCTACTCCCCGCCATTCATGTCTTTGCCCACATTGCTCCTAGTCTTTTGCTTATGTGAGTTTATCACAGTTATTTTTCAGAGAGAGATACCATAAACCCTTACATTGAGTCATAAAGGGCAATAAAAATACCAATATCTTTTTATTGCCAAGTACTTGTCCAGACATCTCACTTGATTTCTGGACCCACCTGACTGGATATGAGGCAGGTACAATAGTCCCTATTTACAGGCATCAAAACTGAGATATAGACAGGTTCCATGGCTAGCTCTGGGTCACACAAATACAGTGATGTTCAAGATGGAAAGAAATCCAAGCATTTATGATTTATGGACCAGCAGTAGTTCAATCCTCTTATCATTTACCTTTACCTATTCTGCAGTTTCTCATTTCTCCAGCCTTTCGTACTGTTCTGTAGCAATGCTAACTGACTGTAATCAAGGAAAACCTAATTTGCAAATGAGCTACAGCATCACTTTAACACACACAGTATCAAGAGGGCTAAGTAGAAAGAAGTGAACACAAACCTGCTTGTAAATAAAAAGCGTAGAACAAATACAAGAAAGACGTTGATTTATTTATTATTACATATTGTGGAGCGTGAAACACTAGAGGCAGAGTCTTATAATTTGTCTGGATTCTGACTATATGCCAAGCATAATTCAGAAATGGGAGGCATGGGAAGTCTGTTCACCTTAGGAGAAATCCTGTTGTCTTGTGCCCAAGTGTTCTGCATTTCGGCAGCACAGGTTTTTAATCAAGTTTCTGTCCCTGTCTCATTTTGTGATCTTGAACAAGTTGCATCATATGTTTGATCCTCAGTTTCTTCATCCCGTATGAGTGGGTATTAACCTTCACACCACAGGTTTATTAGGAAGATTAAATGAGATGATGCAGATAGAGCTCTGACACATAGGAGCCTTTCTGCAGGCTATTACTATTGTTGTTGTTGTTGTTGTTAACAAATATGAATGAGGTAAGAATGAGTCATGTTCGTCAATTGCTCAACACTCTCTTGTTCAGTCTTCATCATATTTTTTGTCCCTATTATTCACTCCATGTTTGTTTTCCAGAGGTATGAGCCTTTTCTGTTTTATGTGCCTAATTCCAGGATGACTTTTAGCTCAGAGGGGTAATTTGGAACATAAGTGATGTATTGGTGTCCCTTTAGCGTCTTCATTCTTTTGCAAAGGTGTATATAAGCTAGCAGGAATGGTAATTTAGAAAAATATTAATATCCAAAAAACCTGGGCAGACAAAACTGCGAGTCTGTGATCTCTGGACTGAGTTCCTGAATAGTAAACACATCAACCTTGGCCATCATGTTAAGGAGGTCAGTTAGTTCAAACCTTCATGATCTAAAATCCTGTGAATCAATTTTACATCTATAGTAGCTTTCTTTTTTTTCTTTTTTTTCTTTTTTTTCTTTTTTTTTTTTTTTTTGAGATGTATCACAACCCACAAAAGTTGGGGACAAAAGCCCAGCAAATCATAAGAATCTGCCTCTGGGGTTTCATGCTCCACAACACTGTAGTAACAGGTAAATTGACCTCTGTGCCTTTTTTTGTTTACAAGCAGGTTGTGTTTGCTTCTTTCTCCTTAGCCCTTACAATATGTGTGTGTTAGTGTAAGTGATGCTATAACTCACTTGTAAAACTAGAGGTGAAGAAGTTGGACTCAGAGGGGTAAAGCAGCATACCCAGTTTATCTAATTAAACATCAGAGAGCTGTTGATCACACCTCATGAAGGTCGTCTAAAAAACACAACTAGATGTTGAATGCACTGATGCCAGTGTGCTCACCACCCAGTCCAGCCACCTCTCTGCCCAGTGGCAGTGCTGCAATAAGATAAAATGGCATCAAAGTTGGTCTGATCAAGGCATTTCCTTCTATACTCAACTATGCAGGAACACTTTAAATCATGGCTTTCTTCCTGAGGATCAGATAGTTGGAAACAACTGAATGGAATTATAGAAGACAGATCACTCTGATGAAGAAGCAAGGAAGGGACTGAATAATTCAGTGAAATTTAATGGGCTTTCAGAACATGCCAGCAATCTGTTCCCATTCTCAAACCAGATGCCACCGAGCCAGCACTCTTTCTGTCTGCCTGATCCATTTGAGCAGTCTCATTGGGGGGCAAATGATGGTTTTTCCTAAAAGGTAGAGAAAGGTTGTCTTCTGAGAAGCCCAGGCTTCCCAGGTGGCACTACTGGTCAAGAACCTGTCTGCCAGTTCAGGAGACGTAAAAGACACAGTTTTGATCCTTGGGTTGGGAAGATACCCTGGAGGTGGGCATGGCAACCCACTCCAGTATTCTTGCCTGGAGAATCCCATGGACAGACGAACCTGGTGGGCTGCAGTCCATAGAGTCTTGAGGACTTGCCTCCTTTTGGATCCATCATTATTCACTAGAGAAGCAGAGATGTGCTAGATAGAGATCCCTGACCTTGTCACAACTCGCTCACACCTGGGATGTCACAAAGGTCCATTACTATTCTGCATGAGTCCCAGCTGTAGAACAAGGAGTTTGGGCCCTTGTCCCAGAACATCTTTTAAATCCCCAGATTCCATGGTTTTCAGTCACTTGGTCACATGAGCAGCTTCTGCCAGGGCTCCTTTGGGAGACAGTCTAGTCTTGTCACCAACCTTGAGCAGATTAGTCTAATTGAGCCTTTCCTTCATCTGTGAGAGAAGCATTGTGGTTTTCAGTCTGTCTGCCCTCTGATGGAGAAGGATGAGAGGCTTATGGAAGCTTCCTGATGGAAGAGACTGACTGAGGGAGAAATTGGGTCTTGTTCTGATGGGCGGGGCCATGTTCAGTAAATCTTTAATCCAATTTGCTGTTGGTGGGTGGGGCTGTGTTCCCTCCCAGTTATTTACCTGGGGCCAAACTATGGCAGAAATGGCAACCCACTCCAGTATCCTTGCCTGGAGAATCCCATGGACAGAGGAGCCTGGTAGGCTACAGTCCACAGGGGTCGCAAAGAGTCGGACATGCCTGAGCTAGTGCACTTTCAAACTATGGCAGAAGTAAGAAAGATAGTGGCGACCTCCTTCAAAACATCCCATGCACGCACTGCTGCATCCGGTGCCCTCAACCCTGCAGCAGGCCACCACCCACCCACGACTCCGCTGGAGACTCCTGGACACTCAGGCAACTCTGGGCCAGTCTCTTGTGGGGTAATTGCTCCTTTCTCCTGGGTCCTGGTGCACAAAGTTCTGTTTGTGCCTTCCAAGAGTCTATTTCCCAGTCCTGTGTAAGCTCTGGCAGCTCTACGGTGGGGTTAATGATGACCTCCTCCAAGAGGGCTTATACCATACCCAAGTCTGCTGCACCCAGAGCCATGTCCCTGTGGCAGTCTACTGCTGACTCATACCTCCATAGGAGATGCTCAAACTCAGTGAGTTTTGCCAAGAAAATGCACTGGTCATGGCAAACACCCTCTTCCAACAACACAAGAGAAGACTCTACACATGGACATCACCAGGTGGTCAACACCAAAATCAGATTGATTATATTCTTTGCAGCCAAATATGGAGAAGCTCTATACAGTCAGCAAAAACAAGACCGGGAGCTGACTGTGGCTCAGATCATGAACTCCTTATTGCCAAATTCAGAATTAAATTGAAGAAACTAGGGAAACCCACTAGACCATTCAGGGATGACCTAAATCAAATCACTTACAACTATACAGTGGAAGTGACAAATGGATTCAAGGGATAAGATCTGATAGAGAGAGTGCCTGAAGAACTATGGATAGAGGTTCATGACATTGTACAGGAGGCAGTGATCAAGACCATCCCCCAGAAAAAGAAATGCAAAAAGGTAAAATGGTTGTCGGAGGAGGCCTTACCAACAGCTATGAAAAGAAGAGAAGTGAAAGGCAAAGAAGAAAAAGCAAGACATACCCATTTGAATGCAGAGTTCCAAAGAATAGCAAGGAGAGATAAGAAAGCCTTCCTCAGTGATTAATGCAAATAAATAGAGGAAAACAATAGAATGGGAAAGACTAGCGATCTTTTCAAGAAAATAAGAGATATCAAGGGAAGATTTCACGCAAAGATGGGCACAATAAAGGATAGAAATGGTATGGACCTAACAGAAGCAGAAGATATTAAGAAGAGATGACAAGAATACACAGAAGAACTATGCAAAAAAGATCTTCATGACCCAGATAATTACAATGGTGCGACCACAAACCTACAGCCAGACTTCCTGGAATGTGTAGTCAAGTGGGCCTTAGGAAGCATCACTACAAACAAAGCTAGTGGAGGTGATGGAATTCCAGTTGAGTTATTTCAAATCCTAAAAGATGATGCTGTGAAAGGGCTGCACTCAATATGCCAGCAAATTTGGAAGACTCAGCAGTGGCCACAGGACTGGAAAAGGTCAATTTTCATTCCAATCCCAAAGAAAGGCAATGCCAAAGAGTGCTCAAACTACCGCACAATTGCATTCATCTCACACGTTAGCAAAGTAATGCTCAAAATTCTCCAAACCAGCCTTCAATAGTACATAAACTGTGAACTTCCTGATGTTCAATCTGGATTTAGAAAAGGCGGAGGAACCAGAGATCAAATTGCCAACATTTGTTGGATCAATGAAAAATCAATAGAGTTCCAGAAAATCATTTACTACTGCTTTATTGACTATGTCAAAGCCTTTGACTGTGTGGATCACTACAAGCTGTACAAAATTCGGTGGGAATGCAAACTAGTACAGCTGCTATGGAAAACAGTGTGGAGATTCCCTTAAAAATCGCAAATAGAGCTGCCTTATGACCCAGCAATCCCACTGCTGGGCATACACACCAAGGAAATCAGAATTGAAAGAGGCACATGTACCCCAGTGTTCATCGCAGCACTGTTTATAATAGCCAGGACATGGAAACAACCTAGATGTCCATCAGCAGATGAATGGATAAGAAAGCTGTGGTACATATACACAATGGAGTATTACTCAGCCATTAAAAAGAATACATTTGAACCAGTTCTGATGAGATGGATGAAACTGGAGCTGATTATACAGAGTGAAGTAAGCCAGAAAGAAAAACACCAATACAGTATACTGACACATATATACGGAATTTAGAAAGATGGTAATGATGACACTGGATGCGAGACAGCAAAAGAGACACAGATGTATAGAATGGACTTTTGGACTCTGAGGGAGACGGAGAGGGTGGGATGATTTGGGAGAATGGCATTGAAACATGTATACTATCATGTAAGAAATGAAGTGCCAGTCTATGTTCGATACAGGATACAGGATGCTTGGGGCTGGTGCATGGGGATGATCCAGAGAGATGATATGGGGTGGGAGGTGGGAGGGGGATTCAGGATTGAGAGCTTGTATACACCCATGGTGGATTCATGTCAATGTATGGCAAAACCAATACAGTATTGTAAAGTAAAATAAAGTAAAACTAAAATTTAAAAAAAAAAAAAAAGATGGGAATACCAGACCACCTGACCTGCTTTCTGAGAAATCCGTATGCAGGTCAGGAAGCAACAGTTAGAACTGGACATAGAACAACAGACTGGTTCGAAATAGGAAAAGGAGTACGTTAAGGCTATATATTGTCACCCTGCTGATTTAACTTATATGCAGAGTACATCATGAGAAATGCTGGTCTGAATGAAGCAAAAGCTGAAATCAAGATTCCTGGGAGAAATATCAATAACCTCAGATGCCGATGATACCACCCTTATGGCAGAAAGTGAAGAAGAGCTAAAAACCCTCTTGATAAAAGTGAAAGAGGAGAGTGAAAAAGTTGGCTTAAAGCTCAACATTCAGAAAACTAAGATCATGGCGTTCGGTCCCATCACTTCATAGCAAATGGATGGGGAAACAGTGGAAGCAGTGGCAGACTATTTTTCTGGGCTCCAAAATCACTGCAGATGGTGACTGCAGCCATGAAATTAAAAGACGCTTACTCCTTGGAAGGAAAGTTATGACCAACCTAGACAGCATATTAAAAAGCAGAGACATTACTTTGTCAACAAAGATCCATCTAGTCAAGGGTATCGTTTTTCCATTGGTCATGTATCGATGTGAGACTTGGGCTGTAAAGAAAGCTGAGTGCCAAAGAATTGATGCTTTTGAACTTTGGTATTGGAGAAGACTCTTGAGAGTCCCTTGGACTGCAAGGAGATCCAACCAGTCCATGGTATTCATTGGAAGGACTGATGTTGAAGCCGAAACTCCAATACTGTGGCCACCTGATGCGAACAGCTGACTCATTTAAAAAGACCCTGATGCTGGGAAAGACTGAGGGCAGGAGAAGGGGACAACAGAGGATGAGATGGTTGGATGGCATCACTGACTCAATGGACATGAGTTTGGGTAAACTCCTGGAGTTGCTGATGGACAGGAAGGCCTGGTGTGCTACAGTCCACGGGGTCACAAAGAGTCGGACACGACTGAGCGACTGAACTGAACTGAAGAGAAGCATTGAATGATAGACTTTTGAAAGGATAGAGTCAGTTCTCGCATATAAAATTCTTTATTTCAGAACTTAGCAGCAAGCACTCAAATATTAGCTTCCATTGTTATCATGATTAGCATCATCTTTCTCCTTTTTAAACTAATTTTATTGGCATATAATCAATTGAAAATGTTGTGTTAGATTCCACTCTACAACAGTTAATCGATTATACTTACATCTACTCCTTTTAAGATTCTTTTCCAACATAGATCATTGCAGAGTATTGAGTAGAGTTCTCTGTGCTAGACAGTAGGTTCTTATTAGATATTTAATTTCAATACATGTATTGTAGTGTGTCTATATCAATTTATAATAGCCAGAACATGGAAGCAACCTCAACGTTCCTCAGTGGATGAATGGATAAAGAAGACATGGTACAAACTATACAATGGAACATTGTCTTTCAGTTCAGTTCAGTTCAGTCACTCAGTCGTGTCCAAATCTTTGCGACCCTGTGAATCACAGCATGCCAGGCCTCCCTGTCCATCACCATCAGCCGGAGTTCACTCAGACTCATGTCCATCGAGTCCGTGATGCCATCCAGCCATCTCATCCTTGGTCATCCCCTTCTCCTCCTGCCCCCAATCCCTCCCAGCATCAGAGTCTTTTCCAATGAGTCAGCTCTTCTCATGAGGTGGCCAAAGTACTGGAGCTTCAGCTTTAGCATCATTTTTCCAAAGAAATCCCAGGGTTGATCTCCTTCAGAATGGACTGGTTGGATCTCCTTGCAGTCCAAGGGACTCTCAAGAGTCTTCTCCAACACCACAGTTCAAAAGCATCAATTCTTCAATGCTCAGCCTTCTTCACAGTCCAACTCTCACATCCATACATGACCACTGGAAAAACCATAGCCTTGACTAGATGGACCTTAGTCGGCAAAGTAATGTCTCTGCTTTTGAATATACTATCTAGGTTGGTCATAACTTTTCTTCCAAGGAGCAAGCGTCTTTTAATTTCATGGCTGCAGTCACCATCTGCAGTGATTTTGGAGCCCAAAAAAATAAAGTCTGACATTGTTTCTACTGTTTCCCCATCTATTTCCTGTGAAGTGATGGGACCAGATGCCATGATCTTCGTTTTCTGAATGTTGAGCTTTAAGCCAACTTTTCGCTCTCCTCTTTCACTTTCATCAAGAGGCTTTTAGCTCCTCTTCACTTTCTGCCATAAAGGTGGTGTCATCTGCATATCTGAGGTTATTGATATTTCTCCCACAATCTTGATTCCAGCTTGTGTTTCTTCCAGCCCAGCGTTTCTCATGATGTACTCTGCATAGAAGTTAAATAAACAGGGTGACAATATACACCCTGACACTGACGCACTCCTTTTCCTATTTGGAACCAGTCTGTTGTTCCATGTCCAGTTCTAACTGTTGCTTCCTGACCTGCATATAGGTTTCTCAGAAGGCAGGTCAGGTGGTCTGTATTCCCATCTCTTTCAGAATTTTCCACAGTTTATTGTGATCCACACAGTCAAAGACTTTGGCATAGTCAATAAAGCAGAAATAGATGTAAGGAGATACCCCTCGTCCAAGGTAAGGAGCAGCGGCTGTGCTTTGCTGGAGCAGCTGTGAAGAGATACCCCACGCCAAGGTAAGAGAAACCCAAGTAAGATGGTAGGTGTTGCAAGAGGGCATCAGAGGGCAGACACACTGAAACCATACTCACAGAAAACTAGTCAATCTAATCACACTAGGACCACAGCCTTGTCTAACTCAATGAAACCAAGCCATGCCTGTGGGGCAACCCAAGACGGGCGGGTAATGGTGGAGAGGCCTGAGAAAATGTGGTCCACTGGAGAAGGGAATGGCAAGCCACTTCAATATTCTTGCCTTGAGAACCCCATGAACAGTATGAAAAGGCAAAATGATAGGATACCAAAAGAGGAACTCCCCAGGTCATTAGGTGCCCAATATGCTACTGGAGATCAGTGGAGAAATAACTCCAGAAAGAATGAAGGGATGGAGCCAAAGCAAAAACAGTGTCTTTATTCTTATCAATTAAATCTTTTCTGCTGTCCCATGAGCCTCTGGAGCCAGAGAAAGCTGTGAAGTGAAAGAGCATCCCTATGGACTTCTTGGGCTTCTCTTGTGGCTCAGCTGGTAAAGAATCTGCCTGCAATGTGGGAGACCTGGGTTCGATCCCTGGGTTGGGAAGATCCCCTGAAGAAGGGAAAGGCTACGCACTCCAGTATTCTGGCCTGGAGAATTCCATGGACTGTATAGTCCATGGGGTCGCAGAGAGTCGGACTTCTTGAGCTTTCAAGGAAAATGAACCCACTGTCGGTGCTATCAATTTCCTGTGGAAATCAACTCTCCCAAATAGAGAGCAGTGTTTAATTTCAAGCTTAAGAAAAGAGCAGGAAACAAAGATTAGTCACAGCTTTAAAATGTTCAAATGCCATTGGTGTTATTATCTCAGCAGCCAGGTACCCAGTGCTTCCACAGCTATTTAGCATAATGGATGTTGCTGACAGGCTTCTCCACAGAGCTCTCACTTGCAGGTGTACAACCAGGGTATTAACTGGGACTTTATTTAAACAACATGCTCTTCTCATGCCTAAATGGAAGAGCTTTCACTTTCAGGGCTCAGTGGCTGCTTAATGTGGAAAGGCTGGTTTTCAGCTACTCATAAGTTTCTGCTAGGAGATCCCCCAAGAAGATTTAAGGCCCCCTTCCCTAACATGCTGGGGTGCTAAGTTTTATCAGTTGGAACAGAGTCAAGTCTCTTTCGGTTGGTTTCTCCTTTCATTTTGCAGTATTTTGTCACCAAACAGGCTCAGTTTCTCACTTGCCTCATATTCTTCTATTCAGATGGTAGAAATTGGGAACTGGGACTGTGTGTGTCTCCTTTTTGAATTTGATTATAAACAAAAATCATACTCTGTCAGAAACTTCGAGCAACATAGAAATTTGCCCATGAAAGTGTAAAATTCCCTACCTCAATCTCAACAAGCTCATAACCCCAAACATGGTGACGATTAACAGTATAATGTGTAGCCTTCCACATTTTTGACTATGAATTGACTCTTGCAATTAGATGGGGTGGGAGGAAGCTGCCCTGTTCAGAGGGATTCATTGTATAAAGGACATTCTTTGGGAAATATGTAAGTAAGAAAACAGAAGCCTCTAAGCTGAGTGCCAAAGAATTGATGCTTTTGAACTGTGGTGTTGGAGAAGACTCTTGAAAGTCTCTTGGACTGCAAGGAGATCCAACCAGTCCATTCTGAAGGAGATCAACCCTGGGATTTCTTTGGAAGGAATGATGCTAAAGCTGAAACTCCAGTACTTTGGCCACCTCATGAGAAGAGCTGACTCATTGGAAAAGACTCTGATGCTGGGAGGATTAGGGGCAGGAGGAGAAGGGGATGACAGAGGATGAGATGGCTGGATGGCATCACTGACTTGATGGACGTGAGTTTGAGTGAACTTCGGGAGATGGTGATGGACAGGGAGGCCTGGCGTGCTGCGATTCATGGGGTCGCAAAGAGTCGGACACGACTGAGCAACTGAACTGAACTGAACTGAACTGAATATGGCTACAAGAGTTTGGGAGGAAACGTATAAATGTATAAAGAGGCTGCTCCCCTGAAGGTGGAGGATGGGCTGGAAGAGGGCCGCAGGAAGGAAAGGAGGTGATGCTGAAGCCAGGAAGCCAATCTTGTTTCAATTCTAACCTCTCTGCTCAGTGAGATACTGTAACTCTTTAGCAACCTGAACCCAACACAATAAAAGACTTGGATGTGAGTTGATTCTTGGCTGCTGCTGCTGCTAAGTCGCTTCAGTCATGTCCGACTCTGTGTGACCCCATAGACGGCAGCCCACCAGCCTCCGCCATCCCTGAAATTCTCCAGGCAAGAACACTGGAGTGGGTTGCCATTTCCTTCTGCAATGCATGAAAGTGAAAAGTGAAAGTGAAGTTGCTCAGTCATGTCCGACCCTCAGCGACCCCATGGACTACAGCCTACCAGGCTCCTCCATCTATGAGATTTAGATATAGACAAAAAGATTGAGTTTTGCACCCCAGGTTCAAATGGGGAAGGACGGAAGCAGCATGATACATAGAAGCATGTAGACACATGAGGGGGAAAGTCCTGAAACTTGGAGAAACCATGAGGAAGATTTTTAAATATTAAGAAATAAAATTTAGATTTGGGCCAAGAGTAACTGTGCTTCAGGAATCGAAGCTCTGCAAATAAGATCACTATACCATTTTTCTAGATTCCATATATATGCGTATTCAGTGGGATATTTGTTTTTCTCTTAATGAGAACCTACCATGTAGTACAGGAAACTCTTCAGTGCTCTATAGTGACCTAAATGGAAAGGAAATCCAAGATGGGGGGATGTTTGTATACATAGAGCTGATTCACTTTGCTGTGGAGTTAGAAACCAACACTGTAAAGCAAGTATACTCCAACAAAAATTAACTAAAATTAATAAATAAATCTAGGCTAAAAAAGAATCACTGTTATCAGCTGCTGATGTTCTATATGATTATACATGTTTATATATATTATATATGCATATATATATATATATATATATATACATATGCACATCTATGCATGTATCAGTTCAATTCAGTCACTCAGTCGTGTCTGACTCTTTGCGACCCCATGAACCTCAGCACACCAGGCCTCCCTGTCCATCACCAACTCCCGGAGTCTACCCAAACCCATGTCCATCGAGTCGATGATGCCATCCAACCATCTCATCCTCTGTCGTCCTCTTCTCCTCCTGCCCTCAATCTTTCCCAGCATCAAGATCTCTTGAAATGAGTCAGTTCTTCACATCAGGTGGCCAAAGTATTGGAGTTTCAGCTTCAACATCAGTCCTTCCAACGAACACACAGGACTGATCTCCTTCAGGGTGGACTGGTTGGATCTTCTTGCAGTCCAAGGGACTCTCAAGAGACTTCTCCAATGCCACAGTTCAAAAGCATCAATTCTTTGGTGCTCAGCTTTCTTTATAGTACAATGCTCACATCCATACATGACCACTGGAAAAACCATACCCTTGACTAGATGCACCTTTGTTGGCAAAGTAATGTCCCTGCTTTTTAATATGCTGTCTAGGTTGGTCAAAACTTTCCTTCCAAAGAGTAAGCATCTTTTAATATCATGACTGCAATCACCATCTGCAGTGATTTTGGAGCCTAGAAAAATAAACCCTATGCCTGTATGTGTGCATATAATATGTATATATACATATACATACACACATACAAAGGTATATAGTGTTGGAACTTGCTTTTTCATTCAGAAATAAATTGTGACATTGATTCATTGTATTTCAAAAATATTTAGCAAAAGCCTTCAATGAATCAGGCCCTATGCTACAGACCCTGGAAAACAGCCATGAAGAATCTTACCATGCCTATACTTTCAGATCTATATCATTCTTTTTAATGACCACATCAAATTCCTCAGTGAAAAGCTCTGTTTTGTTTTGTTCTGTTTCATTTTGATAACATGTCCTCTAGTGATAGATATGGAGGTTATTTTTAATCTGAGATATTATACACAGTGATCCAATGTACTGATATGTTTGTGGAAGTATTTATATGCAAATATTTTTGGAGGTGTCTTTCTTAAGGATGATTGGAGAAGTCAAGGCACACGCATATTTTAAAATTAAATCAGCACTGCCTGATTCACTCCAAAAGTGAATGTCATAAAAATTTAGCCTTTAGAATCTCAAAGAACCAAAGACTATTGTAGAAGTAAAATCCTTGTTGGATCCTGTCAAGAATACTGATGATGGCTTAACTGATCATCTTCCTACCATGTACCAGCTTTGGGGCTTCTCATTTGGCACAGTGGCATAGAATCTGCCTGCCAGTTCAAGAAACACAAGAGACATGAGTTCAATCCATGGGTCAGGAAGATCCCCTGAAGAAGGAAATGGCAACCCGCTCCAGTATTCTTGCTTGGAAAATCCCATGGACTGAGGGGGCTAGCGGGCTACAGCCCATGGGGTCGCAAAGAGTCAGACACGACTGACTGGCTGAGCACACAGGCACAAGGCCTTTGGGCGTTTCAAACCTTGGGGCTACTACACGTGAAATAAGGAGGCTCAGAGAAGTAAAAGTAACATGGCTCCTGAATGGCATAGGCAAGAGTTGAGCTCTTTCCTCTCATTCTCCAAAGCCCACTCTTCTTCCAACTGTATATAAGGGTTTGCCAGACACGAGTATTATGTGAGGTGTTCCACTAGGAAAAACTGCTTAATAAATGAAAGGGTTCAGTGGCCAACCAATTTTGGGAAACATTTTATATAGTCTGTATGTTTTTCAAAAATTTACAGTATTTGTGATCTGGCTTACAGCATCCTCTATATTCCCAGAAAGTGAAAGAAAATGAAAGTGAAGTCGTTCAGTCATGTCTGACTCTTTGTGACCCCATGGACTGTAGCCTACCAGGTTCCTCCATTCCCAGAGAAGTCAACAAGTTAAGGAGTGCATGTAGGATGGATGGTCTGGGGGGAAGATATAATGAAGAGTAAAGGATAAACTATAGAAATTATTTTGGTGAATCTCTCAGGAAAGATAAATATCAAGTACACACCAAAAGAAAAGAATTAGAAATGAGAGTAAGAATAGGGTGCGACTAATGTTTTACACGTGTCTCCTCTTTTAAACATAAAAGATACTATCATTCTTAATTTAAACGTACAGAAACTAAGGACTTGAAAAGTCAAAAGACATGTCCAGTTCTAATTAGCCGGTAGGTTACAGAGTCAAGATTTCTGCCTAGGTATATTTGACCCTACAGCCCTGACATTGTTCCGTCACTAAGTCATGCTTGATTCTTTGTGACCCCATAGATTGCAGCATGCTAGGCTTTCCTGCCTTTCACCATCTCCCTGAGTTTGGTCAAACTTATGTTCACTGAGTCGGTAATACCATCCAACCATCTCATCCTCTGTCACCCACTTCTCCTCTTGCTCTCAATCTTTCCCATCATCAGGGTCTTTTCCAGTGAATTGGCTCTTTGCATCAGGTGGCCAAAGTATTGGAGTTTCAGCGTCAGTCCTCCCAGTGAATATTCAGGTGATATCTCTTAAGACTGACTGGTCTGATCTCCTTGCAGTCCGAGGGAGTCTCAAGAGTCTTTTCTGGTATTACAATTTGAAAGCATCAATTCTTTGGCACTCAGCCTTTTTTATCCAACTGTCACATCCATACATGACTACTGGAAAAACCATTGCTTTGACTATACAGACCCTTGTCAGCAAAGTGATGTCTCTGCTTTTTAATACATTGTCTAGGTTTGCGATGGGCTTCCCTGGTGCTCAGATGGTAAAGAATCTGCCTGCAGTGCAGGAGACCCGGGTTCAGTCCCTGGATTGATGGCAGCAGTTACCATCCACAGTGATTTTGGAGCCCATGAAAATAAAATCTGCCACTGTTTCCATCTTTTCCCCATCTACTTGCCATGAAATATCTAAGTATATTTTACCTTACAGCTATAGAAGCAACAGCTAGAACTGGACATGGAATAACAGACTGGTTCCAAATAGGAAAAGGAATACGTCAAGGCTGTATGTTGTCACCCTGCTTATTTAACTTCTATGCAGAGTACATCATCAGAAACGCTGGGCTGGAAGAAGCACAAGCTGGAATCAAGATTGCCAGGAAAAATATCAATAACCGCAGATATGCAGATGACACCACCCTTATGGCAGAAAGTGAAGAGGAACTAAAAGGCCTCTTGATGAAAGTGAAAGAAGAGAGTGAAAAAGTTGGCTTAAAGCTCAACATTCAGAAAATAAAGATCATGGCATCTGGTCCCATCACTTCATGAGAAATAAATGGGGAAACTGGAAACAGTGTCAGACTTTATTTTGGGGGGCTCCAAAATCACTGCAGATGGTGACTGCAGCCATGAAATTAAAAGACGCTTACTCCTTGGAAGAAAAGTTATGACCAACCTAGATAGCATATTCAAAACCAGAGACATTACTTTGCCAACAAAGGTCCATCTAGTCAAGGCTATGGTTTTTCCAGTGGTCATGTATAGATGTGAGAGTTGGACTGTGAAGAAAGCTGAGCACCGAAGAATTGATGCTTTTGAACTGTGGTGTTGGAGAAGACTCTTGAGAGTCCCTTGGACTGCAAGGCGTTCCAACCAGTCCATTCTGAAGGAGTCAGCCCTGAGTGTTCTTTGGAAGGAATGATGCTGAAGCTGAAACTCCAGTACTTTGGCCACTTCATGCGAACTGTTGACTCATTGGAAAAGACTTTGATGCTGGGAGGGATTGGGGGCAGGAGGAGAAGGGGACGACAGAGGATGAGATGGCTGGATGGCATCACTGACTCGATGGTTGTGGGTCTGAGTGAACTCCAGGAGTTGGTGATGGACAGGGAGACCTGGTGTGCTGTGATTCATGGGGTCGCAAAGAGTCAGACACGACTGAGCGACTGAACTGAACAGAGCTGATAGAATTCTATAATTCTAGGGCTTTTTCCTCAAAACTCCTAGGGAAATCCCAATGGTGCTAGGATAGAGTACCGAAACTCAGTGAGCCGAGGGTGGGATGGGGGTGGGGCTGGGCCACAAGACCAACTTACAGAGAGATGAAGCAGCCATGCCTAGTCCTCCGGTAAATCAGCCCTCTTCACAATCTGCCAGAGAGAAACTCTCTCTTCCCCCAGGATGAGTTAATTCTGAAAATCAAAAGCCTTATAGAAAACATGTTGGAGACTTCCAATTAGGCTTCCTTGAACTATGCCTTTGAAATTCCCTTCTTTTATGTCCCTTTTTTTAATTTTACTTTTTAAATTTTAATTGCAGGATGATTGCCTTATAATGTTGCATTCGTTTCTGCCATACACTGATGTAAATCAGCCATGAGTATACACATAGCCCCTCCCTCCTGAGCCCTCTCCCACATCCCATCTTCTCACCCCTCTAGGTCATCCCGGAGCACTGGGCTGAGCTCCCTGTGTTATTCAGCAACTTCCCACTCACTGTCTATTTTACACAGGGGTAGTGTACATCTGTCCATGCTACCGTTTCAGCTCATCTTACTCTCTCCTTCCCCCACTGTGTCCATACTTTCATTCTCTACATCTCTCTTCCTGCCCTGTAAATAGGTTCATCAGAACCATTTTTCCTAGATTGCATATATATGCATTAATTATGAAACTTTTCTCTTCCTGACTTACTTCACTCTGTATAACAGACTCTAAGTTCATCCACCTCAGTTCAACTGACTCAAATCCATTCCTTTTTAATGGCTGAGTAATATTCCATTTCATATATATATATATATACCAAAACTTCTGTATCCATCATCTTCCTATGGATATTTAGGTTGCTTCCATGTTCTAGCTATTGCAAATAATGCTGCAATGAACATTGAGTACATGTGTCTTTTTGAATTACAATTTTCTCAGGGTAAATGCCCATAGTGGGGTTACTATATCATATGGTAATTTTATTCCTGGATTTTTAAGACATCCCCATACTGTTCTCCATAGTGGCTGTATCAATTTACATTCCCAGCAACAGTGCAAGAGGATTTCCTTTTCTCCACACCCTCTCCAGCATTTATTGTCTGTACATTTTTTGAAGATAGTCATTCTGACTGATGTGAAGTGATACCTCACAGTAGTTTTGATTTGCATTTCCCTAGTGATGAGCAATGTTGACCATCTTTTCATGGGCCATCTGTGCATCTTCTTTGGAGAAATGTCTGTTTAGGTCTTCCACCCGTGTTTTGATTGGGTTGTTTCTTTTTCTCATATTGAGTTCCATGAGCTACTTGTCCATTTTGGATATTTATCCTTTGTTAGTTGCTTCACTTGCCATTATTTTCTCCCATTCTGAGGGTTATCTCTTAGTCTTGTTTATAGTTTCCTGAAAATCCCGTGGAGAAGGGATAAGCTACCCACTTCACTACTCGTGGGCTTCCCTTGTGGCTCAGCTGGTGAAGAATCTGCCTGCAGTGCATTTGATCCCTGGGTTGGGAAGATCCCCGGGAAGAGGGAAAGGCTACCCACTCCAGTATTCTGGCCTGGAGAACTCCATGAACTGTGTAATCCATGGGGTCACAAAGAGTCGGACACGACAGAGTGACTTTTGCTTTCACTTTGCTGTGCAGAAGATTAAATTCCTCTGATCCTGGGGTTAACTTTGCGGTGATAAAGAAGGAGATTAACCAGACTTACTAGTACAGTTTTCCTGTATACAGGTTGGGGTTGGCCAAGCTATTTTCATATGAATTTGATGCTATCCGTAATATAAAGGTATCTTATTTATTGATTGTTTATGTGCCGTGCATACCACCCAATGATCAAAAATCATATTTTTCAAGCATTTTAAACATCTTTAAAACAACAGCAACAATGACAGATCACAGAGGGGCAGAAGGAAGCTTTTGGAGGTGACAGGTAAGGTCAGTGTCTTGACTGAGATCAGAATTATCATTCTCACTTTTATCTATAAGGAAACTACAAAACCAAATTGCCCAGATCCCCAGAGTCAATAAAGAGTGGAGCCAAAATTCTAAGCCCAATCTGTCTGAAGTCAAAGCCTCGTTAACCCAATATTCAAGATGAGGCATCTCAGACTGAAATATATTGTAATCTCAGCTTTTAAAAACATAGCCAAAATAAAATTCTGATTTAGTAGGCCGTGGAATCTGCATTTTGACAAGAGCCACCCGATAATTCTGAGCACCATATTTGTGAAGAAAACTTTCTGAGACTACAAAGAGAGCCCTTTCTCTGTATGAATTGTTTCCTTTCCCCAAAATGTGAATGTGAATGGTGTGTCCTAAATAATAATAATGAAGGTGAAAGTGAAGTCGCTCAATCATGTCCAGACTGCAGCCTACCAGGCTCTTCCATCCATGGGATTTTCCAGGCAAGAACACTGGAGTGGGTTGCCATTTCCTTCTCCAGGAGATCTTCCCGACCCAGGGATTGAACCTGGGTCTCCCGCATTGTAGACAGACGCTTTACCATCTGAGCCACCAGGGAAGCCAAATAATAATAATAGTAAAGCTGAAAAACTGACACAGCACCAAAAAAGCTCCATTTCCAGAGAAAAGGAAAGTGAGTAAGGTCGGGACAATGAAGAAAGGATGAAATTATCTTTCCCGAAATATTTGATTTCTAGTTTGGTGCAAACAGTGTGCTTTTATCACAGCGATCTTACTTTTCTCTGTTCTGCTGGCTTCCTGAATTGCCAGTTGGTGCATTCCTTGGACCAGAGACGAGAGAGCATCAGCCCCGAGAAAGAGGAAAGGCAGTGACTGGGCAGGGGCTTGGTGGACAGGTCATTTGCCTCTTCCCTCTTGCGCCCTTCCAGACTCCCGCAACCAAGAGGAGTGTACAGAACTGTGAGCACAAGGGGCCAGCAGGCGAGCGGTTTCCTCTGGGATATGAAGTGTACAACTTACGCATTGCCTGGAAATGCCATAAGGATTTAATATTTGTTACAGAAACAGTGAGGCTGCATTAATATTTTAATGGTGAATGAATATTTAATCCAAAACTCTGAATGGAAAGCGGACAAGATAACCATGGCAGGAACAGTCACACCACCCAGTTGAAGATGTTAATGATTCGCTGGCTCTGGCGGTGGTGATAATGCCACACAGTGTATCCATTATACAATGCCTTTGCAATATTAGTAAGTCACGCCTCAGAATCAAAATTGAAAGAAGCGTTGTTTACTCTTTGAGAAGCAGTATGAAGCATGGGATGGAGCAAATCTTTGGAATGGGAGCCTGGAATGAGTACCAAGTGTATGTTCTGCTGGTCATGCAAGTGGAAAGAAGACCATTCACCTCTTTGAGCTTTATCTCCAAGATGAAATCAGCGCCTCCTTGATGCGATTGTTGGCTGCTTTCGTTTTTGGTTCTCCTTAAGATACGGGAGAAAAAAATTGAAGGTGCTTGCAGTGTCTCTTAATTTAGCCCCTTGTCTACTTCTTGCAGGAAACAATGAAGTTTTCATTTTCTTATTTCTCCTAGATACTTATATCTATCATCATTTTATTTCAGTGGAAATTTTTCTAAGTAGCTGGGGGAAGAAGCTCTAATTAAAAACTCAATTCTATCTATTCAATTTGATCCTTAAATTAAAACACATGGATAATAACTTGTTGTTTAAATGCACTGAGGCAACTTTGTATTGTCCCACTGTTAATGGTCACATTTACAAGATAATTGCAATGTATCAGTAAGTTTCTCCTGGCAGGTAATTGTCCCTCCTGACAGGCTAGACTGTGGCCCTGTGGTGCGGGTTGCCCTTCTCTCCCCTCTGTGGCCCCACTAGACTCTGTTAGCTTCCTTATTTTGTCACTTGGAACTTTCGATAACTTAATAAACACATGGGCTTGAGAGTTCGAGAGCTTTTAGGTACCAGTCTCTGCTTGATTCATTATCTGTAGTGTGATCTTGAGCAAGGTCATCAGTCAGTCCTCTTGTCAAGGGACTTTCATTTGTAAAATTGTGATAGTGACATTTAATCTCATCGCTTCCCAAGCATCTATGAAATATACATATATATATATGTATATATATATATATATATAATATGTGAATGTGGAATATATATATATATATATATATATATATATATATACACACATACACATAAAATGAAATAGTTTGCAGACCATTCCAAAATTTCAAATGAAGAAACTGAGATGCAGAGACCAAATAACTCACTCAAGGTCATTCAGTAAGGACTGGAACATGGTCTTCAGAACAGACTTGAATCTGTATTGTTTGTAATCCATCTTTATAATATACTAAGGCACATTTTTAAATCTAAGGTTGCAGTCAAGCGGGAACAACAGTGCAATACTAAGTACTGTGTCTGAGAGGAATAAACTTCAGTGGCTTTAGGTTGTAATATTTAAATGCAGTGTCGTAATCCTTGCCTCATGACCCAACCTAAAACCCAGCACATTGAACATAATAAGCCCATCATAAAAGCTAGAATTTTCTTTTATTGCTTTTTACAATTTTTTAATGAATTGAGGTGTTATTGATCTTAATTCTTTTTTCTCATATACACTCTAAATGGAAAGTATTCTAGTTTCTTAATTATTTCTCCCAATCTTGATAGCTGTCTTTTTCTGCTGTATGAACCCCAAGACCCTGAATCTTACTTTTCTGATCCTTTAAGGAGTTATGCATAGTGATGGCATCAGGCCCTATTCAATCCTCACTCTCCTAAGAAATGTAATAAATGAGGACATTTAAAAAAAATCAAAATAATTGTCTATGAAGAAAACCCCAGTGACTCTACAAAAGAATTTCTAGAACTTAGATGAGCTTAGCAAGGTTGCAGAATAAAGTCAACAGAAAAAAGTCATATTTCTATAGTCTGGCGATGACTAATTAGAAACCCAAATTAAAAACATAATATTATTTTAATAGTTCTAAAAAATCTGAACTTCCAGGTATAAATCTAACAAACCATGCACAGGATGTCTTCTAATACATAGCTGGAATCTAAAAACTCTCGTAAAATAAATTTTTTTTAAATGCCTTCAATGGAGAAACATACTATATTCATAGACTGGAAAACTCCACAAAGTAAAAATGTCAGTACATCCCAAATTGATCTATGTTGAATGCACTTCCCATCAAATCTTGTGAAGATTTTTGTAGATACAGACAAGCTGATTCCAAAATTTATGTGAAAAGCCCAAGTAACTAGAATAGCTAAAATGATTTCTTAAAAAAAAAAAAAAAAGAATCAAGTTGGAGAAATTACATTACTTGATTTTGAAACTTCATTTATGATTACATTATGAATTGTAGCGCTGATGGAGGGGTAGACATATTGATCAATAGAACAGAATAGAGAAACTAGAAATTGATCAAAGCAAATATGCTCAACTTCTTTTGGAAACAAGTGGAACAGGAATTTCAGAGAAAAGATGTCCTTTTCAACAAATGGTTCTGAACAGTTTGGTATAGGAAAGAAAGAAGGATGGGAGGGAGGGAGGATTCTTGAAGCAAACCTCACATCTTACACAAAAATTTACTCGGATCATAGATCTAAATGCAACTATAAATCTCTGAAAAGAATATATAAATCTCTGTTACCTAAGTCAAGGGAAGAATTCTAAAGTGTGATTCCAAAAGCAGAATCCATACAAGAAAAAAAAAGTTAAATTTAGACTTCATAAAAATTAAAAATGTTAAAGGTACTTTTAAGAGATGGAAAGACAAGCCATAAACTAGGAGACAATATTTGCACATCAATCATCTAACAAGGAATTTGTGCCCAGAATATATAAAAAATACTTTAAACATGAAGATAAGAAAACAAGCCATTCTATTATAAGATGACAAAAAATTCACTCCATTGCCCCACCAAATTGAATATATAGATGCAGATAAGCACATAAAAAGATGTTCAGCATCATTCACCTTTAGAGAAATAAATTAAAATACTGTTATTTCCTGCTTCTGTCAGACCACAAACTACTGTCTTCCTTTAATCTCAGCAGTTCCCTAGTCCCTGTGCCCAGCTGTCATAAAGTTTTTGTGCTCTTTGTATTAAAATGTACTGGTAACTGAACTAACGGTAAGAGCACTGCTCCCTGTCAATAGTGGACCTTTGCCTTTGATAAATCTTCACTGAATGCCGACTAGGTATTATATACAATGTTACAGTACTGCACAATTACACTCATCTCACACACTAGCAGGAGAAGGGAATGGCACCCCACTCCAGTACTCTTGCCTAGAAAATCCCATGGATGGAGGAGCCTGGTAGGCTACAGTCCATGCGATTGGGAAGAGTCGGACATGACTGAGCAACTTCACTTTCATGCATTGGAGAAGGAAATGGCAACCCACTCCAGTGTTCTAGCCTGGAAAACCCCAGAGATGGGGGAGCCTGGCGGGCTGCCGTCTCTGGGATCACACAGAGTCAGACATGGCTGAAGCTACTTAGCATCAGCAGCACATGCTAGCAAAGTAATGCTCAAAATTCTCCAAGCCAGGCTCCAGCAGTATGTGAATCATGAAATTCCGGATGTTCAAGCTGGATTTAGAAAAGGCAGAGGAACCAGAGATCAAATTGCCAACATCTGTTGGATCATCGAAAAAGCAAGAGAGTTCCAGAAAAACATCTATTTCTGCTTCATTGACTATGCCAAAGCCTTGACTGTGTGGATCACAACAAATTGTGGAAAATTCTTAAAGAAATGAGAATACCAGACCACCTGACCTGCCTCTTGGGAAATCTGTGCGCAGGTCAGGAAGCAAGAGTTAGAATTGGACATGGAACAACAGACTTGTTCCAAATTGGGAAAGGAGTATGTCAAGGCTGTATATTGTCACCCTGCTTATTTAACTTATATGCAGAGTAGTACATCATGAGAAATGCTGGACTGGAGGAAGCACAAGCTGGAATCAAGATTGCCGGAAGAAATATCAATAATCTCAGATATGCAGATGATAACACCCTGATGGCAGAAAGCGAAGAAGAACTAAAGAGCCTCTTGATGAGAGTGAAATAGGAGAGTGAAAAAGTTGGCTTAAAACTCAACATTCAGAAAACTAAGATCATGGCATCCGGTCCCATCACTTCATGGCAAACAGATGAGGAAACAATGGAAACAATGACAGACTTTATTTTGGGGGGCTCCCAAATCACTGCAGATGGTGACTGCAACCACGAAATTAAAAATGCTTGCTCTTTGGAAGAAAAGTTATGACCAACCCCCTAGACAGAATACTAAAAGCAGAGACATTACTTTGCTGACAAATGCCCATCTAGTCAAGGCTATGGTTTTTCCAGTAGTCATGTACAGATGTGAGAGTTGGACTGTAAAGAAATCTGAGCCCTGAAGAATTGATGCTTTTGAAGTGTGGTATTGGAGAAGACTCTTGAGAGTCCCTTGGACTTCAAGGAGATCCAACTAGTCCATCCTAAAGGAAATCAGTCCTGAATATTCATTGGAAGGACCAATACTGAAGCTTAAACTCCAATACTTTGGCCACCTGATGTGAAGAACTGACATTTGAAAAGACTCTGATGCTGGGAAAGATTGAGGGCAGGAGGAGAAGGGGACAACAGAGGATGAGATGGTTGGTTGGAATCACTGACTCAATGGCCATGAGTTTGAGTAAACTCTGGGAATTGGTGATGGACAGGGAGGCCTGGCGTGCTACAGTCCATGGGGTCACAAAGAGTCAGACACGACTGAGTGATGGAACTGAACTGAAGTGTGAAGATGATAATAGTGATATTGATGTGTTTATCTAGATGAAGAACCAAGGAAGTGGGATAAGACAGGTCACTAATTATTATTATGCAGAACAGGAAGTCGTTCTTGGCAAGGGGAAAATATATTGCAAAGCATATTCAAAGTAGCAAGAACTTTTAATTCATATATTGGAGTTCTATATAGAATTTCACTGGGGAAAAAAAAAAAAGATGTATCTACTGGCAAGAAACTAAAGGGAAAAAAGAGCAAAGTCCCTTGTGATAGATGATGTCACTAAGCTACAACCGAACTAAAAAGTCATTGTTCTGTGCCTCCTTCTGAACAGAATCAAATCTGTGAGTATTCACCTTTTTGTTTTCCTGGGAGAGTACGTGAGGTATACATGAGAAAGAAGGCAAGATGGATGGACGCAAGATGGAGAAAAAGTCAGCAGCCTGAACTCAGCAATCAGAGTGTGCAGTTCTGAAGAGTTTCTGCTTGGTCAAGGAGGGAAAGAAACCATATGAGTCCCTGCCAGAAGCTATACAGAATGCCTTACATAACTAATTTCATTTGATCCCCACAAGAACTCTAGGATGCAGGACTTAGATCAGCAACAAGTCCCCTCTGCTTGTCTCAAGCATCGGACGATTTCTGAGCAGCAGCCATACAGTCCTCTGCGAGGCTGCACCAGCTATGGGTGCAGACTCTCTCCTAGACATCTCTGCCTCACCTGAGCATCCTTTCTCTCTCATTCCTTCATATCTTAGCCATTCACTCAACCTCCAAACTTCAAGGCAGGAGCATCCAATCAGCCAGAACCAGGTGAAGCTCTCCACACCAGGACACCTAAGAGGATGCACATCCCCATATCGGCTTCCCTACTTCCCTCTAGACTCACAGTGAAGTCCCTAAGATTGGGAACAAGTTTATATCCACAGCAGACCACATGACAAGTACCTACTGTAGGTACTATCATACCAATTTTATAGATGAAAGCACCAAGGCTCAGAGAAGTATACAGTTGGTCCTAAGACTACATAGTGAAGTGAAAGTCGCTCATTCATGTCTGACTCTTTGTGACCCCATGTACTATAAGTCTGTAGAATTCTCCAGCCCAGAACACTGGAGTGGGTAGGCTTTCCCTTCTCCAGTGGATCTTCCCAACCCAGGAATTGAACTGTGGTCTCCTGCACTGCAGGCAGACTCTTTCCCAACGGAGCTACCAGGGAAGACTACATAGCTAGTTTTTTAAAAAACACTTTATTGAGGGATGATTGACATGTAAAAGTTGTACACATTTAGTGTATACAACTCATTGAGTTTGGGGATAAATATACAGCCATGAAATCATCACAGCCATCAAAGCCATAAACATAAGCATCACAATTATGTGACTTTTGCCACAAGAAAAAAATAAATAAAAGAAGAACAACCATCTCCCCCCAAAGTTTCCTTCCATATGATTATTATTATTATATAATTATTGTTCTTATGTTGATAACACGTAACACAAAAGCTACCCTCTTAGAAATGTTAGGAGTACACACTGTATTGTTAACCATAGGATCTATGCTATATAGTAGATCTCCAGAACGTATTACTTATATAACTGAAATTTTGTACCTTTTGACCATCACTTCTCCATTTCCCCCTCCCCCTAGCCCCTGGTAACCACCATTCTACTCTTTGCTTCTGTGCGTTTTGACCATTTAAACCCCACATATAAACGAGATCATTATAGACGTGTCTTTCTATGTCTGGCGTATTTCACTTAGCTTAATGTCCTCTGGGTTCATCCATGCTGTCCTAAATGGCAGGGTTCCCTTCATTTTTAAAGGCTGAATTATGCCTCATCATATATGTGCCCTGTTTTCTTTGTCTGTAGGTGGACATTTGGGTTGCTTCCACTTGCAGACAATTGTGAATGATGCTGTTATGACCATGAAGGTGCAGATAACTATCTGGGTCCTTGTTTTCCATTCTTTTGGATATAAATAAAGAAGTACAATTTCTGAATCAGATGGTAATTCCATTTTTAATGTTTTAAGGAATCACCATAGTAATTTCCACTCTTTACACTCCCTCAACAGTGAGCAAAGTGTCCAATTTCTCTGCATTCTTAACGTGTATTTCTGTTTTGGTTTTGAAAGTAGCCATCCTAATGAGTGAGGTAGATACCACTGGATAATTTTTGGTTCGTGTTCAAAACTGACTCTCAGAGTCCCCTGGTGGTATAAAAAATAATCCCAGTTGCCCAAGCACAGTGGTAACTTGCTTATTGGTTTCTCTCCTTTCCTTGACGAACACATCAACTAGTATTTCCTCAAATTTCCTCCAAATAAACTCCTTGCACTCAAAGTCTTACCTCAGGGGCTGTTTCTGAGGATCCTGAACATGATTGAGATTGTGTTTTGTTTGTTTGTCTGGCTGCAACATATCTTAGCTGCAGCATGCTGGATCTTTGTTGTGGCTTGTGAGATCTTTAGTGATAGCATGCGGGATCTAGTTCCCCGACCAGGGATCGAACCCAGGCCCCCGGCATTGGGAGTCCTGAGTCTTAGCCCCCAGACCACCAGGGAAGCGCCTGAGGTTCTGTTTTATCTCCGATAGTGCATCTTGACAGCAGCACCTACCTTCATCAGTTATGTTAGACTAATTTGCTTCTCAGCCTTAGTTTTACAAAAGATTACCTGTCCCCACGAGCAGTTGGGAAGGAGTAATTTCCTAAATATGACTTAGCTCCATGAACAGAATCTCTGCACACTCTTAAAAATATATAGGATTCATTCAGTCTGTCCCATAGATACGAAATCTTCCTTTCTTTGGTATTGTCAAAACTCCTAAGACGGCACAATTTCAGAGGTGAGTGAGCGCTCACAGATATACAAAGCAGTTGTTTATAAAATGATGCGCCATGGAACTCCCGTGTTTTTTGGACTGTACACATGTTTACCGCTTTTGGTTCAGCACTCTGTTTATAATATCGCTAGTCATCTCAGCTAATTACAAAATATCCAGAATCCCTGAGGCAAGCTTTGTTTTTTTAACATTGTTACAAATATCTGCATATCTCTGTCAATCAGGACTTTATCAGTACTGTGTCACCATAGCATAGCTCCAAATTTCTTGATTTTTCTATTAATCAGACAATGTAAATATGAAATCATTTCCCTGGAAAAAAAATCCATTGCTACTTTTTCTCTTAAGTATATGCTGGGGGTTCCAGTATAGTTTGATTAAACATCAATCAACAACCAGTAAGGTTTCCACAGCCATAAAAGTTTATAAACCATAGATCTAGGTCAAGCCCTCATGCAGTTTATAATTTCCCTCCACGACTTCTTGACACATGTGCTTAAACATGACACGTTAAAGAAAGCTTCTACCTCCCAAAGAAGTCTGCTTTATTTTAAGATACTTCTAATTGCCGTGAAGGTTCCTGTTTCCCCTCTTACTGAAACCTACCTCCCTGCAACTTCCACTCCTCCAGCTAGGAGAAATTTTGTTTGCTGATTTTTTCAAGGCATTCTCAGACCTTGCTGGAGTTACCCAGTGTTCCTACACAAGCATGCAAGAACCCTTGCAAGTATCTGAACTCCTATACCTTTGGCATCCAGCAAGTAGAGGGTACCCCAGTCCTCTGCTTGCTGGCAGCAAACCTCTCCTCTCCAGTCCATCTGTAACATATAGGGAAGTGATGGCAAAGACATGGATTTCACCAAACTTAATCAGAGCCTTAAGTGAATCAGTGGGGTGGGGGTAGGATGGGAGTTAGTGGGTACAGAGGAGGGGGCGGCTAACTTTCCAGCCCCACAACATATGGCAATAGTTTCATTGAAAGCTCAAGGCAGTATTTATTTCGTGTGGTGACATTGCCCCCAAGAAGTGCACAGGCAAAAGTTCTAATACATGAACCTTAAATCCAATGTTTCAGATCTCCTCCTCTTCCTCTAATTCTCCTTCCCCCCACCCCACCCTGCTCATTTTTTTTGAATACTCCATGTTTTCTTTGAAACCTGGGGCAGAATGAATGGAATGTTTTGATTTACTGCAGCCCCCCTTGAATTATATTTTCCCAAATCAATTCATTTCCGCACATTCTGATAACTGAAGGGTAGGGGCAGAGCTGAGGGGGGCAAGGGTTGGGTGGTGAGAGGTGAAGGTATAGCAGGGAGTGAGGCGAGTGGGAGGTGGGAGCTCCCTAGAGGGGGTGGGGCCGGGAGCAGATAAATTACCCCTGTGCTTGGTGTTGAGAGAGAAGGACTGGGAGAGCTTGGTATCTGAGGCTAGCACACATGAGTCCTGGGGGCGGGGGTGGGGGTGGGGGTGGGGTCAGCTGTCAATCAGAGGGTTCAAAAAAATAGAAGGAAAAAAAGCAACTTCATTCTAAGAGAGAGAACTGGAGACTTGGACAGTCTCCCCTACCTCCCCTGCTTTCCCAGGGCCATGATCATGGCTTCCTGCTTGCCCCTTGACCCCTGTAGCTGCATCCCCATCACCAGTGGGCAGTGGTACTTCTCCAGACCAAGTGGTCAAGAATTCTGGTCAGAAAGATGAAAAAAGGAAACTTTTCCATATCCCTTTGTTTCTTTTCAGTCTCTCTCTCTTTTAAAAAAAATTATTTATTTTTAATTGAAGGATGATTTCTTTACAATATTGTGCTGGCTTCTGCCATACATCAGCATGGCCTCTTCAGTCTCTCTTAATTTTCCTCCTTTCTTTCCTCCCTTCCTCCTGCTTCCCATCCCCCCCTTCTTTTCTTTCTTCTTCCTTTCCCCACCCCCGTTCTTTCCCTTGATCACTCTTCCAGACTGTACTGAGCAGTTGATCTGTGGGACAGTCGATGGTAATTAGGCCTTCCCTGGTGGCTCAGCTGGTAAAGAATCCACCTGCAATGTGGGAGACCTGGGTTCAATCCCTGGGTTGGGAGGATCCCCTGGAGAAGGGAAAGGCTACCCACTCCAGTGTTCTGGCCTGGAGAATTCCATGGACTATTCTATGGGGTCACAAAGAGTTGGACACGACTAAGCGACTTTCACTCACTATGTTAATTTGGTAAGACCATAGTTTTAAGTTATCAGACAATTCAGCTGAAAAGACATTCATCAAGAATCTCTGTGCTACATCCTAGAGATACAGGTCGAAAAGGAACGCAGCACCAACTGTGGCCACAAGAAACACACTGAGGCGGTCCAGTGGTTAAGACTGTGCTTTCAATGCAGGGGGCGCAGGTTCAATACAAGGTCAGGGAACTAAGATCCCACGTGCCACGTGGCACAGCCCAAAAGGAAATACATTGCTATGTAGGGGGAGACAGACATATCATTACTCATTTGTTTATTCTCTGAATCCCTTTGTGAGGTGCTGGGACCTTTGACTGGTTTTGAATTTATAACATGTAAGACCATGCCTGGCCTCTAGTTGACATGCAATAAATATTCGATGATGAAAACAAGTACATTTATTAGTACACCTGTGATGTGTCAGATATTTTGCATGCTTTATTGTTAATCCTTCCTCTAACCTCAAAACAAAGCTATGATTAGCCCCATTTTACAGATGAGAAACAGAGGCATAGAGAGATTAAGCAATTTGCCAATGTTAAACACCACTTAGAGGTGAAATAAAATTAAGATGCTAATTTAGGTCTGCCTGATGCCAGTGTAGAATATTTTCCTACTCTTCCATGCCTCTTTCTGCAAAAATTTATGAATAAAAAACCACTAGGTGTTCACGTCAAGTTGATGAGATTAAAACCTTCCTAATTCCAAAAGAGAAATCTTATCATAATTGGTAGGAAATGTAGGTTATAATGTACTTTGCATTTCATGAACCTTTATAAATCATGTACACCCAAATTTTGCTCTTTCAAGCTTCCACCTGCATAATTGTAGGACCCTGTGGCATCTAGCTGAAGTCTCTTTCTAGTTATTTTTAGTATCAACATACGCTCAGTATATCTATATATCTATATATACAGTATATATCTGTATACCTATGGACTTCTCTGGTGGCTCAGATGGTAAAGCATCTGTCTCCAATGCAGGAGACCTGGGTTCCATCCCTGGGTCAGGAAGATCCGCTGGAGAAGGAAATGGCAATCCACTCCAGTACTCTTGCCTGGAAAATCCCATGGACAGAGGAGCCTGGTAGGCCACAGTCCCTGGGGTCGCAAAGAGTCGGACACGACTGAGTGACTTCACTTTCCTTTATGCTCAGTAGTAAGTTAACTCCTGTTCCTCTCTTCCTGTCCCTTCGTTGGTGTCTTCTGCACAAAGTCACTTGGGATGGTTGCTCACCATTAACGTGCCATTCATGATCTCGAATGGGAACAGTGTGGTCCCACTGTGGATGGTATATCTCAGGGTCCTTCAGAATACATCACCCAAGACTGAAGCACTCGTTTCACAAGATGCCCAAGGTGGGTCACCAGGGAGGCGCTGCTCCTGGAGTAACTGACTCATCACATGCTTTCACCACCTTCTCAGCAATACGTAGGAGGAGCCCCTGGAGTTGCCAAACCCTGCTGTTTTGTCTGCAATACACCTTACATCAAAGCCAAGTGTGTTCCAGCTAGAGATGAGGTGGACACGCCACTCTTCACCTCCCCACGCCTCCATCATTTGAGGCCTGAAGGGAGTTTGCTTGTATGCAATAGATTGACTGCCAAGCTTTCACTCCTCACTGCATCTGTGTCCTTTCATGGTAAACCCACTGACTCTGGGTCGGGCCATGTGACTGACTTCGACCCAGAAGATAACGACAGACTTGATGTAAGCAAGCGCCTGCAAGAACACGCCTGGAACGGACTGCTAGAGGAGGAGGCGTGAGAAGCAGAGGCAGTCGGCCCAGCTAAGACTATTGTAGCTTTGCAAACACTCAACTGATCACTTGCGTCCCATGAAGATTGTAAGAGCTTCCCAATCAACTCAGAGACTTGTGAAAAATAACGTATGTTCATTTAAAACCACCACTCTTTTGAAGTGGTTTGTTATATAGTTATAGCTAGTTTATTTACTGTGAGTTATGTCTCATGAATTGTTCATGGAAACGTTGTTTAAGCTCTTGCCACCAACAGTTCTCTCCAAAGGGTCAGAACCCATCTGAGAAAGATGTATCATGCGCTACTTTCCATCTTCTGTATTGCCCTCCCCTCTCCACCTTATCCCCAGAGATCTGCTTACAGAACTAGCCTATGGTGCTATTAGGAAGCAGATGACCTGTGGTCCATTCTGTTCTTCCATTCTCTGCTTTTCTCCCTTCTCCCTGTCTCCTTTGTCCAGGTCTCTCTCTTTCCCATATTCACCAGGGTACCAACCTGTTCACTCATCGAGAAAAAAAGATAAAACACAAAGCTCTCATATAAATTAATTAATGCAAATAGATGCCTATGTGTCTACCAAATCTATCACTTCATTAGGCATATACAGACAAGGCAAAATTCCCTTTAGGCTAAACCAAGAATTCACAACAGAAGAAAGAAATAAGTATAAATATAATTGATATATATGAGTATAAGATGCCTCTGGTGGCTCACACAGTAAAGAATATGCTTGCAACACAGGAGACCTGGGTTTGATCCCTGGGTTGGGAAGATCCCCTGGAGAAGGGAATGACAACCCACTCCAATATTCTTACCTGGAGAATCCATGGACAAAGGAGCCTGGTGGGCTACAGTTCATGGGGTTTGCAAGAATGAGACACAACTTAGTAACTGAACCACCAGCACCACATGAATTTATCCTATACATACACAGAGATACGACTTTTAAGGAATTACACAGACATGGTAAGATTAAATCGATTAAGAATTGGCAAAGGTGACTGTGAAGATTAAAGTCAGAGAAGGCTGCATTATGCAAAACCACATCGTTACCACTAAGAGCAGGTGCATGACTATTTTTGGCCACTATCATATATTGAGTTCACACATACTTTATCACATTTTCTTAATAATTCTACATTAGCAGGATAATACTAAACAGTGGTTTTGTGCCTGCATCTTGCCTTATAATTTTGCCAGCCATGTAGGAGAAGTTTTGACTTCCCAGGAGTCCATTATTGGTACCTCATAAGGGACCAGTGCCACATCGCCCAAGTTATCCTCTGGGCTTCCTTGGTGGCTCAGATGCAAAACGTCTCCCTGCAGTGCACGAAAACTGGGTTCCATCTCTGGGTCGAGAAGATCCCCCGGAGAAGGACCTGGCAACCCGCTCCAGGATTCTTGCTGGAGAATTCCATGGACAGAGGAGCCTGGCAAGCCAGAGTCCATGGGATCACAAAGAGTCGGACACGACTGGTGACTAACACTTTCACTTCCTTTCCCTAGTGGCATCAAGGTCAGTCAGTCGAGGTCATGTTTGCATGTTTCTAGGAAGCTTTGCTTAATTTCCCTGATACCTACAGACAGGTCCTCTTTCCCTTTGACCCATACTTTTGTTTTACCTGTCACAACCCTCAACATCAAGAACATCATGTCTTCCTTCTGTCAGCCAAGAAAATAAAAAAGCCTCTGAATTTCCTGAGCAATTTCATATCACAAGCAATGAGCTTGTGAAATACAAGGAGCAAGTCTGAGCCTGTAAGGGCAGTAAAGGGAGCACTGGGCTAGGAATCGAGAGGCACAGGTTCTAAACACAGCTCTGCCCCAACTTCCTCACTGA
Source organism: Ovis aries (assembly GCF_016772045.2). Classification (NCBI taxonomy): domain Eukaryota; kingdom Metazoa; phylum Chordata; class Mammalia; order Artiodactyla; family Bovidae; genus Ovis; species Ovis aries. The sequence continues at coordinate 7,618,308 of NC_056055.1, read as the reverse complement.
ACGTGGACAAGTTACTCCAAGTTGGAGTTTAATTTTTTTTTTTTTTTTTTTTTTTGCCTACTTGGCTCTGAAGTGCAAAGTTGTACTGACTGTTCTTTAGAGCTCTAACTTCAAAGACTAAATAAGTTGATCCTGAAGTTCTCAAATGGTGCCACAAAACTCGACCTGCCCTGCTTGAGAGATTAGCTGTTGGGAGTCCATCCCTGGACTGTTAGGCACCATGATCTTTTGCCCGGACCACTGTAGTCAATCTTGAATTAATGTTCCTGCTTTAGCTCTTGTGTTCCTACAATTCATTCCCCAATTAGAGTCCAGAGTGATGTCTACAAACACAAATTAGGTTGTGTTTGTTTTTTTCCACTGAGCTTAGAATAGAATCCAAATATCTGCCAGGCACAATCGGGCCCTTGCCTGAACCCTCAACTTCATCTCCCACCATCCTCCCTGACTGGGACCCAACAAGGACTGTAGCTGCCCAGGCTCCACTGTCCATGGGATTCTCCAGGCAAGAATATTGGAGTGGCTAGCCATTCCCTTCTCCAGGGCCTCTTCCTGACCCAGGGATCGAACCCAGGTCTGCCGCATTACAGGCAGATTCTTTTACCATCTGCGCCACAAGGGAAGCCCAAGAAGGAAAGAGCAACTTCCATCTCTTCCCCCTCCCCCACCCTGGCCACACTGCCCAGAGCTTGTGGGATCCTAAGTTCCCCAACCAGGGATCAAACCTGCGCCCCCTACAGTAGAAGCACAAAGTCCTAACCATTGGACCACCAGGGAAGTCCCAGCAACTTCTGTCTTATGACTACATGTAACTCCATTTTTTTAGGAACTTAAATCAGGCTGGAAGTGGATTCTCAGCCTAGACACCTGAGAAAGAGCACAGCCGTGCTTATATCTGAATTTCCACATTGTGAGACCTTAAACAGGGCCCACTGGACTTTTAGTGAGCCTCAGCCAAGCCAAACTGGACTTGAGACAGAGAGAACTGGGAGATGATACAGTGTGGCTTTGAAAGCCACTGATGGATTAGTTTTGTTGTTGTTGCTGTTTTTTGCAGCAGCGATAGAAGACTAATGCAAGACACAGAGTTCATCCAAGAAGACTCCATGAAGTGATCCTTGATGTTCCTCCATCTCTTACGCCAGGTTTTCCCCTCTTAGAACTTTGGATTCTTCTCTCAAGTAACACAAATCTTAAAATTCAAATTACTCTCAGCTTCTGGATGAAATCTCAGCAGATGTAACTGACCCGTCCTTCTGCACAAAGACAGCAAAATCAAGCTCTTAAATGTACCAGATTAATTTCTCCTGGAGTCTTGGGACCCACTCTTGGTACCACACTTTAAGATGGAAGGAACAGGTGGGACATGTGCAGCCTAAGAAAGAGTCCAAGTATTATAAAAAAAGAAGGAACAGATCATTTAGCCTAGAGAGAAGGGAGCTCAGAGGAAACAAATGTCTGCAGACTCAGGGAGACAAGGAAATACACTTATTTGGGCATCAGGAAAGAACAATTAAACTGATATGTACATATTCTAGAAAGCTTAGTGCCCAGAAAAAAAAAAAAAAGCTAACCATAAAAGTTGTTTGAGACAGCCTTGGGAAGTACTTAGAGCAAAGATGTTGTGCTGGAGAGCTTGCCAAATTGGCTAGAAGCTGGAGCACTTCAGAGTCTTGGGCCAGCATCCTCATTTTATCAATGGGTGAACCAAAGCCCAGGGAGCATGACCTGTTACATGACCTTCAGTCTTCTGCCACGATGAAATTCTCCTTCAGTGATTCCTGTTTTATGGGATGATGAAAGGCCCATGGGAAAGACCATCTCAGAGAGCACGCTGCAGCTCTTCAGGAATTGCTACACCCTCTCATTCTCTCCAGTTTAGATTCGAGATCAGGGTACAGTTACTGTGACCTAATCCTACCGCTCGTACACTAGAAAAAGAAAAACTTACGGGATTTCCAGGTCTTATCTGACCCCGCAAATAAAAATCCCCAGGCTTCAGCTATGTGAGGACTTCTGTATCCTTTTGTGCTGTGTCTTGAAAAGAGATTTGGTCAGCAAATCAAGATGCTTCATCAAGTCCAATCAAGATGTTCAAATCCTGTTTTACCTACAGAACGAGATTCAAACTTTCATTTATTCACTCACCTGAAAACAGGAGTTCCTTCTATGTTAAATGTAGATATGATAGAAATGAACAAGATATGATACTCACCCTCTAGTAGCTCATAGAGAAATGCTATGGCAAGAGACCCCTGTACCATTCTGTGTCATGGTGTTATAGTGTGGGACTCTCGTAGGTGAAGGGAAGAGGAAGTGAGGAGCCCCAAGGCAGCAGGAAAGGTCGCACTGCGTGTACAGTTCAGAGAAGGCAATGGCACCCCACTCCAGAACTCTTGCCTGGAAAATCCCATGGACGGAGGAGCCTGGTAGGCTGCAGTCTATGGGGTTGCAAAGAGTCGGACATGACTGAGCATCTTCACTTTCCCTTTTCACTTTCATGCACTGCAGAAGCAAATGGCAACCCACTCCAGTGTTCTTGCCTGGAGAATCCCAGGGACGGGGGAGCCTGGTGGGCTGCCATCTATGGGGTCGCACAGAGTCGGACACGACTGAAGCGACTTAGCAGCAGCAGCAGCATGTACAGTTTGTTTCATGGGGGCTGAAGGATGGATGGATTAAGAGCAAATGTGGATGGAAAGTTTGTCTGGGACCAGGCATGCCTACAAAGGTCCCTATAGTCAAAGCTATGATTTTTCCCATAGTTGTGTACAGATGTGAGAGCTGGACAATAAAAAAAAAGGCTGAGCGCTGAAGAATTGATGCCTTCAAACTGTGGTGTGAACTGGGGTGCTAGAGAAAACTCTAAAGAGTCCCTTAGAGATCAAGGAGACTAACCAGTCCATCCTAAAGAAATCAGTCCTGAATATTCATTGGAAGGAATGATGCTGAAGCTGAAGCTCCAAAACTTTGGCCACCTGAAGCAAAGAACTGACTCATTGGAAAAAACCTTGATGCTGAGAAAGATTGAAGGCAAGAGGATAAGAGGACGACCGAGGACAAGATGGTTGATGGCATCACTGACTCGTTGGACATGAGTTTGAGTAAACTCTGGGAGACAGTGATGGACAGAGAGGCCTGGCGTGCTGCAGTCCACAGGGTCACAAAGAGTCTGACAGCGGCTGAGCAAATGAACAACAAGGCATGCCATGTTAAGGAACTTGTATTTTATTCTGAAACTAACATGCAGTTGGGAATATTTTTAAAAGAAGGAAAGGATATGGTTTTTTGTTTGTTTGTTTGTTTGTTTTGTAGAAAAAGACTTCTGTTACAATGGGGAAGACAAATTTCCTGAAATCCTCTTGGCAACATTCAATTTTATTTTATGCTAAAAATGATTTCACTCATTATAATATGTTCAAGGGGCTGCTCTTTTGGCTGTATAATGTAAGCTACTAATTTTCAAATAATATATATCAGGGATGGTTAAATAATTTTATAATATTTGCATATTCATATTGTAAGCAGCGTTATTCACAAATGCCAAAACAACCCAAGTATCCATTGACAGACGAATGGATCAACAAAATGGGATAGATATACACACACAAAGAGATAGTATTTAATCTTGAAAGGAAGGGCACTCTGATATATGTTACAGGAGAGACAAACCTTGAAGCCATTATGCTGAGTGAAACAGGCCACTCACAAAAGGACAAACACGGAATGATTCCACCTAGATGAGGTACCTAGAGTCATCAAATTCATAAAGACCAAAAGGAGAATGGTGGTTGCCAGGGGCCGGAGGAGGAGAAGCTGAGAAGCTACTGTTTAATAGATACTGAGTATATCTACCTGGAGGTAGATGCTGGTGATGGCTGTACAGCAATGCCAATGTCCTTAATGCCACAGGACCATACATTTTAAAAATGGCTAAAATGGTAAATTTTGGGTTGTGCATATCTGATCACATTTTAAGGTTCTATGCTGTGTAAGAAGAAGCAAAATTCAAATCCACTTCAGACTTCTAGGGTAAATTTCCAGCCTATCCAACCTGTCAGCCACAGTCATCACTCCATCTTCATCTGGATTACTTCTCAGCTATGTTTCTCCCCTTGGAAAACAATTTACCTGTCCTCTTCTGGCTCATATAGAAACAGAGACCAGTTCTATTCTTCATCAAACCCAAAATGGCAAAAGGTCTGTGAGATCATGTCATACATCCAGGAGACAAAAGTGGGCCAACTCTTGTTCAGTTCATTCTGCTGCATTAGGGAAATTCCATCGCTTTCCTTGCCTGCGATCATACTTGAAGGGCCTCAGGTACACAGACACTCTGCCAGAAGTCTTCCTCATCCTTGGCAAGAGACCAGGAGCTCAGACATCTTCAAAGAGTGGGAGAAGGAAGCAGCCCAGAGACCTGGCTGGACCACTCTTGGTCGGAAACCAGAGAGGATGTTTGCTGCAGAGTAGACTCCAGGAACCTTGTGCCTGCTGACATGGCACCAAAAGACGAGCCAAGGGAATAAATGGGAGGTTAGGTCAGAAACAAACGCCAGGAACAGAAATACAGGAAAGTAGAGCAACCCAAGTGCTGCAGAAAGAGCCCTGAACTAGAGCCCGGTGCCCTGGGTACAAACTGCTCTGTGATTTGAGGCAAATCACTTCACCTCTCTGAGCCTTACTTGGAGACTTACTTGGCAAATGAGCACATTACAGAGTCATATGCATAGTCAATGAGGTGGCAAAACAGGAAGTGTGTGATACGCCATAGGTGGCCACACATGTTAGCTCCCTTCCTTTGGGGATGCTTGGGAAAGGTGGTCCAGCTGTGCGTTATCTGTGGGCCTCTCCTTCACAAACATCTGTGTGTCTCTCCTACAGAAACTGGCATCCCGCCCTCTCCCCACGTATGTCGCCATCTTGCTGAACACCTACTGTGTGCGAGGTGTCGTGCTGACCTCACATCTGAGATCTCATTCCTGCCTTTACTCTTGAATGCATGAATTGCTTTGGGGATTTCCCTCTGATTTCTTCTTATAAGTCCATCTTGTCTTGTAGATCTTGGACCATATGTTGGAAGAAAAATTTCTTTTGGAGTCCTGATTGGGGTTAGCCCCAAAAGTGCTTATAGGTCTCCCAGAGGACTTCCTTTCCTTACTCATTCCTAAGTGGGCTTGCATGTCAGATATCATGCAACTCAGTACGTTTATTTATCTGCTGAGGGCATCATGTCAGACTGGGGACTAGCCAGGGCCTTAACAGTTACACAGGATGATCTCTTCATTTCTCCAGGTGAATTCTGACTCTATCTCAAAGATTTCTTTAAGTGATGCCTTCAAAGATAATTTTTATAATTTGTTTATTTTTGGCCATGCTGGGTCTTTGTTGCTTCATGGACAATGAGCAGGCTTCTCCCTGCCATGTCTTCTCTTGGGAGCATGGGCTCTATCAGTTTGGTTCGGTCTCTCAGTCGTGTCCGCCTCTGTGACCCCACGGACTGCTGCACGCCAGGGCTCTGTGATGCTCTGTGTGGGCTCTGTGGAGCACAGGTGTACTGAGCACGTGCGCTCAGTAGTCGGAGCTCCTGGGCTTCAGAGCACAGGCTCAGTAGTTATGGTGCACAGACTGAGTTGCTCCTTGGCATCTTCCTAGACCAGGGACTGAACACATGTCTCCTACACTGGCAGAAGGATTCTTTACCAATGAGCCACCAGGGAAGCCGCAAAGATAATTTTTAAATGTACGTTTAGAAAATGTTTATTCTTCAAGGGAAAAACTGTCAGTATAATATTTGCTCTTGATTTTGTCCAATAACCAGGGCCTGGCTTTCCCACAGATTTTAAATGTGGAGAGGATCTTTGAGATCACTGGGTCCAGAAGCAATGAACTTAGATGTGCCCCAAGACCGGGAAGGGAAAGTCAAGTATTCAGGCGGTTGTACAACAATGTGATAAGAAAATTAAATGATTCGTTAGAACACCGAGGTGGGGAACATAACCCAGCCTGGTGTTCACAAGAAACCGTCCAAGCCTGAGGAAGAGAGTTACAAAGTGGGTGGTGGATCAATGGATGACACCGAGGACGGTGTTCCCTGGAGTCTGTAACCCAAACCACACATTCCCAAGGGGAAGAGGGACGTTATCATTCAACCATCCCCATGTGGGGCACTTTAATAAATTCTGGCTTTGTGTTTTGGGTAGAGGAAAAACACAGTTTATGTCCAGCCTTCCTGTCATTAAATACACTGAAGAAACTGAAAGCCCATTGGTTGGGGATGGCATTGAAGGAACTCAGTCTCCAAGTGGGGTTCAGAACGTTGTCCTGGTTGACAGCTCTTTGGGAGAACAGACCTCCAAACCAAACCACAGGTGTGTGATGCCCAGCTCTACTACTCACTGGTTGTGTGTTCTTGGCTGAGTTCTTCTTACCCTTTTCTGTGCTTCAGCTTTCTCCTTATAAAATGGGTATCATAATAGTATGTGATTGTAGGGTTGTTGTACAGATTAAACTGTAAAATTTCAGAAAGCACTTAGAACTATGCCTGATACCTGGTATTCATTTAATACAATCACAATTAAAACTACTATAGAGGTGGGGTTCAGTGATCTTTAAAGTGCCTTCCAAATCTGGGATGATGAAAATCCCATGGACGGAGGAGCCTGGTGGGCTGCAATCCATGGGGTCGCTAAGAGTTGGACACGACTGAGCTACTTCACTTTCACTTTTCACTTTCATGCATTGGAGAAGGATGTGGCAACCCACTCCAGTATTCTTGCCTGGAGAACCCCAGGGACGGGGGAGCCTGGTGGGCTGCTGTCTAAGGGGTCGCACAGAGTCAGACACAACTGAAAGCGACTTAGCAGCAGCAGTGATTTCACAGGGAGGTCATGAAGTCAGAGGGAGGGAGAAGGGGAAGAGAGAGGCACATGAAGAAACAGGGAAAGGAAGAGAGAGACAAAGGAGAGCAATGATGAGGATTTCCAGTCTGGAGGCCCACAGCTAGTTTCTTTCATTCACCAACTGGCTTGTGATCGTCTTCTACGTGCCTGGAGTTGTCCTCCATGCAGTGATACAGGAAGGATTAAGAGGCAGAGAGAGCAGTAGATCTAAGGGAAACTGGGAGCGACTGAGGCAGAATGGAAAAGGCATGATCAGTGCCACTCGGGAGGCACTCAGGTCTCTCGTCATTTTTCATCTGAATTCCTGCAGCAGCCTCTCCTGCATCCGCCTCCCGACTGACCCCCTTGCCTCCCACCTTGTCCTTCCTCAGCCAGTCCCATCACTGCCCAGCATAAGCCTCTATGTGATGCAGGTCCATGCCACTCCACGGCTCGCTGGGTGTCACCAGGACCCGCGGGCTCTGCCAGCATCCTCGTCCACTGCTCCTGCTTCGCCTCTTGCCACTCCACCCCTACCCTCACCACCCAGCTTCTTCTGTCTGGTGAGGCTCTCACGAGCTCACCTCCCTCACCTCTAGGCTTCCACCATACTGTTCCTTAGATGGGAACAGTCTTCCCCCGACACGGTCTGGCTAAATCCTTCTCATCCTTCAAGCCTGGGCTTAGATTTCACTTTCTTCAGGAAGATTTCTGGGGGGGCCCTCTGGTTCACACCTATACACACACAGATCTAGAGTAGATGGATGACCTTCCTCTGAGAACCCTCCGTGTCCTGCACCTCCCTACTAAAACACGTATCCTAAGGCATTCGCATGTCCTTTCTCTCCCCTAAATACTAAGCTACACATGTGCCCCTACCACAACTGTCTCATCTGCCACTTGCTCCTAGCATGCCCCAGGGCCTCTAGCACAGAGTCGGTACTCAGAAAATGTTTGGTGCTGTGACTTTCCTTCTAAGAATGACAACCCAAGAGCACGTGAGCCCCCTAGTACCAGCCACTCTGGTACATCCTGCACTGTCCCCACCCCTGATCTCCGGAGAGCCTAACTCCCCTCCACTCTAACCCTCTCCTTCGGTGCTGGCTCCCATCCATTCTGGAATCAGTCTTTGCTGTGCCGGGCTTGTGTTCACTCCGAAGCCATGGCTAAACACGGCCACACAAACTCTGGCATCGCAGCCTCCAGTCGCCCGGATCCTTGGTGACCTGACAACAGAACATCTGGGCAACTGACTCATCTCGGTCTTGTTTTCATGCACGTGGTTTGGCACCAGTGAGGACTGCCTGAAGGTCAGGCACTGGAGCCCTGCTTCCGTGACAATTTTCCTCTGGTCTCTTGAAATCATCAAGGGCTTGTATACATGGACAAGGCTTTTTTAATCAGGGAACAGCTGGTTGTGGTGGGGGATCTATTTGTTGCACCCACTATTAATTAGTAACATTTTAAAAAGGAGAACCAGCAAAGGGAAAAAGGAAAGTTTCTGACCGGGAGGGAGAATTGGAAACCATATGTAAAAGCTGCGGGCTGGATTCACATGGCATGATTGGAGAGTCTCAGGTGAAAAAGATAGATTTTTCTCCTTGAAGACTTTAAAGTTGTGATCAAAAGTTTCAGGGAAGACCATTTTAGACTATCTTTTCAACAAAAATGATTGAATCATAAGATACTCTTCTGTTGTTTTTCAACAAATATTTACCATACACCTTTATATTCTGGGCCAATCCCTCAAAAAGGCATGCGAGGAACAGCTATAAAATAGAATTCTTGCCCTTAAGGAGGTTACAGTGAAACCGAGGAAAACGGACACAAAGCCAGGAGATGTGATGTTTAAGCGCAATGACACAGACGTAACAGAGGACCGAGGCATCTTTCTCAGGTTTCAGACCTGGTACCACCACTGCCTGGTGATGTGACCTTGAGTAAATCTCATAACCTGCCTGGCGTGTTGATAGTGGACCTAATAGGACTTAATACAGGCAACAGCATCTTATAAACTGACAAACGATTTATTGGGGTTAATACCCACCATTAAACTTTCCCAGATTTGCACGGGGTGATCTTATAAGTTGTTGAGCTTCTGGTCATTAGAAGTATTTAAGGAAGCCAGATGACTTCCTGGATAAGGAATGTTTTAAGGGAAATTCCTGAACTGGGGGAAGCCTATAAATGCCTGAGGATCTCTTATTTACAGCACCTTGTTGTAAATAAAATTTGTGAATTTGATTCTGGTTCTAGACCATAGAAAGTGTGTCAAAGTTAGGCTAGCAGCCACCTGGCACTGAAGAACAATATCCACCCCTACTAATGGGATGAAGAGGGCCGCCCCGACCCTGTCCTGACCTTAGCTTCCCGATTAAGAATATTTCATTGTAGACCACCAGCAAGGATGAAAGCCAATTTCCTCTTCATTCTCCAGTGCACCTGATCTACTTCCAAAGTTTCTTTTTTAAAAAAAAAATTTCTGCGATTCTTCCTTCTGTCTCCTCCTTCTCCCATCACCAAGTCCTATTCATTTTACTTCCTAAATAAATTTTTATCATCCTCCATCCAGGCATTACCTGTGTTCAGACCTCATCACCTCTCACATTAGTCCTTTGATGTCTAGTCTTGTCTCTTCACCTCCAGCATCCACAATGTTTTTCAAACAGTAGCCAGAGCTATCCTTTTAAAATGCAAATCTCATAATGCCAGTCCCTTGTATGAAACCATTCATTATCTCCCATTGGCCGCAGGGTCAAGTTCAAGCTTGGTAAACATCCCATAAGGGCTTCTGATCAACTGGTCAACTATGCCCTGGTCAGCCAAACCAATAGCGCATTGCTAATGCTTTGAGATCTTCCATGGGATCTTTGCGCATGCTATTCTCTGCCTGGAAACGTTAGCCCTCTCTGTACGTGTTCAAACTTGTGTTTTCTTCCTCATTCAAACTTTTCCTAACCTTTGCCCTTTTCACTCCTCGTTTAAGTTAGAATTAACCATTTACCCCTTGAGGACTTCAGTACTCCGCTTGCACCTCCACGGGTGCAGTTTTAATGCTTCATTACACTCCTTCCTTTACAAAACTCTCTTTCTCTCTCTACATTGTGAAGTCTTTGAGGGCAAAGACTGTGTTCCCAGTTGCCTGATGTACAGTGTCTTTAAATGAAGAACTGAAACTGCCCAAATTACCCCTTGATGTTAAAAAAATAATCAGCAAATGTATATATTCATTCCTGGGCTTTTTTTCATTTTATAAGAAATTCCAGGCACTGAGCATTGATCCAAAGATAAAATCAAGCAAATTTTAAGATTTACTCTCTTTCTTCAAGTAGCTCACAATCTCCGGACAGGGAGCTGGCTAATTAGACTATATAATTAGTGTCATCATGGAGATCTGAAGAATAATCAAGTGAGGTGAGATTTTTCATTTTCCCGCGCCACCTGTGGACATGGGCAGCATGCCTAACAGGAGCCACACCATGAACAGAACGTTTCTTCAACAAGAGATGTAGCCCCTTTGATATTTCTGTGGGATAAGGGCATACATGAAGGGTGAGATGCCCGTCTCTAACAAAATCTTAACTCGCCCCATCAGAGTTCAGATGGTGGGCAGGTGGGCAATACCCAGCCCTTCCATCTTCCTCTGTGGGAGTTGCAAGCCAGTGGCACTTTGTTCCACCAGAGACCCTATTGTCATGAAGGAGAAGGATTCAAGGAACACATCCAGCTTTCAATGGATCACCATCTGGAGCTGTCAGTCTTCTACCCCCCCAGGAAATAAAGGTGTTGTTAGGAGCTTATTAATCCAGAAAAACAACAAAAGCAAAATACATAATGACCTCAGAATTTTAGCGGGATGGGGTGAGAGTTGGAATACCCACACATAGTCTCTCTGAGCAGGTGACTGTTCATTGAGAAAAATGTGAAGGGCATAACAGCCATTCTGCAAGGACAAGGAATACTAATAAGCGTTTCTTTAAATGGCGTGTTAATCTATGTGGCGACCTTTCTTCTGTGTTGTCGAGATGCGAGACTCCTTGGATGGGCACCACACAATTTGCAAGAGTCGTGGACTTCCTCGTAGTGTCAATATTATGGCCAGCTGGGCTTGTTCATGGTCCTGACTAGGCTTCAAAAGTGTTTCATGAGCATACTCCAAAAAAAAAAAAAAAGATATAGCTGCCTGGCACTACTCACAGGAATTTCAGTAGAGTGGGCTGGACACTTTTTGTAGGATCCTGTCTCAGTAAAACCAATGGTTTGTTGACATTTCCCTTCTTCCTTGACTTTTGATTATCTAAAATGGGCATGGGAGCTATTGGACAGGATAAGTTTCTTTCTAGTTCTGCCTTCCTAGACATCTGCTTCCATGGGTTTTATTAACTCAGTTGTATCTCGCTCAACAATGATAGTATAGTAAAACAGCGTAAGGCAATGTTCAGAGGAATTTCATGAGAACAACCAAATTTTCATACTGGTGAGATCAGGAATATATAGCTCTGAGTCCTATGCATGCAAGCATGCATGCAAGATCACTTCAATGCAAAGTGTCTGACTCTTTGCGATGCTATGGACTGTAGCCCGCCCAGCTCCCTCCCAGGTGGCGCTAGTGGCAAAGAATCCGCCTGCCAGTGCAGGAGACATAAAGAGAGGCAGGATTGATCCCTGGATCAGGAAGATCACCTGGAGAAGGAAATAGGAACCCACTCCAGTATTCTTGCCTGGAGAATCCCTTGGACTGGTACCTGGGCAGAGAGTTTGGGAGCCCTGTTAGTGGACAAATCAAGTTCACAGCTCAAGTTCACTCACTAAGGGGGTGTCTTGGTTTCTTTTCTGTTTTCCCGGCATGCTAGACACACAAGATGTGGTATAGAGAAGACAGCTGGAAATGCAGAATTTATATATTATTTGCATCAAGTTCTAGGTTGCCTGGTCCCTCAGGAGTCTGACATCCAAAAAAAAAAAAGAGAGAGAGAGAGAGAGAGAAAAGAGAAAAAAAGCCAAAATTTTCCAATGAAAAGGAAGAATGTCATTTCTCTTAATTCGCTCTTGAACTATAGACTTGAGAGTGAATGAGTCCATTTGGGATCCCTTGGAGCACATATCTGTGGTTGGAATCACTCCTTTACAAGTTGCGTAATGCTCCGTCTATCATTCCATGGTTCAGCGCGTTGGCAGCGGGCTGGCTGCGGCGTGAGATAGACACCTAAGGCCGACAGCCACATCACTGAGCACGTACTCCGGGCCGGGCTCCGGGCCAAGGGCTTTAGTGTCCTGTCTCATTCGTGCCTCGCAACCCTGCAAAGCAGGCGAATCTAAGCCTATTTCCAGATGAGGAAACGGAGACCCAGGGAGTGGTGAGGTCATTTGCCCAGGGGCATGTATCTTGTAAGGGACAGAGCCAGGAATTAAACCCATACTTGTCATGCTTCAGAGCCTGTTTCCAAGGCAGGAACCTTCTTCAGATCCTTGCATCCTGCTTGGCAAGAGAGGGCATTCATATGACTGCAAAGCTAGAAAGCTGCTTCTGCAGGAGACACTCCCTTGAGCAGGCACTGTGGGTATATCGGATCCACTCGGTTTCATAAGCGCACTTTAAACTGAAGGAGGCATTGTTATTTCCACTTCCCAGATGGTGCAACTGAGGGCCAGATGGTTAGAGTGACCGTCAGAAGAATAACGGTGGGACAGTCGCTCAGGCATTCCAAGCACTTTTCCTCGGGAGTTGGCCTTGGAGGTGAGGCGATGGAGGCCCACTTTCTCCTTCTCATGGCTAACAACGCAAGTGTTAGTGGAGAGAAATTACAGAGCAGCATCTTCAGATCAGTGACTTTGGCTAAAACCCCCTCCCAGCCTCCAGTGAGTCGGTTATCCTCTCGTGGGAAGCCTCAGGCTCCCCATTCAGAAAGTATGACTAAAATGGGCACTGAGAAGATTTCAGGAGTTCAGCCTCAGCAGGATGCAGTGTCTTAGCAAACACTCTAGAAACCTTAGCTGTTTTGTCATGATCCTCGTCACAGTCCTCCTCCTCGTGTTTGATTGTCTAACAGCAGTGGGTACTCACGTTGACCAGCCATGGTGAAGGAAGCTCAAAAATCAAGGTGCACAGAGAAACCGCAGGATCACCACCTCTTAGCTATCTAAACCCATTAGTCACTGGAACCCCTGACCGTCAAGCGCTTCATCTCTAAAGTGGAAATGGTAGAGATCCTGCTGTTCCACCCACCTTGCAGGGAGGCCCCAGACTCGGGATGATAGAAGGGAAAACCGTTTTGCAAGGTCTAAAGCGGACGTGGTGCAGAGTGTATGTTGCTAATTCACCTTTACATATGTTTCTGTGCTTAGTATGTAAAAAATTCATGCACAGATGTATGTCTATTGTAAAATTAGAAGCCAAACAATACAAAAATCCCTTTGACTCATTTCCTATTTGGCTTTTTTGTGTGTTTGTTGGTTTTCTGTTGTTTTTGTTTTGGCTGCTTTAGGCCTTGGGTGCAGCATGTGGAATCTTCAACCTTCATTGCAGTGTGGGGATCTTTAGTGTGGGGTGTAGTTCCTTGACCAGGGATTGAACCAGGGCCCCCTGTATTAGAGTGTGCATTTTTAGCCACTGGGCCATCAGGAAGTCCCTGACTCATTCCAGTCTGCTTGCCCTAGGCTCTCCTATCTCCTCCCCCAGGAGTCACCAACCCAACACACCTCTATCACATTTCTTTTTTTTTTTTTTTCAGTTATTTAATATTTTGCCTTTCCAATGAGATATGTGGCCAAGCAGATGAAGACTAGGTTTTGGACCCAAGCTGCCTAAAAGTTTGAATTGTGACTTCATCATATTCTAATAAAGGGGATAATTGTTATCCTTTCTGGATCTCACTTTCTCCCTCTGCAAAGTGAAGACACTAATGGTACCTCCCTCAGGACGTCCTTGTGAGGACTGAGGAGGCTAACCAACAGACCGACAGGACGCAGCACCTGTGACTTCCAATGCGTGTTGCTTAGTGCTGTTATTGGACAGATAAGCTCACGAAGTCATGGGTCATAGCTGAATCCTTGGCACTTGGTCTGCTGCCTGTACCCAATGAGTGACTGATAAATAGTTCTTAAACTGGTAAGAGAAGACCACGTTCAATTTTATCTGGGATGCTGCCAAGGAGTAGGGAAGCTTCGTAGAAATATTACAAAAATAAGAATAGCTTGCATTACTTAAGCTCTTAATCTGCACCAGACAAGCCCTGTCTGCTTAATACATATTGACTCCTTTAATCCTCACAGAAATCCTAAAGGATAGATCTTACTCTTACTGCCCTCATTTTACTGGTGAGAGAACCCAACAGGTTAAGTCTCCTGTAACACAGTCACACGGGCTTCCCTGATTCAGTGTTAAACTATTCACCTGTCAATGCAGGAGACACAGGTTCGATCCCTGGGTCGGAAAAGGAAATGACAAACCCACTCCAGTATTCTTGCCTGGGAAATCCCATAGACATAGGAGTCTGGTGGGCTACAGCGCATGGGGTCACAAAGAGTCAGACAGTACTTAGCTACTAAATAACAATAACACACAGTTACCCAGTCAAGATGTAAACCCAGCCCACATGGGTCCAGTGTGGGCGCTCTGCACTTCTCTCCAACCTTGTTCCTCTCTCCTAAGGGATTGTTAACTGGCTTCACATGAAGACACTGAGTGACTTTACCCGGCAACCATTCGCCTGGTGGTTTCCTGCTCATCTCTCTGGACTGAAAGTGCTTACTCGTCTCTCCTTAGAATGATGAGCGTAACGACGCAGAACATAAAGATAAGTTAGTACTGCCTTTGAGAACACATGTGTAGAATGGTCCCGACAGTTTCAGAAAGATGCTGAGACCATTTGGTGGGTTCACACCTGGCTGTCTGGGTACGGCCGCTATCCAGAGACCCACCTCTCACCTTACAGCCCATTGGACTTCAAGAGATAGCCCACCACTCTGAACTGTGCCAACAGCAAGGTGGAGTAACTCCACAGTGCCGATGAGAATGAGGGAAGAATTGAGCAGAAAGGATTCTTAAGGGGAACATCATCCAGAGGTCTTAGCGGGATTCCCATTGAGATCAGGATGATGAGCATCAACCCTCTAAGATCACATGTAAATTACCAACACAGAGTAGCAACGGTAGGTCACAGATATCAGCTAATCAGAATGAACACTGGCCCAAGAGAAGGGAACGGATAACGGTCCTAGAGCATGGCTGTGGCCGTGCATATCTGCGGGCTTTCAGCCTGAGGGCTCGGTAATTTTCTACCTCTAACGTTTTCACAGACTCTCAAAAGGAAAAGGAAAAGGATTTGTCTAAGGCAATACAGAAATTCAGTGGCAAAAATGAGAACCCAGCCCAGACCGAGGACTCCCGTAAGAACTCTTTGATCACTCTTGTCTACCCCATGGACATTTCTGAGCAGCAGAGAAACGGGTCCCAGCACAAACTGCTCATTTCTCAGCAGGACACTACACACTAACTTTATACGCACCTTTTCTCTGAAGATCATAAAGCTCTTCACAAATGCTGCTGCTGCTGCTGCTGCGTCGCTTCAGTCATGTCCGACTCTGTGTGACCCCATAGACGGCAGCCCACCAGGCTCCCCTGTCCCTGGGAGTCTCCAGGCAAGAACACTGGAGTGGGTTGCCATTTCCTTCTCCAATGTGTGAAAGTGAAAGTGAAGTCACTCAGTCGTGTCCGACTCTTGGTGACCCCATGGTCTGCAGCCCACCAGGCTCCCCCGTCCCTGGGATTCTCCAGGCAAGAACACTGGAGTGGGGTGCCATCGTCTCCTCCGTCACATATGCTAGGGCCATTGTCCAAAACTATCGTCGTTAGTATCTATGAACTGTCTAAAGTCTATGCTTTCATTTGTGGCCCAAGTCAGTCGATGGTCTGTATTCTCAGGGTGGAGTGGTCTTCTCTCTCAACGCTTGTTTCAGTAGAGCTTCCCATTGACTTCACTGTGGAAGAATGGCCATGGAGGGATCTCTGTATCCGTGGATTTAAGGACAGACTTGGGGTGCTGCATGGCAAATCTCCAGCTGTCTGAAAGGAACTTTTAAATTTCTCCTTGAGGTCATTTCTCCTAAGTGCTGAGTTTTGGAGGCAAGCATACCTGGTTTTTGGCCATTGCAAATTCATGAGTGTTCTCTTTTTCTTTTCTATAAAATGGAAGTACTCATATTACCTGCTTCTTGGAAGTATTACAAAGATTAACTGATGCTATATGTAAACACTCACCACATATAAACAAACAAGACACTTTAACTTTAGAGACAGACAGAAGTAATAGTTTGAGAATGAAAAACTGTGTTAGACAGCTAGCCACACCTTGGCACAGTGCCAGGCACATAATTGATAATAGATAAACAATTGTTGGATGAATAAGTAAATTATCATCATCATCTTACCTCCCCCCACCCCCCTGCCCCCAAAAAAAGTGTTATAGTGGGAAAATATTGGTTTGGGGATGAGAAAACCAGAAAATCATTTCTTTGGGATGGTTTAGATGTCTGAGACTTTGGGAGAATCCCTTCCCTTCTGTATCTTCATCTGCAAAGTGACAGTGCTAGGTTTAACAGGCTGTAATGCACTTTTGGGGACTTCCCTGATGACTCAGGTGGCAAAGAATCCACCTGCAATGCAGGAGAAGCAGGAGACATAGGTTCAATCCCTGGGTTGGGAAGGTCCCCTGGAAGAGTTCATAGCAACTCACTCCAATATTCTTGCCTGGACAATCCTATGGACAGAGGGGCCTGGTGGGCTATAGTCCGTAGGGTTGCAAAGAATTGGACACAACTGAAGAAAGCTGAGCACCCAAGAATTGATGGTTTTGAACTGTGGTGTTGGAGAAGACTCTTGAGAGTCCTTTGGACTGCAAGGAGATCCAACCAGTCCATTCTGAAGGAGATCAACCCTGGGATTTCTTTGGAGGGAATGATGCTGAGGCTGAAACTCCAGTACTTTGGCCACCTCATGTGAAGAGTTGACTCATTGGAAAAGACTCGATGCTGGGAGGGATTGGGGGCAGGAGGAGAAGGGGACAACAGAGGATGAGATGGCTGGATGGCATCACGGACTCGATGGACGTGAGTCTGAGTGAACTCCGGGAGTTGGTGATGGACAGGGAGGCCTGGCGTGCTGTGATTCATGGGGTCGCAAAGAGTCGGACACGACTGAGCAACTGAACTGAATGGCAGTGATTGAGCTATGCACTTTTTAATTTAAACATATATGTATGTCAGTGGGCTGATGCAACACATACCAACATCATCCCATATACCATGGAGGTAGGGTTATGTCCACATGATAAGGTGAGTAGCAATACAAGGTAATGCATGACAGTGCTGACTGAATGGCTTGAAAATGAGACAGGAGAGTCTCAGAGGAGGAGGAGCTTAACTCTGATTGGTGGAGGGCACAAGTAAGGTTTCCTAAAAGAGCTACCGCTTTCTTCAACTGGGTTTTAAGACTTTGAAGGACTTCAGATGCAAGCAGTATCACATATTTGTCTCTCGCAGACTTCACTCACTCAGTCTGTAAGTCTATCCATGTAAAGTGGTAGGTACAGATGAACTTCTTTAAAAACAGAAAGAGTCATAGATATAGAAAACAAACTTATGGTTACTGGGGGGAAGTAGGGAGCAGGATAAGTTGAAAGGATTGACATACACACACTACTATATATGAAATAGATAACGAGAAAAAGACCTATTGTATAGTGCAGGAAAATCTACTCAATACTCTGTAATGGTGTATATGGGAAGCAAGTGGATACACACACACACACACACACACACACACACACACACATCTATATACCTGAAAATAACGCAACATTGTAAATCAAATACACTCCAATAAAATTTAAATAAAAGGCACATGCCAACAAAAATAACAACAAAACCAACAAAGCACAGAATTTGAAGGACTCAAGCTGAGATAAAACGAAAGAAGCAGGGCATTATTCTGGAAGCCACCCAGAGGCAGGAGTTACAGAGGTTTCCAGAGTTCACCCAGTACTCACTGATCCCCTACTCAGCGTAAACCATAGAGTGCTAACCCCATGGAGGATCTCAAAAGGCAGAAAACTCAGGCTCATCTCCAATAAGCTTAAGATCTGTCATGGAAAGCAATACAAGGACATGCATGGAAGAACACAGGACAGGAAACAAAACTAAATAATCCTCTGGGAATGACTTATTTTAATGTTTAATAAAGAATGACGTCATGGAGAAGGTCACACTTCCACTAGGGGGAGAAAAACATGGAGACTGAGTTTGGGTTTGAACACATACCTGCTAGCCAGATGATTTGGGGTAAACTGCTCCCTCTTTCTGAACTTGGGTTTCCTCATCAATTAAAACAAGCAGAGCAAAACCAACCTAATTGAGTAGTCAGAATACATGTCCTCAGGTCCATGCATGGCATACAGAAAGCATTCAACAAGTAATGCTAATCTTAATTGATAAAGACTGGTTTCATCAGAAACCGTTGTTGGATTAGTTTCCCATGAAAAGGTCTTCTTCACTGAACAACAATTAATTGCATGCCTTCAACCTCAACTGATATAAAAAGTGGCTGATTGGATGTGATTCTGCAATTTCTCAAAAAGAAACAGAATTGAAAGCATTGCTCATTATGTGACTCAAGGCCTCTTCTCAAATAAGCCACAAGATACATTTGTTCTGAAATTAAGAGGAAAGGTCATCACACATTTTATTTTCCATTCAACTACAATAACAATTAAACAAAAGGTGAAACACACCAAATGAAGAAAATGCCCACAATTTCCTATTTAAGATTTTTCACAAAGCTTCCTTTTCCTTAAGATTATGGAGATATTCTGACTAAAGTTTAAGACATACAACGATTAAAGTTAGCTTAGAGTAGACACCGCCAAGCAGTTAAGAATATGGACTTTGAAGTGAGACAGACTTGGGTTCAAATGTCATAAAAACCAACCAACTTTATCCAGCTTAATTTTGTTTTTTTAACTTGGAAAATGGGAATAAGAAAAACTACAGATTGTAGTTTTGAGGATGAAACGAAATAGTCTATATAACCACTCAAGATAGCAGCTTATCTCTCATAGTGAATTCTAGCTAATTATTATTTTACTGAAGAAAATAAAAGATAAAACAAAACTCATAAAATTAGATGTTTTTCCACAAATAAAAAAAGCAGTGTCAAGCAGTGATAAGTCAAAGTGAAGTCGCTCAGTCATGTCCAACTCTTTGCAACCCCATGAACTGTAGCCTACCAGGATCCTCTGTCCATGGGATTTTCCAGGCAAAAGTACTGGAGTGGGTTGCCATTTCCTTCTTCAACCTTCAACTAAAAATCTCAGCTTACGTAATGCTTTACACAGTGGAGGTGAATAAAATGAAATTCCTTGTCATGAGCCAGGGACAGGGGTTGGAGTTTAGAAGTTGCTATTTCAGCTTCCTAGTCATAAAACTGCAGAAGACTAGAGGAGGACTCCACTTCATTCCAGGGCCTCCCACTTGGGGACACAAAGTTTCAGGAAATACAGAGGAAAACATTTGGAGCTTGCCAGCTCCACCTCTAGCCAGAGTGGTCCCTAAGCCCCATCTACCCATCCTCATCTCAGGCATAACAGCGTGCTCCCTGGCTCTCTTTCCTTTGTGGCTTTGTAGAACAGGCAATTCTTTTTATTTACTTAAAAAAACTTTTTTGGCTGTGCTGGGTCTTCATTGCATTACACAGGCTTCTCTAGTTGTGCTGGATGGGCTCAGTAGTTACAACTTACGGTCTTAGATCCCCCTTGGCGTGTGGGATCTTAGTTCCCCAAGCAGGGATCAAACCCATGTTCCCTGCATTGGAAGGCTAATTCTTAACCAGTGGGCCACAAGAGAAGTCGCGAACAGGCAATTATTAAAACATGAAATTCAATTTTTTTTTCAGATGGAGCTTGGAGATGCTAAAAAAAAATACTCAGGGCTGAAAATAAAATTTATTTTTTAACATGATTTAAGAAGAGAGAAGGATAGGCAGAAAACTACTGAGCAATTCAGATAAATTAGGTTCAAACTTACCTCCTAGTTTTGTGAAAAGTTAAAAGCTGAGTACAATGCCTAACACATAGCTGGTGCTTAATGCAGATGAGTTGTTATCACTGCTGGCATGAATCTTACGATTGTCAACTTGAGTACATGTGTTAAATTAATATAATTAAACTACTGTACGGGAGGAAGTAAAGAAGCTAATGTTTCTGCAACACCCACTGACATGTGTACTCATCACTATGCAACATGATACTCATCCCCACCGTCTCATTTCATCCCCCAGATAACGCCATGAAATGTCTGAAAGTGAAAAATGAGATTCAAAAGGTTAAGTGATTCTTCCTGGCCCCCAGAGCTAGAACACAGAGCACAAGGTCCAGATTTAGTCTATGTGATTCAGGATTTGGTTTTTTTCTCCTGTAAAATGGGATGATTTTTAAACTTCCTCTGTAGGCTTGTTCCAAGGATTAGGTGGCATCATTCCTCTAAAAAGCATTGAAACATTGCTTGGAACACAGAACATAGTCACTAAATGTAAGGCATGATTAGAATTGTTCTTTAGCAAAGGTAGGATGTGGATTCACTTTCTTTCCCAAAGCCTGAATTCTTCCTAGTAAACCTCCCTTGGGCAGCCAGTGAACCTCAGTACCTTTGTCTGTGTATCCCTACATGCATCATCTGGGAAAGAGGAGACTGGAATCATGCATTTATTAAGAGCCTGATATATTCATAGCACCGGCCAGATTAGCATCATAGCAAAAAGTAAATAAGCATAGAGAAGCAAAATACATTCATACATCTATGCATGTATGTGAATTTATGGATTTGCAAATCAATCTCTATAAATATGTGTGTGTGTTTGTGTGTGTGAGCACGAACACGTCCTAAGTTGCTCAGTTGTGTCCAACTCTTTGCAACCCTATGGACTGTAGCCCACCAGGCTCCTCTGTCCATGGAATTTTCCAGGCAAGAATACTGGAGTGGTTTGCTATTTCCTTCTCCAGGTGATCTTTTCAACTCAGGGATCAAACTCACATTTCTTATGTCTTCTGAATTGAAAGGCAGATTCTTTATCACTAACACCACCTGGGAAGCCTATACACACACACACACACACACACACACACACACACACACACACACACACATGTTCTGAATGAGCAGCTATAATTTTATGCAAAGTGTTGAACCAGGCATTAGGGCAGACACAAATATGAAGGCAACAGACTCTGTCCCACATGAAAAGCAGGGACAAGCAGATATATAATTAAGCCTGATGGTTGGCTTTGGGAAAATACCCAGAGAAATTCAGAGGAAGTTTCATGAGAGCCCAGAGGAGGGAGCCCTTCCGGCTGGGAGGAAAGGGCATGGGGACAGAACTGGCCCTTGAAGAGCCTGGCCTAGATGGGTTCCAGTCTTGCCAACAAACACACCAACAAAACGCATAAATAGGACCCCAGGAACAAAGCAGGATCCTAGCTTACGAAGTTCTGGATTCTACCAGGCAGGCAGTGCTCGCTTTGGAATTCTGAGATAAGAATAACCCTTCTGGTGTGGAGTAAGGAGGTAGAGCTCAGTGTGTAGATGAAAGACGACCAAAGCTCAGAGAGCCATAAAATGTAGATTCCCAGAAAGGAAGACGGAGCTGGTTGATTGAGCTTCCACACTGCATCAGATAGCATAGCACCCTCAGGACAGCTCCATGATAAGGTCATTGAGATCAGAGAAATGAAGTGACTTGCTGGAGGCCGCAGGAACCCATGAGGCTGTGACTCGGAGATGAGTCCTCTGAACCAGACACACTCCTTCAAGCCCTTCCCAAACTTCAGCACACCTCTCCCAGGCTGCCCTCCTGACTTCCAGTAAAGAGATATTGAAGCTTACTGGCTGCCCAAGTGAGGTTTACTAGAATGTAAGCTTTGGGCAAGAAACTGGATCCACATCCTACCTTTGCTAAAGGACAACTCTAAACGTCGAGTCAATGAGTGTGAGCAAACTCCGGGGAGCCTGGCATGGTGCAGTCCATGGGGTCACGCAGATTTGGACACTTCTTAACAACTAAGCAACAGCAACAATTCTAATAACACCTTACATTTATTGAGAATGCACCTTACAACTCCCTGGTAAAATACCCTGCTTCTAGTTATTACCAAATAAAATATTAAAGGAGTATATCCTAAGAGTGGACGAACGGGTCTTTTTGTTCTATCAAAGTAGTTTTTAGAATGAAAATCCTCAGAAACAAAGGACTATTTCGAGGGTAGGGGGGAATTGACCAAATATGGGGTATTTACATGGGAGTTACTGCCATGTTCCAAAAATATGGGGACTCCATTACACTTCAGATTTGGAAGTGATCTTAGGAATCTCCTGACTTGTAATTTTACATAGGAGCAAACTTAGGTCAAAGAGTTGACACAGAGTCAGAACTCAAGTCTCCTAACTCTCAGATGATTGCTCTTTGACCATAAATGTTAAAAGGAGATGGGCCAAATCCATGAGTAATCAAGGGATGGAGTAAAAGAGGGATGGTAGTATTTGACATATTATTTGTTACATATAAATAAATAAGAATGGCATGCATAGCCCAATGATAAGGGTGGGTCATGAACCAAGGGTTAGAATTCATCCAGTTCTAATCACTCAGTTAAAAACAAACACACACATGTGTACATAGATATATACATCCATAAAAGTATGTGTGGCTTCAAGACAGGTGGAATAGAATAATAAATGCACGTTCCATGAAAAGACCAATGAAAAGTCTTTTAAACACATTTTAAACACATTTAAGGGCTAAGTTCCAGAAGCTCAAAGAGCTATGAGACTCAGATCTCTTTATCCCTTCCCCTCATGCCTGTCACAGGACAGGAATGGTGACTTGGCCTCCCAGCTGTTTGCTTATCTTTCAGAACCTAAAAAGTACTTGGTCCTTGACAATATCAGTAGAATAAATGGGTTTATATAGCATTTTTATAGCTTACAAAATATTATATACCCGACAGCATCTTTTAACCTCAAAGCACATTTGTGAAATACATATCCCATTTTAAAGGCTCAGAAGTGCCGGGTTAGCAAAGCGCCTGGCTCAGGGCATGGCACTGATACGTGTTGGGGTGAGTGAGACTTAGAACTATAAGTCCCACATTTTGAGCTTTGGTGGGAGAGCTGACAAAGTCCCAAAAGTCTAGGAATATTCAAAACTATTGTATGCAATGACTTAGAAGCCCTTGGAAGGAATACAGTTTCCAAATGTCTAGTAGCCATAATCGAAATGAATTAGTAGTCAGGTTCCAATTTCTAGTGAAAAAAGAGGGATTCTGTAGGATAGAATATATGGAGTTCAACACAGGTCTTATTAGTATCATTACTAAATGCCAACTTCATGAGTTTTATACTTGACTTGGAGGTGCAGAAAGTGAAAGGTTTGCCTGGGCAAATTCCTTCTCCATGGCATTGTTTCTGGAAATACATTTATGATATAATGCCATTTCCATTTTATAACTGGAGAAGCTGATTTCATCCATTCTGAGCCTAAGACTATATGACAAGTTCTTCCCAAAGCAAGAAGATCTGAATCTGGGATCTCCCGTTTTCAGAACGGTGCCATAATCCCTGCACACCACATGCCGGCTTTTATGGGGGATGTCTGAGTCATTTGCTCATCCTACAAATCCGCATACTTCAACCAGCACATACTCTCCACTAGTGTTCACCCTCCCGAAGCAACCAGGAATGACCCCAGCTCTTAGGCAGGATCCACGGTAGCCCTGAGGACAGGAGACACGGGAGGAAAGTCAAGTTAATCCCCCCGCAGGCTTCCAGCTCACTATCCACATGCAAGCCTCACACAGCATATTTTTATCACTGTTCTATTTGAACAACCCAGTAACTAATAATTTGTAATCTACCACTGCTAACTCATTTTAACTTATTTAACACTTGGAAGGGGGGAAAAAAAAAACAACTGTTTTGCCATAAGGGGGAGCTTTTGAGTTCTACAAAGAGGGGGAAAAAAAAAAGAAAAAAAAATTACATATATGTCCCAGTTCAAAACAGATCTACAAAGCAGCAAATGGTCAGATCCTTACCTGTGACTTTAACAGTGTCAGAAGGACCTGAATTTCTTAGATGGAAAAAAAAGGCAAAATAATAGATGTTTATCTAATTTTTTATATAAAATAAATAATTTCTAACAAATTTAAAAGTATTCAGGAGTATTCAGAGACCTAGTTGTGCTGAGTCTACAGCTTCGGGAAAGCAAATGCCTTTTCTAGTTGCTTCTGATGATTCCTTGAGGACTTTGGGACAACATTTGGACTAGCTGAAGCCAGCAGCACCGCGGCTCAGGAAAGAGGGGGAGACCTTCACCACTGCATAACTTTAAGGAGATTCCAAGAGGGAAAAGGAGAGGGAAGGCAAGAGAAGGGAAAGAAGAAGGGAAAGAAGAAGGGAAAGAGGGAGAGAGAGATACGGAGTGGAAGGAGGGAGAGAAGAGAGTGACGATGAGAAAGGAGAATGAAAGAGGGAGAAAGAGCATTACCAAAAAAAAAAAAAAATCTGAGACTCAAGTTTCAAGACTCTTTATGTGCTATAGAGAAGGATGAGGTTGACCAGCAAAGTGCAAAGGGGATCCTGAGAGAAGAGAGATTTTTCTCCCCTCCAGGAGGGAAAAAAATTAAAAGGTGGGAGGGGGCAGTGAAGGAGGCGAAAAAAAAAAAAAGGCAAGCAAAACAAAACAAAAACAGGAATGCGTGTTTTGAGCAGGAATGAGGAGAGCTGGGAGGACCATAAGGGGGTGTGTACAGAATTTCATTAAATTGTTACTTTAAGATTGTCTTCTTAAAAAAAAAAAAAAAAAGGAGGGGGTGGAGAAGCAGAGAGAAGGAGGCAAACGGGAAGGTGGAGGACGGCTGGGTAGCTCGGCCTCTCCAAACTGATTGATTAGTCATGATCCCCGCAGTTTTAACTAGGACTCATTCAATTGGGGAGGTGGAGCGCTCGGGAGCAGATTAGCATACGGTTGTTTACTCATCTTCTGAGGGATTTTTCCCCCCTCTTTCCTTTCATTTTGTGAAGAAGGAGGGAGGGGAGGGGGACTGGGGTGGGGGGGGAGAAGGGGGCTGTGGCTTGTGTTATAAAGGACGCAAAAAATAAATAAATTAGAGCATCTTTTGGGGGGGAGGGAATTCAGCGGATCAGTGTCTTAGAGGAGCTTTTTTTTTTTTTTAAGAGCGAGAAATCATATAAAATAAAATGAAATAAAACAAGGAGGAAGGCAACCAGCTGTTAGAGGGGGGAATAAGGCAGATAAAGGAGCGGAGAGAGAAATTAATTGCCAACCAGGAGGAGTTGGGCTGTATTTTTTCAAAGGTGGGGGGAGTGGAGCACACACCTTGAGGAGGAAAGCGAGAAAGAAAAGAAAAAAGCAAGTGGAAGGGGGGGCTCGCCCAAGAAGGGTGAAGAAGCGAAGAAAGTCGAGGCGCCGAGGCTCCTAAAGCTGGCAGCTCCGGGCGGCGGTGCAGGGGCGAAGGGGGGGCGGGGGGGACCGTCGGACATGCGGCTCTGGAGTTGGGTGCTGCGCCTGGGGCTGCTGAGCGCCGCGCTGGGCTGCGGGCTGGCCGAGCGCCCCCGCCGGGCCCGGAGAGACCCGCGGGCCGGCCGCCCCCCGCGCCCCGCCGCCGGCCCGGCCACCTGCGCCACCCGGGCGGCCCGCGGCCGCCGCGCCTCGCCGCCGCCGCCGCCGCCGCCGCCGCCGGGCGGTGCCTGGGAAGCCGTGCGCGTCCCCCGGCGGCGGCAGCAGCGGGAGGCAAGGGGCGCCGCGGAGGAGCCGAGCCCGCCGAGCCGGGCGCTCTATTTCAGCGGGCGAGGCGAGCAGCTGCGCCTGCGAGCCGACCTCGAGCTGCCCCGGGACGCGTTCACGCTGCAACTGTGGCTGCGAGCAGAGGGGGGCCAGAGCTCTCCGGCGGTGATCACAGGTAGGCGAGGGCGCCCGGGCGGGCGCTGCACCGGCCCCGCGGCCCCAGGGGTGCGCGGGTGCCTGGGCGCGGGTGGCGGGATGGTCGGGGGGCTGGAGGGTGTGTCTGTGCAGGAGCCGCCGCTCAGCTGGCGGCTCAGAGGCTCCAGGACGAGCCGCGAGCCTCACTTTGCCCCATCTGCGGAATGGGCGCGCTCGGAAGGTGTCTCTGCCTAGCCCCTCGGGAAGAACGCAGGGAGCGCTCCCGGCCACCCCGGAACGCAGTTGGTGAGGGCTGGTCTTGGGGAGCCTAGTGCACATGAATCGTGTTTTGGATGTTCAGGTGGACTGTTTCTGTTCGGGATGGTGGAGAGGATGACCCAGTTGGGATGCATGTGAATAGAAGCTAGGGGCCATTTATTTCTTTGGCTTTTTAATGGAGATGACCCCTGCCCACCCCCGCTTTACTTAGGCCAGTTACCCTGAAAGCCTACAAGGTTGTGATCCTCAGGACTTAAAAGTACTTGAAGTGCCCCAAAGTTGCTCTGTACTTGCTGCCTGCCTCTAGAATTAACCCCCTACCCTCAGACACCCACAGACACGCACACACACTGCCGTCCCGTGTTCTCTCTTTCCAAGCCCCTTGCCTGTCATTCGGAGCTGGGGTGAGACTTTCCGCATGCACACCCAGCCAGTCTTCCCGGGACTAGGCTGCGAAACGGGGCGCTTTTCTCATTTGGGACTTTTACAAGCCCGTAATGAATTTAGGTTCCCCTCCTCACACCCTCCCCTTTCCATAGCAAAACCCACTGTGAAACCGGACACTTGGCGAGGGTTGCAAATCTTAGAAATCCTCCAGCATCCATTTTTCCCCCTCTTAATGAATCTGTGGCAATGTCTTTAATAAAACTGGGGGGCGGAAAGGGAGGGGGCGGCGCTGGAGGAGAGGAGGAAAGTTTTGCCTCTTCTGGCTGGGAGATTCCCTCCCTGCACAAACAATCTTGCCCGGTCCTCGGACGGCTGAGTGAGAGTAGGGGTTCCCCCGTCGCTGCAGCCAGGAAACGTGTTGGAGGCGTTTTGCGATCCCACCCCCTTCCACACACTTTCTTAGAAGGGAGAGAGCTCTGAGTTCTCTCAGCAGTCCGGCTTCTTTCTGTCGTGGCGTGGACCTTCTCAAATGTTGCTAACTCTGTCCTATTTACATCAAGCCCATTTCGGGGACCCAAACTCTGCTGCCGTGCTAAGTAAGCACATACCCGCAAAGCTCCGCTCTCCCGCTACCAAATCCCAAACCGAGAGCTACAAAGTGACTTTCCCCCATGCCTGACGTCATCACATGCTATTTTTTTCTTTTTCTTTCTCTTTTTTTTTTTTTTGCGTCTCAGGAAGTAGAGGGAAACTGAGCTCATTCAGTTTTAGCCCCCAAGCTCCAGTCAGCCAGAGGGGGTTATAATGTAGAGTAGACAAGAGACGGTACTCATAATAGTAATGCTGATGCTTATAATTCAGGGCTGTGGTGTGTTTACTTCTCTTTCGGAACACAGGAAAAACGCAGAGCCTGCTACTTGGAAATTTTTTTTTTTTAATGAGTAGATCTGATTTTTCCCAAGTCTATACCTGTGGTACAGGGGTTTGGAAACCTTCTCCTCCAGAGTGGAGAGCCCAGGGTTATAGAGGTATCATCAATGAAAAGGTAGTAAATGCATTTTTTCAAAACAAGCAAATGCATACATATAGCACCTGAGATTCCACAGGAGCCTGCTTTATAAATGTCTGCAGTTCAGACAAGGAGCCCCCTCTTGACACACACACACTCTCTTGAGCACTCATTCACTCTCTCACACAAAGATTGTGCAGTAAAATACTTTAATTGGATGGGGGACGTTAGGTTATTATTGCTTGTATAAAATGCCTGGTCCATTTTATGTGTGGAAATAACATTCCTCTCAAAACGAGAGAGAAAGAAAAAAGTCACTGCTGCTGTGTAGCCCCAGAAAGCTCAGAGCTTTTCTCCCGAGGATTCTGGTGGATTTTTTTTTTCCCCTCCCCTAGTTGAGTCTGAGCCAGATTTGACGGTGTGTAAACACCTGGCCTTGAGCCAGAAAAGACTCATTCTGCTTATCCTCCACGCGGTACAGGCTGTGGGACTGAAAAGAACCTGCTTCTCCTTGAATTAAAACACAAACAAACAGGGGTTCTTTACAGAAGCACTTCTGCAGCTCCTTCCTCCGTGTCAGTTCAGACTGGGAGAGGCAGGGCCGGCTGAGGTGGGCAATTTGGACAAGGGTGCCAAGCCACGTCCTCCCGCAGCGACCTCGGGTGCCCGGTTGGCCACCTGACCTCTGCTGGCGCTCTCTGGCGGGGCGTCGCCACTTTCCTAGGAATCCCGGGTCACCTATCTTGAGAGAGCAGGCATCTCCCAGCAGGGACCTCACTGCTATTTCAGGCAGAGGGTTGCTGCCTCGCTGTCAGGCCAGGCTGCCTTACATCACTCTTTGCTGCAGGATTCAATTGG
Organism: Ovis aries; assembly: GCF_016772045.2. NCBI lineage: Eukaryota > Metazoa > Chordata > Mammalia > Artiodactyla > Bovidae > Ovis > Ovis aries. Next base: position 7,589,909 of record NC_056055.1, on the reverse strand, counting down.
GTTTCGTAAAGGTCTAATTTTATGGTGCTGTTAAGCGGGTCTGTCGTCTGGCAGAGGCAGGCCTTGCCGCTGCTGGGAGGCGGGCCATGCTCCCAGATCCGCCTGGGATGCTATTTCTACCCCGGTTCAAACTTCACTGACACCAGTTCAGACAGGCGCTCAGAGAGGCAGAGAAGAGTGAAGGAGCAATTTGCTTCTGAAGCTCAGAAAACATGCCTTTTATTTTTTCCAAAAGGGAAGTGGCGGTGTGGGGTGGGGGGTGGGGGGTGGGGGGGGATATATATATATACATATATACACACATATACACACACATATCTGTACATGTGTGTGTGTGTCAGTTGCTCAGTTGTGTCCAACTCTTTGCAACCCCATGGACTGTAGCCCTCCAGGCTCCTCTGTCCTTGGGATTTCCCAGGCAAGAGTACCAGAGTGGGTTGCCATGCCCTCCTCCAGGGGATCTTCCCATCCCAGGGATTGAACCTGGGTCTCTCATGGTGCAGGCAGATTCTTTATCTTCTGATCCACCAGGGAAGCCCACATATATCTGTGTGTGAGTATTAATAAAAATGAAAAGGCTTATGCAGGCAAAAGCAGGGCTAAAGTTAGAAAGTGCCTGTGTGCAGGAGTCTCTGAATGGCCCACCCACGGTGGATGGTCTGAGGGTTGAAGAGTCCTTTAAGGCTGTTGTGAAAAGGGTCCTTGGAGGTCCCCCAGGCCAGATCTTGTCTCTTAGGCCAAACAAGGAGACAGACGCAGCCAGGGGAGGGGCAGGAACTAGGATTTGAGCCTGGTCATGTCCACTCCCAGGCCTTACCCACTATCCTGCTGAGAAAACCTGTCCAGAAACACCGTCACCTCCCACCCCTCACAGACCCACCACCCAGGCCCTTGGGGCATGGTAACTGGGGTTCCCTTTCAAGTCTGGGGGTGAGGAAGGCTTATTGACACATCCTTTTGCCTTATAGCGTACCAGGCAGGATCCAGACCCCTGCCCCTCATCCCTACCTGCCCTCCCCCACCATACCTCTCCAGTTTGACAGAAAGAGAAAGAAGGGGAAGAAAAAGAAAACAAGACTCAATTTGCTCCAAGGAGCAGAGGCCCTGGGCAGCAGTTAATCTTGTTAAAGTTTCTCTGACCTGCTAGGTAAGTGAAATGTGGAGCCCACAAGTACGGCTACCTCCTCCCGCCCCCATCCCTAGTGACCCAGAATCCCTGCTCACAAGAAGGAAAGGATTTACCTGAATCCCCTCCAGCACCTCCTCCTGCCGTGCTTCTTGCCTTTGTTCTAAATGTTGGACTATTGAGTGGACAGGCTACTGAGAAGAGACTTTTATTTCCTCCCTTCTGCAGCCCACACTTCCCACAATCCACTCAACCCCCCAAAAGCCTTGGCTTTATGGACTGAGGACACTCAGTGGCAGGAAGGAAAGTGACTCTTCCTGGGTGCCTCCCAGGTGCCAGGCACGGAGCTAGGTGCTTGCCTTGTGTCTGCCAGTTTCACCTTCACAGTCACCCTGCAAGGTGGGCACTGTCACCTCTGTTTTCCAAATGAGGAAACAAAGTCTCAGAGGGTGGAAGCTACTTAGTCCAAAGTGGACAGAGCCCAGGTATGAGCTCGAACTGCAAGTGTCCACTTCTTCTTCAGCAGTCCTTTTGGAGAAAGAAGAAATGACCCCCTTTCCTTCTTTAGACCTGCTGCAGACAACTCTTTTCTGCCCCTCTGTGTGGTAACTGTATTCCTGCAGATGAAATGGGATAAAACGTGAATCTAAATCTCCTCGGAACTCTGGACGTGACTCGCATATCTGCATGTTTCTTTTTTCTTTTCCCATCAAACTATCTATCAGACCGACGGGGCTTGGAATTTCTGTTGCTGATGACTTCCTGTGTGGTTTGAGTCAGGTCACTTTGTCTTTCTGTCCCTTTGGCTTCCTCTCTGTAAAAGGGGCATAAGGGTGTCAGGATAATGCAGGGAAATAAGTAGGCAGAAAGTACCTGGCACAGAACCAGCTCATACTGGGTCGCCACCTTGCCTTCAGCCCGTTTATGCCTTGTTCGGGCTTCCCCGCTGGAGTGGCTGGGGAGTCTGTCTAGAGTACACAGTGTATCTTGGGGAACAAACAGTTGGGCCCCTTCAGATCCCTTCCTTGCACTTTGATTTCCTCTTCTTTGACCTACTTGGATGACTCCTTGGTGATAAGGGCCAGAGGAGGGCCACCAGCACAGGACCAATGAGTAGTAAAGCCAGTTAGCACCCAGGGGGGGATACACCCTCAGGAACAGACAGTGGCCGCAGCGCATCCCGGTCACAGCTCTGTGGTCACATGCCTCTCGCTCCTTCCCCAGACACTCCCCTGACTTTCCCGTTGCCCCAGTCAGCACTTTACGTGGCCAGATCGGGTGACTGGAGGCTGCGTCACCCTCGCCCCACTACACCGAGGAGGGCAAACTGGAGGCTAAGAGGTGCAGGGCTCGGGAACATGGGTTCTGCATGGTCAGCCAGGCATGGACTGGGTCCAGCAGCCCATGGAGAAACAGGGAGACTGAGGACCAGCATCACACGGGGGCTGAAAACTGAACTGTATCCATAAGCTGCCCCTCTCAAGGTGGCCTGGGAGACGGTTTGGTTGAGTTGCTCCCATCTCGTAGCGCTGAAAATCACCAGCTTTTAAAACCTCCTGCTGCCCAGCTGCCTCCCAGGGATTCAGAGGTCGAGGGTCTGGCCCTGGCCTGGGCAGCAGTGTTTTCCGAAACCTTCTCAGGAGATGTAGAAGGGCTACCAGCAGGAAGAACCGCTGATCCTGCTTGATGCCTCCCTGCTCTGCAGGTGGAGAAGCTGAGGCCTCGGGCAGGGGCAGGGAGTAGGGCTTCCTGCTCACCCAGCTGGTCGGTGGCAGAGCTTTTAAAGAAGTTCATCTGTTCCAGTTCTGAGTTACCATCAGAAGGGATCCCCTTTCCATTCCCAATTCCACTGTGGTTCCTAGGGACAGGGTGTGTGTGTGTGTGTGTGTGTGTGTGTGTGTGTGTGTGTGTGTACACACACACGCACACTGACATTCCATTTTTTCAAATCTGGTCCTGTATGTGAAGCCACATTCTCACCTTCTGGTACCTCCTTTAAAGAGCAAACACTCCTAAAAAGGGATAATACATGGAGTGCCACACATCTGAGTTCAAGTGGATCTCTCACCATGCTTGAGCAGTGAGGTGTATTTTTTTTCTGAGGAATAAGAGGTGGAAAGGAGGGAAGGAATCCCAGCTGGAAGGCATTCCCCACTTTGCTCAGGGCTAGTCCTTCCTGAAAGAAGGCAAGTGTTCCTATCATCCCAAATCCCCTCACCTTACGATCACTCTGAAACCAGTGCTGGCTGCAGGGTGTCTTAGATGAGAGAGAAGACCCCATATGCAAGCGGCCTGAGCCTCATCTACCTATGGCTGGTCCAGGGCTTAAGAATTCAGTAAGTGCCTGCTTCTCCCCTCACCTGCTGCCCCGTCTCTGGAATTTAATTTCCTTTCCCTCAGTGTCTCTTTTTATCTTTTTTTCTTGCTGCGCTGAGGACTCTGCTTCATGCCTTGATGCACTTACTGGAAACGCTCAACTCAGACCTGACTTGTGGGTCTTGGCCCTTTAGCTCCTTTGAAAACCTGGAACTGAGAGCCAGGAACTCTGGACTCAAGTCCCAGCTTGGCCTCCTCTGAGCTGTGTGACCTGGAGCCTCTGGGGAGAGAGCTGCAGGTGTGATTACAGTCAACACCCCCATCTCACAGGTTGTCACGAGAACCAGGTGAGACAACGGCACGAGGAGCTCTCAGCTGAGATCAGAATCTAGACCACAGGTCCACACTGGTTGGAGGATCCAGAAAGTGAGAGATGTGAGTGCTTTGTAAGATTCACATTCCTGAAAAGGCACCTTTATCATCATTCTTCACACTGCAACAATAAACAGTGATCGAGTTAGCAAACCTTTTCCTGTGTGTGCCCTCACTGGAGTTCTTTGATGTTGGAATTAACAGGTCTGCCTCACTTGCTTTGTGACCCAGACAACTGCTCCTCTCTGCTTCAATGTTCTCAGCATGCGTAGGTGGCGGAGGGGAGGGGTGGGGTGGGGGAGGTGGGTAGCAATGAAACAGGGGCTTTCACACTGTTCCCCACAATCTTAGGAATGCCCTGGGGAGAAGTGATGGAGAAAGAAATGGCAACCTACTCCAGTGTTCTTGCCTGGAGAATCCCAGGGACAGAGGAGCCTGGTGGGCTGCTGTCCATGAGGTCACACAGAGTTGGACACGACTGAAGTGACTGAGCAGCAGCAGCAGCAGGGAAGAGGTGAAGGGAAGCGAAGCATTCTGCTTCCGGCACCTTCCCTTCGCCTATACTGCCTGAATTGTGTGTTTCTACAAGATTTCCTTTGAAGGACTGTGCGAGTTTCTCAGTGACAGAATTCAAATGGACACCGACTGACATTGTTAACTTTGTTAGTCATGATGCCGGTATTGTGATTATATATTTTTAAAGATCTATTCTGTTAGAAATGCGTACTGAAGTATTTATGGGTAAAATGACGTTATGTCTATTTTGTTTGTTTAAAGTGTTCCAGGGAAAAAAAAAATTAGGATGTTGGGGGGAAGAGGGGGTAGATGAAAGATTGGCAGGCTGATGGCCGCTGAAGCCAGGTGACGGGAAACAACGGGCTTCAGTACAGGTTTTGTCTGTCCTCCTGTGCCTGATTGAAGAGTTCCGGCATGAAAAGTTTAAAAGAGTTGGAGAGCCACAGGAGGAGCTGAAGTCTTAGATCCCTGCGTGATCTGTGAGCTGACAGGTTTCCAACTGCATTTCAGCAACTTGGAGCGGGTTAGGGACTCTCCCAAGGTCACACAGAGAGTAACTGAAAGTCAGGGTGCAGACACCGGGAGCTCCCTCGGCCCTTCTTCCTGTACACCTGTGAACCCAGGTGATTGGCTGTCCTGGAGAGCTTGCAAGGAAGACAAGAGATGGGAGGGGCAGGTGGAGCCTTGCAGAGCAATTAGAAATGTCCGTGAGGGCATTCCTTGCTGTATGGAACCATCCCCAGTGTTGGGAAGCATTTTACATCCTTGATTTTGTGCATAAGGATCCCCTAGAATCTCCTAATCATTGTGACAACCCAAAACACACTGCCACCATTCACACACAGGCACGCGCGTGTGCACACACACACACACACTCATTCACGTTTCCATCTACCCCTGTTTCTTTGTTTTTTTTTTTTTTTTGGCTCCTTCTTTCTCTGTGTCTCCCATTGCCCTGGAAGCCTTCTAGAACCTTCTAGAGCCCGGTGGGGATGGAGGAGGAGGATAAACTATAGTTGACTAATCTAAGAAAGAGCTGACACCCTCAGGAAATGGGAGGAAGGAGCATATGTTTACTGAGGACGTATTTTGTAATGATTGATGGTAGAACTCGAGGCAGGTTGCCTGAGTGTGATTGGCTGATTCTCCCACCTGCCAGTTGTGTGACCTAGGGCAAGTTACTTAATATCACCAAGCGTCACTTTTCCCCTCTGTGAAATGCGGATAATACTGGCTCCTACTTCATAGGGTTGTTTTGAAGATTAACTGGGCCTCCATGTGGAAAATGCTTAGTAATGGAATCTAGACCACGGGGAAGCACCCAGTAAACGTTAACTCATGTGGGTTTTATGTGTGTCCGGCCCTTGCTACACACTATTTCTAATTCTCTCAATAACCCTATAAATTAGACATGTTTATCTCCTTTGGCAGAGCTAGGAATTGCCTTTCCCTCCCTCCCCACTCAGGAAAGGCTTGTTCCTGTCATCTTCACATCAAACAAAAACTAAAATGAAGGACAAATAGAATAAACACTTTCTCATTTCCTATCACAGAAGCAGTATGGGCTCATTGCAGAGAACCTGAGAAAAGCAGATTAAAGACAAGGAACAGAGTAAGATGTGTCCCTCCCTGCCCAAGTATTCAACAAGTATTTAATGGGTTTCTTCTGCAGGCCAGGCGCAGTTTTAGGCTGTCAGTACAAAGCAAGGAACAAGAGAAGAAATCTCTGACCTCAGGGAGTTTATATTCTGGAGTCTGGGGTGGGAAGCGAGAAGCAAGAGGAGGCAGAAGACAAATGAGTACGGAAATTCACCTCATCGTGTCGGGTGAATGTTTACGAACACAGACGAATAGGAAAAGGGAGTTGTGTGGGGCTGGGGTGTCAGGAAGAGGAGGGAGGCAGTGCTGAGAAGTCTCTCTGGACCAGAGGCCTCAGAGCAGAGCGGCGCCGGCTGGAGGAGGCTATGGGGCTTGGAGAAGGAAGCGCAAGGGACTAAGGGCAGGGGGGTGGAGGGTGGGGCTCAGGTCCAGACCAGTGCCATCCTCAGCTTGCTGTGTGATAACGCACTTTCCTTCTTGGGGCCCATTTTCCTCATCCGAACAGTGGGGGTAAGCAGGAGCTCATCTTTGTCTGTCTTTGCCCCGGAGGCCCGTCCAGCAGAGGTGCCCTGGGGCCCCGTGACCCTCATCAGGACTGTCCTGAGACTAAACTGCAGTGTTGGCCGGAGTTCCCACGCTCTTCCTTTTTGAGTGAGGCTTCCTCCACTAGGTGGCGCTTGTGCCCCTCGGGGACTAAGTGCCCACACCGACTGCTTCTCTTTCCCAGCTACACTCATCCTTGAAAAAGGACATGGCGCCCCTTCTTGCTCAGATATCATCGACCGACCCCAACTTAGAGTGTGGCTCTTTCATGGACATATATGTTTTAACGTCTCCTCAAAAAGCCTCCTATCCACAAGCAGAGTACCAGTCGGTAGAATTTCCGTCAAAGACTGACTGAAGACATTATGTAGGGAATATTGGTACTTCCCAAGAGCTGGAAGCCATCGCATTAATAATATTGCTAATAATAGCTGCCATAAATATTTTTTTTTTAAACTCACTAAGTGACCTTTTCAGTGATCACATCTTGGCTTATGGCTAGAATACTCAAGTTTCATAATTTCTTACTGTACGAAAGCCATTCCAGGCAAGTTACTGGTCACTGGCGTAGACCACTGGCTTTTTAGTCATGCTTATCATTTTAATCACATCGCTTCATGATTAAAATACTAGAGTGCTGGAGTCTGTAGCCATCTGCTAGTCTATTTTCCTTCTGGGAATCCCCAGCACTGCCATACCAAGGTTTTTCTTCCAACAAGAGAAAGAGAATGTTTTCCAGTATCACTTGTCACAAACCCAGGGACCGTGGAAGAGTAGGAGAGATGGCCGTTTCAGTTTTGGAAAACCTGAGATAGTCCCAGGTTCCAGTCCACTTGGAGGAAACAGAGACAGAAGCTCTAGGAGGTGCAGGGTCGCAGCTTGGGATCTAAGCGCCTGGGTCATTGTTTGGTCGTTCAGTCATGTCCAGCTCTTTCTGTGACCCCATGGACTGTAGCCCGCCGGGCTCCTGTTCATGGGATTTCTCAGGTAAGAATACTGGAGTGGGTTGCCATTTCCTTCCCCAGGGGATCTTCTGAACCTTCATCTCCCGTATTGGGTGTAGCTTCTTTACCACTGAGTCACCTGGGAGGCCCAAGTATGTGGGTGGGGGGAGCATATAACTTGTTACAGATCCCTGAGTGAAGAAACATTCCCGAAAGTGCCGAGAACCAAGGTGTGTGAGAGTCAGCATCAGAGCCGTTCGTTCCCAGGATGGGAACCCAGGGGTGGCGGAAACAGTGACTTGTTCAAACCAGTGACCATTCAGGGTAAGGTCCTCTATCTCTGAGTCTTAGGCCAGGGCTGGGTCTGCTTCCCTCCTCCCTCTGCATCTTTCCCTATCAAAGTACCATCTCTCTGCTGAGGAGCATCATTTATCTCCAGATTCTGCTGGACTCTGGACTCACAGACCCAGCTGTCTGTTGAAAATGTCAGCCTGCATTTCAAACTCAATGTGTCCAAAGCTGAATCCTCTTTTTTCCAAAATTCCTTCTGTCCTCATCTAGTGTCGCCTGCCCTAAATATGTTACCACCATATTTATCCTGTCTGTCCTGCCTTTTTAACATGTTTATAGCCAACCTTCCCCTTTCTTAGCTTAGGCTTTCTTCAGCTCTTGCTTTGACTCTTTCCTTAGTATTGTAAGTGTCCACTTCTCTAAGCCTCAACTCCGGCACCTCCTTCAACCTGTCCTTCAGCTTTCCGCGGTCAAATCTTGCTGCAATGCTAACCTGCCTCTACTGCCTCTAGCTAGAGGCCCTTCAATAGCCCTGCAGTTATTTACAGTCCCCCAGATAAATGCCATAGGCTTCTCCCCATCATTTTCTTTGCTTGACGTACCTCCTACATCCCCTAGATCCTTGACGTACCTTTCTATCCCCACAGAGAAATGTTGCAGGCAGTGTGTTGCAGAGCCCTTAAGCCTCTAGAGGATTCTGCTCAATGTTCCTCTTCTGGGAAACCCTTTCTGACTCTTCCCCAAATACCGCTTGTTTCCCACCTCTCTTATCCATCTGTCTCTATACCCTCTGCACACATTTATCAAAACACCTGGAATTCTTTATCACATTTTATCCTGTGCAAATTAGGGGTCCTCTCAGCTTCTCCACTGCCTGGCCAAGCACCTCACTTATAAGGAAATACAGAGATTTTTTTGTTTAATGAATGCATGAGTGGATAAAGGAACCAGCTACGTTTCTAATGATTCTGGGAGAAAGAGCTTGGGAACCTCAGGCATGTTGTATTACGTAACCAAAACACATGACCTGGCCCGTGCGTCACACTCAGAAACATTACACAGTGGTTAATTCCATTTCCCCTTGAGCAAAGAAGTCAGAAGGGAAAAGATAATCTGGCCTTCCCAAACACGGAGTGGGGGAGGGACAGTGTAGTCAACTCATATCGAGGCCTTTCTAATCCAAGCCCCGGATTAACCTTGGTCTTTCCCACTCTGTCCTTCGCCCGTTTGCGAAGCGTTTGTTCTGTGTGTGCACCGCAGCACATATCCCAAGCTTTGCTGTCTTCTCCGGTTTCCACCCTGGTCCCCCTTCGCAGGTCCTTTTTGGGCCTCGAGTGTCCCAGCTGTCATATCTGTTGCCTGGGTTTTCCCTCCTTTGTGATTGGCGGGCCTCCCATCGGCTGGCCTTGATCTTGTGAGCCCTTGGGGTGACCTTGGGGTCTGGAATCCTCTATCCGCTGTTTATATACCCTTGAGGGAGGAGACGCATTCTCAGTGGTAATAACAGTAATAAAAGCCGCCAGCTCATAATGAGCACTGCCTGTGTGCTGGCCGTGTGCCGAGGGCTGCACGCCGGACCCTCAGAGTTTGGTTTAGAAAGTGACATGACTTGCTGAAGGCCTCACGGCTTAAGGGTCGTGGAACTGGAGCTGAGGCCAGTTTAATTTTCTCTCTATCCACAGGGCCTAGCGCATTGCTTGGAATACAGTAACTGTTCAGTAACTGTTCCGTGAGAGATGAATATATGTGAATGCTAAATAGATGGCTGGCTGGCTGGCTGGCTGGATGGATGAGGCTACCCCCACTAATGCAACCATCTACAGAGACTGCAGAACAGAAGCGAAGGAATAGAGGGAGAGATGGAAGGAAAACTGGAATGAACATTATAAGACTTTAAAGAGATTGGCTAAGAAATCTGTTTGTTATTCAGAATATATTTTATTTGCCAGTAACTTTTGAACAAAAAGGCCATTGATGTCCACCAGAGCATTTCCCATTTTTACGTAGTCTACCAGGAGCTAATAAACTTTCAAAGATTCGCTCTGCCAAACATGTTTCTGGATTCCTCTTTTGGGAATCAGACTTCCCTGATAGCTCAGCTGGTAAAGAATCCACGTGCAATGCAGGAGACCCTGATTCGATTCCTCAGTTAGGAAGATCTGCTGGAGAAGGGATAGGCTATCCACTGTAGTATTCTGGCCTGGAGAATTCCATGGGCTATTGTCCATGGGGTCGCAAAGAATCAGACACGACTGAGCCCCTTTCACTTTTGGGAATCAGGGCCTGAGAAATGTTCCCCCAGGAACATGCTTGGCAGAGATGGTGACCCTCTCACCATCCAACGAGGGAACTGATACATTCAGAGCCAGTTTGGGCCCAATGTAGGTGGTATGCTGTGAGAACCAGGGGTTCTGAGCAGAAGAATGACTCTGGAGTAACAAGGCTGGTTTGTTATATGCTCTCATTGGAGCTGATTAAGCCTCTGTAGAGCCAGTAGTGAGTTCTCAGGATTACTCCTTTACAAAAAACCCCACTGGGCTGATTAGAGCTGATCTGCTAGCAACAAATATGATATCTTGTTCTTCCCTTTCCCAAGACAATAGAGTCTGCTTTATAAAATCTGCTCAGTTTTTAGATGAAGAAACTGAGATCTAGGCAAGTTAACTTGTTAAACTGAGTTGAGTGAGGTTAAGCATACAAACTGGTAGCAAAATTGAAACTAGAACTTGGATCTCTCGACTCCCAAATCAGTGCTTTTTCCACCAGACCACTTTGTTTTCCTTTACAGTGTTAGATGCTGGATTCATCTATGGGTTCACGTTAGTGAGCTTATTAGAAATGTCATACGGCGGTTTATTAACTTAAGTATTTCTTACATGCCAAACCTCTGTCCTAGACATTCTGCAAAGTTGAATGGGAAATGGCAGTTTATTCAGAAAGGTAAGCTTTCCTTCTTTTCTTCCTTCCTTCCATCCATCCATCCACCCATCTATTTGGTAGTTCCTGAGCAACCTTTACGTCTTTGCGTCTTACACATTGAGCTAGGAGATGCAGATTAAAAAGAACAGGGCACAGTTCCATCCCTTGGGGAACTCCCAGTCCTAGTGGCGGAAGCAGACTGGTACACAGCTACAAGACATCATGGTAACTGCTATAACTAAGCAATGAATAGAGTCCTGGAAAAGCTCAGAAGCAGAAAAGCTGTGTTGCTGCACATCTGTCTTGGCTATGGGGGCTAGAAAGTACTCTGGGATTTTGGGGGCTAAAAGAGGTCCCTTCCCCTTGAAGGGCTGGGGACTCTTGAAGTAGGTGGGGTGCGTGTGGAGTGTGCGCCTTGCCCTGCATAAGGATGTATACCGTGCGTGACGTTTCACATGTTGAACTGTAAGTCAAAGTCGAACAATAAACACTTTTTGATTCCTGTCTCCGCTAAGGACATTGACCTAGAGTAGCTTTTAGGAGTATGACACTAGGAAACGATTGGACGATTCAGTCTATCACCACCCGAATCAAACCCAACAGCTCCTTACTGCATTTGTCACGCTGTTGCGATGCTTTCGTACTTGTCTTTCTCCACTCGTGTCCAGGCTGCATCTGAGCAGAGACCATTTCTGTCGATATTGCTGCTTTATTCCTACCTGTCACACAGCGCCAGCCATGCTGGTGGAGCTCAGCCGACTTTGTGAAATGAACGGGAGATGGCTCCGCATAAGGGAGAAAAGAGGACGGCTGAAAGGAAAGGTGCTTTGAGAAATGATGATGAGCCTTCAGAAGGGCCAGGCAATGAGGGCAAACTTGTTGTGAATGATAGCCATTCGACACGGCTCTGGTTTCTCTGAGCTGACCCAATCCCTGTACATATTCCTGCCACCTTTCCCCTGTTACTAAGCCTCCTTTCTTTCTGTTGAGCCAGTATATCATTCTATTGGCTTTAAGTCCTTTTCCCCCTGGCTTTCTCTCAGTTTCTCCTATCCTGTCCCTGGAGAGAGCTGCTAAAGAACCAGCTACCGCAGGGAGGATGTGCCCTGCAAGCCTCCCCTGCGCCCTGGAGACCTCCCAGAGGATGTGAGCGCAGAGTGAGGGCAAGAAGCATGCCTGCCATCTCAGCACACCTTCCCAGAGCTGGCACATTGCTGGGGTTCGGCAGATATGTGAATGAGCTTCTGGACGCATGAATGCTGTAACTTTGCAGCACGTCTGATCTGGTCTCTTCAGTCCACAGGTGGAGAGAATCTGATGTCCAGAGGAGGCAGGGAAATGATTCCAAGTTCTGCTCCAACTCAGAGACAGAGAAGGACAAGAGTCCAGTTCTCCTGACCATTGTTCTCTCCGGTCATATTTTTCTGGGATTTGAGCCCAGCTCACTTGAACTTGGTCATAGAGATTTTAGTTGGGTAGGACCCAAGCTATCCTTTTATAGCTGGGAAATCTGAAGTCCCAAGAGTGGGGGAGATTAAACCACACACCAAAGCTTCCCTAAGACCCTCTATGCATCTCCATAGAGGCAATAAAAATGTAGTATGTGCCCAATACTCTCAGAGGTGCAACGCTGAGAGACAGAGCAGGTCCCTGCCCTCGTGGACTTAGTATTCTTGTGAGGAGAGAAAGACCATACATAGGGAATCAGTTGTAAGGGCTTATACAGTGACCCTTTCATGCATTGGAGAAGGAAACGGCAACCCACTCCAGTGTTCTTGCCTTGAGAGTCCCAGGGGCAGGGAGCCTGGTGGGCTGCTGTCTGGGGGGTCACACAGAGTCGGACACGACTGAAGCGACTTAGCAGCAGCAGCAGCAACAGTGACAGGCACTGAGAGTGGACGCTGTGGAGAGTGACCACAGTAGAAGGGGATTGACGTAGGTGGCCAGGCTGAAGCTTGAGTGACAAGTGAGGAGGAACAAGCCCTATGAAAAGCCAAATGGAGTTCCAGAGAGAGAGAGAGAAAGAGACAGAAGAGCCAGCGCCTAGACCGTGAGGCAGGACAAAGACGATTTAGCAGGCTGAAGAAGCAGGCAGTCAAGCCATTAGGAGACCTATGTTTCTGAAGCTAAACGTAGCCCAGCTTGTGGAATGTGGATTTGGATCTAGATGAACTAGAAAGTTATCAGAGTTTCAACTGAGGAAGTAACAAGGTCTGGTGTTTGTTTTCCAAAGATCAGTTTGACCTCTATGTGAAGAGTGAATCATATGAGACCGAGAGTAGAGGGTCAGTTATGCCATTGTCACGGTTTGAATTAACTATTGGTGTCATTGCTTAGTAATTGTTCAGTTTTTACTTACTATTTTGGTGAACATCATTACCACTTATTTCCTTGCTAATACCAGTACCAACTGAAATATCTGAATAGCACTAATATTTTAAACCAATAGGGGGAAGAGGGGTTCCTTGCATTATGCTCCAGGAGGGCTTGAAGACACTTGTCCTCAAGACATTTTCTGTAAAAATTTGAGACTGTGCACATTTTTCTGGTTGAAAGTTTTCATCACTTTCTAAAAGGGGTCTATGGCCCCCAAATGATGACTTAAATGCCTAAAAGAAGGAGACCTAAGAGGTCATTTCCTGAAGCCTGGTCCCAGCTCTCAAAGCTGAACACTCTAGGAGATCTGTGAAAATGAGAATGTTGATGCTGAGTTGTCATATCAGACTGAGGAATTGCACTTTCCTTCATCTGTACCCTTGTTGGAGTAAATAGAATTGGGGACTTTTTTTCTCTCTGAGGAGAAGTTCGTTTATTCCTTAGAAATATAATCTACAACTTTGTTTATTCAAACTCTGTTCTCTGAGTTTCTCTGAGTTTTAAACTGGGCAAGTTCACTTCCAAAGTGGCCTGAGGTGGTCCTTATCATAATTATTCACTGTGGACTTTACCCAGGAATCTGTGAATCCAAATATCCATCTACTCTTCCATCTCCAAGCATCACCCAACATCCACCCACCTTCCCTCCTTCCCACCCTCCCTTCATCCCCCTTCCATACATTGATCTTTCCACCCTTCCATCAGTCCATGCCCTCAACAATCTGTCCTTCCATCCATGGAGCCTATTTACCAGCCTCTCTGCTTCCCTGGTGACTCAGATAGTAAAGCATCTGCCTGCAGTGTGGGAGACCTGGGTTCTATCTCTGGATTGGGAAGATCCCCAGGAGAAGGGAATGTCTACCCACTCCAGCATTCTTACCTGGAGAATTCCACGGACAGAGGAGCCTGGCAGGCTACAGTCCATGGGGCCAAAAAGAGTCAGATGCAACTGAGTGACTAACACTTTCAGTTTTCACTTTTCTCATGCTAGAGCTAGGACAAGAGTTGCTGCTGCTGCTGCTGCTGCTGCTGCTGCTGCTAAGTCACTTCAGTTGTGTCCGACTCTGAGTGACCCCAGAGACGGCAGCCCACCAGGCTCCCCCGTCCCTGGGACTCTCCAGGCAAGAACACTGGAGTGGGTTGCCATTTCCTTCTCCAATGCATGAAAGTGAAAAATGAAAGTGAAGTTGCTCAGTCGTGTCCGACTCCTAGCGACCCCATGGACTGCAGCCTACCAGGCTCCTCCGTCCATGGGATTTGCCAGGCAAGAGTACTGGAGTGGGGTGCCATTGCCTTCTCCAAGGACAAGAGTTAGGAGACTCCAATTCTTGTCCTCGTACCACGGTGAGTCCTTGACGAAAATCTCCTGAGAAACCTCCACTGAACCGTTCACTTCTACTGGAGCACAGTTAGAAAATCTCACTTCAGAAGTTGAAAACTACTTTGAAAAAGAAATTCAAGTGCTCGTCCTGCTTAGTGACATGGTTTTAAGTATTCCCAGCAGTGCTCTGGATCTGGGTCTAGGTGAATGGAGGCCCCTTTATCAACTCTAATATTTTAGATCAATAACGGCTTCTACCTTGGGTCAGCAGGTGGTGGGAACCCAATAGAGAATGTGAAATAGAGGCAGGGCTGGTGGGGAAAGGGATGGCTGCATAGAGCGGGCAGAGAAGGGAGCTGGTGGTCACTTAGCTTCTGGGACTGTCTTTTGCCCCCAAGCCCTGGTCTAAAGACTCTGAGCCTTCATGATCCGTGTGTGCGCCTGGACACATGATGTAGGAGGAAGCCCTCGTGGCATGAAGTTGTTTCAGTTTCCGAAGCATTTTCGACATGTACCTATCATATTCCCACTCGCCTTGTAAAACAAGCATTTTCATTTAATACAGTGAGGTCTTTGTATTCTCAACAACAAACACACGGTCTAAGGCTCGAGGACACAACCTGCCTTTTTCTTCCACACTCTCCGCTACCCACCCCCACCCCCACCAGACTCTGTCCGCCCTTACAAAGCCCAGCATCAGCAGAAATATCTGTTTACAAACAAGGGCTCCCAGAGAACAGTATCAGTAGCTCGAACAATCCTCTAGAACACGCCCCCAGCTCTGCCCTTGGAATCCCTGTGAGCGGTGTGTGTCACTGGCAGCCGCTTTCGTGGAAGGCTTCCTGCCTTTCCATCTTTCCGTATGGCTTCTCTGTCTTCTTCCACTTATTCATTAAAAATGTGAGGGTCCTGGACTGAAGAGGCAGTTGGATGTGGGCTTGGGATATCTGGAAAACAGAGCCCCGACTCTGTTTGGGGCTTGAGACTCTGAGTGGCTTGAGAACAGCCACACAGACCCACACACATCCCACTTGCCATGTCATCTGAAGCAGAAGCTGATTGAAGGAGGATTATTCATTGAGTGGATATAACAGTCACACGGTGATCATGCACCTCTAGATCATTTTTCTAGCATTAGCAGCAGCCGAAGCGATTCTTTTGTTACTCTCTCAAACTTGAGTCTACTGTAGCTCCCTATTACCTATACCTGGTAAGGATAATAGCTAACATATTTAGCACATAATATGTGCCAGACGCTGTTCTGAGGACTCTGTGTGTATTAACTCTTTAATCTTCACAAGGACCCTCTGCAATAGATACTCTTATAATCCCAATATTCCAGATTGAGAGAGCTGAGGGGTATGGGAAAGTTAAGTGACTTCCCGAAGGTCAAGTACTATATAGAATTAGTCCCAGAGTTCACTACATCCCACTACAAATCCTCTAGGTCAGGCTAGAATTCCTTAGCATCACATTCAACTTCCTCCTCAAGCATTATTTTCTACCATAACATTTCCTAGTTCCTCATATCAGGGGTCCTCAACCTCAGCACAGTGGAGATATTGGAAAGGGTGATTCTCTGTTGTGGGAGTTTGTCCCAGGCACTCTAGGATGTTTAGCAGCATCCCTGTCCTCTGCCCACAAGAAGCAGAAGCAGCCTCCCTTCCCTAGCTGGGTTGATCAAAAATGTCTACAGGAACATTACCACATGTTCACTGGTTGAGAAGAGTTGTCTAACATGGACTTGCCTGATGAAACAGAATTATCTGGTGTTCATAGAACACTATTCCCACCCCCTTGCTTTTTCAGGTTTTGGAATGTTTTTAATGTATGGGAGTATAGTTGCTTTACAGTGATGCGTTAGCTTCTGCTGTGTAGCAAAGAGAGTCACTTACACATGTACCCCCTCTTTTTTAAATAGTAGGTTCCCTTCCCACTTAGGTCACCACAGACCACTGGGTAGAGTTCCCCGTGCTGTACAGACGGTTCTCAGCAGTTATCTGTTTTATACGTAGGCCCTGGGTCAGGAAGGTCACCCGGAAGAGGGCATGGCAACCCAGGATTCTTGCCTGGAGAGTCCCATGGACAGAGGAGCCTGGCGGGCTACAGTCCATAGGGTCGCAGGGAGTCGGACACGAGGACACGACTGAGCGACTAACGCTTTCACTTTCCGCTCTCTACATGCTAGTGTTTATATCTCAGTTCCAGTCTCCCAGTTCATCCCCCTCCCCCTTGGTATCCATAAATTCATTCTCTACATCTGTGTCTCTGTTTCTGCTTTGCAAGTAAGTTCATCTGTACCATTTCTCTAGGTTCCACGTATAAGTGATGTTTACTATTTGTTTTTTTCTTTCTGACTTACTTCACTCTGGTTGACAGTCTGTGGATTCTGTCCACATCTCTGCAGATGGCACGATTTTGCTGCTTTTATGGCTGAATAGTATTCCGCTGTATATATATACACCACATCTTTATCCCCTCCTCTGTTATGGACATTTAGGTTGTTTCCATGCCCTGGCTATTGCAAATAGTGCTGTAATCAACATTTGGATGCATGGATCTTTTTTGGATTATGGTTTTCTCCAGGTATCTGCCCAGGAGTGGGATTTCAGGGTCGTACGGTAGCTCTATTTTTAGTTTTTTAAGGAACCTCCATACTGTTCTCCACAGTGGCTGCACCAGTTCACATTCCCACCAACAGTGGAGGAGGGTTCCCTTCTCTCCACATCCTCTCTAGCATTAACTTCTTTCACATTTGGTTTCCCCTTTGACCTTGCAGGGTCCTAGGCCTCCTCCCCTCAGTCTTTTCTCTGTTCCAGAGTCTTTGAGTTCCTCAACACCTTTTACAGCTAGAGAGGAAACTCTAGCCTGTCTGTGTTATTGATCTGCTTGTTTTTATGCTTTTTTGTTAAAAAAAAAAAAAATGGTCACCTATTTCAAACCTTCTGTTTAAAAATCCGCTAAAGATTCCACAGGAGCTTGAATTAAAAGCTCAGTTCATTTGATGCATTCAGTGAGTATACATCGGCTCTACTTTGTTTCAGGTCCCAGGCTCAGTACTCAGAGTATGAAGTCACAGGTGATACAACACTGCACCTCAAGAGTTTGTGTGATAGATGATCAGAGTTAGGGAACAACTTAGAGATTCAACTCCCCACCCTCTCCTGGTTGAGTAAACGAGAGGACCAAGCCCGGGAAGGTAGATGGTATTTGATCAAGGTCAGCTAGAGAGCAAGCTCAAAGCTGAGCTAGATCATTCTCCACCTAGTGGAATAAAATTCAAAATCTGAAGTCCCAGTGAATGATTAAATACCACCTACCCATCTGGAGTTTTAAAGAGTTCTTTTGATTTGAGTTATAATTTATGATTTTTTACTGGATAGTTAAACAATAGAAAACTCGTATCTGAAAAGTATATCAGCCCTCTTTTCAAAATTTTTGCTTACATCCCATGCCTTTCATTATAAGTCTTTAAGGCTGAAGGGCTCGGGATTGCCCACAGGCACTGGACAGGGTGTCCGGAGAAAGGAGTCTGATTCTTTCAGTTCTGTGACTCTATCAGTAAGAGCATCATGAAATCCCTAGCTGATGATCCCTACCCTGATGGACTCTGTTTCTGAAAACCCACCAGAGTCCCTGTTGTCTATGGAATAAACTTCCAATCTCTCCGTCTGGCATTCCCCACCCTGCACAATCTAGCTATGCCGTTTCCCTCTAAGAGCTCCCTCAGTGCCATCAAAAGCAGATGTCTTCTCCATCTCCAGAGTCACCTTCCAGTGACCACAGCTCTTGACTGCTAGAAAGCTGGTCTGCCCAGCCTCCCACCCCCTACCCCTCCTCTCCCGCCAAATTCCTTATGCAAGCTTAGTTATGTCATTCATCCAAGAAAACTTCCTGGAGCCTTCTTGTCTGAGTCAAGTGTTCCCTCCGCTGAGCTCTTTGGCTTATACCTCCACTAGAACTTACTCTATTATGCTTTATTTATTTATAATTAACTCTCCTTTGTCCTCATGTAGTCAGTTTTCCCCTGACTGGCCAGCCTAATTCAGAACTTAGGAACGTGAACCCTCGAGACCCATTGCCTGGGTTTGAATCCCACCTCTGTCATTTGCGAGTTACTCTGGCTTGGGCTTGTCTGAGTATCAGTTCTCTCATCTATAAAGTGGAGGTAACAGTGCTCCGATATGGTGAAAGGAAACTGACCTGCTCCACACAAGGAGCCAAGCACGGTGCCTGGCACGCGGCGCGCACTTGGCAAACATCCAGTCCCACTGCTGGCCCGCCCTCCCCCCCCCCCCCCCCCCCCCCCCCCCCCTTTGGAGAGTGATTCCAGATGCCCCCAGCCCAGCAAAGCAGGGATCTGCCTGTCTGGCCACATCCCTTTCTCGTCTCTGGCTGCCTGCTCACTCCCCGAAAGGCTCGCCCCTAGCTGTGTGCGCCAGGGTGAGGTGACAGCAGGCCCGCCCCAGAGGAGCTTTTGTGTCCAGAGCGCAGCCCACACTGTCTAGGGTGTGTTTCCACGTAACTTGTTGTGGGCCTCCGCCGGTTAGGAAAGTCACATCACTGGACTCGCCCGTGTGGGAATCCTCTGTATCCCTCCGAGCTCCCTGGATTGGCAAGCAGCAGGCACTCAAAGCCTCCTCCGATGCTATTCTGTAGATGAAGACCCGTCTTCTTAGAGATGGACCCAAGGCCGATTCATCCATTAGCTGCAGTTGACGCAACGCCTGAGGTCCACAGCACTTTTAAGAGGCCCATAAAAATGGCTTCATGTTTCTTTTTTAAATCAGGAGAAAAAAGCTAGCATAATAATACATATATGATAATGAAACCACCCTTCATTATATATATTTAAATATGTAATATAAAGATTATATAAATCTTTACCCTTTACACCCTTCATGTGTATATAAAAAGATTATATACATCTTTATACCAATGCAGTCATAAAGTATAATTATATATATTTAGGGAGAAAGAAAAAGCCTACAGGGTCCATGAAAGTCATGACGCTACCCCAGATGGAAGGAATTTGCACCAGATCAATAGTACCTTAGTGGCAAATCAGGACACAAGTTCATGTCTCGTCACTCCCAATTTAGAAATCTCCCTACATTTGAAGAAAAGCCCCAGAAGCGATTTCACCACGATCTTCTTTCAGAGATGAGAAAAGGAGGCCAGAGAAAGCACGACTTGCCTCGGGTCACACAACTTAGTCGCACTGCAAGCGTCTTTCCTGACCTCTGGTTGCTCTTTTCAGTATTTTACGCAATCGACCTGGTGCCCACCAATGCCAACCTCCTACTCGATGGATAGACATTTGAGGCCCTGGAGACAGAGGGGCTTACTCATTGTCACCAGGATGCCTGCTCTGCCTCCAAGTCAGAACTCTTACTCCAGTACTACAAAGATGAATCCAAACCTCAGAATCCTCCGGTTGAGTTTCTTCACAAGTATTAGGCATTTATTTCATTCATTCAGTCACTGCTCATTCATCTGTTCAACAAATGTTGATTGAGTACTTAGGTCCTCAGCAGCCTCTTAAGGCTCTAAATGCAGAGATGTAAAGAGATGTACTCTTTACCTTCTGAGAGCCTCATTTCCCCCATTTGTGTGAATTGTGAACATAACGTCTTAAAGAGAGTTCTTGGGAGAAGTGAATGAAATAATTAAGGTCCTTTGTACACGTTAAAACTCCAAGGAGTCTTAAGAATGCTTCTTGTGTTGTTATCACCGGCAGAGTGTGTAATTAACATAAGGAAGAGTAAAATGTTGAGTATATGAGAAAATAAGTATTAAGTAAAAAATAATTTCTGCTTATATTTAGCCATAGAAAACTTAAGGCATTGGCTAAGCATCTGGCTTTGGAATCAAAGAGCTGGCACCGAATCCTGTTTGCGTTATTGTTGACCTTTGCCCAGTCAGTCCACCTCTGAGCTTCAGTTTCCTTACCCGTAAACTGGGACCAAGAGAACTTATCCTGTAGAGTAGGTATAGTAATTCAGTGAGCTGATGCACATAAAGGTCTTGGTCTTGTACGTGGCACACCGTCAATAGTGGCTCTGTTGATTTCTCGGGAGGTTCATGCGGCTTGGAGAGCCATTAGGACAAATCAGGTCCTAGGGATAATGTGAGGAGGCAGATGCTGGTGATAGTAGATCTTCCTAATTGCATAGTATCAACTTGTATTGTATCTGTGTTGCCTTAACAGAAGGACTGGCGCTAACATTAAGGATCAGCAGGTCTCTCAGCAGAGGGTATATCTCTATACTTGAATGTCCAGCTGGGTCCTGATACAGTGGATGCCTGGTGACTATGTGTTGAAAGAATTGGTGAATGGACAGATTAATAAATCAGAAAGGACTTGAGGATGTTGATTTAGGGAAAAGAAGAGCCAAGGATAACACAGTGAAAGCCTCAGACAGCTCTAGGGCTCCCTTGGGTAAAGCGCACTGAATAACTCTGTGGGTTCCTGCAGTCCAGATCCCGCACCACTGTGTGGAGAGGAAAGGGAAGCGATTTTGGCTCACTCTGGGTGAGCACTGGGGCTTCCCAGGTGGTGCTAGTAGTAAAGAATTCACTTGCCAATGCACGAAATGAGGGTTTGATCCCTGGTGGAGAAGATCCCCTGGAATAAGGAGTGGCAATCCGCTCCAGTATTCTTGCCTGGGAAATCCCATGGACAGAGGGGCCTGGTGGGCTACAATCCATGGGGTCAGTCAGGCACGGCTGAGCATACTGGTGAGCACCAAGAAATGCCCCAAGGTGCAAAGGCCTTGTTCTCCAGGGGCTCAGAAGTTGTCTGATTCTGGAGATACACAGTCACTTGTAGAGAAGTACAGGTGATTCAGACGGGAGGCTGGGTGTTAAAGGCTGTTGAATGATTTTTGAGGGAGCCTCCAGTCCTGACTGTGCCTGATTCTGTGAATGTGAAGGGTGAGCTTGGGGCTGCTGTGAAGAGTGTGGGCGGCAGGGGGCTTTGGCTTGAGGGTTTTCTGAGAAGCAATGTGATTATCTCTGAAGTTAGTGGGTCTTCATCAAAAAGACCAAAGGTCAGCGCTCTCCTGTGGGGCAGCTTTAATGTCAGCACCCGAGTCCACTGGGGAAACTTTTAAGGGTAAACAGAAGAAAACATGTAACTCTTCCTCCTCCACTCTTCCCCTCCCCTTCATCCTGACTCCTCTTCCCCTCCACCCCTGCCTCCCTTTCTTCCTTATCTTCTTCTCCCTCTCCCCCTCCCACTTCCTTTTTTAAAGCCCTTATGAACCAATTTCAATGACAACGTGTGAAAAAGAGAGTGATGAACAGGTCTCTCTCTTTCAGAGAACAGCCTCAGAAAGGATAAAGTTTAACCACACAGAAGAAGGGGGAAAATGGTCCCAATTTGGAGGAAAAGGCACAGACGTTTATCATTAATACTGATTAAACAGCATAGCTAACATTTATCATGTGCTATGCAGATGAGTATTTGTATTCTCTAACTAAATCCTCAAAATGTCACTGTGCCTTAAGTACTGTTATTATCAGTTTACAGTTGAGAAAACTATCAGGGAGGTGAAGGGATTTTGCCCAAGGCTACAAGCTAACAAGCAGCAGAGCTCGGATTCCAACAGTTAAGTCTCCACAGTACAAATGCTTCAGTTCAGTTCAGTTGCTCAATCATGTCCGACTCTTTGCTACCCCCTGGACTGCAGCACGCCAGGCCTCCCTGTCCATCACCAACTCCCGGAGCTTCCTCAAACTCATGTCCATCGAGTCGGTGATGCCATCCAACCATCACCAGCGCCCATGTGCCAAGTCTGGATACGCTTATTATCTCTTTAGTTCCCCCTCCAACCAGCAGAGGTAGATCGCATCATCCCCTTTTTACAGATGAGAAGACTGATTCTAAGAGAGAGATGCTCTGACTCTCCATGCGTCACGCTCGTGCACGGCAGAGCCAGGAGCTGAACGCATGCTTGCTGGTCTCTAGAACTCTGACCGTGCTATATTCACAGAGCCTGCTTTCATGTGAGTGAAGGAGGCACCCTGGAGAGCCACAGTCTAGAGGGAAACACGGATGCACCTTGAGCCCCTAAAAGCACTTTGCCATCCCCAGTGTGTTATGTAAGTCTGTGTATTAATACAGAAAATGGATTTTTAGGAGCCTTTAGACATACTCTTGTTCACCTTGCCTTACATCCAAATGGCCTTAAACAGTTTACAAGGAAATATGCATCCATTTATCTCCTTTCTCTCTCTCTCAAAAGAAAAAAAAAAAAAAGACCTGTGAAGTATACAGAATGAGACTGTTTAATCCCTGGAATACAAATGGGAAAACAGCCTCAGAGAGTTGAGTGAGCTCATCCAAGGTCACAAGGCTAGTGTAAAAAAAAAGAAGAAGAAAAGTGAGTGGACCGATAATATCAGGGACTTTTTGGGCGATGGTTCCCAGCAGGGAAGAAGACCACAGGCAGGGAGCAGACACAGGCGCTGCCATGGATGCTGGTCACGCTGCTCCGCCTAGACCTGATCTTGACCTTGTGAATTGCCCCAAAGGGTCACTCTTGATATCCCAGCCTCTCACACCCAGAGGGAGAGACAGCCAGAACTCAGCAGAGTGTGGAGAAGCCTCTAGCCAAGTGTGATTTCCTCCAAGCCTTCTCCTTCCACTGAGCCTAAGCGCCATCCTTTGAGCCAAGGTACGCCGGCCTGGAGGAATGGGGATGCTGAAGTCCCTCGGGCACCTGCCTGGTGCTGCTGAGTCCTCCAGGGTCACCCTGGTGGTCCTCCCCCACCACTGAACCAAGTGCAGGGGCCATGGGTATACTTAACCCGAATCTGTCTGTTTTAATCACCCTCCTCTAGACAGATAAAAGCTTTCCATAGGATTGCTCTCTCAAGCATTTCTCTGTGGCTTTGATACCAGCCATTAAACCATGGAAGGGAAAACAAAACAAACAAAAAAAAGGACCAGCTTCAACTTTTAGCTTTTAATTTTTTTTTAGCCTCCTGAAAAACCAGATTGTTGACCTAAATTCCCCCTTTCATCCCCACATCCTCTCACCTCTGCTCGTATTCCACAGCTAGTGGACATCACAGCTAGTGGACATCCTGAAGTTGGAGGGCCTGAAATGGCCTTCTTTTCCCTCCTCCCCACTCCTCCATGACCTTATATTCCCTTCAGTAGGAACTGAGGCAGGGACGTCTGAAAGACCTGAGATCTCAGAGTTACAGAGGGTCTCAGGTGGAAGGGACCTCTGTGGCCGTGTGATACAACCCTCCTATTTCATAGGGGAGGATTTGAAGATGCCCTTGCTGGGGAGACTGCCCACCCATTGACATATAGCAGCAAAGTGGCAGAGCTGGGGCACAAGAACCTTGACTGTGGGCTAAGAGATTTTTTCCCCCTGAAGGAGAGCATCCCAGAAGACAGCTCTGGCTTTAGAGTTAGCCCAAGTGGGATTCTCCCACTCTCTAGCTGAGATCCTTGGAGAGAAGCCAGTTAGCTTCTCTGAACCTGTTCCTTCTCTGTCAAGGAAGATCAGTCAAGCCCACTTCACTGGGTTCTTATGAGCATGGAAGGGGATGTCTGTGCTTAGCCGAGAGACCACTACATTGCCCGTTATTATTATCCTTACAGTTTTCCCTTGGTATCCCCGGTGCATTTGTTCCCAGACCCACCGTAGTTACCAAAAGCTGTGGGATGCTCAAGTCCCCTGTATACAATGGCATAGAATTTGCGTCTGGTCGACACACATCCTCCTGTGTACATCAGCGCTAGGCTACTTAAAATGTCTTATGCGATGTAAGTACCAGCGCATGTCAAGGTCCTCCTAGCGGAGGTCTGGCTCAGCTGTAGGGGAACTGAACTTGAAATCAGGAGTCTTGAATTCCACTCCTTCCTCCCAGTTAGTGGTGTGTGACCTTGGGCAGGTTGACCTCACCCTCTGAGGCTCAGTTTTCTCATCTATAAACAGTGCCTGTTATACAAGGTTGCTTGTGAGGGTCATAGGAGACATCTTGGCCCAGAAGCAGCTAGGCACATGCTCAGTACACAGCAGGGTCTCCAGCTGGAGCGCAGAAGCAGCTCTTTCCTGGGAGGAGCATTTCCTGTGAGGCGACCGCACCAGCCATTTTTATATCCTCGCAGTACTTGCCCTGCCCACAGTAGGAGTTAAGCTGAGACAATGAGTTGTAACCAAGAAGGATACTGAATTGAGTACAAAGCAGCAAATGATTTTAGAGAAACTTCAGGGGGAGAGCTTAAAAAAAACTTGTTGAATGGCAGTATTATAGTTTGCTAGGATTACCACAAACACAGCACCATGACTTACTGGCTTAAACAACAGAGGTCTATTTTGTCACAGCCCTAGAGACTAGGAGTCTGGGATCAAAGTGTCTGCAGGGTTGGACTTTCCAAGTCCTCTGCCCTTGGCCTGTACAGGGCACCTTTTCCATCCCATGTCTTCATGTTGTCTTCCCCTTGTATCTGAATCTCTTCCTCTTAGGACAACCATTATATTGGATTAGGGCCCAACGCAATAACCTCATTGTAGCTTAATTATCTCCTTAAAGACCTATCTCTAGATAAATTCACATTCTGAGGGATGAGGGGCTAGCCTTCCACCTAGGAGTTTTTTGAGGGGAAGACATTTCAGCCCATGCAGATGGAATGGAAGATGGGAGGCAGCCAAGAGCAGGACAGCAGCCTTGAAGGAAAGCTGAAGAACACTGCAATATAGAGCTTGTGCAATGGAGCAAAGCTGAGTCAGAAGCCCATAGGCTAGGAGGCTAGTAATGGAGGTTCAGATGCTGAAGGACAAAACAGGGAGGCACCCCAAACTCCAGATAGGCAGCCAGGCCCGGGCAGGTCTCTGGTCCCAGTAAAGCGAGGCAAGGCAGGCAGAACCGACGAAAAGCTAATTGTAAAGAGCCACTGATTCTTAGTCCAGAATTGAGCACCAGGCAGAAGAATGACATGGAAAGCAGCCTTTTTGTGGTTCAATTCCACTTGCTTGTGCTGGTGCTGTTGAACTTGCAGAAATGCTTCTGGAGGGGGTGGGGCATGTCTTCAGATAGCCCAGGATAATGTGTGCGCCACTTGGCACTTGGTGCAGTAATGTGATTAAGAAGTGGGGTCTGGGACTTATATGGACATGGATTCTAAGCTGTGTTGCTTTGGACAAGCTGCTAACCTTTCTGAGCCTCTGTTTTCTCTGCAGAATGGGCTGCACTGGTAGTTTTGTTGTGAAGACCAAGTGAGAGAATTCATGTAAAGCACATGGCGCTTAGTACGCTCTAAACAAAGTGATTATATTAATCATACGATGGTGCTCTTGTAAGGAACAGAGTGATAGAGAAGTGTCCCCCTGCTTCCCTTCTCTTGCCTTCCTTGTTTGCTCCCTCCCTTCCTTTATTTTATAATTTTAATGATAGACTCTATGCAGCACCTGCAAGGTACCAGATACTGTGTTGGATGTTGGGTGTTTAGAAATGAACCAGAGAGAGATATACTCAGGAAGTAGAATGCGTAATTACCAAACAGATGTCTTTTAGGACAGGGAGGAGCGTGATCAATGTGTGGGAGGAAGACCCATCTACACCTGGGCTGGAGTGGCGTGGTCACACCACACTGCCCTGGCGCGGTGACAGTGCAGGGATCCTGAGAGTGATCCTGACTCCAAAGCCTGGACAACTCACCCCAGGTGGCCTGGGCAGAAGTTTTGGGAAACTCCCTGCAAGCCCTTCTGTGTTTGAACTTGCCCCATTGTGCATGCCCTCTACCTTTGGGGTGAGTTGAGACCAGAAAAAAAAAAGAGAGAGAGAGAGAGACAATAAAAATAAATAAACATCAAGCTTCTGCTGGGCTGTGCAGCCCTTTCACAGCAAATCTGGCTGCCAGAAGATAGGGACGCATTTGAGAGACGAGGGTTCAAGCATCTGATGCTGGTCATGAGACCCAGGGCAGCCTCCTTCCTGGGCCTCTACTTCCTCATCTGTGCAGGTGCCCCGGACGGTCATTGGCTGGTGAATGAATGGGCTCTGGCACTTTCATTGCCTGCTTCTGCCTGCTTACAGCTTTGAGGCAGGCTTATGCTAATTAGGCTTAGATGGTGTGCAGGATTGCCTGTGGCCATTCCATGAGGATGTGTCCCCCGGGATCAACCTCTAGTACCACCCAGATGGCACCGACATTCAGACTGACTCTAACTGTTTCTTTCACTCTGTCTCTATCTTCCTGGAGAACCGCGGGGAAGGATGAGGTGGAGGGGTACTGGCATTCACCCATGTCCTCCAGAGAACACTGTTCCATGTCTGGTATGGAGACATGCAAAGGACGTGTCCTCTAAGCACACAAGAACTGGCAATGATGTGAGGCATCCGATTCAAATCAACACGCATTTTTGAAGCTTCTCCTCCTTACAAGGAACCATTCTCACAGGGAACAAAAGAGCTCTTAAACTGTAGCAGGGAGATCGTTTACCCCCAACTCCTCCTTTCTCAGAAAAGGGAAATAAGGCCTGGCAGCCAAAGGGGCAGGGTGACTTGTCCCTGGCAAGGTCATGCAGCAGACCGGGAGCCCAGACCTCTGGTCCCAGATCTCCAGTTCCAGGCTGGTGAAACAGCGGTGTCTCCCATCCAGCCCTCTGAAATGTGACTGCTGTTGATTACTTCATTTTTGCCCAGAAATAAATCCCATTCACCACTACACCCCATCCCCCCCATCCCTATTGAAATTCAGTGATTTCCTTTCACCACTAACACCCCAGGTAAATATTTCCCTCTGAACTTTTGAAGCCACTGCTTCAAGGTTCTCGTTTCCCTTACTGTGTTTCCTCTTGGTTCCACTGAAACCCTCCCTTTGCCCTTCCTCTCTGCCTCCTGGGGCTAAGCTGCCTCTTGGTCCTCCGCTCCGTGTCGCAGAGTCAAGCCTTTCTCATTGATTCCCTCTTTTCTCTCAACTGCAAACAGAGGTGGCTGAAGCCCATGTACCCCAGTCCCAGGAAGGTCCTGAACTGAGGGCACCCTACAGATATGTACACATTTTGCCTTGCTACCCCAGCCAGCCACCTTCCAAAGGCAACAGCAAAGCCAGGCCTGAGAGCCCCTGGTCAAATAAAAACCTGCAGAGAGAGAGAGAAAGGATCCTGTTTCAGATGTGAATTTTCTTATTAGAAGAATTTTCTGTTTGGGAGGTGTGGGGGGGTGTTAGCCAGAAGAGGAAGAGAAGGTGAGCAGAGAGGTGGGATGTGGTGAGGGCAGGGATGGGGGGGCGGTGGTCAAGGGCAGGGGGGCGGGGGGTGAAGTCCAAAAGCCTGTTCTGTCATACTTCCCATAGCTAGCAGTGAAAGACATAGGGGAGCTCATTCCAAATGTGGAGTCAGAGCTTTGGCCTTGGAGAGGTCAGTGGGGAGGTGGCTTTTAACATGCAAGTCTTATAACAGTAGCAAAGCCAATGAGCGGGGAGGGGGTGTGGGTTATGATTTCTGAGTAGAGTCTGCCAGTAAATTTGAGGAGGACTTGTGCTTTTTTGAGCCCTCATCCTACCAGCTCTTGATACACCAGTCACATCGTCTTTAGGATACCCATTCTCCCTGGTGTTGCTGTATTTTGTTTTTTATCCTTTCCCCCATTTCATCTTTGACATCACTCTGAGATTCTCTAGCATTTTAACAATGTAGTCCCATCTGGACAGCCACGGTGTGCCAAGGATGGTATAGCCACTATGTCTTTTAAGCATGACAACATACGTAAAGAGAGATAGAGAGGAGGGGATTGAGATCCACAGAGGTGAAGCAATTTGCCCCGGATGTACGGCCAATAACTGTTGTCATCAGAATTACCCTGAGTCCAAAGGTCCTGCTGTTTGTATCCGGCCAAGAACACACTCTGTCTTCTGATTCTCTCTGTCCTTTATCCAGGGAGTCATAGATTAGTGCCTCTGATTCTATTTCACCTTTACTCTTCTCCCACGCTGTTCAGAATCATCCATGTGCGCATTTGCGGGACACTTGCTGAGTGCCTGCTGTGTACACCCCATAGTGCAAGATGCTGGACAGGGTAGAGATGACCCAGACAGAGTCATCATTCTCAAAAAGTGTCATGTCTAGGGGAGATTCTAAAACTGGAGAGTAAATGTACAGTTTCCTAAAAGTACAAAGAATTCAGAGGAGAGAGTGATTATTCCTCACAGGACCATTAGGGAAATCTTCCTGGGAGAGGTGGTTTCTGTTTTAGCCTTTGGGAAACCTGGAATCACAGAAAATCCCCCGTGGACCAGGCATATGAGGGAAACCTCATTCATTCCCCTCCTTTGCCCGGGAGAGGACCAAGACCCACCAATACATGGTGTTTCATCAAGGCCTGAGAGCAGGTTGATACTGTAGGAGACCCTGGCCATCACTTGAAAGTTGGTAGAACAGGGAATGCTGATAGGGGAGATGGAGGTGGACTTGGAAGCTTGGCCAAAACTACCATCCATGTCAGCTGCTCACAGATTTACACAAAATCGAAGGCCCCAGTACCCACAGAGAAGTACAAACTGTGTGGGCCTTCTCTATTGATTTTGCTAGACACTCTCTGTGCTCATTTGATGAGTGCTAATGGCAGAGGTACAAAGTTATGGTGACCGCAACAATTCTCCAGCTGAAAGTAGGGACTGTCCTCCTAAATGAGCATCTTTTATTCTTTCTCCTATCCCTGCTCTCTCCTCCCACCTAACCTCATACATCATCGAACGCTTAGAATACATTCTTAATTAGAAAGTCCTCTTCCCCATCCAACTGCTTGCCTGTGCCAAGGACACTGGGTATATTCCATAAAAGCTGGGAACAGGAGTTGATGAGAGTAAAGAGACTTAGATCCAGAAAGAATCTACTTAGTGACTTCCTGGGGTTTCCAGGCTAAGTCTAGAGAAGTCTAGCTTGGAACTTTCCCAAACAGTCAACTGAAATTTGGGACAACCCAGGCAGGTGTTTTTATGCAGATGGACCCTTGGTGACACTGATGGGGTAGAGGGAGGTAAAGTTAGTGCCTAGGACGGTGATCCTAGGCTCTGATGGATCTAGGATCTAGTTACCAGCCAGTTGACCTTAAACTATCCCTCTCTTTACCTCCTTCAATTCCTGTTTCCACCTCTGTTAACTTAATATCATCACCTTGAGGGTGCTACATGGGTTAAGAGAATTAATGCATGTGCAGACCTTAACACAATGCCTCACTTGTGACAGAGGCTTGGTTTTACTTAATGATGGAGTCCCCAGCATCTGTTTATGCTAAGAGGATGCCTTTTACTTTTTAAAATATTAGCATTGATGTTAGAGAAAAGCAGGGTTGAACTGAGTGTCAGGAAATTTGTCAGTGACTGTGTAACCTAACAAAAACCTTCCATTTCCTGAGTCTCAACTCCCTTAACTTTCAAGTGAAGGAGTTGGAATTGGTAATGTTTAAAAACCTTTCCAGCTCAGATAGTAAGTATGCCTGCCTTTCTTTGGGGGTGAATGTCAGAGCTAGTCAGGACTACTGTTACGATAGAAGCTTTGCAGCCCATGACCATCACTTCTCCAGGCAACTTTCCTGGCACTTCACCGCCACTGATCATTGATGAGTGCTGGTGGCTGACACACTCCTAGTTATGGTGACTGTAGTCGGCGCTGTCGGAATGAGCACCTTCTATGGATCATTTTCTCCCTTTGATTCTTCTCTTACCTCCTCCTGTCACCATGTATGTCATTCTACACTTAAAAGACACTTTTAATTAAAAAGTCCTCTTCCCCATCCAACGGTTTTGCAAAATCAAAGATTTTCAGATTTTAATTATTAGTAGTATTACTGTTGTTTCCTTTGGCTCAAGTATGTATTCTGCAAACAATGTCGTTTTTTGTGTGTCCCATACTCAGAACCAATCAAAGTGAAACCACATGGGTTAAAGTTGTGGTCAGAACCTCCCAAAGCCACCTCATCCGTGTTATCCATTCCTGTAGCCCTCACCTTGCCCTCGGGCTGGTCCCAGAGGCTCAGTTAGTCACTGCCAGGAGGCCACTGAGCGCAGTTTGTAAACTTCTTCTTCTAGGACATCCTGATAGGAATTTTATCAGAAAGAAAGAACTGTCCCCTCCTTCCTCCACCCTTTATTTATTCATCTTTTTCTTTTGGGGCTACATAGGGCTCTATGACAAATGTTCTTATGCCTCACGTGACCGAGGATGGGTCGTGGGCATTCACACCGTCAGTGACCAAGGCAACAGAGACCCACGCTACTTTTTCTCCTTGAAGACAGACCGGGCCCGGCAAGTGACCACCATCAATGCCCACCGCAGCTACCTCCCAGGCCAGTGGGTATACCTGGCTGCCACCTACGACGGGCGGCTGATGAAGCTCTACATGAACGGTGCCCAGGTGGCCACCTCCGGGGAGCAGGTGGGCGGGATCTTCAGCCCCCTGACCCAGAAGTGTAAAGTCCTCATGCTGGGAGGCAGCGCCCTGAACCACAACTACCGGGGCTACGTGGAGCGCTTCAGCCTGTGGAAGGTGGCCAGGACGCAGCGCGAGATCCTGCTGGACATGGGGACCCGCAGCCCCCAGGGCCCTCTACCTCAGCTCCTCCTGCAGGAGAACTGGGACAATGTGAAGCGGGCCTGGTCCCCCATGAAGGACGGCAGCAGCCCCCGCGTGGAGGTCAGCGGCGCCCATGGCTCCTTGCTGGACACCAGCCTGGAGCCGCCGCTGTGCGGGCAGACGCTGTGCGACAGCCCCGAGGTCATTGCCAACTACAACCGGCTGCCGCGGCTCCGCCAGCCCAAGGTGGTGCGCTACCGCGTGGTCAACCTCCACGACGACGGCCGGGAGAACCCCACGGTGAGCCGACAGCAGATCGACTTCCAGCACCAGCAGCTGGCCGAGGCCTTCAAGCACTATAACATCTCCTGGGAGCTCGAGGTGCTGGAGGTGAGCAACTCCTCCCTGCGCCGCCGCCTCATCCTGGCCAACTGCGACATCAGCAAGATCGGCGACGAGAACTGCGACCCCGAATGCAACCACACGCTGACCGGCCACGACGGCGGGGACTGCCGACACCTGCGCCACCCCGCCTTCGCCAAGAAGCAGCAGAACGGGGTGTGTGACATGGACTGCAACTACGAGCGCTTCAACTTCGACGGCGGGGAGTGCTGTGACCCCAATATCACCGACGTCACCAAGACCTGTTTCGAGCCGGACAATCTGCACAGGTAAGGGAGTCGAGCTCCTCCCCTTTTTGCCCAGGGGTGTGGCTCCTAATGCCCAATGGGGTTGCGGGAATTTCCCAGTTCACAAGGCAGACTGGACCAAGTAATCACAGGACTGCAGGCAAGGTTGGGCTTCCCAGGTGGCTCTGTGGTAAAGAATCCGCCTGCCAATGCAGGAGAGGCAGGTTGGATCCCTGGGTCAGGAAGACCCCCTGGAGAAGGAAATGGCAACCCACTCCAGTACTCTTGCCTAGAAAATCCTGTGGACAGAGGAGCCTGGCAGCCTGCAGTCCATGGGGTAGCAAGGAGTCCGATACAACTTAGTGACTAAACAAATATGCAGGGTGAGTCCATTACCAAAATATTTCTGCGTCGCCTCCTATGGGCTCAGAGGGAGCTCTCAAGATCCTGCCTTCTCAAAGGGCTCAGAGTCTCAAACTGGACGACCGGGGCTGAGTGCTAACAGCCGCAGTTATAAAGCACTCTGCCGTCCAGTCCAGTGGTCATTAGCCACATGTGACTGGTTTTAAATTAGTGAAGATGAAAATGCAGTTTAAAATCCAGTTCTTCCGTCACACTAGCCACGTTTTCAGAATTCAGTAGCCACCTGGGGCTAGTGGCTACCATACTGGACACAGTCATATGACCACTTCTGTGCTAGCAGAAGGGTCTGTTGGACAGTTCTGGTGGAGCTGGGATGGGCTGGGGTCGGACAGACTTCATGCTTTCTCAGTCACTATGTCATGTCTGAATGTGTGGGACCCTGTGGACTGTAGCCTGCCAGGCTTCTCTGTCCGTGGGATTTTCCAGGCAAGAATCCTGGGTTCGGATCTCTTCCCTTACTTTGTGACCTCTTACAAGCTGTGCCCTCATCTGTACAATGGGAATGACAGTGGCACCTACTTTGTGAAGTTGCTTTGAGGATCAAATGAGGACAGGCAAAGCAAGTCTCTTCTAGGGGCTAGCAGGTGACTACCTCTCAATAAGTGCATCTGCTGTTTCTTGAACAATGAAAGGCAGCATGTAGCATGCATAGGAGGTCAAAGGGGAACAGCTGACTTGCAGCTTGAACATTTTAGGGAAAGCTTAGGTACGGTTTGGACATCAGAGATTGAGTAGATTGAGTTGAGGGAGAAGGAGGATACTCAAGGCAGAGGAGCTTCACATATTGCTGAGAAGAGGGTGGAAAGGGTGGAGGGCAGATTTTCTGTCTAATGCCTGACTTACCCTCTGCCTTGTACTACAACTATGACCAGCAGCCCCCCAAAACACCCAGAGGTGGACCATAGGTGATCGCCATTTGATGTGGGACCCAGGGGGACTAGTTTTAAGTCAGAGAGACTTAAAACTACATCCACTTTCCTGACTTCCCAGATTCATGCTGAGCTTTTCCATTCTCTCCAGCTCACAGAACCCTGGCCTTGCTGATGGCTTGATTGGTTGGCTCATTTGCCAACCTCTGCGGGTTTTCTGCTGACTCTTCTCTTTATGTCTCTCTCACAAGAGCAAGGGCCTCCCATGCACTGACAAAATACCTATGTGCAGAGGAATGACAATGCTGGCAAGAGAATGTCATGCCTGGCTCCAAGCCAGAGAGCACGTCAGCTCAGCCTTCTGGCACCAGGCGGGCCCCTGGACTCTCACCTTGGCTCAGAGATGGGAGCAGCCCATGTAGGTAAAGCCTTGGTGTGTGGCAGGTTCCTTCCAGATCACAATGCACTTTCATCTCTGCTCTAGTTAGGCTTTGATGGCATTTGATGAGAATGACTGAACAGAGTTAGCATTTTGTATTTAACTGATAGGGCCTTCGAGAGTGAAATGACTCAACCAAGGTCCCAGGTCAGGAAAGACATTTGGCTAAATCACAAACGCAGGACTTCTGAGATGAACGTGATGTGTCCTGTCCTGAGCCAGACCCCAGGAGTTCCTGGGGTGCCCAGGGAGAGTGGGCGTGGGAGGATCGATGAAGCGCCAGGAATACTGGAAGCCATTTATCTGTTTGTCCATTTACCCATTCATTCACTCATGCAACAAATGTTTGTTCAGCACGTTCCCAGTGCCAAGCAGGTGAGCACCCGTATCCCTACTTGGTGGAAGGAAATCCAGGCTTCAGAAGAAGGAAGGGACTGACCCCCAGTCACTCAGCTAAGGCATAGAGAGCTTACATTTGAGTCTTGCTCTGTTGACTCCAAAGTTCCCACGGAAGGGAGGTATTTTGAAATCCGAGGAGCAGTGAGAGGCAGAGTCAAAAAGCAGGAGTGACTGGCGAGGTGGCTTTCGTAAAGCCTTTGGGAGAAAACTGCTGAGTATGATTGGGTCAGGACCAAGGGCAGCTGACCTCTGTGGTTGGGGTGCTGGGGCCGTGGGGCCCGAGGTTCCAGAGAGCTGACCATCAGCAGACCGGGCCAGCAGGTGCCAGCGGCCTCCTCTTTTCTAAGTCACGGGACCGCATGTCCAGAATATCCGTGAGCAGCCATTTGGCAGCGCTGTGACCACTCACACCAGGGCCTGTGTGGTTGCTGGCTGGAAAGTGCTGTGCCCCAGGGAGCCCCACCAGGCTTGTTTCACCTCCTGATGAAGCTGGAGGGGCACAGCATTCTGGCTGAATCAGCTCTCCTGTGTGCAGAGAGAAACCTGTGGAAGTTTGCAGAGAAAATACTTGCTTTGTGACTTTAAAAACAAAAGGAGGGAGGGAAGCGGGGAGGAAGACATGAATGAAAAAGGAAAGAAAGAGGAAAGAAGGGGAGAGAGGGAGCTAGGAAAGAAGGATGACACCTGTAATAGAAAATTAGAGTGACATTGTCTTGATGATTTTTAACGAAGAGGTAAACTTGCTTTATACACAAGGTATGCTCCTGCGTTGCCTGCCGCTTCCCAACCTCCCTTTCTCTCATTGGGTAAAAACAATAAAGATAATATTTCAATTACTACGTCTCAGTCTGTGGTAGAGAACCAGTTTTGTTTCCTCTACGTTGCCAACCAATTCTTTTGTAACATACAACAAAAATGAACTGCTGTGAATGAAGTATCCCCAGGAATGGTGAAGCAGTGTCAGAGTTCCCTAAAAGTTTCTAAATGCTGGCTCTCCACTTCTGTACTCATTCTGCCATAGACTAATGAGAAGTGGTTGGTGCATAGCTTACTTAGAGTGGCCCCGAGTAAAATTCATCATCCTGACAGCTTATGTAGCAGTTCCTTCGAGTAAAATAAGATCCAGCAGTGATACAGCAGTGCAGACTCCATCAGAGAATTACCATTTCTTCTAACACATTCGAAGTAATTCTTTACCTACTAATCCTTGGGGCCCCTTAGTCCATGTTCTTAGGAGTTCATATGTTACGAAGAGCATCCAGGCCTAGCAGAAGGCTACAGAAGACATCGAAACGATGTCAGATGTCAGACCTAAAAACAGCCTCAGAGATCAGTGGGTCCAAAGCCTGCTTTCCCCATAGAGAGAAGCTGAGGCCTAAGCTCACACAGTCCATTTGTGGTCAGAGTAAGGTTAAGGATCCTCTAGGTTTCCGAGGCCCAGTCATCTGCTGTGATGCAGCTTCTCAGGACTGTGCTGACGTTCTTGCCTTTCACAGATACCTGCTCCCCTACTCTCTGACCTTGCTCTCTTTTTCTGAGCATTTGGGGTCGTGAAATGCTGACATGAGGGAGTCGGGAAGAGAATCAGATAAGGACTTGGGGTGTCCATGAGCCACTGCAGAACTATTAGAGCTAGCTTGGCCATGGGTTTTCCTTGTGAAGAGGCCAGGATAAGGACACCTGAATGAGGCTATGCACGAATAAGGGGGCTGGGGAGTGGATGTGGGTGAGTGAACAGAACACTGAGGTGTCCACCAAGAGGAAGCAGCCTCAGCAGGGGGTCGGGGGAGGGGTGGGATGAGGAAGGGCTTGTGGAATAAGGAGTCACTCAGTGTTGCTGGGGTCCGGAGCATAAGCAGAAAGGGGTTCAGTTTATCTTGTGAAAAACTCTAGCCTGCCTCCCTCCCTTCTTTCACTTCTTCAGGCCCTCCTTACTTTCTTCCTTCCCTCCCTCCTTCCTTCCTGTTTTGTCTTCTTTTCTCTTTAAACGTTGAATGCTGCCTTTGTGTCAGCCCTGTCCCTGCCCTTTTGGAGCTCACCATCCAGTGGATAATCCTGGCTTCCCTGACGGCTCAGACGGTAAAGCGTCTGCCTGCAATGTGGGAGACCTAGGTTCGATCTCTGGGTCAGAAGATCCCCTGGAGAAGGAAATGACAACCCACTCCAGTATTCTTGCCTAGAAAATCCCATGGATGGAGGAGCCTGGCGGGCTACAGTCCATGGGGTTGCAAAGAGTCAGACACGACTAAGCAGCTTCACTTTCTTTCTTTCTCTTATCCAGTGGATAAGAGAGATGAGCAAACAAGCATCGCGATCCCTGGTGTGAAAGAAGGACCGCCCCCCCCCCCCCCCCGCCCCAGTCTCAGCCAAGAGGGGCTGTCTTGGAGGGGAAGCACAGGTCTTTTTATTGGACTGGTCAGTTATAAAAAGACATTCCAGTGACTTGGTCGCAGAGACAAGCCAGGTAGGCAGGACTTCATTTGCAGCCATTAGAAATGTGTGCAAACAGGTTAGAATGTACTTGGTGTATCTTTTTATAAATGAAATGAGAAACCTGGCTGTTAATAGAAATCCCCGGTGTCAGGAAATCCAGGGGCAGTTGACCCTTTGGGCTGGGCACACTTCATGGTGAGAGGATGTTGCAACACACCCAGCAGGTTCCTGGTGGACCCTCTAGCTGCACGCTCTGGCATCTTTAGGTGAGCTGCGCTTGAACATCTGTTCCTGTGGAGTAGGACAGATAGATGCAAGGAGACCTCCCTGACGATGGCTCCCAGGGAAACCTTCTCTTTGTCTTCTCTGCATTATTATTTTTAATGTAACAAGGGCATTCCCCAGGGGCCATGCTTTGTTTTTTTGGCCCCAAGTGGGTGTTGCTGGAATCTTTGGAAAGGGCTGGAATAAGCCTCGAGGCAGAGTCTACATGACCCCTCTGCTAGTGTCTGTCATCCTCCTCAGTCTCTTCTCCTGCCCCTTATCTGAGGCCAGTAGATGGTTTGCCTTCTAATGAGACCTTTTATTGCGTTGGTTTTTTTTTTTTTACTTCTTTTCTAGAATGATCTCCCAGAGCATGCACTTTCTTCTCTTCGTTCCCTGCATGTCTAACACAGTTGCATGGAATCAGGGACTCTCTGAGTGGTGGAGCGGTCCAGCCCCCGTGCCCATAGATGGGGAGCGGCGAGCTCCCTAAAGGGGCATTGCTGACCCAGGCCTCACAGAGAGAGGGGTCCAAGCAGAGCACAAGTCCTGGGGTCTCGTTTCTCCCTCCCGAGGCATTTCAGTGCCCATTGCCTTGATGTCTTAGCAGCTGGCAACTTGGAAGCACTCTGTTCAGGAAGGCTGTGTTCTTACTCATCATCCATATTTTGGTGAGAGACTTTGATATCCAAGGGACTGTGAGAAATGCCCTAGGGATCGAAGATATGATCCATGTCCTCAAGGTATCTGTATGCTGTGGTTTAATGACATTTTGTTACAGTCATTCAAGAGATGGCAGGAGAGCAGATGATTCACTTCCAAATGAACCAGACAGATGATAAGACTTGCATGAGCTCTGAGAAAAGGCAGATTCATGGCAGTCAGGAGCAATCGGGAAAAGTTTTCTGGCAGAGAAGGTATACAGACAGGCTTCCAGCATTTGTAGGGGCTGGAGTGGAAGAAAAGAGCAAGGCAGGAGCAGAGAGATGGAGGTGGGCAGGTGTGGGGAGGGTATAAGAAACAGGTGGGGTAGATGCTTGAGGCTTCATGCCGGTAGATGTTCTCTCTTGATCATCAGGTTACGAACCTCCCACAACCCAACTTAGAAAGAATGAAAGAAGAATTCAGGGGAAACAGATTCGAGCCCTGACGTGGCAGCTTCTTAGCCATGCAAGTCTCTCAATCCCCTCGGGCCTCCATTTCCACATCT
Source organism: Ovis aries (assembly GCF_016772045.2). NCBI lineage: Eukaryota > Metazoa > Chordata > Mammalia > Artiodactyla > Bovidae > Ovis > Ovis aries. Next base: position 7,552,381 of record NC_056055.1, on the reverse strand, counting down.
GTCCAAAGGGAAAAATAGCAATAATGGTATTTGACCGCCAGGATCACACAACTGCCTCAAGGGTCACACAAAATAACATCTCAGAAAGAGTTCTGGGAAGAGTTAACCAGCACGCAGATGAAAGAAGGCATTGTTGTTTTTTTCTGTAACTTTGTTCACTCTTTTCCAGTAATCATGTAAGAGAAATTGCTTGGAATTTTATAATCAGAATATCGGAGTTTATTTAACGTGACTAACATTCATTAAAGCAATAACAGCAGTCAAGCCTGGTGGAATGGAGAAATGAGGGGTGTTGGAGACTGACCAGGGCTTGGGTCTTGGTTCCTTGTCTGCCTTGGCCCATCTTGCAATAACAGTGACTTGGATTCTCAACGGTCACAGTTGGGTGTGGCATGTCATGAAATTTAAATGAAGCCATGGTGTGTGAAGCACCTGGGCCAGTGCCTGGCACATAGTAGGTGCTGGGAGGCTTCCCTCCCTGCCCCGAGGCACACGTGGGTTCCTCTTCCACCAGCTTTGTCTTATGGAGACTGCAGGCTCATAAAGAAGGTCTGGCTGAAACTGCAGTGCCCACACTGAGGCCATTTGTTCAGATTACTTCCATTCTTAAAATACGTTTTTTTTTTTTTTTTGAGAACTGACCACAGAATTGGTTTTTTAAATGAAGACCACATAACTTCTATCAAATTCATTGAGCTCACACACTAGTTTACTTTGAAAACACCCCAGATGTCTATGTTAGAGAATACATCTCTGCAACAGGGAACGATCCCCTCAGTGTTGAGGGGGGTCATAGTGGGTGGGTCACTGATTCAGTTGAAGCTCCGAGATTTCTCGACCGTGTCCAGCCCACGTGTATGCCTGAGTGTAGATATGCAAACGCCCCATCCAGGCCCCCTGGTCCACGTGGTCTGGTGCCCTCTGATTCAGTCTGAGATTTCCTCATGCTTTTCTTCTGAACAAAGCCCACCTTGACTCACAGGTTCCGTCTGTGACCCATGAACACCCGTGACTTTGTTCTTTGAGAGCAGACTAGAGGGGTGATAGAGAGAAGGAGGAGGATTGCTTGTGGCCCCTGAAGACATGATTAATAAGATGCTCAAGATATTGCGGAAGAGTGAGGGATCGGGCAGTCCAGAAAATAAATAAGAGCACAAGTTTCAGAGACAGACGGGATGTGGATCAAGCCACTTACTATTTCTGTGACCTTGAACTAGTCTTTTCCATGATCAGAGACTCAGTTTTCTCCTCTGTAAAACCAGGAATGAAAGTAACATTGGGTGGTTTTAGAGGATGTCACACCCTTTGAAACAGCACCTGGGACTTAGTGACCTCTCAAAGTAACAATGGTTGTTTGGAGATTTTCTGTCTCTGGGAAACCTTCTGACCTCTGACATGCACACCCCCAAATTCCTAGCCTCTCTCAGATCCTGAGCCCCCTTGCTAGAACCTCCGGGCTGGACTGGGAGTTGGATGTGACCTATTCACTCCGTACTGCCGAGGGCTCTTGGATTTTGACACCTGTCGATTCTGTTTTTAAAAGATTTCCTTTACTCCCAAAGCCTGGCATGTATGAAGTGCTAATATATTCATTTTCCCAAGAGTTAGGCAGCAGGTCACATAGAGTGTATGCATTCCCACCAAAAAACACAGGCCTGTCGGGGTCCCAGGATCCTACCAAGAAATTCACCTGTGAGCATCCTAGGGAGGGGGCAGGGAGCCAGGCTCTCAGGACCTACTGGGCAGGGTAGGGTGGAGCTGGTCTTCTGCCTGCGCCTGGGGATCTGGCCACAGCACACCCACCTGAGCGTGTACAGGTGAAGGTTGGGCCCTTTCCTCTGAGACACACCTGGGAGGCCCCACAAGGAGGGGGCTGCTCCCTCTCTCACCCTTTCCTAGACGTATGTTTCCACCCACAGTGCCCTGGACAGACAAATGGAGCACGCGGTGCCCTTTTGAGGGCCTCAGTGGGAGGCGGCTGGGTTTTCTGCACCCTGTGCCTGGCTCGGTCAGCACTCTCATTCTCCTTCCTCCATCCGCTGGTGACACTGAGCACTTATGACGGCCTCAGCGCTCAGTCAGACGCCCTTCCAGGTTAGGAGACAGAGCGGCTGGACTGTGAGGAAGGGCTGAACAGACACTGGTATAGTTTGTTTCCGTGAAACACATTTCCCTTGATTGATTTCAGCCCAGCTTGTACCTGCCTGCTTGCAGCTGGCCAGTTTTCCACCTCCTGAGAGGGAACCCCCCCCCCCCACCTCCACTCTCACCTTCTGCAGACACAAAAGCACTGTGTGGACAGCAGCGTGTAGGTCACGGGTTTGTCTGTAGGCATTGAAGAGGCTCCCGTCCCTTCATATTTATGGAGGGGTGTTTGCTTTTTCTCCATCCCTCTCTGCTTCTCTTTCTCCCTCTTTCCCAGAGCCTGTGTCGTTTTGTGGGTCTGGTGATGATGGGTGGAAGGTGAGGGGTTTGTGTCCTCCGTTTCAAGCTTCTGATGTTCGATGATTCCAGCCTTTTTGGAGCTCAGCCAGCCAGCCACAGCTCTCAGACTTGAGCTTGGTGTCTCGCTACTGACCCGTGTTGATGGCCACCGAGGGCAGTGGTGACTGTCACTCCACAAGCCTGGAGTGTCTTAGAATCTTCCAGAGTGGGGGGAAGGCAGACATGAGGGAGTTTGCCTGTGGATGCCAGAGCATGTGGAAGGAACTGACTAGATCCTTCCAAGTAACTTCAAAGCCAGAACGGAGTAAGTCGCTTCTCTGACTTCAAATTCTGCCTCTGTGAAATGGGAGGACTGGGACAGATGAGCTCTGAGAACTGTTGCCTGCTCAGGCATTATAGTCCAGGCTTGTGGGGACTGGGGCTACAGTGAAAAAAAAAAAAAAAAGGAAGGGGAGAGGTGCTGACTATTGAAAAGTACAAACACATTGACACTGGGGACATTCAGGGAAATGAGAGACAGTCCCTACCTTCAAAGTGTCTGCCAGGCCCCATGTCTAATTGAGCACGACACGTAGAGAGCAGCGATGAGGGAACAGTTATACTCTGTGACAAGTTGAAAAAAAACCCCTCCCACTGTCACCCCGGTCCCGGCAGAAGCCTCAAGAAAGAGCTCACCTTGGGCAGTCTGCACCTCTGCTCTTCTCTTTTCCCTCAGGCCCCTAACGAGGCATCCTCTTTCCAAAAATCAGTTTGAATTTAATTCTACTTTCGACAGCCTGACATAGAGTGTCATACTTTCCAGCATTATTTCCCCATGTTTGAACTCTGACTTTCACATGACCCTTGGAGAGCTGTCTCTTTTTTTAATCCCTCAAGAGACCCAAGTTTGTGGAAGTTACTAACTAGGCTTGTGCAGGATCACGCAGGGACGGTATGGATCTCTGAAAGATGACACTCATCTCCCAGAATGACTGGGTAGTTCTTACTTTAGATGTGTCTATGATTTGCCTAAGGTTAGGTGATCTGTCTCTTGTATTGTTGGAAGAGGGGTTTGCTATGACCAACGTGTTCTCTTGGCAAAAATTCTCAGTTAGCCTTTGCCCTGCTTCATTTTGTACTCCAGGGTCAAACTTGCCTGTTACTCCAGGTATCTCTTGACTTTCTACTTTTGCATTCCACTCCCCTATGATAGAAAGGACATCTTTTTTGCTGTTGTTCTAGAAGGTCTTGTAGGTCTTCATAGAACCATTCAGCTTCAGCTGATACTGGGAAAGATTAAGGGCAGGAGGAGAAGGGGGCAACAGAGGATGAGATAGTTGGATGGCCTCACTGACTCAATCAATGGACATGAGTTTGAGCAAACTCCAGGATATGGTGAAGGACAGGGAAGCCTGGCATGCTGCAGTCCATGGGGTCACAGAGAGTCGGACATGACTGAGTGACTGAACAACAACAAGGTGATGTGTATGGGCCCAGACTAACACCCAGAAGCGGCCGTATTGACTCACGTTGAAGATAATGTTTAATTCTTGCTCAGATCTGCCCAACTATAAATGTGTGGGGTCAATCTTCACATCACTTAAATTTTAAATGGTTAAAAATTAGAGTGAAACAACAGTCTAGTGAGATTGCTACCTGTCCTTAGAATTCTGTGGCTGCTACAGCTTGCAACGCAGAGGTGATTTGTCTTTATTTAACTGAACATCAAGTGTAAGGCCAACCACAGGGCTGTCGGCAAGCTGTGTATATCCTTCTCAGTGTGGTCAGTTGTATTATTTATCAATTGTGGTTTTGATCCTCTAAGAAGAAAGTGAGGGGGTGAAGAGAGATAGCTGAGGGCCCTGGAACTGTGCGTTACTGTTATGAGAGCAATGCTTCGACGTGCAATCAACATATGACTGTCCTCCGACTTTTGAACACGCCATCACAGTTCAACTGTTGGTCTTCCTTACAGTTCAGGGGATTCTTCAAGTTTCATGATTTCCCTGAAAATCAGTAAACTCGGAGTCCCTGGGGCTATCAAAGCAGAGATGGTAGAACCCCAGGAGAAGATGTTAGGAGAGTGATGGTTCATGTGTGTGTGAGGTGGTGGGGGCCTTCGGGGGTCATGTCTGCTATGTGCAAGCCCTGTGTGAGGTGCTGGGGTTGCAATGAGCGTTTCACAAGATAGGTGTGATTCTGCCCTCAAGGAATTTCCTGTGGGTAAATAAGTAGCTAGCTGGAGGAGCACTGCTATGGAGAAGTCCAAGGTGCTGAGGGAAGCAAGGGTGGGTACCTGACTCATCAGGGGTCAGAGTCGCTTCTAGGCTGGGTCTGGGAGGATGGGGCGCATTAACCAAGTGAGTGGAGCTGAGCTTGCCAGGAACCAGGTGTCTGACACTCTGCCTTCTGCTCCACAAGTCTCTAGAAGCCTTTTTCAGGGTGAGAAATGAAAAAAAAAAAAGGAGCTGAGTAGTTCTTGATAAAAGGTATTCCTTTTAAATCGGTGTCCTTTATTCTGAGATTATTTTGTTCCTTCCTTTAGAGTCTTACATCAGTACCCGTTATTTTATGATGGGGGACAGCATGTATGGGAGTTCCACCTTTTGAATACTGTATTTATTTTTCAGAATGAGAGATTGCTACTTTCACGCCAGTTTTTAAGATGATCCAGAGATCTGAGAACCTGTCCATTGATCCTCCCTGCCTCTCTGAATCAGCACCCTCCTCTCCTCCTGTCCATATCCTCAGGATTCTCAATCCCACCCATCTCCTGGTTTCATTAGGATCCTATTCTGCAGGCCCGTGATTTTCCTAGGGGTGGACCTTGACCTTCCACGTGACATGACAGCCCCAGAAAAACAGAGCTGGTGGACCTAGAGTTTAGGGCAGCAATGCGGGATGGGATTGGGCGGCTGATATATAGAATCTGAGACTCGTAAAAGGGCAACGCTCCAGCAGACCTCATCAGAACCCGGACCCATCATTTCACCTGCTCTCACTCCTGACCCCACCAAACATCAAATGATCCTTGAGCGTAAATACCTCTCCTTAGACGCGCTCACATCCACCCCGTTTCTGCAAGCCGCTGCCGATGCCTTGACTTTCATCCCTCTTCCAGTCCATCTTCCACATTCCTCCAGAAAGCTCTTTGGAAAACATGAACCAGATTGTTTTGTTCCCTTCCATAAAAGTCTGCCAGGGTCTGCTTAAAGCTTGCAGAACCTTGCCCATCCTCCACAGCCTGGTGTACAAGGCCCTTCCTGATGTGGCCATTGCTGACCCCGCCAGCTGCCTCTTGTGAAATCACTCCCATGGTCCCAGCTTTGAAACCAGAGGACTTGCTGTGTCCTCTTCTTCTTATGTGTTTCCAGGCGCCTTTTGCTCTGTCTCCCACACTTGGTCCAAGGTGTACTCTTCCTGTGAAAACCACAATGGTATCTCCCCGCCGCCTTCCCCTGGGTAAATGCCATCCCTTTGTGCTTCCGTCACACTCAGCGCTCGCTCTGTCATAACACTTATCAGAGGCAAAGGTAAGAGACCGATGGTTAGAGTGTGTGGGATCCAGGAGACTAGCGATTGTATTGTGTGACTTACATCCTGTGAGTGCAAAGGAGGGTCTTGGGAAAGTGGTGTCCCCACCACTGAACCCTGGTTTCTTCCCCTGCAAGTCTGGGAATACTCATACTTCACACATAAGGTTTTTGTAAAGCTTCAAAGAGACAGTTTTAAAAAGGACTTAAGCAGTGCCAGTGTGCATAATAGTAAACTCCCCCAAATGGTAGGTTTTATTAGTATTATCACATCATGTTGTGACCATCCGATAATTTGTCCTGCTTCGTTCGTAAAACTGCTAGCTCTTTGGTAGAGAAGTGTTTCTCATTCGTATTTTATGCCCAACTTCTAGCTTAAAGTATAGTATATGATATAATCTCAATAAGCATTGGCGAATGAAAGAGGAGAAAAAAATGAATCATATGCAAGGAGAAAGGAAGTTAAGCAGGAAAGAATGAAAGCAGGCAGACCGGAAGGGAGGGAGGCTAAAGGATAGATAATGAAAGAATGACTCATTCAATAAAAGAATTTTAAAAATGATCAATTTTCAATTGATCTTTGATTGCTGCTGTTGCATCTTTCTTAGATTGCATGTCAAGCTTCCATATAAGGGTTATTATCTTTGAAACCAATCATTCAGGATTCTGAGAATTTAAATCAACTCTTCAAGTGTTTTCTCTTTACCTCTTCTCACACACAAGAGGGGCAGATTTAGGCATTTCTGACAATGAAACTGAGCAGGAGAATAAAGTCCAGATCATTAGGCCCCTTGGGGTAAAAGTACAACATCCAGGTTTTAGAACTGGTCACAGTTTGGAGAAAGCTTGTTATTTGGAACAAGGATATGGATGCAATAAACATTCTGAGGTTTATCTTGTTTTAATGACTTGCGTTGAGTGGCTTTGATCTTTATATTTGATAATCACTTTCAAATGGTCTGGTGTGTTCTGAAAGTGGAGGAGTGCCTTACGGACTTGAGATCTTCCATGGGAATGATAGGCTGCAATCAGAATTTGGAAATGGGCAGTGTTATAGGACTTTTTCTGTGAGTTGTAGAAATGGGGCAGCTGCCTATGAGGAAGATAAACACATAGGTCCAGTGATGGAACCAGGGTACACTGATGGAAAGGAGACACGATAAACACTGGGATCCAAGACCAGTTTCCTCTAGATCCATAGTGATGGTGGTGGTGTAATTAATAAGTCCTGCCCAGTTCTTGAGATCCCATGGACTATAGCCTGCCAGGCTCCTCTGTTCATGGGATTTCCCAGGCAAGAATACTGGAGTGGGTTCCTTCTCCAGTGGATCTTCCTGACCCAGGGATTGAACCCATGGCTCCTGCCTTGTAGGCAGTCTCCTGCATGGCAGGCAGATGCTTTACCACTGAGCTACCAGGGAAGCCCCTAGCTCCGTGAGCGAGTTAAATAAAATTGCGCATCTTAGGGCCTTTTCATGAGTAGAGCAGTCTTTTAGGGACTTTCTTGTGTATTACCCCTTTGGATTTTTATATTCCCATTTCTAGGTTGAATTTTAAAATCCCCATTTTACAGATAGGGAGATTGAGGTTCAGAGAGATTGAGTGCCTTCTCCAAGGTCACAGGGTCACTTGCTAGAAGAGGGAGGATTTGAACCCTACTCTATCTCTGTCTTAAAATATGGCTTTTTTTTTTTTTTTTCAAAAGAAAAATAAGGCCAGGGATGACAGTAGTTAGGTAGGTCTTGGTGTATCATGCCAGAAGAAAATAGTGAACACAAAAGAAACTAGTGACTACATATGTATGACTTTGACACACGTATACCCCACTGTCATATCGTTGCATGAAGAATAGGTTTAAGTCCTGAACATTTCTATCTAGAAATCCATCCGAGAACATTTAATTAACATGTAATTAACAGAGTTTTACTGTGTAAGACTGTGCTCTACATGGGCTTCAGGAGAATAAGGATCTAAGGTATTCTATTTAAATGTTGTTGCTGTGGTTCAGTCGCTAAGTTGTGTCTGATTCTTTGTGACCCCATGGACTACAGGATGCCAGTCTTCCCTGTCCTTCACTAGCTCCCAGAGTTTGCTCAAATTGTCTCCATTGAGTGGGTAAACATTACGCTGTCATATTTAAAGAAGTTTCACTTTTAAAAAATAGATGAGTTTTTCTGTAGCACTCTGCTGTGCTTCCCCTTACTTTGAAAGAGGCTCTAGCTTGGAAATAGCCTGTTCTCAGCCAGGAGCAGCTCAGACAAACCCTCTTCAAATGGACAGTATTTACAGGTGGGCAGCACCATTCCCGTAAGCTGCCTGTGCCCATCAAGGGCCCAGGGAGCAGGACTTTGGCTTGGCAGTCCTCAAAGAGCTCAGCCATCACTTCTGCGGTTGGGAATCCATTTGCTTTGAGCGGTAATAGAGACACAGTCTTGACCTGAGCTCACTGTACCTTGCCTCTCACCATCTTGAAAATGGGGAAGCTAGTGCCATATGGTCTAGAGTTGGAAAAACTTGATGCTTTCATTGGAGGGATTGCTGTTGTTGTGCATTTTGAATGCAGTTCCCTTTTGCTTCCCATTCAATGAAACAGGCCCTGACAGTCCTCTCATTGAGATTATTACCGAGTTGTACCATCTCAGGCCAGTGCATTTAGGAAATATGTTGTTGGCACTCACGAGCGAGTGAGATGCATAAAGAAAATATTCTAATGACAGTTGAGTTGAGAGGGCTTTGATCTCCCTCCAGGACTGCTCTCATGGCTTTGAAATGTAGTTCTGGCAGAAGGGGAGAAGCCATGAGAACGCCTTGGCCAGGCCTCGTCCTGAAACTGACATTCCAGGGGACCCACAGCCCTCACAGGGGGAGCCAGGTACAAGGGCTGCGCAGGAAGAAAAGAGACACCTAGACACCTCTCTTGACAGGCAGTCGGGAGAGGCTCTGAGCAAGAAGGGACTTTCCAGCTCAGCCCAGCATTTCCCAAGCTCGGTTGGTTGTGCTGTTATTTCATTTTTGGCAAGGGCAGTGGTGGGGTGGGGGAAAAAGGATTATGGTCAAATGTGTTTGGGAATACTTCATACGCTCTCTGTCTTACTCCCATTCTGTATATTAAAGGCTCTGAAAGTTCTTGCAATTAAAAAAATATATGTATTGAAGCTTGTTTCACAGAGCATGTCCTAAAGCCATCTGACTTGGAAACTCATTTTTCCTTTAAATATGCCTCTTCTTCTTGTGGATTTAGCCTCCCATAGACCTCGATTTGGAAAATGCTGGTAGTTCACAAGCTCGCTGAATAGATGCGGACTCAGAGCTGCAACCTAGGCAGCTGAGCATAGTGGGAATGGGCTAGAAATCCAGGCAATCAGGTTCTGCACAGGGGTGTGCAGCTGAAATGGAGAGTGGATGCTACAATCCTCCCCACACTTAACTCTCCACACTGTGCCCCCTTGCAAGGAACTATGGCCCTCCCGCCTCGAAGGGAGAGGTGACTTTATTTGTTGGTACAAAAGTGCTGTCATACGTGGGCTAGTGACTAGAGGCCTTCCACTCCTTACTTGATTGGGCAAGTCACTTCACTTCGCTGACTCCTGGACTTCCTCATCATGTTTTGAAGTTACACAGTTTATGAGTGTATGTGTATATGTGTGTGCTCAGGCACTTAGTCTTGTCTGACTCTTTGCGACTCCATGGACTGCAGCCCACCAGGCTCCTCTGTTCATGGAATTATCCAGGCAAGAATACTGGAGCAGACAGCCCTTTCCTCCTCCAGGAGATCTTCCCGACCCAGGGATGGAACCTGCGTTGTTTGCATTTCTTGTGTTGGCAGGCAGATTCTTTACTGCTGCACCTCTGGGAAGCTTACAAGCTGCTGCTGCTGCTGCTGCTAAGACGCTTCAGTCGTGTCCGACTCTGTGCAACCCCATAGACAGCAGCCCATCAGGCTCCGCCGTCCCTGGGATTCTCCAGGCAAGAACACTGGAGTGGGTTGCCATTTCCTTCTCCAATGCATGAAAGTGAAAAGTGAAAGTGAAGTTGCTCGGTCATGTTTGACTCTTCGCGACCCCATGGACTGCAGCCTACCAGGCTCCTCCGTCCATGGGATTTTCCAGGCAAGAGTACTGGAGTGGGGTGCCATCGCCTTCTCCGAAGCTTACAAGAGAGGTGCTCAAAAGTTGCCAACCAGAGAGAGCTCTGTATCTTGGAGGAAAGGTGTAGGCAATATAGAGAGGATAAAGACGCGGCTTATAAGTTTGAAGCTTATTGCAGACTGATGGAAGGTACAGCGACGATAATCCTGAGCAGGATAATAGAAACTAGAATCAAAATTAGGAGCCTCTGAGGAGGGTGAAATCATTTTCAGCTGATTTTGGTGTTGCTAATAATTGTCCTTGTAATTAATATAATAATAACGCAATGCAAATAGCCTCGGCTAACCAGTGAGTGCCTTCAAATGTGCCAGGCACTGTGGGAGGAACGTTTTCTTCTGCCTCTAGTCCTGCTGACAGCCCTGAAGGGCGGACATCATCTCCCGTCTTACAGGGGAGAGTGGTCAGGAGCCGACACGTGGCACGTAGTGCATGTAAACTGAGCTTAGCAGGGAGGGTAAGAATTTAAAAGGCCGAGATTCAGGGCGAGAGCTTGTAAGGCAGAGGAGAGAGACTGATGGACGTGCTTCAGGAACGGGCATCGCTGGGCAAACCCAGAGGTTCTTGGGATGAGGAAACTGTAAGAATGCGAGTGGGAGGTTGTAGGGGAAAGAAGAAGATTGGGTGGTAGGCCTGAGACACTGCAGGCTGAGACCAGAGTGACCCGGAGGTGGTTTTTCCCACCAGGAGGAAACAAGAGAAATAATAGGAGATCAGAAAATGCAGGGTGGTGGGGGGAGGTCTGAGCCAGGGTGGTGCTGAGCTGGCTCGGTCCAGCCCTCTGGTAGCCCCTGAGCTAGCTGAGACTCAGAGAGGCAAAGCAGCTTGCCTGTGGATCCGGATCTACTGTCCAGCCAAGTAGAACCTGCACATAAATTAATAAACACAGAGTTTGGGATTTAGATGAATTGGGGGGAGGTAGTTTCTTTTTTTAAAGAAATTTGGCCAATTTAGAGCATACATAGGGGACCAACCTCCCCGTGGTAACAAAACGGAGAGCAAGTGGCCCTCAGCAAACCCTTTTCCTCCTCTTAGCACCCATCTCCCTCGACTCTGAACGGTCCTTCTCAGTGTGACCCCTGTGCTCTCTCTTGCATGCATCTGCAAAGGGAATAAGCAAACCTTTTCTTAAAAATTAACTGTTTTCAGCAGTGCAGTCTTCGCTGCTGTGTGCGGGCTTTCTCTAGTTGCGGCAAGTGGGGGCTACCCTTGGTTATGGGGCCGGGGCTTCTCTAGCTGCAGGGCGCAGGCTCCAGGCATGTGGGCTTCAGTAGCTGCGGCTCGTGGGCCCTGGAGCGCAGGCTCGGTGGCTGTGGCGCATGAGCTTAGTTGCTCCGAAGCATGTGGAATCTTCCCGGACCAGGGATCAAACCCGTGTCCCCAGCTCTGACAGGTGGATTCTTACCCACTGTGCCACCAGGGAAGTCCAACAGAGCTTAAAGAGATGGAGTAGGAAGTTAAATACACGGGCTCCTGTCCCCAAGAGTTTCCCCTGATACTTTTGGGAAACACCCAGTTTGGCTCTGAGCTGGTGGGAAGACCTGAGCTAGCAGAAGAAAATCTTTTAACCACGGAACTATTCTCCTTTGCGTGGGTCCCCCAAAATATAACTGGAGAGGAAAGGGGCCATCTCTTTAGGGAATCAGGAGCTTCTCAAAGTGTGAAAAATGAAAACTGGAAAAAAAAAAAACAAAACATATACAAGCAAGGGAGAGTCTGTTTATTTAATTTCCCACATATCTGCCTTGAGCCAGGATGAATACCACCCACCGAAAAGATTGGTTTCTGCAATTATATCAGAATAAACAACCAATTAAAACATCTTCCTGCCCCTGCCCCTGCCCCACCCTTCTCTTCCTCTCTTGAAGCTTTCTCAGCCTGGAGCCGTGGGACAAAGAGGTGACTCTCTCTAATGCCATGTGCGTTCTCTGTGCGAGAGAGCAGTAGATGGAAATGGGCAAATCAATTGAAAAGTAATAAATCGCGTGGGAAGGGCCGACGCAGGGAAGCCTCGGCATCTGGTGTTTTCACTCTGCTCCCACTTGTTGTTTCCTTTCCCTGTGGCCCTGAGGGCCCGGGATTGAGGGTGAGGTTGGGGGAAGAGTTGGACACATGGAGATTTGGACTTGGCCTTGTCAGTATTTATGTGATCTCTGAACCCCTGTTCCTTCATCTGTAGGACCAGGATGAGTACTGGGAATGGCTAAACATTTACCCAGGGTTTCTGCGTGCCAGGTATTATTCTAAGCCCTTTACGCTTCCTTTATTAATGTCCCAAATCCTCAGACCAACTCGATGAGGTGGATACTGTTCGCATCTTTATCTTCTGTATAAAGATTCGGGGACACAGGAAGTTAAGCAAATAACCCAGGGGGACCCAAACATCCAGGGGAAGAGCTGGATTCAAACCCAGGACTTTGGCTTGAGAACAGGTCATCTTACACGCTCTGCCCCGTGGCTTCAGATTCTGCACAGAGGTGAGACAGCACGTATAGCTAGGACAGGGGCTGGCATATAGCAAGAACTTACTGCGTGTTGTCCTTAACCTTCCTCATTCCTACTCGGATCACAGAGAAGCCTCATTCAAACTCCTCACGAGCCTCCTCGGCTCAGAAGCTGAGGGGAGCAGAGGTATAACAGTGAGATTCCAGGTCAATATCTCAGCTTCTGTCCTCGGAATTACAGGTCAGCTCAGCCTAGACACAGGTGTGACCTCTCCAGGCCTTCCCTGTATCTCCAACACATGTGCAACTTTTTTTTTTTTTTTTTGTAATTGAAAAGCTGGAAAAATTATGGTCCCGTGACTAATCATGAGCTCTTGATCACACGTGGGGCTGGGAGGGCACTGTAGGTTTCAGACATATTCTCTTCCCCCAAAGTGGAGGCACAGGTTCGTGACCCACAGAAATGCCCCATGAAGCACTGGGCATCTGTTCCTAAACCCAGTGCATTGATTAGGAAGCTGAAGCCTCATAGAAAGGAAGCTGCAGGTGAGACTGGGGCCTCAGCGGTTTAGATTTTCTCTTTCCCAATGTAATTCCCCTCCATCCAGATCTCCTGAGTGCTTGCCAAGGGTCAAGCCCTGTGCTGAGAACTGGGTGATAAACAGAGATGAATTAGGCACATTCCCTGCCCCCAGGAAGCCACAGACAGTGGTAGGTACAGACCAGCGGAGTATTTGGAGCGGTGTGAGTGCGCGTGCTCATAGGAGGTGGAGGGGTACAGAGATGGTAGAAGAGATAGAGGTGAGGTGGCAATCGGGGATGGCTTCCTGGAGGAGTGATGCCAGCACAGACGTTGGATTCCTTCATCAGAGGAGCTGAGTCCTTGAGAGGAGCAGCGTGAGTTAAGGCGCTGAGGATAATGCATGATGGGGGGACGGGGGAGGAAGATGTTGCCGACAGCACACTGTGGGAAGTTCAGGGGCGGGAGCAGAGTGATACGAGGCTCAAGAGGAAGACAGGGTCCCACAGGCCCCGCTGGGGCCCTCTGACTTTACTGCTTCACATGTGGGGAGCTTCTTCTGTGACCCCAGGAAGAAGAGAGAAAGGTGGCATCATAAGTGTTTTGCTGGCCAGGCTCTGTGCCAGCCCCCACCCCCTCCCCCTACCCTCCAGAGGCAGCGCGGTGGAAAAGGGAAGCGCTTCCAGCTAGCTATGTGACCTAAGCAATGTCTGAAGTTACGCGAGCCTCTTTTTCTTCTTCTGGAAAATGGGGATAACAATACCACCTACCTCAGTGTAATGAAGGTTAGAGGCGTTTATCCATGTAGTGAGGGGCCACAGAGAAGGACCCAGAAAACATTAAACATCACTGTTGGTCTCTCAGTTGTGCCCGGCTCTTGGTGACCCATGGACTATAGCCTGCCAAGCTCCTCTGTCCATGGGATTCTCCAGGCAGGAATATTGAAGTGGGGTGCCATTCCCTTCTCCAGGTGATCTTCCCAATCCCAGGGATTGAACCTGGGTCTCCCAAATTGCAGATTCTTTACCATCTGAACCACTAAAGATCGTTACTCACAGGCTTTATCTCACCTACTACACCAGGCTGACTGCTTGCTTAGTTCATTGATTCATTTCTAACTTTACTCCAAAGATATTTATTGCCTGTTCACAAGTATCCTAAGAGCGAATAGGCACGCGTGTGTGCCAACTCGCTTCAGTCATGTCCAACTCTTTGTGACCTCATGGACTGCAGCCCGCCAGGCTCTAGTATTCTCCAGGCAAGGATGCTGGAGTCGGTAGTCATGCCCTTCTCCAGGGGATCTTCCTGACCCAGGGATCGAACCCGCATCTCCTGCATTGCAGGCGGGTTCTTTACCACTAGCTCCACCTGAAAGAAGCATGACAGAGGGATACGATGCCTCTCTCTATGATCCGCTGAATCTGTGACTGGCCCAAAGCTTTATAATTCCTGTTGTGAAGGGAGAGTCGTACTCCACAAGGGAAGCGTTCTTATTTATTAAGCACCTGGGATATGCCAGTCTCTTTCCAAAGACCATTTTTTCTCTGTCTGACATGTTTGTTCGGTGTGTGAAAGACCTGATGATGAGAGTGTGCAGAATTAATTCACTTTCCAAATGCATCAGTATATATTCTAGGTTTTTGCAGTGATGGCTGCCTCCAATGTGATATATACCTTGGCCTATTTTATGGACAAAGTAATAAAGGCTTACAGAATGCAGAGTCATGTATGGGAGGCAGATAGTGCCCCAGTGAAAAGAACATATATTTCTAAGCCAGACAGACTTGACCTTGAAACCCAGTTCTGCAACTCTGGGCAACCTGTTTAATCACTTTGGACCAAACCCCCTTGCAAGATGGGAATAGAGATGCAAAGCAGGCCTCCTAGTGTAGCTTGCATTTGCCTAATAAATGGTCCGAGGTCCATAGTGAATGAAGTAGAGAAGAAGCCAGGATTAGAACATGTGTGATCTCTTCCATGGTCTCTTCTCGATCTATGTCCGTATTATGTCATCAGTCAATATAGCAGGGCCCCTAGGGACACATTTGTTGCCTTGAGATTGACTGAGGTTCTAAACTGAACGCTGCTATTGTTGATAAGCTGAGAAACCTTTAAGTTTCTCAAACTCACAAGGACATTTTTTTTTTTTTATCTGTACGATGTGATCACCTCACTTACTGTATAATATTTTGGGGAAAGTCAATGAGGTCATGTTTATAAAGTGCTTAGCCAGGTGCCTGGCGCATGGTGTGACTCAGTTAATCTGGGAGTACCTGGTATTTGAATAGTACCCTTTTCTTCGGATGTCAATGACAGCCAAGGTTCTTTTTCTCTTGCAGAGCATACGTGGATGTTAATGAGATGAAGAACATTCTTAGGCTGGATGGATCGACGCACCTCAATATCTTCTTTGCAAACTCCTCAGAGGAGGAATTGGCAGGAGTAGCAACTTGGCCGTGGGACAAGGAGGCCCTGATGCACTTAGGTGAGAACTGGAAACTTCTTCAGGAAGAAGTTGGACTGGGACAGGCAGACATTGAGTAGTGAAGTAGTCACGATTCTGATGGTGATCGTGGTGGTAATGACAATGAACAACTTAGTTATTTATCTCTTTTAATATTGCAAAACGCTTTAGCATTCCTTATCTGTCAGCCATCAAGTGAGGCTCTGAACAATAACACAATACTATTCATTCTGTTCTACCAGTGGAGGAACGAAGATCTGGAGAGTGAATGGGGCCTATCTAAGGTCACACCCAAATCAGAGCCAGAACCACAATTGGAATTTAGGTTTCCAACTCTGTTCACTGGTTGCTTTCTCCTTATACCCCCTGCCTCTTCGTTCATGCAAATATCTTCGCAGCCTAGTAACAACTTTGTGCTGGGCCAGCCAGTGATGGGTTGGCTTGAAAGGAGGAAACAGAGAGTTTGCAAGAACTCCTTGTTCCTCCATGTTCCATCCACTGACACCACCAGGAATTCTTACATTCAAATTATGCATATCTATAAACAAGACATGTGTTTATACAAACCAATCGCCAAAAGTCAGAAATGACAATGGTTTCTGAACCAGGCCCTGTAAGCAAACAGTGTTGTCCTTTAATCTCAGTTTTTCCATGTTCTCTACCAGTACTCATCTGTATGTAGAGATGCATTTTTTAACTTGTGCGTATCTGAAATCATAGCATAGATGCAAATTTGTTCTTTTTTTTTTTTTGCTTAATATTATGCCATCTACTTTTTCTCATGTTGCAACAGTCTTCAAAGTAGCTTCTCATCCAGTTTTTTTTTTTTTTCACTTAACATCACAAGAGAATAGCCTGTCTCTGAGTTATGTCCAGTTCTCTAAAGACCAGGATTTTTTAATGGCCATGTAAAATGCCATTGGGGGCTCCCCTGGTGGCTCAGGAGATGTAGGCTCGATGCCTGGGTCAGGAAGATCCCCTGAAGAAGGAAATGGCAACCCACTCCAGTATTCTTGCCCGAGAAATCCCAGGGACAGAGGAGCCTGGCAGGCTATATAGTCCATGGGGTTGCAAAAGAGTCAGACACAACTTAATGACTAAATACCGACAATATGCCATTGAGTGAGGGCACTGCAATTTATTTAGCTCTTTTGCCTGTGTTAGAATGTTCCTATTATTTACACCAGTGAATAGTAATGACTCAATGGATACCTTTTTCTGAGAATGTTAGGGCTCAGCAGAGTGATAGTGCTGGATCTTTCCTCAGGCCTGTCTGATTTTCCAGTGATACAGCCAGGGTCCAGTAGCTGCTCTAAATCCACAATATCTTAGAGCTGAGGGACTTTGCAACTTCAAACAATAAAGTTGTGTTGAGCCAGCTTCTAGACTTGGTTCACTCCAGAGCACCGTCTTCTGCTAGTTGTTTTTAAGAGAGAGAAACCAGTTTGTACGTCTGTGTGTGTGTGTGCATACACACGTATGTGTGGTTATTTAGAGACAGAGACAATAAACAGCTGGCAGTTCTCAGCTGGAGGATTTTTATGTTCTGGGAGACATCTGACAAGGTCAAGTGAAACTTCTGGATTTCACAAATGCGGCAATGCTACTGGCATCGAGTGGGTAGAGGCCGGCCACGCCGCTGGATCTCCTGTGGTACCCACGTTAAAGAGTTACCCGGCCTCAAATACCAGCAGTGCTGTTGCTCAGAAACCATGAGATAGATGATGGATGGGTAGACAGACAGACCTAGACAGACAGGGACTGGGTGAAAGAGAGTGTGCAGCTGAGGCAAGCTGAAGCTGATTAGCTCATATCACATGCCTACATGATGTATGGGAATCTTGCTGGCCCAAAGCCAACATATAGGCTTGTTCTCAGCTATGACTTCACTTCACAGGATGGCCTTAGGCAAGTCTCTTTCCTTCTCCAGGTCTCAATGTCTTCAGATTTTAAGGGAGTAAGTTAGACTAGAGGGCCTCTGAAGACCCTTCTCAGGACTGAAATTCTCTCCTTTTGAAAAATCAACCAAAAGGGTCATGATTAGAGCCTTAGAATGGTTGAGCAGCAAGTTTCTATAGTGAGAAAGAAATACTCCTGATAATTCCTTGAATTTCAGAGACTGGCTCAGGACCAGGCATACAGAAGGCTATAAATCCACAGCATGTTATAGTATTTCAGGATGATGTCAGCCTCAAGCTATTTCACCTTTTAAGAGAGGCAGTGAAACAGGACTCAAGCTCTGTGCTATCGCTCTGTGAAGAGGGGAGCCTGGGAGACCCAGCCTGGACATCGAGCCTGCAATCCTATCATTATCCCCTGGAAGCACCTATGGGGTCCTGCTAGCACCCCGCCTCCCTTCGTTCTCCATTGACCTCAATATTACAGCTTCACAGAGAGACTGAGAATCTTTGGTGCTCTGCTGCTGCTGCTGCTTATATCAGAACACGCTAGAGGTGCAGAGTTACTTTCTCAAGATCACACAGCCATTGCAAAACAGAATGAAGATTGCAACCCATGTCAGGCTAACTCCAGCCGGCCTCCCAGGCTGCCACCTCTCCGTCCTGAGACATGCTGATCCTGAGCAGTTCCTCTGCAGTAGGCCCAATCAAACCCAATTTATTAGAATCATATATACACACCCTCTTTTCCTGCTGTTACACCATGATCCCTGGAAAAAGCCTTGGGTGGGAAGGGGATTATGTTTCATATTATGATTGACAGAAAATAATTGAGGGAGATTTCCTGTCTCAATTTCTCTTCCTCCCTGCCTCTGCCTGCCGCTTCTCACATATACACGTGCAAGCACACACACCCCCTCATACATCTTTATCTTTGTGCTGGAAGGCTCTGAGCAGCTCAGAATTAATCGACTCCATGAGCCCCATGACTGAGCAAGCTTGCCCTCCCAGCAGTTCAGTCTGAGATAAAACTACCCCCACGCCTGCTCCAGGCTTGCCAGCAGAGAATAGCAAGGGCCTCCCTCCTCACCGTTCTGTAGTGAGCTGCTCTGCACTTACAGCCACTGCTTGCAGATTGCTCAGAGGTGAAGCGTTTTCTGTTTTTTAAGCTTTTTATTTTGTATGGGGGGTAGAGCTGATTAACAATGTTGTGATGGTTTCAGGTGAACAATGAAGAGCCTCTACCATGCATATCCTTCTATCCATCTCCCCTCCCTTCTAGACCGTCACATAACATTGAGCAGACTTGCCTGTGCTGTTCAGTAGGTCCATGTTGGTTATCCACTTTGAATATAGGAGTATGTACATGACCATCCCAAACTCCCTAACTGTTCCTTTCCCCCGGCAACCATATGTACATTCTCTGAAGTCCCCGAGTCTCTTTCTGTTTTGTAAGTTCATTTTGTATCATCTCTTTTTAGATTCCACATATAAAGGCTGTCATACAATATTTCTCCTTCTCTACCTGACTTACTTCACTCAATGTGACAATCTCTAGGTCCATCCAAATGGACCGCAAACGGCATTACTTCTTTTTAATGGCGGAAGAGTATTTCATTGTAAATATGTAACACATCTTCTTTATTCATTCCTCTGTGCTCGGACTTGAAGCTTAACCTTGCCTTAAACACACTCGGATTTTCCAGCTGAAATATCTATCTGCCAATCTGTATGTATTTCTCCAGTAGCTAAATACAAACACAGAACCATGCTGTCCATTGGTTTCCCTGAGATCTGATCCATCTATCTGCCCAAGGGAAGAAACGGTCATTCTTTTAAGATATGTAGGGTGGTTTATCGCTTCTCAAACTAGAACATACAGGCAAGTCATCTGGGGCTGTTGGTAAAAGACTTATTATTATTTTGATTCTTTAGGTCTGGGGTGGGGCCTAAGAGTCTGCATTTCTGATCACCTCCAGGTGAAGCTGATGCTGCTTGTACTTGGGGTACACTTGGGGTAACAAGTGGTTAGACAATAAACAAGGCGCTTACTGGGTGTAAGGTGCTATGCTGGCTACTTACACGTAAGTACTTAGGCCTCACAAAACCTCTTTCACTGTGTTGGCATTCAGCAGATAGTCAACATTTACTTAATGAGATGCCATATTCTGTGCTTGTGGTGGGCATTAGCAGCAGAACTGATTAAGATTCCTGGCTTTGGAATCCAAAGATCTTGGGTTCAGGTCTGAACTCCCCGCTTACTAATTCGATCATGGGCCCATTGTTTCACCTCTCTGTGAGTCAGTGCCCCTCTCAGGGGGTTGTGAGATGATTAAGTGTGCTTATACATATGAAACACTGAATACAAGGCCTGAAAATATGTAATAAATGCTCAGGAAACACTGACTATTATCAATGTTATAATGTGAGTACACCACAGTGCTGGCCTTTATGAACATTCACTCTCATAGGGTACAGAGCTTCGGAAACGGGATTCAGAGACGGCAATCAACTTGCTCAACTTCACAGCGTTAGTGAAGGCAACATGAGAGCTGGAACCAAGGTGTCAGGGCATGAGAGTTTCATTTAAGCAATTTGTGTAGATCAATTTGTGTAGATATTCATAGACTGGGGCATGCCTTACTTACTTCCTAAGAGGTTGCAGCTGAAATCTTTGCCAGTCCAGAAATCGAAGTCCTTGAATTGTAATCATGCCACTACTTCTAAGTAGTTTGACATCCCTTTGAATAAGTTGCCTCACTCCTTTAGGCATCGGTGTTTTCAACTGAAACATGAAGGGATTGCACAAAATGACTTTGAGACTTCTTCCTACTTCATCAGTGATTCATGCCACAAGTCAGAATGGCTCTCAGCCATGGAGTCGTAGGGTGGAGGAGACTGTGGTTACTTTGGGCTGTGCCCCATTCCCCCTTGAGGGATCTGGGGACTCCTGCAGCAGGAAGCAGGGTGCCCTGTTCGCCTAATGCTCTGACTTCCCCTGGCAGGTGGCATCGTCTTGAATCCATCTTTCTACGGCATCCCTGGGCACACCCACACCATGATCCATGAGATTGGGCACAGCCTGGGCCTCTACCACATCTTCCGAGGCATCTCAGAAATCCAGTCTTGCAGTGACCCCTGCATGGAGACAGAGCCCTCCTATGAGACCGGAGACCTCTGCAGTGACACCAACCCAGCTCCGAAACACAAGTTCTGCGGCGACCCGGGGCCAGGGAATGACACATGTGGCTTCAACAGCTTCTTCAACACTCCGTACAACAACTTCATGAGCTATGCAGGTAAGGCCCACACTCAGCAGGCCCACACACTGCACCAGAGTGCCAGAGTGTCAGACGTGGCCTCCTGGCCTGGCTCAAGCAGGCTGCCTGTCTTTCCTAAGATCTCTTCATCCCAACAAGTCCTCATCCCAAGTAATCGAGTACCTGTGCCTTCCATGAGTACCTCAGGGATGCAAGGAAGATATTGTATCTAAAAGCTCCTCAGAAAGATGCTTTGGGAAGCTGACCAGGGCTAAAAGTCAGGAAGCCTGAATAGGAGGTCGGGTTCTGCTGCTAGGTCACCTGCTGCCTTGGGGTCCATCACTTCCCATCTCTGGATCCCACTTTTCTCAAGAAAATGGAAACTCTGGAATTGATCTCTGAGGTTTCTCCTACTTTTGCAGCTATAGTTTTCTAAGCTGGTGATTGTTGAAACTTAAAAAAAACGCACACACAATTTTCACATGCTCTTTTACTGTTTTATTACAGTAAAATAGAATTCTTCTGGTTTTGCAAATCATGAAATTATTACATGAGATGGAGTTGTTTTTTCCCTCACTGCATAGACCCACTCAGAGTCCTTTTTAGTACCATCAATATCAGTGTTAATAACTCATTCTGTGCATTCCAAGATCCCCTGCACTTCCTTTTAGTGTATATCAAGACCAGCTCTAGTCCTTGTAACATCTTTGGAAAATTAGCTATCCTGGGACTGTCCTGGTAGTCCAGTGGTTAAGATTTCAGCTTTCCAATGCAGGGCGTGCAGGTTCAGTCCCTGGTTGGGGAGGTAAGATACCATATTCCTCGTGGCCAGGAAAACCAAAAAACATAAAACAAAAGCAATATACTAACAAATTCAGTAAAGACTTAGAAAAATCTTTAAAAAAAGAAAAAGAACGAATGAGATACCCCTTTCTTGGGATGGTCACGGCCTCACCCCTAGGCCAAGAGACTTTGAGGAAAGCACCAGATGCTGGTGTGTGTTAGCTGAGCATCCAGCTCTATCATAATAGTCAATTTAGGTGTTTCTTTCTACCTCCAAAGCAAGTGAGCTCTATAAAGGCAGAGATTGTCTCTCTAAGACATCACTGTACTCTCCGCACCTAGCAAGCACAGGCCTTGTGTTTTTAAAAATGGTTGCTAAGAAGAAAGGGAGGAAGGAGAAAGAAAGGCAAGTAGGGAAGAATATGAATAAATTATCTAACAACAGGTATATAAAGATTTGTATGGAAATATTTCTACTTACATAAACGTTTACTGTTCACGGGACTTCCCTGGTGGTCTAGTGGTTAAGACTCCATGCTGCCAAGGCAGGAGACGTGGGTTCGATTCCTGGTCAGGAAACTAAGATCCCACATACCATGCAGCATAGCCCAAAGATTTCAAAAAAAATAAAATAAAAAGTTATTGTTCATAAAGGACTTTAACATATGCCATCTTGTTTAACTCTCTCAACGAGCCTCTGGGACTGGAACTACCCCCGTTTCACAGGTGGCTGGTTTTTCTCTTTTCCTCTTGTGCCGCTCTTCCAGTGAGACCTAGCTGATGGCTGAGTGGGATATTGAGCGATCTGGGTGGTTTTCGAGTCTGTGCCAGAGAGATCATTGTCAGGGAGGTGGGGGCACTCTGAGTGGCTGTGTGACTCTGAGCCTCCATTTCTGCTTAAAGCAGGGGAGCCCGCTTCTAGCAGTTTCCATTTCTGATGGGGTTTGCCTCTGATTGCATTCAAAGAGAGGCTGTCCCTCCCGAGATCCAGTGGGTTCCACTACTGCCATTGGGTCTTCCCAGTTTCCCGTTTGGACTGAACGATCTCCGGGGGCATCTCCAGTTTAAGGTTCATACAGTTCACACCCAAGGTCTCGAATGGTCAGCACCCACGCTTGGTGCTATAAACAGCCCCTAGCTTGGGGTCTCTAAAAAAGACCCAAGTGCTAGGGATTTCCTCAAAGGCAGATTCCTACCATGCTCCCATCCCAGCCAAGCCGGCATCCATATCCGGTGTCCCGTCCCCTCCCAGAGCCCTGCTTAAGTTCCATTTCTATAGCACCTTTCCTTGGCCAGCTCAGTGCACATGGGAAATAAACAATAACATGAGTTTGGAAGTTTGCCGGCCTCTTAGGGGCCAGGAGCTGCCACTCGCTACCGGACCCCCATAAACTAAATCTTTTTTTTGTTGTTGTTCCCCTTTGTACAGATCTAAAGGGTGATTGATTTAATGTTGCTTTTCTAAAGGAACCCCTCAGCTCAGTGACCCATTAACAGCAGAACTAATTCACTGAGCTACGATAACAAACTTACACCCGCAAAAGCATATTCAAGGAGACCACGAGCTTTGAAATGTTTGTTTTTCTTAGGATCTCTGATAGATGAGGTGACAAAAGCAGCTGGATAAAATTCAAAATGCAGACCAGGATTGGGTTCTCAGGGCTGGGGAGAGGGACGCACGGGGGCTTTGCAGTCAAGACAAGAGGGTAGAGAGCTTGCTGGGTCTGCTGCTTAGAGTTTCCTTTCGAGTGCTCTGGCTTTTTGCAGAAGTGGGTGTATT
Organism: Ovis aries; assembly: GCF_016772045.2. Classification (NCBI taxonomy): domain Eukaryota; kingdom Metazoa; phylum Chordata; class Mammalia; order Artiodactyla; family Bovidae; genus Ovis; species Ovis aries. The sequence continues at coordinate 7,529,130 of NC_056055.1, read as the reverse complement.
CTGTGTTTGTGTCCTCCTGCATGGTAGCCACCAGCCACTTGTTGAGCAAGGAGAGTGAAGCTGAGGACCTGAATTAATTGTTAGTCCTAAGACTGTAATGAATTGAACATGGCTGGTGGCGAGTCTGCAGAAACTACTGAGTGTCTGTGACATACCAGACACTGTGGGCAACGCCCAATGGGCTTGTCTCATTGAATCGTCTAAATAGCCCAATGGGATAAGTGCTATTACTACTGTACCCACTTTACAAATGGAGAAAGCATGGCTTAGGGAACTTGTCACTTTCCCAGGGCCACACAGCAAAAACAAGGCATTCCTTTCATGGCAGAGCCTGCATTTAAGCAACAATTATCTGGCTCCCTTTCTGACACTGGGGGAGTTCGAGAGTGTCCCAACTGCTCAGATTAAGCAGACACCAGGGCAAGTGCTAGGGGCAAGCCTAGTCAAGCACCGGGTGAGTGCGGTCACATTGAGTTGTTGGCTAATCCTCAGGCAGATAGAAAGACGGCAGGTCAGACTCTTACTTCCTGAAGACAGTATGCCATAAGGAACCCACTAAGAGGACCTCCAAGCCCAGGTTCCCCAATAGTGCAGAAACCAGGCCTTCCCCAGCTATGGGAGCAAGCGTCTTGTCACTGCTGTTCTGTGTGTCCCTTTTAATATGCACTTAAGCTTTGACACAGCAGCCCCACCTCTAAGAAGTATGTCTTAAGGAAATAAATCTGTTAACGTGTTTAAAGATTTAGTCCTAAAAATGTTTTTAGCAACATTTTTTTCCTCCACATATTAATTAGGACATTTACTAATTGAAGTGTGTAACAGGCATAGAAGAGAAATGCTTACACGTGTGAAAAATTAGAAGCTTCTTACGAATCCAAAAAGAGAATGGGTTGCTGAAATAAATCACAAGGCACTCATATGACAGAACATCCTGTAATCACTGAAGATGGTGTAGCAGACGGTTGATAGGAACACAGTGGTTCGGAGCGTAAAGTCTAGAGTGTGAGAACCAAGTTGAATGCTCTGTGTGCCAGCCTTTGACTCTGACCTCAGGCAAGTTCCTTCTGTCTAAGCCTGTTACTTTATCGGTTCATGGAGGACAATCACCCTCACCTTGCGTGAGAGTCATACAGGTGAAGGGGTTAGAACTGTCCTTGGTACCAAAACTATTGCTCAGTAAGTGATGATTAGCAGGATTATCTGTTGACTGTTAATTGTGAAAACACTCCAGAACCTAATGTACAGTATAAGACCTGGCACATATATCATATCTCATCACAAGTGTGTGTATGTTTGTGTGTATGTGTGTATATATATGTATATGATGTTTGTGATGAAAAGAATTACAGAAATCCACTATAGATATTCATATCCATCTACGCATACATATATACTAGATATTTTTTTTAATCTCTAGGTAATATTTAGGTTGATGTTTCTTTCTTTGTAACATGTTTGGCACATACCAAGTGTTCTGCGGTGGATATAATCATCTATTGCTGTTACTGTTATTATCATTGTTTTTAAACCAACAAAACCATCAGATATTCACGTGTTAGAAATGGGTGAGCTAGTTGCACGCTTCCCTTGGCTGTAGAAGGCAAGTAGGCTCATGAGTCCCTATTTCACAGTGGGTGAAAACAAGGCTGTCAGGGGTCGGCATTTTGTCTGAGGTCCCACAGGAGGTGGTGGCCTTGAACCTCCCTGCCCTGTGGCCTTCCAGCTGCAGGTGGAAATTGTTCTTGAGAACAACGTTTAGTTTGCAAACTCACAGCACAACATCAACAGCGTGGGGACTGGTGTAGCTTCCCAGAATTCTGAAGTCCCCCATGTCCTTTCTGGTTGGAGGCAGCATGGGGACAGAAGAATAGGATGGGTTGGCTGGTCCTACAGACCAGGATGAAGGGGCCACAGGTGTCAGGAGGGGCAGCCTGTGGAGGCAGGAAGCTAAGAGGGGCCAACTCGAAACATCAGCTAGTTGGGGCAGAGGCTTTATGATCGACAGAAACCCTTTGGTACCTCACCCAAGATCCCGGCAGTGGTTCAGTCTCTAAGTGATCTAGCTCTGGGAGGGATGTTTTTTTACTTCAGTTTTAAAGTTCAGGTACAATTCTGTCCTCCTCCCAGCTTCTGTCACCTACCCATTTTTCAAACTTTTATATTGGCAGACATGGAAATGGCTAATTTTTAAGTTATAAAAGGAAAGTAACTCCTTTGGATGAAGAAAACCAAACAAATCAGAATATAGAGAGGAAAGCAAATTGCTGTTTTTCTCTCTCGTTCATCAAATAAATGCTGTATGTGTCCCAGCTCAAGGAAACCACACCATCACTCTAGGTTGTGGGGTTGATTTAAATGTCCCCAACTTATACACAAGGGGCTGAGTTTTAGAGTTACTTCCTGTTTGGGAAGTGACTGATTAGAATTCTGTTCTGTGCGTGTGCCTTGATGTACAGAGTCCTCCCCCTATTAATAGACAGATGTGTTATTTCTAACGTTTTTTTCTATGTAAATGATATTTCAAAAGATATCCTTGAAACATATGTTTTCCCTCATGTTTGTTCATGAGTATCGCTCCATCGAATTCCTAAACGGCGATGTTGCAAAATCAAAGAGAGTGGTTATTTTACATTCTGGTTTTTTTCCTGCTTCTAGTTTCCTAACACTCACCCACATTAGTGTACGCGTACACACACACATGCACACACGCAAGCACACACACATACAGAGGTGCCTGCACTATCCCAAGACGTGAGGCAGCGAGCATTCTCTGAGCATTGCTCCTGCCTCCTGATGCTACACCTGCCATGACCTTCGGCAGCATTCTGACACCAGCACTCTTGTTATCATCATTATCTCCACTTTACAGGTGGGAAGACTGAGGCACAGTGGTCATGAAATCATTTGACTCCAGATCATTCACCCATGAATCTAACTATATAACCCTTACTTCTTTAGCCAGCATGCCCTTCCCCTGCTTTTAACCCATTTAGTGGCTTTTCCAAAGCTTTCGGGATGAAGTACAAAGTCCTTGGTAACAAAGGAAAATGTACCAGCCCATCCAGTCCTTCTTAGACCACTGGGGGCATTTGGTGTCTTATTTTCCAGGCAAAAGCAACCTGTAGCCTGTTTTGTATCCAAGGAGTTACATGCAAGTATCTGAGCTTGAGAGTGATTTGTGCAACTAGTCATTCTTTGGTGGTGTTCTCCAAAGGACTCCAGGCTCTTCTGCTTCTTCCAAATGTATAAAAGTCTTCCCCAGGGTGCTGGCAAGGAGACCATCAAAAATTGCTAAGGGGATCAGAGGCAGCTTCTGTGTATAACCTCCTCACCCTCCTATCCCTTCCCCAAGCTGGATTCTCAAGGTCATGTCCAACTGCCCAGCACCTGCCTGAACTTATTTTCTGTTTGTTTGATAAGAGAAAGTGAGTTTATACTGTGGAATTCCCGTGGTGGGTTTATTTTAAGATCTGGTGAGCCCCGTTCCCCTCTGTCTGGGGCCCAGCTGCAGAAACCCAGGCCAGGCAGACACCTCTGGGAAGTGGTGTTTTTGGAAACCAAGCCAAAACAGTGCCTTGATCTTTCCCTGGGGCAGCTGAGTAAAGCTGTTGGAGGGAGAGACGGGAGGCAAGCTTCCTCCTTGGCAGGGAAGAGTCTCGGGTCGAGGCCTTCATTCCTCATCCTAGAAAACAGAGGGTAGAATTGAAGGTCATTAGATCTAAAGACATTCAGAGCTGAGATTGTATTCTGGTCCCCTCCGACTCAGGCTCAACTCCTATTTATCAAACACCTGCGGAACACTTTGCCCATACAAGGTCTCATGGACACTCAGAAAAAAGTTCTCATATTGATTAGAAATGTGGCCTTGGAGTCAAGACTGCCTGCGTTCACATCTCAGATCTGCCCCTAGGTCTGTGATCTTTAAAAAGTAGTGAGACCTCTCTCAGCCTCAGGTTCCTCCTCTGTGAAATGGAGCCATCAGAGTATTTATTTACTCCAGAACTAATGGGAGAGTTACACACGCCCAAAGCACAGTATCCCGTGTACGAAGCATGTACTAAGCCCGCAGTCCGTGTCCAGGGACAGCGCGGTGCAGGAGGTGTCGTGCTTGCATTCCAGCCGTGGACACTGGAGGCTGGGTGCTGAGCCTGGACTACTTCCGAGCCTCCCTGTGCTCACTGCCCAGGGCTCATCGCTGCTGTGGTCCTGAGCTGCCCCTTCTCCCATCCCTCATCTTCTTCCCCAGTCTTAACGGTGTAACCTGGTTGACCTCCAGGACCTCCCCCAGAAGCCTCTCCAGTTTATCCATCTTCCTCAACACACGTATCGCCTTGTCGACGGGGACTGGCGTCACAAACTTGAACAGCCTTATAACCACCTTGAGCCACACAGCAAACTGACCTTTGCTCTATAGCTAGACCGGTAGCTCCCCAACGGCAGGAGTGTTGTAGGTTTCCATGGCGCTTGGCTTCGAGCAGAGGGTACAGGATCGATGCTCAGAAGGGTGGTTTGGAAGGCAGCAGTGCTGCATCAGTAAGGGGCAGAATTGATGAAAGAGCCGATGAGCAAATGTGAAGGTGGGAGTGAAGGAACAAGAAAGCATGTGAAAGAATGAGTGAGCAGACAGACGGGACACGAGTGGATGAGTGAGAGTTACTGACTGATTGGCTGGAACTTACTGACCGGTGGATGGGGGCCCATGGAAAGTGGCTCGTCTTGCCCTTGTCCTTTCCCGTGACGTGCCTTTTCAGTCCCATCCGCCCTCCCCCTCCTAATGCTCCCTCTCACCTGTCTGCAGACGTGATGACTGCACTAATTTGTTCACAGACCATTAACTCTTGAGCACTGGAAGAGGCCAGCTCCCAGCTGGCAAGGGCCAGGGTGCTGGCTTCCGGGCCGCCCGGGAGGCATCATCATTCTCTTGCCTGTCCGTCCGTGCGATGAGGTGCTTATCTCTCCCTCTGCCTGCTTGCAGATGACGACTGCACCGACTCCTTCACACCCAATCAAGTAGCCAGAATGCACTGTTACCTGGACCTGGTGTACCAAGGCTGGCAGCCCTCCAGGAAGCCGGCGCCCATCGCCCTCGCCCCCCAGGTCGTGGGCCACACGACCGGCTCTGTGATGCTGGAGTGGTTCCCTCCCATTGACGGCCACGTCTTTGAAAGGTGAGTGTGGCCTGTGAAGTGTTGATCCCTCTCTCTCTCTCCTGCCAAGAAGGGGAAACTTGGAAGGGAAGCAGCCTTGGAGAGGGATTTCTCTGTCTTTTATTGTTGCTCTCGTTTAACAAGTGCCCACAAGTGCCCAGATGGTAAAGAATGGGCCTGCAATGCAGGAGACCCGGCTTCGATCCCTGGGTCAGGAAGATCCCCTGGAGAAGGAAATGGCAACCCACTCCGGTATTCTGGCCTGGAGGATCCCATGGTCAGAGCAGCCTGCCTGGTGGGCTACAGTCCATGGGGTCGCACAGAGTTGAACACGACTCAGGGAATAATACACACACTCAAGGACTAACTGGCTCGGCGACTGCTCCGTACAGACATGTTGTAGATATGGGGGTCAGGGAATCCATAAGTGATTGCTAACAGAAATTGATGAGTAATGATGCATAATTTCTGTGGTGAATATTAAGCTGTATTTTATTGTTAAAAACCTGGAAACTTCTGTCGCCTGAACCTCGTCTGGAATGGAGGTGCTGGTCACATCTCATGAGCTTGGGCGTTTAACCTGCCTCTGGTTAATGAGCTAACACCTTTGTATACACATAGTACAATATAAGAAGGGTACATTATACATGAAGGGTACACTGCATATATATATATATATATATATATATATATATATACATGTATTTTTGTATAATGAGCATCTTTGCCTTTGTTGTTTAATAGAACTGAAGGTAGACTTTTTAGAAGATCAAGGGATGATAAATCAACGCACAAGATGCCTTAGTTGAGCGCCTATCAGTTACTTACTAGCCGTATGGCCTTGGGCAAGTCAGTTTCTCCCCCTGAGTCTTATACTCCACTGAAAGGTGGGTCTAATGATGCCTCAGTGGTCTGAAGGTGGAAACATGAATGAAATCATTTCTTGTGGTGCCTTTCAACATTGGGTCTCCCCAAGGCACTGAAGCTTTAGGGGATTTTAAAGGATCATGAAGATGTACTAAAAGGTTGACATTTAATTTGGTTGGAACTTGGCTATAAATTAGTGTGGATTAGTATTTTTGCCCCCTCCCAGCCCTTCTTGGGAATGTTTTATTCAATAATGATAACATAATATTGACGATGGTGGAAATAATAACCATTCCATTCTGAAGGAGTCAGCCCTGGGATTTCTTTGGAAAGAATGATGCTAAAGCTGAAACTCCAGTACTTTGGCCACCTCATATGAAGAGTTGACTCATTGGAAAAGACTCTGATGCTGGGAGGGATTGGGGGCAGGAGGAGAAGGGGACGACAGAGGATGAGATGGCTGGATGGCATCACTGACTTGATGGACGTGAGTCTGAATGAACTCCGGGAGTTGGTGATGGACAGGGAGGCCTGGTGTGCTGTAATTCATGGGGTCATAAAGAGTTAGACACGACTGAGCAACTGAACTGAACTGAACTGAACTGATGATGAATTAATATTACTCAAGGGTTGTGCATGCTGTTTATCAATTGCTCACTCTGCTCTGGATTCTATACTAAATGCTTGCTGTACGATCTCATTCCATCTCTTCAGTAATTTCTGTAAAAGGGGAATCAACTTCTTCATTTGCCAGCTGAGGAAGGGATTGGAGTTCAAAGAGGCAAAGAGATTTGGCCAGAAGCCCATAGAAAGTGGTGGGAGCCAGGCTCCGACCCACATTTTGCAGTGTCTCATCTCAGGCTCACATGTTCTTTCATTAAGTTTTTCCAAACCTTGAATTATGAGGGAGGTGTTACTCTCCCCTTTATACAGGCCATAAAATGTGGCAAGGAGCTCTCACAAGGATGTGTGTGTGTGCATAATAATATATTAGAGCATGGCACCACTATTACATTTGGGCTCCAGTTTTCCTTCAGTACTATCTGTCCTTGAATCGAGAACCTTCTTTGACAGCTGGATGAATGTGATCATGGAGAAAGGAAAGGCACTCCTTAGATGCTCTGTAGAAACCCCCTTCCTCTGCCCCAGCCGCCCTCACTGGGAGCTCAGAGCTGGGTTTGGGAAACCTTATGTGACACTTCGGAGCAGCCTTTCCAGCAGCCCGTGGATTTATTTATTTTTTCTGTGGCAATGAGAAGTATCAGACTTTTGGTCAAGCCTTAGCCTCGATTCCACTTAAAAATGGAAGTTTTGTAAATGAAGCTTCCTGTGTGTGTATTCAATTTGTATTTCATAAAGCAGTTATTGTCCATTAAATAAATACCATCTGATTGTTGGAAACCTATTGGAGGGTTAATTGTTGTGTAATGAGATATGTCTCTATTACATGGGGCCCTCAGCTTCAATCAGTATGTTTTTAATAACCTATAGTCAGTTGGTACTTGAGGCTCATACAATAGCTATTCTGTTCCGTCTAAGATTTCATAATGGAGTTATCATATGTTAAATTAAAACTGACATTTTAGAAACATATCTAATTAGGGTTAACAGCTATGTAGACTATAGTCTGTGACTGAAGAAAGTAGGTCAGCAAGTTCAATAAATTGTTTTAAAGAAATGAATCTATCCATCTCCCATACACAAGGAAATTGACTTAGTACAAAGTGCACAAGCTTTGACGTCAAGCGGTCTGTATTCCAGACTCTGCTTTACCACTCCCAGCCTAGGGGACCTTGGGTGAGTTGTCTCACCCCTCTGATCCTTTCTGGCCTTCTTGAGTCTTCTTCCATAAAAAGTGCTAACCATACCCACTCCACCTAGCTTCTGTGGGGAATTTAATAAGATGACATCTGTGATATGCCTAGCACACACACTCTGTGCTCAGGAAACACTAGCTCCCATCTTGTACAGAGTTTTTCAGAGCTGTTGAGCTACTTGAAATCCTCTTTTCCTGCAGAATCTCTGATGTTTTCCACTCCATTCATCAATGCCAACCTCTAGCCCCTGGCCATCGTCATGTCCTCCTGCTGTTCCTCACATCTGTGGTCGAAGAGAATACAAGGGTTTTCCTTAAAAAAACATACTCAGATCCTCCCACCGCTGGTGTCCTCACACATGGGCAACTGAATAAATAATTCAAGGCCACCCTTGGCTTTTTTAACTCCTTCATTTTTATCTGTCTTGCAAACATGTGTTGACTGGATGGTTTCAGTTTTCTGAACAATGGGCTGTGGTATATAGTAGAAAGAATGCTGGACTGGGAACCAAGAGATCTGAGTCTGAAGTCTTTGCAACTTCATGTCTTCTTCCTCTTTGGCCTCAGTTTTCTGATCTGTAAACTAAAGGGGAATCTAGGCTTTCTCAGCCAAGGTTCTTTTTCCAAGTCTCAGAACGTAGAAAATGACTTGAGTGACTATTTTCTCAATTCTCCTGAGGATACATAACTAGTACCATTCTAGATGCCTAGGAGAGAGCTTAATTCCTTCTGTACAGTGGATACCTTAGAGAAGCCCAGTAGAACTTTCTGTAATATCCAGTGTGGTGGCCATAAGCCAACTGTGGCTAGGGAGCAGTTGAACTGGGACGAGTGTAACTGAGGAACTGAAATGAATTCTGTATTAATTTTAATTCATTTAGATTTGAATAGCCACATGTTACTAGGGGCTGCTGAAGTAGATGGCACAGATTTGGAGCTTTAAACTTTAATTCTCACGGACCCTGAGTAAGAAAGGTGATCTCTTCCAGTGTTAGCATCCTTTAGCATCCTGTGTTTCTATGATTTCAGTGTGTGTGTGTGTGTGTGTTTCTGTCTGTGTAGGTACAGGTGCGCATTAAAATCAAATAAATGCCAAAGGTTAGAAACACATTTTACATACCCTGAATGTATAGGATATGGCATGGTTTTGGTAAAGTGTGTTTTGACTGTGACTTTCTGAGCTTTGACCTTGGTATAGTTACTCTGTACCCATGATCCTCAGTTTCCTTATCTGTAAAATGGGAACGTCACCCACCATATACAGGATCACACCTTTGCTCTTTATTTCCTGACTTTGCTTTTACCTGTGCTCTTCTTTTCCCAATTGATTCTTCATTCGTCACTCAGGCTGATCTTTTAAAAATGTGGATTGGATCATGTCACCCATGTGATAACCCTCCAGTACCTTCCCATTGCTTTTATGTGTAATCTGCAAGGAGTCTGCAGAGCCTGCCACCCTGTGGTCCTTGCCTGCTCGCCCACTGGCTCTCTTACTGCCCTGTCTTTCATTTCTGACTCTTGCCACTCAAGTTTCCTTCAGGCCCTCCATGGACCAAGGCCGTCCTCCCGCCTCGGTCCTTTCCATACCGTTAGACTGAGCCTGGGCTGCCTCACTCCCGCCGTTGATGTCATTCTTCGTCATACCTGCACTAAGGTCCGCCAGCGTTGCGCCCATCTGAAGCCCTGCACAACCCCTCATTAGTCTCGCTTACATCACCTATCGACTTTCCTTCTAGCAGTGATTCAACCTGTACTTTATACACATTATTTTCCTGCTGGTTTAGGGACTGTTGCCTCTGCTTGGATTGCAGGGTCTGTGAGGGCAGGTCCCACATCAGATCTCCTCTCCCGTGGTTGGTTAATGTCTGGTAGCTGCACAGTGCTAGCAACCAGAATATTCAATGAGTATCCAGTGAATGAACACGGGAACCCATGATTGAGCATGAGGGAATGCACTTTGTGGAACTCTGTGTAAATAAGGCCCATTTACTGTCAGGTGGATGACGTTTTATTAATTCATCAAAGTATTTATAGGGAACCTACAGTTGTCAAGAACTCAGTGAAGTACAGGTGACTACATGCATTTCCTCTAAAGCAAGGCATCTAGAGTAGAAAGCTCAGTTACCATTAAGATCAGTGCAATCTGGATTCATACAAGGATGTTTGTAATCTCATTGTCGTCATAAAGCCAGTCCTGTGACTCTCAGCTGCTATGCGTGGATTGTGGTCATTGTAATGGAACCAGACTGGGTGCTGAGCACCTCTCTCTCCACCCTTCATCCTCTGCCTCCAGGTGCATTTGTATAATCATCATTATTGCTAGTTCAAGAACACCTCATACATACTGAAAAATACAGAGAAAGTTAAGAAAACCAGAAGGAATGGAAGTAGGGAGAGAGGAATCAGCCTGAGTTCCACCACCTAGAAATAGCTGCTGGTAATGTTTTGTCGTGTTACGGTGTTTGAACAGCATTGAGATGCTGCTATAAGGTACAGTTTTGAATATGACTCTTCCCTTAACATTATAGCACATTTTCCATACACTTTAATGATCTTTGAGTGTTTGTACCAACTGCTTACTGTTCCATTGAGCAGATTGACCTTAGATTGTTCAATCATTCTCCTATCACTAAATATTAGTGTGCGTATAAAATTATACCTGTGTATGATTTCATATTTCTGATGATAAAGCTGATGATGCAGAATACGCAATTTGAGGGTCTAGACTAGGTTAGTCATGCGTCTTAGCAACATGTTGGAGTGACTGGTATTTATCCATCTATCCATCCAGCAACTACACATGTTGGTCACCATATTAGCAGATAAGCAGAGGCAGAAAGTATTCAGATTTAGGTTTGGGGATGAGCTCCCTGGCAGCTGGGTGGAGGAGGAACGAGGACCAGCTGCAGACTGTGATGTTAGCAAGCATGTGAGCCCTGGGGCTGTGGAGCTTCTCTGTGAAGCAAAAGCCCTAAGGCTTGAGATAGGGTCCCTCCCTTGTGTCTTTCAGGTTGTTGAAGGGTGGTGATTCTTTTAGGAAGGAGATTTTGGCAGGACCATTGCATTTTGAGAAATAATGGGTTGGGCTATGACCTTTCTTGATATTTTCCCCCTCCGCTTGCTCTGTAGAAGTTGCTCAGATTTTCAGAGTTTTGGGCTTGCTCACCCTAGTACAGGAGAAGATGGCTATTATCCCTCTCTCTTCCTAGCAACTATCTCCTGAACAGGGGCCAAGTCTGGAGAACAAGTAGGATCCCAAAGGCTGTTGTGGTTAAAGGGAGATTGAATCCAGACACATAAGATACTAGCTGATGGGGAAAGCCACTGTCATATTCCACTGCTGGGGTTTGTCCCATTGAGGGATTGGCTTGCCCCTTGGAAAGCTGCTGAAGTGAATTAGATGGCATGGTAAGGAAACTGCTTTTGACTGTAAAATCCAAGAGTGACTCATCTATCCCCTGAATGTCAGAGCTAGAAGGTTCTTTAAGCACTGTCTAGTTCAGCCCAGTCATTTTCAGCTGAAGGAACTTAACCATTCCTTCTTCCTATTTAATACCTAGGATCCTGATAATTCCTGCACGTAGTGGGTACCAGACAGAGGTTGTTAAAAGAATAAAATTTGAGGTCCGATGGGTAAAAGATTTTCTCACAACCGCGTATCAAATCTGCAGTGGAACTTTTAATCATTGATGAAATGAAGAAATAGCGCAGGCAGTAAGCCTTTCACCTGTTGATTCTGGGCTGCTTTAAATTTAAGTGTGTCCACCATCAGAACAGAAGACGCTTAGACCCAAGAAAGGCCCTCCTGGGTGATGGGGAGGAATTTCACTTATGGTCATATTCTGGAAGCTCTGACACAAATAGGGAGGATTTAGTATTGTTGATTAGCCTCTAAGTTGCGTCCGACTCTTTGTGACCTTGCGGACTGTAGCTCGTCAGGCTCCTCTGTCCTCCACTATTTCCTGGAGTTGCTCAATTCATGTCCGTGGAGTCAGTGATGCTGTCTAAGTCTCTCGTTCTCTGCCGGCCCCTTCTTTTGCCTTCAGTCTTGCCCAGCATCAGGATCTTTTCCAATGAGTCTGCTCTTCACGTCAGGTGGTCAAAGTACTGGAGCTTTAGCATCAGTCCTTCTAGTGAATATTCAGGGTTGATTTCCTTTAGGATTGACTGGTTGGATCTCCTCGTAGTCCAGGGGAGAATAAGGACAATAGGGGAGCGGTTGTTGTCACCTACACCTTTGGCTCAGTTGAGTTGGGATCTCATTCAACCGTTCCTAAGTCGGTGCATTTCCTTCTTTCCTTGGCCTCCTAGAGAATTGGGATCAGCATGTGACCTTTGCCTGGAAGGGAGATTCCTGGTGCAGTATGCCTTCAATGCCTCCTCCCCGATGCCCTGCGGCCCATCAGGACACTGGAGTCCTCGGGAAGCAGAAGGTAAGCCGGGCTGGGGGCTCTTTTGCAGGTTGGGTATGCAAAGAACTCTTTCAATGTAGATAGAACTTTGTGATTTTAATAATCTTTCTCATGTACCATCCAGGGAAGGCAGTGGCACCCCACTCCAGTACTCTTGTGTGGAAAATTCTATAGACAGAGGAGCCTGGTGGGCTGCAGTCCATGGGGTCGCTAGGAGTCAGACACGACTGAGAGACTTCACTTTCACTTTTCACTTTCATGCATTGGAGAAAGAAATGGCACCCCACTCCAGTGTTCTTGCCTGGAGAATCCCAGGGATGGGAGAGCCTGATGGGCTGCCGTCTGTGGGGTCGCACAGAATCGGACACGACTGAAGAGACTTAGCAGCAGCATGTACCACCTCATTTGATCTTAAGATTGCCCTGAAAGCCCAGTATTTTTTTTTTCTTTTTAGGTCTCTTTTTTCTGACCCCCCCAAAAATGAATTTTTTCTGAGATATAATTGACTTTTAATATTGTGTAGATTTAAGGTATACAATGTGATGACTGATAGACCCTTGGGTTGGCAAGATCCCCTGGAAGGAAATGACAACCCACTCCAGTATTCTTGCTTGGAGAGTTCCATGGACAGAGGAGACTGGTGGGCTACAGTCTGTGGAGTCGAAGAGAGTCAGACATGACTAAAGTAACTTAGCATGGCAGAGCACATTTATTTTAAAGTCACCGCACCTGTCACTGCACACATTTCTTTCTTTTTTTCTTTTTTTTTTGCAGGGGGGGAAAGCAGTGAGAATGTTTAACATCTAGTTGTTACGCAGTTTTTCAATACAGTATTGTCCACTGTTGTCACCATGCTGTATATTGGAGCTCCAGAATTTGTTCATTGTATTGCTAGGAGCGTGTGCCCTTTCCCCTCCACCAAGGCCAGTATTCATGCATTTGTTGAGCACAAGTCTTTTTGAGCACCTGAACTGTCCTGGGTATGTCATCCCACTTTACATATGAAGAAGCAAAGCCCCTAAGGAATCAAATACCCAAGGCCACATACCTGATAAGACACCGTGTGTGTGTGTGTGTGTGTGTGTGTGTGTGTTTGTGTGTTTGTCTGTGGCCTAGACCTTGACAACTTGTGGGTACAAACAAGCTCACGTCAGAATCAACACGCATACTGGAGGACTTCAGGGCATCACGAGCCTTTGATTCTTCTGCAGTTATTCCTGGGAATACCCAAGGCGGTCTTCCACATGTCGCAGTTTTTCCTCTCGGACTCCTGCCATGTCATTTCCTTGTCAGAATCCGTGTATCAGCAAGGCACTGGAGGGAAGCGCCTCAGGACGGCCATGGTTGTAGACTCCACCCACAGACCTTCCATGCTAGGGGTGGGGCAGTCTCCCAGGCCTCCCTGCAGACCAACAGTCTCTGCTCCCTTACACTCACTGCCACAGCCCCTCAGTTTTCTAGAGAAATTAAGAAAGTGTTTTTCACCCAATGCTTTGTCGCCCTGTCACTTGGCCCTGAAGCAAGACAGCTTGCAACATGGCGAATCTCATGGCCAATTGCCCATTCTGGGTCCTTCTGTGGTGTCTCTTTCTTCAAGGCACAGGTCTAGTCCCTGAAGCCAGGCTGGCAGAAACCCCGCACCCCCTCTCAGCCCTCTGTCTCGCCCTCTGTTGCCCTCGGAGATGTCCACACAGAAGCCCCCCACCCAAATCCCTCTTCATGCTCTGCGGGGTGGCTCAGGCCAACCGTCTTTGGGTAGGGACCCCCAGCTACCTGAGGAAGCAGAATCTGACTCTTCACGGAGGTTCAGTGAGAACTCCCCCATTCTCCTTTATATTTTTAGAAAGAAGGTTGAAAAAGAGAAAGCCAGAGATAGAATAAAGCAACGGAGAAGGATCAGAGAGGAAACTTGAGGGAGAAAAATGGCAGCGCTATGCTCTGATATCTTCTAAAGTAGCTTGAAATAAAAAGGAGGGTCGAACTGGGGAACTCTAAACAGACCCATCAGGAATGGAAAGCCCAAGGGGTGCCTGGGAGGAGCCCTCAGCTCGGCCTCACAGAATCACGGGCTGTCAGACATGGAAGGGATGCCTGGGGTCACCCGGCCCCAGTTCCCACCCTGGGCAGGAATCCCCTTCGTGAGCACCCAGCACCAGCTCATGTATTTCCTTGGTCTCCCCATTCTAGCGCCATCTGCTAGAAAGTTCTTCCTGAAATCTGCAGTGGTGACTTTTTCACCCAAACTGAACCCACGTTGGGTTCTCCCAGAAGAAGCTCTGTGTCTCTTCCATGCAAGGAACAACCCGTCTCCTCTCTGCCCACTGCAGGGACTATGCACCAGGCAGGTACTGTGCTGGGCATGGGGACTCTGCAGAGCTGGCTATCTGATAGGAGAGTCAGATGAGTATCCGGGAGCGTTCTCCATCTGGTGTGATGAAGCTGGTGCTGATAGACCTACAGAGTGTGGGAAGACAAGTAGGAAGTGGGGAACCTCCCCCCAAACTGAGACTTATGCCCTGCCGAGGAACCGTCAGCGTATCAGTCAGCAAGGTGCATTTAAGAATGTGAGAGGAGGTGACTGTTGAGAGCACTGGTTATTTTAGTGTGATCTGGAGAATTAAAGGCCTCCTAAGTCTTCTTAGTGTGTCCTCCAAGGAAAAGATATTTTCATAATGATACTATGACACAGTTTACCTTGTTCACTCGCTTTCTCTCCTGAGTGTCCAGCGGTGCTTCCCAGCGACTGCATGGCATGTGGTGTCTTACTGCTTAGATAGCTAATGGGATGCATGCGTATGTGTCCTGTGTTTTGAAGTCTCTCAGTTTTAATCCACAATATGGTAATGACATAGATACTATGTACAAGAACAGATAATGGGGTAGGAACTTAAACGGGTATGGAGAGAAAGGTATAGGCTAGGAGGCAGTTGAGCTGCAGTGAGATGTGTAATGAGCAGATGAGGATGGGTTTGGACTATTCTGAGGGTCATAAGGAGATGCCACGTGCCTTGGCAGGGGTCTGGGAGATGGTGAGATGTGCCTGTTATAAAAGATCACCTGGTCTGCTCTGTGATGAACAGGTTGGGGGTTGAGTAGACCTGGGGTGGGGCTGGGGGCGGGTGGGAGGAGGGTACATCTAAGTGGCTGTTGTAGGAACCCAGGAGAGGTATGGTGGTGGCCTGGCTGAGGTCAATGGCAGTGAGATTGGAGAAGAGTCAGTGGAATTGAAAGAGATTTGGGAGGACGATGGGGCTTCCCAAGTGGCATAGTGGTAAAGAGTTCTACCTGTCAGTGCAGAACAAGCAAGACGTGTGAGTTTGATCCCTGGGTCAGAAAGATCCCCTGGTGTAGGAAATAGCAACGCGCTCCAGTATTCTTGCCTGGGAAACTCCATGTGCCAAGGAGCCTGGTGTGCTACAGTCCATGGTGTTACAAAGAGTCAGACACGGCTGAACATGCACACGTGCACACTGGGTGGATGGAGTAGCAAGACTACCCTGTGACTTTTCTGGCTAAAATCATCTCAGTTGGTTCTGCCACTTGAATGAATGAAATAATTCCCTGGTATCACCCTGCACCACCATCCAACCAAACTATCAGTTGGTTAGGTCTGCTCCTGGTTCATCCCCGACCCTCTTAAACAGGAGTTGTGGAGCAGAGCCCCCCTGAAGTGTTGAACCACCTGCCCTGTACCCAGAGTTGACTCAGGCCTCCAAGAAAACCCAGCAGCCCTGGGTTTCCTTTAGGATATGCAAATTTAGTACACGCAGGCCAGGAAAAGACACTGTTCTTTTTTTAGAGCATCCTATTACAGGCTCTGTGATCCATTTGGCTCAGACCCTTTTAATATTCTTGAAGAAATAAACTTTTCCATGAGCCAAGCTCTGCAATGTTTTTCTCAACTCATTTTCATCCTATTTATCTTTGCGTGTTTAAGTTTTTGGACTTCTCAAACATAAAACTCCCCAATCTGTGAGCGATGCCAGACGTATCTTTGGGGTAGGGGAAAGAGCATGGGGGTGGGGAGGATGACGGGGTTGGGGTTTTGGTCTGAGCCTGGCCATCAATGAGCTCTGTGCCCTTGAGTGAGTCACTTTGCTTCTATGAAGATAGCATCTTATCAACAGAATGTCCTTTCCAGCTAGGATATTCCACAGAGCCACAACCTCATAGTTTGAACTTCACATTAACAAGACAGAAAATTCTTCACTTAACAAATATTTATGGCATATTCACTATGTTCCACTAACTCCATCTTGTGAACTTCAGGAAAAATATAATCACAGAAATTCTTGCCTTTGGCCACAGAACGTAGTTGTACCAAAAAAAACCCTATTTTCCCTTCTCTTGAGCAAACACTGTACTTCACAGATGAATATTTTCTGAGATATTCAATACCACGATACGCTCATAGCTCAGGAATCAGATAGCTAGATCTGATTGACTCAAATCTCAGTTCAGATCACTTATGCAAGCATATAATACATTGCAACTGCTGGGTTTTCCGTGAGAGGGTAACGAATGGCACTGGCTGTTTTCATTTTTTTCTTACTTGTGTGAATCTTTTCCCCATTTTTGTGCCCAGAATATTTCAGGTGTGCTGAAGTATACATCTAGAAAAAACTTGGCACCGAGTTTTTATAAACAGTGTTTGTGTCAACAGCTGCAGTGTATATACACAAAGATGTGTAATAGACGTCTGTACAGATTGTCATAAATGTAAATTTAAATTAGTGTGGGTTTGTATAAATATATTTCACACACATCTATTGCCTGATCTCTAGTGGATAGCTTATATAAACATGTGACTTTTCATATAAAAAGGTATGTACTTGTAGTGAAGTAACAGTTCCTGTGTACTTTTGTTCCTTGCCCTTTCCTTTCTTTCCTTCCCTCCCACCCTCCCTCCCATTCCCTTCCCTCCCACCCTCCCTCCCATTCCCTTCCCTCTTTTCCCCTCCCCTATCTATCCTCCTCCTCCCCGCCTTTCCTTCCCTTTCCTTTTCTCAACCCTTCTCCCAAATTTGTCACCACCCAGCTTATCAGTCTGCTGGGTGTGTTCCTTTTTCCTCCTTAGGGACTCTGAGGTGTCCGCATGGCCCCTCATGGTCCCTTGGTACAGGCAAGAGTTGTGTGTTATCTGCACTGATACAGTATTTTCTTAACTGATTTCACTAGACTGGAAGCTCCAGGGAATATAACCTAGCCCTGGACGCAGACAGAGGTAGCCATTCTCTGGACGGATGGATGGGTGGGTGGACCGATGGATGGAGGGATGGGTGGAAGGGTGGATGAATGGATGGATAGATGGATGGATGGAGAGTATCTGTGACTCTAAACGTTGGTTTTTCTGAAAGACAACCTTCATTTGGTTGCTTGAAAGTCTTCACTAACTCCCCAGCTGTCTTAGCATGAAGTTCAGTTTCTTTAAAGTGATACACAAGACCCTTCATAATGTGGGCTCAGCTTATTTTGCCGGCCTTCCCACTTACTGCTTTCCCGCTGCACTCAAAACCACAATCATCTTATTTTACTTTCTCTCTTAACTGTTCCCTTTGCTTGGAATATCTTCTCTTCCCAGGCTTTCACTTGTTAATTCTTCCTCATGTGTCGAAGCAGAGCTAATGTATTTGTGAATATGTTCGTCTATTAACTATGTCATCCCATTTGAGTTTTATAGTACCCTTGTGGGTTAGACATCGTCAGAGTAGGTGATATGGTGAGAAGCTGTATAATTGATATTGTAACCCATGTTTTATTCCTTCAAAGTTTGGCATGCTCTCTGGACCCACAGTATCACAAGTATTCTGCTCCCCACCATGGAATTACTTAACCATCTGAGGCTGTTTCCTCTTCCGTAAAATGAGTTTCATAAGACCAACGTCATAGACTTATTGGCAGGATGAAAAGAGTTGAGGCATGTAACATGCCTGGCACAGTGCCCAGCACACAGAGGATGGTCAGTGTGTGAAGCCTCGTGTTATTAAAGGGACTCAGTGCCCCTTGAAACTTTTTTTTTTTTTTACATCTAGAAGTTTGTTCTGATAACCAGACAAGCTCACACTTTGCTAATATTTCTAGTCCTATTTACTTATTTGAGCATAATGATCAAGCTTAGTTTCTTATCCTTTGGAAAGCATTTGGTCTCTCTGTTGATTAACAAGAAACCAGGGATGAAAGTCGGAGCCAAGCGGATTTGTCATCTTTGCTCTCCTGTGGCTTCCCACCACTGAAAGTCATTTTCTCCAAGGAAGGGAGAAAGATCCCTCCATTCCTTGTCAGCTCCAGGAGAACGCATGGTGGGGGACAGCGGGGTGTTCACCTGGAACGTACCATGACCTAGCAGGCTCTCGTAGTCCGTGGATCCTTCTCTTCTTTAACTCTGTATGAACACACTAGGAGAGTCTTCCCTGAAATATCTACCAAGTGTGCGCTGTGCTCCCTGTTGCTGTGCCAGGCACTGTCTAAAGCATTGAGCATGGCAACCGAGAGAAACAGAGCTGCCAAGCAAAGGCAAAAATGACAACCATCTTACAGGATTTTGCTGAGAATCAGATGAATACATTAATGGCTAAGGAATGTGCTTTGTATGCATTGAAACACTGCCCTTGATAAGGCTTTTTGACTGATTACGTGCTACATGAGTACCAAAAGACCCACAAAGTCAAAAGGATTCAGGAGCTCTTTGGGTTGGAGAATTGACAGGAAGAATGACTCCAGCCTTATTTGTGCCTTTGACTTGAACAGCTGGTCTCTTCTATCCAGCATTTGCCTCAGGTAATAAATGAAGTTGGCCAAGGAAAGGTGGAGGGAACCTTGTAGTCGTGTCCATCTCTGCTTGTTCTGATGTGTTGTATCTAAAGAGTCTTTTCAGTTTTCCTTGTCCTTGGCCCCTCCCCTCCTCCTTGCCCATTCTCCCTCCTCTTTTTCTCTGGACATCATCTCTCTACTCCCTTGGCTGGGCAGAGGCAACGGGATTGGAGATGCTTAACAGCTTTCACTGGAATAGCTTTTCCACCCAAAATCAGTTTCTAGTTTTCATACCGTGGTGATTCCTATTAGGCTGCAACACTATCATAAAGCCTTTTCAGGCTAAGATTAATGGGTTTTCTCCCCCTTTTGCTTTTGAAATATCCAGCACCTCCACCCCTATCAACCACTGATTTAAAGGGGGAAAAAAAAATGTGGCTCACAGGACAACCTGAGATCTCCCATCCTCCCCTCACCAGCCGATATGTATCTCTTGCTAGACATCCTTACATAAATCAAAGCCAGTCATTGCACTGAGTCCTGATTACTTTTCTCAGCAGTGCAAAGGAGAGTTCTCTGAGGGTCTAGGACTAATGATCTCAGCCGAGAAAAATTCAGAAGTCACTGCTCAGGCTGAGATCAGTGGGGATGAGGCATCGTCTCCCTGGAGAAAGACTGGAAGACTCTCTCCTTCCTTCTCCCCTCTCCCAAGCAGCTCTCCCCTCCCCGAGTCCGGCTGGACAGGGCTCAGAGAAGCTCCGTGGCATGGAATGACCTCATGTGGAGGAGAGGAGGCAGGAGACAAGATGGCTCCAGGGCTGCGTTCCAGCTCCGCCATTCAGGGTTCTAGACAGTTTCCTCCATGGAAATTCAGCCCAAGAGGCGGGAGCTATCATAACTCACCTCCTCTTCACTGGAGGTTTCTGGTCCTTCTGTCCTTACAAGCAGGTTGTACCAGAGGGAGTCTAGTTTAGTTAGCGGCTCTCGAGTTCAGTCTGGAGAACGAGGAACTTCAGGATGAGACAGAGCTGGGCTCTAGTGCTGACTTTTACACACCAAGCTGTGAGACTCTGGTTAGTTCACTCCACATCTCTAAGCCTTGGTGGCCTCACCTCAGAAATGAGTCCTTGCAAGAATTAAACTGGTTCAGAGGACACAGTGGGTGTTTAGCACGCATCCCTTGTTTCTTTCCATCAAGTGAGAGACGAGGAGGGATAGTTTGGGCAGCGACTCCATCGTAAGCAACTTATTTGAAGGTAATTTTGACCAAACGTCTCGTGATCCAGTTCGTTCAGATCCACGTCACTGGGGTAGGAATGAGCAGGAGTGCTGTGAGTACAGCAGATTCACCAAGACACTGAGAATCTTCCCTCTCTTTTTACCTTCCCTCTGAGTCCTAGTCTGGCCATATCTCCTGAGGGCTGCAGGAAACTCCGAGGACTTTCCAGAGCTCATATCCTCATTTCTTGTCCACAGGTCATCCAGATGTCGAGCAGCCCTGTAAGTCCAGCGTCCGTACCTGGAGCCCCAATTCAGCCGTCAACCCACACACGGTCCCTCCAGCCTGCCCTGAGCCCCAGGGCTGCCACCTTGACCTGAGATTCCGCTACCCCGTGGTCCCCGAGTCTTTGACCGTCTGGGTGACCTTCGTCTCCACCGACTGGGACTCTAGTGGGGCTGTCAATGACATCAAACTCTTGGGTATCAGTGGGAATAACATCTCCCTGGGGCCTCAGAACATCTTCTGTGATGTCCCGCTGACCATCAAGCTCCAGGATGTGAGTGAGGAGGTGTATGGCGTCCAGATCTACACGTTGGATGAGCACCTGGAAATTGACGCGGCCATGCTGACCTCCGTGGCAGACAGCCCACTCTGCCTGGAGTGTAAGCTGCTGCAGTACAAGGTGGTTCGGGATCCTCCTCTCCAGGTGGACGTGGCCTCCACCCTGCACTTCAGTAGAAGGTTCACAGACACGTAAGTGTGCTCTCTGGACAGGGAGATGATCAGGTGGGGAGCGGGGGGTTGCAGAGGGATGTGAGGAGGGTCAGAGTGTTCTGCACTGGAAGGAGGGTGATCACAGAGACTCACCTCTGGGGATTTGTCACTGGCGTTGGGTGAGTTGATATGATGGGGAGGACAGCAGACCAAGAACCTCGAGTCCCGAATGCTGGTGGCAGGTCTAACCTGGGACTCTCAGCCTCTCACCTCTCTTATAGCTTACTTTTCCCAACAGTGAAACGAAGGAGGTTGGATGAGATTAGCAATGAGAAAGTCATTTATTGGTAATGAAAATACAAGAACTAGAGTTTGCTAATGATCTCCTTTTTAGATTACATGGAAGTGTATTCCTGCACTGTGGTTGCTTTTTGAGGAAAGGGTGAAGTTACAGCAGGTTGGCTGGGAACTGGGCATGTTCCCAGATGTTTGCTTAAAAATAATGATGGCTGCTGCTGCTGCTAAGTCACATCAGTCGTGTCTGACTCTGTGCGACCGCATAGACGGCAGCCCACCAGGCTCCCCCGTCCCTGGGATTCTCCAGGCCAGAACACTGGTGTGGGCTGCCATTTCCTTCTCCAATGCGTGAAAGTGAAAAGTGAAAGTGAAGTCGCTCAGTTGTGTCTGACTCCTAGCAACCCCATGGACTGCAGCCTACTAGCCTCCTCCATCCATGGGATTTTTCAGGCAAGAGTGCTGGAGTGGGATAGTGATGGCAGGTGAGCATAACCAGTAACCGTCTTTGTTTTCCAATGTAGAGGAGAGGTTCATACCCATTTGATTCTTCAGCGCCCTCGCAGCTCTAGGTCTCCATTCTTTTTGGGTACTCGTTGCCTGGATGTGAGATAATGTTTGTTCTTAATATTCCTTTCTCAAGCTGTCTATCACTTCTTCCTCACGACAGGCACCCCCTTACTATGAAGCCATTAGTGCTTTTCCTCTCCGCCAAGCCATGGGTTAATGTCTTTGCATCTTTGACTTATTTCATCCTCTCCACAATCGCAGCCCTAGTCTCCTTCTCATTTTACCGAAGGAAACTGTAGCTTAGAGATGTGAAGTCACTTGTCCAGGATCACATACTTAGGAAATGGTGAGATCAGGATTGGAATTCATCCTGGCTCCAAAGCCAGTGCACTTAACCACTGTTCAATTAAAGATGTGATTCCAATTTCTGCTCTAATTTAACAAATGAGAGAGCCTTAGCCTCACCTAGTGTGGATACCAAGAGTCCATGAAGTCATACCTGTTGAACCTCATCTCTTCTATGTGCAAGTGACATAGATAGGGAACATTTTGAGAACTCAAAAAAACAATAGCTCAGGAGTCAGACACCTTGTGTCTAGCCCCAGCTGGTCCACTTACTCATGCTAGATAAATCAGTCAATTTCTTTGAGTTTTGATTTACTGTCTGTCTGATGAAAATGTTGAAGTCGATGGTAACTATGGGCCTTTTGTTGCACTTTCTTTGGTTCTAAGATGATATAAGACACAATCTCTGCTCTGTCTGTTTGAAAATATGTGCTAAGCCAGTTATTAATAGAAACCAAGTTCTGGAGGAAACTTTTAATCTCTTTAAGAGACAGAACCACTTTCAGACACTTTACCAGCACTTCCTTTTACAAGGCCGGCAATTAACGTGCACATTGCAAGCAAATCTTGCCCGTTCATTGACTCAGAGATGAAGAACATCTGTTTAAGAACTCAGACGGAGCCCTTGGTTTGTGTTTGAGGATGTACTTAAAAGACCGTCTTGCCTTGAGAATCCTCCATAACCCTGTCTCTTCCATCTCCTCACTTGTCTAGAATGGTAAAATTCTATAAATATGCATCCACTTAACATTTCTATATAAAACAAGGAAGAGAAGAAATAATAGATGTCTTAAAACCTCAACTTAGACACAGCTCTGTTTTTGTTTTGTTTTGTTTTGTTTTAGCCTGGAGTTGTGAGCCTGTAAGAGCTAGCATGGGTTGATAAGTGAGGGATGGTAGATTGCACTAAAGAAGTAAAAACACATTGCGTTCTCTTCTCAGCTAAGCCACTAACTTGCTGTATGTTCTTAGACTAGTCACTTACCCTTTCTGGACCTCAGAGGCCTTACGTCCATGAGGAGGAGGTTGTGCTAGATGAGGGATTCTCAGACTGAGTGGCACAGTACGAAACTTAAGGACAGTTTAAAATCATCTCCAGCTCATTTACATCCCCAGCTCCTCCTTCCCCCTGGTCCTGCCCCAGATATTGATTTAATAGGAAAATGAGGCATAACCCTTAGGCCTTAAACATCTCACTGGTTGATTCTAACTTGCAGCCAAGTTTAAGAACCTCTGCACCAAAGCAGGCTCTTGAAGTGTGGCCCAGACCAGCAACATCAACAGGATCTGAGAATTTAGAAAGGGCAGGTTCTTAGGCCCCAGCCCAGACTGCTGACTAAGAAACTGTACATACAGGACATCTCCAGATGGTTCTGATGCTGTTTGAAGTTTACTAGTTATTATTCTCACTGATCTCTAAGCCCCAGGAAGCTCTAAGTTCTCTTTACTCATATGACTGACTACTCATTCAATTTGCAAGTATGTATTGAGAACATTCTACATGCCGTAGTCTGTGCTGGGAGTTGTAGATTTCAGAGATGACTCAGTCCTCTTTCCTTAGACACTCACACTGGATTGCTGAAGACCTTAACCACTTGGTAAACGTGCCAAGTCCCAGGCCAATTTGCTTCCCAAATCATTCTTCAGGTCCAGACTGTGTACCATTTGTCCTTTCATCCTCAACAAATGTGTCTTTGGCCCCGACTGTGTTGCAGGCACAAGGGCTAGATTGAGTCCTTCATTGACCTTTTCCTCTTTGTCTTTCTTGAGTCCCAAGGAATTTATTGGAGACCTGGGCTGGGCCAGGCTCCGTTTCCTGACTTGAAAGTTCTCTGAGACTCTGAAAAAATAAAAATATCGTTCCAAGTCAACCTACTATTTCAACTCCTTTATCTCTTGGTAATTCGAGTTCTAAACTCCAACACAAATACCTCTTTGTGTGTGTGTGTGTGTGTGTGTGTGTGTGTGTGTGTGTATGTGTGTTTCACTGCTTTCACATTTTTTCCATATCAAATAAATTGGCTCTTAGACAAGTTCTATATAAAGACTGTTTTGGAGAAAAAGAGGAGCGAGAGAAAAAATGCTTTCTTTTTCTTCCCTGACTCAACCCATTACATGATTCCCTTTGACCTTTGTCTTCATTTTTTTCTCTCAACAAAAATATTTATTCTTTCTGTTATCTATACTGGAGATAGTTTCCCAAGGTATGACATTGATGAAGGGAGAGGCTTCTGTGCTTACCCGATGGACGCTTCTCGTAGACTGATTGCTCTTGGCCAGCCCAAGGCAGAACTGCGGACTGTCTCCCTTAAGTGGAATCTCTCCATTAAATGAGGCCTGACACTGACGGAGGAAAAGGAAACCCACGCTGACTCCACTCCTAACTCACCATGTGACATGAAGGCACGCTGCTTCACCTTTGTTTTTTTTTTTCTTTTCCTACCTATAAAGTGAGGGACAACATATAAAACTTTTCTCTGTGGATAGGAGTTGTTCTTAGGTGATTCATTCTCTTTGGTTGGTTGTTTTTTAATAGTAAAAGGGACTCGGCAGAGACTATTTATCTCTGACTCAGTACCCAGCATGGACCTCACTGGTTCTGCATGTCCTAGTGAAAGGTGTAGTTTGTGGATAATGATAACAATAATAATCTAATAACCACTTACTGAATGTTGACTCTGCTTTAAGTGCCTTTATGAAGCAGGTAGAGCTCAGAAAAAAAGGCCAAAGCTCAGAAGAGTGAATTATCCGACCTAATACAGCTGGTAATGGCAGTAGTTGTTTTTGCTCAGTTGTGTCCAACTCTTTTGCTATATATAGCCCAGCAGGCTCCTCTGGCCATGGGATTTCTCAGGCAGGAATACTGGAGTGGGTTGCTATTTCCTCGTCCAGGGGATCCTCCCAACCAGGGATCAGAACCCATGTCTCTTGCATTAGCAGATTTGTTACCAATGAACCACCAGGGAAGCCTGGTAATGTCAGTGTCAGGTTTAAAACCCAGGTCTAATTCCAAATCTCACCTTCTCAGCCACAGTACTCCACCTGCTGTAATAACGCAGAGGCAGAATTTTAGAGCTCAGACCTGCATCTAAGCTGGCTGAAGTTCAAAATACAGAAAGCAGAAGACAGGATTACAGTTCACAGGCTACCAGCCCCCAGACCATCCCTGAGACCTGCTCTTGGAGTCCAGCAACATGGAATACATGGCCAGGTCTTTTTGTGTCTGGCTGGGAAGGAGTGAGGATACTTCGGTTTCTGACTTGACTGCCAAGTGCTTCTGCGCTGGGCACCATGTTCCTTGGGTCTGTATTGAATCTCCAGTTGTCTCTAATAAATAAAGACTCTGGATAAAAGTAAACCTTTTTGGCTGAGAGAAAGTGAGATATAAAGCAAACCAGGAACAGCAGATAGCAGCTCTTTCATTATTCATCAATTTATCTGTTCACCCATCCATTGTCAATTCAGTGGTTTCTAACCCAAACTTGGAAGAACTGAGCTGTAACTGAGGAATATTAAACTCCTGGAGGACTGGATTTTTGCCTCTTTATCCGCTGGTGCGGTCCAAGTGCCTAGAACAATTCCAGGCACACAGTTGGCATTCAGTAAATATTTTTGAATGATTCTTGAATAAAGAATGGGAAAGGGTTTAGCAGTTGAAGAGAAATGGAGAAGTGGCGATTTAGTAAGTAGCTACTATATGTCAAATACATATACTAAGGTCTTTGCTTAGGTGATCTTATTTGACTTAATCTGCACAACAGCTCCACAAAGTAGGTGGTCCTAGACCCCAAATTACAGATCAGAACCTAAAACTCAAAGTCTACACAGCTATCAAACAGTGTAACTATTGCTGGGGTTTGCACGGAGTTCCATCAACTTCAATGCTAGTGCTATTAATTATTCATTCTCTGGTTGAACAAATTTTTCTGTGTCCCTTATTCTGGTTGTGCCTCTCTGTTCTTAGAATCACTGATTTAGAGCTAGAAATATTCTCAGAAGTTGTTTCTCCCCACCAGCTTATTTGTCCGTCCAGATTAATTAACCTATCAATTCTTCCATATTCAGGCCTATTAAGGTGCCAACACAACCTCTATTTCACCTCACATCCTTGGTATTCTCAATATAAGTCTTGGAGTAAATGATTAATGATAAGGGAAGTATGAACTTTCCCGGTAACTCAGCTGGCAAAGAATCCACCTGCAATGCAGGAGACCCTGGTTTGATTTTGGGTAGGGAAGATCCCCTGGAAAAGGAACAGGCTACCCACTCCGGTATTCATGGGCTTCCCTGGTGGCTTAGACAGTCAAGTATCTGCCTGCAATGCAGGAGACCTGGTTTCAATCCCTGGGTTGGGAAGATCCCCTGGAGGAGGGCATGGCAACCCACTCCAGTATTCTTGCCTGGAGAATCCCCATGGAGAGAGGAGCCTGGAGGGCTACAGTCCATAGGGTCGCAAAGAGCTGGACACAACAGAACGACTAAGGACAGCATAGCACAGCAAGAGAAGGATATATTCCGTATGATCTCGGTGGAAACTGTTGTGAATATGAGTCCACATTTTACAAGTCCAACCCTAAGTCTCTTTCTCTGGATTCCACATACTCAGAACCCCCATCAACAAGCTCAGAAACTTTATAGTTCACTCATTAGTTCATTTTCTGGGAGTGTATTTGTTGATTCCCATCCTGGACCCAAGCACTTTCGAGGCACGAGCAATGCAGTAGTGAACAGAGCAGAGAGGACCCTTGCTTTTACTTGATCCCTGTGGTGTAGTTGGAAGAGATAAACCAGAGATCACTACACAGTACCCCAGTTGGTTAGAATATAGTGATTTTTAGATAGGTTGTCAGGCAAGTCCTCTGTGATAAGGTGACATTTGAACAGAGACCAGAAGGGTCTCCTCGTGACTTATAATAAAGGCTGGGTAACCTGTCATCGTTGAGATCCTACCCTGTTTGGAACAGAAGTGTCTTGTAACATGATCCTTGGTCTTTGATCACTGTCTGACCTATCTTATCTTTAGCTGTGTATGTTTATTCCTCTTACCTGGTTCAGATTCTTAAGTACAAAATTTAGTACGCTTATTTGTAACAGAGTCAGGGTTCCAGGAATGCCTGTCGGGTAAATGAGTGAAGAATGAGTCAGCAGTAGCACAAAGTGAGACCTCTCAGAGGCGAGTTTCTTGCCTCCAGATCTTAGCCATAAGATTGACGTGTGATTCCATATTAAACATCAAGGATTGGGAAATGTTAGACCAAATCAGGGTCACCTGAAACAGGTGGCTCTTCCATGCTGTTTCTGTGACTCTGAGCTGAGTCACCGTTTCATTGTTTTTCTTAGGGCCATTTCTTTTCCTGGTTCTTTCTGTATATCACTCAGTCATATGTGTTTTGTTCTTATATATGTTCCTTTTTTTTTTCTTTCATTCATCAACCAAATAGTGAAAATCTGTGATTCAATTGTGTTTGGTAATAACTCCTATACTCACAGATATTTACTAGGTGTCTTGCTCTGTGCTATGCTCTACACTTGAGCTAGAGAGCCCTGATGCCTGGCCTTATAAGTACACAGTTTAAAGGGGGAAACAGGAAAAAACTCAGGCGATTATGCTGAAGCATGAAAAGTGTGTGGAGTGAGGAGCATAAGAAGGCTGTATAAAACACAAGGAGGGTCTCTAACCCAGCTTGAGATGATTTAGGAAGGTTTCTTAGAAGAAGTTACATCTGTCTAAGTTGAGACCTGAGAGAGGTAAGAATTGATTATTGAAGAAATTTGCCATAGGATGGCTGGTTGGAAAACGGATGCTCGTCAAAAACTGATAAATACCTGAGCGAGTGAGTGAATGGACAGATCTGATGTGCTTTCTGGCAGAGGAGCACGTCCAGTCTCAGATCACATGTAGAGTTTGGAGGAGGGTGTGTAGTCATCTGGACTGTCTATCCACTTTGATCCTTAAATCTACTTGACTCCTTTTAACTGCTAAATAATAGTCCACAGTAGGAATGTGCTGCAGGTTATTTAACTGTACTCATGGTCACGACTACTCGACAAATGGAAGTGTTTTGTCTTTGCCCATTGGATGGTAAAACGCGACTTTTCATTGGTGTTCCTGTGACTGAGCATCTTGAGTGAGCATCTTTTCAGATATTGACTGGCTTTGCATCTCCTCTTCTGTGACTTGTCTATTAACATGTTTAAGTGCTGTCTGATTGTTAATCTTATCATATGTCAGTTTTCCTAGCTGCTAAATTGGGATTTTAATGTCAGCCCTCCTGCATATCCGTCAGTGTTCTCGGAATCTAGGGTAAAATGGGCAGTCAAGGATGAACTAGCATTTATGAAGGAGTTACCCTTAGAAATCATATATTCATTGCTATCTTTCTCAAATGCCCCTTGGATGGGAACCATCCCACCTTTGAGGATACAGTGTTTAATGAAAACCAACCCCGGTTCTGACCTCAGCGGAGTCTAGTCTCTCTGTTAAGCACCATTACATATGCAGGTAGCGTCTAGTAGTACCAGCTTCACTACTCCTAATAGTCACCACGTAGAATATACTTCATATATGCTCAGTCATGTCCAGCTCTTTGCGACCCATGGATTGTAGCCACCAAACTCCTCTGTCCGTGGGATTTTCCAGGCAAGAATACTGGAGTGGGTTGTCATTTCCTTCTCCAGGGGATCTTTCTGACCTAGGAATCGAACCTGGGTCTCCCACATTGCAG
The DNA here is from genome assembly GCF_016772045.2 of Ovis aries. Lineage (NCBI taxonomy): Eukaryota > Metazoa > Chordata > Mammalia > Artiodactyla > Bovidae > Ovis > Ovis aries. Next base: position 7,500,328 of record NC_056055.1, on the reverse strand, counting down.
GCAGGCTCTTTACCTTCCGAGCCACCAAGGAAACCCCCAGGAAGTACTCCATATATGCTTAGTAATTTTTATAAGCCCACCAATGAGATATAGCTATCCGTATGCTTTATTTTTAGATGCGTAGGTCAGACTCAAAATGATAAAGTCATTCAGTTATTCATTTAAGGTCTTACCGTTAACAGATGCTAGAGTCAAGTTCTACATCTCCTTGCCTGACCCTAACAGACAAGCCTGGCAAACTGTAGAACGTAATCATTGTTATGACAGAAAAAGGATAAGGTGGTATCTTGATGAATGGAGAAAGTAGATGTTAAAACTAGTTTTTCTTGTTTCCAAGAAGCGAGAGAATAAACACACACAAGATAACTTCTTTTCTATCTAATTTTTGAACTTTTAAGCAGATGAGGAAAAGGAGGCTTGACAAAGTGTGGTCATGGTCAGACCAGCAAGGCTTCCAAGAAGCTGTTGCTGAAATGCATGCCTTGCCTGCCTTCTGATGTTCTGTCCACCGGGACAGAGGAGACCATCAGGATTGGTAGCTATTTCTACAAGCCCAGAACAAATACCTCTGCTCCTAGCTCAGGCTAGCAGTGTACATAGTCAGCACAATCTTCCTCTATTTCTGGAAGCTGGGCATTATCCACCTACAGCTCCCTCTCATCCGTCTTAGGCCAAGTATCTCTCACAACAAAATACGGGCTCTGGGAACATTGGGGAAAGCAAGAGGGTTTAGCAAAATCAACAGATCTCCAGGATCAGCAGCAGCCATAGAAGTGCTCTCTGTCTGTAAGTTCCCTCATGATTTTGAAAGTGTGAAGAGCCCCCATTTGGTGCTGATACCATTGAGATCACTCATCTATGGATCAGTCTGATGCATTCCTTGACTTTTAAACCAGGTCGTCATTCTAGTATCTCTTTGACAGATAGTAAGACTCAACCAAAGTTAAGTGTTGAACTCAAGCCTCCGTTGATAAGCATATTCATTCATTTAGTCAGCCTTTTAATACGAAGTAACTTCTGCATGTTAATCTCCACGCTGGCACTATAATTCTGAATCTTATAATTGGATAGGAAGGCTGGTCTGAATAATAGCCCAAATAAAAATATAATTACAGACTGAAGATTATTATTATGAGAGGTTATAATAGAGCATAATTCCCTATTAAACTAAGAGGGGATATACAGAAGACAAGACTGGAGATGCAAGCAAGGGCAGGATGGTGAAGGGAGGTTATGTTATGGAGACTGGATTTGTTTATTGGGAAGTGGAGGGCTAAACCCATCAGATCTGTATTTTTATAAAATTGCTCTTGGTACTCTGTGAAGAAAGGGTTGAGGAAGAGTGAGAAAATCCATTTAGGGACTATTGCTAAAGTGCAAGCCAGAGATGATTATTCGCAGGAGAAGCGGATGAATTGGAGGAATGCTTACAATGTAGAACCAACAGGACTTGCGATGTATTGGCCTCAAGGGTTCTGAGAAGGAGCTGTCCAATGACTCCCAGGTTTCTGGTTTGAGTATCTGGAATGAGGGAAATGTTATTTCCTGACGTGGAGGAATAGATTTTAATTTAGTGTTTTATTACAGGGTGGGGTGGATCAAGCGTTCCCTTGGAAAACAATGAGTTGGTGAAGCTGGGTTGCATGGGGTGTCCTGATGCCACGTGCTTCTCTGTGTACTTGCCACTCTCCCTGTGGGTCAGCAGGATGGGCTGGACTTAGCAGTACAGCACCCATTCCTGATTTTTTAAGAAAACAAATGACTAGGAAAGAGAAGGAGAATAACAGCCGTCAGAGTAATTACAGATGTGGGAAGAATGGAGGAATTTATCTCACACTGGGCATTGGCAAGAGGAGTGGACAAAATCCATTCAGTCTGTGCTCAGAGCCGATGAGAGTCCTCAGGACAGAACTTAATGGGTTTATGTTGTGTCTGTTAGAGCAGGAACCTCAGACATGACTTAGGAGAGGCTGAATTCAGAATCAGGAGATCTGATTCCCAGGCCAGCACACAAGGGCCTTGCTGCGTGACCCTGGCCAGATTCTTTCAATGCTTTTGAGCCTTAGCCCTGATCCCTGGGAAAAAAAACAAAAGGGGGTGCTGATTCCTATCCATACAGTCTCACAAGGGGTATCCTGAAAAACTAATGAGCTAATGGACTTGCAAGAACATGATGCAATCTGGGGGACTATAAAGACTGAAATGTTCATGATTCTTCCTATTGTTTGGTTTTCATTAGGGCTGTTCTTGGCCTGGCCGGAGAGTATTTGTGAAAGATAAACACACAGACACGCACAGACACACAAATGAAACCATTTCCCGGTCACCTCTACCCAGAGTTCAGTGCTGGATTTGGAGGCAGAAAAGATAGTTGCGCTTTAATCTCTGTAGCTGAGCTAAAGAACAAGAGAGAAAACCCATGAAGGGCTGGCCCTGGAATCAGGAGGCCTGACTTGGCAGGGCTGATCTCCTGAGATTGTGATATATTCCTGGCCCATGGCTCCCCAGTTGGGGGCTGGAGTCCCCCACCTCCACCCCTTCTATGAAATGAAGGCCTAGGTGGATGACTCTCAAAGTCATTTCCAGCTCTGACATTCTGTTCAGACCCTCCTGGAGCTCTTACCTGCTCCGAATGTCTAATTCAGGAAGAGAGAAGAAAGCAGGCTGCATGTCCCATGGGAGTTCAGAGACTGGCCATCTGTAAAGAAACCCTTCTGGGGCCCTCGGAACTCCTCCCTGACCTACTCTCTCTCTTTCTCTCTTAAAGTTCTCCAAGCTCTCCATTTGGGACAGTTTCAGAATGCATTGGTGCTTTTTTTTTTTTTCTCCTGTTCCATGACATTTTGGCTTGACAATGAGATACCAGAGATGGGAACTAGGTTGCATTTGAGGCATTATCTTCAGCTTCTCGTACAAGGACAGGCATGAAGCAGATGGCCAATAAACGTAGGTCAGTAAAGGTGTGAATGAATGGGTGAGTAAATGCTTTGGCAGATCAGTAAGTGGTCAGAAATCTGTGATGATACAGATGATACCTGGTATATTGGATGTCTTCCCCTAAACATCTCAACTGGAGCAAAAGGAGTAAAGAAAACCTTACAGCTTGGCCTCTTTCTCCTCTTTGGGCCTCACTGTCCTTATTCCTCAAGTCAACGGATGAAGCCAAGTGATGGAAGTCAGCCTGCCATTCGCTCCGCGGGCACGGATTTAGCGCTGTCCTCGCCCCATGCCGGGCAGTGGAGATCAAAGGAGGAACCATCCCAGTCCTCTGGGAGCTTCATCTCACTAATATGAGAAAGGGGCACCTAAGCGGTAACAAAGTGAGAAAAGTGTTACATTAAGAGAAGCAACAGGGCTAGGAGACCCTCACTTGGCTTAAAAGTCAGCAAGACCCTCTGAGAAAAGGTGGCGTCTTGCCTGGAAGATTCCATGGACAGAGGAGCCTGGTGGGCCACGGTGCATGGGGTCACACAGAGTCGGACACGCTAAACAACTGATCACACAGGCACGTTAAGGCCAGGCCACATAGATGGGGGAGTGGGGGTGGGGGGCTGCGCTGTTTGTGCCTGCTGACGGTGGGGCAGATTTGGAGGAGGGGGAGAGTTTGAGCAAAGAAGCCAGAGAGATTGAGAGGAGGAGGTCTGTAATGATGGTTCTGGAGTGCCAGGCTAAAGCGCCTGGACTTCATCCTGAGCGTGGTGAGGAGCCACTGAAAGTCTTCAGGTAAGAGAGGATCCTGATGAGATTTGGTTTTAAGACCACTCTCTGGCTGTGTGCGGCTGCTGCTGCTGCTGCTAAGTCACTTCAGTCGTGTCCAACTCTGTGCGACCCCCTAGATGGCAGCCCACCAGGCTCCCCCGTCCCTCAGTTCAGTTCAGTCGCTCAGTCGTGTCTGACTCTTTGCGACCCCATGAATTGCAGCACGCCAGGCCTCCCTGTCCATCATCAACTCCCAGAGTTCACTCAGACTCACGTCCATTGAGTTGGTGATGCCATCCAGCCATCTCATCCTCTGTCGTCCCCTTCTCCTCCTGCCCCCAGGCCCTCCCAGCATCAGAGTCTTTTCCAATGAGTCAACTCTTCGCATGAGGTGGCCAAAGTACTGGAGTTTCAGCTGTAGCATCATTCCTTCCAAAGAAATCCCAGGGCTGATCTCCTTCAGAATGGACTGGTTGGATCTCCTTGCAGTCCAAGGGACTCTCAAGAGTCTTCTCCAACACCACAGTTCAAAGCATCAAAGCATCAATTCTTCAGTAGTCAGCCTTCTTCACAGTCTAACTCTCACATCCATACATGACCACAGGAAAAACCATAGCCTTGACTAGATGGACCTTAGTCGGCAAAGTAATGTCTCTGCTTTTAAATATGCTATCTAGGTTGGTCATAACTTTTCTTCCAAGGAGTAAGTGTCTTTTAATTTCATGGCTGCAGTCACCATCTGCAGTGATTTTGGAGCCCCCCAAAATAAAGTCTGACAGTGTTTCCACTGTTTCCTCATCTATTTCCCATGAAGTGATGGGACCGGATGCCATGATCTTCGTTTTCTGAATGTTGAGCTTCAAGCCAACTTTTCACTCTCCTCTTTCACTTTCATCAAGAGGCTTTTTAGTGCCTCTTCACTTTCTGCCATAAGGGTGGTGTCATCTGCATATCTGAAGTTATTGACATTTCTCCCGGCAATCTTGATTCCAGCTTGTGTTTCTTCCAGTCCAGTGTTTCTCATGATGTATTCTGCATAGAAGTAAAATAAGCAGGGTGACAATATACAGCCTTGACGTACTCCTTTTCCTATTTGGAACCAGTCCATGTCCAGTTTTAACTGTTGCTTCCTGACATGCATACAGATTTCTCAAGAGGCGGGTCAGGTGGTCTGGTATTCCCATCTCTCTCAGAATTTTCCACAGTTTATTGTGATCCACACAGTCAAAGGCTTTGGCATAGTCAATAAAGCAGAAATAGATGTTTTTCTGGAACTCTCTTGCTTTTTCCATGATCCAGCGGATGTTGGCAATTTGATCTCTGGTTCCTCTGCCTTTCCTAAAACCAGCTTGAACATCAGGAAGTTCACGGTTCACATATTGTTAAAGCCTGGCTTGGAGAATTTTGAGCATTACTTTACTAGTGTGTGAGATGAGTGCAATTGTGAAATAGTTTGAGCATTCTTTGGCATTGCCTTTCTTTGGGATTGGAATGAAAACTGACCTTTTCCAGTCCTGTGGCCACTGCTGAGTTTTCCCAATTTGCTGGCATATTGAGTGCAGCACTTTCACAGCATCATCTTTCAGGATTTGGAATAGGTCCACTGGAATTCCATCACCTCCACTAGCTTTGTTCATAGTGATGCTTTCTAAGGCCCACTTGACTTCACATTCCAGGATGTCTGGCTCTAGGTAAGTGATCACACCATCGTGATTATCCGGGTCGTGAAGATCTTTTTTGTACAGTTCTTCTGTGTATTCTTGCCACCTCTTCTTAATATCTTCTGCTTCTGTTAGGTCCATACCATTTCTGTCCTTTATTGAGCCCATCTTTGCATGAAATGTTCCCTTGGTATCTCTAATTTTCTTGAAGAGATCTCTAGTCTTTCCCATTCTGTTGTTTTCCTCTATTTCTTTGCATTGATCGCTGAAGAAGGCTTTCTTATCTCTTCTTGCTATTCTTTGGAACTCTGCATTCAGATGCTTATATCTTCCCTTTTCTCCTTTGCTTTTCACTTCTCTTCTTTTCACAGCTATTTGTAAGGCCTCCCCAGACAGCCTGACCGTAAATGGTGAGGGAGGTTAGGCAGTGTTGCCGACAGTGAGGCGGAAGATGGCCCTGATCTAGGGCCATCAGGGCGGGAGCAGAGGGACCTGGGCGGGTGGGGGGGTTGGCAGTGCTGATGGATGGAGGGACCCCACGGTGGTCAGAGGGAGGAGACAAAGGACTGGGTCCTAGAAGTGCCTGTGGTACTGGGGTCACTGAGTCACGTGATGGGAAGACAGAGGGATGTTTGGTTCGGGAGGAGAGGGGGAGGAGGAGAAATGGAAGTGTCTTCCCATTACCAGTCTATGAATCAGTGGCAGGCAGGCAGTTTCAGTTGGCTTTGAACCATGACATTTCTATATATAGATTCAGGCGCAGTGGAGGTGAGCTGGTGCATGTGCGTGCCTGTGTGTATGCACGTATGCATGTGTGTGTGTGTGTGTGTGTGTGTGTGCGTGTGTTTCAAGGGTGGGCAGACAGGACCTGTGAGACTACCTGTTTTCATCATCCAAAGTGTTTGAGAATCCACTTGATTCTCAAAGTGTCGTCCAATGTTCTCAAAGGTCCCCTGGGGGGGTCGTGGGGTTAATCTTCTGTCGCACTAATACCTATAATGTTACAAGGCATGGGCTTTGTTTTCTACCCAGGATTAATCATTCACTCATGGGCTTTAATAGGAGCCAAACACCACCTCACTGTGCCTCATGCAGAGCAACGCCAGTTCCCCCTTCCATCTTAGCCCCAGCGTTCACATTCCTGTTGTCAGAATGGGAAGCAGAGTTTTTTTGCCCCACCTTCAGTATCCTATAAACCAAATGATTTGAAATCTCCCATCCAAGGATGTTAGTCAGAAAACACCAGGAAAGCTGGACTCTGCCATTAATTTTCTGTATGACTTGGGGCAATGAGTTTCCTCCTCGCTGGCCTCAAGTATCCAGCCCACAGTGAGACAGTGAGCATGGGATAGCTGAAGTCTGATTTCTACATGTCTGTGTGTCCTTGTGCAAAGCTACTTGTATCCAAGCTCTGTCCCCAAGTTTTCAGCAGAGAGAATTCTGGGGTACTCACACCTCCTGTCTAGGAATTAGACTCAAAAACTCCTGGACTCTAGAGGAGCGCTGAAGCACTGACCCTCTACAAATGAGAGCCCTGGGCCCAGAGATGGGAGGCCACGTCCTCAGAGGCACACAGCCCTTCGACAGCAGAGTGGGGACTTGAACCTAGGGCTTCCTGATTCCCAGTGCATGTGCTCCTTTCCCCACAACGCAGAGGGCTGGGGTTTGGCCAGACATGGGGATTCAATAGCTTTGAGCTCAACTCTCTCTGATCACGAAGGCGCCTCCGTCGACTCCTCTGCTCGGAGTGAAATCATAGCAGGCGGACGCTGGTGACGTCATGGCAGCTGGTGCTGGTGAGGAGGGGGTGCTATAGGAAATGAGAGAACGCATTTGGCCCAGCTCCGGGTCCACGTGACCCTCCGAGAGCCCTCATTTCAAAACAAACTCAATCTTTTAAGTTCAAGTTCCCCCTCTCGTCAGAAACGTGACTTCCTGCTCCTAAGAAGCCCAGCTTACAAAAGGGGCTCGACAGACTCCGTGGACATCAAATAGCTCTTACAAAATAGCGTTTTGATGAGTTAAGTGTAAATGAATCAGAAACATAAGGATTACATTTTCCCCAAGCGCACATGGGTTTCAAAATTCGAGGGGAAATGTCGTTTGCTAGCTGCACGCCGAGACTTTCACCGAATCCAAAGCATTCTTGAGGAGGGTGAGGGCTGCGGGGGGTGGTGATGGTGGTGTGCAAGGGGGTGGGAGAGAGAAGAAAGAGACGCCCAGCCCCCCAAATGGTTTTAGATGTGGTGCCAAATTCGAAAATGCTGTGGGGCTCACCCTCTGCCAGTAATAAAATCGCTGGCCACCCAGTGAGGCCTAGGGGAGGAGAAAGGAGGCTGCCTTCCGCGCTGGCCCCGAGTCCTCCACAACTGTGTTCCCTTAGCGCCGCTCCATCACCAGCTGTCACCGGTCCCCCTGCTCGGCTCCTGGCCCCAGCGTGGCCTCGCGTTCACACTGCGCCCAGAGCCCTGTTTACCTCCCACCGTATCTGGTGTTTCGGCTCCCGGGGGTCTTGGCGACCGGTCAGCTTGTCACAAGCCCCTGCTCTGTAATCAAGAGCCCTGTCCATCACCAGCACGGGTGTGTGGGAAAGCTGTCACACAGTGCCTTTGGTTGCGTTCAGGAAAAACAAGAGTCCCTTGTAGTCCTTTTCGTCCCTCCTTGCTTTAATGCTGTCCAGGTGTGGCGTTTCCCCCAGACTGGGAAATGTCTTCCCTTCAAATCTCCACCGGACGCAAACAGCCAGCTAGCTCTCAGGCCTGCTGTTACCTTATCCCCGGATTTGAAACTCGGAATCTTTTTCTAATTTCCACGTTGCCCCTCCATTCTTTGTCTTGTATTTTATTGCACTGCACCAAGAAAGTAGAAAATCATTTCAATTGGTGGTAAAAGATGATTAAAACAAAATAACAAAGGCCTTGGCTGCAAACTGTTAGTTTTATTAAATTTGCTACTGTGTTGTAAATTGGTACCAGGGCAAACCTTTGGACAGTTATTTCAAAAGCTGCTGGAATTCATCAGTTGAGTGTATACATCTGTTCCTTTCTGAGGCTTATGCAGAGTCAAGGCAGCGTCGTCAGCATGGAAAGAATGAGTTTGTGTTACCTGTGTAAGAGGGGTGGACCCGAGTCCCATTGGGAGGGATACACATGCCCAGTGGATTCTCAGATCCATTCTCATTCTTTCTCCTTCTTTATTCATTTAATCCAGACCACGAGTTGGAACTCACAGCAGTCACCAAGAGTGGATGGACATTGTAAGACAAAAGTTCATTTTCCCAGACAAAGATTCTTTTCTTGGCTTCAGAATCTCAGTATTCTGAGATGCACAGCCTTAATAAAAGCACACTTGAATGGAAAGAGCCACAGTCTACCAGGTGCTGGTCTGGTAGGAGAGTAGGTGGCGGTGGAGTTAACCCAGCCTGGGTAAAGATCTGGGTGCTGGTTTGATATCTCAACTCCTGTTAAATCATCTACATTCTGACTTATACAGCTGGAGACGGGGGACTTAGGAAATCATTGCATTCAGTCCCCTGCTTTTACACTTGTGAGTTCTCATCGTTCAGTGACTCAGGCCGCAATATCTTCCTCAGAACCTTCCGCCACTTGCCGCACACTCTCGACTGACCATTGCTGTTGAACTTTAGCACTTCCTTTGACTTAGCTGGAAGGCCAGTCTTAATGTGCTATTCTTTCTCTTAAACCCTTTGCCTGTGTCCTGTTCTGTGCAGTTCCTACTGAATACCATGCTCATCATTTATGTCTTGACATTTTCCCTATGTGCACTATCTCAAACTGTTAATTCCTTCAACAGATATTGTTGGAAACCTCGCCTGTGCCAAGCACTCTGCTAGGTACTGAGATGTAGCAATGAAAGGCTAATGTTTCTTTTTGTCCTAAGAACACTTTAATATACACCAGGGAAGACATCTGATTGCAACAAAGGGTGCTGAATTTTATAATCAATTACAGGGGGAGAACGCAATGGCACCCCACTCCAGTACTCTTACCAGGAAACTTCCATGGATCGAGGAGCCTGGTAGGCTGCAGTCCATGGGATCGCAAAGAGTCAGACACAACTAAGCGACTTCCCTTTCACTTTTCACTTTCATGCATTGGAGAGAAATGGCAACCCACTCCAGTGTTCTTGCCTGGAGAATCCCAGGGACGGGGAACCCTGGTGGGCTGCCATCTATGGGGTCGCACAGAGTCGGACACAACTGAAGTGACTTAGCAGCAGCAGCAGCATGGACCCTTAGAGAAGGTATCAACCTAACAGTGTTAGGAGTCTTCCCTTTCTCATCCTTCTAACCGCTCTTGGACCCTCTTTTCTGTTGGTGCTCTATAATTCTTCCTTGAATTGCAGTCAAACTGTATTTGGCTTATCTTCTTTTTTGCCCACTGAACTATTTGAGAACAATGATGTTGCCTTCTTCATCTTTGGAATGACTCCTACCAGAAGCTTCTTACATCCTTTTTATTTGACTTTCACAAGGAAAGCAAGGTTGGGAGAGGAGAATTAATTCATCTAAAATCACAACCAAAGTTAATGGAAGAACCGTAGTCATTTTTCCTGACATGTGGTCCAGGTGACATCCACAGTGATGTCAAAATGCCTTTCGAGTTGTCCCTTCCCAAAGGCAGAAGATATTCTCTGCTTCAGATAATTAACAACTGCCCTCTTCCAATAAAACCTAAGCCCAAAGGACCTCTCAACCTAGAACAAAAATCAAGTGCTCTCATAAAAATTCAGGGTGATACCCAAACAAAATTGGAATTCGGAGTTTATTATTACTGCATACAGGAGGAAAAAACAACTGAGCGTATGAATGTTAAGAAATCCTTTGGAGAAAACCACTCAGCTTCAGGGATTCAGTGAGGAAGGCTATTTTGCTGTAAGTTTTACTTCTCTTTAATCACTTTAGGATATGACAACATCTAGCTCAGTACCCACACTTGATGGGTAGTTTATTCCCACATCATTCATCCCATGGGGAATATTTGGTCTTTCTGCCTTTCCCTCAAACCAGGTATCTCTACTGCTACCAAAGCAGTCTTCTTCAGAACAAAGGTGGTTGCGTCCTTTGCCTCAAAAGCCATTTCTCTCTTCTTCCCCTGGCATGGTTTCTCCTTACGCCTCCTGTCAAGCCAGTATAGCTTCTCTGAGAAGTCTTCTAGACTCTGCCTCTGTGTCTGATACTGCCTGTGCTTGCTATAGACCTGTTATACTCTTTAAGCCATGTGAAATCCATTCATTTTATTGTCTTTTCTTCCCCGCAAGCCTCTGAGTATCCTAAAGGCAGGACTATATTTTATTGATCTTTGAATCCAGAAAACCTAGGAGAAGTTGGGACAACTCAGTGAATGCTATTTGGATGAATGAATGGATCAGCCAGGGAAATGATATACACATATTTTTTCAGGATTTGAAAAAGTGGTCAAAGTCTCATGAAAGTAATGAGATAGCATAAAGCTAACTAGCTGGACTTACTTCTCCTGTTCCCTTTTTTCCATGAACACTGAAGATGAAATGGACTTCCCTGGTGGCTCAGCTGGTAAAGAATCTGCCTGCAATGCAGGAGACCCTGGTTCCATTCTTGGGTAGGGAAGATCTGCTGGAGAAGGGACAGGCTACCTGCTGCAGTATTCTTGGGCTTCCTTTGTGGTTCAGCTGGTAAAGAATCCTCCTGCAATGTGGGAGACCTGGGTTCAGTCCCTGGGTTGGGAAGATCCCCTGGAGAAGGGAAAGGCTACCCACTCCAGTATCCTGGCCTAAAGCATTCCATGGACAGTATAGTCCATGGGGGTGCAAAGAGTTGAACACGACTAACTCTTGCTTCACTTCAAAGATGAAATAGTATTGACGTATTTGTGCACTTACATTCACAGAAAATTGTGTGTGAGTGTGATAATACATAAAAAGATACGTGAAGGGTGCTGACCAGAAGGCTTTTCTTTAAAAACATTGTTTATTTGCTCACTAATGTTTTTTTCCTGGGGTGGGCACTGCCCTGGGTCCTCGTCGCTGCGGGCAGACTTTCTCTAGTCGCGGCAAGCGGAGGCCCCCCTCTGGTTGCAGTGCTCGGGTTTCCCACTGTGGTGGCCTCCCTGGTTGCAGAGCTTGGGCGCCTGGGTGTGCCTGGATTCAATAGGTGTGGCGCACAGGCTTAGTCGCCCTGTAGCAGGTGGGGTCTTTCCGGACCAAGAATGGAACCCATGTCCCCTGCATTGGCAGGCGGATTCTTAGCTCCTAGACCACCAGAGAAGTCTGGAGTATTCTTGATAGCTGCTTCAGTGTGATGGAACTTGATATAATTTTACTTTATTTTAATTATTTTATATAGTGCTTTAATTTGTTAAAGCAAGCATGGGTGATCTTTAAGGTTAGAAAAAAAATAAAGCAGTTGTGATAATGTTACTATCCCTTCTTAATTAAAACAAAAGTCAGCTCTCATTCTAGCAATATGCTAGTGCTTAAGCTATTTGTTCTATAACTCTACGTAAGCAATAAAATCTACGTCAGTTTGAGCTGTAGCTTCCTAAAAGACTCTAGAACTACAAGAGGAGCTTGTCTTCTCTTTAGATATTTGCAGTGGTCTATACTTGATTGGTGATTAATGCACTGCTCACTAGTGTATACTTATCCAAGGAGTCCTCTCAATATCATGGGAATGTCAAGGGTTCTAGAGTCAAATAGCATGATTTAAATTCTGCTTTATAATTATTATCTCCCTGACCTTGGGCAGATCACTGAACTACACTCAACCCCAACTGAACAGTGCAAATGATTTCCATCTTTCAGGTATATATTAGTCATTGTATATGAAAATGTGGACTAGCAAACTAAAAATATTTCTAGTACAAACATCTATCCAGTCATTTGAGATAAAATACAACTGATGTAACTAGCACCCTTCAAAATGCATGACAAATCAGAGAAGCAACAATAAAATAGAACTGAAAACTAGACAGGTTAGCTCTGAATCTAGTTTTATTGATGTAGTTTGGACAAGAGAAAGCCTTCAGTTTGGCAAGTGAGTGGACTGAATATTCTCACTTATTCCAGGAGAGGAGATTTGGCCCTGAATCTCTGAAAAGGGGGAAATTGTATCTAAGGGCTTCAAAATGAAATTAGGACTTCTGAAAGTTACATGCTTAATGAAAGGGTATATTTGGGGGAAAATATCTATGTTTATGTCATATATCTCACAAAGATTTGAGATTTGGGTTTACATTGCTCACTATGGTCTGGGAATGCCTGAACTGAAAAAACTAGCTGGAAGCAAAATGAAAAAGATGAGTTCTAGATGAATAATGTTTCAACGCTACCTAGAAATTATCCTCTGAGAGGGAATGTAGACTTGACCTTGGGAAACACATGATTCCCCACAGATTAAAACCCCATGAACATGAGTTGACACGTCAAAATTTTAAAAACACAAAAAAACATTAAAACTTAAGAATACGGGTCAGAAATCAACATCAGTTTTTATTAAATTTTGACATTGATAATAAGTGTGTGCATTCATATTTTTGTGTAACCAGGAAAAAGAAATAGTAAGAAAGTATAATCTGTAAAAATTAGATGGACTAACTAGGGGTAAAGAGTAAAAATAAAGAGATAAGGAATATCCAAAGGAAGGAAAGAAAGGGAGGAAATAAATAAGCAAGGAAAAAGGATGGAAAGCATAACAAGATGGGATAAATTAATTAATAGTCACCACACTAATCAGATTAAAGTCGACTATGAAGATGTAGATTCTCATGTTGGATTTAATTGAATATAAATTCACTGAAAGATGAAAGGTAAAAAAATGGAAAATATTTGCCAGGAAAAAACTAACCAAAACACACTAATATTAATATCAAGCAAAAGAAATATTAAGACAAAAAAATTTTTTTCTAAGATATAGTGATTACCGTAGAATGATAAATGGAAGTTATATAATGGTTTTGAGCTTGTATACACCAAATATCATGCCCTGAAACTATATAAATTGACTATGACATCTTTGAAAAAAAAGGCAATAAATCCATAGTCTTATTATAATATTTTAACATACTTTCTCAATAATTAATAGACTAAGCAAAAAAAAGAAATAGAATAATAATCTAGTTGACTTTGAACAACATACACAAAAAAAGTGTTTCATCTGACAAAACTATATAGAGCCCTGCTACTGAATTAAGTATAAATGTTTTCTTCTAGAATGCATAGAACATTTTTTTTAATTTATTATGTCCCAGGACACAAAATGACAACAGGAGGTATCAAAGAATAAGCACCACATCGAACAGTATTTCTGTCCACAACACAGCACGTAAATATCTAAGCCAGTAAACAAGCAGACAAGTAAATAAACGCGGAGGGTTAAGACGTCTCTTTGATCAATTAAGTGCACGATCAAAAGAAATCCATACGATACTGTGTGTGCTTAGTCGCTCAGTCGTGTCTGACTCTTTACGACACCGTGGAGTGCAGCCCACCAGGCTCCTCTGTCCCTGGGGATTCTCCAGGCAAGAATACTGGAGTGGGTTGCCATGCCCTCCTCCAGGGAAATCTTCTCAGCCCAGGGATCAAACCCAGGTCTCTCTCACTGCTGGCAGGTTCTTTACCCTCTGAGCCACAAGGGAAGCCCCAAATTACTGAAGTGAGTAGCCTATCCCTTCTCCTGGGGAACTTCTCAACCCAGGAATCAAACTGGGGTCTCCTGCATTGCAGGTGGATTCTTTACCAGCTGAGCTACCCCAGAAGCCCATATAAGATACTAGCAGACCAAATACATCCATGTCTTAAAACCTACAAACTCAAACAAATACATCTACATTGCATCAAGTGGGTTTTCCCAGGATAAAAATGAGATGTTAAAGTTATATGATCTATGAATGTAATTCACAAGACCAGCGTATGAAGATATTTTTTAAATAAAATTGTCTTACTAGATGCAGAATTTTAAAACTCTTAATAAAATCAAGTCCCTTCATGATAAAAAACAAAACCAGTAACACCATTGGTCCTACCTGTCCCAGCTAGGCAAACAAATATCAACAAAATTTCTGAGGACTGAAAAGGGAGAAACTAGACTATCATGACCCTCGTCTATAAAAGACTGCATAGAAAAATTAATAAGAATCAACAAATTAGTGGAACTAATAAAAACAGCTTATGAGGACTGATGAATAGAATATCAATCTATAAATTATTTTTGTCAGCTCTAAGATATGAAGATACAAATATAGATATACATGCAAATATGTTTATATGTGTGGATGGGTAGATAGATTAAAGCTACCATTTACTATAGCACTGACATCATAAAATGCTTAAAGTTAGGAATATATCCCTAATAAAAAGTCATCACAGTTTTTATGAAGAAAGCTTTAAAAACTTTACTGAAATCATAAAATGAGACCTAAATAAATACAAACTATATAGTTAAATGGGAGGATACAATGTCATAAAGAAGTATTTTATCCTCAAATGCATCTATAAATTCAATGAAATTGGAATTAAAATCCCAACAGGCATTTCAGAAAATGAAACTAAAAATTCACTTGAAAGAGTAAAAGGGTCTTTTGATGGAGAAAACCAAAGTATAAAGTGGACTTGTAGATAAATCAAGACTTTTCTAAAAGACAAACTGCTATTGATAATAGGAAAAAAATAAACTAATGAAACAAGACAAATGCTCCCTCCCCCAAAAAAGAAAGCTTATCTAAGTTCTGAATGATATATGGCAAAAGAATATGTCACAATTCAGTAGTGAAAGGATTAAGTTTTACATAAATAATGTCAGACAAATGATTCATCTCTAGTTGGGGGGAAACAATCCTTATCACCATCGTTTTAAAAACTGTTTGTAGTTGATTGAAGCCATACATGTAAAAATTAAAACTTAAAACTATTGGAAGAAAATAAGAGAGACTACTTACTTGCATTTGTGAATACCTTGGAGTAAAGAAACGTTTATTTAACAAGCTATGCAAAGATCAAATCATGAAGGAAATGATTAAAAAATTTTGTTCAACAAAACAACCTAAACAGAATGAAAAAAAAAAAAAATTGCAAAGAATCAGAATCCAGTATCTGTAAATGCATGGCATATCAATAAAGACAAAAGAACCCGATTTAAAATAGGCCAGAGTGATGAACAGCCGGTCAACACAGGCAGAAACATGGTGTCAACAAACACCTGAAATGATACTCAGGCTTGTTAGTAATCAGGGAAAAGCAAAGTAGAATAATACCACCAGGGAAGCCCCTAAGGCATTGGTCTCTCAGTCATTTCTGACTCTTTGTGACCCCATGGACTACAGCCCACCAGGCTCCTCTGTCCATGGGATTCTCCAGGCAAGAGTACTGGAATGGGTTGCCATTTCCTTCTCCAGGGAATCTTTCTGACCCAGAGATTGAAACCACCTCTCCTGCATTGCAGGGAGATTCTTTACCATCTGAGCCACCAGGGAAGCCCAAATATCATTTAATACCCATCAAATTAGCTACAAAGTTACATGTTTGGTAGAACCTAGTGCTGCCAGGGACCTGGAACAATGGAAAATCTGTTGGTAGGTGTGTGAATCGGTACACTTTTGGAGAGTAATTTAGCAATATCTAACTGAATAAAGTTGAAGATGCAATTATCTTCAGCCTAGCAATACCACTTTAGATGTATTTCCTGCAGACACTCATGTTTTAAGTGCAAAGGGACGTGAACATGTATGTTTAAAGCAATGTTATTGGAAATAACAACTAAAAAGATTACCAACGATGATAGTAATTATGACAGAGATATAATCTGGGTGCCTATCAGGAAAAGAATGATCAAAGGAAGTATATTACTGCATTGATCTATATGGTCAATATGTGTGATCTCAAAAACAATGCTGGGTTTAAAAAAAAAAAACAGCTACACAATAATAAATGTAGTAATGAAACACCTAGGAAGTTTAAAACATGCAGAGCAACACATAGGCACAAGAAATATAAAAATACTCCTGGGAAAGAGAAACGGTGGATTGAAAACAAAAAATACAAAACAGTTTATTTTATTTCTTCCCCCCTCCCCTAAAAAGAGGAAGAAAACATGGTAAAATGCTTTAATTGGACAAAGCTGGGTGGTAAGTCTAAGGGGATTTGTTATAATGTTCTTTGTATTTCTCTATATGATTAATACATTTTCTAATTAACACAGTACTAATGGTATGTATAGTGTGCCTGGGCACATCATCTCAGGCTCCAAAAGTGTTTGTTTCCTTCTCTTCCTGTGGCTGGAAGCTAGTGTATGAAGCACCCAGGGATTACCCTCTTATCCTTAGCCCAAGGCAGCCCTGGAATACTTGGGCTCTTCCTGAGCCAGAGGCATCCTAGGTGGTCCCTGCGTACCATGTCTCCCAGCTTAGTCAATCTGGGTGGCAGATTTAGAACTACATCCTTCTCAGGGCAGAATTGTAAGTGCTGAGGCAGCTTCTAGCTTGTAGAAAAGCCTGTGGCAGGAAGATGCAACACCACATTCCTCATTAAATTAGAGCCGCTTGTCACATTCTTCCCAGATTCCCATTTTGTAGATGAAGAAATGGATGATCAGAGGGAAGGAATGGCTTGCCCGTGATGAGTGAGCCATTCGTGGTGTTTAACAGAATGTGTGTCTCTCCTGACTTCTAGAACTTTCCAGCTGGTGTTTGTGTGCAGATGCTACATGATTCAAAAACTTGATCTTTTCACCTCTGCTGTCTGTTCTGATTTATAACAGCCAGGGTCCTCACCTCCAGAGAGCAGTGTCTTGGGATGGAATTAGTCAGATTTGCTTAAGTTCCTGTCCTGAGACAAAAGCAGTGTGACTAAAGGCAGGTAGCTTCACCTCTCTAGGTGTTTGTTTCCTCAGCTAAAACCTTTTCATAGTAAATATTCGAGGGACTGCTGTTCTGCTTAAATGATGTTATTCATATGAAGTGCCAGGCATAGGGCCTGGCATGTGATAAATAGCCAACAAATGGAAACTACAATTGCTATAATTATTGCAGAAGTAGGGTATCAAAAAAAGTATAATACAGTTCAGTTACACAGACTATAGAGAGAGAGTGTATGATAAATGAATGCTATGATATGGAAACAATAGGAGGTCAATAAGGAGGAGTCAAGGGGCTCAGAGAGAATTTCCTGGAGGAAGCCAAATGGGGTATTTTCATTGTGAAATGACGTTCCCCCACCCTCTTTCTCCCACTGTACTTTCGTAGTTCTCATTCTATCTTCACAGTGGCGTGGGACAAGAATCATACATCTTAATTAAAAGGTAGGAAAACAGACTGAGAGGAAGAAAGTGACTTGCTTGTAGATTTCAGAGGGGGGTTTAATTGACCTGTCATGATACTAATTGCACACCAACATGTTAAGAAATTGACATTTTTGCCAAAAGCTTGGTCATGGCGTGTTTAGACTCCTTGATAACATATATTTTCTTAAGACAGTGATTTTATAATCTATAACTAAATTTACTTTCAGGTTGTGCTCCAAATTTGATACACATCACCATCAATACATTTCTGAGGAAAAGTACTGAAAAGTCATACCACTTAGAAATGTCAGTGTTTTTATCTCTAATCGCCAGAGATGCAAACCTAAGGCAGATGTGTCATTTGAGACATTTGTGAAACAATGTTGGTTAAACATGAAAACATTAAAAAAATAAAAACTCATACCAAGGATGCAAAACAAGCCACCCTTCAAAACCAGCCAAACAATCTCATCACATTTAAATACTGCCATTTAAACTTACTAGCCAAAAGCCTGAAATTAATCTGAGATGTGATGCATTAATGATTGAATTCTGGTGGAGGTTAAAAAACTGGCACTCAGAACTCTGTGAGAGGAATCAGAAGTGATGAAACTAATTGTATTTTGGATGAAGTGGTAAAATTTTAGTTTTAAACCAAGAGAAATAGGAAGTTTAAGGTGGAAGCATGTTCCCATCACTGCCCTACATGGGGAGGCTTTGAGCTGGAGAGTAGCTTTGGATCTAAGAATATTCTGATGGTGTTGGCGCGACTGGAAAGCGGAGATGCTCGAGGCAAGAGGGCGAGCCAGAGCTGTCAAGGTTGGGATATAGGTGGTAGCAAGGATGCACAGGGAAAGACATGGGAGCTCTTGGATGGGGGAAGTTGACAAGGCTTAGGGTTTGCCTGGATGTGGGAGACTCAGGAGGGGAAGGGGTCCCAGTGACAGCATTAAGACTTTCCAGATGGTTTTCAGAGCAGCTGAAAGGAACAACCAGACGTAAATGTCCCACGTTGGCTTTAGGCCAACTATGAAATAGGTCCTAACCTCCAGCAAAGCCTTCAGAAGCCATAGCCTGTCCTCAAAAAATTCTCTTCTACCTTAGGCTCTTGAGAAAAGAGCCCCAGTTTAGCATTCATTTAACTTGGAAAAAATATAGTTTTATCACAGGAATTCTTAAGTGGAAAAATCCAATCTTTTTCATAGCATTTCTGCCCTGATTTCCCTTTTCGTCCTTTTAATGAAGGGAAAGGCTTCTAATTTCCTATGTGAAATCTTGGGATAACACCCCCTGCTCCAGAGAGCCACTGTCAGGCTTCTGGGAGATAACTGTGCATGTGCCTTGCCCACACTGTTTGGAAGGAGGGTATTAAGGTTTCTCTACCAATCAGATACTTTCTGTGTACTGCCGGCAGGTAATAAGAAGGACAGGGGTGGAAGTTACTGGGGAATCGATTTTGCCCCAGGGTGAAGACAAACCTTCTGGGATCCAGAAATTTCCACAGTTGAAACAGCCACCTAGAAAGAGAGAGAGAGAGCTGCATGCCCTGAGGCTGTTCTAGCCAAACATTGTGGCAGAAAAGAGACTTTCCATCGAACCATGACTCTCATGATAGATGACTATATTATTCATCTTCTTGAGTTTACCAAACCAAGTTTATATGTAGTTATCTGTCACTCCATTCCTTCTAGTAAAGAGAGCATCGCAAAACTCTCAATGGATGAGGATGTTGATAATTTAGCTTTAACAGTAACAGGTTAGCATTTGTTAACAAGTTATTGTTGGCTGGGCACATAGGTGCTTTATGTGTTCTCACATTCAACCTGTGGGAAGATGCTGTGAAAGCAGGCTTCTGACTAATTTGAAATAGGCTCAGAGCACTGGAAGTGAGCAAATGAGGAAGCCAGGATGGAAACTTGTGTTTGCTCACCTCAAAGTGGTGTTTACTGAGACGGAGGAGGAGGGAGAGGGGAGGAGGCCAGGCAAGGTGGGGGAGAAAACAGTCACAAATATTAGCAGAGCCCCTAAATATCATCAGGCATAAATCATTTGGATGCACACCACAAATGAAAAACACAAGATAGAGATGTAATCTTCACAGTCTCACGCTTTTCCACCCAAGTGCTCCATCTGCTTCAGACAGTGACCATATGCCCCAGTAGCCTGGGAGGTAGCCTGTAGAAATTTTTTAAATTTTATTCCCTAATGGGCCATAATTGTTTAATATAAAACACACCTCATATTTTTTATTTTTATTTCATTTATTTGACGGTGTCGAGTCCTAGTTGAGGCATGCCGGATCTCTGTTACATCACGTGGACCCTTCTGTTTGTAGCACACACACTCTCCTGTTGTGCTGTGTGGGCTCTGAAGTGCACAGGCTCAGTAGTTGCTCTGCATGAACCTAGTTGCCCTGGGGCATGTGGGAGCTTAGTTCCCTGACCAGGGATCAAACCCATGTCCTTGGTATTGCAAGGTGGATTCTTAGCCACTGGACCTCCAGGAAGTCCCAGCCTCCATATTTTAAAGCAAAAATGATGTACAATAGAGCACATGTCATCTTTATCTTGGGCCTTCATGCATCCCCTGGGAAAGCCATTCTTCCCCCTCCCCCAATATTCCAGTTTCAGAAGCACCATTTGAAAATGTATACATTCATTGGTCTAGAGGTGGTTCAAATATCCAATAAACTTTTATAAAAGCCTCTAATTATATCCACAGATTAGCATTCCAGAGGTTTACAAGGCAACCACTATTTGTATAGTTATACATATAATATCTCAAGAGTTTTATGCATCTTGCCTGCTTAGCTTTCATTGAGAGAATGCTGCTAGAATCTGCAGGGACTTCTGGTCTACCCTCAATATTCTGACCTGCTCCAGCAGTGCTAAAACATGCCCTCTATTGGGTCATAAGTCCAGCATTCTCAGAAGGGTCGTGTTCTTCGGGAGCCTTCTTCAGTGCTCATAAACTCTAGCTCGTCATTGTGTTGAGAGTCAGGAGATACTGTCTGTTGTCACTGCACCTGTTGTCTTATTGGCCTTATCCAAACAGCCCCAGCCCGATCAGCAGCTGAAATAACAGATGGGCAGTAGGACTTGAGATTTTTTGACACCATCCTTTTGTTTATGAATCCCCCCTCACCCCAACTCTGGAATCTGATAGGAATTCTCTTCATTGCCATTTTGTACATTCTTTTTTCCTATGACACATTTTTATTATTAAAAAAATAATTAATTGGTGCAGAGGGAGATGAAAGAGAAGAATAGTATTTCCTTTTGAAAATGGTCAAAAAGGAAATGGGGATGGTGATTTGGTCATGTGGATAAATATATCTTTGCCCTGGAAGATAATTGCCAGTATCCAGGTTCCTTCCATGGCAGGGAATTCAAGTAAAGAGCTGAGAAGAGATTAGAAAGGGAGGAAGGTGATCTGGTATAAGGCTGAGTGCCAGGAAAGTGGAACAGGCATTGCTCTGTGGGGTCTTGCGAGCAGAGGAGAAATGCAATCTAGGCAAACTGGAAATCTAGCAGGAACCAAAGCCTGGAGTTTCAATTGCAGAACAAGATTTCGCATTGCAAGGAGTGACATTGTTCAAGCTGACCTGAGCTAGGAATTAGGGAGGCAGAGTGCAGGAAATAATTTAACGCCGTATGGTTGTAAGCAAGATGCTTAATCTCTTTATGCCTCAGACTCATCATCTGTAAAATAAACATGAAAGTACTAGTATGCATCTAGTGGTGTTTTGATTCTCAAATGAGAAAACACACAGAAAGTGCTTAGCCCCAGGCTTGACATTCATTTAATAGCTGCTGCTATTATTATTATTTTAGTCAAGAGTGAGACGCACAGGGCGGAGCACAGGAGTGGCAGGGATAGTCGTTGGGTGTGAGACATAAGGAAAGGGCTTGCTTGCTTCCTTATACGGGGTTTCCACTCAGACCTTAATATGAGGGCAATGATCAGACAGTGCCCACAGCCTGGCGTGGTGCTTTCCCACCTCTGTGCTTTTACTCATCCCATTTATTTTTCCTAGATGGCATTCTCCAAGACATCTTTGTTCTGGGCTATATACCATCCAATTCTTATCCACCAGGGTTATTCTAATGATTAAATTGAAGATAAAAAGTGCTCAGTCGTTCAGTCATGTCCAACTCTTTGCGGCCCCATGGACTGTAGCCCGCCAGGCTCTTCTGTTGGTGGAATTTTCCAGGCAAGAATACTGGAGTGGTTGCTACTTTCTCCTCCAGCCAGGGACCGAACTCACCTCTCTTGTGTCTCCTGCATTGGCAGGCAGATTCTCTTCCACTAGCACCACCTGGTAATGCTCATGGTTGTATGTCAGTTGATGCTACATTTCAGCATTTAGGATAGGTGGGAAAGTGGCTTAATCACGGTAGACATGAAAACTTGCTGGGTAACTAACTTCTGTGTGGACTCTCAAATGTGACGCAAATGAACATTTCACCCAAACAGAAACAGCCTCACAGACATAGAGAACATTCTTGTGGTTGACAAAGGAGAGTGCGGTGAGGGAGGGAAGGATTGCAAACTTGGGATTATCAGATGCCAACTAGTACGTGTAGGATGAGTGAACAAGGTCCTACTGTACAGCCCAGGGAACTGTATTCAATCTCCTGTAACAAACCATAATGGAAAAGAATATGAAAAAGAATGTTTATATGTGTAGAAAGGAGTCACTTTGGTATACAGCAGAAATTAATACAACATTGTAAATCAATTATGCTTCAATAAAATTTATAAAAAACAAATAAAAATTGTTGAATAATTAAATATGCAAGTGGTATCAAAAACAAGCCAGACTACTAGAAACGTACTCAAGGGGATCCATTTTGTCTGTCCCCAGCCTTATATCTGCATAGTTAGTAGTCTTCCTTATGTCTTTATGTTTTCCAGAGATGTACGTCTTGGCAGTAGGTACCAGTACTGGGTCATCGCTATTTCAGGAAGTGAGGAGAGTGAGCCATCACCTGCTGCTATATACATCCACGGAAGCGGGTACTGTGGGGACGGCGTCATTCAGAGGTGAGTAGGTCTAGCTACAGACAGGCGGGGGTAATGCTAATTTGGCCAGAAGGTGGTCAGGGTGCTAAAGAGAAGAGCTTCTGGGCTACCCTTCAGGGTGTGAGCTGTGAGGGAGCCCCAGCAATCTGCAACTCGATTCATCTGCAAGTAGTTTGCAGGCCTCAGAAGAAGAGCAGTGACTCTTTTTTGAGTAAACACAGTTCTCAAATATGTAATAATGTAAGATTTCCACAGAGCTACCATTCTGCACTGACTACCACTGTGCTTTTATTCCTAAGTTGGTCCTGTGTGCTACAAAGATTCTAGTAGTTTTTTCCACCTCAGTCCCCATTCAATTAGTAGGACACAGGACCTACGTGAGAACACTTTTACATTCTTTGCTGGTTACCGTTTACATTTATTAAAACTGAAAGTTTATTATCTCTATTGTGTTATATCAACAAGTTACAAAATGGGTCAGAGTCTCATAAAAACAGCAAAATATTTCAACTCTCTGGAATGTTGAAACCGTAAATAGTAAACAGTCCTCTAGTGTGAACATTGAATATGACTATAAGTACAGGAGGCAAATGAATCAATAAGTGTAAAGATTCCACGCAAGCAGCCAAAAGAAAGGAAAAGTGTGATCAGAAGATATAAAGCTGTGTGTCTAGAAAATGGATTTTATTGGATCATCAGTCCATTCATCCCCTGTCCACAGGGCAAGATGTTACGCAACTGAGAAAGTGGCGAGAAGCCATCAAGACTTTTGTATTGTTGAAAAAAAAAAAAAAAAGGAAATCTGTGGGCTTTTTTTTTCCCTCCAGAGTAAGCACAAAAATGTCTTGTCACTGAATTAAATAGTTTTGGCCCTCAAGATGAAAAAGAGACCAAGATTCATTCACAATTACACTCCTTATTGCTAAATCTGTGTTCTTCATTGCAATCACAGTTACAATCACACTATTGCTAAGGGACTTTAAAAACTATTGGCAGATTTAATAATAAACATTACATATGGAGATGACACTACATGCAATTGGCAAGATTCCTTTGTTAAATGGCACCATTGGGTGTCACAAAGTATCTGTGCACCAGGGAATTGCAATGACTATTTCTGTAGGGGGAAGGGCACTACGAAGAGAATTTATTTCACTGATGTGCAGAACATGAGTTGATTCCTAGGTATAGTTCATATAATGAAAGAAAAGGGCTCAATGGCTGTTTCATTGGTTTATCATTGACATTAGTGCTAGAGGTCAAGAGCAATTTAATTGGATGCTGATGATCTTGTGGTGTGTAATATACACTGGAAAGCTGCTATGGAATGAAAGGACCAGCTAGGCGCACAGCAAGGATAATGCAGGGATGCAGAGAAAGAGTGTGTACATGAATACGCATTCTCACAGACACCCACGATTGGCCAGCAGTTTGCCTTCTGATCATGGCTTAGCACTGAAGGGAAGAGCAGATGTTGAGAATATGATCAGATGCCGGCCAGTGAGTTACATCTGCCCAACTTATTGTGCAAAAGGATAGCAGTATGTGCAAGACACTGCTCCCCTAAACACCCTGGAATAAACCAGCTACTACCAGCAGGGTACTAAGTCAAGTTTTTGAAATATTCAATGACTTTTATTTTTTTTTTTACTGTTAACACTGATAAAGACCAGTATTGCTTATTTGTGCAGTCTCAAGTGATTTGCTGAAGTGATGTAGCTCGGGTGTGTGTGTGTGTGTGTGTGTGTGTGTGTGTGTGTGTGTGTGTGTGTGGGTGTGTATTCACGTCTTAAACGTCCTGGATCTATCATTTCAAAGCTGAATTATCTAGATTTCAATATGGAGGGGGGTAATAATAAGGATTTTTAAGTGTTGAATTATGATGCAAACCACCTGATTGTCAAGAATTTTACTCCTCAAGCATACAGAATAAAACTCCTCACTTGTCAGAGATTGACATTGATGGTGTGCTATTGCATGCATTTAAGATCCGTATCCAAGTGCAACAATCCAACATGAAGATATGGTTTCAGGCACTTAATGTAACAAAAATGGGCAAAGGGAAGATACTCACTGTTTACTTCCACATGAAGACATTGACTTCTAGCTTTTGATACAGCTGTTGTCTGATAGAACCCTGAGCAAGTGAACAGGATCATCTCCAGGGAGAGTGCTGCAGCTTCTGTGGGTCCAAGATTAAGCTACATATCCAGAACATCCAGGAGACAGTCACGGTCATTGCCAACAACCCGTAATTGTGACTTGGGATTTTTTAATTTAGCAAGAGGAATAAAAAAGAAACTCACTACATGTAGGATCTGGTCTACAATTCTGCCTATCCATTTTGGAATCAGATATAGATAGAGCTTCCTTGATGGCTCAGATGGTAAAGAATATTCCCCCAGTCCAGGAGACCCGAGTTCAATCCCTGGGTTGGGAAGATCCCTTGGAATAGGAAATGGCAACCCATTTACTATTCTTGCTTGGAGAATCCCTGGACAGAGGAGTCTAGCAGGCTACAGTCCATGGGATCTCAAAGAGTCAGACAGGACTGAATGACTAACACTTTGACTTTCCATAGATATACTGATAAAACACCGCAAGCAATATTATCACTGACCTAAAACTGCTAGTAGTAGTGGTAATTTAAATATCATTCTGCGCAAAGTTTTTTAGTATTTTATGCCTAGGGTTAATAACCTTCACAGACATCAAATAGGTATTGAATTACCTGCAGGTACCAAATAGTTGTTGACATAGTTGGAAGAAAACTGAATGCAACTTATGAATGATTACCTAAGCAAAAAAATAAAATAAACTTTGAGAGTAAGAAGGGCTGTCATCTTCGCTAATTGGATTTTTCTATGGGATGATACATGCTAATTTGCTGTATCTATGCAAAGGAATTTACGAAGAAATACAGAATAGACTCAACACTCAGTGAGGCCCCTGATGAATAAAAGCCCTGGATGACTACTATAATGATAATTATAAATATTTATGGAGACTCCAGTAGGCGGAAGGCACTGTACTACACGGTCATCTTCCAACAACCACGTGAGACAGGCCTGCTGACCTTACTTCACGAAAGAGACACCTTGCCCCCAAAGATTAAAATGGTTTTCTGAAGCTTACATACCCAGTAAGGAGCAGAACCAAGGTGTAGGCCTAGGACCCACGTTCTCATCTGGATTTACCATTGCCATGCCGTGACCGATGGTGCTGCAAAACCAACAAGTGAAGGGATAGCTCTGTGCTGTTTCCTCTTTCCCAGACACTGCGCCAGGCATCAGGGTGCTAGGATGACAAAGACTCTGTCACCTCCTTTGGCTTCCTAAAGCCTAGGGTGGGGTGCTCTCAAGTAACAGGCAAAGGTAGTTGGTTTGACAAGTGCTGTGATAGATGGAGCCCCTTGTCTTTGGACTCAAAGAAGATGGCCACCCACTCTAGCCCGGGAGGTCAAAGAAGGTTTCTCAGAACTTGTCTATCTAATGATAGATCTGGCATGCCTAGAAGATATTTGTGGTGACCCTAATGTTTTGCTTAAACCAATAGAACATACTGTTTGGGTGGTGAGGGAAGGAGGGTTAGAAGTGTTCTTTGTGGCTTAGGGAAACCAGCCCAGGTTTAAAAAAAAAAAATCTCTCCCCATATAACCTATGAAATAGTTAAGAATCACAAGGCCATCACTAATTTCCAGTGTGCAAGATCTGCTTGAATATGGGCCCAGCTTGGAAGATAGAATTCTTTGCTTAGGGCTTTGCAAGCAGGAGAGAAGTTGGGGGGCTCTTCAAAGATCAATGCAATGTCCTAGTCATCGTAAGCATTGATTACAAGGCCCCATACTGGTACTCTTGACACTTCCTAAAAGCAACAAACGTTTCCCCATGTTAATTGCCCGGGTGAAAGGCAAAGTCTGAGGTCTCTTCCAGGCTGGGCTCCCAGCCGGTCTCTGGGAAAGGAGGGACAACACGCTCTATGGAGACATCCCAGGACAGGTGGGTGGGCGTGGGGACTGTGACTCTCTGTCCACTGTGTGTGGCAAACCTGGCCCGCCCCCTAAAGTTACCTTCCCTGTTTGCACTGAAGCTAAGGAGTAGGTGTAATTATCTCCATTTTAACCCATGAGAAAACTGAAATTCAACATCCAGAACAGCACCGTTCAGGGGATTTTTCTACAATAGTGGAAATAGATTCTGTGCTGTCTGATCCAGTTGCCACTTGCTCCATCCAGCTATCAAGGACTTGAAATGTGCTTACTGTGGCTAAACAGGGGAAAGTTTGTTTCCCATTTTTGTTGGTGTGAATTGTCACAGATAGATCAGAGAGAGATTAACCAGCAGTCCCCCACCGTTTTGGCACAGGGACAGGTTTCATGGAAGACGCTTTTTCCGTGGACGGGGAGGATGGGAGCTGGTTTAGGGATGACTCAAGCTCATTACATTTATTGTGCACTGTATTATTATTGCGTCAGCTCCGCTTCAGGTCATCAGGCATTAGGTGCCAGAGGTTGGAGAGCCCTACTAAGGGCCTTGTCCAAGATCACACAATTAGTTGGGAACACGGGGCTTTAAACCCAAGTTTCTGTGGCTAAAGGGATGGGAATTTTCCAGAAAGTGGTAACATACCCAGTCTGTCTGTTGTTAATCCTCCTTCTCTTCTAGATCTAATTCAGAGACTGTGGCTCATTTTCTGCCCGTCCTAACCACTGCAAAATCATCCTTCGGTGATGGAAATAATTCCTTAAAGTAGGAGGAGGCATTTTAATTTCCTAGCAGCATAGGTCCCAGGCCTTAGAGTTCTCGACAGCATGAAATGACACACCCATGGTCTGAGGAAGATCAAGTCTGACTGTGTGTCGGAGAAAAAACGACCTTCATGTGCACTGGGGTTATGACAGAAGGGCCAGAGCAGGGCCCACGGAAGAACAGCATTCATACCTTAGAAACTCCGAAATCCCCTTCAATCCATCATTTTAGAGTAGAATGGTGATTTCTTAGACATAGTAGCCAAGTCTGGTCCACTGATGCATCCTCTTCTTCCTCCCTTCTGACTTACTAACTTAACAGAGTGAATGAGTCTGAAGCAGGAATTCTGCTTTGTCATGAGAAACACACCGTAGGACACACATAAGCACCTCACAAATTTACATTGTTTGGAAGAAACAGAAACTCAGCCAGGGGAAGGGACTTGTCTGAGACCTAACCAAAAAATTCCTAGCCCCCAGAGGGCTTTTCCATGTCCCAGGTGGGCTTCTGAAGCTAATGTGACAAGCTTTCCTTCCATATCCGTTCTGCAGGAGCCAAGGTGAAGAGTGTGATGACATGAATAAGATCAATGGGGATGGCTGCTCGCTCTTCTGTCGGCAGGAAGCCTCCTTCAATTGTATCGGTAAGTCTTCCCTTTCTCTGGGCCTCGCTGGAGAAATGGACGGTGCCGGATGGCTAGTCAGTTACAAGAATAGCAATGGTTATAACTAAATGAGGATTCACTCCTCTCCTTCACGCGAAGGTATTGAGTGCCTCCTGGGAGCCAGACTCTGTTTTAGGCACTAGTGAATACAGCCATGGAAACAGACAGACAGAGGGCAGGTATTCTGCTCTCCTGGACCTTATGTTCTCATAGATGACGGTGGTAATGGATAACCCTGTGATTTAGCTTCATCTTAAACTTATTGCTCTTCTTCACGCCAACTGTCTGGGATGGTTATTATCTGTATAGACGTTTAAGGCTTTTATTCTTTCTTTAGAGATGAGAAAAGTGTAGAAGCCAGAGAGCTTGTGAAACGGTCCATAGTCACACAGGTTAGGCTTGGAGTCAGAACCAGGACTTGAGCCTGATCTTGTCTGATCCTTGCACACAAGCTCAGTTCGTTTTACTCCACAGCCTCCAGCCAGGATCCAGGCTCTCTGACCTGAGGAAGAGGAATCGCAGACCAGCCCACGTTTAGAAAGCAAATGTCCTTTTCCCACCTTCACGGAGTCAGATGGGAAATTTGTTTTTGGAGTCTGGCTGGTCTTGTTGTTTTAGCCCCACTTGGGAGGCCCCTGGTCAGCCTCGGGGGTTGGTAAACAGACAGGGGTTGGGGGGCAGGGATGGAATTTTGAGCTGGCCCAGATGAGCTCATGCTTCCTTTAAGATGCAAATCGATACCTGAAGATCAAAGGTCCCCTGGCTAATCCCCTGGGCTGGAGGTGAAAACTAATCACAATTCATTTGCAAGTACAAAAGACAGAGGTGCTTCATCTAAGGAAAGGAGGAAACCCTCGGTGGGAAGATTTCCCTCTGAAAGGCAGTTTTCTTGGAGGACTGAAGGGGAGGAAATGTCACTGGTTCTACTGTTCCCAGCACATCACAGAGCAACTTTTAGACCTCCCTTCTCCTGGCATGCTATGAGCGCTTTACCACATATCATTTACGGTGTGTTCCATTCTCAAACACGTTTACTGACCACTTACTTTCTCCTTGGCACCAAGTGAGGACTGAGCAACACAATAGAGGTGCCCCACACTTGTTTGTGGATGGAACAAAAGGAAGATACGGAGGGGGGAAGGACAGCAGACTTCCCAGGCAGAGAAGCGTAGATTTCCAGCCCCCCACTCTTGATCTGAGTGTAATTCATAATAAAATCTTGATATGAACCTAGTGGTATAGTAGAAAGAGCCTTGGATTAAATGTCAGAAAGCCAGGCACTCTGGTCTCAGCTATACTGAGAACATGTTAGTTGAAACTGGTCAAGTCACCTCCCTAGTCTGGACTTCTGATTGACCTCCCATAAATTGAAAGGATTGTATTAGGTGATCTCTAAAAGCCTTACCTGCACTTCTGCTGTGTGGTTTCCAAAGTGTGGGACTATTTCTTATAATCGTGAGCTCTGCTTGAACCATCTCTCACCGTGGGCATCATCTTCATCACACCCAACAGTACACTCAGATCTTGCTGGATGATGCCCACCCATTGTACTAGCATTAAGATGGCATGTGGCTCAAGGGCTTCTGGGCAGAGTTAGAATGTGGTGAAGTTAGGATGGTATGGTCTGTGGAACAGGTCTGCAAGTTACAGTCCATGAGCTGGAACTGGTCTACTGCCTATATTTGTAAATAAAGTTTTCTAGAATGTACCAGGGGCCTCCCTGGTGGCTCAGACTATAAAGAGTCTGCCTGCATTGTGGGAGACCTGAGTTTGATCCCTGGGTTGGGTAGATCCCCTGGAGAAGGAAATGGCAACCCACTCCAGTATTCTTACATGGAGAATCCCATGGACAGAGGAGCCTGGCAACCTACAGTCCATGGAGTCGCAAAGAGTCAGACATGACTCAGCAGCTAATACAGAATGCAACACCATTCACGGATGCTCAGCCTTGTCCGACTCTGTGACCCCATAGACCCCATAGCCCGCCAGGCTCCTCTGTCCATGGCATTCTCCAGACCAGAATATCGGAGAATTCCATACCCTCCTCCAGGGGATCTTCCAGACCCAGGGATCGAACCCATGTCTCTTGCATCTCCTGCATCGGTAGATGGATTCTCTACCACTGCACCCATCTGTTATTATCTGTGGCTGCTTTTTTACTGAGTAGAACTGAGTAGTCGCAACAGAGACCCCAGGGGCTGAAGAGCCTAAAGTATTTATTATCTGGCTCATTACAGATGACATTTGTTGGTCCACAGAGTTTGGGTCTTTGATATTATTGCTTGCTAGAGACTAGTGCAAAGGGGAGATGAACATTATGACATGGTTCACCATTTCTTAGAAAAAATAACTACATTTTATGCCTACAGTAGTGGGGCCTGGGAGACTCTGAGTCTGGTCCTCTCCTGCTTTACCTCTAGAGGCATAGCTTCCCCACCTACACTTTGGCCCGAGTAACTGGAATAGATCCTGATTTTCAAGCTGTGTTCACTGAAATGCTTAAGAGGGCGAAGGGTAAAGATGAGGAAGTTACCAAGAGGATGAGCCTTGGACGCTCCAGATCTGCTTTGCATTGTCATTTTTTGAGAATTCATGTATTCATCCGTTTATGGCTGCGCTGTCTTCGCTGCTGTGTGCGGGCCTCTTCTGTCTATGCCTAGTGGGGGCTGCTCTCTAGCTGCAGCGCACAGGCTACTCACGGCAGTGGCTTCTCTCGGTGCAGAGCGCAGGCTCTAGGCACGCGGGCTTCAGGGGCTGCAGCACATGGACTCAGGAGCTGTGGCTCTCAGGCTTAGTTACTGCCTGGCGTGTGGAATCTTCCTGGACCAAGGGAAACTGTGTCCCCTGCCTTGGCAGATGGATTCTTAGCCACTGTACCACCAGGGAAGGCCCTAGACCTACTTCACATACTATTATCCTCCAGGAGATCCTAAATGTTCTGCTGTTGCTGATGATATGTATTGAGCACCTATCGTATGCCGGACACGTTTCTAAAGTGCCATTCTCCTAACAACTCTTTCAGTACCCTGCATTTACAAACCAGGAAGCTGAGGCGTTGAGGAGGTGAACTAAGGATATGCAGTCAAGTGGTAGAGCTGGGACTTTCACCCAGAGAGTCTGACTCCCGGGCTCACGGTGGTGAGCTTCCTGCAAAATATTTTTTTTTACCAGACAGCTCTTGGTCTGGTAGGGCTTTGGGAGTGTGAGCAAGGAGCATACTGCTATGGAACAGTTCACTTAGTGAATTAATGGAATGGAATACAGAACTGTCAGTGGCGTGGATGGTGTCCAGGGAAGGCTCTGTGTTCCCCCTGCCTGTTGACTGGCTGTGTTAGAGGAGGCACCTCAGTTAGGCGCCCCCACCTCACCATGGAGGAGTCCATCCTAGGGACCCTGAGGGACAGGACATTCCAGGAAGAAAGGAGTCCGTCCAGAGATCCCGGCGCCTAGGAACTACATTCCAAGAACAGACTCCATGGCTTTAGAGGAAGAAAAACATCTTCCTCTAAGAATAATGGAAAAACAGACAGTGAATCTGTGGCTCCCAAAAGATCCAGCTTAGATGAGTCAGAGGAATGGGACTGGAATGTGGGAGGCGTTGCTGGGGTGGAAGTTGTTCTCATCATGACGCATGTCAAGACGGTGGTCAAGGGGGTAGCCAGAAGAACAGGCTTGAATGAGGCTTGGCTTGGGTTGACACCATGACTTAGATATGTGACCTTGGCTGAGCTTCAGTGTTCTCATCCAGAAAATGGGAGCAGGCCTGGGACTTCATTGCTGGAGATATTTACCAATGTTTGTGGACACATTATTTGAATCCCTTTCCCAGATTTAGGAAAGAACTCTCCTTGGTGTAATAACAGTGAGGCAGAGCCCCACTGCAGAAGTTGGTAATGCAGAGACGTCCCTGGTGATCCAGTGGTTAAGACTCTGCCTTCCAGGGCAGAGGGTGTGGGTTCGGTCCCTGGAGGAGACAAGATCCCATATGCCTAGTGGCAGGAAAACCAAAGCATGAAACAGAAGCAATATAGTAACACATTCAATAAAACTTAAAAAAGAAAAGAAGTTAGTAACGGCAGCACCTCTGCCTCCCAGTCCTCCTTGTAGCTGAATGTGGGCATGTAACCTACCCTCTCCCCTGATCAGCAATCAGACTCATCAATCTGAGAATGAATCAGAAGACACAGGGACTCTGATTCATCAAATCAAACCAATTTGATGTAGATGGTGGGAGTGGCCACAACCCATGTGTTTCCAAAGTACCACTGACAGCACCCAGCAGTTGTGTAGCCACAGCTCTGAGATGTCTTCACAAGAACTCAAAATCAGCCTTCAAAACACTTCTCCAGCCCTCCCAGGGAGTCTTCCTTGAGTATCCAATATTCTTGGAATAGATTTTGCTTGTTTGCTTATTTTGCCTGACTTAGCTGAAGTTGGTTTCTGCTGATTGTCACTTGGAAGCCCTACTCAATATTGTCATCTGGTGCGATGAGGTTCAGCCCCATTCCTAGCAAGCTGAGTGTGTTTGATGCACGTTACCCAGTACTTCCCTCAGTGGGCGTTGAGAGGGGGGTGAATATCAGCACTACCCGCCACGTGTGGAAACTCACCAGGTAGCCTGCCCTATGTCATGCACCTTTGTTTAAGATGAGCCGGTGGAGGTGTGTTACATCCAGATGAGGGATCTGAGACCTACCAGGATGCCTGAAGGGGCTTCCCAGGTGGTGTAGTAGAAAAGCATCTGCCTGCCCATGCAGGAGACGCGGGTTTGATCCCTGGGCCAGGAAGATCTCCTGGAGCGGGAAATGGCTACCTGCTCCAGTGTTTTTGCCTGGAAAATCCCATGGACAGAGGAGCCTGGTGGACTGTAGGCCTTGGGGTTTTGTGAAGAGTTCCGACAAGACTGAGTCCAGAGCATACACACAGGATGCCTTCATTTGTCCAAGGTCACTCATCTCAAAGAACTGTGATTCTCTCTCCAGACCAAGTGCAGAGCCTCTCTGCCTTCTGTCTGTGGCAGCTCTGCGTCCCCAGCTGAACGGTCC
The DNA here is from genome assembly GCF_016772045.2 of Ovis aries. Classification (NCBI taxonomy): domain Eukaryota; kingdom Metazoa; phylum Chordata; class Mammalia; order Artiodactyla; family Bovidae; genus Ovis; species Ovis aries. The sequence goes on along the minus strand of NC_056055.1, from coordinate 7,467,215 downwards.
CTTCGCTCCCTCCTGTCCTTCCTTCTCTCCATGCTTTCTTCGTCCCTTCCTTTCCTCCTCATTTGTTTTCTTGTCCCCGATCATCGATCATCGAGCCGGGCTGATGTTTTCCCTGGCTCTGGTACCAGCAGTGTGAGTGTGGGTGGCAGATTTATGGTGGCATTCTCATTCAGGCTGCAGAAGCCCACACATCCGGAAGTATTCCCAAGGTGCCAATGTGTTATTATGCAACAGCCGGGGACTTCCCTTTCCCACTGTCCCTCCCCCAGAGCCCTCATCCCCAACACATAATAAGTTGCTTGTTAATAGGAACACCACCCACAAGACCTCTTAGGCAATGAGGCTGTGACCCTGCAATGTAGAAATTATCTTGTCCTTTCTCCCCCTTTTCACATATAACATACCCCAGGCCTGAGGTTTTTGGTTAAAAAAATGTGGTATCATCAGTAAACTGATAACTCTCTGCACCCCACCCTGAGCGGCTCTGGCTGGAGGCATTGTTCGCAGAGTTGGGAATTCTGTGTCTAAAGCACTGAGTCATAAACTACAGACAGGCTGCTGATAAAAGCTGAAGGAGGGGAGGTAATGGTCAAATTAGTCAGACAAAATGGGAAGCATCCCCAGACAGGGCTTGTGCTCACTCATATATCTCCAGCGGGTGCTGGAAACGTGCTACCTTCGAAGATGACATTTAAGCCATTATAGGGGTTGTGATTGTAGAAGGCTCTTCATGGCACATTGATTTACCGCCCCGGGTTCTTCAGGAGAGCTGGGGTCTCAGCTCAGACTTGAGAGCCTGGGCTGCAGCTTGGGATCTCCCCTGGGGGGCGTCAGTTTCTCCCTTTGTGAAATGAGAGTGAGCGTGCTGAGGGTCAAAAGGCTCCTTTCCCCTGTCTGACAGTGAGGCATCCTCAATTTGTCAAACATCCATTTAAGGGTTTTGGGGTTTCAAATCCTGCTTGCTGCTGATATATAGCTAAGCAAACAAAGCCAAAGACCCGCACATTGCCTTTTGCAGACACAAACACACAGGCATTCCCAGCCTGGCTCTCCTTCTCACCGCCTGCCCTCCCCCTCCTCTCCCCCACCCCCTGCCATTAGCATCACCGTCTCTGCTCAGGACACAGCATCCCCAGCCCTGTCCTAGAGCCAGGGCCAATAACTAAATTATCTGTGAGCAGATAAGGGGGGGATCAATCCATTTCCCCAGCAGTCCCTGGGAGGGGCGGGGGTCACCGCGTCTTGTGGCCCCTCTGTCAGGCTGCCCTGGCCTGCTCCCAGCCAAGGCGAGAAAGGAAAACAAGAAGATGAATCGCTGTGTCTTCTTGGTGGATATTCTGATGAGAGTTTAGAACAACACTGACTAAAAAGGAAAATAGCATCTGGTAGGGGGAGGGGAAGAGGCGGAAGCATGGGCTCTGCTGGGAGTTGTGTTTATTATTATTTTTCTTTCTAACAACATGAAATCATAATAAATGACCCACCTCTCACCTTACCAAAAAAAAAAAAAAAAATTGAAATAAGAAAAAAATAAAACGTCTCCTGGCCATACATGGTTTTTCAGACCTCCCTCCATGGAAAACACAGTGACTGTCACCAAAATACCTTCTTGAAATAAAAGTTCTTTTAGCTTGAAGACCTGTCTTTAAAAGAAGGAAAGAGAAGTGTTAGTGGTAGTCATGGAGGTTGTGATAATGGTGGTGATCTGTCAGCTAGAATGGGTATCATGCTTATGGGCATGGATTTTGGGTGAGAAGCAAGATCCAAACACATTTTTTCTGTGCCTCAGTTTGCTCATCAGTGAAATGGGTTAGTAATAGTCCCTGCCTCTCACAGTTGTTAAGATAAAATGAGGTTAAGTATGTAAAACATTTTATGAGTGATACCTAGTAGGTGATATGTATGTGCTTGCTAATGCTGCTATTGTTGTCATTGATATCATGAATTTGAAACTTATGTCCATCTTCCCAGGAACCCGATGATATGAATGATGTTGATCCCAGTTGTGTAGAGGTTCGGAGAGGTTAAATAACTTGCCCAAGGTCACATAGCTAAGAAAAGCAGAGATGGGATTCACAGTACCTAAGCAAAGTCTGCACACTTGACTGTGAAGTTATTTCATTTATCAGGCGCCCAACTGGACCAACTTCCGTGCTAGGAGCCCTTTTGTCAAATGATTCCATTTACCCTTCCTGCAACGCTGCTTCCTCAGAATAAGAACACCCATTTTGCTGATGAGGAGACTGTAACGCTGAGAGTGGAGGTGAATTGTTCGAAGTCATACAGCCAACTTGGTCAGAGTAGGAGATTCTAACTCTAGTCCGCCTGTTTTTAAAGACTACGTCCAGCATCCAGGTGAACCCCACCAAAAGCTGTCGAGAGCCTCTCTTTTCCACTATTTCTGCTGTGTTACCACTGACATAGCAGGAAACAAAAGTGAATGCATAGATCCTTCCTGTGCCTTTTTCATGAGTCATGAAAACTACGATCTTCCGTTATTATCACCCTATTTAAGCGTTCCACTGCACAAACCCCAGGCCCTTGACTTGGGGCCATTCTGTGTTTGGGGCTGCATTTTTGTTTTTAATAGCTCACCCTCCATTGAATGCAGCCACATTGTGTTTTAGCCTAGGAAGAGTTTGGCACTTCAGTCCGTTGTCATGGCAATGTCAGGCCAAGGAGCCTGAGTTCAAAGGTCTCACTCTGGGGGGTCATCTTGAGCATCTCCCATCCTCTCTCTGAGTCCCAGTCTTCTGTTCTGGAAAATGGACATAATCAGAACACAGTCATGTTTAGAGAAAGATGGAAGAGAGTCTGTAGAGTGTCTAGCACCGTGCATGGCAATCAGTAGACATGTCTACTATCTCCCCTCACCACCCCCCACCTCCATTTGCCATCTTAGTTGTGAGGGATGCAAAGGCCATAGGTCCCTCTCTGGGATAAATGGTCCTTAGCTGCATCCTGTCATCAGGAGAAGTGACAGAGGCCCCTTGATCTCCATCTCCCCAGCTGTCACGTGATGGGAGTGAGCTAGATGAGCTCCAGGACTCTTCCAACCCTGACTTCCAGAATTTAAATCCCAGATCGTTATTGTTTTTAAACTGTGCATTTTAAAAGAAATGAGGGCTTGGGGAGGAGAAAGGAATTCCTTTAACCCAGAGGGTCAGAGGGGGTCACTGAGGGGACAAAGACAACGGGAAGGGAGGCGATGGGGCGGAAGGCTGCCGTGCAGGGCGGTCTAAAGATCTGAAGTCCTCAACCGGGAGGTCTGATGGATGCATTCACACACCCTCGAGTCAGCACCGGTTAGGATCAAGCCTGCCATCCAGCCCCAGACCGCGGCTTACCACCTCCTTTAGAAGCCCGGGAGGCCTACCCCACAGAGAGGCCAGTCAGGAATGAAAAGAAACAGGATGGCCTCAGATGCCAGAAGGGAGGAATTCTCGCCCTCAGTCCAGGTTGGCCTCATGACTCCCAGGGAGGGGTCAGGCTCCAAAAGGACTCAGAACTTTCCTGAAATCGAGTCATTAAGACCACACTTTGATGTGCGCGTTTGAAACGCAGTCCACATCCAAGACAGGTGAATCTGGGTAGCCAAGAACAAGGGCTTCTCTGTGGCACTTAAAGGGACCAGAAAGCGGACTGCCCCTGCAGGTGCCTTGCTGTGCATCTGTGTGGCCAGCACGCCAGGTCAGAGAGAGCCTGCAGAGGGGGGAGACCTGGGGGCGGGAGTCTTTCCTAGTCCCTGGCTTTCTCTCCTCTTTCTTGGGGACCATGGTGAGTCGGAAGACATTTAATATTCATGAGCTGTGATCTCCACTTGAAGGGAGTGTGCCCTGGGGGAGATTGAAATATTAAGCAAGTGGGGGATATAGGCCTAATTGTATCCTCCTCTTCTTTTTGGGTAGAGAAGTAATGTGCTTAAAATAAAATGATGGATGGGCAGTCAGGATGGTGTGAAACCCCACTGAGATAGTTTGCAGAATGGAGCGGCTGTGGGCGCTAACGTAAGCCAGGCCAAGGATGGTGCAGACCAGCTGCTGGGTCACATCATGCATTTAGTCACACAGTTATTGATGTCTGCTGGTGCCGAACACTGTGCTGGTGGCAGGGGAGATGTCTGTGAACAAGGAAGGCCAGGGAGGTGAAGGAAACAGCTCTGGCAATTATTGAAATGGAATTGTTAGAAATGCCACTGAGTGGAAATGTGTAGGGGTGTGTAAGTGATGGGTCAGGAGAGGCCCCCTTGGAGACAGGACCTTCAAGCTGAGACATGAAGGTTGAAGAGAAAGTGGATAAAGTAGGGAGATAGGGAGCAGGGTGATAGAGCAAGGCTTGCAAGAAGTTCAGACTGCTAAATCCTCGAGGCAGGAAAGAACTTTCAAGGAAGTTGGAGGAAGTCATCGTGGCTGGAGAGCGGTGAGGGGTGGGAGGGAAGAGGTTGGACCCCACAGGGTCTGGGGACCCTGGGGAGGTTGCTGTTCCTGGCAGGGAAAGAAGAGAAGGCAAGTCCTTGGTTTGCAGTCTACACATAGGGACAAGCCCTGCACAGGCGCCCAGGAGACATGTGCATGCTTGCCTAGATCAGGGGTCAGGAAAGTACTGCCCGTGGTCAAACCACACGTGCTGTCTCTTACGGCAGATCAGGTTTGACTGAAACAAAACTGTGCCCCTTGGTTTAGAGATCTGTGACCGCAGAGACGGTCGAGTAGTTCCCAGAGACCCTGTATGGACCACAACGTCAAAATATTTACTGTCTGGCCTTGCAGGGGAGAAGTTGCTGACCAGCTGCTGGCATAGATGGACGAGTCTATAGGTGGGTGGAAGATTAGCCAATCAGGGAGGTCAAGGCAGATGAGAGACAGAGAGGGGAGGGCATGACCCCTTCCATGTCGCCCCTCAGCCTATAGCAGCATAGTTGTAATTCTGTTCACTCCCCTGATTTTTTATTTCCATGTCAGTTTCCCTCACCCTTGAAAGAAGTCATCCTGCCCATCCCCGTGTTTCCAGCATCCAGCTGGAGCCAGACTTTGGCTGATACACTGAGTCAAGTGATACTTGGAAGCAGAAAAGAGTGGCTGGAGATGCTCAGCTCCACCTTAGTACCTAGAGCTTCAGAAAACATCCTGGATCCTCCCTGGGTTGGAGAAGGGGGCAGGTAGACCTTTAATAAGAACCTACTATGGCTGTCTCATTTCAAACCCCCAGCACCCCTGGCATCCAGACATTCTCATCACTGCTTTCCAGATGACAGAGCAGAGTCCCCAGTGTTTAAGTGACTTTTGAGAAAGTGACCTCTCTTCCATAAATATTTATTGAACGGGAAAACCAGCACAAGAGGAAACAAGCTTTCACGAGCGTCACATCCCAGGCCAGGAGTTTGGCCACACACACGGCTCTTCTCTCTCCCCTCTCGATCTTCCCGAGCTGCAGGAAGGCAGGGCCTATTACTCCCATTTTACGCAAGAGGTAACTGAGGCTCCGGGAGATGAAAAAGTTTCTTTAAAGCAGGTGATTTTTAAGTGGCAGAGCTGAGGTTTGAACCAAGATCTGCCCAGCTCCGAAACTCTAGGAGCCAGTGTCCTCCAAAACATCAGATCTTCAGAACCAGTAGAAGTGCTGACATCGATGTCTGTTTTGCCAGCTCTCTTCCATCTCTTCATTTCAAACAATAGTCATAACAGTCAAAACTACTGGTTATGCATGTAATGCTTTCCTCTGTTAACTCCAGTGCTTAATTGTGTTGACCCTATAGATAAGGAAAAAGCATGGAGATGTCAAGGCTCCCCAGTAAGGGATTCCAGCCGTGGAAGTCTGTCTCTTAAACCCTCGAGCTGAACCGCTAATTTATGCTACCTTTGATCATTAAGATTATCTAATAAAAACATGAGCTGAACAGCCTACCAGCAAAGAGATAATGAGAGAGGAAACAAAGCAAGGTGCGAAAGGAATTTCACTTCACACAAGGCTCGGAGGGTCTCTTTAAGACGCAGTCTGGAGTGTTTGTTTACAGATCATTAGCAACTCAACAGAGGGAGAAACTAAATGCGACTTTTTCTTTGCTGCTACTGATTAAGTACCAGGGAGAAATTAAGATAAAGCAAATCTGAAATTATAATAATTATTAAGGGGCTGGATTTTAATTTTAATTTCCAAGAGAGATAAAATACCCCACACTGGGTGTCTGCAGCTCCCCTCCCAAATGCTAGGATTCCCTTCTCTGGTCTCAAGGCAGCAGCCTCAGGGGTTCTGCAAAGATGACGACGGGGAACAAATGTGACCACAGGAGAGATTCACACTGATATTTATCTATATTAAGCACCTGCTGTATACAAAGCTCTGTGCTAGGCAGGAGGCAGATGGCAGTGACAATCTGGGGAAGAAGGAGTCCTTCATGGCAGGGCTCTAGAGGGCAGTGGTCCTTAAAGATGTACAGGCATGGTTTGAGGAGACCCCAGGAGGAGTGGGGAGACCAGTGGTGGGGGTTGGTGAGTCTGTGAAGGCTTCCTGAGCAGTTGGACTCAGTGAAACCACACGCAGGGGTTCTGCTGCTATAAAGGTCCAGAAGGAAGGTTATTTTGCAGTCCTGTGTGCAGACAGGTCCCATCGAAAGCTGCTCCAGGGAGTCAAAGGATGGGTAGGTGGGTAGGTGTGATTCTGTGTCAAACAGTGGTTTCTGGGCAGAAACAAGACAAGCTAGGAGCAGTGCTTTAAGAGGAGACTCCTGCTGTGGGATGCTCTTCAAGGCCAGTGAAGTACTCTTGGCAACTTGACCTGAGGAGAAATCAGAGTGATTTTGGCTTTCAACACCAGTCAGAAGCCCAGCCCAAATGATCCAAAAGATTGAACGGAACTTCCAACTGCTATTGTCAGGATCTTAACTGATTTCTCAGTTCAGGAGTCCAAAACCATGCATTGTAACTCGAGTCCAGCCTCATTGCTTATGAGAGAGGGCTGCACCAGCATCTTCAACCCCCAGAATTTCCCATCAGTCTTTGCGCCTTTTGCCAAAAGAACTCCTAGATGGAGAGAGGGAGAGGAGAGGCCAGTTGACCTGACCCAGCAACATAGGAGCTGCCTGTTCTCCAGACTTGGTCCCCAACCATCTTTTTCCAAATGTGGAGTGTGGCGGGTGAGGTTCCATACTTCGAAGGGTAGCTGTGATATATTCTTTCATGCATTTGTGGATTTATTCATACACATTTGTTCAGCACCTCTTACATGTCAGGTGCATGCTAAGGCCCCGAGAATGCCAGCTGTGCTAGGCTTGGGGCAGCCCCTGTTCTTCAGGAATGATGAATACATATTGATTCTCGTGGCTATTATAGATAATAACCTAGTTCTTACTCACAAGTAGAGAACACCCTGTCTCTGGAAGAGATCAACCAGAAAGTTGAGAGTCGTGATGGAGCAATGAAGGGAGTTCTGTTGGAGAGCGCGATTAAACAGACGTGTGTGCATGCTCAGTTCTCAGTCACGTCTGGCTCTTTTGTGACCCCATGGACTGTAGCCCACCAGGCTTCTCTGTCTATGGGATTCTCCAGGCAAGAACACTGGGTTGGGTTGTCATTTCCTACGCCACAGGATCTTCCTGACCCAGGGGTCAAACCTGCATCTCCCGTGTCTCCTGCAATGGCAGGCAGATTCTTTACCATTGTGCCAAAGAACGATTTTGGGGGGAAGCCAAAAAACAAACATGGAAGTTACCTGATGGCTCAGACAGTAAAGAATCTGCCTGTAATGCAGGAGACCTAGGTTTGATCCCTGGGTCGGGAAGGTTCCCTGGAGAAGGGAATGGCTACCCACTCCAGTATTCTTGCCTGGAGAATCCCATGGACAGAGAAACCTGGTGGTCTACAGTCCATGGGGTCGCAAGAGTCGGACACGACGGAGCGCGAATACTGTTTCAAAAAACAAACATATTCCAGTGTTTTTCTCCTTCCGCTTACCTGGTTCTTTGTTGAACTTCTTAACTTCCAGGGCCTCTGAAATGTTACTTCTCCCAGTTTTCCTCAACCTCTCTGCCCATCCCTACATAGACATGTTATGCCTACCTTTTAAATCTTCTTTCTCCAAAGTTCCATAATGGACTCATTTCCCAATCTCCGCACTCTCTCCCTGACTGCGTCATTCAAAACCAAGGACTACAAAATCTGTGTGCAGTCTGAGGCCTTTATCCTGACCTCTGGACTAGTCTATCTAATGATTCTGTCCGATCCCCCGCAGCCACTCAGACTCAACGCAGGTAATGCAGAGCTTGCCACATTCTCCCCAGAGCTACTGCAGCTCATGTTTTTCTCAGTCTCAATGGCTGGTGCCACTAGCCAGCCAGCTATTGAAGCTAGAAGCTTGGGAAACAATCTCCACTCTTCCCTATTTCCCACATCCAGTCACCATTCTGACCATTTAACTTTGAACACTTATCCTTCCACATCAATCCTACTTCTGTCTCCCTACCTAAGTCTCCAGACCCGCCCCCACATTTAGACTCCTGCCTGAACCACCCTAGGAGAGGTCAGCTAGGTCCCTGCTCCCATCTTTGCTGGCTCCAATCTATCCTCCAGTATAATAAGTATGTGCGTGCATGCTAAGTTGCTTCAGTCATGTTCAACTCTTTGCGACCCCATGGACTATAGCCTACCAGGCTCCTCTGTCCATGGGATTCTCCAGGCAAGAATACTGGAGTGGGTTGCTTTGCCCTCCTCCAGGGGATCTTCCCGACCCAGGGATTGAACCCACATCTCTTCCATCTCCTGCACTGGCAGGTGGGTTCTTACCACTAGTGCCTCCTGGGAAGCCTAAGCTTCCTAAAAGGCAGATGTCATTCTGTCTCTCTCCTTTTAGAAGCATCAGTGGCTCTGCATTGCCCTTGAGATGAGTCTCAGTTCTTACTGTGGCATGCACCTACAACCCCATTTTCCGCTTCCTCCTGCTTGCTCTCAGCCACCCGGCCCCCTGCCTCCTGGAATGTCTGCCTCACCCCAGATTGATTTCTCCTCTCAGAGACTTAGCCCAGATGTTGCCTTCTAAGGGGAGCTCTCAGATCTGGGCAAGATCAGGTTAGGGGGTCTCTTCTCTGTGATCCTACAGCATTTGGATCTGAGCAAAACAGGGTGCAGTTGATAACTTCCTGCCTCTCTCTGCAACCCCTGAGCTCCTGGAGTGCTGAGCCCGGGGTTCATTCATCTCACTTCCCAGCAATCCGTCCAGGACCTAGCACATAATTTGCAGCTCAGTAAATATAGGAGAAATGAGTGAAGGGAGGATATATTTCTTAAGAGACATTTTTATTCCTGAGGCAACAAACTGTGGTGGAGCTTTGTTGGTCTTTAGAGTCGGACAAACCTCAGTTGGACTCACAGCCTCTCCGCTTTCCAGCTATCATCTCAGGCCGGACGTCTCGGTCTGAGGAGCTTAGGATGGAGGTTCTGTGCTCAGGCTCCAGAGCTGGGTTGCTTGGTTCAAATTCCAGTTCTCCCACAAAAAAAAGGGGTGGGGGCCACTTCGGTTTCTTCATCCATGAAAATGGCAGGTTTGCAAGGTTGACAGGCCACAGAGCTAGAAAGCACCATAGTAGCGTTTGCCAGGAATGTTCTTGGAGTTTTATTATACCTTCCCTGCAAAGCTGCGACAGCTGGCCAGGTCACTCCTCTGCTATCTCACAATGCCAACCGTGGTCATAACTCTGATGAGGTCCACACGTTTTAGAACATTAGCAGAAGCAGCGGGCAGTCCAGTAGCTCATGTGAACTCTCTGATAACCCCCGAATTGAGCTGCTTTTCAAAACCAAGTCCCTGCTTCCACTAGCTTCCTTTCTGGGAGGGAGCCTAATTAACTAGTAGCTGGAAAGGACTGCAGGTAGGCCACCCCCCCCCCCCCCACCCCCACCCCCCAGGCAGAGAATTCAAAGGGAAGTGGAGAAACTGTGTAAATAACACTGCTTTAAGGGGCATTTAAGCCAATGGTCTTTGTTAAGGAAATTGATGGCTTTGTAAGTACTGCCTCTGAAGGGAGTACTTGAGTTGATGGTCCCCCATCTCCCCTCGTAAATTCCCTAATGGACTGTGGGCCCAGAGGCTGGGCCCACGCCTGTTCAATCCCTTGCCAACAAAAACTCAGATTCCCCTTAAATTTTTTTTTTTTAAGGTTTAACCAAAATATGAGTTACCGAGCTGGTACAGTTTAACTGGCAGAAAGTAGCAGAGACAGATTGTTTCCTTTAGAGAAGGGGAGGCTCGTGATCCTTTGCAGAATCTTGCAGAATCTTTTTGCATGCTAGGCGCATGCTATGCATTTTCTATACAGCTTCTCATTTTTATCCTCCTAACGTCTGGGAAGAGTCATTATTTCACCAACTGCCAAAGAAGAAACTGGGAATCCAAGATGAAGCATGCTGCTCATCAACACCCAGCTAATTAGTGGAGAGCAGGGATGTGACCGCAGTTCCATGAGACCCCTGAGCCCCCAAGTACCACAGAATGGCAGGGCATCTGAGAGAATCAGATCAGCTCGTCTCATTAGCTCCTCCTCACCCACATCCACACAAAAGACAGGAACTGGGCAGCAGGGGCAGATGGGAGGGTATGGATTTTGGAATCACGCTAATCAGGGTTAGAGCCTTAAAACCTTAGGTAATGCCTTAACCTTTCTGCACATCAATTTCCTTGTCTGTTAAATGGGAATAATAATTGCACCAAATACATAGGGCTCTTCTAGGATTAAATGACGTTGCATATTTAAAAACATTTAAGTATGTCATTCACTTGGCAAATACGCTTATTTCATGGTGGCTTTCATTTTCTGTTTGTTTTTACTGAAGTGTAGCTGATTTACAATGTCGTGTTAATTTCTACTGTACAGCAAAGTGATTTGGTTACACACACACGCATATCGGTAGATATACATTCTTTTTAATGTTCTTTTCCTATGGTTTGCCATAGGATATTGAATACAGTTCTCTGTGCTATAAGATCTTATAGTTTATTCATTCTAGAAAGAATAGCTTACATCTGCATGGTTTGTTGTTGTTCAGTTGCTAAGTTTTGTCCGGCTCTTTGCGACCCCATGGACTGCAGCGTGCCAGGCTTCCCTGTCCTTCACTATCTCCCAGAGTTTGCTGAAACTCATGTCCATTGAGTCAAGGATGCCATCCGATCATCTCATCCTCTGTCACCGTCTTCTCCTCCTGCATGGTAGCTATTATTTTAATTAGAGAAGTTGAGGAATCCTGAGTGGATTGCTAGAGAGATTTTCCAGAGAAATGTCTGGTTAAATATGGATGGAGAATGGAGACTAATAACAAAAAAGCAGGGTTAGGAATTTGAGGTGGGGGGTGGGCTTCTGCACGGCAAGGGTTGGGGAGAGCAAAGGGAATCTGGCCCATTTAGGAGATGGCCATGATCTCAGCCTGCCTAGAGCTGAAACTGCAGTACACTAGAGAGAAGGCTGCAGACGCAGACTGGAACCAGGTTATGCCTCATCAGCTGTTATCAAGCCTCTGTCTCGGTACCTTCTGAGGTAGCCAATTTTCTTCTCAAACCAACTGCAGTTTGTTGGAAGAGTTTTCTGCTGTGTCCCCTCTGAGCCTCCTCTTCTTCAGATTAAGCATCTTCATACCTGTGTGAGCACTGCTTCCTGATGACGCCTGCCTTGGGCCCCATCCACTGACTGTATCCTGGTTCATCAATTCAGTGGTCTAGAGCTGGTCTGTCCAGCTATCTCTAGGACCAGAGGGGGCTTCTCTGACCTCTGCCTTTTTGTCAGTAAGGTAATCTGCAATCTCACATTCTTGTTTGGGCCAACACCTTCTCCAGTTGGTAGAAACGGATCCCAGGGTGACTGCTACTCTTTGAACCTTTCTTTGAGCATGAATAGTTATGCTGACCCTTATCTGTCATCTCGGATCAAAAACAACAGGGGTTTTGATTGATATTTTCAAATATTCCAAGTCAGCTCTTAAGACTGAGGACCAATCGCCCTCCTTTTCTTTCTTTCTTCCTCCTTCCATCTCTTCTTCCCATCTTTCCTTCCTTCTTCCCCCTCTTCTTTCCTTATTGGGAGGAAAGAGACAAAAATATATATACACGTTTCTAGAAAAACAAAATACAGTGCAACGATACACATGAAACGTGTAGATTCAAGGTAACATAACACGAGTGGCCCACTCATCCTGCAAGATAAAGGAAACTTGCCTGAGTGCCGTTCCGCCCCTTGACTGGGCTTCAGTTTGTCAGAGCACTGCAGCACGTATCCTAACCTGGAGATTGAGCAGCTGTGGTTTAAACACCTCATCCTCTTGGTCTTATCTCAATCATATGGCAAGAGGACAGCCTTCAAGGCTGGCTAAACCAACCAGGGCTCAGGGTGGAAGGGGTCCATTTTTGACACTCCAGCTTCTTGCATCGGAACCCTACCAAGAACCTAACACACTGTCTTCACCCTAGTCCCGATTTATGCCAGACTAGGGTGACTGGCTTAGCTTCATGTGGTGCCTTCAGTCCCTCAGCTACTGTTAGCCTAGACTTGTCTAAAAGCCCCTCTTCTCCGGCATCTTGAGGATGCCTTAGAAGACTGATGGGCTGCCTGTTTTGCTGGATTGAAGAATAGATGCGCATGTGTGTGCCTACCAACTTTTATTTGCACTGTTTTGCTTTAGGGTCACATGCATGGATTTCTCACAGTCTGATTCAATTTCTGTTTGATATTGCATATCCCCAATAGTTATATAATGAACCTTAGTTAGCCAGTCAGAACTCTTGGCCTGTAACAATGAACTGTGCAGCATTCAAGGAGAGTTACTTAAACTTTCTGAAACTCAGTTGCTGTATTTGCAAAACAAAGCATGTAGACGCGTTAATTTCAAAAGACTTTTGCAGTGTTAAACCTTTATTCATTCATTCAGCCAACAGGTCATAACTGTCTTCTGTATTCTGAAATTGGAATGCAGTAGTGGGCAAAATAGCGTTTGCTCCTGCTCTCATGGAATAGCCATTTTGTTTTAGAGAGAATGCAATGGTCATTACTAAACTTTGAAGAAGCAATGCAATGTTATGTAGAAAATAAAATAGACCCGTGGAGTGGAGACACTGGAGTGAAGTTAGCATGATTAGGGAAGTCCTCATTAGGCAGGTGATGGTGGAGGGGAGACTGACGTGATGAACTGGAAAAGCCATGTAATGCTTTGGGAGATGCGTTCTAGATTGTACCTGTGCTGATAAAATGTAGAAACAACACCATGCTTGAGTATTTTCCATAACACTATTTGATCATTACAACCACTTTCTGTAATGGGTAGAAAAAGTAATATTGTCATTTTTTAATAAACAAAAAGAATGGAACCCACAATGATGATGTACGTTGCCCTGTACCAAATAATCTGGTGACAAAGCTGAGCTTCAAATTTTCGTTTCCGGTTCCTCTTCCGTATGCTTTTCGTTAGACATTTTCTTCCGTGTTCTCTGGAGAGTTCTTCTGCACTCTTCTTAGTTTCCGTTTTGCTGAACGTACTTCCCCATCTTCAGACTGAAGAGTGGATTTAATAATCAAAAGAAAGTTAAAAAAAATCAAATACACTTTTAGAGTGACTTAGTTGAAGGGAATCATAAAACGGATTTAACTCTTTTTCACTCAAAGGGAAACTGTAGCCCTGAAAGGATTGCCATGGTCAAAGTCGTGGGTACATTAGTGGACGTCGGAAACTCCAGGACTTTGGCCACCTGATGCTAAGAACTGACTCTATGGAAAAGACCCTGATGCTGGGAAAGAGCGAAGGCAGGAGGAGAAGGGGACAGAGGATGAGACGGTTGGATGGCATCACCGACTCAATGGGCATGAGTTTGAGCAAGCTCTGGGAGTTGCTGATGGACAGGGAGGCCTGGCGTGCTGCAGTCCATGGGGTCGCAAAGAGTCAGACAGGACTGAGCGACTGAACTGACTTTAGATATCAGTTCTCTTGACCAGTAAGCTGATCATGAGGAAGTGCTCTCTTTCTTTTTTTTTCTGTCTTCTCTCTCTCCCCCTCTCCTTTCCTCTCCTCTCTCCCCCCTGGGCCCCCTCTTTTGTTTGGACTGATGAGATCACGTTGAAGCCCCTGACACTTCATTCGTACCTTGCTATCTTTTTGTTGTTCTTTTTACTGCTCTCCCTGTTTTTAATTTTATTCATTTTTTAAAAATTAACTTTTTTATTTTAACTGGAGGCTAATTACTTTACAATACAGTAGTGGCTTTTGCCATACATTGACATGAATCAGCCACGGGTGTACATGTGGCCCCCATCCCGAATCCCCCTCCCGCCTCTCTCCCCATGCCATCCCTCTGGGTTGTCCCAGGGCACCGGCTTTCAGTGCCCTGTTTCATGAATCGAACTTGGACTGGTGATCTATTTCACATATGGTAATATATATGTTTCCCTGCTATTCTCTCAAATCATCCCACCCTCACCTTCTCCGACAGAGCCCAAAAGTCTGTTCTTTATATCTGTGTCTCTTTTGCTTGTACTTTGCTATCTTTTATCATCTTTCTTTTCTGTTACCTTTTTTTTTTTCAGACTCTCTGCATATGAATGCTTCAGATTGGTTTTATGCATTTATTATTAGCTTATATCATCCAAAACAAATCTCATTTTGTTATTTCCTGTTCATACTTTTAAAGGCCTTCAGGTCCTGGGTATTACCCTTCTTCCGTCTGTGCTTAGAATGTCTGTCCTATTTCATGACCACTGTGTCACTCACTGCAGTGCTAAATTTTACCCCTTCTTTCATTTATGAGATAGCACTGAAACCCAAAAGAGACTCAGCTGAAAATCATTCAGGGCGTTGAACAACTTTCTCTGTGGGATGTATTGTCATTTATTAGGATCACTATCTTTGATTACAATCTTCTTTAGGCCATTTAAAAAAACTGTAGTAAATTCAAACTGATGTAAATATATCTTCAAGTTCCAATTCATAAGCCCATCAAATCTCTTTATTAAATTTCAGCTTAGTAGGCACCACCTTTTCTATCCAGATAGTCTATTTCTTTGCAGATTCAGTCAAGAAAGAAAATAAAACAATATATAGGACAGATGGTGAGGCAGGAAGTCTCATGGGAAAAAAATAATATGGGATGATTTAGATAGAATTGGATTTTGCCCCTTAATATGTGCTTGATTCATAATATGATACCACTCTAATTAACATTTTCATTTAAAAAATCATTCTATAGTACAGTCTGCAGAACAGATTCAAATCAGGTTTGAGACTTCTTCATTAACAGTCAGTAACAGAGATTCTGAAACTCTAAAAAACATTGTTAATTCATAATTTACTGAGTACCTGCTCCGAGACTGGCATTGTTCTGAGAATTAGAGGTGCAAAAAGAAGTGTGACTGGGATCAGCCCAGAAATATCTCACAATGCAAGAGCGATACATAGTCACTCACTTATTCATTCATTTGTCCTTAAATATCAATTATGTAATATAGGGAGGTGGTTTTCTTGATCCTACAGAAAGAGGCACATGTTGAGTCAGTCTTCCAAGAAACTTATGTTATCTAGAAGAAGGGGAACAATAATAAATATACTTTATTTTTAGATAGTGACTAATGCTGTGAAGAAATAAGGTTGTGTGCTACGTTCTAATGGGGATGGAGGAATAAGATGTGAACTTACTGTAAGAAGGCAGAGGTGTTATTAGAGGAAGTAGTGTGTGAACTGAGCCCTAAGTAATGAAAGGAAACTTCCCTTCCTGGGAGAAGCCACGGTGGGAAAAAGTATTCCAGGTAAAGGAAATAGCAAGTTTGAGTTTTCTGAACACTAGAAAGTTTGGCTTATTTAAGGAACAGGTACTTGTTGAATGATTGGATATGTGGATGGATAGATGGATGAATATCTGAATGGATAGATATATATCAGGATGGAGGAATGGATGAATATCTGGATTAATGGATGGATGGGGGGTTGACGAATGGGAGCTAATAAACAAGAAGGATAATAGTGGAAAATGGTTAGATGAAGTGGTGCCTTGCTGGGAGGCAGTCTTTGCATTTTGTTCGGTGTGGCATGGGAAGCCCCTGAAGTGTTCATGGAGAGTGGCTGATGTGGCTTACATTGTTGGAAGAGCCCTCAGGCTGTGCGCTAGAGGGGGGAAGTCTGGGAAGCAGACACGGGAGAGAAACTGGTTAAATAAATAAGTGATGCCACAGTGATGGTGGCTTGGATTAAGGGTGTTGGTGATTGGACAGCAGTGGATCTTTTTGGAATATCCTGAGATGAAAGAATCTACAGGATGTGTTCATGAACTGTATGTGGTATTAGAGGATGGACGGAAAAGAAATAACAGGAGAGATGACTCAGAAGATTTTTAGTTTGTCCATTGTTGGGCAATGTTATCATTTACTAAGATGGGAAAAAAAGAAATTTGGGGAGAAGCCATTACTTGTGTTTTAGACCTGTTGATTTACTGATGACTTTAAATAGGTATTTAAGTAGAGATGTCATTGCAGGGGGCTGGGACTCAGAGGTCATATCTAAAGAGATGTTTGAGTCATTGGTGCATCAATCGTTTACGTTTTTATTTAAATATTGGGACTAGATGAGACAATGTAGACAGATAGGAAAAGGGAGCCCAAGACCTTGCCCTGAAAACTGGCAGCATTTAGCAGAGGAAAGCAGAGGTAGCAGATGAGTCTGTGTGGGAAGGTCTGACAGCTAGAGGGGGACTAGGATGCATGTTGTCATGGAATCCAGGAGAAATGCTTTGGGAAGGAAGGAATGGATGACTTCTTCATGTTTCAGGACTGTTGGATATTGTAGTTGGTTTTGGCAACATTGAGTCAGTGGTGATCTTGACAAGACCATTTTCTGTGTGTGTATGTCTGTGTGTGTGTGTGTGTGTGTGTGTGTGTGTGTGTGTGAGTGAGATGAGTTCAGAAGCCAGATGGGAGAGAACTGAAGAGTGAATTATCAGAGAGAAAGTGGAAAATGCAAGTTTAGATAGTCCTACGTCAATTTCATTATGAATCATGGGAAGGGAAATGTGACCAAAAGGGGGGGGTGGTATTTAAAGAAAAAAATTTTTTTATGTACATTGCTTACTTTTTTAATTAAAAATTTGCCTAGGCAATATCCTGCTTTGCTGGTTTGGAAATAGAGAATCATAACTCAGGGAACAGAGTGAAATAGTTTTTGCTGGACAGCAGTGATGCGGAAGCATGACAGATGAGGCTTCATGGACCTGAAGATATTAGGATTAGACCTTGACAGGAGACTTGTAGGCAGGGACTAGCCTTTCATGCTAAGGAGATAAGATGGGAGTGGGCAGCTCTGAGGTGTGCGTTCTGGAGAGGAGCTCTATGCTTTTAGAGTAGAGGTGAGGTTGGAAACGAGAGCAGATGGGGAGGTTGGAGCTGGATGACAAAAGGGCTTGAGCACTAGATGGGGAGGCTCAGATTTTGCAGGAGTCAATTGGGAATTTCAAACTGGACCAGCTTTACATTCCAGATGAATCACTGTAGGCTGCTTTGTGAGAAGGTGTTGGAGTGAGGAGGACCCGAAGCCACGGTGAGAGGGTCGTAAGTGGTGAGTGGTTCCCTGGAAGATGCTCTCTGTGACCGTGGAGGCGGAGTGATCGTGGGAGACCCCACCCAGATTCGCTCTTCTCCTGCTAGCGCTTGAGATTGGCTCAGTGGTGCCTGGCAGGGAAATGCAGAAAGGGATTTCTGGCCTACTTTGGCAGATGGCCAACCCTGAAAGGAACCAGAAACCCACTTAAGCTCCTCAGAGTCAGTAGACCTAATCGGCATCTGAAGCTTGTTAGCGGGTTCATGGTTCTTTAGAAGCCCTTCACCACCCTGACTTTTGTACTCCAAACAGCCTGATCTGGTGGTGGAAGTTAAGAAAAAACCTAGGTTTGAATAGAATGAAGTGAGGTCAGTGATGTGGGTTTGACTTGAAGTCTTTAAAATATAGGCAATGTAAAGTCCAGATATTTTTGTTCCAGAGGAAACATTTGCCAGGATAGCCACCAGACCATCGCAAGCTTCCCCTTTATAAACCTTTGGGGGTTAATTACTCCATCCAGTTTCCTCCATTCCAAGAAGATATTATTTGGACACAAAGATTGTGCATTTTTTGGTCTCTTTTTGTTGTTGTTTGGATGAACTGTTATGTGGCATGAAGCTTGTTGTGGTTGGACCCATCCCTAAACAAACAGCTGAACTTAAAAAAGAAAATAATATTTTTTCTGAAAAAAATAGTCATCATTGGACTGACAGAGAATATCCTGATGCCAATCCTGTTTCCTCAGCTGGAAATGGAAACAGATGCTAATTTCTCAAAAGTTGACCCATCTTCAGACATGGGAAGTTGGGAAAGACGGGTAAATCTACCCATCATTTGGAAGGTAGGCCACCAAAAAAGGTGTGCGTTCAAATCCCTGTGTCTTCATTGAGACCTAAGTCAAATCTGTCATCCGTCTCCTATTGCTTGTAACTCTCATTTCTCCATCTGCAGGTAGTTCTTGTGTTTTGTTTTTTTTTTCCCCCTTATTGGACTGTTGATTTAGTAATCCCAATAGCTTCAGGCTTACTAAGCCAGTACCAGGGGCTATTGTGAAAACAGAAACCAGAGATTCTCAAAAGTGATAGTGAACTTGGATAAAGATACCCTTTGGATGCCATAATTATATACTGAAAACTTGATATAATAAGGTAGCATGGCACAGTAGAAAAGGAATTGTATTATGGGCTTAAGAACTAATGTTCTAGTCTTCTATCTCCCAGAAACTTTGTCTGAAGCCTTCAGAAAATGACTTCAACTTTATGAGCCTCGGTTTTCCCATACATAAAATGAAATAATTGCTTTCGGCTCCACAGTCATCAGCATCATGATCACCATGATCAGAGGCCATTTTTCAATCACGTTTTATGCTTTAAGTGCTTTCCTTGTGTTTACCACTAGTCTGTAAGTTTTGTGGGGATCTCAAGGAGTCTACTGATCTAATAAATTACCAAAGTTTCTAATCAAGCTAAGTTAATTAACATTCTCCAGCTGGATTGAAATAGTTCTGGTCTAAGTAATTATTCTCTTTTTCCTTAGGTTATTACTTCCCCCACCCTTTTTTGTTTGTTTTAGTTGACTTTGTTTCTGGCTATTTAAATTGAAAATAGCCCATACGCTCTCTTCAATCATTTCTATTCCTGGAGATGCCCTAGGATCTAGGGCTGTGTAAATAAAAAGTAGACATTTCAGAAATTTGAGCAAACTCTGGGAGATAGTGAAGGACAGGGGAGCCTGGCACGCTGCAGTCCATGGGATCGAAAAGAGTAGGACACGACTTAGTGACTGGATACCAAATTTCTAATTAAGAAGACTTCTCCAACCCCTACCTCACCCCAGTATCATCATGGTTAAGAATAAGCCCTGTGCCTTTAAGACTTGCATCCCTTTCCATTGGTGTCCATTATGCTGTTTGAGTATACCCAGCACTTTGTCGAGGCAGTCTAAAAGGTAATCTTGTTTTCCTTTTCCATATGGGGAAACTGAGGCATGGGGAGGTGAAATACCAAGCCCATGTTCACCCAGGAATCAGGGACAGATAAGGAGCTTAAATCAGGGTTTCTGACTTCAAGGATGAGAGCTTTTAACAATAGTTCAGATAACAGCCTTTGCTTATACTTAAAAGTAAATTTGTCTCATTTCTCTGAGACCTGGCTTGTTAAGGTTTCCATTAGGTATGACAGTCCCTGCTTATCTTAAATAGTGTCCTTCAGACATGCTTCAGGGGAACAGAGGCAAGGGAGTTCATCTTGATGCTCCAGACTGATGGGAATTGAAAATTAAGTCAGTGAGAAGCAGCATCAGCTGTGTCTGTCCACTTACAGAGCGTCCATCTGTGGGCTCCTGGAGCTGAGCTCACCCCTGTCAACTGAAAACTCAGCCAGGGAAGAGAGACTTGGCTGTGTCTCCCCTGCTACATCAAGTCTCCTAGCTGGCTAGAGCAGATTCCTAAGTCTGTCACTACGTGAAAGGAAGGGAATCTGAAGTGGAGAGTTGCCTGGTGTCACAGGAAGATGGGGTGAGATGGAGTAATCAGACTGCCCACTGGAATTCCACTGTAAGCAAGTCACTCTCCCATCCCTTCACCCCGAGACCCAGTCGAAAGAAACGCTTCACAGTGCACAGAGCCTCAACTATATTGGGACAAGAATATGTGCATTGAGGGTACTGAATTTTCCTCATTCATTCATTCATCTAGCCAGTATTTGTTTTCAGAATACCCCTCCCGATGGGATGTATTATCACCAATGCCACGTAGCTACTACTGGAGAAGACAGAGGGGCAGGGCGATCATTTGACCTTGGTATTGACTTCAAACTCTTTTTCCCTGCAACCTGCTCAGCTCCCTGCAGAAAGCATTCAAGAAGCACTGAGGAAATTGGGGTCATGAAAGCAGGAAGGCGGGTTTTGTTTGATTGGTTTGTTGCTGCCTTTGTTTTTCCTGGCCCACACGTTTGTATGCCATTCCTCACCCCGCTTTCTTCGGCACTGGGGGCATGGGAGTAGAGAGGGAGAGAGAATTCCCTAGATGAAGACTGGCGGACGCAGCTGAAGGGCCCCTGGGATGCTCGTAGCAAGAGATACTGCATAGCAGAGTGCAGGGATGTTATTCAAAAAAAGGGACTCTCAGTAGCTTTGTCAGCGGAATCTTGAGGGGGAAAACAAGTCCCTTTCTCTCTCCCCTCCTCCCTCCCCCGTCCCTCCCTCTCCCCCATCTCTCAGTCTCTCGTCCTCCCAGCTTTAGCCTCATTTCCTCTCTCTCTTTTAAGGCTCCCTCTGCCTATCTATCTACTATCCTGCTAGGAACCACTGCCTATCTAAGTGCATATTGCCCTACCTGTGTCTGCCTCTGCCTCTCCTCCAGAGCCTGCAGGACGCACTAGCTCTAAGCAGACAGACAGATTGAGGTCTTCCACATAGTCAGGAAGGAACCAGCCTTCATAAGAACTCAACTCTAGCTCCAATTTCTGCCACGGTGCAGTCTCTTTGAGGAAATAAATCAGTGTACCCTAGAAAGCAGATCATATGCAATCTTCCCATCATAATCGCACCCTATTTGTCTTCATATTCGAGGAGAAGGGAGGTGGTACCAAGAGTCAGACAACCTCATGACGTTATGCTCAAGGGGGTGTGCCTTCTGATCCTGTAGATGAGATGTGCAGGGGAAGATCTCTCTGCTTGATATAGAAAGTCCAGGCTCCTGCTTCTAGGCCTCCACCAACTGGCTCTGTTGTCTGGAGGCAAATACATGCCTTGCCTCTTTGCTCCTACGGTTTTTAGTTTCCCATTCAATAAGATGGGGGAAGGGTCTGGGATGGAACACCTCACCACATGGAGCCGTTGCAACAACACTGGATAGATATTATTGTCTATTCTTTTTGAAGTTCAGAGAGCTTAGGTTATTTAAGCCCTATGGCACTTGTGTGTGGCAGGATTAGCACTTGAAGCTAGCTTCGTTGTTGTTCAATCGCAAAGTCATGTCCGACTCTTTGTGACCCCATAGACTGCAGCACGCCAAGTTTCCCTGTCCTTCACTATCTCCCAGAGATGCCTCAGACTCATGTCTATTGAGTTGAAGATGCCATCCAACCATCTCATCCTCTGTCACCTCCTTTTGCTCTTGCCTTCAATCTTTTCCTAGCATCAGGGTCTTTTCCAGTGAGTAGGCTCTTCACATCAGGTGGCCAAAGTATTGGAGCTTCAGTATCAATTCTTCCAATATATTCAGAGTTGATTTCCTTCAGGATTGACTAGTTTGATGTCCTTGCCGTCAAGGGACTCTCAAGAGTCTTGAACCTGGCTTTGCCTGATGCCCAAAACCTATGCCCTATGCAGTTCCCTTAATTGGGAGGAAAGTCTGGACGGATGACTTGCTACTCTCAGATCAGGGTGAGTTTTATTATTTGTGAGTTGGCCACATTGACCAAGAAGTTGGAGCTACTGAGAAGTGCTGAGCCTGTATTCTTTCTGTACTTGAACTGCCAGGCATGCTACTGGTCACTGGAGTCCTCAGCTGGCTTAAACTCATCCTTAAATAATTGAATTATAATGGATTGATTTATTCTGGCTCTTTTGATAGTATTTCACTATGTAAACTGTTTGCAGAAATAAACAAGGGATTTTGGAGCTTGGAAGGGGCTCAAAATTCTGCTGCCCCTAAATTCAGTGATTCCTTTTTTCAGATAGTCAGCATCACAGAAATTCAAGTCCTAGTTCTACTTGACCCAGGCTCTTTCCATTTGAAGGAATGCCTCTTGAAAGTGTTTCAAATGAATACTGATTTTACAAGCTGATTCAATTCAGCCACTTAGGAATAAATTAAACCCTTACGAGAAGAGTATTTTTTTCTCTTGACCATTATTTTAAGATATACACTGTGTGTTTATGTCCATTTCTTATTAAAGTTGTATGGCTATCTTGAGAGGTTGTCCTTGCTGGTTTCTGTACTACAGATAGGAAGCCAGAGGGTGAGAACTGAAGCTGATTGTGCAAAGTTACATACCTAATATGAGTTTCCCTGGTGGCTCAGACAGCAAAGGATTTGCTTGCAGTGCAGGAGAACTGGGTTCGATCCCTGGGTTGGGAAGATCCCCCGGAGAAGGGAATAGCAGCCCATTCCAGTATTCTTGCCTGAGAAATCCCATGGACAGAGGAAACTGGCAGGCCGCCGTCTATGGAGTAAGGAAGAGTCGGACACAGCTGAGCAACACGCACACACACACCCCTCCCGAGTATGAGGGGCGGAAAGCAAACCCTGGTTTTAAATGAGGCTTCACTCTCTATTCTTTCAGAGTGAGCCAAGGAAGAATGTTCTAGACCAAGCGGCATTCTCAGGGTGACCGTAAGCTCTGTGATATCTAGATTTTCTCAGGAGAGGTGCCTCTTGCCTGGGCAGAATTTATGCTAACATTCTCTCCCACTCTCCAAGAGTGCTGTTTGAAGGAGCTGCTACATGAAAGTGTGACGGCAATACAGCGGGATGAGTATTAAGATGGTGAAGTGAAGTGAAAGTCGCTCAGTCGTGTCCAACTTTTTGCGATCCCATGGACTGTAAAGTCTATGGAGTTCTCAAGGCCAGAATACGAGAGTGGGCAGCCTTTCCCTTCACCAGGGGATCTTCCCAACCCAGGGACAAACGCAGGTGTCCCGCGTTGCAGGCAGATTCAGACTAATTGCAGGCAGATTATGATGGGGATCTTTGTAAAATAGGAATCCACACAGAAGAGAGTACTTAGCTTTCCTAGAGGAACTGGGAAGGTGTACCTGGCAAGAGGATCGCTTTTGGACAGCTACCTCCAGATTTCTCCTTGTGTTATTCTATTCTGAAACACCAAGAAGCATGTACTGTATAGGTCCCACCTGCTTAGAAGGCATCCAGCTGTACATGTATATGTATAGCTGTTCACCTGAAACTATCAACACTGTTAATCGACTATGTTGTTGTTCAGTTGTTAGCTCACGTCTGACTCTGTGATCCTATGGACTGCAGTGCGCCAGGCTTCCCTGTCCTTCACTATCTCCCAGAGTTTGCTCAAACTCACATCCATTGAGTCAGTGATGCCATCCAACTACCTCATTCTCTGTCATCCCCTTCTCCTCCTGCCCTCAATCTTTCCCAGCATCAGGGTCTTTTCCACTGGATTGACTATAGCCCAATAAAAGTTAAAAGTTAAAAAAAAAATTTTTTAAAAGAAGGCATCCAGCTAACTCTGTTTCCCTTGAGTTTTGTTCTTGCAGCTCAGTGAGAGTCATTGCAGCCAGCTGCAGCTTTAAACTGTCCCAAGCAGAACTCCTGGCTGTGATTTGAGTTACATAGGAGCTTGAGAACTCACTTGGCCTTTAACTGAAATACCTAAGATATCCAGCAAATATCTAGAAGATAGCACCTTAGACAGGAAGGGCTCCTGGAGTTTCAGCAGTTTCACCCCCTTCACTGATGACTGAGCCCAGAGGAGGGAAAGAGATTTGTCTAAAGGAACAGAGCAATTCAGTTACAGACCTGGGGCTGATGCCAGAGGCTCTCATATAACAGTTCACTCTATGTCAGCCTGTAATCCTATTTACAGTTAAATAGTCAAAATAGTCAGTTTAAGACTACGAAGTGCTGCGGTGGCAGATAATGTACCTAGAACTCGGACAGTGAAAGCCCGAGTTTAAAATCAGGATCCGGCATGAACACATTTCATGACTTTGGGCAAGTTATTTAAGACATGCAGGATTGCAGTTTCCCAATGTAGAAAACTAAACCAATAATATCTTTCTCACAAAGGTACTGTGGGGCTCACAAGAGGTATGAAGGTGGAAGTCTTTGTTAATGTGCATGTATGTTATGTAGTAAAAATCACATAATACAAGATCTACCCTCTTAAAATTGTAAGTGTACATACAGCTTTTTTTAATCTATCGTCACAGTATTGTCCCTCAGATCGCTAAAACTTATTCATCTTGCATAACAAAGCTTTATACCGTTTGAACAGTGGATTTGAAATCTCAGCCCCCCTCCTTCCAGGCCCTGGCAGTCGCCATTCTACTCTCTCCTTCTGTGAGTTTGCTTTATATGCATCATGTAAGTGGAATCGTACAGTGTTTCTCCTTCGTGTAATGTCCTCCAGATTCACCAGAGTTGCCTCCTATGGCAAGATCTCCATTGTAAATAACAGTCAGTGGTGACCATCAGTGACTCACAGCCTGAGTAACAGTCAGTGGTGACCATCAGTGGTGGGCTTGACTGTGCTGATGATTCTGTGTATCTGATTCCATAACTGCTGGTGGCAGCCAGGGCCAAAGAACAAACACTGATCTGTTCTGTCCCTTCTGTGTCTGTCTCCCGCAGATGAACCCAGCCGGTGCTATTTCCATGATGGTGATGGGGTATGTGAGGAGTTTGAACAAAAAACCAGCATCAAGGACTGTGGTGTCTACACGCCCCAGGGGTTCCTGGATCAGTGGGCATCCAATGCTACAGTGTCCCACCAAGATCAGCAGTGCCCAGGCTGGGTCATCATCGGCCAACCAGCAGCGTCCCAGGTAAGTGCCCAGCCGTGCATGACATTTCCTGCAGACATTCCAAATCGCTGCTCTGCCCCTCAAGCTTGCCCATCACAAGGGCAGTGTCACTGGACATGGCCACTTGACCATACCTCCGTTGTGGTTCAATCGCTAGGTTGTGTCTGACTCTTTCAATACAGCACTCCAGGCTTCCCTGACTTTCGCTATCTCCCAAAGTTTGTTTGAATTCGTATCCATTGAGTCCATGATACTATCCAACCATCTCATCCTCTGTCATCCTCTGTCCCCTTCTCCTTTTGCCTTCAATCTCTCCCAGCATCAGGGTCTTTTCCAATGAGTCAGCTCACTGCATCACGTGGCCAAAGTGTTGGTGCTTCAACATCAGTCCTTCCAATGGAGATTCGGGGTTGGTTTCCTTTAGGAAGGACTGATTTGATCTCCTAGAAAGCTTTGACAAACCTGGACAGCACACGATAATCTCTAGGTCCATCCGTGTCGCAGCCAATAGCCAAAGGTCATTCTGAGGTCTCATGAGACTTGTTTGTCAGCAATTGAATTTGGAGTTTTTAAGGGCAAGAAACGTTAGCATAGCAGGGGTAATGACTGTCCTGTGTCTCCTACTAGAAGTCATATTTGGGGAAAGCACTCCATTTTGGATATACCACTGGCCGTCAATGGGATAAGAACGAATCCTCAGGGAGAGTCTCACTTTTGACAGAGGAGGGTGTCAAGTCACGTCCTCCTCTAGCACGCTCTCCTGAATATGGCATCTCCATCATGAATGCTCTGTGTGGCTGGGGACTAGCCTTCCCACTTCTCCGGGCCCCATTTTCCCCATCTTTAAATTAGAGAGTAGTTGAACTGGATGATCTCCAAGGACCTTCCCAACACTCAAAAGCTGTGACTCATTCCTCATTCCCGAATGCACTATTTATGTCCCAGGGTTCTTCCCCAAGGGACTATCAGCTTAGTTGAGGGAGCGAGAGCACTGGGGCCACCAGAGCTTCTGTGATTCTAGGGATGGCCCTGCTGTCCCCAGAGTCCCCTTTCCAATTATCCTGCTCAGTGTGCACCTGCCTTCTTCCGAGACTCCCGTTTCCCAGAGACACGCCCATGCTTCCTACTGCCCAGCCCCGCAGCCGTTTCAGAGGCTGGCCTCCCACCTGGCCTTGCAGGAGAGCCATTATTTCTCCCCATTCTTCTCCAACATTGCTTCTCTGACTCATGGTCAGTGGAGGGCTGGGGCGAGGGTGGAGGGGCCTGGTTTCTAGGTGAAAGAGACACGGGACCTTCTTCTGGGGCCCAGGGAGAATCACTGGAAGAGGGACAAAGAACCTAACCTCGCTTATAGTGTTTATTTGATCATTCGTTCACTTATCTGATTGTGTTTACCTGCATCAGATTCTTTGTGTAAGCGTTTGTCTCTGTTTCTGGGGAGGATGGAAAGAAATGTAAGCGAGGGATTCCGTAATGTCCTGTGCAGTGCTAGCCGGGTGCGTGAATGAATGAACCTGCCTACGCTCGTACTTGCTGGGTTCATGTTGGGTGACACCCATACTCTGAACTCTAATTACCTGTTTCCATGTCTGGCTTCCCCCTTAGGCTGCTAATTTTGTGAAAAGAGTTTTAAGGTTTTATTTACTTTGTTCCCCATCTTCAAGCACAGATGTAGATAAGATCAGGAGTTCGAGCGATGTGTGTTTAATTGATTGTAGATAAACACATACATCGATACCTTTCTCATAAGGAGTGCCCTGCTTTAGGCTGGCTAGTGATAGAGCCAGGCATTCCAGATGCAACACCGCCATCCAGTCTCTAGAAATGTTTTAAAAACATCGTTCAAACAAGGGTATTATTAACGCACTCAGAATCTCACGTGACCAAGTGTTGAGGTAACAGCTGTGCTTAAAAGCCACCAAAGGTTATTGCTACTAATGTGAGAAAAGGAGAGAAAGAATTTTCCAGTCTTAGCATTTGAAAAGAGACTTCACCCAGGCAATTATTCCAGTCTGGGAAGGGGGCGGTGGGGGGGGGGGGTGCTGTCAGGAATCATGGGTGATTATCTCTTCCTAAACAACAATCCAATTTAAAAAAATCATTATAAATACTCGCTCTTCGATCTACAAAGAGGAGATGAGGAAACAAAATCATCCTATTGAATTATTCATTGTAACCAATTTTATTTTAATGAAATCGACTAGGTTCCATTACTCTGGGCTTGGACATAATCTTTGTTACAAGGAGACTTCAGCTGTAACTAAATTTGCCATAATGAGATCAGCTCACTGGAGGATACAGGGTCAGGGGTGGGGAGGTGTGTGCCGCCTGGGTGCAGGGCCGGACAAGGGGTCTGGGGGCTGGCAGAACAAAAGTCCCCCCAGTTCCCTGTCTCAAAGCGAGTGCCTGGAAGCCATTCCCATACCAACCCCATCATGCACGGGCCAACATGTGCACGCACACAGACACGACACGCACAGCCTGCACGACTGAGTCAAGCCTCTTCCTGGAGTGTAGACACGGCTCCCTTCTGACAGCAGAGAAGAGGAGGACGTGTAACTGTGGCCGTCATCACCCTGCGCGGTGACTAGAGGAGGCTGGTGGTTAATTTTCACCCTGTCAGGGCCTCCAGGCAAGAGGTTGATGGCCTGAAAGAGGGAGTTGTGGGCTTCTTAGATGCACTGTGAGCACCTTCCCTTCCCTTAACCCAATTATACATTCCTCCTCCACTTTCCTCCTCCTCTCTCTCTCTCTGTCTCTTACACACACACAGACAGGCACGCACACGCAAGCATCCTACAGGAACAGGCCGGGCAGATGCAGGAGCCCAGGCCTTGCAGATGCAGCGATCCCGAAGCACAGGGAAGAGAGTGGGGAGGGAACCAGCTGTGTCGAGGTCCACCAGCCACGAATCTGGGCCCTCATACATGCTTCATAACCAACCCCCTCGCCATTCTTCAAGGGAAGAATTACTAATTACCTTGTAGAAACTGAGACGTGGAGTGGTTTCCGCAAGGTCGCACAGCCCGTGATGGGAAATTTAGGATGGAAAGTTTCTCCTGGAAGGCGACACTGGGAGTGTGGGAATGTGTGGTCTTGTTCAGGAGCTGGGAGTAGCCGGGTTCCTGAAAAATGTCACTGCGGATCAGGTGGAAAGAGCCATGGATGGATAGATCTTTCGTTGGTGGTACCATGCACATTCCATGAGGTGCTTGAGGAGGAACTAAAGAGCCCCTTGACAAGGGTAAAAGAGGAGAATGAAAAAGCTGGCTGAAAACTCAACATTCAAAAAGCTTAAGATCATAGCATCTGATCTCATTAATTCATGACAAATGGAAGGGTAAAGTGGAAGCAGTGACTGATTTTATTTTCTTGGGCTCCGAAAATCACTGCAGACAGTGACTTCAGCCATGAAATGAAAGATGCATGCTCCTTGGGAGGAAAGCTATGACAAACCTAGATAGCAGATTACAAAGCAGAGAAACCACTTTGCTGACAAAGGTCTGTCTAGTCAAAGCTATGGTTTTTCCAGTAGTTTTGTACGTATGTGAGAGTTGGACCATCAGGAAGGCTGAGCACCGAAGAATTGATGCTTTCAAACCATGGTGCTGGAGAAAACTCTTGAGAGTCTCTTGGTTGGCAGGGGAATCAAACCAGTCAATCCTGAAGGAAATCAACCCTGAGTATTCGTTGGAAGGACTGATGCTGAAGCTGAAGCTCCAATTCTTTGGCCGCCTGATGCGAAGAGCCGACTCATTAGAAAAGACCCTGATGCTGGGAAAGACTGAGGGCAGGAGGAGAAGGGGGCAATGGAGGATGAGATGGTTGGATGGCATCACCACCTCAATGGACATGAGTTTCAGCAAACTCCAGGAGGTTGTGAAGGACAGGGAAGCCTGGTATTCTACAGTCCATGGGGTCACAAAGAGTCAGACACAACTTAGCTGATGAACAACGACAGCAAAAATCTTCCAGGCACTGCTCACAGCTTGAGCTCAGGCTGCTCCCACTCTGTCTAGGCGTCCCTGTTGCTGGTACCCTGGTGTTCACTGGAACACTCTGTCCACTTGGAGAGCGATGAAATGACCACAGTGATGTCCGTTTCTTCTTTATAAGTCAGTATTGTCCTAGTCTCTGTATTTCCCCTGATGCTGCAAAAATGATAAATGCAGGTGTTTATTGGAGTTATGTCCCTGGTTCTGTGCTGGAGCCCATGGAAGAAACCAAAGAAGAAGGAGACCCAAACTTGACCTTATGAATGTGTAAGACCATAATGTGAGGATGCTCTCTAGAGGCATGGCCCTGTCGGAGTCAGCAGGCAGGCTGTCACTGTGGCTACTGCGGAGACCCCACCCTCTCTGTGCTAGATGAGTCTAGAAAATGATTAAAATTTTCATTTCCATTTTTGCGTGAACCCTCCACTTCTCAAAGTCCCCGGTCTTGCTTGTCCATCCCCCTCAAACAAGATGCCCAAATTTGGTTAGCACTGATGCTGGGAGGGATGGGGGCAGGAGGAGAAGGGGACGACAGAGGATGAGATGGCTGGATGGCATCACTGACTCGATGGACGTGAGTCTGAGTGAACTCCGGGAGTTGGTGATGGACAGGGAGGCCTGGCATGCTGCGATTCATGTTGTCGCAAAGAGTCGGACACGACTGAGCACTGAACTGAGCTGAACTGAAGTTCCTCCGCCTGAACATTGAGTCTTATATCCAAATGTTATCAGAAGCATCAAACCTCCCTGGCTGTGTGCATCAGGCTGAACATCCTATAATAAGAGACATTCTTGGGATGTTTTGGCCGTGCACCTTCCCGGCCCTGCTGGAATTCAAGAGGTCCCTGAGACAGAACAAAAATGGAACAGATTGAAAGTACAGAGTTATCTCTCTTCTGGGAAACTCAGCACAGCTTGGTTTAAGTGTTTGCAAAGATCCCGTCTTGTTCTCATTTGGTCTCCAGGTCTCACATTTCTCTGTGCTTTACACCACAGGCTGCCAAAGAGAGCTGCAGAGATTCCTTCATCCTGCCCCCCACCCCGCCCCCGACTGCATTTCTTCCCAAGCCAGGTTCCTCCTGTCCAAACAGTCCCCTTCCTCCTCCCGCACAGGAGGTGGTGGAGATGCAAAGGCTATCGGAATGCGCAGTGCTCTCCCAGGGATTATGGACCTGCAGTCAACCAACCAATTTATTTGGTTGATCCTTTGAGGGTAACATTTAAACTAAGCATTTCCAGGGCTGTAGTTTCAGAGCCAAAGTAAAGACAACCTTGCTTAGAACAAATGCTATCCGCAATGAGAAGGAGTGCCTGTGATGCAGTAAGCTGCCATCACAAGGCACTCAGGCTGAGCTGGTGGTCACACAGGAAGCCCTGGGCATCTCGCCTTTCTTTGTGACTGATTCTGACTTTGCATCCACTGACCCATGATTAGACATATCGATCCTTTGCCACCTCACTGAGAATCGCACTGTCCCTTGGCATATCCAGAACATGGTGTGCCTCTATTAAAATGCAAATCATAATTTGTCTTGATGGATTTGTTGACTTATGCATTTGACTAAATGGGCAAATGAAGGGGTCCTGCCCTGAGGAATGTAAGCAGGTAGAAAACACAGACATCCGTGGGGTCAAGTGGAAGTCGTGCAAAGGTGGCCCTGCCTGCATAGCTTTTCTTTTTATTTGGGAATTTTGAGCCAGTTATTCCTCCAGGAACCTCAGTTTTCTCTTCTGGAAAGAGAGAATGGTGGCATCGGTTTGGTGGGGATTAAGGGAGTGAATGCAGAGAAAAAGCTTAGCACTGTTTGTCATGGTGGTGGTTTTGTTCGTTTCCCATGTATCGGGTAGCGCGTGTTAATTCCGTCTTCGGTTCATGTCAGGCCTCCTCTCTGCACCCTCATTCTAGTGAGCCACACAGCACAGAAGCTTAGTCAGTGTTTGGTTGGGTGAATAAGCACCGTTGCATTAACAAATGTTTCCTGCACACTCGGGGCTAGAGCAGGCACTTTGCGAAACTCCGGAGAAGCGCTGGTCCTTTTGTAGCCCTCACAGTGCTCACTATTCCATGGGAGGGGTGTGTCCAGCTAGAAATAGCAGCCAAGACCCAAGAGTCTGAGATTCAGAGGGAGTTTCCCTGAGGAAGAAACCGCACTGCTATCAGCTTACTCAGCCAGCAGGGATGAAAGCCAGCATGTAGGGATGGAAAAGTCCTTTGCCCACTTTCAGAAGGTCCTGGACAAATTATAAAAATAATATTTTCCAAGTTCAGCTAGGCTCCGCATCAAATTCCTTGAATCCGACTTAAGCTACTGCAAAAGTAGGAATTGCTGCTCTCATCTGACAGATTGGGACAGTAAGGCTCTGAGAGCCGAGAGACTGACTAGTTTGGCGGGGTGCGCCCTTCTAAGAGACCGCGGCAGAACCAGGATTCAGGTCGCGGGGTTCGTCACAGGAGCCTGGGTGCAGGACAAGTCAGCTCATGCCCGCTTCCGTGGCTGACACAGGAGAACAGACGAGGAAGCCTGCCATTTGCGTGTTTTCTTGCCTAGCGCGCATTCTAGTTCCTCGAGGAAAGTGGGAACCCCCTCTCTAGGACCCCCAGTATGGGCCCACTATTTGTGCCATGCCACCAACATCTCTACCTAGGGGCAGTCATTCTTTCACGTTAAGTGTTGCCCGTTCTAGAAAGTCACTTAAAACACGTTTATGAAAATATGGGAGAAGCTCAGGAAATGTTTCAAGTTGCTGAACCCTGAGTGTAGATTTTTGGCTCCATGGCTAATTATTAATGGATTGTGGGAAAGAACATGAAGCAAAACACCAGCAGGACAATTGTAGATGGAAGGGGAAACTTGGCTGCGTTTGCGGGTTTGTCACGAAAGCCTGTGTTCTACCTGAGAAGCCTTGAGATGCTGGTAAGGGACTTGCAAGAGGTGCGCGCTCCCTGGTGCCACCGAGTTGTAGGCCCAGAATGCAGGGACCATTCATCTGCGTCTCCTGCGTCCTTGTGTCCAGAGGAAGGGAGCAGAAATCCACTGGGCTCTCTGACATAAGGACAAAAGATCTTTCCACTGGCACCCATGGTGCAGGGTAGGACGTGCTGGGACCGAGGAGTCAAGGGGAGGGTGGGTGAATATTTCCTCTGGGTGTGATTGCTGAGCTGTGACGGGAAGGATAATCTGGGGTAGTAGAGGGGTGTTGAAAGGAAGATCATGTCAGAGAGACAGAGAGACAGGGAGACAGGCATCCAAAAAAGGTCAATAAGAAATTCAGGGGGAAATGAAAAATGAGATCCAGGGGATGTCAAGAGAGATGGGCTATGAAAATGACGTGGCAGCCGCCTTCAGATGCTTGAAATTTAGACTTCACTGTTTATTTATGGGCTGCTCGAGGTCTCAGCTGTGGCCCCCAGGATGCTGGGTCATTATTGGGACGTGCAGGATCTTTAGTTGTGCACACAAACTCTTAGCGGCGTGGAAGACCTAGCTCCCTGGCCAGGGATTGAACTCAGGCCCCCTGCCATGGGCACGTGAAGTCTTAACCACTGGACAAGGGAAGTCCCTGCACTTTATCCCAAGTGCAGTGAGGAGCTTCTCTGAGGTTCTGAGCTGGGCACCAACAGATCAGATGCTTATTTGAGGATGAGGACTGACCTCTAGGAGCACCGCCTGAAAGACCGGTTTGAAGCACCTTATGAAACGCAAGTTTTGCTTCTCATCTCAGAATGAAGAGCTGCCTTCCGTGCGTGCGGGAGGCGGACGTCCTTGCCTGTGCCACGCTTTCTCCTGCTTCCTTCTCTCCTTGCACCAGCTACTGGTATTGCACTGAAACAGCCCCATGTGGACATTTTGCCTGGATGAGCCGTTCTCTGCTGATGCTCGTATTGGCAAAGGGCTGGGGAGGGGGGCAACTGTGGGCTCAGTACCCAGTGCTGAGGCCCCTGCTGAGACGTATCCCTTCACCAGTGTGGTCAGCTCGTCTCGCTGGTGAAATGGGACAGCATCCGCTGGTGGTGGGGGAAGCGGGAGGCCAAAGGGATGCGCCAAAATGTCAGAGAGGATTCCAAGCAGTTTTCCCAAGTACCCAAGGGATCTGCTTTCTTCTGGTGGTTTCTGAATAATTTCTCAAGAGCACATGTGTGAGTCATCTAAGGAGACAAAACAGCTAGTCCTATGGTCTGTTAGTTACAGTCTGTCCCGTTGGTGTGGGGCACCCCAAAATCCCTCCAGAAGACTAAAAGCCAGTTTCTGCATCAGAAAGGACCCCTTTGCCCTGGTGGTTATAACATCCTGGACTTGATATGGAAATGTGGATTGGGGGGGCGGACTTTAAATCTATCAAATTTTTCATGACCCCAGCGAAGGTCTCCACCAGACTCTCCTCCACCCCTCTTCTTTGCTCCCTTCTTAAGTCATTTGCTGTTTCAAGCTTTATTCAAACCAATAAATGCTAGACACTATGACTGTGCCTTCCCAACTTTGAGTGATGAGAGTTTTATAGAAAAAAAATGAGGTTTAGGATCAGCTCAACCTGGCTTCTGATTCTAGGGTCACCAATTACTGACTCTGTCTCTCCAAGCAAGCCAGTTCTCCTTGCCTCTGCCCCATCTGTAAAACAGGAGTGGCAGCATTCCTATGGCAGGCGTTGGTCAAGGATGAGACAGTGGGTCCACAGATGTAGGTTTCCTTCTGCTAGCAACTTAAACCTTTTTAAAGAAGTGCTTCTTTCTATCCATGGAGTTTTAGCAACTGAGGGATCCAATGAGGAAATATTGAGTTCTGTGTTGTTATTTTTAAAGAAACAGTCTTTAGGACTACAGAAATCTAAGCAGAGAGAGACTTTGAGAGTCTGTTGGTCTTATTTCACTTAAGATTTGGCTGTGATGAAATAACTTCCCTAAACCCCTCAATCCCTATCTGTTAGAAAGCAATTCTGATATTTGGATTTAAAACCCACTATAGTCTTATTGTGAACCTACTATGTTTCCATTCAGTTCAGTTCAGTCGTGTCCAACTCTTTGCGACCCCATGGACTGCAGCACACTAGGCTTCCCTGTCCGTCACCAACCCCCGGAGCTTGCTCAGACTCATGTCCGTGGAGTCGGTGATGCCATCCAACCATCCCATCCTCTGCTGTTCCCTTCTCCTCCCGCCTTCAATCTTTCACTGTGTCTAGAACATCCTTTTCGGCAGGGAGTCGAGGCTGAGAGGAAGTGTTCAACCACTACCCTCAAGTCATCTGTAGTGTCCTTGGAGGACAGGGCGCCCTGACACAGGTACTTCTAAGAAGGAAAGAAAAACTTGGGCAAACCACTGTGGTGTGCAGGCACGTGGAGTTATTCTTAGAGACACGTGCATTGACAGGGGAGGGTGTGCTGGCCTGCGCAGCAGACACGCACGGGTTACCAGGAAGGTGCTTCATGGAGCAGAGAAAGCTCTTGCTTGCCAGTCGACTCCTGTCTTGCAGCCCAAGAGCAAGCCAGGCTTTGTGGTTTGGGGCAGCTTCCACTGGTTCTCTGCAGAGAGCAGACACGGCCGGGCCAGTTCACACCACAGCCCCTCCTGCGAGATCCCTAGGCCTTTGTCTTTCTTGCATCTCTCAGCCCACTCCTCTCCCATCTTGTTGTCTGTATTCTCCGCGTCGTCCCTCCCTCCTCATCCCTTCAGGACCAGGCCCCTTCCCTCCTTCCTTGCCGTCTACTCAGGCTCCCGTAAGACCCAATTCCATCCTTGTCTTTCATTTTCTCTTCTTTTTATTTTTTTAAAATTATTGTTCTTTTAAGTGGGGGCACCGGTGTTTAGCCAGCGTCGTCTTTGCTGTATAATTTAGTTTCACGTCCTGTGCCCAAGAAACATGTCAAATATGTAAACAGCGTTCGCTCTCCGAGACCATAATACGCTTAGGAAGCAGCAGCCGGTTGAGCCTGCTGAGCCCGCGGCTTCGGCGGTATTGGAGTCTGCCCCCAAAACCACATGCTCGTTTCTCCAAGTCTGGAAGTAAACTTTCTCAAGCCAGGCCCGAAGGATGGGGTTCTGGGGAGAGCTGGATGTCGGTGGTGCACAGCATTTTGCTTCTAGGGGGTGTGTGTGTTCATTTGTTTGTTTTGTAGCCCCCAACTCTCCACCGCAACATCCTTACTTTTAAAAAGTAACCTAGGCAGTCTACAGAAGCCGCATGCTCTGTCTCTCAGTTGTGTCTGACTCTTTGCGACCCCATGGACTGTAGCCCGCAGGCTCCTCTGTCCATGAAATTTCTCAGGCAAGAATACTGGAGTGGATTAGTGGGTTGCCATTTCCTTCTCCAGGGCATCTTCCCAAAGCAGGGATCAAATGTCTCTTGTGTCTCCTGCACTGGCAGGATTCTTTCCCCCCCCCCGTGCCACCTGGGAAGCCCGTTATCTATAGAAGCAGACCAAAAAGAGCTTTCTACCCTCTTCACCACCCCAGACACAGATTTTTTAAAACTCACCTAATTCTTTGGCCAGATCCATGTGCCAGGATATATTTGTAGCATGTTCATTTTTGAGGGAGAAATGGACTCAGAGAGGCACATGACAGGTACCCATGCTGAGGGGCAAGCTTCT
Organism: Ovis aries; assembly: GCF_016772045.2. NCBI lineage: Eukaryota > Metazoa > Chordata > Mammalia > Artiodactyla > Bovidae > Ovis > Ovis aries. The sequence goes on along the minus strand of NC_056055.1, from coordinate 7,431,591 downwards.
GTGCCAGGGTGGTCCAGCAAAGTCTTCCCTGGGGGGGCTCCTGCCCGCCCTGAGACCTTTTCCAAACTGGACCCATACATCCAGCTGGTGGAAGGGGATGCTTGCCTGAAGCCTGCATTTGTCTCCATCTTGGGAAAGAGACGTGAGTTTGGGAGAGATCTGGCCTGCTGGCAGGATACTGCTCTCAGGAACTGTGGCTACTGCCAGGGTGATGCCCAGGTCTGCAACACAGCTGCCTGGGGCAAGGGGTCTGGGAAGAGAAAAGTAATTCAGAGCCATGCAGGAAGGAGAGAAACTGACACACACTGGGGAGCTGTGGTCAGTTCATGTGCCGGGGAAGGCAGAACTGGGTCAGTGTAGAGAGCCGGCCTCCGGATCCGTTCTCTGATAGGACTTTTGGTGACAGTGGGGGTGCCTACTGCCCCTCCTGGCGCTACTGCCCCTTGCCACCTATTGTACTGAACCCTGGAGATGTGGCTCAGGGCACTAAGGAACTGAACTTCTGATGAATTTAAAATTAAATAGCCACAGGCAGACACTGAGCCCCCCTGCTGGAGCTGTTCTGGTCTAGCACGTCCTCGTGCGGCCACCTGTAGTGAGACCCAGGGCGACCATAGTCTCTTTCTGCCTCAGTCTCCTCATCTGTAAAACAGGGAGATGGACTGGCAGTTGCGAGTATTCTAGAAAACGGCACACAAAGAGCACGTGGAGCATTGCTTGGCATGTAATAACTGGGGTCTACACGGGTTCACTTTGGTGATGGCATTAAATCCTTATAATCTAGTAAGAACTGTGTTCTCATTTCACAGATGGGGAAGCAAAAGAACCCTTCCTCCAAATGGTGGAACAGGAGTGAGACCAATGCTTTCAGGCTCCACAGCCCACATGCTTTCCAGCAGACACGCTTCTCCCAAGAATTTTTTTTTTTTTTTAGAATAACCCTTCTTTTGTTCCTAAAGTGAAATATGACATACTTATCTCATCTTAAATCATTAAGCCTGCACGTATCTTTATTGGAGGATTTTTCCTTTTGTAGTACCTTTTCCATCATTCACAATAAATATTGGTCTCAGGGATCTCTCGCTTGTGAAAGATCTCTATTTATTTATATTTATGCACTGTGTTCCCCACGGCGTATAAAATCCGAGTCTTAGCACGTATGGCCTTCCACGGTCTGTTTGCCTCGGCTTTTCCTCACAGCCTGTTGTCTAACAGGTTTATTAGATAGGAACCTTCCAGACAGAATGGACCCATCTGCAATCCCCAGACAGACCTTGGAGTTTCCATTTCTTCTACATGGAAACACCATCCTTCATTCATCCACCTTTAAAAAAAATTCATGTATTTTTGGCTGTGCTGGGTCTTCATTGCTCTGCACAGGCTTTCTCTAGGTGAGCAGGGGCTACTCTTCATTGCGGTGTTCAGGCTGCCCATTGCAGTGTCTTCTCTGGTTGTGGAACATGGGCTCTAGAGAGGGCGGGCTTCAGTACTTGCAACGTGCAGGCTCGGTACTTACAGAACCCCAGCCCTGGGGCATGGGCTTCAGTAATTGTGGCTGGCAGTTGTGATTCACAGCACAGCTGCTCCACGGCATGTCGGATCTTCCTGGCCCAGGGGTGGAACCCGTGTCTCCCACATGGGCAGGTGATTCTCAACCTCTGGACCACCAGGGAAGTCCTCTCATTTAAAGCTTAACTATCTTTCAAGGTCTGCTTCAACCAGCTCCTCTTTCACGTGGCGTCTCTTGATCATCCCAGCCCGTGTGGAGCCCTCACTCTCTGATACCACATAGCACTTCTGGAACCATCCGTGGCCCGGCATAAGTGGCCTTTTATCAGCACTTTGCATCGGCCTTTGTCTATGACTTTCCATACCACATGTCCCATGAACTGCCGAGTATCTGGGCTCCATCTTACACCTTGAGGTACGCCAGGTCTAGAACAGAGTTTGCTACCTGAAAAGCCGAGTTGCACAGTGTTACAACACGTATGCAGCCGCCAACCCCTCTAAGAGATAGTGACTAACTTTCACTGGTTGCCGAGGACTAAGCTGAGACTCACGAAGGTTGCTTGACAATAAAAATGAGAGGACAGATGCAGAGGAATGACTAAATAATAATAAATGACAGTAATCACCAAGGACACAGTAGTAATAGCGATAGCTGGTGGTGATAGCAACATAAAAGGTCTGGCTTTCTGCCCGATTACTCCATGTCAGGACCTCTACCCAGAGTTTCACTCCGTTGTTAGCACATTTATACCCGCCAGCCGCTTTGGGAAGTAGGGACTAACTTTCACTGGTTTACAAAGGACTAAATTGGGACTTAACAAAGGTGAAGTATTAATAACTTACCCAAGTTTCTACAGTCAGCTAAGGGTGAGGCAGGGAAATCTGGAATTCATGCCCAGGACTGTCTTCTTCTAGAACCAGGAAAAAAGAAGTGTGAAGGGACAACAGAGGGGAATGTTAAGCGTGTTTCTGGCCTGCAGGGCTATGTGTCCGTACTTGCAAGGGATCTTTTAACCCTGGGACAACCCTCCAAAGTAGATCTCGTCATTTGATTTTTCAGTGGAGGAACTGAGGCATCTTAGAGCATTCAGTCATGATATCAGTGAGTTCTGGCCCACATCTCTCGGATGTGTGTGACTTCCACTGCTCATGGAAAGTTCAGGCAAGCGGCAGGTGTAGGATTGTTGAGAAAATCATATCGTGGATCCCAGATCGTGCTGGGATGGTTCCCATGGACCATGTCTCAAAACAGCTGCTTCAACACCCTGCTCTTCTGCAGATGTGTGCTGCCTCGTCCAAGGGCCCCCTGGGAGAGAGCACCACTGCAGATGGCCTCTTTCCCCCAGAGGGCTCTGCGGCTGGGGTGGTGGACATGGGCGTCAGCAGCGCCCATTGGACATTTGATGGGCAAAGCCCCCAATTTGCATGTCACTGTCCCTCCTGCTGAAACCTGGAGAGGAAGGCCAGAGAGAGATGCCACCCTCGTCCTTCAGAATGTGAGCCCTTCTTTGAGCCGGAAGGTCAACATATGCTGATAAAAGCATATGCCAGCCCTGTCCTTGGGTCGTTGCACACATCAGAGCATGGCATCCTTCAGAGCCTCTTCCTTGGAGAAATCGAGCTGGAGCAGCCCTGCCAAGAGGACTGCTGCTCTTCAAAAGCAAAGAGGAGAGGCACGCACGCGGCGCTTTCCAGAGCTTTCTCCCAGGGTGATCAGAGGGGATCAGAAAACCCTGAGGTTTGTGGTGAAGGGCAGAACCCAAGACAAGGTGCTCTGAGTGGCCTGGGCACCAGTTGGGCCTCCCTGCAGGCAGTGGCCTGGGCACCGAGCAGGGGCTCCCTGCAGGCAGTGGCCTGGGCACTGAGCGGGGCCTCCCTGCAGGCAGTGGCCTGGGCACCGAGCAGGGGCTCCCTGCAGGCAGTGGCCTGGGCACTGAGCGGGGCCTCCCTGCAGGCAGTGGCCTGAGCACCAGTGGGGCTCCCTGCAGGCAGTGGCCTGGGCACCAGCGGGGCTCCCTGCAGGCAGTGGCCTGAGCACCAGTGGGGCTCCCTGCAGGCAGTGGCCTGAGCACCGAGCGGGGCTCCCTGCAGGCAGTGGCCTGAGCACCAGCGGGGCTCCCTGCAGGCAGTGTGACTCGTCCGTCATCCTGGTCACAGCTTGGGGCACACACATTTTATTAGGAAAGGAGGAGACGGCAAAGAAGGGGCAGGGAGAAAACAACACAAAGACAACCTGGAAACTCCTAGTTTTATGAACTTGAGAAAGTCTTGTTCTTTTAACGCACAGCTGTTTTTAAGTGAAAAATCACTCCCTTGACCTTTCTCGAATAGGCCAGTGTGGTCAAGACTGCCATTAACCACTGCTCAACTATGCTTGACCAAGGGTTTCAGTGACCGGGCACCGAGTTTGGACACGGTCACCATTTCCCTGATTAACCCATGCACATCTCAGGGATCCCAGAGTAGGCGAAGGAGCAGTCTGGAGGCTTCCTCGGACAGCCTGCGTGAGTCCGAGTGGCTCTGAGCTGTGCTTTGCTCCTCAGTTGGCCGTGTCTTCCAGTTCCACCCCGAGCCTGTAGACAGGGCATTTCAGAGTAAAGCTCACTGGATCTGTGTTCTCCGTCTTTGGTGTCTGATTTTCTGACACAGGCATTTGGGGGTACTGGATTTAGAGCAGACGGTATTGCTTGGCCCTGTTACTAGAATGACAGTACCCTGGTATTCTGGTCTTGAACTGGAAGTGTTTCCATACTCAAAGTCCTGTTTTAAAACTGACGGTGCCCCCAAACTCTGAAATACATGTTGGATTCATATTGCTTCAGGATTCATATTGGAGACTGGTGATGCCTCTGAATTTTCACCTCACGCTGCCAGTATCTCTGGGTTTCAATCCAGATTTGAGTGCAAATTCTAGTTGAAGATAACAGCACCATCTTGGTCTCTTCCAGAGTCTAGGCTGCTTGTATTCTGACCTAGAATTCATGAAATGTCATTCATTGCTTTCAGTACAATTTTTTTTTAAAGAGATTTGGAAACACATAAAGTTAGCAATGTGACTTTTAAAAAGAATACGAATGTCCTCAGAATTGTGTTTGCAGCAAAATTCTACATCTCGAACTTTATCCTTCATGCTTCTGCTATTGACATCATCTGGGAAACTGGGTTTGTCATGGCTCAGCTGTGGCCCAGTTTTTCTCCTTCTCTCGCTTTTTTTCCTCCAGCCCTTGCTCTCCAGCCTCTTGATATTAAGATTCGTCATTTCAGGCCTGATGCTTGGGCACAGATTGTTTGGGAACTTCTTTTTTCCCAGTTCCTCTCGGCCTGCACAAACCTTGAGCAAAGAGCCCACCACGTTGTTGGATGGGTGCTTGCTGGCATCATCATTTAGCCCCCGCCCCCGCCTCCACTTGGGTCTGGGACCTCTTTTGGGGAAGGGATTTTATCTTTATGGCCTTTTTTCCCCTTCTCTGGGATCCATTTTCCTTAGATATCATGAGATAAAGAACCTAACTCGTAATAAGTGTCATGTCAGTGTATATTGAATGAGTGTATGAGTGAGTGAATGAGAGAGAAATATAAGAAGTATGTGAGCTTTGGCCAGAGCAAAATTTGAGTGTTCCAAAAGAAGACTGAGATCTCTGGAAGCACCCCCAAGCCCCCTTCCCTCACCCCTAAACAGTTTTAAGAAGGTCCTGCAACCCACTCTTCTAACCCTGTCAGCATCTTAACTGCCGGAGGAGACACATGTACTGTGAAGTCACCCACGGACCATCTGGCTGGGGATCCCGTGTCCCTCCTCGGCTTCGGGAGATTACGTAAACTGGACAGCAGCCTCCAGATGTTAGCAGTTTCTGCTCATTTTTTTCCCCTCCCTCTTCAACAACAATAATAATAATTAAAACAAACATGGGCCTCATCCCCTACCCACACCCCTGAAATTACAAACAGGTGGGTCCAGATGCCCTCCCCATCCCAAGGCATAGTGTCTGAGCTGAGTCCCGAGCCTTGGGGAGACCTGTCCTGCCCCAAGCCAGCCAGCCAGGCCAGCTGCCCTGTGACTCCGGCCCCAGGCCCCAGAGCAGGCCCATGGCCATGTCATGAGAAGGGCCTCTGCTGGACTTTCCCTCTCTCTGGCTCCCACCCCCGAAGCCTTGGCCTCCAACTTAAATGGATGTATTTTGGAGGACTAGGTGGCTTAAGAGATTAGTAATGAGATCCCAAGTCTTTCAGTGCCGGGTCAGGAGTTCAGAGGCGGGCCTGGGTGACTGGTGAATGGCGTAATTACGGAGCCGAGAGCGGGCCTGCGGAGGGCCCCTGTGAAATGAGCCCGGCCCAGCCTCTAAAGGGACAAGTTGTCAGCTGCACAAAAGCCGACCGCCACATCCGACACTAATCACTCTCCCTTGTTAGAGGATTTACTAGCTGGAGGAGCCCGAGCCCCCTGCCCAGCGCCTCCTCGAAACGGGTGGGTGGGTTCCGGTGCTGAGCACGCCCAAGGCCCAGCTCTGCTGTCTGGGAGATGGGAGATGGTGCTGACCCCGAGGGTCAGCGTGGTGAGAACCCCCATGTCGTACAAAGTCGGTGGCTGACCTGTGTCCTTTTGTTAACTAGCACTCCCACCGCCACGGTGATTATTTCTTCCTCCTCCTTGGCCTCAGTTTTCCCACCTGAAAATGTGTAATAGGACTCTTCCTTTCGCAGTGAGACGAGGATGGAGTTGATGGCGGTGAGAGCAGGTGAGTGCTCACCATCACTGCCGTCATCGTCGCTTCTCTGCGAATCACCATTTACCCTAGGTGGGTCCCGGTTTCCTCATCTGTGTCAAAGGAGGCAGACTTGAAGTACCACCAGTGGGAATCAGACCTGGACTTCACAGTCCTGATTAATGTGGCTTAAGGATGCCGTTGGTCCCCTTTGAAACTCAGGCTCCCTACCTGGAGAGCAGATGAGGATGGCAATTCCTGCCTTACTCAGGAAGGAGAGGATCTGTGCTTGGGACATAGTTGCTGGTTGAGGTGTTGGCAAAAAAAGTGTGTTTTGTCTTTGCCATTGATCATGGACACCTTCTGAGGCCCCTTGCATAAACACTTCCTTTAGAAGAAGGTTGGGGCATCCAATTTCTGTCCCTTAGAAGTCCTGAGTGTCTGTCTGTCTGTAAAATTAGGCCATTGAGTGAGTGGTTCCCAAGAATCAATTCTGTGACTCTGAACCATTTCCTTTCTAAGAAAGTTGGTTTCCTCACCTGTGAAAATGTCAGGATGCTGTGTGACACTGGTGTTTTAAGTGACGTCTTTGCACTTGAGAGCCTAGGCGTCTTTTCTAGGACCATTTGATCAGACCGGGGGCTTGTGCCCCAAACCATAGCATTCCAGACACATGTGGGAGGGGTGGGCCAGGAGGATATTAGACCCCTAAGGAGTGTGAAATGCCTAATGTGTTAGGGACAGACTCTGGGGGGCAACAAGGTACTAGCCACCCTGGAGCTGAGCCCCAAGGCTGGAGGGCATCTGATGCCAGGTTACCTTATCTGCGAGGGTCTCCTGGGTGGGGAGGCCCTGAGGTCTGCCGAGTGGAGGAGGTAACTCTACACCCCAGGCACCCTCCCTATACACAGGAAATGCTTCTTTGCTCGATTGTCCACGACAAATAATAAATCCTGAAATTGAAAGAAAGGCAATCCAGCCTTCCCACTCCCCTTTCAGTCTTTTTAAGGCAGGTTTCAAGGGGGGACGCTGTTCTGAGGGCTGGCGCGGGGGGGTGGGGGGCAGTGAGCACTGTTTCTGGTGATCAGGAAAGAAAGCCTGGCTTCCCCCCCTTTCTGTCTCTCTGTCTCTGTCTCTCTCTCCCTAGTTGTAGTAGTAGTTTAGTCGCTCAGTCGTGTCCGACTCTTTGTGACCGCCTGAACTCTTTCACTAGTAAGTGTGTAAAATGGAGACTGGAGGAGGAAATTTAAAACGTGTTAACGGAAGTCGGGTGAGGGGATTGAAATTGTGTGTGTGTGTGTATCGTGTAATGTTAACCACGGTGATGGATACCTTTTAAGATATTTTGTGCGTCATACTCAGAGGGTCAGTTTGGAGGAAGGAGCACAGGAAGACAATCAGGAGGGGCAGAACAGTGAGTGGGGAACCGGACCCAGGCGGGAGAGGACCACCGCGTTCCGCAGCCAGTGAACGCCGACCTGAGCCTGAGTCGGCACCTCTGGTCTCCATGCCACCTTCATGGAGACCAGGCATGCGGAGCTCATGTTAGACGCCTGATACGTATTAAGGACCAATAACATCCCTGTGACTGGTGTCAGTTCATTCTTTATTCAACTAGCTTAGTGCTTACTTTAGGCTTTCCCCTGGTAGCAAATCTGCCTGCAGTGCAGGAGACTCGGGTTCAATCCCTGAGACAGAATGATCCCCTAGAGAAGGGCATGGCCACCCACTCCAGGATCCTTGCCTGGAAAATCCCGTGGACAGAGGAGCCTGGCAAGCTACAGTCCGCAGGGTCGCAAGAGTCGGATACATCTCAGCGACTAAACCGCCTGTGCTTACTATTAAAGAGGTAGCAAGTAAGGCCTCATGCTTGCCCTCAGTGAGCGAACAGCCAAGTGCAGGGGCTGCAGATAGGCCCACCTCCTGGGCCAGTCCTGAGCCAGGGCGAGTCTGCAGTCAGGGAGGCAGCAGGCCTGGGCTAAGGATGGCTGTCCTGGGCAGGAGGTGGGGGAGCGGCCGCCCTGACCCCACATGTGGGCCTCGAGTGCTCTGCTGGGCTCAAGGGCCGTTGCGCCTCCTTGGGGTGTCTCAGGTTCTCACAGGGTGGCTTTAGGGAGTAAGGGAAGCAGTGGAATCAACCAGGCTCTGGAGTGCATTATGCTAATGAGAGAGACGGCTGTGAGTACCATTTCTTTTGTCATCGGCCTGCTCACAGGACGTCAGTGCTGGGTGAGCCTGGGTGGTAGCCGGATGCGGCTGCCAGACGTACTGGTGCTCCTGAACGGATGCTGGGTCTCTGGTGTCTTCCTGCATCCAGGGGTCATCATCACTTCCCAGCGCTGGTTGAGGCCCCCAGAGACCCGGGCTTCTGGGTCAGATGTTGTCAGCTCTGAACCGCATGTGCGGCCTTGCAAAAGCCGCATCATCTCAACAAAGGCCATGTTCAAGGAGCCCTGCCCAGTGACCTGTACTGCACACCAATGAAAAGGAGAGATCAATTAGGCGTGGGCAGTGTCCTCGAAGCTCATGCGTGGGGACAGATGGGCGAGAAACCACAGCACAGCGTGTTACACAAAGGCTGTGACGAAGTGTCCTCGGCTCGTCCAGCCACAGGATGAGGAGAGAACGGACGTTGAGTCAGACCGCTTGGCTTTGACCTCTACGTCCCAGGGGAGCAGCCAGTGCCTTCCAAACCTCAGAGCCCTTATCTCTCCAGGAGGGACACACACACACACAAAACGGTCATTCCTCAGCGTTATTGTGAGGGTCAGAGGAGGTAATACATGGGGCAGCATCAGTCCTGGGGGGCCATCCTTAAGAGCCAGTCCCCTGTCTCTCCCCAACAGGAGCTCTGAGGAGGGAGCAGCATGTTCTCAAAGGAACAGCCAAGCCAGCTTTATAGAGGCAGCTTTATTTCACATTGACGAGTCTGTGTCCGCTCTCCCAAGGCCCGTTACAGCCTGCAGTCTTCAGAGCAAGGACCCCTGCCCGCCTCTGCAGCCTTGCAGTTCTTGGGGAAATGGCTTGGCTTGGGGCCTGTAAACCTGAGGTTAACATGTGGCCTGAGTAGAAATATTCTGAACCTCTGCCTGGGGAGTGTGTATGTGTGTGTGTGTGTGTGTGTGTGTGTGTGTGCGCGCGCGCACAAGTGCTTGTTGTACACACACTTCTGTGCTTACACGCAGTTATTGTCAGCATGCTCCCCTCCCCCTCCCTATTCCTTTTCCTCTCTTTTTCCATGAGGCCCTTTCCCAGGTCCCTTTGGACTGAAAGAGGAAATTGGAGAAGATGGGCTCGAGGTTTGACGAGCACTTCCTCCATCCTGTGATTGACAAAAGGGCATGTAAATCTGTAAAAGTGAAATTCAGGAGAAACCTCCTGGCATCTCCCTTGTGTGGGAAAATGCCAGAACGCCCACTCCCCCTCCTCTCTCTCCATCCCTGCCTTTGTGTACATCGTGTGTGGGTGGAAGATAAACTGGATTTAAAAAACCCTTTGAAAGCAAGACATCGTTAACTCCTCTAATTGGAAGCAGTCTTCTGCGAGGGAGGAGGTCTGGAGGCGGGTGCTGGGTGTTGGGGCTGGCAGTGCCTGGTGTGGGTGAAAGTCCCCAGGCCCTAGGGCCACGGAGGCCTCGCTTCTGTCGGCTGAGAGCCAGCCCGGAGGACCACTGTAGCACTGTCCTGCTCCCCACTGGGCTCTGTCCCCCACCTGTCCGTCAGGTGTGATGGCTGGGGTCAGATCTCTGAGGACTTTCCCAACTCAAACACCCGACGATCTCAAAGCTCTGGGAGAAGAACTTCCGGCTCTTTTGCAGCACACACAAAAAGAAAAGAACAAGAAAACAGAAAACACGTTGCTGGAATGACTGCAGTAAAATTTTAGGTTACTTCTGCAGTTGCCTTAGAAATGCTGGCTGTGATAGGAGTTAGCTTTTGGCCTCAGGGTATCAGAGACACGGGATCCCTGAGCCAACTCAGACCTACAGGAGCGTCAGATTTCACTGCAGAATCGATACTTTGGCTGGAAGGAACTGGACATCAAAAGGTGGCAGAGTGTCAGAACAGAAAAGCCCTTTGGGGTTCCATGTTACTCCATCCCTCTACGAGCCGGAACTATGAATGTCAGAGAAAGTTGGCAACTGAGTTGGTTCTAGGAGGCAGGTCCCGGAGCCTGGCAGCGTGGGGCTCCTTGAACCACACAGCTCCATCCCAGAACAGGCCTGGAAGGTCCTGCTTTTGTCTGCTGAACCATTCAGCAGACCAGGAGAAACAACCAGTAAAAAACCCCAAGCCCTTTATCTATAACAGCCCTGAGCCATATGCAGACAAGCTCTCTTCAAATTATATCTACGGTTAAGAGTCGGGGCTGAGTTTGCGCCTAGATTTGAGTTTTGGTTCTACTAACTAGTTGTGTGACCTTCAGTGAACTTTGCTGTTGTTCAGTCGCTAAATTGTGTCCGACTCTTTGCGACCCCATGGACTGCAGCACGCCAGGCTTCCCTGTCCCTTGCTAGCCCAGAGTTTGCCCAAGTTCATGTCAGTGAATTACTGGGCTTCAATTTCCTTATAGATTAAAGGGGTATAATAATAGCACCTATCTTACCTAGCCATCATTGAAGACTGCATGCTTTCATACGTATAGAGTCCTGAAAGCAGTGCCCAGCAGACAGCGGGCATTCCACATACCCTGCTGGCATAATTGGTATTCACTGGGCACCTCTTGTGTCCTGTCTGCTGGGCAATTTGCTGGGATTTATTTGAGGGTAAATGAAACATAGTTCTCACCTTGGAAGCCTTCAGAGTTTAAAGGGATAAGACTGAGCTCTAAACAACTATAATCCAACCTGACAAGTGATGTAACGGAGGCATATATAAAGAACTATATGGACACATAAGAGGGAGCAATTAATTCTGCCTGGGGGGTGAGCAAAGGCTTTCAGAGGAGGGGTGATATTTGAGACTGGCTTTGAAGTATGTGTCGTGTTTCACGAAATGGGCCATCATTGAGTGCCATGGAGGGAGGTGGGGGTGGGGCGGGGGAAGGGAACTGGGCACAAGCCTCTCGACGGTGGAGTCTGTGGCACGCGGGAGGAAGGGTGGTCCAGTGGGAAGGGGGCACCCACGTGCGCCTGCGTGGATGGAGCGCAGCTGGCTCTGCACCTGGGGATGAGCCCAAACCAGCTCCCAAGGCCCTTGTAAGCTGCATCTAGGGAAGTTTCCATCCTGTGGTCCAGGGGCAGCCACGGATGGGGTGAGAACTAGCAGGGCGGTATGATGCATTCTCCATTGTGAAAGCGAATTATGGGAACCTCCAGAGCAGGGACGGAGCAGTGGTGGTGAATCTGCCTACCGGTGAAGGAGGCGCGGGTTTGACCCCTGGGTTGGGATGATCCCCTGGAGTAGAAAAGGACAACCCACTCCAGTTTTCTTGCCTAGAGAATCCCATGGACAGAGGAGTCTGGTAGGCTACAGTCCATAGGGTTGCAAAGAGCAGGACAAGACAGTGCGCACACACACACAGGAGCAGGGAGAGGATAGGCGTGACTGGAGGTGAGGAGAGTGGTCCTCAGTATCTACTTCTCCATCAGAGGAAGCAGAGGTTTTAATCAAAACAGCAATTGAGCTGCCATGTGACTGAGTCCAGAATCCTGCTGTTATGCACAATTGGACGTGTGAGCTTGAAAGAGTCATTGAAAGCTTCCGGGCCCCCTTGCCTCATCAGAAAAATGGGATAATTCCAGCCTCCCTGAATAAGTGAGAGGATTAAATGATGCTGTGCCCATGAGACCTTGGGGGATAGTATTTCTGTGGGTGTTCTTAAGCTGCTGGGGCACCACTGCACTTCACAGATGGAGAGACAGGCTGGGAGAGATGTCCAGCCGATCAGTGGCAGACAGAACTGGCCCACGTCCCCTGTGTCTCTTGGTTTCTGTTTTTAAAGTGAACATAGATATCTCTGAAGATGACAGAGAGTCTGAGGCAGTGTGCTAAAGATGAGACTTTCCCCTTCAAGGTCAAGGGGAAAGGGGGTTGTTCACCCCCTTGGTTCCTGCACTAAGATGAGGTTGAAAGGCAGTGAGTTGCCCAGCTTCCATCAGAGACATAGAGCTGAGCTTCCTGCAGAAGCAAGTGACATGGACACCGGGATGGCTGCTATGCATCCTTGGGGAAGGGGAGAAATCTCACCAGGGATGGTTCTGCGTAAGGGAGCGGGGCTTCAGCGAGTATAGAACACGGGAGAGGACAGGCATCGGTTCTGGGGCCAGAAAGGCATTGTTGTCATATCAGGTTTGCCACTTACTTGCTGTGATGTATTGTGCAAGACACCTGCCCTCCCTCGACCACTGGAAAAGAAATGCTCCCAGTTGATAACCTACTTAAGTCCCGCTAATTCTAAAGCTCTAACATGTGGAAGCTTATGAGTGTTGCTGCTTAGAGAAAAGAGTAGAAAAAAGCACAGCTAGACATCTTCCCCTAGCTGTTGGGAAGAATCTCCCCAGAGGTAAGCTGGGCTGTTTATGAATGGAAGAGAGTCCCCCATCTGTGAAGCAATCAAGAAGATGCTGGGTAAGATGATACCACCGTTATGGCAGAAAGTGAAGAGGAACTAAAAAGCCTCTTGATGAAAGTGAAAGAGGAGAGTGAAAAAGTTGGCTTAAAGCTCAACAATCAGAAAACGAAGATCATGGCATCCAGTCCCATCACTTCATGGGAAATAGATGGGAAACAGTGGAAACAGTGTCAGACTTTATTTTTTTGAGCTCCAAAATCACTGCAGATGGTGACTGCAGCCATGAAATTAAAAGACACTTACTCCTTGGAAGAAAAGTTATGACCAACCTAGATAGTATATTCAAAAGCAGAGACATTACTTTGCCGACTAAGGTCCGTCTAGTCAAGGCTATGGTTTTTCCAGTGGTCATGTATGGATGTGAGGGTTGGACTGTGAAGAAGGCTGAGCGCCGAAGAATTGATGCGTTTGAACTGTGGTGTTGGAGAAGACTCTTGAGAGTCCCTTGGACTGCAAGGAGATCCAACCAGTCCATTCTGAAGGAGATCAGCCCTGGGATTTCTTTGGAAGGAATGATGCTAAAGCTTAAGTTCCAGTACTTTGGCCACCTGATGCGAAGAGTTGACTCATTGGAAAAGACCCTGATGCTGGGAGGGATTGGGGGCAGGAGGAGAAGAGGACGACCGAGGATGAGATGGCTGGATGGCATCACAGACTCGATGGACGTGAGTCTGAGTGAACTCTGGGAGATGGTGATGGACAGGGAGGCCTGGCATGTTGTGATTCATGGGGTCGCAAAGAGTTGGACATGACTGAGCAACTGAACTGAACTGAACTGAACTGAACTGAATTCCTTCTCTTACCCTGAAAAGACTTAAGCCACATCTGCTCTTTGCATAACATCATTACATGAATTTCTCTTCCCCCACTTCACTGGATCATATATTTCTTACTGTATTCAGTCATTTATTAATTGATTGATTGATTGATTCAATCACTTATTTATTCAGTCACTTAACCATTTGTTAATTATTCATTCATTCTGTGAATATCAATGTCAATCATTCAAAATAATATCTGTTTTATTTCCGTTTATTGTGATGAGAACACTTAAAAAGAAATCTACCCTCTTAAGTTTTTATGGGCACAATAGAAAATAATATTGACTATGTTGCTGTGGTTTAGTCTCTAATTGTGTCCGACTCTTTATGACCTCGTGGACTGTAGCCCACCGGGCTCCTCTGTCCACGGGATTTCCCAGGCAAGAATACTGGAGTGGGTTGCCATTTCCTTCTCCAGGGGATCTTCCTGACTCAGGGATTACACCCACATCTCTTGCAAGTCTCCTGCAATGCGTGTGAATTCTTTACCACTGAGCTACCTAGGAAGCCCCATTATTGATTATAAGTATAGTGTTATACAGTAGATCTATTAAAATTTTAATCAACTTGCTTAACTGAGACGTCATTGTTGATTTATACGTTGATTTATAAACTTATAGCAACCCCTTTGTCCCTTTCCTTGCTGCCCCTGGCAGCTCCCATTCCACTCTTCAATTCTGTGGGTTGAGCTATGTTGGATACCTCATGTAAATGGAATCGTGCAGTAACTGTCTCTTAGTGACTACCTAGGTGCACTTAGAATAACCTTGAGGTTCCTCTGTGTAGCCGAATGTGGCAGTATTTCCTTCTCTTTTCAGGGTTAATGCTGTTCTATTGTGTGTACCCACCGCATTTAGTTTATCCATTTATCTGTTGATGACATTTAGGTTGTTCTCACCTCTTGGCTGTTGCAAATAATGCTGCATGAACATGGGCGTAAACAATGCAGCAAGATCACTGTCAACTAGAGGAGACCCTCTCCTCTTCTCTCCAGAAGAGCCTAGAGACTGCGATGCTTCTAGAGCCTCCATGATGTATCCCACAAACCAGTGAGTGATGTGAAGGAAGGGAGGAGAGTTTGTTCATACCAGTAGGACAGAGAGAGTCAAAAGGTTGCTGGGTTCACCTCCCTGCCATCACGGGGTCTTGGTCATCTCTTGACCAAGGGGGCAATCTCGAATCCTTGGCATCATGTGAAGGATTTGTGTCTAGAGACCAGGAGGGAGAGCAGAATGACTCTGCTTGGGATTGAAGAGAGGTGGAGATTGGGAAGGGAGAGGGGGTGAGAGAGGTTGGGAAGGTTGCTGAAGACCCTGGTTGGAGAGAGAGGATGAGTAAACAGCGGCCTGGGGCGACGATGGGAGACCATGAGCCCCCACGAGTGAGTAGTGTCACCCCCTGCTCGCTCCCCCACCACATGCCCAGGAAAGTCTACACTGCTCAGTAAGGCTTTGTGGGATTGGATTTGCCTTTTCAGAAGGTACAAAACATGGGTGGATGAAAGCAGAGCGCCTGCATAGAATCAGGTATCTTGGGGATCACACTTAGATATGTGCCCCTCCTTTTGCCCAAGGGCAAGGCTCTTCTCCTCTCAGAGAGAGCCTGGTGGGCCATCCCCCATCCATCCATGGCTGCGGAATGAGCCCCACCCAGCCGCTTCCTCTGTAGCCTTCCCCCACCTCCCCAGGAACAGAGATGATTTTAACATCGGCTGGGGCTTCGGGCAAGGGTTCAGCTACATTTGTTTGCTCCTCTCTGATCTGCTTTGACTGTCCATGGTCAGGATCACAGCCAGCCCGAAACAAACACAGCACTAAATGGGAAACCAGGAGAATAAAATAACAGCACCACATCCCTCTAAGCCCTGTCTGGTGCTGATAGGGTTGATGAGATAAGAGGAAATTGTGTTTAAGCAGTAAGAGGGCTCTGTTCGCGTCCGAGACTTCTCTGACCCTGCATGAGATAAGCCCCGGGCTCAGCACTCCAGAGATGCGCTCCACCACGCTCTGCTGGGGGACAGGCAGCTAAGAACACAAGGGGAAAGAATTCCAGAAGGATACGTGTCTAATCGCTGGCCTGGATTTCAAATGCCATAGATAGTTTGTGCGCGCACTGTTGTAAAATGTAACCCAATCCCCTGGTGGATCTGCCTGAGCCCAGTCTCCATTGTTTTTGAGAAAAACAAATAAACTTGAAAAAGTCTGCCAGCCCATTAAATCGGCTATGTTTTGCCCACAGCCTCCTCGGTATTAGGCTTCTAGGGATTTGAATAGCTGAAGTCATCATTTCTGGCCGATGAGACGGTTGATTCTTGCTTTTCTCTCCTTATGAAGTTACCTGTGACATTCAGGAGACTAATACTGTATTCGCAAGACCCACTGACACCTTGGGGAAGGGTGAGGGGAACTTTGGCAGTGAACACGGTTCAGTACTTCTCTGTGTTTTAAAGCAATGAAGCTCTCAAATGAAACAATGCAAGGCATCCTGATATATAAAACAGATGGGTGAAGATGCTTTGGTTGAAACAGTGGAGCAGAGGCTAAACACACCTTCCCCATCCTGATGCCCAGGCTGACACCTCCAAGCAACCCTAGGAATCCATAGGTGACACCTTGAAAGGCCATGACCTAATCCAACATTCAGATGTGAAAGATAGCCTGAGGTCCAAAGATGGGAGACAGCGAGTCGCAATTACACATCAAATGTTGAGGGAGCTGGTATCTCAACCAGGTATCTTAACCCAGCTCACCATTGCAGGAACTCCCTGGGTGACGGTGTGATTCTCCAAAGTTGGTTAAGACACTTTTTCTTCTTCTATCTGATATTTCAAGAATGAACTGAAGACGTTAACTTTAAGGGAAATTGGGTGAAGCATATATGGAACTCTTGGTATTTCTTCCTTTGCAAGTTTCCTGTAAATATGAAGTTATTCCAAAACAAAACGTCTATTTTCAAAGAAAGCGTGGCAGCTTGCAGTTGTGGATTACAGTGTGACCATGTGTTTTAGCTTGACTTTGATTAGTGAATCTGATGTGCAACTTTCCACGCTATTTTTAATTCTTCACTCATCTGTGTGACTCCCTGGGTATAGTCTAACTTCGTTTGATTTTAATAAATAGAATCCTAATGCACTTATCCACTTATACCTCGTTCTGTATTCATTCCACGTTACGCTTTTGCAATCCCTCTATGTTGTCATCTATGAACTCACAAATGGGGCTTCCATTTTTCTTGGCCAGGGTCCATATTGAATCAGGTGTCAAATATTCTCAGGATCATCCCCACATGTGAATCTCTTTCAGTCCTCTTAATATTCTTTCACTTGTGGAATCCTAACATGTGAATGCATCATCTTTACTCACCCCTTCTTTGACAGGGGAGCATATAAACTGTCCCTGATCTGTTTTTAATTGATTTGTTTTTTATTGAAGGGTAATTGCTTTACAAGATTGTGTTGATTTCTACCAAACATCAACATGAGTCCGCTATAGGTTTACCCTTGTCCCCTCCCACTTGAACATCCCTCCCACCTCCTTCCCCATCCCCACACTTCTAGGTTATTACAGAGCCCTGGTTTGAATCCCCTGAGTCATACAGCACATGCCTTTTGGCTATCTGTTTTACATATGGTAGTGGAGAAGGCAGTGGCACCCCACTCCAGTACTCTTGCCTGGCAAATCCCAAGGACGGAGGAGCCTGTCGCTGAGGGTCGGACACAACTGAGCGACTTCACTTTTCACTTTCATGCGTTGGAGAAGGAAATGGCAACCCACTCCAGTGTTCTTGCCTGGAGAGTCCCAGGGACGAGGGAGCCTGGTGGGCTGCCGTCTATGGAGTCGCACAGAGTCGGACACGACTGAAGTGACTTAGCAGCAGCAGCAGTGTATGTTTCCATGTTACTCTCCATACATCCCACCCTCTCCTTCCTGACTCCATAGCCGTGTCTGTACGTCTGTTCTCTGTCTGTGTCTCCATTGCTACTCTGCATATAGGCTCATCCGTGCCATCTGTCTGACTCATATACAGGCGTTAATACACAATCTTTGTTTGTCTCTTTCTGACTTACTTGACTCTTTATAATTAGCTCTAGGTTCATCCACCTCATTAGGACTGACTCAAATGCATCCCCTTTTATGGCTGAGGAATATTTCATTGTGTATCTGAACCACGGCTTCTTTATCCATTCATCTGTCAGTGGACATCTAGGTGGCTTCCGTGTTCTAGCTATTGTAAATAGAGCTGCAGCAAGCACTGGAGTACAGGTGTCTTTCAGTTTTGGTTTCCTCAGGGTGTATGCCTAGTGGTGGGATTGCTGGGTCATATGATGGTTTTATTCCTAGTGTTTTACGGACTCTCCATACTGTTCTCCATAGTGGCTGTATCAATTTACATTCCCACCCACAGTGTAAAAGGGTTCCCTTTTCTCCACACCTTTTCTTAGCATTTATTGTTTGTAGGTTTTTTGATGGTGGCATATCCCTGATCTTTTGCTACTTTAAATATTGCTGGAATGGATAGTTTTGATCCTTGTATACATATTTTTTTTTCCTTTCCTTTTTTTTTTTTTGTTTTACGTGTGTATGTTTGTTTGTGTAATTGACATTAGATCATCTCACTTTTTTTCTCATAGCTTTTAAGACCTTAGAGTTCTCTCGGTTAGCCTTACTTTTTAGGCAAGTCACCCGAGACCCACAGGTCTGGAATGACAGGCCCAAATTCCCAGAGAATATTGAGAAAGGGGTCACCATAGAGATGCAAGGAAAAACACTGACTGGGGATGCCCTTTGGCAAAGAGCCTGACGTAGCTCAAGAGTGCCATAGCTGCTCCTCTCCTCGTCCGTCGTGGCTCTTTTCTGGTCTCCAGCGGACAGCTGTGCAGGCAAATGTGATTCCTCGATGAGTGCCTGCACACACTGTCACCCCGGGCTCCTCCCACGGTCTCCGTTGTCTGGTGTCTGGTCCCAGAGTATTTGACCAATTGCAGTTACTCAATAAATAGTGTTGGAATGAGTGATTGAACCAGTGGGATGAAATGACATCGGGGCAGGAAATTCCTCAGTTTGAAGAATTCTGCTCATCTCTACATGCTTCATGTTTCTTGGAATGTCACTTGGTATATCTGTCATTGAGACCGAGGGGCTGTGTGTATGTGTAGATACACACACACACACCCAAACGGTGGAGCCAATATTCTTTGGGGAGAACAGGTGCTGACGCTGTTCCAATCTGTGTCATTAATCTGGCTCTGAGCACAATTTACAGATCTGTCCTGAAGGGATGCTTGGTATTCAGCGTCCGTGACAGATAAAGGCCCTCAGGCCTGCTTTTGCTGCCGCTTTCCCCAGGTTCTGATTATACCAGGCAGCTCGTCATCCTGGGCTTCTGCTTTCCTCTGAGCCTTCACTTCTCTTCCTTCCATGGGCAATACCCTTCCGTCTGCAGCCACCCTATTCTTCCAGACCCGAGTCAAGTGTCAACTCCTCCAGGACCTGTCCCTACAAGAACTTATCTGACATCTCTACCACCCAAATGTGTTACCCCTCCTCTCCTGAATACCACTGAGGATTTTCTCATCTGCATTATTAGACTGTGGGCACCTGAAACAGACTCTTGTCTGTTCATCACTGTTTCTCCCTGCGGTGTCAAGAACACAATAGGTGGACAGTGAGGTGTTGTCGAGTTGAATTTAATTCAACCTCCAAGACCCTCTAAGACATTTGTTTCCCTTTATTTATTTTTTTTCAGGTGTGTCGGACCAAGGTGATCGATCTCAGCGAAGGCATTTCCCAGCACGCCTGGTACCCATGCACCATCAGCTACCCGTATTCCCAGCTGGCTCAGACCACTTTCTGGGTCCGGGTAAGTCAAAGCTTTGAGAGCCTCAGACTGTCCGGCAGAGGCTCCCAGGAAGCATTGTCTCCCTTGGCCCTTTCTCAGGCTGGTTTTGTCTACCCGCTGAGGGTGTTAACGGCAAGGACAGCAAACAAAACAGCAGGATGCTTCCTGGAATCAGTTCAGTTCAGTCGCTCAGTCGTGTCCGACTCTTTGCGACCCCATGAGTCGCAGCACGCCAGGCCTCCCTGTCCATCACCATCTCCCGGAGTTCACTCAGACTCACGTCCATCGAGTCGGTGATGCCATCCAGCCATCTCATCCTGTGTCGTCCGCTTCTCCTTCTGCTCCCAATCCCTCCCAATATCAGAGTCTTTTCCAATGAGTCAACTCTTCACATGAGGTGGCCAAAGTCCCTTAATTGCTCATGGGATGCCTTCAGTCAGTCTTGTTTTGACTGAGAGTTTAGATATCGTTTAGATGCCGTTCTTTTAAACTGCCTTGCCTCGAAGTCTTCACTGAGCGCTACAGGGAGAAGGAACTGTCCTTTCCCTTCCAGCCCTCCACGGGTGGTCCTCTGTTGGATGGCACTCGTCATGTGCCATGGTATCCTGTAGCTGTCCGCAGGCCCATCTTCCTGACTGTGGACTGGGATCGTTTCAAGTGTTGGTAGTGCGTTTCGCTTACCTACGTTGAACTCCGCCGTCTATAGCAATCAAAGGCACACCTTATTTACCTTTGTCCCCTCGATGCCTAGTCCAGAGACTGGTCAGCACAGAGCAGTGATGAATAATAAGCCTCATTTCATGTGGCTTTAGTGCATGCTGGACCTCTTAGTATCTTCCCGGAGCCTCCCAGGCAGCCTGTGATGTATCTATTTACAGATCCGTGACTTGGAGGTGAAGGAATTTAGGCTCAGAGTGGCTCAGCCATCAGTGGGCATCACACAGCTTGAAAAGAGCAGGGCCAAGATTGGAACAGTCTCTGACCTCAGAGGCTATGCTCTTTGCTCTGAGGTTTTGCTGCCTCCCATGGTCCTTCCCACCATGGACCGTGATAAGTAGTCCAGCTCCCGAAATGGAAGATTCTTCTCAAAACCCCTGCCCCGGGGCTGCCGCACCACTGCAGGCCTAGCTACATGGCTGAGCCTCCTATGTCTCCTGCATTTCAGGTGTACTTTTCTCAACCAATGGTCGCTACAGCCGTCATTGTGCACCTGGTGACTGATGGGACCTACTATGGGGACCAGAAGCAGGAAACCATCAGTGTCCAGCTGCTTGATACCAACGAACAGATCCACGATCTAGGTGAGCGTATGGCTTGCCCTTGCTACCTGCCTCCCCGTCTGCCCGTGGGTGGTTTGTAAGGATCGGCTGAGAATGAGTTCTCGCTTCCCGTCGCCTCTTCTTAGGGCTTTGTTTCCCATCAGGTTGTCTTCAGATCAGGATGAGTATGTGTATACATCTAGAGAAGCCCGAATCAGATGGGGATGAGGGTAAGAGATTCAGGTCAAAGTCCTCTTCTCAGTAGGTCCCTTCTCCCACAGTGCCTTCACCCTCAGGCATCCCAGGAGATCTCAGAGGACCCTGGGAAGGAGACTGAGTAGAGATGCTTTTCCATTATATGTATCATCACCTGAGACCCAAAGAGACACGTTGAGAGGCCCGGGTCACTGGCCAGAGCCAGTCAGCAAGCAGGGAAGCCAGGCTTTCAGAATCATCGCCCACTGCCCTTCACCCCGTAACCAGGAGCGTCCGTGATAGCAAATGAGCTCTCACTTGAGATGTGGTGACCTGTGCTGAGCACAAGACCCCACACTCAGAAAGCCCCACCATCCCCTCCCACGCTGCCCAGACAGCCTGCCCAGTCTACTCTGGAATTCCAGGCCAGTGCAGAAGTCCCGGCTTCAAAGCTGTGCCCATACGATTCCACAAGGAGCTCGTTTCAAAGCCCCGTAGGAAGTAAGCTCGCCAGGGGTTACGTCAGGGTCAAGCCGCAGCTCAGGCAGTGGGGAGGGGTTTTGTTTTGTTTTTATGTTTACTTATTTGGTCAGTTTTCAAGGCAAGGGGGAAATGCATTAATAAGGAAGGGAAAGGAAACCCCTCTGGATTTATCCAGATTCCTGGGAAATGTCCCTAAGCGAGAAGCAAATATTTTCATAGCTGTCCTGGCATCGCAAAGGGCTCTGTGGAGAGTTTTTCAGAGGAATGGGAAAGACTCGGGCTCCAGCAGAGATCCTTGGATCCTGCTATTTGATGCCCGAGTGTCCGTCTGTCCCTCCCCATCGGCTCCCCTGTCCTGCATCCTCAGCACCCTGGCATTCCCATGGAGGCTCTGCGGCTCTATGCCAGTGGACCACAGATGCAGACCTGCTCGACTGGGAGCCTCACGCCCTAGCAGAGCAGGACTCCCAGCGCTTGGTCAAGATGATCTGACTTTTTAGAGGCAGACACTGAGTGTTAGGGGCTTGGTGGACTCACACAGTAAAGAAGTGAATATCTGTTATCTGCGTCAGTTGCTCAATCGTGTCCGACTCTTCACAACCCCATGTACTGTAACCCACAAGGTTTTCCTGTCCGTGGGATTCCCCAGGCAAGAATACTGGAATGGGCAGTCATTCCCTTCTCCAGGGGATCTTCCCAATCCAGGAATCAAACCTAGGTCTCCTGCATAGCAGGCAGACTCTACCGCTTGAGCTGTCAGGGAGACCTACTAAACCAAGAACTGATGTCCATCAAACACCAAAGCCAGCTTTGGTTTTCCCAACTCCAACCCACCCCATCATTCTCTTCCCTTTCCTTATGTATCTTTTCTCCCTGCCCCACTCACTCCCCACCACTTTTCAAAGCCTGGGGACTTCTAGAACGAACTGAGAGCTTCTGGGTGAAGCTGTTTGGATTCTCCTTGGACTCTGTGTGGCACACTGTTCTGAGTCCCCCTGGAAAGCCACCTCCTGCCACGTTTCTGCCTCTCCTCTCTGCTAAATGGATGCAGAGGTCCTTACCGCACAGGGTTGGTCCCAGCTTCCTAGCTTAAAAATGAGAGGAGGCTCTTTTTTTACCCCCAACAATGACCTATTTCTGTGAATTGTTTCCCTCATCTTGATGACTGCCTGAAAACTAGCAGCTCAGACCAGCCAAGCCCTCACGCAAGGTGGGAGGGAAGTGAGTGCCAGCGAGGCTTGGCCCAGGGGTGGCCCTTTGGAGGGGAGGGAGGGGCCGTGGGCGCTAGGTGAAGGGAGAGCTTAGGGAGCGGCGAGGCGAGGGGATTGGAAAGATTTGGAGCCAAGAGAAAAAGGCAGACAAAGAAACTTTCAATCAAACTCAAAATCCCCACTGGCCACCCAATGGTGCTTTTGTGCAGTGACATGAAAGGGTCTGGGGGCTTCGGGAAGGGCCCGTTGGGGAGGGCGTGACTGGCCTTGAGTAATGAGCCTGGCCCCCCGGCCCTCTGTCTCCCCTGACAGGCTTCCACGTCCTGAGCTGCCGGAACAATCCCCTGATTATCCCTGTGGTCCATGACCTCAGCCAGCCCTTCTACCACAGCCAGGCGGTACGCGTGAGCTTCAGTTCACCCCTGGTCGCCATCTCGGGGGTGGCCCTCCGCTCCTTCGACAACTTTGACCCCGTCACCCTGAGCAGCTGCCAGAGAGGGGAGACCTACAGCTCTGCCGAGCAGAGGTAAGACACCCCGGGTCTGCGCGCCGGGGTGGACCCTGGAGCCGGGCAGCCGTGGGTGCTGCAGGAAACAGTCTGTGTGTTTCTCGCTTCTCCATTGTCTGGCCTCTGGCCGGCTCTGCCTTGGGGCTTGGGAGGACCCCACGCCTGTGAGTTCCAGGGGTGCGGGAGGGCAGTAGAGACGTGGCTACAGAAGGAGGACCCCTTTCACCTTGTTCGAGGTCCCAGTGCTGACGGCGACCTGCAGGGTGACCTTGGGAGCGTCACTTTACCTCTCTGGACTCAGCATCCTCATTTGAATGAAGTGAGGGGTGGTGGATTAGCTGTCTTCCAGCTCTGAAATACTGGAACATTCTGCTTCCTAAGTAGCACAGGCAAGAGGCATAACCCTCCTTGGAGATACCCGCAGTGGTCGTGGGGTCTGTCTTTTAACCACATGGTTCTGGGTGCCTTTGATCTGTGTCTGTTAATATACCCAGTGTGGAGCTAGGAGAGGGGGATCCTTCCTGGAAAAAATGTGAGCTCTAGGGACACTCTGATCTGGGTTTGAATCTGCCCACTCCACTTTGGTGAGTGTCAGTTGTCTCCTTTGGAGTAATATCTACCCAGCAGGGCGGTCGTGAGAATTAAATGGTGTGCCGCAGATGCCAAGTGCTCCTGCAAACTCTCAGGCACTGTGCAAAGATAATGTGTTCATAGTGTTTATCAGCACTTGCTGATGCGATGCTGATGCTTTTCTGTGCAGAATTCCACAGAAAGTTCTTAGACTTGAGCTGGAAGAAGCCTCGGGGCTCATCTAGTATATCCGCATTGTCCAAACTTCCATGTTACCCTCTGGGTTTTCAGAATGGGAAGGGCTGGTCCAGAGTCACACAGCATCTCTGACATTTGTTTAAAGAGTTGGGGGTCTCAGTGGGGTCCCCCAAAGCAAGGCCCTCTGAAGGGCAGTTCAGCCCTGCCCTGTATACCTGGGAGCAGGAGAGAAAAGAGTCGGGAGAGGGGACCCAGCCTTTCCCACGCCCCTGCTACCAGAGGACACAAAAGGTGGTTGCAAAACCCACATTGTTCTGCACCCACCGTCTCTAGCTTCTGTTGTGCAAAGTCTGTCGCAATCCTTCAGAGGCAAAAGAGCTCCTTAAATATCATTCATTGTTGTACTTCACCCTGAGAGGGCTTTTTCATCCCTGCCTCTCCAGACTATAAAAATAAGTTAATTCTCAGAACCCAGGGAAACAATGTCGACGGAAAATGCAAATCCATCAGACCCTCTCTGCCAACACTTTCCCGTCCCTAACCGGCCACCAAGACCATCCCCAAGTTGACTGAGGCCAGTGCTGGCTTCTTTGAATCCTTCATTAGCAGTTCCCATGTCCCAAGTAAACAGTAAGAAGTGTTTAACCTTGAAAACAAGTCCATCAATAAGTATGTGTTGAGTCCTTTGACCTCTCATGGAAACACACAGAGCTGGGGCAGGTGTTGCCCTGTCTCTGGCTGGTGGTGGGATGAGGAGCCCGACCCCTTTCTTCTCTGGGCCTGTCTCCCCACGTGTGAAACGACAGCAGTGGCGGATCTGTGTTCTGCGTGGTTCCTTCCACTTGGAACAGTCTGTGATTCCCAAGAGATAGCAGCAGTGAGAGGGACGAGGAGGGGACCCACGCTGATTTCATTATCTTATTTCATTATCTCACCTGTCTGGTGAGGTATGGACAGAGTGACTGAGCCAAGACTGTCCAGGGAGTGGGAGGTAGGATCTCTCTTTGTCCGCCCCTAAGAGCCACACTCTGCTCACCAGGACCAGGCTCATCCAGGAGAGAAGAGAGCTTCCCAGGGCTCCTCCCTTGTGCGCACTCGTCAGTGAGACGGAGTGGAGCGTTGGAGGCGCAGCTCCCAGGGCTGGCTGGCT
The DNA here is from genome assembly GCF_016772045.2 of Ovis aries. Lineage (NCBI taxonomy): Eukaryota > Metazoa > Chordata > Mammalia > Artiodactyla > Bovidae > Ovis > Ovis aries. The sequence continues at coordinate 7,406,573 of NC_056055.1, read as the reverse complement.
GGACCTTGAGCTCCCTGTGTCTAAGAGAGGCTGCTCCTCCTGAATGCCAGGGCTGTGGGGTGGGAGTGGGGCAGGGAGTCGGGGAGGACCACAGCTGCTCCTGGGTCACTGAAGAGGGATTTACCTAACAGACAGGACTGTGCAAATGTGCAAATGCATTAAAATAAACTAGGAGGAAAGAAAAGAAAAATAAGCAACAACTGTAAAAAGCCACGGGATGTTTTTCTTCATTCTTGAAACACCAAGGTAAATAGCATCCCTTTTTATAGCTCAGCTGCTCTAGTGGAAATGGCCCACTTGACTCTCAGCTGCTTCCCAGGTAGTAAAGTGTGGCCCCTACCCGCCCCCCAACACACCCCTTTCCTCTCCCCACTCAGAGTCCCACTCCCATCTCCTGCCCATCTGTTCTCCTCTGGCTTTCTCTCCTCCCTCCTGCTCCTCTGTCTCTTCCCCTTTCTCCTCTCTCACCCCCTTTTCCTTCCTCGCTTTCTTTCTCTTCTCCTGAGGGCAGCGTGATAGCTAGTGAGCTGCAATGGGAGAAACCTCATCACGGCAAAATCAGTCCAGGGTGTGTGTTCTGACCCAGATTCAAGGGTCTCTGTCCCCGTCTGGAACTTGGGAGTAAATTCAGACACCCAGGACAACAGGATCCGGTTCCAAAGGAGAGGTCCAGTGGTGGAATTCTAGCTGAGTTCCAGCTCCGCACCAAGAAGGGGAAGCGGGAAGGACGGGGGGCCTCATGATGGCTGGAGGGAAGCTATGAGGCTTCTTCAATGAGAAAAGGGACCGTCAGGAGCTGAGGCTTCAGGAGCTGGACACACACACGCACGCACGCACGCACCATTGTCCAGCCTGTCATTCTAAACAGAGATTGAGCAGTTTAGTATAGCATTCAGTGGCCGTGTGTTTAGAAAAGTGGCTTCTTCCCTTCCCTCCGCTCTTTCCTTCCTCCCTTCTTCCCCTCCCTCTCATGTTTTGCATTCTCTTCCTTTCTCTACCTCAAACTTTTCCCTCTTTTTCCATGTCAGAGCATCCAGAGAGAGGCAGCTCTGATTGACAGCTAGCCTTTCGAGGATCAGCCTTCAGTTCAGTTCAGTTCAGTCGCTCAGTCATGTCCGACTCTTTGCAACCCCATGAACCACAGCACGCCAGGCTTCCCTTGTCCATCACCAACTCCCAGAGCTTACCCAAACTCATGTCCGTTGAGTCAGTGATGCCATCCAACCATCTCATCCTCTGTTGACCCTTCTTCTCCTGCCCTCAATCTTTCCCAGCATCTGGGTCTTTTCCAATGAGTCAGCTCTTCACATCAGGTGGCCAAAGGATTGGAGTTTCAGCTTCAGCACCAGTCCTTCCAATGAATATTTAGGACTGATTTCCTTTAGGATGGACTGGTTGGATCTCCTTGCAGTCCAAGGGACTCTCAAGAGTCTTCTCCAACACCACAGTTCAAAAGCGTCAATTCTTTGGCCCTCAGCCTTCTTCACAGTCCAACTCTCACATCCATCCATGGCCACTGGAAAAACCATAGCCTTGACTAGATGGACCTTTGTTGACAAAATAATCTCTCTGCTTTTTAATATGCTGTCGAGGTTGGTCATAACTTTCCTCCCTAGGGGACAATAAATTCTTTGTGTGACTAGACTCACTCCTCGCAGCCAGAGTGAACTTAGTCTGGTAGTTATTGGTAGTGGTGGCATCAGAGCGGGTGCCTACAGGCTGGAACCAAGAGACCCTGGAGTCTGTGCCCTGACTGGGGGCTCTCTAGGAATCTGTCTGGAAGATTGGGAGCACAGAAAGAAGCTTCTCACGGCCGGACGGCCCAGGCCTCAGGTTGCTGCCTCCAGGTTCACCCCGTGTCGCCACCCTCGAATGGATCAGCACCTCGTGGAACATCTGTTGGGAGCGGCTAGACTGGGGGGGCTGTGCCTGCAAATGGAACTTCTGCGCCTAAGCACGCGCCCGTCTCACCCATATGGATATGCCTGATTGTTGCCCAACCCACGCTCCAGCCCCGGCCTGCCTGTCAGAATCCCTGTTCCTCCATATCCTTGTCAAGACGTGGCATTATCAAAGCCTACTTGTTCCCCTTCCAGCGGGCTCCGAAATACGTCTCCACGGTTTTGTCCACACCCTGACTTGACCCCTGGAAGCTAGGAGGCGTGAAGAGATTCTTTAGTTCCTTACCCTCATTCAAGGATGGACCGCCTAAGGTCCAGGCGGGGAAAGTGTTTCCCAAAGTCACCCCAGTGGGTTAGGATGCAGAACCACATGGCATTGGAATCCAGGTCTTGGGACTTCCAGGGCAAAGCTCTCCCCACCCCATCTCCCCCATCATCAGAGGTATCAAAACAGCTGTCCCAGAGGCCCCAGCAACTTGTGGTTTTTTTGGCCCTTGTGTGACTTGTTTTTAAATTACTTGTAACAGTTAACTATCAGGAGAGTACAGAGTAAAGGCCAGAATCCTTTCCGCTCTTAAACACATCACAAGATTTGGAACATCGGGCCCACTCAGATCCTGGGACTTGAGACCCAGCTCTGGTGAGCAGGTGGCCTCCCACTGGGCACCTCCCACTCAGCTCACCTGGCCATTCAGACGGTCGGCCAGACCCTATAGCTGCTGACCCTGCCTCCCAATGCCTCACCCACCACACCACTGGCTCACTTCTAGAATTCCAGGGAAGAAGAGCCTGTTTGGATCGCTTCCTACGGTAGCCTCATCGCTGGGCAGAAAAGCGAGCCCTGCCTTGCTGACTCTCAGTGTTACTTCTCAAGCGATCCCGTGGTGCTCGTGCCGAGAGCATCTCCCCCTCCGTCTTCCAGTGCTGCACACGCTGTCTCTTTGGGTGTCCCCCGCCGAGCCACTCAGCATGATTTATAAAGCAGCTGCCTGTTTACTGCCCTCGCTGCCCCATGGCATAATTGCAGCTAAGTAACCACAGGAGTTAAGCCATGGGTCAAGGGGCAGCCGGGAGGGGAGCCCTCACCAGGCCTTCGACCTCTGGCCTCCTCTCTCCCAGCTGAGGGGTACACAGGTATCCCACGTTATGCACAATCGGGGGCCCTTTCAGCTGACTGCGGGGGGTGAAAATTGGAGGACTGTCGGGTCCCTTAAGGATCTGCCTCCTTATGGAACGTGAGTCTCTACGTGAATAACTTACGTAGCTGTAAGAAGAACAGACAGTTCATAAGTATCTGATTATCTTTGCATAGGGCAGGGAGGGTGCCTCATGTCACCTTTGCCCCAGTGTGAGAATTTTATTGGTAAAATTACCTATATCCCTTCCCCCATTGGGATCAACCACTCTCCTCCCATCTGAGAAGTGGCTTCCTTTTCTTTTTCCCCCTTCTTTTGTTATTTTATGACAGCGCATCGCTGGTATGAAATCCCTCCCCCCTCCTTTTCTTCTTTAATGAAGGCAGAGGCTTTTGTTTTGTTTTCCTTGTTTTGATTTTTGTTTTGTGTTTCAGAAATGACAGAGCTGTGTCAGGGAGTTATTTGGGAGGGGCCGCTGGGGCGATGTTTATCATTTTGGGGCAATGTGTTCACACAGCCCTTTCCAGCTAATAGGACAATGAAGGGAAGAGCAGGGACTCAGGGTCAGGGAGGCAGATCCTCGCCGGAATCCTGTCCATGCCGAGTGCCTTTGGGCAAGTGATTTAAGCTCGCTTAGTTGCAGTCTCTTCTTCTCACGAATGGGAATAATCACCCTACCTCATGGAATTACAGTGAGGATGCGGATAAGATGATGTAGGTAAAACACAGCTGCCAAGACCTGGGGCGTAGTGCTTTCTCATCCCCTTTCTTTCCTGTCCTCAAGCCTATAAGCCAGGTGCAGACGAGTGTCCTGAAAATGCAGGGACACCGCATTCCCTAAGATACATTCCAGAGGACCTAGTCCTAAGAAACATGCCACGGGGAAAGGCTGTCAGAGCTTGGGAAGTTATGCATGCATTAGTCCCTCTGGAAACCCAGCATATGCATTAGAATTCTAGGTTCTGAGAAGTCCTGCAATGGAGGAAGTTGACTGGTCATCGGCTCTCCCCATTTGAACAAAGACTTTTTTTGGTCAGGCAGCCCATGTGGATAGGGGATGCTTTCCTTCTGTAGTAGGAGGAGCCAGAGGAGAGGGACCCCCTTCTCACGGTACATCACAGTTTCCATAGCATTTCTCATGCACCGGCCTTTCTGTTCTGCAAACACGCCGAGCTCCAACCTGTCCTGGACCTTTGCACATGCCCTTCGCTCTGCCTGGAATTCCCTCTGCTCCAAACCTTCCCGTGGCTGATCCCCTCCGTTTCATCTGAGTCTTAGTCAGGTGTCCCGGGAGGAGGCTCCCCGACCCCTCTGTGCAGTGTGCCCCTCCTACCCTCCCCCAGGTGCCGCCCTCTGTAGTTTCACCTGGGGTTAGTGCCCCTACTGTATGCGATTCACTGCCTAAAACTGGCTTATTTATGACTTATCTTTGGCACACGCCCTCCCTCCTCAGACCCACATAGTGTTTACAATTGTCTGCCGTGCAGTGAGATCCCCAGGCCAGTGTCTTGAATAGATGACATATCACCTTGTTTTGACCGTCTTGAGAGATGGATCACTTCATGGCCTCCACTCAACAGAGGAGGAAACTGAGGCTCAGGTTGTTACATGACTTTCCAAGATCAAACAACTGATAAATGGTGAGCCTGGGCTAGAGTCCAGATCTGCCCACCTGCTAAGCTGTAGGTCCTTCCTGTTCGACGAAATCAAGTTTTTTAGTTTCTCCTTTTCCTACGATGGAGAACCTTAATGTGCCCAGAAGGAGGGAGAGCAAGTTTTTTTTTTTTAACCTTAATGGCCACACAGCGCAGAGAAGCCCAGAGCCCTTGTCTTTCAAAAAGGGTTCCCAGAGGCCCCCCAGTCCATCATCAGATGGGAGACCAGGGGCCTCCTGGGTGCGCAGAGCGAGAATGGTCAAACTGCAGGCAAAGGTCGAAGACCCACTTAGAGGCTGGTAGCTTACAGACTTAAACCTAGTTAAATTGGAACCATGTGGCTCTTTCCCCCAGCTCTTATACATCGTGAACAGATGCATTGTTTGGTGTCAAAGACCTCGTGTTGACTCCGCAGCTACAGTCTTCCGGGTGGCGCAGCGCAGAGGCTGTCAGAGCAGAGAAAAGGGCAGGGCATCAGAAAGTCTCAGCGAGTGTCGCTTCATCCAAACTCATCCTGCGCTTGTAAAGGGGAGGCGGGTATGTGGAAGCTACACAGCATGCATCCGTGTGGGCGTGAGACCTGAATCGAACACTTGCCTTTGTCCCAGTATTTTAAAAGTGAGTTTGTTTGTGCTAAGTGCTGGAGATGTTTGTTCCTCACCGCCCCCCTCAGTTATCCCACTTTCTCACTGCACTTTTGAGTGGGGGATACAGAGTGGGGATGAGTACCACATTCCTATAAAACCCTCAGTGTGGGGTGTCTGAAACCAACACCAAGCGGAAAGTTGAGAGTTCCTTCTTAAGTTGGTTTGACCCCTACCCCGCTCCGTGTGTCCTCGATAGAAACAGGAAAACAAACACTTTAAGGCTCTGAATGGCAACCCAGCTATCTGTGTATGTCATATGGCAGGGGTTGGGATAGACAGGGCCAGAGGGGCAACATTAGAGAGAATTGCCTCCTAGAAATGTTCAAATTCAATCTTCCGATGTTTGCAGAACACTGAGAGCTGTTGCAAGACACTGCCACCATTTGTTCCTTGCTAGTTAGGAAACATCTATCTCATCCAAGGCATTTTCATTGGCAATGCAAAGGACACCGAAATGAAACAGGCATTATCTCTACCCTCAGGGAAGTTCCAGTCCAGGTGTGGGGTGAGGTTAATAAGGGGGACTTTGGAGTCACACATCTGGATGGGGACTTAAACAAGTAACTCGATCTCGCCGCTCCCCGACTTTCCAACAGTAAAATGAGTAACACTTAGCTCATAGGGTCGCCGCGAGGATGGGTGAGCTCATGTATATAAGCAGTTGGTGAATAGTCGCTAATGTTATTAAGCGTCTGCGTGACGGTAACATGAGGGGAAAGATCATCTAAGCGTGGGGGTTTTCTGTTGTTTCCATTTCCTGAAGGGTTAGCATGTATTCCAGCACATGGCAGGCACCCCAGACCTGTGATCAGTGCATGGAACAAGAGGCCAGGGCATGAGAGAAAGGAGGGCCCAGTGCTGCAGGGAGCTTGCCTGGGGACACGAGAAAGCTTCCTGTAGACTCCTTCATGGAGCTCAGACTTGAACAAGTAAATTCCTATTTGGCAGGAAGGTGGCGACGGCAGCTACAGTAAGATGCACGTCATGATCTCTGCGCAACTTTATGAACCATTCTGAAGTCACTTTACAGTTTATAAAAGACTTCTACCTTCAGGACCTCAGTTGAATCTCATGGAGCTATGGGTTAGCCGAATCTGGGAGTACACTGAAACTCAGAGAGGTGATGGACCTTGCCCAAAGTTAGACAGCTTGTAGGTAATAGAGCATAGATTTATCCATACCTTAGTGCCCTTATGTGCCAGGAATTCCACTCCATGCTTTGGCTCAACTATCTGATTTAATTCTCACAACGACCCCTGGAAGTGAGTGCTGTTATAAAATATGAAAAGGCTTTCATTCAGCTCAGTGCCTGGCAGATAAGAGACTCAACAAACACTTGCTGTAATCATAATAATTCCTGTTTTGCAGATGAGAAAATGAAGGTTCTACAGCATCTGCAGATTTGTAATTTGTGAGGCTTTTAAGATGTAGGATTTGGGCCCTGCTCTGTTTCCATAAACTGTGCTCTTAGTGATAAACTCTGGCCACTGCTCCTCCGGAGTCCTGTCCACTCTGTGTGTCTCCTGTGTCGGCCTCCTGAAATTTGGAGCGGAAGCCCATTAGCCTTTATCTTCCGGCTGGAGTGCATCGGTCCTGCGAGAAAGCGCCCCCTCACCCTCTTGTTCCCTTTCTCCTCAGCTGTGTGCACTTCGCATGTGAGGCTGCGGACTGCCCAACGCTGGCTGTGGAGAACGCTTCGCTCAACTGCTCCAGCAGTGACGGCTACCACGGTGCCCAGTGCACTGTGCGCTGCCGGACGGGCTACGTGCTGCAGATACAGCGGGATGACGAGCTCATCAAAAGCCAGGTGTGTGTGGGTGCTGGGCTCAGAGCCCCTCTCCAGCCCACGAAAGGCTGAGCGGCTGCCGAACCTGTTCTCTGCTGAATCCTCAGCATTTGAAGCACTGCTGCCACATAGTAGGTGCTCAATAAAGAGGTGTGGGTTGAGTGAAAGACTGCCTCAATCTGGGATTTCTGAGACAATCGTTCCTGTGCAGAGTAGTGATTCATACAAGAGGTACCAGCGTCCCCCATGTAGGTTGAAAATGAAAACTATGGGCTGAGCATGACTTTTGAACTGAAACCCTCACAGTCAGAACCCTGCTACAATTGAGTGGGCCGGTTTCAGAAGAGGTGAGCCCCCTGTCAGTGGGATGCTCATTCATTCATTCAAACCTCTGTGCACTGGGAACCAGATGCTGTACTGTGTGTGTGCTTAGTCGCTCAGTCGTGTCCAACTCTTTGTGACCCCATGGACTGCAGCCCGCGAGACTCCTCTTTCCATGGGGATTCTCCAGGCAAGAATACTGGAGTGGGTTGCCATTCCTTTCTCCAGGGGACCTTCCCAACCCAGGGATCGAACCCAGGTCTCCTGCATTGCAGGCAGATTCTTTACTGTCTGAGTCGCCAGGTATGCTGTACTAGGTGCTAGAGAAAAAATTCACTAAGATGAGCCTAGTTTTTCCTCTTAAGGAGCTTAGTGACTAGTGACCGGGAGCAGACAATGAGTGGGTAGTGGCCGTACTGTGTGATAAACATTGTGAAGGTAAGTGGGGGGTGTTGTGGAAGCACAGGGGCAGTCAAGGAAAGCTCCCTGGAAGAGGTGACATGAAAACTGAGAACTGGAGAGATAGGCAGAGGTCGCGCATTGCAGGGAGGGAAGGAGGCAGGCTCTGGGCATGGACAGGAATGTGTGGATGCCTGTTGGTGAGAAGGAGGGTACCACAGACAGACGTTTGTTTTACTGAACTTACCTAAGGAGTGAGGCTGGAGAGGCAAGCAAGGTGTGCATGGCCCTCCTAGCTTGGTCAGGGAGTGGGAGGGTCCTCTTTAGGGCAGCAGGGAGCTATTGAAGGAAGTGACGTGGTCAGATCATGGGTGATGAAGGTCCTTCCAGCAGCCCACATGGGTGTGGCTTGGAGTCCAGCCACGGGGGAGCCTTGGGAAGAGGGCTGAGTCCTGCACGAACATAGTGCCCTTGCGTGGACTTAGCTGTGCTGTAATGGTGCTTTCAGCCAATGTGGCTGTGGGGTCTCAGGTGGGTGTGGGGAGGAGCAGGGAATTAAGCCCTGAAATTTGGGGATTCCATGTACAGCCTCTTGTGGGACCCTGCCAACAGACTCCCCCTTCATGCTCTGGGGTCAAGGGCACATTCCTTATTGCTGGGAATGCCTGTTTGCACAGAGCTTCTGGACTTGCAAAGAGTCCCACCGAGGAGCTCCAGGGCCCTCAGTTGCTTAGACACCTGCTTCTGTGTGTCAGACACGGCAGGTCTGAACTCCTGTGAAAGCAATTAAGCTGGCTTTGGCAGTGAGGGACCTTTCATCCCTTTGATGGGTGCTGAAGAGGGGAACAGTATCCCATGCTTTTAAAATCCCAGCTCAACATCTGGCATCCTCGAATGCCTGGGATGTGGTGGCTTCCTCCTTGAATGGAGGCCCCCAGGGCTGGGCTGCCATGGACAGACCCTGCCTTAGCCCTACAGCCTGAACTTGCCCTCCTACCCCCAGCCAGGCTGTCTTCTAATTTGTGTCGAATCCCTGTTGACCCTTTCGTTTGCCTAGCCTCCTTCCTTCTTCACGCCCACCTCTCCCAGCTGTTGAAGCATCATATGTTGGAGCAGGGAGTGGCTCTTAGAGCAATGCTTGGCTTTGATGCCAAAAGGATAGCTCAAGTGAGGAAGGGGACTTGCCCACGATCTTGCAGCAGCCAGAACCAAATCCCATGCTCCCATCCCCCCAGGGTGATGCCCACTCTGTGCCAAGCATAATCCCCTCCTCTCTCCTAGGGCCAGGAAAAGATACAAAGGTTAACATCCAGCATCCCACTCTTGTGCTGTGTTTCAGAGGCTATTTTATGAAAGAAGTCCTCTGGCCCTGAGAAGTCTGAGCCTTAAGATTCACAGCAACACGATGGAAATAACTATCTGGGAGACTCTCCAGACAGCCGTGTGGAGCTGTGTCTTTGGGCTCGATTCCCACTTAGCCTTTGTCCAGCTTTGAAACTTGGAGCTAGTCATTTAATGTCTCCGAGCCTCAGTTTCAGCAGCTGTAAAGTGGGAACTGAAGTACCTCTTTCAAACAGTTGCTGGGATCCCGGAAAGGGAGCTAAATGTCAAGCATAGATCTCCGGGTGCTGTAGCCCAGGGGAGAAGGGTTTTCCCCATGGGTGGGTTTCCGCCTGCGGCATCTCACAGTGCCCGCCTCCATCTTCCAGGCAGGACCCAGCGTCACGGTGACCTGCACGGAGGGCAAGTGGAACAAACAGGTGGCGTGCGAGCCAGTGGACTGCGGCATCCCGGATCAGCACCACGTCTATGCCGCCTCATTCTCCTGCCTCGAGGGCACCACCTTTGGCAGCAAGTGCTCCTTCCAGTGCCGCCACCCGGCGCAGTTGAAAGGTACGAGACCCAGCGGCCACTTCCAGGTCCTCCCGTGGGGACTCAACACCAGGGCTTGGACAGGGTGTTATCTTTGCTTCTGATCCCTCCCACCTGTTCTATGCAACCCATCCATGCAAACTGCCTTGTTGTGCAGCTGGGGAGAGAGTAGAGTGTGGACAAGCATGGCCGCTGCTGCTGCTGCTGCTGTGTCGCTTCAGTCGTGTCTGACTCTGTGCGACCCCAGAGACGGCAGCCCACCAGGCTCACCCGTCCGTGGGATTCTCCAGGCAGGAACACTGGAGTGGGTTGCCATTTCCTTCTCCAGTGCATGAAAGTGAAAAGTGAAAGTGAAGTCCCTCAGTTGTGTCCAACTCTTAGTGACCCCATGGACTGCAGCCTACCAGGCTCCTCTGTCCATGGGATTTTCCAGGCAAGAGTACTGGAGTGGGTTGCCATTGCCTTCTCCGATGGTGTCTCTAAGATCTTCCAAATCTGGCAAAAGAGGAAAGAGAAACGCAGGAAGGGAGGGAAAGTAGAAGGAAAGAGGAGATTCTAAGAAAATAGCATCTGGAACTGATGTGACTAGTTCATTGGGTGGTGAGAGTCCAGTAAGTCTAAGAGGAAAGTATTATTATTATTTTAATTTCACGGAGGAGAAACTCAAGGTTCAGAGTTGAAAGAACTTGTCCAAGGCCATGCTTTCCCTGGAGGGCTCTGCCACGGGGCCCAGGTCTGTCTTTCTCCAAAGCCCACTGCTGCCCCTTAGGAAGGGCTAGCTCCAAAGGGAGTCACTCTAGGAGGTAAGAGCTAATGGGCATCTCCTGGGCTAGGTGCTGGGATATTCAGGCAAGCAGACATAGTCTGGCAAACTGGAGAAGAGGACTCATGTTGGAATGAGTGAGAGGCTGACCTGGGCGACCTAGACTCTCAAGATTAAAAGGGCTTTTCAACTAGGCAGGAGTAACTGCTTATTGGAAAGATGATGAACCTGAGAGCCAGTGATAGGGAGGTGGGAACTTGCACAGAATCACAGGGCAAGTTAGCAGCAGCATCAGAACTACACTCTTGGCTTCTAGTTGAGTGTTAGGTTTGGGCATTATACCCAGTTCTCAGAGGTACCAGGACTTTCCTTTGCTTGGTTTATTGGAGGAAACATTGCCCCTTCATCAGATAACCGAAATGATATCTCACTAAGCATGGGTCCTACCTTGGGATCCATCATGCTATACAGTGGGAATGAGCGGACTTCTGTGTGTTGTGTGGGGGTTTGGAGGTAGGTCTGTAAATTCCCTTCAACTTAGATGTCATATTGGAGAAGGAAATGGCAATCCACTCCAGTATTCTTGCCTGGAGAATTCCATGGGCGGAGGAGCCTGGTAGGCTACAGTCCATGGGGTTGCAAAGAGTCGGACACGACTGAGCAACTTCAGTTTCACTTAGATGTCATATTACAAATTCATGAGTTCCAGGCATTTGGATGATTGGAGAGGGTTGATAGTGTCTCTAAGTTTTCAATAAGATTTAGAACTTCAAAAGATTACTACACATAGTAAGACTCAATCTCAATAAAGTGTATAGACTGGGCAGCGGAATGCATTGATGAAAGTAAAACCACAAGAAATGTTTCTTTTAAGAAATGAGTGAAGGACCCAGCTATCTCACTAAACTGCCCCAGAAGAGAAGCAGAAAACACTTCCGCAATACATCCTTTCCTATTGTTCAGTTGCTCAGTCGTGTCTGACTCTTTGCGACCCCATGGACTGCAGCACGCCAGGCTTCCCTGTCCATCACCAACTCCCGGAGCTTGCTCAGACTCACATCCATTGAGTTGGTGATGCTATCCAACCATCTCATCTTGTCTCCCCCTTCTTCTCTTGCCCTCAATCTTTCCCAGCACCAATGTCTTTTCCAATGAGTCGGCTCTCTGCATCAAGTAACCAAAGTCCCCTCAAATTTTTAGCCAAGAAGATTTGAGTGTAAAAGTTGTAGACATTTTATTCGAGCTGCCCTAAAGATTGAGATCTGAGAGAGATGAAGAGACAAGTAGAAATTGCAAACCCTCCACCTTATCTGAGCCTGTTCCTGGCCCCATCTGCTCAGACACGGAGCTTATTAATAACTCCAGACTAGGATATCACACTTCCCCTCTGAGTCAGAGGTCATTGGGAAAGGGAGGTGTATAAATCAGCGTTGATTATTAGCCACAATGAGGGCTGCAATAGTAATCCTTTATCAAAGTGGTTCTCTTTCATTGCTTCTCTGCTGACTGTGGTGAAGGGGCGACCTCACTGTGGAGATGTGACCCTAGGACTGTCATTCTGATGGTGTTGATCCCCACTTTGCTAATCCCTTGAGAATACAGGGCAGCACCTCTCCAGTGGCCGCATTGACCCACTAGGCCCGCTGCCATACCATGCCCTTGGTTCTCAGCATCGTCGGATGCTCAGATTCCAGGCCCAATACTTTGGCTTGGGTCTGCTGCCAGCAAAGGCTGGGCAGAGGTCCTGGTCCTCTCTCTTGAGCTTGTTAATAATTCCTTGCTTCTTAAGCCAAAAGATAAAGTGAAAGTGTTAGTCGCTCAGTCATGTCCGACTCTTTGTGACTCCATGGACTATATAGCCTTCCAGGCTCTCTGCGCATGGAATTCTCCAGACAGGAATACTGGAGTGGATAGCCATTCTCTTCTCCAGGGGATCTTCCCAACCCAGGGACTGAACCTGCATCTCTAGTGTTTCCTGCATTGGCAGGCAGGTTCTTTACCATCTGGGCCACCAGGGAAGCCCAAAGTGAAAGTGTTAGTCCCCCAGCCATGTCCGACTCTGGGACCCCACGGACTGTAGCCCACCAGGCTCCTCTGTCCATGAAATTTTCCAGGCAAGAATACTAGAGTGAGTTGCCATTCCCTTCCGCAGGGAATTTTCCCAACCCAGGGATCGAACCCGGGTCTCCTGCACTGCAGGCAGATTCTTAACTGTCTGAACCACTAGGGGTGATCAAAACAAAATATTCCCCCATTTCTTGTTTGCTCCCCTTTACGCCCTGTGTTTTTCCTTCCCCACAGCAAGAGTTAAGCAAAAGGAGTGTGAGCTTTCATCTTTCATCAGATATAGAGGGATTGAACTCTTGGTTCTGCCCCAGCTGTCTGATCTCAGGAGATGAATTTCACATTGGGAGATGTTAGTAGATCCTGGAAGAGCAATTTCACATCCTTGAGCCTCAGTACTCTCATTCGTAAAATGGGTATAAAAGCATCCATGTTGATGGGTCATCAGTTCAGTTCAGTTCAGTTCAGTCGCTCAGTCGTGTCCGACTCTTTGCAATCCCATGAATTGCAGCATACCAGGCCTCCCTGTCCATCACCAACTCCTGGAGTTCACTCAGACTGAAGTCCATCGAGTCAGTGATGCCATCCAGCCATCTCATCCTCTGTCGTCCCCTTCTCCTCCTGCCCCCAATCCCTCATGAGGATTAAAAGAGATGGTATGAATAAAATTGCCAGGACCAGAGTAAGTACTTAGTAAATACTCATCTCCAAGAGGCAGTCCTGTGAGAATTAAGCAGTGGCTGCCCTCTTGGTCCCTGACCTCTTTATCCCATGGAGGTCTTAGTCCTGGGACCTGTGGAAACTTGCTCCATCCTCCACATTCCACTCAGGACCTAGAGGTTAATGTGCTTGGACCAGAAGCTTCCACCCAGGAGAAGCACTGAGTGTGGCCCCAAGACCAGTGTAACGCAGGTGTCAATAGCACCGCAAACACATCAGTCCCTTAGAATCCGGGCAAACTTTTCTCGAATATCCTGACTTCCTCTTAAGTTCTGAGCCTTCATCAAGGCACCCTGCAAGCCCACAGCTCTGGAGTCATTCCTGCCAGGGCCCTTTATCACATGGGTACTAACAGCACCCACTGCACCTACACACATGCACGAGGGAAAAAGTCCTCAAGTTTAAAAGAAAGGGCCTCAGTCTCAGAATCATAAATATTTAACTCAGTGGCTAAAAATGCATCGTTGCATCCTTGACCTTGTCAATTTCAACTCAACCGCATGAGGTGCACTGGCTGTTGATTCTGGAGTAGGGGTTCTAAAGCAAGCATGCCCTCTTCCCACAAAGATCTTTCCCGGGACTTTCCTGGTGGCCCAGCGGCTTAGACTCCATGCTTCCGCTGCAGGGGTGGGGGTGGGTTTGGTCCCTGGTTAGGGAACTAAGATTCCATATGCCATGCAGCTCAGCCAAAAAGAAAAAAAGTCTTTCTAAAAGGCCCACGGTCTACTTCTATCTAAGGCCCAAGATTTAAACTCAGTCAATTCACTAGTTTCCAGAAGACACTCTATACCGTGGAGCATTTTCTGATTTCTTAGACTCTACTGATGAGCGGAATGGCATGTCCTTCAGTGTCCAGCAGGTAACCTTCCTGCCAGCCCCCCACTCTCTTCCTCGCCCCTTACCTTCTCCCTCAGAGTCCTGTCCTGATCTTTGTCCCTCTAGGATTTTCACATCCTCTCTCAGGCAGAGACCCTTTCATCTTTCTCAGAAGCAGATAGCCAGACCTGGAGGATTCAACTTTATCCTCAGGGTCTCATCAAGGCATCTTTCCCACAAAAACAGGGTTACTGCCAAAGAGGACTTCTCACATCACTCCTAAGAGAAGCCTACTCTCCTCATCTTATGATCCTAGTATTTTGGAGATAGCAGGGGCTAGAATGTCTTCGGGTCGCAGCCCCGACTAGGTGTTAATGGTAAGTGGTAATTGCTCAGCCGTGTCTGACCCTTTGCGACCCCATGGACTATACTGTCCAGGGAATCCTCCAGGCAAGAATACTGGAGTAGGTTGTCATTTCCTACTCCAATAGTGGTTAATGTAAACCACTACCCAGTCCTTCCTGGGGACAGAGGAGCACCATGGAAAAGAAAACTTGCTCAAGATGCTAATGACGAAGTGATTAAGTGGCAAGAGGAAGCAACAGATTCCTTTTTCCTCTTAGATAATTCTTCTGTCTCCCTCATCCCCCACCTCCACCTTCACTTCACTCTGAACAGTGCTCAGGTTTCAAAAAATCAAGCGTATTCTCACCTCAGGGTTCTTAGCTGCTGCTCCAGAATTCCTTTGACCTTTTCTGAGCCGTGCCTCTCAACCTAGCTGTTGCTGTTCAGTGGCTAAGTCGTGTCTGACTCTTTGTGTCCCCATGGACTGCAGCACGCCCGGCTTCCCTGTCCTTCACCATCTCCTGGACTTTGCTCAAACTCATGTCCACTGAGTCAGTGATACCATCCAACCATCTTATCCCCTCTTGCCCCCTCCTCCTCCTGCCCTCAATCTTTCCCGGCATCAGGGTCTTTTCCAGTGAGTCGGCTCTTTGCATCAAGTGGCCAAAGTATTGGAGCTTCTCCAGCCAGAGCTGGGAGAAGCCAGAAGTCATCGTTTCATTTTGCCATGCAGAAACTGAGGTCCAAGAGAGGAAGACATTCATGCAAGGTCATGCATGCATTACCATGAGCACTGGGGCCAGAAATTGACCCAGGGGTCCCGACTCTAGAAGAGGTGCTCTCTGGCTAGGCATGCCGCTCCCAGCAATCTTGTGAAGTCATCTGACTTGCACATTCCCAGCCCTTCTGTTATGGCAGGTGTCCAACCCTCCAGGCTCTTTTCTGTCTCTAGGACAGTACCCATCCGTTATCCCTTACTGTGACTGCATCTTAGCACATTCTTCTCCTTTGTGTCTAACATGTGGGGCCTTTCAGCAAAGAAATTTGGAAGTGAGAGACACCATTCTGGACAGTGGGGACAGGAGGGCTGGTGAAATTACATGACTAGTTTTGCTTTTGAGATACTCCACACATTCATGTTTCTGGTTCCGTGAGGCTGTTCTCTAGACAGCAGTTCCTCTGTGGCCACGCACTTGGGTAAAAGCTCTGTAGTGTGGTCAAGAGGGCACTCAGGAGCCAGACACACCTGGGGTGAGTGCCAGCTCTAGTTTGAGAAGCTCACTTTTCCACTCGGGGTCTCAGTGTTCCCACCTGGAAAATGAGATTAAGGACACATTGGGTCACTAGAAGGATCAGGGATCAGGGAGCCGGGGCCGGTCATTCTTCCTGTGCCTACCGCAGGGACTCTACAAATGTGATCTGTCCTTACCCCAGCCCGGCAAGCTGTGTTTTTACTTTCTTAATTCACTGGCCAGTATTCTTCCACATCCTAAAGTATTAGAACTGGACAAGAACTTAAAGATGTCTTTGGTCTAGGGCCAGAGAAGTCAGGTGACTTGTTCAAGGTCACAGTAAATTCATAATGCTCCCAGCTTCCCCGGTAGCTCAGTGGTAAAGAACCTGCCTGCATTGCAGGGGACTTGAAGGAGATTCAGTCCCTGGGTTGGGAAGATCCCATGGAGAAGGAAATGGCAGCCTGCTCCAGTGTTCTCACCTAGAGATCCCCTTGGACAGAGGAGCCTGAGGGGCTATAGACCAAGAAGTCGCAGCGTCGGATAGCGCTGAGTGGCCAAACAACAGTGTACACTCAACAAATGGAAACGTAGGACTTCCCGTATGCTTGGCTGGAGAAGGAAATGGCAGCCCACTCGAGTATTCTTGCCTGGAGAATCCCATGGACAGAGGAGCCTGGTGGGCTACAGTCCATGGGGTCACACAGAGTCAGACACAACTGTAGCGACTTAGCATGCATGCAAGCATGTCTGCTTGGCACTAGGGTAGGTCCTGGGAATAAAAGAATGAGCAAGCTGCAGTCCCAGCCCTTAGGATGTGGGCGATGCCAGCACGGTCGACGAGGCATTAAGAAAACAGACCTAGATCTCCCGTCATTTCCCTCCTTTGATTCTGCTCTAGGTTAGTTTCACTCTTAAAGGTATTCTCAAAGAGATGTGATCTTCTGGGCTCTCTTTACAGCAAAATAATAAAAGTAGATATATTTCTTTTGATAGTACATTTGGAATCATGTTAATACTCACTGGAGATTGAAATTCCCTTAGCCACATTTGTAGACAGTCTGAGCAAGATTTGTTTCCTTGACTTTGAAAGATGAACAAACAAAAGAACAGGGGCATATCACTCTCTGAAACCTAGTCTCCGCCCTCAGCATCCTTACCCTCAGCCAGGGACTGCAGGCTCAGAAATGCCTTCACCACGTGTGCAGAGTCACGCTCCCCCAAGAAGCAGAGGGAGACGTGGAGACGATAGAAGCATCAGGGCTTCTCTGAAGCCACTGCCCTGTGGACAGCTGGACTCAGTCCCTCTGGGAAGCATGGGAACCGGGGCAGGATTAGTCCTCTGAGTTCCTGTAGTGCGGGCAGTTGTTGTGTTAATGCACCAGCCCCTTCACTGGTTTGGGCGCTGCTTCTGTGAGCATTGACACCTCAGCGCTGTGAGCCTGCCTTGCATGCGGACCAAACACCGCTGATCAGAGCGAAAGACCTCCAGCATAAACAGCTGCGGGGGCATTAGGCGTCCTTCAGCATATAGAGGTCAGGGCCAAGGGCACGAGGGAAGGGCGTGGACAGCTGCGTCCTACCCTGCTTTCCTCAGAGCCACATGGAGGCTGCAGGGTGGGGGCACAGCTAGGGCCTGGAAATGCTGATTCTGCGCACTTGAGGGTCTGCCGTGGTGTGGGGCATGTCCATGGTCCTGAATCGCCAGTTCTTGTGTTAGCCTTCTTCTGACTGCGGTGCTCAGCTAACTCCTATTTACCCTGTCAAAGAATGTACATTTCTAGTCTGCATTTTCTCTCTTGCTTAACCTGTTACGATTTTTCTCTTAGCTCACCACCAGGGAACCACACTGTCCACTTCACAGTCTAGGGTTTGCATAGCTGATAGGGTGTACTTGTAAAGCATCTCGACCCTTTTTCCAGAGGTGTTTTATCCTTCCTAGGAAATTGAAAGAGGGTATGCTCCCCTTATCTTTTGTGGCTCCCGGTCCCCACTAAGCTCTTGCTAAACCCAGGCACTCCAACACGGCCTTCATCATAAGACCATGCAAAAATAATAATAATAATAATAGTAATCCAGTTTACAATCTCTGGTGTGCTGGAGCCGTCTCTGCTTCTGTAGAAACCAAATGAGTCCCTCTTCCACACCCTTTATTCTTTTTACTCGAGGTAGAGATATCTGTGGTGTGCAGTGTCCCAGCTCGTCACATGGAGTCCTCTGTGTGGCTTACAGACCCTAAGTTGTCTTGGGCTCCCCAGGAGACTCACACAGATACGAGAGGAGGAGGAGGAAAGTGAGCAGGGAAAGAAGCAGCAGAGGAGCCTACATAGGCTCTCATCTTTCTTCTTTTTCCTGTTTTATTTCTCTCCATAGTTCTTTCCACCTTCTACACACCAAATAGTTTGCTGTTTTAAAAAGGTAATTTCTTCTCCATATCCCACTAGAATATAAGCTCCAAGAGGGCAGGGTTTGGGGTTTGTTTTGTTCATTGCCTTGCCTCGACATAGACAAAAGTAGCTGGCGCATCAGTTCAGTTCAGTTCAGTTCAGTTGCTCAGTCGGGTCCGACTCTTTGCGACCCCATGAATCACAGCACGCCAGGCCTCCCTGTCCATCACCAACTCCCAGAGTTCACTCAGACTTGCGTCCATCGAGTCAGCGATGCCATCTCATCCTCTGTCATCCCTTAATCCCCTCCTGCCTCCAATCCCTCTCAGCATCAGAGTCTTTTCCAATGAGTCAACATAGTAAGCACTAAATAGATGCTTGTGGAATGAATAGAGTGTGTGTGTGCTAAGTCACTTCAGTCGTGTCTGACTCTTTGCAACCCTATGGACTGTAGTCCACCAGGTTCCTCTGTCCATGGTGATTCTCCAGGCAAGAATACTGGAGTGGGTTGCCATGCCCTCCTCCAGGGGATCTTCCCAACCCAGGGATCGAACCCACATCTCTTACATCTCCTACATTGGCAGGTGGGTTCTTTACCACTAGCATCATCTGGGAAGCCCCGAATGAATGGAGGTTCTCATGCAACTCCTGTGATCCTTTCAGAGCTGCTCCTAAAGGCAGAGATTTAGAGAAGGGAGAGAGGAAGGAGAGAGAAGGAAACATGGGAGGGAGGGAAGAGCATCAAGGAAATCGGTAGCATTTTCCCGAGCACTATTCATCCACATTGTTTCATTTCATCTTCTCATCACCCTGAAAGGCAGGAGCAATTGCTTTCTTTCTATAGATAGGAGATTTGGGGTTTGGCTGTCTCAGAACAGAAAACAGAGTCTCTGCTAAGCAGGTTTAGCCAACTTTCCACTAAAAACGACAGCCGTCTTTGTAGTTACACAAAACCAGCTTTAAACTCCACTCTTGTCTTTTATTAACCAGAGAACCTGGTCAAGTCACTTGCCTCTCTAAGTCTCTGCTTTCAAATACAAGTTGTCGCCCTACTAAGAGCACTGTGTGAGGATAAATGAGATCACACAGCAGAAGTGCTTGGTTGTAACTGATCAGTAAATGTCAGTCTCACCCTGATCACCCCTCTGATTCCTAATCCCCGAGCTTCCCATGGGTTGGAGGCAACCCACTCCAGTATTCTGGCCTGGAGAATCCCCATGAACAGAAGAGCCTAGTGGGCCACAGACCATGGGGTTGCAAAGAGTCGGACACAACTGAGCAACTAAGCACACAAGCTTCTATCAGAGTCGACCAGGAGCTCTGATTTCAGGGTGCTGTGTGACCTGCAGCTGCAGGAAGGAGCTCCTCCTCACCCCTCCTCCTCCACGGGAGCCTCCCTCCTCCAGCCCTGGTTGTCAACACCTGTCAGGAATAACTGGGAGGAAGAGGGTTTGGTTGGGAGCCCCAAGTTTCAGGTCCGTCTCCAGTTGTCTTGGGGAGATTCTGGGCAGGCTGTGTGTGTCAATAACATAGGAAAAAGGGAAAAACATAGGGAAAAACCTGACTCTCCGTGTTTCACTTTTATTTGTGACATCTCACACCAGGCCAGCTTCCCCGTGGCAGTCAGCATGCCTCCTAGAGCTGGCATGGGCTGTGGAGAAGTGCTCAGCTCTCAGCTGCTTTGGCAAAGCTTCACTGGATACTGGGGCCTGAGAAGAAAGTCCAGCCTCCAGACACCACGAGGCTGCCACTTCCAGGCATGCGGGGGCTCAGTCAAATACAGGGACGCAGGGCCCAGAGAGGGAGTGGCAGCTGCAGGTCACACAGCACCCTGAAATCAGAGCTCCTGATCGACTCTGATAGAAGCTTGCGTGCTTAGTTGCTCAGTTGTGTCCGACTCTTTGCAACCCCATGGTCTGTGGCCCACTAGGCTCTTCTGTTCATGGGGATTCTCCAGGCCAGAATACTGGAGTGGGTTGCCATGCCCTCCTCCAGGGGATCTTCCCAACCCAGGGATCGAACCCAGGTCTCCTGCATTGCGGGCAAATTCTTTACCAACTGAGCCACCAGGGAAGCCCAAGAATACTGGAATGGGTAGCCCATCCCTTCTCCAGGGGAACTTCCTGATCCAGGAATCAAACCAGGGTCTCCTGCACTGCAGGCGGAATCTTTACCAGCTGAGCTATCAGGGAAGCTTACTCTGCCAATTACTGGAAAGCAAGTTTCTTCATCTCTGGACCCAGATGCAAAGCAGGGAGGATGAAGGGTGGACTAAAAAGATGTGCAAAGTGAGAGCTGCAAGTTAAGTTTTATTGGAGGCAAAATGAGGATGGCAGCCTGGGAGGCAGTGCTTCAGAGAGCTCTGAGGGACTGCTCCAAAGAGACAATGGGGAAGGTTAATATATAAGATTTTGGTGAAGGGGGAGTTCAATGTAATCAAGTTCTTACTTTATAAAAGGTTTTCTGTTAGTCATGAGGAACTGATGTCATCATGAAGGGATTTAGTGATTTACTAGGTATGAAGACATCCAAGGATTGGGATCATGAAATCAGTTCCTGAAAATATCTAACTATCTAAAGACCTGTTCCACCAGTTTCTTTGGAGCACAGAGTGCCTCACCCTCCTCCCTGAGTCCCCCTTGGGGTGTGTTGAAGGTCAGGTCGGCGGCTGCAAGAGCATAGGGTTCAGTCTCTGCCCAGGCAGGTGGCAGATGCCTTGTTGTCCAGTCGCTGGCACATACTCGTGCCAAGTGCCCATTGGTAGTTGACAAGGATCGTGAAGGTCCCTTGTCTATGTGATATAAGAGGTTTCAGAATCAGAAGTCAGGAGCCTTGACTTGGATTCACTGTAGACATGGCGTACATCGCTCCCCACATTGTGTCTCCCCCTTTTTTTTTTCTTTTCTCTTCTATTTTGTGGCAGCTCTTTCTTCTCCCTAGACTCCTCAGCCGAAGGTGGAAGGGTCTGGAATTACACGTGCAAGTGTCTCTGATTCTTCAAGCTGGCTTGAGTCGAGGCAGCACGTGGATTAGCTGGCCAATCAGAGCCTCCCCACCTCCTACCTCCACTAACCCTGCCTGCCTGTGTCCTATAGGCAACAACAGCCTCCTGACCTGCATGGAGGATGGCCTGTGGTCCTTCCCGGAGGCCCTGTGCGAGCTCATGTGCCTGGCTCCACCGCCGGTGCCCAACGCCGACCTCCAGACGGCCCGGTGCCGCGAGAACAAGCACAAGGTGGGCTCCTTCTGCAAGTACAAGTGCAGGCCTGGATACCACGTGCCCGGCTCCTCCCGGAAGTCAAAGAAGTAAGTGCGGCTGCAGAGGCGAGCTCCCGGCGGCTGGAGCCAGCGGGGGGACAGGGAGAGCCAGGTCTATCTAGTTAGAAGAAGTGCTCACTGCTCTGCCCACCATTCATCGCGTGCTCTTCCCTGGGAATCTGGAGGGACATTGTCATCAGCTGCTTGCTGACTGTGTGACTTCTCAGGGCCTCTACTGTTGAGCGATACGATGGGGAGGATGGTAACAGTCACTGCGTAAGATGGTTGTGAAGGATGAATGAGGGTGCCTGGTGCACAGCAAATGGAGGGTATCCATGCCATCCCTGTGTCAGCCCCATCAGCGCCCCTGGAAGGAAGTCGGGGGAAACGGGCCAGCAGGGCTTGATTTTATTTCAGTCCACGTGAAACTCTTGCTCGGCCCTGGGAAAAGGGTTCTGTGAACGTTTACCTTAACCCCTCCTCACTCCCTCCGCCACGCAATAGGATGAGCAGGGACTCAGGAATCAGAAAGGTACGTGTGAGGCCAGCTGGCTCCAGAGACCGTGGCTGTTTGGGTAGAGCGTGGCTGCAGCCGTTTGGTCCTTGAGATGTCTCTACTTTTCTCTCTTCCTGAAAGACGGGCCTTCAAGACCCAGTGTACCCAGGATGGCAGCTGGCAGGAGGGAGCTTGTGTTCCTGTGACGTGTGACCCTCCTCCACCGAAATTCCATGGGCTGTACCAGTGCACCAACGGCTTCCAGTTCAACAGCGAGTGCAGGATCAACTGTGAAGACAGTGATGCCACCCAGGTGAGGCTCCTTGAATTTGGGGTCATCGCTTAGACCCCTTTCCCCTCTGTTTACTAAAGACCAGCCAGGATTTGAGAACCACATCCTCCAGAGACTCCATGTGGATGCCAGAATTGTGTAATAGCGGTATCACCCATGCAGAAGTTTAGGAGCTGGGTTCTCACCATCTTTCTTTGTAATCTCTCTGAACCTCATGGTCCTACCCATCACACTGCATATTATTGGCTCAGAGATTCTTAGCTTCGAAAAAAAAAAATCTCAGTATCAGGAACCTTATGAAAGAAATCATAAGTGAAATCCTGATGTCTGAACTTGATCCAAGGTAGGGAGTGACTGAGACTGTTTTGTTGACTTTTTACCACCATCGCCAGTTACATTGCTCTGAAATATGTAGAATCATGATTTCCACTACCTGGAGCCATCAGTAGCTCCTCAAGTATTTGGAGAGAGGGAGCCATGTTTAGACTAGATGTACAGTTTTGAGACTATTAAAGAAGGATGGAAGGAGATGGAGGGGACTGAATCTTATTTCAATCCATGTGTAACTGAGACAGAGTCCAGCGCTCCCACTAGCCCTGCTGAGGCAGTTCTGTGAATGGCATTTCCTTAATCTTTACACACACCCACCTCCACCCACTAAGACAGGTAGGGAATCAAGAATGGGAAAGAGAATGAGGAACCAGCTGGCTCCAAGGAAGACTTAGGTCCACAGGGAGCTCCAGCCCTGAGAGAACCCACCACTTAGGGTGGATGCCTCAAGCCCCATGACTCAGAGGTGGGCAAGGATCTTTACTCAGGTGAGGCCAGAGTTCAGCCAACTGGGCCCCAGTGGAAGGATCACCCTCTTGTCAGTCCTTATTGGGTATTTAGTTCAGTTCAGTTCAGTTCAGTAGCTCAGTTGTGTGCAACTCTTTGCAACCCCATGAACTGCAGCATACCAGGCCTCCTGTCCATCCCCAACTCCCTGAGTTTATCCAGACTCATGTCCATTGAGTCCGTGGTGCCATCCAACCATCTCATCCTCTGTCATCCCATTCTTTTCCTGCCTTCAATCTTTCCCAGCATCAGGGTCTTTTCAAATGAGTCAGCTCTTCGCATCAGGTGGCCAAAGGATTGGAGTTTCAGCTTCAGCATCAGTCCTTCCAATGAACACCCAGGACTGATCTCCTTTAGGATGGACTGGTTGGATCTCCTTGCAGTCCAAGGGACTCTCAAGAGTCTCCTCCAACACCACAGTTCAAAAGCATCAATTCTTCAGCGCTCAGCTTTCTTTATAGTCCAACTCTCACAACCATGCATGACTACTGGAAAAACATCTAGCAAATACTAGACACTGTCGGAGCAGCATCCTCAACTCTTTTTACTCACATTCCCACGTGCAGATAGCCGCTGACTTCTGTCCATTCCGAACTCCTGAACTGCCCTTATCTATGTCCAAGGCCACCAGCCTAACTCAGGCCAGGAGCACCAGCCTCCCGGCCTGCGTGCAGCTTCCCGACCGCCCCCCTGCCCTCTCCTTGCCACTCCAGCGTACTGTCCACATCGCAGCTAGAGCGGCTTGTTGAGAGCACACATGTGACCGTGACAGTTCCCCTGCTCAAAGTCCTTTGTGAACCAGCGACCCCATCTCCCTTAGAGTAAGTCTCACCTCTGCATTCAGCTTATCTCCCCATCACAGTAAGACAGATCTTCCCCTTCACCTGGGTGTTCTCTGTGAAAGAAGCCCTGCCACCTTTTCCAGCCTAACTGTCCTTCACCGTTCAGCCCACACACCCCTTCTTCCAGGAACCTTTTCCTGCCCCTCCCACTGTGGGCTCAGTGCCCCTCCCTCACAGCACTGGCCGCGCTGCATTGTAATTCATTTCACGCTCCCCCACTAGATTTTGGGGCTTCCCAGGTGGCTCAGACGGTAAAGTGTCTGCCTGCAATGCGGGAGATCTGGGTTCGATCCCTGGGTTGGTGAGATCCCCTGGAGGAGGAAATGGCAACCCACTCCAGTACTCTTGCCTGGAAAATTCCATGGACGGAGGAGCCTGGTGGGCTGCAGTCCAAGGGGTTGCAAAGAGTCAGACATGACTGGGCGACTTCCCTTTCGCTTTCACTAGGTTTTGAGATCCCTGACCACAGCTTTGCTCTTCCCTGTGTTTTCAGCACTGGGGGCAGTGCCGAGCACCTAGTAGGTGCTCAGGAAGTGACAGGGCTTGACCCCTGCCATGGATATCCAGGCCGCTCTCCTCATTTTCCAGTTGAGACAGTCACTCAGCCATCCAAGGTGATGCAGCTGGTGTCGGCTGAATCAGAATCGGAACCTGGTCCCCCAACTGTGGACAGTGGGCAGACCCAGTCCAGGAGGCAGTCCCTGTAGGGCAGGCATGCTCAGGACTCCTGTCTGTGGACTCGGGTCCTTCCCTTCCTCGGCTGCCAGGGAGGCAGAAGCCCGGCCGGAACGAGCAAAGGCCAGAGATTACCACGGCCCTGCGCAGCTGATCAACTTCCCTCTCACTCGCTTACATAAAGCTGTTGCTAACAGTTACCCAAACTGCTGAGCCAGATGCTATTCTGGCTGTGGTCATGTTATCAAACTGAAACCCAGTCTGCCTGGGGCCTGCCAAGTACCTTTCATGGCCAGTTTGTATTTAAAGGAGAGGAAAATGTAAATTTATCAGACGACTCAAGCAGTCCTGTTTGGCAACTGGCGGGGAGGCCAGACGCTAAGGAGCAGGGTATTGCTTGCCGGCTAAGGAATGAGGGAGCGCGTGCCAAATGGGCTCCTAATACAATTGACGTT
Source organism: Ovis aries (assembly GCF_016772045.2). NCBI lineage: Eukaryota > Metazoa > Chordata > Mammalia > Artiodactyla > Bovidae > Ovis > Ovis aries. The sequence goes on along the minus strand of NC_056055.1, from coordinate 7,381,674 downwards.
TCTAGTTTGTACTGCAAATGAATTTCCTCTACCCTCAGACCGGGGGCCTGGGAGCCAAATCTAGTATTCACCTCAGATCCCCTCTCGCTGCCTGTAAACACAGTCGAAGTGTACGGCGCAGAGTATCTTGAATCGAACAGCGTTTATATAGAGCGGGAATTCTTTGCTTTCCAAACAAGCTCCAGATCCTGGCAGGGGAGGACAGGGGCTGTTGTAGGGGAGGTTCACATACTCCTTCTCACTGCCACTAAAAGCAAATGAACAAATCAAACCTCAACTTCATACATTCCTAGGGAGCCCCTGTGATGCTGGATCCAGACTCTGAGTTTGAATCTTGGCTTTACCACTTACTAGCTGGGGGACTTGGGCAAGTTATTTAACTCTTTAAGCTTCAGTTTCCTTAGGCGTAAAGTGGAGGAGGGGAAGTAACTCTGGCTACCTCTTAGTTTATTTGTGAGGATTAACTGAGGCAGTGGAAGTAGGGTAGGCCTGTGGAATTGTGCAGTGCACAACCTGTGCACACCTCCCATACGTATAATGCCTTCCCAAGCAGGGGCAGCTTCTAGGTTCAGGATCATCACATGCTTGCCCAAGGATGCAAGGCTTCCTAGAGGAAGTCCCAAGCCCGTATGATATTAGAGGTAGGCTGGACCTCAGGGTTTTCCCATTGCAACCTGCTTATTTTATAGGTAGGACCACTGAAGCTCAGAGAGGGGAAACACCAAACCCAAGGTCACACAGCAAGTTGGTAGGAGAGTCAGGTCTCCTAGCCAAGTCATTGCACAAACAACTTTTTCTGCCCAGCCCTACTCCTACAGCTGCGTGGCTACACGTCACCCCTGTATCTCACTGGGAGGAAGCAAAATGCACGTGAGGCCTTTGACCAGACAAAGAGGCAGGTAATAAACAACAGCTGCGATTTATTGAGCGTGTACTCTATGCAAGTCTGGGCTAAGTGCTTTGTATGGACATTTAAGCCCCACAGTGTCTGGCATTGCTGTCCATTTTGCAGGTGAGGAAGGTGTGGTTCAGGGAGCTGAGGTGTCTTGCCCACCTCATACAACTAGGAGGAAGTCCAGGCAGAACTGAGGTCACTGTTATCAGGTCAGCCGCCTCCTTTGTATCTTGTGGTTCACTGTGTAGATGGTTGGATGGCATCACCCGCTCAGTGGACCTGAACCTGAGCAAAGTCCGGGAGACGGTGAAGAACACGGAAGCCTGGCGTGCTGCAGTCTGTGGGGTCGCAGAGTCGGACACGACTGAACAACTGAGCTGAATTGCTCCGTTGCTGTCATATTCTCTCTGCCACTGTTTTATTTCCATTTCTGCTAACTAGAAGTCTGGGTCTCCCTTTCTGCGCATCTCCCAGCCTCTCCTCCCCATCTCCGCTCCCCTGTACTGTAGGAAAGCACAGAGGCTTACGGGGAAAAGCCTGGCTCCGGCCCTGCTGCCTCTCTATTCTGGCAGCTGCCATTACTCAAATGCGGGTAATGCTTGGGCTGATGCTAAAGTTCCCTTTGAGACAGTGCAAGAGAGTGGTTAAGAGCTCAGCTAAACTTTAGAGAGCCTGATCTGTGTGTTAAGCTATAAATGCTTCACATAGCCTAACTCACTGATCCCCATGATGACTTTCTCAGGCAGTGAATTCCAGGCTCATTTAACAGGAAACCAAAGCATAGAGACGTTAAGGAACTTCCCCAAGTCTACACAGTGGGAAGGTTGCAGAGATGGAATTGGAACCTGGGAAGTTTAACTGAAGTCCAAACTCTTAACCATCACACCAGCATCATTTAAAACCTCACCTTTTCACTTCCTAGCTGAGCCTCAGTTTTCACAGCTGTAAAAAGGGCATGATTTCCACACTAACTGCACTGTTAACAGCATTTTTAACTGTGTGTAAAACACTGGCACGTAGCAGATATTTGACACTGTATTATATGCCTGTGGCTTTGGGGGGACCCGTGTAGTTAAAGAGGAGAAAGCGTAGTATGTTGAGAAAGCATAGTATGCTCCTTTTACATTTGTGTTTATTTATTCATTTGGGGCTGTGCTTGCCTTTCGTCGCTGCACGGGCTTTCCTCCAGCTGCGGCGAGGTGGGGGCGCCCTCCAGTCGCGGTGCACAGCTCTCAGCAGCCCCTCTTGTGCAGAGCAGGGGCTTAGGGCACTCGGGCTTCGGTAGTTGCAGCCCAGGCTCCAGAGCACAGGCTCCCTCGTTGCGGTGCATGGGCTCAGTTGCTCCGTGGCACGTGGGATCTTCCTGGATCAGGAACCGAACCTGTGTCTCCTGCATTGGCAGGCAGATTCTTTACCACGGAGCCACCAGGGCAGCCCCACACAGTATGCTTTTCTGCAGATGGAGGCACAGGCACAGAGAGACAAGACCCTTTGCTGAGAGGTGCTCAGCCCTCTGGTGATAAACTTCACCCTAGCACGCAGCACTGCGCATTCTGAGATGCACAGTGGGTCCCCCGGCCTCCGGTCTTCCCAGGTTGGATCCTCAGTGTCAGTGGGTCCAGTGGGTCCCCAGGGCGCTAGTCTTCCCAGATTGGATCCTGTGCGTTAGGCCTTCTGTGGTCACACTGGGCTCAGCAGCATGGCTCTGCTCCGAGCATCTGCACCCAGGTGATAGGCAGCCCTAAGTGCACAAAAATCTTTTCCCAAAGGAGGACATGAAATCCAGAGAGGCTCCGGGAAGTCTGCCATGTAGAAGGCACTGCAGGGCGAAAGGTGTGGGGGTGGGAATCAAAAGAAGTGTGCAGGAGAGACAGATGACCACAGACTCAAAGGAAGGTTGTGTGCAGAGCAAGAGAAGGGGCTGGGCGTGCCATCTGGGTCCCATGGTAGAAGCCCTGGCTGGTGGCCCTCCAGCAAGCCTGAATTGAAAGTGCAAGGTATCTTATCAGAAGGACTCTATCCTTCAGTCAGCAGCAGAAAGTGCCAGATGAGCTGGGCAGGAGGGAGAGAGACCAGATGCAGCAAGACCAGAGCGCCTTTATGCTTCCCTTTTCTGTAGTGGCGCCTCCCCGGCGTGAAATTCCCTGCGCAGATTCCAGCCGGTCCTAATACATTCTCTGTTGCAAACCCAGCTCCCAGCCAGCTCTGGCCCACGCAGTGCTGAGGTCTGCAGCCCTTCAGGGGCTGGAGGCCAAGTGCACCATAGGCCAAGGCTCCAGGAAATTGGGGTCAATTTCCTACTCCCCCGAGGGCCCAGCAGAATCACGGGGCCTGGGGCTCTGGGAGGGAGAGTCGGGGTTCTCTGAAGCCATAGAAAGTGGCCTAAACTTTCCCCGCGCTCACACGGAACCTCTGGGTGGACTCAGCAATCACCCCACAGCTGTGGGCGTGGGATGGGCCACCCTTCTCCGTGGCCACAGAGGTTTCCACCGCCACCAGATCCTCCTCATGCTGGCCCACGTGAGGCCCAGAGAGGGGCCCCTTTCTCTCTAAATCCCAGCTCCTTACAGCTGTTTTCTCAGGGCAGCTCCAGCCTGCGTCAGCCCTTTCCAAAGTTTGTTTTCTCACGCGTGCACTTGCTCATTTATTCATGTATTCACTCATTTCTTCATTTACTCATTTATTTCCTCACCCATGCATTTCTCTTCTTACTTTTTAAACAAATTCATTCCGCATCTCTGTACTTACTCATTCCATCTTTTGTTAAACTGTTCCTGAGTGAACGAAAATACCTATTGGGTGATGTGTGAATGGGCCATGTAGCTGGGACCTGTTAAGTACTGTGGAAGGCCCCCAGGGGTGCAGGGGTGACCCAAGAGGGTACCATTCAGGAGGGAACAGATGATTAAGAGGCAGCGGGTGTCAGAGACCTTCGGCTAGTACAATGGGCAGGCCTGGGGCTGGCATTAGGACGGGATGCTTCTGCCAGAAAGTTCTGTGCCTGTGTTTGGATAAGGGGGTTGGGGGAGGAGACAGAGCAGACAGAAGGTGCAACTTGTGCAGAAGAAGCCTGGCCAGGTGAACCCTCACGTGGGGCATTTGAGAATGCAGGCAGTGGACGATGCTCAGGGTTGGCAGTCGTGCTGTGGGGAGCAGGGAGCTGGAGAACTGGGCGGAGCTGAGGCTGTGAGGGCTCGGGAGGCCTGAATGGGGGCTGAAGGGCTGGAGAGGAGTCGTTCCACAGGTCTTTTTGCTGGTGGGGCACAGTCAGCTCCTCTGGTCTTATGTAGAGTTTCCTTTTTTTTTTTAATCATAAACTTAAAAGAAGGGGACAATATACAGCTTGTTCTCAGATAGGTGGACTCTCTGTGCAGAAACTATTAATGTCTGTGGTTCTCCATTTCCCAGGAGGTAGAGCCCAAACTTCATAAGTGGATGTTTAAGGCCCCTACCTGCCTGACAAGCTCATCCTGCCCCATGACCTCCTGCTCAAACTTTCTCATGCCCTTTGGCTTCCACAGATGTTTTGTTTTGCCTGATTCTGCATACACACCCTTGAAAACTCTTTTCCATCTATCACCTCCTCTCAGAAGCCTTCCCTGCTTGCCCCTCACATCCCGTTTCCCTCCCCGTGTGCACACAAGCATGGTCACTGGGCACGGTCATACGGATGTTGGTGGCAGCTCACGACTCTCTGGCCATCTCTCTGGGGCAATTACTGGCTGACTTCACATCTGGGCCTCACCTGGAATGGACGCTAAGGAATGGTCTTTGGATTTGGGGATGGTTCTGAAACTTCAGCAAAGCTGGACCTTCTGTTAGAAAGTTAGTGGAAAGTGGCTCGTTTGTGCATGGCTTTGTGGAAGACTGAGAGATGGGATATTGCCAACTGTAAAGACTCGGAGGGAGGGAGCATATAGAAGCATCCTCATGCTACCCTCTCGGTGTCATTATTGCTGGAATGGAATGGAGTGGAAGGAAGGAAGGACGGAGGGAGGGGAAGGGAGGGGAAGGGATGCTCTGGAAGAGAAAGCTTCTCAGGGGGCTGGGGCCTGGGATTTTTTCTCATTGACTGAGATGAAGCAAGCTTTGGAGTATGCCTGGGGTGAAAGTGGAAAGTGATAGTTGGCTCAGTTGTGTCCGACTCTTTGTGACCCCATGAACTCTAGCCTGCAAGGCTCTTCTGTTCATGGGATTTTCCAGGCAAGAACACTGGATTGGATAGCCATTCCTTTCTCCAGGGGATCTTCCCGACACAGGGATGAAACCTAGGTCTTCTGCGTTGCAGGCAGATCCTTTAGCCTCTGAGCCTTGGTGTGTGACTGCTTCCTGACAAATGGCTCCAAGACCCATGCTTACTCACTGTATACGTCGGGGTACACGTGGTCCCCTGCGTTCTAAATCACAAAAATAACAAGCCAAACAAGTTCGTCTGATTGGACTCTCTGAAAGAACACTACTTGGATGTAGGAAATCTGGGCATTAAACTCTCCAAAATGCTTTGAGCAAGTTTCTTCCCCAACTGAGTCCTCAGTGTCCCCATCTGTAAAATGGAGACATTGCAGTGACTCTGTTGGAGGCTGATTGGGTTTCCACCATGGTGAAGAACTTGTTTTGGAATACTTTCAGGGTGCTGCGGAGATGAAACATTGGGAGGCTTCTTCAGAGGGTGGGGTCTCTCTCGGTCCTGACTGTGTCTCTGTGGCGTGCAGGGCCGCGGGAACAACGTCATCCACTGCCGGAAAGATGGCACCTGGAGCGGCTCCTTCCACGTCTGCCAGGAGATGCAAGGCGAGTGCTCGGCCCCAGACCAGCTCAACAGCAACCTCAAGCTGCAGTGCCCTGAGGGCTATGCCATAGGTACGATGGGCGTGGGTAGTGAGCTATGCATGGGTGAGGGGGGTGCGCATCCTCCCCAGAACTTGGAGCCTGTGTCCTGCTGGGATAATGGGCCCCTCTCTCAGCACAAGGCACTGGGGAAATGAAGAGGAATGAGACCAGACCCTGTCCTCCCAGGAAGAGAATTCAGGGCACAGATGTCGGCGAAGCAATGTTAGGTGGGTGTGTGGGATTACACTGGAGGACAGAAGCATTGACTGGTGCCTTCAGGGACACAGAAGGCTCCTAGAGGAAGGGCTGCTTACATAGGGATTGGCCAGAGCTCATTGGGCAAGAAGTGGCATTCCAGACAGAAGGGATCAACATGGCAAAGGGAGGGAGGTATGAAAATCCACATCCAATTTAGGGAAGCAGTGACCTAGTGTGGCTGCCTTTGTTGGTAATCTTAAAATATGTGTGATGCTGATCATTCATAATACTGGCCGTGGGTCAGCACTATACCCTGCTCTCTAGAGATGTGATCTCTTATCCTCTCAAGAACCTTGAAAAGACGAGGAAATTGAAACTCAAAGCAATGATAGAACATGCCTGAATCCTGAGACCACTCCTCCAAAGCCCGAGTTCTTTCCATGACATTTCAGTTGTCTCCAAAATAAGGAGAAACAGCTTTTTCAAAATATTCTTTGCGTGGTGATAGGCTAGCTCGCCAAGTGAAGGGAGACAACCTGGGGTCTGATGCCAGGGCTTGGCCTGGTGGAGACCAGGCGTCTGGACAGATACATTCATCACAGGCCCATGGCTTTTGGGGGAGCTGGGCGTGCATGGAGTCTGACTTCAGTGGAGGGCAGTGCTGCTGACCTCTTGGGCGGATTCCTTAATTGACCATGATGAAAAGCCCAGGGAATTGGATGTCCTTTCTCGTGGCCAGTGTGATTTATGGGACGATCACCAGGGATGTCTGGAGCAGAGGGTTATCTGTGCAGACACTCACTCCCAGCCACACAGAGTCAATGTGTTCCTCACCCTCACGTGGTTATCATTTCACATCCAGAAGGGAGACCCGCAGCTGGGGAGCAGAGGGGTGAGGGGGCCTGACCACTTCCTTTGAAAGATGGAAATGCAGAGCCTCGCACAGAGGTTCTTCAGCTGAGCTTAGAGTAGGGATCAGCCCTCCCGCGTTAGTGCAGCGTGGCTCAGAAAACACCCAAGGGCATGGTTCCCCTCCCTGCTGATTCCCAAGGTACTTTAAGATTTAATGGAGCCACCGGTCCAAAGGACCCTAAGCAGGAGGCTTGCAGAAGGCGGGGGTCTCATCGGGTGTGCCAGTATAGGCCTATAGAAAGTTGGGGCAACAGGTAGAGTTGTGGCCAGTAGCGCTGGCTGCTCCATCCCAAGGCCAAAGCTTTCTCCATCATTCCTGAGGGGTGTGCATGGCTCTGGACACTTCTGTCTGTGATGGGGCCCCTGCCCCTGACTCAGTCAGGACACGTACATGAATACTCCGTCACACTCGTGCCTGGCATTGAGCAACCCTAGGAGAAAAAAAAATCCTGATTAAAACCAGAACTCCTGCATATCTGCATCCACTGATGCTTTCAAGCACATACAAACGAGCGTGCATGCTTCACAACCAGACGCAAAGACACCCATCGTGTGGTAAGCTCATGCCTAGCACGGACGCATCAGCCAGACACCACCCAGATACACCACCCGTAAACCTACGTGTAGCTCACACACACACGTGGCAGACACACCACGTGGCCGCTTTGTACCTGTTGTGCTTGCAAGTCGCAGACACACGCAAACGAGCCAGCATGCCTGGCTCTCTGCTCGCCAGCAGACTGGCCGAGAGCGGCTGGGGGGTGGAGGGGGTGGCGTAGTGGTGACAGTAGCGTTTCCTTCACCCCTTGAGCTTTCTCGTGGTCAGAGCAGAGAGGGAAGGCTGTCTGTCTGACGTTGAAGCCGGAATCCCCTTCCCCGCCTCTCTACCCCCTGTTCACATTGCCATGCCGATGTGGTTTTATGAGCACAGTCATCTGGGGTGGGGGTGGAGTGCTGGAGGGGGCTGAGAGAGTAAAAGCCCCCCTCCCCGGGGCCTCTGAAGGAGATGCTGAAGCAGAGAGGGGCAAAGCTTCCCCCTACCTGCCCAACACTCCTGCTTGTTCTCCTTCCGCCCACCCCCTGGGCTGAGCCCTCCCGGGGTAGACGTCCCTCAAGGAGAGGGGCCCCAGCCAGAGGCCTCCTAAGCGAGGTGGGCAGCCGGCTTGGGGGCTGGGACCCCCTTTCTGGAGCCACTCTGAGCATCTGCCTCCAGGCCCTCCCCAAGCAGCCTGGGGAGGTCTGTGTCCCCTTCCAGAAGCTCCCAGAAAGTTGTGACAGCCACCGAGGCCGCTGCCACCTCCCTGCTCCTCCCGGGAGGGGGAGGCGGGGGCCTGGTGAGATCAGTGCTCTGTAATGATGCCAATTAGGGCTCATACATCACAACACACCGCCTGGTCCCAAGGCCTGGCGCTGTGGCAGGGGGAGGGCAGAGTGGAGCCCGCCGCCGGGAGAGAGGGACTGAGCCATGTCTGCTGCACAGGGCAGCCGTGGCCTCCTGGGTGGACTAGGTTTATTTCTTCCCCCTTTTGGGGTGAACAGCCTTTGTCTGTTTCTCAGAGGTGGCGTCTTATTTCTCCAAAAAGATTTTCCCATCACAGCCTGGCTCCGTGAAATCTTTTCAGTTGATCTCCTGATACACACACACACCACGGAGTCTCTCTGAGGGCCAAGGGACCCCCACCTCGGACTCTCATCTCTTCTTTTTGTGTCTTTCTGCGTGCTTCTTTTCTCTCTGCTCACGCTTCCCCTCTCTCTGTCCCCTTCCACGGCCGCCGCCTTCTCTTCTCTCCCTTCTGTGTCTCCACTGTATGTCACGGGGTTTGGAAGCCGGAAAGGCATGGGCTTTCATTCACGGCCCCCTCCTCACCAGCTCTGGAACTCAAGCTCTGCACCCTTCACCCTCTCACCCCCAAGATGGGTGTGAAGACTGCAGTCTCAAGGGCTGAGTGTGCAGGGGGGTGAGTGGCAGGTGAAAGCCAGCTGACCAGACCAGAAATACCTCCCACCCCTGCCTTCTGGGCTCAGGGGCCCTGTGTTTAAAGAGATTCTAAAGATTGTCCCGGACCTGCCATTCCTCCGCGGTCCCTCTTCAGACTTTGTGACTTGCTTAGATTGAAGAGAATGATAAGATGGCAACAGAAGGGCCCTGATAAACTGTATGTACACACATATATATATATATATATATATATATGCACATATATTTATTTCCTTTATGCATATACATATATGCATTCTGTTTATATACATACACACATTTGGAAGGGAGCCTTTGGACTGGCTAACAGTAGAGGATATTTTTCAAGAAAAATATTTTGACTCTCATAAACCATTCAGTGTTCAAGGGTGGTCTTGACTCTAAGGCAGGGAAATGACCTCCCTAGGGCCCCAGTCAGATTCTGACATGTCCGTTCTTTGTCCATATGAATGAGGACCTTTCTGGAGTCCTGGGGACATCCCATGGGATACGCTTGGTTTTAAGGAGACTTCAGAATCACTGAGGTCAGGACAGAGAATGAATCAGTCAACTTTCAATCGTCTTGCCCGCCCGCAGCTTGAAGGTCCGCTGGAGCAGCACCTGGCCCGAGGGCTTCCGTGGTGGCCCTGGTGCCTTCAGCGACTCACTGCCTGATTCATGTTTTCAGTCCTTTAGCCACTTATTCAGTCATTTATCCATGCTCGCTCCTTTACGTGCCCACTTCCTGCTCTCTGGGATACCTAAATGCCTGCTGATCCCTCATTCATGGTGCGCTTCATTCATTCACTCATTCATTTCTTCAACCATCTGTGTAGTTGCTCACTCTTGTCTCTTTCACTCACTCCACAAATATTTACCAAGTGCCTGCCCTCCACCATGCACAGTGCCAGGCTCTGAGCATAGAAAGGGGCACAGATAGCACCGGCCTCATGGAGTTAACAGGCGAGCAGATAAGAGAACTTTTGACGCAACAGTGACAAAGTCTGTGACAGGCGCCTGTGAGAGGGTGTGGACTGTCAGGAGTGGAGGTCTTCTCCAAGCAAGGGCACTTGGATTAAGGTTTGAAAGATCGTTGATTGTCATGCACCCATTGAAGAGAGCGGGGGGGAAAGATCTTGAGAGCACAGAGGAGGCTGTGAACATCAGCCCTGGGGGAGGAGAGTGTGGTTAAGACGCTGATGCGGCATTCACATGCTCACCCTTCACTTGGCTGATGCCTGCAGAGCAAATCTTGTGTGTCAGGTGCTGGGTTAGGCTCAGAGAGGACTTGACCCCATCCTTGCCCTCCTAGGGCATTACTGTCACTGTGGAAAGGAGGGACAGGGGGGCAGGGCCAGCACTGGAGTGGGATTCACCAATGGCAAACGCTGCTCTCACTCAGCTGCAGAAATCAGAGCAAGCTTCTTGGAGGATCTGACCTGGGCTTTGAAGAGCTGGTAGGATTTGACCTTGAGAAGGCCAATCAGTGGGACAGTTCAGGAGAAAGGATACACAGGGGCAAGAGTTTAGAGGCTGTGTTATGGGGGATTCCGGTGGAAAACCAAGCGCAGTCCAGTTGGTGGGAGTGTGTGAGGTGGTTCACGGGAGACGAGGTTGACCAGACCATGGGGGGCCATGGATGCTGGACAAAGGGGTTTGTTTTGCACTTTGTCCTGGATGTGGGCAACCCTGGAAGGGTTTCTGAGCAGAGGAGGAGTCAGACCAAACTGGACTCAGGGCTGATGAGCGTGGCGGTGGGTGTCAGCTGGCCTGGGGACGAGAGAGTCGTCAGGGAGACCAGAGGTGGCCCTACTGGAGGTGAGGGATTCTCTCTTTCCCACTGCCCCTAAGGGATGGCCCAGGTCAATGGGGTCCAGCGAGCAGCTGGGTCCATTCCAGTGTGGGGAGGGGCGGCCTCGGCATCAGGAGACAGGGGTTGAGCTGCTGCCTCCCTCTCTGCTTCCCCGCAGGGTCAGAGTGCACCACCTCCTGCCTGGACCACAACAGTGAGTCCATCGTCCTGCCAGTGAACGTGACCGTCCGTGACATCCCACACTGGCTGAACCCCACACGGGTACAGGTGAGTGACCGGGAGGAAAATGACCTCGTTGACCATTCACACGCCCTGGTCCTGCATTAATCCCTCTCCATACGTGAAAGCATCTGATGGCCGCACTTGCTCCATGGGGGGCGGGGGGGGGGGCACTGGTTCACCGTAATTTCTCCAAGCTTTAAGCATTTAGTCCTTCCCCCCAGCAGCCCCCGTGCTAAGGCTGTTATGTAGCATCCCACTGAATCCCCATGACGGCCAGGGAGTAAAAGGACAAAGCACCTCATTTACAGATGAGGAGACTGAGGCTCCAAGAACAGCTGGGGTGAAGGAGCAGAGAAGACCCCAAAGCTGCGTCTGCCTGGCGGGAACGTCCTCGCTCGTCGGGGCAGGGCTCATGGCTTCTCTGGTAGAAGCTCTTGGACACCCCATAGGCAGGTCTTCTGGTATCTTTCTCATGCTTCACTTGGGTGGTGGAAAGCAATTAATATGTGATATGGGGACCTAGTAATACCGATTGTCTATGAAGCACCTCCCGTGTTTGCGCACCCAGCACTTAGCACAGAGGTCTGTTTAGACCTCAGGAGAGTCCCGGGGAGCGAGGGCCACTGTCTGCATCCTCTCCTCATGGACACTAGACCTCGGGGGTGGGCGGCGGTCCGGTAGGAGGGTTCGACCCCAAGCCTGAGTCCAAGGGCTGTGCTCACCCCATGGCGCCAGGCAGGTGTGGAAGGCCAAGTTCCCATCAGAATTGGCCAGCCCTGTGTTCCTACGTGTCACCTGATCAATCGGGGCCCCCAGAGCCGATGTAGGCCCCACTTGTGTCCCCCGGGGCAGCGAGATCCCTGGCGCCACGTGTCAGCCCTGGTGTGTTGGCTCCACACACCGGAGGGAGTGAGAGATGGAGACAGGGCTCCGGGAAGGTTCAGCTGTGTCTCTCCACTAGCCTTTATACTGAGGCGCTGGGAGGGCTCCAGTCTGCCCACCTGCCCATTGCAGATCCTGCTCGGAGAGCTAGCAGAACCTGATAGCAGATGTACTGTTTCCCAGACAAGCTGAGGGCCTGATGGCGAGGCCTCATTCAGCACTCCCTGCTGGCTGGCCTGCCAGCCCCTCTGCTGCCCCCTGCACCCCGAGGCTGCCGCCCCTCTCTCCTCCCCTCTTCTGCCGCCACTCTCTGCCCATCTCCAACTTAGTGCCCCTTTTCCTGCCTCTGTTTTCTTCTTCTTTTTTTTTTTTTTTAAGAGTTGTGAGTGAGGTTTTATTTGGGGCAAATGAGGACTATAGCCCGGGAGATAGCATCTTAGATAGCTCTGAGAAACCGCTCCCAAGAGGTAAGGGCAAGGTCAGGATAGATGTGATTTTGGTGAAGACAGAGAACACGCAACCAAGCACATATTTCTGCAGAAGGTCCTGCTAGTCTCATGAATGTACCACTCGTCAAGAGGAGCAGATGTCACCACGAAGGATTTTCTGGATGCAGGGAGATACAAGAATTGCCTGCCTCCGTTTCCACTGTTTCTCTCTTCCTTCTCCTGAGAGCTCTATACCTCTTTCCACCTCCTTCCTGCCCACCTTCTCGGCCTCCATCCCTGTTGTCCTGTCTGTCTCTCTGCTTGACTCTCGCACACATCCAAGAGACCAATCTGTGTCCCTGACCTTGGGCTCCTTCATCTGGTTTTCACACTCAGCATGCTTTTCCCCACTCCCCACCCAGAGCTCCGCAGAGCTCCACGCTCCCAGAGCGTCCCGTGTACACACCCAGGTGCCCACACAGAGACCGTATGTCAATCTCAAGGCAGATGGAGATCATCAACACACGCCCCCCTCACTGTCCAGATGGAGAAACAGGATCAGAGAGGGGAGGGGGCTGGGCCAGGGTCACACAGGAAGCAGCGCCAGGCTGTGACTGAGAGCTCCTTCTAAGCCACCCCACTGTCCCTTAGCACCCTTCCCCCCCCCACCACCGCCTCTCATGCACCAAAGTCAGGGGACCTACCTCTGCACAGAGCGGACACCAGAGACCTCTCTCACATCCTAAGGCCAGAGGTCTTCTTTGCCTGGGACCCAGACCAGGGGCCCCCACCCCTCTTCCCTCTGCCTGTTGGCTGAATTCCACCCTTCCCTCCATGAGCCCCGGGCACTAAAGAGTTCAGTTATAATTCATGGTGAAATAAATCCAGGGATTTGAAAGTCTGCAAAGCCCCCCTCCTCAGTCGCCCACCCGCCGCCTGCCCACCCCCACCCCTGCCCAGGTCCCCGGTCCGCCGGCCCTTATTGATGCCGGCCTACCCGGAGAGCTGTAACGAGGTTCAGACCTCCACTGGTCTCCGGAGGCCTCATTATCCAGAAGGAAAAAAAAACGTGGTAGAAAAAGGGAGGAGGGCGAAGGGCAGAGATTGATGATTTCCAGGAATCAGGCAGAAACGCTGGCCTCTGCTGCACCCTTGCCCCCGGTGTGGCAAGAGCTGCAGACACAGAGCTGCAGGGCTGGTAGGGCTGGGCCAAGCTGGCCCTGATCACCCCTCTGCTTTCAGAGGGCTTGCTCCGAACCCCAGCACGAGGTGGATGTCAGGGCAAGGCTTTGCACCAACCACTGTCCCCATGTAAGAAAGTGAGAGGTGAGCACTGATGTGTAATTGACACCCGCTGTGAACCCGACCTGGATCAGACACCTTCCCGGCTTCATTTGCACTCCTGCCCCCACCACACACACACACACACACACACACACACACACACACACACACACACGTACACACGCACAACCCATGAGATAGGAATTAGTCTCCCTTTTGCCAGTAGAGGAAATGGCATCTCATATGTAGAAATCTTTTCCCTACAAGGAACTGAAGAGGGATCCAGGTCACTCTGATGCTGCTGTTAACTCTAGCTGCCTACAACCTCCATGATAATAATAATAAAGGGGAAATGGTTACTATCGCTTAAGTAGCTGACAGCCAGCTCTCCCCACAGATACACCCTCTGATGTGTAGCACTTGCCCATTGCTGTGGTGTAAATATTCCCACCACAGCAGGCTGCCGATACTCCAAGTGACTGTTGCTAAACACAAGTCAGAAGAGATGGGCACCATTGCCTCTCATGAGCCCCTGGGAGCCAGCTGCAGCTCACCCCAGGTGCTCACCACATAGCAGGCTCTGTTTTAAGCGTTAGACATAGGTTGGCACATATGACAAGACCAAGGACACCTAGGTAACCTGGAATATCGACACTGAGCTCATGTGCAGGGTGAGCAACCGTTGTGAAGGCAGGCCCATGCTCACCGTGTTGACCCTGGTGAGCCCTTTGGGGCCCAGGGCACAGCAGATGCTCCTGTTTACAGTGGCTGAGTCATGGGACCAAGGTTCAAGACAGCCCAGGCACTTGCTTGCTGTGTGAGCCAGAGTTTCCCCTTCTGTGAAGCGAGAGCTAGACTGGAATCAACAGTCACAGACTCAAAAACCCATGGGAACCAGGCAGGTGGGATAAATGGGTGAAGCAGGCCAAGCGTGTCACTTTGTATTCTAAATACTGAAGGGTCGTAGTTGTAGTAGTATAGATACATCAGACAGGCTGAAATAAAACAGATGCCCGTGTACGTACTACCCAACCTAAGAAATAAAGTATTGCAAATGCAGTCACTTTCTTATTGAGATAAAGCTCACATGCTAATCTTAAGCATAAGGCTTGGTCAATTTGCAGGCTATGTCCACTCGTGAGGTCCAGATCAGGGTGGGGACCTTTACAGCTTCTCAGACACATTTTCACGCCGGGCAGTGCCTCTACTGCCAAGGTCTCTTCTGTTGGATTTGCTTACTTTTGAACTTCATGTAGCTGGAATCTTAGCATAAATACCCAAAGAAATTCTCTTGTAGCCATATGTTTTACCTTCAGAGAAAAACACTCTGTCCTGTCCTTTCCTTAAAGCTCTCTCCCTTTTCCAGCCTCCTCCCACACATGCGCTTTGCAAAGCAGTGAAGATACAGAGAAACCTTCCTCTGATGTAGTCAATAGGACAGTGCAAACTCTCTGTGATAGATGCAAATACCCCTCCGGCTCAAGGCTGGAGAGGCTGCAGGGAATGGTGGGGACTGTGGTCAACTGAGAAACACACTCTGGCTGTCAAAGGGGGAGCCGCCAGCTGAGTGTGACAGCGCGGAAATGTGGGCTCCGTGTGGCCAGAGTTTCCTTGTTTCCTTGGGCATAAGAAATCTGAAGTCTTTAAAATATGAAGTCTCTCATGTTTAAAATATGGGGTTCTGAAGGAGATCAGCCCTGGGATTTCTTTGGAAGGAATGATGCTAAAGCTGAAGCTCCAGTACTCTGGCCACCTCATGCGAAGAGTTGACTCATTGGAAGACTGATGCTGGGAGGGATTGGGGGCAGGAGGAGAAGGGGACAACCGAGGATGAGATGGCTGGATGGCATCATGGACTCGATAGACGTGAGTCTGAGTGAACTCCGGGAGCTGGTGATGGATAGGGAGGCCTGGCGTGCCGCAATTCATGGGGTGGCAAAGAGTCGGACACGACTGAGCGACTGAACTGAATTGAACTGAACTGAATTTTGACTTTGACTGAGCGCTTTGTGTGCCATGCCAGACATTTCTGTGGGCTGTGTAGCCTGGAAGCTGTTGGCTGGCTACCTCTGGATGAGACACTCTTTGAGGCTGGACCTTCAGAATTCAGGGGGCAGCCCCTCCTGCCTCAGCCCCTAAGGAGCACCTCCAGTCTGCCCTGCAGTCCCCCTGCTTAGGGCCGAGAAAGCTCCCCGATAGGAAGTGCAGCCCACAACCTCAGAGGGGCATAATGCCTCTGGGTAGCTAGGATCACACCACTGACACAAGAGACATGAGTCTGAGCAAACTCCAGGAGATGGTGAAGGACAGGGAAGCCTGGCGCGCTGCAGTCCGTGGGGTCACAAAGAGTCCAACACGACTGAGCGACTGGACAACAGCAACAACAGCTGGGATCTTGGCTTCTTTAAGAGCTTCTGGGAAAAGGATGGAAGGAGGAAAGGAAAGAGAAGGGGAGAGAGGAAAGGAGGGTTGAGGAGGAGGAAAGAGAGGGAGTTAAGGAAAGGGAAAGCACCACGTCCTGACCCTCTGTTGTGCCACGATGGGCACTTTTTGTGAGGAATTCACTGCACTCCAGTGAGATCAATATTATCACCACTTTACAGAGGAAGAGGC
This sequence comes from Ovis aries, assembly GCF_016772045.2. Classification (NCBI taxonomy): domain Eukaryota; kingdom Metazoa; phylum Chordata; class Mammalia; order Artiodactyla; family Bovidae; genus Ovis; species Ovis aries. The sequence goes on along the minus strand of NC_056055.1, from coordinate 7,365,640 downwards.
TGAAGTTCTCAGAGGTTGTCACCGCCCAATGCACATAACTTGTGTGATGGAATCAGGATTAGCACCCAGGACTAAGGCCGATGCATTCTGTCCTACAAGACCACCACCTTATGCGGTATAAGTAATAAACAAGTGAAATACATTAGACAAAGGGTGCACCATTCATTCCCGGAAGAGAAGGCATCAGACTCGGAAGGTCAGAGGTAGAATGGTTCTGAGTGAAGACAAAGTCCAGTCTGTGTTTGTTCTGAGTGAAGACAAAGTCCAGTCTACCCAGCGTGTAGAAGGAGACACCCTGTGCCCTGCAGGGAAGCCCGGAGGTGGGGAGATGTGTTCGGAGACCAGCCATTTCTCACTCACTCTGGGATGTACTTATACATTCAGTTGGTAATTTATTCAGTAACTCTTTCAATGAACATAGATTAGCTACCTCAAAATGGAAGGCGTTCTTCAAACAAGGGGTACAGGGTGGAAACTACCTAGGTTAAAAAAAAAACAAACTTACGCAGAAGAAAGCCAGAAGCTCAGTAACTGATAAAAAAGGAAAAACAAATAGCCTATGCAGCTGACCCACAGAAGGTCCTATAAATAAGGAAAAATAAAGAAGAAAGGAGGACTTGTCCCAGAAGACATCAGAGAGGGTATGAGGTCTGGGCTTGGAACAACGGGTTTCTTCTAAGACTCTTTCTCACGTCTTTGGCTCTGCTCGGGTCCATCCTCTCCGGGGTTGAGCTTCTAAACACTCTGCTTCTGCTGCATTTGTCTCGAAGCCCCTCCACCTTTCTGAACCTTGGTCTTTCCATCTGAACCTTGGTCTTTCCATCTGTCAAAACAGTGAGTGTTTTCATGCTTACCGGTTTGGGAGCAAGAGGGTTTTGAAGGAGAATGTAGTTTTCAAATTATAAATCTGGAAATAGGACAGATATGAGTTTAATTCCTGACTGTCGTTACCTATGTGTATGATTTGGGACAGGTTATTTAACTTCTCTCTCTCTCAGTTTCCTCTTGCGTAAACCAGCATCAAAAATTGTACATAACTATTGTATGATATCACATATATGTGAAATCTAGAAACCATATAGATGAATCTATATACAGAAAAGAAATGGACTCACAGATATAGAAAACAACTATAGTTACAAAAGGGGAGAGGGAGGGAGGCAAGGACATACAGGAGTATGAGGTTAATAGATACAAACTACTATATATAAAATAAATAAGCAATAAGGATTTAGTATATAGCATAGGGAATTATGAGGCGGGAATGGCAACCCACTCAGTATTCTTGCCTGGGGAATCCCATGGACAGAGGAGCCTAGTGGGCTGCAGTCCACAGGGTCGCAGAGTCAGACACGACTGAAGCGACTTATCACAAGCACACAGGGAGTTATACTCAGTATAATAAGCTACATTAGAATATAAGCTGAAAAGATAACTGAATCATTTTGCTGTATGCATGAAAAAAGTACCTATATCATATATATATGATATAGTAACTCATATCATAGTTATGGTAAATAAATGAAAATTCTGAGCACAAGGTTTGGAGCATAACATGTGCTTAAAGAGAGGGTTTTGTGTTGAGGAGGCGAGGGAGAACCACGATGGAGCTGTTGGTGGTCCTGTGCTGATGCCGTGGTGCTGGTGCTATTGCTGCTGCTGATGGTAGTGGGGCTGTGGTGAAGATGATGGTGCTGGTGTCATGGATGATGACGGTGGAGGCATTGGCAGTGGTGCTGGCCACTGCAGCCAAGAAGAGACAGTCTGTCCTTCCTACGGAGCAAGGCAGGAAAGAAAGCTGTCTCACAAAGCCTAGTCTGAAAGGGCTCTGACTGGGCTGGAGGTCTCACTGGCATCAAGACGAGCAAGGCTGGCCTCTGTGGGGACCCATCTGGGGTCTCCCAGCACATGGTGTAAACAGCCGAGTCTTTCCTTCAGCTCCTGCTGCCTCCCCTTTCCCACTCCTCCTGGCAGACAGAGGGGCCCTGTAGGGCGACAGGTGGGGCATGCAGCCCTGAGGAATAGTGGAAAATCCAGAAGACTTGGAAACATAAATAGGCTCACGCAGATAGTATAAAAGTCCTTTTTCTGAACTCACGTCAGGTAAACCTCAACTGACAGAAACTTGTACAACCACACTGAGACACTCCCACGGATGGATTAAATTAGGTCTCAAATAAATAGGGGGTGGGGATGGGCATCAAATCCCTTGTGGATCCTGACCCTGCTGTTTTCTACTACTTGAGTTTGGTTCAGTCGCTTAGTCGTGTCCAACTCTTTGCGCTTATTTTTTTTTTGAATGTTGACCCATAGCCTAAATGTTCCTTCAACATCCCTGAATGTTGGCCGGGAACAGACGCTCAGACCCAGAGATGGAAGTCTGGTTAAAACTTGCCAGATGATGAAAGTAGGTGGTCCCCTCCTCTTCTGGCCCCCAGGGTTAGGAAGCAGAGGGGTGAGAAAGTAGCTGAACTGGAAGGAAGGGACTAGACTTCTCACATTTTTTCACTGGATCAACATGCATTTGTTTGGTATGCTCCATCCTGAACCTCGGGGGTGGGGATGAGGGTGGGCAGAGATGTCTAAAACCAGGGCCTGCCCTCTTACCCGCAGCTGTTAGTCTTGGATTAACCATTTCCACAAACTTTCTCTTAATGCATCTTCACAAGCCTGTGACATTTTCAGGACCCATTGTGCAGATGGGAAAACCTAACCTCAGGGGAAATTTCAAGTCAAAAATGCACCCATGTCTGCCAGGCCTCGGTGCTCAATCTTGCCCACACATCACCTTGTGTTTTAGGAGAAGGCAGCCAGTGTCAACAGGGGCAGGAGGGGCTAACGAGTAGATTTCTCATTGTGAGACTGTAGTTGGCAGATCCCAAGTTAGGTTGTTTGTCCGAGATCTGTAATTAATTCAGTGTACGCTAAACTGGTCCTCTAAGCTAGACACTCTGCTGGGCTTTCCAAATGCTTTTCTGCTGCTCTGGAAGAAAAAATGAAAGTATTAGTTGCTCAGCCATGTCCGACTCTTTGCAACCACATGGACTGTAGCCCACCAGGCTCCTTTCTTCATGAAATTCTCTGGAGAATACTGGAGTGGGTAGCCATTTGGGGTGGGTAGCCATTTTCTTCTCCGTGGGATCTTCCCAACCCCGGGATCAAACCTGGGTCTCCCACATTGAAGACAGTTTCTTTACTGTCTGAGCCACCAGAGATGCCCAGGAAGACAAGTAAAGAAAACAACAAGTGTCCCTTGGTAAAATCATCTCTATTTTGAGATGGATCCATTCATATATAACATAAATATTGACTGCTCATCCTCCATGTACTAGGCACCATTCTAGGCACAGAAGCCCCAGAGTGAACCAGAGAAATGGGACAGAGAAGCAAGGCACCCAGTCCAACCTCAGCCAAATCCTGGAGTCATGTGATCCCACGCTCACTAGGAAACCTAATCCCAGCTTTGCTCCCATATAGGTCTGCCCTTGGGGAGAGAATGGGCTGGTCACATGGATTTTCCACAGTCTGACCCTTGTGACTGCTCATTTCTTAATTAAAATTAATCAACTGGCACTCTGCTGAGACCTGACCATGGAGATTTCAGTGGCTGCTCCCTGACACAAAGTTACCTGTCATGACCAAGCTAAGCATTTGCCTCCAGGTTATTTTAATTAATTTTTAAAAAATAAATCACTGTAGGATCTCCCTGGCGTCCCGTGGTTAAGACTCTGTGCTTCTAATACAGGAGGCATAAATTTGATCGATATTCAGAAAGCTAAGATCCCAGATGCTGCATGGCATGGCTAAAAGATTAAAAATAGATAAATAGATAAACAAATCATTGTAATCTGGCATGAAAAGTAGGGCATCTATGGCAGAATAGAAAAGGGAGCTTCTGGGATTGTTGCCTTAGCCTCAGTCCTGATGCTGTTTTATTTTCCTAGTTGTGTTTCTCTTTATTTTTTTCACCTCCTTAAAAAATTACTGTGTTGGATTTTATGTTATGAGCCACCTTAAATCATTCCTAAAAAATATGCTTAGTTTCATATGTTGGTTTCTTCACTTAACAGCTGTGGAGCTTGGGGAATTTCTCCTCCTTATGACACAAGATTAATGCCCACCCCCACCCCCTGCATGCTGGTGAGAAATAAATAAGAAAATGAATAAAGTAAATAGCACCATAAATGCACTCAATACATTTCAGTTGTCATTACAATAATAATTTTATTCAGGGTGGCTATAAGTAAATGTATATACATATACCTTTAAGTTCTGCCTGAGGGGGTTGGGGAAATCATCACAAAGGAAGGTAGTCTTTTGTTTTTTTAAATTCTAAATTTATATGCTATTTATTTATTTTATTGGAAGAGAAGGAGGTGACAGAGAATGAGATGGTTTGATGATGTCACCGATTCAATGGACTTGAGTTTCAACAAATTCCAGGAGATAATGAAGGACAGGGCTGGAGTCCATGGGGTTGCGAAGAGTTAGACGCGACTTAGCCACCAAATAACAACATAGTTAATTTATAATGTGTTAGTTTCAGACCTACAGCAAAGTGAATCAGTCACACATACATCCACTTCCCAGGTGGCGCTAATGGTAAAGAACCCTCCTGCCAATGTAAGACATAAAAGACATGGGTTTCATCCCTGGCCGGGAAGATCCCCTGGAGGAGAGCATGGCAACCCACTCCAGTACTCTTGATTGGAGAATTCCATGGACAGAGGAGCCTGGTGGGCTGCAGTCCATGGGGTCACAAAGAATTGGCCACGACTGAAGCGACTTAGCACACCCAGCACTCTTCTTTAGATAGTTTCCCCACACAGGCCATTACAGAGTTTCGAGGAAGGTAGTCTTGCACAGAAACATAAAAGAAACTAAAGATTCTCCAGGTGACAAGATGAGGAAGGGCCTGCCGTGAAGGGGAGCAGCAGGGCCAAAGTCACAGAGATGGGAGCGCGGGCGCCTCGGGAGTGGTGGTGGTGGTTTAGTCGCTCAGTCGTGTCCGGCTCTTGCGACCCCAAATGGTGAGCTGGCCTGTATGGTGGCAGCAGGTGGAAGCAGAAAGGGTTTTCTGCCTGTCCAGGGTTCCAAAACCAAAGGTGCATTCATGCATCTTCCAGCCCGCCACTCTCAAACTGTAGTGTGTATCAGAATCATCTGGGAAAGCTTGTTTTTAAAACACAAGAGTCCCACGTCCTGGCTTCAGGGATTCAGATGCCCTAGACCTTAGGCAGTGAAGAGGCTGCCGTTTCAGCAGTCGTGATTAGGGTGGTCCTCAGCGCCGACTTTGGGCAGCCCTGCTCCATGCCTTGCTCCATCTCCCTGCTGCAGCCATGCACTTGGACATGCCTGTGCTCACATGTGCAAGTGCACACGTGTGCACACACAGACACACACACACTCTACCCTTCTTCCCACCTTATCCCCAATTCTGTCCATGGGGCAAACAGCCAGCAATTTCCTGAAGTGCCTTTCCGATCATGTCCCCGTCCTGCAGGCCCGCTTCTCCTCCTCTCACACTCCTGCCAGAGAAATACAGAATCATGACCCCTACAGTGAACACAAATGTTATTTTAATCTTGTGGCTCCAGTTCAGGCAGGTACCTGGGCAGATTCTCCATGTAAACGCTACGGTGAGGTCAGGACTCAGAAGATCCAAGAAGGGAACAGGGGCATTGAATGCGATTCCGGTGAAGAGACGGCTCCCTCGCCGCCACAAGCCCATCTAACCTCTTTCTCCCTCTCTCTGCAGAGAGTTGTCTGCACGGCTGGTCTCAAGTGGTATCCTCACCCTGCTCTGATTCACTGTGTCAAAGGTTGTGAGGTGAGTTCCTCAAAATGGTCCCACTGTGGTTATCACTCCTATTGTTAATCATGGTAACATTTCCTATGCCTGCTAAGTGCTTTAAATACCCCTTTAACAGACTTCTTGGATAGGAGTCAGCAGTCCTGTTTTACAGCTCGTGAAACTGATGCACAGAGAGGGCAACAAACACATTCAGACACACACTGGATGGCTAACAGAGTCAGGGTTCCAGACCAGGTATTTCTGGCTCAATATACTGTTGCCTCTGAAAGGGAGACTGGGAGTGAGAGAGTCCATGATTTAGCAGCTCTGATACACCAGACATTTTCCAGCATCGACTCATTTAACTTTTCAGAACCACGTGAGGCAGGTTTCTTTTTTTTAATTTCTACTTTTTCTGACACCATTAGCTGCAGATCGCTTCCTTCTGCCTCACATCTTTGTCATTCATGTGTTCATCAACTCCAAAGGAGACAGGGGCACCTTATCCCAACTGCTTAGAGCTGGAGGCAGAACAGCTCCTCTGACCCTTCAGAGAAGCCATCCCTTGGAACTTGGCATTTTGGAGCTCTGTCCCTGGGTATCAGTGATAAGCTTGGGGAGGGGCAGGGCCAGGGTATGTGGCCTGCCACCTGTGTTCTCAAGGGGTTGCTGTCCTTGGAGGTCAGAGACATTCTGTGCACCTCTGTGCCCACCTGAGTCTTTTCGGCTGGCATCCAAAAGGAAGCCCCAGATCCCATCCAGGTGGATGCCCGTATCTCTGTGGTCCCCTCAAACCCCTCTCAGGAAAAGCCAGGTGGAAAGGACTAGACTGCTCTAGGAAACTTTGTGTTTGATGGAATTCTTAAAATGTCACAACCAGAATGCTCTTCTAAATGATAGGGAGACAGAGACCTAGCTAGCAGCCAGCTCTAACGTTCGATGGAGTGCCAAACTGGAATGGCTCTTAATGTGATCTAGCCTCCTCATTTGTTGGGTAGACTGGAAGAGGGCTGGAGGGGGGATGGAGCAGTCCAAGGTTGCACAGCGTAATAGACATAGAGCGGAAGCATGAACCCAGGTCTCCTGACTTCCAGGCCTGTGAATTTTCTCCTCCGCTGTCCACTCCTGCCCACAGACCACCCCCTGACCTGTCAGTGTCACAGGACAGTCCCCGGGTCATATTTCTTTCTGTGTATGGGTTAGAGGCCTCCCATGGCATCTTAAGGCAGAGGACACTGTAGTTTTTAAGAACTCCCTTTCTCCCAAGATTCAGCAGAAATGGCAGAACTGAAGCCAAGGACCCGAGACAGTTGCATCCTGCCATCTCTCTGGATCAGTCCAGCATTTCAGAAAAAGGAAGCTTGGGTTACCTGGGCATGCCTTCTGCCGAGTCGGCAGTCTGGGCGACCAGTGTGACAGCAGAATTCGATCCCTCCTTTGACTCAGCACTAAGGCCGTGGAGACCCTCACCTGCCCGGCTCTGAGCTCTGCCAAGTGATGCTTATCGCCTTTGCCCTTGCAGCTGCCCCCTTGTCCCCTTGCCTTCTAATAGTTTGTCTCTTATCTGGGCTGAAAAGTATGCTTAGAAAAGACACAAGTGCTGGGTCCAGGGAGGAGCTATCATCCTGGAATATCTACAGGAGCCAAGATTGATAAATGGTTTGGGAACCTTGAGCCCCCCTACCCTCTGCCCCAAGCTGTGTCTAAATTAGTAATTTAATTGCTTGTCTGTCAAAGCTTCACTGGGGGCCTATTCTGTGCCCAGCACTAGTCTAGGTTCCGAGAGTGCAATGGTTTTAGTCATGTGAGAACAGTAACTAAGCTCTCTTGACTCATCTAGCTATCTTCTTACCTTTCCTCCATGCAACCGTCTGCCCTTTTACTGATCATTTTACAAGATAAACATTTAAGGAAAATATATTTGATAAAGGTTTGCTCAAATTGCCAGCATTTTGCTAGGAAATCTAAGATATAAAAATGGATGACATACATTCCCTGTCCCTAAGGATAAAGAAGATGAAGAAGATAAGGATAAAGAAGAATTCTAAACTGATATACCAAGAGCTATCAGCAAAGCAGGCACAGGAAGCCACAGAAGCACATGGAGCCCCAGGGGCTATAGGGAAGGCATTTTGGAAGAGTGATGTTTGAGCTCTGTCTTGAAGGATGAATTGTTTTCCAGAACACACCGTCAGTAGAAGTAGCAGCGTGAGAAACACCAGAAAGAGAAGAAACCTCCAAGTTGTAGAGTTTCTCACACGTGATTCTCTCTCTATAGAAAGCCTCCCTTCTCCACCCCCTGATTAATCTCCCATCTGATTAACTCCTACCCATCTTATGATCTTAGCCGAAACAATTATTTCCTCGGAGACTCCTTCATAGAGTTCTCTGATTAGGTCAGATCTTCCTGCTCTTAATTCTAACATCGTCATGTACCTTTCCTCCCAAGCTCTTATCAAAGTTAAAATCAGCAATTAGATAAGTGAGCCTTTGAACAAAGTCTGCCTCTTCACTGCAGTGTAAGGCCTAGAGGAGGGGCTCTATTGGGATGGCCAAAAAGTTCATTCAGGTTAGTCTATAACCTTGAAGGGAAAATCCAAATAACGTTTTGGCCAACCCAATACATCGACTCATTATTACATCCTTCTTTTTTTTTTTTAAACCACAATGTGTGCCTCTTAGTTGGTGTCAACAGATAGGATTGAATCGAAGATGAATGGATGAATAGATAGATGGTTGGGTGGGTAGGTGGATGGATATGGCAGCAAGAAAGGGTACATAGTAGGGAGTAGCTAGTAATGAGACTGGAGATACTTTTCAGTGGCCCAATTAAAAAAAAAAAACCACTTTTATTTTATTTTTATTTTATTTTTCTTTTTCTTCCTCCTCTTCTTCTCCAGCTACTCCTTTACCAAGCCAGTTCTTTTTATTTTATGAAAAGGACATTTGGTTTCTGTGATTAGTCCTTATATATGATATAAGAAAGAACATAGGAAAGAGAGCCCCCAGACAGATCTCCTAAGGCTCAGAAAAGAGCAAAGGGCTTATCCTTTGTGGTTGGTGCCTCTGCTCCAATATGAATGTGGCTAATGTATCCGTTATGGCAGTCACAGGGCAGAGTCCCACCTGAGTTCACAGCCTTGCGTATGTGCGCACACCGTTGAGCACAGCTCTCTGTGTTCTTGGCTTTGCCTTGCCAAGATCTTTTCTAGACCCTAATAGGGTGGTGATGAAATGGAATCAGGCCTCAAGAGTTGGTGGCACAAAGACTCTGTGACTCTCAAGCACACTTGCAAGAGACAAGGATGCCACACAGGCTGGGCTCCTTGTGAATTTGCTTCTCCCCAGAGCAAGCCCACAAGAAGTCAGGATAGGAGGGAGAGACGGCTGGATCACAGAGGTTGTGCTGGGATGCAGGGCCTTAGCCACCTATTGACATCTTCTTTCTCATCAACAAGTCGCTGAGCATCAGAGACTCCCAACCCGAATGTTAATCAGAGAAGTTTCACTTTCATTTCCTTTCTATGTTAAAGGGTTACACAGTATTACGTCTGATGAGGGGAGGGGAATGTTCATTGCTTTGAGAAAACAGTGGTCTAATCCTGCCTCTATTTTACCACTGGGAGCCCTGAGGCCTAGACACAATAAGCCACTTACTCAAAATGACCGAATAGCCAGCCAGGTTAGACAGTATGCTAAGTGTTCATGTGGGAAATGCAACTGCTGGGGGTTGCAGAGACCCCTGCCTCTGCCCTAAGCTGATTCTGGGTTCACATCAGTAATAACTCCATCATCTTTTCCTCATCTTTCAAGCATCACAGAGTTGGAGAAACACAGGGAAGAAAAGAGAGAAATCGGCATATTCTAGATATAACCTAGAAGGGTAAAGAAAAATGAGATGTCAGCTTAGATTGAAATCTCTGCTCTGCCTCTGACAGTTTGCTCGTGGCCAAGTCCCTTTCTTGCTCTGAGCCTCAAGGTCTTAATGTGTAAAGTGGGAAGAGCAATGCCTACCTCACATGTGTTTTTGAGAACAAGAGGAAAACAAACATGGAAACTGCGTGACGTCCAGTATATCTATACTCTCGTGTTAGAGGAGAAAGTGCCCGCAATCACACACCAACCGTTGTGCCAAATCCCAATGAACTCTTAGGTTCAGTCTCTAGTTCTTTGTTAGTTTACATTCAGCTTCCCAGTGTATTTGCATATATTTTTATTGTAAATTATGGTTGTAAATATCTACTTCCAGGAAAGTAGGGGAGGGGTCAGATTTTCTTATTTCTCCAAGTGAAAGGAGCCCTATGCTTCAGGAGGACAGAGTGGTCTCTCCTGTGCTTTTGCGCACCCAGCCTATAAGTGTGTGTCTCCTAGCATAACTGTAGTTGAGTGGGGAAAGATCTTGGCTAGTTAAGAGTCTTTAAAAATGGCAGACGTGATGATTTGTCCAAAAGGGTGGAGGGATTTGAAGCTAGGTAGGCTGACTCAGAGGTTTGTGAGAAGAAGAGAGACAGCTGAATATTTACAGGAGCCAGTCGCCGCTCATTGCAGGATGCTAATGAGGCCTCCCTTCTTCCTGCCTCTCTCCAGCCCTTCATGGGAGACAATTACTGTGATGCCATCAACAACCGCGCCTTCTGCAACTATGACGGTGGAGATTGCTGTGCTTCTACAGTGAAGACCAAAAAGGTAGGTAGGCCAGGGCGCCCTCTCTGCAGCCACCCCTGCAGGTGTCTCCAACTTACTGGCCCAGGATCACCCCTGGGTGTTGGACAGTGCATTGTCCTGGGTGTGTCAGCACTCCCCTACAGGCTTCACTGTGTTCTATCACACTGTATTTTTCATTCTTTTGTTCAGTGGTGGTGGAGGTTTAGTCCTAAGTCGTGTCTGACTCTCGCGACCCCGTGCACTGTAGCCCCTCAGGGCTCCTCCGTCTTTGGGATTCTCCAGGCAAGGACACTGGAGCGGGGTGCCATGCCCTCCTCCATTGTACTCAGTACTTGAGCTCATATCATGTGCTGAGCCCTGAACGAGGTGTGGAGCTGCATGGATGATCTTTGTAGATGGTCCCTTAACCTCGCAGCTTAGAGTCAGGTACGGAAGCTGGCAAGTTGAAGAGCAATGCTTTTTAAAGGAAAGGGCAGCGTTCCCTGAGGGCCCAGGCAAAGGGTTGGAGAAGACTGCGGAGGGATCTTCATCAATGCACAATGAGAATCAATGCATCAATGAGAAGGGGCAGGGAGGTGGCCAGGAGAAGTGTCTGGGGCAGGAGGCTGGCATGCAAAATCCTAGAGAGCACACACGTTTAGGGAATATGGCTAAAGCCTAGGGGAAGACGCAAGACGAGACGTTCCTGACAAGGTAAGTTATGATCTTTAAGCACTGAATAATCTCTTTCATTGTTCACACCTGGAAAATTAGCGGGTGTGCTCTTGGTCACCATTTTCTTCCTTAGCACACTAGGATGTAGCGGGAGTGATTCAAGTGTTTATGGTAAAACTGGGGCATCCAGGTGAGCTGTGGTGGCATCCACCCAGAGAGGAGGGGCCACCTCCACTTTCCTCCTGGTGAGAGCTGGAACCACAGCTTGGGGCCTGAGCCAAGAGTTGGGAGAGAGGTGACCAGCCTGGCCCAGTGTGAGTTAAAAAGTCTTCCTGTGATGAATGAGTTCATCGGGAACAGTTTCTATCTTCATGCTCATCTGTATTCTCAGCTGAAAAATCATTGCCCCTCTCTCATTTTAAAGAGGGGAAACTGCTCTTGAGAGAGGAGGGGGCACAGACTTGTGGTCATTTCGGCTACAGAGCCCTCTGTGATGATGTGGTCCAGACTTGGCATTTCCTTAATGGGGGTTCTGAGACCCATGAAGGAGGGATGATTTGTCCAAGGAAGACTAGTGAGTGATGGAGCACAGTTCCTGGCTCTATCCTCATCCCTTTGTATTGCAGTGTCCTTAAGACAAATTGCTCCTTCAAGAAAGATGCTCGGATTCTAAATGAAGGGGTAAACAGGGCAAGACCCAAGAAACACTCAAGTTGGAGACTTCTTAACTGCGTCTCTCGGTTGGCGCCAGGCTTATCTGATTGCGTTTGCTTTGCTGTGTATTGTTAGTATACTTAGTATATGGTTGTGATGTACAATAATTTATGAAACTATTTATCTCCAATGAAACTATTTATCTCCAACTTTTGATTTTAACTTTTAGGTGACTTCATTTTCTCACAATGATAATGATGCTAATGAACATTTTTGCATAGAAATATTCTATAGCTCTAATTATTCATTTACAACTGATTCTTGGAATTGACCTGAGTAGGATATAAGATGTGAGCGTTTTTAATATTTTAATCTTATTGGCATGTGTTTGGTTTTTGGAGTGTTAGTTTCAGGTGTACAGTAAAGTGATCCAGTTATACATGTAATCTTCTTTTGTAAGACTCTTCCCTCATATAGATTATCACGGATACTGCATAGAGTTCCCTGTACTATACAGTACAGCCTTCTTGATTATCTGTCTTACATATGTTAGTGTGTGTGTGTGTGTTTATCCCAAGCTCTTGATTTATCCCTCCCCTGCCATGTTTCCCGTCTGGTGACATAAGTTTGTTTTTGATATCTGTAAATCTGTTCCTGTTTTATGAATAAGTTCATTGGTATCTTTTTAAAAATTAGATTCCAAAACCATATTGAATGGAAGTGGTGACAGTGGGTTTCCTTGCCTTGTTCCTATCTTAAAGGAAATGCTTTTGGCCCTTTGCCATTAAGAATGATGTTAGCTGTGGGTTTGTCTTATATAGCTTTGATTATCTTGAGTTAAATCCCCACTTTCTGGGGGGCTTTTATCATAAATAGATGCTGAATTTTGTCAGAAGCTTTGTGTCTACTGAGATGCTCATATGGTTTTTATTCTTCAGTTTGTTAATGTCGTGTATCACATTGATTGATTTGCACATATTAAAGGATCTTTGCATCCCTAGGATAAATCCCGCTTGATCATAATGTATGATCCTTTTAATGTATTGTTGGGTTTGATTTGCTAGTGGTTTTGCATCTATGTTCATCAGTGATAATGGCCAGTAATTTTCTTTGTGTGTGTGTGGTGTATTTTGTCTGGTTTTGGCATCAGGATTATGATGGCCTCATAAAATGAGTTGAGAGTGTTCCCTCCTCTGCAGTTCTGGAAGATTTTTGAAATGATAAGTGTTAACTCTTCTCTAAATGTTTGATAGAGTTTGCTGTGAAGCCGTCTGGTCCTGAACTTTTGTTTGTTGGAAGTTTTTTAATCTGTGTTTAAATTTCAGTACTTGTGATTGGTCTCTTCATATTTTCTATGTCTTCCTGATTCGGTCTTGAACGGTTGTATCCTTTAAGCATTTGTCCATTTTTTCCTGGGTTGTCCAATTTATTGGCATGTGGTTGCTTCTGGTAGTCTCTCCTGGCCATTTGCGTCTTTGAAACTTCTTTTTCATTTCTAATTTTATGGATTTGAGGCCTCTCCCTTTTTTTCTTGATGAGTGTGCCTAAAGGTTTATCAATTTGCTTGTCTTCTCAAAGAATCAGCTTTAAGTTTCATTGTTCTTTGCTGCATTTCTGTTTCATTAATTTCTGCTCTGATCTTTATGATTTCTTTCCTTCTGCTAACTTGGGACTTTGTTCCTCTTTAGTTGTTTTAGGTACAAGACTAGGTTGTTTACTGAAATTTTTCTTGTCTCCTGAGGTAGGATTGTATTGCGATAAACTTCCCTCTTAGAAATGGTTTGCTGCATCCCAATGGTTTTGGATAGTTATGTTTTCATTGTCATTTGTCTCTAGGTACTTTTTTTCCCTTGATTTTTTCAGTGGTCCATTGGTTGTTTAGTAACATATTGTTGAATCTCCATGCGTTCGTGTTTTTAAAGTTTTTTTCCCCTAGTAATTGATGTCTAACTCCTAACATTGTGGTTGGAAAAGATGTTTAATTTCAATTTTCTAAAATTTACCAAGGCTTGATTTGTGGCCCAAGATGTGATCCATCGTAGAGACTGTTCCACATGCGCTTGAGAAAAAAGTGTATTCTGCTGCTTTCAGATAGAATGTTCTATAAATATCAGTTAAGGCCTGTGTTTCCTTCTTGGTTTTCTGCCTGGATGCTCTGTCCATGTGTGAGAGTAGTGTGTTAGCCTCACCCATTGTTATTGTGTCTATTTCTCGTTTTCTGGCTGTTAGCACTTGCCTTATACATTAAGGGGCTCCTATGTTGGGTGCATATATATGTACAATTGTTATATCTTCTTGGATTGATCTCTTGATCATTATGTAGAGTCCTTCTTTGTCTCTTTATTTTAAATTCTGTTTTGTCTGACATGAGTGTTGCTATGGAATACCTTTTTCCATTCCCTCTCTTTCAGTCTGTATAGGGCCCTAGATCTGAAGTTAGTCTCTTGTAGACAGTATATACCTAGGTTTTGTTTTTATATCCATTCAGACAATTTGTGTTTTTTGGTTAGAGCATTTAATCCATTTACAGTTAAGGCGATTATCAATATGAATATTTCTTATTGCCGTTTTGTTCATTGCTTTGGGTATTTTTGAAGGTCCTTTTTCCCCTTCTCCTGTGACTTGATGCCTGTCTTTAGTAATGTGTTTGGATTGCTTTTTCTGTGTATCCACTGTAGATTTTTGGTTTGTGCTCCCATTAGATTTTGATATAGCAGTCTATATATGTGCCAGATTTTCAGTTGCTGATCTCTCAAACACATTGCCAGTATCCTGTGCCTGTACTCCTCTTCTCGTGATTGCTGGCTTTGACATATTCGTGTGTGGGTGATTTCCTAACTGTATCTGTGCCTTTACTGGTGAGGTCCCTGTTTGTAATTTTCTTGAATCTTGTTGTGGCCTTGTCTTTCCTACCTCGAGAAGTTCCTTTAGGATGTGTGGTACTGAATTCTCTTAGCTTTGGCTTGTCTGTAAAACTTTTGATTCCTCTGTTGAATCTGAATGAGGGCCTTACTGGGCTGAGCAGTCCTGATTGTAGTGTATGTGAGCCTGTGTGTGTCCTGCAAGAGTGAAACCTGTCATTTCCCCCAGTCCCGAGAAGCTCCCACACTCGAGCCAGATGCTTTGGGGTTTCTTCTTCCTGATGCCTTGCCCTCAGGCTGGGGAGACTGACATGGGGCTCAGGACACTCACTCTTGCGGGAGAACCTCTGCGATATAGTTATCTTCCAGTTTGCAGGTCGCCCACCCAGCAGCTGTGGGGTCTGATTAGGTCAGGAAAGCACCCTTCCTCTTGCGCTCTTATCGTGGCTTCTTCTTAGTCTGTAAAATCTCTGTGTTGGTAGGCTCCAGGCTTTCCTATGATGGTTGTCAGCAGTTAGCTGTGATCTCGTGTTTTCCTGGGAGGAGCTGAGCTCAACTCCTTCTACTGTGCCGTCTTTTCCGGGATCGAGGGCTGTTTCTATAGTTCGGATGCTTGCTGCTCCTTTCTTCACCAGGTACTGGCCGTCCTCCCCTTGCTATGGGGTGTGCCGCTACGGTGGCCCTTTGCAGGCTCCTGGAACAGCAGGGTTGGGGCCTGGCACCTACTCCCAGGTCTCGTGGCATCGGCCTGTGCCCACGGTGGCGGTAGGACCAATGCCTGCTCACAGAGCTCCTGTAGCTGGAGTCCTGGTGTCTGGGAGCACGCACAGGGAAAGAAGCCCTGATGGTGGTCCCACCCCTCTCCTCACACACCCCTCATAACAGCGCCTTGGCGCTGCGGGGCCCAGGCTTCTTCCAGGTACACCCTTGGTGCCGCAGTCTAGTCTGTTCCGGCTCTTCCGTGCAGCCGACCGCGTTCTTCTCCCTGGGTCTGACCTCTGAAGCCTCATCTTCTGTACCCGGCTCGCCCTGCACTGACCTAGGAATGTGCCGGACTGGGGAGCACAGGGGGCTGCTGGGCCCTGTCTTCCTGGCTGCTGGGCTCTCCTTGCAGCTCCTCTTCCATCCAGCGGACGTTCCCACGGGTGAGGAGACGCCCCTGGGTGCAGAAACCTTCCCTCCCTGGGGCGCAGGCTCCGTTCAGATTCCTTCCTTTTCTTTTTCCTTTTGTCCTACCTGGTTACAAGGAGGTTTCCTTGTCTCTTTGGAAGTCTGAGCAATTCTGTCAGCATTCACTAGCTGTTCTGGGTGAATGGTTCTCCTTGAAGATGTATTTGTAGTGTTTGGTGGGAGAAGGTGAGCTCCATGTCCTACTCATCCTCCATTTCAATCCCCCCTCCAGGTGTGAGCGTTTTGAAGGCTCTCGATTCCTGATGCCAAATGAATACAGTGTGTCTCTTTCACTCCCTTGGAGTCAGCCACTTTGACAGTGAATAGACAATGAAGCTTGTGTAGAATTATGACATGTGATTCATCTGACACCATCAGCTAGACAAACAGCAGCTCTGATTAAAAGAATTTTCCTACCAACTATAACTTAAGTACTAAAACATTAAAATATAAAACTAATATATTAAAATATAAAAACTAATTTTATTGGGAAACTTTCTTAAATGGATTGTTATTTCTACAGAGCGCATGGTAGGGACATGCAGTCGTAATTCAGGCTCAGGTGCAGATTCCAGGTGGTTACAGTCACTGGAATATATAGATGTACATCTCAGGTGGTCATTTTGACCCTGTCTTCCTATACTACGTTCAGCTGCAGCAGTTTCAGGCTCCAGGGCTCAGAGATGAGTGTTGTCCCTCGAGTCAAGGACCCAGAGTCTGTTTTCTAGCTAGTTCTGAATATGTTTCCTAGTCCTTTTTTCCCCTTTTCTATCTACATTGTGAATGTAATTTTAGCCTTTTGTGCTAAAAGACTACCTTCCTCCACTTTTTCACTTCTTCCTGTTGGCCAAGGCAATGGAATGTAGGTGAGCAGGCTTCCTCCATGACAGGGGATGTGTGTTCATGGAGCATCGCTATGGGCTGACCACTGGACCAGGCTGGGCACACGGCAGAGTCCAGGCGCCACACCTGCCCTTGTCTGTAAGGGCAGGTCTGTAAGGGGAGCCAGATTATAAGCAGTGAGGTATGTTGCTGTTGTTAGTCACTCAGTTGCATCTGACCCTTTTGCAACCCCATGGACTGTAGTCCACCAAGCTCCTCTATCCATGGGGACTCTCCAGGCAAGAGTACTGGAGTGGGTTGCCATTTCCTTCTCCAGGGGATCATCTGAAACCCAGGGATCGAACCCACATCTCCTGCTTGGCAGGTGGATTCTTTACCACTGAGCCACCAGGAAAGCCCCACTGAGGTATATAGCTATGTATCTAGTGACCTTTGCAGAAGAGACAGTAAAGGGAAGGTGGGGGGGTCATTTGAAGAACAGTATGAAGGTCAGAGAAAGCGTTCCCAAGGTCTCCCGCATTGTAGACAGACGCTTTACCGTCTGAGCCACCAGGGAAGTCTAAGGGAGATTCACACTGAGACCTGAAGAATGAGTAGGAACTTTCCTGGTGCAGGTGAATGGTGGTTGGGAGAAGAATGGGGAGAGCTGTGGGAACTCTGTGTGACCTTCACCTGTGGATTAGAGAGCCTGACGGCCTCTGTCATAGTGAGGTGGCTTTACCGTAGTTATTCTGTGCACGGAAGTGTCTGGACATCTCTTCAGATGCGAGACTCCTGAAGTCTGACTTCTGGAGAACCAAGGTGATTCAAATTAAAGTCATACTCCTACAGTTTAAATTCCCCAACCTAACTTCTACATAAACTCCAACTTCTTGAAACCCTTCTACTCTCTCATCTCCAGCCAACTGAGCTTGCAGTGGCTGCTTTATAGAGACAGAAGATAATAAGACAGGATGCCTATTAGTGAACTGCCGCACGCAGACTTGCATCCTCCCTTACCTTCTTTCATCCTCATGTCAACCCTGGCAGGGCACTGGGAACCAGTTTGGGCTTGTGTGTTAGTCACTCAGTCAAGTCTGACTTTCCAACCCCATGGGCTGTAGCCTGTAGCTTACCAGGCACCCCAGTCTGTGGAATTCTCCAGGCAAGAATACTGGAGTGGGTAGCCATTCCCTTCTCCAGGGGATCTTCCCAGCCCAGGGATCAAACCCAGGTCTCCGCATTGCAGGCAGATTCTTTACCAGCTGAGCCAGCAGGGAAGCACTTAAGTTCGGGCTTAGCGAGTACTTACAGGACTTGAGTTTACTGGCTGCAAGTGCCATGAGCCAGAGTCAAAGCCAATTCCGTCTAAGTCCAAAGCCCAGCTTGTTCTTCTGCAGGGGCTGCGCCACAGAAGAGGGAAGCGGGGGCGGGGGGTTGCAGAGCCTGTCCTCAGTGCACCTGGGCATGACCCTACCTGGTCCAGCTGGAGACATTTCGCTGTGGACCCAGAATGCCAGGGAGCCTTGGGTGTGGGACCCCTGCTCACTCACTTTGACAAGGCAAGAGCAGCTTTCCCCAGGGTGGGGAATAGCGGAGACTCCCAGCCCTGCCAGTCATCCTTGACTGCCCAGACAGGAGCTTCCCCTGGGCACAAAAAAGTCCTGCCTTTCCGTCTCCAGCTTCCACAGCAGGAAGCCTCTTGGGGCAGGAGAGGGACCAGAGGCTGGCTTTCTCCCCCCCATACCCCTCCCATCTTACCTGCCGGCCTATTTCACTCCCACCTGTACTCATGGCCCCAGCTCCATCTCATGGCAAGTCCTCTGCCCATAAACTCCCAGCCTGGTGCTCAGAACCTCATTGACAGCGGAGACTGACTCCCTGCACTTTCCAAAATGACCGTAATTGAGCACTTACAGGTGCTTGGCCGTGGGATAGCATCTCTGTGCGTATTATTCCGTTTAGACTCTAGAACCGGAACTGTCCAACAAAGCCCACATTTGAGACTCAGAGGTGGAATCACTCATACAAGGGGGCAGATCTCTGTGTAGGATTTAGGATTTCCTTACACCAAGCAAATGACAGATAGTAGCTACTGTGTTTCGAGAGCTTACTGTCTACCAAGCACAGCGTCCCCTTTTCTTCCATGTGTCGTTTTATTTCATCAGCGCAGCAGCCCCACTGTAGGCACGGTATTTTTTAGCCCCACTTTACAGATGGTACAACTGAGGCTTAGACGGGTTGCAATCACACAGCTGGTAAGTGGTAGACCTGAGACACAAACCATGTGATTCCAAGTCACACAGCACCTGCTTCTGACCCTTGTTCTGAACATCCGCTTGCTCTGGGCTTGTGCCATGCCCTCCTGGAGTCCCTTTCCTCTTGCTTCCTGGCTCTGCTGGACTGGGGTCCTGGGTAGGAACTCCAGGAGCAGGGTGAAGCGCTCCGTGGCTTCTCCTGCACTTCCTTCCTCCTTAGTTCAGTTCAGTCGCTCAGTCGTGTCTGACTGTTTGCAACCCCATGAACCGCAGCACGCCAGGCCTCCTCTGTCCATTACCAATTCCGGGAGTTCACCCAAACCCGTGTCCATTGAGTCGGTGATGCCATCCAACTACCTCATCCTCTGTCATCCCCTTCTCTCCTGCCCTCAATCTTTCCCAGCATCAGGGTCTCTGCAAATGAGTCAGCTCTTTGCATCAGGTGGCCAAAGTATTGGAGTTTCAGCTTCAACATCAGTCCACCCAGGACTGATCTCCTTTAGGTTGGACTGGTTGATCTCCTTGCAGTCCAAGGGACTCTCAAGAGTCTTCTCCAGCACCACAGTTAAAAGCATCAATTCTTTGGCGCTCAGCTTTCTTTATAGTCCAACTCTCACATCCATACATGACCACTGGAAAAACCATAGCCTTGACTAGACAGACCTTTGTTGGAAAAGTAATGTCTCTGCTTTTGAATATGCTGTCTAGGTTGGTCATAACTTTTCTTCCAAGGAGTAAATGTCTTTTAATTTCATGGCTGCAATCACCATCTGCAGTGATTTTGGAGCCCCGAAAAATAAAGTCAGACACTGTTTCCACTGTTTCCCCATCTATTTACCATGCAGTGATGGGACCAGATGCCATGATCTTAGTTTTCTGAATGCTGAGCTTTAAGCCAGCTTTTTAACCTTTTGAATGCAGAGTTCCAAAGAATAGCAAGGAGAGATAAGAAAGCCTTCCTCAGCGATCAATGCAAAGAAATAGAGGAAAACAATAGAATGGGAAAGACTAGAGCTCTTTTCAAGAAAATTAGAGATACCAAGGGAACATTTTATGCAAAGATGGACTCCACAAAGGACAGAAATGGTATGGACCTAACAGAAGCAGAAGATATTAAGAAGAGGTGGCAAGAATACACAGCAGAACTGTACAAAAAGATCTTCACAACCCAGATAATCACGAAGGTGTGATCACTCACCTAAAGCTAGACATCCTGGAATGTGAAGTCAAGTGAGCCTTAAAAAGCATCACTACGAACAAAGCTAGTGGAGGCGATGTGGAATTCCAGTGGAGCTATTTCAAATCCTGAAAGATGATGCTGTGAAAGTACTGCACTCAATATGCCAGCAAATGTGGAAAACTCAGCAGTGGCCGCAGGACTGGAAAAGGTCGGTTTTCATTCCAATCCCAAAGAAAGGCTATGCCAAAGAATGCTCAAACTAACGCACAATTGTACTCATCTCATACACTGGTAAAGTAATGCTTTAGTAATGCTCAAAATTCTCCAAGCCAGGCTTCAGCAATATGTGAACCATGAATTTCCAGATGTTCAAGCTGGTTTTAGAAAAGGCAGAAGAACCAGAGATCAAATTGCCAACATCTGCTGGATTATCAAAAAAGCAAGAGAGTTCCAGAAAAACATCTATTTATGCCTTATTGACTATGCCAAAGCCTTTGACTGTGTGGATCCTTCCTCCTACTTTCCACCTAAAACCTCTTTCTGGTCCCTGAAGCTGAGACCTCCCTGTCACTTAAGCCAGAATGATGTCTGTCTGTTCCCTCCAGCCTTCCCCCCTCGCTTGTCTGTGCAGACCCCAGCTGTTCCCCTCATCTGCCTCGTGGGGTGACCTGGGCCCTGCTGGAAGACGAGACAGGACAGTGCAGGACTGTCTGAGGAAACTACCTGCCAGGCATGCCCAGCCTCCTGCCCAGGCACCTGTGTGCACTGCAAGGCAGACAGGAAGAGGTGGGGCTCAGTATTTTCTTATCGGAGCCAAGAGGAGTCCAGAACACAGAGCAGATTTCCAGAATGGTTGCTTCAACAGCTTCCCCCTATACCAACAGCGAACGATCATTATTTCTAATTGGACTCATTCTAGGTCCGCATGTGTGGCAGGGTGTAAGGGAGGAAGGAGAAGTAACCTTCAAGTATTTGACATACCAGTGTTTTCCAAGGCGCGGGGCCTGGAACAATGGTGGCGGTCATGTTTCAGTTGGCTGCTAAGAGACTGGCTCTGGAAGATGTCTGGGGAGCTGCGGTGTGGCCCCAACTCTACAGCTCAGTTCTGCGGCCTTAGCCAGGCCAGGCTTGCCTTGAGTTTTTATCTCCTGATGTTCGGATTAGATTCATGTCTAAGGACTCTCCACGTGGCTTCCTGAGTGAGGTGGTCCTTGAACAGGAACTTGAAGGCTAATCAGGGTCAGGGGACCAGGGAAGAGTTAAAAATTGGCCCCAGGAGCGTGTCTCGGCACAGAATGACATGCCCAACTGATAAAATGAAGTGTAGGCCTGCCACCTGTATTTGCTCAAATCTAAGTGAAAACCTGCTTTCTTGGGAAAGGGTATTGAAACCCCAGTGGAGCTCATTGGTCTAAGGAGGCTAGTGATTCTGTAAGATAGGGGAAGACAGTCAGGAGCTTTAGATGGGAAGCAGTCATCTCAGCAGAGCTGATAGAGGGTTGTTTGCAGAGTTGGAGGTGCAGGTCAACAGCTCTAACGTCTCAGCTTAGCAACCTGAATGGTCCTCTGAAAAGGAGTCAGGATGGCATCGCATCTCTGCACACAGCTCTCTGTGCCTCTCCACTTCCCCAGAGTGAACACTGGTCCTCCCAGCAGCCTGCAAGGCCCTGAGTGCTCTGCCCACCCCAAGACCTCACCAACCCCCCCACTATTGGTGCCTTCCTCCACTTCTCTCCAGCCCTCGGGACTCCTTGCCACCTTGCACACAGGCCAGGCACCCTCCTACCTTCCAGCCTTCACCACGAGCTGTTCTTTTGGCCAAGAACATTCTTCTCCATTCATCCTTATGACTCACTCCAGGTCTCTTGCCCAAGTTCTGTGTGTTCAACGTGCCCCACCCTGACCACCCGCCTTCCATCACCTCTGGCCCTTCTGCACCGTTGACCTCGGCTTCCGTGTCTTCCTTCCTTTCATAACACGCATCACTTTGGCACATACTGTGAGAATGTATGTATTATTCGTTGCCTGGCTATTTCGATACCTCTTGCTGTTGGAAGAAAAATTTCATGAGAGTGAGAAGGTGCATTTATTTTCGTCATTGTTATATCCCAAGTTCCCATGTCCCCTACTGCTGAGAACCTGCTATGTGATAGCGACTGTGCTAGGCCATGAGCAGAGGGGCCAGGCCCAGCCATGAGGTCATGGGGACCCATGGGCAGGCGCTGAGAGGCCAGGAAATGCTAATGGAGACCCAACAACTGAGGCCAATCACCAGAGCTCCTCAGAGAAGACCATGTTAGAGGTGAGGCGGGGAAGTCGCAGCAGGTCTTACCCAGGTAAAAGTAGTGAGGGGAAGGCCAGAGAGACAGATGAGAGAGAAGCATGTTCCTGGCAGAGTGCAGAGTCTGTGCAAAGCCCAGAACAAGGGAACACAGTCAGGAAACTCTGATTCCCTGAAAAGGGCCAGAGCACAGTGCAAGAGGTGAAGGCATGAGAGGTGAATCTGGGGCACGAGCAAGGCTTCTATAAGCCACACTGGGGAGTCTGAACTTTATCTAGGGAGCGATGGGAGTATTCGATGATTTTAAAGACTGCACCAGCCGAGAGAATCCTAGAAGGCTTCCTGGAAGAGGGAACACATGTGCTCAACTTGGAAGATTAGAAAGACAGTAGGCAAATGACTAAGCCAAATAGACTAATTCTTCCACCCACTGGTTTCTGGAGTGTTAGGATTTCCCCCACTTGGGGTGTAACTTTGACTTTTTTTTTTCCTGTGGGTGAATTCAACACTCATTTCAAACTTGATCCTATGAAAAGAACCAGGCCTTTCTATCCCCCTAGAATGACGATCATCACAACCATCATCAATGGCATTACCACATCATCACCACTGTCACCGACATCATTTAGTGAGCACGAATTCTACACCAGGCCTTATGCAAGTGTTGCCCTTGATTTTATACTTTATCCAAAACACTTCTGCATGGCAGGACTGTTATTTCCTCTGTCTTATAGATAGGCAGACCGAATCCCCCTCCCTGCAAAGAAGTCTGCCTGCTAGCATTTCGCGGCCTTACACTGCTCCACTGCTAACAACACATGGACTCAGACCAGGTCTCCTTGTCTAACTGGGGGCACTCCTCCACATTACCCAGACTTCGCGCTTTCTCCTCCACTTACCCGCGTCTAAACAAGCTTTGGCATTCCCTGACTGCTGCATGCCCCGTGCCAGGCACAGATCTGCACAGTCCCAAGGGAGCTATAGAGGAGCCCCAGCATCAGGCCTTGGTCTGCTTGAGGTCACTAAGTCTTTCCATCAACACTGTGGCGACCCAGAGACTCATGGTAGTGAAGCGAGTCGCCCAGGGCCCCGCGTGGGCGGGTGGACAGTCAGGCTTTCTGACCTTCACTGCAGCACGCCTCCCTCTCCCCCACGCCGCCCACCCTCTGCTGTGACCGCCCTGTTGAGTGAGTCAGAAGCCAACCTCAGACAGCCCTTCCGCCAGGCCCCCGTGGCGTTGGCCAGGCTGCATTCCTGAGCCGCTCACACACACGTGGGTGGAGGTGTTACCCTGGGCAGCTCACCCATGGGTTGAAACCCCTGTGCTGAGCACGGTCTCCAGCCTAGAGGAAAAAGCGAGAACCTTGGCCTTCCATCACCGACCTGGGCTTGTTGACAGAATCCCAGAGTGGGTGGCCAAGCCGTTTATGGGACAGCCTAGCTGCACAATGCTGGGAATCCCAAATGTAAACTGGCCGCCGAGGCCTTGATGCCGTGGGTGGTAGGTTTGCTTGGGAGGCCATCCGGGGGAGAAGGTGGAAAGCTGCTCGGGGAACCCGGGCATCTGGGAGTCAGGCTTGGAGCCAGCTTTATTGGGATGGGACTCGTTCTCTACCAGACCTCAGCTTCTTCTTCTGTGAAAGGGGACCCTGCCTCCTGGGGGAACAGTGCCGGGGAGCAGTTACAAATTGGGGCGCAGGTCCAAGGCGCCCTGCCAGACAAATGACTCACCTCTTCGCATCTTCGTTTCCTCTAAGATGTAAAACGAGGATTGTGGGAATAGCTGCCTTATGAAAGCTGCTGGGAAGGGTGAGTAACGGGGTGCCAGGTACCATAAGAGGTAGGAGGTAGGAGGCGAATGATCATTAAACACGCCCCATAGCACTAGGCCGGGATGGGGGACGGAGCGCTGCCTTCCCCCTCTTGTTTGGGCTTGCCGATAAGTTCTTCGTGTCCAGAGTGGGGGCTTAATATCCTGCAGCATCTACCAGGTTGACAAGTAGTGAGTTCCAGGGCAGGTCTGAGACAGGCCGAGGCCTCTATTTTACCATCTGTAAGCTGGGTAGCTAAAGGACAGCAGCCTCTCGAGCCTGGGTGGAGCCACGTGGGAACCATCCTGCACGGTGGCCTCAGGCAGTGGCTGTGTGTGTGTGCACACAGCCGTGGACCGGACCTGGGCATGTCTCTTCCAGGTCAGACCAGGGGACACCTGCGGGAGTGGGTGGGGCAGGCAGACTCCACCTTCTCTTATGAGTTGTAGATGCCCAGTCAGTAAGGATGCCTGTGAGCAGAGACCCCCGAGGCAGGCTCTGAACAGGCAGGTCATGGAGAGGCGAGAAGAAGGGTGAGATACCATGCTTGTCCTCCACACCGGGACCTCTGCGGGCTGGTATGGAGGTGGCATTGCTCCTCACCAGATCCCTTGTCTCACCGATGGGGAGTCCAGCTCCACAGGTACCTACCTGCCGAAGGTCGAGCAAGGTGCTCCCAGGGCCCTAGCAAGGGCTCCGTTGATGCGCCTGCATTTACAAGCATTGAAGGGTACAGGGAGCATCCCCGATCGTCCCCCTGAGACCAAACCTTCTAGACCTTGTTGTGTTCCGACTAAGGTTCCTGCCCTGCGGATCCAGACCCCGTCTTTAGGGGAACGCTGAAACTGCCTGGGCCGGGCCAGGAGGAAAGCACGTGAACACATCAGGCCCCACACAGCCAGGGTGCCCGCACGGACCTGAGAAGCTCCCTGGCATCATAGGGCCCTGCTGGCTGATAACTCTGGAGAAGCCCCTGGGACTGGAGTGGCAGAAAGGGGGATGTGCAAGGCACAAGCTGTGGAGAAGGGCAGCATTTCCTGGTCTTTTCTGCCCAGGGCATCGCCTTCCACCTTTCTGGGGCTGAGAAGGAGTCTCAGACAGAAGGGAAGGTAGAGATCATTAAAATCATTTCAGTGTACAGATAGGGAACCTGAAGCCCGAGAAGGGAGGTGACTTGTATGGTTACGCAGCGCAGGAGTGCAAGAGCAGAGGCCCCCTGACTGGCGTTGTCCCTGGCGATTTGTGCTTTCATATGTCCCTCCAGTCATGGGTCCTTTGAATGCCTGCCACGCGGTAGATGAAGAGGTCAGCCACAGACACGGGGACTTCCCTGGTGGTCCAATGGCTCAGATTCCACGCTCTCAATGCAGGGGGCCTGGATGCTATCCCCGGTCAGGGAACTAGATGCCACGTGCCACAACTAAACAATCTCACATACCGCGGCTAAGACCCAGCACGGCCAAATATGTATTTTAAAAAGCAACAACACAGACATGGCCCCTGCCCTACAGCACAGGCATACAGGCGCAGACGTGACTCCGTCCAAGAATGGCGTAGGGATAGAATGCTAGGGTATGGGAGGAGCGTGATGGTCCCATCTTAGGTCAGGCTAAGGAGGCAGGAGGCAGGGCTTGCAGTAAGACCTGGTGGATGAAGAGGAGCTGGCCGGGAAAGCACAGGAGCAGGGAGGAACAGGAACAGCTGAAGACTTAAACCCAAGAAAACACCTGGAGGCTTTGAGGAAACAGGAAACAAACAAGCCGCAGAGAGCGAGGGGATGAAGGGAACCAGATGAGGTCTAAGAAGGGTGTGGAGATCAGGCAAGGCCTGGAACTCTCACTAAGGACTTTGTGTCTTATCCTAAGAGACAGAATCTGTTGCACGTTTGCCTGGGTGAGGTGCAGCAGGAAGCAGGAGAGAGAAACCATATGTGAGGCTGTCCCGAAAGAATCGTGGAGCCCAGTGGGAAGAGTGAGAGAACACACCGTGCAGAAGACAGGAGCGGTCACCGGGTCATCCTAACACTAGAACGCGGGCAAGGGGATGGAACGGGCCCGGGGGAAACCAAGGCCGCTCACGTGGGGGAGGAGGAAGGCAGGAAGGGGGTCACAAGCAGGAAGTACAAGCCTGCGGGAAGCCAACTCAGCATTGAGCGACCCGGGTGTTAGACCGCGTTCTGGGAGGTTTTGCATCTTTTCTGTTGAATCCTTGCAACCGTCTGAACTACAGTAGAGGAAGTCCCCTACATACGAACCTTCAAGGTGCAAACTTGCAAAGATGGGAACGTGCATCTGGTTCCAGCGAGGAACCAGAACCTGTGCCATCGACGTCGGGCGTGAGTGGGATTGCAGCTTGCCTCTTCCTCTGTCTCCGATCACTGATGATCCTTCAGTTTTTCCTCCAGGCAGTAACTCTTCTTGCCTGTTCACTCCGTGCCAGCCCCTGTATGCCAGTCATTGAACTATGGTACTTTTCAAGTTTCTGTACTGTAGGATTAAAAATGTTTTCTTTTTGTGTTTGTTTCTTATGTATGAATTGTGCAGAAAGTATTAGAAACCTGTTACTGTACAGTACTGTATAGACGATTGTCTATATAGTACTAGAGACAATTGTTAGTTGGGTACCTAGGCTAATTTTGTTGGACTTAGGGTCACACTAGACTTAACAAACGTGCTCTGGGAATGGAACTCTTTCGTATGGAGAGGACTTGCTGTATTTTTTTTTTTTTTCATCATCGTTTTCTAGATACACAAATTCAGGGTGATGGCAGTGAAGGGGTTTTTCCCACAGTTGTTCAGCGAGTATGAGGCCTTACTGAAGTCTTCAGCAAGTAAGGATGCTAATCCAGGCCTCTCTGCTCACAGGGTCTCCCCACTGGACCTCAGCTATTAGATCTGGACCTGGCTCTGCCCTCAGTCTCCCCACTTTGGAGGATTTTCTCTAGGTCTCTCCCAAGTCTAACATTCTCTGCTTCTTAGGGCGGTGAAGAAGTTGTGGAAGAACATGTAAGATGGGACGGTACAGCCCCTGCACACGCATGGAGGCTAGGGAGTGTCCTGGAATCAGGGCACCGTGAGCAGCTGAACGCAGCAAGGCTCTGCATGGAAGGGGTAGCTGTAGGGGTGCTCACCAGGGCATCCCAGACCTGTGAGCTGGAACTGAAGAGGGAAACGAGGAGTTGCACTAGCCATACTGCAGTGAGAGTCAGAGAGAGGGAGAAGAGAACAGACCTGCACCCGTATTCTGCAGCTTAGATGCTGGGGACACAAGAGTGAGCAAGGCTGACACAGTCCCCGCCTTGCTTACCGAGAAAGAGGCACACCCGGCAGGCGGCAAGCATTGCTTGCTACGCTCATTTTATCAGCTAGTTCATTACCCCTTGTCACAGCCACTGGAGGGGCATGCTTTCGCCTCTCCCCTTTTAGGAAAGATCACTGAGGCTCAGAGAAATTGTCACCTATTCAAGGTCACACCTCAATTAGGTGAGAGAGCTGGGGCTTCAACTTCAATCTTCTGGTTCATTCTTACACTTTTAAATTATTGAAAAGTTGCAGGATGGAGAGAGGTTGGGGAGGCAAAGAGGGAAGAAAGAAGGACACAGAGCAGGGAGAAAAAGTGTTCAGGAGAACGAGCCCACAGCCAGAGGGACAAAGATGCTCTCTGAGCCTTGTGAGCACTCGAGACCCTGCCCAGGCAGGAGGTGAATGAGGCCATTACATCCATCTGCGCAGATGGGGTCCCTCTGGGGAAAGCTCTATGCAAATGTCATGATGCAATGAGGTGAAATCCACTTGCGTCAGCCCAGGCTGGGGCTCAGGCAGGGACCACTCTGTGCTCTTTGCAAAGACAGATCCTTTGCCGTGTTGGGAGGACGTTCACTCTGCTGGGCTCTTTCTCACAGTTTCTAGAAAGGAAAGCCAGCCCAAGATCACAAAGCATGTGAAGGGATGGACTGGGAAATGAAATTTAGGCCTCTTATTTTTTCTCTTTTTCCCCAATTTTATGATCTATATATATATCAAATTGTCACGTCATGCACTGCTCACTTTTTCTTATGCTAAAATCTGCTCCTAGGACTGACCCCTCAACCTAGTTTTCTGTAAAAAAATTCTCTCTGTGAAATGTTCCCCTCCAGGATTTCAGGCGCTCTAGAACAGGGGTCCCCAACCTCTGGGATCTAATGCCTGATGATCTGAGGTGGAGCTGATGTAATAATAATGGAAATGAAGTGCACATTAAATGTAATGCATTTGCATCATCCCCAAACCATCCCCCACCACCCAGGACCATGGAAAAACTGTCTTCAACGAAACTGGTCCCTGGTCCCAGAAAGGTTGGGGATCATTGTCCTAGAAGGTGGTCGGAGCTTGCTGGCAAAAGCTTTTGCCCTTTTCATAATCCCCAAATCAAAATTACCAATATGTGCAAAGAGGTAGGTTTTCCTAAAGGACATTATCGCATTGTTTATATCAGTGGATCACCACAACAGTCCTAGAAATTAGATATTCCATTGTACAAATCTCTTAACCAACTCTCATGTGGTACATGACAACTTTTCACCCATGATTTCATTCAACCCTCAGAGTCCACACTGCAAGGCAGGTCTTATTCTACTGACTTCACAGCTAGGAGGAACCTGAGGCTTGGGGAGAGGTTGCTTCAGTCAGTTCAGTTCAGTTCAGTTCAGCTGCTCAGTCGTGTCCGACTCTTTGCGACCCCATGAATCGCAGCACGCCAGGCCTCCCTGTCCATCACCAACTCGCAGAGTTCACCCAAACTCACGTCCATCGAGTCAGTGATGCCATCCAGCCATCTCATCCTCAGTCATCCCCTTCTCTTCCTGCCCCCAATCCCTCCCAGCATCTGAGTCTTTTCCAATGAGTCAACTCTTCGCATGAGGTGGCCAAAGTATTGGAGTTTCAGCTTCAGCATCAGTCCTTCCAAAGAACACCCAGGGCTGATCTCCTTTAGGATGGACTGGTTGGATCTCCTTGCAGTCCAGGGGACTCTCAAGAGTCTTCTCCAACACCACAGTTTAAAAGCATCAGTTCTTCGGTGCTCAGCTTTCTTCACAGTCCAACTCTCACATCCATACATGAATACTGGAAAACCATAGCCTTGACTGGATGGACCTTGGTTGGCAAAGTGATGTCTCTGCTTTTGAATGTGCTGTCCAGGCTGGTCGTAGCTTTAGAGGTTGCTTGCCTTACTTTAAATACTGGGTTTGTCACTTATTGGTTTGGGCTTCCCTGGTGGCTCAGAGATAAAGAACCTACCTGCCAATGCAGGAGCCGCAGGAGATGGTTTGATTTCTGGGTTGGGAAGATCCCCTGGAGGAGGAAATGGCAACCCACTCCAGTATTCTTACCTGAGAAATCCCATGAACAGTGGAGTCTGGTGGGCTCCTATGGAGTCCATAGGGTCGCAAAAAGTTGGACACGACTGAAGCAACTAACCACCACCACCACCACTTTGGGCAAATGCCTGCCGCTTTCTGAGCCTCCGTTTCCCCACCTGTAAAAGTGCGGTTGTTCTAGTGCCTATCTTACAGAGGTGGACTTCCCCGGTGGCTCAGATAGTAAAGCGTCTGCCTACAATGCAGGAGACCTGGGTTCAACCCCTGGGTCAGGAAGATCTCCTGGAAAAGGAAATGGCAACCCACTCCAGTATTCTTGCCTGGAAAACCCCATGGACGGAGGAGTCTGATAGGCTATAGTCCATGGGGTTGCAAAGAGTCGGACACGACTGAGCGACTTCACTTTCACTTTACAGAGTTGTTGAAGAATTCAGTTCTTTCCTGGTTGTAAAGCATTTAGCACATTGCCTGGCCTGTAATACATGGCCCTGAAAACGTAAACAGCTATGATAATGCCCATGGGATCCTGATAGACCTTATCATAAGGCTAGCAAGAAGCGGAGGCAGGACTTGGACTTGAATCTGCTGCCCCAACATCTGCCCTGCACTGCTTCTCTAGAAGTTTCTGTTTCAGCCCCAAGCACCTGACTCATCTCTTCTGCCTTTCTCTCTGCAGGTCACACCCTTCCCCATGTCTTGTGACCTACAGGGTGACTGTGCTTGCCGGGACCCCCAGGCCCAAGAACACACCCGGAAAGACCTCCGAGGATACAGCCATGGCTAAGGAAGGACAAGGAGTTGTCAAAGAATTCCCAACGCCAGGACCCGCATCCCTTTGGTATTGATTTCACAGTCAGCTGCTCCACGGAATGGCCTCTCCACACCAGGGATCCTTAGCACCCAACCGGTCTGCCTTTAATTTCACCCAGGAAGGACTCGGAGTACAGGCGTGTGAACCAAGTCTCGCCATGTTGAATGATGGAATGGAATCCCATCTCAAAGTCTTAGAAAGGTTGCACGTACAGCGTGCAGTCCCTGAGCCTCCTAAAATTCTAACCATTTGTCACACGACTGCCGCGAGAAACATATTCTGTACCTAGGAGTGTGCCTATCTGTGGTTAGTAGGCATGCATGCATACGCAGACCCATGCAGACACCCGTGGGAGGGCAGTTTTGGAGACTGAGCAGAGAGAGACTGGGCCAGACTCAATCCTTTCTCTCCCAGGCTCCAAACCAGCACTGTCCTTGGGAGAAAGAGAGTTACAGAAACTGCTAAGACCAAGTGTTAAATGCCAACATAGCTCACAGCCTGAGGCTTAGAATATGTAAGGTGTGCTTGAGTGCGCAGTCCTCTGGGATTGGAGGTGAAATGGTCTCTGATCACCTCCCTTCTAGGGAAGTAGGACCTGAGGAAGAGGTAAAGAATCCAAGGTATGCGAAGCCCCCAGGGTTCGAGGCCAAGCTGGAAATGGCTTAGGATTGCAATGTCAAGGTATTATAACAGCCCCCGGCTTGAGGCCATAATATCCCCCACATCCCCCACATCTTGCCTTGGGACCACACTTGCTGCTACGTTCCCGGCTGCTCTGTCCTATACATGGAGTACCCCAAGGTGGTAGGACTAGGTGAGGAAAAACCCCCACACAACCAAACTGTCTGCCTTAAAAGTGACCCACATTTTCCCACAGCTCCTCACTTCTTAGTCTTTCTGCGAGGGAAAACCCCTCATTGGCCCGCGTGGTGAGAAGTGAAGGCCCCCTGGGTGGGCTTCTCATCCTGGAAGGGAACTGAGGGGCTTCAGATGCTGGGACCCTCACCGAGAGTCCAGAATGTCTAAGCCAGTGTTAGATTTTATAAGCAAGAGGAGCAGTGTTACGTGTCTATGATGCCGGAACCCTCCGGAGACTGTTGGGACGGCAGGGGCTCTTGGGTTAGCATCCTTATCCAAGTCTTCCTGCCCCTCCAAGGCGAGAGCAGGCTTTGGGCCTGAGGACCTCATCGTGCCCTGAGTAGCAATAGTTCTGGAGCAGAGAAGCATCTCGGATGGGATCCACACCTGGCCTGTGGCTCTAGCGGGGCCTCCGGGGGCAGCCCAGGGGTTCCCAGCCTCGGTCCCTAATCACCCAGCATGGCCGTCATGCCTTCCACACAGCCTTTGGCTCCCATACTCCCGTCCACCTCTGTCCTAGGGTGGCCCTTCCCTCTCTCCCATGTTCAGCCTCCGAAAGTTGAGAGGAAATTAGCCAGATGCTCACAGAAGCCCCCACCTCTTTGGGGCCCTCTTTGTTCAGCCGGTTACCTGTCCACTCCTTTTGAAATTAGTCAGGGAGGTGAGGAATACAGAATGAGGTGGAAAGAAGGCTGACATTTAACCTGATCTCTGAAACTGAGAAAGTAAGATGAAGGGAGGGTCTAAGGTAGAGATATTGCATAAATATTGCCACAGATCATCTCAAATCTAGTGAAGACAACCGACCAAAAAACAAATAGCATAGAAATGGAAGATACCAAGCACGTAGGCTGACTCTCCTCATTCCTGCAATCCAACACAGGCGCTGTTCATCAACTAGAGCCCCCCTTTTTTTTTTCCAATGGGGACCAAAAATAACTTCAGAAACCTTCCTACTGTTCTGTCTCCCAGCAGCAGCTAGCTGCTGACCAAGAGCATTTGAGAAGACGTCTGTTGGCCATCTGTGGTCTGTTACATTAATAAATATATCAAGGTGCTTTTCACA
The DNA here is from genome assembly GCF_016772045.2 of Ovis aries. NCBI lineage: Eukaryota > Metazoa > Chordata > Mammalia > Artiodactyla > Bovidae > Ovis > Ovis aries. The sequence goes on along the minus strand of NC_056055.1, from coordinate 7,333,399 downwards.
CAGCTGCCCACAAATAAGGACGCAGTGCTTAGATAGTTTTGTGTGGCTTATTCCATGCTACAGTCTCTGAGATTGGGTTGCAGGCATGCCATTGTTAAGGCCTGACTCAGATCCATTATATTCCCTTCTTACAAACTTGTATCTCATTTATACTGAGGGCATGTTTTGTTTTTTTTTTTTTCCTTTAATTACCAGGGCCAATCTTTGGCAAGAGAATAATAATTGTATAAGCATCGATTCCATTTTGTACCCCTCTCCAGTATCTTAGAACTCTTGCCAACTCTTCAAGTCCCCTCATGCCCTTGCTGAGTTATCAACCTGAGTGGTGCTAGATGGGAAGGAACAAATGAGGTAAGATGTTAACAGAGTTGGCTCTCCCAGTTGCTTTTTTTAACATCAGTAAGGAGCGCAAAGAGCCTGGGAGACCTAAAGACAACATTCCCGATGGAGGGGTGGCAGGAACCAGAGCAGAACCTCACCAGCTTCCTTCCAGTCCACCCTAAAGCTCTTTCCTCCTCCATTCACACACATTCTGCAGCTGGCTTCTACCTTCAGAGTCTCAGATTGATCAAGCCCTTCTCAGCAAAGTGTTTTTCAGTCTCCTCCTCACCATCATTCAAACCTGCTACTCACAAATTCCTATTTGCCAGGGATATTAGGTAGGAGAGGCTGCCTGATGGGTGGGCAGCCTCAGTCCCACGTACAAGGTGTCACTAACAGGTCCTTCTCACACCTTAGCGGAGGAAGTCAGCTCTGGGTATGCAGTGCACTTGTACTAGGCTTCAATTTCTTTCTGGGTATAAACTCATCCTCTCACCCCTTTATCAGCTCCAGTTTAGGACAGTGGAGTACTCACAGGAGGAGGCTCTGAAGCACTATTGTCTATCAGCAGCTCAGAGGTCCTAAAGCACTTGGCGGTTCTGAAGATGGATTCACTTCTTCAGAACTTTCTTCAGAACGTGGAGGTTCTGAAGAAGGATTAGCCTGTTAACAGCAAGAAAGAAAAGATAAGGTGGACAGTTCACCAAGCCTTCTCTTAGGAAGACTTTCTGAGCCACAGCCCTGCTAGCTGCCACAGGACCTGTGTTAGCCCCTAGATTCTGTGCCAACCACCTCTTAAGGGAAGACGACCCTTGGGAAGTCCGTTCTGGAGGCTGAATGGGGGGTGTTATGAAAGGGGGAGATGAGCGTTTGTAACTAGCAGGGCTCTGAGGATGGAGGGTATCAGCTGCTTCTCCGGGCTTCAGCATGCTGAGTCACTGCCTAGACAGTGCTCTTGGTCTCCTTCCCACTTTGGCCAATGTTTCGATGCTATTTGTTGAAAATAATTCTTTGAGACAGATTCTGGCTACCTCCCTTCCAGGTTTGGTTTAACTTGGTTCTGTCAGTTTGTTATAGGTCTTACCTGTGTTGAGAAAGGAAAGAAAGAGAGGAAGAAAAAGAGAAAAAAAAAAGGGGAAAAGAGGGAAGGAAGAAAGGAAACCATAAATCCAGGTTAACAGATTTGAAGTTTTTGTGTTGTGTGTGTGTGTGTTTTTTTTTTTCTCCTCAAACTACTTCAAAGTAGGGAAAATATAAAAGGAGAAATGGATGGTGACAACGCTGCACAGACAGAGGTTAATAGAAGACAAGGAGATTAAAAAGTGAAGCATGAGTAAAAATAAGAATTTGGAGAAAACCTATTTTTGTGATTCCTGAAGAACATTCTTTATTCTACAGACTGAGCAGGTAGACACAGTCTAAAGATTTCCCTAGCAGGAGTAGAGTGAGGTTTTGTATCGCTCTCTGTTCTTTTCTGTACATTGTGGTAGGTTCAGGAAATAAGGCATCTTTCCCCTTAATCTGTAGTTGATATTGTTGGGGGGGGGGGGCAGTGCATTTTGTCTATTTGTTTGGTTGTCAATCAGTAATAGTAGGGAGTGGGGAGGGCTTGAAATTGTTGTGGGGTTTTTTTTGTTTTTTTTTTCCCAATATTAAGGGGACGTGCTGTGTTGCGCTTTTCACATTATAAAGTGTTTGTATTTGCCGTTAGAGCACTGGGCTTTATGAAGTCTGCACTTAGAATCACACTGCACAGTCCACTTTCCTAGGGAGCTGCTACATGACCAGACAGGTAATTCCCATGGTTTTCGAGAAACAGAATTAACCAAGCAAACAACAGGCATGAAACTAAACAGCAAACGAATCAAAGCCTATTCTTGGCAATCTGCTCACGTTTCGCCAAATTCCTCCCAACTGTTTGATCTTGAAGAGCAATGTGTAATAGCCAAGAGAGGAATTATGTCCCCCGAGCGAGAACGCAGAATTCTTGACTTCAGGCAGCAGTTTGCTCAGTGACCTTGAACAAGCAATGACATCGCCTCTCCATTTGCCTCAGTTTCTCCAGCTGCAAAATGGGGATAATAATACTTAACCTACCTCACAGTGGGAGGGCAGGGGATTGTGAGGCCCTGAGGCTTCTAAGGGGCTGTGGCAATCTACGAGAGCCAATCTGTGACAGCCTGACGCAGAGTCGATGGGTTATTTTTCAAGAATGCACAGGCCCACCGGCCACTTAAGAAAGACAGGGAGTGCTCATTCGGTATTTCAAGGAATGGGAGTGAGCTCCTAGATTAGAACCCACCTTGAGAGAGGCTTGCATTTGAGAATATTTTACTTGCAGATAAGTTGGACTTTCTCCCCCTTATTCGGGCCTTTAGCAGTTCTGTAATTTGATTGAAAACAAAAACAAAAAACTAGTGACTTCCTACAGTGTAAAAGTCAGTTTACTGTTTATTCAAGACTTCCAGGCCACTTCCAACTTTACAGAGGAAGGGAGTCCCTTAGTTCTCTTTTTCTTCTCAGACTTAAAATTCCACATTGAGTGTTCCTTTAAAAGAAGATACGGCATTCTGAGTACAAACTCGGGGCTTCTTAAATTCTACACCAGCAGTCAGTGAGGAGAAGTTTGAACAATTAATTGACTTGCTTTCTTGGGTCTCTATAATCAATAACCTGTCCGCAGATATCTATCTATATAAAGATATTATATATAAATATAAATTTACATATATATGCACATGTATATATAGTTGTACATATATGTGTGTATATATATACTTAAATGTAATATTTACAAAATAAAACTGTGATCTCGTCTAGAGAAAATGTATTCATATTACAAGCGGCTCTTCCATATTTATGTATCATATTATACTTTTTATTATTGTTATAATTATTATGGGTATTTCTAATGATGATGATGTTGAAATCTGTTTGGCATCTTCTGGAAACTACCAAAAAATGACTCTCCATTGACATGCTTAAAAATCTGTTCTCAAGAAAATTCTACTGGCCTACTATTAAAAAAAAAAGAGAAAAGAAAAAAAAAAAATCTAATCACCAAAAACAAAACACAACTCCAATCCTTTTTCTGTACCTCACGCGCATAAATTTGCTGCTCCTTTTTTGGGTTTTATTTTTTCCTGTTTATGTGTTTTTATGGATCTAAGTTAAGTCTTTCAGCAATATATAAAAAATGTAAATAGTAAACTTTATTTATTAAGAATGTCATCTTTTTTAATTTATATTTACACAATTGTGCATCTAATTTATTTTTTCTATACGGTTTTAAATACGCAGACATATTTTGCTGTTCATGATATTTTTATCCTGTTCTCCTGGATTTGTTTCTCCATACTGTTTTCTCTGGTCTTAATTACAGGTTGGATCTCACGAAAAAATAATGTCAAAGACAGAAATATTTTGCCACTGTTGATTACTATACCTTAAAATTCTATATTATGAAAATATATAATAGCTTGTATGCTTCAAAAATAGTGGTGTGGTTGTTGTCTGTTGTGGAAATCTACAAGAGTCTCACAAATACACACTAGCATAATCTAAAAGACTCGCATATACACAGAAACACAGAATCGAATACCAGGGCCTAGAATTATAAGATCAATGGTAGCATGAATTTGAATCTAATATACACCCTCTCTCCTACAGAAATAATTCCTGAAAGCACCTATACTTTACATATACAATTGGAAACATTCTTACATGTTACAAGAAAGTTCAGTTTTCATATCACTTCTAGTTGTATCTAGTTTTTTGGATGCTATATTCAATGATATCCTTCAGTATATTCACTATTTTCATTTTTTTCTTCATAACTGGACACTCAGTCATCCAACTTTCAGAACTGGAAGCTGAAACCAAAGTTCTGCTCTTTTCAGTCTGCCCATGGGATCTCGTTTTTTTGGTCTCATCACCACGTTGTAGCTATGTGATCTTTGGAAAGGTATTTAATTGCTTTAAGATTTAGTTTTCCTATCTATACAATGGAAATAATCAAAGTACCCACCCATGAAGTTGTTATTAGAATGAGCTAAGATAAATATCAAAGATTATAGAGCTGTGCCAGACATGGTTTATATTAACTCTTGTTATGATTATTATGAGACACGGCTGCTTATGACAAGTATCAATAAATGAACTGACTTTTCTAATATCTAAAAGCATAAAAACAAGGTTCGTAAAAGCACTCAAGTGCTTGCACAGGCAATGTATGGACTGTATTCTGAGCTGTAGACTGGCAGTGCCACCATAACATAGGTTTATCTGCGGCTACTTGAACTGCTGAGTTCTGCACAGAAGAGTCGTTTAGGGACACCAGTGTTAATGCCGTAGAAGGGCACAGAGAGAAGCCAAGAGCTACCCATGGCAGGTGTTTTGGACTCTTTTACAGGCACAGTCTGCTGGGAGACATGAGACAGCGCTCCAAATAATTTAACAAGAGTCACTGCTGAATTCTATCAGATAACTGTTTCCAAAGTGAGATAAATTATTAAAGAGAATGTTTTACTCGGTTCTGTTCAACTCACTGTCAAGACTGAAATAAGACTTAAAGAATAGATTCATGAAAAGAGGCAGATATTTCCCGAAGAGATCAAGGGAGAACGCGTGTGTGTGTCCGTGTGCACGTGCCGACATCATGTGCCCTTTTAGTTAGTGTAGTTGCAGGCAGGCAGTGGTTTTCAAACACTTGGACCGTGCCATCCATTTTTTAAGCACAATATTTTGTGAAATACAAACAAGTGGAAGAGTTTCTGTAATCAAAGAGGGGATGAGGGACCTTCCTGGTTATCCCATCTCTGTCTTCTCGAACAAAACCAGGATCATTGCAGCGCCAATTCCCTAGAGTTTGGGGTTCTAACGAGCATGATGTAAAAGCAACCAATCTAATATTTTTTTTACAGATGGGGAAATTGACAGAAGCTCAGTTAGAACTTGAATTTGTCCCTTGCCCAGAACCCCTAAGCAGGGGGCAGGTAACACTGCTGACTGACTTGCCATGATGCAAATGGTATCTGGGATCTTCAGAAACAGTGATCTATGGGGTTTCGAAAGACTACACTGCATGCCTAGAGATGAAATCAAGGGGGACTGGAGGCAGCAAAGGCCCATCATTTTTTGAGATTCTGTTTTTTCTCTGCTTGACACATAGCCAGCCATGGTCCATCCTGAGAGTAAGAGGTTTCTTCCCGTATAGCACTCTGAGGCTGCACCATACAGAATCCAACCCAAGCTACCTGCCTAACTGCTTTCATTTCTCTCTTTAACCCATGGCTTTTCAAGCAAAGAAGAACTCTCAGAGGCTGCAGAGATGGTAACCATGTCCTTTCAACCACCTCTGGGGGTCAACTTGCTGAAACCACAGTATAAATAGATCCTTCCATATGTACATCATTTACTATATTTATTAACCTTTAAATATATTCATTTACCCAATTACATGTTGAAGAATGGTTTGTTGAGCAGTACTATATGTAGTGCATTAGATTAAGTAGAGATAAAAACGATGGCCCAGAGAGACAGCCACAGTCACAGCCCTCACAGGGCGTAGTATCCAGGTACAGAGAGAGACAAGCAACTCTCTCATTAGTGTACAGAGTCATAAATAGGAGAATCCATCCCAGAGGGATAATGGTAAGTGTTGCAGGCACAGTTAGTGCCACATGCACAGACCAAGAGGGTGAAATAGGACACGACCGTCTGGGGGAATGGCAAGGGTTCCGGTCATTGGAGTTGGATTGGTTATAAGAATAATCAAGGAACCACTCTGGGGAAGAAAGGTGTCATCTGATACCAGAGAGTTATACAGATACTCAGTTGCCAAGGGCTTTGCAACTGTGTGTCTTAGTCTGTGTTGCTTCAGAAGCACACCCCTAGGCAAGTAGTCTATCATATAATGATTTCAGTTGCCACAGACAGAGAAGAGGGGATGTGAAACAGAGATGGAAAGGTAACCAAGAGAGGATGTATTGTCAAACATGTTACTACTGTGAGCAACTACAGTTTAATCTCCTTAAAAACTCTGAGCCAGTGGAGAACACACTCTCCAGAGTTGCCCGACCTGAGATGCTGCAGAACTGGGATAGAGTCACTCCCTGGAGGGCTGCCCCTGGACCATTTATCCTTCACCACATGTGTATTTCATGCTTATGGGAAGAAGACACTCAGGGCATCAGAAAGGACTCTCAGGCAAAGAGATGTGGATACTGACCATGGGGATTTGGACCAGAATACTCTCTAAGCTCAGAGAAGTGGGCAGGGATTCCCTGGACTCTGCTGTAGCACTCAAGAGTTTGAACATCATTCTGAAGATGATGGACAGACATGCTCCACATTTTTAGGGAAAGGGAGTAAGAAACAAAATTGAAATTGTGAGGTAGACTGCTTTGTGGAGAACAAGGGTAATGGGGAGAACTAGGATCTGCTGAGACCAAATGGGAACTGGAGCAATGGTCCAGGTGAGAAATGATCAGGTTGTGATGGGCAATAATGGAAAAAAAGCAGCTGGGATGAAGAGAGCAGCAGGTAGTAGGACAGCAAGCAGGCATGCTCAGTCACTTCAGCCGTGTCTGACTCTCTGCGACCCCATGGACTGTAGCCCGTCAGATTCCTCCGTCCATGGGATTTCCCAGGCAAGAATACTAGAGTGGGTTCCCATGCTCTCCTCCAGGCGATCTTCCCAACCCAGGGATTGAACGAACTTGGTCTCCTGCACTGCATCCAGATTCTTTACCCACTGAGTCACCTAGGAAGCCCAAGGAGGATAACATAAGTGATTAATTTGATACTAATGACTAGAGGGGAGAAGTGGCATGATTTACCTAGAATGCACACACTTCACATGGAGACAACTGGAGAATCCAGGGTGTTTAGGGGCCAGATGTAGTCAGAAAAGGTATAAAGGCCATGAGGGGTCAAATAAGTAGCAATCAAGTTTTCCTGGGAAAGAAGCACTGAGCGCTGGGGCTACGTGTCATGACGGACACGTGTTGCATACTTTTCTTGTAACAGTTTAAATCCACAGAAAACTGCTCCCCTAATTAGCCTCCCTCGCTGAGTAAGAACATTCTGTCCACAGTTCGCGATGTCCTCGAGTTCCAGTGAAGTTAGGGTCATGTGAGCATAACATCCTAGGAACTGTGGCCTTTTCATCGCGATGGTCCAACCCTCTTTTTCAGACCTGCAGAACTCAAACTTCAGCATGCATCAGAACCCCCTAAAAGCCTTACTAAGATTTTACTTCAGAGTTTCTGATTCAGCGCTGGAGTAGGGCCCAAGAATCTGTACTTCTGAAAACTTTCTATGAGATACGGTTGCTGCTGATCAAGGGGTCACATTTGGAGAACCATAGATCCAACCTCTCAACTGTCCATGTGCGCACACACCTAACTCTGCTAGGTAATGAGGATCCTGAAAGTTATGAGAGTTGTGGCTTGGTTGATAAAGAATCTGCCCACCATGTGGGAGATCTGGGTTTGATCCCTGGGTCAGGAAGATCCCCTGGAAAAGGACATGGCAACCCATTCCAATATTCTTGCCTGGAGAATTCCATGGACAGAGGAGCCTGGCAAGCTACAGTCCATGGGGTCGCAAAGAGTTGGACATGACTTAGGTGATTATCCTAAATGGGTAAAATAAACACCATATGGCCCTCAGGGAGTTTTCTGTCTATTGGTAAAGACATTCCACACCTGTTTTATAATATCAAAGGCCAAGCCTGAGAGGGACTCAGACTTAAGGATACAAAAGTGAAATCATGTAGAGTCTTTGTGACGCTGTGAGCTGTAGCCCACCAGGCTCTCTGTTCATGGAATTCTCCAGGCAAGAATACTGGAGTGGGTAGCTGTTCCCTTCTCCAGAGATCTTCCCAGCTCAGGGATCGAACCCAGGTCTCCTGCATTGTAGGCAGATTCTTTACCATCTGAGTCACCAGGGAAGAAGGCAATGATCACACGGAGTTTTGAACACTGAGGAGGAGTGAGACAGACCAAGAAGGGAGAGAAGGGCGTCCCAGGCAGAGGGAGGAGCCTGGGTAAGAGCATGATGGTGGGAGAATGCATGGTGAGGAATTTAGGTCGGAATACTGTCAATGCATGAGCAAGCAGAGGAGATGCGGCTGGAAAGGTGCCTGGAGGCTTCCTCGAGGAGCCTGGAGATGAGCCTTGAAGAACAAGCAGGGCTTTAGGAGAGAGAAGGAAGGGTAGTCTGGCTGGGAAAACCTCAGGTCTGTCTGACTTTGGGGACCCAGTGCTGCCTCCCTTATTTCCTCTTCCTTTTTCAAATAGGGAGCACACACATGTTGTCCTTTGACAGAAGTTCATCTAGGAGGTGGGGTCTTGCCCTATGGCCCCTCTCAGGAACCTGTCTGGGCTTCACAAGGAAAAGCAGCAGCTCATTCTCCTTGATACCTTTGCACTGTACAAACATTCCTTTCCAGGATTAAAGCCTGCCAAGTAACACAGACCCTGTTTAGGACAAGACATAACCAGATGTCTCACTTTCTCCAGTTCCTGGATAGACATGGGGTGTCCATCCTAGCATCCATTCATCTGTACACACATACACACATACACACACACACTCACACACACACCCTTTCTACCAGTACAGGCCAGGGAGGCAGAATTCCCAAGGACCAATTTCAAAACCTCTTCCCAAGCAGCCAAAGAGAAAACTTAGTTTCCAGACATTCAGTACACCATCCAAGACCCAAACCCAAAACCTTGATATTTCCCTTCCGCTAGGGGAATGGCTTTCTGTCAAGTCATTGCTAATTTTTCTCTGCGCTGATATTTTTAAAAAAATATTTTCCACGAAGCTCCCTGCCAAAGGCTTTCATCTCAAACATCTGTGGTTCTCTTGTAACTCATGTTAACACATACAAAGCATCAGTTGTTGGGACTCTGTTCACCTGTAAATTTGTCTCCAGAGCCTGAGATTTGGAAATAGGCTGACTTCTCAAGGACACAGCAGCCCGAAGTTTCAGATTCCGCCTACCGTGCAAGACTTGTCTTCTGCTCCCAACCCCGCTGCCACCTACCCACCCCTCACTTTATGCTCCAGCCAAACTGAACTCTCTTTGGTTCCTGTAACATATCATGTCCTCCTCTCTAACCAGCCCATCCTAAAGGAAATCAACCCTGAATATTCATTAGAAGAATTGATGCTGAGGCTGAAGTTCGGATACTTTGGCCACCTGATGCAAAGAGCCAACTCATTGGAGAAGACCCGATGCTGGGAAAGACTGAGGGCAGGAGAAGGGGCAACACAGGATGAGAGGGTTGGATGGCATCACCGACCCAATGGAGGTGAGCTTGAGCAAACTCGAGGAGATAGTGAAGGACAGGGAAGCCTGGCATGCTGCAGTCCATGGGGTCACAGAGCTGGACACGATTGAGTGACTGAAAAAAACAAAATGTTCACTGAGATCTGAGCTTCGGACTCGAGCTCTGTACTCCCTGGAACACTCTCCTCTGACTACACAGAGCTCATTCCCATCCATCCTTTAGGCCTCAACTTAGATAAGTATATTAATATGTATTAGTATCGCTTGCACTGATCACAGGCTCACTATATGCCCGACACGATATTCTCATTTTGTACATGAGGACTTGAGGCAAGACATTTTCAATAACGTTCCCAAGGTCATAAGACCATTGAGGGGTGAAATCTGAATGTGAACCCCCAACATAACTATGCCCAGTGATGCTCCTGGAAGTCTTACCCAAGCTCAACCAAGCCTAGAAGACCTGCGAGTCCCCACTAGCCTGTTTCCTCCAAAACACCTCAGACTATACTAACTGTCCATTTACTTCTTCTGTTTCTCAGAACACACAAGCTCATATCTCCTGGCTCACCATTGGTCTTCTGTGTTTGTTTGAGGAGGATAGGAATAAATTTGGACAGAGCATGTGTTAAGTGCCACTCATGATGCTAATCCAATTAGTGTTGTAAAACTCCAGGCTGTAACTAATTCAATTAAGAAAACATTTTTTCAGCACTTTGGTGAAGTATACAAACACACACACACACACACACACACACACACATATCACATGTTAATTACCAAGTTTTTTCATTTTTTTCATTAAAGGTGCCCCAAAGACTTTCGATTGCTAAGGCTTAAGTAAGACAAGCATGTAGTTAGAGACAGAAAAGACGATTTTAAGAAATAATCAGTAATTCCAACACTTAGCACAGCCTGATTACCTGTGTCTTAATAAATACAGTCAAATATGGATAATGAAGTAGAAGTCTATGTTTAAAGTGTTGATGGTAGGTGGCATGCTCAGCTGCTTCAAATGTGTCCAACACTTTGTGACCCCATGGACTGCGGCCCTTCAGGCTCCTCTGTTTGTGGCATTCTGCAGGTAAGAACACTAGAGTGGGTTGCCATTTCCTCTTCCAGGGGATCTTCCTGACGCAGGGATTGAACCCAAGTCTTCTGTGTCTCTTGCATTGGCAGGAGGGTCCTTTACCACTCGCGCCCCCTGGGAAGCCTGATGATAGGTGGGGAAATGGGTAAACAAAAGGAAATCTGAGCACCTGAGAAGGGGTTGTTATAATCAAAACTAGCCCACCTATCCAGGAGGTCTAGTGAGTTTTGGTTGAAAAATGGGTCTCGGCCCTCAGAGGCTCAGATGTGAGGGAGTGTCAAGCTTCTGTGCCCCAGGCTGGGGTGGGTTCTGCAAACTGGACCACCAGGTAGCAGCCAGGAGAATGAGACGGCTTCCTGGGCTGACCTGCCTTCCCGCTCTTGACATCCTCAGGTTCTGAATGAGAGGGTTGGTGGTTCTCAGGTAGTTAGCAGAGCTGACCACTGACTCGACACCTAGGCTGTGACGTCTCATTGTGTGAGCAAGATCTCCCAGACATCTGACCTCTCAACCACCACCTGTTTAGGTCAGCTGGATATTTGGTTCTATTCTTTTTCATTTCCCCATGTTTTCTAATAAGGCCACACACACGCTTTTTCCTTCCCATCCAAAGCTGGCCATTCTTCCCTCTTCCTTTCTTCTGCCTTTTGCTTCTCTCCTTTGAGCTTCCTAGTCCAAGGCAATTGGTCAGAAATGTAAAGATAACAGGCTATCCTGCTACCAGAATGATATTAATATATAAAAGTCTCACTGCACTTATGCTATAGCCCAGCCTCCACTGATGCCCCAGACAGCTTCGCATGACCTAACTTTGGCAGCGTCCAGCACAGTAGTCACTAGCACACGTGTCTACTGAGCACTGAAAGAAACACGGCTAGCTTGAATTGAGATGTGCTGCAAGTGGAAGGAACACACTGGATATTAATGGCTTAGGACCAAAGAAGAAATACTGAGAATTGTTTATATTGATCATATGTTGATAGGATAATATTAATAATATATTGTATTAAAGAACACAGACACACCTTCCGTGATTTATGCTGTGGTTACATCTCTATAAACCCATCATCAGCTGCAAATGTCATCGTAAATTGGAGATGCATTTAATACAGCTAACCTAGTGGACATCACAGGAGAAGGCGATGGCACCCCACTCCAGGACTCTTGCCTGGAATCCCATGGACGGCGGAGCCTGGTGGGCTGCAGTCCATGGGGTCGCTGAGAGTTGGACACGACTCAGTGACTTTACTTTCACTTTTCACTTTCATGCATTGGAGAAGGAAATGGCAACCCACTCCAGTGTTCTTGCCTGGAGAATCCCAAGGGCAGTGGAGCCTGGTGGGCTGCCGTCTATGGGGTCGCACAGAGTCGGACACGACTGAAGCGACTTCGCAGCAGCAGCAGCAGCAGCAGTGGACATCATGCGCTTCCCTGAGGGCTCAGAGGGTAAAGAATCCACCTACCAATGCAGCAGATGCAGGTTCAGCCCCTGGGGCGGGAAGATCCCCTGGAGAAGGAACGGGCAACCCACTCCAGTATTCTTGCTTGGAGAATCCCACAGACAAAGGAGCCTGGTGGGCTACAGTCCACGGGGTCACAGAGTCAGACACATCACAGCTTAGCCGAGCCTACCTTAAATGTGATCTGAACAGTGACATCAGCCTACAGGTGGGCAAAATCGTCTAACACTAAGCCTATCTTATAACAAAGTATTGAATATCTCATATCTTTGAATACTGTGTTGAAAGTGGGAAGCAGAATGGGTGCCTGGGTCCAGAATGGTTTAAGTGTATGGGCTGTCTCCCCTCTTGATCGTATACCTGACTGGGAGCTGGGGCTGCCACTGCCCAGCATCATAAAAGAGGGTCTTACAGCAAATGGCTGGCCTGAGAGAAGATCAGCATTCAAAATTCAAAGTATGGTTTCTACTGAAATGTCTATCACTTTTGAAAAAAGTGGAAGTGTTAGTCACTCAGTCATGTTCAACTTTTTGCGACCTCCTGGTTGGTAGTCAGTCAGGCTCCTCTGTCCATGGATTTCTCCAGGCAAGAACACTGAAGTGGCTAACCATTCCCTTCTCCAGGGGCTCTTCCCAACCCAGGGATAGAACCTGGGTCTCCTGCATTGCAGGCAGGTTCTTCACTGTGCGAGTCACATGGTAAAGTTGAAAAATTGTAAGTCAGGGACCATCTGCATTATTAAATTTAAATTCATTCATTGCTTTTGAACTCTTTAAATATGGCTCCCCTGATAGCTCAGCTGGTAAAGAATCCACCTTCAATGCAGGAGACCCTGGTTCAGTTCCTAGGTTGGGAAGATCCGCTGGAGAAGGGACAGGCTACCAACAACCTAGAGAGCATATTAAAAAGCAGAGATATTACTTTTCCGACAAAGGTCCATCTAGTCAAAGCTTTGGTTTTTCCAGTAGTCATGTATGGATGTGAAAGTTGGACTATAAAGAAAGCTGAGCACTGAAGAATTGATGCTTTTGAACTGTGGTGATGGAGAAGACTCTTGAGAGTCCCTTGGACTGCAAGGAGATCCAACCAGTCCATCCTAAAGGAAATCAGTCCTGGGTGTTCACTGGAAGGATTGATGTTGAAGCTGAAACTCCAATATTTTGGCCACCTGATGGGAAGAACTGACTCATTTGAAAAGATCCTGAGCCTGGGAAAGATTGAAGGCAGAAGAAGGGGACGACAGAGGATGAGATGGTTGGATGGCGTCACTGACTCAATGGACATGAGTTTGAGTAAGCTCCAGGAGTTGGTGAGGGACAGGGAGGCCTGGCGTGCTGCAGTCCATGAGGTCGCAAAAAGTCAGACATGACTGAGCGACTGAACTGAACTGAGGAGCCTGATGGGCTACAATCCATGAGGTTGCAAAGAGGTGGATAGGACTGAGCGAATTTCACTTTCACTAGAAATTTTAAAATCACGTATATGATCGACACTGTATTTCTATTGGGTGACACTGTTCTAATGGATACTTACCATTCAGCCTCAATTCTTGCTGTGCTCCCTACCACAATCCATGCTCCTGAACTCATCTCAGGCCGTCTACCCTTGAACATCTTCTATCTCTACCCAGCCTTTATTTATCTGGAACATTTTTTCAATTCATTTACTCATCTTTTGGGCCAGAGCTCAGATATTATTTCCTTGGAGAATGTGGCACGTGTTAAACCTTCCAAATTTGGGTTTAAGGGCCTATTTCTCTGACCCCATGACTCCTTTTCTCTCGATCCATCACAGCACTTGCCAGGGCGCTCTGAGTCTTTCTATCCCACTAGTCTGTAAGCAACAAGAGTGAAGCAACTGCTGCTATTCATGGGGCAGATTAGGTGTTCGAGAAATGCTTAAGGGATGAAAAAAGGAGGGACATCTGATCATACTGCCTCAAGAGAACCCAAAACCCTGCAGCAGGGATCAGCAAACTTCAGCCCATAGGACATATCTAGCCTGCCTCCAATTTTGTAAGTAATTTTTGGAGGAATAGAGCTGTGCTTGTTCATTGATGTATTCTCTATGTCTACCTTTGAAGCAGAGTTGAGTAGTTGCAATGGAAATTGTATGGCCCACAAAGTGTAAAATATTTACTGTATGACCCTTTAAATAAAGTCTGCTGAACTCAACCTCATCAGATAATGCACAGCTCTTGAGGACACAGGACGGTTTACCTGTCCAGCCTTATCGGATGGTGCCCCATCTACAATACCTGTTTCAGGTGTGTTGAACTACTGGCAGTGCCAGTAACACTTCCACTCATGTTCTTCCACTCTAGCCCCAGGGCACACTATGGTGGTGGTGGCGGTTTAGTCGTTAAGTCGTGCCCGACTCTTGCAACCCCACAGACTGTAGGCTTCCAGGCTCCTCTGTCCCTGGGATTCTCCAGGCAAGAACACTGGAGTGGGTTGCCATTTCCTTCTCCAATGCATGAAAGTGAAAAGCCAAAGTGAAGTCGCTCAGTCGTGTCCGATCCTCAGCGACCCCATGGACTGCAGCCCACCTGGCTCCCCCACCCTTGGGATTCTCCAGGCAAGAACACTGGAATAAGTTGCCATTTCCTTTTCCAAAGCATGAAAGTGAAAAATGAGAGTGAAGTTGCTCAGTCGTGTCTGACCCTTAGTGACCCCATGGACTGCAGCCTGCCAGGCTCCTCCATCCATGGGATTTTCCAGGCAAGACTACTGGCGTGGGGTGCCATTGCCTTCTCCACGGTAGACTACAACTCTCAACATTCCTATATATGTGTGTGTATGTCTATGTATGTGCATATGTATATAAATATGTGTGTGTGTGTATACACACATAGATTAATTATATATTATAAAAATGAGTATAAATTTAAAGTTTTTTTCCTCCAGACTGTGAACCACACAAAGGCAGGAACAGCACACTCACCCAACACCGTGTATTAAACACCTAACATGTTTTGGGAGCTGGAGATAGTCTTGAGGTTCAAGGCACTTACATGACCAGTGAGCTGGGTGCTGAGACAACTCTTCCTGAACCCTGGTCCCCATTGTCCAACTCAGGAACAGACATGTTATAGTTGCCCAGCACATATTTGAGTGAATGAATGAATGCCTCCCAGCAGACTGGCACTTTTCTCTTTATACAATGCTACCAACATCGAAGTGAAATTAGGAGTCAGGCCTGTTTCTCTGCCCTGCTTTGATAGGCAGGCAGGCATGGAATAGTGGTTTAGAACATAGATTTTGGAGGCAAACTGTCTGGGCTTGAATCTTGGCTCTGCCACGGGCTTTCTGTGTGATCTTGGGCCAACTGCTAAACCCTGGTGTGATTCATTCTCCTTGTCTGGAAAGTGAGGATAAAACCCATCTTGCAGAAATTCCATGGAGGCTCAATAGTGAATACTGTGTAGGCAAACACACAGCCCAGGGCCTGGCCTGTTCCGAGTGCTTTCGAAGCATTGGTTTTCCTTACTACCATCGTCATCACTATCGTCACTACTGTCTAAGCAGGGGCATGTGACAACTTTAGGGGAGTCACTGGTCACAAGGGTGATGTTTGCTCTGCCCACTTTTCTGTGTGAGTCTGATTACAGATAACAGTGAAAGGCCTTCACAACCTGTGTGGTGCTCTCCAGATGTGGGCCCCGGTGACAATGATCTTCCAGAAACATGGGCAAAGCCATCAGGGGCACAGATGCCAGGAGTGAACAGCTGGAGGCCTGGCCTTCCATCATCTCAGTCTCTGCCTCCCTTTCCCCTGCTCTCGTTCTTCCCTCTCAAAGTCCCTTCTCCCACCCAGAGGCGGCTTGCCAGTTCCAGGGTTGGAGAAAGAAGAATAACATTCCTCTGTTCTCTGCCCAAGGTGGAAATTCCATCTCTTTGCAATTTCCATCATGTCAGAGTTGCACTGAAGTCCATTAAGGCTTCTTGGGTAAAGACAGAAGGGTGTGGAGAGAGGGGGAATGGGAATCCCTTTCACTGGGATTTTTACTAGAACGCCTAGATGAAATCTTTCCATCCAGTCACCAAAGCCCTCAGTGGGTCATGGCTACCACTAGAATGTGATTTAAAAAAAAAACCAGACCAACAGCAAATGAGCTCTTCATTGAACTGAAGCACACACCCACTGCAGGATTTTTCTCTCAAAGTTTTTTTTTCCCTCTTTGCTTTCCGAAATACAACACAGTCTGTTAGTTCTCAAAGATATTTTGGACTTAAGGCTGAGACTGCTCTGTAGGGAGTCCCCCAGAGTAAGTCAGTTCTGTTCCATCCCCATTATTGAGCATCAAGGATGCTCCGGGTACCATTCCAGGACCTTAGAGGCCCCGAGGTGAATGAAGCACTATCCGGCTCCTGATAATCACACAGCCTGGAGGGGAGACAGTCATAAAACCTAGAGCTCTCTGTCCTGCTGTGGTAGGGCTAACATAGATGTGATCTCTGTTTATTTGGAGAATCTCAAAGGAGGGGGCAGGTACCTAGCTTGTGTGTTGCCTGAGCAATGCACAGAATCAAGCACGTCATAGGTAAGGGACAAGGAAGCCTGGCGTGCTGCGGTCCATGGGGTCCCGAAGAGTCGGACACAACTAAATGACTGAATAACAGCACCAGGTCCCACAAGAAGATCACGAATAAATACATGAGCCCTATATCAGAGTTCAAGGAAGGCTTCCCGAGGAAAACACTCATGCATCGTGGTAGAATATTAGTGCCAGGGTTCATAGGCTGCAAGCGGCAGCAACAGAATTGGACACAGAGAGAAGTGAACACGAGCATCTGGGGGAGCTTGGCTCCCAGGCTTCCACCAGGGTGGGAAGGAAGGCTGGAGGACAAGACTTGAAAGAGTGAGAAAGCCAGGGACTCAGTAGCAGGAAGAGCTCAAAAATCTCCTCCAGGCTCTCCAGCCAAACAGACCCCCAGTGTTTCTTTCTTGAATCACTCTGCTTAAGACCCAAGAGTCCTGAGAGCGAGGCCTGGTTGGCACCTCTGCCTGGATAATGAGAGAAATCAGCTGCAGTGGGAGAGCCTAACACAGTGGTTTACATTCCCTCAGGACCATACCCGATGGGGAGCTTCCCGCCCTCTCCTCCCATCCGGGGAGTGCTGAGGAGGAGACCATGTGTGCTAAGTCACTTCAATTGTGTCCGACTCTTTGCGACCCCAGGGACTGTAGCCCACCAGGCTCCTCTGTCCATGGGATTCTCCAGGCAAGAATACAGGAGTGGGTTGTCTTGCCCTTCTCCAGGGGATCTTCCTGATCCAGGGATCAAACCTGTGTCGCCTGTAGCTCCTGGACTGCAGGCAAATTCTTTACCGCTGAGCCAACCGGGGAAGCCCCAAGCTCCCTGACCAGGGATCAAGAAGGAGTAACTAGCCAAACAGCCAAAAAAGACGCTGCAACTGCCTAACAAACTTAGGGCTTCCCTGGAGGCTCAGATGGTAAAGAATCCGCCTGCAATGCAGACGACTTGGGTGTGATCCCTGGGTCGGGAAGATCCCTGGAGAAGAAAATGGCAACCCACTCCAGTATTCTTGCCTGGAGAATCCCATGGACAGAGGAGCCTGGCGGGCTACAGTCCATGGGATCACAAAGAATCGGCCAGGACTTAGTGACTAAACTAAGGCAGACAGAGACAACCAGAGTATGCAGGCTTATGGAAGCAGAATGAGCAAAGTTGTGGAGGTCTAGGGAAAGTAAGGGATGGGTCAGGAATTGCAAGCACCTTGGCATTTATAAGTGTTAGTTGCTCAGGGGTGTCTGACTCTTCACGGCCCCATAGACTGTAGCCTGCTGGGGTCCTCTGTCCATGGAATTCTCCAGGCAGGGATACTGGAGTGGGTAACTATTCCCTTTTCCAGGGGAATCTTCCTGACCCAGGGATCGAACCCAGGTCTCCTGCATTGTGGGCAGATTCTTTACCGTCTGAGTCACCAGGGAAGCCCACTTGGGTATATAGGGCATGAGACAAAAAGCGACTGGTTACTGTCATGCCAGGGGTGAAACACGGTGATTCTTAGACTTGAAATTGCACCATGGAGTGATTAGGATGATGGAGGAGGCTAGGGAACACCGCTCTTGCCTATGTCCCTGCTGCCTGGAGATAAGACGTTGTCTGTGCCCAGTGTCAAGGGCCAAAGTGTGTTCTGTGACTGTTATATCCCACTGATGCTGGGACAAATAGACTAAACAAGTCCAAAACCCATTAAACCCATTACAGATGTGCTGAGCAGGCCCTGAGCTTGGCCCAGCCCCAACTGGAAGTTTCACTTGAATATTTAAAAAGAATAAGGGCAAAACATATTTTCATCAGCAGCCCACACCCCATGCCCTCAGCCAGCTACAGAAACCTCTGTCGTCCAGTAATCATGCCGTGTTCTGTTTTTGTTTGTTGATTTTGTATTTAGCACAAGCCCCGGTTTCTTACGTAATAGAACATGTGGTCGGGTGAGCAGCTCTCTCTCCCCGAAGTTAGGTTTTCCTGGAACTAAGAGTGGAGCCAAAGGAATGAGCAAGTGGAAACTAAATGAAAGTCAGACCACAGGCCTTCCTTGAGCACCTACTGTGTGCTGGGTTCTACACCAGGCCCTTTGTTATTTATTTATGTTTTCCCTACAATGTCCCAGTGAGACAGCTGAATCTGGTGGCACCTATTTTTCTGCTGAGAAAATCTAGCCTTGGGTCTGTACAATCCCCATGCTTGGTGAAGCTGGACTTTAAGTTTATTGACTCCAAAGATACATCCTCTTCATTCTTCATTCCTTGGAATGACTCTCTCTCTTAACAGCTCTTTCTGTGGTTATTTGCCCCTTACCACAGAGACCTGATCCTCAACTCAGCTGACTCTCATTTTGTACCTGCCTAGTGATGGGAAGCTCACCACCTCACAGAAAAAGCAGCCATCCATATGGAGACAAAACCAACCTGTCTGGGCAAACTTCTCGTCTCCACTCTGTTCTCCTAAACCCCAATAAGAGAGCCCATTCCTGGGGCCTCCCTAGTGGTTCAGTAGTAAAGAATCAACCTGCTAATGAAGGAGACATGGGTTCAATCCCTGATCCGGGAAGATCCCACATGCCATGAGGATGTGGGCTACAACTGCTGAGCCCGTGCTCGGCAACAAGAGGAGACACCAGATTAAGAGACCCGTACGCTGCAACAAGGAGCAGCGCCCACTCGCCACAACGAGACACAGCCTGCGTGCAGCTGGAAGGCCCAGAGCAGCCAAAAATAAATAAACAAACAAAAAGTTTTTAAAAGAGTCCATTCTTTCAGCTGCATGCCTACTATTACTATATCGAAAGACAAGCCTGGGACTCTGTGAATCCTGCATGGAAAGCTATAGACTCTGTGCTCAGGTTGGAAGGCTCTTGGAAATCATCCAGATCTGTGTTTCTTATATGGCATGCCTCAAAGTCACCCCGGGAGATGTAAAAATACAGATTCCCAGGTCTCCCCCAAGACTTACTTCATTGGAACCTCAACGAGTGGGGACTAAAAACCTGCATTTCCCCTAAACTGTCATTCAAAGTTTCAACCCAATTCTCCGAATTACGTTACAAGGGGGATCACGATGCAAAGAGGAGAGGACATGTGCCCAGGGCCCCATGGCCGATGAGTCCTGTTTTACTTTCCGATCAGGCAGCCCCTCTAAACACACAGCTCTTGGTCTGCCCTGGGAAGCCTGTGCCTGTGAGTTGTGAGTTGAACAGCTTGCAAGTGAGTGAAGAAACTACGTCACCCCCGATCATAAAACCCGATGAACCGCAACCAGGCTGGTATTTGGACCACGAAACCGCCTGGGGAGGCCGAGCTGGCTTGGCAAGGGCCTTGCTCCTTCAACAGAGGTAAGGCCTTCTTCTCTGCCCCTCCCCACCCGCCCAGACGTCAGGAAAGGGGATGGGCCTGAGGTTACCAAGGGGTCAGAAAAGCACTGGAGATAAGATCGGAATATTCCACACTCGATTCCGTCAGCCACATGGCCTGGGACAGGCACCACTTCTTTTATGGCCCTCAGGCTTCCCCTTGATAGGTTGGGAGCATCAGCCTGTGGCGGTTTCGAGAACAGAGCTGCAGAGTTACCATGTCTCCAGGCAGACCGCACCCCAGCTCCTTAGGAACGGTGTGACCCAGGCACATCCCGTGACCTCCCTGAGCCTCAGGACGTGTTCTGCAAAATGGGGGTGCTGGCAGCCACCTCCTGGCATGACAACTAAATGAGACGGTGCAGCTGATGTGCAACAGACCCTGGCTCCAGCAAAGTGAAAGTCGCTCTCTTGTGTCCGACTCTTTGCCACCCCAACCTCAGCCCACCAGATTCTTCTGTCCATGGGGATTCTCCAAGCAAGAATCCTGGAGTGAGTAGCTGGGCCCTTCTCCAGGGAATCTTCCCAAACCAGGGATCAAACCCAGGTGGATTCTTTACCATCTGAGCCACCAGGCAAGCCCTGGCCCTGGAAAGCACTTGACAGAAGTTAATTACTGCTCCTGTGTTGTCAAAGTTTGTCATCTCTGATCTGAATCCCCCAGAGACCAGCCTGCTCTGTCCTGTGTAACACAAACCCAGCCTCGGTTTCCTTATCTAAAGAGCAGAGCAGGACTCCCCTGGTGGTCCAGGGGTTAAGACGCCAAGATCCCAACGCAGGGGGCACAGGGCTCGATTCCTGGTCAGGGAACTAAGATTCCACGGGCTGCAAGATGGGACCACATTCATGAATTAATTACATGTGCAGATTTTGTAGCCTTGTCCTCGAAGAGTCACATAAACACAGCTTCGCAACCACGTAGAGCTGCCTGAGCACACAGTTTCTGGGCCCCTGCCATGTGGACTGACCAGTCTTGGGCACAGAAGACATGAAGCCTGGCCCCATGAAAGAGTTCGCACACATGAGGAGGAAACAGAACCCTAAAGGCACAATTAGAACTCAGTGGGCTGAGTAGGCAGCATCATAGAAGTGTGGAGATTGTGAGAAGCTAAAGGGGAGCCCCCATCTTGAATTTGGGAGTCAGAGTCAGAGCAGCTTTCTTGGAATAAGGAACACTTCTCTGGGGGGTGTGACTTCTAAATAACAGCATCTTGAACAAATACAAAGGACTGTTGACTCTCTCCAATCCAGTGTGGGCCCTGAGGGCTGGAGAACCTGGAACGTTAGAGCTGAAGGATTCCTCAGGGACATGCTAGTTGGAACAATGTGTTTATGAAAAGACACCCAAGGCAAGACTGGGGAGGGACTGGCCTGGGTGCCCCAGCTTATTAGTGTCGGAGCTGGGTCTAGGGTCTGAATCCTTAATGTTCCATCTGGGGCACTGGGTGCTAACGGAGTCAACAGCCTCCTCACCAGCCTCCTCATTACACACACACACACACACACACACACACACACACACACATCCAGCACACACACACACACAGACACACACACACACACACACACGTCCAGCAGAGCACACCTATGGCTGGCCCCTCGCCCTACCCTCTGCCAACTCCAGTGAAACAGGAAAACAGAGCGGTTTAGCTTCGGCTGTAACATGGACAGACACACGCAGCAGGGCTTCCAAAGGCAGACAGACAGTGAGCACCTTTCAGGGCCTGGCAGGTTTATTAGCCGAGGCCAATTAGAAAGTGCACCGCCATACAGAGTCCATGGGTTTTATTTGGCTGCAGCCTTCTCTCCAGAACCCTCCTGTGAGGCTCTGATGGTGCCTCTGCTCTCAAGGGGTCTTGGGGATCACTGTGCTTCCCAGGAGCGCCCCAAGAGTTGCCTCCTAGGCAGCAAGCACTGTTGTGCTGGACGAATATGCACTTTGCTCTGAGCTGGGGCCAATGAAAGGCTCTTCAGCTCAGAGAGGGTCATACCTGTGCTCACCCTTGTGTCCTTGCGGTCCTATGCAGGACAGTGACATTGAGGGAGGAAAATGCTGGAATAGAAGTAGGGCATTCTCACCACAATACCTCAGAAGAGACCGTTATGGACTCCCTCTGTGAGAGGCAAAAGTGAGAGAAGCCAGTGAGAGAAGTTTCAGCTGGCTAGGCCCAGGCTGGAAGGGCACTCCTAGAAGGGGGATCAGCACATGCAAAGACTAAGCGGGAAGGTATGAGAGGGCATTGGTGGGGATTCTTCAGCCAGAGCACAGCAGGATGCTGAGTACAAAAATGACAATACAGCTAATACTTACACAGTCCTTGTCACATGCCAAGGACTGTCCCATGGATCTGACCTACGTGGGCTCATTGAACCCTCACTCTAACCTTATGAGGGCTTCCCTTGTCGCTCAGTTAGTAAAGAATCTGCCTGCAATGCAGAGACCCAGGTTCCATCCCTGGGTTAGGAAGATCCCCTGGAGAAGGAAATGGCAACCCGCTCCAGTATTCCTGCCCGGAGAATCCCATGGACAGGGGGGCCTGGCAGGCTACTGTCCATGGAGTTGCAAGAGTCGGACACGACTTAGTGACTAAACCACCAGCGCATAACCTTATGAGGGGTGTTACTATTTTCCCCAGTTAGGCAGCGGAGAAAACCCAGCTACGGTCACTTGTCCAAGGCTACTAGACTCTTAGTAACCAATGGCTTGTATGGCCGTGAGTGGGACTGGAGTTGTCTCCGGGGCACTAGAGCTGGCTGTAGGTCCAAGACCTATGGCCTTGCTGAGACCGTAACCCTCTCTGGTGGTGGTGGTGGTTTAGTCACCAAGTCATGTCCAACTCTTGCGATCCCATGGACTGCAGCCTGCCTCTCTAGACTGGCCAAACGGGGTCATTCATTCTGCCACTGTCAACCTCAAAGGGGAGGTGTGAAGATTGAAGGGAGAGAGAGGTGAAAAATGTTCTTTATACACAAGTCATCATCCAACACACTTCCTCATACCTATGACACATACATCTTCCCCAATATGGCAGGAGCATATGGAGAATCCAAGGCCCACAGAGGGTGAAGGGTTTGCTCAAGGTTAGCTGATTAGTTACTCTACTGCAGAGGAAAGACTAGAATCCAGAGCTCCCCACCTCAGAAGGCAGCAGAACACAATGGTTAAAATTCTGGGGTCAAATGATACCTGGAGTTCAACTTTGGTTCCAGCTGCCTGAGACCAGGAAGTTTCCTAAAACCTCTGGGGTTTAATTCCTTCATCTATAAAATGGGGTGATAATTTATATATCATAGAGTTGCTGTAAGAAGTATATGAAATATATATGCAAAGAATCTGGAATATGGTAAGGAATCAATCAGTTAAATGATATGGTGATGAGGAAATTGACGATGATGGCAAGGAAAAAGAAGAGGACAAGATGATGCTGAAGAATTCAGTGCTCTTTTCATAAGCTCAGTACTGAACTCTTCCACAAGATTCTAAGCCAGCTTTACACAATCCTTTGCGATGGGGCACTGGGAATTCACAATACATCTGTGCACAGTGACACACAGCTCCACACATGGCTTCCACATAAAGCTAAATGATACGCTGGGCTCCCTTTCAATCCAATGACTATATTTGCATGATACAAATCCTGCCTCATCCATGCACTGTCCATTGAGACCAAGGGCATTTATCCATCCACTTCATGTCCCACATTCTGCCCAGTCAAATACTCAGACACCAGAGGAGAAAGGCAAGATCTGAGTCTCTGGGCCTCTGAGTTATAACAAGACCCGTTGCGTCAACCTCTCCCGCACTCAGATCCAGCCTCACTTCTGCAATGGCCTAGCTCAGGTGTCCTCATCTCCCTCCTAAACAACACTAACTACCCCACCCTGTGCTATCTAGTGCCACTGGCTCTCTCCTTTCTCGCCACTCTCCTACTTTGCAACCAGAGGTATCTTCGCAAAATGCCTATCTGCCTATGTCACACCCCTGCTCCCAATCTAAGGTCTTCCAGTGGCCAGTGTGGTCTGCACTGCCAACCTCTCCAGACACACGCTGCCCTCTCAGCCCACGCCGCTTGCTCACCATCCTTCAGACAAAGCACACGCTGTCAAAAACATGCCGTCTCTCTGTCTACGATGTCCTTTTTCTACTACTCTACTTACTGAACTTGATTATCCTTTGACTGTAAAGGCTTTCCTGATGCAAAGTGAATCTCACCTATCTTTTCTCATGTAAATAAGCCATTGTAATAACTGTTTATTGAGAACCTTGTTCTGAAGGCTTTATATATATCATCTAATTTAATCTTCCCAATAGTACTCTGAGATGGTACATTCATCCCATGAAGAAAGTGAGGATTAGAGAAGTTAATGTCAGCTAACCCAAGCCTCTGAATTAGCAAGACCTGTTGAGTTAGCTTTATACATTTCTCTCAGGGTCTAGCTCTTCGTCACTGTCAACTGCACAGCCAATATTTAAACTCAGATTGGCTTGATTCCAAAATGTCTGATTTTATCACTCTGCAGTTAGTTAGTGAAGTTCTGGGAGTTTCAAAAGGGCAGGATCTGGGTCCTGTTTGTCTTAGTATCCCAAACCCAGAAATTAGTACTCAAGCATTTGTTGGAAATTAGAGGGATAAGATAAGATGGGGAAGGGGCATGATACCCATTTTCTCTAGGAAGTAGTAAAACAGAACTCACCAGTTGGAAATACTTAGTCTGTCCAGTTTTAGATCTCAGTGTCTCAACACCATGACTTTGAAGCAGGTTATCCAACCTGCCTAAACCACATTTTCTTTTAGCTGAAGAAATGGTAACCATACTCGCACATGGCTGTTCTGTACTTGGTTAAATGTGGTAAGTGTGTAGACTCATTGCTAGGAAGAGAACTCCCTGAATGGTAGATACCAGCATATGTCCACGAAGCCTGCCTAGAGAAGGCACCTAAAGATTGTACAGAGGATGGGAGTCACGTATAGGCGTTTTCTTGCGAGCACACACCTCTGTGTGCTCACAACTTCTCTATTCAGTGGTGGAAACCACATGGAAAGTCATCGGTGCCAGTACAGTGGGGCCTGAGCTTCCCTGGCATTTTCTGTGGCAGCACATGAATCCATCTGGCTGTGCAGAGCCAGGGCACTGGATCCAGAAGCTTCACTGGCACCTCAAAAATTTTTCTTTTCTCCGGAGAACATCTTAACAAATATTGGTTTAATCTACTTGCCTGCAATGGCAAGCCACCCCACCCCTCAACACACACTTGTCTCACTAGGCTTCTCAGTCTCACTTCTGAGGGCCTTGTGGTGACTGGGAATGGCAAGAGGCTCCAGAGAGCCGGGAAAAGGAGGCTGAAAGCAGGGAGGGGCATGGACAGGAGAATGATCCCGGGACAGCCTGGTGGTGGATGTCCTCAGGGGCCAGCCGCCATTGGCAAACTGGGCAGCTACCCAGCAGCCACAGCCATCTGCGCGAGCCTCTGCGAGAAGCACAGGCTTCTTGGGGCTCTTGCTACTGGGTTGTGTGTGTGCAGTCACTGCTCAGTCATGTCTGACTCTTCACGACCCCATGGACTGTAGCCCGCCAGGCTCTTCTGTCCACGGGATTTCCTAAGCAAGAATACTGGAGCA
This sequence comes from Ovis aries, assembly GCF_016772045.2. NCBI lineage: Eukaryota > Metazoa > Chordata > Mammalia > Artiodactyla > Bovidae > Ovis > Ovis aries. The sequence continues at coordinate 7,307,723 of NC_056055.1, read as the reverse complement.
GCTTGCCATTTTCTCCTCCAGGGGATCTTCCCGACCTGGGGATCGAACCTTGCATCTCCGGTACTGGCAGGCAGATTCTTTACCACTGGGCCACCTGGGAAGGGAAAAAGACTCTACCATATATTGTGCTGAGTGCATTACAACTGCTATCATACTCAAACCTCATAATAACCCCATGAGAACAGACTGACATTTACCCCATTTTGCTGATGGGGACACTGACATCAAATTATTCATCCAAGGGCAATCGCTGGTGAATGGTGGCAGATTCAGATTCAAACAACTGGGCTCGGATAACAGCCCCAGAACACTGGGGAGCTTAACTTTATGCAACTGTTGAGCTAAACCTTTCCTCAGATTGTGTCAAGACAATAGCAACTACAGCAGTGGGGTAAGGCCTGGGACCTAGGGTTCAAGAAAGTGTACGCATGATAGCAATTTTGAATAGAGCCTGGAAATGGTATACAATGAATGTTTGTGTTCTCCCCAAATGCATATGCTGGAAACTAATCTCTACTATGCTAGTGTTTAAAGGTGGGACCTTTAAGAGATGATTAGGTCATGAGGGTGGTGCTCTCACAAATGGGATTTTTGCTCTTTTGAGAGACCCCAGAGACATCCCTCTCCCCCCTTCCACCACGTGAGGACACCCCAAGAAGACGGCTGCCTGTGAACTCACCAGCTCTCACCAGACACCAAATCTGCTGATGCCTTGACCTTGGATTTTCCAGCTTCCAGAACTGTGAAAAACAAATTTGTATTCTTTATAAGTCACCTAGTCTGTGGTATTCTGTTATACCATAACTAAGACAGGTAAGTACTCAGTGAATCATTTTTTCATCTTCCTTTTAAGATGTTTATTCTTCTCTGACTATACTATCCTTGGAAGGAGAAGAGTCATCGACACGTAGTGGGAATGTATCCATCTAAATTCCACCTATGCACCCTATGTCACTTCAGTCGTGTCTGACTCTTTGGGACCCCATGGACTGTAGCCCGCCAGGCTCCTCCATCCATGAGGATTCTCCAAGCAAGAAAACTGGAGTGGGTTGCCATGCCCTCCTCCAGGGGATCTTCCCAACCCAGGAAATGAACCTGTATTTCTATGTCTCCTGCTTCGACAGGAAAGTTCTTTACCAGTAGCACCACCTGGGAAGCCCTAAATTCCATCTATATGCTTGCAGAAATGTAATTCCAATAATAGTAAAACTTCTTAAAAGAGCACCTTTGAGCTTAGATTGTTGGAGGTTGAGGAGATCTTTAGGCACCCGAGTCGTTTGGAAGAATCTCCTGCTTTGTTTCCCCATGTGGATTATTAGGATCATAGGGGGAAAAACAACTCAGCAGGTAGGTTTTTTCTGGGTGGTGGGGGAGATTATGGATGTCATCAGCACTCATTAAAATTAAGAAGGAAGCTTATTTTCAACTGCTTTTATTTTACTAATCTTCAGTATTTTCCCGTCTGAATTTCCAGTGTATTCCTCACTCTTTAACAGGTATCATGTCTGCACTATGAAATGACTGACCTGCATCCCATTTCCTCCAGTAAGCCAGCATCTCTGAGCTACTGCCAGGAGCTTAAGGACTTATAAAGCCTCTTTGTACTCATTACCCTCCCTGGTATGTAACACAATGGAAGTAGACAACTGCCACTTCAAAGGAGACTTAGTGGTGGAAGGTTTCCCTCATTACCTCCGGATCCAATCTGCCGTCACTTCTGCAAAATGACAGTAGTCACTCTCTGCAACGCCTTTTCCGGTCCGACCTCCATGCTGGCGCTGGAATGGGTTTTCTTAAAGAGCGTGTTGACTCCTCCGCTAATGTTCTGCAGTGGTTCTCAGTTACTTGAAACATAGTCAGACTTTCTCTGCACGGCTTCCAATGCTCTGCCCAGCTCCCAGCCTTACCTCTCGCTTCTTCCTGTTTTGACCTCTATTCCCATCGAAGGTGCTTTCAGCCTTTGAATGACTTTGCTGTTTTCTAGTTGCTCAATCGAGTCTTGCTCTCTGGACTGCAGTGCGCCAGGCTTCCCTGTCCTTCACCGTCTCCCAGAGTTTGCTCAAACTCATGTCCATTGACTGACTTACCTTTCCTCTTATCTCTGGGCTTTTGTTCACGGTGCCCCACCTGCCTGGAGCTAATCCCCTCCCCCTCCCCCATCTTTTGGGTATTGGCATCACTTTTTCAAGAAAGCGTTTTGGAACCCCTTTAATTTGTCTCATGACCCAGCAAGTAGTTCAAAGAGCCTCCATTCCTCCCCTACCACAGCCCAAAGTAACCGGCTGCTTCTCTATAATTTCCGACGGACTGTATGCTCCCTGATGACAGGGAGAATCTGTTCTTTAGCTGATTGCCCAGTGCCTGGTATATAGTAGAGAATCAATAAATACCTGTTGAGTGAATAAACAGAGGTCCCCCATCAGTAAGAAACACGACCCAAGCAGAGATAGAGAGAGACAATAGGAACTTTTAATGCATGGGAAGTCCTGCAGGGACTCTGGGCAGACCCACGGGGAGCAGGAAGAGGCAGGGGTCCTGCCAATCCAAACATGTCTGGAAAATGAACGTCCTAAAGACCCAAGCTTCCTCACTGCCAGTGATCCTGGGGACCTCCTTCCTGATGCTGAAGGGGGTCCAACTAGCTCTCCACAGGGCTCCTCCTGGGGTCCACGGCAGAAAGGAAGCCGGGGGGTGGATAGCAGGAGGAAGGAAGAAGAGGAAAGGCCGCTGGGTCTCCAACTGAAAGCTCCTGCCTCAGGATTGAGCGCCATCCGTAATAAAAAGTTTAAAAAGGAGAGACTTTGATAGAGTCAAATAATACCTTAGAAAAAATAAAAGCTGGGGGCAAATGAAGAAATCCAGTGGTGACAAAGTTCTCCGTTGGGTATCCACAAGAGAGTCTACTTTGGCCTTGCTGGCAAGCCTCCTCCGTCAAGCCCATCCTCAGGGTCCTCCACCCCCTGCCAGGCCCCGGATCCACGAGAGCACCACTCGCCCTCCCCCGGAGAGTCCCTGTGCTCACGGAGGGCGGTGCCTGCCCTCACCGGCCCTTAGACTCCCCGTACGTGTTCCGGGCCATGGACACCATCTTCTCCTCGCACGTGACTTTGGTGTCCTTGAGGATGCTGTACCACACCATACCCGCAGGCCGGACCTCCTCGCTGCGGCAGAAGAGGTAGGGCACGGTGTCCACACGGCTCTGGATGTAGGCGCTTCGCAGGAGGCTGGAACAGTGGCTGCTCACCCTCTCCAGCCGCCGGAGGATCAGGTGGGCCTTCCTGGAAGACAGGAGGGGACGGTGATGAAGCTGGAGAAGCCCAGGTCAAAGGGTCAGGACTTCGAGGTGTTCAGTAAAGGTCGATGGACGGATGAGGGCTTCTCGTCCCAACAGTTTTCTTTGTCCTCAATTGTGCCATGTGCAAAAAGTGACAGAGAGGACAATTGTATGGATACCAAGAGTGGAGGGGGGGTAGGATGGATTGAGAGATAGGGATTGAGATATATATACTATGGGCTTCCCTGGGGGCTCAGCTGGTAAAGAATCCGCCTGCAATGCGGGAGACCTGGGTTCCATCTCTGGGTTGGGAAGACCCCTCGGAGAAGGGAATAGCTTCCCACTCCAGTACTCTGGCCTGGAGAATTCCATGTACTGTATAGTCCATGGGGTCGCAAAGAGTCGGACACGACTGAGCGACTTTTACTTTCACTTTCATGAATAAAATAGATAACTTATGAGAACCTACTGTATAGCATACGGGATACGACTCAGTGCTCTGCAGTGAGCTAAATGGGAAGGAAATCCAAGACATAGGGGATATATGCTTATACGTGTGGTTGATATGCTTATATCATTTTGCTGCACAGCAAAAATACAACATTGTAAAGCAACTACAGTAAAAAATAATAAGAATAAAATAGAGAGAGGTGTAAGTTTTGACCTAACATATTCATTTCTACAATATAAAGCTTATAAGCCTTAGAACTTTGGCCAAGTAATAATTATTATAATGATGATAAATGACAAAAAGAACAATAACTAAAATAAATTAGCACCACATGCTAGATGCTGGGTAAGCAATGCATATGCACTTTAAAATCTGTATTTAACCTTCACGACAAGCCTGGAAATACTTTCCCCTTAGATTTAATGGGTATGGAACCCAAGTTTCAGAGAGATGACACCACTTAACCAAGCTCAAACATAAAGGTGGCCACTGAAGTGGTCCCCACTAGGTCTGAACAGTCCCATGTCCCTCTCTGTCTGCTGTCTTACTGCTCTCCCTCGTATTCTTTTCTCTCAGTCAGAAAAGAAGCCTGCCTTCTGGGCTTTCTACTTCATGAAAGCCTTTATATCTGTATCCCCAAATCAGACATCTCTCTCACTCTCCTTGTCTCTAAAACAGTGATGGTAACCTTACCTTCAGAAACTGGTTGTGAGAGTAACTAAGAGAGATGCCCAAAGGCTGGCCTCAAGCATGCTTTCAGGAAAGGGTAGCTTTTATTCCAGAGAACTGTTATGATGATGGCTCAGGATCAAGGTCATATTGGACACTAGTCCTAGCAAGAATTGCCTTGGACTATGGTGATCATCATTAGGAATTTATCTAGAGCTCTTTATGCAGCACCAGAGAGAGGCTCCTCAAGGAGATCTGATGGCTGCAGAGAAAATTGAGGCAAGTGTCTCTGAGTTCACCTAGCCCAAGGTTTCTCAACAGGGCTCTGTCGACATGTGGGCTGGGTCATTCTTTGCTGGAGGGGCAGTCATGCAGCATCCCTACACCTCCGCCTGCAAGATACCTGCTCCCGCAGTCCAAGGCATAACAAGAAAGCTGTGTCTAGACATTGCCAAATATCCTCTGCCGAGTAAAGTCACTTCACTTGAGGGCTTCCCTGGTGCTCCCGTGGGTAGGAATCCACCTTGCCATGAGGGGGACACGGTTTTGGTCCCTGGTCCTGGAAGATCCCACACGCCATGGGGCAACTAAGCCTGTGCACCGTAACATTGAAGCCCGCATGCCCTACAGCCCGAACTCCACAACGAGACAAGCCATCGCAGCAAGAAGCCCCAGCCCCGCAACTAGAGGGTGGCTCCCACTCACCACAACTAGGGAAAGCCCGTGTGCAATGATGACCTAGCACAGCAAAAATAAGTCAAAATTTAAAAAAAAAATCACCCCATTTGAGAACCAACAACATGGTCGCATGAAAGGTGTGGAAACGGAGGCTTCGAGAGGGTCACACCAGAAGTCAGCTTTGCTGTTCGGGTGTCTGTCTCCAGGTGGGATCCACTTTCTGCTACATCTCCGCATCCTCAAGATGCCTGGAGATCCTGAGGGGCCAGAGGCGAGGCCCTCTCCTGCTGTCCTCTGCGTGCCCCTTGGAGAACCCCAGGGGGGAGGCATTTTACGACAGCAGACCCCACAAATGGGAGACTGTGTCAGGCACCTGCGTGGCGGCTGGAAAAGGGCCGGGCTTATGTGTGTAGGTCTTGCGGGCATGATTTACGAGGTGCCTTTCAAAAAGTCCTCTTTGTATAGCTCACCACTCGGGTGGAATATTTCCTGAGGTGCCAAGAATTCATAGCTTCATAATCGCACTCGCCCCACAGGGCTCTCTGGCCTCTGGCAGGCGCCTCCCCGGGGTGGCGGGGGGGAACCAGAGGGGCTTACTCCCAGGCCTCCTCATTTCAGCTCTTGCTCTGCTCCTTAGCAGCTCTGTGTCCTGGGGAATTTGACTTAACATCTTCAAACTTGCTTCTTCCTTTGACGAACGGGGTAGGGGTGATGTTGAAGGAGACAGTCATTGCTTGTACCTTTGCTGAGCATTTGTCGCATGGCAGAGTTCCCAATTCAGTAGGAAAGATACACAAGTGGAAAACTGCAAGGCAGGTGGCAAGAGCAACAATAAAAGGAGATGTGGGAGCTGTAGGGGACAGAGGACAGTACCGAGTGGGGACTGGGAAATCTGAGAGGACTTCCTGGAAAGAGGGGAACTTGTGCTGAGTCTCCATGATGAGTAGGGTTTGGACAAAGATGAGGGAAAAGGCATAAGAGGAAGCGCAGGGAAAGTCACAGACAGAAGGGGTTTAGAGGTGGAAGATGCTGTGCAAGTGGGCTCACAGTGGGAAACTGGAGAAGTGGCCGAGCCAGGCCACTGGAGCTTAGAAGCTGGGGCATGGGTTGTATAGAGAGATGGTGCACCACACAGTCTCGAGAGCCTGACTGCTGAGGTTCGAATCCTGCCCCAGACACTTACTAGCTCTGTGATACTGAGGACACTGTTTCACAAACCGTGCCTCAGTTTCCTTACCTACAAATGGGAATAATGACTAGGTCTACCACAAAGTAGATAGTAGTGAAAGTTTACTCAGTCTGACTCTTGGAAACCCATGGACTGTTTGTAGCCTGCCAGGCTCCTCTGTCAATGGGATTCTCTAGGCAAGAATACTGGATTGGGTTACCATTGCCTCCTCCAGGGGACCTTCCTGATCCAGGGATTGAACCCACATCTCCTGTGTCTCCTGCATTCTCAGGTCGATTGTTTACCACTGAGTCACCTGGGAAGCCCCTATTGTCTGATCTAGACAGCCACATAAGTCACAAGTACAAAATGAGATTGGGGAGACAAGTCCTTTAAGATGTCCAAATGCTTTGTCTCCAAGAGCCCAGATATTTCCGTAGAGATAATCTTGGAATTCAATTGGACAAGCCTTTGTATAGATGGAAACTAAAGATTGAAATGAGAGAACAATTCGCCCTTTAGGCACACCTTAAGTTAGTAACAAAAGCAAAACTAGAATTGGGGCTCTGAATGTCTAGAGCTGAGATGACATATTTGGTTTTGAAGTCCCAGATTCAAATCCTAGTTCTATCACTTAGCTACATGGATCATGAGCAAGCTCTTCAGTGCTACTAACTCCCAGTTACTGCATTAGTTAAATGAGAACAACAACAGTGTTTCTGGAAGATGAGAGGAGCTGGGTGATTTGCTTAGTTCTCAGTAATGTTAGCCAAGATATTTTGCAGTGGAAAGGACATAGGCTCCAGAGTATGTTAGGGCAAGCCATTTCTTCTCTATGAGCCTCAGTTTCCTCATTTGTGAACTGGGGATAGAGATGCTTATTTTGTAGGACTGCTGCTCAGCTGCAGTGAAATTACTGCCATAAGCGTCTTAGTTCGCTTAATTGTCTCCTGCTCTTTCTCCGCCAAACGCAATGCTTCAGTGAGATGTGCAATGAGACAAAGGCGAGAGAATTCAGAAGGTGGAGCCACGAAGAGAAGGCTTGGGGGTGTTCAGAAGCTGAAGCGGGACGTGGGGTGAGAGACCGAAGGTGAGATTGCTGGGTAATACATTGCAGGCAATGGAGATTCATAAATCAAAGGCCAGGCAAGCCCCCAAGCTTTGCCTGGAGGGGGAAAGCACAGGTCAGAGTGACCACTTTTCTCAAATACCGGAAATGAAATCCTCCTCCTTGGAGACAGGACGCGGGCCCAGCAGGATGGGAAGCCAGAGGGGAAGGAGGGACAGCGCCCATTAATCTATCACTGTACCAGCAGGCGAGACTGGGACAGGGATGGCCTGTGAAGGAGTCAGCGGCTGGGCTCGGAGGCCGCTTCTCCGGGAACTATAGGACCTTAAGTGACTATTCTTCCCAGCACCATTACCCACTTCGCTGTTGACACAGTTATTGGACAGAAATCTAATTCTAAGGGAGCCATGGGATGGAACAAAAGAGGAGAGACAGCAAGGGAACATTTCCGTTGGCCTCTCTCCCTAATCTCTGTCTCCTTGAGCTAAGCTTAAGTCTCTGTGTTAGCTGACCTCAGGCTTGATGAGAGTCCATGGCGTGGCGCGGCTGCAACAAGGTGGAACCCCACCTCTGGAAGCAGAGAAGGCAGATTCAGGGAAATAAGATCTTCCATTTGAGCTGCCCCATCAGGCCACATCTGGAGAACCCCACTCGCTTCTGCTAAGAGTGATACATGCACACTGGAGCCAGATCGTGATGCCAAAGGCTGTCTCAAAAGCAAGTCTCCTGTGGAAGTGCTGCAAGTAGGACTCAAGTGTGTCCCTGAAGGGGGGCGGGCATTTAGGAAAACAGTTAAAATGTTCTAGTAAATGAAAATAAGAGGGGAGAGCCCTGAGGATCAGGGATGACGATGATGACAGGCGACCGAGGACCCACCAGGTGCCAGAAACCTAGGTAACATTACCTTCGGTGACACAGGAGCATCCCATCGGCCTAAGGAAGTAATTGGGCAACTGGCTAAAATGTTTATACATATTTGTTTATAATTTTAAAAAAAGTAAGAAATCTAGTTGGTCTTTATTTAACAGAGGGGTAAATTAACATGTGATAAATTCATATAATTGAAGGAACCTTTAAAAAGCCGACATATGTGCATATGCATCCGTAGGAAACGACTTGTGCTATTAAGTGTAAATAGGCAGAAAACAGAGCAAAACAAACGTACTTGATCAACACAGCCAAGTGGACAGAAGCGGAACCATGTGGTCTATAGATGTCAACATATCCTTAAGTCTGAACCAGTTTCCTTACTCATGAGCATATCCATGTCAAGTCCATATCGATCTCTGGAGAAATATGTGCACACTGTTACCAATTTTATCTCTGGGTAGAGACTAGGAGTCCAGGGAACAACATTTTAGTTTGCAATTTTATATATATATATACACCTGTCCCATTTACACATTACAGAATGAACAAGAATTACTTTTAGGACAAAATACAATAGAAGGCACTTCCGTTTTGAAACATGCACACATTTTTAAGCTGGTATGATGAATGTGTGTCATGAAGCCATGGTTTTCTGGCTTCCCAGTGGTTCACTGGGCTTACTTTCCAAATATCCACATCCAGTGTAGCCTCAGACCACCCCCATTAAACAGAAAATCAGAAGCTCGGGTACTGCCGTGTAAATATATTTCCTCAACACCAGGTTTGAAATACGATTTGTAAGGTGACTAGCAAAAATATTTACATTTGGCTTTGTGTCCTCCTTGTTCTCTCATAAGAAACCATGAGGCCTTCCAAGAACTCCTTTCTAAACTGATGGTAAGAATGACTAAATCTCAACAAACCCAAAAGTATTTCAGTTTGGAACAGATGGAAATTTCAACAACCTCAGATATGCAGATGATACCACCCTCATGGAAGAAAGAGAAGAGGAACTAAAGAGCCTCTTGATGAAGGTGAAAGAAGAGAGTAAAAAAAGCTGGCTTAAAATCCAGCATTCAGAAAACTAAGATCATGGCCTCTGTTCCCATTACTTCATGGGAAATAGATGAGGAAACAATGGAAACAGCGGCAGGTTTTATTTTCTTGGGCTCCAAAATCACTGCACACGGTGACCGTAGCAATGAAGTTCAAAGACACTTGCTCTTTGGAAGAAAAGCTATGACAAAGCAAATTAAAAAGCAGAGACATCACTTTGCCAACAAAGGTCCATATAGTCAAAGCTATGGTTTTTCCATATGGATGTGAGAGTTGGACCATAAAGAAGGCTGAGCGCCGAAGAATTGATGCCTTCGAACGGTGGTGCTGGAGAAGACGCTTGCAAGTCTCTTGCACCGAAAGGAGACCAAACCAATCAATCCTAAAGAAAATCAACCCTGAATATTCACTGGAAGGACTGATGCTGAAGCTGAAGCTCCAATACTTTGGCCACCTGATGCGAAGAGCCAACTCATTAGAAAAGACCTTGATGCTGGGAAAGATTGAGGGCAGGATACGGGGTGACAGAGGATGAGATGGTTGGATGGCATTACTGACTAAATGGACATGAGTTTGAGCAAACTCTGGGAGATGGTGAAGGTCCAGAAAGACTGGTGTACAGCAGTCCATGGGGTCACAAGGAATCTGACACAATTTAGCAACTGAACAACAACAAGATAATTATGTACATTGCTATAGTATTAGTCGGAGGATGTTCTGTGCGACATTTGTTCAAACTCATGGTGTGTCTTGCTCATATTTATCTATTCTAAGACACTGTCAATTTTAAGACATGCTCTTGATTTAATAACAGCCTTTCAAGAAATGAAGAAAGAATGCAACGTAACGGGCACATCGATTGTGCACAATCCATCTTGATTTCTGAACTGTCAAAACATGCAGGAAAGAAAAAAGAAAATGCGTCTGAAATGATAGGAGTATGGTTCTAGGAGCCTCAGTTTGCTCTTGTTTCCAACATCCTAGAAATTCCAGGAGAGTGAATCCAAGATATCTAAGGAAAGAGCTAACATAATCTTGGACCAAAGAATGTATACTGACATCCCAGGCTTGAATATTTTCACGAAGAACAAAGCAACGACAATTCATAACATGTTCTAATCCTTTTCAGATGGGAAACGCTTCTTGTCTGGTTATGTTTAGAAACAGCCTAGAATGAATGAAGCCTGGAATGATTTCTGTTATCTATTAGCAGTGTCCGCCATGGAAACAACAGGGGCTGATAACAGAAATACAGTGTTTCTGCCATACATGAGATGAAAAGACAACCCTCAGAATGGAAGAAAACAATAGCAAATGAAGCAAGTGACCACAGATTAATCTCCGAAACACACAAGCAGCTCATGCAGCTCAATGTCAGAAAAACAAACAACCCAATCGAAAAATGGGTAGAAGACCTAAGCAGACAATTCTTTGAAGAAGAAATACAGATGGCCAATAAACTCATGAGACAAGCTCAACACCATTCAAGATTAGAAAAATGCAAATCAAACCTACAGTCAGAATGGCCATCATCAAAAAATCGACAAACAATAAGTGCTGAAGAAGATGTGGAGAAAAGGGAACCCTTTGGCATAGTTGAGGGGAATGTAAACTGATATAGCCACTCTGGAGAGCAGTATGGAGATTTCTTTAAAAACTAGGAATAAAACTACCATCAGTTCAGTTCAGTTCAGTTACTCAGTCTTGTCTGACTCTTTGCGACCCCATGAATCGCAGCACGCCAGGCCTCCCTGTCCATCACCATCTCCCGGAGTTCACTCAGACTCACATCCATCGAGTCAGTGATGCCATCCAGCCATCTCATCCTCAGTCGTCCCCTTCTCCTCCTGCCCCCTATCCCTCCCAGCATCAGAGTCTTTTCCAATGAGTCAACTCTTCACATGAGGTGGCCAAAGTACTGGAGCTTCAGCTTTAGCATCATTCCTTCCAAAGAAATCCCAGGGTTGATCTCCTTCAGAATGGACTGGTTGGATCTCCTTGCAGTCCAAGGGACTCTCAAGAGTCTTCTCCAACACCACAGTTCAAAAGCATCAATTCTTCGGCGCTCAGCCTTCTTCACAGTCCGACTCTCACATCCATACATGACCACTGGAAAAACCATAGCCTTGACTAGATGGACCTTAGTCGGCAAAGTAATGTCTCTGCTTTTGAATATACTATCTAGGTTGGTCATAACTTTTCTTCCAAGGAGTAAGCGTCTTTCAATTTCATGGCTGTAGTCACCATCTTCAGTGATTTTGGAGCCCCAAAAAATAAAGTCTGACACTGTTTCTACTGTTTCCCCATCTATTTCCCATGAAGTGATGGGACCAGATGCCATGATCTTCATTTTCTGAATGTTGAGCTTTAAGCCAACTTTTTCACTCTCCTCTTTCACTTTCATCAAGAGGCTTTTTAGCTCCTCTTCACTTTCTGCCATAAGGGTGGTGTCATCTTCATATCTGAGGTTATTGATATTTCTCCCGGCAATCTTGATTCCAGCTTGTGTTTCTTCGAGTCCAGCATTTCTCATGATGTACTCTGCATAGAAGTAAAATAAGCAGGGTGACAATGTACAGCCTTGAAGCACTCCTTTTCCTATTTGGAACCAGTCTGTTGTTCCATGTCCAGTTCTAACTGTTGCTTCTTGACCTGCATACAGATTTCTCAAGAGGCAGGTTAGGTAGTCTGGTATTCCCATCTCTTTCAGAATTTTCCACAGTTTATTGTGATCCACACAGTCAAAGGCTTTGGCATAGTCAATAAAGCAGAAATACATGTTTTTCTGGAACTCTCTTGTTTTTTCCATGATCCAGCGGATGTTGGCAATTTGATCTCTGGTTCCTCTGCCTTTTCTAAAACCAGCTTGAACATCTGGAATTTCACGGTTCACGTATTGCTGAAGCCTGGTTTGGAGAATTTTGAGCATTACTTTACTAGCATGTGAGATGAGTCCAATTGTGCAGTAGTTTGAGCATTCTTTGGCATTGCCTTTCTTTGGGATTGGAATGGAAACTGACCTTTTCCAGTCCTGTGGCCACTGCTGAGTTTTCCAAACTTGCTGGCATATTGAATGCAGCACTTTCACAGCATCATCTTTCAGGATTTGAAACAGCTCAACTGGAATTCCGTCATCTCCACTAGCTTTGTTTGTAGTGATGCTTTCTAAGGCCCACTTGACTTCACATTCCAAGATGTCTGGCTCTAGATTAGTGATCACATCATCATGATTATCTGGGTCATGAAGATCTTTTTTGTACAGTTCTTCCATGTATTCTTGCCACCTCTTCTTAATATCTTCTGCTTCTGTTAGGTCCAGACCATTTCTGTCCTTTATCGAGCCCATCTTTGCATGAAATGTTCACTTGGTATCTCTAATTTTCTTGAAGAGATCTCTAGTCTTTCCCATTCTGTTGTTTTTCTCTATTTCTTTGCATTGATAGCTGAAGGTTTTTTTTATCTCTTCTTGCTATTCTTTGGAACTCTGCATTCAGATGCTTATATCTTTGCTTTTCTCCTTCGCTTTTCACCTCTCTTCTTTTCACAGCTATTTGTAAGGCCTCCCCAGACAGCCATTTTGCTTTTTTGCATTTCTTTTCCATGGGGATGGTCTTAATCCCTGTCTCCTGTACAATGTCACGAACCTCATTCCATAGTTCATCAGGCACTTTATCTATCAGATCTAGACCCATAAATCTATTTCTCACTTCCACTGTATAATCATAAGGGATTTGACCCAGCAGTCCCACTATTCTGAGGAAACCATAATTCAAAAAAACACATGGGTACCCCATTGTTCACTGCAGCACTATTTACCCCAGCCAGGCCATGGAAGGCAATTTAGATGTCCATTGACAGAGGAGTGGATAAAGAAGCTGGGTACATAGATACGATGGAATATTACTCAGCCACAAAAAGGAATGAACTTGAGTCAGTTCTATAGAGGCAGACAAACCCAGAGCCTATTATGCAGAGTGAAGTCCATCAGAAAGAGAAAAACAAGTACCAGATATTAATACATAAAGATGGAATCTGGAAGAATGGTGCTGATGAAAGTATTTGCAGGGCAGGAATAGAGACACAGACAGAGAGAAGAGACTTGGGGACACAGCAGAGGAAGGAGAGGGTGGAGCAAATTCAGAGCAGCAGTAAAGACCATGCATTACCATATGCAAAATAACCAGTGAGAAGTGGCTGTATAACACAGGGAACTCAACCTAGGGCTCTGTGACAGCCCAGAAGGGTGGGGTAGGAGGGGTCCAAGAAGGCGGGGACATATGTATACTTATGATTGAGTCACACGGCAGAAATTTCTGCGTGGCAGAAATCAATACAACATTGTAAAGCAATTATCCTCTAGTTAAAGAAACATATATACTCATATAACTGAGTCCTAATATAAGAAAAGAAAGAGATTTTGAAAAATGCAGCAAATATTTTCAAATTAATGAATGTAAAAGTGATTTGTAAAACGTAAATAAAGCATTATATGATGTAAAGAAAAACAAATATCTAGACATACATGTACTCTAGACAGATCAATTTCACTGAAACAAAATCTCTTCAAATGCTGACTCTCTTCTCTCTCTCCATCAGACATCCCTGAGAGGATTGAGCAGCTCAGGAGTGGTCAAGGGTGTTTGATTGGAGCAAATCTGACCCCTGACCACCTATAAGTGGCGTTTTTCAGGCCTCCTAATAGGAACCCTATGGCTGGGACAGCTGGGTGTCAGCCGGTCTTCTCTGAGCAGTTGTTTGCAGGAACCTGTGGTTGCCATGGGAACCAAGCTCCAGACACTGGCCTGATGGATTTAGGTAGCAGTAAGAGTCACCCTCTTGTCACTAAACTTTATGGGGGTACCCAACCAAAGATCCATGGAGAAGCAGAGAACATTTGGGGGCTTGGTGGTTAGAGGCCAATGAAATCCTAACAGAGCTCATCTCATGATACGAGAGTGCTCCTGGGAAAAACTCTTACTGTCCTAGCCATCCTAGGTTCCTGAAGAACATGCCACGCTGGGCTAGAGGTGAAAGGACACTTCTGGTGTGTCTCTTCTCTGGTTTCTATGACCTTCAGGGCTGTCTGGTTCCCTGTCTTTGCAGCTGGAAGGGACCTTGGAGTCCAGCCCTTTTATGTTGCAAATGAGGCCCAGAGGGGAGAGGCAACTTGTCCAGGGTTACACAGCAAGCTGGTGATGAAGCTAGAACAGAAACCCAAGGCAGGGTCTTGCTCTTTCTCCTTTACACTTGGATGTTCTGCAGACTTGCTAACCTTTGAGAGGCATGGTACATCTACCCACATGGGTCCTCTCTTTAAAACACTGACCCAGCTTTTGGAAGAAAAATGACTCATGAATAGGCCTCATAAAGAGCCATTATGATATGACTTCAGCTGCCGTCTTCGGTCTTCCCTTCTCCTCCTCACCCCGAACTCTCCATTCCCCTGAGATTTGTCCTTCCTGACTGAAGTATATTCTCTTACCCTGCCCTCTCTCGCCCTTGGGGCTTCCCTGATGCCTCCGTGGCAAAGAATCTGCCTGCAGTGCAAGAGATGCAGGAGATGAGGAGATGCAGGAGATGAGGGTTCGATCCCTGGGTCAGGAAGGTCCCCTGGAGGAGGAGAAGGCAACCCTCTCCAGTATTATTGCCTAGAGAATTCCCTGGACAGAGGAGTCTGGTGGAATACAGTCCATAGGGTCACAAAGAGTCAGATACAACTGAGTACACACACACACACACACACACACACACGCGCGCGCGCGTGCACACACACACGCACACACACATGCGCGCACACACACACGCACACACACACACACATGCATGCATGCACCCTTGCACTAGTTGTGCCTTCTAACGAGAGCACGCCTCCCCTCCCACCTTTAGGATTCCTGCTTATTCTGGACGTGTGAGCAGACACTCACTTTCCTCTCTAGGAATTCGTCCTTGAGCTCCAGGTCTGGATTAGCTGCATCAACAGCTGCATCTAGATCCTTGTCACTCAAAGCACGGTTTTTAAACCAGTAACACTAGTATCATCTAATAACTTGTTAGAAATGCAGACACTCAAGCCCATTCCAGGATGCTGAGTTGATCTAAATTTTAACCAGACCTCCAAGTGATTCTCCTGCACACGGAAGTTTGACAGACATTGCTCTAAAATGCGCTGCCCGCCCGCTTTATTGCATGCTTCTTGTGACATATTTCACTGTATCTCCTTGCTAACCAGTCTTTTTCTCACTAGATGCTGAGCCTGTCAAAGATAGGAGCTGTCTTCTTCCCTGTTCTATCTCCAGCCCACAGCCCAAGGTCTGGCACATAGCAAGTACATTAAATGAATCAATGACTCTATAAATTAATAAGTGAGGGTCTCTTTAAGTCTCTTAATGTTGGCAAGCGCAATGCATTTCTTGATAATGTTATTTCAAAGCTAGAAAAGTTTAGATTTTGTAGAGTTCAGTTGTTTCCAATTGTGATCCTTGATAGCTCAGGTAGACCTCATGGATCCTTGGGACTGGAGTGGGGAAGCTGAAGAGGAGACCCAGCAAGGGGGCTCCAAGTCACTGCCTCTAGCTCCTACCAGAACAGCTCTGTAGTCATCCGGCTTACACATCCACTCATCCCATTATCATTCAATAAGTCATGGTTTAGCACCTGAATGGATAGGACATAAAGTATAAGCTATAAATTGACATTGTGGTGGGGATAATATCCTAGAGATAACACATGCTGCTGCTGCTGCTAAGTCACATGAGTAAACACACAAGTGGACTTCCTTGGTGGCTCAGTAGGTAAAGAATCTATCTGCCAGTGTAGGAGACACAGAAGACATGGGTTCTATCCCCAGGTTGGGAAGACCCCCTGCAGAAGGAAATGGCAACCCACCCCAGTATTCTTGCCTGGGAAATCCCATGGATAGAGGAACCTGGCAGGCTGTAGTCCACAGGGTCCCGAGAGTCAGATATAACTAAGCGACTAAACCACCACCACCATGAAATAGATAAGCAATATAAGATACTAAAACTAGTAGCTACAACACGGAAAATTAAAACCTGAGGGTGTGACAGAGTGGAAATTTTAGAGGGTTCCTTGAGGAGGTGGCATTCTAGCTAAGAGCTGGGGCTCTGTGTAAGCTTTATTTAGAAAACAGATTTTTCACTGCTTAAAAAAAAAAAAAGAAAAGAAAGAAAGGACCGCTATCATTTTATAGATGAAGATACTCAGGCCCAGAGAGGCCAAGACTGCCTGGTGAGTTTATCAGCAGGGCCAGGACGGACCAGGACGGACCAGGATGCAGCTGTCTCGGTTCCCGCTCATGCCAGTGTGGGACATCAGGGAAACCTCAGATTCCCTCCAGAGACTAGAAAGCCCTAAGAAGGAGGAAGCTGGGTGGCACAGGCTGGGGGTTGGCACACAGTGGCTGGTGACCAGCTGGCTGGAGGTGAGCAGGTTATCACTGTCCATTACTGAGTGGGTTGTTCCGCCTCTCTGAGTAACCAGAAAGGCTTTCCAGAAGATTGATGTCCTGGAGGGTCTTAAAGCATCCCAGAAGATGATAAAGACAAAGTTGAGAGTGAAGCTCTGGTTTAGTTTCCACCCAAATTCCCTGAAGCCTGTGGGAAAGCCCAATGAAGGGAGAACGCCTTTCCCCGTGCCTGGGCAAGATGGTAGCCGAGGTGACTCATACTGCAGCTTTCATCTGAAGCTCTGTGCTCCTGTCCGTCTGTCTGCTCTCTTTTAGCTTTTATCTGACAGAGAGTGAGACAGTTACAAACCCAGGATCCAGCAGAACAGATAAGGTCTGCCCCGGGGAAAGACCCCTTTTATCCCTCGACCAAGCCTTGAAGTCTTCAAAGGTTACTGCACGTTTCGCAAGGGCTCAGGTGAAAGCTCAGGGCAGAAGCAGACCCCACAGCAAACTCTGTGTGCCTCCGTGCAGCTCATTTAACCCCGTGGGGCCTCCAATTCCTTTCCATTCATAAAATGGGGAGGATACCCTATTTTGTCTGTTTTACAGGGTAATTTTAAAGCTATTTAAAGCGTTACACTCTGCCCACTAAGTATTTCAGGAAGTCCTGCAATTCTCTCCAGTACCACTGACACAATCCTGGCCTGGAGCACTGCCCTCTGTCTCCTGGATTTAGTATCACAACAGCCTCTAGGGCCTCCCTGCCTCCCTCTGGTCAGGACTGCTCTAGTCCAGGCTGCCAGAGGCTGTCAGAGGGATCTTTTTCCCTTGAAGATCTGATAACATCTCCCCCTGTGAAAAACACTTGAAAAGCTTCCCATTACCCTAGAGAGATAATCCAAACTCTTTAACCCTACTTAAAGGGCATTCGGAACTGGCCTCTGCTGACCTCTCCTGTCTTATCTCTTCTCACTCCTGCTGTTACACGCTTTGGTCCGACCCGACTGCACAGAAATTCCTCCAGTCCCTCCACACATAGTGTTTACCGAAGTGTGGAAGGGCTCCTCCTGGGGCAGGAGAAAGGATTTTAGGTGGTACTCAGGAAGACCACACGTCCAGTATTAAACAACAATGAATCACAATGGGGAAAAGCATTTAGATTCCCTTTTTCAATCCCTTGCCCTCCTCCAGATTACTTTCAGAAGGAAAGATTTAATTCAGGACTGTATTTTAAAGTACTTCTCTAACACTCACTAATCTTCCCTTTTAAAAGGAAAGCCTCAGGCTCTGCGAGGCTTAAACTGCATTGTTTTCTGGTATTTTGCTTTTCTTCCATTGTACTGAATGCTTAAGTTTAATTTTTATTAAAGGTAGACAGTGCTCGTTTTCCCTTTACACAGTGATACAGTGCTTTCTTTTCAAATATACTTGCAATAAGTGGGCCTATGGACAAAATAGACAATAAAGTGCAGATGGTATGGAAATACGGTAAAAATCATAAAGTGAAAGTGTTAGTCGCTCAGTCATGTCTGACTCTTTGCGACCCTTTGGACTGCAGCCTGCCAGGCTTCTCTGTCCATGGGATTCTCCAGGAAAGAATACTGGAGTGGGCTGCCATTCCTTTTCCAGGGGATCTTCCCCAACCCAGGTATGGAACCCAGGTCTCCCGCGTGGCAGGCAGACTTTTTACCAGCTGAGCCACTAGGGAAGTCCACAAAAATCTAAAGGTGGAGGCAAATGATAAATTCAAAATTTATGAGGTTTAAACCCCTGCTCTACGTAGTGTTACACCTCGGAACATTTCACAGGCTACTCCTTTGGCCCCAGGCCCTCCGGTCTTCTTCTTCCACGTGCCTGACCCCAACTCACCCTGTAGGCCTCCCAGTCTCAGTTCTTGGGTGGGCTTTACTGAGTTACCCAGGCTGGGTGCCTATGCCTCGCCTCCCCAAAGGGCTCCTCTCTGTCCTTTTGACCCTTATTACTCCTATTCTATTTTTTTTAATTGGAAGAAAATTGCTTTACAATGTTGTATTGGTTTCATCTCCTCTCCTTCTTGGACTTCCCTGGTGGCTCAGATGGTAAAGCGTCTGTCTACAATGCGAGAAACCTGGGTTTGATCCCTGGGTTGGGAAGATTCCCTGGAGAAGGAAATGGCAACCCACTCCAGTACTCTTGCCTTGAAAATCCCATGGATGGAGGAGCTTGGTGCAGGCTACTGTCCATGGGGTCGCAAAGAGTCGGGCATGACTGAGCGACTTCACTTTCACTTTCTCCTTGAGTCTCTTCCCCTGCTTCCCATTCCACCCCCCTAGGTCGTCACAGAGCATGAGGCTGGACTCCCCGTGTTATACAGCAGCTATCTATTTTACACATGATAGCGCATATATGTCAGTGCTCCTTTTTCAGTTTGTCCCATCCTCTCCTTCCCCGGCTGTGTACACAGGTCTTTTCTCTATGTCTGCATCTCCATTCCTTCCCTGCAAAACGGCTCATCAGTACTATTTGTCTAGATTCCATATATATGCATTAGTATACGATATTTGTTTTTCCTGTTCTTTGCAACTGCTTAATTATGTGCAACAGTGAGCTACACGTAGGTAGGGACTGCTTCTGCCTTTTTAACAATGCATGATCAACAACCAACCTAAAAAGGGGGCTGTTAAGTCTGTGCTGAATAGATGAATGGATGTCACTGTTGGGTGCAGGATATGAAACACAGCCCCCCCGCCACCCCCCGCCCACTGCAGATACTACTTCAGGAAGCTTCAGAAGATAGTGACTGTGTGTCACTTATGGGTGATTCCTCTATAGCACCTATCACTGTGGCTGGCATAGTCACTGCTGGTGACCAAAAAAAAAAAAAAAAATCACGCCTTAATACATGTTGAATTTATGAATGCATTTAGTTATGGTCATTAATGGACTTTATTCCAGGAAAGAAAAAAAAAGCCAACTCGGATTTCTTATGAAAGGGAAGGAAAATCCCTAGATTAGGGTCCATGACCCTGCCGCCTGCTCCTCTATGATGTTGGTTAGTTGATGATGGAGGCTACGTTTTCCATTTCTAAAACTGAAAGTGGAAGGTGAGGGGACTGACTGAAAGTGCACTGAGGTCTCTCTCTTATCTGACATTCCAGAAGTCCAAGAAGCTAAAATTCCGAGACTCTTTCATTCTCCTTACCCGCTTCCCACCTTGAGTCCTGACATGACTTAGTGACTGCCTCCCTTCTTTGTTTCATAAAGCCCATTATCAGCCTATGGAGAAAAGGCTCCAGTAAGGTCCAATGGGAACAGGGAGAGTGTACTGCCCCGCTCACACTCAGGCGCCCGCGTACCTGGGCCCCAGCTCATCCTCGCTCCTCCAGACAAAGTCGCCGAACTTCTCGTAGTGTGAGTTGTAGTGGTGCTGGACGCGGAACAGCATGGAGGCCGAGACTTCCATCAGCGTGTTGTAGGCGGCCTGCTGCTCCTTGCCGCTTGTGTACCCATTGTACAGATTGTAGATCTTGTCAGCTATCTCTGGGGGAGAGGAGGAGGTGTAGGCACAGATCACAGGACGGTAGGAAAAGGGGAGGACGGAGGCATACCTCACAACTAGAAGGCGTATTCAAGCAGCAGTTCACCTGTGTGGACTCTGGGGCAAATAAACCTTTATTCCATCCTGACTATGTCATTGACCAGTTGTATTCCATTTTCTTATCTATCAGTTGGAGATAATAATCCACACACAGGAGGGGCATTGGGAGGACTAAATTAAAAGGTGGATGTAAAGCTCCTGACACGGGGTCTGGCACAAAGTTAGTGCTTGTGGTTGTGCTCGTTAACATAAGGTCTGTGCCTTTGATTTAACAGAAAATTCCAAGCAAGCACAGAGGCTTCCGGTGAGTGTCTTGAGCTCATCTCAATGGTCTGCTTCTATCTCCTCTCTGCAATATTTCCAACATATTTCTGTGATCAGGTCTAACAACTCTTCATTCGAAAATCTTTCAAAG
The DNA here is from genome assembly GCF_016772045.2 of Ovis aries. NCBI lineage: Eukaryota > Metazoa > Chordata > Mammalia > Artiodactyla > Bovidae > Ovis > Ovis aries. Next base: position 7,287,088 of record NC_056055.1, on the reverse strand, counting down.
AAAAATCTAGACTCTTTGGCTTGCCATTCATGGCAACTGCTGCTCTCTCAGTTATCCCTGCTTAACTGATGTAACTGAAATTCATTATGGGCTGCTCTCTCGAATAGAAGGCACATTCTTTCACCTTTTAACTTTGAACAAAATTTATGTGTGCCCCCATGTCACTGCTTAACAACGATTGCCTCCCAGAGAACTTGAGGGACTTGAGTTCAGGATGGGAGCATCATTTACTTTCTAGGGTTTTCTACTCTGATTTTAATTGTTCTTTAAAAAAAAAAAAATGTTCATGTGACCTTTTAAAATAATAATAATAATAATAAATTACCAGGAGTCCATCTCAAATTCCCTCTCTTTTAATAAGACTCAATATCTCAGTGTCTCCTCTTATCTGGTACGCAGCATCATCATCAAGCTTATGACTGAGCCATCTGAAGAAATGTCTCTCTCTGCCCCCCTAGAATGGAAACTCCTGAAAGATGGAGAGCATGTCTGTTCTACACTGCTTGTACCAGGGCTCTTGGAAAATATTTGCTCACCTTGAACTGAAGCACATCAGGACTCATGAGCTACCATCACATCTTTGTAGAAATTGTATCTACATGTGGTCTAAGAACTAAGTATATGGTGAATCTGATTTATTGTTTTGGTTTTTTTTTTTTCTTTCAGGTGTTTTGTCTAATGTTTATAATTTCATAGACCTGGAACACGCATGCTGATTCTGACGGATAGTTACTGACTGCAGCTCTTTGCTGAGAATTCTGAGGCCACCCCTGGGCTAGATGGGAAGGTGTGCTGTGATCAGCTAACGATGTCTGCCATGATCAGCTAAATGATATCTGCCGTGATCAGCTAATGATGTCTGCCACAGGTACAGCAAAGTCTAGTGGTCCTCCGCGTGCCACCTACTTGCCAGCTCCAGGGCACGCTGAAGTGGAAGAAAGGGATTGGTTTCAAAGCCTAGGCCAAGGGGCAGAACACAGTCACACGGTTCTGACTCTCCACCACTCCTTTCCTCCAAGCCAGGACACATATTCTATAAAAGAGGAGCATGTCTATACACTGGCAAAGATATTGCCGGCCAGTCTCAATTTCCTTCGTGGCCTTGCTTCATTTAGCTCCATGTTCTCCCTCCAGTCCTTCGGCTTTCTTCTCCCTGCGCCAATACGTGTGTGTGAGAGGCAGAAAAGGAGTGGTGGATAGTGACTGGCGGGTGCGGGATTTAGAGGCTGAAAATATGGGAGGGACCCTGGAAGTGAAGAAAATGGGACAGGGGCGGGGGGGTCACCTACCTTCTGCCTTGTTGTCATCCACCAGGGGACAGGCGGTTCTCAGGGTCACTGTGCTGAGCTCGGAGTGCCTCCCTCGTGTATCCACCGCGTAGAGAGTGAACCTGTGGTACAACAAGAAAAGAGAGCGCAAGGCTGTGACTTCAGAGCAAAAAGCCCTGGACGCTGCAAGGAGGAGCGCAGGAGTGATGGTAGGAGGAACTCGGGGATGATCCAGCTGCAGGAGGAATGATCTGGAAAGAAAAAAAAAAGACAGTCACTAAGTGTGTATCAAAAACCAACTGATTGCTGGGCATTTTGCACTTAATCTCTTCATTTACTAGAGAAGGAAATGGCAACCCACTCCAGTACTCTTGCCTGGAAAATCCCACGGATGGAGGAGCCTGGTAGGCTATAGTCCATGGGGTCATGAAGACTTGGACATGATTGAGCGACTTCACTTTCTTTCTTTCTTGATTTACAAGTAGCAAGGCTAGAAGGCAGGGGTCCTCATCACTTGTATTTCACCAATGAGAAGACAGACTTATTTGTGTATTTTCAGGTGGTCTCACACTTATTAGGGGGCAGAGCAGTCTGAGTCAAGTCCAGAAGTAAACCCTGATGCTATCTGCTATGACTCTGTATACTCATTTAGATACTCTTTCATTCATTCATTTAACAAATATTAGCTGAGCATTAACTACATGCCAGGAATTACTTTAGGAGCTAAGATGACAAAGATGAGCAAGAGAGTCAAGGTCCTTGCTTGCATAAAGCTAAACAAAACATAAGTGAAAAATTAGACAATGGTGCATATGAGAAAGAATGTAACAGGACCACGCAGCAAAGCCTGAAGTGCAGGGAGGTGTGGGTGCTTTAGACAGGTGTGTCCTGAAAGGCCTTCTTGTTGAGCGGTTTGAACTGGGACCTAAAAATGAGAAGGAGCTGGCTTATGGGAGGAAGACCTGGGGGAAAGAGTATTCCAGGCAGAAAGACCAGTAAGTGCACAGTTCTTGAGGAGAGAATGAGCCAGACTGTTGAAGGAATAGAGAGCTGGTGTGGCTGTAGCAAAGAGAGATGATGGGGACCTAGTGGGCCATGATAGGAAGTCTGGGAGTTAGTCCAGGTACAAGGCATGTCCCCAACTTTCAGTGTTGGCACCTGCAGCTCCATGATGGACAAGGAGGGTGGGGCAAGCGGTCTGTGTGGTATTAGAGAGAGAGAACTGGTAAACCATGGACATGGTGGAGTCAGGTCCAGTCCCAGAGGAGACACCGGCCTCTGGTCTACTTTGGGAAGGCTCTCTGACGCTTCATACCTCCAGATCTCCAAGTTCTGAAATTAAATAAAGCCAAAAGAGTGAATAAACTTTCAAGAGGAGATCATCCTTGGAGGCCAGTGACAACCTGAACAGAAGTGAGAAGGGCTAAGCGTCTGAGTACCCTATCTTTGCTGCGCCACCCTCCTTCACCAGCCTTCACGGGTAGGAGCAGGAGTGTGGAGTGGGAACAGGGGCTCCCTGGGTCAAGCACAAGAAACTACAGTCCCAGGGGTCTGATTTCCTTTCCTCCTTCTCCAAAACCTCAACTTGCCTCATGCTATGTGTGTGCTAAGTCGCTTCAGTTGTGTCTGACTCTGCGACCCCAAGGACTATAGTCCACCAGGCTCCTCTGTGCATGGGATTTTCCAGGCAAGAACACTGGAGTGGGTAGCCATGCCCTCCTCCAGGGCATCTTCCCGACCCAGGGACTGAGCCCACGTCTCTTAGGTCCCCTGCATTGGCAGGCAGGCTCTAGTGCCACCAGAGGTCGTAACACTACAATTGCCACGTTACAGAATGGTGAGCCCTGACTGACTGCTCATATTAGGCAGCCAATATATATGAGCTGGTTCTCCAAATTAACTATGTGCAAAGTTCTTAACATGTGCCAAACACTGACCTATGCAGTTCATAGGTATTACCGTATGTATAGCATTACCCCAGATGATCCTCAAAGACAGCTACTATTATTCTCTTTATGTCATACACAAGGCTCAGGGAGAGAAAGCAACTTGCCCAGAACCATACAGTAATTACTGGGACTGGAAATTAAGTCGAGGTGTGTTTGAGTCCAAAGCCCAAGCGTTGATCCACTATCAGCTACTGTCTTCTGCTAAAGGTCTGTGGATGTCACCTCTGAACAAATACAATTCCACTAGGTGCACTTGCCAAATTCCAGCTATGCTGAAACAGTGCCATTTCACATGTTTTTCTAATCTTATGAAAACCTGAGAAAATAATCACCCACATTATCTTCATCTTTCAGAAGAGGAAACTGAAGATGAAAAAGTTAGGCAATTTGTCCAAAGTCAGAGTCAGACAATGAAGGAACCAGGACCTGTTCCCTGGTTTGTCTCCCTCTGAAAGCTGGACGCTCTGTGCTCTCAGATCTGCTTTGATGCTGCGGGTCCACACGGCAGCTCAGACAGTCAGGACTTGGGACTCTCACAGCCCCTCTCAGCTTAACACCTCATGGCTTGATAATGCAAAGGTGGTTTTCGTAAAAGGCGCTATGCATCAGAACTTCTTGGTGCAAGGGTCACGGTAAGCAGAAGCCAGTATCTTTCTGGAGAAAAGACTGCTTGTCTTTTTTGTGTGTTAAAATCTCCTTCTAAACAATAACGCATTTTCTCTTTTGAAGAGCAGTGATAGGTACTCATGCCATCCCGAGAATGTGTGTCTGATTTATTCCTTGATATTGATTGTGAGCTTCACTGTAATTCAGACAGTGCCATAACATCCTCCTGAGTTTTCTAGGAAGTGTCGGTGCACGTGGGGATCCCTCAGTCCATCGTGCTGGTCTGTGTTTAAGAGGCTATGAGCGGGGCTGACAGCAAGGCCCAGACCCATATATGCCCCACATTCTTTGCTGCAATGATTCACTGGCACTAGGCCCACGACAGACCCATGGAGACACCTCCCAGTCCTAGAGGAGTGTCCGCACTAACCTGTCCTATCAGGCTGCTGCCGTGGCGACTGAGGTGAGGGGTCCAGCAGGGGACAGGTCACCCAGAGCCCAGAAGCAGCCTTGTAGCCCGATCACTGTCTACTCAAACCTCAGCTCTGAGGTTCACGAGATGTGTGACCTTGGGCGAGTTGATTATCCTCTCTGAGCCTCTGTCTGAAATGTAAAACAAGGGAAACAAGTTCCTCCCTGCAGCATTGCTGGTCCCAGTGCATGAAACCTCGTTCAGAGCCCGAATATCCCATGAGGCACGGCTGCTGTCTAGGACGGGCTCATCAGTGCCTGTCCTCTACATGCATATTCCAGTTAATCTTTGAAATATTTCACTCGGGTGGGATTGCTTGCATTTTATCGATAAGGATGCTGGTTCTAAAGAGGTCAAATAATTGATCTATTTTTATATATTAACTAAGCAGCAGTGAGGCCTGTCTGTATTCAAAGATGAGGTTCTTCAGTTCAGTTCAGTTCAGTCGTTCAGTCGTGTCCGACTCTTTGCGACCCCATGAACTGCAGCAAGCCAGGCCTCCCTGTCCATCACCAACTCCCGGAGTTCACTCAGACTCATGTCCATCGAGACGGTGATGCCATCCAGCCATGTCATCCTCTGTGGTCCCCTTCTCCTCCTGCCCTCAATCCTTCCCAAAATCAGGGTCGTTTCAAATGAGTCATACTATATTATCAGATCTGATTTCACCTTTTATGTTTCATCAGCTAGCTTGGAGTGCTAACAAGTGTGGGTCCAAACTTCGCATGTGTGACTTTAGAGACCTAAATATGGAAGATTTTGGCCCCGTCTTCAGACAGAAGCCCAACTATCCATCTGCTTTCTGGGTCTTTGGGCTTCAGCCTTTGTCATGAGAACAATAGCACTTGATATGTGGACATCATCTCTCTCCACCTGTTACATCTCAGCACTGTGAGCAGAGCTCTGTTCCAGCCCTTACTATATCCAGTCATTGTCTCAGTCAAGGGAAACAGAAGGTGGCGGAGGAGAAAGTCTGGTCTTGGAGATGGCCAGGTGTGGGTTCGTTTTCCATTCCATTCCCTTGCTCTGTGACAGTGGACGAGTCACTCACCCCTCTGTGCTTAGGTCACCTCTCTGCATCTCGCGTCTGGGATGGGGAGGCTGCTGTCCACTTCCTAGGTCAACGTGGATGAATGTGAAATACAAGTGCTTAACGAGGTGAGTTCTGACTAAGGAGCCTTGCAGAAGGGCTGGAAGCAAGATCATAGTGAAACTTGAGGATGTGAGAATAAGCAAGGGGCAAGGACAGAGGGAAGGACGGCCTTTCATGCCATGCCGTAAGCATTGGCTACATACACGACATCTAGAAAGTGGCAGAGGCAGACACCAAACCCTGGCCTGCAGCTCGGGTGCAGAGACATCCTGGCACTGAACACAGAACTAGGAACATGAAAGGCACTCTTAACTATGTGAGTAAGTGGATGAACTTGAGCATACCACACCTCATTGCTGAATTTCCATTTCTGCATCAGCAAAATGGGGATAACTGTACAGACAGCCTGTGGCAGTCTCAAGGATTACACAGAGTGACGCCTGAAAAGTGGCTTGTAAGTTGCAGACTTTTATAAAGGTCATATAAAGAGCACGTATTTGGGCAAGAGTACTTTCTTGGAGTAGAGGAGAAAGAGAGACATTTCATCTGAGGGGAACATGGAAGGCTGTAGTTAATGAAATATGTGAATGAATCTCCAAATGTGAGGAGTTGGAAAAAAACTTAAACACTGCTTTTCCCTTGGCAACTTATATTTCCAAGGTGTTCTTGTAATATATTTCCTCCATCAAGAGGGTCCGGCATTACCTCCCTGCTTAGCCAAGCAGCATGCTGGGAAAGAGGTAGTCTTAGGTTTTCAAATGATAAAATCTGGGTATAACCTTGCTTCCCCTATTGCCAGCTGAGTATTCTTGGGAAGTCACTTCCCTGTCTCTGAGCCTCAGTCTCTGCATCTGTCAAACAGGGTGAAATTAACTGTATCTCACAAGTTCAGGACCAGAGCCAGTGATGTTAATGATTGTGGCCAGCCTGGTTTAATCTTTGTTGCCTAAAAGGTAGTTTCTGTTTGTGTTAGCAGAGTGACCCAATGTGTCAGTAGAGGTCTCAGGATGGAGGAGTCTTCGGGCCACCCTGCCAGTGGGGGTGGAGCGGGGGAGAAAGAGGAAGATGTTAGCTTCATGGGCCTGGGTCAGAAGTCACAAGGCCATGCGCTCTCTGCCTGTCTCAGCGGTAATTGTAGAACCGTTCCAGAGCCACATCTGAAAGCTGTTAGGGGACCAGGCAGCCCTGGAGGGGCTCTTTGCGAGGGGAAGAAAGTGACAGCTCCTGATGTGGGGAAGGAGGAGAGAATGAGAAGGGAGAGAGACTGAGAAAGATACACACGTGCACACCCAGAAAGCAGAGTGGAAAGGGGGAGAAGGCACAGTCAGAGCCTGTGTTCCTCCGGGGTCGGAAGGCTGCTGGCGACCTCGGCTCAGTTCTTTCATCTTGACCTGTGCAGGTGGGCTGAGACCCACTGATAATGTGAACTAGAATGCCTGCTGTTGTTCGGTCGTGTCTGACTCTTTGTGACCCTATTACCTGCAGCACGCCAGCCTTCCCTGTCCCACTATCTCCCGGAGTTGACTCAAACTCAAATTCATTGAGGGCAGGAGGAGAAGGAGATGACAGAGGAGGAGAAGGGGAGGGGAGCACTCCTGAGCCATCACCAAGCTCTACAACCTCATTTTACAGGTGGGGGGACCACGGCCTGGAGAGGAAACAGACTTGCCCAAGGACCTGCTGCCAATCAGTTCAGAATAAAGGCCCTGGCTTTCCTGACCCCTCCTCTAGTGCTCCTTCTCCACGCCACCTTGCTTTTTGCACAGTTGACTGAGTGGGGCCCAGCTGCCCCTCTGGGATAATCACAGAAGAGGTGGCTCCAAGGATCAAGTGGGATGGGCCATTTAGGAGCCTGGAACCCCAGCCTCAAATCCTTGCTACTCCTTCCTGTGACTTTGTTTCAGGGGAAAGAACACTGGCCAAGGTGGTTGACAATTGAGTTCACATCCCAGAGACTGTGGGTTGTGAGATCACAGATCAATCCGGTTTCAGTGTATCAGTATTTCAATGAGTGGGGACGTACCTTGGGACTGACTACTCAAATGCAAAGTATTTTTCAATGTTTCTTTACCACCTTCAGGACAAAGCACAAACTCCTTACCCCGGGCCCCTGTGACTCCTTGATGTCCCTCCCTTTGACACTATCTGTTTGGGACTCTTATCACTGAGTCTCAAACTCTGGCCACAGATCCAGCCTTGTTGACTGGTCTCCACTGCCTATCCTGTTTCACAGTGGAACCATATCCAGCTGCTAACAGATCTCACCTTTGTCTTTGCACACACCGCACCCTTCATCAGGGCCCCCTACTCCTTCTCCACTTAACCTCCTCCACCTTGTCCTTGGAACATCAGTCAGCCCTCATCTCCTCCACCCACCCTCCCTGTATAGTGCCAGGTCCTGGCCCATCTGGCATGACTGGGTTGGTGCCCAGACAATTCTCTCATACCCGCATGAGTGTGTGAGTGTCTGTAGAACCAGAACAGGGCTCTGCCCATCTCTCTGCCTGATGCTCCACCTGGTGCTCAGCAAACACTGTTAAATGAATGACTGACTAAACAAGTAACTCAGTCAACTGTAAGGCACCAATAGTGATTCCACTGTCTAGAAATCAAGTTTCCCCATCTGTCAAAATGAGCAAAATGTGAATAGATTAAAAGGTCATTAAAGGGGACAGAATAACAGTGGCCCAAAGCACGGCCTTGGAATCAGGCCATTCAGGTTTAAGTCCTAGCTCTCCATTTCTTATTTATGTGAGGCCTTGCCTCAGTTAACTCACCTGGAAAATAGGAATCATAATATTAAAACCCACTAAATGGGGTCGTTGTTGAATTGCTCACCATGATGCCTGGCACATTAGCAGTCAACGAGAGCGAGCTGTGGGCATCATCAATATTACTGTTACTATTATTAAGCCACTGCCCAAGGCTCTGATGCCCTCCCCCTACACCCAGAATAAGCTCTCCTAGTGGAGACCACCAGAGGGTAGGTGGAGAGGAAGCTGGGCCCATCCGAGACCCTGGGACCCCCTCACAGCAGGGGTGAGAGAATGAAACTGAGACTTTAATTGGCGGTGAGAGCTTCTCACAGATCTGACGGGGGTAAGAGCAGGGACAGGGGCTCAGAGGCCCACGTCAGAACTGCGTCCCCGAGAGGACGGGAAAATGCGTTTGAAGTCTCCAGGCCAACGCCTGCCCTTCCCCAGCCGCTGCATGATTTAGGCATTCTGGGGAGGCAAGAGTCTCCTCGCTGATTTGAAGGGAAACAGATGTTTCCAGGCCAGAGGCCCTGGTCTTGTAAAATCCTCCTTCCCCCACACAGCTTTGGCAAACAACTTCCCGTAAGTTCACCTTCCCACCAACCCCCCCCCCCCCCCCCCCCCCCCCCACCAAGCCACCACCATCCGCCATCACTCCCCTCCCTGGCATTCCCAGCACAATGTGGAAGGCAGGGGTGGTGGAATAAACCCTGAGTCCCAGCTCCAGCTCGGGGTCTGGGCACTCAGATTTCCAAGGACACCCAAAGGCCCTTTTCTGGGGCTCAGTCTCTCCTCTCTGCACGTGTTAGTTGTTCAGTCATGTCCAACTCTTTGCGACCCTGTGGAGAGGGTCCCCACCAGGCTCTTCTGTCCGTGGGATTCTCCAGGCAAGAATACTGGAGTGGGTAGCCATGCCCTCCTCCAGGGCATCTTCCCGACCCAGGGATTGAACCTGGGTCTCCTGCAGTGCGGGCAGATTCTTTACTATATGAGCCACATATTTAAGCATCTCTGCAAGGAGGGAACTAAACCAAGCTCTGTGCCAAGGGATGGGCTGGACTTGAACTTCCAGGGACTGAGCATGTTCGCTTCTGAAAGAGCTGGTATGATCCTTTCCAGAGCTTTTCCTATTGGAGTCTATGGTGAACAGCACGTCTATGGACTTGCATGTCAGGATCCAGGCTTGAGTCTGAACTCCATCAGCTACTGGATGGGAACAACTGAACCCTTGGGCCTTGGTTTCCTCATCAGTAAAATGTGATCAAGATTCCATCTCACAGGACTGTGAGCATTAAACCAGAATTCAACCTCTCCCACTCATATTCCAGGCTTCTTGTGAATGAAACTGAGCATCGTACTTCTTTCCTTGGCCTACGCATGATGCTCAGGACAGTCTGAACCCAGAGTGGTGTCCTATAATGATCATAACTGTTTGCTGGTAGGAAGACCTGCTAGACACTGGACAGTTGAAAGACTCAGGATCTTAATCCAGTTTGTTGCTTTACAATACTGTGATGATTTCTGCCAGACATCAACATGAATCGGCCACAGGTAAGTATTTGTCCCTCCCTCCCTTGAACCCCCACGCCCACCTTCCTCCTCTTAACCTAGTTCTGCTTAAAGAGTAGAAAGAGCATTCTCAGTTTGATAATCACAAAGAAGCAGAATGAGTTCTGATTCGAACAGGCTTTGGAGTTGACTACCTGAGGCCAAAATGCTGGTTCTATAGCCCACTATCTTTATAACCTTGGGCAAGTTAGTTAACCTCTCTGTTCTTTGGCATTCTTGTCTTTAAACTGTGGATGATGGTAAAACCTCCTTCAAAGGGATGGTGGAGGAATAAAGAACTCGAAATGGTGCCTGGCACACAGTAAGTGCTACATAATAAGCATTCACCATTATTCAATGCGTGCATGCTTAAATTATGAAGCTCTTATATAGTGGTTTTAAAATGAGCTCCCCCAACCCTAATCCTTTGTCATTGATCCCACTGAGAGGTAGAGGAGCATGTCCACTCACCTTGAATGTGGCAGGTTCATGCATGGTTTCACTCACAGAGCACAGCAGAAGGGACACTGTTCATCTGGGTCATAAAAGGCTACGCAACGTCTGCTTGCTTACTGAAACATTCTCACTTGGAGTCTCAAGCCTCCCATGCGAAACAGCCAACTACCCTGGTGTTATAAAGCCAGACCCCTCAGATAGGCTAAGTCATGGAGTTCAGGTCATTCCAGTCTAATTTCTTTCCTTCCAGAAAGAAAGTAAAGGAACCTTCAAGCAGTGGAGTCACCTCCAACTTTTGAACCCTTGCAGCTAAGGCTCCAGACTTCATGGAGCAAAGAGCACTGTCTTCTGTGCTCTGTCTGAGTACCTAACTCACAGAATCCATTAGTATAATCACATGGTTGCTTTAAGTCACTACATTCTGGGGTCATTTGTTATGTCATCAGTAGTGACTAGAACAATTTCCAAGCATCTAGAGTAGGTGTCAGCAAATCTGGTCTGCTGCCTGTTTTTATAAATAAAGTTTTAATGGAACATAGCTACTTTGGTTTTCTTATAATCTGTTTTCTATAGATGCTTTCACACTATAGTGATAGAACTCAGTCATTGTGTCAGAGACCATATAGTCCACGGAGCCTAAAATATTTACTATCTGGACATTACTGACCCCTGAATTAGAGTTTTGTCAGTACTTAACATTAAAATCATTTGCTTCCATGATTTCATTTAATCCCAGAGTTAGAAGTCATTCTCATTTTACAGGTAGGCACAATGAGTTCAAGTGACCTGTCCCAGGTTACACAGCTATTCTGACCCCAGGCCTAAGGCTACAATAGGCTGCTGAAGATCCAGACTCCAGTTTCGTCCCCTTGAATGAGCAGTGTAAGCTTGATCCATGCCCTGCCCGCAGTTTCCCAGCCCGTGAAATGAGGGCATTGGGCAAGATGGTGTGGACTGACTGCCGGAATTCAGATGTCCAAAGTTTCCCCTAGCTGGGTATCAGCCACGGGGCAAAATGTCTCTACTCTCGTTTAGTCCTGGTGCATCAAAGAGGGACTTGAAGATGATCAGCCAGGGGCTGTACAATACCGCAGGCAGCTCACCTACTCCCCAGCACCAAAACCCAACCTTCTTATCTCCTAACTCAGGCGGACAACCTATGCTTTCTGCCAACATAAATATTTAGTTCCAGTGCCGGGCACAGAGAGACTGTCACGGTATTATTAAGGACTCTAGCCCTGGTATTAAGGACTCTAGCCCTGGTGTCCACTTTCAAAACAACCCAATCTGAGCTGTGACTGGGAGGCCCTGCTTGGGACAAAGGTGAGGTGGTCTGCAGCTGGGCTCCAACACCAGCACCCCCGACTTGCCCTCCCTTCAACCCCTCCAAGCTACATGAGCTAACAGGTAAAGCATCAGGGGAGGCAGGAAGCCTGCAGCGACAGCTCTGGGGGAAGGCCAAGTGTGGAAACCAGTGTGGGCCCAGGCTCAGGCAGAGGCAACAGCAATCTAGAATCATGCACTGCTCTGCCTGCCAAGACCCCCCAAATTCACTGGGTTATGAGCATTACCCTAACACCCAGAGTGCCAGAGTACCAGAATCAGAAATGAATGATGCATGTACTGACATTCAAAATGAAATAAATACAAACTGATTCACCATTAAAGCATGTTGAGTACATCTCCAATACCTGACTGGGGGATGAGCTCCACTCTGTGTGTGCCTGCCGCTGGCGGAACTCTTGATGGAAGCCCCACAAGGTGCTAAGCAGGAGAGGAAGCACTTGTGCAGGAGAACGGTGTGGTCCGTGCTTTCAAAGAGCTCCCAGAAGAGCAGGGGGATGGTTAAGTGAACAAAAAATGGGATGCAGTGCTACAGAACTTAGATACAAAGGCATTCTTGCCCCTACGTTTCCTTCAGGCAAGTCCCTTCTCCTGACTTTAAATAGTGGACCAAGCCTTGGGAATACATTCAAGGGCCACCTGGACCTCCGGTCAGCTGCCACCTACAGGGAATGCCAACTGCCTGTAAGAGTCTCACTTTCTCCTACCAAAACATGGTGAAAATCCTAAACTTCTCCACCCAGAAAGCCTGAACGGTGTGATTCTGCCAATGGGTTGTGAGACCCAAGGACTATGCAAATAGTTTGTCTAAACTCACTCACTCACCTATGAAGCATAAGCTGACCCCTCGAGAGAAGAATTCTAATTGGCACTTGACTTTAGCAACAGTTCCTGTCCTCCTCCGCCTTTTTCTTTTCTGTCTCTACCCCTTCTCCCCTCCTCTTTTCTAACTTCTCCTTTTTCAGGGAGTGGACATGATAACACACATTTGGACTGACTATAGCTCTTAGCTGGAGGATGTTCATCTTTTAATAGGTTGCTTTAGGGTAGAGCAGACACAGGTTAAATTTATGGTTCCAAATCAAGAAATGAATTATGCATGGAACACCCAGTTCCACTTCCACTTGTATTCCTGGGCTCTTTAAAGCAAACGTGCGGCCTTTTCTCTTATATCTTTATTGCATGCTGTATGGGCTCTCTGAATCTCAGATAAAAATAATAATTTTTTAAATGACTTCAGTTATAAAAATTTTTTTGCAGGAAAGTATAACTTGGGAATATGTTGATTTGAGAGACAGAGGACATGATTTGTAGGTTTAACCTTGTCAGCAAGCTATGGGCTTTGGCCCTGTGATTTGACTTCTCTCTGCCTCAGGTACCTATTGATAACTCCACAGGGATGCTGTGAGATCAAGTAGTCATCATGAATGTGAAAGCACCTTGGAGATTCCGCACACACTTCTTGGGCACCTAACTCTGTGTCAGACACATAGCTGGGAACTTTATATAGTTGTCTTCTGTTCTCTTTACAACTGTCTAAGGGATATGTATTATTAAATCCATATTTACAAGGAGGCAACTGAACCATGGAAATGTGAACTGACTCTCCCAAGGCTGTGCAGAGAGCAGCTCAGCCAGGCCCCGGCGCAGGGCTCCTAACTCAAAGCCCAGCGCTGTTTCCAAAAAGAATTATTAGGTATCCATTGGCCCCAGCTGGGTCTTGAGTCACAGTTCAGAGGAGGTTAGACTTTATTAGGAGGATGAACTCCACGTTCCCGACTTTTGACAAGGAAGCGATCTTAGTAAAGGATCACCATCACTATCACCCACTTTCAACCCTGCCATTGCACCTCTTTCCACATCTGACCCGAAAGACTTTCTTTTCCTCCGTGGTGCCTTTTGAGGCTGCATGTTGCCAAAGCCACGGACAGAGGAAAGGAGGTCAAGTAGAGGTCATCGACTTGGATTCACCCCCGGACACTGAGTTAGGGAACACTACAGGCAGGATGGCTCTTATCTACTTCCAGCTGAGCCCAGTGTGCACCCCAGGAGTGAGCATTGCTTCCCTGTGCGTGAAGGGCTGGTGTGCGGAGTGCGCACAACACCTGGGCTTGGAGTCTGAAGGACTGAATTAGATCACAACGCTGTTACTTGTTCCTGGTATCTCTAAGAGCCTCAGTTTCCGTATCTGTAAACTGGAGTCAATACTATCTGACTGACAACACTGCGGTAAGAATGAAATAACATGCGAAACGCCTAAAAGAGTGCTTAGTTCAGTACATGTTATCTTTTTTTTTTCCTTTGGCTTACTCATGATATATAAAGCTGGCTTAAAACTCAACATTCAAAAAACTACGATCATGGCATCTGGTCCCATCACTTCATGACGAATGGATAGGGAAAAAATGGAAACAGTGACAGCCTTTATTTCCTTAGGCTCCAAAATCACTGAGGATGGTGACTGCAGCCATGAAATTAAAATACGCTTGCTCCTTGGAAGAAAAGCTATGACAAACCTAGACAGTGTGTTAAAAAGCAGAGACATCACTTTGCTGTCAAAGGTCTGTATAGTCAAAGTTATGTCTTCTCAAGCAGTCATGTACAGATTTGGGAGCTGGATCATAAAGAAAGCTGAGTGCTGAAGAATTAATGCATTCAAACTATGGTGCTGGAGAAGACTCTTGAGCGTCCTTTGGACAGCAAGGAGATCAAACCAGTCAGTCAATCCTAAATGAAATCAACTTTGAATATCCATTGGAAGGACTGATGCTGAAGCTTCCATCCAATATTTTGGCCATCTGATGCAAAGAGTCAACACATTGGAAAAGACCCTGATGCTGGGAAAGATTGAGAACAGGAGGCGGAGGAGGCAACAGAGATGATTGGATGGCATCACCATGAGTGATGATGGACATGAGTTTGAGCAAACTCTGGGAGATAGCAAAGCACAGGGAAACCTGATGTGCTGCAGTCCGTGGGGTAGAGTCAGACACAACTTAGCAACTGAACAGCAACAACAACATGTGAGATAAAGTGAGAGCAATGCTTTTGTGAAAATCAACCCCATAGACAAAGGCAGTCACCTGGAGGGTGTTGTAAGCAATGAAACCACCACTTCTCATAAGGTTTAGTTAGAGCTCTAGCTTAGCCACTGGTGTGCAGCTAAGTCATACTATGCCTCTGAATCTGTTTCCTTAACAGTTACACTGTGACAACAATACCTGACTCAGTAGCATTAGGAAAACTAGAGACAGTACTCTGAACCTTGGACTTCTCCAGCTGTGCCCTGATCAACACTATGACCTAGAGTGACGTCCTTCCCCTGGACCTTACTTTTGTTTCCTATGAAGCAATGGGTCACCAGATGTCTCCACTCATGAAGTCTACCAAATGTTAACACCAAATCTTTACAGACTCTTCCAAAACAAAAATAAAAGTACAGGGAACACTGCCAGGCAACTGCATGAAGCCAGCATTACTCTGATACCAAAAATAGGTACCACAAGGAAAACACACACACACAGACACACACATTTACACAGTTCCATATTCCTATAAATAGCGACACAACAAATTACTCACCTAGTAACATATGTTGAAAAGGACTATACATCATGACCAAATGGGATTTATCCCTTGAAAAGATGACTGATGCAGAATATGAAAATCAACCAACATTGTACATCATATTAGGAGAATAAAAGACAAAAATTACATAATCATCTCAATAGGCAAAGAATAGAGCTTTCAGAGAGTCCAATATCCTTTCATGATAAAAATACTCAACAGACTATGGATAGAAGGGAACATCCCCAGTCTGATAAAGGATATCTGTGGAACTTTAACATCACACTTAATGGTAAAGACTGAAAGCTTTCCCCTTAAGATCAGGAACAAGACAAGAACGTCTGCTTTCCCTATTTCTGTTCAACATTGCTCTGAAGGTTCTAACTAGACAGGGCAATTAAGCCAAAAAAGGGAAATGAAAGTCACCCAGACAACAAAGGAAAATGTAAAATATCCATACTTGCAGATGACATGATTTTTATGTACAAAAACAAAGGAATCTATATGCACACAAAGATCTTTAAAAAGTTCAGTAAGTTGCAAGTTTAAAGATTAATAAAAATTAATCAATTATATTCTATATACTAGCAATGAAGTATCAGAAAAATAAAATTAAGAAACAATTCCATTGACAGTATTGTCAAAAAGAATAAAATAATGCAAGTAGTTTTAACAAAGGTCTGTAAGACTTACACACTGAGAACTATAAAACATCACTGAAAGAAATTTTAAAAGACCTAAATAAATGGAAAGATACCATGTGTTCATGAATTGGAAGACTTAACACTGTTAATATGAAACTACTTCCAAATTTATCTATAGATTCAACACAATCACAAAAATTGACAAACTAGTCCTAAAATTCATATGGGAATATACAATACCCAGAATAGTCAAATAATCTTTAAAAATGAAAAAGACAAACTTGAATGATTCACACATCCTGATTTCTAAATTTGCTACAAAATTACAGTAATCAAGGCTGTCTATTACTAGTATAAGGATAGATATAGGTGAATGGAGTAAACTTGAGAGTTTAGAAATGAATATGGTCATTTGATTTTCAACAAGAGTGCTAAGACAATGCCATGGGGGAATAATGACCTCTTTCATAATAGTTTCTACAGCAAATTATTTTGGAACAATCAGATAGCCACATGCAAGTGAATGAAACTGGACCCCATTCTTAAACCATATAAAAAAAAATTCAAAAGGGATCAAAGACCTAAATGCAAAAGCAAGAACTATAAGACTCTTAGAAACAAACATAGGAGTAAAACTTCAAGACCTTAGATTAGGTGATGCTTTCTTAGATATGACACCTAAAGCACGAACAAAGGAAGAAACAGATAATTAGACTTCACCAAAAATGGAAAAAAAAAAAAAAAAGTCCTTTAAAGGACACTATCAAGAAAGTGAAAAGACAACCAACATAATAGGAGAAAATATTTATAAATCCTCTGTTACAGATCTAATATTTGGAATATATAAATATTATAACTCAACAACAGAAAGACTAACAGCACAATGTACAAATGGTCAAAGGAATTTGAAAAAACACTTCTGCAGAGAAGATATACAAATGGTCAATAATAAGTCACGGAGATAGGCTCACCATTGTTAGTCATGTAGGAATGCAAATCAAATCTCTAATGAGACATCTCCTCTTAACCATTAATACCATTAAGATGGCTTAACCATTAAGATGGCTACAATAAAGAAGGCAAAAATAGCAAGTACTGGCAAGGAGGGAGAAATCGGAACCCTCATATATAGATGGTGAGCATGTAAAATTGTGTGGCCATAGTGGAAGGGAGTTTGGCAGTTTCCCTCAAAGTTATACCTAAAATTAACATCCGACTCAGCAGTTACATTCCTAGGTATATACCTAAGAGAACTGAAAACATATGTCTATAGAAAAACTTGCACACAAATTTTCACAGTGCTATTATTCTTAATAGCCAAGAAGTGGAAAGCGATTCAAATAACCATCAACTGATCAACAGATAAACAAAATGTTGTATATTCATACAACTGAATATTATTCAACCATAAAAAGGAATAAAGTCCTTATTCATGCTACAGTATCAAAGTTGAAAACATTGTGATAAGTGAAAGAATTCAGGCAGGCTGAAAAGGCCACATATTATATGGTTCAACTTATATGAAATGCCCACAATAGGCAAATTCCTGTAGACAGAGATGAGTGGTTGCTGCCAGAGTTAGGAGAAGGGGACGATGGGGGCGATTATTAATTGGTATTGAGTTTCTTTTTCAGATTATTAAAATATTCTGGAATTGCTGTGATGGTTGAACAAATCTGTGAATATCCTAAAATCTACTGAACTATATACTTTGAAAGGGTGAAGTTTATGCTCTGTGAGTTAGAACTAAACATACACACACAAACTCTATAAAGAAACAAAACCAGTGGTGTCAGTCTAGAAGCATCCTGCCTCCAAGTGGTGGCCACAGGAGAGATGTGGGGTCTGGCTCTCTTAAATATGCAGCTTTCTGACCTCTGACTTTGAGCAAACACCTCTTGCCCCAACCCCTATTCCAGAATTTCTTAAAGGGGAAGCAGGACCTGAAATGGAGCCCTAAGTGGATGGTCATGACCTTGGTTTACTTGTAAATGTAGGAGTCTGCAGCAGAACCCTTCAGGACCTCAGTACGTTGCAAAGGTCAGGGGCATAGATTCGGACCTGGGAAGTTCTGGGCTTAAATATCCTCTCTGTTGCTTAAAGGCTATGTGACACTGGCTAAGTATTTCACTGCTTCACCTTCGTTTTCTTGTCCACAAAACAAACACAATTCCACCTGCCTCACAGGACTGTTAAGAGGAGACTCAGAGTGGATTAGCCAAATTCTCAATCCATAGTTGGAATTATCACTTTTAAAGCCCCTCATCTGCACTTCCTGTTACTCTGATAAACAAAAACGTCCAACTGTGTTCAGTGCAGCGGGGCATCAACCCCATCATGAATTAACAACACTTTAGCCCTAATCCACAAGGCACTCACAGCCCTACCTGAACAGATAAGACATGTCCACAGGTGCCAGCGGGGAACAAGACCGGATGGAAAGTCAAGCTCGGGTAAAACTGCTTCGAGAAGTGAAAGGGGTTGACAAAGGCTTAGGCGAGACTTACTAGCTGCTGCCTTCACCGAGTTAGGAAGGCCAAAGAAATAGAGGGTAAAGGTGGGTGGCATAAACCTGGATGACTCAAAGATCAACTATCCAAATCCCAAAGGCCAATAAAAAGGTGAAAGACGACAGCACGCTGGCCTTGGACTTGTGATATCTCAGGGTTCCCCACCGAGGTGGAAACTACAGAGAAGCCGGACTCAGCCGCCCAGCAAGTGTCAGCCTTGAGTGTCAGCCTTAGGTTCCAAAAGAGAACTCAAAGCATTCTCACAAGCTGAACAACTGTTAGCACCAGGATAGCATCTTACCAAGTAATTCATTTAAACCCTTTCTTGAACTAAGGCTCAGAGAGGGCAACCAACTTGTCCTAGGTCACACAGGAAGTTCAAAGCAAATCCAGAATTTGAATCCCAGGTAAGATGCTGCACAGACATTGGCATGGTAAGCAGGTTCACAGTGAGGAGTCAGAATAGCGCTGATGGCGGGGTACCCCTCCTCACGGGGGTCGCACTGTCTCTACCCCACTTAGTCTGAGCTGTAGGTGCGGTCTCCAGAGAGCCCTTATTCTGGGCAGTTGTTGCTGCTTTGATTTTCCCCCCTCCTCTTACTCCTTTGATGATTGTTCTCTGGGCCACATGCCCTGTTCTCTGCTTGCCAGGAGGGCCCAACTCACCACTTCTTCCCATCAGCCATTATTGGTGGTAAGTCAGTGCCAAGTGCTATGGCTGCTATAAGCCTGATCCCTGACTCCCCAGGAACCATGCAAAAGAGGTTCCTCTCCTTCCCCATGTGCAGACTTGGGACTCAGAGCCCTGCGGTGATGAGGCAGGCAGAGGACCAGATTGAAATCTGTATCTATGTCCAGCACCAGCTGCACACTCCCCACTATGGGGCCCTTTGCTTTAGCCAGCGGGTCTGATCTCTGCTGTGAACTCAGGCAACCCTACACAGCCTTCGTCTAATATCTTAGAGCCCCAACTGCCGTCCGGCTCCCTTTGCCCCATGAAGATAAGCCTCTCTGGTCGACTGGACACATCGGCCTTAGAAACCTTGAGCCACCATAATAAGGGAACAGGCTGGCTGGGCACGGTTGGGGCATCCGGCCCTGATAAGACCTCGCCACGGCTGGACAAGCTCTCAGAGACGTAAGGCTTTGCGTAAGCACGAGATTAGAAGAATACATTTTAAAGATACTTATTTATTTTCCTTCAGGTAGTGACATAGAAAGAGGGGGGAAAAAGTTTTCCAAAGGAGATAAAACACAGTGGAACTTTCTGTGACTATGGTTGTTACAGAAATTAAGTTAATATTAATAATAAATAATAACAAAAACTCCACAATGTCAGTTGGAGGAAGCTGCAGTTTCAATTTTCTAACATACAGACTGAGGAATGCTGGTGGAAATCAAAAAGCCAAACAACCTAGAGGGGTGGGGTGGGGATGTAGGTGGGAGGGAGGTTCAAGAGGGCGGGGGCATGCGTACACCTGTAGCTGATTCATGTTGCGATATGGCAGAAGCCAACACAATATTGTAAAGCAATTATTCTCCAATTAAAAAATACACACATTTTTTAAAAAAGCAAAACAACCATAAACTCACTGTGTTCTTCAGACTACACTGATACAAATTTATGACAGCGGTTATGTCTTAGGAGGGAAGACAATTAGACTGGTGATAGGGAGGCAAAGTAATCTTCAAGTGTATCTTTAATTTTAATTTCTTTCAGGAAAAAAGAGCTCTGAAACCAACATGACAGAGGCCTGACATGTATTAATCCTGCATGGTGGGCACATGGAGGCTTACTATACTGTCTCCATACTCTGCATTTTCGTTTTCATGATTAAAGCAAACAAATGAATGCCTTCCTGACACCTATCAATTTACACTTTGCAAAGCTTATTACACAAATAACCTTGAAAGCAAGACAAAGCAGGCTTTACTGCGCACACTTTACATTCAGAGAATTTGATGTCTGCCGGGAGGGTGGAGCGGGGCTTCTGAATCCAGGCCAGGCAGGGGTGGCAGGGTGATAGAACTGGGTGAGGGCTTCACCTTGGCTTTGAAGACAAAGCTGTTCTGTCTGACACAGAAACCTCTGGGGTCTGGACTGGTCCAAGGATTAAGACGGCACCAGGAGACTTCTGACCTCCAGTTTCTCGGCCAGTCTCCGTACCTCCACGCCTCTGCACTCTCTGACCATGAGCCTTGATGCCATTGGCTCAACCGATGTTGCCTGCAGCCTGGATGTGAAGCTGGGGCTTCTAGGCAGTTCCCTATAGCGCCTGCTTCACAGTCATACCAGGCCATTCTCTGGGGACGCTCCTGGCCTAGCCTCGTTGGGTGAGTTTGGCTGCTGCACCTAAGAACTGTTTGCCTTCCTCAGACAGAACACTCAGCAGCAAGAGAGGCAGGAAGGATCCAGTGCCGTGGCATCAGAAAGACATAGTCATTCCTCCTTATAACTTCTCTCGGTGTGATAGTTTCGAGATCCATATACCCCAGTTAAAAAAAAAAAAAGAAAGACCTAGTTATAGACTCTGCCCTATGCTTCACCACTGTGAGCTTCTATTTTCTCATCTGTATAATGGCGATGATAAAACTCTAAGGACAGCGGTTGCTGTTTTCAGTTTCCTTTGCTTCCTTTACCCAGTCTTTCTTATTCCTTTTTCTATTTTTTTTTTCCCCCGGAAGCACAGTGCCTGTATCCGCTTAACAATTTCTCCGTCTTTTATTACGACTTGGGTGGGACTATCCATTTCACATCCCTACCTCCCTCAATAGAAGTGCTGACATTTCCCAAACATGGCAACTTGAATTCGTTCCTGGGGGCTGATAGAATTGGTAGGAAAGGGATATGCCTCTCTTTCTCTAAGATCACAGGCATGAAGAACCATCAAAGCCCGTAGCTGCTGGGGTCCATCTCGGTCCCTCCACAAGGAAAACCCACCTGAGAATGCAGCCAACACACAGAGGCTGGGGCCGAGGTGCAGATATCATGACCCATCACCTGAACTCCTGCATGTCTCTGCACCTACAGTTAGCATGCCCATTGAACTTCCCAGCGGATGGAAGTGAGTAAGTTCCATTTTTTGTCCATAAGCAATTTTGAGTTTCTGCTACTTGTATCCAAGAGTTCAGATTCTCACCATACCCTTCTGCAATATCTTGTAGAAAGTTATTGCGGCGATTTAACATGCCAATGTTGTTGAATTGTACGCCTAACAGAGTGGTGGTGGTTTAGTCACTTAAGTCGTGTCTGACTCTTGCAACCCCATGGACTGTAGCCTGCCAGACTCCCCTCTCCATGGGATTCTCCAGGCAAGAATACTGGAGTGGGTTGCCATGTCCTTCTCCAGGGGATCTTCCCGATCCAGGAATCGAACCCTGGGTCTCCTGAATTGCAGGTAGATTCTTTATCGATTAAGCTATATCTGGGGCATTTCTACATGCTCAGGCAGGGGCTGGGGAGATAGCCATCATCATTAATAGGACCGTAGTGGGCTCTTGTCCCAGAGGAGGACTACCCCTGTGCTTAGCTCTGCACAACTGCTGCCTGGTCATGCACCTCGGGTCAGATCACTCTCTACCTGGCCCAGGACCATGTTTCCAGGCTCTGGGAAAGACCCACACCTGTCCAGGTGGGACTAGTCACTTTTTCCTCTAAGTGTCTTATAGTACTGGGTTGGCAAAAAAAGTTGGTTTGGGTTTTTCCATACCATCTCACATACCATTTAACAGCTTATGGAAAAACCCAAACCAACTTTTTAGCCAACATGATACCTAGGACATGAAGCCAGGAAATTACCATCTTCATCTATCCTTTACCTACGGTGAGCCCCCTGGCATGAGGGCTCTCTGGGAGAAAGAAACCACATCTCATTCTTCTTTTAACCCCATCAGTTTCTCACATGGTAATGGCACCAGAGAATTGTTTGCTATTTCAGAAGCAGACAAGGGTCAAGTACTCTTAAAAACCAGAAACAGTATAACCGGGGTTGTTGCCAACTTACACTGACTTACTTAGCTTCCTTTTTTCTTAATCTTCCAGAGGGCAGTCGTAGTCCATAGTAGGTGCTTAGAAGATGCTTTCTATCTTAGGCTAGCCCAAAAAGCAAGAGCCTAGAGTCAAGTCTTCACTGATGAACATCAGGTAGGATAAATCGGTGCATGCTGGGGAGCTGTCTCTGTCTCACCTCTCACCCTCTCTGGTCCATTCATCTGAGACTGTAAATTTCAACCACCTTCCTTTCTTCCAATTCTGGTCTATACCAGATGTAGCCTTGGGAACAGTTTCCTTATTTGTTGCCAACCGTTCCCTCTCACCTCCACCCTACTGCCCGTATATTAGCCAAAGGGATCCCCCTAAAATGCAAATCTGACAATGTCTACTGAGCAGCTCCAAACCCTTAACAGCTCCGCTTTCTCTAAAGATAAAGCCCATACTACTTAGCTGGGCAATAGCATTCTTTTGTGATTTGAGCCTTATCAACCTCTTCAACTTCATTACCCAAATTTGCCCCATTGCCTCATAGTGACTTGAGTAGTAAACCGGTATATTACCATGCTCTTCAGTTACATATGACTTCCTCTCCCTGGAAAGTCATTTATTGTCCCTTCTCTCCTCTATCTTTACTTAAGTGATCCTGCTCATCCTTTAACAATCAACTAAAATGTCACCCTTCCTGGCCAGCTTTCACTGGACTAGGACGCATTCTCCCCTCCGAGCTCTCACGGGCTTATCAAGAGCCACATTTTATCATAAGCCCCATGGCAGGAGGGATGATTGTACTGATCCTCTCGGTCTCGGGGATGTAGTGCAGAGCCCTACAGAGAAGCAGATACTCAAAAGCACATGGAATGAACAAACACCCATGCTGAGTGAGGATGCTACATTTGAGCATACCCTTAGAGAGTAAGCAAGCATCGGTTAAGAAAGGCTACAGGAGGTCATTCCTGGTTGTCAAAAAAATTCCTTGTTCTCCCCATCTGTTTCCTCGTGGATCACCATTTGTACGGCACTGTAGAACCACTTCACCGGTTTTAACTGGCTTGCGGCATGGTGGTTTTGTATACATCTGGCTCCTCCCAGAGCTCTTTAGGGCAGAGATTCTGCTTCATTCCTCTACCTGTCCATACAGAGCTTCACAGAAGGGAACACACTGCAAAGGTTCAGAACACAGGCTCTGAGATGCCATCTTTACTTTCATAGACTATCAAGTCTAATCGGGGGCACACATTAGCACATATAAATATGTCACTGAAAAGTTTAACAGCGGTAATAAAGGAAAGGGATGGGGAATCTCATTTAGATTACGGGTTCTGGGGAGGCCATTCCGAGGAAGCAACACTTAGGCTGAGAACTGAATAAGCGGCGCAGCTTACGCCAAGGCCCCGTGATGGGTCAGAGCACAAGGTCTGGAGTGTATTGGCTCATTAAATGCTAACGTGGCTTCTGGGGAGGCTGGGCTAGTTAATGATTAGGAGCTTGAGCTCTGGAGCCAGCCTGTCTGAATTTAAATCCTGGCTCTTGACTGGTGTGTGCGTTTAAGCAAATTTCTTAACTTCTCTGGGCTTTGGTTTTCTCATCAGTTCAATGGGAATCATAAACCACTATCCTCACTGGGTTACTGAGAAGATTGGATAAGTTAATTTGCGTAAAGCATTTAGAACAGTGCCTGATGTATTGAACACACTCTACAAAACATATGTATCGTTGATTCTTTTATTTTCCCTCAAGTGTTTACATGAATAGCATTACAAAGGACGAGCCAAAAGTCTTGCCTGGAGAAGACATACCCAGGCTAGCAGCTGAGAAAAATAGTGGGGAATTATGGGAAGTCACCCAATAAAATACCAGGGACTCAATTCGCTTCTCTATAAATGGTATAATCCTTGCCTCTAGAGTAGCCTGTGTCATGGTGCCAGTAGCACTCTTGAGACAACTACAGAGAGCTTCCTTTGGCTTGCAGCTGGTTATCTGGCTTTGGACACAGTTACTGAGATTCCTGGGAGAAAGTGTAACTCCATGACATGGTATTATTTTAAAAATTCACAGGAGTAAAGCAAGAACAAATAAAAAGCTCCAGGGATTACCACTGCTTATTTTAAAGATGCTTTTGTGGGTTTAATATCCATCTAGAAGCCAGCAAGATTGCTGTTTATTTATCCTGTAGCTCCTGCGTGTCTTCCTTGCCCCTGTGCACTCTCTCTCCCGACTCTCCCTGTTACAGGCCATAGATAGGATTAAGAAAGGTCTATTTATGGTCTTAAGTTATTACACATGTTGAAGGAGAGATTTCTAGGGGGCAGGCCTGTGATAAGGATGAGAGGAGCTGGGTATAGTTTTGGGAGTCTGACAGGCAGCTCACCCACCCACCAACCTCTTCACAAGGGAGACAGCTCCCCGGGCCTTCCTTGCTTGTTTGAGTCTATGAATGTTTCCCAGAAAGACATAGTAACTTCTTTTTCTGGCAGGAGCGCCTGATGAAACTCCCTGAAAATAAGGCCTCTCCTTCCCCTTCAGGCTGGCCTCACACATGCTAATGCAAATGAGTGCTGACCCAGCCTGGGGTCTGCGGGAAGGCGGCCAGAAGTTTTAGAACAAACATGCAAAGAATGTTATTTCATTTCTGGCATCCTGGGGAAAGAGGGACAGAGAGAGGGAAGTTGGGCAGTCAGGAGGTGGAGTGAGGGAGAGAATGAATATCAATGTTTCCTGCAATAGGACTGAAGCAGATGGAAAGACTGGGAGAAAATTGTTAGGCATAAAGAGACTATGAGGTGTCAGAAACTGACATGTAGAATACATATATTTTTAATCCCACTTGCACATTTTGAAATTGAATATATTACTAGCACTTTTTGGATACAGGAAAAGGCTTGGTCTTAAAACTTAAGCATTTTTTCATAGGCTACCCTTCCCAAAGGCAAGGTGGTAGAGTCAGGATTTGAACTCAGATCTTAAAATTTCAAATCCTATGCTGGGCTGTCTTCTCAATGAGGCTTATTGTTTGGCATCTGATAGATTCCCCCCACGCCAAACAAAAAACAAACTGTGAACATAACCATCCCGCATCGTCCCACTCTCTGCATCCCTCTCTTTCTGCTGTCCTAATCACAGATTCAGTACCTCTTACCAGGACTGTTACAACAGCCCCCGAAGTCTCCCTTCTTGTTGTTTAGACACTAAATCATACCTGCCTCTTTTGCAACCCTATGGACTGTTGCCCACCAGGCTTCTCTGTCCTTGGGATTTCTCAGGCAAGAGTACTGGAGCGGGTTGCTATTTCTTTCTCCAGGGGATCTTCCCAACCCAGGGACTGAACCCATGTCTCCTGCATTGCAGGCAGGTTTTTTACTGCTGAGTCACCTGGGAAGCCCTCCTGTAACCCATACTCCATAGAGGCCATTCTAAAACCCAACTGTGGGCTCCTCATGACTGCTCAAAACAAATCAACGGCTCCTTGGTCTGCATTACAAAGCCTCACAAATCCTGCCTTTCTATCCTTTTATACTGTGGATCTCAACTATCCTCACCTTTCTGCTGTTCCCTACCCTACATGTCCCTCTAATTTCTCACCTCCTTGTCTTCCCTCAGCTGGGGATCAATAACAGCCCTAATTCTAAATGGTCACTACAATCTGTTCTTCCAGAGCCAGCTCAAATGCACCTCCCCCAGGTACGCTGGCTATTAGAGATCACAGCCTCCTCAAAACTTTGTTATGGGGCAAATCACCCTCTATTCCAGGATAATTAGCTCCTTATAAGTTTGTTCCTAACACTGGGCAAAGCTCTTTCGGTCTAGGCCATATGTTTTCGAGGTTCAGCTGCACCACTGGCTATGAGAGGAACGCGGAAGAATATCCACAGGTGGACTCTAGAGCTAGGTATCTTGTGTTAGACTCACGGTTCTGCCATTTACTAATAAGGGAGACCTTGAACAAGTCATTTAGTCCTTCTGTCTTAGTTTACTTATATATAAAAAGTACCTATATATAAAAAGTACCAGGCTCCTCAATTCATGCCTGGAAAATCCCATGGATTGAGGATCCTAGTAGGCTACAGACCGTTGGGTCACAAGAGTCGGACACGACTGAGCAACTTCACTTTCATAGTACCTATTATATAGTACCTACCTTAGAAATTACCATATTGTGAAAAGTCAGAGCATTAGTGGACATAAAGATATTGGCACAATGCATAGCAGTAGTGAGAGCTTAATAAATGGTCAATGACACTATTGATTGGTAGGCAGGGGCCACGGCACTGCCATGAATGTCCTTGGCTAATAGTGACAGATGTTTACTTGAAAGTCTGACTCTATCCATTCAACCTGCTACGTCTATTCCTGACCTTTGTTGATTTCTAAATTGAGCGCCTGCTTAGTTCCAAGTCATATGTTACAGATTCATGGACATCTAAACGTGGTTTCTAAAATCTGTTCTACTCTTGGATTGCTGGCAATTTTAGTTCTCTATGATCATGAGAACTACATTAGACATGGACTCAAGGAGTAATTCTCTGGTCGCTCAGACGGTAAAGAATCTGCCTGCAATGTGGAAGACTCAGGTTCGATCCTTGGGTCAGGAAGCACCCTTGGAGAAGAGAATGGCTACCCACTCCACTATTCTTGCCTGGAGCATTCTAGGGACAGAGGAGCCTGCCAGGCTACAGTCCATGGGGTCGCAAAGAGTTGGACACAACTGAGTGACTAACACGTTCACTTTCAAGGAATGATAGAAGGAAAAAGAAATAGGGGACAGGAGGAGGCATTTCTTCTGTTAAATACTTGGGGAATGACTCCAAATTTGCCACTTCATGTCCAAAGAGATCCTAAAAGATGCTCAGAGACTTGCGGCAATGTTACAGAGGGCGGCAAGACAATTAGCCAATTATGCTTCTCTTTCATGGTCCTGGTGCAGTCCTACTAAAGAAACATCTTGTATGTACTTGATATTGAGCACCTACTGGGTGCTAGACCTGCTAGTCCTGTGAGCTTTGCACATATTAAATACTCTATTTGTACCATGATAAAACTCTAGTGTAGAGAGTGTCAATACCCTCGCCTTACAGACGTGTAAATCAAGGTCCAGGAAAATAAGTATCTGGTACAGCAAAGAGTCGGACACGACTGAGCAACTGAACTGAACTGAACTGAACAGCCAGAAAGATCTGAGTTGCCACTAGGACAGCCTGACTTAACATCCTAGTTTCTCAGCCTCTCAGAAGCTCAAGATGATTGAGGGCACTTGGATGCTCAGAGTTAGGACAAGAGAGCAGCAGGTGGCCAACAGTGGAGTCAAGAGCATGGTCCAGCCCAGCTCTGACACCCGTTCTCTGAGTGACCGGGCCTCTACCTTCCCTGAGCTGCAGTTTCTCCTAAGAGAGAAGGCTAAGGTCCATGAGGTCTGAGTGCTCAAGCTCTACTGTGCTGTGATTCAAATGTGAAACCAGAAGGGGGTTGTTGAAACCTGGGGGAGGGAGTCTGTCCTTGGGGGCAAGGAGAACAGAACAGAGGGGAACATGCCAGAAACCTGGATTCTGTCTGGCCTCTGAGTTTCTACACATCGTTCACGGTGATCTCCTGCAGTCTGTCAACACCCTTCCAGTGATGGCCTCAAGACTGTCCCTAACAGCAGCCTCCTTCACAGACGGATATGGGAGTTTGGAGGTGGGCGGGGGGTGTGGGTAGCCCCTCAGACTGTGGTGTTGGACCCACAGCGAGGTAACGGGAGCAGGGAGTGACCTGGCTTTGAGTGTGGGTCCGTCCCTATTCAGGGGTTCCTAGAGTCCTAGAAAGTGAGAGAAGGAAGGGACTTCACCATCCAGTCTCCTCACTGTGATGAGGAAGCCCCTGAAGTTCAGAAAGAGGAAGCTCTTTGTCCAAGGTTGAGAGGGCAGCCTAGCTGGGCTGTATGTGACTCGTGACCCCATCCTGGGGAGTCCTCCCCTTGCTGAGCTGTCTCTGAGCTGTCCCTCAACCAAATACCCCCAAGATAAAAGGCAGGGAGTCAAGGCCTGCTGGTAAGAGCTATAGATGGAGCATCAGGAAGCCTGTGTGCTAATCCTGGTTCTGCCCTCACTGTGAAGCCTATGGGTCTCTTTGAACATCAGCTCCCTTATCTATATACTGAGAGAGTTGATTTAGATAAGAGAGCCTAAAGCAATAAATTGCAGGCTCATTGTGGCCTACACAGTTGGTTTATATAACCAATTTTGAATCGACTTCCAGCAAGTACTAATTAATAGACTGCATTTAAGCCTAGGTTTATGGCTTGGAAGGTTATTCAACACTGAATCTACATTCTCACGTAGCAGTGATGAGCTGGAGCTGAGTGTCCTCTGCTCCATTTCCAGTTTACCACAGTCCCCACCACTCCCTGTTATGAAGCAGGGAGTGGTGGGGACACTGGTCACACCGATCCATTAAGGTCACTTGCCAGTTCATCCTTATAAAGCCCAGTCCATCTCCCTCACTTCCCTGCTCCCCAGGCGCAGATCACAGCATCCCCTGAGATTACCAGCCACTGAGTCCTGACAGGGACCTGAAGTCTGCCTCCCACACATCACCCCATCCTGCCCCCCAGGGGTCAGAGTGGACACATCGGTGCCCTCTGATATCCACATGGCTCTACAGAGGGTTGAAGACAGTGGGCTACCCCCCTGTGTCTTCTCTTAACTTGAAAGAAGAGTCCAGGCCCCTGAAATGTTCACTAGGGACCTCACTTCTAGGGCCCTTGGTGACCTCCTTTTTCTCCTCCGGACACTGTCCAGATGCTTGGTCTTCCCCTCACAAGTCGGGAAGGCATGCTTGGAGCCATGAGGCTCCTTCAGGTCATCCCCGTTGCCTCATCCTGCTCTCCGCCCCTCTAGGGGCCCAGATGTGGCTGATGAGGCCCCTTGCCCACTTGTAGCCCTAGCTCTCTGACCTCCAGCCCTTGCCTTCCTCACTCCAGCTACACCCTCTGCCTCACCACACTCTCTCTCTCGTTTTCCAGGCTTCTCCTAATCCGTCCTCTGCCTGAAACTCCTGTGTTAGTTCCCTGTGGCTGCCATAATGAGTTACCATAGAGACGGAGGCTTAAAACAACAGACACATATGATCTCACAGCTCTGGAGGCCAAGAGTCTGAGATCAAGGTGAAGGCAGGACCGAGCTCCCCGCCTCCCACCCCAAGGGCCCCTGGGAAGAACCATTCCTTTTCTCTGCCAGCCCCTGAGGGCCCAAGGCATTCCTTAGCTTGTGGTTCAGTTCAGTTCAGTCGCTCAGTCATGTCCAACTCTTTGACACCCCATGAACTGCAACACGCCAGACCTCCCTGTCCATCACCAACTCCTGAAGTTTACTCAAACTCATGTCCATTGATTTGGTGATGCCATCCAACCATATCATCCTCTGCCGTCCCCTTCTCCTCTTGCCTTCAATCTTTCCCAGCATCAGGGTCTTTTCAAATAAGTCAGTTCTTCACATCAGGTGGCCAAAGTATTGGAGTTTCAGCTTCAGCATCAGTCCTTCCAATGAATATTCAGGACTGATTTCCTTTAGGATGGACTGGTTGGATCTCCTTGCAGTCCAAGGGACTCTCAAGAGTCTTCTCCAACACCACAGTTCAAAAGTATCGATTCTTCAGCACTCAGCTTTCTTTATGGCCCAACTCTCACATCCATACATGACTACTGGAAAAACCATAGGTTTGACTAGGCAGACCTTTGTTGGCAAAGTAACATCTCTGCTTTTTACTATGCTGTCTAGGTTGGTCATAGCTTTTCTTCCAAGGAGCAAGCGTCTTTTAATTTCATGGTTGCAGTCACTATCTGCAGTGGTTTTGGAGCCCCCCCAAAATAAAGTCTGACACTGTTTCCACTGTTTTCCCATCTATTTGCCATGAAGTGATGGGACTGGATGCCATGAGGGAATCCCTTAATCTATTATATTTTCAAAGACTCTATTTCCAAGTAAGGTCATACTCTGAGGTTTCAGGTAGTCATGACTTCTGAGGGGTACACTGTTCAATCCAGTGCAACCCCTCCTCTTATTTCTGCAGGAAAACTTCATAGGAGACCTGCAAAATAGCCCTACAGCCGACCTCTCTGGGCTGGGACCCTTTCTCAGTGTATCCACAGCCCCCAGGCCTTCCCATCAGAGCCTGATGTGAAAGGTCATTCCGTCTCCTCAGCCTCCCCACCACAACCGTGAGCCCTGCAAAGGCAGAGGCATTGTTTGGCTTCAGTTCAGTTCAGTTCAGTCACTCAATCGTGTCCGACTCCTTGCGACCCCGTGAATTGCAGCAGGCCAGGCCTCCCTGTCCATCACCAACTCCAGGAGTTCACTCAAACTCACGCCATTGAGTCCGTGATGCCATCCAGCCATCTCATCCTCTGTCGTCCCCTTCTCCTCCTGCCCCAATCTCTCCCAGCATCAGTCTTTTCCAATGAGTCAGCTCTTCGCATGAGGTGGCCAAAGTATTGGAGTTTTAGATTTAGCATCAGTCCTTCCAAAGAAGGACTGTTTGGCTTGGTTAGCTCTAAATCCCAAGTGACTAGCTTAGTATCAGGCACACTGTATCAGAAAACCAACAATCGTTAGTCTATTAATGCATGCAGGTGGAATCTAGAAAAATGGTACAGATGTACCTAGTTTCAGGGCAGGAATAGAGATACAGTCGTAGAGAGCAGATGTGTGAGGGAAAGGAGAGGATGGGATGAATGGAGAGATTGTGTTTGAAATAAATACACTGTTACTGCTGCTGCTGCTAAGTCGCATCAGTCGTGTGTGACTCTGTGCGACCCCATAGACGGCAGCCCACCAGGCTCCCCCATCCCTGGGATTCTCCAGGCAAGAACACTGGAGTGGGTTGCCATTTCCTTCTCCAATGCATGGAAGTGAAAAGTGAAAGTGAAGTCGCTGTCATGTCTGACTCAGCGACCCCATGGACTGCAGCCTACCAGGCTCCTCTGTCCATAGGATTTTCCAGGCAAGAGTACTGGAGTGGGGTGTCACTGCCTTCTCCAAATAAATATACTACTATGTGTGAAATCGATAGCTAGTGGGAAACTGCTGTATAGCACGGTGAGCTCAGCTGGGTGCCCTGTGATGACCTAGAGGGGTGGGTGGAAGGGGATATATGTATGCATATAATCGATTCACTTCACTGTGGAGCAGGAATGCACACATTGTAAAGCCCTTATACACCAATTAATTTTTTTTTTTTTTTTAGAAAAGGCATATTGTGGCTACCTGACACATGTCTCCTCTTCTTGAGCACTCTGCACAGCCGGGCTCAGATATTCAGAAGAGGAAAAGCTGCTTCCAGATGTTTCCGGAAGTGAGCTGAGCCCACGCTGCTCCACTTGGGCCCCGCGCCTGCCCTACTCAGGGCCCCGCACACCAGACCCCAGTGTGCGAGAACCCTGCCTTTACTGTCCCCTATGGCCTCCGGGTCTCTCCACTCAACCCAGCCTGCTCTCTAAGCCATGCTCATAGCTGGCACTGCAAACACAGGCTTAAATACATCCTGGGCTTCCTCAACAGCTCTTCCTGGCTCCTCATGGCCCACAGGACCGAGTCCAGCTCCTGCGCCCGGGATTCAAGGCCCCGCTCCCCAGTCCGGCCTCAGCTCGCAGCCTCCGCACCCTCCACGGCTTCACATCAGCTGTCTGTGCCCTGTCCCTCTGGAAGCCTGGCCGGCCTCCCATTCCTGGATGAAATTCTGACGCAGTTTGAGGAAAGAACAGCCTGCCTGAGAGTCCAGCAGGTCTTAGGAGCCTCGCTGTCTGTCGGCTGAAAAACAGCGTTATTTTTCCTCTACGAGTCTCTCTTGGCTTGGGCCTCCCGGCTGTATTTGCTTCTGGCCTGAGGACAGCTCTTTCCCTCTCTGGGGCCCCTACCGAGCACTTTGGAGAGGTTAGCGTGACCTGATGCTGGATCGAATTGAGTCTCGAGCAGCTAGGCTGCTTACCCTCTGGGGGAGCACCCCACTCAGCCCACCCCCTGACCACTGGGACAGGGCACCGCAGCCAGAGCAAGGCCACATTCCATCTGGGCTTAGGGACATCAGAGGCCCCTGGCTCCTGCCGACCTCCAGCTCCTTCGGCCACACTCAACTGACTGTCCACCCCCGTCTCATATAATAGGCCTGGACCCTTGTTCTTAGGCTGGGGTGGGAAGGGCTAGAGGTGAAGGGAGGAAGGAAAACACCCAAGAACATGGAAGAGAGACTGAGAGTGGGGGGCAAGCAGGACAGGTGACTAAAAAGTGAAAAGTTACTCAGTCGTGTCCGACTCTTTGTGACCCTAGACTGTAGCCCATCAGGCTCCTCCATCCATGGAATTCTCTAGGGCAAGAGTCCTGGAGTGGGTTGCCATTTCCTTCTCCAGGGGATCTTCCCGAGCCAGGGATCAAGCCCAGGTCTCCTGCATTGCAGGCCGACGCTTTACTGTCTGAGCCACCAGGGAATCTCCCCCCCACAAAAAAAGTGAGAAGAAAAGGAGAAAAGAGGATGTACAGGCACAGAGAGAGTGAGGATAAGAGAAACAGACCCAGGAG
The DNA here is from genome assembly GCF_016772045.2 of Ovis aries. NCBI lineage: Eukaryota > Metazoa > Chordata > Mammalia > Artiodactyla > Bovidae > Ovis > Ovis aries. The sequence continues at coordinate 7,254,337 of NC_056055.1, read as the reverse complement.
AGAGGAGAGCAAGGATGGGGATGGGAGGAAAGAGAGGGAAAGGAGAGTCAGACAGAAACAAGAAGAAAGGGGCAAATGTGTGGGGAGTCAGGGATGATGGAAGAACAGGAGGGGACTCGGAGAGAGGAGAGAGGGAGAAAGGAAAAGATGCAGGAAATAAAGGAGGGAGAAAGAGAGGAGGGAAGGAAGTAGGGGAGGAAGAGGGGGTTGAAGGGGAAGAAAAGAGAGACTGAAAAAGTTTCACAGGGGGAAGAAAAAGCCAGGCAAGAGCCGCGCAGCAGGAACTGTCAGGCCCGTCCTGGCTCTGTCCCTGCTGTGTCCTGGATCAACCTTGGGCCTCAGCCTCGGCTCTCAGAGGTGGCCGCCCTGGCCCTGGTCAGCACGGGGGGTTTCCTCTGTGCACATCTCCTTCCCCCTAGGAGCTGAGAGTCCCCTGAGAAGCCGGCCCAGCCATGCCCAGATGGGAGCTGGAAGAGGGAAGACGCACAGAGCCTTGAGCCGGATGAAGCTCTTCAACCCGGACTCCGACCCTTCCGGGGGCTGATCACTGGGGGCTGGAGTCCACATCCGGGGCTCTGTTATCTCCCAGCCTCTGAACTCATCTGAACTCATAAAGCATTCTTTGGGGTAGTGATGCCACTCCACCCCTCTCCCACGAATGGAGAAAAACAGGCCTCTGAGGTGGAAATGCTGTGTCGTCCAAGAACTTGGAGCGTCCTAGGGCCAGACACAGGATGACCTGCAGGCCCCCTGCTTCCTATCCTCTGGGTAAGCACTTATGAAAGCCAGACCTGAAGGGCTCCTGATGACTTTCATGCATTTTCCAGTAAATTCTGTGCTGATTCTTGGCACAAAGAGAGGAAATGAAGAGGGCAGTGTAGGAATGTAAATAAAAGGAAACTTTGGGATTCCATCTAATATGTAATTATAGTATCCATGGCAGTGGCCCTGGATGCTTCTTCAAGGCGCTGCCCAGGCTGTGCCTGGGCAAGGGGTGGGGGGTGTCCTGGAGGTGATGGGGAACCCAGCAATGCTACACCCAAGGCTTCGAGCCCCTGGGCTTTTGGAACAGTATTTTTGGGACAGGGAGCCTGGACTTGTTTGCAGAAACACATGGCCAGGAAACAACTCAGTCCATGCTAGCTGGAGGTCCTGAGCACCTCAAAACTGGCATTGGGACTGCGTCCCCAGGAGGAGCAGGGATCTTCACAGACTTGGGACTCAACTGTTGGTGTATCACCAGGACTGAAATCTGGGATTCAGGGGGAACCATGCAGCTTCTGGTGGCAGGACTCAAAATCTGTTTCCCATAGTGTTTCCCACACATCTGAGTAGGGAGCTCTGTATAAAAGATCCTAATACTTTGGCCACCGGTTGCAAAGAGCCAACTCATTGGCAAAGATCCTGATGCTGGGAAAGATTGAAGGCAGGAGGAGAAGGGGATGACAGAGGATAAGATGGTTGAATGGCATCGAGGACTCAATGGACTTGGAATTATGCAAACTCAGGGAGATAGGATCTAGTGCAGTAATTTCAAAGTGAACCTCTGGAAATAAATTGGCTGAATTCAAATCTTATCTTCTCCATTTACTAGCCTTGAGGCTCTGGTCAAATTATCTAACCTCTCCATGCCTTAATTGCCTAATCTGTTGTGTAAGAGTAACAGTCACTGCCTTGGAGAGTTGTTCTGAGGATTAAGTTAGATAAGATTTAAGACGGGGTTTTTTTTTCCCGGTAGTCATGTATGGATGTGAGAATTGTACCATAAAGAAGGCTGAGTGCTGAAGAATTGATGCTTTCAAACCGTGGTGCTAGAGAAGACTCCTGAGAGTCCCTTGGACAGCAAGTAAATCAAATCAGTCAATCCTAAAGGAAATCAACCTGAATATTCATTGGAAGGACTAATGATTGAACTCCAATACTTTGGCCACCTAAGGTGAAGAGCTGACCCACTGGAAAAGACCCTGATGCTGGGAAAGACTGAAGGCAGGAGGAGAAGTGGGCAACAGAAGATGAGATGATCGGATGGCATCACCAACTCAGTGGACGCAAGTTTAGGCAAACTCCAGGAGATGGTGAAGAACAGGGAAGCCCATGGGGTCGCAAAGAGTCAGACATGACTTAGCAACTGAACAACAACAAGATAGATAGGTAGGTAGCTACAGACACATAGAAACCTTGAGACAGATATAGAGATATGGTTCCAGATCACAGCCTGACAGACAGCGGATGTCTTCTGAATATTTGGTGAGAAAGGACGTGACGATGAGAAGTCAGTATCTCTAGATTTCTGCATTGACTTCAACATTTTTTCAAAATCATTCAACAACTATTTACTGGATTCTTTACTGGCATCAGACACTGTTCTAGGCACCAGAGATTCAGGATGACGAAGGCAGACACAGACCCTACCCTACACAGTGGATGGTCTAGTGTGAAAAGGCCGACAGCAGAAAAGTGAAAGTGAAAGTGTGAGTCCCTCAGTCGTGTCCAACTCTTTGTGACCTCATGGACTATAGCCCACCAGGCTCCTCTGTCCATGAAATTTTCCAGGCAAGAATACTGGAACAGGTTGCCATTCCCTTCTCTAGGGGATCTTCCCAACCCAGGGATGAAAACCAGGTCCCCCGAATTGCAGGCAGATTCTTTACCATCTGAGCCACCAGGGAAACCCAACAGATAAGTAAATTAGATGCTAAATCACTACGGCTCTGTTAAGTGGCATGGCTTTTTATGTCTGTCTGTATGGTGGGTGTGATCTATTGCAGAGAATGTGGTCGAAGAAGCCTTCTCTAAGAAGATGACATTTGATCATAGACCTGAAGAAGCAGAGCCAGGGGTCACAGGAAGAGTCAGGAGAAGGCCCTCCTAGGGAAAGAACAGTAGAAGCAAAGACCTTAAGGAAGGTACATTCTAGCCCTGTGTGCAGAGTGATGAGTAAAGGAATCAAGGTCAGATGAAGGACTGACTCGCTCTCCCACTGGAATGCTGTGAATATAGCAGTCAACACAGTGCCCCAGGCACGACTGCTCAGGTAGCGTCCTGTAATAACAAAGACTGGTAACAGTGGTCATCCTCTCATCAGGGAGGAAGTACTGACAGTGAGCTGCAGGCTGTCTTGTGCTCTTTACATGTTTTGGTTCATTGAATCCTCGTGATCCTATGAAACAGTTCCTATTAGTAAGATGATTCCATTGTACAGATGACAAAATGGAAACTCAGACAGGTTAAGAAATTTGCCCAGGGCCACACAGTATAGGTACTGAGAGTTAAATAAAAGTCACTCAGTCATGCCTGACTCTTTGTGACCCCATGGACTACACAGTCCATGGAATTCTCCAGGCCAGAATACTGGAGTGGGTAGCCTTTCTCTTCTCCAGGGGATCTTCCCAACCCAGGGATCAGACCCAGGTCTCCCGAATTGCAGGCAGATTCTTTACTAGCTGTGCCACAAGAGAAGCCCATAGGTACTGGAACCAAGGTACAAATTTACCTCTGAGTTCAAAGACCTGAATTAAAAATATGTATGTGTGGCAGGGTGTGGAAAGGGATATGCCTTCAAAACATTTATTGCCCTTCCCTTTGCTGCTTTTTTGACAAGGTGATCGTGGTAAATTCTTATGTTCACATGTCTTAGGACAGATTCAAAGCACTTTCTCATATACTATCCAGGTTGCTCTTTGCAACATCTTAGGAAGGTGTAATTATCTCCATTTCATGGATGGATTAATTAGCTCCATTTTCCAGATGAGAAAGATGAGGTGTGAAGTACCTTTCCTGAAGATCGGGATATTCTTGTCTCTAGTGTTCTTTCCATCGCAAATGTTTGCTTATAGTTAGAAGGTCCTCCTCCACTATCTCTACCAGGTACTTTTGAGAATTCCACATGTGTGAGTGGACAAGGACAAGGTCAAGAACAGCATGTGAGGGGAGCAGGGTGGCCGGAGGCGGGGGGGTCGGCTTGGGTATGACTCTCAGCTCTCTCTCTTCTTCTCATGTGACTCTGGACAAAATGTTTAGTCCTTTAAATCCCAGTTTCCCCACCTGGGATACAAAATATGATGACGGTGATGCCAGATCTATAGGGTTATAGTGAGGATGGAGTGAGACAGCACGTGGAACATCCTTGGCCTGGTTCCTGACACTGAGTGAGTGCCCAGTACATGCTTACCATTGCTTCACCCCTGTTATCCAGGAGGCTCTGGGGCCTCTGAGAATTAGGCCATTGGTCTGGAGTCTCCATCGCTGCCTCAGTATGCAAGTCACAGAACCCACTGAGTTTAACCTTTCCATTTCACAGGTGAGAACATCAAGGCCAGAGGCGGGGGAGGAGCTTGGGAGAACTCCCAGGTCTTGCCAGGAGCAAGTGTGGGAACCGCTCCCAGTCCGACTCCTGACCTCAGGCTTTTCCCTCGCCCTGAGCCTCTGGTCCCCCTGTGGGCGTGTGCATGGGGGTGCGGACCCCAGCTCCCTAGGCATTCCTGTCACAGAGCTGAGGCCCAGGAGGGGAGGGCAGGCCTGCGGCAAGCCTCCGAATGTGTGGAGATGAGCCCCCACCCCAGGAATTAGGCCTGGCTGCTGCTGTGTGTTTGCTCAGGACCCTTTGGCAGTCATCCATGCTCAGAGAAAGGCAAGGCGGCCAAAACAAGATAGAGGCTAATTACTTCGGATAATAGGAAATTGGGGAGCGGCGACCAAAAGGGTGTCTAGGCTTCCGGCCAGGCGAGGGCAGAAGCGGTGGATGCGGCAATTCCGGCTCAGGGTCACCCTCTGACTCCAGCAGCCCAAAGGCGCAGGAGCTGGTCACACAGTCCGAACTGCTGGGGACCCACTCCCTCTGCTGCTCTTTGTTTGTTTTCATTCAGAAGTAAAACAAATGAAACAAACAAGGAAATTCAATTTAAACAGGCCTGAGTGCTGATTTTATACCAGGGTGAGCTTAGGACGAGAAAAAGAAAAAATCAGACTTGACTTTCACTCTTCCAATTGGTCTCAACTCTGTGCTGCTGTGTAAAGTTACATGGATGGAGAGGCTGTGAAAGCAATTTGCCTCCCTAGGTGGGGTGGAGAGAGGGAGGGAGCAGGGGTAAACGGGGGCCAGAGGGAGAGAGACAGAGAAGGATGAACCAAACCTCGAATAAGCAACAGGACTGAGCAACTGAGATACACATGTGCGTGAGTGCCTGCTAAGTCACTTCAGTTGTGTCTGACTCTTTGTGACCCAATGGACTGCAGCCCACCAGGCTCCTCTGTCCATGGGATTCTCCAGACGAGGATACTGGAGTGGGTTGCCATGCCCTCCTCCAGGGATCTTCCGATTCAGGGATCGAACCCACATCTCTTAAGTCTCCTGCGCTGGCAGGTAGGTTCTTTACCTCTAGCCCCACTTGGGAAACCTGACGCACACAGAGAAACACAAACGAAGAGAATAACACGTAGAAAGGCAAAGAGGGGATGACTGGACGGTGGCAGACAAAGACAGTAAGCTATGTGGGAAACACTCACGCAAGAGACAGGACAAAAGCCAGGAGAGATGGACAGAGGGGCAGAGAGGTTTGGCAGGGTACAACGAAAGCGAGAAGGCATGGAGAGCTGGAAGAGCAAGAGCCCAGGAGGAGAAGAGAGAGAATGAGAAAAAGCCCCTGTGGCAGAAGGATGCATATTGAGAAATCTCTAGCTGGAGTGGGTCTAATTCATCTTCATTTTGAAGACGCTGAACGTGTGAAACAGGAGAGGATGTGAACATCCCGCCCAAGGTCCCAGAGACGGAAGTGGTGGTAGTGGGGTGTGAACCCAGACTTTCTGCCTGAGACGCCGGCCTCTGGGCCTAAGCTCCTGAACCCTTCCATCACCTGAACTGGCAGCCATGGACGGAGGGTTTGATGTCCACCCGTGCTTAATTAAACCTCGGGAGTCTGGACTCATGCTCTCTTTTCAGCCTGCTGCAGACGGCAGCCCACTAGGCTCCTCTGTCCCTGGGATTCTCCAGGCAAGAATACTGGAGTGGGTTGCCATTTCCTTCTCCAATGCATGAAAGTGAAAAGTGAAAGTGAAGTCACTCAGTCATGCTGACTCTTAGCGACCCTATGGACTGCAACCCACCAGGCTCCTCCGTCCATGGGATTTGCCAGGCAAGAGTACTGGAGTGGGGTGCCATCACCTTCTCCTACTTCTCTCCGAATGATCCTAGATGCTCATTCTTCTCAGGACCAGTGGGACTCCCAGCTTGCCTCTTAGAGAATAGCTCTTCCCAGATTATCCTGGGGAAAAAAAGAGACACTGAAAACCAGCAACTGGGTCAACGAGAATGAAAGAGGAAAAAGAAAAAGAAACTAACATTTCCTGCAGACCTCCCCCACATGCCATGCATTCTGGTAAACCCCATTCGTGGAGTTACTTCATGCTCTTCCCTACAAGTCTATGAGATCAGAAGATTCCCAGCCCCCTTTCCCAGAGGGAGGAACTGCTGTCTAGAGCAGTAACCCAGGGCCTTCCCCGGGGCCGGCTGTGGGTACGGGACAGCAGCAGGATGTACACCCAGCTCTGCTCACCTCCAAAGCCTGAGCTCTTTCCACTGCCACACGTGGCCTTTTTGGCCCAAGAGGAAGAAAACTCATTTTGGTAAGCAATGAGCAAGCAGAAAATGCAAAACCCCAAGAACTGACACTGGAACTCTTTTAAAACTGGAGACTTGAGTTGGTCAGACTTCAGGGGAGGAGAGCCGCCAGTGGGATGAGAGACGGGTCCAAACAACAGGCTGGCTCCTTGTCAGAACGGCCCGCATCCCAGGCTGGTTAATAAAACCGATTTCAGAAAGAAAATAAAGAAGTGTTCAGCGTTAGGGATGACAGGCTCATGACGCGCACGTTTCCAGGACAGGAGAAGAAATGATGCTGCTGCTTTGAGAGGTGGGAGGGAGGTGGGGGGATGTCGGTCAGGAGGAACGGAAGAGGCAAGGGAAGGTACTCATCACTCCTGGAGGATGGCAGCTTATGTGTCAGCTCTCGGGGTTAATTGCTCTTGGGGTTCCATAAAACATTCCCTCTCTCGACATAACGGGCCTGTAGGACTCCAGCCTGGGTAATGCCGAGTCCCCGCAATGTCACCCAGAGACAGGGTCACTACTCACATCTCAGCAGACAGGAACCACCTGCCGGGGCTCTGTCCCTGTCTGCTACATCTTCTCTCCCCGCAGTTGGAGAATGCAGGGGAGGGAGGTGAAATTCATTACTCCTACCGCAGGGGCAGCAAGCGCGATAGAGACAACAGCTAACGGTCCTCACGCTCCTACTGGGGGCTTGCGGCAAAGTGAAGAATTTGGGGGCATTATTAGCTCATCAAATCCTCCCCGGGCTCCCAGCAAACCAGACACCATATTGTCTGATTTACACACGGAGGGAAATGGAGGCTGGAAGTTTGAGAGGTTCCCTCAATGCCAAACAGCTGAGGAAGTGCAGGGTGGAGGTCTGCCTGCCTCCAATCTATCCCCTCAATAAGGGATGGAGGTCGGAAGTCAGGCAGCAGGAACTCTTTCCAAAATGCTGCTTTCTTCATACAATCACAGCCTTTAGAGTTGAAGAGGATCATAAAGCTCTTAATCTCATCGCATGCTTGTGTTTCACAGATGCAGTGACCCTAGAGCTCAAGGGATCAGCATCAGAGTTTACTGATTAAGAGGCTGCAGACTCATGCTCCAAAGACCTAAATATAAACACTACCACGGCTGTAAAAGTTGCCCACATGTCCCACTGAAAGATGTCTATAGCCTATTGTACTTTAGGGATTCCATTCCTAGAGTTCTTGCTGTCGCTGACTGATCCTGCCTTTCTGTATAAAATAAACCCTGGGCCCTAACGTTTATGACACAGTCATTGGCAGAGCCTAGGTCAGAAGCCCTGATTTCCATCTCACGGTGATATTCCTGAGTCTGGTGTATGAACACATTGAGTGTTACAATGAGCCTGAATATGTCAAGAGCTGAAAAGAGCCCAGTGGTCTTCAAAAAAGTCATGGTCTTGCACAGAAAATAGGGATGGGATATGTTTTGGAGATGAGGAGTAGTCGCTCAGTCCACTACAGAAGCCATTTGGAGATGGGGGACATTTACAGATCACAGAGGGGCTACCTTGGTGGCTCAGGTAGTAAATGATCTGCCTGCAATGCAGGAAACCTGGGTTCAATCCCTGGATCATCCTTCCTTTCGAGTTGGGAAGATCCCTTGGAGAAGGAAATGGCAGCCCACTGCAGTGTTCTTACCTGGAAAATTCCATGGACAGAGGAGCCTGGTGGGCTACAGTCCATGGGTTCACAGAGTTGGACACAACTGAGCAACTCACACATACACACACATTATTTACTGAGCACATACTTAGACACTCTGCTAAGGTGTTCCTTATTTAATTCTCATGCAGATCTACAACCTGAGTTTTATTATTTCAGCTTTACTGAGGTTCATAGCGGCAAAGTGACTTAAGGCCACACAACTAAAAATGCCAAACCCAGATTTGAATCCATGGTCTGCGGTCTTTCATACTGCCATTAGGTTTCAAGTTATCTGAGGATAGAGATTTTGTCTTGGGCACATTTATACTTGCCTTCTAACAGTGCCAAGACATAGGAAATATTTAGACAGGTCTATTGAATAAGGAAATGAGTATAAGTGAGTAAATAAAAATGTGAATGAATTAAACGGTGAATAAATAAGTGAAAGAATGATGGAGTATAAGAATGAATGGACAGATAGATGAGTGGGATGGATGGATGGATGGATAAAGGAAAGAAGAGAGGGGGAGATAGATGGAGAGACAAACAGTGGATAGATGGATGGATAGGCAAATGAATCAATGAATAAAAGAAAAAATATGAGTGAGCTGAATAATTAATTGGTCACCAGTGCTGTAGTCAACAATGGCAGCTTTCTAGATGGGAGAGGGAGGTGGCTTACAGCTTCATAATCAGAGAATGAAGAGAGCAGATCTCTAGAACTCTCTGTTACAGCTCTGCAGCCACACCTGAATGAGGAAACTCACTGAGTTGGGAAACAAAGACAATGAGCCCCCTCCCCCTTGGAGATGAACAGGTGAGTCTCAGATGAGTCAGCATTTGCATCTCCAGCCACTGGGATGCAATGACTCTGTGCAATACTCTATGGAACAGTCATAATGGTACTATTAGTAAGGGTCTGGATGGACCTAATAGTGAGAGAGTATATGTATATCCTACAGATGAATATAGACTTTAGATCCGCCAATCTACCATCTTTCAGAGGGGACATCATGAAATCAAGAAAGAACACTGCACAGAGACTCCTGTCTCTGCCCTCCTTGCAGGCTGTGCTCCCTCCCCGGCCTACTGTTTCTTCCTCAGTAGGAGGAATGGTTCTGAGTGGCTGGCTTCCTAGGGCCCTGTAGCACTAGCAGTGTATGATTCTGTGACTCACTGTGGTGATATTTCTAAATCTTAGCCTATTGAAGTGCACACACAGACTGGTCTATAAAACACTTGGCTGGCCTGGACAGATTACTCATGCCTTGCCTCCCAGACTACTTTTAACTTTTCCTGTCTGCTTCATGCTCCCCACATACAAAGTATGTCTTACTTGTAGAGACCATCCGGCTCCAGACACTTGAAGATGACGGAGTAGATACTGACTTCAGGGACCTCTCCATGGCTTCGACCAGCTGCTACACAAGATGTACCCAGGCCAGAGAGTAAGTCATCGGCAAAACTCAGGAATTCTCCTGGAGGGAGACAAAGAAAGATGAGCTCCCCAGGTCAGGCCTTGGTGAGCAGACATTCTTGCTATTGTCCAAACCCATCCAACGTCTGGATACCATTATTCAGAGGATTAATGGACAGAACAAGCACAGGATATGAAAATGACACAGATCAGGGTCTACTCCCGATGACTCTCTGCTTAAATTTCTGTCTGCATTTTCTCAAGTGTGACATGAGATACTAATACCCACCTTTATAAGATTGTAGCAAAGCTCAAATGAGGTACATTACTGTGCAATAAAAATGCTTGACAAGGCAACAGGAGGACAGTGCTCTCTGTCTAGAGTAACTATTTCGGCCTTGTCACTGCCATTTACTTCCTCTCCACATCTTCAGCAAGCTTCTTTGGAATTGCAGTTTCTTTCCTCGCATGATGAAGGTGTTGGACTAAGGATGTCAAACAGGCCTCATGTCACATGGTCACTGTTACACAGCGGTACTGGCTTCATGGTATGTTATGCTGAGGTGGACTGAGACTGTTACAGCTAACAGGGAAAGAGTTCCATGACTGATTAGTGATGAAGCTCATGAGACAGGAAGGGACAGTAGACGAGCAAGTGCCTTGGACCCCGTGATTCCCAAATGTCGGTCTAGCCATTGGATTTTAGGAGGCTGCTGAAATTTACTAGAAATAGGGTTAATCACAAAGATGAGATGGGCGTTCCTGGTGGCTCAGTGGCAAAGAACCCACCTGCCAATGAAGGGGACACAGGTTTGATCCCTAGTCTGGGAAGAGCCCACTGCCCTAGAGAAGCTGAGCATGCACACCACAACTATTGAGCCTGTGCTCCACAGCCCAAGGGCAGTGATTACTGAGCCCACGAGCCACCGCTGCGAAAGCCCACGCACCGAGAGCCTGTGCTCCACAACATGGAGACGCACGAGAGGCCCGCGCACGGCAACAAGCAGGCCCTGTCCTCCACAGCTGAAGAGAGCCTGCGTGCAGTAGGGAAGACCCGGCACAACCAATACAAGGAACAGGTTAAAAAAGTGAGCAAATACATCTTTCTGTAAAATAAAAGAAGGTAAGATGAAGACTAGAAAGAACAACTAAACATCTGAAATCTTGGGATCTAGGCTTAGTCTTGTTGGGAATTTGCTGTATAACTTTGGACAACTAAATTCCCATCTCTGTACTCTAGTTTTCTCCTCTGAAAAGTGAAGGTACTACAGTCGCTGTTTGGATTTCTGAGAACATAAAATAAAAACAGCTGTGCATGAAGATTAAGTTATAAGGATAAACACTGTGATACTACTTACACTAGCAAGAATTTAAAAACAGCTAAATATTTAATGGTATCAATACAGTAATATTAACTATAGGTCAATGATGCAATGAAATATTTTATAGTCATCAAAAATAACATTGAGGAAAACAAAGTTATTTGAAAGGATGTCCATAGCATAGTGAGTTAAAAAAGAACAGTTTACATTATTACAGAATAATTTAATTTTTTGTGGAAATTTTACATGTATATCTGTCTAGGAAAAGGAATAAGATATAGCAAATGCAGAACATGACTTTGGAAAGTGAGATAATGGGTACTTTCTCTTTTAGTTTTGGGTATCTATCTTTTAAAAATTATCTACAATGGACATGTATTACTTTTGCAACAAGGAAAAAAAATCAATGAAAATTATTTAAAAATTAAAGTAAATGAGCCAGACTAAATGGCCTCTGGGGCTTCCTTCATAGCTCAGTTGGTAAAGAATGTGCCTGCAGTGCAGAAGACCTGGGTTCAATCCCTAGGTTGGGAAGATCCCCTAGAGAAGGAAATGGCAACCCACTCCAGGGTTCTTGCCTAGAGAATCCTATGGACAGAGGAGTCTGGCAGGCTACAGTCCGAGGTGTTGAAAGAGTCGGATATGACTTAGCAACTAAACCGCTAAACCACCAAATGGCCTCTAAGTCTTCCAGTTGTAAAACACGATGATTTTAGAGGCAAGTGAGGTACTATATATACTATGTGATATGAAACGAGACGAGGCCTCCAAACTGCTGACTCCTTGTTCTTCTTCATGCGTGATATGAAGGGCTTTGCACTCTTTTCCTTACTTAGATTCTCAGCAATAAACAAGAGGAGGACGTCTGTTCAACTGTCTTCTCTCCAAGTGGGATTTAAGGACGATCCGACATGGTAGAATCATCATGAAACAGTAACACTGGCCGTGTGTCTGGGAAGACATGGCACTTCTCTACCAGGGAACTGAGTGGACAGCATTTACAGATCACTTCCTTTCGGTCTTTTAAAGAAGAGTTTCACCTTCACTCACAAGTGAACCATGTGACAGTCACCTGACTGAGCTGTCTAGGTGACCCTGGGATGATTCAGACAGACACCAGTTCTAAAACTTATTTGTCCCTGTGGCCCAACAATGTGCATCTGATGTGTCGTGTTTTTTGTTTTCTGCTTTTTACAAAGAAAAAAAAAGCAGACTTGATACATACACACCAGAGCAAATGTCCAAATCAGGCTAAAGTCAGTGACACACAAGTTCAGCTGCTATTGCCAGACAGACTTGGGACTGAATTTGAGTTCTAACAATTACTACAAGTCCTTTAACTTCTCAAGTCTCAGTTTGCCTTTCTGCAGCAAGGGGTCAATGACTCTTTTATGAGATTGCAATCTAGAAAGAAAGGCTGAGTCCAGGAAGAAAGTCTGTTTAGAATCAGAGGTTTTGCTCCCCACACCCCCCCCCCAAAAAATTGAGGAGGTAATTGAAATGCTTTTTATTACCAATTTTGGCACCCCTATGTTTTCTGTAGGCCTCTTATATCAAGCTTCTTCCATAATCAAATCATAATCCAAAGATGTCTTCCAATTGGTACCAAAGCAGAATAATATATGGGGTGAAAAATAAACGAGAAAAAACAGGGGACTATTCACTGGATGGAGTGAGAGCTTTGTTTCTCGTGGTTTTTCAGGATTCCAAGTCTGGCCGCTTTTATTTGTTTTCTTTGAGCTTGAATCCATGTCTGTCTGCTTTTCCATTTGCTTCCAGATAGCCATTGAAAGAGCTGGCCCTCAGTGAGGGAATTCAGTATGCTGTGGCCTGTATTAACTGTCTTCAAGCCAAAAGATGGTTGACATTCAGGTTCAAATGGACATAGGTTTCCAGACATTTCCATGCATTTCAGAATAACTTAGACCATGGATAAAAGCCCCATTGGTCAGCAAGTTCAGCATACGGCTCAGTTTGTAGGTTTAGTTCAAGGGAAGAACCTGCATAATGTGGAGTAGATAAGCTAGTCATGCCAGACACATGATGACGATGCTGACTGTTCAGTTCTGCCTGGGACTGTACACACATAATAACCGTCCAAACAAAAACAGTTACTATGAAGAAAACGGATATTTTCACACCAACCTTTGTTTTTCCCATTTAATTCTCACAACATTCAGTCTTAAGGAGTTAAATGTTAGTATCTCTGTGATAAAGCTGAAGTTAAGCTCACACATTTAGGAAGAGACAGAGCTGAGATTTGAACCCATATCCTCCTAAATTCCATAGCCATTCTTTGATGCTATGCTGCCTCCTAGAGAAAGTCCAAAAATCAGTAGTGTTAGAAAGGGAGCTTTCTCAATTCCTTTCGAATTGCGATTGAATTCAGGCCACTCTCTCAGCTCTACAGGCTTGGGAAATGAAACAATAAAAGAAATGGTCCCTGACCTTCCGCAGCTTGTAATCTGACAACAGGAAGGGTTGTTAAATACAAGAACAGACCCATAAAGTAAATTGTAAGATTGCTTGCTTTGGCACTCTATTCCAGAAGGTTTAAATGCAACCTAGAAGGAGACAGGTGACTGCAGCGACTCCTCACTGTCCTTCCTCTCCCAGTGAGGGTGGGGGGTTGGTAAGAAAGGCCTGGGGGCTTCTCCAAGTACAAAGGTGAATCTGTGCAATTCAGCATATGCACTGCGGTATCACGGCATACACATTCCATGTCTGGCAGGGGTATAATTGAATGAATAGCAATAAAGTGCAGTGGTTAAGGGTTTGGGCTCTGCATTTACACTGCCTGGGGCTAAATCCTGGTACATCCCCAGTTACAATTTGCTTTGGACAGGTTCCTTGACTCTCCACATCTATTTTTATCATATGTTAAAAGGGTAGAATAATGCGATCTAATTTAACAGCATTGTTGCAAATATCATATAAAACATTATATATGTATACTGTTTACAAACCAGTTAGCACAATGTCTGGCATACAGTGACAACTCAAAACAGAAATCAGCTTTGGTATTGTTTTTGTTATTATTATTGTCATCACAGTAGAGGAGAGATACAAGGACCGTCAGGGATTATTTTTATCTAGCCTGCTCCTCTTCCAGGTGACAAAACTGAAGCCCAGATAAAGAAAGTGGTCGTGCCCACGGCCATACACAAAGTGGGAGGCAGCCCTGGAACAAGCTTGACCTCTCAATGCCTAGAGCCTATGAGATAATTCCTGCCAGTGAGCATATGCGATAAAATCACTGAGAACGGAAGAGCTTCCGCAGCTGCTCAAGCAGCTTGAGCTCCTGTTTGTGACCAGCTTTAATCAACACGCATGTGAACCACATGAGCTGGGCATTTCCTATGTGCCAGGCCCTTTACATGGCACACAGCTCCACCCTGCCGTCTTCTCACACTTGAAATCTCCGAGGACGATAGAAAGCCCAGGAAAGACAGAAGGCATTCCATAGACTTCATGTATGTAATGTAGTCCGGTGGTTTGTGAATTAGAACATCTAGACCTCCAGGCAGTAAGAAGAAACAGTGAATGTGGTGGGGGCTGAAGCCCGTCTCCTGTATACCCACCCCAAACTGCAACCAGATCAACTCCAGTTGGATCTATCTTATAGACCAATGGCCCATGTTTTATTTAGGTTGGGAATAAAGACTGTCTTCTAAAAATCTTGGCTTAAAAGTTTTATTGCTTAAAATGTTTGACTCAAAACCCTGCCGCATTCCCTGATAGAAATTCAGAGGCTTGGGAATGTTGTTAATATACCCCCATTCGAGGATCTGCAGCTACCTTCGCACAGAGTCTAGAACCCCAGTCCAGATCGCCTGCCTCTGAGTGCTGTGCGCCTTCCACCAGGACACTGCTCGGGCTACCTCCATCCCCTCTTTCCCAGCATGTTGTCACGGCCGCACGGCAGAAGCCTTCTAGACCCAGGCTGCTACTGCCACCTGGCCCATGCCTGTCCCAGCCTCCCCTAACATTCTTTTTCTGTTTTCCTTTCCTTGAAAACAGATAGGGAGTTGGGAGCCGCTGAACAGGAATGTGCCTGTTCCCCATTACAGCCCTTCTGGGGCTGTAACCTGAGTGGGCTCGGGCCAGACCCCCACACATTTCTTGATCCACTCAGGCCCGAGCCTTGCTCTCATTACCATCCGCAGAAAAGGTCAATCACGATTGTGCTGAAGCTTCAGAACCAACCCCGCAAAGCACAGAGCGATTTTCCTGAAGGCCCACCTCCTCTGCCTCAGTGCTCTCTCTCTCTCCCCTTTCATCACTGCCTCGGTGCTCTTCCTCCCGGTTCGCCCTCTCCTCCTCCTCACTCCCTCTCTCCTCTCTCTCTCTTGCTTCTGATTGAGTTGAGGTCACAGTCAAAGCCGGCCATGAGAGCAAATTGAAAACAGGTTGGGAGAAAAGCAGCAAAGAAATGGAAGGGGCTGGGGCAGTGAGTTATTTAGCCCAGGTGGGGAGAAAGGTCCCTGCTCTGAACGCCATGCTCTTTACAGGAAACGCCGAGGGGATTTAGAGGCCACCCTGGGCCTGGCCTCTCTCTAACCTGCAGATGACTTCACTGCAGTGCCCAGGGAGCAGCAGAGCTCTGCGTCTCCCCCACCTTTCCTTGGGCAAATGGAGAAGTTCATTCTGAGACCTTGTCGGTGACAAAATGAATCTTCGAGGGCCTCGCGCCGTTCAGCTGCAGTCCGTTTGTTTCTTCCAAAACGTAAGGTTATTTTAAATCAAAAGAACTGGTTGCTGCTGCTTCTCACATTTGCTGTCATCGCAGTATGAGCTAGGAAAAAGAGATTGGGCTGGGGGGGCAGATGAGACCTGCTTTTGAAGCCAGGCTCCACCACTAATGAACTACATTATCTAGGGATGGATGACTAAACTCTCCAAGACAACTTCTTCATCTGGAAAGTAGAGGATCATCAGAGAATCAGCAAGGAATAAATGAGATAACGTACGCAGGGTAGCTGCTACATGAATGGTTTACAATGTTAGAGCTCCCTCCCCCAGGCTACCTCATCCTCATCGTATCTCATCAATTTGCTGGATGACAAACTCTTCAGTGGTCAGACTCAGCTGCTTTCAGATACATTACATAATACCTAATTCCCTATCACCTACCCTCCCTTTTTTTTTTTTTTTTTCTGCAAAATGCAGTAATAAGAAGGACAGAAGGTAGGCAATGAAGAAGGAGATGTTTCTTTAGCTCTTATCATATGACGTCAACAGTTTAGACAGTTTTATGTAATTCCCTTGATTAAACATTCAAAACAACCATGGCTTGACTAATATTCAATACTGTGGCCACCTGATGCGAAGAACTGACTCATCGGAAAAGACCCTGATGCTGGGAGAGATTGAAGGTGGGAGGAGAAGTGGATGACAGAGGATAAGAAGGTTGGATGGCATCACTGACTCAAGGGACATGAGTCTGAGCAAGCTCTGGGAGTTGGTGATGGACAGGGAGGCCTGGCGTGTGACAGTCCATGGGGTCACAAAGAGTCGGACACGACTGAGTGACTGAACTGATTAACATTCAGTAAAACCTAAGGAATTAGGTTAATTGTGCATTTACAAATGAAGGAATAGGATCAAAGAAGGTTGAACGCCTGGCCTAACAAGATCCACCTGGGAACCGTAGCATAAAGGCCAGAACCAGGACATTCCCCATCCAAAGTCTGTGTCTTTCCTAGTACGTATTTGCCTACGGACGGCAAGATGCTTCTGGTGGGAGCTGTGTTTTGCTTGCCTCTGTGTTGCCAGGACCCAGCACAGGGCTGGCCATGTACGTATTTGTGGAATTCTATGAAACCAAACTTCAGTGACTGAAGCCTGGATCCAGACACATCTTCCTAACACTATCACTAGTGATCAGAACTTTATTTTGGGAAACCAGGCTGCCTCCTGTGTGATCTCTTTCAGGAGGGCACAGGACTTCCACGGTGCAGAAGAGAAAGTGAAAGTCACTCAGTTGTGTCCAACTCTTTGCGACCCCGTGGACTATACAGTCCATGGAATTCTCTAGGCTAGAATAGTGGCATGGGTAGCCTTTCCCTCCTCCAGGGGATCTTCCCAACTCAGGTTCGAACCCAGGTCTCCTGCTTTGCAGGCAGATTCTTTACCAGCTGAGCCACCAGAGAAGCCCAAGAATACTGGGGTGGGTAACCTGTCGCTTCTCTAGTGGATCTCACAGACCTAGGAATCGAACCAGAGTCTCCTGCATTGCAAGTGGATTCTTTACCAACAAGCTATCAGAGAAGCCCACGGGAGGGAAGGGACTGCCAAAAAATCTAAGGGCTCTGAAAACGGTGATGGTGGTCTAGCCAATATCTACTGAGAGCGCCTACATGCCTGGTGTTGTGCTAGGGGCTTCTGGCTCACCCTCATGAGGTTTCCTGGGTGGCGCGGTGGTAAAAGAATCCACCTGCCAATGCAGGAGACGCAGGTTCGATCCCTGAGTGGGGAAGATGTCCTGGAGAAAGGAAGGGCAACCCACTCCAGTATTCTTGCCTGGAGAATCCCATGGACAGAGGATTCCGGCAGGCTACAGTCCACGGGGTTGCAAAAGAGTCAGACATGACTGAGCGCACACACATGGCTTCTTGAGGCAGGAGGTGCATGCGCACCCCGGGCCCCCACCCCCGCTAAGCAGTTTGAGTTTGTTCCCTGTGGACAGAAACTCCACAATATCAACGGCAGGGTGATCGAGAGAGAGGAGACTGGGCCCTGCCCAGATGAAAGGTGAGAGACAAATATTTCTCATTCTCAAAATCAGGGAAACTTTCCTGACTAGAAAGCTCATTGGAGGTCAAAAGGGGAGTGAAAGTGAAGTCGCTCAGTCGTGTCCAACTCTTTGCAACCCCGTGGACTGTAGCCCACCAGGCTCCTCCATCCATCGGATTCTCCAGGCAAGAATACTGGAGTGAGTTGCCATTTCCTTCTCCAGGGAATCTTCCCAACCGAGGGATCGAACCCGGGTCTCCCACATTGCAGGCAGACGCTTTACCCTCCCCAGGGAAGGTAAACCCCAGGGAAACCAGGCAAGCCACCAGGGAAACTCCGAAAGGGGAGTGATGCCAAGCTACCCATAGGCCTCTCTGCTGGGATCCACCTTGGCTGGGAGATGCTCACACACACTTGGGAGAACCCTGAGATATACCAAATACGGTCTTAGAATTGATTGGTCAAAGGCAAACCCAGAAGAAATGCCCCATGAAAGTGATTTAAACTACCACAAGGGCACGGCTCTCTGAGTCTGCCCATGTGCCTATCCACACATACTGCACTCTTTACCCTCCTAATAAACATTTCACTTGTCTCACTACTTTCTGTCTTTGTGGGAATTCTTTCCTACAAAGCCAAAGGGTCAGGGTCTTGTCACTGCCCACTGGTCTACTGGCTAGGATTTGGTAGTCTCACTGACTTGGCCTGTCCCCAGTCTCTGGCAGGGAACTGAAACCCTGCTTCAAGCCACTGTTATTACACCCAAGATTACTCATACCAGCCCTGAAGTGGACATCTGTAGGCTTGACCTGCTCTAAAGCCGGCCTCCTGCTTCTTAGAGCATGCTGGCTTTCCACCGGGGAGCCGGCTCCCCCCTGATTTCAGTCTATATGATTTAGGTGGAACCCCCTGCCCTCCCGAGATGGGCATGTGATCAATGGCATGATCCATGTTGGAGACCAGCAAGAGGTAAGAAGTGAGCAGGCCTGATCTATCAGACCAACACCTGGGACAGAGACCAAGTCCTGGTGACATCATCTGAAGCCTTGATCAGCTGTGTCTGCAGTTAGATATACCCTTGAATATTTCAAATGCATGACTCAGTATTTCCCGTTTCTGCCAAAGCTAGTTTCCACTTGTTTTCTGTTACTTGCAACCAGGAGTCCTACCAGATACAAATCCTATGAGGTAGACATTATGATTGCCATTTTATAAATGAAAGAAAAAAAAAAAGTGTTCATGGATCTTAAGCAAGTTGCCCAAGGTCACACTCCATCTAAAATAACAAGGCTGGGCTTCAAATCCAGAGCTGTCAGATGCCAAAACCTGAGCCTTTCCCACCATTAAACACTGTTAGGGCAGAGCACACAAAGATTCTATTATTCACCAAATCATTGAGCACTTCCAATGTCCTGTTTCCTCTCGCCCTGTCTTCTGATGTCACCGCCTGCGCTCCCTTCCTCACTCACTCACTCCAGCCAGGCTGGCATCCTTCCCCCTCCTCCTCCTCTAGGATGCAGAGCATGCTCCTACCACCGGGCCTTTGCACCTGCGGTCTCCATGGCTTGAGAGTTCTTCCCCATGTCTTTGCATGGCTCACTCCCTCTTCTTACTCAGAAGGGGGTTGCTTAAATGTCACTTCCTCAGAAAGGCCTTCTTCAGCTACTCAATCTAACTGAATTACTCTCTAGCCCCTATTTCACTTCACATACTGATGAATTACTATACTGCCCATGATATAAGTCCCACGATAAAGAGATTGTTCACTTAGCAAAGTGTCTATACACAGCACGTTCTCCATAAATAGTTGTCTAGGGAGTGAGTGCATTTATGGTGTACTGTAAACTGAGCTGGGCTTCCCAGGTGGTGCTAGTGGTAAAGAACCTACCTGCCAGTGCAGAAGATGGAAGAGATGCAGGTTTGAGCCCTGAGTTGGGAAGATCTCCTGGAGAAGGGCATGGCAACCCACTCCAGTAATCTTGCCTGCAGAATCCCATGGACAGAGGAGCCTGATGGGCTACAGTTCATGAGGTCACAAAGAGTCGGACATGACTGAGGCAACTTAGCACACACACGTGTAAACCAAGCTGATGGCTGTGAGCACAACATGAAGAAGGCTTGCGTTGCTCGGGGAGCACAGCCTAAGTGAAGGGCTTGGGTGCAGATGGTGTATCTGGGAGGCGATTCCGAGAAAACAGGCATGGGGAACAGGAAGGGTGAGACAGGGAAGAGGGACAGTCAACACCAAGGTGCATCGCTGCCTGTCGTCGTGAGTGATGGGGGGTTGCTTCCAAAGAGACCCTCAAGGAGTGAAGGGAGGGATGCTCCCGCAACCGTTTGGCTTAAAGTTGGGGGACTGGAACCCATACCTCCCGATTTCTGACAGCCATTGGTGGAGAGCCTCCCTGCTGCTGCTAAGTCGCTTCAGTCGTGTCTGACTCTGCGACCCCATAGACAGCAGCCCACTGGGCTCCCCCATCCTGGGAAAGCCTCCCTGGAGGGAGCCAATTTCCCCACACTCTTTTTAGTATGGTTTGCTCCCAGGCCTAGGGAGCTCAGTCTCATATGAGCCATGGAACAGAAAATGCAAGTGTGCATTTAAGGTCACTGGCAGCACAAGGTGAGCCTGGGTGTGTACCACAGCTGCAGCTGAAATAACCCTGGGCCAAGAGGCTCTACCACGGCCCTGGCGGCATCTGCTGTAAAGAACCAGTCTCTGCCTTTGAGGAATTGGTAGAAAGAGCCACAGACGAGCCTTCGTCATCGAGGTCCAGGGCAGACGTGACAGGCCCACTACTGAGCAGCCCACAGTCAGTTACTGAACGCCGACCCCATGCCTGGGAGAGGGCTACGCACTGTGGGCACGGTCCCGAGCCACTCAGGCAAAGCCCCTCCCTGGGGTGCTCACAGCTTAACAAAGCAGGCTGGTGAGGGCTGCTTTCGTGAGCAACTCTCCGGACAGTCTTACAACTTGATACCAATACAGAATTTAATAATATTAACTCAGCATTAACGTGCACTTGGCTAACAGAGCCTGTCCTTTTCTACAGTTGGATTAATTAAGGCCATAAAAGCCCTCGTCATCCCTACCATCCCGAGGACCAATGATGCTAATACATTTGACTGGACGGGCGATTGCTAACATGTGTGAGGAGAGCCGGTCTGGGGAGCAGGACAGCCCCTCGCCATCACTCTTGGAGGACCACAGAGTGTGTTCACTGCCGTCACGGCACTCATCCACCGAGGGCTTTCTTCTCTTCCTTTCCTTTTTAAAATTGCATTCCTAAATGTTACACTATTGTGAAGTGGAAAGAACCCCACGGTACAAAATGTGCTTCTCATCAGACTCTCGGTGCCTCGAACACTTCCAAATGTCTCCAGTTTTCATTCAGCGTCTCCTTCTCTGGGCAGCAAAGCAGAAAGCTTGTGTGCTGACGGTGGGCCTGATCAGCCCCTCTGACCGCAGATGTGATGAAACGGCATACAATCTGGCAGAGCTGGGCTATTATTCACATTTGGTCAAGGGGAGAAGAGAGGCTCAGAGATTGGGGCACAGTGCCTAACCACACCGCTACTACGCTGCGAGGCTGGGACTTGAACCCGGGCTGATCCAATTCCAGAGCCTGTGGTTTTCCCACCACAACATGCACTTCCTAATTGTTCTCTCTCTGTGGGCCTCAGTCTCCATGTCTCTCTACAGGAGGATGTCAGTATCTACCCTGCAAGGGTCTCAGGAGGAGTGAATTCGATGCAGTCCATAAAAAAATATAGAAGTGCCTTAAAATTTGCAGAGTGATGTATCTGTAAAAGCATGCTGTTCAGGGAAATCCACAGAGTGTCAGGTAAGATGATAAAAATGCCAGGGGGGCTGCTTCTGGAGTCAGAGAAGGGAAGAAGAGACCATCCTTTGGGAGGTAGTAAGGTATATCGGTGTTCAGCCCCCAGGACACACCAGGGCACATAAACCGTGATGGCAAAGGACCTTCACCAACCTGGAAACGTACCCGCTGGTGCCACAGAGGAAAGGAGACAAAGCTGGGGATTGAGCAGGGAAATTGAGGCTTAACTTCCTGGGCCTAGAGCTTCCAGAATCTTCTCAGCTCTAGAGGACTGGCTTCTCTTCCTTCATTTCAGCTGAAGTTCCCAGTATAGTTCCCATACTGCCTACTCTCAGTTACCCCTCCTCACAGAACTTGTGACTTTTTTCCCAAGGGCTAGTGACAGCCTGCAGTTACTATAGTTCTTTGCTTACCTCTTTATTTTCATCTGATCACTAAAATGTTAGTTCCATGGGTTCAGGAGCCTTGTCCATCTTGTTGCATCTTGTCTATAGTCTCCCCAGTGGCTGGCAGAGTATGGGGGGCACAGCAGTCATTCGTTAAAGATCCACTGACTGAATGGAGGTGGGTAAGGCTGGTGGCTTCCCTTCTAGCTCAGTCGGTAGAGAATCTGCCTGTAATGCAGCAGCTGCTAAGTTGCTTCCGTCGCGTCTGACCCTGTGCGACCCCATAGACAGCAGCCCACCAGGCTCCACCACCCCTGGGATTCTTCAGGCAAGAACACTGGAGTGGGTTGCCATTAGATCCAGGTTCAGTTCCTGGGGTGGGAAGATCCCCTGGAGAAGGAAATGGCAGTATTCTTGCCTGGAGAATCCCATGGACAGAGGAACCTGGAGGACTATAGTCCATGGGGTTGCAAGAGTCGGACACGACTTAGCAACTAAACCACCACCACCACCAAGGCGGGAGAGGTCAGTAGCCAATGACTCAGCCAGGCTTTGCAAACATGTTGAGATAACTTGTTTTTGCTCCTCTCCAGTATCTTTCTGGAAGCATTCCATGGTTGCCCCTCCATCCAGCAAAAGTCAGCTTGCTCTTCTGGGTTTCCCTGGTGCCCTTGTCTCTCTCCGTTGTGGTCTTTAATCCACTGTTCTGTGACACCTACTCAGCGCCTCTCTCCCCTGTGGGCTAGGAGGAGCTATGGAAAGAGAGCTAGCCTCTTATTCACCATCTCAGCCCTGCCATAGGCGTGCAGAATAAGCAAGTGGGTGAACAAGCAGGACTTCCTTTCCAGCTGGAAGGAGGCCCACAACAGGCACAGTGGGTTAGGGCTTCCTTGTACAGCAAGCTTTGTGTGTACAACATAATGATTCAATATTTGTATATATTATAAAGTGATCACAAGTCTAGCTAACATCCATGATCACATATAGTTAATTTTTTTTTTCTTACCACATGACCCAGCAACCCCGCTAATGGGCATATATCCAGAGAAAACCATGATTCAAAAAGACACAAGCAACCCAACGTTTATAGCAGCGCTATTTGCAATAACCAGGACATAGAAACAACCTAAATTTCCATCAACAGATGAATGAATAAAGACGTGATACATACACACATGGAATATTACTTGGGCAGCAATCTCTGAATTGTGCCAGAGCCGTCCCACGCGGCCAGCAGATCTTGTGTGGAAGAGCACCGAATCCAGAGTCAGGGGAAATGCTGCAGCCCTGCCTCTCTGCGACCCCTGTACAGACGAGTTCCTCTCTTTGTGCAGATGCGCATGGCCATGATGGAAAGAAAGGGCATCAAGCTTCCTCCCAGCTTGTATCTGATCTGATCTTGCAGCTAATGTCAACACTGCAACCCCTCTGTTTTCCTCTAAAGATCACGTTGCTTCCTTATTCTTAGCTTTCCTGAGCTCTTTGTCTAATTCTCAGGTCAACACTCCCTGACACATACATCTCAAGATACCTCCCTCATTAATCTTCTTGCTTCCTGATCTCTGCTTAGCCCTGGTGCATCTTCTCAGCATTCACAATGGCTGCCCATGAACCCTTTGACTCTTGTCTCTATGAGGAGAAGTGCCTTTCTCTCCCTTCAGCCTTCTCCTTTTCAAAGCCCTTTACAGTTTGCATTGCATGCCCCTACCTCTTCATATTTAAGCTTCACGAGTGACGGGTGAGGTGGGCAAACCAAGATGGAAGTGAACAGTCCCACTCTACAGAGGGGAAACTGCAGTTTAGCACAGAGGCTGGAGCACACGCTTCCTGACTCCTGATCTAACACATTAGCAGCCATTCTCCTGTACAGCCCAAGAGCTGTCTGCTCTTGTCCCACACACTGAGCCCAACCACGACTGACACAGCTTCACAGCCACTCCGTGAAGTACGAAGGAGGCACTCACCCCGCACTCACCCTTCCTGAGCCCCCCATGTGTCACTGACTTAGACAGTCACATTTACTAAAACACCAGTGTCAGGCACCCTGCAGGGAGGGGAAGGTAGCAGAAAAGGCAATACTTTGCTTAGTCCTGGGTTTGAAACCTGACTTTGCTAAAAGACTCTTTAAGCAACTTAATCTCTCTAAGCCTCCTTTTCTTTTCTGTAAGACAGATGCGAAAATGCCCACATTAAAGGAACAATGGGATCATACTGAGAATTAATGTAGGCAATCAATACAGTGCCTGGCACTTGGTAAACATTCAACAAATGGTGCCCTTATTATCTTTAGTACTATTATAAAAACTACCAATTCACAGAACATTTCATATTGGGTAGGGAGAGAATTCAACAATCCAGAGAAAGTGAATTATCCTCGTGAATTTACCACCTCTTTCTCCTCCCAGACAGAGCTGCACAAACTATGTGCTCATTTAGCATTAAAAAATGTCAAATGCCCAAAGCTTCTTCCCTTCACTAAATATTAACATCAAGGCCTGGGATTAGCAGATAGCTGGGGATCTTCGGCAGATAAGGGAGCCTCTATTTGCCTTTCTTCTTTCCACTTGCAGGCAAATCTAACCTTCAAACCCAGTCTGATCAGGACCCTCCAAAGATGACCTCTGGGGACCCCCATCAAGGCACCAGCGAGGACTGAATGAGACCCCGAGTCCATTTCATTACCCAGTGCACTTCCCCACCACACTTGCACACGCAGGTACACACAAATACACACGCCTCCCTCATCCCAGCCCCGTGCTCAGGCCCCACAGCAGGGAGCCTCCAGGAGGGTGGGGAGGAGGCCAGCAGAGATGAGTCAGGTTTTCTGGTCGTGCGAGCAACACCATTCCACCGCGCTGAGGTGAATCACTGAGAAGGAGGTGGGACCAGAGAGGTGGATTTCCAAATGAGACAGACAGACAGACAGACAGACAGACAGACAGACAGAGAGGCAGAAATGGGGAGGAGCAGAGGAGGACCGTCAGAGAGAAGCAGAGCCAGGAAATACTAAGAGACAGAGGCTGAAGCGGAGACACAGCTCTAGAGAGGAACAGAGAAGAAGGGAAAAAGAGTCAAGGGTGGGAACAGAGAGCCACGGAGAGACAGATACAGGCAGAGATCAAAACCGAGAGAAGAGGAGGCAGGAGGAGACCAAGATGAAGAGAAACAGGGAGGAAAGGAGGAAGGGAGGCAGGACGGAAAGAGGGGAGAAATTATCCAAGAAAAGAGAACAGGAGAAGACAAGAGAAAGAAACAGGAGGGGCAGAGGCAGGGAGGCAGGCGGAGGGGCAGACAGCAGAACACTGAAGCCCGCGCTGTAAGGTGAGGAGCAGAACGCCCGGTGCTCCCCAGGGCCAACCAGTGCTCTTCCTCACCCCATTCTCTGCCCGGCCTCTGCCCTGACAGAGGAGACAGACCCTGGGCCCAGACAGTGCACGCGGCTCCCTTCCGTCCTCAGCTTTGAACCCGAAACCAGCACAGTCAGAGACACTCTTTTCCCACAGCCTGGCTGGAAGAGGGTGGCCTCGGGGTCCCTCCTAAACCCCACAGGGAGAGGTGACTTTGTGAAGAAGTTCAGAGGCCAGGAAGACTTCCCCAGACACAGGGGCCCTTGAGCATCTAACCAGGGCAAGCTTAGCACCCCAGGAAAGCATTGATCTGGAAGGTAAAGACGGGACAGTGGGTGGCTGATGGCCATCGCTTTCATCTAAATCCTCTCTCCTATCCCTCCCCCACACAGACTTCTTTTTTTTTTTTTTTTCTTTTCCACTCTCTATTAAAGTGACTCCCTGGCCTCCCCGTTTATATTAAAATTTTCCTTTAAATAGAGAAGGGGAAACAAGTCCTCTCTTCAGTCCACAATGAAAGCTATAAAAGGGTTTTTAAGCTTGGAAAATTTGGCTGGTCATTTTTTCCTACTGTTTAATACACGCCTTAAGTTACACTGAGTGGGTAAACATGGTTTATAAGTGACTAACTCATACCTAACTCTACAAGTTTATAGCCATATATATTATATATAATAATAATTTATATTAAGTTTATTATACACATATATCATCTACATTTATATAGCATATATAAAAGTATCTGTATATACGCATATGTGCACACATATACACATACATATATATATTTATATGCACAAACATAAACACACACATGAACACTCACATATACACGTGCATGTGTACATAAACATTCGCTCAAGTTTGCACAGTTCCTTGGGGTTTACAAAGCCTTCTTTTTCTCTTGTTTGATCCTCACAATAACCCTGAGAGGCAGACGGGGTAGGATTACTGCCCCCGGTTTACTGGGACCTGTGGTTATAGCAAAGGCTCCAGGGACCCACAGGTCTCGAAGCGGCCATGACCCACGTCAAGTTCCCCTCTCCACAGTCGTGCAGACTGATACCATGAGCGCAGGTCGGGCAGTGTGCATTTCTGGACCCGCAAGGGGTCAAAGCCAAGGGAAGCTCGAGGCAGCCCGTGTTTCAGGGCTTCATTTTACAGGCTGGAGGACTGAAGCTCCGAGTCACCGCTAACCCAGATGCCGCTTCTGTGCAACCTGGAGAAAAATATGTATCCCTTCCCTCAGTCACCTTCCTTCTCTGTATTTGAAAATCTCCTTAGCATTTGGATTTCTTAGAACAAGACATTTAATCAACGATTAATACACATCTACACTGTGCATCATTGGAATGGGGAGCTTTCACAGGTGGTTAGCACTCTGCACTGCAGAACTTGCGCAACTGTATGTGCCATTCCGAGGTGTGAGCTCAACCGAGGGCGAGGCAGAGAGGAGGGCAGGAGAGGCGGTCGGGAAGGCCAGACGAGAGCGGGGCCAGCATGCTAGGGTCTAAGGAGACAGCCCATCTCACTTCAACAGGAGAATGGCAACAACTACTGATTATGAAGCTTTTAGTCATGTCTGATGATTGCAGTAACCTTAAAGAGTAGGACATATGTCTAACTATTGCTTGCATTTCTGCCTTGCCTTCTCAACTAATAACAATAATTTAAATAATAATTTGAACATTATTCCCAATCTTTTGGGCTTCCCCGATGCTCAGTGGGTAAAGAATCTGCCTGCAATGCAGGAGATGCGGTCCCTGGGTCAGGAAGATCCCCTGGAGGAAGGAATGGTAACCCACCCCAGTATTCTTGCCTGGGAAATCTCATGGACAGAGGAGCCTGGCAGGCTACAGTCCAAAGAGTCACAAAGTGTCGGACACAACTGAGCACGCCCACATAATCTTTTAGGTAGTATGCTTAATATTTCATGCACTTCAGCACATTTCAGCATCATAAGAACAAGAGCTATTCCCCCATATCTCAGATTAAGATATCGAGATGTACTAAGGTGTAGTGACCTGCCCAAGGTCACGGGGAAAATTGCTTGGCTGAGATTTCAGTTTTATAAGGAAAGGATAGAGGTGGAGGTATCGTCACCAGTTGCATCCTCTGAAGATAACTGAAACGCTTTCCTCACCCACTCACTATTGACCATCCTAATACACTTTGCATTAGGGCCTACTTTGTATGTAGGGCCTCTTGCCTCAAGTCACACCACAAGCAGCAGCAGCCAAGAATGCAAGCAGCTCTCTGGCTTCTCACGCTCTGTGTTTTCCGGTGTCTCGCAGTCCACCCGTTCCTTTAATCACATCAAGACTGTTGATGAATGGAGCCATCTGGACGATCCATTCACAGAGTCTCTGTTCTAGGGACCCTTTGGCGGTTCCAACTCAGCTTCTCCCTAGCACCTCGCTTGCCTCCTTGTTTCCACCTCTCTCTTACCCATGAATGCAAATCAATATGGACAGTCATCAGAAATGTAAAAGGGAAGGAAGGAAGAAAAGAGGGAGCGAGGGAGGGCAGGAGGGAAAAGGCAAAACAAAATCAGCACCAGGAGTCTGCCACGACAGGCAAAGAAAGCTCCGACTTTGGACACCAACAGAACTGGGCTTCCTGCCTTCAGCATCCTCTGGTGTAAGGAGTAAGTACTCCCACTTGATGGAATGTGTTAAGGAATTAACGTGATGTAAAGTGTCTGGCCCAGTGCTTGCCCTCAATGCATAAAATATGCTTCCAAGGCAAGGAGAAGCAGCTCTGGGCCAGGGGCACTCACGCTGGGCTACAGCTTTACAGTGCATGTGGCATCTCGTGTCCATCAACTCCTCACCTTGGTCTATAAGACCTGAGTGACCCAGGGCCACCCTGCGGCTGCAGCCCCAGCCTCTTCCCCTCTCCCCTTGCTGACGCTGCATCAATGACTCCAAAGTCATGCCATCAGAGAGGTATTTCCTGATCATCTTCACAAAAATGGAATGCCGCAGCCTCCATCCCCAACTGCCGTTTTATTTTATCTATTTTATCATCCCCCTACCTCTGCTCCATGACAGGGAGACACTTCTGTTGCCGTTTAGTGCTGTGTCCTCAGCTTCTAGAAGAGTGTTTTTGGTATACAGTAGGTGCTCAATAAATGTGTGCAGAATGACTGAACTCATAGTTCCCCAGGAAAGATCAAGAGGCTAGGCAAGCTGGCATTTGCATTCCCACTTTTTACATCAATAAACTGAGGCCTGGGGATGTGAAGAAATTTCTCCAAAGGCCTCCCACTGGTGACGACAGAGGTGGGACTGGTGAGCTGAGCTGTCAGACTCAAACCCAAGGCCGCTTCTCTCCCACCAAGTTGTATTTCCCATTACTGCTTCCCATCACCTCCCAGCGCACCCCGGGGAACAGCGCTATTTGGGATTCTGTTGCTTAGGTGATGCTGCAGGAGGTGGAGGTGTTAGGAGTGATTTCCTTCTGTGGGTTCTCCACCCAGACACAGGGCTTGCCAGGGCCATCCTGTACACAAACCTGAGCACTGGCAGTCGCCCCGGAACAGCAACCGGAGCGTCCGTGTTGTAGACCAGCCACCAGTGGCCGAGCGGAGGAGGGGATGGTATCAAGCTGGGACCTCATGGGAAGAGGGCAGGCTGGGCTCACTGCAGCCTCTCCAAGGCTCCAGAGCGCCAGGCAGGGGGAAGCCACTACCCCTTCAGTGCCATTTCCGCTCTGTAAAGAGGTGATGACTGACTTCATGGCTCCGAGGTTTCCACTTGCCTCCTGGGGATGGCCAAGTCCTGCTGGGGAAGGGCGGACTCGCTGACTCCTCGCTCCCCTGGAGAGGAAAGGAACCTGGGCCTGGATTCGGGCTGCACTTTGACTTCCTCTGTCGCTCACCTGCCCTCTCTGAATGTCAGTTCTTTCATCTAGTAAACTGATTCTTGGGTCTAGAGGACCACTGGGGATTGTTTGGGGGAGATGGTGTCGAGAAAACATGTATCATCTCACGGGCCCAGGCTACAGGCCAGGCACTGGGCTGGGTGCCCTACACATCCGATCTCTCTAACTCTCACCAAAACCTGTGAAGCTGGCATTATTATGCACAGGTTTCAACAGAAGGAATGGATGTGCAAGATCAACAACTCATAAAGATGGTGAGCAGCCCCAACGGGATGAGAACCAAGGTCTCTCCAGGCTCTGAATCGGTGTGCCTTTCAAATGCAGGGCTGGGGCATTGTCATTTCACATCCTCAAAGTCAGAGACAGGCCCCTCAGAGATCACTGAAGTGAACCTTCTGTTTCCCAGGTGGAGAAGCGCACACACAGGAAGGAAAGCGTCTTGCCTGGGGTCACGCAGCAGGATAAAGGCAGAGTCAGGTGGTCCAGGGAGGTGGGCATTAGACACTGGCTACATGCAGATGGTACTGATATGGAATCATCTTTACCATCCCACCCAGCTCGGCAGCCTGCAGGAATGTCACTTCAGTGTCCTTTCAGCAGGACCAGTCAACAGACTGTGAGGTCAGGGTGTGTGTGTGTGTGTGTGTGTGTGTGTGTGTGCGTGCATGAACACATGGGAAAGAACCCCCACTGGGCAGCCCTCATCCATGAAGGCATCATTGATAGCCTTGCCCACAGGCACAGCACTTTACACTTTACAGGCATTTTCCTTTCCTTTCTTTCTTTCGATCCTCGCAGCAATACTTCTGAGCAAATATTCTTATTTTCACTTTACAGAGGAGGAAAGCTGAGGATCAGAAAGGGAACTGGCTTGCCATAGCAATAAGTGTGAATGTGGGGTTACTGTGAAGGATCTAGAATCTGCACGCACTTTCCCTAATTTCTGTCAAGTGACCTTTCCTCAGCATCCCCACATGAGATAAGGGATGAGTAGAGAACAAAGCAGGGAGTGGTTCCACACTGGGAAGAAAATAGGGCAGGCCTGTGGGACGCAGAGGAAGTAGTTTGGAAGATGAGAGCAAGATGGAGCTGAGCAGATGCCCAGGGGGCTGTTTTCCGGGGAGCTCAGCCTGTGCGGCGTCTTTTCCATCCTGCACCTCTGCCTCACTTCTACCATTTTAAACAAATTCCCCAACAAGCTGAATTGTCAAACGGCTCCCATTTGGATATCACTGTGAATCTTGACTTTTTCTTCCTCTTCTGGTGACAGAATGCTGATTTTTATTGGGGGCTGCTCTCTCCCCCTCAACAGAAAACAGCAAACAGCAATACCTACATCGTAAGGCAATTGTTATTTAGCAATATTTGCGTTGGTGGTAGGCACATGAGCCAGGTATGAGGAAAGTGTGCTAGAGCTTATCAGGAAAACGTGCTCCTGAGATTTCTTAGGCTGGAAACCCAGGAAGAGAGCCCATTTCCTCTGTTGGACATGTCTGCCTACACACTTCATAGAGCTGTGGCCATCCTGCAGTCAGCGCCAGGCTGCCAGCTTGCTGCCAGCTTGCGGAAGGAACCAGCACATAGTTGGGGGAGGAAACAAGAGCGTCTCAGAGAGCCTGGATGTGGGCCTCTGATAGGCTACACTTGGACCCACTCTTCCTCTGGACTTCTGGGCACACGAGGTAATCCATTTCCTTATTCTTTAAGTTGACGTGAGATGCAGTTACTGCTACCAGCAGCCAAAGGCCACCTGATTCCTCCTGGTGGCTCTTTCGGGCAGCCTGCTTCAGGAACCAGTGTGGTCCTCAGCAATGGTGTTGTGACCTGTTGAGTCAGGTCATCAGAATTCATTAGTCACCAATAAGAAAGATAAAATATTTAAGAATGTTCTGCTTTTTAGATAATCTAGACCAATGGTCCTCAAACTTTATTATGCATCAGACTCTCCTGGTGGGAGAGTTCCTTATTGAAACAGAGATTGCTGGGCTCTCACTCCCAGAGTTACTAAATCAGTAATCTGTGATGGGGCCAGAGAGTTTAAATTTTTAACAAGTTCCCAGACACTGCTGTTGCCTCTGGTACAAACCACATTTTGAGAACGAGTGATGTAGACAATTTATAATAATGTCCCTCATGCTTATTTGTATATAATTTCTTGACGGAAAGAAAAATGAAACAGAACTAGAGCAAGAAGCCACACACACAGAGAAACTTTTGAGGAGGCTGTCTTACATTGACCACACTCTTTGTGTGTGTCACGTGGAAATGAGGGTTGAGATCCAGGCCTCCAGATGCCTGTGGCTTCAGACTCAGAGAGCCCATGACTCAGGTGCAGGGATTGAGTGATGAGACAGTAAGATGCTCATCGTCATCCCCCTGAGCTCAAAAGGTACTAACTACTGTCACCATCACCATCACTGCCACCATATAGACTTTACACCTTCCTTTCCCATCCATTATCTCATTTAGTCTTTACAACAATACTGTGAAAATGATCATAGAGATTATAAACAGGATGAGGATGGAGAGACAAGAGGAGGTGAGGAAGGAGGGAAAGGAAGAGGTTGACTCCCATTGTATAGATGTGGTAACTGAGGCTGAATGCCTTGCCCTGTCATACAGTAAGCTGAGACTCAAATCCAGGTCTGCCTGTCACTAAGTTATATATTCTCTCTACTAAACCATAATATATGTTTGGTGAGCTGGCATAGGTATTAACTGTTGATAAGAAAAAGAAAATTCAGGTACTCTGGGGCTGTCTCACTTTCCGAAAGAAGGCTAACTTCTTGCTTGGGAAACAGAACAGACCTACTCTACTGGGAATCCACATGACAGATTTTATTTTCTTGGACTCCAAAATCATTGCGGATGGAGACTGCAGCCATAAAATTAAAAGACACTTGCTCCTTGGAAGCAAAGCTATTACAAACCTAAATAGCATATTACAAAGCAGAGACACCACTTTGCTGACAAAGGTCTATATAGTCAAAGCTATGGTTTTCTCAGTAGTCAGGTACAGATGTGAGAGTTGGACCACAAAGAAGGCTGAGTGCTCAAGAACTGATGCTTTTGAATTGTTTTGCTTAGAGAAGACTCCTTGGACAGCAATGAGATCAAACCAGTCACTTAAAGGAAATCAACCCCGAATATTCATCACAAGGACTGATGCTGAAACTGAAGCTCTAATACTTTGGCTACCTGATACAAAGAGCCGATTCATTGGAAAAGACCATGATGCTAGGAAAGGTTGAGGGCAAGAGGAGAAGGGGGTGATAGAGGATGAGACAGTTGGATGGCATCACCGACTCAATGGACATGAATTTGAGCAAACTCCATTTAATATCACAGTAATCCAAGTCTATGCCCCAACCACTAATGCCAAAGAAGTTGAAGTTGAACGGTTCTATGATGACCTACAAGACCTTCTGGAACTAACACCCCCAAAAGATGTCCTTTTCATCACAGAGGACTTGAATGCAAAATATGAAGTCAAGAGATACCTAGAGTAACAGGCAAGTTTGGCCTTTAAGTACAAAATGAAGCAGGGCAAAGGCTAACAATGTTTTGTCAAGAGAATCCGCTAGTGATAGCAAACACCTGCTTCCAACAACACAAGAGAAGAATCTACACATGGACATCACCAGATGTTCAATATCGAAATCAGACTGATCATATTCTTTGCAGCTGAAGATGGAGAAGCTCTATACAGTCAGCAAAAACAAGACCAGGAACCAACTGTGGCTCAGATCATGAACTCCTTAATGCAAAATTTAGATTTAAATTGAAGAATGTAGTGAAAACCACTAGGCCAGTCAGGAAAGACCTAAATCAAATCCCATATGATTATCAGTGGAAGTGACAAATAGAGTCAAAGGATTAGATCTAATAGAAAGAGTACCTGAAGAACTATGGACGAAGGTTCGTGACACTGTACAGGAGGCAGTGAGCAAGACCATTTCCAAGAAATAGAAACTCAAAAAGGCAAAACGGTTGTCTGAGGAGGCCTTACAAATAGCTGAGAAAAGAATAGACGCTAAAGGCAAAGGAGAAAAGGAAAGATATACCCATTTGAATGCAGAGTTCCAAAGAATAGCAAGGAGAGATAAGAAAGCCTTCTTCAGTGATCAGTGGTAAGAAATAAGAGGAAAACAACAGAATGGGAAAGACTAGAGATCTCTTCAAGAAAATTAGAGATACCAAGGGACCATTTCATGCAAAGATGGGCACAATAAAGGACAGAAATGGTATGGACCTAATACAAGCAGAAGATATTAAGAAGAGGTGGCAAGAATACACAGAAGTACTGTACAAAAAAGATCTTCACAACCCAGATAATCACGATGCTGTGATCACTCACCTAGAGCCAGACATCCTGGAATGCAAAGTCAGTGGGCCTTAGGAAGCATCACTACAAACAAACCTAGTGGAGGTGATGAAATTCTAGCTGAGCTATTTCAAATCCTAAAAGATGATGCTATGAAAGTGCTGCATTCAATATGCCAGCAAATTTGGAAAACTCAGCAGTGGCCGCAGGACTGGAAAACGTCAGTTTTCATTCCAATCCCAAAGAAAGGCAATGCCAAAGAATGCTCAAAGTACCACAAAATTGCACTCATCTCACACTCTAGCAAAGTAATGTTCAAAATTCTCCAAGCTAGGCTTTAATAGTACATGAACCAAGAACTTCCAGATGTTTAAGCTGGATTTAGAAAAGGCAGAGGAACCAGAGATCAAATTGCCAACATCTGTAAGATCATAGAAAAAGCAAGAGAGTTTCAGAAAAACATCTACTTCTGCTTTATTGACTATGTCAAAGTCTTTGACTGTGTGAATCACAATAAACTGTGGAAAATTCTTCAAGAGATGGGGATACCAGACCACTTTACCTGCCTCCTGAGAAATCCATATGCAGGTAAAGAAACAATAGAACTGGACATGGAACAACAGACTGGTTCCAAATTGGGAAAGGAGTACATCAAGGCTATATATTATCACCTTGCTTATTTAATTTATATGCAGACTATATCATGAAAAATGCCAGGCTGGATGAAGTACAAGTTGGAATCAAGATTTCCAGGAGAAATATTAATGAACTCAGATATGCAGATGACACTATCCTTATAGCAGAAAGTGAAGAGGAACTAAAGAGCCTCTTTATGAAAGTGAAAGAGCAGAGTGAAAAAGCTGGCTTAAAACTCAGCATTCAAAAAATGAAGATCATGGCATCTGGTCCCATTGCTTCATGGCAAGTAGATGGGGAAACAATGGAAACAGTGAGAAACTTTATTTTCTTGGGCTCCAAAATCACTGAAGATGATAAACACCCATGAAATTAAAAGACACTTGATCCTCGGAAGAAAAGCCATGATATATCTAGATAGAATATTAAAAAAAAAGATACATTACTTTTCCAACAAATGTCTGTCTAGTCAAAGCTATGGCTTTTCCAGTAGTCATGTATGAATGGGAGAGTTGGACCATAAAGAAAGCTGAGAACTGAAGAACTGACGCTTCTTAATTGTGGTGTTGGAGAAGACTCCTGAGTGTCCCTTGGACAGCAAGTAGATTATACCAGTCAATCGTAAAGGAGATCAGTCCTGAATATCCATTGGAAGGACTGATGCTGAAGCTGAAGCTCCAATATTTTGGTTACCTGATGCAAAGAACTGACTCATTGGAAAAGACCCTGATGCTGGGAAAGATTGAGGGCAGGAGGAAAAGGGGACGACAGGATGAGATGGTTGGATGGCATCACTGACTCAGGGGACATGAGTTTGAGCAATCTCTAGGAGTTGATGATGGACAAGGAAGCCTGGCATGCTGCAGTCCATGGAGTTGTAGAGTCAGACAACACTGAGTGACTGAAGTGAACTGGACTTGAGCAAACTCCAGGAGACAGTGAAAGACAAGAGAGCCTGCTGTGCTGCAGCCCATGGGGTCACAAAGGGTCAGACATGACTTAGTGACTGAACAGACTATTGGGATGGCATGGTATAGAAAGAAGAATATGTTGACCTTGGGTGGGTTACTAAACTTCCATCTTCTCAGCTTTACAAGGTCATAATGCCTTCCTCTCAGAACTCAGACTGGTATGAATAATATTCTACAGAAAGACCCTTTAACAGTCCCGGGTCCAACGTAGGCACTGAGTAATAGGAGGATCCTGTGATTTTGATACTGATGATTATTCAAGGAGGTTCTAAGAATGAACACAGATGAGACAGGCAGGAGGAAGAGGTTCAGATGGGCTGGCTGGCAGGGTTGGCTTGTGTAGACGTGAGTATTCCCTGCTTAACCAAGCCTTTGACGCCAGCTTTGAATATTATTTTCTAAAGTCATAATTTGCTAAACTATGAAGTTCACAGGCCTTACTTCACAAATTATTACTTTGCTATGTCAAGAGCCTCCCATAACTAGAACCAGCCCTCAGTGAAACAGGCAGAGTCAGAGCTGACTTCCACAAGGGAAACACTGTCTCAGGGGCCACAGATGCATGGAATGTGTCTTTTGATCAAGGCTAATTGGATTTTTAGCAAGGATAGAAAGGCCAAAATGTTTTTTTTTGTTTGTCTTTTTTTAATCACAAATCCAAATCTGGATACTTAGATTCGGACCAAGTGTGTCTTACTCTAAAACTCTGATCATTATGGATGCTGCCTCCCCGCTTCATTGACAGTCTCTTTCCAACATGAATTGGACACCCTGGTGCAAGGAGCAGAAAGCTGACTCTTGATGGGTTGAATATTAAGGCTCCTATTTTTTAGAGGCTTCTGCAAATTTCTGTATTCTTCACCAGCGTAAGAACATGTCTTTTTAAAGTTGCGTTCTCATCTTGTAGGTGCTGCGTGAAACATAAGCACATTGACTGGAAGGCAAGCGAGTTGCTGAAACACAGGCCTTTACTATGTGAGCTGTAGATCTCAACCACCTTGGGTAAAAATGTTTCCATGGGAAAATGTAGTCAGAGTTCCCTTCTACGCTGGTGCCAGAAACACCTTTCCCTCGCAGCCTTTCACCGATTTCTGAGAGGCAGCGTGGTGTAATGGAAAGAGCTCTATATTTAGAGCAAGAGGACATGAGTCCCAATACCAGCTTTCCTGACCCCTGAACTGAATGACCCTTGGAGTCACTCTCTGCATCTCAGTTTCTTTATCTGTCAGACAGGCATGAAAACTATTTTCCCTGTGTTCTTCTGAGCTTAAAGGAAAATAACGTTTACGGAACCGCTTTGAAAACTTTAAAGCCCCCGCATAAATACGAAGAGTTTTCAGTAACTCTGCAGTCTGTGAGGCTGGGAGTGCCCCACTATACACCTTCTACGTGAAAGTGGGCTTTCACTCCTCGGGCCTCTGCGGCCCAGGTCTCGGCCTCTCTGTGGAGATGAACTGGCTTTTGTCTCTAAGCTGCCTAGGTGTCTCTGCTCCAAGAGCTCCGATCTCCAAAGGGCATAAACGCCAAGATAAAGAGAATTAGAAGAGCCGACGACTGCGACACACATGGGCAGTGTGGAGTAGATCTTGTTTCCGTGAGGGGCCCTGCGGACAGAGCAGACTATGGTGGGTAGAAGGTGAAGCCCAGGAGGAAGCTGAGCCCAGGGGCAAGGGACTTCCTGGCACTTACCTCTTCTACCCTTGTGCACCCTGTCAGCCTAATCACCAAGGACAGCTTCTGCTCTCCATGGCCGCTGTAACATGTTAATAAACCAAGCAACAGATTAAAACCCACATCCAAAAGCTATCTGTCTCCTCTCTATCACTGGTCCTTGGCTTTGGGTGATAATGTTAGCCAGGGGCAGCAGGCGAGCAGGGGAGATTTAATTAAAGCCCCATATAATCAACAGTTATGGCAGAAAAGAAGCACTGAGAATTCCCCGGTATGCCAAGGGAGGCTTCTTGCTCCTTTATCCTACAGGTGCCCAGCCTCAAACAAAGCTCTGAGCATACTGATCCCCTGTTGAGAGGCCCTTAATTGATCACCATCATCTCAGAAGATGGTGAAAGCTCTTTAGAGCCATCCTAAGCAGCGACCTCCCAACCACCACTCCAGATCCACTCTTTCCACAAACCACCCCTTCTGGATCCATCCCCAAATGGCTCCTGATTTCATACCTCCGTGTTTTTGCCTGAGCTACTCCCTCAACTTGGCAGGCCACCTCATCCCATCCCCTCGCTTGTTGCCAGCATCAGCCCTCTTATTGAAATCCTACTCTTTTCCAAGGCTTAACTCAAATGCAGTCTTCTCTAGCCTCTTGGTCCAAAACTCGCTGCACAGACCTAGCCATTCTTTCCTCTCTACCCCATAGCTGGCCTGTATTATTTGTTGCTGATCTCATTCACACAAAGGCTAAGACATCAGAAGGCTCAGGTTTGCATACATGCTGCAGGCTCTCCTACACGCATGTCTGCCGTATCGTGGAAACCTCTACCAGCTTCTTTTTCCTAATCTGTAGTATGTGTGTGTTGCTCAGTCGTGTCTGACTCTTCGGGGCCCTATGGACTGTAGCCCACCAGGCTTCTCTGTCCATGGAATTTTCTGGGCAAAAATAATGGGGTGAGTTACCATTTACTACTCCAAGGGATCTTCCTGACCCAGGGATTGAACCTGTGTATCCCATGCCTCCTTCATTGGCAGGTGGATTCTTTGCCACTGTACCACCTGGGAAACTCCTATTTGTAGTATGGGGATAATTATACAGATATACAGGTAATATTATAATTACCTGTGATGGGAATAATTATATACTGCCTATATGAGTTTGATGTGAGTAGTCACATTTGCTACTCAAACCAACTTTATAAAGCAAGTATTATAGTTATCCTGTGATAATATCTAATAGTTCCCTTCATAGAACCTATCACAGTGAATTGTCGACATATGTATATTGGCTTACTATTTCAAGGCTGCATTTGATAAGCCCTCCAATGATAGAGACAATTTCTTTTTGTCCACCGCATATCTGGCACCTCCGATGGCATGTGACATGCCACAGCCATGAGAAAAACATCTGTGAAGTGAATGAATACATAGATATTTTTATTTTATTTATAAGCACAGAAAACCATGCCTCAGTGATGTCCCATCTCATTGCCCAGTCAGGGTTAAGGGCACCGTCTTTACAGCCTTTATTCCAGCTGCCTCTCCTGCCTCCTCCGTGGAAAGCCTTAGGCTGTACTGCATCTGTCCATCCCGTTGTCTGCTTGCCCGCTAGACTGGGGTTTCCAGAACAGAACTGCGTCTGATTTGTCTTTATGTTCTTGAAGAGCAGCACGGATGCGTAAGCACAGTGAGAGCGCAGCTGTAATTGTGCAGTTCTGTTTCACGTGTGGTTCATGCTTGCTTACTCAGGTGGGTTATTCCCCCCCCCTTTTTTCTATTTGGCCTATTTGTTCACCAAAATATCCCCACATTGACACAATGGCAGAACAAACAGAATCGAAATTTCGGTTCCACAATTTACATTGGGAACTTCACATTCATTTGGCAGCTCTATCATACCTCTGCCAACTGCAGACTTTCTATCCAGCTAGGATCTGTGGAGAGATGAAGTGACCTGTGTAACGTGTATTTGCGGTGGGGTGACTGGGAGCTGCAAACACATGGGGAAGTCCTGGGAAGTGCTGAACTG
This sequence comes from Ovis aries, assembly GCF_016772045.2. Taxonomy (NCBI): domain Eukaryota; kingdom Metazoa; phylum Chordata; class Mammalia; order Artiodactyla; family Bovidae; genus Ovis; species Ovis aries. The sequence continues at coordinate 7,215,519 of NC_056055.1, read as the reverse complement.
AACTAACTGATGGAAGCTGACTGCCCTTGAGTTTCTAAAGCCAGAAAACCCAGCAGAGCACCTTGGAGAAAAGTTTAAGGACAGCATGGGCATCTGAAAGAGTGTCTAATGCCACGTGGGTGAAATCAGAGTACCTCATTGACACTCACATAATCAGAAGAGCTAGGTCAGCTGCCACACATGAGTAATAGGATACCAGCACAGAATTAAAAAAAAAAAAAATTAAGTTTTAAGTCATCGATACTGAGGGGTGGTGGTAATGATTGAAGCCAGAGAAGACCTGAGCCAGGGCACCTGGGATTGGGAGAAGTGTTGTTTGTGAACACAAGCACTCTCATGTGTGATTCCCCAGAGTTATCACAACAACCCTCTAAGCTGCTATCACTTTACAGAGGGTGGCGCTGAGGTTCAGAGAGTCTTAACAATTTGCCCAAGGTCACACTGCTCCTAAGGAGCCATGGCAGGACTGGAAACACATATGCATGATCCAAACGTACTTGTGACCCCCTCCTCATTGATTCTTGGGATGCTATTGGCTGATCTGCCAGGATCGAGCTTGAACGGTGGTTCCAGTTATGAATTAGACTCTAAGAAAAGAAAGGAGAGTGAGAGAGGTTGAGAGAAGAGGAGAAAAAGAACAGAAGACAGAAAGAAAGACTGAAAGAAAGATAAGAGTAAAATGCAAGAGGAAGGGATGAAAGGGAGGAAGGAAGGAGGGAGGGGAAGAAGAGGAAGGAAGGAAAGAAGAAAAGGGAAATAAAGAGAGGGGGAAAAAAAGAGGGCGACAGGGAGGGAAGGAGGCGGGCAGACAGGAAAAGATTCTGCTTCTATGTGAGCCCTACTGCCAAAGGATCTTCACGGCTAGGACCTGTCCATATTTTCAAACTCTCTCCAAATGGTTCTCATACCCCAGGTCCGAGACCCACTGATCCGGAGGGGTCTCTTGCCCTGGGTGGTGTCTGAAGCATGACTTCTAATATCCTTGCAAGTTTCTGGGCTGTGTCCCAAGTCTCTCTGTTTGCTGGTGCTCAGCATGAGTTCTCCTCATACTGATCTAAGGAAATGTACTGAAGATATAGTCCATGCTTTATTAACTCTAAAATAAATTCCTTTTTTTTTTTTTTCATCTTTCAATGCGTCTGAAATTGAGCCGTGCCCGACAAGCGGTGATGACGTCAAACAACTTCCGCCAGCCTGGCAGCAGCTGTCCGTGCAAGCACCTGTGTGAACTTGGCAGTCATTCCCAGTGGCGCAGCGGCCTGGGGGCAACCCTCAACGTCTCAGGCCACAGGCCACTTAAGAACTAGTTGTGGAAGGAACGTGAAGCCTGACTGTAGTTCAGTGGGCTTCACTGACAACTGCTGGTAAGGTCGAGAGAGCACCCGCAATAAAACTTACAGGAAAATCCCAGAGGGAATAATGGAGTCTTCCTTGAATAAGGAAGGCAGTAAAAATGAGCGATGTGCTGACGCACGTTAAAGCATGGATGCACCTTAAAGACGTTATGCTGAGTGAAACAGACAAACCCCAGAATGCCGTGTGGCTGTAAGATTTCATTTCTATGAAAGCCTCAGAAGAGCCACATGCACGCAGGCAGAAAGACTTGGCGCCTGCGGAAGACTACGGAAATGAGAAGAATATAGGGAGTGGCTGCTAATGGGTAATGGTTTTATTTGGGCAGAAGGGGGTGTTGAAAATGTCCTAAAGTTGACTGTGGTGATAGTTACACAACACTGTGAAAGTACTAAAGACTATTCAATTGTACACTTTGAATGGGTGAATTACATGGTATTTAAACTATATCATGTAAACTATATATGTAAGGAAAGTGAAGTCGCTCAGTCGTGTCCGACTCTTTGCAACCCCATGGACTGTAGCCTATCAGGCGCCTCCATCCATGGGATTTTCCAGGCAAGAGTGCTGGAGTGGATTGCCATTTCCTTCTCCAGGGGATCTTCCCCACCCAGGAATCGAACCCGGGTCTCCCGCATTGCAGGCAGACGCTTCACCGTCTGAGCCATATAAACTGGGAGAGGGAAAGAAACACAGTGTAACCGATCCAATGGTAGGTAAAGAGCACAACAATATAAGGAACACTCTGGGATTCAATGACCTTAAGTCAAAAAGTGATTCTGAAAAGGCAGTATCTTAATGTGAAAAAGCTTCATGAATATCTGAACATTTTACTTTTATATCATGAGAGTGATGTATTATAAAAATATAATCAGAATAAATGAGCTCTTTCAGTGAGTCTAAAAATTCAATTCATAAGAAAGCATTGGGTTATAGTTCAGCTGGCAGCATTTTCTTTTCTTTCTTAATGGCACCTAAAATAAAGTGGCTCTTAAAACCAACGGCATCTCAAGGTGATGAAATATAGTATTTGAGTCTCAGCTACTTGAGGCTGGTTTTTCCAGGCAATGACTAGCTGTGAAATACTGGATATAACTCTTACTTTCTCCATTCCCATGTTTTTCTATCTCTATAGTAGACTTATTTCTAAGGATCCTCTTGGCTCTAAGATTTTCTAGTTCTAATTTAAATTGTTATTCATCCCTGGTGGGAAAATTCTCCATTCATTAGGTCTTGCACCAGACCACAGGCTTGAAGAAGGAAGGGAGGAAAATATCACATCCTCCTAAATTTATCTTCTGAAAGGAAGATGCTGGAAGAAAGAAGCAAAAATGATTTCTTGTACTTTTCCCTTGATTATCTGCAGTCTCAGTTCCTAATCCTCTCTGAAGTCCAGCTCCCCAGAGATCTGATGGTGAATGGAATAACATATTAAGAGGGGAAACTCTGGGCCTGTGGTGAAATGTGTTCACTACGGCAGCCAACTGCTTGGGCGGCAGGTTTGGCGCCTGGAAGAGTTCTTGGCGTGTGATTGTCCAGCCTGTAGGTGGCTTCCCGATGTTCTGTGTGCAGGGTGCCAACCAGGACATCTGAAGCAAGAACTCCAGACAGAGCTCACAGAGATGGGGCTTTCAATAAGAACAGAAACACAATGGAAGAAGAGAATGGCTTGTACACTCAGTCAGAGAAGCCAATTTTTTTTAGTAGGTTTGAAATTCCTTTCAATTACCAGACTTTATATAAGATCTTTTTTTTCTTTTTGTCTAAGATGCAAAGGCCTATGTTTATTTTAGCACTCTTCAAAATAAGGGAGAAACTGGAGATGTCTAAATGTCCAAAACTGAAGAAATGCTCAATAAAATCTGGAACATCCATATTATTAAACCATGTGTGTGCGTCTGTGTGTGCGTGTGCACCCAGTCACTCAGTTGTGCCCAACTCTTTGAGACCCCACGGACTGTAGCCTGCCAGGCTCCTCTGTCCATGGGGATTCTCCAGGCAAGAATGCTGGGGTGGGTTGCGATGCCTTCCTCCAGGGGATGTTCCCAACCCAGGGATCGAACCCAGGTCTCCTGCATTGCCCGCGGATTCTTTACCATCTGAGCCACCAGGGAAGACCAGGAATACTAGAGAGGGTAGCATATCCCTTCTCCAGGGGATCGTCCCAATCCAGGAATCAAACCAGGGCCTGCTGCATGATGGCAGATTCTTAATCAGCTGAGTTACCAGGGAAGCCTTATGGTAATAATTAAAATTATTTTCTTCTATTTCCTTTATAGTTAACATTATCATGAACATCCCTTCATGTAAATTTTTTATGAATTTTTTTTACATATGTTGTCTTCTGTTACATATCAATAATGTTCCTTTCAGTTCAGTTCAGTTGCTCAGTCGTGTCCGACTCTTTGCAACCCCATGAATCACAGCACGCCAGGCCTCCCTGTCCATCACCAACTCCCAGAGTTCACTCAAACTCATGTCCATGGAGTCTGTGATGCCATCCAGCCATCTCATCCTCGGTTGTCCCCTTCTCCTCCTGCCCCCAATCCCTCCCAGCATCAGAGTCTTTTCCAATGAGTCACCTCTTCGCATGAGGTGGCCAAAGTACTGGAGTTTCAGCTTCAGCATCATTCCCTCCAAAGAAATCCCAGGGCTGATCTCCTTCAGAATGGACTGGTTGGATCTCCTTGCAGTCCAAGGGACTCTCAAGAGTCTTCTCCAACACCACAGTTCAAAAGCATCAATTCTTCGGCGCTCAGCCTTCTTCGCAGTCCAACTCTCACATCCATACATGACCACTGGAAAAACCATAGCCTTGACTAGACAGACCTTTGTTGGCAAAGTAATGTCTCTGCTTTTCAATATGCTACTAGGTCGCTTTAAGAAAGTTTTATTAACTTACATTACAATCAACAAACTATTATAGGATTCAATGAACATTATTATGATTGTTAATGAAATAAAAAGGTGATGTAAACTTTTGGTGGTTTATAAAATCCTCTAACATCTAATAAGGGGGGTGGCTAATAAATTCTGTTGCTTCAACTGAATAAGTTGTTTTAAAATCAAACCAATTCAAGTTAACCTGTATATTACTTTCTGTCACAGATTATTGCAAGGGTGTCACTGCAAAAAAACATAAGTTCACTGTGAAATTTAAAAATAACTGAGACAACTACAAATAAAGCCTAATTATAGATTCTGGGAAGCAGGGACACCATTTTGGAGCTATTAAAGACCAACATCAGTTCCATTCATCAAAGTGTTGTTTTAAGAGCATTATTTTTGGAATAACCTTGATGTTGACCTTTTGAACCATCCAGTCCACACAAAAAGTCATACTGTAGGTGTGGACAGCAATATACTTGTTAAAACTGTTTTAAATTGAATACCAGCTCTACTAACTGTGAATCCTAAGGACCATCTGGCAAGTTTTGTTTTTTTGTTTTTTCTTTCCTTGATGAATAGAAAAAAAATGTGAAGAAAATAAAGACATTCTTCATACTCATGGGTTTCATAAAGGGAAACCGATCCTCTCTTGCTGATTATGACACAGTTTTAAAATAGATTGTCAGAAAGAAAAAAAAAATAACAAGTTGAAAGAACAAAGTTGTTACCATTTCCTTCAGGATCCTGATTTAAATTCCTTCAGATACACCTAGAAATGGGACTGGTGGAATCCAAGGTGGTTCTATGTTTAATTTTTGCGGAGCCTCCAGACTGTTTTCCTTTGAGGTTGCACCATCTTACATTCCCACCAGCAGTGTTCAGGACTCAGATTTTCCCGCATCCTGGCCAACATGTAGTGCCATCCAGACAGGTGTGAGGTGACATTTCACTGTGGTCTGGATTCGTAATAGTCAAGATGTTGAAACAAACTAAATGTTTATCACCAGATAAATGGGCAAAGAAAATGTGAACTATACATACAATGGGATGGTATTCAGTCTTAAAAAAAGAAAGCAAGTCTGCAGTATGTGACAATATGGATGAACCCCGAGGACACTATGCTAAGGGAAATAAGCCCCTCACAGAAGGACAAATCACGCAGACCTCCAGTCATCAGCTCAGTTCAGTCGCTCAGTCGTGTTTGACTCCCCAAGGACTGTAGCACGCCAGGTCTCCCTGTCCATCACCAACTCCCGGAGTTCACCCAAACTCATGTCCATTGAGTCGGTGGTGCCATCCAGCCATCTCATCCTCTGTCGCCCTCCTTCTCCTCCTGCCCTCAATCTTTCCCAGCATCAGGGTCTTTTCCAATAAGTCAGTACTTCACATCAGGCGGCCAAAGTATTAGAGTTTCAGTTTCAGCATCAGTCCTTCCAATGAATATTCAGGTCTGATTTCCTTTTAGGATTGACTGGTTGCATCTCCTTGCAGTCCAAGGGACTCTCAAGAGTCTTTCCCAGCACCACAGTTCAAAAGCATCAATTCTTCAGCAATCAGCTTTCTTTACGGTCCAACTCTCGCATCCACACATGACTACTGGAGAAACCATAGCTTTGACTAGACAGACCTTTGTTGGAAAAATATGTCTTTGCTTTTTAATATGCTGTCAATCATATGTGATGTCTAAAGCATTCAAAGTCACAGAACCAGAGGGTAGAGTGGTGGGTTTCAGGGCTGGCGGCGGGTGGGGAAGGGATATGAGGAGTTGCTGCTCAATGGGGTTAAAGTTCCAATTTTGCAAGGTGAGGAAGCTCCCGAGATCTGTTGGGCCGTGCTGCCCCTGTATGAACAATACTATGTTACACGCTGAAAACCTGTAAACTTGCCGAGAGGGAAGAGATCCTGTTCGATATTCTTACCACAATAAAATAAAGTTCAAACAATTAAAAGATGTTTAAGGGCTTCTCCTGGTGATAAAGAATCCGCGTGCCAACACAAGAGACGAGGGTTTGATTCCTGGTCTGCGAGGATCCCACATGCCTTGGGGCAACTAAGCCCATGCGCCACAACTACCGAGCATGGGCCCTAGAGCCTGGCAGCCACAGCTACTGAGCCTGCGCACCCTAGAACCTGTTCTCTGCAACAAGAGAAGCCTCCTCAGTGAGAAGCCTGCGCACCCCAACTGGAGAACAGCCTGCACAGCAACCAAGACCCAGCACAGCCAAAAACAGAGAAATAAAAACTAAATGCTAAAAAAACCCCTCAGTTTTATAAAAAGAAGCTTACAATTACTTAAAAACTAAAAGCCTGGGAAGGTAGAGTAACATACTGCTCTGCCGCAGCCACTATTGCTTAGTTGCATGAGCGATCCGCTTCAAATCATGTTCCCTTAAGACAATAGTTTTTATTTTCTGCATCCTCCCTCTCCAGTGGCCTCTTTTGAAAAATTATCCTCATCCACAGATGGTCAACATTATGATGGAATTTTGTTTTCCTCTTGTGTGAATTTGGAGCTGATAGAAGCTTCTCAGCTCCTTGCTGGGGCCTGCTGACAAATCCGCTGGCCCTAGAACTACCTGTGACGTCAGGATGATGCTTCTGAAGGTCCCTTTGGTACCTTCTGCCGAGCTATGGGGCCCCTGGATGAGCATTAATGAGAACTTGGAGTTCGAGCTTTGTCACTGACCGTTGCAAAGTCAGTGTGACATGGGCTGGATGACTGAGCCCTCCCCTGTCTTTCCTCCCCATTATAACGTGACAGAGTCTGGTTGTAAGAGAGAGAACGGGATGGGTTAGTAGTATCGTATTCCCGGAGGAAGCACTGGGCAGGAGCTTCCAAAAAGGCCCTCATTTACAAAACCAAGGGGGTTGCACTCAAAACTCTCCAAGGACACTTTATGGCTGACATCCTAGTATTCAATGATGAATCAACCATGAAACTTACACTGAGGCAGTCATACTAAGGGATATGCAGAGTCTGGGGAGAAGTGAGATATTTGCCATGAAAAATGGCATGTCCCCAGATAGGAGACAGGAAGCAGCCCAGAAGCCCTCTGTGTCTAGTCAAGTTACTCACCTTATGACAGCACCCTCTGCCCCTCTCCAAACGTTCATCATCAAAATCATCATTAACAAAGGCCACAGGTATCTTCGGCATGAGAGTGGCAGGTCTTTCCCTGAAATGGTCTACTGTTGTTTGTTGGGGTTTTTTCCTTCTTCTTCTTATGGGTGATTCATTATGTTTACACATCCCAGATAAAAAGGAAGGATGGCTTGAACTCCTCTATTTACAAAGATTCAATGTGTTTTTGACATTTCTATCACATTTCTGACAGACTGACATTTTTGTGCCCGGGCTGTTTGCGTGCTTACTTTGCAGGAGTATCAGAAGCTTACAGCAGAGCACAGTCAGGGCTCACAGACCTTCTACTTTGGACACCAAAGGTCACACTTTGGATTAGGCACTGGGGGCCAGGCCTCTAGACCACAGGAGCAAACACAAGAGCAATTTTCCAGGAGCAAAATCAGTGGGAAACGTGGCAAAGAAGATGAAGCCGAGAGACATTTTTGTGGCTTTGGTCTCAAGGACATAAAAAGTCATGAAGCGTAAAAAGGCCTCGGAGGGATTCCCCCATCTTTCTTCCCAGCTGCAGAAACATTCTCCGAAGCTTGTTCTGGAATCTGAGCCAGAAGACCCTTGGTGGGAATGCCAGGGGCCTGCTCTTGCTTCTGGCCTAACTACCTGCTCCCTGGATGCCTGAGCCCACATGGACGGGCCCTGCTCCCCTGGCCCCTCGGGGACCGTTCCTTCCAGCTTCCCAGAGATGTTCTTGGATTGCCCCAGCAACTCCTGGCCCAGAGCTGGGCCAAGCTCCCACATGTGCCAACTTGCAGTCAGGGATGCCAGACCTGGCACGGGGGGCCGCCTGCCTGGGGCCATGGGCTATCCTCAAGGAACCAGAGGGTTTGAGAGGGCCTGGGGTTTCAGCCCCTAGCTCTGGCCGGATGCCACGGAGGTTCTGTGACTTTCAGATGTGTTTCGGCAAAAGCATCCTAAAGATTTATACAGAAAGTATTTCTCCCACAGTTGGAGAATGAACTGTGGGTTCCAGTCTCCACATATACCCCGCCACTCTATACTGACAGTCTCATTTGGGATAGGCTAATAACTTCTCATTACCTTAAATCATGTTTCAAACATTTCAAAGCAGTACAGTCCACCTTTCCAGAACTTTACACGTACATTCTATATGAAGACAGATGAGAGAGAAGCCAAGGGATGCAGCCAGTACCTCCCCACCCATCAGCTATTCCAGCACACCGCCTGCTGTCCCCTGAGGTCTAGTCACGGATCCCTTAAGCTTGGAGAAACACATTTGAAAATCATGGTTGACGGATTTATATATATATATATTTTAAAAAACCTGAAAGCTTTCTTAAACTCTAATTTCAAAATCACTAATTTTTAGCAGGGAAAAAAACCATTAGAGAGATTCACGTATTGTCAGTGTCAGAATGCATTCCACATGCATTGAATAGAGCGCAGGCCCGGCCCTGTGGTAGGTAGTGGGGATGAAGAGATGAATACGACACGATTTGAACGCCAGACAGACCTTACTGCTGAGCAGCCTTAGGAGAACCACTTGCCTCTCTGCGTTCCTATTGTTTTAGGTCCTTGTGAAGAGAGAAATACGTCACTAATGTGAGAGATGGTGGTTACTGTCATCTGAAGTCTCTTCATTTCCCATTAAAGAGAAAATGAGTTGCAGAAGTAGAATATAAGACTTCAGGATCAGACCCAATTCCTGGTGTCTTGGCTAGCAGATATAGTAGTGACGTCTGAGTCTTCCAACCTCAAAGTGAAGGGCTGAAGGTACTGAATCTTAGATGATGCTGTGAAAGGATCCCATGGGTAAGGTGCCCAGGCCCCAGCAGAGATGCTGCTGTCAAATCAAAGGCATCAGTTTGATAGACACCGAGTTTCCACTGCAAAATAACACTCTCTGCTCCCTTCCAAATGTTTACTGGTAGTTTCATATCTGAACTTCCTCCTAAGGATTTGGATGTGTAGGAGAGGTGCTGTGCCCATTTCAGAGATGGAGAAACTGAGTCTCAGAGATGTGAGCTGACTTGCCCAAGGTCAGAGAACTGGTAAGTAACAGATTAAGTTAGAGACAGACCTGGAACTGAACTTTGGCCTGGGAGAGTGAAGAAGGAGTAATTTTATGAACGTACATATATGCAATAGAATATTACTCAGTCATAAAAAGGAACTATTTTGGATCAGTTGAACTGATATGGATGAACCTAGAGCCTGCTATACAGAGAGAAGTCAGTTAGAAAGAGAAAAACAAGTATTGTACATTAACCCATATAGAGAGAGTCTAGAAAAATGGTACAGATGAACCTATCTGCAGGGCAGGAATGGAGATGCCGACATAGAGACTGGACTTGTGGACACAGTGGGGAAGGAGAGGGTAGGTCAAACTGAGAGAGCAGCGTTGACATATATACTCTACCAGGTGGGAAACAGAGAGCTAGCGGGAAGCTACTATATAACACATGAGGCCCAGCCTGGCGCTCTGTGATGACCTACAGGGTGGGATAGGAGACGGTACGAGGGAGGGTCAAGGCAGTGGGGGTGGGGGAGGTAAATGTATACTTATGGCTGATTTCACACTGTGGTAAAGAAGAAACAGACATGATATTGTAAACCAATTACCCTCCAGTTAAAAAGAAAAAGAAGGGAAGAAGGGAGTTGACATCTATTGAGCATAGACCATGATATCCAAGCAAAGCACAGCTATTGCCTTATGGAGCTATACTGTAGAATGGGGAAGACAGGCATGTCAAGAGGTACAGAGTATCCAGTCTGATGAGTACTGATGCTGAAGCTCCAATACTTTGGCCACCTGATGCAAAGAACTGACTCGTTGGAAAAGACCCTGATGCTGGCAAAGATTAAAGGCAGGAGGAGAAAGGGATGACAGAGGATGAGACGGCTGGAGGCATTACCGACTCGATGGACATGAGTTTGGGTAAACTCCGGGAATTGGTGATGCACAGGGAAGCCTGGTGTGCTACAGTCCCTGGGGTCAAAAAGTCGGACACAACTGAGCAAATGAACTGAACTGATACCAGAGATACCCACAAGAGCTTGCACGATAGCCACCAGGGTGATGGATATGCTTTATTCCCAACTGTCTCATGAGAAAACTGGGCTCAGGGATGCTAAGGACCAGCCCCCAGACCACGCAGCCAGCGCACGGAAGGAGCCGGAGTTGCACTCCAGTCACCCTGCGTCCAAAGCCCTTGCTCTTTTGGACCTCACCCAGCTGCCCTGAGCTTCGATGAAGTGCATCTGCAGGCGTGCTGGAGGGAGGCGGTAGGAATAATATTATTTCATTTATGTTTTATTTATGTGGTGCCATGATATTTATCTAGAGGCTTTCATCTGAGAGATGTGAAGTGTTTTATAAACAGGTTCTTATTACTGCCTCTCTCCCTTCACACTCCTCCACCTGAGTCCTTGGGAACCACAGAGGCTGCCAGGAATGGCCAAGGTCACAAGTATGGACAGGTGGATGCGTGACGGTGGTTCCCCACATGCAGACACAGCTGTGTTTGGCGATAACAGTGATCCTCTCTTACTTGGTAGATCTGTTGTTTGCTAACCTCGTTCTCACCCACCTTTCATGTGATCCTCACATCGGTCATGTGAAATAGGTAGAGCAAGCATCCATTTACAGAGGAGGCGACTGAGGCCCAGAGCTGGCCTCAATTCATGTGCTTAAAGGTACACACCTAGGATAGAGCAGCTCCGGGCCATGGACTCAGGAGTCAGGCAGGCCTGATGCTGAGCTGTGCAGCTGTCTCAAGGCTGCAGGGCCTGGAATGGCGGCTTCCTCTCTCTGAATTCTGCTTCTTCATCTGTGAGATGAGCAAACCAATCAGTCCTACCCAGCGTGCTGTGAAGAGTCCCCATGAGAATTCTACTGAACGTGGAAGGAACCTCTCAAAATGCCTGGCACGCAGGGAGTTCTCAATAAACAGCGGCTACAGTGAGGAGCCCAACCAAGGTCTCCATCCACTATCAATGCTGTCTGCAGGGAAGAACTGGAGCGTGCGTTGCCCTTCAGAGGGTCTGCTTTGAGGCAGGTCAAGGTGTGGGGTTTTTACCTGTAACCGCCACCCAAGCGGAGGCATCGGCCTCTGTGCGGGGGCCGGCGGGGGGCGTTCTCAGGCAACCAGTTGGCAGCTGGGGGAGGCATGTGCTCCTCCGCTCACCCCCACAGGTGGCCCTGCCCACCTGTCTGCAGTCCTCCCCATCTGGCAGCCTCACTCTGCCTGGGAGAAGAGCAGCAAAGCCGTGTCCCCGGGTGCTCCCCTCCCAGCTCCCCCACCGGGGGACCCAAGCCAAAGAAAACCAACGCGCTGTGTTTGTTTTCGAAGCCGGAGCCAGCCGCGATTCCCGTAAGGCACGCCTGGCTTAATGGGGCTGTGTCTGGGCCTTGCCTGGAAGCCAGGCTCTGGCGGAGTCAGAGGCGAGTCTCCTGCCTGGCCCCACTGCAGGCGGTGGCATTTGCTTGAGGTGACTCAAAGTCCGGACCGGGGAGGGGGGAGATGGCAAGATGCTTGCCTCTGATTCTCTCCGAGCTGACTCACCATGTGACCCTGGACATCGTGTCCTTTACCCCACACTGGCCTCAGTTTCTCCAAAGGGCAGCTTCTTCTCAGTTAACTGTCCCTGATGGGGAGCTTTTTTAAAAAGATGAGCCCCACCCTGTAAATTTACATCAAATCCATCTGCTCTGGGTCTGGGCAACATTAAGTGTTGAGAGCTCAATAGGTGATTCCAGGAGGCGGCCAGGTGCAGACCCATGGCCCTAGATGAGTTCTTAGAGCTCTGAAGCAGAGGGTTCTAGAAGGAGGACTCTTAAAGGCTCTTTGTCTTTAAAACCCCATCTAATCAAAGTGTCTCACTGGACAGACGAGCAAAGTGAGGCCTAGAGGAAAGGGATGAGTCCACAGCCTCCCACTGAGTCACTGGTAAGCCTGGTCTAAGCCTGGGTCTCCTGACTCACATTGCAAGTAACAAAATATGGAAAATAAAAGGTTTCGAAGAAGAGGAGAGGTGGGAGCTGGAGAAAAGGGGAAAAAGAAAGCAGAGGAGGGAAAACTTAAAAAGGAAGAAGAGAAAGAAGTGAAAGGCAAGAACGAGGGCAAGGGAAGAGAAGGGGGGATGAGCAGAGGAGAACAGGGGCACGAGCCACTTGGCTGGCTCCCAGCGAGGCAGGGCCGTCCTGAGCCATGCTTGGCTGTACAGCGCGTATTCGGCAAAACGCAACCCAGCCCCGAGAGCAAGAGCTCTGTCCCCGCCGGGGCCCGGGGCTGGAGCCTGCGTGGGGGCGGTCTGACTCACAGCTGCTGCCTCCTCACTCCCAGCCTCTTGCTCAACCCAGGCAGCGGCTGCGGCTGGGATGGATGCTCTTTTGCAAGGTGATCCTAGCAGAGAGGGCCCTGGAACCTTTGGGAGAGGACTCGAGCTAGAGGTAGGGAATGGATACGGCAGGAGACCCTGGGCTTCTGCTCTGCTGAACAGTGGGCAGCTGACAGAGGCCTCCAGCACCCCAGCTGATGCTCACCTCCACTGCAGTTGCCCTTCCTCACAGACACCCTCCCTAGCGTGGCACTCGACATCTGGTTCTGTAACGCCTCTTTACTCACCAGTCCCCCAATGCTTTTTCACACTATCTGTAAAACCACTAACTTCCCCCACTCCTTTGCTTATGATATGCTCACTTTCCAGCCAACTGATTCCATAAGTAGGATCCTTCAAAATCCTACTTATTACTTTTTAATGAAATGTCCCTTTTAAAAGTTATGTCTATGAGGGTAGTCTTTTTTTCTTTCTCTTTAAACTGAAGCATATTCGGTTTACAATACCGTGTTACTTTTCAGCGTATAACAAGGTGATTCAGTTACATATGGATTGTTTCAGATGATTTCCATTATAGGTTGTTCCAAGATACTGAATATTGTTCCCTGTCTCATGCAGTAAATCGTTATTGCTTACCTATTTGATGTACGGTAGTATGTATCTGTTAACCCCAAACTCCTAATTCATTCCTTTGCCCTTTGGTAACCATAGGTTTGCTCTCTGTGTCTGTGAGTCAGCTTCTCTTTCGTATGTGGATTCATTTGTATTGTATTTTAGATTCCACGTATAAGCGATATTATGTAATATTTGCCTCTGTCTGACTCAATTTTTTAGGGCCATCTCTGTTGCTGCAGATACTGTTGCTGCAGTATTTTTCGTTATTTTTTACGTCCGAGTCATATTCCACTGTGCTTGAATGTATATATGCACACACACCTTAAACCAGTCGTCTGTTGCTGGGCACTTGCGTCGTCTCCGTGTCTTGGCTGTTGTCAATTTGAATTTTCACCCAGGAGTGGGACTTCCGGATCATAAGGAAGCTCTATGAAGTACACCTGCTTTAATTCCACTCTTACCAAGCAGTCCAGCAAGATGCACAGTGAACAGTGTCAGCTGCTCAGTCACGTGCGACTCTTTGCAACACCCATGGACGGTAGCCCACCAGGCTCCTCTGTCCATGGAATTTTCCAGGCAAGAATACTGGAGTGGGTTGCCATTCCCTTCTCCGGGGATCTTCCCCAAACCAGGGATCAAACCCAGGTCTCCTGCATTGCAAGCAGATTCTTCACCATCCGAACCCCCAGGGAAGCTCTCCCATATACCCGTGGTCAAGATCATTCCTTTCATCTCCTATAAGTCTTGTTTCTCCTCCATAATACTTAATACTCTGGACTCTATCAGACCGCAGAACTGGAAGATCCAATTTACACCGATACAACATCTCCGAGCATAAGCTGTGAATTCAGACAGATCTAGGTTTCAATCTAGGTACCTACATTGCTATACTTGTGCTTTGGGGCACAGCACTCTTGCCTATAAGACAAGGCTGTCTATTCTTACCTCCTTGGGTGGATGTGGGCATCACCATCAGAAGTCTGGGTGAGGAGGAGATTAGGGGAGAGGGAGAGAAAGCAAGAGCGAAGCCTGAAAGGCTGCAGCTATAAAGATGACATTAGGTTCTTTCACAGATAAGGAAACTGAGGCTGGCGGATCTGAACACACTGTACACTCAGGACTTATTCCCCCTCCTAATAGTCCTGTGAGATAGGCAGGAATTCCCATCCCTAAAAACAGAGAAACACCCTTGCCCCATGTAGGGAGCTTGAGACAAGGCCAAGGCTGGACTGGAACTCAGGCCCTCCTGACCCCTAAGACGCCTTGCTTGCCCTTGTTCCAGCACTTCCACTGTCTGCCAGGAAGAGAAGCAGGCTTGGCCCCCAGAGTCAGGAGATGTCAGCCTCTGGGCACACAGGGACCTAACCCCAGGCCTAAAGGAAGCGGAACACACTCAGCCTGCGCCGCCTTTCACAAGAAGCCAGGATGTGGTGCGGGGAGAGGAGGGGCATTCCACGGGCCTGCAGAACCCTTTGGGAGAACATTCATTTGGTTTCATCATCCCATGGAGAGTCTCCATCATGGTGACTCGCAAACATTAGAAGACACGGGATCACTTGGGGAGCGTGTAAAAAATAAAGATTCCCAGAAATTCTGATTCAGTAGCTTTGGGGTCAACAGAGTAATTTGCATTATTAACATGTTCTCCCTGGTGATTCTCTTATAAATGGACCACACATTGCAAAATAGTTTAGCCCTCCCTTGATGGAAATCCTCTCTCTCTCTCCTCCCAGCCTGGCCTGCCCCCACATCAGAATTCATCTTTGACCCACTGACTAGGTCAGTGTGAACACCCCTTCCTGCGGCCATTACCCACCGTTTCCTCCCGTCTGGTTTCATCTGGGCCCTAGACTGGGGAAGGCGTATCTGAGGAGGCAACAGAACCCCTCCACCTCTGTGAGGTCAGCCCCTGCCCAGGAATGTCAGCTCCCTGAAGCCTCCCTTCCTGACTTTTTTGGGACTTAATTCTCTTTCTCCAGAATTGCTTCTTGTCCTGTATTCCCTTCCACTGGGAACCTGGCGGTAGCATCTATATAGTCACTAGTCCTGACTCAACTCTTAAGAGTCTGTGTCCACTCTGTCCATTCAGTCTTCTCCTCCAGCAACACACACACACACACACACACACACACACACACCACACACACCCCCCCCACACACACACACACCCATCACCACCACCACTACTACAAACTCCACAGTGCTATGGATTCTGTATCTCAGCATCCCTCCCACCCTCCCCATTACCATCATTCCAACTTAGTCCCCACTTCCCCCTGGACCACTGCAGTTCAATCAGACTGAAAAGTAGGTTAGGAGGGATAAGAAATCGAACTGGGGCGCAAGGAAGCAGGACCTTGCTGTCTTAGATTCTTAGGAAATAGAGCCGTGGAGAATCAGGAGCAAAGAAAAGCAAGAGGATGTCTAACCAAGTTTGCAGTTCTATCCATAAAGATACGGCCAGCAGATTTTGAAACAGCCTGCCATATGTGTAAACACGTGTGCCTACATGTATGTGCACGGGTTTTATGTATCGAGACATATACATACATATATACACGTGTGTACACATGTACATATGCCCTTGATTGTAATAAATTTCAGAGAAACAGAAGTGTCCATGAAGAATTTGGTTCCTTGTTCCAGCAGTTTCCAGAGGCCAAAGTTGGCCCACTGGACTCTTATAACGCCAAAGAGTAAGATTCTTCCCTCATGGGATGTGTGAAGGTGTGGGTAAATTAGAAAAGCACATTCTAATTCAGCTTCCTCCCCATGCCTGAATTAATCTATCATCCAAAATGGGCATATTGGGACTTCCTGCTGGCCCAGTGGCTAAGACTTTGCACCCCCACTGTAGGGGCCCTGGGTTCAATACCTGGTCAAGGAACTAGATCTCACATGTTGCAACTAAGACCCAAATAAATAAATAAATATTTTAAAAGTAGTGATAAAATAGGCATATTACTAGGAAAATAATGTGTTTCACTTGCTTTCATTTATTTTCTTTGAGGGTATTGTTGTGTATGTATGCATGCACGCATGGGGGTAGGTGTTCGTTTCAACTGACAGCGAGTTTATAAAACGGGTGCTTCAAACTCTTATCTAAACAGGGAATCACTTATTCCTAATCAAATCTCAGGGGAAAACCAAACCGGTAAAGGTAAGGTGCTCTGCTGGTAGCACGAAGTGAATGGGTACAAACTCCTGTCTTCTCTAATTTCCCTCCCGTGGTGGCTCCTGGGGTGTCTCAAGGTAAACCTAAGTTTCTGATAACATAGTCTGAGAAACTGTTGATTTTGTCCAAACTCCTTATCCCGAGAGCCGGAGAGGAGACCATGCAGTGGTCTCTCCTATGGGAGAACTGGTATATGAACCTTTTCACACCAGTATCCCACCAGCTAAACGACTCTATCTCATATGCTTGTGTGAAAACCCAACCCAAGGGTTAAAGGAGAGATGAAGAGCCAAAGGCTGGCACCCTGAAACTTGGCATCACCTGGGGCCAGGTTTGGACTCCAGTGTTCTTGCCTGCAGAATCCCATGGACAGAGGAGTCTGACAGGCTACAGTCCATAGGGTCACAAAGAGCCAGACACAACTGAAGTGACTTAGCACGCATGCACTCTGGTCAAGCTGCCACGGGCAGAACGCAGAAATGACCTCTGCAGGACAGATAAGAACTTTCGGTGGGATTTTACCGCTTCCTTTGGAGATCTATGAATGTATTTGTGTCATGAAGAGAATGGGACAGATTCTGGTGAGGAGCGGGTGGTAAGCTGCAGAGAACAAGCCCAGTGCAGAGGAGAGGGCCAGGTGAGACAGAGACGGCTTCCCCTGGCTGAAAGTCTCAAGAGGTGTCTAAGACAAACAAATCCCCTGTTTGCTTTTTTTTTTTTTTAAAGTACCTTCCTTTTCACTTTTTTTTTTAATGGTCTGCTGGTTTGAGGAAGATTATGTGAATCTTCAGATGTGTCTTATATGAGGCCAGAGTGTCTACCTTTGACTCTAAAACAAGTATGATTAATAACCAGTTTCACTTCACTTCGTTTTTGTTCCCAAATTAAAAATAAATAAAGCGATGCAACTTCAGATGTTTATAGCATTCACCTCCAAGGAGCCCTAGATGAGGGGCTGAAGTCCAGACAGCACTGAGCCAGGGTTCACTGCTTATTTTTCTTCACTTTGCTCTTCTGGATCTCAACTCTCCGCATCTGTTATATCACCCTTATGGCCGGCAGATGTTGACTGGGCAGCAACTGAGTGTAAGGGCACAGAGTCTGGCCCTGAGATGGAACGGAAGGTGCGTGTGGGAAAAACTGCCTGCTCTCAGAATGCTGACAAACACGCAGCTCTGACGCGCAGTAGAAAGGGTGCCGGGTTTGGAACCAGAAAGACTCGAGCCCAAGCCAAATTTCTATCTGCCCAGGTGGGCATGACTCGGACAAAATGCTCCAGGTGAGTCTCTGCTGTATCATGAGGTTGTGGTAACAGCGCTTACCTAGGTAGCCCTAGTGACTTGTGCATGTTCAACAAAAGTCACAGCTTTTCTCACCTCTCTTAGAACACCTGGGCAAGTCAAACGTGGGGTCTACCAGTCTGCTGACTCGACCCTGAACAAAACTTGAAGTCGAGAAAATTGCCATGGAAGAACAGGACAGCAGCCTTCAGAGTCTTCTACCAGCTGTAAGTAAATATATCTGAGGATGCAAGCTACTCAATGAGTACTGAATGATTAAACTACTGATTAACAGTCAAAGTTCAGCACGCTTATGGATGATTTATTTTCTAGCTTATATAATTTAGCACAAATTACCTTATCACTATAGTAGTCACTTAATTTACTCAATAAAGCAGAAAGAATGTGAAAAAAAACAAATCAGTGTCTTTCTTAATGATTCTGTAGACACAGAGTGCTATGATGGAAAAAAAAAAAGTAATAATATAACCTTTTTCTTGACAAAGTCCTTTCCCAAGAGATCCCACCCCTGAAGAGTGAATTGTCCCCTTCAAAGAGGCAATTTGGCATGTATTTGGGAAGCAAGGGAGAACACACTCCAGAACCCAGAGCACTCGGTCTAGTCTCGTCCCACCATTGGCGCAGATTTACTGTGTGACAGCGAGCCAGTCCCCTCTCTGGTAAAAAAAAACATTCTATTGGGTTACAAGGTGTTTACCAAAGTGTGGGACACATCAGAATTAAATCATTTAGTATTAATAAAAGAACTTTCTAATCTTCTTTCAGCCCTTCCAATTCAGTCATGGAGAATGGCTTGCTTTGGTGAGAATGGCTTGCTTTGGTGCCAAAATGCTTTTGACAATTCTGTAACACCTGCCAACCTTCCTTTAAAAAATAAAACAAAACCAAAAAGGGGAGGGGGTGCAGAACAAGGCTGTAATCTAGAGCCTTCCAGAGGCAACAACACCTGTCCAGAATTATATAAAAATTGTTTTGTTTTCTTTCTATCGATTTTTAGAGTTATCTTCTATTTATGGCAAGTAATCCTGGTTTTTCCACTTACTGGTAGTGATAAAAATTTCCATTTAAAAATCATTGATTCAGCCAAAAATAAAAACAATAAAAACGGGTCCATTTTAAGAAGAATGCATTAAGTTAATAATATCCCGGGTATGATAAAACTGGGAAGGTGATGTTCAGACGAGGGATAGGAGAAACTGTGCCGGCTGATTTTCCAGGGTCCTTTGAAAAGGAAGACCCAGATGATGTGAGCTCTTCAAATCCTGAATCTGCCAGCCAGAACATTCTTAAGGGGATCAAATGGACTTCGGTTTTCAGGGAAACCGAGTATTGGTTTCCTGGAAAATTCATTTGTATAATGTGATTCCCAGATATTCCAGAACATCTATGTTCCTCAACCAGTTGTGTGGAAGGGACAGAAGCAGGTTGGCAGAGGCCCTGGGATGAGCCAAGCACCCTTCCGCTTTCGAAGCTCCACGAAACAGCCCACAGCCGCCTGAAGGCCACCACAGCAAGAGGCTGAGGCCCTGCGACTTCTCTGAGAGCCCCGGCCTGGGCCTCCCTGCACCCCGGCCAAGAGGAGAGGCCAGGCCAGAGGCACGGGCCAGCCCGCTCGTGCGTGGCTGCGAGCCCTGAGCCAAAAGTAAGTCAACAGCCCCAACACAGATCCCGCTCCTGTACCCTCCCCCACGCCACCCCAGCCTGAAATACAGCCAAGCAGGAGGGTGAGACCAGGACAAGCCTGAACTGCAGAGAACGGGTTTGAGTGGGAAAAGGGTGGGCTCATCCCTTACCACGCAGAACACTTCGCACCCTCTTTCGCCCTGCCCTCCACCCACAACCAGGCCATCAGGGTTCATCGAGACCCCTGACTGAAGCTGACCTCAGGGAAAGCTGCTATTAAACAGTGCTCTGAAGACTCTAGTAAGGTTGGTGGGGTGGGAGGTGGGGTGGGAGGGGGAAGGAAGTCCTCAGCTCTGCAGAGGGGAGGGGGGAACAATGGAGATGGATGTTTCCGTGAATTTCATATTCCGTGAACAATCCATGGTGTCAGCTAAATTAAAAAGACTAAATCCCCACCCTGGAGCTGGTAGCTGAATGACAAGAGCTGTGGGCTATGGAATGAGGAGAGACCTTGGGGTGGACGGAGGGGGCTATTTAGGATAACTAGCGGCTCTAGTTAGGAGCTACTAGCTCTGGGAGTACGTTGATCCATCAAGGGGACCAGTCATAAACTCACAGCACGGCAGCACCAGGCTGAGCACAAAGGATCTAGTAACATTCATCCGGCTGATCGTCCATTCAGCAAGACTGTGTTTAACACCCGCAAGGAGCGTGGCTCAGAGCTAAGTACTCAGGGTGTGACAGAGAACAGCCGGGCCCCATCCCTGCCCTCTGAGCACCCTACCTTCCTGCAAAGAAAGAGAAAATCTGAACAAATAATTGCAGTAAATGTAAAGAGAGACCTCAGGTGAGTAAATGCTTGAAACCCAAGTCACTCTGCTTAGAAGTGTCTGAGACACTTGGAGAAGTGTCTTCGTATTCCTGGTTTTAAATTTCCTGCGTGGTGACAAGCATGAAAGTCTAGATCCATGGGCTTTAAGTCCCAGGGTTCTTTAGAAAAGCAGAGGGGACTTCAGTCTAGATCCCTAAGATACCTGCTTTTAGTTCGTTTTGTACATTTGGCCCTTCTATTTATTTTTTTTAAATTTACTTTAATTGGAGGTTAATTACTTTACAAAACTGTGCTTGAATACAGGGTTCTGCTGATACTAAAGGAAGGGGGAGGAGGAGGGAAAGGGGACAGAGAAAAGGAATGGAGGGCGGGACAGAGAGAGAAGATGAGAAAGAGAGAGGAAGAGAGAGAGAGAAGGGCGGGGTGGGGAGGAAGAAAAATTGAGAAATCAAGAAGGAGGCTGATAAACTAGGTCACCAAGATTCCTTCCGATTTGGCTTTCAAGGGCGGTGATGACACAGATGTTCCCAAATTTAAGCCAGCAGCTCTGAGTGATAAGAAAGTATCTGTGGCATTCTATATCCATGACATTCACGGGCACATGCTGAAGCAATCTTCCAGCCCCTTTACCCATTTGTTTTCCTGCAAGCACCTAGGAAGTCACGGGAGTGTGCGTCCACACACGCGCAAGTGCACGTTATTGGTAAAGTGCAAGCCTTACATAAACAGAGGAATGTAGGGGAAGACGGCAAATCGATGCCCCACTGCGTGTGACTAAGCGCTGTCCGACTCAGCAATGGAGTGGTGCAAAGCCCAGGGCTCTGAGCTTAAATGGCCACTTTTTTCTGGATATGTGATCTGGAGGAACTGAACTTCTTCAAGTCTCCGTCTCTTGGCCTGTGAAATGGGAAGAAGAGTGTCTAACTCTGCAGCGTTCTTAGGTGGATTAAATACGAGAGTGTGATGACAGCACTCTGCCTGGTGAGGAACACATGATAGACTTTCATAGCTTATATTCTTCGCCCCTTTTTGGTCCTTTCCTAAATGTCTAGGCATGGACAGCCACCATTTGTCTGATGTGCTTTCTGATTTTTTCTTTCTTGCTTTCAATTCAGACAGTGACACTGTCACTTGGAAACTGTCCTTGAAGAAACCACAGGTTGGCACAGAAGCGAAAGGACTGCAATTTGGAGGAGCTTTGGCTGAGTCTCTTCACATCCCCACATAAATTACCTAAGTAATGTCTGGTCCTCCAGTGGAATAGTGGAAACTGTATATGAGCAAAGATGGAAAAAAAAGATATGAATTATCTGCAATCACTGCACTTCAAAATAACCACTGTTGGCATCTTGGTGTGTATATCCCCTACTTTTTTTCTAAGTATATATAAACAAATATAATATTTTCTATAAGCCCCCAGGGTGAAATAGGCACTGTGATAATACAGACAAACAAAAACACTATAACAAACCACACACACCTCTTATTTTGTTCTTTGGTTCCTTAGCAGCTCTGAATCTGTATTTGCTTCAAGTACTATTCATGTTCCAAGAGGCTGTGACTGGATACACACGGGTGGATTTTTGTTTTTACAGAAGTCCCATCACAGAGCTATCAGCAGAGAAGTAAAATGACCACGTCCCGCTGTTGCAATCCACCTTGCCGCCACTGAGCCCTGGGCTGCCAGTAGGAACATGTGACGAGGACTGAGATGAAGACTACGTGCCTGGGCCTGGTCTGTGCTAGCTGACAGGGGACCCCCTTCCTGTCTTTTGTAAGGCTGCTGGAGCACAGAAGCAGCCAGGGCTGAGGCCGAGGTGGGGATCCCAGTGATGTGAGCTTGTCTGAGCCCCAGTTCTCCTCTGAGGAAAAACGGAGATGAGAGCCGTACCCACTTTACAAGACTGATATGAGGACTGAACAGATGGTAAGATTGCCTGGCACGCGCCAGCTGCTTAATAAGCGCAGAGTCCTGTTCATTTTCTCATTCATTCAGCAGGTATTTGTTAAGGATCTACCGTGAACCCACCACTCTTGTAGGCGCTCGGAACAGACCAGTCAACAAAACAGAAAGGACAAAAGAAATGGTGACTTGCTGCTCTTCTGGAGCTTACACCGGGGGAACAGGGGAAGCAGTATCAACCCCACTCTCCCAGCCTTCTGTCCCGCCAGCCAGGGCCTCCTGGGGAAGACCTGAGTCTCTGGGGCTGGAGGAGGCCTCCCCTTCTCTGCACTCGGGTACCCAGTGTGGCTCAGGGACCTTGGGGATCTCCACGCTAGGCCCTTTTTCCAGGGTAGAGCCTCTGTCCTAACCTTACTCCAGCCCCCAGACAGAAGCAGAAGGCAGAGACCCTGGGAAAGTAACCAGACCAGATGCACGGTTCGGGGAGGGGAAGGTCAACAGACACCGGCGAATCCATCTCTGCCAGGCCCTATGGGACCAGTGCTGAGAACCGAGGTGAAACAAATCCAGTTTTTCTGGCTTTTCCTCCCACAACTTATTTAAGGCAAATTCTAATCTGGATTCATTGTGAGCTATCTACAGTCTTTTACCTTTAATTTGACTTAGTGTGCTTATGCCATTATTTGTAGAGCTGCAGAAAAGAAGTTTGAGGACATTTCATTATGGAGTTGCTGACTGAAAATGGCGTACACACTGCATGACCTTTCTAAACAACAACAACAACAACAAAAAGATTGCGTGGTAGCTCTAGCCCTCACTTTTTAAGAAATCTCCAGACTGGTCCCCATAGTGGTTATATCACTTTACATTCCCACCAACCTTGCAAGAAGGTTCCCTCTTCTCCACATTCTGTCCAGCCTTTATTATTTGTAGATTTTTTTAACATGGCCATTCTGACCAGTGTGAGGTGATACCTCATTTGCAAGGCACTGATGGAGACGTGGAGAGCAGACTGGCAGACACAGTGTGGGAGGGACGAACGGAGAAAGTATCACGGAAACGTGCACATTATCACACGTGTAGCAGACGGCCTCTGTGACGCAGGGAGCTCAGCGCAGTGCTCGGCGACAACCTAGAGGGGTGGGAGGAGCTTCAAGAGGCAGGGACCGTATGTATGCCCGTGGCTCACCCATGCTGATGGATGGCAGAAGCCAGCATAATGTTGTAAAGCAAATATCTTGCAATTAAAAAAAAATTTTTTTAATAAATAAATTCCAGCCCTTTAAAAAAAAAAAATCTGAATCCAGAAGCACACCTAGCACTAAGGATTTTGGATAAGGGATTGTGGGCCTGTAGGACTGTTTCTTCTGTTTTACAGGAAACCTATGGGACTTGTCCAAGGTTGCACTCTAGTAACAGAATCCAGATTTGCACTCTGGAAGTCTGATTTAAGAATGCGTATTCTCTAAACTCTTCATACAGGCCTCTACACTACTCTGTTACTCCCCTAAGTCCTGGGTATTCATTGGAAGGACGGATGTTGAAGCTAAAACTCCAATGCTTTGGCCATCTGATGTGAAGAGCTGACTCATTGGAAAAGACCCTGATGCTGGGAGGGATTGGGGGCAGGAGGAGAAGGGGACGACAGAGGATGAGATGGTTGGATGGCATCATAGACTCGATGGACATGGGTTTGGGTGGACTCCGGGAGTTGGTGATGGACAGGGAGGCCTGGCGTGCTGCGGTTCATGGAGTCGCAAAGAGTCGGACACGACTGAGCGACTGAAATGAACTGAAACTATTATTGCTTCCTGGCAATTTATCTCCCTTTATTTTTTCATTTAATCCTCACAACAATAAAACAGATAGCTACCATTACTGTCCATATTTTGTTGGTAAAGAAGCAATTGTTTAAAGTGATGTATTTAAGGTCATGTAGCTTAACAGGCAGTATGACTGGGATTTGAATCCAGGACTGTCTGGTTCTAATGCCTACTCTGAATTACTGTACTATACTTGCCATAGCCCAGCGGGGCCCCAAATGGTCTGCCATCACACATGACTTACAGGTGTAAAGATATTACTGACATATATGTAAGTTTAAGGTATACAATATGATGACCTGATGCATATAAATATATTGTGAAATGATTAGTACCACAAGCTTAGTTAATAGTTCCATGCACTCTCATAATAGCTTCTTTTAAAAAAAACTGTATATTAATAACTTTTAAGAGCTACTCTTTTAATAACTTTTAAATATATAACTCAGCACTGTTAATTATAGCTGCCAGGCCGTATGTTAGATTCCCAGAACTGACTCAATTTATAACCGAAAATACGTACCCTTTGATTAACACTCCCCATTCCCCAACCCTTCCCCACTAGTACCTGGCAACCATCATTCTACTATTTTCTTTGAGTTTTTAGATTCCACATGGTCAGTGAGAACATACAGTATTTCTCATTTTCTGTTAAACTTATTTCACTGAGGATAGTGACTGAAAGTCCATCTGTATTGTGTGAAAAGACAGAATTTCCTTCTTTTTATAAATGAACGTATATATGTGTGTGTGTGTGTACATATGTTTTTCACATATAATTATATATATGTATATATAACATATGTCTTTTGTCTACATTTTCTTTATCCATTTATCTATCGCTAGAAACTTAGGTTGTTTTGAAAGTGAAAGACACTCTGTCATGTCCGACTTTTTGCGACCCCGTGGACTATTCAGTCCATGGAATTCTCCAGGCCAGAATACTGGAGTGGGTAGCCTTTCCCTTCTCCAGGGGATCTTCCCAACCCAGGGATCAAACTCAGGTCTCCTGCATTGCAGGTAGATTCTTTAACCAGCTGAGTCACCAGGGTTTTAGAGGCAACGGAATTCAAATATTCATATTTGGGCCTGGATAGAAAGTGGAGAAGGAAGATGGTGAGGATGCTTCTCAGAGAAAGTGAAAGTTACCTCAAAGAATCACGACTGGTGTTTGACAGGTAAAGGGGCAGAGAAAGGTAACCACAGGAACAGGAAACAAAGCGTAAACAGACTAGGATGACTGAGCAGAGTAGACAGAAAAACCCTGATCGTTTGTGAAAATGAGGCTGAGAGTTTGCGGTGGGGCGGGGGGTGGGGGGGGCGCAAGGGCGGGGCGGGGAGTCTGCAGACATCATACACACTGAAAGCTGATGTTCTAAAAAGAATAATATAGTTCCTGCTTCACGCTCAAGCTCATCTCACGAGCACAGATTCTCCAAACACCCCCCTCAGCCCTCTCATCTTTCACCCTCTCACGCGGTGTGCAACAAGCTATTTGGTCACCTTTCTCTGAATGTCTCCCCAACCAGGCTGGAAAGCTCCTGTGATCAATAGCTATGATTTATTCATCTTCGTTTCCCCAATGTCTGGTATAAAGGCCCTGGTAGAAGTTCAAGAAATGTTTATTGATCCAAACTGAACTGAAGTAAAATAAAAGAAGTGGAGGCAAAATCATTTGCATTTTTCTCGTCTCTCTGCTATATCAGTTCTCATATTTTACATCCTAAAGCGTCGATCGTCAGGTTCCAGATCAGAAAAAGCCAAACTGAGTTCCCGAGACAAAAGAGACCACCAATGAGAAAAATAGAACAACTTAGAGAAAGACAGACATAATGAGACAGAAAACACAAGAATCTCCTTGTCAAAATCTGGAGGGGTTCGTTGGCATCCCCCACAAGCCCCAGGGAGCAAAGATAAAGATCCCATCCCTATGGCTATCAAGCTGCATCCATTACATACCACCGCTAATTTAATTTTTACAGCGTGAACTGACCTGCCAAACTTTTATTGCTGAGACTACTTGAGAAAGTAGCTATGGAGGGCTGAGATGGAAAAAGCCATGCCCTCCTCTTCCACAGGCCTGGGTCATAGGTGTTCCCTTTTCGTTCCCTTGGCTTTCTCCCAATTCTCGTAATTGTGACTCCTTATATTTCATTAGGGGTTCCCTACTGGCCAGGAAAATTTTTAAATCTGAGGTCATTTCTGCATCCTGAGCAGCCTTTCTCTCAGCAGACAAGCAGGAGGCAGAAACCCAAACCAAGGTGGCTGCCTTTGGGCCATGAAGCTTGAGTGATAGACATCAGCTGAGGTTAAACCAAACAGCATTGCAGAAGCTGGGAGACTCCTAAGCGAGTTTCAACCCAATGTCTCCCAAAGTGGGATCCTAAAGATTGCTTCTTTGGGAGGTGCAGTATAGTCAGATGCATTTAGGATATATTCCCTGATAATCCCTCTCCTTGAGATTCACAATAACCTTCACCATATTCACGTCTCTGAGAAGTCACTGAATAAAGAAACCCACTTCGATTGGATTAACCCATTTCCCTAGCTAATCCCAAGACTCTTTTTAGGTTCTTCAGCTCACTTATTAGACTGCCACGGTACTATAATGTACTTCTGTGTAGAGTCTGGAGTTCAGGTCAAGGAAAGGTGAGCATGACCTTGGCAATTTAAAGAATGCTTCTTGGAGAATGCAAGGCTTAAACAGGACCTTGAAGGATGACCAAATGGACCTTTGCTGGCAAAGTACTGTCTCTGCTTTTTAATACGCTGTCAAGGTTGGTCATAGCTTTTCTTCTAGGGAGCAAGCATCTTTTAATTTCATGGCTACAGTCATCATCTGTAGTGATTTTGGAGCCCCCCAAAATAAAGTCTCTCATTGTTTCCATTATTTCCCCATCTATTTGCCATGAAATGATGGGACCATGCTGAAGCTGAAACTCCAATCCTTTGGCCACCTGATGCAAAGAACTGACTCATTTGAAAAGACCCTGATGCTGGCAAAGATTGAAGGCAGGAGGAGAAGGGGACGACAGAGGATGAGATGGTTGGATGGCATCACCAACTCAATGGACGTGAATTTGAGCAAACTCTGGGAGTTGGTGATGGACAGGGAGGTCTGGCATGCTGCAGTCCATGGGGTTGCAAAGAGTCAGACACAGCTGAATGACTGAACTGACTGACTGATGGGACCGGATGCCATGATCTTAGTTTTTTCTGAATGTTGAGTTTTAAGCCAACTTTTTCACTCTCCTCTTTTGCTTTCATCAAGAGGCTCTTTAGTTCCTCTTCACTTTCTGCCATAAGGGTGGTGTCATCTGCGTATCTAAGGTTATTGATATTTCTCCTGGAGATCTTGATTCCAGCTTGTGTTTCTTCCAGTCCAGCATCTCACATGATGTACTCTGCATATAAGTTAAATAAACAAGGTGACAATATACAGCCTTGACGTACTCCTTTCCTGATTTGGAACCAGTCTGTTGCTCCACGTCCAGTTTTAACTGTTGCTTCTTAACCTGCATACAGATTTCTCAGGAGGTCCGTCTAGTCAAAGCTATGGTTTTTCCAGTAGTCATGTATGGATATGAGAGTTGGACTATAAAGAAAGTTGAGTGCTGCAGAATTGATGCTTTTGAACTGTGGTGTTGGAGAAGACTCTTGAGAGTCCCCTGGACTGCAAGGAGATCCAACCAGTCCATCCTAAAGAAGATCAGTCCTGAATATTCATGGAAAGGACTGATGCTGAAGCTGAAACTCTAATACTTTTGGCCACTGGGTGCTAAAAACTGACTCATTTGAAAAGACCCTGATGCTAGGAAAGATTGAAGGCGGGAGGAGAAGGGGACAAGAGAGGATGAAGTGGTTGGATGGTACCACTGACTCGATGGACATGAGTTTGAGTAAGCTGCAGGAGTTGGGGATGGACAGGGAAGCCTGGTGTGCTGCAGTCCATGGGGTCACAAAGAATCAGACATTACTGAGCGACTGAACTGAACTGAGCTGAAGGATGAAGAACGAGGAGGCACTTATCAGACAGAAGAGAGGGGCAAGTCAGAAGGACTTGCCTCATGGAACTTGCATTCTGCTGTGTGAGAAAAGCCATAGCGACCATCAGCAAGCAGTTCCTCTGACCAGATGCTCAAGGAAAAGGGGACGAGGCCCGCGGGTTAATTAAGAATTCTCCCAGCAGAGTGGCAGGGAAAAGGAATTGGAACTAGAACACGGTTCCTTTTCCACACCTCAAATACAGCAGGTAAGATTCCACCTCAGGGCCTTTGCACAGTGTCTGCCAGGGACACTCTTCCTCCAGGCCCCTCACCTCCTTCAGGTCTTGCTCAAAGGCTGCCCTCTTCTGACCACCTTATTTAAAGTTCTGTAGACCTCCACTTCTAATAACTTCTCTGCTCATTTTTTTTCTTTGGTTCCCCTTATCACCTTCTAATAAACAATATATTTTGCTTTTTAGAAAAGTAGAAATTGTTTCCTTCTACTTCTAGAGTCATCCTATGTGAGTGGTGCCCCTAGAGTTATGAAACATGATGGTAATCCCACCCGCCAAGTTTTGTCTGTTTCGTTCACTCATGCATCCCCAGCACCTGATGCCTAGTACCCAGTGAGCACTCCACAGGCATTTGTTGAATAAATGAATTAATAAGTGAATGAAAATTGTGGGAAATTTGAAGGACAAAGAAAAGATGGAGATAATAAGCATTTGTTTAGCATAAACTCTTTGCAAAGCATACAGATCATAGAAATAAGATCAGTGTTATCATGAGTCAACTGAAGCTCAGACAGGTAAAGGACTTAACTCAGTGCCATAGAGCAAATGAGTAGAGAAGTGCAGACGCAAACCGGGATCTGATTCAAATAGTTAAAAAGACTTAGGCTTGGTTAACTTTTAATGATCTCAAGTGGCTCCTTCGGTTCTTGCTCTTCACCTTAATGCACTTTTCCCCTGAACTAAATGTGCAGCTTTCTGAAGTGTCTCGGGCTGCATGGAACTGGTTGGCTCCTAGTCATGGGACTGATGAATAATAGCACGGAAGCCCTTGGTGCTGGGGATGACTCAGCAGACCAGGGCTGGGGAAAGGAGCCCACCTCTCCCCACCCCAAACACCTCATTCATTCTCTGATGTCAGGCGCCTGACTACCCCAATGTGGGGCCAGTTAATAGCTCAGCCTATAAACGAGTGCGTAACAAAGTCTACTGCAAGGCCATCGTCACTCGGTCAAGTTTGGCTGATCTCTGTGCTGGCCACATGATTATTCCAACTGGCTATGGTCTCCTGCCTGGGGTCACTCAGAAATTCTTCACTTCTTAGCTGGAAATCTACTGACTCACAGTGCTTATAAGGGGATTCAAGAGCTCCTTCCTCCCTGCCTCCCCTCATTCTCCCCACCTTCCTTCATTAATCCATCCACCCAGTATTTCATACAGCTATATATTCGTCTATTAATTCATCTCTGAACTCATCTGTTCCTTCATTCATTTACTCATGAATTGCTATTGCCTTAAATTATAAGCTATGCCATTCATGTTTTCATTCATAAAGACATATATCAATCTATTCTTTCTCTTAGTTTAACCAGGTATTACAAAGAATATTGAGAATTATCTGATCTGGTAGAAAGAACGTGACCTCCTCAAATATAATTTTCCAACTAAAAGAAGTAGAGTGGTGGTTGGGGAGGAGCAGGGTGCAGAGGCAGGGCTTGATGATACAAAACCTCTAAGTCAGTCAGAATCAAAGACCTCCTCCAATTCTATAATTCCTTGAGTTTACAAAGGGTAAGATGTAACTCTTGCCCTACAAAACCTCACAGACTAGGAAAGGGCCTTTACTGTCATTCATATATTTTACATCCCAACCTAGTACATACATGCATCGATATGAGTTCAAAACAAAGCTTTATGAAATAATATTTACCCTTGCTATATGCAATATAATCTATTATATATTCATGTTAACTGTTGCACAAAATAGAGTAAGTTGAATTCATAATCCACAATAGTTATCACCTGAAGCTCAGGAACTACAGTTTAGAAAGTCAAGAGACAGGCTTAGTTACAAGGATGTATATAATTCAAGCTAGCTACTTGGTCTCACTATCATAGATTCTCTCATAATCCTCCAGATCCAACAGCCATCTACTCAAGTAGGTGCTATCACTTAAATGCCTCTTAATTGACTATCCTTCTCCATATCCGTGTTCCTGCTATCTCCCTCTCACGGGGACCTCGCTTCCAGTCCTGTCTCCTGTCTTACCCCTTCAGTCCATCCTCCAAACTGCAGTCAGTGATTATGCTAAAAAATGCATTTGATGAAAAGTCTGTAATGCTCCTCCCTTATCCACGGTCTACAAAAGTGAATAAATAGATCCAATCCCTTGCTTTGTCTGGCCTTGATTCCTTCTCCAGGGTCATTTCTAACTTCACTCTTGTATCTATGCTGAACCCATGTTGATTTGCTTGTAAATCTTTGAATCTTATGTGCTCTTCCATGTCTCTGAGCCTTCGCCTTTGAAGATTTTCTTTCTGTCCAGAACCCCCATTCTACCCAAGACTGGTCCCCATTCAAGGATCACCACGTATTTTTCTATGCAGCCTTTACTGACAAGCCTCCCTGCCATCCCCCTTACTTTTCACGCTGTCCTGAGTGTGTCAGTTTACTTGTCAGTCCCACTTGGATGGGTCCCCTAAGTTTAAGGACCATGTTTCAAACCTCTCTTTATCCTCTAGACTTGACACAGTGCTTGGCACAGATTTACTTGCTTAGAAACTACCTTTAAAGTTGTATGACGTGATCTGGATAAGACACATCCAGTGGGGTCTGATGTGTTTATATCTGTGGGGGCCAGGAGAATGCGTCTAGGAAGTTCAACAATCAGAGGCTTGGTTAACCAAGAACCCTAGTTTGAGTGTTCCAAATTCCATCACTATATTAGCATCGAGGCCGCACTTCTTAAAGCCTGCTCCCAACTAGTGACTGGGCGCAGCAGGTATACTGAGACACAGGACTCCTCTTTGGATGGTAAACCGCCTTGAAAGCTCCCGAAAGGCCTCAACAAACACTCCTTAACTTCTCTCTCCTTCTCTCATTTGCACCACAATCTGAAGACACTCCCAGTCTTCATAGCAACTTCTCATCTCCCATACACGTGTTTCTCCTAAGAAAGACCTTGAACATTTCATCCCTTCTCAGATGCTTCAGAGGACCTGCAATAGCAAACTAGCCTCGATGTATATGTGAGGGAACTGAAGGTCAAAGAGGTCACATGACTTGTGAACCATTCATGAGACTGGGGTCCAGCGGTATGCTGGTAAATGTTCAACAACTGGCTCTCTGGAGAAGGAAAAAAAAAAAAAAAGTGGGAGAGGTGCTGACTCATAGCATCAGCTGATTTCCACGGTGTAAATACTTCTATCATGGCCAGTTTAGACACTTTCCCACCACTCCCAACGTGACATCACTGAATATGGAGCTGGGGAGAGCTGTGCGTGCCTGTCCTCAGGACTCAGGGGTACAGTGGCTCCAGCACCCCTCTGGGAGGCTGCGAGCCCTGGGTTCTGTCTCTTCACTGGGCATCTTTGGACAGACATCCCCAGTTCCGCTTCACTCCCGAGTGCTCTTCTCGGGAGAGGCCTGCAGCCACCGTGTCCCTGGAAGTCTCTGTCAGGTCACCGGGCTGGAAACCTTGGGTACCTTCGGCTTCTCCGTGAGTCCAGGAGGTGGATCGGGGCTTTCACGTTCCTTGAAAGGGAGGCTCTGCTATGGGAGTGGTCACTTGCTGTTTTCTTAGAGAGGATCTGTGATACCAAGGCGGCCTTGGGTAAGCTACCTGATGTGACATGGAAGAAGGATGGAAGGAGAGAAGGCAGAAGACAAGGTCACCAATAAGAGGTGGCTTAAATAAGAGACGTAGAGCCTGGGTTTATGGGGACTGTTTCTCTGAAGACCTCAAGGAGGGGAGAGAGGGATAAACAGAGAAAGGAGGGAGGGGATTAAGGCCACACTCCCTAGTTCCTGAGCCTTTACTGTTAACACCTGGCAAGTCTCCATGAAGCCTCTCGGATTTCACACCTCACTCTCCAATATCAAGGTGAGGATTACTGTCGCCATGTCACAGATGTAGAGACTGAGCCTCAGAGAGACTGGGCCTCTAATGACAACGTGAAAGAGGCGGCAAAGACAGCAGCTTACAGTCACTGAACCTTGACTGTGTACAGCACGTCCCAGCAACCCTATGAGGTGCTGCTACTGTTCCTTCCTAAAGATGTTACTAAACTCCTAGCAAATGGGAGGCTGAAACTATAACACGCTTTGTCTCGCTGTTGCTGTCGTTGCTCAGTCACTAGGTCATGTCTGACTCTGCGACCCGCGCCCCCCCCGCCCCCCCCAGACTGCAGACTGCCAGGCTTCCCTGTCCTTCATTACCTCCCGGAGTTTGCTCAAGTCACATCTGGTCGAGTCGACGATGCTATCTAAACATCTCATCCTCTGCCGCCCTCTTCTCCTTTTGCCTTCAATCTTTCCCAGCATCAGGGTCTTTTCCAATGAGATGACTCTTCATCTCAGGTGGCCAAAGTATTGGAGCTTCAGTATCAGTCCTTCCAATTAATAGTCAGGGTTGATTTCCTTTAGGATTCACTGCTTGGATCTCCTTGCAGTCCAAGGGACTCTCAAGAGTCTTCTCCAACACCACAGCTCAAAAGCATCAATTCTTTGGCACTCAGCCTTCTTTATGGTCCAATTCTCACATCCATCCATGACTACTGGAAAAATGTTGTATCTTGCTCTAGAGGCCACTAATAACTCAGATTAAGTCCCCATAGGTGGGATATACTCTTTCACTTCTCCTTCTCAAATGGGGACAGAGATTAAGAAATGCACAGTGTTAAAAGGAATGGCCCAGAGATCCATTTTGCAGATGGCAAATCTGGGGAGCCCTCCCCATGGAGACAAAGATGCTTGGAATTTTAACCCTGGATTGTATCAGCAGATCAGCCCAGAGTTAACTCAGGAGTTTTTGTGGACGCTTTGCCCTAAGTCATTAGTCTACCAAGAATAGCTAGGGAGAAAATGAAATATATTTAAGGACAAAGGCAGCCATTGACCTCTTCATCCTGGGAATCTGAGTCTGTAGCCAAATTTCAGACACAGCTGGATAATTCTAGCGTAAATCCCCTTGCTGAGTAAGAGACGGATCCCACCAGAATAAATAACAACATGTGAACACAGTGGCCTCCTGGCTTCATCGGCTAACTCTCCATTCTCGACACACAGGCCTCGGTGAGGAAACTCAAGGCTGTTCCATCACCAGTCTGAAGCTGCCCCTCTCTGACCCCAGGCCCAGCTATCACATAGCACTTGCATGTGGACAGAGCCAGGCTTTAATAAGATAGCTGATGGCACCTAAAATACAGCTTGAACAAACTCAGCCAGGTGACATTCAAGGGGTCGGGAGTGGAGGCCTCTCCTTTCCAAGGGAGCCACCTGGAAGACAGTCAACAACTGTGTGATGTGCTAAAGGGCCCAGGGGAGGGACAACAGCACTTTCTAGTTATTCCAAAGTGATCTTTGCTAGACAAGATGAGCTCTTTTATAACCTTGACACCATGAAAAGTGATAGGGCCATGCTTGGCTCGGGGAGCAGTAGGAAGTTGAACAGACGAGAGATTAGGGGCTCCGGGTTTTGATAATCAGCTCTGTGACCTTGAACAACATACTCTTCTCCTTTGATCTGAGTGTTCTCCCTAAATCAGGCGAGTGGGGAGGAGTGCCCCGGCCCATGTACCCAGGTTGGTCAGGAAAGCCAGAGGCCAGGACAGTTAGGAGTGATTGCTCAGAGTCAGACATGCCTGATTTGTACCTCAGTTGTCACTGGGTAGCTGTGAAGCCCCTGGCAAGCCACTATGTATCTCTGAGCTTTGATCCGCTCGTCTGTGAAAGTGACAAACACAGTGCCTGCCTTACAGGAGTGCTGTGAACATGTGATGGCATACACACGCAAAATGCTAGCACAGTTCCTGGCACAACGGGAAGCATTTAATAAACGGCGGCTGACACACTTATTAACCAAAGCATGTGTGCTTATTCGCTTCAGTCGTGTCCAACTCTTTGCAACCTCCTGGACTGTAGCCCACCAGACTCCTCTATCCATGGGGATTCTCCAGGCAAGAATACTGGAGTGGGTTGCCATGCCCTCCTCCAGGAGACCTTCCCAACCCAGGGATCGAACCTGTGTCTCCCACATTGCAGGTGGAATCTTTACTGTCTGAGCCACCAGGGAAGCCCAATGAAAGCACAGCAGTAATAAGCTGAGGTATGTTATTGGACCTCAGCTGTCCATCACTGCTGCTGCTCCTGCTAAGTCGCTTCAGTCGTGTCCGACTCTGTGCGACCCCATGGACGGCAGCCCACCAGGCTCCCCCGTCCCTGGGATTCTCCAGGCAAGAGTACTGGAGTGGGTTGCCATTTCCTTCTCCAATGCATGGAAGTGAAAAGTGAAGGTGAAGTCGCTCAGTCAGACTCTTCGCAACCCCATGGACTATAGCCTACCAGGCTCCTCCACCCATGGGATTTTCCAGGCAAGAGCAGTGGAGTGGGGGTGCCATCGCCTTCTCTGTGTCCATCACTAGATGATCCCAAATGTTCCTTCCACCCCTGCAGTTATCCAATAACCCACAACAGGCACTTAGAGAACAGAAAGATGAGCTCCAGACCATGCACTGGAAAACAGGATTCAGCTCTCCTTAGCTTTAGGCCACACAGGGCTCCCTGGTTCTCTTGCTATTTCTTCTTTCTGGATCTACAGTCGTTGCTGTTGTTCAGTTGCTAAGTTGTGTCCAACTCTGCGATCCCATGGACTGCAGCATGTCATGCTTCCCTGTCCTTCACTATCCCCCAGAGTCTGCTCAGAGTCATCTCCACTGAATTGGTGAGGCCATCCAAGCATCTCATCCTCTACCATCCCCTTCTCCTCCTGCCTTCAATCTTTCCCAGCATCAGGGTCTTTTCCAATGAGTTGGCTCTTTGCATCAGGAGGCCAAAATACTG
Source organism: Ovis aries (assembly GCF_016772045.2). NCBI lineage: Eukaryota > Metazoa > Chordata > Mammalia > Artiodactyla > Bovidae > Ovis > Ovis aries. The sequence goes on along the minus strand of NC_056055.1, from coordinate 7,180,508 downwards.
GAGCATCAGCTTCAGCATCATGCCTTCCATTGAATATTGAGGGTTAATTTCTTTTAGGATTGACTGGTTTGATCTCCTTGCTGTCCAAGGGACTCTCAAGAGTCGTCTCCAACACCACAATTTGAAAGCATCCATTTTTTGACACTCAGCCTTCTTTGTGGTCCAACTCTCACATCCATACATGACTACTGGAAAAGCCATAGCTTTGACATAGGGACTTTTGTTGGCAAAGTGATGCCTTTGCTTTTTAATATGCTGTCTAGGTCTGTCATAGCTTTTCTTCCAAGGAGGAAGTGTCTGAAATTCATGGCTGCAGTCAACATCCACAGTGATTTGGGAGCCCAAGAAAATAAAATCTATCACTGCTTCCATTTTTCCCTCTCCTGTTTGCCATGAAGTGATGGGACCCAATGCCATGATCTTAGTTTTTTAATGTTGTGTTTCAAGCCAGCTTTTTCACTCTCCTCTTTCATCCTCATCAGGAGGCTCTGCAGACCACTAGAGAAATCTGGGAAGCTAGAGATCCATCCCTAACACCCACTTCAAACAGCAGGCAGAATCCTGACGGAGCCAAAGGCTGAAGCACACAAGGATGGTGGGTCTCATCAGGAACATGGGAACCACATATCAGCACCCAAGTCAGGGACCTGATGTCAGGCCCAGAAACTGGAGGACATAGGCTCTTGCAGAACGACCAGCAACTTTATCACCCAAGATTCCCTCTTGCTGTTGGGAGAATGTAAAGTATGCCCTCAGGCCAGCTAACTCAGAGTTACTTTGCTGAGACCGTCTCTCTCCCCTTTCTGCTGACTCTCACTAGAGATCTGAAAAGCCAGGGGAAATAATTATTACCACACAGTGAAGTAGAGGTAGTGCTTGAAGTCAAGCTGACGGGTTTGAATCCAGACCTCTCACTGTGCAGCTTTGTGCAGGCAGCTTTACATCTGCAGCCTTGGTTTCTTCATCCGTAACATGGAGCTGCTAAGCCCTGTTTTCCAGAGTTTGTTTTATGAGCTGTAAACAAGATAATGGATGCACAGTACCCAGCACAGTGTGTGTGGTAGATTTTCAATTAATGTTCACCCCTTTGCCCTCTTTTTTCCTAATCAATATAAAAGGAACTAAATTCTATACATTCTTCTATACGTTCACTTAACCCTTTGTTCACTTACCATTCTGTGTCTCTATCCTGCTGTTGTTCGGTCAGTCACCTACGACTCTTCACGACCCCGTGGACTGCAGCACGCCAGGCTTCCCTGTCCTTCACTGTCTCTCCCAAGTTTGCTCAGACTCGTGTCCATTGAGTCGAAGATGCTGTCTATCCCCCCTTATGCTGTACATTTTGGAAGACAGGTTTTGCGTCTCCTGTTTCTATATCCTGGGGCCCTGCCCTGGCCAAAACGAGGATGGCTGCTCGAGAGGGTCTGCTGCTCTGAAGCTGCTTCACTGGAAACCCCACGCTTCCAAGAAGAGGCTTATACTTTCCTATGTGATAAGCAAGCTTGTAGGAGCCCTTTACCATCCTGATCTGCCCTGTCCTCTCTGGAGGGACAGCCCCTGATAGGATTGCTCAAGTTGTCTGTTTTTATTTTGAAAAAAGTGCACTTTCAGAGGGGAGAATGAAATCTACCCTGAGTCTGGTAATCGTTTCTTGGTGATCCTGGGGCCAGGGGCCAGTCAGACTGTGGACTGTACACAGCTCATAGATCAGGATTAAATGAGATGGCGTGGGTCGGGGCAGGTCTCCCTGGAGCTGCAGGGCCCCAGGGAGACGGAGCTGTGGTGTGGTGCCTCTGACCCTGCCCCCACGCTGGTGGCTCACGTTCACAGGGGCCACCATCCATCCCAGCTGTAGCCACCAAGTCGGTGTGGCCTCCCCCAGGGTCCCCACCAGAAGCTGGCTTGCTCTCTGCTCCAGTGACGGGTGAGGAGTGGGGAGGAGGAGAGGCGAGTGGAGCCCCAGACCTGGTCTCTGGCCCTCCTCTCTCATCTCCCTGTCCTTTCTTCCCTCTTTCTCAACCCTCGTCCTCTTCTCTTACCCCGTTTCTGGCCTCCTTCTCTTTTCTCTTATAGAAACATTTACTGAACTCCGAGTGCTTCTGATGCCTGTGGACCTGTGCCCACACAGTGAGTGTGAGCTGTGTGTGCTGTGTGCTCTGCAAGCGGATGACACCTCGTGTGATCGGCACGCCTGTCTGCGCTGGGTGGATCGGCGTGGCATATGGTACGTAACATATGTCTTTACAGTCCGCCTGTGGGGAGCTGGCCATGTTTACGCATCACGCGTGCTTCTGTTGCTTGTCTGTGATGCGTCTCTGAGGATGTCTGTTGCGGTGGTGGGCTATCCCCAGGCTGTGTGTCTCTGTGTGTGCATGCGTGCTTACCATGCGGGTCTTCGTTATCTGCCTTTTGCATATGGTACATGGCTGAATCTGCCTGGGGGAGATGTGTTTACACGTGTGTGTCTGTGTGTTGTCTTTGTTGTGGCTTAGCTGGGCGAGGGGGCCATGTTGTGTGTATCTGCGTACTATGGATTGCATTCATGTTGTGGTTCTGCATCCTGTGTGATTTAGAAAAAAGAAAACAAAACCTGGGCTGTGCGCTGTGTCTGTGTGGTGTTTACTGCACGTGCCGTTTGTAGGCGCGCAGGCGTAAGCTGCCTGTCTCCTGAGTCCCGGTCTCCGTGAAATGCGTGCCTGTGTTTCTCCGCCGGCTCTTCCTCCCCTTCGGGTGCCCCAGCCTCCCTCGCTCCCTCCCCTCTCCTCCCCAGGCTGTGACCGTTCTCAGCTGACACCTCCGCTGCTCTGGCAACCCGAGAAAGGTCAGCCGGCCCCCTCTCTCCCCGGCCGGCGGGAGCCTGGCCGTCAGCGTTGCGTGGTGTGGGAGCGCCCTCTGTCGGCCGTGGACCCCACACACACCCGGCCCCCACACACTCGCGACCGGGGCTTCCTCTTCCCTTTCTGGCTCTTCCTAAGGACTTTCCAAGCTCTTTAACAAAGGCTGAGATGACAATATCATTTCTGATGCCAAGCAAGATGCTTTTGAGAAGAAAGAGGGTGTCGTTCAGGGTCCTGAGGCAGTGCATGCACAGCAGCGGCGGCCTGGGCAGGCGGTAGGGAAGACTCCCTTGGCAGCCTCCTCGGGTCACAGCCCCATCGAAAGAGACTGCAAAGTGTGCGGGCCCCCGCCGGCCGAAGTACCAGCTGCTCTCAATTCATAGTCACCAGTTTAGAACCTCAAACCCACACCTACCCAGTGATTTCATGCACACCACCCCCCTCACCATCCTCCAAGTAATTCCCCAAGGCCTCAATTTCCCCCTTCCACAGAGACCCACGGTTGAGACCCAAGGGTTCCAGTTCCAGAAAGAGGGGGGGTGGGGGTCAACTGTGCAAAGCGAAAAGGGACACTTTTCCAGGGGATTGAATCCAAGGAGGTCAAAGGGGGACTTGTGAGAGGTCTTCACTTAGTGGAAGAAAAGGAAGTTATGGATGTACCAGGACTTGCAATGCCTCTGGTAGGTGATTCTAAGAACCTTGGCAGGAGGAGGAAGGAGCCACAGGCCCATGTGGGCACTAGTGCAAACACACACACACACACACACACACCCCCAAATGCAGAACTCTCCAGTGGCCTCTGTGGCAAATATCCCTGGGACATGGGGGCATGTGTGTGGACTACTTGTTGACTTATAGAACAAACAGATCTAAATGGCACTATTTTTATACAAAAATGTGGGTTTTCATTGCCTTCCTTCTTCCAGTTGATTAAAGAGGAGATTGATAAGCAGAAGTTATTTCTGCAAACTCAGTATGACAGGCTTGCTGGAGACCCAAGGACCACTTGGCCCAATCAGCTGAAAGTATATTTTCAGAGCTTACCTCTCATGAGGCATGAATAGTTATCTCAAGGTGTGGCCAAATAAATTTGCAAAACACAGGGTTAAATAAAGTTAAACAGATTTATTTCCCACAGAGCTTTTAATATGAGAATTCATCTTATGAATTTCTGAGAAAGGGGGCAGCTACATGCAGTGTTTCTCAAAATACTTGAATAATGGAATTTTTTTCCCTCCTAGACATCCATAGGAGAAGAAAAATTTTTTTAATTAAAAAATACTTTTTGTTTTATATTGGAGGATAGCCAATTAACAATGTTGTGATAGCTTCAGGTGGATAGCAAAGGAACTCAGTCATACATATATAGGTATCCATTCTCCCCCAAACTCCCCTCCCACCCAGGTCGCCATATAACGCTGAGCAGAGTGTCCTGTGCTGTCCAGTAGGTCCTTATTGGTTATCCATTTGACTTCACTGAGCACATGTCCATCCCAAACTCCCTAACTATCTCATGGGAGAAAATTTTAAATTTACACATTGCCAAAGCAAGATACCCAGTAGCGTAAGTCAATTACTATTAGTTTCCATTCCCCACAGCAACAGTGCGCTGTTTTGTTTTGACTTTTGTAGGTTTTGTTTCTTTGGATCTGCCAGTAATCTGGATGGGGTGTGCTTGTGTCATCCAGCTAGACTACAGATGAGAAGGGAGGCTCCGAGAGACACGGTGACTTGTCCCAAGTCATGACACTTGCAAGGGAAAGAGCAAGACTTGATACCAGGCATGTCTCTCTACAAAACACATAGACTTCTACTCTGCTAACTGCTATTTAACACAGCTTGACAGAAAGTTTAAAATGTGGTCCCTGCCCACAAGAGTGGTACAATGTACTTAGAGAAACCTTTTTAAAAGTACTCATGCGAAGGTGAAGTCGCTCAGTCGTGTCCGACTCTTTGCGACCCCATGGACTGTAACCTACTAGGCTTCTCCGTCCATGGGATTCTCCAGGCAAGAAGACTGGAGTGGATTGCCATTTCCTTCTCCAAGGGATCTTCCCGACCCAGGGATCAAACCCGCGTCTCCCACATTGGAGGCAGACGCTTTAACCTCTGAGCCACCAGGGAAGCAAGAGGGGAAATATGAGAGTAATAATTAGTGGATAATAAGTGGCACTGCAATATGGGAGATGAGTACCCTCAGTGAGAACCAGGAAGGTCAGGGAGAGCTTCCTGGAGGAGGTGAATTTAAGTTTTGCTCCGAAGGATGGAGAAGTCTCGGTCAGATGAGGCATCAGCAATTTTTTTTTACTGCAAAGGGTCAGATAGAAAATATTTTCATGTGAGCCATCCAGTCTCTGTTGCAAATACTTGACATTGCTGTTGTAGTGTGAAAACAGCCGTAGACAAAATGGGAATGAATGGATGTAGGTAGTATTGCAATAGAATGTTGTTTGCAAAATAGGCAGGTAGTCCAGGGGCCTTGTTTGCAGAGGCAGATGGAAGGGAGAGGGGATGTGGCCTTTCTGGACTAGGAGAACCTTTGTACACACGTGCAATGACCAAGGCACTCTGAGGCCAGCTCCATGGCCCAGGTCTGCTCATAACTGTCCCCTTTCTGCCTCCCACTTCACCTCAACCCCCCTCAGCTGTGTTCCAAACCTTGAGGGTGAGCTTCCTGCAGCTTTACAGAGGGCACGCTGCCCGCATTTGAGATACCCTGAGCAAAGAGCTCACCTATCCCAGAGGAAGGCACCTGTGAACTTCTACCTGGATTTAGCCTGTTGCAGAAGCAGAGAAAGATAACAAACCTAGCTCCTTCTTGAAAAGGGGATTGGCCTTTTCTCCTTCCAAAGAAGTTGTTCAGTTCAGTTCAGTCTCTCAGTCGTGTCCGACTCTTTGCGACCTCATGAATCGCAGCACGCCAGGCCTCCCTGTCCATCACCAAATCCCGGAGTTCACTCAGACTCACGTCCATCGAGTCAGTGATGCCATCCAGCCATCTCATCCTCGGTCGTCCCCTTCTCCTCCTACCCCCAATTCCTCCCAGCATCAGAGTCTTTTCCAAAGAAGTTGAGGTCAGTGTTAAAATGCTGGCCTGTTCCTACGAGATAGCAGTCTGCAGAAGAACGCCATATATTCACTCAGAGTAACATTTCAGAGCAGCAACTCCGTTCCGCGTCTCTAGTACAGGTCCCATAATGTCACTCCTGGTGCATTAAACTTCAGTTCTCTCCACTTAGTACAGAATCAAAATCAGGGGCTCCAGCCTGGCATTCAAGGCACTGTATACTCGACCTCCATCCAAGGCTCAAGCCTCATCCTCTTCGGCATCCACTTCAGTAAACCACATTTGCCTCTGCGTCCCTGGGCATGATTTACAAGTTTTGACCTTCAGGTCTTTGCACTTGCACCTGGAAGACCCTCCTTTGTCCTTCCAGGTCCTACTGTGACCTTCACTTCTCTACTCTGAATCCATCCTGGTTGGTGAAGATACACAGTCCTCCCCCTCTAAACTGCCACAACCAGATAGATACTGTGTTTCTTATGGGCAGCAACACTTTCTTGGCTTGACTTTGCTTTGTTTTTCCAAAATGAAACTTTAACTTTTTAAAGATTATTTTTAAAAATTCCAAACTTACTGTTTTAAAAGACACAAGAGCCCAGAAGAAACATCCCAGAGAGACAGAAAGAGAAGTTCAGAAGGGGGATAAAGCCTGAAAGGATGGGAAGACAAAGTCTTTCAGGAAAGGCAGCTGCTTCGGTGTGGGTGAACCAAGGATCGCCACAGAGGCGTGAGGAGAAATGAGGCTGGGGAGATGGCAGGGGCACTGCGTTCTCAAAACTGCAGGTTTCATTGAGTCTTAGTTTGTAGGTTGACAGAAAAAAGGCAGGAAGACAGACAGCGTAACCCCACCAAGTGCCGAGGTTGGCACATAGTAGGCTATCAATAAATATTTATAAATTACCATCACGTGGCTCTTGAGGTCTTAGGCTGAGAAAATACCTCTAAGGGGATTTCCTAACATTGTTCACATGGGAAAGGCATGGGCTGAGAGTCTGCGGTAGAAAGCTCAGGGCGAGTGGCTCTTGCAGAGGGCCCTGTGGACTAATGCCTTAATCATTTCCCCTCCAAACAGTCCCTGAGAGCCTCCGCCTCTAGACCAGCCCATGTGCTGAAGCTAGGCAGGAGAATGTGAGCGAGCTCCACTGGGAACTTCTGAGGGACCGCAGAAGACACAACACGGTGTTATCCATCCAGCGTGGTGCTATGCTGAGAGAGGAGCTCAGGGCAGGAGGGGCGGGGAGGGGCACAGCCCCCTCATCCGCAGGAGGGAAGAGCACAGCCCCCTTATCTGCACGCTGATATCCTCACCCGAGAAGTATTTTACAGAACAGCAGCATTCTAAGTTTGGGCTTCCCTTGTGGCTCAGCCAGTAAAGAATCTGCCTGCAATGTCGGAGACCTGGGTTCCATCCCTGGGTTGGGAAGATCCCTTGGAGAAGGGAAAGGCTGCCCACTCCAGTGTTCTGGCCTGGAGAGTCCCATGGCCTGTACAGTCCATGGGGCCGCAGAGAGTCGGACACGACCGAGCGACTTTCATTTTCAAGTATGGAAGAAGGTAAAACATCACTGAGCCTGAGCCCTCCGTCCACATTTAGGTGCCATCTGGCCCCTTCTTGAACACTCCCAGTTACAGGAAGCCAACTCAACCTGTGTCCGGGAGGCTGGCACAGAGCCGCTTCCAGGAGGCAAATGTAGATCATGAAAAGAGGAAAGGGGACTAATCCCCTAAGAAGACTTAGTATCTGTTAGGAGCTGACTTGCTGCACTGCCTGCATTGTTTCAGGTAACCCTCATGACAAGCCTGTGAATGGGGATTAATACCCCTGTTGCACAGGCGAGGAAATGGGGCTCAGGGATATTGAGTCATTGGACTTAATTACAAATCTGGTAAGTAGGAAAGCTGGAATTCAAACTTGGGATAGTCTGCCACCCAGGGTCCAGGGTATTTCAGCTTTTCAAACAGAGCTTCCAGTCAGACCCAGGAAAGGCAAGATGCTTTAGGTAGCCCCCACAGGGGCTAGCGTAAAAGTGGGGTGGTCCTGTTTGTACGTGTGGCTGCAAAGGGAGTGTGAGAGGCTTGCAGGCTGGGTGGGAATGCAGGAACTGCTCCGGGACAGGATTAGGGCACCTTGGCAAGGATGGCCCGCCAGCTCACATGTTGATGGTTCTGTGTGCCTGTGCCCGCCCCACCATGAACACCTGGGCACATTCCCCTGCCCATCCCCTCCCGGGTTCTCAAACAGAAGAGAGAATAGGGCTCAGAGAACAGGGCTGCCCTGGTGGACCCCGTGATCACGCAAAGCAAACCCCACCCTGGGCCTGTTACGCTCTTTCCTTTGAAAACCATCAGAAAACTCATCCCACACTCCCTCTTGCTCACAGAGCTTTCATCCTTTCAACAGTCATTGTATCTTCTCCCCGCCAGGCACGGGGGTACAGAGCAACAGCAACATCAATGGCACACATCTACGGTGTTCTTTCTGTGTGCCAAGAGCTCCGTTAAGTACCTTATACGCATGTTCTTATTTAATGTTAACAAGAGCCTTGTGAGAGAGATGCTGCTATTGCTCCCATTTTACAGATGAGGCACTGAGACTCAGACTAAGTTATGCAGAGGGTCATACAAGTGAGAGAGCTGGGATCTGAAATCAGTACCCACATGCAGAACCTTCAGGAACTAATGCACAGGGCGGTGAGAGAGCACGACGTGGGAGAGGGCTGTGTGCTAAGCCTGTGAGAACAGAGTCTGAGTTGGAAGCAACGTCCAGCAGGCAAGTGACAACAATGAAAAGCGAGGACTAGCCTTCTGAAAAGCGCTTTGTATCTGCCCCATGCAGAGTGAGCTGTCCCTGCTACCACAGTTGTCCCATTAACCCAGGGAAGAGGGGAGTAACATCCCCATTTTACATTACAGATGAGCAACTTGGGGCCAGAGACACTGAGTCACTTGATCCAAGTTATAGATTCAATAATAGGTGGCTTCCTAAGACAGTCTTATGTTGAGGGTGAGTTTCTGAAAAGGGGAGGTATGCAAGGGCATCTCAGCAGAAGGATGAAGACACAGCAGTGGGCAGAAGGCGAGTTGCAGGTAAGGGGGGAGGGCAGGACCAGGGGGCGGGAGGCAGGGGCGAAGAGAGAGGAGGCTGGAGAGACAGGTAAGGCTAGGAGTTGGCAGAACCTCAGAAACCGTATGAAGGAACAAAGACCTTATTCCGAAGGCACAAGAGAATGATAATGGGCCCCAGACTCTCCCTATTGATGGCAAAGTGGAAATTAGAGGGGCAGCAGGGTAAGGATGGATGAAGGCAGGGAGAGCAGCTAGGAAAATGCTACCAAACCCGAGAGAAGAGTGATGGGGTGAGGGGCCCCAGCCCAGGGAAGATAGTAAGAAAATCAGTTTACTATTGGGAAATGGAGGCTCCAAAGTCCAAGTCCTGGTTCTTGTTAGAACTGGACTCCAACTCCAATCTTCCAGCTCTGAGGGTGCTTTCTGGAACTGCTTACGTCCTTTTCTTTCTTCCAGAATTTTCTCTCTCATTCACTTCTACTATTTAGAAAGTGAGTGACTTCTCACAGTGTGAGAAGTACATTGTGGCTAGTACATGTTTAATTCTCTAGTTACGACTTCTATCATTCTCATTTTGAAATTATGAAATCACAAGTTCAGAAAAGCAGAAAGCAATTGTGTCTGAGATTATGTAAAGAAGCAGCAGCGGAGACCAAATCTAGACCCGGGGCGCGTCCTCTTCCGACCCTAACACACTGATCCCCGAGGTAACATCACTCACTCTTCCCCACACTGGGCCTCCGCACCAACATTTTCTTTTTAAGCTGGGTTTTTCAAATGAAAAAAAAAAAAAAAAAAAAAGCCAGCCTAGGAAATGTAGTATGTAATTCATTCTTTGATAAAGTTACTTTTGTCCGTGACACTTTCTTCTCTTCAGAAGAATTACAGAAATTTCAGATCAGTGGAAAAGCAGTCTGGAAATTTCATGCTTTAACAAGTTCCAAATATTTTTGTTATTATTTACTTATTTTCTTAGGAAGTAGATTCCACACTTGGAGGATAGGGAAGCCAAGAAGTAGCCACATAGGGAGGTTTTGATTCCCTCTCAAGAAAAAAGGCACTTGAAGAAACTGGGATCTCTGATTACTGATGGCTTACTATGGGTCTGTTAAAGCCCTAGCTCATTTACTTGTTCTGACAGCCCCCAAGAGTGGTACTATTATCCCTATTTTATAGATGGGGCTACTGTTGAGGAGGAAATGGCAACCCACTCCAGTATTCTTGCCTGGAGAATCCCATGGACAGAGGAGCCTGGAGGGCTACAGTCCGTGGGGTCCCAAAGAGTCAGACACAACTGAGCGGCTTAGCACACACTGTTGCCTAACATAGCCACCCACATAAAACCAGAAGGGTTAAGATTTGAATACAGGAGCTGTCACAGATGGTTTCCTCTTCCTACTGTTACCACATCCACCTCAATAGTCAGTCCAGCTCATCCCTCTCTTTTCCCATGACTGACTCTGTGAGAAGGTAGCGGATATAAGCGTCATCGGGGTATAATGTGATGGGTTGAGCACACACCATCCCGTCAAGCTGATGGCATTTTCTCCCCCCATCTTGTTGTCAGAAATTGTGACTGTTAGAGTCATCTCTATGAAGACAGGAAAGGGCATGGACTGAGGGTCTGGTCCTCAGGCCTAACTCTGGCTCTGCTGGGTCATGGCTATGGGTCCACAGACAATCCATCTCCCTGACCAGCCTTGCCTATCACCAATCTTGAAAAAAATGAGGACATCAGAAGGTAACAAGAAGGTTCTTCATGGTTCCAAATTCTTAACACCAAAGAATTGATGCTTTTGAGTTGTGGTGCTAGAGAAGACTCTTGAGAGTCCCTTGGACAGCAAGGAGATCAAACCAGTCAATCCTAAAGGAAATCAACCCTGAATATTCATTGGAAGGACTGATGCTGAAGCTCCAATGCTCTGGCCACCTGATGTGAAGCCCTGGCTCATTGGAAAAGTCCGGGATGCTGAGAAAGACTGAGGGAAGGAAGAGAGGGGGGCGACAGAGGATGAGATGGTTGGATGGCATCCATGGACTCAATGGGCATGAGTCTGAACAAACTCCAGGAGATAGTGAAGGACGGAAGCGTGGCGTGCTGCAGTGCATGGGGTCACAAAGAGTCGGGCATGACTTAGTGACTGAACACCACCACCTAAGGGGAGATGCAGGGGTCAATTCTCAGAGTAAAGGTGAGAACATAAACAGGACAGGAGAGGCAGAGATGAGGGGGAGGGAAGGGGAAACAAGACTGACTGAAATAGGGAGCAGGTCTCCAATGGAGGGACAAGAAGTGTCCTAGGGGGACACCTCCCCCGTCTTCTCCAGAGCCTCACGTACAAGCTTCATCTCAGATCAAGGACCATTGGCCCTGGGAAGACCATCAGCAGTCAGAATTTGGGGTGGGGGAGGGGAGCAGAAGATAGCCAGTGACAGGCCTTGCATTCTCTCTGGACGCCCTGCGAGACCAGGCTGCGCTCTAAATCCATTCTTTGCAGCAGAACTGCCGGGTTGGTGGCATGGGAGAGCCAGACGTAATTGCAGAGCCAGCCTGGTCTTCCCTCTTTTTACCCTGGCTGCCATTTTCACATGAAAACCATAAAAGATCCCAGAAATGGGAGGTGCACTTAATGGGTTTTTTTGGCACCGAGAAATTAATCTTTTTTAAACCAAGGGGATTTTTTTTTTTCTTTCCTAAAGATCTTTGGCAAACAGAAGCTAAATTGCTTCCAGACCTCATGAAAGGTATTTTGTGCAAACGAGGTGTGATTTACACTTCCTTTAATTAGTCTGAACCCTGGAAAAAGAGAGAAATAATAGAAAACAAGAGCTATGTAGAAAACAAGTCCAAACAGCCCTAAAATAACAGTTTTGTAAAAGCATCAGTTGAGGGTGTTAGAAGGAGACCAATAACAAAAAAAAAAAAAAAAAAAAAAAAAGAATCCTTCTAATTCTGGGAGTGGAGCAATTATAAGTGAATTGAAGTTTTGTTGGACTCTTTTTCCCTAGGGATGGGGGTGGGGAGAAAGTTTGGCAGAAAGGAGCCTTAGTGTTCTCAGAATGAGTTTCAAGTTCTGGTTGACCTTCCTTCCGTTAAGCTTCAGTATTTTCTGAGGGCATTTGGGGTCTAGCAGCCCGAGTCAGGGAGGGAGCAGCCCATTCTGCTTGCACTCACAGACGGTTTACCATCCCGTTCTTCTCATGGCTGTGTTGCAACATAGCCTTTTGGAAGGCACATGGCTTTTGGAATCGCAGACATGGGTTCAAGTTTTGCCTCTACCAATTTATCACCAACGTGAGTCTGGGCAACTTGCGTCTGCAGTCTCCCGACCAGCCCCTTACTCCCTGAAGCTCTCTTTTCTTGGTTGCTTGATCCCCCAATCTTATTGTCCCATCAGTCTGATCCCGCGTAGTCTCTTCTGTCGGTCAGCTCATTGACCCAAGCCCGCTTCTTCTCTAAGTCAACTGACTTCAAGACAGTGTAAGCAAATGCAGTGTTTCACCTTTCATCTAATTAACCCTCAAAGGTCCAGTGCCTGGCCCCATCTTCTCCCTTGGTTGGTCCTCATATCTGAGACAGTCATTTCCTAGGCAGGTTGATAAGAAGTCTAGGGGTCCCCAAGGAGAGAGGGGTCTGGAATTCTCAAGGAGGAAGAAAGGACAAATTCTTTTCGTCCCTCTGCATTCCTTAGGATTATATAACAATAATGTATCCTGTTTGAGGACAGTCTCTGGAAAAAAAAAAACCTTCTGGCTAATCCTGTTATCTTAAAGTGTAAATTATGGGAGTAGGTCTAGTGAGGTCTTTACAACCTCCAGACATTCTTTTGATTCACTGTAATAACTAATTAGAGAGTATATAACTCCATGGCTAACACGAGCAAGGGAGTACTCTTTCTACCCCCTTCTGATGCCTATGTCAGAAGCTTTCTCTATCTCCTTTATACTTTAATAAAACTTTATCACACAAACGCTCTGAGTGATCAAGCCTCGTCTCTGGCCCCGGATTGAATTCTTCTCATCTAGAGGCCAAGAATCCTGGCATCTTTGCTTGGTTCAGCAACAACCTTTCATATCCAACTATGTTGCTATTTCTTTACTTGAATGTTTCTAGTACCTTAGATATAACATACCTCAAACAGAGGGGATCTTTCACCTTAATCAAGTCTGCTTCCCAGAGAAAAGCATCCCTTCTCACATACGTGTTGTCTTAGCTGGACCCTCATTTTCCTTCTCCTTCTGTATCTGATCCAACACCCAACCCCACTGACTATATCTCTGCTCTAATACTGCATGATCTGAGCCAATCTTTCCTCATCTCTGTGCAAACTGGGGGACATGAGCGAGATGGTCCCTGAGTATGTCCTTGCTCTGACACTGTGTGGCGCCTCAGTGGTGGTCATCTCCCTCCACCCACTCTCTTCTTCTCTCTTACTCAGCTCATGGAGACCCTACTACAATTTCTGGATCCATCCAGAGCCTGGGCCCCGGAACCGTTGGAGGAGTTGAAGTTACTGAGGCAATATAGGGAGGAGCAAAGCAGCCTCTCTTATAAAATTTATCTTTGCTAATCCCATCCCTTCTGACTGTTCAAATTTATTGCCACAACACCTTTTAGACAAAAGGAATGGCCAAAGGGATGTGCTACACAAACCAAAAGAATGATTTCATTTACCCTTGAGAATATTTAAGGACCTAGGGCTCCATTTTACCTCTAGAATACTGGAACTCATAAGGCCAATTTCATGGATAACTGCATTGTCCAAGCATGAATAAACAGTAATGAGCCAGAAGACCTGGGCCCAAAACGCAGCTCTTTCTCTAACTTGCTGGGATCAGCTCTTTCTACTCTCTGGGGCTCGATCCTCTTGACTAAACCATGAAAGGAACTGTACTGCACTGGATGATTGACGCTGGCGCTGGAAACTCAAAGGTTTGCGGGACATTTTTTAATGAACTATGCAGAGAATGAGAGGGTCCAGGGATCATCCTTCGTAGCTTTCCTAGAAAAGCATGCATCTTCCCCATAAAAGGAAGAATACAAATACAAAGGCTGAAGTTTATGGAGTACTCATTAGGTGTGTACTAATATCCAAAGTTAAAAAAAAAAAAAAAAAACTAAGAGGAAGGGAAAAAAAAAAGGTTAAGTATCGACCAAGTGTCACATAGCTAGTAAACAATATAACTGAGACTTCAAACTTCACTGTGACTGAATCTGAGCCTGTGCTGGACACTGGACCTCCACCCATCCAGCCATTTCTGTGGTCACTGTGCCTTTGTTTGCTCATGCATCCATTCACTCACACTGTAAACACCCCTTGAGTATTTCCTCTGTACATGGAACTGAGCTTAACACAAAGAACTATGAGCAGAAAGCTGAGAAGCGTTACCTTTCTTTCCAAAGTGCCACACTGATCATGTTTACGATCATCCTCAAAAGCCACCCAAGGCTCTCCTTTGCCTGTGGGATGAAGTCCAAACAGCTTAGCCTGTTTTCCAATCCTTCTGTGATCTGGCTCCTGTCTCATCTCCTCTCAACCACACTCATTCAACAACATTTGTTAAGTATTAACCATGTGTCAGACACTGCTCTAGAATATTGGAATGCAATGTTGAGTGACAAAGACTTGGGCCTTGCCAAAGATATTACAGATACTAATCAAATATTACAGGTATTAACATTAATATCTGTAATATTTATAGATGCTAATCAAATTATCACATCAATACAGAAGTAGGCACTTCCTTAAGCTTTCAGTGGTCTAGCCTCTCTAGATATAGGCTTCCTGGGCTGGAAGCCATCTGATGGGATGGGAGAGCCTGCAATGATGCAGTTTTCCTTATATTTAAGACTTACTTAAAGATATGCTGACCTTTTAACAATGTGATCTGTTCTACTAATCATGCAGAAATACCTACTTCTACACAAAGACTCTTTTTTCCTTGATGCCATAAATTTTTTAAAATTTTATTTCAAAACAGCTTTTCAACAGTTCTTGCTGTACACTATCAAGGAACAGCATGCCCTCCCTCCACAGGAATCATTATGCTTAAAGCCCATTACTTATTGTTTATCTCCACTTGTTGCTTGGTGTTCAGCTGCTAAGTCATGTCCAACTCTTTGTGACCACCGTCCCCCCACCACATCCCCCCCACTCGCCCCATGGACTGCAGCACATCAGGGTTCCCTGTCCTTCACTCTCTCCTGGAGTTTGCTCAAACTCATGTCCATTGAATCAGTGATGCCATCCAACCATCCCATCCTCTGTCGCCCCCTTCTCCTCCTGCCCTCAGTCTTTCCCAGCATTGGGGATTTTTCCAATGAGTTGGCTGTTCGCATCAGATGACCAAACTACTGGAGCTTCAGCTTCCAATGAGTATTCTGGGGTGATTTCCCTTAAGATTGCTTGGTTTGATCTCCTTGCTATCCAAGGGACTCTCAAGAGTCTTCTCTAGCACCATAATTCGAAAGCATCAATTATTCAATGCTCAGACTTCTTTATGGTCTAACGCTCACATCCTTACATGACTACTGGAAAAACTGTAGCTTCGGCTATATGGACCTTTGTTGGCAAAGTGGTGTTGGAACGTTAGGTCCATGAGTCACGGTAAATCGGACGTGATCAGGCCAGGAGACAGCAACAGTGAGCATCGACGTTTTAGGAATCCGTGAACTAAAATGGATGGGGATGGGCAAGTGTGACTCAGATGACCATTGTATCTACTACTGTGGGCAAGAATCCCTTAGAAGGAATGAAACAGCCCTCAAAAGAGTCCGAAATGCAGTACCTGAGAGCAATCTCAAATGATCTCAGTTTGTTTCCGAGGCAAACCATTCAGCATCACAGTAATCCAAATCTATCTCCCCTACTCAACTCTAAACTTCAAGAAGGCAGAGTCCTTGCCTATTCTTGTTCACCAATGGAATCCAGCACTTAGCCCAGTGCCTGGCACACTGTTGACATTCAGAACAAGTGTTGGTTAGACTGAATGAGACTTAATGAGCCCTAAAGCCTTAATCAAAAAGAGACTGTGGCAGACATAGATTTCTTTTCTTTTTTTTACCACCACATCCTTCTTTTGGTTTTTTTCAGATGGGGAAGCAGAGCCTGAAAGGAGAAGCAAGTTTCCAAAGGCTGCAGAGAACATTGGTAGCTTAATTAAATCAGAATCAAAGAGAATTTGAGGTCCAAAGCATGTGTGTATCATATCCATCCACAAACCTTGAGTCTGAAATGGCGAGGAAGTGAGGGCCTCAAGGGAAAAAGAGCATATGACTTGAAGAGACACAGTCTCCCCAGCCTCTGCTGTATGTACCTTCATCTCAGAGAGAGCCACTGAGCGGCCTGTTTCAGAGCTAGAGGGGCCCAAGTGCATGGGAGGAACCCTGGCCTGTCCTCAGACAAGGCCTCTGAGAAAAAGCTTCAGTCGCTGCCTCTAACCCAAACTCTCCAAAACGCCATTTCCTATTATGTCTCAATAACCAAGTTTAACCCGCCCGCGTCTCGAGATTAGATCTGTGAGCTCACAGAGGCTCAATCACTCAATTAAGAGGAGGGAAAATCTTATCCTCTCCAAACAAAGCGAAATGTGACATAAGCCAGTTGCTAGGATTATGTCTCACTCAGGAAGAAGGGGAGGAGCACAGTAGAGAGAGAATGGGTGGGTCAAACATTACAGGAATTTTCCAGGGAAGTGTGAGTGGTGTGGTCCTCTAAGCTTCCATGTCCCAGTCCCCCAGGCAAGGCTGAAGGCAAGGTCCTGGTTTCCAGAGAAGCAAAAAGGTGTAGGCGGCTCTTCTCACCGTGCCCTGTAGCTCTGGGTAGTATCCAGGTGCATTCTGATTCTGCCCTGGATGCCTGGCATCAGTGGTAACCTGAATCCCCAAACCCAGAGAATCCTGTAGGCAGATGCCAGTCTCCAAAATCTACTTGATTAGATTAATGCAAAGTATGGGGACATTCCTCTTAATGAATAATCCCTTCATCCTCCTCTTGGCCTTAATTTGCCCATCTTTAGAATGGGAGCTGACAGGACATTGACTTGGATAGTAGCTAAAGCTCCTTCCAACATTGAAGGTCTATGGCCAGTAGTTAAAAGACACTCTGGCATACCAGAAAGGGCAGGGACACTGGTAGACTTTGTTCAAATTCCAGTTCGGCATTAGAAAAATGATTTTGCCTCACTGAGCACCAGTTTTCCCTTCTTTTAAAAAGCACAAAAAGTTTATACCTCACAGAATTGCTGTAAGGTTTTGAGAAAGCATATTTGATGTCCTTAGCACAGTGTCTGCTTAGGACATAGGCAGTGAATGATAGTAATCATTCTGAGAAGGTCTTTGGGCTTTGGCAAATGAATGACAGATTTTAAGAATGAGATCTTTAAGATACAATCTTGATGAAGACTTTGAGTCTAGAAAGAAGCCGTGTTCTCAACTTAAAGATCCTAATCGCCTAATTGCTAATTCAATGGCAACTGTCTACTAGAGAGCACTAATTCACAGCTGGTGAAACCTGATTTCCAAAAACCAACTGGCCATGCTAAAAAGCAATAGAGTTACAGACCAGAACACCTGGATCTGAGGCCAGGCTTGGAAGGAAACATTCCTTCCATGTGGAGGATTATTAAGTCCCTGGTATAGATTCAAGGGTAGAAAAACTGGGATAATTTCCACTGGGGACTGAGCCATGTAATTAATTTGGGGCCATCCTTATTACCATGCCCAGGGTTCAGTTTTGTCTTTTATATAGCAGGGATCATGATATCAGCTCCTAGGAGTTGCTGAAAGGATTGACTGTGATAACCCCAAGTCTTTGCAGGATGGCTGGTTGGCAACAAGAGCAAGAGTCCTTAACCGCTGAGCCCTAGTTGCACCTCTGACCAGCTGTGTGTCCTTGGTTCAATCACCTTCCCTCTCTGAGTCTCTATTTTCGTATCTGGAAAAGGAGTCTAAGGATACTCTGGGTTGCAGGACTGTTGTAAGCAACTGATGAGATGATATATGAAGGGGAGTTGATTAAGTAGAAGGATTACCCAAAGGCAAGAAGTCCTTCATGTCTACACCCAGGCCCTTCTAGAGGCAATTCCAGCATCTCCCCCTTATTCTTCCAGTTAAAGGGATTATACTTTCATGTAGACAAGGATCTGAAGGTCCCAGTTTCATCTTTGCCCTGTGAAAAGGTTACCAGTAATTTTTCTTGCCATTTAGAGTGACCTGAGGGGAAATTGGACAGACTGTTGTCCTGGGGCCAGAGTCTTACTACAAAACTGTAACTCCACCCAGAAACCTGAGTCAACTCAAGAATGAGGCACTGGGCATAAACCACGCCAAAACTATCCACCCTCTGCTTTCCAGGATCCCAAATGACACTGGTCGTTGAAAACCCATCCCTCTTATCCAGAGGGAAATTTCAGCTCTGTTTAAGATGAATTTAATGCCCAGCGTTAGCCGTTAAAACCCAAACAGGCCCTTCCAAAACTGTGACCTTCTGTTCACAGATTTGCTTTTGTTTGGTTGTATCTTGTAAAATACTTTAGTAGCAAGTTTAGGACTTATAAAATAGAGCCGATTGACAGCCTTGGGAACTGAAAGCCTGTTTATTCACTGAACAGAGAGTGCTGGAGGAGTTCCGGGGTTGGTTAGCTACAGATGAGATGGTGCCTAGGCCAGGGTTTCTGGAGGGACGATATCTCAGAAACTCAGAATTGTTATAGGTACTGGAGTGGGGATCAGGAAAGGTTTCATGGAGAAGGTAGGGCCAGTTACAACTGTGCCAGGCTTTGGAACAATAATGGGTAAAAACTGGATACACTAGATCTTAGATGTATCAGCATCTCAGAACTTGAGTGTCTTCATCAGTAAAGTGCAATAGTACGCTTCCTGCTTCATTTTTACTGCTGAACAGTATTATGTCAAATGGCTCCATAAATGATACTCTTCTGTGATAACACTGATTTTTTTAAATTGAGGAATATCATTTATATACAATAAAATGCATAGATCTTAAGCACAGAGCTCAATGTTTTTGAAAAACAGCTGAGTTCTCCATTTTTACATGGGTGGCTCACCCATGTCATAAACTTAAGCAAGATAAACAGAAAAAGATTATCACTCTGGGATCTCAGAAAAAATAGATCTATAAGGAAACTTATACATGAACTGGTACAACAACTTTCTTTTCTTGTGAAAACTGAGGTCCAGAGGATTGATTTGGGGAGGTGGATGTGGAGGAAGGCCATATTATTCTACAGTGATAAAAGTGATCCCCCAAATAAGCACATATCTCATCCTCCAAATGAGCACATATCTATTCCATATCTAATATGTCCCAGGAAGATAACTCTGCCCATGAAATGCTTCATTATCAACCATATCAAAAGAGATGTGGCCACATGGAGCCTTTCATCCAGAGGTCAAAATACCTGTTCCATCAAGAAAAGATGGAAAGCACAATATGGTAAAGCAAATATCCTTCAATTAAAAATAAATAAATTTAATTTAAAAAACTGCAGCTTCCCTTGAGAACAAGGGAAATGATAATAATAACAATAAAAATAATGATGATGACAAAGATCTACAACTCTAACAGTGTGAATGAATTCCACAATATGGCGATCGCAAGAACCCAGACAGAACAGAATGTGTATCATACAATTTTTTTATATAGCTTCAAAAGCAAGCAAAATTAATCAGTATTAAAAGAAGTCAGGGTAGTGATTTACCCTGGAGGAGGGACTATGTCTGAGTGGGAGCACAGAGTAAGCTTCTGAAAGGCAGGCGATGCTCTGTTTCTTGATTTGGGTATTTGTCGCAGGGTTGTGGTCACTTTGTGAAAATTCTTCAAGATACACAAAATCTGTGTCATTGGATATATATATATAGTGCTATACTTCCATAGAAATTTTGAAAAATAGAGGCACTTTGCCAAGAATTAGTAAAGGTAATAAATTCATTTAACACATGAGAGGCTAGAAATCATACACCTTAAAGGCAGACAGGCCTCAGAGGTGACCCATTTCAACCACCTGGTTTCAGAGACGGGGACACGGAGGCCCACAGGGGAGAGTGCCAAGACCACCCAGGGCCTCAGCTTTACGTCAGGTCTCCCGACCCAGCCCTTCCTAACGCGGCTTTCCTTCCTCGGATGATAACAGGGAGATGTGGGTGAGGTCTAAAGAAAGCTAAACCATGCATCTGGATAGCAAGGTATAAAAATTTTCAGACACTGATTAGTAGGTGCCTTGCAAACGGCCTTGGCAGCTGAGACAGGCAGATGTGCCCACACACACGCATTGCCCATGACACACGGCTTGGAAGAGTGAGCAGAGCAGCGCTAAAGGAACACACGGAGAACTTGTCTGCCCGGAATGCGCTGGGAATGAGGATTCCAAAGAGGTCATCCCAGGAGAAGCCATGCCTGAACCCCAAGGAAGGCTGGGTACATTTACTGACATTCCAAACATCTGTGCTTTTGCAAGGGAGATAAAAGGGAATCTGCTTCCCTGCCTCGAGGCATGATCTATGGGCTTCCGAGACACTGGGTGTGGGCTGCTCTTACAGGCATGATGCCGTGTTTGATGGATGAAGGCTGAGGAAACTCACTAGGCCACACATTAATAAAAATGATCAAACTGCCTTGGTTGGTGGAATGGGATGCTAACGCCATTCTCCATATGGACATCAGAGGGAGAGAATGTCTGGAGGGGGCTAACCTGCTTTATATCTTTACCTTGATTCCACTTGTCCAAATGAGAGCCTCTGTTCTGTTGCCAAGACCCTATAAAAGCCCAGGCCGGAGGGGCTCACCCTGCACTACCTCACCTGCAGCCAGCCTTTCTTAACTGAGAAGGCGTATATTCTAACCACGTCTTAGGCCCGCAGCCACCTTCCATCACTTTCTCCTGCCCGGAGAACGCAGTCCAAGTATCTTCACCTGGCCTCCACAGCATTCACCCGCTTGACCACAAACCCCAGTCCCTCTCAGACTGTGTTCCTCCAGGCATCTTTCTTTTCTATCTTCACACCTAGTTTTAGTTCTGTGTTTTTCTGTCTGTCTGGATTGCCTCTTACTCATCTCTGCTATTGAAACTTTTCTTATCCTTCTAAACTAAGACCAAAGGTCATGAAGACCTCCTTGATTACCAGTTCCCCAACACAAATCCATCTTATACCATCGTGCCTTTTTTATCTGTTTAGCCATACTTCATCTTTACTTTATGATCATACAGTTGTCTGTTTTTTATTTCTCTCTTTCCAGATTGGCTGCTTCAGGAGAAAAGGGATAATATTTATCATGTTCCCATTGGTTTCCAAAGGGTTTCCCTGGTAGCTCAGTGGTAGAGAATCCTCCTGCAATGCAGGAGATGTAGCTTAGATTACTGGGTTGGGAAGATCCCCTGGAGAATGAAATAGCAACCCACTCCAGTGTTCTTGCCTAGGATATCTCATGGATACAGGAGTCTGGTGGGCTACCGTCCATGGGATTGCAAAGAGCTGGACATGACTTAGTGACTGAACAACAAAAACAACAACGCTGGTTTCCACGAGTACAGCAGTGTGCTTGGCAAATGTAGTTGTTCAATATACACATTTTCTGAGCAAGTATGAGGTCACCGCATGTCCCTAGTCTCCGATTTCAGCCTCAACTGAAATAGACAGTTCCAGTGTGAGTTCAGACTTACTTTCTGATGCCCAGTAACTTCCACCTCAAGACAGGGCAGGAGTATCTTTCTGCTGTCAGGCCTGAGGCCTTCATTGATGCCATGGAAACTCTCAGCTCAAAAGGGCAAGCCAGAAGTGGACGGAACCACAATCTTCCAACTGCATGTGCAGGGAGCCAGAGCAGGCTGCAATTCTGGGAGGCCTCTGTCCCCAGAAGGTACCCGGGGAATCGAGCCCACGGGACCTCGGTGATGACCTGTTGAACACACCCCCGTGTCGGTCTTCTTCCCTGTTGTCACTGCCCAAGCAGCTTCACAACCGCTTCCTGTGCATTCCTGTCAAGTAAGCCACCTGCTCCCAAGCTTCCAGGATTTTCAGGTTAACCAAGATAGAAAAACAAAACAAAAAAACAGCACTCATACAGGCCGTCTGACTTCGAATGAGCCAGAGAATCTAACGAACCAACGAAACATCTCTAACATTTCCCCAGTGCCTGGAAACCAACTTTGGCACATGGCATGCGGGCCATAAGTATGGGTCAGCTAGAAAAGAATTTAAAAATAAGAGCCACTAGTATCAACTTGGCACGCAGAGAAAACTCCGACTTATAAACTACAGAATCATCGACAGAAGGGTCCGTGTGACTGATTCTAGGTGACGAACACTAGGAGAACCCCGCTCACTGCCGCGGGTTTCGCTGTCCCTTTAGGTTCGGCCAGTTGAGCCTACTCATTGACTCTCAGTTCTATCACCTCTCATCTCCTTAATGCTCCAGGCCTGGGGCTCCTCTGAGACACTCGGCTGCCGCAGAAAAACCAGATGTAATCTTCCAAAGGTGAGATTCATCATGCACCCAAAGCCAGCACATCCATCCCCAGCATAACAAACCATGGGGACCCTCAGTCCCAGCCCAGGATATGACCCAAGCGACTCAGAGTTTAAGCTTCCCCATGGTTCGTGCTGTGAAAACAATGCCAAGTCCTTCTTCCCCAATCAAAAACAAACCCCTTAAAAACTATATGTAGTTTTGTTGATAATTACACCCTCTCTCTCTCTTTTTTTTTTTTTCATTTAAAAAGCTGATTTTATTTCTTTCCCCTTCAAGAATTGCTTGGAAGCCATTATGAATAGGGACAAGAGAATAGAGACTTCCGAAGGAGAAAGAATTTGGTTCAAACCCTAACGCTGTCACTTAACAACTCTATATGCCTCAGAAAGTGACTCTATCCCCCTGAATGTCCTGTAAAATAAAGATAATAACAGCTATTTTCAGAATGATTCTGATGATTAAATACTATAGGGACGCCTGCTATATAAATGTTCAGTAAGCACTGGTTCTCTTTCCCATTCCCTTTAATTAGTTTTACACTTTCTATGGTGCATATGAAGTTTCTAGTATGGAGCTGGTGCTTAATAAATGCTACCCCTCTTGCTTCATCCTCCCTTTGGCTCTCTTTATAGTGGATGCTTTTCTGCTTCTCCACTCATGGTGGGTTTAATTGTCTGGTTTCATGAGTTCTGATAATAGCACAATGCATATTTTTGGTGTTAGGGATACAGCATAGATTAAGACAATTGACATCCTCACCCTTATAGAGCTTACATTCAAGAGCAGGGGAACCAAAAATAAATACACAAAAACATAAGCAAGGGAGATTATTTCAGAGAATGGTAAGCGATGTCAGAGCAATACTGCCAGGGGATGCAACAGGAGAGACAGAGAAGTGAGCGTATACCTGGGTGGTCAGGGAAACCTCAAAGTGAAGAAGAAAACAAAAGCAGGAAGAAACCAACTGCTATGAAGGTGCTAACAATCCAAACAAGCAGGGGCAGGAAATTCTAGGCGGAGGTTAAAAAGAAAGTGAAGTTGCTCAGTCGTGTCCGACTCTTTGTGACCTCGTGGATTGTAGCCCACCAGGCTCCTCCGTCCATGCAATTTTTCCAGGCAAGAGTACTGGAGTGGGTTGCCATTTTCTTCCCCAGGGGATCTTCCTGACCCAGGCGGAGGTTAAATAGAGGCAAAGTTTGATATGTCTGAGGACGAGAAAGAAGTTGAGTGTTGACTTCTGCCCTTACACGTTAGGTTAGGCATCGGCTTCCTAAAAGTCAACTCAGGAAGCAAAAGACTTTGAGTTGTATCATTCTGTTTTTCAAATATAACGGAAATACAGCTCAAGGAGGGTTATATAAAGGAATTTATTTGCTTACATGAATGCCTGTGTCTTTTCTGTCCTTTGAAAATGGTATGCTCCTTTCTTGGAGGTTTTCTCCCCAAAACTCAGATGCCCCTAAAGGATGACTGCTGCCTGGGATGTGAAATAATGAGTGAACCCGAATTCACAGACGTTGTGATACAGCTCTTTGGCACTTAAATTGTCAATGCTGAGGGCAGCAATGATTTTAGGACTCTTGATATGCCCTCTAGGCTTACAGAATTATATTCATGAACTTTGACCTCAGTCAAATCACTTCTGATCTTATTCCTCATCCGTAATGACTGAGTAAGATGTGAAGGGTAGAGGATGGATAATGGGTAGAGATTTGCCTGTGATCCCTATGGTTTCTTCCAGATTTCCTAGGATTCTAAAAGGACCCTGGGAATCATGGAGGGAATACTCCCAGGGAACTCTTAGGTGTTGGGAAGCTCTCCTGCATCACTGATGCCAACTGTGCCTGAGGCTTTTAAATGTGTCAACAGTCTCCAAGACAATTACAACAAGCCCCATTACTATTCTCTTATAAGCCTATCTTCACTGTTGGTTAATAACCAAATTCCCTCTCTCCAGGGTATTCCACCCTTGCCTTCTACCACAAGAGTTCAGTTCAGCTCAGTTCAGTCGCTCAGTTGTGTCTAGGTGAGGCCAGATCAGGGCAGGGTAACTGAGTTCTTCCTGAGGGCTTTGGGGTCAAGTGAACATAACTCCTTGATCTCATCTCACAGGGCTCCAGGGCCCTACCCAGAATCTCTCCCTTGAGAGGCAGGACAGGATGACTCAAGGAGAGGGAATTCAATCACAGGAAGTTTATAAAGACTAGAATGGAATTGATGGCCAAATCCAAGCCTGGATACTCCTAAGGGCACATGGTGGGGAGACCAGTACTGGGGTGGGCCCCGGAGACCCTGCCTCTGTGCTAGTCCGAATTCACCAGGAGACTGAGTGGGAGCTCCTTGACTTCTGCATCAGTCTCCGCATCTGAGCTGAGGAGACTGGCTTAACTGATCTGTAAGGGTCTTGGAAGTGTGGCATCTAAGGATTCTGGATGCATAATGCTCAGCGGGCTACTTCTGCACCTGCTTACGCTTCTGTGAAATTAGAATAAAAACAGTAACTTCACCCTGGCATTATTTGGAAGAGTAAATGAGTGTACCACAGCATCTCAGCTCTGTTTGCTTAGGGTACTCCTTTAATGGCTACCCACTATGCTTCTACTACAAGTCATACTGTGTGCTGGGGAAAATGAACAAATGAATTCAGTGATCAACTAGAGAGACACCTTCAAAAAGCTAGAAGTCTTGTGGGGCACACAGTAAAATTCAAAAACTGAGGTGATCTTAAGACATTTCTGTTATGATTCAACAGTCAGTTCAAACCCCCTGCCCGTGTTGTGGCAAGAAGCAGGTGAAAATATTTCAAGAAATGGTGAATACAAAACTCTCAAGGGATGATGTCCTCTGTCCCTGGTCCAAGTTAGAGATGGCACATTCAGATATCCACAGGAGCAGAGCACCTAACACATTAAAGCAGTAGATTGGATGTCAGACAGCCTGGAAGAGGAGGACCACGGCAAGCAGTGTATGCACGCCCTCTCTCAAGGGGGCAGCTGCTAAAACATGCTCCTATCCCCTGCTGTCATGTGGGAAGGGCCCAGGGTTAACAAAAGCTACCCTTTTTCCATAGAAAAAGATTTTTAAAAATATGTAAAAATATTCCTGATTTTAAGTGTTGACAACTTATTCAAACATTTTAAAAAGCCATTGGCTTGTTACCCATAGCTTAAGGGAAATTATTTCAGATAAGAGCATTACGTATATTTTCAAAGATGGTAAGGGCAAAAGAAAGAAGATGCGTGATTACTGCATATTCTATACACCAGGCATCTCACACCCACACACATCATACATCATTCCTTGGTTGTTCACAATACTGAGAAATACTGGTGTTTAGTCCTGACTTTTTTTTTTCTTAATGCAGTCATATATGGGAAATATGCTTGGGGAGATGCAAGGATAGACAGATAAGATCCTGGTAGCATGAGGAAGATTGAATACAGGGATAGGACTAAGGGCAGAGGAGCCTGCTGAGGAAGCTATCTATAGTGGTCTTAGGGGGGAAGAAAACAGAGAGATAGTCGAGGTGTAACAGAGAATTAATTAACGTTTTCAAGGCACTTGATAATGTCTGAGAGGGAAAATCTACTTCTCTCCCACCTCCCCGTGTCAGATGAAGGAGGGAGAGACCTTACAGGTATGCCTTTTTCATATTCTCTTTTCACCTTAGGACTCTCTTTGATGCCTCCTCTCAGCTCCATGCTGGCCATCTCTCCAGGTGGGCAGCAGAAGCTGAGACCTAGTCCTACTGACTGGGCCACCTAGCCCACACCTCACTGCCACACAGAATCCTTTTTAGGGCAATGAAGTTCTGTAGGAAAAAAAACAGTCAGCCATTCTTTCTGCTCCCCAAATCCTGGGGCTTCTTGCCTCTGGCTAGTATTACACCAGCAGCGAGAAATGGAAAGAAACGTGGATTAAACAGTCAGAAGACTCACATTCAATCCTTGACCCCACTCTTCTTAGAGGTTTGCGCTCCAACGATCAACTTTACAAGCCTCATCTTCAACTCTTTCACCAGTAAATGGAGATGACAATTCCCTCTCACTTGGAAGGAATACTTTTCAGATAAAACGAAATAATGGATTCAAAGGCCCTTCCGATCATCTTCCAATAGAGCAGCAAGGGTGCTGAAACCCTCACTCTTGCGCATGCCCTAAACAGCTCACCGTGATCTCACCCTTCTGCCGTCTCTTCTATTCCCACCGCTCCCAACGCGTCCTCCAGCATGCCGCCCTTTTATACCCTAAGGTCACTGCAGACGCTTCTCCCTCTACCTGGAATGCTTTCTGTCTCCCATACCTCTCAGCTTGTACTCCATCTCACTGCTTCCCGCTCCCACTTCAGGTCTTTATTATGTGCCTCCTATAATCCTGGCATTTTATAGGCACTGGGGTAGAGTCATGAAGAAAATGAGCATCACTCCACTCTGCAGAAGCTGGTATTCCAGAGAGAAAAGGCAGACGTTCCGCTCCTGTTCCCCCTCCCCGAAGCAAAATACATCCCTCAGAACTGTTGCTAGATGCCACAAGGGGAATATTAAATGCGGAAAGTTTACATAACCAATGAAAGGGCCCAATATCATCTAGAAATTCGGATAAAATTTAAGCTGAGCTCTGAGTGTAGAAGTTCTAACTGGGAAAGAAGATCTGTGTAATCTATCAAGAGCAGATAGAAGTGACCAAAAGCGGTATTCATAACCTTAGAGGTCATGCCAATTTTTTTTTCATTTAGTTATAAGAGCTATGGGAAGCTCTTAAAGGATTCACATTAGGTAAATGATATTTATAAATCTATTCATCAAATACTTATCAAGAGTTTTTGATATGCCAAGCACTGTGCTACGCACTGGATAGGAACTAAAAGCTGTATTTTGAAGGGTGAGTCTGGCTTTAGAATTGATACCTGAAAGGGATGGAATAGTGGCTAATAGGAAGACTAATTAGAAAGCGGTTGCAAGAGATGATGCGTGGTGTAGACCAGCCAATGAGAATAGAGAGAGAGGGATAGATTGAAGAGATAATGTTGTGTGTTAATTATATCTCAGTAAAGCTGGAGGAAAGAATAATGATGATCAAAGCAAAACAACTCGGTTATAAGTTGAATATAAAGAAAAACTAGAGAAAAGAGCTAAATCTTGGGAATTTGCTTCAAGGAACTGAACTCATAGAGGTACCAGTTGTAGAGAGTGAATGAGCAGGCAGTCAGGAGCACACTAGCGGGGAGATGGAAATGAGTTCAGCTTTGCATGCTGACCTTGAATTGCTTGTGTTGGATACAGACAGAGAACTCAGAAGGAAGAAGTGAAAACACAAATGTACGAGCCGTGAGTATATTGAGTATAACCTTGGGAGTGGATGTGAGTCCAGAGAGAGAGAGAGTTTAAACTGAAAACAAAAGGAGATAAAGACCAAGATCGAAGGTGCTCTAGGATTTAAGACAGGAGGACAGGGTCTGCCAGGGAGGCTGCAGCGGAGTTCCAGAGGCAGGGGTAAGAACCAGGAAGGAGCGCTTGGTGTCCCAGAAACAGCAAAAACAAAACCACAAAGGTTTCAGAAGGGAATGGTGAAGCCTGTAGAATGCTTGAAGATACACAGTAAATCTATGGCCACAAACAATGTTATTGGATTTAATGACACGGAGGTTACAGATGCTTGTGGAGAAAAAGCTTTCAGTAAACTTGGAGGTAGCAGGGCACAGAGTAGAGGGTGTGAGGGAACGAGCAGAAAGTGAAGAAATGAAGTCAGCCGCTGCAGACTCTACTCTCACAAGTGTGTTTATGAAGAAAAGGGGTGGGACGGTCACGATAGAGCACAAGATGCGGAATTTTTTTTTAAAGGAAAACATAAGAGTACATTTAAATGACAGTAAACGCTTCCTCCTTGGAAGAAAAGTTATGACCAGCCTAGATAGCATATTGAAAAGCAGAGACATTACCTTGCCCACAAAGGTCTGTCTAGTCAAGGCTATGGTTTTTCCAGTGGTCATGTATGGATGTGAGAGTTGGACTGTGAAGAAAGCTGAGAGCCGAAGAATTGATGCTTTTGAACTGTGGTGTTGGAGAAGACTCTTGAGAGTCTCCTGGACTGCAAGGAGACCCAACCAGTCCATTCTGAAGGAGATCAGCCCTGGGATTTCTTTGGAGGGAATGATGTTGAAGCTGAAACTCCAGTACTTTGGCCACCTCATGTGAAGAGTTGACTCATTGGAAAAGATTTTGATGCTGGGAGGGATTGGGGGCAGGAGGAGAAGGGGACGACAGAGGATGAGATGGCTGGATGGCATCACGGACTCGTTGGATGTGAGTCTGAGTGAACTCTGGGAGTTGGTGATGGACAGGGAGGCCTGGCGTGCTGCGGTTCATGGGGTTGCAGTCAGTCAGACACGACTGAGCAACTGAACTGAACTGAACTGAAAAAGAAAAGATATTGGAAGGAGAGATCAGAAACTAAAGGAGAGGTTGGAAACAGAGAATATAGGGAGATAACTGATGCATCAAGTTTCCTAGGAAGTTAGTAGGCACAGGAAACAGTGCAATGCAAGGATTAACCTTGCAGAGGAAAAGAGAGCCTCCCGCCCTGCATCAGGAGAGGAAGAATGTGCAGAAAGAAGCATATGGATTCAAAACAGTTAAGGAGAGTTTACCTACTTCCTACACTCTTACATCTTCTCAGCAAATGAGGAGACACACTCATTTGCTGAGAGAGGGGGAAGGATAAGTTGCCATGAGCTGAAGGATGGTGAAACAGAAAGCAAATTGATAGAAGTCTAGTAGGGTTGCCTGGTAGCATGAAGAACCAGGCTGACACTGGTGACCGATGATACACTGGTGCCAAGTATCCCCAGCTGCGTCCTTTTCTCTGGCTGTTTGAAGTATGTATTAGCAGAGGAGAAGATGGAGAGCTGTGACATGCATCCAATGTAGGTGTTTGGCCAAGCAAAGCAGCTGAAGACCAGAGAGGCAAAAGAGGTCAGGAGCTGGTTGAGAACAGGGATTAAATTATGAGCCATGAGCTCTGCCGTGATGCCTCAGTCCATCTGGGTTGCTGTAACAAAACATCATGATGGGTAGCTCATAAGCAACAGAAATGTATTTCTCATAGTTCTGGAGGCTGGGAAGTCCAAGATCAAAGCATCAGCAGATTTGGGGTACACTCCTCATAGACAGCCTTCTCCTGACTGTAACTTCATGGTGGAAGAGTGAGGAATTTCTCTGGGATGTCATTTTAAAGGACATTGATCCAATTATGAAGGCCCTGCCTCATGACCTTATCACTGCCCAAACCTCCCATCTCTTAATACTATCAGGGGTTAAGGTTTCAACATATGGATTTTAGGGGGACATAAACACGCAATCCATTTCACATGGATAGGGTGGTGACTTTAAAAAAAGCTGAAACCGATGGATGGAGATAGAACAGTGATACCGAGGAATGGGAAATCAAATTGAGTTAAAAGATGTGGTAGTTATGAGTGATCAAAAATCAGACAAGATAAAAGACAATGGTCAGAGGGTGGGATACTGGAGCTAATGATTTTTGATGGGACAACAGCGTCACATGAGGACAACTCCAGGGTGTGAATTGGCAGCAGGTGGCTGAGGGGCACTCGGGGTAAGCTCACTGGAGACGAGCAGATTAAGAAGGGAGAGACAGCGCTGCTGGGGCAGGGAACCCAGGAGGACTTGAACATCTACCGAGTAGAATACAGATGGAGGAAGAGAAAACTCCAAGCCAGCACCGATGCTTACAGCATCAGTTTCAGTTAAGGAAAGAAGATGGACACTGGATGATATTTGATTTTATCTTGTGGGGTGGATGACTGCATTTTAGGGTCATAAGGCAGGATGGACTGAATCCTAAAATGTCTTTGAATGGGAGGTAGGCACTTGCATATCCTAATTCTTCTCTGGCCTGGAAGGAGGTTCTAGAGAGAACAGAGGGAAAGCTAACCTTTCTTCTCTTTGTATCTATGGTGGGTGACGCAAAGTTGCTTCAAATGTCAAGCAAGGTGACACGTGGCCTTGGGGAGAAAAAGACACTAGAAGAGCAGTCTTTTCAGCCAGAGGGTGAGTCCTACATAGGAGCTGGTATTCTTAAGTGAGGTTTAACCAGTATGATCAACTAGTGGGAGCAGGATCTTGAACTCACTTCCTGTGTAGCCTTTACTGACAGCACTAAACTGAGTTAGAATCCTCTAATCTGTGCACTTACAGTACCCAACTTGTCTCATCACCAACCATGCTTAGCCTAATTTCTTGCTAAATTGTTATCTATCTCCTAAAACCCAAAACCCATGTGTGCTCAGGAGCAGCCAACTCTGCGACCCCATGGACTGTAGCCCGCCAGGCTCCTCTGTCTGCGGAATTTTCCAGGCAAGAACACTGGGGCAGGTTGCCATCTTCTCCACCAGGGATCTTCCTGACCTAGGGACTGAAGTCGCATCTCTCGTGTCTCCTGTATTGGCAGGTGGATTCTTTGCCACTAGCACCACCTGGAAAGTCCCATCTATCTCCCAGTGGACACGTAAACTCCACGAGAGTGGGAATCAGGCCTGTCTTGCTCCTATTCCATGCCCACCATGCTCTGTAGCATCTGAACCATAGTAAGAGTTCCATATACACGAATGAAACAGATGAGTGTGCTTTGTGAACTGGTTTAAAAAAAAAAAAAAACCCCACCCTGTGATATAGAAGGCAGGCTGGGTGGCATGTGGGAATGGAGAGAATTAAGACCCTCCAAGTACCTTTTCCCTTTGGAGGCCCTTGACTTGAGAAACCTCTCACCCTGAGAGCGGCTAGAGTGACAGAAACATTTTCTGAGGACCTGAGATCAGTTCCAGATGTTTGCAGCCATGCTGCTTTGTACCTCGCCCTGTAACACATATTTCCCTCACCCGCCTCCACTCGAGCTGGGGGAGCGGGGCCTGGGCTCCAATGACATCACCTCCCTCAAGCTGGTCCAGGGCAGCAGACAGCAGGCGGGTGAGGGCCCCTCTGGCTTCTCAGACAAAGGGTACAGCTCAGCCACGGCCTGCGCTGCTCGAGGAGCTATGAGTAATTCCTACGGTATTTCATAAACAGCTCCGATGCAATCGCTCCATCACAGCCCTGCCGCCACCGTCCCCTTGGCTACTGGGGGCTGGGGGCCTGGTGGTCCTCTGCCTTGAGTTGATTCCCCAGACAATTCGCCTCCATAACTGCTCCCCTTCGCTTGACAAGGTCAGAAATCTGAGGTCTAAGAAGGGATGCTGGGGTGGAGGGGGTGGAGAGGGAGAGAGGGTGTGTGTAGGGGTGTCCTTTCTGCTGTAGACGAGGCTTGATGGAAACAGGAGGGAAGAGAGAACGGGGTTGGGGTAGATAGAGACGTCTTCTGACCATTCAGGACACTGTCCCTGACTCAGTTCTACACGAAACCAGATTAGCAGCTCATGCCTAAGCGGATTGAAGAGGTAAAGATAGGAAAAGATAGACTGAGACATAGATCAAAGGTGACATGAAGTTAAAAAAAAAAAAAAGAGCAGAGAGACAGATGCCTAGAGGGACATACATACAGAGAGAACAAAAAGGAAGGAAGGAAGGAGAGAGAGACCTAGAGGTTAGAGGAGGGGAGACACAGAGATAAGAGGGGAGAGCTGGGAGGAGAGCCTGGTGCTGGAGCAGCCCATCAGGCTCCCGGATGCCAGCACAGAAAGGGGCACAGACCAGCTCCAGATGCTGCTGCCTTTCACGAAGAGATGTGGGGGGTGGTGGAGACGGCCTGCTGCCTGGTTGCTGTGCAGCCCAACAGAGCCAGCTGGCTTTCCAGCCCTGAACTACAAACCAAAAGCTGGAAGCTGGGAACCTCACGGTGAGAGAGAGAAGTCTCTGATTTTTAAAAGGTTAAAGAACTATTTCCGGAGATGACCAAACACAGCGCAGGGGGGTGTGGTGGGGGGCGGGCATGCCATCGGGCGAGACCCTTCTCCTTCTTGTCTTTCCCTTTCTGGCCCTTACAGTGAGGGGCTGGACTCACTGCCTATGGTCCTGCTGCTCTAAAGTTTGGGGATTCTCAGAACTGCCATGTAGGACAAAGAAGCAATGTGCCTGAAGGGCTACGTTCTCTGTTAGGTCAGAGCCCTCAGCGGCCATCAGGTGTCCAGACACTCCATCCTGCCCACAAACACAGACACTTTATGTTCTCTCATTTCTGTCTGTTTCTTGGTCTGTTCTCAACAGCAGGAATGCACACCAGAGGTAACATCACTGGGGGAAAGATGTGCGGACTTGGCAGGGAGAGAAGATACAGAAACCAGGGCCCACGTTCTAGCACTGACTCCCGTATGCAACCTCTGGACAAGCCCCACCGTCCCACCTTCCTCAGCCTTTCTCTGTAGGTCAAACATGGGGTTTGGATTCATTAAATCTGCCTGTGCCTCAGCCCACCTCCTTACTCCAGCCCCCAGCCCCCATGCATCTACCACCCCTGCCCAAGAGGCCCAAACCTATGCCAATTGCTCTGATGAGGCCACGTGGGAGGACCAGACGTCTGTTTTTAATATCGATGACAGATTAGCGTGCGGGGAATTCAGCCACCCCCCCAAAACAAGCCCCGTCTCTGCTCCAAACAACTGGAACAGGAGGCTAGTTATGCTTGGCTTTCCCAATGGAGTCCCAGGACGGACAGAGCAATGGGTTCTCTGAAGGAAACAAAGCGGGCGCCAAACCCAGGGGTGGGGGGCGGGAGAGGGAGACGGGGAGGGAGAGTGAGCATTTCAACAGCTAGTTCAAAAGGGTGTTGAACAGATGGCAGTCATAAAGAATGTGTGTGTGCCTGTGAGGGAAAGAAAGAGCAAGAATGTGTGTGTGCATGTATATCTGTGCACACGCATGCATGAGCTTGTGAATAAACAATTACAGCAGTGGACTCGGCTGCCAGCAAAAATCCAGAGAGATCAAAGAGAAAGCCCACATTTCCTTATTCCGGCCTCACCTGGCCAAATGTGTGAGTAATCCTAATGCTCCAACAAAACACGCCTTAAACCTTATTTTATTGTTTATTTTCTTCCTAACACTGAAGTTTCCTTTAAAAAAAAAAATTCAAGGAAATTACAGGCAACTAGTTTTTAGTACTTCCCATGTCCCAAGAACTGTGTTACATTTGACCCTCAAAGTAGCTAGTAGCTATCCCATTCCACAGATAGGGAACCTGAGATGCAGAAAGGATGTTGACTGGCTCTTGATTTGTCAATGAGAAGTTATGGGAACTGAAAGCAGAAGCTAGGTTTTCAAAAAATAAAGAAGCCCAAGCTCCTTAATTAGCCTTGCATTCCCTAAGATAAAGCTCAATAAAGTAGACGGAAGTTGTTAAAACTGGTCCGACTTGACCTTTGAGATTGTTGAGATATAGTAAAAGTGGCATGGAGATAAACAGATAAGATTTCTGCTTCAGATATCCACTGCCAATCATCTTTGGCATCAATTAATCATGACACATTTTAGGATTATGAGGTACTCAGCTAGTCTCTAGGACTTTATAAGACCACACAGCACTCAAGGAAGTAACATCAGAATTGAAAACTTAAGACATGTATATACCTACCCACATACAATTCAATTTAGTGAACATTAAACATCTATGTATGTCAGGTTCTGTGGAAGGATAGCAAATTACAAAGACATAAGAGTCATCATCTTGCTTCTTTAAAGACAACTGTTCCTGAAAAATTCAAGAATTGGATGGTGGAGAGAATTAAGGTCAAGTAGAAGAACTGTACAGAAAAGATCTTCACGACGCAGATAATCATGATGGTGTGATCTCTAATC
The DNA here is from genome assembly GCF_016772045.2 of Ovis aries. Lineage (NCBI taxonomy): Eukaryota > Metazoa > Chordata > Mammalia > Artiodactyla > Bovidae > Ovis > Ovis aries. The sequence continues at coordinate 7,146,248 of NC_056055.1, read as the reverse complement.
TAGAGCCAGACATCCCAGAATGTGAAGTCAAGTGGACCTTAGAAAGCATCACTACGAACAAAGCTAGGGGAGGTGATGGAATTCCAGTTGAGCTATTTCAAATCCTGAAAGATGATGCTGTGAAAGTGATGCACTCAATATGCCAGCAAACTTGGAAAACTCAGCAGTGGCCACAGGACTGGAAAAGGTCAGTTTTCATTCCAATCCCAAAGAAAGGCAATGCCAAAGAATGCTCAAACTATTTCACAATTGCACTCATCTCACATGCTAGTAAAGTAACGCTCAAAATTCTCCAAGCCAGGCTTCAGCAATACGTGAACCGTGAACTTCCTGATGTTCAAGCTGGTTTTAGAAAAGGCAGAGGAACCAGAGATCAAATTGCCAACATCTGCTGGATCATGGAAAAAGCAAGAGAGTTCCAGAAAAACATGTATTTCTGCTTTATTGACTGTGCCAAAGCCTTTGACTATGTGGATCACAATAAATTGCGGAAAATTCTGAAAGAGATGGGAATACCAGACCACCTAACCTGCCTCTTGAGAAATCTGTATGCAGGTCAGGAAGCAACAGTTAGAAGTGGACATGGGACAACAGACTGGTTCCAAATAGGAAAAGAAGTACCTCAAGGCTGTATATTGTCACCTTGCTTATTTAACTTATATGCAGAGTACATCATGAGAAATGCTGGACTGGAAGAAACACAAGCTGGAATCAAGATTGCCGGGAGAAATATCAATAACCTCAGATATGCAGATGACACCACCCTTATAGCAGAAAGTGAAGAGGAACTAAAAAGCCTCTTGATGAAAGTGAAAGTGGAGAGTGAAAAAGCTGGCTTAAAGCTCAACATTCAGAAAATGAAGATCATGGCATCTGGTCCCATCACTTCATGGGAAATAGATGGGGAAATAGTGGAAACAGTGTCAGACTTCCTTTTTTTGGGCTCCAACATCACTGCAGATGGTGACTGCAGCCATGAAATTAAAAGACGCTTACTCCTTGGAAGAAAAGCTATGACCAACCTAGATAGCATATTCAAAAGCAGAGACATTACTTTGCCGACTAAGGTCTGTCTAGTCAAGGCTATGGTTTTTCCTGTGGTCACGTATGGATGTGAGAGTTGGACTGTGAAGAAGGCTGAGCGCCGAAGAATTGATGCTTTTGAACTGTGGTGTTGGAGAAGACTCTTGAGAGTCCCTTGGACTGCAAGGAGATCCAACCAGTCCATTCTGAAGAAGATTAACCCTGGGATTTCCTTGGAAGGAATGACGCTAAAGCTGAAACTCCAGTACTTTGGTCACCTCATGCAAAGAGTTGACTCATTGGAAAAGACTCTGATGCTTGGAGGGATTGGGGGCGGGAGGAGAAGGGGACGACAGAGGATGAGATCGCTGGATGGTATCACTGACTCGATGGACCGGAGTCTAAATGAACTCCAGGAGTTGGTGATGGACAGGGAGGCCTGACGTGTTGCGATTCATGGGGTCACAAAGAGTCAGACACGACTGAGCGACTGAACTGAACTGAACTGAGCACAAGGAAGTGGAGAAGGCAATGGCACCCCCCTCTAGTACTCTTGCCTGGAAAATCCCATGGATGGAGGCGCCTGGTAGGCTGCAGTCCATGGGGTCGCTAAGAGTCGGACACGACTGAGCGACTTCACTTTCACGCATTGGAGAAGGAAATGGCAATTCACTCCAGTGTTCTTGCCTGGAGAATCCCAGGGACAGAGGAGCCTAGTGGGCTGCCATGTATGGAGTCGCACAGAGTCGGACACGGTTGAAGCGACTTAGAGGCAGCAGCAGCAACACAAGGAAGAATTAGAAGAACCTGAGAAGATGGTGGCAGCTCTGTCATTATCTTCAAACTTATGAAGGGTAGCAGGGAAAAGGAGGGGTAATATCTGTAGAGTGCTCCCAGATCATGTAACTAAAAATTTTATCTCTATCAAAAGGAAAAAAAAAAAAAAAACTCCTAGGTAAGAACACTGGTTCCTAAACAATCAGAGGAAAGAATCTGAGATTTCCATTTCTGGACTAGATGGTGACATAGAGACTGGATTTATTTACCCTACTGCTTGAAATGTTAATTTTTTTTTTTAAAGAAAAGAAAATGAGTTTGCAAACTGAAAATATGGCACCGGAGGCCAGAGATATTGAAATATGGAAAACAAATTCTGTGAGCCCTAAAACTCCCCCAGATTCCTGCCTTTAGGGAGTTTCTAGGCCACAGCAAGGGGATAACTGGTAGACTCCCTAAATGAAGAAGACAGAGTTCTCATTCTGGGAAGACCAAAAAATCAAGAGCTTATAGAATAGAATAAGAGAAAGAAGACAGTTTCACAGAAAGAAAATTTTAAGAGATCGTTCTCAAAATTTAAGAGATCTTTCAATACTCATCAGAATACTGGTTGATGGATGTTTGTAAGGAGCCTACCAAACCAAGAGGGTTAGATAGAACAAGGCCCATTGCTCATAGAGGGGCCAGAATAGTGCTTATTCCTCCCAGTTACACAGGAAAATGTCACAATTCATGGGTCACTGTGTAGAATACATAGAAGAGACTTGCCTCAGTAGTAGGGAATTACTAGCCTAGACTAAACACTGCTCTGGTTCCATCTAACAAAGCCCAAAAGCAAGGCCAAAAAGAATCAAACTATTTCCAAGTAAGTTAACTGTGTCTCAGAATAGAATTCAAAAATATTTATAGGAATACAAAATATCCAGCACCAAACAAGGCAAGTATCACAATGCCTGGCATCCAACCAAAAACTACCTGCATACAAAGAACAAGGGAATTCAATACATAATAAGGAGATAAATCAGCCCATTTAAACTGACCCAGAGCTTACCCAGATGTGAAAATTATGAAACAAGAACATCAAAGCCATTATTATAACTCTCTTCCATAAATCAAAAAGGTTAAGAAATAAATACACTAGCCAAATTCAAACTGAACTTCCTAAGATGAAAATTACAATGTCTGAGTTAAAGAAAAAAAAAAATTCACTGCATAGATTAACAGTAGATTAGATTTTGCAGGAAACACTAAAGACACAGCACTAAACACCATTCAAAATGAAACAAACAAAAAATAAATAATTTTTTAAAATGAAAAGAGCATCAGTGAGATAAACAACAATTTCAAGTGACTAAATACATTTATTATTAGAGTCACTGAAGGAGAAAAAAGATGGAAAACAGGAAGAATAATGGCCCCCAATTTTCCAGATGGGATAATACTTTAAACCCATAGATCTAAAAAGCTTAATAAAACTCAAACATAATAAATTGCTCAAAGCCAATAGTAAAGAAAAAACCTTAGAAGCAGCCAGGGGGAGGGGAGTATGTTTATACCGGTGACCAAAAACAGAAATAAAAGAGATTTCTCACTACAAATAATTTAAGCAAGATATAGGAGCAACATCTTTAAATTACAGAAAGAAAAGTATGTCAGTCTAGAATACAAGATCCAGCAGTAACAGCTTTAAAAAAAAAAGGAACAATGAATTCATCATTAACAGACCTGAAATATAAAAATAATAAAAGATATCTTTCAGGAAGAAAGATAATAAAATCATATGAAAACATGGATGCATATAAAAGAATGAAGAGCATCAAAAAAGTAAGTACATGAATAAACACATAAAACTAATTTTATTAATTTAATATATTTAAAGGGTAATTTACTTTTTAAGGAAAGTAACAATGAATTATGAATCATCTTTATATGAGTAAAATGTATGACAATACAAGATAAAGACTTGGAGGAGAGAAACGAAAGTACACATATAAGGTTCCTCTACTGTATATAAAGTGCTATAATAGCACTTGATGGCACATTGTGATATATTAAATATGAGTGTATCAACCTTCAAGTAATCACTAATAAAAGAAAAGACAGTTATAACTATAATAAGTCAACAAAAGAAACAAAATGGAAATCAATTAAAGAAGATATTGTCACCCTGCTTATTTAACTTCTATGCAGAGTACATCATGAGAAACACTGGGCTGGAAGAAGCACAAGCTGGAATCAAGATTGCCGGGAGAAATATCAATAACCTCAGGTATGCAGACGACACCATTCTTATGACAGAAAGTGAAGAGGAACTAAAATGCCTCTTGATGAAAGTGAAGGAGAGTGAAAAAGCTGGCTTAAAGCTCAACATTCAGAAAACGAAGATCATGGCATCTGGTCCCATCACTTCATGGGAAATAGATGGGGAAACAGTGTCAGACTTTATTTTTTTGGGCTCCAAAATCACTGCAGATGGTGATTGCAGCCATGAATTTAAAAGACGCTTACTCCTCGGAAGAAAAGTTATGGCCAACCTAGATAGCATATTTAAAAGCAGAGACATTACTTTGCCATCAAAGGTCCATCTAGTCAAGGCTATGGTTTTTCCAGTGGTCATGTATAGATGTGAAAGTTGGACTATAAAGAAAGCTGAGTACCAAAGAATTGATGCTTTTGAACTGTGGTGTTGGAGAAGACTCTTGAGAGTCCCTTGGACTGCCAGGAGATCCAATCAGTCCATCCTAAAGGAGATCAGTCCTGGATGTTCATTGGAAGGACTGATGTTGAAACTGAAACTCCAATACTTTGGCTGCCTATTGCAAAGAGCTGACTCATTTGAAAAGACCCTAATGCTGGGAAGGACTTGGGGCAGGAGGAGAAGGGGATGACAGAGGATGAGATGGCTGGATGGCATCACTGACTCAATGGACATGGGTTTGGATAGACTCCGGGAGTTGGTGAAGGACAGGGAGGCCTGGCGTGCTGTGATTCATGGGGTGGCAAAGAGTCAGACACGACTTAGTGACTGAACTGAACAGAAAGAAGATAGAGGGGATAAAAAAAGATATTCCATGCAAATGGAAATCAAAAGAAAGCTGGAGTAGCAGTACTCATATCAGACAAAAACAAAGACTGTTACAAGAGACAAGGAAGGCCAGAACATAATGATTAAGGGATCAATCCAAGATGATATAACAATTGTTAATATTTATGCACCCAACACAGAAGAACCTCAATACATATGGCAAATGCTAACAGCCATAAAAACAAAAACTGGACTTTAACACTCCATTTTCTCCAATGGACAGATATACAGACAAATAATTAATAAGGGAACACAAGACTTAAATTACACATTAGACCAGGTAGATTTAATTGACACCTTTTTCCAGTAGTCATGTATGGATGTGAGAGAGCTGGACTGTGAGAAGAAGGCTGAGCACTGAAGAATTGATGCTTTTGAACTGTGGTGTTGGAGAAGACTCTTGAGAGTCGCTTGGACTGCAAGGAGATCCAACCAGTCCATTCTGAAGGAGATCAGCCCTGGGATTTCTTCGGAAGGAATGATGCTGAAGCTGAAACTCCAGTACTCTGGCCACCTCATGCGAAGAGTTGACTCATTGGAAAAGACTGATGCTGGGAGGGATTGGGGGCAGGAGGAGAAGGGGACGACAGAGGATGAGATGGCTGGATGGCATCACTGACTCAATGGACGTGAGTCTGAGTGAACTCTGGGAGTTGGTGATGGACAGGGAGGCCTGGCGTGCTGCAATTCATGGGGTTGCAAAGAGTCGGACATGACTGAGCGACTGAACTGAACTGATAGGACATTCCATCCAAAAGCAACAGAATACACTTTCTATTCAAGAGAACATGGAACATTCTCCAAGATAGATCACATCTTGGGTCATGAACTAAACCTTGGTAAACTTAAGACAACTGAAATTGTATCAAGCATCTTTTCTTTCGGCCACAGCACTATGAGATTAGGAATCAATTATGGGGGAACAAAAGAAAAACTGTAAAAAACCACAAACACATGGGAGCTAAGCAATATGCTACTGAATGGCCAATGGATCACTGAGGAAATCAAAGAAGAAATCAGAAATACCCAGAAACAGATGACAGTGAGAATGTGGTGACTCAAAACCTATGGGATATAGCAAAAGTTATTCTAAGAGCGAGGTTTATAGCAATACAATCCCACCTTCAGAACAAGAAATATCTCAAATAAACTATATAACATTATATCTAAAGCAATTACAGAAAGAACATCAGCATCAACAGAATGAAAAAAAAAGTTAGTTGAAGGGAAGAAATCATAAAGATAAAAGCAGAAATAAATGAAATAGAAATGAAGAAAACAATAGCAAAGATCAATGAAACTAAAAGCTGACTCTTTGAGAAAATAAACAAAATCGATAAACCTTTAGCCAAATTCATCAAGAAGAAAAGGGAGAATACTCAAATCAATAAAATTAGAAATGAAAGAAAAATTACAACTGACACCATAGAAATACAAGGATCATAAGAGACTACTACAAGCAATTATATGCCAAAAAACTGAGCAACCTGGAAGAAATGGACAAATTCTTAGAAAGGAACAACCTTCCAAGACTGAACCAGGAAGAAATATAAAATATGAAAAGACCAATCACAAGTAATGAAATTAAAGCTATGATTAAAAGTCTTCCAGTAAACAAAAGTCCAGGACCAGATGGTTTCAAGCACAAATTCTACCAACCATAACTGATTAATAAAAACCATATGATCATCTCAATAGATGAAAAAAAAAAGCTTTTGACAAAATTCAACACCCATTTATGATAAAAACTCTTCAGAGAGTGGGCACAGAGGGAATCTACGTCAGCATAATAAAGGTCATATAGGACAAATCCACAGCAAACATAATTCTCAACGGTGAAAAACTGAAAGCATCTCCTCCAAGATCAAGAATAAGATAAGGATGTTCAGTCTTGCTATTTTTATTCAACATTGTTTTGGAATTCCTAGCCAGGCCAAAAAGAGAAGAAAAGAAATAAATAAAATCCAAATTTGAAAAGAAGAAGTAAAATAGTCACTGCTTGCAGATGACATGATACTGTACATAAAAAATCCTAAAGATGTCACCAGAAAACTACTAGAGCTAATCAATGAGCATTGCAAAGTTGTAGGATACAAAATTAATACACAGACGTATCGTACATCCCTATGCAGGAACAAAGAAATACAAAAAGAGTAATTTAAAAAAGAAAGAGTAATTAAGTAAACAATCCCATCTCTACTGCAAGAAAAAGAATAAAATACCTAGGAATAAACCTGCTTACAGAGGCAAAAGACCTATACTCAGAAAACTATGATACTGATGAAAGAAATCAAAGGCAACACAAACAAATGGACATATACCACAGAAGAGTCAATTCTGTGAAAATGACTATAATCATTCTCAAAGCAATCTACAGATTCAGTGCAATCCCTGTCAAGTTACCAAAGGCATTTTTCACAGAATCAGAACATTTTTTTTTAAACATTTGTATGGAAACACAAAAGACTCCAAATAACCAAAGCGATCTTCAGAAAGAAAAAAGGAGCTGAAGGAACCGTGCTCCCTGAGCTCAGGCTACACTAAAAAGTTACTGTAATCAAGACAGTATGGTACTGGCATAAACACAAAAATGTGACTCAAGGGAAGATAGAAAAGCCAGAGATAAACTCATGCATTGATGTTCTTCTAATCTATTATATGACAAAGGAGGAAGGGATACAGACAACCATTTCATAATAATAAAGGGATCAATTCATCATGAGGATATAAAACTTCTAAATGTTTATTCAGTGAATAAGAGCTTCAAAATGCATAAAGTAAAAACTGATAGAACTATAAGGATAAATATATAGATGTATCCACAATCATCATCAGAGGTTTCAATACTACACTTTCAAGTACTGAACAGTAAGAAGACAGAAAATCAGAAAGAATTCAGAAGACTTGAAAATCACAGTCAACAAATTTGATCTAACTAGTATCCACAGAAAAACTCATTGATAAATAGAAGGGTCGACATGATTTTAAACTGGACACTGAAAACAATAATAGACCAAATTTGGTACCATAAAGTCAGTCTCAATAAATTTTAAATGATCCAGCAATTCCACTTCTGGGCATTGATTCAGAGAAAATCATAATTCAAAAAGATACACACACCTCAATATTCATTGCTGCACTATTTACAATAGCCAAGACATGGAAGCAATCTACATGTCCATCAACTGAGAAATGGATTTTAAAAAAAAGAGATACATATATACAATGGAATATTACTAAGGCATTAAAAATGAAATAATGCATTTGCAGCGACACGAATGGACCTGGATTTTATCATACTAAGTGAAGTCAGACAAAGATAAACAGTATATGATATCATTTATATGCGGAACCTAAACAAAAAACAACACAAATGAACTGATTAGCAAAACAGAAACAGAGACGAAATTTTGGCTATGGGGGGAAGGATCAGAGAGAGGAAAAGACTGGGAATTTGGAACTGACATGTATACACTGCTATTTTAAAACAGATAATCAACAAGGACCTCGTGCATGACACAGGGAACTCTACCCAGTATTTTGTAATAACCTAAACGGGCAAAGAGCTTGAACATAGGTATAACTGAATGGCTTTGCTGTATACCTAAAGCACAACTTGTTAATCAACCCTACTCCACTATAAAATAACATAGAAAAATTAAAGATTAAAGTCATCAAAAGTGTGTACTCTGACATAATATAATCAAATTAAAACTCGAGGAGAAAGATATCTAAAAAGGCTCCAAATATTTGGAAATTAAGTAACATGCATCTAAAGAGTCCATGGGTCAAAAAAAGAAAACTAAATTAGAATGTCTTACAAGAAAAATCTCAAATCAACAACTTCAGCTACCAAGTTAAAAAATAACAACAACAAAAATAGGAACAAATAAAATCCAAAATAAGCAAAAGGGAAAAAACAAAAACACAACAAAGATCAGAGTAGAAATCAATGAGATGAAAAATAATAATAGTGAAAATAGGTGAAATTAAAGCTGATTCTTTAAGAACATAGGGATTCCCAGGTGGCTCAGTGGTGAAGAATCTGCCTGCTAATGCAGGAGACGTAGGAGACACAGGCCTGATTCCTGGGTGGGGAAGATCCCCTGGAGTAGGAAATGGCAACCCACTCCCTTATTCTTCCCTGAAAAATCCCATGGAGAGATGAAAGAAATTACCAATATCAAGATTAAGAGATTGGCATCACTATAAATTCCATAAATATTAAAAATAATAACAGAATATCACTAACAAGTTTTTTTTTTTCCAGTAAGTTTTATAATTTACATGACCTGGATAAATCCTTTAAAACACACAAGGTACCAAAATCAGCTAAGAAGAAATACATAGCCTCAGTAGCCCTATATCTATCAGAGAATTAAATTAGTAATTTAAACCAAGGAAAGTTCCAAGCTCAGATTATTTCACTTGTGAATTCTATCAAACAATTTTTAAACCTTTATCACCCAAACTCTGATTCTACTCAAACTCTTTGAGAAAATGAAAAAGAAGAAAGTGTCTTGCAATTTTTTTTGAGAGCCCAGAGTTATGCTGACAGCAACAAAGACACAAGGATTATAAGAAAATACTGATTAAACCCTCGCAAACAAGAATACAAAAATCTAAATAAAAGTTTAACACAACAAATACAACAATATATAAAAAAGACCGTGTGGGATTCATTCCAGGAATGCAAGGCTTTTTTTTTTTTTTTTTTCCCAATCGTTTGAAGTTGTATCAATATAATTTACCATATTAGCAAACTAAAAAACATAAACTATGACACACATAATTCAATATTCATTTTCTAATTAAAGCAAAGCAGCAAACTAGCATTCAGCTTTTTACCATCAAATTTAATAAATAAAGATACAAGCGTTGTGTTGGGAGCAAGACAGACCAGTTGTGAGACTTTGGAAAGGTCACAGACCTCTCTGGTATTCATGACTTGATCTATCAAAATAGACTTGGTAATTGTTCAGTAACTACTATCAGCAAAACAGTCACCTAAGAATTGTTAACACTTGCCTCTCTCCCCCTACCCCCAATACCCCCATCATCCTTCTAACCACCTCTACCGAAAAATGATTTGAACCCATCCATCTGAATCACAGCACTGTGGGGACAATTTGATCTGAAATATCAATTTGAATAATTGTCCATGCACAGAAATAGACTCACAAGAACTCAGGTAAATAGAGATTGTTGCTCCCAGGTGAAGCACGAAAGTAACCAAAAAAAAAAAAAAAAGCTTTGAGAAGGGTCAGAAAGACAGATTCATGTTACTTCTATAACCTCTTCCCCAGGCCTGAGCAGCCCAGTGCAGAGAGAGAACCATCCCTATGGAAGGAAAGAGAAAACTGAGGCCCACTCCACCTGCACTCCAGAGTCAGCTCTCATGGCGGCAGGCGGCTCCCAGCAGATGCCTGTGTGGATCCAGGCCCCTGGCTCAACCCAGCAGCTATTGGCTCCAAGGCCCCTGCAGCTTCTGTAGCACTAGGCTCCCTGTGGGCTCCCCTGAACCCAGGCCCCCATGCCACCTTGGCACCTGCCAGCTCCAAAGGCCCCCAGGCGATCTATCCTTGAACCCCGGGTTCCATCTGGGCCCAGCATGAGGTCAGCTAGCACCAACTCCAGATTTTGACCCACCCCAGAACCAGGCTGGCTCCCACGGCCCCAGGCCCCTGACACTCACCAGCGCCAGGCCTGCTCTCACGGCCCAGCCTCAAGTCCAGCTCCCACAGACCCAGGCTCCCTGCCTGCCCTACGCCAGACCAGCCCTGCAGATCCACCTTCAGGATGGAGCAGCCTCTTGTACATTCTTTAAGAATACTCAAAGCACTCGGGCCTAGAGGGGGAAAGGGCAACCCACTCCAGTCTTCTTGCCTGGAGAATCCCAGGGACAGAAAGGTCACAAAGATTCGGAGACAACTGAACCACTAGCCACAAAGCCCTCAAGAGCCACGTTTCCCATCTTCTCCAGCAGGTCTGGAGGATTTCCATATCCTCTTCCCCAACACGGAAGACAACTATCTCAGTACATCACAGTGGAAACGGGACTCCTTTGAACGTCTTTATCTCAGTCCCAGAGATAATATATTTACAGATCAAGGTCTTCAAAAAAGGTAACCTGTAGACCTTTCCAAGTAGAAAAGGTCAAATCCTTGTTTGAATTAACTAACACTTCAGTATACGACTTTGAGGATCCAACTTAGAGACTCAGCAAATTCTTTCCAAGTACAAATTGCTACCTTCCCCTGCCGAAAGTCACACCAAAAAAGCACACAGGTGTGGGCACGAGGTCACAGACACCAAACAATGATGCTTCCCGATGCCTTCTCAGTTCAGAAAACACCAAGAGTGCAGAGATATTTAGATAATCCCAGTTGCCCTCCTCTGTCACACCATCTCAACAAAAGAGGAAGCCTTGGGCTTTCTACTTACCCGTGTAGAGGTCTGTATCTGTGTACTCGTCCACTTTCTTGTGCTGCAGAATATAGTCAGAAACCTTGGTCCCGATAGCTGGCTGAACGTCCACCCACTCCAAGGACACCACAGTGCTGGAGGGCTCTACTGTTGGGGAGAGCCGCAGCCTGGGGGGATGACAGAGAAGGGGGGATTTTTTTGCCAGCCAGTATTGTCTGGGCCCCAAAGAAATCTGCATGTGTCCAGATTAAAAGTGTGGGTTTCAGTCTGGTTTCAAACTCCGATTGAACCCACCAGTAACCCTTTGCATATACTTAGGCAACTAATTTCACCTCTTTCAGCCTCTGTCTCCTTGTTTATAATGGGGATAAGAAAAGCTACCCTTTAGGATCCATGTGGAATCCAGTAAATTAATCCAAGCGCACAGTATGTGCTCACAGAAAATCGATTAGGTTGCCATTTGTTTAAACTATATGATGCGTCATTGTCAATTAAATTGGCAGTGCCTTCAAACACAGTATCTTCCAGCCTCCCTGACATTCTCTTTAGTCCCCCAGTATATTAGTCAATGTTTCAATATCCTTAATTCAATAACCCCTCACAGAGGGCAGGAATCCTTTTGTAAAGTAAGAAACAACAGAATGCTCAAAGGTGAGAATGGGGAGGGTCCTTTGAGAGAAGGAAGCGCAATCCCTTCAGTTCATAGAAGGTAAAAGCAAGGTCCAGAAAAGAGACGGCTCTGCACAAAGTCACACAGCAAGCTGGGGACAGAGACATGGCAGTGACTTTGCACGTCCCCCAGCCCAGATTCCTTCCCTCTTTCCACCATAGCCGCCAACTCTTCAATGACTGTCTCACAAGGGAGCCTCAATATTGGTTCCTGCCCGGATTTCCTCTGCTCCCCACTCCACCCTCCTTCTTAACCTTACTCCCCTAATCGTGATGACCTTTCTCTACTTCCTCAAATGGTGAATTTCCTGGGTCGGGGCTTTCCCAGGGGCTCTGGCTTTTTCCTGAACCATGTTTGTTGCCATTGGCTACCTGACAAGCCTGACTCTAATTCAGGTCTTCTAAGAGAGGCTTCCAGCCTATCTCCCTCTCCTCCAACTACAGCCTCCCTGTTTCATTCTCTCCATTAGCACATCTTTTCTTTTTCACTCATGTTTTCGTTATTTAAACGTTTAAATGGTATGCTGTTTCTGTTTTTGCTTTGTCATCTGTCCCCTTCCCTAAATGATCAGCTCCCTAAGTGCATACACTGTGCCTGTCTTGCTCATTAGTGAATTCTCCAGTGTCTGATACATAGCAGGTGTTCAAAACTTATTTGTTGAATGAATGAATAACAGAAAGCTCCTTAGAAAAGGTCCTACCCTTTCTTTATCTCAGTAGCCCTAGTGGTGAACATGGGACCTGACAAAGCAGTAGTTGGCATCCCGCAAACTTTTGCCGAATGGATGAGTTAAAAGAAGTAGCGACGGATGGCTTGGTGCTATCAAGATAGCACATGCTGCAGGGTAAGCGTCTGCCCCTGAGCCAGGATTTTGTTCTGCCAAAGCTCCGTGCTTTTGCAAAGGAGGAAGCAGGCCCCCAGAGACGTCAGGCCTCTGGTGAAGCACCCTGGGAGGAGAAGCAAGCCATGGTCTGGGCTGGCAGGACAGGCATATGAGCTCATGGAAAGGGGGGCCATACATACGTACACCGGCTGCGGGAGGGGGCTGCAGTTGGGGAGCCCACTGGCGTCGAAGGCGCTGAGGTCACACCTGCACCAGTCATCAATCACATCCCCTTTCCCCGAGCACCAGTAAGAGCTCATCAGTGCACTCCTGAAGGCCTGGAACAAAGGAGAACAAAAGAGAGGATGATGACAGCGGTGGAGAGTAGAGAGGCAGTCCCAGAAGCCACGGCGGTAGTGGCCCAAGCTCCAGAATTGCCCTCCTGGGCACAGGGCACCATCTCCTGCCTAAGTGCCTAGCCTTCTACCACCAGGTTCTTCTATGCTGAGTCATTCCCTACCCAGTAGCAGAATGATCATTGAGGCAGAACAGTAATAGCATCCCTTGAGATCCTCCCCTGGGCCTGACCCTCTACCTATGTTGACTTATTTCACCTCCACTAGCCCACACAATAGCTATAATAAAAAATAACTATTATTATTTCCCATTCTACCAACTGGAAAACTGAGACACATAGAAGGCAAGTCATTTGTCTGAGGTTCTGGTAGCTGATGGAGCTCGGATCTGATCCAAGGCAGTCTGGCTCCAAACCCCGCCCTCTTTAATACCTCAGCACACTGCTTGTTGTAGGAGTCTGACCACCTCACCATGCTGCTTATAAACCTTCAGAGACTCCCCGGAGCCCTCAGCTCAAACTCTAAGTCCCTTGCTCTAGCTCCTGACCACTTCCATAGCCTCATCTCTCACCACGCCTCTGATTTTCCTTTGCATGCTACCATCCACACTCATGCAACCATTACCGTGGCCATCAACACTGAATTCCTGTCTAGGAAAAGTGCTTTCTAAATCAGGAGATAGAAAAGCATTTCTGCAAAGGACCAAACAGTAAATATTTCTGGCTTTATGGCCAGTCTCTGCCACAATTACTTAACTCTGCCTTTGTAGCATGAAAGCAACATAGACAATAGTTTCAATGAGTGGGCATGCTTGAGTTCCAGTAAAACTTTATTTACAAAGACAGCTGACAGGCTTGATTCATTCTGAAGGTCACTTGTTTGCTGACCCTTGTTCTAAGTGGTGATCAATGTTCTATTTAATTACAATGTGCTTCATTGTCTCATGCTTTTTTAAAAAAACACACCCTGTCCTCTCTGCTGGAATACTCTCAACCCCACAACCATCTTGGAAACCAATTTGCTCTTTTGTTCTCAAATGGACCCTTCTTTTCTACGGGAACCTTACCTTGACTTTAAGCCTGGAAGCAGGTTTCTCTTCCAGACACCACAGCATGCTACATCACAGCTAACCAATACATCCGTTTGCCGGTCTCACCCAGCAGACTCTGATCTCACCAGGAACACGGGCCACGCCTTATCCACATGAGTCTTCTCATGAGACTGAGAACACTTACTCGGTCAAGATTTATTAAATAAATTAATGGACACTGAAAACTGATCATAACGCTTAGGCTCAGACGTGCTTTCTGCTTTGTATGTATGCCCAGGCACTCAGTCGTGTCTGACTCTTCGTGACCCCACGGCCTGTGGCCTGCCAGGCTCCTTTGTCCATGATATTTCCCAGGCGAGACTGGCAGGTGGATTCTTTCCCACTGAGCCACCTGGGAAGCTCCATACTTTCTACTTTAATCACTCCGTCTGTACTGCCATTTCATGGCACTGGGGATTCAGAATGTCTGACAATTCTTCCTCAAACTTGGGAATTCCAGAGAGTGTTGATCTTTTATTCTTTGCCAGGTAACAGGTTCCACATGCTTTCTTCCTTTCTCTTTTCTTTAATGACTTTTTACTTTCTGTGTACTTTTTAAAGCTTCCTAACACCTACTACTAAGGACACTTGATTACCCAGGTGACACTTTTTCCATCTTGCGTTGGTCAAAGGACTCAAGCACAGCACATTCACGTAAAGTGGGTGTGCCTCCTTAGCAAACAACACGGACCTAGAAGGAGAAGACGTGCAACCAGAACACTATCGTGTAAGCCACATTCCTCTCAAGGCCTCTGAGGAGAAGGCTTCGATTATTCCTGCCATATGTCCTTTCTCATATTCTCTCCTAAGGGATGAAGCAATGACCTAACATCCCCCGAATTAAGAACAATGAACCAAAGAAATAAAGAAGAACTATAATACAAGCTAACGTCCATGGGGTTGCAACAAGTCGGACACGACTAAAGTGACTTAGCATGCATGCCCAGTGTTCAGGAAGCACCTAACTACACAGTGTGAGATACTTTCAGGGCATTAAAGTGGAATTCTCACAATAGTCCTGAGAAACAGATTCTATGATCTTCATTTACAGGGGAGGACTAGGAATCAGAGCAGTTAAGTAATATTCCCAAGATCACACAGCAAGCGCATGATGAAAACAGAATCCCAACCCAGACCTCTGTGACTCAGAATTGTAGGTCTTTTCTACTCAACCACTTGGGACAGCGGGGTTGGTTCCAAGTAGGATTGCCAGACTCAGTAAATAAAAACACAAGATGCCAACTTAAACTAAAAATTCCCAATAAACAACTTTTAAAGTGTAAATATATCCCTTTCATTGTTTGCATATAAGTTATGTGGGTCAGAGTCTGGCACACAATAATAGCATTGTTCTTACTAAGATTTGATATTACTACATTACCTAAAGTTGGCTTCCCTGCTGGCTCAGACTGTAAAGAATCTGCCTGCCAAAGCAGGAGACCCAGGTTCCATCCTTGGGTTGGAATGATCTCTTGGAGAAGGAAATGGCAACCCACTCCAGTATTCTTGCCTGAGGAATTCCATGGACAGAGGAGCCTGGCAGGCTACAGTCCATGGGGTCACAAAGAGTCTGATACAACTGAGTGACTAACAATTGACTGCAAGTCAACTGATGTTAGGAATAAATGTCTGTTCTCCTTCAGCACCAGAGGGGGCGCTCTCGTGAGGGCAGAAACCAGATGGGCTGGCAGGAGGTCACTCTGACTGTCAGACTTTCTCTTCCCTCCACTCGCAGTTTCCCCCTTTCTTGAATTAACATGTAAGACTGCTCATGCCTTATGATTCTGTAACATCTCCAGCTAGAGGGGGAAATGCAGAGGCATGGTGAAAGCGACACAGATGCTAAGAGCTCGCCTTGGACTCTAGCAAAGGGAGGAGAGAGAACATCCTGTTTTGTGTATGCGCTTTTGTTTTGGTGCGTGTGTGTGCACACGTGTGTGTGTGTGTGTGTGTGTGTGTGTGTGTGCGTGCGTGTATGGCTTTTGTAATCAATAGTCACTGGGGCTTGTGAAAAACAAAACAGGAAATCTCTCTGGACTTTGTGAGTTTCACCATCCAAGAAGCTCTTGGGAAGAAACCCTGCCTGTGGATCTCCACATCCACTGGCTCTTTCCCAAACCCTGGGGAACAGAATGGGGACTGCAGCGATGGCCAGGCAAACCGTGGACAGAGCTCAAACGCGCTCTGATAAAAGGCCTGCATCAGACAGGGGGCCCTTGCGAGGCAGCAGGAGCCAACAGGCGTCAGCTCAGGTCCACACTTCCTTATGTCTCCAGTGCTTGCAACACTTCATCCCAAATCCAAATAGATCCCGAGGGAGAAGCAGCATAGAATGTTCCAGCTTCCAGGGGACTCTGTAAATCATCTAATTGAATCCGTTTTACAGATGCACATACAGTGGCCCAGAAAGGCTAGCTGGCTCTTTCATGGCGATAGAGCAACTTTGCGGTGAAATGACTCTGTTCCTCCATTTAATCCTCAAAATGTCCCTTTGAGATGGGTGTCACAGATACATGGAGGAGTAGGGATTTGAACTGAAGCCCTTCTGAATTCTGGCAACCTTGACTATCTCTGGTCACACAGGAACAATAAATGCCAAGATTTCATCCAAAACATCCTTTTCAGCTGCTCGGCTTGTACCACGTGCTTCTCTGCTGTTCGTGTGTGCGCACGTGTGGGTGTCTGCATGTGTCCTCAGAGGAAAATGAGACTTTACACTGGAGGCATTGTTGACTCTTAGCATTTGAGTAAGTGAAGGGACTTCAGAAACAAATCTTGTCCTTAATACAGGCCTAAGGGTGACATTTGCATGGCCATTTGTTTTCATGACAATGAAGGTTTGCTCACTGCTAGCGAACGTTTCCAACTTCTGGCTAATTAGCTAGCAAACCAAGCCCGGCAGGATGAGAAAACAGCTACAAAAATGTTAAGCAATCAAAATAAACAGGGATTTATTCCTGACCCTGTTGTTACTTCTCTAGTTGAACTCAGCATAAGTTATTTCTCCCATTAAGCATCAATTTCTCCATCGGTAGAATGAGGACACAGAAGTTTTATTTTGAAAGGTTTAAATCCCTGAACTTCCTCCTCCGTACCACGTGCCATCTAGAGGCTAAGAAAGGTGATGAACGAGACGCAGTCACTCACTTCAGAGGGCTTGACTTACCTGTGCTCCATCGTGTCTGACTCTTTGCGACCCCGTGGACTGTAGCCCACCAGGCTCCTCTGTCCACGGGATTTTCCAGGCAAGAACACTGGAGTGGATTGCTATTTCCTCTTCCAGGGGATCTTCCCGACGCAGGGATTGAACCCACGTCTCTTTCGTCTCCTGCACTGGCAGGTGGGGTCATTACTCCTGGGCCACCTGGGAAGCCCTCCTGGGAACCGCGAAGGGTTCACAGTCGAATGATGAAGACACACACAATTTCAATGAATATGGTTCAAACGTTATGAGGTAGTTCACGCCAGAGGTTTATGGAAATGCAAAGGGAGGACTTTTCAGCTCTAAAAATTCTGACAATGTCTTAGGAATCTTAAACTTCAAGATGACACTCCGTATTTAAGATAGATACTTGGGATCATCTATATATAGTGGAATGTCACTAAGCCAATGAGTTAAATTCCATATTCTATACTTACAGTGGCTATGTTTTACATGTTATACAGTTACACTCAGGGGCTGACCCCAAGTCTGCTACTTTTGACACTGAGATGGTTCTAGTATGTGTAACCACAAAGATGCCCTGATCTTCTCACTCAAGTCTTGATGAATATGTTATATTCAGTATTAATAAGCATGCTCTTGAGGCTGTTCAAGTCATACAGGTTAAGGAGATGAAAGGCCTTCTGCTGCTGCTGCTAAGTCGCTTCAGTCGTGTCCGACTCTGTGTGACCCCGTAGATAGCAGCCCATCAGGCTCCACCATCCCTGGGATTCTTCAGGCAAGAACACTGGAGTGGGTTGCCATTTCCTTCTCCAATGAATGAAAGTGAAAGTGAAAGTGAAGTCGCTCAGTCGTGACCGACTCTTTGCGACCCCATCGACTGCAGCCTACCAGGCCCCTCTGTCCATGGGATTTTCCAGGCAAGAGTACTGGAGTGGGTGCCATCGCCTTCTTCAGAAAGGCCTTCTAGAGACAAAGAAAGAGACTACCTTTTTATCCCCAGGTTCCCTATTTGTGCCTGATACAGTATCTAGCAGGTAACATAAGTCAGTCCATGTTTGTTAAATTGAATTAAAAGTTCACATGGAATTCTGAATGACATGAACCAAGTTTATAAATGATATCATAAAGCCACGTAAATGTGTATGTGTGATGCTCTCCTTCCCCTAAGATTACTTGTATCTCGCATTAATTTGGTACCTCCAAGCCAGAAACTGGGGGGTTACTCTGGGCTCCTCTCTCTACCTCATAATATGTCTCAAACCAGCTCCTCTCACCTGACCCCACAGCTGTCTTTCTGGTGTGGGTGAGTAATGTCCGCTCTAGGCAATTGTCACAACCTCAACTAGCCTTCCAGCTCCGACCTCTCCCGGCACATCTTCCCCCAGCTCTCTAAAACAGCACTGCAATTCCACCCACCTTGCTTGGACCCCTTCAGAGGCTCTACCACACTCTGGTCGAGGCCTCTACTTCTTAATCTTTCAAAGTCCTCTGCCGTTCAGCCTGTGGCTCTTCTCCTCACCATTGCTGCTTTAGGCGCCAGCACACAGGATCTTACAGGAGTGCACTGCTTCATACCCAGCCTTTCCGCATACTCTCCCTTTGGTCTAAAATGCACTTTCCCCACTTATGTTTCCTTGCTAAAATCCAGGCAATGTTTTGTTCACCAGGATCCTATCACACTTGGGAGATTCTGTCTCTCTCTCCTCTCATTCAGTTTGCGCACATTTCACATTCCCTTGCAATTTGCTTGTTTCTATGCGCTTCTTGCTTATCAGGCCGGGAACTCTTCCAGGCCAAGGTAATGTATTTGATTCTCGCCAGCTGCACGCAAAGGAGTCAACACATCATAGGGTCCCAAAAATATGTGTTAAATTCCATAGATATAGGTAATAGGACGCTCGGCCAAAGAATGAACTTGTATACTTGCTGTCATTGTTTTTCCAGCAAAAGAGATGACAGTAATGCAGCTGATCACCTTAAAAAGAAAACGTTTCCCTGGAGCCACTGAAAAGAGGGTTGGGGTGGGTTTGCTGGTGGAACATCCTTTGGAGACAGTTGGGATTACAGCTTGGAGGAGAGTAGGGGGATGCCTGTTTGCCCCGGAAGCACTGAGATCTAAAGTAAGACACTCACAGGGCCCAAGAGAGAGAGAGAGGGGAGGAAAGGGGGTGGCTGGCGTTCTACTTTTGCATGGAGATTGGTACCTGAGCCCAGGCTGACCATGCTTGATTGATCAGGAGGAACTAGGATGGATGTGCATGGAAGGGCTGAGGAGGGCGTCAGAGCAGGGCTTGTGCAGAGACAGGAACAGTGTCCTAGAGCCCGGCCTGGACCTCTTAGTCAGGATCTCCCTGGGCCGCCTGCCACACAGTCACCTGCACACCCCCTAGAATGTCTACAGGAAATGTCAATCACTCGTTGTCCTCGTAGTTACAGGACTTGGAAACCAGGGGCTGGAGACCAGAGGCTAGAGCCCGCGTTCCTTGTGGAAAAAACATAAGTAATGCTGGCATGTCCTGACAGTGAGGAAATTAACTGGTCATCTTGTTACTAATCAAGATGGCTGCTTACTTAAAACAGATGTGTGAGAACACGTTTGGGAAGAGAAGTGGTTAATGTTCAGTTCAGTTCAGTCGCTCAGTCGTGTCCAACTCTGCGACCCCATGAATCGCAGCACGCCAGGCCTCCCTGTCCATCACCAACTCCCGGGGTTCACTCAGACTCATGTCCATCGAGTCGGTGATGCCAGCCAGCCGTCTCATCCTCTGTCATCCCCATCTCCTCCTGCCCCCAATCCCTCCCAGCATCAGAGTCTTTTCCAGTGAGTCAACTCTTCGCATGAGGTGGCCAAAGTACTGGAGTTTCAGCTTTAGCATCATTCCTTCCAAAGAGCACCCAGGACTGATCTTCTCTAGAATGGACTGGTTGGATCTCCTTGCAGTCCAAGGGACTCTCAAGAGTCTTCTCCAACACCACAGTTCAAAAGCATCAATTCTTAGGCACTCAGCTTTCTTCACAGTCCAACTCTCACAACCATACATGACCACTGGAAAAACCATAGCCTTGACTAGATGGACCTTTATTGACAAAGTAATGTCTCTGCTTTTGAATATGCTATCTAGGTTGGTCATACTTTCCTTCCAAGAAGTAAGCGTCTTTTAATTTCATGGCTGCAATCACCATCTGCAGTGATTTTGGAGCCCAAAAAAATAAAGTCTGACACTGTTTCCACTATTTCCCCATCTATTTCCCATGAAATGATGGGATCAGATGCCATGATCTTAGTTTTCTGAATGTTGAGCTTTAAGCCAACTTTTTCACTCTCCTCTTTCACTTTCATCAAGAGGCTTTTTAGTTCCTCTTCACTTTCTGCCATAAGGGTGGTGTCATCTGCATATCTGAGGTTATTGATATTTCTCCCGGCAATCTTGATTCTCTCTTGTGCTTCTTCCAGCCCAGCGTTTCTCATGATGTACTCTGCGTACAAGTTAAATAAGCAGGGTGACAATATACAGCCTTGACGTACTCCTTTTCCTATTTGGAACCAGTCTGTTGTTCCATGTCCAGTTCTAACTATTGCTTCCTGACCTGCATATAGATTTCTCAAGAGGCAGGTCAGGTGGTCTGTATTCCCATCTCTTTCAGAATTTTCCACAATTTATTGTGATCCACACAGTCAAAGGCTTTGGCATCATAGTCAATAAAGCAGAAATAGATGTTTTTCTGGAACTCTCTTGCTTTTTCCATGATCCAGCGGATGTTGGCAATTTGACTTAATGTGGTTAATGTTAGTTGACTTTAATCTCTTATTCCCAAGCAGAGTAGGAAGGCAGTTGTGATGACTTTAAAACATGACCCTAAATATCTCTGACATTTTCTTCCTCCCGAGGTGGGATCCGGGTTCTCCCCATGAGTTTGCGCTCTACAATTGCTTTACCAAACTAAGTACTGCTGCTTCAATTTCTGGGCTCAGGTTTTAAGAAACGGGCAGCTTCCACATCATGTCTTTTGGAATGCTCACTCTTCGAGTCCAACTGCTATCCTGGGAGGAAGCCCAGACAACACGGAGAGGCAACAAGTAGGTATTGTACCAATAGACCCAGCTGAGGTCCCAGCCAGTAGCCAGGGTCACTTGCCACATGGGTGAGCCACAGAGACCCTCGGACTGCAGCCACAAGAGGGAACCAAGTCAGAACTGCCCAGCAAGGACTTCCCTGGTGGGTACAGTGGGTAAGAACCTGTCTGCTGATACAGGGGATGCAGGTTCGATCCCTGGTCCAGGAAGATTCCCCATACTGTAGAGCAACTAAAGCCTGTGAGCCACAACTACTGAGCCGGCATCCGTAGAGCCTGTGCTCCACAACGAGAAGCCACTGCAACGAGAAGTCCGTGCACCACGGTGGAGAGTAGCCCCCACCTGCGGCTACTAGAGAAAGCACATGTGCAGCAGAGAAGACCCAGCACAACCAAAAAGTAATTAAAAAACAACTGACCAGCTCAGCCCAATCACCCCCAGAACCATCAGAGACACTAATAAGATGATCATCATTTTAAGCTGCCAATTTTGGGGATTGCATAGGAATAAATAACTGAACAGAGGTAATTCACGTCTGAATAACCCTGAAAGGTTACTGAGAAGAGTCAGAACTAGGGAGCAGCTGAGCAAAGGGAAGGAGAAACAAACTACGTACAGATCCCAGGAGCTAGAGAGCTCTGAAGCGCGGACGCACGTACTCACCGCACAGATCCCTGGCATTCCAGACCCGAAAGAGCCCTGAGAGGTGAGACGGACCTTCACAACTGCGCAGACTAGGTGGCCCCAAAGGAGAAGTGACTTGTCCAAGTTTACACCACACACATCTGGCAGGAAACAAACTAAGGTCTTCATATCAACTAACATTCACTATACAAGGCTACCAACCTTTGGAACTGGGTTCAAGCCACTAATTTCTTAGGCTGTTAGATAGGAAACAAACATAATAGCAACATTTACTGAGAGTGTGGTAAGCACTTTAATCTACATCATCTCATTCAATCCTGTCCCTAGCCTTATGAAGCAGGTTCTACTGTTACTATCCCCATTTTATAGATGAGGAAACTGAGGTTGGAAGGGTGAAATAGCCTATTCAAAGTCATCCAGCTAAAAAGGGCAGGACAAGGATTTGAACTCAGGTCCTTTGATCCTACCATCATGAACAATATTCTTACTCACTAGAGGATATTGGTAATAGCACTTAACATTTATTGCATGCTTGTATGTGTGTTCAGTCACTCAGTCATTCATATCTGACTCTGCTTACTACAAGGCAAGCACTGTTCTAAATGCTTTATATGTATTATTTCTCACAATAACCCTAAGTACTTTAGCTGTATTAACTCATTTAATTCTCCCAACAACCTGAGAAGTAGGCACGATTATTATGTTCAATTTTACACTTATGCCCAAGATCCCAGGGCTAGTAAGTGGTGTGGTCAGGATTTGAATCCAGGAAGTCTAGCTCCAGAGCCGGTACTCTGAAATGCAAAGCCTCTGAACACACAATCTGATGGAGACAATCCATTTTAAAAAAATGCTAAGTTCTTGCCATTCGACCCAGCAATCCCACTGCTGGGCATACACACCGAGGAAACCAGAATTGAAAGAGACACATGTACCCCAATGTTCGTCACAGCACTGTTTACAATAGCCAGGACATGAAAGCAACCTAGATGTCCATCAGCAGATGAATGGATAAGAAAGCTGTGGTACATATACACAGTGGAGTATTACTCAGCCATTAAAAAGAATACATTTGAATCAGTTCTAATGAGGTGGATAAAACTGGAGCCTATTATACAGAGTGAAGTAAGCCAGAAATAAAAACACAAATACAGTATACTAACACATATATATGGAATTTAGAAAGATGGTAATGATAACCCTGTATGCGAGACAGCAAAAGAGACATAGATGTTTAGAACAGTCTTTTGGACTCTGTGGGAGAGGGAGAGGGTGGGATGATTTGGGAGAATGGCATTGAAACATGTATATTATCATATGTGAAACAAATCGCCAGTCCAGGTTCGATGCAGGATACAGGATGCTCAGTGCTGGTGCACTGGGACAACCCAGAGGGATGGTATGGGGAGGGAGGTGGGAGGGGGGGTCAGGATGGGGAACACGTGTACACCCGTGGTGGATTCATGTTGATGTATGGCAAAACCAAAACAATAGTATAAAGTAATTAGCCTCCAATTAAAATAAATAAATTTATATTTTTTAAAAATGCTAAGTTCTTGATTCCATTTAACATATACTGAAAATGTTCCCTGTACCTATGGGAATGGGCCAATGAAAATGCAATAGATAACTATCACCTACATTTGAGTCACATGTGAGCGATTTTATACAGTTCAGTGTGACAGAAGCCAGGTGGGTGAGTAGTCTCACAGGAAGAGGCCATAGAGCATGAGTGCTTCAGATAGGAGAATCCCAGGGAACTCTAACAGTTTCTGCCTAGCTTGCTGTGTGACCTCAGTAAGGCACTTACCCTCTCTGGGCCTTATCGTCACCTGTACTTGCTTCAACTTGGACATACGTCCCAGAACACGGCTGCTTCTAATCATTATGTGTTTGTATTCTGGATAAAGCCGCTCACAATTCTGTCACCCCCTTTAACACTCCCCATTCTAGACAAACTACCTGGGACCCCTTAGAGGTTCATGCCAGTAGGCAAAACTAAGGAGGCAGCGAAAGGATCAGTGGTCGGCAGGGGTGAGGGGGAAGGGAAGGAGGAGTCGGGGAGTACAGCAGATTTTAGGGCAGTCACCCTATTCTGTAGGATACTATTGCAGTGGGTACACGTCACTGTGTATTTGTCAGGACTCACAGAACGCACGCCAAGAGCGGATCGTCATGTAAACTGTGGGCTTCGGGTGTTAGCGATGCGTCAGTGCCAGCTCACGATTGTAACATGTGCACTGCTGTGGTGAGGCATGACCACGGTGAGGAAGACTCTGCATGTGGGAAAAACAGGGAGTATACAGGGGCTCTCTGCACTTCACACTGGGGGTTTGCCTGGGAACGGGTACCTGCTCCCAAACATTAAGCCTACTGCAAAACTCGCAGTTAGCGTCCTCTCTGTAGAAGACAGCCCGGGTGCTGAGCATGCCCTTGACGGTCTTCAAGGAAGGGGAGGAGGGGGATAAAGCAGACAGACACCCATTACGCTCTTCTTTACTCTAGGTCTGGTGCTAGGGCTCTGCTAGCTTCTGTAAGACTCCTAGCAACCTGTGGATACAGCAGCTCTTCCTGGTCCCAGGCATCCTTACAGACGAGCACATGTAGGGTCAGAGAAGACATGCCAGACCGGATGCAGCGGAGCAGAGGCCCTGTACCTCTGAACCCCAGACTTTGTCCCTGGACCTCCCTTACCCCACCCCTCAGTTTCAGCCTCTGAGTCAGAGCCTCCCGTTCACGAGACCACACAGTAAAGGCATGTTAATGGGCAAGGGCCCGTTTCCTGTATGAGGGCCTGTGCAGCTCGATCTATGGCTCTATAAATCATAGGAACGACACCTAATTTCCCCTGTCAGGATAAACTACGCTTTCCAAGCCACTCTCGCCTGAAGGATGAGAGCCCAACAGAAGCGCTTGTTAATCTGGGCAACATGGGGAAGACACTGAGAGGCGGCCAGACCCCTTCTTGCCACACTTACCTCTGCTAAATGAAAAAATATTAGAGAAATAAATACACAACCCACCGAGACGCTCTGCATGGGGCTCTGTCAGCTGTTCCCCAAGAAGTACAGAGAAGAGATGATAGGGTTAGATGATCCTCAGGCGGAGAGCTATTTTTCTTGTCAGTTCACTCTATATTTTAGCTCTCATCCATCTCAGGTAGAAGATGAAGTGCTGGGTTTTAAAGCATTAAACATAACAGCGAGCACTGTTGAGCAATACTACACATCAGACACAGTGCTCAGTGTTTGGCGTGAGGAGTCATTTTCATTTGCACAGCGATGCCATGACTCGGCTACTTCCATCACTCCCATTATACAGAGGATGAGACCGAGGCCCCAGGGACTCTGTGTTCCTTGCCTGTGTCACATAGCCAGTATTTGGCACAGCAAAATTCACACTTGGTGGTGGTGGTGGATTAGTGGCTAAATTGTGTCCGACTTTTGCAATCCCATTGACTGGAGACTGCCAGGCTCCTCTGTCCATGGGATTCTCCAGGCAAGAATACTAGAGTGGGTAGCCATTTCCTTCTCCAGATCTTCCCGACCCAGGGATCAAACCCAGGTCTCCCACATTGCTGGCAGACTTTTTAACAACTGAGCTACAAAAGAAGCTCAAAATTCACACGTAAGTGCGTCAAATCCCAAAGCCTAAATGTTTCACCACTGTGAGCTAATTTAATCCTGCGAGCTCAGCCTTTGAGTTACACGAGAAATCACTATAGCATTATAGTAACTTCTCCATTCTTTCCTTAGGCAGTTTCAGCTCGGTTTCTGTTTCTTTCCGAAACAGGTTTCTGCTTCTTGTCGCTATGAATGCAACAAGTATAAATATTCTGTGTCACTGTGTCGAAACAGTGTTATGGGAAGCGTGGGTCTGTTTTCCATCCCCTCTCTCTTGCTTATCTTGTAGAATTCTTTCATCATTCATTTATTTAAGAGTTCTAATTCATGAAAAAGCAAAAAAAAAAAATTGAAAATATTAAAAATAAGTGCTCTGTGTGTTAGCCTGGCACACAGGGCCTTTCACACAGTGATACTGTACAATCTCCTCAGCATCACATCCTACTCTTGCAGTCGTCCCCAGCCCTGCATACTATCTGTTTGCCACCTGTCATGAACCGGACAGGCAGCAGACTCTGATGCCACTGTGCCTTTGCTCATGGCCTCCCTCAGCCTATAATATCTTTCCTCCATTCTACCCTTAAACAAAGCATTCTCATTAGTTAAGACCCACTACGATGGCGACCTTCTCTGAAAACTCTCTTCTGATTTCCCAACAGAACTCAAGGCCCCCATGGCACGTTGGACGGCACATGTGTTGATGAACTACAGGATTTCATCTCTTTGCATGTCTGTTGTCTCCACTGAACTGTGAGTTCGTCGCCTTATTTTATCATAAGCTCCTGGCACAAGGCCTGGCCCAAAGAAGGTAATCCGTAAATGTCTGTGATAGGAATAAGCGTTGTGTGAATGACTGGTAAATGCTGAGGACTGGAACACTGGGTGCTCTTCTCACGTCTGATCTGTGTTATCCTCGTCAACCTGCTCAGTCATCAGGGCTATAGACTGTGCTCACAGCGTTCCAAACTATCTCCAGACCATTTGTCTCGCCTGTCACTGAGCTGATAGCAATTGAGAAAGTGATGAATAGCAGACCAATTATGAGCAATAGGAGACATCAGCTCTAACTCCTGGGAGAAGACCCAGCCATATCAGTAGCCTCATCCATCTAATCGTGAGTCATCTTCCCAAGGCATCTTGCCCTGTGACCTTGAACTGCCAAGGGCTTCTCAGTCCCACACAAATCCGAGTTCTCTAGCGGACCGCTCCTCCTCTCAGCCTGTCTCCTCCAAGGCGTTGCTCCTGGCCCGCTCCGTCCTGGAAGGGGAAACCTGGATGGAACTCACACACTTTTCCTAAGGGAAGCCTTTAGCCAGCGATCCCAGCCACACCCAACAGGCCAGACCTGCCTCCCTGGGCCTGCTGTCCTTTGACAGATAGCAACTCCTCTCCCCTCTGGTGAGGCCATCTGGAGCTGGGAAGCGGGTGGGAAGGTTTTGAGAGGGGGATTTGTCCAAGACTGTGGTGTTTCTGTTGCTAAATGCTAGCTTCAGCTCGTGGTGAGTTCCTGAGTAAAGGACTCTGCAATTTCCCTTCTGCGGTCACTGGTGACTTCACTTTTCCAGTACGCCCATCTTCCCTCAGGAGGCGTCTGAGGAAGGCAGCCTCCCCAGCAGCTGGGGCCCCCGTGGTCGGGCCTGTGGGTGGGGGCAGGGAGAGAAAGGTCAGGGGGTAGGAGGGGACGTGCTTCGTCTGGACCCACACCGACTTCATCTTTGCCTTGGAGAGGGCGCCTTGGAAATCTGGCTAAGGAAATTATGAAAAGGGAGATTTCTACCCGGTTCACTGGGCCATATTTCCACCCTGATCGGTTGGACTCTGAAAAGCCTTGATCCCTTAATCCAGCAAAGGACGCTACGTATGCTGGAGAAACAGCAGAGCATGGAGGATAAGAGGACGATCTTTGGAATCAAATCCCTGGGTTCGAGTCTTAGTGTTATCACTGACCAAACTCAATAGACGTGACTTCACTTCTCTCTGCTTCATTCCCACATGTGTAAAATGGGGCTGTATTGATACCTACACCTCAATAAAGAATGGCATAAAAATCCTTTGTAAAGTGCCTAAAATAATGCCAGAACCACCTATATGTCTGCACATACACATATATTTGATAATTATAAAGTGCTGACAAAGCTCTAAACTTGGATATTTTCCAAATGGAAGATAATTATGATGAATTATTATTGTTTATTATGAACGTAGTACCATTGTTATTCATAATTGTTTACAGGCAACAGTGATTCTAGGCACATCTCTGCTCAGAATTATTTTTATTCTTTTTAGTATTTTTTCCAGTGGAGAAAAAACATGTCATTAGAACCAACTATCAGAGGCAGTAAGATGACCTCTGCCTTTGGGAAAGCAGGCCTGTCCTAGTCTCTGTGAACTGACTGCCGTTTTGGTTTTTCAATCAGCAGAAGCTGGAGGGTAAGATGATTATAGTTATCATGCACCTACTCTGTGCTAGATGCTGTATCAGAAGCAAGAGTTGAAGGAGAGAGGAGAAGGAAAAAACAACGAGAAAGGGGATAAAGAGGAAGAAGACAAAGTTAGGAGGAGAAGATGCAATTAACACGGATCAAATTTCTACTCACCCTAGGCATCACTAAGTGCTCTGCATATATAATCATATTCAACCTAACAACAATTCTGTGAGTTACACACTGTTACCCTCCTCACTGAGATTCTCAGCAATTATTAAGTTATAGCTCCCCAGTATGCAGGAAAAGAAGAATGTAAGCCTAGGTCATCTGATTCTTATACTGCCCATATTCAAATACGTCATCCAATATAAGATCCAGAGCCAGCCTAGGCAGCAAGTCTATCATTCCCATCTGACTGAAGAGAAAATGAAGTCCAGGTAGGCTAAGTCACCTGTTCACTAGCATCCAGTGTGCATATCTGTTAGTTGCTCAATTGTGTCCGACTCTTTGTGACTCATGGACTGTAGCCCACCTGGCTCTTCTGTTCATGGGATTCTCCAGGCAAGAATACTGGAGTGGGTAACCATTTCCTTCTCCAGGAGATCTTCCCAACTCAGGGCTCAAACCCAGGTATCCTCTACTGCAGGTGGATTCTTTATGGTTTGAGCTACTGGGGAACCCCTTTAAAAGTGTCCATGGAATTGGCAACATCTGACAGGTAAGCATAAAATATGGAATTCAAATCTAGATCTGATGGACTCCAAACCATGGGAAAACAACTCACTAAAATGCCTAAAATTTTAAAATCTCACTAATAAGTCTTTACTCTGAGTGTTACATTAATGCCTTACTGAAAAAAATAATATATCTATATAGATAAATGTAAGTATAGATCTATACCTATACAATATAACTACCTTAGACATATACCCTTCATCCCTATTTCTTCCAGTCCCACTCAAAACGGGACCTGCACACTTGAGAAACGGTTAACTGTGAGGCACCAGGGACAGACGGATGGACAGCCAGTCTCAAGAGCGTGTGAGCCCCGCCCTCAGGAACCACCGTGCTTCCGCTTCCTGGCATTCCCTCTGAGTTTCTGAAGGGAAGCCATAATTTCTGGAAAGGATTCAGGTTGGGCAATCTCACGTTAAAGGAACCAAGCCCAAGCTCTTTCAAGAATGAATCAATGTTTCTAAAACAATGCTGAGATGAGGGTGCTGGAGTGAGTAAACAGACACCACCTTCAAGTAGATGGTGTAACCCAAGTCAACTTCCAAAGGGCTGAGAAGTGACTGGAAGGTAAGAACGGGACAGTTTGTTTGACCATCAAGGAAAGGTGAGGGAAAACATAGCGACAGGAGGTGATCGAGGTCCCAAGAAAGGCTGCTGATGACAGAACAGGCTTGCCCATGTCCAGGAACAGAGAAAGGAGCCAGAGATGCAGTCGTCTCTATCGCTTACAGGTTGAGACCACAGGCTGCGGGACCACACAGACACAACTTTAAAATTCTGGTTCCGTAACTACTGGCTGTGTGACACTGATAAGAGATTTTCCCTCTGAGCCCCTGTTTCCTTTAATGAGCCAAAAATTATGTTTTGAATACCATGAGCATGACAGTAAAGATAGAAGCTATTGTGACTCAGGGCAGAGCCAAAAGTCTGGAAGCAAGAAACTTGGATGCTGCCCTTAATTCCGCAGGCAAGCAAAGCAGTCTGTGTGTGTTCTAAGTACTTTCTTCATCACACACACATCAAGAAGGATATAGGCATACTGGAGTTCTTTCAGAGGCAAACACTCAGAACGGCTAAGGCTGAGTCTGAGATGAGAAGCAGACTCATGTGATGAGAAGCAATCGAAGGAACCGAGGGTGACTACGAGAAAAATCCAACAGAGTCCAAAGATATCACCAGACACCTGAGATACTGTCGCTTAGAGCCAGCAGAGAGGATAGACTTTTACTGAGCTGCTTTCTATGAGCCAAACATTGCTGCTAAGCATCTTCAGTTCAGTTCAGTTCAGTCGCTCAGTCGTGTCCGACTTGTGGATAATTTCAGTTAATCTGTGAAACAACTCTATATGGTAGACATTATTAATCCCATTTTCCTCATGAGAAAAAAAAGAAGAAGCTTGAAAACTTAAGTAATGTGTTCAAAGGCATAGAGAAATTTTGTAGCAAAGCTGGTATTTGAATCTTCATCTCTCTGATTCCATATGTTCTGTCTGGTAAGTCAAGAGACAAGTCTGTATTGGTACAGTGCTGATAGATGGGACTGGAAACAACACAGCTAAGGCATGCATGAGGAAATATTTTGACTGGATATAAAGAAGGATGCCCCAATAGTGAAAGATCAGGCTGCTTAGGGCTCCCGGAGCAAGTTCTTCCTGGCAGTATCCAATAGGAGATGCGAGAAAAGAATCAAGCCACAGACTGGGGCTGGACTAGACGCCTGCAGAATCTCTTCCACTTCTGAGTGTGTCTGCTCTTTCATCCTCATGGGCACTGTAATATAACAATAAAACATGGAGGGGGACAAACGGGAAGAACAGGAAGGTAGGGGAAGTAAGACAAGTCAGAGCTTGTCTATACTCAGCACATACTATGTACCAGGTGCAAGGCTAAGCGTGTTAGATGCCCATCTCATTTAATACAATAACCTCAGAAATTATTCATCATTATTATTAACCTGACATCACAGCTGAGGTAACTAAGGCTCAGAATCGCTTGCCAAAAGTCACACAAAGAAAGGGAAGAGTCAGGACTTGGTGCCAGAAATGACCAGCATCAAAGACAAATATTGAGGTATTTTATTACATCCCTGTGGTCTACAGTTCTACCAATACTGGTTGTGGTGGATTGCAAAAAAAAAAAAAAATTCAAGTCTGGTTGAGCCTCTACACCTAACTACCAAGTTACAAGAAATGGAGGGACAGAAAGTGAAACTGAAAGTCACTCAGTCGTGTCCTACTCTTTGCAACTCCACGGACTATGCAGTCCATGGAGTTCTCCAGACCAGAATACTGGAGTGGGTAGAGAAACATGCTAAATAACACCGTGAAGCTGCAATGAGCAAAATCCCCATTTTCCTCAATAAAATATCACAAGGAATAAAAAGATTTGTAGGAAGAAGCCGATAGACTAAAAGAGATTTAATTATCAGCCATTCGTAATGTTTGGATCTTACTTGGGTTGGAGAGGACTCTTGAGAGTCCCTTGGACTGCAAGGAGATCCAACCAGTCCATTCTGAAGGAGATCAGCCCTGAGATTTCTTTGGAAGGAATGATGCTAAAGCTGAAACTCCAGTACTTTGGCCACCTCATGCGAAGAGTTGACTCACTGGAAAAGACTCTGATGCTGGGAGGGATTGGGGGCAGGAGGAGAAGGGGACGACCAAGGATGAGATGGCTGGATGGCATCACTGACTCGATGGACATGAGTCTGAGTGAACTCCAGGAGTTGGTGATGGACAGGGAGGCCTGGCGTGCTGCAATTCATGGGGTTGCAAAGAGTCAGACATGACTGAGTGACTGAACTGAACTGAACTGAATCTCAGTTTGAATGAACTGATACTGAAAATATAAGAAAATCCGGGAAAAATGAAAAATGACTATATATTTGATGGTGCAGAAGAATTGTTAGCTTGGAAAGCAAGGTGACACTACTGATATTTTTGAGTCCTAATATTTTAGAAATATGAACTTTGTCATTTATATATCAAATTATACTGTGTTTGAGGTGAGAGAGCTGGTAATGCAGGGTTGGAGTAAACCGATCATTACTGAACCTTAAAGATGACAGATACACAGAGATTCATGATACTAGTCACTTTGCCTTCGTGTATGTTATAATTCTCTAAACTAAAATGGTCTGGAGTTTGGTAGCAGAAAATCCAGGAATTTGGCAATGCCCTTCCCCTGCACTGGAAAATGTGGAGATGAATCTAAAATGGAAAGGAAACATGTAGTCCAAGAAGACACTAGTTCCTTGAGGGTTCCCCCTCTTCCCAAGACTTAACGTTATGGCTGGACCCTTCTGCTCAGAGACACAAGGAATGACGGGACTCTGTTGACCAGATCACCCGCCTGTGTGGTGTTACAAACTCATGCTGCTTTCAACTGCACCTGCCTGATGAATGGGGAGGCACATTTGGAATGACTTTTTTTCTTCTTCTAAGATTAGAGAAAAATGGACAGAGAGAGTTGAATTGCTGGTGAATTCTCTCTGTGCCCTTAAGACGGAAGTTGCCTAATGACCCAAGAAGAACCCCCTGGGAACAGGGATAAGCTCCAGCAGGGATGGGGCCTCTGCTTGCTCCATTTCTGGAAGCTCAGTACGTCCCTGGCTGCTGGGACTGACACCCTCAGATAAATGAGGACTGTGTGATGGATGTGTGGTGGTGGGACAGCTGGGAAAGGGATTCCAGCCCCAGCTCTGACCTCTGCCAGTCCTGGGGGCTTCAGAGGATGGTACCCACTCTCTGTGAGCCTCAGTTTTCTTACCTGTAAACTGAAGATAAACACTGCTATCTTTATAGGACTATTGCAAGAATTAAGGGAGTTAGTCCATGTGAAAGCAACACTGAAGCATGTCAGTGCAAGCTGGTCATTCATGTTTTACACTTATTTATTCTCATTAAATATATATTTGTTGAACTTTACTATGAAAGTGAAAGAGGAGAGTGAAAAAGCTGGCTTAAAGCTCAACATTCAGAAAACGAAGATCATGGCATCTGGTCCAATCATTTCATGGGAAATAGATGGGAAAACAGTGGAAACAGTGTCAGACTTCCTTTTTTTGGGCTCCAAAATCACTGCAGAGGGTGATTGAAGCCATGAAATTAAAAGATGCTTACTCCTTGGAAGCAAAGTTATGACCAACCTAGATAGCATATTCAAAAGCAGAGACATTACTTTGCCCACTAAGGTCCGTCTAGTCAAGGCTATGGTTTTTCCAGTAGTCATGTATGGATGTGAGAGTTGGACTGTGAAGAAAGCTGAGCACCGAAGAATTGATGCTTTTGAACTGTGGTATTGGAGAAGACTCTTGAGAGTCCCTTGGACTGCAAGGACATCCAACCAGTCCATTCTGAAGGAGATCAGCCCTGGGATTTCTCTGGAAGGAATGATGCTAAAGCTGAAACTTCAGTACTTTGGCCACCTCATGCGAAGAGTTGACTCATTGGAAAAGACTCTGATGCTGGGAGGGATTGGGGGCAGGAGGAGAAGGGGACGACAGAGGATGAGATGGCTGGATGGCATCACGGACTTGATGGACGTGAGTCTGAGTGAACTCTGGGAGTTGGTGATGGACAGGGAGGCCTGGCGTGCTGCAATTCATGGGGTCGCAAAGAGTTGGATATGACTGAGCGACTGAACTGAACTGAACTATGAGTCAGACACTATAGCAGAAGCTATTGGTGCAATGCAGAGTAAAAGTTTGCCTAGACCCTGGTCTTGTGGAGTTTATCTCCTACTGTATAGGGAAATATTTTGACTCAGTATCAGAATGGCTGTTACAGAAATCAGGGAAACAGAATGCTTAGGAGTCCCTGAGCAAGCTATTACTGGGAATGCGCCAATGCAGGCCCTGTGACATTTGTGAGATGCAGTTTACCTGCTCTTCCCTCTGCAGTGGCACTGATATCATCATAAAATAATAAAAGGCAGAGGGGGAGACATTAGTCAAATAACTAGACAACATGCATCAGAGCATAGTGAGAAACTATGATAACTGTTATGAAAGATAAAAAACATTCAAGAAAGTAAGTAAACAAAGAAACACACAGGGGATCTTATCACATCTAGAAGCCTCAGCAATATGGTGGGTGAAACAATTAACTCAGTGGCAAGAAGAAAGGAGCAGAGAGTAAAACAAACCCCAAGTAGAGGGAAGAGCATCTATGGAAGCCACAGAAAGTGGAGGACCACTGACTTGGGCACAGAAGGAAGAGGGGTACAAGAAAAAAGGAGGTGTAAGAAGTTGGAGGGGCCAGTCCGAGCAGCCCCTTGGAGGCCACAGTAAGCACCTTGGTCTGGATCCTGAGAGCACCTGGAAGCCAGTTAAGGGTTTTCACTGGAAAAGTGATGGAATCAAGTCTTAACTTGGAAACTATCAGTCAGGCTACCAGGAAGAAAATAAATTAGAGGGGCCAAGGGTCACTGTTAGTCGACTATTACAACCATCCAGCCAAGACTTGGACCAACGTGGGTAAGAGTGGTCATATTTGAGAATTTCCTAAGAAGAAAAATCTACAGGATTTGTTAACGAGCTGTAGTTTGAGGGAGATGAGCACAGATGAAGGACAGAGAATCATCAAGGATGTCTCACTGGTCCCCAGACTGCAAGAACCGAATGGAAATCAAAAGATGCCTACCAAAAGAAAGGCAGAGTCATTTATGGCAAAAACGGCATCTGCAATAGTTACCAGTGAGGAGAAGCCACTGTAATTCCATTGGATGCAGTGGGGGGCGGGGGGCGGTCCTGGAGTGAACGGGGCTGAATCGGTGTTGACAGCAGAGGTAATCTATTCTTTCAAATATCTTGGCCATTAAGTGAAAGAAATGAAGACACAGTAGCAGGAGGAGGCAATGATAGTGTCCTTATTAGACATCAGACTTTGTATTTCACACTTCATTAAAATGTACAAGCGCCGTAGCTAAGAGAGTATAGCAAAATGAGAAAAAGCAGAAGTGCTCAGATCAAACCTTGACTGTACCAGTTCTTATTTATCGTATTGTGGGACAAGTGATGTAACTTCTATGCCTCAGTTTTCCCAAGGGTGAAAGGAAGACAATACCATTACTCAACATGTGAGGTTGATGAGAGGGTTCAGTGAAGGGAGTACATAAAGTGCTTGAGCAGACCTCCTTGCACAGTTGAAGTGCTCAGTAAATGGTTGTACTTAAACATACCAGGAAAAGGCATTCTTCAATTCTCCTTTTTTTCCTGTGTTTGCTAACTGAATTCAATGTCCCATGGAGGAAAAAAACAAAAACAAAAACAGCTCTATACACTCTGCCACGCAAAAATGCTTGCATTTGCTAAGTCTGTATGGAGTGCATATTTACAGAGTCTTGTAGTTTTCTGGTCTCATGAAACAGCTATGTTTTCCAGTTTTGCAAGGAGGCAAGCCAAGCATTAAGTTCCTCTTTTGTAATTGACCATGAGCGTGTTGAGTAATATGTGGATTATATCCCCCTCTTCTCTTTGATCTTCCTTCTTGCCAAGAACTGCCTGACAGCCTGGTTCCTGGCCAGTTCACCTCCTTATAATGCACCGATGGAGAGGAAGTGGCCCACAATAGCAGAGGAGATTTACTCCAGATTAGAAGTACTTGACTTTCTTAATCCCTAAGCAAGGAATTCCCTGAAGAATTTCAGAATGAGAACGCCGTAGGAACCATGGTTTGGAGCAGTGGTTCTCAAGTTCGGCATGCAGCAGAATCACCTGGGAAGCTTGCAAAAATGAAAATTCTCCAGCCTCACTCCTCTAGAGAAACAGAATCAGGAAGAAGAAGCCAGGAACCTGCATGAAAAACAAAACAAAACAAAACAAAAAAACGCTTCCCCCATCTTCAATCTAAGTGACCCTGATTGACTTTGTGATATTTTGAGAGCCAAGTCTCCACACTCCACTAGGCACTCCTGATCTCTTATTCTGCTTTATTTTCCCTTCTCTTTGCCTCTTAATACACTATTATTTACTATTCTGATTGCTTATGTCTCCCACATACACTCCAGGAGAAATTTAAGTCTCCAAATGGCTGTCATATGTGTCTGTTTTGCTCCTTAATGTATCCCAAAAGCCCAGAACAGTGCCTGGCCCATAAGAGACCCTTAATAAATATTCGTTAAAGTCATTTGAACCGAGTCACCATTCTCCCAGACATCCCATATGCAGACTTCCACTGTGGACACCCCAACTAACTGGTCCTCTTATTGAGTCAAAAATATTTAGGAATTTTGCTGATGCCATATACCTTTTCCCCAGGGGGAAAAAACAACACAGTAATATATAATTCTGCACAAACTTTCTGAGGATGGAGATCTGATAACCATTTAAAATCAGTGATCTGCAGACCCCAAATTAATAAACCTTGACCCAAAACCAGTCCTGGTCCCTGCAATTCAACCTTTAACTGTTATTGATGTAGTTATTAAGTTTCACATCCAGTTACATCTTTCCCTTGACCCCAAATCTTGAAGATTTCCATACAGTTCATGTGGTACCCAAATCCCTCAGCCCAGAATTCAAAGTTTCCACACACCAGTCTTCTGCACATCCCTTCTCCAGTTATCACTCCTCAGTTGTAAGAATGATTGACTAAACACACACAGTTTGGACACAGACTTCCTGGGTCAGAGTCACTAGCTACCTTATGTTAGATACATTATTTACCTGAGTCCTCAGATATTTTTAAATTTGTGGAATGGGCATACTAGTGCCATTTCAAATGCGCCAAAGGAAAGAGAGAACACATATGAATACACACGGAGCACTTTTAAAATGCCAGGCATATAGTTGGCACTCAATACTTGCTGGGTTTTACTCTCCTATGCGTTTGGCACATAGTGGCGGATGTAACTTTCTTTCCTCTTTTTTTCCAACATAGCTTAGTCTAGACTAAGGTTTGTCAAAGCTTTTGCAAAGGACTCGAGTGAATATTTTGGGCTTAGTGTGTCCTACCATCTCCTGGGGTGACTGCTCAACAGAGCCGTTGTGGCTAGGAAGCAGACATAGATGATATGTAGAGAGATGAGTGTGGCTATGTTTCACAAACTGTCTTTATAAAAACACATGGCGTCCAGGATTTCACCCACGGATCAGAAACTGGCCCAGATGAGCTTCAGAATCTCAGAGACTCAGTTTCAAGTTTCTCTGAGCCTCAGTCTCCTCATCTATTAAACTGGGATGATGAGAATATTTCCCTCAGAAGTTCTTGGATGACTGAATGAGATAAAACACATAAAGCCCTTGGCAGAGTTTTTGGCGTATAATCTAAATACATCGGGTACATAGGACTATCTCCGTCGTCAACAGACTAGCCTCAAACTATATTCACCAACCACCCACATCCACCTTCCCTTCAGCAAGAACCTCTTCCAGATTTACCCGCTCCAGAGATTCTTCCTTCCTCTTCTAAGGCTGTTGGAATGTCTGTTGTGTTGTTTGAAAGTAAATCACGCGTTGATGTAGCATATGCAAGCAATTACAGTTACTTATGTTATGTGGCTCTTGTGCCTCATCCCTAGACTGTGAGCGCCTTGAAGGTGCAGTCTGGGTCTCATTTCCCCTTGCATTAGCTCTCCTGGCATAGTGTCTACAGACACCCAGTGTGAGGTGCTGGCAGGGTGGCAATGCTGGCCTTGTTAACGGTAGTGGTCCCAGCAGTGGGTATGGTTGTGGTAATAATGGGGGTGGGGGGTGGATCTCGGCTGTTAATTTCTTTTCAAAGAGCGGTCATTTGGAATTTTTCTTCTTGATTTAAGCCAAGAAGTGTAACTTGAGTAAACAAGTCTTTCTGGCAGAGAGAAAGGATCTGCTAGAAGGTTAGAAAACCACAACAAGACCAAAATTACACACGGCTCTTCCTAGGGCGGCATGGAAAAGAAAAAAAAAAAAATCACATTATCGGAATTCAGGGGACCCAAGCACTAGAAAAAAAATAATCACCCAGAGATACAGAGTATTTTATAGTCTTCCAAACACCAGCAAACATTTTCTTAATTTTTCTATATGATCTCTGTGGAGAAAGTTACCACCCATTTCACAGATGAGGACTCTGAGTGTGAAACAAAAGACCTCTCCGGAGTTAGAAGCCATGGCTGACTACTTTGAATACAAAATTGGCTGTGTGCCCTACAGCAAGTCATTCCGGTCTCTAGGTCTCAGTTGTACTATTTGTAAAATAAAGTGTATGATTTTAATATCCATCTCTACTCATAAATGCTGGGTCATTGGGATGGAGTGCAAGATATAAGAATCTTTCTCTGCCCAATGTTAACTTAAGGAGTACAAGTGGTAATATCTTTGGGTGGAAAATAAGTTGCAGGTTACAAGGTACCTCTTCCAACCTCAAAATACATCCCTTATTTTCAAGGGAGAATCTAGACCTGACCGTGGATCTGCCACAGGGACCTGTGGATAAATTACCCCATACTTTTCATCCTACAGATCCAGAGACCAAAGTGTCTGTCACTCAGTCCTGTCCGAATCTCTGTGACCTCATGGACTGTAGCCCACCAGGCTCCTCTGTCCATGCGCTTCTCCGGGCAAGAATATTGGAGTGGGTTGCCATTTCCTCCTCCAGGGGATCTTCCCAACCCAGGGATTGAACCCTGGGTCTCCCACACTGCAGGCAGACGCTTTACTGAGTCACCAGGGAAGAAAGAAAGACCGAAACAGCAGAAGCATCCATGCCCAATAACATGTAACAATCCAGGAGAGAGCCTGGTAGAGACCACAGGTATTCTAGTTCTCTAGTGCTTCCAGAGATTACTCCCAACCCCAAAACGGAAAGGGGTAGATTATGTAATGCCTATTTCATAAGTGAGTGATTTGAAGGTTACCCAGATAATCAGCGAGAGAGACGGGACTCAAATCCACCTCGATCTGGCTCTTCCCCATGACACAAGTTTTTCTCCCACATTTGGTCACGTCCCTAGTACTCTGGGCACTTGC
This sequence comes from Ovis aries, assembly GCF_016772045.2. NCBI lineage: Eukaryota > Metazoa > Chordata > Mammalia > Artiodactyla > Bovidae > Ovis > Ovis aries. The sequence goes on along the minus strand of NC_056055.1, from coordinate 7,107,380 downwards.
AAAGTGATTGAGTACTACCTACAAGAGGAGGTACCAAAGGAAGCATGGAGAAAGGAAGAGCTCAGGTTAGACAAACAGCACTTTTATCATAGAAAACATCAGCCCATGACATGTTACACTTGGAGCCTCTTCCTCTTTTTCACCCAAAGGCAAAGTTAGCAGTCACCCAAAGCCTTGTACATTTAAGCATTAGCTGTGTTTAGCTAAGCTCTGTGGCTTTGGGCTGTATAAGGGTCATTTAACAGGTGGAGGGGGAAGAATAATGTTATTAATCAAGCTCTCCATCATTAAGACTTTTTTCCTGCTTTGCTTGTTCAAAACCACAAAGTGTAATGAAGGACTCCTTTCCAGCTGAGGAAGAAGGCATCACTCTTTCCCACACATTCCTGGAGATGGACCAAAGGAGACCCCAACCACCAAAGGAGCTAGAGTCCCAGGGTCCCCAAGATTATGTAGAATACACCCTGGCCCTGGTCCAGAATCAGAGACCAGAACAGCCCCAGAAACCTCAGGCAAATCACACCCTTTCTCTGACACTTCCTGACAGTGCCCTGGGACTCAGGAGTTGACTAAGCACCTCAAATAACTCAAGGAGACAGGTGTTCTCACATAGCAGGACAGTTCCATTCTGTTCTGGAAGGTCAACAGGAGGAAATGCTTTTACTTATGTATAATTCCTCTCATGGTATCCTTTCTCTATGAGTTCCAGCGATATTTATAAAGTGAGAGAATACTCTTGAAATCCTTCCGTTGGCATTCTGACCTTTTGGGTTAACCAACCATCTCTCTTGTACAAAATGCGGATCCTGCTCTGAAGGCCATGTCCCCAGCACTCTGGGTACTTGCAAAGTGATTGAGTACTACCTGGAAGAGGAGGTACCAAAGGAAGCATGGAAAAAGGACAGGGTCAGTTTAGGCAAGTAGCATTTTTATCATAGAAAAGATAAGCCATGCCAGGCACTGTGCAGTCACCACTATCTGGTCCCAGGAGGCAGGGATCGCAGACTCTGGGATGCACCCACAGAGCTCCCCATCTGACCCCCAGGGAGACGGGCCACGTTTGCACATTCTTCAGGCCTCTGGAGGAGCTGCACCTTCACTCTGGAATGCTCTCAGGCCTTCCTCTGCCAAACCCAGTCCTCCACTTTCACTTTATGCACCTGACCCTCAAGAAATTATCCCAACATCACCCTGCTAAGGAAGTCAAGCCTTCTCTGACCCCACATGGCCCTCGGTCACCCACTGTGAACCCCCAGGCCTGGCCCTCTCTTGGGACTCAGCACAGTTTGTTCTCACTTGTCTGGTGTGAGTGTTTCAGTGGTATCTTCCTCCCCCAGTCTGTAAAGTCCATGAAGAGGAAGCCCAGGCCCGTTTGTGTCCACGTGTGTCCATCTGCCCTGCTCTTCAAGGAAAACAGGCACTCAGAAACAGAAGTAACGCAAAAACGACTCGAGCTGCAAAGGCAGCAGGTGTCCATAAGGAGAACAGTGCCACCTAGCGACCGCTTTCCCACTCCTGGGCTTCTCTAGCTGAGAGCACGTGAAGCGGCCTCAGGAAAAACAGCTTTCTGGAACTGGATACACAGACGATGCTGAGGGAAGCTAGCACAGCATCCAGACATAGAGGAACCTGATTTCTAAGCAAAGCGTAAAGAAACCAGTGCTCACTTGCTGCCACACATGCCAAGAACACACCATCAAAGTCCTGTGATTAACGAGCATCGAGGTACCTTGCAGGTGAGCAGAGCGAGGCCCACAAAGAGCAGCAAATAGGGATAGTCGGGGCCTCTCTCAGCAGCCTTCCCAGGTGGTGCTAGTCATAAAGAATCCGCCTGCTAGTGCAGGAGACACAAGAGACGCCGGTTCAATCCCTGGGTTGGGAAGATCCCCTGGAGAAGGTAATGGCAACTTGCTCCAGTACTCTAGACTGGAAAATTCCATGGGCAGAGGAGTCTGGCGGGCTACAGTCCATGGGCAGCAGAGAGTTAGACATAACCGAGCACGTAATCTTTCCTTCCCTCCCTATAGCCTCTCTCTCCAGCCCCTGGAGAGCTCAGTCCTGCACAGCTAGGAACGTGTTGCTCTGCGTACGTCGTCACTGACACAATGCCCATCCGACGACCTTTCATGTTACATGAAAGCTTCAAGAGCCTCCTCGGGGGCCTCCCTGGCTCCACTCTTATCCTTCCACAGTTGATTCTCACCCTGAAACCAGAGACATGGAGATGTGTACTTAATTTGGCTTTTTGGACTTTTTCGTTGTTGGTTTGGGGACCTCTGAGGCACAAAGTCAGATGATTCGAGGTGCGTGGTTCATGAGTCAAGCTCATTGCTGTACCATGCATGGTTAGGCTTTATGTATTCATCCAGTTAGCCTCAGCTACTTAGCTAATTTTAACATTTTAATAGTGAAAGTCGCTCGGTCATGTCCGACTCTTTGCGACCCCATGGACTGTAGCCTGTCAGGCTCCTCTATCTGTGGAATTCTCCAAGCAAGAATACTGAAGTGGGTTGCCATTTCCTTCTCCAGGGGATATTCCTGACCCAGGGATTGAACCCAGATCTCCTGCATTGCAGGCAGATTCTTTACCATCTGAGCCACCAGGGAAGCCCCACACTTCAGTAAACCCCTACAAATCCAGCACCCGAAACATCAGCTGGAAACTTGGCTACTTTCATGTGACTAATGCTCCCTCATGCCATCGTCCTGCCTCCCTGATTCGAGATCATCATCACCCCAAATCCTATGTTCCTCATTTCCCTGATTCCTTTTTTAAACTGTCTATTGCATGCATATTTATTCTTAAAAGGTAGTGTCTTTGATGTGTGCGTTTATCTTGCTTCAACTAAAAACAGAGGGAAGGGTATCATGCTATGCAAAATATATCTTTGGGATTTCCTGTCTTCATTTAACATTATATTCATCCATCTCCTATTAAGTATCATTACCGTTCATTGATCTTGGTTGTAGTATAGTGTTCCCTTGTATGCATAGTCCGCACCTTAATTAACTGCTCTCCCACTGATGGCCGTCTGTGTTGTTTCCAGGAGACTCCTTCTGCTACACAAAGCTAGTTCTATCAACCTCCTGCTAACCATGTATCTTCAGTGAGTCACTGCCCTCTAGACAGCGTCCAAACTCCAGGACCTAGCTTACAATACCCTAAATAATCAGGTTCTTTCTGATCCCAGTGGCCTCACCTCTGCCCTCCCTTCATCTCTTGGTCTGAGTCATGGGGAATTTCTACAGGTCTTTGCACAGACCATGTTCTTTTCTGCCTCAGGTTATCCACCCGATACTTTCCTCACTTGCTCTCATCTCCTCTCTGTTCTCTATGAAGCCCTCCCTGACCGTCTCCAGCACTGGCACTTAGCCCAGTAGAGTGCCTTGGGAGGGGCACATGATCCATAACGTCCTGTGGGACTTGGTCACTGGCCCACCAGACTGTCTTCTCTGGAGGCCCAGGACTGTCCACAAGTTGCTGCAGAGGAAAGAGTGGAGACCAAGTAGAGAGGCTTCATCTACTTCCTTCCTCACTGAAGCAGTGGCATACTATTCCTGGTTTTGTGGGTTGGGATTGAAAACTGCATTCGGAAAAAAAAAAAGTTCCATGGATATGAGTTTGCAAAAAGGTGAACCAAATCATTCATAGAGTCGCCTCGAGCTCTGACATGCCATAATCAAAAGCCAGAGAGACATAAAGAGGAACAAGAGGAGACAAAATTTCACAAGTATTCAGGCTCCGGATCAGACCAACATGGAGCAAATCACTCATCTTATGTTTCCTCACTTGTAAAGTGGGCAGGAGAAAAAGATAAACCACATAGAATTGCATCTTGATAAATAAATGGTCAAATGTCAGAAATTCCATATGAATCAGCGCCATACTTATAAAGAAGTCGTAGATCTGGAGGGTAAATTAAATGAGAGGGAGACCTCTGAGGGACAGGCTGCTAGGTTTTCACCAAACTCATATTTGCTTCTCCTAGGCAGACTGATAGAATACATTCCCCTGGCTTCATCTGCAGACAGGTGTGCCCAATGGCTCAATTCTGGCTAGAGGAACAGGAAGACTGAAGTGATAATGCGCCATTTTCAGGCGTGGCCCGTTTAAACTTCTCATGTACAATTTCCCATGTTCTTTCTCCTTCCACAGCAGCCACCAATGCACCAGATTAATGGAGCACAAGATGGAATAGGCTGGGACCCTGAACCACCTCTCAGAGTAAGGCTACCCATCAATCAAAATCAACTATTTAGGACTCTGTGCAAGTAAGAAATAACCTTAACCAGACCAAGTCACTGGGATTTGAGAATTTGTCCGTTACAGCAGCTAGTGTTACCAAGTTACACACGTGTTCACCGGATGGTAAGCAATCAGTAAATGCTGGCCCTCACCATGCTGATGATGACCATCCTGATGGACACGGAGCCCGCAAGGGCAGGGGTGGGAGGGCTGGTACCTAGATGTACCAGCGGCCATGCCAGGGGAGCTCACCTCTTTGGTGCCATTGTCCTGGATAAGAGTGTACAGTGGGACCACACGGTTGATCTCCAGCAGCACCGGGGTGGGGCTCAGCTGCTCCTTGCCTGGGCGGCGGCAGAGGTGACAGGTAGACGGACAGCGGCCTTTCTCCTCACAGCGGATCTCTACCCCTGAGATGAGCTGGTCATCCGACAGCATCTGGGCTGTCAGCAGGCCTGAGAGGTAGGTGATGAAGGGCATGGACTTCAGCTCCTTCTTGCTGCCCAGCTCCGTGGTCTCTGGAGAAAGAGAGATAAGTTCAGTAAAGGTCAAAAGGTCAGACTCTTGAACCCATCGAGATGTGCTAAGAGGCGGTTATCCACCGAAAAGGGAAAAGAGATGACGTGACTCATGATGCTTTAGAAAGAACACTGATCTGAAGTCTCCAAGACCAGAAAGATGTCTTGTTCTATCATTGGTACTAACCCTTTGCTTTCTTTGGGCCTCATCTTCTTTGTATTTAAAGTCAGCAGGTTGTACTGTTGTGTGGAAATTATATAAACCTTAATTATGTTGAATTGGTTCATGGTGCTTTTCAGGTCTACTCTCTCCTTCTACTTTTCTGTACATTTATTCTGTTAATTTTTGAGAGTTTGATATGGAAACTCCAAGTAAAAATCTTAATGCACCTACTTTAAAAATGATTGTAACATATAGTAGAATTATATGTAACTTTGTTCTGTATTTTTCAAGTCTCCTATAAATATGTTATCATACTTTCATAATTCACAAAATAAAAAACAGAAAAATAAATTCAGGCAGTAGGTTGGGTTAGAGGGTTTTTCCAAGGACCTTGCAAGATATAAATATTCCTGCATATTTTTCCCAATAAGAAGTTCTTTCCTTTACTATCAATTTTATGAAGTCTACCTTTGTTTAAAACACTTATGTGTCCTATATTTTCCATGAAGTTCCATGTGGGGGAAAGACAAGCTTTGGAGTCAAGTTCAGTTTAAATCTCAGTTCTGCTAGACAGTAGCTCCACTGCCTTGGGAAAGGCTCTGAATATCCAAGAGCCTATAGTGATGAATTCTGTAACGTGAGGTTAACAATAACTAAAACAGTTATGACTGGTAGATGAGTGAGGAGGTGGGCCTGTCTGGGAAAGGCATTATTTCCCCTTTCTTTTCACGCTCATCTGCTCCCTTATTCAAATGCCTGGTCCTCAGCATACTGTCGTGGGCACGAGTGATACGTGCCCCATTATGCCCTGTCCTTTATCCCCACAACTGGCATTTCACACCTCTGTGTCTTTGCTTGCCCTGACCTACTGTTCCCTCTGCCTCTCCAAATGGTGCTCTGATGCAATGCGACCATCTTCAGGAAGCCTTTCTTCCTCCCCCCAACCCTGCTTCTCTGATACGTATTTCTGTTTGCAAGACCTTACGTTGTTACATTCACTTTCTCATCCCATTTTCTGTCGGCCTCTGCAACCGTATAATCGGTTCACAGAGACCACGGACCATGTCTCCCATCCTGCCCCCACTGACATTCAGTGCTTAGCACAGTGCTAGGGATATATTTGACACTTTACCAAAGAGAGAGATTATATAGCTGTGAACGGTTAGAACAACACGTATAATCCAGTCTGTGCATGCGTGCTAATTTGCTTCAGTCGTGTCCGACTCCTATGGACTGTAGCCCACTGGGCTCCTATCTCCATGGGGATTCTCCAGGCAAGAATACTGGAGTGGCTTACCATGCTGTCCTCCAGGGGCTCTTCCTCACCCAGGGATCAAACCCACATCTCCTACGGCCCCTGCACTGCCGGCAGATTCTTTGCCACTGAGCCAACCTGGGGTAATCCAGTCTAGAGGCTCCGAAATTCATCTGAGGGATTCTAGGGATTCCAACAGCCATCTCAGCAGCTGCTTGAGGAGAGCAAAAGGAGACTGAGCGGGCAGTACCCTACACCTGCATCTCAGCTCCAAATAGAGCTATTCCACTTGCATCTCATTTACAGACTGGCCTTCCATGTAGGATTTCCTAAGAAGAAAGGGCTCAAAGCCTGAAGAAGCAAAGTAATTTGTAGAACTCAGAGAGTTCTATTTACGTCATGGATGATGTGAATAGTGTCCTCAGAGCTGTGCCATGTACCATCTGAGTGACAAGGCAAGGCGGTCCTATGCCGAGGGACAGAGCTTGGTCCAGATGGCAGCTTCACCCAGGCCTAGTGGAGTCAGGGCAAGCTCCAGCCTTGGTGAAGTACATGGGCCCTGGGCAGTGAGGCCTGGGAGAAAGGAGGTTGTCCCTTGCTTTCGCTCTCAGCTTGCAGTGACTTGCAGCTGATCTGGAAATGGGCTTGCCAATTAGAAAGACAAATAAACGCAGTCTCCATTCATTACTCTCTGGGCCCTCGGGCTTCAGATCTGGGCTCCACCTTTTCTGTCTGGCTGTCAGCAAATGCTTATGAGCATCAGATCAAAGGCTCTAGGGGAAGAAGACAAGGCGGATTCCAGCTAACCAATCCTTCAGAGGGATTAAAGAAGGATAGTTACTAAGATAAACAAAACAAAGCTGCAGAGAAGGCATCTCAGCAGCTGGGGAGACAGACAGTCTTGCATGTGGACAGTCAGAAGACGACGATGGCAGTGAAGACGACCTTAGGGACTGCAGGCCAGAGGGATAGTTTTGGAGAAGGGTGACTTCCAACTTGGGAGAGAAGAACTCTTCAGGGGAGAAGGTCAGGGAAAGTCAAAACTGCAAGGACATTAGGGAGCAGTTAGTCCACACTGCTGACCCAGAGTTCACCGATCTATGGTCCATGGGTCAAATCCAGCCTTGGCCTGTTTTTGTAAAGAAAGTTTTATTAGAACATGATCACTCTCATTTATTTATATATTGTACATGGCTACAAATGGCAGAATTAAGTAGCTGCAATGAGGACTCCATAAGCTCACAAAGCCTAGAATATTTACTATCTGACCCTTTTGGAAACCTCTGCTGTGTAGCCCTAAGTTATGGATGGGGAAACTGAGTCTTAGAGAAATGTTATATAGGAATGTGGCAGCATGATGGATTAAAGGAGAAAAATAAATAGATCATAAATACACTTGGATTCTTAACCTTCAAGGAGAAAAGATAGAGTGGGGTATCTTTTCTCCATGAAATATGTTTTCAATAGTTTTCAAAAGTCTAATCTGGTAACATCCTCCCATTTTAAATGAGAGGAAACTGTGTCCCAAAGAAGGAAAATGACTTTCCGAGTTGATATGATGAGTTAGTGAATCCTTTCAGCATATGACTGCAGTCCTGTTAACCAATTCATCACTTAAACTACTATCGTTATCTCATGTTTTAGAACACGTATTACCCCAACCCTCATAGCACCTTGCCATAATTTAACTGCGAAAAAATGTGTAATGTGGTGCTGGGAGCAACTATTCCCTGGATTAAACAAGCATTCTTAGCCATCTGGTTAAGAATCTAACTAACAACAGAACAAGCTATTGATCTTTGTTGATCTGTTTTGTTACATAATTTTTTTTTCAATCTATTGGTTCAAAAAACAGGGTTAAAACTCCACAGACCAAGCTGAAAACTGCATTCCAGTCAGTATCAGTATAGAATCCATGCTGAATTTAAGGGTTTATTTTGCAAAAGAAAGACACTTGGGGATCATCTGGTCCAAACCCGTCGCTTAACAGTGAGGAACCTGAGACCTAAATGGAAAAAGGGATTTACCACTAAGTCCCATACACATTTATTTACAGAGATCCTTTTTGTAAGGATTGTGTCATGCCTAAGTTATGATCTGGAGGAGAATTACAACAGGGAAGACCATTAGCCATTCCATTAATTATTCCTCTGTAGACACTACAATTGCAAAAGCTAATTGCTTCTGCTCCAACCTCGTTCTGTGGGTAAAGTCATCTTTTCGAAAAGCACACTATATTCTTCTGCTTAAAACTCTTTTTAGGAGAGTGTTCACTGTTCTGAGGACGAAGACTCAAATCCTTAAGCATGGCACGTAGTTAATGAAGGACCTAGACCACCGTGTGCCTCTCGGGTCTCCTCTGTCGTCCTCTTCCTTCCGGTTCCCCTGCGTTCAGCTCCAGTGGCCGCTGTGCGTCTCGCCCACACCTTGGCCTTTCCCTGCGTCTTGGTGCATGCTCTTCTCTCTGTATAGAACGCTTTCCCCTTCCCAGCCTCTGCCCCTGCCTTCTCTTGGCCCAAACCCCCACTCACCCTTCAGATCTTAGTTCAGGGGCCAGTTTCTCAGAAACACCTAGGCTGAACTCCATGCCTGTGCCTCTAATCTCTATGAGAGTTTCATACTAAACTTCCTCACAAGCATCCCGTTCTGTGCGTCACCTGCAGTGTTTTCAGACGAGAAGCTCCACGAGGGCAGGAGCCTGCCAGTCCTTCTGACAGCCATATCCACTTTACACATCCCCTGGAGCACGTTAGGCTTTCAGTAATATTTTCAACAATGTATTTGAATACATGTATATTTATATGCCCTGATCACTGTACTATCTCATCGAAGCCCTGATGAGTCGAAGAGCCAAGATTTGTGAATTTCGTGATTGACAGTTAATTGATGGCTTGCAATCAAGTGGCAACTTCTCCTCAAAGTAAAATTAGCTCCCTCAATTGAAAGGTTAACAGATGAATAGCTGATCAATTTGCCAGTTGTTCTGACCTCCTCCGTGTTCTCACATAGACCCTTGCCATTGAGGGGATGGGAGAGTTCAGTTAAAACAGGCTGCCTTTAACAGGCCAAGGATAAAGAGCATTTTTGAAGAGACTTATCCTCTGTTCACATTTCCCATCCTTCTGAACAATGCTTCCAAAATAGGATCATGTCTGGTTTCAAGCCCAATTCAGTTCCAATGACACTACAGCCCATTCATTTGAGAACCTGCCAACTGAACTCTCTTTTTTCTCCTCCCAAATTCCTGCTGGGTATTATTTTGTTGCCACCAGGAAAAAAATAAAAAAAGGCTCGGTTGAAGTGACAACTCCTTGTTGGGAGGGCAGCCAGGGCTTTTCGGCAGGAGGTGATGGCACCGCTTGCCCTCATCCAGAAAACAAAACAAAGGCCTCAGACTGAGGGCTTCTGGGAGAGCCAAAGCCGCTTGAATGTTTGTTCAATATTCGGCAACAGTGCAGGGCGCTGCCTCCGAGTCAGACAGGCTTGCTTTGGCAATAGGCTTGCACTTGAAGCATTTAAAGACTCCACAGGGACCAGAGGGGCTCAAATTAGAAACGTTAAGGGTGGGGGCGAGAGGGGGAGACTTTTATATCATAAAGAATGGCCTTTATTACAGCAATGGCCTCCCAGGAATTGCTGAAATGGGATCATTTCTTAGGCGGAGTTACTGTCTCCTGTTGGAGGAAAGCAACTGCTGTGAAGCTTGACTCAAGGACCCACAGAAATCTCCTTCACAAAGGGGAAGTAGCCGGCTGAAACGGCATCAGCAGTGCAGCAAGGGCCACACTTCTGCACTGTGCAACCTGAGCTGCCCAGCCTGATGGTGAAAACCCAACACCATCAGTGTGCCCTTTACGAATAACAGTATCAGCCTGAAAGGCTACTTATAGGGATCAAATAAGGTGCCTGGCAGAAGTTTAGGACTCAGTCAATACTAGCTGTTATCAGTCTTGTTGCTGTGATTGTTTGAATTATCACTATGCTGCTGTTGTAATAAGAAGTTAAAATTGAAATTTCTACACCCAGACAGAATGGAAGTGAAATCCCCAAGCCAGGCCCCTATAGGCAGAATTTACAAAGGAGATGAATCCTCACTGGTTTCATAACTCTAGAAACCTCAGCCAGAACAAGGAACTAAAACGAGGTCAGAGAGTAGACAGAAAGGATTTAGGGGAGATTTGCTTTGGAGACAGCTATTACCTAATGTTTAGAGTCCCCAGCACCCAAGGTGGGTCATGTGGAGCATGCTACCTCGTAATCCTAAATTTTGGGCTAAGGGGCCTCAAAAGAGTGCCTCTTAGAGAAACCGCGACATGTCTCAGCAACTCCAGCCTTATGCAAGTCTCAGGACTAGGGTCCTACCCGGCCTGCAAAAGCTCCAGTGGCCTGTGGCAGCAGAACAGACGGGGCTGCAGAAGGGTGAGCCCCAAATCACAGAGGTTGACAGTGGGAAAAATGCCAGACTATTTCCCCTGGACCGGATGTGGGTCACATAAGAGAATGAGCTGCCCTGGATCTGTTCTGAGTCTTACTCGGGAGGAATGGTAACAGAAATGGGTCCCCACAGTGAGCGTCTCCAGAGGGTGGGAAACAGGGTGGAGGGGGATGAGCAGCAGCCAACCAAAGGGATGCTGTATCATCCTGGGTCTTAGGAGAGGCCCCTGGCCAGAGGGACTGCTGAAAAGCAGCCCAAGGGAAAGGGCTGGTTTCAAAAATCAGCATCAGCATCCAGGAACACAGAGCCAGATACAAGGTGTGCAGGACAAGAGTGTTGCTCAGCCATGCACTTGTGTCCAACTCTCTGCAACCCCATGGACTGTAGCCTGCCAGTCTCCCCTGCCCATGAGATTTCTCAGGCAAGAATACTGGAAAGGGTTGCCATTTCCTACTCCAGGGGATCTTCCCAACGCAGGGATTGAACTGTGTCTCCTGCATTGGCAGGTGGACTCTTGACCACTTGGGCCAGCTGGGAAGCCCACCAGGGCAAGTATGACCTTCTTAATCCTAACATTCCGCCCTCTTGCTCTGACTGTGAAGGAAGGAGAAGAGGAGGAACAATAGAGAGAAAGAGCACCAAGGCTAACCTTGTCCTACCTCCTAATGCTCTCATTGAGAAGGGAGAGGAGATTTGACCTGTTGGATTTAGAGATTTGATTAAAAACTTAGACTAGACATCCTAATTCCTGATGTAAAACTGTGATAGGAACTTAAAATATCTTATAGCACAGTCTGTTCCATAAAAATGATAGATTAAGTGTGGCTTGCTAAGATTTTCAGCTACAGGCAGAGGAAGATTATCTAGTGAATATGATAAAAGGAATATGGGAACCAACTCACATACTTTTGAACATGCATATACTCATGAACTCTGTTTGGTCATTCTCAGTTTGTACTATCAACTGAACTATCATATCATCATCATTATTATAGTACTTGAAAGTGAAAATCACTCAGTTGTGTCTGACTGTTTGTGACCCCATGGACTCTAGCCCAGCAGGCTCCTCCATCCATGGAATTCTCTAGGCAAGAATACTGGAGTGGGTAGCCATTCCCTTATCCAGGGGATCTTCCCAAAGCAGGGATTGAACCCAGGTCTCCCCCATTGCAAAGAAATTCTTTACCATCTGAGCCACCAGGGAAGTCCAATCATACTGCTTATTACATTTTAAATGTTAGTTAATATTAAATTAATAGCTGTCTCCCTGACTAAACTGTGAGCTCCATAAGAGCAAGAAATAGAACCAGTTTCAGTGACTATTTGCATCACCAGCGCAGAGTTCAAAGTCTGATGTCCTGTAGATGGTTTGCAGGTAAATATCTTAATCAATAGTTGAAAATGTAATCTGATCCTTTTCTTCCTTTAACCCCCTCTATTCCTATAACCCTTGCTGCTGCTAAGTACTTCAGTCGTTTCTGACTCTGTGCGACCCCACAGACGGCAGCCCACCAGGCTCCCCCGTCCCTGGGATTCTCCAGGCAAGAACACTGGAGTGGGTTGCTATTGCCTTCTCCTATAACCCTTATCAGACTTCAAATCCACTCTCTCAATCTTATCACCATAGCCCTAAAGGCAGATAGTCTTACCTTACCTTATTAATGTACAGAAGATAACTTACAGAGGCAATTTGCCTAAGACCACATAGTTTATAACTAGTCTAGGCTTTTGTACCTGGTTCTTCTGTTCCATTCACCATATTTTCACAAACACTTGAGCCTTCCCAGTTCCTGCCACCCCCAGACAATTAACCCTAGGCTCCCATCCCTTTCCATGGGCTAAAGGATCTCATGGGTATAAGAGGCATTTTAAAGGTCGGCTGGTCAGAAATTCCATCTAATTATTTCATGTACCACCAAATAATTCTAACTGCTTTTTGGACACAGAACTCATTACCTTTCTAGGCTTCCAGTTTCATTATGGGGGAGCTCTGTTGAACCGAGACCAGCTTCCCATCTAAAAACTGCAATTCTCATTCTAAGCATGAAACCCAGACTCGGGCTATGCACTCGTGCTTTTTGGACACCCCGTTCGCAGTGCTCAAGGCTGCCCCCTACTTGGGGGTCATGATAAAATTAGCCACCTAACTACAGGTAAAGGAACTCCCACACTGGGAACTGTGGGGGTACTCTTGAGTGGTTTCTGATGAAGGTGCGTATGTCTGAAAGTGGTATTTGAGTGTTTTGTGTGCGTGTTTGAGGAATGGAAAAAGAAGCAACAGTGGAGACTCTAAAAAGAGGATAGGTCTACAAAACTGCCAAATCCTAAGACAACTGATGTTCTCATTTGCAGCTTCTCCCCTAAACGCACAATATGCTCAACTACAGAAGGGCAGCTATATCACAGTGACTTGCTTGGGTTTAAATTCCAGCTCTTCCATTTCCAGCTGGATCACCCTGGACAAGTCACTTAGCCTCCCTGAGACTTCACTTTCTCATCTGTAAAAAGTCATTGACGTTAGTACAGAAATCTTGGATTATTTAGAGGATGAGAAACAGAACCCAAAAAGACATTATAAATTGTAGGGTGTCAGGAACATCCTCAGAGGTCATTTATTCCTGTGCTTGGCCTTCAGCTCAGCATTATTCATTCCTGTGCGTGTCTGAATCTGTGAAGCTTTCCTTGCAACCTGCTGGCACTTTAACCACACTGTCAGAAATCTCCTTAAACTATGTGCTTCCTACCTGGTGGAACATAGTAGACAAAAGTAGGATTGAAAGCTTAAGTCTCAAGCTATTAAGTCAGATTCTGAATTCTGGGCAAGTCACCTCATCGTTTTTTTTTTTTTTTTTCATTTGTATAATGAGGATACTAATTCCTCATGGAACTGTTCTGAGCATCAGAGGAAAGATACAGCATCTATGATCTCATATAGCTCTTGCAGTCATCCTACCAAGTAGAAATTGTTGCCCCCTTTTATGGAGAAGGGAACTGGGGCTCAGGGTTCCAGAGCATAACCTCCAAGAGAATACTTGTTTCAAAGGACAGCAGGTAAATCTCTGCGGAAAGTCATATTCTCTGTGGGGCAGGAAGAGGGACCCCTGGACAATGGCCAGTGGCCCAGTAGTTGCCGACATCTTTTTTCTGCAAATTACATTTTGATATTTTTAAGAAGTACAAAAATAGCCATATGGTTCTGCTGTATTTGCCCTAAAGTAAGTAAAAGGCAGAGTGAAGAATCCCAGTGCAGCTCAGTGGGTCTGAAAATGGCTCTTCCCACAGACTAAGGCATGCTCAGCCCCCGCCTCCCCCCGACCTCTATCTCCCCTGCTGTTCAGGGAGCAGTCAGCCTTGAAGTGGAATCACAGACTCCAGCCTCTTGAGACAAGGTGGGCTGTGGCCAGTCAGGGACGGGAAGGGAAACAAAAGTCCATGTGCGACCTTCTGCTGCCCTCTAGTGCCTGCTTAAGATGACTGCTCTTGGGAAAAAAATCTTTTCGTTCTCTCTAGCCAAGGGGCCTCCCTGGTGGCTCAGAGGTTAAAGTGTCTGCCTGCAATGAGGGAGACCTGGGTTCGATCCCTGGGTTGGGATCTCCAGGGGATGGAGAAGGATGTGGCAACCCACTCCAGTATTCTTGCCTGGAGAATCCCATGGACAGAGGAGCCTTGTGGGCTACAGTCCATGGGGTCGCAAAGAATCGGACATGACTGAGCGACTTCACTTTCACTTCACTTTCTCTCTTGCCAAAGTGAGATCACTGTGGGCAAAGGAACTTGCGAGGTTCTGAGGGCAACAAGGAGGATGGTGAAGACGCAGCCTACAGGAACTTGCGAGGTTCTGAGGGCAACAAGGAGGATGGTGAAGACGCAGCCTACTGTAGACTGCAAGGGTTCTGAACAAGCATTTGCTCAGAAGGCCTATCAATGCCAGGTCTGGAGCTAGGCATGGGGAGGAGGGGTGGTGTTATGGACCGTGATTTGTTTCAAAATCCCAGTGGCACTTAAGTGTAGAGATTTGAGTGTGTCAGCGAGGAAGGAAAGCCAGAAGAGAAGGAAAGGGGAGAGATGGAGATGAGGCAGAGAGAGAAGAGATAGGGGATGGAGCAGGATCTCCAAGGAAATATGAAGGAGTGAACTCCCAGGTGGCAACGGAAAGGATGTGGTCTGAATGCCAGTCAGATCTGGGGCTGAACTTCAGTTTGGTCAAAACTATGTATTTAACTATGCATTTGATCAAAATTATGCCTTTGGATGGCATCACCGACTCGATGGACATGAGTTTCAGCAAGCTCCAGGACTTGGTGATGGACAGGGAGGCCTGGCATTGCTACAGTCCATGGGGTCACAAAGAGTCGGACAGGAATGAGTGATTGAACTGAACTGATGCATTTGACCAGAGCTTCTGTGCAGAGCTGTGTGAGCTGTGTGCTGCACAACAGCTTCACGGCAAGGTGGTGAGAGGGGGCTGAACCCTGCCTCAGCTCCAATGGTCACCCCTGTGTCCACGGCACTGACCCAAGCAGAGGGTGCAGGGCATGTGTGCTAAGCCAGTTCAGTCGTGTCCAACTCTGTGTGACCCTGTGGACTGTAGGCTGCCAGGCTCCTCCGTCTATGGGATTCTCCAGGCAAGAACACTAGAGTGGATTGTCATGCCCTTGCTCAGGGTATCTTCCTGACCCAGGGACTGAACCTGGGCCTCTAGATCTCCTGCATCAGCAGGCAGGTTCTTTCCCACTAGGACCGCCTGGGAAGCAGAGGAGCACCATTTCCTAATTCATGTAAAAGGGGATTAAGGGCAAGCTAAGGCCCTGGGTGTGACCACGGACCAGCTACTTCCAGTCTCAGAACTTCTGCTGCTTGCTTTACGCATAAAATAAGGCTATTATCACCACCATTAAAAGTTACTGTTAAGAATTTAATATAACGTCTGTCCGTGCCTTTCCAGAGATTTCAGTTCTTACTATAACGATCTGGTTTTATTTTTAAGATGTGGTGGGATAAGTGCTTGAAAAAAGGGAGAGGGTAGAAAGGAAATTCGCATTTCCTGAGCTTCTATTCTTTGCCAAACTCAAGAAACTATAAATCTCATTGAATCATCACAACAGTGCTTTGGATGAGGAATATCACCATTTTTATAACCATATTTTACAACTGAGGAAACAAGAGGTTCTGAGAGGTGAAAGACTGCAGCCAAAGGCCTTTAGGCATTCAGTCTGTGACTTCAAAGCCTCCTTCTGATGAAACACAGAAGCATCGGTAACAGGAAGGCTGCTTTCTTCTCCCTGGGCTCGCGTTCCTTCTCTTTCTTAAAAACTCTGCTCAAAACTGATCCCCCTTGAGGGAGGATCCCAACATTAGTTCCTCCCCAATTCCTTTCTCCTCCTCCTAGTAGCTTCTTAGGGATCACAGAGGGAATGCCCAGAAGGAATCATTCCTAGACAGGGTTTAGGGAATGAGAGGCTTTTGCGATGCTAATGGCCTGCCTGAAATGAAGACGCCCAGATCCTGCTGTTTAGGCATGACCTTGAGGCAGCAATGCATTCAATCCCTAGGTATGGAAGATACCCTGGAGGAGGAAATGGAGACCCACTGCAGTTTCCTTGCCTGGAGAATCCCATGGACAGAGGAGCCTGGTGGGCTACAGTCCATGGGGTCGCACAGTCAGACAGGACTGAGCGACTTACACACACTACTCAGAGGCAGTACCGCAGGCCACCTGGGGCAGCTGAGCTTGCCAGGTATAAAGCTTCAGGGAGGGCGTGAACCTAGGCTGGCTCGGGTGGAGGCTTTGGTACCATCAGAAAACAAACTGCCACTCTGTGACCACTTTTCTAGGGGGCTCCAGTTATCTGTCACACACCCAAGTCTTCATGTCCGCCGAAAGCTTCGCAATACTCAGTTTAAAAGGTCACCTATAAACAAGTCAATAGGCAATGCTTTTGGAGAGCATGTTCAAGGTTAGTTACTGCTCCAGCTAGCTTCCCTCTTCCCTGGAGCAGTGCTTCTAGGGAGAGGAAAAGGAACTAATGAGCCTGCCCATCAAGAAATAAAAGTAAATACAAAACAGAAACAAAAATAAAGGACCGAGACCCACTTGGGATTCTGTCTTACCACGGAGGAAATCAGTAAAATATTAACTATTGCTGTGATTTTACATGCACACACTCCAGGCCAGGCGTACTGCTACTTGCCTTGCACACACTGACAGGCTTCTGTATAAATAAGGTTTCATTATCATATTTTCAGGTTGAGGAAATGGAAGCTCAGAGAGGTGAGATGGGGAGAATTAGGCTTCCAGTTTGACCTATCTCACTTCTAAACATGTTCCCACGATCTTACACTGTCTCCACTCTGCTATTTTGCTGGAGATTCAGGTTGTGAATTCTGGAAATCAAATGGGTGCAATTTCTGTTGCTTCTGTCCATTACATCATAGTGATAAGCAAGTGGCCCCTAAAGAATAATTTACGGATGTCAAATAGGGGATTGGTTAGAAATGTTATGGTGCATCCACACAGTGGAGTCTGTTCTAAAGCAGGAATTGGGGGCAATCTTTATATGTGATGTGGAGTAATCATAGTACATTTTATTAAATCAAAAACACAGAATATTTATAGTGCTTTACTGTGTATAAGAAGAGATACGTACATACAAGTGGATATAATCACATTATATCTATGCTATCTCTATCTGTATGTAAAGAGATAGATATACTATGTGTTATCATATGTATATAGAGTAGGAGATGGCAAACCACTCCAGTATTCTTGGCTAGAAAATCCCATGGATAGAGAAGCCTGGCAGGCTACAGTCCATCGGGTTGCAAAGAGTCAGACACGACTGAGCACAGTACATATTATGTCTAGATTAGATAGGATTTTTCACTAAGAAACACTGGATAATTAACCAAACCTATGGATGTGAGAGTTGGACTGTGAAGAAGGCTGAGCACTGAAGAATTGATGCTTTTGAACTGTGGTGTTGGAGAAGACTCTTGAGAGTCCCTTGGACAACCAGCCCATTCTGAAGGAGATCAGCCCTGGGATTTCTTTGGAAGGAATGATGCTAAAGCTGAAGCTCCAATACTTTGGCCACCTCATGCGAAGAGTTGACTCATTGGAAAAGACTTTGATGCTGGGAGGGATTGGGGGCAGGAGGAGAAGGGGACGACGGAGGGTGAGATGGCTGGATGGTATCACTGACTCGATGGACGTGAGTCTGAGTGAACTCCAGGAGTTGGTGATGGACAGGGAAGTCTGGCATGCTGCGATTCATGGGGTTGGACACGACTGAGCAACTGAACTGAACTGAATAAAAATGGTTGGACTTTCCTGGTGGCACAGTGGATAAGAATCCGCTTGTCAAAGCAGGGGACGTGGATTCGATTCCTAGTCCAGGCAGATTCCACTTGCCCCGAAGCAATGAAGCCCGTGTGCCACAACTGCTGAGCCTGTGCTGCAGCTGCGGAAGCCTGCAGGCTAAAGCCTGCTCCACAGCAAGACAAGTCACAGCAAGGAGAAGCCTTCACGCTGCAACCAACAGTGGCTCCCACTTGTCACAAGGAGAAAGCATGGGTGCAGCACCAAAGACCCCGGACAACCGGAAAAAAAAAATATTTAAATTTAAAAAAAAAAAAAAAAAAAAGGTTACCTACTGGGGGAGTGAGGAAATAGGATCAAGGGAACAAGGATTGAAGCCAAAGTTTTCTTAGTGAATTTTGCTTTATAAGTTTTAGCTTTGGAACCACATCAAATTTTTACAGAATTTTTTTTAATCAAAAAAGCAAAACAATCTCTACAAATTATATGCAAATGTTAAATGTACATATCCAGCTATATATCAAAGTGTTGGCATAACGGCAGAGAAAATAGTTATAAGGGTTTAAAGCGCAGTATTTTGATTTTATATGCTTAGTGAAAAATAGTCCAAAAGAAAAAAAAAACTGTTCTGCAAATAAATCCTAAACTAGATGTATTGGGCTTACTGCTATGTGTAATATTGGTGTTGCTATTTTGAAACTACTGTGTGTATTCTGTGAGCTATAACAAACAAGCCATTATGTTACCACCACTAGAACTAAGATTATCACATGTAAGAAATAGCCAATTAGGGAATAAAGTCAAAGGAGTTGAGAAAAATTCTGCACCTTGAAATTTCTATTGGAAATCATATATATACACTAATGATTTTTCTCTTTCAAAAAAAATAAATATTTCATATCTCTGTCTGCTGAAAAGGCTTGAAAGTAATGGTAACCTAACAACAATAAATACCCTTAATAGCCAGATTCTTGTTTTTAAATATCATTTTCCACTAAAAGGAACATAAGATTCTTGGAAACATTCCTTATTCTAAGTCTGGGATAGGTATGGTACAAGCTGAGCCTAGGATATCTTGCTGTGCCAAAAAGCAATACTGCTGCCAAACATCAATGTGGTCATTTCAAAATGACAGGGAGACCAGTTTAGAGGGGCTCACATAGGCCAAACGCTGAACAAAGTGAACAACGACTGACTGATTAAAATGCATCAGATAAATGCATTTCCTGTAATTCACAGTGTTCCTCAAACCAAAGCCATAGCCAAAACCCAAGCTGCAAAAACAAACAAAAATTCTCTGTTCACCACTGCGGATGCCTCAGAGATCAGCTCATTACTCTGAAAACTGGTAAAAGAATCAAGTAGTAGTCAAGATTTTATCACATTAACTGGATTTCAAGGTAACCACAACTTACTTTACGGAAGTACTGCAGTTAATACAAGTGAAAGAATGACAGAATTAGAAAGTTACCATTTTGCAATCCCTAATAAAATAATACATCCAGGCAGCTATCACTGAATGCTAAAAACCATTAGGAGAAAGGCCAATGGGAAATATTCTAATGAATGGGTCAGATTCACAGCACCTCAAGCCGCTCAACCGTACCTTCACTAAAAGTAAAAACCAGACATTAATATGATATGATGCCATAGGAAGTACATGACACAATCTGTAAACTTCAGCTGGTGATTAGGCCCGTGGATAGAATTCAATGGTCTATAAATTCATATATGGAAAAAATGTACATCCTGGAATTTCCATGGCAGTCTAATGGTTAAGACTCTGCACTTCCACTACAGAGGGCATGGTTTTGATCCTGGTCTGGGAACTAAGATCCCACATGCCCAGTAGAGAGGCCAAAAAAATCTTTATTTTCAGTCTCCTCTAAATCCAATTTAGAACCTTAAATTATGAATGCAAGCAACTACAGTATTGTAGCACTTCCTAAGACTCTGATGCAATCAAACTCACATATTTTTTCATCACAATAGCGTTGTTACAAATATCTCTAAACATTTACGTTAAACACTATTTAGAAATCATGATAGTTGCTAGACTCTCAACTCGATCTTGTCCTACAAAACGGAGCACATGCTTTGCTACATTGCAAATTTGGTAAAATGAAACACAATGGTCTACAAAAGAAAGAAATCATAAAGATATAATTATACTTAATTTTATGCATTTGAAACAATTACTCTGAGAAGGCAGTCTAGGGTTTTCATTATTCTACAAAAGTCCAAGGGACAAAAAAATTAGTGACGAATCTTTAGGAGAGAATAACAAGTTTAAAAACTCCATGGGTTAGTCATCAGCTAAATCTGACAAGCGGAAAATTATTCTTTAAAAATTAGAAAATATAAAAAGAAAAAATATGAGTCAATGTCTTTAAGAATTAATAGCATGGGTAGAATTATAGATCACTGCTGCTGCTGCTAAGTCACTTCAGTTGTGTCCGACTCTGTGCGATCCCATAGACGGCAGCCCATCAGGCTCCCCCATCCCTGGGATTCTCCAGGCAAGAACACTGGAGTGGGTTGCCATTTTCTTCTCCAATGCATTACAGATTAAAAGAGACCTAGTACAGTATGGGGAGAAGGCAATGGCACCCCACTCCAGTACTCTTGCCTGGAAAATCCCATGGATGGAAGAGACTGGTAGGCTGCAGTCCATGGGGTTGCTAAGAGTTGGACACGACTGAGCAACTTCACTTTCACTTTTCACTTTCATGCACTGGAGAAGAAAATGGCAACCCACTCCAGTGTTCTTGCCTGGAGAATCCCAGGGACGGGGGAGCCTAGTAGGCTGCCGTCTATGGGGCTGCACAGAGTCAGACATGACTGAAGCGACTTAGCAGCTGCAGCAATATAGTATGGAGACATTTTTATCCTTATTTAAACATATCTACTATACAAAGATATTTTGAAGTAATTAGGGGAATTTGAACATGAACTCCGAGATGTGATAATGATGTTGAGATGATGTTAAAGCATAATGATCTGTTAGAGATGCATACTGTATTTACAGGAGGGATGATAGGCTATCTGGGGTTTGCTTTAAAAGACTCCAGAAGCAAAAGAGCAAATTGAAGGTGAGAAATGGCTGAAGCAACACTGGCAAAATATTGACAACCATATTTGCAGGGTGACGGGCACAGAATGATTCACTATCCCATTTTCTCTCCTTGTATGTGTTCTTTTCTCAATAAAACACTGAAAAAAAGTGGGTGGCCAGAAGTATTACACAACATCAGTAAAGGCAATTATTGCTGGGGAGTAGCACCTATATTATATACTCACCTGATGCTTTATTCTAAATGTACTTTCCTCACCTATATTATGTTTTTTAAAAAACGCCATAATAACCTATAATGGAAAATAACCTGAAAAAATATACATCCTAAATCACCTCGCTGTATAGCAGAAGCTAACACAATATTGTAAATCAACTAATTCAATTTAAAAAAATAATATTTTCCTGCTCTTAGAAAGGGTCTTTCTAGGTGGCACTCGTGGTAAAGAATCTACCTGTCAGTGCAAGAGATGTGGGTTTGAGCTCTGGGTTGGCAGATCCCCTGGAGTAGGAAATGGCAACCTGCTCTAGTATTCTTGCCTGGAAAATTCCATGGACAGAAGCACATGGCAGGTTATAGTCCATGGAATCGCGAAGAGCGGGACACAACTGAGCACATATTTTTTAGAAAAAGGCTTCCCTGATGGCTCAGTGGTAAAGAGTCCACCTGCCAATGCAGGAGAAGCAAGAGACATGGGTTCGATCTCTGAGGTGGGAATATCCCCTAGAGACGCAAATGACAACCCACTCCATTATTCTTGCCTGGGAAATCCCATGGACAGAGGGGCTTCAGTTCAGTCGCTCAGTCCTGTCCGACACGTCATGACTCCATGGACTGTAGCAATGCCAGGCCTCCCTGTCCATCACCAACTCCTGGAGCCTGCTCAAACTTATGTCCATTGAGTCTGTGATGCCATTCAACCATCTCATAGTCTGGCGTCCCCTTCTCCTCCTGCCTTCAATCTTGCCCAGCATCAGGGTCTATTCCAATGAGTCAGTTCTTTGCATCAGAAGGCCAAAGTATTGCAGTTTCAGCATCAGTCCTTCCAATGAATATTCAGGACTGATTTCCTTTAGGATTGAATGGTTGGATCTCCTTGCAGTCCAAGGGACTCTCAAGAGTCTCCTCCAATACCACAGGTCAAAAGCATCAATTCTTTGCCATTCACTCTTTACGGTCCAGCCCTCAAATCCATACATGACCACTGGAAAAACCATAGCTTTGACTAGATAGACCTTTGTTGGCAAAGTAATGTCTGCTTTTTAATATGTTGTCTAGGTTGGTCACAGCTCCTCTTCCAAGGAGCAAGTGTCTTTTAATTTCATGGCTGCAATCACCATCTGCATTGATTTTGGAGATCAACAAAACAAAGTCTGTCACTGTTTCCATTGTTTCCCCATCTATTTCCCATGAAGTGATGGGACTGAATGTCATGATCTTCATTTTTTGAATGTTGAGTTTTAAATCAGCTTTTTCACTCCTTTCACTTTCATCAAGAGGCTCTTTAGTTCTTCTTCACTTTCTGCCATAAGGGTGGTGTCATCTGCTTATCTGAGGTTATTGATATTTCTCCTGGCAATCTTGATTCCAGCTTGTGCTTCATCCAGCCCAGCATTTCTCATGATGTACTCTGCATATAAGTTAAATAAGCAGGGTGACAATATACAGCCTTGACCTACTCCCTTCCCAACTCGGAACTAGTCCATTGTTTCATGTCTGGTTCTAACTCTTGCTTCTTGACTTGAATACAGATTTCTCAGGAGGCAGGTAAGGCAGTCTGGTATTCCCATCTCTTTCAGAATTTTCCACAGTTTACTGTGATCGACACAGTCAAAGCCTTTGGCATAGTCAATAAAGCAGAAGTAGATGTTCTTCTGGAACTCTCTTGCTTTTTTGATGACCCAACAGATGTTGGCAATTTGGTCTCTGGTTCCTGTGCCTTTTCTAAATTCAGCTTGAACATCTGGAGGTTCTTGGTTCACGTACTGTTAAAGTCTTGCTTGGAGAATTTTGAGCATTATTTTACTAGAGTGTGAGAGGAGTGCAATTGTGCGGTAGTTTGAGCATTCTTTGGCATTGCCTTTCTTTGGAATTGGAATGAAAACTGACCTTTTCCAGTTCTGTGGCCACTGTTGAGTTTTCAAAATTTGCTGACATATTGAGTGCAGCACTTTCACAGCATCATCTTTTAGGACTTGAAGTAGCTCAGCTAGAATTCCATCACCTCCACTAGCTTTGTTCATAGTGATGCTTCCTAAGGCCCATTTGACTTCGCATTCCAGGATGTCTGGCTCTAGTGATCACACCATCATGGTTATCTGGGTTATGAAGATCTTTTTTGTATAGTTCTTCTGTGTATTCTTGCCACCCCATCTTAATATCTTCTGCTTCTGTTAGGTCCATACTGTTTCTGTCCTTTATTGGGCCCATCTTTGCAGGAAATGTTCCCTTGGTATCTCTTGTTTTCTTGAAGAGATCTCTAGTCTTTCCCATTCTATTGTTTTCCTCTATTTCTTTGCACTGATCACTGAAGAAGGCTTTCTTATCTCTCCTTGCTATTCTTTGGAACTCTGCATTCAAATGGGTATATCTTTCCTCTCTTCCTTTGCCTTTCACTTCTCTTCTTTTCTCAGCTATTTGTAAGGCCTCCTCAGACAACCCTTTTGCCTTTTTGTGTTTCTTTTTCTTGGGGACGGTTTTGATCATTACCTTCTGTAGAATGTCATGAACCTTCACCCACAGTTCTTCAGGCACTCTGTCTATCAGATCTGATCCCTTCAATCTGTTTGTCACTTCCACTGTATAATCGTAGGGATTTGATTTAGGTCATACCTGAATGGTCTGGCGGTTTTCCTTACTTTCTTCAATTTAGGTCTAAATTTTGCAATAAGGAGTTCATGATCTGAGCCACAGTCAGCTCCTGGTCTTGTTTTTGCTGACTGTATACAGATTCTCCATCTTTGGCTGCAAAGAATATAATCAATCTGATTTCAGTGTTGACCATCTGGTGATGTCCAAGTGTAGAGTCTTCTCTTGTGTTGGTGGAAGAGGGTGTTTGCTATGACCAGTGCATTCTCTTGACAAAACTCTATTAGCCTTTGCCCTGCTTCATCATGTACTCCAAGGCCAAATTTGCCTGTTATTCCAGGTATTTCTTAACTTTCTACCTTTGCATTCCAGTCCCCTATGATGAAAAAAAAATCTTTCTTTGGTGTTACTTCTAGAAGGTCTTGTAGGTTACCATAAAACCGTTCAACTTCAGCTTCTTTGGCATTAGTGATTGGGGCATAGACTTGGATTACTGTGAAATCGAATGGTTTGCCTTGAAAATGAACAGAGATCATTCTGTTATTTTTGAGATTGCACCAAGTACTGCATTTCAGACTATTTTGTTGACTATGATGGCTACTCTACTTCTTCTAAGGGATACTTGCCCACAGTAGTAGCTATAAGAGTCATCAGAATTAAATTGACCTATTCTGGTTCATTTTAGTTCACTGATTCCTAAAATGTCCATGTTCACGCTGGCCATCTCCTGCTTGACCACTTCCAATTTCCAAAGAGTAAATTTAATCAGGGAAGTGAGGGAATGCAGAAAGAAAGGAAAATATAGTCAAGCAAGAGAAAATAATAATTTAGCCATTAAACAAAGTCAAGTAGTTCCTCCTCAAGGCCTATAGATAATATTCTGAGCCATATCCTTTGAGCTGTTTTGCAGATACTGCCCCCAGATAGAAAAAGTTAATTTCACACTGCCCACAAGCACATGGTCCCCAGATGGGTTGAATTGAGACAGCCAATGATATTGACTCTGGGTTACCTTATCAATTAGAGGAATGCCTAAACAAAGCTGATCACACACCCTACAACCTCCTCCTTCACCTTGTCTTTAAGAACCTTTCCCTGAAACCCACTGGGGTGTTCAAGACTTTTGAGCACTAAATACCTGGACCCCTTGCCCTGTGCCCTGCAATAAATGCTGCACTTTGCTTCACCACAACCTGACTCTGCAGACTGGCTTTATTGCCCATGGGCAAGCAGACCCAGGTTTGGTTCAGTAACACTTTATCCACACAAGTTCAGACCACTACAGACTCGGTCTGGTCCATGCATGGAAGTGTGCATTATGCTAAAATAGAGATTCAAAGTCTTAAACCAGCTGTTTCCATATTAGTACAAAGAAATAAAACAAAGGAAAGCACAAAACCTCCCTGTATAAGGACATGTACATGGTCTTATTTGGGATGGTTAAATGTTTAAAAATGGGCTTGTCAACTTGACAAGTTATTATGGAGCCAGTTTATATGATTTCAAACATTATTCCATATTAGAAAAAAAATAATGGTGTATTTAAGAACAGTATGTAAGAACTGTTATGTCTCACAAGTTATTTTTATTTCTCATAAGTGTGTAAGAACAGTGAAAAAGGAACTTGGTAAATATTTACATTTACATAAATATAACCAACCTAAGGATTATATGAAGGTGATGGATAGAGTTGACCCTTTAAAAATTCTCTTTTATGCTGTAAATTTAAATCAAACATTTGCTGAGCATCTACTAGGTATCGAGTGTAGGCTAGGTTGAGAAACACACAAGGATACAGTGGTGCATACAGACATTAGAGTCAGAGTTTCAGCAGAGAGTAGGTAAGTGACAGATGGAAGGATAGAAATGGACATAAGCAGAGTAAGACTGAGAGAGGGAAAGAAGAAAGGAGAGAGGGAGGGGGAGAGGTGAGTCAGGGGATGGAGGCTCTAAGACGACCCGTGATGATTTTACCTCCTGATACACACTGCTGGTTATAACCTTTCACTTGAGTAATTTGCTTTTAGCCAATAGAATACAGCAACATTGACAGGTGCCACTTCTGTGATCAGGTTACAAAAGACGGTGACCTCTCTTTTGCTGGTTTTGATGAAACAAACTGTTTTGGAGAGGCTCCTGGGGCAAGGAGGAGAAGGAAATGGCAACCCACTCCAGTATTCTTGCCTGGAGAATCCCAGGGACAGAGGAGCCTGGTGGGCTGCCATCTACTGGGTCGCACAGAGTGGGACACAACTGAAGCGACTTAGCAGGAGCAGCAGCAGCTGGGGCAAGGAGCTGAGGGCAGCCTCCAGCCAAAAAGCCAGCAAGGAAATTAAGCCCTTGGTCCAACCACAACCAAGTGATTTTAGAGACTGGTCCTTCCCAAAACTTTCAGCTGAGACCCCAGCCCTGGTCAATAACTTGACTGAAGCCTCGTGAGAGACTGTGAAGCAGATCCAGTTCAGTTGTGCTCAGATTCCTCACTCACAGAACCTGTGAGACGGGAAATCTGTGTTGTTGTAAATCACAGAAGTTTGGGGGTAGTTTGTTATCCGGTGATAAGTATAAGTAATATAGCTATGTAGATAAAATTTTCAATTAGTTCATGAAAATTCTAGCAGTTATAAATTTCTAGACTCAGACGAATTAGTTAGGATGCATTAGAGTTTTAATTCCTTAGATTTTCTACTTTATTTTGCATAAACAAGGCATTGATCTTTCGCCTCAGCATTCAGCTGCTAGCATGCGAAGCAAAAGAGAACATTTTGCCATAATGTGTGTGCTGGCCGCTCAGCCGTGTCCGACTCCTTATGACCCCCATGGACTGTAGCCCCCCAGGCTCCTCTGTCCATGGAATTCTCCAGGCAATAATACTGGAGTAGGTTGCCATTCCCTTCTCCAGGGGATCGTCCTGACCCAGGGAGTGAACCCAGGTTTCCTGAATTGCAGGCAGATTGTTTATCGACTCAGCCACTAGGGGAGCCCCTTTGTCATAACGGTAATAATAATAATGACAATAACAGCTATTGTTCACAGAGCGCTAACTCGGGTAAGGCTCTAAAAACTTTAGCTCTATTAAATCACCTACCATTTATAACATCAGTATGAGGTGTATGTGTGCTTAGTCGCTCAGTCATGTCCAACTCTGTGACCCCATAGACTGTAGCCCACCAGGCTCCTCTGTCCATGGGGATTCTCTAGGCAAGAATACTGGAGTGGGTTGCCATGCCTTCCTCCAGGGGCTCTTCCCAACCCAGGGACTGAACCCGCATCTCACGTCTCCTGCATTGGCAGGCAGGTTCTTTACCAACAATGCCACCTACTACTATTATTCCCATTTTGCAGAGGTTGAAAATTAAGTACAGAAAGGCTAGGTAAGTTGTCCAAGGTTACCCAGTTTGTCAGTTGCAGCAAATTTCCAAACATCACATCAAATCATTTAATCTATCCCCCAAAATGACCTTTCAGATGGGTGGAATTGGGGTTTCAACCCAGGTTTGTCTGACTCTGAAGCCCTCTGCTGCACAATGATGGACTTAATAAGCAAACCTAATAATAATAAATGCAATGCAATGAATATTACTGAACATTAGGCAGCGTCATAATATGAAAGTACTTAACATCAACATCTTATTTTGTTCCCAACAATGCTGTGAGTTAGCCATTGTTATCACTATTTTAAAGAGAATAAATGAGAGGTTAAACTGCAGATAGTCTTATAAATGCAGAAAACAGTACTTAGCTGATAAGGGGATGTTATCAGTTAAATTGTGTCCTCCCTTCCCCCCAAAAAAGATATCCTGAAATCCTAACCTCCAGAATGTCAGTATATGACTACTTAAAAATAAGGTTGTTGCAGAGGAATTAATTAAGATGAAGTCACCCTGGAGTTTTAATTGGGTAACATGGAGATCATAATCTAATAGGACAGGTGTCCCTATAAGAAGACACAGATGTGAATAAAAATGTTGCCTGCTGCATCAATAGACAAAGGATATTGTAGCCATCAGGTCAGCAGTTGTTGCTGACCACCTCCAACTACGCACCCTGAGGGGATTCAGGATAGAGAAAAGTAGGCTACTGGCCCTAGACAGTTCAGGTGCAAATCGAAGGAATGCTTTCAATGAACCCAGATTCTCATATCTTCCCATACACAAAAGAGCAGTAAATTCACTAACTCAAATCTCTGGTTTTCTTTAACCATAATCTTTTGATGTTTCGACTATCTGGATTTTGTTGCAAAGCTACTATCTATCCTGGTTCCTCCCTTCTTGTGAGCAGCCCTCAGAGCTATCGGAGACACTGTCTTCTGAGCTTCAGTCCTGATTGTCAGCCAAGTAAAATAAAATTCTCAGCTTTTAGGCTGTGCATTTTTTTCTTTGGTTTTTTTTTTTTTTTTCAGTCAACAGAGGTCCACACAAGAGAATGCCATGTAAAGACAGAGACACACAGAGGGGAAAAATGACCATATGAAGCTGGAGGCTGAGACTGGAGTTTTGTTACCATGAACCAAGGAACACCTGGGGTCACCAGAAGCTGGAAGAGAAACATGAGGATCCTCCCTAGAGAGTTCAGAGACCATCTTGCCCCACTGCCACGCTGAATTCAGACTTCTAGCCTCTGGAACAGTGAGGGAATACATTTCCCTGTTTCACCCCACCCAGTTTGTGACTCTTTGTTACAACAGCCCAAGGAAACTGGTACAAGTGGTATGAATGTTAAATGAAAAAAAAAAAAAAAGTTATGGTAAAATGCTGAATAAAGTACTCCAGATACAGTATTTTTAAAATGTCTCTGTATGTGGAAAACTAATAATGTGTCAAGGATATGCGAAGCCAGAAGATTAAAATAAATGCATTTCCCTGGGGTGTTTATTTTACTTAGAGATTTTTGCGGGAAGAAGGTAATTAATTTAACTTGAGTAATTTAAACATTTTTTAAGGCAAACAGTTTTGTTTTGTTTTGTTTTGTTTTTTTAAGAGAAAAGAAAGGCTTTTGTTGTTTGCTTTTCGAACACATAATTGGATTACACCCCCAGACTGTCAGGAGTACCATTACCTCCTCTCTATGATAGGGGAAGTTCAGTTCAGTCGCTCAGTTGTGTCCAACTCTTTGCGACCCCATGAATCGCAGCAAGCCAGGCCTCCCTATCCATCACCAACTCCCGGAGTTCACTCAGACTCACATCCATCGAGTCAGTGATGCCATCCAGCCATCTCATCCTCTGTTGTCCCCTTCTCCTCCTGCCCTCAATCCCTCCCAGCATCAGAGTCTTTTGCAATGAGTCAACTCTTCGCATGAGGTGGCCAAAGTATGGAGTTTCAGCTTTAGCATCATTCCTTCCAAAGAACACCCAGGATGATAGGGGAAAGGTCAGTATAAAAATAGGATGAGTGCTGAATTGAGACTATGGGCTTCTAACTGTGATTTTCATCAAATAGGGTGCTAACTCCCCACCTGGTCTAAGGAGAAGGTATAGGTGAGGTCTCAACTCTCATCTCCCCTACCTGCAACACAGTGGCTGGTAGAAAAATAGCAGGCTTCTGTCCAGAGAGGCTCCTTCTCATTTTGGTGAAACCCGCTGCCCTAAGTCTCCAACATGGCAGAAACCCAGGGCAGAGGGCAGTCCCTCATTTTCACTGGCAATGCTGCTCAGAAAGGCTCATCTGAGTGTCTTTGCCTTAATAGGACCAAGCTCTATGGTCATGACAAGCAACTACCCCGCTTTCCTTGAATAACTGAGAAATGGAATGTGTGCTTAGTCGCTCAGTTGTGTTCGACTCTTTGAGACCCCATGGACTGTAGCCCACCAGGCTCTTCTGTCCATGGGATTCTCCAGGCAAGAATACTTTAGTGGGTTGCCATTTTCCTCTCCATCCCATGCATAGAAAAGCTCTAAATTCCTTAACTTGGGGTATCTGGTTTTCTTTGATTGCCAATAATCTTTTGATGTTCAGACTACATGCCCTTTGCTGTAAAACTTCTATGTAACCTGGCTCTTCCTCTCCCCTCTTAGAGGAAGTTCATTCAGGATCTCTTGAGATACTGTCTCCTGGGCCTGAAGTCCTAAAAGTTCCCACCAAATAAAATATAGCTCTCAATTTTTAGGTTGTGAATATTTTTAAAGTTGACATTTCTAAATATCACTTCTCTCTGTTGAGGCTTAAAAACAAAACTTACTTAATAAAATAGAAAGATAGCTGGTCTGAGTAGTCTTTGGACAGAGGTTTATAGCATGTCATGGGCCTAACTGGCCTTGGTTTGTATTCCAGCCCTGTTCCTTCCCAGAAGGTGACTGTAGACAAGTCATTTAATCTTGCTGAGCATCGGTTGCTTCTTTTGTAAGATAAAGTAACTGATGCCTACTTGAATCATTGTTTAGAAGATTAACTGTGACATAGGACAATATCTATGGAGTGCCTGGTATATTGCTGCTGTTCAAAAAATAGTCCATTCTTATATGATTGACCCCACTCAGTTATTTTGCAGCTAAAATAACTCTAGGTTAGATGGGATGTGATTTGCCTAAGGTCACATTTCTGAGTCTGACTCACTCAGCAACTTCTACGTGCTGGACGCAGTGCTAATAGATATGACAACAAACAGGCATTGTCCTTCAGGGAGATCACAGCTGACTGGTGACAATCGCAGGGAAGTGGGTAATTAAAGCCCAACCTGGTATATGCTTTGCGAGAAATCATCAACTTGCAATTACTTGCTGAGCATGCTGTGAGCATACCCTTAATTAAATGCAAACCACTATATATTAATAACCGCAGTTAATCCTACAGCAAATGTCATTTTCACTTAGAAATAAAGAATTGGGCAGAGAGATTAATCATGGTTAAGAGGCAGGGTTCTCAGAATCAGGTTCCAATCTAGGCTTTATGCTTATGAGTATGGGGCCGTGTTATTTTAATCACCTGGGCATCAGTTGTTTACCTCACAGGGTCACTGGGAAGATTAAGTGAACTGTGCATGTGAAGGGTTTGACGGCAGCACAACACTTAGGTTATTGTTTGTGGTTGTTGCTTTCTCATTGTGAAGAGTCACTTTACCTACCCTGGATGTCAAATCCAAGCCCATCCTCCTTCCAACCTCTTCCTATTCCTAAGCCATACTGTATAGTCACCCACAGGAACCTGTGGTGGTAGTAGTAGTGGTTACTTGCTAAGTCGTGTCTGACTCTTGCAACCCCATGGACTGTAGCCTACCAGGCTCCTCTGTCCCTGAGATTTCCCAGGCTAGAATACTGGAGTGGGTTGCCGTTTCCTCTCCAGGGGATTCTCCAGGGGATCCTCCAAATCCAGGGATTGAACCTGTCTCTCCTGCATGGCAGGGGGAGTTTTTACCGCTGAGCTGCCGGGGATTATAGCTGACCCCAAACTATCCAGGGGCTACAGGTCCTCACCAGCCAACAGGCTAGACTGTTTCTCACCTGTGAAGACTCTTCCCTTTTCTGGCTGCCCAAAAACTAGACTTGGGTTTAGGCTCCTGGGAAGCTTCAATCTGCAGGGATAGATTGCAGAGAGTGTTCCTACCTCTACTTCCCCTGTCGGCCTCCCAGCTGAGCAGGAGTAGGAATCCTTCATAAAGGCAATTTGCTCATCAGATAAGCTTATCTCTAGGCTGCACTGTGTCACTGGGAGAAGAGCCCAGAAGCACTATGGTTCTAAGCGCAGCCAGGTTCTGTGCTTGCCCCAGAGTGAATGTGTGAACGTTGTAGTCTTTCCTTGGCCCATTTCTCAGATGGCAAAGCTGAGGTGGAGAGAGGTCTTTCTGAGAGATGCCAAGGCTTGGTTGAGGACCACTCC
Organism: Ovis aries; assembly: GCF_016772045.2. Classification (NCBI taxonomy): domain Eukaryota; kingdom Metazoa; phylum Chordata; class Mammalia; order Artiodactyla; family Bovidae; genus Ovis; species Ovis aries. The sequence continues at coordinate 7,075,749 of NC_056055.1, read as the reverse complement.
TGGCAGCTTCGGTTTAGCGAAGGGGTTGACACAGACTGCACTCAGACACACGAGTTCCGGTTTAGCTCCCGACTTTCTGAGTGAACTTGGGCCTCGGTTTCTTCAACCGTACAACGGGGACAGAAAGCTGAAATGCGTGTCCTCAAGACACCTAGCTCCTTGCGGCTGATTAGCTCACCGCTACCTGGTCGTTGGGCCGCGAGCTCGGGTCCGCCCGCCTACAACCCCCAGCATGCCTTGGGGTGGGCGGGGCGCAGTGACGGACAGGCAGCTCTACGAATTGGCGCCCGCAAAAAGGGCTAACGTTGGCGCGTGCGCAGAGGGCGGTGGGCCGGTGGGCTGGCAGCGGCGGACGCGTCGGAGCCGCGGGCGGTCAGGTAGGGGGCGGGATGGAGGGTGGGGGATGCGGGACCGCGGCCGGAGTCGCGGGCGGTGGCCGAGCGGCGCGACGGTGGGCTGTGACGGCGTGCAGCGGTCGGTCCACGCCAGAATGGCAGAGCCTGGGGGACCGGATCTGAGGGGCAGGACCGTGGTGGGTGTATGTGGGGAGGGGCGCCGGGGGTGGGTTGCTAGATGCAGGTTCGGGGCGAACTCGAGGGGGCTGAGGGCCTCGGAGGAGATGCAGCCCAGGAGGGGAGCGAGGGGCTCCGAGATTCGCGGTGCAGCATCTCGGGAGGTATGAGGTAATGTGGGGCCCTGAGGGGAGACGGGTGCAGCATCTGAGAGATGGGAGGGGACCCAAGGGCTCTGGAGGGATCAGGGGTGCAGAATCTCGGCAGTATGAAGGGACTGGGGAGCCTCGATGAGATTCGGGGTGCAGAATCTCAGGTGATTTGAGAGAGTCTGGGGGCAGTAGGCTTTGAGCGGGGTGAGATCTGAGATCAGAGGGAGCAGAGCCCGGGGCTAGTCTAATTGCCGAGGAGGAAGCGTTTTTTCCCCGAGTGGAATCTGAGGAAGATCGACGGGCTGAATTCTTGACGGGATCAGTGAGAAGCAAGATCTCTTAAGCAGGAAGAAGACACTTGCCTGAGGTTTGAAGCGACACATGACATGGGTGGGGAAAAGAGGAAGGAGCAAGGTTTGGGGGTGGGGGTGTGAAGGGGGGCAGGGTCCCTGATGGCACCCAGAGGGTGGGGGCTCAGACTGAGGGAGAGCACAGATCTGAGGTGTGGGATGGGGCGTTTAACTGCGATACAGGGCTGAAGGCTGCAGCGACTTGGAAAGAGATGAAAGGATCTTTGTCTGGGGGATTCTGGTACGCATGAGGGAGGAGTTGGTGGGGGTTGCAATGAAGAGCCCCCAAGGCTGGGATTCTTAGGAGACTTGAGAACAAGATTTAGCAAGGGTGGAACGGTGGGGTGGAGAGGTACTGGTTGGTCTGTAGAATTAAGAGACTGAATAGAGTTACAGATGGGTGTCTTGGATTGCGAAAGGAATTTTCCTGAAGTCTCTGCATAGGAAGCAAAGGGAGTTCTGGGGACCCAAAGACCTAGAAGCAATCTATGGAACTATATGAGTGTGCGAAGTTTTGCAGAGTTCAGGGATTCAGCAAGAAAGTCGTCACTCTTTGCCATCAGGACTCCTGATGGAACCTGAGTTTCCCTGCAAGGGGCAGAATCTCCCTCACCTGTTAACCAGACATCCCTCATCATGTGGCTCAGCCGGTAAAGAATCTACCTGCAGTGTGGGAGGTCTGGGTTCCATCCCTGGGTTTGGAAGATCCCCTGGAGAAGGGAAAGGCTGCCTACTCCAGCACTGTGTCCTGGAGAATTTCATGGACTGTATAGTCGATGGGGTCGCAAAGAGTTGGACATGACTGAGTGACTTTCACTTCACCTCATCATGAAGCAGCCTTGGTGTGACTACTCATTCCACTCTGAACGTGGACCCACTGAAAATGGTTGGCTTCAGAGAAAAAGAGAATGGCCAGTCACAAAGCAGGAGACTACTCAAGGTCATCTGCCCAAGCTCCTCTTGGTGTGTCCCTCCAAGCTGTGGTGACAGAGAGTGTGTGAGAGCTCCAGGGTATGAGTGGAACGTGAGGTCAGGTCTTATCTTCCTTAGCAGTTATATAAGTAGATAGAATGAATTCTACAGAAGGTGCATAACAGTGGCTCTGTGAATGAGGTGTTTGAACTGGGAGACAAGAACAAGGGATAGCAGATGCATTGAGTATTTAGTCCTGTGCCAAGTTCTAAAGAAATGGTTCCTAACTGGCAGTGGTTTTGTCCCCCAGGGGGCATTCGACAATGTCTGGACACATTCTTGGTTGTCACTTTTGGGGTGTGGAGTACTACTGGCCCCTAATAGGTAGACACCAGGAATACTATTAAACATATTACAGTGCACTGAACAGCCTCCACAACAAAAGCAGTATCTGGCCCAAAATGTCAACAGTGCCAAAGCTGAGGCACTCTGCTCTAGAGTCACATATCCTGGATTCAGATCTTGGCTCAATCTCTTCCTGATTGTGTGATCTTGAGTGAGTTACTTAAACTCTTGGCTCTTCATCTGTAAAACAGGTTTAGTAACAGGACCTATGTCATAGATTACTGTGATGGTAATCTATAATGAAGTAAATTAGAATGCTTAGTGTCTGGTGCATAGTAAGTGCACACTGATTTAGTAGTTTTTAACTTTCATATCTGCTTTCTTTACTCAATTTTCATAACGGCCCTACTAAGCAAGCTACAGTATTCAGTTTTACATGTAAGTAAACTAAGGCTAAGGCAGTGACTTGTCTAAGGTTCCATAGCTAGAGAGGGCAAAAGTAGGCTCATATTCAGATCTCTGTAACCTGGTATATTCTCTCTTTCCTTGCTTTTTCTTTGCTGGGACCTGCTCACTCTTTCATGAAAGGACTGCCCAGTCTGTATCACTATCAAATTGAACTCTAAAGGGAGTAAGTCCATCTGACTAGGTAGGGAGTAGCCCTGGACTTTGTTCTTGATTTGCTCTTAGACCAGGACCCATGGGTACATAAGGGGAGGAGCTTATCGTTGGCAGACAGGATGAGGTGCAAGAAACTAGAGGATGAGGTACAGAGGCCATTGGCTAGAAAAATCACTTCATAGCAGGGGCCGCCGAGGCTGATGGCACCCCTACTTTGGAAAGTAACTCCTGTTCTGAATGATCTCTGGTGGGCTTCTTTCCCTTGGGACAGAATAACGCCATTTGCTCTGTCAGGTCGAGGACTAGCTGCAGTTCAGAAACAGTAGGATGGCATCGGAAGACCAGAGGCTTAGCTGGAATATCCATGCAAACCCCTGATGAAGATTGTAATGGAAACTGAGTCAGTCCAGGAATCAGAGATCTGAAGTCCAAAATCCTTCCTCTGCTGCTAATTTACTAGGTGTTCATGGGCAAGTACTTGCTCTTGTCAACATCAATCTATTGAAAACACAAATAACTGCCATTTATTGGGTGTGCATTATCTCAGTTAATCCTGCCGATGGTCTTACTAACAACCCAGGTGCTATTCTACATTTTACAGATGAAAAAACGAACAGGTTGAATTATTTACCCAAGGCTCCATAGCAAATTGCAAAACAGGGATGTGAGTCCAGATCTCTCTGACTCACAAGTTACATTATACTAGTTTTAGTAGGCAGGTGTTCGCAAAACTTAAGAGCCCTCTGGAGAGTGGTTGGTGGTCAGACGTTTCCCAGGCCCTTGAAGTGGATCATTGTCCACGCGTACTGACGTGCTGTCTCTGGGACTCGACCTCCCTTAGTTCCTTCGAGTAGAATAGTCAGATTTAAGAAGCCATTCTTGGGTGTCTTTACCAACCCCTCAGCCAGAGTGCCTAGAGCTAATGGTAGTGTCATCAGCTAGAAAACTGTAATACATCTTTTGAATAGGTGTGTTTTTTATGGCTGGGAGTTGACACACCTGGATGTGAATCTTAGTTCTACTTACTAGCTTTGAGACCTTGGGCAGGTTGCTTTTCTTTTAGCCTAGTTTCCTTATTTAAAAAGAGAAATAACACATACGTCACATAGTGATGACAAGAGGTAATTTGTAAAAAGTGCCTGACTTTCAGTGAATGGTGCTTTGGAAGGTAGCAATTATGAGAGGAAGCTGATGCCAGAAGGGGACTGAGTGTAGCTTTGCCAAATCTGTGAACCTAAGCAGCCCCCTCCAGTCTCCCCCAAATTCCCCTCCCCTCCTGTACCTTTCCAGGATCCGCTTCCTGATCCTTTCATCAAAACCTCATGATTAAATGGGTGTGTGTTATATGCAGAGAAAGGAGCTCAGACTTGAGTGGGTTGAGATGAATTGGAAGTTCCCCAAAAAGACTGCTGACTTTCCCCTTGTCCTATATTCCTTGCATCACCCGAAGATGCAGAAATCCTTTCTCAGTCCTACAGTTTTTGAGGACAGTAAGACAGACAAGTGTTTTTCCAGCAGACTCCATTATTGATTTAACCTGCCTTTGACCTGCTTTAACTAGACTTTTCTTTCCCACAGACACGTCCTTCTGGGTGGTTTTGTGTGTCCCAGACAGGTGCAGCTGTGGGGTCATGCTTGCATTTCCCTATAAGTACCTACTTGTGGAGTTTATCTTAGCTGTTGGCAGGTACCTTAAATGCCCTGAGTAATCTGACATTCAGAATCCTCTCCCCTCTACAGAACTGGGTGAGTGTCGGATGAACACCTCACTGACTTTCTTAACCTCAGCCCTGCTAGCCACTCCTGGAGAATGACCGTTATGCACTTGATAAGCACTCGATTCAAGCTGGAGGAATAAATAAGGTTTGTAAAGCTGTCATGAAATGTGAAAGCCTTGCAAAAAACCCAAACCAGGGGAGCATATCAGTAATAGGGTGAACTTTTATGTCCTGTCAGAGAAAGTGCAGGTAGTCTCACATGTTTTCTAGTTTCCGTGTGAAGAGCTCTGTTCCGGTTTTTGCTCAAAATTGTATCCCCCGTGGTTTCATGGAGCTGGACTCATAGCATGTGCTCAGTGAAGATCTGTTGTTTAATTAATTGCTGAAAGTCCTCCAGTTTTGTTCATAGCTTAAGTCCCCCAAGGGGCTAACAGAAGTATATCAGAATAGACACTATCTTATGGTAGGGATTCAAGCACTGGATGGAGATTTGAAGGTCATCTCTAATCCTTTGATTCTGAGATCAGTGAAAACAATCTCCAGGGAAGGTTCAGAATTTTAATTTTTGAAATGTATTATCCGATATCTTGGGTACTGTCGCCTTGTGAAAAGTGCCTATTCATTCTTTCTCACTGGCTGGCAGCCACTGCCGCTGCTCCTGCTGCTACTAAAAAACTATTATTTTTTGCATAGTTAATTGTGTACCCCGCTTGGTATTTTTTGCACAAGAGAAGCTGTGAATTCACATGCCCATCAGTTTCTGACATGGATAGTGTTCTCAAATCAAATTCCTTCAGAGCTGAACAGTTCATTAGCAATCTTTATGTGCCTTTACCGGAGAAGGGGATGGCACCCCACTCCAGTACTCTTGCCTGGAAAATCCCATGGATGGAGGAGCCTGGTAGGCTGTAGTCCATGGGGTTGCTGAGGGTCAGACATGACTGAGCGACTTCACTTTCACGCATTGGAGAAGGAAATGGCAACCCACTTCAGTGTTCTTGCCTGGAGAATCCCAGGGACAGGGGAGCCTGGTGGGCTGCTGTCTATGGGGTCGCACAGAGTTGGACACGACTGAAGTGACTTAGCAGCAGCAGCAGCAGTATGTGCCTTTATATGCCATAAGAGTAAAGATTCTTCATCCTTTCCAATGCAGTTTGTAAACTGAATGCTTTGCTCATCCTGGTGCTAATGTTAATAGTGTTCTGATTATTACTAAAATTACGATACAGAGCAATTTTTCACCTCATATCTACCAGTTTCCAGGCTAAACACTTTATATGCATTATCCCTAATTATCACAATAACCTGCTTATAAAGCAAGAAAACAGGTTTAGTGAGGTTAAATAACTTGCCTCCTGGCCCACAACTTGTAAATGACATGCTGATTTGATCCCAGTTCTGTCTGACTTCAAGGTTCATGGGTTCTTATTCTGCTCCCCTTGTTATTTGTATCATGGACTGGGAAAGGCTACTGGTGCCAAAAGCAGCCAGGGTTTGACTGCAGAATTTTCCTGAGTCTTAGGGCAGCTGGAACAAAAACAGCTTAAGGGGTAGATTCTCATCTGGTGCTGAATCAGAGCTAGACGAATATCACTATGAAGTGCGCAGTATGAATCAGGAGATCAAAGAAATTAGTGGGGGGTGGGGTAAGCTGAGGTGAGATGAAGTGACAGAGATGGGTCAGGAGTTGACAGTACAAAGCGCACAATAGGAAATACATCTGTAGTATCAGGAAGGCAGCCAGAATTATAAATAACAGGTTGAGGATTCGTTCTGATTGGTTTTAGATTTCACAGCTGGCAGAAAATGGGCAGCTAACTTAAAGACTTGGGATGATAAGATAGTTCCTTTCACAGGTACATCTTTTCAAGGGAAACTGAGTTCAAATTGACTTCCCATCTGAATTCCTTTTGGTTTTAACCAGGTGTATCCTTCTAGAAGAGAGGAGCCATATCTGCATGTCACATAGCTGCGTATCAGACGAGGCTCCTGCTGAAAGCAATGTTCTCAAGTTCCCAAGACATGGTTCAGGCCTTTTTCAGGTCTGAGGCTATCTCCATGCCTGATGCTTTAGTGATGGGGCTTCATGCTTCCTGGCAAAGCATGGCAGCTTTAGGAAAGGAATCCTTGATGTTCTCTTCTGCCTCAGAGAGCCTGGTGGAGCTGCAGACAGCTGAGATATTTTGGGACATAGATGTGGGCATAGTAAATTCATTTTTTTTAAGTAGATGGCTTGAAGAGGGAGGCAAGAAGCTTTTTAATTGAAGGAGGTGGTATGATATTTCAGAAAAGTGGAGAAAGAATGTGCTGGTATTTTTACAAGTTGGCAGACTTGTTTAATTAGCTGATCTGCAGTGCCAGTTCTGAGAAGAACAGATGTCCCCGTGCATTGTGAGGTAACAGCTCTGGATCCAGATACCAAATGTTGCCCTCAGTCTGTTGTCCCAGGTGATGAGAGAGCAAGCTGAAGCTATTGGTTTGGAATTGAGGGTGTTTGCATAGATCCTGAGTTGAGGTTTCTATCCGTATGTCTATACTATAGCACCCAGACCCATGACATTTACGTCTTTAGCATTCACAGCTTCAGATGTTCACATGAGACCTTTTAGGTTCATGACAGGTGGTAATGTGTTATTTTTGTTGAGGCATGTATTTGAGTTGTAATAAGGTTGCCAGGCTGGTGTGTGGGAGCGGGTCACTCAACTAATAAATCAATCTAACCCATTCTATGGCAGCTAAACCTCATTCTTTATTAATTGTGGAGAAAATTATATGCTATAAGGCAGCATTTCTCAGAGTATGGCCCAGAGACCAATGTTAATAACTGTTACGTGACAGGAAAAGAAAAAGCTTGAAGTAATGTTGGGTTAAACAAAGGTATCAGTTCTGCACGCTTCCCCCATGTTTGCACCATGTGACCCTGAGTCAGTTTTTCTGAGCCTTAGCTTCCTCATCTGTAAAATATGGTAATAAAAATAGTACCTGCATCCCAGGGTCATTATGAAGATTAAATGAGATTAAGTGTATGGAGCATCTGGGCCTTCCCAAGTGGCACAGTGGTAACAAATCTGCCTGCCAATGCAGGAGACGCAGGTTCGATCCCTGGGTTGGGAAGATCCCTTAAAGGAGGAAATAGCAACCAGCTCCAGTATTCTCGCCGGGAAAGTTCCACGGACAGAGGAACCTGGCGAGCTATAGCCCGTGGGGTCGCAGAGTCAGACATGACTGAGCACCTGGGTGCACACACAGATAATGGAGCATCTAGCCTGATGTCTAGCATAAAGTAGGCACTAGATGTATACTCTTTCTCTTCCAGTAGAAGGCAAATGGGATTTCAGGGAGGTTGGATAGACCTGAGACAAATGGTTCTGGCCGCTCCTAAATATCTGTCGGACTGTGATGCAAAGCTAAATACGGGGGACAATTTGTAATACGTATTTCCACCCAGACTCCTCTATGGGTGGAGAAAGAATTGATGCCATTTGCAAAGCTTTCTTCAGCATTGCCTCTAAAACCAAGCTAGCTTCTCCTCTTCCTCCTCCTCCTCCTCGACGGCTGACCATCTGCAGATCACAAGACTGCACAGGTGCAGCTGTAGGATTTGCATTTAAGAAGGGCTGGATTTATCCTTGTGCTTCACCTTGCTGGAATTATTCATTCCACTTCTGGGGTATAAATTGACACTGGCATAAGGCTGCAGAGCACTGGGATGTCTGTGGTTCTACTTCAGGAGCATATGTGGGTGGAGGAGGCTGGGAGAATTCATGGCGTGTACTGCTTGGGGGGTGGGGGTGGGTGGGTGTGTTTCAGACCAAAAATAAACTGTCCTGATAAGCCACTACCATTTCTCAGATCATCCCGGCTTGAGTCTCTGGCCTTCTTAGCTCCACCTCTTCCCACCCCAGTCCACTAACAAATCTTAGTGATCCTACTTAGGCATATTGCCCAAAGGCATCTTCTTTCCATTTCCACAACCTGCTCCCTAGTTCAGGCTGCCCGGAACCTTTGCCAGGCAGTTTTGCAGTATCTTCCAAACTAGTTTCTCTCCCTTTTCCCTGACTCCATTCAACCTGTGATCATATCAGTTCCCTGCTCCAAAACATGCACTGTTTCTCTATGCTCCTCAGAAGGAAGTTCCACGGTCTCATTTTGGCTCTGAAGACTCCTTATAATCATTCCCCAGTCTGCCCTTCCACGCCAGTCAGCGACTGAATGAGTGATGGTCACGATCCACTACATGTTTCTTGAGTGAATGAACTCACAGAGGCAGGGGAATAATGGCTTCTTTTTCTCTTTAGCAGGGTTTGTCCCTCCAGAGCATGAACGCTCAGCCGTTCAGTCCCGGGTGGTGCTAGCAGGCCCCTTGGAAAGAAGAGTCATGGCCGCAGCCGCAGCCTCTCACCTGAACCTGGACGCGCTGCGGGAAGTGCTGGAATGCCCCATCTGCATGGAGTCCTTCACGGAGGAGCAGCTGCGGCCCAAACTCCTGCACTGCGGCCACACCATCTGCTGCCAGTGCCTGGAGAAGCTCCTGGCCAGCAGCATCAACGGCGTCCGCTGTCCCTTTTGCAGCAAGATCACCCTCATCACCAGCCTCGCGCAGCTGACCGACAACCTGACGGTGCTGAAGATCATCGACAAGACGGGGCTCAGCGAGGCGGTGGGGCTGCTCATGTGCCGCTCCTGCGGACGGCGGCTGCCGCGGCAGTTCTGCCGGAGCTGCGGTGTGGTGGTGTGCGAGCCGTGCCGGGAGGCGGAGCACCCGCCGCCGGGGCACTGCACGCTCCCGGTCAAAGAGGCCGCGGAGGAGCGGCGGCGGGACTTCGGCCGGAAGTTGGCGCGTCTGCGGGAGCTCACGGGAGAGCTGCAGCGGCGGAAGGTGGCCTTGGAAGGCGTCTCCAAGGACCTTCAGGCCCGGTACAGGGCGGTCCTCCAGGAGTACGGACACGAGGAACGCAGGGTTCAGGAAGAGCTAGCTCGCTCCCGGAAGTTCTTCACGGGCTCGCTGGCCGAGGTGGAGAAGTCCAACAGTCAGGTGGTGGAGGAGCAGAGCTACCTGCTGAACATCGCCGAGGTGCAGGCTGTGTCCCGCTGCGACTACTTCCTGGCCAAGATCAAGCAGGCCGACGTGGCACTCCTGGAAGAGGCGGCCGACGAGGAGGAGCCCGAGCTCACGGCCAGCCTGCCCCGGGAGCTCACCCTGCAGGACGTGGAGCTCCTCAAGGTTGGCCACGTCGGTCCCCTCCACATCGGGCAGGCGGTCAAGAAGCCCCGGACGGTCAACATGGAAGACTCGTGGGCCATGGAGGCGGCGGCCTCTGCAGCCCCTTCCTCGGTTACGTTTAGAGAGATGGACGTGAACCCTGAGGACGTGGGGGCCAGCCCGAGGGCCTCACCTGCCAAGCAGCGGGGTTCTGACCCGGCCGCCAACATCCAGCAGTGCCTCTTTCTCAGGAAGATGGGGGCCAAAGGCAGCACCCCGGGCATGTTCAACCTCCCGGTCAGTCTCTACGTGACCAGTCAAGGCGAGGTGCTGGTTGCTGACCGCGGCAACTACCGCATACAAGTCTTTACCCGAAAAGGCTTTCTGAAGGAAATCCGCCGCAGCTCCAGCGCCATGGATAGCTTTGTGCTGAGCTTCTTTGGGGCCGACCCACCCAACCTCACTCCTCTGTCAGTGGCCATGAACTGCCACGGGCTGATCGGCGTGACTGACAGCTATGACAACTCGCTCAAGGTATACACCTTGGACGGCCACTGCGTGGCCTGTCACCGGAGCCAGCTGAGCAAACCCTGGGGCATCACAGCCCTCCCATCCGGCCAGTTTGTGGTGACCGATGTGGAAGGTGGAAAGCTCTGGTGCTTCACGGTTGACCGAGGCGCGGGGGTGGTCAAATACAGCTGCCTCTGCAGCGCCGTGCGGCCCAAGTTTGTCGCCTGTGACGCTGAAGGCACCGTCTACTTCACGCAGGGCCTGGGTCTCAACCTGGAGAACTGGCAGAACGAGCACCACCTGGAGGGCGGCTTCTCCATCGGCTCCGTGGGCCCCGACGGGCAGCTGGGTCGGCAGATCAGCCACTTCTTCTCTGAGAACGAGGATTTCCGCTGCATCACAGGCATGTGTGTGGACGCCCGTGGTGATCTCATCGTGGCTGACAGCAGTCGCAAGGAAATCCTCCACTTCCCCAAGGGTGGGGGCTACAGTGTCCTTATTCGAGAGGGGCTCACCTGTCCGGTGGGCATTGCCCTCACTCCAAAGGGGCAGCTGCTGGTCCTGGACTGTTGGGATCACTGCATCAAGATTTACAGCTACCATCTAAGAAGATACTCTACCCCTTAGGGGCTGGGGAATATCCGTTTCTTCTGCTCCCCAACCACCTGCCCTTCCCTTATCTCTTGGTTATTGGCGGTACTGTAGAGTAGACTTGGCCTGTGTCTTGACTCCAAATGGCTATTCCTAGAAGTTTAGAAGCTCTGACTTTTAGCGTTGTTGTTTTAATTTGTATTCTTTCCTCTCAACGTTTAGAGCTTTAACTAACAGATGCAGTATCCCCCATAGGACACGTGATTTGAGGTTAGCTGACATTTGATTAGAACGTAGGCCCTTCCAAGGCTTCAGTAGAGAGCCTTCTGCCCCTGTATTTGAAATCGCCCCTTGTATTGAGTCCTTGTTGATTCCCCCCCTTTCGGCTTTGGTAGCTCTGGTCCCTTCCTTCCTTCCTGTTCTAACATGCTCCATCGGTGGCGCTTTCCCTTTAACTTGCTGCCTTCAGTGTGCACGCTGCACTGGAACCTACTTCACCTTTCCATGACACTTCAGACATCACGCCCCTGTGACGTGGTGTCTCAGGTCTGACCGCCTGTACCAGTCTGAGAGACCGTTCGCTTACTGTCACCACGGGAGCTCCACACTCCCCACCGGGAAGCAGTGCTTTCCTGCCTCTAGGGGCTTTGCGATATCTTGGATTGGTTTCTAATTTCAGGTGTGACCAAAAATCCAGGGCAGAAAATGGAGCGACCCCTGTTGGTTGGTGTTGAAGACTTTAGCCTGGGAATCGCTTGCCTTTTAAAGGAGCACGTGGATTGGAAAAGCTATGCCAAAGCACAGGAAGATGGAAATAAAAGTAAATGCTACTATAGTCAGTAGACATTAATGAGTAGTCTCTAGAGCACATCCATTTTTCATATTAACCTCTCTCCACTGACTTGTGGTAGGAGCTGTCTGTGGAATTGTACGACACAGGCCAGGGCCAAGAAAGTGGGGAGGTGGATGCATCTCATTTTCATTACTAAAACAAAACTGTTGGGTCCTCATTGTGCATTTTCCCCAAGTGAGTGCATCATTTTTGGTTGGGGGATTTATTTCCATCCCTCTATTGAGCATTAAATAATTGATAACTGTCTCTTCATCACTTGTGTTCCTGTCTTTTAATTGACTCTGAGATTGGGGAGGGGAGGGAAGGGGAAGTTGTGCCTTGCTGCTTTGCTTCCAGACCTGACACTGCATTTTTTGAGAGCAGTATGAATCTCCCTAGGTCACCATTCAGCAAAAAGCACCATTATGTAGAGAAAATCCAAACTCACTCCCACATTCATGGGTACAGAATCAGCCCTCAAGGTCTATAGTCACCAACACCATGTTCTAAACTCAGCATCCACCATCTGCTTTATCCTTACAATTAAAATTCAGAAAAGAAACCTGTGCTTTTAGGACGATCAGAGGTGGGTGAGGGACTTTGTGACAACGTTCCTCCGGCTCTGGTGTTTACCAAGCAATATATTGTGCACTCTGGGTGCAGGGCTAATGACAAGTCAAAGAATATACTTTGCTTGCACAGAAGCAAAATCTGCTAAGCCAAGCTACTAAAAAAATGTGGTGGTGTTGCTTTTTTGACTTCTGTTGTGATAGCTGCCAAAGGATAGGAAAGGAGCTAATTAAAGTGACGTTGGACTAGTTTGTGCTTTACACCTGGAGAAAGCCCCGTGTTCTGATTATGAACGTGCATCTGATTTCTAAGGATATAATTGAGAGGAAATCGATCCAATTAAAAGTGCACCATGGATGACTCCACCAGTTATTACAGCCACTTTATCTGTGAGGGCACCTGTCACCCCACAGATGAAAGACAGGAGGTCTGTCTTTGCTGTCTGCGGGGACTTGCTGAGGCAGTAACAGTGGCCGAGGACTTTGGCACAAGGTTTGCGACAGAGAAGTGGATATAACATTGCCGGCTGGCTTGACATAACGATGCGAGGAATCCTCCTGCTGCCTACGCTTTTGGGAAGAAGTGCCATCACTGTTGCCTTCAGCATTTAGGTGGACCCCATCTCTGAACCATACTCCTGCCTTGGGCTTCAAATGCAGCAGGCTACCTGCTGGTTCAGAAGAGAAGTAAATGTGAATGCTTTTGTTCCTTTGCTGTGATATTTTAGGCTGTGCTTGGGACAGTCAATTTTCAGTTGTCTACCACACTGACTAAATTGCAGAGTATAGCCCCAAGACTCTAGTTTACTCAGTTACAGCCATCTGTGTGTGTGTGTGTGTGTTGTGTTCTTGTTATCTGAATAAGGGCAGTGATTGCTTTATTCAGATAAAGCCTCACATGTGAGTCTGTCATGTAAAACAGATTGAAAAGCAGCTCTTCTGACAGAAGTAGGCTTATGGGCCAGAAGAACAAGCCCTTGCCTAAACTCCCGGGTACAATTGCTAAACTCTACAGAACATGCGACTCTACAGAACGTGATCTGAAAACCACTGATCACAGCATCACTTATCTTCCACTTCATGTTATTGGCCATGTGGCTATGGGCAAGTCACGTAACCCTTCCTCTTACGGAAACTGATTGATCTTTGCCTCTATGATGGGTGTAAGATGTAAAATAATAAATGTTAAAATACCTGCTACCGTTCTTGGCATACTCAATCAGCCAAGTTGTCTCAAGAGTGGGTTTAGGTTGTTCGACCACTTCAAATACCTCCCCTCTTTCCTGTTGTTATAGTTTCCTATTTCCCAACCAAAACCCTTCTCAGGCATTTCTCCCCTCTAGCCCTAAGTCTCCAAATAAATCTGGTCACCTGCTCCTTTCTACTACCGTTCTACCTACTTCATATTTCTCTCACTGTATAAATCACTGTGTCCCAATTGTTTACCCGTATATCTAAGCTTTACTGAGGGTCAGCTTTAATCTCCAGCTAAGAACATGTAGCATGATGCTTAATACACAGTATGTCCTCAGTTATTTAATTGGCTGTTATTTACATGGTTTAATGTGACAGTGCTGCTGCTGCTAAGTTGCTTCAGTCGTGTCTGTGCGACCCCATAGACGGCAGCCCACCAGGCTCCCCTGTCCCTGGGATTCTCCAGGCAAGAACACTGGAGTGGATTGCCATTTCCTTCTCCAATGCATGAAAGTGAAAAGTAAAAGTGAAGTTGCTCAGTCATGTCCGACTCTCAGCAACCCCATGGACTGCAGCCTTCCAGGCTCCTCCGTCCATGGGATTTTCCAGGCAAGAGCACTGGAGTGGGGTGCCATCGCCTTCTCCTATGTGACAGTAGGTCCTCCTGTAACCTGAGTCTTCCTAACATAACACTTGCATTGGATGAAAGATACAAAAGAGTTTATCTGAGAGTAAGATAAGTAAGAAAAAAAGGAAAACTAAAGACAAATGACACAGATTCAATAAGTCCCTGCTTTCCTTTATTGTTGTGAATGTGCTGTTTGTGAATGTCACTCAGTCGTGTCCGACTCTTTGCAACTGCATGGGCTATAGCCAGCCAGGCTCCTCTGTCCATGGGATTCTCCAGGCAAGAATACTGGAGTGGGTTGCCATTTCCTTCTCCAGGGGAGCTTCCCAACCCAGGGACCAAACACACTCCTCTTGCACTGGCAGGTGGATTCTTTAACCCCTGTGCCACCCGGGAAACCCCCTCATTCTGAGTAATTATATAGAATTTAAGGTTTGGGAACAATGATTCCTTCCATATCTGAGTACCTACTGTGAGCCTGGCACTATGCCAAATGTTCAAAACCGAAGAGAAAATAAAACGTAATATTATAACTTCCTCATAAGTTATTTTACCGTCTTTCTGGAGCATTTGGAATTGAATTCCATTGCCCTGGTCTTCCTCAAAGGCCAGGGATAGGCACTATCTGAATGATGGTGAGAGTCAACCCCAATGTACTCTAGCCTGAGACAGTCCACAGAGGGCTACTCCATTATTCCAATCACCAGGATAAACTTGCCTGGAGTCTTAGTGTTCCTGTGGGTAAGGCAAGTAATGCTTAAGTAGTTGTACTCTTTAATCTCATACTAATTAATGGCCTCTTAAAAGTGAAGCCTTACCAGCTCCATAGGAGGGAAATGCAAGGCAGAGCCTAGTACGAAATGCAGGGCTCTACCTTTGTACCTGACTAGGCCTCTGATCTGCACTCAAGACAAGCAGCTTCTCAAGGGATCACAAAACAAATTACAGATAAGAAATAGCAGATGCCTGCATGAATGTTACAAGCAGGGCAGTAGTGAGCAAGGAGGCTGTTCAGCAAAATACTTAACATTCCAGAACTTTGGCTATATCTTGTGAATATCATGAATATTCATGGTACCCTACGTCTGAAGTTAAGTTCTGGGATCAGCAATGCATTCCAGTGGGAAAGTCGCTGGCCTTGGTCTGGATCTGAATTACAGCTCTGCCCCTGAACTAGCTATGTGACCTCAGATGAGCACCATACCTCTGCATCAGCTTGCCTACCCTTATAAAGAGAAAGCTGGATTCGATCATCACTAAAGTCTCTTCAAGTTCTATGATTTTAATTTACCAACTAGAATTGTGGTTGAGTTCCGCACCCCCCCCACCGCCCCACCAATGTTTCTGTGTTAATTCTTTTGTGTAATTTCATCGTGTTTACATTAGAGTAGAAATACCCTGTGCTGTGTAATCCGCCCCACTGTGGTTCAGTTGTTTACCCCCGCTGCCGTGACCCTGGGTCTCTTGTTAACTACTGACACTCTGTTGAGCCACTGTTTCCTCATCTTGTAGAAGATGACAAGTTATGTTTTAAAGGGCTGTTTTGAGAATTAAAATATACTAATGGGACAGAATGTATAAAAGCTTCTAATTCAGAAAATGGGAGGTGCTCAGGAAATGTGCCTTCCACTGTAGGAGGCAAAGACCTCCTCCCCCAACCTCCCACCTCCCATGGTGAACTGATGCAGATTTTTCAAGTTAACACTGGGGGAGATTTCAGATCTGCTCTGGTGATTCCACCACACTGCTCAGTTTCTTAATTAAAAAGCCTATTGGAAGAAAGGTGGTATTGCTACAGGGGCAGAGGCGAAACTTTGACAGCAATGTATCCCACTAGGAAAGCTGCACATAAAAGCTAGAGGCTAATGATTTGATTAAAGTCAGGAGGGTGGCATCTTGACTCTTGGCAGAAACAAGCATGTCTACCTATCCCTCCTCATGGCTAGCGTAAAGGCATTTTTCTTCCAGGTCAATATTCATTACCTCGAATAATTAGAAAAATCAAAATAAGCCATAAATCTCATTGTTAGGTGGGGTAATATATTGCAGTTAAAACTTGGGCTTTGTAAGCATGCAGGGGCCGAGTTCATTCTCTTTTCCCTCACATGTTAGTTCTCTGACCATGGGGTCATTTAGCCTCTCAGCTTCAGTTTCTTCATAAATAATAAAATGATACTGTTTACTGCATTGTTCTGAAGAGATGATAGATGTAAAACACTTAGCAGACTTTCTGCTTATAAGAGTTTCATTTTGTAAACTTTAAATAGTGGAAAATATCATATAGTAAATTAAATGTATGAAAAGGTTACCCACATTTTTGTGACAGCGGAATCATAGGAACTGGTGAGGTAAACACGTATTGCCCTCAAAGGAAAATTATTTAGTAACTTACTGAAATCTGGAGTGAATAAGTGTTTGATGACTGTAAGTCAAATGCATATCTTTCCTATAAAAATAAAACCAGGATTTTCTTTAGGTGATTTACTCAGTTTACCTGGCTATAACTATAATGCCACTGCATAGTTTCACAGAATATTAATATTTAGATTTAGTTCTTTCATTTATTCATTCCTTACTCATTAGACACACACGACATCCACTGTGTCTCGCTCATTGCAATAGTTATTTGAATACTGAATGCACAGATGAATCATAGCTTGTAGTCTGGCTGGAGAGATATGGAATGTAAAAAATAATAATAATAATACAAATATACAGAATAAGATCAATGGTGTGAGCTAGAAATGAAAAGTCTGCTTCTAGCTGAGAGGATCTGCTTGCTGAAGGGCCTTGCAAGAAGAGGGGGTATCAGGAACACAAGCACAGCATTCCAGGGAAACGTGAGAAGTCAGGACCAGCATGAGGCTCATGAGTGAGGGGGCATTAAAGCAATTCAGAGGTTGAAAGGGATCCATTTGTCTATGACCTTTCAAGTAATAACGCAAGTGGTTGTGTTCATTTTTTTTCCTGCCCAAAGCCATATCATTTATTCCTATCAGTACCCATGGCTCAAGGAGGCTTCATTCTTACAGAGGTGGCAGCATATGAATGAGAATCTCCTCAGAGACCGAGGGAGGCCAGGGTGGAAGAAGGGGTAGTTTGAACATGCACCAGCCCCTATCCCCGACCCCCGGATTCTACTGTAGCTCCTTATCGGGAATCCCTCAATGAAACTGGCTCAGAAATTGAATTTTCTGCCTTTCTAAAATCCGGAAATAACATATAACTGTGTGAGTGTGTGCTCAGTCGTATCCGACTCTTTTCGACCTCATTCACTGTAGCCCGCCAGGCTCCTCTATCCCTGGAATTTTCCAGGCAAGAATACACAAGCAGGTTGCCATTTCCTTCTCCAGGGGGTCTTCCCGACTCAGGGATCAAACCCCCGTCTTTTGTCACCTGCAGTGGCACTGCGCCACCTGGGAAGCCCCCTCAAAAACCTAAGACAAATGAGTTAACCTTTGTACTAGAATCTGAGTTCCTTTTGGATACTTGAGGTTGACAGCTTTCCAAACCTACCGTCCTGTTTTCACCTTCTGCCCTATATCCGGACATGCTGCTGAGAAAGCTCAAGTCCTTCCACCTGTGGTGCCAGTGGGCGGTCCCAAGCACACAAGTCCTAGCCCCTGCATGAGAATCCTCAGGGCAGCCCCATCTCCAAGTCACCATAAAAACCATAATGGCCTCCTTTTCCTGCTCTCAAGCCATTTCTGAACCTGCTAGGGAGGCCACATTGCTCTTCCCATAAACCCTCATTCCATGACTTAGAAGCCTTTTCATATCCACTTGGTGGGTGCATAGCATCATCCATTTCAACATCTGAACCAGGTTTTGGGTGGGTCCCCCTCTGCGGGATAACCACAACCTCTGGCATAATAAGCACTGTTTAGGCAATAGCCACCATCCTGGGCCCTTTATTCTCTTGCTTTGGTTCACTAACTGGCTCGCTTGTTTCCTGAGGCACTGCTTGCCGGCAACCGTGTACTTTGAGCTGTGCTGCTTCTGGTGCATTTGCTGAGCCCTACCACACCTCTCTTTTATCAGTATAACTGAACAGAACTGGGAGATGTGATAATTGGTACTTAGGGAGCAGAGTGGTCCTGGGTCATGTGTCCTGGCCCCGATCTATCTGTGTCTCAGAATCATGCATCTAGATTCCAGCATAACCTGTGATGTCAGGGGGATGACCCTTTCCCCGTGACTACTGGTTGGTTGTCTCAACCAAGCATTGCCTCCATTCCATAAAGAGCTAGGGAAACACTGATGCCTTGTGCAATTCGTGGGTCTACTGGTGGTGGTTCCCAGGCAGGAAGAGCAGCCACCACGTGGAACACTGTGGGCCACACTCTAAAAGCAGATGGCTCACGAGGACTCTATGAAATGTCTCTGCTGCTACTATGTCACTGTTGGTCAAAATGAAAGATCCCAATCTTCAGCGCTATAGAGAAAATCATCCAAGGTCTCCCTGTGACATAGCCAGTGGGTTAATTTCAATTCAGCTTAAGCCTTGAGTCCTTAAATCCTAAAAGAAGCCATTGCCATGGAGGAAGGTCCTAGTCTTGATGACAGATTTGCTACTCTGGAGGGAAGAAACTTATAAATACGAGTAGGGTAGTGAAGATGCCCCCCAAGTCCCTCACCACAAAACTGGCTGCTGCTGCTGCTGCTTGGCTTCAGTCGTGTCCGACTCTGTGAGACCCATAGACGGCAGCCCACCAGGCTCCCCCGTCCCTGGGATTCTCCAGACAAGAACACTGGAGTGGGTTGCTATTTCCTTCTCCAATGAATGAAAGTGAAAAGTGAAAGTGAAGTCGCTCAGTCGTGTCTGACTCTTCGCGACCCCATGGACTGCAGCCTATCAGGCTCCTCCGTCCACGGGATTTTCCAGGCAAGAGGACTGGACTGGGATGCCATCACCTTCTCCAATAGTAACCACCAAAAGAAAAAAAATTCAAATAAATACAGGAGGAGGAAATAAACAACAAACTGAAACCGAGGTCACAAAGTGACCCAACTAGAAACTCAAAATTTACTAAAAGAATTCATACAAAAAATAAAAAAAGATTGAAGACTGCTAGTTGGTTTTTGCACCTTGACAACCTAAGCTCTGAATTAGTTTTTAACATCTGCTGAAATGCACCAATTATCAAGCTTTCATGACTTTAACCAATACTAGGGATCAAATTAGATTTACATGGGGGGATTCCCCTAAATTTAAACAAGGTACCCCCTAAAACCTTATGGGAGTTACTGAGGACATTTCAGGATATGTAAGGAAGACAAATAGGTATGCCTCACCTTAATCATCAGAACTAATGCCCTGCCTAGATTCCCCATAGCCTTAACACTCATTACCCTGAAATATTCCATACTGAGTATGGATGCTATGACCCAATGAGTAATAAATTAAAATCGAATTAAGTTCTGGCACTTAGAATTGGCTTACCAAAATAGGAGCACATGGACCCCGCCCCCTCCCATTAGTTAAAATAGTTAAGATGGCCCAGTTTAAACAGAGCCTTTGAGGTTTAAAAGTCATTTTCAAGACCTATTTAGAAAAAGATTGATTATCCCCACTGCTTCATTATTTTAAAGCTCAATTTACCCTGTTCTTAAACCTAGAAAGACTGAATAAAACCTCACAATGGATTACTGCAACCTTAATGCTGACACCCCACCCATTAAGGCTTCCATGCCAATTACTGAAATTATAAATTTCATCCAATCAATAACTGGTAAATACTTTGCAGTCATAGACTTGGCTAATCTGTCATGTGAAAGTGTTAGGCGCTCAGCCATGTCTGACTCTGCCACCCCATGGACTGTAGCCCACCAGGCTCCTCTGTCCATGGGATTCTCCAGGCAAGAAGACTGGAGTGGGCAGCCATTCCCGTCTCCAGGGGATCTTCTCAACCTAGGGACTGAACCCACATCTCTTACGTCTCTTGCACTGGCAGGCGGGTTCTTTACCACTGAGCCACTGGGAAAGCCCCAAAGGAGGTCCATGAGAGACAAGGAGTCAACTAAAGACGCTTCTGCTAGGGACATGCGTACTAAGTCGCGTCAGTCATGTCCGACTTTTTGCGACCCCATGGACCTGCCAGGCTCCTTTGTCCTGGGAAGCCCAGATGTCATCTTTAGTGCCTATTTCTGTCATGTTCAGTGCCTGTTTCAACAGCCTTTCACACACAGTTTGCCTTTGGCGTCAAAGGGACACAATCTCTCTTTATCCAGCTACACTGAGGTATCTCAACAAGCCAGGCCGTCACACAAAATCTTTATAGACAAGATGTCATGCATTCAGCTTTCTTCAGGAGCACAGTAATGACATCATACCACTCACGCCCTCTTCCAAAGACATTAATTTGACACACTCATTGAAGACATGCAAACATTCACAAAATAACTCACAAACAGGGCTGGGTCATTGTCTTATGCATTGTACAAGGTCCTGCCACTTTGGTTAAATTCCTGAAAATTGTTCAGCTGATGACCATTCCATTCCTGACACTGTCAAAACCAGCATTTATAATGTTAAAATAAAGTCTGACTCTTTTTAGCCTTTTGGGTTTTGGAGACAATGTATTTCTCATTTAGAAATTTTACTTAAGCCCATTTATGCTATTACTCACACATTGGCCTACCTTGATTGGGATCTTATATAACAAAAGGCTCTATTATCTGCCCAAATTGCAATACAGCAGGCACGCCATTGGTGACTCCTAGAGACTTCACTATAAAGGCTTCAGCAGTGTCCTCTCATGCCTCCTGGAGCCTCTGGACCGTACATAACCGTAATTTGCCCCTAGACTCCTGGTACAAGAAACAGCCCTCCTCATCTCCATGCTTATGCCATTACAGGGCAACATACTGGGCTCTCCTAGACACAGAGGCTGTGTGACTCTCTATACTCAGCTCCCCACTGTCTTAGATCATGGAAATAGCTCCTTGAAAGCTCAGTGTAGAGCCAAACCTCCTGTATATCACATTTGTAGGTGGGATGCCCCACATCCTTAGTCCTTTGTCAGATGTCATGGTGCCAGAGAAAATTAGCAACCTCCCTTTCCTAGACACCTAGAAACATCTGGAGAGTCCCCTGGAGTCAACTGAATGACCAGCAAAGGGACTTTATATACTTTCAAGTTGGCACCACCACCATCATACGATATGGAGTTTTTGCTTTTTAGTTCTTCACTGAGATATTCCTGATAATAAGACCGAACCCAAGAGTCTGTACAACTGACCAAACTTCATGCAGTCTCCTTTGCACCAGCTGCCGAGGTCAACAGGCAGCCCAATCTGCCATTTCTACAACTCTTGGGCCATCATCAATGATCTGCTCATCTGGGCTCGCCAACAGCAGCAGCAATTCCCTATCCAAGATTGCCTCTTTGGGGTAAAGAATCCTGAGAATCTCTAGTCTCATAGATACCCAACCTATAAATCAAGATTACCTATGTCTCTACACATAGAAAATCCATAATAAGGGGCCTCACTAAAACACTTTCTCCCCTTCAGAGTTCCAGACATTATTGAGACTGACCAAAGAGCTCATTTCATTTCTTAAAATATATGATGTCAGGCTCTTGCACAAGGCATTTAATGGAACTTGCATTTCCCTTGCCACTCTCAGACTTCAGGCCTTACAGAGGCCATCAGTTCAGTTCAGTTCAGTCGCTCAGTCATGTCTGACTCTTTGCGACCCCATGGAGTGCACCATGCCAGGCTTCCCTGTCCATCACCAACTCCCAGAGCTTACACAAACTCATGTCCATTGAGTCAGTGATGCCATCCAACTACCTCATCCTCTGTCGTCCCCTTCTCCTCCCACCTTCAGTCTTTCCCAGCATCAGGGTCTTTTCAAATGAGTCTGTTCTTCACATTAGGTGACCAAAGTATTGGAGCTTCAGCTTCAGCATCAGTCCTTCCAATGTATATTCAGGATTGACTTCCTTGAGGATTGACTAGTTTTATCTCCTTGCTGTCCAAGGGACTCTCAACAGTCTTCTCCAACACCACAGTTCAAAAGCATCAATTCTATGGCAGTCAGCTTTCTTTATGGTTCAGCCCACAAATCTACACATGAACACTGGAAAAAACAAAGCTTTGACTAGATGGACCTTTGTCAGCAAAGTAATGTCTCTGCTTTTTAATATGCTGTCTAGGTTGGTCATAGCTTTTCTTTCAAGGAGCAAGCATCTTTTAATTTCATGGTTGCAGTCACTATCTGCAATGATTTTGGAGCTCACCAAAAATAAAGTCTGTCACTGTTTCCATTGTTTCCCTATCTATTCACCATGAAGTGACAGGACCAGATGCCATGATCTTAGTTTTCCAAATGTTGAGTTTTAAGCCAACTTTCTCACTCTCCTCTTTCATTTTCATCAAGAGGCTCTTTCATTCTTCTTTGCTTTCTGCCGTAAGGGTGGTGTCATCTGCATATCTGAGGTTATTGATATTTCTCCTGGCAATCTTGATTCCAGCTTGTGCTTCATCCAGCCCAGTGTTTCTCATGATGTACTCTGCATGTAAGTTTAATAAGCAGGGTGACATATACAGCCTTGACGAACTCCTTTCCCGATCTGGAGCCAGCCCATTGTTTCATGTCCAGTTGTAACTGTTGCTTCTTGACCTGAATACAGATTTCTCAGGAGGCAGGTCAGGTGGTCTGGTATTCCCATCTCTTTCAGAATTTTCCACAGTTTATTGTGATCCACACAGTCAAAGGCTTTAGTGTAGTCAATGAAGCAGAAGTAGATGTTTTTCTGGAACTCTCTTGCTTTTCCTAAGATCCAGTGGATGTTGGCAATCTGATCTCTGGTTCCTCTGCCTTTTCTAAATCCAGCTTGAACATCTGGAAGTTCATGGTTCACATACTGCTGAAGCCTGGCTTGGAGGATTTTGAGCATTACTTTGCTAGCGTGTGAAATGAGTGCAATTGTGTGGTAGTTTGACTATTCTTTGGCATTGCCTTTCTTTGGGATTGGAATGAAAACTGACCTTTTCCAGTCCTGTGGCCACTGCTGAGTTCTCCAAATATCCTGGCATATTGAGTGTAGCACTTTCACAGCATCATCTTTTAGGATTTGAAATAGTTCAACTGGAATTCCATCACCTCCACTAGCTTTGTGCATAGTGATGTCTCCTAAGGCCCACTTGACTTCACATTCCAGGATGTATGGCTCCGGGTGAGTGATCACACCATCATGGTTATCTGGGTCATGAAGGTCTTTTTGTATAGTTCCTCTGTGTATTCTTGCTACCTCTTCTTAATATCTTCTGCTTCTGTTAGGTCCATACCATTTCTGTCCTTTATTGTGCCCATCTTTGCATGAAATGTTCCCTTGATGTCTCTTATTTTCTTAAAAAGATCTCTAGTCTTTCCCATTCTATTGTTTTCCTCTATTTCTTTGCATTAATTACTGAGGAAGGCTTTCTTATCTCTCCTTGCTATTCTTTGGAACTCTGCATTCAAATGGGTATATCTTTTCTCCTTTGCCTTTCTCTTCTTTTCTCAGCTATTTGTAAGGCCTCCTCACACAACCATTTTGCCTTTTTGCATTTCTTTTTCTTGGGGATGGTCATGGTCACTGCCTCCTGTACAATATCATGAACCTGCATCCCTAGTTCTTCAGGCACTCTGTCTATCAGATCTAATCCCATCAATCTGTTTGTCATTTCCACTGTATAATCATAAGGGATTCGATTTAGGTCATACCTGAATGGTCTAGTGGTTTTCCCCCACTTTCTTCAATTTAAATCTGATTTTGGGAATAAGGAGTTCATGATCTGAGCCACAGTCAGCTCCTGGTCTTGTTTTTGCTGACTGTATAGAACTTCTCCATCTTTGGCTGCAAAGAATATAATCAATCTGATTTTGGTATTGACCACCTGGTGATGTCCATATGTAGAGTCTTCTCTTGTGTTGTAGGAAGAGAGTGTTTGCTATGACTAGTGCATTCTCTTGGCAAAACTCTGTTAGTCTTTGCCCTGCTTCATTTTTGTACTCCAAGGCCAAATTTGCCTGTTATTTCAGGTATTTCTTGACTTCTTACTTTTGCATGCCAGACCCCTATAATGAAAAGAACATCTTTTTTGGGTGTTAGTTCTAGAAGGTCTTATAGGTCTTCATAGAACCATTCAACTTTAGCTTCTTCAGCATTAGTGGTTGGGGCATAGACATGGATTTCTGTGATATTGAATGGTTTGCCTTGGAAATGAAAGATATCATTCTGTCATTTTTGAGACTGCATCCAAGTATTGGATTTCAGACTCTTTTGTTGACTATGAGGGCTACTCCATTTCTTCTAAGGCATTCTTGCCCTCAGTAGTAGATTTAATACACAGAACTTAACACACTCAAGTTCAATTAAATGAAACATGGCCCATTTCAGTTATCAGACATCCATGGTGAAGTATAATAAAAAATCTGACTCTATATTTGATGCCTGACCTCTGACAGCTTTAGGGCCCCTCTACTCTGTTCCCCACCAGCCTCTCATCAAGCCTAAACTCTCCCATCTTTGGTGCCGGTGCTGTGTGCTCAATCGCTTCAGTCGTGTCCAACTCTGCGGCCCTATGGACTGTAGCCCGCCAGGCTCCTCTGTCCCTGGGATTCTCCAGGCAAGAATGCTGGAGTGGGCTGCCATTCCCTTCTCCAGGGGATCTTCCCAACCCAGGGGTTGAACGCACATCTCCTATGCCTCTTCTATTGGCAGGCAGGTTCTTCACCACTGGTGCACCCTGGGGAGTCCTCGGGATGTTGAAACCGTGCAAGCATCAGCCAGCACATGGGACCTACTCGACCTCCCTTGCTATCATAGAAAAGCAAGCCAGTCTTTTTCCCTTGTTTGGGGAAAGCCATGTTTGTATCTGCTTCAGAGCTGCCTCTGCTTTCCCCCAGAAAGCTCCATTACACGAATGACGGATCTTTTAAAGTCCTCTTGGTATGTGTGCATAGCACCGTCCATTTCATCATCTGAACCAAATACTGCTGGGAGTCCATCCCCCTACTTCCGAGTGACAACAAATGTTTAGAGCCAATATGAAAACAACTTCATAACATGATAAATTTAAAAACTGTATAAGTTTAATTTCTGAGCAACAGCATGAATAAAACTAGGTGCTTTTCTGAAATGACAGGTAATATTTACACTTAAAGATAATAGTGACTCTCTAAATCTCTCAGACCCAAGGATCTGAAACTTGTTTGACAAATATAGTGATTCTGTAAAAATGTTAGAAATAAAGTTAAAAATACTACACTCAAAGAGTGAAGAGGGAGTGGGCATGCGTGCTACCTCACCTGATCCATGATTCTGGGGGCTGGATCTAGGAGACTGAAACTTGCATTGACTGATACCTTGGAAGAAATGTATGATGCACACACAGATGGCACATATACCCTGGACCGTCCATAAAGGCTAATTAATTGTTACCTAAATGAAAGATGCAAATGACAAAGGAAAAACTCAAAGTATGCATTCTTCTCTTCTGGTCCGGTGGCCACTGCCACAGACACGTGTTTTCCCCCAATGGAATGGGGGTATCAATTCACACTGGTACATAGTACATACCAGGTCTATTCCTAATGTCCTATACATTTTACACCAGTAAAAGCTAGCCTATAATCGGCAGCCTGGACAGCCTCTCTGAATGAGATACAGCCTCTCTAAATAAAACATCAGAAACAATACTGGGTGTGGCAGGGGGAAGAGAGCTCCCTAAAGAAACAAGCTACGAAAGAGGAACTATGTTTTTTATGCTGTGCTTACTGCTTAGCCGCTCAATCACGTCCGACTCCTTGTGACCCCACGGACTGTAGCCCGCCAGGCTCCTCTGTCCACGGGGATTCTCCAGGCAAGAATACTGGAGTGGGTTGCCATGCCTTCCTCCAGGGATCTTCCCAATCCAGGGATCGAACCCAGGTCTCCTGCACTGCAGGCGGACTCTTTACCTTCTGAGCCACCAGTGAAGAAATGCTTTTATGCTGGGAGGTACTGTTGTTTTTCATCTTTTCCCTGTGACTTCAACAATCTATGCAACTAGATCTCAAACCTGCATTTTTCAGACCTTACCTTCCTTTTGATCACCAGACGGATACATGTTTCCAGGTGCTCACTTTATCTGGCCAGTTGGCATGCCAGCTGTAGGCTGGTGTGTTCAGTGAAGACATTCCTTAGAAAGCACAGACTCCCCATATTTAAGACTGAACTCAGCTCTCCAGAACCTGCTCTTGTGCTTCTGTTCCATTTAAGGAGCATGGGCATTGACAAAAGCACGTAGGCCTGAAACTGGCACCATTTCTAATCGCCTCCCTCACCTCTCAACTCCTACCTCCCAGTATTCAATCATAATGTTCTCATCACACTAGCAGCTTAGTATTTTTCACACCCTTTTATTCTTCTTTCTCATGACTATGGACATGTTCAGCTCCTATTACTTTCCTCCTGAAACACTGTTACAGCTTCCTAACTGATCTGCCTGCATGCCCACTTGTTAAGGCGTGTCTGACTCCTTGTGACGCCATGGACTGTAGCCCGCCAGGCTCCCTGTCCATGGGATTCCCCAAGTAAAAACACTGGAGCGGGTTACCGTTTCCTTTTTCAAGGGGTCTTCCTGATCCAGGAATCTAACCTGGTAGGTGGATTCTTTACCACTAAGCCACCTGGGAAGCCTTCCTTAGTCTAGCACCCCATTAACTACACTTCCTCCTATCCTAAGTCAAGCCCAATCCCACACCAGCCAGAGTCAGATTTAAAATGTAGGTGCTAACAATGATACATAAAAGCTTTAAATGACTTTAAAGTGATCCTGGTAAAAGGAAAAAAAAGAAAATCCTAACACAGGTGTATATCCAGTGGGATTTTGTCTCCAGCTATTTATCTTTCTAGGTTTATCTCATCACTGCTTCCATCCCTTCCTAGGCCTTTGTACTGCTTGCTTTTATGCTGCCTGAAACACTTTCCCTCCCCCTACCCTCTCGTGTCCCTTAAATCTTGCCTCCTCCAGGTCTTCTGGGCGCCCTTCCAGACCCACTGCACAGTTGAGTCAGGTGCCCACACCACCTTCTGTGTTTCTGCCTTGTAGCATCGCATGATAACTTCCTTGTTTACCATCTCTCTCTAAGGCTAGACTGAGCTCTGTGAAGGCAGAGTGAGTTTTAATTTACCACTGCATCTGTAGCATCTCCTACGGTTCCCAAAACAAAGCTGGCACTAAAACTGTTGCTGGATAAAACCAGGGCAGGGGGCCGGGGGGTCAGCTTAGCTCATATGTTGATATCTATGAACATTTGGGTCACATTTAGCACCAGCTGGTTATGCCACCTCCCGCTCCTCCCACCAGCTGCCTCACTAAATCACTGTTGCAACAGAAAAACGGGATGTGGTTGGAAGTTGGGTGAGTGGTTCCCTGAGATTTCATTTTCCATAGAGAATCTTCTCAACTATAAAACCATTAAAAGCTGTGTTCTCTTCTGGAAATTCAATCCAAACTTTGTCTTGATGCAAAATCAGGGCTCAAAGAGACACTTTCGATTGTGTGGTTATGTAAATGATATCAATAAATAAATAAAACTGTTACAAACAAAAAAGGATGTACCTTTGGACACAGGGTCCCTTGAGTTGCCTCTCAACACACTTTCCTGGATGAGGAAGGGAGAAGAGGGATCCAATCCAAATCCTAATTCTGTCAATAATGTATAATTCTCTTTGAGCAAGTTGCTTACTCTCTCTGGGACTCCATTTCATCAATAATAGAGTTGTTAAATTAAGGATATTTTTAGTTGCAAATGCCAATGGTACTGGGGCCCCAGACCTTAGGGACTTCTTGAGCCAAGAGCTCCAAAAGGAGTCTCCCATTTCCTTAGACACCTGTGGAATGGGAAGAGACAGAAACGCAGATCCCAAGGACCCTAAGGAGGGACTCCTGGGGCCTACAGCTGGTGCGTCAGATGAGACAACCAAGGCCAGCTCCGATCCAACAGATCAAAGGTCCAAGCCATCTCTAAGGCCTGCCTCAAAGCCTTCACCCTTATCCAGAGCCAAGGTGTTGCTAGGAAACAAGGGTCTGGAACCTGTGAGCCAGCATCATGCAGCCTGGAATCACGCTGGCCTGTCTCTTTCCTCTTTCCTCCTGACCAAGCGCTTCTAATTACTTTGTGGGAAGTGAAATGCCTCTTGGAGAGAACCATCTTGTGGGAACGCCCACTGTGGTTAAATGACAGTCAAAAGTAAGTGGGGAGAGAACTGGAGCAAGGAAAGATGGAAGGAAGAGAAGGCAGGAAGGATTACCTTTGACCAGCTACGTGCCTTTGGACTATATATCTTACCCACTCTGAGTCTCAGTTTCCCAGGCATAAAGATACCAGCTCTAGAGGGTTGTGTTGAGGATTAAGTGAGACTGTGAGGTGCCACTGAGTCCCCTGCCCTGTCGTGGCTCTCAGTACACGGATTCCGTTGTTACAGCGGGGCAGGAGGACACGTGGATTCTGGAGTCAGACAGTCCTGGGATAGAAAACGGCCTAGGACCAAGCCATGTGAATTTTCTCATTTAGAAGATGGGATAACAATCTGGACCTCAGAGGGATGTTTTGGGGTCCCTAGTGGCTCAGATGGTAAAGAATCTGCCTGCAGTGTGGGAGACCTGGGTTTGATCCCTGGGTCAGGAAGAGGAGGAGGGCATGGCTAGCATTCCTGGAGGAGGGCATGGCTACCCATTCCTGGAGGAGGGCATGGCTACCCATTCCAGTATTCTTGCCTGGAGAATCCCATGGACAGAGGAGCCTGGTGGCTACAGCCCATGGGGTCACAAAGAGTCAGACACAACTGAGCAGCTAACACAGGGATGTTACAAAGATGATGTGAGAGCGTATGATTAAATGGTTCATGGTAGGAACAGAAAATCAGTCATTGCTGCCCACTTCTCTGTTATCCCTCCCCCAACACACACACACACAACTATACAGCCTCAACGACCATAAGCTTGGCCTTCGGTGGTGCAAGCACTGTGCTCCACTGCTGGGCTCCAGGCTGTGCTTTCTGATGACTCTGCCTT
This sequence comes from Ovis aries, assembly GCF_016772045.2. Lineage (NCBI taxonomy): Eukaryota > Metazoa > Chordata > Mammalia > Artiodactyla > Bovidae > Ovis > Ovis aries. Next base: position 7,046,558 of record NC_056055.1, on the reverse strand, counting down.
CTATTCCCACCTCCAGGCTCAGCCAGGACTCAAATTCACAAGCTGGCAAATCAACCAGAGATGGACAGCCATGGGTTTAGAAGGTCTGGCAGGACGAGGGCTTACGTATTAGGCTGCTGGTCTTAGAAGTGGACAGAATTCTTATCATTAGGCTTTTTGCTTTCAAAAACTAATTGTAATAAGCATCACCACTAATTTGATTGTCTCACAGTAACAAATGATAATAATCCTAGCAAGCATTTCCTGAGCATTTCTTACATGTAGAGTGCAGAGATAATCACCTTCTGAACACTGATTCATTCAGTTCTCAAAACAAGTACTGTGAGGTGAGCACGATTAGGCCCATTTTAAAAATAAAGGGACTGAGGCTCAGGAAACCCTAAGTCACATCTGCAAACTCAAGAGGTGACTCACACACCGCCTGATCTGTATGCTGTTATTTGCTGAAAGGTACACCTCTGGTAAGGAGGGGGCAAGAATGATTGATTTCTGATTGATTTCCTACTATGGAACCAATTAACCACATGATTCTCTTGTCATCTTCATAACAGCCCTGAAAGGTCCAGATGCTTTTCCAACAATTCCCCTGGCACCTCCCAAATGGGCCCCTTATTTTTCCTTATTTTCAGGCATTCCTAGGAAGTTCAGCCTCTCCTACTGGTGAGAATTCTCTGCTGTGGACACAGCGAGTGGCAGTTTCTCCACCTACCTGGGAGGCAGAAGCGCAAAGACATCCAAAGTTCTAGCAAAGAAGCCAAGGGCATCTGTCAGGAGCACCTGAGCGGACTCAGGTACTGTTGCTCCCAACTACTTTGGCCAGACTCTGGTAGGCTGCTCTACACAGCCTGCTTTGCATCTTGCCCAGGCTACCTCTCTTCACCTCCCTAGACAGCACACGCCCTCACATCCCCAGGGCTGGGCTTAGCATGGGAAACATTCCAGCCCATCGTAGGTGGTTAGAGGTCCATTTCCCTACTTTGCCTCCTCCACTCCTGCCCGCCCCCACCCTCCCTCACACACAAATGCACACATCCACGCATGCCTTAGGCTTCCCTGTCACAGCATTTGTCCAGAGGGCTGTAACTATCAGTTCACCTACTGACAATCTTTCCCTTTTGACCATGAGCTCCTTGAGAGCCGGGGGCATGTCTCATTCACTTTGGCAACCTCAGCACCTCATGCAGGGCCAGGCATCTTCTAGGAGCTCAGAGCACTGTTGTGGAAAGTTGGGGGGTGATGACAAGCGATGAAGGATAGAAGACACCCCATGCTGTGAATCTGTTGAGTGAGGCTGCTCTCAGGGTGGGAGGTTCGACCTCCTAATAATGACCTGGAGAAGCAAAAGCTTCCATCTGTGTATCTGTGCTTTCTCTAGCCCCTTTTGTTCTCATAAAGGAGCTGAAGGCAGAGAGGAAACAAAAGCCCCACACTCATCTCTAGGGAACTCCACATTCTCAGGGCAAGGCTGATGTGAGAGGAGTCCTATCTAAAGTCACGCTCCCTGAGTCCCTGTGAGGACCTCCTGGGATTGGAACTGTGAAGGGGACTAAGTGTGTGCTGGCCCCAGTCTGAGTAGAATCAAGGTAGGTAGTTTATAAGAGTGTCAATCTCGGAATGCACTATCTACCCAGAAGGACAATGGGGGCAGTCTCCAGTGCTTCCGGAAGTGATGTATTTGTGCACGCCTTTGTGTGCGTGCGTGCATTCAGAAGTACGAAAATGGGCCTGCCGCAAAATGAATGGCTCTGTGACCTCTGAGCATGTGGGGGGCTTGGGCAACTAGGAGTCTTTGAATTTGCTGTAGATTTTCAGGTGTAGAAAGGCAGAATAATGTCTCCAGATGGTTATGAAACTTCCCCTTTTGCAACTGCAGGTTTGAACGGATCACATACACTGACTGCAACTTTCCCATCTGTAGAATGGGAAAGGCACTCTGAAGGAGATCAACTCTGGGATTTCTTTGGAAGGAATGATGCTAAAGCTGAAACTCCAGTACTTTGGCCACCTCATGAGAAGAGTTGACTCATTGGAAAAGACTCTGATGCTGGGAGGGATTGCGGGCAGGAGGAGAAGGGAACGACAGAGGATGAGATGGCTGGATGGCATCACGGACTCGATGGACGTGAGTCTGAGTGAACTCCGGGAGATGGTGATGGACAGGGAGGCCTGGCGTGCTGCGATTCATGGGGTCGCAAAGAGTCGGACACAACTGGGCGACTGAGCTGAACTGAGCCTCGATGGAAGTGGAGAACACCTTATGCACGAGTCGCCATCTCTCATTCCCACACTGGACACTGCCAAGTGGTCGCTGCATTCGTTCCCTCCAAGCCTGGTCTGGATGGACATCTCGTTCACTGCAGTATGACAGTCACTACCATTTGACCATAACTGACACATAAAGAGAAACTCAGATCTGGTTAGATTCTTGCTAAGGACTCTCTCCGCCCTGACAGTTTGGAAATGAGCCTCAGGGCAATGACAAGGCACCTAGGAGTTTGCATCCAAGGTTTTTTTTTAGGATTTTTACTTTATAGCACTGCCCCTGAATTAAGATAGAGAAGCAAGTTGTGCAAGGGGTGAATAAAGAAGACTACTTCCACCCCTGCCGGAGCTCAGGCACTCAACTCCCAGTCTCAGCTCTCCCAAGTTCTTTCAACTCTGGGTGAGAGAGAGAGGGGCACAAACGGCTGCCCTGGGTCTGATGCCAGCATCTGAAGTGCCTCTAAGGCTGCTCTGGGAGACCTGGATGAGCAAGTTTGATCACTTTCGTGCTGAAAGTAGCCTGGGTTCAAATCCCCGCTCTGCCGAGTTCCCTGGGGTTCAGTTCAGTTCAGTTGCTCAGTCCTGTCCGACTCTTTGCGACCCCATGAACCGCAGCAGGCCAGGCCTCCCTGTCCATCACCAACTCCTGGAGTCCACCCAGACCCATGTCCATCAAGTCGATGATGCCATCCAGCCATCTCATCCTCTGTCATCTCCTCTCCTCCTGCCTTTAATCTTTCCCAGCATCAGGGTCTTTTCCAATGAGTCAGCTCTCCGCATCAGGTGGCCAAAATATTGGAGTTTCAGCCTCAGTATCAGTCCTTTCAATGAACACCTAGGACTGATCTTCTTTAGGATGGACTGGTTGGATTTCCTTGCAGTCCAAGGGACTCTCAAGAGTCTTCTCCAACACCACAGTTCAAAAGCATCAATTATTTGGTGCTCAGCTTTCTTTACAGTCCAATTCTCACATCCATACATGACCACTGGAAAAACCATAGCCTTGACTAGATGGACCTTTGTTGGCAAAGTAATGTCTCTGCTTTTTAATAAGCTGTCTAGGTTGGTCATAACTTTCCTTCCAAGGAGTAAGCATCTTTTAATTTCATTGCTGCAATCACTGTCTGCAGTGATTTTGGAGCCCAAAAAAATAATGTCTGACACTGTTTCCACTGTTTCCCCATCGATCTACCATGAAGTGATGGGACCAGATGCCATGATCTTCATTTTCTGAATGTTGAGCTTTAAGCTAACTTTTTCACTCTCCTCTGTCACTTTCATCAAGAGACTTTTTAGTTCTTCACTTTCTGCCATAAGGGTGGTGTCATCTGCATATCTGAGGTTATTGATATTTCTCCCAGCAATCTTGATTCCAGCTTGTGCTTCTTCCAGCCCAGGGTTTCTCATGATGTACTCTGCATAGAAGTTAAATAAGCAGGGTGACAATATACAGCCTTGACGTACTCCATTTCCTGTTTGGAAACAGTCTGTTGTTTTATGTCCAGTTCTAACTGTTGCTTCCTGACTTGCATACAAGTTTCTCAAGAGGCAGGTCAGGTGGTCTGGTATTCCCGTCTCTTTCAGAATTTTCCACAGTTTACTGTCATCCACACAGTCAAAGGCTTTGGCATAGTCAATAAAGCAGAAATAGATGTTTTTCTGGAACTCTCTTGCTTTTTCCATGATCCAGTGGATGCTGGTAATTTGATCTCTGGTTCCTCTGCCTTTTCAAAAACCAGCTTGAACATCTGGAAGTTCACGGTTCATGTATTACTGAAGCCTGGCTTGGAGAATTTTGAGCATTACTTTACTAGTGTGTGAGATGAGTGCAACTGTGTGGTAGTTTGAGCATTCTTTGGCATTGCCTTCCTTTGGGATTGGAATGAAAACTGACCTTTTCCAGTCCTGTGGCCACTGCTGAGTTTTCCAAATTTGCTGGCATATTGAGTGCAGCACTTTCACAGCATCACAGGATTTGAAATAGCTCAACTGGAATTCCATCACCTCCACTAGAGCGTCCACAGATCATCTTCCCCATCTGAGCTTCAGTTTCCTCAGGCGTGAAACGCTGATAGGAACCTAACCTCACAGGCTGCTTGGGAGGAGTGAAGTGGATGCAATACCGTGTATGGAAGTGCTCTGTGAGACGCACCGCGCTGAGCACAAGCAGAGGGGCCGAAGGACACACCGTTAGGAAAAGAGACAAGGGTGTTCCGTTCCAGATGGACTCAGTCTATACCAGGATACAAATGCTTTTCTTTTGGTAATTTCATCTGGTGCAAACAGCAGTCTCCTGGGCCTATTTGTATTTAATGAACCACATCCTGTATCATCGTTTTGCATGATTCTGAGGAGAACTAAGTTGGCTGTCTCCTCTGGCGTACTGCAGGCCCCGGAGTGTCCAGCTCATATTGAACCTCCTCCTACCGCCTCCAAGAAAAACACCAGCCCGGAGCTAGGCCCATCCCACACACAGCTGCATGGGCTAAGGGGCCAGGGGAGGGGCAAGGGACACTCAGCTACCTCCACCAGCACACGGACCTTGGCACAGGTGAACATGGCCAGGCTGAGACTTCAACCCACATGATGGTTAAGGGGTAGGAGGCTCAGTGCGAATCAAAGGCAGAGCATGGGGACAGATGGGGCTAAGGAGGCTGACGGGGACACAACAGATCTGAGAAGGTCCTGAGGCCATGGGGAGGAGTTTGGAAATGAGCCTCAGGGCAATGACAAAGCTCCCAGGAGTCTGCATCTGAGGAAGGCATGATGGGACTCTCCACTTCAGAAACATCCCATGATGCTTCATTTTATTATGTGGACTTGACTGGGCCATGAGGTGTGCAGATATCTGTATCCAATTCTTTTGTGACCTGGTGGACCACCAGGCTCCTCTTTCACTGGGATTCTTCAGGCAAAAATATTGGAGTGAGTTACCATTTCCTTCTCCAGGGGATCTTCACAACACAGGGATCAAAACCCTCATCTCTTAAGAGTTGTATTATATATATTATTTCTACTATAATAAAATGTAAACATTATATATATATATAAAGAGGTTTGTTGTTAGAAATTGACTTATGTGATAAACATTGTGTGTGTGTGTGCGTGTGTGTGTGTGCACGTGCTCTGCTGCTTCAGTTGTGTCCAATTCTTTGCAGCCCCATGGATTATAGCCCACTAGGCTTTTCTGCCCATGGGATTTCCCAGGCAAGAATACTGGAGCAGGTTGCCATTTCCTACTCCAGATCTTCCCGACCCATGAATGAAGCCCACATCTCTCGCCTCTCCTGCACTGGCAGGTGGGTTCTTACCACTAGTGCCACCTGGGAAGCAATATATAGATACATGGATATATATGCGTGTGTGCTGTTGTTTGCCAGGCATCTTCCCTACCCAGAGACTGAACCCGCATCTCCTGTACTGCAAGCAGGTTCTTTACCACTGAGCCACTGAGGAAGCCCCGTGTGTATATATCTAGAGATACAGAACCAGTTACATGTAGCTTTCACGTATATTGTATGTATTATAAACATCATATGAATCTATATCATGTATATGTGAATATTATATATAATAAAGATATTTTTATCTATCTACCTATCTGTCTACTGACCCGTCTATCCTGACGGTTCTGTCTCTTTGGAGAACCCAGGCAGCTCCATGTCCTCAGGGCTGTGCAGCTGGACTGATGGGGTTCAGGTGGATGCAGGGAGGCCAGGCAGGGGGCCAGTGCTAGAGTCCAGCCCAGCCATGATGGCAGCAGTGAGGTGGAGAGAAGTGGGCAATTCTAAGAGCTGTTTGGAAATTGCAATTGGTAAGACTTGCTACAGCTTGGAAATGGGCGGGAGCAAGGGAGAGGGAGATGCTGAGGGCTTCTAGGCTTGTGGCTCTGCCTCTAAACAGATGCAGGAGCTCTGCATGAGAACGCAGGGAACCCCCTAGGCTGTCTGGGCAGGCAGGGAGCTAGCAAGAGAGCACATCATCAGAGGAAAGCTTGGAGGCAGGCCACAAAGGGGGAGTCATTCATGTAGGGATGGTAACAGACAGCATGGCTGTGAGTCTCCACGGAGACCATGGCAGTCCTGCAAAACCACACTGACCTGTTTGGCAGAGAAGAGCGAGCCTGTGAAGGAGACAGAGAAGGAACAGGCCAGAAGGGAGGCGGGCAACTGTCAGGAAGAGTTCCCTGGTGCGAAGGAAGCAAGCATCAGACGGTGCCTCAAGCAGGAAGTGGCCAACTCCATCAAATGCTAGCGAAAGGGCAAGCAAACGGGAATTGAAACCTACCCTGAAGGTTAAATCACCAGGGAAGTGGAACCCGTGCAGGTCTCAGCTCTGAGATCGACCCCCTGCATGTCTAGCTGGCATCTCTGAAGCAAGTTCCTGCAGGAAACTGAAGGCCCAGGAGAGCTCTCCAGTTCCCATCAGCCCCTTGGCCACCCCTGTCCTGACAAAAGGAGGTGTCACTTGACTACATCTTTCCCTTCTCCTCCTCCACCCCAACCCCTTAGGCTGCCTTTCAAACAGCCAGAATTCCTTTAAAGAGTAATCTAGGTATGCTTCAGCTGACATTCAAAAGTGCATTGTAATTCAAATGGAAATGCAGAAATTCATTCCCTTGGACAGTCTTGGGAAATTATAATAGAGATAAAACATCTTTTAAAGGTGGCGACAGGCATTTATCTGTGGGGACATCTCTATGCAATAGGCTCTCCTGATGCAAACTCAAGAGAGGTCCAACCTTCACACAGGGGATGTCCTTTCGGCAGGGTCACCGAGTCTCTAAATTTGGGAAAGACATTAGTTGCATCCATTTTCGCTTCTCCACTTTGTCCCTCCATTTCTCTTTGTGGATTCTGGTTTCCCCGTGTCTGTCTCTCTTCATTTTCCTGTCTCTTCCTATCTCCCTCAGTCTTTCTCTGTCTCTCTCTCTGCTCTGTCTCTCTCTCTCTCACACACACAGAACGGACAATTCCTTTCCATGCATACATCCTTTATCTTCCATAGTTACTTTCTCCATGCAAAAGAAGCAACTGCAAATTCAGGAAACCTACCAGATTTGTTATTTCTGCATGCATCGCCATCCCTTCAGAATAGGGAATAACAAAAGGGCATAACAAAAGGGCAGGGTTACGGGGGAGTCTTTTGATGTCTTCCTAGTAAAGCTTTAAGGCTCCCTCCCTCACCAGCTCTACCCCAGGAGCCCCTCTCAATCTACCCCTGTCCTTGGTCCTAAGTCAGCTGACAAGAGAGGGGAGTAAATTAGTAGCTGCATCTCCCCCTGCCCCCGTAGACACACATGTGCACTACACACACACAGACACACACAGACACACACACACACACACACACACACACGTGAGATCACTGTTACCAAGTGGATGCGGCAGCCACCGGTGGAAGGAGTGGACTGTATCAAGATAACAACTAAGGGCCCAGCTCGTTGCTAGATGAGTCATCATCGATAGGTCTATGCTCTCACTGGATCCCATGTCTTAAAAGTGGAAAAATCGATCTTAGAGTGTGAATCAATTCGTCCAACATCACACAGCTTGTAAGAGGGAAACAGGGATGGGAACCAAGGTCCATCTGACTGCAAAACTTGTCTTTTATTTCCAAACGAGGAAGTCTTTATCCAAGACAGCCAGAAGAACCATAACTTTATATAAAGAGTCCTCATCCTAAGGCTCATGTGTCAAGGGCACGGCCAGGAAGTGTATGAATATCAAGTCAAAGAAGGAAATGAAGCCCTGATTAAGAGAAAGGTAGCTTCTCAAAATGCAGGTGTATCAGGAACACAGCAGCACAGAGTGAAAATGTTAAGCTGGGACAAGAAACTAAAAACCTCACAAGGCACTCGGAGCCTGGCCTGGGCGCACAGGTGATGGCTGAGGGAAAGTGGCAGACTAAAGAGCTTCCAAGGGAACCGCGCCTGGGCTGGGAGTTTCCCGGGATGACTTCAGCTACTCTAGCTGCCTCTTGAGGTCCAGCTGTCCCTGGCTTCTGCCAGCACCATCCAGCTGACCTGTCCAGCGCTCCAGGCCCCTGCAGACTGGTGGAATGCCCGGAATATCCGCTCGGTGACAGGAAACCCCTCCTCCCTGCCTGGATCTTTCCTGTCCTCCTTGGCATTCCCAGTGTCTCTCTGGAATCTGCATCAGAAGCTGGGTCTGTTATTCTAGCTTTCACTTCGCCCTATTACTCAGAAGCAACACGTAAGTGTCAACCACCACTTCCCCTTTCTGCATCTAGAGCAGATACTGCTAATTGATCACAGCGTTCTTTTCTAATGACCCCGGTGACCTCCACACAGTGTCTAGACAAGCCACTCCTCAACTGATCAGAACTCGCATATGAAACAAAAGACACGGGCCACCGTGTGACGGGGACTGAGGTCCCGACTGCACGCCAGCCACCTGCCTTTCTCCAGCTACCTATCAATAGCTCAAAAATAAAACAGTCTATCACAAAAATGACAAAGTATTGGAAGGCTCATACAGGCTGAACCCACGTGTGGACAGCACCCACGTCTTACCTACTGTAATGCCCCAGCACATAGCACAAGGTCTGCAGTGAAGAAGCACTTAGGAAATACCAGTGAACCAGAGGGTAATGAGTGATCAATGTGACTTTCTTTTTCTATGGAATGCACACTTAGAAGCACTTATGGGAATGAGAGTGAAGCTCTCATGGGAGATATTTCAATCAGGCACATTCACCCCAACCCCCTCGACCTTCCATGATCTCTAGTGTCTGGATCACGACAGCGACCAGAGCCCCACCATTAATTAGTAAACCTGGAAAGACCGGGACATTGGACTCAGGTTGGAATTTAAACCCTAGTTCACTCAGTAACACCCTGTGTGGTCCAGCAAGCCCCCGATCACTTCTGAGTTCAGATCCCCCTTCACAGTGATGAGAGGTGGGTCATCTTGCCTTTTTTGCCTCAAGGCATACATGGAAAGACCAAAGGCAGGCCTGTACACTGTGAAGGGCTGGACAATGTCTGTGGTTGTCATACACGCCCCATTTGGTCTCTTCTCTCTGAAACTTAGAAATTACTTTGCCTGAGGTTTCCTGACAGGGATGTAAGAAGAGGTACCAGGACTTGAAATCTTTTCTGTCCCACTTGAAAAAGGCTTTCATACTGTTCATGGGGTTCTCAAGGCAATAATTCTGAAGTAGTTTGCCATTCCCTCCTCCGGGGGACCACATGTTGTCAGAAGTCTCCACCATGACCCATCCGCCTTGGGTGGCCCTGCCTGGCATGGCTCAGAGTCTCAGTGAGTTAGACAAGGCTGTGATCCATGTGATCAGTTTGGATAGTTTTCTGTGATTGTGGTTTTCATTCCAGAGGCCATGGGATTGAAGAGACAGAGCTGATTCATTGGAAAAGACCCTGATGGTGGGTAAGATCGAAGGCAGGAGGAGAAGGGGGCGACAGAGGATGAGATGCCATCACCAACTCAATGAACATGAGTTTGAACAAACTCCAGGAAATGGTGAAGGACAGGGAAGCCTGGCGTGCTTAAGTCCATAGGGTCGCAGAGTTGGACACAATTTAGCGACTAAACAACGACAACTGTCCCACTTGACCTTGTTCTCATTTGTCCTCTTCCTCACAAACTCTGCCCCCAGAGCGATCAGCTTCCAACCCCAGATTCATCCTGGTCTGGTCCCCAGTGAGCCCTGGTCTCACAGATGTCAGTGACACATAGCTGACATACAGATGTTGGTGACACAGAGGTGGCTGGGGAGAGAAGAGACACACCTTAACTCGCTCTAAGTCTAGAGTTTTTCCATTGTTCAGGGAAAAGTTTCCAGCTTCTCTACCACTTCCTCCCCAGCATCACTTCCAAATTTAAAAAGTAAAACTACAGTGTTTGATGTCACCTCAGGTAAAGACAGAGAGGAAGAAACACACAGGTCAGTTAAGCCGTCTTAACACAGTGCGTCACTGCGCTGTTCTGGGGCTTCCCTGGCTCAGACGGTAAAGAAACTGCCTGCAATGCAGAAGACACGGGTTCAGTCCCTGGGTCAGGAAGATCCCCTGGAGGAGGGAATGGCTACTCACTCCAGCATTCTTGCCTGGAGAATTCCATGGACAGAGGAGGCTGGTGGGCTATAGTCCACGGTGTCGCAAAAAGTCAGACACAACTGAGCGACTAACATTTTCACTTTTCACTATCGTCCTGTTCTGCAAGCCAATATGGGAGAGAGGAGAGAAAAGTACCTTTGCCTTGTAAGCCCAGAAGGCAAAGCTACAGGACCAAGTTCAGCCAGCAAGTTTGTGGCAAACTGGAAACCTCTTTGAGTCTTTTAGGGGACCCCTGGTGGCTGTGCCAGCTTCTGTCTGCCTGTCTCCCCATCCTACTTGTCATAAACCACTGGACAAGGAATGGCATTTTCTGGAGTGAAAAAGTCCAGGTCCTGGAAGCAGCTGAGGAAGGCTATGGGTGGGGTGCAGCCTGAGAGTCATGTCCCAGGCCCCAAATGCAGGATGAAGCAAATTAGTTCCGTGGCCACAGTGAGGAAGGCTTTTATAAACATAACCTAATTGTATTACTTCGAAGTCCAGGAGCTTATTGCTCTGCCTAATGATGTGTCACGTTATTTATAGGGTAGCACAATGAGACTCCTATTGATTTAATGCACTTCCTTAAAGACTGTCATTGTCACAGCCATAAAACGAAGCCATTCTCAGACAACTCAATTATTCCCCTGCGCCTATAAACCACCCCGTGCCCCACACAGCTGCACACAGGAGGGAAGGCGGTGCGAGACCATGACGGGGTGGAGGGTGCCAAGGGAAGGGTTCCGGAAAGGACAAGGGCAGGAGCTCCATCAGCCGGGGATGAGGGGCAGCAGAAGACCTAGACGGGGAATGGAGAGCCCTATCCAGGGTGGCTGAGGGACTCTGAGCAAGACTCTTCTTTCCTTTCAGCCTTAGTTTTCCCAGCTGCAAAACGAGAGTGCCGAGCCCAGTGAGAACTGTCAGACCCCTCCCAGCGCCTGCATTCTCTGGTTTTATGAGTTACGCTTGGTTTGGTTCTTGGAGGCCATGTGGCTGGACCACATGGAGAAGGTACAAGCCCATTTTTAACATCACTCCTCACCCTTCCCATCGATCGAGAGCCTCTCTTTTTAAATTAATTGATAAGAATAGTAACAATGATAACAGGAAGTGATCTTCACCCTGCTGCGTATTAGCTACGTGTCCACAGGGCACTTGACTTGTTGGCGTATCCGACACTCATTTTTTCATCGGTGAAATGAGCCTGTGACTACAGGGAACTGCTATAATAATACACAATGTATGTATGCCATATTTCCACCTTTCTCAAAATGTTATCGTATAAACTACTCCCCTTTAATGTAGGAAGTAGACAGGAATAGCTAAAGTACCCATTTCACAGGAAGGGAAAACTGAGGTGAGAAGGGGACAGATTTTCCAAGGGGAGTGACAGAGGTTGGTCTCCTGCTTCAGATAAATAGATGAGAAATGGAGGGAAATAAGACCTGGTGACCCTGCCTGAGGGTAAAGGCATCTCCATGGCAGAGTCTTGAAACTGTCCTCTCAGACATGAGTTAGTCACTCCCAAAGGAGCCAGCGCTCCCCTTAGGTTCTTCCAAGAAGCACGGAGAGAAGGTGTCAACGAGACAGCTCTCCCCTCCCCTACAGTTTCCCCAGCCTCCTGACCTTGGCAGCAGTTTTGAGAGGACAGAGTGGGAGACAAGAAACTCTCAGTAGAAGGCCAGAGTTCTGGAGTCCACCCTGGGGCCTCAGAAAACGCCCGAACTGAAAGAATCCCGAGGAATCGTCACACGGTCCCTCATTCCATCCCCGGTGAACATGAAGCCCTGAGAGGCGCAGGGACTTGCTTACGGCCGCTCAGTTTTTATGTGGCAGAGCCAGGATTTGGCTCCCAGGGAGCTCAGTTATCTCCCCAGCAGCCTGACCTCCATGTCTCAGCTGGCCACCACCTCCAGCAAGCCCTGCAGGCTTACCTTTCTGGTACTGGAGCCACAGCTGCTGCTGGACCTTCTTGCTGGGGAAGTGAATGATGCAGGTGAGCTCGGAGCCGTAGAGGGCCTCTGCGATGTAGTGTGACCCATAGTGCTGGATGAAGGACAGCAGCTCCTCCCGGCTGCTCTCTTTGGTCAGGATCTTGAGGACGTTGGTGAAGCCTGGACAGAGGAGGAGCATGTGGAGGTGGTCAGAGTTGGGAGGCTGGCGCCCGGCAAATGGCAAGTCCGGATCTGGTACCTTGTTCACCATAGCATCGGCCAAATGTGCATATGGTATCTCTCCCTTACTTGGCAAAGACCGCTCTCTCTGGTGGACACACGAGACACCACCAAGAGGGAGCCAACAGCAGAAGAAGGACAGACGCTGGCGACCCAAAAGCCACAATCAGGAAAAATCAAAGCTGCGGTCTCCCGAGCAGCCAGCGTGTGGCGGGCACGCTGCCAGATGTCCCAGCCACTTAGTCTAGTTTAACCTCAGTCCAGCCCTGCAGTCCCAGCCATAATGAGCCCTGTCCAGTAGATAAGCAAGTCAAAGGCCAGAGACTGGAAGTGATTTGCCTTGGTCCTCCAGCCAGAGGAGCTAGGATGCCAACCGACTTCTGTCCTCACCCCGAAGTGCACACACTGCTCACATACCCAATTACCCTGGGCCTGAACTGTCCACAGCTGGAGCCCGAGGGGCGGCACTAGCCCAGGCTCAGCAGACATTCGGTATCCTCAGATGTAATCCCTGGCTTAGCTTCCTAGAACCTCACTTCCCTTTCTGTCTCCAAAACAATGGTCTGTTCTTTCTCCTGCCATTGTCAAGGGCCTCCTTGCTGCTCCATTGTCCTTAGTCCTATGCCAAAGAGGCCTGAGTCCCCAGTGCCTGGACAGGGCCTGCACGGCCATCACTCAGTGCCCACTGACCCCCTGCCCTCTTCCTCCTGCAGGCAGGTCACCAAGCGACGCTTTCAGGAGCCTTAACACCTTCCGGGCTCTTCTGTGCTCTGGATAAAGCCCAGTGACCTTATCTGGGTATCCCAGGGCTCCAAGCTCATCTCCCATGAGCACATACATTAGGCTTCACCTCTGGCCAAATCTGTTTTCTTATTTCTCCTGAATGTGATTTGGCATTTCCATCACACTTTCTTCACTTATATCTCTCCCCCACTCCGAACACACACACACACCCCACCATTTACCTGGAATGGTCTTCCACTTCCTCTCTGAGTCACATACATGTTTCCAGACCCAAGAAGCTTTTCACACCATCCCGGCCTGGGGCACCTACTCCCTGTACCTTCAACAGGCATCACCTTGAAAGCAGAAGCTCTGTCCCATTTGTCTCTAAATCTGCACACGCATCCTTTCCCACCACAGTTTCCAGACACGGCAGGTGCACCGACTCCATTATGAGAATAAGAACGACCGACTCCGCGCCACATCAAAGTAAGACATAAAAGAGCAAGCGTTTCTTCAACACTGAAAATGAGCTCCGATTTGCAAACGTTTGGTTTACAAGGGGGTTCTCGGGAGCGTCATTATTGATTAATTAAACCAGATACACTTTTGTAGTTGTAACAGGAACATGGCAGTTGTTCACAAGCACGGTGGAAAGGTGTAGATGGTGGTGAACACAGGACAAGGCTCAGAGAATGGGCGCTTGCCTAGAACAGCCCCTCTCACCAACCCGTCAACTCATGCAACGGGGCAATTACTGCAACAGAGCCAATAATGAGACAATTTCTGCTCAGTAATGAAGAACACCACAAAGAGGCCCTGTGGCTCTAGGCAGACAACACTGCCATCAAATCCTCGACACACTCCTGTTCCGCCACCTACTAGCTGTGTGACCTTGGGCAACTTAACCCCTCTGACCCTTGTTTTCCTTATCTGAAAAATAAAGGGATAAAGAATGCCTTCCTCTTGAGACTGATGTAAGTCCCAAGATACAAAACATTATAAAGCGCTTGGCTGGTGTCAGCCATAATTACTATTTACACTTCCCCAATACCCAGGCTAAAGAGTTCCATGGTGCTCATGAACAAAGTGATACTGGAAAAGAAAAAAGATAAGAAAGCAGCTGGCTGATAATCAGGAGACACTCAGACAATAACCCAGTGGCAGTGTTATGAATAAGTCAGGGTAGAAAAATCCAAGTTTGGGCCTCATCTTTCCAAAGTCCATTACCCATTCCTTTTCCGGTTTTGTTTAATTTTTATTCCTTCATCAAAAAGGAGAACCAAAAGGAATATAAGGCACAGGAATAAACAGGATCCAAGCCCTATCCACAGTTCACAGGTCAGAGTTGAGGTGCAGGAGACAGACAGGGTTCTGATACGAATCAAGTACCTGTTAGTGCTTTAACATCAGCAGTTGAGCACAGGGAATTCCCTGCATTATTCCCAGGGGAACAGATAATGGGGGAGGCATCTCCCCCAGGATATGCAAGGAGGTCCAGGCAGAGGGAACGGCGTATGCAGAGTCACAAAGCCAAGAGAGAAAATGTCCCATTTTCAGAACTGTAAGTCCCGTCTGAGACTTGGAAGTCTGAAACTAAATGTCCCATTTGAGAATTATAAGCCATCCCTATCACGGGGAAAGATTCATGTGGGCAAAGTGTGAACAGTGCGTGTGTGTGTGTGTGTGTGTGTGTGTGTGTGTGTGTGTGTGTTGGTGGGGGGGGGCGGGGATGCATTATTGCTGAGTAGGAGGAGATGGGCAGGAAAGGAAATCAGGAGAGACTAGAGGAATCAGTGCCTGGAAGAACCCACATGCCTGAAATACTTCGAGAATGCAAGCGTGAGCGAGACTGTCACAGCCTGTGCAGAGCCCCCCTTCCCCCAGGAGCCGCTCTGACTTCCCAGAATGGACAGCGGCCCCATTACTGCACTGGCCTCCTACAACGTGTGGCCGTCACCATCTGTCTGCTTGTCCTTCCACCCTCCCTGTGAGCTCCTTGATGGCAGGGGGCGAGGCCTCATTCCTCAGCCATCCCCAGTGCCAGCATGGGCCCTGGCACACCCCGGGACCGTGCTGAATCACGCCAAGCCCCCTGGCTGCGGACGGCGGGGCTCACCTGCCGAGAGGGTGATGGTGCTGAGCTTCACGCGGTAGAGGTTGCTGCGGACCCGCCACCGCTGCACCATGGGGTACCCCATGGCCTCGTCGTACCTGATGTCTCCTGGGGAGGGAAGAAGGTCACGTGAGCCCCATGTTTACAGGCCTCACCCCACAACCCTGCCCTGCAGCCCTGGGCTCTGCGGAACGGCCCCCTCTTCTAAGCTCAGCCCTCTTGGGCCAACGGTGGGATCTGCACCCCGCCTCCGGGCCTCTTCCTTCCTGGCCTCTGACCTCAGCCTCAAGCTGCCCTTTTCTCTCTGCTCTAGAGCTCACATGGCCCCTTTACCTTACAGGCAAGAGTGGGTTTCTGGTTCTACTTAACCCCAGAGGCAATTTGCCATGGGGCGCTAGACACTGCGGTGCCTCAGTTTTCCCTTCTGATCCCATGGCTACCTAGGCTGACCTTATTTAAGTAGGCATATCATGAGACGCAAATGAACTAAGAGCAGTGGAAGCTTTATGGTAACCTCGAAATGTCCGACACGTGCACTGGGGGCCCACACATCACCTATTCCTGAGGCTACTTTTGCACAGTGACAGCAGAGTGGAGCAGTTGTGACAGAGAGCCCATGCAGAGCCTCGCACGCTCACTAGCTGACCTTTTATGTCCGCCCACTCTGTACAGACTGTTTCCTAACATGGAAACATGATATGTCCTTTGATGTCTCATAAAATACCTGTGTGCATACACAAAAGCTTCCCATTTTAAACAAGACCAAGAAACACTAGCTAAACAAAGTTAAACAAGATTTAAAAAACAGACTGTATAATTTCTCAGCTCCGTGAATAAATTAATGTACATTTTAAAGGTACATGAAGACGGCGCGTGGCATTTTGCAAACGTCTCGGCCGAGGAGCCCCATTTCTAGGGCCCACTGACACTCAAGTTTCATAGAATACATTTTTTGAAACCCAGGTATAGACAAAACATAAACAAAGAAAAAAAATAACACAACAAAATGTTAGCAAGTGGTTAACTTGGTTAGCAAGTGGATGCCTAAAAGATGCCTGTTTTCTGATTTATATTCATCTCCATTTTCTAAATTTTCTACTCTAAGCACTGCAGACTCCCTTTTTTGTAATCAGAAAAAAAAAGACATGAAAAAGAAATGCTAGTCACATCAGCAGTTATTATTTCTGTTGTTACATATCCTCGGCAAATGGCAGGCACATTTTCCATCCTTTTCTCTTGTCCCCTGGTGCGGAGGCACTTAAAGAGGTATTTGATACCAAGATTAAAATGAGAATCTCATTGGAACAAATGATTTCTTCCTGGACATTCCTGCGGTATTAAAGTTGTCCATTACTGTCAACTTCTTCTTCTTCTTCTTTTTTTTTTTTCCTCCCTAGCCTTTTCAGAAATAATGTAATTTTTTAGAGGCTTTCATTTTAAAGTAAAATATTCATGATCCCCAAAGATAAGTCCACTGGAGCGAGGTTGTTTTGTTAGAAATATGTCCTCTCTGTTGGTCTGCTCTGCCTGCCCTGCCCTTTCTTTGCAGACACTGGGGAGAGAAGGGGAGAGGGTAGGGGAGGAGGAAAGGCCCGTGTTTCGGCTCAGGGTGAAGGGACCAGTCTGCATGGGGAGACTAGACAGCAGCCCCAGGCAGCCTCCGCCCCACCTATTATTATTTTTTTCTAAATGTTTAATCTTGTTTCATCTAATTATTATTATCTCTTTGGCCGTGCCTCAGCACACGGGATCTTAGTTCCCCTACAGGGATTACCCCCTGGCCCCTTGCAGTGGAAGTGCCGAGTCCTAACTGCTGGACCACCAGGAAAGTCCCTGCCCCATCTGTGATTGCCCGTCCTCATTCAGAGCAGACGTGGAGGGGGTATTGGCAACCAGGGCCATCCCCAAGAGAACAAGGCAGACATTTCAAGGCAGGTTGTTGATGCAGCTTATGTACTTGGTGCTTTAGTGTCCAAAGGGCTTCCCTGGTGGCTTAGATGGTAAAGAATCTGCCTGCAGTGAGGGAGACCTGGGTTTGATCCCTGGGTTGGGAAGATCCCCTGGAGCAGGGCATGGCAACCCACTCCAGTATTCTTGCCTGGAGAATCCCCCATGGACAGAAGAGCCTGGCGGGCTATAGTCCATGGGGTTGCGATGAGTCGGACAAGCCTGCGCGACTAAGCACCATAGTGTCCAAAAGGAAAAAACAAAACACAAAAGCAACAACAACATCAAATAAACAAAAACAAAAGTCCCCAAACCTCCTACCTCTTTTGATTATCAAAACATTTACAAGACCAACTTCTCTGCCCTCATGCCCTCCCTAAACCTCCCCTGTAAGTGATCATCATTCCATCCTACACTTTCCCCACTCCTGGCCCACACTGGATTCCACCTGGAATATAAGCGCTTTCAGTGAAATGCCAGTTTCTTGAGGTCAAGGCCATGGTCTGTATTATTCCTACTCCTGCACAGCCTGGTAAATAGAGGCTCCAATACTCCAAAACAGACCCTGATATATCGCAGACTCTCAATAAATATCTGTTTACTAACTCGCCCTCTTGCCTCTCATTCCTGACCACAAACCATCCTTGGTCTTACTCGACTACTGACCCCCTTCTTACCTGATCCTGTCCTAGACTACCACCCAAGGATTAGGAGTGACATGAAGCCCTGGGATGGGGAGGGGTGTTTTTTCTGATGAACAACAAAAACAAAAATTAACTCTTAAAATGTAACAGTTCCTTTATTAAGGAACCCCGAATCAAAACAAATAACCCTGAGAGTCTGTACCACTAGTGCAGAACCACAACGTTCTGTATCACACAGGCAGCCAGGGCCCTTACAGCCTGGAAAAGTCCCCCAAAAAAGGGCAAGAGAGGAACTGGGGAGCAGATGAGCAGGAGCAGAGGGCAGCCTGCAGTGGGGCAGAAAATAGAGGCTTCAGGAGAGCCTGCCAAAGAGTGTTTCCCTGTAGGGGAGACACAGGTTGTGGGTGGCAGCGGTTGCAGGGAACAGCGGAGGGGAGTGAAAAAGGGCAGAGGACCTGGAGCCACAGCTGGTTCCGGTTCTGGCAGATCTGCTGTGTGACCTTGAGCTGCTTCCTTCACCTGTCTGAGCCTGGATTCCTCATCTACAAAATGAGAAAAATAATACCCACCCTACAGGATGGCTCAGTGCCCAGAAAACAAGCTGCATGACTGATATGCTTTAAGTGAAAGAGACTCCTGGTTGGAGTTGGGGTGGGGAAGCTCCCCTTATTCTATTTTAAATGACTTAAACATGAACTGCGTGTTTCTAGATTCCATACATACGTGTTAATACATAGTATCTGGTTTTCTCTTTCTGGCATTCTTTGCTCTGTATAATAGGATTTAGGTTCATCCATCTCATTAGACACGACTCCAGTGTGTTCCCTGGTATGGCTAAGAGAGGTGGGAAACGGTGGGTGGTAGGAGGGAGGTTCAAGAGGGAGGGGACATACATATACCTAAGGCTAATTCATGCTGATGTGTGGCCGAAACCAAAGCAATATTGTAAAGCATCTTTCCATTAAAAATAAATAAATTTTAAAAAAATGAACTGCATGATCTCACTTCCTTGTGGTATCTAAAACCTTTGAACTCATAAAAGCTGAGAGTAGGATGGTTGGTGGGGGTAGGGTGATGAGCAGAGGCCAGCCAAAGGGTCCAGAGGTTCAGTTCTGGGGGTGGGTGTGCTTGCTGATCCCACGTGCAGCCTGGTGACTGTGGTTAATAACACTGTGCTGCCTACTGAAGTTTGCCGAGAGGGTGAATCCAGCCTTGGCTCAGAGTCTGGAGTCTCAGGGAAGCCCCTGGTTCTTCACTGCCCCTAAGAGCCCTAGAAATGGCAGGTCCCTTTTACATCCCATCCCTCGCTAGCACAGTGGCTTGGCAGGGCCCATTCTTGACGTGCTGAGCAGCTGATCCTGGAGACCAGCGTGTGGTCAGGGGGAAGGCCGGGGTGGGCAGAGGGCAGGAATCCAGTATCTGTGTGTCTTACCAGTGAGCAGCTGGAGGTCCGGGAGGGGCTCGGAGAGGACCCCCCGGCACTGCTCCTCCACCGGCAGCGGGATCACCAGCAGCCCGTCGGCCAGCTGCGGGAAGTCCTTGATGAAGTTGTTCTCCCTGTGGAGAGGAGAGAGAGACTGCCAGGTCGAGGAAGCAGAGGCTGGGGGCTGGGGGTGTAGGGGGGTGGGTGGGCAGGGCGAGGGGGCTGTGAGGCAGGAGGGCAGGAAGCTCCAAGTCAGAGGAGAGACTGGTGAGTTGGGGGCCGGGTGACAGGCTTACTGGGATGGAGGCCTCTGGCTCCCTGAATCCCAGCTCCGAGAACAGAGTGCTAATGACAGCTTCTAGAATCCAGCAGGCTGCGGCTTGAATCCCAGCCCACCACTCACTAGCTGCACAATCTTGAGAGCAAGCTGCTGGTCCACTCGGAACCTCAGTCTCCTTGTCTATAAAAGTGAGATCTCAGGGTAGTTTGAAACATTTAATGCGATAAAGCTGCCAGCTGCTCAGGACACAGTCTGATGTTCTATACGCTGTATATTTGGCTGTGAAACGTCTCCTTACATAAGCAGTGACGACAGTGAGCCAGCATGAGAGGGGACTGAGGACAGCGTGGAGTGCTTGAGACTGGGCTGGAGAGAATGGCTGTCTGCATGCTCAAGTGAAAGGATCCTAAGATATCTTTCAGACTGGACGTCTCCTTTCAGAGATGGGCGAACCGAAACCTGGAGAAGGGACGGGGAACTGTCATGGACAAAGAACGGCTCAGATGCCAGACCGGATCTCCCCACTCCTAGGCCAGCGCTCTCTCTGTCCCAGCTTCTTCAGGTGCCTCTGTCCCTTCACTGCACGACCACCCCAGCAAACAGCAGACAGACCTCAGGGTGACCTCAGGGCACTGAACCCTGAGCAAAGGTAGCCTTAAGGTGTGGGGAACGGGGTGACTGTGCGTTGCAGGGAGACGGGCTTCAATCTTCTAGACAATAGGTGTGCTTGAAGTTGGAACAGCCTGTCACTGAGAGGTGGTGAGCTTGCTTTAGCTGGGGGCATGCAAGGGAAACTTGACAGACACTTGTCATGGACAGTGTCCAGGGCATCTCCATATTCAAACCTGACTTCTGAGGTCCCTTTTTATTCATAAATCCTCAGAGTTAGAGACATTGACCACAATCTGGAGAGGAGGAGCGGGGAAGGCGAAGAACAAAGGGAGGGAATGTTTATCGCTTCATTTTGCCACCTGGAATGGACAGCCTTGAAATGAAAATCAGAGAGAGGCAAGCAAAAATCCGTGAGGCCAAAGCAATGCCTTTGAAGCCTGGATCTCGGGCAGTTCAAAAGGACACGTGCAAGCGTTGTGTGGCTTGGGTCACCTTCCTGTCTGTGCTCCACGTCCCCAGGCACTCCACCCCAGGCACCTGTGAAACGTGTCCTCTACTCATTCATTTAGAGAACACGTTCTCAGTGTCTGACCCTTGAGCAGGCCGGGCTCCAGGGGCGGACACGGTATCCCCGCCTTCAACACCACCAGCATCTTTGTCATCATCGTCTCTGACAATTAGTGACTAAACTTCTATACTTTGCTAGGACCTGGCTAAGCACTTCACATCCATTTAATCATTTAATCTTTGCAACGACCCACAAGGCAGTCATCATTATCTTCATTTTACACAAAAGAAAAAAAATGAGGTTCAGAGTTAAGAGGTAGTGAAGCTGGGGTTAGAACCAGGTCTGTCTGACCACATAGCTGGGGGTAAGCGGCTGGGCCTGGGACGGTCGACTGGGCCTGTGTGCGTGATGCTGAGTTTCTGGGTCCAAACTGGTGCATGTAAACACACTATTCTGTGCATCATGCGTGTGTCCATGTTCATCTACATGTGTGCCTGTGATCATGGATTCTGCCCAGGTGTTGGTGGCTGGCCTTTGATTCGTCTGCACACTTGGATATGTGGAACAGCCCCGGGAATATAAAGAGAGCCTGCCAGGGGCCACGGAAGTGCCCCAAAGTAGCATGCAACCCCCACGAGGGTCTAAGGAACAAAGCTTCCTCCTGTGCCCCTCATGCGGTGGCCTCTGGTTTATGGAGCTTCCCTTGGAGACATAATGAGGTGGAGGGTGTCCCCCTGCCCCAGTCGTTCAGCAAACACATGCTGAGTGGAGCCCTGAGCCAAGCATTCAATGACCCAGAGAGAGCCTGGATTCTCCCCCGGCCCTTGAGATCGTCCCAGCCCCGTGTGGGGAGACAATACACCAGCCACGCAGAACAGGCAGTGGGGCTGGTTACTGGGGATTCCGGAGGGCTGGAGGCTTCCGCACGAGACCCAAGGTCTCCTCCTTCCCCACGAGACCCAAACGCTTGTTTCACGAGGGCACAGGGGAGACGTTTCTGAAGACACATCCTGCTCTGTCCACACTGCATCATCGCTGGGTAATCTGGAGCAAAGCACTCAAACCTCAGTTTTCTCATCTGTAAATTAGGTACCCTGAGCTCTTCATTCTGCCTTAAGGAAATCACAGTAATAAGGATGATGGCAATAGCTGTTGTCTGAGCACCTCCTAGGCACCAGGCAATGTTCCATGTACTTTACATGAGCTCTCACCCAACCACGTGAATTAGGTGCCATCAAACCAGCACCCCCCCCACCCCGCCCCCAAGTTCAGAGGTGGAAAAGCTGAAGCACAAAGCAGTTATGTAACTGCTTAAAACCACAGCTGGGAAGCGGGAGATCTCAGGTGGTCTGACCCCAGAACCCACACTCTACGTTACTGTACAGGGGCGGGGCACTGAAGATGCTGACCAGAACAGTCTCAGGCTCTCAAAGCTGGAAGAGCCGTAGCACCCCGGGGTGTGCTGAGCCCAGACAGGCTGACGCTGAATGAAGGGGTCTGCTACTCGTTGCAACTTACACACCAGTGCTCAGGTGCGGACCCTCATCCAACACCATGAGATGGGCATGATCACACCTCCCCCACGCCCCGGCCCTGCCCCATACAGGCTCTGAGATGTGAACTGACTTCCCTGGACTTACACGTTGAGTACATTTGGAAAGAGGGCTCTGAAGGCAAGCTTATTACTTTTCACTTTACCTTCTAGCATCACCACTCCGGCTTTGATTTTCTAATTGCAGAGGAGGGGGACAGTGACCCCCTCACCAGCCCTACGTTCCTTTCCTCCAAGCCTTCTGCCTTCTCTTTAAGCCAAGTTTGACTCTGTGGGCAAATGTGACCTCGGTAAGCGGCAGCACAGTGGCCAGCCTCGGGACGGCAGGGGGCCGGCTCATACTCTGCTGCTTGGAGGAAAGTGGTCTTCCTGAGCTTCCAGGCCATAGGAAGGGTCTCGAGGAAAAGCATGGGAAAAAGGGAGACCGTGGAAAGTTGGGAATTCTCAAGCTAGTGCAAAGAGCAGGGAGAAGGGGGTGGGGACGGATCAGGGAGTGAAAAGGTAGCAACAGCAAAGACCAAGGACCTAGGGTGGTCCCTCCCGACGGCACCCCTTCGCGTCTGCCTGGGCGATGGCCACAAGTACTGCATGGCCTCTGCCAGCAGAGGGCGCCCGGGGCCTTCGCATCAGTCAGCTCTCCCCGGAGGCAAAACAGGACATGCAAGCAATGGAGCTGGGGACGCTCCCCTGGGCTGGGGACCTCACACAGCCCAGAGGGCAGCTTCAGAATCCACCCACCTGGGGAAGGTGACGGGGAGGACAGCAGGGTGCTTGCCTAAACTCAGTTGGCTTGAAAACAAATGCAGATTCTCAGACTTGGGCATGGGGGGGTGAATGTGTAGTCGAAGCTACCAGGCAAGTACGGAATCCTAGTAACAGGAAGATAGGAAGCAGAGTGAGTGCCGTCTGTGTATTGATCCTATTTGCTGACCATCAGCCGTGTGCTGGGCAGTGTGCTGAGACACACGTGAGCGCGAGCGTCATTTTAGCCGTATGAGAATTCTGTAACTACTACTATTACTCCGGTTTTGCGCATGAAGAAATGGATACTCAGAGAGGTTTAGGAACTTGTCCACCTGAGGTCCACCATCAGGAAGTGACGATGGGGCTCCTAGCTTAGCATCTGGTACTCAGGAAGCACACACTCGAGGGATCAGTCCAGACCACGC
Organism: Ovis aries; assembly: GCF_016772045.2. Classification (NCBI taxonomy): domain Eukaryota; kingdom Metazoa; phylum Chordata; class Mammalia; order Artiodactyla; family Bovidae; genus Ovis; species Ovis aries. The sequence continues at coordinate 7,023,074 of NC_056055.1, read as the reverse complement.
GCTCTTGACCCAGAGTACCCTGAGAGCAGGGCAGAGACACGTGTACTTCCGAGCCCAGGGATGCAGTCGTGCGTGTGTGTCTGCACAAATGTGTGTGCCTCAAAGAGCAACAGGGGCACTGTTTCTTTGTACAAACCGCTCCCCCCAAATATCCATGAAAATAGTTCCATCTCAACTGATATTAGATGGAAGCAATTCATCAGATGTTTAAAACAGCACATCCTGGGCCCCTGGGTCTGAGGAGAACTCTGGGAGTGGGAGGTCTCTTTGATTCCACAAACTTGTATTGGGGTTCCCCCGTCTTACAGAGACCATGTGAAAAGGCCTCCCCCATCTGGCCCCTGCCTCTTCCTTCTGCTTTATTTCATGAAGCACAGCCGTCTGCCCACCACTAGGCTGCACCGACGGGCCTGCTGTTCCTCTTGTGGGGCATACTCACTTCCTGCAAAGGGTCCACTCCGGATTTGCCTTCTCTCGGGAAAACTCTTGTCCCGCCCCCACCCGCGAACCAGGCCAACCCCTGCTTGTCACTCGGACCCCACATTAATCCTCTGCCCTGGAGACACCTTCCCTGGGTCACTTCCCCTGTTACATCCTCTTATAAAATTGCTCTTTACTCACAGACTTAGAAAATGATCTTAGGGTTGCTGGGGGAAAGGGATAGTTAGGGACTGTGGGAAGGTCATGTATACAGTTATGTTTAAAATGGATAACCAACAAGACGATTGTATAGGACCTGGAACTCTGCTCAGTGTTATGTGCCAGCCTGGATGGGAGGGGGACTTGGGGGAGAATGGGTGCATGTACATATATAAATATATATACACTGAGTCCCTTTGCTATCCACCTGGAACTATCACAACATTGTTAATACGAGACAAAATGTTTTTGGTGTTAAAAAAATGCTAAAAACTAAAAAAACTAATCTGATGACTATAAAAAAAAAATTAAGCTAATTATGAAGCTTGGAAAAAGAAAAAAGAATCTTGCTCTTTTCTTCCATGAAGAGTTTGATGGTTCCTATCCCAGAGGTATGCATGGGGACCTGGCTGGATACCTGCTCTTCCCACTAAACTGTGGGCTCCACGCGGGAGCCATTTCCTGGTGCCTCTCCAGGGCCAGGGGCTTCCCTAGCGATTCAGTAGTAAGGAATCTGCCTGCTAAGCAGGAGACGTGGGCTCGATTCTTGGGTCCAGAAGATCCCCTGAAGAACGAACTTTCATCTGATGAGCTTCGGTAACTTCATCTGCAAATCAGGAGTGATGAGCTCAACTTCAAGGGGTGAGGAGGATTCACATCGAGTTGTTGTTGTGTTTTTTTGGCCATTCCACTTGGCTTGCTGGATCTTAATTCCCTGACCAGGGATTGAATGTGTTTTTTTGGCCATTCCACTTGGCTTGCTGGATCTTAATTCCCTGACCAGGGATTGAACCTGGGCCCTCGGCAGTGAAAGCTCAGATTCCCAACTACTGGACCACCAGGGAGCTCTCCCTCAGTGATCTTTAATGCCAGTCCCTCTTCCTGAATCCCACACCAGATTCTGGATTTCTCTGAGAGCCTCTGAGAGCCCAGCACAGTGCCTGCTCACAGCCTAAGCTCCCCCAAGCATCTGCTCAACTGTGTGCCGAGGGGGAGGTGGCCTCTTCAGTCCCCCTGCCACCAGCACACCGCCTCCGAGTCACACAAACCTGGGCAGCACACCCCCAGAGCACGCGCCTCCTGTAGCTTTCCTGTCACCAGCCTCGCTCCATGCTGAGGGGAATGCCAAGCGAGGGCAGCTGGGCTCCTTGGCCACCCTCCCCCAGCCCACACAAGGTTTCGCTTCTTGCCCGTCCCCATCTAAGAATACGCATAAGCATTTTGGATATATTAATACACAGCGACCAGCATGCAAGAGCTGATCACCCCTCAGTTCTGGGGAAATTAGCATTTAAATTGAGGTATTTCAGGGAAGTAAATCACCCCAGAGCCAGCCAGCACTGTCTGCAGCCTTTTCTTATGGAGGGAAGACAAGGAATCTTGGCTTGCATGCTGCTGAGTTCACAGGGAGGGGCCACTCTCCCTGGTTCTCCGAGGCTGTCCATAGCCGCCCAAAAAGGGTGCCCCCAAACTCCCAACACTCACGAGGGCATCTCCCCTTGTTTAAACCGGGACCTATAACTTACCTCCAGCTAAGCTGAGTCTTTTTGCCAAGGGAGATGACTTTGGCTGAGATGTGGTTTCTTCTGGGATCAAGGAGTTGGGAGGCCTGTCCTCCTTGTGGCTTGATCACTGCCTGGTTGGGTGGTTGAGGAAAGCTCCTCCCTACCTCTGGAACTGGGAGGGGTGGGAGACCAGTGCCAAATATTTGTTTCTCTGAACCTCAGACTGAGAGGTATTGGACTAGATTTTGTAGCCATCCTGTTGCCAGAATCGTCGGGTCTCATGTTGATTAAACTGATGCTCACACTTGTTCACGCCCATCCCAAGTTCTGCCCTTGTGGGAGACAGAAACTCTTCTCATGTGATTTGCTTCTTATTAGGAGTCTTCAGGCAAGTGTTCTGTTCTAGTGTTCCAACCCGAGTCATTCTTTCGTTCAACTTTTCATTCATTCAACATATTTGCACTATTATGTTCCCGGTATTGGGAAAACAAAGAAAAAACAGACGTCCTCCATCCTCAAGGTGCTCACAGTCTAGTATGAGACACGTGTACAAATGCTTCCTACATACGTGTGTGTGTGTGTGTGCAAGGTGAATGGTAGTGTTGAAAATGTTAAAAATGAAGACTTTTTCCTTCCCTATAAACCATATTGGTCTATGGCAGCCCACCTGCTAAATCAAAGACATCCGCTCCTTCGACAGAAGAGCAGATGCCTTCTAGAAAAGAAAGAGAGTCATCCCTCAGCTTTGGGCTAGACCTCAAAGCTGACTTTGTAGTGTCTTGAGCTAGACAACAGTTTTGAAAGCCGGCTTGTGCTGGGAGTGAAGGTCCTTTCTATATCAAAGGCAGGCCTGGCTGACCCAGATCATAATATCTCATTTTAACATGCAGTTGGTACAGGCTATGACCTCAGGGGAGTTCCCAGAGGACAGAGAAAGGAAGGTGAAAACCCTTTTTTGACCACAAGCGTGGGGAGGAATTGCCTAGGAGAGAAGACCAAGGCCAAGAGGCCAAGAGTTCAGGCTTGAGAGTCACTGACCCTATTTCTGGGCTTTTGGGGAATCCACCCCGCTCCTTACCACAGCCTTGTAGGTGGTTCCAACAAATGTTTAAATGCCAACAAGAGTTTGGGGAAAAACCCACGGTAATGGGGGTGAGCAGCAGCAACAGGGCTTGCTCCCCTAGATCTGAATATAGTCTTGGGGGGGGTTGTGAGCCCCCCAAGAGGGAGGTCCCATGGCTAGCAGTAGGTGGGCAAGAGACCAGGAGAAGTCAGCTCCCCACCCCCAAAGCCTTGTACCCACAGGGCAGAGGGAGTAAGACAAGGCTTTCTGGCACAGCCCCCCTCCTCCAGTGGAAGCAAGACGGGGAAGGGAATCTGAGATTAGAACAGGGGTCCCACAGAGAGCGGGGACTTCATGACCTTGGACTTGGCAGTGGATTCCGACATGTAGCCCCTCTCTAAAGAAACACCTAAGACCATCCACGCATCACCATGGATGCCAGCGCAAGGGCTGAGAGCCAGGCTCAAACAGGAAACCATCACTTGGTGAATGGCAGCAAGGCTCAGACCACAGCTGTGCCAATGTCATTCTCCCACCACCTCCTGTCTGTACCTTGAGGCCAAGTGGAAGTTGGGGAGATTGCCTGGCAAGGGAAAGACAGGGCTGGCTGGTGCGGTGTTCTACTCTGAACAGACTAGACAGTTACCTTAAAGAGTATGTTCTGTATCCTTAATTGGCAAGTTGACTCTTTTTTCTTTTTTTGCTATCAGTGGAAACAAAGCTTGAGGGAAAGATTATGTCAACTGTAGAAAATAAAGACGACTACAGTGCTCTGTATAACTGAGTTGCATTGGGGAAAAAAAATGTTTGAACTCTTAACTAGTTAAAGACATGGGTACAGGTTAAAATGTGAGGGTTTAAGATTCATAGAGGAGGTTCAGAAAACCAGGGAGGGAGCTCTTAACTCAGAGAGGGAGGCCAGGAAGGCTTCCTGACAGAGGTGAGTCTTGACCGATTGGGAGGGGTTATCCAGGGAGAGAGTGAGGAAGGGCGGTGGTCGTGGAGTCCGGGCACAAGTAATAGCATTGCCAAGCCCACAGCTGTGTGGGTGCGTGGGTGCACATGCGGTACGTGATGCTGAAGAATGTGGTTATTCTGAGGGCAAGGAGACCCACTGTAGGTTTTAAGTGAGAGAGTGATGCCATCCAGCTGGAGCTTTAGAATGACTGCTGGGATGCAGGGTGGAGGATGGGCTGGGAAAGGAACAAGGCTGGGGCAAGGGAGAGCCAGTTTGAGTTTTGCAGCAATCCAGCCAAGACGTGATAGAGGAGCTGGATGGCAGAATACAGGGAAGAGGACAGGTCTGAGGGAGCCTCAGGAGGTAGAACCTGCTGGTTGCCATCATCGCTGCACGTGGTGGGGGGTGGAAGAAGAGTAATGGGACAAGCTGGGCAGCACGGCCACAGATGGCCGTGCTCTGCCTGCCTGTCTCCATCCCAAGCCTGGTAGGTCTTGGCTGCAGGATCTACGTGGCAGATCCCCCTCTCATTGCGGAGCCTGGTGGAGACGCAGCATACACCAGCTGTCTGTTCTGGTTTCGGACACCATCCACTCTCCTGGGACCCATCACTGCAGTCTGTTAACTGAGCCCTCAGTATCCAGCCTTATCCCTCCAATGTGTTTCCCATCCCATGGCCAGAAGGACTGCTAATGTCAGTCCTAACTCCAGGATGCCACTGGCTCCAGGCATTGGTGTCCTGTTGCTGTTACGACGAATCACTGCAACTCTCGTGGCTTAAAACGACATCAACTTACTGTCTTATAGTTCTGTGAGTCAGCTGTCTGACAGGGGTTTCCAGGCTAAAATCGAGGTGTCAGCCAGTTGCACGCACACTTTCTGAAGGTTCTAGATGAGGATCCATCTCTTTGCCTTTTCCAGCTTTTTGAGAACACCCTCATTCCTTGGCTCCATCTTCAAAGCTCGTCAAGACAAGTCAAGTCCTTCTGGCATCACAAGACTCTGGGCTCCTCTCTGACCTCTGTCTTCCACTTTAAGGACCCTTGAGATTACACTGGGCCCACCTGGATTGCATGGGAGAATCCCTTTCCTTCAAGATCAACTGTTAGCAACGTTTTTTCTATTTGCACCTTAATCTCCCTGTTCCATGTAAGATAATTTATTCTAGGGATTAAAACATGGACAGCCCTGGGGCCATTTTTCTGCCTGCCACACTCCAGTTCTGTGTCCCCCCCAAGGAGGATGTCTCTCTGTTCATCTGGGGGATCAATGCCCCTTCCCTGAGGTTCCACAGCTCCCTTCCTTCCCCTATCCTATCACTGTCACACTGGACTTCTGATCCTGGTCACTTGCTGTCTCTCTTACTGGACCAAGAACACTGCAGGGCAAGAACCACATCTGTTTTATTCACTTCTGTGTATCCAGCCTTGACACAGTGGCTGAAGCACAAATTAGGGGGCTTAATAAGCACGTGTTCCGTGCATGAATGCATGCCTCCTAGTTGAATGGAATGGGAGTAGGGTGCGGGAGGAATGCTTTCAGCTGTAGTCCTGCGATCCCCCTCCTGTGAGGCCTGGATCATTGTCTCAGCCATCTCTTCCAAATTCATATGCTGAAACCTAACCCCAGCGTTATGGTATTTGCAGGTGGGGCCTCTGGGAAGGCGGAGCCCTGATGAATGGAATGTGCGTCCTTATAAAAGAGGCCTCAGAGAACTCCTTGTCCCTTCTGCCATGTGAGGACATGGGGAGAAAGTGCCATCTGTAAGCCAGAAAGTGAGGTTTCACCAGGCACTGAATCTGCCAGTGCCTCGAGCTTGGACACCCCAACCTCCAGAATGGTGAGAAATACGTGTCTGCTGTTTAGGCCACCCAGCCTATAGTATTTTGTTATAGCAGCCTGAACAAACTAGAACACTTTTCACTAATCTTGCAACTTAAGTACCATTACCTCAATGAAACAAGTGAGGACGCTGGGGTGCAGAGAAGTGAGGTCATTTTCCTAGGGCCACGCAAAATTAAATCAGGAACGTCTCCTCACCTCCCCCCACCACCCTCCTCCCTGACCACGCTCACACCTGTCTTTCTCACTCCCGCTCCACCCTCCGTCACATACAGGTGTGTATTCACACACAAGGGTTTTCCTGGAGGCTCAGCGGTTAAGATGCAGGTTTGATCCCTGGATTGGAAAGATCCCCTGTTAAAGGAAATGGCAAACTCCAGTATTCTTGCCTGGGAAATCCCATGGACAGAGAAGGCTGGCAGGCTACAGCCTGTAGGGTCACAGGAGAGTCAGACACAGCTTAGCGACTAAATAACAATGATAGTTCACACACGCGCGTACACACACACACACACACACACACACACACACACACACACACAATGTGAAGCCTGGGTTCACACTGCCTAAGTCTTCCCTCTTTAAATGCAAAACCACTTCCGCCAGTGGCACCAAACTCACTTTAGCATTCCAGGCATGGATGCTGCTAACTCCTGCCCTAGTAATTGCGATCCCTGAAATTGAAAGAAATTGCAGGCTAGAGAAACATTATCTTCTCCTCAGTCGCTTCGCCCTCCATCTCCTCGCCTGTGTTGTCAGCACGGGACTCCTCGTGCTGTCCTAACACGGGGAACAAGCCAAGCTGCTGTCGCCGGGGCCTCTGCAGCATCTTCCCGAACGGTCCCTCCAGTTCTCCAGAAAAGGAATCAAAGTCCTGAGAGCTGGGCATCACATTTCAGGGCTGGGGGTGGGGGACGTTTGACATCACTAGGTCCAACCTCTGCATCTTTCCAAGCAAGTGCTACCATTATCTCTGTTCTTCAGATGCTACGAGTGAGATCTGAAGAGGGAAACTGGCCTTACCCCAGACCACACAGGGAAGCAGATGCAGCCAAAGGGGACCCCAGCCTGCCCCCGCCTCCTCACAAAGAGGTGCAGGGTCTGGTGCAGAACGCCCTGGCCCGAGGAAACAGCTGCCCGGATGACGGGAGGGGCACCACTTAGCCTAGCTCTCTCATCTCTCTCTCCAGCCCCTGGGCTGCAGGTTCCAGGGTCTCTTCCTCTCTCCTGGCGGGGGGCGGGGGGTGGGTCTAGCTGCTAATTTTATCACAGTCAAGGTCAGAAGCCAATATCCCTGTACCTTTAAAAATATTTCTATGAGCAAAATATTGAATTCTAGTTATACATGCATGCTGAAGTATTTGGGGAGAAATGCACTAATGTCTGAAATTTACTTTGAATTACATCAAAAAATAAGAAGGATCGATGGGTAGACAGAAGGATAAATATGTAGTAAAACAATGTATAAAAATGTTAATGACTGAATTTAATGGTAGCATTAAATATGGTAGCATTTAATATGAGCATTTGCTGTAAAATTCTCTCTATTGATGTGTTAAAATTTTTATAAAATTGTTGAAAAAGTAAAAAAGAGAGAGAGATTTCAAGTGCAATAGGATCTTTATATTCTGGTGTTTAGGGCCCCTGCACCCCACACCGTTATTCATGTCTGTCTCAAGGGTCTAGCAGAACAGCAGACACAGAACAGGGACACGAAAGCACTTGCTAAATGACTCCAAGGGCTGAGGCAACTGAGTCTCCCTAAATCCTAGTGAGTGTTCTCACTGTTGCTCATGCCGGCTCAGGCCTGCCCGGGATGAGACCAGTTCTATGAAGCTACGCCATGAACTTGCTGTGTGGCAAGTCACTTCCCATCTCTGAGGGCCTTTTCAGCCCTGAGGTCATTTCCTCAACTAACACAGATGTCTCTGAACAGCTCCAGCCTGAAGGGCTAAGAGGAAATTCCCAAGAGGAATCCTGATCCTGTGGACACTGTAGGTTTTCTGAAACAGTCTTTGCAGCCAGACACACCTGAATTTGTATCTGGGTTCCACCCCCAGTTCCTTGTGTGGCTCTGGTTGAACAGAACGCTGAATTTTTTCTGGGCCACTGTTTGCTTATCAGAAAAATGGGAATATCATTTTTATAAGCCAAAAGGAAATCAATCTGGATATTCACTGGAAGGACTGATGCTGAAGCTGAAGTTCCAATACTTAGGCCACCTGATGTGAAGAACTGACTCACTGGGAAAAACCCTGATGCTGGGAAAGATTGAAAGCAGGAGGAGAAGGGGACGACAGAGGGTGAGATGGTTGGGTGGCAACATCCAAGTTTGCTCCTGGAGCAAACTCCGGGAGATGGTGAAGGACAGGGAAGCCTGGCATGCTGCAGCGCGTGGGGACACAAAGAGTCGGACATGACCTAGTGACTGAACAACAGCAACTGTTCACCTATCAGAAAAAAAGGGAACAAGGTGGTTCAGATGGTAAAGAATCTGCCTGTGATGCAGGAGACCTGGGCTCGATTCCTGGGTTTTGAAGATTCCCTGGAGGAGGAGATGGCTATCCATTCCAATATTCTTGCCTGGAGAATTCCATGGACAGAGGAGCCTGGTGGGCTACAATCCATGGGGTCACAAAGAGTCGGACACGACTGAGCAACTAAAACTTTCATTTCACTTTTGCCTCACATACTTGCTGCAAAGATTAAGAAAGTCCATAATATGAACAGCTCAGCAGAAGGTCAGAGACGAGCAAGCTCTCAGTAAATGGCAGGCACTGCTGCTCCAGCACAGTCTATAACACTCTTAAAAAGCCGTGATTACGAATAAGAAAGATGCAGATTTTAGAGCTGAAATAGACCTCAAATTCTTTTCTTTTACTCCTTTCCACCCAGCATACACAGCTTGTCCAAGTCACATGATAGAGCTATAATAAGAACGCAGGGCAGGTGGTCACTAATTGGGGACTTTTCTCTTTGTACATGGAATTTTTTGTTTTTCTGGTTGTTGATTCTTTTGTGACCACATACCCTACTCTTGGCTTCTAGGAGAGTTATTCATGCTCCAGGCAATGCCCCAGCCCCGTGTGTTGACTTCTCTTCCTACCTCAGCATACACTGAAATTGTTGTGAGGTGTCTATTTCTACCACATTCAGAGACTATATCTTCTCTCTCCTTCTCCAGCTTCAAGCAAAGCTTTAGGTATATAGAAGAATCTCAAAAACTGTGAAATTGGACCTCCAGTAGGTTGGACTCCAAATTAAAAGAGTAAAAAGATGCTTCAATGCTAATTATTAGAGAAATGAAAATCAAGTTACCATAAGGTATTGATACTGTTGCCATTCTGATTGGTCAAAATGACCAACATAAAAATGTCTGCAGACAATAAACGTGAGAAAGAGTGTAGAGAAAAGGGAACCCTCCTACAGTGTTGGTGGAAATGTAAATTGGTAGAGCCACTATGGAGAACGGTACGGAGGTTCCTTAAAAAACTAAAAATAGAGCTATAATATGATCTAGCAGTCTCACTCGTGGGCATATATATGAAGAAAACCACAATTCGAAAGATACATGGGCCCCAATATTCACTGCAGTACTGCTTACAATAGCCAAGACATGAAAGCAATCTAAATGTCCATTTAAAAATGAATGGATAAAAAAGATGTAATACATATATACAATGGAATATTACTCAGCCATAAAGAGAGTGAAATCATGCCTTTGTAGCCATATGAACAGACTTAGAGATTATCTTCCCTGGCAGCTCATCTGGTAAGGAATTCACCTGCAATGCAGGAGACTCCGGCTCAATTTCTGGGTAGGGAAGATCCCCTGGAGAAGGGATAGGCTACCTAGTCCAGTATTCTTGGACCTCCCTGTTGGCTTATATGGTAAAGAATCCACCTGCAATGTGGGAGAACTGGGTTCTGTCCCTGGGTTGGGAAAATCTCCTGGAGAAGGGAATGGCAACCCACTCCAGTGTTCTTGCCTGGAGAATTCCATGGACAAAGGAGCCTGGCGGGCTGCAGTCCACGGGGTCGCCAAGTCAGACACGACTGAGCGACTAAGCACAGCACAGAGATGGTGGTTCTAAGTGAAGCAAGTCAGAGAAAAGACAAACGGCTGTGCTATCAGTTATATGCGGAGTCTACGCAAATGATACAAATGAACTTATTGATAAACCAGAAACAGACTCACAAACATAGGAAACAAACTTACCAAAGAGGAAAGGTGGGAAGGGGGATAAATCAGGAGGCTGGGATTAGCATATACACACTGCTATATATAAAACTGGTTATCAGTAAGGACCTACTTTATAGCACAGGGAACTCCACTCAGTAATACTCTACTCAGTATTAATCTGAAAAAGAATAAATATATGTGTGTGTGTATATATATAAATATAACGGAATCACTTTGCTGTACACCCGAAACTAATACAACTTTGGCAATCAACTATCCTCTAATATAAAATAACTTTTTAAAAAAGAAGATGCTTCAAAACTCTAACTTAAAGCAAAAGATAGGAAAAAAATCAGAGGCACATTTGAACTGACCACACAGCATCAATGCACTCATCATAACATCATTTCTGGTAGTAGTTAGAAAGGGAAAACTATTTTTTTTTTTAATCCAAGCCATGAGGTACCCTTTGGAATCTGAACATGTGACCTCAGAATAGCTGGTTCTGAAGTGAATTTGTGGCTGGGGTCACATCTTTGAAAGTTTCTGCTTCCCTTTTCTTTCCCAATCCCCCTAGGGTATCTTAGAAGTCTTCCCATACAGCCGTCTCTAATGAGCTTTGCAAAATGAGAAAACTACTACTGTAGAAGAAAAATCTAACAGCGACTGCTTTCTTGTTTGCTCTCTCTCCTCTTTCTCATTCCCTTTTTTTTATTAGTCATTAGTAATGGAGGGAAAAACACCCAAAGGCAGTAGAGAGGCAGCAACATGTGCTCGTACTTCCTGCAACACTGAGCTAATGAGGAGTTCTAACCATCTTTCACGTTCCTTCATTTTCAACTCCCAACACATCTGACATCAGTTGCAGCCAAATCCAGAACCCAGCCAGTGTGGACATTAGCTAGTCTACACGATAACCAAGGCAAAGTGCACACTGTTATAGGACAGTCGGAAGTGGCATCTAAGTGCTCCCTAAAAACCAACGGATGTCAAAATTTTAAAGGGACCCAGGAAAACAAAAATCTAGTTAATGAGCACACTTTTTGGCCTTTTCAAAATCTGACATCAAACTGTAATTCAATTCAGTTTCGAAGACCCTGGATCTACCTTTCAGCCTTGTTAATTACTGATCACATTGTCATATGCAATCACATGGTTATGCTGAGCCTCGGGTTTCCCTGCAACAACTGTACCTACATGCATTGAGGATGGATCTTAAACTCCATCTCTTAATAGGTATGTGATCCTGGGAAAGTTATTTCATTTCAGGAGCCTCAGTTACCTCACTTGTAAAATGCAGATCATGATAGTATCAGCTTTGATAGACTCAATTACAAAGATCAAAGGCATAAACAGCTGGGTATATGTTTAACTGAGTGGCAGTTACTATGATTATCATTTATTTCCTAGTAAGAAGGACCACATTTAAGTCTTGTTTTCCCTGTCTTTTACAATTGTAAATAAACTGCCACACTTTATTAAATTTCAATCTCCTCATTTGTAGTGGGGACTAAGTAACAGTACTGGTGATTCTAAGTTGTGGGATTAAATGCATGGTTATGGCGCACCATAGGATGCACACGGTTCCCCATGCTATGCACTCTTAACAATCATTATTATTAGTAGGAGTGTAATTTGTTGCTTTTAATAATATACAGTAGAAAGTCCAAAAGAATCAAAAGCAGCAACAAAACATTCCTAGAACTAACGAACGTTATGCCAGAGTTACAGGATATAAAGTTAATCTACAAAAATACAATTATTTCCAATATGCCAGCAATGAACATTTGGAATTTGAAATTAAAAACACAATGCCATTTACACTGGCACCAAAAAATGAAATGCTTAGGTATAAATTAACAAGATATGTATAAGATCTATATGAGGAAACTATAAAACACTGATGAAAGAAATTAAAGATCTAAATAAACGGAAAGATATTTATGTTCATGTTAGTGTTGTCGAAATGTCAGGTTTTCCCAAGTTGATCTATAGATTCAGTGCAATCCCAAGAAGTTATTTTGTAGAGGCCGACAAACTCATTCTAAATCTTATATGGAAAGGCCAAAAACCCAGAATATAAAACTGAAGGAGAAAAACAGAGTCAGAGAAGTGATATTATCCAACTGTAAGACTTACTATAAATCTACATTAATTGAGACAATATTGTTTTGGTGAAATAGGCGACTAAGAATAGATCAGGGACTAGAACAGAGAACACAGAAATTGAGCCACACAAATCTATCAACTGAGATTTGACAAAGAAGCAAAAGGAATTCAATAGAGAAAAGACAGTGTTTTCAAAAAAGGGAGTTGGAACAAACAAACACGCAAAAAGAAAAAATATCTAGACACAGACTTTACACGTTTTTACGAAAACTGACCCCAAATTAATCATAGACCTAAATTTAAAACACAAAACTATACAACTTCTAGAAGACAACATAGGAGAAAAATCTTGGTGATCTTGTGTTTAGTGATGAGTTTTTAGATAAAACATAGAAAGAATGATTCATTAAAGAAAAAAATAAGTTGGATTTTATGAAAATTAAGAACTTCTGCTCTGTGAAAGACACTCTTAAAGAGAACAAAAAGATAATCTATGGTCTGGGAGAAAAAAAATCGTAAAACACATATCTGATAAAATACTTGTATCCAAAAAGAAAAGAATTCTGTCCAAATTATACAGAGAAAACTTAAAATTCCACAGTAAGAAAACAAACAACCAGATTTAACAAGTGACAAAAGAGCTGAACAGGCATGTACCCAAAGAACTCATACAGACAGCAAATAAGCACATGAACAGACGCACAGCACATGCCATTCTGGAACTGTGAATAAAAATAATGACATAGCTATTAAAGTGGCCAAAATTGAAAACACTGACTTCATCAAAGGCTGGTGAGCCTGTGGATGGAGCAACAGGGAGAGTTCATTACTGGTGGGAATGGAAGATGGAACAGCAGCTTTAAAAGGCAGTTAGGCGGTTTGTGATGAAGCCATTGTATTTCTTGATATTTACTAAAATGAACGGAAAACTTATGTCTAAACAAAACCCTGCCCATGAATGCTGATGGTGACCTTATTCATCCTTGATAAATTTGGAAGCAACCGAGTTATCCTCCAATAGATGACTAGATAAAAAAACCTGGTGCACCCATATGATGGGGCTGTTCTCAGCGATAAAAATAAATGAGTCATCAAGTCACAAAAAGACGTGGAAAAACTTTAAATGCATGTTGCTACCTGAGAGTAGCGAGTCAGAAGAGGCTGCATGATTCCAACAACATGACATTTTGGAAAGGTAAAACACTGAAGACAGTTACAAAGATCAGTAGTTGCCAGGAGTTCAGGGAGTGAGGTGAAGGGATGAATAGGTGTTCTGGGGGATTTTTAGGATGGTGAAACTATTCTGTATCATACTATAATGGTAGACAAATGACATTATGCATTTGTCAAAACGCCAAGAACTGTACAACACAGAATAAATTGTGGGCTGTAGTTAATAGCATTGCATCAATACCAGGCCATCAGTTGTCACATATATACCACCTTAATATGAGATATTAATAATAGGAGAAATCATATGTTAGGGGATATTGAGGGTAACAGGTACTAGGAACTTCCTACTTCATTTTTCTATAAATCTAAAACTGCTTAAAAATTATCTATTAACTAAAATAATGATAAAATATGCATAGGCAGATAGTTGTTTATTAAACTGTATTGTTATATAGCAGAGGTTGGCATACTAAAGCTTTCTAGTCTACCTTGCCCCCACTTACTTTTTTGTTTTTAATTTGGGTATCAGTTGCTTTACAATGTGGTATTAGTCTCTGCTGTACAATGAAGTGAATCAGCGATATGCTTAGCTATATCCCCACTCTCTTGGACCTCCCTCTCTCCCGCCCCCTCATCGCATCCCTCTAGACCTAGACAGAGCACCGAGCTGAGCTTGCTGTGCTATGCAGCAGGTTCCCACTAGCTAGCTATTTTCACACTTGGTGGTATATTTATGTCAGTCCTAATCTTCCAGTTCATCAGTCCCGCCCCCTACCTCCTACTTTTAGAAGTAACATTTAGCTGGAACACAGATCCCCCCCCCCCCTTCATTTATTTATATTATCTGTTGCTGCTTTCATGTTATAATGGCAGAGTCTGAAAGTTGCCATCAGAACTTGTATGGCCCACAAAGCTGAAAATATATGCTACCTGGGCCTTTCAGAAAAGAAGTTGGCTGACTCCTGTTTTCAAGTAGAGACTTTTAGGCTGGGAAGTACATTTAGAAGTTGTTCAGTTCAATTACCTAATAAATTCTGCAATCTGCTCTACTTTATCATCCTGGGAGAACTGGTTCCCCAGTCTAACCTCTGCAGCTGGTGTGAAATTCTGCACGTTAACCTTGACATGAGAAATCAGCCTCGCTTCCTCCCTCTGTTATTCTTTAACCCACCAAGCCCACCCTTCCCATCCAGAAATACCACGTGCGTGTGTGTGAAGTTGCTTCAGTTGTGTCTGACCCTTTGAGACCCTCTGGATTATAGCCCACCAGGCTCCTCTGTCCATGGAAGTCTCCAGGCAAGAATACTGAAGTGAACTGCCATGCCCTCCTCCAGGGGATCTTCCCGACCCAGGGATCGAACCCAAGTCTCTTAAGTCTCCTGCATTAGCAGGCAGGTTCTTTACCACTAGCGCCACCTGGAAGCACCAAAAATACCATGCTAGAACAGAACTGGGGCATGTGCTCATCACCCAGAGCCTTCATTCTGAGCCACGAGTCCCGACCCAATCACTTCTGCTTCCAGTAACATCCTGGTTATTGGCTTTGTGTTCATATCTGTGCCCCCACCCCCTGCTTCTGATTTTCAGTTTCAATGTCAAGCCCAGGTGCCCCAGCTATGGCCCCAGCTCCCCTGGCTTCATTTAAGTTAAAAAGTACTAGGCTAAATAATGGCCTCCAAAGATAGCCAGGTTCTAATTTCTGGGACCTGTGAATGTTACCTTATATTATGGGCTGAACTGTGTCTCCACTCAACATTATATACACGTTGTTTTTGATGTTCAGGCACTCAGTCGTGTCCGACTCTGAGACGCCATGGACTGCAGCATGCCCTGCCTCCCTGTCCCTCACCATCTCCCGGAGTTTGCACAAGTTCATGTTCATTGCGTCAGTGATGCGGTCCAGCCATCTCATCTTCTGATGCCTTCTTCTCCTTCTGCCCTCCATCTTTCCCAGCACTGGGGACTTTTTCAATGAGTCGTCTGTTTGCATCAGATGACCAAAATACTAGAGCTTCTTCTTCAGCATCAGTTCTTCCAGTGAATATTCAGGGTTGATCTTCCTTAAGATTGACTGGTTTGATCTCCTTGCAGTCCAAGGGACTTTCAGGAGTCTTCTCCAGCACCACAGTTGGAAGGCTATCAATTCTTCAGTGTTCTGCCTTCTTTATGGTCCGGCTCTCACAACCGTATGTGACCACTGGGAAGATCATAGCCTTGACTATACGGACCTTTGTTGGCAGAGCAGTAGCTCTGTTTTTCAACACACTGTCTAGGTTTGCCATTGCTTTCCTGCCAAGAAGCAACTGTCTTCTGATTTCATGGCTGCAGTCACTGTCCACAGTGATTTTGGAGCCCAAGAAGAGGAAATCTGTCACCGCTTCCACCTTTTCCCTTCTGTTTGCCGTGCAGTAATGGGGCCGGATGCCATGATCTTAGTTTTTTTAATATTTAGATTTAAGCCAGCTCTGTCACTTTCCTCCTTCACCCTCATCAAGAGGCTCTTTAGTTCCTCTTCGCTTTCTACCATTAGAGTGGTATCATCTGCATATCTGAGGCTGTTGATGTTTCTCCCGCCTATCTTGATTTCAGCTTGGAACTCATCCAGCCCAGCATTTCTCATGATGTGTCTCAGCATATAGGTTAAACAAAGAGGGTGACAGCAGACGGCCCTGCCATATTCCTTTCTCAGTTGTGAGCCAATCAGTTGTTCCAGCCAGGACTATAACTGTTGCTTCTTGACCTACATGCAGGTTTCTCAGGAGACAGGTTAGGAGTTCTGGTATTCCCATCTCTCTAGGAGCCCTCCACAGTTTGCCATGATCCACACAGTTAAAGGCTTTAGTGTAGTCGATGAAACAGAGATAGATGTTTTCTCTGAAATTCCCTTGCTTTCTCTATAATCCAGCGAATGTTGGCAATTTGATCTCTAGTTCCTCTTTCTTTTCTAAACTCAGCTTGGCCATCTGGAAGTTCTTGGTTTGCATAATGCTGAAGCCTAGCATGCAAGATTTTAAGCATGACCTTACTAACATAGGAGATGAGTGAGACTGTTCAATGGTTAGCACATTTTTTGATACTACCCTTCTTGGGAATTGGCATGAGGACTGACATTTTCCAGTCCTGTGGCCACTACTGAGTCTTCTTCCAGATTTGCTGACACAAGGAATGCAAAACCTTGATGGTATCATCCTTTAGGGATTTGAATAGTTCTGCTGGAATTTCATCGCATCCACTAGGTTTATTAACAGCAGTGCTTTTTAAGCCCTGCTTGACTTCCCACTCCAGAATGTCTGGCTCTGGGGGACTAACCACACCATCACAGTAATCCGGTTCATTAAGATCTTTTTTATACAGTTCTTCTGTGTATTCTTTCCATCTCATATTGATCTCTTGATCCCCTTCAAGGATCACTGCTTTGTGGCGAAGGGACTTGCGTAACTCAATGAAGCTATGAGCCATGCTGTGCAGGGCCACCCAAGGCGACGGGTCATAGCAGAGAGGTTCTGACAAAGCGTGATCCACTGGAGTAGAGAATGGCAAACCACCCCAGCATACTTGCCGTGAGAACCTCATAAACTACATATATACGTAGTTCATATATATATACACACACACACACATATATATATATATATATTTTAAATTGTTATTGGAGTATAGTTGATTAACAATGTTGGGTTTCTGCCACACAGCAAAGTGAATCAGTTATTGTTGTTTTGTTGCTAAGTTGTATCCAACTCTTTTACCACCCCATGGATTGCTGTTCACCAGTCTCCCCTGTCCATGGGGTTTCCCAGGCAAGAATACTGGCGTGGGTTGCCATTTCCTTCCGCAGGGGATCTTCCTGACTTAGGGATCAAACCCACACTTCCTACATTGGCAGGCAAATTCTTTATCACTGAGCCACCAGGGAAATCTGAATCAGTTATTTTATACATCTACATACATCCACTCTTTCAGATTCTTTCTCCCATACAGGTGAATGCAAAATATTGAGGAGAGTTCCTGGTGCTATATAGGAGATCCTTGTTAGTTATCTGTTTTATATTAAACTAGTGTGACTCCAATACATAAAGGATTGGGATAGACACTGACTTCTACATATTGAAATTTTGCAGCACCTCCCAGACTTTCAGGATATGTCTGTATTTGAAGATGAGACTTCTAAAGAAGTGATTATGTTAAAATGGGGCATTAGGCCAGGCTCAATCTGATATGATTGGTGTCCTATCAGAAGAGGAATCTTGGATGCATGGGAACACCAGGAATGCATAAGGAAGACCCTGTGTGGTCCCAGGGCGAAGGTGGCCATCCAAAGCCAGACAGAGAGGCCCCAGAGGAAACCAGACCAGCTGACACCTTGATCTTGGACTCTAGCCTCCAGAACTACAAAAAATAAAATTCTGTTGTTTAAGCCACCCCATCTGTGCTATTTTTGTATGGCAGTTCTGGGAAGCCAGCACTTTATACAGTGAAAGGGACTTTTGAGAGGAAGAGGCCCTTGATCCAATCTCTCCATCCACTTAAAAGATCTTAAAACTGGGAGATTATCCTGGATCATCTGGTGTGCCCTAAATGCCATCACACACGTCTCTATAAAAGGAAAGCAGAGCGATATGCCCACCAAAGGGGCAGAAGGGGATATAGAGGTGGAAAGGGAGATTGGAGTAATGTGGCCACAAGCCAAGGAATGCCAGCAGCTGGAAGAGACAGCAGCGGATTCCCCCAGCAGCCTCTAAAAGGATCTCCTCTTAACATTTCACTTTTAACCTCACAAGACTCAGTCTGGATTTTCTGGCCTCTAGACAGTGAGAGAATAAATGTATGTTGTTTTAACCACTAAGTATATAACAGTAATTTGTTATGGCAGCCATATGAAATAGATATGCATACTTTCTCAGATAAATACAATGTTTGCATTAGTTTGGTACACACACTCTGCTTCTCCAAAGCAACCCAGCTCTCAAGCAGAAGCCAGACAGCCACTTAACCACTTTTCTGCCCAAATAAGAGCAATGTATTCATATAACTACATTTGTAGGAACTCTGAGAGGCAAGGCTTTGCTGTCAGCCAGAATCAAGTTTGAATTCCCACTCCAAAACAACTTATCTACTTGATTTTGAGCATGCTATGCAACCCATTTAAATTTCAATTTCCTGATCAGTGTATGGGGCTCAAACTGAGAGTCCTCTAGGATTGTTTTGAGGATTTTGAATGATATAGGTAAAATGAAGAACACATTTGCTGGGATAAAGTTGTTTTTTATGATCCCAATAGGTAACAGTGCATGCTAAGTCACGTCAGTCACGTCTGACTCTTTGAGACCCTCTGGACCATAGCCTGCCAGGCTCCTCTGTCCATGGGATTCCCAAGCAAGAATACTGGAGTGGGTTGGCATGCCCTCCTCCAGGGATCTTCCTGGCCCAGGGACTGAACCCATGTCTCTTAAGTCTTCTGCATTGACAGGCGGATTCTTTACCATTGTTGCCACCTGAGAAGCCTAGATAATAGTAATAATTGCTATTAACTGTGCTAGTTTCTGCAGAAATTCTGAGTGTACCTGATTTCCTTTTCTTAAGGCCAAAAAGGAACTTCACAGACTACGGTCTGGTGTGTAGCTCTGGCACCAATTAATTTGTATCAACTACTTCCTTCTCTCATTCATTAGTATCTGTATCTATGAGATGCTTAGAATAATAATAATAAAAAAAAGCACGGTCATTACTAACAAATCCTGCCATTTGGCACTTAAGGGAAGTCTTAAGAAGCTTAACTTCAGAGAGGTTAAAGCAACTTGGTCAAGGTCACATAGCTCATCAGTGACAACTGTGGGATTCAGGCCCAGGTTTCCAAGGTGCTGTCCACTCTATCACGGGGTGTCACACCAACGAAGCCTGTCTCTCCACGTCTTATACCCAGAGATGGCATGCGGCCACCTACACTATGTTTCAAGTGGGCTCAGGTGTTCCCTGACCGATGAGACCAGACTCCCTCCTTCCATCTTGTGAGGACTTCCGCCCCAGGGCAGCTCCTGGTGAGAGGACAGACGGGAGGACTCCCAGCAGGGGGTGGGAAGCTCAGAGCTTCTGTGTCCTTCCATGGGAGAAGCTGGTGACATACCTGAGTCCTCCCCTCCATAGGAAACCAAGCAACCGGGCACTTGCCCGGGGTGCCTTCCCGCTCTGCCAGCAATCCAGAACAGATGGCTAATTAGCTGGAATTTGCGGCTGCATCTGTGATGCTATTTCTCCTTTTGGCATGTGTGAACTCAATTAGGAAGCCACAGGAGGCTCCTGGCCCACTGGGAGTGTGCTGGGCATGGGGGCCGCAGGGTGCGCCCATGGCTCGGGGAGTGGGATGTGTAGGTGGTTGGGGGTCAGAAATGGAGGGTGGAGAGGGCCATTTGACTGGCTGAAGATGGGGTTTTTACGGTGGTTTTAGGGAAGATGGGACATAATGTCACCAGGCCCCCATCTGTGTTTGCTGGCAAGGCCCCTCAAAGAGAGGCCAGTCTTTGCGTGGTAGGCTGTAGGGTTCATCCTTTGGTTGGCGCTGTCCTTCAATTCCACCCTTGGTTACTGTAGCTCTGTCTCTTCAGTTCACACCACTGTCTCCCCAGAAAACGGGACAAGGCCCCCAGCATAGGAGGTGTCCAATAGAGAAGGCTGAGGGGCCTAAGGAGTCTTTGCTTCCTCATTTGTAGAATGAATCATAGAAGCTATAGTCTACCATTTTGTTAGGATTAAATGAATAAAAAAATAAACGCATGCAGTACCCATAGCAGTCCCTGACATAAGGTCAGGTGCTCAGCAATCATCTGTTCAAAGAATGAATGGAAGAATAGCAGAATCAAAAAGCTAGTGAACGTCAGTCCTGGAAGAAGCCTCAAAGTCGAGCCAAGTCCTCCCAGTGTGCCTCAGCTTCTTCATCTGTGAAATGGGGACAAGAAAACCACCTCTCTTATTGGGGTGCTGCAAGATGAAAGAAATAACACATGTAGATCTTTGAGAAGAGTTCCTAGAAGGTAGTAGGTGAAAAGTGAAAAGACTCAGTCATGTCTGATTTTGGGGCCCCATGGACCGTAACTCACAAGGCTCCTTTGTCCATGGAATTCTCCAGGCAAAAAATACTAGAGTGGGTTGTCATTCTCTTCTTCGGGGATCTTCCCGAGCCAGGGATCAAATGTGGGTCTCCTGAACTGCAGGCAGATTCTTTACCATCTGAGCCACCAGGGAAGTTAGTAAACATGTAATAAGTTCTGATGCTGCTGTTGTGAATAATGATGCAAAGGGGAAGTCTGTTGTGGCACAGCGAAAGGGCTCTGTCCAGACAGCTGCAGCTTGTGGTATGTCCTGACCTATGGCGGGGGCTCCTCCTCCCAGCCCACATTGTCCAGACAGCTGCAGCTTGTGGTATGTCCTGACCTATGGTGGGGGGCTCCTCCTCCCAGCCCACATTGTTGTCTACTGAGCAGCACGTGCTGGCATCATGCTGAGTCCAGGGCTCAGTTATGGGCAGATGTGTGCCAGCTCCCAGGGATCACTGGTGTAATAAGGGACACAGAGCACTCTCCTCCTTTGGGAACCGCTTACACCAAGATGTCAGATCTGGTCCAGGGATGCTCTGACCTCTGCTGGGCCAGAAGAGCCTTGTCCATTGATGGGTTACCATGAGTGGGAGTAGGGGATCTCTCCAGGACTCTCACACATGATTTTGTACATCATATCACTGCTGAGAAGGTGGATAGAAGGTGAAATTCAGCCTTCTCTGTAAGCCAAGCTCAATGCCTATGCCCAGAGGAGGGTCCCTGTACTGATTCATACACAGGTACCCTATTGGTGGGCTTCCCTGTTGGCTCAGCAGTAAAGAATTTGACTGCTAATGCAGGAGATCCAGGTTCGATCCCTGAGTTGGGAAGATCCTGTGGAGGAGGGCATGGCAACCCACTCCAGGATTCTTGCCTGGGAAATCCCATGGACAGAGGAGTCTGGCAGGCTGTCCATGGGGGGCTGCAAAGAGTCAGACCTGACTTAGCAACTCAATGACAACACCAATCCTATTGGCGACTGTGGCCTTGGCGCTTGCTCTGGGGTCAGAGGACAGCTTGGAGACAGGAGAATCTGGAGCCTCAGAGCACAGGCGGATGTTTACAGAGCAGGACCTGTATCTGTATTACTCACCTCTGGATCCCTAGGACCTGGACCAGTGGATACTCAAGCAACTGCTTGTTCAATAAGTGAGCTATCGCATTCTTAATACCTACCATAGTCCCTGCTCTGGAGCGTGGGCTCAGTGAATGCTGGATAAACGTGTCACTGAAGTAGCAAGAGGGGAAGGATGTGTGAGAAAAACCATGACTTCCTAGACTTCGAGCCTGACACAGTAATAGTGGCTGATTTATTGAGCAGTGACATCATCCAGACACAATATGAAGAGCTGTACGTGTATCATCCCTCGAAATCTTGCAACAGCCTCGTGAGGAAGGTACTATGACTGCGTGCAATGTGCAGACCAGGGCCCAGAGGCTTAAGGAGGCTAAGGGATCTGCTGTGGTCACATGGCTCCTGGGGCGTAAGACTGATGCTACAGCCAGTGTTCTGCTGCTTCTGGTGCCCTTTTAACTACCATGCTCTTCTGCACTGAGTCTGCGAGCTGGCCTGTGAGATATCAGGAGACTTCCTGCTCCTTCTATCTGCTCCACTGTTTCCCTTGACTTCATTCAGGCCTCTCTCTTACTGTCA
The DNA here is from genome assembly GCF_016772045.2 of Ovis aries. Classification (NCBI taxonomy): domain Eukaryota; kingdom Metazoa; phylum Chordata; class Mammalia; order Artiodactyla; family Bovidae; genus Ovis; species Ovis aries. The sequence continues at coordinate 7,000,860 of NC_056055.1, read as the reverse complement.
CCTCCTCCAAGAAGCCTGCCAGGACTACCTCCTGTGAAGGAAAACCTTCCACTTCCTTACCCTGCTTTATTTTCCCTCATATCCCTCACGACCTCCAGAAATATGTGCTGACTTTCTCTCAGCTGCCTCCTCATCCCATCCCTTCTCAGAAGGTTGGCTGGACGAGGACAAGGACCTTATCTGTCTTGTTAACTGCCATGCTACTAACATCCAGAATGGTGCCTGACACATACAAGCGCTCGCTATGTGTTTATGAAATGACTGCAAGGGTGGCTGGATGACCTTGGGCCCATTATTTAAATGTCTGTTTAACGTCTGACATTCTCTTTTGAATTCTCATTCTCTGGCTCTGGTTTCTTCACCTGTCAGACAAGATACAGGTATCAGACCTGACACCTCCCTGAATGTATGAGAAGGAACTTCCGGACACATGTGGGAGCTCACCGGAATAGACAATATCATCATTATCATTATTATATATAAAAATATTAGTTGCTCAGTCATGTCCGACTTTTTGTGACCCTGTGGACTGTAGCCCGCCAGGCTCCTCTGTCCATGGGATTCTCTAGGCAAAAATACTGGAGTGGGTTGCCATTTCCTCCTCCAGGGGACCTTCCCAACCTGTATATATCTTGTGGATACAGACCTTTTGCCCAGGTCACTGCCGAAGGCTCCCCACCCTGCCAGGGCTGGGACGTACACCCAGTCTCAAAGCCCCAGCTTTCGTCATACCCAGGACGAGGGCCGCCACTAAGACAAAGTTGGTGTTGGGTGACTTAAGACTGTCTCTGGACAGGGAAACAGGTGGGAGCTTTTCTGGGCGGCGTCACTTAGTGGCAACATTATTTTGGGTAAGTCATTTAGTCTCGGTGGCCTCTTAACACAAAACCAAAGTCAGGATAACACTAGTCTTAGAGGGCGCTTGCCCAGATGGAATAAGCTAATGGTTTTGAAAGTACTTTGTGAAGTGTAAAGCTTAACAGAGATGGAAGGCCCTAACCTTCAGGGGAAAAGCCAGGCTGGGCAGTTCAGACCTGGTGAGAATTGGGAGCATGGCAGGATGTGGAGCAGGAAAGAAATGCATTAAGACGCGGTCCTTGGGAAGGGACTCTGATAGTGTGCACAGACAGGCTGGGCCTCCAAGGTTCCTTTTCCTCATCTACCCTGTGTCTGGGGAGGCGGGAGGTAGAGATTGCAGGGCGGGCGGGGAACCCCCTTCTGTGCATCAGAAGGGAGTGGGGCTGGCGGGGAGCAGGCCTGGGTGACAGGCACCGCTTGTACTACCCTGATTAGCTGGGAAAATGCAGATCCGCACTTCCTTCTCCGCCGCAGCTAACAAGATAATGAATATTTTCATCAGCTGCAGAGAATACAAACATCTGTAGGAACACCAAACCTACTCTCAGGGGTGGGGGGGAGGAGAGGAGGATGCGGAGGTGGGGAAGCGCAGCCTCACAGCAGTTTTAGGGAAGAAGAGATGTGCTGAGATGCTGGAAGGGTGGCTGGGAACTCGGAGCTCTGGCTGGTGCCTCCTGTACCCGGCACGCTGGGAAACAGGTAACTAACTGCCCACTGCAACCCATGGCCGCTGCTCATTCAGGGCTGGTGTGTGGTCCCGGGAGAACTTGGCTCATCCCCCATCATCGACCCATCTGTAGCGGCATCCATCTCCCCCTCCATCCACTGACCTACTCCACAAACATTCACTACTGTGGGCCAGGAATGAACCTAGGCTCCAAGTACACAGAGGTAAATAAGACCTCCCTTGCGCATCAAGAAGCTCATTCATTCATGTAACTACTAAAGGTCTATTAAAGTGCCAACTCTCTGCTGGGTACTCACACTCTAGCTGGAGAGACAGACCTGTGAACCGGCCCCTATTGAAAGAGGGCTCTGATAAAAGATGAGAGCAGAGGGCCACCTAACTTTTCTGAAGGAGGAGTGTTCCAAGAAGACTCCTGGAGGAGGTGACAGGCCCCGGTGTACATCAAGGATGAATATTTTAGGCAAAGAAACCAGAACAGCATCCTCAGTTCAGTCACTCAGTTGTGTCTGACTCTTTGCGACCCCATGAACCGCAGCATGCCAGGCCTCCCTAAACATCACCAACTCCCAGAGTCCACCCAAACCCATGTCCATTGAGTTGGTGATGCCATCCAACCATCTCATCCTCTGTCGTCCCCTTCTCCTCCTGCCCCTAGTCTTTCCCAGCATCAGGATCTTTTCAAATGAATCAGCCCTTCGCATCAGGTGGTCAAAGTATTAGAGTTTCAGCTTCAACATCAGTCCTTCCAATGAACACCCAGGACTCATATCCTTTAGGATGGACTGGTTGGATCTCCTTGCAGGCCAAGGAACTCTCAAGAGTCTTCTCCAACACCACAGTTAAAAAGCATCAATTCTTCTGTGCTCAGCTTTCTTTATAGTCCAACTCTCACATCTATACATGACTACCAGAAAAATGATAGCCTTGACTAGATGGACTTTTGTTGACAAAGTAATGTCTCTGCTTTTTAATATGCTATCTAGGTTGGTCATAACTTTCCTTTCAAGGAATAAGCATCTTTTAATTTCATGGCTGCAATCACCATCTACACTGATTTTGGAGCCCCCAAAAATAAAGTCAGCCACTGTTTCCACTGTTTTCCGATCTATCTGCCATGAAGCATCCTAGATACAGGGAATGGCATATGCAGTCAGGGAGGCAAGACAAACCCCAAGGAACTCAGGGAAACACAAGGAACTCAATAGAAATGGACCGGACCAGGCAAAGCAATGACCACAAAGCTTGAGAGACGGGCTCAAAACCGATCACACGGAGCTGTCCACCCAGCTAAGGAGGCTGGACTTCCTCCTGGGCATAACAGGGAACGGCTGACCAGTTCTGAGCAGAGGAGTGACATGCTCAGATCAGGAAGACCCCTCTGGCTGCCGCATGGAGAATGGACCAAGCAGCAAGACTGGGGGTGGGGTGGTGGCAGGCAGAGGTGAGTCAGAGGCCTGCTGAGAACACCAGCTTCAGGCAGCCTGGCTCGTATACAGCATGGAGAAGGGGAGAAGGGCTGTTCTCTGGGACCTGACAGACACCCCCAGGCACAGACACGGCTTTGCTGTTTCCACCAGCGCTGTGACTTTACAGAGCATGAAAAAGCTACTGATAATAGCTTCAGTGAAGAACAAATGAGATAATGTGTGTCCAAGTGACCTACAAGGTCTAAGGCACTGTAGAAATATTAGTTATCAGTTATTTAATTACAGAAGTACTATTAAATCTAATCGTCACTTCACTCTGCTGTCTTTCGTCCCCATCCCTGATGACTAGAGACAGGCAATAGCGCACAGTCAGAGTCTCGAGGCTTCACTTTTGCCGCTTACCGTCTGTAAACTTGGAAATCCCCTGAATCTCTGAAATGGGGATACTATTCTTCTCGCTGCCTATTTTTCAGGGCTCCCAGGAGGACTGATCTGAAGGGCTGACATTCAAGAGCTTTGAAAAACATGGATCTTTACTATCTTGAATGGGAAGTGGGTGTGAACTCCAACCCACTGAGCATCTCCACGGGCTCCGTATTTTGGACCAGAGGTTGACAAACTACTGCCCAAAGGCCAAATCTATCCTCCTGCTTGTTTTGTTGTACAAGGCACAAAGTAAGAATGGTTTTTACATACTTAAATAGCCGAGGAAAAAAAGAATATTTTGTGTGACATATAAAAATTATAAGAAATTTAAAACTTAGTGTTTATAAATAAAGTTTTATTGGAATAAACCCACAGCTCACTGGGGACAACAGAAGATGAGATGGTTAGATGGCATCACTGACTCGATGGACATGAGTTCGAGCAAACTCCCGGAGTTGGTGATGGACAGGGAAGTCTGGTGTGCTGCAGTCCATGGGGTCTCAAAGAGTCAGACATGACTGAGTGACTGAACTGAACACTCAGGTCACGAGCAGGAGGATGGATTCACTGAGGCACTGTCTGTGGCTGCTTCCTCTCTGCAACAGCAGAGTTTGTTACTTGTAACAAAAGTCACACGGTCTTCCCCACTATGGAGGACAGAATGGAGTTTCTCAAAAAATTAAGAACAGAATTACTACATGAATCAACTATTCCACTTCTGGATAGTTTTCCAAAAAACCACTAGTCTGTGAAGATACATGCACCCCTGTGTTCCCTGAAGGGTTATTTAAAATGGCCAAGATATGGCAACAACCCAAGTGTCCATCAACACACGGATGGATACAGATGTGGTATACACACACACACAATAGAAGAGCTCTCAGCCACAGAAAGGATGAAACCTTGCCATTCGCAGCAACATGGACTTCGAGGGCATTATCCCAAGTGAAGAGAAAGGCAAACACCACATGACTTCACTCATATGTGGAATATTAAAAAAAAATCTAATAAATAACAACAAAAATGAAATAAATGAACAAACCAAATGAAAAACAAACACACGGACACAGACAGCCGAGCAGTGCTCATCAAAGGGCAGGGTAGGGGAGGGTAAAGGGGATAAAGGGGACCAGCTCCGTGGTGATGATGGAGACTGAACTTTGGGTGGTGAGCGTGCTGTGCAGTACACAGAAGCAGAAATATAATACTGGATGCATAAAGCCTGCACAATGTTATAAATCAATGTTACCTCAATTAAAAAAAAAATCCACAGCTGCAAGACTCATTTTCTTTTTTTCCCTTTCTTGGTCAGCTTTTGGGATTTGGATTTCACTTCTCCGACCAGGTGCTGTAGCCAGGCCCTCAGCAGCAACAGCGAGGAGTCCCAAGCACTGGACTGCCATGAACTCCCCGAGCTCACTGTCTATAAAGGCCTCAGATACGAGCCCTTTTCAGGAAAACTTGCTGGTCTCCACTTTAGCTATACTGGCATTTAACTATCACAATCCTGTAAAGTTTACTTTTTCCCCTCTCCATTCACAGATGAGGAAACTGAGGCTCAGAGAAATTGGATCAATCACCGAAAAAGATACAGAATGAAAACTGCCTCAACTCCATGACTACTTTGTTTCAAAGCTAATTCCGTTTTTACATCATCCTGATGGGAAGAGTTGACTGATTTGAAAAGACCCTGATGCTGGGGAAGATTGAGGGCGGGAGGAGAAGGGGATGACAGAGGATGAGATGGCTGGATGGCACCACTGACTCAATGGACATGAGTTTGGGTAAACTTTGAGAGTTGGTGATGGACAGGGAGGCCTGGCACGCTGCGATTCATGGGGTTGCAAAGAGTCGGACACGACTGAGCGACTGAACTGAACTGAACTGATCCTTCCCTAAGGGGCTAGTTTCCTGCTTCTCTGTAGATACCCACTGATCACGCAGCCAGCAGCTGCCTTCTCTATCAGACTACAAACGAAGTGAGGGTGAAGAGTCAGGCTGCCTTGTTCCCCACTCTCTGCAAAGTCTACCATGGTGTCTGTCGCACACATCAGCGCCTGATAAATAACTGTTGCCAGATCGGACACTTGACTTGGGTAGCCATTCAGTTCTACCAACCCGTCTCCACTCCAACACACACACACACACCCGGCATTCACAGTTACCAGCCACACATTTATAAGACAGACTCCTTTTCTCCTTTGTCTTTCTGGAAAAGAGTATAAACCTGCCCCCGAGTGCAGCAGTTTGGAGATGTCCGCATACCCTCTGTTCACAACTTCTCGACAGAAGCCCAGCAGTTGGCGTCTGCCACAGTTTATGGCACAGAGCTCCTGTGATCAGTACCAACCCGTCTTTTCCTCCAGCAGCATGGAGGTGGGGAGCCCCTTAAGGCCACCTTCAAACACCTGGAATTTCAACTTGTCTAGGCAACCCTCATCACTCAGACTAAAAATAGGCAAGAGTGCCACCGCCAGTGGTGGAGTGCCGGGAGGAAACGCCATCTGCGTCTGTTCAGGAATGCGGAGTCAGGCAGGTGGCCCTGGATTCTCATCTCAGCCCCACCCTAGCAGTCACTGACTGTATGACTGGCCCAGGGCAAGAGCCTTCACCCCCTGAGTCTCAGTTTCCTAGTGGGTGGGGTGGCTGATGCCAGGCTGTCAGGGTTATACAGAAGATGGGACAGCATATGATGGCTGCAAAAAGTGCCTTGCAGAGCCAGGCTTGCAGAAGGTTCCAGTAAGCGCTGCCATAGTCTCCTTTCCACAATGTTTGCAGCACTGGATGAGGCCCTGGGGAGTGGGCGTCTGGGGTGAGGGTGATGGAGAGAAATGACCAGATAACTATGGCAGCAGGCAAGGCAAGGGGGCTGCAGGGGGAGCCCAAAGGAAAAGAGAAAAGGCAATGTAACTTACTAAGGATCCCTTGAGGCAGAAGAGTGTGCTGGACAACCCCGCTCATAGGCCCTCTTCATCTTTCCAGCTTTTCTATTACATAACGTGGGTTCTCTGTGTTACATGAATAAGAAAGCTGGTCAGAGAAACGACAGGGCGGGTCTAAGGTCACACAGCTAGAGTGGCAGTGCTGCGGTGCTCCTCCCAGGTCCCCTTTCATTGTCACCCAGATGCTAGAGCCAGAGGCTGGGGGCGCCATCAGCACGTGGTCTTTAGCTGGCAGCCCTTTCAGGGACCGCTTTGGCTCCCAAAGAACCACCTTGTCCAAGACCCCGCCCCTACCTGGGTGCCCTGAACCCGCAACTGCTCCCTGCCAAGGGTGCAAAGGATTAGACATCTGGGAACAACTAAGGCCAAGCTAAACGGCCATTCCAGCCCAGAGCTCCCCATGGGGGCAGATGAGGCTGTGGGTGAACTTCCAGGGCAGTGTAACTTCTGCCCGGGCCTCCTCCACACATGCTAACTCCAAATCCACTCCCTAATCCACATTCTGCTGGTTGAGCTTAGGTTCTGCGTCCTCAGCAAACCCACGTTGCAAAGACAGCTAGTGAGTGATGCCACTATCATTGGAACCACTTCTATTCAATCCTCAATTAGAACCTCTTTTAGTGGATGACTTCAGGACTAAAGCCATGCATCCATTCATTTCTTCAGCTCTCCACTGAATCGTTCAAGAATCCTGATCCCCTTTGAGTCTGGGGGAGAATGAATACACGTACTCATACAGCTGAGTCCCTCTGCTGTCCACCTATCACAGCGTTGTTTGTTAATCAGCTCTATCCAATACAAAAGAGAAAGCTTAAAAAAAATTCTGATCCCCGTACTTCAGCCCCGCTTTCCCTAGCTCAGAGTACAACAAATTTACATTTACTGTTTCTGATATCATTATTTCTTTTCACATGAATTTTGGCACCTGAGCATTTTAACCACCCCTTGTTCCTTTAATTTGAAGTTGATGGCAGAGTAAATTGTAAAAGATAACAATGGGCTGATGCAGGCATCCACTGGCCCCTCAGTTCTTCTGAAAGGCTGCTCTGTCCTCTGCGTACCTCCGCATTCCGAGCCCCAGCTCTTCAGTTCTGTCTGCCTTTCCCTGTCACATTCTGCAACAACCCTCTTTATCTTTGAGAGACGCTGCGTGAAATGCAGATACCTCTACAGCACGCTTGCTAATGACAAATTTGAGCACCAAGACAGCATGTGGCTGAATTAGGGTAATTCAGCCCAGGAGTGGTCCTTCCGAGCGGAGGCCACGCTCTACCTGAGAGCTCCGGCTGATGTGGTGGAGCAGCCTAATGAAGCTCTCCTTGCACAGAAAGCCCCGTGCTGCTTCCCCTCATCAGTCTTCTGCACCCCCTGCAGCGGAACCCGAGCCCAGACCAGCCAAGGCTGGTCCAAGGCTGCCTGAACCTCCCCCCGATCCCCGCCCTGCGCCCAATACCAGTGGCGCTAAATCAGGGCCAGCTGGCTTCCCTCTGGCTAAGCCACGGCACCTGGGACGTGAAGTGCAAACCTGAGGCTATGTGGCGCCGGAATCAACAGCTCCACGTGCCTGCCTCTTACCCAAGAGGTTTGGCTTCTAGGATGTATCCTAAGAGACAATCGCTCGAATGTGCACAGCTGTATTTACAAAGATGCTTATCACAACATAGTTTGTGACGGTGAAAAGCCAGAAAATATCTACATGTCTATCAATAGGGGATTGATTAAATGAATTATAAGTCTGGGTAATGGAATCTGTGCAGGCATTAAAAACATATAGCTGATCTTTGTAAATTAGAGAAAGGACCCTAGGGGATATTTTAAAATAAAAGATAATAAGCATATACTGTGCCATCCCAGTTAAAGACATTTTTCTATATGTAAAATATGATTCTGACCACCAAGGGACATTTGGAAGCACGTTCACAAATGTGAAGACAGATAGGACTGCAGGTGGTCTTTACCTTCTTTTTATAAAGATATCGCTTGAATTTTCTACAGAAATATCTATTAATTTTATGAGGGTAGAGAATAAAGGCTGTGGCCCTGGACAAGTAATTTTCCCTTTCAATCCTTATTGAAAAAGGGACTAATATTACCTACTAATAAGGCTATTAAATATTCAATTAAAACTTATCTAAGTCATTTAAAGCAGAGCCTAATGCAAAGAAATAGAGACAAACAACAGAATGGGAAAGACTAGAGATCTCTTTAAGAAAATTAGAGATACCCAGGGAACATTTCATGCAAAGATGGGCTCGATAAAGGACAGAAATGGTACGGACCTAACAGAAGCAGAAGGTATTAAGAAGAGGTGGCAAGAATACACAGAAGAACTGTACAAAAAAGAGCTTCATGACCCAGATAATCACAATGGTGTGGTCACTCACCTAGAGCCAGACATCCCAGAATGTGAAGTCAAGTGGGCCTTAGAAAGCATCACTATGAACAAAGCTAGCGGAGGTGATGGAATCCAGTTAAGCTATTTCAAATCCTGAAAGATGATGCTGTGAAAGCGCTGCACTCAATATGCCAGCAAATTTGGAAAACTCAGCAGTGGCCATAGGACTGGAAAAGGTCAGTTTTCATTCCAATCCCAAAGAAAGGCAATGCCAGAGAATGCTTAAACTACCGCACAATTGCACTCATCTCACATGCTAGTTAAGTAACGCTCAAAATTCTCCAAGCCAGGCTTCAGCAATACATGAACCGTGAACTTCCAGATGTTCAAGCTGGTTTTAGAAAAGGCAGAGGAACCAGAGATCAAATTGCCAACATCTGCTGGATCATGGAAAAGGAAGGGAGTTCCAGAAAAACATTTATTTCTGCTTTATTGACTATGCCAAAGCCTTTGACTGTGTGGATCACAATAAACTGTGGAAAATTCTGAAAGAGATGGGAATACCAGACCACCTGACCTGCCTCTTGAGAAACCTATATGCAGGTCAGGAAGCAATAGTTAGAACTGGACATGGAACAACAGACTGGTTCCAAATAGGAAAAGGAGTACATCAAGGCTGTATACTGTCACCCTGCTTATTTAACTTCTATGCAGAGTACAACATGAGAAACGCTGGGCTGGAAGAACCATAAGCTGGAATCAAGATTGCCGGGAGAAATATCAATAACCTCAAATATGCAGATGATACCACCCTTATGGCAGAAAGTGAAGAGGAGCTAAAAAGCCTCCTGATGAAAGTGAAAGAGGAGAGTGAAAAGGTTGGCTTAAAGCTCAACATTCAGAAAACTAAGATCATGGCATCTGGTCCCATTACTTCATGGGAAATAGATGGAGAAACAGTGGAAACAGTGTCAGACTTTATTATTTGGGGCTCCAAAATCACTGCAGATGGTGATTGCAGCCATGAAATTAAAAGACGCTTACTCCTTGGAAGAAAAGTTATGACCAACCTAGATAGCATGTTGAAAAGCAGAGACATTACTTTGCCAACAAAGGTTCATCTAGTCAAGGCTATGGTTTTTCCAGTGGTCATGTAGGGATGTGAGAGTTGGACTGTGAAGAGGGCTGAGTGCTGAAGAATTGATGCTTTTGAACTGTGGTGTTGGAGAAGACTCTTGAGAGTCCCTTGGACTGCAAGGAGATCCAACCAGTCCACTGTGAAGGAGATGGACCCTGGGATTTCTTTGGAAGGAATGATGCTGAAGCTGAAACTCCTGTACTTTGGCCACGTCATGCGAAGAGTTGACACATTGGAAAAGACTCTGATGCTGGGAGGGACTGGGGGCAGGAGGAGAAGGGGACGACAGAGGATGAGATGGCTGGATGGCATCACTGACTCGATAGACGTGAGTCTGAGTGAACTCCGGGAGTTGGTGATGGACAGGAAGGCCTCGCGTGCTGTGATTCATGGGGTCGCAAAGAGTCGGACACGACTGAGCGACTGAACTGAAGACAAGTGTCAGATGATTCCTGTAATAGTTACTGTAAGGAACAATGCAGATTGGGCAGACATCTTGCACAGATGGCCTAGACCTGGGACAAGGATCCGTGTTGACATCTGGGTTAAACGCCATCCCTCCAATATCCATGCGCACACAACACATACGCAAACACTCACATACACATGAACACACATGCCCACACATTCTCACTTATATACCATGAACGAGCTTCCCTGGTGGTTCAGATGGTAAAGAATCCTCCTGCAATACAGGACACCCAGGTTTGATCCATGGGTCAGGAAGATCCCCTGGAGAAGGGAATGGCCACCCACGCCAGCATTCCTGACTAGAGAATCCCAAAGACAGAGGAGCCTGGCAAACTACAGTCCATGGGGCCGAAAAGAGTCGGACCATATACATACACCTAATTACACAGAAACACATTCACATTTACCGATAATCATACACAACAAACACATTCACAGTTCCGTTCAGTTCAGTCGCTCAGTCGTGTCCGACTCTTTGCGACCCCATGAACCGCAGCACGCCAGGCCTCCCTGTCCATCACCAACTCCCGGAGTTCACTCAAACTCATGCCCACTGAGTCGGTGATGCCATCCAGCCATTTCATCCTGTGTCGTCCCCTTCTCCTCCCACCTTCAATCTTTCCCAGCATCAGGGTCTTTTCCAATGAGTCAGCTCTTTGCATCAGGTGGCCAAAGTGTTGGCGTTTCAGCTTCAACATCAGTCCTTCTAATGAATATTCAGGACTGATTTCCCTTAGGATGGACTGGTTGGATCTCCTTGCTGTCCAAGGGACTCTTGAGTCTTCTCCAACACCACATTCACACACGCACATTCACACACACACAAATGCATACATTCACATACATATATACAAGTATACACAAGCCAGTATACCTTGACAGCCACAGACCCTTAGGCACATGTAGACACAAGCATGTACTTAGGCACACACACACATAGGGCGCATGTAGACATACATATGCACTCATACACACACACACACATCTGCACGTAGGCGCACACACAGCGGCATGCACGGCCAGGACAGCACCGAGCCTGCAGCAGTGACAGAGCCGCACGCCTCTCGCTGCTCTGTGCTGGCTCCCAGGGCTCAGGCCCCTGAACGCGGTGGGCGGAGTGGCTGCGAGAGAGACGAGGGTGATTGCTGGAGTTTAATTAAGCGTGATGCCCAGAGACAGGCTTGGAAGACGCATTGTAAGAGACATTCCGCTGAACTCAGAACCCCTGTTCTCCAGGGGAACGCAGGCCTGACAAAACATTTCAGAGAGAAAGAGAACATTAGGAATGAAGGAGCTGACGGCTCTTAATAGCACAATAACAAGGAGACACTAATAATAACGAAGTGTGTCTGTGGGCTGAGCAGCTCCAGAGACAGAGACAACGCGGCTCCTTCAAAGGCACGCTGGCAACGCCTGGGCCTCTCTTCTGGGGTCCTCTGTCCCCTGCACATGGCAGGAGGGTGACACGATTCCTGGTGGATTGGCTCAGAGACACCCCCTCCCCCTCTTTAAGCAGGGGTCCCTGAAGCCAGCACTGTCAGATATGACCTTGAGAGCCCCCTGGAGTTCACGCAGTAGGAAACACAAGGTGATGGAGTCAGGCAGTAAATATCTCAGGAGGGAAGGACAGAAGGGCAGGAGGAGAGAGGAAGTGAAAAAGGAGGGAGGGATGGAGAGAAGAAAAAACCCCGTCTCGTGATTGCACTTCTACAGGAAAGAGAGCTCATTATCTCCACTAACAACCTGTGCCAATGTTGATGGTTCTAATTCTCTTTTCAAGACAAAAAGTTCCTAAACACCTACTGTGGGTCAGACCTTGTGTATTTACAACGAAAACAAAACAAAGTAGAGAAACAATGACTCTGCCTTCAAGTACTTGGCAGTCTATTACAGGAGTCTTCTAGAGAAAATCAAAAAGATAATGATAGGGACTTTCCTGGTGGTCCAGTGGTTAAGATACTGCCTTCCAAGCAGGGGACACAGGCTCAGTCCCCAGTCAGGGATCTAAGATCCCACATGCTGCACTGCTTGACCGGAAAAAAAGAAAAGAAGATAATATATTGTAAACTCCCTGAATCCAAGGTTTTGTCTCCTCTTTCTGTCAATACTCCTCCTTGAGAAAGACTCATCACGCTGACTCTTGTTCTCACTCAGCCCATTCCAATTAGACTGGGCACATGCATCTCACATACCTCACCCTTACCAGGGCTACCCATGACCTTCAACTTGACAAGCCTATTGGTCTCCACCTTCATTGAAGTGACCTCAGAGCAGCATGTAACACAGATGACCAAACTCCCTTCGTGGAGCATGTCCTGGAGACCCCATGACTTCACTCCCTCTGGTGCTTCCCCTTTCGGCCTCCTCAGCCACTTCTTCTTTATCACCTTGGGTGGCCCCTTCTCTTGTCCCCACCCCCAATATATCCAGTCTCTTTCACTATCCTTACTCTTCCCAGGCCATCTTATCTAAAACAATTTAAAAACATAATTATCTCCATGCTAGTGACTACCAGTGGGTTAGTTCAGAACTCAACACTGATGTGCATTTGCTCATCAAGTACTTATACTTGGGTGGTTGGATATGCCTGACTTCAGCTGAAGAAGGACTCAGCTGGCGTGCAGGCTTAGAAGAGAGCATACACAGAGCATGAGGAGGAACAAAACATAAAAGGACTGAGGGTCAAGCCCCAAGGCTGGGAAGTGTCCACGGAGGGGAAAAGGAAATCAGAAATGCGCAGTACTCAAAAGCAAGCAGAGACGTTTTCAAGAGAGAGTGAGTCCTGGGGCGGGTCAAGAGAAGGGCTGGTGTGCGGAGCGGGGAGGGGAAGTGAGGTGTGAATTGGATGCGACCACGAGCAGGTGCCCCGCCGGCCTCGGGGGGACGACAGTCTCTGTGGGTAACAGGTGCAGGCACCCACGTGGTGGGTGGGGAGGCAAGTGGGAAGTGAGGGAGTGCAGACCATTTGCAAAGACTTCTCTTTCTAGGAGGCTGGCTGTGAATGGAAGCCATACGGTGGTAGCCGATGGGGAGGGGTGGACAGGATGAGAGAAATGAACACATTTATGGACTAAGGGGAGAGGACCAGGAGAGGAGACATTTAGGAAAGAAAGGGGGTGGTGACTGATGATATCAGGTTTCTTAAAAGACTGGAAGGGATGAGATAAGTATTAGGTAGCAGAAGAAATATGTCTCCTAAGACAGGAGTGGGTGCGCATGTAGGTATGTGTGAAGGAAGGTTGGAAATTATGCCCTTTCTTGCCTGATGGTATTGCACTTTAAAAAAAAAAAAAAAACAGGAGGAGAGAGAAGAAGGCTGAGGCCTTTTCAGAGGTTTAAACAAGGGCTCTGAAGGTTTCCTTTTAAAGCTACAGCAGGGATGGGGAGATGGGAGGAGAGCCATCTACCAGCACTGAAGATACAGGGAATGTTTGGAGACCACGGATGAGTAGTGGCGTCAATCTGCACTGCGCTGTTAACGGTGCAAGACACACGTGACTAAATCAGGTATACTGCAACAGAATTTTAAAAAATAAAATAAAAAGTAAATTGCATGTGGCTCTCCCAGGCTGGAAGGAAGATAACTGAGGGGGTTGATTCCGAGCCAGGGAATCTGTGCAAGGCGAGTCCTTCCCTGATTTCTTCCACAGGGCAACAGTGACAGCAACCATAGTTACCATTTGGCTGAGTGCTGGCCCTGTGTCCAGTATTATTACAGCATCTCTAATCCTCAGGACAGTACTGGAAAACCACTAAGTATCCCCCATTTTGCCCGAAGGAACAGTGGGCTGTGCTGTGCTTAGTTGCTCAGTCATGTCCGACTCTTCGCAGCTCCATGGACTGTAGCCCACCAGGCTCCTCTGTCCATGGGGATTCTCCAGGCAAGAATACTGGAGTGGATTGCCATGCTCTTCTCTAGGGGGTTTTCCCGACCCGGGGATCGAACCCAGGGCTCCCACACTGCAGACAGATGCTTTACTGTCTGAGCCACCAGGGAAGCTGGAGGAGCTCAGTTCCCAGAAAAGCGATGTGGTTTTCTTAGGGTTTTACAAGCCCGTCTGGCTGCAGAGCCCAGACTACTCCTCACTCCATCCCTTGTCATCACATTTGAGATTTGACTGTAGCTCCCATTTCCCCCCTGAGTGTTCGCTTCTCTAGGATAAACAACACCAGGCTTTGAACACTTCCTTAAGGGACCTCATTTCCATTCCCTTCACTCTCTCATCAGCCCCTGCCAGTTTGTTAGTTTCCCGTTCCCAATTACACATGTTCTCCTATGCACTTTTTTCCAGGTGGTAATGAGTTCCCAATGGGAAAGACAAGACTCCTTAGTAAAAAGTTCTTGAGAAGGACTCTCTGGAAGGCTTTCCCCAAGGACACTTCGACATGCTTCCATCTAGTTTTCTCCCTGACCCAATTTGCCAATGAGGATGTCCTTCAAAGAGCCAAGGACATAAAGCCCAGGGTTCCATGACCTTGATCATCTCTCCCTCCAAAGACTGACCCCCATGCTTCACAGAGACCAAACCATTTTGGAGTCGTACGTGCTGTCTTTTCACGTTCTGTGCTTCTTCACCTGCTGATCTCTCTGCCTAAAATATCCTTTTCTCTGCCCTTTCCTAACAAGCACTCACTCTTTAAGATTCCACTTAGGCACCGCCTTTTAGAAACCTTCCCGGATGGCCTGGCTACATCAGGTACCCCCTTATTCTCATGCTTCTTCTCTCATAACACAGAACAAGCAGAGGACAATGATTAAACAAGAGAGGGAGGGGCTTATCTGCTGGACTAGACAAGAGCTGTAACCACTTACTTACCACTTGTACCACTTCACTTTTCAGTGTCTCCTTGTTCTCAGCTGTGGAATAGGGGTAGTATACCCATTCTATAGCTGAGTAAACTCTGAGAGGTAGTAACTCTGCACTACCTCACGGAGTTACTGTAGAGAAGAAATAAGCTAATCCCCTTAAAGTACTTGACCTAGTAACACTCATCAAACATACTATATTTAGTTTATGCTTATACCTGTCTCACAAGCCCATGAGTACCAAGAAGGCAGGGATGGTACCTGATTCATGTTTGCATCTCTAGCAACTCATTCAGAGTTGAGCACACACTAGGCTGAACATCTGAATGGATGAACCGAAGTCACCTCTATATACTGTGGGCTTTCCAGGGAGTGCTAGTGGTAAAGAACCTGCCTGCCAGTGGAGGAGACACAGGAGACGTGGGTTTGATTCCTGGGTCAAGAAGATCCCCTGGAGAAGGGCATGACAACCTACTCCAGTATTCTTGCTTGGAGAATCCTATGGATAGAGGAGCCTGGTGGGCTACAGTGGATAGAGTCGCAAAGAGTCGGACACAACTGAAATGACTTAGCATATACTATATACTGTCCTTGTAGTCACCCCTGAAGTTACCTATTTCATGTCCATATGTTTTGAGAGAAGCTGAGGAATAAGATAGATCTTCTTCACTTGAGGCCTCCCTAAGAACTGCCTGGGTGATGGGAAGATTTGGGCATTGAGTCCCAAGCTCTGTCCAGGACCATGGAGAGCAGTGGTGGTCCTGTCCAAATAGAATACCGTCATGTCTACCCAGAAGTGTCAAAGGCAAGAGGCCAGGCAGACGACAGTGTAAGATGAGGGAAGATCAAAGTCACGCAGAGCAGTAGCGGCTCTGCATCAGGGTGGGCTTTCCACCAGTACTCACGCATGCAACCATCCTTGTTGTTTAGGACTGACAGTCTGAGCCCCCCACAGTCCATCCTGATTGTTTGGTATCCATGCCAGTACATTTTCAAAATATATTAGCCATTACTCTTTCTCTGAAACACTCGGCTCCTCGGTTCCCAGCAGGATTGAGGAAAACAATGAAGAATCCAATTAGAGGATTGCAAAAATCAGACTAGATTCTTGGTGGCCACAAGCTAAGAGCAAAGAAGCAGAGTTGAGGCCAGGCAAAGGCCAGACACTGGGTTGAGTCCATGAATTAGCAACCTGAGCCCAGTGTAAACTACCTCTTAGAATGCTCCACGAGCCAGAGGTCCACTATAGGTTCAAACGATCTGCCATTCAGGGTACACGCCTAACAGACATGGATGCCACGTGCCAGTCTGCAACGAGGCCCCCTGAGCTCTGACCTTGAGGTTCACAAATGAGCTTTGACTGGAATCAGGTCCTGGTGACTGAAGCCAAGATGAAGCTGCTGGCTGGAGTCACAAGGCTCTGGTGTGGGAGGAAAAGAGCTGGAGGGACGACGGCTGAGGGGGAAGGCTGCTCTGGGAACAACGGCTGAGGGGGAAGGCTGTTCTGGGAATTACGGCTGAGGGGGAAGGCAGTCCTGGGAACGATGACTGAGGGGGAAGGCAGTCCCAGGAAAGGGGCACATCGTTTGAACCCATAGTGGACCTTCGGCTGGTGGAGCCTTCTAAGAAGTAGTTCACACTGCAGGGCTCAGGTTGCTAATTCATGGACTCAACCCAGTGTCTGGCCTTTGCCTGGCCTCAACTCTGCTTCTTTGCTCTTATCTTGTGGCCACCAAGATCTAGTCTGGTTTTTGCAATCCTCTAATTGGATTCTTCATTGTTTTCCTCAATCCTGCTGGGAACCGAGGAGCCGAGTGTTTCAGAGAAAGAGTAATGGCTAATATATTTTGAAAATGTACTGGCATGGATACCAAACACTCAGGATGGACTGTGGAGGGCTCAGACTGTCAGTCCTAAACAACAAGGATGGTTGCATGCGTGAGTACTGGTGGAAAGCCCACCCTGATGCAGAGCCCCTACTGCTCCGCGTGACTTTGATCTTCCCTCATCTTACACTGTCGTCTGCCTGGCCTCTTGCCTTTGACACTTCTGGGTGTACATGATTGTATTCTATTTGGACAGGATCACCACTGCTGTCCATGGTCCTGGACAGAGCTTTGGACTCAATACCCAAATCTTCCCATCACCCAGGCAGTTCTTAGGGAGGCCTCCTGCCCTTCAAGTGAAGAAGATCTATCTTATCCCTCAGCTTCTCTCAAAACATATGGACATGAAATAGGTAACTTCAGGTGTGACTGAAAGGACAATATATAGTGCTAGAGCATTCAGGCATGACCTAAATCAAATCTCTTATGATTATACAGTGGAAGTGAGAAATAAGGGCCTAGATCTGATAGAGTGCCTGATGAACTGTGGACAGAGGTTTGTGACTTTGTACAGGAGACAGGGAACAAGACCATCCCCAAGAAAAAGAAATGCAAAAAAGCAAAATGGCTGTCTGATAAGGCCTTACAAATAGCTGTGAAAGGAAGGGAAATGAAAAGCAAAGGAAAAAAAAAAAAAAGATATACCCATTTGAATGCAGAGTTCCAAAGATTAGCAAGGAGAGGTAGGAAAGCCTTCCTCAGCGATCAGTGCAAAGAAATAGAGGAAAACAACAGAATGGGAAAGATTAGAGATCTCTTCAAGAAAATTAGAGATACCAAGGGAACATTTCATGCAAAGACGGGCTCGATAAAGGACAGAAATGGTACGGACCTAACAGAAGCAGAAGATATTAAGAAGAGGTGGCAAGAATACACAGAAGAACTGTACAAAAAAGATCTACATGACCCAGATAATCATGATGGTGTGATCACTCACCTAGACATCCTGGAATGGGAAGTCAAGTGGGCCGTAGGAAGCATCACTATGAACAAAGCTAGTGGAGGTGATGGAGTTACAGTTGAGCTGTTTCAAATCCTGAAAGATGATGCTGTGAAAGTGCTGCACTCAATATGCCAGGAAATTTGGAAAACTCAGCAGTGGCCACAGGACTGGAAAAGGTCAGTTTTCATGCCAGTCCCAAAGAAAGGCAATGCCAAAGAATGCTCAATCTATTTCACAACTGCACTCATCTCACACACTAGTAAAGTAATGCTCAAAATTCTCCAAGCCAGGTTTCAACAATACGTGAACGGTGAACTTCCAGATGTTCAAGCTGGTTTTTGAAAAGGCAGAGGAACCAGAGATCAAATTGCCAACATCTGTTAGATAATCGAAAAAGCAAGAGAGTTCCAGAAAAATATCTACTTTTGCTTTATTGACTATGCCAAAGCCTTTGACTGTGTGGATCACCACAAACTGTGGAAAATTCTGAAAGAGATGGGAATACAGACCACCTGACCTGCCTCTTGGGAAATCTGTATGCAGGTCAGGAAGCAATAGTTAGAACTGGACATGGAACAACAGACTGGTTCCAAATAGGAAAAGGAGTACGTCAAGGCTGTATATTGTCATCCTGCTTATTTAACTTCTATGCAAAGTACATCATGAGAAACGCTGGGCTAGATGAAGCACAAGCTGGAATCAAGATTGCTGGGAGAAATAACCTCAGATATGCAGATAACACCACCCTTATGGCAGGAAGCAAAGAAGAACTAAAGAGCCTCTTGATGAAAGTGAAAGAGGAGAGTGAAAAAGTTGGCTTAAAGCTCAAAATTCAGAAAATGAAGATCATGGCATCTGGTCCCATCACTTCATGGGAAATAGATGGGGAAACAGTGAGAAACTTTATTTTTGGGCGCTCCAAAATCACTGCAGATGGTGATTGCAGCCATAAAATTTAAAGACACTTGCTCCTTGGAAGGAAAGTTATGACCAACCTAGACGGCATATTAAAAAGCGGAGACATTACTTTGCCAACAAAGGTCCATCTAGTCAAGGCTATGGTTTTTTCAGTAGTCATGTATGGATATGAGAGTTGGACTATAAAGAAAGCTTTATAAAGAGTGCTGAAGAATTGATGCTTTTGAACTGTGGTGTTGGAGAAGACTCTTGAGAGTCCCTTGGACTGCAAGGAGATCCAACCAGTCCATCCTAAAGGAAATCAGTCCTGAATATTCCTTGGAAGGACTGATGTTGAAGCTGAAACTCCAATACTTTGTTCACCTGATGTGAAGAGCTGGCTCATTTGAAAAGACCCTGATGCTGGGGAAGATTGAAGGCAGGAGGAGAAGGAGACGATGGAGGATGAGATGGTTGGATGGCATCACTGACTCAATGGATACAAGACTGAGTGAACTCCGGGAGTTGGTGATGGACAGGGAGACTTGGCATGCTGCTGTCCTTGGGGTTGCAAAGAATCAGACATGACTGAGCGACTGAACTGAACTGAACTGAAGCATGTAACAAGAGGTATAGTCTTGTTTCATTACAGATGTGTTTTTCCTGCTAGTCTGAGGCTTTCCCAGTAGCAGCATCATTGCTTTAAGAAGGAGGTGGGAGAAATAAAGAAAAGGATGGAAGGGGAAAAATTAGGGTGGCTTCTGATTTTACTCTCATTTTAGGAACCAATTCTGGACACTGAGCCTCCATTCCGTTTTACTGATAACTGTCTTGATAGCCTACCCAGCAAGCCATGTTCTTTAGATCCTTGCTGCTTTCCCTCTTTAGTCTTTGGGACATATCTAGTTTTTACTGCAAAATTCTGGGCCTCAAATCTGAGCCACAACATACTTGCACTGTCCATGGGGGCCTGTACTAAACTGTTCAACCTGCAACAGTAATTTGTTGTTTGTTTTTTTTTTTTCTTTTCTGCCACAGCTTAGCCCTAAGAGGTCTCTGGATTTGATGGAATAAATTCTTTAGCCTCATGGATATGCCATGAAGGGGAACAGAGGTCACAGACAACATAGCTAATGACAGGAATGGTAGTTTGGACCACATCCTCTTCATAAGAGAGTACTTGATCTAAGGGCAAGCCTCAAAGTGTAGGAGTAAAACAGAATTCAGAATTCAGTTGGGGGGAGAGGAGAAAAAAAAAGATGTGTACTGAGTGCGTATCACACACCAAACGCTGTGAAATTACATCTGTGATGTCACTCATGAAGTCACTCCTGTCCTTGCAGTAGGAGACACTGCCTCCATTTTGCAGATGAGAAAACTCAGGTTCAGAGAGGTTAAGCATATCACCAAGCAAGTTAGGGACACAGCCCAGCATTGAATCAGCTCTAACTGTAAAGTCGCTCCCACTCCTACAGAACCAGATCTCTACTGTAGATAAACAGGCTCAGGATGCCTCTATATTTTTAAGACATGCCTTGTCCCCAGAATAGCTCAACATCCCCAAGAAAACTACCCCTTAGAGTTTAAGAGAACAGTCACTGCTCCCTCTGCTTGCCTGGTTCTGCCCATGAAGAAGTTGCAGAATCAGGGGTCATCAAAACTATAAGAACATTACTGATTGCTAGAGCAGTGGTTTTCTCATTTCTTTTATTTAATTATTTGTTTTTGCAGCAGAATTATGTTTGGAGCTCCCACACATGGCACAGTGTGGGATAGTCCTCTCCAGCCCTGACCTGTACTCCTTTGGAAGGGACTCCTGAAACTCTTCTGAAGACCCTGTGTGCCCACCCCCAAGAAAATGTAGTCTGATCTACTTTGACCCTTCATTTATGGATGACAAGTCTGGGGAGAAGGTTACTCAATGACCTGGAGGCAGAACTGGGGCAAGAGTTTGCATCTGTTGTTTCTAGAGTTTTCTGTTCTATTCAGGAGACAAGTCATCTCCACCACAGTAGAAGAAAGCTGTTCTGTGTTTATGCAGGCAGGCTGCCTGAGAGTGGGATCAGGAGATGAGGGGGTGTGTGTGTGGGGGGTAACCATTAATAACGGTGGCCCATGTTAACTGAGCACCTTCAGTGTTGCTTTACACATGACAAACAGCTTTGCTTGCGTTATTCTATTTCATCCCCTCAGTGGATTATGATCCCATTATGGAAATAAGGAAGATGAGTCTTTATTCCTCAGCATGGACCCAGCCAGCAAACCGGGTCCAAACTATGGTTGGGTCTGATCCCCAACCTTAGTGGTGAAAAACCCACTCACCAATACAGGAAATGCAAGAGACACAGGTTCCATCCCTGGGTCGGGAAGATCCCCTGGTGTAGGAAATGGCAACTTGTTCCAGTACTCTTGCCTGAAAAATTCCCTGGACAGAGGAGCTTGGTGGGCTGTAGTCCATGAAGTCACAGAGTCAGATATGACTGAGCAACTGAGTGTGTGCACGTGCGAGCGTGCATGCACACACACACACACACACACACACACACACACACACACTTCTTACTCCAGAGACCATCCCTTAACCAGTCTCCTGTACCATTCTCCAAGTGAAGGCTAGACTCAGTCATATTTGCCAATATCGTTTTCCCTCTCCTCCTGCCAATCTCCCAGCCAACGCTCTGCACGATCAGACATCTCATTTTCCTCCCTGTGGCCACCAATACGGAGGGTCTTGGGTATAAATGCTCACCCCCTACTCTGCCTCCAACACAGTCCTCAGGCTCGGGAGACACAGGCACCAGGCTTGCTCATGCATAATGCATGACGCCGTGGTCTCAAATCCTGCGAAATTGAGATTCTGCCGGCTGTTGGGTCTGGAGACACCTCAGTGCCTGCGTCATTAGCTGAGCTCTGAAAACCATCATTACTGCAGCCACGATGGCTGAGTCACTGACATTGCGAGCAGGTAATAGAATGTGGGGACACATAATGAAAGGGAAGGGAATGGGGCTCGGGCAGGGAAGGAGGCCTATCAGTTATGCGGTTCTGAAGGGTGATATGTAAACAAGGAACTCAGGCCCCCCAAGATGCTGGTTCCACTGAGTCCCTCAGCAGCAGATAATAAACTGCCCAATTATAACCTCCAAACTCTGAGATTTCAAAGGAGAGGAAGGGGGAAAAAAAATCAATGAAATTAATTTAAAGTGGACCCATTTTTTATGTTTGCTTTGTCACAGCAATTGTACAAGATACCTCTATAGACCTGTTTATCTTTCCTCCCCTGTCCTTCCTAGCAAACAAATAAACAAAACAAAAAACAAAATCAAGGCTTCAGCCATATTTATGATATCTCAAAGAAGGGGGACGGATCTGAGAATGCTGGGGCCGGAAGAGGATTTAAAAACTCATCTTTTGTGGCATAGGGGACCATGTAAGGGTGTCTATGCACACTCGTGAAGGTTGCGGATTGTGCAAGGATCCACACTGAGGGTTGAATGAGGACTGAGATGTAACCCACGAGCCACTGGATCCTTACGTGCGATTTCATCCACCTCTAGATAACTGACAGAGAGGAGTAAAAGGTAAATCTGTGGATTTACACTGAACAAGGACTCAGAGACTGTCTTCTGTGGAGTTCTAGGTGATATTTTGCATATCTCTTTCCTAGATTGATTTCCTTCTTTGCAAAGGGAGGTCATTAGATAGGGCACAGGTGAAGGGGCACTACCATTAACAAGGCATGGATTTCTCAGCAGGTACAGTGCTGAGAGTGTGAAGCATCTGACTTATTTAATCTTTCATTAATCCCCCCTGGAGCTTCCCTGGTGTCTCAGTGGTAAAAGAACCCACCTGCCAATGCAGGACTTGTAGGTTCGACCCCTGAGTCAGGAAGATCCCCTGGAGAAGGAAATGGCAACCCACTCCAGTGTTCTTGCCTAGGAAATCGTATGGACAGAGAAGCCTGGCAGGCTACAGTCCATGGGGGTCACAAAGAGTCAGATGCAACTTAGCGACTAAACAACAAAAACAACAACAATCCTCCCTGAGGTTTAATTAGTCCCATTTTACAGATGGAGATGGGAGTTGAGGCTCAGAGAGAGGCGGCACCTGCCCCAGGTAGTGAAACACAAGAATGGAGAATCCAGGTTGCACGCCAAGTGCAGCCGGGCTCTTTCCCCACAATATACTTCTTCTTTAAGGCTGTTTTCACCTCTAGCTTCCTGTGATTCTATGTAAAATGGCCTTGGTTACCAGAGCGTCGGGGTGTGGGGGATCAAGGAATAATACTATTGCTATCCAAGTCAAATAACAGGGAATGTCACCCAGGAGGAGTGGCGGGTCTGTGCAGAAGGAGGCAGGAAGCTGGGAAACAGGAGTGGCAGTGAAACTGACCAAGTGCAGAACTGGTTTTCCAAGGAGGTTAATGAGAGGTAATCCTGAAAATCACTGTCAAGCAAGCCTGATGTCAATACTTAGTAAAATAATTGGACAAATGTGCCCAGAAAAAATCTGTAAGCATTCAAGAGATAATGGAACAGTGAGCAAGAAGGAGCATTGGAGGTTCATGCAGAACAAATCATCCTAGACAACTTGATAGCTTTTCCTGACAAAATTGCAAAATTAGTGGATGGAAGAGACGGAGTAAAGGTTATGGATCTGAGCTCCAGCAAAATATTGAATAGTGTCACCTGCGATGTTCAACTTGCCAGATTAATTCAAACCGCCGCTGATTCAAGCTGCACTGTGCAGACTAGTGCTGTTACTGAATGTAGTTGAAGAACAGAGCCATCAGGTGCTAATATAAGGTGCTGCTCTAAGGCCAAGCGCCAGGGACCTGCTCACCACCCAGTGTGGTCTAGAGGGGAGTGTCAGAAGAGCCACTGGGATGCCAGGCAGAAATACAGGTATCTTTAAAACAGTGGAAGACTCTGAACCATCAGGAGAAAAGGATGTTTTACAGCTAATTTGAAGAGCAGAATCTCCCTACAGGGCAGATATCATTACCATCATCTTCATTATCATGAATCATCATCATAATAATTTTGCTTATAAGGTTGGAGGGGCGAGTGGCTGACCCTATAGACAGGAAGTGGAGATACCTAGGCTTCGATCCAAGTGGGCCTGATTCTAATAACTGATGGACTTTCCTCTATGCGCAATCATTCTCTAACTTTGCATACATCAGAACCACCAGGGATGATGGTGGGGTGAAAGGTGAGTTGGGGGAAGGCTATTGAGACAGACTGCTGGGTTCTCCTCCCAGACTGATTCAGTAGGTCAGGAGCAGGCCCTGAGAATTTGCATTGTGACCGCATTCACAGGGGCTGCTGAGGTGACCAGCCCAGGGACCAGCCTAGGGTCCAGAGGATGAGAACCACTGCTCTCTCCTACTTCTCAGATACTAACCTGGAGATCTTGTGAAACTGAAGACTCTGATTCAGTGGATCTTCTGGGGAATGGGAGAGTCTGCATTTCTAATAAAATCCCAAGTGATGCCCATGTTGGCAGTTTGCAGCCACACCTTGAGTGGTATAAACAGCTGTGCCATGATTCTGGGAAAGGAGAAATCTCGAGAGACAGTGCCATAATGTCTCCCCTGAAATCCAAAGCAGAGGCAACAAATCCTAGAACAAAGAGGGGAATGAGCTGTGCAAAGGACATGGCATGGGAGATCGGAGATGAAAGATGAAAGTTCCTTTGACTTTATGATTGCAGGGATTTCTTAACTGTTTTAGGCATCAGTTTGCTTATTTTAAAAGCAAATACTCTTCTTCTTATGAAGTGAAGAAGTGAAAATCGCTCAATTGTGGCCAGCCCTTTGGGACCTCAAGGACTTCTCCAGGCCAGAACACTGGAGTGGGTAGCTGTTCCCTTCTTCAGGGGATCTTCCCAACCCATGGATCAAACCCAGGTCTCCCGCATTGTGAGTGGATTCTTTACTAGGGAAGCCCTTCTTCTTATAATGTTTCTTATGCTTTAATTTCAAGACTTGAATCTGACAATTTAAAAAAATGTTCCTAGAGAAAATATTTGAGGATATTTGAACACAGCTGCGGAAGACGTGCTCCGTAGTATTGCCCAACATCCTTGTGTGGGAAGTGGTGGATAAAACAGCTCTCACAGGACGCAGTGCTAACTCAGCTCTCTTTCTCTCCTCTGATGACTGGCTGCCCTCCTTCCATGTGCAGGGAGAACCCTGGCTACCCGTCAATGCTGGACTTTTCCCTGGACTCATTCATAGTGCTGTTACCAGCATTTTAGAGTCACTCCATTATCAAAAGTAACATACATCCCCTCTGCTTTAAGTAACTTGCTAAACGTGCACAATTTATTTCTACTGTCTAAAGTCTTTTAGGAGGGCAGAAAGGGCTTGAATCTAAACTCTTGACTAAGTGAATTCACATGGCAGGAGGGAAGGCTTTTCCCCAACCTCCTCTTGAAGCATTTGGAAAATTCACACAAGAGAAATCCAAGAGGGACTGTTGTAGACTGTTAGGTACAGTAGGAATAAAATGGCTAATTAGCGTTATTATCATTACACGTGAAAACATTACTTATATCGAAATATTACTATATGTTCTTATATATGAACGCTACTATAAAGAAACCTGAGCACAGAAGAATTGATGTTTTTGAACTGTGGTGTTGGAGAAGACTCTTGATAGTCCCTTGGGCTGCAAGGAAATCAAACCAGTCCATCCTAAAGGAGATCAGTCCTGAATATTCATTGGAAGACTGATGCTGAAGCTGAAACTCCAATACTTTGGCCACCTGATGAGAAGAGCTGACTCCTTAGAAAAGACCCTGATGCTGGAAAAGACTGAAGGCAGGAGAACGAGAAGGGGACGACCAAAGATGAGATGGTTGGATGGCATCACCAACTCGATGGACATGAGTTTGAGCAGGCTCTGGGAGTTGGTGATGGACAGGGAGGCCTGGCACGCTGAAGTCCATGGGGTTACAAAGAGTCGGACACGACTGAGCAACTGAACTGAACTGAAAACATTACTTACACTTTAAACTTGATACTTAAGGACCCTGTGACAAGTAGAGCCCCACCCCACATAATTTCCCAGCCCAAGTAGATTCCTAACATTGTCCTCACAATCTCTGTGTACCTTCCCCTCCTGCTTCTCTTCTCCCTACTAGGCTTGGACCATAAGGCCCAGACAGCATCAGATTGAAAATATTCATTTATTTCTTAGTGCTTTTCAAATTCCAGAAAAGATACTAGTTTTGCTCATCTCCCAGTCTCTTTTTTTTTTTTTTTCATTTTCCCACAGTGACACAAATTTTCCTCCAAGCCATGTGCCTTATATGGCCCTCCTCCACTAACATGAAATCCAGGTTCCTCCCATATCCACTCTGGACCAATAATTAATTTATCCATTTGCTTACCATTTCATTTTTTTTTTCATTCCCTCAATAATATCCCTGCCATTCTCTCATCTATCCTGGCATCTTTTCCTTCGTTACTTCACTAATTCATTCATGGGGTCCTTCATTCACGCATTTATTCTCATATATATTCATCTACGTATTAATCATATTTTAATATATATTCATGTATATATCCACCCACTGAGTAATTCATTCCGTTTTTCACTCACATCAGTTCTCTCATTCAGATATTCACTCACTCACTGATCATTCACAAAAGTCACCAGGTGCTCACGTGGTCAGGATTCGCCTTAACCGATTCATAGAAGAGGTGACCTCTGTTCTTGAGAAATTCATGAGCCAGTCAAGAAGACAAAGAAAAGACAAAGAGACAAACATTGCAAATGTTGGGTGATCAGCGTTGTACAAGGGAGGCAGAGGAGGGCATAAAGTTGATAGGAAAAGTAAGTGGCAACAACTGCATGCCTACCGTGTACCTAGTCATTTGCATGTATTATCTGATTTAAATGGGATTCTCCAGGCAAGAATCCTGGAGTGGGCTGCCACTTTCTCCTGCAGGGGATCTTCCCGACCCAGGGACTGAACCTGCGTCTCTTACATCTCCTGCATTGGCAGGCAGATTCTTTTCCATGAGTGCCACCTGGGAAGACCATATATTTGAATAACTGTGCTTAATTCAACCCACTTAACTGTTAAATCAGCTCTACTTCTGTGAGTTTTGATAATGGGATAGAGGCTTCCAAGGTGGCTCAGTGGTAAAGAGGGCATGTCGGGGAGGGGAGAGAAGGAAGGAGAGATGGGGTAGAGGGAGGAGGGGGCAGGTGTGGACTACCCAGGCTGGAGGTGAGAGACCTTTCCTACTGGAGAGCTCATCCTTGGGACTTTGTGGTGGAAACTGTTCTAGAAACTGCTGGAGGCTCCTACTCTCCCCAGCCCTTGGGGGTGGCACTGGTGGCCAGACATCCCATCTTCCTTCTCAACCATCTTGTAGGAGGATTGGCTAGTAGGAGTGGAGAGCCTCCCTTCTGTCTTGTCTAAATGCTGGGTCTCCTACCTTAAAGAATGAATTATTTCACAGGGCTCTATTTTTCCCCTCCTCTGACTGACTTGTGTTTTAATTTTCAGCTTTGTGTTTCTGAGGATTAAGCCCACGGAGTACAACCCAGGAAAATCTGTGAATATGATTTCTCTCTTTATAAATCATATAATATAGGAACCACAGGCCGCTTTCCAGATGGCGATAGTGCTAAAGAACCTGCCTGTCAATACAGGAGTCGTAAGAGAGGCAGGTTCGATCCCTGGGTCGGGAAGATCCCTGGAGTAGGAAATGGCAACCCATGTCAGTATTCTTGCCTGGAAAATTCCATGGACGGTGGGCTACAGTACATAGGGTTGCAAAAAGTTGGACACGACTGAAGATGCATGCATGCACACACGTCCTTTTAAAAGGTGATGAAGCCAATTGTACTTCGTACATAGACTCAGTTAAGATCTGAGCCCAGGCACCTTCATTCCACTCCCCAGGCTCTTAACCACTCTGCTACATGCACTAGTAATATTATCTGTGACCTCAGTTTAGACTAGCATTTCTGGGAAGTGGTGCAGGAGAAATCAAATGAGAAAAGCGTGGAGAAGCAATTGGAAAGGGAGAGTGGAGGCTACATGCTATATGTCTCTATCAAGCTTGAGATAGCTTGTCCTTCCAGAGGGGGAGGGAGAGACTACGTTGTAACTCAAGAGGGGCTTCGAAGCGAGTCCCAGGCAGAGCATCAGAAGCATCTCGTGAATCAGGACAAGCCCGGCTGTCGTTCCAGGTTTCACCCATGGGTCGTCTAGTAATGATGACACTTTATGGCCCTCACCACCACTGTGAGCTGTCTTATTTACTTCTGTAAATATTATACTAGGACTTTGTGCAGAGCTTTACTGTAACATACAGTTGCTAAATAATACCTACAGGATGAGTGTCAAGTGCTCCATAATGGAATCACACACTGCCCAGAATTGCATTTTAGAGAGAAGACAGGTCAGCTGGCTGGGACTGCCCACCAAGCAGTTAGCCTAACCGTCTGGGTCCTGGAATGCCGGGGACATGGAGAGGGGACTGTGATAGCCAGAAACATAAATGTAGTCGGTGCTGAAAAGCAAAGTACAGATTCGCATACAGGGGACGATTGAACCCGAGTCTAAGCAGGGCGCAGGATCAAAGCTGGGGACTTGAGTGGGTGTACAGGGTCGTCTTAGGGTAGACTGGACGCTGGGCCTGAAAATCAGAGCCAGGGAGCGAACGCCACATGCCGGCAATATCCTGACAATTCGCATCGGTTCAGAAGCCCCAGCAGAGAAAACAGTCTTACGAGTGCGGAGAAAATGAAGGTTTTTAGCTCCAGTGGGGTGGGTTTTATTAGAACTGTTATTAGACTGTTATACAAAAAGCTCATTAGAAACTCATCGGGGCTCTCACAAAGTGCTGCCCATTTTTAATCACTGCCTTCCTTTTGATTCCTCCACGGGTTTCCTGATGCCATCTGAACACTGGATCTGTTAAAGGTGTGGAGAGAGGGACAGTTTCCGGCTCACTTGTCATTGGAATCCAGGGCCAAACACCTGCAGGTCGTGTCCCGCATAGTGTTGAAGGGAACAAGGGGACCTGGCAGGTGGGAAACTGTAGCAGGTGCTTTGACATATAGTATTTTATATCACAACAGCCAGAGGAAGCAGAGAATCTGACATGTCAATTGGCTTTTCCAAGGCCACACAGCTCCCCTGTGGCAGAATCAGCATTCAAACCCCAGTTGGTCTAACTGCAAACTTCTACTTTTTCTGGGGCTTCATGCTGCCCCCCAGCAATGGGGTAGCTTTTTTCTTTTAATATATGCTGGTGGTGGTGGTTTAGTTGCTAAGTCATGTCCAACTCTTGCTGTCCCATGAACTGTAGCCAGCCAGGCTCCTTTGTCCAGGAGATTTCCCAGGCAAGAACAATGGAGTGGGTTACCATTTCCTTTTCCATGAGGGTTGCTTCTGTAAAAGGAGGGGTTCCTCATTTCAGGTTGGCAACCTAGGATGTGCAGAAGGGAGAGGAGAGGTCAGGAGGAGAGAGGGTGGAGAAAAAGGATCATTTCACGTCAGTTTCAGCCTCAAAGATCACTCTCCAGCTGTCAGCTGAGCCCACAATCACTGCGGAGCTTTATTAAGGAGCAGAAGTCACGGAAGAGTGAGGTGACAGGTTTAAAATTAACTTGCCAAACTCCCCATCAGTACTGTGACAGTCCCCAAGAACCAGTTCAGCGACCCAGCATGCCAACTTGACAATATTAACGTAACTTTGTCCGAACAAAAGCTTCCCCTCCGTCTTTTCAAGAGAAAGTAATTTGGGGGAGAGAGGCATTCTTTGCCTTTTCTGGCACCTCTGTGACAGGTCCCTTGGGGCCAACCCAGGAGCGCACACTCCATAAACTTTCATTCTCCTTCCATCTCTCTGGGGTGTGCCATCCACGGCACGATGGCAAAGACAGGCAGAGAGGTGCTTCCCCCCTTTAGGGACCTACTAAGTGAATGCAGACCAGGAAAGAGACCCTCACACTCCTGCTACTTTCTGAAGTCCAGCTTGAATTCCCTTGAATTCCCTTTAGCCTTTCTATTTGGAGCGACATGCTCCCTGTACCAGCTCTCATCAGCGCACCAGTCTATCCCCTTCTTTCCTGTCACCTAATTACCTCTTACTCACCCTGCGCATCTCATTTCAAACATTACTCCCTGAGGAACACCTACCTGGACTCCACACATCCCCGTGTGGGTTCTAGATGTTTGTTCAAGGTACACCCTGACTTCCAAACATCACACTGCACAACTCACTTGATTGAATTTCACTTGAATAAGCACCTTCCTTTTGTTACCTATGAACTCAGTAGGCAGAGTGGCTCTATAGTTTATGATTTAACCCAGGTGACTTTTGTCCAGGGACAAGTGCTAAAGAAGACAGGACTCTAGGAGAAAAAGCATAAACCAGAATCATCCTAGTCAAACTGGGGGGTATGGTCACCCTCTGAACACAGGCATACGCTGCCCCTGTCTGGCTTTCTCTGTATCTCCATCACTTAGGACAGTGATGAAGATGTATCAAGTGCAGGACACCTGTTCAGTGAATGCATGAAATGGTTTCTTGTTTTAAAACGAGTCCTAATGACAGAACCTTTTCTGACTTACTTTCTTCCTCTCTTCCTTTCCTTTCCTCCCTTCCTTTTTTCTTCCCCCTCTCCCCACTTTTTTTTTTTCCTTTTCTTTTCTCCTGCCTTCCAAGTTGTTAATCACTTCCTGTGCATTACGCTCTGGTTTTTGATATCACTGGGCATACAAATAAACATGGTTTCTGCCTTGAGGGTGAGAAGGAAAAATAAGTAGCCAGTGCTGAGTATCTACCGTGGATCAGTTGATTTAAAGGCCACATATTATTTACCACCTGATCAATCAGGCAGTTAATATAACCACTTTGTACAAGCAAGCACAATAAAGTTCAGAGAGGTCAGGCGACCTGAGCAAGCTCACATAGCTCAGGGTCCCCAACCTTCCTGGTACCAGGATTTCATGGAAGACAGTTTTTCCATGGACTGGGGGGTGGGGGGGTGGTTTTAGGATGATTCAAGTGCATTACATTCATTGTACACTTTATTTCTATTATATCACCTCCACCTCACATTATCAGGCATTTGATCTCAGGCAGAGATTGAGGACCCATGATGTAGCTAATGGCAACAGAGGTTGAATTCAGTTCCAGGTCTGCCTGAGTCCAAAGCCACAGTCTCATCAGTCAGCCTCAGCTTCACCAAAGGAAACGGAAATATAAAGGAACATATTATATATATATCATTATATGGAAATATAAAGGGTGTAATGCATCATGACTGAGGGAAGTTTCCAGTCCTGGGTGGGCACGAAAGCTACTCTGACCCACAAATCTCATATACTCTATCCACAGACAAAATCAACACGTAAGTTACAGCTACCACTTGCTGAGACCTTAGGCATGTAGACACTTTGCTAGGCCTTGGCGACTTACCAAGGCTTTCCTGGTGGCTCAGCTGCTAAAGAACTCACCTGCCAGTGCAGGAGACACGAGAGACGTGGGTTCAATCCCTGGGTCAGGAAGATGCCCTGGAGAAGGAAATGGCAACCCACTCCAGTATTACTGCCTGGAGAATCCCACCGACAGAGGCACCTGGCAGGCTAGTCTATGGGGTTGCAAAGAGTTAGAAGTGACTGTGTGCGCACACACACACGCTGGGGGACTTACTATGAACATTCAATAATGATTCTGGGTCTCATTTTAATAGGTCTCATTTCTAGGTTTCATTTCAAGAATCACAGAAATATGAATTTAATTTGGATTTCTACAAGTATGTCAGAGGAAAAAGAGTACAACGACCAGACCTATGATTTTTTTTTTTTTTTGCATTTTCTCATACAAGGAAACTAAGACTGTTTAAATAATAAAAACCACATTGCCGAGAGCTAGGATTTGAATCCATTTCTACTTGACCCCAAAGCTTATGTTACCACCCTTCCTTCCCCGCTTGCCTGCTGAAAAATGCTTTGTAAGCCCATCAGTGGGGCAGAGCAAATTCGTCACCACCACTTTCTAAGCTCTGTTGCCTCAGTGCCTTTATATGCAGAACGGATGTAACACTGGTTCATCTTCATAAACTCATGAGGATTAAAGAAGATACAACATTTGAGGCACTTCACAGAGTATCTGACCCACAGATACATGCTCAGTAAATAGCAATTATCATCATCATTAATATTATTAGGCAGCATTGAATTATTGACTAAGATAATTTGATGGTCGATCAAACACATAATATCCTGCACTGTTAGTTATCTTTTAATGTGGCTGTTTTTATAACATTCTCCCTCCCCCCGACTGCCACCCCCGTCAAGTCCCTCAGCCTGGCACAGTGCTACGGAGGCAGTGAAGTGTGTGGCTCTGTGGTGGAAGGGATGGGGTAGATGCATATTTGAGTTTGGGTTTAAAGCCAGACTGCCTACATCCCAATCCGGGCTCCACCCTTTGCAAGCTGGATGACATTAAGAAAACGAGTGTCATGTCTCTAAGTCACACTGTTGTAAGAACTGAGTGGGTTTAAATAGGCAGAGCTAATCCTGGCTTCTCCTTGTTTGTTACTGGGGACTCGTCCCCAGCCTCCTGTGTCGAAGGCTCTTTAACCCTATGACCTTCAAGTATGGGAGCCCCTGGGCTAGGGTCTCAGGTCTTTCCCGTCTATCTCCTCCCTGGTGAACTTGTTCCTCTTATTTCTTTTATGCCATCTACAGGCGAAATAATCTACGACATGTGTTTCAAATCTGATCTCTCTTCTGCTGGACTGGCTTCCTGACATCTTAATGAAGATGTATATTAGACATAACCAGACGGCTGAAGCAGGGTGATGAATGAGGAGAGAAAGCATTAGTCATTCAGTCGAGTCTGATTCTTTGTGACCCCATGGACTGTAACCCGCCAGGCTCCTGTGTCCACGGACTTCTCCAGGCAAGAGTGCTAGAGTGGGCAGCCATTCCCTTTTCCTGGAGATCTTCCTGACCCAGGGATCAAAACTGGGTCTCCCTCATTGCAGGCAGATTCTTTACCTTCTGAGATACCAGGGAAGCCCCAGGGTGATGAGTCCCTAGGGTTTTACTACACTACTCTCTACAGTTATAAACGTCAGGGATCTTCCACAATCGAGCTCGTTGTTTAACGTGGTCACGGATGAATCTCTATTTTTACTCCCCTCCCTTGTGCCTGCTCCCACCGTCCTGTTGCCATCAACGGCTCCTCCTGTCCAGCTGCTCAAGCTAGAAGCAGGGAGCCAGCCTGCGCCCCTCCTTCCTCTCCCTCATCAGTACACCCGATGGGGCTACATTGAGGATACACCCAGCATCTGCCCAGCCCTCACCACGTGGACACCTACCACCAGGCTCCACTGCCTTCTACCTGGGCCAGCGCAAAAGCCCTGGGACCGCTTTCTGTGCTTCCACCCTGCCCGCCAAAGTCAATTCTTCGCACCCCAGATGGAGTGGTCTTTTAAAAATGTGAGTGATGTTATAGCCGACTTCTGCTCACCATGTGTGGGCTTCTTTCTCTTCTCGCTCAGAGTAAAATCCAAAGTACCGGACCCATGTGACTCCTAGGGCCCTGTACAAATCGCCACATTGCCCCTCTTGACATCCATTACCTTCTTATTTATAGCCCTTTCCCCTACCACTCGCCCGCTCTCTCACTGCTTTCCATTCGCCTCTGGCCTCCTTTTTGTTCATGGAATGTGTGAAGGGTCTGTGAACTCGCTGTGCCCTCTGCCTGGAAGCCTGTCCCTATATATCTGCAAGACTGACCACCTCACTTGTTAAGGTCTGAGCATGAGTGTCACCTTGTCTAAAGAGGCCTTCCCTGTCCAGCCTGCATTAAGTAGGACCCCCTGCCTAGCACACCCCAGCCTCCTGCTCCGGCTTCCTCCAGAGTGGATACACTTGACATAATCTATGTTTATTTGTCGGTTATCTCCCACACTAGACTATCACTCACCAGGGCAGGGGTTTGTCTGTTTTCACTGCTTTAACGTGTTGTGTTGGGTTCTGATATACAACACAGTGAATCAGGTATGCATACGCACACCCCCCATCTGAATCCCCCTCTCTCCCTACCCACCATCGCACCCGTCTAGGTCACCACAGAGCACCCAGCTGAGCTCTCTGTACTCGAACGCAAGTTCCTACTAGCTGGCTCCTTTACACAGGGTAGAGTATACATGTCAATCCCAACTGGTAAGGGATTAAAAGTCAAAATATTCAATTAGCTCATGCAGCTTAATATCAAAAGAAGAAACAACCTAATTAAAAAGTGTGCAGAAGCCCTAAATAGACATTTCTCCAAAGAAGACATATAGATGTCCACGAGTCACATAAAAAGATGATCAACATCACTAATTATTAGAGAAATGCAGATTAAAATGAAAATGAGGTTATCACCTCACACCAGTCAGAATGGCCATCATCAAAAAATCTACAAACAGTAAATGCTGGAGAGGGTGTGGAGAAGAGGAGACCTCCCTGCACTGTTGGGGGGAACGTGAACTGAAACAGTCACTGTGGAAAACAGTGTGGTGATTCTTCAAAAAACTAAAAACAGAACGACCATACGACCCAACAGTCCCACTCCTGGTCACACACCCTGAGAAAACCGTAATTCAAAAAGACACACGCACCCCAGTGTTCCCTGCCGCACTATTTACAATGCCCAAACCATGGGATCAACCTAAATGTCCATCAGCAGATGAATGGATAACGAAAATGTGGTATGTGGACACGAGGGCAGGGTTTTTATGCATTTTGTTCTGTTGAGTTCTGTTCCCTAGAACCATAAGTGGCATGTGACAGGCATTTAATTGTTAATGGAATGAATAGGTGGTGTTCTTGATGGAATGAAGATACAGCGGTACCTGGTGGAGGGTAAACGCTGTCAGTTCAGTTCAGTTCAGTCGCTCAGTCGTGTCCGACTCTTTGCGACCCCATGAACCGCAGCACGCCAGGGCTCCCTGTTCATCACCAACTCCCGGAGTTCACTCAGACTTACGTCCATAGAGTCAGTGATGCCATCCAGCCATCTCATCCTCGGTCATCCCCTTCTCCTCCTGCCCCCAATCCCTCCCAGCAGCAGAGTCTTTTCCAATGAGTCAACTCTTCGCATGAGGTGGCCAAAGTACTGGAGTTTCAGCTTTAGCATCATTCCTTCCAAAGAAATCCCAGGGCTGATCTCCTTATTACTATTAATAATAATAGGTCTTGCTATTAACTGTTACTACTACCACTGAGGTTACTTTTATTCAAGGATCAGGTCCCTTGTATTTCTTATCTTAGCTTCCTCACAGCAACAAAATGAGGTGGAAGGATGCTTATTTTACATATGAAGAGATTAGGCCAAGAAAGGCGGCAGCACCTGCCTCACCTGTGTGAGGCCCAGCATCCCAGGAAGTGGAATCACGCACCTTCACAGCCCAGGTTTCCCCATCTCCCTGGGGTCCTAGTTTTTCCACAGTGGTGTGGTGTTCACCAGCGGGATCCCAACCCCCAACATTAGAATGTTCTTTGTGTTACTGCTGAAAAATGTATTTCCTGTGGAGAGATCTTTAAGAAATATAACTAAGTTGGGAGGATGCGTAAAAAACAATATATTTTATGTATCTTTTGTGACAGGAAAGGGAGAATGGTATTTAATCTTATTTGTTTGAATTTATATAAGGAAACACTGGAAAAATACCCAAGAAACTAATAATAGTGAGGAGGAGGGAGCAGAAAACGAATAGAGAGAAACATGGAAAGGAATACCATTCCTCGCTGGATTTTCTTTTTTAATTTTTACATTTTGTGTTGGTTTCTGTCATGTAGCAATATACATCAGCCATAATTATAGGTACATCAGCCATAATTATAGGTACATCAGCCATAATTATAGGTACGTCGCTGCCCCTTTGAGCCTCCCTCCCTTCCCCCCAGCTCATCCCTCTAGGTCATCACAGAGCCCTAGACTGGACTCCCTGTGGATGTCTTTTATATTGCTTTTATTCTTGAACTTTGTAAAAGTAATGCCTGTTAAAAAAAATCAGTTAAAACAATGAGCCTGCCCAACTGTCACAGCCAAGAGGAGCCTAAGGAGACAAACAGCTAAAGGTAAGGCGATGGCTAAGCTGGTTTAAAGTCTGCCCAGCTTGGTCAAACTTCGGGCAGGCTGCTTCTTCAGGTCTGGGTCCCTGACTTTCCTTCTTTTAGAGCATTTCCTTCAGAGGACTCATCACTGGAAATTCCTTCTCTGCCCTGTGATATGTAAATCTTTTAAAAAAGCCTCTTGCCTGTTTTATAACCCAGGAATGTCTTTCTCAAGGATCTGGGAGTCATCTTGAATGTAATCATCAATGAAAAGAGCAGAGGAACAGAGCTGCAAATTCAGAAACCACTGCACTGTGTGAGGCCGAGCCCCCTGGTCCCCCTCGCCCTGAAGCCCTTCAGGACTTCTCCACTCCCCCTTCCTCAGCTTTGCTTCAATGGAACTGAGTCGAGACCTCCCTCCCTTGATTGCAACAGCTTCAAATAAAGTCTTCCTCGACGGACACTGTCCAGGACAAGTTTGCTCTGATGGGGCACTAGATGAGATCCTGGATCAGGGGAAAAAAAAAAAAAAACTAAAGCAATCTGAATCTGATCTTATTCAAGGTTATGCAATAGGGGTGACAAGTCTGAACTCCATTTCACTGAAACAAAGAGCAGGCAACTTTTTGAGGCTGGGGTGAGTGAGTAGAAAGGTACTGGGGGACTTCAGTGGAACATGGACAAATGGGATGTGCCCCACCCAGCACAATGACTCCTGAATTTGCAACGTATGTCTCTGCTTTCTTCATTGACGATTCTATTTCACAGAGATGGATCCCAGCCCCTTGAGAAAGGAAAAAGTTAACAAGCACAGACTTAGGATAATACCAAGGAAAATAACATTCTTTCCCCCTTTACACTAATGTTCAACTCTGGGAGTCTTGTTCAGCTTGCATCTCCAGAATCTAGCACATAGTAAGTACTCAATGTATATTAATTGATTGAATCACAGGGCTGAAGGAGAATGCAATTGCAGCTTAGTTTAATTTCAAGCTGAGTTTCTACCTTCTTTGCAAGTACAGCTGCAAGATGCTGGTATGGCTTCTGGGCTTGTATCTTTCCAGTGACTGGGTCCTCAATAACTGCTCGGAAGTAGTTTGTTAATTAACAGAAAACTGGAAAGGTGTCCCTTGGTGTAGCTTTAGTTCTCTCAGCTATGAGATGGCAAGGGAGACCAATCCCTCTATCCTTTCTGTTTCCTCTGACTCCGGAAAGCATTCAAAACAAGCTAAATAGCTTCAAGGTCAAAGCATTAGGACATTCACAGTGGGGGGATGGAGAGGTGGCTGGCTGATTCAAGGTTAAGGTTCTTTCAAAGTGGTTAGGGATGCACTGAATTAACCAGTACTGGGGTACCCAAATGCCTGCATGATAAGCTCCTGGCATGTGCCTGCTAATTAATCGCCCACTTATGAGACATAAAAATAAATGCTCATTTTGGACTCTTAAAAGCCACCTTTGAGGTGTTTCACTACATTATCATTAATAGTAATTTTTCAGTGGTGATTTTACATAAAATCCTAGCCACTGCCCTTGGAGCTTTCTGTATTAATTCACATCTAATAAACTGTGATCGTATCTTTCATTGAATTGTTACTAAATACATTTCTATTCAGGGCATCTCCCTGAGATGGAAATATTTCCCTAAAAATTAATTTTCTTGATTCACATGCGTAGGCTTATTAATGTGAGCTTAGAATAGACTTACTTTTGCATTTCGCTGGAAGGAATACAAAAAAAAAGGAATGCTGGTGAATTTGCATCTCACATGATCTCCAATGTGCCAGGATGCACACTCCAGCACATAATTTTGGAGTAAGTGGTATCTCACAGATGCTCAGATTCATGTTAGGAAAATGTCACTAACATTTGCACACGTCTCTACACTTTGCAGAGCATTGTAACCTGGCTTTTCTCATCACCTCTCCCTCCCCGCCGTAATTCTCCTGTGGGATTGGCATTACTATGTTCCCTGATTTAGTGGTGAGCAGTCTGGGCTCAGAAAGGTTAGAAGACCCTGCAGAGTCTTACAGCCAGTAATGGCCCCATTACCGTGGTGCTTAAATAACCCTTCCTGATCGAAGGCCCATTGTTCATCATGCCTTCTTTCTGTCCTGTCCCGCACCCTCTTCATGATCCACCTTGATGTTCACGTCTGCTGATGTTCTGCACTTTTACTTGCCTGGAACACTCTCCCACATAGCTCACTGTTCATCACACCCTCCAGGTTTCAGCTAGCATCTCTGTCAGGAAGTCTTCCCTGCTGCTTAGGACACCAAGCCTGGGCCAGCCGTCCATTTCCATCAGAGCAGGGACCTTGCCTAGCTCTGTCTTTTCATCCCCCACACATAACTCATCAGAGGTGTCCTTTAATGAAAACCTATTAAATAACAAATCAGAGTGGTAAAGCCAGGACTGCAATCTCTGACCTCAAGTGCATTCCTGTGGCGACACCCCATTCCCTCACGTAATTAGTAGAATGACAATAACAATAACAAATGACTTCTGAAGTGTGATTTCTTCAGAGAGTAATATACAGGCATTGCCTTAGCATAATGCAAATATAGTGCATTTTCAGTGTTGTGGACTCCATTAATTAAGGATGTATAATGCTTGGCCAGGGGCTGGGCTGGCTTGTACCTTTGGAGTGTTTATTTATAAAAGAGATTGCTAAGCACATTAGTACATTAGCAGTGTAAACAAGATCACTGGGGAAATGGCAGAAGATACTTAAGAGAACAAACTGCCTGGAGTCACTTTGGAAGCACCCATTATGAACAAACAATCACTGTGCTAATTACAATTGCTCTGCTAATTACAATTACTGTGCTAATTACAATCTATCCTTATCTGCTCCGAAGCTTCCCTACCGACTTTTCCTTATGAGTACTCAGACCAGCCTGAGTTACTGTCTGCCTTTGAGTGTGATGAAACTGGCTCCTTTGCCTCAGGGGTCCCAATAAGTATCCCCTTCCAAGAAAAAAAGACTGTAGTCAGGGATTTTGAAAGATAAAAACAAAACCAAAAGGAGGGGGAGGTTGAGCAGAAAACTGGAAAGAGAAGTGAAATGGACCTGGCTGTTTTAGCACCTTTTACAGACAAGAGATGTATCTTCAGGGTAGTTGGAGAATTCAAAATACGCTGTGTATAATTTGTTTTCCTCATAAAATGACCACGCGTGATATATTTAGAGATGTGAACAGTGACAATAAAATGTTTTTAAAAATAAAGCAGTTATTCTTCTTTCTTCTCTTTCTATAATCAGGGAGGGAGATTGGAGAGGCCTTGTTTAAAAATGGATTGCAATTCCCAGCTCCCCACAAAAATAAATAAATAAAAAGCATCTTCCACTAGGTCTTAATTTTACTATTCTCTTTCTGTCCCCAATGAAACTAATGAGTGTTGACGGTATGAGATTTTGGTCTCAGCACTTAAGAATAATAAAGCTTCACCCAGACTAATGTCCCTTCCCAAATGGATTTCTCACAGATTTTCAAGGAGTCTGCCTTCCACCTCTGATCTAATGCAAACTGTAGCTCAGCTCTCCACTGGAAAGTATTTTCCACGGCATCCGATGATGGCTGAGACTGTAGAGCGGGCAGATGGAGGGGACTCAGATGTGGGCACCCAACTGCAGCTTCAGGACACTGGAGACAAGATAAGTGCCTCCCCCACTGGCACTGACGCTCAGCATCCCTGTACCCATCAGTGAGCAGAGCCGACAAACGGGTGCAGAGAATGAATTAGGCTGCGTTATGTACCAGGGGCCTCCTGAATCGCAGGGCAGCACTGTCCACCCTGGCTGCTGCAAGTCCAGAGCCATCCCTGCACTTGGTCACTCTAGGGCGAGACTCCTTTGGGGCTCCATGGTGTCCCAGCACCATTGGTCTTGGGACTCAATTGCTGCTTTCAAATAGGTAAATGGAGGGGCAGCCGTCCTTCTCCAGCCTTTGGCCTCATCTGGCCTCACATTTAGCATAAAGACCAGCTTAACAGTCTGCTATTCAAACTGGTCCTCAGACCCAGAAAATCATTTGAAATGCAGAGTCTCAGGCCTTCCCCACAACCCAACCAGAGCCTGTGTTTTAGCAGGACCCCCTGGCATCTGTGTGCATGGAAGGGTTTGAGAAGCCCTGGCACATTTCCTGTGTACTGAGTCCTGGCTCTAAGCAAACATATGGGAAAGTCCTATCTTTAGATGGAGGTTTTGTGTATAATGAAGATGATGAGTTTTTATTTGGTTTCCTGTTCTTTGAAGATCATATGGTTTCAGACCATTGGCACGTGGCACCGTGGAAGCCACAGCTCCCTTTTCTAAGCTTCAGTTTTCTCATGTAAAAAGCACCACAGGCAACCTGCTCTGTCCACGTGTGCCGCAGGGGGAATATCTGCCTATGCCCCTCAGAAACCAGCTTCAGAAAGAAAAGAAGAAATAGCTTACAATATCAATCGTGCTTAAAGGCGTCGAGAAACATACCAGACGCGTGATGAGTTGAGAGGAGGCGGAGAAAATCAGAAAAGCTGGAAGGTGATCAAGACGGATAGAGGGTCCAGTAGGGCTTACTGCTGAACCTTCGTTCTCTTGGGGTGGACATCCTTTTCAGCTGGTCAATGCCAATTCTATGCCACTCATTAAATATTTTTAATATCACCCCAGAGGAGGTAGATAAACATAGTTCTGGAACTTTTGGATCTGGGCCCATGTTATCAAGTTCCACGTGGGACACACATGAGGATCTCAATTTCACATTTCTATTTATATATATTTTACTCAGATAGAAACAAAGGGGGCTATCCAGAGGATGGGGGTGATACAGCACATCAGCTAGATTATACCTTTGCAAAGCCTGGATAAATACCCCCTCAAGAAGGTGACCTTGGCTGCTGCCCCATCTCACACTGCTGGCTGAGCTGTCTACCACCAACAGGCCCATGGAGCAAGCATGAAGGGCTACATTTCTATCTCTGTGCTGGGCATTTCACCAAAGCAATATATTCACCAAAACACCTATAGAGGTTAGTTAGAAGAAGTTGGGAGGGTGACCATGACTCCAGTCCAGAGATGAGATCTGAAGGAATGCCCCAGAAAACATCTTCATCAACAGCATGGCTTTTGGAATTGCGGGGAAAGGAGTGCAACTGAAAGAAGAGAAAACCACGTTTATTGAAAGCCTACTGCATCTAGGACCTTGCTTATTAGCTTTTTAAATCCCTACTATAGGTCTTTTCACATGGTACTAATAAGATTATGCTCAATATCCTTCAAGCTAGGCTTCAGCAGTATGCGAACTGAGAAATTATGTTCAACCTGGATTTAGAACAGGCAGAGGAACCAGTGATCAAATTGCCAACATATGCTGGATCATAGAATAAGCAAGAGAATTCCAGAAAAAAAAAAAAAAAAACATCTACTTCTGCTTCACTGACTATGCTAAAGCCTTTGACTGTGGATCACAACAAACTGTGGAAAATTCTTAGAGAGATGGGAATACCAGACCACCAGACCTGTCTCCTGAGAAATCTGTATGCAGGTCAAGAAGCAACAGTTAAAAACGGACATGGAACAACAAACTGGTTTAGAACTGGGAAAGGAGTATGTCAAGGCTGTATATTGTCATCCTGCTTATTCAACTTATATGCAGAGTACATCATGTGAAATGCCAGGCTGGTTGAAGCACAAATTGGAATCAATATTTCTGGGAGAAATATCAACAACTTCAGATATGCAGATGATACCACATTAATGGCAGAAAATGAAGAGGAACTAAAGAGCCTCTTGATGAAAGTGACAGAGGAGAATGAAAAAGCTGGCTTAACAACTGAACAACAAATAGCTCTTTGAGGATATCTTGGGGGTAAAACCCACTTTCCCTGTTGAAGATCTTGCAGTTCAGAGAGATTAAGAGATAAGTCCAAAGTCACACAGCCAGGAAATGGCAGGTGTGGGACTCGGATCCTGTTCCTTCTCGTGGTGGCACCTTGACACCTTGTGTTGAATCACAGCCAAGAATGGGATCACGTGCCTGCAGAACTGTGCACGCAAGGATGGCATTTGCCCAAGACTCCTCTTTAGTTACTGACTTGGCCACCTGCTGTGACACCAGGGTCCTCCGCATCTGCTTAGAATGGGA
Organism: Ovis aries; assembly: GCF_016772045.2. NCBI lineage: Eukaryota > Metazoa > Chordata > Mammalia > Artiodactyla > Bovidae > Ovis > Ovis aries. The sequence continues at coordinate 6,958,817 of NC_056055.1, read as the reverse complement.
ACAAAACAGGGGTCAATCTCATTTAATCATCACAGTATCACCAGGAAGTGGGTCTTGTTATTATTCCTAATGTAGAGATGAGAAAGGTGAGCTTAATGAACTACCGCACACAAGGTCAGACCACCGACAAGAGGCAAGTTAGGGCTCAGACTCTAGAACCTGGCATCTTAGATATGCAGCCATGAAATAAAGATGCTTGTTCCTTGAAAGGAAAGCTATGACAAAACTAGACAGCATTAAAAAGCCAAGACATCACTTTGCTGACAAAGGTCCACATAGTCAAAGCTATGGGTTTTCCAGTAGCCATGTACAGATGTGGGAGTTGGACCCTAAGAAGACTCTGCAATGAAGAACTGATGCTTTCGAATTATGGTGCTGGAGAAGACTCTTGAGAGTCCTTTGAACAGCAAGGAGATCAAACCAATCAATACTAAAGGAAATCAACCCTGAATATTCATTGGAAGGACTGATGCTGAAGCTGAAGCTCCAATACTTTGGCCACCTGATGCAAAGAGCTGATTCATTGGAAAAGACCCTGATGCTGGGAAAGATTGAGGGCAGGAGGAAAAGGGGGTGGCAGAGGATGAGATGGTTAGATAGCATCACTGACTCAATGGACATGAATTTGAGCAAACTCTGAGAGACAGTGAAGGACAGGGAAGCCTGGCATGCTACGCTCCATGGGGTCACAGAGTTGGATACAACTTAGCAACTAAATAACAACAGTATCCCCAGATTGGTAGATCATGTGAACCACCTTGGGATACAGTGGAAATTCATTTTCCCAGGTCCCTTATCTGGGGGAAAAAAAAATGATTGGTGGGTCTCAGAACAGCGCAAGGTGATTCTTATGATCAGAGGAGTAGGAAAGATTTCACTAGCTATGAAGCTGAGTAAAAAAAGTGTTATACGCTAGGTCAGAAGACCTCAGTCTTCACCTGAGCTCTGCCCTCTCCTTAATATACAGAAGGGACAACAGGAATCAGAAGGAGAGAATGGCCAAGAGTGATTACCAGGAAGTGGCAGAACAGGAATGAGGACCTTGTCACCTAAGGTACACCAGACACGTCGGGCCTGACTCCTGCAGGTGATGTTAGTAAACCTTAGAAAAATGGGGACACCCAAAGGAGATGCTTCACAGCCAGCTGAGGAATGAGGACCCCAGGGAAAACAGCCCCTGGGACTCTTGTGATTCAGCCTCCAAGTTCTGTCCCTCAGTCCACTTCCAAGATCTCACCATCAATCCCCCAGAGAAGACAGCACATAGCTGTGTCTCCAGGTGGTCATTTGAAGATTTCACCAAGAGCTAGAATGTTACTAAATAGAGAGGCTTTGGAATGTCCTTGAAAATCGAAAGCTATGCTACTTTCAATTGATAATTTCTCTACTACCTGCCTCCTTTGCGTTTTTTTTTTTTTTTCTTTTTACAATAAGATTGTGGTATATTACAAAACACTCAGGCCTAAGAGTGCAGAAAAACAGCTTCCAGGCCTGGCTCTGCTGTTAATTCTTTATGGAGCCGTGGCCTTGGTGTTACCATCTGTACAGTGGAGGAGGTGGATGCTATATACCTAAATCTTGCGAGTGAATGCAGAGAAGCCCAAGAGACTGGGGGTTGGAGGCCTGGCTTATTCATTCACTGGTTATATGTGATTTTAGGTAATTCACTTAAATTCCCTCAGGCACCTCACTGACAAATGGAGGGGTTTATACAAACTGTTCTCCAAACTTCTCCCATCGACAAAGTCTATGGTTCTCTGTGAACTGAATGAAGGAAACTGGCAAGGGAACAGAAGTCTAATCACAGTTCTGCATCCTGGGAGCCTGGGAGGCAGCACTGCGGAGTGGGCTTTGTGGTTGGACCCACATGCTGTCAGTTTAGCTGCACGACGATCAGGCTAGGTAGCCTAACATCTCTGAACTTCAGTGTGGGGAACAGTGTTGATGTCCCACATATTTCTGGGTCTCTGCACCATGACCATAAGACTTAAGGTGCCCAGTGGAGTGTGAGCAGAATGTGCCCTCTAGGAGGCAGTAGGAAGCCAAGTTCCATCCCCACTCTGATAGTATTCATGGAAGCACATGAAGACACTGTTCTGTCAGTCCAGATTCCCAAACACCAGAATGAGCACGACTGCTGTGATTCTCTCCAGAGCGTGCGGCATGAGCAACACACAGACTTTTCTGTGATGCCTCTAAGGTTTTGAAATCATGTGTTACCAAGACACAGTATAACGCAGTCTGACTGACACATTCTTTTTCTTTTTGTAAAACCAAGTTGTCAAGAGCTACTTTGCAACAGGTCTTGGAAAAATTAAGTGAGAAAACATAGGGTATGTAGTATAGGACCTAGCAAGTAAAAAAGCACCCACATGATTAAAGGGTAGGAAACGGGGAAGGATCAAGAGCAGCATGTACAGTTAATCATGTCCCAGGGAGGCAGCAGAGAAACCATAGCTTTGGAGCCACTTAATAAGACGTGACTCAGGACCTTCAGCGGGGGAACAAGTGGGTGCCACAAGTGAAAGCCAGCTTTCCTCAAATCTTTTAAGAGAATCCTTCTGCTTCACCAGGCGTGGGTTGGTGGTGCTTCATCCTGAATGCCACATCTTACCCAAATTGTCATCTTATTCATCTGTACAGCATGCCTGTCTGATAAGCAATCCAGACTGGAAACAGCCTTTCTAGTAAAGCTCTCATGAGCTCCTCACACTCTTTGGAGGTCATTTGGGAAGGTCTATGAGCCAGTGTTTGCAGCTGGCAGAACCATTGTCTTTTTGATGAGGCATTTGCAAAATGTACCATCGTATTCGCTCAGCCCCCATTCCCAAAGCAATGTCTCCTCGCTGCAACTTCTGAGACTCCAGCCTCAGTAATAGTCCTTGACTGATGTTTATCTAAATTTCTGCCATCTATAACCAAAGCTGACCTTTCTTTATAATAAAAATGAGGCAGAATGAATACCGATGGGAGAGAAGAGGGAAGTAAAATACAAACCAACAAACCAACGAAACAACAAACACCACCCACCTCCTACGAGTGCATCTCATTCCCACAGCCTCTGCTAGGACCTTCCTGTTAAGGGAAGGGAGTTCTAGGCGAGCCTGCATGGGTCATTAAGGCCAACAGAGTTCACCAGAAGGCATTAGAAACAGCGAAGCTTAGCATCACTTTCTGAGTTTGGGGGCAATTCAGAGGTGAGATATTTGACTTTTCACATTTCCTCAGAACTTGGCATTTTACCAAAGGCATTTTTGTGCTTTCATAATCCATCTGAACCCGATTCCTAATCCAGAGCTCTCCCTTAACACCATCCAGACTCTTAAAACAACACTTACCGCCTCCTGGGAGTAAATGATATTGTGACTTTAGTCTGTCCTTTTCTCTATCCGTTCCGGTCTCTCCCTTAAGGCTTTCATCTTTCATGCCTCCCTAACTCCTTCACCTTTCACCATTTAGCTGCTCATCTCTTTAGCCCTTGTTAATCCTCTGTATCTCTTTAACCCTTTCTGTGCCTTAGCCCCTCCTTCTGTCACTCTGATTCCCACTTAATTTTCTCCTCCATCCTCTCTCTGCATGACTCTGCTTTGTCCCTCTGCCTGCTTCTCCTTATCACTCTCACCCAACTTCATCCTCCCACACAGTGGATGACTCCTGGACTTGTCAGGGCCCTAAACTCTCCACATGCTCCTCTCCCAGAGATCAGCTGCATCCTACATGCGACAGCCTAGGAGGTGGCTAGGAAGGGGGTCAGGATCCTGCAGAATCACGTCTAGGGAAGTGGGGTTGGCCTAAGGTTCCTCCTTCATTATGAGTCTGGCAGCCCCCAAAGGCACCCACGTCCTCACTAGAAGCAGTCCTCTGCTAGAAGCAGAGTGAAGCAGGTGGCCCTTCTTACCACGTGCTAGCATGGGGACATGAAGAAGTGACCTACGTCACTTGTAACAGAACCAGAGGTCAGGAGAACAGTGGTTTGGGAGTCACAGACTCAAACTTTCAGTCTCAGAAGGGCCCCAAATCACGACAAAGTGAAGTTGCCCAGTCGTTTCCGACTCTTTGTGACCCCATGGACTGTAGCCCAAGGGATTTTCCAGGCAAGAGTACTGGAGTGGCTTGTCATTTCCTTCTCCAATCATGCCAAGCGCTGGGTAAATAATATCCATCCCTGGGCCTCAGTTTCCCCAGCTACACGATAAGGGGTGAGCATCTGTTGATCTTTAAGAACTTGCCCAGTTCAGAAACTTGAAATGCAACACTTCTGCAAAGCAGAAATCGAGGTGTGCTTTCAGAGATTCAAGAGAGGACCTGAGAAACAGACCTGCCTCCTGTCAGCAGTTGCTGGGTGTGGGCATCGGGGGGGCGGAGGGGTGGGGGTACAAAGCCGCACTGCGACTGCCACAGGGCAGAGTCTGCAACTGGGAGACAGTTTGAAATCACAGGCCAGGCCAGGCAGCTGTCAGGAAATGGGGCATATGGTAAGACAGCTGGGGAGGGGGGCGCCTGCTGGTTACTCTGGAGGGCTGGACCGGAGATTACTTGAAGGAGGGAGGGAAGGAGGAAAGGCAGGAAAGAAATGACAACAGCCTTTCGTGCTGAAAAACCGTACAGGCCTGCCTTCTGGAACCTGAAGGACAAAGGAGCTGCAGCTCTCCCTTATCTGGGGCTCAGGAAAGGAGACTTTTGAAAGAGATAAATTTAGACTCACTAGAAGCCACTCACCTTCCCACAGAGGGAAGTCGATCACCTTAGCATGGGGCTCCAAGTGGCGACATGGTCTGGGGACAGAAATAATTGCAAAGAAAGTTTAACTGAAGCCAAGGATGAGTGAGCTGAAGTGAAGTGGGCGATTCTAATATAACGGGAGTCTAGGGAGTTCCCTAAATCTGGAGGTTGTTGTCAAAAGAGAAGAGTGTGATCTGTTCACTATACTCCCATCCACCAGCAAATCAGGGTGGACTGGCCCTAGCTATTCAGGGAAAATGCAAGACTGAAGGGAACAACACAGAGTATTTGAGGCAGAAGGAAGACTCCTGATGGGGCTAAAATTCCGTGTGAGCCCAGAAACTCCCAGATCAGCCTTCAAGGAGCAAAGCTCTCTCTTACCAACCAGTCTATTGATAGGGGGAAGGCAAGCTTGCTGGATAATCAGGAGATCTGAGTTCAAAGGCCAGTTCTAAAATGACTTGCCTTGTGACCTTAGCCAAGGCCCTTCCCCACATGCAAATGAGATCCTGAGATTCCACGATACCCCTTCAGGATCCAGTACCTTACTTCCCAATATGTGCCCTTCATTTAGACCAAGCTAATCTTCACCCTTGACAGTGGAAACTCGTGGATTTGATCATGTATCACATGCCAGTCACTCTGATGGTTGCTATGAGAAATCAAACTACATAAAACAAGCAATGCACCCATATCACAGTGGGATGCACGCACCCCTCACTCTCTCCAACTAAATTAGATCCCACTGTTAATTGATTTCCTGGAACACTGTATCTTTACTTCATAATACCTGCTACAAATTAAGATTCTTCATATCACAGTGACTGGGATATGGTAAACCACTGTTAAAAGATGAGGCAGAAAGACTCTGCTGGCCATGGAGAGGGCTGGATTTTGGAGCTGGGTCAAGCTGGAGATTTGCTTTCCTATCTCTCCCTCTCCTCTCATTTATCAATATATCCAGGCTTCTGCATGTTCCTTCCTGGACAGGAAAAGGACTATAGCTCTTCTCCCTCCCAGGAAGCACTATTCTTTGTCATCACTTCAAACTTCAGTTCATAAGCCTTGTCCTTAATGAAGCCCTTTATTATTCCTTCTAATTTCTTTTGAAAGTCTTCAGATGGGAACTCTGAAAGCCACTGGCATTCCCTGGAACATATCTTTGCAAATCCAATTTTCACATATTTGTTTTCTAATTGAGTGGGTGTCTTCTAGCACATTTGTAGATCCCTTTCTTGAAGGTGAGGGGCAGTTGATTTTTTTCCTTTCGATTCCAGGCAGCATTATTCTACCCAGCATCATGCTCAACACAGGGTTTCATAGACTATTGAAATGATAGAAAATCTAGATTCCAGAATCTCAGAATTGAGTAGCTCATCCAGATTGCCTTTAAATATTTCTCAGGGTTTTTCTGATCAAGTGCCATCCGTCTTGGCTTGAGCATCTGGGTGGTAGAAAGAACATTACTAGGAGTTGGAGACCTCAATTCTGCCTTAAGTTGTTGTGAGACTACCCATCACTTCTATCACCCTTGACTCCTCCCTCAACCTCACCCTTTGCCTGCAACTGCTCCCCAGCCTTTGTCCATTATCCCTCTCAACTATATCCCCAAATCTTTCTCAATTTTGTTCCCATCATCCTGGCTTGAAGCTGCTAACATTCTCACGTGGCTTCTGTAACAGACACCTGTCGACCCCATTCCACTGTCTCCCTTTCCACTCTCATTGCAATCTACTCCTTGCATAGCTACCATAAAGTTGAAAAAATGCAATGCAATCATGATATGCCCCCCTTATTTATCCATTTAAGAGTTTCCCTCTTTGCTGTTAGAATAAAGCCTAAGCCTGCCATCATCTGCCATTGCTTACCACTCTGCCTTCACCTCCCACTACTCTTCCCCTACTTTCTCAGCTTCAACCACACCAGATTCTTCATTTCCTGAAGTCAGTCAAGTTCCTTTCCCTCTTAGAACATCTGTCTCTGCTTGAAAACTTTTCCAGTGCTAACCCCCACTCATCTTCCAGGTGTTAGTTAAATAACGCTTCCCGTGGAAACTAGACTGTGAGCCTTCTTATTGCTTTCTAATCCAATAGATGCACCCACCTCTCACTCTCTCCAACTAAATTAGATCCCACTGTTAATTGATTTCCTGGAACACTGTATCTTTACTTCATAATACCTGCTACAAATTAAGTACTTAAGTTTGCATGCCCCCCCCCCCCCCCCGCCACACACACACTGTATCTAAACACCACAAAGTCTAAAGCCATTTTTATCTCATCTCCCATTGTGTTCCAAGTAACCAACATGGTAGGTGGGACACTGCAGGTGCTCAAAAGCACGTGACAGCTACACAGGTGAATAGCTCAGGGAACTCACATTTTCATTCTGGTTCTATAAAATGGGAAGTGATGTGATATGCTGGATTAGAAGATGAGACCAGGGCTGGGGAGTCGGTCAGATACACATCTGAATCCTTACTTTCCCTCTCACTAGGTGGTGACCTTGAGACAGTCGGTTTACCCCTCTGTAATTGAAAATCTTCAACTGCAAAATGGAGGCCATGGTATCTCAAAGGGTTTTAATTGTGAAGCGGTAACTGCACTGTCCTGGCTCTTTAACTTTCCATAAGGGGGATTTGGGAAAGTCGCTTAACGCTGCCACTTCTTATCTGTATAAAGAGGATGATAACAGCCTCTACTTCACAGGGCCCTTGTGAGGAGGACATAAATCAGTGGATGGAAGTGCTTAGAATGCCCACAGCATACACTAAATTAATGTTTGTGGCTATCGTTTTTATTAAAATACTTAGTAAAGAGCTTGACACACAGTGTGCGTCAGTCGCTCAGTCCTGTCCAACTCTTTGCCACCCCATGGACTGTAGCCCACCAGGCTCCACTGCCCGTAAGATTCTCCAGGCAGGGATACTGGAGTGGGTTGCCATTTCCTACTCCAAGACATACAGCATTTCTTAATGAAGAGTAGCTAGTATCACCGCTCCTACAATCAACAGTTATTAACTATTTGGCAGGATAAGGATGATTCTGATGTTGATGTTTCTTACCAGTTCTGGCTTCTGTTGACATGACCACAAACGATAGGTGAAGCTTTCTTTGTGATAATATCCTATTACATTTTTATGCAAAACTGTCTAAAAGTACATAGATATTTTTTTAAAAAGATAAACATTTCTTACATATGGAACAGCTCTCAGTTCTTCTCGTGCTATCATCTTATGGCTTTCAGATTTTGAGGTATGAATAAATACCACTGAAGGCCTCGCATCTCCAGACAGAACAGCCCCAGTTCCTTCAACTCTCCAGGAAGACTTCCCCAATTAGACTGCATGTTTAACCTTCACATAATTTGGACAACCCAGTTGCTTTCCTGTTTATTCTCATATAGGAGGACTCTCATCTTTTAATTTCACATGTATGTCTGTATTTATTAACAAGGAAAGAGGTATTTGACATACCAATGAGAAAAAAAATAGCAATTTCTAAACAGCGTTCCTGAGAGTTGGCATGTTTGTGTGTTTGTGTACTCACTGACATACAGATAGAGAAAGAGAGAGAGGTGTTTCAAGAATGTTCAAGAAAATATTAATTCTGGCTATTTCTGGGTGATGGGACTTTTATTTTCTACTTCATTAAATGTCTTTATTTTTGAACTGCTTGAATAGCCTACATGAGATACTTACTTTTTAATAGATGGAAAGATTAATTACATTAAAAATTCCATTAACTATACTTATAGGATGATTTAAGATTGAAATTAAAATATGTGGAGAGTTAGAAAATGGGAGGATGGGGTAGACAAAGGCTTTGGTCAGTGGAAAAGGAACTCCAGAGAATAGACTTTGCTGACTTCTAACACTTTGTGCCTAGGCACTTGTGAGTCTAGGGCGATGCTGACCAGTATACCAGACCTCTATCCCATGGTGCCCATGGCTTCCTCCCCCTGCCCAGATTTGGGGTCAGCGACTTGACCAGTGAAGTGCAGGTGTCTGCCCCCCATACCTAAAAGTCATCTGGAAGACTTGGCCTTGGTTCACATGCTGGGTCCGGTTGTTGTAACCATGCAGCATCTCTCCAAAGAGGGTGTCGTTGAACTTGGAGTCAGGCTTGAGGCACTTGGGGCCCTCGCAGACATCTGAGAGCATGAGGCAGGACTTTCCATCAGGAGCCAGCTTGTACTCCTCCACACAGCTGCATGATAAAACAGGGCTAAGAGTTAGCTTGCACGCTGGATGCCCCTATTGGGAGTGACCTAAAACCCAGGCCTCTTTCCCCGCAAAACAGGTCAGAGTTTTAGGAATGGAAACAGCTATGCTGGCTGGAATCTATCTAGGGCACAGGTGTCTAGAGAGAAGAACATTAATCCTGCAAATTGGTAAATTCAAGGAAAGTCATTTGTGACACTTTGGAGGAGTTGAGGGGGACTCCAGAGAGCACATCCACACACAAAGCAAATTTAAAAACTGTTTTCCATGAACACACAAACCTTAAAAAGCATGACAGACCAATTTGCAGGGAATTATCAACTAGTTTCTCAAATCAGAATCTATTCCCAGTGCATCTGTCGGCCAAGGTTGAAGACTAGCAAAAACAAGGATTTCCTTGCCCTTGTTGAGCAAAGGTGATAGTTCCAGGACCATGGACAGCACACAGAGCAGCCGCCACAACTTCTGTTCAATTAGCAAAGTTAGCAGCCTTTGCTGACTTCTAACCACCTAATCCTGACAGCAGAAGGGCCCTTGGCATGCCTTTGAAGCTGGGATGGGCTCCTTGGTGGCCCAAATGGGCATCTGAATAGGGTGTGGAAAAAATATTTGCAATTTGGGGTGTTTATAGAGTGGAAAATAAATCTCTTAGAGAGGTTAGGAAATTCTCTGAGTATCTACCTACCCACAGTCCTTCTCTGGGCACTCTGTGTAGGGTGAACATCCTAAGACATACAAGAAAACAGGCTGCCTGACTGAAGGCAGATTAAAGAGGCAGCTTTGTCCCTTGCACTGTGTGTGAAGCCAGGCAAGTCATTTTACTTCTTTGTTTTCTAGTTTCCTCATCTGTAAAAGGAGGTTAACTCTGCTATCCTACATTACTTCACTAGGCTGCTGTGAGGTTCCATGACACACTGGCTGCATAAACAGAAACTGCAGTATACTTAACAAAATAATTACAGAGAGGTTGTACTGGAGAAGGAAATGGCAACCCACTCCAGTGTTCTTGCCTGGAGAATCCCAGGGACGGGGGAGCCTTGCGGGCTTCCGTCTATGGGGTCGCACAGAGTCAGACACGACTGAAGTGACTTAGCAGCAGCAGCAGTAATGGTGGTGATGGTGATATTTACTTATTGAGCATATGCTCTTAACTAGGCACTTTGTAAGTTTATTTTATCACCATGAAAAAGGTAGCATCATCATTCGTGCTTTACAGAGGAACAAAATGAGGAGCCGAAAAATAAAGCAAGTCACACCATAAGTCAAAGGTGGCATTCAAAATCAGGTCTGTTCAGCAACAAAGTCATCTTTTTCTCTACTTGTCATTTCCAAATCCAGTTGTTCCTATTTGCATGGCATGACTCTGGTTAGGTTGTGCTGGCCTGACCCTGTTTAGGTTCTGCTGGTTGGAGGCAGCAGGAAGCAGACAGTCTCTTATCTGCCTTTCTTCCATGGGAGTGAGGATCTGTGGAATCTGACTGCAAAAAGACTCATGTGGGAAAAGGGAGAGACTTGGTTTCAGAAGGAAGTGTAGCCAGGATGCAGGAACCAGTGGCTGATGCTAGAGACATGGAACCCAGCTGAAGGCAGGAAGTAGGCAGGCAGAGCTGAAAACACAATCTACGATCACTGCATTTGAAAAGTCAGGAATATCTTGTATTTGGCGCAAGCTGACACCCTGTCCTTGTCTTCCTCTAGCCCCTGGTGTATTGTGCGGATGTGCTGAGGGTTTTTCCACCGTTTACGTGCTCCTGCACAAAGTACAGTGGAAAGTTCTTGGAAGGAGACCTGTTCTGGTACCTCGGTCAACCTCTCCTCATTTTGCATCTGCTAACATATGCAACTCTCCCCTCATAAAGTTGCAGTACAGAAGAAATGAGTTCTATAAATGTGCGGATACATGGTAAGGACTCAACAAAGTCTAGTTCCACACATTTATTCCAAAAGGTTCCTAGAAAATATGGGAAATGAGTTACTAGATAGATCTCACCCTCCTCTCTCTCTTACACACACACATACACAGATGCAGCCATGAGTAAATACATGGTTGTAAAAGATTAGATGTTATCAAAGTTTATAGAGTAAAACATAGAAGTTCTTAACTTCCCACTCCACACATATTCCTGTTCCAGTGGTCATCACTGTTAATAATTATATATTCTCATCGGATACTCTCAACGTATTTAAAGATAGACATAGTACATACTGTATTTTTATAATAGAAAATACCTTATATTTATTTACTATATCATATATTTTTTATATATATAACTTTTTCATAATAAACTCATGAACAGAATTACCCTATATGTTTTGTGAGATACACATTTGCACCTAATATAATTTCTTGGAGATCTTTTCAAATCAGTATCCATACAGATCTATCTTTTTTAATAACTCTTTGGCATTGCAGAGTATAAATGTACCATAATGATTTTACCGAAAGTTTATGGATAGACATTTCATTTGTTTGTTTGTTAATGCTGTCATGATAAAGAATTTTATACATATGTCACTACACACCTTTGTGTGTCTATAAAACAGATTCTTAAAAGAGTAATTGCTGGGTCAATGTTTTATGAATCTTAAAACTCTGATAGATCTACTAAATGACTGTTTGTAGAGACATGACCTACCCCCCTACCACTGATGAATGAGAGAGTGCTTTCCCACACCTTTCATGTCCATTACTGCCAAGCTGGGATGGCGACAGATACATCATTCTTGTTTGTGGCTTTGCATCTTCCTGATTACTGGTGGATCTCACCATATTTTCATGGCATGGCCGTGCATTTCTCATTCTGTACACTATCTATCTGCACGCCTCCACCATTTTTCTACTGTGAGACTCGTCTTTTTTTCTTATTGGCTTATACATGCTTGCATATATTCTCAATAGTTATCTTTCATCTTCCAAATATATTGAAATTTTCTTCCAGTCTGTACTTGTATTTCACTCATGCTTTTGATGTCTTATAACCTCTTTATCCTGGTCTTTTATTGCTTTTGAATTTTGTGTGATGCTTAGGGAGCCACCAGGATGAAAAAAAAACATTTTTCTCTATATTCTTCTAGTATTTATGTAGTTTTTCATCTTTGGTTATTTAATCTGTGTGGAATTTATTTTTGTGCATGGTGGGAGTGATTAGTTTAACTTAATTATTTTTTAAATGGGTAGATGACTATCTGAAGGAGCCATCCTTTCACTAAGTAGTTTTAAATGCCATTCTGTCATGTACTAAATCCCTATGTGTACTGTGTATACATGGTTGGAAATTTTATTTAATTATCTGTATATTCTCATAATAATGCTGCACTGAATTAATAGAACTTTATGGCATGGTTTGAATGTAGCAAAGTAAGTCTTCTCTTCATCAACACTAATTTTCTATTTCAAAATTTCCTCACTGTTCCTACTCATTTTTCCCTTCAGATAAATTTTAGAGTTGGCTTGTCCAATTCCCATGTAAAACTTTACTGGAATTTTGTGTGGTTCCAAACTGAATTTGTAGACTACATGAGGTTATTCAGTCACTAAGTTCTGCCCAACTCTTTGCAACCCCAGGAACTGCAGCTTGCCAGGCTTCCCTATCTTTCACTATTTCCCAGAGTTTGCTCAAACTCATGTCCATTGAGTCAGTAAGGCTATTCAACCATCTTGTCCTCTGTTATCCCCTTCTCCTCCTGCACTCAATCTTTCCCAGCATCAGGGTAGGGTCTTTTCCAATGAGTCAGCTCTTCACATCAAGTGGCCAAAATATTGGAGCTTCAACTTCAGCATCAGTCCTTCCAGTGAATATTCAGCGTTGATTTCCTTTAGATTGACTGGCTTGATCTCCTTGCCATCCAAGGGACTCTCAAGAGTCTTCTTCAGCACCAGAGTTTAAAAGCATCAATTCTTTGGCACTGAGTCTTCTTTATGGTCCAACTCTCACATGCGTACATGACAACTGGTAAAACCATAGCTTAACTATATGGACTTTTGTCGGCAAAGTGATGTCTTTGCTTTTTAATACACTAACTTTATCATAGCTTTCCTTCCAAGGAGCAAGATCTTTTAATTTCATGGCTGCAGTCACCATCCACGAGAGAAGGCAATGGCACCCCACTCCAGTACTCTTGCCTGGAAAATCCCATGGGCAGAGGAGCCTGGCAGGCTGCAGTCCATGGGGTCGCGAAGAGTCGGACACGACTGAGCGACTTCCCTTTCACTTTTCACTTTCATGCACTGGAGAAGGAAATGGCAACCCACTCCAGTGTTCTTGCCTGGACAATCCCAGGGATGGGGGAGCCTGGTGGGCTGCTGTCTAGGGGGTCACACAGAGTCAGACACGACTGAAGTGACTTAGCAGCAGCAGCAGTCACCATCCACAGTGATTCTGAAGCTGAAAAAAATAAAATCTATCATTGTTTTCACTTTCTCCTCTTCTATTTGCCAAGAAGTGATGGAATCAGATGCCATGATCTTAGTTTTTTAATGTTGTGGTGACGGGGCTTATGTGACTGAATGAAGCTATGCAGGGCATAGCAGGGCACTCAGTGGATGGGTCATAGTGGAGACTTCTGACAAAACATGGTCGGCTAGGCAGGAATGGCAAACCACTCCAGCATTCTTGCCACGAGAATCCCATGAACAGTACAGAAAGACTAAATGAGGAGAAGTTGCTGATTTTTCTTCCTTTAGGATATATGCACTGAGAGTCACCTCTGTACTAGACAGCGTTGACAAGAATGAGAGGTGCTGTCTTATACTCACCATGCTGGATCCTCTTAGTGGAAAGCCTTAGTGGAAAGGGCAGCTAAGTTGCCCTTGCATTTGGGTTTAAGGGGCCATGTGCAGGGATTCCAAGAGATGGAGTCTGTATAGATGTGATATAAGTCTCCGTCAGACCCTGCCCTTACAAACACCCTGTGTAATTTTCAAGCCCTCTCTTCCCTAGCTATGGAAAGCTTGGAGAACATGTGTTCCAGATCCATACTGCAAGATGGAAGAAGGCTGCCTTAATTACAGTGGACCTCATGTCAACCGGAAATCAACTTTTGAGTGCAATCTTCTGGTTTGGGAGGCTTCATCTGTTGCAGCAACATAGCATATCTTATCCTCATTGACTGCTGCAGCAGCTTTACAGTTGGGAGTCTTCTAATCCAGAACCATAGCTGGCGTTTCCATTTAGCAAATGTTCCTTAAAAGTCTTCACTGAAGCTTTAGACTTTTAGTCATAAAAGTCTTGCACAGATCTGTTGTTCAGTCGCCAAGTTACGTACAACTCTTGCAATACCATGGACCATAGCGCGCCAGGCTTCCCTGTCCTTCACCATATCCCAGAGTTTGCACAAACTCTTGTCCATTGCGTCAGTGATGCCATCCAACCATCTCATTCTCTGTCATCCCCTTCTCCTCCTGCCTTCAATCTTTCCCAGCATCAGGGACTTTTCCAGTAAGTCATCTGTTCACATCAGGTGGCCAAAGGTTCGAGCTTCAGCTTCAGCATTAGTCCATCCAATGGATATTCAGGGTTGATTTCCTTTAGGATTGACTGGTTTGATCTCCTTGCTGTCTAAGGGACTCTCAAGAGTCTTCTCTAGCACCACAGTTTGAAAGCATCAATTTATTGGTGCTCAGCCTTCTTGATGGTCCAACTCTCACATCTGTACATCTACTGAAAAAATCATAGCTTTGACTGTACGGCCTTTGGTCAGCAAAGTGAGGATTTATTCATAAGCATTTATGCAATGCCTTAATGTGGAGAAGTTATAAGCAGGTATTTTGGATCCAGACTACCACAGTTCGAATCCAGATTCCACCACTTATTGGCTGTGTGACCTTGGAAAAAATGCTTAACTTCTCTGCACTTTCTTTGCTTGCCTATGAAGAAGTTTGCACCGCACAGAGGCACCATGAGGACTGAATGAGCTACGTCTGAGATACAGTGTGCCCAAGCACACAGTAGAATGATGGCTTCTGTTATTACAGTCTTTTCCACTTGAGGAATAGGACCAGTTTTTCATGTATTGCTTCCCTTATATTTTCTAGTTAGCTATTGCTGATATCAAGCAAAGTTATTACTGATTTTCGAAAGCTGATTTTTCATACTACCACATAAGAAGCCCGTCAGTTCTAACACATCAACCAGATTTTTCTAGATGAATGAGTATAGATTTGCCCAGTTTGGGTATTCAGATTATGCTAGGATTATGGAATAAATTAGAAAACTGTCTTTTTTTTTTTTTTATCTTCCATCTCTGGATTGGTTTACATAAAATAGAGGTTATCCATTCCTTGATGATTTGATAAGACCTGCCTTTAAAGTACACTGGGCTCGATGTCGTCTTTTCAATTGCAGACATTTAGCTCTCTTATCATTTTATTTTATGTTATCTGGCTATTTAGATGTTCTACTGTATCATGATTCAAACTAGGTAATTTATATTTTCTAAGGAAATAATGCATTGCATCAAGACTTTCAAATGTATGGGCACAAAGTCACACACAGTATTCTCATTAAAGTTGTTTTATCTTCTGCGCTTCTGTGGTTCTGTCCCTCGCTCATTACTAATGTCTTTATGTGTGCTCGCTCCTTTGAACAAGCTTTTGCCTTTTATGGGCAAGCCTTTTTTTTTTTTTCCCTCTATTTATTTCAGCTTTTATTTGTATTAATTCCTTCCTGCTGCTTTCTTTGCATCTGTTTTATGATTCTTTTTCTGGCTTCTGGAGTTGAGCGCTTCATTTGCTTCTTTTCAGTCTTTCTTGCTTCTTAGTGAATGCTGTGGAGCTTCTGGCTACTGCTCTTCCTCTGTTCCATGGGTTTGCTACGAGCCCTTCCAGATCCCCCTTGTTTCTAAAGAGGTGATAATTTGAGTATGAGTTTTTTACTTAACTAGATGCAAAAATTTAGAAGGTTGCTTTTTGTAATTCCCATATATATATATATATATATATATACACACATATATTTGTATGCTAGATAGATTATACTAATATCTAATATTATTGCATTCTCGTCTGAGAATGGCTTCTCTAGTGGTTCAAATGGTAAAGAATCTGCCCACAATGCAGGAGACCTGGGTTCGATCACTGAGTCAGGAAGATCCCCTGGGGAAGGGAATGGCTACCCACTCTAGTATTCTTGCCTGGAGAGTTCCATAGACAGAGGAGTCTGGCAGGCTACAGCCCATGGGGTCACAAAGAATCAGACATGACTGAATGATTAACACTTTCACTTTCAGTCTGAGAATTTAGCTTGTATAATTTCTACTTTGGTCAATCTACTGAAATTCCAAGGAGGAGGCACAAGGTGTCAAGTTCAGATTTTGGATCTAATTAAAGCTATGGTCAAATACAGGTTGTACCACTTCCCAGCAGAATGACCCCGGTCAAGTCTGTTAACTACTCTAGGCCTCAGTAATATAATCTATTAAATGGGGATAACAACGACCTTTATTATAGGGCTGATGTGAGAATTAGAGAAAACTGACATAAACGATAAAATAATATCTATGACGTAGTGCCTAGTTAATGTATCAGCTACTGTGACGTTAATGATAAACGTCACTGTGATTATGCTAGTATTATCTCTGACTGCTTCTTGATCTATTAGCCCATTCCGACTTCTATGACAATGTACATTTATTTCCTGCGGTCTTCAGATCTTAGCTGCTGGCTTCCACCTAAATTCAGATTTCCTAAAGCCAACAGAATTGCCTTTCTTTGATTCACTTTTTTTTTTTTTTGCTGCAAACTATATAATTGGGACATTCTTTGCTCCATTCATTGGAAATGAATTATACATATAAACATGCATTATGCATATATTTTGAATATATAACTTTATATATTTATCCAAGCACAACTATTACCTATAATGAGCTAAATATATGCACATATATGTAGATATATGTGTATATGTATGAACAGGCACACATATGCATACACAAAGCTCACTCCTGCATTCATGATTACACAGTCTAGTGAAATATTTTTTCTCTGTATAACTGTATTTTCTCCTTATTGCAATGTATAGTAGATGGAGAAATGGTCCCCTCAAAATATCTACATCCTAATCCCCAGAATCCATGAAATGCTACCTTACATGTTAAAAGGAATTCTACAACTGTGATTAGGTTAAGAATTTTCATATGAGATGGTTATTCTGGATTATCTGAGTGGGCTCAAAGTAATCATCATTATCATTAAGTCACTAAGTCATGCCCCATCCTTTGTTACTTCATGGACTGAAGCCTGCCAGGTTCCTCTGTCCATGGGATTTACCAGGCAAGAATATCAAATTGGGTTGCCATTTCCCTTCTCCAGGAGGCCTTCCTGACTCAGGGATCAAACCCAAGTCTCCTGCACTGGCAGGCAGGTTCTTTACTGCTGAGGCATCAATCAGAAGTGTCCTTATAGGAGGACATGAGGTAGAGAAGAGCATCGGGGTCAGAGAAGGAGATACAACTTGATAGCAAAAGAAAGAGAGAAAGATAAACAGACAGACACAGAGACTATGCCTCTGGCTTCAAAGTCCTGTTGATGTCTAGATTTCAGAAATTCTCCCTTCCAGAACTGCAAAATAATAAATCTATATTGTCTTAGATTAGTTAAATCTATACTGTCAAGATTGCTGGGAGAAATATCAATAACCTCAGATATGCAGATGACACCACCCTTACGGCAGAAAGTGAAGAGGGACTAAAAGCCTCTTGATGAAAGTGAAAGAGGAGAGTGAAAAAGTTGGCTTAACCAGAAAGAAAAACACCAATACAGTATACTAACACATATATATGGAATTTAGGAAGATGGCAATGACGACCCTGTATGCAAGACAGGAAAAAAGACACAGATGTGTATAACGGACTTTTGGACTCAGAGGGAGAGGGAGAGGGTGGGATGATTTGGGAGAATGGGAATTCTAACATGTATACTATCATGTAAGAACTGAATCGCCAGTCTATGTCTGACGCAGGGTGCAGCATGCTTGGGGCTGGTGCATGGGGATGACCCAGAGAGATGTTGTGGGGAGGGAGGTGGGAGGGGGGTTCATGTTTGGGAACGCATGTAAGAATTAAAGATTTTTAAATTTAAAAAATAAAAAACTAAATAAATAAATATATTGTGCCATCAAAAAAAATAATAATAAAATCTAGAGAAATGTAAAAAAAAAAAAGTTGGCTTAAAACTCAACATTCAGAAAACTAAGATCATGGCACCTGGGCCCATCACTTCATGGCAAATAGATGGGGAAACAATGGAAACAGTTAACCGACTTTATTATTCTGGGGCTCCAAAATCACTGCAGATGATGACTGCAGCCATGAAATTAAAAGACTCTTGCTCCTTGGAAGCAAAGTTATGACCAACTTAGACAGTGGAAAACAGAAACATTACTTTGCCAACAAAGGTCTGTCTAGTCACAGCTATGGTTTTTCCAGTGGTCATGTGTGGATATGAGAGTTGGACTATATAGAAAGCTGAGCACTGAAGAACTGATGCTTTTGAACTGTGGTGTTAGAGAAGACTCTTGAGAGTCCCTTGGACTGCAAGGAGGTTAAACCAATCAATCCTAAAGAAAATCAGTCCTGAACATTCATTGGAAGGACTGAAGTTGAAGATGAAGCTCCAATACTTTGGCCACCTCATGCAGAAAGATGACTCATTTGAAAAGACTCTGATGCTGGGAAAGATTGAAGGTGGGAGGAGAAGAGGATGACAGAGGATGAGATGGCTGGATGGCATCACCAACTTGATGGACATGAGTTTGAGTGAACTCCCGGAGTTGGGGATGGACAGAGAAGCCTGGTGTGCTACAGTCCATGGGGTCGCAGAGTTGCACACAATGAGCGACTGAACTGAACTGATACTGCGGGAAGGTGTGTGTGTGGTAATGAATCGCAGAAGTACTAGGAAGCTAATACCCAACCCTCATAGGGAGGCGGTGCTCCCATTTTCAGACGAGAGAACTGAAGTTTAGAGAAGTAAAGTAACTTGCCTGTGGAGACACACCTTGTCAATAGCCATGTTAGGAATCAAAGCTGGAGTTCATATTTTAAGAAGTGTGTATATGAATGTGTGTGGTGAGAGCATATGTTTGTGAGTGAGTCTGAGTGCGTGTGAGTGTGTGTGAGTGTGTGTGTGTGTGCGTGTGAGTGTGTGTGTGAGTGTATGAGTATGAGTCAGTGCGTGTGTATGAGTGTGTGTGTGAGTGTAAGTAAGTATGTGTGAGTGAGTGTGAGTGTGTGTGTGTGTGACTGTGTGTGAGTGTGTATCACTTCAGTCATGTTACAACTGTAGGTGTGTGGTATTTTCCTTTGCCTGGGGCCAGGAAAATACTGGCATAGCAGGAGAGGAAGGAAGGAAGATAAAAGGCCAGGGTTCAGTTATTAATAGTAAGACCCTTAGAGATGTAGGGAGAGTGAGCAAGAATAAGAACGGAACTTGTAAAGGTGAATGATCCTTTGAGTTTTAAAACATCAGCAGCTCTCTCCCCCAAGCCACCTCCGGGCACAGGATGATTTATGCAAAGGTCTATTTAGTTGTTGGTTTCTGTTTTTTTTTTTTTTTTTTTAATCTTATTTTTGTACCATGCAACATAATTATACAGCTACTTTAGAACATTCTGTCGTCTGGGAGATTTTCTTACAGAAATTCTAAAGGGTGTAGGCTCACAGGAAACCAGCCAAGATCCTCATGAAACTATATTTATACATATGCCAAAATGAAAGACATAAAACAAGCACAAAGATACAAACTGGGCGTTTTAGCTGAAGGCAAAGAATGCGCTACCCTGAACACACCCATCACATTACAGAGAATGCTAGAACTGGATGGGGCTTCAGAGATTGTACCATGAAATCTGGTATGTGTTTAGCCAAGAGCATGCTTTATTTAATCCTTCCAGCGATGTCATGGGATGGGTACTTTCATTCCAACATTGCCACTAAGGACCCTGAGGCTTGGCATTTTAAATCCCTTGACCAAGATCACACGAGCACTTTGGAAAAGCTAGGATGTGGACTTGGATCTTCTTCCTTCAAATCTAGCGCTAGTCCACTTTAGCACAAATGACAGCTTCCAAACTGCTTGTTTTGGGGAAAAAAGGGAAACTAGGACTGAAAAGAAATGGCATTTATACAAATTCTTAAGGCATTCATACAAATGGCATGCATACAAATTCTCTTATTTTTTCATGTGTTTACCTGCTCATTCATTCATTCCTTAATGGCTTATGGAATTAATAAAATTATGTATTGAAACCACAGACTAGAAACTTTTTTAATAGGGAAGGGAAGCAAATCCCAGGGCAGGACGAAAGAAGACAGTTAAGAGTAAGAAGACGGCCTTCATTTCCTCCTCCAGGGAATCCTCCCAACCCGGGGATTGAACCCCTGCCTCCTGAGTCTCCTGCATTGGCAGGCAGATTCTTTACCACTAGCGCCACTTGGGAAGCTCAGATTATATCTAAACACATGTAATATATTCCAATCAGAATAGAGCAGCTGGGGACATCTAGCCTAATGCCACCTCCTCACTGGCAGCGAGACCATTCCCGGCCTCAGGTTTCTCCTCTAAACGATCTGAGAAACACGGAAACTTCAAACATGCTGATGGCATTGCTCACGGGTGTATCCTCTGGAAAATGACACAAAGCAAACCATACTCTCCCCCAACCCCACCCCCCAAACAAAACAAAACAAACTACAAACTTCCTGTTCTCAGACAAGTACAATTCTACAATCCACCATGTTGCGTTTTGGTATCTCCTGTTCACGTTGGTAACCAGGACAAACCAGAGCTAAACTGATCTCATGTTGAGTAACCTTCCCATTCCAGGTTTCTGAAATCATTTTCTCCCTTTCCCTTTCTCTCCTTCCAAATGGCTCTGATCTGCCCTATCTTTATCCATTCCTTATACTGGATTTATGTGGATGATATTACATTCTCTTGGAAGAATGCGCAGTATACACTGTAAACACATGCATAAAAATGAAACAAACTTGGTTGCTAGGTAACTTGAACACGTCTTCAGAGAGAAGAAGTGCTTCCTCACCCATGAGATTCATTCTACATGCTTCATCTTAGTAGCCAATGACCTTCTCACCCATCTCAAATCCACCTGCTTCTCTTAGCATGCTGGAACCTGTGGTCTACCCCGATGGATCGGGACCAAGTGAGGCTCAAACACCAGGCTCCAGAGTCCACCTTGCCCCTGGTGGGCAAGGACTTGCACTCGATGCTTCTCTGCATTCTCAGCATCCCAACCACCAAGCACAGAGTCGATGCAGCAAATCTTAGTGGAAGAATTCTTTACTTCAACAATGATGGCTTCGAACTAGTCCTGGAGCAGGCGGTGTGAAATGACAATGAGAACACACAGGTGGTTAAGACTTTGTCCCTGCTCGTGAGGAACGGACAGCGTGCCAGGGGCCACACTGAAGAGCAGCTAAGTCAACAGAGCGAAGCGACTGCAGCGCGGAGGGGCATGGGACCTGAGCGACCCCAGAGAAAGGCCATTTCACTTAGCTTTGAGGCATTCGGCCTCACCAGGGCTGACAACCAGGACAGAAAGTCAGAGGTCCAATCTGCTAGAGGCGTCAAGATGTCACTGGGATAAATTAGAATTGGAGACAAAATGTCAACGGCCCGTCCTTGGTAAGAGGGCCTATGGGAAGAAAAGAAAAAAAAATATATATATATATATACATATAAGAAAAACAGTCCTTTCTGCGCATGCCCTAACCTCATTTGATAAACACTGTGTGTGGACGTGCTCAGTTGCTCAGGCATGTCTGACTGTTTGGAACCTTACGGACTGTAGCCCGCCAGGCTCCTCTTTCCATGGAATCTTCCAGGCAAGAATACTGGAGTAGGTTGCCATTTCCTATTCCAGGGATCAAACCCCGGTTTCTGATGTCTCCTGCACTGGCAGGTGGATTCTTACCACTAGCACCACCTGGGAAGCCCCTGTTAGCATTAAGCTAATATTTAAACATTATCCACTCAGAAGGACAAGCCATTATATACCCAGCTCCATGGTAACTGCACATCTCTTCCCTGCCCTTCTCTTGGGGCTCAGTAAAGACTTGCTGGGGAAGATAACATCTATACAGAGACTCGAAAATAAAACAGCGTGCAAGCTAAAGCCAGGGAGAAACGAGGGGCAGCGGGGAGGAGAGATAGAGGAGAGGCAGAGGGAGCAATGCTGAAACCTCCAGAAGCTGAAGCCGAGGCGCATAGTCCAGGAATAGGGACACAGCTGGGAATACAACCGAAAAGGCTGGAAGCAAACAATTTCCCTAGCCAAGTCAATTGAGGAACTCCATTAAACAAGTATTAACTGAACACCTACTATGTGTCAGGGACTGTTCTAACATATTGGAGATAGAGCAGTAAGCAGGACATAAAATTCAGCCACTGGAAGATGAAATGAGATATTTTTATACCTATTAGACTCCTCACAGCTACCATTAACTGAGTGCCTAAGTGTGCTGGCCTCTGTGCCCACACCCTTTCACTGCAGGCTTGCATCTCTGTCTTAACTTCTGCCTCATCCAAACAGTCTCTATGTCCTCTCCCACTTGTTGCTGTGCTGTGTCCCTAATAATAACTTCGTATCTGGATTTACAGTTTCTCCCTCCATGATAAAGGTATTTTTCACCGGGGGCAAAGATCCAGGGAAAAATAGCTTACAGTCTCTAGCCCTTGCTGGTCTAGGATTCCTGGTTATCATCCAGGATCAGTTCACTTCAGTTCAGTAGCTCAGTCGTGTCTGACTGCGATTGTGACCCCATGGACTGGTTTGACCTCCCTGCAGTCCAAGGGACTCTCAAGAGTCTTTTCCAACACCACGTTCAAAAGCATCAATTCTTCAGTGTTCAGCTCTCACATCCATACATGACTACTGGAAAAACCATAGCTTCGACTAGACGGACCTTTGTTGGCATGATACCCAGTTTCAATTCCAGGGCAGGGAATTAAGATCTGACTTCACGCCACCTCTCACTGCTGCCTCGCTGAGATCAGTACCTCCTTTGTGGATCTGTTATGAGAATTCAACGGGCTAATGTAATCAGAGCATTTAGCACAGTCATGGCACATAGGAAGTGCTTAGTAAATGTTAGCTGCTATTGTTAACCTGCCTTCAAAAAGCTTTATGAAACCTGTGCTACCCAGGAAACTCTCAGCAAGGACACAGAGCTCTGAACAAGTCAACAAGGTCCCCTTGAGTGAGGGTTTGTTTTCCTTGCTTAATTCAACAGCCTGCCACTTCTCTCCACCAACTTCCACACAAGTACCTGCTAATGGTTTTCATTGTTTTGTTTATAGTGCTTCTAACAAATGCGGCTAACTTCTCATTTGCATCCTTAATAGACAATTTTCAAAGACTGTTGACACTGCAGTTGGTTTTAGGAGACCTGAGTTTTATCCCCATTTTCCTCCTGTTTGTCAGCATTTGGAGGAGCCTTAACAGCTCACAGCACACCTGCACTCTCTTAATTCAGTCTCATTTAAAACTTTCAGAGACCTTTCTGGGCAGGGACGGTTACTTTGTCCTTGTCTCACAGACAAGAGGTTGAGCCCCTCAGGTCACTGAGCAAGTGGAGGCCTGCTGTCCTTACTATCATTCACTTCAGCTACTTTATTTAACAAATACCTAATAGTGCTACATCTGTGCACTTTATAAATATTAATGTAAATTGTGATGCAGGGGCTTCCCTGGTGGGCTCAGCGGTAAAAACATCCACCTGCCAATGGAGGAGACTCAGCAGATCCAGGTCTGATCCCTGGGTGGGGAAGATCCCCTGGAGAAGGGAATGACTACCCACTGCAGTATTCTTGCCTGGGAAATCCCATGGACAGAGGAGCTTGGTGAGCTATAGCCCATGAGGCTGCAAATAGTTGGAAATGACCTAGGACCTAGTGACTAAACAACAACAATAAATTGCGACGCAGTTAATGTCGTGCCTTTAATCCTCACAGCAGCTCTACGGAGAGACACCGTTATCATCGCTTTTCTACAGATGAGAAAACCGAGGCACAGGGATGTTAAGTAACTCGCTTCAGGTCCCACAGTGAGAAGCGGCAAGCTACATTACCAGCCACGTGACCTTGGACACATTACTTAACCTAAATGGAGTAATAAATGCCCTTTGCACTGTTTACAATCATCGTTACATTAAGGCAGATATTGTTAAAATTTTAGAGACTCTAGAGACTGAAGGTCAAGGGCCCTGGGAGTCTTGCCTGATGTCTAAGAGAAAGTTAGAGGTGATCAGGATTGGAACCCAAGTGTACCAATTCCCGTTGACCCTGGCAGTGTGCTATGGATGCAAGAGGCAGATAGTTCCTATGTCAAAACCCATCACTGCTGTGGTGCCCTGCTGTAAACTGCTGCTTGCAACAGAAGGACACCCCTCCCCCCAAGTGCAAGCACAATGATAAGAACACCGCTGATTCCGTATTCAGGCCTCAGATCTAAGCCCATGCATAATTTACTCAGCACTGCCCTGCAGTCACTTCAGCCGAGGAGAGACCCTATAAATTCAGGTCTGCACACACTAATTTATTTCTTATTTATTTTACTGATACATATCTAGGGCCTCCAGCGAGCTGCTCTAACACCTGCTCAAAGGCGCCTCTGGCACCAAGCGCAAACTGGGGCTGGGGTGGGGAGCCCCTGAAATGAGCCCCAGAAGGAAGACCAGATCCCACAGACTAGAACCATGCAGGTAAAATTAATTTCCTGTTAAACTGAAATTAAACACTTATGCATTCCTCCACCTCCTCTTTCATAGTTCTTGGGGCTGGAAAGGTTGTTAAATGCTTTTTTCTCCTTTTCTATTTAGTAAAGCTCTGTGTGCGTTCAGTTGCTCAGCTGTGTCCGCCTCTTCGCAGCCCTATGGACAGTAGCCCACCAGGCTTCGCTGTCCCTGGAATTCTCCAGGCGAGAATACTGGAGCGGCTGGCCGATTCCTCCGGCAGGGGATCTTCCCAGCCCAGGGACTGAACCTGTGCCTCTTGCATCTCCTGATTGGCAGGCAGAGTCTCTACCTCTGTGCTGCCTGGGAAGCCCAGTAAAGCACTAGGCACACTTCAATGACTGACCATCTCGCAACACAGAAGACCACTTTTCTGAGTCACAGAATGGCAAAAGGAGAACAAGCTGCCTAATACGAAGACATCAGCAGAAAGGGAATGAAGAGAAGGAAAAGGCTGCCATTTTCTTGAGTGACGGCCAAGGACCAAACGCGATCCTAGAAGCTCCCCGTGGCAGAGGTCACGCTGCAGTCATTTTCAACATGCAAAACAAGGTAAGTTGGAAGATCCATTAGGCATCATTTTCTCAGAGATCGCATTTCACAGGTGGTCAAAAGGCAGCCCAGAGAGGGAGAGTGACTTGCCCCAGGTCACTCAACAAGTCGGTCCTAACGTGACCCCCACGTTCCATCTCGTGCCAACCTTAACACTCAGCTGAATTCTTAACAGGAGTGAGAGCTTTTTGAGCTCTGTCTGCATTGCTTCCTCTCCACCTCGCCTCTCCCAGTGAACTGTTCTTATCCACAGGGACATGAGGACAAAGAAAGACTAGCCTCTGAACTTGGCACTGCTTCCTCCCTGCAGAAACGGGGTCAAAAGCCCAGGCTAAGCCCACATTCTGAAGCAGTACACCTTCAAGACACCTTCAAGATGCCTGCTTTCTTCTCCAAAATACACTGGCCCAGGCTGTGGGGTAGGTGCAGAAAGGGCAGGAGACGTTTACAGAAAAAAGTCCTGATCCTAGGGTGCAGCCTGAACGTGTGTACCATTTATTATAATCACTAATCAATTATTTATCCTCCTTCTTCCATTCTTCTCAATCCCCAACCCAAAGGTTAGACTGTTGCCTTTTGCCTCTGGGGCTGAAAAAGCAGAGGCACAAAGGCCATTTCAGTGAAGGTCAGAGCCAGCTGGGGCCAGGCTGTGGTTCTTTCTGCATCCGTCCCACTGCCCTGAAGGGAGTGGTCGGGCCTCGGGGGCAGAGACTCACCCGCAGAACATGGAGATGGTGCTGGAGGTGGCATCGTAAGGCAAGGGCACCGTCTGCTGCAGACACAGCTGCTCGCAGCCGCCGTTGAAGCCGTCGGAACAGTCGATGCCTTTGGAGTGGTCGTAGCAGCCCGAGCCATCCTTCATGGGCCTCAGCTCCTCGGGGCACTGCTCAGAGGGAGAGAGAGGAGTGGGGAGGTTACGGCTGGAGAGGCAGTGGTCTCATCACGCCCTCTCCTCTCACGCCCTGCGAAGGGACAGGGGTCAGGACCGCAGAGAGCAGCTCAAGGTCTTATCTGACTGTGGGACTTCCCTAGCGGCGCAGTGGTTAAGCCTTCGTCTTCTAACGTAGTGGGTGCAGGCTCCATCCCTGGTGGGGACTGAGCTTCCCCCGCGCCTTGTGGCCCAAAACACCAAAACATGAAACAGAAACAATTTTGTAACAAATTCACTAAAGACTTTGAAAACAGTCTACATCTAAAAAAAAAAAACTTTAAAAATAAACAAACAACAACAGAGGCTTATCTGACCAACTATTAAATAATAGCTGTGTGGCCCTGGACAAATTCCTTTACCCCTCTGAACCTCAGTATGCCCACCTGTAAAATGGAACTTTTGTCAATACCTGTCTTGTAAAGTTGTAAGAATGAAGGGAGTCCGTGTGTGCAGAGCGCTAAGAATTCCATGGCTCATATGGCAACCATGCAAGCAGATGTGAGCTGCTATGAACTCTGACCTTGCTGGGGTCATCATCAGTACTGTGTTTATTATTGTTGCCCCACTGGGTCACTTGGGCAGGCAGCCAGATACATTTTTAAGAGCATCTACCAATATGAGTTTAAATTCCAGATCTTCCCCTTCTTCCTGCCTGATCTGGGGTAAGTTACTCGCCCTCTCTGAGTTCAACTTCCTTATCTGTTAAGCTCAGCCAGCACCTGCTTCGGCGGATTTGGTATCAAGCTTAAGTTGGATCACAGGGGCTGCATAACTTACTTTGGAATTTGGCATGCACTTGGATGAGATGGCTTGATGGCATCACTGACTTGATGGACGTGAGTCTGACTGAACTCCGGGAGTTGGTGATGGACAGGGAGGCCTGGCGTGCTGCGATTCATGGGGTCGCAAGGAGTCAGACATGACTGAGACTGAACTGAACTGAACTGAACTTGGTGCTCATCAAATGTAATTTCTCTTCCTTCCTGTCTTGAATGAGTCACCTGTTCTCCAGCCTGAAGAGCCTGAATTCCTAAATGAGACTTGTACATCTCCACAAAAGGCCTCCTAAACAGTCTGCTAACCTCCAGTCCGGCCTCCTCTCTATCATCCTCCTAGTGGCCACCAGTGTGATATTTCTAAACAGTATCACTCCCGAGTGCAAATAAATGCATTCTAAACAACAGCAGCAAACTGAACCTTCCTAAAGCTGACAGCCAAGGTCCAGCTACTGATCCCATGGACAGATGATCTCAAAGCCTTGGTCTAGCCACAGGCACCTTCCTCTGGGTAACCAAATGGGCTGCCCTCTGGTTCCTAAAAAACCTCACCGATTCCCACCTGGAGTGATCTCAGTCGAAGGCTCCTTTTGCTCTTTTTGGCACCTGCTAAGTGCTCTGTGAATGGAAGTTCTTAGAGCCTCAGAAAAACCACCTATTTATTTAATCTCCTTTCCTATCACTTGATGAAGTTGAGCTCATCTCCAGTCCAGCAGGTGGAGAACACAGTCCCAACTCTCCTGGGTTCAGGAGAGAAAATGAGGTACTAGGTTTTAATTTCAGTCATCCAGCTGGCATTTCCTGTCCACCAAGATTAACGCTCGGAGCGCAGCCCTCTTCATCCATCACTGGACATTGCTGATTAAAATGCCCTCCCCACGTTCCTCTCCTCCCAACCAGCTTCCCTGTCCCCTCCCTCCTCCCTAGGCCATCATCCTGAACAACATCAATAACAAAACACACACCCCAAAGTTAATTTACAAAACCCACAGTAACAAAAAAAGGTCAGCTCTCTTGGAAATTAAATTTTGCCTAAGAAGAACTCATAATTACAGATGCACCAGAGAGTTCTTCCTGACACTTGAGACTGCCGCCAGGAGGGGTGACAGAGAGTCGGTTATAAATGGCCTTTGTCAAGCGGCAGAAAGGTTATAAAACTGGCTACATTTTGTGCTTAAAAAGAAAAATCAATTTTCCGTGGGAGTGAAGTGCTGTACATATTAATACAAGCTCAGAGGAGGCCCCTGCTTGTCTCAGAACATTTAGTGTCAGCCAGAAAGGCACTTGGTCATGGGGTCATTTGACGGCATGTGCTGCTACCCAAGGCTGGGCTGTCTGTCTGCAAGACTCAAGGGTGAGTGCTAGAAGGGAAGGCTGACCTTCTCACCAGGTAACAGAAAATACTACTCAATCAGGTAACTCACGATTCTTTTCATCGTCCCCTACTGATTCCCCACCACTCTTGTTCTTTAAAACAATACATCCTATACTCCAAGCATAATCTAAGCACTTTATCTGGTTTAATTCCGTTAACCTTTATGGCAAACCTATGAGGTCATGTGAGAGGCTAATGCACTGTACTACATGCGTGCTGAACTGCTTCAGTTGTGTCTGACTCTTTGCAACCCATGGACTGGAGCCTGCTGGGCTCCTCTGTCCACAGGATTCTCCAGGCAAGAATACTGGAATAGATCGCCACGCTGTTCTCCAGGCGAGATCTTCCTGACCCAGGGATCGAACCTGCGTCTCTTATGACTCCTGCATTGGCAGGCGGGTTCTTTAACACTAGCGCCACCTGGGAAGCCTCCTTAAGATATATCCCCATCCTAATCTTTGGAACCTATGAATGTTACCTCCTACAGTAAAAGCTCTAAATGCTGTCACAAAGGTCCTTTTAAAAGGGAAGCAGAGAGAGAGATTGCATACAGAGAGGCCCATGTGTGTGTGTGGGGGAGGACGCAGCAACTGGGGTGACGTGGCCACAGGTCACCCAACGCTGCAGCCACCAGAAGCCAGAGAGGCTGGGACATTCTCCCCTAGAGCCCTAGGACAGGGCAGGGCCCTGCTGACACTGTGATCTCACACATCTGGCCTTCAGAGCCTCGAGAGAACACATTTCTATTTTCTTAAGCCACCGAGTTTGCTAGGCTGCTCTTAAATTTCTAATCCTCAGAACTGGTGTGAGATAATAAATGCCTTTTGTTTTAAGCTGCCCAATTTGGGGATAATTTGTTACACAGCAATAGATAACTAATACAGTGAGATAAATATATCAAGCGCTTGGCACGGTGTTCGGCAGACACTAGCTGCCAGCTGCCATTCTGGGTATGATTAAGGAGCTTAGGATCCAGACTGAGAAATGAGAAATACACCTATCTGTTAGACAGAGAACTAGTTACCCAGGAAATGTGAGGAAGCATGGTGTAATCTGAATGGGAAAATGGAAATTCTGCGAATGTGCTTGACTGGGGAGTATCAAAGGAGGGGGGCTTGGGTCAGAGATGTATTTTTACAGGGAAGACAGATGTCACTGAAGCAAAAGGGACATTCTGTTTTCTAGGAAGAGGAAGAACAGAACCCTCCCCAGGAATACCACTCATGTGCCCGGTGACCTTGTACCGAGCTGGGCCTCAGCTTGCTCTCTTTAAATTGGAGGAATAGCTTAGAGACGGGACCTGACGAGACAGGAGGTCAGGGTGATTTCAGTCTTGAACTGCACACAGGCCTTTGATGCTGAGCATCTAGGCAAGTGCTTCCCCTCGGAAACAGTCTCAGGCTCCTCCTCTGTAAGGGAGAAGTAAGAACGCCTTTCTGGGAGGCATTTCTGGAGCCCCTGTGAGAAAACCACCTAGAACAGCTGCCTCAGAACCTGGCTCATCATAAGCACTCAATGAATGAAGCATAAAACAATGCGTAAGGGGAACAAACGATACATGGACGAACCCATTCCCCCCGCAAAGCCCAAGTGGGACCATCAGCATTTCTTTTCTTTCTCACCCATCCAAGTCCTTTACTGGATCATTTAACAAACGTATACTGAACGTCTACTCAGTGCTGAGCACACATGCTGGGTGCTGGACATGCAGCAGAAAAGAACACAAGCAAGATCTTGTTCGCAGGGGGAATACATTCCAGAGAGAAGACAAATAATTAACAGGAAGTAAAATGATTTTTTCATAGTGTAAAGAAGTACAACAAAAGTTCACTTCAGTTCAGCTCAGTCACTCAGTTGTGTCCGACTCTTTGAGACCCCATGAACCTCAGCACGCCAGGCCTCCCTGTCCATCACCAACTCCCAGAGTTTACCTAAACTCATGTCCATTGAGTCGGTGATGCCATCCAACCATCTCATCCTCTGTCGTCCCCTTCTCTTCCTGCCCTCAATCTTTCCCAGCATCAGGGTCTTTTCAAATGAGTCAGTCCTTCACATCAGGTGGGCAAACTACTGGAGTTTCAGCTTCAACACTAGTCCTTCCAAAGAACACCCAGGACTGATCTCCTTTTGGATGGACTGGTTGGATCTCCTTGCAGTCCAAGGGACTCTCAAAAGTCTTATCCAGCACCACAGTTCAAAAGCATCAGTTCTTCAGCATTCAGCTTTCTTTATATAGTCCAACTCTCACATCCATAAATGAGCACAGCAAAAGTACAATATGATAAAAAGTGAATGGGGATAGAGTCAAAGAGGTATAAACTGAGCACTTGAGCAAAGCCTGAAGAGTAAGTAGAATCTCCCAACAGAATATAAGTGGAGAGAGTTATCCAAGAAGTAATAGCAAGTATGAAAGTCCTGAGTCAGGAACAGTGTTGTCCTATCCATGGAACAGAGGAGACCAATGCAGCCGAAGCTCCATGAGACAGGAATAAACAAGGTTAGTATAAGGCAAGCGGGAAGAGGTAGGGAGGGACCAGATCACTTGAGCCAGGGCTTGGCAAACTCTGGTCTATAGGACAAATGTAATCAGAGAACTGTGCTTTTTTCTTTTTAATTATGCATTTAAAAATGTTGAGATACTTAGAGATTCACATGACGCTTTAAGAAATAAGGCTCAAATAGTAAAGAATCTGCCTGCAATGTGGGAGACCTGGGTTCCATCCCTGGGTTGGGAAGATCCCCTCGAGAAGGGAATGGCAACCCACTCCAGTATTCTTGCCTGGAGAATCCCCATGGACAGAGGAGCCTGGCGGGCTGCAGTCAATGGGGTCGCAAAGAGACGGACACGACTGAGCGACTAACCACACACAGCACAATACAGAAAGATATGATGCGCTACCAGTTTCCCTCAATGGTAACATCTTGCAAAACTATAGTAAAGTATCCCTCCCAGGATATACATACAGACACTCAACATACAGGACATTTCCACCACTACGTTCATTCCCCCTCTTGCCCTTTTAAAGCCACACCCGCTGCTCACCTGACTCCCTTCCTGAGTACTTGGCAACAACCAGTACGTTCTCTGTTTCTATAATGTTTGTCATTTCAACACTGTTACATAAATAAAATCATAAATCAAATGAACTTTTCAGGAGCTGAATTTTTTCACTAGCATATTTTTCATATGCATCCAGGTGGTTTCATGTACCGATATTTAGTTCCTTTTTAAATGAAGAGTATTATGCTATGGTATGGAGGGACTCTGTGTGTGTGTATGTGTCTCTGCGTGTATGTGTCTGTGTGTGTCTGTGTCTGTGTGTATGTGTCTGTGTGTGTGTCTGTGTGTGTCTGTGTGTGTGTCTGTATGTGTGTGTGTGTCTGCGTGTGTGTGTGTGTTACCTGCTTCAGTCTTGTCCGACTCTTTGCATCTCCATGGACTGCTGCCTGCCAGGCTCCTCTGTTCATGAAATCTCCCAGGGCAGAATACTTAAGCGTGGGGTGTTATTTCATTCTCTCAGGGATCTTCCTGACCCAGGGATTGAATCTGCATATCTGGCATCTCTTGGACTGGCAGGGAGATTCTTTACAGTTGCACCACGTGGTAAGTGCTAAAGCTGCACTGGTGTGCAGGGTTTTGTGTGTGTGTGTGTGGGGACATAAGTTTTTATTCCCCTGGGGGGGGGGGAAAGGCCAAGGAGCATAATTTCTCAGTTGTATGATAATTGCATGTCTAATATTGTTAGGAAGCTGCCAAACTTTTCCAGGGTGGTGGTACTAATTTAAATGCCCACAAGCAAAATATGAGCAGTCCAGTTTCTCCACGTCCTTGTCAACATTTCATGCTGTGGATATTTTTTCATTTTAGCCACCCTGACAGGGGTGTAGTCATACCCCCACTGTGGTTTCAATTTGCATTTTCCTAATAGTTAATGATGCTGAACATCTTTGGTTTATTTGCCATCTCTATATCCTTTTCAGTGAGATGTCTCTCAATGTTTTTTGCTCATTTCCTAATTGGATTGCTTATCATCCTTAAGGTCTGAGAGTTCTTTATATATTCCAGACACTAGACTTTTGTCAGATACGCAGTTTGTAAATATTTTCTTTCCCACTTTGTAACTTGTCTTCTCATCATCTTCCACTGAGCTTTCACAGAGCAAGTGTTTTTCATTTTGATGAAATCCAAGTTATCATTTTCTCTTTTATGGATCATAAAAACTATATCTTGGAATCTAAGAACACTTTGCCAAGCTCAAATCTCAAATAGTTGCTCATATATGTGTGTGTGTGTGTGTGTGTTCTAGAAGTGTTATAGCTTTAGGTTTTACATTTAATTCTAATTCTATGATGCATTTCAAATTAATTTTTATACAAGGTGTGAGACATACCCTGAGGTCTGCATCTCCAGTGAAATTATCCAAACTTATAGATTTTTTTGAGGGGAGTTTTTAAGTGACATTTTGAATTTTCTTAAAAGTTATAGGGGGACTTCCCTGGTGGTCCATGGCTAAGACTTCGTACTTCCAAGACAGGGGACCTGGGTTCAATCCCACATGCTGTAACTAAGATCCAGCAAGCTACAATGATGATCAAAGATTCTGTATGCTGCAACTAAGACCCAGTTCAGCAAAAATTAAAAACAAAAGTTATAGGGCAATTCAAATATCTGTTTCATATTGGGTGAATCGTCATATTTTGCATTTTTCAAGGAAGTAGTTCATTTCATTTAGGGTGTCAAATATATGTAGGTATAGCTATTTGTAGCAGTCCTTTATTAACCTTTTTGATGTCTGCAGGGTCTAAAGTGATATCATCTGTCTTATTCCTGATATTGGTAACTTGTGTCTTCCCTTTTCTTTAAAAGTCTTGCTATTTTGTTTATTTCTTCAAGTTTCCTAATGGTTCAGACAGTAAAGAATCTGCCTGCAATGCAGGAGACGTGGGCTTGATCCCTGGGTCAGGAAGAACCCCTGGAAAAGGGAATGGCTACCCACTCCAGTATTCTCACCTGGAAAATCCCATGGACAGAGGAGCCTGGCGAGCTACAGTCCATGGGTCACAAAGAGTTGGACACAACTGAGTGACTAACACTTGATTCCTGATGAAAACTTGGGTCTTCCCTCTTCTTTTCTTTAAAAGTCTCGTCATTTTGTTTATTTTTTCAATTTTCTTGACATTTTCAAATGACCTGTTTTGTTGTTTCATTGATTTTTATCTTTTTTCTGTTTTCAATTGTATTGATTTCTTCTGTTTGATTTGGGTTTATTATTCTCCTTTTAGTAGGTTCTTGAGATAGGAACTTAGATTACTCATTTGAAACTTTTTTCTCCTAATATATGCATTTATGGCTATAAATTTCCTCCTCATTAAATATAAAGACTTTCACTTTAAGGAAAAGGATGAATTACTGTGCTAGCTGTGTCCCACAAATTTTGATATATTGTCTTTTTATTTCATTCTGTTCAATGTATTTTTAATTTCCCTTGAGACTTCTTCTTCGATCCATAGATTATTTAGAAATATGCTGAGTATTTTTCAGGTATTTAGGTGTTTAGGTATTCCAGGTGTTATCTATTACTGCTTTCTAGTTTGATTCTGCGGTGGCTGGAGTACACACTCTGTATGATTTAAATTCATTAAATTTGTTGAGACTTTTACCATGGCTCAGAATACAGTCTATCTCAATACATGTCCCATAGGCACTTAAAAAGAATGTGCTCTGTTGCTGCTGAGCAGAGAGTTCTATAAATGTTAACTAGATCCTTCCAGTCGGAGGTGTTACAAAGCTAATCTATAACATTGTTCACTTTCTAATTGTTCTATCGGTTGTTGGCGAGGGGGTTATGGAAGGATCCAGATATAACTGTGCATTAGTTTATTTTTCCTTTCAGTCCAATTAATTTTTGCTTCATACATTTTGCAGCTCTGTTGTTCAGTGCATAAATATCTATGATTTCTATGTCATCCTGGTGGACAACCCTTTCATTATTACATTCAGAGAGTCCTTCTCTTTGCTCTAAGACCTACTTTACGATATTAATAAAGCTACTTCAGCTTTTGTTTGCTATATATATGTCTTTTGCTGTTTACTCTCAAATCTACCTAAATCATTATATGTGAAGTGAATGCCTCATAGAGAGCATATACTTGGGTCATGATTTTTAACCACTCTGCCAATTTCAGTCTTTTAATTTCTGTAGTAATATCACTTATATTGAATGTGATCAGTGATATCTTGGAACTTAAGTCTACTGGCTTATTTTCTGTTTACTGATCTCTGTTTTTCATTTCTCTGCTTTCTTTGCCTTACCTTCCTGTGGGTTACTTGAGCATTTTTAGAGCTTCATTTTAATGTATCTATGATATTTGGGGACACATCTCTTGGTATAGTTTTTAGCGGTTGTTCTAGTATGCATAACTTAACCTAGTGTACTGGTGACAATATTTGCCAGTATAATTGATGTGTAGAAAACTTACTTCTCTTTATGTCCTTTTATCCTTACCCATTTATAACATAATTTTCTTAAAAGTGAAAGTGAAAGTCGCTCAGTCATGTCTGACTCTTTGCAACCCCACAGACTATACAGTCCATGGAATTCTCCCAGCCAGAATACTGGATGGGTAGCCGTTCCCTTCTCCAGGGGATCTTCCCAACCCAGGGATGGAACCCAGGTCTCCCACATTGCAGGCAGATTCTTTACCAGCCGAGCCACAAGGGAAGCCCAAGAATACTGGGGTGGGTAGACTATCCCTTCTCCAGCAGATCTTCCCCACCCAGGAATTGAACTGGAAGATCCCCTGGAGAAGGGAAAGGCTACCCACTCCAGTATTTTGGCCTGGAGAATTCCATGGACTGTATAGTTCATGGGGTCGCAAAGAGTCAGACACGACTGAGTGACTTGCACTTCACCAGGGAAACCAAGGGTGCGAGAGGATGCGGTAATTTTCTTAAATATTCTTCTAAATACACAGTTGTCCCTCAGCATCCATAGCAGACTGGTTCCAGCACTCCCTCCACATGGATACCAAACTCCACTGACGCTTAAGTCCTTTATATGGCCTGGTACAGTGAACACAGTTACAGACACTCCACATCTGCAGGCTGTCTGGCTGCAAATCCAACCAACTGGGAAATTTACATCTGAGGTTGTTGAATCTGTAGATGTGAAACCTGGGATATTGGGTGGACTGTATTTAGAAGCACATCAGATATTGCTATCATTTTGGCTTTAATCATAAAAACACAATGAAGATAACTCAAGAGGAGAAAAAAGGTCTAATGCAGTTACCTATATTTTTGATAACCATGTTCTTTCTTCCCTTCCGGTGTTCCAAGATGCTTTCATGATTGCCTTTCTGTTTGGTAACTTTCATTAGGCATTTATTTAAATGTCTACAGGTGACAAATTTTCTTAGTTTTCCTGCATCCTAGAATATCTTCATTCTCCTTCATTCCTGAAGGATTATTTTATAGGACACAGGCTTCTGGGTTGACAGATCTATTTTTTATCCATCACTTGCAAAATGGTATGCCACTTCCTTCTGGCCTCCGTGATTTCTTATGAGAATCCACTGTCATTCAAATGGTTTTTCCCCTGGAGATGACATTTCTCTCCCCTTGTTTTTAAGGTTTTTTTTAAAAGACATTCTCCAGAAATGTGCCTATGATGTGTTGGTGTGGACTTGTGTGTTTATCCTTGAGTTTTCTCAGCTTTCGGAATCTGTAGAATGATTCATTTTGCTAAATCGGGGCAGTTTTTAGCCACTGTCCATTTGTGTACTTTTTCAGTCCTGCTGTTTCTTCTCTTATTCTGGGGTTCCAATGACACAAGTGTTAGATCTTCTTTCCCAGTTCTACAGGCCCATGAGACTGTGTTCATTTTCTTCTGCAATCTATTTTCTCTTGATGTTCAGAGCGGGTAATTTCTATTGTTCTTTCAGTTCACTGATTATTTTCCTTGTCCTTTCCATTCTGCTGGTGAGTCAATCCACTGCTTTATTTTTAAAAATCATTTATTGTATTTTTCAGTTACATAATTTCCATTTGCTCCTCCTTTATATTTTTTGGTTCTTTGTTGAGATTTTCTCCCTCTCTTCTGTCTTTTTTTTTTTTTTTAAAATCTGTGCTTATAATTGCTTGTTTAAGCATTTTTATTAGGGCTATCCCAGCATATTCGTCAGATAATTCTAATATCTCTGTTATCTTGTAGCAGCATTTACTGGCTGTCTTTTTCCATTCTGTTTGAGATCTCCCTAGCTCTTATTCTTAGTATGACAAGTGATTCACAATGGAAACCTAGACTTTTGCAGCATTATATTATTATTTTTTTAAATTCTGAATCTTAAAGATATCTTTTTTTAATCTGGCTTTTTCTGACACCGCTCCAGCACAGGAAAGGGGAGACACAGCTGGTAACTGTCAGGAGGAGACAGAACTCCAGTTTCCCCACTTGGCCTCCACAGATACCCAAGAGGGAAGGGTCCTCCTCATTGTGCTTGGGAGTGGTGGGAATCTGCCTCCCTACTGGGACTCTGCTGATACCCTCCTGGATGGGAACAGTAGGTGTGCAGAGCCTCTGTTCCCCACTGACACCATGTGGGTGGAGAGGAGGAGTGGCTTCATCACTACTGATCAGTGGCCCTGACTTTCTGCTAGCATCCTCTGGGAATACCTCACCAGGCTTGGGAGAGCAGTGTATTACTGAAGGTTGAGGGGACATCCAGGCTCTTCATTTAGTCTCCACTGACACTGGGCGGACCTTGGATGGAGTTAGGAGGGCTGCTCATTACCTTTCAGTGGGGACTAAAGTCCTGGCTCCTTACCTGACACCCCGCTACCAGGAAGGGAGGACTGGGTTGGCAGACTGTCTCAGTACAGCCTGCTAAAGATGAAATCTAGTTCCCTACTTGATGTTTATTAGCATGGGTGGGGAATAGGCATGTTGTTGCTATTGACTTATTTTTTCTGTGATGTTTGGCTAGAATAGAACGGTCAGTGCCTAAAATCTTCTATGTTGGTTGGTTGGCTTCCCTTCTCCTAATACTCTGGCTGAAGAAAGCAGGCTTTTGATTGTTTTTTATTTGATTTTTTTGTGGAGGTTTTCTGCTTTTGGTTTGTTTTTGTCTATCTACAGGCATTTATTTCTTAGTTGCTGGCTCCTTCAACTCCAAGCGTGGGACATGAGGCAAAAAGAAAATGCAGCCAATGACCAACATGTCTTCCTTGGTCTCAAAGCCCCTAAACTGACCTGCCTCCTTCTCTCCACCTTTCACAGTCTTGGGTGTGCCCAGTCGTGCCTGATTCTTTGTGACCCCATGGACTATAGCCCGCCAGACTCCTCTGTTTATGGAATTCTCCAGATAAGAACACTGGAGTGGGTTGCCATTTCCTATGCTAGAGGATCTTCCCGACCCAGGGATCGAACCCACATCCCTTGAGTCTCAGGCAGTGGCAGGAGGATTCCTGACCATTAGCGCCACCTGGGAAGCCCACAGTCTTCATTTGTTTTGTATATCACCTCTGGAGGCTTTCGTTGTTTTTAGTGGGAGAAATAGAGAAAAGAAATCCACTCCTTCACAGCCTATTTTTGCACAGCTCTAGAGCTAAAAATGTCTCTTTACATTTTAAAAGGGTTTT
The DNA here is from genome assembly GCF_016772045.2 of Ovis aries. Taxonomy (NCBI): domain Eukaryota; kingdom Metazoa; phylum Chordata; class Mammalia; order Artiodactyla; family Bovidae; genus Ovis; species Ovis aries. Next base: position 6,920,849 of record NC_056055.1, on the reverse strand, counting down.
GCTTGTTTGTTTTTAAAGAAGATGATGACGAAAGGACCACACATGACTCGCAAAGTCTAAAATGTTTCGCTGCATGGCCCTTAATACAAAAAAGTTGCTAACCCTGGACTCTGATCATGAGAAGGCATCCCAAGTTTATTCTAAGTGTAACTGGAAGGCACTGGAGGTCTACTGGCAGAGGAGTGGAGTGATCTGCTTTGCTACTTAGAAGAGATTACTGAAGTAAGTGAATTCAATTATCTCTAAGTACTTCCTTGGAGCTCACAGAAGCAGCCTTGGAAGGCAGGCTCTGTGGGACCAGAAGCTGGCAGGAGAGAGGGGGCAGGTCCAGCTGATGGTGACCCCATTTCTGGCAGTATTGCTCCTTTGCCTGAGGTCTCATGGTAAGTAGGTGACAGAGCTTGGGGCCTAACCTAGGCCAGCCAGGCTCCAGAGTTTCACAGCCTCCATTCTGCTCCATCTCAGAAGAGAAACCACAGGAAGATCCTGGGCCTGGGTCCCTGAGTCTTAAAGCCTTGAGGATCTGAGAGGGGAGGGCTGGGGGATTCCCAGCTGTTTCCCTCACAAGCTGGCACTGCCCTGCTCTCTCCAGCTTCCTCCTCCACCCCCTGTGCCTGCTCTGGCTCCTTCCCAGCCTGACTTTTCATCAGCACCAAGCCATTTGTTTCTGTTTGTAATTATGCATTTTAATGTTCATTAATTATGGAATGCAAATTGCTCCGAGCACAAAATTTGTAATGAGCTGTTCCACCACTCCACCCCCAGGTCTAGAAGGTGGACCAGCTGTTCTAAAGCAGAAGGAAAAACCACCAACTTACAAAACAGAATAACTTTTCCTGGGGCTGACTGACTCTGAATAAGCGAATAAGCCCGGGGCATTTTCTAGTGGCACTGGAGGACGGACCCTGCCCTCCAACCCTGGGAGACACAAGTGTGGTACCTCCATTCTTTTCTACAACCTGGGACATGAGAGGCACGGAGGGGTCATGGAAGCCGCTCCAGCTTAGACTCAGCCTCTTACTGGCTATCGTTTTGAACTCTTCGCGTGGCTCCTCTGAGCCTCAGTTTCCTCCTTGGGAAGACTGATAGTGAGAAAACCATCCTCAAAGTGGGAGCAGGAGGCAGCTGGGATGTTGCAGATAAGAAGCCAGATCCTTACAAGCCCTCAACAGACACAGGGGAATAGCTCTCCAGAACACTGAGTTCCAGTTATGCCTCGCCTCAGTCTCTCCCTGGATGGCCTCGGGCAAGCACATCCCACCCTCTGAGTCTTGTTTCCTCAGCTATAAAATGAAAGAATTGGGCAATAGCAAGTTAGAGAAGACAATTAGCTCTGAGCTGCTTGGTGTTCATCAAAACAACTATGGATCTTGAACAGGGGAGAACTAGGTCCGAAGTATTTCAGAAGAAAATGGAGAATTTCCTTATATTGAGGAAACATGCATGAGGGAGCATGTTTTAAGAAGGGCTTCCCTGGTGGCTCAGCAATAAAGAATCTGCCTGCCAATGTCGGAGACACAGGTTCGATCCCTGGGTCTGGAAGATCTCCTGGAGAAAGAAATAGCAACTTACTCCAGTATTCTTGCCTGGAAAATCCCTTGGGCAGAGAAGCCCGGTGGGCTACAGTCCATGGGGTTGCAAAGAGTCAGACATGACTTGGTTACTAAACTACAATAATGCTTTAAGAAATCACAGGAATGCCTCTGAACCTGCCTAATCATGGGCAAAGCTTCATCCTCCTCCAAGGCCTCTGCTAGCACTTGCTCTCTCTCATTGCCAAGTGCAAGCAGAATGAGAGCACTGCCTCCTGGGAACAGTGCTGCCTCCTAACAGTAGCGCTGCACCATAAGACCACGGTCAAGATTAAATGAGACAACGACATCCGTGAGCTTAGACAGGAATGAGAGGCTGAGCACGCTGGCAGTTACGGAGCATCCTCACAACTTCGAGTGAAGCTGATCCAACACTGCCTTCCTGTGTGCCCTGGCTTCCCCGAGCCTCGGTCTCCACTGAAGAGTCTCTCTTACTTCTCTGGGCTTGTGAGAGAACCAAACCAGATCACGTACCTGCCACATACCTGCCATGATGGCAGATGCTCAAAAAATGGTAACTCCTATTGTAGACACCTTGTTGCTTTACCCCAAGTAGGAAACATATCCAAGAAACAATGGAAGGGGACCCGTTACATGCAGAGAGTAGGCAGAATACTGCCACAGGCAAGCTTTGCTTTTCCCAACATTGTTAAGGTAGGTCCAGTATCATTCTGTTCACTCAGATGAGGAAACTAAAGCCCAGAGAGGCCAAGTGGCTTGCCTAAAGTCACACAGCACGGGAGAGTTAGGCAAGGCCCACTGCTGAAGGTTCCCTGAGTTTAATGAGGTGCTCTTTCCCCCGACCCACATCCAGTTCCACCGTGTGTGCATGCTAAGTCACTTCAGGCATGTCCGACTCTTTGCTACCCAATGGATTGTAGCCCACCAGATTCCTCTGTCCATGGGATTCTCCAGGCAAGGGTACTGGAGTGGGTTGCCATGCCCTCCCCCATGAGATCTTCCCAACCCAGGGGTCAAACCCACAGTTCTTATGTCTCCTGCATTGGCAAGTGGGTTCCTCACTGCAGACGGTAAAGAATCTGCCTGTAGTGTGGGGAACCTGAGTTCGATCCCTGGGTCAGGAAGATCCCCTGGCAACCCACTCCAGTGTTCTTGCCTGGAGAATCGCATGGACAGAGGAGCCTGGCAGGCTACAGTCCATAGGGTGGACTGAAGTGACTCACACTTTCCCTTCCCCTGACCCACATGGAGGCGGCCTGTGATGTCCCCAGTGGGTCAGACTGGCTAGGGCTGCACAAGGATTCTGAGAACCCTGCTGAAAGGTCACTGTGATGAGTTATGACTTGGGATGCCACAGCGTAGTCCTGAATACACAGATGAGATACCAGGATCCTGGGAACAGGGAGAGAGAGAGAAGGAAGCAAGGAAGGAAATGAAATGGGTGTGTACGGAGCACCTCCCATGTGCTGCATATCTCCCATATGCTATTTCTTCAAATCCCCACAACAAAGTTCAGAGGCACCTCTCAGATATTTTGCCATTGAGGTTACAGAGGATCACAGGAGCCGAGTCCTTTAGTAAGAACCAACCTTTTGATCGGGCTTCCCCTATGTCTCAGCGGTAAAGAGTCTGCCAACATTGCAGGAGACTTGGGTTTGATCCCTGGGCTGGGAAGATCCCCTGGAGAAGGCAATGGCAACCCATTCTTTGCGTCACAAAGAGTCAGACATGACTAAAGTGACTGAGCTCGCAGGCACACACCCTTTAGACTGAAGACTGAGTGGGCCTGCCACTCCTTGTCCCTGGAGGCCTTGGGAGATCTGCCCAGAAGGGGAGTGAGTTGGGAAGCTCTGTGTCCCAGCCCCCTCCCCACTCAGCCTCAGTCTGTCAACAGGGCCAGCCTGCCCGTCTATTACTACTGACATTGATTTGGACAACCGGGCCAGTGGAGAGCCCATAATTACTGGGAGTTTTAATCAACTGGTGTCAATTCCGCTGCTGCTCAGTTTATGCTGGGCTGGAATGGAATGCTGATGTGGAGGGAGGAGGGGCAGGCAGGCAGAAAAGAACTGCAGGGGTCAATAGTCCTGGGCAGGGTAAGCTCCACCAGGGGCCTCGGACCTCCCTGCACACGAAGAAGGCAGAGCCCACCCGCCTCAGGCCCTCGGAGGGCTTTCAGACATGCTGCCCTCAAACACCGCTGGGCCTCATCTGTCCTACCTGCATCCAGAAACCACATGGGCCCATGCCCAGCAGTGCCTGTTCTAGGCAGGGTCCAACTGCAGCATCTCTGTCCATGCTATGCCCTCATCCGGGCCCACCCTCCTCTTCCTAAAGAATCCTATGCGTCCTCTAAGTTACAGCATAAATAGCCCCCCTTCGCAGAAGGCTTTCTGAGCTCAAGAAGGAGAGGGACATTGAAGAGACAGAAAGAAACAGTCTAATCTGGATGCTGCTACTTCCTAGCCCTGTGACTTTGGGCAAGTCACCACACATTTCTGATGCCAGCTTCCCCATTTTACAATGGACTTGATAATAAATCACGGCCTCCAGAGGTTGCTGGGAACTACGGGGATCATCACAGATGAGAAATCCCCGTGTGGAAGTCCTGACTTCCTTTTGGTGCCTGGAGTGAACAAGAATCATTTTTTTCCTTTTCTCCCACGTTAATTCTTCTAGCACAAACTTTGCTCTGCCAGGCCGGATGGTTTCTGGTTCACAGTCTGTCTCCTTCTGAGCCTACGGGCTATTTCAGGACAGAGTGTAACACACACAGCTTCTGCTTGTCAGGACCGCCCCACCATCCAGCACAGACCCCGTGTCCACTTTGGTGTCAGGCCAGAACCCCACCTGGTGCTGCCATTTAGCCAGCCATGTATTAACAGTCACTTCATTAACATTTTAAGCCTTAATTTTCTCAATATAAAATGAGCCTAATCCTATCTACCTGAAGAATTGCCGTATGTGTGTGTGTGGGGGGGGTGGTGTGTGGGAGTGGGGAGTTAGACATTCAATGTCTCTTACATAGAGCCTGGTACAGGGTAAAATGTCAGTTGTTATAAAAGTTTAGTTATTATGATGATGGTCACTCAATATTCGATGCTTGGTAAATATTTTTGGAATGTAATAAAATGTCTGGTTCTGTTGCTTCGTTTTGGCTTGAGTTCCAGCGAAATACCAACAGGCCATTCTCTCCACATGTCAGCCATCTGTGCAGTTTCAACACGTTCTTACTGAAGACACGAGAAAGGAAATTCAAACGCTTTGAACACCTACTGCAGGCCAAGCACGAGGTATTTCCCTGGTCTACTCTGCTAAAGTCCACGATCCAAGAGCCCGCTGTCATTAGACTAATTTTGCAGAAGAGAAAACTGGTTTGGGGGCCAGAAGTGCTTTTCCCATATCACTCAGCTTTCCAAGAGTAGGGCCGGGGTGCAAACACAGGTGTGTAAAGTGAAAGTGTGAGTCGCTCAGTCGTGTCTGACTCTTTATGACCCCATAGACTGTAGGCCACCACGCTCCTCTGTCCATGGAATTCTCTAGGCAAGAATAGTGGAGTGGGTAGCCATTCCCTTCTCCAGGGGATCTTCCTGACTCAGGGATTGAACCTGGGTCTCTTTTATTGCAGGTGGATCTTTCACTGAGCCACCAGGTGTGTCTGACTCCAAGCCCACGCTCTTTCCACTCACCATATCACTCTTATATGGAGACACAAAGAAATATATTGTAATGGTCCATGACCTGCAGGAGAGGTTAGACCAACTGGAGGAAGTGGGTAAACCCTGACAGGCTTATGCTTGGTTTATGCTCAAGAATAATGCTGAAATGCCAATGCAGGCAGACCCTGGAGATACTGAGGATTTTGTTCCAGGACAATGCAATAAAGTGAATATCTCACTAACACAAGCCAGACGAAGATTTTTGGTATTTCAGCGCACATCAAAGTTATATTTACAATATACTGTAGTCTATCAAGTGTGCCATAGCACTGTTTCTTAAAAAAAAAAAGAAAAAAATGCACATGCCTTAATTAAAAAATACTTTATTAAGGGCTTCTCAGGTGGCTCAGTGGTAAAGAATCTGCCTGCCAACGCAGCAGATGGAAGAGAGACGCGTTTGATCCCTGGGTTGGGAAGATCCCCTGGAGGAGGAAATGGCAACCCACTCCAGTATTCTTGCCTGGGAAATCCCATGGACAGAGGGGCCTGGTGGACTACAGTCTCGGGTCACCAAAGAGTCTGATGTGACTGGGTGACGGAGCACACAGTAATCACCTCACTGATGGGAAGACAGAACAGATGAGGCCCCTTCCAAAAAATACTCTATTGCTAAAAAATGCTCACTATCATCTGACAATACAGTGGGGCTGCAACATTTCAGCTCAGGGACTTTCCTGGCGGTCCGGCAGTTAGGACTCCACGCTCCCAATACAGGGAGCCGAGGTTTGATCCATGGTCAGAGAACTGATCTCGTGTGCTGCCACTAAGAGCCTGCACGCCGCAACAAAAGACCCTGCACAGGACAACCAGGACCCGTGCAGCCAAATATAAACAACACAAAAAGCCCCTCAGTTCATGAACGCCACAACATCAGGGCGGAACAACAGCAAGGCGCAATGAGACAAGGCACTCCAGCAGCGGCAACATGCATGGCTGGGTGTGCTTACGACATGCTGTTTGGGGCCACCTGTGCGAATTTATGGTCGCCTCCCTTTCCCACCAGAGGAGCCCCTGGGAGTTAGGAGAGGCAGGTTACGATCCCTACTTGGAGCACTTCCCTTCTCTGGCTCTCAGTCTTCCCCTCTGTGCAGTGAGAAAGCTGGCAGCTGGTCTCCAAGGGCCCTTCCAGCTTGGACCTCCTGTGGCTCTCTGCAAGCAGCTGCCAGGGATTCCCAGGGAGGTCAGGAGGTAGGTTCTGAGAGTCAGTGGCCCCTGAGCTGGGGACCCATGCAGAAGGTTGTTCTAGAGAGACTGGGTTGAGAACACTGCTCGGAGCTCACCCTGCAGCCTGGGCATCTTCTGGGGGGTGTCGTCCGCCTTCTGCAACTCTCTGGAGCCCTGCGTGGGCTGGGTGTTCAGTTCAGCAAACCCTTATTCAAAGCCAGCTGCCCTCCAGGCCGTCACGTATACAAACCCTTAGCCCCAGCTCTCAAGGAGCATCTATTCCAAAGTGGAGTGGCATGGGGAGGAAAAATAAACGCATGCATTCTTTTTTTCTTTTTTTTTTTCGGCCATGCTGTGCAGCATGCTGGATTTCAGTTTCCTGACCAGGGATCGAACTGGTGCCCCTTGCAGTGGAAGTATGGAGTCCTCACCACTGGGCTACCCAGGAAGTCCCAGTGTATACCTTCTTACAGTCCTCGAGGCTTCCTATATGGTACAGAGAAACACTGCAAATTAACAGAAGAGAGGCCAGGAAACACTCTCCCAAGAAAATCTGCCAGCGGTCCTGATGAATGTCTATTCAATAACTGTCTAGTGATGATAATAAACAGCCTTCGTATATCTCATTAATAATAATAATAGCTAACATTTAATAGCGCTCACTGTGTGCCAGGCCCTATTCTCAGTGTGTGATGAGTATTCATTTACACTGCTGGCTCCAGCCTGGAGGTGTGGGTACCACCACTCTCATCTTCCAGAGAAGGAAACTGAGGCCGAGGCAACTGTCGTCACCTGTTCCAGGGCCACTGGGCCAGTCGGTGGCGGAGCTGAGACGGCAGGTCACGTCTGCCACCTTACACACACGTGTCCAGGGTTCTAAAGCACTCTTCTGCTCGTTAGCCTGCTCCAGTGTCACGGGACTCAACACAGAGGCTCAGATCCCATTGGAAGAAGAGGACCCTGAGGTATGAGGTGCCCAAGAGCTTGGCAAAATCACACGGTGAGCAGGTGTGGGTGACAAGCTTAGGTCTGTGCCAGCCCAGCACAGCACCTGCCAGGCTGACGGGGACACTCCGTGAAGAAGGCCCTCTCGTCATGGTTGGGACGCTAACCACTGGCTCCTGGGTTTAGATACTTTGTGTCTTTAGGGCGTGTGTGTTGGTTACTCATGTCTGATTCTCTGCGACCCCAGGGATTGCAGCCTGCCAGGTTCCTCGGTTCACGGAATTCTCCACAAGAATACTGGAGTGGGCTGCCACCCCCTCCACCAGAGGTTCTTTCCCACCGAGGGGTTGAATCCAGGTCTCCTGCATTGCAGGCAGATTCTTTACCATCTGAGCCACCAGGGAAGCTCTTAGGGTGCCGGGAGGGAAATGGACGTTAATGATGTTCTCGTCACATGCCAGGCACATGGCTAGGGTGTATTATCTTATCAAGTCTCCCCAACTACTCAGAAAAGGATGTAATGGGTTGGCCAAAAAGTTTGTTCCATACCATTTTACAGAAAAAAAACAAACAAACTTTCTGGCCAACTGAACACTATTATTTTCACCACTCACTGATGGGAAGCAGGCTCGGCGAGAAGAGACGATTTGTTCGAGGTCCACACCATAGATGCTTAGACACCTTTTGGTTTTTAGAAGCCTCCCGTTCTCTTTTCTCTGTGAATGGCACAGAGCCAAAAGGCATTCTGAGAAGGGCTGCCTGCTACAGACCTGTGTGCAAGGGAGGACGTGGGGAAAATGGTCTTGGACTTGACCTGAGCACTTATCTGTGGAGCCAGGTCCCATTTGAAGAACTGAACACGCATTAACTCGTCCCTTCCTTGCAGCAACCCTCGGCGGTCGAGTCTATTACGCACACTTAGATGGGGAAACTGAGGCACAGAGAGGTTCATTGATTTGCCCAAGGCCACACGGCCAGTAGTAAGTAGATGACAGAGACAGAAAATCTAGCACCCGAGTCTTTTTCCTTAACTCTTTGGCTATACTTTACACAATGACCATGAATGGTGGGAACTATAATAAAACCTCCTTTTTGCTACTCGGAGACTAGAACAAAGAGCTTAAGGCAACTTGTCCCAGTATGACACTGGAAGTGGCAGAATCAGGATGTAAACCCACCCAGCTCGACTCCAAAGAAGCCCCTCTCACCCACTCCTGAAGTCATCAAGAGCTAGACATAGAGGGACCACAGGTCCTCAATAGGATAGGCTGGAGACACAGGCTCTCCAGTGCCTGCTGGATTTCACTGGCTGGTTTTCCTTCCTTGTCCTTTGTAACTAAAAACTCAATTTGCAGCTTAAGGCTGCGTCTTCACGCTGCACCTTCTCATTGATCACCCAGACTCTGCGTGAAGAATGATTTTATAAGCTAGTTGGCTTTGAAAAGCAGGGAGTAGCAGCCATTGAACATATGCTTCTGTGGGTATATATTTATTCAGCGTATGTTGAGTGCAATTTGGGGCAGTTTGCATATTTTCCTTTTTTTTTTTTTTGTCTCAGAGAGCAATATAAGAGAGAGGAGAAAAAAAAAAAAAGTCCACCCCAGAACGGAGACAGATGTCATTATGTCACACCTTGAGGTTTCCCCAGTCCAGCGTTTCAGGCACAGAGGTGGGTGGATGGGAATTTACAAGAGGTGAGCATCAGAGCTGATGCTCTCACATCCCTTGCAGCCTCAGCACTAACCATCCAGCCCCACAGTAGCATCCTTCTTCATTGTCACAGCCTCCCCAGGGGTCTGTCTGACTCTGTCCTCGAGCTACTATTGATTGAGTCCTAAATACCAGCCAGGCCCTGGGCTAAGCGCGCACCATCATGATCCCACTGAACTCTTCCCTCACCCCACGCTGAAGCACACCATCACACACAGGAGAGCACTGACTTCTCTTGCTCAGTGCCGTGCACTAGCGCAGGGTACCCAACCTCCGGGATCCAATGTTTGATGATCTGAGATGGAGCTGATGTAATAATAATAGAAATAAAATGCACAATAAATGTAATGCACTTGAATCATCCTGAGACCATCCCTCCTCCATCCCAGTCCCTGGAAAAAGTGTCAGCGTCTTCCACAAAACGGGTCCATGGTGCCACAAAGGTTATGGACCGCCTCAGGAGGGCAACGCAGATGTGCACTCCAGGAAGTCCAGCCGCTGATAAGCGCTCTCAACTGCTCCATCAAGGTTACCAGAGCCTCTCCGATTCGGGTTCTGATCCCGATGCTGCCCATCTCCCCGTCGCAGGGACCCTGGGCACACCACATCCCTCCCTGAGCTGGCTTCCACACTCTCAGAATGGAGACGGTGCGAGCATTTGGCTGGGGTGCTGCAAGGATGCCAAGATCCAAAGTCACACTTACACACAGCTTAAGAGACATTTGTTCTTTTTCTCTCTCTCCCCGCACCCCCTGCCTAGAAGGTTCTCCTCTCACCCAGGATGAACTCAGCACGTAACATTTTCACGGATACCTTAGGAAAAGCCTGCAAGGTTTTGGGCCAACTGGGAAACAAGTAAAAGAATATGCTCACACGAATGCCAAGGATTCGAAGGACAGAAAGCAGCAGCCCAGGCCAGGCACACCAGAGGGAGTCACGCGGAAAGGAGAGTGTTTACCATGCGCTTGCGCCGTAAGGAAGCATCCACGTGTGATTCACGATGGTAGGACTGAAGCTTCATTTGGGGCCAGGCAAATAGATTAAGAGCATTTTGCTGCCAGGGCACAGTTTATGCTGTAACTCTGGAGCCTAACAGAGTCTCTAACCTGTCATAGGTCCTTAGAGGTTGCATTGTGATTACAGCTAAAATTTGAATAAAACTGTGGACCAGCAAATGACCAATTTTGCCCTCGACCAAAGAATAATTATCAGTTTTACCTAGCTTAATGAGAGGTGTCAGATGTTAGCTAATCCATCACCACCAGTCAAAAAAATAAAAATAAATAAGTCTAAGGCTATATAGGTGTGAAAACTATTTAAAAAAAAAAAGATAAAGGGCTTGATTAGCATAAAGGTCAGAGTCACGGGTACTTTTAGAAATGAAGGGTGGCTAAGACGGCAAATGGAAAGATGGTGAGTGTGTTAGGGGAGGGCTTGTGGAATGCAGGCAATATTCGGATCCTTGACCTGGGTGATGGGTAGATGGGTATTGCTTAATTACTGATGAAACTGTATGTAATGTTTTATGCATTTTCCCGTATGTCTATTATATTTCACAATAAAGTTGCTAAATGTATACCATGTAGAAAAGCTACTGAAAGGAACTAGTGAAATGTTAACGGTGATTACTGAACGTGGTATAACTACGGGCGATATTTTTCTTCATTTTCCCCCCTCTGTATTCTAAACATTCTTATATGTGCATATAGTAATTTTAATAATTGAGACAAATAAGCTTTTAATTGTGATGTCCTGTTATTGAAACGAGTCAGCAACAAAATCATAGAGGTTGGCTACAACACCTCTGCTTGAAATCCCACCAAACGGAGAGAACCCCGTCTTCTCCCTAAGGTTTACTGTGCACGAAGAACAACTCTCCAAGGGATGGCGGGGAGGGCTATAAGTCCCAATGATTGTTGTAGCCCTATAGGCTGACCTTCAGGGTTCCCTCGAGGGACCATGCACAGCTTTATAGGAGAAGGGAGGAACACCAGAGAGAATCAAGTTCAAGTCTGAGTTTGAAGAAAGCATAAAGGGTTTAGCTAAGAACACACAATAAGCAGAAAAATATTGAGACAGAGGGTCAGGTTTACCTAGGTCTATATCATCCCCATGACAGTGGGCTACTGAAATCACCTTTCCTTACAAAGATGGAGAAAAAAAAAAAAAAAAATCTTGACTCAGTGAAATCCAGGATTCCAGGTTTCCTAGCTCAGCAAGCTTCTCTTTGTCCAACTAGTTCTGGCCCTGGGAAGTGAGGTTACATAACTGGACCCAGCTGGTGCCTGGATATTTACACAGGGCTCAGCCAAAAACAGTAAAAGGCACAGAGGTCATTCCCAGCTTATGGGCAGACAAGACAGCGAAGGCTCAGACACATGTGACAATTTGCCCAAAGTCGCCCAGCCTCCCGGTGAAAGGGATGTGACTCGAACCCAAGTCAGGATCACGGCCAGGTCTGCTCTTTCCCCCGAATTCTGGAATTCAGACTTTCCTCTGGAATTCTGATTAACTAGCCCACTTCCCAGGAAACATACATAACTCTACCCAGGTCCTGTTTTCTCAGGGAGGGGAAAGGCTAAAGACGGTTTTATGAAACCTTTCTCTGTTGGCTGCCTCAAGGCTAAAACTTTTCATCAGTGTGACTGGCGGCAGGAATCCAGGTACCCTTTTTCCTGGGTTCTGAACTGTTTGCCATCCCTGGACAGTGTCTACGGTCTCTGAGAATATCTGGACTGGTGGCAGAAGACTTACTAGGCAGGATTCAGAAAGAAGCTGGAGAACACAATAAAAAAAAAGAAAGCTTTCCAAATTAACAATGATAAAGAGGATACCATTTCTCATATATTTATCCCAAGATTCACGATAAAAGATAAAAGAATGATGATAAAACGGGACTTCCTTGGAGGTTCAGTGGTTAAGACTCCCAGTGCAGGGGACCTCAGTTCAATTCCTGGTCAGAAAACTGGGTTAAATCCCCCAGGGAGCTAGGTCCCAAATGCCACAACCAAGAGCCTGCATGCTGGATGCAACTAACACCTGGAAGAGCCAAATAAATAAAGTTTTAAAGAACGATGATAGAAAATAAAAGAAGGTACTACATGTGCGGAAGAGAGAGTCCTGGACTAGAATTTAGGATACCTGGGTTCAAGCCAGGCATAGCTCTTCCACTTTTTGGCCTCAACTTGTTCATCTTAATTTTTGACATAAGGGAAAGGGCTTACATATGGTTAAGATCAAGTTAGGGAGCCAATTAAAAAAGAAAAACAAGAAAATGCTCTTTGAAAAGCATATGTAAAGACATGTAGCTCTGACCTAGGAAGTGTTAGTCACTCAGTCATGTCTGACTCTTTGTGACGCCATGGACCATAGCCCGTCAGGATCTTCTGTCCATGGGATTCTCCAGGCAAGAATACTGGAGCGGATTGCCATTCCCTTCTCCAGGGGGTTGTCGCAACCCAGGGATTGAACCTGGGTCTCCTGTATTGCAGGCAGATTCTCTACCATCTAAGCCACTAGGGAAGCCCCAAACATAGGAAGTTACCCTCAAAAGACACAACTGTATCCTTCTTATGCTTCCAATTTAAAACTTGCATATATAAATTCTTATTTATATTTGCATATGCAGAGGGAGAAAATGTATATGAAGATATATATATATAGCCCAAAGTGTGGCACAGTTATCTCTAAAGTAAGTGATGAAGAGGACCACTTTTTTTCTTTTGTACATTTCAGCAATGTTTGGTTTTATTTTATAATGAGCATGAGCTACTTCCAAGAAAATTGAAAAAAAAAGTAGAAGATTGAAGACTGGATGGGGAAAAATACCTTTTAAATGCAAAACTTGGACTACTATGATTAAGACAAACACAATTATTCCAGGTTTCCATTTCAGAGCTAAGGAAAAAACTGTCCGATTGTCAGCATTCCCACAGCTGTGGATCCCTTCCTCACAAGCACTCGGCACGGCCACTGAGGAGTCTGCAGCCGCTGTGTTTGACTCCCTCATGTCCTCCACGAGACGACAGCCCCACTGCCCACTTACCCACCTGTCTCTGCACCGTCCCTCTGCTTTGAGCCTCTTTTCTGCACGTACTTATGCACAGGCTCTACCCCCTCAAGTATTACTTTTATTCTATCGCTCCCTTCTTCAAGGACACTTTGGATCCAACACCCTTGAGTTGGGGGTGGGTTTAGAAACCCACCTAAAACAGGGCTGGTTTAGAAAACCAGAGACAGTTGCTCCTTTTCATTTTAATCCATCCCACCCCTTCACCCAAATTATGGAGCAAGAATGCAATCTGAAACTGTCCCTACAGACTTTGCGCTCCCTGTGGCTCAGCCGGTAAAGGATCCGCCTGCAGTGGTGAGACCTGGGTTCAGTCCCTGGGTTGGGAAGATCCCCTGGAGAAGGGAAAGGCTAGGAAGTATCCTGGCCTAGAGAATTTCATGGACTCTATAGTCCATGGGGTCATAAAGAGTAGGACACGACTGAGCGACTTTCACTCTACTACCGACTTTGGGAAATGTGTTCTGAAGAAATGAAACACAGAAGGAGCCATCTACCCAAAAATGCTCAGAGTATGTTGTTTGTAATAAAGGGGGAACACTCAAAATATCCAACAATAAGACAAAGGAACGTGATGCAACATTCCCTTTCATAGAAATCAGGCAACCGCTACAAATGATGTTTATGAAGAATTCGCCCTGGTTAACGATGAGGGTTCTGGATTGGAGATGCTTGTTCGAAATCCTCTGCTCTAGAATTTCAGAGCTCTGTGGACGTGAGTGAATTATTTAAGTTCTCCCTGCCTCAGTTTTTCTACCTACATGTAAAAGGGACAATAAAGAGACCACGTCAGAGGCTGCAGAACACAGCGAACACTCAGGTACCTGGAGCTCTCATCATTACCACTACCACCATCCTCGTCATCTCTTCACGAAATATCAGATAATAATAATAATAATAGCACCGACCCTTCCTGCCTGCATAGGGCCTGGAGCTGGCCCACTGTGTATGCATTATCTCAGTCAGTCCTAATACCAGCTTTGCCAGCTATTATTAGCCCCATTTTACTCAACAGGAATCCAAGACTCCGAGGCCTTAAGTAATCTGTCCCAAGGTCGGCTGGCTAGTGAATGACAGTGAGTTTTTCTGATGCCAGAAACTGTGACCTCCTGAAGGAAGAGGCGACTGTAGGAAGAAATAAATGCGTTCTCTCATGTGGTCTCTTCCTAAGGTGAAAAGGTGTTCGTGTTCATGAAATTGAAATGCCAACCATGTGTCCAGAGACACTTGCAAACGGGAAGGAAAGGGATGAAGAGCCCCTTCCCTGTGTATTTGTTTTCCCCATCAGCCAGTGAGTTAAGCCCTGCCCTCCACTCCACACCGCCCTTCCCGGCCCTCAGAATCTTCCAACCTTAGAATCACTGCCCTCTGGGAACATATATCTTGAGATCTCAGGAACTGAAAAGGCCTTTAGCAATTCTGACCCTCTCCAGGCTGGTCCCAAACTCCCTCTGGTTCCGGCACGAAGTCCACACAGATGACCAGCATCTGCTTTGAAAGGCTTTATTCCACACTTGAACTTAACAGGTGGCAGAATCAGAATTTCAGCTGCTATTCCCTGTCTCCAGTTTAGAGCTCCTTCCCCCCAACACCATCCTTCCAGGAAACAAAGGGTAAAACCCAACACTTTGGAAGGACAAGGGCTGTCCCCTGACTTTAACAGATAATGACTTCTACACAATAAAACCAGCTTACCAGAAATACCATCAGACCTAGCAAATCTAGATCGCAAACAAATAAAATAAGGGGAAAAAACAGAGATGGCTTCAAATGCCATGGGAGAAATAAAATGTTTAATGTCATAAAAGGGTGCACAGGCTTTATGAGAATGCCACACATTATAATCTTGAAAAACCCCTCCTGCATTCTGTATCACCTACATATCTATTAAGAGAATGGAGGTGGGGAGCTTTACCTGAAATTCACAAAAGGAAGATGCAGAAGCACAGCTCACAGCTGAGAGGATGCCCCTCCTTTCACCCCCCTCCCCTGCCCCCACCCCGCCCCATTCAAAGTTTGAGCCTTGTGTGCAGTCCTTGAGCCAATTGGCACAGTTCCAATTTTCCTCTTTGGAAATCTCCTTCTCTGACCCCCACCCCTCACCCCCTGCCTTCCAATACTCATTCCCTTTCTCTTCCTCCAGACCTCCCAGACACAGACGAGGAAGAGAACTTGAGGCACTGAAGGGGGATGAGAAGGAAGTGCCACCCTGCTGGTATGCTCCCTGACATGGGGACACTTGCTTGATCCCTGGGGAACTCTCCTCAGTTCAGTTCAGTTGCTCAGTTGCGTCTGACTCTTTGCAACCCCATGAATCGCAACACGCTAGGCCTCCCTGTCCATCACCATCTCCAGGAGTTCACTCAGACTCACGTCCATAGAGTCCAAGATGCCATCCAGCCATCTCATCCTCAGTCGTCCCCTTCTCCTCCCGCCCCCAATCCCTCCCAGCATCAGAGTTTTTTCCAATGAGTCAACCCTTCCCATGAGGTGGCCAAAGTACTGGAGCTTCAGCTTCAGCATCATTCCTTCCAAAGAAATCCCAGGGCTGATCTCCTTCAGAATGGACTGGTTGGATGTCCTTGCAGTCCAAGGGACTCTCAAGAGTCTTCTCCAACACCACAGTTCAAAAGCATCAATTCTTTGGCGCTCAGCCTTCTTCACAGTCCAACTCTCACATCCATACACGATCACAGGAAAAACCATAGCCTTGACTAGACGGACCTTAGTCGGCAAAGTAACGTCTCTGCTTTTTAATATGCTATCTAGGTTGGTCATAACTTTTCTTCCAAGGAGTAAGCGTCTTTTAATTTCATGGCTGCAGTCACCATCTGCAGTGATTTTGGAGCCCCCAAAAATAAAGTCTGACACTGTTTCTACTGTTTCCCCATCTATTTCCCATGAAGTGATGGGACCGGATGCCATAATCTTCATTTTCTGAATGTTGAGCTTTAATCCAACTTTTTCACTCTCCTCTTTCACTTTCATCAAGAGGCTTTTTAGTTCCTCTTCACTTTCTGCCATAAGGGTGGTGTCATCTGCATATCCGAGGTTATTGATATTTCTCCCGGCAATCTTGATTCCAGCTTGCGGTTCTTCCAGTCCAGCGTTTCTCATGATGTACTCTGCATAGAAGTTAAATAAGCAGGGTGACAATATACAGCCTTGATGTACTCCTTTTCCTATTTGGAACCAGTCTGTTGTTCCATGTCCAGTTCTAACTGTTGCTTCCTGACCTGCATACAGATTTCTCAACAGGCAGGTCAGGTGGTCTGGTATTCCCATCTCTTTCAGAATTGTCCATAGTTTATTGTGCTCCACACAGTCAAAGGCTTTGGCATAGTCAATAAAGCAAAAATAGATGTTTTTCTGGAACTCTCTTGCTTTTTCCATGATCCAGCAGATGTTGGCAATTTGATCTCTGGTTCCTCTGCCTTTTCTAAAACCAGCTTGAACATCAAGGAGTTCATGGTTCATGTATTGCTGAAGCCTGGCTTGAAGAATTTTGAGCATTACTTTACTAGCATGTGAGATGAGTGCAATTGTGTGGTAGTTTGAGCATTCTTTGGCATTGCCTTTCTTTGGAATTGGAATGAAAACTGACCTTTTCCAGTCCTGTGGCCACTGCTGAGTTTTCCAAGTTTGCTGGCATATTGAGTGCAGCACTTTCATAGCATCATCTTTCAGGATTTGAAACAGCTCAACTGGAATTCCATCATCTCTACTAGCTTTGTTCGTAGTGATGCTTTCTAAGGCCCATTTGACTTCACATTCCAAGATGTCTGGCTCTAGATTAGTGATCACATCATCATAATTATCTGGGTTGTGAAGATCTTTATTGTACAGTTCTTCTGTGTATTCTTGTGACTTCTTAATATCTTCTGCTTCTGTTAGGTCCATACCATTTCTGTCCTTTGTCGAGCCCATCTTTGCATGAAATATTCCCTTGGTATCTCTAATTTTCTTGAAGAGATCTCTAGTCTTTCCCATTCTGTTGTTTTCCTCTATTTCTTTGCATTGATCCCTGAAGAAGGCTTTCTTATCTCTTCTTGCTATTCTTTGGAACTCTGCATTCAGATGCTTATATCTTTCCTTTTCCCCTTTGCTTTTCACCTCTCTTCTTTTCACAGCTATTTGTAAGGCCTCCCCAGACAGCCATTTTGCCTTTTTGCATTTCTTTTTCTTGGGGATGGTCTTGATCCCTGTCTCCTGTATAATGTCATGAACCTCATTCCATAGTTCATCAGGCACTCTATCTATCAGATCTAGGCCCTTAAATCTATTTCTCACTTCCACTGTATAATCATAAGGGATTTGATTTAGGTCATACCTGAATGGTCTAGCGGTTTTCCCTACTTTCTTCAGTTTAAGTCTGAATTTGATAATAAGGAGTTCATGATCTGAGCCACAGGCAGCTCCCCAGCTTGTTTTTGTTGACTGTATAGAGCTTCTCCATTTTTGGCTGCAGAGAATATAATCAATCTGATTTCGGTGTTGACCATCTGGTGATGTCCATGTGTAGAGTCTTCTCTTGTGTTGTTGGAAGAGGGTGTTTGCTATGACCAGTGCATTTTCTTGGCAAAATTCGATTAGTCTTTGCCCTGCTTCATTCCGCATTCCAAGACCAAATTTGCCTGTTACTCCAGGTGTTTCTTGACTTCCTACTTTTGCATTCCAGTGCCCTATAATGAAAGGGACATCTTTTTTGGGTGTTAGTTCTAAAGGGTCTTGTAGTTCTTCATAAAACCGTTCAACTTCAGCTTTTTCAGTGTTACTGGTTGGAACATAGACTTGAATAAACTGTAATATTGAATGGTTTGCCTCGGAGACAAACAGAGATCATTCTGTCGTTTTTGAGATTGCATCCAAGTACTGCATTTCAGACTCTTTTGTTGACCATGATGGCTACTCCATTTCTTCTGAGGGATTCCTGCCCGCCGTAGTAGATATAATGGTCATCTGAGTTAAATTCACCCATTCCAGTCCATTTTAGTTCACTGATTCCTAGAATGTCGACGTTCACCCTTGCCATCTCTTGTTTGACCACTTCCAATTTGCCTTGATTCAGGGACCTGACATTCCAGGTTTCTATGCAGTGTTGCTCTTTACAGCATCGGATGTTGCTTCTATCACCAGTCACATCCACAACTCTCCTCAGCCTCCGGAAACTGCCATCTGATGACCTAAGAGGTGGCTTTGGATTCAGATAGACCTGGGTTGAGCTTCTGCTCGGCTTTCGCCTGGACTTAGTCGCATTTCCTGTGCTTTCAGGATCCCTTCTCGTGGGAAAGCTGTTATTGCTGTTTAGTTGTTGAATCGTGTCCGCCTCTCCTCAGTACCCAGGCTCCCCGATCCTCCACCATCTGGGAAGCCACTCAAACTCATGTCCATTGTGTTGGTGATGATATCTAGTCATCTCATCCCATCGCCCTCTTCCTGTTTGCTTTCAGTCTCTCCCAGCATTAAAGTCCCCTCCAATGAGTTGGCTCTTCACATCAGGTGGCCAAAGTATTGGAGTTTCAGCTTCATTATCAGTCCTTCCAGCAGATATTCAGGGTTGATTTCCTTAGGATTGATCAGCCCAATTTCCCTGCGGTCCAAGGGACTCTCAAGAGTCTTCTTCAGTATCACAACTCAAAAGCATCACTCAGCCCTCTCACAGCCATACACACCCGCCAGACAAGATGAGTGTAGTAACCAAGCTCAGCACATCAGGTAGCTGGGAGGATTCACCATGCTGATGCATTTTAACCACTTATCCCAGGACCCGGCTCATAATCAGTGTTTACATATTCTCTACGTGTATCTCCATCAGGGACGCTATTATTGATAGCACTGCTTTCTTTATCAATGTTATAAGTACTAGTATTACTGATGGTGGTGCATGTAGAAAAATCTCTGTCTGTGGACCTGTTTGAAAGCGCTTTGATGAGGAGATCATGTAAGAGATGCTTCACCCTTTTATGGACTTCCCTGGTGGCTCAGACAGTAGAGTGTCTGCCTACAATATGGGAGACCCAGGTTCGATCCCTGGGTCGGGAAAGATCTTCTGGAGAAGGAAATGGCAACCCATTCCAGTACTCTTGCCTGGAAAATCCCACGGATGGAGGAGCCTGGTAGGCCACAGTCCATGGGGTCGTAAAGAGTTGGACATGACTGAGGGACTAAACTTTCACCCTTTAAATCCTATTTCCCAGACAAAGCATCTCTGAAAGAGTCTCCAAAAAGATGCTTTGCCTCTTTTTTTACTCTACATAAACATGTATATTTATGAAGATTTTTAGTAAGGCATCATTTTTCCTAATTTGGATTTTGGCAAAACTATCCTGCTTGGGAAAAGACATAACTTCTTCATCCCTAAGTAGTGGGAACAATCGCTGTACCAACATCACAGAGCAAAGGTTGAGTGTTAATAACCAGATAACTCAGCTTCATAAGAAATTTTAACTAAAATAATATGTGTAGCAAGGAACTGTATTCAATATGTTATAATAATCTATAATGGAAAATAATTTGAACATAGGCCTCCTAGGTGGCGCAGTGGTAAAGAATCAGCCTGCCAATAGAGCAGACGCAGGAGACAGAGGTTCCGTCCTTGGGCTGGGAAGATCCCCTGGAGAAAGAAATGGTGACCCACTCTAATACTCTCGCCTGGGGAATCCCACAGACAGAGGAGCCTGGCGGGTTACAGTTTATGGGGTTGCAGAAGACTTAGACATGCCTGAGTGCCTGAGCACACACATATTTAAATATATAAGTATACAGGCTTCTGTGGTGTCTATATATCCATATGAAGTGAAGTGAAGTGAAAGTCAGACTCTTGGAATTCTCTAGGTCAGGATACTAGAATTGGGTAGCCTTTCCCTTCTCCAGGGGATCTTCCCAAGCCAGGTATCGAACCCAGGTCTCCCACCTTGGAGGTAGATACTTCACCGCATACACACACACACACACACACACACACACACACACATGTGCATATCTAAACCATCATGTTGTATACCTGCAACTAACATAATATTGTAAACCAACTATAATTTAGCAAAAAAAAAAAAAATAGATAAATGAAAAAGAAAACCTATCCTGCTGGTACCATGAATCCATCACACCCCCTGTGGCTGACCTGTAGGGATGCAGAGTCCATTTCTGGGAGTGAAGACCCACTTCCCAGGCCCCAGACCCCACCGAGGCTCAGCCCTGCCCCACCCATCCAGGAAGGCAGGAGGCCAGGAGGTACTCAGCACTTGGCCTCCCGGTCAGCAGGGCCTGGGCTGTGCTCCAAGTGATTTCTCACTCTTCTGATCCCCCTCACTTGTCCTCCTCCCTCTTCTTGAGTTTCGTTTCCTTTAATGACAGTCCAGTTAAGTCACTGGAAGAGGAAGGCACCAGGAATGGAGAGAAGCAGCCTCTCCCTTCCTAACTGAATCACATACCAGTTTCCACTGGCAACCCACTCCAGTATTCTTGCCTGGAGAATCCTGTGGACAGAGAAGCCTGGTGGGCTGCTTTCCATAGGGTCGCACAGAGTCGGACACAACTGAAGCAACTTAGCATGCATGCATTGGAGAAGGAAATGGCACCCCACTCCAGTGTTCTTGCCTGGAGAATCCCAGAGACGGAGGAGCCTGGTGGCCTGCCATCTATGGGGTCACACAGAGTCGGACACAACTGAAGCGACTTAGCAGCAGCAGCTGAGTTGTGCCAAAGAGGGGCCTGACCTATAATACATGAAAATGTGTATCTTTACCCATCTTGGCTTTTTAAAAGGCAGCATTTTTGGTTGCTGTTGTTGCTTCTCAGCATCTCAGGACAATCAGGGGTCCTCTCATCCTTCCAAATATCTGGGAGGCCAGATGGCTTTTTAGGTCAAAGTGGGAAAAAAAAAAAAAGGAGAAGAGGAGGTGGGGATGTAGCCTGTGATTTGCAGGGAGGTGTGACAGACTGAGATGGGTCTGGAATTCAGAGGCAGTTCCTGACATTAGACTCACCTCTTAAAAAGATGCCATCACTCCACAGGGTCTGGCAAATATACAAACCCCTGCCACCCTTTCAGTCCTAAATTTCTGTGAAAACATCTAGCATGGCCTTTCACCCCTTACCCTTCTCTCTGCTTTTCTACACACTCCTCTTCCCTGCTAGACGGTTTCATTTTTCTCGTGTAAAGTGGAGATACTCATAAAACCAAGTTCATGGGATGACTGTGAGAATTAAATTGGTTAAAATAAGCAAAGCACTTAGAATCACGTCTGGCACACAGTCACTGTGAGGACGGCTGCTCTTATGTACTAGCTTTTCTCGTTTGTAAAATGATATAATCATACCCATCTCGGGGTGGTTATAAGCATTTAACTGCCATGAGCGTAAGTGAGATGGAACCCAGTAGGTGCTCAATGAGTGTTAGTTCTCTCCCACATGGCCTCCCTTCTCCCTGGGACTCATTTCAGCAGCACCCCCGCCATGGATATTCTTGTGTAGAGATACAAAATGCCCTGTTGAAGGTCACACTGCTGAAACCCATCTTGTCTTCTGAACTAGATTATGAAACAAGGGGGGCTCTTCTTCCTGTATTCTCTGTGACGTTCACAGTACTCGATACAGTGTCGCTAAAGTCAATATTTGGATTGTTACTGTGGCAAAGATGATGCTAAAAGACTTCGACTGTAGGAACCTACAATTACATGGAAGAGGTCTGCGATCAAATCTTGATTCTTATCACTGCTTCCCTACATGAGCTTGAGGGATTCCCACATCTTTCTAGACCTTTGTGTTTCTGTCTGTATAGGGGGAGAGGTTCAGGCTTGGTTGCAAGATCTCCAGGGTGCCCCTTCCTGGTCAGGAAAATGGGTAGGCTGAAGAAGGCCACACGTTCTTGGCTACTCATCTCATGAACAAGTGCAGTCCAGTTCCCGGCTCTTGAATCTGGGCTGAAATCAATGACCTGTTTGACCAATAGATTGTGGTAGAAATGATGTTCTGGGACTTCTAAGGTTAGGTGTTAAGAAGACCCACAGCTTCTGCATAAGCTCTCGGAGCACTTATCTTAAGGTGATTTCTTTGCAACCTGGGGTGCTGGAGAAGACTCTTGAGAGTCCCTTGGACTGCAAGGAGATCAAACCAGTCAATCCTAAAGAAAACCAACCTTGAATATTCGTTGGAAAGATGGATGCTGAAGCTCCAACCTTTTGGCTACCTGATGCAAAGAGCCAAGTCACTGGGAAAGATCCTGATGCTGGGAAAGATTGAAGGCAAAAGGAGAAGGAGGCAGCAGAGGATAAGATGGTCAGATAGCATCACCGACTCAATGGACATGAGTCTGAGCAACTTCTGGGGGATAGTGAAGGATGCCTCGTGTGCTGCAGTCTATTGGGTTACAAAGAGTCAGACATGACTTAGCAACTGAACAACAATAACAACAAACTTTGCAAATCCAGCCTCTGTGGCTTGAGAAGTCTAAGCCAAATAGAGACACCATGGGCAAGCACTCTGGATAAAGACCCAGCTGAGGTCTAACAGAACCAGGATGAATCAGCCCCAGCACCAGGGAGGTGAAGAGGGCCTCTGGGCGCTCATTCTCCAGCCCCAGATTCCAGCCACCTGCTGTAGGTCAGAGAGAATCACCCAGCCGAGCACTTCCCCTTCCTGAGCCGCAACACTGGAGCAAAGCAAACTGGTTATTTCAAGCCAGAGTTGTGGTGGCTGTTTTTTAACTCATTCTTTCTTTTTATTGTAACTAACGTTTCAAATTGCTAACATGCTCCAACAATCAAATATGATTTTCTTAAAGCCATACATTAAAAATGAACTATAGATTATATTCAAAATAACCATTATTCAATAAAACTTTCTTTTCAAAAAGTTTTATTTTATGTTATAGTTTACTTATAATGTGTTATTTTCAGGTGTACAACAAAGTTATATGTATAGCAAAGTGAGTATACATATATATATATATATATATATAGAGAGAGAGAGAGAGAGAGAGAGAGAGAGTGTGTATATATACATATATATTTAACTTTGCTTTACTATGCCATCTGGGATATATATATGTCTGAGTAGAGATCCCTGTGCTATACAGTAGATCTTTGTTATCTTTTTATATATAGTTGTGTGTATACATTAAGCCCAAACTCCTAATTTAGCCTTGCCACATACCTTTTCCCTTTGATAACCAAAAGTTTGTTTTCTAAGTCTGAGTCTGTTTCCGTTTTGTAAATAAGTTCATTTGTATCATTTTTTAATATCCCATATATAAGTGATACCATATGATATTTGTCATTCTTTGTCTGACCTACTTCACTCAGTATGACAAACTCTAGCTCTATCCAAATTGCTGCACATTAAGATTGTTACACAATAGCAGAAAATTGTAACAATGAAGATGAGCTATAGGCTGACATTTATAAAGGGGCTGAGGAGGATACATTTTGATCACTGGATTGTCTGGGGTTGACTCCAATAAAAGTTCCCTTCTGGAGCTGAGAAAACGAGGATAACACAAGGGAAGAGGAGGCGTGAAATGCTTCAGGGGGCAGCAGCTATTCAGAGATGGTGGGAACGTCCTCCACAGGATATCACGATTAAGTGCTTACAGTTTCTCTGGTTTTGCCCTCTATCTTGATTAAAATTTTGCAACGTTTATGCTGCCACACAGAATAAATGGAACCATAGCTTACTTTTCAAACTGCGTCTTGCTGACATCATTCTGTTTGCCACATTTAGACCACTTCTAATAGATACCATTTTTTCCCCACTCTTTAGCACACTGAAGAAGAACACAGTATCCCCTCCCTCCCTCTTCTGATGCTTCATTCATTGCTACTTTCTCCATTCCTGGTCAAGAGGTGAGGACCTCCTTGGAAATAACTGAAACTCAAAATAACAGGATAATTTTTTATATATCATCTCTGGGATTAGCCTCCCTTCCCATATTATTATTCATCTACATTAGTGTCCTATTGATGGTATAATTACCATGACTTGGCAGTTTATAAAACACAAATTTATAGATAATAAATTGCAGTTCTATAGGCCAGAAGTACAAAAAAAAAAAGGTCACTGGGTTAAATTCAAGGTCTCAACAAGGCTACATTCCTTTTCTAGATTAGGTGGCAGGTGAGGGGGAGTCCATTTCCTTGCCTCATCCCACTTCAGAGACTTTCCTTAACTTCTAACCCCTTCCTCCACCTCAATGGACATGCATCTGAGCAAACTCTGGGAGACAATGAAGGACAGGGGAACCTGGCATGCTGCGGTCCAGGGCACCATAGAGTCGGACATGACTTAGCGACTGAATACCAGCAACAAGTCTCTTCCTACATCTTCAAAGCCGGTAATGCTGCATCTCTCTGCTGCCTTCTTCTTCCACATTTAAGGACACTGATTATATTGGGCTTGTCCTAATAACCCCAAATAGTCAGTCCCTCTCTTCAAAATTTAGCTTATTAGCAACTAATCTCATAAGTGAATGCAATTCTCCTCTGTCATATAAGATAACATATTTACAGGGTCTAGGTAGTGGAAAGCAGGCATCCTTCTGCCTTCGACACATCCTATGAAACTGAAAGTGGCTCGGTCATGTCCAACTCTTCATGACCCTATGGACTATACAGTCCATGGAATTCTCCAGGCCAGAATACTGGAATGGGTAGCCTTTCCCTTCTCCAGGGGATATTCCCGGGGTCTCTTGCATTGCAGGCTGATTCTTTACCAGCTGAGCCACAAGGGAAGCCAAAGAATATTGGAGTGGGTAGCCTATCCCTTCTCTAGTGAATCTTCCTGACCCTGGAATTGAACCGGGGTCTCCTGCATTGCAGGTGGAATCTTTACTTACCGAGCTATAAGGGAAGCCCCCCCCCAACATCCTATGACCCTCCCCAATTTGGCAGCTTCACACCTAAGGACTACATTATCCCAGAAGAAGATGAGCACAGCAGAACCAGAATGCCAAGCAAGAGGAGGCATTTTTTTCTAATATGTACTTCAGAAATTAAGGTCTAATTAGAATATATATATATAAAATAAGCAGAAGAATCTATAATCTCTTAGAGAAGTGGCCTCCCTTCTAGCCATAAAGACTATTTGAGGTGGAAGAAGAGAGGAATGTAGACAGCATATTAAAAAAGTAAAGACATTACTTTGCTGGCAAAGATGAGTATAGTCAAAGCTATGGTTGTTCAAGCAGTGTAGGGATGTGAGAGCTGAACTATAAATTAGACTGAGTGCCAAAAATTTGATGCTTTTGGTGCTAGAGAAGACTCTTGAGAGTCCCTTGGACTGCAAGGAGATCAAACCAGTCAACCCTAAAGGAAATCAATTATGAATGTTCATGGGAAGAACTGATGCTGAAGCTGAAGTTCCAATACTTTGGTCACCTGATGCAAAGAGTCGACTCACTGGAAAAGACCCATGGGAAAGATTGAAGGCAGGAGGAAAAGAGGGCAAAAGAGGATGAGGTGGTTGGATGGAATCATCAACCCGGTGGACATGAATTTGAGCAAACTCTGGAAGATAGTGAAGGACAAGGAAGCCTGGTGTGCTGCAATCCGTGGGGTCACAAGGAACAGGATATGACTTAGCAATTGAACAACAAAGAGGGGAATATTGGGTATTAAACAAGAGGATCTTGTAAAAGGGACCCTGTGCTTTGTTCTCGCCAGGCTAATGACATGAGAGGTTGGAGAGGATGTGGGCTGTAGAAAGTCAGGTGGATCTGAGAGATATAAAGGCAAAGGTGCCTGTCTCATTTGCCAATGTCTGGTGGATGGTAGATACGGTTGCATGTTCTTCCTGGCATAAAATTTGCCATCTACAAAGGCCTTCATGGTCTGTCTGGATCAAGATATCTTCAGCCAGCTTCAGACTCTGAGGTCCGCGGGGTTGGGCAGAAGAGCTACTGGACATTCCTCACACCCTCAGTGGGCTGTGGAATGTCTCTGATGGTTGGCACCAACTGACCTCAAATGCTGAGTGGTGGAGATGAAGAGAACACGCCAGCAGATACCAGGATGGGCCACACACCTATAAACTGGGTGGAACAGGGAAGTCCTGCTGTAGGTCAGCAAGGAAGCAGAGTGATGGAGAAGGGCCAGATGAGACAGCGGGGACTAGAATGGAGTTAGTCCAGCATCAAGCATCCCTTCACGGCCATGCCTTGGAAGCGCATCAGCCGCCTTGAACTGAGATGTTCAGGAGAAGTGAGACACAGAACATCTAAACTGCCTAGAACGAAGTTTCCGCTGCCATTGGGCAGACCAGCAAATAAATAAAACCCAGTTGCAGGACCATTATAGAAAATTAAATACACAGTGCTCCTGTGGTCTGTATTCTCAAAGCTACGGTTTTTCCAGTAGTCATGTACGGATGTGAGAGTTAGACCAGAAAGAAGGCTGAGCACCAAAGAACTGCCGCTTTTGAACTGTGGTGCTGGAGAAGACTCTTAATACATCAGTAACAGTGGCCTCCTCATCTCACACAGAAATGGTCCTCTGTAAATCTCAGGTCATTTCCAGGTACATTCTTTGATTTTTCAGAAAACCTACGAGTTCAAGAGCTATTGTTCCTTTTGAAAAACTTAACAACTGAAAGCTAATCAGGTCAACACAGATTCTAAAACTTAAAACTGACCAAGTCAGGGCTTAACCCACTTCACCCAGGCCAGTCTTCTCTCCAAGGTCCAAGGTCTCTCCATCTCTTCTCAGCCACAGGGAAGCAACCCAGTTTTGGGGTCTCCATCCTGCCCCCTTGTGGTAAAACCTTAGAAAGTCACTCTGCTTCTCACACGTGAGCAACAGGCCCGCGAGGTCTGTTGTGAAGATGAATGAGTCATCGGATGTAGACATGCCTTGAGAACACTACAGTGTTCTAAAAATATAAGATATTATTTGTTTTTGCCATAATAAGTTTCTTAGAAGATGGGCTACAATAAAAATTTACCTTTCCCAGCATTATGGAGCATCTACAGAGAAATGAGAGATTTTTAATTTCGGTGTACCAGTGGGTATTTCCCTGTCTGTTCTGAAGTCATGGAGAAGAGCTTGCCTTCCATCCGTTGAGCTCTGAAGTTGCAGCTTTAACCTTAGATCCTTAATCTATAGAGGAAGGTCACTGACAACCTCATCAGATTGTTGAAATTTCTCTTAAGCTCCAGGGAATGGATGTTTTTTCTCAGTCTCCTCTTACTTGTCCAGTTTGCATTAATGAGAGGGGAAAAGAGACAGTTCCTGCCTACAGATACAGATACACACAGACACACACAGAGATCTCTGCATTTATGAGGTTTCATTCCTTAGGGACATCGATCCTCAAGAAGGAGCTTAATTATTTCAGGAAAGAGAATTGATGAAAAAAGGAGAGACAGCTTAATCCTTTCAGAGAGATCAGACTCATGTTTTGGAGACAACATGGATCATTTAGAACATGTTTTTTAATTTTTTTTTACCCACTGACCAGCTCTAGTTCACTTCCTTAGTCGAGTCTGATTCTCTGCGACACCATGTACTGCAGCACGCCAGGCCTCCCTGTCCATTAGTAACTCCCGGAGTCTACCCAAACCCATGTCCATTGAGTCGGTGATGCCATCCAGCCATCTCATCCTCTGTCCTCCCCTCTCTTCCTGCCTTTAATCTTTCCCAGCATCAGGGTCTTTTCAAATGATTCAGTTCTTCACATCAGGTGGTCAAAGGATTGCAGTTTCAGCTTCAACATCAGTCCTTCCAATGAACACCCAGGACTCATAATATCCTTTAGGATGGATTGGTTGGATTTCCTTGCAGTCCAAGGGACTCTCAAGAGTCTTCTTCAACACCATAGTTCAAAAGCATCAACTCTTCTGCACTCATCTTTTTTTATAGTTCAACTCTCACATCCATACATGACTACTGAAAAAACCATAGCCTTGACTAGATGGACCATTGTTGGCAAAGTAATGTCTCTGCTTTTAAATATGCTATCTAAGTTGGTCATAACTTTCCTTCCAAGGAGTAAGCGTCTTTTAATTTCATGGCTGCAGTCACCATCTGCAGTGATTTTGGAGGCCCCCCCCCAAAAAAAATAAAGTCAGCCACTGTTTCCATGTTTCCTCATCTATTTCCCATGAAGTGATGGGACCGGATGCCATGATCTTCATTTTCTGAATGTTAAGCGTTAAGCCAACTTTTTCACTCTCCTGTTTCACTTTCATCAAGAGGCTCTTTAGTTTCTCTTCACATTCTGCCATAAGGGTGGTGTCATCTGTATATCTGAGGTTATTGATATTTCTCCTGGCAATCCTGATTCCAGTTTGTGCTTCATCCAGCCCAGCATTTTGCACGATGTACTCTGCATGTAAGTTAAATAAGCAGGGTGACAAATATACAGCCTTGACGCACTCCTTTTCCTATTTGGAACCAGTCTGTGTACTCCTTTTCCTATTTGGAACCAGTCTATTGTTCCATGCCCAGTTCTAACCGTTGGTTCTTGACCTGCATACAGATTTCTCAAGAGGCTGGTCAGATGGTCTGGTATTTCCACATCTTTCAGAATTGTCCACAGTTTATTGTGATCCACACAGTCAAAGGCCTTGGCATAGTCAATAAACCAGAAATAGATGTTTTTCTGGAACTCTCTTGCTTTTTCCATGATCCAGCAGATGTTGGCAATTTGATCTCTGGTTCCTCTGCCTTTTCTAAAATCAGCTTGAACATCTGGTTTTAGAAAGTTCACAGTTCATGTATTGCTGAAGCCTGGCTTGGAGAATTTTGAGCATTACTTTACTAGTGTGTGAGATGAGTTCAATTGTGCGGTAGTTTGAGCATTCTTTGGCATGGCCTTTCTTTGGGATTGGAATGAAAACTGACCTTTTCCAGTCCTGCGGCCACTGCTGAGTTTTCCAAATTTGCTGGCATATTGAGTGCAGCACTTTCACAGCATCATCTTTCAGGATTTGAAACAGCTCAACTGGAATTCCATCACCTCCACTAGCTTTGTTCGTAGTGATGCTTTCTAAGGCCCACTTGACTCCACATTCCAGGATGTCTGGCTCTAGTGAGTGATCACACCATCGTGATTATCTGGGTTGTGAAGATCTTTTCTATACAGTTCTTCCATGTATTCTTGCCACTTCTTCTTAATATCTTCTGCTTCTGTTAGGTCCATACCATTTCTGTCCTTTGTCGAGCCCATCTTTGTATAAAATGTTCCCTTGGTATCTCTAATTTTCTTGAAGAGATCTCTAGTCTTTCCCATTCTGTTGTTTTCCTCTATTTCTTTGCACTGATTGCTGAGGAAGCCTGTCTTATCTCTCCTTGCTATTCTTTGGAACTCTGCATTCAAATGGGTATACCTTTCCTTTCTTCCTTTGCTTTTTGCCTCTCTTCTTTTCACAGCCATTTGTAAGGCCTCCTCAGGCAGCCATTTTGCTTTTTTGCGTTTCTTTTTTTGGGGGATGGTCTTGATCCCTGTCTCTTGTACAATGTCATGAACCTCTGTCCATAGTTCTTCAGGCATTCTTTCTATAAGATCTAGTCCCTTCAAACTATTTCTGACTTCCACTGTATAATCGTAAGGGATTTGATTTCGGTCATACCTGAAGAGTCTAGTGGTTTTCCCTACTTTCTTCATTTAAGTCTGAATTTGGCAACAAGGAGCTCATGATCTGACTTCAATAAGGAGTTCATGATCTGACTTCAATAAGGAGTTCATGATCTGCTCTAAGACTTGGGCAAACACTCCTCTCTCTCTCTCCAGGCTTCACTCTTCCAACATGCAGCATGGAGGGCTGGTTTGCAAATACTCTGATGTGGACAGCCGCTTGTGCACACCCACCCGGCATCCACACGCTCTCTTCCTGTTGCTAGCTTCCTACTTTTCCTTGAGAGTCTACGCCTTCCCTCAGCTCACTACCACAGAGTTTAGATGCAGACGCCTCTGACGCGCATCCCAGGTTCTGGGCTGAGTCTAGTCCCTCCAGCCACAGTGACTGGTACAGGGATGGGCATGAGAAACAAGCTGATCCAATCAGATGGAATTCTGTGACCTTAGTTGGAGGGACTAGGAAAGAGAACTGTGGTACTGGAGAAGGTTCTTGGACTGCAAGGAGATCAAACTAGTCACTCCTAAAGGAGATGAACCCTGAGTATTCATTGAAAGGACTGATGCTGAACCTGAGCACCAATCCTCTGGGCACCGGATGTGAAGATCCAATTCACTGGAAAAGGCCGTGATGCTGGGAAAGACTGAAGGTGAAAAGAGATAAGCCGAGCAGCGGATGAGATGGTTGGACAGCATCACCCACTCAATGGACAAGAACTTGACCAAACTCTCAAGCTGGCTTAAGGCAGGCCTGGTACGCTGTGGTCCATGGGGTCTCAGGAGTTGGACATGACCTAGTGACTAAACAGCAACAACGGGAGGAAAGAGACGCTGGCGTCCTGCAGAACTCACTGCAGAGAAGGTGTGGCTGGCCGCAGAGGGGCGTGGTCCCGAGAGCAGAGCTGAGAGGAGAGGGATCCCAGGCACACTGTCTCAGCCCCTCAGTCCTATTGACTGGACTTCCACGTGAGTCAATACATTGCCTCCGTTTGCCTAAAGTAGTTTATTTTGAGTTTTTATCACTTATAATTCTAAAAATTCTAATCAATAGAATCTCCATTGCCCATTGGCTTCTGAAGACCTCTTGATCTTTGAGTCTGCAATAGTTTTATTGCACTATCTCGTCCTCTAGAAGCGTCTTTGTATGGGTTTCCTGGCCCTCATCTATCTCCCTAGAGGCTATGTAGGTGCCTTAAGAGCTGACTGTGTATTCCCTTGGTCTCTTTCAAAGAATCTAGTTCAGAGCGGGAATTTTCATCCGTGGTCTCATTCCTCCCTTCCTGCTCTCTTTCTTTCTTCTTATCTTCTGAGATGGATACTATTGGGGTGCTGAGCTGAATCAACAGATTCCCTGGATTCTACCTCAGCTTATTGGGATAGCTCAGCTGGTAAAGAATCAGCCTGCAATGCGGGAGACCTGGGTTCGATCCCTGGGTTGGGAAGATCCTCTGGAGAAGGGAAAGGCTACCCACTCCAGTATTCTGGCCTGGAGAATTCCATGGACTGTATAGTCCATAGGGTCGCAAAGAGTCAGACACGACTGAGCGACTTTCACTTTCACTTTCAAAGTGAACAAAGCCAGTCTGGCCTATAAATTATCATAGGTGATATAACCCATAGGAAAGGAAAGTGAAGTCCCTTAGTCATGTCCGACTCTTTGTGACCCCATGGACTGTAGCCTACCAGGCTCCTCTGTCCATGGGATTTTCCAGGCAATAGTACTGGAGTGGATTGCCTTTTCCTTCTCCAGCGGATCTTCCCGACCCAGGGATGGAATCCAGATCTCCCGCATTGTAGATGACGCTTTACCGTCTGAACCACCAAGGAAGTCCGATATAACCCATAAACACACACAAAACCCGAAGCGGTTCTCACAAGGGCAGGGTTATTTCTCCTTTGGGGAGAGGGGAAAGGCTTCCTAAAGGAGATGGATCTCAAAAGAAGTCCACTTGTTTGCTACATTGTTAGGGGAGCAAGTCACTGAAGCGGAAAGAATGGCATGAGCACTGCCTCTGAGGCATTAAACAGGTAAGTGTATTCAGGAGCAACAACAAATTAGCTCCATTTGGTTCTAGTGTAGGAGGAAGTAAACTGATGGAGAGATTGGAGGGGGGGCCAGGCCAGGAAGGCGGTGAATGCCAGGCGAAGGCATTCAGCATGTAGGACGATGCTTCCCAAGTGAGCTTCTAAGGCACCCCCACCTCTCACACACACAGTCTAACAGTGTTACAAATTCAGGCTCTGGGGACCTAACCCCCACTATAGAATCAAAACTTCTACTGTAACATTTCACCTTCTCGTGGACATTGTACCTGGAATGTGCATTTTAAACAAGCACCCTTGATCATCCCTATAAAACAGATCATCCAGTTTGGGACCAACCGTGACGCTCACATACCTTCTGTGCTTTTACTGCATGTTTCATACTAAAGCTCTGTGCAAACAAGGACACCGTCCCCCTCCACGGCTTTGCCTCCCCCAGCCCCAGCCTCTTCCCAATGTACACTGACTTATCATATGAAGCCAATTACAACACCACCTTCTCCAGGAAGCTTTCCTCACACTTTAGGTATCACCTGCTACTTCTCTTCCGAACAGATGACATGTTCCCCACCGACTGCACAGAGACAGGACAGGCCCTACCTCACTCCCAAATGGACTGTGAACTTCCTGGAAGGCTAAATCCCAGCATCAATACACTGCGGAGGGCAAAGGCGGCAACTCATTCCCATTCTGAGCACCTTTACACACGATCCTATCCAGAGGTGTTTTCCCGAGTTTTATAAACAGGACTCCTTGAGAGATGCTCACTGTTCACCGACTATGCCCTCAGACTCTTAATCCAAGTAAGAGCTTGCGGTGGTTTAGCAGCTTTTGCACCTGTGGGGTGGGGCAGAGGCAGGGCTGGGGTGTTGGTGAGCCAGAGGCCAGGGGCTCTCAAGGACCTACTGAGTAGTGGGCACTAAAGCTCTAATAGCTCATTTCATTCTTCCGACACTTACAGGAGTTACATGTGATCGGGATCCCACTGTCCAGATGAGGAAACCAAGAACAGCAGCCTGATATACTGCAGGCCACAAAGGTAGGAGCTACGACCTTGACCAGCTGCCCTGTCACAGAAGAGGCCTCCCGCTAGCAGCCTTGGCACCCAGGCCAGCACCATGCTCATGGGCAAGGGCACTTACCACACACCCCGAGGAGTCCACCTGACGGTCAGACACGCACTTGAAGTTGCGAGTGCAGCCCCCATTGTTCCGAGAGCAGTCACGGACGGGCCCGAAGGAGGAGAGCAGGTCGTTGATGGTTTCGAAGTATGTGGACAGCATCGCGTCCTCCCTTGGAGAGAAAGGGGGCTGTTAAATCTCAGAGACATCTGTATCACTGCGTTAAAACTAAGTTTAATGTGCATTACTTTTGAGATCACTATTCATCATATTTGTAATTGAGAAAATGATACAAATGCTTATTTAAAAAGAAAATAAGCAAAGAAAAACAAAAAGAAATAAATTAAATGTTTATACTGTCATATGACATTATGGTTGTTTAGTTTTGATAAAGTGAAGTAAAGTGAAGTCAAGTCGCTCAGTCATGTCCAACTGTTTGCGACCCCATGGACTGGGGCCTACCAGGCTCCTCCCACGGGATTTTTTGGGCAAGAGTACTGGAGTGGGTTGCCATTTCCTTCTCCAGAGGCTCTTCCCCACCCAGGGATCAAACCTGGGTCTCCCGCATTGTAGGCAGACGCTTTACCGTCTGAGCCACCAGGGAAGTCTCGTTTTGATAAAGAGGGATATATTTGGAACTTTTCACCCTTTATTTCAATAACCTTCATAATTTTTGAAAGTAGACATGCGATTTCCATTTTACCAATAAATGAACTGTGATGTGACTGAGAAAGGAGAGGTATTATTTACAATAGCCAAGACATGGAAGCAATCTAGGTTTCCATCAGCAGACGAATGACTAGAGTAGTTGCAGTGTATACACAGGACGGAACCCCACTCAGGGATAAAAAGAAAGAAATAATGCCTTTTATAGTGACATGGATGGACCTAGAGATTGTCATGCCTAGAGAAGTCAAGCAGAGAAAGACAAATATTATCACATGATATCACTTGTGGAATCTAAAAAAAAAAAAATACAAACGAACTTATTCACAAAACAGAAACAAACTCACAGATGTGGAAAATAAACTTATGGTTACCAAAGGGGAAAGCGGGGGTAGGGATAAATTAGGAGTACAAGATTAACAGATACACACTACGACATATAAAATAAATGGCAAGGATTTACTATAGTGTGTAGGGGACTATAATCATTACCATGTATTAATCTGTAATGGAAAATAATCTGAAAATATATATATATAACTGAATCACTTTGTGGTACTCCTGAAACTAACATAATATTGTAAATCAATTATAATTCAATTTAAAAAAGAAGAAAAAGAAAGGTGAAGTGTTTTGCTGATGGCCGCCAGCCTCCAATATGGCAAAATTAAAGTCTGTGCCAAGCTCCATCTGAGTACACAGAGGAAGTTCTTCCCTCTACACAATTCCTAACTTGCATTATACATGTTTCTACAGATTCCAGATATTCCCATAGCAACTCCCTAAAATGGGCACGTTCCTAGTATTCCAACTTTGCAGAGATAAATTGAAACTATGGGAGGTGTGGCACTCACCCCAAATTACACAGCCTATAAAAAGCAAAGCCAAGACACAGACACAGAAGTCTCTGACCCTAGTACCGTAGACCTGTATTTTTCAGACTCTTGCCTACAAAACACCATCAACACCAGTAGCATCAGCTGTTGTAAAGATGAGAAGACTCTAGGCAACATGCATGAGTGAACCTCCCAAATGAGGTTCACAATAGAATAAGACTAGGTACCATAATCCACGAATCTGCCAAAATTCTGTGTGAGAAGAGATTTAAAAAATGGAAGTTTCTGGATGCTGCTTTCTAGAAAAGGGCCCCAAAATAAGGAATATTCTAGCCCTGGCTGATCTATGATGCATTCATTAGGGTTAGGGTTAGCATTAGGAGGAGGTTTTATTTGCAGGAGGTTTTATTAAGGGGTCACCACAGGCAGTGAAAAGAGGCACCATATTCTTCCATGATGTATATCTCATGGAATTCAGAACTAAGAAAGAGGGGAGGTACCAGGGTACGCATGTGTTGTGCGAGGGGGCCAGTGAGCACCCCTAGTGATGTCTCTGGACCACACCCTTCACCCTTTCTCCCAACCTTCCTCTCCTCAGGCTTGAGCTCCAGGTTTCAGTCTCCCAGCTTCTTCCCTGACTCCAACCTTATCCCCTCTGTTCCATCTTTCATCCTGACTGCCAGTGAACCTGGTAAATTCCAGCTCTGCCTGGATACCCCATGGATCAAGAGGTCTCCATTATTTACAGAAGAAAATCTAAATTAGTTTCATTGGCATTCAACGTCCTTCATAATCGCGTTCCTGCCTACCTGTCTGGCTACATTTCACTCTGCCCTCAGAGTCTCCATTCCATGGCCACAGCTTCCTTCTCATTCCCTAAACACATAATCTGAGGCCAGGTTCCCTGAAAACAGATCCTGAAACAGAGTGCTGCTTACAGGAGGGTTTTTGAGGAGCCCTCTTGGGATACAGGAAGCCAGCAAGGCAAATGGGCAGGGGGCAGGCTGTTCCTGCCATGTGGTTGAGGCCATGTGGATCTGCAGCCTCAGGTGGTCCTGAGGGGAGCTCTTTAAAGTGGCCCTTTAAAGATGCCCTGAAAGGAGGCAAGGGACCCAGGCCTCTGCAGCACCACATCACCGGCTGCCACGTGGACGCGGTGTCCTTGGAAGAGGCAGCTCCTTGCGGCTGAGGTGATGCCCAGTGAGAGACAGAGATGTGAGTTTCGACCACATCCCAGAGGATGGGCGGGTGAGCCCTGCAGAGGGGCTCTGAGTGCAGGGCGTGCCGTTACCTTCCTGAATCCTCGACCACGCTCTTCTGCCTGGGATGCTCAGCTCCAACATTTCTCCCCCACAGAATCCTAAGAACC
The DNA here is from genome assembly GCF_016772045.2 of Ovis aries. NCBI lineage: Eukaryota > Metazoa > Chordata > Mammalia > Artiodactyla > Bovidae > Ovis > Ovis aries. Next base: position 6,885,085 of record NC_056055.1, on the reverse strand, counting down.
CTTGAAACCATTTGAATCCATTCATCCATCCATCCATCCTTACATTATACATGTTTACTGAGTGCTTACTATGTACCGGGACCGTTCTAGGTGCTAGGGTTCCAGCAGTGACACTGTGCAAACTCCTCACGTCCAGTGAGCTCACCCTGACCTCCTCTGTGAAACCTTCTCTACATCCCACAAACAGAACCGATTCCTTTTCGCTTTGAGTCCATTGTTTAAATCTATTATTTTATTGATCTTCGTCACCAACTCCATAGCTTCCCAAAGAGACTGTAAGCTTCTTGAGTGAAAGGCCCAAGGCTTAGTCATCCCTCTTTATTTATTATTTTTTTAATGTTTTATTTTATATTGGAGTACAACTGGACTTCCATTGTAGCTCAGCTGGTAAAGAATCCGCCTGCAATGTGGGAGACCTGGGTTCGATCTCTCGGTTGGGAAGATCCCCTGGAGAAGGGAAAGGCTACCCACCCACCCCAGTATTCTAGCCTGGAGAATTCCATGGACTGCAGTCCATGGGGTCGCAAAGAGTTCAAGACAACTGAGTGACAGAGCTGATTAACGAGGCTGTGATAGCTCCACGTGGCCAGCAAAGGGACTCAGGCGTACACATACATTATTCATTCTCTCCACAAACTACTCCCCAATCCAGGCTGCACATTGTTATATTTAAAATGGATAACCAACAAGGACCTGCTGTATAGCACAAAAGCACAAATAACTCTCATCAGTGATATGGACTCACTCCTCTTTAGCCCCCAGCACACACAGCCTGGTAAGAACTTGTGCTCAGTAGATGTTTTGCAAAGGAAACAAAGAAACTACCCAAAGGCATGGATACAACCACCACAAACCAGCAGTTTTATCAAGATTATATCCAAAAAAGACACTCCCCTGCCTAACCCCAACTCTGGGTTCCCACCCTAAATTCCTCATGCTCAGGGCTACAGTAGAGAGCCAAAGAAGAAAAAGCAAGGAGGATATCCACCAGCTTATCTATCACTTCCTAACTTTGTACAGTGAGGTCAAGGTGGCAGGTGGATGGAGGGAGGCAATGAACAGTCCCTGAACTCACGCTGTTGGGAGACTCCTACTTCTGAATCACAGAAAGAGTTGGGAATCCCGGAAAGACATTCAGTTCAGTTCAGTTGCTCAGTCGCCGACTCTTTGTGACCCGATGAATCGCAGCACGCCAGGCCTCCCTGTCCATCACCATCTCCCGGAGTTCACTCAGACTCACGTCCATCAAGTCCGAGATGCCATCTAGCCATCCCATCCTCAGTCGTCCCCTTCTCCTCCTGCCCCCAATCCCTCCCAGCATCAGAGTCTTTTCCAATGAGTCAACACTTTGCATGAGGTGGCCAGAGTACTGGAGTTTCAGCTTTAGCATCATTCCTTCCAAAGAAATCCCAGGGTAGATCTCCTTCAGAATGGACTGGTTGGATCTCCTTACAGTCCAAGGGACTCTCAAGAGTCTTCTCCAACACCACAGTTCAAAAGCATCAATTCTTCGGTGCTCAGCCTTCTTCACAGTCCAACTCTCACATCCATACATGACCACAGGAAAACCATAGCCTTGACTAGACGGACCTTAGTCGGCAAAGTAATGTCTCTGCTTTTTAATATACTATCTAGGTTAGTCATAACTTTCCTTCCAAGGAGTAAGCATCTTTTAATTTCACGGCTGCAGTCACCATCTGCAGTGATTTTGGAGCCCCCCCAAAAATAAAGTCTGACACTGTTTCTACTGTTTCCCATCTATTTCCCATGAAGTGATGGGACCAGATGCCATGATCTTCATTTTCTGAATGTTGAGCTTTAAGCCAACCTTTTCACTCTCCTCTTTCACTTTCATCAAGAGGCTTTTTAGTTCCTCTTCACTTTCTGTCATAAGGGTGGTGTCATCTGCATATCTGAGGTTATTGATATTTCTCCCGGCAATCTAGCTTGTTTTTCTTCCAGTCCAGTGTTTCTCATGATGTACTCTGCATATAAGTTAAATAAGCAGGGTGACAATAAACACCCTTGATGTACTCCTTTTCCTATTTGGAACCAGTCTGTTGTTCCATGTCCAGTTCTAACTGTTGCTTCTTGACCTGCATACAGATTTCTCAAGAGGCAGGTCAGGTGGTCTGGTATTCCCATCTCTTTCAGAATTTTCCACAGTTTATTGTGATCCACACAGTCAAAGGCTTTGGCATAGTCAATAAAGCAGAAATAGATGTTTTTTCTGGAACTCTCTTGCTTTTTCCATGATCCAGCGGAGATGAGTGCAATTCTGCGGTAGTTTGAGCATTCTTTGGCATTGCCTTTCTTTGGAATTGAAATGAAAACTGACCTTTTCCAGTCCTGTGGCCATTGCTGAGTTTTCCAAGTTTGCTGGCATACTGAATGTAGCACTTTCACAGCATCATCTTTCAGTATTTGAAACAGCTCAACTGGAATTCCATCACCTCCACTAGCTTTGTTCATAGTGATGCTTTCTAAGGCCCACTTGACTTCACATTCCAAGATGTCTGGCTCTAGATTAGTGATCACATCATCATGATTATCTGGGTCGTGAAGATCTTTTTTGTACAGTTCTTCCATGTATTCTTGCCACTTCTTAATATCTTCTGCTTCTGTTAGGTCCATACCATTTCTGACCTTTAGCGAGCCCATCTTTGCATGAGATGTTCCCTTGGTATCTCTAATTTTCTTGAAGAGATCTCTAGTCTTTCCCATTCTGTTGCTTTCCTCTATTTCTTTGCATTGATCCCTGAAGAAGGCTTTCTTATCTCGTCTTGCTATTCTTTGGAACTCTGCATTCAGATGCTTATATCTTTCCTTTTCTCCTTTGCTTTTCTCCAAGGTAAGGAGCAGCGGCTGTGCTTTGCTGGAGCAGCCGTGAAGAGATACCCCACACCCAAGGTAAGAGAAACCCAAGTAAGATGGTAGGTGTTGCAAGAGGGCATCAGAGGGCAAACACACTGAAACCATACTCACAGAAAACTAGTCAATCTAATCACACTAGGACCACAGCCTTGTCTAACTCAGTGAAACCAAGCCATGTCTGCGGGGCAACCCAAGACCGGTGGGTCATGGTGGAGAGGTCTGACAGAATGTGGTCCACTGGAGAAGGGAATGGCAAGCCACTTCAGTATTCTTGCCTTGAGAACCCCGTGAACAGTATGAAAAGGCAAAATGACAGGATACCAAAAGAGGAACTCCCCAGGTCATTAGGTACCCAATATGCTACTGGAGATCAGTGGAGAAATAACTCCAGAAAGAATGAAGTGATGGAGCCAAAGCAAAAACAATATCCAGTTGTGGATGTGACTGGTGATAGAAACAAGATCCGATGCTGTAAAGAGCAATATTGCATAGGAAAGACATTTAAGGGTATTAAAATATTAATATCCTTTGAGGGGGAAGAAAGATGCTACGTGAGGGGAGGAGATAGACAGAGAGAGACAATTTGAGAAAGTGTGAGAGCAAGGAAGGAGACAAACATGCAGAGAATCTGCTAGAAAGAAGGAAGAGAGGCTGAGAGACAGAGATACAGTCATCCAGAGGGGGACGGGTGCCTGGCTGGACGGATGAACAGAGGAGTGCTACAGAGAGAGAGCTTAAGAGAGGAAGCTGGAGGCAGGGGGTGTGTGTAAAGAAAGACAAAGCGCAGAGCTAGATTAGGAGAAAGAAACAGATTCAAAAAGGAGACGATATCAAGGCGCGCAGAATAAATGTCCATGCGTACTGAGATGCAGAGGCGGAGGGGAGGAGAGAGGAGGGAAAGATGGGGAGAGGGGAAGGGGCAGGAGAAGGAGACAGACAGGAAGAGAGAGGATGAAAGGGAAGAAAAAGACACTGCCTGAGTGGAAAGACCACACACAGAGACACGGAGAGCAGAGACAGAAGGACCGAGAGAAACAAAGGGAGAGACGAGAAAAACCAGCAAAAACTGTCACCTTGCAGTGGAACCTGGCGACAGCTCAGGCTATACACATAAGGGGGCTGTGCGCTTTTGCAGGGTTGATTCTGCAAAAACATCAGTTACACCCGGGGAACATTATTTAAAACACAAATCCCTGACACAGGGGCTGTTACTGAGCTGAGAACAGCAATCATGTCAGGCTGGGAAAATGAAGTATCTGGGCACAAGTGACAGAGGGAACCGGGGCAGACGCTGGCATTTTCCTAAGTCAAGACCCAACTCCTCATCCCAGATGCTGAGTGCAGGGGCTAGGGTCTGATGGAGCACAGAGCTGCCCCACTAGCAGGGCATAGAGGGATGGAGCGTTTAGCCCTGGAGGTGGAGGTGGACTGCGGTGACAGGGGCAACTGGGGAGAGCCCCGGCTTTGCCAGAGATTGCCAGCCTCATGCACATCGTCTCCCTCCACTATCATTTCCTGAGCACCATGCTAGGTTCTTTCGGCACTGACTCCAGAGCCCAAATGTATACATTTTACTCCGCCTGTGCAGCCCTAGAAACCAGCTATTGTGGAGAGGCGGGACTTGTCCCGGGTCACATGGAGGTGAGGCGGTGAGGTCAGGGTCTGCGTGTGCGTCTGCCTGAAGTCAGGTCCTAAGCTTTCTCCAGGCCATGGCTCAGCTTGTCCAACTTGCTCTGTGCCCATGGGCAAGTCAGAGCTCTCCTAACCGCAAAGCTGGTAGAAATCTGTACCCACCCCTCTGGGCCTTACAGGAGGAAGAACTGAAGGGCAGAGACAGAGCCAGCCGCCTCCCAGCGCTGCCTGCTGACCTGTGTACATGCCACAGTAGCCTTGATCTGTACTGGAATAAAAGGGGAAAACACCAGTGTCTTGGTTTCCTAGAGCAGTCGTAGCAAGTACTAGAAAACAGGTGACTTAAAACAGCAGAAACATGCGCTGTCATAGTTCTGGAGATTGGGTGTCCAAAATGAAGGTGTCTGCAGGGCCACACTTCCTCTCCAGGCTCTAGGGGAGACCCTTCTTGCCTTCATAGCTTCCTTCGCAGCTCCTGGCAACCCTTGGCATTCCTTAGCTGTGCCTGCATCACTCTCATCTCTGCCTCCATTGTCACTTGGCCTCTTCCTCGTGCCTGTATCTTTTCCTCTCCTCACGGTGACACCATCCACTGGATTTACTGTCCACTCTGGTGGCGCTAATGGTAAAGAAACTGCCTGCAAATGCAGGAGACACAAAAGATGCGGGTTCGACCCCTGGGTCGGGAAGATCCTCTGGAGGAGAGCATGGCAACCCACTCCAGCATTCTGGCTTGGAGAATCCCATGGACAGAGGAGCCTGACGGGCTATAGTTCACAGGGTTGCAAAGAGCTGCCCATGAATAAAGTGACTTTGCATGCTGTGAGTGCACACACTAATCTATCATGACCTTATCTTAATTAAATCTGCAAAGACTCTATCTCCAGAAAAGTTCACATTCTGAGGCTCCGGGTGGACAAGAGTTTCGGGGGACCCTACTCAGCCCACAGCTCACAGCTCACAGACACGTCCTCAGGCTGAGGAGGATAGCGGGACAGAGCCAAGACTATAATCCTGGCCTTTGGTCTTAACTCCAGTGCTACTGACACCATACCAGCCCTCCCAACTCCAGGCTCTGCATTTTCAAAGCCCGTGAAAGCTTAGAAGAAGGACCATGGTGAAGCCATTTCTCCTTCATTTGAGAGGAGAAAAGACCAACAATAATTAAGCACCTAACACACCCCAGGCAGAACAGAGGCTGGCAAACTTCTCCATACAGAAATCCACAGTCAACATCTTAGGCTTTACAAGCCATATGGCCTCTGTTCCAACTACTCAATTCTGCTTTTATAGTGCACAATCAGCCATAGAAAATATGTAACGATGATATGCAAAATGCAATGAATGAGCATGGCTATGTTTCAATCAAACTGTATTTACAAAAAGACACAGTAGGCTGAACCACCATTTCCTGTTTCACATGGGAAAACCTGCAGGTCGGTTGGAGTCAGGGTTTGAACCAAGGTACGTCCAACTCCAGAACCCACATTCCTTCTCCTATATGAAGTTTCTTCTGCACCTCACTCTTCTCGTCTATAAAATGGGAACAGCATCTTTCTAGCTCCCAACCATGTAGGATTATTGTGGGAATGATGCAATGAGAGGGTGCATAGGACCATGTTTCCTAAACTCTAAAATCCAGTGCAAATCTATTTACTGTTCATTCATTCAAAAAATATTTGAGCACCTACTGTATGCCTGGTACTGAGATGATCACTACTATTATTTTTTGAATTGAATACTTAATTTTATTTATATGTAATGCTGTTACAACTGCTGGCTCAGCAGTAAAAGAATCCTCCTGCCATGCCGGAGACGCAGAGATGCAGGTTCGATTCCTGGGTTGGGAAGATCCCCTGGGGGAGGAAATGGCAACTCACTCCAGAGTTCTCGCCTGGAGAATCCCATGGGACAGAGGAGCATGGTGGGCTACAGTCCATGGGGCCCCAAAGAACTGGATTCAACTGAATGACTGAAAAACAACAAACGCTTTTACAACCCCCTAGGTTGTCTTTAATTTTAATTTTTTTCAGCATTTTATCAGATGAATCTTTAAAGTTAGTGAAAGAATAATATAATGAACACCCATACTTTTTGGATTCAACAGTTGTTAGCAATATGACAAATGCATATTATCTATTTACGAAACTACCAGTCTATTAATTTACCTTCTGTGACCTCTATTTATTATCTTTCCTTTGGTATCACTCTGCCTCTCTTCTGTCACCTATTAATTCCAGCCACTAAGATGTCTTGAAGCATCTCTCCAGTTCTAACAATCTAATTTTTCTTTTTTCTACCCTGATAATATTGGTTTCAAAACAGTCACCCAAGCCCTGCCAGGTTGAGTGAGGCTGCCATCCCCTCCCGAGCGGGTTGCATGAGTGTGAAGCAGCATTTGGATTCCATTTGCCCGAGCTGGCTGAGCCCAGCACAGGGGGAGCATTAGGCAGGGCGGCTGGGAACAGATGCTGACGTGGCCCCCTGTTAATAAGCACCAGGAAAGGTCTGTGTCACTCAGACAGAGGTGCGAATGGATGACTCCGGACCCAGGCAGTGATGAGCCCCCCATGGATGCAGACTAATTCTTCTCTGATGGCAACAGGCGGCTTGTTTCCTGAGCTCCCAGAGAGGGAGGGAGGAGCTGGGGACAGGGCTTGTCAGGAATCAGCTTCCCTCCTCCCCACCCCTCACGTGCCCTGCCTTGGGGTTCAGGAGCAGCTGTGGGGCACAAACACAAGGCAGGCTTGTCTCCCAGCTTCAGTCACCATGGGACCCTGGGTGAGTCCCGTAAACCCTGAGCCTCCATTTTCTTTTCTGAAAAATGGAGCTATTAACACCTGGCTGGCAGAGTTAGCATGGAAAATAAGTTAGACAATATATGCAAAATGTCTTACACACAGAAGGTATCTAACGGCTGGCGGAAAGTAGCATCATCTGATTTCCTGCAATTCTGCAAGGACTGCAACTCGAGAATGTAAGGAGCTCAGTGCAGGAGGGAAAAGGAGGACTTGGGGCCTCATAGTGTCGATTTACTCAAATATTTTTGTTGATGTCTAATTTGGCCCTGGGCTGCCTCCTGGGCAAATACAGGAATAGGTATGACATAGCATGTGCAGGGGAGGAAGAGAAAAACAACCAAAAAAAGTAAACCCTGCAACATAACTGGGGCCTTAGGGCTATAAAAGAAGTCATTCCACCCACCCAGAGCTTGCTAGTGAGCAGCCAGACAAGGCTTTTTGGAGGAGGTAATATTGAAGCTAAGACAAAGAGGCTGAGCAGAAACTAACCACATGAAGGAGGGTGGTATGAGATAAGGGTGTTCCAGGCAGAGGAAACAGAAGATGTGAAGGCCTAGCGGTAGCAGAGGGTACATCCTGGTTGGGGGAACTTCAGATGATGTAGGGAAGTTGAGTATAGAGGAGGAGGTGAGGTGTAGCAAAGGATGGGACAGCAGAGGCTGCTGGGAGACAAGGTTGTGTGCGCGCCAGGCCTTGGTGGTCCTGCACTTCATCCTAGGAGCTACAGGCATCCACCAAAGGGCTCTAGAATCAGATCCCGCTTTTATTTAAACTGATAACACAGACTGTGATTTTTAGGTAAATTATTATGGCAACAACAACAACAGTAATAATAGTTCGTGATTATTGAACACTCATAATATGCCAGGAAATGTTTCCAGCAGGACATGTGGCAGCCTTCTTCATCCTCAGGAAAACACGGTGATGTAAATGATGGGATCATCCTTGCTTCCTAGAAGACAGAGCCAAGTTCCCGTTTTGAGGATTAGGGCTGTTTTGAGACCAGATGCAGACCGTGTTAGGGACAGTGTCAGGACAGAGGCTGGCACACGGCGATGGCTTTATGAAGGTTAGGTGGCACAAGGCTTCTAGGCAGGGGTGGGCTGGCACAGGGAAGCAGATTGGGCTTTTTGAAAGTCAGAGCCTTTGAGCAATGGGAACGCTGTCTCTTGAGGGCTTGCTCCTGCTGGCCACGGCAGGCACGCAACCTGAATGGGGATGGCCACTTTCTGGGATCGTGGTGCAGTCAGGCTTCCTGGGGAGGGCTGTTTTATCATGGCGACAGTCACAAAGAAGGCTGTTCACTGAAAAAGTGAGGGGGAGGAGGAAGAGAAGAAGAGATGGACGAGGCCGCCCATCATCGCTATGGTTTGGGGGACAAAGAGAAAATGACTGTGAGTATCCGTTGCCCATCTGTGAAATGGGGACAATGAAATTCAGCTTACAGGGACATGGTCAGGACTAAGGAGACAGGAGATATAGAAGCCCCTCACCACAGTCAGGCTCAAACAGACGCCTTGATAAGGGGCTGCTGTATCTTGGAAATGCATTTGTTCATTTCAAAGATGTTTACCCAGCACTTAACACCACAGGGGTTGGAGGTTAAGCCTTCAGAAAAGAGCAAAACAGACAGGCTTTGCTCTCCTAGAACTTATAGCTCAGTTAATAGACCTGCAAGTCCCTGTCTCTGTACCTGTATATCGCTATCTCTATTGTTGTTCAGTTGCTAAGTCATGTCCAACTCTTTGTGACACCATGGACAGAAGCACCCCAGGCCTCCCTGTTCTTCAGTATCTCCTGGAGTTTGCTGGAATTCATGTCCACTGAGTCAGTGATGCTAACTAAACATCTCATACTCTGCTGCCCTCTTCTCCTTTTGCCTTCAATCTTTCCCATCAGGAAAAGCATCAGGGTCTTTTCCAATGAATTGGCTCTTCGCATCAGGGGATCTAAGTATTGTAGCTTCAGCTTCAGCATCAGTCTTTCCAATGAATATTCAGGGTTGATTTCCTTTCAGATTCACTGGTTTAGTTTCCTTGCAGTCCAAGGGACTGTCAAGTCTTTTCCAGCACCATGATTCAAAAGTGTCAATTCTTTGGTGCTCAGCTTTCATTATGGTCCAACTCTCACATCCATATGTGACTGCTAGAAAAAGCATAGCTTGACTATACAGACCTTTGCCAGCAAAATGATGTCTTCACTTTTTAATATGCTGTCTAGGTTGTCATTTGGAAAATTCTGAAGCAGATGGGAATACCAGACCACCTGACCTGCCACTTGAGAAACCTATATGCAGGTCAGGACGCAATAGTTAGAACTGGACATGGAACAACAGACTGGTTCCAAATAGGAAAAGGAGTACATCAAGGCTGTATATTGTCACCCTGCTTATTTAACTTATATGCAGAGTACATTATGAGAAACACTGGGCTGGAAGAAGCACAGGCTGGAATCAGGATTGCCGGGAGAAATATCATTCACCTCAGATATGCAGATGACACCATCCTTATGGCAGAAAGTGAAGAGGAACTAAAAAGGCTCTCGATGAAAGTGAAAGAGGAGAGTGAAAAAGTTGGCTTAAAGCTCAACATTCAGAAAATGAAGATCATGGCATCTGGTCCCATCACTTCATGGGAAATAGATGGGGAAACAGTGGAAACAGTGTCAGACTTTATTTTTGGGGGCTCCAAAATCACTGCAGATGCTGATTGCAGCCATGAAATTAAAAGACACTTACTCTTTGGAAGGAAAGTTACGACCAACCTAGACAGCATATTAAAAAGTAGAGATACTACTTTGCCAACAAAGGTCCATCTAGTCAAGGCTATGGTTTTTCCAGTGGTCATGTATGGATGTGAGAGTTGGACTGTGAAGAAAGCTGAGTGCCGAAGAATTGATGCTTTTGAACTGTGGTGTTGGAGAAGACCCTTGAGAGTCCCTTGGACTGCAAGGAGATCCAACCAGTCCATCCTAAAGGAGACCAGTCCTGGGTGTTCATTGAAAGGAATGATGCTAAAACTGAAACTCCAGTACTTTGGCCACCTCATGCGAAGTGTTGACTCATTGGAAAAGACTCTGATGCTGGGAGGGATTGGGGGCAGGAGGAAAAGGGGACGACAGAGGATGAGATGGCTGGATGGCATCACTAACTTGATGGATGTGAGTCTGAGTGAACTCCAGGACCTGGTGATGGACAGGGAGGCCTGGCGTGCTGCGATTCATGTGGTCGCAAAGAGTCCGACACGACTGAGCGACTGAATTGAGCAACTACGACTGAGCGACTGAACTGAACTGAACTAGGTTTGTCATAGTTTTTCCCTCAAGGAGCAAGAGTCTTTAAATGTTATGGCTGCAGTCACCATCCTCAGTGATTTTGGAGCCCAAGAAAATAAAGTCTGTCACTGTTTCCACTGTTTCCCCATCTATTTGTCATGAAGTGATGGGATTGGATTCCATGATCTTAGTTTTTTGAATGTTGAGTTTTAAGCCAGCTTTTTCACTCTCCTGTTTCACCTTCATCAAGATGCTGTCTTCACTTTCTGCCACTGGAGTGGTATCATCTGCATATCTGAAGTTGTTGATATTTCTCCCAACAACCTTGATTCCAACTTACGATTCATCCAGCCCAGCATTTCACATGATGTACTCTGCACATAGGTTAGATAAACAAGGTGACGATATCCAGCCTTGTCATGTGAGCTCAGTTGTGTCTGACCCTTTGTGACCCCATGGACTGTAGCCCGTCAGGCTCCTCTGTCCCTGGGGATTCTCCAGGCAAGAATACTGAGTGGGTTGACATGCCCTCCTCCAGGGGATCTTCCCAACCAGGTCTCCCGCATCACAGGCAGTTTCTTTACCATCTGAGCCACCAGAGCCCACAGCCTTGTCATACTCCTGTCCCAATTTTCAGTCAGTCCGTTGTTCCATGTCCAGTTCTAACTGTTGCTTCTTGACCTGCATACAGATTTTTCAAGAGGCAGGTCAGGTGGTCTGGTATTCCCATCTCTTTTAGAATTTTCCACAGTTTATTATGATTCACGAAGTCAAAGGCTTTCACGTAGTCAATGAAGCAGAAGTAGCGACTCCATGGACAGTAGCCCACCAGGCTCCTCTGTCCATGGAATTCTCCAGGGAGGAATTCTCCAGGCAAGAATACTGGAGTGGGTAGCCATTCTCTTCTCTAGGGGATCTTCCCGATCCAGGGATTAAACCTGGGTCTCTTGCACTGCAGGCAGATTCTTTGCTGTCTGAGCCACCAGGGAGATCCAACTATATCTATAACTACATTCATATCTGTGTCTATATCATAATTAAAAATTATGATAGATGCAAAAAAAAAAATATAGGATACTATGTGACCATACGGCAAACAGGTTCATTTAACCCAGGGAGTTGGGGGTAGAAGTTGGGTGTCTGGGGAAGCAGATGTCCCTGGAGAGTGTCTGCCCCTGAAGCGACAGCAGCTAGAAGCCTGGAGAAGTTCCGTCATCCCTGGGCTTTCCCCCAGGATCCAGGATAATGTGTGATTCCCCTGCCCATCCCTCCCCAACACACACACTGACTTCAGAGTCCATCTGATCTCTGAGGCGATCCTTCTTTGCCAAAAAGCCAGCGCCTCCTCCCTGTACTTGAGCTGACCCGCTCAGTCTTAGAAAGCCTCCTCCTCATTCAGCCTCACTCCCTTTCTCCCACCCCTTGCAAATGCCGTCATTATATTCAAAGGAAACCAAAAAGGTTCAGTGACAATGCTGAGGCTTGATCTCAGAGAGAAGCTCACTGAGGTGGGCTCCAGAGGAGGCAGGAGCTGTGTTCTCCTGAAACCCTATTTCCTGGAGATGGGGCGGGGAGGACTCTGGTGACCAGAGATGGCAGAAGGGCTTGCCTGAGAGGGGTCGGGGAAAGCCTCCCATTAGAGAATAAATGGTATGGGTCTAGCTCAGCCTTGTATTGCTGTGTGTCCCTAAGTGACCCTCTACCCTCTCTGGGGCTCTGCTTCACATTTATACAGTGATAGGATAAGCGCTAAGGGTCACTCCAGCTCAGATTTCTGGTAACCTTATGTGACCTTCCAAGAAGGAGAGGGTGGTAATGTAAGGATGGGGGAGGGAGGTGAGAGAATAGCTACGGTTTCCACTGTATGGATGTACCCAGTATTTCCCCTGTTTTGTATCGAAGGAAATCAAGGGACTTATACAGCCAGCATGGAAATTAGAAATAATTGTAACTGTGCTACCAGGAAGAAGCCCTGGGCTAACGCCCAGACCCTGACACTTATTAGCGGAAAAACAGCACACGCCTCCTCTCCGAGCCTCAGTTTCCCCATGAACAGATCACGGATAACAACCCCTAACTCTTGGGTTATATGAGGATGGCAGGAGGGAACAGAAGCGCCACGAAGGGAGGGTCTCAGTCATGCTCCCTGCAGTCCAGTGCCTGGAACACGGTACAGATACCCACCCTGATTTTTACTGGACAGATGAATGAGCGAGCGAATGAATGGACGTGAACGTAGGTAAACCACTTCACAGATACACTCACTTTATTTTTGCGATTCTCACTAACAGAAGCCTGCTTTTCAGGCTGAAACCCTGAAAGTTACTCAAGCTGGGAAAACTAGCGTTCTTAACCCAACCTGTAAATCTTTTGTCAGTCTAGAGAAGCATATGGACCATCTTCGAATAATGTTTTTAAACGCAGAAGATCAAATGCAAAAACCATAACATAAGAAGCCATTTATCACAACATTTTTTAAAAAAGCTAACAGGCATATAATAATATATATGCTTCTTTATTGACACATTAAATAGAAAGATCTAGTAAAAGATGTAATAACAACTGCAAATGGGAAGCAGTGAAGAGAATAACTATATTTTAAGACACTGGGAACAAATGAAACAACAAACGAAGGATGATATAAAACTACGTGATTTCTATCGGAAAAAAGGCACAGGTGCTATTAATGCACCCACGTCTGCAATAGAAGGAAATGCCGAATTTCAGTAAGAAGTCGGTGAGAGTGAAAATCTGTTATTAGGGAATTTGAAACCAGCAAAGACTCCAGGTTGAGAGCCTCAGTCTGGACTTTGAGAGAGAAAGCTTCTCTGAGTATCTGTCCGTCTGTGAATATAACCAAAAGCTTGGGTGCAGATAAGACGAGACAGGAAATTAAGATTCAGCTATGATCACACTAAAATCATCCCTTCCTGGAAGGGCATATATGGTGTGGGGAGAAGCGGACAGACGCTGGTTTCAGAAAAAGAAAATTTTAAACTCTTAAGGGTATGTGCTCACCAACCCCCCACAAACCCCTCTTTCTGAACTTTGGTTTTCTCCTCTGTAAATGCATCATCTGATGTTGGGTGACAGAGGATAAGATGGTTGGATGACATCATCAACTCAATGGACATAAGCTTGAGCAAACTCTGGGAAAGAGTGAAAGACAAAGAAGCCTGGCGTGATACAGTCCATGGGATCGCAAAGAGTTGGACATGACTTAGTGACTGACCAGTGACAACAATGTTCCCTCAGTGCCTGGGAGACTGGGTGAAATGAACCAGGCAATACACTCTGCGCAGAGATGCAAGTGCTACCCCTTCAATGCCCCCCTTCTATACTTCCCAGGGTGAGACAAGACTTTTGCAGTCACTCACACTTAGAGCTGCTAAACGCACCATAGCAGGGTGCGTGGTCCCATCCCTGAGCACCTACTAGGTACCAAGCCATCTGCTAGATATTCAGCCCTCAGAGGTGCCCAGATAAAGCCCCGCCCTCAAGTTCATAGCTGCGGCCAGAAGCAACACGATTCATAAAGCTGAGTGAATGCCTACAAAATAAATGCATAAAACTGCACGAGATCCCCAAGCGGGGATTCAAGCAAAGAATTCTTCCTGGGCTGGTTGGGGAAGGATTCTTGGAGGAGGCAGCAATATGCTGACTCTTGAAGGAAGAGGGGGAGACAAGGATGAGGGGGAGGGGGAGGAAAGGCAGAAGAAATGGGAAGGCAGACCGGTGTTAGAGGACAGAATAATCAGAGCAGCTAAAATATGGAAGAGAGAAGCGCTGGGGAAATAGGCAGCAAGCCCGTTGGTAAAGGTGATGGGTGGGTAGGACGAGGGGAGTCGGTGCTCAGCAGGCTGTGCTGTGTGTATGCCATGTTGTTCTTCAGTCGCTAATTCGTGTCTGACACTTTTGGGGACCCCATGAGCTGTAGCCATTACTTTGCCAACAAAGGTCCGTCTAGACAAGGCTATGGTTTTTCCAGTAGTCGTGTATGGATGTGAGAGCTGGACTATAAAGAAAGCTGAGCACCAAAGAGTCGATGCTTTTGAACTGTGCTGTTGGAGAAGACTTTTGAAAGTCCCTCAGACTACAAGGAGATCCAACCAGTCCATCCTAGGGGAGATCAGTCCGGAGTGTTCATTGGAAGGACTCATGTTGAAGCTGAAACTCCAATACTTTGGCCACCTAATGAGAAGAGCTGACTCATTTGAAAAGACCCTGATGCTGGGAAAGATTGAAGGTGGGAGGAAAAGGGGACAACAGAGGAAGAGATGGCTGGATGGCAACACCAACTCAATGGACATGAGTTTGGGTAAACTCCGGGAGTTGGTGATAGACAGGGAGGCCTGGTGTGCTGCAGTTCATGGGGTCTCAAAGAGTCGGACATGACTGAGCGACTGAACTGAACTGCACTGTACCCCACCATGCTCCTCTGTCCACGGAATTTCCCAGGCAAGAATACTGGAGTGGGTTGCCATTTCGTTCTCCAAGGTATCATTCCCACCTAGGGACTGAACCTGAATCTCCTGCATTGGCAGGCGGATTCTTTACTACTGAGCCACCAGGGACGCCCTCGTGTATATTATAGACCATCGCAAATTTAATCCCATAAGGCAGGTCTTACTACCTCATTCGAAAGATAAGACAACTAGGAATCCAACTGTACTCCAAAGTCCATATTCTCCCTGCAGGGTGGTACCAATGCCACTCATTAAACACTATGCTCTCTGAAATTCCACCCAAGTCGGAATCAGGGAACAAAATGCTTTAGGACCAGGGCTGTTGTTTCCCCAATCCTCACCCCTTTTCCTTGCCTTGTACATTCCATCTCCTCTTCCTCTGATCCTGGCAGTTCCAGCCGCCAGTCTGCAGGGCTCCCTGGGTGTTGCTGAACACAGGGAGTACGGGTGACAACGGTGACTCCGGCCTGCTCTTCAGACAGCCGCCAACCAGCTGCTGGGCTGAGCTGGGCCCTGGGGGCTTCTCTCCTGCCTGCCCCAAGCCCACAGTGCCAGGGCCTCTGCTTCTGGCTGCTGGCCGAGCCTCTGCCACAAGCTGGCATGTGGTTCCCTGGGCCAGCTCAGGGGTGGGAGTGACTGGGCCCCTGCCTCCCTTCCCAGGACCCAGCCAGCAGCTGTAGTGGATCTCAGAGCCCAGGACTCACCAACTATTGCTCTGACATGGGGAGAAGCTTCTGGCAAGTGTTTGGAGGAATAGGGGCAGGCAGCAACTTCCTTTCCCAACCTCAAGAACTTCTCTTTAGCCAGGGCAGGTTAGACACTCTGCGGACAATTGTCTTTGAAGATTCTTCTCTCTTTCATTCAAACCAAATTAAGTACATTCTCCATGGCCTCACTGAATACTGAGTATGTGTCAGTTTCACTAATCATAGAGTGATAACCAAGACACTGAATTCTCTCCCTGCATTATCTCATGCAAGTGTGTGTTAATTGCTCAGTCATGTCTCACTCTTTGCGACTACACGGTCTATAACCCACCAGGCTCCTCTGTCCATGGAATCCTCCAGGCAAGAATACTGGAGTGGGTTGCCACACCCTTTTCCAGGGGATCCTCCTGACCCAGAGATGAAACCTGGGTCTCCTGCACTGTAGGCGATTCTTTACCGTCTGAGCTGCCAGGGAAGTCTATCTCATGTAGTATTCACAGCAATTCTGCAAGAGAAGGCTGTGCAAATCCACTGTACAGAGTTTTAAGAGACTAACAGAGGTTCAACTTCAACTCATTCCATGAGCTGAGTGTCTATGGCCCATCTTCTCTGAGAGGGACGCAGTGGAAAGCCCAGGACTTGCTTTGAGAAGGATATGGTGGATGTTTGAGCAGAAAAGGAAGGAGGAAGGAAAGGAGAGATTGAGGAGAGAGGGGAAGGGAGGAGAAGAGCCAAGTTTTATTTTTCCCACTAGACTGTGAGTTTCTAAAGGCAGGGATCTCTGTAGCTCCATGCCTAATACAATGACATGTAATAGAGGGTGACACTTACTGAATCAGTCCTGAATATTCATTGGAAGGACTGATGCTGAAGCTGAAACTTCAATAATTTGGCCACCTGATGCGAAGAGCTGACTCACTTGAAAAGACCCTGATGCTGGGAAAGACTGAAGGCCGGAAGAGAGGGGGACGACAGAGGATGAGATGGTTGGATAGCATCACTGGCTCAATGGACATGAGTTTGAGTAAGCTCTGGGAGTTGGTGATGGACAGGGAAGCCTGGCATGCTGCAGTCCATGGGGTTGCAAAGAGTCAGACATGACTGAGCGACTGAACTGAACTGACACATACTTACTGAATATTTAAATAAATGGATAGATGTATAAACAAACATGAGCAAACTCACTGAGGAATTAATGAGAGAATGAACGTCACTGAGCCAATTTCCTGGTAAATTGGTCCTTAAATGAATCTGAGCTTTCAAGAGAGCTGAAGGCCCCATCTTCTTGATGGCTCCTCTTGTGGGATTAAAGTAACACAGTTTGGGGAGGAAATGAGAAGACAGAAATGAAGACCAATGTGAAAACCTCTGCCGACTAAAACCCCATGACACGTGCTGTTGTGCCATGGGGATAAATTTTCAGTTATGCTACATGACTAAGTTCTAGAGAGCCACTGTACTACACAGCACCCGTCATTAACGAGAAGCAACTGTGCAATTCGGACATTTGTTAACAAGGTAGATCTCTGGGACTTCCCTGGCAGTCCAGTGGCTAAGATTCTGCACTTCCAATGCAGGAGACCCGGATTTAATCCCTGGTCAGGGAACTAGATCCTACAAACCACAACGAAGATTAAAGATCCTGCCACGACTAAGACCCAGCGCGGCCAAGTAAATAAACATTTTAAAAAAGATGGCAGACCTCTGGTTAAAGTATGCTTACCACAAACTGGTCAACCGACAAACCAACCAAAAGGTCAGGAGGAAATTTTTGGAGGTGATGGATATGTTTATTACCTTTAATGGAGTGATGTTTTCTTGAGTATGTGCATATGTGCAAACTCATCAAATTGTATACATTAAACAGGTGCTTGGTGGTTTTTGGTTTTTTGTTTTTTGTTTTTGCATATCAATCATTCTTTGACACAGGTGTTAATCACTAAAACCGAAAGATTCCTTGTAATCCAGAGCCATTGAAAAGGTCATGGTGTCCTGAGACCTCTCTTTCACAAGAGCAGCCTCCAGCCCTTATACTCCTCAGCACACCTGTTCTCCTAGGTGGCTTCCAGGACGAGCCCTCATGCCTTGATCACCTCCTGACCACAGATGGTCACAGCTCTGGGTCCTCTGGGCCTCTGGATATTCCATGTGGTAAGCACGAATACCGGGAGGAACTCACAGAAGTCCCAGTAAGTGAATGGGCTCAGCCCTTTGGGAAATATGAGATCGCAGGGGCACCTGAGAACCACACAATCCTAGCAAGTCCCTTAAAGCTTCCTGTCTACAATGGCCAAGAGGTGAAAAAGCACTGGGCTCCACCTTCACTTTTCACTTTCATGCATTGCAGGAGGAAATGGCAACCCACTCCAGTGTTCTTGCCTGGAGAATCCCAGAGATGGGCGAGCCTGGTGGGCTGCCCTCTATGGGGTCACACAGAGCTGGACATGACTGAAGCGACTTAGCAGCAGCAGCAGCAGTTCATTGTACCTTTTAGAATCCACATATAAGTGACAATCATACAGAAGAAGAGACAAACCCAAAGATACAGACAACACACAGGTGGTTACTAGTAGCAGTGGGGATAATACAGGGTTGGGACAGTGGGAGGCACAGACTACTGGGGGTCAGATAGGCCCAAGGGTATATTATACAACGTGGGGAAATCAGCCAACATTTTGTAATAACTGTAAATGGAAAGTAACCTTTCAAAATTGTATAAAAATAAATTTTCAAAATAAAAGCAAAAATAATAGTAATCACACACACACACACACACACACACACACACACACACACTAATAATCTGGAGACTTAGATTCCCAGTTGGTTCTGTTGCATTCTGACTCTGATCATGGGAAAACTCCTTCCACTCTTTGGGCCTCAGTTTCCCCATCTGTGAAAAGAGGGCTGGACTTAACACTCCTTCAGAAGTCACTCGAGCCCCCTGAGGAAGAGGGCTGGGGGCTCCTAGGTGCCCTGTGTTTCAGCAGAGCTGGGGGGATGTTTCCTGATTCTCTAGGCCGGTGGAGGGGCTCCTGCCACCTAAGAACCAGGGCTGGAAGGCGAAGGCACAGGTCTCCCGCCCACAGCTCAGCAGGGCCCGCCCCTGCCCTGCCCTCATCCCTCATCCAGGCCACACAGCTGAGTCCCACTGTGTACCACCTGGCTGGTGGAGCTGGGAGAGATGGCCCTTGTCTTCAAAGACCTCTCATTTCCACGGAGAGGCCCTACACACACTCTGGGAAAGGAACTCAGGGCAGAACTGCCAAATCAGCATCAGCAAGCACAGGGTTCATTCTTCTAACGGTTCCTTGCCTGTAGGTGGCGCTGTATCGTTCACAGAGTGATGTCACACACATCACCTTGCTGGACCCTCACAGTGGTCCTTGCTTTGCTGTTTTCATTTAACAGATGACCTGAGCCCCTGTGAGACAGAATGCCCTGCTTAAAATGGGATCCTTCCATTTCTGGGCAGTATCCATCGCTTGCAGTGCTCAGGGAGGGCTTCCCGGAGGAGAGAGGTTTTGAGCTGAGCCCTGAGTGTGGCCGCAGGAGGAAAAGTTTGTATCCAGGGTAATGTGTGTGGGCAGTGGAAGAGCCCATACGCCCATCACAGGAAAGGAAGCCTGCAGAATGCAATTCTATCCCATAATGCAGGGAAATCTATCTTATAACATAGCTGCAGGGGGGAGATAACATTCTGAGCATTGTTGGAACAAAGGAACAAAAGAAATGTGGAAAGAGAACAATTTGAGTCATCAGAAAGAATTCGGGATGCCAGTGAGAGAACTGTGAGCTGGAGTCCCAGCTCTGCCTGGAAGCTTCGGTGTGTGACCTCAAGAGAATCAGTTGGCCTCCCTGAGCTCGGCTTCCTTGCTGATCAGAAGGAGATGACAGGACCTCCCTCTCAGGACAGAGATGAAAACAAAATGACATAAACCACCTACAGCACCGCATGCTTCCCAGCACCAACATGAGTCCAGCTACTGTGAAGTCCCTCTTACCGTCTTTCTTAGCACCAGGGGGCCTGCTGTCCCTGGCATGGTGGTTAGAAGGTTAGAAGAAGATCCCATTTTTCAAGAGACTTCAGCTTCTGCAGAACGCAAAGCACTTCCACCAGCCTACAATGACTTTATAAAATGTAAATTCCAGGCAAGAAAAGACTGTGTCCAGTCTATCGGCTACTTATCAAAAAATATAGTAGTGGACGGTGAGCGATGGTAATTAAACACTAGTTAATTCAGTTACTGAAAAGAACTATTGCTACTTTGAAGCCTCAGGGTTATCTGTGGCACCATTTAATGAATGGGGTTTCTATGTGGCAGAAATCACTAGGTAATTGCCTGCTGATCGTCCGTAATTACATGACTGTTAGCTATGCAGAGCCTGAAACAACGATTTCTAATTTCTTTAGGATCAACAAAACAAGCAAACAGCTATCTGTTCATCCATCCATCCCTCCGTCCGTCCGTCCGTCCATCCATTTCATCTACCCTCCGTTACAAAGATACTTGCTGAGCACGGGCTACACCCTCTCCTCTGATTTGAAGAGTCAGAAGTACAGATAAGACACAGTCATGGTCTGTTATTATTGTTGTTAGTTGCTAAGTCGTGTCCGACTCTTTCGCGACCCATGGACAGTAGCCCACCAGACTCTTCTGTCCATGGGATTTTCCAGGCAAGAACACTGGAGTGGGCTGCTATTTCCTCCTCCAGAGGATCTTCTCAATCTGGGGATTGAATCTGTGTCTCCTGCACTGGCAGGCGGATTTTTTACCACTGAGCCACCTGGGAAGCCCCCAAGTCATGTTCTACTTCCCTCCAAAAGACAGCAATCTTGAAGAACTGAGAAGACAAGGGCAAAAAGGTCTATGGGAAGTTGGAAGGGGAGGAGAAGCCAGAAGGGGAAGTCAGTTTGGGATGAGAGGAGCATGTAGAAGTTGGGTGTGTAGATGAGGAGAGACTTAACACCTTTTCGTATCTTTGGAATTTTGAATTGTGTGCATGTATATACTTATTCAAAAAATAAATAGACCTTTTATTTAAAAAATAAGTGAGAACTGGAGAAAGAAAGCGGAGGGAAAAAGAAGAGGAAGAGAAAAATATGGCCTGAAAATATGTCATTAGAATCGAACTTGCACCGCGAGTCACAAGGTTAAACTGCAATTGGTTTCAAAGAAAATGGGGTTGAAGAAATGAAAGCTTTAAATGCCAACTATTCTCCCGAATGAATCTGACATGGATATGAGTTTGAGCAAACTCCAGGAGTTAGTGGAGGACAGAGGAGCCTGGCGTGCTACAGTGCACAGGGTCACAGAGAGTCAGACTTAGAGACTGATGGGCAACGACTCTCCTGAAGCTCACCTATGTCTTAACTTACATTTGCTTGACAAGCAGGTAGTGGTTCTCACCAGTCAAACTGGCAGATATTTCTGTCAAATGATAATTCTCAGCGCTGGCAAGGGCAAAGTGAAATGATTCTCTCCCTACTCTACTTGTGTTGGTATAAATTGCCAACATTCATGGAGGGCAATTTGGCAAAATCCATCAAAACTTCTGAAGTGTCGGTGCGGTTGAACCTAGTGATTATAGTAGTGGATTGTAAAGGAGGAAAGAACACAGGTAAGAAAGATGCTCAAAAAGGTTCATCATAGTGTCATCAATAATGGGGTTAAGAGTCAGAATGGTCAAAATACCCAACAATGACAGTTTGATCCATTCATACAATAAGATATAAGGGGAAAATGTCAACTATAATTTCTAGTTTATAGTTAGTGTATGGGAAAACTTTCTAACATTAGTTTCCCCCAGATCAAGAAAACATCACATATAAAGAAATGCATAGGCAAATACGATAGAAAAATTTAAAAAAGACTTCAAAGAAGGATTGCCACCTCACTGGTTTGGATTTATGGCAGCAGGGGTGATGCTAGACAGCCCTCAGATGTGATTATACAATAACTGTGTGCCCTTCTGCACTCCCTTAGCTTCGAGGAATGTACATGCCTCTCCCCATATACACATACACCGTGGAGAGAGCCTGTAGATCCATCCGTCAAAGTCTTCTGCATTCCTCTGGGCTACAGGTGACTGAAGGAATTGATAACCCGGCCAAGCAGAGGCTCACTCCAGGGACTCTGAATCTCAGGCACACGAAGCTTGAGGATGTGGAAATCAGCTGCTTACAAACTACCCACGAACATGCACCTCTGGAAGTTCTTCAAGGCGCCCTGAGATGGCCGGTCTCGTTGGGTTTACTAACTGTTGTCACAAGCGATAGCTAGCCCTTCTGGATTCTGGACGGGGGGATGATGTAAATAGAGTTGTATCTCTAAATAGTTAAGGAACACTTCAGTTCAGAACTTCTAGGTTTGGTTCAGTGTGTCTCGAGTTCTGCCAACAGAAGATTCAGATGAAGATTCAGGGGTTTTGGAGAAGGGTGCTGAGAGAGGATACTGAGTTGCAGACAGTGGTGACTAGGAGGGATGTCTGTCTTGCACCTTTTGAGAGAGACCAGCAGCGGGCAGAGGCAAGGGAGAGGAGGTCTCCATCATGGCCCCGTCTCCATCTGGAAGAGCACTGAGCAAGGAGGAGGGGGGGAGGACAAGCCGAGAAAGTACCTTGAGGCCAGTGCTAACAGAGTTACTTGTAAAGTGAATCTCACAGTCAGCCAGGCAGACTTTATCTGCACAGGGCCTGAGCTCGGGGACCTAGGAGGCCGTGATGCACAGAGGAAGCTCCTGAGCCTGGAGCACAGGAGAGGAGGTTCCAGTCCTCTGCTCTGCTGCTCATGTGAAAGAACTTGGACAGGCACTTTCATTTTCCCGAGCCTCAGGATAATTTGCTCATTCATCTGGCAGCATATTCCCTCATTTATCCATTCACTCAGCAAATACCTGTTGAATGTCTACTAACTATCATGTACCGGCAGTTTAGACATACGCAGGAAAATGGGTTCTTTATGTCAAAAGAATGGGAAGGTTCTGGGTGGTACTCTTCAGGGATAATGGGGGAGCTGCGGGCTTCTCGTGCCTGGGTTTATCCTCTTGTCTCTACTTCTTAAGGATCTGGGTGGACATACAACCATAGGCAGCAAGGAGCCACAGACGTGCTGTCAGAGAGATGTACTGCACAGGGGAAGATGCAATTACCGCCCACGGGCCTGCACTGCCTGTTTTATTCTAGACAGGGCCGCTGTTTGGCCTGCTGGGTGAGCAGAGAGAAAAGAAAGCGCCTGGAGAAGAAGCAGGGGGAGCTCGTGCTCACCGGCAAGACCCACGGACCATGAAGTCATCAAGGGCAGACAGCGTGCAGACAGGTGCAGGAACTGACCTCTTCTGCAAACTGTGTTTTCTTTTTTGGTAGAGGAAAGACTTTGCTCCTTTAGAAAAATGTAAAGATATATAGTGAGCATCTATTATATTGACATTGGTCTACGTGTAGCAAAGACTGTGGTGTACACAAAAAAGAGATCCTTCCCTCATGGTATTTATATTCTACTAGGGAGAAAACTGCAAACAATTAAAAAAGGATTAAAGAGTTAAATGGCTGAAGTGTTAGACAGTTACGGTAACAGAAGGGGGCTAGGGAGTGTTGGGGTGTGCTCGGTTACTAAGATGCTAGAAAAGGCTTGTGGAGTCACAGAGATAATCAATGGGGTAAAGAATGCAGAGTGATGTAGAGCATGTGGGTTAGGGCAAGTTCTCAAGAAACTACTGCTGTTGGTGTTATTGTCAATTACGTCCTAAATCCTTTCTCTGACCGTGGGGACAGTGATGCCTATTTCATAAGATTGCTGAAAAGATTAAATTTGGAAATACATAAAAATAAATTTACATGATGAATTCAACAGAGGATTATCGGGAGCCAGCCACGTTTCAGGCGAGACTGGCATAAACATAAAGGCACAGGGTGAAGTCAGAGTGGTAGCGAAGGAAGGAAGAGGAGGCAGGGGCTGAGACCAAGGTTCCCAGGGGGAGAGAAAGGACCTCGAAGGCCTGAGGAGACGACCTCTGAACAGAAGCAGGATGAAACAGTGCTGGAGAGAACAGGGCTGGGGAAAGCATGTCACAAGGGGAAGAAACAGCGGGAGCAGAGGTGCAGAGGCCCTGCGAGACAGCCAGGATGGAGGGGCAGCCCAGATGTCCAGCAGTAGATGAGTGCCTGAAGAGAATGTGGTGCACAGATACAGCGGAGGATTACTCAGCCATGCAAGAACCTATCTGAGTCAGTGGTAGTGAGGCGGATGGACCTAGAGCCTGCTATACCAGGTGGAGTAACTCAGAAAGAGAGAAAAAAATACTGTGTATTAACTCGTATATATGAACCTAGAAAAATGGTGCCATGAGACACAGACGTAGGGAACGGACTGGCGGACACAGACGGGGGAGGGGAGGGTGAGACGGATGGAGTAAGGAGCGTTGACATGTACACAGCATCGTGTGTGAAACAGACAGCCGGTGGGAAGCAGCTGTTATGTATGACGCAGGAAGTCCAGCCTCACGCTCTGTGATGACCTGGGGGAGTGGGGTGGGGGTGGGAAGGGAGGCTTAAGAGGGAGGAGATACACGTATAATCATGGCTGATTCGAGCTGTTGTACAGCAGAAACCAACCCAACACTGTAAAGCAATTTTCCTCCAATTAAAACATGAATTTAAAAAAAAGAAGCAGCAGGGCCAGTGGGTGGTGGAGGTGACGGTGGGGGTTTGGGGTTGAATTACAGATATGCAGCAAAGGTTCTGCAGGGTATTAAACAGGAGTATGGGGATATGATTTATAACTTAAAAGCTGCCATATGGTGTGGCCAAAAAAAATTTTTTTTTAATAAATAATAAAGGGGGGACTTCCTTGGTGGTCCACTGGTTAAGAATCCATGTTTTCTAATGCAGGGGGTGTGGGTTCGATCCCAGGTCAGGCAAATAAGAGCCCACAGGACACACAGCATAGTCACACATAAATAAATAAATAAATAAATTGGTTAAAGGAAAAAAAACACATAACTACACAGAGTTGCCAGAGTTATTTTTTTCCTTTTAATTTATTATTGTTATTTTTTTTACTAGGCTGTGGCATATGCAAACGATGGGACGCATTCAAAAATCAATATATTCATTACACTCCTATTATGTGTAGGCCGCTAGATATAACAGCATAGATAGAGACAGGCGCCATTCCCTGTCCTCAGAGACCTTCCGATGATTTCACTGGCACCGTGCAGATATTTAATAAATTATCACTTGATATGAACTAATATATAATACATTATACCATGTTATGGTATATGGATAACACAGTATTCATATTGTTATCTTTCTTGCCCCCAAAATGACAAGTGTTAAAATTCACCAGCAGCTGATTCTTCAGAAGGGAGCAGCAAAAGGAAAAAAAGGAAAAAAAGAGAAGGCGGAAATAAGCAAGCAGGAGCAGGGGCGTGCCGTTTCTCACCACTGTTGCTCTGTGTGTGTGCCTATAACCTTCCTCTCATTTGACAGGTGGGCTCCCCTATTCCCATCCCAGGGCACAGCTCACTCTTCACCTTCCAGAATCCAGACGCTCCCCCTCCACTGTGCCACTTGGGCTGAACTGCTGTCCACCCTGTCCACCCTCCAGGGTCCCTGATCCATCTCTGTTGAGGCATCTCACGGGACACACGAGTACGATGTTTGCTCATGACATTCATTTTTCTCATTTACTTGTATAGCCTCAGAGATGAACGCAGGGCCTGATGTGGCTGCTGTAATAAACATCTGCAGAAGAGAGAAAGGAAGAGAGGAAGAGAGGGAGGGAGGCAGGGAACGAGCAAGAGAAGAAAGGAAGTGGGGAGAGAGAGAAAGGAATCCAAGTCCTTCCTTCTTTTCCAGGCAATGCTAAATCTCACTGCAACCAGCTAGTGCTGAGCTTATTGATCAACATTTCTGAGGTATTGAACTGAGTTTCTATTGACAGAAATAACTACCAACCAGGCTAGAGAGAGAGAGAAATGTGCTGACAGCCAGCAAATCATAGCCCTGGTATCAGAAAGCCTGTCTGTGCCGGGGGGACGATCATTAATTTCCTGTTCCTTCACAGTTACATTTCTTGGGCTGACTGACAAGTTCATTTTAGGGATTCATCAGGCCCTTTATAAATAAACTCCCTTCTTATTCCATGTTTCTAACTGCACCTGCCACCCAGATGATTGGCTGCCTGCGACTCATATAAACATTTCAAATTGCTAGCAATAGCTCAACATGGTAGTTAAAGGAAACCTTTCCATTTCTGTATTATATAATCAAGAGAGCTCAATCCCCCTGGCTTAGGCAACTCTATTCCGTACACAGCACTGAAGATTTCATTCATCGCTTTCCTACCCACTCCACGCCTTTAAATAATTAATACCCAAGCATTTAGTTACATAATGGTTTGTTGGCATGCAGACCTTGAAATTAAGTCCCCTGGAAAAGCTGTGTGACTCTGAGAAGGGCACTTAACCTCTCTGAGCTGTTTTCTTGCCCAAAACATGTGGATGTATCGTGAATGACACTGCTACGGAAGACAAGAGGTAACAACAGTGGGCATGCTTAAAGCTCAGGAGAGGAGAAGAAACATGTAATATTATTTCATTAATTCTCATAACGAGTCCCAGGATTGCTATCTCTATTTTACAGACAAGCAAACTGTGTCTCCTGGAAAAGAAGTGGCCTTTCCAGGCTGGTAGACGGCAGAGGCATGAAATGATCCCAGCTCTGCCTGAGGCAGCTGCTCACAGAAAGACCATTTTTCATTCATCTTACCAGCGATTTGCCTCCTGTGCCTGGTCAAAAATTCCATTTGGTGTCAGTGGCCTCGAGGTTCCTAGGAAGAACTCAGCTGTCTGCTAGCCTTCGCGTGTACAAAGCAACCCGGGTCTTTCTAGAAACAATCCTGCAGGCTGCGGCCCATCAAAGGAAAATTCTGAAAATCCAAAGGCCTGGTGTTGAGGCATCTAATGTATTCCCCGTTCAGTTTGTTTTGCTACCAGGAGCCAGGAGGTGCCTTGACATTTGCATTAGCATATGATTTCTCTTTAAAGACCGTTTATGTTTTGTAAAGGTTTTGAGTAGTTCTAACTATTAACTTGGGCAGGGAAATTTCTCTGCTGAGCCTGTGGAGCTTTTGGGCTGAGACAGAAGACTGTTTGCCTTCACTTACTCATAGACATTCACGGAATACCTATTGCTCAGTGATCAGTGGTCTTCAGTCACGACGGTCCCTGGGCAGCTTCTGACAGAGATGAGAAGATGAACATTGATCCCATAATGCTCTGTCTCCTCTGTGTCAAACAGGGGGCAGGGCACTAAATGTGGGCTAGCTTATTCTAAATCCCTTGAGGCAGCCGCCATGTTCCTTATGCCCATTTCACAGATGAGGAAACCGAGGCACTGAAGCCGGGGGACAGGCACACTGCCCCACGGCAAGAAAGCGGAGGATCTAGAATCTGAATGCAGGTTGAGATAAGCCAGATGATGCCACCTGATTGACAGCTGGGCCCTGAGCTATGAGGTGAGGTTATTCCGGCTGAGGGGTGGACACACGGGGATGCATTCCACCAGTCTTTCTACTTCCCTACTTGTTTGATATTTCCCATAATTACCTTCCTCGCTTTCTCTCTCTCTTTTTCTTCCTTTCTTTCTTTTTCTTTCCCTCTCTCTCATGTAAAGGCTCTGGAGCCAGACTTCTAAGATCGTAACTGTGAAACACTGGGAATAATACACCCCGAATAGAGGGTTGCTCTGAGCTTAAAACACATTAACACAGACAAAGCATTTAGACCTGGCCACAGTAAGTATTCAAGACACGTTAGCTGCTATTTATTTATTTCAACGCATGACTTGTGGGATCTTCGTTCCCTGATCAGGGACTGAACCTGTGCCCTTGCGTTAAAAGCACCGAGTCTCAGCCACTGGGCCACCAGGGAGGTCCCTTAGCTGTTATTTACTGTAACAGCTAAGATGAAAAAGTCTGTTGTGTTCAGTGTCTAGCAAGCCTCTCCGCCCCCACCCCACCTATTCCTGTATATAAGAAAAATCACCCCCACCTTCCTGAAAAGATTTTAAGTGTAATTTGATCTGCCTGAATATATACATTTTGCTTAGAAATGTAAATGAACCAGTCATATATCTACTTATAGTATTTCATGTTTTACTTTAGTAATACCCATACCTGTTTAAATTCTCAGATTACCCATTATGATAAATATACTTAGAATTACTGCTCTTTCCCATTCTTTTTGTTTAATTTTTTTTTATTTTAAAATGAAAGCATTTAATCCTAGTGTGTGGGGATGAGTTTTATCATTAACTTTTAAAATTATTTAATTAGATGCTAATACTTTACAATATTGTAGTGGTTTTGCCATACATTGACATGAATCAGCCATGGGTGTATATGTGTCCCCCATCCTGAACCCGCCTCCCACCTCCCTCCCCATCCCATCCCATTCCTCTGGGTCATTCCAGTGCACCAGCCCCGAGTACCCTGTCTCATGCATCGAACCTGGACTGGCGATCTGTTTCATGTATGATAATATATATGTTTCAATGCTATTCTGTTAAATCATCCCACCCTCGCCTTTTCCCACAGATTCTTTTTGAATAAAACTACTTTATTCCAGCTCTTCACCTGTAATTCCTGATCTTGCCTAATGGATCTTCCCCCAAGCAGTTGTTGTTTAAAATAGTTGAGAAAATTAGCTTCATGTGTGAGAAAGTCATACCCAGGTGACACCCTTCTCTGTGGGGCGGGTGTTCTTGCCTGGAGAATCCCAGGGACTGCAATGCAGGGGACGCAGGAGACAGGGGTTCAATCCCTGGGTCAGGAAGATCCCCTGGAGGAGGGCATGGCAACCCACTCCAGTATTTTTGCTGGGATAATCCCATGGACAGAGGAGCCTGGTGGGCTACAGTCCATGGGGTCACAAAGAGGAGGACATGACTGAGCGACTGAACACATACACAGAACCACTTGGGAAGCACATAAATGTTTCTAAGAGCAGCTGCTGCTGCTGCCGCTAAGTCGCTTCAGTCGTGTCCAACTCTGTGCGACCCCAGGGACGGCAGCCCACCAGGCTCCTCTGTCCATGGAATTCTCTAGGCAAGAATACTGGAGTGGGTTGCCATGCCCTTCTCCAGGGGATCTTCCCAACCCAGGGATCGAACTGGAGTTTCCCACATTGCAGACAGATTCTTTATCAGCTGAGTTACCAACTCCTGCCAATGCTGGAGACGCAAGAGACGCAGGTTAGATCCCTGGGTCGGGAAGATCCCCTGGAGTAGGGGACGGCAACCCACTCTAGTATTCTTGCCTAGAGAATTCCATGGACAGAGGAGCCTGGCGGGCTTCAGTCCATGGGGTCACAAAGAGTTGGACACAAAATAAGCAGACATACACATGTGGTCAGAGGGTAGGCAAAGGGGAAAGGACTGGTTAAACTGGGTGGGGTGGTTGGGAGCCTGGTTTGCAGGAAGCAAAGGAGACAAGACAGATGAAGGTAAATGTCAATCCTGGTCAGAACAGGCTACATCCTATCCAGTTCGCTGACTCTTCATCAAATCTTTTTTTTTTTAATTATTAGAAAAGTCATACATTGTTGTTATAAGGTGTTTAGGCAACACTGAAAAGTAAAAAATAAAACAAATCCATCAATCCTGCTGCCTAGAGAGAGCTACAATTGCTATCGTGCAATCTTTGATCCAAGCACGAATGCGCTTTCCCCAGACAGCCTCTTGGCTGAAATGTCACCAGTTCAGTGTTGCTGGATGACTACCTAATATTAGGTGTGCCAGATTTAGCAAACAATAATTCAGGACATCAGTTGCATTTGAAGTTCAGATAAACAGCCACTTTTTTTTTTTTTTTTTTTTTTAGTGTAAATGTTTTCCAAAATATTGCAATCACTCACTGTTTTCCAGAAATTCGTATTTTTCACTCCAGGGAAGCAACCACTGTCCACCCCTACTTCCTCACTTCAATCAGATTCTGACCTAGAGCCTCTTCTGTGCAGATCCACGCAGACACAGGCTAAAGGGAGACCCCAATGCCAAGACAGACATTTAACTGCCAGTTTCTATGGAGAAAACAGTGGGTTTTCTTTCTGTTTGAGACCTGGGGTTGAACTGGGTTTTCCTGTTGGGTTTTAGAAGGAAATGGTAAGTAGGAACATGGAGTGAATGATCACGGATATATGAAGGTGACTCCCCTCGCCAAAATACTAAGTTCTTGTTAAAAATACAATGACCCCCTTTCAATTAAAAGCAATTACATAACAGTAGAAGCTCAGTACCCTGCTGGGAGTGTCAGGGATATTTTCTGTAACAAATTTCTGACAACAATTATGAGTATTTCGTTTAAAGGTGAGCAAAGCGAAGTTCCCAGAGGGCAGGTAATCTGCCCAAAGTTTCAGTTACTCGGGGAGGACCTGGGATTTGAATCTGAAGTCTCTTTGAAAAGAAAGTTCCTGCAGCAATTTTGGACCTGAGGCTCCACAGCAGTTGCTAGAATGTGAAAGCAATGAGCTTTTCAGAAGTGTTCTTGCTCATGTTATTTATTTATGGCAAAGGCATTTTACCTCCCTGTGCATTTAGGAAAGCAGTCTTCCTGGAGGGACTGTCTGAACAGAGAGCTCGGCGATCCAGCCCATTTTGAAAGCAAACTTAACGTGTCCATTTGTACTTACTAAGCATGCAAATCCAGTCTTGACTGTCTCTGTGTGTGTGTGTTTTTTTTTTTTTACCGTTTTATTTTATACTGGAGAGCTTCCAAGGTGGCACCAATGGTAAAAAATCTGCCTGCCAATGCAGGAGATGCAGGAGACACAGGTTTGATCCCTGGTTGGAAAGATCCCCTGGAGTAGGAAATGGCGACCCACTCCAGTTTTCTTGTCTGGAAAATTCCACAGACAGGGGAGTCTGGTGGGGTACCATCCATGGGGTCCCAAAGAGTCAGATGACTGAACACGCATGCCATCCATCCATCCATAGACAATTAACAATGTGGTCGTCACAGGTGGACAGCAAAGTGATTCAGCCATTCATATGCTTGTATCCATTCTCCCCCAGACTCCCCTCCCATCCAGGCTGCCATGTAACATTGAGCAGAGCTCCCTGTTCTGTACAGTATGACCTTACTGGTTGTCCATTTTAAATACAGCAGTGTGTGCATGTCCATCCCAAACTCCCTTATTATCTGTCCCCTGCGTTGTCTCTTCCTGGAGTCTGTAAGTTCATTTTCTATGTCTGAGAGTCTTGACTGTCTCTTATTTTTAAAGGACTATGAGTGGAAGCGGGGAGCGGGTGGGAGAGGAGGTCAATTAAGGCTGGACCCTGGAAGGCTCTCTAGAGTAGGTGGTACCCTATCAAGGCCCTACTAATTTGGGCGCAAGTGTCTGCAGAATCCAATTCTCCTGAATTAAACAGGATGGCAAATGAAGACTGTATGGATTTTCTGCTCAGGTCGATAAATAAGAAAAATTGACCAGAAGAGCTAAATACTGATCAGGGTGAACCGAACACCAACATTTACTAAGAGCAGAGGGAGGAAAAACATATATATCAGGAAAATGGAGATGCCGATAGCACACAGAGGCAGCTGCTTGGCGTCCAGTTAAGGATTAATATTTCAGTCAGGTCTTTACTATAAAAAAAAAGCAATGGAATTAACTTATTACAATAAAACTTCATTTAGTTCCACTGATTGCTGGAAAGACTGATTGCCTTTTTTTTTTTTTTTTTTTAAGAATGTCATTGAATTAAAATGCACAGAGAGGATGTGGCAGAAAGAGCACTGCATTGAGAGTCAGAAGACCTGGGTCACTGGCCTGTGACTCAAGAGCAGCAAAGCATATATTATTCATTGCTTGTGTCCCCTCCTGTTGGCACAGACCCTGGCATACAGATGGAGTCTTTAACTGAGTCCCCTGAAGAACAACCTTGAGACCAGGACGTGGGTTATAGGTAGTTGATTTGGGAGGTGATCTCAGAAGCAGGTGAGGGGCTGGGAAATGACACAAGGGAGGGAAGAAGGCCAACAAGACTGTGATAATAAGTGGGTCGCCAAGTGGAAAACAGGAGCACCGTCTTGCTGGAGTCTCTCAGAGCCTGGGTAGTATGCACCCAGAATCTTTCCACTAAGGGGCAAGGAACATGAGGTATTTTCCCACCAACTTTCTGTCATTTGCTGAAGGTTGTACAAGTGTTTGAGGGTATTACTCCTAACAGGCTTCCCTGGTGGCTCAGTGGTAAAGAATCTGCCTGCAACGCAAGGGACGCAGGTGACACGGGTTCAATCCCTGGGTCAGGAAGATCCCCTGGAGGAGGGCATGGCAACCCACTCCAGTATTTCCCATGGACAGAGGAGCCTGGCGGGCTACAGTCCGTGGGGATGTAAAGAGTCAGACAGGACTGAGCAGGAACGTAACTGGGCATAACTCCCATCACTGCCTCCTTCTCATATTTTTTGTAAAGCCCAAAGGCAGAGTCAGGTGTAGGGCAAGCCTGATGCTGCCAAGAGCAGAGTGGAGCTGGGAAGGACGCAGGGAAGCAGGGAAGCTCACTGAGGGTCTGCAGGAAGGAGGTCTGGGTGCCTTGACCACGATCGAGTCCCTGTGCCTCTCCGGGCATCGGAATCCTAGCTTGTCTGCTTGGCTGCATGGGTCTCAGTTGTGGCCTGTGGAATCTTCAGTTGCAGCATGCAAAGTCTTGTTGCCGGATGTGGGACCTAGGTCCCTGACCAGGGATCTAACCCAGATCCCCTGCATTGGTAGCACAAGTCTTAGCCACTGGATTACCAAGGAAGTCCCAAAAATCCAACTTTTAAGGATAAGGTTTTGAGCTTCACATTCCCTCCAAGACTGAATGTCAGTAAACCAGATGGTCCAACCCAGAACCCAGGATCAAAGGCTCTTCAGGAAACCACTTCTCAAACAGATAAAAATAATCCCTAATGAGCATTCCAATTTAAGTGTGAGCCTTCTGGATGGGCAGAGTCACACAGATATATGTGTACAAGGTGATCACCGAGGCACAGTTTGCAGTAGCCAAGCACTGGAAACAACCTCAGTAGCCTTCAAACAGGGTGTCTCAGGATAAAAAGGGCATATCCATATGCTGGAATGTTCTCCTGCAGTTAAAAGGAATAGACTGGATCTATATGTGTCCACACGGGTAGAGCTCAAAAACTATTTCTGAGGGAAAAAGCAAGATGCAGAATGTTAAATATAGTATGACACCATTTAAGAAAGCGTGCACACGTTACAGCTTTCCTTTGGGCAGATGACATATATGGAAAAAGTATTTTTAAAGGACTGAAAAGTGACAACAAACTCATTTAAAGTTATGTTGGAAAGACCTGGAAAGATTAAAACCACATTTACAAGAGTGGCTAATTTTGAGGAGAGAAAATCAGAAATAAAAGAAAGGCTGGGACTAGCAATGGTGAATGTGGGTGGGATAGTCAGGGCGGTTTTAGCTTTAGTGATATTGTTCCAATTTATAAAAGCAGAATCAAATCATGCATTTTTAAATGAGAAATGTCTAGTACACAGCCTTGTTATCACAGAAGACATGATAATGGGGAAAGAGTATGGAAAATGGAGCAGACCTAGTAATTCTAGCAGGTAACTTCTCAGCTAAGAGTCTCTGACTCCCAGTTGCAAAATGGACACAAGATATGGACTTTACAAAGCTTAGCATCAATACGGGAGCCTGTAGCGTTTCCCGTCTGCGGCATCACTAGCATTCACATACTCTTTTTCCCCTGTGCTCTGGAAGACAGGACACGCCTTTTCTTGCTATATTTCTTACACTTAAAAAAAAAATCAATCGTTTAATGACTAAAAAGGTGAAGTTCCTGCCTAGTCTCCATGGAGTCAGGAATTTGATTTAATGGATTCAGAATTAATGAGGTTTTTAAAGTTCTTCTAATTGCCATGGTGCCAGTCAGGGTTTGAGCTGAGCAAGGTTTAAGCTGAACTGAAACATGCCCTTTGCCTTGCTTCCTGGGTATCAGTGAGTATTAAGGAGGGGCTGCCCCACAAGAACCACCTCAGTGGGTGGGACCAAAGTCAGAGGGTCACTCAGTGACCTTGACTTGAACTGCCGGGGTTAAGTCCACACAGGTGAAGCTGTCTGGGCAGGAAGGCATCTCCTGTAAGAGTGCTTGCTCTGGGCTTTCAGGACTTGGTGTTTCCACCAGGCTAGTCCTCCACCTCGAATTCCATCTTCTCTCAGAATGGTCACGTGTCTGCATCCTGTTTTTCTTGAAGTCATTCTCTGCATGCAGTCTTTATGGATACCGCCTGCCTTCCTAACAATGACCGTGATGCTGAAAGGAGCCACATTAATTACCAGGGACCATGGGGGTCTTCAGATAATCCTCATGGGAACCCTGAGACCTCAGTATCCATATTTCCACTTCATGGATGAAGAAACTGAGGCTCCGAGAGTGTTGAGGCTCCGTGAGTGTGGAAGAATGTGAGTGGGGCGGTCACCGTTTTCCAGGGGCTCTGCTTTTTGATACAACTCTCTCTTATCATATTCCTGCCTTTCTAGGATCTATGGTTCCTATGTGATTTATAGAGAGATAAATTTTTTTCAGAGATCTTCCTGGGCTGTATTCCTTGGGTTTAAGCCTCAAGAAACAGAAAGTTGAAAGTTAAAACACAAATCAGAGAAAAGGAGGGAAAAAAAAAAAAAGAGTCCTGCAAAATGACCCATTCTGTAAGGCAAGGGACCTAGCATATAGACAAGGCAGGAGCAAGACTCACCATTCATACTGGCTGATTCTACAAGAAGGTGGAGAAGGAAGATGGGACATCTGGCCACCAAAGCAACCCCTCAAAGCTGCCCCTATCTGGGGAGAGTAGGAGCCTCCAGAAGTTTCCAGAACGGTTTCCATCACAAAGTCCCAAGGGGAAGCTCTCCGGTAGGAAAGCTCTCTCACCACCAGCCCAGGTGGTCCTCACCTGCCCCCTCCTCCCTCTCCTCATTTCTCCTTCCTTTTCTCCCCTCCTCCACATGCCTGGTAAGTTATGAGCCTCCACAGGAAGCAAGTGGAAGGGGAAAAATATTTACAGGGTGAGGGACCAGGAGTCTGATTCTATTCTATTCTTTAGAGTTTCTTTGCCTTAGGTTAGCTCCTGGCTTGCCAGGCAGTATGACCACTTACCACATCAAACAAAGTGTTTTTTTTTTTTTGCTTTCTGGATTTCTTGGAAACCATGAGAGAAGTGTGAAAAATTTTGTCCAAGGTCAAGCACGGTGGCTGTGGTATCATTTGAAGCAAGCAAACCCTCTCTGGCTGCTTGTGTGTGCGTAGACGTGCGGGCATGCGTGCGTGCTCAGTCGTGTCCAACTCTTTGTGACCCCCTGTGGAGCCCACCAGGCTCCCCCTGTCCATGGGATTCTCCTGGCAAGAATACTGGACTGGGTTGCCATTTTCTTCTCCAAGGGATCTTCCAGACCCAGGGATCAAACCCTTGTCTCCTGTGACTCCTGCATTGGCAAGGGGACTCTTTAAAGTGTTTAAAGTTGCATTATTCCTACAGGATTCTCACGTTAGCTCCCCTTACACGACCATCATTCATGAACCCGAATCACCTCGAGAGCAGGACTCAGCTTAGATTTATCACCGCATCTTGTGGTTGCTCAGCATCATGCCAGGCATAGAATAAGTGCCCATAAGTGACTGTGGAACAGATGGGAGAGCCACGGACAATCTCAGCGTGCTGGTCCCTAACTAAGCTCTCCTGCACATGGCATCTCAGTGCAGACACTGATGTGGTTGGAGCACGCTGTCCCAGCAGAGGGCAATATCCACAGTATGTCAGTGGTGAGGAGACTGAAGGCAGGAGGCCAGAGCAACGTCCCAAACCAGTCAAGGCAGGATAACTGCGAGGATAACTGGGACCTGACTGCTTTGATGATCTCCTCAGAAGAAGGTCACTGAAATAAGTGCAGCCCAATTGTTCCAAGGAAGTATGCTAATGGAAAAAGCTCCTGCAGTCAAATACACTGGAGAGACGACCCACTGAACTAAGTTCAGTCCAGTTCAGTCGTTCAGTCGTGTCTGACTCTTCGTGACCCCATGGACTGCAGCATGCCAGGCTTCCCTGTCCATCACCAAATCCCGGAGCTTGCTCAAACTCAGGTCCATTGAGTCAATGATGCCATCCAACCGTCTCATCCTCTGTCGTCCCCTTCTCCTCCTGCCTTCAATCTTTCCCAGCACCAGAGTCTTTTCCAATGAGTCAGTTCTTCGTATCAGATGGCCAAAGGATTGGAGCTTAAGCTTCATCATCAGTCCTTCCAATGAATATTCAGGACTGATTTCCTTTAGGATTGACTGGTTTGATCTCCTTGCAATCCAAGGGACTCTGAAGAGTCTTCTCCAACACCACTGTTCAAAAGCATCAATTCTTCGGTGCTATTTATAAAGCTTTCTTTATAAAGCTTTCTTTATAGTCCAACTCTCACATCCATACATGACTAGTGGAAAAAACCATAGCTTTGACTAGATGGGCCTTTGTTGGCAAAGTAATATCTCTGCTTTTGAATATGCAGTCTAGACAGGTAGGTCATAGCTTTTCTTCCAAGGAGCAAGCGTCTTTTAATTTCATGGCTGCAGTCACCATCTGCAGTGATTTTAGAGCCCAAAAAAGTAAAGTCTGTCACTGTTTCCGCTGTTTCCCCATCTATTTGCCATGAAGTGATGGGGCTAGATGCCATGATCTTAGTTTTCCGAATGTTGACTTTTAAGCCAACTTTTTCACTCTCCTCTTTCACTTTCAACAAGAGGCTCTTTAGTTCTTCGTCGCTTTCTGCCATAAGGGTGCTTGGTGCCATCTACATATCTGAGGTTATTGATATTTCTCCCTGCAATCTTGATTCCAGCTTCTGCTTCGTCCAGTCCAGCGTTCCACATGTTGTACTCTGCATGTGAGTTAAATAAACAGGGTGACAATATATAGCCAGGACGTACTCCTTTTCCTATTTGGAACCAGTTTGTTGTTCCGTGTTCATTTCTAACTGTGGCTTCCTGACCTCCATACAGGTTTCTCAAGAGGCAGGTCAGATGGTCTGGTATTCCCATCTCTTTCAGAATTTCCCACAGTTTGCTGTGATCCACACAGTTAAAGGCATTGGCATAGTCAATAAGGCAGAAATAGATGTTTTTCTGGAACTCTCTTGCTTTTTCCATGATCCAGCCGATGTTGGCAGTTTGATCTCTGGTTCCTCTGCCTTTTCTAAATCCACCTTGAACATCTGGAAGTTCACGGTTCACATACTGTTGAAGCTTGGCTTGGAGAATTTTAAGTATTAGCATGTGAGATGAGTGCAATTGTGCAGTAGTTTGAATATTCTTTGGCATTGCCTTTCTTAGGGATTGGAATGAACACTGACCTCTTCCAGTCCTGTGGCCTAAGTGAACTAAGTTAAACAAGGTCTTTTATTTTGGGACTTTTCACAGGAAGTGCACTGTAAATATTCAAAAGGGGGAAAATGAAGGCAATGCTCTCCCTACTGATATAAACAGAGAAACCACAGTCCCAGAGCACTGTACAGGGAGGACTACCATTCCACGGGAAGTGGGTAGGACACCCCATCTGGGATGTCAGAGGGGGAACAGAAAAGAGACTAGTGAAATTATCTGAAAGAATTAGTAAGAATCACTTCTCAAGGAAGTGGGCCCAGGGTGAAGACAAGAAGCCCACCTTCTTTCCTTGCAAAGACTAGCCAGTGTCACAGGGCAGGAGGTGTTCTGGAACCACTCTTGACACCAATCTCTAAACTCCAAGGAGATCTGAACTCCAAGATGGTTTCTGAATCCACACCATTCTGCCCTGCCGCTCCCACCACCACCCTCGTCTGGGCCACCATCGCCTCTCCCCTGGGTTTCTGCAGTATCCTGCCTGTCCTCCTCACCTCCATTCTCCCGCCCCCAGTGTGTTCTCAACAAAGCGGGCAGAGCATTCTTTTTGAAACTCAGGTTGGCTCATGTTTCTCTTTATTTCTTGGCCCTCCAGTAGCTTCCCATTTCTTTCAGAGTAAAAGTGAAAGTTGTCCCATGACCTGGCCACTTACTGCTTCTTTGATCTCAACGCTTTCTACTTACCTCACTTCCCTGCTCAGGAACACTGACTTCATTCTTCCAAAACCCCAGACACTCTGTGCCTCAGGACCCTTGCACTGGAGGTTGCTTCTCGGAATGCCTTCCCCAGATATATGCATGCTTGTTCTCTCTTTTTATTCTTTTTTTTGGTTCAAATGACATATTATTGGGAAAACATCCTTAATTATCTCATTTAAAATTGTTCCTCTTACTAAGACTCCACATGCCAGAAAAAAAAAAAAAAAAAAACACAACAACCCAGCTAGGGAATTCTCTGGCGGTCCAGGAGTTAGGACTCTGGACTTTCATTGCCAAGGGTCCAGATTCAATCCCTGGTCCCACAAGCTGCATGATGCAGCCAAAAATTAAATTAAATTAAAAAATAAAATACTGCACCTCTCACCCTACACTCCAGATCCCCTTCTCCTGCTCTTTCTTTAATAGAACTTATCACCTCTAAAATATTACTTTATGTGTTAATCATGTTATTATCTGCCTCCCCCGCACCCCTCATCCCCCACCACCACTCTCTGCTAGAATAGAAGGTCCATGGTGGCAGGGATCTTTGTTTTATTTGCTGAAGTATACTTGGCATCTAGAGTTTGCCTTTGTTGGCATTGTTCAGTTGCGAAGTTGTGTCTGACCTTTTGTGACCCCATGGACTGTAGCACACCAGGCTTCCCTGTCCATCACCAACTCCTTCCTGGAGCTTACTCAAACTCATGTCCATCGAGTCGGTGATGCCATCCAACCATCTCACCCTCTGTCATCCCCTTCTCCTCCCACCTTCAATCTTTCCCAGCATCAGGGTGTCTTCCAATGAGCCAGTTTTTTGCATCAGGTGGCCCAAGTATTGGAGCTTCACCTTCAGCATCAGTGCTTCCAATGAATATTCAGGACTGATTTTCTTTAGTATGGACTGGTTTGGTCTCCTGGCAGTCTAAGGGACTCTCAAGAGAAAGAGGTGCCTAGCAAACAGTAAATATTTGTGATGGACTATACTTTCCAAAGATCGCCACAACTCTATCTCCCATCCCACATGGACTTCTCACAGGTGGCCTTGGCACACCCGTCATTGAGTGCTGGGGTCTCTGCCTCTTTTCCTTGAAAATGGCTGGATGCACATGACTCCTCGCCCCAGTAGAAAACAGTGCAAGTGACGCTCTGTGACTTCCTGGGCTCGGCCATAGAACGCCATCCTGTGTACTCTCCTCTCTTGGAACTGGACAGCCACAGTGTGCAGGAGCCCCGTCAGCCCGTGGAGAGGCCCGGCTGAAAAGCTCCCAGGGCTCTCAGCCTGCAGCCCCATCTGAGCTGCCCGCTGGCCACTGGTGCCCACTCGAGTGCCATCCTGAAAGTGAACCCTCTCTAGCTGCAGACAAGCCAGTCTAGCGGATGTGCACTGAACTGCTCAGTCACTCTTGTTGAGCCTTGCCCAACTGTAGGTTAGTCAGCAAAATAATAACCAGGAGAATGGTGCTGCCCCAGCCAGACCGCCAGGACTACAGTGGAACCCGACAGCCAGGGCCTTCCTGGTGGCCCTGAAATCACTCCTTGTCGGCAGGTCTGATGTTAGGACACTGGTGTGCGAGATCCAGGCTTGGAAACAGTCCAACCTCCATGCTGAGCCCCTCTCCTCCTCTTTCTGGTCAGGGGATCAATTCCCTGCCAGGGCCTCAGGTTCCTTGTAAGAAGGATTAAATGAGACGGCACAGCTAAAAAGCTCAGACCAGGCTGTGGTATGTGACAGTCACAAGCCTAGTTTGATCTTCCTTTTTTCTTCCATGCAGAGGTCTGGAGCCCAAAGGGAAGAAGTCTGGCAAGTGTCTCTGTTTTCACTCGGCAGGCTTCTCTGTGCCCGTGCTCACAGGGCACCGCCACAGCTGGTGGTCAAGAAAGGACCGGCTCTCACTTGCCTCCAGGTCTCTCCCAGGAACACTGTTCACTACCACCCCACCCTCTGCTTTTGGCTTCACTGATGCTAATTGTGTGAGTCTCAGTAATTAGTATTACTTGCATCCAGAAGCCCCCTTCAGCCTCTCATGGGTGGGTTTTCTGCTGCGTGCCCCAAGGCACCGTCCCGGCCAACATCACATCAGAAGGTGAGTGCCGTCCATCCCTCTCCTTCTCCTGCATGTGGGGAGGACAGGAGCCCAGATTCTCCTGCGTTTGCTGCACCATGCCTGCCTCAGGACCTGGCATAACACTCGTGTGCATAACAGGGGGAAAGCTGTCTCTCTAGGATCCTTAACATAGAGGGTTGAGGTTGAGAACGTCTCTGGTGGCCCAGGGACCAAGACTCCACTCTCCCAATGAAGGGGACCTAGGTTCAAGCCCCAGTCAGGGAACTAGATCTCACATGCTGCAACTAAAGATCCTGCGTGCCGCAATGAAGACGGAAGACCCCACGCACCACAAATAAGCCAAATAAGTAAACTAATTAAAGTTTAAAAAGGGGTTACGGTTGCATGAGGCGCCTGTGTTGTAGGGGCAGATAGTCTTAAAAGGCCAGGTGAGGATTTCTTCTTAGGACCCTGAGAGTTTGGGCTATAACCAAAAGGTGACAGATAGGACTGTAGAACTCCCTTTGACACTGCTCAGAGGGTGAGGTTGCTCATTTCCAAGAGTCCAGGCCATCTTGTGGGTAAGACCTTATCCTGGGGCCAGACTGCTTGCTCTCCAGTCTCGGCTATGTGACTTCCCAGCTGCAGGACCTCCAACAACTTACTTAGGCCCTCTGGGCCTCAGTTTCCTCGTCTGTAAAATGGGAATAATGGCACCACCTACCCCAGAGGATTGGAATTGCAGAGATGACATCAACTGATATGCGTAGGGCACTCAGAACAGTGTGTGGCATAGCTGAAGTGCTAAAGGCTGTCTGTTATCAATTCTGTTGAGTAGGATCTATATCTGTTCTCTACAGCAGAAAGGCCTGGGCCTCTTCCATCTCTTCAAAAATTCACATAACAAACAGGATTACAAAAATAAACTCTAGATCCAGGCGTGTGACAAGCATCTTTCAGTCCTCCGATCCCTTTCTGTGACATGCTCCAGAACTCCATTTGGTGGTAATGTCAGAGCTCTGTGTTTGCAGAGAGTTTGCGAGGCTCCAGCCAAATGCCTCCAGCACCGTCTCCAGAATAACTCTCCCCTGAGCCCTCTAAAGGTCCCTCTATGCCCTCTTTTTGCAAAGAATGGGGAACAGGCCCCCAGATTTCTGAAACCCTCCCCATCTAAGAAGTCTACTAACACTGCTTCCTTCCCTGGAGCCCAGGGTATTTCAGGAGACTGAAAAGAACACCCAGGGAGCTAATCTTTGGGCTTCCCTTCTGGGGGAGGGGACGTGGGTAGGTGGGAGAGGCAGATTGTTCCTGTACAGCAGAGTGCATGTTCTTTTTGAAAAGTCCTAGCGGAAATAAATGTACAACCCATTGCGGGCTGTGAGGAGCCACCAGCAGGAGCCGGCGTGATACAAAAGGGGCATTCGTGATGGCACGCAACACTCAGCACTTTACCCAGACACGCACCGGATATAAAAGGAGACGGGGGGTTGGCGGGGGGCTCTGTGAACTCGCCCGGCAGGAGACATGTGCTGAATGCAGGCTCGCCCACCAGGCCCCCCAACACGCAGTCTTTCTCCTCTCCTACACGTGGGTGCTACCACCTCCTCTGGTGTGGAAGGGAGCCCTGCGTGAGCACAGGTGTGCAAGCCCAGGCCCCCCACTCAGGCGCTTGCCTTGTCTTCCTAAGCAGACCTGCCTGCCCTCACTTTCAGGAGGACAAATAGAAACCCGAGGATGGATGATGAGACTAAGCCTTAGAAAGTTATACAGTCAAGTAGGACACTCAATATACATGTGCTTTAGGACTTTCCTAGTGGTCCAGTGGTTAAGAATCCAGCTGCCAGTGCACGGGACACAGGTCCAGTCCCTGGTCTGGGAAGATCTCACATACCTTGGGGCAACTAAGCTGAGCCCCTGTGCTGCAACTACTGAAGCCCACGTGCCTAGAGCCCATGGTCTGCTGCAAGAGAAACCGCCTCAGTGAGAAGCCTAGAGCACACGAGGTGTACTCCAGCGCGCCGCAGCTAGAGTAGCCCCGCTGGCCACAACTCGAGAAAGCCTGTGCACAGCAGTGAAAACCTGGAGCAGCCAAAAATAAGTAAGCAAATAAATTTTTTAAAATGTGCTTTATCCTATT
This sequence comes from Ovis aries, assembly GCF_016772045.2. Lineage (NCBI taxonomy): Eukaryota > Metazoa > Chordata > Mammalia > Artiodactyla > Bovidae > Ovis > Ovis aries. The sequence goes on along the minus strand of NC_056055.1, from coordinate 6,843,009 downwards.
CAATTGACAGCTATACAGGTGTCGGCCTCTTTTCCAAAGTTCACTTTACGCCACTTCGTTTTTACGAAAGACCCACATTAGTACCTGTTTTCAGTAACTATGAGAAATTTGCAGAGGATTTTCACTTTCACAAGAGGCAAAAGGCAAAGTTAGCGTTCAGTGTTTGTTTTGTAGGGAGTCTTCTGGAGGCAGCTGGAGCCGTGAGGAGACAGGCACTGCCGAGCTCCTTTCCCGGCACTACACGCAGCATCTCCGCGTTGAGACGCCCGCGCTCTGGACTGCACCCCTGAGCATCTGTGCTCACGCTCAGTTAATTGTCAAGATGTGTCCTAAGGTGATCGCATCTTCACTTTACACCACTGTGGCTTACGAAAGGTTTCATAGGGCAGCCTGGGAGATTTGTGCCTTCATAACAACCTGGAATGCAAGGCTCAAATTCGGCTTTCCTGGGAGAAGAGTAGGTGGTCCCGCAACACTCACAGGCCCAGAGCACCCAGAGGCATGGCAGAGGAACATAGGACCCAGCGAGCCCCCAGGATGTTTAGCTTTAAAGGTCTAGGAATCACATGTCTTCCTGAGGCGACAGGCAGAAAACACTATCTGCCCTTGAACCTAAATTTGTGTCTCTAGAGTGTTCTTTCATCTGTTTCAGCTTTTTACTCCCTGCCCATCATAGGCACACAGAAAAAAGCAGACTTCTGTTCTCCACTGCCCAGCTCAGTCTCAGATTTCTGCCAAAATAAAGGAGAGACCTCCTGTGTGGCTGGCTCTGCTCTGAAGGCTGGAGATAAGCAGGGGCAGTGGCAGGGACCCCGCCCCCATGGTGTTCAAGGGCTACCCCTTGGGAGACAGCTAGCCAGGACCCCCCAGGAGTGAACTCAATAACAAGTGATAAGGATCAAAGCGGAAGATGCATGATGCAGACACATCTGGGAGTGAATCCTAGCCTGGCAGCCCGGAAAAGGACCAGAAGAACATTTTTGCTCAGTGTTTTACGAAAATAGCAGCAAAACCTTCTATTCAAATTATGCTTTTTCTGGGATCTGGGCATAGATACCTGAAGAAAACAGGGCTGCTCTCTTGTTTTGAAGCAGGTGGGGCATGGGGACCTTCAGACTCTTCCCTCTTGTCTCCCTCTGGTGAGCTGAGGACCCCCTGCCCCTCCTCACAGTTTTGGGCAGCCCCATCCTTCATATTCTTGTTGCTCTAGTCCAGCGTCTTCATAAATGATGATCTGCTTGTCTGCTTATGCCCACACCCTAGACTGCAGCTTCCAGAAGACGCAGCTTGTACCCTGTTTGTTTTTACACCCCAGAGTCTGGCATGCAGTGCTTTCTCAGGGAGCATGGTTGGGATGGATCAAAGGAGAGGTGGCAGCCCAGAATCAGAATGGACAGGGTCCTATGTGAGATCATTCAGTTAGTGGGGTGCTTGAAATCCTTTTTAGAAAAGCAAGGAAAAACAGGGCGAGAAGTCTTGGAAAGACAGAAAGTGGAGAGAGAAAAGGATCAGTAAGATTAAAAATACCTTGAAGTGAGAGTCTTATATTATTACTACATCAATAAGTATAAAACATCTATAAACTTTAAAATGTCTCTGCTTTGTATTTTTCTATTTTATTTCTCTATTAGCATTTCTTCTTTAATCTTACTGACTTATAGTAACAAGTGGGTTTCCCAGGTGGTGCAGTGGCAGAGACTCTGCCTGCAATGCAGGAAACACAAGTTCAATCCCTGGGTTGGGAAGATCCCCTGGAGTAGGAAATGGCAACTCACTCCAGTATTCTTGCCTGGAAAATTCCACGGAGAGAGGAGTGTGGTGGCTACAGTCCATGGGGCCACAAAATGACTGAGCACCCGAGCACGTATATAGTAACAAGTGTTAACAGTTATTGAACAACTTTTACGTATTCTTTACCAAGAGCATGGCTTGCATTTTCTTGTCTAACACTCAGAATAACCCTTTAAGCTGGACTATGATTCCCTTTCCATAAATGAGAAAGTTGAGAACTCAGAGACGTTAAGAGACTTTTCCAAGATCACTCAGCCATGATGTGGAGAAATGTGAATTGCAATACAGGGTATGCATTTATTGACTGCTTAACAAGAGTAGGTGATGGATTCAGTAATTTGGAAGGACCACCTCCTTTTTCCTTTGGCCTGTGGTCACAGAGCTGGGTAATGAACACATTGTTCTCACTATAGCTTAGAGCCTGGAGGTTGGGGTTACCTGTGTTCTGGGCTTTCTTTGGGGCCAAGAAGACACCTCAGCCTTTAGTCTGGGTCTTGCACCAGAGAGCAAGCTGCAGTCCCATAGAAAGTCTTTGGGCAGTCACCACTCAGTGGCAGCTCGCCCAAAGCCCAGACCCCAGAAAATCTTCCACCTCTGTTTTGGAGTGTGCTTCATCTGGAAAAACAGGCCTGCCTTCATGGGCTTTCCCACTGGTGTTACACGCAGCTAAATCAGGGCCATATTTCACACAAGAAGTGGCTGCATTTCAGGAGCAGAGTGTGATTAAGAAAGATGGATGGCGGGTAATATCCTTTACCAACACCTGTACTGTGCGCGGGGATCTATTTGGCAGAAAGGAGCAATGTAAGAGCAAGACCATTACCATTTGAACTAGAAAACAAAATGTGGTGGAGATGGCGGGGAACGGGAGGGGCGGGAGGAGGGAGGTGACACGAGGTGCAGAGGTAGGTGCTACAGAAAAATGCCGGGCTGTGGGAGGAGGTGGGCCCGGAGCCGAGGCTGAACTCTGCCAGGAGCTGACTGAGCAGGCTGGGGCAAGCCTCCCCTTCCCTGGCCTGGGTCTCCCCCATCAGCACCTCTGAGGTCTTGTCTTGCTCAGATACCCACATGGCTGTGGGAGGCACTGTCTGGAGACAACCACACCCAACAGTAGACTAGATCAGCCTCCAAGGATGCTCAGACCTGAGTACTTAGCCAAGTGCTGGTGGCATCAGCCCCAACCTCCCCCTTGTGAGAGGAGGGGACCTCTGGCTGTGGAACCTCAAACCCAAGAAGGCACGGAGGCTGAGGTGTGCGGGTTGAAGGAAAGGATACAATAGATGGGGCTGGATGGACCTTCATCTGAATGCTTCTGCAGATCCTGTGAGTTAATAAATTTGCCTGCCCCCCTTTTCTGGCCATGCAGGATCTTAGTTCCCTGACCAGAGGGATCGAATCCATGCCCCTGGTAGTGGAAGCAAGGAGTCCCAACCCTTGGGCCACCAGGAAAGTCTCTAGGTTAATAAACTTGGAGTCAACACTTTGAAAACAGGAAAGAGAGATGAAAGGGTATAGGACAAGACAAAAGAAAAAAAAAAAAAAAGAACTTCAGAGTTAAGTAGATTAGGGTGGGGGTAATCTAATAGATGTTAAAGCTGAAAATCCAATACTGGAGCTCCTAAAGCAAAGAGCTGACTCACTGGAAACGACCCTGATGCTGGGGGAGGATTGAAAGCAGGAGGAGAAGAAGGTCACAGAGGATGATACAGTTGGATGGCATCACTGACTCGATGGACATGTGTTTGAGGAAAGTCCAGGAAATCGTGAAGGACAGGGACGCCTGGCATGCTGCAGCTCATGGGGTTGAAAAGAGTCAGACACAACCTAGTCATTAAACAACAACAAAAATTTGGTCACTTTGATGCTTGTTTGCTTTGTAAACTCAGGCAAGTTGCAATTCTCCAAGCCAGTCCTTTTCTTTATCTGGAAAACGAGTATAAAGAGCTCACAGAGCTACTAAGAACAATAAATGGAATAATGGTTTGCAAATTCTTAGCACAAAGCGTGACATATAAATAAATGACTCCATGAAATGTGAAAGTGAAAGCCACTCAGTCGTGTCTGACTTTGCAACCCCATGGACTACATAGTCCATTGAATTCTCCAGGCCAGAGTACTTTCCCTTCTCCAGGGGATCTTCCCAACCCAGGGGTCGAATCCAGGTCTCCCGCATTGCAGGTGGATTCTTTACCAGCTGAGCCACAAGGGAAGCCCAAATGACTTCATAAATAGAGGCTATCACCTACAAACTTCTCCTCCCCATGACAAACATCGTCCTCACCATCACCATCTCTATCTTCAGTTTGGATAAGAAAGCTTTATCCTTTTATTCTGGTGGTTTCCCTTCTCTCAAGGTTCTCACAGAACAGAAGAAGAACCCTGTGCTGCGTGACCCCACAGTGAAGCTAGAATCAACAGGAGGGGAAAAGACAGGATGATGACCAGCATGCATCTGCACATGGCTTGTTCAAAGGAGCCACTGTTTCCTGTTTTAGGGGCTGGGGATAAAGAATTGAAAACAACTGGAGCATTCCATGTGTGATATTATACATGCATTATACCTTGATAACACATGCGTGAACAAAGTGGATTTGAGAGACCTGGGTGAAGACACGGAACCAGACACATAGCATCTGGGAGACATGTACTTCCCACATAGAGAAGAAAGAGAAAGTTGCTTAGTCGTGTCCGACTCTTGGCAACCCCATGGACTGTACAGTCCATGGAATTCTCCAGGCCAGAATACTTTCCCTTCTCCAGGGGATCTTCCCAACCCAGGGATCGAACCCAGGTCTCCCTCACTGCAGGTGGATTCTTTACTAGCTGAGCCACAAGGGAGAAGGGCCCTACATAGAGAAGAGTCGGGGAGGGGGGAAGCTTGGGGTGCCTGAAGAACAGGAGGAGGGTGGAGGGAACGGGAGAGGGGGTAACAGGAAATGGAGAGGATGTTGGATGCACTCTCAGTGCCCTGGAAACGTCACTGGGGGTGGCAGGATCTGATTCTTATTTAATTTCAGCTGTTACATGGAGAATGGACTTGGTGGGGATGAAGAAGAAGAGAAGCAGAGACCAGTCTTGAGGCAATGGCATCTCCCAGGTAAAGGATGATGCTAGCTTGAACTTGGAGGTCAACTGAGGGTGCTGAAACATTTTTGAATAATGGATATATTTTCAAAGTGGACATATTTCAAGGTATGTATAGATTTTCAAGGTATATTCTCAAAATATACCAGCTCAGGATATGCTGACCATTTGGATGTGGATATGGGAGACAGAACTAGTCAAGGATAACTCCAAGGGTTTGGGCCTGGGTAATAGGGCACATATGGCCGTCGGTGTGGGAGGAGCAGGCGGAGGGCATAATGAGTTCCCTTCCAGACATGCAACATTTGAGATTCCCATTAGCCATCCAAGCAGATGCACTTATGAGGTTGGGGCTGGCATTTAAAACCAGGGCACTGGGTGAAATCCCTGCAGGAGTGAGAAGCTGAGGGGTATGCTGCAGTACCTGCTAACATTTAGAGGTCAGGAAGCAGGGGGGACACGGGAGAGGCCAGTGATTAAGAGTTGCCTATAAGAATCAGGAGAGCGTGTTGTCTTAGCATAAAGATGTTCCCAGCAGGAAGGAGTGACTAGCTATGTTACATAAAATACAAGGGCCCAGGAAATAAAGACAGAATTGGTCATTGAAATTTGGCAAGATGGAGGTCAACAGGAACACTGACAATGAGATTTTAGTACATTGCCGGGAGGTTGGGGAGTGAGTGCTTGAGAGCTTGGCAGCGGGGGATTCAAGAGAGAAGGAAGGTGAGGGACTGAAGGTGGTGAACATAGGTAACTCTTTAGAGGGGCTGAGCTATGAAAAGAGAGCAGAGAACTAGGGTGGAGGCCAACTCCTACGGAGGGGTCAGGGAAAGGGTTTTGTTTTGTAAAGTGAGAGATCTTAAAACATGTCTATATTGATGGGTTTGACCCAGGAGAGAAGGGAAACTACAAAAGCAAAGCCTACAGTGGGGAAGAATGAGCTCAGTGTCTGAGTGCAGGGCTAGTCCTGATTCTGTGGGGCCTGTGCTCATGGAATCCCAAGAGCCTTCTTCTGAGAAAAAGAATTCAAAGTCAGGTACTGAAATGAATCCTTAGCATGGGAAGCGACATCATAGCAAATCAGCAGCACCTTAAAGGTGCGTGAATCTTTCTCCTGAGATTTCTCTAAGTCAGGAATTCTCAGTCTATACAAGAGCGACACCTTGGGCCAGATGATCTGTTGTTGTAGGGGGCTATCCTGTGCATCACAGAGTGTCCAGCTGAATCTCTGGAGTCCACCAGCTAGAAGCCAGGGACATTCTATTTTGACAACATTCAATTTTGACAACTCAAGGTGTCTGAGACAGAGTCTACCACCACTTTGAGAACCATACGCTTTAGGTAATTCACTTGCAATGCTCACATGCAAATATACGTATATATGGTCACAATCTTCACCTCAAACATCGACAGTCCCTAGAAGCTCCCCCCGCCAACCCTCAGCACTGACAGGGTCCAGGCAAGTAAAAGTCTCGGAGGCTCAGGCTTCCTTGGCTTCTGATAAACCCACTTCCGCCCTAACTGAGGGCTTGCACTTAGACTGGAGCAGGGAGAGCACCCATTCCAAAAGAAGGCAGGGGTGTCCCTGGTGGTCCAGTGGATAAGAATACAGCTCGCAATGCAAGGGATACCAGTTCGATTCCTGGCCCAGGAAGACCCCACGTGCCGTGGAGCAACTACGTCTATGAACCACAGTGACGGAGCCCATGAGCTGCAGCTGCTGAAGCCCTGGGGCCTGGAGCCTGGGCCCTGCAGCGAAAAGCCACAGCTGCGAGAAGCCGGGTGGCGACAGCACAGAGCAGCCCTTCTCACCACAACTAGAGAAAGCCCGCATGCAGCAACGAGGACCCACCACCGCCAAAAAATAAACAAATACATCTTAAAAAAAAAAGAAAGAAAATACATCCTTTATCCAGATTCACCAGCTCGCAGCACTTTGACACATTCGTTTTCCCCCTTGCCCTCTCTCCCCCAAACACACATATGCTTATCTATTTTTCTGAGCCACTATAATAGTGTTCAGACAGCATGCCTCTTTACCCCTTGACGTCTCACTGCGTGTTTCCTGAAAACAAGAATATCCTCAGTGTAACTGTCAGCCTCAGGAAACTGCACACTGATACAACACTTTTTATCAAAACCAACTTCCATACCCTGAGTTTTTCAATTGACCTGATTATGTCCTTTATAATTGTATTTTCCATCCAGTGCAGGATCTGTTCCAGGACCATATATTACGTTTAGTTCTCATCCGTCCTTAGTCTCCGTTCATCCGGAATTTCAGTTTCTGTTTGTCTTTCATGTCACTGGCACTCTTGAAAAAGGTCACTTCTTTCAGTTTTCAACAATAAAATACTTTGTATTTGCTAATTTGTTTTTATTTACATTTTAATAATAAAATATTTTGCATCATTTCATGCAAAGATGGGCTTGATAAAGGACAGAAATGGTATGGACTTAACAGAAGCTTAAAGCTCAACATTCAGAAAAAGAAGATCATGGCATCCGGTCCCATCACTTCATGGGAAATAGATGGGGAAACAGTGGAAACAGTGTCAGACTTTATTTTTTTGGGCTCCAAAATCACTGCAGATGGTGACTGCAGCCATGAAATTAAAAGATGCTTACTCCTTGGAAGAAAAGCTATGAACAACCTAGATAGTATATTCAAAAGTAGAGACATTACTTTGCTGACTAAGGTCCATCTAGTCAAGGCTATGGTTTTTCCTGTGGTCATGTACAGATGTGAGAGTTGGACTGTGAGGAAGGCTGAGCGCCAAAGAATTGATGCTTTTGAAGTGTGCTGTTGGAGAAGACTCTTGAGAGTCCCTTGGACTGCAAGGAGATCCAACCAGTCCATTCTGAAGGAGATCAACTCTGGGATTTCTTTGGAAGGAATGATGTTAAAGCTGAAACTCCAGTACTTTGGCCACCTCATGAGAAGAGTTGACTCATTGGAAAAGACTCTGATGCTGGGAGGGATTGGGGGCAGGAGGAGAAGGGGACGACCGAGGATGGGATGGCTGGATGGCATCACGGACTCGATGGACGTGAGTCTGAGTGAACTCCGGGAGATGGTGATGAATAGGGAGGCCTGGCGTGCTGCGATTCATGGGGTCGCAAAGAGTCGGACACGACTGAGTGACTGAACTGAACTGAACTAACAGAAGCAGAAGATATTAAGGAGAGGTGGCAAGAATACACAGAAGAACTGTCCAAAAAACATCTTCACGACCCAGATAATCACGATGGTGTGATTACTCACCTAGAGCCAGACATCCTGGAATGTGAAGTCAAGTGGACCTTAGAAAGCATCACTACGAACAAAGCTAGTGGAGGTGATGGAATTCCAGTTGAGCTATTTCAAATCCTGAAAGATGATGCTGTGAAAGTGCTGCACTCAATACACCAGCAAATTTGGAAAACTCAGCAGTGGCCACAGGACTGGAAAAGGTCAGTTTTCATTCCAATCCCAAAGAAAGGCAATGCCAAAGAATGCTCAAACTACCGCATAACTGCACTCATCTCACACGCTAGTAAAGCAACGCTCAAAATTCTCCAAGCTAGGCTTTAGCAATACATGAACCGTGAACTTCCAGATGTTCAAGCTGGTTTTAGAAAAGTCAGAGGAACCAGAGATCAAATTGCCAACATCTGCTGGATCATGGAAAAAGCAAAAGAGTTCCAGAAGAACATCTATTTCTGCTTTGTTGACTGTGCCAAAGCCTTTGACTGTGTGGATCACAATAAACTGTGTAGAATTCTGAGAGAGATGGGAATACCAGACCACCTGACCTGCCTCTTGAAAAACCTGTATGCAGGTTAAGAAGCCACAGTTAGAATTGGATATGGAACAACAGACTGGTTTCAAATATGAAAAGGAGTACATCAAGGCTGTATATTGTCACCCTGCTTATTTAACTTCTATGCAGAGTACATCATGACAAACGCTGGGCTAGAGGAAGCACAAGCCGGAATCAAGATTGCCAGGAGAAATATCAATAACCTTGGATATGCAGATGACACCACCCTTATGGCAGAAAGTGAAGAGGAACTAAAAAGCCTCTTGATGAAAGTGAAAGAGGAGAGGGAAAAAGTTGGCTTAAAGCTCAACATTCAGAAAACGAAGATCATGGCATCCGGTCCCATCACTTCATGGGAAATAGATGGGGAAACGGTGGAAACAGTGTCAGACTTTATTTTTGGGGGGCTCCAAAATCACTGCAGACGGTGATTGCAGCCATGAAATTAAAAGCCGCTTACTCCTTGGAAGGAAAGTTATGACCAACCTAGATAGCATATTCAAAAGCAGAGACATTACTTTGCCAACAAAGGTCCGTCCAATCAAGGCTATGGTTTTTCCAATAGTCATGTATGGATGTGAGAATTGGACTGTGAAGAAGGCTGAGCGCCGAAGAATTGATGCTTTTGAACTATGGTGTTGGAGAAGACTCTTGAGAGTCCCTTGGACTGCAAGGAGGCCCAACCAGTCCATTCTAAAGGAGATCAGTCCTGGGTGTTCATTGGAAGGACTGATGCTAAAGGTGAAGCTCCAGTACTTTGGCCACCTCATGTGGAGGGTTGACTTATTGGAAAAGACTCTGATGCTGGAAGGGATTGAGGGCAGGAGGAGAAGGGGACTACCGAGGGTGAGATGGCTGGATGGCGTCACCGATTCGATGAACGTGAGTTTGAGTGAACTCAGGGAGCTGGTGATGGAGAGGGAGGTCTGGCGTGCTGAGATTCACGAGGTCACAAAGAGTCAGATAGGACTGAGTAAGTGAACTGAACTTGCATCTGCAAAGAATAACAAACGGATAAAATGAAAGAAGGTAGGGCAGATTACAGGGTGCAGATGTGCTTGTGCTCAGTCGCTTCAGTGATGTCTGACTTTGCAGTGACTGTAGCCCACCACCCTCCTCTTTCCGTGGGATTGTCCAGGCAAGACTACTGGAGTGAGTTGCCCCCCTCCTCCAGGGGGTCTTCTCAACCCAGGGATTGAACCCTTGTCTGCTGCCTCCCCTACACTGCAGACAGATCCTACTGCTGAGCCACAGGGGAAGCCCCAGGTTACAGATACCAGTAAAATAAGAGACTTGAATTTTCTCATGCCTTCTCAATGCAATAAAAAGCAAGGGCCTCCATTGAGAAGGTAATAACAAGAGGCTGTTAGAGCTTTTCAGGAAGGGAAAGAATCAAATAGTCATTCTGTAGAGTAAGACAGTGAGTGGACTAGGCTTCCAATAAGCTTTGCAATGGGTTGGAAGTGACACAGAGGAAGAAGACCAGTCTCAGGAGCATGAGGATGGGATGGGTACCTTATAAATTGTGCACACCTTATCACCAGAGCAACCTGCCCTGTAACAAGCCTTCAGGCAGCAATGGCAAGTCAAACCAAATGCTCCTACTATTCCTTCCAGTTCTGGGATTCTGTGATTTCAGAGCAAAGCAACCCAATGCACTAGCGTATGCCGCACAGAACGACTCTGCAGCACCTTCGCTCAAAAGAATGTAAGATCAGTCCCATAAATGATGGTCATGGTGGCTGAGCACCCTGGCCCCAAGCTGGGGCTTTCTCAGTTTCATCTTGTTTACTACCTTCAACTAGTCAAGAAAGTGTAAGCCATGTATCTATTGTCTCACAGCTGGTAGAAATGGTATGACCCAAACTGAGGAACATTCTGCAAAACCCCGGATTCCTCATGATTGTCAAGGTCATTAAAAAAAACAAAACCAATCAAACAAACAAAACAAAAAATGTAAAGACTGAGAACTCATCTTAGAGCAGAGGAAACTGAGGGGACAAGACAATTCAGTGCCATGTTTCATCCTGGACTGGATTCTGCGACAGAAAGAGGGTATTACTGTGAAAAGGGGTGAAACTCAAATGAGGCTTGGGGCTTCGTTAATAGCAATGCACTAATGTTGGCTTCTTAGTTCTGATGCCTAAGATGGTAAGAAGTGAACATTAGAGGAAAAGAGTTGAGATACCCATGAGCGCTCTTTGTATCCTCTTTGCAATTTGTCTGTAATTCTAAAACTAGTTCAAAATAAAAACTTTCCTAGAAACAACAATAACAACAGTAGTAGCAGCAGCAACAACGAAAACAAAGCTGTGACTAATCCCCTGGCATTCTGACTCCTGGAGCTTTGCTCGTCAGCGACGGCCCAGGCACCGGAAGCTGGAGGTCGTTATTCCGTATTCAACACGGTGGGTCGAAGGCCTCCGTTTTCTGCTTTCACACCTCTCTAGCCGAGAGGCAGCCTGGTCCAGCATAAAGGGATGGTTTTGAATCCAGGCAAACACTACTTCAGCCTCAGCTCCCCTATTAACTAACCACGTGTCTGTGGAGAAGCCACTTTCTGGCTCAAACCTTTGGTCTCCTGGCTCTATAAACTGCAGCTGATACTCTTCCCCTGCCCTCAGCTTCATACGAGACTCATAAGGAAACAGAGAAACGCACAGTGCTTGGCACACAGGAGGTGCTCAATACACACGAAGACAAGCTTCCTTCTCAAGATCTCAAAACCAAGAGCGAACCGGCTTCTTCTTTCTGACAGGAGCCTTTCTTGTTTGATTTATAGGTTGGTTTAGGTAGTTGAGTTTTAAATAATTCATAATCTTGCTGTTAATATTTGTAGTTGTTGAATTCCTCTAATAAAACATTTAGGGATTTCTTCCCCACTGAAGTGTATTTCGCCCAGAGAATGATAGGTTTTCTGAAATCTAGGACTTGGCTGCCCTCTCTTTACTTCCCTTTCTGCAGCTAACTCTCTCTATTGCTATGGTGGGGCTGAGAGATGCCAGCTTGGGTTTTGTCCAGTAGCTATGGGTGTGCAAAATACAGAGGAATCGATTCATGCGTGGCTGCACCTAGGGATCATTTATCAGGACCTGTGTGCTGGCTACGCCCTTCCCAGGCGGAGCTAGTGGTAAAGAATCTGCCTGCCGATGCAGGAGAGTCAAGAGACACAGGTTCGATCCCTGAGTCAGGGAGATCCCTTGGAGTCGGAAATGGCAACCCACTCCAGTATTCTTGCCTGGAAAATTCCATAGACAGAGGAGCCTGGCGAGCTACAGTCCATGGGGTCTCAGAGAGTCAGACACAGCTGAGCAGCAGGCATGGCACAGCCGGCTATGAACAGACTTTTTATTAGAGTTGGGTGTGAACTCAGATCTGCCATGTCCTTGCTGTGTGAGCTCAGACAGGTAACCTAACCTTTCTGAGCCTTTGCTCTCTGGAGTACAAAAACGGGCATGATAACACTCTTAGTTACTTGGCCTGGCATGCTTCTGGATCTTCAAATTCTGCCGGTATCCACAGAACCCACTTACCTGACCTTTCCCAGCATCAGCCCCTCCTTGCACATTAGATCTGACAAACTGATCCCTCATTTATTCTGTTTTCTTCTCACTTCGGTTTGGGTCATTTCCACAAGAACCCCAGGGTCTTTTTTGACCAAACCCCCGCTGGCTTTGTGTTTCTCAGTTGCCCCAAGTTTGGGGGAACGACAGATGATTCAAGCATGCTGTGGCATTTTCTTAAGGACGCTCTGGCTCCCCCTCGAAGACGCAGGAGAGTCTGAAACACAAGGCAAGCTTCACAGGTGCCAACTGTATTGTTCAAAGAATATACTCCCTTTTATAGCTCTTATATTTCATTCTCTACTGCCAGAATGGAGACACATGCTGGGTTTCTGCATCCGTAATTGGGGAAGAACAGATGGGAGAGACGCAGTTGGAAGTAATACTGTCATTAAAATAATCTATACTGCTCGTAACTCTCGGGTGTGTGCGAGAAGGTGAGCGGAGCTGCGTGGACCAAGTGTCTTCACAGCCTTTCCTCGTGGAAATTATAGGGGGCTTGTGCCTCAGTAACATCTGAAAACCCACAATCCCTCACGGAACACCTCTGCGGATGCGCCCCCAGTGCAGTGCCCCCCGAAAACAAGAAAAGGAGCAGATTGGTGGAAATGTTTTCTAAAGAGTGGGGCAGGCTTTTTGGAGAAAAGAACAGCGCTGGTAAAAACACCACTGGGGTCTTGGACTTCCCTGGGGGTCCAGAGGTTAAGAATCCGCCTGTCAATGCAGACAGAGGACACCGGTTTGACCCCTGGTCTGGAAGATCCCGCAGGCCGTGCGGACAAACAAGCCCACACGTCACCCCTACTGAAGCCTGCACGCCTGGAGCCTGGGCTCTGCAGCAAGAGAAGCCACGGCAATGATAAGCCTATGAGCTAACGCTGGAGAGTAGCCCCTGCTCACCACAACTAGAGAAAACTTGTGTCCAGGAACGAAGCCAGCACAGCCATAAACAAGTAAATCTTTTTTTTTTTAAGTGTGCAGAGTCTGGAAAATAGGGAGTGTTTTCAATTAATAGCAGGTAGAGCAACCCAGGTGGGACAGGGATTTTGTTAGGGAAGGAGGGGGAAAGACACCGGGAAGAAGAATGTGGTGATGAGGAAATGCTGAATGAGTCCCCAGGGTTGGTAGAAAGAGGCCTGGACTGGGAGTCAGGCTCAGTGCAGGCTGCGGCAAATATACATATTTCCTGGGTCTGAGTTCTTCAGCTGTAAAATAGAAATACAATAGATGATCCAAGTAAGTTTTCAGTGGCTCGGAGGACAATAGCTCTGCACTTGAGCAGGACACGTCTAACTCCTGAGTCTTTATTCTATTCTGGCCGTGAAAGTCAAGTTTAACCTAAGGTTCTCCCAGCCCCTGTTGTTTGATTAACAACAACAAGAATGCTAGTAATAGTAAAATAATATAACTCCCTTTCTGGCTCAGGTGGTAAAGAACCCGCCTGCAATGCAGGAGACCCAGGTTCTATCCCTGGGTCAGGAAGACCCCCTGGAGAAGGGAAAGGCAACCCACTCCATTATTCTTGACTGGAGAATTCCACGGACAGAGGATCGTGGAGGGCTACAGTCCACGCTGTCGCAAAGAGTCAGACATGACTGAGCGACTAACACTTTCACGTTTACTGAGGGCCTGCTTTGCTGACCTGTCTCAGTCTCGATCACCATCGTCAGAAGCCCAGCATGCAGAGACCGTCACCCTTTCACACCTGGGGCTCAGAGGTAAGGGAATACACCTATGTCACCAGAGCCCAGAATCACACCTGCCTTCAGCAGCTGCCCTCCTCCCGCCAGCCTCGTTGCTATGGTAATAACGGTACCTCCTAAGGCAAAGAACACTGGAAAGCGTTAAAGAGCATTAATTTAATCCTTTCCACTGCCCTTCAAGGTAGCTCCTGGTTCCCTATTCTCTTCCTTTTTTAATTAGAGGATAATGACCATGTTCTGATGGTTTCTGCCACGCATCAACATGAAGCAGCATTAGGCATTCCTACGTCCCCTCCCTCTTGAAGCCCCCTCCGGCCTTCCTCCCCATCCCTTCTCTCTAGGTTGCCACAGAGCACTGACTCTGGGCCGCCTGCGTCATACACTGAGCTCCCACTGGCTACGCATTTGACATACGGCAAGGTATCTGTTTCAGCGCCATTCTCTTAAATCACGCCACCCGCTCCTTCCGGAATTCTGTCCAAAAGGACTGCGTCTCCCTTGCTGCCCTGCAAGTACTATCTTTCTAGGTCTATCATCAGTACTATCAGTACTTTCATTCGTATCATCTTTCTATTTGTCTTTTCCTTACGCTCTCGGCTCATCCACTTCATTAGGACTGACTCAAATGGGTTCTTTTTTATAGCTGAGTAATATTCCACTGTGCATATGTAGCACGGCTTTCATATCTGTTTTATCTGTCATCCATATTCTATAGATGAGTACACTGAGGTTCTGCAAAAAGAAATCACTAGTTCAAAGTCATAAAACCAGCCTATGACACAGCCTCACATCAGCCTGGTACCAAGGCTCTGGATTCTGTCTTAGGTGTTTCTGTGCTTAAATTCGCACAGGTAGAGCTCAGAATTCGGAGAAGGCAGTGGCACCCCACTCCAGTACTCTTGCCTAGAGAATCCCATGGACAGAAGAGCCTGGTAGGCTGCAGTCCATGGGGTCACGAAGAGTCGGACACGACTGAGCGACTTCACTTTCACTTTTCACTTTCATGCATTGGAGAAGGAAATGGCAACCCACTCCAGTGTTCTTGCCTGGAGAATCCCAGGGACGGCGGAGCCTGGTGGGCTGCCGTCTATGGGGTTGCACAGAGTCGGACACGACTGAAGTGACTCAGCAGCAGCAGAGTTCAGGATTAGGGGGCAGATCCACAATCTCTTCCCTCAAACTCTGGGATGTTCTCTACAAACATTTTTTTTTTCCTCAAAGAGCTCCCATTCTGCCAGACTTCTAGACTGCCCTCTCCTTCCCTGAGAAGCATTCTCTTTGCAGAAGTGTCAAGGCCACTGAAACAAGGAGAACATCTGAGCTGATATCTTCACATGTCTGCAGCAGCCTTAGACATGCTAGAAGGCTAGGGAGTAATCCGTGGCTGAGACCATCCTTCTCCTTGAGGAAAAGGCTTTTAACCTGTAGACCAGCACATCAATATGAGCTTTAGAAGAGGCTTTTCCACCATACACTTCAGAGGGCCCCCTTATTTCTATAGGTCGGGGCTTCAGACGGTTGCTTCCGTCCACTACTGATGGTCCACCATTAGTGAAAAGTGCTGGTGAAGCTCTTTGCACATCACTTTACAGCATCTGAGGCTCAAAGGTGGGAAGGAGGAGGGGAAGCTGACCGAGCAGCTCTTTTATACAAATTAGCTCAATCGTAGCCCCACAAGGCAGGTACTGCATCAATATCCCCATTTTACAGATGAGGATATTAAATTTAGAGATGTTTAAATGCTTGTCCAAGCTCTGTGGTAAGCTGTGGAACAAACTTTGAATCCATCCAGGTCTTTTGATTTTCCCTAATGTTAAAAAGCCCTGTAGCCTTTCTGGCTGTACCACATGAGCTCCGATGCTAAGAAAAAGAAGATTTGGCCCTCCTCTGTCTGTCTTCACTCTCACCTTTCTCATTGATCCAAGATTTCTCACTGCCTGGGAAAATGCCATTGTTCTAGTCATTTGGGCAACAAAAGTGCTAATTTCTCCAGGGAGATACTTCCCTCGCCTTTTCTTTGTTTTGCTTAAGTGATAAGGATTTCACTCTAGGATCCTAGTGACACTGACCGTGTTCTTGCCGCCCAGAGAATCTTGGCATATGCTGCTCCCTTTGTCTGAAACATTTTTTTCTCACCATTTTCTCCCTTTAGCCCTGCTCATCTTTTAGATCTCAGCTCCACTGTGACTTTCTCATCAAGCTGCCCTGACCCCGTGTTGAGGTCAGTCCCCTCCCATGCCAATGCAGCCTCACAGCGCTGCACTTCTTCCCTCTGTGGCACAGGGCTCAGTTTCCAAGTATTGATTAATCAGTGAGTTATTGGGTTAATAGCAGCCTGTTCCACTAGACCATAATCTCTATAAGAGGGCGGAGATCACATTTCCTTGGGTCATGACTGAATCCTGGATTCCAAGCATAGGGCTTGGAAAATTAGATGCTCAACAGAATTTCCTAACTTGTGCTTTAAAGAGGCATAGCTTTCTGCTTGTAGCTGGTTAGAACAACAGAATCTTAGGCTCCATCCCAAACTTTTCTGAATCAAAACCTGCATTTTAACATGGTCTCCAGATGATTCCTGTGCATATTAATGACTGATCAGCACTGCAAAGGGAAAAGGAAGAAAGACTGGCAGGCTGAGGGAGCCCAATGGAATAAATCAGTCTTGATTTCACTAATTAATTCAGTAAAATTATCTGAGCACCAACTATGTGCCTAGTACTATCCTGGGCCCCGTGACTCTGGCGTGAACACAGTAGGTGTGATGCCTGCCTTTATGGAACACTTCGTGCCTCTGCATGGGCAGGGTATACAGAGCTATCAGAGCAGAGGGAGGAGATGCTTGTTGGCCTGGAGCAGGGGGAGGAAGGCTTCCTGCAGGCAGTGACTGGGAGTGGTGGGTAGAGAATGCAACCTCATACTGAACGGAGCTTTTTCTCACATGTCACAAGGTTAGAGGTTGACAGATGGGTCAGGAAGTTCTTACAATAATCCAGCCTAGAAATGCAAGCTGGTCTTTATTCCCCTGTCGAGTCTCTCCTCCACTCTCTCCTGCAGGCCCTTCTACAAAACCTGTGAATCAAGTAATAGCTAGATCCCACAGCTTCCCTCTCCCAGCAGAGCCTCCCTCCCTCCTTCTTTATTCACATTCTGCCTCCCAATGTCAACTTCCCACCTTCTTCTC
The DNA here is from genome assembly GCF_016772045.2 of Ovis aries. Classification (NCBI taxonomy): domain Eukaryota; kingdom Metazoa; phylum Chordata; class Mammalia; order Artiodactyla; family Bovidae; genus Ovis; species Ovis aries. The sequence goes on along the minus strand of NC_056055.1, from coordinate 6,825,884 downwards.
GGCTCCTTCTGTGTTCTCTTCCCCCTTCCACCAATTCCCTCCCTAGCATTCCTCCGATATGGCATCATGTGGACCACAATGCAGTCATTAGGACTGATGTCTACAAAGACTGTAATAACACAGAGCACACTAAGGTTACAACAGGTAGCAAAATTACATGGCCATATTACAGGTCTTATGAAAACAAAAACTCTATGTATTTTTTTTAAAGGCAAAACTCCAGAAGTATCAACCAATATTTATGTTTCCATGGGGACTTGGAAATACTTATTTAAAATTTCTCTGTTTTTCATTATTTTATGACTGGGGATGCCTTTTATAAATAAAAAGAAAATACCACAGATTAAAAACTGCTGCCATTTATTATGTCATTTTGGGCATAAATTAATTTGGGCATAAGTTAATTTCCCTGAGCTTCAGTTCTCTCATCTCTAAAATGGGTACAAGAACTGTGCTCTCCACCTAGGGTGTTTTGAGATAGTGTTCACTGAGCCTGGAAGGACAGGAAAGGCTAAAATCATAGCAGTAGCATTATCGTGATCTGCTCATAATTTCTGGTTCAGTGCAGGTTGGGATCAAAGAACAGGACAAGTAGATCTGGTAGGGACAGAGGTTGGAGACAAGAGGTCACTGTTTTGGAGTTCTGAATGTTTTAATTGGCTGTATGGCCTTGTAAGTACTGTTCCATCTCTGGGATTTTGTTTTTCCAAATGTTGAAGAGGAAAATGATCAACAGAACTTCCTGCCACAAGTCTGAAAGATACCATCTTAACTCCTCTGGAATTTACACTGTGCACGCTTCAACAGCACTAAAAATTCTACTGGACAGATACTGTGAGCTCTTTCAAATCTCTCTTAGCCTCTGAAGTATGTTAACCTGTGAATAAAGGTCTATCTCTGTTAAGGTCAGGAGGCCTCGTGTGTGTTAATCACCCAGTCGTGTCCGACTCTTTGAGACCTCATGGACTGCAGCCTGCCAGGCTCCTCTGTTCATAGAATTTTCCAGGCGAGAATATTGGAGTGGGTTGCCATTCCCTTCTCCAAGGGATCTTCCTGACCCCAGGATCAAACCTGGGTCTCCTGCACTGAAGGCAGATTCTTTACCTTCTGAAGGGAAGAGTCATAGGGGAAGAGTCATACTTGGTTCCAAAGAGCTACGAAGCTCTTCCTCTTCTGCTGACCACAGAGCAGTTCTTGGAGTTTCTAAGATTGTGTCAATTTTTTTTTTAAAGCCATGTTAAATTTACATAACATTGTAAGTCAACTATACTTCAATAAAATTGAGAGGAAAAAAATCATGAAAAAGATATCCCATGCCCTTGGATTGGAAAGTGATATTGTTAAAGTGGCCATACTACTCAAAGCAATTTACAGATTTAATGCAATCCCTGTCAAATTACCCACGGCATTTTTCACAGAACTAGAACAAATAATCCTAAAATGTATATGGAACTACAAAAGACCCAGAACTGCCCAAACAATTGTGAGGAAAAAGAACAAGGCAGGAGGCATAACCCTCCCAAACTTTAGACAATATTACAAAACTACAATAATCAAAGTGGCATGATACTGACACAAAAACAGACATATGGATCAATGGAACAGAACAGAAATAAACCAGAAATAAACCCACACACCTATGAACAATTAATCTTCAATGAAGGAGGCAAGAATATATAATGGGGAAAAGTCTCTTCAGCAAGTGGTTTTGGGAGTGTTGCACAGTTGCACGCAAACCAATGCAGTTAGAATACACATCAGGGAAGCCCAATGGAATATTAGCCAGCCATAAAAAATGAAATAATGTCATTTGCAGCAACATGGATGGACCTAGAAATGGTCATAGTGAGTGAAGTAAGTCAGACAGAGAAAGACAAATGTAATACTGGATTGCTTACATGTAGAATCTGGGAAAAGGGTACAAATGAACTTATCTACAAAACAGAACTAGAGTCATAGATGTAGAAAACACACTTACTGTTATCGGGGGGTAATTAAGAGCATAAATTGGGAGATTGGAATGGACATATAAATATTACTCTATATAAAACAGATAAATAATAAGGATGACCATATAGCACAGGGAACTCTACCCAATACTCTGTGATGGCCTACATGGGAAAATAATCTTTAAAAAAGTGGATCCATGTATGTATAACTGATCCACTCTGCTGTATACAGGAAACTAGCACAACAGCGTGTGTGTGTGTGTGTGTGTGTGTGTGTGTGTGTGTGTAAGTAAGCTAAATCCACTGAGTATATGGCAGGGCCGTGGAAATTATAAAGCATTATATGAATATATCCTGGTTTGTGAATGTCTCTTGCGGTACTGATGATTTTTGTATGACAAAGATCTAGCTTTTTCTGTGCTGAATTAATAATTCACTTATACTAATAACACAAAGAAATATTTAAAAACAACACTGTACTAAGTAGAAAAAAGGCTAGTTTCAGGAAAAATAAATAGTGTGATCCCATTTGCGTTAAATTTCCCCTATATAAACGCATGTCAACCATTTTAGAATATGCACTTCAAATTGCTAAGCAGTGGGTACTTTTGGGGTGGGATGTAAGTTTGATGAGTGAAGATTTTTGCTTTTTTCTTCTGCAAATGGTTCTTAAAAAAAATTTTTTTTTGGTGACCTAAAACAGTAAACTCATAGGACATGAAGACCGGCAGAGGCAGTACAGGAAGGGACTTATGCTCACTGAATGTTTCTCATCTGCCAGAGATGGGCTTAGGTTCTTCACCTGGGCTCCTCATTTATAGCTCATAACAAACCCTTGGAGGGTAAGGGTCAGCAGCTCTCCTTTGTGGATGAGGACATTCAAGTTCCGACTCAGACACAGCCTGTCTAAATCTCAAGTCCGCCCTCGTCCAGAGCATAACACCAAGATTCTAATCAAAGGCTGCTTTGCGGATGGAGACGTGGAGCCCTCCGAGCCTCGCTCAGCTGGAGGTCAGCAAGCAGGAAGCCCCCTCCTGTGCAGGGCCTCCCTCTCCTGGCTTCTCACATCTGGAGCTCATCATCTCCAGCCAATTTGCTCTTTATGGAGCAAGGGCTTTGCAATTTTGTTTCTCTGCTTCCGGGTCTGGGCTGATCACAGTTTCACAATGAGGCAGTCACTCCCGAGGACCCAAGTCTGCACTTAATTGCTTTTTTTTACTCTTCTGTCTAGAGATGAACTTGTCTTTGCTAATCAGTCTTCCTTGGAGAAGTGTGCCATCTGCACTTTTTGAGAAGAACCTCCTGAGCAGGAAGGAGGTGTAGAAAACAGTTCTGCGTATGGTGATTAGACTCAACGTTGATAGACCAGTTAGGCAGAGACATCCACAGTGTTCATTCATTCCTGGGGGCAGTGATAGTTTTGAGGTCTCCCATGCCTGGTGGGTCTGCCCTGCGGATGGTCAGCTCAGAAGGAGCCAGCAGGTACAAAATAAGAATTCAGATTAGACTCCTGAAAGCTCAGACGTGGGAGGAATCACCTTAGCAGAAGTGATTCAATCCAAGGTCTCACCCATGTGAGGGGCCTCCCTGCATCTTCCCTGCCGAGTGGCCACCAGGCTCTGCTCCAGTGACGGGGAGCTCACTACCTCACAGAGGAGTGTGCTCCATTGATGCACAGGTCTCACTCGGAGAATGCATTTGCTGGTGGTGTCAAGACCCACCTCCCCTGCACCTCCATCCACAGGGCTCTGAGGTGCAAGAACTGAAAGCTTCACCCTGAACTAGAGTATGACTCAAGATAAGGCCCCTAAAGCACTTGGGAGGCCTGAGAGAATCCTTAGGATCCTGTCTCTCATTTCCCAGACAGGAAAGAATGAAGCCCAGAGAGTGGATGTTTTATTAAATTTGAAGTCACTTGACTCTCAGTTGAAATGCTAGAAGGATACACCTGATCTGCTTCTTCGATATAAAAAGAAACAAGAAGCCATTCCCCCAATCATAACCACCAAGATATCAGACATTTCTGTTCAAGGGCTCTGCTCGGCCCCTATTTAATCGTCACCACCGCCGTCACCGTCATGGCCCCACACTGTGTGCTTCGGCATCCATCCAGCGTTTCACGCCGAGTGGCTCCTCCGTAAGGACCTCACGGAGAGGGGCAAGTAACTCCCCAGTGACAAAAGGAATGATCTGTCATGACAGGGGTCTTTTAAGTAGCTTCTCAAGGGAGAAAAGGTGCACTTCTTCCTGCCAGATCGCGTCCTCTGGGGCTTCTAGTGTCAGAATCAGGCTACTTGTCCTCTGCCTAAAAGAAAACGTCCATGTATGTGTGTGTGCACACACACGTGCTTATACAGGTCCCTGGCACATCGTTACCTGAAAGGGAGCTCAGGGTTAGCTCCAGGTCTCAACTGGACTTACCGTCTCTGAGCACTTCTTTCAGTTTCTCAAACAGACCCAAACCGGGTCCCGCTGCTCCTGTTTTCGTGTGTCTACATTACAGGTTACGATTAATGATTAGGGAGACCAAGCTTTCTGAAGCCCCGCTTGGATCTTATGTATTGCAATATCTCTCCTACACTACACCACCCCTTTCTTCCCTGCATACACAAGGACTCGCGTACGCGCACACACACCCACATTCTCAGGCATGAACATACATATTCAAAAATGTCCAATGTCCCTTCATCGCCTGTAAAGGTGAAACACCCTAGCCTAGCAATAAGATATCTTATGATTAAGTCCCACTGCTTCCTTCCAACCTCATTTCCTCCACCCATGTCATTCTCCATCCAAGGTGGTCTCTTGTGCACCCCATCCAGGCCTTTCTGGGACAGTGCCACTGGTGAGAATACCATCTCCTATCCAACTGCCAAGGTCTAGTTCAAACGCCACAATGTCCATGATGGTCCTAGGACTCCTGCTGTAAAGGATCTCTCTCCCATCAGAGCTGGTAGGGCCATTTTCACAAATAGCCTCAAAATACCTATCGATCCAAGCAATTGATGCAGGGGCCTGAACTGTTAACAGCCGTCCCTCACTCTCCAGCCCAGGGGCTTATTTTTGCTGCGTGTTTCCCTTTGGTTCATCCCACAGCCTTGGCAGCCCCATCGGCTCTTACAGGGACCACTACTCCCGTCTTTTTGTTCCCGGCCTTCATGTTATCAGGTCCCATTAAAAAACAAAACAAAACACAACAATTGTAGTGAATTTGCATTGCTATTATTTTTTATTGGTGCTCCAAAAAATGCTTGACCAATTCTTAGAATATTATGCCTGGCCATGTTGACAATGTTAAGTTAAATAAGGCATTTGATTATTGATTGCTTTATTTAAATCTTTCAGAAAATGCATGAGCTCAGTGCTTTTTTTTTTTTCTTAATTTCCATTTCATAGATGAGGAAACTAATACTTGGAGAAGTCAAGTCACTTATGCAAATTAAATCACCCACAGAATAACAGAGATGAGACTTGAACCCAGGTATAGCTGACTCCAAAGCCCACAGTCTGGGCCACAGAATAACCCAGAGATATTTAGTCACAGAGATCAAATTGCCAACATACATTGGATCATCAAAAAAGCAAGAGAGTTCCTGAAAAACAACTACTTCTGCCTTATTGACTATGTTAAGCTTTTGACTGTGTGGATCACAACAAACTGGAAAATTCTTCAAGAGATGGGAATACCAGACCACCTAACCTGCCTCCTGAGAAATCTGTATGCAGGTCAAGAAGCAACAGTTAGAACTGGACCTGGAACAACAGACTGTTTCCAAACTGGAACAGGAGTACGTCAAGGCTGTATATTGTCTGCCTGCTTATTTAACTTACATGCAGAGTACATCATGCAAAATGCAGGGCTGGATGAAGCACAAGCTGGAATCAAGACTGCAAGGAGAAATATCAATAACCTCAGATATGCAGATGACACCACCCTTATGGCAGAAAGTGAAGAAGCACTAAAGAGTCTCTTGATGAAAGTGAAAGCGGAGAGTGAAAAAGTTGGCTTAAAGCTCAACATTCAGAAAACTAAGATCACAGCATCTGGTCCCATCACTTCATGGCCAATAGATGGGGTAACAGTGGAAACAGTGAGAAACTTTATTTTTGGGGGCTCCCAAATCACTGCAGATAGTGACTGCAGCCATGAAATTAAAAGACGCTTGCTCCTTGGAAGAAAAGCTATGACCAACCTAGAGAGCATATTCAAAAGCAGAGACATCACTTTGTCAACAAAGGTCCGTCTAGTCAAAGCTATGGTTTTTCCATTAGTCATGTATGGATATGAGAGTTGGACTACAAAGAAAGCTGAGCACAGAGGAACTGATGCTTTTGAACTGTGGTGTTGGAGAAGACTCTTGAGAGTCCCTTGGACTGCAAGGAGATCCAACCAGTCTATCCTAAAGGAAATCAGTCCTGGCTATTCATTGGAAGGACTGATGATGAAGCTGAAACTCCAATACTTTGGCCACCTGATGTGAAGAACTGACTCATTTGAAAAGACTCTGATGCTGGGAAAGGAGGAGAAGGGGACAACAGAAGATGAGATGGTTGGATGGCATCACCAACTCAATGGACATGAGTTTGAGTAAGCTCCAGATGTTGGTGATGGACAGGGAAGCCTGGTGTGCTGCAGTCCATGGGGTCACAAAGAGTCGGACATGACTGAGCAACTGAACTGAACTGATTTAGTCACAGCAGTTTACTATAAGGAGGGAGACAGCTGCGAGGCCATTATTTAGAAATAAAAGCAAAACCAGGATTTATAAGAGATCAGGAAGAGAAGAGCAAACAGATCAGGCAGTGTGAGATCGATGAATTGTGGTTTACAAGTTTGGGGTAAACTAACTAATGGTATTACACCAAGAGGTCAACCGGAAGAGTCTGCCCTTGAGCTGGCTGAATACAGATATCAAAGGGACTCGGTTTTATTATTTGTGGATCCTTCAGGAAACCTGGAGCATTTGGCTGGGAAGGGTGGCAGGGTATCTCTGTCCCCTCCATCTGCACCTCTGCCTTCGGCAGGCCAAGTCTCCCTCGCTTCCTTCATCAGAGCCTCTCCTTAGGTGCACACTGCCCCTTACCTCCCCAGAGACTGACTGATATCTATGGCTTAAAGGACAAAATGTAGGTGGAGCCCTTAGCATGAGCAGCTGCCACACAGTCCTATGGCAGTAAACGCAGAGCTACCGGGCTAAGCTTTACAATCAAAGAGCTGTTCATTACCTTTACATTTATTGTTACCAACGAAAAGCTGGTGGGTTTTGTTTTCCAGGATTCACTGATGTTTCGATTCCTTCTTTGGCCAGCTTCGGTAACTCACGTGCCTACCAGCACACTCAGGAGTACTCAGAGTGCACTGCTTTGGATTGATCGGCTCCATCTATTACAACTGTCCTGGCCACGGTGAATATACAGTTCCAACAGAAATCTGTTCCAGACTCTTCTCCCTTTGACACCTGTGGGCTCCCACGGAATGGTGGCTGGGCTCCATCTGATTCAACTCCCTTGTTTGCCCAAGTGCTATCTCCCTCTATGAATAGAAGTATCTCAAAGTGGGGGTCTTTTCTGAAGTATCTTTAGCCCCAACTCCATGATCATGCCTGCAGAGATGCTTAGGGGTTGTTCTGGGGCACAGTGAGGGAGGGGTTGGAAACACCACTGTGCTGCCGTATTGCTGCATGCGATGGATGGTCAGCGCTGACAGCCCCTGGGTGGGGGGTTGTGTTCCCTCTCCCTGGGACACTGCATCCCTTTAGCTGTGGCCACAGTTCTCTCCATGTACCCTTTCATGCTTGTGCAACAACCCACTGTATCTCCTCCTTGCTTTCAAGTAACTGACTGTAATTCAGCACTTCCCATGACATTCCACAGGCTGAGCTTCCCTCACCATCACTCTCCTAGGTCTTCCAACTGCCTCTGTCTCCCAAATAATCCTAAAACAGCTAGCATTTGCTGGGTACCTATTCTGCGGCAGACGCTCCACATCCAAAACCTCGCTGAATCCTCGCAACAGCACAATAAGTAGGGCTGTGTGTTTGATCACCTATTTCACAGATGAGAAAACTGAGGCTCAGTGAAGGGAGTTTACACACCTAAGAGAAATAACTGAATACAAACTCAGCACTAACTAACACCAAAGTCCAGCAGTTTAACTGTCTTCATGTAGAAACCCTGATGTTTTCAGCTATTCAAGGAAAACTGCACATATAGATTTGAATAGTAACAGGCAGTCACATACCCCTGAATTCAGTTTTACTCACAAGACTTCGTGGCATTAGCTCTTCCTCTTCTAACCTTACACATACATTCAGTTTCTACAGAAGATACACCAGATCCCCTGTAAGGCAGAGAGCTGAGCAGGGCTTGGTGTGCAAACTGTTCATGATATAAATCATACCCTTGACGACTGTACAAAGGAACAGGAAGATAAGGAAAAAAGAAGAAATAAAAACTACCTCAAAAGAGCTGACTCTTAGAAAAACAAAGACTTGAGAGGTGCAAAGGAATGGGTCAGGAGGGTTTAAAAAATGAATCCTTAGTATAAGCATGGCATTATAGTGAGTGCATTAATAACAATGGTGGCCATTTTAAAGCACCTACTACATTACTCCTTGGAAGGAAAGTTATGACCAGCCTAGACAGCATATTAAAAAGCAGAGACATTACTTTGCCAACAAAGGTCTGTCTAGTCAAGGCTATGGTTTTTCCAGTGATGATGTATGGATGTGAGAGTTGGACTATAAAGAAGGCTGAGTGCCAAAGAACTGATGCTTTTGGACTGTGATATTGGAGAAGATTCTTGAGAGTCCCTTGGACTGCAAGGAGATCCAACCAGTCCATCCTAAAGGAGATCAGTCCTGAGTGTTCATTGGAAGGACTGATGTTGAAGCTGAAACTCCAATACTTTGGCCACCTGATGCAAAGAACTGACTTATTGGAAAAGACCCTGATGCCGGGAAAGATTGAGGGCAGGAGGAGAAGGGGATGACAGAGGATGAGATGGCTGGATGGCATCACCGACTCAATGGACATGGGTTTGGGTGGACTCCGGGAGTTGGTGATGGACAGGGAGGCCTGGTGTGCTGCAGTTTATGGGGTCGCCAAGAGTCGGACAGGACTGAATGACTGAACTGAACTGAACATAGTATGGACTTTTTATACCTTCTATATAATCCTTACAAGAAGCCAGCAAATCTTATCTCTATTCTTAGTACTATTTTATAAATGAGGAAATGAAGGCACAGAGAGGTGGAGCAAATTATCCATGAACACACAGCCAGGAAGTGGCAGAGCCAAAATTAGAATTCAAGTCCGTGTACGTCCACAGGCTGTATTCTTTCCGCTAGACCCGCTGCCTGCAATTCTGACATTTCTCACCCACTCTTCTTCACCTTCCAGTTGGAGCTGTGATATTATCTGCATTTACAGGTGAAAAGAAAGGGGCAGAACCATCGTGTTGAAAAGGACCTGGAAACAGAAGTCTTGTTGGGAGAAAGAAAGCTGTTGTGGAGATGAGATCTGAACTGGGCCTGCAAGGGCTGATAGGATTTGGTGAACAGACACTGGGAAGACAGCATCAGGGGAAAGCTCTTCATGATCCCAGGTATGGAGTGGTAAGAATGCAACATGCGACAGAGAAAAGAAGATTCTACTGGCCGGGGTGGCTGTGGCGTTAGGCTGCTGGAAGGGGACTTAGCCAGAATCCTGCAGAGCCTAGCTAGAATTCTTGACTTTGGCAGATGGCTTGCTTTGAATGAAAGACGTTGACACTGTGGAGTTGTCTCTGCAAGAATTTAACCCCGAGGAGAGGCACTGGGACTATTCTCAAGGGACCATGAGAAAGCAAGTCCACTCGCAGCAACCGTGAGGCTCGGTGCTCTCTAGACACTGGCTCCGTGCAGTGTCCTGGAGTGTTTTATAGCAATCTCTTCCAAACCCAGGGAAATAAAGTCCATGGCACCTCTGGGAGACAAAATGGCACTTGTTCCCCACTGTCTAATCTGAACAGGCCTTTGCTGACTAATTGAATTACTCTAGCCCGCAAACTGATAGACAGCTGCTAAAAATGGTTATTGCATTATTAATTCGCTCCAGCAATTTCACATTAAACCTATACTGTTAATAATTTTTCCCCTTCTATTTCTTCCCTCTTAATTAGACTATTTAAAACTTTGAAGGGATAGTCTTCCCATGCTAAATGGAGGCATCGGGCAAATTACATTTTTGATTGAATACTTCTCTGATAGGCCAGCAAATGAGACTGTTGAGTTGTTAATTATTGTCAGAGTTCCACACGACGCCTGCTAATGAGGCAGTCAATCTCAGCTGTCAGCCCCCGAATATTAATGGAGGCCAATGGGATGTACTGGGAAAGACGCTCGCCGGAGGGCCAGGGGGTCCATTTCATTGGCCCGTACATGAAGGGGTGGTGACTTCCTGGTGCTAGGGCTAATGGGACTTTGTGATGAGTGTACAAAAGCGTAGACAGTAATTCAGAGCTGAGGTCAGCCAGAATGGCTCCATGGCACCAGGCGGGCACCCCTGGGATGGCACAGATGGTTGGTATTCAGCATTTATCACTGCTGGCCGGGCTAGGCTGTGCATTTGGATTTTTGGAGGGGCATGGGGTGGGGGGGATGCTGGGCATGAAGAAGTAACTATTGGGCAGTCAGGAGAAGGTACACATCTCAAGACTGCAGATCTGGGCTCAGGATGACCTAGCCTCAGGCTCCAAGCCCGCCACCTTGGCATTTAGTCCTGACTCCAGCACCGGCCATGCTGTGGGCTGAGAGACAGGTCAGGTTTCAGTCAGCAGAACCAGGGGTGACAAAGAGGGGATGCCATCCAAGACTGGGCATCACAGAACCATATATTTAGTCTGCCACCAAGGAGAAGCTCAGTAGAAGAGCAAAGAAGGGAGAAGAATTGGATTTGATTCAACAAATATTTACTGAGTATTTTGTAAGCATGATAAAAACTTAAGTTCCCTGTGCAAACTCCCAGGGCAGACATTTTTGGGGAATCATCACTGACTTTTACTTCTGTTGCCCGACTGTCCACTCCCCGCTCCTCTCCACTAGAATGCTTCCCCAAGGCTCTGCTTTGCCTTCACTAACGCTTCAGGAACTCTTTTCCTTCTCCATCCCCATTTCTCCTGCCCTTACCCACCGCTCACTGGGCTGCTGCCCCAATCTATCTGTTCCTGGCCCTTCATTCTCTCACCCTCTCCTGCCCAGAGCTCTTGGACATCCTCTCCTGCTCCTCCTCCAGCTGACTCTGTTCCTCAAACACTCCAGTTCAGCTTCCTGCCTCCTCACTCTGAGCCTTTGTTTCACCATCTCTGAATCAGGCATCCGCTTGCTGTGGCATTTGACAAGGATCTAGTTAACACATGTTAATTTCTATCTCTCTGAGTCTCTTTCCTAAGTTGCATCATTCCAACTGATGCTGAATCTTTACTCTTCCGTCTACCTGCCTATACGTTTGCTTCTGTTCATTTTAGGATGATGTAGGTAAGGGCTGAGAATGAGGATGCAAACACTGGCCTCTCAGGGATACGGCATCCTGGCAACAGACTGGGCGTTGATCCCTAGAATGGAGACACCCCTCCCATAACATGAAAGAAGGCAGGAAAGTGGATTTCTAACCTGGAAGGGGCAGTGGGCAAGGAGTTTGTGAATTCATATAGGCTGATTTTTAGATTTCACTTTGCAACATAGGGGTAACAGTCACAAAAAGAAAAGAATGGAATTTAACTTCTAAATATATACTCTTACCATTTTGCTAACAGAATAAAGTGAAAGTGTTAGTCGCTCAGTTGTGTCTGACTTCTTATGACTCCATGGACTGTAGCCCGCCAGGCTCCTCTGTCCATGGGATTCTCCAGGTAAGAATACTGGAGTGGGTTGCCATTTCCTTCTCTAGGGGATCTTTCTGACCCAGGGATCAAACCTGGGTCTCCTGCCTTTCAGGCAGATTCTTTACTGTCTGAGCCATCAGGGAAACCCAATGGAGGAACTGAGACCACAGATGCTTACTGACAGCTTGCTATGTGTCTAGGATACCATGTATGACAAACCAGGTGAGATCGCTTCCTACCAGGAGCTTATATCCCAACTTGGGAGGCAGTGAGCAGTAAGTAAATCAATACACGCATATATACATGCCACAATTTCAGATAATGATAAGGGGTATGGAGACTGTATCTCTTATGGCATGACAGTGATGGTGGGGCAAACATATGCAGGGTCAGGCAATGTCAGGGAAATATCAAGAGTTAGATGTGAGCCAGGATCTCAGTGAAGAGAAGCCAGCTCAGTGAGCACTGCTCAAGGACAGCGTGGCAGGCAGAGGCGGCAGGTACAAAGGGCCCTTAGAGGCAAGCTGCAGGAACAGAAACGATGCTGGTTTAGCTGAGTCACGATGATGAGGGGTGGGAGGTGGGTAGAGCGCATTTGAGTTTAGAGACGTAGAACCTCAGAGGCCATGATGATAAGCTTGGATTTGGTGCCAAGGTCACTGGGAAGCCTTTGCAGGATTTAAGCGCTGGAATGACACCAGTGAACGCGGGTGCTTTTACAGATTCCTGTGCAGCCACGTCCCCAACCTTTTGGCACCAGGGACCGGTTTCAGGGAAGACAATTTTTCCATGAATTTTCCTGGGGCGGGGGGATGGTTTCTAGATGATTCAAGCGCATTATGTTTATTGTCCCCTTTATTTCTCATCTAATAATCTAAGAGGAGGTAAAGGTGCACAGTCCAGAGGTTGGGGACATCTGCTGTAAAGCACTTTATAGGTGAAATCTGGAGCCAGTCAAGTAGATACAGCCACCGCCTTCTTAGAGTTCCAGCGGTGAAGACAGACACATGGCCAGGTGTCCGATGCAACATAAGGACAAACAGACCTAGGGTGGACCTCAGTGGCTGCTCTTTCTTTCTTCCACAGTAACAGACATTTGTTGGAGTACGGGGTGGTTCCCAGCAGGCGCTTGTGGCAAAGCACCCCAGTGCCAGTGCAGGAGGCATTAGAGTCTCGGGTTTGATCCCTGGGTCAGGAAGATCCCCAGGAGAAGGGCATGGTAACCCACTCCAGTATTCTCGCCTGGAAGATCCCATGGACACAGGAGCCTGGCAGACTACAGTCCACTGGGTCGCAAAGAGTCAGACACAATTACGGTGACTTAGCACTCACTCATGTACAATAGATATTTTAGCTCAATTTCTGGCTTCACAGAATAAACACATTCCCCCGCCTTCCTTGAAGGCTGGATGTGACCACCAGAGTCTTTTTCGGCCAAGGGGATTTACGTGGAAGAAGTCTACTGCAGCTCCTCCTCGGGAAGCAACTGGCTTTACGTTGTGCTTTCTTCCCATGCCCCCATCCTCCTGCTCACAGCGTGGATGCAGTGTCTGGAGTACCATCTTGGAGCCCTCCAATGAGAGCTGGCTCTCATGAAGGCAGAAAGCAGGTGGGAGTCTGAATCTATGAGCGCCCCTGGAGTACGGAGCTTACCATTCTGCCCTGCAACCTCCCTCTGAACTTTCACCCAGGAGAAATCCCACCGACCGCCGTCTCAAGCAGAAGCAGGCTTTATTTTGGGTCTCTGCTATTGCAGACTCAGAACTACCTGTGCTAATAAAGGGGTGGGGAGAGACTGTTAATGGGCGTTTGGAGAGACAGGAGCTGATTTCAGCCTCTTAAAAACAAATTGCCTGCATTTACCCCAAGCTTCCCTCCTAGCTGCTTCTTATTACCTGCTCTCCACTCCTTCCAGCTCAGTGCTGCAGGAATGGGTAAGACTAGCTGTTTCCAAGACCTCATGATGGTCTTATTTGTGTTTTCTTGCCTCATCTCAGTCCCATTTTAGACAGACAGGAGAGGAGCCAGAGCACAGGTGGACTCAAGGCAGGTCTCCCCACAGAGAAGCCGGTGATTCTGTCTCCTGTTTGTGAGACAGGCAGGCCAAGACAAGTCTGGATGACAAACAAGAGCACTTAAGCAATTAAACCAGAGCATTCATTTTACAAGGCGGGAGGAGAGAGCCGGATGAAAACAGGACCTAGCTAATGCTAATAGGAGACAGCAGTCCTCTGGAAGCTGCTACTCACTGGCAAAGAGCATTCTTGAATTTTACTAAGAAAAAGAAAGTCAAGGAAAATTCACCATTGACTAAAATATCACCATTTAAATGCCATAGGTGGAACATACCAATTATACTGGAATCTGCATGGATCTATGCAAGATGTCAGACAAGACAAAACATAATGCTGAGATGGTCTGACTGTTCTGGACTGCCCTGTCTTCTAGTTAAATAATGTCTTCAGGCAGAAGTAACAGTCAAAGAATGGAACAGACGGTGCATAGCAAACACTGCCAATCAACCAATCTGAACATGGCAGGGTCCCAGAGCCTTCTCGAAGAAAGGGTAAGTCCTTTATTTTCTGGATCAAGGAGCTATATGGGGAGTCCTTGCAGAGGGGCTGGGGTCATCAGGGGCACCTGGGGCTCAGGAAGCAGATACTCAAGAACGGGTGTGAACACACTTCAGTATTTTTACAGCTGCCACTTGCCCTGTTCCTTACCTGCCGAAGATCAGCCCCGCTTCCACAAATGAGAAACTATTGCTCCAAAGAGATGCCTTGATGCCTCGATCAAAGAAGCCCGATTTCTTTTCTCACAGCCACAGAGGTGCCAATGTTCTGCAAGTATTCTTCCAAGCCCCATAAAGGGCCCTGGAGTACCCATCGAAAGCAGCGCCAGCTGCAGCTAATACACACAGACACTTTGCAATTAACGGAGCTGAGTGTGCCGTTAAAGCAACCTTATGGGGAAGGCAATACCCCCCAACTAAGCCTGGGAGCATGATGAAGTTAGCCAGGCTGCTAAACACCTACGTGATGGCCTTGTAAAAAAACCAAATGTGGCTTTTGAATTCATTTAGCTCCGCAGGCTGAGGCATGATGCAAATGATGGCTGGCCCATCATTCTCTGTTGACATTTATGTGCACCCGGGAACACGGTGCCTGTTGGGGAAATAGGTCTGGTTTCCCAGAGTCAGGCTGTTAGTCATGCATGGTCCAGCCCTTTTCCTGTCCTAGCTGCGCAAACTTGAGGACATGACTTAACTTCTCTGAGCTTTTATTTTTTCTCATTTATAAAGAAGTTTGGGGGATAATACCCCTCTAGGTTGTGGTTAAGAGTGATTACAAAAGGTATCATTTCCCTTAGCAGTTTTCATGCCTAAGCTGGCCGAACACACACTGATAGACATTACACTTCAAATAAAACAGATCCTGGACTGAATTCCAAGAAGGGTATCCCACTATCCTCTGCATAAGGGAATTAAGGCTGAGAGATCCCAGGGTTTAAGAGCATGGGTTTCAGAGTTTTGCATACCTGAATTTGAGTCCCGTTTCTGCTATTTTACAATAGCTGTGTGATCCTGGGCAAGAAATTGACGCTCTCTGTGCCTCACTGTCTTCATCTTTAATTAAGAGGTAACACTGCCAAGCACATAGGAATGTTATGAGAATTAAATAACACAATGTGCGGGCCTAGCAAACAGAAGACACTGAGTAATAAATGTGAGCTTTTTGAGAGATGTCCTTTACTCCCAAAGCACGTTCCTCCTTGGGTCACAAGATTTGGGATGAACCAGGAAAAGAATAAAGCTTCTCCTCCCACAGTCGAGAGCACTGTCTTGCCCTTGGGGAAAACAAGATTCAAAGTCCATTCCCACCCTTTAGGCTGGTGACACAGTAATATCACCTGTCTATTTCAGCGTCATCACCTGTAAGGTAAGGAAGCAATTCCTCCTCTATTTAGGGATATACACATCCTACATTATTGTTTGAGGTGTTAATTAGCTCATATATTTATAAAATGCATATTCATACTTACCATGTTCCAGAAACTATCTTCACACTTAACCACTGTGACTCATTAGATTTAATTTTCATAGCAATCCTTTGAGATAAATACTATAATTATCCCCATTTTACAGAAATGAAAAACCAAGCAGGAGACATTGAGTAACTCGCCCAAGACCACATCTTAGTGACCGGCACACCTGGGGTTCCTCTGGCTGTAGGCTAATGTTCCAAATCACCAAGCTGTGGAACACCACCATCACGACCACCACCACCACGGCATCAGCAACTGCTGGCACAACAAGATTTATCCTGAGCTGATCAGATGTCAAGCACATTCTTGCGCGCCCTCATTTTATTCTGATGATAACCCTATCTGACGGGTTAAGGGACTTGCTCAAAGTTGCTGAGTTAGCAAGTGTCAGTGCTGACAATGAAGCCAAGTCTTTCTGGTCCCAAAGCCCATCCTCTCATGAGCTTCACAAACCTGCTGAAACTGGGGGTGCACTTAGCACGTCACCAGGCACATGTCTGACAGTCTCCAGAAAGCCTTTCTCTCTCCAGGGAATTTTCAAGCTGTAAACATTAGATTTTCTGATAGCCCTTAAGCCCTTTGGTATCAATCTTTCCACTCTGTCTAATCTGAAGGGTGAATCTCAGATAACAAATGAACCCACACATGTCTCCATCTTGTTCTCATTTGGCACAGCTCTGCCCAGGGCCTGGCACCTTGTCTGTGTCTTTGGAAAGGAAGACTGATCAGCAAAGATGGGTCGTCGAGCCCTGCCTGTCTCCTTAGGGGCTGGAAAACCGCTGAATGTCAGGACGCAGGTCTTCGACTCCAGGAGTCTGAACATAAGAGAAGGTGTGAATGGTCCATCGTTGTTTGGACAGTGCGTGTCAGACATCTAATCTGCTTTAATTTTATAAGCGTAGGCCTGGTATCGGAGAAGGCAATGGCAACCCACTCCAGTGTTCTTGCCTGGAGAATCCCAGGGACGCGGGAGCCTGGTGGGCTGCCGTCTATGGGGTCGCACAGTCGGACACGACTGAAGTAACTTAGCAGTAGCAGGCCTGGTGTCTCACGGAAGAATGTTGGGCTCAGCTGATTCTACGATCGACAGTGACCTTGCTTCTGTCTCTGACCATCCTGCACACTGAGCCAGAATAATGGTTCCTGAGTGGAAATCCCGTCATTCTCTCTTTTCCTTAAAATCTTCCATGACTCCCAAGTACTCCCAGGAAAAACAAAAAACAGGAACTCTGAATATAATCTTCATGGTTGGTCCCTGGAACAGCCACTTTCTCCTCACTTCCCTCTTCCCCAGCCTCCCTACCCTCCACCATTAACCTTCATATAGGCATCCAGAACACCTTGCCTTGCCCATAACGTCTAAGTAATGTTTTCCCTTTGCCTTTTTTTATCCCCAACTTTTCCTTCATATGTCAACTGGAGGCCCCACTGTTCTCTGGGAAGTCAACCCGGATAATTAAAATTGGTCCCCTAATCTTGCATTTATGAGAACTAGCTATTACTGGGTTGGCCAAAAAGTGCATCTGGGTTTTTTGGCAACATTTTATGGAAAAACCCAAACAAACTTTTTGGCCAACCCAATATTCTTCCAACAAGGCCACGGACTAGGTGTAGTTTTCCACCTTGTACCTCAGTGACCCAGTGGGTGAACACTCCATAAATATTTATTGGTTGAATAAATATAGAAACGAGCATTTCCAAAGATTGACAAATACCTTTGCTTTTGGAGGCTGGGTAGAAAGAAACATATTTAAGATTTAGGACAAGATAAAGGTGCAAGTGGAACTGAAGTTTAAAGATAAATTAACAATAGCTGCTGTTCTCTGACTCCTAGTTGATCCTGGTACTATATTTCATTTGTTTTATACAGATTTATTATTTTTACTGAACTGTCAAGTGACATGATAAACTCAGCGGCAAAGAGAGACACATCTTTTCTGCCCTCAGAAAGCTCACAGTCTAATCAGGGAGGCAGATACACTAAAGCAAAGCTCACAAAATATATTTTGACTTTCGGAGCCGTATACCGAGCCAGTTTTTTCGGCACACATCATTTCTAATTTTCTTAGAAATCTACAAGACAAGCATTTACCCCATTTTTACAGATGAGGAAACTGAAGTACAAGGAGATTTGTGTAGAGATTTGCATAACTTGGTTTGTTTAATCTAGGTAACTCTCCTCTGCTCAGTCATGCAAAGCAGTGACAGAAATATGAACTGGTCCTCCTTAACACTGCTTTCTTGCTACATTGCCTTAATTCACACTCCACTGTGCTGTAAAACACTTGAACAGCACTTTGTACATTTGCCATCATTTGTATGCATATTACCTCATTTCAGTCTCACAAAGCATTCTTTCCTATGGAGACAAGGATACTATTACAATCCTCCATTTACAGATAGGAAAATTGAGACCCTTAAGAGGCTGGATGACAATCTCCCAAGTCACATATTAGTGCAAATGGGAACAGAAAACAGGTTTCTTGGTGGGGGGAGGGCATATTCTTTGTCACTTGACAAATACAGCCTCCAGAATCATGCCCCTTCAACTCCACACACGTGATTCCACATGTCCACAAGAAACGCTGACATTTTTTTTTCTCACGGCAGACCCATGGCACTCCCCTATGGCTGGATGGTGGCAGCTTTATAACCCCTGGGGGCCCCAACAATCCCCCGTGTCCCCAAGCAGGGCTTACATTAAGTTTGCTTTCAGGCGCTTTTCCATTGCTCCCCTTTCCGCTGATGTATGGATGGGCTCTGGAGACCATGCCCAGCTCTTGGCCCCATTTGAGGACAGCCCACTGGTGCAAACCACAGCGCATTATGAGGGCCTTCATATTTTACCAGTAGATTGTTCTGCAGATGGATAGCAATTCATTACTTTAAGTACACAGGGGGATAATTCCAGAGAAGAATTGATCATCTCTCTTAGATACTTCTTGCTATTATAAAAGAAAAAAGAAGAACGTTCCCAGGAAAGGATTCTCTCTGCCCCTCGTCATTTCTCAGTTTCATTTCCTTAATTCAACTCAATAATCATTAACTTAATATTTATTTATTTTTTGCTGTGTGTCCAGCGGTGTTAAGACTTGAAGGACCCAAAAGCCTAGAACAAAGATAAACATGATTGGGACCCTCCCTCTTAGGTTACACCACCTGCAGACACACACACACACACACACACCCCAATGCTGCCCTGCTGCTCTGAGGCCCCCTCCTGAGCCAGCCAGTGGAGCGTGCCAACTTGGAGTAAGACAACTACACTCAGGCCCTCAGGGCTGGGAAGTTCAGCTGAAGCCTTGACCCTTGATTGCTGGCCACAGCTAACCATCCTCTCAGCTCAAGTTGAATTCCATCTGAACTCATCTCTCTAAGCTCCCAAGACAGAGCCTCCTGCAGAACTGGTCCCTCTTCTCTGAGTTTTGACTTCCAACCTCCCTTGGGGTCTATGGCTTCTCATCCTCCTGCCAGCTTTTATGACATCTTTACCCTGGATGCCTTGGATGTTAGACCCAGGTAGCCCCCAGGGTCCAGGATACTGGCCCTACCCTGCCTCCAGCCTCACACAGCATATTTCAGGAAGGTGTGCCTGCAGTGAATGCCTTTCTTGCACAAACCGAGACACTGATTTATTGCCCTGAAGCACATGTGCACACTCCACCCTTCCGGGACAACTTGTGAGGACTCCCCCTGAGCAAGGTTCTTTTCTGCACTGAAGAAGCTAGACAGAGACCAACGTTGTAGGATTCAGAGAACACTTCCAGGTGCAGATGGCTCCGTTGGAAAGAATCTGCCAGCAGTGCAGGAGTCCTGAGTTCGATCCCTGGGTCGGGAAGATCCCCTGGAGAAGGAAATGGCAACCCACTCTAGTATTCTTGCCTGAAGAATCCCATGGACAGAGGAGCCTAGTGGGCTACAGTCCATGGGGTCACAAGAGTCAGACACGACTTAGTGCCTAAACCACCACCACACCACAGAGAGAAGAAGATTAAAACCATGAGAGGCCAAGTTCAGCTCTAATACAACAAGAACTCGGGGAACAGCCAGGTGGCCTTGCTCAGAGGCAACAGCCGCAGAAGACCAGGTGGCTGATGGCACTTGGCCTGTAGGTGCCAAATAGGAAATAATAATTCGAAGTCTTTATATTCATAACTTTCCTCTTCATGGCCCTGCACCCTCGCCTGGATGGTTACACACTACAGGAATGTCAGCCTGTTTCCACAGGGGAGTTGAGAGTCAGAAATATATAATGAATGACGCTCTTGAGTTTCTTAACCATTTTAAATCTCTGCCTACTATGTGCCAGGTCCTGCTGCCAGGGTACAAACTTGGGAGAAACAGGTAAAATAGCCATAATCCTAAACATGAAGGCGCTCACAGACGGGAGGGCAGGGCAAGTAGAAAAGGTACATAATAAAGTCTATATACACGTGGAGTCTGAGGAGGAAGCGAATAGACTGAAAGGACCAAACTGCACGGAACGCAGGGGTTGGAGTCCACGCTTGGAGTAAAGCAAGAAGACAGACACTCATTCTTGCTGCTACCACCTTCCTTGCTGGCCAAACCTACACGACTGGGCCCCTAAGTGGTCTAGTTACATAACAGTGTTCACTGGTTAACCCACACTGCTAGAGAAGCCTGATTCAAATGTTCTAAGATTGGATTTTGGAGATGGTTATACAACTCTGTAAATTTACTGAAAGTTGCTAAAATGTACACTTACAATGGGTGAGTATTATGGTATATAAATTACATCTCAGGAAAGCTCTTTAAAGAGGCAAATTCATCTTCCTGATACACTTGTGACTGCGCAGTTCTGCAGATCAAGATCATCAATGTTTCCCTAATCTCTTCAAGATAAAAATCCATACTTCCGGCCTGATGTTCAGTGCACAAACACTACAGCAGACAGGCTTAGCTCCGCATGGTGCCTTCTGCTTTAACTGCACTGGTCTTGCACATGGCTGAGTCTGTTCCACTCAACTCAGGCACTCTATGCCTTTCCATCCTATTTCATCCCAGGTCATCCCATTCCACAAGATTTTGTTTGTCTGTTTCAAGTATAGCACGTTCTTTAGCAATGCGTGGCTCTATGACAGGTGTTGAGCATAAAGAATCAAAGAAAACAAATCTCTGCCCTCACAGAGTCCACAAACTCACCTATGCAATGTGAAGACAGATACAAAATAGGCAAATAGAACCAAACAGTGGATTTATGCAGTGCTTACTATATGCTGGACACTGTTCTCAGTGCTATTACATATATGAGTTCATGTCATTTTTTATAAGTGCTCTATTAGGGAAGGTACTATAGTTATTTCCAGACCACACAGAAGCGTAGCCGAGAGGAGCGACCCCACAACCAAGGAGCAGCAGCTGCGCGCGCTCAGGAGGGCCGAGAGGAGCTACTCCATGTCCAAGGTCAGGAGGGGCAGCCATGAGGAGATACCCCTCGTCCAAGGTAAGGAGCAGCAGCTGCCCTTTGCTGGCGCAGCTGTGAAGAGATACCCCATCCTAGGTAAGAGAAACCCAAGTAAGATGGTAGGTGTTGCGAGAGGGCATGAGAGGGCAGACACACTAAAACCATAATCACAGAAAACTAGTCAATCTAATCACATGGACCACAGCCTGGTCTAACTCAATGAAACTAAGCCATGCCATGTGGGGCCACCCAAGATGGGCAGGACATGGTGGAGAGGCCTGACAGAATGTGGTCTACTGGAGAAGCGAATGGCAAGCCACTTCAGTATTCTTGCCTTGAGAACCCCATGAACAGTATGAAAAGGCAAAAGATAGGACACAGAAAGGGGAACTCCCCAGGTCAGTAGGTGCCCAATATGCTACTGGAGATCAGTGGAGAAATAACTCCAGAAAGAATGAAGGGATGGAGCCAAAGCAAAACAATACCCAGTTGTGGATGTGACTGGTGACAGAAGCAAGGTCCGATGCTATAAAGAGCAATATTGCATAGGAACCTGGAATGTCAGGTCCATGAATCAAGCAAATTGGAAGTGGTCAAACAGGAGATGGCAAAAGTGAACGTCGACATTCTAGGAATCAATGAACTAAAATGGACTGGAATGGGTGAACTTAACTCAGATGACCATTATATCTACTACTGCGGGCAGGAATCCCTCAGAAGAAATGGAGTAGCCATCACGCTCAACAAAACAGTCTGAAATGCAGTACTTGGATGCAATCTCAAAAATGACAGAATGATCTCTGTTCATTTCCAAGGCAATCTATTCACTATCACGGTAATCCATGCCTATGCCCCAACCAGTAACGCTGAAGAAGCTGAAATTGAATGGTTCTATGAAGATCTACAAGACCTTCTAGAACTAACACCCAAAAAAGATGTCCTTTTCATTCTAGGGGACTGGAATGCAAAAGTAGAAAGTCAAGAAACACCTGGAGTAACAGGCAAATTTGGCCTTGGAGTATGGAATGAAGCAGGGCAAAGGCTAATAGAGTTTTGCCAAGAGAATGCACTGGTCATAACAAACACTCTCTTCCAACAACACAAGAGAAGACTCTACACATGGACATCACCAGATGGTCAACACTGAAATCAGACTGATTATATTCTCTGCAGCCAAAGATGGAGAAACTCTATACAGTCAGCAAAAACAAGATGGGGAGCTGACTGTGGCTCAGATCATGAACTCCTTATTGCCAAATTCTGACTTAAATTGAAGAAAGTGGGGAAAACCACTAGACCATTCAGGTATGACCTAAATCAAACTCCTTATGATTATACAGTGGAAGTGAGAAATAGATTTAAGGGACTAGATCTGATAGACAGAATGCCTGATGAACTATGGACGGAGGTTCATGACCCAGATAATCACGATGGTGTGATTTCTCACCTAGAGCCAGACATCCTGGAATGTGAAGTCAAGTGGGCCTTAGAAAGTATCAATACGAACAAAGCTAGTGGAGGTGATGGAATTCCAGTTGAACTATTTCAAATCCTGAAAGATGATGCTGTGAAAGTGCTACACTCAATATGCCAGCAAATTTGGAAAACTCAGCAGTGGCCACAGGACTGGAAAAGGTCAGTTTTCATTCCAATCCCAAAGAAAGGCCATGCCAAAGAATGCTCAAACTATCACACAATTGCACTCATCTCACACGCTAGTAGAGTAATGCTCAAAACTCTCCAAGCTAGGCTTCAGCAATATGTGAACTGTGAACTTCCAGATGTTCATGCTGGCTTTAGAAAAGGCAGAGGAACCAGAGATCAAATTGCCAACACTGGCTAGTTCATTGAAAAAGCAAGAGAGTTCCAGAAAAACATCTATTTCTGCTTTATTGACTATGCCAAAGCCTTTGACTGTGTGGATCACAATAAACTGTGGAAAATTCTGAAAGAGACGGGCATACCAGACCATCTGACCAGCCTCTTGAGAAATCTGTATGCAGGTCAGGAAGCAACAGTTAGAACTGGACATGGAACAACAGACTGGTTCCAAATAGGAAAAGGAGTACGTCAAGGCTGTACATTGTCACCCTGCTTATTTAACTTCTATGCAGAGTACATCATGAGAAATGCCGGGCTGGAAGAAGCACAAGCTGGAATTAAGATTGCCAGGAGAAATATCAATAACCTCAGATAGGCAGATGACACTACCCTTATGGCAGAAAGTGAAGAGGAAAAAGCCTCTTGATGAAAGTGAAAGTGGAGAGTGAAAAAGTTGGCTTAAAGCTCAACATTCAGAAAACAAAGATCATGGTATCTGGTCCCATCACTTCATGGGAAATAGTGTCAGACTTTATTTTTGGGGGGCTCCAAAATCACTGCAGATGGTGACTGCATCCATGAAATTAAAAGACGCTTACTCCTTGGAAGGAAAGTTGTGACCAACCTAGAGAGCATATTGAAAGGCAGAGATATTACTTTGCCAACAAAGGTCTGTCTAGTCAAGGCTATGGTTTTTCCCTTAGTCATGTTTGGATGTGAGAGTTGGACTGTGAAGAGGGCTGAGCATCAAAGAATTGATGCTTTTGAACTGTGGTGTTGGAGAAGACTCTTGAGGGTCCCTTGGATTGCAAGGAGGTCAAACCTGTCAATAATAAAGGAAATCAATCCTGAATACTCATTGGAAGGACTGATGCTGAAGCTGAAACTCCAATACTTTGGCCACCTGATGCGAAGAGTTGACTCACTGGAAAAGACCTTGGTGCTGGGAGAGATTAGGGGCAGGAGAAGAAGGGGACGACAGAGGATGAGATGGCTGGATTGCATCACTGACTCGTTGGACATGAGTTTGAATGAACTCTGGGAGTTGGTGATGGACAGGGAGGCCTGGCGTGCTGTGATTCATGGGGTTGCAAAGAGTCGGACACGACTGAGTGACTGAACTGAACTGAACTGATAGTTATTTCCATTTAAGAGATGAAGGAACTAAAGCAAAAAGGGATTAGGCAAATTATTTAAGATCACAAATGTAGTAGGCGGCAGAGCTGAAATTCAAAGCCCAGAAGCATCCAAGCTTTTGGGTCCATGCTTCTGACCTCCACGCTATAGGCTCACAGATCAGAGGAAGTTACATCCCAGTTAGTTTTGGGAGAGCAAATACAATCTGCCCTATGAGTCCCCAGGTGCTGCCAGTGGTAAGGAATCCACCCTCCAGCACTGGAGACTTAAGAGATGTGCATTTGATCTCTGTGCTGGGGAGATTTCCTGGTGGAGGAAATGGGAACCCATGCCAGTATTTTTGCCTAGATATTCACATGCACAGAGGAGCCTGGCGGACTACAGTCCACAGGGCCACAAAGAGCCAAACACGACTGAGGGGCTGAGCACAAAACATGGAAGGGGAGATCAAATGAAAAACAGGTGAACAAATGCAAATGTGTAGAGAGAGATGTGTTTGGGGAACCATGAACAACTTGATATGGCTGGAATATAAAGAGAGAAAGCAGCAACGCTGGTTGGGGATGAAGCTTGAGATGCTGTGAGGGACTTGATTACATCAGGTGGAGGTGCTGCAGAGGTTTCAGCGCTTCTGTCTCCAAGAACTGGAAAAATATGACTGAAATCAGCTCAGTCCTTAAAGACATGAAGTGTTGCTTGTATCACAGAGGCAGTGATAGGGAGAGTTGTTCCATTTAGCAGTTCAACATGCTATCGGGACCCATGTTTCCATCTACCCACTCTGATAAACTCAGTGCTGGCCTATGTGTCAAAGGACTCACCTTCGTGGCCTCAAGCAGGCAGAACATTTTCAGGCTTCCTGGTCAGACAAGGCAGAGCCTGAGATCAGAAAGTAACCATCATTTATGGTGTGCTCTTCAGGAGCAAGGACACATTTTTCCAGACCCACTATATCTCACTGCCCAGGAGGTTCACATGCCAACCCTAATCAAACTGGCAAGGAGAATCCATCATATTGGCTTAGACTAATCATGGTTAGCTCTCAGAAAGGGATGGGGCTCACATTTCCCTGAATCACAGGGTGGATATTTATATCAAATCCCAGTTCATGAGCAAAGAAAGGACTGGATGTGAAGTACACAGTCAGTGTTTCTAAGAGAAAAACAGCCTTTTTCCTGAAGGTGATGGTGGTGGGGAGTGAGGAAGAGCAGGGCATTCCAAGCAAAGACACAACCAAACTGATGATTAGAAGCAATCTTTCATACAACGTCCATTGCCTTTTACCACTCTAGCTTGCATTCAAATCCCATCCTTCCCCTTCCCCCTCCCTAGTTTCCTCCTATCTTCTACCCTTTCCTTCTTTCCACTTTTCTTCTATTGAACACAAACCCACTAATATTTATAGTTCGTTAAATATTATTCTTAGTTCCAGGATCACAGTCCTGAACCAGACACACAGCTCCTGTCTGCGTTTTCTATAACCACAGGTCTTTGTCTCCCTTTAGTTCATCCCCGTGTACCCTCTTCCTATATGAAGCTTTTTATGAACACTTCAGCCCACAGTGATCTCTCTCTTCTATCCAGAGTTTTTACCGTCCCCGAGGCTGCTTGCCAATTCACGCAGAACCTAGTGTGAGAAAATGCGAAGATGTCTCGTGGGAGATTCTGGACATTAAAAGCATCTTAGAACTAGACAGTATCTGTTTATTTCCCTCACCCCCAACCTAAACTCCTCTCTCCTACTTTCACTCTCTTTTAAATTCTCTGATAACGATTATTGGTTTTTTTGGTAGCCAGAGGGAAAAATTAATAAATTTCTCAGCTGCAAAATTTCCTTGAAATCTAATAAAGATCTTTATTAGCACTGGGATGAAAGATGAAGGCAATGAAACAGGAGCAGGGAAGGAGAAGAAGGCAACCTATGCGGATGGGGCTGAGGATCAAAGCTGTCCACTCGAGAATGATCAGGGAATTGAGCCTTTGAGAAAGGGACAAGGATCTCACCTCAAGGTCTTGAGGTGGGAAGGTTATAGGGCAGGAAGAGGGCATGTGAGAGTAGTGAGTGGTCCAAGACCTCTGCAGACCAGAGGACTTATGTATTATCTTTATCTGCAAAGTCTTTTCACCACCCCACTCCCATCTCCATACTTGAAATGGGGAGCCCAAATTCACCTGAGTGACTGGCCACAAGTATGCATTTTGCCAAAAACAGGATTGCATTATATTTCAAGATGGGAAAACTCAGGACAAAGTCCTCTAACATGCATCAAGCCAATGCAGAATGTGGGGACTGAAGAGGAATGATGCTACTTCAGTAATTATGGGCTGCTGCTGCTGCTGCTGCTAAGTCGCTTCAGTCGTGTCCGACTCTGTGCAACCCCACAGATGGCAGCCCACCAGGC
The DNA here is from genome assembly GCF_016772045.2 of Ovis aries. Taxonomy (NCBI): domain Eukaryota; kingdom Metazoa; phylum Chordata; class Mammalia; order Artiodactyla; family Bovidae; genus Ovis; species Ovis aries. The sequence continues at coordinate 6,799,244 of NC_056055.1, read as the reverse complement.
TCCCCCATCCCTGGGATTCTCCAGGTAAGAACACTGGAGTGGGTTGCCATTTTCTTCTACAATGCATGAAAGTGAAAAGTGAAAGGGAAGTCGCTCAGTCGTGTCCGACCCTCAGCAACACCATGGACTGCAGCCTTCCAGGCTGCTCCGTCCATGGGATTTTCCAGGCAAGAGTACTGGAGTGGGGTGCCATTGCCTTCTCCTATTATGGGCTAACTGCTATCATTTCTTTGAAAGAAACACTATCCAGTGTGACCTAGGAAGGCAGTGGGTAAACTCCAAAGGGATTGTGAAATCAGACAGTTCTGGATTTCACTCACTGAACCATTATCTGCCATCTGTGTGGTGTTGGTAAGTCCCTTCATTTCTGGTGGACGTAGTTTCTTATTGCATCAAATGGGATAGATCTGTGTTTGTTCTGCCTCTATGGGGTGTTTGAGGAACAAATGGGATAATGAATGTGGAAATCTCTTGGAGATATCTGAGTTGGAAGATGAGACTAGTATTTCTTCTGGGAAGACACTTCTCAGTTCCCAAAGGGACCAGTAACAGATCTCACGGAGTAATTAATGTGTAAACAACTTTGATTTTCCATCTCAATCTCTTTCTCTCTCTCTGCCTCTGTGTAACCCAGATCTCTAGGGTCTCCTCTTAAAGAGATGGGGCTGCATGGATTTTATTACTCTTGCAGATATACAAAAAGAGATTTCTTTAGTTTAAATGTAGCCATCAGACACATGGACACATTTTCAAAGAACATAGTTTTGATTTAGGCAGGCTTTTTATGCTCCTGGTCAGACCAAAGAATCTTTTCCTATGAAACACTGGCGAGCAAGGCGCTGACCAGATTGCCCATTACTCTAAACACTGCAGCGGTATTTTCTACAAACAAAAATAGTCTCACACATAACAACAGAATCTTCAAAATCAGGAAATTAATACTGACGCATTACTACCATAGAATCCTGAAGCCCTATTCAAGTCTTGCCAAATGTCCCAAAATGGATTTCAGAGAAAACAGTCTAAGTCAGAACCACCTGTTGCCTTTCCTTGTCGTGTCTTTAAATCTTCAATATAGGATGTGTCTTCACTTTTTTTTTTTTTATCTTTTCACAACCTTGAAGCTTTTGAATACCATTCTCTTTCAGTTTAGGTTTGTCTGTTTCTTCAGGATCAGATTTAGATAATGCATCTCTCGAAAAGAATATCACAGAAGTCATGTATCTTCAGAACATCCTATCAGTGGTACAGGATTTTGGTTTGTCCCATTTAGAGTGATCCTCACTTAATTCATTCAATTAAGTTGTCATCTGCCAGTTTTCCGTAAAGTAACTCTTTCCCCTCTGTAATTATTAAGTGTTTTGTGAAGAGGTACTTTGAAACTATGTAAATATGGTTTTTTATGTCCATCTCATTCAACATGTTCATTTATTAATGTACTTTAGTACTGATGGATGGTTTCCTGTGTTATTAACTATACATTAACTATACATCACCAAATTGTACCAGATTTGGCCGATGGAAGCTTCTTCAAGCTGGCTCCTATGTCCTTCTGAATGTCTCCATCATTCTAACTTAAGATGTTTGATTTCCCTTGCCTTAGCCCTGTAATCAACCATTTCTTCAAAGAGCTGGGACTCCTGTTAGTGGGGGTGGTAGACAGAAGCCAAGATCTTGACATTAGGCATACTCATTGCTACTGTGTGCTGGGGGCAGGAGACTGGTCCCCTGGCCCTTCACCTTCAGTAGGCAGAGTTTACCTTTTGCTTCTGTGTGTGTGTGTATAAAAGAGATGGAGATGGAGAGACAGGTATGGTGACTTCTTTTTTTATTACAACAACCAGATTTGATTAGCATGTCTCAAAACATATTCCAGTAAACTGTTAATAAATACTCTGTGAAAAAAATGATGTAAGGTCAATTGAATCTGGTGGACTTCCATGAGGTTTGAATATGTTCCTATGCTTGGTGACCATCCAGAAAGAGCACGCAGTACATAGCATCTATTTATATGTTAGTCCCAGTCTGGAATTCTTTTTTATTGCTTCTTGGTGATATTTTATATCTACATATAGATATATACATATAATAAAATTTTTAGAGTGCTCTGCAATGTACTTATCATCACTGTTTAAAAATATACTAGAGATATATTAATCCTCTCTCTCTCATTTTCTCTCTCACCCCTGCTCCATAGAATACTGGAATCTTCTTGTCCTCTGGAGGAGGAAGAAAAGATGATGAGCTGAGACTGCACCAGAAGCAGGGCAGATTCCAGAGCCTGGGAGAAGCTGGGTGCAGGGTCACGCTGTGCCCAGTTCCACAATGTGTAAACGTCCAGGAGGAGGAAGGATGAAGCCAACCTTCACAGCTTCCAGGTGGATACAGTGAGGGTTCCAGAAGTTTTTACTGTTTAGTCATTAAAGTCACAGACTTTGCCATCAGATGGATTTGAGCTTGGATCTTGGATTTCCCTCTGGGAAGGATGTGAGAGTTTAGGTAAAATAGTAGTACCTATCTCATGCTGCCTTTGAGAGGATTAGAAATGGCAGTTACATAAAACTCAGTCCACTGCTGAGCATCTGGTAAATGCTCAATAAATGGCAAGTTTTGTTTTGTTTTGTTTTTTCTCTTTCTTCCCTGTTTTGTGGTGGCTGTTATTTCAGCATCGGTTGGGAGTTTGAATGGTCTCCCAGGGAGGTCTATAAAAGAATAAGTGAGGCAATCAGGAATGAAGGGGATAACTCTAGGAGAAGGGTCCAAGATTTCTCAATCTCAGCACTAATGGCATTTCAGGCTTTTCAGCTCTTCATTATGAGGGGCTGTGCTGTGGAATGCAGGATGTTTAGCAGTATTCCTGACCTCCACTCACGAGGCACCAGTTGCACCTTCCCATTTGTGGTAAATAAAACTGTTCCCAGACAGTGCCAACTGTCCCAGGGGGTGGGTTGCTGATCAGTTGCTAAGTCAGGTTCCACTCTTTGTGACTCCAAGGACTGCAGCATGCCAGGCTTCCCTGTCCTTCACTATCTTCTGGAGTTTGCTCAAACTCATGTCCGTTGAATCAGTGATGCCATCCAATCATCTCATCCTCTGTCGACCCTTCTCCTCCTGCCCTCAATCTTTCCCAGCATCAGGGTTTTCTCCCCAATGGAGAAGGAAGCAAAAGTGCCCCTGGTTAAGAACCACTGGGCTAAAGGAAGCTATCTACCAATTAGCTGAGGAGTGGCTAGGAAATGACCGCCCTCCTTGCCCCCCCAAAATTGATTCAATAAATGTGGCTGTTCAGTGATGGAGAGAGATAAGTGGATAGAGAGAAGGAGGAATATGATTAAGAAAGGATGATATTTACTTTTTAAAATTATCATTATTTATTTTTAATAAGATATGATTGGACATGTTTAAATACTGGATAAAAAATGGCCAATATTGTCATGGCCGTTACTGCTTTCATTTAATAAGCATCCTCTCTGCTGTATTCTGATAAATCACCCAATTTTCTTTCTCCTTCTCTTTCCTTTATTTCCAGAATTACCTCTTTCTGACTTCATATGGCTGGGGTAGGGGTGGGGTAGTGGAAGAAAAGGACTGATACATAAAATAAGCATGCTTCCATCCAGGCCACAGCATATGCCAGACTCAACCAATCAGTAATAATAGTAACTGATCCAGCGAAGGGCGTATACATCTGTCTGGGATTTTATACAACACATGGAGAAAGAGATGTTTATACTCAAGATGTAAAAATATGTCTGCAGAGTTCCTGGTGTTTACATCCCATGCCTTGATACCTTATGGAGGATATGGACATAATGTGGTCAACACAGAGGTTGGAGGTGAGATAAGAAAGGGATGGGTAGAGAGAGAGCACTCAAGCTCTATTTCTCCAGGTACTTCCACATGTGAGCCCATCTCTGTCATAAGAACCACTGAGTTCCCGTTTACAGTGAAGCTGGTTAAAGTTGTTTTTGTCACTGACTACGAAGACAGTCTGGTTCTACTGCAAAGAGATAGGAGAGTGTATAATCAATAGTATGAGGTCCTCCAATAAACTGGAGCGCTTGGGATCCAGAGACCAGGCAGAAGAATTTGCCTTAGACAGAAGAGAGCCATCACGTCCTGGAAGTCAGCGGGAGAGGGGAAATTGTAGATGAAGCTCAGCTATTTATTTGATGGCAAAAGCTCAGGAAGGCACCACAGATTTAGTCAGTGTGCAGGTTGTCACCAGCCAGTTATATACGAACTCACTTTTCTCTCAAAGAAAAACATTCCAGAATTCAAGCAAGGACTAATATTTTGCTTATCACTCTGAACTCACTGTATTAAAAAAAAAATCCCTCCCAGAGATAAATCATTTTCAAACTGAAGTTATTTGACTATTATTATCATTTTGCATTGTACCTAAATTCTGGGTTGAGACTGTACTTTCAAATATTACGAACAAGAGTAACGAGTAATTTCTCTGTTTTTAGGGACAGGGGAGCCTGGTGGACTGCCGTCTATGGGTCGCACAGAGTCAGACACGACAGAAGTGACTTAGCAGCAGCAGCAGCAATGTTATGTTTCTTGTAATTTACCTTCAAATTTATCTGGACAAAACTTTGGGCAGGGCTACCGTAATTGAGAGCTACTGCACTGAGAAATAATGATAAGATGCAAACAGTTCATTAATGGTCTATAATGACCTGTTCTATTTTTACTACATTTTCTTTTATTCTTTTTAAATGTTCAAAGTCATCTTTAATATTTGAACAATTCTATAAACTCTGTATTCTTGATTTAAAAAATCAGTGTCACTACTTACATAAAATAGATAATCAATAGAACCTACTGTATAGCACAGGGAACTACATTCAGTACTCTGGAATAGCCTATATGGGAAAAGAATCTGAAAAGGAATAAATATATGCACGAAGTGAAAGTTCCTCCGTCGTGTCTGACTCTGTGACCCCGTGGATTACAGCCTACCAGGATCCTCTGTCCATGGAATTCTCCAGGCAAGAATACTGGAGTGGGCAACCATTCCCTTCTCTACGGGATCTTTCCAACCCAGGAATGGAACCCCGGTCTCTTGGACTGCCGGCAGATTCTTTACTGTCTGAGCCACTAGGAAAGCCTGCTGCTAAGTTGCTTCAGTCGTGTCCGACTCTGTGTGACCCCACAGACGGCAGCCCACTAGGCTCGCCCGTCCCTGGGATTCTCCAGGCAAGAACACTGGAGTGGGTTGCCATTTCCTTCTCCTAGATATATGCATTTGTATAACTAAATCACTTGCTGTATACCTGTAACTAACACAATATTGTAAATCAACTATACTTTACTCTTAATACTGTTGCACTTCTGCAAACAGAACTTGAAATAGCCACATGAAATAATCCAACCATCACCATCACTGGATGGAGGATTATAGATGGTGTATATCTGACTACTTATTAATTATCACTAATTAATTCTGAGTTTCATTCTAACTGAGCTCCCATGCAGCCACAGAATCCTTTTCAACATCACCCGGTAGAAAGTATAAGACAGGCCTGAAAGATGCAATTTATTTGCTATTGTTGAGTGTGTTAAAAGTCCTTGAGGTTTGTTCCAGTTTAATTCCTGGTGAAGAAGAAATGGTTCTGGGGTTGTGGTCAGGCTCAGAAGGACCCCGGAGCATCCGTGAGCATCTGGTGCTCTATTGCAGCATTCTTGTTCGCTCATTAAGTAGAGGTGAGATGTGATGAGAAACCCAGGCTGCGAGGCTTCGGGCTTTTATCTCTGGCGATGACATGGGCAGTGTGACATCCAGGGTAATGAATTGCCCTCTTTGCAGAAATGAATAAGTTGTGGTCGGTGATGCAATGATCAATTTGCTCCATCGCGTTAAGCTGCCCATTCATCATCTGCACCTGCTGTCAGGAGCCCAGGGCCGCCGATATTGGTCTCAAGCCTCTGCCTCAGCCCGCTAAGCAAGAGCCTTTGGAGCCACCTCCCCAAGGCTCAAGGCTGCTTTTGATTACAACCTCTAGTGAGGGGCCTGATTCCTGCCCAATCACTGGCGACCCTGGAGAAAAGGGCATCTGTGCTGGCCTGGGTCATGAGATGCAGCTCAATAAAATGCAGAGGGCACTTTGATAGGACCCAGATGGCCTGTTCCGCTGCTCAGCGTGTGGTGGTTCAATAGCTGTATGACATCTCTGTGCCCCAGCTTCTCTATTTTAAAAGGATGGGATGAGCAGTTCCCTTCTCAGATCTCCTCCATCTCCGGCCCAGTAGGTTCTCCACAGACATCTGCAACTGGCGAGACACCTATGATTTTAACTCTTCCCATTCATCAAGGCAAATAACAACACTGATTGTGTGTGCTAAGTCGCTTCGGTCATGTGTGACTCTTTGCAACCACATGGACTGTAGCCCACCAGGCTCCTCTGTCCATGGGATTCTCCAGGCAAGAATATTGGAGTGGGTTGCCATGCCCTCTTCCAGGGGATCTTCAGGACCCAGGGACTGAACCCATGTCTCCAGTGTCTCCTGCAGTGGCAGGCATGTTCTTTATCCCTAGTGCCACCTGGGAAGTCCCAACAACATTGATTAACTGCTGATTATTTGGCGTTGGTGAATTGGTTCATTGACTGTTCACAGCTGAAAAGAGGGTAAATTATCATGTTCTATTGATGAGGAAACTGAGGCCTAGCAAGGCTAAGTGAGGTGCACAGAGAGGATGTGTTAGAGTCAGAATTGAATTCAAATCTGTTTGACTCCAAAATGCTTGCCCTTTTTACGAGGAATCGTTTTGGCTTGAGTGTAGGCCATTAAGAGGCTTGAACCAAGTTGATTTCCCGATCGTACTACAGGTAGCAGGTGCTTCAGGGCTCAATGTCTGCTTAGAGGAAGGCAGGGAGGCCCAGAGCAACCTGGGAGGAGACACTAATTTTTGCAGCTCCAACTGCCAGTTCGAATTTCCAAGCCCTTGGTTAGGATCCAAGTGATGGAGTTGGTGGTCAGCCAACAAGAATGATGAGAGGATTTTCAGTGCCCCTGGGGTAGCTGCTGCCTCTAGGATTCAGTCATCCCTGGATATCCGTGAGGGATTGGTTCCATGATTCCATCGGATACCAAAATCCAAGGATGCTCAAGTCCCTAATATAAAATGCTGTAGTATTTGCTTATAACCTATGTACACCCTCCCACCTATTTTAAATCATCTCTAGAGTAATTATAATACTCAGGATAATGTAAATGCTATGTAAATAGTTGTAAACATGTGAATATTATGCAAATAGCTGCCGCATGCAGCAAATTCAAGTTCGCTTTCTGAAAGTTTATGGAAACTTTATGGAATTTTTTTTCAAACATTTCTGATCTGTTGTTGGCAGAACCCGTGATTGGCAGAACTCACAGATGCAGAATGAATGCTGATCATAACATTATTGCTACTTTTTCCCCTTAACAAACATGTTTGGTGTCCTGTACCATATGTGTGCTGAGTAGCAGGCCCCATTCCAGTTCTTAGTGCTGTGCCGTCGATCCTCCAGACGTAGGCCTTCTAACTACCTGATGAGGCTAACTGTTCACAGTTCTCAATGGGGAAACTGAAGTTCAGAGATGACAAGATACTCGCCTAAGTTCACTTAGCTCATTCATGGCAGAGGAACCATCAATTACCTGGCAGGTATTTCTGCCAGTTCTGGTGGGGTGTACTGGGTCACAAAATGGGCTCAGAGCCAGGACTCTTGTGCTAATCCACTTTTTTTTTTCTTTCAGTAAAGACATTTATTACCAAGCTATAAATTAGAGATGGGCGGGTGGGGTGGGAGGTGGGGTGGGGTGGGAGGAGCCACGTGGTGACCTTTTGGGTGGCTGCTCTGTCTCTGTCCCCCGGGACCTGGATTCTAAGTTCCTCCTCAAGGCGCTCCTTGGCTCAGACCACCTTTGACTGCAGGTAAAAGGAGCCACCGATAGATCTGTCATTCACCTTGAATAGGTGCTCATACCTCTTCTGGATCTCCTTGCGACTCAGCTTGGAGACGCTGAGAACCTGCTGTGCCTCCCGGAGGCTGAGGCTGGGGAAGCTGGAGGCAGCTGCAGACTGGTGTCCAGCACGTCCCCAGGTGCTGGCTGCTGCCTGGCTGGCTGCAAACTCCTGCTGCAGGGCCTGGGCTAAGGCCCTGCCCACCACCTGCATACCCATCACAATGATATACACCAGGAATGAGCTGCACCAGGCCAGGGTGCTCCAGCTTCCTGGCCCTGTGGACCCAATATACTCTTGATTTGCCCACCATCTGAGTCTGCATGGGCCACGTTTCCTCTCACATGTGTGGCCGAGGCTCTGACGGAGGTGGATTAGTATAAGAATAGATCTGGACTCCCCTCTGCTCTGGTCTAACTGACGTGGTCCTAGGCAAGTTGCTTCCCCTTCATCAGCCTCAGCTTTCCTTCTATAAGATGGGTCGGTTTTATATATTCTATGGGACTGGAGAGAGTTAGCGACTTTGACAGCTATTTATTTATTTTTCTAATCTATTCTGTATCAGGCATTATTGCTATGGATATCATGGTCAGCAAGAAAAAAAAAAATCCCAGCTCACACAGGAACTGCAGTTTAATGGGGAACCTTAATAAGAAACCACAGTCAACTGTGACATATGCTCTGGTGGAGAAGGACAAAGGCTTCTTCCCAGAGACGTTGGTCCAGAACTTTTCAACCCTTGCTGTACATCCCTGCCAACTGGGAGCTTTTAAACAATGCCACCACCTGAGTGCCACCTCAGACCAAGCCAACCAGAATTCCTGAAGGTAGGACCTATAGTATTACTTTTTACTTTTTATGTTAACATAATATTAGACATACAGAACAGTTGTAAGAAGAAATCTAAACTCTTGCCAACTTGCGTTTAATATTGTACTAGCGGTTCTAGTCAGAGAAGCAGGGCAAGAAAAAAAAAAGACATCCGGATTAGAAAACAAGTAAACGTATCTCTATTTGCAGATGACATGATTTTGCATATAGAAAATCCTACTGAATACACATGGACGTGCACACAGACACACACACACACACTTAGGACTGATAAATGAGTTCAGCAAGACTTCAGGATACAAGGTCAGAGTCCAAAAACCAACTGTATTTCTACAGACTAGCCATGAACAATTTGAAAACGATCATCCCATTCCTGGGCATGTACCCAGAGAAAGCCGAGGAATGGATAGACAAGCTGTGGTACAAACACACAGTGGAGCATTACTCAGTCACAAAAAGAAACGGAACTGGGTCATTTGCAGAGACGTGGATGAACCCAGAGAGTGTCATACAGAGTGAAACAAGTCAGAAAGAGAAAAACAAACATCCCATATTGATGCATATATGTGGAATCTAGAAGACTGGTACAGAGGATTCTGTTTGCAAAGCGGAAATAAAGGCACAGACGCAGAGATCAAATGTACGGGTACCAAGGTGGGGAGGGCTGGGTGGGAGGAACTGAGAGATTGGGGCTGACACAGACACACTATTGATGATACGTATAAAACAGATAACTGGTGAGAGCATTCTATGGCACAGGTAACCCCAAGGCACTGTGATGACCGGAGCGGGTAGGAAGACCAAGGGAGGGGTACCTGGATATGTACGGCTGCTTCATACACGTACGGGCCTCCCTGTGCCTCAGCTGGTAGAGAATCGCCTGCAGTGCGGGGGACCTGGACTTGACCTCTGGGTTGGGAAGATCCCTGGAGAAGGGAAAGGCTACCCACTCCAGTATTCTGGCCTGGAGAATTCCAGACTGTATAGTCCATGGGGGTCACAAAGAGTCGGACACGACTGAGAGAGTTTCACTTTCATGACTGATTCATTTCTCTACACAGCAGAAACTAACACAACATTAGCAACTGTACTCCAATAAAAATTAGTTTAAAAAACAATAAGAAAATTAAATTAAGACAAATTTCCACATTATCAAAAAGAATAAAATAAATACAACAAAAGAAGTGCAAGGCTTGCACCCTGAGAACTAAAACAATGCTGAAGGAAATTAAAGCAGATCTAAATAAATGGAAAAACCCTCTACGTTCTTGGATTAAAATATTTCATGCTGTTAAAATGGAAACGCTCCCCAAACTGATCTACAGGCTCAATACAGTCTTTATAAAATCCCAGGTGCATTACTTTTGGCAGAAATTGATAAGCTCATCCTATTCAGATGCAAATACAAAGAACTCGGAAAAGTCAAAACAATCTTGTAAAAGAACAAAGTTGGAGGACTCAGATGCCCCAAGTTGTTTTTTTTTTTTTTTCTGTTTCTTTCTTCCTTTTCCTCATCCTTCCTCCCTCTCTGTAAACACCACACACATATCCACATGCATTGAGCAATTGTCCTAACTGTCCTTAGTATTTGAATGGTATCAACACACACACACACTTCTTTCTGGACTGCTTGAGAATAAGTTAAAGATGTGATGTCTCAAATACTTCAGTGACCATTTTCTAAACAGAGAGATATTGCCTTTTATAAATAATAATACAGTTATCAACATCAGATGATCATCGATACAGTGCTATCATCTAACTAACATATTTCTGCGAGTGATTCATTAATGTTCTTTTTACTTGTATTTTTTTTTAATTTATTGGAGGATAATTGCTTTACTGGTTTCTGCCATACATCAACATGAATCAGCCATGGGCATACATATGTCCCCTCGCTCCTGGGCTCCGTCCCCATCTCATCCCATCCCACCCCTCTAGGTGGTCACAGAGCACTGGGTTGAACTCCCTGTGTCCCACCGGAATTTGCTATCCACGTGGCAATATACGTTTCCACGCTGCTCTCTCCATTCACCCCACCCTCTCCTTTCCACATGGCATCCACTGCCTGTGTCTCCACCGCGACCCTGCAAATAGGTTCATCAGTACCATCTTTCTAGATTCCACACACATGTACTAATATACAATTCTCCCTTCCTCTTTCTGACGTACTGCACTCCGTACAATGGGCTCTAGGTTCATCCACCTCATTAGGACTGACTCAAATGCACTCTTAAAACAGAATTGAGTAATATTCCACTGGATACATATACCACCATGTCTATATCCATTCATTTGTCAGTGGACACCTAGGTTGCTCACACTCCTAGGTATTGTGAAAAAAAGTTCTGCAACAAGGTCTGGCGTTCGTGTGTCTCTTTCGATCACACTTTTCTCAGGGTGTATGCCCAGTAGCGGGCTTCCTGGGTCATCCGGTAGTTCTGCTCCTAGTTATTTTAAAAGCAACTCCATACTGTTCTCCATACTGGCTCTGTCCATTACCATTCCCACCAACAGTGCAAGAGGGTTCCCTCTCTCCACACCCTCTCCAGCATTTACTGTTTATAGAAACTTAAATGATGGCCATTCTGACCGCTGTGAGGCGATACGACTTTGTGGTTTTGATTTGCATTTCTTGAAGAATGAGTGATGCTGAGCACCCTTTCATGTGTTTTTGGTCATCTGTCTTCTTTGGAGCAATGTCTGTTCAGGTCTTCTGCCCATTTTCTGATTGGGTTGTTTGTTTTTCTGCTACTGAGCTGCATGAGCTGCTTGTATATTTTGGGAATTAATCCTTTGTCAGTTGTTTCATTTGCAATTATTTTCTCCCATTCTGAGGGCTGTCTTTTAATCTTGTTTACTGTTTTCTTTGCTGTGCAAAAGCATTTAAGTTTAATTAAGTCCCACTTGTCTCCTTCTGTTTGTATTCCTAATTCTCCAGAAGGTGCATCAAAGAGGATCTTGCTGTGATGGATGTCAAGAGTGTACTGCCTATATTTTCCTTTAAGAGCTATATAGTTTCTGGCCTTACATTTAACGCTTTAGCCCATTTTGAATTTATTTTTGTTTATAGTGTTAGAAAGTGTTCTAGTTTCATTCTTTTACATGGAGCTGACCAGTTTTCCTAGCACCACTTATTGAAGAGGCTGTCTTTTCTCCATTGTATATTCTTGTCTCCTTTGTCAAAAATAAGGTACCCGTAGGTGCATGGGTTTTATCTCTGGGCTTTATATCTTGTTCCACTGGTCCATAGTCTTTTTTTTTTTCTTTTGCCAATACCATACTGTCTTAAGACTGTAGCTTTGTGGTATAGTCTGAAGCCAGGAAGGTTAGTCCCTCCAGCTCCATTCTTCTTTCTCAAGATTACTTTGAGACTGTTATTTGAGGTCTTTTGTGTTTCTGTACAAATTGTGAAAATTTTTGTTCTAGTTCTGTGAAAAATACCACTGGTAATTTGACAGGGATTGCAGTGAATCTGTAGATTACTTTGGGTAGTATCATCATTTTCACAATGGGTTCATCCAATCCAAGAATATGGCATATCTCCCCATCTGTTTGTGTCATTGATTTATTTCATCACTATCTTATAGTTGAATGTTCTTTATAACAAAAGAATATCCCAGCTTGGCGAGAATCTTCTCACAATGCATAGGCAGAGCAAATCATCACATAGAATACATTAAATATATTAAATTTTATTTGTCAGTTATGCCTCAATAAATCTAAATACATGTATCAGTGTGTGTGCTGTACTCTGTTGCCATAGTCTCTCTGCACTCCTTTAACCTAGAAAGTTCCTCACTGGGTTTTGTTTGTTGTAACCCTGATGTTCTTAAAGGTACAGATCAGCTATTTGATAGAAAAGCCCCTCAATCTGGGTGCCATCTCAAGCTTCTTCATGGTTAGACACAGCTAGTGGCTTCCCTGGTAGCTCAGAGGATAAAGCATCTGCCTGCCAAATAGGAGACCCGGGTTCGATCCCTGGGTTGGGAAGATCCCCTGGAGAAGGAAATGGCAACCCACTCCAGTATTCTTGCCTGGAGAATCCCATGGACAGAGGAGCCTGGCGGGATACAGTCCACAGGGTCGCAAAGAGTCGGACACGACTGAGCGACTTCACACACACAGTGGGGTTTTGGCAGAAGTGCCCTGTAAGTGATGTTGTGGCCTTCTCAGTGCATCATGCCAGGAGGTTCTTATGGAGAGCCACCCTGAGATGATGTGAATATTCTACCCTTCTTCAAACACTCACCGACTAATTCCAGCCAAGATTTCTAAAAGCTCACCAGCTTTGATGCATGGAGCCGGATGTGAGAGCCACTCACCTAACCCAATATAAGGAAGTGAGACCTGGCCTCCTGAAAGAGGATTTTTACACTGAGACCTAAAGGATGTGGAGGAATAGTCCTACTCACTGGAAACTGGTGAGTCGGGGGTGGGGAGGGGTGCAGATGTTCTATGTTCAAAATAGGCCAGGAGACAAGCAAGCCTAGAGGATATCTAGAAACGAACCAAGGCCAGATGGCCAGGCACAGAATGCAAGGTAGGAGGAAGGCTGGAGGTGCAGGCGGGGGGGACACAAGGAGCTTGAATTTCTTATAAGAGTGAGGAGAGACCAACCATACAATGGGTTCAATCAGAAGAACACACCTGGGTTTTTGTTTTGGAAAAAAATGCTCTTTGACTACCATGTGGGGCATCGATTTGAGGGTGTCCAGAGTGAAGGCAGGAGGTGCAGAGAGGAGATGACATCAGCGTCTAGAGAGGGGAAGTGGTGACCTGTACAGGGGAGCGGGGATCACGAAAGGCAGTAGCACCATGTAAGGGTGAGTGTTAGATGCTGTGGACATACACAGAGAAAAGGGTTTCTACCCTGGGCTTGTGGGACCTGAGAAGGCTTCCTGGAGGAGGTGGCATATGCTAAACCCTGTTGATGAGAGAAGGCTGCTGGATGAAGGGTCACGAGGAACAAGATAGCACGGGGAACTCAAAAGCACTCAAGAAGGGTGGAGCCTCTAGCAGGGAGCGTGGGGATGTGATGTGAAAGAGAAGCAGGACTAGATCGCCAAGGGTATGCCCTGATAGTCGGGCTTTACCTTCTTGGCAACGGCAAGAGGAGCGATGGAGGGGTCTAGGGCAGGTTTGGTAACCTCAAGGCATCCGCTCCAGCCACACACAGAAGGTGACTCCGAGGGCAGGGGTTTAGAAAGGCAGGAAGAAAGTCTAAGAGGCTGGTTGGCCAATAATGTGGAGGCAATAGCTGCAAGGTGTGGGCACAAACCCTGCTCCTCACGTGAAGGCTCTCATCCTAACTCATAATTCAGGGAGGACCACCAGGCAGACCAATCTAGGTCTTTGCAAAAAAAGCTCTAACTGGCGTCTTGCCTCCAAACCTTTGGGAGGACAGGTTAAAAGAAGAAAACCTCTTCCCAAGCAGAAAGAGAGGGCAGAAAACAGCCTGTTGGCTGGGGATGGGGAGAGAGAAAGATCTGGGGCCTCGTTCAGCTCCAGAATGAAGACAAATGGGCAGCAGGTTCCCGAGAATACATCCTTTCTCTGGAACACTTGCCTCTCCATCAGGGCCGCGCACAGGCCTGTCAGGCGGGAGCGGTGCTTTTGTGCGTGTGCCGGCTGTGCTCCCGTTGCCATGGCAATGGGGCCATAAGTCATGTCTGCTACTGCTGCACAGAGGCGCTGTGATTTATGCCTGCCTGGCTGGGCTTGTAAACTTTTTTTTTAATGTGCAAAATCTGTCACAGCAAGGGAGGGCGGTGTGTCTCTGGCTCATTCTGGAGGTGCAGGCTGCTGTCAGACCCACCTGTGATGCTTCTCCTGGACCCAGAGACGAGCCACCAGACCCATACAGCCCAGCTGGGCCCTGCAGAGCTCTGGACCCTACTGAGGAGGGTGCCAAAAGCCTGAGGCTGATGCTCTCCTCTGGGGCCAGGGGGCTGCCCCATTTCTGAGACTAAATCTCCCCTAAGTTGATGCATGCCTGCTTTTGTCTACTTGCTTCAATTTCTGGTCTAATAACTTGCATTATACCCCAGCCTCTTTAGAACCGGATCTCTAGAAGAGGCTGGGGTGGAACGCAAACTATTAATGAATGTGAATTTCAAATCATACCTCCTCAGCCTCAATATTCTCATCTGTTCAGTGGGGCTAATACAGCCATCTAAAGTAGAGCTTCTCAACCTTGTTGTTCAGTCAGCAAGTCGGATCCGACTCCGCAACCCCACGGACTGCAGGATGCCAGGCTTCCACGTTCTTCACCCTCTCCTGCAGTTTGCTCGAATTCATATCTATTGAGTCGGTGACTTGGGCACTATTGAAATTTGGGGATGGATAATTCTTTATTAGAGGGGCTGTCCTGTGCATGGCAAGACGTTTAGCAACTTTCCAGGACTCTACCCACTAGATGCCTGTAGCACCTTCCCAGAAGTGGCCATCAGAAATCTTCACATAGAGACTGTCAAAAGTCCCCTGCAGAAGCAACAAAATCACCCACTTTAAAGCCCATTTTACAGATGAGGTAAGTGAGGCTTTCCCCTTGGACCTCAGTTTTCCTGGGCAACCACAATCTCTCCCCAAAGATGAGGGCCCTGTGGGACAGGTGGACTGACAGATTTCCTGCCATGCCTTCCAGAGGCTGTGCTCACCCTGCTGGACTGAGCAGGCTCACAGATGACTCAACCACGCCCCAGCACCTGTGCACCCTGTGTGCAAATGGAGATCCATGTCCCGCGTCCTGTCAGGCTCTCCCATTTCAATGTATTTAAGTCGCTCCTGTTTTACAGAGGACAGTGGAAGGGCTGGAAGGCACCCAGAGGGAGGAGGTGGGAGAGACACAAGGCAGGGCCATAGCCCTGCTCCGGGAACTCTGTACCAAGGTGTCTGCCGTGGCTTGCTAGACCGGCTGGCCTGGCCATTCATGTGTCTCTGTAAACCATTCTCTTCCATTTCTTATTCCTTTTTTTCACTTTACTTCCCACTTTCTTGGTACAATATATATACCATAAAGGGCATCCCCAGGTGGTGCTAATGGTAAAGAACTTGCTTGCAGGAGATGCAGAAAACACAGATTGGATCCCTGTGTCAGGAAGATCTCCTGGAGGAGGGCATGGCGACCCATCCCAGTATTCTTGCCTAGAAAATCCCATGGACAGAGGAGCCCGGCAGGCTACAGTTCCATGGGGTCGCAAAGAGTTGGATACGACTCAAGTGACTTAGCCTGCTCATACCCGCCTATAGCATAAAACTGACTACCCATTTTTAAGCATATGGATCAGGGACATGCAGCACATTCGGGGGGTTGCACTCTCTATCTCCAGAACTTTTTATCTTGCAAAACTGAAATTCTGCACCCAACAAACAAGAAACCCCAGCCCCACCTCCCAGCCCCTTGCAATAGACATTCTACCTTCTGTCCCTAGGATTTTTGACTAGTCTAAGTGCCTCATACAAGTAGAATCGTACAGTATTTGTCTTTTTGTGACTGGCTTATTTTACTTAGCGTAATGCCCTCAAGGTTCATCCATGTTGGATGAATGGCTGGATGGATTGACGGATGTAAGGTTCATGCACGTGTCAGAATCCAGCTCCTGTTTAAGGCCAAATAACATCCCGCTGAATGTGTACACCACATTTCACTTCTTGCAAATAATGGACAATAGAAGCCCATGCACAGGACTTCCCTGGAGGTCCAGTGGCTCAGAATCTGCTTTGCAATGCAGGGGACACCAGTTCGATCCGTGGTCCAGGAAGATCCCACATGCCACAGGGCAACTTAACCTGTGTGCCACAGCTCCTGAAGCCCCCACATCCTACAGTCTGCACTCCACCACAGAGAAGCCTCCAAAGTGAGAAGCCTGTGCACTCTAGAGTAGCTCCCACTCGCCGCAACTAGAGAAAGACCGCGTGAAGCAATTTAGACCCAGTACAGCCAAAATAAATAAAGACCAATTGACACTCGGTCGCTTCTACATTTTCTTAATAGTTATTGTGAATAACACTGCTATGCACTTCGTATTCCTTTTTGAAGTGATTTTGAGCCACACTCCAACAACCATCCTCATGCACTTACTGAGCACTTACTGAATGCAAAGCACTAAGAAGGGAAAGCGGAGTTTGCAAATGGCATGAATCACTATCCCTTCTGAAGGGCGAGAGTTTATAAAGAGCCTGATAAGAAATTCCAACAGTGGATTAAGTCTGGGCTAATTTTAATTAGAAATTTAATATTATAATGACAATAATTGCCACTATTTTGGTGCCAAACACAGCATGCACCAACTCACGCGATTCTCAGCAGCAATCCTACAGGGAAGGTGCAGTTAACTCTACTTTGCAAAGGTGGACACACAGGCAGAGGGAGGCCTAATAACTTGCCCCAACTTCCTCCCCAGACAGTGAGTGGCTAAGATGGGATCTGAACACTGGAGCATACGCTGCTAAGGACTGAGTTGCTGGGCTGAGTTGAAGAGTTTCAAAGGCCGAGTGGCCACAAAGTTTCCCCTTTCACTACTTTTCCTCTTTGCTACTTCGTCTCCTCCTCTGCCAGTTCCAAGTGATTTTAGAGCTCAACTCAGCCAGGATGTGTTCCCTCTCTGGAATATTCAAGCATGCCCATCCTATCCCAACCCTGCACCCCTGTGCTTTCTGCATCATCCGGGGGTAGAATGCGGAGCTCAGTGGCCAGATGGACTGAGTAATAAGCCAGCAGGATAGAAGCCAGCTTCCCCCTCATCCCAGAGAACGTGTATGAGGCCTTGAGAACCCAGTCCCTCTTTCTCTGCTGTCTGGGTTAACACAGTTAGCCTCTGAGCCTCACTGGGCTAACGTAGTATTATCTGAAGGGGGTCTCAAGGAAGGTTGGTCCTGAGCCTGCATCTATAATAGTTACATCGTGTTGGGGAGATGGTGGTGTGCAAGCTTCACTTCCTAAAGATTCATGATGTTCATTAATATATTAACATCCCTTGGAAAAGCTTCCACCAAGGAAATCAATATAGCAACTTCCTTTATCATAGGATTTCTCAAACCTTTCAAATTAGAGAAACCTCCTTTTTTTTTTTTTTTTTGTTACATTTAGTAACTCCAAACTATGGCTGTTATTTGGAACCACTCTGAGACAATGGATTTTTATAATACAATACAAGGAATACTGTGAGGCAGGAAGTTTTTATGAGGCTATTTGGTACTAAGGATATTTCCTTGTAAGAGGACTGAGTGATGCCTGAAGACGGCCTAAAGATTTTTTTTTTTTTCTTTTTGAGCAATTTACTGGTAAATGGCAACCCACTCCTATATTCTTGCCTGGAGAATCCCATGGACAGAGGAGCCTGGTGGGCTGCAGTCTATGGGGCTGCAAAGAGTAGGACACGACTTAGTGCCTAAACAACAACCACCATCGATACTATCTTCATGACTGCGCCAACATAAGCACATCAGACCGGGGCATCAAAATGTCCCACATCCTTCCTCTGAGCCATTTACTTGCCTAGAAGTAGGAATACAGAGATGCTTAAGATTCAGTTCTTAACCTCCAGGAAAACACAGATTACCAGCAGAGGGCAAAATGGGGGTACCCTTCTACAACTGACCAAATGCAAGGGCAATGTGGTGGTGGTGGTTTAGTCACTAAATCGTGTCTGACTCTTGTGAACCCATGGACTATAGTCCTCCAGGCTCCTCTGTCCATGGGATTCTCCAGGCAAGAATACTGGAGTGGGTTGCCATTTCCTTCTCCAGGGGATCTTCCAAACCCAGGAATTGAACCCGGGTCTCCTGCACTGCAGGCAGATTCTTTACTGACTGAGCCACAAGGGCAAAATGCTGTCTTGTGATTAAAGAGGGAGCATACTAGCAGCAGGAACGCAGCAATGAGGGCGTATGATTCTGGTGGATGGAAGGACAGAATGTTCCAGAAAGGCTGCTCGGAGGAGGTAGCATTTCTGCAAGACAGTGATGAATGAGAAGTAGTGTGCCAGGGACACAGGGGACAATTCAGGAAGCAGGGTGACATTGGCAAAGGCTAGGAGACATGAAAGCGTGTTTTGCATTTTGAAGACATGGCAGATGGGAACACAGTGGCAAGCGAGATCCCAGAGGGCATGACAGCCAGAATCTGAAGTGCTAGGAGGGGATGGGCACCTGTGAAATGGTTTGGCCTTTGATCCTGAGACTGTGTGGGCAGGTGGTGTGGTTCTGAATGGTTCCAGCAGAAGAGAGGCATGGCCTTACCTGTGTTTGGGCTGGGCTGAGAGTGTACAGAGCGGCATGCAGCAGGGAGGCAGTGAATCTCTTTAGGAGAGTCTGAGCCTAGAGTTTATGCTGGATCGCTTTCATTTGTTTCTCTCCCTGCCCCCTCGGCTCACCCGTACCCGGCTTTGCAGCTCAAGGAGGCTGGCTTTGATGGACCACCTCAAAGAACTCTCTTGCATGGGTACCCCTTGGGTCAGCAAGTGGGAGACACCAGCAGAAAGCGTGGTGGGAGGTGGCTGAGCAAGGTTGGGACATCTATCCCTCTGACTTCTCTCCTGTCTGTGTCCCTGACTACAGGTCACAGCTCCCCCCTAGGCAGTGCTCTCCATGGGATTCCCCCTCCATGTGCTGGTAACCTATCCCTCACTGCTCCCAGCCACAGGGTACTGAATATCTGCTTTCTAGGACTTCCCCCCAACTTTCTGCAAAGCCTCGTGTGAAACCTTTCACACTTGAGCAAATTGTATGCTTCCTGCTGGGGCCCTTGATACTGGTTTCCTTAGTGAGAAGGAAAAAAAAAGGAATTAACGCTCATATCCAGATCAATTCCTGACTCACTGAAATATTCAATGATCTTTCTAACCAGCCCGCATGTTGTGTGCGTGTGTGTGTGTGTGTGTGTGTGTGTGTGCGCGTGTACAAGGGCAGATTGGCATTTATCTGGCAGAGTAAGAGACACTAATGTGAAACAAGTGGTCCTGCCTAGCCCTGATAAGTGGGTCTTAGAAGGCAGAACGTTTGCTCAGCTTAGCTTACTTTGGTGATGACTGCCCGGAGTTGCTGCCTGCAGAATCTAAAGCCTGGACTGCTCAGGTGAGATGAGAGCAGGGATTTCTAAGGGAACAGTGTGACCACACACCTGGAGGCTAAGCGATACCTGCAGGTAGAGGTGTGCTGTAGCAACTCAGAACCACCCGTGTGATGGCAGGGGGATGGGGAGGAAAATGACTCAGAAGGTCACATCCAGTTGTGAGCTTACAATTGTTTAACCTGTCTTTGAAACTCTAAGAAACAGTTCAAGGCTTCTGTGATATGAGTGGTGTGTTTACAGCTTAAATTAGAGCATGCCATTTTTAATACAAGTGACAGTGGCAGTGCCAGACAGAATCTAGGAAGTACCTACACGGAAGCCCCAACTCTGCCTTAGCAGAGAGATCTATTTCAGGAAACTTACTGGCACCAAGATGAGAGTATCCAAATATACCCTCTGAGATAACAGATAGATGGATAAAAACAGAGAGATGGAGTAAGACGGCCCGGTTTCTAATTCATCCTCCATATCCCTGTCCACTTGACTGTCTTTCTCCTGCATCTCGGCAACCCGAAAAATCTCTCTTCATTTCACAGGCGCAAACAATCATCACATCATCAGACACAAAAGCAGGACCTCGAAATACCATCAAGTTCAGAGGCGGTAAACACCTGACCCGTCTGTCACCACTCCCATCTGCTGAAGTCAGGCCTCATGAGTCAATCCTAACAATCTCCCCAGGTGAGTCAGTCTGTAGCATCAGAAATCTTCCAAGCTTAACATCCAAGGCAGCCCTACCCATTTGTCTGAGTTGGCACCTAAGAGGTCTTCTCTAATTTAGTCCGACCTCTCGGGCAGATGGACGCACCGAAGCCCAGGGAGGATTCTGAAGACATGGGTTGGAGTCACTGTTTGGCTTACAGTCCCCCGGTTCCCTTCCATGCTTGTCTCTTTGCTTTGTGATCCTGTTCCCTCATTGCAGATGACTAAGCCAGAGGTCAGCTCCTAACTCATGCCAGGCCAATAAGATTCCTTCTCTAGGATTCTTCAAACTGCAGCTCAAGGAAGAGAAGCATTCACTGTTTGGTGGTAAGAACATGAGAGCCTTAGAAACTCATGGTTATCACAACCCAACCACGGGAGTGGGACTGGGGAGGAACAAAGCCATCATGGAATGATGCAGAGGAAAGACAGCACCCTAATGCCGCGTGATTCACTCAGCTCCCTCATCCCTCTGGCCAAGCTGATCTTTCACCCTTCCCATGGCAGCCTTCCAACACAGTTGCCATTAAGCTAATTTGAATTAGGTTTCTTTCTCCTGGGGCCAGAAACATCTGACTAATACAGAGCAGAAAGGATTTCCATGCAGCATGGGGGTGGGGGGCAACACGGTGGCATGCTGGATAGAGTAAAGGTCTTGAGATCAGAAGCTTTGTGTTCAAATTCCAACTCACTCTCTTACCAGTGGTTCTACTTAGGATCTTAGAACATCAGCTCCTTAATCTGTAAAATGGGGGAAGAGGGGGATAAAAATAGCCTTGACTTTAGAAGATGACTGTTAAGGATCACATATAAGATGCTATATAAAAGCCTCTGCCCAGTCAAGCGAGACCAAAACGCTGCCTATGCATGTCTTCAGTGTGAAATCAGGACTGAAACCCTGATTCAAGGGTCTTGAATACAGGCGTCTTGACTCTCAGCCCAGGGAGCTTGCAAATAAAAAAAAAAATCATCCCTTTATGTGTCTTTCTCCCTTCTCTCTCTCTTTCCCCACTGAAAGATCTGCGGTCCCATTTTAACATTAGAAGTCCCATTTGAAAAGTGTTTAACTTCTAATGCAGATATAACCAGTCATTTCTCAGTTTCACTGTATCTGCAAAGCCTTCTATAATTCAACATCAAATATTTATTATTACATTTATTAAACTTTTAATAATTTAGCGTTTCCTGCATGTAAGAGAGAAGCTTAGCTAACTGGTTCCCCTTTATCCAACCTGGATCACTTCAATATTTATATTCCAAAGTCTCCATTTGAGTTTCATTTAGCAGAGACTGCGCCATGGGCTGTCCACCCAGCTGACAGTTGACGTCTGCTACGGCCTCCCCAGTGGCAAAGACTAACAGAACTCCTGTGCCGGATGGTGTTTGAGAAAGATTTACCGAGGCTGGGCAGAAACACATCCTAATAGACTCCACTTTTATTATGATTGCTAAACTAAAATGGGGGAAAATGTACGACTCTGGGCTCACTGGCTGAGTGACAGCCAGTGAGGCTGGGAAGAGATGCAGCGAGAGCGCAGACCCATTTGGTGTGGACTGGGAAGCTCTTTATGTTAATGCTTCTCAGAGGAGCTTCACACACCTAAAGACGGGAGGGAGGCGGTGGTACAGGGCAAACTCCAACATCTAAATCCCATGAGTCCATCTGTGAGTGCTAAACAGATGCCCTATTGCCCCCAAAGTCTCCCCCGACTTCGTTTCATATTTCACCTTCCTCTTGAATGGAACAGACTTCCACACGCACTCAGTGGATTCAGAGGTCAACAAAGATGAGGACAGACAGGCCAATGCATGGATCCCTCAGTCTCACGGAGAACCCCCTGCATCGGCATCCTGGGGGTGCCCAAGTCTGATGTGGACCCAGAAACCCATGCCTGTGGCAGTTGTCCTGAGTGTGTCTGTGCTGCCGTGTCCAACTCTTTGCGACTCCCGGCTCCTCTGTCCATGAGATCTCCCAGGCAAGGATACCCGAGTGGCTTGCCATTTCCTCCTCCAGGGGATCTTAGCCAACATTTACTTAGCACTCACCCTACAACTTGAGTTCAAATTCTGATTCTGCCACACACTGCCTGTAAGCTGTTGGGTAAATGATTTAAACTTCTGGTGCCTCAGTTTCCTCCTCTATGAATGGTAGTAACTCCATCATTGAGTCATTGGGGAGAAATCAGAACTAATGCACGTAAAGTTTAGGCAGGGCCTGATCCAAAATAAACACTCAATACATTAAGTCTTGATTATTTATGACTGTGGTGCTAAGAGTTTAAATGTGTTACCTCATTCAACTGGCAAAAACATCCAAAGATACAATAGCAATTATGATTCCCATTTGCAGTTAGGAAACCTAGGCTCACAAAGCTTAAATACATTACCCGAGGCTACTGGTAAGTGGTAGAGATGGAATCAGAACTCAGGGAGTTTGATTCCAGAGCCTTCACTATTCCCTCTGCCCAAATCTCCCTTCTGTGTTTCAAGCAGGTAAGTGAGCTGCCTATTGAATTTCTCATGCCCTTTGGGAAAAGAATATCTACGTGAGTAACTGGTGTGAAGGGAAAAGCACCTGGGTCCTGAGATTGTCCAATAAGGGCTGCAGAGGCCCACCCGTGTTTCAGCATCTCCCTGGGGAGGGAAGTATGCTTCTTGGTTCCCTACCATGCAAACACGCACGCACGCACGCACACACACACAAACACACACAGACACACACACACACGCACACACACACGCACACACACACGTGCAGAGGCACTCATTTACAAAATCTGTTGAAGCTGTAGGGAAGTTAAAGGCGAGAAATGTGAATTCTACTCCTTGAGTATCTTTATCCATTATTAATCATAGTACATACACGAGGGGACTGAGGCACAGAGAGGTTATACGACTCGTCCACAGTCACACAGCCAGTAAGTGGCAGAACCAGGATTTGAGTCCGAAGACTCTGAGTCAAGGCTCCATGCTCCTCCTCTCTAGACATGAAGAGAGGGCATCTGGGGTACCAAATCACACAAGGCGTGCATCAAGGGCTCTGCTCACCTGAGGCTCTGAAGCCCTGGGCCTTCCTATCCAGGTGGGTAAGACACCACCTGCCCTGGGGGAGCCTCATTGCTGCCTATCCCCCATCCCCTGCTGCCCTGCCGCTCTGACCCCTCGCCTCTACTGCTGAGGCCTTTGGTGATCAAGAGGAAAGCAGGGGCCCTTCTGGGTCTGCTTCCAGGTCACAAACTACATCTTTCATCACCTTAACCCGACTGGGTCAGATGATTACTTCCTTATTTGTACTAAAATGCTGTCTAGAACTTCCCACCCACAGAATACCAGTTACACGTTAGGGTGTTGTACCAGTTACTAGTTACTCTATGCACATTACATTGATTCTAACAACAACCCTCTGTAGGAAACACAACAGTCTCTACCTTCTAGATTCAGAAATGGAAGTTGGAAGAGGTGAACTGACTTGGCCCAGGGAGTTCAAGATTCATATCCAAATCTGCAGGAGTCCAAGAAACACTCACTTTCCCACATCCCCTTCTCTTTCTGGTCCTTACATTTCCAGAGCCAGCCCAGCGTCTACCACACAAGGAAGAAGCTAGAGTGCTTTTGTTGAGGATTTCACCCTAGTTTCTAGAACACACTGTACCTGACCAGGTGTACTGTCTGGGCAAAAGGCAGACTCTGGTGTCTGGACCAACCACACAGGAGCACCTGCTGGGACCCTGGAATGGTGAATATGCTCTCCTTTACCATAAAGGAGGCTGAGCACCAAAAAATTGATGCTTTCAAACTGTCGTGCTGGAGAAGACTCTTGAGAGTCGCTTGGACGGCAAGGAGATCGAACCAGTCAACCCTAAAGGAAATCAACCCTGAAAACTCACTGGAAGGATTGATGCTGAAGCTGAGGCCCCAATACTTTGGCCACCTGATGCTGGGACAGAGTGAGGACAAGAGGAGAAGGGGGCTACAGAGGATGAGATAGTTGGATAGCATCACCGACTCAACGGACATGAGTTTGAGTGAACTCCAGGAGATGGTGAAGGGCAGGGAATCTGGTGTGCTGCAGTTCATGGGGTCACAAAGAGTCGGACGTGACTTAGCAACTGAACAACAGCAAGTGCCCCCAGAATCTCTGCTGACTGTCTCAGCCAGGCATCTGGAGCTGAGGAAAGAGGAGGAGAGGGAGAAGGCAGTTTGAGGTTCCGCGCCGTCTCTTCTCACTGCATCCTCTGCCACAGGCCCCTTGGCATTACCTGCCAGCCACACTGACCTGGAGCCTGAAAGCTCCCACATCAGGCATGTCACTTCAAGACCCCATGTCCTGTCTACAGATCTGTGGGTTTTGCCTTTTTCATTGTTGTTGTTCCACATCCATTTGCGGCCTGTCCTGATTCCCCTCATCCTACCTGCAATCTCAATCCACATGGAAAAGGTCCCCCATCATTGCTGGTTTGAGAGTGGGTCAGTGACCCAGGTATGGCTAATTTTAGACATCTATTTGAGATATTGGTGTTAGTGTTAGCCTCTTAGTCGTGTCTGACTCTTTGCGACTGCATAGACTGTAGCCTGACACACTCCTCCGTCTATGGGATTCTTCAGGAAATAATACTGCAGTGGGTTGCCATTCCCTTCTCCAGGGGATCTTCCCAACCCAGGGATTGAACCTGGGTCTCCTGTATTGCAATCAGATTCTCTACCATCTAAGCCATCTGCTGCTGCTGCTGCTAAGTCGCTTCACTCGTGTCCAACTCTGTGCAACCCCATAGACGGCAGCCCACCATGCTCCCCCATCCCTGGGATTCTCCAAGCAAGAACACTGGAGTGGGTTGCCATTTCCTTCTCCAATGCATGAAAGTGAAAAGTGAAAGGGAAGTCGCCCAGTCATGCCCGACTCTTCGCGATCCCATGGACTGCAGCCTCCCAGGCTCCCCTGTCCATGGGATTTTCCAGGCAAGAGTACTGGAGTGGGTCACCATTGCCTTCTCTGAGGATAAAGATGAAATGAGCTCATTTCAGCAAATACTTGGGAAGTGCCACACAAGGAGGAGCTCTCACTGCTGTCACTCAGTACCAGGACTTTTGCTTAAATCATAGGGAAACAGGGCATCTCTTTGCTCTGGCAATGCCTGGCTGAGGCTGTAAGCCTGGAGTTGTTGGTGAGAGTGTGCCCGACAATGACATTAACATAGAGGAAGACAGAGGTGAGGGACGGGAGAGAGACAGAAACACTGAGGCCCAGCGACATTATAGAGCCTATAAATCCTGCTGGACTCAAAGCCGTTGCCACCCTGGAATTTCCAAGTTTTTCCATCCTTTGTTTTTTATGGAAGCCAGATGAGCCTTAGCTTGTTTTGCTGCCAGGATGCAAACATCAGGGGACACCAGAACCACCTGCTGCTAAGTCACTTCAGTCATGTCTGACTCTCTGTGACCCCATAGTCAGCAGCCTACCAGACTCTTCCACCCTTGGGATTTTCCAGGCAAGCGTACTGGAGTGGGTTGCCATTGCCTTCTCCACCAGAATCACCTGAGGAGTAGTTAAACCAGATTACTGCTTAAGCAAGATTACCGGGCCCACCTCTGAAACATCTGATTCAGGTCTTGGTTGATGTATGCATTTTCTACGGCTGCTGGAACAAATCGTCACAAATCGGGATGGCTTAAAACTATCAGAACTCCGAAATCAGTATCACTAGATATTCCTGCCTGGAGAATCCCGTGGACAGAGGAGCCTGGTGGGCTGCTGTCCATAAGGTCGCACAGAGTTGGACATGACTGAAGCGACTTAGCATGCATGCATTAGAGAAGGAAATGGCACCCCACTCTAGTGTTCTTGCCTGGAGAATCCCAGGGACAGAGGAGCCAGGTGGGCTGCTGTCTATAGGGTCTCACAGAGTCGGACACGACTGAAGCAGCAGCAGCAGGCCAAAGCCAAGGTGTTGGCAAGGCTGCCCCCCTCGGCCCCCGTGAGGTCCTGGAGAAGATGCCCCGTGCCTCTCCCGGCTCCTGGCGGCTCCCGGCACTCCCTGCTGTGGTTGTCTCACGCTAGTCTCAGATTCCCTATCCACACTGCCATCTCCTCTGGGTGTATTACATTCCCTTCTACTTCCCTCCTATGAGGGCACTTGTAATGGTATTTGAGGCCCATCCAGATAATCCAGGATAATCAACTTTCTTTAAGATTCTTAACTAAATCCCATCTGCAGAGACCATTTCTTTTCCCAAATAAGGGAACATTTACAGGTTCTAGGGATTAGAAACTGCCAGTCTACCACAGATGGAGTCAGAGAACCTGCCTTTCTGACAAGGTTGCAGGTGATGCTGAGGATACACACTTTGAGAAATAGTGGCCCGATGACATCCTGCTAAGACTTGGCAGTTTGGCTCAGAGGCCCTCTCCTCCATGAAGGGTGTCCTTCAACTCCCAGGTGAGTTAAACCACCTCCTTCCTTGGGTCCTTTCTCTGCCCTGAACTTTCCCTCTAAATTCTTCAACAGTCACAAAGTAGAACATGTTTCATTTGCAATTTTGTCTCATCTAACGCACCAAGATCTCTGTCTTAACATTTCTCTATCTTCGATACTTAGCCTGGCACATGGTAAGTGAAAGTGAAGGGTTTAGTCACTCAGTAGTGCCTGACTTTATAATTCCATGGACTGTAGACTGTCAGGATCCTCTGTCCATGGGATTTTCCAGGCAAGAATACTGGAGTGGGTAGCCGCTTCCTTCTCCAGGGCATCTTCCCGATCCAGGGATCGAACCCAAGTCTCCTGCATTACAGGTGGATTCTTTACTGTCTGAGCCACCAGGGAAGCTCAGAAGCATCCAGCCAGTCTCCCTGCAGGGAATCAAATCCCGGCCTCCCACATGACAGGCGAGGATACTCACCGCTATACTAATAAGGAGGCACAAGGTAGGTGTTAAATAAATTTTTAGTGCTTGAAAAAAAATTTTTTTAGTGCTTGGAATTGAGAGGTCAAAAGAACAAGGAACTCTTCTAAATTCTATCGAGAACCAATTCAATGTGAAAATTGTCACCAAGTGAGCGATGCTGGCTTGCATTCTGATGTCCCATTATTCTTTCAGTGTTGTACGGGAATTAACAGTATTTCACCATTTCATTTTCATTGACTTGAGATGATAGAAAAATCACTGAGGGGCTCCAAAAGCTGGGCTTTGTGGATGATTATTATTCCAGCCATAACAGCAACTCTTTCGTCTCTCTTCTAAGAAGAATCAGCTCTCGGTGAAACTATGAAGAAGGCCCACTGTGTAGCAATAAGTGTTGTTTGCCATGCTTCTCTCCCCAAGAGTATCTTTCATTTCATCTCTCAAGTCAAGTTTCTTATTCAGCGCTCCTCGCTGCACCATGCAATCCCTGAAAGCCTAGGTGGGCCTTAGTCATCACTGTATTCCTATGGCGCCTGGCACTGGGCCTGGCACACAGGAGGGGCCCAGATAAGGTTTTCAGAATTGAAAGGAAATCTGCACACAATTTAACTCGAGTTCGCTTCTCCACCTTTGTAGCTGACATCATTAGTGTTTCGAATGCTAAAACTCTCATTCCCAGCACCTTCCTGCTGGAACAGGCCGGAGAATGGGCCCTGTCCAGGGAAGAGTTCTTTTCTTTGGCCCTTCAACCCTTCAGACTTGAAAGCCATCCCTCCCACCTTAAATTCCACAGCCGAATCCTGTGCACAATTCAAGGTTAATTGCCAGTGTTTCTCTCCTGCACATCCTTTTCTAATTCCTTTGGTCAGGAATTTTTCCTTCATTTCTGATCCCAAGGCACTCTGTGTACACTGCTTCAATTATTCTGCAAATACCCCATATCCATAAAGCCACAGGACCTACTGTATTAAACAAGAGTTTATATATTCATTTACATCTTCCTCAAGCCCCATGACAAAGGGGCTGATGCAAATTCTCAATACCAAGACCTTATTGATTTTAAGATGCACCATAGATTAGATGAAGCCTTTCAGCAAAAGCAAGAGAAAGAATTAAAAAGAGAACAGGAATGCACTATACTATGCCACAATAACAACAACATAATAACTAATGCTTCTAGAGAGTTCACCATGTGCCCGACTCAGTGCTTTACAAGGATGGTGACTGCAGCCATGAAATTAAAAGATGCTTGCTCCTTGGAAGGAAAGCGATGACAACCTTAGACAGTATATTAAAAAGCAGAGACATCACTTTGCCGACAAAGGTCCATATAATCAAAACTATGGCTTTCCCAGTAGCTACGTACGGATATGAGAGTTGGACCATAAAGAAGGCTGAGTGCCAAAGAATTGATGCTTTCGAACTGTGGTGTTGGAGAAGACTCTTGAGAGTCCCTTGGACAGCAAGCAGATCAAACTAGCCAGTCCTAAAGGAAATAACCCTGAATGTTCTTTGGAAGGACTGATGTTGAAGGTGAGACTCCAATACTCTGGCCATCTGACGCAAAGAGCCGACTCATTGGAAAAGACCCTGATGCTGGGAAAGATTGAGGGCAGGAGAAAAAGGGGATGACAGAGGATGAGATGGTTGGATGGCATCACTGACTCAATGAACATGAGTTTGAGCAAACTCTGGGAGATGGTGAAGGACAGAGAAGCCTGGCCTGGTGCTGTCCATGGGGTCACAAACAGTCAGACACAACTGAGCTACTGAACAACACGCCTTTTAATTCTCACCATTCTCTTATCCAGCACAGACAGTCTTCTATCTGTGTTATCCACGGGGCCACCAGAGCTTCAGATAAGCTCTTGGAGCAAGCACATGGTAGACCTGGGACTGGAACTCAGGCAGTTCAGTTGGCCTCTATAGTCTATGCTTTTTGAAGAATGAACTACCTAACAGACTCTATCTTTAATCAAAATATGCCATACATAGAGAAAAATGTGCAAATTATATCTATACAAATAGATGAATTTTTATAGAATGAAAACACCCATATAATCACCACCCAGATTAAGAGATCAAATATTGCCAGCATACTTCCCTTAAATCACTATGCCCTCCATCACCCCAAGGTAATCCCTATTTTATTTATAATATTATAGTTTAGTCTTTACTGTTTTTGATCCTTACTTAACCATACATATTCGTTTGTGTCTGGCTTCCATAATTTAGCCTTATATTTGTGAAATTCATCAGTGGTGATGTGCGTAAGGGTTGTATTCATTAATATTCAGCATTAATAACATTCCATTGTTTAGTTTTATCTATTTTTGTTGTTGTTGTTATTGACAGGTATCTGCATTTCCCCCCCTAGTTTTCTGGCAGTACAAATGAATACTATTATTACTATCCTTGAACATATTATTTGTGGTCTTCCCAGGTGATGGTAGCGGTAAAGAACCAGCCTGCCAATGCAGGAGACGTAGGAGACGTGGGTTCGATCCCTGGGTTGGGAAGATCCCCCGGAAGAGGGCAAGGCAACACACTCCAGTATTCTTGCCTGGAGAATCCCATGGACAGAGGAGCCTGGCAAACTGTAGTCCATAGCGTTGCAAAGAGTGGGACACGACTGAAGCAACTTAGCATGCAAGCACAGACACGCCCATAGGGGCTTCCCAGGTGGCACTGGAGGTAAAGAACCAGCCTGCCAGTGCAGGAGACATAAAAGACAGGGTTCTATGCCTGCACTGAAAAGACCCCTGGAGGAGGGCATGGCAACCCACTCCAGTATTCTTGCCTGGGGAATCCCACGGACAGAGGAGCCTGGAGGGCTACAGTCCACAGGATCACATAGAGCTCAACAGCACTGAAGCATCATAGTGCGTGCACACATACACACGCACGCACGCGCGCGTGCACACATACACACATCTATAGGATAAGTAGATGCTCAACGTTAATAGATACAGCCCTGCAGATTTACACGGTGGTCACACTAACTTACATCCCCACTATAAAAGTATGGGAGTTCCAGTTTTTCTATATCCTTACCAACATTTGTCATCATCAATTTTTTTTTTAATTTAGACACCCAGGTGAGTTGAGCCTGTACTTTTTGAGTCTAACTTGCTCTGTCTCTCCTAGTGTGAGATTCCATAAATTCATATCTCTCCATAAATTCATATCTGCCCATAAATTCCATAAATTCATATAAATTCAACTCTGTCATGGATTTAAAACCAAAACAAAAAAATCAAATAAGAAAGAAGCTTTAAATTTTCCCTCCCAATTCTATCCAAATGCTTATCTTTTCCTTCCTCAGTCTCCTTTTTTTTCCTTTAATCTCACAATTGTGATTCTGTGGCATATTATTGGCTATCTATAATTATGATCTATTATTTATTAATTTCTAACATAGCATATGACTGAAACTTATTAATTCTTTAAACGCCTATGATATGCTTGCTTGGGCAATGTCATGTCAAACAAGGTTTATTAGTGAAGCTTGGAAAACTCAACCTACAGAGCACAGATTCTTTTGAATGGTGATGATTACAATCTTTCATCCACCCTTGAAATGAAACTGATGGCACGTGAGAAGAAAGATGAAGGTAAGACTTAAAAGGCTGTCTGCAATTGCAAGCCCAGACAAAGACATGCGGGCACCCCAAACAAGATAATAATTTAGTGACCTAATCAAACCAACATTCTTCAAATATTTGAAGCATATTTTGAACATTCTTCAAAGGGTTGAGAAGGAGGACCCCAAACTGCAAAACAGTATCCTTTCTCCCATCCTGAGAAACTCTGATCTGTTCCCAACTCAATGAAGGCACACCATCTGTGTAACCAGGCACAGCTTTCTTAGCAGTTCAGAGACATCTAACTGTTATCAGTTCATGTCTTTTGAAGGTCTCACCCCCTTCAACTTAATTGCAGTATTCCTTTCAATTACATATAAAATGTTCCCTGAAATAAATTCTAGTCTATACTTTTCTCAATTTTGTTTTAGTATTTCCAACGATGTTTTAAAGTCCTTGGAAGTTGATATTCTGGTCCTCTCCATATCTGGCTTGCTGTTGAATGTAATAATTCAAACTGAAGGAGAAAAGGTGACTGAGTTATCCTGCAGACCACGGCCACTCTCAGGAGCATGACATAGCATGCAAACTTCCTGCCTCTGCCTTCCCCACCATGACAAGTTTCTGCTGCTGCTGCTGCTGCTGCTGCTAAGTCACTTCAGTCGTGTCCAACTCTGTGCGACCCCATGGACGGCAGCCCACCAGGCTCCCCTGTCCCTGGGATTCTCCAGGCAAGAACACTGGAGTGGGTTGCCATTTCCTTCTCCAATGCATGAAAGTGAAAAATGAAAGTGAAGTCACTCAGTTGTGTCTGACTAGTAGCAACCCCATGGACTGCAGCCCACCAGGCTCCTCTGTCCATGGGATTTTCCAGGCAAGAGTACTGGAATGGGGTGCCATTGCCTCCTCCGTGACCAGTTTCTACTTGAACTCTATTGTCAGAAGAATTGAATGCATCTAAAATTGATAAGCCTGTACTTTTGGAAGTATATTATGTACCAGTATTTACACATATTATTTAATCATTGCAACAATTCTTAGCTGGTATTTCAATGAGATCAAACCAGTTGATCCTAAAGGCAATCAACCCTGAATATTCACTGGAAGGACTTATGCTGGAGCTGAAGCTCCAATACTTTGGCCCCCTGATGTGAAGAGCTGACTCACTGGAAAAGACCCTGATGCTGGGAAAGACTGAGGGCGGAAGGAGAAGGGGACAACAGAGGATAAGATGGTTAGATGGCATCATGGACTCAATGGACATGAGTTTGAGCAAACTTGGGGAGATAGTGAAGTACAGGAAAGCCTGGCATGCCACAATCCATGGGCTCACAGAGTTAGACACGACTGAACAGCAGCAACAATTTCAGGAGGTGGGGAGATGGCAGGCTGCAGTTTGGCTTCACCATCTCCTAGTGAAGCTATCACCTATATACCTCAGACTTTTTTCTTTTTAATTTGTAAAATAAAAATAATAATAGCATTATTTGGGGGATTGATGTAAGACCATAGTGAGATAATGCTAGTAAAGTGTTTAGGAATGATCAGTGGAGATGAGTTACTGTTATTACTACATATTGTGAGATAGGCACTATTACTATCCTCATTTTGTAAAGAAATGGAAAGTTAGTAAGTTGAACTTGACCAGGGTCATATAGCTCATCCGTGGTAGAGAAGGGATTCCAAGTCAGATTTGGTCAACTCCAGAATGAGTGTGGAACCATCAGCCAGTCCGACATCTATAGCGTCAGTGAAACTACAAATTCAATGTCAACAGTACAGAACTCAGAGGAAGCCTGGTAACCTTTCAGTTGATTTGAGACAAGGTCACAAGGCCTTCAAGAAGAATCCTTCAACCAGATGCTCTTTTCTCCATTTTTGAAATATGTAATATTGAGTAACCTTAGCACTGAAGGTTTTCTGAGGGCTTACTGATGCTTTACTGAAGTTACACTGACCTCAGCTCTAACAAAAATGGAAACCATGATAATTTGCCATGGATCAATTTGTATGTACATGAAACCATCTTAGTTTTTAGTAACTATCACTTCATTTTCTTAATGTTATCCCTTTAATTTTCTATCTTTTAAAAGTTACTTCTTTGGAGAAACACCAGTAAAAAATCATATTGTGTCCATCCCTTCATGAAAGGCTGAGAAGGTGAGTCTCCCTATCAAGATGCCATAGACATCGAGAGCATCTTAACTGGAAGACAGCTGTGCAGTGGTAGAATGGCAAGCGCTGGAAGCACCGGGCCATGCCTCCACACTCCAGCTCAGGAGCCCATAAGCTGCGTACAAACCAGTTCCAAAAGCAAAATCAGAGTCCATTTTTTGCAACATTTAAATGCTAGAGTTCTTCAACTAATCAAATCAGGAGGGTGAGGGGATAAAAACCCTACACTAGAAAGCTCCAGAATAGTGCTAGATTCAGATCTAAGATCACCTGTATAATTAAATCAATAAACATATAGTAGATGTCCAGTATGGACTGGGAACTGGGAATTAAAAAGCTAAGTAAGTTATTTTCTTTGACCTTGAGGGATTCACTACATAATAGCACAGAATGATATGTAAGCAACTAATTAGAACACAGTAGAGTAAGTCTATAATGAAATTAACTACAAGGTACAAAATGTGGAAAGGAAGATGTAGTCTCCATCGTTTCTTGAGTAAAGAGCAAATTCATTTGACCTGGACATTTCAATCCTATTGATCAGCCCAAAGTCTGTTTCTAGTATCAGAGTCAAAAGAGAAAGCACTTCATCTTCCAATATTTTACCTTCATGACTTTTCCATATACTATTAAGTAATGGTCTTTTATAAGAGAAGATCATTAAAGATCCCAGAATGAGCTAAATAATGTGTTAAGCTCTTTCATGTTTTATATAAGCCCCAAAGGAAAGTAATAATGTTGAAATACAGAGGCACTGAGGCCACCATGGAGGTCAATTTCAGGAGTGTGGAGCATGGCACACGGGATATGTTTCTTATATACCAACTAGGCAGCTGCCTGCTTTAACATCATGAAGGGCACTTTTCCCCAGGAGTTCCAAGACCCTGAAAGGGAGGGCCTCCTGGGGCTCTAAGCAGCCCATGGTATGGGTGCTGGAGGCGACTTCCCTACCTGACATCTGCAGGGTCTTCTGTGACGAGCACATCGGTCTTGCAGCTGGCCAGTGGGTTGATGGACAGCTCCACGGGGGGGACCACGAAGCTTTTGCTGACTGGAAGCCAGAGTCCTTGGCCCAAGCTGAAAGTAGACCTGCAATGTAAGAGTTTCCATTGGGGGACTCCCTGGGAAGCAGAGAAAATACAGCAAAAAGGGGCCCCTCCCATTCCTTCTAGAACCTTCTCTAACTTCCACACCCAACCGAGTCGCCTACACGCTTCAAGGCTTGACGTTGGCCAACCTCGCCCAGACATGGATGGCCATTTTCTCCCTCTGTTAATCATTTAGCCCGTGCATTACTCTATATTGGTAGGCATGTTTTCCTGAGTTTAGGTCCTGATTCCTAATTAGCAGTGGGCTTTGTGAAGACAGGGACTATTTCAAGGACTTTCCCAAGCAGGCCTGATGGCGAGCAGAAGGACCTCAAGTGACTGCTGGCAGGGGCAGTCTGCACAAAGGTGAAGAGTATGGACTCTGAATCAATTCCAACCAAAATTCGATTCCCATTTCTGCCACTTAATTTGCTGTACGTCTTCATCAGTTTAAGTACTGAAGTTTTCACACAAGATTTCATGGTAGTGTCAGGAAGAGATTCTATGGCTAGAGAATATTTTTAAACCACTGGACTAGATAATCAGTAATGTCTCCTCCAGTTCAAGTATCTGAATCTATAAAGTCTAGATGTCAGACAAATGGAAATCAGATTCCCATAGCAACCTGGACCACTGCATCCCAGAAATGCACAGGTTCAATTAACTAAGGATGTATAACTATACCTCCCCATCAGACCGTTCCCCAACAGAACTGTCAGCTCACCTGAGGATCTTCTCAGGGGCTTGCTCCCCTGTCACCAGATCGTAGCCTCTCTCCAGTGTTGTGTACGGCCAGGGACTGTGGGAAAAAATTGAGAAAGGGAAAGGATAAGAGATGGTATTAGTCAGAAGCAGATGCGATTCATATGTGGACACTGGTGAAGAACTGCTACAAATTATCGAATTTTGCAGAGCTAATGATAGGATAAGTCTATTTATATTATACCAGTGTCCATTTCACAGAAGGACTCAGCATTTCAAAGTCCTCTTGGTCCCTTTTGGAGTTTATGCATAAAATATGTGATTCTTCTTCATTATTCCACTCAAGCGAGTGTTCTTTGATTACGTATGGTTTGGGAGGGTGAGCTACACTTAACATTTGTTCTCTAGAACTCTGTCATCAGTCATGTACCTTTAAAACTAAACTGGGATTCAGTGGGAAATAGGATTCACTTCCACAGGAACACAACCTCTGCAAAGGAAGTGGCGTCCGTGGAGAGCAGTGGAGGGCCCCCACTGTCCCTGCCTCGCCTGATGTTCTTGGCTACTCACCCTTCACTCTGCCCCCAGTCACTGCGCACACACAGGTGTCTGTGAGCCGGGTCAGGGGCATAGCCTTCGTGGCAGCTGCACTCTCCTGTAAGCCAAAAGAGGAAAGGGTCTTATGAAATACTGCCTGCCCCAAACAGTCTTCTCTCCTGGTGTCCTTGTTCCCTTGGAAAATAAAGTGAGCTGCCTCGTTTTAGCAAAGGCCATGGAAAGAGAATGTTCTAGCCCATCTGACACTGCGGGTAACAGAGCTCATCCATTGTTCATTCACTCACTTATTCACTCGGCAAGCCCTGGCCACCCTCCCCGCCGAGCTCTCTGCTCAGCACTGGGGACGCAGAGGTCAAAGGTGCAACCCAGGCGGTGAAGGAGCTCGTGACTAAATGAGACAGAGAGTGAGCTGGTGGCTACACACAGACATCCTGTTTTCAAATATTTAAATTATGATAAAGTACTCTTGTGCTAAAAGTGTAATCAGAAAATTGAACTCTCTCCACCTGAACGAACAATTCACGTTCATTTATAAGGCCCAAATCAAATGTCACCTCTTCCAAATATAATACCTCTGATTTCCTCTTGTGGAAAAATTGTCTCCATCTACCATCTTCAGTCTTTATTTTGTTTTGTTGGTGGTGGTCTTATTGGTTTTACTTGCCTCTTTCCCCTCCCCTCATCTTCCCTGTTGTCCGCTTCCCTTCCATCTACCGAACCATCCATCCTTCCATGCATCCATGTGTTGCCATTTTCTGCCCATGCCTTATACGAGGCTGGACACAGCCTCGCTAGCATCCGCTGCTGCCTTAAGTATAGTTTCTCATTGGCCAAGTTCATTCTGGGCGCACATGTCCTGTTTTCTGATGTATCTTCAGAGTTCATTTCTGGAAGAGTCCTGCCTTCCCACTGCTGACTCCTTAAGGTTGGGGGAAAATGTTTTGATCCAATTAGTTGTTAGATTTTCCTAAGATGTAGTTGTAGAATGTTCCCAGATGCTTTACCAAAAATAGATTCTATTAAAAAAAAGCGTGTGAAATACTGCACCATTCCTTAGAGCCAGTCAAGTATGACTGCAATTCTTTAGTCCTACAGTCATTCTGGTTGGCTTGACCCAAGTAGTTTCAAATTATGTTTCATGAAAACATCTAGCTTAATGTAGGAGATTCAGACTTTGAAACTTTTAGATTTTAATGTTCCTTAAGACATTTTATTTTGAAATCTCCTTAATAATAAAAAACAACAAAGGCTAAACACTCAGTACACGCTGGAATTGAGGACGGTGGAGAGCTCTGTCGCATTAAGTCTGGTGGCCAGATAAATGGATTTTATGCGGTCCTCATTAAAAAAAATTCTCCTATCATCTTTGTTTCATTGAATAGGACCCTGAGACTGAGAGACGAGGTGCTAACAAGCTCAGGCTTTTTACTCACTTCGAGTCTTATGAATCAGTTTTCTCAACCTTGTGCAATCAAAACAAAACATAGCAGTGAACGCGACGCCAGGGTAACACAGGTTCTAAAACTACCACCCATTAACTGCTTTAAGAAAAACGTTTGTATTCATCAAATAGCCTTATTGTTTCCCCTGATTCATCGTCAGTGTTAGGCATTTGACCTTATACAAAGTATTCTGAGTGTTCACACTTTCATTCATTTTATATATTCCAATGCTGCTTAATCTTTGTAAACTCAGCATCAGCAAGTATCTGGCAAACAGCCTGGGCTTAATAAATGTTGGTTAAACTAAAAGGGTAGTAAGATATAATGTGGAGAAAAGAATAGATCAGAGCGAATAGTCAAAATATTTAGAAGAAGATTGTTGAAAGACAAAGAGAGAAAGAGAAACAGAGAGAGGGAGAGAGAAGAGAAGAGAGAGACAGAGAGATGGATGCACCTCTCTTCTCCTCTCCTCTGGATACTTAGTAAATAAGAGGGGGCTGCTTGCAGGCAGGGAAGCTCTCGGTAATTCTCCCTTCCAATAACATCCCCAAGGGTCTTCCACTGAATGCCAGTGCTGCAAATATGTGCAACCTAATGGACTGACTGTTGCCGGGGGTTAGGAAAATGGAGGGAAAGAGCAGAGATCCTTGAGCTTTGGATCAGAATAATCAACCCGAAGGGTGGGGGGAGGAGTCACTAATGATGTGTTAAAATGCAACAGTCCCTTCATGAAATATTCACCACTTTAAGCACGTCTAATATTAAAGATTAAAAGTCCTGGGATTTGTCCTCGAGACTCCCAGGCCTGATTTATGATCTGCCACAAGCCACAGGCTTCGTGATTCGTAACAGCAGAGGTGAAGTCAGGGATGGGAATTTGGGCAGGCATGAGCCAGGAGCTGGTGGGACAGGGGGCTCTTCTCCATGGAAGGGCTGAGGTTCCTGTCTCTCCTACCAGTGACTCGGGACAGGGCACAGGTCATTTTTCCTCTCCTTCTTTCGTTTCGGGAGCACTAGTGAGAACGAGAAATCTATACAGAAAAAAAGGGTGCTGCCATATTTTTCTCTTTCTTTCATGTGTGCTTACTAGGCAAGTTTCCCCTGTCTTGGAATGGATCATTAATTACTGCCGCTCGTTATACAACAAATGTGTATTTTACAAATGAGAAGTACCCACCCTGGAGGCTGCCTGGAGAACAGGAAGTGAGGGAGGGGGAAAAGCAGGAGTGCTGGCCCGGGTTCCAATCCTCACTTTCTCTCTCCCCAGATGTATGGTCTTGGGGAAGACATCGCTTCACCATCTGGGTCTCAGCTGTCTCAGTGAGACAGCGAGAATGCCAGTTCAGCCAGTCACTCGGGGCTGCTGCAAGTAGCAACTGAAGGAGAGAAGTGTACCACCCGATGGCTCAGGCAGACAGTGAGTAGCTGCTCATAAGCTCATTTCCTCCGCCTTCCCTTCCAAGATGCCAACTGGCTTCTGATGTATGCTTGCACATTAGCTGTAGGGATACTGGATAGGTACCCTCCTCCATGCTGGGGCTTAGTTTCCTCATCTGCAAAATGGAAGCTTGGAATAGACGTTCATCAGTTCTGGGCACCAGGGAGAACCAGTCATTTACATTGCCTTTCCTAATTGCTCACCTCTAGCTTTCTGGACACTCCTTGCTTTAACCTTAACTCTGATCACTCTTAGCAGCTGGGCTGTGTGTCTCTGGCAGGATTTCCCTCAATGCCATGGCTATTGGCTTTATTGACCGCACCCCCCTCCACTTCCCATTTTGCTGGCTCAGCGAACTCTCCACTATTCACGACCAAGCAGTACCTTCTTGCAAGATGCAAGTCTCTGACAGCAGGACTTGAGGGTTAACCCCTTCCCTGGGTGAGTCCCATCCTCAATTCTGCCTTTGTATCCAGGGTGGCCAGACTGCTGAAGGTCAGCTCTCCAGGGATACATGCTGACTTGCTTTTCCTGTGCTGACTGTGAATGTCCAGGCTCCCTGACTCCTGTCTCTACAGCAGAAGCTCCTTGGAAAAAGTGATGCCTGCCATCCTGCTCACCACTGCATCCAGCACCTGCTGCCCTGCCCGGCACATAAAGAAATCCAGGTGTACACTTCACAATGGAGATCCCAGGTGGCTCAGTAGTAAAGGATCCACCTGCCAAGCAGGAGACGTGGGTTCAATCCCTGTGTAGGGAAGACCCCCTGGAGAAGGAAATGGTAACCCACTCCAGCATTCCTCCCTGGGAAACCTCATGGAAAGATGAGCCTGGTAGACTAAAGCCCATGGGGGTCACAAAGAGCAGGATGCAACTTAGCGACTAAAGGACAACACATACTTCACAGTAGTAATACCTGTGTCAAAGGGATAGGGACATTTCTTGCCTGTTTCTCCCATTAAACTAGGAGTCTCTTGATTGCAAAAATCTTTTCTTAATCATCTCCATATCCTAGTAGTTATATCATATCTGATGAAGGGCTAGAGACTCATTTGCTGAATGGATGAATGAATGACTGGATGACTTAGTGAATATATAAATATACTGCAATTATCATGAATTTGGGCTGAATTCCTTTAGAATAATGATGATTTTGCTGAAGACTGCTACTGCTGCTAAGTCGCTTCAGTCGTGTCCGACTCTGTGCGACCCCATAGACGGCAGCCCGCCAGGCTCCCCCGTCCCTGGGATTCTCCAGGCAAGAACACTGGAGTGGGTTGCCATTTCCTTCTCCAACTAGAAGAAGACTTTTTTACATCCATGACAGGTATTTGCCAAGGAAATGAAAAGGGTAAACATGAAAGTTGATGAAATGGCTACAACAGAATTTCTGTTTCACATCAGAGCAGAAGAGGCTCGTACAGCTCAGCTAGTTCAAATCTTCCCAGCTTCACCTTCCAGACGGGGAAGCTCTGGCTCAGAAGGTGAAGACATTTAGCCAAGTAAGTGGACTAGCCTCCTAACGAGTCAAGATTAGCACCCAGGACTCTTGGCTATTACTCCAGCGTTCTTTCCACTCCACTGGCGCTCTCAATATTTTCATACGTCCAGTAACATGCTCCTGATTTTTCTCCTTTGTATGCCTTTGACATTTCTGAGTTTCCTACAATGAGAATGTATTACGTTTAAAAACAGAAACTATTTTTCAAAATATAATGATTTAAAGTATCCTGACACATTAAAAACATGAATTTACAAGTGATTGATAATGCAGACCTTAATAATATCATATATGAAACAAATCACCAGTCCAGGTTCAATGCATGATACTGGATGCTTGGGGCTGGTGCACTGGGACGACCCAGAGGGATGATACGGGGAGGGAGGAGGAAGGGGGGTTCAGGATGGGGAACACGTGTACACCCGTGGCGAATTCATGTTGATGTATGGCAAAACCAATATAATAAAGTAATTAGCCTCCAATTAAATAAATTTATATTAAAAGAAATAAATGTTTAAGATACATATCATTAAAAAAAAAGTTTAATCTCTTCATTAAAGTGGCTCCTATAAGGGGATCTGACTGAGTGTGTTTTTATAGTGCTCATTAGTGTGGGTGTGTGTGTATTTTCATAGTGTTCGTTAGTGTGGGGGTGTGTCTGCATGCGCACACGTGCTCAGTAGCGTTCAACTCTTTGCAACCCCATAGACTGTGCCCATCAGGCTCTCTGTCCATAGAATTTTCCAGGTAAGAATACTGGAACAGGCTGCCATCTCTTTCTTCAGGCGATCTTTCTGACCCAGGGGTCGAGCCCGCGTCTCTGCATCTCCTGCATTGGCAGGTGGGTCCTTTTACCAGTTACTGAGCCACCTAGTAACTAGCAACTGTGTGCTAGGTACTAGGACTCTTTATTATTGGTCTGGTATTCCCATCACCTTAAGAATTTTCCACAGTTTGCCATGATCCACACAAAGGCTTTGGCATAGTCAAATAAAGCAGAAGTAGATGTTTTTCTGGAATTCTCTTGCTTTTTCTTATGATCCAGTGGATGTTGGCAATTTGATCTCTGATACTAAGGGTTAAAGAAACCACTGGGTCATTACTCATAGAAGGAAATAAAGGCCTGAGGTACATCAGACAGGTTTGTTACACTGACGCCGTGTAACGAAACCCACAGAATTTTATTGTCAGTAACTAAGCAGTCTTCTGCTCTGTTCCACCTCTGGGTGGACTGATCCAGCTGGGCCTCAGCTGCACTTGGCTCCAAGTCCAGCTGCTTCCACTCTGCTCTGTGTGACCCGCATCCTCCTTGGACCAGCCACTACTTGGAACGCGGTTTTCTCATGGCAAGAGGCAGGGACGTAAGAGAGCAAAGCCAGCCACAGCGCATTCCAAACTTCATTTCCTATCCTTTCAGACTTCATTTCATATCATATCTGGTACCAACCCACTGGCCAGAGCAACTCTTGAGCCAAGCCCGAAGACAGGGTAGGGAAGAAATCTCACTGTTCTCATATCAAGCATGCCAAGGATGTAAATGCATATTAGTACTCCAGAGAGATGAGGACCGGACAATAATCCAGTCTACCCTGGGAAATGCTCCTGCAGCACCCCCTGGTCTCCTGCACCAACGCCCTCTTCCACACTCTTTAAACTATGTCCCCTTAGAGAGAGCCTTCTCATGGCTTGGGAAGGAGTCAGAGAGATCCTAGCCGTGGCCCTTTGCTCCTCTGTTCACAAGCCTGGCCAGCTTAGTCACCCTCTCTGAGCCTCAGCTTCATGTCATTAAAGGAGTCAAATGGTATCTCCCTCCCAGTGTTGTCATAGATGTCGTAAGACGCTACAGAAAAACCCGACTGAACTTTGTGGCCAACCACATACTTGGGTAAGACTGGTACATAGTTGATGCTCAATTAACAGAAGGTCTGATGCATCCCTGAAGCTTATCGCTACTACCTAGAAATCAACCCAATAACCCTTCATCACATGGGTAATATAATTCAATGCAATCACTATATAAAGTATCTACTTTTGAACAGGGGATATTTGGAAGAGTAATTCTTAACCTTTAGTCTTCTTTGAATTTTAGAAATCATTAGGATGCCGTGGATGATTCTGGAAATCATCAGTGCAGGTAGTTTGAAGGTGCTTCCTCTTCTCTAACCTGTGTTTTCTCA
Organism: Ovis aries; assembly: GCF_016772045.2. Classification (NCBI taxonomy): domain Eukaryota; kingdom Metazoa; phylum Chordata; class Mammalia; order Artiodactyla; family Bovidae; genus Ovis; species Ovis aries. The sequence continues at coordinate 6,757,121 of NC_056055.1, read as the reverse complement.
CTCATGAGAATCGTCAAATTAAAGGCAGCACCCCTTGCTCTTGCCCTTGTGGTTATGTTTATTGTCGTGATGTTTGTGATTAGAAACTTCACAGCAGGAGCTTTGAAGACCTGACTCCACAACCTTGGGCAAGTGACCCGTTGAGTCTGAGCTTCAGTTTCTTGATTTTACAGTGAGGCCAGAGAGCCTTCCTCCCGGTACTGGTCATGAGCGTGGTCGGCGAGATGACACGCAGTGACATCTGTCAAGCGTCTTCACCACTCCTAGCACAAAGCAGGCCCCTGGTCATGTTATGCCCAGCCCGTCTCCCCTACCACATGCCTGGCCAGGTGACACAGAGGGGTAGACGCCCCAGGTGGCCCAGTTGGAGTCAGAACAGGAAAGGGTGCCATGCACACTTGTTCTGAGGGCCCAGGGAAATGCCTTTTCAAGCTGCAGTGACAAGTAGAGTGAACGGGAAAATGAACAGTGGCCAGTGTTCCTGGGCCGTGATGATAAGTGATGACTGAATCGGAGGCAAGTGAAAATGGAATCATAAGGGGATGATAGGGTGGGAGGGAGGGAGCCAGCCAGTGGGGTGGGATTAGGAAGAAGGCTTTACACTCATCTGGCACCCTCACAGGTGGGGACCAGCTCCTCTGAGCTGTGGGGTCTGGAGAAGGTGGCCCCTCTGATTGATGCCTTCATCAGTGCCTGTGTCCTTCAGTAGAAGGGGCCATCGACAAGGGCAACGTGTTTTTCAGGGAACGTGGGGGCCAGCTTGGACAGTAATTCATCCAAGCTGCCCCAAACAGACGGATAAAGAAACTGAGGTTCCTTTGGCTTGGCAAAGGGCACACCTTGAAATTGAGACCATCGTTCATCTAGAAAGCATTTATTCTTTCCATTAAAACAAGATGCTAAATTGGCCCCTCTGGTCTAGGAAAAAAGGGGGCTTCCCTGGTGGCTCATCTGTAAAGAATCAGCCTGCAATGCAGGGGCCATTACTGATGGGCATCTGTGTGTGTGTGTGTTTTCCCTCAGCTTTTTGGCATCACAAATGAATGCTACTATTACTATCCTTGAATGTTTTATTTATGGTAATCTAAACCCATAGGATGGACTTCCCAGGTGGCACTAATGGTAAAGAACCTGCCTGCCAATGCAGGAGATGTAAGAGACATGGGTTCGATCCTCTGAGGAAGGCATGGCAACCTACTGCAGTATTCTTGCCTGGAGAATCCCCATGGAAAGAGGAGCCTTAAGAGCTACAGTCCATAGAATCGCAGAGTCAGGCATGACTGAAGCAACTTAGCACTCATGCACAGGTCCAGGGGAAAAAATTAACCAAACCAAAATATGCCACAAACTGTTGAAAGGACTTTTCAAAATGCATCACTGATCTTCCAGCAGAAAGGTGATACCAGCCTCATTACCGATTAGAAAATAAACTCAGAGCAGCGAAGCCACTTGATGAAGCTCACGCGTCTGTGTGGCAGACCCAGGAGAAAACAAGAGGATGCCAGGGTGCACACGCTAAACTATTTCACCAGTCCACTGGCTGCATGATGATAATGAAAGCACCGTCAACTTTGAAGTGGTTTAGGAGAGCCCCACACAGGAGAAACTCAGATTGCTCATAATTGGGGGGTTCTGTTTTTCCTCACCCAAGAGTTTATGGAGTGAGAATGCATGTAACATAAAATGAGAACTCTATAAATGGGGCTTAAGAGCCCTAAAGAGTAAATATTTTAAAAATCAATACCACTCGTCTATAGTCGATAATAAACCCTAAGCTGTTTGGAGATGCAGGGGAATGAACCCGGGACCTCACACAGAGCAGAAGAGGCTCAGACATTACTTTGCTGACAAAGGTCCATCTAGTCAAAGCTATGGTTTTTCCAGTAGACATGTATGAATGTGAGAGCTGGAGCATAAAGAAAGTTGAGTGCCGTGATGCTTTTGAACTGTGGTGTTGGAGAAGACTCTTGAGAGTCCCTTGGACTGCAAGGAGATCAACCCAGTCCATCCTAAAGGAAATCAGTCCTGACTATTCTTTGGAAGAACCGATGCTGAAGCTGCAACTCCAATCCTTTGGCCACCTGATATGAGAACTGACTCACTGGAAAAGATCCTGATGCTGGGAAAGATTGAAGGCAGGAGAAGAAGGGGATGACAGGGGATGAGATGGCATCACCGACTCAATGGATTTGAGTTTGAGCGAGTTCTGAGAGTTGGTGATAGACAGGGAAGCCTGGTGTGCTGCAGTCCAAGGGGTCGCAAAGAGTCAGACACCACTGAGTGACTGAACTGAACTGAATCCAAATAGCACCTGAATCCCACTAATTCTACCTCTTTTTTGTTACTTAAACCCATTCCTTCCCAGCTCTCCCTGGTGCCGGCGCTGAACATTGCCCATGTGCACCACTGATAAAGTCTTATCCCTGGAGACCTACCTTCAGAGTCTGCCCATCAACCTAAGTGGTGGCCAGTTCCCTTCTCAGAGAACACCTGCACCCACGTCTCATCTCAGAAACTCCCCAGGGGCTCCCAGGTGCTTTCACAATAGAGTTCATAAGCCCTGGCAGAATACAAAGTCCTTCATAACTGGCCTAGCCAATCTTCCCTCTTACCAAGTACTCTCCCTCCCTGCACCTTTCCTGTTCTAACTGCCCCTGGGTTTCCTGGTAAGAACAGGGCTGTGTGAGACTCATTTGCAGACCAGGACCTACTTCTTGAGGTAGGTCTGCCCTGAACATTCTTCTTGAGAAAAGCAGAGCCAGAGAAGTGAGAGAAATGTGCTCAACAGACGAGAGACCAGGGCTTGACAGGAAATTGGAAATGAAGGGAAAACCAAGTGGCAAAATAATTACCTAGTGAGGGAATGAGATCATTTGGGAAGTTCTGAATACAAGCAGTGTCATCAGGGAATACATTTTACAGTGCTGACCCCTGTGCAAACTTGGGAAAATCTCTCCACTTATCCAGACCTCAGTCTTCCCATCTGTAAAATGAGTAACTAGTACTCAGAGATCCCCAAATCGCCTTCCAAATCTTGTTCAGATTCCAGTTCTTGGTTCTGTCTCTAACGTGCTCTGGTATTATGACCCGAGGTCAGCATTTCTTGAGGGGTTGGAGCTGGAGGCAGGCTGTGTATGGGATGCTCAGGAGTTCAGAGAATAGAGGCTTGAAAGGCAGAGAAACACCACTGGAGTGAAATCACAACACATAATTCAGGCCTTTATGCAGTGAAGAGGACTTTAGAAGTTAACTCAGCCAAATGTGCTGCGTGACCTCGGGCAGGTCTCCCCCCTCCCTGTGACTCAGTTTCTCTATCTGTACAGTGAGGAGGTCGGCCTTGATGACATCCTAAGCAACCCTGGGTGGATATCTCTGAGTCCCCCCTTTTCTTTTAAGCTGCTGGAGTGAGTCATGCTGGCCTTATTCTTCCCAAAGCATTTGAGACAAACATGGATGCCTGCATCTCAGCTGCCTTGTTGCCTTTCCTAATTGTGCCTTTGAGATCAAGAAGATGAAAAACAAAAAAACGCAGAGGCCAAAAGGTGGTGGTGACACAGGCTGGTGACCAGGTCTGATGGAGATCACAGTCCTTAATCCAGGCTACACAGGGATCAACTGGCTGTTGACTCAGCTCACATGGGCAGACCCATGTGGGATGCCTGGAGCTCTGAGAGGCCACCAGCCAGGCCATGCTAGGACCCCCCTTGCAAGGTCTTAGCCATGGCGATTCCTTTCCACCAGGCTCCATCCTCTCTTCCCAGCCTCCTCCATCCTGGAGTGCCTCCCCACCCGCTGCCCCACTACACAATTATCTACAAATAAGGGTCTGGGGGAAAGCATGGAAGTAAGAGACTCCCTTAAAATTACGGTGGATGGAGGAGGGTGAAAACAATCTAAAAGCCTGGAACAGAGAGAGACACAGACATCTCCAATAACCAGAACGAATCTGGTTCTAACTAAGCAGCATGGGATTCCTAACAGGCATGCACAGAGCTAGCCCTGCTGGGCGAGGGGCTGCCATCCACCACTCCTCACCCTCCACCCCAGAGCCTGCATCATCCAAGCTCCTTGGATCAGCCTAGAATGGGTTAGAGGGGTGGGGGTGGGGGGCCAAGGGTCACAGCCCCAGGAAAGGGAAAGAGCATCAATCTGGAATCAAAGCACCTTGTGGCTGAACCTTCGGTCTCCTGCTCCCGGACTGAGTGGCCTGAATATTTCACCACACTTCTTTGTGCCTCTGTTTCTTTATCAGAAAATGGCCATCTTAAACCCAGCTTCAAAAACTGTCACAAGGGTTGGAGCTGCTGTTGCTGCTGCTGCTGCTGCTGCTAAGTCGCTTCAGTCGTGTCCGACTCTGTGCGACCCCATAGATGGCAGCCCACCAGGCTCCCCCATCCCTGGGATTCTCTAGGCAAGAACACTGGAGTGGGTTGCCATTTCCTTCTCCAATGCATGAAAGTGAAAAGTCAAAGTGAGGTTGCTCACTCGTGTCCGACTCTTCATGACCCCATGGACTGCAGGCTTCCAGGCTCCTCCGTCCATGGGATTTTCCAGGCAAGAGTGGAGTGGGGTGCCATTGCCATCTCGCAAGGGTTGGAGAGAACATATTAAAAACAAGGACCTCGAGGCTGCAGCTCTTCTCCTGGGCTTTCTGCTGGGCTACATCCTTTCTTTCCCTGCCTGCCTGGTCTTTGTCCATCTCTGGTACAGACTGCAGTTCTTCAGACTATCTTGCCTTCTCTGTACAATCCCTCTGTGCCTAGCACGGGTGGGATTCGTGCACAGAGATGAATCCATCTGAGTCTCTGCCTTCACGCAGTGACTCTTGAGCGGGGAGACTGAGAAGAAAATATATTACCGCAAGGTGTGTTTCAGACTGGAGAGGGGTGTGTGTGCAAAGAGCTACAGGACCCACAAGAAGGAGCTTCAAATTCTGCCCCTGGGCCGGAGGCTCACCAGTGAAGAGGAGGGAACCCTGAGATTCGTAACTGCCAGGTAGTGCTGGAATTTCTCTATTTAGATTCACTCATGTGACCCTCGCAACCCTATAAAGTAGGTTCTATTATCAAACCCACCTTACAGATGAGGAGACTGAGGCCCAGAGGGGCTAAGTAACTTGCTTACCTAGAGTCACAGGGCAAAGAGGATTGGAATCCAGGGGGCTGGTTCCAGAGACTGTGAGGCTGTCCCAGGCTGCACTGCCTCTCTCTAAAGGGGAAGAAGGAGCTTTCAAGAAGAGGAAGGATGGGTGTGGAGGCAGGTCAGAGGGTAAATGGGACATCACAGCCCTTGTGTCTCTCTGGACCAGCAGGAACACTGGATCAGCTGGATCAGGCAGTGAGAAATCCCATCCTAGTTACAGAGGTGCAGGGCAACAGCCCCTGGACATCTCAGTATCCTCTCTCATAAATTCCCCAAAGATAAATCCAAGCGTTATGCATGGGGAGAGGTGGTTTAAAACAGAGAAGACAAGAACTGGGCTTAGAACAGGCTTCAAACTCTGCATTCATCCCCTAATGGCTCTGTGGCTTTGTATAATTGCTGGTCTCTGGCCAAGACTTGGTCTGCTCAGTCCTATAATGACGTTAATCAGGCCTTCTCCTCACACTGACCACCACCAAGAATGCTTTTCCCGGTGTGGGCTCCAGAATCATAAGCTGCTACTGACATGACTATTATTAGGACACGGGTTGCTTTAATGTCCTCCTCTGACCATAACTCTTATCCTGGGTGCCTAGGTTGTAATTTGGGGAAAAGACAAGGTTAAAATATGTGCACGTGTGCTCAGCTGCTTCAATCGTGTCCAGCTCTTTGCGACCCTACAGACTGTAGCCAGCCAGGCTCCTCTGTGCTAGGGATTTCCCAGGCAAGAACACTGCAGTGCCTTTTTCTACTCCAAGGATCTTCCCCACCCAGGGATCGAACCCAAGTCTCTGTATCTCCTACACTGGCAGGTGGATTCTTTACCACTGAGCCACCAGGGAGGCCCATATGGATCTCATTAGGCATGCATTAATCCATTCAAGTATTCTGTGAATCAGATGCTAATATCCTGGTTTTACAGATGAGGAAATCGAAACTCTCAGAGGTTAAATGCCTGGCTTCCAGATGACACAGCGGGAACACAACAGGGTCTGGATCTGAACCCCTTTCTGTGTGACTCTGGAGTCAGTGCTCCCCAACACTATGCCAGGCAAGATGGAGAAGTTCAACATGACCCTCTATCTCACTCAAAACAACCCGCCTTGGTGGCTCTCCCTGGCCACCCACCACACTGTGCTGGAGCTTACAGATGCAGGGAGAACGCAAGGCCTGGGGGTAGTTTTGCCACGGGACCCTCAGCTCTGTTTCTCCACTGGTTAACGAGTGGCCTTGCTCAAGCCCCTGCATCTCTCTGAGCCTCATCCTGTCTCCCAGAAGATGAGGAACATATGCCCCGTCCTCTCCCATTCACAAGGATGCTGTGAGGATAAAATATAGACTCACCCCCTTCAGAACACACAGTGATTAATAATGCAGTCGTCCCCCCGCCCGCACAAAGCCTAAAACAGCAAAATGAAATATACAAAATAAATTAAGCAGAGGGTAATTACTCATTTTGCAAAAGAGTTCTTTACTCCACCAAAAAAGATGCATTGATGTTTTTCCCTGAGCATCAGCTATCTTTGTGAGTTTAAAGTCAAATTTCATTTACAGAATTAAAACAAAAAGAGTAATGAGTTTTCAGGCATAGAGGGTACAGTGGGCCGCACGCATGCATCGTGCCCTCTGCCTGCGCCATCCTCGCCAGACTGCAAGGCGGCCCAGACACTCACAAGTACCGACTCTGGCCTTCTCCCAACCAGAAACTGGGGGAAATGGAGAGAACCAGGGGAGGGCATATGACATCTATACTCTGCTGCAGAGGAGTCCCTTCCTCAAACCTAGCCTCAGCTCTAGGCGGGTGAGCAGAGTAAGCTTCCTGGGACATGGGAAGATTGTCCTCTCCGGTTCCTTCCATCTGGAATGCCGTACCATTCTATATCATGCGTACAATCAGCAGGACCCAACTCCCTTTCACTCTGCGACCCTCAGTCCTGATTAAATTCACGCGCAGGTTTTTGCACCCGCCTCTGCCTCTCCCCGTCTCTCTTCTGTTCTGTGACTCGCTCTTTCCACCCATCTCTGCCTCCGTTTCCCACCCTTAGCGCCTTTGCTGCCTCTCTCTCTCTGGTCTCTGCGTCTCTGTCCTGGCCCCTCTCTCTGTTGCATATCCATCCACTGTCTGTCTGTCTGCCTCTTTTCCTCTGTATCCCTCTGCACTGAAAAGAACTGAATTTGAGTCAGAGGCTCAAGTGAAATCCCCAGACCCACCTTCATCTCCCCTTCTTCAAAACAAGAGATAAAAAGGACGATCTGCCTGCTTTAAGGGTTAATGCGAAGATGAAGAAGACATAAGACACGGTGTGTAAAGGTGCCTGGAACAAGAAAGACGTTCATATCCTGCTTGTTCCAGAGCCCCTCCTTTTCTGCCTCTTTCCCTTGATTTCTCTCATCCTCCTGTTCCCTTCTTTCCTTTCCCATCCATCCCACTCCCTTTGCCCGCCTCCATCACCAGCACATCAGCACACAAACCTCTCCTTCCCCTCCTCACCCCCGTCCAAGGCAGCCCCCACTTTGTAGCAACAGCTTAGGTGCAAGAGAGCATCCTTCCCACTCCTAAGACACACATCCTTCTACAAAACATGTTTACGCCGCATTGACTGGTACACGAGGGAGACTCGCCATGAGCCACTAAAATGAAGCAACGTCAGCCCAAGCGCCTGCTCCACTAGGGTAAGGCTTCACTGCCGCGTCCATCTGTGGGCATCTGAGAAACTGCAGCGTCGCTTCACACTGCACGGGGTGAGGCAGCTGACCTTGCTTGACTCGAGAGGAGCAACTTGAATTCCTGGATGTCCCATTCTCATGGATAGTCTTGGTATGATCGGTAGAAAAGCTACACATTTCCCTCACTCCCTGGCAGGTACACACACACACCTCCTATTCAGAGACCTTTAACCACCTACATTGAAATAAAGGCTGCCTTCAGTCAAGAGGGAGGAGAAAGACAGTGTGGTGCAGTGGGCTGGCTCCCTATAGGTGGCACTGAATAACCAGAAAAGGCCACTGCTGCTGCTAAATGCAGTGTTTCAGATGGTTTCATGCAGACCCTTTCTACTCTATCATCACGCCTTCCATTCCATCCTGATTAAGTCTTCTGTGGCTTAAGCAGTACCAACACTGAGGGTTCTTTTTGCCCTTGATTCAATAATTCCCATTTATTGAACATGTATATTTGCCATGCAATGTAACAGGTACTTTCTACTGATTATAATTGTCACAATAATGTAGCAAAGGTGAATATCTTTTTGTCTGATGAAAAACAGCCGGAAATTGAGGCTTGGGGAAAATTAAGCAATTTGCTTAAAACTGTACCAGTTTCGCTTTAGAGGCAAAGCCAAGATTTTAACCCAGATCTGCCTGATTTCAAAGCCTTCACTCTCACAGTTTTGTTCTGACTGCCTCTCAAAACACAAAACGGAGCCCACTCGGAGGACAGCTTGATTACCGGCAAAGAGACGGTGGTGGCAGCGTCTGGCCCACCTCCCTCCCTGGAGACCAACTCAATTTTGGGGCTCAGTCGATGTTTGCAGAAGAAAGACATGAATGGAGGTTATGGGGAGCTCGCCAGGCTCCAGCTGCCCAGCACTGAAGCCTTTCTTTGCATGAGTGAATGGATCTATCACAAGCATAAAAGACAAGCCTGGAAAGCAATGCCAAGAGCAGACATGGTCTGCACACTTTGTAAAAGACTCCTGGAGGCGCTGGGTCAAATTGCAGCTGGGGGCCTGTTTCCCAAGGGCGAAATATTTTGAGGGTTTAAAATGTTCTCAAGAGGTGAGGAAGTCAGGCATCAGCAGGGTGATCGGGAGACCTCTGCTCTGCCACTAACTTGACCCGGGCAAGATGCTGACCCAAGGTCAAGGGTGATGACCCAACCTCATCAGCTATAGAAGGAGCGGATGGACTAGGTGGTTGGCACAGTTCCTCCCAGCTCTAACCCTCTTTGTTCTGGACTCCTACCCTTATCTCCCACTTGCCGAGGCAGGACAGTCTTCTTAGAAAGACTGGAGAGGCCACTGTCATGACTGAATCCTTACCCTCCCCAAGTTTAAAGGGACATCAGGTTTGTGCAAGTTCAAAGGCATCCCTTGAGGATGACATCTTAGATTCTGTGCGGTGGCTCCTTACTCAGCTGGCTCTCGTTCCAGCCCTGTGTGGCAGAGTGGCCGGGAGAGCTCTGTCCAGCCCCCTTTACTGCGATCATATTTGTTTCACTGCTTCCTTCCTCTCTCATCCTGGGGCATGGGTGTCTGTAACAGAATGAAGGTTTGCGTCATCCCAGATTCCCATGTCAAAGCCCTAATCCCCAGTGTGGTGATGCTTGGAGATGGGCCTTTACGAGACAATTAGGGTGGATGAGTTCATGAGAGCGGGGCCCCTGTGATGGGGTCAGCGGTCTCAGAAGAGGCACAGACAGATCTCACTCTCCCTCTGCGTGCACACACAGAGGCAAGGCCAGGTGCGGGCACGGTGACCAGCTGAGACATCGGTCGTCTGCAGATCCAGTTCAGGCCAGCTCAGTGTCGGGCCTCCCAGACTCTAGAACCGTGAAAAATACATTTCTGCTGTTCAAGACACCATGACGGCCCAAGAGAGCAGACTAAGGCAGAGCCACCCTCTGCTGGGTCTCTTCTTTAGAGGCAGTGTCCTGGAGCTCACGCACACCTGATGCCAAAGCCTGAAGCCAGCTCATCAGACGGAAACCCCAAGGGACAGTGGCTTCCTCTGCTCACTATCGCCAGTCCTGGGCACCATGCCTGACACATAATTGGTGCTAAATACTATGATATATATTTAATAATTATACGTAATAATGATTATATACTAAATGATACCTGTAATGAGTGAAATGCACTATCTAGATTCTGACCACTTCTTTCCATCTCCACGGCTATCACTCTGGCCCAGTTACCAGCATCTCTGACCTAGATCATCCCATCAGTCTCCCTGTTAGCTTCTCTGCCACCACTCTTATCTCTGGCCCCATATACTTTTCTCAACAGAGTGGCCAGATTAATCCTCTTAAATATGCTAGACGATGTCAGTTCTCTACTCAGAATCTTCTGTGGCTTCCCCCTTGCATTCAGGCTGAAAGGTCATCTTTTAGAAAGTTCTACAGAGGCCGTGGCCCTCTGATCCCTCTCTGTTCCTATCTCCCAGTGTGCACGGAAGCCCTGACACATTCTCCCCACCATCATCCCCAAATATGTGAGGCAAAGTCCACCCCCAGGGCCTCTGAACCGGCTGCCTTCTCCGCCTGGACTCTGTTCTCCCCAGTTACCCACAAAGCCTGCTTCTCCCTCACCTCCCTAACTGTGCCTGCCTGGAACAGGCTACTGGAATTAACACCCACCCCTCTCTTCTGCATTCACAGCCTTGCTCCCTGTTGTTGTTGATCAGTTGCTCAGTTGTGTCCAACTCTTCACGACCCCATGGACTGCAGCACGCCAGGCTTCCCAGGCCTCCCTATCTCCTGGAGCTTCCTCAAACCCATGTCCACTGAGTCGAGGATGCCATCCAACCATCTCATCCTCTGTCGTCCCCTTCTCCTCCTGCCCTCAATCTCTCCCAGCATCAGGGTCTTTTCTGATGAGTTGGCTCTTCGCATCAGGTGGCCAAAGTATTGGAGCTTCAGCTTCAGCAACAGTCCTTCCAATGAATATTCAGGACTGATTTCCTTTAGGATTGGTTGATTTGATCTTGCAGTCCAAGGGACTCTGAAGAGTCTTATCCAACACCACAGCTCAAAAGCATCATTTCTTTGGCACTCAGTCTTACTTATGGTCCAACTCTCACATCCATACATGACTACTGGAAAAACCATAGCTTTGACTAGACAGACCTTTGTTGGCAAAGTAATGTCTCTGCTTTTTAATAAGCTGTCTAGTCTTTCTTTTTCAATAATACATCAATTTTAATATAGGATGCTATTTATTTAATACTACCTATATTCTAATCATGTGTCCCCTGCCCCTACCAGAATGTGAGCTCCATGATGGCAGCAATTTTTCTCTATTCTTTTCATTCTGACACTGCCTGACATTCTGTTTAAATTAGGTGCTTGATAAATACTGGTTGAACGTTAAATGAACAAATCCAAACACCAAACCAAATTCTTTAACTCTGATGCCAAAGCATTCAATCAGTCGACTAGATCAGGAGTTGACTCTTTTTTTCTAAAGGGTCAGAAGGTAAATATGTTAGGTTTTGCAAGCCCCAGGGTCATGACTACTGAACTCTACTGCTGTAACTGTAAATAGTCATAGGCAATATGTCAACGAGTAAACATGGATGTGTTTCAATAAAACTTTATGAAAAAGAGCAGTTGGCTGGTGAGCTGCAGTTTGCTGACCCCACCACACTCGACCAACGGTCTCCCTGGTGGTTCAGACAACGAAGAATCCACCTTCAATGCAGGAGATCCAGGTTCGATCTCTAGGTCTAGAAGATCCCCTGGAGAAGTGAATGGCTACCCACGCCAGTATTCTTGCCTAGAGAGTTCCATTGACAGAGGAGCCTGGTGGGCTACAGTCCATGGGGTTGCAAAGAGTTGGACACAACTGAGCGACTAACACTTTCACACCGATAGACCAAGCTCTATCGGGCCAGGCAACGTGTCTGGTTTTGCCCACTGTTAAATCTCAGTTAATAGCACTGTCCTCAGCATAGGACTGTCGCTCCTAAATACGTTAAGTGAAATGAAATATATATGAAACATAATTTTACTCTTCACTCTCTGTCACAGCTGTCTAATTGAACTTGCCACAATAATAGAAATGTTCTTAGATGCACAGTCACTAATCACATGTGACTACTGGGGAGCTGAGACGTGGGAACTGTGGATTAATATTTTACTTTAGGCACATACGGCTATTTGCTACTATATATATTGCACAGTGTAGGTTTATCACAGTCATTCTTTAGTTTCATGTCCAACTCTGGTCTCTCCCCCTCCAAAAAGTCATCCCCGACTGCTCAGGCTCATAGTAATTGCCTTCTTAAAAAACTGTCCTCTCATACTCACTTTATTCATTTCATGTTTTGAGCATGGCTAGAATAATAGCTAACATTTGTTAAGTCTTGTGTACCAGATGCTGCGCTAAGTGCCTACCATGCTTTATCTAGTTCAGTCCACATAATCATCCTCTGAGGTTTGCTACGCTGATATTACTACCACCGTTCACCACTGAGAAAAACAGAGGTTAAGAAAGGGTCAGAAATATGTCCGAAGCTGTGCAGGTTCAAAGTGAAGGGGCTGGAATTTGAATCCCCAGTCCTACCAAACCCAGAGCTCAAGTCTGTGACCATCACATGATGCTTATTGAGAGCTGAAATGTGGGATGGTCTCAGTTTCCACGTGTATATTCCTCCAAGGGATCAGGAAGCATGAGGGATCCTGTTTCTGCACCCTCTGGAGCCAGCTGGACCTAGCACTGGCTTTCAGTGCAAATTTTCAGTACTCAGAATTTCAGAGCTGGAGATCACATACAGAAAATCTAATGTAAGCTTCTCTTTCATGAAACAGAGAAACTGAGGCCCAGAGAATAAATGGCATGAGAAAGGTCACACCTCGAGTAAAAGTAGCAGAGCCAGAAGCCCATGGGCTTTTCACATCCAGCGTTTCTTCTTTCATTCACTCATTCCATTAGTCATTATTCAACATCACTGCGCTAGACAACAGGACAAAGTAGGAAATAATACAGACACAATCCTTGACTTTTTACAGCATACAGACTCAGATAACTAGGAACTGAACACAGAACTACACAGATAAATACAGAGTAGCTATGCACTGTAGCACAGGCTAGTGGTTAAGAGGATAAACTCTGAAACCAGACTTCTGAAATCCTAGTCTAAACTCTACCATTTCCTAGACATGTGACTTCGGGAAAATCCAGTAACTTACACGTGATGTATCTTCCTTGTGTGTAAAATGGTGACAGTCACAGAGCATTGCACGAATGCTAAGACACACAACCTTCCACATTTTAATATTTCTGAAAAACAAACACTTGTATTATTAGAAACTTACGGTTATTAGTGGCAGTATTTTTCCTCAATAGCGCAGAAAATCTTGGTATGTACATCTGTCCGTGCCTTGATTTAGTTAAAATGTGATTCTATCTATCCCATAGGGTTACTGAGAGGATTAAATGAGATAACCCACATGACTTGCTTAGAAGAGCTGACATATACTTTGTGCTATTTAATGCACATTATTGTTACTATCACTGTATTTAGTATAAAGAAAAAAACAGAGTGCACAAATGGAGCCTCAAACAGGGAGGGGAAACTGAGTCTAGAACGTGAACAGAAACATCCCGAGGGAGGGACATCTTCACTGAAACGAGGACACGGAAGAGTGAAGAAAGTGAAGAATGGGGACTGTAAGGCGCCGGCTGGGTGGAGGGCAGACCGCTGCGAGCACACCTGGATGAAGTCCAGGTGTAGAAGCCGAGCGTCCTCCTCTCGCTGGTACCATCCTCGTGGAGGTAATGATCAGAGATGCATCTCAGGTTATCTTCCTCTGGACAACTTTACAGGGCTTCCCTGGTGAATCAGACAGTCAAGAATCTATGTGCAATGTGGGAGGCCCTGGGTTCAAAACCTGGAAAATCCTCTGAGGAGGGCATGGCAACCCACTCCAGTATCCTTGCCTGGAGAATCCCATGGGCAGAGGAGCCTGGCGGGCTGCAGTCCGTGGGGTCGCAGAGAGTCGGACACAGCTGAGTGACCAAGCACAGCATACATGCAGCTTTATAATATGAGGTTCTCGCAACTTCCTTCCTCCAGGTTCAGAAGTAAAGGCTCCCTTGGACTTTCAGTGCAACTGGCATGTCCCAATGAGAAAAAAGTTTTCCAAGTCTCTTTTTAGCCCTGCCTAACCTTCCTGTCCTTCCCAGTACTGGAGCAGGCAATCCTGTGGCTTGCTGTCAGGGGTTCTCTGAAATTTCATGACCTCATCTTTTGACACAGGTTGTCCTTTTCCAAGGACCTCAACCCTCTTCCACATCATAACATTTTATAATACATTTAAAGCAAATAAAGCAAGACTCCCAAAGAAAGAGTAAAAACAGTTTCCCTGAAACTCCGAAATGCTGTCCCAGTTTCACTTCTCCATTCTGTATGTGTCCCCTGTCCCCAACCCAAGCTGGTCCTTTTTTCCAAGTTAACTTATCCTGTAAATTCTTTGTCCAAAGGATTCATGCTTGCCTCTGAGAATTCTCTGCAAATACCTAGAAGAGACAGAATACCAGAATGTCTATCCCTACTTAAGACTAAGCAAACTCTCTCACATACTCTCAGCACAGGAGCTCCTCACCCAGTCTGGGTCCAAATCCCCACTGAGATACTTAGTAAATATATGGCCCTGGGAATGTCAATCAATTACTATAACACACAGCTTCTAGTATGAGAAATGGGAGCAATAACAGTGACCTAGAAGTTTAGTCATCAAGACCAAGAGAGTTACTAAATCAGTCTCAGCTTGATACCTGATAAACAGTAAGTGCATAATAAATAGTAGATGCTGTTCTTGGCCTGCCTGCCTGGGAAGTCATTTCAGTTGTGTCTGATGCTTAGTGACCCTATGGACTATAGCCTGCCAGGTTCCTCTGTCCACAAGATTCTCCAAGCAAGAATACTAGAGTGAGTAGCTATGTTCTCCTTCAGGGGATCTTCCCAACCTAGGGATCAAACCCCTGTCTCCTATACCGCAGGCAGATTCTTTACCACTGAGCCGCCAGGGAAGCCTGTACCTCTTGATATCTCACCTTAATTCTACAATACCTCTCTTAACTGTAGACAATACTGAGTCATTGTCTAATACCTTCATCTGCTACAGATAGATAGTGAGGGCATCACATGGATCAATCTGCTGTGATAAATGCGCTTTTATGATTAACATTCATGTCACGGAATTTAAGCAGAAAAAACTTGTTTGTTGTTCCAATGTCTTTTGTTGGAAACGGTGCAGGAAAGTTTGATTTCAGTATCCAGTAGTACGTCTGAATAAGGCATTGGGTTCATTAAGTTACATTCATCTTAGATGAGTTTTGTTTAACTCAGGTTCTAGTAAAGTTCAGGACCAAGGACGGTGAGGTAGAGAGCACTATGGATTCTGAGGGTCAGTGACTCATTTTATGAAGGACTGATTGTTGAGGTCCACTGGGGTAACAGCATAGTTGGACACGGACTGATTCTAACCAGATTAAGGACAGAAGCTCATTTTGAGTTCAGAAAAGACTAGTGATACCCAGCTCAAGGGAGAAGGTATCTTTCAGCAGACAATTGTCCAAGATAAAAATTTTTTAGCAAAAACACACTTAACCAAATGTCATTGTCAGCACCCTTAGAGCTCACGGTTTTGACACTAGAGCCCTACACTCAACCCACTGACCAAGCCTTGACCTTTGAGCAACTGAAATGTTCCTCTCATTCATTTATTCACTCACTCAAGAAAAGATGTATTGATGCAGAACTGTTTCTGTCCCTGATACACAGCAATAAACAAGAAGAGCAAAGGCCAGTTCTTTATAACACATATGTTTTCATATAAACATTTCTTCTGTCTGGTCTGCCAGAGTTGGCTCTCTTTGGACAGATCTCAACTTATTTAACGGCACATCTCACTAAGCACCATCCAATGTAAACCCGACACATCTACTATATTACCTAGACACCTCTCATGCTATAATCCTCTCTGTTGCAGGCATATTCTTCTTCTCTTTGAATTATTGGTCTTTACAACTCCATAAAGTCCTTATGTCCCTGTAAACACTAATAATACAGGGACCAGCAAATAACAGAAACGAGCCATAAACATTGTAAACATTTAGTACACTGTAAGACATGCATAGGACGGGAGTACATACATTTTCATTTCAAATCCAATTGCAAGTGAAAAGTGGATGCTGAAGGCATGAAAATAAACCGTATATGACAGCGAACATGACTGACATCTGTATCAATTTGAAAAGAAAATTCAATCTGCTTTAAATGCCATTTACAAATTGTTTCAATCATACTTATGTTCTAAGTTATTAGTACTTGAAAGGTCATAGAAACATGAATTTTGGGTTGGAAAGTATCTTAGGAATCATTCAGGGCTGTAATTCGTATCTTGCCACTAATTTACTCAGTGACACCAGGCAACTTGCTTAGCCTTCATGACCCTCAATAGATCAGACTGGATGATCGCTGGGGACCTTTCTTGCATTCAGATTATGTTTCCACTAATCTCTTTTTTGAAAAGAAAGAAAATGAAATTCACAGTATGTGACATACCCAAGGTTAAATGACAAATCTGTGGCAAAGCTGCCACTAGAATTGAGAATCTATGATTTTCTCATTGCACACATTTAAAAGTCATACAAGGACTAAATGAAAAGCCAGTAAGATGGAACGTTAACATTTTTCTAAGTTTCTCTGTTAGGTGGTCAGATCCCAGAGGCAGGGACTATATCTTATTTTCTTTTCACATAATCTAGTACAATCGAACATTGCTGAACAAAAGATGTTTCAGAAAATAGTTATTAAATTAACTGAAATATTTATTAAGTTAATGAAGTGAATACACTATAGGCTGAAAAACTGATAATAAAAACAGCAGCAGACACTATGCGTTGAGTGCCTGCCATAAATTAGGTACCATGCCAAATGCATTTTAAATGTGATTTTTCATCTTATGCTCGCAACAGCTATGCAAAATAGGAATTATTTGCCTCATTTTTATATATGTAAAAATGAGGTTGAGAGATGTTAAATGACCTGCCAAAGTCAGTAAATGCAGAAGCAAGGCTTTGAACCTAGTTCAATCAGACCCCAAAGGATACTCCAGTTCTACTCTGGTTCAGTAAATGCTTGCATGAATAAATGAAGAGATGAATGAATTAGTGACTAAATGAGTTAGTGTTTTGTAGTTACTTGCCTCATGTGGTTTGAGGCCATAGTGCTGAAGATTTTGTATACAGAATTCAGCATGATACCACCCATGTGCTTCCCTGGTGGCTCAGACAGTAAAGAGTCTGCCTGCAATGCAGGAGAGCCAGGTTCAATCCCTGGGTCAGGAAGATCCCCTGGGGAAGAAAATGGCAATTCACTCCAGCATTCTTGCCTGGAGAATCCCATGGAGGGACAAGCCTGGCAGGCTAGAGTCCATGGGATTGGACACGACTGAGTCACACACACACACACACATGCACAGGCATCCACGATGCGCACGCACACACACACACACACACACACACATACACACACGGGCATCCACGATGCACACACACACACAGGGGCATCCACGATGATATTCTTTTTCTTGTGCTCAGGCTTCAGTCCTGTCTGACTCTTTGCAATGGGAGCCTGCCAGGCTCCTCTGTCCATGGAATTTTCCAGGCAAGAATACTGGCATGGGTTGCCACTTCCTACTCCAGGGGATTTTTTCCAACCCAGGGATTGGAAACTCCCATCTCTTGCATCTCTGCATTGGCAGGCAGATTCTTTACCACAAGCGCCACTTAGTTAGCCCCAGGTGCTGCTGCTGCTGCTGCTGCTGCTAAGTCGCATCAGTCGTGTTCAACTCTGTGCGACCCCATAGACGACAGCCTACGAGGCTCCGCTGTCCCTGGGATTCTCCAGGCAAGAGTACGGGCATGGCATATGACATCAGTTCAGTTCAGTTCAGTTCAGTTGCTTAATCATATCCGACTCTCCGCGACCCCATGAACCGCAGCACGCCAGGCCTCCCTGTCCATCACCAACTCCCGGAGTTTACTCAAACCCATGTCCATTGAGTCGGTGATGCCATCCAATCATCTCATCCTCTGTTGTCCACTTCTCCTCCTGCCTTCAATCTTTTCCAGCATCAGGCTCTTTTCAAATGAGTTAGTTCTTTGCATCACAAGGTCAAAGTATTGGAGTTTCAGCTTCAAAATCAATCCTTCCAATGAATATTCAGGACTGATTTCCTTTAGGATGGGTAGGTTGGAGCTCCTTGCAGTTCAAGCAACTCTCAAGAGTTTTCTCCAACACCACAGTTCAAAAGTATCAGTGCTTTGGTGCTCGGCTTTCTTTATAGTCCAACTTTCACATCCATACATGACTACTGGAAAAATAATAGCTTTGACTAGATGGACCTTTGTTGGCAAAGTAATGTCTCTGCCTTTTAATATGCTGTCTAGGTTGGTCATAACTTTCCTTCCAAGGAGTAAGCGTCTTTTCATTTCATGGCTGCAGTCACCATCTGCAGTGATTGTGGAGCCCAAAAAAATAAAGTCTGCCACTATTTCCCCATCTATTTGCCATAAAGTGAGGGACCAGATGCCATGACCTTCGTTTTCTGAATGTTAAGTTTTAAGCCAACTTTTTCACTCTCCTCTTTCACTTTCATCAAGAGACTCTTTAGTTCTTCTTCACTTTCTGCCATAAGGGTGGTATCATCTGCATATCTGAGGTTATTGATATTTCTCCTGGCAATCTTGATTCCAGCTTGTGCTTCATCCAGCCTAGCATTTCTCATGATGTACTCTGCATATAAGTTAAATAAGCAGAGTGACAATATACAGGCTTGATGTACTCCTTTCCCTATTTGTAACCTGTCTCTTTTCCATGTCCAGCTCTAACTGTTGCTTCCTGACCTGCATACAGATTTCTCAAGAGGCAGGTCAGGTGGTCTGGTATTCCCATCTCTTAAAGAATTTTCCAGAGTTTGTTGTGGTCCACACAGTCAAAGGCTTTGGTCCACACCAGTCAAAGGCTTTGGCAAAAAAGCAGATGTTTTTCTGGAACTCTCTTGCTTTTTCCATGATCCAGCAGGGGTTGGTGATTTGATCTCTGGTTCCTCAGCCTTTTCTAAATCCAGCTTGAACATTTGGAAATTCATGGTTCATGTACTGTTGAAGCCTGGCTTGGAGAATTTTGAGCATTACTTTATTAGGGTGTGAGATGAGTGCAGTTGTGTGGTAGTTTGAGAATTTTTTGGCATTGCCTTTCTTTGGGATTGGAATGAAAACTAAACTTTTCCAGTCCTGTGGCTGCTGCTGAGTCTTCCAAATTTGCTCCAAATTTGGCATATTGAGCAGCACTTGCCCAGCATCATCTTTTAGGACCTGAACTAGCTCAACTGGAATCCCATCACCTCCACTAGCTTTGTTCATGTATGCATATGACATCAGATGCAATTATTCTTTTTTAAATTATTTTTATTGAGGTAACATTGGTTTGAGAATCCCTTGGACAGCAAGGAGATCAAACCAGTCAATTCTAAAGGACATCAACCCTGACTATTCATTCTAAGGGCTTCCTATGTAGCTCAGTCAGTAAAGCATTTGCCTGCAATGCAGGAGACCTGGGTTCAATTTCTGGGTCAGGAAGTTCCCCTGGAGAAGGAAATGGCAACCCACTCCAGTATTCTTGCCTGGAGAATCCCATGCATAGAGGAGCCTGGCAGGCTACAGTTCATGGGATCACAAGAGTTGGACAAAACTTGGCATTATCTTTATTCATTGTAAACACTGATGATGAAGCTTCCTGATGAGAGGAGCCAACTCATTGGAAAAGATCCTGATGCTGGGAAAGATTGAGGGCAGAACAAGCAGGGGACGACAGTGGATGAGATGGTTGGATGGCATCACTGACTCAATGGACATGAGTTTGAGCAAACCCTGGGAGATAGTGAAGGACAGGGAAGCCTGCTTGCTGCAGTCCAAGGAGTCACAAAGAGTCTGGCATGATTGAGTGACTGAACAATAGCCACCACCACAATGGCTTGTAAGATTATATTTTTAAATTTGTACATTATAGTATTTCTACTCTCGTATACACTATAGTGTGCTCACCACCAAAATTTTTGTTTCTATCTCTCACTGTACAGTTGACCCCTTTACCCATGTTACTCTCCCCATTCTTAAGGTCAACGCCTGATCATTTGAACTGTATGATGCCACATTTGATGTGACCATAGCACATAGTCCTTGAATATTAATTTCCTGTCTTCAGAGAGCTGAACAGTAATGGTAGAGTATTCTGGAAGGAAGACTAATGCCACGCTCTGGCAACATTCTCAAGCCTTCTCTGAGCCATCCCTGAGATCTCTGTTTGCCCTGGTCCATGATAGGTTTGTTCTCATCCCATCCACTCTTTTGATGGTCAATATTTAATGATTGGTTTTCCCAAGAAAATAAGCCATGATTTGTAACATTTACCAATTTTGTTGGTATAAATACCCTTATCATAGCCAATTTCCAAGCTACTTACCTGACAGAACTGGACAGAGAGTTAGGGTGAGATGACAACATTCAACTCTCATGAGTTCACAGAAAATAATGAAAGGAAGAAGGGGAGGGCAGTAGGGAGAGAGAAAGGAAGGGATTTCTCTCCCTATGCTCCTTTAAAAAAATGTATTCACCAATTTTCAGTTTCGTCCTCTATATCCACTCTCATATAAACTCTGATTAACTCCATACAAGCCAGCTCCAGCACACTTCAGATCCAGTTCCATAACCAGCCCTGCAGGCTGTATTACATTTTTGAAATTTCTGGAAAAAAGTCAAAAAATAAGGCATAGCTGAGCTGGGCTGTGGCACAGGGCCAGGAAATCTGAACCAGGCTCATGCACACGTCACGGCCAGCACACGCTCTTCTCCAGCGCCATCTCCCCACGTCCCTGCTCCTTCCTGGTCATTTGGGAGGAATGATTCTTCTTACCGACACATTCATTAAAGCACTAATGCATGGTGATCAGTACTTGGATTCCATGACCTGGTTCAGCCTTATAGGACCCACACACAGAAGGGGGGCTTCATTGAAGGGAAGCTAAGCCACTTCTGACAGATCTGAGATCTGAACAGGCACAGGGCTTGGCGGTTTAGTTTTTCCATGACTTCTCCCACATTCTCATTCTTGGTGGAAGCCAAAGAAGAGAATACCCAGCTGTTCCCTTGAACAGTTAGATGTTCCATCAAACAACTGGACAGGTAGAGGGCAAGCTTCCCTTTTTCAGTGGCCAATGTAGTCTTACTAAACTCCCTGGTGCTTCTCAGAATCTTCAGATCCTCCTCCTTCTGTGAGTTCTCTCCACCCCACCTCCTGAAACTCATCTCCTCCATCTCCCCTAGTTCTCTTCTCCCACCTCACACAGAGCACATCCAACGGATGCCAGTAGCTATGCTGCTCTCTGGTTTGGGGAATTATTCCCCTTTCTCTCCATCATCAAGATTCCTCTGCTAAAGCACCTTTTACTCGTACTTCCTACTGACTCTACAAGGCTCAGCTAAAAGGTCATCTTCTCCATTATGGATCTCCTGAAATCTCCATCTAGAATACATTTCTCCATTTATTCCAGGCATGAGATACTCTATAAATGGTTGTTCTTGATTTATTCCACATTGTGTCTTTTAGAATAGCTGTAGAGGAGCCTATTATTTTTATCCCTGTGAAAATGTGAAATCCATGAAGGCAGGAACATTGTCAAATTTGTCCATGATTTCCCATGGCACTTACCACGCAAGACTTATGAGTTGTGGAATTAAGAAAATCTTGCTTGAATGAATTTAACAAATTGAAATAAATTTTACATAGTGGGTTTGAGTCAAGCCCCATGAAAATATATTCAGGGGACTTACACTCCTATTTCCACTCCTTACCTGTAGATAGCCCCATCCGTCTATGTCTGGCATGAGCTGGGAGAGCAAGGTGCTCTGCTGGACAGTGAGCTGGGAAGAATTCGGGCATAAACGATACAGCAGTAAGCTTTAAGGAGTTTAGATTTTAACATCTTAGAGAAGTGTCCAAATAGTAACTCATCTTTTAATCAAGATTTCAGGTAGAGGCCAAGGCTTCCTTTTTCAGTGGCCAAAAGAGAATTTTAGTGATACTGCAGAAGTCATCTTCTATTGAGAGGAGATCAGAGGGAATTAAGTAAATAGAATTTTGAAACGTAGATAATTAAAGGACAAAAAGAAATTTTCAGACTAGAGAAAGGAATCTTCGGAACTTTAGTCCTAAGGTAAAACTTTGCATGGGGTGTTGGGGTGGGGCTATTATGAGTATGAACAGAGAGGAGAATGCAAAGAGGCAATGTTCTTGGGGATGTCTGTGGCTGAATGGGAGGGTGAGACCCTTTTCAGGAGTCCCCAGCCTCCGGATCTAACACCTGATGATCTCAGATGGAGCTGATTTAATAATAATTGAAATAATAGCAAATGAAGCAACTGACAAACAACTAATCTCAAAAATATACAAGCAACTTCTGCAGCTCAACTCCAGAAAAATAAACGACCCTATCAAAAATGGGCCAAAGAACTAAATAGACATTTCTCCAAAGAAGACATACGGATGGCTAACAAACACATGAAAAGATGCTCAACATCACTCATTATTAGAGAAATGCAAATCAAAACCACAATGAGGTACCACTTCACACCAGTCAGAATGGCTGTGATCCAAAAATCTGCAAGCAATAAGTGCTGGAGAGGTGGAGAAAGGAACCCTTCTACACTGTTGGTGGAATGCAAACTAGTACAGCCACTATGGAGAACAGGAGATTCCTTAAAAATTGCAAATAGAACTACCTTATGACCCAGCAATCCCACTTCTGGGCATACACCGAGGAAACCAGAATTGAGAGACACATGTACCCCAATGTTCATCACAGCACTGTTTATAATAGCCAGGACATGGAAACAACCTAGATGTCCATCAGCAGATGAATGGATAAGAAAGCTGTGGTACATATACACAATGGAGTATTACTCAGCCGTTAAAAAGAATTCATTTGAATCAGTTCTGATGAGATGGATGAAACTGGAGCCGATTATACAGAGTGAAGTAAGCCAGAAAAACACCAATACAGTATACTAACACATATATATGGAATTTAGGAAGATGGCAATGACGACCCTGTATGCAAGACAGGGAAAGAGACACAGATGTGTATAACGGACTTTTGGACTCAGAGGGAGAGGGAGAGGTGGGATGATTTGGGAGAATGACATTCTAACATGTATACTATCGTGTGAATTGAATCGCCAGTCTATGTCTGACGCAGGATGCAGCATGCTTGGGGCTGATGCATGGGGATGACCCAGAAAGATGTTATGGGGAGGGAGGTGGGAGTGGGGTTCATGTTTGGGAATGCATGTAAGAATTAAAGATTTTAAAATTTAAAAAAATAAAAACTAAAAATAAAAAAAAATTAATTAAAACAAAAACAAAAACATTGAACCACTAAAAAAAAATAAAATAAAATAAATAAATAAATAAATAAATAAAAAGCCTCCTTGTGAAGGACTCAACATCAAATCTTAATGTTCCTTCCCAATAGTACAGGGACTCATTATTTAAATCTGCTTTATTTCACAGGTCTTATAGAAAGAGTGTCATCTAGCAGCATAAAAAATATTTTTGCTTCCCACATATTGTTTGCTCATTATGGTTGTTTTGTTGTTGTTTTCTATATTAAAATAGGGCCCTCATAATTTAGAATATCCTCATGGTTATAGGAAGATTTTGATTGTAAGAAAGCAATAGAAAAAAAAAAATAAAAAAAAAATAATTGAAATAAAGCACACAATAAATGTAACGTGCTTGAGTCACCCCCAAACCATTCCTCTCCCTTCCATGAAAAACTGTCTTTCAGGAAATCAGTCCCTGGTGCCAAAAAGGTTGGAATCGCTGCAGCTGGTCTGGCTGCTGGACAGTTCCAGAAGACCCAATTTCTCTAGTGCTGAAAAATACTTAATTTCAGTTTATATGTAAGCGGATATGGAGGAAGAAGTTGAAAATTGGTGAATAAAAATTTTTGAAGGAGCATGGGGGTCAGAAATTTTCTTCCTCCCCCGTTTCACTCTTCCTTTATTTTTTGTGAACAAATTATATGTCAGCATAATGCTGAGTTTTAAAGATACACAGAAAAGCAAGACGCATGCTTTGAATTCCCCTGTGCTGTGCTATGCTTAGTCTCTCAGTTGTATCTGACTCTTTATGACCCCATGGGCTGTAGCCCGCCAGGCTCCTCTGTCCATGGGAATTCTCCAGGCAATAATACTGGAGTGGGTTGCCATGCCCTCCTCCAGGGGATCTTCCCAACCCAGGGATCGAACTCAGGTCTCCTGTATTGTAGGCAGATTCTTTACTGTCTGAGCCACCAGGGAAGCCCAAGAATACTGGTGAGGGTAGCTTATCCCTTCTCCAAGGGAACTTCCCGACCCAGTAATCGAACCAGGATCTCCAGTGCTGCAGGTGGATTCTTTACCAGCTGAGCTACCAGGGAAGCCCTTGAATCCCCCTACCCAGCCCCTACAAAAGCTTACAGTCTGGTGATAGATTCAGATAAGGAAAGAACAGTGATTCTGCCCAGGGACAAGGACTATGACTTAGGGACTATGGAGGCTGTGACAGCAGAGCAGAGGACCCCTCAATGTGGTCACAGCTAGGGGTGGTGACGCGTGAATGCCTCTGGGAGGAAGGGTGTTTGGGCTTCATGAAATGGAAATGAAAAGCGTCCCTGGTCTCCAGTAAAAGGAGGAGAAACACATTTAAAGGGGGAGGAAACAGCCTTTGAAGGGGATGCAGGCACGAGAAGGCATGAGGCCTTCGAGGAACTATGGGTATTGATGTACCTAGAGACTGTGCTAGGCGACAAATAGCGGCAGAGATGGAGTGGTAACAGTGAGCCTGTGAACATCATTACAGGCCATAATAGAGGTGTCTGAGCTGAAGCTAATTCTTTCTAGAGCCATGGTTATCTTTTTGTACACTAATTATTATCCAGGGCATATCTTCTCTTCTTGTTTCCAACTTCCAGTCTAATGAAATAAAGAAAGAAATGTAAGTGTGATTTGGTCAAGATCAATGAATTAACAAATATGCCTGCCTGGGCCTCTTGGTGTCTGTTTAGAACCCAAGAGGACTATTTGGGAGGAAAAGTGTTTAGAGCTTTGCTGTAGCTAGGGTAGTCCTCGGATCAGAAGCATCAGCAGGAGCTGGCAGCCTTTGAGAGATATGGACTGTAAGATTTCCTCGAGACCTGCTGAGAGCTGGAGAAGCATTGGGTAGGAACTCAGGATCCTGAGCTTGAATCCTGGCTCTGCCTCCTGCAGGCTGCATGACTTTGGTGGTCCTTACTTACCTTTCTTCTCTGCGCGTTAGCACATCAGTGACAAAGTTAAGGTCAACCCAGTGGATTCCTGTGACATTCAGCTCTAAGGGGTGAACGTATGTGTGTGTTATTCTTGGGAATACTGCTGGGAAAGTTGATCATTTTCAAACTGACTAACATAAACTTGCTCCCTGGAAGATCCACTCTTTGGAATTATGTCTTTAAGCCTGCAGTTAGTGAAAAAGATTCTCAGAAATCATGGGCTTGCACCTGAAGGCAGATCAACCGGAAAATCAGACTGTCAGGTACTCACCACTCTGTCTAGCTGAGGCTTCATAGAAAGAGAAAAGACGTGGATCCTTTCCATTCCCTCCTACTTCCCATCTTGTCTACTTTTTCAGGAAAGAAAAAAGAGGCAGAATCTACATGACTAGCTCCAGAAGCACATAATTCCATGGGGTTTTCCTGGTTGTTGCATGAGGATAATCGTGTGTGTGTGTGTGTGTGTGTGTGTGTGTACACGTGTGTGTGCTGTGGGTACAGGGAGACTGCTTAGGGTGACAGTGCCTTGAAGTATAAATGTTTTAATTAAGAGAAAGAAGAGCCAGCTGCCTGACCCAATGGTACACTACAGCTGCATTTCATTTTCTAAACAGCTTCCCCAGTAGGTCTATGTAGAGGCTGCAAAAATACACTGAACAGGCTTCCAACTAAAAGATAAGGATGGAATGATGGCTAGGTAGCCAAATCCTTGCCTTACTCTGCAGAGACGAAAGGGCTAGCCTGGAGAATCCCTTTCCTTATTCCCAAACTGCTGCCCCATGGAGAAGTGCTTGAGAATTTGGGTTGAGAAAGCGCACTCCTGACCTGGGCTACTGAGACCCCTTACTGTATGGCATCAGTACAGTGAGATTTCCAGGCAAGATGGTCAGCATCTTGTTAATGGAGAAAGGGGTGAAACTGCAGAGAAGAGATGCCAGTATAAGTTATAGGGAAGAGACATAGGACTGGGAAGAAGGCGAACAAGCTTCATTGCTACCTTGCTCTGTGATCTTGGCAAATCTCTCTAACTCCTAGTTCCCTGTTTGAGGACATTAATAACTATTATTGGGCAGCAATTATGAATAAGATGTCCACATACTAAGCACGACTGTAAATAATGTACTATATTCCAAGTTAATACTATCCATATGCTGTTGACTCACACATTTCTACCTCCAGCTAAGAACCTATTCTTTGAATAAGACTTTTGGATCCCAATGCTTATTTTTCATGTTTTACCTGGGACGCATCCTCCCTGTAGACACATCAAGGCCATTGTCACAAGAGGAACAAGTGGGCTAACATCTTCACATGACTGCAGGTGCCTTAGATACGCTAGAAGGCCAAGGAGTACCTGTGGTTATGACCAGCCTTCTCCTTGGGGAAAAAGCTCTTGACTAGTACAACATGTCACCATAAGGTTTAGAAGTGGAGTTTTCACCATACTTTTCAGAGGGTCACCTTATTTCTACATGTTGGGGTTTTATACGGTTTCCTCCCTCCACTATTAATGGTCCGCCCTCAGGGAAAAGTGCTGGTGAAGCTCTTTGCACATCACTTTACAGCATCTGAGTTTGGAAGGAGGGAAGAGGAGTGAAAGTTGACTTGAGACGCTCTTTTTTACAAATTAGCTCAATCATAGCCCCACAAGGCAGGTACCGCATCATTATCCCAATTTTACAGACGAGGACACTAAATTTACAGAGGCTGAAATGACTTGCCAAAGATATGTGGTAAGTGATAGAAACAGGGTTTGAATCCAGGTGTTCTGGTTTTCTGACGTCAATGACCTGTAGCCTTGGGAATTTCCTGGTGGTCCAGTGGCTAAGACTCCGCACTCCCAATGCAGGCAGCCAGGTTCGATCCCTGGTCAGAGAACTATCACATGCTGCAACTAAGATCTGGTGTGGCCACATAAATAGATAATAAATAGCTACAAAAGGACAGTTGGTCAAAACTCATAAAACCTTACAACACAAGCACTGAACATTAATGTCCCCAAATAAAACATTATATATGTGTGTATATATATACACAATACACATATATGTATTATATACACAATTTAGAAGTATAGGAAGTGCAAGGAAAGAACGTAGACTGTGACCACAAAATCTATCTGAACTACAGAGATATGGTACAACCTGACGGATGGGGATGAGAGAAGACTGAATATCCCAAGTGCTGCAACTAAGATCCGGTGCATCCAAATAAACAAATAATTTTTTGAAAGTACAATTTAAAAAAAAAAAAGAAAAGAAAAACAGCACCCTTGATACCCTCTAAGCTGATTTGCCACACGGCAGCCAGAGTGGTCCTGTTACCGTGTAGGTCAAGCTGCACTTGACCTACAAGATCAAGTTGCTTCTGTGCTCAGAATCCTCACTCAGAGTAACATCCAAAGTCCTCATCCTCCTATACAAGGCCCGGCAACCTCCTCTCATCATGCACGCCCTCTCCCCACCACCAGCCTTCTGCTTTTCAGGTTTGTCTCCTAACTCCTCTCCCCGCTCGCCTCCAATGCCACTGGTCTTTCTGCAAGTGCTGAGCCTATGGCATGCTCCAGTGCCTGCTGCAGAGGCGTTGCCTGAGCATTCCCTCAGCCTAGAATGCTTTCCCCCAGAGGGAAGCATGGCTTCTACCATCACCAGCTTAAGGTGTCTTAAAGTGCCTGTTCTTAGCAAAGGTTACTGCCTTGGAGAAGCTTCCTTGGCCACTGCCTCTGTCATGACAGCTCCACGCCTGGTCCAGGGGACACCCCCACGCTCTGTGCCTCCCCCGGCACCTCTCACCCTCTGGCAGCAACCGCCTTTCCCTATTTGTCTACTGCAGCCCAGTCCAACAGAACACTCTGCAATGATGCTACTGTTCCGCGATCTCCAAGGGTACCAGCAGCCACATAGCTACGGAGCATATGAAACACAGCTACACGATGAGGGAAATGTTTAATTTTAATGAACTTAAACTTAAATAGCCCCACATGGCTAGTGGCTACCTTCTCAGGCAATGCAGATTTAATCTCTCTGCAGAATATAAGTGTAATTCAGTTCAGTTCAGTCACTCAGTCGTGTCTGACTCTTTGCAACCCCATGAATCGCAGCACGCCAGGCCTCCCTGTCCACCACAAACTCCCAGAGTTTACCCAAACTCATGTCCATTGAGTCGGTGATGCCATCCAGCCATCTCATCCTCTGTCGTCCCCTTCTCCTCCTGCCCCCAATCCCTCCCAGCATCAGAGCCTTTTCCAATAAGTCAACTCTTCGCATGAGGTGGCCAAAGTACTGGAGTTTCAGCTTTAGCATCATTCCTTTCAAAGAAATCCCAGGGCTGATCTCCTTCAGAATGGACCGGGTGGATCTCCTTGCAGTCCAAGGGACTCTCAAGAGTCTTCTCCAACACCACAGTTCAAAAGCATCAATTCTTCGGTGCTCAGCTTTCTTCACAGTCCAACTCTGACATCCATACATGACCACAGGAAAAACCATAGCCTTCACTTGACAGACCTTCGTTGGCAAAGTAATGTCTCTGCTTTTGAATACGCTATCTAGGTTGGTCACAACTTTCCTTCCAAGGAGTAAGTGTCTTTTAATTTCATGGCTACAGTCACCATCTGTAGTGATTTTGGAGCCCCAGAAAATATTTTCCACTGTTTCCCCATCTACTTGCCATGAAGTGATGGGACCAGATGCCATGATCTTCGTTTTCTGAATGTTGAGCTTTAAGCCAACCTTTTCACTCTCCACCTTCACTTTCATCAAGAGGCTTTTAGTTCTCTTCACTTTCTGCCATAAGGGTGGTATCATCTGCATATCTGAGGTTATTGATATTTATCCCGGCAATCTTGATTCCAGCTCATGCTTCTTCCAGTCCAGCGTTTCTCATGATGTAGTATGCATAGAAGTTAAAAAAGCAGGGTGACAATATATAGCCTTGACGTTCTCCTTTTCCTATTTGGAACCAGTCTATTGTTCCATGTCCAGTTCTAACTGTTGCTTCCTGACCTGCATATAGGTTTCTCAAGAGGCAGGTCAAGTGGTCTGGTATTCCCATCTCTTTCAGAATTTTCCACAGTTTATTGTGATCCACACAGTTAAAGACTTTGGCATAGTCAATAAAGCAGAAATAGATGTTTATTGGATGTTGGCAATTTGATCTCTGATTCCCCTGCCTTTTCTAAAAGAAGCTTGGACATCTGGAAGTTCACGGTTCACGTATTACTGAAGCCTGGCTTGGAGAATTTTGAGCATTACTTTACTAGCATGTCAGATGAGTGTGATTGTGTGGTAGTTTGAGCATTCTTTGGCATTGCCTTTCTTTGGGATTGGAATGAAAACTGACCTTTTCCAGTCCTGTGGCCACTGCTGAGTTTTCCAAATTTGCTGGCATATTGAGTGTGGCACTTTCACAGCATCATCTTTCAGGATTTGAAATAGTTCAACTGGAATTCCATCACCTCCACTAGCTTTGTTCATAGTGATGCTTTCTAAGGCCCACCTGATTTCACATTCCAGGATCTCTGGCTCTCGGTGAGTGATCACACCATTATCATTATCTGGGTCATGAAGATCTTTTTTGTATAGTTCTTCCGTGTATTTTTGCCACCTCTTCTTAATATCTTCTGCTTCTGTTAGGTCGCTACCATTTCTGTCCTTTATCGAGCCCATCTTTGCATGATATGTTCCCTTGGCGTTTCTAATTTTCTTGAAGAGATCTCTAGTCTTTCCCATTCTGTTGTTTTCCACTATTTCTTTCCACTGATTGCTGAGGAAGGCTTTCTTATCTCTCCTTGCTATTCTTTTGGAACTCTGCATTCAAGTGGGAATATCTTTCCTTTTCTCCTTTGCTTTTCACTTCTCTTCTTTTCACAGCTATTTGTAAGGCCTCCTGAGACAGCCATTTTGTTTTTTTGCATTCCTTTTCCATGGGGATGGTCTTGACCCTGCCTCCTGTACAATGTCACGAACCTCCATCCATAGTTCATCAGGCACTCTATCAGATCTCCATAATCTATTTTTCACTTCTACTGTATAATCATAACAGATTTGATTTAGGTAATATCTGAATGGTCTAGTGGTTTTCCCTACTTTCTTCAATTTAAGTCAGAATTTGGCAACAAGGAGTTCATGATCTGAGCCACAGGCAGCTCCCCATCTTGTTTTTGCTGACTGTATAGAGCTTTTCCATCTTTGGCTGTAAAGAATATAATCAATCTGATTTCGGTATTGACCATCTGGCAATGTCCATGTGTAGAGTCTTCTCTTGTGTTGTAGGAAGAGGGTGTTTGCTATGACCAGTGCGTTCTCTTGGCAAAATGCTATTAGCCTTTGCCCTGCTTCATTCCATACTCCAAGGCCAAATTTGCCTATTACTCCAGGTGTTTCTTGACTTCCTACTTTTGCATTCCAGTCCCCTATAATGAAAAGGACATCTTTTGGGGGTGTTAGTTCTAAAAGATCTTGTAGGTCTTCATAGAACCGTTCAACTTCAGCTTCTTCAGCACTACCGGTTGGGGAATAGGCTTGGATTACTGTGGTATTGAATGGTTTGCCTTGGAAACAAACAGAGATCATTCTGTCATTTTTGAGATTGCATCCAAGTACTGCATTTCGGACTCTTTTGTGGACCATGATGGCTACTCCATTTCTTCTAAGGGACTCCTGCCCACAGTAGCAGATATAATGGTCATCTGAGTTAAATTCACCCATTCCAGTGCATTTTAGTTAGCTGATTTCTAGAATGTCAACATTCACTCTTGCCATCTCCTATCTGACCACTTCCAATTTGCCTTGATTCATGGACCTGACATTCCAGGTTCCTATGCAATACTGCTCTTTATAGCATCAGACCTTGCTTCTATCACCAGTCACATCCACAACTGGGTGTTGTTTTTGCTTTGGCTCCATCCCTTCTTTCTTTCTGGAGTTATTTGTCCACTGATCTCCAATAGCATATTGGGCACCTACCGACCTGGGGAGTTCCTCTTTCAGTATTGTATCATTTTGACTTTTCATACTGTTCATGGAGTTCTCAAGGCAAGAATACTAAAGTGGTTTGTCATTCCCTTCTCCAGTGGACCACATTCTTTGTTCACTGCTATGTCCCCAGTGCCTAGAAACCTGTGCAACTACTCAATATGTGTCAGCCAAAACAATGAATAAAGGCATCGACTTGAAGCTCTGCATACAGTATCTCATTAAACCCAACAACAGACTTGTGGGTTAGATACTATTTTCACGTTCTAGTATTCAGAGAGAGGAAGTGTTTTGCTAAGAAATGCCCAGTTAGCTTGGACCTGATGGCCAACATTTCCCCTTTTAAGGTAAAAAAAAAAAAAATAGTTCTGGGGATCTAGTGTACAGAATAGTGAACAATACTGCTGTATCTTGAAAACTCCTTAGTGAGTAGATCTTAAATGTTGTCACCATATACACACAAAGAAGGTAAGAATGTCAGGTAGAGGTGTTAAGGAACCTTATGATGGTAATCATTTTGCCCTATATATATGGATTAAATCATCACATTTTACACCTAAAACCTATACAACTCTATGTGCCAATTATATTTCAATAAAGAAGAAAAAATGATAAAGAACACCCAGCGAGGAAGAGGTAGGTAGGATCTGAGCTCAGGGCTGTCTTGTGACACTCAGACTCTTTTCTTTGCTGAGATTGGACTAGACATTTTCTGTGGTCCTTTCTGATATACTGTGGTTTTACAAGAATCTGCTTCCCTGTCAGCCAATGACAGCACATAGTTCAACCACCAATGAGACTGATGGACACTTTGCATAAAGCCCCTCGTCAATCACTCAGAAGCCACGATTCTTTGGATGGAAGGAGTGCAGACCCTCTGCGGCCCATACCTTCTCCGCTCCCCAGCCCTGCCCATGGCTCACCGGTTTCTGGGTCGCAGAGCTGCTCACAGGCATCTGTGGTCCTCTGTCCGCAGAGGTCCCTCACCCACGGGGAGGTGGCATTGATCTGGTAATACAGGGACAGCTTGGCTGGGTTTAACCAGTCGGAGATGTCCAGGTAGCTCCCTTCACTCACCACAAAGCTGCTCCCTGTAGGGGGACAGAGAGAAAGACAGCTACTTTCTGCATGATTTTCAGACTCAGGTGTCTTGCTGCTGATGTACAGGGCAGGAAAGGAGACAGGTACATACAAGCCATTCCCCTCACCATAGGTCCTCTGTTGTCTCAGATCTACACACCTTCAGAGAGCACTTACAATGTGCAAGTTATGTTGTGAGCGGCTGACGGAGATAAACAAATCAGACACAAGAGACAATTCTGCCAAGTGCTTGACAGGCCCTAAAGACTGAGAGAGGCCTGAGTTCAAATCCCGGATCCACCATTACCAGCCCTAGTCTTTGGGGAAGCCATTCACTCCCTCTGGGTCTTGGTCACATCGTCTGTAAATGGGAATACTAACAGAACCCACCCCGGTGTTGTGAAAATGAAATAAATTAACGTGGACAAAGTGCTTAGCTAGTGCCTGATTTGTCCTAGGAAAGAATCATTGAGTGCATTAAGTTCCCTGCATACAAACAAGTTCTGTTCCCAGAGCACGTTCATAAGGCCAACAGGGTGAGCCTTGGTACCCAACTTTTACAGATGACGACATTCATGTGAACTAACTTACATGACTGGACATGTGAACACACGTTCGCATCTTTGAAAGTTCACAACTTGAAGGTTCGTATAGAGAGGACTTACTGTATTAAAATTTAAAATACAAAAAGTTTTTGTTTCTGTCACCCATGCATCCCCCTTGAAACGGATCACTAACAGCCCACAGGGGGCAGGCCGATGACATCCATGGGAAATGTGGGCTGAGTGTAAGGGAAATGGCACGGTGGCCCCCTGGCTTAGTTTGTTTTATTTTATTGTATGAGGGATAGAGAGAGAGGGATGATTCAAAAGGTCTGTAGCACCTCCAAAACAAAAAGCAGCACCCATGCAATGGAAAATGCCTTAATGCTGGGAAACAGTAAGGAAAGGCGGAGCTTGGGGTGAGCTGGGCGCGGTGGGCTCTATTCACACGGAGCACCTGCAGCTCAGCTCCTGCCAGCTCTGGTCAAATGGGTCTAAAGGTAAGTGGCGCTAGGTTTTGATCAGAAGAGGCAGAAAACTCAGACTTTTGCTGTGATCCACCAGTTTGAAAATGATGGTTGAAATTTTTTCTGTAAAGCTTACGTAGGCCAAACAAAAGATTCTAACTTGGCAATCTAGGCTCCAAAATTGCTCCTTTTTAACATGCATATACACAGACACATATATACATACAGCCATATGTGGATTAACACACATACATACACACGCATATGTGTGTGCGCATGCTAAGTTGCTTAGTTGTGTCCGACTCTTTGGAACCCTATGGACTGTAGCCCTCCAAGCTCCTCTGTCCATGGGATTCTCCAGACAAGAATACTGGAGTGGGTCGCCATTTCCTCCTCCAGGGCATCTTCCCGAATCAGGGGCTGAACGCAAGTCTCTTGCATCTCCTGCCCTGGCAGCAGCTTCTTCATCACTAGCACCGCCTGGGAGGCCCACACACATGAGCTACATACGTATCTTCTTTGGGGTCATGTGACAGAAGTCCATTGAAGGTGATGGCACATTAGTCACAGATAGCAAGAGTATATATGTAGCAATACAGTGAAAGTGGAATTTCATGGGGGAAGGAGGGACAGAAATAGTTCAAATAAGACCAGGCTTCACAAAGCTGGACACAGAACCACAAAGTGGCTCTAGATTTATGGCAGATCTAGAGACTCAGCAGGAGGAGATTTTAAATTGTTTCAAAATTAGCATGACTCAGCTTCTCTCCCTGCATTGCCTTCTCTCTATATCACTATCAAGCGGAAAAAAAAAAAATCTTTCATGAATGCAATTTAAATCTTCCAAAGAAGGACTCAGTTAATAGACATCCTGAGGATTTGGCAGCAACCTGTCAGGTCACATCAGACCCTGCCAGCTAACCAATGGTGAGGCTCATCTTGGCTCTGGTACCCAGCTGTGGGCCAATGAAGTGAGCAGAGAGCAAGGACCACTTCAGATACCACCTGGCTGCCCTGAGGAGCTAAGATTCTCTGAAAAGGATGTAAGCATGGCAGGCAATGTTATCTTCTCTAATTCACACACACGGTATGGTTTATATCATCGTATAGAATGAGTTTCTAAATAAAAGCACAGTGGACAATATGGTTTTGGTGAGGATGAAGAGGACTCTGTACGAAAAGCATAAGGAGTAGATAGCATCAGGCTCAGAGATAAGGGAATGACCACATTTGAAGTTAGCCTTCAAATCCTTGGCAGCTAAAGGAAAAAAGAAAAAAAAAAAAGAAGAAGAAGAAGAACAAGAAGAAGGAGTCTGTTGGATTCCATATTTCAAATTTTCTGGCAAGGGAAGATATGCAAATCTATCTACAAAGCCATATTTTCCCCTCTGGAACTAAGCCTGAGCAGAAACATGTCACATGGGTCCATGTGCAAGGCACCGAACGTCAGTATCAACTACAGATTTTTCTTTTGAAAAGCACAGTCATGCTGTTTAAATGGATAATTCTTGTATTTATTCTCACTAAAGACTGAGGGATGGATATTGAATTATGTCCCAGGGCTGAGTTTGGCTAATCCCACTAGTTTAGGAAAGTGACACAGCACAGGGAAGAAGGGAACAGAGCTGGCAAGACAGGTATTGAGATCTTCAGTCTGCTACCTACTGGTTCTGTAAGCCTGGACAAGAAAACACATTCTCAGTCAAAGCCTAAGAAAGAGGTAGATATTGATTTTCCTTTCACAGGGTTAAAAAAAAAAAAAAAAAGACAAAGATTAAATGACACAATGCATTTGTCTTGGGTCAGGTTCACCAGAAATCAGGCTCAAAGTCAGACACTGGGATGCAGGAGGTTTGGGGGGATGCTCTTTCGTAGGGACATGAGCGAAGTGGGATGGGGCAGAGGGAGAAGGTAGATTGCATGCAGTTACAGCTGATGCCACGGGAAGCACTGGAGCAGAGAGGGTCCTTTAGACTGGAAATCCAAATCCAGACAAAGGTGTTAGGTCTTTGTATCTTCAACACTAACCATCATAGGGGCAGAGACATCCCTGGGGCAGGGATCAAAGTTCCGGTGAAGTAGTCCTTTTCAATGGAGGGCATTTCTCCAAGAAAGACTCAGAGTGTTCAACCGTCAACATTCCAGGCAGCTGGAGGAATGAGTGCCCGTGTTCTAATAAGAGATCTGGAAGCAATGTCACAACATCCACTACAGTATGTGAAGTCCCTGGCACATGGCGAAATCTCAACTTGCCGGAGCTATTTTGACTGCTATTTAAATTTCTTCTGATCTTGGAAGCTCTGAAGGCAATACCGATTAACAGATCTTTTCAAATATGAGAAACATGATTCTCTTCGGAAGTGACTCACCCAAAAGTAAGTTGTCCTCAATGTCTTTAAAAAAGATAATATGCTGGTTTTAATGACAGAAGGGAGTTACTATCCTTTGAACATATTATTGCGTCCAGATCCTGGGATGAGCGTTCACTTAATCCTTACAAGAGCCTGGCAGGATAAGCATGGCCCCCTTTTACAGACAGACAATAATATAAGGTTCAGAGAGAGAGACTGATTTAGTCAAATTTGCACAACTAGTAAGTGGCCAAAGTAGAAACTTAACCCAAGTTTTTCAGCATCTAAAGCTAGGACATGCCCATTATTCCGGATTATCTTGAGAATCGAGGCTGTGGTTGGGTATCAGGCAGCGTTGCCCTCCTTGGTCCTTCTGCTCCTCTTTGGGTAGTCTGCACATCCCCCTTCAGGGTGTCCCTACTGTGTTGAAGGGCTTCTGCTTTCTCTTTCTTTCCTGCAGGAAAGAAATCATGATTCATTCATCAGTCCTTATCAATCCAGCCCCCAGTAAAAGATACGGCACATATGAGGAGTTCAGTGAGTATCTGTTGAATGAAATAATGAAATTAAAGTCCAATGCTTGACTAGAGGAAAGTGTAGCTCACTCTATGATGGAATTAGGAAGCAGATACGCTTCTGCCTTGATCCCAAAACTTAATTTTTTTTTTCAGCCTGTGGGGCTTATCAGGTGGCTCTAGTGGTAAAGAACCCACCTTCTGATGCAGGAGACATAAGAGACTCAGGTTCGATAGCTGGGTTGGGAAGACCCCATGGAGGAGGCTATGGCAACCCACCCCGGTATTCTTGCCTGGAGAATCCCATGGACAGAGGAGTCTGGTGGGCTACAGACCATAGAGTTGTACAGAGTCGGACACGAATGAAGCGACTTAGCATGCACATGTGCACGCACGCACAGGGTCAGAATGCGAGACTAGCCCTTCAGAGTCTCCCTAATTCCAAACCAAAACTTGAAATCTGCCATCATGGCTTCTGAGCTCTTGTTCACCCAGAGAACTGAACTTCTGTTGTGGATGATGAAAGTAGAGACGCTAGAGGGACTCAGCATGAAGGGGCAAGGATATGCACCAGCTGCCACAACAGAGAGCGAGAGAAAGGAACTGACAAGTCTAATCAAGGAGTAAACCATGTCCATTCACCCAACATTCATTAAACTGCTCCGAGTAAGAAATAGACATAAAGATTCAAAGACAGACGGACTCCAGCAAGAACACTGCGGAATAACAAGGGAGATCAAATGCATGCGGTGGGTGCTTGGTGGCTCAGTGGTGTCTGACTCTGTGCGACCCCATGGACTGTAGCCTGCCAGGCTCTGCCATCCATGGGATTCTCCAAGCAAGAATACTGGAGTGGGTAGCCATTCCTTTCTCCAGGGGATCTTCCCAAACCAGGGGTTAAATCCAGGTCTCCTTCATTACAGGTGGATTCTTTACCATCTGAGCCTCCAGGGAAGCCCCACGTATGCGGAGGTAGACACAATACATCCTCCACAAGGAGACCCCGGGTTGGTTGCTGGGTCAGAAAGACCCACCGGAGAAGGCATAGGCTACCCACTTCAGTATTCTCGGGCTTGCCTTGTGGCTCAGCTGGTAAAGAATCCGCCTCCAATGTGGGAGACCTGGGTTTGATCCCTGGAGAAGGGAAAGGCTACCCACTCCAGTTTTCTGGCCTGGATAATTCCATGGACTATATAGTCCATGGGGTTGCAAAGAGTTGGACATGACTGAGTGTCTATCACTTTCATTTCCCACAAAAACATCTGTATCTGTTTCACTGACTACACTAAAGCCTTTGACTGTGTGAATCACAACAAACTGTGGAGAATTCTGAAAGAGATGGGAATACCAGACCACCTTACCTGCCTCCTGAGAAATCTCTATGCAGGTCAAGAAGCAACAGTTAGAACTGGACATGGAACAATGGCCTGGTTCACGATTGGAAAAGGAGTACATCAAGGCTGTATATTGTCACCCTGCTTATTTAACTTCTATGCAGAGTACATCATGAGAAATGTCAGGCTGGATGAATCATAAACTAGAATCAAGGTTGCCAAGAGAAATATCAACAACTTCAGATATGCAGACGATACCAGCCTTATGGCAGAAAGTGAAGAGGAACTAAAAAGCCTGTTGATGAAGGTGAAACAGGAGAGTGAAAAAGTTGGCTTAAAACTCAACATTCAGAAAACGAAGATCATGGGATCTGGTCCCATCACTTCATGGCAAGTAAATGAGGAAACAATTGAAACAGAGGTAGATTTTATTTTCTTGGGCTCAAAATCACCACAGACAGTGACTGAAATGGAAAGACACCTACTCCTTGGAAGCAAAGCTGTGACAAACCTAGACAGCGTATTAAAAAGCAGAGACATCACTTTGCTGACAGTTCCATCTAGTCAAACTATGGTTTTTCCAGTAGTCATATATAGATGTGAGAGTTGGAACATAAAGAAGGCTGAGTGATGAAGAATTGATGGTTTTGAACTGTGGTGCTGGAGAAGACCCGTGAGAGTTCCTTGGACTGCAAGGAGATCAAACCAGTCAACCCTAAAGGAAATCAACCCTGAACATGCATTGGAAGGACTGGTGCTGAAGCTGAATCTCTAATACTTTGGCCACCTGATGCAAAAAGCTGATCCACTGGAGAAAACCCTGATCCTGGGACAGATTGAGGGTAAGAGGAGAAAGGGGCAACAGAGGACAAGATGGTTGGATGGCATCACTGACTTAATGGACATGATTTTAAGCCAACTCTGAGAGATAGAGAAAGACAGGGAAGCCTGGCATGCTGTAGTCCATGGAGTTTCAAGAATCAGACATGACTTAGTGACTGAACACCAAAAGAA
This sequence comes from Ovis aries, assembly GCF_016772045.2. NCBI lineage: Eukaryota > Metazoa > Chordata > Mammalia > Artiodactyla > Bovidae > Ovis > Ovis aries. The sequence continues at coordinate 6,718,567 of NC_056055.1, read as the reverse complement.
TGCTGTAAGAACTGCCTGAAAGCGATGAGCATTAAGTAAATATAAAGTGAAAGTGAAGTCACCCAGTCGTGTCCGACTCTTTGTGATCCCATGAATCGCAGCACGCCAGGCCTCCCTGTCCATCACCAACTCCGGGAATTCACTCAGACTCATGTCCATCGAGTCAGTGATGCCATCCAGCCATCTCATTAAGTAGATATAAAGTGTAAAAAAAAAAAAAAAAAAGTAGATATAAAGTGAAATTGAAGTCGCTCAGTCGTGCCCGACTCTTTGTGACCTCATGGACTGTAGCCTACAATGCTCCTCCATCCATGGGATTTCCCAGGCAAGAGTACTGGAGTGGGTTGCCATTTTCTTCTCCAAAGGATCTTCACAACCCAGGAGCTGAACCCGAGTCTCTCGCATTGTAGGGAGACGCTTTAACATCTGGGCCACCAGGGAAGTCAAGTAGATATAAGGGAAAGGTAAAAGGGGAATTGGAGAGGAATTCGAAGTGTAGCTTAAAGACTACACTTTGAAGAAGGCAATAAAGATCAACAAACTAGACAAAAGTTGAGGTGGAATTTTGTTGGGGGCCAGCGTGAGAACTCCGCCCATGACAAAGGTCATGAGGAAGGAAGCTTGGCATACGCAAAGGTGTGATCAAGCCTCAGGAAACCCCCTGTTCCCGAGCATCTACCCCCCCAAACCAGAGTACTTTATGGGGGGCTCTCCCCTATAACCATTTCTCTCAGAGAAGGAGTTAACTTGCAGCTCCAGTTAATAAAAATTCCTGGGCGTGATAAGAGTGTTTCAACTTACGAACTCTGAAGGTTCTCTGGCCTGCCTGATCAGGCTCGTCCGGTCGCAAGTGACTGTTTACAGCCTCCCAACTGTGAGAGGCACGGGATGTTTTAAAACTTTCTAAAAACAGACTCTTTTGAGAAGTTAGAAGATCATTAGTATAGTATTAGTGGGTTGATTAGGAACTATATTGGTGAAGGGTTTTTTTCTTCATTTGTCGTGCCAATAATTACTGCTAATTCCCTGCCCTGGGTGTGACAAGGATGTCTCAGGTCAAACCTCTCTGCTGACAGACTAGCTTGTGTGACAACCTCTCAATCATAAACAGCACAGAGAGTTTGGAGTATTAGCATAGGGCTTTTTTCATTGATGAGTCAATGATTGCCATCAGGCCTCCATATCCTTAGGCACCTGGGAATATATTAATGTATTTGGAATATAGAAAAGGAAATATAGTAGTTTTTTGATGTTAGCAATACTAGACTTTTTGAGTTAATGAATCTTCTCTTTTGTTATAGATCACTGAACTTTGTTATAAATCACTGTGTCCTTGCTATGCAAAAATGTAACTTTATCACTATCTTAAGACAAAATAGATCTTAAGGGGAAACATTGGTGAAGGGTTTACATTTGTTGACCCAATATTTGCTGCTAAATCTCCATATTCCTGCCCTTATAATGAATATAACTAGCATATAGGAGAAATAAGTTAAACCTTAGGTTAAGTAAATTCCTTCCTTGATTGTAACTCACTACACCCTCACCCTATAGAATGCAACTTTATTTGGAGGGTGGCGCCTGATTTAAGAAAAAATTACCCCTGGAAAAATAAGTTTTCTGGTTAACTGACCAGTATCAGAAAGGGCCATAAAATGTCAGCAGACCTCATGGCCAGAAGACAATGAAACTCGTAAGACCTTTGTATAATTTTATATGAAGCACCTGACTGTGACAAGGGTCAGGTCTGCTGACCCCCGCGTGACTCTGCATTCATCCCTATGTATAACAGAAAGGTATATAAACAAACCTGAAAAATAAAGAAATCAGATCAGTTTCTGGAAAGACTGATTCCCCCGTGTCGTTTCTTTCTCGCTCCCCGTTTTCCTAGCTGAATTCAACCTCTTTTTCTACTACACTATCTGTTTCTAATCTCCCTCTATATCTGTAATTAAATAAGTTTTTTCCAGGACGCCAACTCTGTCCCCACCTTCGAATTACCCTGGATCTACCGGGGCTGGACCCCGGCAGAATTTGCTTCTGAAGCCTTGTGTTCAGACCTGGCTCAATGCCTCTTAATCTCTTTAATAATTACAAAGTAGCTGACTCAACTAATGGCTGTATATGCTGTCAAAGATTCATTCACTCATTCCTTTGTCCATTTAACAAATAAAGCGCCTATTAAGTGTTATTTCCTATCCTCATGCTCTTGATGAGCAAAATATGGTGTCCGCCCATGAGAACTTATTGTCCAGGAAGGAAGGGAGGAAGTTCAAGGTGGCAAATCTTATGACAAACTATGTTTTTCAATCCTCCTTTTCTTATCTTCCCATCTAGATTGTGAATTTCTTGAAGACCATGCCTTATATAACTATAGTCACCAGAGTGCTTACAGTGTAATGGAGGTTCTGAAGGTGTGTGTGTGTTGGTGTTGGGGTGTGTGTGTGTAGAATGAGGGTGGGTGAACAGAGAGAGAGAGTCGTAAGTCAAAGAGGAGCAAGCAATTCTCCCCGGGTATATTCTAGCAGTACTTCGAGAATAAATCCATAGGAAAGGAATAAAAACACCCTTCTCCAGGTGTTTCATATACCTTTAGTTTTCCAATGGACCCCTACTTTATTTTCTTGACTTAGGAACAAAAATATCCCTGTTTGGATGCTCTGAGATTCTTCTTCATGCTCGCATCAATTTCCTCAGAGAGCAATGACTCTGAAAAGAATCTCTTCCAAAATCTCAACTTCAAAATGTCATGTTTCCTTATTTTTAAATATATACATATTTTTCTCCCCCTGGCTGTAGGAATATACATCATCTAATTAACCAAATGGATTTTCAGTTCAGCCCAATCGTTTTCTTATCTCGCATCTGAAGCTCAGCATTGCTCAGGGGACCGCACGGGCATGGAGGTCCTCATTAACTCTGATCTTCAATTACACTGATTATAAGCCTGCTCCTGTAATTGTGCAGCATAGATCAGGGGTGAGCCGGGGAGCTCGGGACACTCCGTGGTGGAGTCGGGGGAGCCAGAGGCACATCAGCCCCCAAAGACATAGAAAGCTATGGACGAGAACTAAAAATACCCCGGAAGGAGGTGTCACCAGACAGAACTGCCTGGGGAGCCAGACAGCAGTGCAAATCCCTTTCATGACACCTCCCATCATGACACAGACCTCTGAAAACCATGGAGAGAAGATTTGAAAAGAAGGCTCTGGTCACGGTGGACAGCGGGGAGCCAAAGAGGGAGCCAAAGAGAGCCAACGGGGAGCCAAAGAGGGAAGGACTGCATGGCTGAAAGATGGTCTTCACGAACGAAGCTCAGGGAACTGTCTTAGCCCGAAGTATTCAGCTCGCCGCTCTGTACCCTCTTTCTCCAGGTGCCATACAATCACAGGTTTCCTTCTATTACATCATATAACCCCACGATGACCCCATCTGACTTAGACCTGGGGGGGCTGTCTTTCCAGGCACAGGAGGGAAGACAAATTATGAGGGAGCAGAAATGAGGAGCCCATCTCACCTTCAGCCCCACAAGATCCCTGAAAAATGAACTCAGTCCTACTTCACCCCTGACCCCCCGTCCACAGAGCCCCAAGCCAGGCCTGAATGCATTCTGCCACCAGCCTTGGACTGAACGCTGCTTAGGGGGCGATCACTCTGTAAACGTGAGGCTAAAAACCGCAGCTTGAGGGTTTGTGAGAGTGAGCAGAGACCACGTGGTAGCTGGGGGTACTCGGTCTTGGGGAGACAGCAACAGCTCCTCTAGGGTCATGGCGTAGGAGGGTGCGGGGGGTGGGGCGCGGTTCTTGTACGGTCATCTCTGAAAAGGGAATCTGCCACAAACTTCAATCCCTAACCTGAACGTCTCCTGACCGCTCTTGTTCCTTCTGTCATTCTGTTCTCATCTCCTTGGATCAACTTCAACCTGTTTCTCTGGACTGTCTCTACCTGTCATGGGCTGACTTGAGTCCACCCTGAAATTCCTTGTTGAAGTTTTAATGCCTAGTGCCTCAGAATGTGACTGTGCTTGACGACACGACCTTTTAAGTGTTTTTTTTTTTAACTATTATTATTATTGTGGAAAAAGTCACATAAAACATACTACTTTAACCATACTTAACTGATCAGTTCAGGGGCACCAAGTATATTTGCAGTATCAAGCATCTCTCATCATCATCCATCTCCCGAATTTTTCACCTTCCTAAACTCCTCAGTTTAGCTAGTGTCCACATTAAACACTGATTCCCCATCTCCCCTTCTCACCCCACCCATGTCCCTGGCATCTATCAATGTACTTTCAGACTATGAATTGGACTATTCTAGGTACCTCACATTGTAGTTTAGTTGCTAAGTCGTGTCCAACTCTTTTGCGACCCCAAGGACTGTAGCCCACCTCTGGCCATGGGGTTTCCCAGGCAAGAATACTGAAGTGAGTTGTCATTTCCTTCTCCAGGGGATCTTCCTGTCCCAGGGGTCAACCCCGAGTCTCCAGCATTGGCAAGCAAATTCTTTACCACCGAGCCACCAGGAAGTCAAGGTACCTCATATGGGTGGAATCAAACAGTATTTGTCTGTACCTCATAATGACAGGATCTTTAAAGAGATAATTATGGTTAAATGAAGTCATGAGAGTGAGGACATTTCTTGTCCTTCCAAGAAAAAGAGATTAGGATACAAACACCCACAGAAGGAAGACCATGTGAAGACCAGGGAGAAGACAGCCATCAGACAGCCATCGCCAAGCCCAGGAGAGGTCCTCAAAAGAAACTGACCCTGACAACACCTTGATCTCAGATGTTAGCCTCCAGAACTGTGAGGAAATAAATGTCTGTTGTTTCAGCCACATCACCTGTGGAACTCTCTTATGTCAGCCTGAGCAAACTGATGTCGTACCTCTTTTTTGACAGCGACTTATCTTTTAAGCCTGGCATTTGCTCGATTTATTAACTTTTTATTTTGTGTCATGGGTCCCTATGGATCATTTCTCAGAATAAAATTTTCAAATATATAAAACATAATGCATAATATTACAGAGGAAACCGATAACTGAAATACAGTTCTATCTGTGGGCCCCGTGGGGGTTAGTGGGGTCCAGGATACAGACCCGCATTTGAGCAAAGCTATTTTCATTCATTCCACAGGTGCCCAGTCCACTGCCTGACCTGGTTCCTACCTAGCACTCCCAACATCACTGGATGGGAGAGGGAACAGCAGCTTGGTTGTGAAAGTGAAAAGTGAAAGTCACTCAGTCATATCCAACACTCTACGACCCCATGGACTACAGTCCATGGAATTCTCTAGGCCAGAATACTGGAGTGGGTAGCCTTTCCCTTCTTCAGGGGATCTTCGCAACCCAGGGATCAAACCCAGGTTTCTCGCATTGCAGGCGGATTCTTTACCAGCTGAGCCACAGTGGAAGCCCACTATATGTAAAATAGGTAAACAGTAGTGACCTACTATATAGCAGGGTCGGACACGACTGAGCGACTGAAATGAACTGAACTGAACTGATGCAGCAGGAACTACATTCAGTATCTGCTGCATGTGTGCATGCTAAGTCGCTTCAGTTGTGTCTGACTCTATGGACTGTAGCCCTCCAGGCTCCTCTGTTCATGGGATTCTCCAGGTAAGAATACTGCAGTGGGTTGTCATGCCCTTCCCTAGGGGATCTTCCTGATCCAGGGGTCTCTTATGTCTCCTGCACTGGCAGGCAGGTTCTTTACCACTAGCACCACCTGGGATGGCTTCCCCGGTGGCTCAGACAGTAAAGAATCTGCCTGCAATGCGGGACACCTAGGTTCAACCCCTGGGTTGGGAAGATTCCCTGGAGGAGGGCATGGTAACCCACTCCAGTATTCTTGCCTGGAGAATTCCCATGGACAGAGGTGCCTGGTGGGCTGCAGTCCATGAGGTCGCAGAGAGACAAGACGGAGCAACTAAATACAACACAGTACAGTACCCCCTGGGAAGCCCCCCTATCTTGCAATAACCTATGGTGGAAAATAATGTGAAAAATAATACTAACTGTTCACTTTGCCATACACTTGAAACTAACACAACACTGCAAATTAATGAGGCTTCAATAAAAATTAAATTTAAAAAGAATAAAAGAGTAGATTCCATGGAAATAAGCTGTCATAAGCTAGAGATCCTTCAATGGGAAGATGAAATGTTAATATACTTGTGAGGCCCATGTCATATAAGAGACACGCAAGAATCCATCACTAGATGTCCCAGAAAAGGGAGCACGGATATAGACAGGCCTCTGGTATTCTATGTTAGAAAAAGACATACTTCCAAATAAGCTTGTTTCAAAGTGTTGCTCCCTCTCCCCAAATAGAGGTCTGAAGTGCCAGATCCATATTTGCTCCAGGCAATTGTTGTGTTTCTACTATTTTCTGTCTTCCCCAACTCAAATTGTGATCAAAGTCTGGCTAAAACAGATTGCCACAGAATTCTACAGGCTTTTACGTATCTCTGCTCTTGCTTCAAAGTTGAGTTAGGGGTATTTGAGTCTGAACAAAAGAGGTTTGAAGTGTTGAAATCTCAAAAAATTATTTCTCTCCCCAGGGAATAACAATTTGGTATCAAGCTAGGCAGCAGGGAAAAAGAACAAAGTCATAAAACGCTTCTCATTTTTAAGTAACTTAAAATTTTAAAGAATAATTGTGGAGATTAAAAGCAGCTGTTTACTTTTAATAATTCAGTTATTTTGTCTCCCTTTCTTTTTTAAAAAAAATGCCTTCATTAGTTCATTGGGAATTTATGCATCAAACCCAATCTTGGTATCAGATTTCTTTTTGATCTAAGATCAGTGCTTCTTGAATGAACCTGATAGACAGTTGCTCAGAAAACTCAAAGATCCTTTAGCTCTGCTTTGCTAATACTGAAAAACTTTTTTCTCTGTCAGTTGCTCACATAAGACACGAACTTAGGTGGAAGGGAAAGGTCTGGATTTTGGAGTCAAACAAGCATGGATTAAATCCTAGCCCAGGCATTCAATAACTGAGTGACCTTGGAACAAATCACTTAATCTTGGCAGGACTCCTCAATTTCCATATCCATACAACAGGAATAGTTATTTTATGGAGCTTCTATGACTATTAAATAAAATATATTTGAATTGCCTAAGGACAGGACTGTGCCTGGCTAGGGCCTCTGCATTGCACTATTCCAGGGAAAAAAACTTACACAGCAAAAATGCATTCTATGCATTATAATATTAATACGTCTATCGATGTGTTCAATCGCTCAGTTGTGTCTGACTCTGCGCCCCCATGGACTGGAGTCTGCCAGACTCCTATGTCCATAGAATTTATCCAGGCAAGAATCCTGTCCTGAATATTCATTGGAAGGACTGATGCTAAGCTAAAACTCCAATACTTTGGCCACCTGATGTGAAGAACTGACTCCAATACAGTATTGTAAAGTGAAATAAATAAATAAATAATAAAAAAAGAAAAGACCCTGATGCTAGGAAAGACTGAAGGCAGGTGAAGGGGACAACAGAGGATGCGACGGTTGGATGGCATCCCAACTCAATGGACATGAGTTTGAGCAAGCTCTGAGAGTTGGTGATGGATAGGGAAGCGTGGTGTGCTGCAGTCCATGGGATCGCAAAGAGCCGGACATAACTGAGCAACAGAACTGAAGAATCCTGTAGTGGGCTGCCATTTCCTACTCTAGGGGATCTTCCTGATTCAGGAATCAAACCTGTATCTCTTGCATCTCCTGCACTGGCAGTTCAGTTCAGTTCAGCCGCTCAGTCGTGTCCGACTCTTTGTGACCCCATGAATTGCAACACGCCAGGCCTCCCTGTCCATCACCAACTCCTGGAGTTCACTGAGACTCATGTCCATCGAGTCAGTGATGCCATCCAGCCATCTCATCCTCGGTCGTCCCCTTCTCCTCCTGCCCCCAATCCCTCCCAGCATCAGAGTCTTTTCCAATGAGTCAACTCTTTGCATGAGGTGGCCAAAGTCCTGGAGTTTCAGCTTTAGCATCATTCCTTCCAAAGAAATCCCAGGACTCCTTTAGGATGGACTGGGTGGATCTCCTTGCAGTCCAAGGGACTCTCAAGAGTCTTCTCTGACATCACAGTTCAAAAGCATCAATTCTTTGGCGCTCAGCCTTCTTCACAGTCCAACTCTCACATCCATACATGACCACTGGAAAACCATAGCCCTGACTAGACAGATCTTTGTTGGCAAAGTAACATCTCTGCTTTTCAGTATGCTCTCTAGGTTGGTCATAACTTTTCTTCCAAGGAGCAGGTAGATTCTTTTCCACTAGCACCACCTAGGAAGCCCTTGTCTATCCATATATATTATTGTGTATTTCATATATACAACTGTATAGGTGAGTGTGTCTATGTATATATGCTTGCATATGTTCACACACACATAAACAGAGATAATTCTGTGAAAAATCGTATCCTGCGTAGATGTCGCTCCTGGAGTTGTGCAATATGGTAGTCTTGCCTGGGAAAGAGTCAGACAATAGCTTTATTTAAAAAAAGAAAAACTTTCCTCCATCTACCCAAGAATGCTCATTTCCTCTGTGTGGATTCATGGCTTATCTCAACAGCACCTGCTCTGATTTTCTCAATTTCCTGGGGCAAGTTGGGTAGGGCAGGAAGAAGCACTAGTACTTTACGATATGTTGCAGGAACTCTACTCAATAATTTGACCCATATGGGAAACTATTATTTCTTAAAAAGAGTGGGTATATGTAGATGCATAGCTGATTCACTTTGTTGTCTAACAGCAACTAACAACATTGTTAATCAACTGTGTGTGTGCTGTGTGCGTGCTCAGTCGCTTCAGTTGGGTCGAACTCTTTGTGACTCTATGGACGGTAGCTGCCAAGCTCCTCTGTCCATGGGGTTCTCCAGGCAAGAATACTGGAGTGGACTGCCATGCCCTCCTCTGGGGAATCTTCCCGATCCAGGGATCAGAAATGAACTATACTCCAACAAAAAACTGTTCAAAAAGAGATGTGTTTCAGGAGTGAGGTAACAGTGTAGAGGCCCTAGAGAAATGCCTGGCACATATTAGGTTCAAAAAATTTGTAATGAAAACACAAAATGTATGGCTAAGACACGACTGACTGGATGAATGAGCAAATGCATGACTGCCCGTGTGATTTTCCAGATGCAGTAGCTTACCTATGTTCCCCCTTCTTCTAGTCCACCCTTTTCTATGAAATACGCTTCTTTTTGCCTTTCCTAAGGAAGCTGCACGAATGTCAGGGGCTGTTTGGCAAAGACGACTCACAACTGTGAGCACTAAGAATAACCATATTAGCAATTCCTCCCAGATCTGTCTCATTACTACGCTGTGGGTTCGACGCCAGTCGGCCAAATCAGGGCCAGGCGCCCGCCTGCTCTTGAGGCTCTCAGTCACTGCCTGCATGCGTTCCTTTCTCTCCAGATCGCTTACCCTATCTTCTCTTCTCGTTTGAATTCAGTGGGAAAACCACAGACCTGGGAATTGGCAAACCTGAATTCAAAAAGTGCCCTTCCCACTTATTCTTTGGATAACTTTGTATGTTAGTTGCTCAGCCATGTCCGACTCTGCAACCCCACGGACTGTGCCTGCCAGGCTCCACTGTCCATGGAATTCTCCAGGCAAGAATACTGGAGTGGGTTGTCATTCCCTTTTCCAGGGGATCATCCCAACCCAGGGATGAAACCTGAGTCTCCTGCACTGCAGGCAGATTTTTTAACCATCTGAACCACCAGGGAAGCCCTTGAATAACCTTGGGATCTGATTAATATTCTGTTTCTCAACTTCTTCATCTAAAGGAAGATGAATAATATTTACCTTGTAGCATCTGCAGGAATATCACATGTGACCGTGTGCACCTTTTCAAATGGACATTTTCTTTATCACTGCTGTTGCTATTAATCTAATTGATCCTAGAAATAACTCAGGAGGGTAAATGTTACTTTTAGCCCCATTTTACAGACAAGGAAATTGAAACTGAAGGATGTCAAAGGTACATGTTTTAAATTGCACAGCTAGGAAGCTGACTGATTCAATTCCAAATCAGAACTCATCCCATCTGTCTCTGGGTCTAGAGCTCTGGCTGTAACCTCAGGTTATGTTCTATTCCCCTCACTTCAGGGAAAACCAATCCACACTACTAAGATGCAGACTCTGTGTGTGTGCGCGTGTGTGAGTGAGATTTTGGCTTCTGTCAATATCCATCTCTGACTATTTCTCTAAGTACAGAGCTTCTCTTGGTAGCTGTTGAAGCATAAATCAGACCATGCTGAGAGTGTATATGTGCTAGCGAGAGAGAAATGGCAGAGGGAAGGTGACATAATATTGTAATTCAACACTTAATATCTCCAAAGCCATGTAATACATCCTCTTGATATTTCCAGAATATATTTTCTGGAAACTGGACAATAATTCAAATTAATGCTAAGCCTAAATCTAATTGTTTTATGGTGCCACAGAGCACTACATGGGGCAAGGCTTCCAAAAATCAGAGGTTCCAACAGTCATGTTGATGGAACGGATTTCAGCGTCTGGCACAGATGAGAACAGCTGCCTAAATATAGAATGCTGCTACCTGGAGCAACATGACAAAGGAGGCTCGGCTTCGTCCCACGCTAGGCCAGCCTCCCATGAATTCTGGGCAAGATAAGGAGACAAAGGATAAGATTTGTATTTGAGGACCAGATGAAGGTCTTGAGGTTCAAACGAGATAAAGGATGACTGAGATCTACTTTTCCGGTAGATGTCATGTGAAGCAAGAGTTCTTTCACTCTGTCCCCAGAAGGAGGGGGTTGGGATACAGCTTCAGGGAGCTGGGTTCTGGAGTCAGACAGGACTAGTTGGAGCCCCAAACCTGCTAGCTGACGGACTTATGCCAGTTACCTGACTTTGTGAGCCTCGGGGCTCCTCTTCTATCAAATGTGGACAACGATAACTGCCACATCCTCCACACACCACACTGAGATGTCACAGTCAATGCGGAAAGCAAGCTGCTGAAGAATATATGGAATCTGATGTCAAGCTTGAAACAAACAAGCAGTAATTCAGCCTGTGTGTGTGTGTGTGTGTGTGTGTGCATATGTGTATGTATGAATCTTTGTCAGTATAGGAATAGTAAAAATTCAAAAGGTCTACATTGAAAGAGTTGTCAATCAAACAGACCAAGGCCAGGAATATGAATAAAGGCATATTTAACACTTATGTCACTCACTCTTGTATTGCTTTTCATACTAAGAGCACTGTTGCTGCTGCTACAATTCCTATTGCTAATAGCAGTATACCAACAACTTCAGAAGACTTAGAGAAGAATGAAAGTAATACAGTCAATCCTAAAGGAAATCAATCCTGAATATTCATTGGCAGGGCTGATGCTGAAGCTGAGGCACCAATACTTTGGCCACTTGATGTGAAGAGCTGACTCACTGGAAAAGATTGCAGGCTGGAGGAGAAGGGGACGACAGAGGATGAGATGCTTGGAGGGCATCACTGACTCAATGGACATGAGTTTGAGCAAACTCTGGGAGGTGGTGAAGGACAGGGAAGCCTGGCGTGCTGCAGTCCATGGGGCCAGAAAAAGCTGGACACAACTGAGTTACTGAACAACAACAAAATGCATATGTTAATGATATTGACTCAGACACATGGTAGGTAGCCGAAATGTGCTTCCTATTTCCTTGTCCGTCCTTGACAACGAAGGAATGTGTTCTCCTTCCCTTGAACTAGGAGAGGCACTGGGTAAAGAAAGGCAGCAACTGGTAACTGGTTCTGCTCCTGCTTCCATGCATGACCTTCTTAGCCCACCCACCCCCTTGCCTTTGCTCAGGTTGTTCCCATATCCTGGAGCATCCTCCTCACCTTACCTGTCCTCCCAGACCCAGCCAGAGTCGATTCATCCTTCCTGGTTCTCTCACCTGGAAGTGGCCTGCCCATCTGCCCCAGTGGCCTGGCATATGCAGCTCTCCACTTACACGATTCTCACTATTAGTGGGTTTGAGTTCAGCACACCCTTACTGCGTCTTCCTCATGCAACAAGGTTTAGGCAGGCTGATGTCTTTGGAAGAGACTGAACTACCCAAGGGACCACCCATGTTTAACTCATCTTCAAATCGTGGTTCCTTAGCACAGTGTGTTTGGCACTTAGCAGGTAACCAGTAAACATTTTGGATGAATGAATGGATGAGTGGATGGAAGGACAGACGGATGAAGTGACAAATGGTGTTTTCAGCTCTTTGAAGAACACGGCCTCAGATGTTACCTGAGAACAAAAGAAGGAGATCAAAGGAGTCAATCCTAAAGGAAAATCCACCGTGAATATTCATTGGAAGGACCGATGCTGAAGCTGAAGATGCAGTACATTGACCACCTGAGGCAAAGAGCCAACTCACTGGAAAAAGATCCTGATGCTGGGAGAGACGGAAAGCAGAAGGGGAAGGCGGCAGCAGAGGATTACATGGTTGGATGGCATCATCGACTCAATGGACATGAACTGGAGCAGACTCTGGGAGATGGTAAAGGACAAGGAAGCTTGGTGTGCTGAAATCCATGGGGTCACAGAGTCACACATGACTTGGCGCCTGAACAACGAGACCGCACAGTTTTGCCCCTATACTTCCCAACGGTGCTTCCAATTCCGCCTGACACTGACTAACGTTAGTAACAGGCAATGTTTGCTTAGCATTTAAGACACTGTAAGCTGTGGTATATATACACAATGGGGTATTACTCAGCCATTAAAAAGTATACATTTGAATCAGTTCTAATGAGGTGGATGAAACTGGAGCCGATTACAGAGTGAAGTAAGCCAGAAAGAAAAACACCAATACAGTATACTAGCGCATATATATGGAATTTAGAAAGATGGTAACGATAACCCTGTATGCAAGACAGCAAAAGAGACACAGATGTATAGAACAGACTTTTGGACTCTGTGGGAGAGGGAGAGGGTGGGATGATTTGGGAGAATGGCATTGAAACATGTATAATATCATATATGAAACAAATCACCAGTCCAGGTTTGATGTAGGATTCTGGATGCTTGGGGCTGGTGCATTGGGACGACCCAGAGGGATGGTACGGGGAGGGAGGAGGGAGAGGGGTTCAGGATGGGGAACACGTGTACACCTGTGGAGGATTCATGTTGATGTATGGCAAAACCAATACAATATTGTAAAGTAATTAGCCTCCAATTAAAATAAATAAATTTAAATTTTAAAAAAAGACACTGTGTAAAGCCTTTACACCCAATATCTTACTTGATCCTCACAGTAAGAGGGCTTGGGGGTTCTGGAGTCAGACAGCTAGTGAGTGTGGGCAAACCTACGACCAGCTTTGGGACTCAGTTTCCCCATTTGAATAGAATTAAAATAGTAACAGTAACTACCTCTAGGGTTACTGTCAGGAAGAAGAAACTTAAGGAATGAAAAAAAAAAAGAGAGTAGCTGGTATTCGTTTATACGCTATCGACATGCATGTTTGTCCCACAAAGTTATTCTCACCCCCATGTCATATATGAAGATATCAAAGGCATAAAAAAGAGTTTATTGCCCAAGTCCACATAATTATTTAATTAGAAACCTGGCATTGAGTCCAGATACCCAGACTCTAGGGACGGTGCTTCATCTAAAACCGGCACTTTACTTTCCAGCAGTCGGTGGAGTTGAAGTCTGAACTCGTTTATTCAGATGGTTGGCGAAAGTTTGTTGAGCACCATACCTATGCCAGGCCTGGTTGTAAGAACTGGGCATTCAGCAGGGAACACAAAAGACACAGCACCACAGCACTTGACTATAGAGAATGTACCAGAGCATTAAACAAGGAAATGCGCCAACACGTGCAAGCGAGACGGCGTACTGCAGAGAAAGAGACACGCGAACTGCTGTGAAGACCCAGCGGGCTCTGCGCGTGCGGGGCAGGGGGCGGGGGGAGGAGCGAAACGGAAATAAAGTTTCTTGCAAATAATAATAATAATGTGAAGTTCTAAGGCAGAAAATTGTTTGGTTCTGTTTTTGATTGAACCAGCAGTACAGCAAATGAGGTGATGCGTGAGATTTGGCACGCGTTTTTGCTTTTGCTTTCAAACTTAATTGTCCGCTAAGTGTTTGAAAGAGCACAGTTAAATACCCAAACTAGGATTCCGTGTCTGAACCCAACCCCACAGCGTAGTTGACAGTTTACACAACAGGATCAGGTTTTACCAAAGGCCACAAAACAGACCAAACACAGACTAACATAATTTCACTTTTGCAAAGACCTAGTCAATTTTCTCTCTCTTTTTTTGTTGTTAAAATCATTTCGATGATGATACCCTTCTGTCTTTTTATAGATGTAGAATCCAGTGCGGTGTTTAAGAGCAGGACAATGGAGTCAGGCGGCCAGTTTTCATGTTCCAGCTGGGCCACAAACTAACCCAGTGATAACAATCCAGTTAAATGGGCCTTGGTTCCTCAGCTATAAAACTGTGGATAATAATCTCATAGGAATGTGGGTGGTAATGTATGCAAATTAAATTTCCGTTGTTTCAAATTACTCACTTTTAATGTAAATGAGGTCATCTATGTAAAGTCCTTAAAACAGTACCTGGCACATAATAAATGCTTAATTAGTGTTAGCTATTCTTATACAATTTCTACTTACATATATTTGATAACCCTGTTGTGGAATACAAGGGAATGTTGCTTTGCTCAAAATTTAGTTTGGCAAAAACAAACATAATAATAGGAACTCCTGCTCAAGCTTTGAATATAAGTGCAAACAAAAACTGTTTCTGTGACTCATTTCTATTTTCTGAATTGCCTGTTCTTCTCTGGACCTCAGTCAGCAGTCAGTCTTTAGCCAGGCCATGGGTACATGCACATCAGATCGTGTGTGTGTACCAACAAGAACACACAGCTTCTCTTGCTTCCAAGGGCTGCAAAGAAAGGACATTAAAAGTGAGTGATTTGAAACAACTGAAATTTAATTAAAAACAAAATTAAAAGTTGTTCCAAGCCTGGCGCTTCAGCCAGAAAGACTCAGAGGAAATTAGTAAGTGCTACTAATAGCTGGATCCAATTCACAAACCTCCATGAAGAGAGTCAGAGGAGAGAAGATGCATACTCTTTAGACGAAACAATTAAAGATCACTTCTGAGAAATAATCATGAACAGTATCCCAGGGCAAAAAGGAACATTATTTGCTGGTATGTTTCTTTGTGACTTTCTCATTTCCATTATGGGAAAGTGCCCTGAGATTTCCCCAAGTAGCATCTTCTATAGTAACGGAGAGGGACATTGATTTTAAAACGCAGACTAAAATCAGTGGGAGGCAGGGTGGGGGGGGGGGGCGGAATTCTTAAAAAAAAAAATCATTGTCATTCACTGCCTGAAATTCCACCTTACCGATTCATTTATCCTTTGAAATTTCAAATACTCAGCTTGCTTAGTAAAATTCTCATTCCTCTCAAATTATAGATCTCAAACAATGAGCTGACAAGTGTAGTTGGGAACTGGGGTGCCAGGTTGGTTACATGAGCTGGTTTCTGGGATGCCACTGCGGATGGAATAAGAGTGGGCAGTGTAGCTGTGTCTGAGATGGACTTGGGAGGCATGTCCCCGAGAGATCAGTCTTAGGGCAGCGTGGAGAAAGGCAGAGGAAAGGAAGTCATGGGAGGAGCCAGGGAGATACAGGAATTGAGCTGAGGGCAGTAAATGAGAGGAGGAGGCGACCCCGCTTCATTTAAACCCACTGGGGGTGGACAGGAAATGCCTCTGAACAAAGGAATGCTCACGAGAGCCCTACTCTGCTGAACATCAGGGGGAAAGGCAAAAGAATGCCTGCGCCATGAAAGGCCTGGTTCCTGCCCACCTATACAGCCTCACCTCCTCCTTGCCCACCCAACCATTCTGACCCTGTCTCAGCTTCTCTGTCACTCAAGTGGCTTTGGATTTGCTGTCCCCTCTGCCTGAAACACCTCCCCCCGCCAACCCTACCCCCCGCCCGCTTGTTCCCTTCACATCTCAGTTTAAAAGCCCTCTCCTCAGAGAGGCCTTCTCTGACCACCCTATCTGAGATACCATTCCAATTCTCCTCTTTGTTTTAATTATTTTATACCGTTTTAATTATTTTCACAGCAGCTCTCATTTATTTCATTGCCTGGACATATTCTATTATTTTGCTAATTTGCTTTGGTGTCTGTCTCCCACTGAGAATGAAAGCATTATGAAGGCAGGGGCCTTTGTAATGCTTTTTCTTTTTGCAAGATAGCATTTCTACTGCTCCAGGCCACATAAGGATCATGAAATAAATATCTGTTCCACAAGAGAGTATGTTCTAGAAAGATTAAGACTTTGTAGGTAAAACGTCTAGTACACTGCAGGCCACACTGGTCGCACATGATGACTTTTAGCCGATTATTTTTATAATTAACCAATATTATATTGATCTGGATTCTAACAGTGTGCTTGATCCTGGGAGGGAGAAGGATGGTGACTTGAAAAATGTCTGGAAGGGCTCCAAATTCCACTTTGCTGTCTCCCAGTGTGTTTGGAATACCTGAGACTCCGTAAGCATGTGCTGGTTGTATAGATGGATCTTATTTGGAAAGTGAGGATGGGAAGACTGACGCTGGATGTGGCTGAGGGCTGACTCAGCAGATTGATAAGGAACGTGGGGGAAGCTGAGATTGATTTCCTTCTGCACAAAGTAGTCTCATTCCATCCTCAAACAAATTCTTTGAGGCAGTTGATGAATCCATCCAAGCCCAACCTACCCTTAATGATCAACTCAACCCCTCCCTTCTCCAAGAATTCTTTGAGATTTATTTTAGTAAGAATTCCCTCTTCTGTTTCTGGTGTAGGTTTGGAAACCATGCAGCTAATGTTTCTGGGGCTCAAGACTGGTGTTAAAGAGGTCATCCCACTGTTAGATCAGGAGATCTAATTCTGGATTTCAAGAGAAAATGGTAACAAGGATCATCATCAAATAACACAGTAAATGTCTGAAACTGACTTTTGAGATTCGCTGTTGTTATTTTTGTTTCAATGTCTTGAATGGGTAATAGATCTACAGAGTTCCCACTCTGTGATGGATACTGTGACAAAATTTGGAGGCTATCAAGGTGGAGGAGAGAGATCCCACCTGAAAGTAGTTGTGGGATAACCAGACAGGCAGTTTTCCACAGCCCATCATCAAGATTGCAATGAAGATGAAACAGAGAGGGGCCCTTGTCTCCCCTGCAAAGTCAAGGTGGCCACATCTGAGCTGAATGTTAAAGCACAGAGGAAGGCAGCAGCTAGGCGGAGTGGAGGGAAAAGAGGATTTAGGTAAAATGAAAGGAGTGGTCGTCAAGGAAAAATAAAAGAGAACCTGGACCTTCAGGAAACAGCTATCTCATTTGGCTGCAGTGCTAACGAAATGGGAAATAAGCAAAGATAAGGCTGAACATATTTTCCACTCTCACATTCTACAATTCAGAAAATTGTCAAGCTGGCTGCTTTGCCACATGGCCACGGTGTGGCCTCACCCCTTTGTTCTCTCTCTCGAGGAAGCAGAAGCTGCCATTGTTAATTGATTCCATATTTCAAGTGTGACACCAGTTCCGGTCGCTGGGCCCCTGGGCCTCCCTTCAGGCCTCTGCTTCCATGACAGGCCCCAGGCTCCGCATTGAAGTTTCTGCAGGAAACAGCCACCCCCAGAGCCTTCGCACTCACCGGTCTCGTCAGCACCTGTATGGGGGCCGAGATTGATCACCCTCTCTTGACCCAAAGGCCGCGGTGAAACTTCACCTGAAATATTACTCAAATGATTCAAACCTTTAGAAGCTCAGCCTTCAGAAAGCTGGCAAATTAATTGTGCTCACAGACCACAGTGACCTCTCTTGCAAATAATTTCCATCCAGGTAGGATTTGTAAAGGTCCTAAGACCATGTGTTTTCAAAGTTGCTTGCATTTTTCTTTCCTTTCTTTTTTTTTTTCCCTACAAACATAATCAAGAGGTGGGCATCCGATTCTTGATCTCACGTAGGAAAGCTGGTGCATGAGCAAAATAGTAATAATAAGTAGCTTTTGGGTGTATTTACCACGGCCAGGCTCTTGCATTTAACAACCACTTAATTCTCATGATTCCAGTCTGATTCCTGATGCATTAGCATCCTTGTTTTTTGAACGATGGAGTAGCCTCACAGGAAAGGTGAAGTTAGAGCTGGACGGTGCACCCTGCTGTTAATGCTCATGCTACCCACAGCTTGGCAAAAGTGCTCTGACTTTGATGTTTGGGGTCTCCAACCTCTAAGGGATCCCAGGAAGTGGTGCCAAGTAGCCTTTGACTCCTTCCCTTCCTCGGCTCCTCCTTACAATGAACTGCTAAGCTTCCTTGCTCCAGTTGTATGCTGCTGCTGCTAAGTCACTTCAGTCGTATCTGACTCTGTGCGACCCCAGAGATGGCAGCCCACCAGGCTCCCCTGTCCCTGGGATTCTCCAGGCGAGAGGACTGGAGTGGGTTGCCATTGCCTTCTCCAGCTCCAGTTGTATAGGACTCCCTTATCTTCACTCTCACTTCTCTCTTTTTTTTTTTTTTTTTTTTTCACATTATTGGCTGCACTGGGTCTTTGTTGCAGCATCCGGGCTTCCTAGCTGTGGTGCATGGGCTCCAGAGGATGCGGGCTCAGTGGCGGCACATGAGTTTAGTTGCCATGTTTATGTGGAATATTGGACTTCCTGGGAGGCGCAGTGGTCAAGAAGCTCCCTGCCAGTGCAGGAGACGCAAGAGACGTGGGTTTGATTCCTGGGTCTGGAAGATCCCCTGGAGTAGGAAATTGCGACCTGCTCCAGTACACTTCCCTGGAAAATTCCATGGACAGAGGAACCTGGTGAGCTACAGTCCAGTCTGAGCACATGTGTACACAGACACACATACGTGGGATGTTAGTTTCGCAACCAGAGACTGAACCCATGTCTCCTGTGTTGGAAGGCAGGTTTTTAACCACAGACCACTGGGAAGTCCTTCCCTCTTACTGCTTGTTCAGACATTAGCAGATAGACCAAATGTAACAACCCCCTAATAAGTTGCTCGCCTTCTGTCTTGGCCCCTCAGACTCAGCTTCTGCACTGCGGTCAGTCCATCCACAGGTCTGTATTGAATCCTGAGCATGTACTGGAGATTCCACAAGAACAAGACACCTAGAACTCTTGCTCTTAGGGGTTTAAAGTAGCATTATCAGAGGCTGCTATTTTCCAGGTCTCAACTGTGTGCCAAGACCTTGTCCAGTGCTTCATATATAATCATTCTATTATACTTGGAGGTGATTTACTGTTATCACCCCCATGTCAAAGATGAGTACACAAAAGGTTTAGAAATTAACTAACTAATTCCATGCTACATAGCTAGGGAATATTGGAGACAGGTATTGAACTCAGAGTGTGTGAATCTACAGCCCAGACTCTTAACCAAATTAGACATCAAATAAGCAATGGTGAATGTATTAAGTGTAGGAAAAAAGTTCAGGATCACATCATAGGGAGACCTATCTTACAACAGGAGAGACTGATGAAGATGATGATGTCAATAAAAACTAGTATTACCCAGTGTTTCCTACCTGCCAAACATTCTACTAAATAGCAGTAAGATATTATCTCATTTAAATTTCCTAAGCGGGAGTTATTAATATTATACCCACTCTACAGATTGAGAAATACACCAGAGGTTTAAGCAACATTTTGCAGCATCAAATAACTATTAGTAGAACCAGCAGTTGAGCCCAGATATATCTGGCTCTATAGCCTGAGCTCTGAGTTAACATACTGCATTGCCTTTTAAGCAACACAAAAGCTTAGCACTTTAAGCTATTCACACGTCCTTGCTTAAAGCTCTTCAGCAGCTTCATGACCCTCAACCACTTCCAGGGGAAAAGCCTGACACAGAAACCTCTGCTTTTCTCACTTGCTCCTTCTTTTAGACTTGCGCAAGCCTCATGGATCCCCAGATGCTCTGGATTCTCTCTGCTCTCCTGCCACACCCTTGCTCATACTGTTGCCTCTACCGGGAAGGTCCTCCTTCTTGTCCTCACTCCCTCTCTCCATCTCCAACAGAGTATAGAGTTTCACTTCAATCCCTGTCCATCCAGCTTCCTCCGATGGGACAA
The DNA here is from genome assembly GCF_016772045.2 of Ovis aries. Classification (NCBI taxonomy): domain Eukaryota; kingdom Metazoa; phylum Chordata; class Mammalia; order Artiodactyla; family Bovidae; genus Ovis; species Ovis aries. The sequence continues at coordinate 6,698,449 of NC_056055.1, read as the reverse complement.
ATCCAAGGCGAAACAAATCCTCTGGCTCCCTGAACGTTTACCCAGATCTGTCCAGTGGAAAACACCAGGCTTCCCTGGCAACCTTGCTGATTCTTATCTGTTTGTCCCTTCTGGTCCAGATTATGATATGCCTTCTATCACTGTCTTTGACTTTACAGACATTCTGTCACTGTAAATAGTAAGTGTAATCCCTTTCAGGGGTAAGCTTAGCATTTACAGAGCATCTATTCGAGGCTATTTTCATACTACTTTCTATTTCAACCTCATCAACGCCCTGTGCAGTAGAGGCGAAAAGCTGTACTTTTATAGATGGTGAAGCTGATAGTTCCGAGATGCAAGGTGACTTGTCCAAGATCCATAGTTAGTAAGTGGAGGAGTGCAGATTTGTGCTGGAGGTTTTCTGCTAACCCTGGAGAAGGAAATGGCAACCCACTCCAGTGTTCTTGCCTGGAGAATTCCACGGGTAGAGCAGCCTGACAGGCTACATACAGTTCATGGGGCCGCAAAGAATTGGACACGACTGAGCAACTAACACTAAGGCTTTCTGCTTTCACATCTTGCATCCTTTCCCCTACCTCAGGTTCCTTCAGAGCTGATAGTATCTGAGTGAGTTCCAGAGTGTGGGTCCTGGCACTGAGCAGACAGCAGTGTCAGATGGCAGTCCTGCTTGGCGGATTCACTGGTAAAGTCCAAATGAGAATCAGGGTGAGATCAGGGGAGGGAAGCCAGGGAAACTTCAGGAGTAGTCCAGGCTCTGGGGATGGTTCCAGCTAAGGGTGAGTTGCCCAGGGACTTAAGCGAAGCTTCAGGAAGTTGCCAACAACTCCCTTCCCTCCAAAACAATAAATAAATAAATAAAAAGAAAAACAAACCAAGGCGATGCCACTGTAGATATATTTGGCTTAGATAATCTAGAGGGGTGGCTAGGGAGGAAAGCCAAACAGCAAGGCTCTGCTGGGCAGAGACTGGGGATGGATAGGGTGGGGGCGGTGAGGAAGGAGCAGGGGGAGGCAGAGAAGCAGAGGGGAGGCACAGGTTTTAATGGTTCCTCCCATCTCATCATTTCCTTCTGAATATGATGCATCCTCCCCCTCTCACTGGCATTTGAGATGCTCAAGGGCCCTCGGCAGCTGAAGCTGGGAGTTAGAGACCGAGAGGCATCTTTTCCACCGCAGCCCTGCTACCCACTGCTTTCTGCTTCACACTTGCATCCCAGGGAGCCTGTGGTCCCTGCACATGCTTGGCTGTGATCCTTCTAAGCTTTCTTCAAATGGCAACTTGTGGGCTGTGAAAGGTTTGCTCAGCTGCTTGTGCTCCCAAGATCCCTGCTCAGGAGGCTGCCTGGCTACAGACTGTCCCAAAAAAGAGTAGAAAAATAGAGGACTGAGATGCTAAGGGGATTGTTTCATAAAGACTCCGGAGGCCACAAACCCAGTGGGATGAGTAAAGGGGTACTCTGAACCCCAGTATTTCTCATTCTACTGTTAGAATATGAGACGAGGAGGAATTTTAAGTACCACCTTTTTCCATTTCTCCCATTTTACAATGTCAAAACCTAGAAAAAGTCTAGAGAAATAGAGAGTTGCCCAAAGTCCAGGTGAATTTGTGCACTAGCTAGAACCCAACCTTGTTATTGAATAATTCTCTGTCTACCACCATCTCATGGTTGCTAATTTGTAACAATTCTGCCCATCCCCTTACTGCCTGTGTGATGCTGAAGCAGCCACATAAACCCCCTCAGCTTTAGTTTCCCTTAAATTTACAACGGGGAAAATGCCTGGATCTACTACTGGTAGATTCCATGTTGGAGTTCCCCTGGTGGCTCAGATGGTAAAGAATCTGCCTGCAGTACAAGAGACTCGGGTTCGATACCTGGGTCAGGAAGATCCCCTGGAGAAGGAAATGGCAACCCACTTCAGTATTCTTGCCTAGAGAATTCCATGGACAGAGGAGCCTGGCAGGCTACAGACCATGGGGTCGCAAAGAATCGGACAGACTGAGCGACTAACACACTACATGTGGTAATAGAATTAAATGAGGTAATGCTTTGCAAAGCACTCAGCGTGAGGCCCGGTGCTTAGCAGTGTTCTCTAAATGTTACCAATTCACAGCGCTGTTACGATCACAATCACAATCAATTGCTGGAAGGCTTAAACAACTCCCCCCTCCCCTCGCCCCAGAAGCCTGCGTCACACATCACCCACCTCCAGGGAACATCAGTGGCTCAAGACCCAACTCAGGTAGTGCCTCCTGCCTCCTTAAGACCTCCTCCCCTTGGCACCCCATCTCCAGCCTGGGCTACTTGGCTGGCCTTCCTCTGTTTCCCAGAGAACCCAGTGTGTACCCCTTTGAGATGTTTACCACACTGCTTGCCTATATCATCTTCTTGGCAGTGTCTCACTACCACCAAGTTGGGGGAGGCCAGAGATGGTGTTTTATCTATCTCTGCAACCCCAGCATCAGAGCAGGCTGCTGAGGCTGATGAACTATATTTGTTGACCACAGGAAGGAGGGAGGAAGGAAGAAAACAGACACTATCTATGAATCAGGAAGAGGTATTGCTATTACTGAATTTTTAACTAATTTCTTCCTTGGGGCCAAGTTAAGCCTCTCTAAAATTGTACCTTCTACTTACCTGGCCATACCTATGAAGACCTCTCCCCAGCTTCTTTATCACCTTCATAAATAATAAGACACTGAACAAACAGAAAGGGAAAGCACAACATTCTCATCATCAGATCTGTTCTCACAGCTGGTCAAGTACTTCCACACTCATCAAGCTCACTGACAATGATTTGAGGCAAGAAGCATTAACATCGCTTTTAGATGAGAAAAATAAGAGTCAGGGCAGGTCAATTAATATGTCCAAGGTCACAAAGGAGAAATCAGAAGAACTGGCAATAGAAGTCACATCCCTTGGACCACAGGTCAATGCACCTAACCTCTGTACCACGCGCACTTCTCTATCCCAGCACTGCACCCTTGCCGTAACACTAGACCACTTTGCAAACGCCAAGCCAAGAATTATAAACATCTAACTCTACATCCTTTAGCTCCATCCCATCAAAGCTCCCACCTGCCTTTCTCTCCTCCTAGTCAAAAAGTCAAAGTGGCCTTCTGCTCACAACAGAAGAATAGAATTATTAATGCCAATAAATTAAAATGCCCTACCCCTTGCCACCACTCTCTGCCCCCAGTTCCTACTAATATATTTTTGGACTCGATCTGCTATCAAAACACAGAAATTAGTCTCCAATTTTAGATGTCAAACTCAGTTATCCCTTCTGTTAAGAAGAGAAATTAGTAACAGTTCATCCTGGTCGGAAGCCAAGCTAACACCATAGCACAATGTGTCATTAAAAATCCCAACCCAACTATCTGTTGTGGTATCTTTAAAAGCTTGAGCCTGTTCAGCTTCTTGGAATGGTTCTATGGGCTTTGTTCTCTCTCAAGTTCCCTGTCATCCTTAACCTGGGGATCAGTTACTATTTAAGGAAGAAAAGGCTTTGACGCATTTTTTCCTTCCATGATTTTGTGGATTTAGACTTTTCTAATGAAGAGAGTTGATGAAAGGAAAAAAAGGGGAGGGGGATTCCACTCTAAGGGGTCTCCACAGCTCCCAGCACCAGCTCCAGGCCATTGCTAAATAAGTTGTCCATTAGTACAGGAAGAGGGAAAAGGGAAAAAGTTTTCACAGTTTATAATTATATTACCAGTTTCATTACAGATCTCATTTTAATTCTGACTGAAACCTCGCCTTGCCTTCTCCCGCACTCTCTCACGTATAGTTATTAACTCTGGGTTGGAGTTCAACCTGTTCTTCCTGATTTCAGCATATTAATATGGTTTATTGGCATTTCATTGCCACCTCCTCCCTGGGTGTTCTGAATCTCAGCTCAATTTATAGCTTCCCTTCTTCCTGGGCTCTGGGATAAAGCCTGTTTCGTTGTGGTGTTGGGGAACGGGGGCATGATGTGAGTTTGATTGGAGCTTCTTATCTTTGGGGATGGGAACTAAAACCTTGGGGAGTGAAGTCAATTATAAGAAGGGGAGGCAGCCTCAGATTTCATGCACTGTCATGCGTCAGAACGTAGCCTCTCAGGGCCTCGGCATCCACCTGCCTGCTCCCTCTGCCTTCATTCATTTCCCTGCCATCACTGTCGTATCGTATACCTAAGGAGTCAGAATCTCCATTAGGCTTCACAGGAATTCAGGACATGAATAAATGGTGGCTTTGCCCTGGAGGAAATTTCAGTCTGGCTATTACAATCACTTCATTTATTTATTTATTTTCATTCTACCAAAGCTTTGGAGGGGCACGCTGTTTTGGATGCTGTCCGGAATATAACGTGCAGAACAGGCAAAGGTGATGTCAATCCTTCAGGAGCTCACAACTTAGGGGGTGAGCCCAATGTTAACTAGGTAAGAATATTACAAATAGAAAAGCATGCAATCAAAGAACAGAGCAGGGCTCAAGGAGAATGAATAGTTATGGGCCCAACAGAGGCTATGATACAAAAAAGGAAGGTCAATCACTGTTGAGTAAATGAAATTTGTCTCAAGGAAACTGAGGAGATGAGAGCAATTTTCTGAAAGTGAGAAAAACATGTGCAAAGGCCTTGAGGCAGGAGACAACCAAAGATATTCAAGGGGACAACTGGAGAGAGACTGGTAAAAGGTGAGGCTGGGGAGGAAGGTGGGGCCTGATTTTGCTGGTAAAAGGTGAGGCTGGAGAGGAAGGTGGGGCCTGATTTTGCTGGAACTTAAAGGCCATGTTGAAGCATTCAGTCTTTACAACAAGTACAAGAACAATAAGAAGTACTTAAACATGAATCTGCCACCAATACAATATTGTAAAGTAGAAATAATAATAATAATACATTTTTTTTAAAAGAAAAAAAAAGAAGTACTTAAATAGTTTTATGGCAGGATGCAACATGTTGAGATTTTCCATTTTAAAAGATAGCTCCATTTTCAATGTTGTGAAAAGACTGGAGAGATGCTTGATTTAACACAGGAGGCCAGTTCTCAGGATCAAGGCAGTTGTAACAATGACATAAGCGTAACAATAACAGTGATGGAAATTAGACCACTGGGTTATTAGAAAGGTACAAATATAGTTCTATGCAATTTTCAAGGAAGGGGTGATTATTTCTGATGGGTGTTTTCTTTGAAGAAGTTTTAGGGGTTTTGTTGAAAGTTTTTTTGGAGAAAGGAGGAAATCAGACACGAGGAGGCGTGCACTACATTGAAATGAGGACTTACAAGGCACAGCAGTCGATCTGCCTAAACACCATGAAGTGTGTGCAAAGGAAAAGGCAGAGGTCATCTTGAAGAGCACCTTTACACACGAGCATGCTCCATGGTACTCAGAGGTCTGAAATAAAAACTGAATATTACAGAACAAAGCTCCCAATGACCCCAGAGAGCAAGATGACCAGGGACCTACTCTCTTTAGACAAGTTGCTCGGCGGTTTGTGACTAAGCAGTCACCTTCAGTGTGGCGTAATTTCCACTTCCAAGAATTGAAACGACTTCTCCCATGTATTCAAATCACTGCACACTTGCTCTGAAGTCAATTACGAACCTCGTTCCTCATTAACGGCACAGCCACACATTAGCTCACTCTCTTGGGTGGAAAGGCATAAAGCAGGGGTGCAAGCAAATCAATGTAGAGCGAGATTCATTGTATATAATGTGTTCAAAAGCAGCTACACATGGGGCATATTAATGAACCAGGGCATCCTAATGATGAATGTTTCCACTTGATGATGTCATAGGCTGGTAAGGAACCCATAATCCCCAATTTCTCAATCACAGGGAACAGAGAAGACATGAATACTACCTCAGTCCAACCCCAAAGTTAATGCTAAGACATTAACTTGACCTTAACAAATAGATATTTTTGCAGGAATATTTATGCCAAATGAGCATATCAACATAAAAGAACACAGTTTGTGTTTAGGTTAAAATGAAAGTGTTAAGTCACTCAGCTATGTCTGACTCTTTGCAACCCCATGGATTATAGCCCACCAGGCTCCTCTGTTCATGGGATTTTCCAGGCAAGAATACTGGAGTGAGTAGCCATTCCCTTCTCCAGGGGATCTTCCCGACCCAGGGATGGAACCCAGGTCTCCTACATTGCAGGCAGATTCTTCACCATCTGAGCCACCAGGGAAGCATGGTGGCTTCCATGATATGCTCACCAATGAGCATATCAACATAAAAGAACAAAGCCTGTGTTCCACAGAGGGGTATATTTAGCCAAGAGACATGACTGGCCATAACTCATCCCTGAGTCTCACTCCATTTCTGAGCCTGGTTAAAGAATGAGTGATACTCAGGGATGAAACAGTGAAGAATAAACAAACGTACTCCAAAGACCCTGAGACTTTTAATGTTTTAAAAATTTATATTCTGGTAAAATGGCTCCAATTTAAACTATTTGGCACCATAGCCAAACATATTCCTTTACTTTTCTTGTGTGGCTTCATAGAAACGTGGTCATCTATTTTCAGGAAATTCCCTCTGATGGGGAACTCATTACCTTGCAATGACCCCATTCTGATATTAAAAAGTATTACCACAACTACTAACATTAATACAATTTATTGAGCCATTACTAGATCTCAGGTACTGAGCTAAAAGTCTTACGAGCATTATTTCATTTATTCTTCACAATAACTCCATGAGATAAATACGACTATTATCCCCTCCTTTATAGATGAGACTAATGCTTGGAAAGTGGAGATATTTTCAGACTAATACTCAATTTTCTCCCATCTCTGACCACCCTCATAACCCATATAGCTCTAATGTTGCTTCCTGGGGACTTTCAGAACAAGCCTGCTCCCTTTCCAAGACAAATAATAACCATCGTGGTCATTTTTGTGAAGCCGTGGCGCGTGGGAAAAGCATGGGTAAGTGGTTTAGGTTGGCTTGGGCTTGCACAGCTTGCTTCACTTCTGTGCGTTAATCTGGCTAAATCTCTTAACATCTCTAAAACCTACCTTCCATGTATGCAAAAAGAGGATGCTAAATCCTGCCTCACAGTTCTACTTTGAGAATTAAATTAGTAACTTTATGTAAGGTGTTTTGAACACTGCATATTCATAATAGATACGCTCAATAATTCCAAGTTCACTTTTTGTCTGAGTTCCTTAAACACTTCTTACAGAATGATTTTCTTCCATCATTTCCTTAAGAAGCCATTACATTACATATTGACAATGTTTTTCCAATCTCTTGGCTGCGAGTCCTTTATCTTGGATGTCTTCCAATATATCATTGACCTTCTTAAAGTACAATTGCCAGAACAAAACAGAACAGAAAACTCTAGGCATAGTGGTATCTATCTACACTAGAGTGGAACCATTTCATCTATTTAATCTAGACAACTTATTCCTTTAAAAGCTGTGTCTTCTACTGGATTATTATACAGCCAGGATCTTGGGTGAACATATCCTAACATACAATGGAAGCCCCAAGAATTGAAGAAACTAAATTCTCAACTCATATGAGTTCTTGATGTTAACCAATATCTATTTATCAATAATGTTACCTGTAGGGCAATTTAGATGAAGCCCAAATCCATGTGATAAGAGCTGCTTTGTTATGAAGCATGGGGACCATTCACATGATATTCGGTGTTATTGGCAATCACTGGAATTGCACTATGAGGCAGCTCGATAAATTAGCATGGATCAAGTCAAAGATGGAAGAAAACAAAGCCCCTTATGAGGGCTGCAAGAGGTCTCAAGGAGTTATTACCCTGTTAGAGGAAAGGAAAGTAACACTTACAGAAATATTGATGCAGCTCTCAACCTTCTGATAATGGACCTCCTCGAGTTCTTGTTAAGACCATTAATACTTGGGATCTACTCATAGAGAATATGGTTCACTAGTTCTGGGGATCATGAGACACTTGGGTTGTCTAATCCAAATGCAGATCACTTACAGGCCACAGCTGAAAAATCAATGCCAAATCCAGTCAATCTGGACACACACCTAGCCCATCTCTTCACTAGGTGCTTAGCAGAGCAAAAAGCCACCAGTGGCCTTGAGAAGACCCAGACAGAGGAAAGGGTGATATCTGCCAAGGGCTTGGATGGGGACTCTGTTCGTATTTATTGCTCTTGCCAGCTGGGCTCTGGACAAGTACTATATCATACTGACCTTTTTGCGTAATGGGCAGAAAGTATCAAGTACAACTGTGTTGTAACACAAGTACAGAATCCATTATTTCCCCCCTGAAGACCAAACCCATTACTCAGCCACCTTCAACACTTCAGCACCATGGACAGCCCAAAGGCACGTGGTTGACTGAGCACTCTAAGGGTTGGCGGCAGTTTGGCAGCTTCAGCTTCATGCGGAAAGGTGAGAACCGTGAGAGCTGCCTTGGCCATGGTCCTTGGGTGGCCTCGTCTTGATGGATTCTCTCCCATTTGATGGGGATTGCTCTCACCATGATAGGCCTCACTATGACAGTGTTGCTGCTTATAACTCAGCCAGTGGCCTTGGGTGGCTGGGTGGGGGGGGCTATATTTCTGTTTGGCTGTATAAATATATGTTTTAAAAAACCACTGATTTATATACATGCAATCTGCATTCTTTATGTATGCTATATCTGACTGCATTTACAAATATTAATGCCAAGTGATGGTAAGGGTTCAAGGAAATAGGTACCATTGCCATCACTTCTCCTCTTGCCTCTCTGCAAAACATTCTCATATCATATTTCCAGAAATCAGATTTAGAAACCCTACCAACTTCAATACATATGTCTTTTTTTTTCTTTGTTAGATCATGTCCCACCCTCATGGGAAGCAGATTTTTTAGAAAGCATATAGTTGGCAGATAGGAAAATCAAAGAATCACCCTATCCTTGAAGAAAATGGCAAAACTATTGTGATGTCAGAATGAGGCCAGAGATAAATCAGACAGAGAAAGACAAATACTGCATGATAGCACTTTAATGTGAAATCTAAAAAAGACAACAAATGAGCGACAAGAACAAAAAAGAAACAGACTCACAGATAGAGAGAGAAAAAAAAAAAAAAAGAGAAAAAACTGTGGTTACCAGAGGGGAAAGGAAAAGGGGAAGCGGAAAGATAATGGGAGGGGATTAAGAGGTATGAAGTACTACATACAAAATAAATAAGCCATAAGGATATACAGTATAACATAGGGAATATAGCCAATATTTTACAATAACTATAAATGGAATGTTGTCTTTAAAAATTGTTAATTACTATGTTGTACACCTGAATCTTTTATAATATTGCACATCAACTATACGTCAGTAAAAATAATTCTAAAAATTTAAAGTAGGGGCTAGTTCACTATGGTGAAGTAGGAGCAATCACAGGATGCTTTAGTAGAAGTCAAGGTGTTTCAGGGAAAGGAGGTGGAAGTTCCTCTTTGGACAGAACATACTGAACAAATGAGTGCTATGCTGTAAACACTGTAACTTAAAAATTAGAGATAAAATTGAGTTGCAATGGCATAAGGGGGACAAATATACAGTAAGGCTCTCAAAAACATCTAATATATATCCAACAGAAAAAGAGTAAAAAAAAATAATGGTACTCCCTTGGTGCTTAAGTCAGAAGGGTGGTTATCCATGGGAGGGGATTCACTGGGAGGGGGTGTAAGGAAGCTGATGGTTCTGGTAATGTTTTATGTTTGATCTGGGTGAATTCATGTAAAAATTCATTAAGCTGCATATATAATATGTCTTCTTTATTATATTTATGGTAACTTTTAATACATTTAAAAATAATAATAATACTAATAAGGACCTACTGCATAAGACAGGGACCTTCACTCTGTAATAACCTATATGGGAAAAGAATCTGAAAAAGAGTGGTGTGTGTGTGTGTGTGTAATTCAGTTGGCTGTACACTTGAAACTGACGCAACATTGTAAATCAACTATACTCCAGCAAAGATTAAAAGCAGAAAAGACGATGCGGTACATGCAAGCAACGGGATAAGACTCAGCCGTAAAAAAAGAAGGGAATACATTTTGATGCATCGGTATCAAAATGAATATGACCAGAGATACTCATCCTACGGGAACTCGTCAGAAAGACGAATATCGTTTGATATCACCTACATACGAAATCTGAAATGCAGCACAAATGAGCTTATCTATAAAACACTAACAGACTCACGGATATAGAGAAAGATTGTTAGTTGCCAAGGGGAAGGGGGTCGGGAAAGCAAGGCGTTGGGAGGTGGGGTTAGCAGATGCAAACTCTTACATAGAATGGACAGACAACAAGATCCTACTGTTTGCAGGGAACTATATAAAGCATCCTGTGATAAGCCATAATGGAAACGGATATTAAAAATGCATGTGCCTATGTATTCTAAGTTGCTTCAGTCATGCCTGACTCCTTGTGACGCTATGGACTGTAGCCTGCCAGGCTCCTCTGTCCATGAGGATTCTCCAGGCAAGAATACTGGAGTGGGTTGCCATGCCCTCCTCCAGGGGATCTTACCAACCTAGAGGTCTCTTACCTCTCTTGCACTGACAGGCAGATTCTTTACCACTAGCGCCACCTGGGAAGACCCATAAAAATGTGTGTGTGCATGTGTGTATACACGGTTTTATATATAGATGTATATATGTATGTATGTATCTTTGCTGTACAGCAAAATTTAACACAACATTGTAAATCAACTATACTTTCATTAAAAAAAAAAACTCTTTTCCCAAATGGAAGAGTATAGAGAAAAGCAATTCTTCTGTAATGTATAAAAAGGAAAAGTTATAATATACGTGTTATAAATTGTAAAAAAAAAATAATAATAATAATGCCAAATGTTTGGGGAAACACATCACATTCTGCTGGATGTACGGAAACTGGAACCATTTTCTGGAGGGCACTTTAGCAATAGATATCAAGCGCCTTAATCAGTTTCTTGGACCATGCTTTGCGAATGACTACAGCAACTACCATGTCTCATTAATTCAAATTAATTGGGTGAACAGTAAATGGTAGGATATAATATGCTTGTAAAGTGCATTTACAGGGAATGAGATATGAATATAATCCAGGACACTCAAGGAAGTTTCCACAAAGCTCATACAGCCTTCTTTGTCATACTTTTTAATGAGGAAAGACTATTTTTTTTTGGGTGGGGGAGTGGCATATTTAGCTAGGAATAGCAAATTCTGGGAGATAGCGAAGGACAGGGAAGCCCGGCATGCTGTGGCCCACAGCGCTGCAAAGAGTCGGACGTGACTGAGTGACTCAACAACAGCAGGATGCACAAGCTTGATAAGAAACAGTAGGTTCTCTGAAGTGCTCGATCTTTCTGCAAACCCACATCTGAATTCTTTATTAACAAACCTTATCCTTGCCCATGGAACAAAAGCAGTCTTTCATTGTATTAAATAACCCAGGATTCTAAATGATGAAGACCTCTTTTAAGGTCTTTGGATGCTCTCTCTAGTTTTGGCAACATCATTCTGAGGCTGGGCTCGTTCAAGGGGGGAATGTTCAGGGAAACATCCGACCAGACAGGAGTGCCAGGTGCCTAGCCGGCGTGGGGTGTCTCTAACGCTCAGCTCTTACCGTCTGCAATGAAGTGCTCGGGCACGTGCAGCGTCACCTTCACCGTGAGGGGACAGGACATCTGACTGCCACACACCATGGCCAGGACACAGGAGCTCACGGCAATCAGCGTCAGGGCCGTCTTGTTCACGGGGCTTTTCAGCAAACCTGTAAGAGGCACACACACAAAGATACATAAGTCCCCAAGGTGAGGAAACAGGAGGAGCCTGGGGCTTGGGAATCCTGTTGATTTCCAAATGGGAAGCAGGAAGAAGAAACCACATTCCCCAGTCTCTGCGCTTGCAATGACATCTCGTGGTCCCTTGTAGAGTCTTTTTTTTTTTTTTCTTTTCTTTCAGTTGTATTTTTTTAAAGTTTTAATTGAATCTATTACTTTTTTTTTTTTTTTAATGTTCTATTCTTTTGGCCAAGAGGCATGCGAGATCTCAGCTCCCTGACAAGGGATTGAACCTGTACCACCTTGCATGGGAAGGCAAAACCTTAACCACTGTACTGCCGGGAAGCCCCTTTTTTGGATCTTTAACCCACTGCATAATAGGTTTATTATCCCTTTTGGTATTAATGAAAAGAAACAAATTTCTTCAAAATTGTGGCAATTTTCACTCCTCCTCTCCAAATTAGACTGGTCATTCTTAATATTTAGATGATATTAAATTTTCTACTCTCTTTAGAAGCAATTGAGAAGATGCTGTGTTGCTGAACTCATAGGGCCAAGGGGAAAGAGCATGGGCTTTGGAGTTTGACCATTATGAGTTCAAACCTGGGGTTCAGTCCTCACTGGCTGTGCTTTCATTTTTGAACCTCAGTTTTCTTGTGCTAATGATGAAGATAATAATAATAGTTCACAAGTACCGGTGATTATCACGTGGCATGGTGTATATATAATGTCTCTCATCTAGAACGGTTTTACATACTGTTTGAGGCTGATCAGTTCAAGTTAATTTCCCTAGCATTTACTGATGACCTACTATGTGAGACACACACAGAGCAGAAGAAGAATAGTTCTTGCTCTTCAAGAGCTTACAGGCTAGGGGCAAAGGCAGGCTTGTACATGCACGCTAAGTCGCTTCAGTTGTGTCCGACTCTTTGTGACCCTATGGACTGTAGCCCACCAGGCTCCTCTGTCCATGGGATTCTCCAGGCAAGAATATTGGAGTGGGTGGCCTCCTCCAGGGAGGCGGGGATCGTCCCAACACAGGGACTGAACCTGTACCTCTTACGTCTCCTGCATTGGCAGGCACCCACTTTACCACTTTACCACTGACCACCTGGGAAGCCCAAAGGCAAGCTTATCCACAGCTAATTAGAATCCAAGGCAAGTTGTGCTAAGAGCTACTAGAGAGGGCATAGGATAGCAGCAGGGGATGGGGGGAAATTTGCTTGAGAAAACTAAATACAGCTTCACGGACGCAGTAGAATGAGTAGATAGATGATTCGATCTGCATGGCAAGGGGAGCCAGCAAAGAAATTCTGTGGACTATGTCGGGAGCCCACACTGGATCTCATTATTTAGGCTCTACTCTTCACATTTAATTTCAAGGCTTTGATTACCACTTCTAAAGCAATGTTTCCCAAATTTCTATTATCCTCTGGACTCTTATCTGGAGCAGACCTTTATGCCCAAACCTCCCAGACCTCTCTCTCTGAAGATCCCACAAGCATGACAAAATGACATGTTCAACATTGGACACATTCCCTTCTCCTAAAAGCCTCCTCCTTTTCCTGGTCTCCCCAGAGTATTGAAAGCACCATCATTTAAACTGGCCGGAAGCCTCGATGTCGTCTTTCAGTCTTCCGTCGTCCTCCTCCACAGCATTTAAAGAGCATGCAGTCCTCTGTATTCTATGCCCTTAGCATCTCTTCTATTGTTTGCTTGTGAGATGAGGGAGGTATGGGCACATTTTCGCTCCCCACTCCCTGGTGGAACCCCTTGAGCTGTTATACAGCATCTGGCCATAGGATGTGGTCCATGCTGATTAGCCAGGCAGGTATCTGGGGCTCACGGTGGGCCCCTCCTCTCATGCCTTCTGTTACTCTCTCCTACCCAGCTAGCCAGGTGCTGGCAGGGCTGAAGCACTACAGTGATGCCACAGTGAGCACTCTCCATCATGTTCCCATTAGCATGGGAGCTATTCGTAGAAGTTAAGTCCACTTGTTTTCTTGTCTCCCATCCCTTACTGAGATTAATGATAAATGTGAATTCCTCTCCCTCTAGAGAGATTTGTCTGCATTTGCTGGGTTTCTTAAAATATCTTATTCAAACACCAGAATCTAGTAACTTGATGGTAAACTCCTTGAGGGCAGGCACTGTCTTCTGCTCATTACTGTGTCCTGATGCTGAGTGCAATGTCTGGAATACGGTAAATAGATTAAAAACAGGTTTAGTCATTCAGTCATGTCCGACTCTTGTGACCCCCACGGACTGTAGCCTGCCATGCTCCTCTGTCCATGGGATTCTCCAAGGCAAGAATACTGGAACGGTTGCTATTTCCTTCTCCAGGGGATCTTCTTGACCCAGCGATCGAACCTGGGTCTCCTGCATCACAGGCAGACTCTTAACCAAGAGTGGCTCTTTATGAGCCACCAGGGAAGCCCGTAAGGTAGCGTCTCAGTAAATGCATCATAACGTCCAGAAGTGATGGTAACAATATCAGCAACCAGGCCCTGGCAGTGACCTATCAAAAAGCACAGCAAGCATACACAATCGACACTTAGATGGATGGACCTAATGGATACCCTGACAGCCCACTCTGGGATTCCTGTATGAGTATCTGTTTTTATTAATAACCAGTGAGCTCCTTGAGGGAAGGGATCCCACCTTCACCATCTTTATGTCTCTCCTGCCAAGTTCACTGCCTAGAACCTAGAAGTTACTTCATTTAAAATAATGGCTTTATCTTTATTGCCAGTCTTAGAATAAGGCATGGGGTTTCCCTGGTAGGTCAGCTGGTGAAGAATCTGCCTGCAATGCAAGAGACCCTGCTTCAATTCCTGGGTCTGGAAGGTCCCCTGGAGAAGGGATAGACTACCCACTCTTGTGTTCTTGGGCTTTCCTTGTGGCTCAGATGGTAAAGAATCTGCTTGCAGTGCAGGAGACCTGGGTTCAATCCCTGGGTTGGGAAGATCCCCTAGAGGAGGGCATGGTAACCCACTCCAGCATTCTCGCCTGGAGAATCCCCATGGACAGAGGAGCCTGGTGGGCTACAGTTCATGGGGTCACAAAGAGTCAGGCACAACTGAGCGACTGAGCACAGAGCAAGGCAGAGCCGGTGGCAGGGACAATTCATTATCTGTGGCTGCTACAGTTAGTGAATACCAGTTAAACAGAGGAGTGGTTAAGATAAAAAGATGGTTCTGGTGTCAGGAGATAGAAAATCTCTAAACTTAAAAAAGGACCACATCAAAAACACACTTTTTCCCTCTCATCTGGGACCACAAGTCACAAGAAGCTGTTTCAAACTTTAGTGTTATCAACTGCTCATAGCTAAACAGAAGACTCAAGTTAACATCAATGTTTTCTACCAGAAAGGGTATGAACTAGGGCTTGGTGCCTTGTGTAGGTGTTTTCTTAAAAAGGCAACATATTACAACTAGCCTGGATATTTAACAAGACCCTCCCCATCCTGCCCCCAGATATGAGTTAGAAGCAGCACTGAGCTTCCACTCCAGGCTCCATAGCGGCTGTTCTGAGAGAAAGAGCACATGAAGATGAGGCTGACATGAATAAACTCTTGGGACGGTGAACCAGGTCCAGAGCGTAAGCTATAAAAAGTGCCTAGAGGCACCTGGCACTGGGATGTGGACACCCTGGAAGGAAAAGGGTGCCCTGCAGGTGGTCCAGCGGGCATCTCTCCGACTGGTTGTTGCAGCAATAGGAAATGGCTGTAATCAAGACATTCTGTCCACTAATAAGCCAGTTATGGATATACCACCCAGGCTCCATGGGGCTGCTTTCTGGTTGGGGGAAGAGAGTTGAGGAGCAGGAGAGGACTTGCTTGGACTAGCTCCCTGGGCCCATGCTGGGCCCTCCATTTAAATCTTCAGAGTAATCCAGGGTCCCTAAGAGTCAACAGGGGACTTCCCTGGTGGTCCGGCGGGTAAGAATCTGACTGCCAGTGCAGGGGACATGGGTTCAATCCCTGGCCTGGGAAGCTTCCACATGCTGCGGGGCAACTGAGCCCATGTACTACAACAACTACACGTGCCCGAGAGCCTGCGCGCAGCAACTGCTGAGCCCATGTGCCCAGAGGCTGTGCTCTGCACAGAAGAAGCCACCGCAGTGAGAAGTTCCTACTCGCTGCAACTAGAGAGAGCCGGCGCACAGCAGTGAGGACCCAGCACAGCCAAAATGAAAAAGCAATATTGTTTTAAAAAACAGTCAAGGGGTGAGGAGTAGGAGTAAAGTGATATTAGCTCGTTGATCCTTAGTTTTCTTATCTGGAGAATAGGAATAAAATGACCTTTCCTTCAAGAGTGTTGTAAGACATGAGACAGCAAATGTCAGATGACCAGCACAGTTTCTGGCATAAGACAGACCCTTGGTAAAATGGTCATTTCCAAGCCAGACATTGGTGTTTATCTCATAACTGATAGCAGAAATCAGGACTGACTTACCTCTTTGTCCAACCCATTATCAGAACATCCTAGGAACGGAATGGTTCTTTATAGAAACTGAAGCCACACAGAGTGGAGTGCGCACGGAGAGTTTTAAGAAGCAAAAGGAGTGGGAGACAGAATGCAGATGAACGGCATCCTGGGGGAGCCATTTACTCAGAGAAAGCCTGAAACTGCACAGTTGTCTCTGAAGTCCGGGAAGAAGGGAGCACGCACATCAAGTCTGCACTCAGGCCAGATGCCCATGGAGCAGCCACCAGGGCTTGGGGGGTTTCCATGGCAACGGCCCTGGCAGAAACTTCACAATGGGAAGCAAACAGAGGTGACTTCTTTAAGAGTTCTTGGCCTAGGGAACTGAGGATCAGCACTTAGCTCTGAATCGGGACTACAGACAGTGGCAAGGTAGAAACTCTCTCTCCCATAATACACAACTCCTCCTCACCCAGGCTCTGCACTGCAGTGCAAGAGGCAAAGACCTGGAGGGAAGAGAACCTCCACCTGTTAGCTGGTTTCTGCTATCCAGGAGCTATGCCTAACACTCCCATCCATCCATCCACCCATCCATCTTTCCAACAAGTGTTTATTGAATACCAACTCTTCCCTCACACTGTTCTAGTCAAGGGGGGAAAAACAGTAAAGAAAACAGCCAAGGTCCTTGAAGCTAACATTCTAGAGGAGAATTACCTCCTTCAGTGCTTAGAGCAAACTGCTACTACTATCTCTGTTTTGCACAGGAACAGTGGGGCTGAGGAATAAGAGCCAAAGGTCATGTCAACTGCATGTGGCAGAGTCAGGATTAGAACTGGTTCTTTTTTTTTGCCATTTATGTTTTAAAATTAATGTCATTGAGTATAGCTTATTTACAATGTTGTGTTAGTTTCCACTGTATGGTAAAGTGAATTAATCACACATTACAAATATCCACTCTTTTTGAGGTTCTCTCCCCATACAGGTCATTACAGAGTACCTTTTTTTTTTTTTTTTTTAACTGAAGCATAGTTGATTGATTCACAGTATTGTGCCCATGTACAGCAAAGTGACTCAGTTATACACACACATACATTACTTTTATATTCATTTCCATTACAGTTTATCACAGAGTATCGAATATATCCTATGCTACATGGGAGCACCTTGCTGTCTATCCACTCAAATGTAATAGCTTGCATCTACCAACACTGACCTTCCAGTCAAACCCTCTCCCTCCCCACACCCCCCCCAGCCCCCCAGCTTGGCAACCACAAGTCTGTCCTGTGTGTCCATGAGTCTCTTTCCGTGTTTTAGATAGGTTCATTTGTGCCAAGTTTTAGATCCCACATGTAAGTGATGTCATATGGTACCCATCTTTCTCTGACTTACTTCTCTTAGTATGCTTATCTCTAGTTGCATCCGTGTGGCTGCTAGAGCGAGTTCCTTCCACCCTCTCCTCCATAACCCCGCTACCTCCCACTTCACCACAGAATACGGGTGCCCGGACAGCATCATGCCTTGTGGAAAGCGGATGGTCTTAAGAGCCAGACATGCCTACCCCGGCTTAGCCACAAAAATCTCAGTGTGTCACCTCCCCTTTTTCCTAACCGTAAGAAGACACAAGGTCTCCATCTGAATAAAGAAAAAAATGAGAACAATGGTCTTCTTTCAGAACTGATTTGAAGATAAAATAAGATGATGCCTGTAACTAGCTAAAAAAAAAAAAAAAAAAACAAAACAAAACAAAAAAAACCCTTAATAAATGAGAGCTCCAGATCCGAATGTGAGCATCCTTGGAAGGCGAGGGTCACGGTTAGCCCTGGTTAATCCCAGTTTGTAGTTTCCTCCTCACCACTTGCCAGGGAGAAAACTGCATTGTGGGAACAGAATTTCCCCAGGGTGTATTGAGACTGGAGAAACTTAGTAATCGAATTTCCCTTTCATTCTCCCTTCCTCTTACCCCTCAACTCCTCTCATGGCAGCAGAGAATGGCATAAAACGCATTACTTGAGAAATTCAACCGGAAATAACGGCATTGTAGATCCACATGCTGCCTATAGTTAGGGGTTTGATTGATTCTCAGTTTGGAAATGCCAGGTTGAGAGAGGAAAATCAAATTTACGTTAAACTTGGACTGAATAAATCACGTTTTACAATGAAGAAAATGTATCTAACCCCATCAGGCCACTGTGTGTGGAAAACCTAAGGCTGCTATACTGTCACTGATTCCTGCCACCTGGTACCCCAGGGGACGAGAGGCTGGATCCGAAACTGAGAAGTCATTTCTTTCTTTAAGTGGCGCATGGAACTGTGGTGAGGGACAGGGGTTCCAGGAACCCAGCCATTAAGGTGAAGGAGCCCCCAGAGTAGAAATGCCAAAGAGGTTTGGTTTAAGATTCTGGATATAGAGATTTAAATCCAAAGTCTTCCCTTTTAGAAGCTTCTAACTTTTGGCTAGTTACCAACATGGTCAGAACCTTGGTCCTCTAATCTATAAAACAACAATGGTAGTCCCCAACTGGTAGACAAGCTGTGTGGGTTAAATGAGAGACTGTGATTATAACACTGAACACACATACTCAGGGATCGACATACACTGTCCATGTCATTCCTTTCATCTCAATTCCTTAAAACCCCACTGCCCAACACTCGGCATCTACATGGATATCAAGAGGTCGTGTGATGCTCTGGCTCAAGTTGGAATTCTGGCTTTTACATCTACCTGCTGGTCCCCATGGGCAAGTCACCTTCCTTCTCTAAGCCTCAAAGTCCTCATCTGGGAATTGATTTGTTCAAAAAGAAGTTATTTAATGTGCACCTACTATATGCCTGCCAATGCAGGAGATGCAAGAGTCACAGGTTCCAACCCTGAAGTTGCGAAGATCCTTTGGAGGAGGACATGGGAACCCACTCCAGTATTCTTGCCTGGAAAATTCCATGGGCCAAGGAGACTGGCAGGCTACAGTCCACGCGGCCACAAAGAGTCGGACATGACTGAGCAACTGAACACACATATATGTGTGTTCACATGCACGTGTTAGGCATCACTTGTTATTCTCGTCTATGAATCCAGTGTCTATAAGCACATCTGGACATATTAGGTGCTCAGTAAAGATCTACTGGATGAGTGAATGCATGCTTAAACGTTGCGCCCCTTTCTACCAAGAGGTGTCAGCATTAGAATATTGCTATTGCTACTTTTCTAGTCATATGCATTCATTTACTTTCTCAGGCAAAGATCAGTCCCTGCCCAGACAGAAATCATACCAAAAAAAAAAAGCCTGTGAGCTGCCGCCAAGCCTCCTGCATATCAGGGTGACCACCGCAGATGGACGGGGTGCCCCAGTGACCTCGCTGACAACCTCATGGTCTTCCTGGCACACCTGAGCTCCTGGGCCTCTGTGCTTCCCTGTGTATTTCTGGAAACTAAAATGGGGACACGTCTGCCAAGTGCAAGTGTCACCCTGGAAGCAGGAGGAAAGAATATCTGAAACTGGGGCTTTCTCAGATCTCTGGGGATGGCGGCCTCCTTTCCTTAACCCGCCTCGGGTCTGGATTCTGCACACAATGCTACAGTGCGATGTGTCAGCATGGGCATCCGCATCCCTGTCTTGCCCACCAGGGCCCAGGTCTCTGCTCAGCCTGCCCTCTTTCTATTTCGGCCATGAACTAGCGTCCTGAGTTCTCTGGCGCTCTGAACCTGGCATTCTCAAATCCAAAGAACATCCATTTGTACTTTCCCCAGTCTCCTCTCTTCCCTAGGATTTTCCTTTAGAAGATCGGTGCAAGGGTTCATCCAGCTTTTGCATACTTCCAGAGACAGCAAACTCACCCCCTAGGAGGCAGCAGTTCTGTATTCAGATGCTTGTTCTAAACAGTCCTAGAATCTCACTCTGTGAGCCCACTTCTGCTGTCCAAGCCAAAGAGGACGCACTGAGACTTCCTCCTGCAGGCAGCTATGTAGTTAGAGGTCAAGATGAGGTTGCCTCGAGTCTTCCTCTGCCACCCAGATATCGCTAGCCTTACTTTCTCTCTCTAAAGTCATACTTTGAGTCTCTTTATTACACTTCGCATAGATTTGCTTTTTATACAATGACTTTACTAGCAAAGAATGTCATCATCCTCATTACCCAACATTCAGAAAAAAATCAGCTTTGTGCCAGACAATATAATTATCCATTTTCACCCAATATCTCACATTCACAGAAATCTCATGAGAGGTCTACTATTCCCTTTTCCCCACTTTACAAAAGGAAAAACTGACGCCACCACTTGCTAAAGGCCACCCAGCTCAAAGGTAGCAGGGCTGAAATTTTTAAAATCCTAACTTGAGAGCCCAAGTTCTCAACCGTTAGCTTCCATGACTTCTCTGTCAGCATGGCAGATGTGATGTGAGCAGAAACGAATCAACCCTGTTAATTCCCTGACGGACCTCAGCTTGCCCTTGAGCCTATGGGGACTACGGGTGGATTCTTAGTGGCTTCGTTGTCCCACCTGATACTGACCATAGGTCTTCCAGGGGACCTTGGCATCAGCGGAGGGAAGCTTATCAGAAGGGCAAGTGGTGGGAGGGGCAAGCTAGATGGCTGTTTCCCTTCCTCTCTGAGCCTGAGAAAATAGTTCAGTTGAGCTATGTGGAGCTGACCGTTATCCACGAGGTCGCTGGGGAGCCCTTGGGGCTGGCTGTGCCCTGGTAGGGAGGAGTGGATGTGTAGTGCATGCCTGGACCACCCTGTTGGTGGGAAAGGGACAGACAGCAGACACGGAATGGGGTCCAACAGCTGGCTCCTTGATTTCGCTGTGGCAGCTGCAGACAGCTGTTCCCGAAACCAGGAAGGCAACTTCAAGGCGGTGAGAGTGGGGTGGGGGCAGCGGGGCAGTGAGAGTGGGGTGGTGAGTGGGGTGGTGAGTGAGGTGGGGGCAGTGGGGTGGTGAGTGGCGTGGGGGCAGTGGGGTGGTGAGTGGGGTGGTGAGTGGCGTGGTGAGTGGGGTGGGGCAGTGGGGTGGTGAGTGGGGTGGTGAGTGGGGTGGGGTAGTGGGGTGGTGAGTGGGGTGGTGAGTGGGGTGGGGGCAGTGGGGTGGTGAGTGGGGTGGCGAGTGGGGTGGTGAGTGGGGTGGTGAGTGGGGTGGGGCAGTGGGGTGGTGAGTGGGGTGGGGAGTGGGGTGGTGAGTGGGGTGGCGAGTGGGGTGGTGAGTGGGGTGGGGAATGGGGTGGGGAGTGGGGTGGGGAGTGGGGTGGGGGCAGTAGGGTGGGGGCAGTGGGGTGGTGAGTGGGGTGGGGAGTGGGGTGGGGGCAGTAGGGTGGGGGCAGTGGGGTGGTGAGTGGGGTGGTGAGTGGGGTGGTGAGTGGGGTGGTGAGTGGGGTGGTGAGTGGGGTGGTGAGTGGGGTGGTGAGTGGGGTGGGGCAGTGGGGTGGTGAGTGGGGTGGCGAGTGGGGTGGTGAGTGGGGTGGCGAGTGGGGTGGCGAGTGGGGTGGTGAGTGGGGTGGCGAGTGGGGTGTGAGTGGGGTGTGAGTGGGGTGTGAGTGGGGTGGGGAGTGGGGTGGGGAGTGGGGTGGGGAGTGGGGTGGGGAGTGGGGTGGGGAGTGGGGTGGGGAGTGGGGTGGGGAGTGGGGTGTGAGTGGGGTGTGAGTGGGGTGTGAGTGGGGTGGGGAGTGGGGTGGGGATGAACATGTCGCCGCCTGTGCCACACTCCTCTCAATTCTTGTTAGTTTACAAGTTACTCACAAACATGTCATTCACGTTTTATAAAAATGCAGTGCAGTAATGTTGCTATTATCTTGAGAACACAAATGAGGAAGCAGAGACTCAACTGTGAACTCATGTATTCCAGGGGAACTCATGTATTCCAGGGGAATAACCTGACCCAGAGTCTAGTGCTCTTTCGTAACTATTGACCCAGGTCTCACTGATGAGAGGGGAAGGTAGGATTAGAACATCCAGAACCACTGGCCACACAGTGTACCTAAATGCCCATAGAGCTGGCGCAATATTGCCTACAAAACAAAATATATCTTGAAAAGAAAAAAAAATTGATTTTCAAAAAATTCTAGGACATGCTACATTTTACAATCACCTCTTAAATTGCTAGGGTATATATCTGGCATTAAAATGTTTAAAAAGATCTACATTAAATTCTCTTTAGAAGAATTTAGCACAATGTTTCCCCAAAGTGTTGCTATATTGCAGAATGTTCTGTGGAACAAAGTAGGGAACTAATGAGCTAGTTCAGAAGTTAATACAAAGGTCACTGTTTGGAATATCAGCAATTCCCAATAATTAACTGTTGCTCCTATGCCTGTTCAGTTCAGTTCAGTCACTCAGTCATGTCTGATTCTTTGCGACCCCATGAACTGCAGCGCGCCAGGCCTCCCTGTCCATCACCAACTCCTGAAGTTTACCCAAACTCATGTCCATCAAGTCGGTGATACTATCCAGCCACCTCATCCTCTGTCACCCCCTTCTCCTCCTGCCTTCAATCTTTCCCAGATCATGGTCTTTTCAAATGAGTCAACTCTTCACATCAGGTGACCAAAGTATTGGAGTTTCAGCTTTAACATCAGTCCTTCAGGTGAACACCCAGGAATGGTCTCCTTTAGGATGAATTGGTTGGATCTCCTTGCAGTCCAAGGGACTCTCAAGAATCTTCTCCAACATCACAGTTCAAAAGCATCAATTCTTTGGCGCTCAGCTTTCTTCACAGTCCAACTCTCACATCCATACATGACCACTGGAAAAACCATAGTCATAATCTGCTTTTTAATATGCTGTCTAGGCAGAGATATTACTTTGCCAACAAAGGTCTGTCTAGGGAAGGGTTCACTCTCCTCATTCACTTTCATCAAGAGGCTCTTTAATTCTTCACTTTCTGCCATAAGGGTGGTGTCATCTGCATAGCTGAGGTTATTGATATTTCTCCTGGCAGTCTTGATTCCAGCTTGTGCTTCTTCCAGTCCAGCGTTTCTCATGATGTACTCTGCATAGAAGTTAAATAAGCAGGGTGACAATATACAGCCTTGACATACTCCTTTTCCTATTTGGAACCAGTCTGTTGTTCCATGTCCAGTTCTAACTGTTGCTTCCTGACCTGCATACAGGTTTCTCAAGAGGCAGGTCAGCTGGTCTGGTATTCCCATCTCTTTCAGAATTTTCCATAGTTTATTGTGACCCACACAGTCAAAGGCTTTGGCATAGTCAGTAAAGCAGAAGTAGATGTTTTTCTGAAACTCTTTTGCTTTCTCAGTGATCCAGTGGATGTTGGCAATTTGATCTCTTGTTCCTCTGCCTTTTCTAAATCCAGCTTGATCATCTGGAAGTTCACGGTTCACATATTGCTGAAACCTGGCTTGGAGAATTTTGAGCATCACTTTACTAGCGTGTGAGATGAGTGCAATTGTGTGGTACTTTGAGCATTCTTTGCTTGGCCCTGGGTTAAAATTTTTACTTACATTTGCCTGCTTAAACTTTTCAACAGGCTTGCAAAGCAGAAATTACAATCACTATCTGAAAATGGAAAAGATAAGACTTAACCACTGGGAAGAAATGGAGGACACTTTCATAGTCAGTCTCGTCTGAATACAGGGTCTGTAGTCGCTGGGCTCCCAAGTGTTGACGGAAAATGTAGTTTTATAATAACATGAAGAGGTACTTGTGCCCCCATGTTCACAGCAGCATTATTTACAAAGGAGACATGGAAACTGCCTATCCGTTCAGTCACAGATAACAATTTGCAAGATACACACACACAGAGAAGAATTTTATTTAGCCATAAAAAAACAAGGAAATCCTGCCATTTGACAACATGGAGGGTCTCTGAGGACATAATGCTAAGTGAAATAAGTCAGATGGAGAAAACTAAATACCATATGATCTAATTTATCTATGGAATCTAGAGAAAAAAAAAAAAAAACAACATGAAAAAAAGAGACCAGATTTTTGGTTACCACGGATAGTGGGTGGAAAGAGAGGGAACTGGAAGGCTGGTGAACAAAAGATACAAACTTCCGGTTGTGAGATGTACAAGTACTAGGGATGTTTGTACAACATGATGAGATGCAGCTAACCCTGATGTACAGTATACAGAAAACTATTAAGAGGGTAAATCCTAAAAGTGCTTATCACAAGGAAAACACATGTTTTTCTCATCTTTTGTGTTTCTTTTTATGGTATCTATTTGATATGATGGATGCTAAGTAAACTTATTACAGTAATCTTTTTACAAAATATGTAAGTCAAACCACTTTGCTGCACACTTTAAATTTATACCGAGATGTATGTCAATTATATGTCAATAAAGCCAGAAATTTTTTTTTTTTTTTTTAAGGAAAATGGACTTTAAGAGTCACAGGAAAATACATTCAAGGAAGGAAAAGAGGCAGGTAAGAGAGGCCATTGTAGAAGGTTAAATACTATTCATCTGGAATTTAACAGGCTGATGGAATGCATTAGGGAAAAGAAAAAGACTCTGTACTCCGTAGGTGAAATTGCAGTGTGTGAATGAGAAATCGTGGAGATGATTCAAAAGAACTAAAGTCCTAGAAACACTCAGAAATAAATGGGAAAGGAGGAGGGACAAAAGGTCACATTTGAGTCTTGGATTCACAGGTGATCATCAGCAGGTATTGACTTACAAAAGAAAAAAAAATATTCAGATGCTGGTGCTTGATCCCGGAGGTCACCCTCTCAGACTGCAGGCTGCTGAGCTGCATCTCCACCCTCAGCCCACACCACCCAGGCAAAGGGGCACGGCAAGAGCAATGGAGACCACGCGGTGGGTACAAAGGGACGGAGCACAAAGCAGCCGCACGTTTCCATGGCTACCAGGGAAGACCAGGGCCAACCATCGCCCTTCTCCATAAAAGACACATTTCTAGCTGCTTTTCCTCGGAGCGTGCCAAAAACGTCACTCTTCCGTTCTCTTAGAAGATACCCCTGGACTGTGGTTGAAGGCTTGTGAAAGCAGGACGACAGAAATGCTGTTTTCTATGCATTTCATATTTACTAGGTCTGCTCTGGTGGTTTTCCTGCCAGAAATTCTTTTATTTCACATGTTTACGGTCAACTCTAGGCAACAGGGATGTTATTTGACACTGGAGGAAATGGAAACTCAGAGAGTTTAATCGACTTGCCCAAAGGCTCAGAACTTGCAAGGGGGCAGAGATGGAATAGGAACCAAGACCTATTGACCTCCAAACTCAATATCTCCTCCAGTGCACCACACTTCCTCTATAGGAAGAGAGCTTTCTCAAATCTCCGTGCGTCTCCCCTCTTCACCTCTTTCTCCTGACTCTCAGATTGTACCTGAGAAATGGTGGAGAATAAGGCTCAGCCTGATGTTCTAAAAACTCTGCCACAGTTACATTTGCCCATCCCTTCCATCGACTCGGGCTGCACGCATTGCCCACAATGATCTGTTGTCCTGCCTACTTTTCTTAACATGCACAAAGGGAGATCAAGTTCTCAAGACCAGAGAACTCCCATCTCCTGGAAGTCTGCCCTAACCATTGCAACTCACAGGAAACCCAAACTCCTCTTAATTCTTAAACCATATGTATTATCTGTTCTAAATTTGACTCACAGAAGCCCAGGATCACAGGGGATTCAAAGGGCTTTGACCCTAACATCTAACAATGTAACATCTACAGGCAGTTTCCTACAATGTTTCTCATCATGGCCATCTACCTTGAGCTTGAACATCACCTGGAAGCTCCTTAGCTCAAAAGAAACCCACTTAATTGCTGCTACTGATGATAATCTTTTTCTTTTAAAGCATTCACTATGTATGATATGTTGTGCAAAGTATTTTAGATATTACTTGATTCAATCAATCATAAAATTTTGTGATCTCTTCATTTTGCAAACAAGAGAAATGAGTTTAGCTCAAGGCTAGAAGGCAACTGAGCCCCAAAGCCAGCATTCCAAATCCGGATCTAGATTCTGAAGCCCTTAATAGAGCAGCATGTAGCCTTCCCTTACTGTTAAACTTCAGGGTAAGGGCCATGTCACAGCAAATTGAAAATCTACTCATAGAAAACTATAACTTGAAAAGATGTTCACTAAACACATCCCTATGTTTAGTCCAGTTCAGTTCACTCACTCAGTCGTGTCCGACTCTTTGCAACCCCATGAATCACAGCACGCCAGGCCTCCCTGTCCATCACCAACTCTCGAAGTTCACTTAAACTCACCTCCATCGAGTCAGTGATGCCATCCAGCCATCTCAGCCTCTGTCGTCCCCTTCTCCTCCTGCCCCCAGTCCCTCCCAGCATCAGGGTCTTTCCCAATGAGTCAACTCTTCGCATGAGGTGGCCAAAATACTGGAGTTTCAGCTTTAGCATCATTCCTTCCAAAGAAATCCCAGGGCTGATCTCCTTCAGAATGGACTGGTTGGATCTCCTTGTAGTCCAAGGGACTCTCAAGAGTCTTCTCCAACACCACACTTCAAAAGCATCAATTCTTTGGTGCTAAGCTTTTGTCACAGTCCAACTCTCACATCCATACATGACCACAGAAAAACCATAGCTTTGACTAGACGGTCCTTTGTTGGCAAAGTAATATCTCTGCTTTTCAATATGCTGTCTAGGTTGGTCATAACTTTTCTTCCAAGGAGTAAGTGTCTTTTAATTTCATGGCTACAGTCACCATCTGCAGTGATTTGGGAGTCTCCCAAAATAAAGTCTGACAATGTTTCCACTGTTTCCCCATCCTTTTCCCATGATGTGATGGGACCGGATGCCATGATCTTTGTTTTCTGAATGTTGAGCTTTAAGCCAACTTTTTCACTCTCCACTTTCATCAATAGGCTTTTTAGTTCCTCTTCACTTTCTGCCATAAGGGTGGTGTCATCTGCATAGCTGAGGTTATTGATATTTCTCCCAGCAATCTTGATTCCAGCTTGTGCTTCTTCAAGCCCAGCGTTTCTCATGATGTACTCTGCATAGAAGTTAAATAAGCACGGTGACAATTTACAGCCTTGACGTACTCCTTTTCCTTTTAGAATCAGTCTGTTGTTCCATGTCCACTTCTAATTGTTGCTTCCTGACCTGCATACACGTTTCTCAAGAGGCAGGTCAGGTGGTCTGTATTCCCATCTCTTTCAGAATTGTCCACAGTTTATTGTGATCCACACACTCAAAGGCTTTGGTGTCATCAATAAAGCAGAAACAGATGTTCTTCTGGAACTCTCTTGCTTTTTCCATGATCCAGCGGATGTTGGCAATTTGATCTCTGGTTCCTCTGCCTTTTCTAAAACCAGCTTGAACATCTGGAAGTTCACGGTGCATGTATTGCTGAAGCCTGGCTTGGAGAATTTTGAGCATTACTTTACTAGCATGTGAGAGTGAAACTGTGTGGTAGTTTGAGCAGTCTTTGGCATTGCCTTTCTTTGGGATTGGAATGAAAACTGACCTTTTCCAGTCCTGTGGCCACTGCTGAGTTTTCCAAATTTGCTGGCATATTGAGTGTGGTACTTTCACAGCATCATCTTTCAGGATTTGAAATAGCTCAACTGGAATGCCATCACCTCCACTAGCTTTGTTCATAATGATGCTTTTTAAGGCCCACTTGACTTTACATTCCAGGATGTCTGGTTCTAGGTGAGTGATCACACCATCGTGATTACACCATGAACAGTATGAAAAGGCAAAAATGATAGGATTCTGAAAAAGGAACTCCCCAGGTCAGTAGGTGCCCAATATGCTACTGGAGATCAGTGGAGAAATAACTTCAGAAAGAATGAAGGGATGGAGCCAAAGTAAAAACAATACCCAGCTGTGGATGTGACTGGTGATAGAAGCAAGGTCTGATGCTATAAAGAGCAATATTGCACAGGAACCTGGAATGTCAGGTCCATGAATCAAGACAAATTGGAAGTGGTCAGACAGGAGATGGCAAGAGTGAATGTCGACATTCTAGGAATCAGCTAACTAAAATGCACTGGAATGGGTGAATTTAACTCAGATGACCCTTATATCTACTGCTGTGGGCAGGAATCTCTTAGAAGAAATGGAGTAGCCATCATGGTCCACAAAAGAGTCCGAAATGCAGTACCTGGATGCAATCACAAAGAGGACAGAATGATCTCTGTTCATTTCCAAGGCAAATCACTCAATATCACAGTAATCCAAGTCTATGCCCCAACCAGTAACACTGAAGAAGCTAAAGCTGAATGGTTCTATGAAGACCTATAAGACCTTTTAGAACTAACACCCAAAAAAGATGTCCTTTTCATTATAGGGGACTGGAATGCAAAAGTAAGAAGTCAAGAAACACCTGGAGTAACAGGAAAATTTGGCCTTGGAATACGGAATGAAGCAGAGCAGAGACTAAGAGAGTTTTGCCAAGAAAATGCACTGGTGATAGCAAACACCCTCTTCCAACAACACAAGAGAAGACTCTATACATGGACATCACCAGATGGTCAACACCAAAATCAGATTGATTATATTATTTTCAGCCAAAGATGGAGAAGCTCTACAGTCAACAAAAACAAGACCAGGAGCTCAGATCATGAACTCCTTATTGCCAAATTCAGACTCAAATTGAAGATAGTAGGGAAAACCACTCAACCATTCAGGTATGACCTAAATCAAATCCCTTATGATTATACAGTGGGAGTGAGAAATAGATTTAAGGGACTAGATCTGACAGATAGAGTGCCTGATGAACTATGGAATGAGGTTCGTGACACTGTACAGGAGACAGGGATCAAGACCATCCCCATGGAAAAGAAATGCAAAAAAGCAAAATGTCTGTCTGGGGAGGGCTTACAAATAGCTGTGAAAAGAAGAGAAGCGTAAAGCAAAGGAGAAAAGGAAAGATAGAAGCATCTGAATGCAGATTTCCAAAGAATAGCAAGGAGAGATAAGAAAGCCTTCCTCAGCCATCAATGCAAAGAAATAGAGGAAAACAACAGAATGGCAAAGACTAGAGATCTCTTTAAGAAAATTAGAGATACCAAGGGAAGATTTCATGCAAAGATGGGCTCGATAAAGGACAGAGATGGTATGGACCTAACAGAAAGCAGAAGATATTAAGAAGAGGTGGCAGGAATACACAGAAGAACTGTACAAAAAAGATCTTCACGACCCAGATAATCACAATGGTGTGATCACTCCCTGTGTTCACAGAAGTACTATTTACATTATCCAAGACACGGAAACAACGTAGACAGATGGAAAGATAAAGGAGATCTGGTGTGTACACACACAATGGAATACTAGCCATAAAAGAATGAAACCATGTGGCTACATGGATGGACCTAGAGAAGCGAAGGAAGCAAAGCAAGTCAGGCAGGGAAAGACAAACACCGCATAATATTACTTTTATGCAGAATCTAAAATATGGCGCAAATGAACTTCTTCATAAAACAGAAACGGACTCAAAGACACAGAGAAGAGACTTGTGGTTTCCAAGGGGGAGGGAGGTGGTAGAGGAATGGATTGGGAGTTTGCGGTTAACGTGAAAACTATCATATATGGAATGAATTAACAACAAGGCCCTACTGTTTAGCACAGGGGACAATATTCAATACCCTGTGATAAACCATAAAACAAAAGAATATGAAAAACTTGTATACACACACACACACACATATAAACTGTATCACCTTACTGTACAGCAGAAACTAACACAACTTTGTAAATCAACTATGTGTGTGTGGATGCTAAGTCACTTCAGCCATGTCAGACTCTTTGTGACCCTATGGACTATAGCCCGCCAGGTTTCTCTGTCCATGGGATTCTCTAGGCAGGAATACTGGAGTGGATTGTATGCCCTCCTCCAGGGGATCTTTTTGACCCAGGGACTGAACCCTCGTCCCTGGCAGGCATGTTCTTTACCACTAGCACTACCGCTAGCACTACCACAATCAACTATACTTCAAGAAAATACATTTTTATAAATCTGCTCCTAGAGTGATCACCAGCTGAACTTGGCCCTTTCCTCCACAGTTCCACAAATCAGTCTCCACCTCTCCTCTCCAAGGCAACACTCTGGTTCTGAAGTTGGAAAATAGATTCCCCACCCTTCTGTTCCAAACACATATTCTGCCATTGACTTTCACAGGTAGAACAAAATCACAGAGCCAAGAAACAGGGCTGGAGGAATAGCTTTAGCTGAGTTAGTCTAATCCAGCATGCTAAAGGTTACTAGGACGACAACAGCCTTGCCCAAGGTCACATTGCCCACAGCCAGACCTAGGTCCCACCTCTGCCAGCTCCCATGACAATGTTTCTCATTTCCCCACTTGGGATAGTTGCTGACTTTTTCTACCTTCACCCGTATTTCAGATGCTGGTGCTTTCTTCCTATAGTAAAGATGATACATCTTATGGGACTCTGTTCCTGTGGCACTGTTCATAGCTGCTCACATATGACTGTATGTTAGCTGGGTTCAACTAATGTAAGTTGGTCAATGTCAACACACAATCAAAATGAACCACATCCAAATACTCCCACAAAGCAACCTCGACAAACTGGTGCAAAACGTAAAGTACAGTAGATTAAAGAATGGGGACTTTGGAGGTAGAGAAACTTGCTTTCATTTTATCCCTCGGTGACCTTCAGGAAGTCTCATTATCCTAATCCATAAAATATGAATGACACCTACTCATTGAAAATGCACATGGAAAATACACATGGAAAATACACATGGAAAATACACATGGAAAATACACATGGAAAATACACATGGCACAGCAGCTGCTCCGTGCACAGCAGTGTTCTTCATCATCATCACCATCATCATCATTACATATGAGACCAATGAATATAGAAACTGACCTTTGAACCCAGATAACTGTGGAAATTCAGGATGGGTCAGAAGTGGGAGAAAGACCATGTGGCCGGAAGAGTCACGCCTTTCCTCTAGAGGAAGGGTCACACACACACAGAGGAGTAATACCCACTACGCGCTAAGCCTCTGCTGTGCCCTCTGCATCCAATATTCAGCTTTACAGTGACCCTTGAATCCGTATCTTATGAAGCTGGGAAGTGGAGCTTGGGGAGGAGAAAAGGTTTGCTCAAGGTCACGGGCCTACTAAGCTGCTGAGCTGGTATCATAACTCAGGTCTCTGTGATGCTCTGAGCAGGACACAGACAGGTGGCCCATGGTCCAACAGTGCTGGACTGGAGACTACGTCAGGAGAGGCCAGCAGATGAAAGATCTGAGATAGTTAGCCTTAAAGCAAGGAAAACTCAGGCAGAGGAGCCTCTTGGTGAGGATATCATAGAAGATACACAAATGTAAGAAAAGGGAAAGAGATGAGATATTCTGCATGAGCAACCATTGTGAACCAAGGCTCAGTACTTGACCTGCACTGTTTTACTGAGTCCTAGTAACAACCTTCTAAATTAAGTACCATGATCTCCACTGTATAAATGAGGAAAATGATGCTCAGGGGGATCAGAGCTGCCCGGGCTGCACAATCAATCAGAGACAGAGCTAGGATTCAACCAATGTCTGCCTGACCCCAGAAACATCACTATTCTTTATACCGGGGCTTCTTTGCCATCAGGCTCTCCTACAAATGTAAGAAACCAGAAGAAGCTTCGTCCTGAAGAAGCAGATTCTCAAACCAAGGGTCTTGCTCCCCACCCCAAGCCTCAGTCTTACAGAGGAAGGAACTAGGGTCCCATGAGGGACAGAGGATCCTGCCCTTTCCTGGATGGAAGAGTTGGGCTGCTAGGCACCTGGGAACCTGACTGGAATAAACACACTTGTCTGAAATTCTTTACATAGAGGGGCAGTTGCGGGTTCGATCCCTGGGTCAGGAAGATCCCCTGGAGAAGGCAATGGCAACCAACTCTGGTACTCTTGCCTGGAAAATCCCATGGACAGAGGAGCCTGGCAGGCTGCAGTCCATGGGGTTGCAAAGAGCTGGACACGACTGAGCAACTTCACTTTCTTCTTTCTTTTTCCTCCTTGGTTTTCCAACCCATCGCCTCCTCTTCAGACCACTAATATTTCAGCAAAAGCACGCTGAACTGTGTTTAAGCAGCCATCTGGAGATAAACAGCTTTGCCTTAAGACCTTTGAGGAGACAATATAAAAGAGGGTAAAAGAAGGAAAAAGGAGGGAGGGGAGAAACTGTTCCTGTGAAGCATTTCTGCCCAGAAACATTTCCATACAGAGGCATCACAGAATTTTGGGCTGACATCCTGGACCCAAATCTCTTGAACCTGCTGGGTGAAATATGCCACCTCCAATAGAACCAAAGTGGTCTCAGCCCAGGGATCAGACTGGACCCTGTCTTTCGTGACAAGGACGGGCCTGCAGAGAGCTCTGTTCTAGGCGGCTAGGGACAAAGCGGGATACTGCTCTGCCACCGTCAGAAAACCTCTCCCGTCTCTGGACTCTGTCTCCCTGAGTGGAGATATCCACTCATTCAAGGGATATTTATTGAGAGTCCACTCTCCACTGAGCTCTGTGAGCAGGGGATCATTAGGGGTCTCAATACCCACCGGGACAGCAGGCCCCTAAACAGAGAAACTAATGCAAGAGGACCACCATGGTGCTGGAGGTCCGGCAGGTTTGGAAAATCGTTCCTGAGAGTTGAGGCTTGCAACATGGAAGTCAGCCAGGTAGAAAAACAGGGCATGTGGGCCAGAAGAATGGGAACAGCAAGGGTGAATAGGGCAAGGTACATAAACTGGAGTAGCAGGAGCTACAGGTACTTGTAAACTGCAGGCAGAAGAAGCCAGACAGGTAGGTAGGCTCCTACCTAGGAAGTCATGGTTCATGGCCTCGGAGAGTGGGCTTTATCCAAGAAAATGTCAGTCCTTCCAGGCCAGCCCCTCTGGCCCTGTGCAAACCTGAACCATCTCCTCAGTCATTCACTTTGTTCACAAAGATGGGCTAGGTCCCTACTAAGCGCCAGACACGGTGCTGGGCGTGCAGCATCATCTCCAGTGACTTCATAATCTCAAGGGGTGGGATCCAAAGGCACTGTGATGAAGGATGAGATTTGCAACTGTCCCTCTGGAGTGGAGGACACGGAGTGGCCCTGGCTTAAAGGCACAAACCTTATTCTGCAAAGACACTCTGAAATACCCCAGATATTTACACCAGAGGAGGCTGAGGAGCATCCTGGATAGAATTTGAGAACCTGAAACTTGGTGATAAATCATTCTTGAAGTCTAGAGCTGCCTGAAATGGAAGAAGGATCTGACTTTGGAGAAAAGCAGTAGTCATGTATGGATGTGAAAGTTGGACTGTCAAGAAAGCTGAGTGCCGAAGAATTGATGCTTTTGAACTGTGGTGTTGGAGAAGACTCTTGAGAGTCCCTTGGACTGCAAGAAGATCAAACCACTCCATCCTAAAGGAGATCAGTCCTGGGTGTTCATTGGAAGGACTAATGTTGAAGCTGAAACTCCCAATACTTTGGCTACCTGATGCGAAGAACTGATTCATTTGAAAAGACCCTGATGCTGGAAAAGATTTAAGGTGGGAGGAGAAGGGGACGACAGAAGAAGAGATGGTCGGATGGCATCACCGACTCGATAGATATGAGTTTGAGTAAGCTCCAGGAGTTGGTGATGAATAGGGAGGCCTGGCGTGCTGCAGTCCATGGGGTCGCAAAGAGTCAGACATGACTGAGTGACTGAACTGAACTGAACTGAAAGAGAGCTTCCCTTGTGGCTCAGCTGGTAAAAAATCCGCCTGCAATGCGGGAGACCTAGGTTTGACCCCTGGGTAGGGAAGATGCCCTGGAGAAGGGAATGGCTACTCACTCCAGTATTCTGGCCTGGAGAATTCCATGGACTGTATTGTATAGAGTCAGACACGACTGAGCGACTTTCACTTCATTCACAAAGAGGGCAAAGAGACCAACGTAGGCAGCTTCTTAAAGAGCTCCCAGTGGTCTCTGCCTGGTATTTGAACCCAGGTATAATCCCCTCCCCTCACAGCCTCACTTTCATCAAATGGACTGTAGCAAAATTGTGGAATGTCACCTCCAAGAGTAGAGTAGGTACCGATGATGGTGACTTTTCTTTTTTCTTACACTCTCTTGCTCTTCTCACTTTCTTGCTCTGGTGAAACCATATGCTTTGTTGGGAGCTGCCCCATAGAGAGGCCCACAAGACAGGGAAAGGAGGGTGACCCCTGCTACAAGCTTATAAGAAGCTGGGAAGCAAGGCCTTCCCCAGTGGAGCCTGAAGAGGAGACCACAGCCCTGGTTGACGACTTCACTGCAATCTCGAGAAACCCTGGGCTGGAGGACCCGTCACGTGGTGCCTGGATCCCTGACCCAGAGAATAAACGTTGGCTGAGATAGTAAGTGAGCGGATACCCGTTGGCTGTTTTAACCTGCTAATGCTGCGATAATTTGTTACACAGGAACAAATACCTGGATCCTGGGCTAACTTGAATGAATGGCCGACAGAGGCTGAAAAGTCTTCATCGGTAGCAGGAAACTCAGAGTCCTTGAGATTGAGAAGGGACCTCCACCCACCGCAAAACGGTTCCCTGAGCACTCAGTGAGTGCTAAGCCCCCAGCAAGTCGCAGGGCTCACCAAGCAGGCAGCAGAGCCCCAGCCTGGAGGGACACAGTCAGGTGGGTGAGAAGGTTGGGAGAAGATGTGATTGCACGGTGCCTGGGTAACCATTTCCCTGAACTCACAACCTGGGAGGAGCTAAGAGGAAGCAGCTGCTGAAGTGTGCTTGATGAAATCAGGGCAGGCTTCACTGGGGAGGACTTCTTTTTCCTCTCTACCCCGGCCTCTCTATCTCCCTCCTCCCCTCCCCACGCCCCTCTCGCATCTCTCTGTCTCCATAAGATCCTGCGTTCACACAATGTTCCCAGAAGTGAAGTTGGTGACATGGAAGACTTGAGAGCTTGATAATCAGACATATTAAGCTTGAAAGCCAACTCAATAATTTCTCAACACTGCGAACTTGGGAAATCAATGAGGAAAAAAAAAAAAAGAGTTTATGATCATAGCCCTGAACCTTCCCTGGCGGTCCAGGGGTTAAGACTCTGGACTCCCACTTCAGGGGGACCAAGTTTGATCCGTGGTCAGGAAACTAAGATCCTGCATGCTGCAAGGTGCAGTCAAAGAAAAAGAAATGAAAAAGGTTAGATGCACAGCCCGTAACTTCCCACAGAGCTGGGGTCAGTTACACTGCCCATTAGTTGAAGCTGCTGGTTCAATGTGGTCTTCATTGTCCCGGTTTATAAAATAGGGATAAAATGCCTACTTCACAAGTTACTTGAGCAAAAGCAAATTTTCAGGCCAGTGACTGATAATAAGGAAGGCTTGGTCATCGTTAGCCAGTAACTCTGAGAAAGTTACTTAATTTCTTTATATCTCTTTATGCACGTAGGTAAGGTTCGCACACCTTGTTTGGTATACACTGAGTGTTCTTAGCTGCTCTCCCTATTAATATTATCAGCAGAGGCCGTAGACTCAACAATTTGTCATGGTTTCCCCTAGACTCAGGGCTGACTAGCAATGATGCATTCAGGTCACACATGCTTGTGTATTTATAAAAAAAGTTCCCTACACCACCCCCAGGGGCACTTAGTTCCTTGGGCTGGAATGGAAGGACACAGATTATTTCTGCAGCAGGAGCTGTGCAGAGTTATCACTCTGGGAGGGATGGCAGGGACACCAGTGGTTCCCTAAGTAACTGTAATTCAGATGATACACACACCTGCAGCTTCCTACACAAGCCACTGAATTTATGGGACAGCAATAACAGTAACAACATTAGCACATATTTATTTATGAAATGTCCATATCTGAAAGAGCTAAAATAGAAGCCCTACTCAACTTTATAGAAGTCCATGTATATATGCAAGGATGTGAATATATGTGTAAGTGTATAAGAATTGAGATTAGGAGGCAGGTGTGTTTAGAGTAGAAGTAACAACAGCCCTGGGAATCATAACTATGAATTTCTTCTTCCACTTCAATCGTCAACCAGGGCCAGCATTAGCAACGCTGCTTTCTTCCTGGTATTCCAGTAGTCAGCAGCTCCAAGAACGGAGAATACCACTGCACAGGTGAGCAGAGTTCACTTTCCCAGATTTGCCAGTTTCTGGCTCCATGACTTTGGGATGCTCACTTCTGTCTTTGTACTGTCTGTTTCCTCAAATGATAAAAAGGGCACAATAAAGTCTCGGTTGGTCCTACTTCAGGTCTAATGTAGGGGACAGACCTTTCCCCTCTTCTTTCCTTCTCTCCCTTCCTGGATATTTCCAACTACAAAAGACAGAGTCCATCCAAAGTCTATTGTTTTTACAGACTAATCCTCCAATTGGCTATTTGCCAGGTTTTCTAGGAAAATCCTATAACTAGGAGAGATGAATGTGAACCTGCCATCTCCTCCCATGAAATTCCACCTTCTTCAAGGACATGGACATTGCCTTATACTCTCCACCACTGAACCTGGTACTGAGTAGTTGCTAAGTTAATACTTGGTTAATGAGCAAATGAATAAATGGGTGAACAGAACAGTTTCTAACCAATGACTTGGAGAGAAGGAGCAGCTTTCATGGGAACTTTCCAAGTACGGAAAACAAAATATAAGCATTATCTCCTCGGTGAAGAGAATAAGGTGGCCATGAGTTTCAGCCGATGTATCACTTTGTCTTCTAGTAAAATAGTAAGAGCTGCCATGGCTAAGCACAGTTCTAGACTAAGCGGTTTATATGGAGTTATCTCATTTAATCCTTCTAACATTCTGTGATGGAGTTACTATTACTATACCATCTCACGGAGGAAAAAAAAAAAAAAACTGAATCCTTATGAATGCAACCGCCTTCCAAAGATCACAGAGCTAATAAAACTTAAACTGATGATGACTGATCCCACAGTGACGCCCTCAAAACTCTGGCACATTGCCTTCCAGGTGACAGCCTTCTCACTCGTGAGAGGAGAGCTCCCATGCGGACACAGCAGCCTCTCCAGCACGGTGGGACAGAGGCAGCCAACAAAGAAACAGACGCGGCCTCCGCTTTCGTGAATTTCCCAGTCTGCTGAGGGTGGGTACTCAGAGATGTAGACATATCATGTGCGTGCCGATTCATGCTGGAGTGGAAAGGCACAGAGCGGGATGAGGAATCTCTTTGAGAAAGGGGTGGTTAAGTCTGGTCCTGATGAGGGTAGGGAGGAAGGGTGTTCTGAGCAGCACAATGGAGGTCCTGGGGTGGAATGCAGTGGAAACAGTGATGAGGACATGAGATGAGGATGGACAGGTGGGCAGGGACATGCAAGGCGCTGAAGGCCAAGTTAAGGAGTTTGCTCTCAGCCAGGAGGAGCAGAAGAACCACTAACAGTGCTGAGAAGGACAGGATGTGATGGAGTTGCGGGTTATGCCACTCCGCCTGGCTACTAGGGGACAGTGGCGTCATGACCAGAGGGTGGTGGGGAGTAAGAGGTTGTTAAGTAATGACTTGATTGTGGGGGAAACACTGGGGATGGAGAAAAGTCATCAAATGCAAAGCACATCTGAAGTCAGAGCTCCTGGTTTGTGATGGATCAGAAAGGGGAAGGGATAAATAGGGCTTTGACAACTATACCCAAACTTTACTCCCAGGAAGAATTTCTTTAACAGGTCATTTCATTGCCACAGACAAGTACAGATATTCTGTACAACACACAGAACTTCCTAGTACGAGGATGCTGTGTTCTTCTTGATTCACGGCTAAAGGCAGTATTTCCTACCCTCCTGTCCAGTTTTCTTTATTCATGTTATCATTCAACTGTTTATTCTTTAACACACATGTACCTAGTTTCCATATTTTCTATATGAGCCAAACCGCGAGATACAGAGAAAATTGAGATAGCAATCCCTAGGAGGTATATCAGGGCTTACCCAGTGGATCTGTGGTAAAATCTGCCTGCAATGCAGTAGATGCTGGGGAAGTGGGTTCCATCTGTGGGTCAAGACAATCCCCTGGAGGAGGAAATAGAAACCCACTCCAGTACTCTTGCCTGGGAAATTCTATGGACAGAGGAGCCTGGCAGGGTATAGTCTATGGGGTGGCAAAGAGTTGGACACGACTGAGTGATTAAGCAGAAGCACGTGTAGAGACGCTGGAGGTACATCTCGGTTGGTCGTGGGATTGGAGCAATAGTGTCCTGGAACTGGCTCCAGCTGAATCAAGAGAGCAAACTGCTAAATATTCAGGGATGCCGCTTGGCAGCTGCTAAATCTCTGACCTGAAACCGGACATGGTAGGAGACTGTACACCATAGTGAAAGTCACTCAGTCATGTCCGATTCTTTGGAACCCCATGGATGTCCACGGAATTCTCCAGGCCAGAATACTGGAGTGGGTAGCCTTTCCCTTCCCCAGGGGATCTTCCCAACCCAGGGATCGAACCCAAGTCTCCCACATTGCAAATTCTTTACCAGCTGAGCCACCAGGGAAGCCCAATGCACACCACAGGTATTTAGTTCAGTTCAGTTGCTCAGTCGTGTCTGACTCTTTGCGACCCCAGAGACTGCAGCATGCCAGGCTTCCTGTCCATCACCAACTCTTGGAGCCTACTCAAACTCATGTCCATCATGTTGGTGATGCCATCCAACCATCAAATCCTCTCTCGTCCCCTTCTCCTCCCACCCTCAGTCTTTCCCAGCGTCAGAGTCTTTTCCAATGAGTTGGTTCTTCATATCAGTGGGCCAAACTGCTGGAGTTTCAGCTTCAGCATCAGTCTTTCCAATGAACATTCAGGACTGAATTCCTTTAGGATGGACAGGTTGGATCTCCTTGCAGTCCAAGGGACTCTCAAGAGTCTTCTCCAGCACCACAGTTCAAAAGCATCAGTTCTTTGGCTCTCAGCTTTCTTTATAGTCCAACTCTCACATCCATACTTGACTACTGGAAAAAGCATTACCTTGACTAGATGGACCTTGCCAGTAAAGTAATGTCTCTGTTTTTGAATATGCTGTCTAGGTTAGTCATAGCTTTTCTTCCAAGGAGGAAGCGTCTTTTAATTTCATGGCTGCACCTTCTGAATGGGAGAAAATAATAGCAAATGAAGCAACTGACAAACAACTAATCTCAAAAATATACAAGTAACTTATGCAGCTCAATTCCAGAAAAATAAATGACCCAATCAAAAAATGGGCCAAAGAACTAAATAGACATTTCTCCAAAGAAGACATATGGATGGCTAACAAACACATGAAAAGATGCTCAACATCACTCATTATTAGAGAAATGCAAATCAAAACCACATTGAGGTACCACTTCACACCAGTCAGAATGGCTGCGATCCAAAAATCTGCAAGCAATAAATGC
Organism: Ovis aries; assembly: GCF_016772045.2. Classification (NCBI taxonomy): domain Eukaryota; kingdom Metazoa; phylum Chordata; class Mammalia; order Artiodactyla; family Bovidae; genus Ovis; species Ovis aries. Next base: position 6,659,032 of record NC_056055.1, on the reverse strand, counting down.
TGGAGAGGGTGTGGAGAAGGGGGAACCCTCCTACACTGTTGGTGGGAATGCAAACTGGTACAGCCACTATGGAGAACAGTGTGGAGATTCCTTAAAAAATTGCAAATAGAACTACCTTATGACCCAGCAATCCCACTGCTGGGCATACACACCGAGGAAACCAGAATTGAAAGAGACACATGTACCCCAATGTTCATCGCAGCACTGTTTATAATAGCCAGGACATGGAAACAACCTAGATGTCCATCAGCAGATGAATGGATAAGAAAGCTGTGGTACATATACACAATGGAGTATTACTCAGCCGTAAAAAAGAATTCATTTGAATCAGTTCTGATGAGATGGATGAAACTGGAGCCGATTATACAGAGTGAAGTAAGCCAGAAAGAAAAACACCAATACAGTATACTAACACATATATATGGAATTTAGGAAGATGGCAATGACGACCCTGTATGCAAGACAGGAAAGAGACACAGATGTGTATAACGGACTTTTGGACTCAGAGGGAGAGGGAGAGGGTGGGATGATTTGGGAGAATGACATTCTAACATGTATACTATCATGTAAGAATTGAATCGCCAGTCTATGTCTGACGCAGGATGCAGCATGCTTGGGGCTGATGCATGGGGATGACCCAGAGAGATGTTATGGGGAGGGAGGTAGGAGGGGGGTTCATGTTTGGGAATGCATGTAAGAATTAAAGATTTTAAAATTTAAAAAATAAAAACTAAAAATAAAATAAAATTTAAAAAAACATGATAAAAGCAACTTATGAAAATTATGTTCTGTATCTTAACTGGAAAGCTGTTCCAGAATATAATAGTGATTTTTCTTTTATTAAACTTTGTCATCAGAAAAAAAAAATAATTTCATGGCTGCAGTCACCATCTGCAGTGGTTTTGGAGCCCCCCCAAAATAAATTCTCTCACTCTTTCCATTGTTTCCTCATCTATTTGCCATGAAGTGATGGGACCAGAGGCCATGATCTTAGTTTTCTGAATGTTGAGCTTTAAGCCAACTTTTCCCCTCTCCTCTTTCACTTTCATCAAGAGGCTTTTCAGTTCCTCTTCACTTTCTGCTATAAGGGTGATGTCATCTAAAAATCTGAGGTTATTGATATTTCTCCCAGCAATCTTTATTCCAGGTTGTGTTTCATCCAACCTGGCATTTCGTATGATGTACTCTACATATAAGTTAAATAAGCAGGGTGACAATATACAGTCTTGACGTACTCCTTTCCCGATTTGGAACCAGTCTGTAGTTCCATGTCCAGTTCTAACTGTTGCAAGTGCTATAAACATAGCATATATTATATATATATAATTATAAATTATATATATATATAAATAGCTTATATAGATATAGGCAAATGCTATAAATGAAGCTATTTAGAACTTTTTTTTCCTTCTTCAGAGAGCCAGCTTGCCAGCATACCAGTGGGTTAGAGCAGGTTGCCTCAATGGGGCTGCCAGTCTTGAAGGTTCATCCTCCAAGTTCAGAGAAGTCAGAAGGATGTGCAGAAGTCCAGGTCACAGTTACAGAGTACAACGAACGCTAAGTATTTTCAGACCAGACCATAGATGCTAGAATCGACCCCTTACCTCCTGCTGTGAACACTTCCCGGAGTTCAGGATCAGGCAGTCCCCTTTACCATTGTGACCGTCATGCCCTGAACTTTAAACTGGAGGGAAGGTGGTGGCTCAGATGGTAAAGCATCCGCCTGCGGTGCAGGAGACCGGAGTCTGATCCCTGAGTTGGAAAGATCCCCTGGAGAAGGGAATGGCTGCCCCCTCCAGTATTCTTGCCTGGGAAATCCCATGGACAGAGCAGCCTGCTGGGCTACAGTCCATGGGGTCACAAAGAGTTGGATATGACTGAGCGACTAACACTTTCATTTTTCATACATACTATAGATATAGGCTTAGAAGTGCTTTGCACAGTGCCCTGTACTGACACAATTCCAATTCCATTTTTCTTCTTTAAGGAAGGATAGCACACCCACCAGTCCATCCTCAGCACCCCCAGCAAGTTCTGCTTTGCTGATCTGAGGTTCAGGTTTATTATTTCTAACATTTACATGGGCTCATCAGAGAGAGGTGGCCTGTCTCTTTCTAAGTGATGTCTTTACATAGAGATGATTTAAACCTACCTTAAGCGTCTATCTTGAGCCCTCATCACAGGGGAGGGAGTCAAGTGGGTAAATTCTGATGTTAGTGGGAGGCTAATATTATGTGACTTGTTGATAAAGTTATTGATGCCAGTCTAGACTGTGGCTTACATTTTCTGAACAAAGAAATAATTCAGTGGGAGGATGAAGAGGGAGAGAAGTCCTTCAACTCAGTCCTCAGGAGACTTTCTTAAGCCTGGGCAAGGAGAGAGGAGGGGAGGAAACACTTGGAGCCACCTAGTCTAATAGCTTTGCTACCCACGTTATTACGTTTCAGCTTCACTCGGACACTGTCAGTGCTTCTACAGATCAGGGAAGCTGTTACCTGCCTGAAGCCTTGGAGGTGGTAAGTGGTGGAGCCGGGACTTTACATAGGTTGGAGTTCAAGAATGCTGCTGCTGCTGCTAAGTCGCTTCAGTCATACCCGACTCTGTATGGTCCCAGAAACGGCAGCCCAGCAGGCTCTGCCATCCCTGGGATTCTCCAGGCAAGAACACTGGAGTGGGTTGCCATTTCCTTCTCCACTGCATGAAAGTGGAAAGTGAAAGTGAAGTTGCTCAGTCGTGTCCGACTCTTAGCGACCCCATGGACTGCAGCCTACCAGGCTCCTCTGTCCATGGGATTTTCCAGGCAGGAGTACTGGAGTGGGGTGCCAGTGCCTTCTCTGGTTCAAGAATGAGCCCCTCCTTGTCCAGCATGTTGATCTCTGCACAGCATGGAGCATGACTCCGTTTGGTACCACGGCCATCAGCACTGGCTCTACAGGGAGGGTGCTGAGCCAGCCTGCCCCCAGCGCAATGCTCATGGACTTCTCAAGGTGTCAGCCACCCCGTGTACCTGGCTGATGCAGACACCATTAGAGCATCTTCTCACCATGCACGCACACAGGGCTACCACTACTTTCAGCCACTCTTAAACCACTCAGCAATACCCAGCTCCTAGAAAGCAGCTCTCTTTCAATCACGTCCTCGCCTTATTGAGCTGATCCAGCTTTGCTTGCTCCCTAGCTCAGCATCCCCTGCAGGGCTTGTTCCAAATATGGGTCTCTGGTTCTACCATAAAAAACTACTGAATAAGACTGTCTGGGATAGGGTCCAGAAACCTGATATTTAAGTTTTCTTTCCCTTCCAGAATTGTCTACCATTGTTCCTGCAGACGGAAAATCAAAGAAAGTTTGTTTTAAAACCATATAGAATAAAGATGTGGTACTTATATATAATTGGAATATTACTCAGCCATAAAAAAAAACAAATCTTAGTTAGTTGCAGTGAAGTGGATGAACCTAGAACCTGTTATGCAGAGTGAAGTAAGTCAGAGAGAGAAAAATAAATGTCATATATTAAGGTATATATACAGAATCTACAAAAATAGTACTAATGAGCCTATCTCCAGGGAAGTAGTGGAGACGCAGATGTACAGAATGGACTTGTGGACAGAACAGAGGAAGAAGAGGGCAGGACAAATTGAGAGGGTAACATTGATAGGGACACACTATTATATGTAAAATAGACAGCTAGTGGGAGGCTGCTATGCAACACCAAGCCCAGCCTGGTGCTCTGTGACGACCTAGAGGGTGGGATGGAGAGAGGAGGTTCAAGAGAGAGGGGTATATATTTATATCTATATCTATGTCTACATCTATATCTGTATCTATATAATCATGGCTGATCTGCATTGTTGTACGGGAGAAACCAAAACAACACTGTAAAGCAATCATCCTCCAATTAAAAAATAAAATAAGGACGCATTGTACAACACAGGGAATCTAGCCAATACTTTATCATAACTATAACTGGAGTATAACCTTAAAAATCCTGAATTATTATACTGTGCCAACTGTAAGTTAGGTAATATTGTACATCAATTGCACTTCAAATAAAAAATATGTATATTTATAAAAAACACAGAGAGATGAGCTGTACAGTCAATGAAATCTATACTCAAGCCCCAAGCCATGTCTTTGGGTGTCTGTGGATGCTGATGCCTTCAGAGTAACGGTGATGGTGTGTGTATGAGCATGAATGTGTGTGTGTGTGTGTGTGTGTGTGTGTGTGTCTGTGCGTGTGTAAGCGTGTGTGCTTGCATACCTGCCCATGCACTTCCAGCACACTGTACGGAAACACAGAAGACGTATATCTTTAAAATTAGCTTCATAAAGGATATTTATGCATAGTGAATGTAATACTGTTCATATTTCTCATATCTAACAGGTTAATTAGGTTTGGAGACAAGACTGGAAACTTAATCCATATTCATAATCCTATCAATTTGCAGGAAGACTATGTAACTTTTTGAGGGGCTGGCCTTGGCTACAAACCACGACTTCTAGTGCGATAGCTCAGGCACACCAGGGTAGAGGGCAGACAGAATGCCATGTGCAGCCTCCGAAGCAAAACAGCCCTGCTGTCTCCTCTCACTTCAGGTGCATCCTATATAAGTGTACTTTTCACAGGATAGCCTGGGAACCTGACCACGTTAGTCTGCACAGATTTTACTGCTGCTGCTGAGTCACTTCAATCGTGTCCGACTCTGTGTGACCCCATAGACGGCAGCCCAGCAGGCTCCCCCGTCCCTGGGATTCTCCAGGCAGGAACACTGAAGTGGGCTGCCATTTCCTTCTCCAATGCATGAAGGTGAAAAGTGAAAGTGAAGTCGCTCAGTCGTGCCCCTCTCTTCACGACCCCTATACCTGCTATGTCAGGCAGAGTTCTAATTCAAATACATTGCACTGTAGAGTGCCAGCCAGGGCTATTCTTAGAAATAACCACACTTTATGACCTTGTCACCCTTAAGGTACACTGTTTTCAGGTTAAAGACCCAGGGCTCATCTGGTGTCCTGGCGAGCACCTCAACAGTACTGAGATGTTTTTGATCCACTTAGGCGGTAAGCCAACTTTTGTGGGCTAGCCTGGAAACTTTGCCAGTGTTTGTTTGTTTTCTATGAGGAAGCACATGCTGCATGCCCAAAGATCTTACAAACAAATTTCTGGCCACCCAGTGGGCTGCTCTGGTGATCTCCTAGGGGCTGCAGCAAAAACTTACCCAGGGGGTTATGAGCTGCAGGACCACAGGAGCTGGATAAAGGCGATGCAGGCTGAGAGCTATAAATAGTGTGCCAAGTGACCCTAACAAGCTCCTCTATCCACTGGGGCTGCTCCAACAGCTTTCTCTTTCAGATACATGAAAGCAGCTGAAAGGATTGTTTTCCCAAGAGCTTTTTGGCTGCCCTGAGCGTGCCAAGGGACTTTGCTGTTTCTAATTATCTCCCTTTATGTTCAGGCCGAGACTTGTTAATACAATAAAGCTGCGTTTCCAGGACGCGCTCACAACGCAGAAACATCTCAAGGTGTTTTACAAGCAGAAGATCATGTTAAATCAAATCAAATACCAATTAAAGATTAACAGCAGTGTGAGAGAGCTGTTATCACGGTCCAGCCAGAGCCGCTGGGATGGAGGGGGTTTCCTCCAACCTGCTGTGGTCCAGCTCCCATCCAGATTGCTATTTTAGGATCTACTTGGCAAAACGGTCTTTGCCTGAGTCCCAAGGTCCCAGAGTATCAACAAAGGAAAGATGTTAAATATCATCCTGCTGCTGCTGCTAAGTCGCTTCAGTCGTGTCCAACTCTGTGCGACCCTGTAGACGGCAGCCCAGCAGGCTCTGCCATCCCTGGGACTCTCCAGGCAAGAACACTGGAGTGGGTTGCCATTTCCTTCTCCAATGCATGAAAGTGAAAAGTGAAAGTGAAGTCACTCAGTCGTGTCTGACTCTTCATGACCCCATGGACTACAGCCCACCAGGCTCCTCCGCCCGTGAGATTTTCCATGCAAGAGCACTGGAGTGGGGTGCCATCACCTTCTCCGAAATATCATTCTGGCTGAGCCTTACTAATAAAAATGGGGAAACTGAGGTCTAGAGAGAAGGGATGACCAGTTTCATCCGGAATTAAGAGTCCAAACTACTTGCGATGTTCCCAAAAACCCCTTGTTATTGACATAGGACCCCATCTGGTTGCTTCCCAACACCTAGGAACTTTTTCTCTGACTTCCACTTAAAGTAGCTCAACGGTAGCTACCAATATATATGTTCTTCTGGAATTTCAGAATGTGATCTTATTTAGAAAAACAAGGGTGTGCAGATGCACTTAAGCGGAGGATCTCAAGATGACATCATCCTTGATGTCGGATAGGTCCAAACATCCTGATAATGGCTGGAGTCCTTAAAAGACAAAGACAGATGGAGATCTGAGGCATTCAGAGGAGAAGGTCAGGTGAGGACAGAGGCAGAGACTGGAGCGATGCACCTAAGACAGGAAATGCTGCGCGCCGTCGTCAGCCAGCAGGAGCTAGGACGCAGGCGTGGAATCGGAGGCTCCCCCTGAACTTCCGGCAGAAGTTCACTCGGGCTACACCTTGACCTTGGGCTTCCAGCCTCTAGAACTGTGAAAGTATGTGTGTTTCTGTTGTTTAAAGCCACCCAGTTTGAGGTAACTTGTTACAGCAACCACAGGAAATGAATATTGACCTCATCCTGAGATGTCCCTCACTTCTTCCATGCAGTGAGGACCTACTTTTCTTTTGAGGCCCTGTTTTAATGTCGCCACCAGCCTGTGTATGAGCCTTCCTGACTGTACCTCCGATTAGAATGGATCCCAGCTTCCTGGGTGTTCCTAAGTGTGCACAGCCATCAAGCGCATCTCAGCATCTGGACCTTGCGATTTGCGTTACTTGTCCTTCCCTCCTATCAAGTTCTAGGGCAGCTAGACGACAGACCGCATCTGATTCAGTTGTGGGCCCCAGACGCAATTACACTCATACCCACGTTTAGGAAATTTCTATAGAATCAAGGTGAGTATAAACGAATGACTTAATCCATGTTCTTTTCCTTCCTTTCCAATTATAGAAGCCTATGTCTATCACACGGTACGGACCCTGTATGGAACCACCATATGGACCCTGTATGAACCCTGCATGGGACAACTGACCGGTTCAAGATCAGGAAAGGAGTCTGCCAGGGCTGTCTGCTGTCACCCTGCTTGTTTAATCTATACACTGAGCGCATCATGAGACATGCCAGGCTGGTTGAGTCACAACCTGGAATCAAGATAGGTGGGAGAAACGACAGCCACCTCAGATATGCAGATAATACCACTCTAATGGCAGAAATAAAAAACAAAACAAAAAAAAAACTAAAGAGCCTCTTGATAAGGGTGAAGGAGGAGAGTGAAAGAGCTGGCTTAAGAGTAAATATAAAAAGAAAAAAAAATTAAGATCATGGGTATACACCAGGTTGACCCCAAAGCTGTCTCATACCTGTGCTTGAAATTCTCTAAGTCTTTTTAATAGGCTTCAGGTTAGGGGAGCAGGAAAGGTTAGTAAGGGGGCATGGGGATGCAGTGTGGCCTTCCACGTGGCTCACTGGTAAAGAATTCACCTGCCAAAGCAGGAGACGAGGGTTCGATCCCTCGGTCAGGAAGATCACCCAGAGGAGGAAATAGCGATTCATTCCAGCATTCTTGGTTGGAAAATTCCATGGACAGACAAGCCTGGCGGGCTATAGTTCATGGGGTCACAAATAGTCAAGACATCCCGTCCCATTACTGCATGGCAAAGAGAAGGGGAAAAGGTGGAAGTGGTGACAGATCTCCTCTTCTTGGGCTCCAAAATCACTACGGACAGTGACTGCAGCCATGAAATCAGGAGACAATTGCTTCTTGGCAGGAAAGCGATGACAAACCCAGACAGTGTGTTGAAAAGCAGAGACATTACTCTGCCGACAAAGGTCAGTATAGTTAAGGCTATGGTCTTCCCAGTGGTCATGCATGGTTGCGAGAGCTGGACTGTAAAGAAGGCAGAATGCCAAAGAATCGATGCCTTCCAACTGTGGTGTTGGAGAAGACTCCTGAGAGTCCCTTGCACAGCAAGGAGGTCAAGCCCATCAATCTTAAGGGAGATCAAACCAGAATGTTCAATAGAAGGACTGATGCTGAAGCTGAAGCTCCAGTATTTTGGTCATCCGATACAAACAGATGACTCATTGGAAAAGTCCCTGGTGCTGAGAAAGATAGAGGGCAGAAGTAGAAGAGGGTGGCAAAGGATGAGATGGTTGGACGGCATCACCAATGCAATGAACATGAAATTGAGCAAACTCTGGGAGATGCTGAAGGCCAGGGAGGCCTGGCGTGCGGCAGTTCAGGGGTCGCAAAGAGTCAGACACAACTGGGCAGCTGAACACCACCAACACCTACTGCGTCTCCATGAGTGTGTGCATGCATGCTTAGTTGCTCAGTCATGTCTATTTGTGACCACACGGACTGTGGCCCGCCAGGCTCCTCTGTCCATAGAACTCTCCAGGCAAGAATACTGGAGTGGATTGCCATTTCCTCCCCCAGGGGACCTTCCTGACCCAGGGAACAAGCCCATGTCTCCTGCAATGGCAGGGGGATTCTTTACCACTGAGCCACCTGGGAAGCCCCACTGCGTCTCCATGTGCCCCCACTCACCTTTCTTGCTCCCCTAACTGGAAGTCTACTAAAAAATAAACTTAGAGAATTTCAGACCCAGGTATGAGGCAGTTTTGGGGTCAACCTGGCATACACCCCACTTCTATCACTTTTTAGTAACTGAACTTTAGAGCTCTCATATCTGAAACGTATGTAGGAGATTAAATGAGTTAAGGCAGTAAATCTGGACAATACGCTTTCAGACAAAACACCATCACCCAGTTTTACAGATTAAGATCTTGACTCCAAGAGGAGTGAACTGCTGGGGGCAGCACAGTCCGAGTGCCACTCAGGTCTTGGACGTCAGCCTAGCATACAAGTCCTTACTCTTGAACAACATATTACACAGAACCCAAGGCGCTCTGCTACCCCAACAAGATGCCCCTAATCCACGTGCTGAGTGACAAAAATTATTCTCTTGTTTTCCAGAATAAAGGTTCCCCTGAATAGCGCGTATCCTTGGATTTATCTCATTCGGTTTTCTGGCTCCTTGGGAGGCCTCTAAATTCGTATCTAATACAGTCTTCCAAGTCTCAGCTGGTTTGAGACACTGTGAATCGTGATGTTGGGCATATGAAAACAAACGCCTTCCACCCAAAGCATCATCTTTCAATTACAGATCACTCTCCCCATTTGGAAGTGCTTCCCTTTGGATGCAGATACTCGCAGTCTGGTTAGAACTGGGAAGGAATAGAGAGAAGGGGCATGGGGAGAGAAAGAGATGGGGGGACATTGAGACAGAGAGGGGGGAGGAGAAAGACAATGGAACATCCGTTTGAACAGATGACGCTCATCTTGTTCAAGGCCCTTGCAGCACAGCGTCAGGGACCCAGTTCCCCTGGGTCTACAGGCTGGCACCCGGGAAGGTGGCACTGGAGTTGTGGAATGATGGCACAGACACAGTGCGACTTCTTTTTTTTAAAACCGTGGATGAAATCAAGGTAGAAGTTAAGTGGCTTCTCCCACTAGTTGGCAAGGTAACGGCAGAATCTGGATCTCTGACTTCTAACTCTTGTTCTGTAGTAGACAGAGGGTTAGAAACTAGAGGTACAGACTACGGGGATTGTGTAGGGAAGACAAAAGAGCCTTAAGATGTGAAAGAAGGGAAAAGAGAAAAAGAAGGAATAGAGAGATGGAAGTAAAACAAGACATCCATGAAGGAGAAGAGAAGAGATGAGGAACAGGCAGATGAGGCAGGAGAGGCGTAAGAAAACAGGAAAAGGCAAAGGCAATACAGGGCAGGAGAAATTCAGACACGGGGCGATCACAGAAACAAAAGACGGGCGCTAGACAACTTTCCTCACTGCCCGAGGAAGATGCTTTGGCACTCTCTTATGCCTGCATCCAGCGCCTTCCCCAGGTCCCCGGCCCTCTCTGATTGAACTTGGTTGATCTCTCCCATGCACTCCTATTCCCCACTCAGCTTTCTGCCTCCAGGAATACTTTGACTTCTCCTTTTCTCCACCCTACACCTTGATATCGCTAGGTTCATTTCCCCTAATCCTCTAAGCTCTCCTCTCCTTCAAAAACCCTCCTCTCTGCTCTTCCTATCATCCACCTTCCATTCCAGACATGGTTGGAAGGCTCTCTTCTGTGTTCCTGTAACACCCCAGAAACCGCCATCATATTATTTATCACAATGGACTTTATATCTCAGTTTTAATGGTATCCTGCTTCCCTCAGCAGACTAAATTTCCCAGGGCCAGGAAGGAGGTTGGACCCATTTTCTACCTCCAGCACCTACCACAGGGTAAAGCATGCATTGCATACCCAGCGCAGGACTGATAAATGCCTGACTGATGAACGCATTGGACAAAATGCTCCTGCTCTCAGTGAGAAAAAAAGTCTACAACCACTGGGGGGCGCACATGGGTAACTGCAGCAATAGACCCTGGGGGAGGAGATAGAATTTCTCTCCACCAAACACCCCTGAGAAACAAAGGCAAGAGCAATTTGAAACTGGAGAAATCCTTCCAGACTTCACCAGGTGAGGCTGAGAATGGAACAGAACCTGCCCTGGTGGATTAAAGACTAAATGAAAGTCTGAAGAATTGGACTCGAGTCCATGGAACTGGTGAGCTCTCTGGCTTGGGGCATTATTCGTCACCAGAGGGCAACAGCTCACTGCAGGCCAGCCCAGGTGAGGCCATTATCATCACTGGCCTCATCCACAGGAAAATCAGAATGAGTAACAAAGCATTTTGATCTATCAGGGGAAAAACCCCAACAATATAGGGAGTGGGGTTATCCGGGATTCCTATTCTCATTGGGAACATTTACTGCACACCTACTATGTCAAACATGATTTCAGACACTTGTAATACAGGTGTGAGCAAGGCACTGCTGCTGATCGCCACTCAAGAGGGCAGCAGACACATACAAGGCTAACCATGAGTTTAAAGAAGCGACAAGCACTAGATGCTGAGAGATTATAGGTAATGTGCCATGGGGACACTTTGTCTGGAGGGATCAGGTGAGCATCCAAAAGTTGATATTTATTCCAATCAGACCTAGCAGGACAGTGTGGCTTTATCAGATGGAGCGGGGTTGATGACGCACTCTAGGCTGATGGAGCTGCACCAGCAAACAGTAGCAGGTGAAGACGTGCAGGATGTGTTTGTGGGTGTTTGGGTAGAAGACAGAATGGAATCTTAGGCTAGAGAGGCCACTCTGGCTAAAAGTAACAACAGGTAATAGGTGGCTCAGACAGTAAAGAACCTGCCTGCAATGCAGGAGACCTAGGTTCGATCCCTGGGTCAGGAAGATCCCCTGGAGAAGGGAATGCAGTAGTCTTGCCTGGACGATTCCATGGTCAAAGGAGCCTGGTGGGCTACAGTTCATGGGGTCGCAAAGAGTTGGAAACTCAGTGAAGTGACTAATACTTTCAATGGCGATCAGAACAGGAAAGGAAGGAAGGGAAAGGGGTAGGTGGGGATGGCTGCAGCTGCAGGGACAGGATGATAAGGCAGGACGCCGAAGATGGGACTGTGCACACAATGTCTCAGTGAGTTCCACATGTGCACATACACACATACGTGTGTCTGGGGTTAAGTAACATATTTAAGGTAAGGAAACAGCAGAGCCAAGATCTACACTCAGGCTGTCTATCTCCAAAGTCAGGGCTTCCGATGCCCTGCTACACTTCACCCAACGTCAGGCTAAGAAGTGGAGAATTGATTACGAAGGCCAAGAGGGAGCCGCCACAGGTATATGCGGGAAGGACATGATTCAACAAATGCTTGCAGATGACTCTGGTGTCACACATACCCCATCAGCTTTGGGCAATCCCTACTTCCTTATTTTCTAATGAAGCCCCTTCTGGAGTGAGCAGGGGCGGACATGGTCCATTTGTAGCAGCCCCCAAGTGTCCCAGAGGAGCCCTGGACGGGCTCAGTCCCCCTGACAAACGCTCCAGCCTCCTGCAGCCCCCGGGGGTGATTTATCAGAGCAGCGTCAACGCCTCTGCCCAGCAGCCTGTGATCCAAGGCTGGCAGCCCAGGCTGGGGTTTTTAATTAGCTGAGAGAGGGAAGAGTCAGGCCCTCTAGGATGGAGAGAAAGAAAGACACCCAGACGGCTCATAAATCCAGATCCAAGGGTCCAGCGGCTGGCGTCTGGCACAGGGCAGGGAGGAGGGGAAGAACAGACTGACTGGCTGGCTTTTCAGCTTTTTCATGGTCTCCTTTGCTTTCTGGTTCAGATACTGCAGGGGGCGGTGGGAACTGTGCCACCTTTTACACAGCAATCCCTGGGGAAGCACCTTTTTCTAGCTTGGCTGTACGACCAAAACCCAGGGACCCTCATTTCTAGTTCCATCTCTACTGCTCACTTGCTGTGCAATTTGAGACCAAAACTACTACACAAAAGCTTACAGGCTTTGGAGTCGGATGTGAGCTGAAACCTCTACGCTGTGATGCTTATTTAAACTGTGACTCGCGCGAACTGCTTTTTTCTCTCTGGGCTTCAGTCTCCTCACCTACAAAGGCAGAAGAAGATTTTGTGTTGCAAAGACTAAATGAAAACACAGGTAAAGTGCTTGGCCTGTAATGGATGCTCAATAAATGACAGCTCTTTTTAAACATATTTTCTTCTCTCTTGGCCTCAGTTTCCCCACACGTAAAATGCAAAGTTGTGCCCTATGACTTATAAGGGTTTTTCAATACTAAAACAGGTTGCCACTTCCTCCTCCAGGGGATCTTTCCAACCCAAGGATGGAACCCACATTTCCTGCATTGATAGTTGGATTCTCTACCACTGAGCCACCTGGGATACAAGCAAGAAAGTGAAAGTGAAGTCGCTCCGTCGTGTCTGACTCTTTGCGACCCTGTGGACTATATATAGTCCACCAGGCTCCTCAGTCCATGGGATTCTCCATGCAAGAATACTGGAGTGCGTTGCCGTTTCTTTCTCCAGGGGATCTTCCCAACCCAGGGATCGAACCCAGGTCTCCCGCATATGCAGGCAGATGCTTTAACCTCTGAGCCACCAGGGAAACCCAAGGGATACAAGAAGAGGAATCCAAATCTGGGCAGGAGGGAGCTTATTTAGGAAGGAAGTTGCAAATTTACTCCTTGAAGGGGTCCAGAGGCAGGGCTGGGGCTAAGGTAAGGAAAAAATCTTGAGTGAGGCATATTTCATGCCAGTGAAGCAAGACAGTTCTGAGAGTCAGAGCTACTGGCTGCCTCCATAGTGAGCAAGCTCCCTGCATCCAGAGAAAAGCAAAAGTTGGCCAACATTCTGGAGCTGATGCTCTGAAAGAAATTTAAGCATCAGAATTGGGGGAAGGGACCAGAACTTTTCCTTCAAGTTCCTTACCTACACTCAAAATATCATGGCGTAATGCTTGGTGGTATATAGACTTATTGTATTGCGCTCATCATTTAACTCTCACAACCCAGAGGGCAGGGAGGATTAGCACCCACACCTTCAGACAGGACACTCAAGATGCAGAGAGTGAAGTTGCTTGCTCAAGGTTGCACCCACAGAGAAAGAGGCAGAGCAAGGCCAAGAGCTCCAGTGAACCTGACTCTCAAGCCCCTCTCTTTTTGTTTCATAGCCGGGTTCCCACCTCTGATTCCACAACGGATGGCAATCCCAGCCTGGCTGATATTGATTGCAGCTGTCCCTTCCTCCCCAGCCCCTGTCTCTGTCCCTCGACGGCTCTCCCACAACTATTTACGCTGGGCTGCCTGGTAACAAACGGCTCGTTACCATGCGGAAGGCGACAGCCGGGCGATTAGTGAAATTTGTTACCCATGCGTCTCCGAACAAAATTAAATTAAAAGTGCTGCTTCGCTGTCAAGATAAGGGCCAAGCTGCTGAGATAATTTTTCACTCTCAAACACTCAATTACCCAGTGAGGCTGGATCAGATACAATCAAAGAGGAAAAAAAGAAGAAAAAGAAAGAAAAAAAAAAATTCAGAGGCAGGACCTCCAGGAACAGATGTAAGAGTTGTTATCACTCCCTCTGGCCAGAGATGTTAAAGAGGCTGTTACCATGGTGATAGGGCTGGACCACATGAGGCAGGTAGGTGGGTGTGGCCTCTGACTACATCCTGTAATAAAGGAGATGCTTTCTATCCCCATCACCCCTGCCTTAAGCCAGACAGTGTCATTTCTCACCTGAGTTATTGCAATAGTCTCCAACCTGCTCTCTCTCACTCCATCCCTGTTCCCCTCTTTCCCAGCTTCTACAAAAGCTAGAGTGACCTTTCTACCACATATCAAAACATCACTTCTCTGCTGAAATCCTTTGATGGCTTCCCATTGTCAGGATAAAGTCCAAAGCACCCAGCCAGTGTCACCTCTAGCTCTCTGCTCCTGAAAGTTTATATTTCAATGAAACTAAGCAGACATATCCTTCCTTCCCTTCTTCCTTGTTTTCAACAGAAATTATTTTGAGGTCTCACAGTATGCCAGGCATTTTGCTTGATCCCACTCTATTCATCGTCCCTTCTGTATGAATAGTCTTCTTTGACCTTTTCCCCTTTCAACAATTCCATCCTGTTTTACAGAACTCAGCCTAAATATTTCCCATGCCAGCATTTCTGCTCTGTTCCCACCAAGCTAGTCCGGTGCTCTTTCTCCATGCCAGCATGGAATTCACCACCAGCCTTTATCACAACCCTCTTCATTCTACTGCAGTTGCCCACCTGATCCTTTCTCCCACTGGACTGTGTGATGCACAGGGCAAAGACCATGCCTCACTTGTCAACACCTCACTCTAAACCTCCTCAGCCACTAGCACACAACTAATAGTACGTTACCTTACATTTGCTAAAAGCAAAACAGAGAGTACTCTTCAATTAGAACCACAGAATTGTAGAGCCAAGAGGACATAATAAAATCATAATCTGTTTGACTGGGGCTTCCTTAGTGGTCCAGTGGTTAAGAATTTGCCTGCCGATGCAGGGGACATGGGTTCGATCCCTGGTCCAAGAATTTCCTATATGCCACGTGTCAGCCAAGCCCATGCACCACAGCTACTGAGCCCATGCTCAAGAGCCTGCTGCAACTACTGAGCCCACATGCCCAAGTACTGAAGCCTGCACACTCTACAGACTGTGCTCCAGAACAAGAAAAACCACCGTGGTGGGAAGCCCTTGCATCACAAACCAGAGACAGCCCGCAGGCAGCAACAAAGACCAAGCACGGCTGAAAATAAGCAAATAAATAAATCCATGTGATTATTGCAAGATTACAGGCAGAAACAGAGGCCACTGAATTTGGCGGATCTGGTATTCTCCATTATATCTTGATCACTCTGCCAGACTGAACGTGTCGAATCTAAGGATCATCAGTCTCACCAATGGAAGAGCTTTGATAAAAACTTAGAGATGCCCAGGCTCCACCTCAAACCTATTAAATAAAACTCTAGGTTGAAACCCAAAGGTAGGTCTCTGTTTTAAAAGCCTAAACATGCTACCCACATACATAGGGTTGGGAACCATGCTAAAAAAGGAAAGTAACTTTACTCGAAACACCATCCAAGGACAGAGTACAAAGAGATCACTCTCATGATCCAGGATCTGTTCCACCTGGATATTTAATTTTCGTTCTTTTTTATCCTCTTTATTCTTCTCCATTAGATAAAGATGAATTGCATTCATGCCTCCAGGGTTCCCAAGACAAGACACACAGTGGTTTGAATGAACAAGGGAAGAGGGATAGACAACATTTTCCAAGATTCCAAATGAACCTTGGAGATGGTCTGACCTAGTTACTTTATACTAGTGTATAAGGAAGTGGGCAAGTTTATCCATCACCTAGCATTTTCCAGGAACTGTGCTGAGTGCTTTACTTGCATTGTTCCATTTCAACCTCAAAACCACTCTTGGAGGTAACTACAATTATGACTTTACAAAGCTGAAAAAAACAGAAGCCAGGGGGTTAAACTGATCTTCCCAAGATCACTCTGCAAAGATTCACAACCACCTGTTTATTTCTAAAGAACAAGAGTTAAGCATTGCACACTGGTACAATTACCTCTAGCAAAACCACTCAATTCAAATTCCTTCAGAGAACAGGCAGAGTATTCATGATAAACATGATTCACCCACATATATTTTTTAAATGAACTGTTATGATTGTCCTCAGAAGTAATCACTGTGGCTTATGAATTCTGCCCTTCTTAAAAAATCATTCTCAACAATTATCTGGCTGCATAATATTCCATCAAGTTGATGCACTGCAATTTACTTAGCCATTTTTCTATTGTTGGACATTCAAGCTCATTCTAATTTTTCAATATTTCAGTTATGCTACAATGAGCATCTTCAGGTTTAGAGCGTCATGAAAAATGAGTAGTGTCATGGAAAAAATATGGTCATAATATAATGTTGAGTAAAAAAAAACAAATGCAAATGTGTATGTTGATTACAGTTAGAATTATGAGAAAAATATATGCAAATGGGGATGAGAAAAAAATGAAATAAGCTCTTTGGTCTAGAAGGTTCTTGTTTGTTTTTGTTTTCTTCTACTAGTACTATTACATGATTCTACATTGGTGAAAAATGATGGAAAAAACCAAAACAATTAGCATACCATTCCCAGTGTTGTTGAAGCACTTCAGTTCCTTGAGCATTTTCACAGTGGAGAGATGAGCTTAGGAGTCAGTAGTATGGACTCTTTCCATGGACAACAGCCAGAGGAGGAGCGTCTCAAAGGCTGGAACAGTGTCCTTTTTTATTTGCCGAGCCATACGGCATGCAGTACCTTAGTTCTCTGACCCGGGGTTGAACCCACACCCTCTGTAGTCAATGCATAGAATCGTAACCACTGGACCACCAGGGAATTCTCTGAAGCCATGTTTTATTAACATGTCTTATTAACCTCTGATTTCCAAGAAAGCCATGCTGTTCCTCAAATCTATAATGTGTGTTCAATGAATTAGAGCATAGAGTTTCAGAGCTTGAGGAGGCCTCGGATATAATTTATTCAAACACTACACCTTAGCTGAATGGATTGAGAGGCAAAGAGACTTGCCCAAGGTTCTCCAGCATCTGAGGGCAGGAACAAGTCTTGACCATACTTTTCCCCAAATCTACTCTAATTAGAAGAGACAGATGGTTAGCAAATTTGCTCAACAGGAGCCACGAAGAAAAAGTCCTTTTCCAGTCCAACACAGAATGGGTTTGACTCTGTGAACCTGAGTTTCAGATCTCCCCTGAATCCCTACATTCCCCAGCCTCTAAGCTGTTCTCATGACAAATGCCTCAGAGCTGGGACATCTGTTTCCTCCCCATAGAGTGCCAGGTGGTTTGATTGTACCTGAGATGCTGAGAGAAGGACATTTTCAACCTAGAATCCATGAGTGAGCAGAACACCCTGCAACTCTTCTGTCGCCAGTCTGCACCCCGCCCCCCCAGCACAGCCAATTCCTCTTGCATCTTCATTCACCATCTAGCAGAGCTCTGAATTCTTCAATGACCTGCAAGACTCTCCCACGCCCTATACACCTTCTGTACATCCCCTCTTCTTAAACGCGGCTGGATCTATAAATATGGCAGGATATCACTCTGTGATTAAACGATGTTATCTGAGAAACCTGAAAGGATTCTTTTCAGATATAATTAAAGTCCAGAAGCAGCTGACTGAGTTAATCATATAGGAGTTTACCCTGGGTGGGTCTGGCCAAATCAGATGAGTCTAAAGAGATGCTCTCCAACAGCCCTTGAGAAAGCCGTGCTGAGAACCGCCATGGGGTGACCTGTAAGAGCTGGGAATGGTCCTGCCCACAGCAGCTACAGAGCAGGCGTGTCAGTCATGAGGGAAACAAATCCCGCCAGTGACTACACAGGCTTGGAAGAAGGCTGTGAGCCTCAGCTGAGATCAAAGCCCTAAGCCGACGCCTCGATTTGCGACTCTGAGTAAAGAGCCTGCAAGTAACGTAACTGGACTGTTGAGCGGCAGAACGGCTGCGGGGTAATAAATGTGTGTTGTTTGGAGCTGCTAAGTTTATTCGCTAAGCAGAAACAGACAGTGATGCACAGCCACGGAGTGCTGACTCCTACTCCTTTTCCCCGTCAGGCCTCTCCTGGGCGCAGAGCTGGCTGGCAGTGTCTGCATCTGGATGTCCTGCAGGCACCCCAAGGCAGCGGCTCTCCAGGCTCATCCATCCCCCCTCCCCACGCCCGAAGCCTGCCGCTCGCAGCTTCCCTGGCTCTGTGATGCTCTCCAGCCCCCACACCAGAATCCAACCCGCATCTTCAGCAGTCCTCACAGGCCCACTGTACAGCCAGTCGGTCACCGACTCTAACTGTATTTTAACACGTCCCCAGCAGATACTCCCCCCCACGCTCCCCCAGAGGGCCCCCGCCACTGCCTCCTTTATAACTGGTCTGCCCCCTCCAGCTCTTCCTCCACTGTGGAGAGAGTGATCTTTTTTTAAAACAGGCAGAGGATGATGCAACTCTCTTCCAAAACCTTCTGGCACTCCCCACTTCACATAGCTTCAAGTTCAGGCTCTCTCCTGCTCACTTGGACAGGTGTTTTCTGAAGCACAGGGCCACCTGCCAGCTATCATTAGGTTCCAGCAGTACTATGGGCTCCTCAAAGATGCCTTTCATGACTTTCCCCACGATAGGATGGCCCCCCTATATTTTCTTTGGTGGCACATCTCACACTATGACATGATATATACGTTTATGTGTTTATTTGTGAGGTCCTCCTTCTCTCCTCATTTCTCTCTAGCAAGATTCACAAGGGCAGTCCCCTGATTGGTCTGTTTGCCACTCTATACACTATCCTTAGCATACAGTCTTAACACCATTAGACACTTAGTAAACATTAGTTGATTCAATGAACAGAGAGATAAATGAACTTGACAATCAAAGTCTCTCCTCAGTTCAGTTCAGTCGCTCAGTCACGTCTGACCCTTTGCGGCCTCATGAATTGCAGCACGCCAGGGCTCCCTGTCCATCACCAACTCCCGGAGTTCACTCAAACTCATGTCCATCGAGTTGGTGATGCCATCCAGCCATCTCATCCTCTCTCGTCCCCTTTTCCTCCTGCCCCCAATCCCTCCCAGCATCAGAGTCTTTTCCAATAAGTCAACTCTTTGCGTGAGGTGGCCAAAGTACCAGAGTTTCAGCTTTAGCATCATTTCTTCCAAAGAACACCTAGGACTGATCTCCTTTAGAATGGACTGGTTGGATCTTCTTGCAGTCCAAAGGACTCTCCAACACCACAGATCAAAAGCATCATTTCTTCAGCACTCAGCTTTCTTGAGAGTCCAACTCTCACATCCATACATGACCACTGGAAAAACCACAGCCTTGACTAGACGAACCTTTGTTGGCAAAGCAATGTCTCTGCTTTATGCTATCTCTGCTAATATGCTATCTAGGTTGGTCATAACTTTCCTTCCAAGGAGTAAGTGTCTTTTAATTTCATGGCTGCAATCACCATCTGCAGTGATTTTGGAGCCCCTCAAAATAAAGTCAACCACTGTTTCCACTGTTTCCCCATCTATTTGCCATGACTTGATGGGACCGGATGCCATGATCTTAGTTTTCTGAATGTTGAGCTTTAAGCCAACATTTTCACTCTCCTCTTTTACTTTCATCAAGAGGCTTTTTAGTTCCTCTTCACTTTCTGCCATAAGTGTAGTGTCATTTATATATCTAAGGTTTTTGATATTTCTCCCTGCAATATTGATTCCAGCTTGCGCTTCTTCCAGCCCAGCATTTCTTATTATATACTCTGCATATAAGTTAAATAAGCAGGGTGACAATATACAGCCTTGATGTACTCCTTTTCCTGTTTGGAACTAGTCTGTTGTTCCATGTCCAGTTCTAACTGTTGCTTTCTGACCTGCTTACAGGTTTCTCAAGAGGCAGGTTGATCTGAGTCAATTCACCCTTCCCAGCCTTGTTCAAATTATCTTCATTCATATTCCTTGTACTCTAGTGACATAGGGCTTCCCTGGCAGCTCAGATGGTAAAGAATCTGCCTTCAATGCAAGAGAAATGGCTTCAATCTCTGGGTCAGAAAGATCCCCTGGAGAAGGGAATGGAAACCCACTCCAGTATTCTTGCCTAGAGAATCTCATGGACAGAGGAGCCTGGCGGGCTACAGTCCATGGGGTCACAAATAGTTGGACACAGCTGAGCAAGTAACACTTTCACTAGTGACACATGACTCTGTCAGATTACCATGCAAATCCTGTAAAGTGGGATTCTCACCTCCATTTTATTTATTTTAATTAAAAAATTTTTTTTGGCCTCACCATGTGGCATGTGGAATCTTAGTCCCCTGACCTGGGATTGAACCCATGTCTCTTGCAGTAGAATTTCAGTCTTAATCCCTGAACTGTGAGGGAAGTCCCCTCATCTTCATTGTTTAGAAAAAGAAATTGAAACCTGGAAAGTAAGCTAACTTGTCCAAGGTCACCTAAACTAACAGTCAGGGCTACATAAGGTTGTGCATACACGCATCTCATAGCACGCTGGGCACACAGAGAGCAGTCACAGCCAGTGGTTTCAGCTCTATATCCGGGAAAGGGTTTGCAGGGGAGGAGAACGCTCGCCGGCCACAAGACTGCAAAGGAAGTGAAAGACAGAGTCTCACGCCTGGGTGGGAAGCAGGGAGGCACAATCCCTCAGCAGAAGGAAAAGGGGTTGGAGGGGGGATCCTGCTGAGTCCAGCTGAAAAACAAGAAAGCGAGGGAGACTGATTATTCCTTCTCGCCAGTGTAAGCAACTAAAATGACATGTTTGCTTTATCGCCTTTGGTCTCCCATTTGATTCCTGACAGCCGCCTCCCTCCCTTGGACGCCAGGCAGTCAGGTGCTGAGCTGGCTGGCATTGCTAAGGAGGAGGAGAAAGAAGAACAATTTGAACAGTATTTCAGGGACCGTCATGAGCTTGGGGAGGGAGTTTTTGAAGCTGTCTGGCTCCCTCCACGCATTCAAGGAACCCTTGTTTGCCAAGCCCGTTTGATGTCTGCAGGTTGCAGACAGGTAGTCTGGGAGGGATCTTTAAGAGTGAAAACAATGGCAACAAAAAACCAACGTCTGTTTTCTCTGAGGTTTGAGGGAAGGGAGAGAAGAGAGACATTAGATGGGGCTTTATGAGCCTATAACAATTTCTGAATGCATACTTTTCTCTCATATCTTGTCAAATAGGGCCAAATGCAGGCATAGATCAAAGCTAGGTTTCTGCATTTTACTGTTCTTTCAGTAAGAAAAATCCAAGCTCCCGATCTCATTTCTTCATGAGAGAAACCAGAATATCTCTAGAAAGCCTGCAGAGCCTGCTGGAACCTTCTGGAGGAAGGTATCTATCTACCACAGACCACAAATAGCTAACTGCCCGGGCAGGAGCTGGGCTTCCCCGGTGGCTCAGAGGTAAAGAACCCGCCTGCCAATGCAGGAGCCACAGGAGATACAGGTTCAATCCCTGGGTTGGGAAGATTCCCCTGGAGGAAGGCACGGCAGCCCACTCCAGTATTCTTGCCCAGAGAATCCCATGGACAGAGGAGCCTGGTGGGCTACAGTCCATAGGGTCACAAAGAGTCAGACACGATTGAAGTGACTGAGCCTGCACACAGAGGGCAAGAGTTATGACAAGAGGGAAAGAGTTTAAAACTCTGTAAGATTCTCCTAGAGGCTGATACTACGGTATGGTGACACCAGATTGGAGGAGCAAGTGGAATGAGGCTCAAGACTCCATCCGGTAACTGACTGACTCTATGACCTTGGAGAAATTCCTCTGCCGGGTTTACTGTCAATTTTTTGCATATGAAAACAAGGACAGTAAAAGATCACAGAGAATGATTGGTGAATATGCAACAGACCTGGCAAAAAAGCGACAATAAATGGTCCCTCTAAGTTGCCATTCGTCTTAGAACTGGGAGTCAAGCTCCTGGCATGGGAAAAGTGGGAGGTAATGCCAGAATAAGAACAGGCATGGAGTATTAGCTAATATGTCAGGGGAACTGTACATTGTTTTTTTCTCAAATCTGGCCAAAAATTAGAATTGAAAGAGAATTTTATACCAGATCCCTTGGCCAGATATTCCCATATAATGTGTCTGAGATAAGTATTTAGAACTAGTTTTTTTTGTTTTAATTTTTCCAAGTGATTCTGAGGTTTAATTAGGTCAGAGAAATACCCTGCCTCTGACAGCCTTTCTGAACCACATAGCTGAGGACACCTGATCCACTGTCGGCTCTGACCTGACCCAGATCCTAGGACACAGCGGTCCTTCAAGCGGGTAGCACCAGAGTCTCCATCCTCCTACGCAGTCCCTAAATATCCAGCCCACCCAGCTGACCTTGTCTTCTGTTTCTGAAGAGAGATGCTCTGAGTCCAAATTTGCTTTGTCCCAGATCTAGTGCTCTGTCCTCTGGGAAAGATTCTGGATTGCTCAGACTATTTCTAGAAGAAAAATTCTTTGCCCTCTCGTTTGTATCATATTAATAGCTTATTTCTTACTTATTTAACAATGGGCTCTGAAGAGGAAAGGGAGGCTTGCATTGCACTGCTTATCAATGCCCATGGTATGAATACTTCTTCCACAGTTGCTTATAAGCTACTAATGCGACATTGCTCACAGCAGAGCTGGAAATGATGAGTAATACTGGCTCTCACAGCTGCTATGGGTTGCAGCCAGCCAGCACAGCACTGGAAGATCTCTTGGTCACATACTTTTTCCTCCATGATCAGATAACAGGACTCCCAGTGACGGCGGTGCCCTGGGAGGGTTGGTCCTCATGGTGGCTGCCTCTACCCACAGCCCCCCCACCGGATACTGCAGTCACTTTTCAGTGTGCGAGCTACTGCCGACCATCCCTGTTTTTGGTCCTAGTTCCTCCCGGGCTAATGCTCTCTGGAGGGTTACAGAGTTTACGCCAGGACGTTCTCAAGGGTCTGATCAGGCTTGCAGCACCAGCACAGAGATGGGAACCTACCTGCCTCCTTAGTAGAGGCCCAGCCCAGGCACTGTGGGGTACACTCTGCACGCGCATTATCTGAACCATACATGACCGGAGCAGATTCTGAGATAGAAGAACTTAAATCCAAACATCAGCTCCCCTTCCCTGGTGGTAATCGCAAGTGAAGGGACCTCTCTAAGTCCCAGTTTCCATAGCTGAAAAACCAGAGGTAGGAACAATCCCTTCCCAGGAACGGCCCTGGCATCCCCATGGTTAGGACTCTGCACTTCTGTGACAAGGGGACATGGGTTTGATTTCTGGTTGGGGAACTTGAGATCCCACCAGCAGTTTGGTATGGGTCCCTTGGGACTTCCTTGGCAGTCCAGTAGTTAAGAACCGTTATCCCCTTGCAACATAGGGGACGTGGGTTCGGTCCCTGGTGGAGGAACTAAGATCCCACGTGCCCTAGAGCGACTAAGCCCGTTCGCAGAACCTACTGAGCTCCAGTACTCTGGAGTCCTTGCCCCACAACTCGAGAGCCTGCGTGCCACAAAGGCAGGCCTCACCTGGTCCAGCAAGGCCTTGACGAAGCCAAACACACAGACACACTCCCTGCCTGTGATATTACTTGGAATTCTATAAGATGGTTCATACAAAGAGCACAGCCACGCACAGAGAGCACTCAGTCAATCAAGCATGGCTTGGCTTGGCTTTTCCTCTTTCTCCCTCCTTGTGCCTTTGTTTCCATCGTGACTGGTGTTACTGAGAACTCAGAGGGCATCAAGTTCTACCTCACTGATTGACAGATAGGAAATTGAGGTCCAGAGCCTTGCTCAGTCCTCAGAATCAAACAAGGGTGCACCCAGGATTGGAGGCCAAGGTCTAAGCCCTCCAGTAGCTTCACTGTATTCTCTTGCGTGGCTCCTCCTCCTCTGTTCCTGCCTCCCCCCTTTTCTCACAAGCTCACGGGTGCTACTTCTCCCTGGCACTCCACCCTGTCCTAACCTACCTGCTTTCCCTCTGCCCAGGTCCACACCCTAGGATGACGGATAAACCCACCAAGAGCTCTGATGCTTTCCTCTCTGGGGCTTCCATCTAATCCTTTGTCTTAAGCTTCAGTCATTCTGTCCTTAGTAGAGGTCCCTGTTGGTAGGGAGAGTAGGACAGTTGGACAGAGGAGGTTGACAGAAATAAGGACCCTGGAGCCTTGCTTCTCCAAGGCACCCCCACATGCACCCGAGATCCCAGGACCATCTGTTCCACTCCCGCTCCACAGCCTGGGTTCGTAGCACTCTTCCCAGGTTACTCTAGCTACAAAGGCTCACAGGATGATTAAACACCAACCGCCCTGTCTTTAGTGTTTACTCCTTTCCGAGCAGCAGGTCCTAGAGGTGTAACTGCAGGCTGGAAGAGGACACCCTGCAGATGTCCCAGGGAAAGAGGCTGTCTTTAGCAAGGGACAAGGGTAGGAAGGAAGAAAATCATGTCACAACATCCCAAGAGGCCAGGCCCACCAAGTCTACGTTCTAACCTAAAATGTTCTTTTTCCCACCTAGAAGCAAGACCAACGTGCAGACCAACACATTGGGAAAAGGCCATGGAGCTGTGCCTAGCTCAAGCCACTCATTTGCTGTGCTTAACTGATTGCCATTCAGTGAACACTGATCATGTGGTAGGTATGCTCTGCTAAGCATGCCCTTGGCAGACTTGACTTCCTTCAGGCCCTGCAGAAAGCCAAAGGAAGAGTAGAAGGACCAATCCCAGACTTGTCTTCCTTTGCCCAGGGGAAACCAAGGCTCGGAGAAGGAAAGTGACCAGCCTAAGCCACACAGCTAGGGAACAGCAGAGCGAGGATCTGGACCCCGAGTGCTGATTCTGAAACCCTGTGAGGTGGTGAGAAACGCTGGGTGAAGGATGGGATAGGCGCCCCAATGGTCAGGGCACGGCCCCTGCTTATTTCCCCAGCCCAGCCGCCATAAGTCTCAAATCCACAGTCTTCACTCTATCCAGCGACTGGCATCTCTCTCATTCCCAGCCCCAGGGCACCATGCGCCTCTGCTCTCATACTCAGCAGGTACCATGCTGTTGACGTTCAGCTTTCACTCTGCTGAGTTCCCATTTCCTGGAGTCTCTGTTCTATCTGGGCATTCTCAGATTATACTTCAGAACAGTCTCCTTCCCTCAATCCCCAAAGGCCTCCTTTTCTGTAGATATGGCTTGAACTTTCCCTTACCTGTCCACTTACTTTAAAACATGATTCAACTGTGTGTGTGTGTCTGTGTGTGTGTGTGTGTGTTGGCAGGGGAAAATCAAAATGAAAAAAATTTACACATCAGACTTCCTTGACTGTCCAAGGCTTAAGACTCTGGGCTTCGAATGCAGGGGGCGCAGGTTCGATTCCTGGTCGGGGAACAAAGATCCCACAGGCCGCGCTCTGCGGTCAAAAAATATAAAAGGAAAAGTAACTCACACATTTATACAAAGCTTTGCTTACAATTCAAGAGTTCTTATCACTACAGAAAAGCTCAGCTTAAGGACCATCAAATTAAACCAAGAAACTAAAACCAAAAAAAGGCAAAACCAGGGAGCATTCACGTCCTGTTCTCTTTGCTGGGGAACTAAGCACCGAGGCTTAGCGCGAAGTGCATGCGGTTGGGTGCGAGATAACCTGGGTTTCTAGAACTGGCTGAGCACCGAAGAACGAGAAAGACTTGCCCAAGGCCCCATGGCCACCTGCGCAGAACTGGGCTGGGAGGTCCTTGCCGGGCGCTTGCACTGCTGGAATCAGCGGCAGCTTGCTGCTGTGTCTCCTGCTCAGCACTGTGCCTGCGGCTGGACGCACCATCTGCGCTTCTCATCTGGACCTTCAGTTATACACCCGCTTACCCTCATCAGCGTCACTCCTCTTTGGGAGCTGCATCCCCCTCCCCAGGAGGTTACAGCTACCTTGGGGCTGGGAGCCCAGGTCCTGTTGCCCAGAAACATGCTTAGTCCAGTTGTTCAATCCCTAAATGTAGGTTACAGTAGAATGAGCTTCGGACTCGATGACAGGAGTTATAAATATCCTCATTTCACAAAACTTAGGAAAACCAAGGCCCCAAGAGGGCACTTGCTGGCCAAGGGGTCACTGAGTGAGCGGGTGGCAGGGCTGCAGACTTCACTACCCATCTCCTGACAGTGAGTCTAGCATCCTCTGCTAGGGCCATCTCTCCTTAATTAAGGTGCAATTCAGACAAGCGGGAAGCTACCACATCCAACCCACCTCATTAGTCAATGCTATCAAACACCTAAGCAAGTGATGGACTGATTGGTTATTTACGAGACCCAACGTGGAACTCTGCTTGACAAAGTGACTCCCTTAGGCAGCAAGAACATGTACGGCATGAGATCAGATTCCTTTCACAAAACATTGTGGGACTGCCCTCCTGCTTCCTGGACCAGTCCTACAGGTTACCTGTATGATGGGGATGTTTAGGGTAGGGGGTCAGCAAACTGGAAGGTCACTGGTGAAATCTGAACCAGCATCCGTTTTTGGAAAGAAAGTCTGATTAGGACACACGTACGTTTATTCCTTTACTCTCTGTGGCAGCTTTCAAGGTGCAGCGGTAGCGTTACGTAGTTCCAATGGCGACTGTATGTTCTGCAAAGCTCAACATGTGCGGTGCTTCACCATTTACAGATAAAGGTTGCTGACTCTTGATCCAGGAAACCCCACCATCTAATATGTTTATATTTTGATATAATATGAGCTCCGTGAGGGCAGGGCTTTTAAACATTGTTTGATTTCTGTCAGTGGCCTAGAACATGGTCAGACATGTGGTCGGTGCTTGACAAATAGCTGAGAGATTGTGGGGCGGGGAAGAAAGCAGGGAGAAAGGCTTCGCTAGAAAATGTTGGAAAAAGGAAGGGAGAGGCTAGAAGAGGTAGTAAGTAGAGAGAAGGCAAACAGTGGAGACACAGAAGAGAACAAAAAACAGGATGGACAATGTAGGGGAAAAACCATTACAATATTGTAAAGTAATTAGCCTCCCATTAAAATAATTAATTTAAAAAAAGACAGAGGAATGAGAAGAATGCAGTGAAAGATGACGGAGGAAAGAAGAGAGGAAAGAGGAGAGGAAAATAGAAGAGAGATGAAAACCAACAAGCAAACAGATCCAGAATACAGACGAGGAGGAGGAGGAGGAAGATGGGGTGGAACCAGAGCAGGTGCCAGAGGCGGGCCGTCAAAAACAGCAGGGAGGACAGGGACGGAGCAGCGTCGCCACTGACAGGGCAGGAGGGCCGGGCAGGAAGGTACGTGTGTGTTTGGGGGGGCTGTGGGCAGTGCATCACAGCCCTGGCATTCTCGCCATCCAGGAGACACAGCCCAGTCTCTGGAGGGTATGGAGCCCCTGGGCCATATTCTTTATCTCAAGTCCTGTGGCTTGCCTTTGATGTTCTTTTTGAACTCTGATTTACCAGGGACACACTCAATGAAAGATGTCTTCACAATTAGCTGTAAATAGCCCCATTTTTTGGAGAAGACTCATTGGCTTCCCCGGCCCTAATTCTGGCTGTCATACTGGGGGAGGGAGAAGATGTCAAGAATCATCCATCAACAGCTTCTAAATCTCCACTGCAGCAGATTCCAGAGGGCTGAGGCATGGAAAGAGGGAGAGCTAAGTGCATTCTAGTGTCTGCAGAGTTCGAGATACGACCCCAGGTGCTGTGTCAAGGCAGACACTCCCCTTAGAGGGCCTTTTCAGTGAAAGGCACCAGGGGTAAGGAGATAGAGAAAATGACAGCGAGAACTTCATGGACATTGATAACGCCCACCTTTCATGGCTAAACACTCCACTGCATCTGTGTGTGTATGCGCACACACACACACACACACACACACACACACAATGCACCTTTATCCTCTCCTCTGCTGACAGACATTTACTTTGCTTCCATGTCACGGCTATCGTAAATAGTGCTGAGATGAACACTGGGGTACACTTATCTTTTCAGATTATAGTTTTCTCCAGATATATGCTCAGCAGGGGGATGGCTGGATCACAAATTGCTAGTCCCTCAGTCGTGTCTGACTCTTAGATCCTATGGATGGTAGCCTGCCAGATTCCTCTGCTCGTGGGATTCTCCAGGCTGGATTATATGATAGTCCTATTCTTAGTAGGAGGGATAAATTCAGAGATTGGGGTTGACATATACACCCTACTATATGCAACACAGACTAATAATAAGAACCTACTAGATAGCACAGAGAATTCTACTTAATTCTCTGTACTGACCCACATGGGAATAGCATCTGAAAAAAGAGTGGATATATGTATTTACATAGAATTCATTTTGCTGAACACCTGAAGCTAATACAGCACTGTAAATCAACTATATGCCAGTAAGAATTAAAACAAACAAAAAATAATGCCTAAGCAAAATGGCTGTCTGAGGAGGCCTTACAAATAAATAGCTGTGAAAAGAACAGAAGTGAAAAGCAAAGGAGAAAAGGAAAGATATACCCATTTGAATACAGAGTTACAAAGAATACCAAGGAGACATAAGAGAGCCTTGGTCAGCGATCAATACAAAGAAATAGAGGAAAACAACAGAATGGGAAAGACTAGAAAACTCTTCAAGAAAATTAGAGATAACAAGGGAACATTTCATGCAAAGATGGGTATAATAAAGGACAGAAATGGTATGGACCTAACAGAAGCAGAAGAGATTAAGAAGAGGTGGCAGGCATATACAGAAGAGCTATACAAAAGAAATCCTCATGACCCAGATAGTCACTATGGTGTGATCACTCACCTAGAGCCAGACATCCTGGAATGTGAAGTCAAGTGGGCCTTAGAAAGCATCACTATGAACAAAGCTAGTGGAGGTGATGGAATTCTAGTTGAGCTATTTCAAATCCTAAAGGATGATGCTATGAAAGTGCTGCACTCAATATGTCAGCAAATTTGGAAAGCTCAGCAGTGGCCACAGGACTGGAAAAGGTCAGTTTTCATTCCAATCCCAAAGAAAGGCAATGCCAAAGAATGCTCAAACTACTGCACAATTGCACTCATCTCACACGCTAGTAAAGTAATGCTCAAAATTCTCCAAGCCAGGCTTCAGAAATAGGTGAACTGTGAACTTCCAGATGTTCAAGCTGGTTTTAGAAAAGACAGAGGAACCAGAGATCAAATTGCCAACACCCGCTGGATCATCGAAAAAGCAAGAGAGTTCCAGAAAAACATCTATTTCTGCTTTATTGACTATGTCAAAGCCTTTGACTGTGTGGATCACAATAAACTGGACAATTCTGAAAGAGATGGGAATACCAGACCACCTGACCTGCCTCTTGAGAAACCTGTATGCAGGTCAGGAAGCAACAGTTAGAAGTGGACATGGAACAACAGACTGGTTCCAAATAGGAAAAGGAGTACGTCAAGGCTGTATATTGTCACCCTACTTATTTAACTTCTATGCAGAGTACATCACAAGAAACGCTGGGCTGGAAGAAGCACAAGCTGGAATCAAGACTGTGGGAGAAATATCAATAACCTCAGATATGAAGATGATACCACCCTTAAGGCAAAAAGTGAAGAAGAACTAAAGAACCTCTTGATCAAAGTGAAAGTGGAGACTGAAAAAGTTCGCCTAAAGCTCAACATTCAGAAAACGAAGATTATGGCATCCGGTCCCATCACGTCATGGGAAATAGATGGGAAACAGTGGAAACAGTGGTTGACTTTATTTTTCTGGGCTCCAAAATCACTGCAGATGGTGACTGCAGCTATGAAATTAAAATATTCTTACTCCTTGGAAGGAAAGTTATGACCAGCCTAGACAGCATATTAAAAAGCAGAGATGTTACTTTTTCAACAAAGGTCCATCTAGTCAAGGCTATGGTTTTTCCAGTAGTCATGTACGAATGTGAGAGTTGGACTGTGAAGAAAGCTGAGTGCCGAAGAATTGATACTTTTGAACTGTGGTGTTGGAGAAGACTCTTGAGAGTCCCTTGGACTGCAAGGCGATCCAACCAGTCCATCCTAAAGGAGATCAGTCCTGTGTGATCATTGGAAGGACTGATGCTGAAGCTGAAACTCCAATACTTTGGCCACCTGATGTGAAAAGCTGGCTCACTTGAAAATTCCGACCCTGATGCTGGGGAAGATTGAAGGCAGGAGGAGAAGGGGATGACAGAGGATGACATGGTTGGATGGCATCACTGACTCAATGGATGTGAGTTTGGGTAGACTCCGGGAGTTGGTGATGGACAGGGAGGCCTGGTGTACTGCAGTTCATGGGATCGCAAAGAGTCGGACACAACTGAGCGGCTGAAATGAACTGAACTATTTTCCCTTAGCACATACCGGGCACCATGATACTTTTTTAATGCAACAGAAGAAAATTCATCTCCAAATCTATGAGGCAGTTCCAAGGCCCATTACACAGAGGAGAAAACTGAGGGATACGATAGGTAGGTAACTTGCCCAAGGCTCAAGGCACCCAGAGAACCAACATGATCTGTGCCCTCTGACTGTCCATCATGCATGGACGGAATCCTTTTATGCAATTGGGGGACTCGGGAGTATAGATGGCCACATACCTAGATTAGCTGCCGTCATGTTCACGAGGGAACCTCTATTCTCTCCAGGGCGTGGTGCAAGCTCATGGACATGCCCTTAATCACTTGCTGGGAATACATGCTTGCACCCTAAATTCCCTCCAAGGTTACAATCTTGAACTTGTTACTTTGTTGTCCTTAAAAAGCACTCATGATTGAGGAATTATATTCCCAGCTGACGGCCTGAGATGTGCTCTATTTCAGAGCATATTTTACCACAGTGAGCCGTGGGTGGACCTCAGAGGACATCTTACCACAGTGAAATCTGCACATCTCACACACAGTGAGAGCACACGTTAGCACACTGAGCCGTGGACCTCAGCCACGGTCTTAGCCCTGTAACAGGGTCCTGCCTCAGCATTTTCATGTCTTCTTACATTGAGTGTCATCGTGAGAAAAAAATTATGCATTCAAGCATCAATACCGATTCTCTCTGTAGAAAACACAAAACATTGTCTAGAGAGTCCCAGGGAGTCCTGTTTACAGGAACCAACAGGAGAACTCCGTCTGGTTTCTATATCAGGTAAATAGGATCTCCGGGCCAATGCTGGTTTTACCCGCTTAGACTCTGTGCATTTTACTGCTGAGCATGTTTCATTTTGCACTTTGGTTGCTAAGAATCTCCGAGTTAAGCTGTCAGCCCCTTCTTAGAATACACAGCACAGCACGGCACGGATTACCGTGCATACATCTAAGCTGAGTTTGAACCATTTTCCTTACTCTGATTTTCCTTTCAATTTGATTTTTTATTGTGATGGATTAAAAAAATGCATAAACTTACAAAACCATCTCTGAATCCTCTGAGAAATAGGGCAAGACAGAGAGAAATAGAGAATGCATAGACAGGGTATCGGACACCAGGTTCAGGGTTAACTGGACCAGGACCAGGCTGAAGAAGAAGATTTAGAGTCTGTCATGAAGCACAAAAGCTGCTTCCCAGATTTCCCTCCTACAAACCCTGGTTTGGGAACCTTCTCCCGGATTCTGTTACCTTTGCTGCGGCGACGGCTGCGGTACTGCTCCGTGTAGAATGTCAGCTGCGTTTCATCGTCTGCCTCTGACCCGGACGTCCCCTTGGTTCTCCCAAAGCTGATGCCCCCTGTGCAAGAAGCACCATCCATCAGTCACTGCAGGCCTCCAGAAGCTTGTGAAATCCCCCATCCATCCCAAAGACCAGCAACCCCACCCCCAAGTGACCCAGGAGTTGGCATGATTTATGGAAGGAGTTCAGGCTCTGCAGCGATGCGGGCCTGGGTTCTCACCACAGCTTGGCAGCCTTGGGGCTGTATGACCTTGAGGAGATGTGTCCCTTTTCTGAGTCCTGGGTCCTTTCTTTCTAAAGTAGGGGAAAAGTTATTAATCTTGTGGGGCTGCTTTGAAGATGAAAGGAGGTTACAATGGGTAAACTCCCTGGTCCTAGGTGAGGACCAAGTAATTGATAGGTGCACTCACTGTTGCTTTCTATGATGGATCTGCCTCTAAAAAACCATTCCAGGTGACTTAATTTCACACACACATTTCAGTCCAGTGCTTACTCTACGCCAGGCCCAGAGCCAGACACAGGGGAAACAGAGAGAGATACCGCCCGGTCCTTGCCAGCCAGGGGATCGTAAGCGAGTCATGGGGACGAATGGGATCCTAAGGAGCCTTTAACCTAATTCATGGCCATGTTTCCCACAGAGTGAGATGCTGGGAATACAGGAGAGAGCAATTCATCCCAACACGGGGGACCTGGGAAGGCTTTATGGGCAGGGGGCAGATTTAGGGCAGGGCTGCAAGGATGGATGGGCTTCAGGAGCAGAAACTGGATGTGGGAGGAGGGGTAAGAGCTGGAGCATCCCTGGCGGGGGAGGGGAGTGTGGGCGGGAAGAAGAGGCGCTGCAGCAGAGTGCTGACAGGGCAGGGTCTGCTGGTGTCCCCCAGGGGAAGCCCCTGAGTGCCGCACTGAGCATCCCAGAGCTTAATCTGGGATGTCAAGGAAGGTTCAAGAGGGAACGCAGACTGTCCCTTAAGCACGAGGTGTCAAGCGCTGTGTGATGAGCTTTGCAGCCATCATCTCACCCCAAATTCAAAGCCCTCTTGGGAGGGAAGGAAGCTTCACGACACCCACTTGGCAGATGAAAGAACCAAGGTCCAGAAAAGGAAAGTGATTTGCGAACAGGGAGCGAAGTCAGACTTGGGA
This sequence comes from Ovis aries, assembly GCF_016772045.2. Classification (NCBI taxonomy): domain Eukaryota; kingdom Metazoa; phylum Chordata; class Mammalia; order Artiodactyla; family Bovidae; genus Ovis; species Ovis aries. Next base: position 6,626,202 of record NC_056055.1, on the reverse strand, counting down.
CACGGGTGTGACCGATGGACAAGCTCAAGGTTTTAACCACTGTCGCATCGCCTCTCAGTGTAACACTCTGTAAAATGGGAACAAAAAAGAATACGTGTCCTGCTCCTTCCTGGAGGCAGTGTGTTGCAATGCACGGAGGAAAGGAAGGGACAACAACATCTGATCACTGTCCCCGCGCGTCTTCAGCCACGACGGGCTGAAGGGGCTTTGCCCCTGCCCCTTAGCACAAATCCCCTCAATTCCCAGCAACTAAGAGCTCGACCTGAAGACAGCTGGGGACGCCAGAGTCAACCAGTTGCAATTCCCCCACGTAAGGGCTCTTTTTTGAAATGGAGTTGGCAGACGCCCCATGGAGATTCTGGAAGCAGTGGAAGAACAGAGGTCTCGGAGGCCAGTAGGCTTTTAAAATTGCCATTAAAATATTTTACTGTTATAGAAAAGGGAAGAAGGAAGGAAGGAGGAAGGGAGGGAGAGAGGCAGAGAGCTGGAAGTAGGGAGAGAGAGAGGGGGTCTTTGGTTCACCCACACATAATGTTTGGCCAAGGGGAAAATGAGGGCATGAGATGAAATAGCTGCCTTATGGACAGGAAGCATCTGTCATGCTTCCTGCTGTGTCCGGGCAGCAGAGAAAAAGGGAGGGATTTGCCTGTCAGGAGTCTACCCCGTGCCCTTTAATGCCACTGCAGTAGTTTTAACCATCCCAGCTAAACCCTCTCTCCCTTTCTCTCTTCTCCTCTTTCTCACCTTCCCTCCTTTCCCAAACAAACGGCATGTTATGGTGAATGGGGCAGACAGGCTTCAGACAGGAGTCTCTCATACTGGGACAGTCTAGCTGTGATGGGGGCAGTGGGAAGTGGAGGCTGGGACAGTCACCAGGCGATAGGACACTATTATAAGAAAAGCTAACCCTTCCATAGTGTTGGCTCTCTGCCGAGCACAGTTCCAAACCCTTGGCTTGCATTGCCTTGTTTAATCTTTGCAATAACCCTAGGAAGTAGGTCAGAGAAGACAATGGCACCCCACTCCAGTACTCTCGCCTGGAAAATCCCATGGAGGGAGGAGCCTGGTAGGCTGTAGTCCATGGGGTCGCGAAGAGTCAGACATGACTGAGCGACTTCACTTTCACTTTCACGCACTGGAGAGGGAAATGGCAACCCACGCCAGTGTTCTTGCCTGGAGAATCCCAGGGGCGGCAGAGCCTGGTGGGCTGCCATCTATGGGGTCGCACAGAGTCGGACATGACTGAAGCGACTTAGCAGCAGCAGCAGCAGGAAGTAGGTGAATACTTTCCTTCCCATTTTAACGGATGAAGAAATGAAGGCAGGAGGAAATTTAGTAATCTGCCCAGGGTCACACAGCTGGGAAGTTGCAGACCCACAATTCAAATCCAGCTGGTGGCTGCCATCTCTTCCCCTGGTCCCTAGGCTGATGTACAATAAAATATAAGTAAAGACTTCATTTAATGTCCACAGTCATCCTTGTAAGGAAAGCATTACGAACCTTGTTTTGCAGATGAATAAGCCATTCCTCAGAGAGGTGATGAGAGGTGCTGAGTGAGGGAGCTGGAAAGAAATGAGGTCTGCCTGCAAAGCCTGCCTCACGGCTAACCTAATGTGGGGAAGTATGTGTGAGTGTGTGTATGTGTGTGCGGTGTGTGCATGTGTGTGCACATGTATGTGTACACATGTGTTTGCTGTGCACGTGTGTACATGTGTGGCATGCATGTGTGTGCACGAGTGTGCGTGTGGTGTGCATGTGTGTGGTGTGTGCATGTATGTGCGTGCATGCATGTGAGTGTGGTGTGTGCATGTGTGTATGGTGTGTGCATGCATGTGAGTGTGTGTGGTGTGTGCATGTATGAGTGTGCATGTGTGTGGTGTGTGCATGTGTGTATGGTGTGTGCATGCACGTGAGTGTGTGTGGTGTGTGCATGTATGAGTGTGCATGTGTGTGGTGTGTGCAGTATGCGTGCACGTGTGTGGAGTGTGCATGCATGTGAGTGCGTACATGTGTGTGCTGTGCGTGTGAGTGTGTGCATGTGTGTGGTATGCGTGTGTGTGCATGAGTGTGGTGTGCGCAGTATGCACATGTGTGTGTGGAGTGTGCATGCCTGTGTGTACATTTGTGTGCTGTGCATGTGTGTGCATGTGTGTGTGTGGTGTGTATGTGTGTATGGTGTGTGTGGTATGCATAAGTGTGTGTGTGTGGAGTGTGCATGCGTATGAGTGTGTACATGTGTGTGCTGCACATGTGAGTGTGTGCATGTGAGTGTGTGTATGTGTAAGTGTGTGGTATATGCAGGTGTGTGTGTGCATGTGTGGGGTGTGTTTATGTGTGTGTGTGTGTGTGGTGTGCACAGAGGAAGCAACACTTGGCGATCTGGCCTCTGAGGATGAGCAGGGCTGTCACTTGCCCCAGCATCAGAGCACGTTTTACTCGTTTTACAGCTCCTGTGTGGAACCTCAGCATCTGTACTATGGGCAGGAACTCCGGTGAGGCTCATGTAGATCCTACAGCTCCCTCATTCCACATGTCCACAGACTCTGAGACCATGCTCCTGGCTTCTCCAGGACCCCGCTCTGTTCCCACACCCCTGACCCTCACCTCCCTCCTGTAGGTATCAAGGTACCATGTTCAGAATAGGAGCTGACTCCAAGAGAGCCTGCCTCTCCATCAACCTGCCTCCTCGCCAAATATAACACGAGCCACACACGCAACTTTAAATGTTCTATTAGCCACATGAAAAAAGTAAAAAAAAAAACCAGATAAAATTAATTTTCAGAATATATTTGAGTTGACCAATATATTCAAAATATCATCTTAACTTCTTATTTCCATAAAATTATCACTGGGCTTCCTAGATGGTGCTACTGGTAAAGAATCCGCCTGCCAATGCAGGAGACATAAGAGACACAGGTTCGATCCCTGGGTTGGGAAGATCCCCTGGAGGAGGAAATAGCACCCCACTCCAATATCCTTGCCTGGAGAATCCCATGGACAGAGGAGCCTGGCGGGCTACAGTCCATGAGGTTGCAAAGAGTCGGGCATGACTGAGCATCTGAGCCACACACACTTGCTTCTGCTGGGCTTCCCTGATGGCTCAAATGGTAAAGAATCAGCCGGCAATGCAGGCAGACCAGAGTTCGATGCCTGGGTCAGGAAGATCCCTGGGAGATGGGAATGGATGCCAACTCCAGTGTTCTTGAAATTTTTTATATAACTTTCACAAGTGTTCAAAATCCAGTGTATGCTCACAGCACATCTCAACCAGACGAGCCACATTTCAAGCACCCATCATATCAGACAGCACATCCTGGGGCACTTAAATGACACTTATTCCAGAGTATAATTAAGGGCCCGAATCTGGAGATATGAATAAGCCATTGGCCCCACTAAGGTGCTTCATCGTTTTGTTTTTTTTTTTTTCTTTTAATGAGACTTGAATGAGAAATGGTGTGGCTCAGATCCCATTAAAAGACAACAGTCATTGTCTCTACCCTCAGGCACTGAAAGGCAAGTAGGTTTCTAGATTGGTTTAATCTATGAGTCATGAGAGGCAACGCATGTCTGTACAAAGACATTAGTGCACTGGAGTCAGATATGAGTTCTAACTCTACACTCCAGTGATGAGCTGGGAGGGGAGGCTTGCGGAAGCCACCAAACCTCTCTGTATTCTTCTCTAAAAAAATGGGACAGGAACTCTCAGCTCCCACGGTCATTATGAGGAAAATGATCGGCTGTGTATAAACAGTTAGCACAAAGACCAAAGAAGCGCGAGTAAGGGCACACTCATTAATTCAGTGCTGGCCTGAGCTCAGGAGACGAAATGGAGATGCCCCTGGGTGGGAGGGCTGACTCCCTGCCTTCTGTGACATTGTAAGAAGGTGGCAGCCACCCAAGGCATATAGCCGCCAAGTGTCCAGAGAAGCTGCAAGGGGCCACAGGCCAATTACAGACAGCCTTGGAGATGATTCAGACGAATCGAAAAGGGCCCCCTCTGCTAGCATTTTAATATGAAATTGGTGATACAGTGAACCAAAGTGCAGCCATTAATTATACAGGGCTGTGCAAGTATTTCTATTTAGGGGCTGAGAGAAAGTGAGATCGGTCAGAGGCTGGTGAGAGGGAAGGAGTGGAGACAGCAGTTCCTCCGCCTCGTCCCTCAGGCCCCTGGTCTTCCTGGTCCCGAGTGGCCCGGGATGGAGCATGAAGAAGACCGTCAAAGCACCTCCCGTGGCAGGATAAGCACTGCCCTGGCACCTTCTATAAAATAACCCATCCACACTTCACACAGCGTCTGAAAGGTAAGGATCCATTTTACCGAGGGGCAACCTCAGACGGTAAAGAATCTGCCTGCTGTGCAGGAGACCCAGGTTCGATCCCTGAGTCAGGAGGATCCCCTGGAGAAGAAAACGGTATTCTTGCCTGGAGAATCCCATGGAAGAGGAGCCTGGTGAGCTACAGTCCATGGGGTCTCAAAGAGTCGGACATGACTGAGCAACTAACAAACCAACCTTTAGAACCTCAGCACTGCTTATCTAAGATCATGCAAATGACAAGCTCTGAACCTGGCTTCTGTCTGATTCAGCCTCTTTGGTGGTCTAGTGGTTGAGAATCCACCTGTCAGTGCAGGGGACATGAGTTCAATCCCTGGTCCAAGAAGATTCTACATGCCCCGGGGCAATTAAGCCAGTGCGCACAGCTACTAACCCCGAGCACCCCAGAGCCCATGCTCGCAGTGAGAGAAGCCACCGCAACGAGAGGCCCACGCAGCATTACTAGGGGGCAGCCCCCACTCTCCGCTTACAGAAAGCCTTGGCACAGCAGCCAAGACCCGGCACAGCCGAAACAAGAAAAACATCCCTTAGTCATCAGGGGAATGCAGACCAAAGGCACAGTGAGGTAGATACCACTTCACATGCACTAAGCCGGTCACAGTCGAATTAATGAGAAAATAATGGGTGCTGGAAAAGGATATAGAGAAATTGGAACCTGAATAGATTGCTAGTGGGAACGCACAATGGTGCAAAAACTGTGGGAAACAGTTTATCCTTTAGCCCCTCAAGACGTTAAACATACCAGACTACCACATGATCCAGGAACTCTGCCCCTAGGCATATCTGAAAGAACTGGAGAGGGCATTCAATTAAACACTGGTACATGAATATTCATAGCAGCACCTTTACCATAGCCTACAGTGGAAACAACCCAAATATCCATCAGCTGATGGACAGATAAACAAATACAGTATATTCATACAACGGAATACTATTGAGCCACACAAAGGAATGTCGACATGTCACATGGGTGGACCTCGTGTGCAACATTTTGTAACTTAGCAAAACATTTTGCCAAGTGAAAGAAACCAGACATAAAAAGGCTAGACAAAACATCTGAAATAAGTAAACACATAGAGACAGAAAATAGTGATGGCCAGGGCTGGGCAGAGAGAAGAGAGGAACAGGGAGTTTTTGCTAATGAGCGTGGGGTTTCCTTTTGATACATTGCAAATGTCTCAGAACTAAACAGAGGTGACAGTTGCCCAACCCTGGGAATGTATTAAATGGCCATGAATTACACACCTTTAGTTAATCATTAATTTTATGTTACATGAATTTTACCTCAATAAATAAAATGTTAAAAAAAAAAGGGGAGAGAGACGTACCCTCTGTTTTCTCTATAACATCACATGACTCGTGATGAAACCACGGGATGGGGAACTGTGAGCGCAGAGTGGAGGCATCCCAGTGCTCGGGCCCAGTCGCTCAGTCGCGTCTGACTCTCTGTGACCGTGTGGACTGCAGCCTGCCAGGCTCCTCTGTCCATGGGATTCTCCAGGCAAGAATACTGGGGTGGGTTGCCACGCCCTCCTCCAGATCTTCCCAATCCAGGGATCAAACCCCCGTCTCTTACGTCTCGTCCACTGGCAGGTGGGTCCTTAACCACTGGTGCCACCTAGAGACGTCACAGAGCCGCAAGAAAAGAGCCAGGCTCAGGCACCTTGAGTCCTGGACCCAGAGTTTGAGGTTACAGGGTGTGATCTGTCAGTCTGTCCTTGACCCAGTGGTCACCTCAAATAATCACAACACCCATTTGTGTATTCATTCATTCCACACTTACTAAGTGCCCACTCTGTAGCAAACACTGTTCTGAGCACTGAGGGGGGAAAAGCAATGAATAAAACGGACAAAACTTCCCAACTTCTTGACATTTCCTTTTGGATAAGGAAGCAATTCAAATATTCCAAGCAGATGCTGAGCTCTCTGCATGGGAATTATCTCAAATTTGCTGACAAATAAACTGAGACATTCAGAAGTTTTTAGAGGCTTCTTTCTAAAATGACATAAATATTTGGTGGCAAAGAGAGACCTGACTCCAGGTTTCCTCTGGAACAAACCAGGGCATCTGAACAATTTGAAAGCCAAATTATGGAAAAGGCTGGAGCAGTTGTTAGCATGAACAGTCTTTCCCGGGCCTGAGAATTAACTGACTGCAAATCTGCTTTCTCGCACTGGGCTGCCCTGTCCACAAACCTGCTCTGCCAGCCCCTGGTAGGCCCACCCCTCCATACTCTATCTCCCGCGCTCTTGGTATCATGATGGATGGTGGTGACATGTTAAATTATTCAGACTCCGTGTCTTCCTCGAGCTGGTGACAGCGATATTGCATTTTTAGATTGCCCAGAACTGTGCTAGATAGAAAAATATGTAGCTTGGAAATGCAAAACCCATCTGACCCCCAACTGTCCAAGGAATACAAATGGTACCAGTCGTGGGAAGAGGACAAAAGTAGCTAAACTTCCCATGCCCCCTAAACCACACAGCTCACAAATGCTCTGAGCTCTAGGGCTAAACCACAGATGTTCGCGGAGATGCTCTGACCACAACTGCTACCTGTCATCAGGCACCACTACAGGCCAGGCACAGTGCCAGGCACTTCACTCAGAGGTGACTACACATACTCCTAGTCCTCCAAGGTGAAAACAGAGTCTGGGAGAGACGGCACTCCTCATCTGTATTCACACAGCCAGGAAGTGGCAGGACCTGGATTTGAACCCAGGTTTATCTGACCCACAGAGAAGATTCTGTAGCATGACTGGGACTCAGGCTGAACTTTTTAAAAATTTTACTTATTCATCTGGCTGTGCTGGGTCTTCACAGCTGTGCGGGCTTTTTCTCTGCTTGAGGCCGGTGGGGGCTTCCCTCGAGTTGCAGTGCCTGGGCTTATCTCAGCGGCTTCTCCTGCAGAGCTCAGACTCTCGAGCACAGCCTCAGCAGCTGGAGTGCATGGGCTGAGTTGTATCACGGCGCGTAGGATCTCCTCGGACCAGGGATATAACCCGTGTCTCCCGCACTGGCAGGTGGATTCTTTCCCACTGAGCTGCCAGGGAAGCCCCTCATGCTGGAATTTTTAAAATTTATATTTATGGCTAAAAATATCTTTATGGTAAAGGAAAATTAAACATGATTACTTATAATTTCAGAAAAATGTGCTTGCTGTGCTTAGCCACTCAGTCGTGTCTGATTTTTTGCAAACCTATGGACTGTAGCCCACCAGGCTCCTCTGTCCATGGGGTTTCCCCAGGCAAGAAGACTGGAGTGGGTTGCCATGCCCTCCTCCAGGGGGTCTTCCCAACCCAGGGATTAAACCCAGGTCTCCTGCATTGCAGGCAAATTCTTTACCAGCTGAGCTACCAGGGAAGCCCCTCAGGAAAAAAATTAAAATATATATATATATATGTGTGTGTGTATAACTTAGAAGCCCATTTATAGGGGACTATTTAAAAATGGTGGCATATTTCTAACACAGACTTTCATGAGATCATTAAATACAGTGATATAAACCTCTATTTATTGACATGCAAACCTCTTCATGATATATTGTTGGATGGAAAGATATATGGACAATAAATCAAATTTTAAGTGTTAGTCACTCAGTCATGTCCAACTCTTTGTGACCCCATGGACTATAGCCCCCAGGCTCCTCACTCCTGTCTGTGGAAATCTCCATGCAAGAATATTGGAGTGGGTTCCCATTCCCTTCTCCAGGGGATCTTCCTGACCTAGGGATTGAACCTGGGTCTCCTGCATTGCAGGCACGTTCTTTACTGTCTGAGCCATCAGACAGACAATACAAAGAGGAATTTTACTTGTGTACATTTATACACTTACTGATTTTTAGTCTGAATTCCACTGAGTGTGTGTAATAAAAAATAAATAGATTTTAATTTAAAAAATAAAGAAGAGGAAAGTAAAAGTAATTCTGAGATGCTCATGATCTAGGGTGATGACCAAGCTTAAAAAAGCATACGGCAAAACTCTAAGTGCAAAACGATCCTATTCTGTTTTAAAATACACATACACATAAAATATGTAAATATATGCATATATATGCACATATACATACATGCTAAGATACTGAAAGAAATACATTAAGGTGCTCTGGTGGTTCTTCCCTGGGTAGTAAAATTTGGAGTATTTAAAAAAATTTTTTCTTATTATTGCTTATCTGCATTTTATAATTTCCCTCCAATGAACATCTAATGCTTAGTCATTGTAAAAAAAAAAAAAGACATGTAATAAAAGTTACATTTATTTTAAAAATAGATTGTCTTTATTGCTTCAGCTTAAGCTATTCCTCATTTGACCTTTAGTGTTATATGATCATCTAGACCTAGTGATTATTCTACTATCCAAGAAAGGATAAATCTCAATCTATCCCCAGATTTTGGCTTAAAGAACTGCCTTCGGAGGAGAAGCTTTCTAATTAAGCTTAACTCAGCTTACCATGAAAGTATAGCTTTGTCTCTGGAATATCCCACTGTTTCCTAGGGGTGGGGGTAGGGGAGGGAGGGGCTGGATGTTCCAAAGTTATCCATAACAAAATCTCTCCATCCACATTCTCTTTGAAAATGTGATGTCTGCCTCTCCCCTATCAAAGGCAGAGGCTAATGTCTCTCTCTTGAATGTAGGCTGCCTTAGTTATGTGTTTTTAATAGAGAGACTTGACTCTGCAAAAACTTCTAGGACTGGATAATAAAAGGCAAGACAGTTTCTGCCTGGCTCTCTTGATACACTGATTCTCTAGATACTTACTCCCTCTTTGAAAACCTGCCCCTGCATTGTGATAAGTCTGGGCCACAAGGAGAGGCCAATTTTAAGTGCTTCAGTCAATGGTCACAGCTGAGTCCAGCTTTCAAGACATCTTGAAGTATCTTAGTCCAGGTGGAAAAATGTGAGAGAGGCTTCTAGTTGATTCTAGCCTCCAGCCATCTGAGTCACCCACAAGTGTTTGAGTATTTTCAGCTTGATCATTGTGAAGCTGAGACTATCTTCTCTTTGTTTATAAATTTTTGATTCTATGACCATAATAAGATTGTGTTGTCTTAAGGAACTCAATTTGGGTATATTATGCAGCAGTAGGTAACCAGAGCACTTCCCTTGTCTAGCCCTAGAAAAATATCCATACTCCTTTCAATCTGTCCCCATATGGCAACCCTGAGCAATGGAAAGATGAACGGGGTGTCCCAGAGATCCAAGTTCTAAAGCTGTTCCGTTACTAACAAACTGTAAGATATTTAAAAAGCATTGCTGCTGCTGCCGCTAAGTCGCTTCAGTCGTGTCCAACTCTGTGCGACCCCATAGACGGCAGCCCACCAGGCTCCTCCGGCCCTGGGATTCTCCAGGCAAGAATGCTGGAGTGGGTCGCCATTTCCTTCTCCAATGCATGAAAGTGAAAAGTGAAAGTGAAGTCGCTCAGTCGTGTCCGACTCTTAGAGACCCCATGGACTGCAGCCTAGCAGGCTCCTCTGCCCATGGGATTTTCCAGGCAAGAGTACTGGAGTGGGGTGCCACTCATTACCACCTAGTAAATACTACATACCAGCCCTTTACTTTCTTCCCACAGATAGTAGTTCATCTGAATCTCACAGTAACTGGATGAAGTACTGCTATCCCGGTGTGAGAGGCAAAGAGATCGAGTCAAAGACACCGCGGATGACTTTCTCAAGGTCTCAAGGTCAAAAAGCTCATAAATGGCAAAGACTAAATACAGTGGCGGGCCCAAAAGGTACAACAGGATAAAAGAGCAGATTTGGGTTTGTAAGGCTGGCCAAGAATGCAATTCCCCATAATTTGCCCTCTAGATTCTGTCCAGTGCTTTGGAATCACAGGCTCAGGCTGCTCCATGACCCCATACAATGGCTTTTCAGCTGCCGGAAGATTGATCATGTGCCCATTTATAATCTTCCCACCCAAGCAAAATATTCCTACTAACACCTTCATTCTTTATGCGATACATTTTACAAAAATTATGATTTTTCAGATTACAGATTCAATGCACATTTATTATAGAAAATTAGAAATTAAAAGTAAAAAAGCACAAAGAAGAAAATAATAACCAAGTCAAATATTCACTACCCGTTGATCTTTCCTACTTATAGGTTTTTTACCTTTCTTATGCACATGCTTTTACAACTGGATTTTATTGTCTTGTTACGTGAATACATCTTGTGAGTTTTGTTCAAAATATCTAAGCATATATTGATTTATTCACTGATGTCAGAAATATATATTGGGATCCAGTTATATGCTTGGCATTTTTGCTATTTCATAAATTATATATATCAAATGTGTGTGTATATGCACAGATCTTTGTGTGTGTGTGTGTCTGTGCATGCGCACGCACGCTCAGTTGCTTCAGTTGTGTCCGACTCTGCAACTCTATGGACTGTAGCCTGCCAGGCTCCTCTGTTCATGGGATTTTCCAGGCAAGAATACGGGAGCGGGTTGCTATGCCCTCCTTCAGGCGATCTTCCAGACCCAAGGATCGAATCTGCGTCTACTGCCGCTCCTGCACTGCAGGCAGATTCTTTACCACTGAGCCACCAGGGAAGTCCCATTATCTCTACCTGCACCTAGATTTATATGTATTCAATATAATCATCTATACATATATACATGCCTATAATGGCCAAAGTGTTAACAGAGATTTTCTCTGAATACTGAGATTTTCTTTTTGTTTACCTTTTTTCTTAATAAATTGAAATTGCTTGTGGAATTAAAATAAAGCTAAATAAAATAGATCACATTACCGCATGTCATTAAACATTGACCCCAATATCATTTAATGCCTCATATATATTCTACTCTATCAATGTATTATATTTTAATCAATTCTCTATTGTTTAAATTTTATATTATTTCCAATTTTTCACTATAATATTGCATCATGCACTCCTAAAGATAAACCCTACTACACATCTCTAAGCAACCATGTATAGAATTTTCTTGAGATTAAAGAGATGAATTGGTTGGTGGGTCAAAGGGCATTGACGTAGCTAAAGGTTTTTTGATCCATATTGTCAAGATGTTCTCCAGAAAGGTTATACCAACTTCACCCTGATCAGCTGTATATAGGAGCAATTATTTCACTACTTCTATAACACTGAGTATTACATCATTGTTTTCCAATCTTATTGATTTTGATGTGCATCCCAAATTTCAAATTCATTTTGTCAGATTCTTTTCAACATAGTCCAGTGTGCTCAACTCCTTTTTGAGCTTCTGTGTCCAGAACTAGGCATGATAATCCAGATGTGTTCTGACCTACACCAAGCAAAAATGGACTATTACCTCCCCTTGTCTGAACAGGAGATTTCTAATAATGCAGCCCAGGGCTGCTTCCACTTTATTGGCAGCTGACCTGTACTCAATATGCCCTTGCTTCTTTGTTTACATGCACTGCAAACAAATCTGGTATTTCCCATCATGTATTTGCAAATTTTATTTTTCTAAAACCAAAGTAAAGAACATTCCATATTATCAAATTGTATCTGTATATTTTGGCCCTTTTCTTCTAGTGACTCAGATATTTTTGGTCCTAAATCTGTGATCTCATGTTTTAACTATTCCATAACTATGACAAGGATCAGGAGGTAAGAAAAGGACTGAAGAGTTACTGAGTGTCTACAGCATGTCAAGTTACAGACTAGACGTTGATATAAGTTAAAATCATATGGTACATTTAAGAGTATAATGAAGTTGATGTTGATATCTTCATTTCAAATATTAGGAACGTGAGGTGTACAGGGATTATTTGTCTTTGGCAAGTCCATACAGCCAATATAGACAAGAGATGGATTGGCAAGTCTAACAGTGGTCCTTGCTATTCCCTGGGTTCCAAGCCAGGCTTTTGCTTATTTAAGGCAAGGACGTCAATGTCAATGAGAATTAGACAGAAAATAGAACTTGAGAGCTCATGGCTACAGAACTCTCTACAAATTGACATCAATCCTTTAATGAAAACTTTTTGTAAACATATGACTGAGTAAACTGACTATACTATTGAACACACTACAATTTCCTCTTTTACAAACCAACACAGAAATATTGCTCATTCAGTAAATTGGCTCAGAGGTTAAAGCACCTGCCTGCAATGCGGGAGACCTGGGTTTGATCCCTGGGTCAGGAAGATCACCTGGAGAAGGAAATGGCAACCCACTCCAGGATTTTTGCCTGGAGAATCCATGGACAGAGGAGCCTGGTGGGCTACAGTCCATGGGGTTGCAAAGAGTCGGACACGACTGAGCAACCTAACTTCACTAACTTCAGTAAATATCTACTGAGAGCTTATCATATACCAGGGAGTGGGCACGCAGAGAGGGTGAAACAAAAATATTCCCTGTCGTCATAGAACCTGCGCTTAAGATGGAATATCCAGGTGAGTATGTAAAAAGTAATGCACCTATGAGAAGCTTTGTCAAACATCTTGCTGACATTTAGATATCTATGTAATAGTATCTCCTTGATCTGTCTGTGCAACACATCTATCCAAAGTAGAACTGCAATTCACCTGGCATGATTCATTCTCAGTGAACCCAAGATGACTCCTAGCACTCCCAACTTCTGACCCCACAACTCATTATATAAATCTGACCAACTGTTCCTATTGCCCTTGAGAATCAAAGTCAGGTTCCAAACATGCTTCATCACCTATTTGAAATCAGAATATGTCCTTCCAGAATTCTGCAAGTTTCTCTGCCTACCTTGATTCCTTAAAGAGAATAAGTAACTGTTATTCTGAAAATATATCTTCATATTATTTTAGCTCTGGAAAAGTAATTTCCTTAATTTGGAGACTGAACTTGAGGAATGCACTCCAAAATACAACCTAGTACCTCCCCTTGCGGTAGAACCTCACTCTTTTTGAAATATCTTTATTCTCCCTTCACAGTTTTCAGATTTTTTTTCTCAATATAAGTGACATGTCTGACAGATTCAGAATGAATTTAGTTTTCCACCTTCATCTGGTAATAAGGTTTCAGTTGCTTCATCCAATGAGACAATCATTTTCTTGTCCTTATTGTTCCAAAAACAATTTTAAAAGCTTGTTTTATTTCTGCTTGTTTTCTTTCAAATTTGCCCACCATGCACTGACAAATTTGAAGTCTCATCCTTTCTGGGAGTATTTTTATAAGTTTGGGCTAAACTGTTACACATTCATGGACTTTTTTTTCCATCTGTTAGTCTCCTGCACAAACAGTTTCCTCTTCTATGCTTCCCAAATTCTTCCTTCATTGTAACTCTCTGTGATTATTTGCTCAGAGTTTCATTTTTCAGAGTCTTCCTCTCTGTAATACATCTATTTTATTTTAGCATCTCTGCCATAGAACCAGAAAAATCTATCCTCTGACATTAAAATATTACGTGTACATGTGTTCATAAATTCTTGGTTATAATTTTTCATCTCTTGAAATAGAAATGTTATTTCTTGGTTTAATAATATCCAGTGCTGGCAAGGGTTTTATGAAATGATCATTTTCCTAAATTGTTGCAAGCAGTGCAAATTTGTACAACCCTTTTGGGAAGCAATTTGGCAATATAAAAAACAGCCTTAAAAAATGTCCAACCCTTTTGACCCACTTCTGGGAATTCACCCTAAGGAAATCACCCTAAATATAGGAGAGGCTTTATACAGCATTATGCTCACTGAAATGCTATTTATAAATATAGAAAAGTGAAAAATCATTTTATTACATGTCCAGCTTGAGGGGGAGTAATTATTCTAGAATATTAAAAAGGTGTTGATGATAAGATATTATATAAAATATTTGTGTCAAACATTAATTTTGAGAAAGGGGGGCAAAGAAACATAAATTCTATATCATAAAATGATAATCATTGAATATAGTAGAGATTCTCCTAATGGCATAAGAGAATAATGTATTACTAAATAGCAGGCCAACCCTCTTGCAGATAACAACAACAAATTTTGGACAAAAAAAAAAAAAAGAAAACTAGCAAAAGTAAACAAAACCACTAGCAGAGGGTTCTGGAAAATAAATAAAAGCATGTACGCTTTAGGAAGGAGTTGAAACTTAGAGACAGTAGGCAGCGTGGGTAACCTTTCCATGTTTCAGACTTGGTCCTGAGGGTAGATCACAGTTTTAGTGTGGCTCAGGCCAACAGAAACACCAGGGCCAAGGCTGCTGTTTTACCGGACTGAGGACTCAGCGAATCAGTCAATGCTACCAAGGAGTAAGAGCGAGATCCAAAATAAAAGGATAGACCTAGAGAAAGGTCTTGTAATCTGTGTGCTATCTCTGCCCACATTCCCAACTGCCACTGAACCATGGTATGGATAAGGCAGACTCCAATCAGCTCAGCTGGAGAAAGAAATAATAGTAATAACTGAGATTTAAGCAGTTGCTCAGCACAGGCAAAACAGTTGGAGTCTGATCAAGTTCACCGCCTGCAAAACAACATCCAAATTCTTTGGAGAAACAGAATCCAAGAATTTTCATATAATAAATTCATAATTTCTAGAATTAAATCCAAAATTATTTAACATATGGTGACCCAGGAAAATTTTATCCATTCCCAAGGGAAAAGACAATCAGTGAAGGCCAACCTAAGGTGATCCAGATGAACAAGAACCTTAAGATAACTACTATAATTGTGCTCAATGGGATAAAAAAGAAGATAATTATACTGAATAGAAAATATAAAAATTATGAGCAGGAAAATTATACATACAGCAAATGAAGGTTTGTAGAAGCAAAAAACTAGATGTGTAATTAAAAAAAAAAAAACCATTGGATGGGCTGAACAGAATGGAAATAACAGAGGAAAGAATCATTGGTCTTAAAAACAGATTAATAGAAATTCTCTAACTGAAGAAGAGAGACACGAAAAATTGAAAAAAAAAAGCAAAAGTGTTTAAGGGATCCAAGGCACAATATCAAAAGTTCTAAATATAGAGTCACAGAAGGTAGAGAGAGAACATAATAATAACTTTAGAAAATGAAAGTAATAATGGTTGAAATGTACCAAATTTAATATATGAACTAGCAAATCCATAAAGTTGAAGGAACACAATAAATATGAGAAAAAAGCCTATCCTTATAGTCAAACAGCTAAAAATAAAATACAGACGCATCTTTGTTCTTAGCCATTTCAATATGGCAAGAAAAAGAAATAAAAACACAGATTATAAAGGAAAAAATGACGCAATATTTTTTGCAGATGACATGACTGTTTAGAAAAAGAATCATAAAATATTCCAAAACAACTATTAGAATAAATGCTTGAATAATGAAAGTTTAACATAAGAACGTTAATTGTATTTACATATATAGGCAACAAACAATTGGAAAATAAAATTTAAAAACACTTCCATGCAACAGTACAAGAAACTCTAAACTACTTAATAATGAGTTTAGAAAAAGGTGTGAAAGATCTCTTCAGTGAAAACAACATAAAATTGCAAAAGGAAATTAAAGAAAACCTTAACAAATGGAGGAACATATCACATTTGTGGGTTGCAAGACTCAATATTGTAAAGATGCCATATACCCTCAGATTATCTATAGGTTAAATGAAATACTACTTACAATCCCAGAAGCTTTTAGTTTTTTTTTGGTAGAAATTGACAAGGTGATTTTAAAATTGATATGGAAGCACAAATAATCTCAAATCGCCAAGCGATATTAAAGTAAGATGGAACTGAAGGACGTATGCTGCCTGTTTTCAAGGTTTATAACTAGTAACCAAGACGGTGCATTACTGGCTAAAGGATAGGTCTATAGATCAATGCAGCACAGAGTTCAGAAATGTACACAACTGATTTTTCAAAATGTTGCCAGAGGAAAAGTCTTCTCTACAAATGGTGCTGGAACAACTGGAGAGCCATATGCTAGAGGAAATGAGCACAGACCCTTAGTTCATACTGTATATACATATTAACTCAAAATGGATCCTAGAACCAAGTGTAAATACTAAAACTGTTAGCCTTCTAATAGAAAACAGGAAATACGTCTTTGTGACATTGGAGTAGGCAAATATCTTAGATAGGGAATTAAATGCATGAACAGTAAAATAAAAAGATATATAAATTTGACTTTATACAGATTAAAAAATCTTCTAAAGATATCACTAAGACAAGACAAGCCATACAATGGGAGAAACTGTCAAACATATATCTGAGAAAGGACTTGTATCCATAATATATGAAGACTCCTTACAATCATATAAAAAGGACACAAAAAACTCAGTTAAAAAATTGGCAAGTTACTTAAAGAAATACCTCAACAAAACAAATCTCAGAATGGAAACCAGTACATACAAAGATGCTTAAACTCTTTATTCCTCAGGAAAATACAATTAAATCACAATGAGATACCACTATTAAAAAAAAATCTAGCCATTCTAACAGCTGCACAGTTGTATCTCATTGTGATTTAGTGAGCCTTACCAGTTTTGACAAAGGTTTCAAGCACATGAAACTATCAAACAATGCTGATGAGAATGTGCATCAAGCATTTAATTTGAAAAAATATGTATTTCTTGAAAAGCTAAAACCGTAACAACCATATGACCAGGATATTCCATTCCTAGTTATTTACTACAGAGAAAGGAAAACATATGTTCACACAGAGAATTGTGCATGAACATTCATAGCGACTTCATACACAGTAGCACAAAACTGCAACCAACACCAGTGTCCATCAACAGGTGAAGACACAAAACAAAGCATATCCATATAATGGAATAATAGCCAGCATTTCAGAAAAGAACTTATGATTTATGCAAAATAGATGAATTCCAAGGTAACTAAGTAGAATGAAAGATACCACACAGAAAGAATACATACTGTAACATCACATTTACACGAAATTCTAGAAAAGGCAAATTCAGCCTACAGTGACAGAAAGAGGATCTGTGGTTGCCTGATATTGTGGACGGAAAGGATGCATTGTAAAATGTGGCAAGGAATCTTTTGGAGGTGATGAAAATGTTCGCTGCTTTATATCGGGTTGGCCAAAATGCCCATTTGGGTTTTTCCATAACAGCTTACGGAGAACCTGAACAAATTTCTTGGCCAACCCAATACATCTCCAAAACTCAATGAATTGTGCACTCTAAATGGATGCAGCTTATTGTACATAAAATATACCTTAGTTGATTTTAAAATTGCACAGAAAAAATATAAATCAAGCTTGAAAATAAACTAGAGCGAAATTTAAATGTTGGCAATATTTGAATAATGGGATAACAGAAAATTTTTATTTTTCTGGTTGCACTTTTAGGAATTTTAGAAATGTGCTTTAATGAACACAAATCATTTTAAATTAAAAAAAATGAACAAGTTTATGACATGTATTAGATTAAAATCAGCCTCCTGTTCCTGGTTCAATGTATGACTAATATACATATTTTTGTTTAAAACATATTTTTTCTAAACAATATGCTTTCTGTTGGTCAGAATCAAGGGCAAAGAGGTAATCCAAGAGGATTAGTGTTCTCCCGTCTCCTCTACATTTCAGGTGTGAAACCGGAGAAAAGACAATTCAGTAATTTATCATAAACAGCATTTTTAGCAGAATAAGTCTTCTGTAGCTATCTGAAGAACTGAGGCCTTCACTGATATGTTGCATTAGTTCTGAACTGTTTTCGGCATTCAAAATTCATTATATAGCCATCATCAAGGAGCCAAAAATGATTGGCTTTGGAGACAGGATACCTGAGCTTGAGTCTTGGTTCTTTAACTGTTTTACTATGGTGGCGAAACACACCTCATTGAGAAGGAGGATCGCCTACCTTTGAATGAGTGGGCTTGTTCCTGCTCTGACAACAGAATGGTGGAGGCGAGGCTTACAACTTCCAAGGCTCAGTCGTAAAAGGCCATGAAGTTCTGGCTGGTTTTCTTGGGAGGGTTGCACTGAGAGAAGTCAGTCACCATCCAAGAAATCTGGCTACCCAGAGAGTACCATGTTGGAGAGACCACCTGTAGAAGTGCTAGTCACTAGCCTGGTTGAGCTCCTAGTCGACTAGAAGCATCAGCTGCGAGCCACGCAAGTGGCCCATTTTGGCTGCCATTTTGGCTGACTCTATAGATGACTGTAGCCCCATCTAGTGTTTGGCTGTAGCCACAAGGAAGACTCCAAGCAAGAGCTGCCCCAACCAAGTCCTTCCCAAATCCCTGGCCTGTGGATAAAATAAAACAGTGGTTGTTTTTAGCTGCAATATTTGGGGTAACTTTTTATGGAACAACAATACCTGTAATAGTGATTATGGGTGAAGGACTTGATGTCTTTAAATTCTTACGTCTTAACATCTCTGATGGAATATTGTCAACTGCTGCTGCAATAGCTGAAAAGGGTCACAGGAACCTTGAAGTTCTGAGCAAATATGCGTAGCTTTATTTTATACACTTCTGTATATGTTTACTCAACACACTAATTGAATACCTAAGGGATCTTACTGACTCAGGGATCAAACCTGGGTTTCCCGCCTTGCAGTCAGGAACTTTACCCTCTGAGCCACCAGGGAAGCCCCAAGTGAATACCTATTATATGTCAAGTCTGTGGTAGGCTAGGGGTATAACCATTAATTAGATACAGTCGTAGTCAAATAACTCAGATTTGGATAGAGGAAGTAGCCAAGAAACCAGGTGATGGAATGAAGTGTAGGAAGGCCACCCTATGGGTCAGTGCAGGAACTGCGGGAACACATCGTGGTAGGGGCTTGCTCCTGCGATCCTGGGGGTGGCAGAGAGAACAGTCAGGACGTTGGATTAGATGTGTGGGGACAGGGGAGGCATGAGAGGGGAGGAAAGACACTGCACAAGAGACACAGAGTATATAGCTTACTCAGTAGTGAATGAGCTGAAACTAAGAAAGGAATGTGGAATGTTGTACAGAGGAAGGTTGGTGTTTTCCTTTTTTATTTTTGGTGACCTATGTAAATCTTGGTGAAAAACAGATTTCACAGTGTGGCATGATAGAGGCACTGTAAAATCTGCCTTCCATGCATCTGTCTGGGCACACAATAACCAGAGAAACGAATAATCAAGAACAATAGACTACATAATTACTACCCTTAAATAACCTTTGTCACTTTGGACAAGTAAGCGGGAGACAAGACTAAGGGTACAAAATTTCACGAGAAACTTATTCTGCTCAACACAAGGATGGAGCACAGTGAGACTGGGAGGCAACCGTGGAAACCTGGCTCCAGAATCTTTGCAAAGCCCCTCGTTCCCAGTCAGAGTTACCCAGGGATAGGCCTGCCTCCCTAGACCTGATGGCTGTGCCAGTAGGTCTTCCTTGACCCTCAGGAGATCATGAGGGTCACACTTACGGGACGTAAGCACACCTATGGAAGTGCTTAGGGGTAGAGGGGCTGGGGGAGGGGAGAATCGAAGCATCAGCAAAAAATAAAAAAAAGTCACCCTCCCATTTACCATTTAAGTAGGTCCATTTAACAACTCCACAATGTCAACAGAATAAAAGGCTTGCTATCAATGTCTAACGTCAGGTGTCTCAGAGATAAGAGTGGAATAACTGATTCACCATCAGCTCTTGCGTCTCTATACCTGCCGCTCTGCTCCTAAACCACCTGTGGACAGTATGATACCATTTGCGATTGGTGATGGGGGGTGAGGACAGTGAGGTTCTCAGAGCAATCAAAACCTCAGGCAGGTGAAGAGGAGAGAGGAGGGGACCCGTTTGGAATGAGGAACCTCAGTTTCCCCTTCATTGCGAAAGGTCTATTACTCTCCATGGCAGAGACAAGAAGCGTGCTAAGTTGCTTCAGTCATGTCCAACTCTTCACAACTCCGTGAACTACAGCCTGCAAGGCTCCTCTGTCCATGGGATTCTCCAGGCAAGACTACTGGAGTGGGCTGAAATTTCCTCCTTCAGGGGATCTTCCCGACCCAGGGATCGAACCTGTGTCTCCTCCATCTCCTGCACTGGCAGGTGAGCTCTTTACCACCAGCGCCACTTGGGAAGTGCCAGAGACAAGAAGGGCTCCTGAAAAATGCCAGGTTTGATGAGCTCAGATCCGTGTGAAATGGACTCAATGCAATTTGCTATTTGCACTCCTTCTTTTCTTTCTTGAAGAAGCTTGCGGTTTAAGACCGCTTATGGATTGGAGTGGGGGCAGGAAGTAAAGTTAATAAGAGAGGAAGAAAAAGACAAATCAAGCAGCTGTGATACACAGAGTGGTGCCAAGACAGTCGTTTTAGGAAAGAGTGGGGGACTTTCTTGGGGGCAGGAAGATTCTCCCATAACATCTCAAAACGTAGGTAGGGACTTTACCCCTCTCTTAGTTCTTGGTGTGGAACCAGGCACGCAGAAGGTGCCACCAAAGGTTGGCCAGAAAGAATAAACCTGAAGGAGCTGTCCTTGCCATCATCCCCAAGGTGTGATGCTGCAGAGGCTTTGAAGGGACAGTTCTTCAGTTTAATCCTATTTGCTGAGATATCAGCCTTTTAATCTCAGAAATACTCCACCATGCCCTAGGAGCCTGCTCTGTCCATTCCCTCTGCTACTCTGCCCACCCGAGCCCTCCCACATGCCCAGCTCAGTAGAAGACAGCATCTTTTCAAAGCAGACACCACACTGTGCCTTTCTTCAGACATGACCATCCCCAGCGACCTTTGCATCCCTCTGAATGTAAGATCCCATCCGAAGTTGCCTGCGTCTTTGACAGCTGGAAAGAAGGCAAGTGAAATTTCATTGTAAAAATACTGTTATACAAAAAAATCACATTATTTGCAACATCTCTCCACCTCCCCCAAAGGCACAGGTGTCAGGGAATTTTATTATCACTCAAAAAAGGATTCCCTGGCAAGTTACACAGACTCATTAACCAAGGCCTAGGATTGCTGAGTTCTCATTCCTGGTTCTATCAAAGTTGTCATATGGCTTAAAGTCAGTCATTCAACTTCCCTGCTTTCTTAAATAAATAATTATTTTTATATGGACACACACACACACACACACACACACACACACACATAGTATTTATATACGGACATGTGCCCATATATTTGGCAAAGCTACTACTCAGTTCAGATGAGAAACTCTCACATGGCCAAGTTAAAATTCTTGGTTGGTCTTCCCCAACCTGCTACTCTGTCGGGCTCCTCATCTTCTTAACAGAGTAACAAGAAGATCTTTAGCCATGCACTTACTCAGGCCATAACATGCAGCCATCCCTGGGTTCTTTCTTTCTCTCCTAGTGAGCAGCCAATCCAGCCTCATTTCTTTCTGTCCTCCTTGTCACTCAGGAAATTATCCACCCGGGCCATTTTTCATCCAACACATTCACCTTGTTCTTGGCTCAAGGTCATGACATTGCTCCTTCCTTATCTGGAAATATCCTTCTGCAGTTCATGCAGTCCTTTCCTCCAATGTTACGTCCACAGGAAACCTTCCCTGACTACCCACCTGAGATACTCTTTCTCCTACTCCCACATGCTTTATTTTTCTCCATAACATTTATTAATTTCTGCAATAGGCTGTGTCTTTGTGTTGCCTCCCTCATGCATCAAAATAGCACTGTCAGGAGATTAGAATCTCTGTTCTCCCATCACCACACTCTGTACCTAGTCCAGCGCCGGCATATAGCACGCACTCGATAAATATTTGTGGAATGAATGAATAGGTAACACGCGCGCGCACACACACACACACGAACGTGGGAAAGTTCAAAGTTGCACAGCTGAAGGGAAAATTATACATTATGGCTGTGCCCGCCCACTCCAAAGAGAAGATTTACCTGTAGGGTTTGGAAATCTCTTGCAAACACATGTATGTTTCCACATACATACAGTGAGGAACACCTCACCCATTTGGTTCTGTAAGGAACTCTCTGGGGAAATGAAAGAAAAGGAAGAAATGCATTTTGTTTTGCTAGGCACAGGGTGTTATTTTCCAATTTGCTCCGGATTTCACAGGAAACACCTTCAGGCTGAGGGCACGAGAGTGCCAAGGTGAGGTGCAGTCACGACCGGAAGGCCCTCTGGAGGACCACGAATGAGGGGCAACCAGGACCGGAAGGCCCTCTGGAGGATGACATGTGCTTGTGTTGGGGGCCGGGGAGGGAAAGAAGCGGCAGAAGCGGGGAGTGGCCTCCAGGGTCCCGACGTGCCCCTCAACACCTCCGTCACCCACTGCTTCCAGAATTTTCACTCCAGAGTTAATAACAAAGCCTACCCTTCCAAGTGATGAAGGGACACGTGATGGGAGCTCGGCCTCTTCTTTGTTGTGTGATTTTTGAGAAAGTTACTTAACATTTTTGACTCTTCTCTACATTTTTTAAAAACTTTGTGTAATCTGAAAAATAGATGAGGGTGGGGGACACACTGACTACTGCCTCACTAGTTCTTCTCTGAGATAAGGTACTTGCAACACACAAGAGGGGGTCCCACTATAACTCTGAATTTCCCCAGAAGCTGATGGAGCCCAACTCCTTTCTGCGGGTAGATATTGCTGGGAGGAGGTGAAGAGGTAAATAGCACTGTAACATGAAAAGGCAATTTCCCAACACAGCACAGCTATTACTTCACATTAAAGGAAATATTTGTATTCAAAGATTATGTAATGGTGAAATGCTGAACAATGACCGTTACAAAATATTTTGGCTTCTATTGGGTATGGAGGAGAGAAGAAAAACCCTGAAATAGAAGGCGGTGGTGGCTCATAGGAAAATTTTATCACTTCTCTTTGAATGACTGAAGACTCCACGTTCCCACACATGTTCTGAACACTTCCGGCAACATGAGTCATCATGTTAAGCCAGTAAATATTTGTTAAGCCTCTACTATATGCCTGTTTCTAGATCTAGACCAGTTCTCAGAGCTGAACCCACTGACCAAAGCAGTGCCTGCCCACCCATGAAGAAGGCGGTGGCAGCACAGCAAGGGTGTACAGTACTGGTTCCTCCAGGCCTTGATCAGGGGACTTACGGCCATTTATTTAGGCAACCACGTAGGTAAGCAGAATATCGGGATTGTTCAAAGACAGTTGAATACAAGTTGACATTGATATACAGGGACTCAAGACATATTTACAGTGGGGGCATTTATGGACCACCAGAGCCTTCACTTAACAAATGGAGTCTTCACTTAAGTCTGTTTCACAGTAAGATGATAATCTTCGCAGGCCCCAAGCGGACAGTTTACAGGGATACATGTAGCAGTTGGCAGAATCCTCCTCCCATTGTTTCCTTGGTCTCTATGAGAGACTATCACAGTGGGAGAGGCAAGTGGAAGCATCTCCATTTACAGCAGAAAGAAGACAGCAAGGCCAGCATCACCTCCTGAGAACCACTGATGTGGTAAGCGGTACTCCTAAAGATCTCAAGGATGCAGGGGTAGTGGTCTCCATCATGTCTCCATGTAATTCATCAACCCCATCCTGTAAAAACCCAGATGGGTCCAGTTGAATGGAAGTGAGCAACCACACACTCAAACAAATTATAGGATTAACTGCAGCTGCCAGATGTGATGTCGAGGCTACAGCCAATTAACAGCCTTGGGCATGTAGTCTGCGGCCACTGATCTGGAAAACAAGTTTTTCCCCATCCCTCTCAAAGAAGGATCAGAAGCAGTTCCCATTCACAAGGGATGGACCGCTGCATATTTACAGTCTTACCCCAGGGCTATATTAACTACCCAACCCTCTGTCCTAACAGTCAGAAGGGACATGGACCACCTGGACTTTTTGAAGAATAACACATCAGCCCACTATGTTGATGTATCCTGCTAATTGGATCAAAAGAACAAAAAAGGGAAAGCACATTCAAGAGCTTGGTAGGATGTATGTACTACAAAAAGTACAAGATGGATCCTATGAAGAAATGGAAACTTGCCACATCAGTGATGACTTCAGGCTTCTGTGGGCTGTGGTATGACGTATCTGTTCCAAAATAAATAAGGGATTCCTGCAACTTACCCTTCACAACCCCAGGGAGGAAGCAGAATGCTTACTGGGCCTCCTCGGGTTCTGAAAGCAGCATACAGAATACTTGCGGATATTAGCCTGGCCCATTTTCCCAGTAGCATGGGAGGCCACCAGCTCCGAGTAGATCACAGGGCAGAGAAAGGATCTGCAGCAGGTCAGGCTGAGCTACAAACAACCCTGGCATTTGTATTATGTGATCCAGTGGACCCTACCATAGCAGAATCATCAGTGGTCATAAATACTCTGGAGTTTGTGGCAGGTGCCAATTAGGAGACTCATAGTTTAGACATCTGCCAAGCTTCTGGAGTAAGGCCCAGCCATCTACATCACAGAGCTATGCATTTGTAGGGGACAGGAGAGTGGGGAGTTGCTGGTATGCTACGGATCAAGAGCCCAGGGAAGTCAGAGTTGCCTACCGTGAGCTGGGTTCTGTCAGATCCACCAGGTCATGTGGAAGAGATGCTATGAGATGAAAGCAGCACATTGAGGATCAGGCCCAAGCAAGTTCAGAGGGCACAGGGAAACTGTTAGGAAACTGCTACTAAAAACCAGCCTGGGGAATTCAGGAGGAGCCAAAAGAGGGAGGAGGTGGCCAACCTCCCAGAGTCCCTCTCGTCAGAACCCATCCTGGCTGAGAGATGTGCGTGTCACCCCGAAGGACTCTGAGTCAGACTACAGGCCAAGCAAGGTGACTGGCCAGAGACAAGCTGGAAACTAATCCCATTACCATAAAACCTGAGACTGCAACCCACAGGGCAGAGCAGTTCTCCTGGGTTCCCTTCTCTTGCTGCTCTCTACCCAAACGTCTCTTTTCCAATAGCCTGTTCTTTGTCAGCATGTGTATCTCCTGGGACAGTTCATTTCTGAGTGTTAGAAAAGAGCCCACTCTCAGGCCCTGGAAAGGGCCCCCTTCCTGCTACAAAACTACACAAGCAGATGCCCAGACCCCATGTCTTCTAGCACTGGCACCTTTCCTGTCGCTTATGTAAGTGGTGGGGGTTGGGGGAGGCACGGGGGTGGAAGGCCAAGATTTCACAAAGAGATATTGGCTTCGTATATATATGGATACAGACCCGAAATAGACCAAGTTGCTCAGTTGTGTCCAACTCTTTGCAGCCCTGTGGATTATACAGTCCATGGAATTCCCCAGGCCAGAATACTGGAGTGGGTAGCCTTTCCCTTCTTCAGGGGATCTTCCCAACCCAGGGATCGAACCAAGTTCTCCCTCATTATAGGCAGATTTTTTTAGCATCTGGGCCACAGAAGCCCCAAGATGACCACTTGCACACAAAGGATAGACTTTGAGGGGTACACCTGACCATCTACTTTGTGGGGAAAGAGGTGAGGTTCAAAGTGAGATATAAGTGGATGGATGACTTGATTGGCTTCTCAGGGGCCTTGGCAGAGAAAGACAGGAAGATCCCCTTGCCTTGCTTGTTCGGCAACAACAAAAGCCTTTGAGAAGTCAGTGAGGCACCCCTGCCGGGGTCGTCAATGAGCGGAGGGCTTACTGAGAAGGGAAACCTAGGAGACTGCAGCACTTGTCCCTTCACTGTCAGAGGTACAGACACGTGCCACAGCTCAGCAATCCACACTACACTTGGCCCAGCAACTCGGAGCCTGCCTGCAAAGCTTTCTAGTTTAACCTGATTTTGACTCCTCGTGTAAGAGAATAGCACCAAAAAACAGACCAGATGGGTAGTATCGAGCTCCAAAGAGGCTGGAATCAGGGACCAGCAGGGTCTCTCTGGCCCTCAGATGCCATGACAAAGGAGCCAAGGATGGGAATAGTTTGCTAGTACCGTGGCTCTCTCGTTTACTGAAGCATCAGAATCACGTGGAAAGCTGTGAAACACGGACTGCAGTCTCCCTGGAGTGGTGGAGGGGCAGGGTCTGAGAATTTGCTTCTCTGTCAACTTGTCAGGGGACGCTGATGCTGCCAGTAGAAACCGCCCTTTGAGAGTCACTGCTGGGGACTCAGAGACCAATCTTGTGAGCTCCATCACCCCCAACTCTAGCACCCAGCTTCAATGATGGAGGCCATGGGCGTTGTAGTTAAGAGCCTGGACCTTGGAGTTCAACTGATCTGAGTTCAAATCCAGCGTTGTCACTGATCAGCTATGTGACCTGTGACAAGTGAATTTTACCATATGAACCTCAATTTTCCCATCTGTAAAATGGGGAACCATGATAAAATCAACCTTGAACTTTACAGGATACTGTAAAGGTTTCATTAGGATATTTTGAAAAAAAAAAAAAAAGGCACAGTGCTTAGCACATAGTAAGCCCTTGGTAAATAAGCATACAGTGTTAGCAGTTAAAACACTGGCCAAATGTAAGAGATTACTTTCTACTGACATCTAGACTTTATTCTTCCATTCAAATTTTCATTTTCAGGGACTCAAGAAAGGTAACAACATTAGGAGGAAAGCAAAGAAAGGACACTTTGTAATGGGGTCAGTAACTCCCTGTTCCTCACCTCCTCAGTCCTGTTCTCCACGGTCAGGTGTTTAAATTCAGACTGACTCCTTTTAAAGTTTATAAAACACTGGCATCACTTGCTGACACTGTATGCTCATTTACCAAGGGCTTACTATGTGCTATGCACCATGCCCACTTTTTTCAAAATATCCTGATGAAACCTTGACACCTGTGAAGTTAAAGGTTAAAGTTCAGACTGAATACCAGACCACATGACCTGCCTCTTGAGAAACCTATATGCAGGTCAGGAAGCAACAGTTACAACTGGACATGGAACAACAGACTGGTTCCAAATAGGAAAAGGAGTACGTCAAGGCTGTATATTGTCACCCTGCTTATTTAACTTCTATGCAGAGTACATCATGAGAAACGCTGGGCTGGATGAAGCACAAGCTGGAATCAAGTTTCCTGGGAGAAATGCCAATAACCTCAGATATGCAGA
This sequence comes from Ovis aries, assembly GCF_016772045.2. Taxonomy (NCBI): domain Eukaryota; kingdom Metazoa; phylum Chordata; class Mammalia; order Artiodactyla; family Bovidae; genus Ovis; species Ovis aries. Next base: position 6,599,026 of record NC_056055.1, on the reverse strand, counting down.
TGACACCACCCTTATGGCAGAAAGTGAAGAACTAAAGAGCCTCTTGATGAAAGTGAGAGTGAAAAAGTTGGCTTACAGGACATGGAAGCAACCTAAATGTCCATTAGGAGATGAATGGATAAGAAAGCTGTGGTACATATACACAATGGAATATTACTCAGCCATTAAAAATAATACATTTGAATCAGTTCTAATGAGGTGGATGAAACTGCAGCCTATTATACAGAGAGAAGTAAGCGAGAAAGAAAAACACCAATACAGTATACTAATGCATATATATGGAATTTAGAAAGATGGTAATGATAACCCTGTATGCAAGACACCAAAAGAGACACAGATGTATGGAACAGTCTTTTGGACTCTGTGGGACAGGGAGAGGGTGGGATGATTTGGGAGAATGGCATTGAAATATGTATAATATCATATATGTAACGAATCACTAGTCCAGGTTCAACGCATGATACTGGATGCTTGGGGCTGGTGCACTGGGATGACCCAGAGGGATGGTATGGGGAGGGAGGAGGGAGGGGGGTTCAGGATGGGGAACACGTGTATACCGGTGGTGGATTCATGTTGATGTATGGCAAAACCAATATTGTAAAGTAATTAACCTTCAATTAAAATAAATAAATTTATATTAAAAAATTATTTTTAAAGTTGGCTTAAAGCTCAACATTCAGAAAACTAAGATCATGGAATCCGGTCCCATCACTTCGTGCAAATATATGGAGAAGCAGGGGAAACAGTGGCAGACTTTATTTTTCTGGGCTCCAAAATCACTGCAGATGGTGACTGCAGCCATAAAATTAAAAGACACTTACTCCTTGGAAGAAAAGTTATGACCAACCTAGATAGCATATTCAAAAGCAGAGACATTTAGCCATCAAAGGTCCGTCTAGTCAAGGCTATGCTTTTTCCAGTAGTCATGTATGGATGTGAGAGTTGGAGTGTGAAGCAAGCTGAGAGCCAAAGAATTGATGTTTTTGAACTGTGGTGTTGGAGAAGACTCTTGAGAGTCTCTTGGACTGCAAGGAGATCTAACCAGTCCATCCTAAAGGAAATCAGTCCTGAATGTTCATTGAAAGGACTGATGTTGAAGCTGAAAGTCCAATACTTTGGCCACCTGATGCAAAGAGCTGACTCATCTGAAAAGACCCTGATGCTGGGAAAGATTGAAGGTGAGAGGAGAAGGGGATGACAGAGGATGAGATGGTTAGATGGCGTCATCAACTCAATGGACATGAGTTTGAGTAAACTCCAGGAGTTGGTAATGGACAGGAAGGCCTGGCGTGCTGCAGTCCATGAGGTTGCAAAGAGTTGGACACGACTGAGCGACTGAACTGAACTGCTTCTTTGGGAGTCATTCCCCTATTCTCCTAGCACATGCTGCCAGATGAGGGTGAGTGCCCAGTCTTGTGTCCACAGGCCTGTCTGTGCTTTGGAGGCTGATACAGCCACAGCAGCTAACACAATGCCTGGCATATAACACTCGCACAAGCAATATTTTTTTTAATTAAATTTATGTAAATTAAGGGCCCGGATTTGGGGTCCAGTTCTGTCTCCAGGTCACTGTAGCCTTGGGTAAGCTTCTCCTAACACCCAAAGCTCAGTTTCTCACTTGTCAAAAAGGAGATTTTGCAGGCCTCTTCCAGCTTAAGGTTATAGCTATAGTGTCATGAACAGAGATCTGAACTGTGTGTCAGAAAAGCAGGTCTAGGGGTTCAGATTTGCCACTAACTCAGGGTGGAGAATTCATTTCCCTTCCCTGTCCCTCAGTTTTCTCATCTGTACTATGGGATGATTTATAAGTACCCAGCTCCCATTCCATAGTCCTGAACTTCTGGAATATTTTATTGTAGGTCTCTTTGGGGTTCAAGGTCAAGGGCTTTAAGGAGTATTTGAGGTGATAAATAAAGAGTGTGTTTCCTTTTATCCTGAAGTAGTCACATTTTAGTGAAGGCCTCTCGGATCTTACTGGATGAAATCTCCCAGAATAAGGCACAGTAATAATGATCATTAATATTGCATGTAATCATTAAAGTAAGTAGGATCATATTACCCTCAACCCAGATGTTATCTTTTAGGTGAGAGTCTTCCGATGCTTTCGCAAGGCAAAGCGGGATTGCTATTTGAGCTACTCTAAGCTTCCTGGCACGCATCTTCAAACCTAAGGGAGGTGAAACATGGTAGGGAAGACACACTGGAACTGGCTTTAAATGCTGTATCTTCAGCGTCAGGTTCTTTTACTTTCTAGGTGTGTGACCCTGGGCCAGTGACTCAACCTCTCTGGGTCCCCATCCCCTCAGCTGGGAATGTTTCTCTGGCTCACGTCACATGGCTGTTCCAACAATCATATAAGATAATGGATGTGAAAATTTGTTGTAAACTGTTAAGCTCTCTGCAAACACAAGGCATTGCCATTATAGTAATAAAAAGCAAATGGCACATAAATATTTCACAAGCATGGACTGGGACCAGTTATTTGTAAAGTCTTCCCATCTAATGGGGTTTTATAAGTACACACACCCTCTCCTTATTACAGACTTTCTAATAATCTCTTTCCAAATCTTCAAACTCCCTTTGTCTCTCCATAATTTCTTCTTAATGTCCCCTTACTTTCATAACTATTTATTACTGAACCCTGGGTCCCATCTGGGGAGATGGCTAGAAAAATATACTCATACGTATTTTGTACAGAGACATAAACACAATGAAGCCAGGACATATCAATTCTAAACTAACATATCAAAAAATATACATCTTCTTTGTAGGTCTGTCAGACCTATTCATATTAGTGATTCTTAGTCTAAAATTAGGTTTCACAACTCATCCCAAAATGTTGCCTCAAATCCATTCACATGTGGCATTAATGTGGGGTGGGAAGAAATGAAACAGGCTCAGTGCAATTTTTTTTCTTTTTATTCCTCTTAAAAAACTAGAAGAGTTTTACAAAGCCTTTGGAGTCTCTCTTGGCTAAAAAGGAAATCCTTTTGCCATTAAAACTGATCCTGCAGAGCGAGCTTGCTAGCTGCAAGATCATGATGAGGGTAAGCATTAATTAAATCTAACTGCGAGAGCATAATTATGTACACATATCCGTCAGGGTAAGTTGTCACTATCCAATAACAAACTTGGATACGAACTCCACCAGCAGAACTGTCAGGCGGCTGTTAAAAGGATATAAATGTGTCCCAAAAGGATCATTTCATTTAGGGGGGGAGAAATTGGATTGCAAAGGATTAATGAGGCGAGTGGTTTGTGTTTTCAATTGGATGTAAAATGCAAACCGAGTAAGTTGTGATATCATCATTTAACCTTAATGTTTAGCTACATTTGGATTTCTAACACGTGGTGAGGACAGTTAGACCTCGTACAGCCAACCAACATTTTCCATCCTGAAATGAGACTAAAGGCTAGGTCTTTGTAAGTCACACTGTGCCAAAGTTTACAACAAAATCATAATATCTAGTTGACACAGATGGCATATTCTTAATAATAATCAGGCAAGAAAATGAATGCAAGCCCCATTAGGGTGATTGAGTTGTTTAGATGCTAAGCTGTGTCCGACTCTCTGCAACCCCATGGACTCTCCACCAGACTCCTCTGTCTACGAGATTTCCCAGGCGAGAATACTGGAGTGGGTTGCCCTTTCCTTCTCCAGGGCATCAGGCAGATTTTTTTTTTTTTACCACTGAGCCACATGAGAAGCCGACCAGGGTGATTAGAGGATTTCAAAGGATCTGTTTCCATGACTGACTTTATTTTCTGCCAAATTTCAGTCTAAACTCTGAGGCCTGTCTATGTGCAGAGATCACACAGGTGATGGGAAATCAGGTCTTGGAAGCAGGCACTAAAAAGAGAGAGATGGTTTCAATGTGGGAGAAAGGACATCAGTGTTGGAAGCAGACACATCTGAGTTGACATCCAGGCTCCATCACTGACATGACCATGTGAGCTTGGGCAACATTTCATGTCTCTGAGCATCAATTCCTTCTACAGAATAAGGGTTAAACAAAGGAAGGTGGTTACAAGGATACATATGAAAGCACCTAGAATGGTGACTGGCCCAAAGTAGGTGGCTACAAATTGCAGTGGCTTCCTATCGGATATATGCCCCAAAGCAGGAGACAGAATAAAAACAAATTACAACCTCAGCATCTTTCCTGTTGAATTGTCATCCTGGCTGAGGGAATCATGGGTAGGGATGGTTTCTAGCCAAAACAACGAAGCAGCAGCCTGGCTGGTTTCACGTTAGATTTGGTGAACAACTACGAAGTTCAAACCAAGGTCACTTCCTCCAGTACACTTAATTTGTAATTGTACTTGAATGCTTTCTTGCTTGCTTGATTTCCTCCTACATGCTCGAGCCCTGCAGGGGTAGGGACCTTCTCTCTCTGGTTTCTACTGCCGTCTCAGGACCCAGCATGGTAACTTGTACTTGGTAGGCAGTCCGTAGAAGGAATGAATGACAGTGAGGTTGGAGGCCCTGGGCAGGACCGTAGCTGGAGAGGCAGGAATCCAGGAAATGGGAATCAGCAGCAGCATCTGCAGAGAGCAGTTAGGCAGCGTCTCATCCTATGGCAAGAATCGCATGCCATGGCGATGATCTGCCTCACCAGGCTGTGCTGGGACCAAAGAAGATGCTCTTTGCCAAAAGGAGGCCAGAGGTAAGTCAGATAAAGACAAGTGCTTTATATGGTATCACTTATATGTGAAACCTGAGAAAGACAACAACCTAGGGACTACAATGGAAAAGAAACAGACCCACAGATACAGAGAACAAGCCAGCAGTCACCAGCGGGGAAAAGGGAGGGAGGCGGGACAATATAGTATAGGGGTAGCAGACTAAGAGATATAAACTATTATGGGTCGGAGAAGGCAGTGGCACCCCACTCCAGGACTCTTGCCTGGAAAACCCCATGGACAGAGGAGCCTGCAGTCCATGGGGTTGCGAAGAGTCAGACACGACTGAGCGACTTCACTTTCACTTTTCACTTTTGTGCATTGGAGAAGGAAATGGCAACCCACTCCAGTGTTCTTGCCTGGAGAATCCCAGGGACGGAGGAGCCTGGTGGGCTGCCATCTATGGGGTCACACAGAGTCGGACACGACTGAAGCAACTTAGCAGCATGGGTAAAATAAATAAGATACTACGCTATACTGTACAGCGCTGGGAACACAGGCCGTATTTTATAATAAGGATAAATGGAGTAAAACCTTTAAAAATTACCAATCACTATTTGTACACCTGAAACACATATAATCATGTATATCAATTAAAACAAAGGAAGGAATTTGAAAAAGAAAGCAAATAATGGAAAAAATAATTTTTTAAAAAAGCAGAGAACCTTTCGGAGATCCTCGAGCCACGCTCGGAGGCTGCAGTCATCAGTGTAATTGCCTAGTCTCAGGTGCTCAAGTTCTTACAGAGTTACTGACCTGCAGGCCTGCCTAAAAGTGAAATTCCTTCTTCAAGACTTTTTCCCATTTGGGAATCTATGATGGTTGCTGTTAATGTCACATCATTCTATGAAGGGGATTCCACCGACCTTTCTCAGGCACCTCCTTTGAAGCTGACCAGACTGACACAGATACAGCAGGGGGTCAGAAACTACGGCGATTCCCGGTACGCCTTCTCAACTAGGCTATACACAGGTAATCTAGAGAAAGGCTCCCTGGTTCCAGAAGCTATTCTGCGAGAACAGCCTATGTCTTTGGCCTTCAGGAAAAAAAATGTGAGGACTATGAATTGAAACAAAACACTATTACTTTTTCTTGACAGTGACCATTTTTCTGAAAGGATTCTCCTTCAAGCACAACTTCCCCCATACCCTCTTCTCCTCAAAAAAAGCAAAACCAAAATAAAATCAGCACACATAGATCGCTACTTCCTACTCCCACCCCTGATTGAAAGAAAACTTTCAGAGGCATAAAAATGAACCCACATTTAGTCATAAATGTTGCAAAGTTACATTATCACTGAATATAAAACAAAATTTCAGGAAGTTGGACCAAAGCCAGAACATTTAGGTCATAAGATGTCAAGACCATTAAGAGAATTTCTCACTTCTTGAGAAAAATCTTTAAACTCTAAATTCTTAGGGACAGGATTTTATATACGCCCATTTTATTGTATTTTTAAGAGTACAGTTCAATTGGTCCATATTATTAGAAGCATTTTGCTTACCTGATCTAATTAGAATATTTCTATTAAAAACAACTCCCAGTTCGATTAGGTATTCATCAACATACTCTACTCCTCTCAACTTTTTCTTCATATGTTTTAAAGTTGTGTTGTTCACACACGTAAGTACAAATTTTATTTGTCTCCTGGTGAACCAATCCTTTTATGATTAATTAATGACACTTTTTATCCCTAAGGATTTTTTTGTTCCTTCTTATTGTTGTAAAGTTTATTTTGCCATGTATTTATACTTCTCCCCAAGGTTTCATTTGGTTAGCATTTGCCTAGTATAGGTTTTCCTTTTCCTCCACTGTCAAACTTTCTGTGTCTTTATGTTCTAAGACCTTTGGTAAACAGCACATAACTAGATTTGTGTAATATAATCAAGCTCTGAATTGAAATAGGCAAATTACATTTATTAGGATTACTGATGCTTCAGAGCTTTTTTCTACCAAGTGATCTTTCATTTCTTCTTTGCTCCTGTTTTCTCTTTATTTTTTTAATGAATTTTTATTGAAGTATAGTTGCTTTATAGTATTGTGTTAGTTTCTGCTGTATAGCACAGTGAATAAGCTCTAGAGAAGGCGATGGAGAAGGCGATGGCACCCACTCCAGTGCTCTTGCCTGGAAAATCCCATGGACGGAGGAGCCTAGTAGGCTGCAGTCCATGGGCTCGCTGAGGGTCGGACACAACTGAGCGACTTCACTTTCACTTTTCACTTTCATGCACTGGAGAAGGAAATGGCAACCCACTCCAGTGTTCTTGCCTGGAGAATCCCAGGGACGGGGGAGCCTGGTAGGCTGCCGTCTATGGGGTTGCACAGAGTGGAACATGACTGACGCGACTTAGCAGCAGCAGCATATATACATATATCCTCTGTTTTTGGATTCCCTTCTCATTTAGGTCACTACAGAGCACTGAGCAGAGCTTCCTGCTACACAGCAGGTCCCCACTAATTATCTACTTTATACATAGGAACAAGAGCGTATATGCATCAATCCAAACTTCCTGATACATCCCGCAGCCCTCTTCCTACTTAGTGTCCATATTTTTTTTTCTTTTTACTTTTATCCCATCGCATTGCCCACCTGGAGTTACCAAAACATTAGCTTCTAAAATCGAAGCCTAGGTTTTTGCATTTCTTCCTCATTCCTTACAATTGAGGAGTTGTCTTTCTTCATTTTTAAGATAAACTTGTGTTTTCTTTAAAAAATGTTATATTTTATCTAACACCTGTGTGTGTGTGTGTGTGTGTGTGTGTGTATGTGTGTGTGTGTATAACAGGAAGGCCCTTGCCAGCTTCCTTTCCACATGTGAACGAGAGCTTCTGTCATAAAAACACTTCTTTTTGTTTTGCTTTTAAAACCATATGTGCTAGAGCTGAGACTTTTCTCCAAAAATATTGAAGCCCAATACATAAATCTAGAACAGGAGTTTGATGAAAGACCCCTACCTACACAGCGATGCCCCACTATGCCCACTCATCCCTGGAACGTCTATTTTGAGCACAGCTTAAAAACTCCTGCTAATAGCTGTGAACTCTGCATCAGAACCTCACTATTTCACCATGTGTTTCTCAAACACGGGAGAACACAAAGCCAAAGCCTTCTCTTTGTAATTTTCTAAATACGTAACTCGTTGGATAACAGTCGGATTAGAAAATGCACAAGCTGCCAGTTCCTATCTACGTGTTTCATCCAAATTCCCCAGTGTCAATGCTTATGTATATAATACGGTCCACATGCTTTTACACGTTCAAATGGCATGAAACGAGGACAGTTTTGTGGCACTCCATTCCCCGGTTTGCTAGTTTCTCTCTATGGCAGGGCCCATCTACAAGCCAGCTGCCTCAGATGAACCTGAGATTTGTTTCCCTCTCCGGTGAACTCATTGGAAAAGACTCTGATGCTGGGAGGGATTGGGGGCAGGAGGAGAAGGGGACGACCGAGGATGAGATGGCTGCATGGCATCGCTGACTCGATGGACGTGAGTCTGAGTGAACTCCGGGAGTTGGTGATGGACAGGGAGGCCTGGCGTGCTGTGATTCATGGGGTCGCAAAGAGTTGGACACGACTGAGCGACTGAACTGAACTGGTGAACTAAGAGAACATAAGAAATTGTCTCCCCTCTATTGTGTGCCTGGGAGCCTGGGGCAACAATGGCTTTGGAACATCCAGGATTCACCTGAAATCACACAGCAATTAGATACTCACGAGGGATGATGCAACAAGGATTCTCTTGAGTCCAAATCTGAGATGCTCCCTTATGCCAGGGGTCATGGGCCAAATCTGGCCCAACGCCTGTTTTTGTAAGGCCCAGGAGTTAAGAATGGCTCTGACATCTTTAAGTGGTAAAAATAAATCAAAAGAAGAATACATTAAGATGTGAAAATGATATGAAATTCACATTTCAGTGTCAAATAAATTCCATTCTTCTCGTTAGCAGAACTTTGTTACCAAAGATGGTTCTTTATTATTATACTTCAAATTTCATCAATCAAAATTTGTGGACAAAATTTTCTCATTGTATAGGTATCTACACGCTGTCTTGAAGCTTGCCTCTTGGTCAGAAAGGCCTAAAATGTTTTACACCTGGCCCTTTACTGAATCATTTTACTGAGCTGGCATTAGACCATAGGCCCTTGCAAGGATGGAGCCAAGATACAAATGTATTGCCCTTCTAGACATCACAAGCTAGGCTGTATCTAACCATGGCTTAGTATCATGAAGTCTTTGTCCCTGTTAAACAGGGGCAAAGTAGCAGAGGTTCAAACAGGCTTTAGGTGAGCTCAGGATTAGAATCGGGGGAATCGGTTCTCCCATGATCATCTCTGCTGCATTATAAAGTTTCCTTCATCTCTATGTCTCAATTTTTCCATCAGCAAATTAGAAATAATTATGCCGAGGTTGTGACGATCAGTCCAGGCTTTAATATAAAACAGAGGCTTCATAAAATATAAGTGCTTGTAGGTTGCAAAAGTCATTCTTAAAAGAAAAAAAAAAGCCTCTTCTGCAAGAGATGCACTCTATTTCTACCCCCTGGATCTAACGTGGCCTCACAACTTGCTTTTGAATAAGTGAATGAAGTAGAAAGGACGAAGTGTCTTCCCAAGTTGAAGCCTCAAAAGGCCCTGAAGCTCTTGTTCCTGCTGCTTTTGGAACCTGTGTGAACCAGCCTTGGAGAGCTGGCTGACCATAGGTACATGACTGAGGGCAGCTGAGCTCACCCTGCCCAGACCAGAACTGCTCAGCTGAGCCCAGGCCAAATGCTTGACTTGAACTGAGAACCAAAAAAGTGATTTCTGTTTTAAGCCACAAAATTTCAGAGTGCTTATTATGTTATATGGGCTTTTCCTGGTGGCTCAGTAGTGAAGAATCCGCCTGCTAACGCAGGAGACGGAGACGTGGGTTCAATCCCTGGGTCAGGAAGATTCCCTGGAGGAGGAAATGGCACACCACTTCAGTATTCTTGCCCGGAAAATCCCATGGATAGAGGATCCTGGCAGGATACAGTCTGTCTATTGGGGCACAAACAGTAGGATACAACTGAGCTACTAAACACACACACACATGTTCTGCTATAACTCTAAGTGACACGGTACTGTACCATATACTGATGAAAAAAAATATCCTAGAGTTACATCCCAGGGCCCCCCAAGACCCGGTCCAGAGCTTTCTCTTCGGGTTACCTCTCTACCCAGCCAGACCAGACAGAATGGACTCAGAGCCCTGCACATATTTCAGACAGCCAAGGAAAACTGCCTGGAGGAGACGTACACTTTTAGGAGTGCAAAGTTCTCTGAAAGATACATCAGGGAAGATTTATGGAGGCAGCTGTGTGCTCTGACCATAAATCAGCTCTCCCAGGCCTCCATCCAACCCAGCCTTGGCATTACCGGGTTGTGGCGGCGCTGGCTCTGGGAGAACTCATGGAAGGGCCATGTGGTCCAGAAAAAGGAAAGCCGGAGCCCCAGAGGAAAGGCTTCCTCTTCCAATCTGTATTTTATGCCCTGTGTTTGAAGGTGCCAAGGCTCTGACTTCAGGATGCTGCTAATCTACAGAGTGTTTTAAAAGAGCATTTTAGTAAGTATTCTAGCACATTCTCAAAACAGCCTCAAGGAACAAGAGTAGCAGGTATTATCCCATCTCCAGGTGCGGAATCCTGAGAAGATGATGCAGTTTCTCTGAGGACCCACTGCACTTGAGAACTGGTGTTCAAGCCTGGGTTTCTGGACTCCAAATACTGAACTTTTCAGCAGGCAACAATGCTCACAATCAGATTTATGGGTCAAAGGCCATTTGAGATGGAGCAGACGTGGAAATGATCTAGCCCGTCACCTCTGCCTTCCAAATTAGCAACAACAATGATTTATCAGGTGCTTACTAGGTTTAGTGTGGCCCGCTGAGCTTTTTACATACATTCAGTCTAATCCTCGCAGCCTCCCTATGAGGTGGTCAACTGTGTGATTTTCAGATTAAGTGGTGCCGACTTTGCACAGTAAGTAACTTCTCAGAGTTGAGGGAGCCAGAGGAAGAATGCAGTGCGGAGCCACATGGATCTGACAGCAGAATGGAGCTTGCTTCCACACAGCTTTATAGATGGGGACACTGGTGCCTGGAGAGCAGAAGGTCTTGTCCAAGATCAGGGAGCCCATGTGATGATGACTTTCCCATTAATTCATCAAGCATTAACTGAACATCTGCTATTTGTCAAGATTCGTTTAGTTACGGGAAGCACAGGCATGACCTGGGACATAGTCGTTGTGCTTCAGGAGGTTAATTAAGGGAGAAGAGAAGTGGCCTTAAATTACTCTCATCAAAGGTGATAAATGACAAATATCATAAGAAAGATAAAGAAAGGGTTACCAAAGTGGAGAAGAACTAAAGAGCCTCTTGATGAAAGTGAATGAGGACAGTGAAAAAGTTGCTTAAAGCTCAACATTCAGAAAACGAAGATCATGGCATCCAGTCCCATCACTTCATGGGAAATAGATGGAGAAACAGTGGAAACAGTGAGAGACTTTATTTTTCTGGGCTCCAAAATCACTGAAGACGGTGATTTCAGCCATGAAATTAAAAGACACTTACTTCTTGGAAGGAAAATTATGACCAACCTGGACAACATATTAAAAAGCAGAGACATTACTTTGCCAGCAAAGGTCCATCTAGTCAAGGCTATGGTTTTTCCAGTGGTCATGTATGGATGTGAGAGTTAGACTATAAAGAAAGCTGAGCACAGAAGAATTGATGCTTTTGAACTATGGTGTTGGAGAAGACTCTTGAGAGTCCCGTGGACTGCAAGGAGATCCAACCAGTCCATCTTAAAGGAGATCAGTCCTGGGTGTTCACTGGAAAGACTGATGTTGAAGCTGAAGCTCCAATATTTTGGCCACCTGATGCGGAGAGCTGACTCATTGGAGAAGACCCTGATGCTGGGAAAGATTGAGGGCAGGAGGAGAAGGGGACAACAGAGGATGAGATGGTTGGACGGCATCACGGACTCAATGGACACAGGTTTGGGTAAACTCCAGGAGTTGGTGATGAACAGGGAGGCCTGGTGTGCTGTAGTTCATGGGGTTGCAAACAGTTGGACACGACTGAGCGACTGAATTGAACTGAACTAAAATTTGGAGGAAGTGTGCATGACTTTCATGTGAGAAAAATTTGGAAAGATTTCATGAAGAAAGTAGCTTTAAGGTTTTGCTTAGAAAAAACAGCAGAGTTCTTTCATCACAGATTCAGGGCTGGACTCCAGGTAGCTGGGGTCTATTCAGTTTTCTTTCTATTTCTGTAACTATCTCATGGTTTATAAAGACCCCAGGCCAGTTCACACCACCTTCTTATGTATTCCTTGTGGCACAGATGTCGAATTCCTTGTTTTATGCTCTAAGTGATGAAGTGCTGGTTGGCAGAGATCTGGGCAGCACATCCTACAATTGTATAGCACAGCAAATAAAAGCTGGATAAGCCTTGAAAATGCACAGAATGCTGGACAATGACATAACCACTGGGTTTGCTGATCCTCAGGTCATAGCACTGGCTCCCCAGGGCAACAAGGAGCTTGTAAGGGGCAGTCTTGACTCCTTGTTAGCTAAGAGGGAAATGCCTCACTTTCCAGAAGCTTGTAGCTCCTGATTACCCTCACAGCAGCACTGATGATTCAGAAACACCTACCAGTATAAAGGAACTACACCACTTCCTTCTAGTATGCAGACTAGGCTGATCCAATTTCACAGCTCAGAGATCGCAGCCAGACTAGCTAAGACCGAAACTACTGTCATCTGGAGACTGAAGTATGGATTCTGCCTGGGCTCTGGATTCACAGTTCCACAGTCTACTAGCTGGGTACACTTGGGATCATCATTTAAACTACTTAAGTTTAAATTTCTTAGTTTGTTGTTCTTCAGTCACTAACTCGTATTAGACTCTTTGTGACTCCATGGACTGCAGCACGCCAGGCTCACCTGTCCTTCACTATCTCCCGGAGTTTGTTCAAATTCATGTCCATTGAGTTAGTGATGCCATCTAACCATCTCACCCTCTGATGTCCCCTTCTCCTCCTGCCCTCAATCTTTACCAGCATCAGGGTCTTTTCCAGTGAGTCAGCTCTTTGCATCAGGTGGCCAAAGTTTTGGAGCTTCAGCATCACTCCTTCCAATGAATATTCAGGGTTGATTTCCTTTGGGATTGACTGGTTTGATCTCTTTGCTGTCCAATGGACTCCCAAGAGTCTTCTCCAGCACCACAATTCAAGATCAATTCTTGTAGAATGGAGTTAATCACAGGCTTTTCTTTATGAGATTTGGGGAGTTTTTAAATGAGATAATATATGACAAGTAAAACACTAGGAACATACTAAATGCGCAGTAATTGCTAATTGTACCACATTTCCTTAACCCTTTGTATTCCAGGAGGCTCCCAACTGTCTCTCTTTATTCATCCATTCATCCGTGCATCCATCCGCCTATTCATATATTCTCCCATTCAGCCAGTTGCTATTCTATGCCTGTTCTCTGTCAGGCATTTGGGCTCCAGAGAGACATAAATCACTGTCCTTCTCATCATGGGACTGTCAGAGTTGAGGAGAGAAGTGTGTCCTGTAATGAGGGGTCTGATAGAAGGTAGCATGGGGGCTACAAGTGCTGAGACAGGAGAAGTTCGCTCAGCCTGGATGAGCACTGTGGGTGGGAGCTGGGGCCTTACTAGAGAAGATTCTGAAACCAGAATTTGATACAGGAGTAGCAGTTTGCTGCTCAGAGAAGGGCAGGCGGGCGGGGTGGGGGGGTGCTTTCAGGGAAAGTATGAACATTACACAGAGCTGGAATCCAAGGCGTGCTGCGGAAGGGAATGATGGTCCGTGTGCTGGGGCTTGGGCGGAGCCAGAGGCAGGCTGGAGGGCAGGCTGGGATGCAGGCCTGTGCAGAAGGCTCCAGTGACTTTCTCACCCTATTAAACAGCGTGTCATTCATTCATCCTGCAGACTCTCCCTTCTAAAACTGGGTGAATATATCCCTAATGCGACGCTGACAAATATAATGATATTGGCATTCTCACTGTCCTGATAATGACATTGGCAAACATAAAACTAATAAAACAGTAGTAATAACACTGCTGTATTTAAAATGTATAACAAGAAGGTCCCACTGTAGAGCAAAGGGAACTCTGCTCAATGGTATGTGGGAGCCTGGAGGGAAGGAGTGTCTCGGGGAGAATGGATACCTGTGTGTGTATGGCTGAGTCCGTTCGTCATTCACTGGAAACTATTACAGCCTTGTTAAATGGCTGGCTATACTCCAATATAAAATTAAAAGTTTAAAAAAAGCAGCAGTGATAAAAGTAGTAAATAATAAAATAGTAGAATCTATCTATTCAATGTGCACATTTGCCTGGCTCTGTGCTCAATGCTTTACAGGCATTATTTCACTGAGTCCTACGGAAACCCACTGAAGATGGTACCTTACTATCCCAGTATAACCAGCACAAGTATGATTCTTCTTCCTGGGACTAAGGGCTTGAGAAAATATTAAACAATTTAACTGACAAATAAAAGTGGCTCAGTGGTAAAGAATCTGCCTGCCAATGCAGGAGACGCAGGTTCAATCCCTGGGTCAGGAAGATCCCCTGGAGAAGGAAATGGCAACCCACTCCAGTATTCTTGCCTGGAGAATCCCATGGACAGAGGAGCCTGCTGGGCTATATGGTCCATGGGGTTGTGAAGAATTGGACACGACTTAAAAACTAAATAGCAACAACAAAGGACAATAAATCTGCACACAATAAAACAGACTGGCGTGGAGGTTTTTAGATGGAATCTGGAATTTGGGGCTTATGTTGAAGCTTTCTGAACACAGCTGCATTCCCTTTGGGGGTGTGTGTTGACTCTCAGCCACCTCTAGAACGACTCTGCTGGAAAAGCTTCAGAAGCCCCCCAGTACCAATGACAGAGAATCAGGAAACTGTGCAGGTAGGAGAATGACATGGTCTGATTTAGCACATTTTCAAAAGATCACTTCACTCGCCAGGTGGAAGATGGATTTTTGGATGAAGAGGCTGTCACAGCAATCAGGATAAGGGATGATAAAACCTCAACCAAGTTACAGGCAATGACCGGGCAGAAGGAAATGGATGTGTGAGCCCTGAGGTCAAATGAGCAGGACCCTGATGACAACGATACAGCTAGCTATACTCGACTGACGGTCAGCCATGGGTCAGACACTGGGCTGAGCATTTTGCAGGTGCTACTTCACAACCCACATGTGACTTAGGCATCATTAGCACTCACTTACAGAGAAGAAAACTGAGGCTAAAAACCACTTCTTCATTTACTTAATTAAGATCATTCAGTTAGACAGTGGTGAAATTAAATTTCAAATACAAAATCCCACTTTTAAAGACTACTACCTGAACTGCATGAGCCTCAGCAAGCCCTTCCTCACATCCATAACAATTTCCTTCTGCTTTATTTGAACATTCATAACTGCTTTTCAGGCTTCCCTGGTGGTTCAGAGGGTAAAGAATCTGCCTGCAACGCAGGGGACCCGGATTGGATCCCTGTGTTGGGAAGATCCCCTGGAGGAGGGCATGGCAACCCACTCCAGTATTCTTGCCTGGAGAATCCCATGGACAGAGGAGCCTAGTAGGTTACAGTCCATGGGATTGCTAAGAATCGGAGAAGACTAGGTGACTAACACGTCTCAGTTTATTTTTCTACCTTCATTCTATTGCACATGGATGCCTGGGAATGACGACCCAACAGCTGCCGCATAAAACCCTGCTGCAGACGAGAGGATGGCACTGGGACTTCCCCGCCTTCCTTTGTCTGCCTGCGGACGATGCAGTCAGCATCTGCCAGGTTTCTCAGGGGGATGCCCTAACTACCAAACCACACTGGAGCTGCTTTTAACCGTGTGTTCAACTCCACGACACAGGTTCCAGGCTACCCACTCCATCTGCTGGGACCTGCTGAGCACCAGGGGCTGGGCGCAGAGCCTAATGAAGTAGGCAGAGGCCAGGTGCCCTCACTCTGGGCCAGAAGGCCCACGGCCACTTGAGCAGCAGAGGGAAGAGACAGTGGAAGACTGAGGGTTCTGACCATCATATCTGGGATTGTTGATGGTCAGTGGAAGCCAATGGAGCATTTCCAAAATTGTGTTTCTATGGATGCTTCTGTGCTGCAAGATGTTCATGCACGTTCCAAGGAGGAAAATAGTCTGTGGTCAAGATGGTTTTTACAGACGATGAGCTAAATAAATCTGCCCAGCTTTCTGCACGGCAGGACTTCCTGGGGTCTTTCAGAGACTAAAACATGTTTGGGAATTTACGAGAGAAAGAGGGAGTGTGCAGAATTTCCAGAACTTTTCCTGACCGTGGGTTTTTTCTATTCAAGAAAAGTTGGAGGACTTGGGGCAGAAAGGCTGTGAGTTCAGAAGTTCAGGGCTGCCACGGAGTAGCCCTCCTCTCTCTTGGAAAAAAAAAAAACACACCCTTATCTAATAGTGGCAGCAAAACCATGAGCACAATGTTATTAAGCCATTTTGAAAATCGCTTTAACAGCATCCACTTGAACACATTTCATGTGCTATCCATCAGCGAGGCTACCTCTAGGGGAAACAGGATTCCCCAGAGACCCGTACCGGGAGGTTTCACTTTATCCTGGATCCCTCTTCTACCATCAATTTGAAGGTTATAAAACTGAGCCACTTTCCAGTGATCTTTGAGGTTAATGCACTCATTTATTCAACAAATATTTATTAAGCACTTTCTATGTATGAGGTTTATGAATATGAAGCTTCTATTTTAGAGAGGAAAATAGTAAATGAGCAAGCAAATAAAAGTGATTTTAGGCCTGTAATATCAGGGAAGGAATGAAAAACGATTATGTAACAGATAGTAGCAGGTTGGGGATGGAAAGGGGTGAAAATCTGGGTACCTGTGTTCGGGCAGTCAGGGACAGTGGTTCTGAGGAGGTGGCATTTGAGTCAAGACCTGAAAGGTGAGAAGAGATGCCCCAGGATGGTATCTGAGGGACAAAGGAGACACGGTGAGGAGAAGCGCAGCAAGTTCTCAGACTGTATAGTGCGGTCCCATCTGTTGTGTTCTTAGGACATAAAAATCATTACGTCTGAAGCACAGGGAAATGCCAAGTGGGTGAAGAGGGCAGAAGATGTAAACGGAACAGGGCCTACATGCCAAGGCAAGGAGTTTGGATTGTTTTCTAAAGATAACAGGATGTAGACACCAGGGAGAACAGTGTGGAGGTTCCGTAAAAAACTAAAAACAGAAGCGCCATATGACCTTGCAATCCCACTCTTGGGCATATACCCAGAGACAATCAGAATTCCAAAAGATTCTTGCACCCCAGTGTTCACTGCACCACTATTTACAATTGCCAGAACATGCACACAACCTAAATGTCCATCAAAAGAGGAATGGATAAAGAAGATAAAGATAAATGGATAAAGATGTGGCATACACACACACACACACACACACACACACACACACACACACACGGAATATTACTCAGCCATAAAAAGGAACAATATCATGCTACTTGCAGACACGTGGATGGACGTAGAGACTGGCATACAGAGTGAAATAAGTCATAAAGAGAAAACCAAATATTGCATATATGTAGGATCTAGAAAAATGGTAAAGATGAACCTGTTTGCAAAACAAAAATACAGACACAGAGGAAAAAACACATAGACACCAAGGGCAGAAAGAGTGGATGGGATGAACTGGGAGACTGGGATTTAGAGGAGGAAATGGCAACCCATTCTAGTATTCTGGCCTGGGAGAGCCCATGAACAGAGGAGCCTGGTGGGCTGCTGTCTATGGGGTCGCAAGAGTGGGAAACAAGTTAGTGACTAAACCACCAACAACAATATATATACACTATTCTGTATAAAATACGTAACGAATGACAATCTACTGTAAAGCACAGGAATCTCTACTGGATGCTCTGTGGCGACCTAAATGGGAGTCAAGATTGCTGGAAGAAATAACAATCTCAGACATGCAAATCATACCACTTTAATGGCAGAAAGTGAAGAGGAACTAAAGAGCCTCTTGATGAAGGTGAAAGAGGTGAGTGAAAAAACTGGCTTAAAACTCAACATTTGAAAAACTAAGATCTTGACATCCAGTCCCATCACTTCATGGCAAATAGATGGAGGAAAAGTGGAAACAGTGACAGATTTTATTTTCTTGGGATCCAAAATCACTGTGAATGGTGACTGTAACCATGCAATTAAAAGATGCTTGCTCCTTGGAAAAATAGCTATGACAAACCTAGATAGCATATTAAAAAGCAGAGACATCACTTTGCTGACAAAGGTCAATATAATCAAAGCTATGATTTTTTCCAATAGCCATGTATGGACATGAGAGTTGGACCATAAAGAAGACGGAGTGCTGAAGAATTGATGCTTTTGAGCTGTGGTGCTGCAAAAGACCTTCGAGAGTCCCTTGGACTGCAAGGAGATCCAACCAGTCAATGCTGAAGGAAATCACCCTGAATATTCACTGGAAAGACTGATGTTGAAGTTGAAGCTCCAATCCTTTGGCCACCTGATGCAAGACTCTGATTCTGGGAATTACTGAGGACAAGAGGAGAAGCGGGTGACAGAGGATCAGATGGTTGGATGGCATCATTAACTGAATGGACATAAGTTTGAGCAAACTCAGGGAGACTGTGAAGGACAGGGAAGCCTGGTGTGCTGCAGTTCATGGGGTCACAAAGAGTCAGACATGACTTAGTGACTGAACAACAACAAGCAGCAAGAGATTGTATTGTGTTAGTCCCTCAGTCCTGTCTGACTCTTTGGATCCCCACAGACTGGCCTGCCAGGCTCCTCTTTCCATGCAATTCTCCAGGCAAGAATACTGGAATTGGTTGCCATTTCCCTCTCCAGACTGTCCCGACCAAAGGATCAAACCAGGGTCTCCTGCACTGCAGGCAGATTCTTTACTGTCTGAGCCATCAAAACAGAAGGGATATACGTACATAGAAGGCTGATTCACGTCGCTGTACAGCAGAAACTAACACAGCACTGTAAATCAACTATACGCTAATAAAAATGAAAGAAAAAGAAAATGTAACAGGGAACACTGAGTAATTTTAAGTGGAAGAGTGACCTTATCTTATTTAAAAGATTACTCTGGCTTGCTTTGGGAAGAACCTCAGGAGGATACAGTCATAAGCAGGAGGTAAGAAGCGGCAACGGTCACAATGGTGACTAATATATCTGGGACAAATTTGAAATACATTTAAGGGAAAAAAAATGAATTTCTACCTGTATGACTTCTCTTAGTCCCCATCTAACTTATAAATTAAAATGAGTGGATATATTTAATTATGGTCTAAGCCAAATAATAGATTTCACTAACAATATAATTCTGAAATTCAAGAAGGGAAAACAGAATCCAACACAAAGGCCACGTTTTTTCCAAAAAAAAAAAAAAAAGTTTGCTATGGCATTGCTTATCATTGTGAAATAATTAGAAATAACCCAAATGCCTAACAAGGGCTTCCCTACTGGCTCAGATGGCAAAGAATCCACCTGCAATGTGGAAGACCTGGGTTTGATCCCTGAGTTGAGAAGATACCCCTGGAGGAGGGCATGGCAACCCACTACAGTATTCTTGCCTGAAGAATCCCCATGGACAGAGGAGCCTGGTACGCTACAGTCCATGGGGTCGCAAAGAGTTGGACACAACAGAGCGACTAAGCACAGCACAAATGCCTAACAGAAAAGGCCTCCTTAAGACAGTTCTGGTGCATAAAAGAGATAGTTATTGGAAGAAAGCATTGACATAAAAAAGTGTTAAGGATATGACATTAAGGAAAGGAATTCAGATTGATGGTGGACAGCAGTGAAGTTATGGACTTGGCATCAAGTGTATTTATGGGGACTATATTTGTAGAAAGGATATGGGTAGGAGATTCTTGGTGGATGCTGGAGCAATAAAGATGGACAGTTAAAGCTGACTGGAATTACAAGTGATCATTTTTCAAGAGAGCATTTTTCAGTTCCTAATATACATTAGCTAAGAGCTCCAAGGTAGTCTACATTCTTCATTTTATCAGATGTTTACAACAATCCTCTGATGTAGGGGTCAGCATCCCCATTCTACAGAAGACGAACTGGAGGCTCAGAGACATCCAATGACTCTTCCAAAGCTAAGCAAGTTGACACCAACAGGGCTGGGTTAGTGCTCAGACATTGCTGACCTCAAAGCAACTAATCTTTTTATCATTATCCAGTGGTTCAACTGGGGGTTTACCACATGAATTCCAAAAAGGAACTCAATCCTCAACCTCTGTCTCAATTTATGACCTTGGCTCAATGTGTAGATGTTGGTTTTTCATTGGATGCAGGAATTCACAGGATTAAGATCTAGAGAATAACAAGTGTCTACTATGCGTGCAGACACTGATTTAGTCTCAGAAACACAAAGATGATTCCAATAATAAGATACTTCCTGCCTTCAAAGAACTCTCTGTCTAGCTAAGGAGGGAGCCAGACATAAGCAAATGACATTACACAAAAATGGAGTCAGTCTTTAACACATGGATAAAGATGTGAGAGAATTCACACTTGGGAGAATTCAGGGTGAACTGTGATGGTGACTATCAGTGATCTCTTTGCCAATATACACCATGCATGTTAAGCTTGGAAAGACAGGGAGGACTTCACTGGGATAGAATCTAACGGTTTAGTGGAAAAAAAAGTTTGAGACTCAGACTGTTCAGCTCTACCTGGCTGTGATACTTACTAGAGTGTCCCTCTGGGTGACTCTGTGCCTTAGCGACAACATCTGTAAGATGGGCATCACCACGGTACCTGTTACTGACCATCAAATGAGATAGGCAAAGCATTTAGCCTCCTGCCTGGAGTAAGAAAGTGTCAGTAACTGCCGATAAACATTCATCGGGGCTAGACAGGAATTTTCGCGGAGAGGAAACGGTATGGAAAAGAACATGGAAGTGGAAACACACGGATTTAGAAGCACAGCACAGAGACTGGTGCTCTGCACTGGCCTCAAAGGCCATTTTCACAAGCACGAACATTTCTGTAGACACTGGACAACCTCTGAAGCCAGGGAAGGAGGAGAGCAACATAATCAGAACCAAATTATAGGCACTAGGGAAGTAAGAGTCAAGAGGAAGAATGACTGGCTGGAGATCATGGCGTGGACAGAAGGATAAAGTTGAGTTTGGGAGGTTAGGCAATGATGGGGGTGGCGGTCGCCGCAGACACAAAGGCACCTGTGAGGTCAGAGGAAGAAGGAGATGGTGATGACGCTGATGATGATAATGATGGGGAGGAAAGGGAGGAGGAAGAGGGACAGATCTACTTTTTGATTGTATGCTGGCTGGCCCTGTGCTGAGATGTTATGGCAAGCCAGGCAGAGACGAGTGGCTTGGAAAAGTGAAGAAACTGCCCAGAGTGTTAGGTAACGGCAGAAGCAAAATCTGAATCTAGTCTGTCTAACTTGCAGCACTCCTACACTGACCACTAGATTCTCCAGGCAATGAAAGAGGCGGTCCAAACCCTGCTCTGTGACCCCCGTCTGAGAATGTCTCCCATGAGCACATCCTATCGCACTCTCTCCAAAATGACACCAGTTCAGTTCAGTCGCTCAGTAGGACCAAAATAACACCAGCCACACTTGAAGTGTATCCTGCTGCTCTGCTGCTGCGCTGGGCACGGCCCACAGATTGATGCTAATCTTCCCAACCGCTCTAGGAGATGGCAATTCATTCCCATTCTCAGAGGAGGAGGCTGGGGCCCAGAGAGGGGACCTTTATACCCAGGGACGCAGGTCCTCTTTCTGCAGGGCCTCAGATGAGATGACCTCGGGGAGACAGTGGCGTGGGTTCTGTGAGCAGAGGAAAGCCGGGGGAAGAGGGCACCGTTCTTCCTGGCACCTTCAGAACCTGGGCAGAGCCGGTGGACATCCTGGCCAGAGACGCCCGGGGGACCTACCTCGGGGCCTGCTTCTCCTCTTCCGCCTCCCTGCTGAGACGCTGCGGGGTGCTGACTGCAGCTGACCGATCTCAATGGGCGTGTTCGCGCGGAAACTCTCCTTGAACTTCTGCATCAGGGACTCCACTGGCTCCTGCGTCGCCTCAGCCGCTGCTACAGGGTGGGCAAAGGGGCTAAAGTTAGGGCTTGGCTCACCCTCAGGCCCTGGAGAACTGGGCTTGGGCCCCCCACCCCCTGTGTGTCTGGAGCTCCCTCCCAGACCCAGTGACAATGCAGGAGTCAGGGACGCCAGGAGAGATGAATCTAATGCCCTGCACATTTATTGATGCCACACCTACTATGTTTTTAAGGGCACCACCCCCATGCCCTTGAGATATGATGGTGAACACCATCCATGACTCCAAGAATCCACAGCTTGGTAGGACACATATCGAGGCATTGCCAACACCTTGCAATACTGTGATAGGAGAATACAGAGTACTATAGGAGCACCAAGAAGGTCGGCTCACCCATCCTAGGAGTCAAGGTGGGCTTCCTGGAGGAGACAATACCTCCACCGAGGCCTTAAACATGGTTAGGAATTAGCAAATAAGATAAGGTGGAATTGCTGAGAAGATCTGGGATAAGAGAGTGCCCTGGGTGTAAGGAGAAGCATGTGCAAAGACCTGAAGCCAGAAAGAACACAGTGCTTGAGTAAATGAAAGAAGCTCTGTGCGGCTGCTGTGGAGCCTGGGCAGAGCAGATGAGGCGGCAGAGGCCAGATCACCTTGAGAGCCACCTTGTGGAGTTAAAGATTTTTATCCCAAAGGCAAAAGGTGATTGTCGAAAGGTTTTAAAGAGGAAATTGGTATGCTCCAGTTAAGGCCCTGTGATAACAACTGCTAACCAGAGTGTGGAGTACACACACAGAGGCAAGGAGAAAGGCAAGCCAGAGGCTTTTGCAGGAGCCAGCCAGAGACAAGGAAGCCTGAACCAGAGCAGTGTCAGGAAAGGCAGACAGCAGCCCTGGGGCGAACGTCATTTCAGGAGAATGGTGGCTGAGCTGGTAAAGAATCCGCCTGCAATGTGGGAGACCAGGGTTCAGTCCCTGGGTTGGGAAGATCCCCTGGTGAAGGGAACGGCTACCCACCCCAGTATTCTGGCCTGGAGAATTCCATGGACTGTGCAGTCCATGGGGTCGCAGAGTCAGACACGACTGAGTGACTTTCACATACACACACTATGGTGCTGGGATACACAGACTGCTTGGTACAAGAGCCCCATTTCACTAAGGGAAACTGAAGTTCCCCCAAACAAGGCATCCAACTTGCTCTAAGCTACCACGCAGTACAGTCAAGCCTTCTAAACCCCACTCCAATGTTCCATTTGTTTCAACACCCTCCAAGGAGCTTCCGGTAGCTACATTTTCAGAAATTTCCAAATTGAGTCTGGTAGAAAGTTACAGGCAATGGAGAGAGTGATGTCAAAAGGGCAGAGGGGGAAAAAAAAAAGTTGAGGATAAAAGTAAAAGAAAAAACAAAAAAACACAGAACTTGAGAAGGAAGCAGAGAACCAACATAAAAGAAGAGGAGAGGAAATGAGAAAGAAGAAAAGGACACTGGCTGAATGGTCTTTGGGCCTTTGTTCTGAGAAATCCCCAAAGACAGTCCCGACTTTGAAATCTTCAGACTCAGCCCTCCCTCCACTGACATCTCCAGAGGCCGGGAAAGTTCTTCAGTTTAAGCCACCTGCTGTCTGATGACAAGGAACGGGATGTGCTAAAGATTCCTGTTTCTTTGATGGGCCTTTTCCAGAGTGGACAAAGAAGGCTTCTGAACATCCCAACACCAATTTTAAGGAGATCCTGTTTTCTCAGGAAGTTTTATCAGCTTAGACACAAATGTGTCTGCAGGGCACAAATGTGTCCTACCCAAAGGGCTGGTTTGGGTATCAGACGCTGAGAAACCTCATCTTCAGGGACATAGAGGGAAATCTCAGCTTGCTAAGGAAAAGACAATGGACAATACAAGTGGCCCTATGGTATATATGCCTCTTTTGATGTCCATATCCCCAGGTATCTCAGTTAAGTCTACTTAAAGGTGAGCCAAGAAGAAAGTTCCAAACACAGGTCCACTACACCAAGCCTATGATACAGAATCCTCCAGCAAAAGCCTACAATCCCTTCTGAGAAGTATAGTCACGCCCAATCCTGATGCTTTAAACCGGGAAAGGAGACTGATCTATACAAAACTGTCAGAACTGGGCTATCCTGTGGTCCAAAGTCCAGAGTAAGTCACAGTCTGGAATGCACCAAGGTTGGAGGCGGGGCGGGACTCATACCTATCTGTCAAATCCAGGGATTCATTCATCTCCACACTCATTCATTCCTTCTATGGTATTTTCAGAAAATGTGTCTTGGTCTGCTTGGGCGTACATAACAAAAATCACAGACTGGATAATGTAAACTGGTCAGATTCTCGTTTGAAGATGGCTCCTTCTTCCTGTTTGTCCACGTGGGATTTTCTCATTGTATCCATGTTGAGAGGGAAGTGGGGACAGAAAGAGAGAGAGAAAGGGAGATAGATGTCTTCCTCTTCTTATGAGGATACAAACCCTATTTAATTAGGACCCCAACCTTATTTTCTCACTGAATTTTAATGACCTATCAAAAGCCGTGTCTCCAATACAGTCACACTGGGGGTTAGGTCTACAATATGTGAATTGTGGAATACAGGGCTCAGTCTATAGCAGACTACATTTGGAGATGGGACCTTTAGAATGTAATTAAGATTAATGAGACCATAAAATCGGGGCCCTAATCATATAGCACGGTGGCCTTCCGTTCAGTTCAGTTCAGTCACTCAGTAGTGTCCGATTCTTTGCAACCCCATGAATTGCAGCACGCCAGGGCCTCCCTGTCCATCACCAACTCCTGGAGTTCACTCCAACTCATGTCCATCGAGTCTGTGATGCCATCCAGCCATCTCATCCTCTGTCATCCCCTTCTCCTCCTGTTCCCAATCCCTCCCAGCATCAGGGACTTTTCCAATGGGTCAACTCTTCGCATGAGGTGGCCAAAGTATTGGAGTTTCAGCTTCAGCATCAGTCCTTCCAATGAACATTCAGGACTGATTTCCTTTAGGATGGACTGGTTGGATATCCTTGCAGTCCAAGGGACTCTCAAGAGTCTTCTCCAACACCACAGTTCAAAAACATCAATTCTTCATTGCTCAGCTTTCTTCACACTCCAACTCTCACATCCATACATGACCACTGGAAAAACCATAGCCTTGACTAGACGGACCTTTGTTGGCAAAGTAATACCTCTGCTTTTCAATATACTATCTAGGTTGGTCATAACTTTCCTTCCAAAGAGTAAGCGTCTTTTAATTTCATGGCTGCAGTCAACATCTGCAGTGATTTTGGAGCCCAGAAAAATAAAGTCTGACACTGTTTCCACTGTTTCCCCATCTATTTCCCATGAAGTGATGGGACCAGATGCCATGATCTTCGTTTTCTCAATGTTGAGCTTTAAGCCAACATTTTCACTCTCCTCTTTCATTTTCATCAAGAGGCTTTTTAGTTCCTCTTCACTTTCTGCCATAAGGATGGTATCATCTGCATATCTGAGGTTATTGATATTTCTCCTGGCAATCCTGATTTGGGCTTGTGCTTCTTCCAGGCAAGCGTTTCTCATGATGTACTCTATAGAAGTTAAATAAGCAGGGTGACAATATACAGCCTTGACGTACTCCTTTTCCTATTTGGAAACAGTCTGTTGTTCCATGTCCAGTTCTAACTGCTGCTTCCTGACCTGGATATAGGTTTCTCAAAAGGCAGGTCAGGTGGTATGGTATTCCTGTCTCTTTCAGAATTTTCCACAGTTTATTGTGATCCACACAGTCAAAGGATTTGGCATAGTCAATAAAGCAGAAACAGATGTTTTTCTGGAACTCTCTTGCTTTTTCCATGATCCAGCGGATGTTGGCAATTTGATCTCTGGTTCCACTGCCTTTTCTAAAACCAGCTTGAACATCAGGAATTTCATGGTTCATGTGCTACTGAAGCCTGGCTTGGAGAATTTTGAGCATTACTTTATTAGCATGTGAGATGAGTGCAATTGTGTGGTAGTTTGAGCATTCTTTGGCATTGCCTTTCTTTGGAATTGGAATGAAAACTGACCTTTTCCAGTCCTGTGGCCACTGCTGAGTTTTCCAAATTTGCTGGCATATTGAGTGAGGCATTTTCATAGCATCATCTTTCAGGATTTGAAAGAGTTCAACTGGAATTCCATCACCTCCAGTAGCTTTGTTCATAGTGATGCTGTCTAAGGCCCACTTGACTTCACATTCCAGGATGTCTGGCTCTAGGTGAGTGATCACACTATCATGATTATCTGGGCCATGAAGATCTTTTTTGTACAGTTCTTCTGTATATTCTTGCCACCTCTTCTTAATATCTTCTGCTTCTGTTCGGTCCCTACCATTTCTGTCCTTTATTGTCCTTTGCATTAAGTGTTCCCTTGGTGTCTCTAATTTTCTTGAAGAGATCTCTAGTTGTTCCCATTCTGTTGTTTTCCTCTATTTCTTTGCATTGATTGCTGAGGAAGGCTTTCTTATCTCTCTTTGCTATTCTTTGGAAATCTGCATTCAGATGGTTATATCTTTCCTTTTCTCCTTTGCTTTTCACTTCTCTTCTTTTCACTGCTATTTGTAAGGCCTCCTCAGACAGCCATTTTGCTTTTTTGCATTTGTTTTCCATGGGGATGGTCTTGATCCCTGTCTCCTGTACAATGTCATGAACCTCCGTCCATAGTTCATCAGGCACTCTGTCTATCAGATCTAGTCCCTTATATCTATTTTTCACTTCCACTGTATAATCATAAGGGATTTTATTTAGGTCTACCTGAATGGTCTAGTGGTTTTCCCCACTTTCTTCATTTTAAGTCTGAATTTGGCAATAAGGAGTTCATGATCTGAGCCACAGTCAGCTTCCAGTCTTGTTTTTGCTGACTGTATAGAGTTTCTCCATCTTTGGCTGCAAAGAAAATAATCAATCTGATCCCGGTATTGACCATCTGGTGATGTCCATGTGTAGAGTCTTCTCTTGTGTTGTTGGAAGAGAGTGCTTGTTATGACCAGTAAGTTCTCTTGGAAAAACTCAAGCAGAGAAATATTTCCCCCATCCCCCCTGCACACAGCAAGAGAAGGTGGCCATTTACACGGCACAAAGAGAGCCTTCAGGAGAACTCACATGATGACGCTCTCCAGAGCTGGGGAAGAGTAAACGTCTGCTGTTTAAGCCCCCCAGTGCATGGTCTTTTGCTATGGCGGGTCTAGGAGACTAAGTCACAGTCACATTGGGGGTTAAGGCTTCAGCATATGCATTTGAGGGGGACATAAACTTTTGGTCCATAACAGGGCATGATGGTAGAAACAAACAACAAATAAAACCCCCCTGTGGTGCTCACCAAGTGGACCGGAAGACCAACAGTAATGACATGAATGACAAGAGAAACGCAACATTTGCCAGTAATACGTACCAAAAAGGAGAAGTGGAAGATGATATAAAGGGCTGTGTTGGAGGGATATGCCATTGTCTAGGAAAGTCATAGAAATTTGTTTCAAGGACGTGAGCAGCATGACTAAGATCTGGCAAGAGTATGAGTTAATCAGGTGAAAAGGGAGCTGCCGGTGGGGCTGCAGGGGAAGAAAGCAGCGGGGTCAGAAGGAAGAGTCTAAACAAAGACCCCATGGGGAGCAGAAATGTGGAAGGGGCTCCAATCACCCCTGCAGCTGAAAAGCTGAAAGCAAGTGGTAGGAGATCATCTAGAGAGGTAGGAAATCCCGGTACTAACACTAACCTTGACCTTCACCCTAACCCTCACTCTTCTGGGTCTCATCAAGGAGAGAACACGGTGAAGGTTTTAGGTGGCAGATCTTCACTGAGGGAAGATGCCTCTGGTGGTAGCGAGAAGAATTCACGGGAGAAGGTCAGAAACAGAAGTGAGAAGGCCAAGTAGGAAGGCGGTGTCAGAGCACAGAAGTCGGTATATGAGATGTATGCGATCTAATCCATGTATGAGATGCTAGAGTAGCAGAGGTGGAGACAGAAATAAAGGAGATGGATCAGGAGAGAGCAGAGACAGAAATGGCAGAGTGGTGGAGAGAGAGCAAGGGGGGAATGTGAGAGCTATTTTGTAGGAGGAACTCCTACAGGAGTGGTGACTGACTGGAAAGGGAGGATAAGGGAGAGGGAGGTTGAGAGGATGGCTCCGGTTCTGGCAGAAGAGGCACCTCTCAGTGAGAGGAGAGACATCGCAAGAGAAATGAATGTGAGTTTCGTTTTAGGGAAGAGTACTTGATGCCTCCCAGATGTCTGCGTGGAGAAGGGTTGAGTAGATGTGGGTCTTGTACTCACCAGAGAGAACCTGGACTCTACGGAGGCTCTACACACGCATTCTTTAAAGAGGTAGAAAGGGAGTGTGCGTAATGATTAAGAACATTAGCTTCTGACACAGTGCAGGCCGTGGAACACAGACCCACTCCTGACCTGCACTATCTGATCTCTCTTTCACCCCAGACACATCTTCCAACCACGGGTTCATTCTGCTCCTTGGTTTCCTGGAGGCAGACCCTCAACGGGCTACTCTGCAGGTCTTCGTCATCTGGCTATTGGTTGAGTTCTCCCAGGGAGATGGCCTGGAAGGATCTGGGAGGAGGAGGTTTGAGAGGATGTCTTCCCTTGCTCCTTTCCTGTTTCCACATCACATTTCTGATAGAGACTGGGACCCTCGGGGCTTCTCTGGCGGCCCAGATGGTAAACAATCCACCTGCAATGCAGGGGACCTGGGCTCGATCCCTGGATTGGGACGAACCTCTGGAGAAGAGAATGGCAACCCACTCCAGTATTACTGCCCAGAGAATCCCAGGGACAGAGAAACGAGGCAGGCTACAGTCCATGGGGTCACAAAGAGTCGTCAGATGACTGACCCTTCACAATCATCTTCTGCCACGGCCCCTTTTCCACAACCAGTTCTCAGGGACTCTAATAAAACCATGCCCTCTCCCTGCCCCTTCAGTTCTAGGAATTAGTAGTGGGCTTCCTGATACTTATTTTTCCTGGTTTCTCCCCATTGATTCTCTGAATTCTAACTATTCTCTATAAACAGTCACTTTGTTGAATTTCTCCTAAAAATCCCATTGGAGGACGCCTTCTTTGCCCAGCTGGAACCTCAACTGATACATCATCCCTTTTCATCGTGGCTCTGACATTCAGCCACTCCAAAAGGTCAGCCTCTTCCTATCCTGTTTTTTCTGCTTTATTTTCTCCTAAGCTGATGCCAATCTGACCAGCTGGGAGCAGAGGAAGATACACAGAGAGGCAAGGTTTGCTCCCCTGGGCTGCAGGGGTTTCTGATCCCGACCATAGCAAATCCTATCCATCTGTTTGGCTGCTCTTGCCTTGGTGACGGTGCCAGGAGCCCAGACAGGCTGAGAGCGGGAAGTGCGTATGCAAACCCCTCCATGGCCTCTTTCATCCTCGGTAACACTCTCTGCCGCCCCCGTCCCTCTCAATCCCATCCGGTAGCTCTATCAATATCAATATATCAAGTTGTCCAAACAAGCCACATTACCTCCTGGTACCCGCTGAGCTCTGCCTCCCCAGAGCAGCAAAATGCTCACCCGTCGCCTGGATGAATGCAACAGATGGTACTTAATCTGAGCATCGCGGCAGGCCCGGGAAAGGGAGGGGAGGAGGGGGAAGCGGCCTCTTTCTAATTGACATATGAGAGATTGTCAAGCTTAATGGGAATGAACCGCTGGGGCTTGAGGAGACTGAAGCCCCAGCCCCCAAGCCAAGATGGAGAAAAGAGAAGAGGAAAAAGGTGCAGGGAGGAGGCAGATGAAGCAGGAATGGAAAGGAAAGCTGTGCTCTGCAATCAAGGTCAGGGTGTGCAAATGGAGAGATGGAAGAGTGGAAAGGACATGAGAGAGCTGGAAAAATAATAAAGAGAAGGAAAAGGAAGGATATGGAGGACAGGGCAGGAGACAGAGACAGTGAGAGCAGGGTGAAGACAAGGCAGACCCGAGTGCCTCTGCAAAGGCATAAAGGTTGTGTTGGTTTTCAGACACCAGGCAAGCTTCAGCTTGATACTCCCCTCTACAGAACAGGCACTGCCTGCCCTGTCTACAGTGGTATTCACCAAGGCCATGTTCAAACACTCATGCACTCTTCTCTCTCCAACACAGACTGTGAGGTCTACCACTGAAACTTGTCTGGGTTTGGGTTCAAGTTTCTGTATCAGCTTTATCATCATCCTCTTTAATATTTCTAGATTCATCCAGTCTATTTATAAAGAAAACTCATGATTCTTGAAAAATTCATCAATTCTCTGCCAGGCAAGGAGGCTGACTTTTTTTTTTTTTTTTAATGTTTGCTCACTTATTCCTCCTAACAGCTTTGAAAAGTGTCACTAGCTATTTAGAAATGAGGAAACTGAGGCCTGAAGAAGTTAAATAGTCTCCGAGGGTCACGCCCTTGAAAATGGCGGAGCTGGGATTTAGACTCAGGTTACGACTGGTGGCTCAGATGTTGAAGAATCTTTCTGCAATGCAGGAGACCCAGGTTCAGTCCCTGAGTCTGGAAGATCCCCTGGAGAAGGGAATGGCTACCCCCTCCAGCACTCTTGCCTGGGGAATTCCATGGACAGAGGAGGCTGGCGGGCTATAGTCCATGGGGTTGCAGAGTCAGACAGGACTGAGCGACTAACACTTCACCTTCACTACGACTCAGAACCCGGCTCCATTCACTATTCCACCCTACACATACCCTTCCTGGCCTGCCTGGTGGACAGACATGGATATCCTAGTCTTTGAGTTTGGAGATGACTTCTTTGAGCCTGGAAAGTAACTCTGACATCTTAGCCACCTGTCTTAAATCAACTGGACAAGAGTCGCCTGCAATCTGGTCCTGGCTGGAGCCAGGGGCTCACCTTGGCTTGAAGTCCGACCTGCTTTGCCGAGGAACCTTGTTCAGTGTCGATGGTCAAGACTGTCCGGCCTGGAGGGCCTAGACTCAGCTCATGGCCCATGCCGTCAGTTCCATCGCCCTACAGAACTACGTAAAAGAACCAACCAATAGGTAGGCATCACTAGTCCATACTGCCTCGTGCAAAGCGTGAGAAAGTCTCCCCGAGTTCCAGTGTCGGCTCTGCCAGTGAATGACAGAGCCACGCCCTTCTCATTTACAACCC
Organism: Ovis aries; assembly: GCF_016772045.2. Taxonomy (NCBI): domain Eukaryota; kingdom Metazoa; phylum Chordata; class Mammalia; order Artiodactyla; family Bovidae; genus Ovis; species Ovis aries. The sequence continues at coordinate 6,568,113 of NC_056055.1, read as the reverse complement.
TCAGTTTCTCTAAACGTCTGCTGGGTTTGGGGGAGGATTAAATGTAGTTATGTATATAAACTGTCTAACAGAGCTTCCAGAATGTAGTAAGTGATCAACCCAGCTTCCTCTCACTCTTCAGCTTCACGATTGCCCATTCATCCACCCATCCATCCACTTAGTCACTCACTGAAAGGCATCTGCGATCTAAGATACCTACTCTGAACATCACTTCAGGTGCCTATCTCCCCTTTTACTCAGATGTGAAAATAGAGGCACCAAGAGACAAAGTCATCAAAAAAAACCGTCAGCAGTGGAACAAGGTCCAGCACGGAGGTCTCCAATTTCTGCATCCAGTTTCCCCAAAGTATAGCATAATATTCATCTCAGACCTTGGGATGGTCAATTTTACGTGTCAACTTCACAAAGCTGTAATACCCAGCTATTTAGCCAAACAGCTCCCTAGATGTTTCTGTGAAGACATTATTTAGATGAGATGAACACTTTAATTGGTAAATTTTGAGTAAGATGGCCCTCTCTAACACACATGGGCTTCATCCGGTAGGCTGAAGGCCTCACCAGAAAAAAAGAAGAAAGGAACTCTGCCTTCAGACCTGGGCTGCGACAACTCTTCCCTGGATTTCTAGTCTCCTGAGTGAGTGAGTGAGTGAAAGTCGCTCAGTCGTGTCCGACTTGTTGTGACCCCATGGACTGTAGCCCACCAGGCTCCTCTGTCCATGGAATTCTCTAGGCGAGAATACTGGAGTGAGTTGCCATTCCCTTCTCCAGGGGATCTTCGAGAGCCAGGGATCAAACCCAGGTCTCCTGCACTGCAGGCAGACTCTGTACCATCTGAGGCCCCAGAGAAGCCCCCTCTAACCTCCTAGCCTCCCCTGAAAATACTGGACCTCTCAGTCTCCACAACACATGAGAAGATTCCTTAACTCGCAACAGACTGAAAGATAAATAGGATGTATCTAACCAATAGACGATGTACGGATATGAATATGGATATATAGGGCTTCCCAGGTGGCGCTAGTGGTAAAGAACCTGGGTGCCAATGCAGGAGAGACAAGAGACACGAGTTCCATCCCTGGGTCAGGAGGATCCCCTGGAGAAGGAAATGGCAACCTACTCCATTATTCTCGCCTGGAAAATCCCCATGGACGAAGGAGCCTGGCGGGCTGCAGTCCATGGGGTCGCAGAGTTGGACACAACTGATCGACTAAGCACAGCCCAGGCAATCAGAGAAGGCAGCCCGGACACGAAGAACACTTCGGCTAGGAAGATCTGGGAGAGAAGGAAAGAGCCACCAAATCTGGAAGGTGTGAGAATCCAGTTCCAGAACCCAACATTCCCTCCCATATAGGAATCATCTTTTCAATAAAGAATAAAGAAGTAGCAAAGAAAACAGCCAGGGTTCCCTAACCAGCTGAGAATGCTTCACGACTAAATTTAAAACTCACGCACACATTTTTTTTTTTTAACTGACCAGCTCTTCCCAATTCTCAGGGATAAAAACTGATGGATAGAATTTTCTCACTTTTTAGTTTTCTCTTCCACGAATGTTCTTAAACCTTTGGTGCCTGGCACAACTTATCTTCAAACAAGTGCCTGCAGACAAGACAAATGGACAAACAGCAACAAATACAAATTGAAAAACTTGGGACTAGCCTTTTCTTATATATATGATCTTGGGTCTGTCAGTTAATACTGCAGACTTGTAGGGCGGTAATAATTTCTGCTGGAGAACTGCACTGAGTTTGAATGATGGAATTAAATGCAGCAATATTTTCTTCTGCCCTGTTAAAAACACAATACCTTCCAGGTTCCACAGTTCCTAGCCAGGACACAGATGGTCTCAAAGATTCCTTCCAGCTCTGTGGCCTTGTAGTTATAAATGTAAATGAAAAGTGCTTTCAACAAGATGAATACAATGACCACAGGCTTAACTGCATGCGTCAGTCTGCAAAGCACTTTCACCTCTCTCAACTAACTCTGTGTGTGTGTGTGTGTGTGTGTGTGTGCGTGCGTGCGTGCGTGTGTGTTATTTGCTCAGTCATGTCTGACTCTTTGCGAACCCACAGACTGTAGCCCACCAGGCTCCTCTGTCCATGGAGTTCTCCAGGGCAAAATACTGAACTGGGTAGCCATGACCTTCTACAGGGGATCATCCTGATTCTGGGGTCAAACCGAGGTCTCCTGCATTGCAGGCAGATTCTTCACTGTCTGAGCCACCAGAGAAGCCCAGTGCTGTCTTTACTACATCAGGACCATAGAGGCAGAGGAGTTTTCCAGAGGATGGGCTGGAGTTTACACCAAAAATCAACAAGTCCTGCTCAAGGGAGAAAGGATCAAGCAACTAGACAGGCTGGGCCAGAGACTTCCTGGTCACTTTATTAACACCTTGGTAGCAAGGCACGGCTATGGAAAGGCTTCTGAACTAGCCACAGTTTGGAATGTTAGCTACGTTTCTCATTAGCTGCGATACTTGGGTAAATTGCTTAACTACTCAGAGCCTCGGCTTCTCCAAGTGTTAAAATGGGGTTTGCAATTTCAACTTCATAGAACTGTTTTTGGATTAAATGAGATGTTAAAAATGCTTATCACAGTGCCTGATACAGAGTAAGCATTTTAAAGATGAGACTTAATATCGTTACTGCCAAAAAGATCTTAGACCATCAGTCACAGCAAATCCAAATCTTCTACCCAACCCCAGATGGTGTGTGTGTGTGCCTAGAATCTGATGGAACAAACTCAGTCACTAGTCAGATTCTTCTCCTAGACTCACTCTTTCCATAACTGCAAAGGAAGGCCATGTATGTGGCTCAGCCCTCCTTAGCACTAGAGGGCCACCCACACTCCACAACTGGAATTCTTCATCTGACACCATTCTTGGGTTCTATATCCTAAGGTGGGCATTAGAGATACAATAATAAATTGAAATATAGAGCCCTCTTTCGGAGAAGGCAACGGCAACCCACTCCAGTACTCTCTCCTGGAAAATCCCATGGACGGAGGAGCCTGGTAGGCTGCAGTCCATGGGGTCGCGAAGTCAGGCACGACTGAGTGACTTCACTTTCAATTTTCACTTTCATGCATTGGAGAAGGAAATGGCAACCCACTCCAGTGTTCTTGCCTGGAGAATCCCAGGGACGGGGAAGCCTGGTGGGCTGCCGCCTATGGGGTTGCACAGAGTCAGACACGACTGAAGCAACTTAGCAGCAGCAGCAGAAACAGGGCCTTCTTTAAACCACAACACTGCTTAGTGGAAGAGACAAATAGAGAAAAGAAAAATATACTGTACTAAGTGCCCAGTGATGAGATGGCTGAAAATGAGTTTTCTAATTCCTTTTGCAAGTGGAAAAGCTATAGAGAATTCCCAAAGGAGCTTTGAACTTGCCTGACACTTAAAGAAGGCAGAACCAGGTAAAGAGAGTAGACAAAAAGAGTAGAATCAGCAGGGAAAAGGGAGAAGGCAATGGCACCCCACTCCAGTCCTCTTGCCTGGAAAATCCCATGGACAGAGGAGCCTAGTGGGCTGCAGTCCATGGGGTCGCTAAGAGTCGGACACGACTGAGAGACTTTACTTTCCCTTTTCACTTTCATGCGTTGGAGAAGGAAATGGCAACCCACTCCAGTGTTCTTACCTGGAGAATCCCAGGGACAGAGGAGCCTGGTGGGCTGCCATCTATGGAGTCACACAGAGTCAGACACGACTGATTCGACTTAGCAGCAGTAGCAGCAGGTAAAAGGGGGGAAAGAAATGTGGAGAAAATCCTACACAGTTTGGTTTTTCAAGAGCTTCAGGTGAGAGGTGATTGTACAAAGAACATCTATCTTTGAGCAAGGAAGGTGGGTCTGGCTCTTTCTGAGGACTCCTACCTCCCTTCCAAGTTCAGTTCAGTTCAGTCACTCCGTCTTGTCTGCCTCTTTGTGAGCCCATGGACTGCAACATGCCAGGCCTCCCTGTCCATCACCAACTCCCAGAGCTTACTCAAACCCATGTCCATTGAGTCGGTGATGCCATCCAACCATCCCATCCTCTGTCATCCCCTTCTCCTCCCGCCTTCGCTCTTTCCCAGCATCAGGGTCTTTTCAAATGAGTCAGTTCTTAGCATCAGGTGACCATGGTTCAGAAGGTCCATTTCTTCTGAGAGTCCTTCTACCCAGCTTCATTAATCTTTCCTGTGCCTTTTTTTATTTATCTCAGACACCCAAGGTGTAGCAAGGGCATGCAGTTTAGGAATCTGATAGACCCGTGTTTAACCTTCACCCTATCACTTACTCATTATGGGACTCGACATCTCTAAGCCCCAGTTCTCCGTAAGTAAAACCTTGAGCATAAGTCTGCTCAGGAACTGTGAAGTTTTGTTTCTTTGGGCTTCCCAGGTGGCACTAGCAGCAAAGAACCTGCCTACCAGTGCAGGAGACTTAAGAGACATGGGTTTTGATCCCTGGGTCAGGAAGATCCCCTGGAGCAGGGCATGGAAACCCACAGCAGTATTCTTGCCTAGAGAATCCCATAGACAGAGGAGCCCGGTGGGCTTTGGTCCACAGAGTTGCACAGGGTTGCAAGAGTCGCAAAGAGACTTCACAAGCACATTTGTTTGTTCACTTATTCTGGTTAAGATTCAAAGCGGTAATATATGTTCAGCACAGTATGCAAAATGCATTACGCACTCAACAAAGTATAGCCTTTATTGCCATTCTTGTTTGTCAGCTTAAGTGAGATAAGCTTACAGAAGGCCTTGCACTGGGTCCTAACTTAATACAGACTAGGTTCTCCACTTCCCTGTTGGGTAACTCATTACCTGTGACAAAGAATGGTGGATGTTAACTCCCTACTGTGCTCTCGTGTGTAAATCTGACCATCATCTCTGACTTTAGCTACTCCCAGAGCTTACACTCCGTGTCAACCAAACCCCATGGCTACACCTGAGACTTTTCCCAGCCATAATCCAGGACCTGCGTGTGGCTATTACATTAAGCGTGGAAATCAAGCCTCTGCTCATAGTCCTCTGTCTGTTCTTACATCTTGGCCTTTCATGCTCATCAGGTGTGTGCTTTGACCTGCAATATCCTGAATGTAAAGCATACTGTGGCAAACATGGGATTTTGTATATGTACATATAAAGAGAGAGAAAGAGAGAGAGACAGATCTGTTGCTCATGAAGCTCTAGTTCCATCATTTTTAGCCCAGAGCAGAGGATGCTGAGCCAAAGACAAGAGGATGTTGTCTTTCTGGCAGCTCGTTGGCATAGAAGGGAGAGGATGCTGAGCCAAAGACAAGAGGATGTGGTCTTTCTGGCAGCTGGTTGGCATGGAAGGGAGAATCCCACTCTCTTAATCCTATTCCCTTCCTTCCCCCAAATTTTACCTCCTCTTGGTTTTAGTTTTCCCCCAGAGAGTTAGCTTGGATGTTTCTGGTTGGTCCATTACTGAGGGTCAACTAAAAGCAGCATCATAACTTGCCAAGAAATCTCATTAGTCATATAATCACAAGAACAATGACAGTTACCATTCTGGAGTGTTTATAATGCACCAGGTACTATTTGAAAGTAAACAAGCCACGGTTGGATATAATTCTCATAATGACTATGGTAAATGGAACCTCACCACTCCTCGCACCCACCTATTGTTATAACCTCATTGTGGATGGAGTGTACTTCACTGTCCTTTGATTTGCATTCAGTTATGTGACTTGTTTTGTCTGAGAGTATGTCGGTAGAAGTCAGTGTGCACCAGTTATGAATACAGGCTTCAAGAGGCATCACATATGTAGGCTCACACATTTATACCTGCCACCTTCATGAGGAGGATGTGTCCCAGAGAGCCTCCTGGTCCAAGAAAGATGATGGACATAGAGTAGATTCATAGCTTTTTATCATGGAGTGGACTCACTCTACTCCTATAGCCCAGGTCATTGACACCAGCCAATCTGTAGATGCTAAGCCATCCATCTGCGATGAGCAAAACACTCCATCTAATCCACAGACACTAGGCAAATCACTGCTTATTACTGGATGCCCCTGAGGTTTCACAGTTGTTTTTTATGCAGCTTTATTGTGGCAATGACTGACGGATACATTTCCATCTTACAAGTGGGTAAGGGAGGCACAATAAGATTAATTAATTTCCAAGGGTCAGATAGCCTATAAATAGCAGAGCTAGGCAAACAGCTTCACATACCACACCATGGCTTGTTTTGGAATGGGACCAATAAACATGGTTTAATGAACTGACTTTCACACTGGAGCAGATGAAAGGAATCCCTTATCAGTCAGCTTCCCTTTAGACCATATTAATGATAGTGAGAATAATCCCAGAAATAACCACCACCTGAAACTGAGGTGTCTCTCTCCCGTGGCGATATGGGCGATAACACATCCATTCGGAGCTTTCAGGGTTGGGCTATGCTTGTTTAATGAATAGAAAAACCATATCACGGTGTATACTCAGTTCAGTCAGTTCAGTTGCTCAGTCATGTCCGACTCTTTGCGACCCCATGAACCGCAGCACGCCAGGCCTCCCTGACCATCACCAAATCCAAGAGTCCACCCAAACCCATGTCCATCGAGTTGGTGATGCCATCCAGCCATCTTATCCTTGGTCCTCCCCTTCTCCTCCTGCCCTCAATCTTTCCCAACATCAGGGTCTTTTCAAATGAGTCAGCTCTTCGCATCAGGTGGTCAAAATATTGGAGTTTCAGCTTCAACATCAGTCCTTCCAATGAACACCCAGGACTGACTAGGAATCAAATGAGGAGCATGAAAAAGACACCTGGTGACATCGGTGCATTACTGACCCATGCTGATGTGGGAGAGCGGACGATGGAACCTGGATGGTTCTTACCTCTTCAACTGGCAGATTTTCCACCCATGTTCCTTGAAGGCCAAATTTTCCCAGTACAAAAAGGCGGTTATAAATTTAAACACATGTAAGTCTACTGGAGCAAATAGAGGTGTTTTGGAGTGAAAAGAATGCATCTGCATTATAAATATGCCCTATTTCTCAATATTAAACTCTTAAAAATAGACTGGCTAAATATATAGACAATAATGGATTGAAGCTGAGTCGGCGTTACTATAAGGCTCCGGATTTTCCATTTAATGACTTACAATTTCAGCTTCCCATTTCTACATGACAGTTAGAGCAGGCTTGCTTTATTCTGCGTGATTATATGCCACCACCACACAAAAATGCCAGCAGACTAGAGAGCAACCCCGGTGGGAGGGGGTAGCAGGGGATCCTGAATGGAAAACTCAGCAGATCGAGAGGAAGAAGGCCAGATCTTCACCTCCAGCCCAGCTGCCGCGTGACTTTGAACACATCAACAGGCCTCTCTGAGCCTCAGAAAATAAAACTTCCTGTGAGATTCATTGGAAACAGTACACGTACAAAGAAGGAAGACAAGACCACATGGTAAAAACACGATGTAAAATGATCTTATCATCATACTGAGGTTCAAACCCTGAACCTCTTAACACCTGCTCATCCTTGAGCACGATGGCCATGCCTCACAGAACCTTGGTTATTCTTTCATGTAGTAAACAGAGATAAGGGTATCTATACGACATCTTTAAATAAGCACACTAGTTATACCATAAACTCATACTTGTTGACTTGTTGAGTGTTTACTCTATGCCACTCACCACCAGCCTGTCCATATGGAGCAGAGGCTGACCTGGAGTCCAAGCTGGCCTAACTCTGATCTTAACTACCGCTGCAAATGAAGAGAGAAACACAAGAAGGATGTGGGAAAAGCAGGGAAGGAATCAGTCTGTGGAATGGTGGGGCTGGCCCAGGCACCTCTGGAGAGCTGTAGATGCTCGCATATGCATCTTAGGAACTATTTTTATTCCACAGCTAGATAATCCTGAATTATCTTCCTCTTTCTTATTTAGTCCTGGTTAAACTGGCTCAGCTAAGTATTATGGATGCCTCTCTTTTTCTTTCTATCCTTTTCCCAGGGAGCAGCCAAAAAAACTGAGTGAAGGCAGGAGAGAGAGCTGGAAATCATGTCTTTAGTGGAGCAGAACAAATTCCTCCTCTGATGTTTTTTGGTGAAATAATAGAGATCCATCCCAGGGAGCCATTTGTACAGGGAGCCCGTGTGCATGGGCGGATGGGTCTTGAGGAACACTCTCATTTTGCTAGATGTGCACAATGAAGTAGAGAAATGTGATAAAAGAAAGAGGCAGAAAGGCAGTGATAGAACTCCCCAACGCAGCTCATCCAGTCGCAACCCTGGAGATCCTGGCAACCCTGGAAGGGGGCTCACACACCAGTCACCGTTCTGATAAGGGGTACTACAGGATTACAAACAGCACTTGCTATTTCTCCCCTGAGTTGGCCTCTCCTTCTTCACCGTTCAGCTGTTATCAGTCACATCCTGATTTAAATCTCTAGAATGTGGACCTTGCATGCCTGGATTAGATGTGGGTGTCCAGGGCCCTCCCTGATGGTCCAGTGGCTAAGATTCCAGGCTCCCAGTGCAGGGGGCCTGGGTTATATCCTGCATGATACAGCTAAAGGTTCCATGTGCTGCAGGGAAGACTGAAGCTCCTGCATGCCGCAACAAGACGGGGTGCAGCCAAATCAATCAATGTTTTAAAAAGACGTGGGTGTCCAAGGAGGTTTTCTGGAGTCTGCACCAATAACACACATTTTATAAACACACTTTCAGCTTGGTGTCCTTTCTCCCTCTCTTGTCACTTCCATTCAATAGTTTGGGCATCAGAGATTTCAATGTAAGTTAATGGTAAGGTGACCACAGAGAGAAGAATAGCAGTCTCTATTGTGATTGCCCAGACCCCACCTAGAGAACTGTATTGAGATCTGAATGTTACATTAAGGATATAATTAGCAAAGTAGAACAGATACAGATAGGAGAAGCTAGACTAATATGAAAGCTTGTAATGGAATCATAAGGAACAATGAGACACTATAAATGAGTTAAGCAAGCTGCCTTTGACTATGTGCAGGGTTGTAATGTTACTAGCACTTATAATATCAATGTTTAACATTCTTATTACTATAACTATGCCCCCATGCACCACGATACATGCAATATATGCATAAGAACCACAAGGGCTTTTTCGTTTGTTTGTATTTTCGGTGCTTACTCTGGGCTAGGTACCTGCTAAAGAACTTTGTAGATGTAAGTTCATGTAATTCTCAGTGATGCTATGAAGTAAATTCTACTCAACTCTCTAATGTACAGATGGAAAACCTGACCCTCAGGCACTTAAGGTTCTTAAGACAGGTTTCTCAATCCTAGCATTATTGACATTTGGAGCTGGATAACTCTTTGTTGTGGGAACCATACTTTGTCGTATGTATGTCGTAGGGTATTTACCAGCATCCTTGGCCATTGCGAATTAGATGCTAGCAGTCCCCTCCTTCAATGGTAATAACCTAAAGTATGTCCAGATATGTCTCACTACTTCTTGAAGGGCAAAATCACCCCTGCTTGAGAACCTCTAGACTAAGGTAACCTAGATGGTAAGTGGGATGCCTGGGATTCAAATGCAGATCTGTCTGGTACCAAGATCCATGTTCTTAAGAATAATAATATCAATAACCATCATAACAGCAATATACATTATTTTATGAGCCCACACATGACAAATCTTTCTAACTATGGAAAGAAGAGCTAATGGAGGTGGCAAGTCCTCTGAAACTGGGAGTAAGTAGGCAGAAGTGTCACATACCAAAAATAATACAGAAGAGATTCAAGTATTAAAAAGGAAAGGTGAACTAAAAGACAGGCAGACCAACGATTACCTAAGAATCCATTATTCAGTGAATTTACAACTTGAGGTTCTCATTTTAATTCTAAGTCCCTTTCAATAATTACAGAGGAAGAAACCAATCATAATTTGAATTATCTTATCCTCGGTAGAAACCCAAAGAAATTTGCCTTGTACTTATACTTCGGAGATTAGGAAGGTGTCATTCCTAATTTCCTTTTTTCAGCCCCCTGACACACAGACATAAACCCTCGTGGCCATGCATCTGGGCTCAGAAACAACTGGTCCATTATTTGGTTCTAAGCAGAAGAAACTGGAGACACAAGACAGCAAGGCATCAGCTGGGCAGCAAACTGGCAAGTGTCCACTGGTGTGTAATAAATTCATGGTGCCTGAGACACACAGACACTGACAAGAGGGAAGACCACAGACGCCCATCTGCCTCTTTCCATGGCCGGGGCAGCCACCTCCTGAGCTGCCAGCCAGTCAGTTCAGTCACTCAGCCATGTCCGCTTCTTTGTGACCCCATGGACTGCAGGACGTCAGGCTTCCCTGTCCATCACCAACTCCTGGACCTTGCTCAAACTCATGTCCATTGAGTCAGTGATGCCATCCAATCATCGCATGCTCTGTTGTCCCCTTCTCCTCCCACCTTCAATCTTTTTCCCAGCATCAGGGTCTTTTTCAAGGAGTCATTTCCTCGCATCAGGTGGCCAAAGTATTGGAGTTTCAGCTTCAGCATCAGTCCCTGCAATGAATATTCAGGACTGATTTCCTTCAGGATTGACAGATTTGATCTCCTTTCAGTCCAAGGGGCTCTCAAGAGTCTTCCCCAAATTGAACACAAAGGAAGAAAGTAGAAGAAAGACATACACATCTCTAGCAATTACAGACTAGACTGACCAAAGGTTCACGGATACAAGTTAGAAGCAAACGCGTGAAGCAGATCACCCAGGTGACATTTTAGAGACCCTTCCCAAAGATCACAATGCAATAAACTACACCAAGATGTTGTTAGATTTAAGCAGGACTAAGCTGGATTGGGCATCAAAACAAATTATTCAATAAACTGGTGATTCAAGCAAAATAATAATAATAATATTAAGAGGAGGATGCGGAGTTCACACCTAGAAGGCCAAGTAGAGAGAGACAGCTACCTCTTTGATGATTTTAGCCCTCCCCTGCAAAGCACAGGGACTGAAGCTATACTTGGATGCTGGCTATGGTATATCAAAGAAGGATGAGAGGGTTTTCCCAGGTGGCATACACAAAGAGTATCTTCATTTCAAAACACGATGAGTCACTTAGTATGGCTAGAGTTCAGTGATCCTAGAGGGATGCTGCTACAGATCAGGTGAGAAAGATGCGGTGACCACATCAGGAAGGGACGAGGGACCTGAATACCAAGTTAAGCACTTGAACTTCAGTCTATACAGTAGGGAAGACCACATGTACATATGGATTTTGATCAGAAGAGTGGCACCATCAGAGGAATAGTAAAGAAAGATCAATGTGACTGTCAGTGTGGAAAAGGTTTCCTAGGGAAAATAATACATAATGACAGTACTGATGAAAAGAGCTGAAATGTATCGAGCAACTCAGCATGTGCCGGTAACTGTGCTAAGCATTTTATTTAAATTTTCCAATTTAACACTCACAACAAACATATGGGGTAAGCACTTTGATAAATTGCTTTTTGTAGAAGAAAAGATTAAGCTTAGAATTCAAATTGTGTTCAGGATCCCAATACTTGACACTGATGGCGTCAAGATACTACCCCAAGTTCAATTCTAGCATCTATACACTTATTTGAGAAGTCTCTGTAAGTCCAGACAAAGGAAAATACAGATCTCAACTGGACAATGTCGAAGGAAATAGAAAACAAGATTTATACTTGAAAACATACATATTTAGGAAATAGAAATGGATAGGAATGATTGGACTTAGATCTAAACTGGAGGCTATGAGAGAAGTCTTGTTGCGTCCTAGCTGTTCTCCTTGGGAATGATATATAACTCTATGGTTTCAGGGTTAACTGCATCCTGATAGGGTCAAAGGTTGCCTAAATGTTCCCCTTTTCAATTATAAAAGGATGACTTGTCACTGATGCTTTTCTTACCAGGATCAGCTTGTCTACAGAACTAAATTAAAACGTATGTTGCTGCTGCTGCTGCTGCTAAGTTGCTTCAGTTGTGTCTGACTCTGTGCGACCCCATAGACGGCAGCCCGCCAGTCCCTAGGATTTTCCAGGCAAGAACACTGGAGTGGGTTGCCATTTCCTTCTCCAATGCATGAAAGTGAAAAGTGAAAATGAAGTCGCATCAGTCATGTCTGACTCTTCGCAACCCCATGGACTGCAGCCTACCAGGCTCCTCCGTCCATGGGAGTTTTCAGGCAAGAGTACTGGAGTGGGTTGCCATTGCCTTCTCCAAAACATATGTTACATAAATGGAAAAAAAAATGTCATGGCATGAAAAAATTTCATCTCACCATCATCCAAGGGAGCGGCAACAGCAGGGCAAAAATTGTTGGGAAGGACCACGACCCAGACTCTGGGATTTGGGCAGGACTAGAGGGTGCAGGCAGACAGCCAAGGAGGGCACTGTCTTCACGAGCAGAAGGGTTTGCAGATGACTGACCTTGAAACTTAAGTAAACACAACTCATACAAATATTTATACTTACCTGCTCAGTGAACTTATCACGAATGTCTCTGTGGCTCTGGCTCATAAGTAAGTCCAATTCTTCAAGTCTCACTGCTCTTCCTAGATATCATGAATGCTGCCCGCTCTGAGCTCCACTGTTTCCCCCTCCTCAGCAAAGTCTGGATCCCTTTTCTCACTCTTGTCTTTCTGAATGTGCCTGACCCTCCCTACCTTATCCTTCAGTCACAGCCCTCATTCACTTCCAAGCTAATTGTTTCCACTGATGTGTGCAAACCAACCATTTATGGGAAATGTCACAGGATGTTAATTTCATGTGGAATTGGGTAACTGCAAAAAGTGCCTCCTTTTTTATTATATAGAATAGGTATTATATTAATAGTGCCATTTTCAATTAGAACCACAATTGCAGGCCTGTCGCCTACTAACTGTGGGTTATTTCTCACGAAGTATTTTTCTGAACAGTTTTCTTTCTAAATCCCCCATACTCCCTCCCTTGCATCAGCATAATTAAGAAAATGCAGCATAATTATAAACACATAGTGGAGGCTCAAATGCCAGCATGGACTATCCAACTAGTGCTACATACTTAGTGAAATTTCTCAAGCAAAAAGGAAGAAGTGTTGGAGTCACTAGGGAGGTAGAAGAATGAAGATTGATGAAATCAGCAGGAACAAGACAAAGCAGTCCAGAAAACCTGGCCAGAGTCCACATCAGAGGAGCTGAGCTTGCCCGAGTATTTGTAGAAGGCAACCAGGAAGCATACTCAAAGCTTCAGAACATTGAGAAAAATCTTGTCAAGCATCTATCATGTTAGATGCTTCACATGTATCATCTGATTTACTCCTCAAGGCGACGCCATGAAGTTTGTTTTTTTTATTGTCATTTTACAGATGAAGGAATTGAGAGTCTAAAAGTTAAGGAAAGCAAGGGGAAGCTGAGATTTAATACTCGATCCTAGCATTAGCCAATTACTGCCACTAAGAACCACTCCAAATTTTTCTTTTTTTCATTCACGATTGTACTTATTCATGTGCCTGTGGGTCAAAGGAACCCTGGTGACTCAGACAGTCAAGAATCTGCTTCCAGCGCAGGAGACCCAGGTTTGATCCCTGGGTTGGGAAGATCCCCTGGAGAAGGGAATGGTTACCCACTGCAGTATTCTTGCCTGGAGAGTTCCATGAACAGGGGAGCCTGGCGGGCTCCAGGCCATGGGGTTGCAAAAAGTCGGACGCGAATGAGCGACTTTCACTGTGGGTCAAATGAGGGTCAGATTATCCAGGCTGGGGTTCGCTTGGCTGCAAAACAATAGGTTGAGTTTGGGTCTGCTTCTCAGGCTTCGCATCCTCTTCGGACCAGTGAGCTAAATTGGACACTGAGGAAAGCACAAGAAAGAAACTCCTTCGTGCAAGCATACTTCAGGCTTTTTCGTGTGTCACACCTGCTAACATCTCACTGGTCAAGTAAGTCAGATGGGCAAGCTCAGCTTCAACAGGACAGGAAAGTGTTCCCGACTCACAGGGGTAGATGGCAAGTGAACATACGCTCAATAATCATCTAAGCTATCACATCGAAAAGTCTTTCAAGTTTCAGTAACACCATGAAAACCATACCACTATAAGTCCAAGTTTCTGCAGGGAGTCACGTCAAAGGGAGGTGGCCACATGACACAGAAGTGGTAGCAAGTAAACCACCTGGAGCTTTCCTCATCTGTATAAAAGGCATCATATTGGCAAACCTTCTTAGGAAGGCTGTTGGAAAGTGAGTGAGGCGCCTCTGCTATGCTCAGTCGCTCAGTCATGTTCTACTGTTTGTGACTGCATGGACTGCAGCCTGCCAGGCTCCTTTGTCCATGGGGATTCGCCAGGCAAGAAGAATGAAGTGGGTTGCCATGCCGTCTTCCAGGGGATCTTCCCAACCCAGGGATCGAACCCAGGTCTCCCACATTGCAGGAGGATTCTTTACCATCTGAGCTACCAGGGAAGCCCAAGAATACTGGAGTAGGCACCCGATCCCTTCTCCAGGGAAGCCTCATGTCCCAGGAATCAAACCAGGGTCTCCTGCATTGCAGGTGGATTCTTTACCAGTTGAGCGACCAGGTAAGCAAGATGCCTAAACAGAGTTTAAAAAAGAAAAAAAAAAAAAAAAAACCAGGATGCTTCTTCATGTGCTCACATTCTATTGCATTGCTCAGTTCTACTTCTCTTTATCAAACATATCACTGCTGCCAATGTGTTATATATTTATTTTCTTATTTGTTCCCACTTGCTGCTTAGTCATCTCTGATTCTCGGAGGCCCCATGGACTGCAGTCCGCCAGGCTCCTCTGCCCAAGGAATTTTCGAGGCAAGAATACTAGAATGGGGTGCTATTTCCTTCTCCAGGGGATCTTCCTGACCCAGGGATTGAACTCACGTCTCCTGTGTCTCCTGCATTGGCAGGCCGATTCTTTACCACTAGTACCATCTGGGAAGCCCAGTCCCCTCTTAACCATTCCAAATGTTAGCTAAATAAGTAAAAAGATATTGTCTATTTTGTTAACTGTCATATCACTGCTGCTTAAGGTACTGACTAGAATGTAGTACACACTCAGTATTTTTTTTTTTACTATGTAGAATGCAACCTTGTTAACTCAACTTTATAAATACTCTGTGCATGTAACTCAACAAACTCAACCTGTGCCAGTTTTGAGCTCTGAAGAGGGGACAAAGTTGTTTTGAGAGGTACAGTGGAATGGTAATGATGATGACAATGGTGGCTATGTTTTGATGTTGCTATTAAATATAATGAAAATTAAAGATCACTGGACTAGGAATAGGAAAGTACTGATGACTCGGTTACATATCTTTACAGTTGTGTTGCTTTGGAAGATCTGTTAACCTCAGCAGTTCTCAGTGATCTCATCTATGTAACTGGTTTGCATATATAGATTTTGCCAAAATATCTCAAGTCTCCAATATAATCTCTTACAGTGTCTGGCAAAAAGTAGGTAGCTATCAGGTTGAAAATGAGGATGGAGACGGTCAAGATGATGAGCATTTCTTAAAGTTTTTCCTGGGAAAAGGATATAAAACAACTGTTGTCAAAGTAGGCAGAATTAAACTTTACAGCAAGTATAGCAAAGGACTGGGAGTTAAAAGCTGAAGAAATGTTCATGGAACAAGACACTTCTGAACTGACACCCGTAGACCACATTAGATTCACATATGGAGAGATGGTAGCGGAAAGTCCCAGAAAAGGAAAATAAAACAAGAAAATCCCCAGAGAGAGATAAGAGCAGGGGTAACAGTTGCAGCTGACCAAACAATGTTCACACTGCTTTTAGAAATTTTTGATTTATCTAAGCAATTCCAGATTCATGAGCTGATCTCTACTGTAACCATGTATAATATATGGAAGAGCAATCATCACTGTGTTACAGGTGAGAACACAAGAGGTTCAAAGACAGTGCATAATTTAACTCTGCAGCTGGATGAGAAACGGAAAATCTAGCTGAGACCCCAAAGCGACACAAATCAGACATCAAAATGAGTTTAAGATAGATCACTCCAGTAGCTCATGTGAACAGTGGGTCGCTAGATACCAGTGAGCGAACCATTTGACTCCTCAGTTCCATCAGGGGAATGACAAATGACTTTTTTAACATTTTTAAAAAATTGAAGTATATTTGATTTACAATACTGTCTTAGTTTCAGGTGTACAGCAAAGTGATTTAGCTACATGTATGTGTGTGTGTTATATTTATACATCTGTAAATATAAAATTATATATATTTAACTATATATAACATTTATATATAAATTTGTATTTACATATATTCTTTTTCAGATTCTCTACTATAGGTTATGACAAGATCTGAATATACTTCCTTCTGGTATACAATAAGTCCTTATTGTCTATCTATTTTATATACAGTAATGTGTGTCTGTTAATTCCAAACTCCTATTCATCCCTCCCCGACCCTTTGGTAACCAACCATATGTCTGCTTTCTGTGTCTGTTCATCTTTTTATGGTCCATAAGTTCATTAGTGACAGTTTTTTAGATATCACATTCAAGGGATATCACATAGTATTTGTCTTTGTCTGACTTCCATCACTCAGTGTGATAATCTCTAGGTCCATCCACGTTGCTACGAATGGCATTATTTCATTACTTTTTAGAGTAATATTCCACTGTGGTGTGTGTGCATCACCCCTTCTTTATCCACTGATCTCTTATGGACACTTGGGTCCCTTCCATATCTTAGCTATTATAAATAGTGCTGCTATGAACACTGGGGTGCACACATCTTTTGGAATTAGTTTCTCCGTGGCCCAGGATGATGAGCCAAAGAAAACCAGCATGAGGATGAAGAACAAAATAGCTGTTCAAAGAAGGACTCTAAGAAAGGTTTGTGTGAGCTCAAATCATGGCCCCTCCACCTTCCAGCTCTGAGATCCTGGACACCTTCCTTGAGACTTCTAAGGCTTAGTTTCTTTACCTGCAAAACAGGGATGACAATCGTGTAATACTACGCACTGCAAAAGTGGGTAAAACAGCACACTGTAAGCGCCACGGAAGTGTTAGCCATCACACTTGTCTGAAGATCGGAGGAACAGGGCTGCCTGGAAGGGTGAACGCATCTCACCAGAAGGAAGCTGGAGAAATCGTGAGAGTGATGGAATAAGCCAACCAACACGGGGAAACAGGGATGCCGCCAACCACAGGAAGGGGCCTCAGAGAAGCATGGTTAGGAGTGGGAGCTGCTCCGAGAAGATCATGAACACGCGCTCACGCAGCGAGCTAGCTCTAACTCCCCCTGGACCACTGAAGCTAGGTCATGTCATGACGATGCCAATCAAGCCAGACCTTCCCTGACCTTTCTGTGTTTCCCCCCTCCTCACGCACACTCCAGCCCCAGAGAGGCTGGAAACAACAGATAAAAGCTGGAGAGGAGGCAAGCGAGAAACAGAAAGCAAGCAAGCGTCATTGACCATCTTCGGCTGCCAAGATAACTTCAGCCCTAATGGGGGGAACCGCAGAGAGACTCTCCTTTTAGTGGGGACTGAAGAGCTGGTTATTACAAGCCACTGGATAGCCCGGAACTGAGACAGTCTTTTGTTACATTAAGTCAGTTTGGGCCTTTAATTACCTAATGGTCACCAGAAAAGCCACTGTGTATTTCTACAGGGGGAGAGAAGAAACTAATACCGTAATATTATTCAACAAGTACAAAGGGGTTAGAAGACAAAACCAAAGATGCTTTGTGACTGTATCCTAACGGGGCACTGCCAGGCAGCACATGACATTACAAGTCTGTAATACTATTTTCCTTATACTTAATACAGCTTTTTCCACTCTAACTAGGACTTCCTTCTTGTTTTCAATAAAATCATCACAACAGATTCAGATAAAAGTTACTTAGGAGGGAAGTGGAAGAATTTGACTTGAGTTTGCCATTTCCCAACTCATGAATCATTCTCCATACAAGAAGGCAATCAATATATGCAATTTATGGTTGTAAATAATGTATTTTTCCTTTAACTCAAACACAGGTTAACCATTAAGTCTTTCTTCCACTGGACTAGGTATTTTTTCTGTGTTCTCTCATTTTATCATATAGAGTCCTAGTTCTTGTAACACTGCTCATATTTGCAATGATTGGCAGGAAAGTTATGACCAACCTAGATAGCACATTAAAAAGCAGAGATATTACTTTGTCAACAAAGGTCTGTCTAGGCAAGGCTATGCTTTTTCCAGTGGTCATGTATGGATGTGAGAGTTGGACTATAAAGAAAGCTGAGCGCTGAAGAATTGATGCTTTTGAACTGTGGTGTTGGAGAAAATTCTTGAGAGTCCCTTGGACTGCAAGGAGATCTAACCAGTCTATCCTAAAGGAGATCAGTCCTGGGTGTTCATTGGAAGGACTGGTGTTGAAGCTGAAACTCCAATACTTTGGCCACCTGATGCAAAGAGCTGACTCATTGGAAAAGACCCCAATGCTGGGAAAGATTGAGGGCAGGAGGAGAAGGGGACGACAGAGGATGAGATGGTTGGATGGCATCACCGACTCGATGGACATGGGTTTGGGTAAACTCTGGGAGCTGGTGATGGACAGGGAGGCCTGGCGCACTGTGGTTCATGGGGTCACAAAGAGTCAGACACGACTAAGTGACTGAACTGAATTGATGACTGTGTTCTCTCCCAACTGGAAACGAGCTCCATACTGGCGAAGACCATGTCTGTATCATTTACTACTACATTTGTATTATCTACTACTATTGTCCAGTCTTTGTCCAGCGCAAAGTGCCTTGTACAGAGTAGGCATTCGGTGTACATCAGTTAAGTGAATGAATGGGTGGATTAATCAACAGAGATTTACCCGTTTGAGTTTCAAAGCACTGGTTTCAAAATAATTGGTTTAATATATGTAGTTCTGTCTTGAAACACATTCCCAACTAACATATCACTTGGTTAGGTTTTAAAATCAGTATATTAGAAGTATTACCATTTGAAAGTATATAAAACCTTCAAAATATCATTTATAGATAGCTGAACTGGGTCCCAGAGAATGGGGATGACACCTGAGACAAGGTCAGGATGGGAAGGCAAGTGGCCATCCTCTTTGATGCTCTTTCATCCTCCTTGATGCTCTTTCTCCTGCGTCCAGCTGGCTGAAGAACATTCTAGCCCTGTGTAATTGATGGTTTTCATGGATTCACACTCTACAGCATCAGCCAGTGAGACTGTCACTGGGCATCAATGAAAAGTAAAGAGAAGCCTGGAGGAAGCTTTCATTCTGGCATTAATAAACACGTGACAGAAACCTCAGCCTAATGTTGTGTGAAATTTGGGAGGGATCAATAATCATCAAGTCAAAACAGATCTTCAGCCTCCAGGTCTCCCTAGACCCCTGCTCCCAAACCTGCTAGGCAACCAGTGGGTCCTGAAGTGAGTCATTCCCGACTGGGTTTGAATGAAACATCTTTATGAAGCAGGGGGCTGAGCCCAAGGAGGGGAGGTTCCTTCAAGCTTGGGGAAGCTATTTTGTCATCTGGTATCAGGCTTTGATAGAACTGTCCTGGCACATGCCTCAGGACTCTTGGGCGAATTCTGCTGGGATCCTCCCTTTGGCCCCACTGGGCTTCTGATTCTTAGAAGGACAGATGGCGATGGCCAAGGTTGACTCACTGCCTCCCCTATATTGACACTGAACTCAGCATACACATGGATTGTCTTTTACATCCCATGATAATCCTATGAGTTAAATAACTTCTTATTATAGGCATTTTACAGATGAAGAAACTGAGGCTCAGGAAGGTTTCACAAATTCCCCCAAGGTCACAGGGCCAGCATGAGGTAGAGGAACTACCAGAACATACAATCTGAGCTCAGAGCCCACGTGGGCAGCCGCTATGCTTCATAAGCCCCACTGCCCATGGTGGCCACGCAATAGCTGGGGGAGATCACGGCCGCCTCCTCCAAGTGCCTTCTTTCTGCAGCCCTACCCGCCCACATCTGTCCAGCCATACGCATTTGCACTCACTCAGAGTGCGTCGTGTTTGCTGACCACCTACCACACGTCTTAAATGATTTGGGTCCATTACCACTCAACACTGATACATAAACATGTATCAGTCTGGTAGACAGAGTGCCTGATGAACTATGGATGAAGGTTCGTAACACTTACGGGAGGTGGTGGTCAAAATCATCCCCAAGAAAAAGAAATGCAAAAAGGGAAAATGGCTGTCTGCAGAGGCCTTACAAATAGCTGAGAAAAGAAGAGACGTGAAAGACAAAGGTGAAAAGGAAAGCTATGCCACCTGAAAGCAGAATTCGACAGAATGGCAAGGAGAGATAAGAAAGCCTTCCTAAGAGAACAGTGCAAAGAAATAGAGGAAAAGAACAGACTGTGAAAGACTAGAGATCTCGTCAAGAAAATTAGAGACACCAAGGGAACATTTCATGCAAAGATGGGCACAATAAAGGACAGAAATGGTATGGACCTAACAAAAGCAGAAGATATTAAGAAGAGGAGGCAAGAATACACAAAAGAGCTATTCAAAAAAGATCTTAATGACCCAGATAACCACAATAGTATAATCACTCACCTACAGCCAGTCAACGTGGAGTGTCAAGTCAAGTGGGCCTTAGTGAAGTGAAGTGAAGTCACTCAGTCGTGTCCGACTCTTTGTGACCCCATGGACTGTAGCCTACCAGGCTCCTCTATCCATGGGATTTTCCAGGTAATAGTACTGGAGTGGATTGCCATTTCCTTCTCCAGCGATCTTCCCGACCCAGGGATGGAACCCAGGCCTCCCGCATTGGAGACGACGCTGTACTGTCTGAGCCACCAGGGAAGCAGCAATATGGACAAAGCTGGCGGAGGTGATGGAATTCCAGTTGAGCTATTTCAAATCCTAAAAGATGATGCTGTCAGTATGTCAGCAAATTTGGAAAACTCAGCAGTGGCCAAAGGATTGGAAAAGGTCAGTTTTCATTCCAATCCCAAAGAAGGGCAATGCCAAACAACATTCAAACTACCGCACAATTGCACTCATTTCACATGCTAGCAAGGTAATGCTCAAAATCCTTCAAGTTAAGCTTCAATAGTACATGAACTGAGAACTTTCAGATGTACAAGCTGGATTGAGAAAAACCAGAGGAACCAGAAATCAAATTGCCAACATCTGCTGGGCCACAGAAAAAGTCAGACAATTCCAAAAAAACATCCACTTCTGCTTTATTGACTATACTAAAGCCTTTGACTATGTGGATCACAACAAACTGTGGAAAATTCTTAAAGAGATGAGAATATTAGACCACCTTACCTGCCTCCTGAGAAACCTGTATGCAGGTCAGGAAGCAATAATTAGAAACAGACATGGAACGAGGCACTGGATCAAAATTGGGAAAGGAATATATCAAGGCTATATATTGTTTACCCTGCTTATTTGACTTGTATGCAGAAATGTCATCATGCGAATGTCAGAAATAAATCATGTGAAATGTCAGGCTGGATGAAGCATAAGCTGGAATCAAGATTGCTGGGAGAAATATCAATAACCTAATATATGCAGATGGCACCACCCTTATGGCAGAAAGCAACAGTGAAAGTGAAAGTCGTTCAGTCGTGTCTGATTCTTTGAACTATACAGTCCATGGAATTCTCCAGGCCAGAATACTGGAGTGGGTAGCCATTCCCTTCTCCAGGAGAACGTCTCAACCAAGGGATCGAACCCAGGTCTCCTGCACTGCAGGCGGATTCTTTACCAGCTGAGCCACAAAAGAAGCCCAAGACAAAACGCAAAGAGGGACTAAACAGCCTCTTGATGAAGGTGAAAGAGGAGAGAGAAAAGGCTGGCTTAAAACTCAACATTCAGAAAACTAAGATCATGGCATCTGGTCCCATCACTTCATGCCAAATAGATGGGGAAACAATGGAAACAGTGACAGACTTTATTCTCTTGGGCTCCAAAATCACTGCGGATGGTGATTACAGCCATGAAATTAAAAAACACTTGCTTCTTGGAAGAAAAGTTATGACAAACCGAGACAGCATATTAAAAGGCAGAGACATTACTTTGCCGACAAAGGTCTGTCTAGTCAAAGCTATGGTCTTTCCAGTAGTCATATATGGATGTGAGAGTTGGACCATACCATAAAGAAGGCTAATCACCAAAGAGCTGATGCTTTTGAACTGTGGTATTGGAGAAGACTCTTGAGAGTCCCTTGGACTGCAAGGAGATCAAACCAGTCAATCCTAAAGAAATCAGTTCTGAATGTTCCTTAGATGGACTGATGCTGAAGCTGAAACTCCAATGCACTGGCCACCTGATGCAAAGAGCTGACTCACTGGAAAAGACCCTGATGATGGGAAAGATTGAGGGCAGGAGAAGGGGACAACAGAGGAAGAGATGGTTGGATGGCATCACCGACTTGATGGACATGAGCTTGAGTAAACTCCAGGAGATGGTAAAGGACAGGGAAGCCTGGTGTGCTGCAGTCCATGGGGCCACAAAGAGTTGGACACGATTGAGTGACTGAAAGATAAAACACTCAACACTTGACTTCAGCCTCTGATACGCAGGTGTTGTTACCCTTGATTCAGAGATGAGCAGACAGAAGCTCAGGGAGGTGGAATAGCTACTGTGCCAGCAAGAGAGGTTGGCAGGGCTCCTTCCCAAGTGCCCGAGAAGAGCTCTGCACGGCTGTCCTAAAGAAGAGATTTCCTTACCTCTCAGCTGGTAATTCCCTGCCCCTCGCTCACAGAACACAGCCCTGCACAGCAGGAACTATTTGTGCCATGAAGTTGTGGGTTTCTAAGAGCCAGGGCCACGCCTGTCCCCTCAATATTCTCCTCAAGACCTTAGCTCATTGTAGTTAATTGAAATTCCAGGGGCAAAATGCTGTCCTTTCTCCACACATTCAACTGGTTATTTGCTGAGGAAGTCACTTCACACTTCTTGAACTCTACTCTCCATGGCTATCAGGATGGGATGGTACTACCTCCCCATAAAATTGGTTGGAAGATGGAAGTAAGAAAATAGGAAAATGGTTATAAAAGCTTCAGTATGATGCCTAACACAAAATAAGAAGCCAGTTGTTGTTGTTTTTCAAAAAGCTATTATCATAGGAACATTTGTACTTGAAGCACTGCTTATCTGAGGTTTCTAAATCTTTTGACCACAATGACAAGATAAAATCATCTCGTTAGTAGTTATAACCCTTATAACAAAGAGTTGTTAATTTAGGTAACTGGTTACCCAATGCACAGGCATTAGGTCTTATCAATACAATAAGTAACAGTGCTGATAATAAGATCAAATGCACAATACCCTACAGCTTTAGCGCATGTTCCTTTAGTCACAGTGGACTGGAAAAGAGGGAGATGGAGATGCATATATGGGGTCTTAAGGGTCAAGTCATGAGGAGGAGCCCAGGGCATCCGGGGCTGTTCCTCTTACCCTGAAATCTTGTAGCTTCCACTGTCTCTCTCTCTCCCTACTCTCACCCTCTCTGATCCATCCTCCCCTTTGCAGTCCATTCAATCTGCCAAGATGCAAATGGGATCTTTGATTCACCAGTTTAAAGACCTTTAGTAGCTCCCTCCACAGCCCTTAGGACAAAGCCAAGCGCTTGTACCAGTTTGCCAGGAAAGCCCTTGATAACCTGGTCCACTACAGCCTCCTTGCCATTTGCTGCTGTATGTTCCTCTGTGATCCACATCCGGCCAAACCAAATTCTGTACAGCATCTTCCCACGCCTGCTTTTCTCCTAGCTAAGTGCTGCTTGTCTTTCAGTTCTTCAGTCAGCTCTCTGCTGCTTAGAAACCCCTTTGCTGACACTCCGAACCAGCGCCCATGAAGCAGCGCATTGTTGCCGTGGTTGGGTCGCGGAGTTGTGCTCTATTCATTTGTGACGCCATGAACTATAGGCCCCCAGGCCCTCTGTGCATGGGACTTCCTAGGCAAGAATACTGGAGTGGGCTGCCATCTCCTTTTTCAGGGGACCGTCCCAACCCAGGGATCGAACCTGCATCTCCTGCATTAGCAGGCGAATTCTTTACCACTGAGCCACCAGGGAAGCCCCAAACAGCACATAGCGCCAGCTAATTTGCCGCTTAGGATATATCCTTATTTTTCAACATCTTCTCCACAAACTGCTAACTCCTGTAGACTCAAACAAGAGAGCCCATGTCTAAAAGCCCAAGCCAGTACTGGGTGCATAATTTTCTTTGTTATATGTCCTTCTCTCTCAGCCTCAGTTTCATCAAAGGCAAATGATGATGAAAACATCCATTCTTCCTGCTACAGTAGATTGATGGAAAGATAAAAGGAGACACATGAGAAATTTCCATTCAAACCTCCAATCCTTGTTCACATAGTAGACATTTGTTTTAGGGTTTTATTTTTTAATTTAGAAAGATAGCCTATCGAAAAGATACCTGCATCCCAATGTTCATTAGCAGTATTATTTACAGTTGCCAAGATACGGAAACAGCCTAAGTGTCCATCCACAGAAGAATGGATAAAGATGTGACACACACACACACAACCACACACACCATGCACGCACACACACGTGGATACTACTCAGCTACAAAAGTAATGAAAAACTGCCATCTGCAGCCACATGGATGACTTGGAGGGCATTATGCTAAGTGAAGTAAGTCAGAGAAAGACCAATACCGCATGATATCACTTATATGTAAAATCTAAAGAGTACAACAAGCTAGTGAATGAGTAAAACATAAAAAGAAGCGGACTCAGATACACAGAACAAACTAGCGGTTACAGTGGGGAGCGGGAGGGGCGATTACAGGGGTGGGAGAGTGAAGAGCCAAACCACTGGTGTAAGACAAGCTCAAGGATGCATCCTACAATGCAGGGAACACAGCCAACAGTTGGTAATATTGTAAATATAAAGCAAAACTTAAAACTTTTGTAACATTTTAAAACAGAAAACTAAAAATACTTTTTAAAAAGAAAGAAAGATAACCTAAAAAGGTAAAACCACACTAAATCAAAACATACCAGTGGATTCTGAGAGGCAGAACTGGCAGAGAAAAATACTATCTGTTGGACTCTGAGAAATCCCCAAATTTCATGTCAAGTGCACTATGCTATCTGTATCTTTCTCCACGTCTGTCAGTCTCTCTGTCTCATTCTGACATTATTCTTTCCTGAAAACATCTTTCCTTTACCGCTAAACTCTTGTGAGTTTGAGACATGAAATCCATATAGTTCTGAGTCAATTATAATTAAATCATAGAACACTATTTAGCAATTACATATCTTAATATGTTAGAGATTTTGGAGTGACTTCAATAATTTCCCTAAAACTACCCTGCTTGCCTTCCTTTGTTTTAACCACCTTCCCCAAACACAACGTCACACTAAGGAGAGGACCAATTGCCCAAAGCAAATTATAGTAAATGCTGAACATAATATCAAGGCAAGATTTTTTGAGAGGTTGAAAATTTAGCAGAAATACTAAATTATTGTCTCTCTTGAACCTGCATGTGGTGGACCAAACAGACTATGAGTCAGAAAAGCAAAACAAAATCATCCACTTAGTAAATATTAATCATCCATTATATACTAGGCTCGACATTGACCCTATTCTCATGGGAGTTATATTCCAGAAAGGGAGCTAAATGTCAACAAAAGCCATTTCATGAGTGGCAGTCTCTGCATAGGAAGCTGTGTGGGCAACAGGAACCCTGATGTGAGCTGGGAGGTCAGTAAACATTTTCCTGAGGTTAGAATATTAGATCTGGCATCAGACATGGCCTTTATCCTGAAACCAGTGGATTTTAGTCCTGAGAGTAGTAAGAGTTTATCTACATTTTAGAAAGATTAGCTAAATAACTTTGAGTAGCAAGGCCCACAGGGCAGTGGGCAGTATGTCCTTGGTTACAGGACCATTAACCAAATCCACTAACCATTAACCAAGTCTGCTTCTTTGAGACTGAATTTCCTCACCTCTAAAATAAGGGTTACAAACCTACTTTTTCTTTTTTTTAAGAATAACTTTACTGTTTTATATATTTTTCCAGTTTTATTGAGATATACTCTTGAGAATCCACTGGACTTCAAGGGGATCAAACCAGTCAGATCTGAAGGCAATCAACCTTGAATATTCATTGGAAGGACTGATGCTGACATGCCAATACTTTGACCACCTGAGGCAAACAGCCAACTCATTAGAAAAGATCCTGATGGTGGGAAAGATTAAAGGAAAAAGGAGAAGGGAATGGCAAGAGAATGAGATGGCATCACCAACTCAATGGACACGAATCTGAGCAAACTCCAGGAGATGGTAAAGATCAGGGAAGCCTTGTGTGCTTCAGTCCATGGGGTCACAAAATGTTGGATATGACTGGGTGGCTGAACAACACAGATATACTACAGAAGTTTAAGGAGTACAACTTAATGCTCTGATATACGTGTATGTGGCAAAATGATCACCACAATAAGTCTAATAAACACCCATCACCTCACAAAGTTACATTTTTTCCTTGTGATTAAGAACGTACATGATCCAGTAACTTTCAAATATACAATGAAGTATTGTTAACTACAGTCACCATGCTACGTATTACACCCCAGAATAACTGGGAGTTATTATAACTGGGAGTTTTTTAAATTTTATTTTATTGAAGTAGGGCTGATTTACAATCTTTAGTTTCAGATGTACAGCAAAGAGATTCAGTTTCATGTATGTGTGTGTGTATAGATATACACACACATATATATACATATACACATATATATACACATATACATGTATAGATTGTATACATATACACTGGAAGGAATGATGCTAAAGCTGAAATTTCAGTACTTTGGCCACCTCATGTGAAGAGTTGACTCATTGGAAAAGACTCTGATGCTGGGAGGGATTGGGGGCAGGAGGAAAAGGGGACAACCGAGAATGAGATGGCTGGATGGCATCACGGACTCGATGGATGTGAGTCTGAGTGAACTCCGGGAGCTGGTGATGGACAGGGAGGCCTGGCGTGCTGCGATTCATGGGGTCGCAAAGAGTTGGACACGACTGAGCGACTGAACTGCATATGTATATATATATATGTAGTTTTTCAGATTCTTTTCCCTTGTAATTATTGTAAAATATTGAGTATAGTTCCTGGTGCTGTACAGTAGGTCCTTGGTGCAAACCTTCTTCAGCCTCGCATTCAGACTTGCAGGGAATGCCTAAGAGGATCGTGGGAGGGACTAAGAAGATGGTGAGAGGAGCTAAAATGATAGTGGGAGGAGTTCTGAGAATGACGGAGAAGAAAAGATGAGTGTGCAACCACTTTACAACTTGGGCACGTTTAATTATAGGGATAAAAGCTGCTTCACCAATATCTTCATTTCCACAAGAAAATACAGTGTGACACCTGAGGTTACAGGCCCTCTTATGGGAATTCCTAGCTGATCCTTGGAGGTGGGGGCTCAACATCCTGGAAAATTTAATGTATTGTAAGTTAGAGCCGTTTCCTTAGGAAAATGCTTAGTGCAAGACACTGTTCCATAACCCCCCACCCCACCCTCCCCATCCCCGGTTTCTGGGCACATGTGCCATAAAGTCCATCCAAAAACCTCAGGCTAGTCCCTCCAGGGGCAAAGCAAGCATTCAATCACCACAGCAGCCTCTTTCTAATTTGTCAGACTGGAAGCCATAGTAAGCATGCACTGTAAATCACCCCACTGGACATAAGCTGCATGAAGCAATACTAGTATGATACACTATACTGTTTTTTCTCTCTTACTCTACCCTTCTCTTATTTCATCATAGTTTGCTTTTCCATATTTTTAAATGCTGACCATGACTCAATAAATTGAGTCTAAGCTGCAGTTTGGAAAAGTGCTTCTAGAATAGCAAGCATGCTGCTGAGTTCTGCCTCTGTCAATTAATTGCTGGTGTGATCTTGGACAATACATAGCCTCTTGGAGCCTCAATTCCCTCAACTGTGAAATGGGGGTAATAATGCCTATTATAAGAGCTGGGAGAATTAAGGTAATACCATGGGAAATCACCACATGGATTTCTTGGCACAGAATAGGTGTTCAATAAGTGGTAGTGATTATAAATAGAGGCTGCTAATGGGGGAATTAGAGCATAGCTAAATCCCTTCTGCCTCAGGGGGAAAAAAAGGAAGAAGAAGGGAAAAAAAAAAAATCTCATTCATTTTCTCCCCAGGGGGTCTGTCTTCCAAAAGTAGCTATTTACTGTGGGGAGGGGAACTCGGTCCAAATGCCTGTGTTTGCTGTGACAGGATTTATAAATAAGTAAAATGCTTCATCAAACATTTATAGTTGTGTGTGAGAGTCAAAAAAACAGGCACGTGGGCTTGGGGCTTATTTATAGTGACTCCCTGTTTTCCCTCTCCAGCACAATTTCACAGCTTAGCTTTCATTTGCTTGTGATTGTTCTTGGATGAACTTCACTTCCAAGCAGAAGGTATTAATTATTAAAACAGAGACCAGAAAAAAGCAGCCCAGGATGCTCCCCCAAACATTGACAGGATGAAGCCGCAGGAGGCAGCCACCAGAAAGAAGGGCCTGGCATCACGAGCATGTGCTTTCTCAGGGAGCCAACCCTTGGCAGAGCACATTTTAACAAACAATCCGAGGACGCCTGCTACGTGTTGTGTGGGGGCTGCGCCAGCCCTGGTGGGGGCACAGACATGTCAAAAATGAATCAGACAGTTTCTAACACACCTTCCAGTGAAGGGAGGGAGCTCCCAGCCCAAGGAGGGAGGAGGTGTGTAAACATCAAACTACAAGACAAGGGAGCCGAGCATCTCTGCATGAAGCTCGCTGGGAATGGGGAACAGGAGCCCATCATCTCAGGAGGCAGCATGGTCTGGAAGACGAACACCTTTGGGACCAGGCCATGCGCATCTCAAATTCCTGCTCCAGCACACTCTGAATCTCTGATTTTGGGTGTATTGGGGTCATTCCATCTGTGACACAGGTGTGATAAAACCTCCCTGGCAAAGGGCACTGCTAGGATTAAATATGAAGTCAGGAGAGCTGATAGAGAAACTGTAAATATTCATTAAATGGGAAATATTCAATTAATAGTGAGTGCTATTTAGCACATTTGCTGAGCTTCCCTGGTAGCTGACAGTAAAGAGTCTGCCTACAATGCGGGAGACCTGGGTTCGATCCCTGGGTCAGGAAGATCCCCTGGAGAAGGAAATGGCAACCCACTCCAGTATTCATGTCTGGAAAATCCTAGACATGGACCGAGGAGCCTGGTGGGCTACAGTCCATGGGGTCACAAAGAGTCGGACATGACTGAGCGACTTCACTTTCTTTCTTTCACTTTGTTGTTGCGGTTAAGTTGCTAAGTTGTGTACGACTCTGTGACCCCGTGGAAGGTAGCCCTCCAGGCTCCTCTGTCCATGGGATTTTTCAGGCAAAAATTCTGGAATGGGTTGCTATTCCCTTCTCCAGGGAATCTTTCTGACCCAGGGAATGAACCTACGTCTCCAGCATTGGCAGGTGGATTCTTTACTGCTGAGCCACAAGGGAAGCCCATTTAGCACACAGCAGATGCTAAATAAACAATGCTTTTCACCTTCCTTTCCTCTGCATGGATTACAGGTTGCCCTCATCTTTTACTCACTCCAACTACAGTATGCCTGATACAATCCCAATCAGAATACCCTCCATACCTAACCTCAGCTTCCATTAATGTACTGATTGAGCAACTGCTATTCATTAATATTGATTCCTTAACATGATTAACACGAGCACCTGCTACATGGTAATGCTGGTGCAGGCACTTGGAATTCAAAACAGAGACATAAACCCCTACCTTCCTGAGCCTTCTCATGGGGAAAGATGGCAATAAAGACATCAATCAATCAGTCAAATATAGGCTATGTTAAACACTGACAAGAACGATAAGGCAGGGAAGAACAGGGCTTGCTGGGAAAGAGGGGGTGCTATTTTAAACCAGGAGGCCTGGAGAGTCTTATGGAGAAAGTAACGTCTGGACAGAGACCTGAAGAGGTCATGAAGTAGCCAGGTGGGCACGCAAGGGGAGCATCCTTGGCCTCTGACCACCTCCCACTCTGGTCCTCCAGAAGGAGGGAGGGAGTAGAGTGATTTGACTTTGTAAAATAATTCTGGCTTTCCCCCACAGTGATTTAAGCAATCACACCTGACTCTGTGATGTTTAACCAGTGCCCAAAGTAGACTGTGGGCTTCCCAGGAAGGTGGCTCTAGTGGTAAAGAATCTACCAGCCAATGCGGGAGATACAGATTCTATCCCTGGGTTGAGAAGATGCTGC
Source organism: Ovis aries (assembly GCF_016772045.2). Classification (NCBI taxonomy): domain Eukaryota; kingdom Metazoa; phylum Chordata; class Mammalia; order Artiodactyla; family Bovidae; genus Ovis; species Ovis aries. The sequence continues at coordinate 6,537,922 of NC_056055.1, read as the reverse complement.
CTGGAGTAGGAAATGCCAACCCACTCCAGTACTCTTGCCTGGAAAATTCCTTGGACAGAGGAGCCTGGTGGACTACAGTCCATGGGGCCGTAAAGAGCTGGGCATGACTGAGTGATCAAGCACATGAGCCATGGACACGATAGATTCCACATTTACAAAGAGACAGGAGCCTGGCTGTGTGCTCTGCTGCTGGTTCCACAGAGCAGGGAGCGTGGATCCGAACTTGACTCAGAGGTGTTCATGACCACACTATCTCCACTAGCCACAGCATGCTCGGGCCCCAAACGCTAAATGGACTTGCACTCTCAGCAGCATCCAAGACCACTAACTTTGGAGTAATCTCTGATGACATTAGGACCTTTGAAGGAATTCAAACCCAGTAAAGCCAAAATAAATAATAAGAGCACAGAAAGAAAAAGGAAACGTAGAATAGAAACAGTTCTTTTAGCAGAAGCGACTGAAACTCACAGGGACCAGAGTGCAAGAAAGAGGGTAACTGTCCTGTACTAAGAGTAAAGGGTGGAGCAAAGCTGCCTCCCCAGGTTCCTGGCCTAACTGTGCACCTAGGGAAAGGCTGTTCAACCTCTCTGTGCATGGATTCATCCATCTGTAAAACAGGAATTATTTCAAAGAATTGACATTAGGGTAAGGCGAGTTAATCCGGGTACATGTTTACACTGTACCTGGCTTAGAGTGAAAGATCATAAAGATGAGTGTTTGGGAGAATGGATACATACATTTTGGTAAATTGATGTAACCAAACACTGCACAGCAATATAAGAGGATGAATTATTGGTACCAGTAACAACATGGATCCATCTTGCACACGATTTGTTGAATAAAAAGAAGCCAGACCCAAGACTGCACCCATGCAGGAGCCTGTATATATAAAGAACAGGAAAAACCAACTGATGGGGAAAGTCAGAATACTGGGCACTTCTGAGAGCCCATCCTACAGCTGCCCGCTAGAACTTCCTGTGATGATAAAGTTGTTCACCTTCTGTACTGTTCAAGGCAGTAGGCACCACATAAAAGCAAAGGGACGCGTGACTGCTAAGGGTCTGAAATGTGGTCTATGCGACCAGGGACCTGGATGTTTGAGTTTAATCAATTATAATTAATTTAAACGGCCACATATAGCTAGTGGCCAGAGCTGAATCTTCACCTGGATGCTGGTGAGATGACTATAGGCATATACTAGGAAAACATATCAAGGATATACTTGATTTGTGCCATTTACAGGCCATGCAGGAATTATCCTTCAAAAGTTAGTACGGAGTATTGGTCTAACTGCACTACCTCATCCGGTTCTCACAAGCTCAAGCAAAGCAGAGAGGAGAAGCCCTCCTTTTCTGCAGTGGCTGCACTGAGGTGGCCCTGACTGGTCAGTCATGCTGTAGCTTACAGATAGCAGGGTGGGCAGCAAGCCCATCCAAGCCCTTCACAGATGGAAAAAAAGGCCTCTCAAAGTGACCTGCTGAGATGATTCCATTCAACAACTGATTCATTCAACACACGTTTTTTGAGCACCTGCTAAGTGCCAGGCGGTGTTCCAGGTGCTTGGAATGAAGCAGAGGCCAAAGCAGGGATAAGTGCTGGCTTTCCTGGAGCTCACATCAGACGGCTTTGCTCACCTCACTCTGGCAACCTTACCATGGACCAGATGAACTGAAATCAGACTCAATGAAGCAACTATTAGTTATCTATTTTCTATCAGATAACCCCAGATATCATTCCTGATACCCTCTGAGCTCAAAAGCCTACTTGTGCTCCGAGTCCTGGCCCTTTCATTTATAAGACAAGCGATGAAAGAACGCATCCTAGAGAAATACTAACTAAAAGAAAGCAAAAAAAAAGGACCATCAGCAATACAGGTATTAGAGAGTTAATGATAAAAAATAAACTCCCTATAAAAAATTAGCAATCCTAAAATTATTCACTTAGCAATGCAGTCCTCAAACATAAAAGAACACAAATTGTCAGAAATAAGAGAATTAACCAGCCTACCAGTCTAGATTTTGATTGGTAAGACTTTAGGACGTCTGTCACACAAAGAAGAACCAAAAAAAGGAAAAAATATATATGTATGGCAGATTTGGACATAGAAATTTTGGTCAATAAAATGTAACAGGCAAGATTAATGATTATACATGACTATTTTGTCTGATAATTAGGAGAGGTATGATGTTTCTCAAACACAAAGGAATCATTTATAAAAGTAGCCATGTCCTAGGGTACAAAGCAAATCTCAGCAGAGAAGTAGGATAGTATCCAGATCATATTTTCTGACAAAGTATATTAAAATTACTATCATATAAAAAAGCTTTTTAAAAATGTATGTTCAGAAATTGTAACAAAAACAAAAAAATTTAAACAAAAAACATTCAAAAACAAAAAAAAATCTTTAAAATATTTAGAACTAAAGAGCAACATGTACATTACAGAGCAAAACCTGACCTCTAGAGATTAAAACAATACTTAGAAGAAAGAAAACTATTTAATGCAAACATCAGCAAGAGAAAAAGATTGAAAATTAATGACCTAGGCTTTTGAGTCAATCATTTAAAAGAGAATACTAGAGTAATAATAAAGGATGGGTGGCGGAGGGATGGATTGGGAGTTTGGGATTAGCAGATGTAACCTATTATATACAGAATGGAGAAACAACAAGACTCTAGTGGATAGCATGGGGAACCATAGTCAATATCCTTTGATAAAACATAATGGAAAAGAATATGATAAAGAATGAACGTATACATGTAACTGAATCACTCTGCTGCACAGCAGAAGTTGACACAATACTGTAAATCAACTATAGTTCAATAAATCTAAAAAAGGATATACAAAGAATAAAATTAAGATAACAGAAATTAATAAGAAATAACATCAAGTTTCAACAAACTGTGGCCAAATTAAACGATATTAATACAACAGATATAACACAAAAATGATTGTGAGAAGACGCCCAAATAATCCCACATCTCGAATTAAAATGAGGGCATAATTATAGGTACTGCTTTATTGACTACACCAACACCTTTGACTGTGTAGATTACAACAAACTATGGAAAATTCTTAAAGAGATGGAACTATCAGGCCACCTGACCTGCCTCCTGAGAAACCTGTATGCAGGCCAGGAAGCAACAGCTAGAACTGGTCATGGAACAACAGACTGGTTCCAAATTGGGACAGGAATATGTCAAGGCTGCATATTGTCACACTGCTTATTTAACTTAAATGCAGAGTACATCCTGTGAAATGCTGGGCTAGATGAAGCACAAGCTGGAATCAAGATTGCTGGGAGAAATAACAATAACCTCAGATATGCAGATGGCACCACTCTCATGGCTGAAAGTGAAGAGGAACTGAAGAGCCTCTTGATGAAAGTGAAAGAGGAGAGTAAAAAAGTTGGCTTGAAACTCAACATTCAGAAAACTAAGATCATGGCATCTGGTCCCATCACTTCACGGCAAATAGATGGGGAAGCAATGGAAACAGTGTCAGACTTTATTTTTGGGGGCTCCACAATCACTGCAGATGGTGACTGCAGCCATGAAATTAAAAGACACTTGTTCCTTGGAAGAAAAGCTATGACCAACCTAGGGAGCATGTTAAAGAGCAGAGACATTACTTTCCCAACAAAGGTCAGTCTAGTCAAAGCTATGGTTTTTCCAGTAGTCGTGTATGGATGTGAGAGTTGGACTATAAACAAAGCCGAGCACCAAAGAATTGATGCTTTTGAACTGTGGTGTGGGAGAAGACTCTTGAGAGTCCCTTGGACTGCAAGGAGATCCAACCAGTCCACCCTAAAGGAAATCAGTCTTGAATATTCATTGCAAGGACTGATGCTGAAGCTGAAGCTCCAATACTTTGGCCACCTGATATGAAGAACTGACTCATTGGAAAAGGCTCTGACGGGAAAGATTGAGGGCAGGAGGAGAAGGGAACGACAGAGGATGAGATGGTTGGATGGCATCACTGACCTGAAGGACATGAGTTTGAGCAAGCTCTGGGAGTTGGTGACGGCCAGGGAAGCCTGGAGTGCTGCAGTTCATGGGGTCGCAAAGAGACGGACACGACTGAGTGACTGAATGGAACTGAGACTTTTGTGAGGTATGTATACGTAGTCATACATATTACCTGCGTATATATACATACACATACATATTTATTTATAACACAAAACGTTATGTCCATAAATGGTACAAAACAGATAAAAATCAATGATTCTATGTTGTCTCCAAAACCACAACTTATTTAAGAAGAAATAGATGACTGAAACAGGCATATAAATATCTGAATCAGTAGACAGAATTTACTATCTAACATAAAGATGGACACAAATATCAGGCCCAGATACTAACAGTTTTAAGCATATGCAGTTAGTCGTTCAGTCTTGCCCAATTTACCTATGACTATAGTTCGCCAGGCTCCTCTGTTCATGGGGATTCTCCAGGCAAGAATACTGGAGTGGGTTGCCACGCCCTCATCCTGGGGATCTTCCCAACCCAGGGATCAAAGCCAGGTCTCCTGCATTGCAGGCAGATTCTTTACCATCTGAGCCACCAGGAAGCCCAGTTTTAAGCATTAATTCTAACAAATGTTAGAATGAGCTCTCATTTCACACAGTAGTTACACATTTGAGTATGTTTAACAGCATGATAGAATAAGAGGAAAGGCTGTTTAAACTCATATTTTATAAACCTAGGAAAATGTTGGTACTGAAACTTGTCTAAGGTATTAGAAAATGTAAGGATGGTTTACTAATACTAATACATATGTATATATGTAGACTGTATATATATATAGAGACACTACACAATCAGGTTAAAAGGGAAAATATAACCATCTCACGTGATACAGAAAGGCTATTTAGTAACATGTAACCCCAAATCATAATTTTTTTAATTAATATGTTAAAGCTAGATGAGAAATTTCCTTATTAAAAGCTTACTAACTGTATTGGAGCATGTCCCTGGTAGCTCAGCTGGTAAAGAATCCACCTGCAGTGTGGGAGACCTGGGTTTGATCCCTGGGTTGGGAAGATCCCCTGGAGAAGGGAAAGGCTAGCCACTCCAGTAGAACTGCCTGGAGAATTCCATAGAGAAGCCTGGCAGGCTATAGTTCACAGGGTCACAAAAAGTTGGACACGACTCAGAAACTTCAAAAACAAAACAAAACAAAACAAAACTCTGCTATGTGATTATCTATGAAAGTGAAAGTGAAGTTGTTCAGTCATATCTGACTCTTTGCAACCCCATGGACTGTAGCTTACCAGGCTCCTCTGTCCATGGGATTTTCCAGGCAATAGTCCTGGAGTGGATTGCCATATCTATGGAACACTACAGAAACGTAACACATAATGGAAGAGTTTTAGTATTCTTCCCCTTAAAGTCATGAACAAAAATGACTGTCAGTGCAAAAGGAGAAGAGAAAACAAATATAAGATAGTATACAGATTTTCAAAATGACTGTGAATGGTATATTATATGATTTTTTACACAGAAAAATCCATAGGTAAAAAAATAATAAAATAATTACTCATATTTTGGGATTCAGTGAAAAACCAGAATATTTATACACAGGAAAGCAAAAATTAAGAAATACAATAAAAATGAAAAGATACAATTTGCAGTAATAATAGAAAGTGAGGATGCTCCTGGAAGTTAAATATAATAAACAGGGCATGCTAGGTGTATAGATAATTTTCTAAAACTCTATTCAAAGACATAAAAGAAGACAAAGAAAAAGACCTATTATTTCAAGGACAGGAAGTCTGAGTTTTGTGAGTTTTGCAAACCGATCTGTAAATTTAACGTAATCACTATACCAATCACAGCAAAATGTTTCCTAAAATGGGAGAAATGTATCTTAAAATTCACACAGAAGAGTAAAGAGAGAAGAGCAGCTAAGATATTTAAGTGAGAACAGTGAGGGGGCCCTGCCCTATCTGATTCATTATAAAATTATAAGACATTATAAAATTTTAATAATTAAAAGCAGAATGTTGCTAGAGCACGGATCAATAAGTAGGCCAGTGAAAAGGAAGCGATCTCAGAAACTGTCCTCTACACAGAGAAACTTGTTATATGACAGTGATGTTATGAACCAGTGGAGTAAAGATGCAAAGATGGACTCTTAGGGAAGCTGACAAGCAATACAGTATTGTAAAGTAAAATAAAGTTAAAAAAAAAGGAAAACTACAAAAAAAAAAACCTAGCTATCCACATCAAACATAAAGCCATTCGTCTCTAAATCATACCATATACAAACAAACCCACATCTAAAGACTCATACGTATCAAGCCAAATCTTAAGAATTTAGAATAAAATTAAGTGAAAGTGAAAGTCACTCAGTAGCATCAGACTCTTGGCGAGCCCATGGACTATACAGTCTATGGAGTCCTCCAGGTCAGAATACTGGAGGGGGTAGCCCTTCCCTTCTCCAGGGCATCTTCCTAAAAAATATAGGAACATTATTAAAACATGATGAGAGTGAAAGATTTTTTTCCATCATTCATAAGAAATATGAATTGGAAATAAAAATAACTCTTATAGCATTGTAGTGAAAATTGTCAAAATGAGGAAATTAACAAAATTAATATATAAGTCATAGATTGGAAGAAAGTATTTTCAAATGACAAAGAGTAACCTTTGTTAATTTGATTATTATCAATAAGAAAAAATAATCGACTAAAAAAACGTGCAATTTGGATATAAATGTGGTAATTGACAGAAAAATAAGCTTTAAGAAAAGATATTAGCAATCTCTAACATGCAAATTAAATAACCATTACAATCATAATTTCATCTTACAGAAGGACAAAATATAAGCTGTTGATAATAAGTATTGTTAGAGCTTGGGAAAACATGGGTTATATACATTGCTGGCCTGAGTGTGATAAAATATGAAATTTTAAAGCATGGGAGACCAGTCCAGATATGATCATGAAGTAAAAGAATAAACATTCGAATAGAAGGGAAACATCAAGTCTAGGGAAGTGAGGAATGCAAGCAATGGATAAAATTATTTAACTGTTTATCATTTTATTTATAAAAATATATCTGATGTACAGTGGCTGATTTTATTTTTCTGGGCTCCAAAATCACTGCAGATGGTGATTGCATCTATAAAATTAAAAGACGCTTGCTTCTTGGAAGGAAAGTTATGACCAACCTAGACAGCATATTAAAAAGCAGAGACATTACTTTGCCAACAAAGGCCTGTCTTGTCAAGGCTATGGTTTTTCCAGTAGTCATGTATGGATGTGAGAGCTGGGTTATAAAGAAAGCTGAGCACCAAAGAATTGATGCTTTGAACTGTGGTGTTGGAGAAGACTCTTGAGAGTCCCTTCGACTGCAAGGGGATCCAACCAGTCCACCCTAAAGGAGATCAGTCCTGGGTGTTCATTGGAGGGACTGATGCTGAAACTTGAATACTTTGGCCACTTTATGCGAAGAGCTGACTTATTTGAAAAGACCCTGATGCTGGGAAAGATTGGGGGCAGGAGGAGAAGGGGATGACAGAGGATGAGATGGCTGGATGGCATCACTGACTCGATGGACATGGGTCTGGGTAAACTCTGGGAGTTGGTGATGGACAGGGAGGCCTGGCGTGCTGCAGTTTACGGGGTCGCAAAGAGTCGGACACGGCTGAGCAACTGAACTGATCTGCTATATACTACAAAATATTTATATTTGTTCTAATTCAGTGGTAAGACTATGCATGTAGTATATATACAATATACCTTACGATGTATCTAAGTTGTGTCCAATTCTTTGTTATTCCATCGACCATAGTCTGCCAGACTCCTCTATGGAATTTTCCAGGCAAGAATACTAGAGTCACCATTTCTGTCTCCAGCGAATCTTCCCGGAGCAGGGGTCGAACCCATGTCTTCTGCATTGGCAGGTGAATTCTTTACCACTGAGCCATCAGGGAAGCCATATATATTTGTATATATATATTTATATTATGTATATACACATATTGTATTATACACTGTTACATGGTTAAAACACAGCTCATTACACGATCTAAAATAAAATATACTTTCAGAGAATTTTAAAGAAAGATGTAATCCACAAGAAAGAGCGACAGATATAAGGATATAAAGATGAACCCGAGGGAAAGAGCACTAATTAAAAGTAACATAAAAACGAACACTTCCTAGAGTTGCAGCTTCACATGAGACTCTGAGCATCCCAGCAGGCAACACAGAGAAGAGAAATTAGCTACAGGCTTCAGACATCCATAAGATTAAAATAATCACCTGGCGAGAGAACCCAGGCACCCTGGTTCTGATTTCTGAGGTCCAAGTTCATGTCTGCTGCCCTGGGTTAGTTATTAAACAGTACCCTCAACTTGTTTAATTGAGGGTATTAAACAAGTTTAATTTCTGAAAGGAAAATTTCTGAGACCCTCTCAGAAATAAGAGTGGATTGTGGCAAGGGCTAATGATAAAAATGGTCCCTGTGCAGGCCAAGCCATGGTACTAAAGAGCGCATATTTCTGTCGTTCAATCACAGTCATGTCTGACTTTTTACAAGCCCATGGACTACAGTATGCCAGGCTTCACTGTCCTTCACCATCTCCTGTAGTTTGTTCAAACTCGTGTCCATTGAATCTATGATGCCATCCGATCATCTCATCCTCTGTCACCCCTTTCCCTCTCCTGCCCTCAATCTTTCCCAAAATCAGTGTCTTTTCCAATGAGGCAGCTCTTTCAATCAGGTGACCAAAGTATTGGATGGAGCTTCAGCTTTAGCATCAGTCCTTCCAATGAATATTCAGGACTGATTTCCTTCAAAGATTGACTGGTTTGATCTCCCTGCTGTCCAACAGACTCTCAAGAGTCTTCTCCAGCAGCACAGTTAGAAAGCATCAGTTCTTTGGTGCTCAGCCTCCTTTATGGTCCAGCTCTCACATCCATACATGACTAGTAGAAAAACCATAGCTTTGACTATGCATACATTTGTCGTCAAAGTGATGTCTCTACCCTGTCGAGGTTTGTCATAGCTTTTCTTTCAAGGAGCAAGCGTCTTTTAATTTCATGGCTGCAGGCTCCATCCTCAGTGAATTTGGAGCCTGGCATCTGCCACTGTTCCCACTTTTTCCCCATCTATTAGAGCTTTTTAAATACTTACAGTGAATTTTATTTTATGATTGCCTTTCATGTATGAGAAAATTAAGGGGGAAAGAGGTAAACAGCTTGCCTCCGCCCCACAGCTATAAAGTGGAAAAGCCTGGGAGAGAACTTAGACAGTCTGGCTCCCCATTACTCTGTCTTAACGGCATTATAGCAAAGCCAGTTACATAAAAGTCATTTCGTGATCTTAAAGTCCGGGTGTGCGGCTGCCTGAAGGTCTGCCTTTTCCAGCAACTGAAACCAGGGCTCATGACTCCTAGTTCTGTCCGGGAATTTTTTTGACTGACTGATGAAGCCGTAAATCTATTTTTGCCACAAAATTGAAGATATCTTGAATTTTGCAAATCATTTTAGGGGAACACTCAAGCATGAAACAACTCAAACACTAAAATCTCCCTACTCTGGAGAGACGTGAACAAACTGTATATCCTCATCCAGTGGACCATGGGTATAAATTCTCACCACTGGGTATCCTTAGCTTGGGAGTATTGCAAGTGTAATTAACACAGAGCACACAATAAGTACTCGTTGTGTGCACAACGGTGGTAACTGTTACTGTTAAATGCAGCCATCCCCTAACTGTTCTCCCAGCTTCTGCATTTATGCCCTACAGTCTCTCTACTCCACCAGCATCATAAATTTGAACTCACTGCTGCCTTGCCCTACACTCTCCAGTGTATGCAGATCACACTTAGAAAACCCCAGCTCTTCGCCATCGCCCCTAGGGCCTGGTGTGATCTGGCCCCACATGAAGTATCTAATCTCATAGCCTATAATTCTCTTGTCTTTCTCATTCTGCTCCATCCCCACTGTGGCTGCATCATTGGAACCCATCTCAGAGCTTTGGGAGTCATGCTCTCAGACTGGCCGTCTTCTCTGTAATAACAGGGCCTTAACTCTTCGCGCTTTATGCCCCTACCCACCATTCACTTATCACTGCCCTGCACTGAAGTATGTACAGGTGGATTCCTGGGATTAATGTTTGTCTTTCCCCCACTGCCCTATTAGAATGTAGCTCCTGAGCACAAGGACTTGTCAATTTTGACGGTTGCTCTGTCCCCTCCATCTGAAGTGTGCCTGGCACACAGGAGGCATTCAGTGAGTGTGGAAGAAATGGAGGGGGAGGGAGCATTCAGTTAGCATTTCTGACTGATTCAGAGTTTTAGACATAACTGTGTGCTCAACCCTGACAACATTATAGGGTAGGCTGGATTCACCCCCAGCTCCTAAGGACAAGAAAAATATGTGTCTGCAATGCCAGGGGATATCACTGACAAAAACTGGAAATGCCCCTCATCAACTGCTTGGGACACACCAAGAAGTGATACCATGGATGCCCCGTAGGGCAAGGTTCAGCCTGGCACCAGGCTCCTCGCACTTAGATCTAATTAACAAGAACCCAGAGAAGGAGCCCACCGGGGAATCAGAGCACTGACCACTGCAAAAACGGCATCTGCAGGGGGAGAGGGCTGGGCTCGGCTGAGCAACACCAGCAGCACTGGCCCTAACTAAGCTGTTAGGTCCACACTGCTGCAGCCAGGATGCTCCTGGACCACCATCCACAGATGGGGCTGTCCAGGGGGGAGGCTGACAGCTGAGCCACCTCCAGGCTCCTCAGGGCCCTTTTGTCCCTCTCCTTCCTTTATTTTTGTCAACATGGTAGGCGAGACTGAGACTCCCCAATTAAGAGGAGTAACAGATTAATTCACAGGCACACAGCGCTTTACAGTCTGCCTTAACTCCGCTCAGTCCAGTCCAGCCATTCAGTCGTGTCCGACTTTGTACCCCTGGGACTGTAGCACACCAGGCTTCCCTGCCCATCACCAACTCCCAGAGCTTGCTCAGACTCATGTCCATCAAGTCGGTGATGCCATCCAAAAATCTGATCCTCTGTCATCCCCTTCCCCTCCTGCCTTCAGTCTTTCCCAGCCTCAGGGTCTTTTCCAGTGAGTCAGTTTTTCATATCAGGTCGCCAAAGCACTGAAGCTTCAGCTTCAGCATCAGTCCTTCCAATGAATATTCAGGGTTGATTTCCTTTAGGATGGACTGGTTTGATCTCCTTGCAGTCCAGGGGACTCTCAAGAGTCTTCTCCAGCACCACAGTTCAAAAGCATCAATTCTTCGGTGCTCAGCTTTCTTTATGGTCCAAGTCTCACATCCATACATGACTACTGGAAAATCATAGCTTTGACTAGATGGATCTTTGTTGGCAAAGTAATGTCTCTGCTTTTTAATATGCTGTCTAGGTTGGTTATAGCTTTTCTTCCAAGGAGCAACTTTTAATTTCATGGCTGCAGTCACCATCTGTAGTCTGTTACTGTTTCCACTGCTTCCCCATCTATTTGCCATGAAGTGATGGGCAAAGGATGCCATGATCTTAGTTTTTGAATGTTGAGTTTTAAGCCAGCCTTTTCACTCTCCTCTTTTACTTTCATCAAGAGGCTCTTTTAGTTCCTCTTCACTTTCTACCATAAGGGTGGTATAAACTCCACTAGCTTATCTATTAGCTTATCTGTTTATTCAACCAGTAAGTATGAGGACTTACTAGATGTCAGGAAATATTCCAAATGCTGGGACAGGTCTCCCAATTCCAACTCTCTCTCTCTTTTTTTTTAAGATTTTTTGATTTGGACCATTTTTTAAAAAGTCTTTATTGAATGATACAACATTTTTTCAGTTTCATATTTTTGGCTTTTGGCAGTAAGGCCTGTGGGATCTCAGCTCCCTGAACGAGGGTCAAACCCAGGCCCCCAACATTAGAAGGTGAAGTCTTAGTCCCTGGGCTACCAGGGAAGTCCCACAGATTTCAACTCTCTTGGAGCTTATTTTCTATTTTGGGAAAGGCAACACTGTATATACGTATGGTATATATGTGAAGCGAAGTGAAAGTCATGAAGTTGTGTCTAACTCTTTGTGATCCCATGGCCTATATAGCCTGCCAGGCTCCTCTGTTCATGGAATTCTCCAGGTAAAAATACTGGAGTGAGTTGCCATTTCCTTCTCTAGGGGATTTTCCTGACCCAGGGATCAAACCTGGGTCTCCTGCATTTTAGCAGGCGGATTCTTTACCATCTGAGCCATCAGGGAAGCCATATATATATATATATCATGGTACGTGCGTGTGTGTGTGTGTGTGTGTGTGTGTGTGTGGGTGTGGGTGTGGGTGTGGGTGTGTGGGTGTGTATAAATATCACATGAAATAAACGTATCAGATATTTTATCTATACCACCAGCTAGAGATAATCAAGCCCACATATTATTATACTATGTGTATCTCCCACATGACAGAACAGACTTTCTAAGAGGTGAAAGGACTATGGAGCGGGAGATGCCATCCTAATACAGAAGCCCATGGTTTGTAATGATAGGAAAAGAGACAAGGTTTATTCTCCTTGCTCCAAAAAGATGGTCTCTTGTCTTCTTGCCATGCATTCATGCACTCTCCTTTGCCGTCTCTTTCTTTCTTTCCCTCTGCAAAGTAAGGTGCAAGGTAAGGACCCCAGGGGTACCCCTTCTCCAACTGCCTGCTGCAACCAAGGTTGCTGGGGAAGGGGAGTGATGGGATCTTCCTGACTCTCATGTCCCTAACCCCAGATTTCCCTCCCTGACTCACTGCAGATCTATCACTTGGATCTGTGGGAAATCAGTGGTTAGGGACTTACTTTGCTCTCCTGCATGTATATTTCACCATCTCCTCACCCCAGACAGGTCCATCCTCTTTACCTTCCCTATTACAGATACAGGACTGCTTCCTAGGAAGCTCAATTATTAAAAAAAAAACATCCATCTGCCAGTGTAGCAGAGGCAGGAGACTGAAGTGAGATCCCTGGGTCGGGAGGATCCCCTGGAGGAGGAAATGGCAGCCCACTCCAGTGCTCTTGCCTGGAGAACCCCATGGACAGAGGAGCCTGGGGGCTACAGTCCACAGGGTCACAGAGTCAGACATGACGAGCACCTGGGCACCCACACGCGCACAAGAGTACAGGAAGCAGGGAGTGGATAGCCCCTCAGAGATACCAGGCTCACTTAACAGATGGGGGAACTGAGGTCCGGAGGAGGGCGGCCAAGTCGAGTCACGTGGCACGTCTGTAAGAAGAGCTCAGAGTCAGCTGGGGAGGTCTGCTCCCAGAAAATCCTGGCGGTCTGCACCAGCGAGTGCCAACTCCTCATCCCTCACCTGGATCACAGCGGTCATCTGCCTCAGTCTCCCTGCCGTTATTCTAATCTATGCTTATTGGGCCACTTCAATAGTCCTCCTGGGAGGGAAAGTAACTGGGCATGGTTGGGCAAAAGTTTTCTTCACGGCTGAGTGCATTGCAGGTCAAGTCCAAGGTCCCTGTGATCTGGCCCCTGTGTCCAACGTGAGTCGGCTCCTGCTGTTCACGTCCCCTTGCTCCAGCCACTCTGGCCTCCCTACAGCTCCTGGACTGTTCCATCTTTTCTCAGGTGCCCCAAGGACTTTTCACATCCCCCCTTGCCCCTTGGGTTAACTGATGAGGTTCTTATCTACCAGATGCCACCTTTCCAGGGAAGCCTTCCCTGGCACACTTGGTGCAGTTAAATGCTCCTCTAATATCTGTTCATCTCTACATTTCAGCACCTTTCCCAGCAATAATTTATGGGTCTCTCACTGTGCACGAAGCACCGTTCTAAATACCTTACATGGCACATCTCATTCAATCCTCATAGGGATTTTCCATCAGGGTATTCCGATGTACCTGTTTCAGAAATGGGGTTTCAGAAACTTGCCCCAGGTCACAGAGCTGGTGAATGTCAGAGCTAAGATTGTACACTGGCCCCACTCTCAAATATATATCATGCTGCTGTGAATACCTGTTGAGCCAAATCTCTCACACACAGGAACCATCAAGGACGTTCATCCCCAGAGAACCCCAGCACTTGGCCCAGTGACTCAACTCTGCATGGAGCGTGTACTGTGCAGGTGGCCACTGAATGAATGAGACACTTCTCTCTTGCTTTTTGGATTTTTCACTTGCTTGCTTTAATAGCATGCTAGAGAGCAGGACGGTGCAGTGGCTGCAACATGCAGATTCTGGAGCCCGACAGTCAGAGACATGGGTACCAAGCGTAGATCTATTACGTGTTACAGCCTGAAACAGTTCATCCCTTGAGTCCCATTTTTCCTGGTCTCTAAAATGGGGCTCATGATGATACCATGTAGGGGATCCATAAAGATTAAACAAAGAAATGCATCAAAATTGCACAGTGGCCTTCCCTGGTGGTCCAGTGGCTCAGACTCCATGCTCTCAATGCAGGGGGCCTGGGTTTGACCTCTGACCCTAGAGAACTAGATCCTACGTGCTGCAACTAAAAGATTCTGCATGGCATAACTAAGAGCTCACATGCTACAACCAAAATAGAAGACTCTCCATGCCACAGCTAAGACCTGGCACAACCAAATGTACAATACATAAATATTTTTCAGAAGTGCACAGCCTAGTTCCTGGACCTCAACAGAGCGCAGGTACTCAATGAGCATTTGTTATGACGGCCGTTCATTCAGTGTGTTCCACCTCTTGCCTGTCCCTCTCTCTTTCTCCCTACATCTTCCCTTAATCAAGAGCAAGGCTCATGTGGGGTCTGGCAGGCCAGGAGGGGGCCCGAGCCACTCTGGCCTGCTAAGCCTGGTGCCCTCCTCGCCCACTCCACACAGCCACCTTCCAGCTGTGAAATAGACTCCCTGCTCCACCGGGCCCAGAGCTGTCAGGGGGCTGCCAATTTCACAGTTCACGAGGCTGCTGTTCCCCCATGATTAATGGGGTGCCAGCAGCCATGGGCAGGGCCGAGACACCAGTCACACAGGGTGCTCTCCTCCCCCTCCACCCCTGCCTCCCGGGGAGGAGAGAGCGGGCGGACCTCATGCATATTTATGCAGGGAGAGAAATGGTTCTGTGTTGCCTGCCTTCCCAGAAAATAAATTTCACCCAAGTCCCATGCATTTCCCTCAATGAACTTGGAAAGCTCTGGGGAAGAAAAGCGCGCACACACCACACACACACACGCCCACAAACACACCTGTGTGCACATGCCCAGCTGTGAAAACCCAAAAACACTTTGCACCAGTCATGTGAGCAGGGATTCTCATGACAAGGATGACCCAGAGGACACAGGAGATATTAAAGCCTGGAGTTCGGATGAGGCTATTTGGAAATTAATTCCATTCTAGCCTGTAACCCTAAGGGAATTAGAACAGATAAGGTCCAGACTCAGCTGGGAAACTCAAGGACCACTCTGCCACCTTCGAAGGCACTGTTCTCTGTCGATGCCATCCCTCAGCTCAGGCACAGCTGCTCTCCCTTCCCGTGACAGGCAAGCCACAGTCAGCATAGCCGGTGCCCATCCTAATGAGGCTGGACGGAAAGCTTCCATCTAGGGAAGACCCAACCCTTCTGTGCTCGATATCGCAGCTCAGGAAAGACACTAGCTTGCTGTGCCTCAGTTTCTCCATCTGTGTGCAACAGAGTGGCCCCATCTCCCTCCCTGTGTCCCAGTCACACTGGCCTTCCAGGTCACGGGACGGGCTAGGCTCTTTCTTTGCAGAAATTCTTCCACTACCTCTTCAGCCCTTCATTTGGGCAAACACTGCATCCTTCTGACTTCAGTTTAGTTCTTCCTTCCTCAGAAAGGGCTTCCTGAACAGCCAAATTGAGGCCAAGTCCTCCTCTCTCTGTCCCCAGAGCACTCGGCACATTTCCTTCCTGGTGGCTCCATGTTGGTCAGTAACTGATAATTCAGTTCACGTCTCAAGTCTTGTCTTCCCATCGCAGGCTCCATTGTGCAGTCATGTCCAACTCTTTGCAACCCCATAGACTGTGGCCCGCCAGGCTCCTCTGTCCATGGACTTTTCCAGGTAAGAATACTGGAGCAGGTTGCCATTTCTTCCCATTAAAGGACAACATCTCTGAGGGCAGGGTCATGCCAGCCACTTTTGCTACTGCTTTAATGAGTCTTTGGTGAATGAATGAACAAATGAATTGCTGAGCAGTTGTCAGAACTAAATAAAGCAGCCTACGAAGTACCTCATCTATTTGCAGAAGACTCTCAATAGGATAATAACTAACACGACTGGAGCCTTTTATCTGTAAAAAGCACTCCTCTAAGCCCTGTGACGTGTTTTAACCCATTTAGTCTAACAACAACTCGAGGGTGCCAACTCTGACTTTCCACATTTTAAAGATGAGGATAGTGAGAGAGGGCAACATTTACTCCTATGTCAACGTTATGCATGCCTAGTAGATCTCAGAAAGTATTAACATCAGGAGTCAACCACGGCAGCCTTGCTCCAGAACCACACGCCTAACTACCAGGCTCTATAGAGACCTTAGCTTCCTCCCTGCACCTTCCCTCTCGGTCCTTCTCAGCCCTAAATTACCTGGTTAGCGCCTCTCTCTCCCATGGACTCTTTCTTTATTTGCCAGCCCCATTCTCTTAATTCTGGGAACTCACATCCCCCTTCCCTGAACCCATGCATAGACAACTGAGGTTACAAAAGGCTGCCCTTGACATCAGGACAGTCTCCACCATGCTCTGGCCCTTTTGAAGGATGGGGCAGACCTCGTTTTCTTATAAGGTGAGGACACAGAATCCCACAGCAAGGACAATCAGATCCCTCAGGACAAAAGGAACCTCCTACCCAGGAGCCTCACCTGTAAGGATACCAAGGTCACCTCCCTCCCGACATCCTGACAAGTTAAGAGCTGGATGAGGGTGCAGAGGCCTCATGGTGCAGCTGACTGTGCACAGTTACTCCGAGCCCCAGCAGGGAGGAGGAGGACTCAACTCAGGCCACACACGCCACCCCTACTGCTTCCTCTCCTCCAGAGGAGAGCCTTGGGCACCACGAACAGCCATTGCCGAGGACACAGATGGATGAGAGGGAGGTGCGCTGAGCCCAAGCAGGCTGCCTGTCTGTCCACTGGGCAAAGCCGCTTTCCGGAGGGGTGATGAACAGCGCCAATCAGGCGGCACTTAACGTAATTATAATGAAGTGGATGCATCTGGTCTCCGAAGGCTTCATTCACAAGGGAAATGATGAGGAAGCGATGCTCTCTCTGCCGACCTCCTTGGAACACTTAGGGAATAATGCTGGAGCCAGGAGGTTATAAAACAAAGCTTGAGACTGGTCTCTGCCACCTATTACCAGTTAGAATGTGAGGCACTGGTGCCCCTTTTCTCGTAACATCATTTCCGTCCAAGGAAGTATGAGGAGATAAGGATTTGCATGAAAGAAAGGCTTCTTCTCTTCCTCTTAACGACCTGCTGGTTTTTCTAACAACTTCTCCCCGCTATACACACACCATTAGTCATGCCGACTAGGCGTGTGGCACTGATTCCCGGCTCACTTTCCACTGGCCCCATGCCATGTGTATATCTACAGCCCACGGAATCTGGTGCAACTCAAACAGGCTGGGATCTAGGACCTGGGACCCTTCATTGCAGTGCTCGTATCCAGACAAACATCTCCTCAACCAACAGAAGGCAAAGAAACTCTAAGACACTAAAAATAACTGCACGCATCCACAGCTGGGGCAAATTATGGACAACAAGATACAAACAGATCAGAAACCAAGCTGCCACTTCTGAAGAGTGGGAGCAAAATCAGGGGGCCAGGAGCAAATGCAGGGCACTGCACAAGCCCTCTGCACACACCACCGCCAACGGATGGGCAAACCACCTAAGCCACCCATGGGGCCCAAGCCCTAGACCTACGCCTTTTCTCACCCTATATAAGCAACCAGTCTGCCCTTGCTTGGGGAGTGAACAGGAGCCTATCACTTGTTTTTGCTCCCCCTTCCTACAGCAGAGGCCCCAGTAAAGCCTTGCCCGAATTTCTTGTCTGGTGGTGGTGGTATTCAGTCACTAAGCTGTGTCCGATTCTTTGCAATCCCATGGACTGCAGCACATCAGCTTCCCTGTCCTTCACCATCCTGGAATTTGCTCACCGACTCATGTCCATTGAGTCAGTGATGCCATCCAACCATCTCATCCTCTGTTGTCCCCTTCTCCTCCTGCCCTCAATCTTTCCCAGCATCAGGGTCTTTTCCAATGACTTGGCTCTTCCCATCAGGTAGCCAAAGTATTGCAGCTTCAGCTTCAGCATCCTGCCTGCTTCAGCATTCCTGCCAATGAATACTCAGGGTCGATTTCTTTAAGATTGACTGGTTTGATCTCCTTGCTGTCCAAGGGACTCTCAAGAGTCTTCTCCAACACCATAGTTCAAATGCATCAATTCTTTGGTGCTCTGCCTTCTTCATGGTCCAACTCTCACATCCATACATGACTACTGGAAAAACCATAGCTTTGACCATATGGATCTTTGTCAGCAAAGTGATGTCTCTGCTTTTCAACACACTGTCTAGGTTTGTCATCGATTTTCTTCCAAGGAGCAAGCAACTTTTAATTTCATAGCTGCAGTCACTGTCTGCAGTAATTTCGAAGCCCAAGAAGATAAAATCTGTCACTGCTTCCACCTTTTCCCCTTCTATTTGCCATGAAGTAATGAGACTGGATGCCATGCTTTTAGTTTTTTTAATGTTGAATTTGTCTGGCCTCATCAATTTCTATTGATTGGGAAAATTCAAGAATCTTAGTATCAAAAAGGGTAGGAATTGATCGGCAAAGTTCCAAGCTGCTCATTATACAGATGGGAAGACTGAAGTTCAAGAAGGAAATAAGATTTTTCCAAGATCATTAATATGTAAGGCAGGTGGCCTTTGCACAAACCTGTTCACATATTACTAGATTTCATTCTCAAAACAATCCTAGGAATCTGACACAACTATTAAATCAGTTTCACAGAGGAGGAATCTGAGACTTAAAGAGGTTACTTAACTTGCCTACGATTGAGGTGTTATGTGCCCCTCTCCAAAACCATCACCCAGCTGCTGGCTAGTTCTTAGAGAGGCGTGCCATTGTAGCTGTGCTGTGGTTTGAACACTGAAAGATTTTGGTAGGCCAAAAGTTGATTAAATCCCACCTTCTTTTACATGCACCAGGGGGGTGCTGGGTACTGAAAGAGAGCCTGTGGTGAATGCTTTTATAAAATAAAGAAACACTTAGGAAAATAATCTGTCTCTCCCTGATCTCTCTCTTCACTAAGCTGAGCTACTCACAAACCAGGTTCTTCCGGAGCAAGCACACCAGCCCTGCTCCGAGCAGATGGACTCCCCACCGTTCTGGACAGGAGCTATGCTTTGAGGCACCAAACCCACAGATGCCTGCTTTAGCGTGACGTACATGCAGGTGCTTCATCACCCAGAGGGCGCCTTGCTGGCGACTCTGAGATTCCACCATCTCAGCAAAGCGGATGAGACCAGAGCTCCCCATCTGGGCAGAAAAGGCGGATAGCCTTGGATTTGTGGGTGAATGGTGGTGTGGCCTGGTGTGAGGATTTGCCCATTAGGACTTTCAACATCGAATGTGACAGATCCTCTCATGCGTTATTTGAAGAGGAGATGCAAGGAGAGAGACAAACAGTGTGTATCTCGCAAGGAACGGAGGGGAGCCAGGAGCAGAAGCTGTGAGGCAGTCAAAGCAAGCGGTGGGCGTGCACATCCTAGGAGCTAAGGAGGTCATTAGCAGATGGAGGCAAAAGAATCTCAGATACTCTTTCATGAATTTAGAAGAGCTAAAGGACAGCAGAAACAAGGTGCCAATTTTTATTATATCCTAACAATGGCTTTTTCTCCATGAAGCCTGAAAATGTTTTATGATTAAGATTATTCTTGGACCCCGTGTTCTCCAACAGTAAAGGCAGCAAAGAAGTGGTGAGAAATGAGCATTTCAAGGTCATGCAGACTTAGGTACAAATCCTGGCATGTGATCTGGGACCAATTTTCTGAGCTCGCCCAGCCCCTCCTGGCTTACCTGAAAACGGGGGGCAATTAGAGGTACTGACCACGCCAAATTTTTTGAGGACTAAATGTACACATATTTAGTAAGTGTTGATCACAGAGCTTGGTCCACACAGGTTAGCTAACGTTACTCCCATTGCAACTAGAAAGAAACCTGCATCAGCTGAACCAAGTAGTCCATTCTTTAAACCTAAACAAGTTGAAGAAAACACTCGACGTCAGCCATGCATTGACTCATTTTCCCAATTTATCCCCTCATTTTAGAAGTTATTTGTCATCTTCTCTGTGCCAGACGATGTTCTAAACAAGTGAAAAGCATTGCAAAAAAAAAAAAAAAAAAACCCAAAACCTGACAAAATACCTGGGGGGAGGCAGACGACAGACACACAAACATGTATGATGGATCAAAGGGTGAGCCCTGATGCTATGAAGAGGAAGGCCTCATTGACAGGGTGAGGTATAAGGAAGCCGTGCAGACAGCCGGGGGAAGAACTGTTCAGCGATGCAAAGACTCTGAGGTGGCTCCCTCAAAACAAACCCTTATGGAGGATGATAAAAATATATATATAACCAGGCAAGACCAACATTACCGCTGTCCTGTACGTCTAGAGCGTTAGTTTACAAAAAGGATTCACTGCTACCATCGCTTGGTTCTCCCGCATGCTTATGAAACTGGCTTCTCCATCTTACAAATGTGTGGACTGAAGCTCGCAGCAGGGTTTCACAAACCAGATCCTCCTGACATTATGGGCTGGGCGATTCTTTACTGTCAGGATTTGTCCTGTGCACGGCAGGGTGTTTACCGCCGTCCCTGACCCCAGGACTAAATACCAGGAGCATTCTCTACTCCTTCTCCAGTCATGACAAACCAGTGTCTCCAGACATTGTCAAATGTTTCCAGGAAGGGAAAACCACCCCTGGTTGAGAACCACTGGTTTAGAGAAATGAAGTGACTGGTCCAAGGTCTCAAATCAGTGCGAGCAGAGTAGGTGAGACTCTGACCTGCTTTTCAGAGTCTCTGTGATCCAGTGTATTCTACTGCTGTCTTCCTCCTACTGGGACTTCGTCTTCCTGAATGTTCCCCGCACACTGCTCCCAGCACAGGGCGTTTGCATTTGCTATTCCCTCTGCCTGAAAAGCTCTTTCCTCATGTATTCATAAGGCTTATTTCCATCTACTATAGATTTGTCCTCATCTACTTAGATCTACTATAGATCTCAGTCTATGTCTACTACAGGTCACCTCGTTGCTGAGACCTTTCCTGCGGGTCCTAATTCCCTTCCTTTTGTTTCTTTCCCACTGTTATCATAATGGTTTTATAATATATACAACATGGGCATGCTGAGCTGCTTTAGTCATGTCTGACTCTTTGCAACCCCATGGACTATAGCCTGCCAGGCTCCTCTGTCCATGGGATTCTCCAGGCAAGAATACCGGAGTGGGTTACCCTTTCGTCCTCCAGGGGATCTTGCTGACCCAGGGATCAAACCTCTGTCTCTTAAGTCTCCTAAAGGCAACTTCTTTTCCACTAGCACCATGTGGGAAGCCCATATAGTATACAAGATTGTATATAATTTTATTCATATAAAATAGGCATTTATAAAATAGTTATATTTTTAATTATGTATCTTATATATTTTCTCCTTTGTTTATTTATGGTCTTTCCATACTCAATAGAAAGCTCAATAAAATAGATTTGTACGTATTTTACTCGCTGCTTTATCCTCACCCTAATTAGTGTCTGATGGGCCTCCCCGGTGGCTCAGGAGTAAAGAATCTGCCTGCCAATGCTAGAGAGGCGGGTTTGATTCCCGGGTTGGGGAGATCTCTTGGAGAAGGACATGGAAATCCAGTTCAGTATTCTGGCCTGGGAAATTCCATGGATAAACGGGCCTGGCAGACTACAATCCATGGGATCATAAAGAGCTGAACATGATTGAGCAACTAGACAACAACAATTAGTGCCTGATATGCAGTAGGTACCTAATTAAAGCTTGTTGAATTAATGAATTAAAATGTAGATGGAAAAATGTTTCCTTATTTAACACATGTTTCCTGAGACTTCCTGACACAGGGGTGGTGTGTTAAACATATATCAGGAACTTTAAAACATTCAGACCGTTTTACTCAGTAATTCTACTCCTGGGAATATACCCTGAGGAAATAAACCAGAATGGTGAAAAACAAATTTAAGTACAAAATGTTTGTTGCTGACGAAAACAAAATGGCAAGGGAGAAAAAAAAAAGCAACTGAGATGTTCATCAATAAATCAGCTATGAGATAGTTTTACAGCAGAATGATAAACATACTGAAATATTTATGATATTTAATAAAAGTATAAGATAGAAAATTATATAGGTTTTTGCTTTCAATATGTAAAAGAAGAGAAAATGAAACAAGGAAACAGTAAAATGTTACTGTGGCAATTTGATGAGGTATTCTGAGAAATGATCATTTACACTTTATTTTTTTAAGCTTTCACAATTTAGCATCTATAACGTTTATAACTAGGAAGTATTAGGACAAATAAGGATCAGTCTTAATTGTGGGTAGACATAGCGATTTATTGCACCCCTGGGTGGACAAAGAAAGCAAAGCAGGATGAGTCCCCCTGGGAGACCTGAGGCTGAACAACCTGGACCCTGTGTGATAGTCAGACCTCAAACGGCTGATTTCCAGCCATTTCAAGGGAGGCCAGGACGGGAGGTACAGAGTCCCTTGACTGCTGGGAAATTGCTCCAGCTCTGATCAATCAGGGAACAGTCTCTTCAGCCCCTGACATTTATCAAACCTCCTTCACCCTCATCTGTCACTGTGTGGTGGGCCTGCCTCGCCGGGCACAGACTAATCAAGTCAGGATGCCCCAAGGGTCCCTAGAGACAGAGAGGAGGGGGGCTCTGAGGGAGCAGGGAGAGAGGGCGGGCAGGGAGAGGATCACGAGGCAGGAGGGGGAGGGCAAATGTTCAGAGAACGCCAGTTTGTTTTGCTATCGTGGCAATTAATGCTGGGAAGTGACATTTTAAGGGGCTCTGGTGACAGCAGTGGTGACATTCCTGTTGATGATTCCATGACAAATCTCTGTCTATATCTTATTTTAGAGAGTATGGAGACAGCTCAGAGGATGGCTGTCTGGGGATGCTGAGCTCCTGTCTGTTGGAGGCATTGGTCTTTTCTGCTTTGCCAAGCCTAGACAATCAGGCACCAGGGCCAAGGTCTGGGAGGGCAGGGCTTAGAAATCAAAGTCATAAAACTTTGTTGCAGAGTCAGGGTCTCATCTTCCATAGCCTCGTTAACTCCTCTATGTGGTATGATGAATTGGAGCAAAAATGAGTTTTCTAACATTCTACAAGTGATCAGCTGCAGTTCACAGAAAAAGAGAAGAAAAAAACAGTCAAATTCTGGATACTTTCTAGGCTTCCTAGTTTTAAGGAACCTATATTTTCAAACACATCTTAGCTCTCTTTGTTCAAATGTTACAGCCTGAGAATTAGAAGGGATTGCTTAAATTGTGCCTAAATCTCCAATACTGCTACACCAGCCTTAACAAATGGCTACTCAATCCTCTGTGAATACTTCCAAAGACTAGGAGTTTATGACCTTTAAAATTAAGAAGGGGAGGCAATGTGGATGTAACAAGTTGCTTGCCAAATGATATTCAGGATATTGCAGGGATAAGTACAGTGTGGCAAAATGCAGACAGTCCTGAACCTGAACTCAAGAGATGCAGGCTTCAGTAGAGCTTCGCCCCCACACTGGCTCTGTACTGTAGGGTCTGAGTGATTTCATTTCTCTGAGCCGAGTAAGGTTCCTTTCTTCTCTCTCAAAAAGGTTCAGTAACACCCAGGGTTTATCATATACTGTTTATGAAGCCATTCTATAAATGTTCAAAGACTATATAAAATAAAGCTGCTATTACAGTTTTATATCCCTCTAAACTGTGACCTTCTAGGAAAGAACTATTTCCCATTTTGCTCTGTATCTTCTGCATTAAATATGGTGCCTTGCACATAGTAGGTGCTCAAGGTGCTCAGTTAAGATCTGTTAAATACATGGATGAGTGAGTGAGTGAATGCCTGAGTAGCAAGGGGGAGGTGTACCCAAAGAGAAGACTCAGGAACTATACTGTCAGCTGTCTGCAAATGGCTGATAAAGGTGCCCAGGAGCCAGAAGGTACACCAAACAGGCCCTGGAACAGTTTCCCCTGCAGATTTCAAATAGTGCTTTCAACAAGGAGAAGGGAGAGGCAGTTGGGTAAAAGACTTCAGGGTAGTCTGGCGGAAGAAAGTCATATTCAAAGCTTTCTTCTTCGTGTGCAGCGAGCTGGAATCCCAGTGTACAGCCCAGTTTGAAACGATGCTGCCTATCTTGCTTTCCACTGATCCCTGGTAGCCCGGGAAGCACCCTGAAGGTGATGTCAAAATAAGACCCGCTGTTAGGAAGGACTTTCCCCAGGCTCTTTGAGAAGTTCTTTCTGGGCTCTGGGACAGCTGGGAAGAGGAAGGTGTTGAGGCTTAAAGAATAGGTAGTGTTTCCCAGGCGGGGAGCAGAGGGAGGCAGGGGGTGGAAGCGAAAATAAACAAGGAAAGAAGATAAAAGAGACACAAAAGTTCCTCTGGGAGGGCAGGTGGTGAAGTTTCAAGAGATGATGGTACGGGGGGGTTGGTGAAGACACCACTGGGCTGGCCACAAGGACAGAGGGGCAAGACACAAAGTTTCAGCGCACCACTGCCTGTCTCGGGCACCATTCCTAGTTCCTCCACCAACCGCCTACCTGGAATCTAATGACAGTCATCCTTCACCTCTCGAGGCAAGAAGCACCTCCGGGAAGCTGTCACAGACCCAGCAATTAGGGATCGACCTCCCTGTGGATACCCCAGCACAACGCAGCCCCTGAGGCTGAAAGGACTTTGAACTTCAGGCGATAATTCCCTCAGAAACTGTGAAATCAATTCAGGGGTTCAGATCAACATCAAAGAGATGACAAAGCAGAACAGAAAACGATCAGACCACGCCACATGTAATATGGGAAGGATTCTTTTGCCGAACTTATGGTAGAAACACGTATACACTCATTCACAAGAACATGTGTCTCCAAAGACGACATGCTGATGGCCACCAGGCACAGGAAAAGGTGCCCAATATCACTATCAGAGAAAGGAAAATCCAAACTGCAATGAGGTGTCACCTCACTTCGGTCAGAATGGTCATCATCAGAAAAGTCTACAAATAATAAATGCTGCAGAGGATGTGGAGAAAAGGGAACCCTCCTACACTGCTAGTTAGAACATAAATCAGTATAGCCACTATGGAAAACAGTATGGAGGTTCCTTAAAAAAAAAAAAAAAAAAAAACTAAAAATAGACTCCTGTGATTCATCAATACTACTCCTGGATATATATCCAAAAAAGATGAAAACTCTAATTTAAAGAGATATACACACACCCCAGTGTTCACAGCACTGTTTACAATAGGCAAGTCACGGAAGCCACCTAAGCGTCCATCCACAGATGGATGCATAGAGAGGATGTGGGAAATGTATACACAATAGAATATTACTCAGCCATGAAAGAATGAAACAATGCCATTTGCAGCAACATGGAGAGACCTAGAAACTGTCATACTAAGTCAAAATCAGACAAAGACAAATATCATATGATGTCACAAATATCATGGGACAAGTGTCTATGTGGAGTCTAAAATACAATACAAATGAACGTATTCACAAAATGCACAGATACAGAAAACCAACTTATGGTTAACAAAGGGGAAGGCTTGGGAGGAGAGATAAATCAGGAGTTTGGGATTAGCAGATACACACTACTACACATAAAATAAACAAGGACCTACTGTATAGCACAGGGAAGTATATTCAGTATCTTGTAATAACATATAATGAAAAAGAATGTGGAAAAGCAGAAACATGCATGGGTGTAACTGAATCACCCTGCCCTATATCTGAAACACTGTAAATCAGCTGTGATTTTAAAAAAGCGCATGTGTGCGGTCACAGTGCAAAATATATTTCTCACTGTGGCCAACGCTTAATGAACACAACAGTAAGAGACAGCCTGCTTGCATTCTAAGCCCATGTTTCCTCTCTTCTGATCAAATAAGTTGACAGGATTACATTGTGCTATCTTCAGAACATGCCTGGGTTTGGGACATGCTTGAGAAGTCCTTGGGAACATGCTTGGGAATTAGACAAAGCCGAGTTCAAATGTCAATTTCTTAACTTTTGGCTCTATAACTTTGAGATTAGCTCTAAAGTTTGATATGAATAATTTCTTTCTTATGAGATGCATGGGAAGATTCAGTAAATCACTGATTTGAAAACACTAAACACAGTATGCATGGCTCAGAAAAAGGATAAAGGATCCATGCAAAGTTTAGCAGCCTATGGAAAGACACTAATCTAACCATCTGCCTCTTCATTCATATATCTATTTTCCATCTGCTGACTCAACACAAATTTCAACATCTATTATGCAGCCATGAAATTAAAAGATGCTTGCCCCTTGAAAGGAAAGCTATGACAAACCTAGACAAAGCATATTAAAAAGCAGAGACATCATTTTTTTTTAACAAAAAAGACCATATAGTCAAAGATATGGTTTTCCCAAGAGTCAGATACAGCTATGAGAGTTGGACCATAAAGAAGGCTGAGTGCCAAAGAATTGATGCTTCCTAATTGTAGTACTGGAGAAGACTCTTGAGAGTCCCTTGGACTGCAAGGAGAGCAAACCAGTCAATCCTAAAGGAAATCAACCCTGAATGTTCATTGGAAGGACTGGTACTGAAGCTGAAGCTCCAATACTCTGGCCACCTGATGCAAAGAGCTGACTCAATGGAAAAGACCCTGATACTGGGAGAGACTGAAGGCAGGAAGAGAGGGGCAACAGAGGATAAGATGGTTGGATGACATCACCGACTCCATGAACCTAAGTCTGAGATGCGGTGAAGAACAGGGAAGCCTGGTGCGCTGCAGCTCATAGGGTGGAATAGAGTCGCGCACGACTTAGCAACAAAACAAAAAATGTACCAGTCATTCTGTTCGCTCAGTCGTGTCCGACTCTTTGCGACGCCATGGACTGTAGCCTACCAGGATCCTCAGTCCATGGGATTTTCCAGGCAAGAATACTGGAGTGGGTTGCCATTTCCTTCTCCATCTGTTAGGCACAGAACAGTGCAAATAGGTCTGGACCACAGTCTCACAGAATCCTGAGTCTAATCAGAGAAGCAAAATATTTAATAAATTAATCCAAATAATTTTTTTTAATGTACCATTACAGAAAACAAAAGAGAAGAACTCGTAGGGAAAAGAGCTTTGTCTGAAGAAGTAGGATTTAAGCTGAGACCAGAATGATGAGAAGGACTCACCCATGACAGATTAGGGGAGGAAAGGGAGGAATTTTTTTTTTTTTCAGACAAGGACAATAACAGCATATGCAAATGGTCTGCAGTGGGAGAAGCTTAGCAAATTTGCAGAACAGAGAGGAGGCCATGGTGGCTGAGCACAGAGGGTGGGGATCAAGAGCAGTGAGAACTCCGCAAAACTTTAAGCATGAAACTGCTACAGCCAGAAGGATCATAACAGAGTGAATGCTGTGTACGGAAGTAGAGGACAGGCATACAAGCAGGAAGGTATGTGAGGATGAGGTGTTTTGAAGACATCAGGAAGATGGATATGGCCTCAAGAGGGGATGGATGAGCAGAGGTGAAGATGAGGAACCTGGAAACAGACTACCATCTCCGAGTTAAGAAATCTGAACACCCAGGTAAGGCATCGAATAAGGTGTTGACTAGCAAAGAGCTCTGAAATTTTAGAAAGCGCCACCCGAGAGTGACATTCACAAGGCATTCACAGGGGATGTCAGAAGAGTTAATAAACAGCTCCTCAGTTCCCTGTCACCCTAGAGTGCTTTACTGACACCAAACATGAGTTCCCTACACCCTGGGGGACCATTCAAAACATTCCAAAAAACTGTTATCTCCCTGCTGCAACATCCCTTCTGCTGATTTAGAAGCTCAGAAGCACTGGGCAGCAGCGTCCTGCCTTGGAGAACAGATGCTAGTTGCCTATTTTTCCTCCCGAATCTGAGAGTGAAACTAGCTCATGGGCTCTAGGCTCCAGCTACATCCCTGGGACAACAGGAGCTCGGCACCTTCCCAAGGATCATATAATCAGTGTGAGGTCCTGTGTTCACATCGGAGCTTGGCCCCTTAGCATGAGAGCTCACGTGCCAGAGTTTGGACCTGGCTCAGCCACGTTCCCCTGCGTGACTCTGGACATTTCGTTTAACCTTTCTCAGCTTCTCTGTAAGGCAGGGCAGTATCACTGCATAACTCTTAGGGCTGTTGCGACGTGTAAATGACATAATTCCTAGAAGTTCCCAGACAGTGGTTATCCCAAGTGGAGGTTAGCTGTCATCTGCAGCAGCAGCACCAGTGGCACTGGCTTCCTATCCACCTCTTTCATCTATCTTCCCCTCGGGGTTCATTACAAATAGCTCAGTGAGATAACGTATAAGATAGCAGCTAGACTCCTAACGGGACTCAAGAAAGTCCCGCCTACTCCATTCTCTCAGCAAGGGTCCCATTTACCCTGAAACATTCTGATCTGTAATTCTGAGCAACAGTAAGTTTTAGCCTACTGGTCCATGTCAGAGAGACTGTGACCCCTCCCCATGTATCAAATGTGGACCACTGCTTGTATTTGATGCCATTTCTTTTTTTTCTTTTCCTACCTTAGGTCCTGAACTGAAGTGGGACAGCAAAGCCAAGCCTTTATCTGGCATCGCTTCACCTAAGAATCATTGCTTGGGTAACCATGAAGACTGACTTCTGACAAAGAAAGTCAGAAAAGAAAATCAAAAGCGAAAATTGCATATTTAAAATGAAGGCAACTATTTTATACACACACACACACACACACACACACACACACACACAGCCCAGCCCAGAAAGGTCCATGAATAGTATATGAATTGTCAAGGTGATGGGGCAGTGGGTGGTTTGTCTAGATTTGTATAGAAGATGTACAGGCCCCCTTGAGAGTACAAAACAAATTCTAAAGTGAATACTTGCAGTGGTACTTCCCCAAATTGTAAATGTGTAATCTGTAATTATAAGTGTGCAATGTGTACCCTTTAATACAGAGATTCTGCTTTTAGGCATCTGTTTTATAGAAACAGCCTTAAATTTTGCAAAAATATGTCTGTGTGTGTGTGTGTGTGTGTGTGTGTGTGTGTGTGTGTACAAGGATGTATACTTACTCACCGTGAGTGCAGCAAATTGAGATAATGGTCAGCAAAAATGAAAAGTAGAGCAGATGCTGGTGTGATTGGTGTGTTCCAATCCTGGAATCTTACAGAGCCTTCCAAAAGAAAAGAGGTGTGCAGGGTTGACACGGAAAGATGCTTTTCATACATTGTTTGGTAAACTATGAAATTGTTGCAAAATGATATACATGGCTGAGATAGCCCTATTACTGTATATCTGGGTGCAAAATGCATATATCTTATCTATACCATATACATAAAGCACATACATTCCATATGTAGGTACGCTGGAAAATATGCTAGAAGATTATAATCAGACTATTTTCAAAGATTAGCCTTTGCGTCCCATTAGTGGGATGGGGTAGCAAGACAATGGAAGGGTTTTTAGTTCTTGTTTTATGCAACTCAGACCCCTTCCTTCCTCCCTCACTGTCTTCTTTCTTTTCTCCCTCCCTTTCCTTCTCTCACTCCTTCCCTCCACCCCCCTCACATCTTTCTATTACAAATAGTATGCATTTCTTTCCTGATAATAAAACAAAATTAAGAAAACCCAATATCCATTCAGCCATCCCCTACCCTGTCCCTTGATAAAGTGATAAATCTGTAATTTTAATTTCCTTGAGCTTCCATGCATAATATTCAGGAAAGGGAAACATAAATTTAAGCACGGAT
Organism: Ovis aries; assembly: GCF_016772045.2. NCBI lineage: Eukaryota > Metazoa > Chordata > Mammalia > Artiodactyla > Bovidae > Ovis > Ovis aries. Next base: position 6,507,949 of record NC_056055.1, on the reverse strand, counting down.
AAGGAGAATTGGAATTAAAATGCATCAAGTTTCTGTTATGGACCCAACGCAATGCTGAGTAGTCACATATTGACATGATTAAATTCCCAGCAACTGGCTAAGGTGATATCAAGGGTGATGCTTGCAATACCTAAAAATGTCTAAAGTACAGGAATTAGCCAGCAAGATGAGCTGCCAGCCATAATCCGGGAGAAGCAGTCTAAAGTCGACCTCTTCCTAGATGGCACAGACCTCAGGAGGGTCCTTGGGAGGGGGTGTGATGGCCAGGCAGCGGAAGGGCATGGGGGTGGGGCATTCAGGGCAGCGAGCTTCTTAGTGATTGGCATAGAAGAATTTCAGGGCTTAACAAAGGGTATGTCCACGTGGGTATGTATTGGTTGAATGTCAGCCCGCTCAGTATAGTGCTCTTGGGGTGTCGGAATCCAGGCTTTGTCTCTTGATAAAGAAAGTTTCTCCCTCTGCCTCCAGGTTATCCCCATATTACCTGAAGGTCGAAGCTGCAAGTAACAGGGGGTGCTCAAGTATGATGAAGTAGTTTGAATCTACAGACAAATTTTAAGTGTGAGAGGTGGGGCTAGCCCTTGGCAATATAATTTCATCCCCTCTGGGGATGACTTTTATAACACTTGCCCAGCTCCTGATACCTGTCTGCTCTGGACAAAATACACAGTTGTTCCGTCCCTGGGATTCTCCAGCCAAGAACACTGGAGTGGGCTGCCATTTACTTCTCCAATGCATGAAAGTGAAGAGTGAAAGTGAAGTCGCTCAGCCGTGTCCGACTCTTCGAGACCCCATGGACTGCAGCCTACCAGGCTCCTCCGTCCATGGGATTTTCCAGGCAAGAGTACTGGAGTGGGGTGCCATTGCCTTCTCCTAGGTCCCCCCATAAAGAAAGAATCTAATGAGTCTCTCCAAGGACCACCCAAGGCAAGAGGAAGCATATTCAGCCTGAGCTGCTGCTGCTGCTGTGTGTTCCACAATTTGCCAACAGAGCTGTCCCTTTTCTGTCCAGGCAAGGAGGTCCCAGGCGGTCAGAGGCCACAGCACGGCAACCACAGCCCCTAGCCACCACCTTCCCATGGAAAGGGTGACCAGTATCCTGTCTGGATCCAGGAAAAATGCGTCTCCTACTTTCTTCTTGCCCACGTGTCTTCCTTCCCCACCCTTATCAGATCTAAGGGCAGCTGGGTAGAGTATTAAATGAAGTGCTTGGTTTTATTCCAGACTGTACTTCGTTTTAAAGCAAAGTCAGAGGAATAATGTGGTCAGATGAAAACGGGTGAGATGAGGCATGAGTTTGCAGGTGGCGAAGAGGTTCGCCAGGACCACGCAGCCAGTGTAGACAAGAGCAGGGCCCGAGCCCACCTGCTCACCGCCCCCCCCCCCCGCCCCGGGCCAGGCCGCCTTGCAAGGACTGGGTCTAATTTCTCATGCATTCGCCACTCATTCTCTTTAGATTTCTCTTGTGTGCGTCTCATCTGAAGTTGATTCCAGTCTGGTTTTGTTATCATTTAGATAGAGTTCTACTTGAAAGAAAGCACAAGGGACGAAGTTATCTTTAAGACGTGTTGCAGTGCAAAGCTGAGAGTGTGCAGACTCTACAGGACCTGATGAGGAGAGATCAGAGCAGATCCCTCTCTCAGGAGTGCGTCTCCTGTATCCTCTGGATCCAGCATGATTCAGTCCCCTGCGCAGTCTCTGTCATTCAAGAATCAGGAACCCGTGCTTTGAGCACATGAATAACGGACATGGCCAACAACTGAAAGGGATTCTCTTTAAGGAACACAAGACCTGGAAGGCCCCAAGCCCCCAGTGAAATGGGCTGTCAGCATGATGCCACGTGGGCCATTCTGAGCATGACAGCTATCGATAGCAGGGGTGCTCTCTGGCAGAGAGGTTGGGCCTCTTACCTGGACTCTGCCATGTCCTGGGAGAGACCCAGGACGGGTCAGGCTTCAGCTTGCATTTCCCAGGAGGCTTACTGGAATTTCTTTTTAAAAAATTTTTACACTGTTTTGCCTCCCCCCTACCACAACACAAATCAGCCATAATTATACATATGTTCCCTTCCTTTTGAGCCTGACTTTCCCCCCATCCCACCCCACCAGTTCATCACAGAGCTCCAGACTGGGCTCCCTGTGTTACACAGCAACTGCTCACTAGCTAGTCGCTTTACACAAGACATATATACAGAGAGAGGATGAAGATGAGATGGTTGGATGAGAAGACAGAGGATGAGATAGTTGGATGGCATCACTGACTTGATGGACATGAGTTTGAGCAAGCTCCAGGAGTTGGTGATGGACAGGGAAGCCTGGCATGCTGCAGTCCGTGGGGTCGCAAAGAGCCAGACACAACTGTGACTGAACTGATTTGTTGATGCTATTTTCTCCATTTGTCCCCCACCTCCTTCCTCCGCAGTGTCCAAAAGCCCATTCTCTACCTCCGTGCCTCCATTCCTTCCCTGCAAATAGGTTCGCCAATACCATCTTTCTAGATTCCATACGTACGCTTTAGTATACTGTATTTGCTTTCCTCTTTCTGACTTACTCCGCTTTGTATAACAGACTCTAGGTTCACCCCCAACCAGGGGCTGCTCTCTGCTGGGTTCTGGTCATCACTACTGATGGCCTCGGTCAACATTTTGGTTTCTAGAGTCCCCAGATCTGAGGACAGTGAGATAGTTCGAGGCCTGGAACTGAGAACTTGGGGCTCTAGCCAATGCTTGGATTTATTCGACTGACCGAATCATTCAGCCAACAGGCATTTTCAGAGCACCTATTAGGCATTAGTTACTGCGCTGGACACTAATGAAACTGCCCTTGCTTTCAAAAGTCATGGGGCTGGGGTGCACACCATGATGACTAGAGTTAATGATACTTTATTGTATATTTGAAAGTTGCGAAGAGAGTCAAGTTCGCATCACAAGAAAAATGTTGTCACGCTGTGAGGCCATGGATGTTAACTAGGCACTGTGGTGATCATTTCTCAACACAGACAAATACTGAATCACTGTATACCTGGAGTTAATGCAAGACTGCATGTCAATTATACCTCAATAAAAAAAAGAAATAAATTTTTTTTAAAAGTCTCCACATCTAGAATAGGAGATGGAAAGAGAAACTGATTATTATTGAACAGTGGTAAGTGATAAACTCAAAATATTCACAGCCCGCTCCAGGAACTGAAGAAGGCTCTAGACCTCTCCTCTTGGCCAGGCTGGGGAAGACTGTAGTGTGAAAAGCAAATCCCACTCTAGAGAAACTTCTTTGAGGTTTGCAATGCATTTATTATTTGAGCCCCACAGCAAAACTATGACGGGCAGAAGAAGAAGTTAGTCACTCAGTCGTGTCCAGCTCTTTGCAATCCCATGGACTGTAGCCCACCAGTCTCCTCTATCCATGGACTTCTCCAGGCAAGAATACTGGAGTGGGTAGCCATTCCCTTCTCCAGGGATCCTCCTGACCCAGGGATTGAACCCCAGTCTCCTGCATTACAGGCAGATTGTTTACCATCTGAGCCACCAGGGAAGCCCATGAGATGGGAAAACTGGTTGCTAATTCACCCATTTTCCATATAAACACAGTAGGGCTTAATAAACTAGGCTGCAAAAGTCCACATCTAGGAAAACAGGATAATGTCTGTCATATCCAAGTGACTTTCTACTTTAGACAAGAGAAGCAGGATGCTATGACCTGATAGCGTGGCTCCTGAATAACCTCACTCTCTAGGGCCATCCTTCTCGTCTCCCATTTGCTGGACATTCTCTACATGAGAGGCACTGCGCCAGGCAGCGGTGTGAAGAATGAAACCAACGCAGACTGCTCTTGCTCGAAGATGAAAAGTCGCATGAAAAATGAGAAACGATGTTTGAGAAAGTGAAGAATTGAGGAGACTGTCAGTAAGCCAACAGTTCAAAGACAGAAGAGATCACGGCGGAGAAGGGAAATGATGTGGACGTTCCAGGGCACTGAGCAAACAATGGTGGCCGGCACTTAGAGGGAGACAGGCAGGGAACAGGGAGCTGGATTAGGCAGAGTCTTAGGAACCCAGCGAAGACCAAGGGCCTGAGGTCTACAGATAACGGCTCTCAGGGATTCAACATGTACCATATCCTAGGCCTTGTGTTAGGTATTGGTATACATTGATTTTTATATTTAATCCTTCCAAAAATCCTTCAATGAGGAGTCTGAGACTTGGAAGACTGAATTCCCACTTTTCTAGGTCATTCAGCAAACAAAGGGGACAAGATTTGAACTCAGGTTCAAACAACTGTTACTTACTGTTCCACCCTTTTCCCTCCCTAGGTTTCTAAGCTTGACAAAAATGTCTCGTTTTTAAGAAATTCCTGAAGTTCCTATTTTCCACTGAGCATCATGGAAAGATGGATCTGAGAGGAGGGACCATAAGTGCAGGAGGAAAGAATGTCAAGTTCACAGCTCAGGACTGGTCCAAGCAGTGATGATGATTTCTCCTGGCTCACAAACAGGAGTAGTCCTAACACTAGGGCCTCTGGGCCAAACCTTGAACACATCACCATCACCAGGGTCATAAAGACAATATAAGGGGAAAAACAGGCAGAACAGTGATTCTATAGCATTTACCTAAAGGAAAAATAGCCAAATCTCATCTATAAACAAACTGGAGGCATAGACACTGAAAAAAAGACAGATATCAGCACATCCTGTACCCAGGTCCAAATAATCAATTGTCCTCCAACAGAACAATGAGAATGGCTCTCTGCAATAGCATATATGAAAAAGAGTGAGAGGTTTCAGTCATCAAAAAGTCAACCACAAGTCAGCAATAGCTGCCGAAAAAAAAAAAAAACAGATGTGACTCAAGCTGCATGAACAGAAGCATAACACCAGGCAAAAAGGAGGTGAAAATTGCATTTTGCTCAGCGCAGGAAGATTCCCACCTTGAGGAAGAGAGTGTCACTTCTGGTGTTATACGCCAAGACATGAAAAATTAGAATCTCCATCTAGAGCACAGTGACCAGACTGGTGAAATGCCTGAAAATATGTCACACCAGAGTGGCAGAGAAACTGGGATTATTTGTTGATATTGATTTCTAAAAGTTACCAGGTGCCTTTTTTTCTCCCTGTTGTCATATTTCCCAAGAGCTGTCTTGGGGAAGGAAATTTCAGATTCAGTTTCTGATATGGAGAGCCAGAGAAACAGACCGCAACTCAGTCTAAGGAAAAACCTTCCAACAGTAGCATCTGCAAGTGAGATGAGCTCCCACCTGAGTAGTGAGAAGGCCAGCCAGGGAGGCAATCAAGAAACACTTAAAGATGCTGGACTACATAACTTCTGATGCTCCTAAAAACTCTAATTCCAAGAATACTGGCAGTCTTTATTCCCCCCCCCCCCCTCACCACCACCAAAGAATCAAGAAGTGAGGAACTCTGAAAACCCAACAGAAGTTGGCCATAAATCAAAAATGGCTTATTCCAGAAAACACTTCCTGCATTCTCCTACCATCCAGCTCCTGCGCCTCTCCCCAGCTCCCTAAAATGCCCCACCCCCACCCCCCGGGAAGGTGGGATGTAACAGGAAGACTCACCTTTCTTCTCGAAGTCACCCTTCTCTTCCCCTGGTCGGCCCAGGCTGTCCAGGCTGTGGGTCGCCTGGCTGCCGAACTCGTCCTCCCTGGAGACGTGGTTGGCCCGCCGGGGCAGGTCGTCCTCCTCTTCGTAGTCGTAGTCATCCAGGATGGGCGTCTCGCGAATGGGCACGCCGATGACGGAGTTATGCGCCTGCAGCCGGGAGGAGCGGAAGCTTTCCCGGGCCGGCGGGCCCAGCAGCACGGACGGGATGTAGTGGATCTCGTGGGTGGCTTCCGTGCTGGCGCTCTTCTGGGGGATGCGGCGCCGCTTCTGCCAGCGCCGCTGGGCGTACAGCGCCACCGTGAACACCAGCAGCAGCAACAGCAGGGCAATGAGGCCACCCTGGAGCGGGAGGGAAGAAGGACATGCAAGTGGACCGCGGTTCTTTGGGCTGGAGTGCCAGGGAGGGGTCACCGTCCACCACACGCAGCCCACGATCCCTGGGTTTGGCTCTCGGAGCCTCCGGAGCCCGCGGAGTGACACCGTTTCCAAACCTGGCTTTCTCACCAAGAAGCTGTGTGACCTTGGAGAAACTGCTTCACCTCTCTGAGCCTTGCTTTTCACTTGTATAATGGTCAGCAAGAACCCCTGCCCTTCCTTCTTCAGGAAGTCCCCACGAGGAACAAATAAGCTGGGTGATGGGCGTGTCAGAGAGATGCACGCCACTAAATACTAGGGTGGTAGCTTTACATCTAGAGTGTCTGAGTCCCGACTCTGCCCCTCACCAGCTGAGTGACCCCAGGACATTTGAGCACACCCTCTCAGCCTTGCTTCCTCGTCTCTAGAAAGAATCCACGGAGGGCTCAAGGGACAGCAGTCTTTCTTCCATCCTGCTGGGAATACACAAGTCAAACAATTTCTGTATCATCTATACTTTTATTATCAGAAACACTGGCCTTTTTAATGCTGATTCCCCACAGGGGGCCTGGGACAAAGTAGGGGCTTCATAAATATTTGCTGAATGAATGAATGAACACATGCGTTCTTCTAGGGCTCCTTTCATCGGGAGTTTAAGGCACACTGCAGTTTATTTTTCTCTAATACATCCAACTGGTAAATATTTGGTTGAGTCTGCATACCATACATTAAATTGAAATAGGTAAAGTGTTTACGAACAGATCTTACATGATTCATGAGACTCATGAAATACTCTGCTCCGTGAGCTCCTCCAGGGCAGGGGTGTTTCTAAAGCCCATCCGTGTTCCCCACAGCACCTGTCAAAGGCCGAGGTGGACGATCTGTATTCTCCTCGCCTGCCTTCTTTCCCTCTGCCAGAAGCATCTCCATTGAGCAGGGCTAGCCCCTCGGATAGCTGCTTCTCTTCTGTATACACTGTGCTTTCTGCCTGGGAGATTCCAGGCCACTGTGTGGAGTCCCTGCTGTGTAACCCCAAGAGTTGGGGAGGACCATGCCTGTGGTTAGGAGGAGAGGGGTGAAGAAATCAAGAGACTCTGAAGCTCAGATGCTGAGTAGCAAAGCAAGCTCTGAGCCTCAGTGTGTGGGTGTGTGGGTGTGTGTGTGTTTGGCTTTTTAGCTTTAAATCCCGTGTTCTTTTGACCATACCCATTGGCTGATTGTTCTGCCTTGACTCATTAAAGGCAAGGGCAAGTTCTGAAAACCACTTGTATAACATCTAGCAAAGACGACAGATGTTAACTAACCCTGAACAGATTATCTTGGTGGGGAGATGATGGCTGTTAAGGATACCTGTTTAGGCTAAGAAGAACATCATTTACTAAAATGATTCAGCTGTCCTATTGACTAAAAATGATGATGCTTTTTTTCAAGTCCTTCAGCTCTCTAAGCTAGAATTCATCACCTCCATGGGGAGTGGGTGGCGAGTGGGCTCTGAGGTGGCCAGGGCTACAGGCATGGGCTGATAGCCCTGTTTTGACTCTGGCAATGAGTTACTCTGGGATCCCCAGGAAGGTTTCTCTGGATGTCAGAACTAAGAAGTAAATATACAAACCAAACAAAGCTATAAGTATATGTATTTATGTGTGTGGGTGGGTGCAATCTGTCAAGTGTACATAAAATGTGTGTGTGGCACCACTGGAGCCCTAGAAAAATAAGAACACACCCCTTTTTCCTCCGCAGAACATATAATAGAGATTGCTCTAGGTCTAGAAGTCATGTGTGATGTGGTATTGTCAGTTTTTTTGCATCAGAGATAAGAAAGGCAAGAGACAGAGGGTGGAGTGTGGAGGGAAGAGATGATAAGAAAGATGAGTGAAGAGAAATAGGAGGCAAGAAGAACCCTATCACTTCATACAAAAAAACAGAAGACCTGCCCCTTACTATTTTTAATGTTATTTTATTTAATCTTCAAGACAATCCTCTGTGATAAGGGATTGTAAGTTCCGTTCCGTAAATGAAATGAGGAAAAGGTGGTTCAGAGAGGTTATATAATTGCTTAAAGTCACACAGGCTTTGGTCCTAGGTCCAGCTGGGAATAAAAGGCCAAAATGTGGTGGACCCAGCTCTTCATTGCATAGCCAGTGGCTACCGCACAGTGATTCTACAGCCCAAAGGGAAGGAAAGGAAAAGTGAGAAAGATGGTAAGGGTGCACAGAGAAAAAGGGAACCCCAGGAAGGGGAGGGAAAATGCGGTGTGCAAATCCAGGATTCAGTGGGCACGTTTCAAGGCAGCCTCTGCAGCGAAAACTTTGATTTTGCCTGATTCATCCCTTCTCATCTTCGGATGTTTCGTTCTCTGTAACCCTCCCTGCAGACCCTCCCTGCTCCCAGAGCCCTTCATCCCCACTCTGCCCACTCCAGTTATGGGTGTGTGGCCCTTTTCTCAGACCCAGAACCAAAACTGACCTGGGAAAGATGAGGCTTAACTAACCTGCCCACAGGCAATTACTGTATCACATTATATTGGCTCTCTTCCCCCATCAAATCCCAACAACCCTCCCAGGTCACCCATGCAGTGCTGGATCGGCTCACAAAGCACCTCGGGGAACTCTTGTATCGGGCACAGAGGCCAAGAGCTGACCTCAGAGTGACACGGCATTAGTCCAGGTTCTCCTACTTAGAGGCTGCGTGACCTTCACTAGGTCACTACCTTTCAGAGCCTTGGTTTCCTCGTGGGTTATATGAAGGCAGTATTTAGTAGCACCTCAATGGATCATTGTGAGGCTGAGATGCCCACAGAGAATTTAGTGTTGTGTGAGGCTCATGTAACTGCTCACAGCTACTGCTATTGTCAACAGCATTCAGGAAGTACATATGTAATGCTGAATGAATGAATGATTGACCTTTTGCCCCTGATGGCTTCCCTTGTGACTCAGACAGTAAAGAATCTGCCTGCAAAGTAGGAGACCCAGGTTTGATCCCTAGGTTGGGAAGATCCCCTGAAGAAGAGAATGGCTATCCACTCCAGTATTCTTGCCTGGAGAATTCCACAGAGAGAGGAGCCTGGCAGGCTATATACAGTCCATGGGGCCACAAAGAGTCATACACAACTGAACAAATAACACACAATATTACCTCTGCCCCAGGATGTGCATTTCTGCAAAACTTGTCTTGGATTCCCAAACCCTTACCAATGAAAGTGGAAAGTGAAAGTGAAATTACTCAGTCATGTCTTACTCTTTGCAACCCCCATGGACTGTAACATACCAGACTCCTCTGTCCATGGGATTTTCCAGGCAAGCGTACTGGAGTGGGTTGCCATTTCCTTCTCCAGGGGATCTTCCCAACCCAGGGATTGAACCCAGGTCTCCCACACTGCAGGCAGACACTTTATCATCTGAGCCACCAGGGAAGCTGAACACTTTGATATGCTCTCTCATTTACCTTCACACCTGTGCATGTTAGGTATCCCTGTCCTATATTATGTGAGGAAAGAGGCCCAAAGACAGGAGGCTGTTGACGCAGGTAGTGTGGGTGAACTTTATCATAGATTCACAGTTCTGCTTGGGGTGGGAAGGGCCAGGTGCTCACTTCTGCTTCCTCAACTTACCTGGGCAACTTCAGACACAGATTTCCCAGCACAGAGAACCCCCAGAGGAGGCAGCAGAGGGAGACCCCCCACCTCCCTCACTCCACTTTGATGGAAGCTGAGCTTGGGGTCTTTAGCTTCATTATCTGCCGACTCATTTGATGTGACCCCAAGCCAGTGGCTCCAACCCTCTTATTGTGGTATAGGCTCCCTGCCCCTCATTCCCCAGCCTGTCCTGACCTTTGCTCCCACCAGCTAAGCTCTCAGCTAATCTAATGGCCATATGGCTTCCCTTATAGATCAGGATTTCACTGTGAAAACTTGGGCCAAAGAGAATTTCAGGGATCAAGGGCTCACAGTGCCACTGACCCACTGAAACAGACACCCCCCAGGCTGGGCTCCTAAAGGGCTCCTGGGGCCTCATCCAAGACACAGTAGCAGCTCAGATAATGTTTCTAGCACCACTGAGCAGCCCTACCTTCCTTCCTAAACCCTAAAGGAGTGGTGGCTTAGGCTCAGAGCATGCAGGAAAATGTTCTCAATTCAAGTTCACTCGCGTGATCTTGAATTTCCTTGTTCACTCACTGTGTGATCTCGAATTTCCTCAATGCCCTCCAGACCCTCAGTTCACTCATCTGTAAAATGGACTTGGTACTACTTTGAATAGTACAGCACACAGTTAGGGCCAAAGGCTGGGGATCAGAAAGACTTCTCTATAATCTTATGCTATCATAAATACTGGGCAATCTTGGACAAAGAGCTGAACCTCTCCGAATCACAATTTTCTCATTCACAAATTTGTGTAAAAAGTGTCCTCATCCAGGGAGGTTAGATGTGAGTTCACGGATGTGACGTGTGGCGCTCAGTGCCTACCACATGGAGACCCACGACACTCATTCGTGGCGCCCACAAGGTTGTCGTGTAAATGAAATCTGGACAGTGCTGCGACGGCCCTTGCAAACTGAAGTGTACTGTGCTCAAGCAAAGTGTTGCAAGAAAAGCGTGTGGCCACCTCTGTCCTAGTGGGACGTCCCACCCAAAGAAAGCAGAAGAGTAACTCAGGGTCAGGGAGAAACTACGACCTGCATCCACTAGGACAGGTCCAGGCCGCTGCGCTGTTCCACTCCTGAGGGTCTGGACCCCTACTTCCCGGCGGGCTTCCTTCAGGGCAAGCAAACAAAAGCAGGAGCTGTTGCTGGAAAGGGGAGCAGGGCCAGAGTGTCCAGCCAGCGAGTCTGCCTGCCAAGAGCAAACAGAGACCCCAGCAGGGGAGAAAATGCTTCAGGGTGAGCAGGGAGCACAGGAGCCAGAGGAGGACGCAGGCAGAAGCCCGTGGATTGTTAGAAAGCAAGTTAAGAAGAATCCGAGGCTCGAGGGGGTGGCAAGCTGAGGTCCTGGTGGCCTCATGGACAACCTGATGCCAAATCCAATTCGGACTACGTTCCCTCTAGGGCAGCCCGAGACCAGCAAGATAGGAGAAGCAGCAGCAAGTTCCAGAAATAAAAATCCCAGTCTGTTGGTTAGGGGTCAGTTTCTGTGAGACTGCAAAAAGCACAGCCTTGGGTGATGACTTTTACCTTCTTCTTATGGGGCTGAAGGTTTCACTAAACTGCCAGGCAGGAAGTGGGAAAGAGAGGGGAGAAGGAGTGTGTGTTCCATTTGTTCTGGAACGTTCCCTACCAGAAGCCTCTCTAGAGCAGGATCTGCCCACTTCTCTTCAGCTGTTACTGACACTGGGTCTCAGCGCTCTCAGTGGAGCCAGGCATGGGTGAGGGTGGGTGATGTCAAAGGCAAACTGACGTGATGGGGTAACCAGGTATCGCCGGGGCATTCAGGCCGGTGTGGGGGTCCCTGTCCCTGCTTGCCCTTGGCCATGACAAGGGGCTAAGACAGTCTACTTCCTTGAGCTACAACAGGCTCACCTCCAAAATGTGCTGGTTGGTCCCAATGTGAAAGGTCGAGTAAGGCTAAGGATGAAATAAGACAATGAAAGATTAGGATGAAAGGCCTGGCTCCACTGATAAGCACAGGCCTCGGCCCTGCAGTTTCTCTAGGCCTCCATTCCAAATCCAGTTCTTCCAAGCCCTTCCTCTTTGCTTGAAGCCCTTTCCTGACTCTGCTCCCTCCCACTCTCAGAATAATGCCCACATCCCCAGCCTGGCACCCAAGTCCCTTCGTGTCTAGGTCTCTGCTTCCTTCTCAAGCCTCCCCTACTGCCAAATCCTACCTCGTATCCAGTCCAGGAGCTGCACTATGTCGTTAGTGTCCCCTCAGACTGTGATGCTCTGAGAGCTTCTCCAAGGGCTTCTCCCTCAGTCCAGAGCATTTCAGTCACTCATTCCCTGTAGCGGTTCCCACCTGGAACTGCAGAAAGCGGTTTTACTTGGAAACAGGGTCTTTGCATTTGTGATTAGTTGAGATGAGGGCATACTGGACTGGGTGGGCCCTAAATCCAGGGACTGGTATCCTTATAGGAAGGAAGGAGCAAGGGCCTACTAAATAGCACAGGGGACCCTGCTCAATGTTATACAGCAGTCTGGATGGGAAGGGAGTTGGGAGAGAATGGATACACGCATAGGTTTGGCTGAGTCACTGCTGCGCACCTGAAACTATCATCACGACATTGTTAATTGGCTATACTCTAAAATAAAATTAAAAGTTTTAAAAAAGGAAGGAAGGGACGGACACACACACACACACACACACACACACACACACACACACACACACACAGCCATATAGTGATAGAGACAGAGCCTGGCTGGATGCCTTTATGAGCTAAGGAAAACCAAAGATTGCTCGCAACCATTGGAAGCTACTGGGAGGCATGGGACAGATTCTCAGATTCTCCCTCAGACCCTCCAAATGAGCAGACCTCAGTGCCATCTTGATCTGGGGCTTCTGGCCTCCTGAACCCCAAGAGAAAAAATTCCCATTGTTTTAAGCACCTGCCCCCAAACCCAGTGTACGGTGATAGCTATGACAGCCTGGGAAACGGATACTCTCATCTTCATCTGCTCATCTCAATGCACCCAGCCGTCTCAGCCTGGCCATTACCTCCTCGGGGAGCATCTTTGCCTCTGCAAGCTGGGATGAGGTTGTGCCCTCCTACTGCTCAAATCCCATGGCTGTCAGTTATCCAGATCCACTGCTACAACCTAACAGGCTGGTTGACCATTTTCCCACTGGAGTTTCTAAGCTTTCATTTATCCAGCCTAAAATGTAGAGCTTGGCCCAGGAAGGTGCTTAATGAACACCCAGAAGCCTGAAACTTGCTCTGCCTTCGCCAGAGGAATGTAAATCTGGCCGCCCCAGCACCAGCTCTGACTTCAGTGTCCAGAGGACACCTTATCAGACCTGGGCCGGCCCCTCCTTGCGGCTCTGCCTTTATCCCAGCGCTCAAGCCTCCAGCTGGTTTGCTTACATACACGATATCAAACATCAAAAAACACACAGAGGTGAAACATTCAAACCACCCTCAAAACTGCCCCGCTGAGAGAGCCTTCTGAAAAGTCAAACTTAGAACTCCATAGAGCCTGCCCCCATTTTAATCTATTTTTCCTGTTAAAATATCCAGGCACAGGAGAAGGAGCCAAAGAAAGGAAAGAAGAGGATAATGTGAGAAATGCTTTATTTGACAATGTGTCATTCGGAAACTGATTATTTCTGTCTTCGGCCTTTTTAATATTCCCTCACAACGGCCAAGCCGCAAAAGGATTTGGTATTCTAAGACTGGATTTATAATACTCTGTTTGGCGGTGATAAGAACACGGGCCTTTAATCCTCGGAGCTGTGAACATGCATATTCTCCCAAGTAATGTCCTTCCCTTCCCGTCACTTGTGTCTGGTCCCAACAGCTAACCCCAACATGGCTGAGGCCTGCTGACCCACTGGGGGTTCTCCTGGCCATACGCCGAGTGACAGCTATTCAGCAAAGGGGCTGGGCCTTCAAGTTCTCTGGGAAGTCTTCTTCCAGGCTTCAGACTGCGCATAAACTGGAGGGATTATAAGAAAACAGTCCAAACTCTTAGTGCTACAGATGAGGAAACAGGCTCAGGGAGTGAAAGTGACTTGCCCAAGATCACAGAACATCCTGAAATGGGCTTTGGAGGCAGAATATGCAGCCAGCACTTCCCAAAGCTGCTAAGAAATCATGGCTCCTGATAGCTTGATCTACAAAATAGTTTCTTTCTCCAAACGGTCTTTCTCTCCATCCTATGCCTGCATCACGAGTGCCTTTCAGTATCTCAATGCAGCCTGAGCGGCCTCCCAGGCTTTATTCCGTCTCCCTCACTGTTCTCAACCCATCTTCTGTTATGACTAAGGCATGGCTGGAAACAAGGCCCCTCCCCACCGAGTAAGCTGGGAAGTCCTGCAGTTCGCGTTCATCAACCACTTAAATCTCAAAACGTATGGCTCTGAGACACCCTTCTCAAAACGTGTGCTTCCCCATCAGTGCCCCCAACTCTGCCAAGTGCCAACCGTAGGGCGGGCACCAGGCCGAGTATTCGACCACCTGGGAACTCACTGTTCCTGTTCAATGCTCTGGGATCTCCTCTGCCTGAAAGGTTGCTCTCATTGCTATTCCTCGCCTCCACATCTGTAAGCTGACATATCGGGCAGGCTTCATGGGCACCTCCAATATACTCTCCGTGGGGAACTCCTCGGGGGTTTCCCCATCTGCAGCCTTAGCCAGAAGGAATTGCTCTACCTTCTGAATCCCCAGAATACTTCCTCTCAACCCTCACTTGAGGAACTTCAGCATTTTCTGGCTTGTATTAGAGCTTTAGCATTCCCTACCTTGTCTTAGAGTTACTGACGCTCAAGCTCCCCTACTGGTGAGATGATTATACCCATAGCACAGATGGCAAAGCAGAGGCTCAGGAGACAGACTTGCTTGAGAACACACAAGGTGGCAAATGCATGCTACAAGGCCTCCCAGTGGGGCAGCTTCCAGGAGGACTGCAGGCCCGTTCTCTCACAGACTGGGGAAGGCCACGGGGCCTTGAGGAGAATAAGATGATGATGTACGTCAGAACCATATTGCCAAAGGCCTGATTAGTCTTTAGGAATTAAGGATCTGAGACTGTTTTGTTTTTTTTCAGCAACAGAGTGGCACGATCACACTGTGTGGGGAGGTTAGAACCTGGGAGACCAGTGAGTTAGCAATTCATAATCGTCTAGGACCTGGACTGGGGGGCAATTTTGCCCTGCAAAAGACACCTGGTAATGGGCACATTTTTGGTTGTCACTACTGGGTAAAAGGTCTGACTGGCATTTAATGGTAGAGGCCAGGAAAGCTGTCAGCATCCTACATGGATGCTTATAGGATGGCCAGGAACAACAGAGAATTGCCTCTTTCAATAATGTGCAGAGATGGAAGAAGGCCTGGCCTCAGGGAGAGATGATAAGACCTGAGATTAGGGCAGCTGAAGTGAGCAGTTAGCTAATGGGGTAGAAATAAGATACACCATGGCATGGAAAGACCTGGGGTTTGATTGGCAGGAAGGGGAGAGAGAGAGAGAGAGAGAGAGTGCAACATGACAGCGAGGCGTGGATCCTGTCACTGCATTAGAGATGAATCTGTGTTAACTTTTCCTAGGTAAGCGCCCAGAAGGTTATGAAAGATCCCAGCACAAAATCAAATGAAGTAAGTTTATGCCTGCCAACAATCAGGAGTGGATAAATGTATATCAAAGGTTTGCATATACATATTATATACATGCACCTATGTATTCACGTGTATAAAAATACATTGAGACCTATCTTTATGTATCTATAGTTGGCTATATTTATGTAAAGTTATCTCTTTGCTTCTAGACAGATATAGAGTGACCTATTTAAGGAGGTTCCATCATAGAAAATGAAACTTTTTTCTTTTAAACTAATCATCTACTTACAATGTGTCTACTAGCAACCCTATTTTATTTCCCAAGATAATGCCGAAGGAATAAAGTGAAAATGCGGAAGCTTTTTGGAACACACGCCCCATCCAGCTCTAATCTCCTTAATAATCTTTAGATTGGATCAGAAACCTTCAGTGATCATTTAACCCTTTAGCAATTCAAGGAGAAAACTAATGACATTGAGCCAGACAGACATGGATTTGGCTGTACTATCTTTCCTGTGAGTGTCTGGTCCATTGCTTGCGCTTCCTCAGTTTTCTCATCTGTAAATTGGGTTACTAACACCTAACTGAGAGGGTTTGGGGAGGATTACATAAGACTGCATTATAGAACATACTGAGCATAATGGTTTGCAAGTTATGGGTCTCAAGAAATATCAGAATCCTTGTTATTAATGCAAGGTCTTATTTTCTGAAAAAAATAGATACAAGGTAATAGTGAAGCTGCCAAATTCCCTCCATTAAAGTATGAGGTAGTCTCGGTACAGTTTCCCAAAGAATTCTCCTGATTACCCTGCTCTACAGATTTCAAGCTGTGTGACCTTGACCATGGCCCCTCCCTATTTTGGGGCGAGTAGATAAGATCAGCTGGTGTCTAACAGTCCTTCCAGCTCCAATATTCTAGGACAGAAAGGAAAAGGCAAATGCAGAGGCATCTGTGACCAGGTGAAATATATATATATATAGTCACGACATCCTGCCTCACATTTCAGTTGTATAAGCATAAACTAACTACACCATGAGGCCTCCAGTGTCCCTGGAACTATCTCATACAGCTGTGCTTCCGTTCATACTGTTCACTCTGCCTGAACCGCCTGTGCGCTGCCACAGCACCCCTCCCCCACCCAACTCCTGCTGATTTGTCTAGTCCTTTAAACCTCCGTTCTTGGGTCATGAGTTCTCAACAAGCCTTTGTGGAACCTGCAGTCTCTGGCTTGTTAAACGGTCACCTGATAGGACCCTCAGCGACTCCTCCTTCTGTCTGCCAACTACCCTCTCATCACCTGAGTGCCTCCGGAGAGCGTCCTTAATCAACTCTGTATACCCAAGACCAAGCCCCGGGTCCAATCCTGAGTAGATCTCATTATGTGTTGATTGTATTTCCAAGTGAGAGGCAGCGAAGGGAAGGCCAGGGTTTATTTATTTCTGAATAAATTTGAATGGTACATGGTACACAGCAGAGCTTCAATTACTTCTTGGAAAAATTAATGAATGAATCCGTTACAAATGCCTCTCGGAGGGTAGGTGACTGACGTATACCTACATCTGTTTGGCAAGTCTCCACTTGTGTGGGAGAGAGAGGAGTGAAAACAATTCATGGGAGGCATTTAGCACAAATCAGTATCCTTCTCCACATCCTCGGACGGCCTCTCAAGTTCTGTCGGAAATTCCATTCTGAAGATGGATGAATGGAGAGGGGGGCAGAAAGCATCTTTCAGAGGATTGATTTTCTTTTTTTCCTATTCTTTGAGTCACGAGCATAAAGAGATGAACCCAGATAACTATGGGGGAGCCATGCGCTCATTCACTGATTCACCAGGGGAAGGGCATGTCTGGAACCAGGCAGGTCCAAGTTCAAGTTCTTACTCCGCCACTTTCTAGCAGTGTGGCCTTCTCTCAGTGAGGCTCAGTTTTTCACAATTCTAACGTGAAATAATACTATTCACCAAAATGGGCTGTGGTGAGGATTAGGTAAGGTGATATATGTAAAATCTGTCATCCAGCCCGGGACCTATTAAAATACATTCAATAGAGGACTGCTGTTGGCTTAATTATTATTACTAATATTGTCAAGCTCCATCCCTGTGCTAAACCTTCTGCCTGGATTTGGGAACACACAGATAAAGCCTCAAGAACTTGCAGTCAGTTTGGGGAAATAAGATAAGTGAGCAGATAATGATTGCAATGTCCCATTTGATAAGCTCTCCTCCAGAAGGACACACAGTAGGAAGCTAAGGTTTTGATAGCTTCTAAGTGCAAAATATAGAAGGGGTGTGAATAAAGTCTCCCTTGCCATTCCAATTATAGTCATGTTCAAAGGCAGAAGAGTGGGCTGGCCTGCTGAGTACAGTCACACCCAAAACATGACAGAAAGCCTAGCTAACCGACTATACAGCCTGCTGACCACGCGGGCTCTGCAGGTAATGGCCCCGGGTTCTGGTTCCCGGGTTTTCACCTACTGGCTGTGGACTTTTGGGTGGGTCACTGTCCTTTTCTAAGCCTTGGTCTCACTGGAAAGTTGAGCAGAGCAGTCTTCACAGAATGGGGCTATCGTGAGCATTAAACCATCAGATGTACAAAGACGGATTCAAGATAATGTTTAGAACACAGCCAGTGGTCAATAAACAGTGGTTTAAAAAATTTTGAGGACAATTCCCTTGAGAAAGAAATCAGAAAACTTAGATCCTAGCTCCAGCCCTGTCCCCTTACAAACTGAGGAAGTTTGCAGAAAGCTCACTGGTCCTCATGTGCATTATTTTTTTTAACAAGGTGGCCATAGCAGCTTTGTGAGCAAAGTGTTCCTCATGTAACAGACAAGGCAAGCCAGCCTCCAAGAGGTGACTGTGCCAAGGTTGTAGATTCAGTTAGAGGCGGGGCACACACTTGTTTCAGAATCCGAAGTCTATAACGATCCCAAAGCTTTCAGTTTGCCCCTCCAGTTGGTGTTACCCGGAGCCTGTGTCCTTTGCTTAGAGAATCATTCACAGGGAATGTGTTTCAGACACACAATCCCATGGAGAGATTCTTATTATCATGCCAACCGTAAACCAACAACCCAGTCCTCTGAGGCTGAAAGAAGGGCTCAGACTGGCAAGGATGCCGGAGGCTAGGGACAAACTGTTCAATACTTAATATACACAAACTAACTTTTGTACAGGGAGCTTCCCACGTGAGCCACCTTCTTGAGAAATCTTGGGTGGGGAAAGGAAGTGTGGTACAGATGCCGGTCCGCAAATAGCACATAGTATCATCAGTGAAGACCTCCTTTTTCTCGCCTGGTAGATGGTACTCCGCCCTCTTGTGTCCATCAGAGCATCTCTGTCCTTTCCTTCCTTTAACTTTCTTCAAAGCACTTACTCTCCCCTTTGTTGTACATTAACGTGTTAAGTTTGTTTATGGCTCTAATGGAACAGACCCTCCATAAGGTTTTGCTTGTTCCATATTGTTTCTTACTTCATTGTCAGTGCTGAGAGCAGCACTCAGTGCTTTGTTGATGCTTACTAAATATCTTTTGGATGGATGAATGGATGGATGGACGGGTGGATCGATGTATAAGGGGATAAATGAGTGGGTAGATAGATGACTCCGCAAATGTCCTGGAAGCCCCAAAATGGAAAGGGCCAGGTCTAAATCATCTTTGAGTCCTGTCCTAGGGCTAGAAGACTGGAAGATATTTAGTGACTTCACACACACACACACACACACACACACACACACACACACACACACACACACACTGCAGATAATCCCCTCCTAGAGTTTAGGGGAGGGACACTGTTCTATGGGTTATTAAAAGGCAAACAGGACTACAGTGTGGCTACTTCTCCCTGCTTTAGGGGCAAAGAGAAGGAGTTGGTCTGCACTGCAAGGCTGTTTAATAATGTATTCACTCTTAAATGCTCAGGAGACAATGAACCAAAAAGCAAAGAGGTGAGAGGATGTGCGACCAATTATTCATGCACAGTCGCCTTCCACAGAGAGCAAACTGAGAGCTGTACCCGTCTGCCATTCCCAGCGCTACATCTGCATGGACATAATAGGACTTAAGTGAAAAGGGACATCCACGGTGCAGCATCAGGTCCAGACTGTCACTGAGCAGCCGGACAGCCCTGGGCCCACCACTTCACCTTTCTGAGCCTCGGTTTCCTCATCTTTAAAAAGATCACAGTAGCAGGCACCTTTTCCTCTATATGTAAAGACTCCATTAAGAGTCAAATTTATAAAAGAACTTCCTATGTTGCAAACTGACTTACACATACCAATGCTTAGGAAAATCAGTGTTGAAAAAGGAAGAAACCCAACGGCAGCAGGGACTCAGGCAGAGAGTGACTGAAGTCACAGAAAAAGCTGCAAATGCAGAGACTTTCTAATCTCCCCAGTGTCTCCATCGCTTACCCACCAACCTTCCTCAAAACCTATTATGAGTCACACACCAGGGGTCTCTTGGAGACACTCTTTTGCTGCTATTTCCCAGTACTGGGGATGGAGCTGTTAGCTGTCTGGAAGGCAGGCTGTGATGGCCTGGCAATCTCCTACTGGGCCTGATCATGAAACCCCAGGAAAGGCAGTTACGAAGGGCAGAGGGTCAAGCACAAGATGCCAACCAATGAGAAGGGAGAAGAGGGGAGCTCAGCAGGCGGTTGGTCTGAACAACAACAGAGGCAGGAAGCAAAATAACCCAGAGCTCTCCGTGCACCCATTAGGACTGACCTGGGACGAATCACCCTCTCCTCTTCGAGTTTCTACTCCATCTCCCGAGTTTTCAGAAACACAGGATCCAGCACTTCCTGAGTACGCCAAGTTAGCAGAGGGAATTGCCAGCCACCTCCTGCCTTATTCTCAGCCATCGTTCTTCCTTCGGGGACGCTCTCCATCCCAGCCAACACTTGGGCAACCCAGGCCACAGGCTGCAGGGGGGCTGGGAGGTGATGCTTTCCTTTCTTGTTCAGGGAACATCCCACCCGAAACACTGATAACCTCCCCTACCTCCCCCGTGAGCATGAAGCCCCTCAGCACGTGTTCTCTGAGACCCTGCTGTCCCAGGCTGGGCTGTTCCCCCAATCCCTCCCTAAGATATTTTGTATCTATATCCTTCCAAGGTCCACCCTCAGCTCTGCTTCCAAGAGTGCACACTGTCCTTAGCTCAAGTCCAGGGTGAAGTCCAGGGACCTAAAATCCCAGCATCTCCAGCCAAAACGGGTCACTGCCAGTCCCCCCAAACCAGCCACCCAAGAAGACACATCATTCAGGGGGCAACCAGAGCCTGAGGCTGGAAGGGTGAGTGTGGGAGCAGCCCGGAGCTGTGTAAAGAGGAAATGGACGCAGCTCAACTGAGTGACTAAGTCGCAGAGTCACCTCCTTCCCATTCTGGGGAGGGGCTGAACGCAGCTCAACACAACGAGCCTGGATTCCTGGCCCCTCCAGAGCCCTGTGCATTCTGAACCAACCAGACCGCCCTACAGGAACAATGGATGTGGAAGGGGACTGCCCCAGAGAAAGGCCCTGTTTCCGAATCTCGTCCTACTCCTGAGCCTCCAAGGATGCTGGAGCTAGTGGTTCCCGAGGGGGCCGTAAAGGTCACCACAAACTGGGCGGCCCGGTCCCCGCCACCCGCTCCATAGACTGTTCTCAGCACACTGCTCTATTACAGTCACCACATTCACCAACAACTCTACTGTCTCTTTCCTTTATAGGCAACTTTTCTTTTTTCCTGCATTTCTCTTTCTCTCTCTGAAAGATTTTATATCCCCCTGCCTTTTTACCCACACTGCTCTGAAACTGTTCTACAGTGCGACTAGTGCAAAGTCTTGTTTTATTGGTTTTTCTTTCCTTTTCGGTTCTCAGTGGGCACTTTCGATCTGAATAGTTGTCCCTTTCTTCCACACAGGGAGGATTCTGGCATGACTCCTTCCCTCCCATTGTCTGTGGCTGGTTTCTGGGGCTCCTCCCCTTTTGCTCCCAACACACAAATATTCTAGAGGCTTGGCCAGGGTCCCCTGCTCATCACACCTCCATGCCTTCAGGGCTGCATGCCATTCCAGGAGGCAGAGAGCAGGCTGCCAGCGGGACTCAGGAGGAAACCAGGGATGGGCCGAAATTCTGGAAGGATGCCCTGTCTTCAGCTTCTCTCAAGCAACTGGTCCTCACTCAGAAGCAGGATGTCGTGGAAAACTGCTGGACCTAAACCGGTATCATGCTCAGCGGACGCCAGGAGTCCAGAACTTAATTCTCTTAATGAGATTTTTGGGCAAGTCACTCAACCTTCTTTTTTCACCAGTCAAACGGCAACAATGATTTATTTCCCCTGATTCCCCGGGTGGTTTGGAGAACCAAGCAGAAGGATGTAAACAGGCTCTGAAAATTACTAAGTGCTGGGCTCAGGGGTAAAGAATCCAGTTGCCACTGCAGCAGACACGGGCTCAGTTCCTGATCTGGGGAAGTCCCACGTTCCATGGAGTAACTAGGCCCATGAGCCACAACTGCGGAGCCTGCGCCCTAGAGTCCAGGAGCTGCAGCTGCTGAAGCCCACAGGCCCTGCGCTCTACAACAAGAGAAGCCACCTTAACGAGAAGCCCGCACAGCACAGCTAGAGAGCAGCCCCCACTCACTGCAGCTAGAGCAAAGCCTGAGCGCCAGTGAAGATCCAGAACAGCCACAAGCCAATCAATGAAGTCATACATAAAAAAGAGAATTACTAACTGCAATTTACCTACAAGCATGTGTATGTATGTAACACCCATGCATGAGATGTGAAACTTACTCTCAAAGCTCTCGCTGCATTAGAAAGATGGAAATCTACTAAATACATCTCTGCTCATCCTTCGCGACCGAGCTGAAATGTCCCTGTTACTGTTTATCTGACTCAGCACCTGAAATAATTGGCTTGAATTTAGAACCACACAGGGCACAGCCACACTGAGTAGTGGACACACTGAGTAGCGGAGTAGTGGACACTGAGACTGACCTAGGAAGATAACAGTTTCATGTTTCCCTTCCTAGTTTCATTCTGGATCATAGATGCTTGCTGAGTGTAAGAGGGAGAAAATGACCTAACTTCTTAGATTTCTGTCTGTATCTCTTGTCACAAAACATAGATAGGTTAATGCATGCAAACGGAAAGTGCATATGAGAGGACTCCACTGTTACAAAGCGCTTCTTCTATCTGTCTTGCAAACTGGAGACCCCGCCTTCCCTATAAGATTCCATTCGGAACAATAGCTCTCTGCTAAAGTGCTGATGGACTCTCTCGGTAACAGAAGGTGTCTTTGCAGTGCTGAGAGCTAGGCAGCAGGAAGGAGGGTTATAGGAGAAGTAACGGGCAGAGGGCAAGAGGCAGGGCCACCCCTCTTGCCCCAGATCAGAGAAGGCGGCAGTGGTACCCAGCCACCTGCAACCAAGCTGCAAAGGAAGCTGTGGGCAGGGAGAGGTGATGTCAGGACTGGAGGGTCAGACTTACAACTCAGCAGAGACCATACAGACATGCCTGGCGTGGAGCCCCCTGCCCCTGCCCCCACGTCCCCTTTCTCCACCCTGTCTCCCAGTGCCCGCGAAATTCTGCTGATCTGGCCACCTGTCTCATGCCATCCTCATGCCGTGCTCAGCAGGGGCTGCAGAGAAACGCAGTGGCGGCAAACGCTCTCCCCTTTCTAAACCAGAAGCTCGCTTACCAACCGTCAGAAAAGAAAGAAAGGAACTCAGAGACCTTCACGTTAGCCAACATTATTATAACCGCATCGGAACAGTCTCCTTTTTAAAAAAATCTTAATTGGTCACTAATTTATAGAAAAAAAAAAAAACCATAAAAAATAAGAACTCTTCCAGTTCAAGTAGAGGTTGGGAGTCTGAAATTTCTAGGGTTCCAGGGAACAGAATCAGAAAAAAGTACACTTTCCTATTGTGAAGGGAAATATTAAGACATTCATCGACATCGACAAATTAATTACACTAAATCTTCACAGGGGATCTGAGGATTGTGCTAATATTCTCATTTTTCAGGTATGATTATGTCACCGGCTCCAGGTCACAAAATGTGTCTGCGGCAGATCCATGATCAGAACCCAGACCTGTAAGATTCAGTAGAAAATCTGGGAGGGTTTCTTCTACCCTCCGGGAAAATCTCTTCCCATCTAAAAGCATGCTACTGTAACTACAAGCAAACAATATAAACCACCACCACGGCAACAAAATAGTGTCAACCGCACAGCACTTAGGTTTAAAAGCCTCTCCCAGCCGCCCTCCCTCATCTGGGCATCTAGCTGAGCACTGCACGGCTGGGGACAGGCAAGGCGAGGGAGGCACTTGCCTTACAAGCAAAATGTAAAGGGATGCCAAAAACGTAGTAATCAGGATAAACCATATTTTAATACGATATTTTAGAAAATCAAAATGAATGCATTCCTGAGATTTGTGGGCAACCTTTTCAATTCTGCACACAAGATGAGTGAAGCACCCATTCCCCTCCTCTGGCCCCAGCCCTGCAGCCCTCGGAAATGGGGAGAGAAATATTTCTTGGAACCAATTTTATTATGAGGAAGATGATCAAATCATATTTCTAGGCAACTAAAGGCAGGCCCTGGTCCTCCAGTTGCGGGCCTCTCAATCTTGGGAACTGGGCGATGTAGGTGTGATGCGGGTTTAATGGGTCCCGTTACGCACACTCCAAAACCGAGGCACATGGTAGCCAAGTAAGCTCCCTGAGGACCAGGGCAACAGTGTGGTAGAGCTCATAAATAACCCCAATTCTGATAGGATCTCACACTCCGCACCGCCTCCCATCATTACCAAAACGTGAAGAGTATGTTTCTGGATAAGACAGAGAAGTGTGGAAGAGGGGCTGAGTGCCCCTGCAGACGACCACAGTCCTGAAGCAGTGCCAACTGAGCTCTGTGCTTGCCACCACCCTGGGGAGGTGCCAAGGCGGCTGTCCTGGGCTGCAAGCAGTGAGCTGGGGAGAAGGCAACAGTGGTCGAGCAAAGGAAAGAATGCCGCCAGCCTGCTGGCTGGTTGATTTGCCCCAAAATGTCATGAGCAAAGGTGAGGGGGCTCGGGTCAGGATGTGGGCTCCTGGGGGGCTGGCTCTGACACTTGAGTCTCCCTCTGAGTTGGACTGGAAGCTCTGTGAGAGCAGGGGTGTTATCTGTTCACTATTTGATATCTCCGGTGCCTGAAACAATGCCTAACACACAGCGGGGGCTTGACAATAGACAAGATAATGGGTGAATCTCAGGCTTTGAAATCCAGTACAGTACAGTGAGCCCTGGACTCTCAGCTCTTCCACTGACCCCACACAAGGGGCGACTTCTCTCTGCCTCAGTGTCCTCACCTGTTAAATAAATACGGTGAACCTCATGGATGTGTTGGGAGACAAAGGTGAGTTACTATAGGTCCAGGTCCAGCGTCTGACACCTCACGCGTGCACGTGTGCTAAGTCACTTCAATCGTTTCCAACTCTGACCCCATGGACTGTAACCCACCAGGCTCCTCTGTCCGTGGGATTCTCCAGGCAAGAATACTGGAGGGGGCTGCCACGGCCTCCTGCAGGGGATCTTCCCAACCCAGGGATCGGACCGGTGTCTCTTATATCTGCTGCATTAGCAGGTCAGTTTCTTTTCTCTCTTTTTTTTTTTTTTTTTAACCACTGAGCCAGTTGGGAAGCCCCTGGCACCTCATAAGTCTACATGAATATTAGGCAAAAGAACAGAAAGAAGAGTTAGCCCCCAAAAGCAAACAAAGTGGAGACAGCTGATATTTCCCTTTTGAGGCAGACACTGGTTTACTGCTGGCCTCGGATGAGGGACTGCAGAGCAATCCCTGAACCACGGAGGCAGGGAGACCAGTGCTGTCGGGCACCTTCTCCCTAGCGGGCCCTGCCTTCCTCACTTTACCTACACTATTTCACTTAATCCTTACAAATTTGTGAAGAGGCTTCTATCATCATCCTCTTCTCCCAGATGGAGCCTCAGAGGGAGGAGGCAATTTGTTGAAGGTGGTTAGAAGGGAATTTGTTCAAGGTTTGGTCACTGAGGCCAATTAGCTGTGAAGGTCAAGCTCCACCGCTGCTGTGCCAGGCTGTGACCCACCTGGCTCTCCTCTGTGTGCCCATCTGCAGCAGAGGGTGTCAGAGAGGATATGGGGGTGCCAGGCCTCCCCCTCCAGCACTCAGTGGAGACAGGCAGTCATGTTTCCCAGGGAGCCCAGGCAAGGGCTGCCCCTGCTCATGGCTTTGGGAAGGCGGCAAAGTGAAAGCTCACCATCTCACAAGCTGCCAGTTCCCGCACCCTACTCCCTAAAGGAGCCCATGGTGGCTCAGGCAGTGAAGAGTCTGCCTACCGTGCATGAGACCCGAGGTCCGATCCCCGTATCAGGAAGATCCCCTAGAGGAGGAAATGGCAACCCACTCCGGTATTCCTGCCTGGAGCATCCCATGGATGGAGGAGCCTAGCAGGCTACAGTCCATGGGGTCGCAAGGAGCTGGACATGACTGAGCGACTTCACTCCCAAGAGGGAGCAAAGAGGTATTTTAGCAAAGATACTCCCACCCCCACCCAGAGCAGGAAGGGAAGGGAGAGGCACATTCCCATGGGCTCTGGGCAGAGGACCACTGGTTCACAGGTATCCCCTCAGTACCCTGGCCCAGCCCTGTGCGTCCATGGCCTGGGAACTGGGGCTGGGCTCCCCTGCAAGCCCGCACTGAAGGACAGACAGATGTCAGGGATGTAGGTGACAGATAGAGCCCAAACCCAGGTCAGCCTGACTCTGGGAGGCCTGTGAGTGATGCAGGTCAAGCCTCTGCTCTTCTCAGAGCCTCACCTATGAAAGAGGGGATGTGCCCGGTGGTCTGTGAGGGTCCTCCTAGGGATGGACATCTTATGAGTCTATGAACGGATAAGGCCACTGTCAACATCCCAGCTCTGGCCCAGCCTGTTGTTGAATCTTTTCTTCAGGGATGAAAGACTCATTACTTCTTGGAGGCATAATACTTTGGAAAAAAATTCTGAATGACTCTCTCTCTGATGAGCTGTGTGACTTACGAGACTAATGTTCTTCTCTGATTCTTATTCAACAGAGAAACAAGGATGTTGGTGTCCACCTGGAAGGACTGCTGTAAGAACTAAATGAGCTAAAGTGGCTGAAGGCCCTGGTGCTCAGCAGCGCTGGCTATTATTCCCCACATTGCCAAGCTGCCACTCTCCAAACCAGAAAGAAACTTAAGGGGGGAAAACTCTCTATTCACACACAGATACTGAACTTCCAGTCTCTCCCAGATCTAAGATGTTCCACAGAACTCAAGGATCCATCAGGGAGGGAACGCTTTTTTGTGGAACCTTAAATGCATCACTTGACTGAGGCCCAGAGTGGGTATCTGCCTTGCCTGAGGTCACACAGCCGCATGCAGCAGCCACAGGATTCCCGAATCCCAGGCTCACCATCTTTCTACGGGGTTAACAGAGAGGCTCTGCTCACCTTGGCTGATCCTAGAGGCAGCGCTGAGGCCCTTCCCGAGTGGCTCAGTGGTGAAAAATCCGCCTGCCAAAGCAGAAGACACGGTCTCCCGGTGTGGGATCACACCAGATCCCTGGTCTGGGAAGATGCCACATTCTGTGGAGCAACTAAGCCTGTGCACCACAGCTACTGAGCTTGTGCTCTAGAGCCCAGGAATTGCAACTGCTGAGGCCGGGTGGGCAACTACAGAAGCCCACATAGCCTCCAGCCCGTGTTCTGCAACAAGAGGCGCCGTCGCACTGAGCCGGCACGCCGCAACTGAAGAGCAGCGCCCAGCTGTCGCAACCAGACCCGGCAAAGCCAAAAATAAGTAAGTAAAAATAAAAGTCGTGTCTGACTCTTTGCGATCCCATGGACTATACCGTCCATGGAATTCTCCAGGCCAGAATGCTGGAGTGGGTAGCCATTCCCTTCTCCAGGGGATCTTGCCAACCCAGGGATCAAACCCAGGCCTCCCGCATTGCAGGCGTATTCTTTACCAGCTGAGCCACAAGGGAAGCCCCCAAATACTGGAGTGGGTAGCCTATCCCTTCTCCAGGGGATCTTCCCAATCCAGGAATCGAACCAGGATCTCCTGCACTGCAAGTGGATTCTTTACCAACTGAGCTATCAGGGAAGCCAAATAAAATATTACTTAAAAAAAAAAAAAAAAAAAAAAGGCAGCACTGAGTCGTCTGCATCAAGTCCCCCAATGTTCCCTGAAGCCAGAAGCTGGCCTGGGCGGGCCACTGGGAGCCCAGAGCCGAATGAGAAGCGGCCCCTCCTCCCAGGGGAGGGCAGTTGGGCGGGGCGGCGGGAGGAGTTAGGGAAACCGCCCACACAGCCTCCAGCTTGTGATCTTCCCTCCCCGTTTTGCTCCTCCTCTCTCTGTAAGAGGCCTGGCGAAGCAGACAGATGTTGACAACATCTGGGCCTCCGTGGTTGGGCAGCAAGTGGCTCCCGGCTGCCGCCAGAGAAAAGACATTGTCAGCGTGAGGAACGGTAATCAAGAGCTCACGTCTGCAGAGCGTTCCCTCCTGTTTCAGGGGACGTCCCCACCCCACCTCACTCCCATTTATCAGCTCCAGTGAGCATTGCAGACAGCAGCTGTCTGAAGGCCAGGCAGGACCGTTCCCTCTGCTTAGAATGCAAGAGCAAGGCTCCCAGAAGTTAAGCTTCCTGCCCCAAATCACAGAGCTCACACAGCAGCCAGGGCCCAAACCTCAAGTCCCAAGACTCCTGAAGAGTGTGCCCCCTCTGTGCTGGGCTCAGGCTTGGGCTGTACGTGAACACAAATATGAGTGCAGCCCTCTCTGTACATTTAAAGCAAACAACCAAAGTGCGCAGACCAGCCGCCAAGCACGGGATCACATGGTTGGTAGGATTACCCGCTAACCCTCTCAACATTATGAGCTGACTACTATTTTTATCCATCTTTTCTGGATATGAAGTTGAGAGAGGTCAAGTAATCTGGCCTATGGTCACAGTGGTGACTAAGATGAGCTGCTGGTAAAGTGGGAGCTTCAGAAACTTGGGGGGAAGAATTGGGGACACTGGATTCCTGGCCCTGCCATTCTCAAAAACTGTGGGACACTCTTGGTAGGAGGCTGAGCTGGGATTTGAATCTCAAAGCCAGGCAACTTTGGGTGCGGCTGTGTGTACAAGGGTGGAGGGGGACGGGGGAGTTTTCAAAGAAGAGGGATGGAGTCTTGAAGAGTAGAATCCTGCCAGGATAAAGGAAAGGACGTCAGAGGCTGAAGCAATGCCCTTCCCAGCTTATGCATGGCATGTTCCCAGAATGTGAGGCTGCGGGTGGTTGGAGCCGAGAGAGGGAGGGAGAAGGGAAGGAGACGTAGGGATATAATACGAAGCCTGACAGCAGACAGCCAAAAGACGAGGCAGTGAGAATCATCCAGGGTGGTCGTGGTAAATTCAGAGCGGACGCCTGAACTGCCCTTAGCCGTGCGGCTTAGAGACCTGCCCCTCTGTCACTCATGAACCAGGTCTCTCTCTAGAATAACAATTTCTAAAAGAGCTTATCCAGTCTAAGCCCAGTTTTGCAAATGGGAGTCTAAAGTCCACAAAAGGAAAGGCTTTGCCCAAACTCATCTAGCACTTCAGGGATGGAAGTCAGGATGGAACTTGCCTCCCGGCGGCCACTGTTCAACCCTTGTTTTCCGCATATCACAAGGCTTTAGCACAAGGTCCAGGCTCGACTGCCTGAGTCCCAGTTACACTTCTCCTTCCCATCTGAGCCTTTCTGGGCGGCCCTTTGTCCACTGTGAAAGAGCCACTCCAGATGAGAGGGAGAAAAGGACAATTCGCTCTATGCCAGCTGCTCTTTCCGAGCCTAAGGCCATTCAAAACCAGTGGGGCCTTCAGCTCTGACATGAACCGAGTCCAGTAAACAAAACTGCACGGAGGTGACTGTGTCCTTTTGATGCTTTTCAGGGTTGACACAGTAGGTCCTCAGAGTCTGCGTGACTCATGAGTTCTCTCTAATGGATTCGTCTGGGTACATTTTCAGCTGGAAGAAACTCTGCCAGCTGCACTTCTATCAGCGAGGAGTACCTGCTAAAGGATCCATCCAGTTTCATGCACGCTAGAGGTCATTTTGACTTTTGTATGACTTCAAGCAGTGGGTATCTTGTGAAGAAGGGGCCTAAACACAAATACTTACAGAGAATGTGCATAGCGGAGGGAGCAGGATACAATAAAAGGGACGGTAGGGAGTGGTGGCGACGGTGGGCAACGAGAGCACACGTGACCTTTCTGAAGGCCCATCTGCTACTGAAATCCAGCCAAATGTTGCCATTCAAGAATGCGGACCTGTTGTACACAGAGCAGGCAATTTTGCATGTACACACACACAATCTATACTTTCGTTGTGAAATCTGATTTTCAAATTTTGGGCAACCGGTCTTTTTTTTTCTAACTGAGTGCCTACCATGGACAAAATGAGACACATCTATGGCTTAGAGACAGTCTTGGGCTCCCAGTTTACAAACTCTGTTCTACAGAGTCCGATTAGTTTCATTTAACTTGGAGCTAACTTTGACATTTGCATTACTATAAATCCTCTTAGAGAGTGTTTCCTGTGCAGAATGGTTCCCCTGAACTCAGCTGACATCCTCCTGAGCATTCCTATAGACTGCTGGACTGAAAATTGGCAAGTTTCCACCTAGAGGCTGTAATGTATAAATATATCTCAAACCACCATCCCTTTTACACTCTGCTGATGGATATAATTGAGTTTCTCTCTGTACCAAATGAGTTCTGAGTTCTTAGTACTTGATGTACTTAATGGAGGAAAGTCGGGAGGAGTCTGGAAAAGCAAGAATAACACGGAAACAGAACAGGGATGTGCAAGCCTGAGATATCATAAAGGTTTTATCGCCTCTTGTTAGAAGAGAAAAGCAGGAGTAATGTAATCATCTCACCCTCTACGAAATCAAGACTTTATGGGACTGTGCCCAGCAACATACATACGTGTGGCCTACAGACAGAGATGCTAGGAATCCATCCTCCATAGCAGCTGCTAGGAGTTGACTTTGATTCCCCGTAGGAGGCAAGTGGGCCCAGGGATAGTTGGAAGTGATATCTAGCTGGGAAACCTCCTCCCCCAGGAACATGATAAGAAGATGTCCTTACGGGCGTTCCCCAGCACATGTCATGTGGACCCTATTGGTGTGTAGAACCCACCAGGTAAGGCTAAGGTTGCCCAGAGCAAAACCCAGTGTCAAAACCTCACAGGGATTCTCACATGGCCCCTCTGTGTGGCCCTGAAGACGGAGGATACTAACTCCAAGCTTCTAGCTTGCCTGCTGACTCATTCATTCTTCACTTATCTGTCCATTCCACAAATATTGAATGATTCATCATCACCCTTATCATCACCATCACCACAAACAGCACTGCCATTTATTTAGGCTTCTGTTTTTCAGGCACTTTGCATTTGCATTGATAAGTCTCTTCATTTCCACAAGAAATCTGCAAGAAAAGTATTACTATGTCCTTTTACTAGTGAGGAAACCAAAGCTCAGCCAGGTCATGAGATATTGTCAACGGAAGGTATCTTAGAAGTGGCAGAGCTGAGGTGTGGAATTAAGTTGTCTGACACCCCGCCTCCCCCAGACAGTGGTTTTCTCAATGCAAAACATTACCTTTGTTAATAGTATAGCATTTTATGGTGCATTGGAAAGAAACTTTGATCCTGAGAGTAGGCCTAACCATACTCATTTTCTAGAAATAGGAATGAGTCTCAGACAAGTTAGGTGACTTGCCAGAAGTCACACAACCATCGTGTGGGTCTTAAACATAAGTCTTCCTCCAAGCCCAGAATTCTTCAAAATGAAATATAAAACCCCCCTATATGGTGGTGACGACAATCACTCATAGTCATGGAAGCCATCAATTACTGATCCTTCACTGTGTGCCAGAAGTCCTACCGAGCACTGAATAGCATCAACTCATTTAATCCTCACGACCACCCTATAAAGTCAGTGCAGCAATTACCATAACAAAGAGACTGGGCTCAAAAAGATAAACAGAGCTTGCTTAGCTCTTTACACACTAGTAAAGAGCAGAGCTGGCATTTATACCCAGGTTTGTCTTCCCAAATTCTTAACCCCACCCATGATGGGCAAGGAAGGAAGGCCTTGTGAGGGATATTAAAGCTGAATCTGTCAAAGACTTTAAGGGGCGCCCATCCAATATGCATTCTCTCTTTCTTGCTGAGTGACAGACCCAGATTTTATTTACATGGGGACACTTTCAGCTAACAACTGCATCGGACTCAGGTGGCCACATTCGGGCCAATGAGATATCAAGTATAAGTGTCAGGAGGGATATCCCAAAAGCTCCGTAAAGGGGGCTGCTTCAGCTAGTAGGTATGCTTCACTTTCCCTTTCTTTTCCCCCTTCCGGCTGCTCAAGACTCAGACTTTCCTGAAGTCATCTCAGACCATGAGGATGGATGCTATACCTTAGGATGACGGAAACAATTTTAAAAAGGAAGGCGGGATGGAGAAAGGAAGAGGAGAGAGGAAGGAATGGCTAAGTCCTTGAAGACATCACAGAGCTGCTCTGCCAGGCATGACTGTCCTCTCATCAGGCTCACTCTAAATAAGAGAAAAATGAATTTCATCTTGTTGTAAGAGCTAGTATTTTGCCTTTCTTATTGAATGCAGCCAGACTTGATGTCAACTGATACAGATCTGCCCTCAAGTAGCTCCCAGTCCCGTAGGGGAGATCAACATGCGGCAAACTGATCACCGTGATACAAGAAGGGGTCTCCAGCTCCAAGGGGAGGTGAGCAAAGGGCTCCGTTCATCCCCTGTGGGCTCTGCCCTGAGAGCAGAACCTCTGGGCTGGGGCACACTCTCTGTGCGATGGCAAAGGATGAGCTGTCCATTCTGAAAGGCGACGCATCCATTTCAATTAGAGGCGCCCAGTGCCAGGATTGTAACCCATTAATCCTGCCCATCTGAAGGCTGATTAGTCGGAATATTTGGGTGAATGGATAATAAGAGGCTAATGAGGCTGCTATCTGGATGCTGCTGCACGTCTTTTTTTGACACAATATTGCGGATGTGTTTGCAGCGTCTGTGACTAATCTGTGAGTGGCGGGAGGCCCAGTTTGCAGAGGAGCGGAGGGCTGCGGTTCAGGGGACTGGAGTCTCAGCAGCTGGCACTGGCTCTGGCTAGTCCTTGGCATCTGTGTTTGAACCCAGGTGCCCCAGGCGCCTCCTCTAACTGCCCCTCTGCCTCCTAAGAAGCGAAGCCCTGCAAGTGTAGCCAAGGAAGCTGGACACAGGCCGGAAGGTGGGTGGTCTCTGCCAAGGCTTCTGATCCCCCCTGAATCCACTCAAGCAAGTCCCTTCCAGTCCATGGCTTTCAATTTACTCATTTGAAAGACTCACAATCTTTTTTTTTTTTTAATCGAGGTACTAACTCATCATGGGATCTACTCTTTCAATAAACTTCTAAGTGTGCAATACAGTATTGTTAACAATACTGTTATGTAGTATATAACAAATCTGTTATACAGCAGATCTCCAGAAGTCATTCCTTTTGCAAGACTAGAAATGTATACCCATTGAATAGTAATGCCTCATTTTCCCTTCCCCCAGCCACTGGCAACCACCGTTCTATCATACTCTCTGCCTTTGAGTCTGACAATTTTAGAGACCATATATAAGTGGAACCATGCACTATTCTGGAGGAGGAAATGGCGACCCACTCCAGTACTCTTGCCTGGAAAATCACATGGATGGAGGAGCCTGGCAGGCTACATCCCATAGGGTCGAAAAGAGTCGGACACAACTGACTGAATAACACATATACTATTTCCCTTTCTCCGTCTGGCTTGTTTCTCTTACAGCACACTGTCCTCCAGGCTCATCTGTGCTGCGGCATAAAGTAGGAGGCTCTCCTTCCTTTTTAAGGCTTAATAACATTCCATTGCTGGGCTTCCCTGATGGCTCAGCGGTAAAGAATCCGCCTGCAGTGCAGGAGTCGCAGGAGACACAGGTTCGATCCCTGTGTCAGGAAGATCCCCTGGAGGAGGGCATGGCAACCCACTCCAGCATTCTTGCCTGGAGAATCCCACAGACAGAGGAGTCTGGTGGGCTACCATCCATGGGGTCACAAAGACCTGAAGCAACTTGGGATGCATGCAATATTCTATTACACACACACATATGGATATTCCATTTTGTATCTATGTCTATATATCACCCAGTCACCTGCCAAAGGACATTTAGGTTGTTCCTACATCTCAGCTACCAGGATGACAAACAGAGCTGCAATAATCTTGAACCAGACTTACTTTACCTCCTGGAATCTGCACATAACTCTGTCTGGTGCACTCTCCCCATCACTGTTTGCCTCGCTAACTTCTTCCAGTTCTTTAGATCACTGCTTCCATCTAAAAAATCTTCTCCAGCCATTACTTGCCCAGGACTCTCTATGCTGCACCGCATCCTGTGCTTCTGGCCTCCTGACAATCACCACACATTATGTGTGCCTCCCCATCCATTCACCTCTAAGCTCCCTGAGGGCAGAGGCCACGTCCGATGGCTCACAATTACATCCTCGGTGCCTGGCACAGGACACAGCACAGACACAAGACAACAAGGTGCTTTTCTAAAGCTTTGCTCAGTCCATGCCGCTGAATGGAGTAAGAGGCAGAAGGAATGTAGAGCTGAAAAAAAAAATCACTTTGCAAACCTCCAAATTGATATACAAATGTAAGGAATTAGGGGTAATGAAAAAGTCCTTGAAAGTACAGGAAGAAAGCGTTTCAATTCTTTAAGAGCTTCACACTTGCTCAATGTGTCACCAATAATTATCCTGGCTTTCCCTTCCCTCGTTCGCTGTAATTAAGACAGAGTGTCTGTGTGAGTGGAGGAGCCAAGGGCTGCAGCAGCAGCTGTCAGGCAGGGTGCGGGTCCAGCGCCATGGCCTTGGACAAGTCCTGAGCCCACTCTGGGACTTGGGGTCCTCCTCTGTGCCACAGAATGAAAATCTCCACCCTCAAGCTCACAGGTTGTTGTGAAAATCAAACAGAGTAAATGTGTGTACAATGGCTTGTGATCTGCAAAATGCTATGAAAGTGTCACTTTAATAGCTTCCTGCTGGTGTCTCTAGCGAACAGCGGATATTAGAGCTTAGACGTCCGATCTCTAGACGCTGGGGAAGAGGACAGAAGTAGAGGAGAGGGTGGGGTGTCCAACGCATTTCTTCAACTGAACTCACTGTGCACTGAACATCTATTCTATGCTGAGCAAAGTTCTGTTCTAGACGCTGAGGAATAAGAGGTGAGCGAAGCATGCCTTTCCTTCCAGGACCTTCACTTTGGTGGTGGGGGTAAGGGGCGCAGGCGGGTGAAGAAATGGTTACTATATGGCAGGTGCCTCTGCAGAGCTGTGAGCTGCAGGGATGAAGGGAAGGCGGGCCTGACCCTGATGTAACTGTTTGGACCTCATCCTGAAGGAACTTCTGCAAGAACTGAAGGTGTGTGAGTTCTATCTCGTGAGAGGTTTTGAGCACGAAAACGACCAGGTTAGATTTAGCAGCTGAAAGGTCATTCTGGAAACAGGCAAAGAGGGGAAAGCACTGACGAACGAGACTGTGATAGCACTGCTCTCAGAACTTCGGAGAGAAAAACGAAAGAAGAAAAACTGTAGCAGAATGAAAGAGAAATAAGAATCAGAAAGGAATGTTAATTGAAAATGTGAAGGGAGAATGTCTAATAAGAAACTTGTAAAGATAAAGATAGAATTAGCAAAGATGAATGGTTTGCCTCCTTATCTTAAAGGCTTGCTGAGGCCATCCGCTGCCTATGCTGTTCATCACTCAGGTGGCACTCCCGGCCGTGGGATAGAAACCTATGCAAACAGACTCTCCATCATGGAAGGAGACGCAAGAAGCAGAGAGAAAACAGAGGCATGGGTTCTGATCTTAGTTCCAGTCCATCTGCCCTGAGCGAGGCAGGGACGTTACTTTCTCTGACCTATAGCACCTACATCACAGAGGGATGAGAAGGTCAAAGGAAAGGACAGATGGAGGACATCCCACTCAGTTCCTAGGACAAAGGAGCGCTTCCACGTCCTTCCCTTTCATCCAACCTTTGCCTCACTCCAGACCCGTGACCAGCAAACAACACTGAGCATCCAGTAGGTACCAGGCATGCAGGAAGGTGTTGCCTTGCAGGCGGTCTTGCTCAAGGAACATACTGGGTCTCGCTGGGGACTCAGCACTGTGGTGAAGTAGGCAGGGAAACGTCATCCTTGCTGTGCAGATACAGGACCTGAAGCCAAGAGAACAGAAAAGACTCCCCGCCCAGAGCTTGGGGCTTTGGATGAACCCAAACCCCTCCTGCCCCAGTTACGGCCAGGTCCTGGCACAGTGATCAGAGGAGGATCCTAGGGCTCAGAGGAGCCTCTTGCTAGTGCCAGCAGACGCAGGCAGAGCCCTACTGTGCGCTGCTTTTCCCAGGCCCGGTGACCCACGACGAGGCTTCTCCCTCCTGTCCTGTCATCTCCTCCTGGACAAAAACCTCGGCAATGTATGCTTATGCCTCTTTTGC
This sequence comes from Ovis aries, assembly GCF_016772045.2. Lineage (NCBI taxonomy): Eukaryota > Metazoa > Chordata > Mammalia > Artiodactyla > Bovidae > Ovis > Ovis aries. The sequence continues at coordinate 6,472,194 of NC_056055.1, read as the reverse complement.
AAAGAATCATCTGTGGGAATCTAAGGAAAATGACTTCATCCTTTTAAACCTTGGTTTCCTCATCAGCAAACCGAGAAAATCCTCTCTAATCCCACTGAATTCACAAGAGACCAAATTAAAATCATATATAAGAATATATGTGAAAGTGTTCCCATGGTACAAACATACTTTTGGTAAGACTGCTTTTAACCAGAACCACAAGAAATAAACTATGTTCCCTCAACTGTCAAGGCTTTTAAGATCATCTTAATTTTCTTTGGATCTAAAATGCTTTCTAGAGCCTGCTGGAGCTTAAGACTTGTGAGAGCAGAGAGATGTGTTATCCATCCTGAATAGCACTGTAATAATAATACCTACAACAGTGCCTAATATGGAGCATTTAGTCAATCAAATATGAATAAACAGCCTGAAATAATTAAGTAATAATAGATGGATGGATGGATGGATGGATGGCTGAATGAAAAGGGACATATTTTAACTTCAAGACACTGTTATATTTTGACATGAAGTGTACATATGTGTGTGTATATTTATGTATGTGTGTGCTCAGTCACTCAGTTATGTCTGACTCATGGACTGCAGCCCACCAGGGTCCTCTGTGGGATTTCCTAGGCAAGAATACTGAAGTGGGGTGCTAATTCTTTCTCCAGGGGATCTTCCCAACCCAGGGATCAAAGCCGTGTCTCTTGCACCTCCTGCATTGGCAGGCAGATTCCTTACCCCGAGTGCCACCTGAGAAGCCCTCGTATCTGCATACACGTGTACATATATAGAGTAATCCCTCCACATCTGTGGAAACAGAGGGCTGACTACATCACACCATTTAATACAAGGAACTCGAGCACCTGGGGAGTTTGGTATCCACAGTGGTCCTGTAATCAGTCCCCTGTGGATACCAAGGGATGGATATATGCAGACACATACCTCCCAGCTAGAAAGAGTCTCCAAGGCAAGGTAACTAGACTCTCCAGTTTGTAGAAAGGGAAAATGAGGTGAAGGGATGGGAAGGAGCACTGGCCCATGAGTGAACACATGGCTGAGCAGTAAGCCCTGTGGTTCCGTCCACATCCTGGACGGGAGGGCCCCAGTCACTGGTGCTTCCTCTGCCCCTACTTTCATGAGCACTTCTGGGAAACACCCTTCCACTCGTCACTCAGGGTTTTTGTGTTTTTGTTTTTTTCATTGATAAAGGTATTACATGCTGGCCAAAGAGTGAAACAAGTCTCTAATGAAATAACTTTCCCTCTCTGTAATATGCCTTTGTGTTCTGGGTCCTTGGGGAGTTTCCAGTGTAGGAGAAGGGCTGAGCTAGTTTCTTTTCCCTTAAGTTCCCTGAATTCCTATTTCTTTTTTTAAAAAGCCTGTTTGGAAGAAAATGTAGGTAGACAAGGCAAGAAAAGCAATGTGGAAGGCCTTGGGTGTGGCATCATTTGTCCTGCCGTGGTCCTGGAGCTTGTCTGGGTTTCTGACGCGTGTACGACAAGGAAGTAAGCGCCCACACCCAGGGTAAGGGGAGCTGCATCCTCACAGCAGAGGCCAGGCTGCAGCTGCAGGCCAGCAGCTGCCCACACCCCTAAGGGACTGGCCCTGCACCTGCCCTGAGGTGGCCTTCTAAAATTAAAGCCTCACTTCTGAGAAGGCTGTGCCATTCTCATTTCTAAGGCATCTCAGGCACCTGGCACAAGGCCCTGGGGTGCAGCAGGAGATTCCGAGACACAACCCAGGTGAGTGACTGTTAAAGCCACAAGTCCCTTATCCGTAAGCGGCATGGCTTATAAAGCTCTTTATATATATACAGTCTAATTTTCCCTCTCAGACGCCCCTGTCCAAGAGCCTTAATTCTCTGCATCTCTCAGACAAGGCAACTGAAGTTCAAAGGGGCTCAGGGGTATTCAGGTAAACAGACTCATGGCGGTCTATTTAGCTAACACTGTTGTGCGCCAGGCTCTGAATACATCTAGGAGAGATGGGGGCTCTGAAGTCACAGTGTTCTCTGTCCTGCAGGGCCGCAAACAGGAGGCGGGGCCCTTGACCATACCGAGTCAGGTGTTATGGTCGAAGCAAACTGAAGACAATCTGCCCGCACTTGAGATGGTTATACAATTCAGAGAGTGAGGATGAAAGCCAAGCTGGCTTCATGGAGAAGCTGAGACTTGAACTGAGTTATAAACAATGAATAGCAATGACTCCGGCTTAAGTGGAATGAAATAAAGAGGAGTGTCCAGGTGGAGGGTACCCTATGACTGAAGGCCTTCTGGTTAAAACATCATGGGGCATTTTGGATGCTACAAGAACTGCACAAAGTTTAGTGCAGACATATATGTGAGGTTGGGAGTGGCTGGGAATGCCCAGCTGCCTTAGATATGAGATGAGGGAGCTAGGACTTAACCCGGAAGGGAATGAGAGCCATGAACACCGCAAGCAGAGTATGCACAGCTCGTGAACAATCACACAGTCATGCATTTGATCAAGAAGCAGAAAGGCAGCTTGTATTACAGACTCCCCCAAAGGACCCCAAGGACAGGATGCAAACATTCTAAGTTCACAGCCAGCAGCCCCCGCAGCCCGCATGAACCACTCTGTGGTGTGACCCCCTGTTAGCAGCCTTACGACTAAGGCTTTCAAACTTCATTTTGCAGCAGAACCCTTTGTTCAAAGTAAACTTTACACTCAAAATCCAACATACAGGGACTTCCCCGGTGGTCCGGTGGCTAAAACTCTGCACTGCCAATGCAGGGAGCCCAGGTTCAATCCCTGGTTGAGGAAGTAGCTCCCACATGCCACAACCAAGACCCGGTGCAGCCAATTAAATAAATAAATCAGATACTTCTTAAAATCATCCAACATACAAAATCTACAGGAGGAATGCTTGTGCAGAAATGAGGGTACTTGTTATACGTCTCCACTCCCCACCACCTTCCTCCCTGGTCCAGAAGTAACACCCACAAATCCCTAGAGTCCCAAGGAGCATGACTTAAAGACCACTGACCTCACCTTTTTCAATGGAGAGATTGAGGCCCGGACTGCAGACACACACTTGCTCAAGCAGCAACACTGCCTGGGAACAGCTGGAGCCAGAACCCAGTCCTGGGCTCCCAGGCCAACACCCATGCCGCTGCCCTCCTTGCCATCTTTGTCCCAGCCTGCTGAGACGCCAGCCCCAGGGGCCCTCAAGGTGATGCTCCCTCCAGAGAACGTCTCCGCCTCCTCACCTCCTTTCTCCCTCGCCTTGAGAAGCAACTCAGGAACCGCCCACACTAAGTGCCAGCTCTCTTTCTTGGAAGCAGATGTATTGGCCTCCCGTGACCTGGCAGACAGACTCAGCCTCAGGCTTCTCCTCTGCAGGCTGTCCATGCAGGGGCCTCGGAGTCCAGGGGGACCGGGAGGCTTCCTCGGAAACACACACACACACACGCAGGGACCTCTGAGTCCAGGAGGCTGCCTCAGAAACATCACACACACACAGACTTACACACACACACACGTACAAAGGGGCCTCTGAATCCAGGTGGGACCAGGAGGCTTCCTTGGAAACACCACACACACATGCACATGTAAATACAGACACAGACACACAGACACAGACGCACACAGACACACACACACACACACACACACGCACACAGACACACGCACACGCACACAGACACACACGCACACAGACACACGCACACAGACACACGCACACAGACAGACACACACGCACACAGACACGCACGCAGACACACACGCACGCACGCACACAGACACACACGCACACACGCATGCACAGAGACACACAGACACACACACACACAGACACAGACGCACACATACACACAGACACACACGCACACAGACACACAGGGGCCTCTGAGTCCAGGAGGCTTCCTTGGAAGCACCACACATATACACAGGGACTTCTGAGTCCAGGTGGGCCCAACACACACACGGACACGCACACACATGCACGTACACACACACACTTTAATGCTGCAGTCCTGGGAACTAGCAAAGTCTACGGTGGGCAAGGAGTCAGGAGACTGAGTTTGAGTGCTGGTTCTGTTCCTTTCGAGCTGGCTGATCTTGTCTGACACAAGTTTCTTTGTCCCTTGAGGTCTGCCCACTCCCTAGTCTGTTTGACGATCAAGTGAGATAATGAAGGTGGAAGGATTGATAAACTGTGAAGTAGTTCATATATGTAAGGAATGATTTTATTTGATAAGTTTTTGATCATTTTCCTTGGCCAGGACATCTTCATCAATTTCAATTAATACTGAACAAGTATTTCTATTTGCCCATTAATTTGTTAATGGATGATTTTTAAAAAGATTTTTTCTCATCATTATTTGATCCTAACTTCTACCCAAAGATTTCATTTATTCACTCATTCATTCAACAAATACTCAGGAGCATCTACTATGTGCCAAACACCAGCTCTGTCGGCCTTACAGTGTTCACAGTCTCATGAGGGGCACAGACACTAAGGATCCTGTGGGCAGTGGTGGGATGGAGGAAACGGACTGATAGAAACCCTTAAAGGCACATCCCACTGCCTTGGGGTGAAGAGTCACCAAAAGCTTCCGGGAGGAGGTGATGTGTCAGCTAACATCTGAAGGCTGGATTGCAGTTATCTGGGATAAAGGAATGGGATGGAGACAAAAGCGGGAAGCAGAGGACCACCAGGATGGAGAGAAGAGCAGGCGGAAGGAGGCTCACGGGGTTCAATGTGGCTGGATCAGGCAGGGAGGGACCAGGGACGAGACTGGGTTAGGAATAAGCACAGGTCCAAGCCTGACTTCCCTGAAGCTCAAATGGTAAAGAAACAGGCTGCAAGGCAGGAGACCCGGGTTCGATCCCCGGGTCAGGAAGATCCTCTGGAGAAGGGAATGGCAATCCACTCCAGTGTTCTTGCCTGGAAAATCCCATGAACAGAGAGCCTGGTGTGTTACAGTCCGTGGGATCGCAGAGTCAAACACAAGCGACTAACACCACTACTACTAAAGTCTGAATGGTTCTGTAAGTCAAACTAAGAAATCAGAACAATCCCAGAATCCTTATCTTAGAGAAGAAAGTGAGAAAAACAGAGATAAGTGATTTGTCCAAGGTCATAAATAGGAAGCAGTTGGAGGTAGACTGTCAACCCAGGCCTGTCCCTCTGCCTGTAACTACCGCCTCAGACGTCTGAGTGGCTTGTCTACTCTTTCCTCATTCACAAACCGAGCCAATGAAGTCTTCTCCAAGACATGTCTCCTGGCCATCTTCTTTAAAACAGAACCACCTGTCACCTAATTCATTTTTCTTCATTGCACTCATTATATCTGTCTTCGTTATACTTATCACATAAAGCACAGACACAAAATACAGTACAAAAATATGTGTGTGTGCATTATCTTCTTCTCTCACCAAAATGTGAGTTCCACGAGGATAAGGACTTGACTGAGTTCATGCTGAATGATGGTACCCATAAGAGCACCTGGCGCATAGAAGGAGTGCAGTAAGCTCTGTTCGGTTCAGTTCAGTCGCTCAGTCGTGTCCAACTCTTTCCAACCCCATGAATCGCAGCACGCCAGGCCTCCCTGTCCATCACCAACTCCCAGAGTTCACTCAGACTCACGTCCATCGAGTCCGTGATGCCATCCAGCCATCTCCTCCTCGGTCATCCCCTTCTCCTCCTGCCCCCAATCCCTCCCACCATCACAGTCTTTTCCAATGAGTCAACTCTTCGCATGAGGTGGCCAAAGTACTGGAGCTTCAGCTTTAGATTCATTCCTTCCAAAGAAATCCCAGGGTTGATCTCCTTCAGAATGGACTGGTTGGATCTCCTTGCAGTCCAAGGGACTCTCAAGAGTCTTCTCCAACACCACAGTTCAAAAGCATCAATTCTTCGGCGCTCAGCCTTCTTCACAGTCCAACTCTCACATCCATACGTGACCACAGGAAAAACCATAGCCTTGACTAGGTGGACCTTAGTCGGCAAAGTAATGTCTCTGCTTTTGAATATACTATCTAGGTTGGTCATAACTTTTCTTCCAAGGAGTAAGCGTCTTTTAATTTCATGGCTGCAGTCACCATCTGGAGCCCAAAAAAATAAAGTCTGACACTGTTTCCACTATTTCCCCATCTATTTCCCATGAAGTGATGGGACCAGATGCCACGATCTTCATTTTCTGAATGTTGAGCTTTAAGCCAACTTTTTCGCTCTCCTCTCTCACTTTCATCAAGAGGCTCTAACTGAATGAAATTCACTCACACACTCATTCATTCAACTGAAAATCCTTGCTCTGATTCTCAGTGCTATATTTCACTCCTAGTGACACAATAGGGAACTTCTGACCTTTTAGTTAGCATCGGAAGGAAAACAACACGACCGGATGTGATTGAGAAAGTCCGTGCGGGCTGTTCACAGCAGCCAGGACCTGGGAGCACCCTGTCCATCAGCAGACGAGTGGACAAGGAGGCTGTGGCACAGACACACAGTGGGATATTACTCAGCTATAAAGAGGAACACATTTGAATCAGTTCTAATGAGGCGGATGGAACTGGAGCCTATTAACAGAGTGAAGTAAGTCAGAAAGAGAAACACCAGTACAGTGTATTAATGCATATATATGGAATTCAGAAAAGACGGTAATGCTGTATTCAAGGCAGCAAAAGAGACACAAACACAAAGAACAGACTTTGGACGGTGGGAGAAGGTGAGGTGGGATGATTTGGGAGAAAAGCACTGAAGCATGTATATTACCATATGTGAAACAGATGACCAGTGCAATTCTGATGCATGAAGCGGGGCAGTCAAAGCCAGTGCTCTGAGATGACTCAGAGGGATGGGGTGGGGAGGGGGGTGGGAGGCGGGTTCAGGATGGAGGGAACACATGTGCACCTGTGGCTAATTCATACTGATGTATGGCAAAAGCCACAATATTGTAAGTATCCTCCAATGAAAAAATTAATTTAAAAAAGGAGGGAAGGAGAAATATGGAAAGGAGAGAAAACAGAATACACCATGAAGTGCTGTGCTGAAAAAAAAAAAAGAAAGTCCGTGCTGCACAATGGAGAGAGTGAATTCAGCACATCCACTCCTGGAGGCCAGGAGAATGGTGAAGGGCCTCCTGCTCTAATGTTTGCCAGGGAGGATGCTGGTCTAAGGGAGTAGTGAAAGGCATGGGGAGGGAAATATTTCCAAAGCAGCCTCTGATAAAATTGCACCCTTATGGGTGGAAGGAGATGTACCTTTGGAAAAGGAAAAAGATTTTGTACTGCTTAACGATGGTGGGGGAGAATGCTTAAATCATGTGGAAGTTAAGGCCAGGCTCACCTAATGGTCAGAGAGGCAGATACCTGATGCAGAGCCTGACATCTGAGGGGTCGCAGGCTGACCTCTGGATAGCATGCCTCACCTCCCTATTCCCTGCACACTCCTGCCCATCTGTGGCCAAGACTGAAGAGGCAGAAGTCAAGGGTGGTGGGTTTCATTACAAGAAATGCTGGACAGAAATTAAGGAGGAGTTGCAAGTACCTAAGTCAGCTGCATTAATTCATGTGTTCATTCATTCTTTAGCCGTTCATTGAACTAATGCCTCGGATACCCTCAAAGAGCCAGACACAGCCCTGGCACGGAGGACAGAATGGTCGACAGGACAGAGCTGGTCTGTGTCCACGTGGTGTGAGGGGCCCAGTGTTTCCCTGACTACCCTCTTTGCACAGGTCAGTTCAGTAGCTCAGTCATGTCTGACTCTTTGCGACCTCATGAACCACAGCACAACAGGCCTCCCTGTCCATCACCAACTCCTGGAGTCTACCCAAACTCATCTCCATTGAGTCAGTGATGCCATCCAACCAACTCATCCTAGGTCGTCCCCTTCTCCTCCTGCCCTCAATCTTTCCCAGCACCAGGGTCTTTTCAAATGAGTCAGCTCTTCGCATCAGGTGGACAAAGTATTGGAGTTTCAGCTTCAATATCAGTTCTTCACAAAAATCAAATCACTGCTACCTTGTTAGAGTGTTTTGTATTTGCCAGGGACTAGCCGTGCCCTGTACCATTTACTCAGAAACTCTGTAAGTCCGTAATCATCACTCTCATTTGTCAAATAAGGGAGCGGAGGCTCTGAGAGGGTTAGGAATGCACCGGAGTGGAGGCAGCCTCGGATATGGGAGCACAGATTTAAACCCACATCAGGTTTTTCGGCCAAAACCCTTCGTGGTCCTGGGCAGCCTCATACCTTTGCAGGAGTGGGCTGTGAACTCAGACAGCCCGGGGGTGAACCCAGGCATCACACAATATGCCCCAGCGCACTGACATCAGGGCCTGGCTCTGGGAGAGTGCTGTATGAGTGTAACTGTCATCAGTGTTGTTACTGTTAAAAGGCAAGTTACTTCATCTCTGAGCCACGGCATCCTCCTCTGGGAAGTGAGAACCCTGAAGCCTCAGCGTTTAATGAGAATTACAAAGACGTAAAGAGAGAGCGCAGACTGGGTCCCGTTTGCTTGTCCATACCACTGGGCGGTCATCAATAGCAGAGCCAGAGCCCCTGACCGTGGCTGAAGGGCATTTCTGCAGTCCTGAAAGACAGACCTGGACCTGGACCTGGAAGGGGCCTCTTGATGAGGTTGCTTTACTCCCCATTCCTGGGGCTGCTGATTCCTAGGGCTGTGGCACTCTTCGGGAGCAGTTCGGCCAGGCCCACTTGCTCTCCAGCAAAGGAAGGGGGAGGAGGGGTGAGAGGAGAAGCTGAGACACAAGCCCAGGAATAGCAATGCCCTCCAGGATGCCCTGTGGCCATTTGCGCCCCAGGCTGGGGACCAGCCCCGAAGACACCTCTGTGGCCATCATCAAGCACGTTTCCCTGCTGCCGGAAGGCTCCCCTGGGCTAAAGAAACTGCCTGCATGGCAGGAATCCAGCGACTCCAGACCAGGCAGGCATTGTCCCCAAAGGGGGAAACGCACCGCCATTTAGTCAGGGACTGCTATGCCAGCCTTCCAACTCCTCCTCTGCCTGTGTGCCCCGTGCTTATTCTTGGCACGTCTCTCAAACAGGCAGGGATTACCTGCTCCAGGTGATGTAAGAAAGGGGAAGCCTGAGAAGGTTAACAGCAGTCACCATCTGTGTCCCTCTGATCAGGCAATGTCCGGTGTTTGGGCCACAGTAGCCATGAAGGGGTATCAGGGCACAGTATGGGAGCAACTGGGTCTGTAATGACCCCGACTCTGCCTGCTGGCCTTGAGTACTAGAGTGAGGCTGAACATACAGCTCAGTTGGTAAAGAATCGGCCAGCAATGCAGGAGGCCCCAGTTTGATTCCTGGGCCAGGAAGATCCCCTGGAGAAGGGAACGGCTACCCACTCCAGTATTCTGGCCTGGAGAATACCGTGGACTATATAGTCCATGGGGTCACAAAGAGTTGGACACGACTTAGAGACTTTCACTTTCACCTCTGGGACAACTGGCCCAGGAAACCCAGGTCACTGACCCCCTCCTGTGCTTTCTGTTGGGTAGCCTCGCCAGACACACACTCAGAGGTTTTTCATCTGCTCGGACCGGCCAACTTCAGGAGACAGTCTGAACAGCTGTGGTCTGTCTATTTCACGGGGCTTGAGTAGCCCCTACAGTCATCACTTTGCCTCTTCAGGCCTCAGATTTTCCCATCTGTCAAATGAGGGCATGACTAGCTATCTCCAGAGGATGGTGTGTGGAATACAGGACAAGAGACAGACAAGGAGGCACCTAGCAAGTATCAATCAGATAAGTGGTGGTAATGGAAGAGATAGAGGGATACTGAAGTTAATGCTCATTCATTGAGCATTTACTAGGCACCAGACCCTGCTCTGGAGAAGGAAATGGCAACCCACTCCAGTGTTCTTCCTAGTGAACCCTGGGGACAGAGGAGCCTGGTGGGCTGCCATCTATGGGGTCACACAGAGTTGGACATGACTGAAGCGACTTAGCAGCAGCAGCAGACCCTGCTCTAAACACATGAACAGTGATTAATACTCTAAGTAGAACTTGTTATTACTGATGCATGCATGTATGCTAAGTCACTTTAGTCATATCCGACTCTTTGCAACCCTAAGGACTATAGCCCCCCAGGTTCCTCTGTCCATGGGACTCTCCAGGAAAGAATACTGCAGTGGGTTTCCATGCCCTCCTCCAGGAGATCTTCCTGACCTAGGGATCAAACCAGTGTCTCTTATGTCTCCTGCACTGGTGGGCTCTTTACCACTAGCGCCACCTGGGAAGTATTGATATGCTGCCTTAAATTCACTTGACACTTTGGCTCCCATGTTTTTGTAGGGATGACTGCCACAAAGCTCAATATTTCTTGGTCATTTAACCTGACCAATAGGTCTGGAACTTCTAGAAGGGCCAAGCCCAGGGTTACAGAATGAGGAGACCCATATGGGGATTACAGTTCCTGGTCATAGAGCTGAAAGTGAAAGTGACTCAGTCAAGTCCAACTCTTTGAGATCCCATGGACGATATAGTTCATGGGATTCTCCAGGCCAGAACACTGGAGCGGGTAGCCAGGGGATCTTCCCAACCCAGGGGTCAAACCCGGGTCTACTCATTGCAGGCAAATTCTTTACCAGATAAGCTGCAAGGGAAGCCCAAGAATACTGGAGTGGGTAGCCTATCCCTTCTCCAGTGGGTATTCCTGACCCAGAAATCGAACTGGGATCTCCTGCATTGCAGGAGGATTCTTTAATAACGGAGTTATCAGGGAAGCCTGATCATAGAACTGACCATCAACTTATTAAAACAAGGGCGTGGCTGCCTACCAAACTATAAAGTAGTGAATTTAACTTATTTTTCCATAAGGACTGACGATAATATAGTTTTATAATGAGCACGTATATAATTGACCTAAGAAATGTTTCACATTCTAAAAACCACTTGCTTTTAATGTGATGGATGCGTGCAGACATGTCTGTCCCCTTCTGTTCCATTCCATTCTATTCTTTTACACTCTGGCCTATCATTTTCTATCCTTTTCTGTTCTATTTCATTCTATGCTATTCTATCCTAATCCATTCCATTCTATCCCATTGAATCTATGCTTTTATATTCTCGTCTGTCATTTTCTATCCTTTCATTCCATTCTGGTCTGTTACAATTTTCTATTTCATTCCATTCTTTTTTTTTTTAATTCTCTAAGATATCACTTAAAAATGTTAGTTGCAAGCCATTCAAAATTTTATGAGCCGTTAAATGGCTTTGACCTATCTTTGAAAAAGTATTCATATAAAGAAACTGTTTGTTCCAGTTGTTTATACCTGATACACTCTCTTGAAGTTAATTAGAAACATAGTTAATACTACTATCTTAATAATCATTAAACAAACACTTGGAATTACTCTGGCTGCAAAGGGTTAGAGGGCCCAGAACTGACTCACTGGCTACCTCCACTTTTCTAAACACCTAATAATCGGTGAGGATGACTTAGGGCTGATGCAAATTATAAAGAGCCCCTCAACCCATAGGTTTTCAGAGGAAGGATGGGAGGCATATGATTTAAATCACTGATTAATTCAGTTCATTTGTATATACGTGTCAGATGCTTATGTGTGCCAAGGCAAGCTCTAGGATTCTTTCCATGTGAAGTTCCATGCCTGAGTAAAATGATTCTTACCCTTATGAGGTTTTATCAAATGTCCAACTTGTACTAAAGCACTTTACACACAGCCTCACCTTAAACCCTCCCTGTTCCCTTGAGAGACCACTGGCATTGTACCCATTTCACAGATGAAGAGACAGGATCAGAAGTAGCCCCTGGTCATACAGTGACACACGTTAGAGCCGCAATTTAAATTCAGGTTGTTTTCATCTCAGATTCTCTGATTTGAACTGGAACAATCTGAGAAAGTGTCTCAGAGGAGGTGCTTTCTGAGATGACTTTATCTGTAGAGGTGAAGAAAAGCCTTTCCCCTGCCTCTCAAAAAAAGAGACTAGTGTGAGCAAAATACAGGAAGAAGGCTGGAGCTACAAGGTGTGTTGGGAGACACAGAGAAGCCAAATTTGGCTGGAGTACAGACTGCATGAGAGAGAGAGAGAGAGAGAATTTCAGTGGTGCTTGGAAGCTACACCAAGCAGGGGGAGGGAAAAAGCAAGGCGGTTGGGCTGTGGCTGGTGGGGGCCTTGGGGGCAAGTCCCAGGCTGAAGGGCAGGGTTGACAGGCCTCTGGCAGAGATTAAGCTTCAGCGTTGATGTGGGAAGGGCACGGCTCACAGCAGCAACAAATTACTTCTTTAGAAGCACACAGTCCAAAGATGGCCAAGTCTCCAGGGGAAAAAAACACATATTTGGTCTGAATTAAATTTATGTCCACAGAAATAAAATTCTCCCACTCAGATCACTAAAAACCACCCTCTCACTTTCTCGGTTTCATCTGATGCTTACATCTGGCTTGCGAGGTAGATAGGCAGAGACACTCATTTTCTCTATGTGACGATGGGCATCAAGACTCAGGGCTTCATGTAGCCTCACCCAGGACTCGTGTTGCAGCTGGGTGCCTCCTCTTCCCCTGTCTTCCAGGGAACCCAGTCTTCTTTCCTTCTGCAGAGGCTGCTGCCAACGTGGGGCAGCACAAACATTGATTGCTAGAATCTTGAGGCATCTGGTCTGGCACCAGCCTCAAAAACACCACTATTTCCTGAAGGTTATTAGAGAGCAACTTCATCACCAAGAAACCTCCTGGAGAGATTCATGCACATCTCCCTTCCCTGTTAGTGGACCTGGACTCAGCCCAATTCTGAGTGACAAGACTGACTTCAACCTATGAGAATAGCAGTCTTTATGAGGGTGGGGCTTTGGGAATAGTGGGACAGGAGAAAGGGACCTGTTATTCACTGAGTTCTACGATGTGTCATGCATGATGGGTAACTCATTCAATCGTGAAACCTCATCATTTTTATAGGCTGAGATTCCCACCTCAAGAGCAAAGCAACTGAGGCTTAGAGAGGTTAGAAGACTTCTCAATATCATACAGCTGTGCAAACAGCTGGGTTGGAACTTGGGTTTGTGGGGTCACAAAGTTCATCTCACCATATCTTGATTAGAGAAACAATGATGAGAAATCGAGATTGTGTTAAACTAGCATGAAAAAGGAGAAAGGATAAAAGGAAGATGGGGACAGAGGGAAAAGAATGAATAAGAGAAATGAATCATTTAATTCTTTCTCACATAAATACTAATATCCCATCACTACTACTATACCTTAGACCCTCTCACTTTCTTAGTTTCACATTCAACAGCATATTTAACCCTCACAAAAAGGATAAGCAGAAAGATGCACACCACTTGCTCTGCATTTTAGAGACAGAGACTGTGGTTTAGAGAGATAAAAGTAATTTTTGAAATATACTCAGTTACAAAGATGGAATGATACCCAATTTGAAAAAAAGTGTAGCCTAAAAATGGGAAGATTTTGAGCAATATCCCTTGCCATGTTTTTATAGCACTACTCATGGTAAGAAAAACATTTTTCTCCAGCTTTATTGAGATATAATTGAGAAGCAATATTGTGTAGATTTAAGAACCCCTATATATTGTTGGTGGGAATGAAAATTGGTATAGCTATTATGGAAAGCAGCATGGAAATTACTCAAAAAATTACAAATAGAACTACCATAGAATACCGCAATCCCACTTCTAAGTATACATCGGAAGGAAATGAAATCACTTTCTTGAAGATGTATCTGTACTCTGTTCATTGCAGTATTTCTCACAATAGCCAGCACATGGAATAAAACATTCTTCAAAGGGACCCACTCAACATATTCTCACTCACACACACACACACACACACAACAACAACAACAACATTTCAGAAGCAAGACTGGTCCTTACTTTCTACAATCAATTCTGATATTCTCCATTGTATTCTATTCTATTCCATTCTATTTTGTTGCAGGCAACGCTGGTCCTGACTCATTAAATGGGTTGAATAGCTTACTAATGAGGCAAACACAGGAGTGTGGAAATGAACCATGGACTTTAAGGGCATGAAAGCATGAAAATCAGCTCAAAGGATCCAAAGGACTCCCACGTGGAAGAAAAAAATAGACTCATGCTTTACCATCAGAGATGGCAGGACTATGACCAAAGAGTGGAAAATGAACACAAATTTTAGGTCAACATAAAGAGGTCTTTCTAAATGGGCAACACTGTCTAAAAATAGAAAGATCACCTTGGGAAGTAGTGAGCTCCCTGGCATTACAGCCATACAAGCTGAAGCTTGAAGATCAGTTGACAGGGATGCTGTAGATAGAATTGAAGGTGACCCCCAAGTTTCTTTCTAGGCTCGAAATACAATTTAGCATCTTTTTTTTCCCCTCATTTTTCTCCCTAGGGCAGCAGCCATCACAGAAAAGTTGACTTTGATGTCAGAGGACACAGAGGGAAAATAGAAATGCTGAACTGCGGTTCCCCTGGCAAACCAGGAAAAGAAACATCCCTCCCTCCACTCTCAGAAAATAGGGAGGATGTGGAATAAAACAGCAGACTAGGGGAGGAGTCAAGATATAACAGAGCAAGGAAATCAGAGAAGAGGAGAGATGTGTTTGAGTCCTATGCCGCTCTCTCCTCAGTGTGAGACTCACCCTCAGTCTTCCCAGCTAAGCAGTGGGGATACAGTTGAACTGCATCTCCAAGGACTATTACTGTCTCAGGTTCCAGGCACTCCTGCTGCCTTACCCCTGGGCTCCCTTGTCACCATTTATGATGCCAGCTCAGCAGATAAAGAAGGTGAAGGGAAGAGGCAGCAGCCCAGACTCTTCTTTGGAGGAAAGAAATGAGGAACAGTTATGGTCCATCTCCATGCCTTGTGCTGACTTAGAGACTCACATCCCATCAAACGTGCGGGGCAGGGAGTTCAATTCATTAATTTTGGTGATAGAGGGAGGCTGACAGGCCTGGTGCTGACATGAATAATGATGGATCACCAGGAAAGGGCCCAGCAAAACCTGCAGCTTAATCAGACTCAGAGAGTCTCCCTGGGCATTAATGTAGGCCAAGTGCTTTCCAGCCAATCAGACCCAATTTCAATTTAATGTTGCAAACAGTTACCACGCAGCTCAGGCTCTCAACAGCTCAGCTTGGGACTCAAACTGGGTTACTCATTTGTTGCCTTTTCCTGCTCATTTGGAAGCACCTGCCTGGCCATTGTCTGCACTGTGGTTTGCAGCAGGGGAGGTGGCAAGACCACACACAGGGCCACACAAAGCCCCAAGGGGACACCCCCGCTCCATCACTTTGTCCTCTCCTTTCTAAAGTCTATTCTGCGCTTGCTTATGAAGACCTGCTGTTTCTCCATAGCCTGCAGGATATAACTCCAGTCCCTGCCATCAGACTGTTCTAGTCTCAACCCCCACCACGCTTCCCCAGGCAACCTGGGCCTCAGTCACAGCAACTCACTTCCACTCCTGAGAAAGCGCCCTCGCATCCTCTCTGCGTCTGCCTGTGCTGCGCCCTCTGCCTGGAACGCCTTTATTTGCTCTCTCTGTTCTCCGCCTCACCTCTATCTACCCTCCTTTCATCCAGAGGACATCGGCCACAGAAAAAGGCAGACGGTAAACTAGCAGAGCCTTGAGGGGCAGGGCGTGTCTATTTCACCTTTTGCCCAGAGTAGACGGCTCAAAAAAAAAAAAAAAAAAGTAGGATTGATGAATGCATGAAGGGGTAACTTTGGATCTCTCTCTCTCTTTTTTTGAAGATTCTTTCATGTGGACCAGTTTTTGAAGGCTTTACTGAATATATTACAATATTGCTTCTGTTTTTATCTCTTGTTTTCTTGGCCGTGAGGCAGGTGAGATCTTAGCTTCCCAACCAGAGACGGAACCTAAACACTGGAAGGTTAAGTCTTAACCATGGGGCCACTAGGGAAGTCCCCTGGATGAGACATTTCAAGTTTCCAATCCCCTGTTTTCTCAGATGTGAGATGAGAAAAATAATCAAACTAGCCCCGATGCAGATATTTGTGTGGCTACTCCTAAAGGACGCTTTCCTTTGCACCCGCATACTTTCCATTTCCCCCAAGATATGATTTTGGAATTCTCGTGGCTTTGGGTGAAGGGATTAGGCACGGCCCAACTTTATCTCTGAGGACCATGATGCAGCTCCAAAGCTATCTACCCCTTCAGCAGGATACGTGAGCACAGAGCAAAGAGAGGCCAGTGGTCCTGCCCTGCCTGCAGCTCCATGCACTGGGTCTTAAGCTCCACTGAGCAGCTGTCATGTGAACAGAGGGTGAGAGGGTTAATATAATTAAGGGGATCCCCACTCGTCTTCTGAGGACCCATCTTTAGATGCACACCTCATCATTCCAGTCCACTTCCTAGTAAATAAATGCCAAAATTGAGGCAAGAGCTAAAGCAATGTGGTTTAAGTTTCATAACTCACTTTCTCGTAACATATGTCATATATATACATATACATATATATATATATATATATATATATATGAGAGAATGACACGGGTCCATACCGTACCGTGTCAGGAAAACATCAATGTTCTTTAGAAGAATTAAAAGATCAGAAATTGTGATTTCTTCAGTTGGTCTTTAAATTTAGTCACCAAAATGGGAAAATAGAAAGGTCTGGATAAGTGACACTGCATAGGAGGAGGTAGGGGAAATACCACTGTTCTCCATCATTAATTTTCTGTATGACTTTGGGCCATTCATTTCTCTCTGAACTTCAGTTTTCAGTCTGTGAAATTAACCTTGCTCAGTTCAACAAAAATACCACATACCTATCTTGCGCCTTCCAGATCTGGAGTTACAGATACTGGCACAAATAACACATAGCTTACACTGACTAGAAAGACTGAATTTGAAAGTTTTTCCTTCATTCTGGATTCCATACATCATAAAGTGAGCTCTTCTCACTGTGTGTGTGTGAGTATGCATGTATGCATGTACATATGTAGGTGTTACTCCAGGGAGTGCGTGGAAACATGAGGACAACATGATTTTCCTCTCTCAGCAGCTGTTTAGTATGAGTGAGACGGTATTTTGAGACCCCTACACACAGAACAGTGAGCATAACCAAGTGTCTGCTTTCATAAGACTTACAGACTAGTGATGAAAGTATCACCTATAGAGGGGAAAACTAAGAACCCTGGGCTTTCTCACTCACTTAATGGAAGCATAATTAGAGGCGGGCTTTCAGTCACAAACAGAAACTAAGGCAAGCGGAGGCTGTGTCCAGCAGAAATCAGACCAACAGTGGTTTGGATGCATGCTTGTTCAGTACCTAGGTCAGCGCCCTGTCTAGTAGCCGGGCTTTGGGCATTGCTGAGGCAGCTGATCTGTTCAATCCGACTTGGCCTACAAGACTTTACAGATCCTTGAAGTCCATGTGGTGCATATGCAGGACCCGACTCCACTTTCCTAGCTAAGCCTGAATTGTCTATATCACCAAAGGTTTCCCTAATAAATTACCCAGCCAAGTCACCTGCTTAAACATTGTGGAGTCAAAAGTCAGAAAAACTTTTAATAACACATTATTCCCCCAAAAGACCTTGGAAGATTCTCTCCTCATTCTTACCTATGCTTTCTATATTTTCCACCATCTGTAGCCCTAAAGTGTGCCATTTGACTGGAAATGTATCACTCAAGGCACCTGTGGTGGAGTGAAATTGGTTAGAATTTCATGGTCCCGTTGCAATTTCAGCTAGCAGCAGGCAAGGAGGGGAGAATGTTCAGTTGTGGGAAGACCCATACTTTTTGCTTTTCTTAAGGCACTGTTTGGAAGGAATGGCTTTTGTTGTTGTTCTGCTAGAGAATGTTGCCATAATTTTGCTGAAGACTTGTATGGAACCTTTTAGGGTATGTCCTTAAAAATATCCTTCTCAGGTGAAGAAGACAGCATTTTTCACTCCTTAAAAAAATACATATATATGATCAGCATTATCCTGGGGGTCAAGCCTCCTACTTGACTATGTGGGACTCTAAAAAAATTAGTTAATACCACACCGTTTCTCCTAAAATGTCATCCATGACTCTCACTAGCCGACTCCATCCTCTGCTGCCGCTGCTGCTAAGTCGCTTCAGTCGTGTCCGACTCTGTGCGACCCCGTAGACAGCAGCCCACCAGGCTCCGCCGTCCCTGGGATTCTCCAGGCAAGAACACTGGAGTGGGTTGCCATTTCCTTCTCCAATGCATGAAAGTGAAAAGTGAAAGTGAAGTCGCTCAGTTGCGACCCCATGGATTGCAGCCCACCAGGCTCCTCCATCCATGGGATTTTCCAGGCAAGAGTACTGGAGTGGGGTGCCATTGTCTTCTCTGACTCCATCCTCTAGGAACCAGGAAACTACAAAGAACAAGAGAGTAAGTCTGGACTTAGGAATCCCCAGGGCCTTGTCTAGGAGTTGAGAATAGAATCTTATACACAGAACAAAATCAGCTAGTTCCTCTCCCTGTGGCTAAGCATAGCCATTGGATATGGTCTTCAAATATCAGAATAGGAAAAACAAAACAAAACAAACAAACAAAAAAAAAACACAACTTTGTTCTTTTGTAACAAGGACCTGGTTTTCCCTTGAGATATTACATGATTGATACCCCTTCAACATTTCTCAGTCTACATGGTCTGGCTTTGGCTCACCTGAGTCTAAGTCCAGGGGCAGTTACCTGACCCAGAAGTGACTAGTTGGAGCATCGCAGAAACTTGTTCAGGGCCTGTGGTGGGCAGAGTAATGTCCTCAGTAGGCCTACGTCTTTATTCCTGTAACTGTGAATATGTTAGGCTACATGGCAAAGGAGAATGAAGGTTGTGGATAGAGTTAAGGTTGCCAGTCAACCGACTTTTTAATAGGCAGATTTTCTTTGGCTTCTCTTATGGCTCAGCAGATGAAGAATCTGCCTGCAAAGCAGAAGACCCAAGAGATGCGGGTTCGATCCCTGGGCCAGGAAGATCCCCTGGAGAAGGAAACAGCAACCCACTCCAGTGTTCTTGCCTGGAGCATCCCATGGACAGAGGAGCCTGGCAGGCTACAGTCCAAAAAAGAGTTGGGCACAACTGAGAGACTTAACACTTTCACTTTCATTGGTTATATAAACAGGTCCAATATAATCACAAGGGTCCTTATAAAAAGGGAGAGGGAAGAAGAGGAAGTCAGTGTGATGTAGTGTGAGAAAAACTTGACTCGTTGTTGTTGGCTTTGCAGATGGAAGTAGGGGGCCACAAGTCAAACAGCGTGGGCAGCCTCTGCAAGCCGGTAAGGGCGAAGAAACAAGGTTTCCCATAGGCCCTTCAGAAGGGACGTAGATCTTCCACCAATAGTGTGATTGTAACTCAGTGAGAACCGTTTTGAATTTATGAATTACAGAACTATGTATAATATAACCAAAGTGTATTATTTTAAGCCACTAAGTTAATAATTTTTTTTACAGCATCAACCAACAGAAAACTAACATAAGGATACACATGAGCAGATGATAGTTTGTCCAGGCACTTAACTTAAAAATAAGAAGCACTCTCTCTCCTTCCTGGCTGTGCTAAAGTGTTAGTCGCTCAGTTGTGTCTGAATCTTTGTGATCCCATGAACTGTAGCAGGCAAGGCTCCCTTGTCCATGGGATTTCCCAGACCAGAATACTGGAGTGGGTTGCTGCGCCCTTCTCCAGGGGACCTTCCTGACAAAGAGTTCAAACCTGGGTCTCCTGCGTTGCAGGCAGGTTCTTGACTGTCTGAGCCACCAGGGAAGCCCCAAGAATACTGGAGTGGGTTGCCGCGCCCTCCTCCAGGGGATCTTCCTGACCCAGGGACTGAGCCCATGTCTCTGATGTCTCCTGCATTGGCAGGTGGGTTCCTTATCACCAGCTCCACCTGGGAAGCCCATTTCTAAAGTACAAAATGATCTTACCATGACCTGGGGAGAGTTTGTCTGAGAACTGAAGCCTGCCCAGAGGAAACCAGAGTGAAGGGACAGAGACATATTCCTGAAATTAGATCTCACCATCTCTAAGCTAAAGGCAACTTTAGATACTTCAGTTTCTTGAGGAAGCAAAGACCTTATTTATCCTTTAGCCAGTTTGAGTTGGATTTATATCACTTGGGGAAAAAAAAAAAAAAACCCTCTTAACACAGGCACGGTAGAGTGAATACCACCTCTTGAAATATCCTATTCCAATTCTGGATACTTTTGCCATTGTGTCTTTCTAAAATAGAGCTGGGATCGGCTGCCACAGGACTTCTCCCTACTGTTCCTATATCTGAAGGCCACACGGGACAAATTTAGCTCCCACCTCCCCTCCAGAGATATTCAGGATTTAAAATAGTAATCCCCACCGAGATACCCAAGTCTTCTCTTCTCCAGGATAAATCCTCCCAGTCATCCTCAGAACTGTGGTAACACGGTTTTACACGCTTTCACTACCCTGTGGTTAATCTTCCCTGGACACACTCCATTCTGATTATGTGTTTTTTTTTTTAAAAGATAATACCACAACTACAGACAATATGCCAAGAAATGACTAAGCAGATCAGAATATCCGTTTTAGGTGAGACCTTACATTGATGAAATCTAAATTGAAAAAAAAACCAAAAACCTTTTGTTGTTGTTATTAAACACTGTTACTTACACTTCACTCAGCTTATTGTCCAATAAAATCCACCTGTGTTTTCCCAAGGTGCTCCTGAGTCATTTCTCCACACCCCCACCCCGACTGCATTTACAGTCCTTTTTTCTTTTTTTTTTTTTTTAAATTTATTTATTTTTTTATTTTTTATTTTTTTTAATTTTTATTTTTTTAAATTTTAAAATCTTTAATTCTTACATGCATTCCCAAACATGAACCCCCCTCCCACCTCCCTCCCCATAACATCTTTCTGGGTCATCCCCATGCACCAGCCCCAAGCATGCTGCATCCTGCGTCAGACATAGACTGGCGATTCAATTCACATGATAGTATACATGTTAGAATGTCATTCTCCCAAATCATCCCACCCTCTCCCTCTCCCTCTGAGTCCAAAAGTCCGTTATACACATCTGTGTCTCTTTCCCTGTCTTGCATACAGGGTCGTCATTGCCATCTTCCTAAATTCCATATATATGTGTTAGTATACTGTATTGGTGTTTTTCTTTCTGGCTTACTTCACTCTGTATAATTGGCTCCAGTTTCATCCATCTCATCAGAACTGATTCAAATGAATTCTTTTTAACTGCTGAGTAATACTCCATTGTGTATATGTACCACAGCTTTCTTATCCATTCTTTCTAACACCGCACACAAAAATAAACTCAAAATGGATTAAAGATCTAAATGTAAGATCAGAAACTATAAAACTCCTAGAGGAGAACATAGGCAAAACACTCTCAGACATAAATCACAGCAGGATCCTCTATGATCCACCTCCCAGAATGCTGGAAATAAAAGCAAAAATAAACAAATGGGATCTAATTAAAATTAAAAGCTTTTTTCTTTTTTTTGATGTGGTTCTTTTTTTCTTTTTTTTAATCTTTATTGAATTTGTTACAATATTATTTCTGTTTTATGTTTTTCTTTTCTTTTGGCTGCAATGCATGTGTGATCTTAGCTTCCCAACCAGGGACTGAACCCACACCCCCAGCCCTGGAAGCCAAAGTCCTAACCACTGGCCCACCAGGGAAGTCCCTACTCAGTTCTGATGAATTATGTTCCGAAGCATACAGAGGTCTTCCAAGTTATACCTATCGAATTTCATCATGGAGAACACCGCGGAATGAGCAAAACACAGGGATTCAACTCAGATGAGCCTGGACTCAAATAGTTATATGACCTGGAATGACTCCATAATTTCCCCCAATCTTAGCTTCCTCATGATAAAATAATAATAGTGCCTTCCCTATAGGGCCATTGTAGAAATAAACAAGATAATGTATGGAAAGTGCTTGGCATCCTGCCTAGCATGTACTAAGCTCTTAGAAAACGGTACCTATTATTACATTCAATCAGGAAAAAAAAGAAAATAGGTCAGAGCTTTCAAGCTCAGGACTGTCTTCTTCCGTGTGTGCAAATAGAAAAGTCAGTGCCGGGAGACAGGCAGAGACAGAGGAGGAGGGAGAAGAGGAAGTCCAACCACCCTGCCCTATACTCCTGGCGCACATCCAAGTCAAAGATGAGCACTCCTAGCAGATAGGATATCCAAACTCCCCTACCGCTGGAAGAGCTGGACTTGAAGAGTTTGTTTTCAAACTGGGACCTAGTAGGCAGGAAGCATATAAATCTCCTTAAAGAAAATTAGATAAATTCCTGCAAATCATAAACACAGGGGGGAAATGAAGGTGTCTGGAAGTGGAAACCTCCAAACAAAAACTTTAGGCACGGTTTTGGAACCCCCAAGCCAATCTCTCCCCTTGCAAGAAAGGAATGTGACAGAGAATGACGGTGTTTGGCTCTGTCTCAACCAGCAGATCTATTTCAGAACTACTCAAAGTCAAGGTCATTTTTTTTTTTTTCCTCTTCTGGGCCGCAAAGGAAGCCCAATTTGTCTTTCTCCAGAAGAAACTCAGAAAAGGACTTGAGCGTACATGGTTATTTGAAAAGTGATTCCAGAAAAAGCTGGTGGGGAAGTGAGGAAATCAAAGGGGGAAGGGAAGAGGGGCAATAAAGGATGGTTAATTAAGTCAGATACCATCGTGCAGGGGTCCCCAACCGCTGGGATCTCATGCCTGGTGATCTGAGGTGGAGCTCATGCAATAACAATAGA
Source organism: Ovis aries (assembly GCF_016772045.2). Lineage (NCBI taxonomy): Eukaryota > Metazoa > Chordata > Mammalia > Artiodactyla > Bovidae > Ovis > Ovis aries. The sequence continues at coordinate 6,449,529 of NC_056055.1, read as the reverse complement.
AATAAAGTGCACATAAATGTCACGCACTTGAATGGTCCTGAAACCATCCCGCCAACCTGCCCTGGTCTTTGGAAAAAAAATTATCTTCCACTGGTGCCGAAAGTGTTAGAACCGCTGCCACACTGGACCACAGGAGGTCTGTCCCACTGGGGTGGCAGGGCCAGGGGGAATGTATTAACCACCTTCCAGCAATCATCAAGTAAGGGCTGCCGCTGAAGAGCTGAGGACTCCCTGGCATTCTAACCCACCTCCAGCCTGGGAAGAGCATTACTAAGCTGCCAGAGAGCCTCCAGCCAGAAGCACAAGTGCTGACACCTGGAAGTCAAGCCAGCATGCATGGAAAGGGTTAGTGCTGAGGGCATCTGAGCTGGACACCAACAGGGACTGCTACAAAGTTTGAACAGTAATGAGGCAGAGTCTCTGAATGAGCCTAAAGCTACCGACCAGCAGATGAACCAACCCACTAATCAATTATGAAACAATCATTAATACTGTGTTGCTGTTCCAAGATGTTTAAGATACAGAGAAAACATTTAAGTGCTTCATCATTCTACTGATGCAAGTAAGCCACATCCTTACACAACAGCTCCTCCTAATCAGAGATAATTCTAAGCAAAATGAGTAGGAAGTCCCCCAATATTTTCATGGGTAGGAAATTTCCTAATGTTCTTAGGCTCTTGCAAGCTATTTTCTGTTTGGAAGAATTCTTGCCACTCTCAACCTTTCAAGAATCATCTCAAAGGTCACCTCCTCCATGAGATCTGCTCCAGGGGATAAACAAGATGAACTGGCAAGTTTAACTCCCAGTGACCCACACCAGATACGCCCAGATGTGCCAGGCACGGGCAGCTTATTCACATTCCGGCATTTCCCCTCCCCAAGCTTCGAGTCAGCTGTATTTTATCATCTAGATCTTATGGAATCTTGCCAAGGATTCAAGCTGCTCTATGACTGCTCAAAGCTAAGATACAGGCAAAGGAAGGCTTGGTAACTTCCTTCCTCCCTAAATTCCAGGGGACCCAGTAGTAAACATATACAGAAAGGGAAAAAAAAGCATACATACAACATATAACACACATATAGCACAAATACATGCACCAAAGCACAGAAATTATCTGGCTACCTGCTTCCTCCAGTAGGTATATTTTAAGATGAAATCTGGAGGAAATATTAGGCAAGTTAGGTGTTATCACATTGCTCCATGCGGACCTTTTCCTAGCAGAGTTAAAAGAGCCTCCCTCAGCCTGAGTGATGGCTACTGACAGCGCCATGGCAATGCCAATTAGATCGCCCCGTGTTGAGAGCAAGTCACAAGGCCAGTGAGGCCAGTCAGGCCATGACCCCTGCCCTGACTCAAGTCTCCCACCTAGAAAAGAGGTCGCCGTTAACAAGTGTCCACCCTTTTCCTTCTTCCTTTCTTGTCTCCTTTTTCTCCCTTTATATTTTTGTTTTTATTTTGCTTCACAACTCCTTTTCTCCATTGCAGTAATAAACCACTGCAGGCAAGATCCACTGACGAATGCTAAAATCAGTGGGGAAACTTCATGAAGAAACAGGATATTTCCAGAGTCTCCAAGCATCTCTCCCAAATAGCTATTTATTATGGCAGTGGTTCTAACAAATACCCACACATTCTTTGACACCTCTCTCTCCAGCAGGTGGCTCTTAGCCCCTCTCTCCTTGCATGTGCTGGACTTAGGAAACTTGCTTCTAATAACAGACTATGGCAAGAGAAAGATATAAACTTTAGAGTGCAGAAACTTGGCAGATACCCTCTCACAGAAGTGTTCAAGGTTAACACCATCAGTGATAAATTCTGTGGATGTCACATACCTGCTGATATGAAGTGACAAGAAGACCACTTGGTCTTTGTAGCATTGTTCCCCCAGTCTATAATTCCAGTCTAACTATGAGAAAGCATCAGACAGATCCAAATACAGGAACACCCTATAAAATACCTGACCCAGTACTCTTCAGAGGGTTCAAGGTGATTATAAACAAGACTCCCCTGTCCAAGGGGAAGACGACTAGGGAGAGAGGGTAACTAAAGGCAATATGGGACCAGGCCTTGGGTCCTGAAACAGACAAAGGCATCCGTGGGAAAACTGGCGAAACAGGAGTAAGTATTCAGTAAACAAGGTTGCATCAACGTTAAACTTCTTGGTTTTGACAAAGGTGCCATTGTCATGAAAGATTAGGGGAAACTGGCGTAAAGGTATATGGAAATTATATGTGTGTTCTTTGCAGCTCTTCTGCAAATCTACAATTATTTCCAAATCTAAGTTGAAAGCCACCAAAGCAAACAAAACCCAGGGGAAAAAAATAACCAACCCCACCTATCAGCGGTGGTGTAGAAGAGCCACGGGGTAGGATAGGGTACCAGAGACCATGTGCCTGGTGCCCACCGGCTCACCGACTCCAGCCTTGAGTGCGTTTCCCTTTCAGGGCAGTGCCTCCCTCTGTGACAGGGTGGGGAGTGCAGGGTGACTGAGCTGTACTCAGCTCACGCTCACAGGGCACGGCCTTGGTGGTGTGTGGCTGTCCCACACACATCCTGTGCCCGCTCGCCCACCACTAACTTCTCCAAATTTCCAGCCCAAGCACATCCACTTTTGTCTGTTACATATCAGGTATCCACATAACATTTCATCTAGATGAAAGTTTCTGGTGTAAAATGTTGAGAAGTACCAGACTCAATCACTAATAAGGTTCTTTCCTACACTGACATTCACCTTTCCCTGCCAAGTCTTCCCTGAAATAACTACAAAGGACTTAAACCACTCCCTTTCTTCTCTGTTCTATGAGCTTTTCACAGAAGAAGCCATGTCTGTATACCTAGCTTGATCAGTCCTCAGCCCTTGTTCTGGGACACAATAGTCAGGCATGCATGCTCAGCTGTGTACAACTCTTTGTGACCCTATGGACTATAGCCCGCCAGGCTCCTCTGTCCATGGGATTCTCCAGGCAAGAATACTGGAGTGGGTTGCCATGCCCTCCTCCAGGGGATCTTCCTGACCCAGGGATCAAACCCATGTCTCTTATGTCTCCTGCACTGGCAGGCAGGTTCTTTACCACTGCACCACCTGGGAAGTCCCACAGAGTAGTCAATATCAGGTGAATTGGTGCTGAATAGGAAGCTATGAATCTAATAACCTCTGGGAAAGAGAATAAGTGTGCAACACATCCCTGACCCCAAGGTCTTGCTAATATCAACTACTGCAAAGAGATCTTGACAAAGAGGCAGAAGTTGTCGATTATTGACTGATGTCCAAATCCCCGGCACAATTTAAGACCTGCATGACCTTTCCCTTTCCCCAGGAAGCTTCCCTTGATCCCTGCAGCTGGAAGTGACCCCTTTCTCCTCTGTGTTCTTACCATCTTTGGTCTGTGCCTGGCATGGTGCTACCTGTCTTCCTTGAATATTTCTCTCAACATCCCTACCCAGTGATAACAGGAACCTGGAAGGACTGCTGCTGAAGCTGAAGCTCCAGTCCTTTGGCCACGTGATGCAAAGAGCTGACTCACCGGAAAAGACCCTGATGCTGGGAAAGACAGAGGGCAAGAGGAGAAGGAGATAACAGAGGATGAGATGCCTGGATGGCATCACCGACTCAATGGACGTGAATTTGAGCAAATTCCGGGAGATGATGAAAGACAGGGAAGCCTGGCATGCTGAAGTCCTTAGGGTCACAAAAAGTCAGACATGACTGAGCGACTGAAGAACAACAGGCTGCAATGCTACAGCGCCTTGTGCATAGAAGATGCTCCACAGAAGTGAGTGAACAAGCTCCAGGCCTCCTCGTTTCAAAGAAATCTACACAAGACTCCAAGAGATATGGGTTTGAATTCCAGCTCCTAGTCTATGACCTTAGAAAAGTCACTAAATGTCCCTGGGGACTCGGTCTCAACTTGGCCTCTGTTTATAGGGCTGTTAATAAACTCTACAGATCAGATCACACAATCCCAGGTGTCTGAGACAGTATGTGACACGTAGTGAGAGGCTGCTCAAGAAATATTAGGTGCATGAATAACTAAATTGTAGCCTCTCTGAATTTGGTTTCTTTATCGGTAAAGTAACAATGCAAATACCTACCTTGGGCCTCTGGTGAGATTAAGTAGCAGGGCACAGTCGTATATTAAGCACAGCGCCTAGCGCATGGCAACGGCTCGATAAATGTTTGTTCTTCTTCTGGTCTTTTCCCATCAGGTATTCTCTCCAATGAGGGGACCCACTTAAGCACTTCTCCCAGCCATGTGCTTCATTACAGAGGCCAAATTAAGAATACGAGGTGCTTACATTTGAGAAAAAACAAAAGATGCTAGACCATGGAGTGCAGCATGGGGCGTAATGTATGCACAGGAGCTCTGCTAAGAAAACATCCAGGCCCCCAGTTGGGAGACGAAAGCAGCACTATTAGCATAACAGGTGTCTTTGCAACAAGAATGACACTTTAAAGACAAATCCCCCCAATGCATTTCCTGAACGCAGGAGTGCATATTTAATTACACTTAATGCTATCTTTTCCCTCTAGCTCTGTGCATGGAGGGGACACATCCCTCCACAAAGTTGGGAAGATTTTTGTAGACATGGCTGGAATCCAAAACTGCTTCCCAGCTCCAGTGCCCAGAGGAAGCACAGCAACATTGGAGCTTCAGGGAAGGCGCCCTGGGCTTGCTGTGTTTGCTTGAAGAGCACAGAGCTGAGACACAAAATCGTGGAATGGGAAGAGGGAAACGCGCCGGAACCCAGGAGAGCTCAGGTTCTCTGTGGAAAAGGCCTCAGGCTGATCCATGTTATGAATTAGTTTTAATTCACATGGCAAACAAAATGGTATGTATAACCATCATTCTCATTTTTCTAGAAGAAAACTGAGGTTTAGAGGACTTGAGTGATTCTAAGGTCATAGAGGGCTTCCCAGGTGGTGCTAGTGATAAAGAACCCGCCTGCCAATGCAGGAGACATAAGAGAGTGGTTGGGAAGATCCCCCAGGGGAGGGCGTGACAATCTACTCCAGCATTCCTGCCTGGAGAATCCCATGGACAGAGGAGCTTGGCGGGTTACAGTCCACACGGTTGCAAAGAGTCGGGCATGACTGAAGTGACTTAGCATGCACCCACACAAGGTCACAAAGCTGATGGTGGAGGATCTCAGAGTTTCACTCAATCCTGTCTGGACCCCAGCCTCAGTGTCTTCCTCCTTGTTCACTATGTCAGAGGCTCACACTTACTCAGTGGGCACATGCTCTGTGGGCACGAATCGGATCACCCGTTTCCCTTATGTCATCTCATGGAACCCTTCTTCTGTTTGGCAACACCTTTTTCTCTGTTTCACAGAAGAGAAAACTCAGGCTCAAGTAAATCAACTTGCTCTAAGTCATAAGTTGAGGGGATCGAAAGTTTGGGATTTAAATCCAAATTTGTCCATCTTTTATCCTCAATGTCACACTAACTTACTCTGAGTTTGAAAGAGTGAATTTCTTTCACCAGGCATTGATTTTCCTCCTTTAAAAATGAAACTCTTATAAGCAGAGATTTAAAGGCCCCTCGATCCTTTAATACGCCATAATTGCATGTGCTTCTCCGACACGAGTTCTTCCCTATTTGCCACCACAGGCATCCCTAACCTTCCTACTGTCCCCAGGGGATTCTGAGATAGCTGGTAAAAGGAGATTTGACTTTATCATGGAGTACTCTGTGGTTTTCGATATAATGAACCTTTCTGAGCCTCAAGCAGGGCTAACAATAATAACAACAGCTATAATATCAAAGTCTAAATACCAAGGATGGTTTTGAAGATAAAATGTGATAGTAGATACGCGAACATTGTCTTGAAACTGCCAAAGCACTGTATAAATATTAGTTAGCGTTACCAGTATTATGACTGCTAGGATAAAATATATTCTTTGAGGATAATTAAAATCTATAGCCACACAGAGTTGATGCGTGAAAATGTAAATTGCCCTCATTGGTTTCCACATGAGAATTCCTGTGTCTTACAGGATCTGCTCTTCAAAATTCCTCACTCAGCTTTTAATAGATATTAACAGATATCTGTTACAAATGGATACTCAGAACATTTCAGGAAGAATGAAGGGGTGCTACTAAAGCCCAGCAGCTCACGGCATCTGTGACCCTGCGTCAAAGCCTGAGCTCCATCACGTCTAACAAAAGCATGCGCTGCTCTGAGCCTCACAGGTAACAGGCAGTGACCAAAAGCCTCCTCACTGGACTCTCACGGCGATTCGATAAAGTAAGAGTGTGGAAAGCAACCAGCACGGTTCCTGGCACATAAAAAGACTCTGCAGACTCTGCCGTGGCTAATAAAAAAGTGGTACCAACAGACAAACTGCAGCAGCTGAAAGGATGGGGCCAGGCACATGGGCACACAGAAGTGCATCAGGAGGCAAGCGCTCAGGTGTTCCCTTTCAATGCCTCTTACTCAGATGCCCCGGCTCTGACACGCACCCTTTCACACGACGTTAAAGGGTGAAAAACGCATTTGCTTAAAATCCATCTGCCTTTTTATAACTTCCAGAGACCAAAATCTGCATGAGCAGCAGTTCTCTGCTGCTCCTAATTAATTCCTAAACAAAGAGCGCTCCGGCAGCAGCACCGTTTACGAAGCCAGTTGACCTCCCGGTGCAGAAATGATGACACAGATGTTGTTGCTGCTTCACAACCTCATTTGTCACTTTGCACCACTTGGGCAGGCCAGCCACATCATCACCTTCCGAGGGGCAGTAGGTGGTCCCCAGGGTGTCTCTGAGACCTCTGCTGTCACCTCCCATGACTGCTGGACTTCCTGCCCTCAGGGACCTCCCACCAGCAGCCTGGGGTGGGACAAGCCAGAGAAAACATCAGCTTGGGCTTTGCTTTATCTAAGAGATTCCCAAGGTGAGGACTCCCTATTCTGCATAGGGTTTGGGAAGCTACAGGTAGTCACAATCACCATGAAACTGAGCTGGGTGCTATCCTGGCATTCTGCTTGGGTCACCTCCCTTCATTCAACACAGTCTTTTAAGACATGAGTTACTGTTCCTGGTGTACAATCTGGGAAATGGGATACTGGAGATTAAGAAAAAGAGTTTGCACTTCAGAGCTGCCCAGCACAGGGCACTTCCTACTGATGAGGCACCAAGGGCTTCACTGTGCTCCCACCACCATGAGGATCTGTCCGGTAAGACATTTCCTAGGTCATGTAGGAAGTAACTGGAGAAACAGGAGCCTAACAAGGGATGGGGCTCTCCTATAAGGTAACTGTTCTCTCAATCTCACTGGTCCTAACACGCAAATCGGGAGAGCATGGGCTCCAGGCTCAGAGTCTACGACTCAGGCTACCTGTGACTTGGGGCAATCTCAGTTTTCCCATCCATCAAATGGGCATAGTCTTACACATCTCATCTGCGAATAATCACGGACAGGGAGTCTTATAAAGGTTAATGAAGCAGTGTGTGACAATGTCTCTGCTAGCATATAAAAGGCTAGCAGGCCCTATAATTACTCTCAAATAAATGTTGCAATCACCTAAGTGGAAGCCTCTCGCTGCAACTTGAGAATCTGTACCTAGTACTATAATGTTGCCAAAAGTTAACAAACGTAATGCATGACAAGGGCCAACGGTCCATTTCCCAATCTATGCATCTAACATTTTACTGAGCTGCTAGTATATGCCAGACACTCTAAAAACCTCTCTTCAGTCTCTCTCCCCTTTCCGTCCCATCTCCTTTCTGCTTTGTGATCACTTCCTCCCCTCTCTCTTTTTCCCCTTTTGTCCCAGGAATAAGAGCCCAGGAAAAGGAAAATATTTATTCCAGCTTCTGTCACCCCTTCAGTCATTGTCGGCTGGAGAGGCGCTAACCACAATTCTCCACTATATTAGTTTGATCAAGCTGCCATAACAGAATTCCCCGGACAGGGTGGCCTGAACAGAAGTGTATTCTCCCACAATTCTGGGGGCTGGAAGTCCGCAGATTAGGGGCTGGCAGGGGTGGCTCCTGGTAAGGAGGCCCTGTGGACGGCCACCCTCGCATTCTGTCCTCACGTGGCCTTTCACCAGGCCCTTGCTTTGCAGGCATCTCTTTCTCTCCTCATAAGGACACCAATCCTATTAAATTAGGGTCTCAATCTCATGACTTCATTTAACCTTAATTACCCTCTTAAAGGCCCACGCTCCAAGTACAGTCACAGTGGAGGATGGGACTTCAGCATATGAATTTTGGGGAGGGGGACACGACTCGGTCTATAACATTTGCCCGTCTGACTCTCAAAAGGAAAGGGCAGGCCGAGTATCCAGCCCCAAAGTTCACTGTGGCCCTTAAATCACCTGCTACAGGACGTCAGGCAGCCAGCCCCCAATGGTCCTACCTAGTTCTGGCAGGGGCCCAGAGACTTTCTGTTTCAGCACTGACCAACGCTGTGACCCTAAGCCAGCCCCTTCTTTGAGGCTTGGCCCACTCTGCTATAAAAGGGCATAAAAACGGACAGCTACTTAATAGATTGTCAAGTTTTCATGAGATGTGAAATGGCAACATGTTCTATTATCATTAATGGGTCAATGGTGTGAGAGCTTTAAGAACAACTGAAAATCACCAGGAAACTTCTCTGTATCGTACACCAAGCTTGCATCTACCGTGGATGCATCCCTATCTGGCAATGATTTTATTAGAGGAGATACAGTTGTTATGCCTTTCTCCCATTTGAAGCGATCTAGGCTCAGAGATGGAGAGTCAATGGCACCCCACTCCAGTACTCTTGCCTGGAATATCCCATGGATGGAGGAGCCTGGTAGGCTGCAGTCCACGGGGTCGCTAAGAGTCAGATACGACTGAGTGACTTCACTTTCACTTTTCACTTTCATGCATTGGAGAAGGAAATGGCAACCCACTCCAGTATTCTTGCCTGGAGAATCCCAGAGACAGAGGAGCCTAGTGGGCTGCGATCTATGGGGTTGCACAGAGTCGGACACGACTGAAGCGACTTAGCAGCAGGCTCAGAGAGGGCAAGTAGCAAGCCCAGGATCACACAGCTAGCAAAAGCCCGACAGACAGAGGTCCAACTGATCGCCCTCACCTCTCAGCCACGCCGCCGCAATTACTGTGATGGCACCGACCTGCCCTGCAGGTGAGCTTCCTTTACCTGAGACTATCTGCAATGAAGGGAAGGGGATCTCCTCCACGTCTCCTCCAGGGGCTCCGTGCACCATCTCAACAAAGCCCCAGGCACAGACACCAACATATTTCACTCCCTATTAAGGGAGGCCGAGACAGGGCAGGCCTCTAGACGCTTCATTAGGGGAACATCAAGACACATAAGGACTGTAATAAAAAAGGAGCTGAAGAGGGGGCCCGTGGGGAAAGCCCAGAGCCGCTCTGGCTCATGCCCCTGCAGAATTTGAGAGCAGGAAGGGAGGGCTGGGGCACAGAGGGTCAAGGGCAGAGGAGGGTGAGATGGGGATGCTAGCAAAGGGCTTTACAAGCAGGGAGGCAGATGCAGGGTCTAGACCCCAGCTTGGCCTCCCTCCAGCTGTGTGACCTTGAACAAGCCCACTAAATTTGATGTACCCCAACATTTCAATGTGTAAGATGGCGATAACAATGCCTGCATGGAAGGGATTTGTGAGAGCTAAATTATAATTTTAAAAACTAAGGAGCCGCGGCTGTGGTTGTCCCACTGCTGGTCTCAATGAGCTGCGGGTTAGTGATTCTTCACCTCTGCTATCAGCCAACATTAGGGGCAGAACTTGTCATCATGCAAATTCCCGGAACTCCACACTAGGTGTTCAGATCTGGTAGGTCTGGGGCAGGACCCAGGAAACTGCCTTTTAAACAAACAACCAAGGGAATTCTGATGGAGAAAAGAGATCTGGCTCCACATCTAGTAAAGTGCCAAAAGTAAACAACAGACCTTAATAATACAAGGAATTAAGAAAATTTCTAATGCATAGAGTGGTAAAGCAAGGGCTTTAGAATCAAGACACTTGGTTTCCAACTTTACATTGCTTATATTGGATGAAAATCTTATCATCTATGGATTTCAGCCTCTTCCCATGTGATACAAACTACCCTACAGAATTCTTTTAACAATTAAGTAAAATAATGCGTGTAAAGCTCCAAGCATAATCTCTGGCGTATAGTAAGTGCTCGGTATTATTCCTGTACAATTTCATTTTCGCCCAACACTTGAAAGGAACTTGCAAAAACCCCATAACTGTGGAAACCCAGGGGTGGAAACAAAGGCACAAAAAAATTTTCTACCTAATTCCAACCTCACATTTTGTTTAATCAAGCAATTTACAGGGGGGCAAAAATAATTTGTGGTTTTAAATGCTTTGATACACGCAGGCACTGCAATCATGATAAATCATCTCCAACATATGCCCAGCTCCTCGAAGTGACAGATGACAAACAAAGGCAGGACAAGGTCCTCCATCACAGGCGGAATCATTGGGTTAATGGAAGAATTATTGCCTCTGAAATCCACTCCAGTCCTATTGAGGGGAATGTTCCAACTTATCAAAGCCAAATGAACATTAATTGCAGCAGCCTGCTAAGTTTTCCAGCCGCTGTGACCTTCATTGAATTTTAATCCAAAACAGATAAGATTTCCTTCCACACAAGAGGAAACAACACAATTAGCTCAAAATGACAGCTAGATTACGAAGCAGGCACACACACACAACAGACACACACATTCACACTCCCGCACGCGCCCCCTCCCCCCATGAGAATATTGATTCTGCCTGACTTAAGATTCAGCACCAAGGAGGTGGGCAGAAAAAAGGTAAATACAGACAATCACTCATCTGCATAGACTCCCCTCCCTTCATTCAGGAGAGAAATTCTGGAGGCAGAAGGCAAGATGGAGAAGGTGGCAGGCAGTAACAGAGACAGAATTTCTGTTAACTACTGTAATTAATGTTATGTCTCATCGGGGAGAGATTAGGAAAAAACAGAGAGGGAAGGAAGAAAAAACAAGTATTATTTTGCTATTAAAGACGCCCTTGAGCTGGGGAACATCAGCAGCAGAAGTTTGAATTGGGTAATTGTTTGACTGGTATTGGTGGATCTGCAGGCAGGATGATTACCACAGTGAAGCGAAATATGGTTGTGCCGAACCTGTGTGTTTACGGCTCCCACGGCACGGAATGAGGGGTCGTCTGCTGAGTTCAGACCACAGCTGGGGGAGGTTTAGAAAGTGTGGTGCAGCAGAGGCGACAGACACACACACACGCACGCACACACACACACACACACACTCACACTCACAGTCAGAGATCTATCTGTAGATGGAAAGGCCAGCACACGCACGCACGCACACACAGAGTCAGAGATCTGTCTGTAGATGGAAAGGCCAGCTCTGTCACTGACCTGTCACATGACTTTCACCAAGTCCCTCTTTGAGACCTACAGACTTAGTTTCTGTATTTTTTTCACTCTAAAATGAAGGAGTTGGACTAGAGGAGTTTTAAAAGAGCTGGTTTTTTTTTTTTTTTGGCGGGGGGCGGGGAACCTAAGTCAGAAATATGTGATTTCATCACTTTGAAAGGTGTTACTTTCCTCCACAGTCCAAGGTCAGTCCTGCCTTAACAATACAGAGTCAGGTATTAATTAAATGACTATGGCGATGGGCCCCTGAAACATCCTTACCCATCCTCGCTTCTGTAAAAGAAGAAATATTGGGTTGGCCAAAAAGTTAACTTTGGGTTTTTGTACCATCTTATGGAAAAACCCAAAAGAACTTTCTGGGCAACCCAATGTTACAGAGGAGAGTGATCACTTGGAATCAGAAATTTAAGTTTAATTTTGGGCTCAGGCACTGGCTGTGTGATATCAGAAGAGAGTGACCTTCACCGTCGAGACTTTGGTTTTATCACGGGTGAAACAGAAACCAGAACAGCAGCAGTATTAATGAAACTGATGATACAACATCTGTGGAGTTTACACATGTGACTTCATTTAATTAATTCCAGGAGGTAAAACCTATAATATCATATTTTACAGAAGGTGAAACTGAGGCACGGGGAAAGTAACTTAACCAGTGTCACACTGAGAGTTCAGTGCTAAGACCAGGATCTAACCCAGGCGGTCCTGTTCCAGAAGCAATACTCTTAGCTCTTTTATATTGAAATCATTACAGACCAGCTTCCAGGTGGCTCAGTGGTAATGAATCCACCTGCCAAGCGGGAGACGTGGATTTGGTCCCTGGGTCGGGAAGATCCCCTGGAGAAGAAAATGCCAGCCCGCTCCAGTGGTCTTGCCTGAGAAATCCCATGGACGGAAGAGGCGGGTAAGCTTCATTCCATGGAGTCTCAGGAGTTCCAACATGATTTAGGGACTAAATAACAACACATTATAGACTCGTGAGAAGTTGCAAAGTTAGTACAGAGAGTGCCTGTAGAGTCTTTACTCGGTTCCCCCTAAAGGTAACATTTCTCATAACAAAATATAGCTGGTCCTCTTTATCTGCAGGTCCTGCATTCATGGACTCAACCAATCCTCTGATGGCTCAATCCGCGAATGCAGAGCCCATGGGCACAGAGCACCAACTTCACTGTTATCATTTTATCTAAAGAAGTTGGGCATCCATGAATTTTGGTTTCTATGGGAGGGTCCTATAACCAGTCTCCCATGGATACAGATGGACAGCTGTAGAATGATCAAAACCTGGAAGCTAATGATGATCGCACCTCATCACTAAACTATACACTATATTTAGACTTCACTAGGTTTTCCACCAATGTTCTCTTTTTGGCCTAGGGTCTAATCCAGGATCCTAAATGGCATTATTTTAAAAAAAAAAAAATTTTTTTTTAAATTTTTTGGCCGAGTCACATAGCATGTGGAATTTTAGTTCTTCAACAAGGGATTGAACTCGCATCCCCTGCATTGGAAGCACTGAGTCTCAACCACTTGACCGGCAGGGAAGTCCTAGCATTATTATCACTTTTTTTGAGTCTCCCTGCTGATGCTGCTAAGTCGCTTCAGTCGTGTCTGACTCTGTGCGACCCCATAGACGGCAGCCCACCAGTCTCCTCCATCCCTGGGATTCTCCAGGCAAGAACACTGGAGTAGGTTGCCATTTCCTTCTCCAATGCATGAAAGTGAAAAGTGAAAGTGAAGTCGCTCAGTCGTATCCGACTCTTAGCGACCCCATGGACTGCAGCCCCCCAGGCTCCTCCGTCCATAGTCTTCTCTTATTTACAGCAAGCCCTCGGTCTCCCCTGTCTTTCCTGACCCTAACACCTGTGGAGAGTGCTGCTCAGCCGTCCTGTGCCATGCCCCTCACGTCCTGTGCTCAGTCTTGTCCGACTGTGCAACTCCATGGACTGTAGCCTGCCAGGCTCCTCTGTCCCTGGAATCTTCCTGGCAAGAATACTAGAACAGGTTGCCATTTTCTGCTCCCGGGGACCCTCCTGATACAGGGGTTGAACCCTCGTCTCTTGCATCTCCTGCATGGGCAGGCAGATTCCTTACCATCAGCACCACCGGGGAAGCCCATACTTGTGGTGCATGGGGTTAGCTGTTCAGCAGCATGCGGGAATCTTCCCAGATCAGGACACAACCCGAGTCTCCTGCATTGGCTGAGCCACCAGGGAAGCTCTTTTCTCCTGCTGAGAATCACGTTATGCCATTTTTGACAAGGAAGGCAGAGAAATGTCTCTGTGCCCTTTTCAATCCATCCTAGCAGGAGATTCGGGTTGTTGATATGCCTTACTCCTAGTGATGCTAACTTGGGTCACTTGGTTAAGGTGATGTAGTGGGTGGAAACCCACAAAGATATATCTACATCCTAATGCCGAGAATCTGTGAGTGTGACCTTATTTTTACAGCTGTAATTAAGTTAGGGATCTTGAAAGGGGGACATCGTTCGAATGATCCAGGTGAATCCTCAATCCACTGACACTGTCCTTATGAGAGACACAGAAGGGAAGGTGAGATGCAGATGAAAGAAGAAATTGGAGTTGCGTTGCCACAAGCCAGGGAGGCAAGGAGCCACCATAACCTAGAAGCAGCAAGGACTGGATTATCCCCTAGAGCCCCGGAGAGCATGCAGCCGGGATGTCACCTCGATTTTGGACTTCTGGTCTCCAAAACTGTAAAAGCATCAGTTTTCTGTTGTTCTAAGCCCTGCGGTGTTTGGTTATTTGTCATAGCAGCCCTAGGCAACCAATGCAAGTGGTATCTGCCAGATTATTCCACTGTAAAGTCACTAGTTTCTTTTTGTAATTAATACATATCCAGGAGGGGGTGTTAATTCTTTGAGACTGCAAATATCTTGCTGCTTCTTGAGGTTTCACCCATTAATTTTAGTATACATCGGTGGATCTTGGCGGCGGTAATTATTACAGTGGTGACTGTCTAATGGTGATTTTCTAGTTCCTTCTTTCCTTCTACATTTATTAATTAGAATCCCACTGTAAGACAGAGCTCTCTCTTCTATCCCATTTAGTTACTCAGTCAATTATTTATATCAGTATTTTGGAGTCGATATTCTTAATAACTCCTACTCAACCTGGTTCAAAGGATGCTTTCCAAGGCCAATCCCAATGGCCTGCCCAGGGTCAGGGGCACTGGCAGCGGCAGCCCTGAGTGGTGCGGTGTCCCCATGGAGGAGGTCACGATTAGTCCTACCATAGCCCTAACATAAGAGACTGAAGACCCCAGGACTGGGCCGCCTCTGGCCAAACTACAGGGAGGGGGCACAACCCCACCCATCAGCAGAAAGCTGGATTTAAGATTTGCTGAGCAAGGCCCTGCCCGCCGGAGCAAGACCCAGTTTTCCCCACAGCCAGTCCTTCCCATCAGGAAGCTTGCACAAGCCTCTTATCCTCAGGCATCAGAGGGCAGACGGACTGAAAACCACAATCACAGAAAACAAACCAAAATGATCACATGGATCACAGCCTTGTGTAACTCAGTGAAACTCTGGACCATGCCATGCAGGACCAACCAAGATGGATGGTCCATGGTGGAGAGTTTTGACAAAACATGGTCCAGTGGGGAGGGAATGGCAAACCACTTCAGCAGCGTTCTTGCCTTGAGGACCCCGTGAATGGTATGAAAATGGTGAATCGGAAGGAATTTTTAGAAGGCAAAAGAAAGGTATCTTCTCAGAGCACCATTCTAAGACATCCCATGTGTATTTTATCATTTATTTCTCCCATGAGTTCCATGAATGAGCGATCCACAGCCTCCCTGGAAATTCAGGAGAAAGTAAGAATCACAGAAATTCAGCAATATGTCTAAGGTCAAACGGCAATACAGGAAAGATTTGAATCCACACCTGTCTGCCTCCAAACATATATTGCTTGCTTCCACCAGACCAAGCTGGCTTCTGAAGATGGGGAGAGGGAGGAATTAACTGGAGAGAAAGGTATAAGGGCCAGTGAACCAAAAGCTAAGCCCACCTTGATTTTTACTGCAGATGGACTCAAGGCATGCGGGGAGGGGAGTAAACAGTGGGAACAACGCACCCCATCCATGCACACACTCCATTCATTCATTCCCTGTCACGAGAACACACCAAAAGCAAGAAGCAGTTTTCTCCACAGCCCATCCTTCCCATTAGGAAGCCTGCACAAGCCTCTTTAAGACACGAAAGCCAAAAGCCCCAGGCTCGGCCCTGTTTCGTTTTCTGGCTGTGCTGGGTGTGCACTGTGGCACTGAGCCTTCTCTTGTTGTGGTGCATGGGATCTCTAGTTGTGGCACTGGGCTTAGTGGCCCCAAGGCATGTGGGATCCTAGTTCCCAAACCAAGGACTGAACCCACATCCCCATGTTGAAAGATGAAATCTTAACCACCAGGCCACCAGGGAAGTCCTTAGCCCCAGGTTCTTGAAGGAAATGGGGACAAGAGGCTGGAAGAAAAAGCAAGTAGCCGTGGACAGGACATTCTCCTAGAGTTTTTCTGCCAGCCCATCTGGCCTCTCCCCACACTGCCGCTCTAAAGGATCTGGATCTTCCTGCGCCTCACTTCCAGGACATGGCGCTGCAACCCCACCCTGCTTCACCTCTGCCGCCTCTTCTCAGAGCTGCTGGCCCAGGAGCCCCGCTCAGACCCTCCCCGTCTCTGCTGGGAGTGGCCCTCATCTTCCAGACTGCCTCCTCGGCCTCCTCCTCACTCCGAGTGCTCCTTGTTCACCCCCTCAGTCCACACTCCATGGCTCTTTCTGGGGACTGGATTCCATTTGGTCCTGCTCACTCTCCTATTTCTCCTTCCCTGTTTACCTCTCTCTGCCATTTCCTCCTTCCCTGCCTGTGCTTTCACTGCTAAGTCCTTTTCTGTCTGTTCTTGCCAATTTCCCTTTCTTTTTCTACATCTCCCCCATTGCCCTTGGCTCCCTTTTTCTGTTTCATTTCTCTCCACTGCTGGTAGCTTCTATACATCTGGTACACAATAGTCACTCAATAAATACTGGTGAATGTCTGTGGTGGTTTTTTTGTTTTGTTTTGATCTGTGTATCTCTCCTCCATCTCTCTCACATTGTGCAGATCTTTTTCCTTATGCATGTTCTCGTCCTGCCTTTATTTTTGACTCCAGGCCCCGTGTTTTAGATGAATCTCAGGGAGGCCACGTCAACCTTCTGCATCTGGGCTTGACTGTCGGCTCAGACAAATGGAGTTGATGGATGGAAAATGTCCATTTTCTGGCCTCATTTTTCTCCATCTGTAAGATGAAGGTTGGGGTAGCTCCCATTGCTGTTTATAATTGTCCACATGCCCGTTCTCCATATAGGCCTGCACACCCCTGCCACTGGCCTCGGGCATGGCCACAGGACGTGCTCTGGACCACAGAATGTGAGAACACATATCTAAGCATTTGTTTCAAGAGCCAGAATAGATATCTGCCTGCTCTCCCATTCATTCCCTCTGCCATGAAAACCAAACGTCTCAAGCTAGGGCTCCCCTTCAGCCATAGTTGCAGAATGAGAAGACAGAAGATCTAAGCCACCGCAACGGCAGCTGCTGACATATAACGTGCATGAGAAATAGGGCACTGTTGGTCACTCACTGAGACTCAGGATGATCTGTTCGTAGAAAAAGTAAGCAAACACTGACATCTCAAGAATTGGAAGCCACAAGGGCTAAGGTGTCTCTAGCTCTGATACTCCAACCAAACTGTACAGTACTATAGCTTTGCGGAAAGACCTAGCCAAGCGCTTTCCTGTGCATGATCTCAGTTCAGTGAGACAATTTTAACTCTCTTTCCATTTTGCAAGTGTCCTAACAAGAAGTTCAGAGGTGAAGGTTTATCCAAATCTCTACAGCTGGCATGAGGCACAGTCTAAACTTGAAACCAGACGTACTGACAACACCTTCTGCTCAGACTACTTTCCTGCTCTGCAGCCCTGCACGCTGTGGGAGACAAACCGTATTTCCTTCAGGATGGAAGCCATGCCTTATTCTCCTAACCTTCCCATAAGCCTAGCCAGAGATCCTGCAGGCTTTTGGTGAATCTTTGTTGTTGAGGCAAGTCATGGCCAAACTTCAAGGTGCATGTGATTTACATTTTAAAACACAACAACAACAACAACAAAAGGATTTCTGATTTTTTAAATTTCAAGAAAAATGTTTTCTGGGGAAAAATGTGATTCATGAGGCATAGTACACATATAAAAACGTACTTGACATGTTTGTACTTCCAAACTTCATCTTGTCTTGGCAACATATAGAAGCTTGAGGATCTCAACTTGTAGACGGGATAATAAGGCTGAGAAGAGAATGCGACCGGCGCAAGGCCACGGAGCATGCAAGCGACAGCGCTGGGACAGCCGAATCCCCGGCCAGGGTTCTTGGTGCTTTGTGTATCACATGACTTTCCAACTGCTAGATTTCCTGACATCTTTAAAAAAATCTCTCTCTTAGTCGAGATGTCTCCCCTTCTCCTCTGCCTGCACTCTGGAAGGCTTTGCGTTCTCCCATGCTGGTTGACCTGTGCATCCTTCATTAATATTAAATAAAGTGAAAGTCGCTCAGTCACGTCCGACTCTTTGCGACCCCATGGACTATAGAGTCCATGGAATTCTCCAGGCCAGAATACTGGAGTGGGTTGCCATGTCCTCCCCCAGGGGATCTTCCCAACCCAGGTTTCTCGCATTACAGGTGGACTCTTTACCAGCTGAGTTACCATGTAAATAACACAGCAATAATGCTTATCGTGGTTAGTTGAATTGTGCTCCCCGCCTCCCCCTCCCACCACCAAAAAACATGTTGGACTCTAAATCCCCAGTACCTCAAAACGTGACCTTATATGGATATTGGATATTTACATACATAATCAAGTTATGATGATGTCATTAGGTGGACCTCAATCCAATATAACCTGTATCCTTATAAAAAGGAGAAAATTTGCTTAATTACACTGAATTGGTTCATGGTGCTTTTGAGGTCTACAATAACATTCTACTTCTCTGCATATTCAGTCTGCTAATTTTTGAGAGTTTGATATGGAAATTCCAACTAAAAGATCTTAACTTATCTGCTTAAATAATTGTAATACACAGTGGAACTATATATAACTTTGTTCTGTATTTTTTAAGTCTCCTATAAATATGTTATCATACTTTCACAATTTAAACAATTAAAAAAGGGGAGAAAAAAAGAAAATCTGGACATGGAGACAGACTTCTACCAGGGGGAATACCATGAAGAATAGAGTCATCCTGCCACCAGCCCAGGTGCCTTGACAAAAAGTCAGGGGAGAGGTCTGGAGCATACCCTCATCGTGATCTGCCCACACCTTGATCTCACAGCTCTATCCTCCAAGACAGTGAGGCAACACATTTCAGTTGTTTAAGTCCCTCAGGCTATGATACACAGTGATAGCAGCCATAGGAAATACATGCTTATAAGCAGCAGAGTCTACACACGGATGACAGGCCGACTATATGTCAGGCTCCAGCACAGGTGCTCCACGTGCATCACCTAGGCTGATCCTCACGCAGCACCCTCGGGCAGGTACTTCCATCCTCACCCCACTGTCGATGACTACACAGAAGAAGCAGAGAGAAGGAACGTGCCCAAGTCCCAAGGCCAGTAAGTCAGCTAGAGTCCTTGGGGTCCCAGGTCTACAGTCCTTGCAGGGCAGTTACATTCTTTACACCTACATTTTCTCAAAAGTGTAACAGGAGTAATGACACCTACTGAATTAGGATTATCATAGGATTAAGTGAGTTAATCTGGCAATGACCATAACACTGAAGTGAAGTGAAAGTTGCTCAGTCGTGTCCAACTCTTTGCAACCCCATGGGCTAATACAGTCCTCTCAATTCTCTAGGCCAGGATTCTGGAGTGGGCAGCCTATCCCTCCTCCAGCAGATCGCCCTGACCCAGGAATCGACCTGGGGTCTCCTGCATTGCAGGCAGATTCTTTACCAACTGAGCTATCAGGGAAGCCTGACCTTAACACTAACCAAGCATTATAAAAGTGCTTGTTAGCATTATGATAAGATCCCTTGCTGTCTTGATTATTTTCTCATAAATTTTCTAGTTAGTTATTGTTTCTCTTAACATATGATCCCCAAAAGTAGACACAATATTTCAAGTCTAACTTAGAACCTTCTAAACTTAGTTGTTTAGAGAACTGGTTTTTCAGGAATACAACCTAAAGTGTAAGGTCCTCCTTTAACAGTCTAATTGCAGAGCTGGCTTGTTCTGAGCCTATGGTTGATTTTGTTAAAGCCTTTTTTCTTTTTTTTCCCATTTTTCTAGCAGATAGGATTTTCATTGTTGGGTTTAGTGGGTAAGGAAAGCACTGCATGATTGAATGAGTAAATCAATGGACTAAAGAATACATCATATGCTGTGAGTGAATAAACACAACAGTTGGGGAAATGATCACAAGCCATTTTTTCACAGAAAGCTTTAAAAAGTATGATCCCCATATCACACAGATCCTTTAAACAAAGCTACTGATTGAGCATGGTAATAATTTCTTAGATTTATGTGGCAGTTTCTAATCCTCAAAGTATTTTCCTATGATTATTATTACACAGAATCATAGATCTTCTAAGTTTGAAGGAACTACAATAGTCTTCTAACTTAACCACTATTTCTCTCAAAATCCTGACAGATAGGGCTTCAAGCCTTTGCTTGCATACCCCCAGAGTCAAGGAACTCACTACCTATGACACAGTCCCCTCCATTGCTGGAGAACTCAAACACTTTGAAGGTTGGTCCTCTGTAACCACACCCCCCACCACCACCAGTGCCCACCAGTACAAATCTCTGGCATTTTCTGTGGGCCAGTCCCTTTGAAAGAAACATGTCCTCAAACATCTTCCTTTTCACACATCAAATCAAACATTTCCTTCATCCCTTTGCTCAAAACATTTTGGCAACGATATTCATTACTGTGGTCTCTACAGCTAACAAGTTAATACAAGGTATCACTTTGTAAGCACTTACTGAATCTCAGGCCCTAAACCACACCGAATCGTGGCAAGGGCAAAGATTCTAATTAATCTCTGCAGACAAGTTGGGATTCCAGCACTGGTGCTCACTGGTGAGGTAAAGTTCAGCAAGTTACAAAATCTCACTGACTCCTTGGTTCCTCATCTGTAAATGAGGGACAAGAGCAGTGCCCATCTTATAGAAAGTGAACACGAAAGTCGCTCAGTCGTGTCTGACTCTTTGCGACCCCCTGGACTATACAATCCATGGAATTCTTCAGGCCAGAATACTGGAGTGGATAGCCTCCAGGGGATCTTCCCAGGCCAGGGAGTGAACCCAGGTGTCCCTCATTGCAGGTGGATTCTTTACCTGCTGAGCCACAGGGGACAGCCCTATCTTACAGAGGGGCCAGAACAATTCAATGAATGATGCTTGTGTTACTACATTGCGCTTGACATCAAACTTTGAAAGTTGGGTCCTTTACAAGCCCTCAGTGAGCGTAGCCATTAGTTTTATTATGCAGAACCTTTGCATATATGACCTTATTCAGTACTTTGGGAAAAAAAAAATCTAAGAATTAGAGTTTTACAGATGATGAGTTTGATGTGGCCAAATCCATAAAGAGATAACTGTTTAACCTTGGCATTGACACCCAAGTCACAACCCTTCTTAATAACATGTTCATAGATTCCAAATAAGGTGGGGGTCTATGCATGAATTTGTTCATAGTATTTTGTACTTTAAGTCAACAACTAATCCAGAGAGAAGAGAAATGATGGTCTACAGATTAAGGGCAGAGGACCCACCTCTAAGAACAAAATATTGGCTTTGCCATTTAACCCTGACCAGCTCACACTGGTAGCTATTGATAAGTATTAACAGTTCAGGGTCCACATCTGTGAAATAAACATAATAACAGTGTCCACCTGAGGATATATTGTGAGGATTAAATTTAATAATGCATGTAAATCAAACACTACCTGGCATGTTGTAAGTTATCAATAAATGCCAGGTATTGTGAATATTTCTCTAGATCAGATAGCAAGATAGCAGGAAAAAAAAACAAGACGAAATCCAACATCTCTTGTCCTACGTTAGAGTATTTTAAACACTGTTGCAACTGTAATAGTAGTAACCACTATTACTGTGTGCCTATGATGTGTCAGGATATTGGGTACTATTTATATATGTTTCTCAGGCTGTTCTCATTCATCCTGTGAGACTGGTAGGATCAGTTGTTTTATAAAGAAACTGAGGCTCAAAGAGGAGAGGGGAGTCCCCAGAGTAAAACCATCAGGAAGCAGGAAGCAAGAAAGACAGTGTCTTCCAAACCTCTGCTCTGTTCTCTGCATCCATCATCACCCCTGCACGACTGAGGCAGGCACGTGACTGCTCAGGGTAGCTGAAGCTAAAGCCGCAGACTAGATGAATGACCCCCTACTCTCGCCCAGGCGTCCACCAAGTACCTCCTTGTTGCCTGACCCTTGGGATATTAATAGTCAGATGATGCAACCTCCTGGGATAAAGCAGACGCTCAACAAGCCGGAAAGGGCATGCTGGTTCCACTCCAGCAGGCATGGATTGTCGCAGGTTCCAGTGACTGAGCTGGAGCTGGTTGCTCTCCATGGGTGGGCAGGATATTTATGCCAAAGTAAGTGGATGAAAAACACTGGCCTGGACCGCCAGATTTCCCTGAGATGTGACTGGATGGTTGGGTCTTCTCCTAAACCATCTCAGGTCTTCACTGGAGACAATGACGATGCAGAGTTTGACAGAGGGAGAGCCACAGTGTCCTCAGCAGCCCTGTGACATGAGTTTGGAGTCTTGGAAAATCCTGGCCCTAACAGAGCTTTCTTATTAGCCAGCGGGAGACCTGGGTTCCATCCCTGGGGTGGGGCGGGGTGGGGCGGGGCCGGGGGGGGGAAGATCCCTGGAGAAGAAAATGGCAACCCACTCCAATACTCTTGCCTGGAGAATTCCACAGACGAGCTTGGTGGGCTACAGTCCATGGGGTCATAAAGAGTTGGACATGACTAAGTAACTAACTTTCACTTTTCACTTCCAGCCTTCGACAAGTCAAAGGAACTCACTTAGTCTCAAATTTTTCATCCGTGAAATGGGAGGGCAGAACCCAGCCACCAGGAATGCCATTTTTATTTATTTATTCAGTCACTCATTCACTCATTTATTTATTAAGCTGTGCTGGGTTTTAGTTGCAGCCTATGGGTCTTCCATCTTCTTTGAGGAATGTGATATCCTTAGTTCCAGCAGAAATCTTAGCTGGGGCATGGGGAGTCTAATGCAGGCCCCCTTCTGGAAGCAGCGTGTCTTAACCACTTGACTGACTATCAGGGAAGTCCCATGAATGCCATTTTAAACGTTTAGGATTCTTACATTTTATTAAAAAAACCTTTTTAAATTAAAAAGATGGGGAAGGTGGGAGTGGGGAGAAGCAAGCACTGTTTTTTGTTTTTGCTGAATTATCTGTGGCCGGAATGGCAAGGACAGAATTTGGGCCACAGAGTCTGAGATGCCTGGATGGGGAGTCCTAGCTTGTATCTGCAGTTTATCCTCAGTTTATCCATCTGCAAAATGAATGGGTATGATATACCAGCTTGCCTCCATAATAAACGTGCGTGTGCGTGTGCTAAGTTGCTTTAGTTGTGTCCAACTCTACGACTGTAGCCTGGTGGGCCACAGTCCATGGGGATTCTCCACTCAAGAACACTGGAGTGGGTTGCCATGCCCTCCTCCAGGGGGATCTTCCCGACTCAGGCATCGAACCCGAGTCTCTTAGGTCTCCTGCATTGACAGGCAGGCTCTTTACCACGAGCACCACCTGGGAAGCGCAGATAATAAAAGTGTACCAAATAATAAAAGCTAATGCCCTAACATGCCAGGCTCCTCTGACACAAGTGCTCTGTTACACAGTATGAGCATAACCCTTATTTTTATAGATGACAAAACAGGGGGCAGAAGGGTTAAATACGTTGCCCAACATCACCCAGAGTGTTCCGTGGCAGAGTGGAACTTTACACCCAGGCACTGGAGCTCAGGTACGAATGCATGTCACCTCCCTCTAGATACAGGGCAGGGGTCTCTAAGGACATCCCCGCCCTGAGAGGCTGGGCTGCCATCAGTGGACGCCAAAGAGGCCACTGTGTTCCTGGATGTGACTCTGTCTGCTGAGGGCTAAGGTGAGGATGGGAAAGATCAAAATATTGGAGCCCTGAAGGGGGAAAGAACCGATGGGACCACAGGGTGGACGGCCTAGGCCACCCCAGCTAGCAGGCAGGGAGGGTCTGGAGAGCGCCAACCTCTGCACAACCTACTCCACCAGCCACATCCTGGATTACAGAGAAATTCAAGAGACATTTTGGGTCTTGGTGAATTCTTTCCAAGCTGAACTCACTGAGCAGGAAAAAAAAAAAAAAAACTGAGGATCACTGACAAGTCCTTGGGGAGAGGTCTTATTTAGTATCATTAACATTGGGTGTGGAAGCAGAGAAAGTCCACGCAGGACTAGTATTATCATTGGTATAATTCTGTCAAAGTCCCTGGGTTATGGGAAGACATAGGTGAGTAAATGCTATGCTGAAACACAAAATGCTTAATAAATGTGAATCCAAACCAAGTCTTACTCCCAGATATTCAAAGAAGAGTCACACCCTGTCCAGTCAGTCTTCTTCACATCAGGTGGCACCCCAGGCTGCATGAAGTACTCAGCAAGCACCCCAAGAGGTGCCTACAAACTTGCAACCCAGAGTCAGCATGCAGGCACCCACTTGGCTTGGCATGTGGCTGCAACACTCGCTAAATATAAAAATGAGAAAAGTCTATCACACTCATTCCATGAATAACACAAAGGCCTTGATTTGCTCCTCCACGTGATGAGTATGCGTTAGGTCCAAATTTAACATGGCTGTCTGGCTGGGGTATGTGCGTGTTTTTCCAAAAAGAGAAAACTTCCAAGCTCTTACTCAGCCCTAATGAGAATGTCTCACACACAGTAAGGGTTGAAGAGGGGCCCAGAGCACAGAGGCCGAAAGGCCAGCTCCGCTCCATCGCAGGTTCTTGCTAAGTACTATTGAAGACTAAACGAAAGGCAGAAAGGAAGGGCTGGCTCATAGCCCCATTCTGCCAAGTGACCTTAGGCCAATCGCTTCACCTCCCTGAGCCCTACCTTCCTTACACATAGGCTAGGAATCACATTTCCTACACTCGTGCATCTGTGCTAAAGGTAAAAAGGAGAAAACAATGTAAGAGGGGACTGAGGAGTGAAAGGCACCAGACTGAGTTCAGCTGTAGCTATTATCTGATGTTTTCTGGAGCCAATCAGACCCTGTACATTCTTCACTTTGATTCTTTTTTTCAATTTACTGTACAAAGCCATTAATTGCAGCTTTTCAAATCCATCGTTAATGTGAGTCTACATACATCACAGACTTACCATTCCAGTGATTTCTGCCCTGGCATCCTTCTTATAAGAGGCAGCAGCCTCAGAGTTCCAGATCCTGAGGCCAACAGAGATGGGAGGCCACTTCACTTCTCTGTGTCCGTAACTTCATCTCTAACATGGAGGTGGCAAGCCTGACTTCTTGGTGAGAATGCAATGAAATAATGCCCATGACTGCCCCCGGTGCAGAGCTTGACACATGGTTAATAAATTCTTACATTGAAAAAGGGAGTGTAGAGAATAGTTGAGTTTTTTTGGCCAGACACACCACACTTGGGTTCAAATACCCAAGAGCAGCTCCATCTCTTCCTAGCTATGTGACTTTGGGTAATTTTCTCTGCTCTCTGACTCAGTATTCACAAATGTAAGTGAGGGTAATGGGGCAGGGCAGGGGGGATGGTATGTAATAGCCCTGGCGATGCAGAGTTCAGCTCCGGGGGCCACCATTCAGGGTCTACACTGAAGAGGGTACTGTGAGGGTTAAAACACATCAAGGGTGCTTGGGAAAGGGCAGCCCCACTCCAGTTTTGTTTGCTCAGTCATTCTTGGAAAGGCCAGTTGCGCTGGAGCACTGAACCTCAGCCCTCAGCCCTCAGCCAGGCAGGCTGAGCACGTGGCAGATGTTAAACAGCTATTCCCAGAGATGTCGGCCAAAAGGCCAAGGAGCTTGAGACCCTTTATTTTCTCCTCTGAAGCACAATTAGCTTGTCACAGCTGACAGATGATGGACGAGTATACATCAGCCCAAGTGACACCGCAGACTCCATCTGACCTTCTGTTCGTCATTCTGACCTCTCGTACTTAGCCAGCTCCTTCCCTCCACCTGCTGGCAATGCCTTGCCTCCAGCCATGGTCTCCCCACCTTAACCTCCCCATCACCGCCCCCCCAACTCCCTGAAGCCCCCTCCTGGGTTCCCGCTCACTCACCATCACAGAAATGTGGAGAATATGCATCTGCTCCTCTACGATCTCCGAGGGCTCCTGGAGGGTGGGGGCAGTGGCCTGGGCCAGCTGCCCAGAGCTGCTCATGGACACGTGGAAGTACAGGGTGCCGTTCTCCAGCCACTGCTGCCGCCAGTGGACCAGCGAGATGTCCGCAGCTGTGCCTGACATCTCTGCAAGACAAGAGGCAAGGCACTGGGTGAGTGGTGGGCCTGGCCTCGGCATGCCAGGCAGGAGAGGAGCCACACACATTCGGGAGCTCCAAAGGCATCTACCCTGCGCTGGATGTCTTTCCCAGCATCAAATCTATGAGCCAGAGTCACTCTGCTTTGCACCTGAAACTATCACAACATGGTTAATTGACTATACGCCGATATAAAGGGAAAAGTTAAAAAAAAAATTCCATGAGCCAGAGATTGTCACTTCCATTTACAGGCCAGTCAGCTTGTAGCAAGGTTATCCCAGAACAAGAGTGGCAGAATCAGGATTTGAACCCAGGTCTGCCCAGTGCCCCTTCAATAGCACCATGCATGATAGCGGAACTCATTCCACTCCAAAGGTGGAAACAAGCTAAGCAAGAGGTGAAGAAGGTGCGTACGTCCTTCTGAGACCATGGAACTATAAGCAGGCGAAGGAAGGACCTTAATGGGAAGCGGGGGAGCTCAGAGTGTGAACTCTTTAGAAGCTCAGCTGGAAATGCTCATGGCAGAAATGCAGAACCTCAGAGCTGGGAAGGCCCAAAAGAACATCTGGCCCAGCTGAGGGGCTCAGGATCGTCCTCTACGGGAAAGGAGCTTGGCGAGTGGGCTGTTCTGAACCATCCCTCCTGCTGCACCCAGAGCAGCTTCACTCCCCTCCTCATGTCGCCTAGATAGTACTCTCAAACAAGGAAGCACTGGCACAAAGATTTTCATGGCTGAAAAATACTCGAAAACCCACTTCCCCACTCCACTGATCTCATATAGCCAATGGGAAGTTAGGACTTTCTAGTCAATTGTAGAGTCACCTAACTTGAACTTCCTAACTCTCGCTTCTATGATGTTTTTCCCTCTGAAGATGCTTGAGAAATATCACTTTAGCAGTACTTCCATTCAGTGTAATTGTACCAACATAGCTTCTTGATAAGAAGGGCAAGGACATATGGTACCAAAAGCGTTCTTTCATTGGCATCTACAGGCCTTCCATCGTGCTGTCTACTAAAGGGAGATGTCCCTGAAAATATTTTGAAGAACAAGGCCAATCAGCATGTCCTGTGAATAGAGGGGGAGGGTGATGGGGTTCTTGGAGAATTACCAGATCTTTCTTCAAATCAGTTACTGTAGGAAACAGAAGCAATCGATCCATCCATAGACAAGTAGCGTACGAGGCTTAATAGTGCACGAGACTTGGACCTCTGGACCACAGTATGGAGAGACCGAGAGAATGCATTCCCCTAGTCCCCAGAGGCGTCCTGTTCAACACACACTTGAGGAGGACTGACGAAGAAGACATGTTAGACCTTCTTATCTAGCCAGCTCTCCCCAGGCCCCATCATGTTTGCTCACACTGAACTAAAAGCAGTCACCTTGAAGCAATGAGACAATGATATCCGTTCACCAAACGCTACTGATTTATTTCTGCATCGTCCTCCCCCCCCCCGCCCCGCCCCCCCGCCAATAGACTCTAACTCCTTCAGGTTCACAATCAAAAGTCAGGGGAAGAGCATCTGCCACTTAATAAGTGCTATAAAAAGTTAGCTATTAATATTTATTATCATTATTATTATTAATAGGGACAGGATCTAATTCACCCTTCAGCTGCTTAAAAAATAAATAAATAAATACTTGAGACATTCTTGATTGCCTGCTTTCTCTCCCACTCCTCATCCAGCCCATCAGGAAATCTTTCAAAAGGCACCTGAAACGCAACACTTCCCAGCTCCTCTTCTGCACCACCTGAGCCAAGACACCCTCCTATCTTGCCTGGCTTACTGCAAAGGCTTCTTCTTTTAAAAAAAAAAATAATAATAACTTTGCTTATTTATATATTTATTTTTGGCTACACTGGGGCTATGTTGCTGTGCGTGGGCTTTCTCCAATTGCGGGAAGCTGGGTTCACTCTCACATTGTGGGGCACAGGTTCCTTACTGAAGCGGCTTCTCTTGCTGCAGACCACGGGCTCTAGAGCACACGTGCTTCAGCAGTTGTGGCGCAAGGACATAGTTGCCCCACAACATGGGGGATCTTCCAGGACCAAGGATCGAACCGGTGTCCCCTGCACTGGCACACAGATGCTCAACTGGACCACCGGGGAAGTCCTGCAAAGGACTCCTGACTCTCTTCTTCCACCCTGGCCTGTCTATTCTCAACCAGAAGCCAGAGGAATCCTGCCACAGCCTGAGTCAGCTCACCTCACTCATCCGCTCTAAACCAAGAGCCTCCTACCTCATCCCAAAGCAAGGGCAAAGCAGCTGATACAGGGTGAGTTACTCATCCAAGGGAAAACCTGCCTGGGGTTCCCTTGCTGCACTCAGAGTGGAGAAGAGCTGGAGGTGGTCCCAGGAGCGTGTCGGCTCCTAGAACTGAGAACCGAAGGACCCCAGAGCTCACCTTGCAGCCCCGGGGAGCGGACTGGCGGCACAGTGCCTCGTCTATGAGGCAGGTATCTCCCCAGCCGCCAGCCTCAGCACCTGCGGACTTGGCAGCAGCTCCCCTGGCAGCCGGCCAGCTGGGCCAGGGCAACGTGAAGACACGATGGTGAATGGCCTTGCTTGGTGCCTTGCTCATTTTTCTCTCGGTGCATCAGAGCCAGAACCAGATGTCCAGGGAACCCAGGGACTGAGCTTTGCCTCTGGAAATTGTTGTCTCTCATTAAGCAGCTCAAGAAAGAGGGATGTGCATGCTGTTGGCTGGGCGGGCACTTACTGTGCTCAGAGTCCCTGAAATGGCACAAGCAGAGAGCCCCTGGGGCAGCCACATTGGGCTGACACAGCCAGGTACAGAAGGAGGCAGAGACGGTTGGGGGAGGCTTGCTAAATCTGCGCCTCTTACTCCTGGGGCTCCTCTGGCCCGTGCCTGAAAGCCCATCACTAAAGCAGCTTGCCATCTCCGTGTTCAGACTAGAACACAGAGGGTCACACGGGCTTAGGCACTTGTTTAAGGTCACTGGTGAACTGGTACCCAGCCGGACCCAGTGGACTCCCCAGTCCAGGTCAATTTCTACTGTGCCCGTTGTTCTTACAGCACCTTCCTTTTCCTTGACTAAATTAGCCCAAGGACCAAAACTAGATTGAGCTCTTTGTTTGCTACGGCGATGACTGCACAGTCAGCAGACAGCAAACGTTAAATGATAATAACAGTGCGTGAAACACAGTAAATATTGAATCACAGAGAATGGCTCCAGCCGAACGCTACTGCAAAGAAGAAGAAGAAGAAGAAAAAAAAACAAACTGCTGTTGGGCGGGGACAAGGGGCATGAAACCTCAGAGGGAAAGCTGCCTTAGCGGAAGCAGAAGGTCTCACCGTTCTCGTGTTCATTTATTCCCATGATTTTTGCTTAGTCATTCGACACGCCTTACTGAGGACCTGCTCGATGGCAGGCGCCTTAGCAGCCTAGAATCTGGAGTGAAATGAGGCACAGGTCTGCCTTCAGGAGACTCACAGTCCTTTCACAGCAGGAATTCTGACGCCGCCCTACGTCGCTGCCCACGCATGCGCACATCCTCCTTTAAATGTGGCCCGGGAACCGCGCAGTATCCTGCAGCACCGCCTACATCATTCCCTCAGCATGCTCGCCAGCCCGCAGGACTTACTACTGTTCCTCTTCCGTAGTGCATATGTGCTTTCTGTCATGTCTCTCTGGAACTCTCCACCCAAACCTCGGAAGCGGCCTTCTTCCCAGCCAGCACCTACTCAGAGAGGCCACGGGGCTCTTACTCTCTGCGACCCCGTGGACTGTCCATGGGAGTCTCCAGGCCAGAACACGGGAGTAGGCAGCCATCCCCTTCACCAGGGCATCTTCCCAACCCAGGGACTGAACCCACATCGCCCACACTGCAGGGGGATTCTTAACCAGCTGAGCTACCAGGGAAGCCCCTTACCTAAAGTACTCCTCTACAAACCTGCAATTTGAGAACATCCATGCACCCCTATATTCCTAGCAGCACTGTTCACAAAAGCCAAGACACGGAAGCAACATAAATGCCCATCAATATATAAGGAAGATGTGGTGTATATATACACAACGGGATATCACTCAGCCATTTAAAGAAGAAAATAATGCCATGGGCAAAAATATGGATAAACCTAGAGATCATACTAAGTCAGACAAAGGCAAATATCATATATCACTTATATGTGGAATATAAAAAAAGCTACAAATGAACTTTTTAAATAAGACAGAAGGAGATCCACAGATATAGAAAACAAACTTATGGTTACCAAAGGGGAAAAGTGAGGGGAGGGATAAATTAGGAGTTTGGGATTAACACACACACACTACTATACACACAAAAAGATAAATAACAAGGACCTACTGTATAGCACAGGGAACTATCCTCAGCGGTTTGTAATAACCTCTAAGGGAAAGTTCAGTTCAGTCGCTCAGTCTTGTCCGGCTCTTTGCGACCCCATGAATCGCAGCACGCCAGGCCTCCCTGTCCATCACCAATTCCCAGAGTTCACTCAGACTCACGTCCATCGAGTCAGTGATGCCATTCAGCCATCTCATCCTCTGTCGTCCCCTTCTACTCCTGCCCTCAATCCCTCCCAGCATCAGAGTCTTTTCCAATGAGTCAACTCTTCCCATGAGGTGGCCAAAGTACTGGAGTTTCAGCTTGAGCATCATTCCTTCCAAAAGAAATCCCAGGGCTGATCTCCTTCAGAATGGTCTGGTTGGATCTCCTTCCAGTCCAAGGGGCTCTCAAGAGTCTTCTCCAACACCACAGTTCAAAAGCATCAATTCTTCGGCGCTCAGCTTTCTTCACAGTCCAACTCTGACATTCATACATGACCACAGGAAAAACCATAGCCTAGACGGACCTTAGTTGGCAAAGTAATGTCTCTGCTTTTGAATATGCTATCTAGGTTGGTCATAACTTTTCTTCCAAGGAGTAAGTGTCTTTTAATTTCATGGCTGCAGTCACCATCTGCAGTGATTTTGGAGCCCAAAAAAATAAAGTCTGACTCTGTTTCCACTGTTTCCCCATCGATTTCCCATGATGTGATGGGACCAGATGCCATGATCTTCATTTTCTGAATGTTGAGCTTTAAGCCAACTTTTTCACTCTCCTCTTTCACTTTCATCAAGAGGCTTTTTAGCTCCTCTTCACTTTCTGCCATAAGGGTGGTGTCATCTGCATATCTGAGGTTATTGATATTTCTCCCAGCAATCTTGATTCCAGCTTGTATTTCTTCCAGTCCAGTGTTTCTCATGATGTACTCTGTATATAAGTTAAATAAGCAGGGTGACAATATACAGCCTTGACGTACTCCTCTTCCTATTTGGAACCAGTCTGTTGTTCCATGTCCAGTTCTAACTGTTGCTTCCTGACCTGCATACAGATTTCTCAAGAGGGAGGTTAGGTGGTCTGGTATTCCCATAAGAGAAAAGAATCTGAAAATAAGTGTATAAAACTGAATCGCTATGCTGTAGACCTCGAACTAACACTACACAGTAAATCTACTATACTTCAATGTTTTAAAAAAGATAATAAATTACTGCTCTCCATATACATCCACTCTCCACTATATCACCTTTACACACACTTTCCATGGAACTTATCACTATTAGAAATTTATTCCATGTGTTTTCTTCAACATGCATTTAATACTTATCTCTCCAGAATGCCTGGAACCTCGTATGTCTTATTCCTGTCATATTTTCAAGTACTTGAGCATATATAAGAGCTCAATAAAAATCAGATTGCTGCTGATGAACACACATACATATACACACACTCATACACATATCATAATAAGATGATGAAGGTCGTGTTCAGTCTCACAAGGAAATTAAAAAGAAAGTAAAGGTCCATTGGGAACTTGATCGTGGGACGGGACTCTCCTAGCTTTGAGACCAAGAACATCTTCAAAACGTAGTGACAGGAGCGTTGCAGAGGATGGGTATCTTGGTAGTCCTTGAAGGACAGGAAGAGGCAGGGAGATGGGCTAGGTGGCTGGTGTCTCAGGGCAACGAAGCCAAATGCACAAGGAGGCAGGCAGAAGAGTGTCAGGCTGGGAATGTGGTTCAGACACAGTTAAGGGCATTGAATGTTTGGCAACAAAGTATAGTCTTTAGCATGCAGTAGGGAATCTGCTGAGTGGACTTGATCTGAGAGCTAGTCCTATGTCCATTAAAAACGGGTCAAAGAAACAGTAGCGTGCACGAAGCTGGTTCTTGAAATTCCCTGCTGATTGATTTTCCAATTGCATTTTCCCTCTCCTCTTCCCCTGCTCCCTCCATATAAACATTTCATTGAAGTCTTCAAGTCATATCACAATCAAACTTAAAGCAAAAGGGGGACTAAACGCATTTGGTCGGGAACCAAGATGATTCCCATAAAGGCAGATTATGCTGACATGATGAATATAAAATGAAACAGCAGATATTAAAGTAGGAGAATGGTGCACCATGCCTTCCGGCTGTAGACTGACTCCAATGCCTGCCTCCCTCCAAGCCCAATGAGCTTAGTTTTATATTGGAATCATAAAGAAACCCAGGGATTGCCTCTTCACCTTTCACTGTTCTCCCCACATGGGCTGCAACTCGTGAAATATTCAACAGGCTCAAATCCCCTCTACCACCCGCTAAAGCCATTCGAGAGGATCAGCCTTCATCAGTGATTCTGGGAAGATCTCTATCCCGTCTCAGCAGCCACAGATGCCTTTCAGCCTCCTGGAAAAGAAATAAAAAAGTCCCGAAGGCGTGTTGTGGTTTTAATTGGCTTGTTCTTCCTAATCTATGGCACTCATTGTATTTTTATTTAATTCCTGAAGGTCATTATGAAAATAAGCAGCTCTTCTGATCACCAGCCATCTTGGTAACATCTCCCAAGTGGCTAACTAACCGGTCCTTCAGATTCCACAGCATCAGCTGACCCTCCGGCAGATTATTCGCAGAAGGCCAGAGAGCGCTTCTGATGAGTTTGCAAATGGTCTCTGCCTCACTGGGGAGCGGGGTGGTGGGGGGGCCAGACATTATGTGGGATGAACTCACTGCCTAGGCAGAGGGAGCTGGGGAAGGTAGGGACACTGACTTCACGCACCCCTGCAATTAGCTGTTCCAGCCTCCATGGGCAGTCACCTCTATGCAGTAAGTCCTGCTGAGTGGACTTGGGAAGCAGACCTCAAATACACACCCCTCACTGTCATCTCTACAATGTCAGTCTTTACACTGTCACCTCTACGGTGGCTGCCTTCTTGCCAACCTTTATCATCTCTCCGTGGACTGCTTCAAGTGGCTCTGGGCCAGTCAGGGTCTCATCCGAAAAGAGAAGACACATAAGCTGATCGAGATGTGTTTAATAATGCGATCACTTACAAAGGCTTTGGAAGTGTTCTGGGCTTCCCTGGTGCCTCAGTCAGTAAAGAATCCGCCTATGAATGCAGGAGACCTGGGGTTTGATCCCTGGGTCGGGAAGATCTCCTGGAGAAGGGAAATGGGCACCCACTCCAGCATTCTTGCCTGGAGAATTCCGTGAACAGAGGAGCCTGGCGGGCTACAGTCCAGGAGGTCACAGAGTCAGACACGACTTAGTGACTAACACAACACTAGCGTTCTCACAGAAACAGAAGCGACAGAACATAACAAACACGTAGAAAGAGACTGATTGTGAAGGGCTGGCTCACGTGATGATGGAGGCTAAGAAGCCCCACCGTGCACCACATTCCAGCTGAAGACCCAGGAGAACCAGTGGTATGGCTCCAAGTGAAACCCAAAGGCTTCAGAACCAGGAGAGTCAAAGGTGCAAGCACCAGTCTGAGCTAAAGGCCTGAGAACCAAGACAGTAATGTCAGAGGGCAGGAGAAGATGGACGTCCTGGCTCAAGCAGAGCGCAAACCAGGCCTTCCCCCATCTTTTGGTTCTATTCAGCCAGGATGGGGACTAGATGAGGCCCACCTGCACTCACAAAGGCTTTCTCCCTTACTTAGTCCAACTATTTAAATGCTAATCTCTCCTAGAAACACCCTCAGAGACAAGCTCAGAAGTAATGTTTTGCCAGCTCTGTGGAAATCCCTTAGCCCAGTCAAGTTGACAAATTAATTGTCACAGGCAGGTTAAAGGTCAAACAATGATGAAGCTCCCCAGAGTTGGCAAAAGCAAAGCATTGTTACCATCCTAGGCCAGAGGGGGCAAAAGGAGGGTGGGTTATAACACCCTAAAAGAGCCACAGCTGTAGGAAGGGGCTGCCAGGCAGCTGCTGTGACCTTCACGTAGCATAATCCAGGAAAATAACCCAACTGCTGACGAGGCATGACCCAGCATGGAGGTCATGACTCAGCACCAAGGTCACCTACCTTCTAAAGTTAATCTGCAAGTGCCTAAATATGGGCCAACCTCACACAGACTCTCAAGGGTGCTCCATACAGGTGGGCTCTCCAAGGTACACAGCAGGGAGGGAAAGCACGGAGAGTGGATCCCAAGGGCAAATGGAGACTTCCCTAGCAGCCCCAACTGGTATCCATGCCCCTAGGCTTCCTTCCTCCAGCCATCCTGCAAGTGGCAACCAAGATTATATGCCTAATTTGTAAATGTGCTCCTGCCATTTCTTTGCCAAAAACCATTCAATGGCTCTTGATTCCCATCAGGAAGAAAACTAATTTCACCAGCCGGTCATCTGCATTTCTCCTCTGCCTTACCTTATTTCACACCTTTCTATGTTAAATCTCATCAAATTTTTAGGTGATCCTCCACATACACAATGTTGTTTCCTAACTCTGCATCATTGGGCTGCTTTTTCAGAGTTTGCGATAGCCTGTCCTACTGAACCCCATCCCTCACTCAGGAAGACTTCCTTGACCCCCATGGAACACCCTCTTTGTGCTTCCAGAAAGAGGAAATATTGCATGCTGCATAAGATCACAGACTGGAGACCAACTGCTTGATTTTGAATTCCAGTTGCCCCGTGTTCAAGTTGTATGACTTTGGAGAAGCTTTACAGCTTCTTCAAGCTTCAACTATCAAATCTGAATAACATCAATTAGTACCTGCTTCATAGGGCTGTTATGAGAATTAAATGAGATGATACAAATAAACAAGCTTTTAATGTTAATCTTGATCCTCAGTGAGCATTAGGCAGTAACATTTCTCTTACACATTACTTCATATATACTGCTATAGAATCTTAACATGGTATTTATCTATGTTAAAATGATCTGTTTATACAGCTCACTTCTCTTGCTGGACTTTGGTACAAGGACACACAACAGCTACATGAGTGTCCCTGTGACTAACACAGTTGCCAAATATAAAGAAGAAGGTTCTTTAAATCTTTGGTGAGCTGAAATGAGCTGCCCCATATCTGAATTCAGATGGACATTCCCAGAAGACAGAGAGAGGAAATGGCAACTCAGGATGTCAATGACTGCTTAATTCCCACCTAACTACTGTATAGAAATTTATTCAACATCTGGCTCAAGCTTAAGCACCCTAAAGAATGCAAATGAAGAGAAAGATAGACCTTTTAACTTTCAAGGGGCTTACATTCTCATAGAAAGGCAGAGGAAGTTTACATAGAAAATGCACAATCTTAAGATTCTGTTCAGGCATAAGTATATGGATATACAGCTGGAAAGAAGTACACTGGAACATCAAGACTGGGGGGGATCAGAGGTGATTTTAATCATGTTATGATTCATTTTTCTCTACGCTTTCTACATGGAATATATATTACCTCTGTAGCAGATGCAAATACATGCTCGCTTTAAAATTCATTTAGTCAACCAACCTTTTCTGAGATCTGGCATTGAGGAAGTCTATTCTCAGGAGCTCAGTCCAAGGAACAGAAAAAGCATGCTATGAGTAGCTATAAATCAAAGCAGGAAGCTTAGAGCAGAGGATATGACTTCTGGCTGAATCTAGAAAGTATTCAGAGAGGAGTCTTACAGGATGGACAAAATTTCAACTGATGCCCAAGGAACAGGGGGAATTTCAGACGGAGGAGACAGAGACAAGGAGGTGGGAAGGCTGCACACGTGCGGGGAGGATGCCCGTAGAGTGTGCAGAATTTCATCGTGCAGAGCAGACACAGAGACACTGACACAGCATCTGCGGAGAGGAGAGTGAAAAGGGGGTCACTATCAGATCCATTCTGTCCTCTGCAGCCAAAGATGGAGGAGCTCTATACAGTCAGGAAAAACAAGACCTGGAGCTGACTGTGGCTCAGATCATGAACTCCTTATTGCCAAATTCACTTAAATTGAAGAAAGTAGGGAAAACCACTAGACCATTCAGGTATGACCTAAATCAAATCCCTTATGATTATACAGTGGAAGTGAGAAATAGAGTTAAGGGGCTAGATCTGATAGACAGAGTGCCTAATGAACTATGAACGGAGGTTCGTAACATTGTACAGGAGACAGGGATCGAGACCATCCCCATGGAAAAGAAATGCGAAAAAGCAAAATGGCTGTCTGAGGAGACCTTACAAATAGCTGTGAAAAGAAGAGAAGCTAAAAGCCAAGGAGAAAAGGAAAGATATAAGCATCTGAATGCAGAGTTCCAAAGAATAGCAAGGAGAGATAAGAAAGCCTTCCTCAGCAATCAATGCAAAGAAATAGAGGAAAACAACAGAATGGCAAAGACTAGAGATCTCTTCAAGAAAATTAGAGATACCAAGGGAACATTTCATGCAAAGACGGGCTCGATAAAGGACAGAAATGGTCTGGACCTAACAGCAGCAGAAGATATTAAGAAGAGGTGGCAAGAATACACAGGAGAACTACACAAAAAAGAACTTCATGACCCAGATAATCCAATGGTGTGATCACTCACCTAGAGCCAGACATCCTGGAATGTGACGTCAAGTGGGCCTTAGAAAGCATCACTACGAACAAAGCTAGTGGAGGTGATGGAATTTCAGTGGAGCTATTTCAATTCCTGAAATTTGATGCTGTGAAAGTGCTGCACTCAATATGCCAGCAAATTTGGAAAGCTCAGCAGTAGCCACAGGACTGGAAAAGGTCAGTTTTCATTGCAATCCCAAAGAAAGGCCATGCCAAAGAATGCTCAAACTACCGCACAATTGCACTCATCTCACATGCTAGTAAAGTGATGCTCAAAACTCTCCAAGCCAGGCTTCAGCAATACGTGAACCGTGAGCTCCCTGATATTCAAGCTGGATTTAGAAAAGGCAGAGGAACCAGAGATCAAAATGCCAATATCCGCTGGATCATGGAAAAAGCAAGAGAGTTCCAGAAAAACATCTATTTCTGCTTTATTGACTATGCCAAAGCCTTTGACTGTATGGATCACAAGAAACTGTGGAAAATTCTAAAAGAGATGGGAATATCAGAATACCTGACCTGCCTCTTGAGAAACCTGTATGCAGGTCAGGAAGCAACAGTTAGAACTGGATATGGAACAACAGATTGGTTCCAAATAGGAAAAGGAGTACGTCAAGGCTGTATATTGTTACCCTGCTTATTTAACTTATATACAGAGTACATCATGAGAAACACTGGGCTGGAAGAAGCACAAGCTGGAATCAAGATTGCTGGGAGAAATATCAATAACCTCAGATATGCAGATGACACCACCCTTATGGCAGAAAGTGAAGAGGAACTAAAGAGCCTCTTGATGAAAATGAAAGAGGAGAGTGAAAAAGTTGGCTTAAAGCTCAGCATTGAGAAAACGAAGATCATGGCATCTGGTCCCATTACTTCATGGGAAATAGATGGGGAAACAGTGGAAACAGAGTCAGACTTTATTTTTTTGGGCTCCAAAATCACTGCAGATGGTGACTGCAGCCATGAAATTAAAAAACACTTACTCCTTGGAAGAAAAGTTATGACCAACCTAGATAGCATATTCAAAAGCAGAGATATTACTTTGCCAACAAAGGTCCATCTAGTTAAGGCTATGGTTTTCGCAGTGGTCATGTATGGATGTGAGAGTTGGACTGTGAAGAAAGCTGAGCACCGAAGAATTGATGCTTTTGAACTGTGGTGTTGGAAAAGGCTCTTGAGAGTCCCTTGGACTGCAAGGAGATCCAACCAGTCCATCCTAAAGGAGATCAGTCCTGGGTGTTCATTGGAAAGACTGATTCTAAACCTGAAACTCCAGTACTTTGGGCACCTCATGCGAAGAGTTGACTCATTGGAAAAGACTCTGATGCTGGGAGGGATTGGGGGCAGGAGGAAAAGGGGACGACAGACGATGAGATGGCTGGATGGCATCACCGACTGGATGGACATGAGTCTGGGTGAACTCCGGGAGTTGGTGATGGACAGGGGAGGCCTGGCGTGCTGCGATTCATGGGGTCGCAAAGGGTCGGACACGACTGAGCGACTGAACTGAACTGACGGTAAACCTCTGGGCATCTCCCAGCAGAATAAAAAGTGTTGGATCCCACTTGGAACACCTTCATGCAATCAGAGTAAGTCCTAGTTTAGAGGCTAATGAAGCTCTTCAAATGCTACAAATTAAAAGGGATGGATGAATGGATGGAAGCACGGATGGGTAAATAGATGGATGTATGATGGATACATGAGTGGGTGGTTGGATGGATGGATATATTCCAATATTTTTTACTTTATCAATAATCACACAGCCGGGGTAGTGAAAGGAACACTGAATTTGGAGTTGAAACCCTAGGTTTGTGTGGTAAAGCACCAACTGGCCAGTTTGTCTCAGGACAAATCACAAAGCTTCTATGATTTTATTTGTAGTGTGTGTGTGGGGGGGGTGGTCATAATCTGTCCTATTTACATCATATCTAATGTAGAATTGAGAGAAAATACTGTCATACCTAGCAATGTGCTTAGAAATCTGTGAAGTCCCGTGGCTAGGCTTGAAAGCAAATGCAATCACGATTCCCCTCACTCAACACTGTGCCTCACCTTAATTATTTACTGACTGTCTAAGACGTGCCCGGCACAGTGCGAGGCTTTGTGGAGAGACTGGAAGAAACGATGCATGTGCTGCCTCCACAGACCCTCCCTTCTAGTCTGGATTTTCCTCAGTTCCCACTAAGCAGCAGCAGCAGCACCACTTCCTCTTGCTTCCATTCATTCATTGATCCACGCATCCATTCACAGCAGAGGACTGTGTCTGTCTCCATAACTGCCATCCTCAGTGTTTAGCTTGCAGCAGGGGTTCCATAAATACTTGTTGCATAAATGTACCACTCGGTGCACGTAAGTTTCCTGCCCTCAAGTCATCAAGGAGAGCAGGAAAGGGAAAATCAGCAGAAACTACCCCGACGCCAGAAGCGAGTACGCACAGGATGCCACGGGGACATGCATGAGAGGCGGGTTAACGCTCCCCATTTATTTATGTGGCTAGCGGGCTGAGTGTCTAAGCTGGGCACTTCGTTGGTCGACGAGATCCTGATGTCAGGTGAGGTTAAACGCCTGCAGGATGGCATCGCTCCTGCGCTAGGTTTGAGAGGTCCCTCGGCAGGGATAGAAGGTAGAGAGACGGCAGGGGCTGCGACCCAGCCTGGCCCTGAAGCAGCAGTGCAGAAGAGAGTCCCCGGGGAACCCCGGTCCTCCTCCCTTCTAGCCCCCATCTGTCAGCGCCCATCTCTGCCTCTGCCTCCAATCTGCCCACCCCACCTCCTCTGGGAACTGCGCCTTTTCCTCAAAACTGTTTTCCCCAGCCACTCGGTGGAGGTAAATAACATAGTTATACCCGGTTAAATAAGGGAGGGGAACAGAAGAATTAGGAGATATTGGCAAGGGAGAAAAGCATATCGTTTCAGATTAGATTTGAAAATAGACAGAGGCTTGATGGAACTGATTCTCATTACCCCTGGTTATTCTCTCCTGAACCATTTCCCTCCCTCCTTGCTGCATCTTTTCGCCTGTTTCTTGTCATTTAGCTTTCGTTATGCACCCTTAGTTTCTTTGTGTTTGCTATTTCTTTTGTTTCTTAAGACAAAAAAAAAATTCACAGTCAATGTATGTTTCTCCCTGCTTTCCTCTCCCATTTCACAACACTGCACATGGATCCTGAGGACAGGGACGTTCACCAATGCCTACGTGCCAGGCGCTAAGCGAGGGGCTTTGCTTCACTGCCTTGGCAGCCCCCATGGGAAACCCACACGGATACAGTAGGTAGTATACTGCCCCCCCTTTTTTTATCTGAGATATTTGAGACCCAAAAAGGTGATTGGACTTCCACAAGATCTTCCATTTAGGTAAGTGGTGGAGTGTGAATTCAAGCTCTGGTTTTCTGATTCCAAACCCAGTGTTCTCTGGAGTAGGGCTGAGAAAAGGAATTTGCACATTTAGTAGAAAGACTGAGAGATCAAGTCCACATGGGGGGTGGGGGGTTTAGGGAGAGACAGAAGTACCAGGGAAGGCATCTTCCTGGGTAAGATGCTCCATCTGCACATCCCATCATATATAATTATTTACAAGGGTTAAGTGGTGCACCCTCTGTTTTTAAGATGGAAAGTGAGGAACAGGGAGCATTTCCTGTCTTACAGTGAGTGAATGTAAGACCACCTCGCTCCTTCCTATAGTTTACTGGGTGACCTTCCACAAGTTAAGTTTATCTAGTATCTACGCTTCCCTGGCCTTATATGGAAAATGGGAATCATGGGGCGTCCCTGGTGGCCCAATGGAAAAGACTCTGCACTTTCACCACAGCAGGGCACAACTTTGATCCCGGGCGGGGAAACTCAGATCTGCAGGCAACATGATGGAGGCAAGAAAAAGAAAATAGGAATCAGAGAGGCAATCCTTTGTGATCACTGCGAGAATTAAGGGAGACAAAGTGTCGGGAAGAGCCAGCGCAGCATTCAGCCTAGGCACACTCCCCGTCACTGGCCTGCATTCTCTTCCCTCTTCTCTCTTGCCACTGGCAAGACAAGGAGAATCGGGTTGCTTCGAGAGCAATGGAGGATGACACAGGATCAAATATAGAAAAAAGAAGGCAGAGGTCACAGAGACAACACCTCTTGCTTCACTTGGAAAGTCTTCAAGACCCTTCTGTCCGGTTCCTACTGGTTATGAGTTGGAGTCATAGAAAAATCACAACAGGGAAAGAGTGCAAAGGGATGGTGATCAATGATCCAGTCATCCATTGTACTGACTGGGATCACGAAGACCAGAGAAACATAGCAATTTGCCTGAAGACACACAGCTTCACAATCCTGTGCTATTCATGGATTGGGGGGGGGGGGGGCTTGGGGGTTAGACAGAGACAAGGATTCACAGCAGGGCCAGGTGGTGGTGCGGAGACACAGATCTTCAGAGGCAGACATGGAACCTTCCTGACTCCTAAAAGGGATTTTGCACAAGGGGAGAGGGTATAGAAATCCCTCCTAACTCCAGGGCTCCCTTAGCCCCTCTGGAAGCTGTTACCAGGATGGTTCCTTATCGGTTGCTGGGTTTGACTTGTCAACCCCCAGCACCTTCACTTCAACCCCCACCCCACCGTGAGTGCCACTGCTGGATTCCAACCAGACAGGTCACAAAATGCGATGAGAGGGAGGGCATCGCGCTGTGCAGTGCTGTGGGTTAGGGGGGAAAATGATACCTTAAAACCTGGCAGCCGAACAGATGAATAGACCAGGCTTACCTGCTAGGGATGCCACCTGTGATTTGCAGCTAGATGGGAGAGGTTGGACAGCAAGGGATATCTTCATGTGATGGATTCATTCCAGGGCCAGACACTGAACTAAACCCATTGCCTCTGTGCTCCAAGCCACAGCCCAACCTCCCAGTCTTTGTTCATGCTGCCTCCTGACTGAGCTGCCCTAGTACAAGGGTCCCTGACCTCTGAGATCTAATGCCTGATAATCTGACATAGAGCTGATGTAATAATAGTAGAAATAAAGAGGACAATAAATATAATATACTTGAATCATCCCGAAATGATCCCCCCGACCCTGGTGCATGGAAAATCTGTCGCCAAGAAAACGAGTGCCCGGTGCCAAAAAGGTTGGGGACCGCTGGGCTAATCTCTTCTTCCACATGCAGATATTATCCACCTTATAAAACCCAGCCAAACTGATCCCTCTA
Organism: Ovis aries; assembly: GCF_016772045.2. Lineage (NCBI taxonomy): Eukaryota > Metazoa > Chordata > Mammalia > Artiodactyla > Bovidae > Ovis > Ovis aries. Next base: position 6,407,573 of record NC_056055.1, on the reverse strand, counting down.
AGAGCCCTGCCCCAGATGCCCTCCCCTCCTCTGAGCTCTGAACCCCTCCGCCAGGTTTCCACCCCTCCCATGACTCTCTAAGATCACCTGTCCATACTTCTTATTTCTTTTGCTAGGTCATGAGATTCTTCTGAACCAGGGACGACTATTATCTCCTCTGACTCCCTCTTGGTAGCCTAGCACTTCTTTTTGCAATAACACCTGCTTCATAAATACAGGCTGACATAAGATTAAAACAGAGACCCCAAGAGAGTGAGACTCCCTGGTCCAATTCACAGAAGGGGGTGCTGAGATACAGCGGGTGCCCAAGGTGCTTGGAGAGATGGGGACCCAGAAGCAGAAGGAACCAGGGAATAGTCTCCTATCCTAAGAGCAAGGGGTTCACTTGCACCCCCAACTCTCACCCCACCGCACTTCACAGCATCTGCCAGAACAGCGCTAACCTGGATTCTATGGCATCTGGTGGTCAGACCATGACCGCGAACGTCTTGTGTTCCGCCCGTGCCTTCAGTTGCATCGCTGCCTCCCTGTCCCCCTGCCTTTGAAGTATAACTCCGTGCTCCTGTTCACACCATTTCTCTCCCTCAGCTGTTTTTCTCACTGCTTTATGTGAGCCTAATCTTTAGAACTCAGCTGCAACTAAACCAATCTGTTAATGGTCCTCCTCCTAACCTCTTCACCAGTATAATGTGACAGTGCAGACCTTTCCTCCACCCATCAAGAGATGAGTCTACTTCTCCTCCCCTTGAATCAGAGATGGCTGCATGATTTTCTCTGGCCAAATGGGCGATGCCAAAAATGACACAGGCAGGGACTTGAAAAGTGTCTGTGAACCATGGGCTTGCTTTCTTTTGCTGCTCCTGAAAACCCTGAAACTGCCATGGGAAGAAGCCCAGGCTAGCCTGCTGCTAACAACCAGACCTGCGAGAGAATCCACCTGGGTTCACCCAGCTGCGAGCAAACCTGCCAGCTGACCACGTGAACATGAGACAACCTGCAGGAGGCCCGCCAAGAGCAGCAGCAGGACGGCCTGCCTAAGCTCAGCCTAAACCACCAGTTCACGTAATTACGAACCGAAAACTGCTTTATGTGTTAAGTTCGGGTGTGTTTGTTACGCAGCAGTAGCTGACTAGAAGAACAATTCAGATGTCTCCTCCTTCGTGAAGCCACCCACCCTCCCTCTGGATCTGAGCTGAGGGCCCCTGCTCACTGCTTCCTTTCACTGCTGTGCTTATCACATTGCATTGTAATCATCAACTGAGTTATTTCACACATTACTTACCCTGTGTGACCCAAGTCTCTGGGCTTCTTTACAAAAGCCTAGCCTCCCTTTGCTGCCTATCTCAAGCCCTTGCTCAGAATAGGTGCTCAAAACACATGCACGACAGAACAAATGGATACTGAACACTTCTCAGAGCTTGGGATCCTACCATATCCCCCTAGCCCCTCCTCCTCCTCCTAATCAAAATCTCCGTGGCCCTGATTTGAGAGAGCGAGTGGGTATTGATTGGCTCTGACTACATAGCTTCGGGAGCATACTCTGCCTCTATATTCCTTAAATAAGCCCCGTGCCTGTTCGGTGTGTTCCCAGCAGCCTTGATTGCAATTCAGCCTTTACCCCATTACTCTTATTTATAACGCAGCAGAGCACAGAGCCCCAGGCCGTCAGCAGAATGATTACAGGACCCTTTTGACTTGCAATTCCACACCATTCAGAACAATTTAAACTCGCCACAGATGCTGCCCTGTGGCAGGAAGAGGACCGTGAGAGGAGGCCAGGCTGGGGCTAAGGAGGAGAAAAGGACCCTCTTGATTTTCTGACTGCATCAGAGGAGGAGGAGAAAAAGGCTCAGGATGTCCTATGTCCTTCTGGACCAGGGTAGGGAGCTCCCAAATGATGATAAATCATGAACTTCTCCCACAGGGTCAGGCCCAGGGGTCCCTGTGACCACTGCTGGACTCCTTTTTATTTGATTTAAATTCCAGCCTCCTCGGTAAGAGGACAGAATGCGGCCCCCAAATCACCAGACCACCAGTCAGGAAAGAAGAATTCCACTCCGGTCTTGGCTCTGTGACCCTAGGTGAGACCTCAGCCTCCTCATCTGTCATATGTGAGGACTGATCCTTCCACCCTAACTCCTTCACTAGAAGATTCAAAGAAGGGAGAAACTCATGGAGAGATATTTGGAATAAAATGTTGTCTGTGCCAAGTTCATACTGTGATTAATATTATTGAACCTGATGGAAGAGGCCCGCAAAACTGAAACGAAGAGGCTCTAGGAGAAAGACTGGAATTCCTTCCTACGTGGTAACACGCCAGCTCCCTGATACAGCACAGGATGACGGCTAGGTCTTTGGGTTCCCACCTCTGCCACTCTATGAGGTGAGCAACCTTGCAGAAGTCACCTAACTTCTCCAGGTCTCATTTTCCCCATATAAACTGGAGGGAAAGCATCATAGTAATCACTAGAGTGTGGCTGGCAGGAAGGCACAGACTACACTCCTTCATCCCTGTATCCCAGTGTCTAGAACAGTGCCTGCTGTAATGTAGCCACTCTAACAAAATAACGGAATGATGGACATTTATTAAGCGCTTATGATGTGCAAAGCTCTGTTTCCAGCTGTTTGCACATTTTATCACATTACATCCTCCCAACATCTCTATGGCTTGCAAATAACAATAAATCCACATACGGAGTGTTGAGATAACGCATCTGCACAAGGCCTGACACCAGCCTTACTCGGTGAGGACTGTAAGCGTGCTGCTCCTGCCACCGCCTCTTCTGCGCTACACAAATATGCTGCCCTTCTGCCAATTCACGTGCAGGTTTGGGATTACTTGCCCCGAAGCTCTGGGGGCCTGTCTTTGACTGTAAATTTCTGGAGAATAAGAATCACAGTCTGTCCAATCACCCCTTCTGGGTACTGTGGTTTCAACCTAGAATAGCATCTGGAGGTGGGACTAGGAACCAAAATCTCTGAAGTATCACACCTCCCCACCCCCTTACCCTACTGCTGGCTCCACTTCCGGAACCACAGAAACTCAACTCAGACTGAGCCAACTCAGCCTTCGCCATGACAGGCCCTATGCTGGTGCTTTCAGACACCACTTTCCTGAGTCTCTACTTCTCCTGTAGAGTCAAGAAAACAAACTCAGAGAGGACAGGGAATTGTCCCAAGCTTTTGAACTGCGGTGCTGGAGAAGACTCTTGAGAGTCCCTTGGACAGAAAGAAGATCAAACTAGCCAATTATAAAGGAAATCAACCCTGAATATTCATCAAAAGGACTGATGTTAAAGCTGAAACTCCAATACTTTGGCCACCTGATGCAAAGAGCCAACTCACTGGAAAAGACCCTGATGCTGGGAAAGATTGAGGGCAGGAGGAGAAGGGGGCAACAGAGGATGAGATGGTTAGGTGGCATCACTGACTCAATGGATATGAGTTTGAACAAACACCAGGAGATGTGAAAGACAGGAAAACCCAGCGTGCTACAGTTCATGGGGTCTCAAAGAGTTAGACATGACTTAGTGGTCAAAAATAAAAATAGTAAATCAAGACTTGGGTCAGCAAGAATCCAGCCTCTGGACATCAAGGACTAACTCCTGCGCTCCACATGCCAGATTCTGAGCAGCTTCCTGGCTTCACCAATGACCTGCTTCCCTTCCCGAACCTCACTTTTCTCACCTGTAAAATGGGAGCAGCCACACCATCCTAGGAGGCTGTTCAGAGGATTTACTAGAGAATGCTGTTAGTGGAAGTGGTGCCTGGACCATATTCTCTATCTTATTGTGAACTGTCTTGCTATCAAAAAACACAGAGAACCATGCCTCCCACTCCACGGTTTGTATGGGATCTTCTCATCCACAAGGGCCAATTCTATCACACAATAATTATAAATGGAAACTGGGAGCAGTGTTGTCCACCCCCCTGGTGCCCCATGCACTCATCCTATGCACCTCTGTGACTTTTTATCTTTCCTGAATTTTTCTCTTTAATGACCACTTGGTGGTTTAACTCCAACCACCAACATCACCACCCAGGATCCTATCCACAGAGTGATATATTAGGAACACACTAGAAACAGTCATGTTACCAGAATGTCCTTGTGATGAGCAGGTGTGCCCATCATGAGGCCAACCAGGGAGTATGCTGGCATGAGAAGTGGGGACAAGGTTCGATAACTATCTTCAGAGAATATACACGGAAATCAGCCCAAGGGAGTCTTCAGAATGCAGGAAGTCAAGTTTGCACAACCCCAAAGGAGCTGAAGAGATGCCCAGCCAAGTGACATGCCATCTCAGAGGCACGGATACCTCCTCATGAACGTCTGCCCTGCTGTACCTCCTGGAAGGCACCCACATCTCCCTTCACACACAAATGCATGCGTTCTCACGCAGTCGTTTTCCCATGCATGTGCATGAATACACAGACTGAAGCATTCATGTATGAACACAGACCCTAACACAGAATATACCGCACTGCACGTAGAATTAGAATCGTATGTACACCCTGCAGAACTGCTCCCTTCCTTACACTAGCATCATGAGCAGCCATGCACACCCGCACATCCATGCATCCTATGACACACGTAAACGGGCCTCTCCATGAACACACACACACACACACACACACACACACACACACACACACACACACACACACGAGCACCCTCTGACAACATGGCAAACACAGGAATAGGCAAGGCCTCACACATGCACACTCCGTGTGTTCACCCCATTTGCACACTGCCGTGTGTGCTCCTTCCTACACACCCAAACTCACACATGTACGTGCACTGGTATCTTACTCAGGTGCAGATGGCCACGTTCGTGGGCAGAAGTTCACATCTGTGCTCGAGCGTGGTGCACATACCCAGGATAGAGGTACTTCCAGCCTGAGGACACACCCCAGCCCTCATTCGTGTCTTCATATAACTGACATCTGGGAAAGGCCCTCTCAGCCCCAAGAATATCCCTGGATCTGTCCTCCAAGAGGCCTGGTTTTGCACTCAAGGAGAAAGACCAAATCATCGCCTGCCCCATGGTCTCTGAAAGCTATCTCCTCTTTTCTAGTATGACTGACAGGCCCTCATGGAGCAAAGGAGAGCTGAACAGACTCTGTTCCTCAGTTGTCCATCCACTTAATGCTTTTTGATTTTGTTCCAGGGGAAAAAAAAAAATTCCTATTTCAGCCCACAGTCTGATGCCCTTGAAAGAGAAAGACTCACATGAGGCAGACAGAGGCCACTGATGCCGGATCCCGAGTGGCCCTGATGACATTCCCATGGGGCTCTGACTCTGTGGACTCTGCAGGCAGCTTGGCTGGCAAGCCAAAGCTGGTGCCCTGCACGCAGGGCCTGGAGAGTCCAGAGCGGAAATAATGTGCTCTGATCGCCCTCACGCTATTCTGATAGCTGCACGATGCTCGGCACCATCACACACTGAACTCATCTGAGCTGCAGAATATTCTCCACGGAGCTATCTGCAAGTCCACTCTACAGAGGCGAGACTGGGCTTCCCAAAGGTGAAGCACTTGCCCAGGTGCCGTGGCAGCCAGTCGGGAGCAGGCGTGCTGATGTGAATGTGGGTCTTCCTGCCCCAAAGCAGTTTCTAGACTCAGGGGAACTGGAAGCAAGCGGGCCAGCTCTAGGTTATTGCCTGGAACCTTGCTGACTTCGGGTGCCCTTTCAGGAGACTCTTTCCAGAGAAAAGCACTCAGGGAATCAGACAAAAAGGCAAGTAAGGATTTGAGGGGAAGGAGGAAAGGAGTAAGGAAGGAGAATAGGATAGTTTGGGAAGAGAAGGAGGAAGCGAAGATGGGGATGAAGGGAAACAGCTGAAGAGGCGGTACAGTCCATGTTCCTCCTCGTAATGTCTGCTGAGCACCTTCTCACTCTTGAGTCCTGTGAGAGCTGCCGGTGGGATTCTCCAGGGAACTCCCAGAGGAGCACGGGGGCACGGTCTCTTTCATGTTAAAGTGGGTTCAGCTGTTTCAAAAATATTTGCACAATTACTTTCCAAATCAGCAAGGAAGGAGAAATGCAAAATGACCTTAACACACCTCCCGTGTTCCTGGCCATAAATCTGCTCACAACAACAAGCATTAATTGCCCATCAACCCTTTCACACATAAGCTCACAATCCATTATACATACATTCATAGATATATGTGTATGTCTGTACATATGGATGCACACATATTATATACACACACATTCATAGATATATGTGTATGTCTATACATACGGATGCATACATATTATACACACACACACACATATGCATCTGGCTCAGACAAATGACACTAAGCAGAGATCACATGGGATTTCAACAGCAGAGGCAGCATTCAGACCACACGGCCAAGTCCCTGGTCCTTGCTCTAAAATGTTCATTCCTCTTACTGCCCCTCTTACTGTAGCTGCATCTACGACCTGAGATGGCTGGCTGGTCTTGACAGTACCGGCTGCTTAGCAGAGGAGAACACAGCTGGACAGCCCCTGGGAGATAATCCAGAGATCGCAACACTTCACTTAGGTCGGAAGAGGTGCGGCATCTTGGCTGAGGTCACTGTACAATAAACGTCTTGACCGGGATGAGGGCCTGCCCTTCTGACCCCCAGATCAATGCTCTTTTCTGAATGTGCCCTGTGACAGGCAATGCATTTTCAAGATGAGAAAACCTCACCTTGAGGTCACTGACCCAAAAGGAGAAACAGATATGAGAGAGCTCTCCTCTCCTAGACAAGGGTGAAAGGGCTAGAGAGGAAGTGATCCTTCCGTCCCTTGAGCAACAGGTTTAAAAAGAACAAAACAAAAACAGATGAGCCAACTGAGGTCCAAGGAGAGGAAAGGATACGCCTGAGATAAAATGGAGATAAAATGGCATCCAGTCCCATTGCTTCATGGCAAATAGATGGGGAAAAAATGGAAACAGTAACAGAATTTATTTTCTTGGGCTCCAAAATCACTGCAGACAGTGATTGCAGCCATGAAATTAAAAGATGCTTGCTCCTTGGAAGAAAAGCTATGACAATCCTAGACAGCATATTAAAAAGCAGAGATGTCACTTTGTTGACAAAGGTCCGTCTAGTCAAAGCTATGGTTTTTCCAGTAGTCATGTATGGATGTGAGAGCTGGACCATAAAGAAGGCTGAGTGCCAAAGAATTGATGCTTTTGAACTGTGGTGTTGGAACAGACTCTTGAGAGTCCCTTGGACAGCAAGGAGATCAGAACAGCCAATCCTAAAGGAAATCAACCCTGAGTATTCATTGGAAGGACTGATGCTGTAGTTGAAGCTCCTATGCTTTGGCCACCTGATGTGAAGAGCCGACTCATTGGGAAAGATCCTGATGCTGGGAAAGATTGAGGGCAGAAGGTGACAGAGGATGAGATGGTGGGATGACATCACTGAACACGGCTCAGTGAACACGAGTCTGAGCAAACTCCAGGAGACAGTGAAGGACAGGGAAGCCTGGAGTGCTGCAGTCCATGGGGTCGCAGAGTCGGACATGACTGAGCGACTGGACAACAAAAATGGAGCAGGTTTCTCCAGCAAAATCTGGGCTCCTTTCCCAAAGGATCTGCTCTGACCAGCACTGGAAGCCACAGAGTGTTGAGGCTAAAGAGCAAAGAGGTGGAGACAGGCACACCAGTAGCTTGGCTCCAGAGGTGTCACTCCCCACTCCAAGATCTGTGACCAGAGCCAGCTCAGGGTGTATGGCTTGAGGCCACACTGGGCTTAGTTAAGCTTAGTTAAGGCTCTGCTGTCACCATGCTGAAAGTGTTAATAATTTGTGAACAAGGTGCCTCACATTCTCACTTCAGAGAGGTCATAGCTTCGACACATCCCCTTTAGCGGCCTTAGCGGCCTCAACGCTGATTGGTGATGGACAGGGAGGCCTGGCATGCTGCGATTCATGGGGTTGCAAAGAGTCGGACACGACTGAGCGACAGAACTGAACTGAACTGAACTGGACTCAGCACGGTCTGTGCCTTGCCTGCATCGTCCTTGGCACACGTCTTCCCAGTACAGGCCGATAGATCTTTCTCCTAAAGGTACCCGCACTCCGCTCAGGTCCTTCCTAACCCTCGTGCAGAGGCCAGAAGTGCCAGGGGGTCTTACTGTCCTCCACCTGCTTCACATAGCCCTTAGCCAATGGCAGATGGGAGGTGGGGAATCCATGCCCCAGCTTGGGATGATCTTTGGTGTATTCTAGACTACTGGGCTTCACTTGTAGCTCAGTTGGTAAAGAATCTGCCTGCAATCCAGGAGACCTGGGTTCAATTCCTAGGTCGGGAAGATCCCCTGGAGAAGGAAACGGTGGCCCACCCCAGTGTTCTTGCCTGGAGAATCCCGTGGACAGGAACCTGGCAGGCTACAGTCCATGGGGTTGCAAGAGTTGACCACGACTGAGCGACTAAAGCCCCACCACCAGTGGACTGTCCCCTAGAGTTCCTCAGTGGGCTTGAGTCCCTGATGCCCACAGGAGCCCCTGCTCAGCTATACACCTTTCACTGGGTCCTTGCCTGGATCTGCCTCATTTGCCCTCTTGGGGCTTATTGGGACCACTTCCCAAATACATTACTTGCCCTCATCCCCTTGTCCCAGGGTCTGCTTCTAGAGGAGCCTAATTTAAGACAGAGCTGCCGTGAGCCTCAGAAAGATACTGCACGTAAAGTACTTAATGAAGCATCAGGCATAGATTCAAACCCTCAATAAATGGTAGGCTTACCACTACCTCCCTGCCAAAGCTACTTTATGAGAAGATATGACGAAGATGACAGAACATTATAACTGATCTCTAAATTTATCCTTCTAATGAAATCACCTCCGCAGACCCTGCTTGTGACCAGTCAGGAATGATGCTCACGATCCCACTTCCCACCAGAGGCAGACACCAGTCATTCTGGCTCCTACGACCCAATGCCAAGGGAAAGCTCAAGGAATCAGCAGGCTCCCTTCCTGGCCTCAGCAGCAAAAGGGAAGCACAAACCCACCCAGAACCTCAGAGCTTAGAAACTGAGCCTCTTGTCTACTCTTTAACAGATGCAGAAATTGAAGGACAGAAATATGTCCAAATATGCCAAATGAACGCGTGAAGGGCACGTTCAGAAGAACTCAGGTGGTCCGTCACCTATTCTAATAAACCTCATTATTCATGATTTATACTTTCCTTTTAATTGCCCTATGCGCACACACATACATACTAGAAAGTAAGCTCCACAGCTGCAAGGATTTTTGCCCGTTTTGTTCACTGCAGTGTCCCCCAGGAACCTAATGGAGTGCCTAGCATGTATTAAGTGCTCATTAATATGTATTAACTGAGCAAATGCCCTTCCCATGAAACCCACCGTATATCCCTGCTGAAGTTCTTTCTGGCTTTCCTCAGAAGAAAAATTCCAAAGGGCTTCGGAGGTGGCCCCCATTATGATCAGAATAACATGGTTAAAATGGGGACCTGGAACCAGACCACCAAGGGGGCCCCTGACTCCACTAGTTAGCGTCTAGAGGACTTTGGGCAAGTTATTGACCCTCAGTCTCCCCATCTTTAAACAGGACAGCTGACTGCATTGATCAAAGGAAGTATCGAAGGTAAAGCACCAAGCCCAGGGTCGACACACAATGCAGACTAGCTATCTAGACTAGACTAGGGTAGAGAGAACAGTCCCCTCGCCTCCAAGGCATCCCTCTTGCTGCTAATATAGTAAGGGACATCTTTCAAAATGTGAGGGGATGCACTGATGCTGGTGCAGAGGATGGGTGCACACCTTCCCATTTGTAGCAAATTAATGAACAGAAAATAACGACCTGAGAAATTTATATCCTCCTCCAGTGGCTTCTGGCCCTCCCACTGACCCCCAGGAGAAAATATCAGTGAGGGGCTGCAGTGTCTCTAACAAGCCAGAGAAAGCAGCCGCGGGCTCAAATCCCCTTGGCTGCTAGCCCCAAGGGCCAGAACGTAACCTCACTGCTTTGCTTTCATTGTACTTATTTTGATAGCAGCCTTCTAATTTTAGAATGTGATGCTAGGTTTCCATTTGCCATCATGATATTTAAGTTCCCATTTATAATACATACATCACTTTAGGAAAAATAAAGAAGAGAATGCAGATGTGGCCACAATGATGATGATACTCCGGAAATGATGAAGATTTGGGAGTTTTGGTCTAGACTTGGCTCATAAGCCTCCCTAGAACAGGGGCATGGGGTTCAGGGTTTCGTACTTAACCTTGTCATTCACTTATGTGTTATGACTTTGAATGGACCTGCTCGCTGCCAGAGCCTCCATCCTCCAATCTCTAAAATGAAGAGATCAGATGTCTGAGAGCTCTGAACCTTTCTGAAATGTCTTGAATCCTTTCAGGATTCCAATAAAAACTGGAACAAATCCGTGCAAAATGCATCAAGGCCTTGTGGCCACCCCACCTGTCTTCATGATGTCTCACTCCCAATGAAAGTTTGCAGACTCCAGAGAATGCTGGCATCCCTTTGTTTAGTAATGTGGTTTCACCTTTTATGTCACTTCCCCTCTCCCTGCCCAACTCCAGACAAAGGAAATAAGGCCACCGATAAGCTCCCTTAATTAGAAGGTTCCCTGGTGGCTCGGACTGCCCGCAATGCAGGAGACCTGGGTAAATCCCTGGGTCGGGAAGATCCCCTGGAGAAGGGAAGGACTACCCACTCCAGTATTCTTGCCTGGAGAATTCCATGAAAAGAGGAGCCTGGCAGATTATAACACAGGGAACTCTGCTCAGCGTTATGTGGCAGCCTGGATGGGAGGGGAGTCTAGGGAGAACGGACACATGTATATGTACGGCTGAGTCCCTTTGCTGTCCCTTCACCTGAAACTGTCTCAACATTGTTCATCAGCTATGCACATGCGTGCTCAGTCCTGTCTCACTCTTTGCGACACCATGGACTGTAACCCACCAAGCTTCTCTGTCCATTGGATTTCCCAAGAATACTAGAGTGGGTTGCCACTTCCTTCTCCAGAGGATCTTCCCAACCCAGGGCTCGAACCTGGGTCTGCTGCGTCTCCTGCATTGGTAGGGGGATTTGTTTTTTTTACGACTGTGTCACCTGGGAAGCAGGTTAAGCAGCTATATTCCAATACAAAATAAAAAGTTAAAAAAAAAAAGACCCCTCGTTTAGAAACCTGACTCACTGCAGAGCTAACACACAGCCCTGGATGCCAGCGTATCTCCTTTGCCCCTCTCTGTCTGCACTGAAGTCCCTTGGGTGGGGTTGGATGGAACGGGCCTTGGGAAGGACACATGTGTCGTTACAGCAGACCTTCAGGATGCTGGATCCCGGTGGCTCAGTTGCTAAAGAATCTGCCTGCAATGCAGGAGAACAGGGTTTGATGCTTGGGTCAGGAAGCTCCCCTGGAGGAGGGCATGGCAACCCCCTCCAGTATTCTCGCCTGAGAAATCTATGGGCAGAGGAGCCTGGCGGGCTACAGCCCGAGGCGTCACAAGAGTCGGACACGACTAAACCACCACAGGACACTGGAACCCTGGGCTTTGGTGCCGACCTGACTCCTCTCTTTGGATTATTTCATATCTCCCGAGCTCTAGCCCCAAGGAACCTGTGAACACAGGACATCCAACAGACAGAGCTATCAGACCTCCCCCTGCTGCAGTGAGGCCTCAGGGTGGTGGGACTAGCATTCAGCTCATCAGTGCATCAGAGTGAGAAATGCGGCTCTGGAATCGTGCAAAAGACAGAACGGTAATACACAGCGGGTGATGATTAACTTCACCTTAAGGGGCAAGCACGGTGAGTCTCCTGGACAGACGGTGCCCCAGCACAGCCATGAAGAGTGGACAGATGTTTGCCAGGTGAAGATAACAGGAAAAGCTCTTTGGACACAAAAGCGCAAAACCCATGCTGAAGAAAAACAAGTCCTCACGTGCCCCTGGCTCATGACACTGGGGACACAGACTTCAGGGTGACCTTGCAAAGCCACGGAGACGTGAACCTCCGGCATCGCTCAGTCCCAACAGGTGTCAGACGCTGGGGATGATCTCAGTGTGAACCACGTGGCCATCTGTGATCAGAAAGCTCAGGATAGAGTCATCACCTGCACTGAGGACCAGGGCCTGCCTGTCTCCTGGCAAATCGGAAAAGGGTATCTAGGTCTTGAAAGCCAGACCAGATAAGACCCGTCTTCTCAAGGTTTTAAACGTTCTCTGGAACTTTCTTTTTTCCCTTGTGCCTTGACACTGATGTCTCTGCTTCTTAAATGCTCCTTTCACCCCTCTCTTCCAGCAAATCCCTTCTTTATCGGGAACAACAACAATAAAAAAAGTATGTATCACTTCCCTAACTAACAGGCAAAGGCTTTTAACAGGTTTCTAATGCACTGCTAGACAACGCCTTAAGGCTTGAATCCCCAAGGACACCTCTCTGCAAAGGATACAGAAGCTGTGGCTACTGGGGCTTTAGATTTCATTGTTTTCATAAAACACTATTAAGAATGTATCTGTCTCAATCACAGGCAGACACACACAGAGTGAGAGTCTGCCTACCCCCACCCTGAATGTTTAAGTGAAGTGACATACAGATGGAAGCCTAATTTATTTTGAACAAACAGCATCCCAGGAAAACCAGAGTCTGCCTTAGAGATGAAGATACGGGGTTCAAAGAACGGGTATCGGTGGTCAAATCTGAAGTTCACTTCCATCTCCCAAAACCTCATTTAAACCTCTTCAGTTCAGTTCAGTCGCTCAGTCGTGTCCAACTCTTTGCGACCCCATGAATCGCCGCACGCCAGGCCTCCTTGTCCATCACCAACTCCCGGAGTTCACTCAGATTCACATCCATCGAGTCAGTGATGCCATCCAGCCATCTCATCCTTTGTCGTCCCCTTCTCCTCCTGCCCCCAATACCTCCCAGCATCAAAGTCTTTTCCAATAAGTCAACTCTTCGCATGAGGTGGCCAAAGTACTGGAGTTTCAGCTTTAGCATCATTCCTTCCAAAGAAATCCCAGGGCTGATCTAAACCTCTTACCAAGATCTAAATATCACTCCCCACTTTATCAACTCCAACACAAGGCCCTGTGGCCCTACAGCTGCCCTGTTATTTCCCCAGGGTTTCCTGAGTCATGCCGTACTCAGCTCTGACCTAAGTAGGATTATTTAAGAACAAATTCTTTCAGATCTTTTCTGGTCTCCAAAGCCTTACCCTAACCTTTGATATTTTTATAGGTGATGGCTCAGATTCTTGCTGATTCATATCCCACCAGATTGTCCCCTAAGACCACCTGAGTCAGTTAAGAAAGCTGTTGGGAATTGGTTCCAACAGAAGGACCCAAGAATGATCTGAATTTCAGATACTACAGTAGGTGCATGAGAGAATTTCTCAACTGGGTACCTTTGGAATGGCTCCTTTGAAACACACCTACAACATGAGTAACAAATACTTACTCCAACATACCCTGATGATTTCCATCAAAATACTTTGAATTTAGAACCTCAAGCCTTGTTAGAATCATACATGCTGACACCTTCCTAAACGACCTAGGTGCTTCACAAAGTTTTATGAACATGAAAATATTATACAAAGTAGGTTTCTCCCCTTTTCTGTATTTTAAAGAATAAGCACAGAAATGCTTTAGGAACTCCTTATGGAATCATAAGTAGTGAAATGGTAGATCCTGTCTTCCAGTTTCAAGAATAGCAACCCAGGAGCATTGTCTATGTACTCGACCAAGGTGCTAAGACAGTGAAGCTCAATTGCTTCACCAGCGTCCCCTTGGAGCCAACCGTGGCCCATGGATGGGAGGCTGACAAGCACGTGGCTCTGGAGCCAGCCTGGATTACAACCCCAACTGGACTTCTTACCAGACATGTGACTAAATCCCTCTAACTCTCTATAAAACTCAGATTCCTCACCTACAAAAAATGATAGGATATCACTTTCCTCCCCAGGGCTGCTGTGATCTGTGCAACATCTGGCCAACAGAAGTTCTTAGCAAATATTATTTTTTTGTTCACAACTTTGTACGTATTTCTTTGAACTCTTGAGCAGAACTTCTCACTGTGCTTTCAGTTCCCTAAACTCAGTCGAGTGGGCCAGCTCTCCCTAATTCTGACCTCTTAAGATACGTTTTTGCTAGAGGACTTCTTAATTAGAATCTCCCACTCAGTGGAAAGATGACACTAACAGGTAATATCAATTGAGGGCTTGCTATGTGCTCAGAACTTCCAAGTGATCTAAATGAGTTATTTATCTCATATCACCTTCACAACAGTATTAGGAGGAAGAGACTCATACCCATCCCATCATGCTGTTGTTCAGTCGCTAAGTTGTGTCCGACTCTGCAACTCCATGGACGGCAGCCCACCAGGCTCCTCTGTTCTCCACTATCTCCCAAAGTTGGCCAAATGCATGTCCATTGAGTCAGCGATGCTATGTAACCATCTCATCCTCTGCCGCCCCATCATACAAATGATAAAGAGCAAACAGACGTAAATGAAGTGCTAAAAGATCTGATCACTAACTGCAAGTCACACCCTGTCTGGAAATCCAGCCCATGCAATTAACCACTCCTCTGAAATGGCTCCCCGGACCGTGGGCTTTGCAATCAGGCCGCGTTGTGAAGTGTGTAGGCTCCGGCAGAGACCACCCAAGTACAATTAAGTTCCTGCACACGAACCTTCAAGTTGTGAACTTCTGAGGACACGAACGTGCGTTTGTTAAGTTAGCTCTCATGTCTGGAGCATGTCACGTGTGTGCAGCCTCTCCAAGTGGATGCCCTTTTCTGGACTTTACTGTGCGGTGCTGTACGGAGCAGGGTTTCCCAGGTGATCCGGGGTAAAGAATCCAGCGGCCAGCGTAGGAGGCCCAGGAGACTTGGGTTTGATCCCTGGGTCAGGAAGATTCCCTGGAGTACCGGAAGAGGCACTCCACTCCAATATTCTTGCCTGGAAAATTCCATGGACAGAGGAGCCTGGGGGGCTACAGTCCATGGGGTCGCAAAGAGTCAGACACAACTAAGCGTGCACACATATATGGGCTGGATAGAGTACAGAATCTTTATTTTAAGCCCAGGATGTCTGGAACCAAGCATAGAAGCAGTAGTGATATAGCTGGTACTATGGTACGTTTCAGGGTACTGTACTGTAAGATTAAAAATGTTTTGCTTCTGTGTTTTTTAGGCATTATTTGTGCAAAAACTATTATGAACCTATTACAGTACAGTACTATATAATCAACTGTGTTAGCTGGGTACCTAGGCTAACTTTGTGGGACTCACAAACACACCCTTGCAATGGAACTGATTCATATGCAGGAGATTTACTGTACCTCCAGGCAAGCCACTTCCCTCACTCTGCGCTTGGAGAGCTCAGCCATCAACTAGGGGTAATTAAACAGTAGACATAACTTGCTGAACAGTATTGATAATCCAGTGAAAGGGAAGGGTGGCGAGGGCAGGGGAAGGAAGGAAGGCCAGGAGGTATGGCAGGCTTTCTCTCTATGGCAGGGTCTTTCTCTCTCTCTCACACAAGAGCCTCTCGAGGAGCTGGAGGGAGAAGAGGCCCTGGAGGGATGATGCTGTCGGTCCAGTACACTCTGTTCAGGAAGCAGCCCAGAGCCCCGCCTGGAGGGACACAGAACAATGCTCTCCTAGTCGCCTGCCTCCAGTGCCCCTGCCCCCAAGAGCAGCTGGGCGCGGACCCCCTAAAACCCGCACGCTGCTGGGCCTCCCACTTCCAGGTTTCCTGGCGGGCACTGCGGGGAGGAGAACCAACCACAGACCGGCGTGGGGCTCGTGGCTCTGTGACAGACAGACAGCTGGCGGGGTCTGAGGGTAACGTGGACTCCGGGCTGGAGATCCTTTGGCCTCTGAGGCCAAGAGAGGTCAGAAGCTGCCCAGAGTCCATGAAAGGCGGAGGGGAGCAGAGTGGAGCTCAGGAGGGTCCCGGGGCTCTGCGGGTCGCCCTTGGCTCCAGGACGACAACCGTGGAGCCCCGGCTCTGTTCGCCGCTCCCTCCATTGCTTCTTCCTTCTTCGTCGCCCTGTGCCTTCCCGTTTCCCCTTCCCCTCTATGGACCACCCACTGTCACCAGGCTGCCTCCTCGGTTTCACCCCACTTCTGCTCTCTCCCTGCTTCTCCCTCTCTTTTACACACGTGCACACACTCACAGGCACACACACATACACATAATTCCATCTCCCTCAGATTGCTGAAGTGAAACCATTCTGGAGCCTTTTATGTTGTTGAAATAGCCTTAGACCCCTAAATGGGATTTCCAAGCCTCAGGGAGCATCCTCCGTATACATCTCCGTATCAGTTCTGCCTCCATATACACCATACACCGCCCCCACCCACCATAAGCCCATGGCCCATCGAATGCCAGCTCTGGAGAGGCACTCAGGGCCGGCTCCACTCGGCTGTCACTCACTGCTGCATCAGGAGAGGCTAAGACACGCCTGGCAAACAGCAGCTGCTCAGCACAGACGCGCTGAATGAACACATTCAGGAATATAAGTTCGTGACCCCATTTTACAGGTGTGGAAACCAAAGCTCCGAGACAGCCAAGTCTCCTGCCCAGGATCACACTGTGAGTTAGCAGCAGAACCAGGGTTTTGCCTGCCATCTCATTTCTTACTCGCCAGCTCTCATGCTATTGTCAAACCCAGGCCTTTTTTACAAGACGCTTCAGTGCCCTGAGATCCTGCGATCCTCCGGGGAGGCGCAGCACTTCCATCCGCTGCCCGTCACCAACCCCGTCACAGAGACCACCCACCTCCCCCACTAGCCTTGGGGGAACCACAGGGAGGACTCCCCCGAGAGAGCTGGCCCTGAGACAGGAGCAGCCCTCCTGGCCACGGCACTGGCCGTGTCCCTGACACTCGGTGAAATCAGGCCAAGTGCCAGCCTTTAGCTGTCCACTCCAGAGATGGGCCGTGACCCAGGGCGGAGGGCCACCAGGACTGGGTGTGTGGAGATGGTTGCACCCCTGGTCAGAGGAGCTGGGACCTCAGCAAGGTCCCAGATGCAAGGTAGCCCAGAATCGCTCTGCTTTCTTTCGGATTCCTGTCGGCGCCGCAGTGGAGTGCAGGCAGAATGCAGCTGCCAGGCCAAGTTACAGGATGCTCACTAGCGAGGCTGCATGGCCCAGGGTAAGGGCGCTATCTCTGGGGCCAGCCTGACTGAGTTCAAACCCCTCCTCGGCCACTCACTGGTCTGTGTGCCTTTCACAGCAGCTCGTGTTCTCTAGGCCTCAATGTTCCCATCTATAAAATGGGGATATTATACTAATGCTTCTATCCCTAAATTTTGTGAGACTGAGATACACTATCATGTGTAACATGCTTACAATTTACAACTTGGGCATAAAAAAATCTGTATCTTATAAATGTTAGCTACTATCATCACCGTTCATCTGAATATAACAGGACCACAGTAATCTCACAGCTTAGGTTACTCCAAACTCCCCAGGTCTCTGCTAAGGCTTGGCTGTCTTAGACTTTCCTGCTTCCTGGCTGAAGGAAGAAGACAGTTGGGAGACTCAGCAGATTTTGAAGAGCCTCTGCTACAAGAGAGGCCAGAAACCCAAAGTGAAGGTGAAAGTCGCTCAGTCGTGTCCGACTCTTTGCGACCCCATGGACTATGCAGTCCATGGAATTCTCCAGGCCGAAACACTGGAGTGGGTAGCCGTAGCCTTCTCCAGGGGATCTTCCCAACCCAGGGATCAAGCCCAGGTCTCCCGCATGGCTGGTGGATGCTTCACCAGCTGAGCCACCAGGGAAGCCCTGAACCAAGGTCAGGGCCAGTTTAGTCGTGCTGTGCTCTCCGAGAGACCTGTCACCTTTATCTGTTTTCCCAGCGTGGGGCACCAGGTAAAAGTGAGTGTTGGTCGCTCAGTCTTGTTTGACTCTTCGCAACCCCGTGGACTGTAGCCCACCAGGCTCCTCTGTCCATGGAATTCTCTGGGCAAGAATACTGGAGTGGGTTGCCATGTCCTTCTCTAGGGCATCTTCCCAACCCAGGGCCTGGACCTGGCTCTCCTGCACTGCAGGCAGATTCTTTACCATCTGAGCCAACAGGGCAGCATGGCCGCTAACTCAATCGTGAACATGACTCTGGCAGGGACTCCGCACACAGGTATGCAACATACTCCTCTTGTGATAAAAACGTGGGGGCCCACGATCACCCAGGACTGCCCAAGCCAAATGATGACCTACATCCTGCGTCCCAGCCACTGGCTGTCACGTCTTCCTCCTGGGTGCCCCGGGAAAGGCCCAGGGTTCCAGAAGCAACCAGACCTCACTGTGACAAAGCACTTTGTGAAAACACAGTTCTGCAGAAGGACCAACCCGGAGGCCGGTTCTCCTGCTGTGAGGGGTGGGGGCTCAGTTTGTCGCTATGGGAGGCAAGTTAAGGCAGCTCGTGTTTTACACAGGGTACCACTTAGAAAACTGCTTTTTCCAAAGGCTCTTGGGAAAGTTCCTTCTCTTGCAAAGGGTGAGCGTTTTTGCTCTAAGAGAACCATTTATTCCAATAAGATCGAAGTAATCACTAAGGGCC
This sequence comes from Ovis aries, assembly GCF_016772045.2. Classification (NCBI taxonomy): domain Eukaryota; kingdom Metazoa; phylum Chordata; class Mammalia; order Artiodactyla; family Bovidae; genus Ovis; species Ovis aries. Next base: position 6,389,031 of record NC_056055.1, on the reverse strand, counting down.
GTGCTCCTCTCTGAACACGATTTTTATTAACTATGTAGTGAGGCCCTGTAATGAGTTGTTTCATGCAGGGCTACAGCTGCACCTTCATGTGGCAAAACTGGATGTAATTTCACCCATATTGTAACCCAGTGCTTTCTCCTGGTGGCCCAGTGAGGCATCCAGCCTAGCAGAGAGAAAAAAAAAAAAACACACCAAAAACCTAGATTCTATCAGTTTATAATTGTAAAGCCTCAGATAAGTTACGTCCTGTGAAATGGGAATAAGAAATTCATCCCACTCCACTCTAGGTATAAGTGAGGAGTCTGAGTTTCTGCCTGTTAGTGGTCCCGACTTCACATATGAGGAACCCGAGGCCAAGAGATCAGGACATGAGTTAAAACGCCTGAGACCCACAGGACGCTGGGTGGCACACACGGGCTGCCCGATGTCTCTCCTACCTCCTGCGTTCAAGGATCTGATGCACTGAAAGCTGACTTAAATAGGGATTGCTTTAAATAAGCCTTTTGGTCCTCTTACCCACAAAACGAGGACAGTGAGAATATCGACTTCACGAGGCAGCAGGGAGAGTCAAATTAAGCTACCAGGTGAGCTTGTTCGGTAGGTGGGGGCAAGACGCATTGATTTAAGAGATCACAAAGGCTTGTTTCCCCTACTTATTCAGCCCCAGTAAGGACTGACAGGGCCCACATGCGGTCTCATTGATAAGATGGCTCGTTATGTCAACCTTGCAAACGAAGAATAAAATCACAGTGATCCCTGAGACGGATCAACTTGCCCAAATGGCATCCTGTTATCTCACTGGTGCCTATCTTCTCAAAGCTGCGAGACCACCAGATTCCAGACCTCTGGCTACGTGACCGTGCCTTCAGAGGACTTGTCATTGGTGGGGTATAAGAAGGACTCCGTCAGAAAGGGAGGACGCTGGTCCTCCTTCAGGGCCGGTCACCCTCTTTTCCCTCTAACAAATTTCCCTTTTCTTGTCTGACTGCCTGGCTCGCTCTTTTTCTCCGCACTCGCCTTACAAGGACCACTGGGATTCTCCTCAAAATGCCTGTTTCAAAGGCCTACCTTCACTGGCCTCAAACGGGAATCTGGCAGGGGCCCAGGTATTAGTGCCCGCTTGGGCTGACTTTGTGCCCAAGTCTGAGAATCAACACACGAGACTGTCCTGCATGTCTCTCAGTGGAAAGGACGGAATGACTTTTCCATATAAGATCACATTTACTTCTTAGAATCAACCAGTTAGGAAACAGAGAGGTTAAGCAAGGCCACAGAGCTAAGAAGTGGTAGCTCTGGACTTCATATTCCATGAAGGTCTAACTAAAGTCCATGCTGACCCTATACGATCACTTTGCCCCTCTTTACTGACGAGATCCAGTACCTCTGCTTCCTTGCAAGGCTCTTGGGAGAGTAAAACCTCTCCTGTGTCCTCAGACTCTGCACAGCTCCGGAAGATGTATGAACCACCCCTTTCAGAAGTCTCTGGATTCCTGACCTAGAGCCTAACCTAGGACTCAGATGGTCCCTCCCCGACCCCAAGCTCCACACAGGGGCCACCCACCAACACCACGTCACAGAAAGAACAGCAGCCCATTTCCTCTTTGCATCCCTTCCTGAAACAAGCGAAAAGCAGGAACGAAGAAATCCTCTGGAAGTTAAAATGTGAAGTGTGCGGAGGCAGTTCCGGCTGCCGGGCGCCTGACATCCTGGCTCCTTGTTTTCTCCCACACAGTCCTGATGCGTAAAAATGCTTGTCTCCTCCACCGCTCCGTCAAGCAGGGTCACGCACTGTGCTCCGTCAAGTTTCCTTCACTTAATGTCAGACACAGACAGGAGGAAAGTGAAGTCCCAGCCCAGCTGGTGAGAGGCACACTGCCACTTCAATCCATGGGAAGGAGACCTGGCTATGAGAGGCACCTAGGATGTGAGCACAGGCTCTGGGGCTTTTGGCAATGGCATCCCCTCTCGGGGTCTCAGTTTCCTCATCTGTGAAATGGGGTTAAAGTTCCCAAACCACAAGGCCCAGCGCTTCACACAGCATAAGGCATACAGTGGATGCTCAATGAATATTTATACATCGAAGGAGGGATTGATGAGTCCCTAAGCAATGATTCAGTGACACGCCTAGATCAGCACCAGGTCAAGAGCAGATGCTCAACAACATAGTTGTGACGCTGGGGAAGCCCCCTGTACTCTCTAGCTACAGTTCTCTATCTGACTTCCCTGGTCCTCTAAACGACCCAGAACTTCATAATCTCCTCCCCACCCCTCCCCCTGCTCGGGCATCCAAAGTCGAGTTCCCTGCTCAATGAATGAATAACCTCATGAAATGATTCAGGGTAAGGTGCCAACCACTGCTAGTGACTAATTCAGATGGGTGGCACCAAGTCACAGGTCCCCTCTGCCTTTCATTCATTGTCATGAATAGCCAATTCTAAGAGAGGAGGGGTCAGCACTGTGACAACATTAGGAGATAGGGGTAGAGTGGAGCCTGGGCTAGAATCAAATCGAAGAGGCAAAACCAAGCAAACCACCTTCTCCAGCAGGCCAGGTTCTGATGTCCCAGAGCCAGACTTCTCCACCTTGGAACTAGTGGCATTTGGAGCAGGATCATTCTTTGTTGTGGGGAACCTCCTGTGCTAGGTGGGATACTGAGGAGCATCCCTGGCTTCCACCTACTAAATGCCAGCAGCATCTCCCCCTCCACAGGTTGTGACAACCAAAAATGTCTCCAAACATGGCCAAGTGTCCCCAGGGGCACAAAACTGCCTCCTGGAGAGAACCACTGGTCTAGAGTAAAAATAATAAAAATGTACCACCCCAATAATACACATCAGTCCTAGGCGTTCATTGGTAGGACTGATGCTGAAGCTGAAACTCCAATACTTTGGCCACCTGATGCGAAGAGCTGACTGATTGGAAAAGACCCTGATGCTGGGAGGGATTGGGGGCAGGAGGAGGGGAACGACAGAGAATGAGAAGGTTGGATGGCATCACTGACTCAATGGACATGGGCTTGAGTGAACTCCGGGAGTTGGTGATGGACAGGGAGGCCTGGCGTGCTGCAATTCATGGGGCCACAAAGAGTTGGACACGACTGAGTGACTGAGCTGAACTGAATAATACAGAGCTAATCAGCTGCAGGGTCTTGAACGCACCATGGTATCTCTTATACCCACAAATTCTGTTCCCTGCGTCTGGCGTCTCCTCTCCCTGTCCTGCTCCCACCTCAGCCACCTGGCTAACCTCTACCGCTCTCCACTCCTGGGCCAGTTCCTCCACCAAATCTTCCACAGCCTCCTAAAATCGCAGCAGCAGGAAGATGCTTCCACGTGTGCAAGCAAGTTATGCTCACTCAGTCACTCTTGGTTATTTCTCTGCACCCCTGAAGGAAACCTTGCATTCCTGGAGGGCAGGGTCCCTGCTTTAATCATGCTTTAAATTCTGAGCTCCTAACACCATGGCCTGGGACTGAATAAATAAAGGCAGGAGCCGAACACTGATGCTTGATGATTGCCTACAACGTGTCAAACCCACTGGGCATCTTATGTCAACATGTCCTCACGCCGACGTCCAGGTGCTTTACAGGCTATTATCACCACACACGTCTAGTGAGTAAAGGCCTCCTGGAGAGCAGGGAGGACTCACCCAGCACCACACAGGCAGTGATGGCACCACAGGGCATGTGGACTCAAGTCTGCCTGGCTCCCGCTATGCCAACCTGACCTGTCTTTTCACTCGTGAGTTCACCTGTCTTGCTGCCTATGACAGCTGAATGACAGAGCCCTCTGCCATAGCTCCTTGGGGCTCCAAGAGCACCCTACTGCTTGCTCTCACACTAGGGCCCCCCCCACCCTGCTGGCTCTGGGCAGAGGGGCGGCAGGCGGAGGGATGTGGGTGGTGTCGACGGTGCATCCTGACCCCAGCACCACACACGCCCACGTGGGCTCTAGCTCAGAAGCGGGGTTTCTCCCCAGCTCTGCTTTCTAAGCAGAGGAAGCGGGCATCTTCAACACGCTCTCCTGTCTCTGGTGGTGTTATTACACTCCTTCAACCTACCCAGTAATGGGGACCTTCGGGGGCTAGCATAGAAACAATGATTTTTTTCTCCTCTCTCCTAGAGTCAAGACCAGAATTTAATAAAGGAAAAAAAACACTAAGGTATTCCAATTCCTCCTCTCTGCAGTTTTGTTTTGTTTTGTTTTAATTTAGTTTTAGGTGTGATGTTACATTGACAGTCCTGAGGGCTGAAGTTTATCCACTCTCATAATAGGTCTAATGCAGACACAGTAAGCCATTTTTATGCACACACACACAGAGGCATGTGCACACAGCCTGAAAAATAAAGCAATTTATCTCACAAAAAACAAAGAAATCAGCTGCAATAAACTGATCTGGGCACAGTCTGCTTGTCCCATCTCTAGATTCCTGAAGCCACATTCTCAAATGCAAATTGACATTCCAGGCAATCAATTAAGCCCTTCCCTCTGGCCAAGCACCACACCACTGTTTGATCCTATCTGTTTTCACTAAGTGCCTGGGATTGACTTCTTGGTTCTGGCCCTTCCCAGGCTGAGTCTCTTCAGAGAACATGAACATTAGCTTCCAAAACCTTTCATGGCTTTGCCAACCTTCCCATATCCCAGTGAGAGGCCCCCAACTCTGCAGAATACCATCCTGCCTCCTGCTTCATCCTGAATCACCAACACTGCAAGCAGAAAAAGAGGTTGGGTGGAGTGGGGGAAGACTCCATGAAGACAAAGAAACCTTCAATATTAGAGGTCAACGTGATTTCAGTGTGAAATACATCCAGGATTGACTCTCATTCCAATATGAGATATGTCCCTCATGTGGAAGCATGTAAGAGACATTCTAATTTTTTTTTTTATCCATGCACATTTTTCCTTTCTGTCTTTTCATTGTTGGAAGCTAGATATATAACATATACACTTTGCAGATGAGGAAATAAAGGCTCAGAGCAAAACTGAGTTGAATCTATTGGCATTTAACTCAATTCACATAATCAAACAATATTTACTAACAGCCTAACTATCAGCTGAATACCACGGTAGACCCAGGGGTCACAAAATGGAGCAAGACAGACACGGCCATGTGCCCTTCTACCCGGGGAGAAACATGTACCAATCAGACATACGGTGCCCACGGCCATACAGAAAGCTGGCGGTGGGGTAAACACAGCGAGGCCGGAGGCTGAAGGAGGAGACCCAGCCCTGGAATGATCTTGCAGGATTATGGGAGGCGGCAACAACTCCACTGAGAGCTGTAAGGTCAGGAGGGCTTTCAAGGAGAACAAGAACAAAAGTCTTGAATCCAGAGGAAGAAGATGTGAATACACAGGAGAAAGCAGTGAATACGGTTCCTTCAAAGAACTGGAAGAAGCGGTGCACGGCTGGTACCTAGGTTTGCGGCAGCAGGGACAAGGCATGCAGGCGATGAGGCTGGAGAGATGAACGGAAGTCTGGATCCTGCCAGGACTTGCAGGCCACGTTAGGGTTGAGAATTTCCCCTGATGGCCTGAAAGGAGCTTCCGCAGAGATTTAAGCGCCTTAAAGAGAGATGAGATTTGTAGGTCAGCCCTCTGTCTACTCTACCTGCAGAAGGGAGAGACTAGATCTGAGGGTAGTTGGAGGGGGTTAGGAGTGGCATTGAAGAAAATTTACTGCAGGAGGCAGGACCTGTCCTGGGTGACGTACAGCTAGAGAAGCAAGGGTGCCTTGGGCATCCTGAGGGAAGGAAAAAGAGTTGAGCACACCGCATGTTGTGTTTCAGGGGCAATAGGCCTGAGAGGGCAGGAGTGAGATGTTGCTGGAACAGCTAGTTGGCGAGAGACTGCAGCATCATCCATGTAATGTATTTAATAATAAAGTCGGCAGACAAGAGACGCCGTCTGAAGTGTAGATTCCTGGCCCTGGTCCCTCAGGGAGAGACGAGTGACAAGCCAGGCTCTGGCAAGTCCAGCACAGACTGGCCTGCCCTTCCAGAAGAAAGCACGACTGCTCTGGATTATCACATGGCGGGTCTGGGCCAGAGCGCAGGAGCTCGCCTCTTACCTCCTGGCCCCGCCACACAGATAGCACAGCCCTCCTCCTACCTCCTCTGTCGCCATGCGCTCTCCAGGCCCTCTCTCTGATGTCTGCAGGAGCAGCCCACTCAGCTGGTCCAGAGTCTGAGCTGGGCTGACCTAGACAGATCATGTGACTGAGAGCCAGGCACTCGGGACCGGAACCCCACTCTCCTTACCGGGTTCAGAGGCTCCTCTTCCCCTCTCCCACCAGGCTCTGTAATGATGAAGGGTAGCTCATCAATTCCCCTCCTAATTACCTGCTGTGTGTCCCCGTGGAGACTGAGAAGGAAGTAATTAGGATGGATACGTGGGGGTTATAGGAAGGGAAAATGTTCCACTGTCAAGATAAGACCACTTGCCCACTACCCCCTTCCCTGATAAATGACTGAGCAGGACTGGGGGATTTTTAGAGACAGAGAAGCCAAAAGGGGAATCGGGGAAACAGAACGGGAGAAGCGGGGTGGAAATTCAGCATGCCGTGGCAGAGCAGTGGGGCCCTGAACTCTCTCATCAGCTCAGGAGCCCCAAGCGCCAAGCCTTCGGACACCAGCGCGCGTGCTCAGCTGCTCCGTGGCGTCTGACTCTGCAACACCATGGACTGGAGTCCACCAGGCTCCTCTGTCCATGGAATTTTCCAGGCAATTTTCCACGGTGTGGGTTGCCATTCCCTACTCCACTTTGGACCCCAGGCTGGCATTTAAATGAGGGAAGCAGAATGGATGGGGGAAAAGTCAGTAGCACATACATGATGATAAATGACAAGTGACACTCAGCCTTAGGGACAGGGACTCCATATCCCCTTCAGAGGAGTCAACACAGCGGCACCCTGGCAGTGCACTGCCATGCAGGAAAGAAGCCCGGTGTTGGCAGCTCTTCTCATTTTTCCAAGAGAAGCTGGAAATCCAGCTGCTGTGTGAAATTTCTCTTTTTTTTTTTTTCATTTTGGAAAACTATCTACTTAAAAAAAAATTATTTTATGAGCCAAGCAAAATGATATCTGCACGCCAGATGTGGCCTGTGGGCAGCCAGCTTGAGATCGCCAATTTTAATCCAATGCCTTCTTCACAGACATGGAGACTAAACAGACAATCGGAGTCAAAAAGCACCTTGCCCGTGGTCACAGAGCAAGTTTATGGTGGGGCCAAGGCTCAAACGAACTTTTTAAACTCCCATCCTCCCACTTTTCACAATACTAAAAGCTGGCGGCTGATCATAGATCACAGGGAAAAAACAGGCATGTTAATAACACCAATGAAAGAACATTCTACAGCAGGAAATGAAGAAATCACTTCCAGCGGTGGCAGTAGGGGAAGGAGGAAGGGTAGACAAAAGGCTTCATATGGAAGGGACTGAACCATGTATTGTTTTCATATGAGAATCTTGGAGCAACCACTTCTACATTAGAGGGTTGAGATTGAGGATATGGGCACAATCCCAACCCTTCAAACAGCTGGGTGGTAGACTGGAATAGGGGGAGGCAGACCCACAAAGCGATCTGGGTGATAAAGTGTTGCAAGTGTCAAGAAAGGATCTTCAGAGAAACGAAGCCAACAAAAGAGGTGTGATGATGACAAGAAGATTTTCAAAGATAAAATGACACTTAGGACAGAGTTTGAAGGATAAACATATTCTGAATGGATAGGGGTGATAAGCTATAGGTCAAACATCAAGGACTGGGACATCTGAGACCAAGAGGAGGGCATGGATTCCAGGCAAAGGGAGCATATAAGGAATGATCCTGAGATGCAAAGGCAGGGGAGCATATGTATTGGGAAGTGGAGGTCATTTTAGCTACAGGGTTTGTTCAGGAAGGTAGCCTAGAGTGGCAGGGCTGAAGAGCAAAGTCAAGCCCACATCTGACATGGCCAAGCGTGCAAAGCAAAGAAGGATGTATGTGTCAGGTAGGGAATGGGCAACTGCTGAAAGTCTGTGAATAAAGAACGGAGGTACTGACATTATCAGTGTGTTGTCTAGGGAAGAGTCACTGGGTAATATGTATACAGTGAACTGGAGGATAAAAACCTGATGCAGAAGCCCCCTGGAAGGTTGCTAAGAACTCGCAGGTCCTTGTTCAAAACTGTTTGTTGAGCAACTCTCATGATCTAGGCGTTGCTAAGAGCTGGCAATCCAGCGATGAAGGAAGCAACTACTCAATACACGCACTGCACACTCACCATGCACCCAGCACCCTTTGAGAAGAGGGTTTCAGCCTCATGCACTTGAGAGCCAAGCACAGAGCTTGACACAGAATAAGGGCTCAGGAACGTTTGCTCCATTTACGTAGACAGGCCCCAAAAGGATAAACTGAAGGACCGAATTTGAGTAGCTCCAGCAGAGCTCGGTTAGAACCGAATATGGAACAATGTTTACTGGTTCAAAATTGGGAAAGGAGTAGGTCAAAGCGGGATATTGTCACCCTGCTTATTTAACTTATATGCAGGGTACATCATGAGAAACGCGGGGCTGGAGGAAGCACAAGCTGGAATCAAGATTGCTGGGAGAAATATCAATCACCTCAGATATGCAGAGGACACCACCCTGATGACAGAAGGCAAAGAAGAACTAAAGAGCCTCTTGATGAAGGTGAAAGAAGAGAGTGAAAATGATTACTTAAAACTCAATATTCACAAAGCTAAGATCATGGTATCTGGTCCCATCACTTCATGGCAAACAGATGGGGAAACAATGGAAACAGTGACAGACTTTATTTTCTTACGCTTCAAAATCACTGCAGATGGAGGCTGCAGTGATGAAATTAAAAGATGCTTGCTCCTTGGAAGAAAAGCTATGACCAACCTAGATAGCGTATTAAAAATCAGAGAAATTACTTTGCTGACAAAGGTCCATCTAGTCAAAGCTATGGTTTTTCCAGTAGTCATGTATGGATGTGAGAGTTGGACCATAAGGAAGGCTGAGCACCAAAGAATTGATGCTTTTGAACTGTGGTGTTGGAGAAGACTCTTGAGAGTCCCTTGGACAGAAAGGAGATGCAACCAGTCCATCCTAAAGGAAATCAGTCCTAAATATTCATTGGAAGGACTGATGCCAAAGCTCCAATACTTTGGCCATTTGATGCAAAGAACTGACTCACTGGAAAAGACCCTGATGCTGGGAAAGATTGAAGACAGGAGGAGAAGGAGGAGACAGAGGATGAGATGGTTGGATGGCATCACTGACTCAATGAACATGAGTTTGAGCAAGCTCTGGGAGATGGTGAAGGACAGGGAAGCCTGGCATGCTGCAGTCCACAGGGTCGCAAAGAGTTGGACACAACTGAGCGACTGAACAAGAACAGCAAGCAGAGCTCAGAGGCATGGGTAAGAGAGAAGATACACAGTGGAGATCAGCAAAGATCTCTGATTCTGAGATCAAGATTTTGAACCTGTCTTGGGATTTTATAATTGTTTGCAACCCTGAACAATTCCCTTTTCTGGCCTGGGCGCCAGTTTCCACATCTACAAAATCGAGGTGCTTGAGCTAGTTCAAGCTTCTATGTCCCAAAGGTCATATGTGAAACTGAATAACATTCTAAAATGGGGTAGATTGAGATGGAGGAATAGAGTATAACATGTGCAAAACCTCTGAGTCTGGAAAAACAGGGTGTCGAGAAGAGGAAGGGGAGGAAAGCCAGATATGGTAACCTTTGGGGCTACTCAGAGCTGCGGAGCTGGATATTGGCCCATTTCCAGAATCACTTGTATACCTTGACCTGCTCGTGGAAAAACCTCAGGTTGAATGGCCATTGCTGTTTCCCCTCACTTGCATTATTATAATTACTGAGTTCATTGGTACTCTGAACACTGCAGAAAAGCACTTTCCAGATGACTGTTCATTAATCCCTCACCACCGCTGGGCATGCTAGAGACTGCAGAGCAGCCTCATTTTTCATCCCAGGAAAATGGGCACAGAGAGGAGCTAAAGAGTCACCCAACCAGGCGGATGCTGAGTCAGGACTCGAACTTGGGGTCTTTTTCCAGCCATTCATCACCAGCCCTGGGGTGGGTCCAGCCAGAGAGGCACCAAGTGATTGAACGAATAAGCAATGAGTTGCTGCAGGGAGAAAGTGATGGTGAATCCTATCCAGAGTGGGAGACAAATAGGAGTCTTATGGAGAGAACAAGAAGAGTAGATGCCCTTTGGAGACTGAAAGGGAACCTGAAGGCCTTGGGTACCATCCCAAGGAGTCTGGGGCTTAAGAGATGTCTCATCTAAGAAAAGTAACCTCTGCTAAGAGGGTCATGGAAGGTTCACCTCCAGCTGGAGAACCAGAAATGGGTGACCTGCTACAGGAGGGTGGGGAAGACTTACAGGAAGAGAAGGTATTTGAATTGATTGTCCTGAAACAAGTCACACACACACACACAAAGAGCAGATACGGGAAGTTCGATTCACAGCTCTGAGCAAACGGCAGCTGCTCTGCCTTCTCCAGGTTAAGGAGTAAATTTGTCCAACTCCTGCTTCCAAGTTTCTCATTCTTTAACATGCATTCAGGGTCCCTGTTACTAGTGGGTAAGGGTGAATCAGGACTGGGCTTTGAAGGAGCAGAGGAGAGGAGAACCACCCAGAAAGCGGGAGAAGAAAATCTGTTGTTTTAATCAACAAAATGACAAGGGAGGGGAGCAGGAAGGAAGGAGAAAAGAGTGGCCACAAGCACTTACATCTCCAAGATCACTTGGCAAGAGGTGAAAGCTCTCAGGACTCCATGCAAAGTGGGCCCTGCTCGGTTGCTGCTGAGGTCGTAAATGCAGGGCCCAGAAAAGCCAGGAGGTTGTAACGGTAATAGCTTCCGCTGATTGTTTACTGTGTTCCAGGAATGGCACCGGACACTTCAATAATACTGGACACGATGACCATTTTCAAGCACACACTGTCTTGGGAGACTGTGCTGGGCCCTTCTTGTGAGTGAGCTCTTTCAATCCTCAACCTGGCCTGTGAAGTGTGAACTACTATCACTGCTAAATCAAAGCAAAGAAACTGGGGCTCCGAGAGGTGATGGAGTTTCCCCAAGGTCCTCAGTGGCTGGCATAACAGGGACTCAAGCCCAGGACTCGGTGACCCCACAACCCTCACTCCTAACCTCTCTGCACCCAGTGGAAAGTGAAAGTGAAGTCACTCAGTCGTGTCCGACTCTTTGCGACCCCATGGACTGTAGCCTACCAGGCTTCTCTGTCCATGGGATTTTCCAGGCAATAGCACTGGAGTGGATTGCCATTTCCTTCTCCAGCAGATCTTCCCGACCCAGGGATGGAACCCAGGTCTCCCACATTGTAGACAGACGCACCCAGTGGAGCACTTATTTATTTGCACCTATGGTTTTTTCATTAGAAACTTCTCACGCTCAGTCATGTCTGACTCTGCGACCCCATGAACTATAACACGCTAGGCTCCTCTCTCCATGAGATTCTCCAAGCAAGAATACTGCGATGGGTTGCCATTTCCTCCTTCAGAGGATCTTCCCAACCCAGGGGTCAAGCCCACTTCACGTGCACTGCAGGCAGATTCTTTACCACTGAGCCACCTGGGCTTCCCAGCTTTTCCATTACCAGGGGCATAAGCTGATGTGGCCTGAGACCCTGAAGGAGAGATCCCCAATGAGCCTGGCTGCTCCCCCTTCATATGCTCCTACCAGGATCGCTCCTGCCAGGAGGGAGGATCCTGAAGCCATAAGGCGGTAAAGAACCCTTCACTGCCCTACATATTCTGCCCAAGGCTTCAGGAAACCCAGCTGGCATGGTTAAGATGAGCCCAGCTGAGTCAGAGAAAGGGAGCTGAGCCAAACGCTGGAGACAGATGGAAACAAAGAGCACAGCTTTTCACCCTGAGCCCCTCTCCAAAGCCCCTCCAGGTTGGTTCCTGGAGGACTCCCTGGGGATGGACGCTGGCCCAGAGCACAGAAGGGAAGAGAAAGGAGCAACACCTTTGACTTTGAGCATGAATGCAGTCAACAGCCCACAGACCCCATCTGGACTTCAACACCTCAACTTGACCTTTAGTGTAAAACCCTGCCTCCACCCAAATAACCTTTTCTCTGGCCCCTCTGCACCAGACCCCTTTTCTGTGTCAGCCACCAAGAATACAAGTAGGGAGAGAGAACGCTGCAGAGATGGTTCACCTTCCATCCCACTCCATCGAAAACATAATCTTCTCTCAGCAGGAAGAGAACCCCCACCCCCAGTTTAGCTAGGCAATTTCCACCTTCCCTTGGAGCTGGTTTTAACTACACACCTGAGTCCTCGATACAGGGATGGAAACGGAAATTAGCTTAACTTGCAGAAAATCCCTGAGACGAAAGGGGCATGCCCTTCTTCTGGACTTTTCTCCTTCACGTGGCTATAATTTGGACACAGTGGATGCTGCTGCTGGTATAGCCAAGTTGGCATGGCTAAGTCACTTCAGTCATGTCTGATTCTTTGTGACCACGTGGGCTGTACCCTGCCCGGCTCCTCTGCCCATGGGATTTTCCAGGCAAGAATACTAGAGTGGACTGCCATGCCTTCCTCCAGGGGATCGTCCCAATCCACTGATCGAACCTGCAACTCTTATATCCCTGCATTGGCAGGCAGGTCCTCTACCACCAGCGCCACCTGGAAAGCCCAGGCTGGTCTAGGAGGTGAATTTGGGAACACAGCCCACGCACAACAAAGCAACAGGGTAAGAAGGACCCTAGGTGTCCTCCCGCATGGAACACCTGCAACAGAAGCAAACATTGATCTTGTGTAAGCCGTGGGGATGTTGCACTTCCTGTCACTCCGAGCTGAATCGATACTAACACACAGAGAAAGAATTAGATCATGGAGACTGTAAGTATCTTGACTGCAGCAGTTACATTTCCTATGTCTTGTGTTTATCCCCAAACAGTGTGGATTAATAAAAAGAAAGAAAGGCTTGGGACACAGACTGGAATTAAAGTAGGTTTCTCCCACTTACTAGACAGCTTAATTCACCAGGCCTCAGCGTTCTCACCCATTAAATGGGGCTCTGAGGATTAAATGAGATCAGCTATACTCCAATGGAGGAAGCTTCGGCTGTGACTGTCTTGATTACTGGCATATTTATCCAGCAATGCTGGCAAGAAGTTATTGGCACGTGGCGAACGCTGGATACAGAACTGAGGAATGAACGGGCAGTGGGCACCAAACACGTGCTCCTTTGTGGATGTACTTGGAACACTATGAACACCAACACAGTCCCAGTACACTTTCCCCCTCGGATCTTCTGAGGATAAACCAAAAGCCTAAAAACGATACAGGCGGAGGGGAGGAAGGTAGGACTGTGACTTGAATGTCTGAGTTTGGCTGCAAAAACACTGAAGAAGGGTCCCTTTGCCCTTTTAAAGTTGGAAAGCAGAAAGATAATTACCTTCCTCTTTCTACAACCTTCTGAGAACCTTTCTCCTCAGCAACGGCTCCATTTATGCTCCATTTGATTTTCACACATATTCTAAGATGCTAATTTTCTTTCAGACTTCGCCAGGCGGGCTCCTCGGCTTCTAACTGAAAGGGACAGAACCCAGAAAATATGAGGCCCAGTATGGCAGAGGGGACCAGCTCCCTGCCACCAAGGAGCCTGTAGTCTTAACACAAAATGTGAAGAGGAGAAGAAAGGAGCTCCTTTTTGTTTTTCGAGGACCTGCTTTGTCTCGTAATAAAAGGACACAACCACTTATCAGACATCTATGGTATGGCAGGCTCTGAGCCAGATGTCTTTTCCGTGTGCTCTTATAACCTTTCCAACAAGCCTACAAGGATGCAGGCTCATTCTACTTAATGGATGGAAAAAAGAGTGGAGAAAATGGAGATTTCAAGGGCTTAACCCCTTAAGCCCAAGGCAGGAGCTGATGCCTGCCCACGCACAGATGGGTGTATGAATATTTATAACAGCATATTCAGAATGACCAAAAGGCCACCCAAGTGCCCGCCAACTGCTAAATGATCAACTACATATGGTATATGCATACAATGGAATATTCTATTACATTAGTCACTCAGTTGTGTCCAACTATTTGCGACCCTAAAGACTGTAGCCCACCAGGCTCCTCTCTCCATGGAATTCTCCAGGCAAGAATACTAGAGTGGGGAGCCATTCCCTGTCCTGGCCCAGGAATCAAATCTGCGTCTCCTGCACTGAAGGCAGATTCTTTACTGTCTGAGCCACGAGGGAAGCCCAGTGGAATATTAAATTGTTTTAAAAAGGAATTTACTGACACATATTACAACATGGATGAACCTTGAAAGTAGCACGCTAAGTCAAAGAAGCCAGTCATAAAATACCACATATTATACCACATATTTGGAGGAGGATGCTGGGAAAGATTGAGGGCAGGAGGAGAAGCGGGGACACAGGATGAGATGGTTGGGTGGTGTCATCAACTCAGTGCACACGAGTTTGAGAAAATTCTGGGAGATGCTGAAGGACAGAGAAGCCTGGCGTGTTGCAGTCTGTGGGGTTGAAAAGAGTCAGACACGATTGAGCAACTGAACAACAACATGGCAACCTACTCCAGTATTCCTACTGGGAGAGTCCCGTGGACAGAGGAGCCCGGAGGGCTGCAGTCCCTGGTGATGCAAAGAGCTGGACATGACTGAAGCAACTGAACACACATAAGCATGCACACCGCATATTATATGACTCCATACACGTGAAACTTCCAGAGAGTAGATTAGCGGTTCCTTAGGGAAAGTGAAAGGAAGTGAAAGTGAAGTCGCTCAGTCATGTCCAGCTCTTTGCGAACCCATGGACGGTAGACTACCAGGCTCTGAGATCCATGGGAATTTCCAGGCAAGAATACTGGAGTGGGCTGCCATTTCCTTCGCCAAGGGATCTTCCCAACCCAGGGATCGAACCCGGGTCTTCTGCATAGCAGACAGATGCTTTACCGTCTGAGCCACTGGAGTGATCCTGTATGTTCCTTAGGGAGGTGTTCACTAGAGGCGATGGGGTTTCTCTTTGAAATGATGCAAAGATCTAAGACTGACCAATGATGGCTGTGCATCTCCATGACCATACTAAAATCCATTAAACTGCATACTCCAAATGGGTGAATTACAGCATGTGACATATATCTCAATAAAGCCTGTTTTTAAGCTGATGGCTGACACCACGTCTGGAAGGCTTCCAGCTCCTGTTTACGCCACTGCATCACCTGGCCCTTGGCCTGTGCCACCTCACTGAATTCTGGGGATGGTTCTGTGAGGTGAGGATGACTGCTCCCATAAATGAGGAAACTGAGAGCTGGAGAGGAAACATAAAGTATTCTCTTTGCAAAGGAAAAGTTAACTCACAGAGAAGAAAACGGACTTTCTCGACATCTCCATGTAGAAGGCACCCACCTGCATTTATTATAAACAGAATCTGAGACTCAGAACAGATCCTAAAATGATCTAATCTAGTAATTTTCAAATGGCTCAAAGTGCCCTCCCCTAAAGATGCCCAGGAAGGTCTTCTAGGGGACTGCAGGGTGATTGGGAGGATCAACAGAGCAGTGTTTAAATTCTATTTTGCACGCTAAGCTTCCAGAGAAGACTTCAGTGAAAAATTCTAAGACCATGTAGAAGTCACTGATCTTGTCCAACTTGCCCATTTTAAACATGCTGCTGCTAAGTCACTTCAGTCGTGTCTGACTCTGTGCGACCCCATAGACGGCAGCCCACCAGGCTCCCCCGTCCCTGGGATTTTCCAGGCAAGAACACTGGAGTGGGTTGCCATTTCCTTCTCCAATGCATGAATGTGAAAAGTGAAAGTGAAGTCACTCAGTCGTGTCCCACTCTTTGCAACCCCATGGACTGCAACCTACCAGGCTCCTCTGTCCATGGGATTTTCCAGGCAAGAGTACTGGAGTGGGTTGCCATTGCCTTCTCTGATTTTAAACAGAAGATAATTCAAATGGGAGAGAAAGAAAGATCTCTTTGAGTGACATGCTGAGTTAATATTAGGGCTGGGCAAGGGGCCAGTTTTCCTTCCCCTCTAAATCGCACATTCCTCCTGGCCCAGATTAATGGCCTGGAGCAAGAAGATGAGGTTCCAGAACTTGATTCTACTCACCAACTCATGTTCCAAACCACAGGTCAGCAAGCTCTTATATAAAGGGCTGCTGCTGCTGCTGCTGCTAAGTCGCTTCAGTCGTGTCCAACTCTGTGCAACCCCATAGACGGCAGCCCACCAGGCTCCCCAGTCCCTGGGATTCTCCAGGCAAGAACACTGGAGTGGGTTCCCTTTGCCTTCTCCGTATAAAGGGCCAGAGAGTAAGCATTTTTGACTTCACTGACCACGGACTCTTTAGCAGTCCACTGAAGTGGGAAAGTAGCCACAAACAAGATGTAGAAAGGGGTGTGGCTTGTTCCAATGAAACAGGTGGGGCAAGGAGGCATCTTGCTGACCCCTGCCCTGGACAGACCCCTGGCTGTCAGTCGCGTCTCTCCACAGGGGTGGCAGGGGAAGGACGTGATGGAGGCAGCGGCCCTCCCCAGTGCCTTCGCTGGCACTGCCGAGGGGAGCAGCCTGGCTTGGGGGAAAGAACACGGTGCGGAGCCAGGCAGCTCTGCTTTCAGCTCCAGACCTTCAGTCATTCACTTGGGAGACGAGGCTAACTTCTGGCTCTCTGAGTCATTTCTGTATTTGCAACAGGGGGACAACAGTGCTCACTCGAGGAGCCTCTGCAAGGAGCGCTCCAAGTGGTGGGCTACCCTGATGGCTCAGTGAAGAAGCAGCCTCCTGCCAATGCAGGAGACCTGGGTTCGACTGCTGGGTTGGGCAGATCCCCTGGAGAAGGAAATGGCAACCCACTGCAGTATTCTTGCCTGGGAAATCCCCTGGCCAGAGAAGCCTGGCGGGCTACAGGGTCACAAGAGCTGGACACCGAGTCACTAAGCAGCCGCACCAAGCAACCGGAAGCTCTAAGTCAGGGTTTCCGTTGACGGTGGGGAGAAGTAGGATACCCGCAAAGCCAGCCTCACCCTCTGCCTTGATCTCCTAAAACTCTGCTCCCGGTGAATGGAGTATTACTCAGCCATTAAAAAGAATGCATTTGAATCAGTTCTAATGAGAGGGATGAAACTGGAGCCAATTATACAGAGTGAAGTAAGCCAGAAAGAAAACACCAATACAGTATACTAACACATATATATAGAATTTAGAAAGATGGCAATGATGACCCTGTATGCGAGACAGCAATAGAGACACAGATGTGTAGAGCAGACTTTTGGACTCTGAGGGAGAGGGAGAGGGTGGGATGATTTGGGAGAATGGCATTGAAACATGTATACTATCATATAAGAATTGAATCGCCAGTCTATGTCCGATGCAGGATACAGCATGCTTGGGGCTGGTTGCACGGGGATGACCCAGAGAGATGTTATGGGGAGGGAGGTGGGAGGGGTGATCATATTTGGGAACACATGTACACCCGTGGTAGATTCATGTCAATGTATGGAGAAACCAATACAGTACTGTAAAGTAAAATAAAGTAAAAATAAAAATTTTTTTAAATAAAAAATAAAACTCTGCTCCTGCCCAGCTGGGTCCCGGCCCTCCCCCAGCTTCAGTCGCCACGCCTGCCCTGCCAAGCTCCTTTTACACACGCAGCTGCTCTATGCTCACCCCCGCCTCTCCCTGGAATTCTCTCCCCGAGACCTTCCTACAGCTCATCCTCCTCACTTTCCTAGGCTCTGTTCAAGCGCCACTTGTAGGCAGAGTTTTCCTGGTAATACTATCTAAAACAATAACCACTATTTTACCCTGCACCCCAGGCATTCCGTCACATTACCCCACTTTATTTTCTTCATAGCCTTCTTAATCCCTGCTACCTTAAATGCCGAAGCTATGCATTTATTTACTTGTTTATTGTCTGTTTATCGCTATGTTCCATAAAGATCTTACTGGATCCTTCTGGTTTTCTCGAATCAAAATGGTGGCTGGAACATAGTACGTACTCAGTAAACATTTGTGGAAAGAAAAAGAAAAATGCTACACACTGCTACACTTTTCTGAACTGAATTCACCTTAAGCTCCTACATTTGGGAAGTCCTAGGCTTGAATACAATACAAACATCCCCGTGTTAGGAAGGTCAGTCTAACGATATGCCGCTCAGTTAGGTACAGACTTACTTGGAACTCGGAAATCCTGTTTGGAAAGCTCTGGTCTCTAATGACATTAATTGCCAAGAGCTAGCATGGCACTCAGAATGCAGAAAGCCTGTCCCGTTGATCTCCATATTAAATTAGACCTGCAAGGGACCTTGAACTCCCCCCGACTTACATTTTGTTGACAGAGAAACTGAGGCTCAGAAAGCAGAATGGACTTTCTCACAGTCTTTGATACTTAATGAGGAACCATTTAAACCAGTCAAGTCATAAAATTCCAGCACCCCAAGGTCCCTTAAAACCACCCCAACTGATAATACAGATGAGAGACCTCAGAGCAAGAGAAAAAGAAATGGACTTGACCAAGGTCACACAGCAGGTCAGCGGTAGAATCAAGACTAGAACCCAAGTCTGTCTGTACCCAGACTTCCACTCCCCATGCTGCTCTCTGCAGAGAAAAAGAAAAGAAAGAAAAGGAAAAGAAATTATTCCAGGCACACACTTCGCAATGCTCATAAATCCTGACAATATTAACAACACACGACAGCTTCGTTGAACAAATTGGCAGCCAGTGTAGGCAGCTTTAGGAGGCAAGAGGTCTTGGGGGGTAAAAAAAAAAAGACCACCAGGAACACAGGAATCTTCCCTTTCTGCTCTTTTCTAAGTCTTTCTATAAAACAAGGGCTCAGCTGGAGATACTGGGGTACAGTAAGAGTTTGAAAGAAGCACATACATGGTGGTGTGTGTATGTGTGTGTGTGCACACACA
This sequence comes from Ovis aries, assembly GCF_016772045.2. Taxonomy (NCBI): domain Eukaryota; kingdom Metazoa; phylum Chordata; class Mammalia; order Artiodactyla; family Bovidae; genus Ovis; species Ovis aries. The sequence continues at coordinate 6,370,100 of NC_056055.1, read as the reverse complement.
CACACGAGCTCCCAAGAGACTACATGCGGCATAATCTATTCGTAAGATGTCACTCATCTTTTATACAAATTAACCGCCACCCTCCTCATGCCGAGATTAATTTGCTCTTTGTTTCCTTGACATTCAGCTGGGGAGATCAGAAAAGAATTAAAGAAAGTTCTTCAGGAGGTGAAAGGGGAAGCCAGGGCTTCGGGGTGGGGGGAGCTTCCCTGGGGCTTCAGATGGTAGAGAATTTACCTGCAATGCGGGAGACCTGGGTTCAATCCCCGGGCTGGGAACAGCCCCAGAAAGAGGGCACAGCAACCCACTCCAGTATTCGTGCCTAGCGAATCCCCAGGGACAGAGGAGCCTGGCGGGCTAGCCCATGGGGTTGCAAAGAGCAACAGCGCAGGGCTTCGGGGCACTAGAAGCCTGGGTCATCAGCACCCGCTGCACTGCTTTCCCATGGGGACAAAGATGAAGCTTGCCTGCATCCTTTTCTGCTCCATCCTTATCCAGATACTGATGAGTAATAATAATATCTCAAGTCTGCTCCATGCCTGTGTGTCCTGACTGCTTTGCAAGCATCTTACCAAATCCCAACTCACTGCCATCAAGGTCCAGCCAGCTCGGTCTTCCAACAAGGTTTCCGGCCTCAGCGAGGATGTTTGATTCTTCACCCTCCAGCCACATGGCTTCCAGAAGTAAAGGAAGCCATTCCCCTCACTCCTCCTGCTTCCCAGGTGCACTCTCACCCCTTTCTTCTGTGCTCAGAAGTCCCAGGTCTGTACCCTCAGTGGGGACATGTCACATCATTCTCCCACAAGTGGAAGTTTGAGCTGCAGTGACAAGTTCTGCCAGGAATGGTGAATTTGAAAAGAAATGCAGGACTTCCCTGGTGGTCAAGTAGTTAAGACTCTGCACTTCCAATTCAGGGTGCTCGGGTTCGATCCCTGGTTGGGGAACTAACATCCTACATGCCCCACAGTGTGGCCAACAAATAAATAAATAAAAAGAAATACAAAACACTAATTCCACACTCAAAAATAAGGACCTTCCATGTCCCCCCTTATCTGTGTATCTGTTTGTTGCCATTTGTATGAATAAATAAGCCATCTAACATTATTTTTGGAAAGAGGAGCAATATAAATAAATACATAAGAATAAAGAATGCTAATGTTTAATTAATGAAGATGGGTTTTTTAAATACATATATGCAAATCACATTTAATGTGAGGAATCCAAGGAATCATACACATTCTTCCTGCACCTCTACTCCATGCAAAAAATTACCGTGAAATCCTACATGAGTTCCTGTTTTACAGATGGGTCTACAGAGTGCAATGGGACACAGGCAGACAGAAGTTAAATGGCTCCTTCAAGGAATAAAAATTGTTTAGTTACATGGCAATAACCTGTGACTTCTGGGTTCCAGAGATCAAAATCCCTGCACACTAGGCCCATCCAAACAATCCTGGTGAACTTATTACTATAACAGGGAGCAAAGGACAGAGAGAGCACTGCTGTGTGTTTATTCCACACCGTATGTTGTACAAGACCATGGGCACGATCATGCCTGGCACTAGATGAGCCGATCGGCAAGCACTATTTAATCCCGTTCTCTTAAAAACTCTATGAAGTAAAAGTAGCATACCCGTTTTTCAGATGAGGATAAGAGTGAGAAAGTGAGTGCCTGGAGGGAGAAAAGCTGGTAAACCTAGCCGGTACATATGTCTAACTCTAACATGTGTAACTTTCATTGTTGAGACTCCCTCTTAATGAAGCAGAAGTCAGTTAATGAGGAGGGTGAGGAGTCAGAGGGAGTAAATTCTCTGCAACTAATCAAGGAGGAAATGGCACCCCACTCCAGTACTCCTGCCTGGAAAATCCCATGGACAGAGGAGCCTGGTGGGCTACAGTCCACGGGGTAATGAAGAGTCGGACATGACCGAGCGACTTCACTTTCACTTTTCACTTTCATGCTTTGGAGAAGGAAATGGCAACCTACTCCGGTGTTCTTGCCTGGAGAATCCCAGGGAAGGAGAAGCCTGGTGGGCTGCCGTCTATGGGACTGCACAGAGTTGGACACGATTGAAGCGACTTAGCAGCAGCAGCAGTTATCAAGGAGGAGAGACTCTGTTTTAAGTGAAAAACACCATGTATGGCGCACTGGGTGAGCTCAGAGTCAAGGGGAGGAGCAGAAGCACACACACATGTCCCAGTATCCAAGGAGCGCACAGGGCAATGGCTGACCGACGCGCGTGACCGTGGGGAAGCCGACCCAAGGAGCGCGCAGGGCGATGGCTGACCGATGCGCGTGACCGTGGGGAAGACCCAAGGAGCGCACAGGGCAATGGCTGACCAATGCGCGTGACCGTGAGGGAGCTGACCCAAGGAGCACGCAGGGCGATGGCTGACCGATGCGCGTGACCGTGGGGAAGACCCAAGGAGCGCACAGGGAAATGGCTGACCAATGCACGTGACCGTGGGGGAGCTGACCCAAGGAGCGCGCAGGGCGATGGCTGACCGATGCGCGTGACTGTGGGGAAGACCCAAGGAGCGCACAGGGCAATGGCTGACCAATGCGCGTGACCGTGGGGGAGCTGACCCAAGGAGCGCGCAGGGCGATGGCTGACCGATGCGCGTGACTGTGGGGAAGACCCAAGGAGCGCGCAGGGCAATGGCTGACTGATGCTCGTGATCAGGAAAGTTGACCTATTGGATACAGCAAGTTGGCTCATCTTTCCCCATGTTAGCAAAAGTCCATCTGAATCTAACTCTGTTCTTATTTATATGAAAATAAAACAAATAGAGAACTGATGCCTATCTTTCTATCATTTGCCTAGCTATAATTTTACAATGTGAAATACTTCCAAGTCATCCTCTCACCTTCACAGACTACCTGGAGAGAATAGGAGGGTTAGGAAAGATTCGCATTTTGCAAGTAAGACAGTGAGCTACCAGCCCTCTATGAAATAGCTGCCTTGAAAAATATATAATTATTTTCTATTCACATTACCCTTTAGGACACCTAACATTTTGAATCATCAACATAACTTTAATGGATGTGTTCCTCCCCTATCTTTTATTTCCTCAAAATGAAACATGCCCACTAATTGCTTCTTAGATCTACACCAAAGGAGACAAGCACTCCCAACCCTGAGCTCTTCTCCATTTAGCTGCCCAGCCACCCACCCACCCACCCATCCATCTACCCAGATTAAAATCTATCCAATTTTTTTTTTCAGATGGAGTACTTTGTGATGGGTTCTCTTAAGACATGGTCCACGCCCTACAGAACTTGGCAATTAGTCGTAACATACTCTGAGACACAGAAGAAAGTGACAGAAAACCTTGAGGGTAAGAAAGAGAGATCTATCTCTGTGCACAAGAAGTTAAAGGAAAGGGGGAGAGCAGGGTAGACTTCCCTGCAGAAGAGCGCTCTCACTTACTATGTACCCAGTATGTATCAGGCACCATACTAGGTGTGTTTCATTTATCATCATACTTTTGACAATCAAATACTTCGATCATGTGAAATACATACTGGGGGAAGGTGTGTTTTCTCTCCTCCACCCCCATCATGACCGCTAATCTCCCAAGTTTTATCTCTTAAATGTTCTGGTGAGGCCTATGACCATGATCGGACCACCTTCAGTTTCAGACTGGGCCACTGAAACCAAAGAGCACACCTCTCCCTTTTCTGCCTCTCCTGACACCACAGACCGATGGATAAATTCAATCCAGCAGCTCTCATGGTTCTCCCTTGTCAACCAGGAGAGTTCACGCAGCTCTCCAGAGACAGCTAGACCCCACAGTCTAGACCGGTAGAGAGGTGATGGAGGACTTGTAGACCCCACCTTGGGCTGCTGCTTAAGCTTCTAGCTTCATCCCAGCCTCCCATATGAGCACAGCAAAGTATCGTTCTCCAGGTGCTCTTGAATCGTTCAGGAGCGGTGACAGAAATGGCAGGATCCAGGCACTGCTGGGTTCCTAGCTACAGAACTGCCAACATCCCCAGTCACTTTTCTCTTAGCAGTTGGTATTAGTATTTCCCATTTTTCCAACGAGGATTCCAAGGCTCAGAGAGGGCAACGGATTTTGTTTCAGGTCACAGCTCTTTTAAGGGATAGAGTCAGGATAGGGATGCAGATGAGTCTAACTTCACGACAACCATTCTTTCCACCATGTTGGAGATGGCATTTGAAGGATACAGAGGATCTCTGAATTATAGAGTCAAGAGGAGCAATGGTAACCCTCTCCCATCCCCAAAGATCCACTGAGATATCTCACACTCAGACACACACATCTCCAATGTCATCACACCAGCAGAGAAACACCATGCTTTCTCTTGGAGAAACTTTTTTCTCTGTTAAGAAGAAAGAATCCAACAGCTTCCTTGAGACCCATTTTTCATACAATTAATGTCAGGCCTCCCATGTTTCCTAATGAAATCTGACACTAACAGAGAAAAATGGATACATTAATATTGAGTTCATTAGTAAATAGATTATCCAAATGTTTGGGGTGAGGGGAGGAGGAAGGTGAAGGAAGAAAGAGAAAGGGGCAGAGAGGCACACAGACCGACTCAGCTATTCTGACAAGAGCCTCTCCGAGGACCAGACGCTGATCAAATATTTATGGATTTTAATGCACTGATCTGTTAAGCCCGGAAATATTCTCTATTACCAAAAAATAATTTTTTAAAAAGAGAGAGAGGAAGACTCAACCTGATGCTCCAGCATTGCACTGAGATAGGAACTGAAGCTCGCTGAGAAGAAAATGGGGCCCAGAGAGAAACTTTTGTAGTGGGATGCACAGATGTAAGACTCCGGAGACAGCATACCCTATCCCTCACTCACATACCTCCAGGCCAAGAGAAAGACACGTGGAAAAGAGAGAAGGTGTGGCCATGAGGAGAGAGATAGTAGGCTGGCAGGAAGAGAGGTTGTAAAAGAAAAATACCTGTGTATTGTGTTAGATTCTCCCCTGACCCCAGAGAATCCATCAGCTGTCTCATGGCCACTGGTCTCTTCCATGCTAAGCCCTGTGTGGGGAGTGAAGCCAAAACAGCGGCAGAAACATGTAGTCCCAACACAGAGGGCAGAAGGGTCTCGGTCGCTACCTTGGACAGCTCCCCTTACTTCCTGCCTCTGTAAAACTGTTAGTGGCTCAGTTGTATCCGACTCTTTGTGACCCCATGGACTGTAGTCCACCAGGCTCCTCTGTCCATGGGATTCTCCAGGCAAGAATACAGGAGTGGGTAGCCATTTACTCTCCGGGGGAACTTCCTGACCCTGGAATAGAACCCCGGTCTCCAGCATTGCAGGTGGATTCTTGACCGTCTAAGCCACCACGGAAGCGCAAAGGAGACACTGATGGCAGTCTTAGGCTGCTTCACAGAATCCCTGCCTCCATGGTCAAATGAGGCGATGGGCAGGGAACCCTTAATATAAACTCTAAAGCACTATAAAAGGCATGACGGTGCTGTTTTTGGAAGAGATCCCCAGCCTTTTATGTCTATATGATGAGCTGGGAAGTAAAAGCAAAAGGAGCCAGGACAGCCGTCCCGGCTCTGCCAGCTATTATCTGTGACCTTGAGAGGCTATTGCATGTGACCTTCAACCCTCTGCATCTCAGCTCAACCACCAGCAACACGGCCAGCCTGGACCACTACTCCATGGCCCTTCAGGACCTTCGCACAGCCTGGTGCCTCTGACATCTCAGAGGAGCCTTGAGGAGGAGGCTGGCCATGGTGCTGCTTCTCTAAGAGAACCAGGACCACCCTGGTTAAGTTTGCGGTGGAGAGAGGCGGGGACTGGACAGGCTCTCAGAACTACTGCAGCTCTCGCATTTGGTGAAATGGGACATTTTGTCTCTCAAAAGTCCTTGAGCAAGGAAATCTCATGTCATGCTCCGAGGAGAAAACAACTTAATAAAAGCGAGGACAGAAAGAAAGAAGGAAATAGTCCAGGTAGAAATGGGCCCTGGAGAGAGTCGACGTTCATGAATCAAATCGTTTCTTCTCTGGTCGCTGCCTTTCAGCTCTGTTATGGGCACTTTATTCACTGAGATAGGAATGACCTGCCAAAACATTTTCACACACAAGAGACGGAGATACACAGACAGATGGTGAGAGACAGAGGCAGACACAGCCTCCAAGCTAGAGGCAGGAACTTTCCTGTTCTTCGTGAGCAGGAGGTTAAGAAAACAAGAGGAGGAAGAAAAGGCGTAAAAGCACGTAAAGCAGCAAAGGGAGGAAAGACAATGCCACGTTCAGAGCAGGGTCGGTGTACTCCAAATCCAAAGAAGCAGCAGCATCTCCTTAAACAGCAAGATGAATCCTTTCATATGGGCCTTTTTCACGTGGGCCTCCGGCCACCCAATGTATCAGCAGAGAGAGAAACGCATGGAAAGAAGGCGCACAGTGAAGGGGAAGATACAAAGCAGGAACCAGAAATGCATTTTGCGCCCCAAACCTCCTAATGTGACTTGCTGGTTCTATTGTGACAAAGCGAGGGGTCTCCGAGGAGTTCATTTCACGTCTCATCCATCCCGAGAGTAATGGGAAAATCCCGCCTTGTTTCTGCAAAATATCAGCACACACTGTGTGCCACAGACACTCAATTCCATTAGTCATAATGGAACAAGACTGTCCCAGAAGTTGTTTTCAATTGCTTGAGTGCATCCTGCATTTAGGGAAACAAGAACATATGAGCTGTCTGACTCAAGTGGAAGTGGGGACCCGGGTTTGTAACAATGGCCACAGCTATTTTCTGGTATGGATGGCTAGCTGGACACCTGGTCAGATATCACCTCTCCCCATGGCTGAAGAGGTCATCCTCCGTGTCTCCATTCCACAACATCTCTAACAGAGCAGCACAGAGCTGTTCACTAACTGCCGGTAACCAAATGCAGGTCCCTGATCGGCCCCCACCCACCACAAGTCCATTCTGTGGGTGCCGTGATCAGGTTCCAGGCTGTGAGAACGCATCAGCTAAAGTGCCAGATGGTCAGGAGTTTGAATCCCCTATCCTGCCACTCGAGCTGCTTGACTGTTGGCAAGTCACTTAGCCCTGCTGAAACTCAGTTTCATCAGGTGAAAAATGAAACAGAAAGGATACGTGCTTGGTGAGATAATTCGACTTAATGTGGCAAGGACAGTGGAAAGCCTGAGGGGAGCATAGAAAACTTGGGAAAGGCTAGTCTGTAGTGAACTGGAGCTTCTTCCCAGAGTGAGTCTTGTCTCTGGATCCCCTTCCTCTGTGTGGGCTAAGAGTTGGGATTTCAGTGCCAGAAAGAGGAGCTCAGGGACCCCATGTTTAACTCCCTGTGCCGCCCCTGATTCACCAGAACATTAGGTCATTATTAGGTCCCCCTGGGTGAACCTGTAAGTGAGGCGGGTGGGTGGACTTGGCATGTAGTTTAACAATTTTCAGGCTGTGTTTTAGAACAGAAGTATTTATTCCAACACAGCTTTACCCTAGAAGTACAAGTAGACAGTGCATAGCAAATGAGAGTATGGGTGTTTTTGTGGGCCACCCTTATACCTGTGCCCCATCTTCAGAAGCATCTCTCCTGGAGAACCCCAGACCGCTGTGGACTACACTGAGGGAAAAACACTGTCTCAGTGACCCCGAGGTCCTGTCTAAGGACAGCCGCTGAGACCACAGAGGGGTGGTGCTGTGGGAATTTCAGGAGCTTGGTGTGCTGGACAGATCTTTCCTGACTCCCACTTCCAAAACTGGCTTCTGATCAGGATGCTCCTTCACCCTCATCACAAAAACGCCAAGACAGGAAGAGCTGATGCGAGAAGCAAAGCTTTAGGAAATGAGAGGCAGCCAAAAGGAATCCTGTCCACTGTCATTTCATTCCCACACAGGGACACTGAATCTCTTAAGCGGCCACCCCAAACACACAAATATCATTATTGTTTGTATTTGTTTCCTCTGACTGCTATGACAATTTACCACGAATCTGACGACTTAAGCCAATAGAGATTTATTCTCTCACATTTCTGGAAGCCAAAAAATCCAACATCAGTTTCACTGGGCCCAAAGCAAGGTGTCAGGAGGGCCACGCATCCTCTGGAGGTTCTGGGGGAGAAACGGCTCCTTGCTTCTTCCAGCTTCTGGGTGCTGCCAGCATCCCTGGGCTTATGGCCGTGCCACTCAGTCTTGGCCTCTACTTCCATCTAAAGGCAAGTCTCCTTCTGCCTCCCTCTTACAAGGATGCTTGTGATGACTTTTAGGTCTCATTTAGGTAAAACAGTATAATCTCCCCATCTTGAGATCTCCAGTTTAATTACACTTGTAAAGACCTTTCTTCCTTATAAGGTAACATTCACAGGTTCCAGGAATCATGATGTGGAATTTTATGTCTGTGGGGAGGGGTGGGGTGGGGAGGAGGGCATTATTCAATCCACCATACTGATGTTCTTTATTCATAGTCTCAGAGCAAACTTTAGGGATGCAGACAAGTATACCTGCCAATTCACCTTGAAAGCTTTTTAAACTCTGCAAACAATATCTCCAGGGCCCCTTTGTCGCTTTGCTCGTCTGCTCCTTTTGTTGAAACTACACTCAGCCTACTCACCCTTAAGAATCTTTGAAAATAACTCATCCAAGAAGATTTCTCAAGTCACCCCAGTGCTTGAACTCACTTTTCCTGGGAGAGATGCACAGAGAACAGCAGCTGGACTTTCATGATGTCACTGGGAAGTGGCATCCACAGATAATGTTTATGCAGAACTAAGACTCGGGCATTGGGCTGATGCTGCAATGAGTAACCTCACTGCATCCTCACAAACACCCTCTGAGGTAGATCTTCCTGCTTCTGTGTCCATTTACAGGGATAGGGATACCGACTTGGAGAGGTTAAGTAACTTAACATGCCCACGATGGATCAACCAACCAGGGGTGGAAAGAACATTCCTGCCCCACCCACATACGCGGTCTCAGGATCCCAGCTCTCAGTACAACCTATTCTGCCTACTTCCCTGCTCACTGCCTTCCTCCTGGGCCCATTCTACTCTGTATTAGTTGGTTCTACACCAACTTTATCTTTCCTTCTAAGATGTGCCTTTCTCAAAGGCTGAACTAGGGCTTTCTGCTTCCCAGGTGGTGCAGTGGTAAAGAACCCACCTGCCGATGCAGGAGACATTAGAGACACGAGTTCGATCCCTGGGTTGGGAAGATCCCCTGGAGGAGGGCATGGCAACCCACTCCCGTTTCTTGCCTGGAGAATCCCATGGACAGAGGAGCCTGGCTGGCTATAGTCCACGGGGTCGCAAAGAGTTGGACACAACTGAAGAGACTTAGCACACACAGCACAATGCTATCTGCAGGCTTGTACTCCTCCTGCTCCTGGCCGATTCCCTGGTGCCATGAACAGATTAATAAGGGGAAAATAAATAAAAAGAGAAAATTAAGGAAGAAGAGATCAAGGAAGGCAAGGGAAACAGGAGAAAGCAGAAAGGGGAAGGAGGAGGGGTGAAGGGCTGCAACTACTCAGAAAGTATCACCCAGAGATCCTGCCACTTTGATGTTACTCCAAAAATTCCTGAAGCAGAAAAAGCAACTCCCAAGGTGGCCCCATCATTAGTTCTAGTAAAGGGACAGACAGAAAGAGCGAGAAAGGGAATAAGAGAAGGGGGACAGGGGAAGAGAGACAGAGGAGGAGACAGAGCTCCAGCTTAGCACGACTGAGAAAACAAGTCAGAAAAACTACACGACCATCTACACAAACACTTGGAGGGAAAAGCCTCCCCCAAAGCAACATTAGCAAGAGACAATTAAGCCCTACACCGCGGCACAGCTAATAAGACTTCAAAGCCCTCTGCTTATGGAAATTAATCCTGCAGGCAGGGTGGGACCTAGGACACCTTCTGTGGAAGGTGATGAAAGAAAGCACAGGCTGAGAGGAGGGGCTGGAGCTGTACCGAGCCTAGAACCCCCGAGGCCCTGGCCCACCCCAGCTTCCTCCACCCTCAGGACCCCAGGAAGGAAAGGGCCGTGTTCACTGCCATCATCACAGACGTCTGGGGAAGCTGTGTGGATCCTGGAGGACGGCGGTGCTCCGGGTGGCTGTGCTAACTTCTGCGCATACACCACCACCAGCCCCCCGCTCTCACACCCTCCCCCCCGCCCCGAGTGACACACAGGGAGCACCTCTCCCTGCATGGAAGCCCTCTTTCCTCCTTGCACTTCCCCCTCCTTCTGGCTGATTTATTTTGTTTTCACTTCTTCATCTCTCCCAGCCTGAAGCAAAGGAAAAAAGAGAAAAAGGAACACGGGTTTCAACTCTAGACCTAAGAGTAATGAAAAGCGTGAGGCAAGAGGAGCTGAGGGGAGGGGAGCAGCAGGGAGAGGGACCGTGAGCAATCCTAATACCAGCGCTGCCCTCCCATCGCCCATTCCTCCTAAGGGCTCCAACGCGCCTTTCATCCAAACATAAATTCTTTTTGTTTATTTCTCCAGAATGTGGAGAGCCACGCTGACGCATGCAGCCTGCACAAGGGTGGAGGACATCTTCCCGCCCATCCCTACCCCAGGGCATGGACAGGCTGCGGCTGAACGAAGAGACCCAGGACCCTAAGGGAGCTGGGGTGACAGTAGGGAGGGTCCATCAAAATCAAAGACGCCACCCCTGTGTTCTGCCTTGGAGCTCTGCGTGCTGCAGTGCAAAGGAGCCAACCAAGGGACAGCTCTGAGGAGTCATACTCGGTTATGTCTGTTTACTTCTTTGTTACACATACATCCATAAGATGGATGAGTCTCACGGAGACTTGCCTGTGTCCAGCGACTCTTCCAGCCTGCAAAGCTTGCCCTTAATTACTGTTGTTTGTTGTTCAGTTGCTAAGTCATCTCTGACTCTTCGCAGCCCCATGGACTACAGCATGTCAGGCTTCCCTGTCCTTCACTGTCTCCCAGAGTTGCTCAAATTCATGTCCATTGAGTCAGTCATGCTATCCATCCATCTCATGCTCTGTCGTCCCCTTCTCCTGCCCTCAATCTTTCCCAGCATCCGGGTCTTTTCCCAATGAGTCAGCTCTTTGAATCAGGTGGCCAAAGTATTGGAACTTCAGCTTCAGCAACAGTGTTGTCCATGAATACTCAGGGTTGATTTCCTTTAGGATTGACTGGTTTGTTCTCCTGGTAGTCCAAGGGACTCTCAGGAGTCTTCTCTAGCAGCAACCCTTAACACTCACTCTTAGTTAAGCACTGAAGAATTGATGCTTTTGAACTGTGGTGTTGTTGAAGACTCTTGAGAGTCCCTTGGACTCCAAGGAGATCCAACCAGTCAATCCTAAAGGAGATCAGTCCTGGGTATTCATTGGAAGGACTGATGCTGAAGCTGAAACTCCAATACTTTGGCCACCTGATGGGAAGAACTGACAACTCTGAAAAGCCCCTTATGCTGGGAGGGATTGAGGGCAGGAGGAGAAGGGGATGACAGAGGATAAGATGGTTGGATGGCATCCCTGACTCAATGGACATGGGTTTGGGTGGACTCCGGGAGTTGATGATGGACAGGAAGGCCTGGCATGCTGTGGTTCATGGGGTCACAGAGAGTCGAACATGACTGAGTGACTGAACTTTTAATTATTACTAGATTTTACATTCATTATATTCATGCAACAGTATATGCTGAGTGCCTAATATGTGTCAGACGTAGACTAGGTTCCAGGTGCCCAGTGGAGAAGAAGAGACAGACAAAACCCTCGCCCTCATGGATGTCGATGTAACAAAGAGAAGTAAACAGACATCGCCGGGTATGAACCCTAGTCACAGCTGCTTTGTGGGCGCTCCCCAGGTACCGTGCACAATCCTACGTGTTTCAGATGTAGTAAATCATCTCCCTCTCGCAAGATCCCTGGATGAGAGAGCAGGAAACTGTGACTCAGAGAGGACAAGCTTGCCTAAGGTAGCACAGCTGTGAGGGGGCAGAGCTGGATTTTCAAACCCAGGAGGGTTGGCTTTCATCCAAAAAGCAAAACAAAGCAAAACACGACCTGCTGTACAAACGCAGGGAACTGTAGTCAGTAACTCGTGTTGATGAATGAAACGAAAAAGGATTTGATGAAAAGGAATCTGCACAAGAATGTCTGTGTGTTCACGTAATCATATTGCTGTACGCCTGAAATATTGTTAACCAACTATTCTTATAAAGTTGAGAATATTCCCTGGGCCAGGAAGATCCCCTAGAGAAGGAAATGGCAACCCGCTCTAGTAGTCTTGCCTGGAGAACCCCATGGACAGAGGAGCCTGGCGGTCTACAGTCCCTGGGGTCGCAAGAGTCGGACACAACTGAGTGAACCACGACCATTCTTATAAAAATTAAAAACAACTTTTTTTAAGTACATGGTTACAATTGGTGTTAAGTACCACAGGAAATAAACAGGGTTCAGTGATAGAGAATAATTGAGGCAGGGAAGGTTTGGGGCAGGGTGGTCAGGGAGGGCTTCTCAGAGGAGGTGACATTTAAAGGGAAGGAGGTAATAGATGAGAAGCTGGCCACAAGAAAAACAAGAGAAAAGACGGCCTCAAGAAAACCTGCATGCTCCCTTAGCCCATTCTCTCTTATCTCCACTTCTTTCTCCCTTCTGCCCCATCCGTATACTCTGGGGCTCCCTCCACTCCCAACATCCTCCCTTCCACAGTTCTCTCTCTCCCGGTCTTACACCCTCTGAGTCCCATTAATTAGCTCGCTGCCAGCCTGGTGGGCTGCCGTCTACGGGGTTGCACAGAGTCGGACACGACCGAAGCGACTCAGCTGCAGCACCCGTTATGCAGGTCTTCTTGTGGTTCCTGCTCTGGCCTGTACTTCGGTCTTCATTCTGCACTTAGATAAACTGACGGGCAGAGGAGAGAGAGGGGGAGAAGGCATGATGGCACCAGACATCTAGGTTTACCTTGTCCAGTCTCCTCTGGAGACTCGGGGCTGTTATGACGTTTGCCCAAAGCTACACGGCCCGTGGGTATACATTCATGTACACTCCCACCTTCTGTCCAAGGCAGCACCCTATTCCACCAGCGTTCTTGGTACTTTTTCAAAGGATCTGCCAATATCAGATCAAGGTAAAGCACAGAAAACCAGGAAACTGCACGTGACCACTACGGCAATTTTTAGTTTCTTCATGTAGAACCCAGATCTATAGATCCTACCAAGCCTTGAACTTGACCACCTGGCTGCACAGCATTTCCCCACCAGTCAGCCAGACTAGCATGCTCACCTGCACTCACTCCCTAGAATTCTATTACCGTAGTGCAGGAAGGGCTGCCCAGTCCCCTCATTTTGCAGACACGGAAACTGAAACCAAGCCAAGAACAGAAGCTTGGCTCACTGATAAATCATTAAGCAGAAATAAACAATTAAATTGCCTTCACATGCTGAGGAAGAATATACGTGCCTTGGATTTTTCTCCTCCATCTCTTTCTCTTGTCACTGATATGAATTCGCCCTAAGCAATCTCTGTATTCTCAAGGGGATATAAATACTACAAAGGTATTGAAATCACATGGACTTGGGTTCAAACTCTATCACTGCCAACTTTGACCAATTTACTTGAATTCCCTGGTGGCTCAGATGGTAAAGGGTCTGCCTACAAATGCAGGAGACCCACATTCGATCCCTGGGTCAGGAAGCTCCCCTGGAGAAGGAAATGGCAACCCACTCTAGTAATCTTGCCTGGAGAAATCCATGGATGGAGGAGTCTGGTGGGCTACAGTCCATGGGGCCGCAAAGAGTCAGACACGACTGAGTGACTTCTCTTCTCTCCTCTCTCTCTGAGCTTAAGTTTCATCATCTGTAAAATGCAGACACTCATACCTACATATTTAAGGTTGGGATGAGGATAAATGGGGAGTCATGAGAAGAACTGGGCATGATGCTGACAAATATTCTGTGCTCAATACAGGCGCATTCCCTTTAACTTTGGGGGAAAATGAAATGCAAGGTAACTGACTGAAGTCAGGGATGCAGTTAAGTACCGAACTAGTTGGAGCTTACAAGTACCACCAACCTACAACCTTGCAGGGTATCCCGTTGCTTCGGTGGTGTGTGCTACCTGAGGCTGGGTGACCTGGGTGCCCATGGACACCCATGGAGCAGTTTGGGAGTGGTAATTGTGGAATATTTAATGGAGGTGCAGTCAAGGAGAAAAGGCACATGGAACATCGCTCCAAAATCATTCAGGGGATACCAGTTCAGAAGCACTCTCTATAATGACTAAGAGGCTTCAGGGAGAGGTGAACTCTCTGAGTGTGACACTTTTAGAAATTACTACCTAAACACATTCTCCTGCTAGCTCACTTGTAAATGGCTCTCAGTCATCACAGAGGCGCTTCCAGTTCAGTGTCTCATTTGCTCTCACCCCCACACCCTGGGAGGTCTTCTGTTACCTGAGAGTTAGCTGCATGCTGGGTGCCCCTTACCCTCTCCTGACAGTCCTCTCTGTCGGTCCTAACATTAGTCCCACTGTATCAGTGAGAAAACCATGGTCCAGAGAGGCTAATAATTTTCTCAAAATCACACAGCTACTCAGGGAAGGTCTTCTGCTTTGTCTAGAGTGACTCTCTTTTCCCCCCATGCTCAGTGCTTTGCGTTCATCACTCAGTGGTGTCCAACTCTTTGCAACCCCAAGGACTGTAGCCCAGCAGGCTCTTCTGCCCATGGAATTCTCCAGACAAGAATACTGCAGTGGGCTGCTATTCCCTTCTCCTAGAGATCTTCCTGACTCAGAGACTGAACCCAGGTCTCCTGCATTACAGGCAGATTCTTTACTATCTGAGCCACCAGGGAAGCCCCACTCAACGCTTTATCCTTTATATATACATATGCCTTTCTGGAAATTAAAAAAAAAAGTGAGAAGATAATGGCTATAGCCATGCAAAGACAGAGGCAATTTCTCAAGGGCAGAGAAGGTGTGAATCACTAAAAGGAAACAAAAAGGTCCATCTGACCTCACGCTTCTCAGGCAAAGCACTTAGCACCACATGACAAGGGCAGAGGAGGCCCAGGGGCCTAGGGGTTACACGTCCAGCTTTCTGAAAACTAAATGCCATGGTCATTTAGATCCCAAAGCCCTGTGTGTGCTGCTTAGCTGGAACCTAGAGGAAACAAACAACAAAAAAAAAAATGTTAATCAGAGAGTCTATTACCAGATCAGGAGATTACACTTAACTTACATTCTCATTATTCTTAATGTTTCCAACCAACACTGCACCAATCTTCGAATGAGCAAAGGAGCACAATCTATTTATATTTAAGTAGGCAGGTAACTGGGGAGGCCTGCTCAGCCTGGGCATTCAGGTCAACCCTGCTCCCAGGATGAGGAGGATTAAGCAATTTGGCCAAAGGCAAAATGAAGCAGGGAGTCAAGTCAGTGGTCCAGCCTTTTCAATCTAAAGTTCATCATGAATTGCGGACAAAAAATACTGGTGATTAGCTGTGTCTCCCTTTAAACTCGACATATCCTCACTTCAGTTCTTCACTCTTTCGCATCCAAGTGATCCAGGAAGGGCTGGACAATGCCTGTTACATGCTTGTCTCTCCAAATGCATTCTGCGGAACCCTACACCTGTAAGACATTAATAGGAAATAGAGTCTTCTGTGTCCAAGTAAACTTGGGAAATATTGAGACAAGCGAAGAGAAATGGGTCTATTTCCCGTAAAGCTATTCAAATGTATTTCCTTGAGACGCTGGTTTGTAATATGAATCTCTCATATTATGTCTCTCTCTCTCATCTAATATGTCTGTATATGCATGTGTTTGGGTGTAGATACCCACTTGTCCACACTTATTCTGGACCAGAGCTTGAAAATTCTTGGTTTCGATCATTCCAACTTTACTCTTCTGTGGGAAGAAGGAGAGAAGCAAGCAAAGACCTCGAAGTTTTTCTTTTACAAGTGCCAGACACTTTGTGTAAAGCCAAGGGCTTCACTGCTATGATATTAAGTTGGAATATTTCATTAATAACTGATCTCTTAATTCATGTTTTATGATCCTGTCAGCAATAGAGGCACTTGTCTCTGCCGAGAAAGAAAGTGTGTGTAGCTTCTAATCGTGTGCCTTCCCTCCCTCTGCCCCATTAACTTGGAAAGGAAGAATCACTGGAAAAGGTGGACGAAAGTCAAAACAATTGAGTTGTCTCTTTATGGATTTATCGAGAGGCAACTGGTGCCGTAGAGAGAGCTAGGCGAGTGCGGCGAAGCATGCCGGGGAGGCCATTGATCATCAGGCACCTGGGTCAAAAAGGATTTTACCTTCTGTCCTCAAATCTAAATGGCATGCTGGAACACAGATGCAGCGGACGGGGGCTGAGAGCACCAGCAGACACTCAGTCCTCCCATCACCAGCCCCTCCCATGGAGAGGTCTCCAAGGTCACCGCAGGGTAAAAGAACCCCATTTGGGAAAAGGTAAGATGGAGTTACATTTATTGCTGCCCATCTATCACGGACTCAATTCTGAGGATGCAGACAAATGAGACATGGCCTCTGGCTTCTGGGGCCCACTGTTTAACGTGAGGGATGACGGACAAGTGAATGCCAGTGGGCCGGAGGAAGTGATGAAAGGAAACAGTTCCCAGGCTCTTAAGGGGCCAGGAAGGATTGGGAAAGGAGATGGTTATGCCCCCTCCAGGGTGTGGAACTCGATTCCCCATTCCGCAGTTCAGGCTGCACTGTGACCGGCTTCTAATTAAGAGAGTAGAGGACACTGTAACCAGATGGTCAGGACGCCAGCAGGCTGAGACCAGGCACTCTCTGATGCAAGAGGATGACAAGCCCTTCACCTCTGTGCCGATCAGGAGAAGACACACACAAACCCCAAATGAGGGAAATTCTAGAAAACACCTGACCAGTTTTTTTAAACAACTGTTAAGAAAGAATGGAAGAACAGCATTGAAACATGTATACTATCATGTAAGAAACGAATCGCCAGTCTATGTTCAATGCAGGATACAGGATGCTTGGGGCTGGTGCACGGGGATGATCCAGAGAGATGATATGAGGTGGGAGGTGGGAGGGGGGTTCATGTTTGGGAACTCATGTACACCCATGGTGGATTCATGTCAATGTATGGCAAAACCAATACAGTATTGTAAAGTAAAATAAAGTAAAAATAAAAATTAAAAAAAAAGAAAGAATGGAAGAACGGAGGGAGGGAGGGAGGGAGGGAGGGAGGGAGGAAGAAAGGAAGGAAAAAGGAAGAAACTGTCATATATCAACGGAAACCAAGGAGACACAGTCATTAAAAGCAACATGGAGACCCCATGGCTTGGGTCCCGGGAAAGAAAAAAGGACAGTGGTGGAAATCACACGAAATCCAAATACTGCCTGTAAGTTTAGTTATCAGCAATGTACAAAGGGTGATTTCTTAGTTTTGACAAATATACCGAAGGTTGACATCTTACATGTACTTATGTAAGATGTCAACCTTAGGGGAAGCTGGGTGAAGGGTATATGGAATGTCTCTGTACTATCTTTGCCAATTTTCTATACATCTAAGACCATTCTAAAATTAAAAATCGAAGAAAATAAAAAGCTATGGTGCTTATGAAGAGTTTGGGGAGATTGATTACTCCTGTAAAGCAGTTTGAAGGAAAGGAATAAAAATCCTAGGAAGACACTGTTGTCAGAGGAAAATGTGTGTACAGAGTGATGATCTGTTCAGAGCACTTTGTGTGCCTGCTTTGGCAGGAGGGCTTGTAGCGCCGTGGGAATGACGCAGAGGATCAGACAACAGCACAAAGAAGCTTCTAGTTTAGACAGAGGATGCTAGTGAGGCGATGAAGGATTAGAGCAGAGAAAACCTGTCATCCATGAACACAATGTCAAGAAGGCAGGAGAGTCGGCAAAGACAACCAGCAAGTCTTATTTAATCTGAAAGCAGCAAATCACAGTGAAGCCATCCCGCGTGGGCCCAGCTCCGATGCGACTCCTAAGCTGAGTGGCAGACGGAGAAAGTGAAGAGCTTCTCATACTTGGAGGCCTGGAAAGCATGAAGATCATAAACATGGAAGCTTGTTTGTTCTGCTTGCACACCTGGTATTTACTCTGCAACTCAGAGAATCTGGGGAAGGATTCGGGCAACTAGACACAACTGAGTCACAAACATTATGATAAACTCATGATGGCAAATTGATCACTAGATAATGAAGAAGAAGTGGGCTTTGGGGGACCAGATCATGGCAAACCCAACTCAAAAACCTTAAAACTGACCCAGTATCTTCAGAGGAAAGCCCAAACACCTAAGCCTGGCATTCAACATCTATCATATCTGCAGTAAACTACCTTTATATCTCACTTTCTTCCTTGTTGTTTCACTACGGATAGCCCAACTCCACATCCTACAAAAATAAAAAAAAGTTGAATTTCCAATTCCTGTGCCCTTGTGTAATCTGTTCTCTTAGCACAAGCTGCCTTGACTTGAGCCCAAATCCTAATACTTCATGCACATGTCACTGCCTCCATGAAGGTCTCCCTGACCACAGAGTAAAAACTGTTTTCAATTTTCTACATTCCAGCTTTCCTATGTACCTCCTTCAGGATTTATTCCGTTCTATTATGTTTTTGGTTGGCCGGGAGCAGACACGGCCATACCTTAATCGGTATCCGTATTCCCATTACCCACACAGACGTTCAGTAAAGTGTTGGGTGGCTACTCAACACTCAGTCCCTAACCACATCTCTCGGTAGAGAACGGGAAAGCTCACTTTCCCAGATTCCACCGCAGATAGAGGTGGCCGTGCGACTCACTTTTGGCTAATGAATCACAAGGTGAAACCTTTGAAGGCACTTCTGAAAAAGACTTTTCTTTTAATAGAGGAAATCGCTCACCAGGAGAGCTGTTTTCTGCCTGCCCTGCCTTCATTCTTGTTTTAAATTATATATTGTTTCATAAATCTTGGGGTGCTACAGCTGCCTGGAAACTCCAAGGAGAAGACCAAAACAGCCAGAGAGATTCCAACGCTGGGTACGACAGTGTTGAGCTGCAAAGTCACCAATCTACAGACTTTTTGTCACGTGAGATAACTAAGCGTCCTCCCTTCTCTAAGCCTCCAGGATACAGGTAAAACTATCCTAAGAAAGGTGGTGCAATGGTAAAGAACCCACCGGCCAATGCAAGAGACACAGGTTCAATACCTGGGCGGGAAGATCCCCTGGAGAAGGGAATAACTGCTCACACCAGTATTTGTGCCTGGAGAATTCCATGGACAGAGGAGCCTGGTGGGCTACTGTCCACGGGGTCATGAAGAGTCACATACAACTGAGCATGCATGCATGCATCCTAAGCAAGACCCTATCTAATATCTTTTTTAGTTGAACTGAATGTGAGAATGTTCTATCATTTGAGTTCCTTTAAGAGGAAAGCCTGAACTTCTCAAAGTATGTCCTTCAGAGAAAGGCAGTCACTTGCAGCTCCAAATCTATGCCTCCAGCCCTAGATGAAGAGAATGCAGTGTGTGACCCGGATAACGATTATCCTGTCATGGGAATTTCTAATCTGGCCCAGGAAACGCTACCCAAGGCCAAGTCATCATCCCTTTATGATTTCATCTACCCTTAAATGTCAAGTGCTGATTCTCGCCACACTTCCCCTGAGAGGGATTAGTAGTTTAATGAGGAACACGGGCTGTCATCTGCATCCCAGGACTCGTGACACTGGAGAGGCATTATCTCCACCAACCTGGAACCTCCTACACATTAAACACACAGAGGTCAAATAAAATATCCCATTCCACAGCCCAAGAATCAGAGAGCCGAGTTAACGTTCCCAGAGAGAATCAACAGCTGGCAACAGTTGCTGAGCTTCTAACACACAGGAGTCTGGGCACCAAGAGGGTGGTTAACAAAGATGGACAAAAAGGGGCAAGAAAATTAACAACTGGCGAACTGGAAACTTCATCCCAAGGGCTTTATCTTTGGTGAGTCTTCTAATCCTCAGTATATTTAAGGCTCAATATACCCATATTATAGGAACGAAGCTCAGAAATTTTGTAGATTATTCAAAACAGCATCACCAAATGTGGAAAAGCCCCAAATGTCCACCAGCAGACAAGTGGGTAAACCAAACATCGTATATCCATAAAATGAAATGCCATTCAGCCATAAAGTTATTAAGTCCTCATATATGCTACAACTTGGATGAAGTTTAAAGACATTATGCGATTAATGTATGAAAGAAATCAGACACCAAAGGCCAGACACTGAAAGGTTCTACTTACGGTTAAAACCTAGAATAGGCAAATGGATAGAGACAGAAAGGGGATTAACGGTATCAGGAGCAGGGCTGTGAGTCTGTGTGTGTGCAGGCACCCATGTGTATGTGTGCATTGAGGAGTTATTGCTTAATGGTTGCAGAGTTTCTGTCTGGGGTTAGGATTTTGGAAAGAGATAGTAGTGGTGGTTGTCAACAATGTGAAACCAATTAATGCCACTGAATTAACTGTACCCTGGAAAAATGGTTAAAATAACAAATTATATGTTATACATGTGCAGCTACATAACCACAATTCTAAAAAAATCGCATGATTACTACATGTTTTGGCAACGCAAAATGTATCTTTGGGGAATTCCCTGGAGGGCCAATCGTTAGGACTTTCATCGCCAAGGGCCTAGGCTTGATCCCTGGTCAGGGAATTAAGATCCTGCATGCTGCACGGCCAAAAACAAACAAAAAATCTGACTCTAGAGTCTGTAATCTTTCCAGAAAACCATATACGAGGTTCTCATAGATTTAATCCATTGCTGTCCAACAGAACTTTTTTTGAAAACGGAAAATGCTATATCTGCGCTTTCTAATATGGTTACCGCTGACCACATATAGTTAAATAAATAAAGTTTAATTATTTAAATTACTGACTGCATTTTACTAAAATATTTTAAAAAGTCATTTAATCCATTTTAAGCATGTGAATTTCTATAATAGCCACTTGTTGAGCGCTACAGATCAAGTGAAGCACGGATGACTAAGGAAACAGCGTAACAAAATGGTGATGCCCTGACGACTGAAAAGACAAAATTCTTTCAAATTAAGACCTCAGTATTGGAAAAAAAAAAAAAAAGGTGGACCCATTCAAAGCTTCAAAGATTATCAGCACAGCCTCCAGTCTGTCTCTTTGATTTTGGTTCATCTCTACCTCCAATCCATCCATCAGGAAAATCAGTCTTAATAACAGCATATCTGACTGCATCACCTGCTTTATAAACACTCAACTATATAGGAATGCATATACTAAGTGGAAGAAGCCAGTCGGAATATACTGCATGCTGTAGGATTCCAACTCCATGACGTTCTGGAAAAGGCCAAACTATGGAGACAGGGAAAAGATCAGTGGTTGCCCGGGATTCAGGGAAGGAGGGAGGAGGAACGGGTAGAGCACAGAGGATTTTTCAGGCAGTAAATCTACTCTGAGTAAAAAGGTTGATACATGTTTTGTCAAAACCCACAAAACATATGAGACCAGGAGTGCTCTTCAATGCCAGCTGTGGACACTGGGTGATAACGGTGTGTCAACGCGGGTCCATCAGTTGAAAACGTACTGCTCAGGTGGGGGATATTGGGAGTGGGAGATCCTGGAGGTGGAAGTGGGGATGGGGTATACATGGAACTCTGTACTTGCTGCTCAATTTTTCTATAAACCTAAAATGGTTCTAAAAAGTCAATTAAGGGGGGGGAAAAAAAAACACTAAAATACCATTAAAACTCACTAATCTCCTTGCTCCTTCCTCTCCTCCAGTCCCTTTTTCTTTACTCCAGAGATTCATGTCTTACGCTAGCTCCCTAAACTCACCAGCAACTTCTCATCAGAGACTCTGTCTGCATATGCTATTTCCTCTGAGCTGAATGCTCCTCACCTTTACTACAGCTGCTTGGCTCATATCTTTTAAAAGCTGGGATCCCCCTCTTTGAACATTTTGTTGAGCCATGAAAACTGAGTTAACGACTCCCTCCTTTGCTAGTCATGCACTGAATAAATATCACAGCTTTCATCCTTGTTTTGTTACTGATCTTCTCTTCTAAGGCTCTCTGGGTTGCTCCAGGGTAAAGTTTTATTCCTCCCCACCAGATCTGGCCCCAGGCAAACCCTTGAGGTCCCACCACGCCCTCCCTCCAGCCTAGCGCTGGCCTTCTCATCATCCTAGAACAGAGGCACCACTCCTCCAGCTGCCGGCTGGCTTCCCTCTGCTAGAACCCACTCCCCAACTAACTCAGCCCCATCAAAGTGAGCTCAGACTCCACCTCTGGAGGAAGCCTTCCCTGACTTCCCAGCCATCCCAGCTATGCTGTTGTTCAGTCGCTTAGACTTCTGACTCTTTGAGAGCCCATGGACTGCAGCATGCCAGGCTTCCCTGTCCCTCACCATCTCCCGGAGTTTGCTCAAGCTCATGTCCATTGAGTCAGTGACGTTACCCAACCATCTCATCCTCTGTTGCCTGCTTCTCCTCCTATCTTCAACCTTTCCCAGCATCAGGGTCTTTTCCAATGAGTCGGCCCTTCGCATCAGGTGGTCAAAGTATTGGAGCTTCAGTATCAGTCCTTCCAATGAATAGTCAGGGTTGATTTCCTTTAGGATGGACTGTTTTGACCTGTTGTCCAAGGGACTCTCGAGAGTCTTCTCCAGCACAATGCAAAAGCATCAGTTCTTCAGCACTCATTCTTCTTTACTGTCCAACTCTCACATCCATATGTGACTACTGGAAAAGCCAGTTTTGACTATATGGACCTTTGTTGGCAGAGTGATGGCTTTGCTTTTTAATGCACTGCCTAGTTTTGTCATAGTTTTTCTTCCAAGGAGCAAGCGTCTTTTAATTTCATGGCTGTAGTCACCATCTGCAATGATTTTGGAGCCCAAGAAAATAAAATCTGTCACTGTTTCCACTTTTTCCCCTTCTAACTGCCATGAAGTGATGGGACTGGATGCCATGATTATAGATTCTTGAATATTGAATTTTAAGCCAGGTTTTTCACTCTCCTCTTTCACCCTCATCAAGAGGCTCTTTAGTTCCTCTTCACTTTCTGCCACTAGAGTGGTATCCCAATTATACATTCTCAAAATATTCAGTGCCTTCTCTATCAAGTCATTTACTAAAAATGCATCTAAATACTTACTTATAAAAGTATTTGTTTAATTCTTATCTCCTTCCTCAGGCTTTAAGCTTCTATCCTGTTGCTTTTTTTTCTCTCTCACAGTTTTATCTATGGTTCCTGCACATCAGAAGTTCCCAGTACATATGTGAATAAACAAGCTAATTTCTCTATCCTCCAGGGACCCCTCTAGGGTCCAGGTGCATGCTAATTATTATTTGTAAAGTAACTATTTCTTTTCTCTCTCAGGGTCAAAATGAGTTCCTGACGAGGAATGAGTGGTCAGCAAATTCAGTATTTGTTGCGTGAATGAATGAGAAGTTTAGGAATCCTTGCATAAATGAATTGTCCATTCCTTTGCAATAGAAGCTATTGAGCACCATTTATCTTTCAGACTGAAGAGGCTACTACAAGTGTGCACACAAAAAAATGTTCTGAGTATGATGACAACAGCTCTTTTCATTTACCAAACATTTTTCAAGCCTGCTCTCTCACCTTACTCTTTCAGTAATGTCGGTGTTGGGTGATAGAAACTCACTTCTAGAAATGGGCGGGGAAGTTCACGGAGAGAATCCGACCTGCCACGGATAACACAGTGGGCAAGGAGCCAACCAGGGGCCAGGCTACTGCACAGGGTCAGGACAGAGGCTGAGAAGCTGCCAGGAGAGGGAAGTAAACGAGCCCTCTTGATTCCTGGGGGCCAGAGCTGGATGGGGAGAGACAGAATGGACCCTGATTACAATCTAAGGGGGATTCTTCTGCTGAAAGAGTGTTGATTGGATTGTGCTGAAATGCCAGAGTCTGTGGGCAATCAAACACCCTCTGGCTACCTCTTAGCAGCTGGAATTGGAAATTTGGAGGTAGAGGCTAGCCTGCTGTTGGGGGACAGGCTGGGGGACACAGAGGCGGCTCAGCTTCAGGCTACAGCTAAACTGATGGATTTACCCATTCAGAGCACTGCTCAAAAAATATTCTCCCCCCAAATCAGGACAGGGGAGCAGTTTGTCCTGGGGCTTAGGGAACAGCGGAGTAATGGAAAAAACCCTGGCAACCGCAGAGTATGCGATAGGTTACCAAGTGTTATAATTTCTAGTCTCATTAGATCATCCCCCAAATCCTACTGAAATCAATGTTAGAATCTCCATTTTAAAGATGCACACACCTAGGTTAGGAGAGGGAAAATGTCATGCTCAAAGTTATCAGCGTAGCACTGAGGCAAGAATTCCAAGTCTGCCCTAGTCTCTCTCCAAGAACCCTGTAATCATTCCCTGCAAGAGTCTCCAATGTGAAGTCAAAATCTCAAAATACTCAGAGGGGTTAGATTTTCCCAGGAAGATGATCACAAATCTGTTTCTTCCCAGATACCTACTATGTACCAGCAGGCACTCCATATGGGCCTATATGGATGAAACTATCATCTCATATTTGATAGGTTGAAACTGAGCGACGTTCTGAGAGGTGAAGCGACCTACTAAAAGCGGCACGGCTAGCAGTTAACAGACCAAGGTCTTTAGGTCCCATTCTGAGAACGAGGAGCAACGGTGATGCAGAAAGTCAGCTCCTTTACTTTTCTCAAGAAATACGGTGGGACTGGCTCTACTGTGCAACAAAGCAGTGACATCATGTCTGTTCAAACTGATTTTCCATTTCAGTGGACCTCCATGTGACTGAGGTTGCTTAAAAAAATAAAAACAAAGCTGAAGTATGTCAAGAGTGGTTAGGAAAGGGGGGCGTTTAGAGAAAAGATGAGAGAAGGTAAAGACTCTCTCTTTATATCATCTTGGGAAAGATGAATGGAATTGAATATGAACTGAATATGAAGCATGTCCCGGTGGGGCTCTATTCTCATCACGCAACGGGTCCAGAGCCCACAGAACTTTTAGGAACCACTAAAAAATGTGTTAACTTTAAACTAGAAGCAAAAATAATGTTTAGTTCAAAGGAGACATTTCAATCCATAGTATTAATATCATCTTTATACAAACATAAGTGTAAAATTTGGAAAATAAATGATAATATATATTTTTAATGTTATAGAGGAATAGCCCACAAAGGCCAAAGTGCCTAGTCTCTCAAAAGTCATAAAGCTGCCCTGTATGTTGACTGTGTTATTACATAGCCTTGGCCATTGAATGCGGAGCTAACCTGCCACCCAAGGAGTCGTGAAGAGGTGGACACTCTTTAGTGACTAAACAGCAACCAACTGAGCTAACAAGGATTAGTGGGATTTGGGAAGCGTTTTCAGCTAGGTCCTGATAGACTCTTGCATGGAATTATCACAGGTAGAGCTGAGGTTCTGAGCATTACCAAGAGAATTGGAATTATGCTCCTGGGTGCATGCAGGCACGCCCCTTTTGGCTATGCCAATCAGAGAAGGATGAATTAAAGTTACCTTTCGCTTTATTATTTTCTTCATTTCAAAATCACACCTATTATGGGTCTGTAGAACCTAATGGGACCCTGGAGATTGAAATCGATACCTAATCTATGATTAAGCAGGTCTTTAATGCCTAACCCAAATCCTGACTATTCTAGCTACACGCTTTAATTTTGTTTAAGTTTGAAAATCAACAAATGTTGTTTCCCCAGCATTGCTGCAAGGATTTCCTTCTAATGAGGTCCTTCCAGAAGTCTGAGTGGGTAACCTCTTGAATGAACAGAACACCTGAATGGCAGTAAGAAGACAGAGACTGTACTAACAAATCCATCGTATAATGTGTGATCTGGACAAGTCACTTCCCCTTCTGGGCTCTCGCTTCCTAGAGTTGAAAAAGGAGAGTTACTGGCATATGTAAACTTGTAAGACCTTTTAACGCTGAATGTTTAGGATATTACGGATGTTCCTATCATAGATCCACTTAGAGTAAAGTCAGTGTTATATGAAGATCTATCATGTTAGGAGTTTAAGAAGACTTCTATCCATTAATAGCTCGCCTAAAAGTCAAGATACGCCTGTTAGTTTCTGCACAAACAGTATCACTTCTAAGAATTTGCAGAGGGACAGTAAGGGTCAGGCAGATTAGGTAATATAAACACACACAGAGCAAGTCAGAGGCAATGCCAGGTCCAAGCCCCGGGGACAGTACAGCGGTGGGGTAAGGCTATACCCCCTGCTTGAGTTCTCGCATTACAAATACCTCCATCCTGGAGTCAGAAACTCTCCCTCTGGGCATGACAAGCTGAATGAGAAATTCCATTTCCTTTCCCAGCATTTGAATGAGAAAGGGGCCAACATTAAAATGGGGGCAATTGTCTTAACGTCACCCTGGGCACCACTTCTAATCACAAACTTGCAGACCACAGGCCTCCTGCGGCACTGATATGGAGTGTGGAAATTATCACGTAATTTACGACAGGCAGTGCCTGAAAGTGACTTTTCAGCATCTGCTCTCTAGCAGTCCCAAAAGCAGGCGAATGAAGAAAGTTCCTGTGGCTGCTGGAGAAGCGTAATCTCCTCCAGTTGCATCCAACAGCCTCCCTTAAACTCCTCAAACAGATCCCTTTCCCCCGTTTCCCTCATCCCATCACGCCTCTCTCTACCCCTGATGTTGAAACTCTATTCACCCTTCAAAACTTCCCTTCATAAGTCCCACTGTGCTCTAAGAACCTGCCTATCCCAACTCACTCCCCGCTGCCCCATCTGTGAATTGGGAGGAGTCAAGGATGGCTTGGCTTCACCCCAAACACAGTTACTCTATGGGTACACCCAGGCTGTTCTCTGATGTCTGCCATAGCTCTTTTTTTCCATGCAACACAAGGCACAGAATCAGGGATAAACACAGGCTAATGTATCACTGAAATCAATGTAATATAATGTAATCAATGTAATCAATCTCATATTCTAGACCCTGTGGTTACTGTCCCAGCTCTTACCCTTAAGTCCAGCCCCTTCCTGCCACTGGAGCCTCAGAGTCACCATCTGTAAAATCGGAGGAAGGTACTTAAACCTTGATGAGCTGTTTTGAGAAAGAAAGCAAAATACGGTTTGCAGGCAGTGATATGCAATATATATGCCAGGAATAATTATTACTGTGACTCCAAAAGAAACAACCAGTGTGCTAAGGAAAGTAACGAAATAGATATTCCTTTTTCTGTGATTCAAGAAAGGCAAATACTTTGAGGTTTACCTATTACATGCTGAGATAAGGGTTGAGTTATTCAACTATGAATTAAAAGATACCATTACACACATATGCACCCTTCGAGGTTCCAGATTAGAACACCATCAAAATGCCGTACAAAGAATTAGCCTATATGCCTAAACTTTGTTGAATCACATGGTTCTTAAAAGCTTTGGGTCCCTGTCTGAAGAGTGGCGGTCCTTTAGTTAATAGCCAGCACAGTGTTAGTATAGAGTCAGTATTTGTGAAATTACTGCATGGTTATTTAACAAGAACTTCCCTGGTGGCTCAGAGGTTAAAGAGTCTGCCTGCAATGCAGGAGACCCGGGCTCGATCCCTGGGTCAGGAAGATCCCCTGGAGAAGGAAATGGTAACCCAGTCCAGTATTCTTGCCTGGAGAATCCCATGGATGGAGAAGTCTGGTAGGCTACACAGTCCACTGGGTCGCAAAGAGTCGGACATGACTGAGCGACTCTCTCTCTTTCTTTCAGTCTGCAGCACAGATTTGAGCTGGGCTCTCTGATGATAATAACATAAGTTGAGGAAAGAAGACTTAGGCTAGGAACTTAGATCCTAGCCTATCAGGCAGAAGAGGAGTGACCTCGGGGATTACGGATTCCATTCTGACCTGGCCGCTCTGTCTTGATATGAGCATATATAAGTGACTTCACTGCTCTGAGCATCAGTTCAGTCGCTCAGTCGCGTCCGACTCTTTGCGACCCCATGAATCGCAGCACGCCAGGCCAGCATCAGTTTACCTGAAGTCAGGAGGGAGGGATACGATGGCTACATAAACGAAGGGCAACTTGATAAAGAACAAAAAACAGAAGCCAGAGTTAGAAAGTCAAATAAGGGTGGCCAGCAGCTTTTATGGGCAGGGAACTAGAGAAAGTGGATGCAAACCCATTGGCTCTGACCAATTGCTAAACATGAAGCAGTAAAAAAAAACTGATGACTGTCTTCATGACTCATTGACTCTCAGGGCGTGTGGGGAGCTGTCCAGCACTCAGAGATCCTTGGATTACACTCTGAGGTTAGGACCATATTCATTTCATCTTTCATGTATCTGTCAAACATTTACAGAGTATGTCTGGCCCTGTGCTAAGCATGCATACTGGAAAAAAGAAAAAAAAAAAAAGTAATCCTGGCTCTTACAGAACTTCCAGTCTAGTAGGTAAGAGAATTAAACAGTTTAAGAGAACTGAAGCATAACATAGAAAGGAGTCCAGGGAATATGGGAATATACAACAGGGGACACCTAACCTAGCTGGTTGTCTGAGTGCTTTCCCCATTTGAGATACTGTCTAAGTTAGAATTGAAGGATGACTCGAAGGTTGCCAGTTAAAGAACAGAAACTATACCAGAGAAAGGGAAGAGCAAGGCTGCTGGAGACACAGAGGTAAATGAGACAGGATTCCTGCCCTCACAGCGCTGCCAGTCTAGTGGATAGAGTATAGTCTGAGCTGTTCAGACAACTAGAATCACATGGACTTCCTTTCCACTCTGTGATTCTGCATCCATCTACGGTGGGCCAGGTATGGTGCAGTGGACAGTGAGACCAAGCATCCAACCTGATTTCAAGGCTTGGCCCCATTGGCAGCCCTTTGTGTGATCATAAACAGGGCCCTTCCCTCTCCAGCCTTGCTCTCCCCACCTGTAAAAGAAGAGGCTATCCCAGGCCACCGTGTATACCTTCCTACACTGAAAAGTCTATGCTCCAGGATGACTTAGCAGTTATCAGGATTCACTTTTTACTTCTCATGGAATCATAGTTTTGTTTTATTTTTTCCTTCTCTTTCTTCCACATTATGGCCCTTTATGTCAAATGGGTGACATTATTTATTTCTCATATCCTCAGGACTTAAATCCCTGAATTATTCTAAATCTTGCCCAGGCCTGACACCACAAATAAATTCTCCATCCCAAGGGCATGGAGATAAATGAGGGCTGCCACTCCTGTGACCTCCATCAGGGATCTGGCTCCACCACTGACCCAGGGAAATATGGTCCCAAGTCAGGCTGGGGGAAAGGAGGACACACACACACAGACACACACACACAGACACAGACACACAGACAGACACACACACACACACACAGACACACACACACACACTCTTAAAGGTGGGCATTTGTAAAAAGACAAAAGAAACAGCTTCCCTCTGGATGCATCTCAAAGACTCCCAGCAAGCTAAGGGGACTGAATTCTGGATCTTTGCTTCTTATTCTCAAAAGGAAGGAGCCGGCCAAGCCAGGCAGAGCAGGAACTCCCAAAGCTGGGGCCACGCAGTGCTGACTTGGAGCTCTGCCCCATTCAAATCTGTGTGATCTCAGGCAGTGATTGCATTTGCTCTGAGACCTGGTTTCCCCAGCTGAGAAGCCACTATCATTTCCTCAAGGAATCGCTATAAGGATAAACAAAGTTGTGTAATGAAGAGTAGCTAAAGCTCAAGCAAGGTGGAGCTCCACGGAAAGCTGGCAGGAACTGTCTGTGGCTCCTCACAGTGGGACTTCCCCAGCCCTCAAGCAGAGAAGGGACAGCTCAGCCCAGTCTACACACAGGAACACACTCAGCGCTGAGGGTAAATTTTAGCTCCACCCATCTTTAGGACTCTGAACCCTCTGAGCCGCATATCCTCATCTGTAAAAAGCAGTACCTACTTAGGGTTGTTTTCAGGATGAAAGAAGATCCTGTATATCAAGCATGGCACCTGGCCTTTGACGTGTGCAGAGTAAATGATGCTAGCAAACTGCAGGGTCTCTTTAGCTTCTACGTGATCCCTATCTGCTGGGTGTCCTCCGTGCACTCTGCCCCGTGCCCAAACCATCTTCTGTGATGCCCTTTGCCCCAGGAGGTTGACTCGTCTCCAGATCATATCTCCCAGGTTCTCTTGCCTTCAGCTTCCAGGTGGGTTCTGCTCAGGAGGTCAGTGGGCAGCAGGTAAGAGGGGGCAGGGTATTTACCACCCTGTCTCCCTCCCTGTTGAACTGTGCTCCCAAGAGTGACTGGGGTTACTCTCTGGCTACTCCCTGTAAGCAGGCCCTCTTCCTAGCATCAGTGTTCCTTCCTTCTGGCTCCTTTGGGGTGGCAAGAGCTTCCCTTTTGAAATGAGGAGGCTGGCTCCTATTTTTGATGTTTAATTGCAGTTTTTAAGCCTCACCTCTCCGTCTGCCCTCTGAGCTCTGTATCTGGACAAGCTGGTAAGAACGCCTGTATGCTCCCTCCTTTGGCACTGGCTGAAGAGTCAAACAATGCAAGGCTCTGCCCATGCCTGGGAATTCTCATGCCAGCCCTGCCCTTGAGCCATAATCAAAACCCAACCTACAGGACTTCCCTGCAGGTCCAGTGATTAAGCCTTTGCCTTACAATGCAGTGGGTGTGGGTTCAATTCCTGGTCAAGGATCTACGATCCCACATGTCTCATGTTCAAAAATCCAAAACATAAAACAGAAACTGTCTTGTAACAAAATTTAATAAAGACATTAAAAATAGTCCCCACCAAAACAAAAATCTTAAAAAAAAAAACTAGCCAGTTTTATATGGTTACCCAAGGGGACAAGAGGGGGAAAGGGATGCATTGGGAGCTGGAGCTTGGCATGTATACACTATTATATTTAAAATATATAACCAACAAGGACCAACTGTGTCGCACAGGGAACTCTAGTACAATATTCTGCAATAACTTAAATGGGAAGAAAATCTGAAAAAGAATAGATACATGTCTAACTCACTCACTTTGCTGCATGCCTGAAACTAACACAATATTAAAAATTGACTCTGTGCTTAGTCACTCAGTTGTGCCTGATTCTTTGAGATTCCACGGACCACAACCCACCAGTTTCCTCAGTCCATGGGGATTCTGCAGGCAAGAATACTGGAGTGGGTTGCCATGCCCTTCTCCAGGGGATCTTCCCGACCCAGGGATCGAATCCAGGTCTCTCGCACTGCAGGCGGATTCTTTACCATCTGAGCCACCAGAGAAGGCCCAAACTGACTAAAGGCAAATATAAAATAAAATTTTTAAGAGAGAAAAAGCTTTTAATAAAAAATAAATTTTAAAAATGTAAGAAAATAATGAACTTAAAAAAAAAAAAAAAAGCCAATCCCTTTTATTGGCTTTCAAGCCATTTGGACCTACTGAAGGGCCTTTCTGGCTCACCACAAAGCATTCAATTATGTGAATAATTGAGAGAGAGAGAGAGAGAGAGAGTGTGTGTGTGTGTGTGTGTGAGTGTGTGTGTGTGTGTGTGTGTGTGACCATCAGTCCCCCACCAAAGCTGGGTGGGAATTCCTCTTGCTTTTGCAGGGAGACCAAGGCATCCTGGATGCTAGTCTACAATGCCTCAGGACCCCTGGAACACCCTCCATGAAACTCTCTACCTCTTCTGAGTATTTTCGGAAGGGAGCCGTCTGCTTTGTGCCTGGACCCGGACTGATGTAACACTGAAGGTCCAGGAGCTCGATCATTCATCAAGCATCTGTTCATCACCTACTTGGACAACTTACACCGGGTCTGAGGGGAACGAGTATTGGAGGCTAGCTTTACAGCATGAAAAAATAAATGCTTACTTTATGCCCATTATCTTATTTCATTCTCTCCACAGCCCTGCAATATTGGCATCCTCACTGTTGTTTTATAAGTAAACTGAAGCACAGAAGAAATAAGAAAATTGGTCAGGGTAACATAGTTTTTTCATGGTGAAGGGGAGACAAGAATCTAGGATTGACTCCACTCCAACCCTCTTCTCTTCTTTGCACAGACAAGCCACAGAGGACGGTAAGAACGTGGCAGGAGACACAGGCAGAGCGTGCTCTGAAAGGTAAGTAAATAGAGGGGCCTGTCTGG
The DNA here is from genome assembly GCF_016772045.2 of Ovis aries. NCBI lineage: Eukaryota > Metazoa > Chordata > Mammalia > Artiodactyla > Bovidae > Ovis > Ovis aries. Next base: position 6,338,060 of record NC_056055.1, on the reverse strand, counting down.
ATGTATTTGAGGGCCTGAGAGAAGGCCCAAGTGCCAGGCCTGCACATAAGAGCAGGATCTGGACACATGACATGAGGAAGAGCGGAAAGAGCACGGCGCTACCTGAAGAGGACAGCTTAACACTACTGGGGACACAAAGTGGAGATGTGGGCTGGGGACACTGCGGGCGTCGAGGGCATTATGCTAAATGAATGAAACTATGAGCAAAGCCACGGAGGGCCACCCAAGAGGGACAGGTCATGCTGGACAGTTCTGACAAAACGTGGCCCACTGGAGAAAGCAATGGCAAACCACTTCGGTATTCTTGCCTTGAGAACCCCATGAACAGTATGAAAAGGCAAAAAGATATGACACTGAAAGAGGAACGGCCCAGGTCGATAGGTGCCCAATATGCTACTGGAGACCAGTGGAGAAATAACTCCAGAAAGAATGAAGAGATGGAGCCAAAGCAAAAACAACATCCAGCTGTGGATGTGACTGGTGATGGAAGTAAAGTCCAACGCTGTAAAGGACAATTCTGCACAGGAATCTGGAATGTTGGGTCTATGCCTCAAGGTAAATTGCAAGAGGTCAAACAGGAGATGGCAAGAGCTACCTACCATGGACATTTTAGGAACAAGTGAACCAAAATGGACTGGAATGGGTGAATTCAACTCAGATGACCATTTTTCCAGTGGTCATGTATGGATGTGAGAGTTGGACTGTGAAGAAAGCTGAACACCAAAGAATTGATGCTTCTGAACTGTGGTGTTGGAGAAGACTCTTGAGAGTCCCTTGGACTGCAAGGAGATCCAACCAGTCCATTCTGAAGATCAGCCCTGGAATTTCTTTGGAAGGAATGATGCTAAAGCTGAAGCTCCAGTACTTTGGCCACCTCATGCGAAGAGTTGACTCATTGGAAAAGACTCTGATGCTGGGAGGGATTGGGGGCAGGAGGAGAAGGGGAAGACAGATGATGAGATGGCTGGATGGCATCACGGACTCGATGGACGTGCGTCTGAGTGAACTCTGGGAGTTGGTGATGGACAGGGAGGCCTGGCGTGCTGCGATTCATGAGGTTGCAGAGAGTCAGACACGACTGAGCAACTGAACTGAACTGACCTGACCATTATATCAACTACTGTGGGTAAGAATCCCTTAGAATAAATGGAGTAGCCATCACAGTCAACAAAAGAGTCCAAAATGCAGTACTAAGGTGCAAACTCAAAAATGACAGAATGATCTCTGTTTATCTCCAAGGCAAACCATTCAATATCACAGTAATCCAAGTCTCTGCCCCAAGCAGTAATGCTGAAGAAGGTGAAGTTGAATGGTTCGATGAAGACTTACAAGACCTTCTAGAACTAACACCAAAAAAGATGTCCTTTTCATTACAGGGGACTGGAATGAAAAAGTAGGAAGTTAAGAGATATTTGGAGTAATTTTGGCCTTGGAGTACAAAGTGAAGCAGGGCAAAGGCTAACAGAGTTTGCCAAGAAAACACACTGGTCATGGCAAACACCCTCTTCCAAGAACACAAGAGAAGACTCTACACATGACATCACCAGATGGTCGACACCGAAATCAGATTGGCTATATTCCTTGCAGCCAAAGATGGAGCTCTATTCAGTCAGCAAAAACAAGACTGGGAGCTGACTGTGGCTCAGATCTTGAACTTCATATTGCAAAATTCAGACTTAAAATGAAGAAAGTAGGAAAAACCACTAGACCATTCAGGTATGACCTCAATCAAATCCCTTCTGATTATACAGTGGAAGTGAGAAATAGATTTAAGGGACTAGATCTGATAGATAGAGTGCCTGATGAACTATGGACGGAAGTTCATGACATCGTACATGAGGCAGGGATCAAGACCATCCCCAAGAAAAAGAAATGCAAAAAGGCTAAATGATTGGCTGAGGAGGCCTTACAAATAGCTGAGGAAAGAAGAGAACTGAAAGGCAAAGGAGAAAAGGAAAGTTATACCCATCTGATGCAGCTTTCCAAAGAATAGTACGGAGAGAGAAGAAAGCTTTCCTCAGTGAGCAATGCAAAGAAATAGAGGAAAACAACAGAATGGGAAAAACTAGACATCTCTTCAAGAAAATCAGAGATACCAAGGGAACATTTCATGCAAAGATGGGCTTGATAAAGGACAGAAATGGCATGGACCTCACAGAAGCAGAAGATATTAAGAAGAGGTGGCAAGAATACACAGAAGAACTATACAAACAAGATTTTCATGACCCAGATAACCACGACGGTGTGATCACTCACCTAGAGCCAGACATCCTGGAATGTGAAGTCAAGCGGGCCTTACAAAGCATCAGTATCAACAACGCTAGTGGAGGTGATGGAATTCCAGTGGAGCTATTTCAAATCCTAAAAGCTGATGCTGTGAAAATGCTGCACTCAATATGCCAGCAAATTTGGAAAACTCAGCAATGGCCACAGGACTGGAAAAGGTCAGTTTTCATTCCAATTCCAAAGAAAGGCAATGCGAAAGAATGTTCAAACGACGGCACAATTGCTCTCATCTCACAGGCTAGCAAAGTAATGCTCAAAATTCTCCAAGCCATGCTTCAACAGTATGTGAATCATGAATTTCCAATTGTTCAAGTTGGATTTAGAAAAGGTAGCAGAACCAGAGATCAAATTGCCAACATCTGTTGCATCATCGAAACAGGAAGAGAGTTCCAGAAAAACACCTACTTCTGTTTTATTGATTACACCAAAGGCTTTGACTGTGTAGATCATAAAAAACTGTAGAAAATTCTTTTTTTTTTTTTTGGATTAAATAAGCAAATTTAATTGAAAAATCTGCTTACTTAGCTCCTCTTCCTTGAAGTACATGATTTCAAAACAAGACTTATGTAATATGTCAACAATGCTAACACCAACACAGATGAAAATACCAGACCATCTTACCTGCCTCCTGAGAAACCTGTATGCAGGTCAGGAAGCAACAGTTAGAATTGGACATGGAAAAACAGACTGGTTCCAACAGGGAAAGGAGTACATCAAGGCTGTATATTGTCACCCTGCTTATTTAACTTATATGCTGAGTACATCATGCAAAAAGCCAGGCTAGATGAGGCACAAGCTGGAATCAAGATTGCCGGGAGAAATAGCAGAAACCTCAGATACACAGATGACACCATCTTGATGGCAGAAAGCAAGGAAGAACTAAAGAGCCTCTTGATGAAAGTGAAAGAGGAGAGTGAAAAAGTTGGCTTCAAATTCAACACTCAGAAAACTAAGATCATGGCATCCAGTCCCATCACTTCAAGGCAAATAGATGGGGAAACAATGGAAAGAATGAGGAACTTGTTTTTGGGGAGCTCCAAAATCACTGCAGATGGTCATTGCAGCCATGAAATTAAAAGAACTTCTCCTTGGAAGAAAAGCTATGACCAACCTAGACAGCATATTAAAAAGCAGAGACATTACTTTGCCAACAAAGATCCGTCTAGTCAAGGCTATGGTTCTTCCAGTGGTCATGTATGGATGTGAGAGTTGGACTATAAAGAAAGCTGAGCACCAAAGAATTGATGCTTTTGAACTGTGGTGTGGGAGAAGACTCTTGAGAGTCCCTTGGACTGCAAGGAGATCCAACCAGTCCATCCTAAAGGAGATCAGTTGTAAATATTCACTGGAAGGACTGATGCTGAAGCTGAAACTCCAATACTTTGGCCATTTGATGCGAAGAGCTACTCACTGGAAAAGACCTGGATGCTGAGAAAGATTGAAAGTGAGAGGAGAAGAGGACGACAGAGGAGGAGATGGTTGGATGGCATCACCGACTCAATGGACATGAGTTTGAGCAAGCTCTGCGAGTTGGTGATGGACAGGGAGGCCTGGTGTGGTGCAGTCCGTGGGGTTGCAAAGAGTCGGACAGGACTGAGTGACTGACCTGAACTGATGCTAAATGAAATGTCAGACAGAGAATAAATAACAAATACTGTATGATATTCCCTAATAAGTGATATTATTTGAATAACATAATATCACAGTATTCGAATAACAAATACTTTATGATAGCCCTAAAAAAATACAACAAACTGGAGAATTTAAAAAAGGAAGCAAAGTTTTATATTTATAAAGAAAAACTAGAGCTTACCAGTGGGGAGAGGGCAATGGGGAGGGGCAATACATGGGCAGGGGGGAAAAGCATTATAGGATTAAACAAAATTGCATATGAAGCTTCTGAAAATTGTAAAGCATTACAGGATTTAAAGAGTCTTCCATTCAATAATATACATGTATAATTTTAAAATAAATTTATATAAATAGATACACACATACACACATACACACACACACACATATAAAACAACAGCAACCAACAATTCATCCCCAAGGACTCATTTTGCAGGCCACAGGGCACAGTTTGCAGACTCCTGTCTCGTATTACAGATGGGAGGTTAAATCAAGAAACAGGTTAGGTGGGTCTTTCTTTCCGAGAGTAGAGAAAAACACGAGCCTTTCGAACTTGTCTGAATTCTCTGACAAGTTTAATCAAGTACTGAATAAAAGGCAGGATGATTTACTTAGTTTTTCCAAATGCCACTGATGAGGTACCTCCTGCAAGACTACAGACGAAGATAAACAGCTGGGGGATGGGGTATAAAAAGTGGTTGCAGCAGAGGAGACAGTGAAGCCTCAGGGAGTGAAGGGGCGGGAGCTTCGAAGAAGCAAAAAAATGCTAATTGAGGAAGCGCAAGAAAACCACCCTAGACTAATAGACGTGGCTGGGCTCAAACTTGGACTCAAGGTGTTTCAGGAACTCTGAGCCCCAACACTGCAGCATCAAGGACTTGTGAAGAGGCTCAGAAAATAAGAAACCCAGCATTGCCAAACTCTCCCCACCTCTGCCACGACACTGCTCCTGGACCAGTTAACATTACTTACAGCATATTTCAAAGTAACAACTCCCAAACCTCAGGGACTTAAAGGATCAAGGTGGATGTTCCACTCAGGCTAGATGTCCATCCCAGGTTGGCAGAGGACCTTGATTCACTAGTCTCTCAATGACCCAGACAGAGAGGGCGGCCACCATGTCAAATGCTGGCCGTGTCCACGTGAGAAGGAAAGAGAATTCTGGAGGGTCTTTCCCTGACAGGTAGACTCTCTGACCCATGATGGCATATATCACTTCAACTCACAATTTAGTTATTGGAGACACGCAAAGAGTCGAAAGCCAGCATGTGCAGGCCAAGCATGAACCCGAAAGGAGAGGCATCAGAAAGGCTTGACAAAACGGCACTCACAGTTTGGCCAACAGATCCTCCAAGGAAGCCTGCCATGTTCCGATGATGTGGGGGCCTGGGAAGCCTCCGAGCTCTCTAGCAAAGAGAGGAAGCAGCTGGGATTCACGGCGGAAGGTACCCCCTGCCTGCCGTGTGTATGCAATGTTCTCTGAGCTCCTTCCCAGCGCTTTCCCAGCAGTCACCTCAGCAGGATGTCACAAGTCAACACGGCACTCTGCTTGCTCTGTGTTCCCGACACATTACATAACTTAGCCCATGTTCTGCAGTTATCCCAGGCCTCTGCTCATTTCCCCTTGGAAAGTCCTTGAGGGTAGAGGCCCTAACTCATCTTGCAAAACCTAGCCTACTTCTTTACACCCTGGAGGTGCTCACGGTATGTTTATTTAATAAATGAACCAATTAAAATTTCCAAAAATGATGACTTCCAAGTCTCAGCCCAGCTAACTGTGAGGATATCCCAATGAAGGTATACAACAATAGCAATGATGTCAGTGATCAGCAAATAATATAAATATAAGAAAATAACATTTATAGCACTCCTTCTAATTTACAAATCCTTTCCACCTTTGTTTTCTCTTGATGTTCCCATTCATCTTGAGTGGAAAGCAGAGCAAAAATTGTCATCAGTATCTTAAAAATGAGGAAATTGAGGTTCCCAAGAGGTTAACAGGACTTTCCCCAAGGTCATCTAGCTAGTTAAAACTGGAGCTGGGCATTTTTGGTCCATGATCTTTCCATAGGAATCTTTCTCCTCTCCCTAACTCCTCCCATAACAAAGGAATAAGCCCTTATTGTAAGAGGTAGATCCAGTTTTCCCCTGCATCTTGCAGGTTAGACACCTGAGCCATCCTCCTGACCTTGCCCTTGATCTTGGGGTCTGAACTCCCCATCCCCCACCACAGCCACCCACATCGCCTTCCTGCTCCAGGAACCCCAGCTCTCAGGGAACACCTGCTCTGAACTACAAATAGCATCAACTACACCTTCTTCAGTGAGTTCTGCAATTAGCAGGGACATCATCAGAGTGGAATGAAAGCTCAGACTTACAGAGTTTTCACTACTTTTCCATTTGTGTGTTTTAGAGCAACAATGATAAACACAAACCATCTACAATAAGAAGAACTCATATTACTGCATGGGTTTCTTGGGATAATTTGCTGTAATAGTACTCTCAATGAAGCAGGGCCAGTCACCCATCTCACAGTGAAGAGCATGAGGTCTGTAGAGAGTAAGTGACGGGAAAGGCAGTTGAGAGACTGTGAGCCAGCGCCCTGGGAGTCAACTTGATCTGGTTCCAGAGTTGGTTCTGCCACTTAAATCCCTGGGACCTTCTGCTCCTCACTGACACCTCTAGGCCCCTAATCCTTTCTCCGCGAAGGAGGGACACTTTGCTGATCCTCTTAGGGTCGTTGTAAAGATAAACAAGAGGATGCATAGGAAGCTCTGGCAGCAGCCCTGCTCAGGATAAACCCTGAGAGCATGAATCATTCCCTGGGGTCTGCCTTCCTTCTAGACGGGAGGCTCCTAAAGGCTGAAGTCCTTTCTGCTCATTCACAGCTCATTCCCCAGAATGTAACACAGCGCCTGGGATATGGTCACTGCTTATCAACTCTTGCAATTATCATGGGACTTGAGTTCACACAGACATTTATCTGCAATCACTGAGGCTCTTGCTTCTCAGATATATAGAGCTTGGCTAACTCTCACCTGATGTTATTTTTAGGTTCAGTTAGAATCATGGAAACCTTGAGGAAGAAAGGACCTTAAGCCAGCCTCATCCATCTACAAAAGTTATCTCTGCAAGGCCCTGTTTTCCTTTCTTACAGTGAGTTCTGCACCATAACCCTCGACACAGCACACAGTACGTAACAAACAAGTTCCAGTTGCAATTCTTCAGTTTCTTACTTGCTAAAGAGATAGCAACCTAACCACAAGAAAAATTAAGGTGGTTCAAAAGTGTCTTTCCTGTAGCTAACAATCTGGACATGGACAGGACTTAAGCAGCAAGTCAGGGACCAGGGATTCACAAAAGTAGTGTAATATTTATGGAATGACTCTTCACTGACTTTGGAAGAGAATAATCACTGACAAGAATAAATGTGAGAGATTTAGAACTCTTACCAAAAAGGGGCATGGGGAAATAGACCATGAGCACATGAACACACACGCAGGAACACACACACATTCACAATTACGAATATCACACCCAATACAAGCTAAAGAAGGCATCCACTGAAACAGAAAACAAGAGTCACAGAGGTTTTGGTTTTGTTTTTTTTTAAGCTGCTATAGATAACCACAAGCTGGAATCAAGATTGCTGGGAGAAATATCAATAACCTCAGGTATGCAGATGACACCACCCTTATGGCAGAAAGTGAAGAAGAACTAAAGAGCCTCTTGATGAAAGGAAAAGAGGAGAGTGAAAAAGTTGGCTTCAAACTCAACATTCAGAAAACTAAGATCTTGGCATCTGGTTCCATCACTTCATGGCAAAGAGATGGGGAAACAATGGAAATGGTGAGAGACTTTATTTTTTGGGTCTCCAAAATCACTGCAGAGAGTGACTGCAGCCATGAAATTAAAACACAATTGCTCCTAGGAAGAAAAGCTATGACCAACCTAGACAGCATATTAAAAAGCAGAGACGTTACTTTCCAACAAATGTCTGTCGTCTAGTCAAAGGTGTGGTTTTTCCACTAGTTATGTATGGATGTGAGAGCTGGGCTATAAAGAAAGCTGAGCACCAAAGAATTATGCTTTTGAACTGTGGTGTTGGAGAAGACTCTTGAGAGTCCCTTGGACTGCAAGGAGACCCAACGAGTCAACCCTAAAGGAAATCAGTTCAGTTCAGTTCACTTCAGTCGCTCAGTCGTGTCCGACTCTTTGCGACCCCATGAATCGCAGCACACCAGGCCTCCCTGTCCATCACCAACTCCCAGAGTTCACTCAGACTCACATCCAGTGAGTCCGTGATGCCATCCAGCCATCTCATCCTCAGTCATCCAGTCCTGAATATTCATTGCAAGGACTGATGCTGAAGCTCCAATACTCTGACCACCTGATGTGAAGAACTGACTCATTGGAAAAGACCTGGGTGCTGGGAAAGATTGAAGGCAGGAGGAAAAGGGGATGACAGATGATGAGATGGTTGGATGGCATCACCACCATGATGGACAGGAGTTTGAGTAAGCTCCGGGAGTTGGTGACGGACAAGGAAGCCTGGCAAGTTGCAGTCCATGGGGTCACAAAGAGTCGGACACAACTGAGTGACTGAACTGAACTGAGAGATAACCAATATACTAAATAATGAAATAATGACCTCTTTTGATCTGGTGGAGAGACCTGCCAGAGGAGATTCTCATACATGATTTCCATTATGGAGCTTGTACCTCATTCTGTAGTTTTTAGACTAGACTAATCCCATGTGTTTTGGAAGGGAAAGCATATGATTGTATCTTCCTTTTCAGCTTTCCCAATGTGTAACAGATAATGTTTTCAGACAATCAGTGGGTTAAGGGCACAGCTGGGTAGGAGATAGTACCCTAACTCTGTATTTTTTAAAACTTTTTATTTTATATTGCAAAGCAGCCGATCTTAACCCTATATCAAAAGAGAAAGAAAACAGCTCTCTTTTGTCTATACTAATCCACAGAACTGCACTGCTCCCCAGGGACAATAATGATTGTCATGTGCTGTTTAAGAGCTCTGATTTGAAAAACTTGTACATAAAAATAACACACATTTTTAACATGTTAGTTTATAAGTATAAAATCCCATTATCACAAAGCCACAGTCAGCCAAGTCCCCAAGGATTACTGTACATTTAGCACAGGAGGAAGCCTAATCATTTGTAGGCTTAAGAAATGCCCCGGACCTTGATTGCAGGTGTCGACCCAGAATAGTCCTGGCTGAACTTAGGTCAAGTAAAATTGGGCAAATCTATATAAATCATCGTTTACTTAGGAGAAACTAAAGTGCTGTTAATGAAGACAGAAAATCTTACAATAAATGCTGGGTAATACTTGCCAACAAAAGCACAGGCCAGCTTGGATTAATGAATTCTCTAAGTGTTCTTCCCTGCCATGGCTCTTTGTTAAAACTGGAAGAGCGCTATTCAAACGTAAAGTTCTTCTTCTTCTTGTTAATATTATTTTCTTTTTCCAGGCACCAGTGATCCTGATTGCTCTTGGACTCTCTTGGGAAATGAGTCTGTATGTAACATGATTATAATGATTCATTATATTTGTGTAGGATTTTGCAGCTTGGAAAGCAGCTTCCCATCCATTATTAATATTATCATTATTAATAATAATAGCTACCATTTATCGTGAGCTTTTTAGGGGCCAGGCACTGTTTAGCGAACAGTAAACACAGTATCTCTAATCCTTACAATAACCCTAAATGGAGGTTGTAACATTGGTTCTATCTGGGAGGAAACCAGGGCCCCTAAAAGTTAAATAAACAGTCTAAGATGACATTGTTCATAAGTGGTGAGGGTGAGTATGTTAGTCGCTCAGGCGTGTCCAACTCTTTGCAAACTCATGGATTGGGGTAGAAACAAGAATGGAACTCTTGCCTGCCTGACCCCAGATCCAGGCCATTTTCGCTCTAAATATGGCATTTCGTGTGACCGGAAAGTTGTTGTTTGGTTGTCCAGTTGTGTCCAACTTTTGTGACCCCATGGACTGTAGCCCACCAGGCGCCTCTGTCCAGGGGATTCGCCAGGCAAGAGTACTGGAGCGGGTGGCCATTTCCTCCTTCAGGGGAACTTCCTGACCCAGGACTCAAACCCTCATCTCCTGCATTGGCAGGCGAATTGTTTACCACCGAGCCACCTGGGAAGCCTGACCAAGGTTACCTGTTAACTGTTCTCTCTCATCCTTTTAGACTAAACACTCTCGGAGGGCAGGACATGTATCCTGTTTGAAGTCCTAACACATTACCAAGCACACAACTTGGAATACTGTCGACACGCGAGGACTAGCTGCTGCAAGAATGAATGAATAAAAGAGCGAGGGAGGGAACTCTTCCACCTCTTCAGAGGCAAGGAGATGACTCGACAGGCTCGCTGTGAATAAACAGGGATGCTGAAACTCTAAGAGGTGAAGCGACAGCCCCCAAGGGCACTGGGCTGTGAGGCGCTCGGAGCCAGGGTCCCACCCTCAACCCTGTGACTCTCGGTGTTCCCGGCCATCCACAGGCCCAGGCTGCCCTCTTACTGCAGAGAAGCAGGTGCCTTTGCTGTGGCATGGCGTGGTAGAAAGGAGCTGCAGGCCAGACCTAAGCTCAGCTGAGTTGCCCGCCCTCCCGCCAGCCCCCACCCTACTCTCAGCCCAGACCGGAAGCCCACGAGTGATCATGGACGTAAACATGAAGGCTCCCGCTTGGGGGTGGATGAGGATGTGGAGGGTAGTAGATGGACAGCAGACAATTCAGGCAGCCAAACTCAATTTGAGGGAATGTGGTTCAGTGCTTTCCATTAGCAACACTCTTAAGAAAAACAGAATTCCCAGGACTCAAGAAAAAGGGAAGGTGGGGGAACCTTTTCATCCTGTGCAGTCAATGGAAAGCAAATCAATCATACCTCTGCTCTCTCCCTGGGCCCAGCAATGCCTCAATGAACACCAAAGGCCCAGGGTCCCTGAGCCGCAGGCCACCCCTTAGGGTGGTGGAGAGAGAGACAAGGATCAGGACAAGAAACACAGCCACAGATTAAAATAAATTAATTAATTTTTAAAAAAGAAGTGTAAACACAAAGAAGCCTCAAAATTCGTAAGGTTAGAAAAAAAAAAAAGCCTGCTAAAAACATCATTTAAGAAAAAAAAAAGAAAGAGAGCCACAAATTAAAATAACTAATTAATTTTTTAAAAAGAAGTGTAAACACAAAGAGGTCTCAAAACTAGTAAGGCTGAGAAAAATAAATAAATAAAAGCCTGCTGAGAACACCATAAAAAAAAAAGAAAAAGAAACAGAGCCAGCCACAAAAGGCCCAGGCAGTGTTCCATCATCTGAAGAAACCTCTACAGTTCAGAAAACATTTCAACTACAGTCGGTCATTTGATTCTCACAAAAACGTTATAAAGTAGGTGCTACTGGAATTCCTATTTTATAAATAAGAAACGGAATGAGAATGATGAAGTGACAGGTTCAATATCAAACAACTGAGAAAGCGGCTGGAATTTGAACCCAGGTCTCTTGAGCCCCATAGACCAAACTTAAATTCTACATTAGCAAATGGCCCTCACACCCCAAGAGAACGCCAAGACTAAATCCAGCCGAACATACTCCTCACACCCAATTGGGAGTCTTCTATCCCAACACAAGGGCATCCCAATGTAGAAACGAAAAGAGCCAATTGTTGCTGTTTGATCGCTAAGTGACGTCCAACTCTTTGCAACCCATGGACTGAAGCATACCAGGCTTCCCTGTTTTCCACCATCTCTTGGAGTTTGCTCAAGTTCATGTCCACTGAGTTGGTGATGCCTACATATTATATATATATGCCAACATGGCAACATCACTCCCTGCCCCACCTCCCCCACCCAAGCAAACCTTGAACAGAAATAGCAATGCTTTAAATCCCCATAAAAGTGTCCTGTCACCTGCTGGCAGGAAGGTAGGGAACCATGTTTCCATGGAGGATTGACTGAAAGGCAATGAAGCACAGTGGCTAAAAACGTGAACTCAGGAGCCAGATGATACGAACTTGAATCCCAGCTCACCCTTGATAGCTGTACAACTTTGAGCAAGACCTGTAAATTCCTCGTGCCCCAATTTCTTGATCTGGAAAACCAGCAAAGAAGTGAACCTCACCCAACAGGGTTGTTGTAAGGATTAATGAGATAATACCTGAAGCACTTAGACAGTGTCTGGAAGATGGAAAGCATTTCATAAAATTTTGTTACTATCATCACTAGGTGTCAAAGCCCTGATGGATCATAGGATGCAAAGTCGGGGAGGCCCTTGCAGACACAACTAGTCTAATTTTCTGATTCTGCAGAGGAGAAAACTGAGGTTGGGAAACAGGAAGCCTCTCCTCCCATCCCCGTATCAGAACACTCAGGGAACCAGCAACAGCTTCCTAGCCAGATGGGGGACTTCTGTTGCAAATGCATGCCTTTCTCAAAGTCTCACTTTCTCACTAGACTGTTCTCCGGCAAAGAACCTCCCTTCTCTTGTTTGTGAGAGGTGGTGGGCTGGCCTTGGCTGAGCAGGCTTTTCAGGGAATCCTTAACGGTACTTGGCAAAACAGCTACTGATATTTCCAATGTCTTATTGAACATCCTTGATCCAAGAGCTACATGAGGCCAGGCTGCAGTCCCCAGGGCCCATGTGGGCACATTCACTTCCAGTCAATGCAATGACTCAAAAGCTTATTAGGTCTTTGGTGGATTAGCCTTCTGCCTGGCTTTCCTCTCTCTTTCAGAAGCCCCTTGGTCATTTCATGGCTCATTGAGTCTGTCCCCCAAAGGGTGAGAAAGGAGGGGAGAGCTTCTAACCAGTGATCAAACACTGGTACTAGTTAGCAACCCTTACCAAGGCTTCCCGGGCAATGTCTGCATCTGCAAACAACAACCCCATTCATATGGACCTTCCAGAGTTGAGGGATGTTTGCATAAACACAAGCTAGTACCCTGGAATTGGAGGGTGCAAATCCTTAATGCCACCACTTACTAGTTATGGAATGTAGGCAACTCTATCTCACTAAGCCTCAGTTTCTCCATCTGTAAACTGGGAAGAATAATAGTACCTACACTGCAAGAAATGCACGTGCTGATAAATGCAGAACACACAGCATGAGGCCTGACACGTAGTAAGCAATGAATATTATTACAAAAAATATTTGTAATACTGCTGCTAAGTGGCGTCAGTCGTGTCCGACTCTGTGCGACCCCAGAGATGGCAGCCTACCAGGCTCTTCTGCCCCTGGGATTCTCCAGGCACACTGGAGTGGGTTGCCATTTCCTTCTCCAATGCATGAGAGTGAAAAGTGAAAGTGAAGTTGCTCAGTCGTGTCCAACTTTGCGATCCCAGGGACTGCAGCCCACCAGGCTCCTCCATCCATGGGATTTTCCAGGCAAGAGTACTGGAGTGGAGGGCCATTGCCTTCTCCGAATATTTGTAATATGTTCTTGTTAATGTATGATTACCGAGGAATGCTTATCTCTCCTTGCTATTTTTGGAACTCTGCATTCAGATGCTTATATCTTTCCTTTTCTCCTTTGCTTTTCGCTTCTCTTCTTTTCACAGCTATTTGTAAGGCCTCCTCAGACAGCCATTTTGCTTTTTTGCATTTCTTTTCCATGGGGATGGTCTTGATCCCTGTCTCCTGTACAATGTCATGAACCTCCGTTCATAGTTCATCAGGCACTCTATCAGATCTAGTCCCTTAAATCTATTTCTCACTTCCACTGTATAATCATAAGGGATTTGATTTAGGTCATAACTGAATGGTCTAGTGGTTTCCCCTACTTTCTTCAATGTAAGTCTGAATTTGGTAATAAGGAGTTCATGATCTGAGCCACAGTCAGCTCCTGGTCTTGTTTTTGTTGACTGTATAGAGCGTCTCCATTTTTGGCTGCAAAGAATATAACCAATCTGATTTCGGTGTTGACCATCTGGTGATGTCCATGTGTAGAGTCTTCTCCTGTGTTGTTGGAAGAGGGTATTTGCTATGACCAGTGTGTTCTCTTGGCAAAACTCTATTTGCCTTTGCCCTGCTTCATTCCGAACTCCAAGGCCAAATTTGCCTGTTACTCCAGGTGTCTCTTGACTTCCTACTTTTGCATTCTAGTCCCCTATAATGGAAAGGACATTTTTTTCGGTGTTAGTTCTAAAAGCTCTGGTAGGTCTTCATAGAACTGTTCAACTTTAGCTTCTTCAGCATTACTGGTTGGGGCATAGACTTGGATTACTGTGATACTGAATGGTTTGCCTTGGAAATGAACAGAGATCATTCTGTCATTTTTGAGATTGCATCAAAGTACTGCATTTCAGACTCTCTTGTTGACCATGATAGCTACTCCATTTCTTGTGAGGGATTCCTACCCACAGTAGTAGATATAATGGTCATCTGAGTTAAATTCACCCATTCCAGTCCATTTTAGTTTGCTGTTTCCTAGAATGTCGACGTTCACTCTTGCCATCTCCTGTTTGACCACTTCCGATTTGCCTTGATTCAGGGACCTGACATTCCAGGTTCCTATGCAATATTGCTCTTTACAGCATTGGACCTTGCTTTTATCACCAGTCACATCCACAACTGGGTATTGTTTTTGCTTTGGCTCCATCCCTTCATTCTTTCTGGAGTTATTTCTCCACTGATCTCTAGTAGCATATTGGGCACCTACCTACCTGGGGAGTTCCTTTTTCAGTATCCTATCATTTTGCCTTTTCATACTGTTCATGGGGTTCTCAAGGCAAGAATACTGAAGTGGTTTGCCATTCCCTTCTCCAATGGACCACATCCTGTCAGAATGAACTGTGAAGTTCCAGATGTTCAAGCTGGTTTTAGAAAAGGCAGAGGAACCCGAGATCAAACTGCCAACATCCGCTGGATCATCGAAAAAGCAAGAGAGTTCCAGAAAAACATCTATTTCTGCTTTATTGACTATGCCAAAGCCTTTGACTGTGTGGATCACAAGAAACTGTGGAAAATTCTTCAAGAGATGGGAATACTAGACCACCTGACCTGCCTCTTGAGAAACCTACATGCGGGTCAGGAAGCAACAGTTAGAACTGGACATGGAACAACAGACTGGTTCCAAATGGGGAAAGGAACATGTCAAGGCTGCATACTGTCACACTGCTTATTTAACTTATATGCAGAGTACATAATGAGAAACGCTAGGCTGGAAGAAGCACAAGCTGGAATCAAGATTGCAGGGAGAAATACCAATAACCTCAGATATGCAGATAACACCACCCTTATGGCAGAAAGTGAAGAGGAACTGAAAAGCCTCTTGATGAAAGTGAAAGAGGAAAGTGAAAAAGTTGGCCTAAAGCTCAACATTCAGAAAACAAATGGATCATGGCATCTGGTCCCATCACTTCATGGGAAATAGATGGGGAAACAGTGGAAACAGTGTTAGACTTTATTTTGAGGGGCTCCAAAATCACTGTAGATGATGATTGCAGCCATGAAATAAAAGACGCTTACTCTTTGGAAGGAAAGTTATGACCAACAGATAGCATATTCAAAAGTAGAAACATTACTGTGCCAACAAAGGTCTGTCTAGTCAAGGCTATGGTTTTTCCAGTGGTCATGTATAGATGTGAGAGTTAGACTGTGAAGAAAGCTGAGCGCCAAAGAATTGATGCTTTTGAACTGTGGTGTTGGAGAAGACTCTTGAGAGTCCCTTGGACTGCAAGGAGATCCAACCGGTCCATTCTAAAGGAGATCAGTCCTGGGTGTTCTCTGGAAGGACTGATGCTAAAGCTGAAACTCCAATACTTTGGCCACTTCATGCGAAAAGTTGACTCATTGGAAAAGACTCTGATGCTGGGAGGGATTGGGGGCAGGAGGAGAAGGGGACGACTGAGGATGAGATGGCTGGATGGCATCACCGACTCAATGGACATGAGTTTGCGTGAACTCAGGGAGTTGGTGATGGACAGGGAGGCCTGGCGTGCTGCAATTCATGGCGTCGCAAAGAGTTGGACAGGACTGAGTGACTGGACTGAACTGAACTGTGTATGGTCTAAATCCCAAAGTTTTGCAGCTCACCACTTCTTGCCTGATAACTTCTGACTGATGTTGCCTTCCTGAAGGAATACCTTGCAAATTTATCCAGCAGGTTCCTGTTTGCAAGCACATTGGAAGGAATACGCATAAAGTGAAAATCTGAATGTGGAGCCAGATTTGCACTCAATTCCCATGGATATAACACTTCAAAGTTGTAGCATTACATCTGGTGAAAAACTCAGTTGCTCAGTAGTGTCAGACCCTTTGCAAGCCCAGGAACTGTAGCCCACCAGGCTCCTCTGTTCATGGAATTCTCCAGGCAAGATACTAGAGTGGGTAGCTATTCTCTTCTCCAGGAGATCTTCCCAAGCTAGGGATCGAACCCTAGTCTCCTGCATTGTGGCTGGTAGGCCACTGAATTTCTCTGAGACTCCGTTTTCTCATTTCTCCATTGGAGATGATGGTATCCCCTGATTTACACCTCAAGGTCAATGTGGGAAAAGGCGGGTATATCCATTTCTGCTGCGTCAATAGCATTGTCACTATTATTGGAAGAGCATATTCATGATTATTGTGTGCTATGCGTGAGCCATGTATTTAAAAATTTATTGGGCTTTAGCCACAAATGGCAAAGTTACTGTTAGTCTTTCCATTTAACTACATCTCATAAAGAACCTGGTTAAAATCTCACCTCTATAGTTTTCTTTGATGCCCACTTGCTGTTAGTCTGGCTTTCATTCCCTTACCTGTTAATGTGATCTTTAACATTTTATCATCTGTTATTTGGGCATATCCTTATCTGCACGAGGTGCTCAAACCAAGGGCAGAGCTGTCTTCACTTCTGCCTCCCTGCTATCTCACACAGTGCTGTGCGTTTAACAGACATCAGTAAATTACTGTCCATTGCAAGGAAAAACCATCAGGTCAAAGGATAGGATGCCAGCCTGATGAAATGTGCTGGTACAGTGTTAGAAGCATCTGCTCAGAAAGGTCTCTTTTGAAGGCGAAATGTGATTACATAGAGGCTGAGATTATCAAGAGTTCTTAGAAGGAATCCAGGTGGGAAATCAGAGGGCAAACTGGAACGTCTTCCTGCCTTCATAATGAGGAAGAAAGGAAATTAATGATGACTCTGAGGTGGCAAAGATCCTGAACCCATCTTTGATAATCTATCTTTTGCCAGAAAATTTTTTAAAAAAAGCTGGGGGGAGGGGGAGCAAGGCAAGCAAATGTGGACAATTAGGAAGTAATTAAGTTCTCACAGAAACAGCTATGACAGAAAGCAGTTAAGGGAATTCTTAGCAATTTGGGGGAAAACACAAATCAGCAGGTTGGACAGCATGTATCCTAAGGTGTTCCTGGGATGAGCTAATGCAGTTACTGAAGCACTTAATTCATTTCTGAAAAGTCACGGTAGAAGAACAGTAGAACATAAACCTAAATTTTTTAAAACATCAAATGTCATATTGATCTTTTAGGCCGAAGGGAAAAAATACATGAAGTAGTAGCTTTAAGAGCTGAGAGAGAGGGAAATACATCTAGTTGGTATGTGACAGGCATTCTCAGACAGAGCACCTCCTTCAATCACCCACTGGCAAGCCAGGCATGGAATGTTCCCATTTTCCAGACCACAAAACCAGGCCTCAAGAAGGAGAAGCAGATTGTCCACTAACTCCTATCTGAGCTGGAATTCCATCTCAGTCTCTGTCTTGCTCTGGCAGGGTCTGTGTCTCACTGTTTTTATTGCCCTTCTACAGCAAAGATTAACAAATTGGACACAGCCCAGAGAAATAAAGGAATTATGAGGCTGCATAATGCCAGGGTTATTAAAAAAAAAAAAAGCACCGATCACAGCCCACAAACATGATAGCTTTTCAATAGAATTACAAAGACGGTAGATGAAAAGATCACAAGATGACTTAATCTGGACCACAGTAACTCAAAAACGTTTCTCGCAAAATTAATTCAAATGGACTAGGAGAGGCTGCATAACTGCAAGGCTCAAAAATTAGCTCAATGGCAGTAAACAAAGGATAATGGTGGAACTAACTCAAATACACCAAGGAAGGCACCAAGTCTGGTGACGCTCAGAGCCCAACACAATGTCATTTTATGATCCTCCTGTCTGGCTAGAAATGCACAGTAGGAGTGGATGAAGAGTCTTGTTGAATGAAGCCTTATAACTAGAGGCCTGGGTTAACAGAAGTCAGGTCCAGATAAGGACTAGTTTGCTTTCTCATCACTCAATTCAGTCTCTCAGTTGTGTCCAACTCTTTGCAACCCAGTGGACTGCAGCACACCAGTCTTCCCTGTCCATCACCAATTCCCAGAGTTTACTCAAACTCCTGTCCATTAGTCAGGGATGTCATCCAACCATCTCATCCTCTGTGGTCCCCTTCTCCCACCTTCAATCTTCCCCAGTATCAGGGTCTTTTCCAGTGAGTCAGTTCTCCACATCAGGTGGCCAAAGTATTTGAGTTTGAATGAATATTCAGGACTGAATGAATATTCAGGACTGATTTCCTTTAGGATGGACTGGTTGATTCTCCTTGCAGTCCAAGGGACTCCCAAGAGTCTTCTCCAACAACACAGTTCAAAAGCATCAACTCTTCGGTGCTCAGTTGTCTTTATAGAAAAGAGATGGGAATACCAGACCACCTGACCTGCCTCCTGAGAAATCTGTATGCAGGTCAAGAAGCAACAGTTAGAACTGGACATGCAACAACAGACTGGTTTCAAATCAGGAAATGAGTATGTCAAGGCTGTATAATGTCACCCTGCTTATTTAACTTATATGCAGAGTACATTATGAGAAATGCTGGATTGGATGAAGCACAAGCTAGAATCAAGATTGCTGGGAGAAATATCAATAACTTCAGATATGCAGATAACACCACACTTATGGCCGAAAGCAAACTAAAGAGCCTCTTGATGAAAGTTCAGTTCAGTTCAGTTAAGTTCAGTCGCTCAGCCGTGTCCGACTCTTGCGACCTCATGAATCGCAGCACACTAGGCCTCCCTGTCCATCACCAACTCCCAGAGTTCACTCAGACTCACGTCCATCGAATCCGTGATGCCATTCAGCCATCTCATCCTCTGTCGTCCCCTTCTCCTCCTGCCCCCAATCCCTCCCAGCATCAGAGTCTTTTCCATTCACTTTCATCAAGAGGGCTTTCAGCTCCTCTTCTCTTTCTGCCATAAGGGTGGTGTCATCTGCATATCTGAAGTTATTGATATTTCTCCTGGCAATCTTTATTCCAGCTTGTGTTTCTTCCAACCCAGCGTTTCTCATTATATACTCTGCACTGAAGTTAAATAAGCAGGGTGACAATATACACCCTTGACGTACTCCTTTTCCTATTTGGAACCAGTCTATTGTTCCATGTCCAGTTCTAACTGTTGCTTCCTGACCTGCATACAGATTTCTCAAGAGGCAGGTTACATGGTCTGGTATTCCCATCTCTTGCAGAATTTTCCACAGTTTATTGTGATCCACACAGTCAAAGGCTTTGGCATAGTCAATAAAGCAGAAATAGAGGTTTTTCTGGAACTCTCTTGCTTTTTCCATGATCCAGCAGATGTTGGCAATTGGATCTCTGGTTCCTCTGCCTTTTCTAAAACCAGCTTGAACATCAGGGAGTTCACGGTTCACGTATTGCTGAAGCCTGGCTTGGACAATTTTGAGCATTACTTTAATAGCATGTGAGATGAGTGCAATTGTGCGGTAGTTTGAGCATTCTATGGCATTGCCTTTCTTTGGAATTGGAATGAAAACTGACCCTTTCCAGCCCTGTGGCCATTGCTGAGTTTTCCAAACTTGCTGGCATATTGAGTGCAGCACTTTCACAGCATCATCTTTCAGGATTTGAAAGAGCTCAACTGGAATTCCATCACCTCCACTAGCTTTGTTCGTAGTGATGCTTTCTAAGGCCCACTTGACTTCACATTCCAAGATGTCTGGCTCTAGATTAGTGATCACATCATGATTATCTGGGTTGTGAAGATCTTTTTCGTACAGTTCTTCCATGTATTCTTGCCACTTCTTCTTAATATCTTCTGCTGCTGTTAGGTCCATACCATTTCTGTCCTTTATTGAGCCCATCTTTGCATGAAATGTTCCCTTGATATCTTTAATTTTCTTGAAGAGATCTCTAGTCTTTGCCATTCTGTTGTTTTCCTCTATTTCTTTGTATTGATTGCTGAAGAATGCTTTCTTAATGGCAAGCCACTTCAGTATTCTTGCCTTGAGAACCCCATGAACAGTATGAAAAGGCAAAATGATAGGATACTGAAAGAGGAGCTCCCCAGGTCATTAGGTGCCCAATATGCTACTGGAGATCAGTGGAGAAATAACTCCAGAAAGAATAAGGGGATGGAGCCAAAGCAAAAACAATACCCAGTTGTTGATGTGACTGGTGATAGAAGTAAAATCCGATGCTGTAAAGAGCAATATTGCATAGGAACCTGGAATGTCAGGTCCATGAATCAAGGCAAATTGGAAGTGGTCAAACAAGAGATGGCACGAGTGAACGTCAACATTCTGGGAATCAGCAAACTAAAATGGACTGGAATGGGTGAATTTTGAGCATTACTTTACTAGCATGTGAGATGAGTGCAATTGTGCGGTAGTTTGAGCATTCTTTGGCATTTCCTTTATCTACTACTGAGGGCAGGAATCCCTCAGAAGAAATGGAGTAGCCATCATGGTCAACAAAAGAGTCCGAAATGCAATACTTGGATGCAATCTCAGAAATGACAGAATGATCTCTGTTCATCTCCAAGGCAAACCATTCAATATCACAGTTATCCAAGTCTATGCCCCAACCAGTAACACTGAAGAAACTGAAGTTGAACAGTTTTATGAAGACCTACAAGACCTTTTAGAACTAACACCCAAATAAGATGTCCTTTTCATTATAGGGGACTAGAATGCAAAAGTAGAAAGTCAAGAAACACCTAGAGTAACAGGCAAATTTGGCCTTGGAATGCGGAATGAAGCAGGGCAAAGACTAACAGAGTTTTGCCAAGAAAATGCACTGGTCATAGGAAACACCCTCTTCCAACAACACAAGAGAAGACTCTACACATGAACATCACCAGATGGTCAACACCGAAATCAGATTGATTATATTCTTTACAGCCAAAGATAAAAACAAGACCAGGAGCTGACTGTGGCTCAGATCATAAACTCCTTATTGCCAAATTCAGGCTTACATTGAAGAAAGTAGGGAAAACCGCTAGACTATTCAGGTATGACCAAAATCAAATCCCTTATGATTATACAGTGGAGGTGAGAAATAGATTTAAGGGCCTAGAGCTGATAGATAGAGTGCCTGATGAACTATGGAATGAGGTTCATGACACTGTACAGGAGACCGGGATCAAGACCATCCCCATGGAAAAGAAATGCAAAAAAGCAAAATGGCTGTCTGGGGAGGCCTTACAAATAGCTGTGAAGAGAAGAGAGGCGAAACGCAAAGGAGAAAAGGAAAGATATAAGCATCTGAAAGTGAAAGAGGAGAGTAAAAAAGTTGGCTTAAATATCAACATTCATTCTCATCATTAGCACCGACGAAAGAGGAGCTGTGGGCATTGCGTAAAGGAGAAAGTGGACTCAGGAGAAGCCAGAGTATCTGGATATACCAAATACCACCAAGCCCGAATTGGAGGCCCATTATGTCAGGTTCTGCCTAACTAATGTGGTCCCCACCCTGCCCTTTCCAGTTGACCAGCAGGCCAATCTTTAGAACCAGTTCTTCCTCCTGATGGATCCCCCTGAGCCCTTGTCCTTACTGAGACTCAGGAGTTCACTCTGGTCATACTAGACCAAACTGTCTTGTCACAGTTCAGTTTTTGCAATAAGCATCTCCATGCAAAATTATATGACACACACTGCGTTAGGTCATAACGACAGAGAGGTAGCCGAGGCAGGAGTCTCTGTCTCACCTCCCAGAAGCTCAAGCAAGAGGAGGATGTTTGAGAGTTAGGGTTTACACAGTGCACTCATTTAATCTCACTTGAATTTGGGTTCAGAAGTTTCACTGTCCTTCGAGGTTTAGGCATATTGTCCTAGGTCACAGAGTTATTAGCAAATACCAGAGCCAGCATTCAAATCTCTTTGGCACAAAAGCCCATGTGTTCTCCACTCTACTACACAAGCTGCCCACAACCATCTACCACTGCTATTCTGTACCATGGCTGTAGGTCAAGGAAAAGAATAGCTTTCATGATTGAGCATCAGTTTTGTGCCAGACATATTGCTTAACCCATGGTCTTATGCAAATTTCACAAATCCTATTAAAGAATCATCACTAACCTCATACTGCACACAAGGAAAGGGAGGCTGCAAGATGCATAAAGTCACCCACAGCTTGTTAAGTACAGAAGTGAGAGATTCAAGCTCAATTTTGTCTGCCCTATGTGCTGTAAGAAGCCCACCCTTTAGTGAGGATATGTATTAGCTTCCTGCTGCTGCTGTAACAAATCACTACAAAGTAAGTGACATAAAACAACACAAATTTATGATTTTACAGTTCTGGAGGTCAGTCTCAAGTCCAAAATAGGTTTCACTGGACCAAAATCACGGTGCTGGCAGGAGTGCATTTCTTTCTGGAAGCTTTAGAAAAAACCCACTTGCTTGCTTTTTCCAGCTCCTACAGCTGTATCCCTTGGCTCCTGGCCCCTTCCTCCCTCATAAAAATCTCTTTTTTGACTCTCTCTTTGCATCTCCTCAGACTCTAAAGCTAGTGCTTCACCCTTTAAAGGAAATTATATTGGGTTCATTCAGATAATCTGGGATAATCTTCCATCCCAAGATTCTTTTTTAATTGGTAGATAATTGCTTTACAGTGCAGTGTAGGTTTCTTCCATACAACAATGTGAATTAGCCGTAAGTATACATAGGCCCCTCTCTTTTGAACCTCCCACCCCACCCCCTAGGGTTGTCACAGAGCACCAGATTGAGCTCCCTGCGCTACACAGCAACTTTCCATCAGCACCTCTTTCACACAGGGTAAAATACATGCTTCGATGCTCTCTAAACTCATCCCACCCTCTCCTTCCCCCATTGTGCCCACAAGTCTGGTTTCTCTGTGTGCATCTCTAGTCCTGCTTTGCAAAAAGGTTCATCAGCACGATTTTTGTAGATTCCACATATACGCATTAATATACGATATTTGCTTTTCGGATTGACTTTACTCTGTACAACAGGCTCTCAGCTCATCCACCTCACAGGGACTCAAATCTGTTCCTTTTTATGACTGAGTAATATTCCATTACACACACACACACACACACACACACACACACACACACATACATACCGCCACTTCTTTATCCATTCATCCGTCAATGGACATCTAGGTTGCTCCCATCCTGGCGATTGTAAATAGTGCTGCAATGATCATTAGGACACAGGTATTTCTCTCAATTATGGTATTATCAGGGTATACGCCCAGCAGTGCATCCCGATTCTTAGTACTTTAATCAGCCTGTAAAGTGACTTCTGCCACACGCCACAGCGTACTCACAGGTGAGGGGATTCCGATGTAGATCTCTTGGGAGGGGGCATTATTCAGCAGAACTGAAGCACGGCTAACAATACTAGAAACTATAAATAATGTCACTGTCCTGGAGAAGACACCCAAGCTCATAGAGGTAAAGTCAAACTTTGGGGACATGAGTACAAGTGGCAATGGTAAAGGAAATCTAACCGATCTAACTTCAAAGTCCATTTTTCCCCCTCTACCATAGCACAGAGCCTCCAGGAAAATGTCACAGCTAGATAAACCACCTGGCAGAGCCAAACCCAGAAGAGCAGCCAAATACAAATGAATAATCATCAGGGAAGGTTTCAAGACAGACTCAGTGATTCTCTGGATTGGCGGGAAATGACTGTGGAAGATCTGATGCTTTGCATCTTTGGAAATGCCAAGAAATGCATGTCTGGGGGTTAGCTGAAGGCTGATGTGTGTGGCTGAAGGTAACTAAATAAATAAACCAAAACAAAATATATTTTTTTAAGTTCTACTTAGCAATCGGGCACAGTGGGCAAAACAACCTGGGCTAGGAAGTCAGACAGACAGATTCAAGTCCCAGCTCCCCTAATTCCAGCTATAAGCTGGTTGTGTCCTGGCTCTGAACCAAGTTTCCTCATGTGAAAATAAGGACAGCAGTGTCTTCTTGGAAAGAGCCAATGACGTGCCCACTGTTACATCCAGCACAGAGTGGGAGCTCAATAAATGCCAGCATTTTCATTTTCTCTCCTTCTCTGTCTAGACTCAGGTGGAAGACAGAGAAACAAAGACACTGGCTTTGTTTGAAGAAAAGACTGCTAGCTGTGCAACTAATCTTTAAAAAACCAACCGCTCCTTCCTCTTGCCTGAGCTCCAGGCTAGGCTGAAGGCTTAGGAGACGCAAGGCAGACAAAGGAGGAGAAGCAGGCGGGTGAGGGGGAAAGCTCAGCCATCCATCAGACCAAGAGAGGATAAACACAATGCATTATTCAGGGCGCGCTAGGTGGAGGCCTCTGTCAGGAAGGGGCAAGCGGTCTGCAGAGGTCTTTGAACTCCTCGGGACTTGGCCAATCTCCGAGTGAGGCCACATGCTGCCGCCCCTATTAGTCAGCTGTTTGCCAGCCCCTGGCGATCCACTGGGAACTTCTCAGGAAATCCAGGGCTCCGAGCTGGGCAGGAGGTTAATCAAGCCACCTCCCCATTCTGGAAAGCCTTTTCTAAAACCCTGTTTTGGAAGCCATGCAAGCACTGAGCTGCAGGATACCAGACGCAGAAGGCAGTCAGGGCAAGACCCGCCTCACCTGTAAACAGAATCGCTACTGGCTTGCAGAGGGTGTTTTGAAGGGTGATGGGCAGTGTCCTGAACCCACAAAGATGCCCTTAAAGCTCCACTTCAATTGCAAATATCTATACCAATTTCCACTTTGGGTGTAAACTGGTACAGACATTTTTGAGGGCAATTCAGCGGTATCTATTCAAGTTGAAAATAGTCATATTCTTTGACCTAGTAATACTAGTCCTAGGTATCCAACCTACAGAAATACTCAGAGTAGAAAGCCTTTTATACAGAAAATTCACTGTAGCATGCTTTTGATAGTGAAAGATGAGAAACAACACAAATGTCCATCAGTAGAAAAAGGCAGTGGATAAATTACACCCAGACTACTGCATGAGGCCATTAGAAATAATGAGGTAGAGCCAAATGTTCTGATATTGAAAGATTTCCAGTTATCTCTAAATGAAAACCATACACATGCAAGTCTCAGGAAAGAAGATTCGTGTTGGTGTATGGCAAAACCAACACAATATTGTAAAGTAATTAACCTCCAATTAAAATTTTTTTTAAAGAATTAAAAAAAAAAAAAGGTAAGAAGAGCCATAATCCTGCATATGGGTAAACCCACAGATGCATATTTGGGCTTGCACATGCATGTGAATATAAATAAAGAGAAAAGTAATTGGGATGGATATACACCAAATAAATGGTGATTATCTCCAGGTAGAAAGGGAGATGGGGGATGCCAAGGGCAGACTGTTACTTTTTACTCCGTGTGATTTTATTTTGTTTATATTTTAACAAAGGAGTGGCTTTACGTATTGATGTAACTTAGAAAGTATATGTTGAAAAAAATGAAGCCTATTTCAGCAGCTGATGGGAGCGGGAAGAGGCTTGACAGATGGATTTGACTCCTGCATTTCTCGGATCAGGAGAGCAGATAGAGACAGAGGCTGTGATCTATCCTAAGTCACTTGGTGGGTTCAGAGAGTAGACCCAGGGCTCCTGGAATCCAATCCACAACTGTTCCCACCTCCTTCAAGGTCTAGAGTCCTTGGGTCATGTTATGAAGGAAGAGTCCAACTAGATAGCGGGAGAACTGTAATTGCCATGAGACTCCCTGGGGGTAGCGTGTTGTAAGGGTCCTGCATCAGGATGCTATCTCTGCCAGCGGCCAGCCTGTGGCCACAGCCACGTCACCTTTCCCCACTACAACTCTGATTTCTCACCTGCAATGTGGGGGGACACCACCTTTATCATGGAGATATTATAATCAAGTATTAATTCCACTTCCTCCTATCTAAGCTATTCCTTGCCCTTCTTTCATCAGATGGATACCTCTCCTGGAAAAGTTGAGGGACAATCAGGTTGAATGCATCCCAAAGCTCAGGGTTTGAATTTCTGCTCCCCGCTAGGCCCACCTGATGGCGTCTGAGAGAATCTGAACTACCCTCTACATTTTAGTGTGCGCCTTACTCCATCACCACCTGCAATTCTCTGGATGCCTTTGGATCCTTCCTACTTATCAGGAGGAAAAGTAAATATGTCTTCGGGTCGAAATGCTGTCATCAGGAACAAAGGGGTTCCTTCTCCATCTCTGGGGTCTGGAGTCAAAGGGTCTGCCCACAAATGGGCATATGAAGTTAGACACCTCTTGGAGGAGAAGAAGGGACCCAGGTTTCTGCAGCTGGCAAGAAGGAGAGTCACTAATCTGACTCAAGGAGAATTAGCTTCAAGTTCATGGAGAGACATGGCCTTGACAAGGTGAGGTGGTAGTGGCTGGCTGGCTCCAAAAATATCTCCCCAACCAGCCTGCCTTACATGCCTGGAATTCCATCATTAATCCTTCCAGTTAAATCTTCCAAGGCCTTTGTTAGCATGTAAATGCTTCTCTTGGGATGAATAATACAATTTAATCCTAGTGAACAAACATTTACTGACAGTTGCTTTAAACCAGGCACTTGTAAGGCATAGTGGCGCATCCAAAGATGAATAGGATACTTTCCTGTCCTCCAGGAGCGTATTGCTCATTAGAGCGCTAAGATGTGTGCCAAGCTTAAAACAAGGGAAAAAACTCAAAAATAAAATAGAAAGAAAGCGCCATAACTATCCTCTCTTCCGTATATTTCATCAAGAGCTCAACTACAGTACATATCACCTCAAGGGGTTTTTATCAAAATGGCTCAAGAGTTTGTATCTTTATTGGAAATATAATAGGTAGCGATGGATGTTTTTTGAGTGGTATGATTTAACTATTTTTTTTTTAACAAAGATCAATCTGACAGTTCTGTGGACGATGGGTAAAATGGCAAGGTTAGGGGTTGAAAAAAAAGATGAGAAGTTAATGTGAAAGATTTTAGAAAGTAAGAAACCATAGGTCATGAGAATATGTAGTAGAAGATGAAGGAATCGATTCATGTTTTTATTCCATGGGTCTTTTATTCGGCAGGGGAGGGCACTGCAAGGCAGTATGCTAGACCCTCAAAATAGAATAAGTGTGTTCTACCCTCCTCGAGCTTTGTGCTGACTGTGGGGGGGGGGTGGTCACAGGATAATTCAACATCGTAAACATACATATAAAGTTCAGAAAGCATAATAAGGACTCGGGAGGAAAAGGTCACAGGAAGTTATGAAAGAACATTATGACCTGTTCTAGTTTATGGGGATGCCATTGGGGAAGTCTTCCTTGAGGGGCTGATACTTTATTTGGATCAAAAGGATAAGTAAGAAAAAAACTAGGTGAATAAAACACCACTCCATCCCACTAGGATGGCTATAATCAAAATGACAACGAGAACTTTTGGTAAGACTGTAGAGAAATCAGAACTCTCATGCACTGCTGGTAAGACATTTTGAACAATTCATCATAGCAAATGATGGGAGTGATCCCCATTCCCAGAGCGGGGAGAAAATAAAGAGATAAGCATGGGAGGAGGGATGTGGTCCCGTGGTTCATAGGAAGACCTGAGATCAAGGTCAATGTGACTGGAGTGTTGGGAGGAAGGGAGAGTGACGGTACCTAAGACTAGAAATGTAGGTAAGGGAAGACCATGGGTACCTTTAAGCCATTTTAAATAGCTTAATCTTTATCCTCAGAATGATGGGATATTGATGGGGGTTCTTGGTATGTTACACATTCACTTTGCTTGTAATGGGCAGCATAAATTGGAGGGAGTCACAGGGAGGGTATAGAGGGTGACCAGTTGCACAGGTCAGAGCAAGAGAAGAGGTCAGGTCAAGAGAGGGTGATGGGGGTGGTGTGTGTACATGGAGGGAACAGGCTATGACTGTGATGTTTTGGGAGTCAATGACTGGGAGGATTTGAGTTCACCAACCAGAAGGAACAGCAGGTTCGGGCAAGAAGAACAAGTCTGCAGAGACCTTTAGTTAGCATTTACTATGTACCAGAACTGAGCAAGGCATTTTTACATCTGTATTTCATTTAACGTCTCAAAGATACCAATGAGGTTGGTTTTATTATTCTCCCACTGTTTAGGGAGGGAAACTGAGGCTCAGACAGGCTAAGTGACTTGCCCAAATACACTAAGCTGGTAAGGGGCAGCACAGGAATGCAAATCCAGGTTTGTCTGATGCCAAAGTTCTTTGCATCTTTGCTTCTAGACACCATAACACTCCTAGAGCAGGATGGCAAAAAGACTTTCAACACATGCTCAGCTCTGGTCTTTGCATAGTGACTGCCTGCAGCACTGGGTTGAGATGAATTCTGAGCTAAAGCAGAGGCCAGCAGGAAAACAGATCATGATTGATCAGGGAAACAGACCATGAATAAGCAGGAATCTAAGTCATGGGCACAGAAAGGAGTGTGATGGGGAAAGCACAGTGTATTTGCCATGTCTGCTCTGGGAGTTCAAAGGACTAACACAATATTCTAGCTGAAAGAATTAGAAGTAGCCACTGGCATGTTCCAAGGTCAGTCTTCATTCCAATCCCAGAGAAAGGCAATGCCAAAGAATGCTCAAAACTGCTGTAAAATTGCTCTTATCTCATCCCCTGGCAAGGTAATGCTCAAACTTCTTCAAGCTAGGGCTCCATAGTTTGTGAATGGAGAACTTCCGGATGAACATGCTGGTTTTAGAAAAGGCAGAGGAACCAGAGATCAAATTGCCAACGCTCACTGGACCACAGGAAAAGCAAGAGAATTCCAGAAAACCATCTACTTCTGCTTCACTGACTATGCTGAAACACTTGACTATGTGGATCACAACAAACTGTGGGAAATTCTTAAAGAGATGGGACACCAGACCACCTCACCTGCTTCCTGAGAAACCTATATGCGGGTTATGAAGCAACAGTTAGAACTGGACATGGAACAACAGACTGGTTCAAAATTGGGAAAGGAATATACCAGGGCTGTATACTATCCCTTGCCTATTTAACCTGTATGCAGAGTACATCATATGAAATGCCAGGCTGGATGAATCACAAGCTGGAATCAAGATTACCTGGAGAAATACAAACAGCCTCAGATATACAGATGATACCACTCTAATGGAAGAAAGTGAAGAGGAACTGAAGAGCCTCTTGATGAGGGTGAAAGAGGAGAGTGAAAAAGCTGGCTTAAAACTCAACTTTCAGA
Organism: Ovis aries; assembly: GCF_016772045.2. Lineage (NCBI taxonomy): Eukaryota > Metazoa > Chordata > Mammalia > Artiodactyla > Bovidae > Ovis > Ovis aries. The sequence goes on along the minus strand of NC_056055.1, from coordinate 6,308,739 downwards.
AAACTACGATCATGGCATCCAGTCCCATTACTTCAGCAACTAGATGGGAAAAAAGTGGAAACATTGGCAGATTTTATTTTGGGGGGGCTCCAAAGTCACTAAGGATGGTGACTGAGGCCATGAAATTAAAAGACACTTGCTTCTTGAAAGAAAAGCTATGACAAACCTAGACACCATGTTAAAAAGCAAAGACATCATTTTGCTGACAAACGTCCTTATGGTCAAAGCTATGGTTTTTCCAGTAGTCATGTGCAGATGTGAGAGCTGGACCATAAAGAAGGCTGAGCATAGAAGAATTGATGCTTTCAAACTGTGGTGCTGGAGAAGACTCTTGAGAGTCTCTTGGAAAGCAAGAAGATCAAACCAGTCAATCCTAAAGAAAATCAACCCTGAATATTCCTTGGAAGGACTGATGCTGAAGCTCCAATACTTTGGCCACTTGATGCAAAGAGCTGACTCATTAGGAAAGACTCTGATGCTAGGAAAGATTGAGGGCAGGAGGAGAAAGGGGAGATAGAAGATGAGATGGTTAGATGGCATCACTGACTCAATGGACATGAGTCTGAGCAAGCTCCGGGAGACAGTGAAGGAAGGGAAGCCCAGCGTGCTGAAGACCATTGGATCACATAGTATCAGACATGACTGAGCAACTGAACAGCAGCAAGCTGGGATGTCACAGGCGGAGCTAGCGGTAAAAGAATCTGCCTGCCAATGCAGGTGATGCAAGAGACTTGGGTTCGATCCCTGGGCCGGGAAGATCCCCTGGAGAAGAGAATGGCAACCTGCTCCGGGATTCTTGCCTGGAAAATTCCAAGGACAGTGGAGCCGGGTGGGCTACACAAAGAGTCGGACAGGACTGAGCACACAGACACACAGGTGAAGTATCTTTATACACAACAACAGACGAATCTCAAAAGCAGTAGCCTGAGCAAAGTTGTCAAAAAGAAGAGTGTACAACAGATTAAGGGCTGAGAAGCTTTTTGAGTCAAGGGTTAAACAATGAACAGGTTAGGCTTTGGAGCCCAGATAATCCGTCACAACCACTCAGCTCTGCCACTGCAGCCAGGAAGCAGCCACAGACAGTAAACAAGCCAACAGGCACGACTGGTACCCATAAAACTATTTGTGAGCACTGAAATTGGAATTTTGTATATTTTTTATGTATCATTAAATATCATTTTTCTTCTGATTTTCTTTCCTATTTAAAAATGCAAAAAGCATTCTTACAGGGAACTATATTTAATAGCCTGTGATAAGCCACACTAAAAAAGAATATGAAAAAGAATGCATTCGTATGTATAACTGAGTCCCTTCGCTGTACTGCAGTAGTTACCACAACAGTGTAATTCAGTTACACTTATATGCACTATCACGTGTGGAACAGCTAGCGGGAAGCTGCTGCATAGTACAGGGAGCTCAGCTCAGTGCTGTGATGACCGAGACGGGTGGGATGGGGTGGGGGGAGGTCCACAAGGGAGGGGAGGTACACATATTTCAGCTGAATTTGATTCACTTCAATCTTTAGCAGACACTAACACATTGTAAAGCAATCATACTCCAGTGAAAGAAATAATAAAAAGAAATTTTTTTAAAAGGACTTAAAGAAAGAGAAGAAATAAATTTGAGCACAGACACACAGAGAAGGAAGATGAAGTCAGAATCTGGAGTGATGTGTCTACAAGGCAGGAACACCAAGGATTGCGGGCAACTGCCAGAAGCTCAGAGGGCCGCCTAACAGATTCTTCTTCAGAGCCATTGGAAGAATTCAACCCTGCGGACACTTTGATTTTCACCTCTGGACTCCAGAACTGTGAGAGAATACATTTCTGTTGTTTTAAATCCCCTAGTCTGTCATATTTCCTAGCATCCCTAGGAAATTGTTACAGTGTAGCTCCTTCCATTTGCTTGTGCTGTTTGCAGAACACAAATCGCTTAGGACTAACTTTAATTGACATAAATGACACCGCACTGTGAACCAGGAAAAAAAAAGTAGCATTTACCATATTTCCTTAGAAAAAAATTCTTCACTCACAAGTCGTAGAAAAAGAGGTGAGGGGCTATATTCGGCCGATAGGCCATAGTGTGCTGTCCCCTGTATTATGTGTATCCATCAAGAAGAGATCAAGAACATTCAAAACTAATACATAATGATAGGTATCAGCCCAGTACTTGCCTATGGGTGGCTGAGGGCTGACTGGAAGGGATGATCAAGGAACTTTCTGGAGTAATAACAGTGTTCTCAGTTACATGGATGTAGACCTTTGTCAAAACTCATTGAAATGGACACTGAGAGTGAAACATTTCACTGTATGTAAATTTAACCTTGACTTAACACTATTGCTTTGAACTGAAACACTGGGGAGAGGAGGCGGGTGACTTGCATGAAGGAAGGTGCCATTTGCACAAGTCTTGAAGAATGACTTCAGACTCTAAGGTGGGGAAGAAAATGCTGAAAGGGAGTAGGGATAAGGTTCAATCAGGGCTCAGACACTAGCCAAAAAATGGGGTGAAAAATTCTATCTGGCGAGAAGCAATGAAAGTATACCTACCACCCACACATGGTATTCTCCGAAAACTCCAGCTCAGAAATAATTGCCTTGTACAATAATTGGGGGATGCAGTATGGGAGCTGATACAAGTAGAGCTGGGTGCAATTTGGGGAGATTTGTTACGCTTAGCTCCCTTCTATCAATTCCAGAGGCTCAGATGTTTCTGACCTGTTGCTTGGCGTATTGTGAAAACGGCTTTTATTTACTGCACTTCCATTAAAAGATGAAATCCACAAACGGGATCACAGGCCAGAAAATCACCATTTAAGTCTCCGTTTATCTACTGTCGACAGCCAAGAACCTGGTCTCCTCGGTGTCTGGGACCCAGCTTCAACTGCCAGCTTCAAGGATGCCTGGGAATATCCAGAGAGAAGCCCACATCTGGGTGGTAAAATTGGGCCCCTGAGCAGGGCTAGACTAGGTTAAAAGGGTGGTCCTTGGAAGGTGAGGAGACAGTGTGGTCACGCGGGATCAGGCTGGGTTGCAAGAGAAGGGATGGATCACAGAGTCTAGTTTCACCCAGAACTCAAGGTATCTTGGGAAGTCTGGGGACAGAGTGGTATGGCTCATCAAGGAAGTACTGGAATGAACTGGTGATTCAAAGACAAAAGTGAAACCCAAGATAGCCTTCACTTAAACAAATCACGGGTCCTTTCTCATCATAACACATGACTGAGCCTAACCACATCAAGAGATTTCTGCTCAAGGGTCAGTTTTGCTGCCAGATGAATGCAACATGGAACTAGCACCTTCCCATCTCTGAGCCACATTTCTCCCATCCGTGAGAAGCGAAGAGCCAAGCGGCCAATCTAGTTCCACTCTACAGATCTTTCCATCCAACCCTGGTTCTCCAACTTGACAGATGACGTTGAGAGTCATTTCCTGTGAACCTTGGGCACCACATTATACACTGAGAGCGCAGCAAGGTGACAAGTCTTGAAAAGCCCTCTCAGATTTGGAGTCTTCTGGTCTTGCCTGCTCAGAAGACCCAGGGCGTTTATCTCACTGCTCTTATCAGATTGCACCTTGGATTACAGCTGAGCACTCATCATCCTTCCTATCCTGACGTCTCCTGGACTGAATGCTCCCCAAAGATACGAATTTTATAATTCTTAGCACAGACAATGGATGGACGGATGGTAGATGAAGAGGCAGAAGGGTAGATGGGTCGATGGCCACAGATTAATCAGTGGTATGATGAAAAACAGGGCAGATAAATGGATGACAGGGAACTAGGGGATATTGGAGAACAGAAAAATGAGAGGAAAGAACCACAGACAATATCTCAGCACCCCCTTTACTATAATAGCTCAGTTCTAGGACACTGAGTACCCACTGTGATCAACCCCACTATATAAATTCTTTCTGAAGCCCTTTCTTCAGGAAAGAGACCATAACATTCCTTTTATTTCTGAGTAAGCACATGAATTATAAGTGCCCATCATGCCTATTAATATGCTGTGAAAAGAATATAGAATATGTGAGCACGTCACCTATTGCAAAGCATAACTCAGATCCAGAAAACCATGTCATGTAAAGAATAAAGGAATTAATTTTTAAAAATTAGATTATGTTTCTAGATTATGTGGTCCATGTGATAAACAGTGAATAAGAAGCTTTAGGTGGAGAGAAATACTTGCGAATGGGGAGTGTCAGTAACTAGATTTCCCAGGAAAGAGCTTTGAAAGATGGAAAGGAGTCAGGCAGGGGATGAGCCCAGAGCAGACTGGGGAGACACAAGGGTGGAAGGATGAGCATATTGACAACTGTGTGATCAAGACCATGAAGGGCAGGAGTGTGCTGGAGGGTTGGGAGTAGCTCAGCAAGGTAAGTGCCAGGCAAGAGTGCATAAATCTCTAGTCCTCTGCCTGCCCTAGGAAACACAAGGAATTCTTGGCATCCAGGAGTTTTAATTCTTGCCTGAAAAGGCATGAGGATGAGGCTGAATTCCCTGCAGCAGCAGAGAATGGTCAGGCAGCTCTGGAGCCAGCTCTGGTGGGGCGAGGCTGGGGGTCGCTCACACACGCAGAGTACAATCGCGCCTCACCCACAGCGCCCAGTGCTCGGGCTAGGGGGGCACCCGGAACCCAGTCTCTTTCTCCGCTGCCAGTTTGGAGTTGCTAAGGTTACCTTCTCAACTGCCTAATTAGAGAAGCTGTCACTCTTTGACAAAGATCAGGAGGGAAGGGGAAAAAAATGAAAGTAGACATTTCATACTCTTAGACAAGAAGAAAGTCATATAGCTAACTCCAATCACAGAAACTCTGCCTGCAGCCAAAGAAGGCCGTGCTCACTCCAGGACCACCCTCTGTCACCAGCCAGGGGTGCTGGAAATGGCAGCTCTTTGCAATTAACCGGGAGCTGCTGCCAGCTGCCAGCCAGGTTAAACGGGGGTATAAGGGGCTCCAGTGTTCTCGCTTGGAGAATTCCATGGACTGAGGAACTTGACAGGCCACAGTCCATGGAGTTGCAAAGAGTCAGACACGACTGAGAGTCTAACACAAGGGGCAAGTCAGGAAGAAGGGGGATTTGCACCCATTTTGCCGTTACGGTATGGTGAGTCTCAGTGACCAAGAAACATGGCACTCTTTTTAACCAGCGGGCTGGAACAAATTGACGCAGCCTTTGCACCACGTCAGGATCCACTGTTTTAGGGCCGACTCTACCGGGACCACAGTGGAGCAGAAGCTGCCTTCAGAAGCATTTCTGGAGGAGAGCGCAGAGGGAGAGATGGGAAGAGAGGGAACAGGAGGAGACCCGGGACACAGAGGAGAAGGCATGCTCCATGAGGTCACAGGACGCAAGACACCAGCTGACTATTTCCCTCTCTGACACCGAGGGCCCGCCACTCTGAGATGCTGGCTCAGTTCCTAAGCCCCTGTGGGTCCCACGGGGAGCCTCTGCTCTGTGGAAACCCACGTGTGCTGGGGCACCCTCCTTTGCCCAGCCTCTGCCCTCAATTCCTCTCTCTGCAAACACACTTCATCCTTGCCCAGCCAAGACTACTTCTTCCCTGGAGGAGAGAATGGAAGCATTTTCTGTTGGGTGCAAACAAAAAAAAAAAAAAAAGAAGTCCATTTCTAGTTAAATTACTAGCCACGAGAATGGGAGAAGAATGGCGGTCTAGTGGTTAAGAATCGACTTACTGATGCCGGAGACATGGGTTCGTTCCCTGGTCCTGGAACACTGCGTATGCCTTGGGGCAACTAAGCCTGTAAGCCGCAACTACCGAAGGCCACGCCCGGAAAGCCTGTGCTCTGAAACAGAAGGAGCCCAGCACACCACAAAGAAAAGTAGTCCCGGCTCATCGCAACCAGAGAAACCCCTGTGCAGCAACAAACACGCAGGGAAGCCAAAGATAAATAAAAAAAGAACGGAAGAAGCGGAGGGGCACTACGTCAGGAAGTTCAGGGTTCAGTCCTGGCATCGCAGCCAACTGACTGTGCAACCCTAGTTACTCGCCTTCTCAGCGTCTCACAGTCCACAACGTGCGGACCTCCCGGGGTAAGCTGGGGATGACGCGAGAAAACAGCACCCTTCTCCTGCCCAAGAAAACGAGCACCTCAGGGCCTGGATCTACGCCTTTATTTAGAGATCCAGTCCAGCTCCTAGGAGAGAGCCTGGTGCACAGGTGCTCAGTTCAATAAATACTGAACTCAGTCAATCCTCGGAGAATTATACTACGCTCTGTATTTCTTCATTCCATGTACATTTTTTGGCACCTAATAAAAATATGATTCCTGTCTTTGCTGAGCTTATAGTTGAGTAGAAAAGATAAACATCAAAAAAATGTATAATTAAAATCTGTGACTAATCGCTACCAGTAAGAAGAGCTTATATATAAAACAGGGAGACTGTCCATATTTCCTTACTTTCTCTTTACATCAAGACAAAAGATATTTCTGAAGTGTTAAATAAACCTTTGCAGGGGGGCAGTAAATTAGCAGCATGGCTAACTTAGCCATTGCTGCCAGTCACCTTCAGATAAGAAATTTAACAATAATAATTATAAATAATAAATTGTGAGAAATTAAAAAACAAGGAGACCAGCTCTAACCTGAGAAAACAGGAAGGTTTCTCTGAAGGAGCAACATTAATTGAGGATCTGAAGATTCAGTAGGAGTCAGGCAGACAGAAGAAGCGAAGCAAATAGCCTGTGCAAAGGTCCAAAGGCAGAGGGAGATTGCTACATTACAGGGATTAAAGACGCCCCACAGCAACGGAGAGCAGACCACCAGGAGACCGGCAGGATGTAAACTGGGCTCTATCCAGAAGGTCCACACTTTAGCATCGTTTCCCCGAGGCAAAGCCTTGCTCTGGAGGGAGACGCTGAGCACCGACTCCTCTGGGCATGCACTGGGGCATGAGTGCAGCAGCTCACGTGAAGGGCATCATCTTTGCCAGGCAAGTCAGAGGCTGCTCAGCCCAGTCACTGCCTCCCTGAAGCCACCTCTCCTCTACCCAAGACTTAGATGCTCTGTTCTGCTGCAAAGGCCAAAGCTGAAGCTGTTCCTGGAGATCACACAGTCCACTGGGACCTAACTGCATTTCATGCATTTCTGGGTTATAGAGAGATGTTTTAAGGAACACTTTAGGGGAAGAGGAAGAGAAGTCCTGCAGGGCAGGGCATGAAACATCCTCACCCCTACCTGAACTGAGCAACTCTTCTCTCCTCTCTCTTTTTTCTTTTCTTTCTTTTTTTTTTTTTTAACAGTGGGTTGCCCAAGATTCTATTTGAAGGAAAGCTTATGATGGTAAAAGAGGATTTGGAAAACCACAATGATCTTACAGATGAGAACACCAAGGTCCCTGATGAGGACGTGTGTCATTTTCGCTACCCAGCAACCATTTTAGTATCAGCCCCTAGACTCACTTTTCAAAATACAGCTCTCTCCAACACATACAACCTGGCAGGAATGTCAGTCCAGGTGCCCTCTTCTTCCCTAGCTGAGGGATACATATGAGGCCACTGTGAGCCAACAGATGCTAAAGAGAGAGAGGCAAGGATGGACAACACTTGGAGCCCCTCTGTCCTGACAGAGATGCTCAGATGAGATTGGAGACAGGTTACTGCTCTCAGGATCCCCTGAGCTGCCCTTTCTGAGCCTGGGTCTTCAGCTGGTCCACCCCCCTGAGTCATCCCATAAAGTTCTCTATGCTTAAATAAAGAGTTGAGTCCCACTGCTTACCACCCTGATATAGCTGGAGGAGGTATGGGGCTTGCTTGGGGCTCTCAGGGAGCTAGAAATACCCCCAAGATTAGAAATCAGAGCTCTTCAACCACAGCCTGGGGCTGGCTCCTTGGGCAGATAACAATTTGCAGCTCCATTTTAACGAGGTCCTCAGTTCCTAGTATTCCGCCTTGTCTTCCCAGCCTCTTTTCTTAAGTCTCATGAGGATAAAAAACACAGTTGCTTACCTTCCTCCCGATACCCTTCAACAGCTCACAAGCTGCCCTGCCCTCGGGGTCCCTTGCCGTAAATCTGACATCAGTCACTCCTCATTGGCCATAATTTATTGAACATGCAGAGAAACAAGTACAGATATTATGCCAGGAGCTGGAACCCAAGCCAAACAAAAACAAGATAAATTCTTAACTTGCTTCCTGACTCTGCTTCTCCAGGTATGAGTGTGTGTCTCTCTCACCTAAGCAAGGATTAAAGGAATCCTTTGCAATCTCCCCTGCTTCAGAAAGGGTCTGTGAATATCCTGTTTCCACATCGCTCTTCCCTTTGCTCACAACCTAAAGGCAATTTAATTTCCCATGTGAAAGAAGCAGCAGAGGGGACCAGCGTTGGCAGGCGGGGGGGGGGGGGGGGGGGGGGTGCCTTTGGTTTCTCCTCTTTCAGCTTGCTCACTGACTACAGAGCTGTTTCCTACAGGAGCAGAAGTCACTCCCAAGGCACTTGAAGGAGATGAAGCACATGCGCCTAATTGCATTATACTGCAGTTTGACCAAGCGATCACTAACTTTATTGCAGAGAAAGAAAATGGAAATGACAGAGACAAATTTAACTCATCTATTCCCTAACCAAAACTCAGGACATCAGCCGGAGGGCAAAAGGAACAGAGGGGAACGCTCACGGGTCATTAAGGAAATGATTTCTCTGTGTTCTATAGGAGTCAACGGGGGTATGGGGCCATGCCATCTTTCCCAGCTCCGGACATCCTCCACTTTCCCAGCCTTCTCTGTTTGCCATTCTGGGAGCAAGAAGGAGGGCTCTGTTAAGCTTGCAGGCTTAGCCATCCATTTGTTCCTTCACTCCGTAACATTTACTAAAAGGACTGCTCGTGGAGCACATGCTGGGAGAAGCACGGTGCTGAACCCAGTCCCTGCCCTTAAAAAGTCTTCAGCCTAGACAAGCCACCATGGACAAACAGATATCCAAGTGCAGAGCACGCTGGGTGGGCAGAGAGGAATTCTGGGTGGCCTTTGGCCAGCAAGAGAGAAGCAGCATGGGTAGAGGCGGAAGTTGGCGGGGCCTCTCTGAGCAGTGGCTCTCAAACCCAGATGGATACTTGAATCCCTAAGCCACCCAAGAAGACAACAAACAGAAACAAAACAGCAGAGTAATGCTTAGTTATCCTGATTTAATTAGCCTAGAGTAGCACCCAGGTTCGGAGAAGGCAACGGCACCCCACTCCAGTGCTCTTGCCTGGAAAATCCCATGGACGGAGGAGCCTGGTAGGCTGCAGTCCATGGGGTCGCTAAGAGTAGGACATGACTGAAGTGACTTAGCAGCAGCAGCAGCATCCAGGTTCTGTCTGACCTTTATTTTTCTGTAAGATAATAGACTTTCATTTAAGAGCAGCTTTAGGTTACAGAAAAAATGAAGGAAAACTACAGAGCTTCTACCTACCTCTTCTACACACACACACACACACACACACACACACACACACTTTCCGTTATCTACATCTTGCGTTACTCTGGCACAATTGTACAACTGATGAGACAATTAAATAAATATTAAAGTCCACGGTGTACATTAAGGTTCATTCTCTGTGACCTGCATTCTAGGAGTTCTGACAGATGTATAATAACGTGTCCATTGCTATTGCAGCATACAAAAAAATTTCCCTGGCATAAAAGGACCTGGAGTTCCACCTGTGTGCCTTGTCCTCCCCTGCCCCCGACAAGCCCCCAGCAACTGTTCTTTTTCTTGTTCTACAGTTTTGCCTCTTTCATAGCACATAGCCTTTTCAGACTTCTTTAGTTTGTTGGTGTTGTTCAATCACTAAGTCACGTCTGACTCTTTATGATCCCATGGACTGCAGCACACCAGGCTTCCCTGTCCTTCACTATCTCCCAGAGCTTGCTCAAACTCATGTCCGTTGAGTCGGTGATGTCATCTAACTACCTCATCCTCTATTGCCCCCCTTCTCCTATCCTCAATCTTTCCCAGCATCAGGGTCTTTTGCAATGAGTCAGCTCTTCCCATCAGGTGGCAAAGTACTAGAGCTTCTGCATTAGCAACAGTCCTTTCAGTGAATATTCAGGGTTGATTTCCTTTAGGATAGACTGGTTTAATCTCTGTGCTGTCCAGGGGACTCTCAAGAGTCTTCTCCAGCAACACAATTTGAAAGCATCAATTCTTCTGCACTCAGCCTTCTTTATGGTCCAACTCTTACATCCATACATGACAACTGAAAAAACCGTAGCTTTGACTATACAGACCTTTGTTGGCAAAGTGATAGCTCTGCTTTTTAATATACTGTCTACATTTGTCATAGCTTTTCTTCAAAGGAGCAAGCATCTTTTAATTTCATAGCTGCAGCCATGATGTACTACAGTTTATTTATCCATCATCCATTAATGGACAGCCTGGTTTTTTCCAAGTTGTAGCAATTTTGAATAAAGCTACTGTAAAAAATTTATGTTCAGGCTTTGGTGTAGATACAAGTTTTCAACTCATTTGAGTAAACACCAAGGAGTGCAAATGCTGGATCATATGGTAACAGTATGTTTAGTTTTGTAAGAAACTGTCAAACTGTCTAACTCTTAAACTAATCTAAATGGTCTAGGGTAGACTGCAGATCCCAGCATTTTTAAAAGCTTCCCGTGTATTCTAATGTGCAGCTAAGGTTGAGTATCTTGGGGACCTTAGTTGGGGACCATGCATTTCATTATAAGCACAGCAGGAAATCACCAGGACTTTAAGTAGAGAGGAGGCATGATTTGATGCACAAGTTTATGAAGGCCTTCTGATTACATGTGAGAAGAGCTTGGGAAGGGCTGGGTGGGGAGTAGGAGCGAGAATGAATCTGACAGTCAACATTATTAGTTATCAGAGAAATGCAAACCAAAACTACAATGAAGTAGCACCTCATGTTGATGAAAATCGCCATTATTAAAAAGTCTACAAATAATAAATGTTGGAGAGGGTGTGCAGGAAAGGAAACCCTCCTACAGTGTTGATGGGAATGTAAATTGGTGCAGCCACTATGGAAAACATATGGAGGTTCCACAGAAAACTAAAAATAGAATTGCCATATGATCCAGCAAGTCCACTCCTGGGTATACATCCAGACAAAACTCTAATCCAGAAACATGCATGCACCTCTATGCTCACAGCAGCACTGTTCACAACAGCCAAGACGTGGAAACAACCTAACTGCCCACTGAAAGATGAATGGATGGAGAAGATGACACATTAATACATATCCAGTGAAATACTACTCAGCCATGAAAAATGAAACGATGCCGTTCACAGCAGTATGGATGCAGCTAGAGGTTATCATACTAAGGGCAAGGCAGAAAGACAAATACCACGTGATACGACTCGTGAGGAATCTAACATAACACAAATGGACCTGTCTACAAACCAGAAACAGACGCACAGACAAAGAGAAGAGATGCACGGACAGAGAGAACAGACGCACGGACAGAGAGAACAGACGCGCGGACAGACAGAACAGACGCACGGAAAGACAGAACAGACGCACGGACAGAGCAGATTCACAGAGAGAACAGACGCACGGACAGAACAGACTCACGGACAAAGAGAACAGACTCACGGACAGACAGAACAGACGCACAGACAGAGAGAACAGACTCATAGACAGAACACTCACGGACAGAGAGAACAGACGCACAGACAGAGAGAACAGACTCACCGACAGAACAGACTCACAGACAGAGAGAACAGACTCACAGAGAGAAGAGACTCACGGTTGGGGGAGGGGAGGGCTAGGGGAGGGTGGAGTGTGAGGTTAGGGTGAGCAGATGTAAGCTCAGATGTAAGCTTTATATATGGAATAGATAAACAATGAGGTTTGACTGTATAGCACAGGGAACTATGTTCCTATGATGGAATATATGGAATGGAAAAGAATACAAAATGGAAAGAATACATAACGGAAAAGAATACGAAAAAGAATGCATCCCTATAATTGAATCACTTTGCTGTACAGCAGAGATTCACACCACACTGTAAACCAACTGTACTTCCATTAAAAAAAAAAAAAAATGAATCTGAGAGACCAGTTGGGAAACCACTGAATCACAGGTCAGAGATGAGAGTGACTTGTTCTAGAACTGAGACAGAAAGAAAATGGATGCATTCAAAAGATATGTTGAGGGGGAATTAATAAGCTGTGGTTATAGATTAAATATTGAAATGACAGGAAACAAAGAGAAATCCAAGGATTGCCAGGGCTATCTCTGATCCTTTCCAGAAGCAAGCTTAAGTCTACCGTACGGACAGACACACAAGATGGCTATCTTCTTTTCTGCCTCCTCCCTTTCCCTTCACCTCCTTCTCTTCCTGTCCTTCTTCTTCATCATTTCTTGGTTTTGTTCTTTGCTTTTTGGCTTTTTTTTTTTTTTTTTGAACAAGAAATCCTCTTGACTCAAGGCCAATTGCTATTTTAAAGTTACGAAACTCTAGCAAGCTAATTGAGCATATGCCCTTAAGGTCAATCTCAAAGGGGCACATGATATTTAGGGGGAAAGGTAACTTGGCTCAGATGCCTTTGTTGTCAGTTACCGCCAAGGGTTGAAATTTGAGAAGAAATGATCTCCTAAGATAGTTTATCATTCTTGCAGGTTTTCTTCTGAAACTCTCCAGCAGATGTTTCTAATGCCTTGAGGGGAAAAAAAGCTTTAAAAAAGAGCTGATGGATTGTGCAAGAGCAGCAGAGGGGGTTGAGAAAGAGGATCCCACCAGAGTTGCAGAAAAAGAGCTTTGAATATTTAGCAAAACAGAAATAAGCCTCCCAGATCCTCTGAACCAGCTGCTCTCAAAAAACCGCTTCACACTGAAAATCAAGGTCACAGCCAAATGTGCCCAAGATGGGCCAAATAATCATTGAGGCCTCTAAAGTCATGGAGGACATCTGGAATCACATTTGATGACAAGGCCAGGCAAGGAAGCAGCCCTGTGAGGAGGAGATAAGTCCTTAGGAGGAGGAGGGTAGAACTGCATCTTGCAAAACCCACCACACCTCCAATCTCCTTCACTCCCACACCACCTTGGACCAGAGGTGAAGCCCAGAGACAAACAGTCCTGAGCTGTGCATGGGGCCATGTCAGTCAACAAGGGGTGTGACCAGGGCAGGTAAACTGCAGTGACGTGTCCTCAGAGATGCTACAGAGAATTCAAGGCCATGCAGAGCAGACAGAGACTAGGAGAGACATGGAGATTCACAGAGGAAGACGGAGAGACGCACACACAGAGCCTGGCTGGGAGAGAGGAGGAGACAGACATTAGGAGCAAAGAGAGGTCCAAGAGGGAGGGGACATCCGTACACCTGTGGCTGCTTCATGTTGACGTTTGACAGAAAACAACAAAATTCTGCAAAGCGATTATCCTTCAATTAAAAAATAAATAAATTGGGCGGGGGAAGAGTACAGAGAGAAAGACACAGAAGACAGAGGAAAAAGAGAAGAGGTTACAAATGCTAAAGAGAAAGTGGCATGATGGAAGGCCGAGGAGGCTTCCCTGGTGGTCCAGCGGCTAAGACTCCGTGGTTGCAAGATAGGGGGTCCAGGATCAACCCCTGTTCAGGGAACTAGATCCCACATGCTGCAACTAAGCATCCGCATGCCTCATCTAAAGATCCCACAAGCCACAGTGAAGCCTGAAGATCCCCGGGTGCCACAGCTAAGACCTGGTGCAGCCAGATAAATTTTAAAAGTAAATAAGTAACTTAAAAGAAAACAAAACAGGAAAGTGAGGAGGGGAAGAGAAGAAGGAAAAAGCATGGGGCCGAAAAGGAGGAATGATATCCCATTCTCATCCTGTCAGTCACAGGACCGACTTTGCAGGAATCCCCTCTCAGAGAAACACCCACTAATCTTCGACGAAGCAAACATGGAAACTCAAACCTGTGCCTGGCTCTCACAAAGGTCTGTCCAGACCTGTCTCTCAGGAAATGAGAACTGCCTTTTTAGGACCCAGCTATGGGATGGACCTGCTCTAGGAAGGGAGGGAGGCGATTAAGGTAGGAAGAAAAGGCATGACTGAGAGATGATCCATCAGGGGCCTGGAATTGCTACCAGTGAGGGTCATTAATGGATTAGCCTAAGCCCCTCTGGACTATAAGATGGACTGGGCCTTACGAAGGAAAGCTTATGTAGCAGTATTTTTGTCAACAAACTTGGGTGTGTCTTAAAAGTAAATTTCCGTGAATTTCTTTCTTTAAAACTGAATGCCTTTGAGGTTTGTGCTTACACAGTCTTGCCCAGATATCAATTCTACCAACTTTTTTTTTTTACACCGTGCTGCACAGCACGTGGATTCTCAGTTCCCCGACCAGGGATAGAACCAAGCCCCCTGCATTGGAAGCACAGTGTTTTAACCACTGGGCCACCAGGAAAGTCCCGCTACCAACATTTATGTGATACCCATTCAATAACAGGCCCTGTACTAGGCACGGGGTACAGAGAAGGTAAGATTCTGTGCCTGCCCTCAAGAATCTCATAGGCAGTTCTGTATGCAGCAGAATTTTCTGCAGTGGGTAGGCATGTTCCATATTTGTGCTGTTCAATATGGTAGCCACTATCCACTTGTAGCTATTACTTAAATGCAAACTAAGTACCATTAAGTAAAATTTCAAACTGAGTCCCTCAGCCAGGCTAGCCGCATTCAATTGCTCTACAAGCCACACATGGCTAGGGGTCTCTGTACTGGATTATGTAGGCAGAGGATGAGATAAGACACGGATATAAATATTTCTGTATAAGTGAGACGGCATGAGAGAGAGAAAGGTTTCAGAATAAAGTTATTCAATCTGAATTAGGGGAGGAAGGAAAGAGGAGGAAAGAGCAAGGATGGAAGTTTCCATAAAGTAACTTATGAAGGGCAGACAGTATTCCACCATCAGAAATATACGAAAACCAGGGCATCGATGGTAGAAGACCAGCTTAAGTCATAGAAATGCAACTTTAATAGAGCTTGCTCTCTTTTTTTCTAATTTATTTATCTTCAATTGAAGGATAATTGCTTTACAATATTGCTTTGGTTTCTGGAATATATCTATATGAGATGGCTGGATGGCATCACCGACTCAATGGACGTGAGTTTGAGTGAATTCCGGGAGATGGTGATGGACAGGGAGGCCTGGCGTGCTGCGATTCATGGGGTCGCAAAGAGTCGGACAGGACTGAGCGACTGAACTGAACTGAATTAGTCGTAGGGATACATAAGGAACTTGTTGTTGTTCAGTCACTAGGTCATGTCTGACTCTTTGTGACCCCATGGATTGTAGCCCACCAGGCTCCTCTGTCCATGGGATTCTCCAGGCAAGAATAATGGAGTGGGTTGCCATTTCCTTCTCCAAGGAATTTGCTATTAATCCTTTAAGCACTAGGGAGCCAGTGAGGATTCTAAGCAAAGGAGAAATGACCTTTGGGAATAAGCCTTCAGGTAGCATCAGTTCAGTTCAGTCACTCAGTCGTGTCCGACTCTTTGCAACCCCATGAACCGCAGCACACCAGGCCTCCCTGTCTATCACCAACTCCCAGAGTTTACCCCAACCCATGTCCATTGAGTCGGTGATGCCATCTAACCATCCCATCTTCTGCCCTCCCCTTCTCCTCCTGCCCTCAATCTTTCCCAGCATCAGGGTCATATGAAGTATCTACTTAAAGGGAGAAACTGAAGCAGTTTTGCAAGAGGCTGGGAGGGAGATGATGTAACATGGAGAAGGTGGAAAATAAGGGAGAAGCTGCTGCTACTGGATTACGAGACAGAGGGTTATACAGAAGCTTCACTTTACCCCAGATAAGAATGGCATCAGAAAGTCTAACTACTTGTGGAAGGCAGATCCCTACAGTCACGTCTTGAGCCAACGTCTTTGCCGAGAAGAATCATCCAAGGGAGGTGAGCGTTTGCACTACCACTTGCCAGCCCATTAACCTATACTTCAGGATCCCTTTCCCCAATGCCACCCCCACTGTGTCCCCTCATAAGCCACCAGGGGTGTATCATCCAGTGAGCCTTGGGTAGGAAAAGAAAAGAAAAAAAAAAAGGGAAGCAGAGAAAAGAGGAAAATGAGATGGAGAGAAGAGGTATTTAAGAAACATGTGCTGGGGAAGTCAAAACAAATTCCCAGCCATTCCTGCTGGAGGAGACTTTATGGGGCGAGACATCCCCCAAATGGGTTTTGAATTATGCTGTGCACCTCATAAAGCACGGGAATTCCTGGCGGCCTGCACGCCCGCATTGCCCTCTCATTACCTGACCAACCCTCCCCGGCAGGTGGGCAGGCTGGGAGGCCCAGGGCCATGCCGGAAGCCCAGCGGAGGTGAATGAACTGGGCTCTGCATTCAGAAGCAGTCCCAGACCCTTGACTTCAGCAAGGCACCGGCCTCCTCTGTGCCTGGTCTCCCTCTGTGCAATAAGAGGACTGGTCTGGAGGCCTGAGGCCCTGAGACTTCTAAACCTGGATGGCCTGCAGTGCTGGCTCAGGGATGGACAGACTTGCAACATGCCCCGGGAAAGCTACATGGGTACAGAAGGCTCTGGGGTGAAGACAAGGCGGACTTGCAGGGAATCCCTGCTCTCATTTTCTCCTGAGGGGATGGAAAGATCAGGTGTCCTGGCCACCGGTGAAAAAAAATTGATACGACTTAATTTCAAAGGATATTGAAAAACTACCCTTGAGCAAATGGTGTGCAGGAAGTTGGCCTGATCTGGGAGGTGAGGGGCAGCTCCATCTTGCTCTGTATCCCATGCTAGGTCACTGCAGTATTTGAACCATAGTTTCCTCACCTGCTTAAAAGAAAAGAAGTGTGGGGTGCCTTCCTTAAAAAGGTACCCAAAAGAAAGGGGGCATCAGTGACAATTGATGTCTCAGCAAGGATACTGTTCCTAGAGTCTACAGACCTGAGTTCCTGATACAGCTCTGGGATTCCATTTGAGTGTGCCTAGTCACTCAGTCATGTGTGACTCTTTGCAACCCCATGGACTGTAGCCCGACAGGCTCCTCTGTCCATGGGGATTCTCCAGGCAAGAATACTGGAATGGGTTTGCCATGCCCTCCTCCAGGGGATCTTCCCGACCCAGGGATCGAACCCAGGTCTCCCGCATTGCAGGCAGATTCTTTACCTTCTGACCCACCAGGGAAGGCCATGAATACTGGAGTGGGTAGCCTCCCTTCTTTAGGGGATCTTCTCGACCCAGGAGTCGAACTAGGGTCTCCTGCACTGCAGATGGATTCTTTTCCAGCTGAGCTACCAGGGAAGCCCAGGATTCAGTTTAACCCTCTTTGAAACTAAAAAATGTTTTCCAGTTTTACTGAGATACAATGGACATAAAACCCTGTGTAAGTTTCAGGTATACATTGTGTTGACTTAAAACAAGTATATATTGCAAAATGATTACCACCAGAGCATTTGCTAACACCTTCACTTCATCACATAATCACCGCTTTGTTTTTGTGGCAAGAAAAACAGCACAAAGATTTACTCTCTTAACAACTTTCAAGAATGCAATACAGTATGTGAACTCTAACCACCATGCTATACAATAGATCCTTAGAACGCAATCATCTCATAACTGGAACTGTGTAATCTCTTATCAACAACCTGGCCAATCAGTAATCACCATTCTAGTCTGTTACTAACAGTCTGGCGTTTCTAGATTCTGAGTATCAGTGACATCATACACTATCTTTTTCTGCTGACTTATTTCACTTAATATAATGCCCTCAAGGTCCATCCAACATTGTTGCAAACGGTAGGACTTCCTTCTTTCTCATAGCTGAATAATATTCTATTGTATGTATAAACCACCTCTTCTTTATCTATTCTCCTTAAATACTGCAGGGACCTAGCATGGGATACAGTTCATAACACTGCAATGAACACAGGAGTGCATATATCTTTTCGAATTATTCTTTTCTTCAGATAAACAGTCAGAAGTGCAATTGCTGGGTCATATGGTAGCTTTATTTTTAATTTCTTGAGGAATTTCCATGCTGTTTTCCATAGTGGCAACAAAGATTTACATTCCCCACAATGTCCCCTTTTATTCTTTTTTAAATCAGAGTTTTGGGTAAAATGCTAATGACCCAACCCCTAAAATTTCTGTGACATTAATGCCTCTGTCAATCTAAAACATAAATTTCTAAAGCCTTCAGCTGGCCTTCTCTGCATTGACTGCCAGTTTAGCCACTGCTCTCCATTATTTCCATAAAACATCCTGAAGCTCCCAGGACACTGGCACTAGTCACGTGTTTCCTCCCCAGTGTTCTTGGGATTTTGCTGTCAGTGGAGATGTGGAGTTTTTTTCTCCTTTTTTTTTTTTTTTTTTTTACAGAGAGAGGCAGTTTGTTTCCCAAACCCATTTATGTCTGTTATGTTTCTTATATTTCTAAAATTTCATGAAATATTGTACAGATTAAAAATTTATGAGCATCAAAAGAAAGTGGCTTCTAGAGGGACTAAGCTGATCTTATGATAAAAATAAGGAAAGTCACTTAAATATTGCTATTGTGTTAGGTCAGGTGTGACAACTATAAAAATTTAGAAAGGAATCATAAAACTCTAGAAGAATTACTTGGCAAGCATCTTTAAGTCCTCAGTCCCCCGCTTAATGAGACCACCAATAGAGATTATATTCAGAGCATTATGAGCATGGCTTCTGCAAGAAAGATGGCATGGGACTCCAATCAGCTGACCCAGACTCAAAGGAGAAGCCCCAGGCCTACATCAAATCATTGGCAAAAGGATACACATTTATGAATTTTAAGTTAAAAAGGAAATGTTTAAGGTGCATTATTATTTTTTATGATTCCCTCCTTTAATAGACTTTTTCTATTAACTGACCAGCTGCCAATCTACATGGCATCATAAACGAGGGCTCCTGAAGGAGGCAACTCAATCTAAACCCAGGTAACCCTCTCCTGAATAGCCTGTTTCCCCACTCACATGAGAAAATAATTTAAGGAAGAAAGAAGAACTGCCTTATCCATCATGTCAAACACTGTGCTAGAAAGACAGACACCCACCCCGGACTCATGACAATTGTCTCCTCTCTGGCTCCTCCCTGGCTGGGTCCAGTTTCTTCTCTTAGTTCTCCAGACAGAACAATTATTATCTGATTCTCTATCTCTCATATGTATCTATATGTATGTGTATGCATATGTATGTATGTATATATCTGTATGGAGATTCCCAGGTGGTTCAGCCGTAGGGAATCTGCCTGCCAATGCAGGAGACACAGAGAATGTGTTTGATCTTTGGGTAAGTAAGATCCCCTGGAGAAGGATATGGCAACCCACTCCAATATTCTTGCCTGGAGAATTCCAAGGACAGAGGAGCCTGGCAGGCTACAGTCCATGGAATCGCAGAGTCGGACACAACTGAGCATGCATGCACTCTAAATGTATACATGTATGTGTGGATACACAATACATATATTTGTATATATACATATATAAACATGCTATATATATTCAAGTCCATATATTCACATTATATATATTCACCATATATATTCAGTGTGTGTGTGTGTGTGTGTGTGCATGCGTGTGTGTGTGCGTTCACACTACGTATGTATTTATATTCAAGTAGGGTCAGTTAAGAGAACCTTCTGACTTTGGCCTGGAAGAAATGTGCAAGTAGATTCTGAGACCTAAACATGCCTGAAACTGGCTCAATATTGGAGTATCTCTTTAGGTGAAGTCTACAGCAACTCATACTCCCCAGATCTTTCACGGAAACCAGTTTGGAAGACCAGTGCCCTAACAAAGAGATGGTTTCAATAAAATCCCTGAGCTGCTTGCAAGAAACTTGCCAGATGACCTTGGACAAGTTGCTTCCTCCCTGCGAGAGCACCGCAGGTAGCTGTGCAGGCGCAGATTTCGTGCACGCTTCACTAGGACCCCAGCGACTCCTTCATCATGATCACTTCTGGGGAATGAGATCCAATAGAGGAGAGACTTTCACTTCTTTCTCCATGCAATATTCCCGAATTGTTTGAATTTGTTATAACAAGCTTGTATTCCTTGCGTTGAAATCTAAAATTAAGGTTAAAAATTTAATAAGTATGCATGCACTCGTTGCTGGAGTTACAGATATTAAAGAGAGACGATGTCTAACTCGGGAAGTTTACAAGACTAGCAAGAGAGACAGACAATTAAACAATCATAATATTTCATGAAAACATGGGCCAAAATGAAAATACAAAGTGCTCGGGAGAGAACTGTTCTTGAGGGAGCTGGCAAAGTCATCTTGGAAGCAGCAAAGCTGCATTCACGCTGGATCTTAAAATAGGGGTAGGGCTTCCCTGGTGGCTCAGATGGTAAAGAATCTGCCTGCAATGCAGGAGACCCCAGTTCGATCCCGGGCTTGGGAAGATCCCTTGGAGAAGGACATGGCAACCTACTCCAGTATTCTTGCCTGGAGAATTCTGTGGACACAGGAGCCTGGCGGGCTACAGTCCATGGCGTCGCAAAGAGTCAGACACGACTGAGGGATTAACACTTTCAGGAGTTATGAGGCAAAAAAGATATTTTTTATTGTATACATTAAAGCAAATCTCACAGTTAAGTGGGCAAAATTTACATTTTAAACCAATATTTTTGCTTCAGCAGTTGGGTCAAATCAGTGGTTCCCAAAGTGTGGTTTGAGATGAATTTGGAAGGCACGTGAACACTACACTTGCTTTTACAGGCTGTCCTCCATTCATAGCAAGTCATTCTGGGGCTCCATTCGCGAGAGTGACACAAAGCTTCCTTTTAAAAATAAAACAGCTAATCCCATTTACTACGTGACCCTGTGCAATTGACTTGATCTCTTTCAATGGCCATGTCGTCATCCGTAATCTGTAGATACTAAAAATACCCAGGAAAGGGAATTTTTTTAAAATCAAAAAGCACAAGTGTTATTATCGCAATAGACTGTGGACTCCCTGCCTTTCTGTGCCCCCGAGGGACTCCACACAAGGTCTGGAGAATGACTGAATAATGACTGAAGGGCTCTCGCTCCAAACAAGGGGAACTTAAGGTGAACCACAGGTTCAGGAGAACCAGTTGAGTCTAAGGAACATGAATAGAGTTCATCATCCATGCAAACCCCAGTAGATCCCAGTGACTGATGGGGGCTTTGCATTCAGAAGGCATCTAAAGCTGTGATTTAGTTGATTAGCAATGTCTGATCACACACATTTTCCATTTATTCATTCCTTCATTCAACAAATACTTACTGAGTGCTTACTATGTGACAGGCACAGCTCTAGACACCTAGAATTCCAGTAGTGGACAGGGCTAGAAGGTTCTTCCTCTTTTGTGAGGTATCTTATGCAGCCCAATATTCCCCAGCTTACTGAAGGAGACATGACTCTGACAATACTCAACGCTACATGAGTCCCCAAAAGCAACTGTAATTTATATGAGGCCTTAGGACTTCCCTGATGGTGCAGTGGAGAGGAATCCGCCTGTTACCGCAGAAGACATGGGTTCAATCCCTGGTCCAGGACGATTCCACAGGCTGGGAGCAACTAACCCCATGCGCCACAATTACTGAAGACTATGTGCCTAGAGCCCACGCTCTGCAACAAGAGAAAGAAAGTGAAGTCACTCAGTCGTGTCCAGCTCTTTGTGACCCCATGGACTGCAGCCTACCAGGCTCCTCCGTCCATGGGATTTTCCAGGCAAGAGTACTGGAGGGGGGTGCCACTGCCTTCTCCAGAGGATCTTCCCAACCCAGGGATCAAACCTGGGTCTCCCGCATTGTAGGCAGATACTTTACCATCTGAGCCACCAGGAAGCAACAAGAGAAGCCACTGCAAGGAGAAGCCCGCACACCTCGACGACGCCACTCACCTCAACTAGACCACGCGCAGCAATGAAGAGCCGGCACAGCCAAAAGTAAATAAGCGAACATAAGAGGCCACAGCCAGCGAATGGCAGAAACAGGACTAGAACCCAAGGCATCGGCCTCCCAATCTAGCACAGTTTGGAATTTAGCGGGCTTGCCACACTTGCGTGGCTCTCCAAGGTCTGCAGCTACCCTTTCTCAGCCACCAGCCTTCCCACCTGGGGTCTCTCTTGGGGAAGGGGTGGCTTCTCCGCCCCAGCCAGGAACAGGTGAACTGGGGCCATTCTCCAGAGGGTTCTGCGGTTTGGAGAGATGCTTCAGATGCCAGGAGAATAAAGTGGAGAAACGAAGGGAGGGAGGGACAGACGGTAGGCGTCCAGCTATCGGCAGAGGGGTAATTGGTTACTCAGGGCCGTCAGCTGTTTCAGTCTCCCTCCCTCGGGGAGGCTAGAGAGAAAGTAATTGAAGAAGGTTCCCTAACAAATTAGTGTGAGACTGGGCTGGAAATCCGAGTTGCACCTGGGTTCAGAGTGGAGGGTTTGATCTTCAGACGCCCCAGAAAGGATGCAGAGAAGGAGGAAGGAAGGGAGGGAGGGAATCAGCTATATCCTGCTGCAGTAGCTTCCAGCCTCAGAAGCTCCTAAATGGAACCTTTCTCTTCCTCCTGGGCCCCTGCTAAGCAGAGGGGGCTGAGAAGACTCTCACATACCATGGGTTTTAATCTCATCAGATGAGAAAGGGCGGACGCCCAGAAACTGAACGGGACTTGACCACTGACACCCAGCGGAACTAAGACTAAACCCCAGGATTCCTGGCTTCTAGGCCTGACCACTGGATGACCTAGCCCCTGGCTCCATGAGGTCTTTACTCACAGGACGTCCTGGGGATTGCCCTAAACACGCTCCAGCTACAAATAATGGGGGAAAGGATGTGTCCTAGGGATTAAGGTACAAGTTTGTTTATTTTTGTTTGTGTAACAGACATCTAGGTAGCATTTGCTGATCTATCGGAGAAGTCAATGGCACCCCACTCCAGTACTCTTGCCTGGAAAATCCCATGGATGGAGGAGCCTGGTGGGCTGCAGTCCATGGCGTCACTAAGAGTCAGGCACGACTGAGCGGCTTCACTTTCACTTTTCACTTACATGCATTGGAAAAGGAAATGGCAACCCACTCCAGTGTTCTTGCCTGGAGAATCCCAGGGACGGGGGGGCCTGGTGGGCTGCCGTCCATGGCGTCGCACAGAGTTGGACATGACTGAATTGACTTAGCAGCAGCAGCAGCATGCTCTACAGACTTTAGCTATATATCAAACAATATAAAGAAGGATAATGAGAAGAGGTATGAAGAGCAGTTAGGAGACGGATGTAACAGCTCAAGGGAGCTTGGACAGAGGTGAGGCAGTAGGACATTATGAGAGGCGAAGACGTTTGAGTCATTTTAGAAGTGAAACCAACAGGGTTGGCCGACTGGGAGAACGAGAGGCAAGGGAAGGGAAGCATCAAAGATGATTTCATCGCTTGAATAAATGGGTGAATGATACTCTGGTTTTCTGAGATGGAGGACATACGGGTTCAGGGAAGAAAGCATTCACTGGTAGTATAATCCCTCACAGCAGAGAGAGAAACACAGGGTCCCTGCAGGTTGCCAGATAAAATACTGGCTGTCCAGTTAAATTTGAATTTCTGATCATCAGAGAGTCATTTTTAGCATAACTACGTCCCAAATATTGCATGGGACATATGGGAGGTAGTTATACTAGGCAAGTATTCATTGTCTGAAATTCAAGTTTAACTGGGCATTCTGCGTTTTATTTTTTGCGTTTATTTTTGTGCACAAAATATGCCAACCCTACCAGGGGGGTATGAGCATTTGGTAGGGGGAGGGGGAAGGAAAAAGAAGAAAGAAAAAAGAAACCTCTACCTAAGCCTTGGAGGAAAAGGAGAAGGCTCCTCAGAAGAGGTCATGGCTGAGCAAAGGCTAGGAGACGGCAGGGAGCAGGAAAGCATGCTCAGCAGAAGGAACATGTCCTTTCTGGAGTCAGTTAGGGGGAATACGCCCGGTCCCCCCTGAAATCTGCCAGTCCCCAGAGAGGCTAGAGCCCCAGATGCCACCAGGAATGTCAGGACGTGAGCCTGCAGAGGTCCCCAGGGGCTACTGCACCCAGGATACCCAGGGACATAACAAGAATTTGGTACATCTGTTAAAGTACAGATTCCCAGGCCCCTCCTGAGTGCCTCCGTAGGTCTGGAAGGGAAAACCTGGCTTCTAAGGTGATTCTGATTTAATGGGCTTCCCTCCTAGCTCAACCGGTAAAGAATCTGCCTGCAATGCAGGAGACCCAGGTTTCATTCCTGGGTGGGGAAGATCCCCTGGATAGGAAAAAGTGAACTAAGTAATATGGGACCTTTACCACCGACAACCCCCGGAAGACTATGCAGTCGCTGCTGGCTCTGAAGACTTGAAAAGAGTAAACCAGGTAATCAGAGCAGACGCAACAGAGAGCAAGCCTGCAGCCTCCCTGGGGCCTCCCGAGGAAGGGGTTTGGTTCACCGGTTCACTCGGGGCTCCGCAACAGTCCCTGGGCATCTGGCACCTGGTTCTCAGGGGTGCCCTCTCAGTTCCTGCAAGGAGACCAGCTGACTCCATGCCTCTCTGGGCCACCCTGCCCCCTTCCCCCCTCCTCCGCCCACAGCCGCCACTGAAATGATTCCCCCAAATGCAGCTATTACTGTGACTGGAAATCTCTTTACTGCTGATTCTGCTAATGGAAATGTTCCTTCCCTTTTCGGCTGCTTGCAAAGCCACTCGTGACTTCGCCCCGGGTGCCTGAGAGCAGGGCTTTGTCAGCCAGCCGCCACCAGAAGGGAGAGGGCTCTGCCCGACTCCCCGCCTCCCTCCGCAGCACCCACCTGCCTCAGGCTCAGCCTCCCAGCTTCTCTGGCCAAACTGTCCTCACACAACCCCGGAGTCCCCCGTGCCCAGGCTCCTGGAGAGGGAGCAGAGATCAATGGTCAATTTCATCCTTTTTCCGCCTTGCTGCAGGAGTGGAAAGACGGGGTAGGGAAAAGGGAATTTGCATTCATTATTTATTCATACCTCCACCTCCTTCCATAAAAAGGATTCCAGGTGGCTAAGAGGCTCGGAGCACAAACTGTGCCAGACGCCGAGCTGGGTGCTCTGCGCACACCATCTCTGTAAGGATCTTATGGCTTTCGTGTAAGTAACACTGAGCATGGAGCCGGGCCTGGACTACAATTTCAGTGATGGAGGTGGGGGAACGCTCCAAAAATAATGGTCGCAGCCACTCAGAGAACTGACTGCCATGTTACCTTCATGTTTTCACGGGCAGAGACTCAGAGATGTGGCGTACCAAGTCTGGAGTCAAAACGTAGTGCCGCCAGGGTTTGACCCCAGCGCTTTGGGTCTTCAAGCTGGCATACCCTGTCAGAGGAGCTGGGCTAGAGGAAGCTGGATTTTGCTGGGGCTTAGCTGTGCTGCACGCGTGCTAAGTCACTTCAGCTGTGTCCGACTCTGCGATTCTATGGACTATAGCCTAACAGGCTCCTCTGTCCATGGGATTCTCCAGGCAAGAATACTGGAGTGGGTTGTCCATGCCCTCCTCCAGGGGATCTTCCCAACCCAGGAATCGAACCCGTGTCTCTTACGTCTAATCTACATAGGCAAGTAGGTTCTTTACCACTAGCGCCACCCGGGAAGCTGTTGGCTTAGCTGGGGAAACCCTGAAAAATGCACTTACTTTCGCTAGGTAAATGAGGGTGTTGGGCTGGATCTCAAAGGCATTCTTTGAGCCAGTTCTAATATTTTAGGAGAACCATACACTATTTATTAGGATTTTTACAGCATCATATATAAATATTATATAGATCCTATATGTATAGATAATACAGAACAAATTTCATAATTTCATTTTCAAGGCGAGAATATTAAAACGGCACAAAACTGCTAGAAGTACTAAGGCAACAAAAGTCGACTTGGGGTGAAGGGGAGAAATGACAAGGAGGCTTATGGAGTCAAACGGGCTGTGAATCAGACAACAGATGCCTGAGAATTTCTAGAAAAAGAAAGTAGAGCCTCTCTAAGTTCCTGGAAGGCCTAGGCAATAGGGCCCCTAGTGTAACAGTACGTCCAGCAGAAGGTGGGAAAGCTCTGAGAAAGGAAGTAGACAGGGGAGGAGGAAGGAGAGAGGTAGAGAACAGGTGGGGAAGGAGAAAAATCTAGAAGGCACAGCAGCCTCAGAGCTTGCTCTTGGAGTAGTCCAGCAGTAATGAGGGACGTCGAGAGAGAATTAGACACAGCTCGGTGCCCTCCCGGCAAACTGGCAAGCCCTGGGCGATGCTGAGTCAGCTCCTGGCAGCCCAGAAACAAGGTATGCAGTCCCTCGGGCCTGAGAGGCTGTCACACCTGAAGTTGCTCGATAAGAAACATCTGCAACTTCTTGATAATGAGAAGAGGAAGAGATAAGAAGTACAAGAGGTTGTCGAGGAGCTGAAAACTCATGAGCACTGCTAGTTCTGTGCCTCTCTGGAATGGCAGAGAGAGCATGGGGTTTGCAACCAGGCAGACCTGGGTCTGGACTCAGCTGTAGGACAGCTGTGTGATCCTGGGTATGTTCCTTAGCTCCTCTGGGCCTCCACGGTCACCTCTAACATGAGATGAGTCCTAGCTGTCTTTCAGCACGTGGGGAGGAGGAAATAACAGATGTGCCAGCCCTGCATCCAGGACATAGTTGCCGCTGCTGCTGCTAAATAGCTTCAGTTGTGTCCAACTCTGTGTGACCCCATAGACGGCAGCCCACCTGGCTCCCCCGTCCCTGGGATTCTCCAGGCAAGAACACTGGAGTGGGTGGCCATTTCCTTCTCCAATGCATGAAAGTGAAAGTGAAGATGCTCAGTCGTGTCCGACTCTTAGCGACCCCATGGGCCGCAACCTACAAGGCTCCTCTGTCCATGGGATTGTCCAGGCAAGGATACTGGAGTGGGTCGCCATTGCCTTCTCCCCAGGACATAGTAAATGTTCAATAAATGGTCAGTCTTTTCACAGTCTACCTCATGCCAGAATGGTAAAGTCTGGAATACCAGCTCTCCCTACTCCGGTGGCCTAAGGTGGGAGGAAGACACATCAGACTCGGAGTCAGGAAACTGGACATGGTTCCTGCTCTACCACTGACTTTCTATGTGACCTTGACTTCTTTAAGGGCTTCATTTAGACAATGTCTGACATTCTCACCATTCATGACAAGTGATGACCCAGAAACCATGATGTATCATTTCCCTGAGAACCGTCGGTGCTTCTCTGCTTGGCACAATGCAGAGGTGCTCATTCATTACCTGGCTTCTGTGATTCTCAAGGAAAGGTCTTCCCTAAACCCAACTCTCTCTTCTAATCAAGTAGTCTCCTTACTCACCCTAAAGGCACTACTCAGAATGATAAGGAGGCAGGAGAAGGTAGAGGCAGAAGCTGCAAGAACTCAGAAGAGGGAAGGTTTCACGGAAGAGGTGGCATTTCAGCTCAGCCTGAACGGAGAAGTGGAGTTTCAACACCCCTCCAGTTCTGCACAGTGTGGATTCTGTGATGAGACTTGGCAACCCCAAGTTTCTAGTCATCTAAGATCCCTGAACACCAAGGATGTGCCAAGCACAGGGTGAGTCATTGCAGCCCCCGAGATGAAGGAGGGATGTTCTCTGCCTATGGAGATCCCAAACGAGCAGCATAAGACAGACAAAGCCGTGAGCTCAGCTCTCCTTCTGCCCCAAGCCACCCTCGCTGCTCACCTGAACAGTCTCCTAGAGATCTTCCTCTCACGTCACTGCCCTCTGGACAGCAGCCTGAGCAATTCCTTTGAGACAGAAGTCAGATGGGGATACCCTCTGGCTTAAAGTCCTGCCTGGCTCTCCATGAGACTCACAACAAATGCCCAAATGCGATTTCCTCTCCTGTCCTTCCCGCCCACTCCCACTCACTCCACTCTGGCCACACGGGCCTCCGTGCCAGCCCTTGAACACTCCAGGCGTGCTCTGGAGTCAGGTTTGTGCTGGAGCCATCCTCTACCTGCAATACTCTTCCGCATATGTGCTTGGAGACACTTCCGTGGCCTTCAAGTCCTAGTTCCATCCTATGTTCTCGGTAAGCAATCTTTCGACTCTATAAGCCGTCTTTTGAGTCTATGTAATATTAAAACCGATTTCATCTCCAAAATGTCCATTTTCTTTTCTCCGTAGAATCTATCACTTCTCACATACTACATAATTTTCTTATGTAATATGTTTATTTTTATCATCTTCTCCCCAACAGACATACACCTACACACGCGCATGTACACACACGTACGTGTGTATACGAGCTCTCTCAACACAGGGACCTAGCTCTCCTGTTCTCCCATACATCTTAAGCACCTGGAGCGGTGCCTGGCAAGCTCCAGGTAGTTCTAAGGGACCGGCCACTGTCACACCAGTCTTTATATCACTAGTGGGCACCAAGGCCCAGAGTGTCCCACTTCAGTGCCAAGAGGTCAGGAAAGGCTTCAGAGGTAAGTTGATATTTGAATTCAGCCTTGAAAGGTAAGAAAGAGTTTTCCCAGGGCATTTGGGGCAGCTATAGAACGAGGAGGAAGGGGTCTTATCATAGGATAGTCTGAGCAGAGTCTGATCATGAACCTTGTAACTCAATCAGAAGCTCGAACTTCATACTAAGAATAATGGGGAATCAGCGAATTCAGAGACGACAGCCATGATCAGGTTTGGGCTTTGAATGAAATCCCTGTCTCCAAGTACAGAGGATGGATTAGGGAGGATAAGACCAGGGGAAGAGAGACCAGGGAGTTGACAGCTGAAATTGTAGTCAGGAGAAGTGTTGAGATCTGAGGCTGCCAGCGGCCTGACAGCAAGGATTGAGCAAGGGTGCCTTCTCAGGTGAAAACCCTAATGGTTTGTAACACACAACATCCTTGTCAATGTTTGACTCACAGAGGGGCTGTCTGCATGTTCTCATATGCCAGAAAGGGAGCTTTCCATCCCGAATTTTACTTTGGGTAGTCACCAACCCCCTCCCAATCCGAAGAGAAGTCTTCATGGGGTGGGGGGTGCTGTTGTCCTAAAAAAAACTGCAGACATCAGCGAGGAGCCAGGGAGAGGAGAGCAGTGCGCAAGCGATGGGGAATAGCTCCAGTCCTGCCAAGCACCGCTGCCTGCCTCCTCCTGGGGCAGAGATGCTGCAAGCTCTGCTGGGAGGAAAGACAAGCCAGCTCTCTCTCTCACGATAGTTAATCTTCTGTTGCCACTAGCTGGTCAGTATGAGAACTTGGGAAAGTATCAGTTTTGCAAAGGAAGCGTCTCTATAATGCTGCTCCACTTCAAGGTTAAACCTGACTTTCTTTTCCTGGAAAACAGCAGGCTTCTGCTTACCCTCACTGGTAGCTAGCCTCAAGAGCCATGAGGCTTCCTCCTTCCCCCAGCACAAAACCCACCGGCTCAGGCTCTCAGGAGAGACTAGAGCCAACCAACTGGACACCTGGGCAGAACGAATTTGACTTCCCTAGAAGGATCTCTTCCTCCTTCGATATTTTAGTTTTGGTTTGTTTTACAGGAAGAGGAGGAGAGTCTCGGCCACCTTATGATCGTCAACCAAGCTGCACACCTGAGATATATCTAGCCCAGACCCTTGTGTCAGTGGTTAGTGTGATGAAGGAAACGGAGTGGGATTCAAGAGCACTGCCTTTAAGTTTGAACAGCTGGCCCTTAGGTAGGCTTCTTCCCCTGTCTGGGCCCCAGGGTTACCATATAATATGGAGGGGGTGAGTTCAGTGCCCTCTGAGAGTCTGTGATGCTGTGAGCTTAAAACTGATGGTCGTGGGACCAGTCTTCACGGCTCCACTCACAGAAGGCACTGCTGTTCTCCATCGTCCTCTCTCCCCAGCATGTTCACAACAGCCCACGGCAGCCAACGTCTAGCTTACAGCCAGGCAAGGAGGTGAGAAGCAGGAGGCTTTGCCTGCCAGAGGCCTAGTCAAAACTACCGCTGGACTTGCTGTAAATTAAAATTATTGAATGATCTTGCAGCCTGAAGGCCCCATTCAGGAAAACGATCGAGCTCCGGATCACAAAAGCTTGCAGAGCTGTGCTGTCAAGCTGGCTGGGCCTCCTGACCCCCAGAAACAGCACATCTGGACGCTCTTGACTCAACCTGGGCCTCTGAGAGCTAAAACGGATCCTCCTCTCACCCTGCCCGAGCACACTCTCCATAACAAGGTATAATGGTCCCTTGCTATGGACGGAGAATTGATTCCAGGACCTGACCTGCTTCCAGAAATCTAGGGACGTGGTGGGCCTTTATATAAAGAGGTGTAGCGCAGTCTGCAGTCCATGGGGTCGCGAAGAGTCGGACATGACTGAGTGACTTCACTTTCCCTTTTCACTTTCACGCATTGGAGAAGGAAATGGCAACCCACTCCAGTGTTCTTGCCTGGAGAATCCCAGGGACGGGGGAGCCTGGTGGGCTGCCGTCTATGGGGTCACACAGAGTCGGACACGACTGAAGCGACTTAGCAGCAGCAGCAGCAGTGCAGTCAGGCGGTTGAATCTTGAATGTAAAAACTATGGCCAGAGAGACTGTACTTTTTGAGGGCAGATAATACACCTGTCTCTGCCCTAATTATTAAACAGACTTCATCAGATTGAGCTGGCAAAGGAATGGAGACAGAAAGAGGGAAGAAAGCGGAAAGTAGAGGAGAAAACACTCAGATCAGAGGCCACTGAACCAGCCCCCTTATTAACAATGTCCCAGAAACCTGGACCACCACAGAAGGATGGGACCTTGAAGTCTGAGTGCTACTGAAATATTTTAGTGATAAGGGGCCTGGAGCCTAAATAATATTTTTTAAGCATAGCTTTGTTTGAAGACATCAAATTCACCCTCTTATCCACCCCATCTCTCCCTTTTACCCATACAGGGAAAAAAAAAAACAAACACAAAAACACACTGGAATTGATTTTAATGAATATTCTGTGGTCAGAAATCCGTACAGAAAACCCAACTTGTTCTATTTGGTTTGTCTTCCCACTTAATGACTGGTATCAACCTTCAGGATCAAACCAGAAACCAGAAAGGGCAGATAGTCTGAATGCCTCTGGTCCCTTCCCCCAAATGCCTGCCAAATAATTGTCTGGTGCCTTGCTTGAAGGCTTCCTCCCATGAGAACCGTGTCATCACTAAAGGTCAATGCTTGGTTGTCCAACACATCCTCCTGTCCTGTTGCTCTCCACACCCTTGGTATTTGTACCTTTAGGACATTGCTTAGAATCAGACAGGGAAAAAAGAAAAGTATTTGCCTCATTCTCTACTGAAATTCAAATTCGAAGGAAATTCCTCTGGCCCTCCTTAGGCTAGTGGACTGTCCTTGGGCTAACTTCCTGTTGCTAGCAACCCTTCTACCGTAGTGCCCCGTCCCCTGGTCCTGGAGGTTTTTCTCTTTTTCAGTGTCCATTTTGGTCTGTATTTTAAGGAATCTTTGCAGAACTGATCAAGCTGGCATTTCAGAGCTTCTCTGTCTTCCCCTCAGGCCGATCAGCTTCCTGCACGGAGCAACCTTTCGGGACAGTGCTTCAGGACACTGCCGGATCTACTCACGCAGATCCTTTTAAAGACACACTACTGGACGGTTTTCCTTCTCGAGACACCCTCCCCCAAAGACAGAGCAATATTCCTCACCTGTGTGATTTATAACACAAGCAAATTAGTAACAGATGCTGGCAGTGAGTGGTTTTCTCTCTCTTCCCTCTTTCACTGAATCAAGGCTGGAGGTAAACAGTCCAGCCCGGCCTCTATCAAGCACAGGAAGAAGGATGCCATTTCCCTGCTGGTGGGCATGAAACCTAAACCCACAGGCACACTCTGGGGCTGCCTGGGGGCTGAGAACTGAGCGATGCGCCTGTTCTCCTCAGAAGCCCTGCACTGACAGTTGTCCCTGTTCGAATTCTTTCTTTTCCATGGGTCCTTCCTGACACCCCCATGCTACCAGCAAAGAAAAGGAGAGAGTGAGAAGCAAGAGCAGTTAAGTCAGACTTACAGAGCAGATCAGGGCACTTCAAGTTCATAGAATCTTTACACCAAAGGATTATTTTAGGGCTCATCCACCCACTCATATTACAGCATGAAAGAACTGAAGATCTGGGGGTAAGTGACTTGTTCAAGGTCACAGTGGGCCACAGCTGAGAGTTCCAGGTCCTAACAGGCATCAAGTCCCCAAGCTGTACTGCAGCATTCAACGTCTCCCCCAGCCCAT
Source organism: Ovis aries (assembly GCF_016772045.2). Lineage (NCBI taxonomy): Eukaryota > Metazoa > Chordata > Mammalia > Artiodactyla > Bovidae > Ovis > Ovis aries. Next base: position 6,276,624 of record NC_056055.1, on the reverse strand, counting down.
CCTCCATGGCTCATCCTATTTTTTCCTGTCCAGGAAGTGTCCCCAGCTTTCTCTGAGTCTCAAGAGATATCTTCCCTCCTTGATGTTACAGAAAGTGTCTTCTCCATCATTCCCTGGCACCACTGCATAGGATGCCCTTTGACATCCCATGAGTCATGAAACTTTGAGTTGGCAGGGTCATTGGAGGGCATTTAACTCATGCCTCATTCTCACACTCTCATACTTCAGCACACCAATGCAGCTAAGTTCCCTTGGGAAAGGTTCTTGTGTTGATCGTTAACGTTTCTCTTCAAGACTCTGCTCTATGCCCTACATAAATGTAACCAGCCCCTCGATGCATATTTGGCTCAAGATGACTTGAGTTTAGCAATTACCAAGAATGCAGGTGTCTGGCGGACCGAGACTCCAGGCCCAGGTCTGCATGTACTCACACTGAGACCTTGGGCCAGGCACCTGACCTCTCTAAAGAATGCTGCCTAATCTATAAAATGGGAATCAATTACAGCAGTGCCCCCTCCCCTATATTCCATGTGAGTAAATAATAAAAGGCAAGAGGAAAGCTCTTTGCACCACATTAAGCACGCAACAACTATCTGCTATTCCATGATCAAGTTTAAGGAAATTCACTTTATCGGTGCCACCAACTCAGACTCTAAAGAAGAGGCCCAGACACAGAAACCTGGGGGAGGGGTGGTATTTCACCTCTGAGAGAACTTCCGCCTACATAAAGCAGGCTGGAACATGAAGGGAAGATTAGAAACACCGAGAAGAATAGACCTGGGGAAAAGTCTTTTATGTCTGGGCACTCCCAATAATAGAGCCAAGAGCTCAAACAAGACAGGCAGAATGGAGGGAGGGTGGGCCAGGGATGCCACTGACTTTGGTGAAACGGCGTGCAAATGAACTCTCAGGTCCCCCAAGCGGACTGGGAGTAAAGTGGGAACTCGACCTTTCACTTGTTTGTTCCCTTCTCCTCCCTTTAACACCAGGGACAATTTACCACCACGGACAATTTACCACCACCAGCTCTGGGCCCACAACCCTAAGCATGGCCCAAAGGCTTTGGCAGACACCATCACCCCCTAGCGGCAGCTCCACACACCCCACTACCGGCAAGATTCAGCCTTTACTGACTTTGCAGGCACATCTGTGGCATGTGCCACCTCCAATCGTTTGAACTGGCAACGTAAGAGCGAAAGACGCATTCAACTCGCCGGAGACCAACACGAGACAACGATGTTTAGAAGGTCTGAGGACAGGAATGATGGGATGGGGCTGCCGGGGGACCCTGCGGGAGATACGGCCATAAATGACTCATAGTACCCCCCTCCTTCAGCCCTCATTTTCAGCCAGCCTGGCCCTCCCAGAGCTCATTGTGCACTCTGTGTTTACACGCAAACAGTGGAAGACCAACACAAACAAAAAGCCCACGTCTCCCTACACAGCTCCTGCTATACTTGGCCATCTGGTGACTACCTCGCTAGCCAAATCCCTAGCAGGAGTGCCTTGAGCTGCCAGTCCAGGGCGCTGGGGGAGGAAGAGGAGGTGGAGAGGGCTCCTGAACCCCCAAAGGGCTCAGAGCTGCCACGGAGGACGGCGCCCTGGGACTCCACAGCAGGCAGTCTCCACCGGGCTCAGCCGCCTGCGTCAGAGAAGGCAGAAGGCTCCAAGTGGAGGGTACCAGGAGTCTCTCGGGCTGAAGCATGGATCTTGGGGGATTTGAGTCTTTCAGTTCCTCCTTCAGCCTGCCCCAGGCTCCCTGGCATTCATTCTCTCTTGAAAGCCAAAGTTTGAAAAGACAGGGGCTGCCAGCTCCAGGAATTCTGGGATGACTCCTGTAGCTGGGTGGACCCCGTCTTCACATCCGAGGGGAGCCGGAATGCTCTGGGTTCTCACCTCCAAGTCATGCCACACGCAACCAGGAACGTTCCCCCTTTCCCCTTCACTTGAACAGCTTTTTAGGGGGATTCCCACTCCCGACCTCTCTGGACAACCCAGAGTAGAGAGATCAGGAGGCTGGAGGGAGAAGGTTGGGACTGGAAGTGTAGAAGGCACACCTTCCATTTCTCTGGAAGGGCCCTTCCCTGCCTGGGGTCACAGGAGCTGGGCAGGAGCCCCAGGTTAGCTCTTCAGCGTAAGGAACGCCAGCCTATGGCCTTATTGGAAACGGGCATCCCACAAGCGCACGTGGGAAGGGTCACTGAGGTGTGCAAGCGTGTGTGTGAATGTGTATGTGTCCACGCAGGCGTGTGTATGCTTGAATGTGTGTGTCGCACGCCAGACACGCCGCCGCGGGAAGTCCCCCTGGGAACCTGCAAGGCGGTCTCCCGCCTAGCATCCCAGAAAGCCTGGTAGGCTCAGGTTACAGCCAGCCTGGGAGAGCCCGAGGCGCAAGCTCAGACCACGAGAGGGCCTGGCACTCGCTCAAATCTCCAAAAGGCAAGCAGGAAAGGCACTGGGGTGGGGGGGTGGGGGTGGGGTCTCTGGACAGAGGAGTCCGGTCCATTGATTACGCTTTGGGGGTTCTTGGGCGAGCAAAGAGTTAACCTCAGAGTTAACCTACCAGGATCCTGTAGCCATGGGACCTCGAAGGCCCACCCCGAAGTGCCTGAGCCGAGCCGGACCCCGGTGAGGCCAAGGACCCGGGGACGGGGGTCTGGAGTCTGCGGCGAACCCCAGCGCCTTCCCGGAGCTGGCTTTGGCCAGACTTCGACAACCAATCGCACCCCGCGCCCCCAAGAGGGGAGGGGAGAGAGAGCGATGAGCCAGCGCGGTAGAGCGAAGGGGGAACAACATTTTTGTAAACGCTCTCCGAGATAATTAAGCTATCAATTACCCGGGTGGGAATCAGCTGTGCTTCCCGCAGCTCCACGGAAGGGCCGACTCCTCCGGGATTCGCGCCGGGAACCAGCAGGCAGCAAGCTGCTGGCGAACTTTCTGATTAACTTTTCCGTTTGAGCCCCCATCCCCACCCCACCCCTTTCCTCTCTCCTCCCCATGTCACGCCTTTAAGTTATTATTATTAGCCCAGTGAGTGAGCTGCGAGGACAAACCTGCTCTCCGTTGGGAGGGGGTTAGGAAGGCGAATGCGACAACGGGGATGGAGGGAGAATCAGAAAGTAGAGACCTTGGGTTCTGAACCCCAGGGCTCAGACACCGCTCAATCCTCCCCGGCCCCATTTCACAGATGGCTAAAACTGAGGCCCAGAGAAGGGAAGAGACTTGGCCAAGGTCACCCAACCCACCGGGAAACCTAGCGTATGCGGACTGAGGGATTCTACATGGAGCTACTGAGCTCCGATTGTCTAGAAAACCTATCCCGAGGAGCAGAGCCAAGAACTCCTAGGCGAGAGCGAGGGGGCGGTAACCGCGGGCGGCCCACGGCCGTGCCCGGAGAAGCAGTGGGCGGCTGGACCCAGACCTGGCTTGCGAGCGGGGTTCACCGCGGCCCCTAGCGCGAGTACACGCATCAGCTGGGGTCTCGGCGTCCGAGATGGACCCGCGGCAAAGCTCAACGTCGGCACTGAGAGACGGACCCCACTGCGAGAGGGCTGGCACGCCCCCCGGCTCCCGCCACGCGCTCATCCCAACCACCTGTACGCCCTCCGGGCCCCTCAGCTGCCCTCACTAGACCCCGAGCGGGGCAGCCAGGGGCGGGAATCCCCAGGGCGCCCTCACCCGTCCGGCTTCACTTAGGGCTCCCGGGACCCCGCGAGCCCCGGCGCCAAGCCTTACCCAGGGTGAAGAAAGGCAGCTCCGTGTTGTCCAGGTCGTCCTGCACCGCGACGCGCCCCGGCAGCTCGTTACGCACAAAGAGCAGCAGGCGCGACTCGGCGGCGGTGCCCGCGGAGCCGGCGGAGCCCGGGGACGCGGCGGCGGCGGCGGCGGCCCCGGCCCCGGCCCCGGCGCGGGTGCCGCTCCAGCCGATGTCGCTCTCCCGCAGGGCAGGCAGCGTGGACACCGTGACGGTCTTGAGCCGGCAGGGGCTGTCGGGCTCCCGCGAGGCGGCGGCGGCGGCTCCGGCCAACAGGAGCACGAGCAAGAGCGGCGGCGGCGGCTGGAAGCCGAGCCTCAGCCGCCCCCGGAGCCCCGAGCTGGGGCCGGGGCTGCGCCGGGCGCCGGCGGCGGCCATGGCGGGAGCGGCTGCGGGGCGGCGGCGGCGGCGGAGGAAGCAGAAGCGGCGGCGGCGGACGCCGAAGCGAACCCCGGCGCCGGAGCTAAGGAGCCGTGGGAGCCGCTCGCCAGCAGCCCCCAGCTCCGGGCTCCGCCTCCCGACCGGCCCTGGCCCGCCCCGCCGCGCCGCCTCCCCGGGCCCCGCCGCCCGCCCCTTTCGCTGGCTCTCCCCCCGGCTCAGACCCGGAGCGTTTCGGAGGCTCCGCCCGGCCTCGTGCAAATCCCAGTCGACCCCCCCCCGCCCCCGCCTTTCCCAGGATCCCCCGATCCGCCCCGCACAATATTCTTGAGCCGCAGCACCCCTCTCCAGATTCCTAAGACTGGGGACCCCGGGCGCTCCCCTAAGTCCACCTAATAACCCAGCTCTCCCAGCTTCACCCCAGCCCTCGCTCAACCCGGAGGCTGCACCTGGGGGCGCGCGGTAGCCAGCCTTGCTCCAGGCCCCGCCTTCTGAGAGGTAGGGGGACGCCTCTGGATGGCCAGGACTGAACTTTGTCTCCCCTTAAGCCCAATAACAAGTCCTGCACCCTTTCTGGAGTCCCGGAAATAATTCCTTGTGGTCTCAGAGCCCCCTCCCCGCCCGCTTGCCCACTACTCTGGCATTCATTCTCCCACCACTAGGACCCCACCTCTCGCATCTACCCAGGTCTCGGAGGGGGCACCGACAGCTGGTCAACTCGCCCCTCTAGCCCCCCGCCCCGCCCCCTACACGGACCCGGGCAGGACGTTCTGGCCCCCAGCCTGCGCCCCGCGAGCCAGCGCTTCTGTTCTGGATGCCTGCTCCTAGCGTGGAGCTGCTCTACTTGGCTGCTCTGTGTGCGAAATTCCTGAAAAGGGTGCGAGGTAAGGACCTACTACTCCCTCGGCTCCTGGCTCCCAAGGGCTCCTATACCTACTGCCTGAGTCCCAGAGGAGGGGTCTGTTCATCCACTCTTTACGCCCGCACCCATCCTTTTTCTCCCGGATTCTAGTTGAACTGTAAACCGAGGTCCTCAGACACAGGGCAACCTTTTGGCCGGGGTCGGTTCTCTCTGACCCACATACCTCGGATCCCCCAGGGAGACATCCCCTCTATAGGGATCTGAACCTCGAGGAGTCCCCCCACGCCTCCACTCCCCCCCCCTTTCTTCATCTTTCCTCTCTCTGTTCTCTCTTTCATCTCTCCAAACACACATTTCATTCTTACTTGTCTTGACTTTAATCTTATAAATGCTCCTTACCTATTATTTGTGAGCCATTTCCCATCTCCTGGGGTTTTTCTTTTTTTGCCTGTCTGTGCTTTTGGTGTGGTCTCCTCCCTTAGTCACTTCTCTCATCTTAGCTCTCCCCTCCTCTGCCTCTTTTCTCCTTCTTGTCTTTAACCCTTCATAGGAATGGACTTTCGCCCTCTCCCATCACATTTTATTCACTTTTTCATGACTTTGAATAAAGAGAGAGGATGAAAAGAAGGAAAAAATCAAAACCTGTGCTGTGACCTTGGACTTAATTATACTGTAAGTATTCTCCAAGTGCTGGACCTGTACCTATGTTAACTTTTATACATAAACATGCTCTAGTGAGATGGGTATCATGATTCCCATTTTCCAGATGAGGAAACTGAGATCAGGAGGTCAGGGAGGTAAAGGGACCTCCCAAGGTTACACAGTGAATGAGCACTAGAGCTGCGATCTGAACTCCAAGCTCCAAAGCTTTGGCTGTTTCAACTGAATCACACTGTCCTCAGTGACCTTGGGAAAGCCCACCCATCAAAGATATCGTGAAAGGCATGTCTGCGTGAGCACATTTGGGCCTTTTTCAGCTCACAGGCTTGGAGGGTATGCTTCTCCTGTCTCAGTTTACTAATCTGTGAACCTGGCGTGGGGGTGGGGTCAGAAATCTGGCCTTTCAAGGCCTCAGATCCTAAACTGTCTCCTGCCGCCCTGGTGCCTGCTCCAGCTCATTTACTTCTCCAAAATATGTCGCCCTGGCTCCCTCAGTCTCTCCTTTGTACCCTTACAATCCGCCACTATCCTCGGCAATGGGGCTTTCTGATTTTCTATGCCCCTTTCTTCAAATATGCTGACATAGTCCATTTATAGAAGTGCACACCAGGAAAAAAGGGCTCCCTTATGTAAGGCAGAGTCTGTGCAAGTCCTTCATGGACCTCTGGTACAAAGGCTGTCGAATGAGACCAACACTTTCATTCATTCATTCACCGCTGAATATCTAGGGCTCCTACCAGGCACTATAAGGAGGTGCAGAGATGGATAAACACAACTCCTGCCCTTGGAGAGCTTATAATGTTGGGGAGGGAGGTGTGGGGATAAGAGAGCCCAGGAATATCTCAGGCACCAGGCAGGCAGGCAGGCAGACGTGTGTTTCTTTTATCAGGTGCTCTGAAACATGTGCTTGGAGAAATCAAAGAAAGCTTCCCAGAGGAGGTGCCAATGAAACTGAGCCACGTAGGTCTAGCGGCATGGGAGTGGACATTCCAGGTTAAAGCTGGCATTTGGCATTCCTGGCAGCTGCTCAGTGTTTGAATGAGTCCCTTTCCTAGTTTAGAGGCTGCTTTACTCTCTGAGCCAGAGTCCACTTCCCATGAAGAGGCTACAATTTCCAGCCACTTTCAGCTTCCACTGCAGCTAGGGTTGAGCACGTGACTCAGAATTCACCAATCAGATTCACCCACGCCAGATGCTGGGAAAGAAGCTAGAATTAGGCAGAATCCAGTTGGGGACCAAAGTGTTAACAAGTGGGGCAGTTACACCCAGATTTCAACACTCGTGGAAATTGTTCTAACACTGCTGCTTAGAGCACACTGTCATTTGGTGTCAAAAGTGTGAATTACCCTGTGGTACCCAGTGGTACCCTGGCTGCGGCTACAATCGCTCCATCAGCCATTTCTGTGGTGGGACTTGGAGCGGTGCTCTTGACTTCATGGGCTTCAGCCCAGATCCTGTGCCCTCCTGGAGATTCTGAGTAATATCACTACCGAATTCTGTTACTGCTTAAATGATCAGAAGTGATATCTGTTGCTTGCAACTAACACCCCTGACTAAGAAGAGAAAGTGCCAACCAGTGGAAGGCACCAAGGGCAAAGCTCACAAAAGGAAATAAAGGAAGTTCTTTAAGGGGGAGGTGAGATTGAAGTCGAGACAAAAAAGGCAGGCAAGGGATTTTCTGTTCATGTTGAGGAGGACCCACTTTATGTAGTAGGCGGTATTGACTTGGGAACAGCTACAGGAAAATAATTCATACTTCTGAACACATAGTCTGTAGCTTCAAAACTTTATGCCGAGCATCAATGAATGATGATAACAATTCCTGCCTTCTGGTGGTAGTGAGACTTCAGCAACTATTATGCAAAGTGCTTAACATAGTAGGTGCTCAATAAATTATAACTGCTGTTTTGATGTCTAATCTCAGCAACATCTGGAGGGAGGCTTGTTATCCCCACTTGATAGAGTCAGAGTTTGAGGCTCAGGGAAGCTAAGGAACTTGACTTTGATCACGCAGTTACCAAGTGTTGGAATTCACGTCTGCGTGACTCCTAAATCCTCGCTCTCTCTGCAACAGCACACCACCTTCCTGCCCCAAACCCCCAGCTACCCTCAGGATGCTCGGACCCCCATGTTTACACTCTGATGCCCTATCTTGTGGCCACTGATACCCCCTTTTTTTTTTGCCCTTCCCCTCTCTTGCTAAGTCGCAGTTCATTATTGATTTAATTAGTTACAATTCATGATTGATGTAATTTATTCTTCTCTAGGGTCCTTTCATACCCCCATCTCTGACTCCAATGATCTGAAATTCCTTTTCATTCTTCCTAACCCCTTCCAGCACCCCAGCAAACGTTTCCTCTTGCTTTATCTTTCATATTTCATATTTGCCTTTCTAGGTTGCTTTGTAACTTTTTTTTTCCTTTCTTTCTTCCCCCACCTTACTGTAGTCTTTTTTTTTTTTTTAACTTCATCTAGTCAAAGCTATGGTTTTTCCAGAAGTCATGTATGTATGTGAGAGTTGGACCATAAAGAAGGCTGAGTGCTGAAGACTTGATGCTTTCAAGCTGTGGTGCTGGAGAAGACCCTTGGACAGCAAGGAGATTAAGCCAGTCAATCCTAAGGGAAATCAACCCTGAATAGGATATTGGACAGACTGATGCTGAAGCTCCAAAACTTGGGCCACCTGATGTGAAGAGCTGACTCAGTGGAAAAGACCCTGATAATGGGGAAGATTGAAGGCATGAGGAGAAGGGGATGGCAGAGATGGTTGGATAGTATCACTGGCTTAATGGGCATGAGTTTCAGCAAGCTCTGGAAGATAGTGAAGGACAGAGAAGCCTGACCTGCTGCAGTTCATGGGGTTGCAAAGAGTTGGACACAACTGAGTGACTATATAAAATTCATACCACATGACTGAGACAACCTAGTGTGGCTGAAAAAGCAGAGACTGCAGAGAGACAGGCTTTGGTTTATATGTCATCTCTACTATTCCCCTACTGGGTCAAATTACTCAATAATGCCCCTGCTGCTGCTGCTGCTAAGTCGCCTCAGCCATGTCTGACTCTGTGCAACCCCATAGACGGCAGCCCGCCAGGCTCCCCCGTCCCTGGGATTCTCCAGGCAAGAACACTGGAGTGGGTTGCCATTTCCTTCTCCAATGCATGAAAGTGAAAAGTGAAAGTGAACTCGCTCAGTCATGTCCGACCCTTAGCGACCCCATGGACTGCAGCCCACCAGGCTCCTCCGCCCATGGGATTTTCCAGGCAAGAGTACTGGAGTGGGGTGCCATTGCCTTCTCCGAATAATGCCCCTTATTAGATCTTATTTGTGAAAGAAAGAAAGAAGTACCCATTTCTCAGGATCATTGTGCAAATTAAATGAGGTCACATGTGTGAAAATGTCTAGCCCCTGTGAGGCTCTGTTAGCATTCTAAAGTAAATCAAACATCTCCTGGCATCTCGCTCCCTGCTTTCCTCTCCAGCCCCTTGTGTCAAGACCCTCTCCACCATCACTCTGCTTTGGCCAGATGCACCTCTTTCCTGTTCCTGGATTGTTTCAAGCACTTGTATCCCCAGTGTTTTCCCAAAGGCTCTTCCTTCTGCCTGGAGGGAGCTCCCTTCAGACCTCCCTAGTGACCTTTCACTTAAATGCAAGTCTTAGTGAATAAAGCACTTTCCTTAAGATGACTAAACCCCCAATCTAAGCGAGCCCCTCTCTGACTTCCTGTTATGTCCTTTCATCTCTCTCTCAATATGCACTCACGACGTATTTTTAACTACTGTCCGTTTATTAGTAGATTTTCTTTTTTAATAATTTTACGTGATTGTTTATTTTGGGTTGAGCTGGGTCTTCCTTGCTGTTCGGGCTTTTCTGTAGTTGCAGCAAGCGGGGCTTACTCTCATTACGCTGTGCAGGCTTCTCGTTGTGGTGACTTCTCTTGCTGCAGAGGATGGGATCTAGGGCACACGGGCTCAGTGGTTGCTGCTTGCACCCTCTAGAGTGGAGGCTCAGCAGTTGTGGTGCACAGGCTTAGTTGCTCTGAGGCACGTGGGGCCTTCCTGGATCAGGGTCGGGGTGGAACCCGTGTGTCCTCACTGGCAGGCGGGTTCTTTACCACTGAGCCACCAGGGAGGTCCTAGCGCACTTTCCTGATGCACCTCCCCCTCTAGACTGGAGACTCCAAGAGACCAAAGTCTGTGAGTGTCTTGCTTACCACCCCACGCTAGCCCTGCGGCTGACGTAGCGTAGAGACACAAAGTCAGTATTTTGTGAATGAATGATCACGCATTCATTGGCTTTTTACTTATAAGACAGGTATTAGAGTAGGCACCAGCCATAATTCTGCAGGGAAAAAGGGACCCATCCTTTTGGTTTTCCGCAGTGAGTCGTCTGTCCTTCCTTCTCTCTGTTTATTCCTCCCTCCTTTCCATCTTTCCTTCTGTCCTTCTTCCCTGCCTTCGCAGATTTCCATGATTCCAAGTGATAACAGTCTTTCCTCTGTAAGCTTCAGGACGATGTCTAGGACACAAACTCCAGTTCAGGAGGAGAGCTTGTTATCTCCTGCTCCATCTCTACTCCATCCAGGCTCAATCTTCCATCGATCCTCTTTTACCTACACATGCCCCCGTTTGTTTCTTCCACCTCAGTAATTCACAGCGTCCTTTTCATGCCTGCCTTGCTCCCCACAGCTCCTTGAATCCGTTTACCACTCAGCACAGTTTCCTTTTTTCCCTTTCAGTCACCTCGCCCCAGACACTCTCCTGTTTTAGGGCTGCCAACTCTGGCACCTTAAACCATGTGGAGCCCAATTCCATCAGCTGGTATAGGAGCAATTACAAGATGAAGGCCCGTGTTGGGGCTTTTCCTTTTATTGTTGATCTCTCCAAATTAGACCATTGTAAATATTTCTATTACTGCTGCTTCTTTGCTTCCCTGGTGACTCAGACCATAAAGAATCTGCCTGCAGTGCAGAAGACCTAAGTTCGATCCCTGCTTCTTTGGCTCAGAAACCTCTCTTTGATGTAAGCTCAAATTCATTTATCTCTCACTAGTTGGTTAATTCTAGTAATTAACCTGTCTGAGCCTTAATTTTCCTTCTTTAAGTTGGGTGATGGGAAGGTTGAGTGAACCAGCAGGTATAAGTGGAAGCACCCAGTACTTTCTGGCACATAGTAGGTCCTCAGTAACACTAGCTTGTTTTCACCTCCAAATATCTATTTATTTGGTCCTTCTGTGACCCTTCTGTCTCTTTGCTTTCATCCCTCCATTTCTCATCTCCCTTTTCAGAACATTTCCACTCTGTCTCATTTAGAGTGAACTTTCACTATTGTCTCTAACTTATCCTTCATGAAAAATGAAAGAATATTTTAATCACCATTGTCTTTCTTCATTTCTACTTGCATCTGTTTGACTGATTTCTGCTTCAACCCAGTACTTCTCTGACTCTTTCCCTTAACGATTCTCAAATTTATTATCTTTTTTCTCCGACCCATACCTTTCACTACCTTCCACATTCTCTGCCCCCAGCCCTCTAAATCAACCTCCTCTTGTTCCATGATTTACTGCAGTCATTTCAAATCCTTCTTACACCATCTAGCCAAAATTCTCACAACACTCCTTGAAAGTCTCTCTTTCCTCATTCATCCTTTTGGATTTTCTTTTTCAAGTTCACTCATCTCTAATTCATCCCCATCATTCATTTGCTTGTGCCCAAATCCCTGTACCTCTTTGCCTACTTAATCATTTCATCTATCCGTGTTCCCTTCTTCCTTTGTTACACTCATCATCTTTCATCATTAACACATACTAACGGGTGATATTCCCCTGCATCTTTTTTTTTTTTTTCCTTCCAAATCTTACTACTGGTGTATTTTCAGGACCCTCTTTCTGGATTCCAATGGCTCTTCCTGTCTAGGACCCTGCTTTAATGCTTTAGATTTTTTTGTTTCTAATTGGAGAATAATTGCTTGCTTTACAATATTCTGTTGGTTTCTGCTGTACATCAACATGAATCAGCCACAGGTAGATGCTTTAGTTTTTTAGAAAAGCCTTGCAATATCTGCTGTATATTTATTCAAGCTGAACTGTGAACCTGGGGCATTAGAGTATATATTACTAATGAAAAGTGGAAGTGTTATGCTCTGCTAGTGAGTCCCAGGTCATTTTGCTTCCTGCAGCACATTGTTTGCACTCTTACATTTTGAACTGGTGAAGGTATTGGAAGCGTAGAGTGACTATTTCCACAATATTTTCTGGGTGCCTACTATGAGGCGCAAAACATTCTTTTCTTATTTAATTCTCACAACCATCTGTGAGGTTGCAATCGTTAATCCTGGCTTTGCATAGAGAGAATTGGGAACACATAGAAAACGTGCTCCCTGCAATCTGCTGGGCAATTTACGTTGAATAAAGTCCTTCCAATTTCTTTGGGTTGAAATTCGAAACTAAGCCCCGCAGGCTGAGGGCACAGGGAGCCTAAAGAAAGAGGCAGACCCCCCCAGACTGTTGGGCGGCAGTGCTAACAAGACCCCAGGCTTGCCCTGGGTGCTGCAGGGGCTGATCTTTGAATCTGTCTGCCAGAGTCTTGAAAGTCTGCATAGAAGTCTTAACGGGGTTCAGTCACATACACCATTCAGCTTGTCTCAATAACACATTGCTCTCTCAAGGCTGTGTCCTTGACGTGGTTCCGGGAACAATGCATGAAATGTATTAATACATTTCAAAAAGAGAGAAGGGGGTTGAGGAGCCTAGGTCCAGCTTCCAGGTCAACTGGAGTGACGTCTTTTCCACGACCTCCTCCAATAAGACAGTATAGTTCAAGGGTCAAGAGTTCCCATACTTTTGGAATGGGGATAATAACAACCACTTTGCAAGGGTGTCCTTTGATATTTGTCTTCCCTATTAACTTATAGTTGCCGTGAAGGCAGAAATCCTATCAGTTTTGTCCTCTGCTGCCTGGCATGTGTGAGGTCATCAATGATAACTTGGTAAATGACTGAATGAATGTTAAGAGAATAGTCTTCTGCATCAGATGACGCTGGTTTTGAATTTCAGCTCTGCCATTTAATACCCATGAGACCTTGAATGCAGTAGGGAGAGAGCAGACCTTTTCTGTCCGATTCTTTAAGTTTGTTGATGCAGGCGCTTGCATGCATGTTGTTTTTAATTTTTAAGTAATCTTATTTAGCAACCTTTAGAGTCAGGGAAATCAGGGTTCCAATTCCAGCTCTCTCAGTTGCCAGCTTTGATGTCATGTAGTCATCTCTTCAAGCATCACTTTCTCATCTATACAATGAGAACAATGTGGTCTCTCTATTATACTCAAGGACAAACGCTAGGTCGGTTGATGGTCTGGGGGTGAAACCCCAAGACGGCCTGTTCTCAAGCCTCCTGCACAGTTTGTTACAGCCAGGGGTCCCATTGCCCTGCCTCACAGCTCCATGGCCTCCTTGCCCTGTTTCTCCCACCATCTTAAGGAGCTTTTTGTAAACATAACTCCAAGGGCCTTTGCTCAGATGTATCTCAGGGATATGGAGGACGTCCCCCACTCCTGACCCACTTACCAAGCTGTATTTGATGCCAATTGTCTGAGAATCTGCAGGCTCAGCAAGGCAGGGGCTCTGCAGGCTCTGAAAGTCTCCTGAAGGTACAGATGCATTCCCTCTCTTTTAGGGAGGCTCTCAGTGAAATCTATAGGAAGTCACTCATTTTGGCTCTAGGCACTATACATAATACATATGTACTTTTCTTTCTTTCTTTTTTTTTTGACTGAGACTCTGGTTTACAAAGAGAAAAAGACAAACATGTTTATAAGAGCCCTTCCTTCATCCTTCCCTCCCTTCTTCCCTCTTCTCTCCCTTTCTTCCTCTTATCTCTCCTTCTTGGAGGACTGTGGACGACTATGCTCCAGGAATGCGGATACATGGATGATCAAAACTGAAATGGTCCCTGCACTCATGGAGCTAAAGAGAAGCAGAATATAGCACTCTGAATCATGCCGCATTGGCATACCGATTGCTTTGAATTAAAGTTGCTCAACAAACAGCTAGTGCACGACCGCTGATCCTCCCTTGTACCCCGAAAATAGGAAATACATCTTCCATGTGAAAAGTACTCTGTCTCTACCAAGAGGTGGAGAGACATCCTCATCACTAGGGACAGGGACTTCAGGGCAGAGAAGGCTGTGTAAAGAAAGCTTGTTACTTCTTTACAAATAAGCTGCCCCAAGCCCAAACCCCTTGTTTTGTCAGTTCTTTACCAATTTATTGTTTCTTTGTCTGAAAGGTATAGAAGCTGCCTGCTCTGGTCACTTCTTGGAGTCTCAGATTTTTATGAGCTGCCATACACATGAAATTAAATTAGGTTTTCTTTGTCTTATGTCAACTTAATTACTAGACCAGCCAAAGAAACCAGAAGGGAAGAAGGGAGAGGTTTTCCTCCCTTATAGAGCTTACTGTCAGGTCAAGAGATAGACAAAAACAAATAATCAAAAATGACTATAGTGGAGGAGAAAATGGGGAGATCCTATTCAACAAAGTAAATGGGTATAAAGTTTCAGTTATGCAATATGATTAAGTTCTAGTGATTTGCTGTGTGTGTGTTAGTTGCTCAATCGTGTCCAACTCTTTGCAACCCCATGGACTACAGTCTGCCAGGCTCATCTGACCATGGAATTCTCCAGGCAACAATATTAGTGTGGGTTGCCATTCCCTTCTCCAGGGGATCTTCCTGACCTGGAGATCAAACCTGGGTCTCCTGTATTGCAGGCAGATTCTTTGCCATCTGAGCCACAAGGAAGCTATACAGCATTTGCTTAGAGTTAACAATACTGTATTCATAAACATTTATGAAGAGGGTAGATCTCATGTTGACTCTTGTTACAATAGTAGATGATTTTAAATGTTGATATTTTCGATGTTCTTTGATAGAAAAGAACATGGTTCTATGAATTAGAATGACGAGAGAGGTATTAATTTATATCTGAGGACCAGGTGATGCATCTCAGAAAATGTGGAAATCAAGTAGAAACAAGAAAGAATGAATAAGCATTGTTGTGGGAACCGGGGGGACGGGGGAAATCCAGGCAGAAAGAGCAGCCATCACAAAGACTCGGAGAGAGAACTTGGCCAATTCTAGGGGCCAAACATCTGAAGCCATCATGGCTAGGCAGTAGACAGGCAAGACTAGAAAAGGATAAAATGAGTCCAAGTAAGTTAGTATGGCTTCAATTATTCAGGTCTATGTAGGCCATGGCAAGGAGTTTGGATTTAGTTCTAATTTAAATGGAACGCCACGGGCGATTTTACGTAAGACGATGGCATAGACAGATATATATTTTTTAAATGCTGCTTTGGCTTTAGGTAGAGATGGATTTGAATAGTACAAGACAGAATAGCAGGAGTCTAGCCTGGAGTCTGTCACCGCTGCCCAGGTGTCAACCTCTCCAGGATGCATGCAGACTTTTCCCTTGTAACACCCCCCACCACACTAATAGTGGGTACTCACTATCTCCATTGAAAACTGGTCCTACTTTGGTTGGCTCTGACCAATAGAATGTACTGATTCAGTTTCCTCGTTGAATCTACCACAATGGATTCAAATTCCACATTTTGGGGGAAGCCACATGCAACAAGTTTCATGAAAATTCTCCAGCTATTTGCAGGCCTCTACCTTCTTCTCCCTTTCAAGGAATGCCTGGCCCTGTCATCTACCTCCACTGCTCTCTGTATGGGTATTAAAATAAAAACAACAACAAAAGCTAACAATAATGTTCATTTACATTGAATTCTTCTACATTTATCACCATAAATTTGACTTCCATAACCTTGTGAGCCAGTAGGGCAAGAGTTTTTAGCCTCAATTTATAAAAGTGTCAAGAATACTTCCACTGGTGGTCATGGTGGGCCCTGGTAGTCCAGAGGTTGGGGATCTGCCTGCCAAAGGAGGGAACACAAGTTCAACCCCTGGTTGGGGAGGATCCTGCATTCCACAGGGCAATGAGCCTGCACTCCCCAGAGCCCACGCTGCACAACAAGAGTAGCCACCACAATGAGAAGGCCATGTACTGCAGCTAGAGTGCAGCCCCTGCTCATCACAGCTAGAGAGAGCTCATGTGCAGCAGCAAAGACCCAGCACGGCCAAAATAAATAATAAGTAAATTAAAATTGTAAAAAAAGAATAAAAGTCAAAGATGTGACTTACTCAAGTTTGGGCAGATACGTGGAACAATTGAGTCCTGAATCAAGTCCTTCAATGCCAAGTGCAAGCTTCTTTTCACCCTAGAGTGAGAGGCAGCATAGATGTAAAACAGCTCAGTTGTTCTGGTATCAGATTGACTGTCTATAGTCAAATCTGTGTCTATGACTTTGATGTTGCTATGTGACCTTGGAAAATTTATTTAACCCCTTTGAACTTTCGTTTCTTCAACTGAAAACAACAAAAGTACCTGCCTCACGGAGTTGGATGAGGTTAAATGAGCTGATAGACTAAAAGCATGAAGCAACGAAGCAGTGTCTAGCCTGTATTAATAATCAATAAACATAACCAATGCTGCTGCTGCTAAGTCACTTCAGTCATGTCTGACCCTGTGCGACCCCACAGACGGCAGCCCACCAGGCTCCGCCGTCCCTGGGATTCTCCAGGCAAGAACACTGGAGTGGGTTGTCATTTCCTTCTCCAATGCATGAGAGTGAAAGTGAAGTCACTCAGTCGTGTCCGCCTCTCAGTGACCTCATGGACTGCAGCCTACCAAGGCTCCTCCATCCTTGGAATTTTCCATGCAAGAGTACTGGAGTGGGGTGCCATTGCCTTCTCTGAAACATAACCAATAGATGTTAGCTGTTATAGCATCTTAGGCCTTCTGGATCTAAAATGACAGCAGTAAAATAGAAGTGGCTCTGGGTTTAGTATAAAGGATCTCGGTTCAGAGTACTAACTCTACCATAACGTCATGAGTAAGGTATATCATCAGTGACCTGGTTTTTCATCTGTAAAGTGGGCATAAGCATACCTGGCTTACAAAGTTGTTGTGAAAAGTAACTTCTATAAATAATAAGAGAACGCACTTAGCACCAAGAACTCTGTCCTCAGTAAGTGTTCATTTTCCTCCTCTCCGCTTTGATTCAGCACCCTTCTCCCGAGGCGGACTTCTCTGATGCTGCAGGCTGGGTTAGACACCCTGTTTTCTTTTCTCCTAACACCTGGCATCTACCTGGAGCAGAGCACAGAATATGCTGTGGTAAAAGCATCTGCCCCTCTGTCTCCACCTTTAACCTGGAGCTGCTGGATGTGCCAGGCACTGTTCTAAGCACTTTATAAACAGTGCAGTATTTAACCTTTCTGTGAACCCAAGGAAGGTGTACTAGCGTACACCTTTGTGTATCAGTTTAGGAAACTGAGGAAGAGGAAGTTTGAATCATGCATCCCGCATTGCACAGCCGGCATAGATGGGGTGCTCATTTCTCCTTCTGCTGTTAGACTCTCAGTACCACCCATTCACCATATTTCTACGTCGATATTTTCTCTACCACAGCTGATTCATGGATTGATTGATGGATTGCCTCCATCACTCAAATATAAGCTTTATTAGGAAAGGGATTTTTGCCTCTCTCATTCACTGCCGCGTATCCAGTCCATAGGAGACATGCTGACACACAGGAGTTGCTCAATAAGTATTTGATGGATAAATTAACAAATGCATGCCTTTATTAACTATGGAATTTGTTTTGTAACTTAAAAAAACCATGGCCTATATCAATCTGTACTTAAACTGAAGGTAGGCAGGGGACGAGGAAGTCTGCACAGAGATATGATTCCCTTTGGCCCTGCACTGGACTCTCATAGCATTGCTTCTCTGAGCAGCTGGCCAACAGCTGGCTCTCACCTTCTTCTTGGAAGGCAAGAGGGGGTTTCCACTCAAGACGACAGGGAGTGGGAATGCAGAGGAAGCTGCACAGGGCAGAGATATACCGCAGTCGTGGCATTAAGCCTGGGGTTGGAGATGCCCACCAAGATTCACTGGGAAAAAATAATAGTTAAAAAAGTGTAATGTCTAGTATTTATCATCTCAGTCTACTGGTAGTTCATTCTCCCTGACATCCATGGAGAGTCTCGGGAGCTAATATACTGTCTAACACCTACCTTGCCAATGCATTATGCACTTTTCAGTTGGTTTTAACTCTCGCCTGTTATTCTCTAATTTTTGTTGCTCTAGGTCTTATGTGAGCCATTAGCATAATATTTAAGGTCTTAAACCACCTTTCTGATCCATTCCCCTGCTAATTTTTTTTCTGTAACCTATGCCCTCATCAAAATAAGTGCCCTTACTATCCCTTGCACACACTTCAAACTCCCTGTTACCTCTGTCTAGATTTTTCCCTAACTAGTACCCTGAAGGCACAGATAGCATCCATCCTTCAGGGCCATTTCTGATCGTCATCACACCCATTCTCTGTAATAGCTGTTTCCCTTTGCATGGCCTTGTTCTTTGTGTAAATTCATTTGTAGTATTTAATATTTTCTATGACATGTCCTATTTGCATTTAAGGCTGTGATGTTTTAGATTATTGTCCAACAAATATTCACTCCCTTCTTCCTCTGTGAGGAGAGCGTCGCCCCCAGAATGTGTTGATATTGACCTTGGCCACGTGACTCACAGTGGCTAGTGCGGCGCCAGCAGCCATGCCACGCGCCCCGGCTTGTGCAGCGGTGCTCTCGGTGCTTCTGCCGTTATCAGGAGAGCAATACGCTCTGTCCAGGTCTCTGGTCATCTCTCACCCTACTGACAGATACGCAGCACATCTGTCCATAACCCGAAGTTTGGAGACAAGCTTTGCTAAGCCGGCCTAAATCAGCAGGCTCCCCCAGCCAAACTCTAGATGGTTGCATGAGAGAAAACAATTGCCATTTAAGCCACTGAGTTTAGAGCTGTTTTATTACACACCATGATTGTGATATCAACTGACTGGTACAGAGTTTAACTCTTTTCCTCTACTCCGACTTGCCTGAAGCTAGGGATAGTTTGATTCAGCTTTTTTTTTTTCCACTTATGCAGAATTCCAAAACACAAGCCTAATACATATCTTTTGAACAAATGAATGGATGAATAAATGAATGATTAAAGAAGCTCTCAAGAGAGATTCAAGATTCAAGAATCGGGGACACTAATGTACTCATTAGCTCAACAAGAATTACTTGAATACTTATTCGGTGTCAGGCATCGTACAAGAGGAACAGTATTCAGTGCTAAAAAAGCCAGATTTGGTTTCCGGATGGTCCTCGGTGGCTTGGGAAGACTTGAGACTCAGGAATTCGTAATGCAGTCAGTGTGCAAACTCTGATTATCCTTGAATCGCATGCGAGGACACCAAAATAATCAGAGAAGTGATAATGGAGAGAAAAAAAACAGAAGATCCCTCTCTCTCTCTGCTGATTCCCATTATCTCGGGGTAAGAGCAAATCCCCAGACAGATGGGAGGAATTTGCATCCATTTGAGAAAATGAGTAGGAGAAGCTGACCCAAGGCTAAAATTGAAATCTCCAGGGACAGGTGCTGGTGGGTCATTTTCTGATTGCTGAATGACACCTCTGATCCTTTCCACCTATTATGGAGAAGCTGTTGCCATGCTGAGCCTAAGTGCCGTTATCATCTGTAAATCAAAAACCTGGATCCATGACGTCTAGATCTGGCGGTGGGACCTCAGCGTCCTTTTCTGAGAGCGTTTCCTGATGGGTAAGCCTTTCTGCTGCACTTTCCTGCCTACTGCACCTACTCACCCCAAAGGTGTGGCAAAGTCAGCTTGTTGCTGATGACTTCCATTTTGCAACACAAGTGCTAAAATTCTTCAATCATGGAAGGCATCAACAGAGCCAAGCCTTAAGTCCAGCTGCCTTGCCTTGGCCACCAGCCTCTGGGGAGCAAAATGCGTCCAGTATGTGCTTTAACACCACCTAAGGCTTTCTGTTTGTGTCTATGTTTTTGAAAGAGCAGGTGGCTAGTACAGATGGACTGTGAGAGAGAAAAGGCATCTATGCAAGGCTTGGAGAATGACACGCCAAGAAAAAAGAAAATGCATGGCTATTTCTAAATCTAGTGTCTCTTGGCCTGAAAGTATAAGTTGGAACTTTTTACTACCCTTAATACATGCCACTTTGATATGCTCAGTTCAGTTCATTTCAGTCGCTCAGTTGTGTCCGACTCTCGTGAATCGCAGCACACCAGGCCTCCCTGTCCATCACCAATTCCCAGAGTTCACTCAGACTCACGTCCATTGAGTCCGTGTTGCCACCCAGCCATCTCATCCTCAGTCGGCCCCTTCTCCTCCTGCCCCCAAATCCCTCCCAGCATCAGAGTCTTTTCCAATGAGTCAACTCTTCACATGAGGTGGCCAAAGTACTGGAGTTTCAGCTTCAGCATCATTTCTTCCAAAGAAATCCCAGGGCTGATCTCCTTCAGAGTGGACTGGTTGGATCTCCTTGAAGTCCATTTCAGTCGCTCAATCATGTCCAACTCTTTGCGACCCCATGAATTACAGCACACAAGGCCTCCCTGTCCATCACCAACTCCCGGAGTTCACTCAGATTCACAACCATTGAGTCAGTGATGCCATCCAGCCATCTCATCCTTGGTCGTCCCCTTCTCCTCCTGCCCCCAATCCCTCCCAGCATCAGAGTCTTCTGACCCTAATGAAGACAATAGCCATAAGAAAATAAGTGTTTTGGTCAAGTAGACAGATATCAACAAAGACCTATTTTCTAATCACTGTGCGATTTATAAATATGACAATGCCTGCACAGCATTTAGTACACTATTTAGCATCTGACAGCAACAACAAAAAGAATAATAGTAACATTGACAGAGTCTCTGTAGCATACCAGGAAGTATGCTAAATGCTGTGACGTTCTCATCTCACCTAACCCTTTCAACAGCTCTAAGAGCCAGGAACTATAAGCATTTCTAACTGTCATATGAGAAAACTAAAGCTAAAAAAGGTGAAATTCCTCATCCAGAGTCACACACCTGACAAGTGACAAGGCCAGGTCTCTTACCCCATATCTCCTGGTTACAAATACAACTCCATAGCCCCTCTCATAATCAACATTGGAATGGAATGCAATGAATGGAAGCTGCAATCATCGTCATCATTTTATTATAACCACAATTATTAGGTGTCATAAAAGAAGAGTCACTACACGAGGATATTTTCTGGAATGTTTCTACTGAAAGAAATGGCTGATTGAAAAGTAAGGATGCAAGTTTCAAGTGTGGCCTTTGGGGACAAACTGCAGGAGAAAGGTAAAAAGGAAGGGAAAGGTCAAGTCTAAAATACCTGGCTCTTACTTCACGATATAGTAGCCTAGGCAAGGAATGCCTTGAATCATTGGGAAAATGAAATTCAGTAGGTTATATCGTGATCCTAATTCTTCACCTCTCCCTGTGTCTGCAACCTTTGCCAGGCGTCTTTATTCTTCCTAAAGAGCCAGAGTCTCTTTCTGTACTCTTTGAAGCAGGGCGTGTCTATGTGACTTATTCTGACCAATAGAATAGGCAGAGGTGAAGGGTGGGTCAGCTCTGAGCCTGGTGTGCTTCTGCTTTCTGTCTTACGCTTCCGCAGTCACTAGGAGAAGCACATGCCTGGGCTCGCCTGCTGGTCTCAGAAGGAAGGTGACAAACATGTGGAGCGCAGATTTCCCAGTTAAGGTGCGGCAACCAAGCTCAGCTTGAAGCTGAATCCCCGTCGACTCACAGACACATTGATGAGTCTAACCCAGATAGCAGACCTCCAACCAACCCACTGACATGCAAGTTATACTAATCAATAATGGTTTTAAGCCACTATATTTTGGGGTGGTTTATTAAGCAGTAATAGGTAACCAGCACAGAGAATAATCAAAGATACTTATGCCCAGTGTCTGACACATAGCTGCCGCTGAATAAAGAATATTTCCCTTTCGTACATCTTTAATCAATCAGAAGTTTCAGTTCCTGCCTCTGTGAAAGTCCCTTATTATGTTAAGATTATCAGCCATGCAGGTGTAGGAAGGGAGCTCAGGGATCCCTTGTATCAGGGCTTCCACTCTGACTTCCCTGCTGAGGTTGGGAAGTGAAGCAAGAGACAGCATGTGACCTTCCTGTACTGGGAGCTTGCAGCTCCGCCATCAACATACGATGGCCTGACAGCCTCAGAGCAAGTTTTCCTCCAGTAATTATTTCCATTGCCGTGATTGCTTGTTTCTATGTCAAAGTCACTTCCCCTCTTCACTCCTGATTTTTCATTTCTGTAAAAATGACAGTGTCTGATTTAGCTCTTGGAAGAGGACAGGGTGTTTAGGAAAGGATGGAGGCATGGAAGAAAAAGGCAAGGGAGGAAAGAAAGAAAATGCCTCACCCCAAATGGGTTTTACAAATGTAAAGCGCTAATGAGATTCGAAATAACAATAAATTATGCTTCGAAGGCTGAAACCTCACGTTTCTCACCATGAATATTCATCTCCATGATATCTTTTGAGGGAATAAAAATTGGGTGAAACAGCGATGCACATGTAGGTTTTTTTTTTTTAAACTTCTCACTCTATTTTTATCTGGACCAAGGCAGACCCCTGGATTGATATCGTCAGTATTGTAATATTCTTTGTAGCTAGGATGCATGTCTCACTGGGTGTCCACATGCAGACATCTTAAGTGGAAGATGCTTAAAATGTCAATGAAATGTAAGCTGAAAAGAAGTAGGGGCGGTGGGGGGGGGAAGCTGAAGCTACTCTCTTTGTGGCTGGTAAATGGTCACAGATGGAATGTGGTTGTGACTTTGAGTTAGACAATCAGGAATCAGGACAAGAGAACCCAATGCCTCTTTCAACAACTGGCATGGAAGAGTAGGAGGCTCTTGATGAGCTGTCTATGGAGGGATATAGCTTGCTGTTGGAAGAGGTCTGCAGTTGGCTCCCAAGCTCAGAGAAGCACCTGAACAGCAGTAGGCATACGAGGGACTGTATATGTAGACACGATGCTATCAATCTGCTGAGGCTGCTGGGTGGATTAAACAACAGAAATGTGTCCTTGCACAGTTCTGGAGACTGGACGTTCAAGGTTCAGGAGCAACTGGATTAGTAAGAGTTCTGTCCTTGGGTTGCAGATGGCTGCCTATTCTGTATCCTTCGTGCGTGTCTGTGGCTGAGGGGAGAAGGTAGAAGTGGGGGTGGGGTGTGCAAAGAGAGAAGGCGGGGAAGGGGACAGAGAGAGATTGAGAGAGAGAGAGACAGATATCTCTTCCTCTTCTTATAAGGCTACCAATCCTATTAAATTAGGGCCCCACAGTCATGACCTCACTTATCCTTAATTGCATCTCAAAGGCTTTATTTCCAAATACCACCTCACTGGGGGCGTGGTTTCAGTGTGCAGATTTGTGTGCATTTATGCTCACTTGCTCAGTCTTGTCCCACTCTTTGCAACCCCATGGACTGTAGCCTGCCAACTCCTCTGTCCATGGAGTTTTCTAGGGGAGACACAATTGAGTGCATAGCATCCAGTATGGTCAAACTTGTCTGGGAGGGTGGCGTGATTTCCAGTGTCCCCAAGGAGGAAAAAAATGGCTCATGTTACCCAGTTCTGATGTAATCATTGGCCTGTATTTCACAGCTGAGAGACAGAATGTCAGCACTGATGACACCACCCCTGAGGGGCCGGGGGCAGAGGAATTTGGGGCAGAGAAAGGAGAGGAGTGAGACAGGAATCACACACTTTAGCAAATCCTGGGAGAACAAGGAGGCCTGGCAGCTGTGAGCCAGAAGGCTTCCTTGCCCAGGGCTCTGAGAAGCAGTCGGGTTTGCCTGAGTCAGCGATCAGGGGTCCCCAGAGACAGGAGAAGGGCCTCGGGGAACTGATGGACGCAGATGCACCCAGGAACCAGGAGAAACCCAGGTCAGTAGGCCGACGGGGTGGGAGTGGGAGGGAGAAGGTGGTTAAGACGAAAATGTTGACATAGTAAGACTTCCCCCCAAATAGCTCTCCTGTCAAGTACAATTTTGCTTATAAACCTTTAGCAGCTTTTTGGTTCCTTCATAATAATGGTCTTAAGTTGGCATTTGTGGCTCTGGGTGCTTTAACTAACTCCTCTATCTCTTTGAGATGTTTGTCAGAGATTACATTCAAGGCTTGCTGATTTGAGATGGCCACTGTTCTGAGCCCTTTAGATCGAACCCAGGTCTCCAGCATTGCAGGCAGATTCTTTACCATCTGAGTTGCCAGGGAAGCCCCTCGGTACATACAAACTCACTTAATTCTGACAACTGGAGAAGATAGGAGTTACTATCCTCATTTTACAGATGAAAGAAAGGGGGTTCATGGAAGTTAAGTGGCTCAGCTGAGGTCACAGAGCTAGTAAACAGTAGAGCTAGGATTCAAACTCAAAACATCAAACACCAGAGCCCATGCTCATAAATATCACACGGTATGCTTGCTTCACACACTTTGTGTGACAAAATCTCTGGTCTTCTCCCAAACACATCCTATATTTTCTGTTCCTGGGGTGTTCAACATCATCCAATTCTCTGCAGATCCCAACTCTCATGAATATTCAAGACCAAATTCAAGGGGTGTCTCCTCCATGAAAATTTTCATGGTCTCTCCTGCTGTATGTGGCATCTCCCAATTCATCCCCCACTGAGCATTTTATCTTTTCTTCTCTTGTGGTGATTACCACTGGGGGACGGAAGAGAAAGTTAATATGACTGGAGTACAGCATGGCAAATAATCATCAGACATGGACGCATCAGCACTCTCCTACAGACTGTGAGCTTCACATGGGCATGAGGGAGGTGTGCTGGCATGCCCCACGATCCCTAGAACAGTGCCTTACTCTTAGTAGTTATATCAGCTGGGATTAGGTTCAGTGGAATGTAACAAAAAATCAAAAACAATGAAGTCAATGATAGAAGTCTAGTTATCGTTCTCATAAAGCAAGTCTGTAGATAGGTAGCAGAGAACTATTCTAGCAGTTCTTTGTTCATCAGGTGCCCAGATTGCTTCTGTATTTTTACTTCTTAATCCCTAAGGTGTGGCTTTGATCTTCCTGGTCCAAAACGGCTGCTTGAGTTCCAGCCATCACATGCATGATCTAAGTAGTCAGACAGAATAAGAAAAGACTTCATAGGGGTGCAACACAACACTTCTTATATCTTATGGACCAGACTTTGTTACACAGTCATTCCTAACTGCTAAAGCACTGGGGATGTCTTTTTTAGTTATTTAGTTAGAGTTATGACCTTCTAAGTAAAAATGAGTACTATGTTATTAAGGAAGAAGGGATAAGTAGGTGTTGGAAGTGACCAGCAATCTCATCAGAGTAGTTTCTCAGTAAATGTTCAACAATCATTTTGTGAAACCTACTCTGTGCCAGTCCCTGTGTAAAACACCTAGGATACGGAATTCAAAGAGAAAGCCAAGGTCCCTGCTTGCTGAGAATTTATGCCTTAGATGGGAGGATGGATAAAGCATGACTTCCCAAAAGTTTATGATGGGGGCTATGGCAAACCTAGACAGCATATTAAAAGGAAGCAGAGGCATCATTTTGCCAACAAAGGTTCATATAGTCAAGTTATGGTTTTTCCAGTAGTCATGTAAGGATATGAGAGTTGGACCATTAAGAAGGCTGAGTGCCAAAGAGTTGATGCTTTTGAATTATGGTGCTGGAAAAGATCAAAGCGGTCAGTCCCAAAGGAAATCACTGAATGTTCATTGGAAGGACTGATGCTGAAGCTAAAGCTCCAATATTTTGGCTACCTGATGCGAAGAGCAGACTCATTGGACAAGACCATGATGCTGGGAAGGATGGAAGGCAAAAGGAGAAGGTGTAGCAAAGGATGAGATGGCTAGATAGCATGACCAACTCAATGGACATGAATCTTAGCAAACTCTGGGAGACAGAGAAGGACAGGGAAGGCTGGTGTCCATGGGGTTACAAAGAGTTAAACAACAACAAATGGTAAAATGCTCTAGGAGTCTTGAATGGATGAGATGTCGACTGACAGATGGAATGAATAAATTATTTGCAAACAAAGATAAAATAAGCCCCTTTTGTTCCATTCTAGTAGATACAGATGAACAGGGGAAGGCACAAGGGATGAGGAAATATAAGTTTGGAAGAAAGAATATAGTCAAACCCACCATATTCTAAGCACACCTGGCCCATTTGTTATATTTTGGACAAATTAGTGTCTCCAAACCTTAGTTGCTTCAATCTGTAAATGAAATAATATTAGTCTTTCATAGCATTTGTGGGCGAGCTGATACAGCGCCCAGTAGGTGCTCAACAGATGTTGGCTTTTTAAATTGAGAGCCAAAGGGATGAAGTCTTTATTACATCACAGACCTTCTTCCCTTTTTGCTTCTGCCCTTCGACACCAGTAAGAGCCCTTCAGCTCTGACATGTCAGTTTGGATGGAGCTGAGATTGAATTTGTCTTTTTTTTTCCTTGAGTTGACATAAAGGGGTCTGAACCTTAATTACTAGTCATTGCCCTTCACACACAAAAATATGGTAACCCGCTCAGCCCTTCAAAGCATGCCCTTTGAAATGCTGAACTAGACAGTGAGCAGCAAGTATCTGCCAAAAGGCGTCTTTTCTTCCAGAGATAAAAGCAACTTGAAATGCATGTAAGTCTTGCGTCCTTGTTAATTAATCAGGGTTCGCATTAAAAGCTTAAACATCTTTGATGCAGGAAGCTCGGGAAGCCGGGACCTTTTTCCTGTTCTATAGAGGGGAGGTGGGTGGACAGGGCACCCCAAAGACATGTGTGTGCAGAAGCAGTGGCGGACGTGATGACCTGTTGCCTACCTGGATGGATGTAACAGTCAGGGAGGAGAGCGCTTCCAGACTGAGAAGACCACCGTGTTCATGCAGGTTCTACCCATTCATTAAAGAGAAACTCGGGGCTCTGAGCTCCCCGTGCTCCTGACGCAGCCTCCTTCTTGATGCTCATTCATTCGGTAGGAGTTTATAGTAGGAACTTCTGTTCATTCATGCAGCATATGATTAGTAGGCTTCTACTATTACATGCCAGCTTGGGGAGGGCTGTGCATAAGAAATAGTGCCTACCTTTGGAAGAGTATGGCACAGTGGTTCTCAAAGGAGGGCGCTTCTGTTCCTAGGGGAGCCTTGGCACCTTCTTGGTTATCCAAATGTGGTGACGTGAGGTCAGCATCTAGTGGGTAGAACCAGGCACGCAGCTTGGCATCCTCCCAGGCCTACGATCCAGAGTGCCAAGGCTGAGTCTGTGGGAGAGCAAGCACTCCAACACGCAGTTTCGATCAAGCATAGTGAGTGCTGTGCTCCAGCAGGAGCAAGGAAGCGAGTGTCAGGGAAAGCCTCCCTGCTGAAGTGGTGGTATAAACTGAGATTCTGGAGATGAGTAAGAGCGAAAGGGGTGGGCAGGGCAGGAGAGGGAACAGCGTGGGTGAGAGCTCAAAGGCAGGAGAGCTCGCAGCCACAGAGAACGCGAATGGTCAGTGAGACTGCAGGGGATGGTGAGAAGCGGAGAGGGACAGAGGTAAGGCCAGCAGGCTAACAGGGGCTGGGGCTTGGGAGCTGTGCTTAGGAACCAGATTTTGTCTGAAGATGAACACAGGATGGCTGAAGGCTTTTAAACTGAAAAGCGACAAGTAGAAATTTGTTATGGGAAAACATATTGCTAGGCACTGTCCTACGTGCTTGGGAGGAAATACAAGATCATCTGCGCCTTGGCAGCCTGATAGGCAAAATGAAAAAAAAAAAAAATCAGAGAGCTCTGAGATACAATTCCGTGTAAAAGAAGACTTGAGACAGATTGGTTTCCATTTACAAGGCCAGAGGAAATCAGCCCTGGCTTAGTCAGTCAGTTTGGGCTGCTGGAATAGAATACATAGGTTTGTTTCTTTATTAACAGAGACATTTCTCACAGTTCTGCAGGCTGGAGGGCCAAGTTCAAGGTGCTGGCAGATCCCATGAGCGCTCTTCCTCTCAGTTTGCAGGCGATGAACTTCATCCCTGTCTTCATGTGCTGGAGAGAGGTCAGCCGTGCTCTCTTATCCCCTTATAAAGGCACCCATATCCTCACGGGGGCTCCACCCACAAGACCTCATCCAAACTCATGCCCCACAGGACCCACTTCCAAATTCCATCACTGTGAGGATTAGGGCTACAACATATACGTTTTGGGAGAACACATTCAGTCCATAGGAAGACCCTTTGGGGATCAAAAGGAAGAAGTCATCTACGTGTTGGAACAAACTGGGGAAGGCAATCAATAGGCCGTGCAGGAGGGATTGGAGCTGAAGTTGGTATAGCATCATATATGGAGGTCCCAAATCTAAGGGAAAGTTAGATACAACACTGGATGGCTCTGTCCTCTCTGCCATGGTGTATGTTGATCTTCTGAATTCTCCTCTGCACACCGTTGTCTCTGTCAGAGCACAGGTGTGGCTTAATGTTCGGGGTGTCACCTGGGTTACATCCCACAGAGCACACCTATTCTGTGGTGTTATGGGCTGGGATCTCCAGGCGCGTGCGTTCAAAGCGAAAAGCACCTACAGTGTATTCAACCCCGCGCCCGTTATGTATTCATGATCGTGAAGAGTGTATGTGGATCCATAAAAACCTGCATTTCATTCACAGGCCTAACTTTACAAAGGGCTTCCACAACTAGAAACTTATTTCCTTTGCATAGCAATATGAGGCAGGTGAGGAAGACCTTCTGTGCTCACATTACAGATGAAGTTAAATGACTTCTCCAAGGCCACACAGCTCTCCTTACGCAACTAGGGAAGAAACCCAAGGGTCATAACTGCCAATGAATCAGACCCTCCCAATCCAGTGGAGGTGAACTCTCTACTTGGTGAGAAAGTCCATTCAAATGTGTGAAGGACAGCTGCCAGTAAGTCTTAAAATATGATTTTTGATATGGGAATGATTTTTAATTGTTATATCTTTCTGATTGACCAAAGAAATCAATTTCTTCAATTACAACAATTAGGTTCTTGTGTTTCTGTTATATGTGTAACGGTGCATTTTCGAAACAAATGAATAATTGACGGTAACATGAACTCGCATTCATCTAAAGGTAATATTTGGTTACATCAGTTCAGTTCAGTTGCTCAGTCATATCTGACTCTTTGTGACCCCATGAACTGCAGCATGCCAGGCCTCCCTGTCCATCACCAACTCCCGGAGCCTACCCAAACTCATGTCCATCGAGTTGGTGATGCCATCCAACAATCTCATCCTCTGTCGTCCCCTTCTCCTCCTGCCTTCAGTCTTTCCCAGCATCAGGGTCTTTTCAAATGAGTCAGCTCTTCACATCAGGTGGCCAGAGTATTGGAGTTTCAGCTTCAACATCAGTCCTTCCAACGAATACCCAGGACTGATCTCCTTCAGGATGGACTGGTTGGATCTCCTTGCAGTCCAAGGGACTCTCAAGAGTCTTCTCCAATACCACAGTTCAAAAGCATCAGTTCTTCAGTGTTCAGCTTCCTTTATAGTCCAACTCTCACATCTATACATGACCACTGGAAAACCATAGCCTTGACTAGATGGACTTTTGTTGGCAAAGTACTGTCTCTGCTTTTTAATATGCTGTCTAGGTTGGTCATAACTTTCCTTCCAAGGAGTAAGCATCTTTTAATTTCATGGCTGCCATCACCATCTGCAGTGATTTTGGAGCTCAGAAAAATAAAGTCTGACACTGTTTCCACCATTTCCCAATCTGTTTGCCATGAAGTGACAGGACCAGATGCCATGATCTTCATTTTCTGAATGTTGAGCTTTAAGCCAACTTTTTCACTCTCCTCTTTCACTTTCATCTAGAGGCTCTTTAGTTCCTCTTCACTTTCTGCCATAAGGGTGGTGTCATCTGCATATCTGAGGTTATTGATATTTCTCCCGGCAATCTTGATTCCAGCTTGTGCTACATCCAGCCCAGTGTTTCTCATGATGTACTCTGCATAGAAGTTAAATAAGCAGGGTGACAATATACAGCCTTGACGTACTTCTCTTCCTATTTGGAACCAGTCTGTTGTTCCATGTCCAGTTCTAACTGTTGCTTCCTGACCTGCATACAGATTTCTCAAGAGGCAGGTCAGGTGGTCTGGTATTCCCATCTCTTTCAGAATTTTCCACAGTTTCTTGTGATCCACACAGTCAAAGGCTTTGGCATAGTCAATACAGCAGAAATAGATATTTTCCTGAAACTCTCTTGCTTTTTCGATCATCCGGCAAATATTGGCAATTTGATCTCTGGTTCCTCTGCCTTTTCTAAAACCGGCTTGAACATCTGGAAGTTCACGGTTCACGTATTGCTGAAGCCATAAAATCAAGTGAAGTAAATAACTAAAGATCAAAATTCTTCAGGGAAATTCTTTCTTCTCTGAATGTAAGCATTAGGCTAAGTAACCAGAAAGTTAATATTTAAGTAATCTAGCTAATGACAAAGCAACCACACACACACACACACACACACACACATATATATAAAACTAGAAAACTCTAATTAGTTATGCTGCTGTATGGTGTCCTTACAAACCTTTCAACTCAAACTTGGAGCAAACACATTCTCTTTGTTCCCTTCCCCAGACCCTCCCACCCAGCTTTGTTTTCCCTGTTTCTTCTTTTCTCCCACCTGTTTCCTTCAAAGACTATTTTCTCTCTGTGAAGGTTTTCATAATAAAGCCACTGATAATGCAGGCTCCTACTTCCGAAGAAGAAAGAAGTGCAGCTGTGATGAATTAATATAGCTGAGAAGAAAGTATGGCCATGAAATTCATTTTTGTGGTCTGCAGTCTCTCTGCATCGTATGTTTTCAAGCACTTATATAAAGAATTGCCTTTTTATGGTGTTCACGTTGTCTTTATCGTTCACTCTCACTGCTTCATGCACGCGCACACACATGCTTGCAGAGACAAAGGCTGTTCCTACACAAACTTTGCCAAAACAGTGTTCTCCCACAGACAAATCACTTCCTTCTTAAGGTAGCAAATACCTTTGCCACATGGCTGGAGTGGGCGGGAGGGCTCTGCATATTGATCCATGAGCAGTCAGGGAGATGCCCCCACTGGACTGCCAGCACCAAGGCCCTTTTCTCAAGGTGACCTCCAAGACCAGCTCCAGGATGGTCTGAAGGGCCCTGTGTCAGGAGACATCTGATTACTGATGGTAACCCTCCAGGATGACTTCTGTGATCTGCCCAAAGAGCAAAGCCCACGCGTGCTTCCCAGAGAGAGTGTCAAAGATAAGTGGAAGCCTCGGACAGATGAATTAGGTCCTAGAGATCCCACGAAGGGCATCCTGCTCTGTCCACAGTACTCAAGGGGAAAGGTATCCCAGACAACATACTGATAGGCTGCAAATCTATGAATGTTGATATTTGCTGCCCCTATTGCACAAAGGAAGATAACACATAAATGGGTTAATTAGTTCCTATGCAGAATTTAATTAGAGCATCTTTGTTCACTCTGCTTCATCCAGAATCTCAATTATCCATCCTTATTTCCAGGATTTTTGAGCATGGGTGTAGATTTTCACTCAGGGCTCCCCGTATGAAATGGGATCTCAGTGATCTTCTTTGTGGCAGGGGTAGCCAATTTCAATGTGAAATTTTTATTACTTTGAAGTCATACTATTATAAAAGGGAAAACGGGCTCCTTTCAACACTCAAAAAGGCATTTCCCCCCCACACACACACACTGCATGTGTGTAATGATACATAGGTGTTTTTTAGAAGTCCACATCGGAGTCAAGGCTGGGAACTTGGTGACTTTAATTCTCATAAGATGAAGCAATGATAAGTGACCTTGATTACGTAAGAACTCATTCAATCATCACAACAACTCCCTAAGGTATGGATTACTATTATTTCTATCAGCATTTGCCAGACAGAAAAACTGAGTCACAGAGAGGCTAAGGGATTTGTCCAGAGACTTCACCCCAGGTGGCCTAGATTCTGGATGCATGCTCTCGGTCATTGTGCTTTTATCTTTCTGGACAATACTATAGCCTTTGTGGCAAGAACACCAACATCAATCCTATTGGAATCATAAACGGACACAGATCATTCCTTTTGTAGGAAGAATATTAGCTAGAATTATGTTGATTCTGAACAACTGAAGTCATACCCATACCTAACATGTGCAAAAGGGGGAAATAGAAGGGATGGCTCTTGAAGAAGCCAAGGGCTGGAATACAGCTGGACATCAAAACAATGGAGGTTAAGAATCCGCAGGCAACATGGGTTCGATCCCTGGTCCTGGAGGATTCCACAACGAAGCCCGCGAGCCGCGACAATTGAGTCCGTGTATCACAACTCCCGAAGCCTCCATGCCCTAGAGCCCCTACTCTGCAGCAAGAGGAGGCACCGCAATGAGAAGCCCATGCACCGCAACTAGAGAAAGCCCATGGGTAGCGATGAAGACCCAGCACAGCCGAAAGTGATAGATAAATACAATTAACTAATTAATTTAGAAAAGTGTATACATGGTATTAAAAAACAAGCAATGGGAACCAGGAGCTGAAACAGCATCAGGACTCTCTCCTTGTCTCTTTTCCTAATTTCTTTCCACTATCACCTACACCTGCTTTCTTCATTCTGTCTGTTTGCAGAGGTACATCCTGCAAATCCCTATTCCTGAGAGCAGAGAAGCGCAGGGTCGCATATTCTTAGCTTTATTTTTCACACTCTTGGACTCGAAGGGAGACTAGTCCAACATTTGCTCCTCATATGTCCATAGAGCACAATTTGAAAGTGGTGACTATTGCTGGTATCACAGAGGCCCTTGTGGTGGATAACAACTGACTTCTGTGTCTTGTTGCTTGGCCCAGCTCTTTCCTACTCACATGCCTGAAGTAGGAGCAGCTGCCTTTTAAAGCATCTGCATTACAAGGGTCTCTGGTCTTTACTGGGCCAGGAAGGAGGTTTTTGGACTTTTTCAAATCTGTAGTTCTTCCAGGCCTTCCTTGGTGGCTCAGTGGTAAAGAATCCACCTGCCAATGCAGGAAATATGGGTTCAATCCCTGGGTCAGGACAAGTCCAGGCAGGAGGAAATGGCAACCCGCTCTATTATTCTTGCCTGAGAAATGCATGGACAGAGGAGACTGGTGGGCTTCAGTCGGTGGAGTTGCAGAGAGCTGAAATGACTAAGCAACTGAGGATGCATGCAGGCAACGGTTTTCCAGAATCTGATACTTGAAATAGCGTCAAGAAGTAGGGAAAGTGGTCGCATGCGTGCCCGAGCATTCAGTCGTGTCTGACTCTTTGCGACCCCATGGACTGTAGCCCACCAGGCTCCTCTGTCCATGGAATTTTCCGGGCAAGAATACTGGAGTTGCCGTTTCCTCCTCCAGGGGATCTTCCTGACCCAGGAATAGAACCTGGTCTCCAGGATTGCAGGTGGATTCTGTACCACTGTGCCGCATGGGGCGCTTCCCAGGTGGTGTTAATGGTAAAGAACACATCTGCCAGTTTAGGAGACGTAAGGGACACGGGTTTGATCCCTGGGTTGGTAAGATCCCCTGGAGGAGGGCATGGCAACCCTCTCCAGTATTCTTGCCTGGAGAATTCCACGACAGAGGAGCCTGGTTAGCTAAGGTCTGTAGGGTCACAGAGTCAGACAGAACTGAAGCAACTTAGCACACAGACATGTGCCACTTGGGAATCCCTGGTAAAGTAGTCGCTAGTGTTCTTTTTCTTTTCTACCAAATGAGGACACAGAGTTTCAGAGAGGTGGCATTACTTATCCAATTTTGCATTGCTGACAAGTGGTAGTTCTTTGTCAATGACTTTTTGTACAATGAAAGCAAAATTCAAAATCCAGCATCGAGTCTTGATTTACTCTGCACTGGAGAGTCCAAAGGCAGAACACCTGATCTGAAGATTAGGAGTCAGATCTCCCAACTTCTGGTCTCACCGCAGACTATTTCTCCACCCTCGGAAGGACTTAGAAGCATCTCTGGCTTCAGAATTTAACCTTTTTTTCCTAGAATCATTCCTTTTTGGCACAGAACACATACAATTTCCTTTTATTATTTTCTATTTAGCTCTTAGTTTTTCCTGCCAACTCTGAACCCTGAAAAAGTGGCCAGCTCTGTAGATGTCAGAGCTACTGAATGTTCAGATTTCCCACACAGAAGTGATGAGTTTCCTTGTCTTGTCCCCTGCCTTCTTTAGAGAGCATCTTCTCCACTCAGCAACCTATCAATCATTGTCATCAATGAATACATATGGGCACCCACTCTTCAGAGCTTCACACCGAGCTAGGCATGGCTCTCTGCAGGGGCTCATGCAACACATTTCCAAGGAAATTAGAACAGATCTCTTGGGTGAGTGGTGTCCTACAAATCATGAATATGTAGTTAACCAGCTGTACAGCCTCGCTCACTCTAAGACACAAAGGGTTGGTTTAAATTCTGAATTTAAAGAAAAAATATCCAGGTTGCTTTTAAGAGAGCGTCTTGATTCTCCAGGGGAAAAACACCGGCATGAGCTACTCAATGAAGATATTGCATCTCTGCCCCTAGAAACCTGTTCTAGTGCTGGCTTCCAGCATCCAAGCTGGTCCCCAAAGATCCTTACCACTTGGTATTCGTGTCATTGCACGATTCCCTCCCACCATGAATAGGGCTAACCTGGGTAACCAATAGGATATTTCAGAAGAGACAAAGTGCTACTTCCGAGGCGAGGTCATAAAAGACATTGCAGCTTCCTCATGGTCTTTCCTGAATTGCTTTTTGTTGTTATTGTTCAGTTGCTAAGTCCTGTCTGACTCTTTGAGACCCAATGAACTGCAGCACGCCAGGCTTCCCTGATTTTCACTATCTCCTGGAGTTTGCTTAAACTCATGTCCATTGAGTCGATGATGCCATCCAACCATCTTACCCTCTGCCATCCCCTTCTCCTCCTGCCCTCAATCTTTCCCCACATCAGGGGCTTTTCCAATGAACTGGCTCTTCACATTAGGTGGCCAAAGTATTGGAGTTTCAGCTTTAGCATCAGTGCTTCCAATGAATATTCAGGGTTGATGAACTGCTTACTCAGGGGAAAGATGACTGTCATGAAGATATTCAAGGAGCTCATGAAAGGGTCTATATGGGAAGAAACTGAGGCTTTCTGGGAAAAGCCAGCATCAACTTTCAGGCATGTGAATGGGCCACCAGTGAGCACCAGTAAGCTGGAGTGCATTCTCCAGCCCCGGTCCAGCCTTTGGGTGATTGTAGCTATAGCTGACATCTTGACTGTGACCATGTGAGAGATTTTGAGACACAACCTCAGCTGAGCTGCTGCCAAGTTGCTGATCCGCAGAAAGTGTGAGGTGTAAAAAATATTTATTATTACTTTGAGTCACAAAGTTTCTGGGGCAATATGTTATGCAGCAATACATGACTAATACAGCTTGACTAGTCTGCCCAAATCCCAGTTTAGAGAGCTACCTTTATACAAGGGCTTCCCTGGTGGTTCAGTGGTAAAGAATCCATCTGCCAAGCAGGAGACGTGGGTTCAATCCCTGGGTCGGGAAAGGGCAACTCATTCCAGGATTCTTGCCTGGGCGATCCCACGGACAGAGCCGCAGAAGAGTTGGACACGACTTAGTGACTAAACAACAATAACAAACTTTATATGAGCCTTAAGAAACGAGCACCGCTGAGCTAAATCAGTAACTGGTGGGTGCTGCTTTCAAAAAAGGAATAGAGGCTTGGGGGTTTTGTCAGCCACCATGAGCCAAGGATAAGTAGAAGGTGGAGGATGCGTGAGTGAGGAAGAAGGACAAGAGGCAAGAGAGAGGCAGAGAAGAGAAACAAAATAAAACAAAACTGAGAAAGTAGCTTTGGATCCTAGAGTCTTCTTTGTCCCTCTTCTTGGGGCACTCGAAGCCAATTCTGAATTGCAGGTCTCCGTGACGTTTTAGATCCTTTGGTTTCAACCAACATAAGATGCACTTCAACAGGTCCTGAAGCAAAAGTGCCTTGAGAAGTTATTAGAGCATCAGTTTTCCAGATGTTGGGCTATTTACCTAGAGGAAAGTGCTCTGGACTTGATCTCTTAAGAGGCAGAGTTTCATGGAGGAAATAATGTACATTTCTTGTCATCTCTTCATTTGAAAGGCAAATAAACGGCTGAGAGAAAGTGACCGTCACGCATTCCTGTTGTGATTTAAAGAGATAACGCCATCTCCTTCGTATCAAATGGAGACACAACTAAGAACACTATGCATTCTGTAGATGTCTGTTTACTCATTTCTACAAAGCCCGCGGTCAAGAACAGAAGACATACACGGTGCTGGAACAACGACCTTTCCCTTCTGAAGCCCATGGCTTGCGTGATGGAGAGCTGGACAAGCAGGAGTGACGTCACAGCCCTGCACTGCTTCTCCGAGTGGCCCTGTCTCAGAGAAAGAACACTGCCCTGTGGGGCCCTAAATTGACCCACGTATTTCTTTGCCATTAAGACTGAGCCCACTGTGTGCAAAGGATCTCTGGCTAGGAGCTGTTAATTTCCATAAGACAGTAAATCTGAATACTCAGGTTAGGTTCCAGCTTCCTCCTCTGGGGAGAACTCAGAATAAGGAATCTCAACATGTGAAAAGTGGTGAGAGTTCCTTTTATTTTTCATTGCAACCTACTAACAGACAGTACATATGCACCTGAGAACAGGAGGTTTGTGGGGTACTCAAGGCCAGAGGAAGTCCGATTAGAAAGGATGGGTACAGCTGAGGACGTCTGCATGCGGGAGGTGCGGGTGAACTGCGCCATGCACAGGTCCAAAGGTGCCCAGTGAGCCTGAAGACCAGAGGCAAAAAAATGCAGCTTTGTGTTAATTTCCAAAGGGAGACTGATGGTATCTCCATCATGAATACTAAATGACATTTCCTGCAAGGAATGTTTCATGCTTCCATAAACAGCCCACGCCTGTGTGATTTTATGGAAGAAATTCTCCATAATGGTGAGGGATTTCTACTTACAGGGAGTTCTTAAATGAGCTGCAATGATGAGTCTTCAATAAAAGAAGAAATGAAACATCAGAGACACTTACAGAGACAGTCTTGGAACATGTGGCCCCCTTAGTTTTTGGTCTCAATGAAGGGCACGGCTGCCTTGCTTTTTGCTTCTGCTTCTCAGCCAGGAGATATAAGATTTTAGGACCACCCTGGCATCGTTTACCTCTGCAGCCTCAATGTTGACCATTTCCTCTCCAAATCTATTCCAGATACCCTGATCTATTGCTGTTTTCCATCTTCAAGCAAAGGCACGTGTTATTCTGTCTTGAATACTCCTCCAGACCTGTCTTTACCTGACTAACTTCTTTCCTTGTCCCATAGCTCAACTGAGAGATCACTGCCTCTGAGAAACTGGTCATGTTCCCTTTTACACTCCATCCCCATCCCCTAGTTGACTCTCCTGAGGGGTCTGCAATAGGTCTTTGTCTTGCGTTTTCTACCACGCAGCAGCTTTTGAGTGCATGTGTGTGAGTGCGTGTGTGAACACACACACACTCTGGCTGAGCAATGTCCTGCCTTGTTCCATTTGATTGGTTGTAGTCCCAGCCTCACCAACTGGGTGCACCACTAACCAAGTGAAAGCTCGATTAGAAAGTCAAGAATGTGAGGAAGATTTGCACGCACTCTCTGTCTCTGGTGAAGCTAACAGTAGAAGCATCTGGGGCTCAGGCCACAGCAAGAGGGGTCCTGACGTTCAGCACCCGGCGTCAGTGGGATGTCCTGCCATCTTTGGTCAGGGGCCAGCAGGCTGGGGTTGGCTGACATACTCCTGCACTATGGTTTGGGTGCTGTGTGCTGGACAAGCCTGGTGCTCTACGAGCCACCATCAGTTCACTCCTTTCCTCAATTCCTTTCCTGCTTAGACTACCTGAAAGAGTTGTTTTCAGCTGAGAACCCTGGATGAGGCAGCACACCCTCTTTTGTGCCCCAAAAGCCCTCCCAAAATTCCCCTTTATGTTATGAGTTAGTCTATCTGGCTACTGTCCTCCTATTTGTCTCATCCATTTCCTCACGGCCAGTGGACCTTCTTCACAAGGATATCGCAGCTCTTATCATGACACCTGGCGAGGTAAATATTTATTAAACGAGTACAAACGAAGGCTTTCTCCATGTGCCTTTTGCTGTTCTCTGACTCAGGAGGACCCTTGTCAGCGATGCTTCACCCGGGACGCCTCATCTTCAGGGCACCAGGGTGAAGCCCTGGGTTAGGATCCAAGTGGGAGTGGACAGTTGCCCAGAATAGCCAGGAAGGAAACAGAGGCCTTGAACCCTGAGAATTAGACAAGTTCATTACCAGGCAAACTCAGTGTCAGGGGCCTCTGCTGCATTTAAGAGGAGAGTGCAAGTTCATAGACAGGGAGCAGGGAAACCAAGAGCAGAGGGAAGAAACGGGCCTTCAAGCACAGTGTCAGGCGGGAGGGAGGGTGAGCAGGGCTTACCTGGTGTTTGAGTGGGGGTAGGCAGAGGGAAAGCAGCTGCACAATGACCTTGAGGTGGAATGTCTGGGCATGTGTGGGAATGGAAGGAAAGCTAGAGGTTCTGGGATGGGACAGGTCTTCAGCGATATTAGCACAGAGAATTCAGGTTGCCTGGGAAAGCACCTTTGGCTTTCACCTGGAAAGCCACAAGTCAATCTTTGCATCAGCTTGAGCCTAAGATGCCTACCAGAGGATTTTTCTGATCTTGGTGGCTCAGACGGTAAAGAATCCACCTGAAATGTGGGAGACCTGGGTTCAATCGTTGGATCAGAGAAGGGCATGACAACCCACTCCAGTATTATTGCCTGGAGAATTCCATGGACCGAAGAGCCTGGTAGGCTATAGTCCATGGGGTTGCAAATAGTTGAACACAACCGAATCTCTGACATTTTCACTTTGAGGCTTGGTTTGGATCATTTAGCAGAACTTCAGACACCCCTGCTGTTTCTCTTCAAACACTTGTGGCATTAGAATATGGTTATCTGTTTACTTGCTTCTTTAATAATAATAATAGTTACTATTTACTAAATGCCAGGCACTTTAATGTACATTATTTATCTAATCCTTCCAAAAGCTCAAGGTTCTGTGATTCTCGCTAATCAGATGGTAAAAGTGAGGTCCAGAGAGGTCAAGCGACTAGCCTAAGTCTGCACAGCCAGTCAGTGGCAAAGAGAAGACGTGAACTCAAGGTGTGAATTTCAGAGCCTCTACCCTTAAACACTAGGTTATATATCTCAGCTGACTCAACAAGTGTTCGTTTCCTTACCCCTTTTGCGGTTCAAGAAGCCATAGGAGGATGCAGGATTGAGGAGAGGAAAGAAACTAGTCTGGAGGACATGGACCGTGAATGGCAGAGCTGGAACCAGATCCCAGATCTCTCAGTTCAGGCCAGATGATCATCTTGCTTTGAGAGAACAGGCTAGGAGGACAAGTTCAGCCCAAGCGGATGTTGGGAGGAGGAAGAGGAT
This sequence comes from Ovis aries, assembly GCF_016772045.2. NCBI lineage: Eukaryota > Metazoa > Chordata > Mammalia > Artiodactyla > Bovidae > Ovis > Ovis aries. The sequence continues at coordinate 6,237,519 of NC_056055.1, read as the reverse complement.
ACCAGCGCCTGATTCTCTAGACAGGCCGAATACTAGTGCTCAACAGAAGATGGGTTTTGCACAGAGACTTCACAAAGGCTGGTAATTGATGTCTCGTGAATCTGGGCTAGCTGCTGACATCCCAAACCCGGCAAAGCCTGTAGAGTCTTGCTGCTCCACTTACCTGACATACCCAGATGTCAGATACTCCGAGGGGAAAATGCTTCTGGGAGCATTGGCTCCAGTCCCAGAAGGCTGAGATTTATGGGCAAGGGTTGAGACTGGCTCCAGGCCCTGTGTCAGCTGTCTCTACGTGGGGCGCAGCCCTCATTTCTTATTTCCCAGCTGAGAGGTAAAAGGACACGAGACGTATGAAGTCTTGAACCTGGTCGTGTCTTCTGGATCCCCTTAAAGGAGGACCTACCAGGTCCTCACAGTTATCAGTGGGCTTTGTGAAAAACACACATTGACACTCAGTGGACTCCCTGGAGGCCTGGGTTTTGCAGTTTTCAATAGCATCTCGAGAAACGCAGATGATCAGGACGGGGGAGGAAACCCTGATCTAATTCAGCAGAGTGACAGTCACATTTTACAGATGGGGCAACAGCACAGAGGGGAGAAGGCAAGGAGCATAAGAAAGTGGCTAAAGCCTGAACTCCGCCATTCACTTGCGTTGTGGCTTAGGGAGGGTAACCGAGTCTTCCCAAGTTCCAGTTTTCCACATTAAAAAAAAAACAAAAAAACAAAAAACGGACATAATCAGAGAACCTACAGCACCGTTGTAAGATATACATGTAAAGTTCTTAGCTCAGTGCTTGGCAAAGCAAATGTTTGTTCTTATTAACAAGTGGGGAAGCAGACAAATAAATAATTGCAATCTAGTAGGATAAATAAGTTTGATGATTTTTACTGCTGTGGCTGTTCGGTTTCTTTTATAATTTTTTCTTTTTGGTGAGATTCAAGACTGCTCACTGTTCTTGTACTGCTTTTGTACCTTACTAGAGGAAATCATTTCCTGGACCACAAGCTGACCCTCCCATACATGTCTATACAGAAGAACTTCCTTTCTGTGTCACAAATCTTCTGTTCTCCAAGGAAAATCATCTCCCACAAGATCAGACTGCAAAGACCTAAGAAGATCCATGGCTTGACCTGCCATCGAAGTCTCTCTGGCGTGGAGCATCTGAGAGTGTAGGCTTATCCCACTGCCCAGGGACACAGCAGCAAAGGCAAGATAATTCCCAGGGACACTGGCCCGAGGCCTGGCTCCAGGGCATCTCCAGCTCAAATTCCCTAGGTCCTCCTCTGGAAAGAGACCAAATGCAGAGGGCCAGCCAGGATGTGTGTGGCCTGGATGCATATGTGTGTCTGTAACTGAATGCATGTATAGTGCTAGATGAGAATATAAGTACTCTGCATGCTGAGGGAGAAGAGAGGGGCTCACAGTGTCCAGCACGAAGGAACCAGCATACCAAGTGGAGACAGAATTTGCACCAGCTGCTATGAGATGCTCCAGGCCATGTAAGATGGGATTGTGACTGGGGGCCACTGGCACAGATTTTAAGTGCTAAGGCGGTTTAGGAAAAGGGGGAGCTTTTGGGAGCCAGAGTCACCTGGAAAGGTTTTCCAGGTGTGAGGCATTAGGACATCATCCAGAAATGCCTCCTCTTAGCAGGAAGAAACAATAATTAGGATAACAATGAGCACGACCGTGTATTAAGCATTCGCTCAATTCCAGGACACGTACTAAGTGCTTTATGAGCAACATCTGGTATGTTTCTCCCAAAACATGGGGTCAATGCTAGGACTATTATTCCTGCTTTATAGATTATAAGTGATTTGCAAGGCGAATGGCAAGATGAAATGTAACCTGAGACCATCTGATTCCCCAGCTGGCATTCTGAACAGCAAACACACCCAGTTTCTCTGAGTGTGGTTACAGCCCAAGAGACACGACTGATGCCACTGCTGCTACCAGAGCAGAACCGCTGCAGGACTGCGGGCGCCCACGATAGGCTGCCCTGTATGCAGACGTTTCACTCTTGCCCAAAATGCCTTTTCATGCATCTTTACCCTTGCTTCTCAACATCGTCCCCGGAGGAAGCTGTGATGGGATCATCCCTATTTTGCAGATTAAGACAGTGAAGCTCGGAATTTGCTTCTTGCTGTAAGAACACATTTAGTGACAGGCTGAAACAGGTGGCTTCAAAGGTCGCCCTTTTCCTTCAGCTTGATGTGGAAGTCCCCCGGGAGTGAAGTACGGTTGCATCTCTAAGAGGGTAAACTGAGGCAGAGAGCAGCCCATGTGTTCGCCTGGGTTCCCTCCTGACTGTCCTCTCTGCCTTGGCTGTCCTCCTCTGCATGCCTGCTGCAAGTTTCCCGGGTGTCTTTGTAGACGAGAGAGTAGCCCCGGGGAGACCCAGCTCTCTAACCCACAAGCCTCAGTTCAGCGCTCGGCAGAGAGAGCTCACATGTCATTAATCACTGTTCTGTTTCCATAAATGTCATCATCCCCCTTCCCAGGCAAAGGCAGACACCCCTGAGGGAGAAACTCTAGAAGCAGAAGCCGGAGCATGCACCCCAGCGCCAGACAGGAAGGAAGGGGCGGAGGGTTACTGCAGTGTCAGTAGGAAAGTGAAATCTTTAGCACTCCTGCAGGGAAAGAGCTTTGCTTAGAGACCTGTCAGGCAACCAGAACCTCAGCCTCCAGGAGCAACTCACCCAGAATTAAATCCTGATGCCCTCTGTTGGTGTTTTCCAGTAATGGTAAAATTTTGGAGATTTAGAGAGGAACAAGAGTTTGTGGGTCACAGACATAAACCCCATATTGACACAAACACACAGATTCACATACACCATGATTTTACTCTCAGGCTGCAAAATTAGAATCATAGGCCATCAGACTTGCAGAAGCTTTATAAATATCTGAGTCTTGTCCCTTATTCTTTACAAATGAAGAAACAGGCAGTCAGATGGAAAACCATTTTTCCAAGGCAAAAAAGTGACACAGTCTTTACACAGGAAAACTATGACAAACCTAGACAGCATATTAAAAAGCAGAGGCATCACTTTGCCAACAAAGGTCCATATAGTCAAAGCTGTGATTTTTCCAGTAGTCGTATACGGATGTGAGTGTTGGACCATAAAGAAGGCTGAATGCCGAAGAACTGATGCTTTCAAATTGTGCTGGAGAAGACTCTTGAGAGTCCCTTGGACAAGGAGATCAAACCAGTCCATCCTAAAGAAAATCTCCCCTGAATATTCACTGGAAGGAGTGATGCTGAAGCTGAAATTCTGATACTTTGGCCACCTGATGCAAAGATTTGACTCACTGGGAAAGACTCTGATGCTGGGAAAGGTTGAGGGCAGGAGGAGAAGGGGATGACAGAGGATGAGATAGTTGGGCGGCATCACTGACTCAATAGACATGAGTTTGAACAAACTCCAGGAGATAATGAAGGACAGGGAAGCCTGGCGTGCTGCAGTTCATGGGGTTGCAAAAAGCTGGACATGACTTAGGGACTGAACAACAGCAACTTGACCCACACCATCACATCTAATCCTGACCGCAGCTCACACAGTGGCACCATTCTTTCCCTTTCAGAGGAGGGAAGGAGGTAAAGCGAAGTCATGGAATGTTTCCGAAGTTAGTAAAGCTACTATTTAGCAGGTATAGGATGCTAATCCAGGCAACCTTGGCTCCAGAATGCATCCACACTGCCTTTCTAGTTAGTTAAAGCTTTAACTTGAATTTGGATCACCTAACCTTTAATTTTGTGACCTTTACACCAATGTGTGCGAAGTAGACACAGTCTTTCCCTGAACTCAAGGAGACACAGTGAGCTGATTTTAGGTTCATGCCTCGGATATCACTATGGCGCATCCTGTTTGTTCCAATGAAAGACATCTTATTTTTGTGTGTTGAACAGATTGAGAGGTAGGCGCAGGAGCCAAAAGAGAAAATCAGGCTATCCCCATTGTTACTGTTGAAGTTCTTAGATCATGTGGCTTTGGGTCTGTTGCCCTGGTGGGCCTACCAGCACTTTATCTCTGAATAAGTTAAGCTTACCTGCCTAGTTGCAGGTACAGTGGGCAACCACAGGCCTCCACCCAGAAGGAACTGCTCAATCAAGCTTAGCACATGACAAAGGGCATCTAAGCAAATCTCTTCCCTACAGGCAGGCAGATCTGAAAAAAACAATAAAGACACAGATCCATATTGAGTTTTGCATGCCCATTTTTGGCATAGAACTCAACAATCAGATAAGCCACTTTCCTGGGGGTCATAGAAGGGCCATGATTATTATGCTAACTGAAGTTCCTTTACATGGAAATATGAGAAGTCAAGTGTAAGTCTTTCCATTTAATGCTATTATTTCAAGGGTCCACTAATGGTGTACGAAACGCTTTGTGTTATCTGCAAAGTTTTCCAGGTAAGTTAAATGTAACTAATCTAGAGTGCACAGAACCATTAGGGTCCCTAAGAGAACAACTTTCAAGCACTTGTATAACTAGCATGTTACACGCTAGTTATCAATGAATATTTTTCTATTTTCATGCACATGTCCCCATAGGGACTTGAATTAAAAACCAGCATGCACTTCTGAAGTTTAGACTGCCTTCCCTTTATTACCACAAATGAAAGGTCTGGCTCAAATGTACATGAGTTACATAGTTGACTCATGCTAGCTACATCGTGGTAGGAAGGACAGTTTTCAACTTAAGCCCAACTTTCACCTGCTTGGAATTCTCTGAAAAGCCTCCATCTGAGGGGGTAGCTTGTCAGACCCATTTCTTGTCATAAGTTGGAGGAAAATCAATCCCACTATTTGGGAGTTGGACTCAATCTGAAAGCAATAGGCTTGTCACATTTAATTATTTCACACTCCGCTCACCAAGCCTTGAAAGTGTCAGTCTCACCTGAGGGGTAACAGGACCAGGGAAGAGAAATCTGACCAAGTGTGGGAAAACAATAAACTATGGTTAACAACAAGAACAACCTTTGAAAGTTAGGAAAAAAACCACAAAACTTTCCCCGATGAGGAACTAGAGGAAGGTTGGAAGAGAGAGATTTGCTGATTGATTTTCTTCTGATGTTTTTGGTAAAAAGTTAGAATTCTGGAAAAGACATGCTGAAAGGACCCTTAGAAATTATCAGATCAAACAGGTTTAGTTTATCGATGCAGTGACGAAGGCTTCTCTGACATTTAATAATAATAGTAATAACAATAACAACAGCCACCATTATTTATTCAGCATTGATTATCTGCCAGTCACTTTTCCAAGGTCCCCCAGCCAGTCAGCAGGAGAAAACAGGCCGGAAGCTAGGTTTTCCAATTACTACTATTTTTATACTAAATTCTAAAGTGAGGGCCACAGAGAAAAGCCTGATAATTTTATATTTTATCCGCCTCAAATTCAAAGAATAGTGAAGGTTCAATGTTATCTGTTTAACTCTGGCATAGACTATAGCAATGAAATCACCTCCCACAGCATCAGGACTGATTTAGATGTTGTTTTTTTTTTAAAGAAAGATGAACAGAGAAAACAGAAAGATGATAGCATGGGACAATGTCTTTGTTCCTGTGAGGCTACAGGATGAATGAAAACATATCCAACACTCGTTACTTTCAGCATTTGGGATGATGGAGGCACGGGTGTTAAACCTGTTAAACTGTTAAGACCTAAGGTCTTGGAAAATGATGGCTTGTTCCAGGTTGATGCAGGGGACAAGAAAGCAAGAGTTACAGTGTTCTTTTCTACACAAAATAAAGGAATTAATGTAAGTGTGTGTCTCCACTGCAATCTGTAATTTCCCCCAATTCATGAGTAGAGAAAAGTAGAACAGTCTAATATGTAAGGGATCTGATCTAGACAGATGTGGCCTTGCGTCTCACCTCTGCTACCTTCTCACCGTGTGGCTTTGGCAAGTAATTCAACCTCTTCCTTTTAAAAATGTCAGTAACATATATATATATATGATAAACTTTGCCACCTTAACCATTTTTAAAATGCACGATTCTTTGGCATTAGTTACAGTCACAGTGCGGTGGGCAGCCGTCACCAGTATTTATTTCCAAATATTATGACTCCAAACAGAAGTTCTCTACCCATTCAATAATAACCTCTCATTCATTCTTCCTGCAGCCCCTGGTAACCTCTAGTCTATGCATTTTGGGCTTTTATGAATTTGCCTTATTGGAGAAGGAAATGGCACCCCACTCCAGTACTCTTGCCTGGAAAATCCCATGGACAGAGGAGCCTGGTGGGCTACAGTCCATGGGGTCGCAAAGAGTCGGACACGACTAAGCGACTGCACTTTCACTTATTCCACATGAGAGAAATCATATAATGCTTGTCTTTTTTGTGTCTGGTTTAGGGCACTCAGAACCATGTTTTCAAGGTTCATCTGTCTGTAGCATGTGTCACAGGCTGAAGGATATTCCACTGGATGAATATGCCTCATTTTGTCTCCATTAACTGGTGAACAGTTAGTTGGGCTGTTTCCACCCTTTGATTATTGTGATTCATACCTGTTGGTCTGAAACCTCAGGAGCTTCCCAGGGGAAATCTGAGACTCACCCTGTACACAGAGGGCCTGAAGAGAGCGAAGAACGAGGCCGACCCTTCCAGCTGGGCAGGTGGCGGTGCGAGAGAGCTTACATGCCCACCTTGTCTCAAGCGGCCGCAAGACAAGTAGGCCTCTGCGCCTGCCCACCAGAGTCTTAAAAGCTTATACAGGCGTTCTAATGGGGCTCAGTCATGTACTCTGTACAGATGATCTCAAGAATACATTGCTCTCAAGGCTGTGTACTTGGAAACAGCACCCACTGTGGGAACTGGGCACAGAATGCGCATTTCAAGGACAGCAGGGGGTGAGGGTCGCCTACGTCCAAGTCTTGGGTCAACTGCCAGTCACGGACTCTTGATTATCTCCCTCAACAATTCTGTGATGAACACTGGAGTACAGGTATCTGTTTGAGTCCCTGTTTTAAATTCTTTGCAGTATATGCTTGGAAAGTAGTATTGCTGGGTCATACGGTAATCCAAATCAATGGACATGAATTTGAGCAAACTCCAGGAAACAGTGAAGGACAGGGAAGCCTGGCGTGCTGCAGTCCATGGGGTCTCGAAGAGTCCCACTCGGCTTAGAGAATGAACGATGGCATGGTAATTCTTAGTTCAGCTCTTTGAGGAGCCACCACAGTTTTCCACAGCCTCTGTACTGTTTTATGTTCCCATTAGAAATGTACTAGGGTTCCAATTTCTCCAAGTCCTTGCCAAACCTTGCTATTTTCTGTTGTTTTTTTTAAATTAAAAATTAAATTATAGTCATTCTTATAGATGTGGTGTCTCCTTGTGGTTTTGATTTGCATCTCCTTAACGAATAGCTCGACCTCTTGGAAATTCAGGATCACCATTTACAAAAGGGTTACAGTGATGCTTATCTTGTAGGTTTCCTGTTTTATCTGAAACAGGAAAATCCAGTAGAGGGCTGATGATGACACTAACTCTGCTGCAGGGGATGATGCCTTTGTACAACCCAGTTGTTCCCTCCTTTTGGAATATCCTCTCTTATCATATCTCCAGGTTTTCAAATGACAGTTGTCCCTCAGTATAAGCAAAGTATTGGACTTCCTAGGTGGCGCTAGAGGTAAAGAACCTGCCTGCCAGTGCAGGAGATGGAAGCGGCACGAGTTTGATTCCTGAGTCAGGAAGATCCCCTGGAGGAAGAAATGCCAAACCACCCCAGTATTCTTGCCTAGAGAACCTCATGGGCAGAGGAGCCTGGGAGGCTACACTCCATAGGGTTGAAAAGAGTTGGACATTACTGAAGTGGCTTCAGGCATGCATGTACACATATGCAAAGTATCTGTTCCAAGACCTCCCTCATACCAAATCTATGGGTGCTTAAGTCCCTTATATAAATAAAATCATATAGTCTATGCATATAGTGTATGCATGTCCTTTCATGTACTCAAAAGCATCCCTAGATTACTTATAAGACATCCTACAGTGCAAATAGCATGTAAATACTTGTAAATACAATGCAAATATTATGTAAATAGTTGTCAGTGCGTCAAGTTCAGGTTTCGTTTTTTGAAATTTTCTGGAATTGTTTCCCCCAAGTAGTTTTAATCTGTAGTTGGTTGAACCTGGTCCATATGGGTACCACATGCTTGGGTGAGCCAAGGACCCACCGCATACCCATCCTCCGACCTGTCCACAGCAGTAAGAAGATACACACTCAAAGTCAGAGAAGTGGCAAGCATCTAGGGAAATATCAGCCTCAGCATTTCCCCCTCCTTATCTTTGTTCACCAGAATTAAGAACTTTTTTCAGCCTTGTTTCATCTTTCATTTTAAATATTAATTAAATAGGGACACTTGTTGAGAAGCCATCACCACTTTGATTTTTTTTCTCGAAACATTTTACTTTGTCTCCTATTTGATATGTAAGGTCTAAGTATTTTTACTCTAGTTTTAATCTATTAAGACAAGATTTGAGAAAGGATCAGATGGATACGTCTTGCAGGAAGGTGATGGTGTCGACTTAAAAAATAGTCACAACCTAAAAGTTGAAAATTATGCTCTATTTGTCGGAGATTTTAGGACTTAAGCCCAGGAGGAAGCATCTCAAGTAGCCCTGAGAGAACTGCCCTGAGACGGTGGGGGTGGGTGGGAGGAGTCAGGTTACACAGAAGTTTGTAAACAAAGGGCAGGTAGTCTGAACATCAAAAGTACTTTTGTGAATTAAAGAAAACCAGATATCTCAAGTTAAGGAATTTAGCACCTTTCTATGTATGGGAGGATGCAACAGTCTGGGCTTATTGAAATTATTTCTTTCATATGCATCTCCACTATCAGGGGCCAATATTCTGCATTTTCACATCCTGAGCTCCTCAGTGCTCACTTTACAGAGTGGCTCCTGCCTGGTGGCTGCCAGATTACAAGTGTTGTTCTCCTACCTAAGGGCCCTCAGAGCTCAGAAATCCACATTTGGAGGGCCAGAATTGCTCATGGCTGTGACATCCTTGTTTACTGATACGGTAGGAATGCTCTGTTTCTCAATGGGAACATCCCAGAACTTCTGGTAGGTATTTTAAATCACAAGATACAAAGACTCACAAGAGAGGGCAACTTTCTGGGCTAGACATTCAAGGATAAACATCTCTGAATAGGAGGCAGTGGTTTCTTATGGTCTTGCTTCTCCTCTGCCTCTTCTGAGAACTTCTTAACCGCTCAGATTAATTAATGAGAAGATGAGTTAACATATTTGAAGCATTTAGATTAGCTCCTATCACAGGTTAGGTGATGAGAAGTATTAGCTCTTATAATTATGGCTGAGGAGTTCATCTTGGGTTGTTACGGTGTCAGAGCTACTGAAATGAGGAAAGGTTACAAAGGAGGCCATGGGAAAATTGTTCTTCAATAATCGATTTCTTGTTGTTTCTTAGTCACCAAGTTGGGTCTGATTCTTTGTGACCCCATGGACGGTAGCCCCCCAGGCTCCTCTGTCCATGGGATTTTCCAGACAAGAATATTGGGGTGGGTTCCCATCTTGTTTTCCAAGGGATCTTCCTGACCCAGAGATCAAACCTGCACCTCCTGCACTGCAGGCAATGGTAGGCAGGTTCTTCACCAATGAGTCGCCAGGGAAGCCCTTGATAGTCAGTAGCCTGGGATAATATTTCGAATTACTAGCTTGTTTTCACCTCACATTGCCTTGCATATGGTGGACATCCGCCTGGAACCAGGACTAGGGGCATTCCATTTTCACACCCTCAGGGAAGTGTTGTTCCAGCAGAGTGGAGACAACAACAAAGTCCATTCTTAGCCTTTGAATTTGGAGACTAGAACTTTGATAATGTTTCAAAAGGAAAAGATTTTGAATTTTAGGATTCTAGACATTAAAAATAAGTGGTCCAAGATTTGCATAATGAATAAGTGCTGAATTTGCTCCTGCTGTGATGCCAGAGGCCACCGTAAGGTACAGACAATCATCTAGGGTTCTGGAAAGACTAGATTTGGCCAAAGGTACAACTTACCGTGGTCACACTTTCATGGAAGACTTGTATCACCTTTTGCTCAGAGAATTTATTGATCACTTTTTTTTTCCCCCTGGCTGCACCGCTCAATTTGTGATCTCTTAGTTTCCCAACTGGGGATTGAACCTGGGCCCCTGCAGTGGAAGTGCACAGTCCTAACCACTGGACTGCCAGGTAACTCCTGATTACTTTTGAGAATAAGTGGTTTCTTCTGCCCCAAATTTCCTAGTAATTTGTTTGAACATTCCTTAGTGTATTGATCGCTTAATATATTTTGCTATAGTAACTTGCTGGATTAATGCAAGAATAGACTAAGGGGTTAGCAACTTCAAGAACTGGTGTTTCTGTTGGGTTTCTATATCTGAAGAGATTCTCAGTGTGAGTGAAAATTTTCCTATTGTATCAGCAAACAAAGGATTTGCAGCCATCAGGTCACCACAGCCACCCCCAAAGGTAAGCCTGGGGGGAACTCAGAGTGCAGACGAATGGGCTGCCCTCTACCACGCTCTCTGCCTCGCAGCTACCCTCAGTGGTGCACCCTGATGGGACTCAGGACAGGAGTGCCCAGAGTACTGGTCCTAGGTAGCTGAGGTGCATACCAAAGCAATGATTTCAGTGATCCCAGACTCTTGCATCTTCTCACTCTAAGAAAAGCGCTTAATTCATTAACTTGAGATATCTGGTTTTCTCAATTTAACAGTAATCTTTTGATGTTCTGCCTACCTGGTCTTTGTTGCAAAACCCCCTATTTATCCTGGCTCCTCCCTTACGTCTTTGCAGCAATCTCAGAGGTACCTGAGGGGCTGGGTCCCAAGCTTAACTCCTCAGTTTTATCTGCCAAATAAAATAGAATTCTCAACTTTTTTAGGATGTGGGGGTTTTTTTTTTTTCAGTTGACATTAGTAAGGCGTTGGGAGGGAAATAAAATGTGCTTTGGTTTAGTCAGTAAACAATCTGCCTGCAGTGCAGGAGACCCAGGTTCAATCTCTGGAGAAGGAAGATCCCCCGAGAAGGAAATGGCAAGCTACTCCAGTATTCTTGCCTGGAGGATTCCATGGAGAGAGGAGCCTAGCAGGTCCATGGGGTTACACAGAGTTGGACACGACTGAGCAACTAATAAAATGTGCTTAACTGACTGCCTCCCACATAAGTCAAATTCCTTGAATGCCTGGAATTTGTTTTCCATAATCCTGCCAGGTCATCATCCAAGAGGAAACTGAGGCTCAGAGAGTCTATCTCTTGCTCAAAGTCAAGGAGCTAGAAAGTAACATAACCAGTTTTAACATCCTGGTTGGTGTTATTTTTAAATGCACACTCTTTCATTTCTCCAAGGCTCCGAGGTTACAGGACTCAGACACCAAGGTCCAGAAACAACCTCTTTTAGTGGTGCTGAGAAAGGCATTTGACTTCCATGTGCCTTAATTTACCATCTGCAAAATAAGGGCAGCACTGCTTAATTAAACGGGGTGTATTGTAGAATTAATCAGTGGAGGTTTGGAATGGGAGGTGAAAACGTAAAAGCAGCCTTTAATCATGCCATCATTATTATGAACAATAATAACATTATCAACATTGGGTTCATAATTTAATCCTTGAAGCATTGACCCACCAGCTCTGATTATGATTATTGATAATTAATAAGGATAAGACAAGAGGTTAATGAGGATTCTTCTTGGCTTCAAATCTTTACTGGGTAGGAAGAGAGAAAGATTAATTATTTCCTTTATACCAAATGTTGTCTATTTGTGTGTCTTTTGTCTATTTGTCTATTTTTGTGTTTCTTTATCTTTCTCTTAGAATTCCCTGAGGCCCACTTAGAATAATGGAGTAAATGAGTCAGTCTGTAAAGCTGCTTTTTAAAGCCCAAAGTGGTGGCAGCTACAACACATGGTAGCCAAGACAGTGGCTCATTAGGGAAGCGTTCAACCCTAAACTTGGCTATTTTCTGAAATTCAGAAGGAAATTCTTGAGAGGAATATAACCCCCTATACACATGAGCCTAGGTGTTAGGAAACCTCAGAGAGCGCTCTGGCTCCACGATTAACCCATCTGTGCGTTTAGCTGAATTGAAACACCTCCATGATCTGATCCACAGAACAGGGATGGACACCCTTTGTTCAGCTTGCAAAGCTGTTTCAAGGATCAAATAATGTGATGTGTATGAAAGTTCTGTTGGCTGTTAGCTCAGTTTACAATGATGGTCACAAAGAGAAAGCAGAGAGTGTGAATCCTAGCTGTTGTTGTTCAGTCGTGTCTGACTCTTTTGTGACCCTATGGACTGTAGCCCACCAGTCTCCTCTGTCCCTGGGATTTCCCAGGCAAGAATCCTGGCGTGGGTTGCCATTTCCTTCTCCAAAGGACCTTTCCAACCCAGAGACTGCACCCGAGTCTCCTGCATTGGCAGGCAGATTCTTTACCACTGAGCCCCCAGGGAAGCCCATCCCAGAATCTGTTCCTAAAGCATGCAATGTGTATATATATATATATATATATATATATATATATATATATATATATGTTTAAGATTCGTGGGCTTCCTGGTGGCTCAATGGTAAAGAATCCGCCTGTCAATACGGGGAGTGGGGGGGCGTGGGTTTGGTCCCTGGGTCAGGAAGATTCTGGAGAAGGAAATGGCAACCCATTCTAGTACTCTTGCCTGGGAAATCCCACGGACAGAGGAAGCTGGCAGGCTATAGTCCTTGGGGTCACTAAACGGATGGACATGACTTAGTGGCTAAACAACAACATTAACAGATTCACTAGTGAGTTATAAAATCAGAAGAATGGCCTAGGTCTAACCTTTGGAACTTGCTACTCCACAGTGATGTCTATATTGCTTGAAAAGTCAGGCCACTCCACGCAGATGCCATCATCCTGGGCTGTAGTTATTTACCTGGCAACATATCAGGTACACAGCAGACCTCTCCATCCCCACCCCCCCAACTCAGTGCAGCAGAGATCTAGGCACGTTGGTGACTTGCTTACAGAAAGTTGATTATTGAATACACATCTGGAATACAATTTGACTAGAAAAGTGTCCCCACTTTTACCTTTCCATTGATTCTAAACTCAGCATCCATACAATATAATAGCATTTTGGGGAAGTAGTTGTGATTAGCTGCTTGAAGAGGAAATGCAGAAATTGGCCACAATTCTTCACCTTTCTCTACATCCATACCTTTTGCAATACAGCTTGGCTGCCCCTTCCATCAAGTGGTGAAACCTGTTTTTCCTATCCCCTAATGTGGTCTTGTGACTGACACTGGCCAAGAGAATATAATGGAGGTGACAGTGAAATGATTCTAAATCGAGGCCCAATGGAGTGCTTTGCTCACTTTCTTTGGAAACCTAATCACTGGCCTTGGTCAACCTTTTTGAGGGTCAGAGTCCTTATGGAGGAGGGTCCAGCTAAGGCCATCTAAGAGCAATTTATAGCTGGCAGAGTTGATTAATTGGCACCCAATTGCTGGCAGATTCACAAATAAGGCTAACTAATACAAGAAGAGTCACTCTGCTGATCCCAAACTCAAGAGAAATACTGATAAAAATGTGTGTTTTAGGCCATTAAATTTGGTATGTTTTGTTAGGCAGCAGTTGCTAACTCATATAAATACACAATGGAAATCTTCAAGTGCAACATTTCTCTTTGTAACTTTATAGAAAAAGAAAGGGAAAACCCTAACTCAACGTGAGTTTACCATAAACCAGATTTTTCCAATGTCTAATTGTAGTTTTTGGAGTTTTTAAACTGTGACAAAATATCTAATTGTAGTTTTACTGTTCATAGTAGAAAAGGTTTTGACTACCTATAGAGCTGAATGTAAGGGGTCATGAATGACCTCTTTATTTCAAGGATTCATTTTAAAGCAAAAATAAAACACTTTTATTGAGTACCTGCTCTGTGTCATAAAGGTTGCTAGGTCCTGAGATTTGAAGTCAATTAAGGAATGTTTGACATTTCATCTTTAGTAAATTATTCTTTGGAAATGTGTTTTCAAATAGTCTCAGAAGTTAGACCATTTTAAGCCACCCTCAGTGACCAATATGGACAGAATTCACTGTGTGTTTTCATTTGACTCTTTCTCCTTCACCTCTGTGGAGAAGGCAATGGCACCCCACTCCAGTACTCTTGCTTGGTACCAGCTACATTTTTAATGGGTTTTATCTTCAGGAACCCCACCAGATTCTCATTTTGAAGATGTGAGAAGAACCCTGTGTCACTGGCAGGTAGATGGGAAAGAATAAGTAATAGGTATAAAATACACCCAGAACCTCATTCCAGGTGAGTGCCCTGTCCCAGTTAGGGGAAGAGGACGGAAGGCCATTGCTATTACTCCAGCCCTTCCTGCATTCCTGTTTCACCTAAGGGGATAAGGAAGAGCCGCACAGTCCCTAGCAAATGGGATTCAAGACGACTGATTGAGAAAAACTCTGCCAGGGAAAGGACACAAGCAGAACAACAAGGAAAAATAAATTTATAGCACTGGGGAGGCCCCTGTGAGGTCACAGCCCTAAGCCATACCCTGGGTGAAAGGCCGGATTTTAATGAGAAGATTCTAGAATGTTCCCATGATATGCTGAGTAGTGGCCCACAAAAGACAGCCACATCCTAATCCCCAGAGCCTGTGAATACGTTGCCTTAATGGTAAAGAGGATCTGCAGGTATGATTGAGTTGAATTGTCTTGAGATTGAAGGTTACCTTGGATTTTCCTATCCTGATGGGTCTTAAATTTAATCACAAGGGTCCTTATCAGAAGGAGGCAAGAAGAGGGAGGGATGTAGGAGATGTGAAAAGAGAAGCAAGAGGTTGGAGTGTTTCTAGAAGAGGGTCAACAGCCAAGAAATACACGTGGACTCCAGACTGCAGAAATCAGGTGAACGGATTCTCCCCTCCCAGCCTTGCTGACATCTGTACTTTAGCTTAGGGGCACAGATTTTAAACTTCTGACTTCCAGAGCTATAATGGAATACATATGTGTCGTTTTAAGCCACTAAGTCTACGTTAATTCATCACAGCAACAAAGGGAAACTAATATAACTTGCCTCCTCTTACTCCCACACCAACAGGGCTATGGAATGATGCCAGTGAGTTATGCCTGAAACAGCTGACCAACTCTTTTTGAGGAATAATATTTAGGGAAGTCTGAATTCAAGCAGGGGGACAAAAACAAGGACCCAGAGGAATTTGAAGCCTCTGGCATCTAGAGCTACACGAAATGGTAAACACACCCAAATCCTAGCCAGTTTATCATCAATCCTCACACTAAAGGCTTATTTGCCACAGTTCCTAATATTTGATACAATGTATCTGCCTTTCAACAAACAATTAGAAAACATGTCAAGAGGTAAGGACAAACAGTCTGAGTGACAAAGCAAGCATCAGAATAAACTCAGATATTATCTAGATGTTTGAACTATAAAGGAATTTAAAATAACAGTAACTAATATGTTAGGGATCTGACGGAGAAAGTATACACCATGCAAGAACAGATAGGTAATGTAACTAGAGAGATGGAAACTGAGAAGAGTAATTTAAGCCTAAAGCAAGCATAAGAAAGTGGATAATATAAATCAGAATAAAAATCAATGAAATTGAAAATAGGGAATAAGTGGAGAAAATCCACAAAACGCAAAGCTGTTAGTTTGAAGTAGTCAGTACAACTAATAAACCTCTAGCCTGGCTTGAAAGATGCTTATTCCTTGGAAGGAAAGTTATGACCAACCTAGATAGCATATTCAAAAGCAGAGATATCACTTTGGCAACAAATGTCTGTCTAGTTAAGGCTATGGTTTTTCCAGTGGTCATGTATGGATGTGAGAGTTGGACTGTGAAGAAAGCTGAGTGCCGAAGAATTGATGCTTTTGAACTGTGGTGTTGGAGAAGACTTCTGAGAGTCCCTTGGACTGCAAGGAGATCCAACCAGTCCATTCTAAAGGAGACCAGTCCTGGGTGTTCTTTGGAAAGTGAAAGTGAAAGTGAAGTCGCTCAGTCGTGTCCGACTCTTTGCGACCCCATGGACTACATGTAGCGTACCAGGCTCCTCTGTCCGTGGGATTTTCCAGGCAATAGTACTGGAATGAATTGCCATTTCCTTCTCCAGGGGACCTTCCCAATCCAGGGATTGAACCCAGGTCTCCCGCATTGTAGGCAGACGCTTAACCGTCTGAGCCACCAGGGAAGTCAGGAATGATGTTGAAGCTGAAACTCCAGTACTTTGGCCACCTCATGCGAAGAGTTGACTCATTGGAAAAGACTCTGATGCTGGGAGAGATTGGGGGCAGGAGGAGAAGGGGACGACCAAGGATGAGATGGCTGGATGGCATCACCGACTCGATGAGTGTGAGTTCAAGTGAACTCCGGGAGTTGGTGATGGGCAGGGAGGCCTGGCGTGCTTCGATTCAGGGGGTCACAAAGAGTCGGACACGACTGAGTGACTGAACTGTACTGAACTGAACTGAACCTGTCTTCCCTCATATCTCAGTTGTAAAGAATCAGCCTGAAATGCAGGCGAGCCTGCTTTGATTCCTGGGTCAGGAAGATCCCCTGGAGAAGGGATAAGCTACTCTCCAGTATTCTTGGGCTTCCCTTGTAGCTCAGCTGGTAAAGAATCTGCCTGCAATGCGGGAGACCTGGGTTCGATCCTTCAATCCCTGGGTTGGGAAGATCCCCTGGAGAAGGGAAAGGCTATCCACTCCAGTATTCTGGCAAGTAGAATTCCATGGACTGTATAGTTCATGGGGTTGCAGAGTCAGACGTGACTGAGCGACTTTCACTGTGCTTCACTTCAGCCTGGCTAACAAATTTAAAAAGAGAAGAGACACAATCTTCCAGTATCAGAAATGAAGGAAAGATTATTACTACTGAGTCTATGGACATGCAAAGGAAAATAAAAGACTATCATGAAAATTGTGTTGCCACAAATTTGATAATTTAGATGAAATGAACAAATCCCTTGAAAGATAAAAACTACCAAAACTCACAAAGAGAAATATATAACCTGAATATCCCTGTAACTATTAAATGAATTGGTTAAAGTAACCGTCCAAAAAAGAAACACCAGGCCCAGATGGTTTCACTGGTGAATTTTTACCAAACATGGAAGAATACCAATTCCTTACAATCTCTTTCAGTAAATAGAAGTCGGGGTGGGGAAGGAATTTTCAAACTAAATTCATTAGTCCAACATTACTTTAATAAAAAAACAAGATAAAAAGAGATTACAAGAAGGGAAAACTGCAGACCAATAACATCTCATGGTCATATATGTAGAAATCCTCAACCAAATATTAGCAAATAAATTCCAACATTGTATAAGAACTATTATATGCTATGACACAGTGAAATTAATTCCAGGTATGTAAGGCTGGTTCAACATTTGAAATCAGTGTGTGATTTATATGTATCAGTCGTATGGATGGACAAAAGAAAAGGCATAGGATCATATCAGATGACACAAAAAAACATTTGAAAAATCCGATACTCATTCATGATAAAAAAAAATGTAAACTTCTCAGAGCATTAGGAATAGAGGAGAACATGATCATGATAAAGGACAGCTGAAAAAAATCCTATAGCAACATCATACTTGATGGTGAGAGATAGGGCACTCTACTTTTAAGATAAGGGACAAGGCAAGAAAACCTCCTTTCACGACTTCAATTCAACATCATAATGGGAATTCCGTCTAGAGCAACCAGAATATAGTCATAAAAATATACAGATTGGAAAGGAAGAAATGAAACCATCTTTACACTTCAATGCCATGTCAAAGAGTTGATTTTTTAAAAAAATTCCTGTAATTAGTAATTGAGCATAGCAAGATTTCAGGATACGAGAATAATATATAAAATCAACTGCTTTCCTATGTACCAGTAATGAATTGTACTACTAAAAATACCATTTATAATAGCACCCACAAAATGAAATATTAAGTACAAATCTAATAAAGATTTGTTATAGTAGAGGATACGTGGAAAATACAGAACGCTAATGAAAGAAATAAAAGCAGAACTAAATAAATGAAGAGATATTTCATTTTCACAGACTGGAACATTCAGTATCGTTAAGATGTCAGTTTCCCCCAGCTTGATCTATAGATCTAATTCAATCACAATCAAAATTTCAGCAGAGTATTATGCAGTTATTAGAAAATTCATTCTGAAGTGTATATGGAAAGGCAAAAGACCGATGATCAGCAACACAACACTGGAGAAGAACAAAGTTGGAAGACCCTACTGCCTGATTTCAAGTCTTGTAAACCCACAGTAAACAAGGCAGCGTGGAACTGGCGGCAGAAAACACACCTCTGGAGCAATGAAACCTGAAAAGCTGCAAAATAGACCCAGACAAATGTACTCAGCTCTTACAAAGCTGAAAAGGCAATTTAATGAAAAAGAAGTCTTTCAACAAACAGTGCTCAATCAGTCGTACACCCATGTGTGAAAAAGGCGCATATGCGCAGACTTTCCACAAAAATTTACTCAAAATGAATTATATGCCTAAGTTTAAATGCAAAATTATAAAACTTCTGGAAGCAAGAGAAAATCTACAGGACCCTGCCTGGATTTGAAGATGAGTTTTTAGATACAGTAGAAAAGTTCAGTTCAGCTCAGTTGCTCAGTCGTGTCCAACTCTTTGTGACCCCGTGAACTGCACCACGTCAGGCCTCCTTGTCCATCACCAACTCCCGGAGTCCACCCAAACCCATGTCCATTGAGTCGGTGATGCCATCCAACCATCTCATCCTCTGTCGTCCCCTTCTCCTCCTGCCCTCAATCTTTCCCAGCATCAGGGTCTTTTCAAATGAGTCAGCTCTTCGCATCACGTGGCCAAAGTATCAGAGTTTCCATAAGAAAAAGTGATCCATAGAAGAAAAAACTGGTAAGTTGGACTTTATTAAGATTAAAAACTTTTTCCTGTAAGGGAGTTAAAAGACAAACCACAGACTGGGAGAAAATATTTGCAAAACACAAGTCTGAACTTGTATTCAACATATACAAAGAACTCTCCAAAACGGAATAAGAAAACAAACAAACCAATTTAAAAATAGGAAAAAGATCTGAACAAGCCTCACCAAAGAAGATATACAGATGGCAA
Organism: Ovis aries; assembly: GCF_016772045.2. Classification (NCBI taxonomy): domain Eukaryota; kingdom Metazoa; phylum Chordata; class Mammalia; order Artiodactyla; family Bovidae; genus Ovis; species Ovis aries. The sequence goes on along the minus strand of NC_056055.1, from coordinate 6,218,394 downwards.
GGAAGCGTATGAAAAGATGCTCAACATAGCTTATCATTAGAGAAATGCAAATTAAAACAATTAGACACCGTTATATACCTATTAGAATGGCTGCAAACCAAAAAGCTAACAATAGCAATTTCTGGCAAGAATGCCAAGCAACAAGAACTATTGTTGGCATGAATGCAAAATGATACAACCACTTAGCAGACAGTTTGGCAGTTTCCTACAAAACTAAGCATAGTCCAACCACACATTTCAGATATCTCACTGCTAGGTGTTTTACCCAATGTTAAGAAACACAGGTCACACAGTAACTAACAGGCAAATATTTGCGGAAGCTTTATTGACAACTGTCAAAAACTTTATAGCAGCCAAGATGTCCTTCAGTATGTGAATGTATAAACAAATAGGGGTACATCTGTAAAATTGAATACTATGCAGCTTTAAAAGGGAATGAGCTATTCATCCATTCAAAGATAAATCTTAAATTAATACTGCCAAGTGAAGGAAACAAGTCAAAAAAAGGCTAGAGACTGCATGATTCCACTTGTACGATACTCTGGACAAGACAAATCTACAGAAATGGTCAACAGGTGGCGGTCAGGGATTTGAACTAGGAGGAGGAGCAAATAGGGGATACATAGAGCTATTTTTTGGATAGTGAAACTCTTCCTTATGATACCCTAAAGGTGGATATGTGACCCTAGGCATTAGTGAAAACACATCAAAATTTACAACACAAAGAATGAACTTTAATCACACACACACACACACACACACACACACACACACACACACACAATGGGGGAGTTTAGAGAGTCCCAGAATGGGCTGCAGAATGTGACAAAAGAATCTAACTGTATCGTAAGTACATAGAACAACCTCACTGAAGTGGGGTGGAGGGAGGTGCTGACCTAGGTAGCTTTGGAAATAAGTAGAATTCATAAAAACTAAAGGCAGTAGAAACTGTCCATAAACACTGTGCTCTAGCTGAAAAAGTTGTTTCCCATCAAGGTACAAGTCGGCAATTTTGAAACCAGTACATGTGCAGACCGGAACTGAAAAGTTAAGCATCTGATGACAGGTTGGAGTCAGGTTTCTCACTGTTAGAGGCGGAGGATACAGACAAGCAAGGAGAGGGGCTGGAATAATCCTTGCAGCCATGGATGAGAGCTGGCAACACCAGGATGAACTCATGTTTGCTTAACATAGATGCAAGTGACTCCCTATGGAACTATTTACAGATACGTGTACATACACGAGTTAACTGTTCGGTCACTAAGTCGTGTCCAACTCTTTCACGACCCCTTGGATCTTAGCCTTCCAGGCTCCTCCATCCACGGGATTTCCCAGGCAAGAATACTGAAGTGGGTTGCCATTTGCTTCTCCAGGGGATCTCCCCAAACCAGGGCTCAAAGCCCAGTCTCCTGCATTAGCGCACACAGACACACACACACATACAAATTGCTTTTTCAGTTGAAGGACTTTATAAGCAATGACACCCTGGTAGTACTCATAGTGCCTGTTTCTAACTCCATACTCCAGTGAAAGTAACCGGGGCCCCTTGAAGAAAAATCTTCAAAGGCTGAGGCAGGAAATGCACAGGGTGACACTAGAGCTTCTTGTAGTTCGAGAAATGAAACACACACACACACACACACACACACACACACACACACACAGAGTAATGGGGATACATCAAAGTGACATAGGAGCCAATCACAAGAGCTCCCAACGGTCAGTGCTGGAACAAATTACACGATGCAAGAAATTCACGCATTACAGGTACCTCCCCAACCCCTGCTTTATGAAAGTTTATCTGCCACTCTGCTTTTCTCAAAAGATATAGATTAGTACCTGGTTTTGCTAACCAAAACCAGGTTAGGAGACTTCCCTGGTGGCTCAGACAGTAAAGCATCCGCCTATAATGCAGGAGACCCCGGTCTGATCCCTGGGTCTGGAAGATCACCCAGAGAAGGAAATGGCAACCCACTCCAGGACTCTTGCCTGGAAAATCCCATGGATGGAGGAGCCTGGTAGGCTACAGTCCATGGGGCTGCAAAGAGTCAGACATGACTGAGCGACTTCACTTTCACTTTCTTTTGCTAACCGAAAGAAATCCAAAGAGGATTTTTGCTTTTATGACAAATGGTGAAAAACAAAGACGGCCTTCATTGTCTCTTTTTTGGGGCTGTTGTTCGTTTTGTTTTTGTTTTCTCAGTGAGTCATCAAAGAGGCAGTGGGCACGCAAGAAGGGTGTTGCCAAGCTCCTACGCTCAGCACCTCAGCATCAATCCTGCGCAGATTTGAAGGGTGTCTGTGAGCATCTGACCTTTATCTCCACATATTTTGTACCTGTTAGCAAGGTGTCTCATAAGGTATCTGCCTCTTCGCTTACCATTTTGGCATATGAAATGTTTGATGGGCATGCTCTGCTCTCAGAGAGTGGCGGAGCCTATATTAGATTATAGCCAGAAGTATAAAAGAAGGATCCATGAGTCCACACTGATTTAGACAAATGGTTGAGTAAATGAGGGAATACAGATAAATCTCCCAAGCAGAAGAGCTCCAACTAATTTTTGTGTCTACTCTGCCCTCAAGTGTCCCCCCATTCCTTAAAAGTGGGCTTCACATAATGACTGCCTTGCAAAGATTACAGTTTGAATGGGGACGGCCGGGGGGAGAGTAACTGCATAGTGGAGATACAAGAAAAACACTGCCTTAGCCATGCGATCCAGATGAACACTATCAGCGATAATTCATGCTGATGTTATCAGCGATAAGTCATGTTGATAAGTGAAGTGAAGTGAAGTGAAGTCGCTCAGTCGTGTCCGACTCTTTGTGGCCCCATGGACTGTAGCCTACCAGGCTCCTCTGTCCATGGGATTTTCCAGGCAAGAGTCCTGGAGTGGGTTGATACGAGGTGATGAGAGTGACACTTCACCTCTGTGAGCTTATCCTGAACACCCACAACCCCAGTCCAATCATGAGAAAAATCCTCAGACAAATCCCAGTTGAGGTATTTCTATGAGATACTCCTTAAAGACTGTCAAGGTAACCAAAAACAAGGACAGTCTGAGAAATATCTCAGTGAAGAGGAGCCTAAGGAGACCAGAGGAATAAACGTTAAGATGGGAACCTGAAACAGAAAAGAGGATCTTAGGTAAAAACTAAGGAAATCTGGATACTCTATGCTCACGTGCGTGCTAAGTTGCTTCAGTTGTGTCTGACTCTTTGTGACCGCATGGACTATAGCCCGCTGGGCTCCTCTGTCCATATATGTTAACAAAGAATCAGGTATTAATATTAGTTCATTAATTGTGACATGCTAATGTGGGATGTTTGTAATAGGACAGCCTGACTGTGGGTTACAGGGGAACTCTACTATTTTCACATTTTTTTTCTGTGACTTCTAAAAGTATTCTAAGATTTAACAATGTTATTAAAAAAAAGTAATGGGCACAGTAGCAAACTTGGCGAGAAGATTATTTTTTGTTAGAAGAGGAAGCCAGGGAAATCAGTGTAATGTATGGATATTGGGCATCAGCCTTAGACAGCCCTGCATTCCAGGATCAGCTCTGCTACTTTCTGGATGTGTGTTGCTAAGCATCTAATTCAACCTCCGTTTTCCTCGTACGTTAAATGAGTGCCATCTAATGATTACAGCTGAATTATAGAAGGCATATGGCACGTCGGCTATAGCTGTCACTGGAGCTGGTACTGCCATGCTCATTGTGATGTGACTCTTCTTGGTTTGGCTACCCAGGCTGATTATCAACACCCACTGGGTAGATGTCTGTGACATGTTTGGATGGCGATTGCATTAAGACAATGCTTCCTCGTATTCAATGCCAATTCAACCTGCCGTCATTCAAACACGTCCCCTCTTGGGGAGACAGAAAGCAGATGCTCCCCTTTCCTTGAATAAAGATGCCAATTACTTTGTCAGGCTTCTCTGCAGACTTAAGAGTTTCTTTTCTCTTTATGTTCATGTAAGTTGGTCCTTTTATTGTCACAATTGAAGGAGAGTTGTGGCTGGAATGTTCATTGTGCATGTTATAAATAATTGTTATTTTTCCATTTTATAAAAACAACTGATATTCAATATTAGAAAATTAATAAGTCTCATAATGAAAAAGAATTAAAAACCACCTACAATGCCAATGTTCAAGTTTTATAACCTGCTTCTTAAAACTAACATCTATCTTGTCAATACATGCTCATCCTTGTATCCCTAAATGTCACACTGCATAGAATTCCACATACAATGACTGCACCATAGGTTATTCATTCAAGTGCCTACTTTGGGATGTTTGGGGAGTTCCCTTTTATTATTTATTTATTTATTTTTATATTATTAGTAGTTTGGTGATGAACATCCCTGTAGTTAAATCACTGTGTATGTTTTTAATTACATCTGTTCTTTGTCATGGATTTTGGGGTTTATTTACTTTTGGCTGTGCTGGGTTTTTGTTGCTGCACGGGTTTTTCTCTAGTTGTAGCGGTTGGGGGGGGGTGGGTACTCTCCAGTTGTGGGGTTCAGGCATCTCACTGTGAGGCCTTCTCTTGTTGTGGAGCACGGGTTCTAGGGTGCACAGGCTTCAGTAGTTGCCACTTTCAAGCTCTAGAGCCCAGGCTGGATAGTCGGGGTGCGTGAGCTTATTTGCTCCGCGGCATGTAGGATCTTCTTGGACCAGGGATCGAACCCTGTCTCCTGCACTGGCAGGCGGATTCTCTACCGCTGAGCCACCAGGGCAGCCCTGTCATAGCTGCCTGAGCTGGTCGGCCTCTGGAGGAACCTGAAGCCGGTACTGCCCTTGGCCCAGAGGAACAATGAGACGAAGGAGTGGCATGCAGGGAGTTTGAAACTGACACTGGGGTAATTCCTTGTAAAATGAAAAAAAAAAAAAAGGTATTTGTGTGAGATTGGATTTTGTGTCTCAGTATCTACCCTTCCGCTTTATTCCGGCTGTAAAGATTCCAACCACAATGCCCTTTGTAGCTCGACATGCTTGCAAAGAATTCCAGTTATGCCACATCCTAGCGGCATGACTTGTTGTATCCATCTGTAAAATGGGGGTGGCCTTGTGAGAACTAAGGGAGAAAATATATGTAGAGCCCCTGGTGCGCAACACAGGCTCAGTAAGCAATGGATTGCCTCCACCTGAGAGATGCTTGAATTTTTTTCCACAGCCCACAGCAAGGCATTGTTCCTCTCAACTTTGGTCAATTTATAATATCTAGGCAATGTTTCCCTAATATCTAGGGTTGTGTCATGGCAACCGACTCCAGTATTCTTGCCTGGAGAATCCCCATGGACTGAGGAGCCTGTCAGGCTTCAGGCCATGGGGTCGCAAAGAGCTGGACACGACTGAGTGACTAAGCCCAGCACAGCACAGGCAATGTTTTCCTTCTGAGAAAAGCAAAAGGACATTTTCTGCCTCTTTTGCTTTCTGCGTCCTCAAAGCCCCAGGCCCTTCTGAGACTCCTCTGACCCAAAGTCACTTCCATTAGAATCAGGGCTAGGAGAATATCTGTCCCTGACAAACAAGGTTTTAATTCATCAGCGGCCCCCTGATACCTCGGTGTCCAAAACGCTTTATCTGGCATTCTCTTTGCCAGTGCATGCAGGAGACCAAGAAGGCAAGATGCTCTGCAGGGTTCAAATCTGATAAGCCCCAGAAAATTCAACTCCACCCCACTCCTCCCTTTTTCTTTGGGAGCTATTCATTTTCAAACAGCTTCAGTTTTATATCAGAAGGAGATGAAGAAAAGGACATAAGCTGGGCAGCCAGGCACATCAGGCTTCCACTCCATGGCTCTGTCCTTCACTGGTTCTGTGATGCCAGGCCAAGTAACTCATCTCCTCGAACCTCAGTTTCCTCACATGCAGAGTGAGGGTAATGACAGCTGGTTGGCAATCATTTCATGATTAATGCAAAACTCAGAGCATAATGCCTGCACCTAGCACCATCTCCCCATTTATGGGTTTGGTTCTGTTACCCATCACAACTTCCTTCACCACCCCTCTGCTAAAGTTATCTTGCAGAGAGAAGCTTTTCCTTAGTATACACCCTATTGCGCCTTCCAGAATGCTTAGGTTAAAACTGCTGCCTAAAGACGTGCCTACTCAGACTCATTTTTACTCAACTAGACTCGTCCGTTCATCCATTCACTCAGCTTGTGCCAGGAGTTATGCCAATGAAAAATGCCAAAATGAACAAGACCTTCTCTGTCCTCAGGGAGCTCACAGCCTAGTGGAGGACAAGTAAACAGAAAATTATAATTCAGCAACAAAGAATCCATGTGATGATAGGGAAATGGGTCAGGGCTTGGCAGGACACCTAACCAAGCCTTGCAGGGGACGGCGTCCTCAGAGAGGGAAACTGAGCTGAGCTGAGGATGAGCCAGTGCAGATTAGGCTGATGTAAGGTAAACCACGTAGTTTTGAAGACAACTCTGAAAAATACATACTTGCATTTTACACACGTGGAACCTAAGGCTCAGAGGGGCCGAGTTAGCCAAGCAGTGTGGGGACCTGATACAGTCGGGGAGCCTGGCTCCAGAATACATGTACCTTGATGGTGAAAGTTCAAGGCCCATGTCAGGATCGCTGCCCACTTATCAGAAGCTCTGTAGTACAATTTTCAGCTTCCTTTCAAATCCCTCCCCCTTCATCCTTTTTCACGCAGCTCTTCTTTTTCCATGGCTATGCTGGGGATTTAGAGAAGGCACGGATTCAGCTTTGCTCCTGGCTGTCTAGCCCCATATGTGGGCTGCAGGAGCCTCAGCCACCTCCCAGCCATCATTCTTTCTTCCAGGGACAGAGTTATGGCCCCCAGGAGAGGTTTGTTCCACCAGAGTAGTCAGTTACTAATGAGCTCCGTGCTGCTCCTCCGCCCCCGGCTTCCCAGCCGTTCTCCACCCCACATCTCCTAAGTCACCTTCATCCGGCAGCTGGAGACTGGTGGGAGTCTGTGGGGGAGGGGATCGCCCAGCCCAGGGGCTAGAGCACTCTCTAGATCCCTCAAGGGTACCCGGGGTGTGAGCCAGCCACAAAGGAGAGGAGGAGAGGGTCTCAGCCTCTTGGACCATTGCCCAGGACACAGAAGCCTGGTCTCCATAAGTCAGGCCTGCGGGTCCCTCCCTTCTGGGTAAAGACACATTTCTCTGATGCCCACAAAACTCTGGTCCTTCTCTGCCAGAATCCCAGGACCCATCTACTGAATCTGTTCCTATCGTATGATAGGATTATACAATAATATCATATGGATTCAAATTGGGATCTGGGAGAAGGCAATGGCAACCCACTCCAGTACTCTTGCCTGGACAATCCCAGGGACGGCGGAGCCTGTTGGGCTGCAGTCCATGGGGTTGCACAGAATCAGACACAACTCAAGTGACTTAGCAGCAGCAAATTGGGATCACCAATACCATAACAGCTACCATTTATTGGGAACTTGCTACATGCAAGGTATTTTTTAAAGTCTTTATTTTTATTTTTGAAGTAGAGTTGACTTACAGTTTCATGTTAGTTTCAGGTGTGTAGCATAGTGACTCACTATTTTTACAGGTTATAATCCATTAAACATTATAACATAATGGCCACCATCCCCTGCGCTATGTGTTATATCCTCATTGCTTATCTCTTTCATACATAGTAGTTTGGATCTCTTAATCTCCTACTGCTGATTTGCCTCTCACTTTTGGTAATTGCTAGTTTGTTTTCTATGCTTGGGGCTTCCCTGGCAGCTCAGACAGTAAAACATCTATTTGCAATGCAGGAGGCCTGGGTTCACTCCCTGGGTTGGGAAGATCCCCTGAAGAAGGGAATGGTTATCCGCTCCAGTATTCTTGCCTGGAGATTCCGTAGACAGAGGAGACTGGTGAGCTTTAGTCCATGGGGTTGCAAAAACAGGTGAACGTGAATGAGCCGCTAACATGCTGCACTGTCTCTATATTTGAGCCTGTTTCTGTTTTCCGTGTATACTCATTTGTGTTATTATTTAGATTTTACACATAAATGATATCCTACATGCAAGATACTCTTAAATACCTTATCCAAATTACTTCTTGTGCTGGTCACTGTAACCCATGAGGCAGATACAATTATGATCTCTATTCTTTTCGGTTGTCCCAAAATTTCATTTTTTTTTTTTAAGAATGTATGAAAAACTTGAACAAACTTTTTGGTCAACCCAATACATGAGGTACTTAAGGCTCAGAGAGTTTAAGAACTAGTCCATCTTCCCACAGTGGAAAGTGATAGTGTTAGGATTTCTCCCTGGCAGCCTGACTTCAGCGCCCTTGTCCCTCCCCACCAAGACGCAGGGAAGAGAGCTCACGTTCGAGCACGTACTGTGCGCCATGCATAGGGCTAAGGTCTGTGCAGGCTGGCTTCTCCCAACCAGCCTATTATCCTTTTTTTTTTTTTTTTTCCTTTTTAACAGCTGAGGACACTGAGATTCAGAGAGGTTAAGCATTTCTCTAGGTCACAGAGTGAGTGAGTGGCAGATCTGGGATTAAAGTCCCAGGCAGCCTGACTCCTGAGTCCACGCTCCTGGCACCATGCTGTGCCATCTGTGCTGGGTTCAACAGTGCTCCCGCAGAGTTCATGTTCACCCAACCTAGAATGTGACCTTATTTGAAAGTGGAGTCTTTGCAGATATAATCTGGTTAAAATTAGGTCACACTGATTGGAGTAGACCTTAAATCCAATGACGGGTGTCTTCATATAAAAGAGTAAGGTGAGCAAGAGTCAGACGCAAAGACATAGGCACAGATAGCCCTGTGAGATAGCCCTGTGAAGACAGAGGCAGAAATTGGAGTGATGTACCCACAAGCCAGAAAGAGAGGAACTAAAGAGCCTTTTTTTTTTTAATTGAAGGATAATTTCTTTACAGAATTTTGTTGTTTTCTGTCAACCTCAACATGAATCAGCCATAGATTACATATATCCCCTCCCTTTTGAACCTCCTTCCCATCTCCCGCCCCATCCCACCCCTCTAGATTGACAGAGAGCCCCTGTTTGAGTTTCCTGAGCCACACAGCAAATTCCCATTGGCTGTCTATTTTACACATGGTAATGTAAGTTTCCATGTTACTCTCTCCATACATCTCACCCTTTCCTTCCCTCTCATGTCCATAAGTCTATTCTAAAGAGTCTCTTGATGAGGGTGAAAGAGGAGAGTGAAAAAGCTGGCTTAGAACTCATTCAAAAAGAGAAGATCATGGCAACTGGTTCCATAAGTTCATGGCAAATGGATGGGGGAAAACTGGAAACAGTGGCAGATTTTCTTGGGCTCTAAATTCACTGCAGAGAGTGACTGTAGCCACGAAATTAAAGACGCTTGCTTCTTGGAAGTAAAGCTATGACAAAACCAGACAGCCTATTAAAAAGCAAAGACATCATTTTGCTGACAAAGATCCACATTGTCAAAGCTATGTTTTCTCCAGTAGTCACGTATGGATATGAGAGTTGGACCATAAAGAAGGCTGGGTGCCAAAAAATTGATGCTTTCAAATTATGGTGTTGGAGAAGACTCTTCAGAGTCTCTTGGACAAAAAGATGATCAAACTAGTCAACACTAAAGGAAATCAAGCCTGAATATTTTTTGGAAGGACTGATGCTGAAGCTCCAATACTCTGGCCACCTGCTGTGAAGAGCCACCTCATTGGAAAAGATCCTGATGCTGGGAAAGATTGAAGGCAGGAAGAGAAAGGGGTGACAGAAGATGAGATGGTTGGATGGAATCACCAACTCAATGGACATGAGTTTGATCAAACTCTGAGAGACAGTGAAGGACAGGGAAGCCTGGCGTGTTGCAGTCCATGAGGTCATGAAGAGCTGGGCATGACTTAGTGACTGGGCAACAATAGCAACCTACATGCCAAGGACTGCTGGAGAGCACCAGCAGAGAGGAGGCCGTGAAGAGGCTCCCCTTACAGCCTCTGAGGGGAGCACGGCCTTGCCAACCACTTGAGTTCAGATCTGTGAGAGAATAAACTTCTGTTGTATTAAGTCACCAAGCCTGTGGCGATTTTTTATGACAGCCCTAGGAAACCAACACACTCTCTGAGGGCCATGTTATCTTCTTAGAAACAGGAGACTGGGTTTCTTGCTCTCCTGGAATACTTTTCAGTTTCGAGAATTATGATTCTACCAATCTTTGTTAAACCACAGGAGTGTTCTGGAGCTCCTAAGGTGGATGATCCAGGGGAAACCCAGGCCATCAGTGGGGCCTAGCCGCATGAATCCACCCTTCACCATCCCATGGCATTCTCTGGGACAGGGAAATGGACCTGAGGAGCAAGGCCTTGGGTGAGTCAGTTAACCTCTTTGCCTCAGTGTTCACATCTATAAAATGGGAGTAATTATATCCTTGATGGGCTTCCCGGGTGGCTCACACGGTAAAGAATCCACCTGCAATGGGGGAGACCTGGGTTTGATCCCTGGGTTGGGAAGATCCCCTGGAGGAGGGCATGGCAACCCACTACAGCATTCTTGCCTGGAGAATCCGGCATGGACAGAGGAGCCTGGTGAGCTGCAGGCCATGGGGTGGCAAAGAGTCAGACACGACTGAGCAACTAAGTGCACACACACACACACACACACACACATGCACACACGCTTGATATTGTAAGGGTTGGATAAGTGGAAATACAGTGTCTGACACATGGAAAGGAAAAATATATGCCTTAGTCACCCACTCCCATCTCAGGGATGTTTCTTTGAAGCTGGTGGCATTTAATTAAAAAAATTGGAGAATTTGTTTTTAATTGGAGAATATTTGCTTCATAATACTGTGTTGGTTTCTGCCATACATCAACATGAATCTCTATAGAAGGTGTAGTCACTCAGCTGTGTCTGACTCTCTATGACCCCATGGACTGTAGCCTGCCAGCCTCTTCTGTCCATGGGATTTCCCACACAAGAATACTGGAGTGGGTAACCTTCCCCTTCTCCAGGGGCTCTTACCAACCCAGGGATCAAACCCAGGTCTCCAGTACTGCAGGCAGATTCTTCACCATCTGAGCCATGAGGGGAGGCACTATAGGAATCTCTGTAGGGGAGGGGCCAAAGCTATGTGGGGATTGAAAATGAGAGGCCCAGGGCAGCTTCAGTGGGTCTTATGGGGATGTCTGTACAGCTCCTCTTGGCAGGCAGGGGAGAGGTGTTCAGCAGGATTCAGGAGGTCGGTTCACAGCACATTTGCTGACCTTCTCCTGTGTCCTGGGTACTGGGCTAGGTGCCACGGTAGGGAAGGAAACCCCCCAAAGCTGTGTGCCAGATGGGGGGTGAGGGGTTGCGTGCTCATCTGTGGAGTCTAGCTGTAGCTTTCTATATTTAGATTCTATCTTTGTCAAGCAAGAAGACTCGTTTGACAGGGCTCCGGTTTTTCATGTCTGAAAAGCCACTCATCCATAGAGCTCAGGGTTCGGGGGGAGAGGAAAGGGGGTGGAGACCTGGCTTCTTCCCCCAACTCTGAGCAGATGGGATCAGAACAGGGCCTTTCCACATCTCCAGCCAAGACGCCTGAGCCTTGGCAGTGGGCCCAGGACACAGACAATGGGGACCAATGGCAGCTTCTCAGGCCTGGCTTTCCCTGGGCAAGAGGCTTCTCCTGGAGGCTGGCAAAGCCCCCTCTTCAGGCTCAGAAATGGGATTTGGGGAGAAGAAGGAGGGGGACGGCATTGAGGCAACTCCTGACAGCTTATCCTGGAAAACTAGGGCACAGCTTGTGGGATCCCAGCCCAGCGGCCCTGCCATCTGACCCTTCTGTCTCTGCAAGGACCATTGTCTAGGGAGGCAGAGGCAGCGCTGGCCCAGGAGCCCTGGTCTGCTGGCTGCTGACAAGAGGACGGGGCAGAGGGTGGTCTGTGGGATAAGAGGCGGGGAAGGAGGGTCAGGCTGCAGGCTGCTGCAGTTGGTTGGAGTCCGACATTTCTCTTTATCGGTGAGGCAGGACGTGGAGGGGATGGGTAAGGACAGTCGGCCTCTGAGCACAGCTAAAACAGAAGAGATGTAGCAAGATGTAGGGGAACGGGCTCATCTGCCTGTGCATCTTAGACACAGCTCTGAAAAATGAAGGAATCAGGTCCTGAAGAGGCTTTCTGAGGTGCTTGAGCCCAGACTGCTGCCTTCAGAAAGATGAATTTTGAAACCACCCAGGGAGGATGGCTGAACGATAATCCCTCCATTTATCTCCTGTTGACTCTGCACTGCAGCCTGAGCCACTTTCGTTCCCCACAAGTCCTCAGCTTCCTCTCTTCCTAAGTAGATGGCTTACCCGTTCTTTGTCAAAATTAAGTCTGTCTGGCACCATCTCCTTCCACTTACCTTCTCTCTCTCTCTCAAAATGTCTTGATCTTCAGCCCAACAGACTGTAAGCTTCTCAAGGGCAGTCTTAAATGTGCTAGGTACAGTGTTAGGTATACCAAATGTATCTTTTAGGGGGATACTTTATTGAGTTTTCTGTTCAACTTATGAAGGGCAGTACATGCTGCTTGATAGAGAAATACCTGCCCAACTACTCAGATATGAATACGGACAATACAAGTAATTATCCCTTCTGTGTTTGTACCCCACCCTCCACAACACACACATCGTAATAAGTATCAACAACTCAGTGTGTTAGATTTTGTCCTACCTGGCTTTGCCATATGCTTGTATTAACATAGATTTCTTTTTATTCTACTTCTTTACAAAAAAGCAATATCTTTTATTGCCCATTTATTCCACATTTGACTTTTCCACTAACAATATATCTCAGACTTTCCTTTCTGTCAATACACATATAAAATTCATCCTTTTAATAACTAAACAACTCTCCATAGGATAGATGCATAAGAATTATTCTACTATTGATGGTCATTCAGGTTGTTTCCAGACTGTTTTATGTTATAATAAACAATTATCTAATAAAGATCTTCTACTCACTATTCATGTATACTATTGTGTTTAGTTCTGAGTGCTGAATTCTTCCAAGTGGGATTTCCATGGTAAAGGTATACAGTTTTTAAATTTTATTAGATCTTTCTAGTTTAATTTCTGAAAATGCTATAGCAGTTTATATTCTCTCTGGCAATATAAGACATTTATTTTCCTACCCCCCCTTGCCAGCTCCTAAATGGAATCAATCTTTAATTTTCATGCATTGGTTGGGCGAAAATGTTATTTCATTGCTATTTTGATCTGTATTTCTCTAACATCTAGGGGAGCCTCATTCTAGTTTAGGCTTGTACTAGCATTAGGGTTTTCTCTTCTGATATTTGCCTGTCACACCCTTTGCCTTTTTCTGTTGGGATTTGTAATTGATAAGGAATCGCATATAATACATGTTATACATATATTATTTAATTATATATACATATATACATAAATTATTTAATTTACTTTCGAATTATGGTTCCCAAATTGTGTCAAGGTTCCTGGTTGGGGGGTGGGCAGTGCAGAAAACTTAAAGGGGCATGAAGAGATATTTCACACTTTAGGGAGAAACTCAGGGATATTTAAGATCTGCCAAATACCCTGGGTTATTTCAGCATCAGATCACACCACAGTCCTTCCTATGATGCCACATACAGTAAGGCCCCTACGCACAAACCTCCAAGTTGTGAGCTTTCAGAGATGTGAACGTGTGTTTGTAAGTCCACGCACATAAGTTAGTTCACACGTCTGGCGTACACTGTCGCGTGTGTGTATCCTCTCCACGCGGTTGTGCTCTTGTGTACTTTCGATAGTGTAGAGAATACAGTACTGCAGTATCTTTCTCGCAAGCTCAAGATGTTGGAAACCCGACCACCTCCCACCTCCAGACCCTCCTCCAGGCAGTAACTCTTCTTACCTGTTCACTTAATCCTAGCCCCGTATATCAGCTGTTTTACTATACTACTGTCCTTTTCAAGATAACATTACTGCAAGATTAAAAATGTTTTTCTTATTTTTGTACTTGATTTTTATGCATTATTTTGTGAAAAGTATGGTAAATCTATTACAGTACAGTACTATACAGCTAACTGTGTTAGTTGGATATCTAGGCTAACTCTGTTTGACTTAAGAACAAACCGGACTCTGTGAATGTACTCTTGAAATGGAATTTGTTCATATGTAGGGGACTTACTTTACAGGTGATGCTGGGGTTTAGTGAGTTGCTGTAATAACAAAGCAAGTAATTGCAAAGACCAAAGTGGAACAGGAAAGCTGGGTGTCGGCACTGAAACTGATTGTGATTTGAGAAGCTGTACAGTGTCCATATGGGTTTCCCAGGTGGCGCTAGTGGTAAAGACCCCACCTGCAGTGCAGGAGCTGCAGGAGACACGGGTTCAATTCCTGGGTCTGGAAGATCCTCTGGGGGAGGGCATGGTAACGCGATCCAGTATTCTTGCCTGGAGAATCCCAAGGACACAGGAGCATGGTGGGTTACAGTCCATAGGGTCTCAAAGGGGTGGACATGACTGAAGCAATTCAGCATGCACGCATGCACACGGTGTCCATAGCGCCACACACCCCATGAATAATTCAGTGGTTGTGTTAAGACTGAAACAATAAAATTATCTTTCTTTCAAATTATGTGTATAAAATGATAGGGCACACATACTTTCGAAATTGTTTGAACCCAACTACTCAACACATGGAACTCTTAGGTATTTATTTTGGCTTAGGGGCCCTGTGGAAAACTACAAAGATACTAAAGAATCTGTGAACCAAACAAGTTTGGGGAGCTCTGCTTTGGAACAATACAGTGAGGACATCTCGGTTTTGCATCTTTTTTTCATGGATGTGGAAACTGAGGCTCAGAGAGATTAATTGATTTATTCAAGATCAAAGAGAAAGTGAGAGAATCAGAATTCTAACCTAAGTCTACCTTGCTCATACCCTGAGCTTGTCTCACTCCAGAAATCATGTATGATTCATGTACTGATTCAAATCTTTATTGTGCCTGGAGTCTTAGAGGAAAGTGACCCTTCTTTCTGAAGTGCAAGCCTCCAATACTGCCTTCAATTGCACTATTGATTATTTCTTCTCTCTCCTATATCTTTCATCTCTCCCTCTCCACTGAATCCTTCCATAGCCCATGGAAGTATTTATCTTAAAAGAAGTGGAGGAAGGAAGTCCCTTGATAATCCTTTAAGCCATTATTCCACCATGATCCTTGACTGCACACTTCTCCACAATTTGCTGGTATCTGTCCCTCTCTTCCCCTTGTGACTCCACACTCATTATAATCCAGCCTCCTGCACTCTGCTGATATGGCAGTTCCCAAGATCTTAGAAAATCTTTACAAATTTAGGCCTTTTTTCAGGATCCCCATCCAACCTGCCCTTGTGTATACTGGAATTACATGCACGCGGTACTTGGTGCATGCCTACGACACACTGGCTCTGCAGGTCTGCCTCCAGGGTCTTTCCTCAACTCCAGACTCCTGTTAGTTTCCAGTTGACTTATGAGCACCCTGAAATGAATGAAGTTCTAAAAGGATTATGAATGTAAATCAATTTTCCTGACTGCCTCTGAACTCCACACCTCTCAACCTTAAATCCTCCTCTTCACCCACCTCCCCCTTTTTTTTCCTTTTTCTGTTGTTGAATAAAAGTGCAAAAGTTTAAAAAATGCCTCCAGAACTAGGCTTCAATAATCTCTTATATAATCTTGGGCACGTTATTTTACCTCTTTGAGCCTGTTTGATCATCTGTAAAATGGAATAATAATAATAGTAATAATGTATTTTATGGCTATTATACAGATTGAATGAGAGGATTCACAGAAAGTATCTAACATAGACTTGACACTTGGTAGAAATATGAAGATAATGAAAGTGCTAATATTTCAGCATCACTTTTTTCATCATCATCATTACTATCATCTTCCCCACAAAAGACCTGTTCCTCTTTTCCCTGATAGAAAAAAAAAATGCTTTAGTGCAAAGAACACTGAGTTTGTAGTCAGAAAGACCTACATTCAAAACCTAACCTTACATCTACTCTGTGACCTTGGGCAAATCAGTTTACCTCTTTGAGGTTCTGTGACCTCCTCCATAAAAGGATTCGTATCACTCTTCCACGATGGAGTGTCCAATGAGATAATAGGTGAGAAGATGCTTTATACTATATATTGCAGCACAAAGGTACCTTTTAGCTTATGGTTTATTATTGTTCCATTGGGCTACCATTCTCACAGGAGGAAGGTTCAAAGTCATCTCAGACATCCGGCCTCTGCCTGACCTGCCCTGACCTAAGGTCCAACAACCTCCTTTCAGTTCCTAACGTTGCTTGTGCTGGTCTAAGACACGCCCTGGATCAAGGAACTCTTCCTTGCGTTGTGTTTGCTCCAGGCTCACAGTTCACTTTCAACCCCGAGCGGGACCAGAGATTTAGCCCCACAGCCTCTGCCCCAGCGTCTCTTCATAATACCACATGCTGTCTACTCACCCGATAAGGTTTTCTAACAAAGTGAGTATACATTCTGAGTATCTCCAAATCTTAATGGAAAATTCTCCTGCAACTTTGCAGACACTTTATCTGCGATTAAATATTAATGTTTCCAACCAGCATATTTTTCATTGAAAAGTGTGAAATATTACAAGACCCCCTCATGTTGTCTCTTCACACCGACTTCGTGAAGCCAGTGCCAGATTGGGAAGCTGATTGGAAACACAAAGAACATGAAAAAGAAGAGAAGGGAGCACTGATGCTGGGGACGGGGAGGCAGAAAGAATGCAGAAAGACCCCTTGAGAGCTTCCTTTTTATCATGTCCTGATTGGCAGATACCTCACAAGTTTCCCAGATATCCTTTATCCAACTGTGGTGCCCCCAAGATTTATTTATAGGTCTCCCAAAACTGGGGTAGCAAAATGCAACTGTCAGGAAGATATTATAACCAGAATCTGTTTTTAATGCAAAATCTTTAACCCACCAACTTATCCATCTTCAGAAAAAGGTTTTCCTGTCCAAACCCCTTGCATCAGAACTCGATGAAACGTACCAGGGAGAGGAAGGAGTCCGCTTTAACCGATAGCATTCACCGCTTTTTACGGTGCTATTCGTCTAAGTGACAAAGCCAGAAGGCAAACCTATACTTCTTTGTGACTTTTTATTGCTTTTTATCCCAGTGGGAACCAGCAGACGGGGAGGAAAAAAAAAATCTTTTCGAATGGTGAAATGTACTTAAGATTTTTTTTCCAGAAAGAGGAAGGGAAAAAAATGACCAACAAATACGATTGGAGTTTGTTACAGTCTGGAGAAAAATGTTGTTGAAGCTTGGCTCCTGCAAATTCTCAGTGACTTCTGTGGACTCAGCTAGAACTGAAGGATAAAAGTGAGACAAAGGAAGACGCTGCTGTGACTTGCAGTCTGGCTTCATACAAGAGAGCTTAAAATACAGAATTGTGTTCAGAGTGAGCTACTGGACAAGGTGGTGAGGTCCCCATCAGGAGAGGCATTCAAGTACCTGCCACTTGGTGGAGATGTTGTAAAGAGAAATAGGAAATAGGAGGACAGGTCAAGTCAAGAGCCTCTGTAAACTTATTTAGATCTGAGAATCTATGATTTTTTAAGGTCAAGGGCAAGAAGAAGAAGAAGGGTGAGTGAGTGTGGAGGTTTTGGTGGTAAAAATATAGAAATTTTATTTTCTCTCTTTGATTCAAATAGAACTGAATTTTGATCCCTTTACCAAGTAAGAGGGTATATATCCCATTTTACAACGGCGAGGGGGACTAATAATATTAACATTAGCAATAACCACAGTGGTAATAGTTAATTTATTTTTAGTGTTGGATGTGTGCCAAGTACTGTTTTACACGCTTTCCAAGCATTTTCTACTTCACTCCTCAGAATAACCCTATAAGGAAGAAACTGTAATTATTTCTCCCAATTTAGAGTTGAGGGAACTGAGATTTGGAGAGGTTGTGTAAGGTCACTAGAACCTCCTTTATAGATGGGAAAATTATAGCCCAGAGGACCAAATAATTTATCAAAGTCTCAGAGCATGTTCGAGCCAGAACAATCAGAAAGCGGAGTGAGGAGTAAACTGGGAGATTGGGGTTGACATATACACAGAACTCTGAATAAAATAGAAAACCAGTAAGGCCTTACTGTGCAGCATAGGGAGCACAGCCCAATACTATGTGATGACCTACATGGGAAGATAATCTAAAAGGAAGTGGATATATGCATGTGTATAACTGATTCATTTTGTTGCACAGAAGAAAGCAACACAACATTGTAAATCAACTATACTCTGATTTTTTTTTTGAAAAAAAAAGGACGGGGAATTTGGAGTAAGAAGACCAGGGTCCTTAAGTTCTAGGTATCAAGTACAGTGAGGGCCCATTATTGTACCAGGTACATGAAATCATTTCTTTTCACAATAGTCATGTGAGAATGGTATTTTTTAATCTCCCTTTTAGAGATGAGGAAAGTGAATATCAGAGAAGTTAGGCAACCTGTGTAACATAGCACAGCAGGGTGGGGTAAGTTTTGACATTTCACACTGATGGCTCTGTTGGTACACAGAGAACTTCCAAACTTTAATCAGATCTCAGGAAGTTCATTAAGCAACTTTTAGCTTTGGTTTTTCTCATTTTGCAAAAGAGATAACATTACAAATGTAATTGTCAATTGTCCAGGGTTGGCATAGGTCCTAATAATGTGGACGGAAAATATTGTGAATTAACTATCAGTTCAGTGCAGTTCAGTTGCTGAGTCGTGTCCAACTCTTTGCGACCCCATGAATCGCAGCATGCCAGGCCTCCCTGTCCATCACCATCTCCCAGAGTTCACTCAAACTCACGTCCATCGAGTCGGTGATGCCATCCAGACATCTATCTCATCCTCTATCGTCCCCTTTTCCTCCTGCCCCCAATCCCTCCCAGCATTAGTCTTCTCCAATGAGTCAACTCTTTGCATGAGGTGGCCAAAGTACTGGAGTTTCAGCCTTAGCATCATTTCTTCCAAAGAAATCCCAGGGCTGATCTCCTTTAGAATGGACTGGTTGGATCTCCTTTCAGTCCAAGGGACTCTCAAGAGTCCCTGGAGAAGGGAATGGCAAACTACTTCAGTATTCTTGCCTTGAGAACCCCTTGAACACTATGAAAAGGCAAAATGATAGGATACTCAAAGAGGAACTCCCCAGGTCAGTAGGTGCCCAATATGCTACTGGTGATCAGTGGAGAAGTAACTCCAGAAAAAATGAAGGGATGGAGCCAAAGCAAAAACAATACCCAGTTGTGGATGTGACTGGTGATAGAAGCAAGGTCCGATCCTGTAAACAGCAATATTGCATAGGAACCTGGAATGTTAGGTCCATGAATCAAGGCAAATTGGAAGTGGTCAAACAGGAGATGGCAAGAGTGAACGTCTAACATTCTAGGAATCAATGAACTAAAATGGACTGGAATGGGTGAATTTAACTCAGATGACCTTTATATCTACTACTGTGGGCAGGAATCCCTCAGAAGAAATGGAGTAGCCATCATGGTCAACAAAAGAATCTGAAATGCAATACTTGGATGCAATCTCAAAATGACAGAATGATCTCTGTTCGTTTCCAAGGCAAACCATTCAATATCACAGTAATCCAAGTCTATGCCCCAACCAGCAACACTGAAGAAGCTGAAGGTGAATGGTTCTATGAAGACCTACAAGATCTTTTAAAATTAAGCGTAGTGTCTCTAAGTATTGCAAGCACTGGGTCTCCTGATTATAAGCTGAGGGGGATCCTCTGACTTGTTATAGTTGTTTGTTTTCTTTTGATTTTTGGTTCCTTAAAGCAGCAGCTGAGGGCCAAGACCTGGAGGTTCTAAAGTTGGGTCCAGGCTCTTTAGGTGCCAAGGCCTTGGTGGGCAGTAGCTCTGTATCTGTGAGAAGAGTAGCTGCTGGTGTCCTTGCCTGGCACTGTACTTAACAGGTCTCAGAAAGCAGAGAGGCTAGAGGAAGATACCCTTTGAGTGAGACTGGCATAATGGGGACCACACCTCCTGAATCCTTTTCTGGGTACTCTCTCGCATGAGTGATGGGGTCTTTCTGGCCTTGTTTGCACCAGAGCAGTATTTGTGGCAGAGCTACTCTCTGTACATCTGCCTGAAGGTGTTTGTACTCTGGGCTCTTGTCCTTAAAGCTCTCCTAGGGTTTCCAGTCTGGAGGACAGACTCAGATGATCCTAACAGTATGCCTTCTTCCTCCCAGGTAGTCCTAAAATTACCGTTTAACATTAAAAAAATTTATTTTTGGCTGCACTAGGTCTTCATCATGGATTGAGGACTTTCCCTAGTTGCAGCGAGTCGGGGCTACTCTCTAGATGTGATGCTCAGGCTTCTCACTGTGGCGGCTTGTTGTGGTGCCCGTGTAGAATCTTCCCAGATCAGGTATTGAACCTGTGTCTTCTGCACTGGCGGGTGGATTCTTATCCACTGTACCAGCAGGGAAGTCCTGAAAGTATCCTTTAATAAAGTCTATGTTGGATTGTTTTCTCCCCCCTCAAAATGTGACGTCCATGGAGAGAAAAGCCAGACCTTGAGATTTTTCAAAGCACTTCAGTGTTCTACACCACACGGAGCCCTGGAGCCAGGAGAAGATGTGACATTTGTCTCTCCTCTGCCATGAGATCTTGGGGAACTCATGTTCATTTGACAAATGCCCGTCTACAGAGGAGATGGGAATGTGGTAACAGAAGTGCATGTGGGATGGAAGTGTGGGGTGCTGAGGTGCCCAGAGTGGGCACTTAGTCCTTTCTGGAGTGAAGAAGTACAGGTAGCAAAGGCTTCTGGAGGAGGTGTGATGTAGCTGAACCTTGAGGGATGTGTTAAATTGACAGGTGGAGGAAGGGCATTCTGCAGAGATCAGTTTGTTTAAAGACACAGAGGGATGGTAAGAAGGCCTGGAGCATTCAGGGACCAAAAATCATTAAATGTGGCTAGAGCCGAAGATGCACCTTAAAGGACGCTGAGGCCAGATCATGAAGAGCCTCAGGTGCCAACAGAAAAATGCGTCTATCCTGACAGCAATGGGGCGGCATCAGAGAAAGAGGACCCCTTAGGGGAGACGAGGTGCTCATACTGAAAAGGTGACTTTGGTTGCAGTTCAGAGGGCATACGGAAGGGGGAAGCAGAGGCTAGGGCAGGCTAGGACACCAGCGTGTAACACCGGAAGAGGGTTGTTGCTGTTGAGTCACTAACTTGTCTCCGCCTCTTTCCGACCCCATGGACTGCAGCATGCCAGGCTTCCCTGCCCTTCACTACCCCCCAGAGTTTGCTAAAACTCTGGTGATGATATTCAACCGTCTAATCCTCTGTCACCTGCTTCTTCTGTCCTCAGTCTTTCCTGGCATCAGGGTCTTTTCCAATGAGTTGGCTCTTTGCATCAAAATGGCCAAAGTACTGTAGCTTCAGCTTCAGCTTCAACATCCATCCTTCCAATGAATATTCAGGGTTGATTTCTTTTAGGATTGAGTGATTTGATCTCCTCGCACCCCAAGGGACTCTCAAGAGTCTTCTCCAGTACAATAGTTCAAAAGCATCAATTCTTCTGTGCTCAGCCTTCTTTATGGACCAACTCTCACATCCATATATGACTACTGGAAAAATCACAGCTTTGATTATACAGACCTTTTTTTGGCAAAGTAATGTCTCGCTTTTTAATATAGAGGATAGGTGGGCCATAATCTCAGATAGGAGTGATGAAGAAGAAGAGGAGTTTCAGGGTACAACTTGCTTCTTTGGGCTCCACTTTCCTTGTCTATGACACGTGGGGATCTCTGTGGTCCAAATCCTTCTTCATTTCACCATTAAAGTTTCCTTTAATAACTTTTCCCCCCATAAACTCCCAGTGTTTCAAGAGGTTATGTCTATTAAGTTACATTTATTAAGGGATAATTAGTTTTCCAATAAGTACCAATTTTAGTTGATATAATTCCCACCAAAAGCAATTAAAGTCTGATTTTATTGGGGAAATATATGATTCCCGTTAGCATTTCTGAAATATGGAAAAGAGTTAGTGGACTGCCATTATACCTTTGGGCTCTTCTTGCCAGGGAGTGTGGAGCTGAGCTGGGGAGTCACTGGACAGGTAAGGGTCACATCTGAAACTTTATGAATCTAGGAAACAACACTCTTTAACAAGTTCTTGGTGAGCTGGAAATCACTCTATAACTGTGAAGTATTGTAACTCAGTATGATTATGTAGACTCTCCCATAATACTAGATTTCAGACACATGAGGTAGAAAGGTGGGGACTACTATCATTTAATATATGAGAAACTGGAAATGTAAAGAAGTTGAACAATTGGTTTTAAAATGTCCATGGAATTCTCCAGGCCAGAATACTGGAGTGGGTAGCGTTCCCTTCTCCAAGGAATCTTCCCAACCCAAGGATCGAACCTAGGTCTCCCACATTGCAGGCAGATTCTTTACCAGCTGAGCACCAGAGAAGCCCAAGAATACTGGAGTGGGTAGCCTATCCTTTCTCCAGGGTATCTTCCTGGCCCAGGAGTTGGATCGGGGTCTCCTGCATTGCAGGTGGATTCTTTACCAGCTGAGCTACCAGGGAAGCAATATAGGAGAAATCAAAGACTTACAGAAGTTGAGCAATTGGTTTTAAAGTGTCAGCAAACTATCCAAAAAACAGCAATTGTTTCTCTTGCTTAACTTCCTTGGGTATTGGTTCATTTTACAGAATGCTTGAAGTTGTCCTCTCCCCACCTTCTCACACCCCCACTTACTGGGAAATGATTCATTTTGTGGTTCAAATGAGCAAGCAATCAAACAGTAGTGCAATAGGACATTCAAAGGAGGCTGGTGGCACCTCATAATTAGAACTGACCTCAGGGATAAGGAACAGGAGATGTCACCCTGCCCCTTATCCCAGAGAGAACTGCAGAGACCGTGATGAGCTGGGGAGATGCTGGCAGAGCAAAATCACGCACCATTAGAGAAAGGCATTTTGAGGGCATTCAGTTCAGCTCCCGAGAGGAAGGAGACTGAAGACAAGATTAAAAACCAGTAAATGAAGTGAAATTAAAGCTCTGAGCTAATTTGAAACGGATATGGAAAGAACAGATGGAGTCTGAGTTTAAATATCAAGGTGTACCTAAATACAACATATTTTAAATGGAACAAGCACACTGTGAGCTAATAGGTCTAGTATGATCCATTTATATACTACAGAAATAGCAACTCTGCCTCACCATTTTTTTATTCTATTGTTGTTGTTAGGCCACAAAGCCCCATCCAACTCTCTTGGGACCCTGTGGACTATAGCCCGCCAAGCTTGTCTGTCCTAACCCAGGGATTGAGACCACATCTTGAACACAGGTCTCCTACTTGGCAGGTAGATTCGTTACCGCTGAGCTACCTAGCAAGCCCTTTTTATCAATACATTGCGGTAAAAATAGCACCTGTCTTATGCTGATGTTTTGAGTTAGACAGTGAGTTAGTGTACCTAGTGTTTAGAACTGTGCTTGACGTATAGCTAAGTGCTGCAGAAATGTTTGTTCTCATACTATTACTATATTTAAATATGTCTATGCCTGTGACTAAATATAGGTTAGATCTGAAGAGCAAACAGTGGCTCACTAGCAGTAAGAAGCAGGATAAAGATGCTGAAGGAGGCCCTTTTTTGGTTGCAATTATTTGTGTATTTTTATTTAGTATTCATGTAGTGATTATTTCTTTTGTGTGAGACTGTATTCATGGATTGCATATTTAGAAACAAATTTGGCTTACTGGAAACTCTAAGAACATAATGCAGTTCTGAAAATGCAAAGCCAACACACGAAATATTTTCCTTTACTTGTTTGTTCGTACAGTGAGTTTCTACTGCATGCCTATTCTGTGCTAGGCATTCTTTTAGGAACTAAAGTGATAAACAGAACAGACAAACCATCCTTGCTTTCTGGTGACAGGTAGAGACAATAAATAAATAAGCAGAATATGTACTATGTTAGATGGAGGTGTGTTCACTGCTATCCATTGTTAGCCAACAATGGATGTGTTCTATGGACAAAAGTAAAGACAGACGAGGGATGGGGAGGACCAAGAGGGTGAAGTGTTATGATTTTAAATGAGAAGGACAGGAAAGAGAGGAGGCCTGACGTGTGTCAGGGAACCATGCAGCTCTTTGGGGGAAGAGCCTGTCAGGCGTTATTACATTTAATCCTCTCAATAATCCTCACTGTGGGCTTTCTGGTGCCTCAGACAGTAAAGAATTTGCCTGCAATGCAGGAGATCTGGGTTTGACCCCTGGGTCAGGAAGATCCCCTGGAGAAGGAAATGACAACCTACTCTAGCATTCTTGCCTGGAAAATCCCATGGACAGAAGAGCCTGGTGGGCTACAGTCCATGGGGTTGCAAAGAATTGGACACAACTGAGCAACTAACACACATAACCCTCATTATAGGGAATGTAATTTGGTACAGCCGCTGTGGAAAACAGCGCACGATCCAGCAATCCCACTCTTGGGGAAATATCCAGAAAGGATGAAACTTCTAATTCAAAAAAATACTCAAACACCAGTGTTCATAGGAGGACTATTTGCAATAGCCAAGACATAGAAGCAAGCTGAGTGTCCATGGACAGATGAATGGATAAAAATGATGTGTCTTATATATATATATATATATATATATATATATATATATATAAAATAGAATATTGTGCACTGGGCTGTTGCTGACTCTTTATGACTCCATGGACTGTAGTCTGCCAGGCTCCTCTGTCTACGGAATTTTCCACGTTAGAATACTGGAGTGGGTTGCCCTTTCCCATTCCAGGGGATCGTCCCAATCCAGGGATCTAACTAGCATCTCTTGCATCTCCTGTATTGGCAGGCAGATTCTTTACCACTGTGCCACCTGGGCCTATAATGGAATATTACTAGGCCATAAAAAGAAAAATATTGCCATTTGCAACAACATGGATGGACCTAGAGATTATCATACTAAGAGAAGTCAGATAAAGACAGATATTACATCATATCACTTATATGTAGACTCTAAAAAATAATACAAATGAATCTATATAGAAAACAGACATAGACTAAGATATAGAAACTGTTACCAAAGGGGAAGGGGAGCAGGGCAGGGTAAATGATGAAGTATGGGATTAGCAGATATAAACTAGTCTATATAAAATAAACAACATGGTCCTACTGTGTACCAAGGGAACCAAATTCAATATCTTGTAATAATCTATAATGGAAAATATTCTAAAAAATGTATAACTAAATCTCTTTGCTCTAAAACTAATGAAATAGTATAAATCAACCATGCTTTCAAAAAAAAAAAATCCTCACTATAACCCTGAGAGATAGGTATTATTAGCATCCTCATTTACAACTGGGGAAGCCGAGACTGGGGGAAAGCCCAGCTAGTACGTGGCTTACCTGAGACTCAGCCTGGTGCTCTTCCTAATGTCCCAATGGTTTTCTTCGCCCTGGTCTAGCTTCAGAAGAACACTTGAGTCTGGAGCCGTTCGGTGCAGCTTTAAGGCTGCACAGGAGCTATAGGTCTGGTGGAAAGTGTCCTCTCGTGCCCCCTTTGCTGCTTTTGTAGTGTTAGAAGGTGATGCTTGTAGTGTTAGAAGGTGACACATGCCTTCTCTGTCCCTCCCTCTTCCTCCTTCATGCCTTTCCTTTCTGTCATGTCTCGTCCTGAGTCTAGGTAGGACATGTGTGGATAGAACACAGCAGCTCATTTCAAACCTTCACACGCATTCCCATCTCTCAAGTCTTGGCTCTCCCGAAGTCCCCCTGACACACTGGAGCATTGGCAGGAGGCAGAGTGGTGATGTGGAAGAGGGTGGGGTTTGATGGCAAAAGACCAAGCGCCTGGCCGACCCTCTCGTGGGTCTCAATCTCTGATTTTACCTGACCTAACTCACAGGTCTATACTGCAGATCAAATGAGAAGAAAATAACGAAGATTCTGGCCACGGGTCCCAATGTGTGTGTTTGGGGGGGGGGTGGTAGGTAGGGGTTGCCCACACCAACAAGCAACTCCTGAATGCCACCCAGGTGTCCTACAGTTCAGCTCAGTTCTGAGGCATCTTCTTGGAGATAGTATCGGATTCCACAGGTTAATCGCTCAGTTACGCAAGACTTCTCTTCACTTTAGATGCCAGTGGCAAGTCCAGATAGTCACCTGTGCTTCCGAGTGACTGACTATAGATTCAGAGGTGCTGATGATCCTGAACTTAGGTTGGATTAATTCACTAACTCTGGGAGAGGTTGAGGGACTGTGTGCTGCCATCCACGGGATCACAAAGAGTTGAACACGACTTAGTGACTGAACAACAACAATTCACTTGATTAGCTCACAGGACCTCAAAAACTTACATTTAGCAAATAGATGGGGAAACAATGGAAACAGTGACAGAATATATTTTCTTGGGCTCCAAACTCATTGCAGACGATGACTGCAACCATGAATTTAAAAGAAGCTTGCTGCTTGGAAGAAAAGCTATGACAAACCTAGGCAGCATAATAAAAAGCAGAGACATCACTTTGCCAACAAAGGTCCATCTAGTCGAAGCTATGGTTTTTCCAGTAGTCATGTTCGGATGTTAGAGATGGACCTAAAGAAGGCTGAGTGCTGAAGAAATGATAGCTTTTGAACTGTGGTGCTTGAGAGTCCCTTGGACAGCAAGGAGATTAAGCCAGTCAATTCTAAAAGAAATCAACCCTGAATATTCACTGGAAGGACTGATGCTGAAGCTGGAGCTCCAATACTTTGGTATCTGATGCAAAGAGCCAACTCAGTGGACAAGACCTTGACGCTGGGAAAGATTGAAAGCAAGAGAAGTGACCAGCAGAGAATGAGAGAGTTGGATAGTGTTGCTGACTCAATGGACATGAGTTTGAGCAAACTCCGGGAGATAGTGAAGGGCAGGGAAGCCTGGTGTTCTGCATGGGGTCGTAAAGAGTTGGACATGACTTAGGGTCTGAACATCAATGCAGGAACATCCAGATAGAAAAGACGCATGGAGCAAGGTATGATGACAGGGTGTGGCACTGCCATACCCTATCCAGGCACACAACCCTCTCTAAATCTCCAGGTGTTCATTGACCCAGAGGCTCTCCAAACAGCATCCTTTTGAGTTTTTATGGAGGCTTCATTAATAGACATGATTGATTAAATAATTGGTCACTGGTGATTGATTCAAGCTCAGGCCTCTCTCCCCTCCCTGGAAATCAGGAGGTCAAACTGATTATCCTCTATTCCTAGTTGGTTTCCCTGGCAACAAGCCCTTATCTTTAGGTGCTTTCCAGAAGTTACTTTCATTAATATAAACCCAGTTGTGGTGGAAAAGGGCTTGTTACTAATGACAAGACACCCATTTCATCTTTATGGCTCTGAAGTGTTTTCAGAAGCTGACGAGAGATCAATGGTTATAACAAAAGATACTCCCACTGCTCTCATCACTGGGAAATTCGGAGGGTTTTGGGAGCAGTGAGACAGGAACTATGGGCTGAAATAAAATATATATGAGAAATACATATTTGGACATTCAAATGACCAAATATGTATTTATTATAAATCACAGCATTTCAATTATTTTGTTAGCAGCAATACGTACCTGCTGCTGCTGCTAAGTCACTTCAGTTGTGTCCGACTCTGTGCGACCCCATAGACCGCAGCCCACCAGGCTCCCTGTCCCTGGGATTCTCCAGGCAAGAACACTGGAGTGGGTTGCCATTTCCTTCTCCAATGCATGAAAGTGGAAAGTGAAAATGAAGTCGCTCAGTTGTGTCTGAATCTTCACAACCCCATGGACTGCAGCCTACCAGGCTCCCCCTGTCCATGGGATTTTCCAGGCAAGAGTACTGGAGTGGGTTGCCATTGCCTTCTCTGAATATATACCTAATATGCTAGATATTTAGATGGACTGACAAGAGGCTTAAGTTCTGGACAGTAAATGTGGCAAGAACAATTGAAACAAGAGCTCATTTAGGGATGCAAATGCCCAGGTATCGCTGCAATCACTTTATTTTCTAAAACCTTAACGGGGAGAGAGGAAACAATGAATATCTTGTTTTCTATCTTGGAAGCAAAATTCAATAAATGTGGCTGTAGACGCAACGTTCCATGCCCACTCCACTTTCCTCGCCCAGGACAGCACCAGCTACAACTGCCTCACTCCACAGCTCTCGTCATCGTGTGCCCACAGCAGCCAGGGTGAGGTTCCTAAGATACTAACCCCACTCCTCTCCTGCTGAGCATCCTGCCACAGCTCCCCACTGCCCCCAAAACGATTTTCAGACTTTCCAACATGGCTTCAGCCTCTCTTGATGATGAGGTCCCTGCCAGCCTCTTCAGGAGGTGAAGTCTCTCAGTCCTGTTTGACTCTTTGCGACCCCTGTGGACTGTAGCCCTCCAGGCCCCTCTGTCCGTGGGATTTTCCAGGCAAGAATTCTGGAGTGGGTTGCCACTTCCTCCAACCTCTTCAGACACATCTCTTATTATTTTACATTTTCTGCCTACCACGATGCGGAACTTCAGCCCATCTGAGCTGAAGTTTATCTCCGAGCAGCCGTGTTTTCCCTCAAGTTCTGGACTTCTCCACACGCCCTTGCTTTTCCTAGAGAATACGTACTTCCCCGGCCGGGGCCCTGCTCCACTCACCACTGCCGAGGCCGGGAGTCTCGACCCCTCCTGGGTGCAGCCGCCGCTCCTGCTTGTCCAGCCACAGCCCGCCACCTCGGATCATATTTGACTGCAGTTAGTACTTTGTAAGTTCCAATTAGATCACCAGGTCCGGGGTCAGGGGGAGGGTCATTTCTGTCTGCTTCAGTTTTTTAACACCCAGAATCTACTCACAGTTTCTGGCATAGAGAAGATGTCTGAGACAGTAGAAAATAAGCATAGATAGATGCTAGTTATCGAATTCTTCCTGTGTAGCAGATACCATGCTAAGCACATGACAAAAGTATTATTTAATTGTCATGATAAGGGCACTGATCCTTCAAAAAGACTCGGTCCAGGATGTCAGAACAAGAAACTGCTGCGCTCAGCGTTAATTCTTTAGTAACTGGAATGTCTATTTGTCCCCAGAGGAGGAGGCTGAACTGTCCAGGGGTGTGTGTGTACGTGTGTGTGTGTGCTGTCTACCAAAAGGAATGAAATGATTTATCAACATGTTTTATCTAACAGAAGGGCTAAAATAGCTATGTTTAAGGTGACCATATAATTTATAGTCCAAATTGGGACACTAAGAATTGAAAGTAGGCACTATTATTAAGTAACCAAATCGGTGATTAAAGGAAAAACTTCAGTGTCCATTACAACCACTTTTTGCTGAGTTCTCCTCAAGAGTTTCTGGGGAGGGGCATGAACATTCATATTTATGACAAGTTACCAAGTGATTTTAAAAAGAAGTCGAGTGGCAGACAGGGGTTGCAGAGAGACAGAGAGAGGAAGGAAAAGAAATAAACAAAGTAAAACAATTACAGAGCCTAGAATAAAAGGAAATGGTGTAATTTCTCTATCTTCCTATCCTAGATTTACCTGCATTATTTATTTTTAGTTTTAAAGCAGTTGTTAAAATGTACTTTTTAAAAATAGAAGATAGTATACATCAATAATTCTTAAATTTTATTTTCTGTTAAACTAGTTCCAGGATATAATAAGTGATTCCTGAGGGAAAACTAGAGCTTCTGTGTGGCAGATAACATTTCTAGCATAAAGTCACTTAGAAGGTCTTCACAAGAAATTTGCATAATTAAAATTCAATTTTATTTATTCTGTGAATGCTTTAAAAAATGTTTTCTCAGAGCACATTTATTATCATTTCATGTAACTAGACTTCCTTTACATCCAATTTGGGAAGTGATTGTGGAATCCAAAAGGTTTTGTAAAATGTAAACAGCCGTTTAGACTACACCAACATGAACATCTGTGTGATATTATCGTACTTTGTAATGCACTTTACAATGCATAGGATAGTTTGATTATCCCATAAACCTAAGAACTTGATGGAGAATGCATAATGGGCATGGAAACCAAGACTCAGAGAAGTGGTCAAAGATTACTTTCTTTCCAGGAAGAAAGGTCAGAAGCAAGGTCTGGAGCTAGGTTTTCTAGCTCCCTGACATCAGGCAGGCTTCAGGAGAAGGGAGGTGGAAGACTTGATTCAGAATATCAGGCAAAGTGACGTGCGCGTTTCTGTGGCTAAAGAGAGCATCCTGAGAAAGCAAGTCCCATCACAGCCAAGCTTATGCCAAGAAAAGTTACAAGACGTTCATCTGCTATTAGGGGGTTATGAGAAGAGGATAAAAAAGGCTGTTAGGGCCCTGTGAGGACCAGAGCGCAAGTTCTGGCTGGATAATGTGTGAATGATATTCTGGTAATTAGATTGGCAAATAGATGCTGATATTTCTTTTAACTGCCTGGAACACAGCCCCCGGCACTGTGCCCCCCTCCTGCTGGAGCCAAACATAGGGTCCCAGCTGCTGTTAACAACTATCAGTCTTTTGTTTTCTCCCATTTCATTGCTGATTGGGTCATGCAGACACCTAATCTAACCATTCAAGAGCTCAGGTTGCCACAGTAACCCCATAAAGGTGCTCAGGTGTTGCTGCTGAAGCTTCATCACCTGGATAGATTCCACTGGGTTCTCTGGGTTCTTGCTCTCTTTAAGAGATGAAGCAAAATTTAATATAAAAGGGATATTGCTGAAGGAGTAGGAAACTAGGTTGACTAATTGAACGCTTCCTTCATTTGCTTTAGACCAGGATGTCTGATTGGACCACTCAAAGAGAGTCCATCCCACCCACTTTTGTTTTTGTTGAGTTGCTAAGTCATGTCCGATGTCCGACTCTTCGTGACCCCATGGACTGCGGCATGCCAGGCTACCTTGTCCTTCACTGTCTCCTGGAGTTTGCTCAAATTCATATTCATTGAGTCAGTGATGTTATCCAACCATCTCAACCTCTGTTGCCCCCTTTGCCTCCCACTCTCAACTTTTCCCAGCTTCAGGGTCTTTTCCGATGAGTCAGCTCTTTGCATCAGGTGGCCAAAGTATTAGAGCTTCAGCTTCAGTGTCATTCCTTCTAATGAATATTCAAAGTTGATTTCTTTAGGATTGACTGTTTGATCCCCTTGCAGTCCAAGCAGGCATGGAGAAGGGAAGTTCCGATGAGATGGGAAATCGAGGCATGGCGAAGGGAAGTTCCGGTGAGATGTCTTTTATGACCCAGTAGAAAGAAGGCTAAGCTGAAACATTCAGACTTCCACATAGCGCTCTTCCACCAATAACTTTTATTCAAAATACTTAAGACCGATTCTTTTCAAATTGTATTCTCCAGAGACAAGGCTTTTAAGAGAAGTTAGAAAAAGGAGTAGAGAAAAAGCCAGGGTGACCCGTTTCTCAAAGGAAATCTGAGCACGATTGCTCCAGAAGGTTTCAGAGAAAGATCCCTCTTCCTGTTTGGACAGGTTTGGATTTCCTTGGGTGTTGGGATGTTTATCTGTGTATTCAGTGTGAACATGGGTAGAAATTATCATGGTTTTCTGAGCCAGTGGCCAGAAAAGTAAGGCCTTTCATATTTTAACTCCACCAGACCCTGCTCAGGACACAGCATATAGACGTGAACAAAGACAAAATCCTGCTTCTAGAATGTGTAACGTCTGCAGAACTGATGACGTGCTTCCCGATTCCCCAACAATAACCCCTTACAAGGGTGGGGTGACTTCTGACAATACAAACGGCTCCTAAACCTCTTATCTCACTGGAGACACACAGCAGATCCCGCAAAGGGAGGCGGCATATTATGTTCATTTCCTAAGAGAAGCCTGTGGTCGTAGAGCATAAAGAGGAACAACCAAAATCTCTGATTCTCATTGAGAAATAGTGTCTGACTCTTATAAACCTGGAGCCCAGAGCGGCTTCTGGCCTACATGTTTGAGCGATGCTGTGTGAACAGCAGTGATGATGGTGATGGTGGTGATGGTGATGAATCTTTTATATCAGTCAGCGTTCTTCAGAGAAACAGAGCCAACTGTACCTGTGAAAACACTGAGGCTTAAAGCAGTGATGCTGTGTATCAGAGTCTCACGTGTGGCAGCCACTCTGCCGTATAGGAAAGACCTAGAGGTTACATGTGTATACACAGGGAGTTTTGGAAGACTTCCTGGAGGAGGTGCTCTAAGCTCAGGTTTGGACTGATGAATCTAGAGTTTATCATTCATGACAGAGGGAAGCAAATTCTGTCAGAGGCAGCAGCTTTTCAAAGTTAAAAAAAAAAATTGGCATGAGAGTAGGGGGAGAACTGTGGAGTTTGGGGTCAGGTCAAGAAATACCTGAATATGATAGGATCTTGGCATGTGGGCAGCAGAGGCTGGGGGAAGGTGTGAAATGGGGCTAACGATTTTCCTTGAGTTACAAATATGATTGTGAGGCTTGATAAATCCATCTAACACAATACTCTCTCTTCTTAGTGGGTTCTGACAGTCACATACCTGCCCCAAAGCACTTAGCATCAAATTCTCTCCACTGATAGTTACCTGCGCCCACAGTACAGGTAGGAGGGAGTCACAGTTGGAGCATACTCGTGGCTCAATCATTCTGGGCAAACAGACAATACAATACCATCCCGACAAGGGGTCAGGCCCAGAGAGGACCAGGGACTCACCAGAGGATATTGAGATAGATGATGGGAAGGCCAGGGCAGATCCTTGGCTACTTCACACCAGAGGTTTTGCTCCTTCCCTCCCCAGGAGACATTTGACAAGGGCTTCCCAGGTGGTACAATGATAAAGAATCTGCCTGCCAGTGCAGGAGACTTGGGAGACATAGGTTCAATCTCTGGGTCAGGAAGATCCCCTGGAGTAAGAAATGGCAACCCAGTCCAATATTCTTGCCTGGAGAATCCCGTGGACAGAGGAGCCTGACGGGCTACAGTCCATAGGGTCACAGAGAATTGGACATGACTGAACATGCTTGGAATAGGAGGCATTTTTATTTTTCACAACTGGGGAAGAGCTACTGGCGTCTGATGAGTGAGACCAAGGATGGTGCTAACCTTCCTGGATGCACAGGACAGGTCCCCACAACAGACATAATCCAGCTCGAAATGCCGATCGCGCTGAACTGAGAAACCTCCCTCTACACCCTGCCTTGATGACGCTCCTGTTGCATGAGGTCCTTGGAAACCATCTGGCTTCCTTTCCAGCTGAGTAAATCGAGGTTCAGAGAAGACGAGTGACTTGTCCAAAGTCACACGGCGGAACTGAGACTATCGTCATGGCTTCGTTAACTTCCAATTCAGCCCTCGAAATTATTGCTTCTCACAGACTGGATATAAATCAGGAGTCTGATGGGGGAGAGAAGAGTGATGCTCCCCAAAATGGCCAGGGGAACTTGTTCTGACCAAAGCTGCATAGCAGTCACTAGTATTCTCAGTTAGAGGAGGAAAAAACCCAGGCTCCAAAGGAACAAACGGTCATGCTCTTCACACAGGAAGTCGACCGATATTGACAGGGCACCTGGTTTTATGCAGGCACCTCGATGAACACTGACAATTCAACAAGGAACAAGGCACCGTCCCTGATCATGCACACAGGCAAAGAAACACTCTTCCCCAACACAAACTCTGATGATTCAGTGCTTGGAATCCAGGCTCTGAACTCAAATTAACTTCACAGACTTCTTCACCACATGCTAGCTGGTACAGTTTAGGCAAGGAACTCGACCTCTCTAACCTTCTGTTTTCTCATCGGTATAATGAAAATCACAATAGTACTTCACCCTAGGACTGTTTTGAGGACTGAATGAAGCAGTTGACGTCAAGCATTTAGCCTGGTGCTGAGAATGGCAGACAGAAGAAGCAAGAGAACTCGTAGCGGTCGTGGTTATAATTATTATAGACGGGAGCCCTGAATCCTTGTCTTTCTTCTCCCACTCTCAGCTAAGTCATCTTAGATAAGTTACTCTCAGTTTCGAGGTCTCAGCAAAATGAAGAGATCGGACCAGCTCTTTGTGAGCTATGAATCTTACCCTCTGTCCCCTAACTAAATGTTCTGGGACGTCGCCATCCGGCCCAGCTCATGCTAATGTCATCCGTGCACCCACACCGCCCACAGCCTGGTCAAGGTGGGGCTGGCTGGCCCCCTGAGATTCAGCCAAGCAACAACAGTGGTTTCAGGCAGACCAGGTTCCGGGCTGCCCACTGGCTGTGCCTGGCTGCTTGGAATGCATGTCAGCGCCAGCCTGCAGTGATCATGAACAAAGCCATTAGAGGGAGGACGGTCGTGTTTTTATTTTTAACAAAATGACTCATTCCCCCTCCGGCGCTGAGCTGTTGAAGGCTCAGGAGGAAGCAAGAGATGTTAGTGCAAGTTCAGGACACTTTCGCCCCATTGGGAGCCAACTGCAGGGGATGCTACACACTTCTGCTCAGCCTAATAGGGCCTGGAGAATGGTGTTTAAACCAAGGAGGCTGTCTCAGGGCTGTGGATTGAAGGGCCAGGGGGAGGAAAGACAATTGTACAGCCAGTAAATGGCAGTGGCAGAAGTAGAACCCTAGCTAGGGGAGGGAAGAACTACTGATGGAACCTTAATGCTAGGTGTGACCTGGGGCTGAGGGGTTTCCGGGGCTTGCTTTCTAGATGTTGGCTTAAATAGGAGCTTTTATTTATTTATTTTTAAATTAAAAAAAAATTGACTTTTTGGCCTTATCATAGGATCTTTGTCCCTTGACCAGGATGGAACCTGCATCCCTGCACTAGAAGCACGGAGTCTTAGCCGCTGGACCACCAGGGAAGCCCCCAGGGGCTTTCAAATTGTGTTCTGCAGAGTCCTAGGGGTTTTCTTGGAGCCCCCCTTGTGGTTCTGGTTCTCTGCCGGGCTTCAACCAGAGTGTCTCAGCTTGTATCTATTTCAAATATTAAAATCTTAAGAGTTAACACAATTATTGGCTCCTTGCGATATGCCAGGCGTTGCAGTAAACACTCAGTAGGTATGAAGATATTTAGATTCATAATAACCTTATGAAATATTTACAATTACTGTTGCTAGTTTACACTTTTGAAACTGAGGCTTAAAGCCAAGGTAAGTCATTTGCCCTGAGTCACAAGGCTAATAGGCAGCTTTGCCAGAGCTGGAAATCAGACCTGTCTGTCTGCAAAGCCCATTTTCTTAACCACAATGCTACATGGCCCCCCATGCTGGGTTTCCACATATGCTTTCATTTTCAAAAAGTGTTCCACGGTTATTTTAAAAGGAATAAAATAAAAGTTTGAAAGTGACTGATTAGATGTTCTGAGGTTCCTCCCAGCTCCGGATTTCCAACTTTTCTGATTTACAGAAGGAAGAAAGCAGAGAGCTTGTTACAAAGGTTGGCGGTGGGAGACGAGACTAGCTCTGGGATAATAATAGCAGCTAATATCTGGGCGCTTAATAGGCCAGGCAATGCTCTAAGTCCTTCATACACATTAACTCACTTAATCTCTGCACCAGTACTCTGTAGTAGGTGGTGTTCTTATTATTCCCATTCCCAGATAAGAAAACACGGTATTGCAAGGTCACAACACATTCAAGGTCACACGAATAGAAGGTAACAGCTAGATTCCAGAGCCTGGGCTCTTCATGGCTCTGCTGTTGAGAAGCCTTAGTCTGGGTGGAGAACCACTTTCCTTAATATCAGCATTTATTTTTTAACATCACACCAATGCAAATTTATGTAAATAAACACGCAGATAAGCTGCTACTCTGGCATTGGTGCCAGCTTCCCATCAGGGATGTTGATGCAACAAACATCAATTTGTTTGCAAATTGCAACAAACAAAAATTTGACCATTGTTGCTGATCTGAGCCATCGCAGTGGTAGACATTTCAGTAATTCCCCACATTTCTCAGGCATGGAAGAAACAAATTCGTGTTAGATGGCTATATGCCTGTATACGCTGCAATTTGGCATTTCTTTCAGATATTTTTCAAACTGTGGATAGTTGGTATCCATTGAAACCAAGATAATGTCTAGTACTGCATTTTCATACTGATTGATGTATCCCGCAAGGAAGGTCCCTCTTTTCAAGGGGCAGGGACTGAATGGAGGGGCTTGCTCAGAATATTCTTGGAAGTTGTGGGCCTGGATGATCCTGTGCTCCTGGCCCCTCCACCATTGATTTTTCCTAACTCTGCAGCACTGGTTTCTTTGTTGAATGCAGGAAAGCTAGTGTCTTGGTTTTCTCACAGAAAGAAAGGAAAAGGAAACCATGTCACCTGCCCCTTTACAAAGGGACATATGCTTCCACAGGAGAAGACCAGAGCTTGATAAAGAGAGGAAAACCAGGATTCCTAGGGTAACTACTATGCCTGGCATAGCTGTGCGTTTTGGATAGGCTGACCATATTGCTTATCTTCCAAAGAAGGAAAAAGGGTGCCATTAACAATGATATCTGGGGCAAATTGCTATGTGTGGTCAGCCTGGCGGAAGAGATACTATTCATTTCATATTCCGTGTAGCCCCATAATGCAGGTGACTTTCTCCTTGTTCTGAATCTCAGGAAGGTGAGGCACACCCAGGTTCACAGAGCAAAGGCTTGGCAGAGCTGTCGGCCTGATTCTACACACTTGGGTCAAAGCTGACATCAGAGACGGGGACGCTTGACGTTCCAAACACATAAGAGCTGACGCTAGAGGCTGATGAGTAAAGCCTTTCTCACCCCCACCATATTCCCCGTCGTTGTCCTTGGCCATTGGTTCCGGGTGGGGCGCGATGACTGCGCTTCTCCAGCAGAGGGCAGTGTTGCCATGCCCACCAAGACACAGGGCTCCGGAACACCGGAAGGAGGCCCGGACTAAGCCCGGGGTTCTGTGCCGCGTGCCTGACACCGCCAGCCTCCGCGGGCTGCCTGCGTCCCGGGCTCCCTGGCTGCCATCCCCCTAACGCTCACCGGGGATAAGCCTGTTGTCCCTTCACCTGTCTATTGGCTCCCAAGATAAGACACCTGAACAAACTCAAGAGCCCAGGGAGGGTCTCCAGAGCGGAAAGGAGAACTATGGCCGGTTTCTTGTTTGCTCGGAATCGCTCCAGCGCTGGAAGCTCTGTTGACATACGTGTTACCACTTAATCTTTCATAAGAAATCCTTTTCATGCGGAAGCTGAATTCTGGATCCACGCCAGTGTAGATAATTACATCCCGCTAGAAGACTCTTGAGGGCTGTACTCTTTTTCCAGCAAGAGTTAGGGGTTTCAGGGATGGGGTTAGGCCCCGATAGGGGTGACAAAATGATCCCTGGATGAAGACAGAGCAAGGTTTGATGACGAAAGTAAACCTCAAAGTGTTGCCCACTAGGAGTTTCTTTCTTTCCTTTTTTTTTTTCCTTCCCTTGGCCTCATTCAGAATGAGATTCATTTGTAGTTTTTGTCAGTAACTAGGAATGCAATTTTTCCTCTTTTAAAAGAAACCTGATTTACAGGGGGTGTGAAACAAAGCAGAAAATGATAAGCGGGGGCCAAAAAACAAAAACAAAAACCCGCTATTCAAGTGGAAAAAGGAGAAAGAAAAAGTCCTTTTAACAATTTCGTCTAAAGTGGATGGGACAGCGTTTTTATATGAAGTTCAGCATTCTGTCAGGAGAGGATGACAATACCCCATGATCCTCAAACTAAGAACTGCTGGTGACTTTATCCCCTCATGCTGGCATAGATCTTAATCAACCAGAAAACCTCAAAATGACAAACAAACAAAAGACAGCTTTGCTCTCCAAGGTTCATTAGCTCAGGCCAAGGTTGAGAAGACGCAGCAGAAACAGGCGAGCTTGGTAAGTCACTTTGTGGGTCATTCTCCCCTCCTGCTCCCAGCTGTCCGCTTCTCCCTCCAGTAACCAGTAGCCTATCCTGATGGTTTCCTGGAGCTCCCACTTCTCAGAGTCAGTGGGGAGAGGACTGCAGGCTGATGGAGCCAGTGGGGAGGATGGAGGGGTTCTCCAGTGCAGAGTCTAAAGTTATTTGCCTCTGCTTTCAAGGGCATTTGCCAGCATCCCGAGAATCACAGCAGACCCAGGACAAGCTCTAATCCCCTCATCTTCCTTCCCAGTCTAGCTCCTTTGCCTCTGACCCTTCATCATGTTTAAAAAGCATTGCCATCTCCTGGACTGCTGGCTGCAAACTCCCAAGACACTTACCTATTCTTCCCCTCTCTCTTTCTGTGATGAGTTTCCCGAGGCTTATCAAAGCGTATCTTTTAAATCTCTCTTTGTCTCTGACAAGTCTTCTCTTCATAGTTCCAGGTCTGGTCTTGACATCTTCCCCTTTAACTACTCTCCCCACCTCTCTATGCATGACAAAGTGAAAGTGAAGTCGATCAGTCGTGTCCAACTCTTGTGACCCCATGGACTGTGACCCGCCAGGCTCCTCCATCCGTGGGATTTTCTAGGCAAGAATACTGGAGTAGGTTGCCATTTCCCTCTCCAGGGGATCTTCCCAACCCAGGGAAAGCCAAAGGAAATCCCCTTAAGCCCATTTCTGATGGTATAATTTCTCTCTAAAATCCTTCAGCACCTTGCTACCACCTACAGGATCAAGTCCCAAATCCTTAGCCTGGCAATTAAGGTCCCTGATGAGCTGACCCTCTTGCCTTCTGGTCTCTGTTGGTATCCAAGGTCCCTCAAGTCCCTGGACTCCAGCTGTGCGGAGCCTCCCCTTGCCCCTCAGAACATTCTTCTCCAGACTCTCTGTGTTTTCTCAGCCCACTGCCTGTGCTGGTATGGTGCCCCTGGCCTCACTGCCCCTGTTCCTGTTCTTGTCATACTTCAGCTTCAAGGTTAACTTCTTCTAAATAATATCATGCTCCCTCCCCATAACATCTCTGCACATGGAAGCAAACTCCCCAGTTCTAACTTCCACAATACTTTACTTGCAACTCATTTTTAAGCCTTTTATGCTCATGTTTTCCCCTCTCCTCTAAGTGTGCATTCTTTGAAAAAAGGGAATCATCTTTATTCCACCCATAGATTAATTCAGTGATTTTTTTGGTATGGTAAATTTTAAGTGGTAATTTGTTGAACAGATTAATGAATACTTTTGAGAGCCCATAAATGAAGGAGTGTATCAAAGTTGCATGGATGCATGAATAAATGATGTTGTACATGGATGAATAAATGAATTTGTGTACTTATGCATTCAAATATATCTTGGGAGCCTACTATGCAAATTAATCTAGGAATAGATGAATCTTTACATGCATAAATGAATAAAAGCATCCATGCATGAATCTGTGAATGAGTAACTGAATTGCTGGATTTCCGATTCTGGGAATTGTCTCTCAGAGAAATGTGGGTAAAGATACTCTTATATCTCTTACTGCTGTTATGCTATACCTTCATCAACATTTCTCGAGTACAAGTTGGATTTTACTAATTAAGAGCCTTAACTACATTCATATCATTAACCAAAAAAATTCATTTTTTTCCTTTAGTGACCCTTTCGGTAAGTTGATATGCTTCTGCATTTTGGGCATAAACAATAAAATAATAATAATATAAGTGACATCAATTCTCGTCAGTTTCCTAAGGCTTATTTTACATTTTGACTGGGCTTCCTAGTCAGCTGTTAGATATTCATTCTTTTTGTTTGTTTTAACACCCACTAATTTCTGCTGAGGATGGTCTCTGCTAACCCCAAGTCAAGACATCCTAAGATGGCAGGAGGGAGGATAGTCCTCTCTTACTCTGCTCTTATACTGAAAGGTGCCTATAGTCAAAGCTATGGCTTTTCCAATAGTCATGTACAGATGTAAGAGTAGGACCATAAAGAAGGCTGAACAGTAAAGAATTGATGCTTTAGAACTGTGGTGCTGGAGAAGACTCTTGAGAGTCCCTTGGACTGCAAGGAGATCAAACCAGTCCATCCTAAAGGAAGTCAGCCCTGAATATTCACTAGAAAAACTGATGCTGAAGCTCCGATACTTCGGCCACCAGATGCAAAGAGCTGACTCATTGAAAAAGACTCTGATGCTGGGAAAGATTGAGGACAGGAGGAGAAGGGGGAGACAGAGAATGAGATGTTAGATGGCATCACTGACTCAATGGACTTGAGTTTTAGCAAACTCCAGGTGATAGTGAAGAACAGGGAAGCCTGGTGTGCTGCAGTCCATGGGGTCACAGACAGTCAGACACGACTTGGTGACTGAACACCAAGCAACGGTTTGTACTGAAGTGGTTTGGCTCTTTCTCTGGAAAGGCACTGAATGATCGGTTCGTAAGTGTTCTCCAAGAGTGGCATATTTACCCTTCTCTATCACATAGTGGCCAAAGTCTATGGGTTTCCCTTTAGTCCGCAGTAGAGGTTATCTGCACTCTAAGTCCTTGTTAGAGGATTTGATTGTGAATCGAATGAGAACCATGCTTCTCAGGGGCTCGTTTACGATATCTGATGTCTGATAGAGTCTAATAGACATGCTAACTATCCATTCATCTCCACTCTCCACTAGAAAGGGAATACCTGAGTCACATTATCTCAGCCCGTGGCAGAAATGCTTTCCCTGACTTACGACTTAATATTTTGCTCCTTGCCTTTACTGAGAGTCGATAAGAAAACTGCCCAGGAGAAAAAAGTATGTCTGTACTGAAACTGTGCTTGAAGATTGGATCCACTATTAAACTCATGGTCTCCAAAATCTCTATTTATATTATAGAAAGGGCCCTAAAATTAGATAATGTCCATACCATGAAGCTAAATAAGGAGCCTGGGGACTGTGTTCTGCCGTGATGAAGATGACCCAGGGAAAGGTATGGCATAATGATTGATGATAGATGTGGGCCATGGCTGACACAGGAAATGCCACATTCTGTGACTGCGGGCCTGGGGCCAGGCCTGGATCATAAGGTATTTATTAGGCAGAATGGGAACGCAGAGGCCACTAATGTTTTCTTGCCTGTTTATCAGGCTTATCACCAGGTATCAGGGGTGGGAGTCCAGAGAGCTTTCCAGAGGTCACAAAACTATTGCCCGTGGGCTGGCTGCCCACTCTGTAAGTAAACACAGTGGGACATTGTTGGAACACGGCTACACTCATTAGTTTGTTCATCATCCATGGCTATTTTCATGTTGTAAAGACAGAGGTGACGAGTTGCTATAGAGACCTAAATATTCACTCTTTGGTCTGAGAGAAAAGGGCACTGGGGACAGATAAAGGACATGGGTTAGGATCCAAGTGTGCGTGTGTTTGAAAACTCCCCATATCATTTGAAATGTGGCATCCTCAACTGCAAAGAGAGTAGTAATTCTGTCATATATAGAGGTTTTTGCAAGACTGAAAAAAAACCACACGGGTGTGAATAATGAGCATGGTACCAGTGGAACCTCCATGAATAAAGCATCGTGCTTTATCTTAGGGACCAGGGCCGGAGGGCAGCTACCGCGGGGCCAGACTCGGGCAGGATCTCTTCCAAGCAAACATCCGTGCTTCACTTTTTCTCTAGGAGAGTCACTCTTAGAAGAATATTCTCCAAAAGCCATGACCTAGCAGAGGACCATTTTCCTGCCGGGAAGAAAAGCAAGGAACAAGGGAGGGGGACATTGAGAATCCTCTGTCTGCCCTTTTTATTACACAGGAACTAAACAGAGAGAATCTCAGGTGGGGAAAGCATGGAGCACTTCTTCCAGAGCCTCATATGTCAGGTATGATTTTAATTTCAGATAATGTCCAAACTAGATAAGACTCCCACTGGCAGTGTGAGCAGGTCTGCTGGGGATGTCTGTGTCTGTGGCTGGCCCCTGCCCCCATCCCTCACCCCAGCTCTGAGCTAGGGGAGACTCTGTTGGGCTGAATGTACACTCAGCCTCACATTTCCTCTTTGTTTCCTGAAGCCAGATTCCTTGATGCAAATTTCCGTCTGGGACTCCATGCTGTTCCAGTCCTCTTATGACGCAGACAATTTCTGATATGTCTTCGCTGCCATGGCTTAGTACCAGGATGGCGAGTGCACTCAGACCATCTGAATGAACTCGGTCCCTCCAATGGCACCAGAGCAGAGGACAGAACTCCATCGTACGGCACAGTGCAGACACACAAGTGACTTCACTGCCAATTAAATTGAACACAGTTGGGCTTGGGTCTTACTGGGGATTATGACAATGATGATGGAAGCATGGTAGTGATGAAAAGACTGCAGCTACAGCTCAGTGATCATGGGGAGGTTTTAAAAAACTGGAATGCGTTACACCAGGAGCTAAGTAAATGCTCCAAGACTGGTTTCCTGCTCACACACCCTGGGAGCTCTCAACTGAGATGACTATGTCCATAAGGGAAAATATCCACATGGGGAGACAAAACTCTTCTCAATTAAAAGCTGAACCAATACCCAATAACCTCCAGTGATGAGCTCTGGCGAAAAAAATCTACTTGCAGAATGAGGTTAAGGAATCGAGGCCTGTTTATTTAGCCCCCTTTTAAACAAATTGAGGGTGGCTGGGACTCAGCTAGTGGTACAGTGGCTAATTTGCCACAATTCCAGTGCAGGGGGGCCCAGGTTTGATCCCTGGTCAGGGAACTAGATCCCACATACTGCTACAATATATCCCACAATTTGAAGATCGCATATGCCACAACAAAAATCAAAGACCTGGCATGCCACAACTGAGTCCCACCATAGCCAAACAGAATACTTCTAAAAACTGAGGTGACTGAGTCTGCAGAGGAGGTCCCTCACTTGGTTAGAGGCACACATGAACTTGGCTTCCTCCAAGGAGACATAAATGCACCTGTATTTCCTTACCCTTTGGGAACAGGAAGGAACCCTGAGCATGGCTAATTCAGTGCCCTGCAATGGCCAACTCGATTGGCTATTCAAAGGTTCAGCAGAGAGGGAAGCATGAGGGATGTGGTGGAAGCTTTCCTCTCCCTACAATTTATTGTATTAGAATACTTTGTTCAGCGTTTACAAGCATATTTTTCCCCTTTAATCCTCACAACAATCTTAGGAAATAAACAGAATCATTTTCCAGATGAGGAAATAGGTTCAAAGCGGTCGATGACTAGCCTGAAGTCACACAACTAATAAAAGGCTGAGCTCGATCTCAAGCTTTGCTTGACTCCAAAGCCCTTGCTTTTCCTGCGACACTCTTGCTATTCAACGTGTGACCTCTGAATCAGACACTCAGCATCACCCGGTAGCCTGCAAGCATTTCAGGAATGCAAGTGTTTCTGGCCCATTCCAGTCCTACTGAACTGGCATCTGCATTTTAACCAGATCTCCAGGTGATCTGTCTGTGTGTAAAAGTAGAGCGGCACCACGCTACACGGTACTGCCTAGCTCCTGCCATTGTCTCTTTCCAGAAAACAAGACTATTCATCGTGGGCACACCATGCATAGAAGCCTTCCCTGAATTTGGGAACCCCCAAGCGACTGGACTTATTCTGCCTGCTAAGGTCTGCCAGAACACGGCCTGAGTTTTCAGAGGCTCCTGGGCTTTATATTCACTGGGCAGTTGTCTTTACGGGAGCCAACGTGCCCAGTCCCTACTCTGTCTTCTTTTAGTGCCATGCATCCCAGCAAAGGTTGGGGAGGTTTTATTCAAACATCCCAATGTGTGGCCACTCACACCCTCGAAGGAGGGAAGAGTCAGCTATATTTCCCCATGAAGGAAAAAACAACAACAAAACTCACAGATGCTGCTGTGGAATCCTGTAAACCCTGAAGAAATGAAGTCCCAGTATAACCTAAAAATGAGTTCCTTCTGAATTGAAGCCATTTATTTTCCTTTTTCAATTTTGGTATAGTTTTGCTATTTCTCAGTGTAATTTCCTATGGCAGATTAAGATCCATAATGTTCCATGATACTATGATTCGTGCACAAGAGGTATTTGAAATGAAAGATACATTTCTTGATACTTATTGCTCAGACACTTGATAAATGCTCTCTCACGGTAGCCTCAAAACAACACTCCAAAGATGGGAGAATTATTCTTCTTTTATGGATGAAGGCAACAGGCTCAGTCTCTGGTGCTGCCCCCGATGCCAGTTTTCAAGCTTAGGTTGGCACTATTCCCAAGATGCATCGATTTGAGGTGAATGACAGGTAACATGTGAGGGGGAAAAGGATGCCTAGAAATGAATAATACCTAGGGCCCTAAAATGACCATCTGATT
Source organism: Ovis aries (assembly GCF_016772045.2). NCBI lineage: Eukaryota > Metazoa > Chordata > Mammalia > Artiodactyla > Bovidae > Ovis > Ovis aries. The sequence continues at coordinate 6,174,328 of NC_056055.1, read as the reverse complement.
TGAATACTTGAGATGGGGGGGGTATTAATGAATTTAACTGGTAGGTCCTTTTAAACTTTTAAAAAGAAGTCATGGATATATTAAAGGGTAGAAAGCAAATGTAGAGATTTTCAATAAATTTAAGACCAGCAGAAGATTTGGTAAAAGTTTTGAGACCATGGATGGCTAGCTTTTCAATTCTGCCCTGAAGTCCTGGGGCTAGGCTTTTATTCTTCTCTGCTGTTAACAGTTGCAGTGGCAGAAGCATCAGTGGTAATAGCCTGATAGCTACTGTATTAGTTATCTACACTGCATAGCCACTTATTGTCAAACGTGGTGACTTACAAAATACACGTTTATTATTTCACAGATTCTGTGAGCCAGCAATCAGGACACGGACAGATGGGTGCCTGTGTGCTCTCACACAGGGTGCAGTTGTGCTGTTGGCTGGGCTATAGTCTCATTTCAAGGCTTCACTGGGGAAGAATCTCCTGCTGGTTGTTGATGGGATTTGGTTCTTTATAGGCTGTTGGATTGAAAGTCTCAGCTCTTCACTGGCTGTTGGCCTGAGGCCACTCTAGCTCCTGGCTGCATGGATTTCTCCAACATGGCCATCGGTTTCATCAAAGTGTGTAAGCTGAGAAGGTAGTGGGGAGAGTCTAGTAAGACTGAAGTCACAGCATTTCAAAACCTAATCATAGAAGTGATATCCTGTCACACCTGCTGGATACCATTTGCTAGAAGCGAGCCACTAAGGGAGGGGATTGCATAAGGACTTGAACACCAAGGGCAGGGACAACTGGAAAAATGATCCTTGTAACTAGTACTCACTAGGCGTCTCCGATGTGCCCTATTGTTGTTGTTCAGGTGCTAAGTGGTATCTGACTCTTTGCAACCCCATGGGCTGCAGGCTTCCCTGTCCTTCACTATCTCCCAGAGCTTGCTCAAACTCAAGTCCATTGAGTCAGTCCATCCAACCATCTCATCTTCTTTTGCCCCCTTCTCCTCCTGCCCTCAGTCTTTCCAGGTATCAAGGTCTTTTCCAGTGAGTCAGCTCTTCGCGTCAGGTGGCCGAAATATTGGAGCTTCTGCTTCAGCATCAGTCCTTCCAGTGAATATTCAGGATTGCTTTCCTTTAGGACTGACTGGTTTGATCTTCTTGCTGGCCAAAGGACTCTCAAGAGTCTTCTCCAGCACCACAGTTTGAAAGCATCAGTTCTTCAGAGTTCAGCCTTCTTTATGGTCCAGCTCTCACATTCGTACATGACTACTGGAAAAACCATAGCTTTGGCTAGACGGACCTCTATCAGAAAAGTGATGTTTCTGCTTTTTAATATGCTGTCTAGGTTTGTCATAACTTTTATTCCAAGGAGCAAGCATCTTTTAATTTAATGGCTACAGATACCATCCACAGTGATTTTGGAGCCCAAGAAAATAAAATCTGCCAGTTTCTGTTTTTTCCCCCATCTATTTGCCATGAAGTGATGAGACCAGGTGATGCGCCTAGAATTCTGCTAATCACTTAATTTACATTACCTCATTTCATATTCACAGTTTTTAGTGTCAGTATAACTTACAATATCCATTTTATAGACAGGGTAACTGAGAAACATAAGGTGAAACAACTTATCTGAGATTACCTAAGTGGCAAGGTCAAGTGAAAATCATGGTTTGTGTAACACTGAAGTCCATGTTCTATTTTTTTTTTTTTAATCAATGTTCTTAAATGAAGTACTTGTTGGGAGCAGGGACCAGGGGCTTTTATTTAGCCAAGTTCTTGGAACTTAGAGGTCTAACACTCCTAGGGGGCTCAATTTAGGCAGACAGATACAAATCAGAGAAACATTTTAGTAAGTGAAAGAAGTGGGCATCTATTTACATGAATTACTGTTCATGGAAACATCTGATGTATGTGCAGGTGTATGTGTGTGTGTTTAAATTTTATTGATCACTTTGTTCCTTTTAACACTTTGGCTGCACTAGGTCTTTATTGTGATAAACGGGCTCAGTGGTTGTGGCATGTGGGTTTCCCTAGTTGCTGCCAAGGCGCTTAATTGCCCCAATACTTGTGGGACCTTAGTTCCCTGAGTAGGGATAGAACCCACATCCCCTGCTTTGGAAGGCAGGTTCTTAACCCCTGGACCACCAGGCAAGTCCCAAAATGTCTAGTGTTGGCTGAAGCAGAAAGGAAGAGCCTCTGGGGAAGTAAGAAAGGAACCATTTCCCCATGCCCTCTTGATGCATCTTTCTCAGACACCTCTGAGATAGAGATTATGGCTAGAAACTGGGGGGGAAAAAAAGCAGAAATTTAAAAGTTTCTGTACATAAACAGAATTATCTTGGGAGCCATGAATCAAGGAATAGCACAGAATTGGCCTATAAAAGAGATAATGCTTTTTTTTAAGGAACAGAAAATCATACTGGCTGTAAGTTGAGAAGTAGGATAGATTTCAACTTGGCTTTATTCACTGGATGTGAGAGTTGGACTGTGAAGAAGGCTGAGCACCGAAGAATTGATGCTTTTGAACTGTGATGTTGGAGAAGACTCTTAAGAGTCCCTTGGACTGCAAGGAGATCCAACCAGTCCATTCTGAAGGAGATCAGCCCTGAGATTTCTTTGGAGGGAATGATGCTAAAGCTGAAACTCCAGTAATTTGGCCACCTCATGTGAAGAGTTGACTCATTGGAAAAGACTCTGATGATGGGAGGGATTGGGGGCAGGAGGAGAAGGGGACGACCAAGGATGAGATGGCTGGATGGCATCACTGACTCGATGGACGTGAGTCTGAGTGAACTCTGGGAGTTGGTGATGGACAGGGAGGCCTGGCATGCTGCGATTCATGGGGTCGCAAAGAGTCGGACACGACTGAGCGACTGAACTGAACTGAACTGATGGGGTCTTCAAGGCCCTGGTTTCTTCCTGTTTATTTCCTTTGCCTTCTAAAATGTTGATTTCATCCTAAAGCTGGCCCCATTTCTTGCCCATACATTGATCGTCAGAATGTCTGGGGCTAGAATGTCTCCTCATCCGTATTTAGAGAATCTCTCGAGCAGTACAGTCAGCTCTGCCCAGAAACTCTCTGCAAACCGCTTCTCCCCCTTGCTTGCCTGAATTTCGTCGTATGTTCATATAATAATTGTGTGGGGATCATGCTGATTAGTAGAGGCGACACATGCCTTGTGCTTAGATCCCTTTTCAACCCATCTTGTTCCTGCCTTCTGTTTTCTGCAGGATTTGATTGAAACTGGCTGAGATTGAAGATCAACTGCCTTAAGAATGGAAGTTCTCTCAGCTTGTCTGCAAATCTCTATCCCTAGACCGTCTTCATATCTGGACGTGCGAGTCAGGAACAGCAAGGTTTGTTGAAAAGAACACTGAATATGGACCCCAAATGCTTTTGTCTTTGCCATTCGTCACTAAGTGATCTTAGGCATTCTGCAGCTCCTTCTACCAATCTTAAATGTCAGATGAATTTTGAGCCACATGCTGTGTTAGGCTCTGTGGGAATGATAAGAACATGGCAGATAATGGACCTTCCCCTGATGGAACTTCTAGTGGGGACATAAGCCATAAACACACCAGTTTATTATAGGCTAAAGATTACATTTGAGAAAATATAGAATCCCGTGAGGCCGCAAAAGGGGAGCTTGTACTGAATAAAACAATCTTTAGTCAAAAAGTTGTATCAACTGATGTTGGAAGGATGACTTCTGATGAAATGATCCAAGGAGTGGAATTGGCAGAGAGTAGAGCTCCCCAGGGAAGTTACTTAACAACATGGCCTCAGTTTACCTTCGTGAGCTTCCAAATCACTGTGGATGGTGACTGCAGGCATAAAAGTAAAAGACGTTTGCTCCTTAGAAGGAAAGCTATGACAAACCTAGATGGTGTATTAAAAAGCAGAAACATCACTTTGCTGACAAAGGTCTGAACAGTCAAAGCTATGGTTTTTCTAGTAGTCATGTATAAATGTGAGAATTGGATCATAAAGAAGGCTAAGAATCAAAGAATTGATGCTTTGAACTGTGGTGCTGGAGAAGACTTTTGAGAGTCCCTTGGACTGTAAGGAGATCAAACCAGTCAGTCTTAAGGGAAATCAACACTGAATATTCATTGGGAGGGTTGATGCTGAAGTTCCAATACTTTGGCCACCTGACATGAAGGGCCGACTCATTGAAAAAAAACCCTGATGCTAGGAAAGACTGAAATCAAAAGGAGTGCAGCAGAGGATGAGATGGTTAGATAGCATCTCTGCTTCAATAGACAAGAATTTGAGCAAACTCCAGGAGATAGTGAAGGACAGAAATGCCTGGCACGCTGCAGTTCATGGGGTTTCAAGGAGTCAGACATGACTCGACAACTGAACAAAAACAACTATGGTCAGGGCAGGTTATGCTAAGTGATCTTGAAGGTTCTCCCCTTTATAAGACCCTGATGCCGAGGAAGATAGAAGGCAAGAAGAGAAGGGGACGACAGAGGAGGAGATGATTGGATGGCATCACCGACTCAATGGACATGAGTTTGAGCAAGCTCTGGGAGATGGTGAAGGGCACAGAAGCCTGGTGTGCTGTGGCCATGGGGTCACAAAAAGTTGTACGTGACTGAACAAAGAAATGTACAACCAGCGAACTGTGGAAAAGAATTTTGTAGGTATTCAGTTTGAAGGCATTGCGGTGTTGAACTCCCCACCTGCACCCTGAGAGTTCTGGAGCAGTACTTCTCCAAGGATAACTTTTCCAAAATTGTGATTATTTATGCGGTTATGAAATGTCTGGTCCCCCTCTGTAACCTAAATACCATGTGCTTCTTTTCCATTGCTCAATAGATGTGTATCTTCAATGCGTCCTAGGTAAGTGCTCAATACATTCATGAATGAATGACTTGATGCGTGATTAAGACTCAAGAGGTCTGGAACTTAGTGCCGGATTTGTGGCTGACTGGGTATTTGGCTGTGGGCAAGTCACCTCCTTTCTTGGCCTTGGTCTACTGATTTTTGCAACAGAAAAAAAAAATGCATGTGAATGATCTCTGAAAGCCTTTTTAGCTCTAAGATGTTATGATCTAATGTCTTTTCTCTTTCAAAGGTAGCAAATCCATAGTTTTCTTACAAATAGGATATTACACATCTTGAAAGATGTGAGAGAGTGTGTTATTGGCAATAAATGAAATAGGTCCATAAAGCACTTACCAGACCCCTGGTAAATGTTTAGAAAGTGGCAGCCCTTTCTGCTCTGTGGTTGTTGATGGAATCTGAAATTCAGGTGCTTTGGCTTATAATCTAGTGCTCCTCTAAATTTTGCTTGAATACACCAAGGCTTCCAATGCAGGCATGCTCCACAGGAGCAAACACACACCAGGGGCTCAGTATGTCAGTGCACTGCGTGAATGTCTTTTATAATATAAAGTCAGACAAATGTCACTAATAAAAATATCCCCAAATGGCACAAAGTGCAGTTCCAAATTTCCAAGCTGATACTTCCCTTTTTCCTATGTTTATACCCATCGTGGCTTAAATCCCCAACAGTGACTAAAAACATTACCCTTCCTCCAGCTGTACATGAAGAAATTGGCTCAGATGGTAAAGCGTCTGCCTGCAGTGTGGGAGACCCGAGTTCGATCCCTGGGTTGGGAGGATCCCCTGGAGAAGGAAATGGCAACCCACTCCAGGACTCTTGCCTGGAAAATTCCATGGACTGAGAAGCCTGGTGGGCTACAGTCTATGGGGTCACAAAGAGTTGGACACAACTAAGCGACTTCACTTTCACTTTCCTGTAGCTGATCATAAGGGCTGTGGGGTCCAGATCAAGTGAAATTTGTCTGCAATATAAATTGTTCCAATTAATTCAGATAATATCAGAATAAGACAGCAATGAAAGACATCCTGGAAGAAAAAAGAATTGAATAGAATGGGTAGAACAGGACAGAGTGGGTGAAGAGAAGTGCCAAAGCACCGAGTGGACACTCCACTTGAAAGCAGGGAACGTCAATGCCCTGCTGATGATGACCACCAGGGCTGTTGCAGACTGACTGTCTGTGAGTGAAGCACTGCTTTATTTCAAATTAGTTGGGAGAAATACAGGGCACTAGACACGAGCACATTTTAAAAGGGATTATTTTCAGGGAGCACCCATTAAAAACGCAACCACTCCACTGTAATAAAGCATGCTCCCTTACAGTGCAGAGAGCGATGACAGTGTGATCTTACGGGCAGGAGATGACCTGTGTTGATGCCAGTGTGTATCAGGCCACTTCACAGCCACAACATGGTGTGGGTTTTAATGGACAATGACCGTGATGTCCACGACATCACAGAAGTCTAAGTGACAGTGAGTGTGCTTTTTTGTTCCCAGATAGGTTGGAGTGATAGTGTTTTTTAAGCATTAACTTGACATTATGCAAATATATGTATATTACGTGATAATTTTAAAAACGATTTTTAAGAGAATCAAATTCCAGAAATACAGGTGCTCCAGACAGAGCAAGTCTACTGCTTTTTCTCGTTTGTCCTCTTTCTCTCCTCTATTCATTACTTAAGTGTGGGGGGATGGGCTTCTTAATGTGGAACTCTATATGGATTTAGGAGGTCAAGACACTCCCTGAAATTTCATAAAATTTGATACATGGGAGGAAATGCATTTTTTTTTTTATGGAGAGAGTGTCTCACATTCATAAGGTGATGGGTAAGAGTATCCATTCCCTATCACTTCCACATTAAAAATCAATACATTCATTGGAAGGAACAATACACTGTGAAAAGAGCCATGCGTTTTAAGAGGAAGATAGCTTTAGGTTCTAGCCTCATAAATTCTCGAACAAATCACTAAGCATCTTGTATGCCTTAGACCCCTTCTTTTAAAAATGAGATAATACCAGACTTACAAGGTTATTATTTAAGTCAGATAATCAAATAAGCCAAATAAATGTTTTAGAGCATAAGCCAGGCTTCAGCAAGACGTGAACTGTGAACTTCCAGATGTTCAAGCTGGATTTAGACAAGGCAGAGGAACCAGAGATCAAATTGCCAGCATCCTCTGGATCATGGAAAAAGCAAGAGAGTTCCAGAAAACATCTATTTCTGCTTTATTGACTACACCAAAGCCTTTGACTGTGTGGATCACAATAAACTGTGGAAAATTCTGAAAGAGATGGGAATACAGACCACCTGACCTGCCTCTTGAGAAACCTATATGCAGGTCAGGAAGCAACAGTTAGAACTGGACATGGAACAACAGACTGGTTCCAAATAGGAAAAGGAGTACGTCAAGGCTGTATATTGTCACCCTGCTTATTTAACTTCTATGCAGAGTACATCATGAGAAACGCTGGACTGGAAGAAACACAAGCTGGAATCAAGATTGCTGGGAGAAATATCAATAACCTCAGATATGCAGATGTCACCACCCTTATGGCAGAAAGTGAAGAGGAACTAAAAGCCTCTTGATGAAAGTGAAAGAGGAGAGTGAAAAAGTTGGCTTAAAGCTCAACATTCAGAAAACGAAGATCACGGCATCTGGTCCCATCACTTCATGGGAAATAGATGGGAAACAGTGGAAACAGTGTCAGACTTTATTTTTTGGGGCTCCAAAATCACTGCAGATGGTGATTGCAGCCATGAAATTAAAAGATGCTTACTCCTTGGAAGGAAAGTTATGACCAACCTAGATAGCATATTCAAAAGCAGAGACATTACTTTGCCAACAAGGGTCTGTCTAGTCAAGGCTATGTTTTTTCCAGTGGTCATGTATGGATGTGCGAGTTGGACTGTCAAGAAAACTGAGAGTGGTGTTGGAGAAGATTCCAGAGAGTCCCTTGGACTGCAAGGAGATCCAACCAGTCCATTCTAAAGGAGATCAATCCTGGGTATTCTTTGGAAGGAATGATGCTAAGGCTGAAACTCCAGTACTTTGGCCACCTCATGTGAAGAGTTGACTCACTGGAAAAGACTCTGATGCTGGGAGGGATTGGGGGCAGGAGGAGAAGGGGACAACAGAGGATGAGATGGCTGGATGGCATCACCGACTCGATGAGTGTGAGTTTGAGTGAACTCTGGGAGTTGGTGATGGACAGGGAGGCCTGGCATGCTGCGATTCATGGGGTCGCAAAGAGTCGGACATGACTGAGCCACTGACCTGACCTGAATCCAGTAACTATCATATAGTATATATTCAGAAAATGATTACTGACATTATCATTATGATTATTCTTGAGCATACTGTTTCCAGCAGCAAGGGACCAGGTCATGGTCCCTGATTGTCCTTCAGAAGGTTCTATCTTCTTTTATCTATACTGATCCACCTAGCTGCTGCTGCTGCTGCTAAGTTACTTCGGTCATGTCCGACTCTGTACGACCCCATAGACGGCAGCCCACCAGGCTCTGCCGTCCCTGGGATTCTCCAGGCAAGAACACTGGAGTGGGTTGCCATTTCCTCCTCCAATGCATGAAAGTGAAAAGTGAATGTGATGTCTCTCAGTCGTGTCTGACTCATAGCAACCCCATGGACTACAGCCTACCAGGCTCCTCTGTCCATGGGATTTTCCAGGAAGAATACTGAAGTGGGTTGCCATTCCCTTCTTCAGGGGATCTTCCTGATCCAGAGATCAAACTCACGTGTCTTAGCAGCTCCTGTATTGGCAGGCAGATTCTTTACCACTAGTGCCACCTGGGAAGCCCCCATTTAGCCCACTAGCTTAACCTAAACCATTTCCAACAGAGAGAAACAGGACCGGGTTTATTAAAAAAAAAAACCCAACAACTTTGATCTTTAATCATGGCTGAAGATAATTCAATCTGGTATTCATTATTACAGTGGTTTATATCCAGCAGCTGCAGCCCTTGACTCAGATAAATGCTTGCCCTGCATTATTACAATAAAATCAACAACATAGAATGATATTTCCCTCCCTTTTTTTGATGATATCATCACAGAGAATTAATGTTCTGGATTTTTTTTTCCATTACTGATTCCTTGTATGAAATATGGACTAAGTCAAACCTCTGGCCAGATAGTTTCATCCACAATATTGAGGAGGAGGGTGGGAAATGCAGCCACTGAGCTCAACAGGTGAAACTAGAATGTCGAGTAATCAGCGGAGAATATTTGCTGTGTGTTCATAAAGAGAGGAGACAGAAAGTATATTCCATTTAAAGCTTTCTCCTTAATCTAAGCTGTTCTGTGTCCTCTGTTTTAGTTGCTGGCATTTCTGTTCTCACTAGCACGGAGGTACACTTGCATCCATGCATGCTGAGTTGCTTCAGTTGTGTCCGCCTCTTTGCAACCCCATGGACTGTAGCCTGCCAGACTGCTCTGTCCATAGGACTCTCCAGGCAAGAATACTGGAGTGGGTTGCCGTCCCCTCCACCAGGGGAGCTTCCCAACCCAGATTTTGAACCCACGTTTCCTGCATTGGCAGGCAGGTTCTTTGCCACTAGCGCCACCTGGGAAGCTCATGGAGGTACACACTTTATTTTAGTAATTGTGCGTTGGAGCATTATTAAATGGTATTTGGCTAGAATACCTAGACACATAGAATACCTGAATCCCGCTTTATACCCCAATCCTGCTTTTCTTTGCAAGAATTCCCAAGGACAATAAATCCATAAACAATGACAAGAACTTGAGAAATCAAACTTCCCCCTTCTTTTGGCAGTGCTTGTGCCAGAAATCCAAAATTGATCTCTTTGCTAAACTGAACAGGAACACTTGGCTTAGAACTAAGGGTTAAATGGGAATGGGGAAGGAGAAAGGGAGATGATTTCTCCTGTTATCTCCATTCTAACTCATTTCTAAAACTGTTTATTGAATCTGTTACAATCTTGTTTCTGTTTTATGCTTTGGTTTTTGGCCAGGAGGCACGTGGGATCTTAGCTCTACTGACCAGAGGTTGGACCTGCACCCCTGGCATTGCAAGGTGAGGCCTGGCCTCTGGACCACCATGGAAGTCCTGCCATCTAACTCTTAACTTTAGTCTAGTGGTTTTAAACCTTAGCCAAATATTAGAATCAGCTGGGAAACTTTTTAGAGCACTGCAGCCTGGGGCTTCCCTGGCTGAGTGGTAAAGAATCCTTCTGCGAAGGTAGGAGACACAGGTTCTATCCCTGGTCGGGGAAGACCCCCGATGTCTTGGAGCAGCTAAGCCTGTGCACCACAAGTCCTGAACTTCCAAGCTCTAGAGCCCACACTCCATAAGAGAAGCCCCTGCAATGAGAAGCCCACATGCTGCAGTGAAGAGCAGCCCTTGCTCGCTGCAACTAGAGAGAAGCTACACAGCAGCGAAGATCCAGCACCGTCAAAAATAAATAAATAAAATTATTTAAAAAAAAGAATGTAGAAATTTAAGAAATAAGCACTGAGGCCTGGTTCCTACTTCCAAAGATGTTTTTTAAATTATCTATTTATTTCAAAGATTTTTATCTAATCGGTCTGAGATACAGACTGGAGAATTAGGGTTTGTAAAAGTTCTCACATGATTATAACATGCAGCCCAGGTTGAGAGTCACACTGTCTAAGCTGATTGTCTGACACTGAAGTGACAATTGCCTGGAACAGTGCTTCTCAAACTTCCATGTGCGTATGGATCAGCTGGGACCTTATTAAAGTGCAGACTCTGATTTAGTAACTCTGGAGTGGGGCCCAAGAATCGGCATTTCTACAAGCGTCCTGGTGCTACTGCTGCTGGCTCTGCTGGTTCAGGGACCATGCCTTGAGTACCAAGGTCCTAGGGTTATTGACAGGAAAGAGAGGGGGGAGCTGCAAGCTTGATCAGCTACCTTATGGATCTGGCTGCAGTAAAAGACTAGAAGAGAGCATGGCAATTTGGTTCATAATGCAGTCTTCTCTGGTGGAACAGCGGTAAAGACTCCGCCTGCAATGCAAGGGACGCAGGTTTGATCTCTGAGTCGGGAAGATTCCCTGGAGAAACAAATGGCAACCCACTCCAGTATTCTTGCCTGGAGAATCCCATGGACAGAGGAGCCTGGTGGGCTATAGTCCATGGGGCCCCAAAAGAGTTGGACACAACTTAGCCATTAAACAACAACACCCTGGGGTGCATTCTCCCTATCTCTGTCCTGAAATCTGAAGTAAACAGATCAGTAACGCTTTTCTTCAAGCAAGGGGCCAGGGGTAGGGAGGGGAATGGTATAGGAACATCTCTTCCCAACAATGTTTGCGGTGGTAAGCAGGCCAATATGAGCCTCATCTCTGACCCTTTACTCTTCTTCCCTTTCTAACCAACCCAGGCCAACTTCTGTTCCTTCTCTAGAATATCCTCCTCTTTCTTCTCTTCATTTTGACTATAGGTATTGCATTTTGCTGTTTCATCATCTGAATTGTATGGTTTCCTCTGCTTTCTCCCTTGCCAAAATTTTCTACATGCCACTGTTAGGTTAATATTCTTAGGAGATGATTCCAGTCATTTAAGGAAATGGCAACCCACTCCAATATTCTTGCCTAGAGAAATCCATGGATGGAGGAGCCTGGTGGGCTACAGTCCATGCGGCTGCAAAGAGTCAGACACTTCTGAGCAACTTCTCTCTCTCTCTGAGATAACTTTGAAATCCCTCAGGCTGTCATAGCAACCAAGCACACTGTGTTCTCAAATAAGCCAGGTCCCAATCCCTCCCAACTTGCCATTTTTTGAAGACTTTATACACGATTCCATTCATTCATTCACTCATTGATTCAAAGGACATGACACCAGACAAGCAGAGAGTTGTGATACACTGTGATATCATCTGAGAGCATCAAGGAAGGCTTCATGAAAGAGGTAATGTTTGAACTTGAGGCATCCAGGAGAATAGTTTTTCAGGTAGATAAATGAATGTTGGGCCCAGACAGCAAATGCAAGATTTATTAGAGAGGCATACAATGGCAGACATTTTGGTGTTCAAAATGTACAAGCACTTTTGGTGTAGTTTTAGGATGCTGTATTAGGTAGGAATAGTAAGTGGACTCCGGTGAGAAACTATGAAACCATGAGATGTGTTTCAGGCAGCAGGGAATGTACAGGATTTTATGCTCATGGAGAAACACTGAGATATGACTATCCCCCTTTGGCATTTGCTTCTAGTGTTCTCTCTCTCTCCCTGGAATATTCTTTTTCCTCTGTTTCCCCCAATCTGTTTTCCCCAATGAAGGTCTTCTCACTTATGCTCTAGTCGAAATAACTTCCCCTGGCTTGATAGAATCAATCTTTATTTTTACACTTTGGAGTCAAGTTATTTAGGTGACACGTGTCTTTGCCTAGAATTTAAGATATTTATACAGCAAATATTATACTTTATTAATCTTTGAGTCTCTTTACTCTTGAACATCTAGGCTTTCTCCTGGCACATGTTACTTGTTCAATAAACAGTTGTTGAACCAAATTAAATAGGATAGGAAAAGCCATGCCATCAATTACAGTTTAAGCATTCGCCATCTCTACTCTCCTTACATTTGACTTGAGTGTTGATCAAAGAGTATTTACTGACAAAACCATGTATTCACTCTAGTACTTTCTCCACAGAGACCAAAGGGTTGGGAGTTAAAAGGCCTCTTACTTCACAGCCAAATTGATGGATCAATTTCTCCTGTCAGTGCCTCGAGTCTGGATGCTGGGTACCATCACAAAGCATAGCTGGGTCTTCTTATGCCAGGTGGGAATGAAGGAAAAAAAAGCTAGAATTCCACCCACCTTTGCTACATGAGCTCTTCAGACATGACATTGTCTACCAGGCCGTTCTCAAGGCCAAGTGTACACAGCATTATAAGAGTAGTTTTAATTTCCAGTGCATGGACCACAATTCAGATGCCGCAATCAGCATGTCCTATAAAGTTTGCACGTACTATTTACAGCAGTCCTGCATGTAGGCATTCCCTTTCCATAGATGGGAAGACTGAGGCAGTGGGTGGTTAGTTTGCCACGGTTGTGCAGATGGCGCAGTAAGTGTTGGAACTGGGAATTAAGCCTAGGCTATCTGACTCCAAAGCCCAGATCTTTAACCATTCTGCCACAGCATCTCAAGGCACTAAAAAGGAGACTCTGAGAGTCAGGAAATGTGTTGGCAGGTACAGGGAGGGCATGAAGAACTTCATGCCAACTAGGAGTCTTTAAATCTGCACAACTACCCCCCACTCATTGTCATCAGCTCCCATCAATGCAATAGCAGAGGGACACACCGGGGCATTTGAAATGTTCCTATTGATTGGAAGTGAATAATTATTACCATTTCTAGATTACAGATTCACTATCAGAAACTAATAGCAGGAATGCTAAGCAAGATTAATGGCTATGTTTCATTATTTTTAATGCAAACTATTGATTTTAAAGTGGTGTAAGGTATGACAGTTTATTACAATGAAACAATAAAATAGACTATATGAAATAATTGAGAATAATCTTTTCCCTTTTTTGCTGCGGCTATGGGACATAATGTGCTGTGCATGGGAAGGCATTTATGGTGAGCTCTATCCAGCGATGGCAGCTTAAGCACTCTATAAAGAAGCACTTTGGAACCACAGTATTATAAATAATAGGCAATAAAGCTGGTAAATGGGCCTTTAATTTGGTTCCATTATGTCACAGGATCACAAGGACCAAGGGGACTCAGCATCGAAAACAGTAACTGCTGAGCAGAACACAGAGGTGAATACGCCGGATGGCCTCAAGGCCCCTCCTCACCAGGGAATTTTTGGGTAAGAGCTGAACCATTGGCTTCCGGATGTGGGCTGATATCTTACATGTGAACCGATGTGTCTACATCAGTGGCGCCCCCCGCTCACATCCTCGCCAAGCTTTGTTTCTCCTCCACTTTCATTCACTTTGTCCATTTCCAAAGTTAACAGCCAACACCTTCGGAAGAAATTTCTCCCTGGACTCAATTCATTCTGCCCATTAGGATCTCACTATTCAGTCACCCTATCATGTCCAACTCTTTGCAGCCCCCGTGGACAGCAGCATGCCAGACTTCCCTGTCCCTTGCCATCTCCTGACGTTTGCCTAAGTTCACATCCATTTCATCCATGATGCCATCCAGACATCTCACCCTCTGATGCCCTCCTCCTTTTGCCCTCAATCTTTCCCAGCATCAGGGACTTTTCCAATGAGTCGCCTGTTTGCATCAAATGACCAAAATACTAGAGCTTCAGCTTCAGCATCAGTCCTTCCAATGAGTATTCAGGATTGATTTCCTTCAAGACTGACTGGTTTGATCTCCTTGCTGTCCAAGGGGTCAGGAGTCTTCTCCAGCACCAAAGAATTGATGCTCAGTCAAGGAAGCTAGTTAAGTGGAAAGGAACAGCTAGGAAAGTGGTTAGTGTGTAAAGGGAAGAGAGAATGTCATGGGACAGTTAGGGAATGGATGGGCAAGAGAGAGATGAGACATAGCAGGAGGTTGGCTGCAGGGATAAGACTGTAGAGCAGGTGTTCCCAGTCCTGGCTGTACATTTGAATCACCTGGAGAGCTTTATAAACTGATGTATGCTCACGCTCCTCCCTGTGAAATTCAAAGTGAATTGCTTTGGGGTAAGGCAGTAAGGAATCTGCCTGCAATGTGGAAGATCAAGGTTCGATCCTTGGGTTGGGAAGATACTCTGGAGAAGGGAATAGCTATCCACTCCAGTATTCCATGGAGAATTCCTGGAGAATTCCATGGGGAGAGGAGCCTGGTGGGCTACAATCCATGGGGTTGCAAAGAATTGGACATGACTGAGTGGCTAACACACAACACAAGAAGAGGGCATCTGTAGTTTAAAACATCTCCCCAGCATTGAACAACAAGGCTGAGGACTACTATCCTATAAGGTATCACACGGCCAGGTCCTGCCTACCTGTGCACGTTTATGTCTCTCCTTTAGTGGAAGGCTGCTAACACACTGCCCTCCTTGAGCACATTACAGAGGTTTTCAATCCTACTCATCTTCGAAGATTTATCTCCATTGTCCATCTCTCAGAATCCAGAGACCTCCCCTGGCTGCCTCACACCAACCGAAGCCGGACGTCCGCTCTTACTGTCTCTTCTAGTAGTGTATACTTCTCAATTAGATAGTTCAAAGCTATATCTTTATTCTTGTGCTCTTCATTTACTTATTTCTCTACTGTGAGAGCAAGTCATTGCCCATTTTAATCACTGCTATATCTCCCAATACCTTGTATAATATGCCTGCTGTACCCTGGGTACTAAACAACTGTTTGTAAAAGTGAATTAATAAAATAAAGGCTCTATGTGTCAGACTCGGTTGTAGAGTGGCAATTTTTGCAGTCGCTGGAGGGGAACCGTCATTTTAGTGCTTTATCAGAGGCTCCAGAGTGCCCATGGAGGAAAGACTAGAGCAAAACAGGGAAGGGACCCTAGTCAGAAGATTATTTCAGCATTTCAGGAAAGAGATGCAGAGAGCAGACACATTTAGCCCTACGTACCCAGTGCCCAGCTCTGTGCCTGGCAACAAACAACCCAGGAAGGTCTGGAAAGTAGAAAACAGAGAGTTGAATGCGTACTGATGGGAGAGAGCTTTTATACAGAGAAGATTTCCAAAGAGCAGGAGATCTCTGCATTTTCAAAGAAGGGAAAGGATGCAGAAAATGCACACAGGGGCATGATAGATGAACTTTGTCAAATTCACGGCACCTTGGGCAGACGCTAAGAGTTTTCTGAGAGTCCTCAGCTGGTGCGTGTAGTGGGGGACAGTAGGTTAAGGCAGCTTGTGGCATTTTGTTTCCTTTCTTTGTTAGTAAAGGGAGGATTTAAATGAGTGTAACCTTTGATGATCTGGCGATTGTAAAAATCAACCCACCAAAGTTCAGGCAGTGTCAGATGCAGAGACACCCTTTCTGAACAGCTCATCTTCCCAGACCTTTCTCTGTCAAATGTCAAAGCCCAAATGAGCTTGTTTGGAAGGCAAATTACATGTTGCAAACAGTCATTTTCCATAGTAGGTGACTTCTATTTTGAATAATTAAATAATACAGCAACAAAAATACCCTGGTCTTTAAGTCTAAACATAAATACATACATACATTTAAAAGCATCCTCCTAGTCCCAGCACACTGGGGGCTTTAGGTCCTGAACCAGATATCAATAATAATCCACCAAAAACTAAGCACTATTTAAGGACTGCAATCTTTTTGATGTAAAGGCTGAGTAATGGGACAGGAGAATAGACAGAAATTATTATTATTGTTCTTTTCTGGAAGGGGAAGGAGCTCAGGACAAGGTGCTATGAAAGATTAAATTCATGGATAGGGCTTAGTTTGTGAAAAAGCCAAGCCAGTTGTGTTCAGTTGCCTGACTCTTTGCGACCCTTTGGACTATAAACTGTCAGGCTCCTCTGTCCATGGCATTTTCCAGGCAAGAATACTGGAGTGGGTTGCCGTTTCCTCCTCTAGGGGGTTTCTTCCTGACCCAGGGATCGAACCCACATCTCCAGCATCTCCTGCATTGGCAGGCTGATTCTTTACCCACTGAGCTGTCAGAGACCAAAGGGAAATGGTTTCTGGAAAGGTGGGGCTATCTGTATCCTCGTCCTCATCCTCACCCTCTCCTGTATCTGCACAACACAGCCCTCACATTACATCACAGTTCAATGTTCATAAAGCACAAATTTGAGTCAACCTGACCTGCATGTAAGCAGAGCAGACCTTACCACCATCATTTAACATGTGAGGAAACTGAGGCCCAGAGAAATAAAGTGGCCCATCAGATAGCCCGGCTGGTAAGGAGTGAAGCCCAGAGGCCACAGTCAGGGACGTTTCACATGTTCTGACAACTGGGAGACACTATGAAGTAAGGAAGGCAGTGGCTCAGATGGAAAAGCACCTGCCTGTAATGTCGAGCTCTGGGTTGGGAAGATCCCCAGGAGAAGGGAATGGCTACCCATTCTAGTATTCTTGCCTGGAGAATTCCATGGATAGAGGAGCCTGGTGGGCTATAGTTCCTGGGGTCTCAAAGAGTTGGATGGGACTGAGTGACTAACACTTTCACTTTTTTTTCAAAGACTATAGACTCAGAAAGAGTATGTTTGTCCCTAACTCACCAAAATTTATATTAAGATGTAAAACATCATGTATTAGGCCGACCTCAATTTCCATTTTTTTTCCCTCAAAGCTGGTTGAAAAGGACAAACTCTGTACCTCGCTGTGTGGCCCTCAGCAAGTTAATCGCATCTTGACTCCTTCCAACACTGCTTCCTAATTCAGGTGCTCAAATCTCTCACCTGGAACTTGCCAGCAGTCTGTTCACTGATCTTCCAGTCTGTGGTCTGAAGCTCACTCATATCCAGCCATCACCACGCAATGAAAATTAGTTCAGTTCAGTCTCTTTTTGACCCCATGAGACTGCAATATGCCGGGCTTCCCTGTCCTTCTCCAACACCCAGAGCTTACTCAAACTCACATCCATCGAGTGACAGATGCCATCCAACCATCTCATCCTCTGTCATCCCTTTCTCCTCCTGCCTTCAATCTTTCCCAACATCAGGATCTTTTCTGATGAGTTGGCTCCTCACATCAGGTGTCCAAAGTATTGGAGCTTCAGCTTCAGCATCAGTCCTTCCAATGAATATTTAACACTGATTTCCTTTAGGATTGACTGGTTTGATCTCCTTGTAGTCCAAGGGACTCTCAAGAGTCTTAATCATTGTAAAACATCTACTTGATCAAGATCAAATCATGCCCTTTTGTAACCATCACCCCCTAGTTAAATCCTAACTCTCCAAGCCAACTCACAAAACCACCAAGATCTGGAACTGTCTACTTTTGATTTTGGCTTTTCCCAGTTTTTTTCAACTCTTGGAGCCCTAAGCTCTAGGTGTTCAGTTAGTTAGAATGCGTAAAATGCTTAAGAACAGGATTTGGCACATTGTAAATGCTATAAACGTGTTAGTTACTATATTACTATAGAAATATAGTGTACTCATTATTAGTATCCTGGTCCTTATTAGCACCTAGATTTCCCAACAAGCACATCTTCTCCTTCTCTGTTCATTGATACATACCTTTCCTTTGTCTTGGAGAAGGAAATGGCAACCCGCTCCAGTATTCTTGCCTGGGGAGTTCTATGGACAGAGGAGCTTGGAAGGCTTCAGTCCACGGGGTTGCAAAGAGTCGGACACGACTGAGCGACTTTCACTTCACTTTGCTTTGTCTGGTTGACTCTAGATCTGAAAAGCTCAGCTCAGATGCAGCTCCCTCTGGAAAAAGTTCTCAGCTTCATTCAGAGGAAGGTAGTGCCAGTTCCAATGCTCTGTGCTTCTTAGAGAGACACACTTACCGGCTTGTTTTGTAATTCTGATATTTTTTGCCTCGATCAGGCTTCTTTCCTGGCCAACAAAGTCTTGCCATTTTCTCTGTAACTGTACTGAGCATGGGGCCTGGCACACGGCACATTCTCAGTATATGACTGATAAGAAATTGGTGATGCAGCTGAGACATCTCGAGGTCTGTTTTCTGAAGCATTGTGTTTGGAGTTCTAGATATCCTGTAACTGCCCTTCATTCTCTGTTATTTTTTTGAAAACATTAATTGCAGATAACCTGGCTATTTATTTCACTCAATTTTCAGCCACCATCTTCCACACCAGTTAGTAAGTGTGTAATAAATGGCAGTGACTCTGATCTTGTAGCTCCCTGGGGATGAGGGCAGGCTGGCTGGGTGGCTTGGGGAAGGAACTAAAATAGATTAGCACCAAAGAGTACCCACAGGGCCATTCCAGCCGATTAGGCTCTAAGTGTGAGGCGGGGCTACATGTGCAACAGAGAAGGGAGCTGGCTTATTCATCACTGCAGTGCACAAGCAGAAACACACATGGAAATACAAACACACACTCACACACGCGTTCACACCTTGCTTTAAAAGTCTTTGCTCAGGACTTCCCTGGTTAAGAACCCACCTGCCAATGCAGGGGCAACAGGTTTGATCCCTGGGCTGGGAAGATCAGGGCCACTAAGCCCACAGCTACGGAAGTCCCATGCTCTAAAACCTGAGCTCCACGATAGGAGAAGCCAGTGCAATGAGAGGCCTGTGTATCACAGCTAGACAGTAGCCCCCACTCGCCAACTAGCAAAAGCCCGTGTGCAATAACCGAGACCCAGCACAGCCCCCAAATAAATAAAATTATTTAAAAAGTTTTTGTCCAGCTTCTGCTTTCCAACATCCATTTCACAAATACTTTTAGAACCTATCTGTGTACCAAACATGGGGTGAAGAACCCGTAGTGAGCAAAACAGGATCCTTGTCCTCATGGAGTTTTCAGTCTCATATGGAGACAAAGTTGAAATAAGTAGGTGAGTCCAGAGGTAACTGCTATGAGCTCATGATAATGATGAAGATGATGGTGATGACAAAATTAGTGCTCGAATGTTGGGTGCGTCCTGTAGAGGAGGCCCTGTGCTAAGGGACTAAGCACATTATGTGTATTTTCTTGTGTAATCTTCCTGATGATGGTACGAGATATATACCTCTATCCTAGCTTATAAAATGAAGAAGCTGAGGCTCAGAAAAGTTGCATGTCTTGATGAGGTTCAGCTATAACTCTGAATTAATTTTCAGTTCAGTTCAGTTCAGTCGCTCAGTCGTGTCCGACTCTTTGCGACCCCATGAATCGCAGCAGGCCAGGCCTCCCTGTCCATCACCAACTCCCGGAGTTCACTCAGACTCACGTCCATCGAGTCCGTGGTGCCATCCAGCCATCTCATCCTCGGTCATCCCCTTCTCCTCCTGCCCCCAATCCCTCCCAGCATCAGAGTCTTTTCCAATGAGTCAGCTCTTCGCATGAGGTGGCCAAAGTACTGGAGTTTCAGCTTTAGCATCATTCCTTCCAAAGAACTCTCAGGGCTGATCTCCTTTAGAATGGACTGGTTGGATCTCCTTGCGGTCCAAGGGACTCTCAAGAGTCTTCTCTAACACCACAGTTCAAAAGCACCAATTCTTTGGTGCTCAGCTTTCTTCACAGTCCAACTCTCATATCCATACATGACCACAGGAAAAACCATAGCCTTGACTAGACGGATCTTTTGTTCTCTCCCAAAACCAAGCTTAGAGGAGACGAGAGTTGAAGGGAAAGAAAAGAGAATGTGAGGTAAAGAGATTAGGAAAAATGAGGGCACTTTTCTTCTGAAGGTGAGCAAGTTAGGAGATTCCAGGAGATCAGAGGCACCCTTATATCCTGTTGGTAGAGGTGTGTTTGGGGCATCCCTGACAATGGTTATTATCAGACCAAACACAGCCATCCAAAAATCTAGCCACACAGAGTAAAGGCCTGGGCTCGGTCAGGCATGCAAAGATGCTCCTGTCGCTGTGCCAACAGCAACGGTTCAGGTAGAGATATGTACCAGCATGGACAGCTGGTGACTATTTGGGTTGGTGGAAGAGTTACCATCATGGTCTTTAGAAAACTTACTCTCCACAAGTAAGTTTTTGATGTACGTGCAAACTGTTAAAAATCCTCGGTTTTCGTGGCAGCTCTTTCTATATTTTTTAGGTTGGGGAAATGTGTAGGGGCCAGTGACTTGTCTGGAGTCTGATAAGCAGTCAGTGGCAGAAAAATGACTGGGAGCACAATCCTTCTGTTCTTTTCCTCTTCTTCTACAGGAGGAAGGTTTGTTTCTGCTCTGTGTTATGCAGGGTAGCCAGGAGTCTCCATGGCTCCCTGCAGTTTGGCCCACAGTTACATTCTCTCCTATTTCCTCTGTTTTTGGATTTTCACTAGGCCTGCCTGCTGGCAGGTGCAGAGGCCATCAGAGAGCCTGCTGGTCCCACCTGCTCAGGCTGTACCTGAGCTCCGGTTGTTGGCAGTACTTCTTGGAGTGGGCTTTTAGCCAAGGCCAACGTCAGCCCTGTATTGGGAGGGACTGGCCTTTAGATCCTGGCTGGCAGGCTCTGCACATTCTCCTTCTCTCTCTGTCCATCCTCCTCTGCCTTCTTGGCAGACCAGAAAGTCGCTGGTGAGAGGATTAGCTCTGGGGCAGTGACGTTTTGCTAATATATTCTGAAATTATATGTTCCTTAGAAAGTGTTTGATGATCGATAGTATAGAGGAACTCAACTATAAACTACCATGTTGTTTGTAAAGGAGGGTTACTTTCCAAAATAGAGAGAAAATAAAATTCGTATTTGCTTCTAATTTTAGAAAAAAATCTTCCACCATATATTTTCAACATTTCATAATGCTCTTTAATTTTGATTTTCCTCCACAATTAAGCATGAAGCCAATTGGATTAAGTACAATTAAAGTCTGAAGTGAAAAAAAAAATAAAAACAGTAAGAGCCAGCAAACAACCAGGGATCATGTATTGAAGACTTGCTATATGATTGATAGGTTTTTTAAATTTCCATCACAAATCTAGGATAAACATAATATTGTTGTAAATATGCAGATGAGAGAACAGAGACACCAACATGTTATATGAAGAAAGTGAAAGTGCTAGTCACTCAGTCGTGTCCGACTCTTTGTGGCCCCATGGACTGTAGCCCGCCAGGCTCCTCTGTGCGTGGAATTCTTCAGGTAACAATAGTGGAGTGGGTAGCCATTCCCTTCTCCAGGGAATCTTTCCAACCCAGGGATCAACCCTGGATTGCCTGTATTGCAGGCAGCTTCTTTACTGTCTGAGCCACCAGGGAAGCCCAACATGCTATATAGCTCATCCCAAGTCACACAATCACTGAGAGGCAGAACTGGAGTCTAGATCAGTTAACTTCTGAGACTACTTTTATCCATCATGATGTATGTCAGTATTCTCCTTTAAGTACATCAGAATCACCAAGATTGCTTGGTGACACACAGATTGCTGAGTCTAATCCCAGGGTTTCTGATTCAGTAGATCTGGAGTGGGGCTAGAGAATTTGTATCTCAGACAAGTTCCCAGGTGATGTTGTTGCTGCTGGTCAGGACACTCTAGTTTGAAAAGCACTGCCTTACAGAGTGTCTAAATAGCATCTTTCATGACTATGTAATTTAATCCTTGCATAATGTATGAGAAAGGAATTTTATTATAATCCCCATTTTGTAGCAGAAAGAAAAGCATTTTGCCTGAGGTCATCCAACCAGTAGGTGAGAGAGCCTAAATTCAAAGCAGTCTGTGTTCAAAGCCCACACACATATTGAAGCATTATACTGGGGTGATTTCTAGCCTTTTTTCGATTGTATTAAGTTTATTACAACTCTGCTTTTGCTACAAGCAGCGACACTTACATTTTTCTACTTTCCATTCATAATTATAAGACAGGAAAGACAAAATGCAATAAAAAAAGACAATCCCTTGGACAAACAAGCCCTGCTATTCAGAGAACACAGCAACATTGCCCACTATGAACCACTGACTGGCATGCAGTGCCACTAGGTGGGAGCTCAAAGTGCTGAATGACCAACAAATGCACAGAAGCCCAAAGTCAGTTTTATGTACTGGTGAGTAAAGTTAAAACATAGCAGTAGGTGATCATTGCTCCCTGACTTCAGTGTCTCAGTCCTCCTGCGCCCTGAGCTTTGGCCGGACCACCGTGTTCCCCTGGGTTACAGGCCTAGCATCACAGTTGTTGCTGTTGCTCAGCCACTCCATTGCGTCTGACTCTCTGTGACCCCATGGACTGCAGCACATCGGGCTTCCCTGTCTACCATCTCCCGGAGTCTGCTCAAACTCAGGTCCATTGAGTCAATGATGCCATCCAAGCACCTCATCCTCTGTCGTCCCCTTCTCCTTCTGCCTTCTATCTTCCCCAGCATCAGGGTCTTTTCTAATGAGTCAGCTCTTTGCAGCAGATAGCCAAAGTATTGGAGTTTCGGCTTGAGCATCAGTCCTTCCAATGAATATTCAGGATTGATTTCCTTTACCATCGACTGGTTTGATCTTCTTGCAGTCCAACGGACTCTAAAGAGTATTCTCCAGCACCATAGTTTAAAAGCATCAGTTCTTCTGTGTTCAGCCTTCTTTATAGTCCAACTCTCACATCCATACATGACTATTGGAAAAAATATAACTTTGACTAGATGGGCCTTTGTTGGCGAATAATGTCTCTGGTTTTTAATATACTGTCTAGATTTGTCATAGCTTTTCTTCCAAGGAGCAAGCATTTTTAAATTTCGTGGCTGCAGTCACCATCTGAAGTGATTTTGGAGCCCAAGAAAGTAAAGTCTGTCACTGTTTCCACTGTTTCCCCATCTATTTGTCATGAAGTGACAGGACTGGATGCCGTGGATTTCATTTTTTGAATGTTGAGTTTTAAGCCAGCTATTTCACTCTCCTCTTTCACTTTCATCAAGAGGGTCTTTAGTTCTTCTTTGGTTTCTGCCATAAGGGTGGTGTCATGTACATATATGAGGTTACTGATATTTTTCCCAGCAATCTGGATTCCAGCCTGTGCTTCAGCCAGCCTGGCATTTCACATGACTCAGTTTGCTCAAATGATGCCCAATCTGACATATTCCTCCAACTTACAGACCCACTTCTACTGTGCACAAATCAACCAAACTCAATGCAAGGAAAGAAAAATGGAGAAAAGCATTACAGACTGTGAAGCACTTGAACTTGTTGTTGATCAGAAACTCTAGGTTAGTTGGTTAAAATGATTAGGCAAATCACTGTTTTTTTTTTTTTTTTTTTTTTTTTTTTACACATAGGGAAGAAGAAAAGTCATTTTGAAATCATTCATTTTTGCTTTGCTGAAGAAGATTCGAGGAATTTAAATTTTAGTTTAGCCCTGTATTTGGCCATGACAGAGAATCCTCCAATCTCTCAGGTCTGGATTAAATGAGATGAAAAAGGTCATGCTTGTAAACTGTAAAGTGTAATGCCAGAGGGTGAGATTGTTGCCATGAAACACAGGAGAGTGAAATGGTCAGTCTTATAGCTTTGAAGGCAGACAAATCGAAGTTTAAATGCCAGTTATTCTAATAAGTGTAATTTTAGAATGGAGATGAACCTCTCTGGATCTCCTTTTTCTTAACTATGAAATAGAAATTATAATCCTATTGCATTAATTGGATTGTGGGATTGAACTGGAAAATAAAATATGTTTAAATAGATATTACAATTAGAAATTATTTGGGAGCAACACTGGTTTGAAATTGTTTTAAATCAAGGAAAACTTTAACTAGGAGACAGAGACCAATGTACGTAGAGAAGAATAAAAATTTGCTCGCCCAATCTGATTTTCCACCAAAGTGACATGTGAAATACCATGAATGTTTTTGTCTTTGGCCCAGATATAACCTTATTTAAAACTTTAAATAACTTATAAAGTAAGAAACTGCTGAATGAAGTTTGAAAATATTGCTTTAAGACATCTGAAAGATTTAAAGTTATGCCCAGTAGGCCCTCTCATTCAGTAAAAAGGACCTCTCAGAATCTTAAAGGCATTTGTTTTTTTCAAAGAAATGCTTGGTCAAGAGAGGCATATCAAAAAGACTATAGTTGTTGTTTCTGCAAAATGAATTGGACATTTGATTCGACATTTCTACATTAATATATAGAAAGCCTATAAAGCTTTTAAGGGAGTTGTATCAAGAATGAGCCACCAACTTCCATTAAAAGGTACTGAGATTGCTCCTGTTTCTTAAAGGGCTTCAAGCCCCTGACTTCTAGTTGGCAAGAAATAGGCTAAGAAATTTACTCAGTTGCAAACCAACACTGTTTCTCATAAAATAGCAAAAACATCTCAGATGATAAAGTCAAGATTCTGTGGGGATAGTCAAGCACTAAATGAATTAATAAACTTATTCAACATGCACTGGAGGTCCTAGTTATAGCAATCAGACAAGAAAAATAAATAAAAGGCACCCAAATTGGAAAGGAAGAAGTAAATTGTCAATATTTGCAGATAACATGAGACTATATATAGAAATCCTAAAGATTCTACCAAAAAGCTACTATAACTAATAAATTCATTCAGTAAAATTTCAGGGTACAAAATTAATGCACAGAAATCTGCTGTACTTCTACACATTAACAATGGCCTATCAGAAAAAGAAATTAAGAAAACAACCCTACTTACTATTTCATCAAAAAGAATGAAATATCTAGGAATAAATTTAACCAAGGAGGAGAAAAACTCTGAAAACCTTAAGACACTGATGAAAGAAACTGGAGACAACACAAATAAATGGACAGATATAACATGTTCATGGAGTGAAAGAATGAATATTGTTAAAATGTCCATACTACCTAAAGCAACATGCAGACTCATGCAATCCCTATCAAAATACCAATGGCATTGTAAATAGGACTAGAACAAATAATCCTAAAATATATATGGAACCACAATATCCCCAGAAAGTCAAAGTAATGTTGAGAAAACAGAAAAATGCTGAAGATACCCCACGCTCTGGTTTCAAACTATACTACAAAGCTATAGTAATCAAAACAGCATGGCACTGGCACAAAAACATACATAGATCAAGAGAACAGAATAGAGAGCCCAGAAATAAACCCTTAAATGGTCAGTTAATACAGGGCAAAGGCAACAAGAATATACAATCAGGAAAGGACAGCATCTTCAATAAATGATGCTGGGAAAGCTGACAGCTACATGCAAAACAATCAAACTGGAGTACTTTCTCATACCATATATGAAAGTAAGCTCAAACTGGATTAAAGACTTGAATGTAAGCCCTGAAACCATAAACTCCTAGATGAAAACCTAGGCAGTGTGCTCTTTGACACAGATCTTTGCAATTTGGGAGGGGAGTTCTATTTTCTCAGGCAAGGACAATGAATACAAAGATAAATGAAACTATATTACACTGAAAAAGCTTTTGTACAGTGAAGGAAATCGTCAACAAAATGAAAAGGCAACCTTCTGACCTGGAAAAGATATTTGCAAATTATATATCCAGTAAAGTGCTGATATTTAAATTAAATAAAGAAAGTAAATGACTCAATATAAAAAAACCCAAAAAATCCAATGAATAAAGGGACAGTGGAACTGAAGAAAGATGTTCTTTCTCCATAGGAGACATACAAATGGCCATTAGACACATGAAAAGATGTTTAACATTATTAATCATCAGGAAATGCAAATCAAAACTCACAATAAGATATCACCTCACTCCTGTCAGAATATCTATCCTCAAAAAGAAAAAAAAATAACAAATGTTGGTGAGGATGTAGAGAAAAGCAAACCCCTGTGCCCTGCTGGTATGAATGTAAATTGCTACATCAACTATGGAAAACAGTATGGAGGTTTCTCAAAAAACTAAAAGTAGAACTATCTCATAATCCATCAGTTATATCTGGGTTCATATCTGAAGAAAATGAAAATACAACTTCAGAAAGATACATGTACCCCAATATTCATAGCAGCATTACTTACAATAGCCAAGATATGGAATCAACGTAAATGTCCATTGACAGATAAATGGATAGAGGAGATGTGCTATGTACGTACATGATGGAATATTACTCATCCATAAAAAGAATAAAACTTTGCCATTTGCAACAACATGGATGGACATAGAAAAGATAATGTTAAGTGAAAGAAGTCAGAGAAAGGTAAATACCAAATGTGAAATCACCTGTATGTAAAATCTAAAAAAACAAAACAAGTGAACAGAATGGAACAAAACAGAAATAGACTTATTTTTATAGTTGTTGCCGGGGGGGAGAAAGGGTAGAGATTTGGGCAAAATTGGTAACAGTGATTAAGAGGTACAAAATCCCAGGTATACTATAAATAAGTCATGGGGATGTCAGATACAGCATAAACAAATATAGTCAGAAATACTGTAATACTTTTGTGTGGTGACAGATGGTTCCTAGACACAGCGTGGTGATCATTTTGTAATGTATTTAAATTTCAAATCGCTATGTTGTACTGAAACTAAAATAATATTGTATGTCAACTATGTGTCAATAAGAATATAAGCAAACAAATGAACAAATAAATAAAGGGAGTAGTGATTTGGGGATTTACTTCTAGGGAGTAAAGGCAGAATCTATGCAAAGAACAATAACTGTTCCAAAGTATGGGGTCCTGCCAGCATTTACTCAGAATTGTGGCAGCAACGGCATTTCTCTCCCTATTAGGTGAGATTGTCCTTTGCGGTTATCTAGTCTCTAGTTCACCATTGAATACTGTGTCAGTGGGGGAAGATGCTGTCTTTATAGGTCACAAGTTTTTAGATAAAGAGTGATTCATGAGCAGATGTATCTGAGAAACCTCTTCACATCTGGACCTGATTTAAACTGTAAGATTCTAGGATAAGAGTCTGAGCCTATAATGGCTTTGGTCAGGGGCTCCTCCAATAGCTTCAGCAGAAAATAAAGGGAAAAGCCAACTATTTCTGGAAGATCTCTGATGGACACTCTCTGGCAGTTCTCTGCTAACAGAATGTGGGTCTATTTGTGTCTTGCTGCCATAAAGCCTCCAATATGGAGAGCCCTCTGCGACTATCTTTCCCTTTAGTAAAAGTTCCCAGATGGCTAAGGGTCTGCCACATTAAGTTCCTGAGGGTTGTCTTTCAACAACTTGGAAAGCAATGCATTTCCAAGGTGCATCATATGCTTCCCTGATTCTTGAAATAGTGAAGCCAGAACATTAATTTTGTGTTTTCTTATGACTATGCCTTAGGGTTGCCAGGTGGTGCTGGTGGTAAAAAACCCACCTGCCAAATCAGGAAGCATAAAAGGCGTGGGTTCAATCTCTGGGAGGAGAGCATGTCAACCCACTCCTGTATACTTGCTCGAAGATTCCCATGGACAGAGGAGCCTGACGAACTACAGTCCATAGGGTTGCAAAGAGTCAGACATGACTGAAGCAATTTAGCACGCATGCATGACTGTGCCTTACTTATACTTCTTTTCCTAGAAGAGTCCATCTGATTTCCACCTATGAGCATCCTTCCCATCCATTAGAAACTGCTGAAATGCCACTTCTTTCATGAAGAATTTCTTGATACTTTGTCTCCAACTAATTCAATAATAATATATAATTATCATGATAACAGCTATCATTTATCTACCAGTTGCCACGCACTAATTATGGTGCCTAAATGATGTAATTTTAAAAAAAACAGATAACTGTTGTCCTATTATTATCTGATCCACAGAGATGAGTTAGAAAGCTATAGGATTTTGCAACTGAGGAAAATGGGATTTAGAGATTTAATACACCTGCAGTAGTCATAAAGCAAATGACACCTGTAAGTGAAAAAAGTCAGGAAGAGTCCCAAACTGTACTGTTACCAAATCAGACTGCTTTACATTCCACATATAAGGATCTGCCAAACCACATGGAAAGGATGATATTCTTTTTCCTGTCCTACCTATCCTAGGATATCTTTACTTTCCATACTAGCTTACCCTGTGAGGCTACATGAAAGTGAAAATCGCTCAGTCATGTCCGACTCTTTGCGACCCCATGGACTATATACAGTACATGGAATTCTCCAGGCCAGAATAATGGAGTGGGCAGCCTTCTCCGGGGTATCTTCCCAATTCAGGGATCGAACCCAAGTCTCCTGCACTGCAGGTGGATTCTTGACCAGCTGAGCCACAAGGGAAGACCAAGAGGCTATATAGTGGAGGGGTTTAGAAAGTCAGTCTCTGGAACGAGACTGGTGGGGTTAAATGCTGACTCTCTCTTTATTCTGTTAGATCTTGGGCAAAGCACTCAATATCTCAGCACTTCAGTCTTTACCTATAAAACAGGGATAAGAATAACATCCTTTTAGACACGTTGTGATTAGTAAATGTATTAATTCCTACCCAACACCTAAAACTGTGCTGGGCATGTAGTAACAACTTAGTAAATGTTAGCTATTATGATCTTATTCTTGTTTTCTTCCCTCTTACTTACTCTACCCCTCTCTCTTCTTGCCTTGATTTTGAAATTTTAAAAAATTAACAATTTGGCCTCGATTGATGAAGCTGAAAAGTAAATAAATAGCAGGTGCAGGTGGAAAGCAGATGGAATTCACTCTGGCTTTCCCTTCCTGTTGGCTTTGGACAGGTTTGCTGTTTACATAACTTGTTCTCTTTCTTTCCCCAAACATCCCCATATGAGTGGGGTCTCTGTGTTTGTTATTTAACTCACAGATTATTTCCACTCCTGTTCTCTCCAGCTATGCCACCTCATCCTTCCCTTTTACATTAATAACAGTTGCTATTTATAGAATACTTACTCTGTGACATGCACACTCCACCCTTTCTTATACAATACTCATAGGAACTGTAAGATATCAATATTATTATGTCTTTTTCATAGATGAGGAAATTGGGACTTTAAAGAGATAATCTAAGCTTCTGTTTGTGATTATTTTAATATTTATGCAACCTTAAAAGATGGAGGGACTTCCCTGGTGGCGCAGTGAATAGGAGTCTGCCTGCCAATGCAGGGGACATAGGGTCGATCCCTAGTCCGGGAGGACCCCCCAAGCCACAGAGTGAGTAATCCCCTATGCTGCAACGACTGAAGCCTGCACACCTCAGGCTTGTGCTCAACAACAAGAGGTGCCGCCACAGTGAGAAGCCCAGAATGAAGAGTAGCCATGCTTGTCACAACTAGAGAAAACCATGCAAAGTAACAAGTGCCCAGCACAGGCTGATTAAATAAATAATACATAAAAAATAAGAGAGGCTTCAATTTGTATACAGAAACTTTTATCTTCTGACATTTTCTCTTGTAGAAATAAACTGCCACTTTTCACTGGATGTATTTTAAAAACAAACAAACAAAAATTGTAACTGAGTTAAAAGATAACTTTTAGAAAATAGGATCCAGGCTGGAGAATATTTGATTTGTTGGAAATATTGTCCTCAGTAGGCCAAAGGAGCTGCAGCAATTGCAATTGGTCTTGGGAGGAAAAAAGTCAATAAGCAATGAGCCCCTCAGTTAAAATATAAGGGCCTCAGGGAGCTGCTTCTGCTCTCAGGACAGGTGTAGGGATAAGGTTGCATACAAGTCTGAGGTATAACTATACACCAGCGTTACTGCATTTGACATCGCGCTCATCTTGCCATTGTGACGTCTTGAGATGCAACCCTATTCCTCCAGCTCTCCCCAGGAGAGAAATGTTGGGATACGTGCATGTTCAGTCACATCTGACCCTTTGCGATCCCATGGACTGAGCCCACCAGGCAGGCCTCTGTCCATGGGATTCTCCAGGCAAGAATCCTGGAGTGGGTTGTTGTGCCCTCCTCCACGGGGTCTTCCTGACCCCGAGACTGAACCTCGGTCTCCTGCATTTCCTGCATCGGCAAGTGGATCCTTCAGCATGGTGCCACCTGGGAAGCCAATGTCCAGATAATATTCTTTAACTCTTTCTTCAGAATAACTTCCTTTGTTTTCTTAGAGGTTTTCTATTTCCTCATACCTGTAATTGTATGTGACATCACAAACTTTGTGGTTGGCTCTAGGCCTAAGTGTAAATGTATCAACCAACTTTTATCCAGGCTATGCTGGGCAACAAATCTTATCAACCTCCAAATCTTATCAACCCATATTTAATTCTTAAATTTCTCGAGGGTTTTGAGTCAGCCACAGCTCTGTTGGACTTAGCTGTATTATACATGTCTTCTCATTCTATAACCCAGGCTAAAGGAGAGGCCACTATTGAGGATATGCTGTTCTCAGAGAGGTGGCCCAGACGAGACTCAGATAATCCAAGAAATTAAATCGAAAGCTTCTCTGCATAAGAGACTAACATCATGTCTGTTCAAATTACATCGGTTAGGATATGACACTTGGCAAAGCCCCAAGGAAATGGGGCAGGAAAGCATGACAAGGCTGGAGAGTGAACAAATAATTGTGAACAAATGATACACAACATTGAGGAACATTGGGTCTGCCATTTCAAGAGCCCATTGTTATCTGACTACCTCTTGTGGCACGTTAAAAATTCTTAATAAAAACTCGGATTCACTTAGGATAGCCCAGACTATGGTTTAATTTTCCTGGACCAGGTATCCATCCTTGAGTCAAGCAGCAGTGACCAGGAAAGAGAGGTATAATGACATTATGTCAAAGGAAAAACAAGGGCTGTGGCCAGAGATAAACTATTTAGGAAGGATGCATGGGAAAGGCACGCAAGTTCGCCGAACCTGAGTTCACTGAGTGTTGATCTATTGTTTTTTTTTTTTAAATTATTATTAGCTTCATTGTTATCATCAGCCTCACTTTTGCCACCTCCCTCCCGTTGCCACTAGCACTAACATTATCGTCTTTATTACCCACATGCTTTACCAGCCTCATCCTCCTGTTCTTCCTCACTACGTTGTCACCTTCCTCATCTGCACCGCAACCAGCATCACCTCAACCCTCAGCACTGCAGTGTAGTATTCTTTTCAATACCTATTCTTTATCTTAACAGCTGTATATCACCCGTGACGTTTAGGATGGAATTAAATTCTCCCCCTGGCTCAAGGAGGTGGCATTGATTTCAACAAATCAACAAACATAATGTTACCCTGAGGACAGCTATTATATGTTATTGTATTTCTTGCCTCAGGATGGATTAGTGGTAAAAGTTGGTCCAAATAAGAGTCAGATTCAGAACTCTGTGGGTTTATCAGAAGTAGATGACTTGCCTCTCATTATACATGTGTAAGGGAAGATGCAGTCCAAGATGCTTCTGGAAACCACCTCATAACTATGAAAATACAGCCTTAGAATGAAACCCACACTGAATTAAGTAGAAAGAGGAAACAGAGAAGCTTAGTATTTTTCCTGGTAACACTGTTGCTCTATTGAATCAGTCCTTACTGGTGGCTTACCTGTATGTGTACATTTTATGCATTTGATGGAATAGCGTTCCTTTATTTTCTAAGTATGAATTTCTTTTTTTAACTACAAAAAGTGCCCCAAATTATATAACTAATGACCTCCACTAACTTCATCAATATCAGTAATTCTACAGCTGCTACCATTTCCATGGATGCCTCCACAACATCCCCTAAAGTCCTTAATTAAATATCAAATTACAGATATGAAAGAAAGAAACATAGTGAGGAGATAAATTGTTTTCTGTTAATACTTTTTGGCATTTTGGGGGAAAAAACCTGTTTTGCCTGCACCTTTCATATTAGTAAACTTATTGGTTCTAACAGCAATCTTAGGCAAGCCTAATACATTTCATATTACAAAACTAATTGAGTGATTTTATATCTGGAAAAAAATTTAAATATCCAGTGCTGAATGTATAGGCAGCAAGGCGGTGGGGTGTGGAGTGCCCTGGATCACCTTCCTTCTTGAGTAAGAATCCAGAAGCCAGCCTTCTAAGAGCGCCAGCCGCTAACTTGCATGTGACCTCGGGCAAGTTTTCTTTTTCTTGACTTCAGTTTCTGCATCTATAAATTGATAGGGTTAGTCCTATCAATCCGAGCCTTGGATTTTAAGGAGGATTTCAGACTTTCTGAGCCATGTGGAAATGCATTTTAATAGATTGAGTATTTCTGGACAAGTCATACATCTAAGTTTAGTAGCTTATAAGTTACTTGTATTTTATAAAAGTATAAGTAGAATCATAGACTGTAAAAGCCAGAAAGGACCACCTAATCCAATTCCCTTACATCTGAGATAAGGAAACCAAGGCCCAGTGAGGTTAAGTGACTTACCCAAGGGCTCTCAGGCAATCTCATGGCTTTGCCCTTTGCCCTTTCCTCACGACCTTTTCTGGAGATAATCTTGCCCTTCCATCTCTTCTAACACTGAGACTTCCCCAGTGCTGTTATTTTTTCCCCTCCCTCGCGTAATAAATGAACTACAAGACTATGAGCTCTTCCCAAACAAGGCTGTGATTTCGTTATTCCTGTAGCCTCCAGTTCTCCTAGTCTGACAATCAAGGCATGTTGACTGAACGAACCTCAGCCACAAGTGAGGTCATTTTAATCATTAATCGGCTTCTGTAATACTTTCCCTAAACTGTTCCAGGTGAGTCAGTTGGGTGACATTTTAACCTTTAAAGAATTAGGTTGTAAACACAAGAAGATCTGAGCTTATATCCCGAGTATCTAGAAGATGTTAGGGAAAGACTAAGGAAGAGTTTCCTAAAATCATCTGCGTTTCTATACTACCAGCCCATGGTACCTGCCTCACATTTGCCTTCCACTTCTGACACACCTGTCAGGCAATCATTGCTAATGGATATAATGGTTATTTGATTGTTTTGCTGTGAGATCATCAGGGACAGATTGAGAGGGTAGCATCAACATATATTCGGTACCACGTGTAAAGCAGCTAGTGGGAAGCTGCTGTATGGCACAGGGTGCTCAGCTTGGTGCTCTGTGATGACCTAGAGGGGTGGGATGGGCGTGGGAGGGAGGCTACAGAGGAAGAGGACGCACGCGCACATACAAGTGATTCACATTGTTATAGAGCAGAAACTAACATGACATTGTAAAACAATTATATTCCAATTAAAAAAAATCTATTCACCTTCTTTGTCCTAAGCAAAGAGGGGCAGGTCCTCCATGACCTTTGCTGACCTCCTGAAACTAAGAATCCAAAGGGAGATTTTATTTTGTGATGATAAGGAATGACGCAAATGGGCACCATTTGCAAGTGGCTCCCTGGAGTCTCTCCTTTAGACGGGGATCTGTGAAAGAGGTCGTCAGCTTATTCTGCTTTGAGTAACCTGTAGGGGTCACAGTGAGATCACACACAAAGTCCCACATTCTCCTTGAAAGAAAAGAAAAAAAATCTATGAATTTTCTGAGAAACCATACTTTGGGATCTTTGCACAGAGCTAGAAACCCATCTCCTGCTCAATCTCCTTTCTGAAACTTGAAGTGAGCAGATCAAGCTAAATATGGATGAGCTTGCATCTCTGTGACCTTCTTTACCTCTTTCCCTCTTTCAGACACAAGCAAGGTCATGGCTTCAGAACGTGAATCTCACAGAACATCCTTCCTGGAAGCCAGCATGTCAGGAAAGCAGCTGTGGGGTCATGGAAAAAGATTCAGGAGACCGGGGTTCAAGCCGTGATCCTGTCCCTTTCTGATCGTATCACGCTGCCACTTAGTATCTGTTTTATTCATCTCTTAGGTGGGATAATCCCCACTTCACAGGGCGAGTGTGTCGGTTAAGAGTTATATAAGTAAGATGTTTGGCCACAGTTGGTGCTTAACAAATAGTATCTGCCATTATTATTATATTAATGGCCACCAGGTAGGGAGAAAGTACTGTTTAAGGCTATCAAACTCAAAAACAGTGTTTACTTAAATTTAGGATATACAGAAATATCATTTGGGGAGCTTATTAAAACACGGATTCTAGACATTAACCCCAGAGAGTCAGATTCAGTAGGAGTGAGTCTAAGAATATACATTTTTAACACGAGCTCCAGGTGATTCTGGTAGAGATGGCTCACAATCCATACTTTGAGTAAAATGTCATGAAGAGGAAAATGAGCAGCAAACAGGCTTAGCAAAGATTTGTTGATTCATTGATTGACTCATTGGGGACTCAAGCTCTCACCTGTAGAGGAGTATGAAAGTAAGCATCATTTTATCCCTGCAGTAATCAAGAAATCTCTCCATATGTCTAATCACATCCTTGCCTGCAGTAACCAAAGTCTGTTCCTTTTATTGAAAGTGAGAACAAGTGATCAGCAGTCCTGCCATAAAACTCTTTAGATATTTGCAGAGAGCGGTCATGTCATCCCCTACAGTCTTTTCATGTTTTCAGAAAACTCTTTTATTTGCTGTAATTTTGAGTCTCTACTAAGACTCAATAAATGATCTCTAATGAACAAAGTCCTGATAAAACAGAAATAAGGATCAAAGAATATCAGAGCTCACTGGGACCTTGGAGATTTTCTAACATGAATCTCTCATTTGACAGATGAGCCAGTTAAGACCTAGAAGTCACATCATACATTGGTGGCAGGATAGGGTTTAGACCCCAGGCTTCTTGTATTCCATTTCTTACTGCTCTATGGTGTAGACTCTATATTTCACTTTAAATCAATGGACACCTACCCTTTCCAAGGCCATGTGCTGACCCCTGTTGGGAATGAGGAGGTGTGTTGACCTAAGAGAACAGGCTCTGCACTAAAGATCACTGTCTGGTGGAGAAAACATAAAGCTACCAGGCTGTTGACCAATAACATAACCACTGTGAATTGTCCCTATTTTAGTAAAATGAAAATTGGAGACCAGAGTGGGTGAGCAAATTGCCCAAAGAGCCTGAACATGGTCTTCTAATTCACTCAATTAACAGATATTTATGACAGGCTTACTTATTACATGCCAGTCCTATACTAGGCATTTGCTATATCATAATGAATGGGATCTCCACCATGTCAGTGTAATGAGTCAAGCATGGAGCATAATGTTAAGTCCTAGGGCTTAGGGTCCAGAGTTCTCCTCCCTCTCCCTCTTTCAGCAAAGATGAACTGGTTTGCAGTCATCCCGGGACTCTCAAAAGGCAAAGGCAATTCCAGAGACCTCAGGCAAGGAGAGCAAAGATTCTTTCCTGCCTAACAAAAGTGAAGACATAAACCATGGAAAGTCAAATCAATCTTTCCTTACTCTCTGGAAGCCCAGCGGCTAAGGACCCCTATAGATGGATGGCCTAGCTTCAGGCTGTAATTAAATTTGCCACAGTTATGTTCCCAGCAGTCAGATGCCAGGGCCATGAGGGAAGGAAACACACCCTGCCCGCCCCCCCACCCGTGTTAAATGTTGAATTATCTTACAGTTGATAGTTCCCTAGATTCCTCGACCTTTAAATGCCGAACACTACATGCCTGTTGAATTTTAATCAATTTATTTTTTTCCACTGGAAATGTCAGACTTCTGTATGGAATTACTTGGTGCTGCTGGTGTGACAAAGACTCAAAGTTCAGTGTCTGAAGTCATGGAATTCCGAGGAACCAGCATGCATCAAGAGACATCATTTGCCAGCAGCCAAATAAGGCAGTGAGAGAACATATATTTTTCATTAGCTTTCATTTAGAGGTCCAGGACCTGAATTTATTTTGTCTTCCATCCTCAGCAGGAAGAGAACTACTCAGGATTGCTAATCACTTGGACCGTGACACTCTGAAAGCTGAAGAGGGAATGTGATTTCTTATTCCTAAGCCCACTGCGTGTCTGAAAAGTTATTACTATTTAATCCTCACCCAAACACTGTGATATAATAATTACGATTCTCATTTTATAGTAGAAATTGAGGTTTGAAGAAACTTGCTAGTTACCGCAGAGCTTGTGACAGAGCACAGTCGAAACAGTGGACTTGCTGAGTCCAAAATTCACACTCTTGTTACAACAACTGCCCTAAACTGAGTCAGTATTGCTTTACTCATCTCGCAGAATAATCATCAGTCTCCAAGTGAGTTTAAGCTGAGTACAACTGGTTCACCTGATTTCCAACTGCTCTTGGCTTAACTGACCCAGAGCCTTCACATTCATGCATTTTTACATCCACATAAATAACTTCTATCATATTTGTTTTCTGTGAAAAAATCGTGTCTCCCATGTTCATTAGTCTGACCACCAGGAGAGGTACCTGGCACGTAGTAGCTACTCAATACGTATTTGTTGAATTTTTCTTTTTGCTGCTGTGCCTGTCTCTGGGGCTGTTTTTCTCTGTCTCTTTCTCTTTCTTGCCTCGATGTATGTTCCAGCATTTATCTCTAGGTTAAGAAAATGCCAAACCAATCTTAGAAATTCATGGATCTCCCCCTTCATTGAGCCATTCCTGTCTCCCTTGCTGGCCAAGGAAAGCTAACATTTAAGTCACAGAACAGTTCCCAAGGTGGTCATGGAGAAGCAGAACTCCACTAATCACTGGCTAGTTTCACACTTTAAGAAAAGGCTGTTTGGTCAAGCCCACGGCTCCACAGCCCATGTTCCATTCACATGCCCACTTTCTGTCTATAGAACTATCTGCCCAGCAGGCTTAGCAGATTGAAAATTCCTAGGCAGGAGTGGACTTGTCCAGGACTATCGCTGCACCCAGCTTCCACTTCTGCAGAGAGGAAGGTGCTAAAAGCTTATTTAAGCAGCTAACAGCAGACAGGCTTGGCACTCTTCGATGACTTCTCCTTTAGCTGGTCTCCTGGGGAAAGAAACCTGCCAATGCCCCAACCCATTTTTGTAGCTTCATGTATTACCACTTTACACCTTCTGGTCAAAAGATTGAACTCAAATGCACAGAGTGACTGAGCAAATAATATAAACGTGTATATCAGCTCAAGAGAATGAAACTAGATACTCCCTACAAAAAGGCCATATACTATTAATGCCAAGTGTGAGCAGATTGTGCCCAGGGGAAAGATGGCCCTGTGCTGCTATAGCTTCGAATGTTCAAAAGGATTCTGATAGCTAGTATATATACAACACCTGTCAAGCTTACCTGCAATTTAAATATTCTAAAATTAGGTGTGGAATAGAGAGCTGTGGAAACCTCTCTTCCTTAGTCGTGGGGGCCTTGTAACCTGTGTTTGCTGATCCTTGGATTTCCTTCATGCTGTTCCCTTTCCCTAGAATTCTTGGCCCTCTGTGCCCATCTATACCTATTCTGAGACACCGCCTCCTCTGTGAAGCATTTCCCCACTTAAACTGACCTTCCTCTCCTCTCTGTTCCCAGGATATGTTTCATGAGCTCTAATAAACGCAAAACTTTGTAGACTTTGAGCTCCTCGGATCTTAGTCAAAGCTTCATTCTCTCCCTTCCCATCCCATCCATCCTTAGGACTGATAGTATATATCTGCTGAAGCCAAGATGGAATGAATAAATCAGCTAGTAAGCAGATAAAAGTGTGGCCTAATAGAGCCTGAGTCTTGGAGGCGGACTCTGGTCTCTGGGTTCCAGTTTTATGTCTGCCAGTTATCAAATTTGTGATCTTGGAAATACTACTCTTATTGTCTGTAAAAGAAAGACAAAGATGCCTATGCCACAAGGTTCTTGTGGTGATTAAGGAAAATGAACTTCTCCTATTGCAGTGCTTTGAAACATAGCTAATCATAAGAATCACTGAGCCATTTATTATTAATCATCCAAGGCCCACCCATGGCATAATGAATCCAAACCATTGGTATAAGAACCTAGGGTTGTGTGTTCTAACCAGAAGCGATGAGAAAATCAAACACATTACTTGTTACCACTTCTATATTTCTAAGAGCATCCTTCTGGATATCTCAAGGTATTTCAAATTTTGGGGATCATACTTACTGCTATTGTTTAAATTAAAATGGAACATACACTCATCCCTTTCCTTAGTCTGATGATGAGGCCATGTTCCAAGTAAAAGCAGTCACTGCAGACTTACTGATAGGAGGCTTACCATTAAAGTTATTTTAAAAAGTGTTTCCTGATTCCTTTGGATCCCATTAAAATGTTAGCGCCATAAGGACAGACAACTCGTCTTTTTTAGTTTGTTTTTACATACACAGAGCTTAGGACATACCTGCAACATAGGTGTGCATTTAATGTTTTTTGAATTAGATCAGATAACTCAGTTTGCAACACATGTGTTCTAGGTATAGGCTGACATTTTGAATAGCAAATGGTTCTTCCACTTCAGTTCTCAATCCCAAACAGGACCTGGGGTAAGGCTATGCTAAGGACACTTTAAATCACAGCTCAAAACCTCAGTAGCTAAAACTTTAGGTGAATACTTGTTGGTTTTATCACTACCTGTTTATTTTCTCATTAATCACTTTATGGACTGCCTGTCTAAGCACTTGCCTTCATGATGTATAGAACCAAGAGATGGATAAGAAAGATGGAAGTATTAGTATGGCCATTCACTGTGGCAGGCTCCAAGGAATGGTTCTGTTGAAAAACAAGTAAGAAGTCTTGAATTGTTCTTTGTTAAACCACACTGGAAACAAGTAGAGACAACTTATTTACTCAGTTCCTATATTGGTCAAAAGCAGCAACAGTTACAAATTGGAAAAATTTTAAAAAACACTTTGTGTTGAATATACATGTCTGTTTACACCATCCAAGGGAGCAACGTTATAATAAATCACTGATGAAATCAGGAGTTAACTTTAATTTTACAATTTATCAAAATGAATTAAGTCTACAGTAAAAGGAAATTGCCCTTTGCCAAATGAGGAAGAGGCAAAATAAGGATTAACTACCAGGTGGCCAAGACACAAAATTCTGTATGTAAATAACCCCAAACAAATAAATATGTTAATATATAAATAAATAGTAAGAACAGATATTTCAGTTCAGGGAAATACTGACTACATAGCTGGATGGTATCATGGGGAAAGATAATTTAAGATATCACAGTCATTTGAAATAAAATACCTTTAGTTAATTCTTTCTATTATAGTATAATTCCTATGGTAGAATATACCTTTTTTCTGATTTTTGATTTTTCCCTTTAAGAGAATTAAATACCTATGCCTCACCTCCAAATACACTGAGCTTGGTCATCTGACTTACTTTGGCCAATGATATATTGGCAGAAATGCCATAAACAGGGGCTTTAAAAGTGCTTGCTCAGTTCACTTTGGGTCTCTTGTGTTTTTGCCACCTACCATGAGAAGACCAGGACGGCCCCAACAGCTCAGCAGGTAAGGAATTTGCCTGTAATGCAGCAGACAAAGGGGATGTGGGTTTGATCCCTGGGTCAGGAAGACCTCCTGGAGGAGGAAATGGCAACCCGTTCTGTATTCTTGCCTGGAAAATCCCATGAATAGAGGAACCCGGTGGGCTCCAGTCCAAAGGGTTGCAAAGAGTCGGACACAACTGAGCTCGGACACAACTGAGCACCTGCACACACACACACACACACACAACCACCTGAGAGGACCATGCCCTGGATAGACTAAGCCCAGAATGAAACAAGTGTGATACGAACAATACACAGCCTATGGCAGAGTCCTTACCCATCCTCTTGGTAGGAGACCCATGAACTTGTAAGTGTAAGAATCAGAATCATACATGATTTCGGTGTAAAACTACCAAGATTTTGTGCAGCATCATCATAGAAATATCTGGCTGCTATAGTCCCCATAAACCTGCAGCTGCTGAGGAAGACTATTATTGCTCAAAGTGGCCTTTGCTTCGTGTGAATTTCTCCAACTCCTTGTATGTATGGAACTTAGGCTGTAAGAAGCAATGTAATTTATAGCATCTCCCGTAGAATCTCATGTAGCTGTCTGTGACATGCTGGATGGTACGTATACAGAGACCAACCATGAACTCTAAATCTTAATGACACCTGTTATTACCTTGAACACTAGCTATAAATGGAACTTGGGTCATATTGCATTGTGCTTGATTATGAAATAAATCTTTACTGGTAAGGAAAGTCTAGATTATACTGCTGTGATTTAAAAAAAAATCTCAAAATGGAACTTTCCTACAGTGTTGGTAGGAATGTGAACTGGTGCAGCCATTACGGAAAGCGGTGTGGAGGCTCTTCCAAAAAATTAAAGAGTCGCCATACGATCCAGCAATCCCACTCCTGGGCATAGATCTGTAGAAAACTATAATTCAAAACGATACATGCACATCTATGTTCATAGCAGCACTATTTACAACACCCAAGACTTGGAGGCAACCTGAATGTCTATCAATAGATGATTGGATAAAGAAGAAGACGTAGATACATACAATTGGGTACTACTTAGCCACAAAAGAGAAAAAAATCATGCCATTTGCAGAAGCATGGATGGAGCTAGAGATTATCATACAAATATCTTGTGGCTGAAAGAGAGTGGAACTGGATGTGGGTAAACACTGGTAATATCAACCACAAAGTCATACTGTTCTAGTTTATTAAATGGAGAAGGTAACTGGTGTGTTGTCACTGTGACAATGGTAGTTACTGTGTCAAATACAGCGCGTGAGAAACTAGTTGATTGATATGTGAACACAATTTTTAAAAGTATCCTGGAATATGGCTAGTGACAGATGTTAACACATTTAAAGTGAGTAGCTCTATTAACACAAAAGAATATTCAGTAAGGGCTCACCAGCACACTTGAGTGGTGAAAGCCTCTAAGGTACTACTGTCTACACCTCTGTTTGGGGTAATGAACTTGTCTGATATAATTGGAATGCAACAGAGAAAAGGGCACAACCCTTTGAGCCCTTCTGGGAGTAGGTCTGTGAAAGATATAGAAGGATGGAGCATTTTAAGTTTCTCCATAGATCTAAATGACTTTGGGGCAGATAAAACATCCCAAATTGCTCTGAAGCCATCCAAGCATTAAAAATTCCACGCAACAGAGAGCAATGCTAAACTGACATAAGACACCATGGAGATGCCCAGCCTGGGGAGACAAAAACAACCACCTCTGCTCCAGAGGTCATGGTTGGGAGCAGGGGGGTCGGTCATGGGAGTGTGTAGCCAAGTCTCATAATGTATGATCCCAGGAATGAATGTTTACCTACTTTCTAATGAGCTAGACTCTCCAATAAGACATCAGTACCCAAAGTACTGAAATTGTGAATTGGACGAAATAACCACGGGGATAATAAAACTATTTTATGGGCTTGGAAAAATAGAAAGCAGTGTTTCAAAATGAGTCATGCTATACAATTGGTAAGTCTACACAGGAAGAAAAATCGATAATCGTTAGGGAGTTAATAAGAGAGAACTAGATGAAAACTGTGCCTTTGTGTCTTGGGTATGATTTTATTTCTAACTTCTCTATTGGGTTTAAAAAGTAAGAGCTGCCTGGGAAGTAACATTGTCCAGACATAACTCCCCCAAGTATCATTTTACTTTTTTTTCCTTCCAAGCAATTGGGTTAAATTTATGACTATCCCAAGTGGCCAGACACACCTCCTGAGTATAAGCTGCTGGACCACAAGGCTCCATGCTCCCATTTCAGCTCAGAGTCCTAGAAACCTGTTCAGTGACGCTTCTGTAAAACTTTCTGGTTTTGCTGTAAGGAACTGTGGATATCAGAGACGACCATTCTTCAAAGGGTGAAAAAATATGAGATGACTCTAATACTGAGTTGAGAAACCCTGCTGTACTCATTGTTTAGTCACTCAGTCGTGTTGGACTCTTTGTGACCCCGTGGACTGTGGCCTGCCAGGCTGCTCTGTTCATGGAATTTTCCAAGCAAAAATACTGGGGTGGGGGTGGGGGGTTACACTTCTTACTCCAGAGAATCTCCCAACCCAGAGATCAAACCTGTGTCTCCTGCATTGTCAGGCAGATTCTTTACCACTGAGCCACTGGGCAAGCCCTGAGAAACTCTGCATTCCACGTAAATAAAGTGACATATATGTCTGCCAATGTCTTAGAAGCTCACTGCCTCTAAGACTCCGGGATATCTGCTAGCTCTTCTTTGTTGGCTGAGGGTAGATGGTGTACCTCAGAAGGAATCTACAATGTTTGTGTGAAATTTTTACAGGCTAAAACAGTGTCATTCTTATACACAACATTCTGAGGTGAATTAGAACTTACATCATTTGTAGGTCATCTTGCATGAAGTTGAAAACATTGAACCCAGCTCTACACGTAAACTCACACATGTATACGCACCCTGCTGCTGCTAAGTTGCTTCAGTCATGTCCGACTCTGGGTGACCCCATAGATGGCAGCCCACCAGCCTCCCGTCCCTGGGATTCTCCAGGCAGGAACACTGGAGTGGGTTGCCATTTCCTTCTCCAGTGCATGAAAGTGAAAAGTGACAGTGAGGTCGCTCAGCCAGTTCATTGTTGCTAAAATGGCCTTATGCTCCTAGGAAACACTAGCTTCATTCTCTAATTTACCATGCGTTCTGGCCAAATGCAAGAGTTTCTCTACTTTGAAGAGCAGAGCATTACAGCATTCACCTTTTTTCCAATTAGTAAGGAAAAGTAAAAGGTATCACAGACTCTTGGGAAATTCTTCCCTGAAAACCTCGGCATCCTGGCCATCGTCATGATCGCAACCATTCCTTGGCCAAGGGACGAGAACAGACTTGAAATTTGTTACTTGGAGACCGTGGAACACAAGGTGTGCGTCCTTCA
This sequence comes from Ovis aries, assembly GCF_016772045.2. Classification (NCBI taxonomy): domain Eukaryota; kingdom Metazoa; phylum Chordata; class Mammalia; order Artiodactyla; family Bovidae; genus Ovis; species Ovis aries. The sequence continues at coordinate 6,131,505 of NC_056055.1, read as the reverse complement.
ACTCTCAAGGGAAGAGTAATGTACGTTAACATAAAAGTAGGCAATAAATGTTGAGATATTCTATAGTGCTTTTATCCAATATCACAGCATGATAACTGTTTCATGCTTACCACTTCGTCACATCCCTATTAGTAAATAGGCGAAACAACCTACTTTTAAATATTTTTACTAGAGACAAGATGCCCCGTTTACAGAGCCCCACAGGCAACAGGAAAAGTTGTCACTGGATATTACTGTTGTCAGACAGGCAGAGAATGAGTGAGAGAGGTAGGTTCTCATCCTCAGAAGTAGTGTGGGGTGTGGTCTGCTGAGGATGACACGGGTGGTCAAACATATCTGCTCATCTCTTATAAGATGGAAAAGGAGGGCATAGTCTTCACTGCCTCCAGAAATGAAAAAAAAAAAAAATCTATTCCAGGAATAAGCCAAGAAGCCATATCAGGCATTTTCTTCATTCTGTATCAAGATTTTTTTGAGTAGAAAATAAAAATATTCTCTAAAGGAACAATCTTTCCTTATACATGCAGTGTGTCTGCTAGCACGTCCACTGGCTGATATATACAAAGAACCACATGGATCTCTACCGATCCTGAGAATATCAGCTTCCTGCTATCCTCACGGAGCTCTCCCTTCTCCCTCATCACATCTTCCTCTTACCCCTTGCTTTTAAATCATTTCTTTAATTCCCAACTTACCTTTTGAAGATTTTCCTTTTTTCTGTTGTTCACTCACGGGGCTCAGACATTTTCTCCTAGAAGTACAAAACTCATAAAAAGATTCGAGATCCTTAAGTCACAGCACTGGCAACCTAAAATTGAAAGCGACAGGATGAGATGTTTTTCATCTGGGGGGGGGTGGTATTTAGCCTTCTAAATCACTTCATTTCTCTCTGCCTAATGTTTTTGTCCAAATGGGGAAAATAAAAGAGAAGGGTTATTTATCCATATCCTTCAAAACAAAATACAAATTCTATGCAAATTTAAACATTCCAGGTCATTGAAGTCCCTTGGCCATTTTACCACCTAAATTCACCCACTGGTTATCTCTCCCTTAGACTTAAGTACCCGTGGTCACCCCTTTGTCCCAAGATCTATCCAGTCTTTAACATCTCCAACACATTCGCATGTGACGCGCAAATGTACAGACACTATTGTTTCTTCTCGTCACCTGGCAACTAGTTTTATTTACCTCTTTATTTGGGTTCATGTACATAACTCAAAATCCCTCTCATTTTTTCCTAATATTTCTATTGTGTTAAAATATACATAAAATCTTTATTATTTTAATCATTCATAAGTGTCCAATTCAGTGGCATTAAATACATTCATAATGTTGGTTAACCATCCCCATTTTCTATACCCCAAACTTTTTCACCATCCTCAACAAATTTTGTACCCATAAAATTATAACTCATCCTTCCTCTCTTCCCGTAGCCACTGGTGACGTCTATCCTACTGTCTGTCTCTGTGAATTCACCTATTTTAGGTACTTCATGTAAAGAGAATCATGCAATATTTGTATACATATCTGGCTTATTTCACTAAGCACACTGTCTTGAAGGTCCATCCATCACCCATCTTTTAGCATACATCAACATTTTATTCCTTTTTCTATCGAATAATATTCCATTATACATATATACTCCTGGAGAAGGAAATGGCAACCCATTCTAGTATTCTTGCCTGGAGAATCAGGGGACAGGGGAGCCTTGTGGGCTACAGTCCATGGGGTCACAAAGAGCTGGACATAACTGAGCACACAGCACACATATACATATACACCAGGCTTCCTAGGTGGCACAGTGGTAAAGAGTCTGCCTACCAATGCAGGAGGTACAAGAAATGCAGGTTCAGTCTCTCTGGGTGGGGAAGATCCCCTGGAGAAGGAAATGGCAACCCACTCTAGTATTCTTGCCTGGAGAATCCCAAGGAAACAGGAGCTTGGTGGACTATAGTCCATGGGGTTGCAAAGAGTCACACATGACTGAGTGACCTAGCCTGCACACACGCACACATGTCACAATTTTATTTATCCACTAATCCAGTGAAAGGCACTAGAGCTACGTCTACCTTTTGGTGATTGCCAACAATGGTGCAGTAAATACTGATACGCAAATATCTATTTCTGTCTCTGCTTTAAATTCTTTCGAATATATACCTAGAAGTGGGATTCTGGGTCACATGGAATTCTACATTTAATCTTTTGTGAAACTGCCAAACTGCTTTCCACAGTGGCAGCAACATTTTACGTTCCTACCAGTAATGCATGAGGACTGAATTTCCCCGTATCCTTGACAGCACTTACTATTTTCCATTTTTATTATTATAGTCATCCTGATGCATGCTAAGTGTATCCTGTTCCCATTCATGTTTACCCAATGACTAAGATGCTGAGCATCTTTTCATGTATTTACTGATTTGTGTATTTTCTTTGGAGAAATGTCTCTTCAAGTCCTTTGCTCATTTTTGAATGGGGTTGTTTGGATTTTTTGCTTATGAGTCTTAGGATTCTTTATATATCCTGGATATTAATCTCTTATCAAGCATATGATTGGGAAATACTCTTATTAAGGTGGTTGTCTTTTCACTTTCTTGATATATCCTTTGATGTACAAAGAGTTCTTAATTTTGATGGCATTTAATTATTTTATTTTTTCTTTTGTTGACTGCTTTTAGTGCCGTATACACAGAGTCATTGTCAGATCCATGTCGATATTTTCTTCTAAGAGGTTTATAGTTGTGGCCCTTAAGGTTAGGTCTTTGATCCATTTTGAGTTACTTTTTATACATGATGTGAGAGAGAAGTACAGCTTCATTCTTTTGCATGTGGATATTTAGTTTTCCCAGCACCACTTGTTGAAAAGACTGTCCCCAGTTCATCCACTTTATATTCAAAGCAGTCAATAGAAGTAAACCAGTAAAGCCATTTACCCCAGAGAGAGAAGATCCTAAAAGCATGTCCAGGAAGTCTTGACTCTATAGACTAGAGATGCTTTACCGTAAGTTCCATGGAAGGAGAAACTGCTTGTGTGGACTTCAACACAGTGACCTCAGCTCCTAGAATCATGCCTGGCACGGCATAGGCTTTCCATAAGTATTCGTTAGAAAAAAAAAATCAATGAGTAAATGACCTATTTTTGCACTCTGAAATAAAGTGTTAGAAGGCAAAGATTATGTAGGCTAGCGATATAGAGTTGTAAGTTCAGACACTTGGTAATGGAGATATTTCTGGGGAAATTGGGCCTTCTTGGTCTAGAACACCACTGCCATGTAGCATCCACAGCTGCCATCTGCTAATTTTCATGGTTCTCTCCTTTATTAGAGTGAAACCTTGAAGGCCGCAACCACCTTCCACACTCCCTCCTGAGGGGCTGTGCCTGCACTTTGTCCTTGGTCTAAAATACTCTTTTTACTTCCGAGTTACACTCATCATCACACCTCACACACAATTGAGCATATACCCCATACACACAACTTACCTAGCTAACTCTTTGTCATGTTGAATATCTCAGCTTAGTATCACTGTCTCATCAATACCTTCTCTGCCTGGACAAGGTCAATCCTCCAGCCAGATCCCCCTTACCACTCAGTATATTCCAATGTAGGTAATTATATATTTGTGACATGATTTGATAAATGTTTCTTTCCCCCAGCTGGTATATGCCTACCACACTGAGATGTGCTTAGTGGGATTTAAAAACTACCTGGTAAACAAGCCTATAGGAGACACCCAAATGTGGTTAATGGTCATTATTTGGAATCAAGCATTATCTAGGTCCAAAGATAATGATAAAATAGTGAGTTGGACCAATGGGCAAAGACCATCAGATGACAACAATAATCACAGTGACAAAAACAACTCAAGAGAACAGCTCTTAGATGTGTTCTGCTCACACTAATCACAGACAAGCAACATTCACATTTGAAAATGAGTTTGGCTGAGGACTATTGATCTTCTCTCTGCTCTGCCTCAGGCTCTGTGTTGAGACTCCAGGTCTCAAGAGGAAGAACACCCTGCCTGATTTCACTTGGCCTTGGTTTACCTCCAGCTCGAACATGCCTGCCTGCATGTCAGATTTAATTAAAGGCCAAAACAATCGCAGCAGCAGTGGAAGCAGGGTGGTCAAGAGACCTTGCTTGTTTTGTAAAGTAGAACATTTAGAGGGGGTTTTCAGAAAGCAAATGAGCAAAGCAAAGATCTTCAGAGCGTCCCTGCCTGGCAGCTGTGGAGAGGGCAGCGCCACAGGTCTTTGGGTCCCCTGCCTTCTAGGTGGGCATGTGGGAGGGAGGAGCAACTCTGTCATTTTGGCCCCAGAGGACATAAACCAGACAGAATTGGAACAAGGGCTCCAAATGGCCCGACTTGCTCCTGTTCTGGGCCGCCAGCTGCAAACATTCAGTCAGACGTGGCTGCACCCACAGCCCCAGCCTCAGGTGCTTGACCCAGACTGGGGATGGATTAGAACAGTAGAGGCTGGTGAATGAGGACAGGGTGGCCGTGGCGAAGGAAGGTGGCGATGGTTAGAGCAAAGGGCTCCTTGGGGCAGACATTCAGCCACCCTCGTGACTCCTATCAGCCCCCTTATGGGCACAAGCCACGTCTTCCCGTGGTCTCCCTGCAAACTCCTCTCCGATGGTATCACACATGCTTTCTCCTCTTCCTTACCCTTGCTCAGCATCACGACTCCCCTGGTAAGTCTTCCGTACCACATGAGGACACACGTGTTGCATGGGGAGAAGACAGAGCGACAAAGCCCAAACCTTCTGTGATGATGAGCGGAGAGGAAAGGATGGGGACTGTCTAGGTGCTTCTGTCCTGTCACTCAGGATACTCTCTGAGAAACAGATAAACTTTACAAGAGGTAAGAAGGTCTTCCATCTTCCCTACTTTTTATTTGAAGAAAAACAAGTCCAACTCTCAGAGAATTTGAAATAATATTGTAATGAATGCATATACACATTCTTACTGAGATCACATCCGCTTTATCTACATATATATGTACACACACACAGCGCGGATTTTTCCCCCCAAAATCTTTTGAATGTAACTTACAGGCATAGTAACGTTTTAGCCCTAAACACCTTAGAATATACCTATCTATGGAACACCAGGTGGAGAAGGCAATGACACCCCACTCCAGTACTCTTGCCTGGAAAATCCTATGAATGAAGGAGCCTCATAGGCTGCAGTCCATGGGGTCACTAAGAGTCGGATACGACTGAGTGACTTCCCTTTCACTTTTCACTTTCATGCATTGGAGAAGGAAATGGCAACCCACTCCAGTGTTCTTGCCTGGAGAATCCCAGAGATGGGGGAGCCTGGTGGGCTGCCGTCTATGGGGTCACACAGAGTCAGACACGACTGAAGTGACTTAGCAGTAGCAGTAGCATGGAACACCAGGACCTTGCCTTACAGAATATACTAATATCACACCCAAGAAATTTAACATGAATAAGGTAATTGCCTAACATGTAGCCCATATCCAAATTATCCCAAGTGCTCTCCAAATATACTCCTTTAAAAACAGCTCTTTCAACATCAAGAGGCAGTTAAAGGTTTCTCATTATTGTTTTTATGCTTCCGTATTGTATTTACTGTACACCCTCCCCTAGTTTATTCATCTGTTTATATGGTGGTTTATATTTAAAAAGTGAAAGTTGCTCAGTCAGGTCCAACTCTTTTCAACGCTGTGGACGTATCAGTTCAGTTCAGTTCAGTTCAGTTGCTCAGTCGTGTCCGACTCTTTGCGAACCCATGAATTGTAGCACACCAGGCCTCCCTGTCCGTCACCAGCTCCCAGAGTTCACCCAGACTCACATCCATCGAGTCAGTGATGCCATCTAGCCATCTCATCCTCAGTCATCCCCTTCTCCTCCTGCCCCCAATCCCTCCCAGCATCAGAGTCTTTTCCAATGAGTCAACTCTTCACATGAGGTGGCCAAAGTACTGAGTTTCAGCTTTAGCATCATTCCCTCCAAAGAAATCCCAGGGCTGATCTCCTTCAGAATGGACTGGTTGGATCTCCTTGCAGTCCAAGGGACTCTCAAGAGTCTTCTCCAACACCACAGTTCAAAAGCATCAATTCTTCAGCGCTCAGTCCAACTCTCACATCCATACATGACCACAGGAAAAACCATAGCCTTGACTAGGCAGACCTTTGTTGGCAAAGTAATGTCTCTGCTTTGGAATATGCTATCTAGGTTGGTCATAACTTTCCTCCCAAGGAGTAAGCATCTTTTAATTTCATGGCTGCAATCACCATCTGCAGTGATTTTGGAGCCCCCCAAAATAAAGCCTGACACTGTTTCCACTGTTTCCCCATCTATTTCCCATGAAATGATAGGACCAGATGCCATGATCTTCGTTTTCTGAATGTTGAGCTTTAAGCCAACTTTTTCACTCTCCTCTTTCACTTTCATCAAGAGGCTTTTTAGTTCCTCTTCACTTTCTGCCATAAGGGTGGTGTCATCTGCATATCTGAGGTTATTGATGTTTCTCCCGGCAATCTTGATTCCAGCTTGTGTTTCTTCCAGCCCAGCGTTTTTCACGTATGGTCCATGGAATTCTCCAGGCCAGAATACTGGAGTGGGTAGCTGTTCCGTTCCCCAGGAGATCTTTCCAACCCAGGGATCAAACCCACGTCTCCCATATTGCAGGCGAATTCTGTACCAGCTGGGCCACCAGGGAAGCCCAACAATACTGGAGTGGGTAGCCTATCCCTCCACCAGCGGATCTTCTCAACCCAAGAATCGAACCAGGGTCTCCTGCATGGCAGGCAGATTCGCCGGCTGAGCTACCAGGGAAGTCCTGTTTATAGTTATTCAGGGGCAATTGTTTAGAAAGTTCCAGGCTAGCTGTCTTGGAGAAATGCCCCAAATTTTGGATTTTTCTGTTTCCTTGTAATGGGATTCAAGTTAAACCTTTTGTGGAGGATATCATGTAACTGACTTTGAATCACATCAGGAGGCACATAATGCTAGTTTATCCTATTATTGGTGTTAAATCTGATCACTTTTGTTGGTTAAGGTGGGAGTCTCCACTTGTCTCCATTATTAAGAATCTCTTTCCTCAATTCAGATGTGACCTGTGAGATTATAGTTTGAAACTTCATAAACATCCTGTTTTTTTAAGACCCTTTTAACCAATGACTTAAACCTGTTATTGACCCTTTGTGAATCAATTATTTCTTGATATTACCAAATGATGACTTTCTATTTTATTATTTCAATAGCATATATTAGTATTCTTTATTAAGAATGTTCCCTTTCTCTTTCAAGGTGGGAGGGTGTAGATTGCATCTTAACAATAAGACCCCAAAACATATAGGAATAAAGCTTACAGTACTGATCACATCTGCTTAAATATTCCACGGGGAGTTAGTTAGATGCTTCCCTTCATGACTGGTCTGCTCTGATGTGGGTCTGAAGCCCTCCAAGATCTTTGGATACCCCAAGATCTTCATCCTCCTGGCTCTCTGAGCATGACAAATCACCAACACTATATGAGAAATTTAGAGAAAAAAGTATGAAACATTCTTATAAGCTATACACATGAAATTTCTCATTTGGGAGGAGAGTAACCTAGTAGGGAATTGGTTTATTGTGGAAATAGGGTAGGAGATCTTAGGGTTTAGACCGAAACAGTTGTAGCAAGGAAGATGCATTAAGCACAGTCAGACCTATTGAAGCTTAACTCCTACTAGAGAAACTGAACAGGGTAAGAGGACGAAAGGAGAATGAGCAAGAGCTGGAGGTTCCAAGGCATGTCTGAGACTAGTAGCATGGGGCACAGTGGGGGTCTCTCATCTACTTCAGAACACTGCGGACTTTCTGGGGACTGAATGCAGTCTTAGCTCCTCCATGGAGCCCCTCCTAGTGAGAACAGACTGCCTTAATTGAGTCAAATGACTGGGGAGGCCGTGGTTGTTGGGCTGGTGGCCACCACGACACCCTTGCACCTCCTCAGCTGCTCCCTGTGGCTCAGTTCTGGTGCAATTTGGTGTTCCGCAGCCTCAGAAACAAAGCTGACATCAAATCTCTCCATCTCTGCCTGACCAGGGAATTCCTGCAGAGATTAGAAAAGGGGAAAGCAAGTACAAATGTGGGTGGAGAGGGGGCATGGCGGCAGGGAGCAGAGGGTAGCGACGAGTGTCTTTAAATCAGCAGAACAATCAGTACTAGGCAGGGGCAATTTTGAAATTAGGCTTTGGATTCTATTTTATCTTATTTTTTATGAAAAGGACCAGCCTCTCTCTGATGAAGAAGTCCTGCTGCTCTATTGTTACAATCTCACCTCCACTCATACACTTTCACGCCGTTACATTTCTGACCCACTTTCTTCATCTCCTTTGCTTGTTTCCTTCAAGAGCAGTTTTAGCTCCCAACCCCAGCTAGCACCTTGCTTAAATTGCTTTAATCTCCAAGTGCTTCTTATATTGATTTTAAACAGTTAAGCTGCCAATCAACTGCTCTCCTTGCGCAGCAGCTGAGGGTGAAGAGATTAAAACAACAAACAAATAAGGCCGGAGCTAAGAAGTTGGTTAGAATTTCCAAGTGAATGTCAGCACCTACCAGCAGTGTCTCTTTCCCCCTCCCATCATGAAGGTGCAAAGTTATTACAAACAGACTGTGCCTGGCTTTGTAATGTTAACAATAGCAGGCATTTAATGAATAGTTGCTCTGTGCAGTAACCCTTCTAAATATTGCGCTCTTAGTAACTCATTTAATCCTTGCAACAATCACATGTGGTAAGTCATATCATTATTCTGCTCTAGTAGGAGAGGAAACCGAGGCATAGAAAAGTGAAGTGACCCATCTAAGGTCACCTTAGCTAGTGAATGGTAGGGCAAGGTCCCGAATGCAGTCTGTCTTCCGCATATGAACTAGTAGCCAGTGCGCTGTGTGGACTGCTTCAGCTTGTTGCAGAGTCTCCCTTAGGCTGTAGCAAAGAGCAAAACAGGAATGCCAACTTCCAAGAAACAGGGGAGACTGGTCAAAACACGTGAAAGTTAAGTACATCTTGCTTCTTAATCTAATGAACATTCATGAAGCTCTGGGTAACCCAGCTCGACACTGGGGATACAGAGATAGGTTAGTTTCGGTTCTCAGAGATCTCAAAATCTAATGGAGTCTAATCACAGAGAAGCACATCACCTGGGAATGCTGGTGAAGGAGGAGAGGCAGGCAAGTGAGCCAACAGTTCTTAATCTTTTGAGTTATAACTCACACCTCACCCCTTCTAGGAAGCCTTCCCTGACCGCCTCCGGTGGCTCTTCTCTTGTCAGAGCACTCACTCTTGAGCACCGAAGCGGCAGAAACACTTGTCTGTTTCTCTAGCTAGATAAGGGGCCTGAAAATGCCATCTTGAGACCCCTTATCTAGCTGGGCCACCATCTGCTTTCATAAATAGAGTTTGACTGAAACACAGTTGTGGCCATTTGTTTACATATTGTCCATGACTGCTTTTAAGCTACAAGAGTGCAATCAAACAGTTGCATCAGAAACTATCCGGCCTGTGAAGCCAAAGCTAATTACTATCTAGCTTTTTTCATAAAAAGTTTGCTGACCCCTATACTAAGGCTATCAGTATTTTCAGGGCAAGAAGCTTGCTCTTTACATCTGAATCTGTGGTAGCCATCCCTGAATGAATAGGATCATTCTGGGTAAATCTCACTGAAGCATCATTTTTAAGTTTGGCCTGGGATAGTCTTAAAATGAAGGTCCCTGCTAGACAGAGAGGCAGAGGGAACACTGGAACTCCCGCTCAGCTCTCTTGTTTCCTGGCTCAGCGCACACCCCATCAATGACAGAGCAAATGGCTGGGTGATTTAGCAACCAAACCCAGGACTGCTGGAGTCACTCTGTAAGAACTAACATCCATAACGAAGAGAGGCTTGGGTACAGACAGAGGGAACAAAGCGGAGACAAAGGGAAAACAGCCCTGCATGAGATGATTTGCTGCTTTAATTTTCCTAGGGGGTGACATAACTTTGTAACAGGTAGGTTATTTTGGTTCTTCATTAGGACCCTTATTATTAAATAACATGGTGTTGGATGTATCTAACTGCACCTGCTGTGTTAGAGATCGTGAAGTGGAGTGCATAATATCACATCTGTCTTGGGAAGGACCGAGTGGGAGTGGGCGTGAGGGTGGGCAAACAACAGATTGGATGGCGGGTAGAAATTACCTGCAAGATTTCCGTGCTCTGAGCTGGTAACAGGCCCAGTGTGTTTGAATGAACATTCTATCTGAGCAATTGCTGGCAAGAGGGTCATCCATCTTGAAAGAGAACAATTTTGCTCGAATCACAGTGTGCCCAGCAAGAGCTCAGCTGGTCTGAACATTTTTGGTATCTTGGCTGGCAGTTTTCTCCCAAGTGGTATGCGGGGAACAGTTAAGTTTTCAGAGGACAGGCTGCAGCCTGCAGAGAGGCCTAGGAGTCAGGAGGGAGGCTGACCCACAATACCTAATTTATAAGACTCAGACATTGCCAGAGTGAGACGGGCTGGACTTTTGTTGTTGCTATGGGAAATCTTGCTGCGTTGGGTTCCATGTGAACTTGAGTCAAAACGCCCTGAAGGCTGTCAGCTCCTATATTCTTCTTTCCTTGTGGGCCAGCTGAGAATCTCCATTCATCTGTTGTAGGTGGCGGGGTCATCGGAACTTTAGGTTCAAAGGGATCTTAAAAATGAGGTTCTAGGCCCCGAGCCTGTTACACAGAGTGAAGTAAGTTAGAAAAGGAAAGACAAACATTGTATATTAATGCATATATACGGAATCTAGATAAATGGTACTGAGAGCAGGGCAGCAGTAGCGACTCAGATATAGAGAACAGACTTGTGGGCCCAGCAGGGAAAGCTGAGGGTGGGGCGAAGTGATAGCGTGGCAGTGAGGCATACACAGTGCCATGCGTAAAGTGGAGAGCCAGCGGGGCCTGCTGTGTGGCGCAGGGAGTTCAGCCTGGGGCTCTGCGACGACCTAAAGGGGTGGGATGGGGTAGAGGGATGGAGGCAGATTCAGGAGGGAGGGGACATATGTTGTCCCTAGGGATGATTCATGTTGTTGTATGGCAGAAATCAGCACAATATTGGAAAGCAATTAGCCCCCAGTTAAAAATAAATTAAAAAAAAAACAATGAGGTTCTGGGAATTCCCTGGTAGACCAGTGGTTAGGACTCTGAGCTCTCAGGGCTGAGGACCTGGATTCAACCACTGGTTGGGAAACAAAGATCCCACAAGCTGTGCAGTGAGGCAAAAAATTACAGAGGTTCTATCAGTGGTCCCCAACATTTTGGCACCAGGGCCTGGTTTCGTGGAAGACAATTTTTTGACAGACTGGGAAGGGGGGATGGTTTCGGGATGATTCAGGCACATTACATTTATTGTGCCATTTATTTCTAAGCTAAAGCTGCCACTGATCTGACAGGGGGTACCAGCCTGTGGCCCAGAGGCTGGGGACCCCTGACCTAATCAACGTCACGGTCCACTTAGGGAGCTCTTATGACTGGTGGTGCTTGAATACCTAATTGCTTGAATACCTCCTTTCTTGAAGACTGCAGCTCTTCCCAAAGCACACCGTAATATCTTAAACGGACTCAACTTTTAGAAAATTGTGCCATGTACTTCATACTGTATCAATATGTCTTCTTGATGTCAAGGAGAAGCCCAATCTTGCTTTTATAATACACCTCCAGGTATTTGCAAGTTTCTTTTCCACCCTACCCGCCTTCACCCACTCCCCACTCCCGCCCCCCACCCCCCAACACATATCATGAGTATTCTCATCTCGGGCTTATACAAACCCATTTCCTTCAACCTTTCCCACAGATGTGGTTTCAGCTTCACTCACGGCTTTGACTGACTGTTTGGTAACATGTCTCAACCTGTCCTTAGCCTTATTTTAGTCTGTGATCCAGAATGAATACAATGAGACAATGCTCCCCTCCTCCTGCTAAAGGTGCTTCTCTCACGAGGCAAAATCCATAGGACGACTCCTAGGTGTTAAAAATAGTCAGCTGTCAAGGAGAAGCCCTCAAACCCTTGCCATAAGGTTAAGTGCAAAGTGCAGACAGCATTGCATGGAAGAGGGGGTGTCAGGCACCGTGGATTCCTCCTTCTGATTTCAGAAGAACTCACACAGTCACTGGAACATTGAGTGCTCTGGTTTAGATCCAAAGATAATTTGGGGCTGGGGTGGTGGTGGTGGTTATTTTTCAAGGATTTGGGAAAATGCATTCACTAATTTTGACATTTTTTCCCCCCAAGACACCGTTCTGCAATAAAATAAAAGTAACCTGAATAGTTGTTAGTGATGCTTTGCAAACTCAGGCAACTAACCTCTGAACTAACTCCTTCCCTGTGGCCGCAGTGGTTTGAAAATGCAGAGCTAATTTGCATGAGGTAAATCAGTGAGGTTCTGCTTGCTTTCTCTCTTTATGATTTTGGCAAGAGGTTTTTACTTCCCTAGCTATTCAGGGAATTCCCAAGTGATTTTATGGACAAAGATGCGGCATTTTGCTTGGGCCAGAACTTTTTTGAAAGAACCAAGTCATAGGATGTCAGGGGTGGAGGAATCTGAGAAATTGGCCAGCCAAGGCTCTCACTTTTTGAGTGAATGTCAGCTAGAGCTGATCCTGGACTGAGGTGGAACAAGAGCCAAGGCTTCCTAAGAGTCCTTAACTTCTGCTAAAGTGGAGGGGTCTCACTAACATTCCTTTTTACTCTTCTAGGATGGTAGCATCAGAGATGCACTCTTGGAAAATTAGATAATTTCTATATACTGCTTTTACTTCCTTCTCTCCCCACTCCACCACCCCCACCCGTTTTCCTTGGCTTTTTTCTAGAGCTCTTCTTGAAAATGTCAGGCTGTCTCAGCTACACTGAGGGGAGATAAGAAAAGGGGGATTATCCAACACTAAAGTCGAGTGTTGGAAAGAAGCCTGTGAATCCTGGGAGCCTGTGGTGAAGGCGGCAAGACGAATCAAAGCCGGAGACAGAGGAGAGACAGTAGGTAAGTACCCTGAAGTGGGCCATGCAAAGCCATCTTCGTGAGGCTTTAGGGTTCCCTGGTGTTCTGGGTATGGGATACTTCATAGCCCCAGGAGATGAAGGGTGCTCAGGGAACCCTACAGAAACTGCAACCAGCTCTAAACAGTTCCAAAATCTCCCATCTTTATCTTTTAAAATTTTATGTGAACTGAAGATTGTACTCCATAATACTATAATCCATAAAATCTAAGATGCATTTATTGTGAGACACATTATTGTTTTATCACTAAGAAAGAAAGAAAAAACACTGCAAATTAAACTGTGACATAGCATTGATTGTAAAATGCATTCTAATTTCAAAGGTGTTAAAGCACGAATGAAATATTGAATATTTGTCTGTTTTTAATATAAAAACCAATATTGTCCCCTCAATCTTTAAATAAGCTTGCTTCATAAAATGTACCGTGGTTGTCCTTTGGCTTGGTGTATCCACTGGTACCTTACCCCACACCCCTCAGAAAGATTTACACTGTCATTTAAGACATTACTTATACTGTTTCCTGGACTTGGTGGTACAAAGTACCTTTGGGGGATACAGGGAGAAGCTGTGGAACCATTTCCATTTAAAATCCTACAAACTCAGGAAAATTAAAGACATAGGTTCAAACAAAACTTTCACATGAAGGTTTATGGTGGATTATTCATAACAGCCAAAAGTGGAAAGAAGGCCAGTGCCTATCAAGGGATAAGTGGATAAAAACACTGTGGCATGTCTGAGGAATATTATTCAGCCCCAGAAAAACATGAAGCACTGAACTGACGCATGTTACACCTCGAAAGCATGATGCTAAGTGAAAGAAGCCAGTGAAAAAGACATATTTGATAGGAATCCATTTATACAAAATATCCAGAATAGGCAAATCCATAAATGCAGAGACCCTAGCGGTTTCCAGGGGCTGGAGGAAGAAGAGGATAGGGAGTGATGAGTGACTTCAGTAAAAATAGGTTTTGTTTGGGGGTGATGAACGTGTTCTGATATTAAATAACGATAGTGGAATGGCATCATGACTAAAAGACACTGAATTGCACACTTCAAAATGATTAAAATGGTGAATTTTACGTTATGTGAATTTGATCTCAACTTTAAAAGTGGGTTAAAAAACTATAAAAAATTTTCTTGCTTCTCTCTGCACCATCACCCCAGTTAAAAGCAGAAGCAGGGACTTCCCCAGGGGTCCAGTGGCTAAGACGTCACGCTCCCAAGGCACGAGGCCTGAGTCTGATCCCTGGTCAGGGAATTAGATCCCACATGCCACAACTAAAGAGCCCACGTGCAGCAGCTCAGACGCAGTGCAGCCAAATGAATAAACAAATAAGGATAACTATTTAAAAAATAAAGCAGAAGCAACTTCGTTGGAAGTAGGACTGGGAGGAGGTTCAGCCTTGCTCTTGCCCCCAAGAGTGACCCCTGGGAGGTCTTTCTGCAAAACTCTGGGGTTCTGAGAAGCGAAGATGAAACCCAGTGCCTTAACCTCTCCCCTCAGAGTGGCCTCCGCTTTCCTGGTATGTTGCAAGGCCCACACTGCCTTCTTTCAGGAGCAGCTTCCCTGAGTAGCACAAGAGTGTGCTTCTCCAGCATATGTCCCCACTTTCCCTCTCCAGATCTTTCAGGTGCTTCAGATTCAAACTGCTCCCCCCGCCCCGCACCAAGTTCCTCACACGTTCCGAAGCCAAGTTTTTATACCGCCCACGTCCTCCATGAAAGGCCAGCCCAGAGGACACAGGAGAGGCAGTATGTTCTGCTGGAAAGACTACTTCCCAGCCTTGAATTCCCTCCAGATTGATCTACACGATGCACATTTCGCACGCACATGGGAAGTATGTGCTTTGCTCAGGCCAGGTTCTACCCTGCTCAGGCTCACCTGAGCACAGCAGGTGAAATGTCCAGGGGAGCCTACCCTAAGCCCAGGATATTCTGAGAGTTGATCACATCAGATTCACTTATTTATTCTACGTTCTGACTGGGCTTTTTTCCCCACAGTGACTTAGTTGCCACCCACCTCCATGTCTCTGGTTTCATGGCAGACACACCATCCCTGACCCAGATTTGCCTGATCCTCATGCCTGCCACTGTGCATTCTCTCCTTCCAGTAACTGCCTCTGTTGGCTCTCAGAGCAGCCTGGATAAGGAGTCGGGAGCCCCGGGCTCCCCCTATGCTGTCACCAAGATGGAGCTCACGATGCCTTTTCCAACTTTATACTTTATGCTATTTTTCTCTCCTTGACATACTCTTCCCTCCTCTTTTTGCCTGACTGTCTCACTCATGTTTGAAGATGTAGATTCAGTAAATAGAGGCTTGTGCACATTTGGAAAGATTCATCTTACCTCCCACTCTACATACATAAAAATGTTAGATATTGTATAATGAAAAGCACACAATATACATCCAGTCTTAAAGCATCCGCAATACCTGGAATTGTAGCTGTGACTACAAACTGATCATAACTTACAGGGGTCAGGAGTGGTTATATAATTCAACATGTGGCCTGCTCTCATGGGAACTGAAACCCTGGACAAAGTCAGAAGACTTAAAGAATGCCCTTTCTTCAGGATGGGGATTTTATCAACAGCCCTCCACACCCAGGCTAGATGTGGAAGTCAGAGCCCAATGAGAAGTCATCATCATTGGCCAAAGCCTAATACTCTTATAGAATCTAAAGCGACATGATTTGGACTGTTAAGACTCCAGATGAAAAACTAACATACATATTTAAATATATTTATTAACCTATATATTCAGTTCAGTTACTCAGTCATGTCCGACTCTTTGTGAACCCATGAATCACAGCACGCAAGGCCTCCCTGTCCATCACCAACTCCCGCAGTTCACTCAAACTCATGTCCATCGAGTAAGTGATGCCATGCAGCCATCTCATCCTCTGTCGTCTCCTTCTCCTCCTGCCCCCAATCCCTCCCAGCATCAGAGTCTTTTCCAATGAGTCAATTCTTCGCATGAAGTGACCAAAGTACTGGAGTTTCAGCTTTAGCATCATTCCTTCCAAAGAACACCCAGGACTGATATCCTTTAGAATGGACTGGTTGGATCTCCTTGCAGTCCAAGGGACTCTCAAGAGTCTTCTCCAACACCACAGTTCAAAAGCATCAATCTCTGGCACTCAGCTTTCTTGATAGTCTAACTCTCACATCCATACATGACCACTGGAAAAACCATAGCCTTGACTAGGCAGACCTTTGTTGGCAAAGTAATGTCTCTGCTTTGGAATATGCTATCTAGGTTGGTCATAACTTTCCTCCCAAGGAGTAAGCATCTTTTAATTTCATGGCTGCAATCACCATCTGCAGTGATTTTGAAGCCCCCCAAAATAAAGCCTGACACTGTTTCCACTGTTTCCCCATCTATTTCCCATGAAATGATAGGACCAGATGCCATGATCTTCGTTTTCTGAATGTTGAGCTTTAAGCCAACTTTTTCACTCTCCTCTTTCACTTTCATCAAGAGGCTTTTTAGTTCCTCTTCACTTTCTGCCATAAGGGTGGTGTCATCTGCATATCTGAGGTTATTGATATTTCTCCCAGCAATCTTGATTCCAGCTTGTGCTTCCTCCAGCCCAGCGTTTCTCATGATGTACTCTGCATATAAGTTAAATAAGCAGGGTGACAATATGCAGCCTTGACGTACTCCTTTTCCCATTTGGAACCAGTCTGTTGTTCCATGTCCAGTTCTAACTGTTACTTCCTGACCTGCATACAGATTTCTCAAGAGGCAGGTCAGGTGGTCTGTATGCCCATCTCTTTCAGAATTTTCCACAGTTTATTGTGATCCACACAGTCAAAGGCTTTGGCATAGTCAATAAAGCAGAAATAGATGTTTTTCTGGAACTCTCTTGCTTTTACCATGATCCAGCAGATGTTGGCAATTTGATCTCTGGTTCCTCTGCCTTTTCTAAAACCAGCTTGAACATCTGGAAGTTGATGGTTCATGTACTGCTGAAGCCTGGCTTGGAGAATTTTGAGCATTACTTTACTAGCGTGTGAGATGAGTGCAATTGCGCAGTGAACATTCTTTGGCATTGCCTTTCTTTGGGATTGGAATGAAAATTGACCTTATCCAGTCCTGCAGGCACTGCTGAGTTTTCCAAATGTCCTGGCATATTGAGTGCAGCACTTTCACAGCATCATCTTTCAGGATTTGAAATAGCGCCACTGGAATTCCATCACCTCTACTAGCTTTGTTCGTAGTGATGCTTTCTAAGGCCCACTTGACTTCACATTCCAGGATGTCTGGCTCTAGGTGAGTGATCACACCTTCATGATTATCTTGGTGACGAAGATATTGTTTGTACAGCTCTTCTGTGTATTCTTGCCACCTCTTTTTGATATCTTCTTCTGTTAGGTCCATATCATTTCTGTCCTTTATTGAGCCCATCTTTGCATGAAATGTTCCCTTGGTATCTCTGATTTTCTTGAAGAGGTCTCTAGTCTTTCCTATTCTGTAGTTTTCCTCTATTTCTTTGCATTGATCACTGAGGAAGGCTTTCTTATCTCTCCTTGCTATTCTTTGGAACTCTGCATTCAGATGCTTATATCTTTTCTTTTCTCCTTTGCTTTTCACTTCTCTTCTTTTCACAGCTATTTGTAAGACCTCCCCAGACAGCCATTTTGCTTTTTGCATTTCTTTTTCTTGGGGATGGACTTGATCCCTGTCTCCTGTACAATGTCACAAACCTCATTCCACAGTTCGTCAGGCACTCTGTCTATATATTTAAATATGTACTCAAATAATATATATGTTTATTTACTTAATCTCAAACTAATAGGGATTAAGTATCAACAGGGATGCTTCTGTAAGAGAAATCACCTTTGGGCTCCTACTATACACCCTCTACTGAGACGACTTCCTAGTAAAAATTGTGTACCATATAGAGAAATAAGCTAGAGCGAAGGTGCATCTGAATATGAAGCCAATGGAAGAATTTACACTGAATAAACTGGATAGTTGGATAATCTGAAACATATTATATATATATATTTAAATTGGTAAAAAGATGAATGAAAGTAGTTAGTATACATAAGTCAAGAAAAATAGAATATGGAAAAATAATAGATGGGTTTTAAAAATATAAATATAAATTATAGAAATTAATGATTTGCACATATTAAAACCACAATGGATTGATGATATAGTAGACTAGAGGAGAAGAGAATTTATAAACTGGAATATAGCTTTGAGGAAATTGCCTCAAACTAGAGAAAAATGTAGTTCACAGATATAAAGATAATTGGATCTCTCATATAATTAGATCTCTCTTAAAAACTAAGAATATCCAACATGCATTTTAATGAATAAAATTTAAATCTAGAGGAAGCTGAAATTCATAGAAAATTAGGCAATTTTTTTCCATTTTTAAGTGAAAAAGCTCATAATAAAATTTATGAGTCTAGCCATTTAAAGTGTGCAGTACAATAATGATAAATATTGATATTCACATTGCTGTGAAACAGATCTCCAGAAGTTTTTCAACCTGTAATTCTTAATTATATTTGTTTAATGATCAATTTTCAGTTCCCTTCCCTCCCAGCCCCTAGTAACACCCATTCCACTCTCTGTTTCCATGAATTTGATTTTCTAAATTGTGTCCAGCTCTTTGCAATCCCATGGACCGGAGCAGGCCAGGCTTTCCTGTTCTTTACTATCTCCTGGAGTTTGCTCAAATTTTTGTCCATTGAATCAGTGATGCTATCTAGCCATCTCATCCTTTGCTAAGGATAAAAACAAATAAAACCAAATCTATACCCAAGATATTTTATATCAATATGATAGAATATTAAAGATAATTCTTAAAAGCTGCCAAAAGGGAAAACAGCTTACTGCCAAAGAAATGACCACTAGCCTGACAACTGTCAGCCTAGCATTCTGTAACCAGCTTAATCTAGCATTTTGATATAAGATTATAATGGAGACATCTTCAGACAGAAAGACCGAACTAATTTATCTACTCACTGGCCTCTTCAAAAGGACTGTTAATGGTTGGACTGAATGATAAAGAAAATTGAATCTGAATGGGAAGTATAAGATGCAGGAAGCAGAGCTGAGTAAACCGTATTAAACATACCGTTAGCACTGAATAAGCATAAACCAAGTACGGATATTCAGGGCTGATTTCCTTTAGAATTGACTGGTTTGTTCTCCTTGCAGCCCAAGGGAGGGACTCTCAGGAGTCTTCTCCAGAACCATAATTCCAAAGCATCAATTCTTCAGCATTCAGCCTTCCTTATGGTCCAACTCTCACAGCAAGGAGATCAAACCATAGTTTGATTGTTGCAGAGTCCTACGTGCTTCACAATATTTATGTAGAAAACAGAGATGATCAATTTTAAACTTATTAAATATGGGATGCACGTTTAAAACTAAAGAGCAATCTCTAAGCTAGAGTATATAACTTCCAATTTTAAAAAGAGGAACGAGAAAAGCTTTCCATTTAATAGAAGTCAGGAAAAGAGGCAAAAAAGAAGCCAAGGAATGGCACCTAGTGATGCAGACAAATATCTAGAGCTGGATATATCAACATGGGCGTCACATAACATATAACATAACATTCAGAACATGGATATATTAACATGGGCAGGTCACATAACACGTAACGTAACATTCAGAACAGAGAGAAAGCTGACGAAGCTCAGGTAAGATTCTAACTTCCTTTAACACATGATACGGTGTGTGTTGTTCATGGATATGTACAAATGCATAAATATAATTATGAAGTTCTAATGCTATTACAAGGCTAGGCGATGCTTCTAAAGTGTAGCTTTAACAGCTTTCAAAGCTTCTAAAGCATAAAAGAAACAGAGCATAGAATTTAAAAGTCCCACAGAGAAGTTTTCTACTATTTTGGTCATGTCTAATTCTATACGAGTTTTGAAGCAACTATGAAACAATGTTGGTATTATTTACTTCCAGGTGGGGAGTATGTGAGTGTTTTATGGTGTTGTATGATTCTACATTTCTATAGATTTAAAATATTGGTGGCACTAGTGGTAAAGAACCTGCCTGCCACAGCAGGAGACAAAAGAGGTGTGGGTTCCATCCCTGGATTGGGAAGATCTCCAGGAGACGGGCATGGCAACACACTCCAGTACTCTTCCCTGGAGAACCCTGTGGACAGAGGAGCTTGATAGACAGGCTCCTCTATCAGGAGCAGTTGGACAGTTGGACATGACTGATGCAACAGCATCACGTGCATAGAAGTATTAGCTCAGGATGCCCCTCTCCCATGAACCCCTCTTAGGTTCTTTGACTCTAGACCACATTCAGTACCTCTCTCCTGTGCGCACAGCTCCATGCACTTACCCTATCGAGCACTTACTGCATGATGACTTAGGAGGTGTTCTCCAGGGACAGAGCCTGAGATGGGGTTTGGTTTCATGTGATTTACATAGGGAGGATAAGCAAGGCAAAAGACCCAAGCACAGACTGGTCTGAGGCACAGCTTCACACTGACCTGAGCCACAGCACAGGATTCTGGAGCAAAACCCACACCTCAGTGTTGTCTCTCCTCAGCATCCATTTGGCTGGGGGCTGATCACTCATGAAGGTGGGCGGCTTCAGGCAGCCAAGTGTCATTCTCTCAACAGGAAGTGTGAACCCTACCAGTTGACACTGCAAGTCGAGCTCAGTGCACTGACCTTGTAAATGGCCCCCGAGTCAGCCTGTGTATCACCCACGTTATCCTCTCTACCTTTCTAGCGTATGAGCTCCTTAAACCAAGGACTGTGTTCTACAAGTATTCTGGCCTCCAGGCCTAGATCAGTGCCTACGCAGTTAGAATCTACCATGCATTTAGTGAACTGAAATGAACCCAGAAGAAAATGATCCAGCAATGCTGAAAGGTGCAAGTCAATAGGAAAAAGCCAAAAGTCTGTTTTGGCTTCTACGTTCCTGAATCCATCAGTGGAGTGCCGTCTTGTTGATTTTCTGGTAAATATACTTGTACACATGCATCTATTCATGAGACATTTATTCAGCATGTACTGTGTGCCAGGTTCTAGAGGTTAGAAACTGTACGTACTGTGCTCATGTCGTCAAGGAGGTTACTAATAGGCAAATGAGTAAGGCAATCAATTCCTATCAAGTTACAGTCCTGGAAGTCTCGGCTTCTGGTGTCTGTGGAACATTCCATGCTGAATAATTGATGCTAACTGTCCATAAGCCCTTACAAGCCAGAAAGGGAAACAGGAATGCACATAAGCAAATTTGGTATCAAATAAGCTGATGTAAGGGCTTCCCCGGGGGCTCAGATGGTAAGGAATCCACCTGCAGTGTGAGAGACCTGGGTTCGATCCTTGGGCTGGGAAGAACCCCTGGGGGAGGGCATGGCAACCCACTCCAGTATGCTTGTCTGATCCCCATGGACAGAGGAGCCTGGAGGGCTACAGTCCATGGGGGTCACAAAGAGTTGGACATGACTGAGTGACTAACACTTTCACTTTTCACTTCAAGCAGCTGTGAATGCGATACCTTGAGCTTGACTATGTCACATATGTTCAATATGATATATAATTCATTCATTCATTCAATTATTCATTTGTTCATCATCCTTTTGAGCAAATATTTAACGAGTAACTGTGTGTACTAAACCCTGAGAGGCACCGGGTATAAAGTGTTGAACAAGATAGCATGGCTCACAAATTTACACACTGCAGGCTAGTAGGAAAGGCAACTATTCGAAAGTTACTTGTAAATAAAGAAATCATGGCAAGCTGCAATAAGCCTATGACTGAAGAAAACCAAGTGCTATGGAGCAAGGTAATGGAGGATGACCTGATACAGTCAGGGCTTATGAAAATTGCCTCAAATGAATTAATGCTTTTATCTGGTATGAACAAAGAATTAGGACAAGCAAGGAGTAATGGAAAGCGTATTTCACACATAGGGAGAAGAATCACAAAGTCTCTAATGCTGGCTGGCAGACAGCACAGGAGTTGGAGAACGGCTTGTGTGGGGTCGGAGGGGCCAGATGATGAATTTACAGGTCTCCTTATGATATATGAATCCCATTCCAAACATAAAGAGAAGCCACAGGAAAGTTTAAGCAGAGGGGTGATATCATACGATCTGTGTTTTTAAAAAGATTAATCTACCAGAGTAGAGAGTGGTCTACGGCAAACAGGAATGGACCTGTGGAGGAAAGACAAAGAATTGTCCAGCACTGAGATAATAGTGGCTTGAAGTAGTAGGTATGACAGGTTTAATGCATATATTGAGGGCTGGATGGATGGACAAAGCTGGGAGACAGACTGACTAGGACGGGTGGAGAAGGAGACTACAGAAGAACAATTCCAGATTTCAGGTTTAAGCAACTCTAGATAGCAGGACTATTATCTGAGATGCAGAAGGGTGGAGTAGAGACTGTTGTTCAGTTACTAAGTCGTGTCCAATTCTTTGCAGCTCCATGGACTGCAGCATTCCAGGTTCCCCTGTCCTTTACTATCTCCTGGAGTTTGCTCAAATTCATGTCCATTGAGTCGGTGATGCTATCTAACCATCTCCTCCTCTGCTGCCTCCTTCTCCTTTTGCTTTCAATCTTTCCCAGCATCAGGGTCTTTTCTAATTGCCGACTGATACAACTCAGGAAGGCTTCCAGGGATAGACGCTATCTGAATGACAGGAGTTATAAAGGACGATGTTAAAGAAGATGAAAATAGGGAAAGAGGGTTGTTTTAAGCAGAGAACAATGTGGACAAAAGCCTGAGGATGAAAGAGTGCATGGTCTGGAGAAAGGCAGTGAAGGAGTATGACAATAGATAACCAACAGGAACCTGCTGCAGAGCACAGGGAACTTTACTCAATGCTCTGTAATGGCCTATATGGGAAAAGAATCTAAAAAACAGAGTGGACATACGTCTATGTATAATCGATTCACTTTGTTGTATACCTGAAACTAATACATTGTAAATCAACTATACTCTGGTACAAATTTAAAACAAAACAAAAAGTATGACATTGGTAGGCAAAATGACACAACAGGCAGATGTTACCATCAGGATACAAAATTGAAAAGTTAAGCAGTCATGAGATATCAAAATCTTTGGAATTAAATGGGGAAAAGATAATCTTTAAAGGTTTTCAGATAGTGAAATAAAATGTTCAGACCTGCATGGTTTTTTTTTTTTTTTTTTTTTTGCTGTTTGTTTTTAGTTTTATTTTAGGAAGATCTCCAGAATTTCTAGAGCTCTAAAAGGGAGGGGAAAAAAAATAGTTGGTGTTGGAGAAAGAGACATTTTGGGAAAATTGAAATATATGCAATCTTTTTTTAGCATCTCTAACAGATCAGTTTAAGAATCTGAGCATGCATTATGTATAATTTGGGTTGTTTTTAAAAGGATCATGTTTCATGTTTGTTATATATAGAGTTGCTAAGGCTTCTACAATTCTTGGAATAGATTTTATCTTCCCATTAGGATGGAGGTGGGAGGGGGTATGGAGGCCACCCATTGGTCAATAATATTGCCCTGTCAAATCTTGTCATTTCCAACCTAAATTTTCATCTCTTTTATAATTCAAAAAAGAAAGGCTGGCTTTGTTTTTGTGTTTGGATGGCCTGCTCTATCAACCACTAAAGTGTTCTTTGGATAAAAAGCAAAGGAAAGAAAAATACGCCTGGGAAATTATGAAACACCATATACTATTCATGGTGTGGAATTATAAAAAAATAAAATTCCTATTTATGCCTTCCTGGTACTTTATTTATTAAAAAAAAAAAAAAATCAAAGCAGTGTCCTTGACCAGGAGTCAGTAAACTTTTTCTGTGAAGGGCCAGATAATAAATATGTTACGCTTTGTGGACTCTGATCTCTGCTGCAACTCTTTACCTCTGCCTCTAGCACAAAGGCAGCCACAGACGATGCATAAACAAAGGAACATGGCTGCTTCACAATAACTTTGTTCACAAAAACAAGTGCTGAGCCATATGTGCTGACCTTTGCCAGAGACTCGCAAATCTGACACCATAAGTATTTCATTTGCTGCTCTTTAAACATGTCTGTTTCTGCCTTTGTATATCATACATAGTTCATACAGTATTACTCTATTTCCTTTGTTACTTACAAAGGTTGCTCAGTGCAATCCACTCATATTTTTGGGTCGGAAAATAGTGAGCCCCAGATAAAGGAGTCCTTTGTCTCAAGCAAAGTTATGAAAATTTGTCCTCAAATTCAAACTTACTTTTGTGTCCCCCACTTTTGATTTGTCTTGAGTTAATGTTTTTCAACTTCTTGCTTGATGACTAATAAAATTTGCTTCTCAGGCAAAATTCTCACCCACCCTAAGAGAGTAGGGAAGAGAAGCATGCTGCAGCAGAAAGAAAAGGACAAGGAGATGAAGGATGATGATATCATTTACACTTTGGCAGGAATTTTAGGCTGGATTTCCCCACAAGGAGATAGAGGGGCAGGATTTTAAAGCAAATAGTCTATCTGAGAGGCAAGCCTGGGAAACAAATGGAGGAAATGAGCAGGAAAAAAGGAAATCCCATACGGAATGTGTTATCCCATGGGCAAACTGATACTCAGTCCTTCTAGGGAGCCTTTTAGAGTCTGTAGAACACACCTCACAACTGTCCCTCTGAAAAGCCAGAAAGCTGAGGTAGTCTTCATCACTTCCCTGGTGGCTCAGGCAGTAGTCTCGTGGGTTCGATCCCTAAATCAGGGAGATTCCCCTGAAGGAGGAAAGGGCACTGGGCAATGTACTCCAGTATTCTTTTCCGTAGACAAAAGGAGACTGGCGGGCTATAGTCCTTGGGGTCACAAAGAGTTGGACGTGACTGGGCACACATAAATAGGTGCTAGAGGCAGGAAGTGACGGTGTATATAGAAACTGTCCACTGAACCTCCAGGCGACCTCTGATGGGGATCAAGGAGATATGGGTGGAACACCAAGAGTATATGCCACAGACACGGATGACCAAGCCTCCAATGCACGCATGGTGCTATTTACCAGACTCACGCCCATTCTTTATTCTGTTTTTATTCCCTCTCAACACTATTGTCAATTGTAGAGCTAAAGGAGAGTCTGGGGCCAATCTCTAGGAATGGGCTTTAAACTAGAACATTCTTCTAATTTTTCCAAGCCCTCTCTCTTCCCAGTATATCAGAATCCACTCTTAACACTAAAAACTTCAGCTTGCATTCATGCAGCCATGGTACAATTTTAGCAGGAAAGAAATCAAAGCAACAGAGTCACAGTCCACTAGATCATCCACAGCCTGTCACTGACCTGCATGGAATATAGACGCAGGGTTCACTAGGTAACCATCCGTAGATGGTGTGGTTCGCAAGTCTGATGATGGCTGTTTTAGCAGCTGTGGAGAAATTTTCTTGGTTTGGAAACTTCTAGACACATACCGAAGAAGAGAGGGAAAGAAAGTGTTTCGATAGAAATATTAGGCACTTTATAAATGTTAGCTCACGGTATTCAATATCATGGTAATCCAAGTCTATGCCCTGACTAGTAATGCTGAAGAAGCTGAAGTTGAACAGTTCTATGAAGACTTACAAGACCTTCTTGAACTAACACCCAAAAAAGATGTCCTTTTCATTATAAGGTACTGGAATGTAAATGAAGGAAGTCAAGAAAAACGTGGCAAATTTGGCCTTGGAAGCAGGGCAAAGGCTAATAGAGTTTTGCCAATAGAACGCACTGGTCACAGCAAACACCCTCTTCCAACAGCACAAGAGAGGACTCTACTCATGGACATCACTAGATGGTCGACACCAAAATCAGACTGATTATATTCTTTGCAGCCAAAGACAGAGAAGCTCTATACAGTCAGCAAAAACAAGACTGGGAGCTGACTGCGGCTCAGATCATAAACTTCTTACTGCCAAATTCAGACTGAAATTGAAGAAAGTGAAGAAAACCACTAGACCATTCAGGTATGACCTAAATCAAATCCCTTATGACTACACAGTGGAAGTGAGAAATAGATTTAAGGGACTAGATCTGATAGACAGAGTGCCTGATGAACTATGGACAGAAGCTCATGACATTGTACAGGAGACCGGGATCAAGACCATCTCTAAGAGAAAGAAATGCAAAAAAGCAAAATGGCTGTCTGAGGAGGCCTTACAAATAGCTATGAAAAGAAGGGAAGCAAAAAGCAAAGGAGAAAAGCAAAGATATAAGCATCTGAATGAGTTCCAAAGAATAGCAAGGAGAGAAAAGAAACCCTACCTCAGCAATCAATGCAAAGGAATAGAGGAAAACAATAGAATGGGAAAGATTAGAGATCTTTTCAAGAAAATTTGAGATACCAAGGGAAAATTTCATGGAAAGATGGGCTCCATAAAGGACAGAAATGGTAGGGACCTAACAGAAGCAGAAGATATTATGAAGAGGTGGAAAGAATACATAGAAGAACTGTAAAAAAAGATCTTCATGACCCAGATAACCATGATGGTGTGATCACTCACCTAGAGCCAGACATCCTGGAGTGCAAAGTCAAGCGGGCCTAAGGAAACATCACTAAAAACAAAGCTAGTGGAGGTGATGGAATTCCAGTTGAGCTATTTCAAATCCTAAAAGATGATGCTATGGAAGTGCTGCGCTCAATATGCCAGGACATTTGGAAAACTCAGCAGTGGCCACAGGACTGGATAAGGTCAGTTTTCATTCCAATTCCCAAAAAAGGCAATGCCAAAGAATGCTCAAACTACCACACAATTGCACTCATCTCACATGCTAGTAAAGTAATGCTTAAAATTCCCAAGCCAGGCTTCAGCAATAAATGAACCATGAACTTCCAGATGTTTGAGCTGGTTTTAGAAAAGGCAGAGGAACCAGAGATCAAATTGCCAACATCCACTGGATCATGGAAAAAGCAAGAGAGTTCCAGAAAACATCTATTTCTGCTTTATTGACTATGCCAAAGCCTTTGACTGTGTGGATCACAAGAAACTGTGGAAAATTCTGACAGAGATGGGAATACCAGACCACCTAACCTGCCTCTTGAGAAATCTGTATGCAGGTCAGGAAGCAGCAGTTAGAACTGGACATGGAACAACAGACTGGTTCCAGACAGGAAAAGGAGTACGTCAAGGCTGTATATTGTCACCCTGCTTATTTAACTTATATTCAGAGTACATCATGAGAAATACTGGGCTGGAAGAAACACAAGCTGGAATCAAGACTGCTGGGAGAAATATCAATAACCTCCGATATGCAGATGACACCACCCTTATGGCAGAAAGTGAAGAGGAACTAAAGAGCCTCTTGATGAAAGTGAAAGAGGATAGTGAAAAAGCTGGCTTAAAGCTCAACTGTTAGAAAACGAAGATCATGGCATCTGGTCCCATCATTTCATGGCAAATAGACGGTGAAACAGTGGAAACAGTGACTGACTTTATTTTTCTGGGCTCCAAAATCACTGCAAAGGGTGATTGTAGCCATGAAATTAAAAGGTGCTTACTCCTTGGAAGGAATGTTATGACCAACCTAGACAACATATTGAAAAGCAGAGATATTACTTTGTCAACAAAGGTCCATCTAGTCAAGGCTATGGTTTTTCCAGTGGTCATGTATGGATGTGAGAGTTGGACTGTGAAGAAAGCTGAGCACCAAAGAATTGATGCTTTTGAACTGTGGTGTTGGAGAAGACTCTTGAGAGTTCCTTGGGCTGCAAGGAGATACAACCAGTCCATCCTAAAGGAAATCAGTCTTGAACATTCATTGGAAGGACTGATGTTGAAGCTGAAACTCCAATACTTTGGGCACCTGATGCGAAGGACTAACTCATTTGAGAAGACCCTGATGCTGGGAAAGATTGAGGGCAGGAGGAGAAGGGGATGACAGAGGATGAGATGGTTGGATGGCATCTCCGACTGAATGGACATGAGTTTGGGTAAACTCTAAGAGTTGGTGATGGACAGGGAGGCCTGGCGTGCTGCGGTTCATGGGGTTGCAAAGAGTCGGGCATGACTGAGTGACTGAAATGAACTGAACTGTTAGCTGGTATCCTTATCATAGATATTTAGGTGGGGGGGAGAAAGAACTGACTAGCTTTTAACATGCTTCCCTGTTTTGAGGTAAAGAATCTGCCTGCCAATGTAGGAGACACAGGAGATGCAAGAGAGGTGTGTTTGATCCCTGGGTCAGGAAGATCCCCTGGAGGAGGAAATGGCAACCCACTCCAGCATTCTTGCCTGGGAAACCCCATGGACAGAGGCGCCTGCGGCCTACAGGTCACAGAGTTGCAAAAGTCGGACATGACTGAGCACACACACAGTCTCCCTGGTTTAGATCCATCTTTCTGAGTTGGAGTAAGCAAGGCACTGATTTAATAATAGCAAAAGGGCTAATGTATTGGAAAGACATTAAACGTGGTTTCTGTGTTCCTCTGGAGGGCACAGCCAGAACTGATGGTGGGGAAAAAAAACTCTAAGAAATGATTGAACTCAATATGAGGGAGAACTTTCTGGCAGTTAGCATTCTCCAGTAGTAAAGCTCTACTGCCTTGTGAGGTAGTGAGCTCCCCACCAGTGGAGGGACTGGCTTCTCACGTGTTGCAGCCAGAATTCTGAGAGAGCTGTGGCCTTAAGTGAATGCAGGCAAGAGATATAACCACCCCCCCACCCCCCGCCCCAGTTTCTTTGAAATAACTGTCTTTTGAATCTGATAGCCTGGGCTTAATCTTGGCTCTGTTATTCTTATCTGCTCTGAGCTCTAGTCTTCAAATATGTTAAAATGGGGGTAAAGATAATGTCTTCACACTGTTCATGGGGTTCTCAAGGCAAGAATACTGAAGTGGTTTACAATTCCCTTCTCTAGTGGACCACTGGTTCCAAATTGGGAAAGGAGTACCTCAAGGTTGTATATTGTCACCCTGCTTATTTAACTTCTATGCAGAGTATATCATAAGAAATGCCAGGCTGGATGAAGCACAAGCTGGAATCAAGATTGTCAGGAGAAATATCAATAGCTTCAGATATGCGTATGACAGCACCCTTATGGTAGAAAGTGAAGAACTAAAAGCCTCTAAATGAAAGTGAAAGAGGAAATTGAAAAAGTTCGCTAAACACTCAACATTCAGAAAACTAAGATCATGGCATCTGGCCCCATCATTTCATGGTAAATAGATGGGGAAACAATGACAGACTTATTATTTTGGCTCCAAAATTACTGCAGATGGTGACTGCAGCCATGAAATTAAAAGACGCTTGCTCCTTGGAAGAAAAGTTATGACCAACCTAGATAGCATATTCAAAAGCAGAGACATTACTTTGCCCACAAAAGTGTCTAGTCAAAGCTATGGTTTTTCCAGTAGTCATGTATGGATGTGAGAGTTGGATTATAAAGAGAGTTGGATTATAAAGAGTTGGATTATAAAGACCCTGATGCTGGGAAATGTTGAAGGCAGGAGGAGAAGGGAATGACAGAGGATGAGATGGTTGGATGGCATCACTGACTCGATGGGCATGAGTTTGAATAAGCTCCGGGAGTTGGTGATGGACAGGAAAGCCTGGCATACTGCAGTCCATGGGGATGCAAAGAGTTGGACAGAAGTGAGCGACTGAACTGAACTGAACCGAATGATGGTATATTTTAACAGGTTTGTTCTGTGAATCTTTTAAGATTGTGCATCTCAAGTGCTTAGCACAGATGTAGCTATTGTCATTGCTGTTTAATCTCTAGGTTGTGTCCAACTCTTTGAGACCCCATGGACTGTAGCCCACCAGCCTCCTCTGTCCATGGGATTTTCAGTCAAAGATACTGGAATGGGTTGCCATTTCCTTCTCCAGGGGATCTTCCTGACCCAGGGATTAAATGGGCATCTCCTGGATCTCCTGCATTGGCAGGAGGGTTCTTTACCACTGAGCTACCAGAGAAGCCCCAGGTCTAGCTATAATGCTCATTGAATTGATATTGCTGTTTGTCATTTTAAAGGGTTCTAATAGTGTAGGGATTTACATAGAAATTCTCTTGGTAAATACATCCTGAGCACTCTGTTTGTCTCACAAGTGGATATGCTGGATTCTACTCCACAAGGTGCTCCAAGAATACGTGTGTTTGTGTACAGGGATTTCCTAAGGATTAATGAGTCTGGAGAATTCTGCTAGCATGAGTCGTAGGGGATGATATTCTACTGAAGCCCAGAAGCTCTGCCTGCGAGAGAGTTGTTCTTGTGGGTAACGGAAATAGGTGAGACACATTGTTCCATGCCATTTCTAGAAGGGTAGCAAGAGGCACAGTAAACTCAGGAAGACTATAAGCAATCTCACAAGTCACACGGGTTTATCTAGGAAAATTAAAATGAATACTAAGTCAGCCTTCAAAGGGAAGAAGGAGACTCAAACAGGTGTCACCCTGCATAGGGTTTGTTTGTCCCAGGCTCATGGAAACGGTAATTGAGAAAAAGAAAAAACAGTGAACTGCAGGGAACTACAATTTGTTGAGTGCTTACTAAATACTAGGCACTGCCCTAGATACTCCACGTGCATTGAAGTATTTAATCTGTTCACTAGCCTTATGATAGAGGTATGGCTATTATTAGTATTGTTCTACCATTATAGTAGGAACTGAAGTTTGGGAGGTTAAACTACATACCTGTGGTCAAAAGGTGCACAGGTGGGAGAATTCTGTTTACCCAGAAGGAGAAGACGGGTGGAGAAGCCTTCACTTGCTAGCCATTTCCCCTAAGCCAGAAGGCTCTTGACCATAGTTTCTAAGCTCTGTGGGAGCAGCTGAGCATTCTGGACCTGAGATGTGTTTCACCACTTCTACTTCTCTGCTGTAACCAGGAATACCAACCTGTTGGTAAAACTGCTTAGAGATGAATAGTATGAAATGGGGAATGAGGATTGAGGACAGAAGTGGCAGTTGCCATGGAAATGCAGGAGTTTTTGTAGAGCCCAGTTTTGGGCGATGGCACTCATAAAGGTGTGTGAAATGAGAATGTTCTTCTGTGATGGTAAATAAAGATGGGATGATCACAAGGAAGACTCCTTCTCCAGAAGCAGTGGTTGGATGGTTTGACCCACATGGGGGCACAGAAATAGGCTCGTATTTATAAGCTCAAATTCTATGTGATTTCCTAGCTGTGTGATCTTAGGTCATCTAAACTCTCTTGGTTTCAACTTCCTTTTAGATAATACTATCTCCTTTGTATGACTTCTGTCCATATTAAATGAGTTAATAATGCAAAGCATCAAAGATTGTCAGATATTTCAGACTGTTAATAGTATCTGACCCCCTGTGTGACCTTGGATTTCTTCTACCTGTCTCGAGTGAGGTTCATTCAACATGAAAAACAGGCCAGAAATCAGCTTTGTTCTAGACTTGGCAGCAGAGTAAAGGTGGAAATGATTACCTCTGCCAGTCTCAGTGAGGTCTGACCTTGTGGAAAATCAAACAAACAGAATCTTATTTTCAGTCCCCACAGGCAGAAGCATGGGTAGGGGTCACACTTGCTCTGCCAACTATTGGTCTTCTTTCATGGACATTAAAAAAAATATATTTTGCTGGTGAAACAAAGCCCACAGGTGTCTGGCAGAAAAACAGAAAGCAGAAGGGGGCTTCTACTCTCTCCTCCCTTATTACTAATGCTCATCTGGGCCTGCTGATGAGAAAGCAGTATCAGTATTAGAAGGCTGGCAGCTGCAGCCTAGTGATGCCTAGGGCTTTCTAGAATATTTCAGCCCCTGACTTATAAGCAGAAACCTCTCCAAAAGTAAGACTGGACACCAGGAGAAAAGCACACTGTGGTTGTGTCAGAGAGTTTCTCTGTGGTGTCTGACGGTTCTAAATGCATTGGCTGGCCTGTGATACCTGCTCAGATCATTCACAACTTTGCCCAACTCTCCATCCTGCCTCTTCCCCACCCCCACCCCCCTCAAGAAACCAGAAATGCCATCTTGTTAATATAAATCAATAAGCTTTCCCTAGAGGAACCATCCTGAGGCATCTTGAACAAATGACTGTGTCCTTGGGGTTTCTGTGTTTTTTTTTTCCGCTATAAAAGGAGGACAGTGCTACTTGCCTTAAAGACCATTATAAGCATAGAGGCTTCCTACCAACTTATAAATGAATGGGTATGTATTTGGCATTATTCTGAGGGCTACGGCTGGGGTGAATAAGACAAAATTTGCCCTCAAGGCAATGTTCTTACAGGGAAGTTAGAAAATAAATTTATAAGCAAATAAGATAGTTTCAGCTACTGACATGAAGGTATGAGGAAGATAAAACAGTGTAATGTAATACAGAAAGACACGTGATCCTACTTTAGTGAAGTGATTAGAGGAGGTCTTTGAAGCAGTGACCTTGGAGTTGACACATGAATGGCAAGTAGATGTCAGTTCTGCAAATATCTAAGGGCAGGACATTGTTGGCAGAAGAAATAATTGGAAAAGCCAACACACAGGAGCACACTGGGGCTTCCCCTGTGGCTCAGCTGGTAAAGAATCTGCCTGCAATGCAGGAGACCTGGCTTCCACCCCTGGGCTGGGAAGATCCCCTGGAGGAGGGACTGGCTATCCACTCCAGTATTCTTGCCTGGATAATTCTATGGACAGAGGAGCTTGGCACAATGTGGGATGTTTGAAGGTGGTGGCTGGCAGTTAGTGAACAAAGGAAATATTGGAGAGAGATGAGATATCTGAACAGCTTTTTAGTCACAGTAACTCTCAGCTGACTCTCAGTTCCAGAGTTAAAATCTCAGTGGAGAGAATTCTGGTTAAGCTTGAGTGAAGTGTGTACCTCTCAACCTGTTAATTCTAGCTGGAGGGTCAGGCTTATATCAGAACTTGGTAGCTCCAATGGGAATCATATGGATGGAGTGAGGGGAGAATGCAGTTCCCAGAAAGAAGAAGAAAAAAAAAAATCTTCCCAGAATGAAAGAAGAATGGCTGGTACTTAAAGTGAGTCATTCATGAATCAACCCAGGTTCTGTGGTTCCAAAAAATTTGACAGTTTTGGCTACCTCTCTCTTGGGGTGGGTTGAACAAGTCATCCTATGTCCAACTTTGGAAGAGGAACCATGCTGCAAAGACAGCAAATTCTTATCTAAGGGTTATAAAAGGCTAAACAAGATAGTTAGGTAGATTTGAGTTTGAAATCCTAAGACACCATTCTCTATTCTTTGTTCACTTCTCTGTTCGTGTTTATTGCCTATCTATTATATTCTAACAGCAGCTGTCCTTTAAAAAAAATCTTTCAAAGAACTTTGGAGAAAACCCTCTATGAAGACCTACAAGACATTCTAGAACTAACACCCCAAATTCAGGTCCTTTTAATCATAGGGGACTGGAATGCAAAAGCAGGACATCAAGAGACACTTGGAGTAACAGGCAAGTTTGGCCTTGGAGTACAAAATGAAACAGGGTTTTGCCAAGAGAATGCACTGGTCATAGCAAACACCCTCTTCCAACAACACAAGAAATGACTCCAAACATGAAGATCACCAGATGGTCAATACCGAAATAAGATTGATTCCATTCTTTGCAGCCAAAAATGGAGAAACTCTATTCAGCCAGCAAAACAAGACCAGGAGCTGACTGTGGCTCAGATCATGAAGTCCTTATTGAAAAATTCAGACTTGAATTGAAGAAAGTAGGGGAAACCACTAGACCATTCAGGTATGACCTAAACCAAATCCCTTATGATTATACAGTGGAAGTGACAAATAGATGGAAAGGATTAGATCTGATACATAGAGTGCCTGAAGAACTATGGATGGAGGTTTGTAACATTGTATAGTATATGATAATCAAAATTATTCCCAAGAAAAAGAAATGCAAAAAGGCAAAATGGTTGTCTGAGGCAGCCTTCCAAATAGCTGAGAAGAGAAGAGAAGTGAAAGATAAAGGAGAAAAGGAAAGATATATCCATCTGAATGCAGAGTTCCAAAGAATATCAAGGAGAATAAGAAAGCCTTCCTAAGTGATCAATGCAAATAAATAGAGGAAAACAATAGAATGAGAAAGACTAGAGATCATTTCAAGAAAATTAGAGATACTAAGGAAATATTTCATGCAAAGATGGGCATAATAAAGGACAGAAATGGTATGGACCTAACAGAAGCAGAAGATATCAAGAAGAGCTGGTAAGAATACACAGAAGAACTATACAAAAAGATCTTAATGACCAAGAAAACCATGATGATGTGATCACTCATCTAGAGCCAGTCATCCTGGAGTGCAAAGTCAAATTGCCTTAGGAAGCATCACTACAAACAGAGCTAGTGGAAGTGATGGAATTCCAGCTGAGCTACTTCAAATCCTGAAAGATGATGCTGTGAAAGTGCTTCACTCCATATGCCAGCAAATTTGGAAAACTCAGCAGTGGCCACAGGACTGGAAAAGGTCAGTTTTCATTCTAATCCCAAAGAAAGGCAATGCCAAAGAATGTTCAAACTAATGCACAATTGCACTCATCTCACACGCTCACAAAGTAATGCTCAAAAATCTCCAGGCTAGGTTTCAACAGTACGTGAACCAAGAACTTTGAGATGTTCAAGCTGGATTTAGAAAAGGCAGAGGAACCAGACGTCAAATTGCCAACTTCTGTTGGATCATAGAAAAAGCAAGAGAATTCCAGAAAAACATCTACTTCTGTTTCATTGACCATGCTAAAGCCTTTGATTGTGGGGATCACAACAAACTGTGGAAAATTCTGAAAGAGATGGGAATACCAGACCACCTGACCTGCCTCCTGAGAAATCTGTATGCAGGTGAAGAGGCAACAGTTAGAACTGGACATGGAAAAATGAACTGGTTCAAAATTGAGAAAGGAGTGTGTCAAAGCTCTATATCATCACCAGCTTATTTAACTTATATACAGAGTACTTCATGCAAAATGCTGGGCTGAATGCAACACAAGCTAGAATCAAGATGACAGAGAAAAATGTCAATAACCTCAGACATGCAGGTGACACCATGTTTATGTCAGAAAGCAAAGAGGAATTAAAGAGGCTCTTGATGAAAGGGAAAGAGGAGAGTGAAAAAGGTGGCTTAAAACTCAATATTCAATAAGCAAAGATCATGGCATCCAGTCTCATCACTTCATGGCATATAGTTGAGGAAACAACAGAAACAGTGAGAGTTTATTTTCTTGGGCTCCCAAATCACTGCAGACTGTGACGCCAGCCATGAAATTGAAAGACGCTCCTTGGAAGAAAAGCTATGACCAACCTAGGCAGCATATTAAAAAGCAGAGACATTACTGTTGTGACAGATGTCCATATAGTCAAAACTATGGTTTTTCCAGTAGTCTTACGTGGATGTGAGAGTTAGACCAAAAAGAAAGCTGAGCACTGAAGAACTGATGCTTTTGAACTGTGGTATTGGAGAAGACTCTTGGGAGTCTCTTGGACTCTCAAGGAGATCAAACAAGTCAATCCTCAAGGTAATCAGTTCTGTATACTCATTGGAAGGACTGATGCTGAAGCTGA
The DNA here is from genome assembly GCF_016772045.2 of Ovis aries. Classification (NCBI taxonomy): domain Eukaryota; kingdom Metazoa; phylum Chordata; class Mammalia; order Artiodactyla; family Bovidae; genus Ovis; species Ovis aries. The sequence goes on along the minus strand of NC_056055.1, from coordinate 6,096,061 downwards.
AGCCCCAAAGCTTTGGCCACCTGATGTGAAGAACCAGCTCATTGGAAAAGACCCTGCTGCTTGGAAAGATTGAAGGGAGGAAGAGAAGGGAACGACAGAGGATGAGACGGTTGAATGGCGTGGCTGACTCAATGTACACGAGCTTGAAGAAGCTCTAGGAGTTGGTGATGGAGAGAGAAGCCTGGTGTGCTGCAATCCATGGGGTTGCAGAGTAAGACCCAATTGAGCGACTGAAATGAACTGAACTAAACTTCTATCTTTGGACATTCTTAGCATAAAAAAATTCTCAAAGCACAACATTTGTTAAAATTTCTTCAAACACTGAGCTTGATTTTTACTATGTGCAATGCTATACTAAGTGTCTTTTCATTATTTCTGTTCATTCAAAAATTATATATGAAATGTCTGCTATAAGGTATAATGGGAATAACAAGGAGTTGAAATCAAAACATCTGGTTTAATTCCGACTTCTGCTAGGTCATGGAAGGCAAATCATCTGTTATCTGTATGCTGGGTTCCTCATCCTTTACCTATAAAATTAGGAGAGTTAGATTAAATGAGACTAAAGTCTCTCCCTGCTCGGATAGTCAGTAATTGTATTTCTACTCTCCAATGCTGTTAAAAGTTACAGACCAGAAGAAATATGCTTCTTGACCTCAAGGAATGTACGTTGCATCTGCAAAAGGAGAGGGCACACACACGTGCAGGATCATAAATGTGTGATTCTATTTTCCTAATTATATACAGCCTTGTTCATCTGAAGGTGAGGATGAGGATGATTTTGTTTGGCTGTTCTATGGGGAACACAGGGACAGTGAGAAGGTTACATGAATTCCCTTAGGTCATACTACGCTTAATTGCAATTGCTATAGCCACGTGTGTCCCTAGTTCAGGATCTCCACAAGTTAACCCATCCTTAGAATAGCATTTAAGCTGTTTGGAAAAGTACGAAATGGACAAAATGAGAACTCATATTTGTATAAAGAGCTTTGCCTGGACATGTTTCCCCCAATCTGCACAGCCCCATATACACATCATAATGACCAGTATGTTGACATAAATGAGAAAGCTGTCGGGCAGAGCAGCCTGTTCTAAGGCAGAATGTTTGGTAGCGCTGCTTCTGTCCGTCTCTGTAACTATTTGGTTCGTTATTCTGCCCTCACTGGCCTAGTTAAAACGTTGTATTCCTAGACCTGGAGGTTGAAAAGAGAGATTCTCCTGTCTACACTGAAATCCCAATGTTTCACACCAAAATGCGAGAAAAGAAACCATCCCCATTCCCTTTCCCTCATAACGTGAATATTTTCATTCCCAGTTTTTTTTTTTTTTTTTTTTTTTTGCAATTGGGATAGTTGAGATGGAAAGGAAATAAAAGACATTAAAGAGATTATTCATCCTTCAGTAAATAGTTAGACACTCGCTCACTTGGCATTTGCTACTTGTTGGTAGCATATAAAATATACAAATCCCCTAGCTCCTGATCTTAGTCTCCTGGAAAAATAGTCCTCACAGAGATATCTTTAAAATAGAATATGGGCTTCCCTGCTGGCCCAGTAGTAAAGCATCTGTCTGCCAATACGGGAGACACGCGTTCAATCCCTGGTCCGGGAGGATTCCACAGTAACTAAGCCGGAGCACCGCAACTACTGAGGCTGTGCTTCAGAGCCTGGGAGCCACAGCTCCTGAGCCCGCGCGCCGTAGGGCCAGCGCTCCACAACGAGAGGAGCCGCCTCAATGAGAAGCCCGCACACCGCAGCTAGAGAGCAGCCTCCACTCGCGGCAACTGAGGAAAAGCCCGTGCAGAAACAAAGACCCAGCATAGCCATAAAAAAATAAATTATTTTTAAAAAAATACTACCCAGGAGAAAGTATATTTAGAATCCAAATCCCCAGTACCTGCAAGGGTTTAAAAGTTGTGGCGTCTTGGTTGATTTACTTCTTTGAACCTCAACTTTCTAATCTGTGAAATAGGAGTACTTTTGATATTTTAATGATCAGCTACCATCATAAACATCAAACAAAATAACCCTTGGATGTGCATTCTAATCTTCCATGACAGATGCATGCACAAGGAAATACTGCTTTGAGAATGAATATTGTATGGATAGTATCCTAGGAAAGTGTCTGTGAGAGCTCAAATTGGGTTGTAACTAGATAAAGAAAGCATTGTTCCTGGGAGTCAGATACCAAAGTACAGCCCTAGGTTTGTTCTGCAGAATTCTGCTTTGTTATTGTCATCTTTTTGAAATGTAATTTGACCTGTATTCAAGAGACAATGTAGCTAGATGTTGGAATCAGAATTTGCAAAAGACAAACGGTGATAAAGGAGAGGCATGTGAAGGAGAGAAGAGAAACAAGGATCAAATTGTGATTGTATAGATAAGCCTCCAGGTGCATCAGATCCTTTCCCCAGCAGCTCCCACGCCGCATCTGGGTAAACACACATCGTCAGTGGTCAAGGCCACCTGCTCTTCCTTCCCTTGTCTAGTGACTTGTCAGTCACAGCTTCTAAGCTCTGACAATGGGGAAGAGTTTGGTCGTCTGTTAGCTGTCACACCCAAGAATCTGTATGCAAAGCTACAGCGGCCATAGGCAGGGTGCAGTGAGAGCTCTATGATTCCAAATCCCTGCTATGAAAAGAATGCTAGTATTTTACAGCAGTATTTGAGTTTTACTGCCTTTGATATTCCCAAGAAGTCTCCATCCGATTTCAGTATTTTGTAAGACAGCATACATGGGAACTCCTCGGTGATTCAGATGTTAGGGCTCTGCACTTGAACTGGCTTCCACTGCCAGGGGTTCGATCTCTGGTTGGGGAACTAAGATCCCACAAGCTGTGAGATGCAGCAAAAAATCAATCAATCAAACAAACAAAAAGATAGCACATATGGATTTGGGGACAGACCTAGGTTTGTCTGAATAAGTTGCTTTGGGCCAAGTCACTTTTCTGAATATATTTTCCTTCTTTACAAAAATAATCCTCCCCTACTTGTCTCAAAGAATTATTGTAAAAAGTATATGTTGTGAAAGAAATTAGTTAATTGTTAAGGCCACCATTAATTCAGTGGCCAAGCCAATATCTGAAATTAGGAATTTAGGCAGGCAGTCAGTTGGGTACTCCTTTTCCTGTTTCTTTCAGGGGTCATTTTGAACCAAGCAGAAGTCTCAAAGTGAAAAGAAACTGTTTTTATGTCCAATGGTAGGGTTAGATATATTTTGAGACCATCAGATAATTGGGACTACAATGCTCCATGGAGAACTGACTGCTTAAAGTTGGGGCAAAGATGCTTGCCCCACAAAGGGAAGGAGACAAACACAAGCTTCCAGCTGCCCCCATGAGCTGTGATTTCCACAATGCTGCAAATAATTAGGGAGGAAGGAGGATATAGGTATAGCCCATAGCTTTTCAATTAAGAGGCTAAGTCCCTACCAGCTAATTTCCACATTGAAGAACTTCTATATTGATGCTTCCCAGACTCTGTGTGGAAAGAACAGTTGTTGCTTTTTTCCCTTATTTCAATACAGAGGTGGTTTTTCTCAAGTAAAATACAATTAAAGAAAATTGAAAAATGAAATAAAATGTAGACATACAAAATACAAGATCAAATTTTGTTGTGTTAGATTCGACAGAAATAAAATTGCTTTGTCAAATGAATACAAAAGTTTCCAGAGCCTTTCTCTAAATTTGTATACTTGTCTCATCATGGATGGGTTACAAATAGCTTGTGGTTCAGTACCAGCTGTGGGCTTCACTTTAAATGTTACTGCTGTGTATCAGAGTGAATCAGGAGCCTCTGAGCTCCACTCTGGACTGCGAGTCCTGGAGGAAGAGGTGCAGTCAATTACAAGATCATCAACATGGTATACGATTTATACAGGGGGTATGCCTATCGTCTATTTCCTCCCCATGGAACGCCAGCTCCATGCAGGGAGCGATTTTGTGTGTTTGTAGCCTGGATATCCCCCAGGGCTAAATAGGGACTGCTACATACTGACCACTCAAATAATATTTATATCTGAATAAGTGAGTAATATAAGAAGGGTGAGAAGAATAGGGAGAAAAACATCAAATGAGCACACACACTCATCCACCCAACCACCCACACTCACACACACACCTCCCACACACCCAACACAAACGCACCCACACACCTACCCTCGTCACACCCACACACCTACCACACATACACACTCATGCACACACATCCACACCCTCACACACACCCAACACACACACACAGACACACACACATGCGCACACAAACACCCACACACCTACCGTCCCCACATTTTCCCAAATGAGGAAAAGTTAATACTGAGAAACTAAACCAACAAAACCAATCATCACAACATGAATACACCATGAGTCGAATCAATTCTGCAAAATGTTTGACAAAGATTCATAATAAGAATGTGTAGGTTGATCATAGGAAAAGCAACAAAACTTGAATCACACCAGAAATTAGAAAATAAGCAAAAAAAAAAAAAAAAAAAAGAAACTGAAGAATGTGGACATGAGGAACCAGCCAGAAATTTTGAAAAAGCATATATTTAAACAGAAAATATAGAGAATGGAATGAAGGTTAGTTAATAAACAAAAATAATGATTTGGAGAGGAGTAAAAAAGAATCTTACCCAGAACTCTTCAACAGACAAGCAACTAAGAAGAAAAGAAGCGAGCTATCAAGGATATCTTTTGAAGCTCCAATTTAGACCCTGTTAAAGTCCAGAAGATGTAATGAAAGAAAAGAGAGGAGAAATTTTTGAAGAGGTAATTACTGAGTTTTAAGGAGCTGAAGAAATACAAGTTCACAGATTGAAGATTCACAGAGGAGAATAAATCATACCAAGTAAACACCTACTCATTGAATGAAAAGGTAGAAGAGCGAAGGCAAAAATACAGTCTTAAAAACTACAAGAAATCAAAGTAAAAATGGCTACAGTCATAGAGTTTAGACTGACAAGATTTTTCCCCCCATTTTGACAATAATGATGCCCAAAGGTCAAAGGGTAATATATAACTGTATTAAAGGAAAATATGTATTATAACCCAGGGTTTTACATACAGCTAAACTTTTAGACAAATCTGAAGGCAAGATAAAGCATTTTTTAGAATGCAAAATATTGAGAGGTTAAGAGTCCAAGTTTCTTTCAAGAAGAAAAACACAGGATGTCTTTTATTAATAAGGGAATACTAACCTGAAACAAAAATGTGGGATATGAGAAACAATGTTAAAAGTTAGAAAGACAAAATAATGGAAAATTTTCTATGAGCACAGAATCAAAAAAAAAACAAACCCACCAGTACATTTAATGAACTTTCAATGTAAAATTAATAATTGTTTGTTTAAAAATTTAATTCAAACTCTGAAAAATAATTACCATGATGGGCTGGAGTTCAGCTGTAAATAATATGTTCTAAGATATTTGTTATGTTCAGGAAAACATTAAAATTTTTGAAAACTCTTAGTCAAGGGTAAAAATTTATAATTACAGTCATCCCTTGGTATCTGTGTGGGACTTGTTCCAGGACTCCTATGAAATCCAAAACCCACAGATGTTCAAGTCTCTCATATGAAATGGTATAGTATTTGCATTTAACCTATGCACATCCTCCTGTGTACTTTAAATCATTTCTAGATTGTACCTAATACAAAGTAAATGCTATGTAAGTAGTTGTAAATATAACATAAATGTTATATAAACAGTTGACAGCAAGTAACAATTTCAGGTTTTGCTTTTTGGAACTTTCTCTAGTTTATTTTACCAAGTAGTTCATGGTTGGCTGCATTTGCAGATATAGAACCCCAGGATATGGAGGGTGGACTGTATCTATGTATATATAAAAAAATACATTCCTGAAACATCAGAAGGAAACAATAAATATGGAAGATGTATCAAGCCTAACAGAATAAAAAAAAAGGAACAGAAAAAAAGAAGGTAGAAAAATGTCTAAATATACCTGTAATCACTATTAGTACATATGAATAAAATTTGCCATTATAAGGTATATTACCAGAATGGATTTTTTTAAATAAAGTTATATTGTTCCATAAAAGAGAGTCATTTGAAACAAAAATCTCACAAGTTCATAAGGTAAAATAAATGATATATTATACAAATACCAATGCAATGAAATATAATGAGGCAACATACCGGCAAAATAAAATCCAAAGCACAAAAGCATTACTATAGATAAGGAAATATATTGTCATTGTCTTGTTGTTTAGTCATTAAATTAAGTCCAACTCTTTGTGAATCCATGGACTGTAGCCCACCAGGCTTCTCTGTCCATGGGATTTCCAAGGCAAGAACACTGGAGGGGGGTGCATTTCCTTCTCCAGGGGATCTTCCAAACCCAGGGATTGAACCTGACTCTCCTACATTGTCAGGTGGGTTCTTTACCACTGAAGCACCAGGGAAGCCCCCCAAATACATTACTTAATAGTAAAATTAAAAATTACTAAGCAAACAATTTAATGAATACTGATGCTATCTACATATACTCAAAATATAAGAGCAAATTTGATATCGCATTTTTGCAAAATTGGCAAACATATTACCTTTAGCGAGAGGTTTTAGAATATCTTTATCAGAAATTAATAGATTAAAGAGACAAAAATAGTTATCAAAACCCCAAGGTTCTTCATATGTGTGTACATTTATAGCTATGTATAAATACACTATACCCCAAAATTGGTAATATAGTTTTTCTAAAATACACTAAGTGTACATATCTATCTACCTGCTGCTGCTGCTGCTGCTAAGTCACTTCAGTAGTGTCTGACTCTCTGCAGCCTCTTAGATGGCAGCCCACCAGGCTCCTCTGTCCCTGGGATTCTCTAGGCAAGAATACTGGAGTGGGTTGCCATTTCCTTCTCCAGGGGATCTTCTCAACCCAGGGATCAAACCTGGGCCTCCAGGAAACTCATATATTTATAACATATATGGTCACAAATAAATTATCAGATATTTTGAAGAAATTATATTAAACAGACTACATTTTGTTTCTGCAACACAAATAATTTAGACATGGACTATAAAGCAGAAGAAGTGTACTTTACATTTGGGAAGATAAGATATAAGAAACATATATTTTGACAATCTTATTGGCTGAACACTGGCATCATCCAAGGGGACTGTTGGGTTTCCCAGGTGGCTCATTGGGTAAAGAATCTACCCGCAATGCAGGAGACGCAGGAGATGTGGGTTTGATCCCTGGGTTAGAAAGTTACCCTGGAGGAGGGCCTGGCAACCCACTCCAGTATTCTTGCCTGGAGATTCCCATGGACAGAGGAGCCTGGTGGGCTACAGTCAGTAGGGTTGCAAAGAATTGGACGCCATTGAAGTGACTGAGTGCACGCATGCATACATTCAGGGGAACTATAATAAACACTAAAGCCTGGATCTCACCCCCAGGGATTCTGATGAAACTGGTCTCTGAGGATGCAACCTGGGATTCTAATGTGAGCTCACAGCTGAGTACAGTGGCCCCTCAGTATACAGGGGATTAGTTCCTGGACACCCCCGTTCTCCCCCTGTGGCCACTCAAGTTCCATACAGCACGGTTGTTCAGTCACTAAGTCGTATCTGACTCTTTGCAACCCCATGAACTGCAGTATGCCAGACTTTCCGGTCCTTCATCAGCGTATAAAGTACACAAATCCTCCTGGGTACTTTAAATCATCCCTCGATTACTTATAATACCTGAAAAAGTGAAAGTGCTTGGTTGTATCCAACTCTTTCGGACCCCAAAGACTATAGCCCACCAGGCTCCTCTTTCCATGGGATTCTCTAGGTAAGAATACTGGAGTAGGTTGCCACGCCCTCCTCCAGGGGATCTTCCTGACCCAGGGATGGAACCTGAGTTTCTTAGGTCTCCTGCATTGGGAGGCAGTTCTTTACCACTACTGCTCCTAATACAATGTAAATGGTATGCAAATAGTTGTAAGTACAGTGTTGAAGTGAAGTGAAAGTCGCTCAGCCATGCCTGACTCTTTGTGACCCCATGGACTATACAGTCCATGTAATTCCCCAGGCCAGAATACTGGAGTGGGTAAGCCATTCCCTTCTCCAGGGCATCTTCCCAGCCCAGGGATCAAACCCAGGTCTCCTGCATTGCAGGCAGATTCTTTACCAGCTGAGCCACCAGGGAAGCCTAAGAATACTGGAGTGGGTAGCCTATCCCTTCTCCAGTGGATCTTCCCAACCCAGGAATTGAACTGGGGTCTCCTGAATTGCAGGTGGATTCTTTACCAACTGAGCTATTAGGGAAATCCCAACTACAGTGCTAATGCTATGTAAATAGTTGACAGAGGGTGGCATATTCAAATTTTGCCTTTGGAACTTCCTGGAATTAAAAGAATAATTTTTTCTTTTCTTTCTTCTTCTTTTTTTTTTTTTTTGCTCTTCAGTTGGTTGAATCCGCAGATGTGGAATCTACGGCTTCAGAGGGATGATTGGGCCACTTATTTAAGTTCTGTTGCTATTTCTAACCTATATATGTTAAAGCCTTTAAAGATGCTATCACATAAACAAATGTTTTTATTTATTTTCAGGAGTTATCAAGTTACAGCCTTCATTGAAAGCCAAGTGTCTTGTGATGTAATCACCACAGCAGCTGTCAAAGTGCCATCAGTCACTGTGACCAAATTCCTCCATCTGCAGTTTATTTCCTTGGTTTACTATCAAACACGCATCTTTTAATTTATTTTTAGCTTTATTTTATATTGGAGCATAGTTGATTGACAATGTTGGGTTAGTTTCAGGCGTACAGCAAAATGATTCAGTTATACACATCCATGTATCTATTCTTTACCAAACTCTTTTCCTGTTTAGATTATTGCAGAATATTTAGCAGAGTTCCCTGTCAAGCACACATCATAACTGACCCTTATACAGAAGGCATTGGACTGTGAGTTACTGTGGTCTCCATATGTGAAGGGGTCTGAGTTAATCATTTTGCCCACCTTCTCGTGGGAAAGAAAGTAGTAGGCACACTGAAGTATTTCTCTCTGCTCTAATTCAAAGGCCAGAGTGATGGGGCTGAAGTTCTCCCTGAAGAAGAGCGAAATTGGAATCCAACACAAATGTGCTGGAGTTGGCCAAAAGCAAGGATGGATGACTGAGATTTTCAGGAATAGAATTCTATATGGCTTGATACGTTGTAGGCAGAACATATTATATATGAATATGTGGGTTTGAAATTAGCAGGAACAAGTCCCAGTGCAGCTAATTGTGAGCTATGTTTCCTCGGGTGTTGCTGTTTAGTCCCTAAGTCATGTCTGACTCTTTGCCGCCCCATGGTCTGTAGCCTGCCAGGCTCCACTGCCATTTCCTAATCCAGGGGATCTTCCCAACCCAGGGATTAAACCAGTGTCTCTTGCACTGCAGGCAGATTCTTTACCACTGAGCCACCTGCAAATCCCATCTCTCTTTAGATCCATTACTTATTTTTAAGACTTGTGACATTTAAATGAGGTGATGTGGATAAAGTACTCAGCTCTGTGCCTGACACATAGGAAGTATGTGGTCCACGGTATCCATTACTATCGTCATTGCTGTTATTATTCAGTATTTTCCAAAGATATGTATCACAAGGGTCATGCTGGCTGTCAGTGTTTGAAAGCTAGTGCATCTTCCTTCCGTTAGAGAGGTGATAGGATGGGCGAGGAGCTATGAACCATGTCTTAGAAAGTGAGAAATATAAAAATACAAGTTCAGAGATGGAGAGAGAATTTTAGAATCAAAATACCTTAGGAACATCATTTCTAGGTTTCCATAGACAGGGATCTCCATTGAGAAATGATCACTTCAGTGGAGCAAGATGCTCTAAAACTTCAGCGTGGTGATTGGTAGATAATACTTTTTCACACCATTATCCCAACCAGGAGAACAAAACAACATGTAAACGTAAAGTGGCCCAGGACATTGAAGCAGAAAGCAACAGATCTCATTATCTACCCCCTGGATTTCTATTTTCCTTCCCCAACAGAGGTCTTCTCAGTTGGCTCAGTGGTAAAGAATCCACCTGTCAGTGCAAGAGACTCAAGAGACATGAGTTCAATTCCTTGGTCAGGAAGATTCCCCAGTAAAGGAAATCTACACCAGTATTCTTGCTTGGAAAACCCCATGGACAGAGGGGCCTAGTGGGCTACTGTCTGTGGGGCTGCAAAGAGTCAGACACGACCAAGGAACCGAGCACACAGACACGTCTCCAGCAAGTCATGGGTGGACACCTATGTTTCTGCCACAGCCTCCACTTCCTCTAATATTGTAACCTGGGTACTGAGATGTCCTGATTTACAGATTTTTTTATGGGCCTAACAAGTCACATTCCTTTATGATAATCTGTCCACTTCCAAGACTTCAATCCATGTCTTCTGTCCTACATATTTGTGTTCAGAATTTTCTCTTTCTCATTCATAAGATACACAGGATATATTGCTTTGCTCTGGAACTTGTCTCTCAGGAAATAATACCTCTTCCTTGTGCAACAAATTATTTGTGGAGTATCTACTGTGCTACTGGGCTATGTGTTAGGGATGCAGGAAGCAAAGTAGAATCCCTGCTCTCAAGAAGAACAAAGTCTAATGGAAGAATGATAGAAACAGGTGATGATGGAAATGCAGAGAACGGGAACCCGACCGAGACTACAGGGACAGAGCATTGGGACTATGGCACGTCCTAATTAAGACGCATTGAGACTGTAAAATGCACACCGAATTTTAAAGACTTAGTTCTGGAAAAATATATACAATATTTCATCAATTATTATGTTGAATTCATGTAAAAACAATAGTATTTTTGATATATTGACTTAAATAAAACTACTATTAAAGTTAACTTCACATGTTCACTTTTATGATTTAAAATATCGCTACCAAAAAAAATTATATAAAAATAGCTTGCATTACTTTTTCTATTTTCCTGAAGCACAATATGCTTTCTTTAGAGGCTTTTAAAAGACAGACTTTGTGATCATATTTAGCAATATTTTTCAAAGTTGGACATTCCCTTAATATGATAAATATACTGCTTAGAAGAGAAATGCTAAACACTAAAAGCACTTCCATTAAAGTTAGAAACAAAGAACTCACCATCAACAAAAGTAACAATGACAACAAAACTCACAGCTATTATTAATTTCCTTTTTTTTTTTTTTTTGCAGAAGGTGCTAGATAGTTCTGTGGGACAAGAAAAAGAATCACAGGTAGAAATATTGAGAACAAATATGTAAAATTATTACTATCATAGATAATATGATGGTATGCTTAAAAAGCCTAAAAGAATAAAGTGAAAACTATTACAAATAAATTGAAGAAAGTGGGAAAACCCATTAGACCATTCAGGTATGACATAAATCAAATCCCTTATGATTATACAGTGGAAGTGAGATATAGATTTAAGGGAATAGATTTGATAGACTGAGTGCCTATGATGAATGATGGACTGAGGTTCATGACATTGTACAGGAGACAGGGATCAAGACCATCCCCAAGAAAAAGAAATGCAAAAAAGCAAAATGGCCGCCTGGGGAGGCCTTACAAATAGCAGTGAAAAGAAGAGAAGCCAAAAGCAAAGGAGAAAAGGAAAGATATACCCATTTGAATACAGAGTTCCAAAGAATAGCAAGGAGAGATAAGAAAGCCTTCTTCAGTGATCAATGCAAAGAAATAGAGAAAAACAACAGAATGGGAAAGACTAGAGATCTCTTCAAGAACATCAGAGATACCAAGGGAACATTTTAGGCAAAGATGGGCTCAATAAAGGACAGAAATGGTATGGACCTAACAGAAGCAGAAGATATTAAGAAAAGGTGGCAAGAATACACAGAAAAACTGTACAAAAAGATCTTCACAACCCAGATGATCACAATGGTGTGATCACTCACTTACAGCCAGACATCAGGGAATGTGAAGTCAAGTGGGCCTTAGGAAGCATCACTATGAACAAAGCTAGTGGAGGTGATGGAATTCCAGGTGAGCTATTTCAAATCCTAAAAGATGATGCTGTGCAAGTACTGCACTCAGTACGTCAGCAAGTTTGGAAAACTCAGCAGTGGCCACAGGACTGGATAAGTTCAGTTTTCATTCCAATCCCAAAGAAAGGCAATGCCAAAGAATGCTCAAACTACTGCACAACTGCACTCATCTCACACGCGAGTAAAGTAATGCTCAAAATTCTCCAAGCCAGGCTTCAGCAATACGTGAACCATCAACTTTCAGATGTTTGAGCTGGTTTTAGAAAAGGCAGACGAGCCAGATATCAAATTGCCAACATCAGCTGGATCATCAAAAAAGCAAGAGAGTTCCAGAAAAACATCTATTTCTGCTTTATGGGCTATACCAAAGCCTTTGACTAGTGGATCACAAGAAACTGTGGAAAATTCTGAAAGAGATGGCAATACCAGAACACCTGACCTGCCTCTTGAGAAATCTGTATGCAGGTCAGGAAGCAACAGTTAGAACTGGACATGGAACAACAGACTGGTTCCAGATAGGAAAAGGAGTACACATCAAGGCTGTATTGTCACCTTGCTTATTTAACTTCTATGCAGAGTACATCATGAGAAACGCTGGGGTGGAAGAAGCACAAGTTGGAATCAAGATTGCTGGGAGAAATATCAATAACCTCAGATATGCAGATGACCCCACCCTTATGGAAGAAAGCGAAAAAGAACTAAAGAGCCTCTTGATGAAAGTGAAAGAGGAGAGTGAAAAAGTTGGCTTAAAGCTCAACATAGAGAAAACTAAGATCATGGCATCTGATCCCATCATCTCACAGCAAATAGATGGGGAAACAGTGGAAATAGTTTCAGACTTTATTTTTTGGGGCTCCAAAATCACTGCAGATGGTGATTGCAGCCATGAAATTAAAAGACACTTACTTTTTGGAAAGAAAGTTATGACCAACCAAGACAGCATTTTAAAAAGCAGAGACATTTCTTTACCAACAAAGGTCCTTCTAACCAAAGCTATGGTTTTTCCAGTAATCATGTATGGGTGTGAACGCTGGACTATAAAGAAAGCTGAGCTCTGAAGAATTGATGCTTTTGAACTGTGGTGTTGGAGAAGACTCTTGAGAGTCCCTTGGACTGCAAGGAGATCCAATCAGTCTACCCTAAAGAAAATCAGTCCTGAATATTCATTGGAAGGACTGACACTGAAGCTGAAACTCCAATACTTTGGCCACCTGATGTGAAGAATGGACTCATTTGAAACAACCCTGATGCTGGGAAAGATTGAAGGCAGGAGGAGAAGGGGACAACAGAAGATGAGATGGTTGGATGGCATCACCGACTCAATGGGCATGAGTTTGAGTAAACTCTGGGAGTTGATGACGGACAAGGAGGCCTGGCATGCTGCAGTCCATGGTGTTGCAAAGAGTGGGGCATGACTGTGAGACCGAACTGAATTGATACATACAAACATCTTGATGAGACTTAGACAGAAATTCTGGTTAACTTATATGTCAATTTGGAGAAAATTTACATCTTAACTGGGATTCCTAGGTGGCTTAGTGGGTAGAAAACCCACCTGCAGGGCAGGAGACTCAGGAGATATGGGTTCGATCCCTGTTTCAGGAATATCCCCTGGAGGAGAGCATGACAACCCGCTCCAGTATTCTTGCCTAGAGAATCCCGTGGACAGTGGAACCTGGTGGGCTACAGTCCATAGGATCACAAAGAATCAGACATGACTAAAGTGACTGAGCACGCATGCACACACGACATCTCAACACACACATGATGAGTCTCCCAATCCGTGAGCGTGGTGACTTGCTTAAAATTTCTATGATTTCATTCACTGCTGTTTTATAGTTATCAGCACACAAGTCTAATGCATGTTTTGGTAGATTTAACCCTAAAGTATTTGGGATGCTTTTAGTGATTGTAAATGGTATGTTATTTTTAATTTCAATGTTCATATATTCATTGCTGGTATAACAACATAGACAATAAACGATTTACAAGTGTGTTGCTTACTTTTCAAATGTTTTAAGATAGTCTCGTTATCTTTCTGGTATTGACTTTCAGTTTTACTTCCTGTGCAGACAATGCATTCTATTTCATCTCAATTCATTTAAATTTGTTGAGATTGACTTTACATCTGAGCAGGTGATCTATGTTGGTATAAGTTTCATGGGTATTTGAAAAAAATGTGTATTCTGATGTTGGGTATAGTGTTCCAAGAGTTTCAATTAGATGCTTTTTATGATAATATTGTTGAGTGATTTTATGTCCTTGCTTATTTTTTTTTGTCTAGTTGGTCTATCAATTGCTAAAATATAATTGATATAGTCAACTGTAATTGACAGTTGATATAAGTGACATCAGTCAGTTCAGTTCAGTCGCTCAGTCGTGTCCGACTCTTTGTGACCCCATGAATTGCAGCACGCCAGGCCTCCCTGTCTATCACCAACTCCCGGAGGTTACTCAGACTCAAGTCCATCGAGTCAATGATGGCATCCAGCCATCTCATCCTCTGTCGTCCCCTTCTCCTCCTGCCCCCAATCCCTCCCAGCATCAGAGTCTTTTCCAATGAGTCAACTCTTCGCATGAGGTGGCCAAAGTACTGGAGTTTGAGCTTTAGCATCATTCCTTCCAAAGAAATCCTAGGGCTGATCTCCTTCAGAAAGGACTGGGTGGATCTCCTTGCAGTCCAAGGGACTCTCAAGAGTCTTCTCCAACACCACAGTTCAAAAGCATCAATTCTTTGGCGCTCAGCCTTCTTCACAGTCCAACTCTCACATCCATACATGACTAGTGGAAAAACCATAGCCTTGACTAGACGGATCTTATTCGGCAAAGTAATGTCTCTGCTTTTGAATATGCTATCTAGGTTGGTCATAACTTTTCTTCCAAGGAGTAAGCGTCTTTTAATTTCATGGCTGCAGTCACCATCTGCAGTGATTTTGGAGCCCAGAAAAATAAAGTCTGACACTGTTTCCACTGTTTCCCCGTCTATTTGCCATGAAGTGATGGGACCGGATGCCATGATCTTCGTTGTCTGAATGTTGAGCTTTAAGCCAACTTTTTCTCTCTCCTCTTTCACTTTCATCAAGAGGCTTTTCAGTTCCTCTAGGCAGCTATAATCGTGGAGTTGTATATTCATCGTCTAAGTTCCATTAAGTTTGCTTCATATATTTTAAGTCTCTGCTGTTTGAGACACATGCATTTAGAGGTTGATATATTTCCTTGGTAGATTGATCTATTTTTATAAGAACTCTCATTTTGTTTTTTGTAATTTTTTTTGCTCTGAAATCTATTTAATCTGTTATTAGTATAACTGTCCCTGCATTCTCTTGATTAATGCTTGCGTGATATATATTTTTTCATCATTTTACTTTTAATCTTCCTACATCATTAAATTTGAAGTGAGCATCTTGGACACAGCACACAGATGATACATATTTTAAAATCCAGTTTGTTAATCTCTGTCTTTTAATTGGCAGGTTTAGATCATTTAAAGTGAATACAGTGATTGACAGATGAAGGGTTAAGTCCTCCGCTTGCTTTTTTGTTTATTGTTTATTTATTTCTGTTTTGCATTCTCTCAGGGTTTTCTAACCTTTCCATTTTACGCTTAGTGTTTTGAGTATTTTTCTTTTTTTAGTGGTTACTCTGTATATTACTTTTTAAATTGTTTAATTTTTGTGGGCTTGAGACACACTGCGACAGTTCCATCTGAACCCTATCGCTTCTGATGCGAACTCTGCTGTAATTCAAAATGCTCCCCCAGCCTTCTCACAGCTAAGCTGTTATCTTTCTGCTTGAAAAATTTTCTCTGTGTATTTTTTCCAGACTGTTTAGAAGTTTGACTGTAATATTCATTCGTGGATTTATTTGGGTGTCTCCTGCTTGGGATTTGCTCAACTTTTTGAATGTTGAGAGACTAATTAACACTATACAAAGACAATAGTTTTTAATTTTCAGATTATCCAATATCCAAAAGACTGATTACATACTTTATTGATGCAGGTGTAAGAAAATAGGCAATCCTCAAGAAAAAAGTCAAATAAATAACTTAGCACTACACCTAAAGCAACTAGAAAAGGAAGAAATGGAGAACCCCAGAGTTAGTAGAAGGAAAGAAGTCTTAAAAATTATGGCAGAAATAAATGCAAAAGAAACAAAAGGGACCATAGCAAAAATCAACAAAGCGAAAAGCTGGTTCTTTGAAAGGATAAATAAAATTGACAAACCATTAGCCAGACTCATCAAGAAGCAGAACGAAAAATCAAATCAATAAAATTAGAAATGAAAATGGAGAGATCACAACAGACAACACAGAAATACAAAGGATCATAAGAGACTACTATCAGCAATTATATGCCAATAAAATGGACAATGTGCAAGAAATGGACAAATTCTTAGAAAAGTACAATTTTCCAAAACTGAGCCAGGAAGAAATAGAAAATCTTAACAGACCCATCACAAGCACGGAAATTGAAACTGTAATCAGAAATCTTCCAGCAAACAAAAGCCCAGGTCCAGACAGCTTCACAGCTGAATTCTACCAAAAATTTCGAGAAGAGCTAACACCTATCCTCCTCAAACTCTTCCAGAAAATTGCAGAGGAAAGTAAACTTCCAAACTCATTCTATGAGGCCACCATCACCCTAATACCAAAACCTGACAAAGATACTACAAAAAAAGAAAACTACAGGCCAATATCACTGATGAACATAGATGCAAAAATCCTCAATAAAATTCTAGCAATCAGAATCCAACAACACATTAAAATGATCATACACCATGACCAAGTGGGCTTTATCCCAGGGATGCAAGGATTGTTCAATATCCGCAAATCAATCAATGTAATTCACCACATTAACAAATTGAAAAATAAAAGCCATATGATTATCTCAATAGATGCAGAGAAGGCCTTTGACAAAATTCAACATCCATTTATGATAAAAACTCTCCAGAAAGCAGGAATAGAAGGAACATACCTCAACATAATAAAAGCTATATATGACAAACCCACGGCAAACATTATCCTCAATGGTGAAAAATTGAAAGCATTTCCCCTAAAGTCAGGAACAAGACAAGGGTGCCCACTTTCACCACTACTATTCAACATAGTTCTGGAAGTTTTGGCCACAGCAATCAGAGCAGAAAAAGAAATAAAAGGAATCCAAATTGGAAAAGAAGAAGTAAAACTCTCACTGTTTGCAGATGGCATGATCCTCTACATAGAAAACCCTAAAGACTCCACCAGAAAATTACTAGAGCTAATCAATGAATATAGTAAAGTTGCAGGATATAAAATCAACACACAGAAATCCCTTGCATTCCTATACACTAATAATGAGAAAGTAGAAAAAGAAATTAAGGAAACAATTCCATTCACCATTGCAACGAAAAGAATAAAATACTTAGGAATATATCTACCTAAAGAAACTAAAGACCTATATATAGAAAACTATAAAAGACTGATGAAAGAAATCAAAGAGGACACTAATAGATGGAGAAATATACCATGTTCATGGATTGGAAGAATCAATATAGTGAAAATGAGTATACTACCTAAAGTAATTTACAAATTCAATGCAATCCCTATCAAGCTACCAGCGATATTTTTCACAGAACTAGAACAAATAATTTCAAGATTTGTATGGAAATACAAAAAACCTCGAATAGCCAAAGCAATCTTGAGAAAGAAGAATGGAACTGGAGGAATCAACTTGCCTGACTTCAGGCTCTACTACAAAGCCACAGTCATCAAGACAGTATGGTACTGGCACAAAGACAGACATATAGATCAATGGAACAAAATAGAAAGCCCAGAGATAAATCCACACACATATGGACACCTTATCTTTGACAAAGGAGGCAAGAATATACAATGGAGTAAAGACAATCTCTTTAACAAGTGGTGCTGGGAAAACTGGTCAACCACTTGTAAAAGAATGAAACTAGATCACTTTCTAACACCCCACACGAATATAAACTCAAAATGGATTAAAGATCTAAATGTAAGACCAGAAACTATAAAACTCCTAGAAGAGAACATAGGCAAAACACTCTCCGACATAAATCACAGCAGGATCCTCTATGATCCACCTCCCAGAATTCTGGAAATAAAAGCAAAAATAAACAAATGGGATCTAATTAAAATTAAAAGCTTCTGCACAACAAAGGAAAGTATAAGCAAGGTGAAAAGACAGCCTTCTGAATGGGAGAAAACAATAGCAAATGAAACAACTGACAAACAACTCATCTCAAAAATATACAAGCAACTTATGTAGCTCAATTCCAGAAAAATAAACGACCCAATCAAAAAATGGGCCAAAGAACTAAATAGACATTTCTCCAAAGAAGACATACGGATGGCTAACAAACACATGAAAAGATGCTCAACATCACTCATTATTAGAGAAATGCAAATCAAAGCCACAATGAGGTACCACTTCACACCAGTCAGAATGGCTGCGATCCAAAAATCTGCAAGCAATAAATGCTGGAGAGGGTGTGGAGAAAAGGGAACCCTCCTACACTGTTGGTGGGAATGCAAACTAGTACAACCACTATGGAAAACAGTGCGGAGATTCCTTAAAAAAATGCAAATAGAACTGCCATATGACCCAGCAATCCCACTTCTGGGCATACACACCAAGGAAACCAGAATTGAAAGAGACACATGTACCCCAATGTTCATCACAGCACTGTTTATAATAGCCAGGAGATGGAAACAACCTAGATGTCCATCAGCCGATGAATGGCTACGAAAGCAGTGGTACATATACACAATGGAGTATTACTCAGCCGTTAAAAAGAATACATTTGAATCAGTTCTGATGAGATGGATGAAACTGGAGCCGATTATACAGAGTGAAGTAAGCCAGAAAGAAAAACACCAATACTAATATACAATATGTATACTAACACATATATATGGAATTTAGAAAGATGGCAATGATGACCCTGTATGCAAGACAGCAAAAAAGACACAGATGTGTATAGTGGACTTTTGGACTCAGGGAGAGGGAGAGTGAGAGGGTGGGATGATTTGGGAGAATGGCATTGAAACATGTATACTATCATGTAAGAGTCGAATCGCCAGTCTATGTCCAATGCAGGATATAGCATGCTTGGGGCTGGTGCACGGGGATGACCCAGAAGGATGTTGTGGGGAGGGAGGTGGGAAGGGGGTTCATGTTCGGGATCGCATGTACACCCATGGTGGATTCATGTCAATGTATGGCAAAACCAATACAGTAATTTAAAGTAAAATAAAGTAAAAATAAAAAATTAAAAAAAAAAGAAAATAGGCAATCTTATATAATACTGGTAGGAGTCTAATTTGGCAGGAACTTTGTAAGGAAAATTTGAAAGTATATGTTTAAATTATAAATATGCTTACTTATTGACCATAATTTTGCCTCTAGCAATTTATTCTATGTAGACATTTAAATGCATACAGAAAACAGAGACCACTGGTCACCTTTCATGTAGCGATGGGCTACTGGGAGATAGGGATATTCTGCTGTATTTCGATTACTGTGTATGTTTTAGCTATTAAAACATATAAGAATCCCTAGTCAAATGTTAATATATGTTAGGGTATCCCATTAAAAAATTGTTTAAACAGGATCAAAGAAGCTCTGTCAAGAATATTAGAGAGCCAGAGCAGAGTATGAGTAAAGACAAAGAGTACTATCATTTTGGCAGTGAGAAAAATTGAAAAGTGAAAAGTTCAGTGATATTGTGAACTGGTTAAGTATGCAGACACTTGCATTGGGCAATCCAGGACGCATATACATGTTTGGCTACTTCCTAGCTAGAAGACCATGGACCAGCTCCTCAGCTTCTCTGAGCTTTAGTTTCCACATGCAGAAATTGGCATTAATAAAACCAGCCTTATGCTGTGAGGAATGATGAAATAATTTGGTATATGTATACTTCATACACAGAGGGTGACGTATAAGAGGTAGTCAATGAAGGGAGCTATTGTTATTTTTTTCCTTTCTTATATTTATATGCTCATCCAAAATCTTATTTTATGAGAAATAGGATCATACCATAAAACTATTTTAAAAAACTGTTCTACACATTTTAGGCTTAATTTAAAATATTATGAGCACTTTTCTCTGTCAGAGAGCATGATTTTACCTCAATTTTTAAAATGACTAAGTACTAATCCTATGTGTGCAAGTACTATGATTTATGCCATTATTTCACAGACAAGTACTGTTACATTTTTTTCTAATACTCTGTGCTCACAAATAAGGCTGAGGGAACACCTTAGACCTGTATATTTTGCACTGTTTTTGTAGGATATTTTCCTATATTGGATTATTATTATTATTTGTATTTAAGAGGTCACAGAGTTTGATTAGTAAATAATTTTCTAAGTCAGCAGAGCTTCTCAGAACTCTTTGCCTTTCATTTCAGGACAGGTCCACTTGCAGATATTCTTCTGTAGGCTTAGAGGATGAAATGGCCCATGAGACCCTGGCGGAGAGTGCCCTGGTCCCTGCAATGTCTCTAATCATTCTCTACAGCTTGATGGATGCTGAAGGAGGTGGATGCCTGTCGGCTGGGTAATTTCTACAGAGCTATAATGGCAGATTATTTTTAAGTGAGCAAACCTCAAGCAGCACATTCTGGTAATGAGATGGGAAGTAGAGTAATGAGCAGAGTTCAGGGTATGAAAACATGATAAAGAAAACTGCTTTCAAGCAGGATGACGAGGAGAGTGATTAAGGGGCAATGGTGGGAATGAAATGATCCCAGGCACAGCACAAAGATCATGGACCCATAGAGCTTAGATGGGCTTTGAAAGGTCATCTAGTCCTTTCCCTCCTTCCAGGTAGAATTACTGACTATTAAGAGTAGGACAGTGTTTAGAGAACCATGGATCTGTGCCAATCAGTAAGAGTCTGTGCAGCTCCATAGATAAAGCCTCGGGGGTTCAAGAAGCCTATGAGCTTCTTATTTGGAAGACTTTTAAGTATACTAAACAAATCAAACAAGCAAAATCAAACAAGCAAAATCACAGCAGAATGACACTGTAAAGTCATTTACTCAGCTGCTTACAATTAACAAATATTTAGATTGTTACTTTTCTTGCATTTAAGAAATAAAACATAGCAGATAGAATAGAAGACTCAGCCTCTCACTCCTTCAGTTTGCCAGAATGTTATAAATGTGTGTGTGTACAGTTAACAAGAGTTGCTCTCATACACCCTTCCTTTTCTTGCATGCTTATGGCACCATTCTTATCAAGAGGGAGAGACTGGAATTGTGACCTGTATTGAACAATAGGATGAAGCAGGTGAAATTTTATGGGCTTCTGACCCCATGCCTTAAGAAGTCTGAAAGCTTTAAAGCTTCTGAGTTTTTCCCGTCTCAGCTGTCCCATAAGAAAACCAACTACTCTGAGATCACTATTTCATGAGCAAACCCAATCTAACCATGAAAAAGCCATATGGAAGAGCACTGAGTTTTCAGATACGTGAATGAATTCATGGAACTTCTGGCTCAGACCATTTATTGCTGAATTCAGCTGAATGAGAGACCCCATCAATGTCACGTGAAACAAAAGATCCATCCAGCTGAGACGGGTCATCCAATAGAATTATGAGGAAAATGTATGTTATTATTTTAAACCACTAAATTTTTTTTGCAGCAGTAGATAAATAAAATATGCACATATATTTATACCAGTAAGATATTAATAGTGTATATGACAATAGTTTCTTCCACTAATAGGCAAGTAACCCTCTTTCAACCTGGCCCTCCCATGGACAATAATAAATAATGACCAAAATATTAAATAACACTGACTTCAAGGCAATGGAGAGAGAATAAAAGTAGGTGTAACCTGGAGGGGATTTGACCCTTGGAGGAAAAATGAAGTCGGCCTTTTCACAGCTTATCTCAACATGAAGGTAGTCCCTAGTCTGCCCCATTCAGGGCAGTTAAAAACTCTGGTTGAAGGCACACTGTCTTTCTGGCTTCAAAATAGAAGTTAGAGTTTGGATGGGTTCCCCGGTGGCTCAGATGATAAGAATCTGCCTTCAATACAGGAGACCTGGGTTCAAGACCTGGGTTCAGTCCCTGGTTTGGGAAGATCTCATGGAGAAGGGAATGGCTACCCACTCCAGTATTCTTGTCTGGAGAATCTCATGGAGAGAGGAGCCTGGTGGGCTACAGTCCATGGGGTCACAAAGAATTGGACGTGACTGAGCGACTAACACTTTCACTTTCACTTTTCAGAGGTTGGAGCAATTATATTTGCTTGAAAGTGAGGGGCAGCTCTTAGAAAGGACAGAGCCAGAGACGGACAGCCCTAATTCTGTACATAAACTTCCCAGATCTCTATCTGACAAATGAATCAGTCATGCATGGAGTAGGGTTTAAATAAGCTAGCTATGGGGACTGTGTGGAACTGTGGAAAATTATGAAAGAGATAGGAATACCAGACCACCTGACCTGCCTCTTGAGAAACCTATATGCAGGTCAGGAAGCAACAGTTAGAACCGGACATGGAACAACAGACTGGTTCCAAACAGGAAAAGGATTATGTCAAGGCTGTATATTGTCACCCTACTTATTTAACTTATATGCAGAGGACATCATGAGAAACGCTGGGCTGGAAGAAGCACAAGCTAGAATCAAGATTGCCGGGAGTAATTTCAATAACCTCAGATATGCAGATGACACCACCCTTATGGCAAAAACTGAAGAGGAACTAAAAAGCTTTTTGATGAAAGTGAAAAAGGAGAGTGAAAAAGTTAGCTTAAAGCTCAACATTCAGAAAACGAAGATCATGGCATCCAGTCCCACCACTTCATGGCAAATAGATGGGGAAACAGTGTAAACAGTGGCTGACTTTATTTTTTGGGCTCCAAAATCACTGCAGATGGTGACTGCAGCCATGAAATTAAAAGATACTTACTCCTTGGGTGGAAAGTTATGACCAACATAGATAGCATATTAAAAGTAGAGACAGTACTTTGCCAACAAAGGTCCGTCTAGTCAAGGCTATGGTTTTTCCAGTACTCATGTATGGATGTGAGAGTTGGACTATAAAGAATGCCGAGCACTGAAGAATTGATGCTTTTGAACTGTGGTGTTGGAGATGACTCTTGAGAGGCCCTTGGACTGCAAGGAGAGCCAACCAGTCCATCTTAAATGAGATTAGTCCTGAGTGTTCATTGGAAGGACAGATGTTGAAGCTGAAACTCAAATACTTTGGCCACCTCATGTGAAGAGCTGACTCATTGGAAAAGACTCTGATGCTGGGAAAGATTGAGGGCAGGAGGAGAAGGGGATGACAGAGGATGAGATGGCTGGATGGCATCACTGTCTCGATGGACATGAGTTTGAGTAAACTCCAGGAGCTGGTGATGGACAGGGAGGCTTGGTGTGCTACGGTCCATGGGGTCACAAAGAGTTGGACATGACTAAGCGACTGAACTGAACTGATGGGGAATTCCCTGGTGGTTCATAGGTTAAGATTCACACACAGGCTCAATCCTGAATGCTCATGACACAATCAAACAATTAAATAATCAAGCTAGTTATGCCTAAAAGGACTGAAGTGTGAGTTGCTGTCCAAGACACAGAGTTTGCATTCTGCACCCAAGCTTGTTATCTTCTATTAAAACAAACTCCTCACTTTTTGAAAGACTATACCAGAACCTGCCATCTCCATACCACAGTATTTTCAATATCTAGGAGATAACCATGAATGACTTACTATGTGAAGAAGCAGAAACATGAGACATATCCTCAAAGGTGTCATGAATTTGCCTTTAGCAGAACCTAACACATAATGAAATGCCTTCTATCTTTCAGGATATATTCTATTTTTACACATGTTAATCTTCATGGCAAATCTATTATGTTGATACAATTAACTTATCAGTCAACATAGTATCAAGAAAGCATAACCTAGTTTAGGTATTTCAGGCAAAGAAAGATAAAACACATAAATTTAGAAAATTAAGGCCTTCCCTGGTGGCTCAGTGGTAAAGAATCTGCCTGCCAATGCAGGAGACAAGAGTTCAATCCCTGGTCTGGGAGGATCCCACATGCTGAGGAGCAACCAGGCCCACACACCACAACCACGGAGGCCCGCACTCCCTGGAGCTTTGCAACAGGAGAGGCCAGCACAGTGGGAAGTCCTTACACCACAAACAGAGCGTGGCCCCCACTCGCCACAGCTAGAGAGAAAAGCTGGTGCAGCAGCAAAGATTCAGCGAGGCCATAAATACACAAACAAATAAGAAAAAAGAAAATTGAGCTATTTAATAATTAGAAGGACCAGACAAAGTAGGGAGCAGCTCCCTGCTCCCAGACAAAGCGCAGTGTTATTCAGATACAAAGAACTGTGAGAAGCCACTGCTACCCTAACATGCCTCACTAGGTCATCTGCTGCTATTATTGCAAGAGTTGGCACAGCCACTGTAAGAGTCTGTCACGTCCGCCACTTTCATGGAAGGGAAGCTCCCTTGCCTGCCCCCACCAGCATCACTGCCACCATAGGAATCTGTTTAATCTGCTGCCACTGAGTCTGGAACCAAAGGAAGAATGGCTCTTCCTTTCTTCTCCTCTATCATTTTGCTTAAGTGCTTTCCTTTGGTTGAACCTACATTGAAACACTACTGGTAAGGATGTAGAGGAAATGTTGGTTTTATTCTTCTAGACCCTTTGATACAGGGGTGAAGTCAGAAGGGCAGGGAGAGAGTAAATGTGAACAGACATTATTCAGCATGATTGCCATTATTCTTTACACAACAGAAACAATTTTAAAGAGCTTGCCCAAGGTCACCTTGGAGAAGGAAATGGCAACCCACTCCAATACTCTTGCCTGGAGAATCCCATGGACAGAGGAGCCTAGTGAGCTACAGTCTATGGGGTCGCAAAAGAGTTGGACATGACTGAAGTGACTTAGCACAAGCTCCCACATCTAGGAATTGGTGGCTAGCATTTGAACTCAGGAAGCTTAACTCCAGAGGTCATGATCTAATCTGATAGACATTTACCTTGCTTTTAATTATTTAAAATCAAAGTCACAGAGAATTTTTTTTTTGTCTCTCGTTCACATGCTAATTATCATCTTGACAATGACTTACATTTCGCCTTCTTTAGATTTTTCTAAATTACATTGCTACAACCAAGTTGACTACCAACTAATTTCAAAGTCTGTATTTCTATTTGTTTTTCATAATTATATCAATGCCAGATTATGATGCCAAGTGACAGCATTTAACTTTTAACGCGTTAGTAAGCAAGTCTGATAGCATGTAGCTTTCACATCCTAATGTCAAAATGACAATATTTGCTCTGCATCTTCCATTGTATTCATTAATTCTCTAATGTTTATAATGACAAAATTACTCTTTCTCAGCAATGGGTTCTATTCAAAGATATTTTCAAGAACTAAGAAATTAATTTATTGGCTTAGTTGATAAATTAAGAATTTAATTTGACATCATGAAAATGATTTAGTGAAGGGGAGTGTCACACTATCTTGAATGCTGCAGGCTAATGAGAAAACCATACTGCCAAAGTCTTCACAATAAATGATGCATGTGGGAGCCAAGTGACCTCATGACAAGCTATAGGGACAAATAGTCCTTGGCAGTTTGAACAAAGAAAGTGATGGGAGAATTGAGTCATCAGAAGGAACATAATGATGTTCCTAAAAATGAGTAAAACAAAACATGTGACTTTGCACTTACTGCCACATTTAAATTTTGAGCAAAACTGAAACATAGATCTCTTCTTTATACATAAATTATTTAATGTAGTTTATCAGTAAATTTGTGAGTAAAGACATTAGGAACAGTTGATATGTGTATAAGTAAATAAATGTATATAAATATACATACAGATATTTAGTAACCTACTGTAAGGTATTAGCGAGGCTGGCTCTGTTAAAGTAACTGATTGATTCCAAAATTTTAGTTTTTAATGCAATCAATGTTTACTTCTCACAAACATAACGATCCAAGGTGATAGGTGGCTCAATGTCATATGATAATTCAATAGCCTTCTATCTTAAAACTGTTTCATTCTCTGAGCCTCGCCAATATCATCATCCAAATTCAGTAAAAAGAAGGAAAGAACTTAGACGCTTATTTGGGTCAGCATAGAAATGAAGCCGGAGAAGGCGATGGCATCCCACTCCAGTACTCTTGCCTGGAAAATCCCGTGGATGGAGAAGCCTGGCGGGCTACAGTCCATGGAGTCGCTAAGAGTCGGACACGACTGAGCAACTTCATTTTCACTTTTCACTTTCATGCATTGGAGAAGGAAATGGCAACCCACTCCAGTGTTCTTACCTGGAGAATCCCAGGGCCAGGGGAGCCTGGTGGGCTGCCGTCTATGGGGTCGCACAGAGTTGGACACGACTGAAGCGACTTAGCAGCAGCAGCAGCAGCAGAAATGAAACAGACCATATCTATTCACATACCTTGGAGATAAAGTAAAATGTGAGTCTTATTTTCCATTAAAAAAAAATCAAAGGACAGAGTTTGGGAGTGCCAGAGCAACTGGAAATTAAAAGGGGGAAATGCTGGAAAAGAGGAAACCACAGGAAACAAATTCTAAACCTAAATATAAGCTTCCCTTGAGTCCTTGGATGACTCCTGAACTGCACACCAGCAGCATGAGAATGCAAAGTGTCCACAGGCAAAATCACAACTGGAAATCCTGAATTTCTGATCAGAGGTTCCAGCAGCTCTCTACTTCATGGGAGGCAGAGTTTTGGGTTCAGGTCAAGTTACATAAAAGGGAATTGGTAAACACCTTGAGCTGGTATTAGAAGGATGCCACAGAAGAAAATAACAAGTCTCAGGATTGAAGTATTTGTTTTAGAACTTGGAAAACAAACAACAAACAAACAAAAATTGGAATAGATTACTTTTCCAAGACCCAAACCTAAGCCTCTAAGATCTAGTTGATCCCTAGTAATTTAACTGCTTGCCAGAACAAAACTCAACACTACAGAGAGGAAAGTAACAGAATCTAGAATCTTTACAACTTACCATTCACAATATCCAGTTTACAACAAAATGCACTGTAAAAGGTATATCTTGTAGGTGTATTGCCGGTTCAGCTCCAGATCACTGAAATAAAGCACTTACAATGATCAAGCAAGCAAACTTTTTGCTTTCCCAATGCACATAAAAGTTATATTTACACTATACTCCAGTCTACTAAGTATTCAGTAGCATTTTGTCAAAAAATACACATATCTAAACTAAAAAATACTTTATTGCTAAAATATGCTAGCCATCTTCTGAGCCTTTGGTGAGCCATAATCTTTTTGCAATAGCAACACTGAAGGTCACTGATCACAGATCATCTTAACACATGTAATAATAATGGAAAAGTCTTAAATATTGTGAGAATTACCAAAATTTGACACAGAGGCACAGAGTGAGCGAACACTGTTGGAAACGATGTTCTTATAGATTTGCTTGACAGCAGGGTTGCCAGAAATCTTCGATACTGTGGCAAAGTGCAATAAAGGCAAAGAATAAAGAAAAGCAAAATAAAATGAGGTAAGCTTGTAATCATTAGACACCCTAAACATAGCAATGTGATCTGTAGTCAAAAACAAATCATTCCATGGAAACGTTGACAACCAAAATATTATAATTAGCACACATAGATTTAAAAACAGAAATAAGTTAAAGAATTTTCAGTAAAACTTTAATTAGTGAATATTTGTGGAATTTGAAGAAAATATTAAAACTAAACCAAATGGCTTTTTTGCAATGGGTTTGCCGCCAGGACACAGGTGTCGTGAAAACCACCATTAAACCTAAGCCAAAATGGGAAAGGAGAAGACCCACATCAACGTCGTTGTCATTGGGCACGTAGATTCAGGGAAGTCTGCCACGACTGGCCATCAGATCTACAAATGTGGTGGGATCAACAAGAGAACAATTGAAAAGTTCGAGAAGGAGGCTGCCGAGATGGGAAAGGGCTCCTTCAAATATGCCTGGGTCTTGGACAAACTGAAAGCTGAACGGGAGCGCGTTATCACCATTGATGTCTCCCTGTGGAAATTTGAGACCAGCAAGTACTATGTTACCATCACTGATGGCCCAGGACACAGAGCCTTCAAAAACATGATTACAGGCATATCCCAGGCTGACTGCTCTGTCCTGATTGTTGCTGCTGGTGTTGGTGAATTTGAAGCTGGTATCTCCAAGAACGGGCAGACCCATGAGCATGCCCTTCTGGCTTACAACCTGGGTGTGAAACAACTAATTGTTGGAGTTAAAATGGATTCCACGGAGCCACCCTACAGCCAGAATAGATAAGAGGAAATTGTTAAGGAAGTCAGCACCTACATTAAGAAAATTGGCTACAACCCTGACACAGTAGCATTTGTGCCAATTTCTGGATGGAATGGTGACAGCATGCTGGAACCAAGTGCTAACATGCCATGGTTCAAGGGATGGAAAGTCACCCATAAGGATGGCAATGCCAGTGGAACCACCCTGCTTGAAGCTCTGGATTGCATCCTGCCACCAACTCGCCCGACTGATAAACCCTTGCATTGCCTCTCCAGGATGTCTATAAAATTGGTGGTATTGGTACTGTCCCTGTGGGTCGTGTGGAGACTGGTGTTCTCATACCTGGCATGGTGGTCACCTTTGCTCCAGTCAATGTAACAACTGAAGTGAAGTCTGTAGAAATGCACCATGAAGCACTGAGTGAAGCCCTTCCTGGGGACAATGTGGGCTTCAATGTCAAGAATGTGTCTGTCAAAGATGTCCATCGTGGCAATGTGGCTGGTGACAGCAAAAATGATCCACCCATGGAAGCTGCTGGCTTCACAGCTCAGGTGATTATTTTGAACCGTCCAGGCCAAGTCAGTGCTGGATATGCACCTGTGCTGGACTGTCACACAGCTCACATTGCTTGCAAGTTTGCTGAGCTGAAGGGGAAGATTGATCATCGTTCTGGGAAAAAGCTGGAAGATGGCCCTAAATTCTTGAAATCTGGTGACGCTGCCATCGTTGATATGGTTCCTGGCAAGCCTATGTGTGTCGAGAGCTTCTCTGATTATCCTCCCCTGGGCCATTTTGCTGTGTGTGACATGAGACAGACAGTCGCTGTGGGTGTCATCAAAGCAGTGGACAAGAGGCAGCTGGAGCTGGCAAGGTCACCAAGTCTGCCCAGAAAGCTCAGAAGTCTAAATGAATATTATCCCCAGTACCTGCCGCCCCAGTCTTAATCAGTGGTGGAAGAACGGTCTCAGAACTGTTTGTCTCAATTGGCCATTTAAGTTTAATAGTAACAGACTGGTTAATGATAACAATGCATCGTAAAACCTTCAGAAGGAAAGGAGAATGTTTTTGTGGACCATATGTTTTGTGTGTGGCAGTTTAAGTTATTAGTTTTTAAAATCAGTACTTTTCAATGAAAACAACTTGACCAAAAATCTGTCACAGAATTTGAGACCCATTAAAAAAAGTTTAATGAGAAAAAAAAAAAAAACTAAACCAAATGAACCAAATGAATACTCTAAAACTGAAAAGTAAAAATTTGCTACCTGAAAAGTAAAAAGAAAAAACATTGGTTGAACAGTAGATTGAAAAGAAAATAATAGAGCATAAATGACTTGTGATAAAATGTCAAGTGACTAGTGCATGTTAATTGAAATCTCAGAAGGAGATGAAGGAAAAAATGAGGCAGAAAGATATGTCAAGAAAGACTGGTAGAAAATAGCTCACATTTAATCAGAAATAGAAACAAAGATTCAAGAAATTTAGAAAATTTCAAGCAGGAAAAATGTGAAGAAAACCACACACAAGCACATCAAATTTAAACTACTTATAGCAAGAAAAAAAGAGACTGGAAAAAAATCTCAATGGCAGAGAGAAAAAATGCATATACCTACAGGGAATGCTGGCTAAATTCTTGCCAGAAACAACGGAAAATAGAAATCAGTGTGATGACCTTTAACATGCTGAGAAAAACAATAATCAAAATAATTGTTAACTAGAATTATGTATCCAATGAAAATTCACTGTAAAATTGAAGTTGAAATAAATATGTTCATTTGCTCAGTCATGTCCAACTTTTGCAACTATATGGACTATGGTTTGCCAGGCTCCTCTGTTCATGGGATTTTCCAGGTAAGAATACTTGAGTGGGTAGCCATTTCCTATTCCATAAAATAAATATAATTTCAGACAAACATAACCTGAGAGAGCATTTTTTCCACTCCAAAAAATACAAAGGAAATTATTTAAGTGTAATGAAAAATCAAACAGATAAAAATTCACATGTACAGAGAGTAATGAAGAGAACTGAAAATAGTAAATGTGTGGGTAAACACATATAAAAATATCTTTTTTCTTAAATTATTTAGAAGTTAATTGACTCGACAAAATAATAATATGTTTGGTGTTTATATTATACAAAGCAATAAAATACATGATAAAAGAAGGATGAGAGGGAGTGTACATGAAATTATACTGTAGTAAAGTTCTTACAATGTATACAATATGGTAAAATATTAATTTAATATATATTATGAGAAGTTAAGGATATATATTTTAATCATAGAGTAACAAATAAAACAAATAAAACAAAGAAGCATCTCCCGGAGTTTGCTCAGACTCATGGTGCTGCTGCTGCTAAGTCGCTTCAGTCGTGTCCGACTCTGTGCGACCCCAGAGACGGCAGCCCACCAGGCTCCCCTGTCCCTGGGACTCTCCAGGCAAGAACACTGGAGTGGGTTGCATTTCCTTCTCCAATGCATGAAAGTGAATTGGTTGTGTCCGACTCTTAGTGACCCCGTGGACCACAGCCTACCAGTCTCCTCCATCCATGGGATTTTCCAGGCAAGAACACTGGAGTGGGGTGCCATTTCCTTCTCCAATACATGAAAGTGTAAAGTGAAAGAGAAGTCGCTCAGTTGGGTCTGACTCCTAGCGACCCCATGGACTGCAGCCCACCAGACTCATGAGTCAAGTGCAAACTCTGGGAGATGTTGAAGGACAGAGAAGCCTGGAGTGCTGCAGTCCACGGGGTTGAAAGAGTCAGACAAAATTTAGAGACTGAACAACAACAGCAACTCCAAAAGGATTCAAGTGACATAGAAACAAAGAACAGGATCTATTAATAGGAAACAATTAACAAAATGGTTAATCAGTAATCATATTAGTGATTATACTAAATGTAAATGGAGTAAATACTTTGATTAAAATGGGAAAACATTTCAGGCTAGACTAAAAAAAAAAAAAGTCCTAAACATACACTACTTACAAGAGTCACATTTCCTTAAGATCTAGAGAAGCTCATGATACAAACTTTAAACCAAGGAAAATTGGAGTTACTTTATTGATATCAAACAAAGTCAATTTTAAGACCAGAGATACTAATAAAGAGGGACATTTCAAATGATAAAGAGTCAGTTCCTCAAGGAGACATGATAACCTAAATGAATGTCTTCATTATAAGGAATTTCAAATACATTGAAATCTATAGGGAGAAATAGGACCAAAGCTATACTTTCTACCCCTGCAAAGATGTTGAAACTATATCTGTTATTCCAAAGAGCAAATATTTGGGCCCGATATTACTGACATTCTCTTTAGTATTCCCTTAGGGCACATTCCATTGTTTGTTCCTTTAATTTAAGAATATACTTTTAATTTTAGCTTTTTTTCTCTATTGAGCTTAGTTCTGTCTCTATTTTCCTTTTAAAAATGACTACATTTCTAGGTATGATAGACAAAAGGTATACAGCGTGTATATGTTCAGAATGCCAGTAAGCTCAGACTAAAATTCATGAGGGCATCAAACCCGTCAATCCTAATGGAAACCAACCCTGAATATACATTGGAAGGGCTGATGCTGAAACTGAAGCTCCAATACTTTGCCCATCTGATATGAAGAGCTGACTCCTTGGAAAAGCCCTGATGCTGGGAAAGATTGAGGGCAGGAGGAAAAGGGGACGACAGAGGATGAGATGGTTGGATGGCATCATTGACTCAGTGGACATGAGTTTGAGAAAACTCTGGGAGATAGTGAAGGACAGGGAAGGCTGGCATACTGCAAGTCAACTGGGTTGCCAAAGAGTTGGGCATGACTTAACGGCTGAACAACAATAAAAATGATGGACTAGCATAAGCCCGAGGATGCATTGTGGTAGCTTCTACAGGGCTGAGGGTAAAACCAGATTCTGTAAGCAGCTGAAAGTAGGTGAGAGAAGTCACTATGTAACGAGCACACACTATCCTCAAGGCCTGTGCTAAATACTTGATGTCTAACACATACCTACTTCCCTAGTGGCTCAGACGGTAAAGCGTCTGCCGGCAATGCGGGAGACCCGGGTTCAATCCCTGGGTTGGGAAGATCCTCTGGAGAAGGAAATGGCACCCCACTCCAGTATTCTTGCCTGGAAAATTCCATGGACCAAGGAGCCTGGTAGGCTACAGTCCATGGTGTTGCGAAGAGTCGGACACGACCGAGCGACTTCACTTTAATCACCTACCTAATTCTTGCAGTATCCTATAAGGTAAGTCACCTATCTAATTCTTGCAGTATCCTATAAGATAAGCATCCTTTTGCAAGTTTTAGATTTGAGAATACTGCCCAAGATCACATAGATTATAGACGATGAAGACGAGTCACAGATTCTGTCTCCCATGACTTTAAAGCCCAGAGAGTGTCACACAGAGAGAAGTAAGTCAGAAAAACAAATGCCATGTGTTCATGCGCATATATGAGATCTAGAAAAAAATGACAGAGGTGACCTTATTTGCAAAGCAGTGATAGAGACACAGACATAGAGAACAAATGTGTGGATACCAAAGGGGGAAGCCGGGGTGGGAGGAACTGAGAGATCGGGGTTGACACCATACACTGCTGACCCTACGTATAAAGTAGTAGGATAAACTAGTGAGAACAAACTGTGTGTCGCACAGGGAACCCTGCTCAAAGCCCTGAAGTGCCCTACACGGGAAGGAAGTCCAAAAGGGCGGGGATATATGTCGATGCATGGCTGATTCATTCTGCTGTACGGTAGAAACTGACAGCGTTGCAAAGCATCTATACTTCAGTGAAAATTAATTTTAAAACAAGCCTGCATTTCTATCATCAAATGAACTTCTACCAATAATCAGAAAGTAAGACTGATGCTGAGGAAGATGGAGGAGAGACAATGCATCTGTGACAGGGCAAGACAGTGCCACTCCAAGTCTGATCATTTAAGTGACTGAGGAAGGCGAGCAAGAGAAACTGGAAAAGGCAGAGGAAAGAGAAAAGAGCAATGAAACATCTTTTCAGAATAAAACCCTGGTGCTAAAGGGTAGCCTGGCTCTGCTCCCCACTTGCTGGTTTGTCTTTAGACAAGACTGCCTGTCTCCCTTTCTGAGACTCAATTTCCTCATCCATAAGATGAGGGAAGTAGAGGGACGGATTTTAAAGACGGCATCCAGGTCAAAACTTCCATCCTTCTCGGACCAGGCTGCCGATTTCCCCATGCCAGCCGCAGTGGCCGAAAAATGCACTGCAGGACTTCGTCAAATCTGTATCAGCAGGAGAAGCAAAGGTAGAGAAACACCTCAGGCCAAACTCATTAACAGTTGTTTCATTAATCACAGTTTGTGTTTCAAATCCAAAGACAATCTGTCCAATTAACATTAAAGCTCTGGCAGCCATAGGAAGTCCTTTAGGAAAAGGCAATTTGACACAATTGCTAATAACGCTTGCATTTAGAAGAATGGCTCCCAAACATAATATTCTCCTGGTGACAGCTTGAGTCCTGACAAGGAGGGAACAGAGATTTCAGGCACCTCCACAGTCTGATCCTTTCTCTCCACCTGCGCTCACTGCCCCGACGCTTGTCATAGGCCAGCTGCCTTTTTTGTTGTTGTTCAGTTGCTAAGCCCTGTCCAACTTTGGGACCCCATAGAGTACAGCACACCAGGCTCCTCTGTCCTTCACTATCTCCTGGAATTTGATCAAATTCATGTCCACTGAAACAGTGATGCTATCTATCCATCTTATCCTCCGCCATCCCCTTCTCCTTTTGCCTTTGATCTTTCCCAGCATCAGGGTCTTTTCCAATGAGTCAGTTCTTTGCATCAGATGGCCAAAGTATTGGAGCTTCACCTTCACCATCAGCCCTTCCAACAAATATTCAAGGTTGATTTCCTTTAGGATAGACTGGTTTGATCTTGCTATCCAAGGGACTCTCAAGAGTCTTCTCCAGCACCACAATTGGAAAGCATTAATTTAGGCCCAGTTTTTAACACACCACTGTCACTAACATCTCTGTACTTGGTCCATTTGAACACACAGCCTTTTGCCAAACTCAAGTTTGTGTGCCCAAAGCACAGTGAAGCCAGGCAAACAGAAATGTTGGCGTTTAGAGAAGAGAAAAGTTTACTGCAAAGGCCAAGCAAGGATTATAAGCTGCTCACACCCCAAAGACCTGAACTCCCTGGTGGCTTTCAGGGAAAAGTTTCGTAAAGGCAAAATTTGGGGTGAGGGCTGCAGGTAAGTGCCTTTCTTTTGATTGGTTGGTAGCGAGGTAAGAGATGGTACTGCGCTCAGCTTGAAGTTAACTATTCTCCACCCAGGGGGCAGATGAGTTTAGTCCCTGTTGTTGTTGTTTAGTCACCAAGTCATGTCCAACTCTTTTGGGACCCTGTGCACTGTAGCCCACCAGGATCCACTGTCCATGGGATTTCCCAGGCAAGAATATTGGAGTAGGATGCCATTTCCTACTCCAGGGGATCTTCCTTACCCAGGGATTGAACTCACATCTCCTGCTGGCGTCTCTTGCATTGCAAGCAGATTCTTCACCACTGAGCCACCAGGTGAGCCTCAGCTCCTGTGGAAGGACTCAGATGCGTGTATCAGATGGCTGTGTATATCCACCGGAGAGGGCTGGTCTCTGCTTTGTACGGTACTGTGTGCGTGCTCAGTTGTGTCCACCTGTTTTGTGACCCCGTGGACTGCAGCCCTCCAGGTTCCTCTGTCCATGGGATTCCCCAGGCAAGAATACTGGAGTGGGTTGCCATTTCCTCCTCCAGGGGATCTTCCCGACCCAGGGGTTGAACCCACATCTCTTGCAGTTTCTGCATGGCAGGCAGGTTCTTTACCACCAGTGCCGCCTGGGAAGCCCAGGTCTCCGCCTTATAGCGGCACTATTGTTTCTTTTTTTGGTTATTTTATTTTATTTATTTATTTTTTTCTTGTATTGGTTTTCCCATACATCACCATGTATCCGCCACAGGTATACACGTGTTCCCCATCCTGAACCCCCCTCCCTCCTCCCTCCCCGTACCATCCCTCTGGGTCATCCAGGTGCACCAGCCCCAAGCATCCAGCATCATGCATTGAACCTGGGCTGGCAACACGTTTCATATATGATATTATACATGTTTCAGTGCTTCTTGATTGCTCCTCCTTTGGCTCTGCACGCCCTCACCACTCTGAACCGTGTGAATATGCTCTTTGGAACTCACGGAAGGCCTACAGGAGAAGATTTTTGTACCTAGGAAAGCCCCACGGAGTTCTGCTGAGTTTTAAGCCTACATGCTTCCCCAATTATTTTGTGGCCCAGCCCAAGCTTCTCCATATTATATTCCCAGTAATATTGATACTTATTCCAATAAATAATTATTGAACTATATTGAGCCTTATGTTTGAATCTCACCACAATCAATCATTAACATGGTGATGCTTTATGTTTTTAAGTAATAGATACACACAGACAAAAACATTCTAATACCACAAAGGGCTATACAATGAAACCCAAATCTCCCTTTCTCTCTAACTACCAGGATCCTCTTTGGATGCACTCTCAAGTTAATAACATCTTGTATTTTCTTCCAAAGACATGCATATAAGAATATACATAAATTAAAATAAAAATTCCCCACACAAACAGTAATAGGCTTATCATTTTACACTTGGCTAAACAAAATATCTTGGTCGTGGTTTCATACGAGTACATATAAAATTGACCTTTCTGAGCATCAGTGCCTTTTTAGGTGAAGTGTCATAAAGAAGTGATTCAAACTGGCTCTTGGGTGCCTACTCTGGGCACATACCTACTCCCTGAGTGCATAGCCCCTAGGACACTGTATTATAATCATCTGATAGTACCTTATGCAACTCTGGCAACACATTATTGCTATTTGTGAGCTGAATGATGATGAATCTAAGGAATACTATGGTGGTTAATGGTATTTTACTGACTCCTAGTCAATTGACAGGGAGGCTGAGATACTTGGTAGAACATTATTTCTGGATGTGTCTGGGAGGGTGTTCGGGAAGAGAGTAGTATTTGAATTGGTGGAGTGCAAAAAGGCCATCCTCGTGAGTGTAGGTGGGCATCACTCAATCCACGGAGGGCCTGGCGAGAAGAAAAGCACAGAGGAAGAGTGAGTTTTCGCTCTTTGCCTGAGCTGGGACAGCCATCTTCTGTCCTTGGACTTGGAGCTTCTAGTTCTCAGGACTCCAGACTTGGGCTGGGGGGACCTACCTCATCAACTGCTATGGCTCTCAGAACTCCAGACTGATGCTGAACAATACCAGCAGCTTTCCTGGTTCTGCAGCTGTCAGGTGGCAGATCGTGGGACTTCTAATAAACAATCTCCTCCTATCTGCCTAAATCTGTTTGTCTATCTATCTATTATTGGTTCTGTTCTCTTGAAAACTCCAGTTAATACACAAAATTATAGCATCAATACCTGACAAGTGGAAGGTAGGTAACATGGGATTTCTCTTCCTCTCCTCCTTACTTTCATAGTAAGCACAGGATAAATTTTACAGCAGAGTGCTGAACTTTATTCTCCATCACTTGCCAGTGTGTGTGTGTCTCAGTCGTGATTTACAGATATATGGAGGCAAACAGGTAGACTGTTTAGGATGAGCTCGAGAGACCCGGGCTTCTCTGGTGGCTCAGACGGTAATGAATCCACCTGCAACGCAGAAGACCTGGGGTAGATCCCTGGGTCGGGAAGATCCCCTGGAGAAGGGAATGGCTACCCACTCCAGTGGGTATTCTTGCCTGGAGACTTCCATGGATGGAGGAGCCTGGTGGGCTACAATCTATGGGGTCACAAAGATTTGGACACGACCGAAAGACCTACACTTTCTGGGAAAAATGATCAGGTCAGGAAAGTTATCCCTCCCCCAGCCACCACTTCCCTAAGGAATTTGTTGAATGGGAAAAGCCCCAGAGTTAGAAGCTCTGGTTGAGGGTCATGGTTGCACAATTCCACAGACACTCCCACCACTTCCATCAGGCTCCTGTCACTCGTCTGCATAGTAGGAGTAAGGGATTGAGCCTAGAGAGGATTACTGAGAAGTCCAAATCAGATAACGCTCAGGAAAACACTTGAGAGGTGCAGAGTGGCTTTAAAAGTGACCACATTACTGAGGGGACCCTGCCCTGACACTCTTACCTGGATACCTTCACTACTTCTAACACACGATTAAAACAAGGGCCAGAGAGCAAAATGCTCTGGGAAGACTTTAACACTTAGAGATTCATGAAGAACTGTAGCGTGTGTGTGTGTGTGTGTGTGTGTGTGTGTGTGTGTGTGTGTGTGTGTGTGTGTGTGTGTGTGTGATCTGTCCATTCACTATATGGTGAACACCAATCCCTCTGTTAGGGATATGGTGAACACCAATCCCTCTGTTAGGGATATATGGTGAACATGTTACCCCTGGGGCAGAAAAAGGCAAGGGGCAGTCTCCAGAAAGCCCCCCAAAAGTGAGTGAAGGCCTTGGCGTGATAGTCCTTGAGGAAGTCTGAAGTATGGAAAGTAAAGAGAGGCCACTGTGTTGGGAATACTCTTCTGAAGGATAAACTCTTAGACCTGACAGTTTCTGGCAAAGGTGGATAAAGACATCCTATTTTACAAGAGCTGGTTTATTGAGAACAGGGGTGTTGAGGAGGGGCAGGAACTATGCAACTTTGAAACTGCCTAGGTACCCACAACTTAGACACCCCAGATGTGGAGTCTGAAGTTAATAATATACTTTCTGGTCTGGACAGGAATGCTTCAGGTATATTGCTGGGTGGGGTGGGGGTTCCTTTGGGAGAATCATTATGGAGAAAACAAGGAAGCCTCGAGCATTGCTGCAAACTTTCCCAGCCCTGGCCTTCCTGCAGGGTTGGGCATCCACTGCGCTTACTGGTAGTTACCAGACACACTCAGCTGCTCAACGGGCTCAGACGTCAGAGGATGGTGCCTCCCTGCCCGTTCCTCTCTTGCTGCTGGCTGTCTTTCCCTGGGAGTCTTTGCCGTTTTCCCTGCAGAGTCCTGCTGGCCCTGGTGGGGAAGCAGACCACACAGAGGTGTGCTGTCGATTCTTTTCTCTTTTCCCCATGGAATCACTGAACTACACCTGGGGAGGGGGAATAAAGGGGTCATTAGATACTGGAGGAGGAGGGGACAACCTTTGAGATAGTCTTTTTTGGGTGACGCCTGAGCAATCCAAGTCTGCAATTTCCTCCATGACTGTTCACCCTTCTCAAATAAGTCCCCTAATGACAATGTGGGCGATGGATGGAGACACGGCAGTTGAATGTTAAAATAGATTCCAAGGAGATATTAAAAGCCAAAGGACTACCTAGGGGTGGGGAAGACAGACGGGTGAGCCGAAGGGATGGGATAGGAATTCTGCTGCCTTGTCTGGTAAGAGGCTGAAATCCTGTTCATTCTACTACTCAGCACACCATCATGCTGATGCTTCATAACCCTTCAGTATCTCCCTCTCTATTTCCAGAGTCACCAAGCTAACCTGAACCTTAATTGTCTTTCTCCTTGACAATTACAGTTATGGACTCCCTGCCCCCAGGCCCTGCCACTTCCAGTCTACCCTGTAGATGTCACCAAATCGAATGTTCTAAAATATCATTTTAAACCTGTCATTTTCCTGCTTAGAAACTTTAGCAATTCTCCATTGTCTGCAAAGCAAAGGCTGAAAATCTTAGTTTAGAAATCAATGCTGCCAAGATCTTAGACATTCTGTGTCCACTATGAAGGCTGCAACCAGATCTTATTCATCTTTCTGTCCTAAACCTGATACGTAAGCTCTAGGAGGAAAAAAAAATAGGATTTATTTTTCATTGCTGACACATAATAAGCTCTCAAATGATTGTTGCTGGACGAACATGTTAATTAGCTCATTAAATATTGTATGGCACAGTATACGGTAGGTGTCCAAAGTCTTTGCTGAATGAAAAGGTGAGTGGAGACAGGAAGAGAAGAAAGTGACGCTGTCTTAAAACAGGCAGCTGCATAGATGGATGGCCACTAGGGTTATGGGCCTCAGAATCAGAGCAAGGCAGTAGAAATTTTGCTGAAGGAGTTTAAGATATAGATAAAGCGGAGGCTGAAGGCCATCTGAAATTCAGACCAGATACTGGAAATGGAAGCAGACCAGAGAGGGAGGTGAGCAAGCTGAAGGACCATCAGTTCAGTTCAGTCGCTCAGTCGTGTCCGACTGTTTGCGACCCCATGAACCATAGCATGCCAGGCCTCCCTGTCCATCACCAACTCCCAGAGTCCACCCAAATCCATGTCCATTGAGTCAGTGATACCATCCAACCACCTCATCCTCTGTCGTCCCCTTCTCTTCCTGCCCTCAATCTTTCCCAGCATCAGGGTCTTTTCAGATGAATCAGCTCTTTCATCAGGTGGCCAAAGTATTGGAGTTTCAGCTTCAACATCAGTACTTCCAGTGAACACCCAGGACTGATCTCCTTTCATGAAGGACCATAGGTGGGCAAAAGAGGACAGGTAGTTACGAAAGCAAAGCTGTTAAATGGAGAGTTTGGGAGCCCAGGTAAGGGGACGAGAAGTCATGAGCCATCTGGGTGAAAGTAAGTGACTCAGACGTTATGAACACCAACCAGGATGTGCTGGATGAGTTTTAATAACTGCTATTGCTTTATTTGGGTGGGGCTTCAATTGTGGATAGTATCAGTATCTTTGAGACTTGCATGACAGCTGAAAGCCCATTTGTCAGAAAAATAAATAAACCCACACAATTTTGCACACAGTTACAGAAGCTGAGAGATTTCCCTGAAGGCAATCCCAGGTTCAAATAAGCGGTTTTATGTAGTCTGGACACCTCACATTTACACTAGTTTTTTGGTTTTCATCATCCATAATACACTGAATCCTTGCAACTCTCTGAAATTAGTAATAGATTATTCCTATTTTGAGGAAACTGAGCTTTCTTGAGAAAATATGCCTTGTCCACGGGAGAAATAAGTAGCGGCATATTTGGAGTAGAAGTCAGGTTTTGGGGGTTTGAGGTGAATGGTTTGTTTTCCCTCTCATGTGTTCACCCAAACAAGCTGTGCTGAGATTTCTGCATGAACCAGAAGGCACTTTCACAAGCGTTGTTTGAGAGCCTACCATGTACCCAGGACTGTGCAAGGCCCTTGATACTCATCAGGGAACAAAAACAGCCAACCTTCCTGTTTTTTTGTGGAGTCCAGACCCAAACTGAAGTCAGTGTTTTCCCAGCCTAAAAGCCTGGAATGGATTATATTCTGGCCATAAATTATTGATTCAGGTACTTAACGAAAAGCTATAATCCAGTAGGCAGCATTCTAAGTACTAGTTGTCAAAGGTAGGGTTTTATGTCGGGAAACACGGAACAAGCGTACCTCATCTGCCATCACTAGCTATCACAGAATCTACTAATTTTCATTTCTTGTTGTTGTTCTTCTTCTTCTTCCATTAAAATATTTTTAAGCTTGAGTCTCTCTATTTTCGATCTTATCAAAGGGGAAAGACACAAACGAGTCTTCTAACACATGGTCGTTCAGACGAGGACTAATAAAAACTAGACTGAGAGTTGGGCCACCCAGTGCCCCAGTACCAACTTCATCCCTTGCGGTACTCCTTTCCCTTGGGAGTCAGCTTCCCCACCTGTAAAGCGAGTATGTATGTTTCTGAGCTTCTCTTTGTCCTAAACTATTAGGGATGCCTGAGAACTCTGAGTGTGTTTGAGAGAAAACTTTTAAAATTGCAAGGTGGTGATATACAGATGGTGAGAGAAAACTCTCCCTCACAATTAGTAGCTGCCTGCCTTGGCTCTGGCAACCAAACAGCTCTTAGCTGAGTGGGCTGTAGGGGGCAGGAAAGGTGAGAGGCAGGACAAAATCTTGGTTTCTCATTAGAGAAGGAGCAAGACAGATCAGTGGATTCGATCGTCGCGTGTAGAATATTGTGGGCTGTGTTTCCTTCTGAAGAGGTTGGTGCCCTTTTAAAAAGCAGTCAGAGAGGCTGCCACTGGACTAGAAACTGTGGGACAGACTCGGACTCCTGAAATGTCAGAACAGAAGAGACCTGATAAAGCTTGTGCAGTTCCCTTCCTCTATTTCGTACGTGAAGGGCACTTAGGGTTAGAGGGTGTGATTGGGAAAGGCGGCATATCCATGGCCACAGAGCTTGCAGCCAGCCAGAGACATGGCAAGAGATCGAGGGAACTCCCCTTGTTGCCTAAAACAAAGCCAATCTCCTCTTTGTTCTGCTTGTCGCTGCCTTTAGTAAAATTGTTCTTTTCCTTCCATCTGCTACTTGCTTAGCATCTCAGAATTAATAAAATGTGGTAATAACAGTTACCCCTTCCTGACAGCCTGGAATCTGACATTGAAGAACTGAAGATGTGACTCATTAAACCTCTAGGTATGTTTTTAAGAGTCATTTTGTACATGATTAAATGTTTATAATGAGAGTTGATAAAATTATGCCTGTGGTTTGAATTTTCAATTTAGATACGTTCTCCTCCATTCTTTTTCTTCCTCACTCTCCACCTGGTCTGAATTTGCTCTCCAGTGAAAATATTGAATATTAAAATCTCTCTCCCTGCTTGTACCTAAAATATCTCTTTCTCAAAAAGGATTCTCACAGTGTTTACTGGCCGCTCGTGTGCTAAGTCACTTCAGTCGTGTCC
Organism: Ovis aries; assembly: GCF_016772045.2. Classification (NCBI taxonomy): domain Eukaryota; kingdom Metazoa; phylum Chordata; class Mammalia; order Artiodactyla; family Bovidae; genus Ovis; species Ovis aries. The sequence goes on along the minus strand of NC_056055.1, from coordinate 6,054,129 downwards.
TACTCTTTGTGGCCCTATGGACCACAGCCCACCAGGCTCCTCTGTCCCTGGGATTCTCCAGGCAAGAATACTGGAGTGGGTGGACATGCCTTCCTCCAGGGGACTTTCCAGACCCAGGGATTGAACCTGCCTCTCCTACACTGGCAGGTGGGTTCTTTACCACTAGTACCACCTGGGAAACCCATTTGGCCCATTTGGCCCTTTACCCTCCTGGATTAATTCATACCCCATGCTCTACACCCTTGGCAATCCCACTCTGATCTACTGAAACATCGTTATTAGTGAAAGAAATCCAGGCAGGCTTCAGAGCAAACTAATTCCCAGCAAATTATTCGGCCTCTTTTTGTCCAGTTTGAGTCTCTAGAAAACAGAGAATTCTTAACTCTTAGATCACTGTAGGACTAAATATAAAAATAATCCCTACCATTTCTCCAACACCTACTTCTGGCGCCAGCATGTGCCAGAGCAAGTCTTTTACACATCGTATTTAATTCACTCACCATAACTGTTCTCATCACTACCCGCATTTTACAGCTTAGAAAACAGCATCAGAGAAACCCCAGTATTCCCCGTGGGGGTAGAGTATTTGAATAACAAATCTAACTTGAAGAACCCTGCGCTTTTCTAGCTCACCACATGGACTTCTGGGTAGCATTGGTTCTCAATCTGTGGTACGTTGCCCCTCAGAGGACATTGAACAATGACTGGAGATAATTTTAGTGTCACTCCTGGGCAAAAGCATTACTGGCATCTAGCAGAGGCCAGGGATGGTTCTAAGCTTCCTACAATGCACCCTGCAGAGTCCCACATCCAGGAAGTACCGAGCTTCAAGTATCAACAGTGCCAAGACTGGGAATCCCTGCTGTGTAGCATCCCATTGAATGAATTTCCCGTAATTGATTCTGCTAGATGGACATAACGTGATGAAGACAAAGGGCCAAGAACGCAGCGACCCTTCAATACATGCCAGCTGCCCTGGTTAGCATTGCTACGTTTAGGCCTACTTCTCACTTTTTTCCCTGATACCTGCTAGCTAGAAGCAGCGGTTCCCTCATCTCTTTCAATGACTGCTTACTTTCTTTAGTATTTGATACTCATTTATTATAGTTATTTAAACACATTTTTTATCCTCTAATACATTGTCATTTTCTTAAGGGAAGCAGTTATGTTTATTTTCTTCTGTATCTCCCCATGTATTTAGCATGGCACCTGGCCCACACTCATTGAATTTGAGAAAATGGACAATTTTCTGAGGAAAGGAAGGCAGGGCTATTATGCCTATTTTATAGCTGAGGAAATAGGCTCTGAGTGACCACGTTATTTAAAACTGCATGACTTACAAGTGACGGAGCTTCTCCTAGAGCTCACCTCTGCGTCCAGCATTATCTTACTTAGCTGCTATTTCTGTAGTCAGTTACAGACCACAAGAACTATAGCCCATCCTTTTAGAGAGAGGTGTCTAAGAGAGCCTGTGGATTCAGCAAGCAAAACTGATAAGAAAAGCAGTTCCAACGTGCATCTGATCTGGAGATGTCTGTCACGGGGTCTACAAATAGAACATGGAGGCCGATCTGCTGGGGAAAATAGATGGTGGGGAGTCCAGGCACCTGTAGATGAGGCCTGCATTTGAACTGGCTAGCGGCGCAGCACTGGATAAGATACGGTACCTTTTTTCTGCTCATTTTCCTCATTTGTCAAACAGGGACATCATGCCCATTCTAATAAGCCTACAGATTGCTCTGAGGAAACGTATGCTGAGTACATTCAATCCTACTATTCATAGCAGTTGTGTTCTGTGAAATCTCTGCAAACACTGACCTGGTGAATATTGAGCTAGTGTTCCTCAGGTGATGTGGGCAGAGTTGACACAAGCTCCGAATACAACATTTTCATCCACCAATAAGTATATAACCTTATTTTATGTGTGTTTCATTAAAGACACCTTTTTCAATGTATAGTGTCAGTTCATTAGCATTGAACTTATGGTCAACAGCCCTGTAACTCGTGCCTGAACAAAGCTGAGTTAACACATCTGTTTTATCTGTAAGGCACAGTAAAGTCTTCTTGAGCTTAGGAAAACTAGATGGCATTTTAGCACTGTGCTTGGTGTCATTTCAAACAGTGAAATGACCAACAGAAAACACAAAAATGTAACCAATACGGTACCATACGTACCACAGAAAGACACTTGTTTATAGGATAAAGCTGAAAGAAGAAGGCAGGGCATTACCTCGTTCAGTCTCGGCTAGGAACATGAATGTCAAAATACAGTTCTTCACTGCCTATGTCTGTGAATGACTGTAAAAGCACATGAGTATTGACCTGGAGTTACAAATGAGCTTTAGCAAGTAGGAAAATTTGGAAACTGGATCCATGAATAATGAGGATCAACTGCACATACGTTTTAAGAATTGGGTCATTAATATGAGCCACAGAGACTGAGACAGGCTGTGTCTGAGTGTCTCCTGTGGAGGTCCGGGCCAGCAGTGCCCTGCTGCAGGGACGGGGCTCTGGGCGCAGCAGACCTGGGTGTGGCATAAGCCCTCTTGGAGGAGGTCACCATTAACCCCACCGCAGAGCTGCCAGGACTCACACAGGACTGGGGAAACAGACTCTTGTGAGTACCAGGACCCAGGAAAAAGGAGCAGTGACCCCGTAAGAGACTGACCCAGACTTGCCTGTGAGTGTCCAGGAGTCTCCGGCAGAGGTGTGGGTTGGCGGTGGCCTGCTGCAGGGTTGGGGGCCCTGCATGCAGCAGTGTGTGTGGGGGACCTTTTGAAGGAGGTTGCCATTATCTTCATCACTTCCACCATAGTTTGGCCTCAGGTCAAATAACAGGGAGGGAACACAGACCCTCCCATCAACAGAAAATTGGATTAAAGATTGGAAGGACTGATGCTAAAGCTGAAACTCTAATACTTTGGCCACCTCATGTGAAGAATTGACTCATTGGAAAAGACCCTGATGCTGGGGGGGGTTGGGGGCAGGAGGAGAAGGGGATGACAGAGGATGAGATGGCTGGATGGCATCACCGATTCGATGGACATGAGTTTGAGTGAACTCCAGGAGTTGGTGATGGACAGGGAGGCCTGGCATGCTGCAATTCATGGGGTTGCAAAGAGTCAGACACGACTGAGCGGCTGAACTGAACTGAACTGAATTGTTGAATATATGCCAATATTAAAGCCCAAATTTCCACTTCTAGATGTACACACAACAGAAATATCTACACATGTTTACCAAATTCCGTGTATATGGAACAGTTATCTTTATTTCCTAAGACAGTAAAGAAACTAAATGTCATCCTAGCAGATTAAAAAAGTATGACTAGGACTTCCCTGGTGGGCCAGTGGCTAGGACTCCCTGGTGCTCCCAATGCAGGAGGCAAGGGCCCATCCCCAGTCAGGGAAGTAAATCCTACATGCTGCAACTGAAGATCCCGCATGCCACAGCTAATGATTCCATGCGCTGCAACTAAGACCTAGTGCAACCAAATAGATAAATACAGAGAAAAAAGACAGATATTGAGCACCCTTTAAACAAGTATGATTAAATTTGCAATAGAATACTATAGAACAGCAAGAATGAAGGGACTATAGCTACACTCAGCAGAGATGACTCTTATAAACATAATTTTGAGTCAAAGGAGACAGACAAAGAGTATACACTGTATGATTTCACTTATTTAGAGTTCAAGAACAGGTAATATCTATCTACAGTGCAGATCACAACAATCTGTGGAAAGTTTTTAAAGAGAAGGGAATACCGGACCACCTGATCTGCCTCCTGAGAAATCTGCATGCAGGTCAAGAAGCAGCAGTTAGAAATGAACATGAAACAATGGACTGGTTCCAAATTGCGAAAGGAGTACATTAAGGTTGTGTATTGTCACCCAGCTTATTTAACTTACATGCAGAGTACATCATGCAAAATGCCAGGCTAGATGAAATACACTAGAATCAAGATTGCCTGGAGAAAAATCAATAACCTCAGATATGCAGATAACACCACCTTTATGGCAGAAAGCAAAGAGGAACTGAAGAGTCTCTCCATGAAAGTGAAAGAGGAGAATGAACATGTTGGCTTAAAACTCAACATTCAGAAAACTAAGATCATGGCATCCAGTCCCATCACTTCATGGCAAATAGATGGGGAAACAACGGAATCAGTGACAGACTTTGTATTTTGGGGCTCCCAAATCATGGCAGATGGTGACTGCAGCCATGAAATTAAAAGATGCTTGCTCCTTGGAAGAAAAGCTATGACCAACCTAGACAACATATTAAAAAGCAGAGAAATTATTTGCTTACAGAGGTCCATCTAGTCAAAGCTATGGTTTTCTAATTGTCATGAATGGATGTGAGTTGGACTGTAAAGAAAGTTGAGAGCCCAAGAACTGATGTTTTGAACTGTGGTGTTGGAGAAGACTCTTGAGAGTCCCTTGGACTGCAAGGAGATCAAATCAGTCAATCGTAAAGGAGATCAGTCCTGAATATTCATTGAAAGCACTGATGCTGAAGCTGAAACTCCAAAATGTTGGTCACCTGATATGAAGAACTGAAAACTGACCTTTTCCAGTTCTGTGGCCACTGCTGAGTTTTCCAAACTTGCTGGCATATTGAGTGCAGCACTTTCACAGCATCATCTTTCAGGATTTGAAACAGCTCAACTGGAATTCCATCACCTCCACTAGCTTTGTTCATAGTAATGCTTTCCAAGGCCCACTTGACTTCACATTCCAAGATGTCTGGCTCTAGATTAGTGATCACATCATCATGATTATCTTGGTCATGAAGATCATTTTTGTACAGTTCTTCCGTGTATTCTTGCCACCTCTTCTTAATATCTTCTGCTTCTGTTAGGTCCATACCATTTCTGTCCTTTATCGAGCCCATCTTTGCATGACATGTTCCCTTGGTATCTCTAATTTTCTTAAAGAGATCTCTAGTCTTTTCCATTCTGTTGTTTTCTTCTGTTTCTTTGCATTGATCACTGAAGACGGCTTTCTTATCTCTTCTTGCTGTTCTTTGGAACTCTGCATTCAGATGATTATATCTTTCCTTTTCTCCTTTGCTTTTCACTTCTCTTCTTTTCACAGCTATTTGTAAGGCCTCCCCAAATAGCCCTTTTGCTTTTTTGCATTTCTTTTCCATGGGGATGGTCTTGATCCCTATCTCCTGTACAATGTCATGAACCTCATTCCATAGTTCATCAGGCACTCTATCTATCAGATCTAGGCCCTTCAATCTATTTCTCACTTCCACTGTAGAATCATAAGGGATTTGATTGAGGTCATACCTGAGTGGTCCAGCAGTTTTCCCTGTTTTCTTCCATTTGAGTCTGAACTTGGTAATAAGGAGTTCATGATCTGAGCCACAGTCAGCTCCTGGTCTTGTTTTTGTTGACTGTATAGAGCTTCTCCATCTTTGGCTGCAAAGAATATAATCAATCTGATTTCGGTGTTGACCATCTGGTGATGTCCATGTGTAGAGTCTTCTCTTGTGTTGTTGGAAGAGGGTGTTTGCTATGACCAGTGCATTTTCTTGGCAAAACTCTATTAGTCTTTGCCCTGCTTCATTCTGCATTCCAAGGCCAAATCTGCCTGTTACTCCATGTGTTTCTTGACTTCCTACTTTTGCATTCCAGTCCCCTATAATGAAAAGGACATCTTTTTTGGGTGTTAGTTCTTAAAGGTCTTGTAGGTCTTCATAAAACCATTCAACTTCAGTTTCTTCAGTGTTACTGGTTGGGGCATAGACTTGGATAACTGTGATATTGAATGGTTTGCCTTGGAGACGAACAGAGATCATTCTGTCGTTTTTGAGATTGCATCCGAGTATTGCATTTCGGACTCTTTTGTTGACCATGATGGCTACTCCATTTCTACTGAGGGATTCCTGCCCGCAGTAGTAGATATAATGGTCATCTGAGTTAAATTCACCCATTCCAGTCTATTTTAGTTTGCTGATTCCTAGAATGTCGACGTTCACCCTTGCCATCTCTTGTTTGACCACCTCCAATTTGCCTTGATTCATGGACCTGACGTTCCAGGTTCCTATGCAATATTGCTCTTTACAGCATCGGATCTTGCTTCCATCACCAGTCACATCCACAACTGGGTATTGTTTTTGCTTTGGCTCCATCCCTTTATTCTTTCTGGAGTTATTTCTCCACTGATCTCCAGTAGCATATTGGGCACCTAATGACCTGGGAAGTTCCTCTTTCGGTATCCTATCATTTTGCCTTTTCCTACTGTTCATGGGGTTCTCAAGGCAAGAATACTGAAGTGGCTTGCCATTCCTTTCTCCAGTGGACCATATTCTGTCAGATCTCTCCACCATGACCCACCCGTCTTGGGTTGCCCCACGGGCATGGCTTGGTTTCATTGAGTTAGACAAGGCTGTGGTCCTAGTGTGATTAGATTGACTAGTTTTCTGTGAGTATAGCTTCAGTGTGTCTGCCCTCGGATGCCCTCTTGCAACACCTACCATCTTACTTGGGTTTCTCTTACCTTTGGCGTGGGGTATCTCTTCACGGCTGCTCCAGCAAAGCGCAGCCACTGCTCCTTGCCATGGACGAGGGATATCTCCTTACCGCTGCCGTTCCTGACCTTCAACGTGGGATAGCTCCTCTAGGCCCTCCTGTGCCTTCTCACTCTTATGGCAGAAAGTGAAGAGGAGCTAAAAGGCCCCTTGATGAAAGTGAAAGAGGAGAGTGAAAAAGTTGGCTTAAAGCTCAACATTCAGAAAACAAAGATCATGGCATCTGGTCCCATCACTTCATGGGAAATGGATGGGGAAACAGTGGAAACAGTGTTAGACTTTATTTTTGGGGGCTCCAAAATCACTGCAGATGGTGATTGCAGCCATGAAATTAAAAGACACTTACTCTTTGGAAGAAAAGTTATGACCAACCTAGATAGTATATTCAAAAGCAGAGATATTACTTTGCCAACTAAGGTCTGTCTAGTCAAGGCTATGGTTTTTCCTGTGGTCACGTATGGATGTGAAAGTTGGACTGTGAAGAAGGCTGAGCACCGAAGAACTGATGCTTTTGAACTGCGGTGTTGGAGAAGACTCTTGAGAGTCCCTTGGACTGCAAGGAGATCCAAACAGTCCATTCTGAAGGAGATCAACCCTGGGATTTCTTTGGAAGGAATGAATCTAAAGCTGAAGCTCCAGCACTTTGGCCACCTCCTGCGAAGAGTTGACTCACTGGAAAAGACTCTGATGCTGGGAGGGATTGGGGGCAGGAGAAGAAGGGGTTGACCGAAGATGAGATGGCTGGATGGCATCACGGACTCGATGGACATGAGTCTGAGTGAACTCCGGGAGATGGTGATGAACAGGGAGGCCTGGCGTGCTGCAATTCATGGGGTCGCAAACAGTCGGGCATGACTGAGTGACTGAACTGAACTGAACTGATGTGAAGAACTGACTCATTGGATAAGATGGATAAGATAAGATGGATGGATGGCATCACCGACTCAGTGGACATGAGTTTGAGCAAACTCCAAGAGTCGGTGATGGACACGGAAGCCTTGGCCACTGCAGTCCATGGAGTCACAAAGAGTTAGACTGAGAAATAACTGAGCAATTGGACTGAACTGATCTATAGTGTTCAGTTCAGTTCAGTCGCTCAGTCATGTCCGACTCATTGCGACCCCACGAATCACAGCATGCCAGGCCGCCCTGTCCATCACCATCTCCTGGAGTTCACTCAAACTCATGTCCATCAAGTTGGTGATGCCATCCAGCCATCTCATCCTCTGTCATCCCCTTCTCCTCCTGCCCCCAATCCCTCCCAGCATCAGAGTCTTTTCCAATGAGTCAATTCTTCATATGAGGTGGCCAAAGTACTGGAGTTTCAGCTTTAGCATCAGTCCTTCCAATGAACACCCAGGACTGATCTGCTTTAGAATGGACTGGTTGGATCTCCTTGCAGTCCAAGGGACTCCTAAAAGTCTTCACCAACACCACAGTTCAAAAGCATCGATTCTTTGGTGCTCAGCTTTCTTCACAGTCCAACTCTCACATGCATACATGACCACTTGAAGAAAATCATAGCCTTAATGAGATGGACCTTTGTTGGCAAAGTAATATCTCTGCTTTGGAATATGCTATCTAGGTTAGTCATAACTTTCCTTCCAAGGAGCAAGGAGTAAGCATCTTTTAATTTCATGGCTGCAATCACCATCTGCAGTGATTTTGGAGCCCCCCAAAATGAAGCTTTCACTGTTTCTACTGTTTCCCCATCCATTTCCTATGAAGTGATGGGACCAGATGCCGTGATCTTCGTTTTCTGAATGTTGAGCTTTAAGCCAACTTTTTCACTCTCCTCTTTTACTTTCATCAAGAGGCTTCTAGTTCCCCTTCACTTTCTGCCATAAAGGTGGTATCATCTGCATATCTGAGGTTATTGATATTTCTCCCGGCAATCTTGATTCCAGCTTGTGCTTCTTCCAGTCCAGTGTTTCTCATGATGTATTCTGCATAGAAGTTAAATAAGCAGGGTGACAATATACACCCTTGACGTACTCCTTTTCCTATTTGGAACCAGTCTGTTGTTCTCTGTCCAGTTCTAACTGTTGCTTCCTGACCTACATATAGGTTTCTCAGGAGGCAGATCAGATCGTCTGATATTCCCATCTCTTTCAGAATTTTCCACAGTTTATTGTGATCCACACAGTCAAAGGCTTTGGCATAGTCAATAAAGCAGAAATAGATGTTTTCCTGGAACTCTCTTGCTTTTTCCATGATCCAGTGGATGTTGTCAATTTGACCTCCAGTTCCTCTGCCTTTCCTAAAACCAGTTTGAACATCTGGAAGTTCACAATTCATGTATTGCTGAAGCCTGACTTGGAGAATTTTGAGCATTATTTTACTAGCGTGTGAGATGAGAGCAATTGTGCAGTAGTTTGAGAATTCTTTGGCATTGCCTTTCTTTGGGATTGGAATGAAAACTGACCTTTTCCAGTCCTGTGGCCACTGCTGAGTTTTTCAAATTTGCTGGCATGTTGAGTGCAGCACTTTCACAGCATCATCTTTCAGGATTTGAAATAGCTCAACTGGAATTCCATCACCTTCACTAGCTTTGTTTGTAGTGATGCTTTGTAAGGCCCACTTGACTTCATATTTCAGGATGTCTGGCTCTAGATGAGTGATCACACCATTGTGATTATCTGGGTCATGAAGATCTTTTTTGTACAGTTCTTCTGTGTATTCTTACCACCTCTTCTTAATATCTCCTCATTTTGTTAGGTCCATACCATTTCTCCTTTATCGAGCCCATCTTTGCATGAATCAAGGCAAATTGGAAGTGATCAAACAGGAGATGGCAAGAGTGAACGTCGACATTCTAGGAATCAGTGAACTAAGATGGACTGGAATGGGTGAATTTAACTCAGATGACCATATATCTCCTACTGTGGGCAGGAATCCCTTAAGAGAAATGGAGTAGCCATCATGGCCAGCGAAAGAGTGCAAAATGCAATGAAAGTGAAAGTGAAACTGCTCAGTCGTGTCCGACTCTTTGCGACCCTGTGGACTGTAGCTCACCAGGCTCCTCCGTCCAGGGGATTCTCCAGGCAAGAATACTGGAGTGGGTTGCCGTTTTTGTCTCCAGGGGATCTTCCTGACCCAGGGATTGAACCCAGGTCTCCCACATTGCAGGCAGAGGCTTTAACCTCTGAGCCACCAGGGAAGCCCCAAGTACTGAAATGCAATGCTTGGATGCAATTTCAAAAACAGCAGAATGATCTCTATTTGTTTCCAAGGCAAGCCATTCAATATTACAGTAATCCAAGCCTATGCCCCAACCAGTAACACTGAAGAAACTGAAGGTGAATGCTTCTATGAAGACCTACAAGACCGTTTAGAGCTAACACCCAAAAAAGATGTCATTTTCATTATAGGGGACTGGAATGCAAAAGTAGGAAGTCAAGAAACACGTGGAATAACAGGCAAATTTGGCCCTGGAGTACAGAATGAAGCAGGGCAAAGGCTAATAGAGTTTTGCCAAGAGAATGCACTGGTCATAGCAAACACCCTCTATAGTGTTAGAACCTATTGAATGGCAGAATAGAGTTTATTCTTGAGACAATGATTGGAATGCATCTCAGGCAATTTCAAGGTGGCTGGTGACATTCTGTTGCTTGATCTGGGTACTTACACAGCATCCTCATTTTCTGAACACTGACGAGCTGTGCATGTTTCTGTGCATACTTTGTCCTTTAATAAAATTTGAAAACTAAATTTTTATAAGTGGAGATAGACATTGTTGTTACTTGTTAACTAGTCACTAAGTCATGTCCAATTCTTTTTGCAACCTCTTGAACTGTAGCCCACCAGGCCCCTCTGTCTGTGGGATTCCCCAGGCAAGAATACTGGAGTTGTCATTTCCTCCTCCAGGGCCTCTTCCTCACCCAGGGATCAAACCTGGGATCAATCCTGCATCTCCAGCATTGGCAGGCGGGTTCTTTACCACTGAGCCACCAGGGAAGGCCTGGAGGAGCACCTGCTATGTGTCAAAGATTTCACTCAGCACCTTACAGCACCTACAGGGAGGCCTGCGTGATGCAGTTCATGGGGTTGCAAAGAGTCGGACATGACTGAGTGACTGAACTAACTGACTAACTAAAGCACCTATGAAAACACAATCCCATGTGTTTCCGTAGCTTGTCTAATAATACAAATCACAGATGGCACTTCCTAACATTAGAAAATCACCAGATCTCACTTCAGGTCTTAAAAGTTAAAATCTTTAAAGTATAGTACTGGACTTCCCTGGTGGCTCAGATGGTAAAAGCATCTGCCTACAACGTGGGAGACCCAGGTTCGATCCCTGGGTTGGGAAGATCCTCTGGAGAAGGAAATGGCAGCCCACTCCAGTACTCTTGCCTGGAAAATCCCATGGACAGAGGAGCCTGGCAGGCTGCAGTCCATGGGGTCGCAGAGAGTCGGACACGACTGAGCGACTTCACTTTCACTGGACACCAGATACTGAAATAGATGATGTTATAACCAGCCAAGTTTGACATATATTGACTGTTATGTGATCTGAGGAGTGAGTTTAATGTGATGTCTAATATATCACATGAACATAAACGGTGACTTTTTAAAATTTTAAGTACAGTTGTCTCCATTCTATAGATGAAGATCCAAGGTGTAGTGAGGGAACATGATTTATTTGAGGCCACAGCTGGAAGCAAATGTTTTCTATGTTATCTCACTTTATGCTAATAACCAGTCAAGGGAGTAAATTCCATTATGCTTATCTTACCCCGAAGCAACTGTAGCTTGAGGAACTTAAGTAAACTGCCCAAGGACATTTAGTCAGAAAATGGTTGAGGTGGAACCAGGTCAGTCTAACTCAGGAATCTCTGACGGATTCTTTTCTCATAGGTCCTGCCATAGGATAGGTTAGAAAGGGTAGAAGAAGTTAAATCCAGGAGCACAGAAGACAGACTTTATTATTTTTATATTTCAGATGCCTGGTCTTTAACACATACCCTCTTTTCTACTTAGTATCTTCACCTCTGAGCAATTAGGATAGGATACATACTCAGTCGGATACCACTGAGCAACTGAACTGAACATACTTCCCTGATTTCATCTTTAAATAGAACATGTCAACAGTCGGGAGACGGGAGACGATAGCATGCTTGGGTGTTGTGATTTGCGTCTCAGTTCAGTTCAGTTCAGTCCTTCAGTCATGTCCAATTCTTTCCGACGCCATGGACTGCAGAACGCCAGGCCTCCCTGTCCATCACCAACTCCCGGAGTATACTCAAACTCATGTCCACTGAGTCGAAGATGCCATCCAACCATCTCATCATCTGTTGTCCCCTTCTCCTCCTGCCTTCAATCTTTCCTATCATCAGGGCTTTTCAAATGAGTCAGCTCTTTGCATCAGGTGGCCAAAGTGTTGGAGTTTCAGCTTGAACATCAGGCCTTCTAATGAATATTCAGGACTGATCTCCTTTAGGATTGACTGATTTGGTCTCCTTGGACTCCAAGGGACTCTCATGAGTCTTCTCCAACATTACAGTTCAAAAGCATCAATTCTTCAGCTCTCAGCTTTCTTTATGGTCCAACTCTCACATCCATATATGACTACTGGCAAAACCATAGCTTTGACTAGACGGACCTTTGTTGGGAAAGTAATGTCTCTGCTTTGTAATATGCTGTCTAGGTTGGTTATAGCTTTTCTTCCAAGGAGTAAGCCTATTTTAATTTCATGGCTGCAGTCATCATCTGCAGTGATTTTGGAGCCCCCAAAAATAAAGTCTCTCACTGTTTGTTTCCATTGTTTCCCCATCTATTATACACAAAGTGATGGGACTGGATGCCATTATCTTTGTTTTTTGAATGCTGATATTCAAGCTGGCTTTAGAAAAGGCAGAGGAACCAGAGATCAAATTGCCAAAATCTGCTGGGTCATCAAAAAGCAAGAGATTTCCAGGAAAACATCTATTTCTTCTTTATTGACTATGCCAAAGCCTTTGACTGTGTGGATCATAACAAACTGTGGAAAATTCTTCAAGAGATGGGAATACAGACCACCTGACCTGCCTCTTGAGAAACCTATATGCAGGTCAGGAAGCAACAGTTAGAACTGGACATGGAACAACAGACTGGTTCCAAATAGGAAAAGGAGTATATTAAGGCTGTATATTGTCACCCTGCTTATTTAACTTCTATGCAGAATACATCATGAGAAACGCTGGGCTGGAAGAAACACAAGCTAGAATCAAGATTGCTGGGAGAAATATCAATAACCTCAGATATGCAGATGATACCACCTTTATGGCAGAAAGTGAAGAGGAACTAAAAAGCCTCTTGATGAAAGTGAAAGAGGAGAGTGAAAAAGTTGGCTTAAAGCTCAACATTCAGAAAACAAAGATCATGGCATCTGGTCCCATCACTTTATGGGAAATAGATGGGTAAACAGTAGAAACAGTGTCAGACTTTATTTTTTGGGGCTCCAAAATCACTGCAGTTGGTGATTGCAGCCATGAAATTAAAAGACGCTTACTCCTTGGAAGGAAAGTTATGACCAACCTAGATAGCATATTCAAAAGCAGAGACATTACTTTGCCAACAAAGGTCCATCTAGTCAATGCTATATTTTTTCCAGTAGTCATGTATGGATGTGAGTTGGAGTGTGAAGAAAGCTGAGCACTGAAGAATTGATGCTTTTGAACTGTGGTGTTGGAGAAAACTCTTGAGTCCCTTGAACTGCAAGGAGATCCAACCAGTCCCTTCTTAAGAAGATTAATCCTGGGTGTTCTTTGGAAGGAATGATGCTAAAACTGAAACTCCAGTACTTTGGCCACCTCATGTGAAGAGTTGACTCATTGGAAAAGACTCTGATGCTGGGAGGGATTGGGGGTAGGAGGAGAAGGGGATGACAGAGGATGAGATGGCTGGATGGCATCACCAACTTGATGGACATGAGTTTGCGTGAACTCCAGGAGCTGGTGATGGACAGGGATGCCTGGCATGCTGCAATTCATGGGGTTGCAAAGAGTCGGACATGACTGAGCAACTGAACTGAACTGAACTGAGTTTTAAGCCAACTTTTTCACTCTCCTCTTTCACTTTCATCAAGAGGCTCTTCAGTTCCTCTTCACTTTCTGCCATAAAGGTGGTGTCATCTGCATATCTGAGGTTTTGATATTTCTCCCAGTAATCTTGATTCCAGCTTGTGCTTCATTCAGCCTGGCATTTCACATGATGTACTCTGGACATAACTTAAATAAGCTGGGTGACAATATACAGCCTTGATGTACTCCATTTCCAATTTGGAAACAATCCGTTGTTCCATGTCCAGTTCTAACTGTTGCTTCTTGACCTGTATACAGGTTTCTCAGAAGGCAGGCAAGGTGGTCTGATATTCTCATCTCTTGAAGAGTTTTCCAGTTTGGTGTGATCCACAGAGTCAACGGCTTTGGCAGAGTCAATAAAGCAGAAGTAGATGTCTTTCTGGAACTCTCTTGCTTTTTCAATGATCTAACAGATGTTGGCAATTTGATCTCTGGTGCCTCTGCCTTTTCTAAATACAGCTTGAACATCTGGAAGCTCATGGCTGTGTCTAGGATAGTTGTAATCTGTGCCACGTACTCACACAGATAGTATACTTTATTGGGGTTACCATCATTACTGATTGGTGAATCTAAGAGGCAGCCCTACCAGAAACAGAGCTTTCTCTTGTCCTTATTTTCTGTGTCTGAGTACTATCTCTGAGAGTCAAGGTGGTGACTAGAATCTATTTCGTAATGTCAGATGTCATGAGCAATGATTCATTGTTATTGTCAAAGAGGGAGAATGCCCCTGTCTCAGGTGTCAACTGAAAAAAAGATGCACAACCTGAGCACTGTGAGTTAAGTTTTATTTGGGGCAAAATGAGAACTGCAGCCCGGGAGGCAGTGCCTCAGATAACTCTGAGAGGCTGCTCCAAAGAGGCAGTGGAGGAAGGTCAATATATAAGGTTTTGGTGAAGGTGGCGTTCAATACCATTAATCACTCACTTTACAAAAGGTTTTCTGCTGGTCACCATGATGGGATTTACTGCTTTTCTAGATATGAGGAGATTGAGATCATAAAATATGTTCCTAAAAACATCCAACTATCTAAAGACCAGGCTCAGAGGGTAAAAGCGTCTGCCTACAATGTGGGAGACCTGGGTTCCATCCCTTGCTTGGAAAGATACCCCTGGAGAAGGAAATGGCAACCCACTCCAGTACTCTTGCCTAGAAAATCCCATGGATGGATGGAGGAGCCTGGTAGGCTACAGTCCATGGGGTCACAAAGAGTTGGACAGGACTGAGTGACTTCACTATCTAAAGACCTGTCCCACCAGATTCCCTGGCGCATAGAGTGCCTCACTCTACCATGAACTCCCCCAGGGGTTGCTGAAGGTCAACAGGCATAGTAGCACAGGGTTCAGTCTCCACAGAGGCAGATGGCGAACGCCCTTGATTTTCAGTCATTGGCAACACTCTCGGCAAGTGCCAATTTGTAGTTGACAAAGGCTGAGTGAAGAGGCTGATTTCTGACCCCTTTTGCTCATAGAGCAGAATAATCTTCCGTCTCACTGCCTACCACTTTTTACTAGTTCACCATCATTTGTTAAAAGTCAGGACCACATTTTATTAGTGGGCAGGATCTCCGTATCTTAATGAAAAGAAACAGACCCTACCTATGTTTTTTTTGTTTTCTTTTCTCACTTCCTGTACTTAAAAGCGTCACTCAGTCGTGTCCGACTGTTTGAGACCCCATGGACTGTAGCCTACTAGGCTCCTCTGTCCATGGGATTTTCTAGGCAATAGTACTGGAGTGGATTGCCATTTCCTTCTCCAGGGGATCTTCCTGACCCAGGGATCGAACCCGGGTCTCCCTCATTGTAGACAGACGCTTAACTGTCTGAGCCACGTACTTATGTGTCATCCATTTCCACTAAGCAGTTCTCATCTGGTAGAAAGACGTAAGATTTTTTCCTTGAGTAGGAGGTGGGGCATCTCTACTCTGTTCTCTGCAGATTGCTTTGGAGCTCTGGGTATAGGCTGCACAGTTTATGCTACCTTAACACTAGAGACAGTGGGAAAACGTATTCTCTTTTTCCTGCCTCACTCCTTTTTTTAATCCTGTGACACTGATGGATGTCTTGTTGACTTAATTTTCATGGCATTGCAAGGGCAGGATCCTTACCTTAAATAAAGCTTCAGTGGGAAGGGTTGAAACAGCCCTGAAGACCCTAGTCCAGCTTATGTTAAGAAAGTCATGATTGGCTTTTGGCTTGCCTGCTGCTCACGTGCATGTACATCCCCTAGCCTGAGGTCCCTCAGCTGTCTGCTCTTATCCCACCATCACTGTAGTCAGCTCATTTTTATCGGGGTCACCATAATGATCTTTATTCTCAACATTAGAAAGCTTTGACTTCTACTGTCGAAAAGCCTTGGCCACCACTGACTGATACCCCATCATGGAGGCAGCGCCATGCCTGGTATATTAAGTAGCAGCCAGAGGCACAGAACTCTCCATCATCCAGACATGACCGACATGGTCTAGGCTCTGCCCCCTCTTCCTTCCAGGGGCCCATTCACAATGCAGACTGATCGTGTTTACTTACAGTTCCGAAGGAGACACAAGGATGACAAAGAACTCTCAGTGCTCACGCAATCCCACCTGTTTTGGGAGAGTCCCAGACAGAGAGGCGCTGAAATTTCAGCTGCAATAAATGAAAAACCAACCAGACTTGAGATGGAAAATCCAACTGCAGCCATTTTTCTAACATTTGGGCTTTGATCACATATCCCAGTTTTGCTTCCGGCAATTTTGCATCTAATCATTTAACTCCCATGTGGTGGCAAAAGGTACATTAATCGATCATGATTTAGATTCATTGACATTCAGCCCAAACATTCTGGCCTTGTAAGAATAGTCCAATTTCCCAATGCCTGCCGGCAGTTGCTAAGCTGTTGCCCTGTGTTTCAGAGAGGGGGGAAAGTATTCTTTTGTGCAAGAGACAGAAATCCCTAAATCTAGAGGCAGAAGAGGAAGAGAATAAAAAAGAAGAGGAGGAGGAGGGGAGGGAGGAAGAAGAAGAGGGGAGTGCCAAAGTCCCTTTTGTGACCTTGCTTAGCTTTTTCAATCCAAAATGGGGGCTGGGGGTGAGAGCAGTCATCTTGCTTAAGGGTAAGAGGATAAATAGAATCAGAGCAAACTTCTAATGAAGAGACAGGCTGACATGAAGGGCAGAACATTGGCTTTGGGAACAGACTGAGATTTGAGATTTGGCTATACACTAACTAATCTGTTGTTACTTTGGACAAGTTTCCTCTCTTCTCAGCTTCCCAGTTTTCCCAGCCATACAACTGGGATAAAATCTTGATTTTTCAAAGGCTGCTCTATGGATCATAGGTACTATACTTCATAAAGGTGGTAGCACATTGCTTGGCTTTTAATAAAAGACATGTACTATCCTTCTTTAATTCTACATATTGAATAGATAAAAGGATATAAAGATAAATAGGACAGACATTTGTTTCTCTAGGTGCCCACTCCATAGTAAATGAAATGCAATATTTCCTGGCTACCATAATACACTGGACTATACATCCGTGTTTGACTACATCACAATTATTCCCGTCATCCAAGTAGACAGCTTGAGGTTATCTTGACTCTTCTCCATCCCTTTAGACTCACATCTGATTACTCTCTAAGTCCTAGCACTTCACTGCTAAAGTATTTCTCATATCTAAGCCTCTTAGTGCTTCCCAGGTGATGCCAATGGTTGAGAACATTCCTGCCAATGCAGGAGACATAAGAGACATAGTTTCCATCTCTGGGAAGATTCCTGGAGGAGGAAATGGCACCCACTCCAGTATTCCTGCCTGGAGAATTCCATGGACAGAGGAGCCTGGTCCATAGCGTTGCAAAGAGCTGGGCATGACTGAAGTGGCTTATCACATAGCACCCAGGGCTCTTATTTCCTTTTGCTTTTCCTGCCGATATCATCTTATCTTTATTTGCTAAACAGGCTCTGACATTTTCCTCTTTCTCTTTTATTTATTTGTATTTTTAAGCTTTTAAAATTTTATTGGAGTATCAGCTATACTCCAATTTCAGGTGCACAACAAAGCAACTCAGCCAGACATATACATGCATCCATTCTCCCCCAGACTCCCCTCCCATCCAGGCTGCATATAACACTGAGCAGAGTTCCATGTGCTATAGAGTATGTCCTTGTTAGTTACCCATTTTAAATGCAGCAGAGTGTACATATCCACCCAAGCTCCCTAACTATTTCTTCCTCTAATGCTTTTCCCGGGTAACCATTAGTTTGTTCTCCAAGTGTGTGAGTCTGCTTCTGTTCTGTAAATAAGTTCATCTGTGGATTTCTTCTTAGACTCTGCATATAGAGGGTATCATACAATGTTTCTCTTTCTGTGTCTGACTCCACTCAGTGTGACATTCTCTAGGTCCACTCATGTGGCTGCGAATGGCATTATTACAGTCTTTTTAATAAAGCCTCTTATTTCTGTACCTGTTCTTGCTACTCTTGCCATAGTTCTGGACCTAATCTTCTCTGTCTCATGTTGTTGCAACTCTTCTTAACTTAGCCATAAAAGCTTTCTGCACATTAACTTATTTTCTAAGCAAATCATCTTTTTGAAATGGCTCAAATTCTAAGCAATGTTTGATTGTCCTATATTGTCTATTAAATGGGGTTTTACCGTTTGTCTTGGTAGTCTGGATGTCAGCATTTTGGTTCTAACCTCCCTTCCTATGGTGGATCTCAGCGGGGGTGACTGCACTCTCCTGGGGACATGTTTGGTCGTCAACACCAGGAAGGGGTATTGCTATAGCATTTAGTGGGTAGAAGCTGAGGATACTGCTTAATATCCTGCAATGCACAGGATAACATAAAATCATTTGGCCCCAAGTGTCAATATGCCAAGACTGAGAAAACTTGCTTTATAGCTGAGGTAATCAGAAAAAGGCTGGAAATAGAAACAGAAGGCGCGATTGCTAGCTAATCGATGGGAAGTTGAAAGAAAGCAGGATGGAGTGTGAGAAAGAAGAGGCGGTGTGCCCTTCTAATACATGCTTTGCTCCACAGTAGGGGATGAGCGTGAGTGACGCAGAAAGTGGGCTGCAGTGGACAGCTGGGCATAGGATAACCTTCAGGAGGACGCTGGGCAATGCACATACGAGATACCAGGTTTGCGAAAGGAGAGGAATATTGTATTTTCTCTAGGGCACTTCGTAGAGGAAGTACATGGGCTAAATAAGCTATTCTCTCTCTCAGAGAGAGGAACAGAGATTTTCCATCTGTAAATGTAAAACTGCATAAAAATCATTTCTGAAACTGCATTTAAATCATTGAAATGTAAGATCAAATTAATCCTGATAACAGAAATTTAACAAGAACAATTATGATAATGCTAACAATCATGACAATGGTTTAGATTCATATATCACCTTCCATCTGAAGAGTTTGATGAAATAAAGAAATCTGAATTAAATTTCTATAGTGATATAAGAGGAGAAGGCAATGGCACCCACTCCAGTACCCATGCCTGGAAAATCCCATGGGCGGAGGAGCCTGGTAGGGTGCAGTCCATGGGGTGGCTAAGAGTTGGACACGACTGAGCGACTTCACTTTCACTTTTCACCTTCATTCACATTCACATGCATTGGAGAAGGAAATGGCAACCCACTCCAGTGTTCTTGTCTGGAGAATCCCAGGGACGGGGGAGCCTGGTGGGCTGCCGTCTATGGGACACGGCTGAAGCGACTTAGCAGCAGCAGCAGTGATATAAGAAATTACGTGATAAAACCTATAAATGTCTAAAGTTCCAGCTGCAAGGCAGTGAAAAGTGTTTTTCTTGGTTTGTGCTGTTGTTTTTGCAATAAACCAGTGAGTGAGGGTGAGATAATTTCAAAGGAGCATTTATGATAAGATTTGTGCAGTGAAGATACAGAGAGGGCCACAGACACACACCTTTACTTTCTTAGGTTGCTGTGTCTGATTTGCACTTGTATTAGAATCTTTGTGAGGTGACATGCATAATTAATCACTAATATTATTATTAATATCTATTAATATAGAAGATGGATCATGGTATATCTAAATTGCACCCTGCCTCAGCTGTTACTTAATTAAAAAACTGAGCCCAACAGTCAGAGAGAAATATTAATGGCATGCAATTTAGTTTAAATCTTAGTTCACAAAGAGATCTCAAAAATAATTGTATGTTTTGCCAGGAGGAATACCTGTGACTCAGAAACCCTTTTGGACCAATTCCCTTGCTTCCCCGATCAAATGAATGTCTGCTCCATATTAACATGTTTATTTGATCTCAGGTTGTCAATAAGACCATTAAAGAACATTCAGCTTCAAATACCGAGAGGGAACAGTAAAGACACAAGTACAAATTACAGGGTGAAGCGAGGAATTTATTTTTAATCTCATGAAGGTTTGGACTTTAATGAGACACTACCTTAGGTCTGAAATGGAAGGTTTGCAGCAAGAAAAAAAAAAAAAAAAAACCTCAAATGTGATTATTAACTCAATCTTGTTTTTGCAAGATGCTTTCTAAATGACTATAGCTCACATTTGGGTAATACTGAGCATGGGGTTCCAAAGAGTCAGATACTACTGTGTGACTGAGCATGCATGAGCAGTTTATATGTGGAACACCTACATATCGGCTATTTCATTTAATGTTCATTGTAATCTAGTGATCAGGCAGGGCAGAAATTTCCACCTTCTGTAATTTTAGCACCACCATCTGTAATTTTACAGATTACAAAACTAATCATTCAGAAAAGACAAGATTGTTTTAAAGTCACAAGGTAAAATACCCTCTCTTTAAGCAGACTTCTCTGGTGGGTCAGACAGTACAGAATCTGCCTGCAATGCAGGAGACTGGGGTTTGATCCCTGGGTGGGGAAGATCCCCTGGAGAAGGGAATGGCAACCCAACCCAGTATTTTGCCTTGAGAATTCCATGGACAGAAGAGCCCGGTAGGCTACCGTCCATGGGGTTGCAAAGAGTCAGACACAACTGAGAGACTAACACTTTAAACAGCCTAATCTCCAGTGGGATTTTTTTTTAAGCTAGATGACTATTATAGTCACTTCTGAACTTATTATTCTAAAATGATATGTTTTAAAAGTATCTTACATTAAGAAAGTATTACATGGTTTATATACTGTTTCCAAATCTATTATCTTATTTGATCCTCACAATAATCCTCCAAGCTAAATATTATTATTTTCAATTTAGAGGTGAAGGCATAGATGTCCAACAAGTTTAAGGGATTTGCCTCAGGTCACCGTTTTGAGGACATGGCTGGAAACCAAGCCATGCGTTCTGAGTCCAAATTCAATGTGAGTTTCTATTATTTTTATTCTGAAATACAGCTTAAAAGTCAGTGAATGTCAGATTCCTGGGACTATTTGACTTTCAGTACGATACTTGGACTTCCCTGGTAGCTCAGACGGTAAAGCGTCTGTGTACAATGGGGGAGACCTGGGTTCGATCCCTGGGTGGGGAAGATCTCCTGGAGAAGGAAATGGCAACCCACTCCAGTACGGAGCGACTTCACTTTCACTCTCAAGATACTTGGAGGGGCTTGACTCCCGTGGCTCAGCAGTTAAGAATCTGCCTGCCCTGCAGGGGCCACAGGAGACACGGTTTGATCCCTGGGTGGGGAAGATCCCTGGAGAAGGGAATGGCAACCCACTCCCGTGTTCTTGCCTGGAGAATCCCATGGACAGAAGAGCCTGGCGGGTTACAGTCCAGAGGGTTGCAAAGCCTTGGACAAGACTGAAGCGATCTAGCACATATGCATGCAAGGTTCTGCCAGGGATAGAGGAAGGACTTCCTCCTTGAATAGGCTGCCTTCCCAGGCATCGTAAACCTTAGCGTGTGAACTGCTGGGCTTAGGATATCCTGATGAAAGATTGACCTGTCTGATCCCACTGTCCAAATGAAAAGAAATATCAAGAAAGTCAACATGCAAACGAAATGTTCAGCAAACCTTTGTTTCTGGGAGACTGGAGCAGGGGGAGGCTATGCAGTCATCTATCATTTTAAAGGTGGCTGTGTCCCTTTAAATGCAATCTGTAATGACTTATGACTCCAGCAACCCTTCTTGATTACTGCCTCTTGCCATTCATTATCACCATGGAAACAGCACTGTTGCCAGCTGTGTGCTTCCTAGTGGAGTGGAGGCGGTGCTATTGACTGGGGACAAGAGGCTAGTACATGGGGGTTTCTGGATTTTCAGGACTCTTTTTTTTCAAGAGGAGACAAATTGAGGGGACATGCCTCCCTTCTTCCCACTGCAAGCCCCTAGGTGGAGTGTAATCCAGAGGAGCACACCAGACCAGATGGTCTCAATGCCCTTGCATCTCTCTGGGAAGAAAAGAAGATGAGATCAGAAACATTCCAGCCTGGATGGGAATCCACCAGGCAGCAGAAGGCATGAGGAAGGGGCAAACCATGTGCAAATTTCATTAACACAATTTCTCATGGAGACTCTTCAAGCATGCCAGCCAATCTTCTCTGCCGCCTCTTTCCTGAGCCTCTACTGTATTGCATCTCTAAGAGCTATCTGCAAAGTCCATCCAGCCTCCCCCTACCTGACCCGGTCTTAACTGCATCCCTATCTTCCAGTTTGGTTTGCTGCCCCTTTCCTTTGCTCTTCTGGTATATGACCCTGAGCCTTTTATGACTGCCTGCTTTCACTCATGTTCTCTTTCATGTCTAATCAATGATGCTAGCAAGGCAGACTGAGAAGGGAAAGAGGCCATCTATTCCAACTTCCTACCATTACAGACAAGAAAACTGACATCCAAAGTGGTTTCAGGAACTCCCCAAAGCCACCGTGAGATCTCTTGACAGGCTGAGCACTATAGCTGAGGTCTCTGAATTCCCAGCCCAGTGCTTCTTCCAGCATAAAGGCTTGCTCGGTCATATTTCCTCCTGGCTTCTCAGGCTAATGTTCTGCCACACAGAAGTATAGTCAAATCTCAACTCTCTAGGCCAATTATTATTTAGTGTGGAGTAATCCTTGATTTCACAGAGTGTTTCTCTTTGCAGAACTTGACTTGCTCCAGAGACTTCAGAGGATTCATTCTCACAAGATGGGATGCAGGGCCAGGCTGGCTTACTTATCTTTCTGCTTTATTTAGAGTGAGCATTAAAGTCCCAGGACACGGAAGGGCTCGAAATGGGTATATAAAAAAAGTGCTAGAAAAATCAGAATATTGCACTCTGTGCTGCTGAACTCTGCTTGAGCTGCAGGCTGCTAGGGGAATGAGACACCATCTCTGGGTTTGCTACAAAAATGTTTCACATAAACATTTCTTGGTTAGCAAAGGAATTTTTTACACGTGACATTACATTCAACTTCCAAGATCTCTAGAGAATGCCCACAGACAAAGCCTGGTGTTAGGATAAAGGCAGGCTGGAAAAGTAAAAAGGAGACTATTGACCTGGACCCTAGTCATGGTTCTGCAGCTGAGGTCGCATTGAAGTTGTGATTAAGCCCCTTCCACCTTCTGGACCTCTACGGTTTTGTCTGTGACATCAAGTTGTAAGTCAAGGTTATCTGTCCCCTAGAAGACCTAATTGTAACAATAATAACAGAGATAGGATTGCTACCCTTCATTTAGCCCTATTGTGTAGCTGAGGACTTTGCAAACATCATTATCCCATTAACCTCTCACATAGGCAGGAATTGCTATCTCCAATTAGAAATAAAGAAATGGATTCAAAAAGACTAAGGATCTTGCTGAGGGTTATTATATACTAATTTAAAGAGGATTCATGCCCAGGTCTGTTGGTCCAAAGCCATCTTACCAAATGATAATGTCTTTGAGCATGCTATGATTTTACTATTTTTTCTGAGTTTTTAAAAGCCACATAGTCATTTATCCAATAAGTATTTATCGAGTGACTAAATACATGCAAATTTTTCTTTGTAATATTTGCATTTTAGACATAAAAAAGGAAAGAATACTTTTACCACATCTCTTGAAAGTAATTGTCTCTTGTGATTTTACTTTTATATTATTTTAGACACTCCAGCTTTTGTTTGATTAGTATGTTATATCTTTTCTCATCCTTTTACCTATTTTTGGAACCTATTTGTGTCTTTATAGTTAGAGCATATTTCTGTTGCTGCTGCTGCTAAGTTGCTTCAGTCATGTCCGACTCTGTGCGACCCCATAGACGGCAGCCCACCAGGCTCCCCCATCCCTGGAATTCTCCAGGCTAGAACAGTGGAGGGGGTTTCCATTTCCTTCTCCAATGCATGAAAGTGAAAAGTGAAAGTGAAGTCGCTCAGTCGTGTCCGACTCTCTGCGACCCCATGGACTGCACCCTGCCAGGCTCCTCCATCCATGGGATTTTCCAGGCAAGAGTACTGGAGTAGGGTGCCATTGCCTTCTCCAATATTTCTGTTAGATGGTATGTAATTATTAATAGATCTTGTTATTTTATGCCTTCTGACAATCTCTACCTTTTAAATGGATTATTGAGATAATTTATATTTAATTAATTATTAATATGATTTGATTTAAGGTGCTGGATATGTGTTTAATATTTTTTTGATCTGTTCCCTTTTTATTCTTTTCTGATTTCTTTTGGGTTAGTATTTCTAATGATTTTTTTTAAAAATATTTTTTGTTAGCTTAGTAGATAAGGCTCTTTGATGTGTTACTTTAATGGATGCTTTATGGTTTATATTGTAATTTATCACAGTCTATCTTCAAATGACACTATATCACTTTATGTATAGTATAACTTACATTGGTATGTTTTCACGTCTCTATGTCTTGACCTTTGTTCTATTTTTCTCAGAAAATTTATTTCTAATTATGAATCCCAAAATATATCACTATTTTTGCTTTAAATGTTCAATTATCTTTTTACGGTTTTATTGTTTTTTAGAGCAGTTTTGGATTCACAGCAAAATTAAGATAAGGAAGAATATGCAACCTTTTAAGAAGCTGGGAATATGTTGATGAACAAGAGAGACAAAGCCCTTGTCCTTGTGAAGCTCACAGTGTACTTCATGCATGCAAGGGCTCTATAATCAGATAAATAAACACGTGACTTTAGGTAGAAGTCAATGTTCAGAAGAAAAAAATTAGGATGATGAGATAAAGCCAGTTTAAGTGGCTTCTTGAGTGAGAGACATCCAGGCTGAGACCCGAAGCAGAAGAATGACCCAGGTGTGCAGAGCTGGGGGAGAAGGAAGCCAGGCAGGGAGGGCAAAGAACAGAGTCCTGTGGAGGAAAGGAA
This sequence comes from Ovis aries, assembly GCF_016772045.2. Taxonomy (NCBI): domain Eukaryota; kingdom Metazoa; phylum Chordata; class Mammalia; order Artiodactyla; family Bovidae; genus Ovis; species Ovis aries. The sequence goes on along the minus strand of NC_056055.1, from coordinate 6,029,304 downwards.
TTTGGTTTGGCCACGTGATGTGAAGAGCTGACTCATTGGAAAATACCCTAATGCTGAGAAAGATTGAGGGCAGGAGGAGAAGGGGGCAACAGAGGATGAGATGGTTGGATGGCATCACCGACTCAGTGGACATGAGTTTGGGTAGACTCTGGGAGTTGGTGTTGGACGGGGGGTCCTGGCGTGTTGCAGTCCATGGGGTCGCAGAGTCAGACACGACTGAGTGACTGAACTGAACTGAACTGAAGGAGAATGAGTGGAGACAAAATGGGAGGAGTCCTGGGGCAGAATGCTGAGGGTGGAAGATGATCTGCTCAGCGCAATAGACAGGAATCAGAAGAACGCAGCCTTGAAGGCACCGTTTAAGTGTGAGGAGACATCACGAGCACGCAGGCATGCATAACCAAGATGTGTCTATGTAACTACACGCTCTCTGCAGTTTAAACAGGAAATAGTGCTTATTCTTCCAACACTTACCTCAACTGTACTCTATGCACGTTTATTAACAATATTTTTTTGGTCTTGTCCCTTTGTTTCTGAGCCATTTTCATATATTAGAACACGTTAGCTATTCTATTCAATTCTTTCCTGGTTGCTTTAACGCCAGTCTAAAACTCCCTTTAAGACTTTTGTCTTCTCACGTCCTCAGTCAAGACCAGGCCTATCCAAGGCTCTAGCACAGGGACCAGCAATGTTTTTTTGTCAAGGGGCAAATGGTAAATATTTCAGGCCGTGCACAGCCATGCGCTCTCTGTCACAGCTACTCAGCTCTGCAGTCGTAGTGAGAACGCAGCCGCAGACAATATAGAAATGAGTGGGTGTGCCGGTATTCCAGCAATATTTATGCACACTGAAATTTGAATTTCATGTAATTTTCAGTGGTCTTGGAATTCTTTTCATTTTCAATGTTTTTTCACCCTAACTTGGCTTGTAGACAAATGGAGACAGGACAGTTTTGCCTGCTTTGGTGATTTGGAGTTAGAGGAGGCATATGAAGTAAATGGTCCACTTTTTATATAATTTATCCTTTTTCTTTTCACGTCTTCCATCTGGGGAGCAGGCCCAGGGATGATAAAGGTCTTCTATGTGCTGAGTCATGGTCATTTTGCTGCATTTTCACTGCTGGAGGTCACCATTCTTCAGGTTAACATTGAATGGGAGTAGCAGAAACTGCCAATGCCCATCCATATTCTCTCAGCCTATATCTTATTCGTTGACTGACTTCTAACTGCCAGCACCTATATGTCTTTACTGGATGGTTTTCCCTGGCTCCCAGAGGCCCCTCTTATTATGCAGTAGTAGGTTGGAAGTAGTGGGGAATTAATATTCTTCAAGACTAGCCCTCAAGCAGTCCTCAAGCAATGATTGACAGGAGAGGGCAGGAAAAACCCCAAGCTCCCTCTCCTTGTGGCTTTTCCTAAGGCGTGTGTTCCACTGGCCTCAGCAGGATTTAGCTGCAGTTGGCCTCAGTGGCAAATTGACGACTCATTCTCTATTGCTTGACTTCCTAACCCTGTTTCACTTCCTATTCCCTTATAGATGTTTTTGAGGATCACCTCCCTAATAAAGTACTTGAACTTGATTCCTTGCCTTAAGAGCTGGTTCTAGCAGAATACAAACCAAGATAATGGTATCTCAACTCTCTATATCAGACGGTATCCAATGCTAGTCCCCTTCTAGGATACACGAGAGCTTCCGAGGTCTTCTGCCAATAGTGAGAAGTGAATATTGTCTTCACATATTTGAGATTTTATCATAGACAAGATTTTACTTAAACATGGCTCTAGAGGACAGAAATAGGATAATCAAATAAGCATTATGGGAGGTATAACTCAGATAAGAAAGAGAGCTTCCAAAGTCATAGTTATCATGAATTAATTTCATCTGCCTCATAAGTCAGTAAGTTCCTAGTCCATGGGTACAGACACATGAAATTTAGTGGCGACTTCTTGGCGGTGATATTAAGGAGTACACAATCAACTGACTGAAGTTAGACAAGCATATGCATTAAGGTTCCTTCACATTGTTGCATTTGGGGATTAAATAAATTAAAAAAAAAATCCTGAAGGGAAAGGCAAACAAACCAAACGTCAGAAATTGATACATCACAGAAAAGAGACTATCCAAATTGTGATGATGGAGTTTAGAAAATGGTTTCTTATCCAAATCCTCATAACTCATGTCACAAGACAGTTTTCAAACGATCTTGAAACTGTTGATGTGGAGAACAGTGAGTCATAGCCCAGTCTGACACCTCTTTGTACCTGAAGAGACATTTTGCCAGAGCCTAACAACCATAATCTCCCCTAGGAAGAATTATGGCACCATTACCTGCCTTCCAGTGGCTCTTTCTCCTCTCTTCCCAGAGAAAACTGAGCAAAAAGTAAAATATCTTACTGCTTTCAAACTCATGTCAAATAGTTACTGGGGCAATTCTCTAGTTGTCACCACCGATTGCAAGCCATGGCCAGGCTATAAATCTTCTCAGTGTCCTACTCATGAAGGAGACCAGCCTGACTTGGGTACTTGTCCCACTTCCCACAGAACGGGATTTTAAAATTTCATGCGGAAACTGGAAAGGGTAATGGAGATTAAGAAGTGGCCAAAAAGTACCAGAAAGAGAATGGATCCTTTAGAATCTCAAGCAATGGAGTGAGAAATGTTTCAGAGAATGTCAGCACTGAATCTTGGGTGCCAGTGCTGAAAGGAAGGAAGATAACACCACATAGGCCGTGGTACCAGCTGACCAGAGTTCTTGTCTGTTTTGGGCCTGTTTTACTAGGAAACAAGAAGTAGCTGATTCCTTGACAATAGTTCAATTTTTTCATTTTTAAAGTAAAGGGATTGAAACATTGACTGCTAAGTTCCCTCCATGTTTAAAACTGAGTGATTTACAGCTATATCAATTATTGTTTGTTTTCAAAGTATTTTTTCTATATATTCACTCCATAATATGAGATTAATATCTACATATGAAATATACATATAAACATACATTTGTTCATAAATATACACAAGTTTGCATATATATGTATTTGTTCATATATATGTTTGTATATGTACATAGATGGTTGTATTCATTTAGTATACTTATAGGTACATGTACACAATTGTGTGTATGTACATACAAATATGATATGTGTATGCGCATGAAAAAATAAGAAAGCAGAATGAGGAATATCAAGCAGAAGTATACAATTTCAAAAAATGTTAGAGGTGGGGAAAAGAACGGCTTCATCTTCATCAGCTGAAGATGGCTTCCTGGAAGAAGTAGAATTTTATCTATTATTTGACAAAGGAATGTAAGTTCTAGATGGATTGATGGCAATGGGCGGTGTGTGGTCATGTCGTTTGCACAAATAATATCTTGAGAGCAGACTTGGATCTGAGTGGGACAATCCTTTTAGGATGGCATTAAAGTCATCCTGACAATGGCCGTGGGCAGGGACTTTTCAGCCGGATTAGTAGACAGACCATTTCAGTATTAGCTAGCTATGTTTTGGCGATCTACTTTTGCTGAGCATCTAATTTTACCCAGGTGCTAGAAATACCTAGAAGTTAGGAAAATAAGTAAGGCCTATTAGGAAAGTAAGTGCTGAAAACAAAATAAGATGTGGTGTCTGTTTTTAAGAAGCTGACTACATGATGAGGAATAAAGACTAAAGAAAGATGTATTTATTAAAACATGTACTAAGTTCAAAGTAACACAGAAGAGGAGGAGAAGGCAATAAACACACAAAGAACAGACAGCATAGAAAGCTTGATGGCAGGAGACGGGGACAACTGGAGGAGCCTAGAGATAATGCTGAAGCATGAAGCAAGGGGCGAAATGGCTGCAGACGGCAGAAACACCAGGTTGTGAAAGACTTAAAAAGGAGGGTGAAGATATTGGGGTCTATCACGTTTAATGCACAGGGGTGATATGATCTTAATCTGCACCTACTGGAGAGTGGCTTGGAGGAAGACTAGACTGAAAGTAGGTGGCTGTTGTTCAGTAACTCAGTTGTGTCTGACTCTTTGCGACCCCATGGACTGAAGCACACCAGGCTTCCCTGTCCTTCACCAACTCCCAGAGCTTGCTCAAACTCATGTCCACTGAGTCAGTGATGCCATCCAACCATCTCATCCTTTGTCGTCCCCTTCTCCTACTGCCTTCAATCCTCCCCAGCATCAGGATCTTTTCTAATGAGTCGGCTCTTTGCATCAGGTGGCCAAAAAATTGGAGCTTCAGCTTCAGCATCAGTCCTTCCAATGAATAGTCAAGGTTGATTTCCTTTTGGATGGACTGATTTGATCTCCTTGCTGTCCAAGTTACTCTCAAAAGTCTTTTCCAACAACACAGTTGAAAAGCATCAATTCTCAGCCTTCTTGATCCATCCATCAAACTCTCACATCCATACATGACTACTGGAAAAGCTTTTACTATGCAGACCTAACGTAGGGAGAGAGATAGGCTATTACGGTCCCCCAAGTGGGAAAAAAAGGAGAATCACAGGTATGAAAGTGAGGATGAAGAGAAGACGGCTCTGTTAGTGCCTGTGGTCCCTGTAACAAAGTACCACAATCTTGGTGGCTCAAAGCAACTCTGAGAGTTCTGGAGGACAGAAGTTAGAAATCGTAGTGTGGTGGGGTCATGTCATTCCAGAGTCTCTTAGGAGAAACCCATTCCTTGCCTCTTCTGGCTTCTGGTGGGTGGCAGCTTTCCTTGGTGGTATTTGCAGCTTGCAGAATCTCTGCCTCTCTTCCCATCACCTTCTCCTCTGCATGTCTTAAATCTCCCTCTGCCTTTCTCGTATCCAGATACTTGTTCTTGTAGTTAGAACTCACTTGTATAATTCAGAATGATCTCCTCATCTCAAGATCCTTAATATAATTGCATTAAAAATTTTTTTCCCTCAAATAAGGTAACACAACTTCCAGGAATTAGGATGGGGACATATTTTGGGGGGCATCATTCAGCTCACTACTATGACAGATAGTAGGAACATAGAGGATGGGAAAAATGGTGATCAAGAAGGATCAGGGAGAAAAGTCTAGTTTCATACATAAAGTTCTAATCACCAAAGAAACATAAAATGGCAAAGGAGGAGTGGGTTGAGAAATTATGATGATGAGTCTTATTTCGGACTGAATGAGTGTGAGCTGCTCTTGGTTATCCAAGTAAAGACATATGATCCTGAAGTTTAAGAAAGGGGTCTGATAGAACACGCCTATTTGGGAGTCAGTGTCTAAAACTAGCCTGGGAGTCAATGTGATAACTTAGAACGAGTGTGTAGTGACATAAGCAGTAGATGAGTGAGGTAACCCTAGGGAACACCACCCAGAGAGAGGCAGGGAAATGCACGTTTACAGTTAAAGTAGACACTTAGGGGAAAAAAAAAGGTCCCATATGAAATGGGAAGACCAGGTGAGTATATAGATGTCAAGCAAAAATAAAATATCAAGAACCAAATACTCCAAAATGTCAAGCTCAGCAGCCTTCTGGCAATAATAGCTGGTTTTCCTGACAATTAGGACTTGTGCTATGAACACCACACGCACCTTGGAATCTTCACCACTGTCCTGTGGTATAGCTGCAATGATTCTACCTCATGAGAAATGGCGGACTGGAAGAAACACAAGCTGGAATCAAGATTGCCAGGAGAAATATCAATAACCTCAGATATGCAGATGACACCACCCTTATGGCAGAAAGTGAAGAGGAACTCAAAAGCCTCTTGATGAAAGTGAAAGAGGAGAGTGAAAAAGTTGGCTTAAAGCTCAACATTCAGAAAACGAAGATCATGGCATCCGGTCCCATCACTTCATGGGAAATAGATGGGGAAACAGTGGAAACAGTGTCAGACTTTATTTGGGGGGGCTCCAAAATCACTGCAGATGGTGATTGCAGCCATGAAATTAAAAGACGCTTACTCCTTGGAAGAAAAGTTATGACCAACCTAGATAGCATATTCAAAAGCAGAGACATTACTTTGCCGACTAAGGTCCGTCTAGTCAAGGCTATGGTTTTTCCTGTGGTCATGTATGGATGTGAGAGTTGGACTGTGAAGAAGGCTAAGCACCAAAGAATTGATGCTTTTGAACTGTGGTGTTGGAGAAGACTCTTGAGAGTTCCTTGGACTGCAAGGAGATCCATCCAGTCCATTCTGAAGGAGATCACTCCTGGGATTTCTTTGGAAGGAATGATGCTAAAGCTGAAACTCCAGTACTTTGGCCACCTCATGTGAAGAGTTGACTCATTGGAAAATACTCTGATCCTGTGAGGGATTGGGGGCAGGAGGAGAAGGGGACGACAGAGGATGCGATGGCTGGATGGCATCACTGACTCGATGGACGTGAATCTGAGTGAACTCCGGGAGCTGGTGATGGACAGGGAGGCCTGGCGTGCTGCAATTCATGGGGTTGCAAAGAGTTGGACATGACTGAACTGAACTGAAGGGTTCTAGAAAAGCTTTTGATTCAAGATCACAAAGCTAGTCCATGGCAGAGCTCAGATTCAAAGGCAGGTCTCTCTGACTTGAGAATATATGATCTTAGGCAATCTCTATACAGTCTTTCTTTTAAACCTTGGTTGGAGCAGGAGAGGAGGAGAGAGGAGCACACAGATACAGCGAGTGTTCACTGGTTTTCCTCGAGATTGGCTGATAAAGGAAAGAGAGAGACTGAATTTTTAGCAGAGACTAACTACAGGCCAGATGACTTTTAAAGGACATGTGAGCCTTGAGCATGTTTATAGTATAGGGAGAAAGACCCTAAAAGGAAAGAATTCATTATAAAGAGATAGCTAATTACCCAGGTTTGTGGAAGAGGGGAGAGGTTCAAAGGTATAGGTGGTTGCACTTCCTTTTGAATCTCAGTTTTCATTTTAAAGTTGTTATTGGATACAATGTTGTATTAGTTTCTAATGTATAGCAAAGTGTATCAGCTATACATACACATATATCCCTTCATTTTTGGATTTCCTTCCCATTTAGGTTGTCACAGAGCACTGAGTAGAGTTCCCTGTGCTGTGCAATAGGTCCTCATTATTAACCCACTTTATACACGGTATGAGAGGGTATACATGTCAATCCCAATCTTCCAAATCCACCCCCTCCCTCTGCCCCCTTGGTAAGCACACATTTGTTCTCTAAATCTGTGTCTCCATTTCTGCTTAAGGTCATCTATGATTTTTTTTTTTATATTCCACTTGTGTTAATATATGATATTTGTTTTCCTCTGTGATTTACTTCACTGTGTAATACAACCCCTGGATCCATCATGTCTCTACAGAAGCTCAGTTTTCTTAACTGAAAAATACAGACAATAATAAACTCACCACTTACAGGATGGTTGTGCAGATTAACTGAAATAAAGCCCCAAGAGCACTTTGTAAGCTAATTACCACACTAATCATTGGTTAAAATGTTATCCAGATGAGATGGATTGGTTGGCAAAGGGACCACAAAGAAGCTGGAACATACCTACTCATGTGGGTGACAGTCCATTAAGCTTCAATTGGCAAGAGATAGAGAACGAGGGGATCTTAAGTCATAGAAACTGTGTTTCTTGGGAAACTCAGTGGAGTTTCATTCTTCCTGCCTTTATCTATCTCTGACCAGAGCTAATTCAAACCCAGGAAAGTTCTAGCTGAGGACACAGGGGCTGTAACAGCTATCAAGTACATACTGGCGGAAATCAAGGTTGGGTTGAGTGTGCTGGAAAATGTTTTGCGACTGGATCTTCAGGTGGAAAAAACCCTTATATAACGTTTCCTGATGTCCTGGAAAAATTACTTCCTTTGTGGCAGGTTCAGTCTACCAAGTTAGAATGGAGCTGAAAGAGATTACATAGTTAGCCTTCTGAGTCAGCATGAGAAGGCTCCAGCACTTGCTATAAAAGAAACTTGTGAATATTTCAACTCTTATTTTCAGAGATGGAAACAAAAGCTTAGCAGGATGAAATATCTTGCCTAATTTTGTGGAGCTAGCCCATTGGGGAGAGGTGGTTAAAAACAGTAGTTACACATACAAAACATTATGCAGCATATTTTATTTTTGATCTTGACTCAAGTGTTCAGATTCCAAATCCCATAATATTCCTGTTAATTTCTGTGATACCTTTTAGGCACTTCTAATTATTTTCACTCCTATTCCTGGAATACATAATCAGATGTTTCTGCTTTTACACTATTAAAGTCCAAGGGAACATGGAAGATTTATAAAGTCCTTCCTCCCAGACCAGTCTTTCGACTTAAGGCAAACAAATTTCAAAATATTAACTTTTCTGTAGATAAAGTTAATATTAAGAAAATGATTTGTGCTGCAATGAAGTGATCTATTTCATGCTGAGTCCAACATTAGAGAGACTTACCCATACAGTTACAGGTATGTTAAGCCAAGACAGACCTTACTTTCTTTTTGTTGAATCTTAAGGCATTGAAAACTAAGAAGAGTTTGCCCCTCCTTCCCTGAAAATGGGTCACTCACCAACGAAAGAGAAAGAAGGGGGAGGCTGTTTATGGTTTATGTCCAAGTATTTGTCTTTCCAAACTATGCAAATAGTTTACTCCTCTTCCTTTTATCTGGGCATTAGCCCCAATCCTTCTCAAACTCAAAAAAAAAAAAAAAAGGAAAAATTGAAAAATTCATTCTATGAGACTAGTGTTACTATGATACCACAACCACACAAAGACATCACACATTAAAAAAAAAAGAGAGAGAGAGAGAGAGAGAGACCTATATCTCTCATATAGATGCAAAAATCCTCAACAAAATACTAGCAACGGAATCTAGCAGTATATAAAAAGGATTATACACTAACCAGGTGGGATTAATCCCAGAAGTGCAAGGTTGGTTCAACATATAAAAAGCAATCAATTAAACACACATATTTGGAGAAGGAAATGGCAGTCCACTCCAGTGTTCTTGCCTGGAGAATCCCGGGGACAGAGGAGCCTGGTGGGCTGTTGTTCATAGGGTTGCACAGAGTCAGACATGACTGAGGCAACTTGGCATGCATGCATGCATTAGAGGAGGAAATGGCAACCCATTCCAGCATTCTTGCCTGGAGAATCCCAAGGACAGAGGAACCTGGAGGGCTGCCATCTATGGGGTTGCACAGAGTTGGACATGACTGAAGTGATTTAGCAGCAGCAGCAGCAAACACACATATTACTAGAGGAAGGGGGGGTGGCACATAATCATCTCAATAGATGCAGAAGAAACTATTTGGCGAAATCCAATACCCTTTCATGACAACTGTTGTTGTTGTTCTGTGGCTGTGTCCGACTCTTGGTGACCTCATGGACAATGTCATGTCAGGGCCCTCTGTCCTCCACTATCTCCCAGAGTTTGCTCAAACTCAAGTCTGTTGAGCTGCTGATGCTATCTAATCATTTCATCCTCTGCTGCCCCCTTCTCTTTTTGCCTTCAATCTTTCCCAGCATCAGAGTCTTTTCCAATGAATTGGCCTTTGGCTCTTTACATCATGTGGCCAAAGTGTTGAAGCTTCAACTTCAGCAACATTCCTTCCAATTAATATTCAGGTGGATTCATGATAACAGCACTCAATACACTAGAAAAGAAAATCCATTTGCAAAATGCAAATGGAGCTATCTTCATATGAAAGGAAACATCATCAGAAATAGGCAGAAAATTTCTTCCTTAAAGATTAAACAAAAGTGTGAATTTCATCCATCACCTTGATTTCCTGACCCCAGCCTGAAAAGAGCCACCTGATGGGCCCAGCAGCTGTGGCCAGAAGGAATGGAGAAAAGAGTTCTGAAGCAGGCCTGGCCAGACTGCACGCTGTGCATGCTCAGCCACTCAGTTGTGTCCAACTCTTGGTGACTGTATGGACTGTACCCCACCAGGCTCCCCTGCCCATGGGATTATCCTGGCAAGAATATTGGAGTGGTTTGCCATTTTCTCCATCAGATGATCTTCTCGACCCAGGGATCAAACTCAAGTCTCCTGTGGCTCCTGCAATGCAGGCAGACTCTTTACCACTGAGGCATCTGGGAAACCCCAAATTGCATGCTAAGACACGATTATACCAGCATTGGTTTAAACTTTGAATGATTATTTATTAGCTGTATGATCTTTGGGCATCTTTAGCTTTGTGAGACTGTTTCCTCATCTGTAGAATTATTATAGTCTTTCTTATTTCCCAAGGTCATTATAGAGTCAGGACTAGCATGTATAAAGAGTATAGCACGGTCAATCGTCAGACACAGATTAGGCACTCCCTAAAAGGCTGCGAAAAGAAGAGAAGCGAAAAGCAAAGAAGAAAAGGAAAGATATAAGCATCTGAATACAGAGTTCCAAAGAATAGCAAGAAGAGATGAGAAAGCCTTCCTCAGCGATCAATGCAAAGAAACAGAGGAAAACAACAGAATGGGAAAGACTAGAGATCGCTTCAAGAAAATTAGAGATACCAAGGGAATATTTCATGCAAAGATGGGCTCGATAAAGGACAGAAATGGTCTGGACCTAACAGAAGCAGAAGATATTAAGAAGAGGTGGCAAGAATACACGGAAGAACTGTACAAAAAAGATCTTCATGACCAAGAAAATCACGATGGTGTGATCACCTAGAGCCAGACATCCTGGAATGTGAAGTCAAGTGGGCCTTAGGAAGCATCACTATGAACAAAGCTAGTAGAGGATGAAATTCTAGTTGAGCTCTTTCAAATCCTGAAAGATGATGCTGTGAAAGTGCTCCACTCAAAATGCCAGCAAATTTGGAAAACTCAGCAATGGCCAGAGGACTGGAAAAGGTCAGTTTTCATTCCAATCCCAAAGAAAGGCAATGCCAAAGAATGCTCAAACTACCACACAATTACACTCATCTCACACACTAGTAAAGTAATGCTCAAAATTCTCCAAGCCAGGCTTCAGCAATACATGAACCGTGAATTTCCAGATGTTCAAGCTAGTTTTAGAAAAGGCAGAGGAATCAGAGGTCAAATTCTGCTGGTTTCAACATCTGCCGGATGATTAAAAAAGCAAGAGAGTTCCAGAAAAAACATCTATTTGTGCTTTATTGACTATGCCAAAACCTTTGACTGTGTGGATCATAATAAACTGGAAAATTCTGAAAGAGATGGGAATACCAGACCACCTGACCTGCCTCTTGAGAAACCTATATGTAGGTCAGGAAGCAACAGTTAGAACTGAACATGGAACTGTTAACAGACTGGTTCCAAATAGGAAAAGGAGTATGTCAAGGCTGTATATTGTCACCCTGCTTATTTAACTTCTATGCAGAGTACATCATGAGAAACACTGGGCTTGAAGGAGCACAAGCTGGAATCAAGATTGCTGGGAGAAATATCAATAACCTCAGATATACAGATGACACCACCCTTATGGAAGAAAGTGAAGAGGAACTAAAAGCCTCTTGATGAAAGTGAAAGAGGAGAGTGAAAAAGTTGGCTTAAAGCTCAACATTCAAAAAATGAAGATCATGGCATCTGGTCCCATCACTTCATGGGAAATAGATGGGAAACAGTGGAAACAGTGTCAGACTTTATTTTTGGGGGCTCTAAAATCACTGCAGATGGTGATTGCAGCCATGAAATTAAAAGATGCTTACTCCTTGGGAGGAAAGTTATGACCAATCTAGATAGCATATTACAAAGCAGAGACATTATTTTGTCAACAGAGGTACGTCTAGTCAAGGCTATGGTTTTCCAGTGGTCATGTATGTATGTGAGAGTTGGACTGTGAAGAAGGCTAAGCACCAAAGAATTGATGCTTTTGAACTGTGGTGTTGGAGAAGACTCTTGAGAGTCCCTTGGACTGCAAGGAGATCCAACCAATCCATTCTGAAGATCAGTCCTGGGTGTTCTTTGGAAAGACTGATGCTAAAGCTGAAACTCCAGTACTTTGGCCACCTCATGTGAAGAGTTGACTCATTGGAAAAGACTGATGCTGGGAGGGATTGGGGGCAGGAGGAGAAGGGGATGACCGAGGATGAGATGGCTGGATGGCATCACTGACTCGATGGACGTGAGTCTGAGTGAACTCCAGGAGTTGGTGATGGACAGGGAGGCCTGGCGTGCTGTGATTCATGGGGTTGCAAAGAGTCGGACACGACTGAGCGACTGAACTGAACTGAGCTGAATGATAATTTCACGGTTATCCATAGTTATGGGGAATAGGACAATAGGCTGGGAGGTGACTCAGGTCGGCTAAAAGGATATCCACTTAAGAAGTGGGTTTGGGTATAAACCCTAAAAAAGTGAAATCACTATCTAAAAGCAGTATCTGCCGCGATGTTTATTGCTACGTTGTTCACAGTAGTTAAGATGTGGAAACAACCTCAGTGTCAATTAAGGGATGAATGGATAAAGAAAATGTGGAGTAAATACAAAGTGGAATATTATTCAGCCATAATGAAGAAAGAAATCCTGCCATTTGTGACAACATGGATAAACCCAGAGGGCATTATGCTGAGTGAAATAAGTCAGGGGAAGACAAATACTGTATGATTTCATTTATATGTGGAATCCAAGAACGCCAAACTCAGAAAAAAAGAGTAGAATGGTGGTTGTCAGGGGCTAGGGGATGGGGAAAATGGGAGGGTGGTGTTCAAAGGGTACAAACTCGCAGTTATAAGATAGATAAATTCTAGGGCTCTAATATAGAGCATGGTGACTGTAGTTAGCAATACAATATCATATATTTGAGAGTTTCTCAGAAAGCAGATCTTAAAAGTTCCCACTGTGACCACAACAAAAATAAATGGCAATTTTGTGAGATGAAAAATGTATTAACTAGCCCTATTGTGGAGATATATTTGCAGTATACACATGTATTAAATTATCACATTTTACACCTTAAACTTATACACTATTATGTCAGTTATATCTCAGTATAGGTGGAAAAAAAGAAAAAATGGAGTAAATCAGATCTCAAAAAGAAGAAAGCAATAGAAGTTCTCTCTAGTTTATTCTATGGTAACCTGCGCAATCCTGGGTAAGTCATGAATCTGATTCTTGCATTCACTTCCCCCATCTGGAAAATGGAACAGTTGAGTTATGCAATCTTTGGGGTCTCTTTTAGTTCTAAAACTCAGTGACTCTACAAAGTGGAGAAAGCCATGTGCAACCTTTTGAGTATAACTGTAGATTCTGCTTGAATATAAGTTCCAGTGTAGCTCTACCAAAGGTAAGAAGAGGCGGGAACATCAACATGATGACACACTCCTTTTTGGCTCTGAAAGGCTTCCAGATTGTGTCTAAATTTAAACCACTTTCTGCAGGCCAAAGAGTTGCCTGTGGACAGCTTGACGATCAATCTTTCAACACATAACTCTTCCTTGTCATCTCGGTGTGGGGAATGTGAGCACTTCAAGCTTCCTCCTCCAGAGTCGTCAATCTGGCACCTGTCACTGGCATCTGATTCATTATAAAAATATTTAATTCTTCCAAGATGAATTGGCAGGATGTCCAAAAGAGAGGGAATAAAAGGCACAGGGGAGATGGAAAATGCTGTTTTCAGAGAGGGCTTCTGTTTGGCTCAGAATCCAATAAATATTTTTGGAAGAGAAGCCAAACCCAATGGTTTTCTTCATCACCAATATCAGTAGCATCATCTTGGTCAAATTCAGCAGCAATGTTAATACCACACTGATTGTTCTGCTTCCCAGGTGGTGCTAGTGGTAAAGAATCTGCCTGCCAATGCAGAAAATATAAGAGATGTGGGTTCAATCCCTAGGTCGGGAAGATCCTCTGGAGGAGGGCATGGCAATCCACTCCAGTATTCTTGCCTGGAGAATACCGTGGACAGAGCAGCCTGGTGGGCTACAGTCCGTAGGGTCTCAGAGTCAGATAAGACTGCAGCGACTTAGCATGCATACTAATCGTTCTAGCTTCTAAGGCTGTCTCTGGTGAGAATGCCTATCTCTTCCAATCTTTGGTAGCCCTACACATTCAAAGTCAAACTTAACAAACTGCCAGACCTGTTCCTCTTCCAAGATCTTTAACTTAGGAGGCCTTTCTAATTCCAACCTTAAAAGAACTTTGATAGCTTCCCACACCTATAGAAATAATGTTCGAAGCTTCACTTTCAAAGATCAAAAACTTGTCATATGCCTTCAACTTATTTTCCCTGCATCAACCATTTCCATCATTCTGAACTGATCATGACCCCTGGCTTCATGTTCACCTTGTGCTGGGATGTTCTTTCTTAACAGCTTTACTTCAGAGTTTCTCAACCTCATGCCTAATGACTTTTGGGGCCAGATAACTCTTTGCTGTTTGGGTAGACTCCGGGAGTTGGTGATGGACAGGGAGGCCTGGCATACTGTGGTCCATGGGGTCACAAAGAGTCAGAGATGACTCAGCAACTGAACTGCAATGAATTCTTTGCTGTGGGAACAGTTTGTGCATTGTAGGACGTTTTGCAGCACCCCTGGCATATCCCAAGTATGATAAACAAAAACGTCCACTGAAGCATAAAACTGCCTCTGATTGAGAGCCATTTCTCTACTTGGAAAACTTGTAACCAGCTTTCATTATGCAGTTCAAATGTCACATTTTCTGTAGAGCATTTCTAACTTCTCTAGGAAAATTGACTGATTTCCTCCCGTAACTTTATTATCCCTGTGGTCAGGCACAGTCTGTGGTAGCTATTTCTGTAAATACTTGTCTCTTCAACTAGACCAAGATTCTCTAGGGAAAAGACCTTGTCGTATTCATCACCATATTCTTATTTCCTAGCATAATAGCTGGCACTGAAACTATGGCTAGTGATCAAAATCTGTAAATTTATTTGATGTTTATATCAGTACTGTGATGTAAAAAGAGCAAATATTATTTTTTAATTAGGCAGATTATTTTTCCATTGGGCAGATGTACTTCCAATTGCAAGTGACAAATATAACTCAAATTGGCCTGGGAAAAATAAGACATATAATGGCTCATATATTTAGAAAAAGGATATATACAGATTTAGACTTCAGGCATAGCTGGATCCAGGTGAATGATCCTGAGCAGAAGAAACGTTAGTTCAGATCAGGTGTTCAGAAACTTTTAGGTGTTGAGAAATTAAAAAAAAAAAAAATTAGTGAACTATCCCAAAGCAGAAGGTTAGGAACAGTGAAGATAGAAGAAAATGATAGTGTGGATTTTATTCAAGTTTGCTTTAACCTCAGTTCTAATGCCTCTGTTAGAAGAGAAAAATGGTGTCTTTGAGATAAGGATTAAGGTGCCAGTGTGGCTTTCTATTATATCACATAAATGTACTCAAGATTCACTGACTTTCAGATTCTGATTAAAGTTTAATGTTTTCCAGGCCGAAAGAATCTAGAAATGTGTGATTTTATAGTCCTAGCAATACTCATTCCCAAGAATAACTTTAAATTTAGTCAGTAATTCTGCTATTCATTGATGTCTGTCACCTAAACTTAATGTCTGTGTTCTGGGTGCAAACTTCTTTTTGCACCAATGATAAGTCATTCTTCTCTTACCTTTGACTACTAGGCCTAGGAATTATTAACCTGTGCCTTTTTAGGAGTTTCCCTTTTTTCCCCCTGAGGGAAAGCCCGGCCATAGACCACACAGTAGAATAGCTGGGACTTAGAGCTGCATTTCTTGACACATGAGTGATGCATTTTCTTTATCAATAATACGGCTTCCCAGGTGGCTCCGTGGTAAAGAAATCTCCTGCCAATGCAGGAGAAGCAGGTTTGATCCCTAGAGGAGGAAAAGACAACTCACGTCAGTATTCTTGCCTGGGGAATCCCATGGACAGAGGAGCCTGATGGGCTATAGTCCATGGGGTTGCAAAGACCTGGACACCACTGAACACACACACACATCAGTGTTGACATACTGTAAAGTAGAACGCAATAAACTTCATAGGAAGGGGGCACCACAGTCGGGGAGATCGGTAAATTCCCTAGAATATAGATCAGATAGGGGTTTGTTAGGGATCTACAAGAGTTGCAATTTGGAGACACCATACAAGGCAGCTCTTTTACGGAGCAAGACTTTCCCTCAAGCCGAAGACACACCTCTCTGAGCTGAGAAGATCCTATAAAGTGAAGACACTCAGACTAGGTATGAGGCAATGCAGACTCTGGCATGACTTTAGTCAAGTCACAGAATCACGGAATATCAGAGAAAGGAGAGATTTTAGCCATAAGTTGCAAGCCTCTTAATGGTATAGATATTGGTGCAGAGGGACGCAGTTCTGGGCCAAAACTGCGGAGCGGCTGAGTCAGGATTAGAGCTAAGATGTGTTAATACTGTGCTTGGAGACCAGTGTTTCCTTTGGTGTTCATGATGTTCCTACTATATATGTATTATTATTATCTCCAGTTTAGAATAGTGCCATTTGTATCCAAAGTGACTTAACCTGCATCCTTTATCAATTTCCATGATGAAATCACAGTGCTGGAATTGGCCTCCCTGTAACAAGCTCAGGTTCCTTTTTTCAGTATTGTGCACAAAGTAAGAGCGGAAGACTGTGGGCCCTTCCTGTTCTGGGACAGGCAACGACTCCTCTGCCTAATGAACCTTTGCCAGAAACCATCCTGTGTATCCTAAGGAGATTCCTTAAAGGCAGTCTCCTGTGAGAGCTAAGGCAGATGGATTCTGAGAAGGAGCTTTTGGGGAAGCAAGGAATGATTTCATTATAAAAAGTATAGTGTGAACCCAAATGTGCTTAGCTTTTTAGTTACATTATCATATTGAATCATCAAGACCATCCACTGATCAGATTTTGCCTTGCTTTACAGATAAAGAAATGGAAGCTCAGGAAGTGGTCATGATCAAGTTCATGCAGATATTAATCTGAGGTTTCAATCTCTTTGTGGTGCCAAGTTTACCCTCTCTCTGAGCTCCCTCCAGACCATTCCATTAAGGCTAGAAGAGTAGGAATAAAGAGAACTTGATTTATTTTCCTACTAAAATTAAGATTAAATCCACATAGTTCACCACCTGTCTGCATCTCGTCTGCCTTTCTGCATGAAGTGAAAGTAAGACTCCGACTCTTTGTGACCCCATGAACTATACAGTCCATGGGACTCTCCAGGCCTGAAAACTGGAGTGGGTAGCCTTTCCCTTCTCCAGGGGATCTTCCCAGCCCAGGGATCGAACCCAGATCTCCCGCACTGCAGGCGGATTCCTTACCAGCTGAGCCACAAGGAAAGCCCAAGAATGCTGGCATGGCTAGCCTATCCCCTCTCCAGAGGACCTTCCTGACCCAGGAATCTAACTGGAGTCTCCTTGCATCGCAGGCAGATTCTTTACCAACTGGGCTCTCAGGGAAGCCCTTACATATATTCTGCCTGAAGCGGAAATCAAACTGAAGCCCCATTCAGAGCACTGCACTCATCTTTCCTCCCTGGACTCACAGTTTGCTTCTTCCAAATGGAGTGAAAAGGGATTCCTTACTCGATCCCAACTCAGGTTTCAGGGGCTTGCCTCTCTCTCATTTTCCAAAAAATGCAAGCCTGCTGAGTGATGACTCCTTGACTTTTTAAAGTTACTAATTTTATAGGAGTTTTAGGGAAGGTATGGGGAATATTTGTTTACAATATAAAAATAGGAATTTGATAATGGCTGAACTGGCACTTACAGTGTTTTGGGAAAGAGCAATGGTCTAGGAATGAATTACATCTGGGTCCTAACGCAAGAACTGCCTCTCATGTGAGGTGAATTTAGGCTAGATTTTGGCTACTCAGAGTTCAAATACTCTGAGCTTCTGTTTACTTATCAGGAGGAAAAAAAAAAAAGTTCAGCAGTAGTCACTATATCTTTGATATAATAATAATAACAGTAATACACACCTAACGATACTGTTGTCTTAAAGATTAAATGACATAAAACAGTTGCATATTTAGTACTGACTCATAGTAAGCCTTTGGTATAATACATGTATTATATATATCTGGGCTTCCCAGGTAGGGCTAGTGGTAAAGAACCCGCCTGCCAATGCAGAAGGTGTAAGAGATGCATTCGATCCTTGGGTCAAGAAGATCCCCCTGGAGGAGGGCATGGGAATCCACTCCATTATTCTTGCCTGGAGAATCCCATGGACAGAGGAGCCTGGTGGGCTATAATCCATGGGGTTGGCAAAGGGAAACGACTGAAGTGACTTAGCAAGCACACATACATTATATATATAAAAATACATATATTATGTGTGTGTGAATACGCAGTTACTAAGTCATGTCTGACTCTTTGCAACCCAAGGAATGTAGCCCTCCAGACTCTTCTGTCCATGGGATTTTCCAGGCAAAAATACTGGTGTGGGTTGCCATTTTCTTCACCACGTATTAGGTATTGTTGTTCAGTCTCTCAGTCCTATCTGACTCTTTTCGACCCAATGGACTGCAGCACGCCAGGCTTCCCTGTCCTTCACCATCTCCCGGAGCTTGCTCAAACTCTTGTCCATTGAGTCGGTGATGCCATCCAACCATCTCATCCTCTGTCGTCCCCTTCTCCTCCTGCTTTCTATCTGTCCCAGCATCAGGATCTTTTCCAGTGAGTCAGGTCTTTGCATCAAGTGGCCAAAGCACTGGAGGTTCAGCTTTAGCATCAGTCCTTCCAATGAATATTCAGGACTGATTTCCCTTAGGATGGACCGGTTTGATCTCCTTGTGGTGCAAGGGACTTTCAAGGGTCTTCTCCAACACCACAGTTCAAAAGCATCAATTCTTCAGCACTCAGCTTTCTTTATAGTCCAACTCTCAAAACCATACACGACTACTGGAAAAACCATAGCTTTGACTATATGGACCTTTATGGACAAAGTAACGTCTCTGCTTTATAACATGCTGTCTAGCTTTGTCATAGCTTTTCTTCCAAGGAGCATGAGTCTTTTAATTTCATGGCTACAGTCACCATCCACAGTGATTTTGGAGCCCAAGAAAATGACATCTCTCTCCATTTCCACTATTTCCCCATCTATATGCCATGAGGTGATGGGACTTGGATGCCATGATATTAATTTTTTGAATGTTGAGTTTTAAGCCAGCTTTTTCACTCTCCTCTTCCACCTTCATCAAGAGGTTCTTTAGTATATTACATATACAAATACATGTATTATATATATATATATTTAACTACTTTATTATTATAATATTATATGTAACTACTATATATTATGGTAAATTACACTGGGCTGGAAGAAGCACAAGCTAGAGTCAAGATTGCCAGGAGAAATATCAATAACCTCAGATATGCAGATGACACCACCTTTATGGCAGAAAGTGAAGAGGAACTAAAAAGCCTCTTGATGAAAGTGAAAGAGGAGAGTGAAAAAGTTTGCTTAAAGCTCAACATTCAGAAAACAAAGATCATGGCATCTGGTCCCATCACTTCATGGGAAATAGATGGGGAAACAGTGGAAACAGTGTCAGACTTTATCTTTGGGGCTCCAAAATCACTGCAGATGGTGATTGCAGCCATGAAATTAAAAGACGCTTGCTCCTTGGAAGGAAAGTTATGATCAACCTAGATAGTATATTCAAAAGCAGAGATATTACTTTGCCAACAAAGGTCCATCTAGTCAAGGCTATGGTTTTCCAGTGGTCATGTATGGATGTGAGAGTTGGACTGTGAAGAAAGCTGAGCACTGAAGAACTGATGCTTTTGAACTGTGGTGTTGGAGAAGACTCTTGAGAGTCCCTTGGACTGCAAGGAGATCCAACCAGTCCATCCTAAAGGATATCAGTCCTGGGTGTTCATTGGAAGGATTGATGCTGAAGCTGAAGCTCCAATACTTTGGCCACCTCATACAAAGAGTTGAGTCACTGGAAAAGACCCTAATGCTGGGAGGGATTGGAGGCAGGAGGAGAAAGGGACGACAGAGGATGAGATGGCTGGATAGCATCACTGACTCGATGGACATGAGTTTGAGTGAACTCCGGGAGTTGGTGATGGACAGGGAGGCCTGTCGTGCTGTGATTCATGGGGTCGCAAAGAGTCAGACAGACTGAGTGACTGAACTGAACTGAACTGATATATATATATATATATTATATGTATTTATATAACTACTACCAGGGAGGTTTAAAATTGTATCAATTTTATTCCTCTGTTAAATAAGGATAATATTCTGTGGAATTTGCAGAGATGATAAAATGTGATACACAGGAAAAAACATAGTATAATGCTAGTGAGTGTTTAATGTATGTAAATTGCAAATGTTAAGACAGAGTCAAACAATTACATTCATACCTTTATGCTTTATGTGCCTCATTTTCCCCAGGCTGTGCCCTGTATCCCAGTCCCTGAATGACTGCATGTTTAGAACTATTTTCAGTAGAGAAGCATATGTGCCAGGTTCCCAAGCACGTGAAACTCAATCATAGAGCTGGAGAGCCTGGTTTAAACGCCACGGTTCTCTAAGGAAATAATGAGAGACATGCACTTGTCTGATCATCACAACGTTGTTTCAGTATTAAAATGTCATTAAAACCCACAATCTACCAGCAGAGGACCGTAAACTAAATTGTGAAATATCTACATGATTAAATCTTATACAGCCAATAAAAAGCATCTTATATAGGATGTATGACAGACTTGCCTGATTATAGGATTCTCCTGGGGTGATTTATAAAAGCATTGGCTGCACCCTAGACTTAATGAATCAAAATATCCACGAGAGGAGATTGGAAATACATATTTTTATCAAGCATCCCAGGTGAGTTTTATGATCAGGCAAATTTATGAAAGTCTGTTATAGAACATGTATTCTCTTAATGCAAAGAGAAAATAAAATACCATCAAATATTATGGGCTGTTCTTTAACAATTTTGCAAAGGAAATAATAATAATAAAAACGCAGAATCTCCTTCTCAGTGTTGAGATTACTTTTGTCATGTTAAGAGCATGGTATTTACTGTCAGAAGACCTGTTTCAAATCTCAGAATGGCGGCACTAGCTGTATATCACTAGGCAAGTACTGAAGCTCATTATGTACCACTGTCCTTATCTTTAAAATGGGGAAAATGAAGTATATATCTTGTGTGTCATCATAAAGACAAAATAATCTAATCAGTGCTGTTTATTGTTAATATTAGCAAGTATACTTCCACTTCCAACTACGAGGAAATAAGATGGTACAAAATTACTCTCTCGCCACAGCCCCATGAGACGAACATAGGAAAAAATGATTTGCAGAAACTGGGCAGCGGAGAGCTGAGGTTAAGGCATGCGCCTCACCAAGGGCTACCATCTCTAGCCTCCACCCACACGGCCTTCGCAGTCTCCCTGCCTCCCTTCTTGACCTCTACTTGCAAATGACCTTGCAAAGTCAATTCCTCATTTAAATGGTCAGAGGCTCTCCGCTGTAGTAAACAGATGGGCCCCTCTTGGGGCTTCATTCCCGTCTGCTGTCTCCTCATTCAGCATGTCTATCTCCCCCTGCACTGTGCCCCTCCTGAAGGCTGTGTCTGTCTTAGTCTCTGTGATCTCTGTGGAGCAACCTTAAAACAATGGCTGACTGAATGTCTGTGTGTCTTTCCTGTCTACCCTTCTGGAGCTCCCTGATTCCACCTTAATTCTACCACAGGACTTGATGGTATTCGTTGCTCCTGATTCCACACGGGATCTGTGTCCAGAAGGTGTCACTAAATACTGCCACCACTGAAGCCCCTCTAGGTCTAAGTTCCCCTGGGTGAAGGGTGGCTCCCGACCCACTGCAAAGTGATCTCATATTGGCCTCTTGGTAAAGTCTCAGAGAGAAATACCCCTGCTAAACCTCTGACTGCCCAATGAGCTTTCAGGTTCTGTCATAGTTCAGCCTTCACATTTCTTAACAGCTCATTGGCCAAGACATTATGATTGACATACACCTAACCCAATGGATGATGAAACTTGTCCTATGGCAGGTTCTAGAGGATGTTCAGTCTCAGGAAGGTTGGCCTGGGAAATGCATGAAGGTGAAGGTGAAGTCGCTCAGTCGTGTCCGACTCTTTGCGACCCCGTGGACTGTAACCTACTAGGCTTCCCCATCCATAGGATTCTCCAGGCAAGAATATTGGAGTGGATTGCCATTTCCTTCTCCAGGGGATCGTCCCCACCCAGGGATCGAACCGGGTCTCCCACATTGGAGACAGACGCTTTAACCTCTGAGCCACCAGGGAAGCGGGAAATACGTGAACTCTTTTAATTCCTTAGAGTTCCAATTTCTATGGACAGAGGAATAGAGTCAGTTTTAATTGATTCATGGATGAGGGAACATCAAACCAGTCTGTGAGAGCAGAAGGACTTACCAACCAAAGGGATACAGTCCAAAATGGAAGGTGGTGACACCTTAGACGTAAGTGCAGCCCCCAAAAGACACAGGACAGACCCCAACAGGTCCCGAAAAGCCAAAAGAGTCCCTGGAAAGTCAAGAGGGGTTACCACAGCCTGTGACTTGTCCTAAGAGGCTCTGCAAAGACCCTGAGATATTGTCAGGCTCCAAGAGACTCCAAAAGGTGGTGATGGATCAAAAAGTCTAGACCAGAATTCATAAGACTTGGAGTCACAGAGCCAGCTCGGTAGGACCTGAGAGAGAGTGAAAGGTATAAGAGATAATAAAAAAGGCCCAAGGTGTAGGACTTCCCTAGTGGTCCAGTGGTTAAGACTCTGAGCTCACAATGCAGGACAATCCCTGGTTGGGGAACTGGGATCCTGCATGGCCCTGGATATGGCCCAAAGGAACCAAACTAAACCAAAACAAACCAAAACTCCTGAAAAACCCTAAGATGTATTGACAGGTAGTGACAGGAGAGGGTGGCTAAGAAAGAAGGAGGTTGCAGATGGGGCCTAGAGATGATAGCCCAGAAAGAGGTGCAGAGTCAGCTGGAGGCTATGCTTAAATCTCCTTCAGTGTCTTCCCTTTTCCCTTAAGGTGAAAGCCGGCCACTTCAGCACAACCCTCAGAATCTGCTCATTTGGAGCTTTAGCCTCTTCTCGTTTATGTCCCGTCAGTCTCGATGTAGGGAGTACGTGAACTCTCCCTGTTCAAAGCCTCACCACATTCCATCCCCTTCGCTGGGGACACTGCTTCTCTCCTCATCCTTCAGTGGATAATTATCACTCACCTATCAGGACTCAACATTCAGAAAACGAAGATCATGGCATCCCCATCACTTCATGGGAAATAGACGGGAAACAGTAGAAACAGTGTCAGACTTTATTTTTGGGGGCTCCAAAATCACTGCAGATGGTGACTGCAGCCATGAGATTAAAAGACGCTTACTCCTCGGAAGAAAAGTTATGACCAACCTAAATAGTATATTCAAAAGCAGAGACATTACTTTGCCTACTAAGGCCTGTCTAGTCAAGGCTATGGTTTTTCCTGTGGTCATGTATGGATGTGAGAGTTGGGCTGTGAAGAAGGCTGAGCGCCGAAGAATTGATGCTTTTGAACTGTGGTGTTGGAGAAGACTCTTGAGAGTCCCTTGGACTGCAAGGAGATCCAACCAGTCCATTCTGAAGGAGATCAACCCTGGGATTTCTTTGGAAGGAATGAATCTAAAGCTGAAGCTCCAGTACTTTGGCCACCTCATGCGAAGAGCTGACTCATTGGAAAAGACTGAGACTGGGAGGGATTGGGGGCAGGAGGAAAAGGGGACGACAGAGGATGAGATGGCTGGATAGCATCACGGACTCGATGGACATGAGTCTGAGTGAATTCCGGCAGATGGTGATGGACAGGGAGGCCTGGTGTGCCACGATTCATGGGGTCGCAAAGAATCGGACACGACTGAGCGACTGAACTGAACTGAACTGAACTGATCATGACTCAGGATTACTGTGAGTAGATAATTGTGATTACTCATAGTAATCCTGAGTCCTGATATCACAGTAATCCAAGTCTATGCCCTGACCAGTAATGCTGAAAAAGCTGAAATTGAACAGTTCTATGAAGACCTACAAGACCATCTAGAACTAACACCCCCAAAAGCTGTCCTTTGCACTATAGAGGACTGGAATGCAAAAGTAGGAAGTCAAGAAACACCTGGAATAATAGGCAAATTTGGCCTTGGAGTACAGAATAAAGCAGGGCCAAGGCTAATAGAGTTCTGCCGAGAGAACACACTGGTCATAGTAAACACCCTCTTCCAACAATACAAGAGAAGACTCTACACATGGACATCACCAGATGGTCGATATGGAAATCAGATTGATCATATTCTTTGCAGCCAAAGACGGAGAAGTTCTATACAGTCAGCAAAAACAAGACTGAGAGCTGACTGTGACTCAGATCATGAATTCCTTATTGCCAAATTCAGACTGAAATTGAAGGAAGTGGAGAAAGCCACTAGACCATTCAGGTATGATTAGCCTCCAACTAAAATAGATAAATTTTAAAAAAGTATCATTAAAAAAAATAAATCAAATCCCTTACAATTATACAGTGGACGTGACAAATAGATTCAAGGGATTAGATCTGATAGACAGAGTGCCTGAACAACTATGGATGGAGGTTTGTGACATTGTACAGGAGGCAGTGATCAAGACCATCCCTAAGAAAAAGAAATGCAAAAAGGCAAAATGGTTGTCTGAGGCTGCCTTACAAACAGCTGAGAAAAGAAAAGAAGCTAAAGGCAAAGGAGAAAAGGAAAGATATACCCATTTGAATGCAGAGTTCCAAAGAATAGCAAGGAGAGATAAGAAAGACTTCCTCAGTAAACAATGCAAAGAAATCCAGGAAAACAATAGAATGGGAAAGACTAGAGATCTCTTCAAGAAAATTAGCAATCCCAAGGGAATATTTCATGCAAACATGGGCACAATAAAGGACAGAAACAGAAGCAGAAAATATTAAGAAGAGCTGGCAAGAATACCCAGAAGAACTGTACAAAAAAGATACTCATGATCCAGATAACCATGATGGTGTGATCACTCACCTAGAGCCAGACATCCTGGAATGTGAAGTCAAATGGGCCTTAGGAGGCATCACTATGAACAAAGCTAGTGGAGGTGATGGAATTCCAGTTGAGCTATTTCAAATCCTAAAAGATGATGCTGTGAAAGTGCTTCACTCAAAATGCCAGCAAATTGGGAAAACTCAGCAGTGGCCACAGGGCTGGAAAAGGTCAGTTTTGATTCCAGTCGCAAAGAAAGGCAATGCCAAAGAATGCTCAAACTACCACACAGTTGCACTCATCTCACACGCTTGCAAAGTAATGCCCAGAATTCTCCAAGATAAGCTTCGACAGTACGTGAAACAAGAACTTCCAGATGTTCAAGCTGGATTTAGAAAATGCAGAACGTGAAGGGAAACTAAAAAGCCTCTTGATGAAAGTGAAAGAGGAGAGTGAAAAAGTTGGTTTAACACTCAACACTCAGAAAACTAAGATCACGACATCCAGTCTCATCTATGGCAAATAGATGGGGAAACAATGGAAATAGTGAGCGACTTTATTTTGGGGGCTCCAAAATCACTGCAGATGGTGACTGCAGCCATGAAATTAAAACACAACTCCTTAGAAGAAAAGCTATGACCATCCTAGATAGCATATTAAAAAGCAAATACATTACTTTGTTGACAAAGTTCCATCTAGTCAAAGCTATGGTTTTTCCAGTAGTCATGTATGGATGTGAAAGTTGGACTATAAAGAAAGCTGAACACTGAAGAATTGATGCTTTTGAACTTGGTGTTGGAGAAGACTCTTGAGGGTCCCTTGGACTTCAAGGAGATCCAATCAGTCTACCCTAAAGAAAATCAGTACTGAATATTCATTGGGAGGACTGATGCTGAAGCTGAAGCTCCAATCCCTTGGCCATCTGATGTGAAGAACTGACTCACTGGAAAAGACCCTGATGCTGGAAAGGATTGGGGGCAGGAGGAGAAGGGGGGCGACAGAGGATGAGATGGCTGGATGGCATCACTGACTCGATGGACATGAGTTTGAGTAGGCTCCAGGAGTTGGTGATGGACAGGGAGGCCTGGCGTGCTGCGGTCCATGGTTTTGCAAAGAGTCGGATGCAACTGAGAGACTGAACTGAGCTGTTCAGGACTCAGCCTGCAAGTCACCTTCTGCTGCAGCCTTGCCCGACCCCTCCCTGCGCATGGGGCCTTTCTCCATCTTCACGTCCCATCGCCACTCTGTGGGAGAGGCAGTGAATGACGGGCACAGGGTCTAAGGAATGGCACCAGTTCTGAAAAGGGCCTGAAAAGAGGTTACCTTCCTCGGGAGCCTGAGAAGCAGATGTATAGGGTGGTGGAATGTCGTGGGCAGTGATGGGGAGTTTGAGGATGGAATAACTTTGGAGCAGAGGTCAGACGCAGTGGCATGAAGACAAGGGCACTGCCCAGTAGGGACATGCGGTGAAAAGCATGAAGAGGTGCTGTTGAAGCCGCATGCTAAGGAGAGCGGGGCGGGAGGCCTCCCCTCGACAAGGAAGACGGGCACTTCTGGGAGTGTGTCTGCTGGTGGAGGATTTACGGGTTTGCAGAGAAAGCACTTGGTATTCCTTCAGAACCCAAATCCTTGATGTCATTTCTTTTATTTATTTTCGGCTTTCTCTAGGTAGCGCAGGCAGCAGGGACACTCTGCTGTGCAAGAGCTTCGGGAATCACAGCTCGAGGGCTTTAGAGAATGAGGCTAGCAACTGTGGTGCAGGAGCTCAGTTCCCCTGCAGCAGATGGAATCCTGGACCAGGCATTGAACCCATGTCCCTTGCATTGGCGGGGGCATTCCTAACCACTGGACCACAGGACAGGAAGTTCCCCAGCGTTGTTTCTTGGGCCTGGTTGGAGCCCATCTCCACATCCTGTAGTGAGCTTCTGTGACCCTTGGGATTTCACATGGCCCTTCCTGGGCTTCCCTGGTGCCTCAGAGGGTAAAGTGTCTGCCTGCAATGCAGGAGACCCGGGTTCGATCCCTGGGTGGGGAAGATCCCCTGGAGAAGGAAATGGCAACCCACTCCAGTACTCTTGCCTGGAAAATCCCATGGACGGAGGAGCCTGGTATGCTACAGTCCATGGGGTCTCAAAGAATCAGACACGACTGAGTGACTTCACTTTCAGTTATAGCTCAGCATCCCAGAGATGAGAGAGCATTTTTATAGATATCCTTGGGGAAAAAAAAAAAAAAGTCCAGGAGTTTTCTCGTTAGCTTGATGTGGGTCGTCTGTTTGTCTTTGAATCAATCACAATGGCCAGGATGAAAGGAGCTGAAGTGTCTCTAATTGAGCTGGCGGGGACCATGCACCCTCCTCTAGGCTTTGGTGGGGGAAGATGTTCAGCCCCCGTGTCCAAATAGCATGTCCAATATTCCACAACTGACCTTGTTCCCACTATCTTTGCAGCACTATTTTGCTATGCCTTTTGGATACTCCCAGGCTGACTGAGGTCCATGAGAGAATTTAGCACTTTAAAATTAAGTCAGAAGGAGCCTTGGGCAGCTCTGAGAAAGACTCAGGTAAGCGTGAGCCAGTAATAGGTGCTTCTACTGTCTCTGCCATCCTGTAGTCTAATAAACAGTCTCTTTTGGTTTCTCCATCCCTTCAGGGTCTGACTGAGTTTGATTTTTATTAACTTTGTTTTTCTTTTATAATTCTCCTCCCGTTCAGAGCCAGGAAAGTTATAAGCAAGTAGCCAAGTGCCAGAAAAGCCTTAGGGAGACCTGCTGATTGAAGGGACAGTTTCAGGTCTCAGAGCTGGACTTGGCCACCTGAAGTGTGGGGTGACCCTGGGCCGGTTACTTTCTCTCTCTGGGTTTTCCTGCTCTCTGCTTTTGAAGGGGAACTAATCCATTTTAACCTTCTCCTTGCATGCAGAGTTGGACTAGAGAACTCTTAGATGGCAGGAAGTCTTGTTGCCTGCCAGATGGATGATTCGCTTACCCTTAAATGACTTTTTTTTTTTTTTTCACCTACATTCATCTGGCGTCCTGATTCTCCTCTATTCCTTCCGTCCTCAGGTAACGAGCTGCTGGTGTGGGCTCATGAAACATTCAGTGAAATAAACTCTAAGCTCATATGTGGGTGGGGGTAGAAGGGTAGAATAAAGCAGATGAAAACAGGAAAAAAGGGAAATGGAATAAAGTCTTTGGAAAATGTAAGAACTTTGTTTCTGGCTGCAAGCATCACTGATTTCTGGCTCCTGCCACCAACGAGAGAGTCAGTGTTGTCCAGTCACTAAGTTGTGTCCGACTCTGCATGACCCCGTGCACTGCAGCACGCCAGGCTTCCCTGTCCTTCACTGTCTCCTGGAGTTTGCTCAGATTCATGTCCACTGAGTCGGGGATGCCCTCTAACCATCTCATCCTCTGATGCCACCTTCTGCTGCCCTCAATCTTTCCCAGGATCAGGGTCTTTTCCAATGAGTTGGCTCTTCACATCGGGTTGCCAAAGTATTGCAGCTTCAACTTCAGCATCAGTTAATGTATCTATTTGCTATCCAGAACTGCTAAGAAAATAGTCTAGTGATTGGACTGAACTATCTGCTCTGTTCCTTTTCTGCATAAAAAGTTGAATTAACAGAGATAGGACAGACATGAAGGAGCCAAAGGAAAGCTTTCTGGATATTCTACAACTTGAATAATTTATTCCAAGATTACTGAAAACAATTTAGGTTTAAAACAACCAAAAAAAAGTCAGTTGCTGCCACCTAAAAAATAATGATTAATTAATGAATTAATTTGTTCAATTAATTAATTTGTTCAACAGCCATTTACTGAGCAACCAGATGAAGTCATTTGTTCATCTAACCTATGCGTCGAGGGCCCTCCACGAGTGCTCTCCTGACCCCTGGGAACACAATGGTGAACTAGACAGGAAAGGTATCTTCCCCCGTGGTTCTTGAATTCGAGCGGCAGGAGATAAGCATGGACAATGAGCAAGCACAGACACAGGATAGTTTCAGAGGGTGGTAAGTGATCTGCAGAAAGTAAACCAGGTGGGGAGTGGTTTAGACATGGGGGTCAGCAGATTCCTTTCCAGGGAGACTTGGGGCTTGAAATGAGAGATGAAAGTTAAGGCTCCTGGAGCAGCTTGGAGGAAGGTCTGGGACCAAAAACTAATAAGTAACCTCACCTTCCCAGTCTGCCTCTAGTCATTAAAAAGTATTCTCTCCTGACCTGTCCATCTCTCCAGAGCCTGCGTGACTTTGATTTTTATTAACTTTTTCTTTCATATCTAGCCTCCCCTTCAGAGCTAAATCAACCTCTACTGGGTTTTGTGAAGGGGGACAGTTTTCCAGGCAGGGGAGTATCACAAAGCCCCAGATCAGGCAAAGGCCTGAGCTGGAACAAAGTTTAATTTCAGAAATAAAACTCAGTGTGAGAGGAGGGTGAGAGCAGAGAAGACCAAGAGACCAGAGGGCTTCCCTGGTGGTCAGTGGTAAAGACCCCACCTGCTAACGCAGAAGACCCGGGATTGATCCCTGGTTCAGGAAGATCCTCTGGAGGAGGAAATGGCAACCCACCCCAGTATTCCTGCCTGGAGAATCCCCATAGACAGAGGAGCCTGGCAGGCTACAGTCCACAGGGTCACAAAGAGTTGGACATGACTGAGTGATTGAACAACAACAAGAGACCAGTGGAAACAGTGACAGATTAATTTTTGGGGGCTCCAAAATCACTGCAGATGGGGACTGCAGCTATGAAATCAAAAGATGCTTACTCCTTGGAAGGAAAGTTATGACCAACCTAGACAGCACATTAAAAAGCAGAGACATTACTTTGTCAACAAAGGTCTGTCTAGTCAAGGCTATGGTTTTTCCAGTAGTCATGTATGGATGTGAGAGTTGGACTATAAAGAAAGCTGAGCACTGAAGAATTGATGCTTTTCAACTGTGGTGCTGGAGAAGACTCTTGAGAGTCCCTTGGACTGCAAGGAGATCCAACCAATCCATCCTAAAGGAAATCAGTCCTGGATGTTCATTGAAAGGACTGATGTTGAAGCTGAAACTCCAATACTTTGGCCACTTGATGCAAAGAGCTGACTCATTTGAAAAGACCCTGATGCTGGGAAAGATTGAGGGCAGGAGGAGAAGGGGACGACAGAGGATGAGATGGTTGGATGGCATCACCGACTCAATGGACATGAGTTTGGGTAAACTCTGGGAGTTGGTGATGGACAGGGAGGCCTAGTGTACTGTGGTTCATGGGGTCACAAAGAATCAGACACGACTGAGAGACTGAACTGAGAACTGATGTCATGGTGGTGTCAATTTTATTTTGGAAGGTTTTGCATAGGAGAGTAACATAATCCAACTTAGCAGTATGGGTTGGCTGCTGTGTAGACACTGCCTATAAGACGAGAAGTCTCTCACTTTAGGAAGGTCATGGATGGTCTCATACAGAAGATAAACATCTCAAATGAACGATTGTGCTACAGTGGGATGATTCAACATATGCTGAAAGAATTTTCCAGAACACAAAAATACAGGGTACACAATCCAATATAATTACTGATAACTGGACCCCATAAGGAGTCCAAACTTGGTGGGAAACTGGATACTTTGTATACAAAGTGATGGGGGTGATTAATTCTGCCTGGAGGAATGAACATGGAGCCCTAACAGATACGGCCTTCCTCCTTTATCTTAAATAATTAATGGGATTTCACCAATTAGGTGGGAAAGGATGGGCCTTTCAGACAGAGAGGACAATGCTTACACATGCCCAGAACCAGGAAATTTCAGGACATTAAGAGAAGGCTGACCAGAGGACTCTTTGTAGAGGAGAAAAAGAGTCCAGAATGGCTGGGTGTGAGTTTGGAAGACTAAACAGAGGTGGTTTGTTAAGGCTTGTTTGCCATTCTAAGGATTCTGGACCTTATTTAAACACACTAAGGAGCTACAGAAGATTTATGAACTGAGGAATAACAGGGTACCTGTTGTACTTTTGAAGGATGTTTCTCATAGCTCTGTGGAGGCTAAGTTGAGTAGGATCATAGGAGAAAGAGGAGCCCAGCTAGAAGACTAGAGTTCTCTCTAGAAACAAGCTAAGGAGAGGATGAACAACACATGGAAAGGACGTGAACAAGCAAGGGAAAGAAATGAGAGGGAGAGACCAAACACAGAAATTTTCACCCGGTACAGATGCCGCAGGTGAATAACCAGTGACATAATTATTTTCCAATGAGTAAGACCAGCGACAAGACAATTATTCTCTGGACTGAATGGTGTCTGCTCCTGATAAGTGTCTAGGTTAATGAGTATATGATACCCTAATGTGAATATTTCTTACACAGTAAATAAATCATAGCTTCAGACCAGGAGCATGCTTGAATATCAAAGTGCTCAGCCATCTCTTTTAGGACTGGATTCTCTATTTCTGCTCCCTGACTGCTCTCTGAGGTCAGTGCTCTAAGGGAACATCACACATTTGTACATTGTTTTGTGGCTTGCAAAATACTTTCGTGGCCACACTTTAGCCATCACGAGAATCCGGTGAGTTAAGGCAAGAGAATCACCATGCTCATCTCATAGACAGTGAAACTAAAGCTCGACAAGAGTGAGAGATTTGAAGAAAAGCATACAGCTACTTGGGGCTTAAGGTGGCCCAGTGGTAAAGAACCCGCCTACAAGTGCTGGGGATGCAGGAGATGGGGGTGCGATCCCCGGGTCGGGAGGATCCCCTGAGAAGAGACACTGAAGATACACTCACTCCAGTACCCTGCAAAATTCCAGGGACAGAGGAACCTGGTGGGCCACAGTCCGTGGGGTTGCAAAGAGCCGGACACGACTGAGAGACTGAGCATGCGTGCACACACACACACACACACACACACACACACACACACTTACATGCAACTGCTTTACAGTAGACCATGCAAATTCAGCATTCTAGTCTAAATCCCAGACCATCCACTACATTACTCAGGTTTAAAAATTAACTCGCCGGGGGTGGTCTGGGTCCCTGGTGGAAGTAGTGGCATATGTTTTGTGTTGCCTCCTTTCTGACTTTTGGCAGACATCCCAAACCCAACTCAACACTTTTTCCTACTGAACTTGGACTTTGCCAGAGTCCTTCTAAACATGCTGCTCTAGGCAGTCACTAACAATGACTTGGGATTAGCTTTAATAGGATTACCCATTTCCCATTGTGGGTCATATGATTGTGAAGGTTTATTCCAGCTTTAAGTTCTGTGATTTTATACTTAATGGTGATGATTCTAGGATCTCGATTTAATCCAAGTAAGATTCACTGCAAGCCTGTGGCATCCTAGGCACCTTCTATTCATCATATGAATAAAATGTCTTTTCTATAGTTTTGTGCTCATGGTCCCGTGGAGGTGACGGGCAGATACAGAATAACAGAACTGAAGTCTTGTTTAAATTCAAAGCAAAATGTTAAGGAAAACTGGAGGAGGCAGAAGTCCATGCTCCTTAAGGATAAAGATGGTGCTAGATAAAGACAGGTTGTGAAGGATACATTTTTAGCATTGACAACCACTTGAGATAAGGCATCAAGGTGCAGAGAGGGTTGAGTGTGGAAACTTTCTGAAGATTTCTGTTCTGGATCCCACTGTGGAGAGTCGGATGCTAGATATCAATGCAACGTATGTATTGATTGAATATGTTTTTAAAAACGGCCAAGGTAAAAGAGGAACTAACGCTCATCCTTAGGCAGCTGGCAATCGAAAGAGAGAAAGGAGAAAGGTTTTAGATATCAGAATATCTGCGTTCTAGTTCTGATCCTACCTGTAACTCAAGAAGTCAGCTTCCTAAGGTCTCAGGTTCAAAGGTTACAAATAGGTTGCATTTTAAGTGCCTCGCCTGATCGATCCTGAAGAGGGTGCTGGAGAGGCTGAAAGGCACAAAAGCCTTGAGGGATCAGGAAGATCCATCACAGGCGGGAGCTGGGAGCACAGCAAGGCCAGTGCTGTGTATTTTCCATCCCCAGACGAGTCTGCCTCCGAGGTCTCTGTAAACTTCCTACCCCTAGGATTCCCACCACAACCTCTATGCTGTGGCTTAACCCCCAAAGACGGCAGGATGATGAAATGCAGCAATTTCTTCCACTTCAGTAGGGAAAGGAGCATGTACAATATTGGCAAGAAGAAAGGAAGACTCCTGACTACTCTCTTTTATTTTGAGATACATTTTGAAAAATCCTTAGCCTCAGCACACAGTTCCTGGCCATCAGCCATGGTAAAATCAGATCCTTCTGGTCTATTACAAATTAAATAATCATAGCTATATCCATCAGGAAAACGTACGCAGAAGAGATGCATAAGCCAGCAATTAGTATTAGCTTCCAGCCTTTCACTGACTGACTCTGAGGGCCTCGTGGTGGCTGTTGCACCCGGGACCATGAATATCCCAGCTCCTGGCTCTGTGCTTCCAGGGTAATGATTGCTCAAGTGGTTGCATGGGGAGGAGATGTCTGCCCAGCCTCGCTCCTGGCTCAATCAAAATGTCTAATAATGCTGGCGGAAAGAGTGCCGACAGGCCACCGCACCAAACGATTGATGGTGCGCAGAAAGTGCCTAGGCCCCTGCAAGGTGTGCGAAGCGGCTCTCCTAACCACGCCATGCTCTTTGCTGTCTGAATCTGTGACAATAAACATTTGGGCTGGACTATGTCTAACAATCTATGAAAGAGAAGGTGACCAACCATAGACCTTCACTCAGGTTTCTGGTCTAAGGAGCAGGGAGATTTTTCAGGTGATTCTCAACTGGATTACGGCTCGAGAGAGGCTTCTGACATCAGGCTGAGGGTCCACGGCTGACATTTCCAGTAGCTTGCTCACTGTTCACGTCTGCCTTGTCACACTCTCCCTGGCCGTCCTCTCTGCATCTCACCATCTTCCACTTTTATCTAGAGCCAGCTTCTTTGCGCTGGAAACGTAACTTGCCTTCTAAGAAGCTTTCCTGAAAATGTCACTACAGCCTCCGTGGATGTCACCAGCTCCCGACACAGGGTGTGTTTGTTTCACAACACGCTTGTGTCAGGAAATAGAGCATCTAAATGTGAATCCAGAACGGAGCTCTGCTGCTGTTGGCCTTGCACGTCTCTTCTGCAGCCATTTTCCTTTGCTGCAGTTGGGATGTGTTTTGTTCCATCTAATATTTTTTAATAGTATGTATTGATCACCTATTCTGTGTATCCACCTGGAGAAGGAAATGGCAACCCACTCCAGTATTCTTGCCTGGAGAATTCCACGGACAGAGGAGCCTGGCTGCAGTCCATGGGGTCACAAAGAGGCGGACGCAACTGGGCTACTGACACATTGTGTGTACCCAAGCCCTGTGGCCTGGGGTCAGTGGGGAAAGAGAAAACCAGGCTGCATCTGGTCTGTCTTTGCACACTCAGAATTCCACTGGTTATGTCATAGGTTGTTTAAAGTGGCCTGTGTCATCTGTCTTCCCGGGACCTTAGGGATTACTTTGATTCATTCTTCCCTATGCAGTTGGGAAGATGAAGGCTGAGAGAGAGAAGGGGACTTGCCCAAAGACACAGAGCTCATCAAACAGGGAAAATCTGGCTCTGTTGGGAAGGCTTATAATATCCCCCTTCCAGTTTTCTAATGTTTTTTTTCTGCATATACATATGCATCTTCCATACGCATATGTATATATATACACGTATCTTCCATATATGTGTGTATATAATTTCCATATATAATACTGGGCATTGTAACATTATATATATATCCAGATATCTCTCTCTCTCTCTCTCTCTATATATATATATATATATGTATGTATCTCCAGATGATTCTCTTTAGACATAGCTCCCGTGCTGTTTAGCACCGCAATGGGAAGAGTAAAGACAAGGTCGGCACGTAAGTAAATGCAGGGCAGTTAAGGAACCAGCGATTTATTTATTTACAGTCTTTCCTTCCTCCAATACGCATTTAAAGACTTCCTACTATTTGCAGATTGTGAAAAAAATAAAACCTGGTCGCTGCCATCTGCCAGTTCACTCCCTGGTAGGGGAGACAGATACCCACACGTCTAATTTCCACACAGTTTAGAGTTTCAGTAAGCGGTGCAATCACGACGAGTGAAGAGAAACGTGTGTTTGAAGGGGAAAGAGGCTAAGCACGCTTAGATATCTGGGCAACTTTCTTATAGCACAGGGTAGTACTTAGATTAGGGGGAAGCTGTTTCACGAAAAGGGACCAGCGGATGGAAAGATGTGTAGAAGGCATCCAAACGTCTTCTGCAAAATATCCTAGCACTCCTTACAGGAACGTTAAAATAACCCACTTCGGATCCGTTAGAGGTCAATCCTGACCTTCCACACCGCGGACCCACGGAAGCGGTTGTTGGTGTTTGCCACTTAAGTGGGTGCAGTGCCCGCTTTAGCCACACGATGGCAGCGCAGGGCCACAGAAGGACTGAACAACCTCTCTGTTCGGTGCTTCTGCAGGGCTGGTTTGTGAAAAAGGCCAGGAAAGAAGGGTGCGGCGCCCTAGACCACGGCCAGTCTGCGGGGACGGGCTTCTAGCAGCGTACAGTAGCCTTTGACGCTGAGAAGGCGGGCACTGCCTTTCTCAGTCTCTGCCTTGTTTGTAATCTCTAGAAGCAATTTAGATGTTTTCCCAGGTGCAGCCAGTGAAGAAAGAAGCCCCTTTAGACTAAACTCACTTTTAACAGCGTGAGAATTTTCCCAGAGGTTTTTCTCCTCTGTCAGCGTGTGTCTGTGGTGGTTGAGGGGCAGTGGCTTGCTGCCCCCTGGAGTGAGGAAAATGAGAGGTGATTGTGGATAAAGAGTAAGGAAGTGTTGCCTGGGCCCTTGAGAGCAGCTGGGCTGAGGGCAGGGGGCCAGTCCCAAACCTCCCCAGGGCCTGCTCCTCTCTGGAATGGAGGAGGGGACTGTGAAGCTGTGTGTGTGCAGGGTTGTGTGTGAGCTTGCGTGTGGGTGGTTGTATGCATGTGCCAGATTGGGTGTATATGTGCGATCGCTAGTGTGATGTGTGTGCCTGTGTGTGTGTGTGTGTGTGTGTGCGTGAAGGTGACCATCATGAAGGTTGTGGTGCTGGCATGAGCAACGGCTAAGGTCATTTTTGGCCCGGTGGGGTAGGGACAGAGAAAGGAGAAGAAACAGCAGAGAGAGGAGAGAGAGTGCCTAGAAGATTCCCAGGGTTAGGGAAATGATTTGATTGAAATCTCTGGCAAAGAGTCAGCTTCCAGTTAGACTGATTTAACCCCTGTTCTTCTCCGACCCCTTAATTTCCTTCCCTCCCCTCCATCTCTGTGTGTGTGTCTTATTCCTCCCCTGTCTTAATGGGCCACCCCCTTCTCTCTCTCCCTCTCAGTCTCCACTCTCTTTAGAGTTCATCCTCTTTCCTGTTATGCTCTGCTATGCTGAGTTGCTTCAGTCATAGCCCGCCAGGCTCCTCTGTTCATGGGATTCTGCAGGCAAGAATACTGGAGTGGGTTGCCATGCCCTCCTCCAGCCGGCGAATCTTCCCCATCCAGGGATCAAACTGTTTTCCGCATTGGCAGGCGGGTTCTTTACCACTAGCGCCACCTGTTGCTCTCAAATAAAAACGCAGTGGGAGAGAGAGGGACGAGGGTCAGATCTGCAGTCCTCCCTAGGAGACAGAGCAGAATGCTGGAGGAATATCTGTGTGGTGGGCTGGGGCGGGGTGGGGGTGGGGAAGCAGTGGGGGAGGGGAGGTGATGATGACCAAGCCAGCCCCGTTTGGAGAACGCTGCTGTCCAGCAGAAAGCCCACCTCACAGCTACACAGGATGAAAACCAAGGCGGGGTCCAGAAGGCAGGAGCTGCGGAGCCCGTGAGACGGGTATTTGCACGTGCATAGAAACTGCAGCTCTTCTTCTTATTTTAAAAAAGCAGAACCTCTATTTTCAAGTCACAATCAATTTCCAGAAATCATTTATTTCTAAACATTACCCGTCAAATCCCCCATTTCTTTCTGCTTTTAGAGTTCGAAGGAAATTGATTTGTGTTTTTAATTTTAAAGAAAAAAAGTGTCCCTCTGGCTTGGAAGTTCCAGGCGTGGGTTTTCTCTTCCCTTCTTTCCTTCCCACTCCCTCTCCAGTCGCAGCTACACCAGGGAGGGCCCCAGTGCTGGGGGGGGGGGTGCGGCAAGGGAATCATGCTAATTTGCTTTTTGCCTTTACTCTTGATGGTACAACACAAGAAACATTTATTTTCCCAGACGTTGATTATTCATAAAGACCATTTTCAAAGAGATATAAGAAGAGTTTGCGTGGGCGGGATTCAAAAGAGAATGTGTTGTGTTTTTTTTATCGTTATTATTTACTAACCTTTTATTCAAGGACTGCGATGGGAAATCGACAAAACAGCTTTCATCCCGTAATCAATTATAGCTGGAAGACAATGAATAGCTCTTCAGCGTGTCTTTCACATTCTGGGAGAGAAAGACGGCATTGACTGTCTTTAAAGCTGGGGGCTTTACCATACACCCGGGGTGGGCCGTCATAATTGGCTCTTTTAATCCAATAATCTCTGTGAGTTTGGCATAAATTAAGATAATACTGATGAAAACAGTAATTTACTTTGGTGCTCGGTTTTGCAGAACTATGGCATATGCATTGTGAAATTGAATTCTCTCAACTGCCCAGTGAAATAATGATCATCCCCATGTGAGTGATGAGGCAGCTGAGGCTCAGAGAGCTTGAACTTACTCCTCCCCCTGTATCCATGCAGACTGAGGCCCAGCCTGACACATTCTCCTTCCTCGGAGACAAGGACTAGGGCCAAGCGAGGCGGCAAACCCTCAACCAGAACTAGCTGAGATGGATCCAGACTGCCTGGAGACTCGAACAGGGAGCAGCCTGAGCAGAGAATTCCTTTTCTTTTCTCTTCTTTTTGGAATAGGAATGTTTCCTAAGATAGTATCCTCTTAACACAATGGTTTTTTGAGGGTAGCTGCTTTACAATGTGAGAGCTTCTGCAGTACCGCAAAGGGAATCAGCTGTACGTACACACAATTCCGTTTTCGTTGGATCCCTTCCCATTTAGGTCAGCGCACAGCCCCGAGTGGAGTGGCCCGTGCCATGCGGTCGGTTCTTGTCGGTTGTCTGCTTTAGTCTGCGTACGTCAATCCCAGTCTCCCAATCCATCTCCCCCCCTTCTCCTCTTGGTGCCCATATGTTTGTTCTCTGCGTCTGTGTCTCTATTTCTGCTTTGCAAATTAGATCATCTATACCATTTTTCTAGATGCCACATGTATGCATTAATATGTGATACACGTGTTTCTCTTTCTGACTTACTTCAGTCCGTATGACAGTCTCTAGGCCCATCTACATCTCTGCACGTGGCGCAATTCCACAGTACAGGATTGTTAACAGATGCAGTCTTGTTCAGCGGATCTCTGGTCTTACTCATCATGTGTAACGGAAACTTCATGCTAATTGAATAGCATCTGCCCATTTCTCCCAGCCCCTGGCAACCACTGTTCTGTTCTCCGACTATGGGTTTCTCTGGTGGCTCAGTGGCAAAGATTCCAGTGGCAATGCAGGAGGTGTGGATTCAATCTCTGGATCAGGAAGACCCGCCTCTGCCCCCGAGAAGGAAATTGCAGCCCACTCCACTCCACTATTCTTGCCTGGGAAATCCCATGGACAGAGAAGCTGGGCAGGTTACAGTCCGTAGGATTTCAGGAGTAGGACGCGACTTAGTGATTAAACCACCACCTCCACGTGAATGGCACAGTGCGGTGTCTGTCCTTCTGTCGCTGGCTTAGTTTACTTAGCTCAGTGTATTCAGGGTTCCTCCATACTGTCCCACGCTGGAGAATTTCCTCCTTTTTCAAAGTCTCAAAAACTGAACTAGGATACCTCTATGGTCCAGCAATCACATGCCTGGGCATTTATCCAAAATAATTGAACTCAGGATTGAAAAGAGATATCTGTGCTCCATGAATAGTTTAAAAAAATGTCATATATGCATTTGACTGAATATTACTCAACCTTGAAAAAACAAAGAACGATTTTTTTCTGAAGCAGAAATTATTTCAAGTTCTGACTGCACCTGTATTAAATCAGAAGCTGGGACTTAGTAGCTAGTATCTCTAAACCTTAGTTTCTTCATCTATAAAATGGGAATAATGGGGGATACATGTACACTGCGGCTGATTCATGTCAACATATGGCAAAAACCACCACAGTTTTGTAAAGTAATTAGCCTCCAATTTAAATAAATAGGTTTAAAAAATTGGGAATAATGGTATCTGTCTCTTAAGAAGATTACATGAAATGATGCAAGCAGAGTTCTAATATGTGTTCAATACCTGCTAGTTACCATTATACCAACTAGAATCCAATTGAAATGCCGATCCCTAGGCCCTTTTAAAGCCATTATCACACCAAGGGGAAAGAGAGACCATACATTTATCTATTGCTGCATGATAAATTACTCAAAATGTAGCAGGTTGAAATCCACACAATTTTAGTGGATCAGAATTTCAGGAGAAGCTGACTGGGCTGTTCTGTCTCAGAGGTTGTAGGGAAGATGTTGGCCTGAGCTGTTATATGACCTAGAGGCTTGGCCAGGGCTGTAGCATCTGATCCCAAGTTGGTTCATCTGCCAGGATGTTGGTGAGCATCGCAGATGGCCTCAGTTCCTGGTGCTATGCATGTCTCCGCAGGGCTGGGTGACTGTCCTCGCAATACGGGCCTGGCCTCCTCTAGAGGGGGTGACCCAGTGACCCAAGAGAGCAAAGTGGAGGCTGCAGTGTCACGGATGGCTAGCTATAGGCAACACACTTTGCTGCTTGCACAAAGTCACTGGATTATCCCGTATGGAAGCAGACCACGTGGGTGCATGAATGCAGGTGGCTATGGTGAGCCCTCTATATACAAACAAGCTCCATTCCGAGAGTGTGTTCCTAAGTATGATTTGTGTGTAAGTCCAACAAAGTTGGCTTAGGTCCCCAGCTAACACACTCAGCTACACAGGACTGTTGTTGTCGTCAGTTGCTCGGTTGTGTCTGGCTCTTTGCGACCCCATGGACTGCAGTACACCAGGCTTCCTTGTCCTTTGCCAGCTACCAGAACTTGCTCAAACTCAAGTCCATTGGGTCGGTGATGCCATAGGTTTATAATACTCTTCACACAAATAATACATAAAAGGCAAACAAAAATAAAGGAAACATGTTTAATCTTACAATACAGGACCTTGAAAAGTACAGTGGTGCGTACAATAGGTGGCACATAGGGACTGGCCTTGAGTGAACAGGCGAGAAGCTTACTGACTGAAGGAAGAAAGAGGAGGCGGGAGATGGCAGGATCGCCAGTGATAGGTGACGGCGGGGGGCAGGCTGCAATTTCACTCATGCCTGATGCTGATGGCACAGGTTCTGGTTTTTTGCGGGACTCAATTCTATCTCCCCTCTTGAAAAAATGATCCAGGGATGTCTGGTTAGTAGCTCTTTTTTTTTTTTTTTTCTCATCATAGATGACACAGTAGCACTGGACTGCATTCTGAACAACTGCAGCAAAATTTATGTCCTGCTCTATGCCTGAGTCCTGTGCCTCAGAAACTAACAATGCTTCTTCAAATACAGAAAATCCCCTTGCCGTTTCCTGTGTCTTGAATTTCTTTGGTTCTTTAGTTACTTCTCCTTCCTCTTGTCTCTCTTCATCCTTTCTCTGGGCCTCCAGTTCCATCAGGTCGTCATTGGTAAGTTTCACATTTGCCTGTTTGCAACTTGAAGGTTCACAGGTAGGAGACTTACTGTAGAATCATTGGAGGCCACCTTGAAAACTGGTGGCCGCAGAGCCCCTTCCTACAGACTCAAGGACTAGTGGTTTTATATCAGGGATTGTTTTCGGGAGGACTCAGCCCTTGGAGAACTAGGTGGTCACAATGAGGTAGCTGTTAGCAAACAATCCCTTGGAAACCAGGGAGTCAACTTCAGAAGGTCCTGCATAGACCTAGCAGAAAAAGTGTGACTCTGGCAAGGACACGTCACAGCCTGAGGCTGAGAGGCCCAGTCTGCATCTGACCTGCTTTGGCACCTCACCCTGGGAGCGCAGACTCTCTAATCCTTGCGTGCTAGCCTGTCACAAAGCAGGAATTCAGCTCCTATCATCCAAGGCAGCTTTCTCCACCTCTGTTTTCCCCAAGAATTGGGGAAAGTGAAAGTGAAAGTTGCTCAGTCGTGTCTGACTCTTTGCAACCCCATGGACTATACAGCCCGTGGACTTCTCCAGGCCAGAATACTGGAGTGCACAGCCTTACCCTTCTCCAGGGGAATCTTCCCAACCCAGGGATCAAACCTAGGTCTCCTGCTTTGCAAGCTGATTCTTTACCAGCTGAGCCACAAGGGAAACCCAAGAATACTGGAGTGGGTAGCCTATCCTTTCTCCAGGGGATCTTCCTGACCTAGGGATCGAACTGGGGTCTCCTGCATTGCAGGTGGATTCTTCACCAACTGAGCTATGAAGGAAGCCCCAAGAATTGTTAGGAGTACTTGTTAAATGTAAAGATTTCAGTGTGCCTTTTGGAGAAATTTTCACTTAGGAGACTTGAGATGGAAGCTGGGAATCTGTGTTTTTAACAACCATCCCAGGTGACTTTCATATCACGCTTGGGAGGGTACTTGGATCCAGAGCTGATAGAGTTCTACGACCTGAGTCCCTCTCCCCATCACACCACATGAGCATTGAAAGTGCTCACAATCCTGGGTCTTTGGACACACAGGCTGTGCCAGGCTCATGCATCCTCTAACCTCTGGCTCTTCACCTTCTTCACTTGTATACGTGCATTTCTCGTCTCCTCATCCTTTTCCCCTCCACTGCCCGCGCCAAGTTAACAGCTCACAAAAACACATAAAATGCTTGTGTGTTTTGTCTGTTTGGACAGGCAGGGGGTTCCCTGGGTGTTTGGTGATAATTTCTTGGTTAAATTATATATCTCTTTTCCTTTTATGTTTTTTTTAAAAAAAGCAAATTGACTTTTTTACAGTTGCCTCCTTTCTTTCTCTTTATTTCCTGCTGTGGAGACAAATCTCCTTAGTTTTTTAGGTCCACAACATGCACACATAATCAGTCTTATATAAACCAGCATTTTCAGTTCAAATATTGCACACAGGATAGAAATAAAGGGGAAATCCTGGCTTAACCAAATAATATTTCCCTAGGTTTCCACTGTTCAAGACTGATCTCTTTGTCATTAAAATGGGCACGCCCACTCTGCAGAAAAATCATGAGGTTTGCTTCTGGGTCACCATTTCTATGCCCTTACATTTATTGAGTCCCACTGTATGTATTTTTAAAGAGAGCAAACAGATAAAACTGATGTGGACTCAGCCCTCATCGAACCTAGTTGGGGAAAGGGAAGGGGGTGCAACTTCAGTGCAAGCAGATGGTGAGCAGTGGCAGCACTTCCCTGGGGTCTGGTGGCTGATTCAGAGCCCCCAGTGGGTTTGATCTGGTTTGATCTCCAGTCAGGGGACGGGATCCCACATGCCGCAGCTGATTTCACATGCCACAACAGAAGATCCTTCGTGCCACCGCGAAGACCAGTGTAGACCCATAAACACATACATATTAAAAAATATGAAGAGTATCTTAGGAGAAATGAGCATTAAGTGTTGCTGAAGCTCCAAGGAGAGGAGAACATCCCAGTAGAAAATCACAGAAGGCATTGAAGAGAAGGCCATAAGACTCTGGGGTCAAATCCTAGGATTCAAATCCCAGCTCTGCCTGCTATTAGCTGGTTGATGTGGGGCAAGCCCAGGAACCTCTCTGGGTCCCAGGTGCCTCATCTGAGAAAGGGGGATAATAACAGTACTCATTTTAGAGTTGATTTGAGAGTTCAGTGAGTTGACAAAAATAAAGCAACTAATCAGTGTCTAGTATGTAGTAAGAATTTAAAAAAATGTTAACTGCTGTTGAACTGAGCCTTAATGGGTAGATGAGATTTGGGCAAGACTAGATGGAGATCATTTTAGACTAAAACAGTAAAAAAAAACAAACAAACAACACCCCAAAGTTGGGGGGATTTCTAGGCAATTGTGGGAGGGAAAGTACCTTCAGCAGAAGAAAAGGATGAGTGAGGAACAGAGGAAGGGCAGGTGGGAGAATGTGCTGAGATCCCATCTCCCTCCTTTTTGGTGGCTTGCTGGCTTCACTGGTGACACTAATATGTAAAGTGAAGTCGCTCGGTCGTGTCCGACTCTCTGTGACCCCATGGACTGTAGCCCACCACGTTCCTCTGTCCATGGGATTTTCCAGGCAAGAGTACCGGCATGGGTTGCCATTTCCTGCTCCAGAGGATATTCCTGACCCAGGGATCGAACTCTGGTCTGCATCGTAGGCAGACGCTTTGCCATCTGAGCCACCGAGTTTTTGTGGGGAGGATACAGTGTTAAGTACAGTCATTTTAACTTTTTTGGGGGAGAGAAATAGTTATACTAAGATAGTGGGAACTTGTCTTATTCTCTCACTTTACTAAATATTTCATCTCAACAACTGTTTCTGGTGAAATACCCTCCAGCTTGACAACCGAAATAGTCCACAGTTATAAGGCACTGTTACTTTTAACCAAGCAGCTTAGAGACAAATTTTACAAGATTTACATTTGATAAGGTGTTTGCCTCATTTGCAGGCCTTCTAATCCTTTCTTTTCCTTTCTCTTTTAGTTACAAAGAAATGATCTCTTCATGATGGAAAAACCCATGTTCAGTGATAGCTTTCAAGTGCATCTTTTTCCCCAATGAGTACAACCCATCTCATGTAAATCGGCAAGGATCTCAGCCTACAAAAAGTGAAGTGAAGTAACTCAGTTGTGTCCGACTCTTTGCGACACCATGGACTGTAGCCTTCCAGGCTCCACTGTCCATGGGGTTTTCCAGGCAAGAGTACTAGAGTGGGTTGCCATTTCCTTCTCCAGGGGATCTTCCCAAACCCAGGTCTCCAGCATTGCAGGCAGATGCTTTATAAGGCTTTCTTGGCCCAGGTGGGCTCTGTAAACTTCAGGAATTGCTTTTTTGAGATGCTAGGCATGGAAGGTTGAGAAGAGAGCAAACCAGTTAGGTTCTGTCTAGGGAAACATGAAGAAGCAACACCTGATGGGACAGAGAGCAGGAAAACACAGACTGGGGAAGCAAATATTTCTGGTAAAGATTTTTAGGGTCGATGCTGCGGAACAAGAAATGTTAATGCCCTACTCTGTCTCCACAGGAAAACCTATAATGAAGTCTTAAAAAAAAATTCAGTATTGTTGAGTGTGATTATCTGGAGGAAAGAGTGTAGGCAGAAGGAAACATTTTCATTTAATGTCAAAAACAGTGGCTTCTTTATATATAAAACCATCCTATAAGTGGGTATAGGTTCTCTACTGCAAGAGGTGAGGAAACTGGAGATTGCAGGGTGTAAGGGACTTGCTGATGGTCACGTAGTTGATAAAGACAGTCAAGGGTTCTCTCTTAGACTGTGGGATGATAAACTCTGTCCTGTCCCCTAGAAGTCTGCATAACCCTTATCCCATGATCCGGGGCCCCTGCCTCATCCATCTTCATATCCTCAAAGCTGAGCGCAAAGCCTGTCACAGAGCAGATTGTCAGTGTTTGTTTGTTGAGTGAACATTTCCAGGATTCCCTTGGCTCCTGAATAGAGGTGAGTGAGTTTAATGGGGAAGACACTTACTTCGTTAGCACTGATTCTGGTTGATGGGGGCACTG
This sequence comes from Ovis aries, assembly GCF_016772045.2. Classification (NCBI taxonomy): domain Eukaryota; kingdom Metazoa; phylum Chordata; class Mammalia; order Artiodactyla; family Bovidae; genus Ovis; species Ovis aries. Next base: position 5,984,785 of record NC_056055.1, on the reverse strand, counting down.
ATGCTCAAGAGGTTACGTGACTCTAAGTAAACCATCATGAGTGTGGGGTACTTCTCCATGATATAGGCAGTGGCTTTCATTAGCAATTGGAGGGACCATGGTAATAGGGTGCAATCATTTACTTTCAAAGCTGTTTGGGAGCCAAAGTATACATAGGCATTAGGGTGCAGACGCTCTACAATACTGGCCCAGAGTAAAGTAAGTCGTGGCTGCACCTTCCAAGTAACAGGCTATCCTCACAAGCTGAATACCTAATTACACTCTGATAATCTGTATAAATTAGCATTTGCTAGTGATAAATATCACACACCAAGCCTTAAATAATACATTAGACTTAATTGAATAAATGCATATATTATGGCCTTATAATGCATATTTTCCATAATGAATTATCTTTTATGCACAAACAAACAGCAATTCTGATTAATCAGTTGGGGTAATTGCGCTATTAAAACTCCAGGTTCCCTGAAAAATATCTTGGTGTTGGTCAGAGGACAGAAAACAACAACAACATATTATTATTTTCATTTACTATTTGGATGCATTTGAATTCCTTGTCTTAGAACCCCTAGATTTTTTGCTGTGATATCAATGCGTATATCTTTTTCCCACTTCCAAGTTTGGATTTGAACTCAAATCCGCTATCTACTAACTCTGTAATCTTGAACAAGTCACTCGAATTACTTTTGCTCAGTTATCCCTATGGGTTGAGGGGAAAATTAGCACTCTTCTTATCAACAGGAAACAATTAGATGGGTTATATGTAAAGCGTCACACCCATTGGCTAGAATAGAGAAGGTATTGGTTGTTGTTTAGTTGCTAAGTCGTGTTAAAGGTGTTAGTACATGACAGCTATTATCATTATGAAACATTAAGCAACTTGCCATTTCTTATCTCACTCAGTCATGGCAAGACTTTGCCATGTGAAGAAGATAGAGCAGATATTATGCCCAGTTTTAAAAAGGAAGGAAACTACCCCAGGAATTAAATGACTTTGTTTTTTCATTCAACAAGTATTTATTGATCACATAGTGCCAAGAGTTGGAGATACAAAGGTAAAAAGATCTGGTCCCCTCTTTGCCTTGGGGAACTTACAGTGTCATGGGGGAAGGGGAAGAGAAAATATTGAGAAATTATCAATAATTATAAACGCTAAAGGAAGTGTACACAAAACAGGGGTAGAATCCAAGAAGCGGCACCCGAATCTTTCTCTAAAAGCCAAGGAACTTCTCAAAGAGAAGATCAGAGTTGAATGGACGTGTGGAGGAACACGTCAGATGCTTGGGACCAGGAGATGTTTTCTAAGGAGATGGAACAGTCATATCAGAGAGTCGAAGATGAGGATCCAGTCGAGCATGAGTAATTAGTCTAGAAATCCAATGTGTCTACAGTAGGTGTCTCAGTGCTACCGGCATCTGGGTTTGGTGTGGGGAACGTCTTCTGAGGACCACCCTTTGGGTGGTAGCATATTTCTCTCCTTCTCCACCAGCTGTGAGAGTCAAAAGTGTTTCTATACACTGTCAAATGTCCCTAGGAGTAGGGGAGTTCTCCCCTAGCGGAAATCACTGGTCTAGAATGTAGAATGCAAGGAAGGAGTCAGGAATAATGAAGCTGAAGCGACAGCCAGATCATAGTAAACGTCTGCCGTACTAAAGCAGTTTCTATTTTTCTTTTAGGTGATTGGGAACAATCCTGTTAAGTATAAGGCAGGGCCCTCTTATTGTAGCTCACAGAGGACACGCATTTTCCCGCTTTGACAGCCTGAGAACTCATTAACAGCAATCATTCAAGTTGCACGAACTCCTACCTCCACCTGCTGACACAGGGTGTACACGTTTTTCTCCTCTTACAAAACCTCCTCTCTCCCTCTTCTCCGTAGTTAAGCATTTTTGTTTGTTTGTTCTTTCTGTGTCCCTGGAAATTTCTCACATATGTTCCTGGACACATCTGAAATTTCCCCTGCTCCATTAGGAACTGCTGCGGTGGGGGATGGCAGAATTTCACACCGAGAACCGAAAAGATCATCACTAGGATAACACTTACAAAACCATTACCTTCCTGGTTCAGGCTTAGAGCACCATGGAGCACAACAAGGTCCAGCCCCCAAACACATTTTCAGTATAGATTCATCTTCTTTATTTGCAGTCCTCAAATAAAGGGCTGATAGCAACGCCATGCACAGAATACATCCAATCCACCCTTATTAAAATCCCTCCTTTCCCTTCTAGCCACATCCATCACATCCCATCAGTTTTCTGGCACCATTTCCTTAAAAAATTCATGCACACACACAAACCCCCCAAACCTTCTCCATCCCATCTCCACGCAGCCTTGCCTCACACTTCAAAACACAGCGCAACTCCTCTAGCCACCGTTCCTGCACCTCTTGCCCTTTGCTGCTTTCCTATAATCTTTGTAGTTCTTTTTCCATTTTCTGTATCATAAAACCCTAGAAGAACCAATAAGGCAATTACCAAACAGGTCTCAGAGGGCAGGAGGTAAAGTGGAGGGCGAAGCCTGAACCCCTTTAGTAGGCAGCAGAAAGGGCAGGCTAAGAATTTTCGTTTCATCTGGAAGATGTAGCAAGTGCCCGAACGCCTGTTGCCACTGCTTTAGCACCGCTGCGTTGGTGACTGCCACTGATCACCTCACCAATCCCTGCAGTGTCCCCTCTTTTCTAGGCAACATGGCTTTCCCAGGTCGGAAAGATTTCCTGATATCTTTGATATCCCCTGTACCCCTCCGATAGTGCGTACACCCTTCAGTTGGCTGGCTCAGCAACGGATTTGAGAAACAGCCTTAGTACTCTTTAGCTCTTTGTGACCTCATGAACTGTGTAGCTCACCAGGCTTATCTGTCCATGAAACTCTCCAGGCAATAATACTGGAACAGGTGGATCTTCCCAATCCAGGGATCGAACCTGGGTCTCCAACACTGCAGGTAGATTCTTTACCAGGCTCAGATGGTAAAGAATCTGCCTGTCATGCAGGAGAGAACTGTTCAAGAATCTGCCTGCAACGTAGGAGACCCAGGTTTGATCCCTGGGTTGGGAAGATCCCCCAGAGAAGGAAATGGCTACCCACTCCAGTATTTTTGTCTGGATAATTCCATGGACAAAGAAGCCTGGCAGGCTATAATCCATGGGGTCGCAAAGAGTCAGACACAACTGAGTGACTAAAACTTTGAGTACCTTGAGTACACAGTACTGCCCTCTGATGACTCAATTCTGTTCTTGGTCAGCTTGCCTTCCTTCCCTTAGGACTTGCACACGCTGCCTGCTGTCTCCCCAAGCCACCCTATGGTGCTTCTTGCCACTCAGGGTCTATATGGGCCACCTGGTTGTCAGACATGCCCTCTGTGGCACTGATCTGATATCTGCCTTTGGATGCAGCCTACCTGCAAGCAAATATTTCCACTGAAATATATTTCTTGATCCTCATTTTTACGTATTTATTTCTCATTATTAGTATGTTTTCCTGTAAGCCGCTTTGAACCCTTTGTGGAGTGAAGAGAGGGTGTTAAAAAAAGACACGAATGAATCTATATGTTGGGCTTCCCAGGCGTCTCAGTGAGTAAAGAATCCTCCTGTCAAGCAGGAGACATAGGTTCGATCCCAGATAGGAAAGATCCCCTGGAGAAGGAAATGGCAATCCACTCCAGTATCCTTCCCTGGGAAATCCCATGGACAGAGGAGCCTGGTGGGCCCGCATCCATGGGATCACAAAAGAGCCGGACATGACTTCATGACTAAACAACACCACCACCTTAGGCAAGTAAGTGAAGCGGATTTGGAGGGCAGATAAGAACCGTGTGCAACCAGCACACTGAGTTGAAACCTTGGCTGACTCGCTGGAAGGGAGAACGAGTCATCTGGGATAAGAGACATATAACCTCTCAAGTGTAAAGGTATAAAAAAGATTACAGTGGTGAACAGGAATAGGACTGTTCTTATTGATCTGGCATTCCTAGAAGAGGAGGCATTCTACTTAAGTGACATTATTCAGAAATGGAATCTTGGTCCTTTCAAGATAACACAGTTTCCTTTTTAAATAATTTTAATGGAAATCTTTCTAAATAGAAGATTACACACTTTTCGAAGGCTTCCGCAGGGACCGACGACAGATTTAGTTTGCCCTTCTATGTGGTTGTTTGAAATTGGCTCGATGAGCATCTGATACCATGATCCCCACAGTCCTGCCGTGGTGTCTGCTTTTAGCATCTTTCAGTAGCATCTTTGGGCTTCCCTGGTGACCCGATGGTAAAGAATCTGCCTGCAGTGCAGGAGACCTGGGTTCCATCCATGAGTGGGGAAGATCCCCTGGGGAGAGGAACGGCAACCTGTTCCCGTATTTTTGCCTGGAGAATTCCATGGACAGAGGAGCCTGCTACACTGAGTGCTTACATTGGAGCTGGCTCTCAATTTTGCCTAATGACTCTATCTATTATGTCACTGGCTTCTCACAAGGGACATCCGACTGAGGGAGGCAGAGACTGTCCTTCCATAAATCACTCCATTTATGTTGCTTCTTAAATCCTTGAGCCTGCGCTGTACAGTTTTCATGTCTCCTTGCTATTGTTGTGAAATCACCTCTGACCAAGTTTCTAATTTTTGGCTTTTAATGTTCTCTGTGTTAAGAAACCTGGAAACCATACTTCATAGAATTATGTAGCAAGAAAGTTGGGGTCTGAATGAGAGATGGGACTTGTTGGTTGTTTGGATTAGAGTGGTCCACTTCAGACCCTGGAGTCAGGAGGGAGGTCCTCTGCACTACTTGGGGGAGTCGAGCTGAGAAAGCCCAGAACCTCCAGTCAGCCAGCTCTTTCCATCTGCAGAGTGGAGCTGGCTTGCTTTTGACTCAATGTCCTTTCAATGCATCAGGTCCAGTTATCACGGGAAAAACAAAAGCACATGCTCTTATTTCATATTTGTTGACACTGACAGGTGACAGGAAGACAATAACTGCTTGTTAGAATTTAACATGCCTAAGCATTGAGTTGGGGTTTCCCAGGTGGTGCGAGTGGTAAAGAAGCCCCCTGCCAATTCAGGAGACACAAGAGACACAGTTTTGATCCTTGGGTCTGGAAGATCCCCTGGAGGAGGGCAGGGCAACACATTTCAGTATTCTGGCTTGGAGAATCCCATGGACAGAGGAGCGTGGTGATCCATAGCATTGCAAAGAATCAGACACAACTGAAGCAACTTTGCAAGCATGCATTTAATCTTTTACAAATTAATCTTAGACTTTCAAAAATATGTAACTCTAAGCATATCTTTGGAGCTTGCTACAGTAGTTGAAAAAGGTTTCTAAGAATTGTTTGTACCTCTGGGTATATCTTCATAAGAGACTTTTGATAGAATTTGTTTAAACCTTATGAAAACGGTAGTGAGTCCTGGACTAATATGAGTTGTTCATGGGATTCATTGGGGATTATATTTGAGAATAAGATTTATTGCATTTATAATGAAATGTATGAAGAAAGAAATAAAATGTTAATGTTCCTGAATATCTATTAGGACCTGCTAGAATGTCATTTTTTCCAGTGATCATGTATGGATGTGAGAGTTGGACTGTGAAGAAAGCTGAGCGCCGCAGAATTGCTGCTTTTGAAATGTGGTGTGGAGAAGACTCCTGAGAATCCCTTGGACTGCAAGGAGATCCAACCAGTCCATTCTGAAGGAGATCAGCCCTGGGATTTATTTGGAAGGAATGATGCTAAAGCTGAAACTGCAATACTTTGGCCACCTCATGCGAAGAGCTGACTCATTGGAAAAGATTCGGATGCTAGGAGGGATTGGGGGCAGGAGGAAAAGGGGACGACAAAGGATAAGATGGCTGGATGGCATCACTGATCTGATGGACCTGAGTTTGAGTGAACTCCAGGAGTTGGTGATGGACAGGGAGGCCTGGCGTGCTGCGATTCATGGGGTCGCAAAGAGTCGGACACGACTGAGTGACTGAACTGAACTGAACTGAGAATGTCATATGTTGTGTGGATGTGGCTAATAAGTTAGGCTGCTGAGCCTTTGATTCCAGAATCTGATTCACAGCTCTTTCTTTTCAGATTGGCAGACACCATGGTGAATCCATGAGCTGTGAATAGACATTTCTATAGAATGCTTCAGTTTGGAGATGATACAAGAACCACAGTAACTGGGCTATATGGAATTTATATGGGAAAGGATGTATTAGATATTATGTGTTAGATATCTGTATGACTTAGATATTGAACCTTGGGTCCTCTCTTCTCACTTGGGCCATATCTGAGAATGATCTTCCTTCAATAGCTATGATCCAGACAATGACATGGAACCTTAAGGAAAGCTCCACACAGACTTGTGGATCATCTCGTGAATCTGGGTGACAACAAACTCGGCGTGTTGCAGAAATCACTAAAGATCCGGGACAGGGTGGTCTAAGGGCCAGCTCTAGGGCTTAATCCTATCACCTACGAACTTCATGGTTTCTATCAGTGATTTCCAATTGTATCTCTAAGTTGAAGAGGGCGGTAAGGACTTCCACACTCAGATCATTTTGGGGAGAGCTACATGCAGTAATATGTACTTATGAAAAATATTTCGGGAACTTCAATATGCCATATATGCTTTTGTTTAGTATTATTTATAATTTTCCCCCAAGATTTAATCTCCTTTCACATCAGCATCTGGAAGTAGGGGGGAGTTAAGGCGTAAATCTCTGAAGGGAATAAGGGTCACCAGTGGACTTCAGTGAACTGTTGATGAAGCCTCTTTGGAGTAAGACAGATACCCACCCATCCATCTGGGTCTCTGTGTTGCCTTGAAGTAGACTGTCTATAATCATCTAGCTCCTCCTCAACCACAAGGGAAAATCCCGCTTCTGTTTCCTTTCTGTATAAGGACCCAGCTCAGGAAGTCTCCTGGGCAAGCCAGCATGGATTCTTCAATTTGGTCCTGTCCACCACTGGCCGACATCACTATTTTTTACAGCATCTCAAAATCTCTGTCTCTCCCCAGAAAGATCATTCTGCACAGTGAGCACATTCTACAGGAAGAAAAGAATTGACATGGTGTATGCAGGTACATCGGAGAAGGCAATGGCAACCCACTCCAGTACTCTTGCCTGGAGAATCCCAGGGATGGGGGAGCCTGGTGGGCTGCCACCTATGGGGTGGCACAGAGTTGGACACGATTGAAGCAACTTAGCAGCAGCAGCATGCAGGTACATGACATGCTCCATTGTAATTGGTACTCACATGGACCCTGGGAAGAACAGAGTACCATCCTATATCATGGCTGAGGGAACTGATGCTCCCAAATTATTTCCTTACATTCATACTGATGGTGATGGGCACAGATGGGCTTAAATTTTTCTCTCTGACCTCTAATTGGTGCAGCTCTACCAGTCCAGGCTGCCCCCTGGAAGATTAGAAGGCAAGTGGAAGCTGCCTCATGTTTAGGGAGGGCCAGAGGATTCCCACCGAAGGAATCCTAAGACATATATTATGTCATTTTTCTGACTTTTTTTTTTTTTTTTACATTTGAGAAAATCACATAGCTTCTATGAATCTGTTTTTTTCCCATCCTTGCATATCTGCCCTGCTTGTTAAGGATCAAATGGAATAATAAGAGCAAAAGTGCTTGGTAAGCTGTCAAAGACTCTATGAAAGTTTTAAATCAATATTATCCAAAGAGAACTTACCAGATTTTGTCTGATGTTTAAGAGGGTACTGGTGAAAACACATCTCCTTTTTTGCCTCCCCCAGTTGATTGGCAAAGGAAAACCAGCCACTTATGTTCTTGGCAATGACAGGTGCCAGTCAAATGTCAGATAAAGTGGTCACCCATTTATTTGTCTTTTTTTGAGTTATGGTATTATCTAGTTTTAATAGCAGCATATCTGCCACTTTTGGTCTGTAGGCTTAGGAAGATTGAGTATAGCCTCTCAGTATCTTAGCTTTCTAATCTGGGCTAGAAATTGTGGGGTGCTTATCAAATTTCGTTTAAGATTGTAGAGAGGACAAAAGATGGGATAGTTTACCGTGGGATTTCTTTAATTCTACGTTTATTAGAATCATACACAGTATAATTTGTTACTGGAAAGAAGAATGTACAAATCAGCTCATCATTGCTTTACTTAATTTTTTAATTCCAAACTTCATTAGGAACCCCTGTGTGGCATGCAGATGGCCAGCTGGCCACATGCAAAATTGCTCAACATTGCTAATTATTAGAGAAATGCAAATCAAAACTATAGTGAGGTACCATATCATACCAGTCAGAATGGCCATGACTATAAATAACACATGCTGGAGAGGGTGTGGGAAAGGGGAACCCTCCTTCTCTGTTAGTGGTAATGTAAATTGGTACAGCCACTATGGAGAACAATATGGAACTTTCTGGAAAAAAAAACAACAACTGAAAATACAATTGACATATGAGCCTACATGGAGAAGGCAATGGCACCCCACTCCAGTACTCTTGTCTGGAAAATCCCATGGATGGAGGAGCCTGGTAGGCAGTAGTCCATGGGATCACAAAGAGTCAGACACGACTGAGCAACTTCACTTTCACTTTTCACTTTCATGCATTGGAGAAGGAAATGGCAACCCACTCCACTGTTCTTGCCTGGAGAATCCCAGGGACGGGGGAGCCTGGTGGGCTGCTGTCTATGGGGTCGCACAGAGTCGGACACGCCTGAAGCGACTTAGCAGCAGCAGCAGCAGCAGCGTGATCCTACAATCCCACTCCCAGTCCAGATGCTAAACCCCTATGTTCAGAGCAGCACTATTCACAACACACAGGACACGGAGACAACCTACATGCCCACTGACAGATGAACAGATAAGGAAGACATGTGACATGTATGCCATGGGACACTGCTGAGCCATGAAAAGCATTGAAACCATCCCGTTTGCAGCAACATGCATGACCTGGAGATTATCAGAGTGCAGGAAGTAAGTCAGAAAGACAGCTATGACATCACTTGTATGTGGAAGCTAAAATATGACCCAAATGAACTTATCAATAAACAGAAACAGACTCACAGACAGAGAACAGAATCGTGATTGCCAGGGGGAAGAGGCGATGCGGCAGAGACAGACTGCGAGTTTGCGACTGGCAAATGCTTACTATTGTATGTAAAATGGGCAAACAGCAAGGCCCTATTGTACAGCACAGGGAACTATATTCAATACCCTGTGATAAAAAATAATGGAAAATAATATGAAAAGGAAGCTATACGTATGTATAACGGAAGCACTTTTCTGTATGGTAGAAATAAGCACAACATTACAAATCCACTTCAGGCTTCCCAGGTGGCTCAGTGGTAAAGAATCTGCCTGAAACGCAGGAGATGCAGTTTCGATCTCTGGGTAGAGGAGATCCCCTGGAGAAGGAAATGGCAACCCATTCCAGAATTCTTGCCTGGCAAATCCCAGGTGCAGAGCCTGGTGGACTACAGTCCATGGGGTCACAAAGAGGCAGAAACAACTGAGTGACTAGACAAGAAATAGGTCAACTACACTTCAACTGAGTTAGACATACTTTCACTGAGCTAGACAAGGCTGGTCCACGTGATCAGACTGGTTAGTTTTCTGTGATTGCGGTTTCTGTCTGCCTGCCCTCTGATGCCCTCTCTCAGTGCATACTGTCTTGCTGGGGTGTCTCTGATCTTGGACGTGGGGTATCTCCTCTCAGCTGCTCACCGCTCCAGAGCCACATAGATCACTGCAGATGGTGACTGCAGCCATGAAATTAAAAGACGCTAGCTTCTTGGAAGGAAAGTTATGTCCAACCTAGACAGCATATTAAAAAGCAGAGACATTACTTTGCCAACAAAGGACCGTCTAGTCAAGCCTACGGTTTTTCCAGTGGTCATGTATGGATGTGAGAGTTGGACTATAAAGAAAGCTGAGCGCTGAAGAATTGATGCTTTTGAACTGTGGTGTTGGATCCAACCAGTCCATCCTAAAGGAAATCAGTCCTGGGTGTTCATTGGAAGGACTGATGCTGAAACTGAAAGTCCAATACTCTGGCCACCTGATGCAAAGAGCTGACTCATTTGAAAAGACCCTGATGCTGGAAAAGATTGAGGGCAGGAGGAGAAAGGGACGACGGAGGATGAGATGGCCGGATGGCATCACCGACTTGATGGACATGAGTTTGGGTGAACTCTAGGAGTTGGTGATGGACTGGGAGGCCTGGCGTGCTGTAGTCCATGGGGTTGCAAAGAGTTGGACATGACTGAGCGACTGAACTGAACTGATACTTCAATTAAAAAATAAAGGAACCTCTGTGTGGCAGACATCATGCTATGGATCAGGGAGATGATAGTGGGACAGAAGGGTTCTTGCTCTTTAAGGACTCACAGTCTGCAGAAATACGATACATTTTATTAAGTTCATACATTGTTTACTAAAAACTGTATATTATTTGTTCCTGGCCAGATTAAAGAAAACCAAACTGGGACATTCTAATCCAGATAATTAATTATACCTTGGCACTGGAATCAACCGTATCTGCCTCTATCACAGAATTTTATATGAGAAATTAGGCAATTATTTAATCTGGTAAAACTCCATTTTCTTTCTCTGGGAGTATGGGTCCCTACCTTGTGAGGAGCTGGGAGGAGAATGAAAGGAAATGTATAAAAGGAAATGTATAAAACTGCCAGGGCAGCAGCTGATACAAAGTGTTCAGAATCCTAGTTGTCATGGAAATCCATACATGTATACACATCTCTATAGCATCTCAGGAAGAGGCCTTCCCTCATGCTGATTCTGACATGTGTATATTAGCAATATCAGTTGGATACTGAGAAAGATGCCGTGTTTCTCCAAAACTGTTTCTTTCTCTGCATAAAGAAAATGAGAACTACTTATTGGGGCCAGTGAAGGGATTTTCATTTGTTTATGCATTTATTTCATATATTTCTGTCAAGCCCTTATTATGCACTAGGAAATGTTCTAGTTACTGGGGAATCAACAGTGAGGAAGGGTGACATTACACACGTAAAGTGGCTGGCAGATAGTGGGAACTTAAGTGTAAGCTGACCGCATGTTACTAATAATTATACCCGATCAGTTCAATTAGATTGGCTTATAATTACAATTAGCATTAATATTATCTATTCAAAATTATGAGTGCCCCTATTAGAGATATATTTATTTTCTTGTGCACGTGTGATTTTATCAGACTGATAGTCTGAATTGCCCATTACAGGTTACAGAGACCACAAGGACAAAACATTTGAATTTTCAGACATTTGCATGAGTTTTATCTTCCATGGGACCTTGCATTTGACCTCAACTTCAGCCTCTGAATTTCCATTTAATAAGAAATTGAGTGGAGAATCAGACCTTCACCCCTGGAAATCCTTTTACTTCCATCTGTGTTTACAAAATTGATGATGCCTTGCAATGAATTTGCTCCTCTCACTGGCTTCTTAAAATGTGTTTGAGGGATCAGCAATGGTAATTTGGTTCTTGGCCCAACTCTCTTGATTTAAATGATCACACCAGCAACTGTGAGTTTTCATTTCCTTCCCAGGTCCATCTGCTTCCTGGTGTATCAGGTCTGTGTAATAGGACTTGAGGAGTACCTCATTAAGATACTGAGGTTATACACTGCTTGGGAAAGAGAGCCCTGTCTCAGTTGCTCATGAATGTCTTAGTTTCTTAGCTGAGTTTTGGAGCCACCCATAGATCTGCTGTTTCCTGGAGTGGAGCTGGTCGGAAAGTCACAGGGTACAATCACTGGTTTGAGCTACTCCACGTTCAAGGTCAGGAGGGACAGCAGTGAGGAGGTACCACTTGTTCAAGGTAAGCAGCAGTGGCTGTGCTTTGCTGGAGCAGTTGTGAAGAGATACCCCACGCCCAAGGTAAGAGAAAACCAAGTAAGATGGTAGGCGTTGCAAGAGGGCATCAGAAGGCAGACACACTGAAACCATACTCACAGAAAACTAGCCAATCTAATCACACTAGGACCACAGCCTTGTTTAACTCAATGAAACTAAGCCATGCCCTGTGGGGCCACCCAAGATGGGAGGGTCATGGTGGAGAGGTCTGACAGAATGTAGTCCACTGGAGAAGGGAATGGAAAACCATTTCAGTGTTCTTGCCTTGAGAAACCCATGAACAGTATGAAAAGGCAAAATGATAGGATACTGAAAGAGGAAATCCCTGGGTCGGTAGGTGCCCAATATGCTACTGGAGATCAGTGGAGAAATAATTCCATAAAGAATGAAGGGATGGAGCCAAAGCAAAAACAATACCCAGTTGTGGATGTAACTGGTGATAGAAGCAAGGTCCATTGCTGTAAAGAGCAATATTGCATAGGAACCTGGAATGTTAGGTCCATGAATCAAGGCAAATTGGAAGTGGTCAAACAGGAGATGGCAAGAGTGAACGTCGACATTCTAGGAATCGGCGAACTAAAGTGGACTGGAATAGGTGAATTTGACTCAGATGACCATTATATCTCCTACTGTGGGCAGGAATTCCTTAGAAGAAATGGAGTAGCCATCATGGTCAACAAAAGAGTCTGAAGTGCAGTACTTGGATGCAACCTCAAAAATGACAGAATGATCTCTGTTTGTTTCCAAGGCAAACTATTCAATATCAGAGTAATTCTATGCCCCAACCAGTATCGCTGAAGGAGCTGAAGTTGAATGGTTCTATGAAGACCTATAAGACTTTTAAAACTAACACCCCCAAAAGATGTCCTTTTCATTATAGGGGACTGGAATGCAAAAGTAGGAAGTCAAGAAACACCTGGAGCAACAGGTAAATTTGTCCTTGGAATATGGAGTGAAGCAGGGCAAAGGTGAATAGACTTTTGTCAAGAGAATGCACTGGTCATAGCAAACATCCTCTTCTAAGAACACAAGACAAGACTCTACACATGGATATCACCAGATGGTCAACACCGAAATCAGATTGGTTATATTCTTTGCAGCCAAAGATGGAGAAGCTCTATACAGTCAACAAAAAACAAGACTGGGAACTGACTGCGGCTCAGATCATGAACTCCTTATTGCCAAATTCAGACTGAAATTGAAGAAAGTAGGGAAAACCACTAGAACATTCAGGTATGACCTAAATCAAATCCCTTATGATTATACAGTGGAAGTGAGAAATAGATTTAAGGGACTAGATGATTGACAGAGTGCCTGATGAACTATGGATGGAGGTTCGTGACCTTGTATAGGAGACAGGGACCAAGACCATCCCCATGGAAAAGAAATGCAAAAAAGAAAAATGGCTGTCTGGGGAGGCCTTACAAGTAGCTGTGAAAAGAAGAGAAGCAAAAAGCAAAGAGGAAAGGAAAGATATATAAGCATCTGAATGCAGAGTTCCAAAGAATAGCAAGGAGGGATAAGAAAGCCTTCTTCAGTGATCACTGCAAAGAAATAGAGGAAAACAACAGAATGGGAAAGACTAGGGATCTCTTCAAGAAAATTAGATATACCAAGGGAACATTTCATACAAAGATGGGCTCGATAAAGGACAGAAATGGTACAGACCTAACAGAAGCAGAAGATATAAAAAGAAGACGTGGCAAGAATACACGGAAGAACTGTACAAAAAAGATCTTCATGACCAAGATAATCACGATGGTGTGATCACTCACCTAGAGCCAGACATCCTGGAATGTGAAGTCAAGTGGGCCTTAGAAAGCATCACTACGAACAAAGCTAGTGGAGGTGATTCCTCAACTGGAATTCCAGTTGAGCTGTTTCAAATCCTGAAAGATGATGCCGTGAAAATGCTGCACTCAATATGGCAGCAAATTTGGAAAACTCAGCAGTGGCCACATGGCTGGAAAAGGTCAGTTTTCATTCCCATTGCAAAGAAAGGCAATGCCAAAGAATGCTCAAACTACCACATAATTGCACTCATCTCACACGCTAGTAAAGTAATGCTCAAAATTCTCCAAGACAGGCTTCAGCAATACGTGAACCGTGAACTTCCTGACGTTCAAGCTGGTTTTAGAAAAGGCAGAGGAACCAGAGATCAAATTGCCAACATCTGCTGGATCATGGAAAAAGCAAGATAGTTCCAGAAAAACATCTATTTCTGCTGTACTGACTATGCCAAAGCCGTCGACTGTGTGGATCACAATAAACTGTGGAAAATTCTGAAAGAGATGGGGATACCAGGCCACCTGACCTGCCTCTTGAGAAACCTATATGCAGGTCAGGAGGCAACAGTTAAAACTGGACATAGAACAACAGACTGGTTCTAAATAGGAAAAGGAGTATGTCAAGGCTGTATATTGTCACCCTGATTATTTAACTTCTATGCAGAGTACATCATGAGAAACGCTGGGCTGGAAGAAGCACAAGCTGGAATCAAGATTGCCAGGAGAAATATCAATAACCTCAGATATACAGATGACACCACCCTTATGGCAGAAAGTGAAGAGGAACTAAAAAGCCTCTTGTTGAAAGTGAAAGAGGAGAGTGAAAAAGTTTGCTTAAAGCTCAACATTCAGAAAACAAAGATCATGGCATCTGGTCCCATCACTTCATGGGAAATAGATGGGAAACAGTGGAAACAGTGTCAGACTTTATATTTTTGGGCTCCAAAATCACTGCAGATGGTGATTACAGCCATGAAATTAAAAGACGCTTACTCCTTGGAAGAAAAGTTATTACCAATCTAGATAGCATATTGAAAAGCAGAGACATTACTTTGCCAACAAAGGTCTATCTAGTCAAGGCTATGGTTTTTCCTGTGATCATGTATGGATACAAGAGTTGGACTGTGAAGAAGGCTGAGCACCACAGAATTGATGCTTTTGAACTGTGGTGTTGGAGAAGACTCTTGAGAGTCCCTTGGACTGCAAGGAGATCCAACCAGTCCATTCTAAAGGAGATCAGCCCTGGGTGTTGTTTGGAAGGAATGATGCTAAAGCTGAAACTCCAGTACTTTGGCCACCTCATGCAAAGAGCTGGCTCATTGGAAAAGACTCTGATGCTGGGAGGGATTGGGGACAGGAGGAGATGGGGATGACAGAGGATGAGATGGCTGGATAGCATTTCTGACTCGATGGACGTGAGTCTGAGTGAACTCCAGGAGTTGGTGATGGACAGGAAGGCCTGGCGTGCTGCGGTTCATGGCGTCGCAAAGAGTCAGACATGACTGAGCAAGTGAATTTACTGAATCTAGATGTAGTCAGCCAGAACACTGATGTGTGACTGATTCGCTCATTTGGTTCAGCTAAGGAGAAATCTGTAAGTTCAGGCCAGTTCCCCCAGCCTGACACATCATTCTCCAATTGACCCACAAAAGTTAGTGCAGCTAGGCCAGTGGTTTTCAAACTAGGTTTCCTTGGGAGTAACTTCAAGTCAGCCTGGAGGCAGACAGTTCTGAGGTTCTAGTTGATCCTCCACTGGTTTAGGAAGAACAACTCTGCTTATGGGGCTTCCCCAGTGGCTCAGAGGTAAAGAATTCACCTGTCAATACAGGAGACTTGGCAGGCATGGTGGCTTCAATCCCTGGGTAGGGAAGACCACCCTGGAGTAGGAATTGGCAACCCGGTCCCATTTATGTGTTCATCTTTGGAAACAGCACTTTAGGGTTGTTGTTATCTCTTCTCCAATCAGTCCTTCCCTTTCCCTCTTCATTGTGATGGTTGAAGGGTCTTCTCACAGTGTTGGTGTCCAGGGACGACTTTGTTTGGGGCAGGGGTGGTAATCTCTAACCATGCCTTTTGAAGCCATGCCTTTTATATGTAGTCTAATCCAGGGCTTGCTTAATTTTGACATGCACACACAACTCAACTGGTTATTTCATTAAAATGCAATTTTTCATTCAATAGCTCCAGAGTGAGACCTGAGATTCTGCATTTCTTGCAGGCTCCCTGGTGACACTGATACTGCTGGTATATGGACAATCCTTTGAGGAAGCAGGGACTAAGTCATCACGATGTGTTTGACGCATGAACACATCCTCAAGACAAATCCTTCCTTTGTTGTTGCTGTTCAGGCGCTGTCATGTTTGACTCTTTGAGACCCCATGGCCTGCAGCACGCCAGGCCTCCCTGTCCCTCACTATCTCCCAGAGTCTGCCCAAGTTCATGTGCATTGAGTGGATGATGTCCTCCAACCATCTCATCCTCCGCTGCCCTCTTCTCCTTTTGCCTTCTATTTTCCCCAGCATCAGGGTTTTTTCCAATGAGTTGGCTCTTTGCATCAGGTGACCAAAGTATTGGAACTTCAGCATCAGTTCTTCCAATGAATACTCAGGGGTGGTTTCCTTTGGGGTTGACTGGTTTGACCTCCTTGCAGTCCAAGGACTCTCAGGAGTCTTCTCTGGCCCCACAGTTCTTCCTTACTCCATCACTAATTGAACTGTGGCTTCTCTGGAGAAATCCTGGGGTTTCTGCTGCTTCATCTACCCTGTTGCCCGGAGTGAGAGCTTTCTCACTTCCATCCCAGTCAGGCCAGCAGCTCCTCAAGGAGGAGGAGGGAACACCATGACAGAAGCTGCTTGGAGTTTGTCTTTCAAAACCGGAAATGGAGGCAGGAATCTTATTGAGCATCCGCTGCGTGACAGACACTGGGCTCAGCACTTAACATAAGGTATCACATCTGATATTCAACCTTTTTGTGAGGTCTGAGTTTAATAGTCATTTCACATTCGAGGGAAAGGAAGTGACGCCACTTACGCTGCAAACAGCAATGGCAATCTTCCCTAAATCTCAATGTCTGCAAAGCAGTTTCTAATTTTTTTTAAATGTGTATTTTCTCATCCACTCCTTCGAGTCTTCTGGATCATGAAGCTGGTTTAGGGAGCTAGGTGGGAGCACGGCTAGTTAGGAATTCCTAGTCCACGTGAACTCTTATACTTCTGAGTCTGGAATGCCCATCCCACTATCGTATAGTATTTCTAGATTGTCCAGTTAGAACATGTTGTCCTTTATTGTTTTATTTATACTCTTTGTAGGCACAGCCATCATAGCATTTACTATAATTTGCTTTGTGTTGATCTGATTGTATGTGTGTATATAAATACACACACACACACACACACACACACACACACACACATATATATATATATACACATATGGGCTTCTTCACCGAATCATGGTCAAGTGAGAGGTAGTGTCTCTGGGCTAGGAGTTTGCATCTCCAAAGTACCTATTGCAAACCCTTTGCATTTGGAACATCAGAAGTATATAGGAAATGGGCCTTCACTGGTTACTTTGTGTCTACAGAGGTAGCAAATTATACTAAGAGTGTTGCATGTACAACTGAATTCCATGGCTAAAATCCTGGGTCTGCCATTGTTTGCTGTGCAAACTTGGGCAAGTGACTTAACCTCTCTGGGCCCCAGTCTTCTCATCTGCACGTGGGGATGATGATACTGCATTGGTTATTGTAAGAGAAAAAAACGTATTAACATTTATAAAAGACTTAGAACAGTCGTTGATACGTAGTAAGTACTGAATATATATTAACTGATATTACTCTTATAGTATATAGTTTCGAAAGTCAAAGCAGGGAGTGGTGTTCTGCCTGTCCAGGCATTTCCAGCGAGGATATCAAATTGAGTAATTTACTCCTACACCAACCCTACGCCTAAAGATCCTGGGTTTCTCCAGGTGTTCCACACTCTGTGAATCACCATGAGACTAACTCTTAGATATAAGGTTGCTCTGTTTTTATTACCACTTCTTTTTTGGGGGGGAATCATGTTTTTATATTTTATATGGTTTTCCCTACCAGAAGTATATTCTAGACCCAGCACTGGGTAATGACATATATATGGCTTGTTTGGGGGTGTGAAAAAGTGAAAAGTGTTAGTTGCTTAGTCGTGTTCGACTCTTTGTGACCCCAAGGACTGTAGCCCACCAAGTTCTCTGTTCATGGAATTCTCTAGGCAAGAATACTGGAGTGGGTTACCATTCCTTTCTCCAGGGGATCTTCCCAACCCATGAATTGAATCCGGGTATCCTGCATTGCAGGTAGATTCTTAACCATCTGAGCCACTGGGTTTGGTGGGTATTTAACTCCATCATCATTACTGAGATGTTTTCAGAAATTTCCTTTACATAAAAATTAAACAAATGTTTGTACTATCATTAATTGAAATCAAATTAATATAAGCAAAGTTTACATCTTTATGAGGGTAATATTACTTATTTTTCTTAAAGTAAACAAACTTTGGCAGATCTCAACTTCATACATTTATCAGGGAAGTATAATGAATATCACTCAGACCTGCAGAGACGGCTTGTTTACAAAGCACAGTTTTGAGGTTTCGTCCTTCTTGTGGACTAGTCTTCATTTATCCAGAATTACCTCACACCTCTTTCAGAGTCCTTCTCTTACAAAATCTTTTTAGTGTTTGTTAAATGAATCAAGTCAAAACATTAACTCACATCTGTGAACAGAGGCCCATCTTCTCTCCCTTTCTGCATTTTTTCCTAGAAAACACCTGTTCTGATCCTGGAAGTTTGTGGAATATCCTGAAATGTTTTTAAATTTTGCAACCTCTGCAAAATAAAATTGACTAAGATCTTATATTTAAAACCACAGCATAAAACAGAGGGCTGTGTTTTTGTGATATTAATATTAGTAGCAAGGCATTTAGGGTAAAGTAACTTCTGATCTGTTATCAGAAAACAGCAAATCAGACAGGAAATAGGGGACATCTTTCTTTAATTATTTGTAAAGTTAGCATGGATATCTATGGTATTATTAAAGGGACTATCACAGAATCATTCATTTGGAACACAAAGTGCATAATTACATAACTCCATTCTTCCCACTTTTCACTCTTAACATGTTTGTTATTATTTATTGTAGTTGTTATGGACTGATTCTCTCCAAATTCATGGAAATTTGAATTTACAAGGAAAGAGGGCCCTTGGGAGTGAAGTGAGTTTAGATGAGGTCATTTGGGTGGGGCTCTCACACTGGCATTAGTGACTCTGTAAGAGATACTATAAAGAAAGCTGAGTGCCGAAGAATTGATGCTTTTTAACTGTGGTGTTGGAGAAGACTCTTGAGAGTCCCCTGGACTGCAAGGAGATCCAACCAGTCTATCCTAAAGGAAATCAGTCCTGAATATTCAGTGGAAGGACTGATGCTGAAGCTGAAACTCTAATACTTTGGCCACCTGATGCGAAAAGCTGACTCATTTGAAAAGACCCTGATGCTGGGAAAGATTGAGAGCAGGAGGAGAAGGGGACGACAGAGGATGAGATGGTTGGATGGCATCACCGACTCAATGGATATGAGTTTGAGCAAACTCCAGGAGTTGGTGATGGACAGGGAGGCCTGGCGTGCTGCAGTCCATGGGGTCGCAAAAGAGTGGGACGTGACTGAACTGAAGAGATACTAGAGAACTCTGCCTCTCTCTCTGTGTTTCTGTCTCTCTCTCTCTCCATCATGTGAGAACACAGCAAGATGACACCTATCCACAACCCAAGAAGTGAGTCCTCACCGGAAGCCAAACATACTTGGCTCCCAGTCTGCATAACTGTGAGAAGTCATTGTGTTTCATTTGAGCCATAAGTCTGCTGTATTTTCTTATGGTATCAGCTAATGCAATAATAGCAGTATTCTTCATTTCCAGCCCCTGCTTCACCACCTTTTCAATTTCATTATATAATATTTTCCTTCTTCTGATTTTCCCCATTCTCTTCCTCCTCTGTGCCTTTCTCCTTTTCTTTCACCTCAACTGCTACTTTATGCTCCCACCACTTTCATGTTCTTTATTCATTCATTCACCTTTCATTTTTTAAAATTTTTCTTGTGTTTCCTTTTCTTCACTTTGATTTCATTTTCCCTTTTCCCCACATTCATCATGCCTAGTTTTCCCTTCTTTTCCCTCTTCATTTTCCTCTTTCTTGGGATTTATTTCCTTAGTCATATTTTTCTCTGTTCCTCACTTTTTTATTTCTTCTCTTGGTCATTTCCTCTTTGTTTTCTTTCTTCTTTCTCTTTTCGTTTTTCTTTTTACCGTCTTCCCCTGACCTCCTCAGGCAGCCTGCCTTACCTCCCCTCACTTGTCTCCTCATTCCTTACCCCCTCTGTCTTCTCCCTTGTGTCATCCTTAAAGAACACTGCTTCCTTCATCTTTTTTTCCTGCAAAGACACCTTTAGGAGCAGATGTGCACGTGTGTGATTCAACAGAGCAGGGACCGGATGGTGAGCAGCCAGCCCTGGCGGAGATCTCTGGTGACAACTGATCCCACCCACCCCGCATCTTTTTTGTTTTCCTTCCTTCTGGTTCTTTCTTAAGATGGTGCCTCCACTAGAAACTCTTTGGCTCTCCTATGAGGAAATGTCACTAACATCCTTCAAACGGAATGGTAATGGGCACAGAGTATTTTCTGGCCTGGGACTGAAAATTGTGGACCTGGAAGAAAGTCATGCAACACACACAGGGACCTAGATGTAATCATTGATTATTGTTTTATTATTTTTGTTAGGGTAAAATAACAGAATCTGGTGGCTCAACAGAGGAGTCTGGAGGGCTACAGTCCATGGGGTCGCCAAGAGTTGGGCACAACTGAACGCCTAAGCACAGCTCGTACGGCATCTATGGAGCTCTCGTAAGTGCCAGATGCATGCGTCGCTTTAATTTCTACAACAGTTTCATTAAGTAAGCACTATTGGTAACCCTGTTTTGCAAATGAGATCTGAGGAGGCTCAGCGGGTGAGAACTGGCCCAAGGTCACGAGATTGGTACTTGGCATTTCTAGGAGCAGCATTTCTTCATGACAGATCGTTTTTGTGCAGAGAGTCACAGGGAGCGGATGCAACAGAGGTACTTACGAGGAACTTCCAGGCTTTGTGCGGCAGCGTGACACAGTGGAATCATGCAGACCATGTTTAAATCCTGGAGCTGCCTGTTCCCAGTCATGGGCACGTACTGTACTGTCGCATTTAATTCTCATGACCACCTCTTAGGCCAATTTCATAAACAAGATAGCTAAGGTTCACAGTTCATAGGCAAGTTGTTCAAGGTTATAAAGCTACAATTCAAAATGTAGAGCTTCTATACTACATTGATGTGGACTTTACGGATGAACAGAATTTCTTAGGCAGAAAAGGAAGAATAAACTCTCCAGGCAAGAAGGAGGGAGGTGGTATAATAGGCAGAATGCAAAAATGGAACATGAGCACAGTACTCATAGGACAATGAAGAGAGCGGTCTTTCTGGCTTATTCCCATGTACAAACTTGAGTGAGTCACTTATGTGTGTAAGTGGAAATCCCTTCATATGTGAAATGGAGATTGTATCTGTCCATGCTGTTGTTACATATTTAAAATCTTACATTGTCAGACAAATAAATTTAAATTCAACTTGTGAAATAAAAGGAACACAAGCAAAATTAAGTCAAATATCATACTATATGTGTCAGAGTAGGGAAGATCAAAGAGGTTTTTAATTTTTTTTCTTCAATATTTTCTAAATTTTCTAGGATGGCCACATATTTCCATTCTACAGTGGGAAGAATACTTCTATTTTAAAATATTAATGTCTATTCAGCTTTACTCTCACGATTGCTCTAGGGATTTTTAAAAAAGCATGAAGAATATAAAATACAAGATATTGATACTAGTGTTATTTCCCTCCTCTTACTCATCTTTAGTCATGAAGAAATACTGAAATGTGACCCATCAAAGATTAATTTTCCTCAAATTGCTTTATTATATTTCAATTCTTTTGAAAGCTTACAATTACACATATGGCTGCACATATGCATACGATGAGTTTTCCTCTTTTTTTCCTCTTAATTGTAACAGCTCTGCTCTCTGTCTTCTTTGGCATTTACTGTGTAGAAGTACTGAGGGCTCATAAGGTAAGAAAACGGATCCGCATGAGTTGGGGCAAATAGCACCTGTTTGGAAGCCACAAGGTTCAAACAAGGTGTTCAAGAAATGCTGTGTTGCTAAAGAGGAATTGGAGGAAATCCTGGTAAGGAATATGATACTAGGAGTGCAGAGAGAAATACACAAGAAACAGAACAGGCTAAATCAGAGGGGACAGGCTACAAAATTTAAGGTACAAGGCTGGGATCTTGGACAGTCACCGAGTAGGGGGTCTAAAGATCAAGAGTGATCGATGCAGTAGGACAGTTGAATTCTTGGGGGGCAAATATCTAGGGACGAATTTCAGTCCCCAGTTGCTTTGTTTAAAGCCACTTCAATATATTGATAGTGAGAAGTGGACACATATTTCAGAGCAGAGAAGAGAAGGAAAAAGATCTAGGCTTTCCTAGAGAAACACAGGCACTAGAAGCCTGTGAAGGATTTTTATATTTACTCTTTAACAAATATTTTTCCCAAGAGTCTGTTTACAAGACAGTTCTTTCTACCCAGGCTCTGATGCAACTGCTCATGAGATTTCAGTGTAAATCCTTTGACCTCTTTCAGCCTTATGCTTTTTATCATTAAAATTTGAGCATTACTGCTTGCCCCTTTTCCCCCTTAGAGAAGTCTCAGGACTATATTATTTCAGCACTGTTAAAGCATTTGAATATAGTCATGTGCTGTCCACTATTATAGGTAGTATTTGCCTCTTCCCATTAAAAAGAATTAGAGGTATCTGTTCATTTCAAACATAACTCGCAAACAACAAATTAAACCAGAAGGAGGCCACACACCATCCATAACCTTTGAAAAGCAATGGTTAATGATGATGAAGATGATGAAATTAACTGCCAAACTTTTTGAGTTCTTGCCAATTTCTAAGACTATTTTACAATTTTACATCCAGGAACTAATTTATCCTGCCAAGACCCTTGCACAGTAACTGCTACCGTTAATCTCATGTATATGTGAGAAAGTTAAGACTGTAACAAGTTAGAAAAGTTGTCTAAGACCCTGTAGCTAGTAAGGGTTGAAAGACAGAATACAGACTCAGGGATCTGAATTCCGTGTTACAAGAGTAGCATTGAAAAAAAACTATGAAAATGATAACATTTTGAAGCTATTTTCTAAATTAAGCATATTTTAACTTTTTTTTTTTATAAAAGTTTATCGGAAGTGCTTTTTTATGTTTATTGGCCATTCTTAGAGACGTTGGAGACTCTTAATTAGAATCTGGGGAAGTAAAACATTGATTTACTGAATGTAACTTTGGGAGTAACATTTGGGAGAGGAAGTGAGGGGCAGTGATGGAGCTAACCTACACACTTATGGACATATGAAAATGTATTAGGTGACCACTGCTACAGCAATGTGGGGTAACAAATTATCCCCCAAATCTCAGTGGTTTACAGCAAACATTTATTTTGCTCTCACAGGTCTGCAAGTCCACTGGGAGCCTCTGGTTCAAGCTATGAGCCAGTTTGGGTTGGCTCCATCTGCGCTTCATCTGTGTTTCACGACTCAGGTTAAAGCAATGCCTGCAAGGGTATGATGCTCTTAAGGTGTAGGTCAGGAGTGTTAAGAGGCCAGGACAAATGGCAGAAGCCAACACCAAGCCTCTGGGTACTAATGTGCACTTTACATTCACGATTATTTCACTGGCCAAGAAAATCACACCGCAACCGTCAAGTCATTAGAGTGGAGAAAAAAAATTTGTTCCCAGTGAATAATGACAGGGGTTGGAAAGGAAGAAGAAGCATGATCCAATACTACAACCTACCGCAGAGAGGCCATCTGAGATTGAAATAGCTAAACCCTTCTTAGTGAAAGGACGTATGACTATCCCTACTGGAGGGCGTAAAAACAATCTTAATGGGGAAGAAATAGTAAACATAATGGACAAAAAAATCACCACTGGGTGGTACTCTTATTCCAAGACTGACTTTTGCAGGATGGATCCATATTTGAGTGGTCAAAAGAGGAAGCTTTCAATAGGACATATGCCAGTTGACTTTTTATAACTCAAGCTGTGAATACATTTTCATTTCTACTTCTTGATGTTAATATACGTGTAAAGTACTCAGAACCATGCCTTAAAGAGAATAAATAGAGTCAGCTATGAGATGGTGATGATGATGATAAAGATGATGAAGTCGAAATGTGAGGCATTTCTGTTTTTTGTATATTTCCTTTCTCCTACTTTAACTCGACAACAGATTCTGCAAGGTACCCCCAAATGCTTACATCCTAATGAAGACCTTTTCCAAATTTCCAGTCTCATGACCAAGAGAGCTGAAAGTAATAAATTTTGGCAATGCTGTACATTTTTTGGGAATATAATTTTGTATAAAGCAATAAGGATGTGTTGCAAAGAGGTTTTGGGGATTTAATGAGAAGTGTGGGGAAATGATTTGTCCGTATTCCACCTGCATCATTTTAACTGTACTTAAAGGGACAGAAGTTGGGAGAGAAATTTGGCTTTACAATTTTGACAAAAGTAATGGCCAAAAATGACTTCATCTGGGAACAGTGTTCTGTGAGCAGCTACATAAACAGGTAATCTTCTTATTAATCTAGTCAAGCACAGTAAAAACCTTAAAAATGTATGCAAATCTTATAAATAATCAAAAAGAATAACCAGTATCTCAAAATATTTAACCAAATGTCTTTTTCCCTGAGATGTATCCACATAGCAAGAAAACAGAATGCTAAAAAAGAAAAAAAAAAAAAAAGAGAGAGAGAGAGAGAAAGAACAAAATTAAAGTCAAGGGCCTAAAAGCATCAGGGGAAAAATGTCCTGGAACAGTAGGATTCTGTCACCATAATGCCCTTTCCATTTGGAATACTACAGGAAAATTTGTTTGGGAAGAAAATAAATCGTTCCAACTCCCTATCATCACAGGTTTGAGATTAAAGCTCATGTGATCTATTCTTTACAAATGCGTCAGCCAAGAGATCTGGATCCAGAGAGTCCAGCACCTTGGAATGTCTGTTCTGACAGCCCTCGAAGGCCACCTTGAGATCGTCAGAGACCTCATGTCAGTTTCTCAAGTACGCAGTCAGTAACAGAGCAGGGACAAAGGACCCAGAGGCTTCTATTCCAAGTCCAGGGTCCAGGATAGAACTGGATTTGATTTAATTTCCCTCCTGGTGGCTCAGAGGTTAAAGCGCCTGCCTGCAAAGTGGGAAACAGGTGTTCGATCCCTGGGTCGGGAAGATCCCCTGGAGAAGGAAATGGCAATCCACTCCAGTAGTCTTGCCTGGAAAATCCCATGGATGGAGAAGCCTAGTAGGTTACAGTCCACGGGGTCGCAAAAGAGTCAGACACGACTGAGCGACTTCACCTTCACCTCCTTCCACCTGCTGGATGGGGGAGCCCTGTGGGCTGCCGTCTATCAAGTCGCACAGAAGCGACTTAGCAGCAGCAGCTTATCTTTTGGGAAATCACTTTTATGTTTTCATTTTCCGTGTCAGCAAAATGAAGGGACTGGATCAGTGGCTGTGCCAAGTATGTCCCTTCCACTCCAGTATTTACACCCACTTCTTCGGAGCCATTCCTTGCAGAGAAATGTTTTTTCTCTGCGTTTTGTTATTTTGTGCGTCAGATTCAAAGACTACCGAAGAAATGAAGGAAAACTGGGGGGAACAATAGCACATGTAACATGCTGAACAACAAACAGATTCCTTACGGGTCTCCATTCCATTCAAGAACGATTATTTTCCTAGAATAAAATTTTTGGCTGAAATTTCTCAGAGAAGTTAAGATTTTAAAAGCTATTCTTCTATGGATGATGGAGCCATGCTCAACCGTTGAATTTAAATAAATGTGGTTAATAGACCATTGTTCAACACATGGTTTCTGGTATATGAATCAGTCTGAGGTTAGATTCTTCTTCTTCTTTTTTTTTTGGTAGTGCTGCATGGCTTATAGGATTTCAGTTCCCCAACTAGGGGTTGAACTTGGACTGCCAGGGAAGTCCCTGAACCTCAGAGATTCTTCAACTGTTGGCAAATATTCAATATTAACTTTTGTCCCTCAATCTATTTTTTTAATCAAATTTCTTTTAAGATTGATTTGTTTTTGGCTGTGCTGGATCTTCATTGCTATGAGCGGGGCTTTCTCTAGTTGCAGAAAGTGGAGGCTACTCTCTTGCTGCAGAGAGTAAGCTCTAGGATGTGCAGGCTTCAGTAGTTGTGGGGCATGGTCTTAGTTGCTCCAGTCATGTGAGATCTCCCTGGATCAGGGATCTAACACATATCCCCTGCATTGGCAGGCAGATTCTCAACCACTGGACCACCAGGGAAGTCCTTCTTAAGCTTTAATATTAAACATTTTTGACCCAATCTTCCTTAAGTCTCTCATTCATCATGTCCCTTAACTAAAAACAGACACTTAAATCAGTGACAATCAACCTTTGAAGAAAGGCATTCAAGGCCTTAGAAATAATCTTGTCCCCCTTGTCTTGATGAGGACTTTGAAAAAGAGCAGTTGAATGACTTACTGATTATTCACTACTGTGAATAATCTCGGTTTGAAGTTTCTACCTTCAGCTTCTCTCTGGTTCACTCAGTACCCTGCAAACCCTCTGAGTGGCAGCTGTGGGGAAACATAGACTCTTTAGTCCTCTCTCCTCCTTCCTTCAACAACTGAAGAGTTTCATTATTAATCATTTATATATTATCTCTACTCCACCTCTCTTTTTATTAATTACCTCCATGGAATCTATCGCTATTAACCATCCAATGTGTGTCTGAGTGTTACCGGTAATTATCTTTGAATGTTCATTAACCATCAATTTAATTATATGTTTTTCCCCTGGAATACAGACTGATTCAGGTCCTTGACTCTGGTGTGTGTGTGTGTGTGTGTGTGTGTGTGTGTGTGTGTGTTGCTTTTAGACTCCGATTACCATTGCATAAAGTAAAACTTAATTTCAGTTAAGTATTCATAACTTTTGGTCACCTATGAAACCACATATTTCTTGCTGAATGTAAAGCTTGAAAGTCAGGTGTATTAAAATAAATAAATTTATATTTAAAAATAAAATAAAAACCTGAGAACAAAAAAATAATAATAAAAAAGAAAGTAGGTATAATCTATGAGTCTCCTTCATTTAATCTTATATCTTCAAAAACAATTTGTTGATGTCTTCTATAAGCCAACTGATGATTATTTCTCCAGGAATAAGGATCTGGGGTATTTATTTATGTGTGTATGTACTTTCTTATTTATGTTAATTTGATGCTTGAGGGAATTGGAAAATAATGAGATCAAAATATTTTACCAGTTCCTGTCTACTTCTCTAAGGGTAACTACGCAACAGAAAGGCTTCACACCTTTCCTTTTGGATGTCTGGGTGTAGAAAGAGAGTTTCTGTGTCTTAGGAATATTTAACTCTGCAGAGGATGCTCAAAGTGTACCTAGAATAATAGA
Organism: Ovis aries; assembly: GCF_016772045.2. Classification (NCBI taxonomy): domain Eukaryota; kingdom Metazoa; phylum Chordata; class Mammalia; order Artiodactyla; family Bovidae; genus Ovis; species Ovis aries. Next base: position 5,957,536 of record NC_056055.1, on the reverse strand, counting down.
ACACATTTTTAAAATGCTCAGTCTTCTTTGAAGAGGGCATTTTACTATAGTAGAAGAGGGTCATCAAGAACCTGGCAGTTATATGGCTAGCAGAAAAGAAGTGGATGAGACTAAAGAAACTAACATTTGCTGACTGCTTACATGTATTATTTTACTTCACTTTCCTAGTGACAGCGCTTACATGTGAGCTCAGCTAACTCATGGAATTTGTCTGATGGTAAGTAACAGAACAGGAATTTAAACCATGCTGTGCCTAATTCTGAAATCCATGCTCTTGCCCCTACACCATGCTGCTTCAAGATAAGATGTATATAAGTAAGATCAGAGAAAGTTCAAATGTGAAAATTAGGTGAAGCGCAGATGATATTTCTCTCAAATTCAGGAGAGGGGTTCAGTACTTCTGGATGGGTTGTTCAGAGAAAGCTTAATGGAAATGACACCTGAACTGAATGTGCAGAATGGAAAGGCCTAAGCAGCTCTGGTGTGTGACCTTGCATGTTTGCTCCTTTCTGGAGTTGTAGGAGCCTAGAAAGTTCTTTGTTTTCCGCTGGACTTCATGAAGTCTGTGGTTCATTTTAGTATCAAGTGCTTTGCAATACAGAGGCATAGACCTCTCTGAAAATATGCTATCTTTTTGTTAGTTTGATAGTGACTGGAGGAAATGCTGTTAGAATCTACACATGGGCACACACATACTCACACACAATTATTTAATGTACTCATGTCCTAGGAAGATATCCCTCTTTTCCTCACTACTGAAGACCTCTACTATTAAATATTTGACAGGTGTTTGGCTTCCAAGATACTTTTACAACCAGTTTATCCATTTAGCCAGTGTTGACTTATTGGGTGCATCCCCTCTGTATCCAGCACTCTGCTATGTTCTGTGAGGTTTGCAGAGATACACTTCAGGAGATGCAAGAATGACTCCATCTATCAAAAAGCCTTAGAATTTGCTTTGAGATATAACAGCTGAAGCTTGCATTTATTGACCTTACTATATGTCTGGAACAATCCTAAGTCCATTTTTAGATCTGTTATCTCATTTAATTGGTTCAATTGTAAAGGTTCAAGTAGAAGAGAAATTTGATTTTTTTTTCTCACATCACAGTACTGGGCAGATGAATTAGTTGATAGGGCTTGTTATGAGTTGATGAATGTAAAATCATTTTCTAAATTATAAAATGCAGTATGGACTTAAGGAAAGTGTTGGGAATTTCAGGTAGGGTAGGTGGGTAATTTGAGTAGAGTCAGGTTATTGAAGACTGAAAGTAAAAACACATATAGCAGAGTGCAGAGCTTGGGTTGTAAGTCTCTATTGACAGATGGGGTATATAAAGCTCTGAAAGGCCGAGTGATGTGTTCAAGGTAATATTGCAAATGAGTTAGGGAATCACTCAAGTCTCCTGACACTCAAGTCTCACTGGCCAAGAACAGTGAGTCCCCTACACATGAAGAGGATCCATTCTAAGAGTGAGTTCCTAAATCCAGTCTGTTCGTAAGTTCAGTCTGTTTGTAAGTCCAATAAAATTAGCCTAGGTGCACAACTTTTATGCATAACTCCAGACATGTAAATTAATGTGACTGGACACACAAATGCATGTCTGCATCATTGAAAGTTTGAAACTGGAGGGTTCATATGTGGGGGACTTACTGTATACAACCAAGCAAAGAGAAAGGCTAAACAGAGTGCAGGGGGGTAGATTAGAGAGTTGTGGGTATGGTCCAATATCATTATTTTATCTGTCCCCACCAATAATACCCAGAGAAGAAAACTAGCGGCATGGAAAACTCTAATTTGTAGTCTGAAAAAGAGAAAAATGAAAACAATGGTACTTTACACGTCTATCTCATCTACCATGAGCCAGGCATTGTACCAGATACTTTGCATATTATTTTTTTGGATATTTTGCATATTAATTTTTCATGTCAACATCTTTGACAATGTTTGATGTCAGTATGTTACAATGGTTGATGATATTGTAAGCAAAGTACTTTTATTCCCATTTTATAGATGGAGATAGAGTGCAGTAGGTAATTCCACATGGAAACAACCTAGATGTCCATCAGCAGATGAATGGATAAGAAAGCTGTGGTACATATACACAATGGAGTATTACTCAGCCATTAGAAAGAATACATTTGAATCAGTTCTAATGAGGTGGATGAAACTGGAGCCGATTATACAGAGTGAAGTAAGCCAGAAAGAAAAACACCAATACAGTATACTAACACATATATATGGAATTTAGAAAGATGGTAATGATAACCCTGTATGTGAGACAGCAAAAGAGACCCAGATGTATAGAACGGAATTTTGGACTCTGAGGGAGAGGGAGAGGGTGGAATGATTTGGGAGAATGGCATTGAAACATGTATACTATCATGTAAGAAACGAATCGCCAGTCTATGTTTGATACAGGATACAGGATGCTTGGGGCTGGTGCACAGGGATGATCCAGAGAGATGATATGGGGAGGGAGGTGGGTGGGAGGTTCAGGATTGGGAACTCATGTACACCCATGGAGGGTTCATGTCAATGTATGGTAAAACCAATACAGTATCGTAAAGTAAAGTAAAGTAAAAATTAAAAAAAAAAGAAATCTAGATGGAAATATTTATGGAAGGTCAGATTTTGATGTGATGAACCCATATCCCTCGTACAGCCTTAGGAGGTTTCTTCCTTCCTTGATGTCAGTGGGATTCTGATCTTTTATTGGCATTTAGCAGTGATAGCTGTTAGTAAGTTGTTGTCTGGCCTAATTTGGAGGATTCTTCATCATAAACCCAGGAGTTTTTTATTCTCTGATTTGAGAGAAGTCCAGCATGCCTTAATTTCTCTTGTACTGTTATACATTGAACTTCTAGTCTTTCATAGAGAAATAGCATACCTTTTGCTGAATTACTTGTTATTGTATTTTCATATGTTTTTATTTGGAGCTGATAATATCCAACAACCTCTGATTAAATGAAGATTATATTTTGTGCAGGAAGGGAAATGAATACCCTTCCTCCCAGAATTATCCAGTTTACCTTCTTATTTTCCTCTCATCTTGTTCTTATGCCAATTATTTAATTGAGATGTTAAGGTCCCTCACAGCTCTGACTGGCAATTTTAAACCAGATTTCTCCATAGACTTGGGAGCTAGAAGCATGAGTAAGATGAAACTGATCCAATTACCCAGGCTGAAAATTCTGGAGAGATACAATTTTTCTAAACTGTGATGTTATGTCTGGTGTTCTCTCTGTGTTAAAAATAAATATTTCTAAATTATAGGCTCTTTGTCTGAGTTGGTTGTGTAATTGAGGGAGGAGAAAAGCTTAAGTAGACTATGTAGTATTGTATAGCTACACCTTTTAGAACATATTTTTTCACTTAATTTAAAAAATGGTCTTGTGCTTACATTTATAATTACATTAGAATCTGTTACTTTTTTAAAATCATGGACCTTTTTTTCATAGCATAGCAGAAACTCTGAGCATAAAATAAAAGTAGGGTACCATCTACCTTTACAGGTAAAGTAATTAGAGATTTAGACGCTTTGCTCAAGATCACGTAGCAAGATTTAGTATGAATAACAGAGCTACAAGGAACAGAATTCTAGTTTCCCTCAGATAGATTATATTCTTTGCAGCTGAAGATGGAGAAGCTCTATACAGTCAACAGAAACAAGACCAGGAGCTGACTGTGGCTCAGATCATGAACTCCTTATTGCCAAATTCAGACTGAAATTGAAGAAAGCAGGGAAAACCGCTAGACCATTCAGTGTGACCTAAATCAAATCCCTTATGATTCTACAGTGGAAGTGAGAAATAGATTTAAGGGTCTAGATCTGATAGATAGAGTGCCTGATGAACTATGGACAGAGGTTCATGACATTGTACAGGAGACAGGGATCAAGACCATCCTCATGGAAAAGAAATGCAAAAAAGCAAAATGGCTGTCTGGGGAGGCCTTACAAATAGCTGTGAAAAGAAGAGAGGCAAAAAGCAAAGGAGAAAAGGAAAGATATAAGCATCTGAATGCAGAGTTCCAAAGAATAGCAAGGAGGGATAAGAAAGCCTTCTTCAGCGATCACTGCAAAGAAATAGAGGAAAACAACAGAATGGGAAAGACTAGAGATCTCTTCAAGAAAATTAGAGATACCAAGGAAACATTTCATGCAAAGATGGGTTCGATAAAGGACAGAAATGGTATGGACCTAACAGAAGCAGAAGATATAAAAAGAAGACGTCGCAAGAATACACGGAAGAACTGTACAAAAAAGATCTTCATGGCCAAGATAATCATGATGGTGTGATCACTAATCTAGAGCCAGACATCTTGGAAAGTGAAGTCAAGTGGGCCTTAGAAAGCATCACTACGAACAAAGCTAGCGGAGGTGATGGAATTCCAGTTGAGCTGTTTCAAATCCTGAAAGATGATGCTGTGAAAGTGCTGCACTCAATATGCCAGCAAGTTTGGAAAACTCAGCAGTGGCTACAGGACTGGAAAAGGTCAGTTTTCATTCCAATTCCAAAGAAAGGCAATGCCAAAGAATGCTCACACTACCTCACAATTGCACTCATCTCACATGCTAGTAAAGTAATGCTCAAAATTCTCCAAGACAGGCTTCAGCAATACGTGAACCGTGACATCCCTGATGTTCAAGCTGGTTTTAGAAAAGGCAGAGGAATCAGAGGTCAAATTGCCAACATCTGCTGGATCATGGAAAAAGCAAGAGAGTTCCAGAAAAAACATCTATTTCTGCTTTATTGACTATGCCAAAGCCTTTGACTGTGTGGATCACAATAAACTGTGCAAAATTCTGAAAGAGATGGGAATCCCAGACCACCTGACCTGCCTCTTGAGAAACCGGTATGCAGGTCAAGAGGCAAGTTAGAACTGGACATGGAACAACAGACTGGTTCCAAATAGGAAAAGGAGTATGTCAAGGCTGTATATTGTCACCCTGCTTATTTAACTTCTATGCAGAGTATATCATGAGAAACGCTGGACTGGAAGAAACACAAGCTGCAGTCAAGATTGCCGGGAGAAATATCAATCACCTCAGATATGCAGATGACACCACTTTTATGGCAGAAAGTGAAGAGGAGCTAAAAAGCCTCTTGATAAAAGTGAAAGAGGAGAGTGAAAAAGTTTGCTTAAAGCTCAACATTCAGAAAACGAAGATCATGGCATCTGATCCCATCACTTCATGGGAAATAGTTGGGGAAACAGTAGAAACAGTGTCAGACTTTATTTTTGGGGGCTCCAAAATCACTGCAGATGGTGACTGCAGCCATGAAATTAAAAGACGCTTACTCCTTGGAAGAAAAGTTATGACCAATCTAGATAGCATATTCAAAAGCAGAGACATTACTTTGCCGACTAAGGTCCGCCTAGTCAAGGCTATGGTTTTTCCAGTGGTCACGTATGGATGTGAGAGTTGGACTGTGAAGAAGGCTGAGCGCTGAAGAATTGATGCTTTTGAACTGTGGTATTGGAGAAGACTCTTGAGAGTCCCTTGGACTGCAAGGAGATCCAACCAGTCCATTCTGAAGGAGATCAGCCCTGGGATTTCTTTGGAAGGAATGATGCTGAAGCTGAAACTCCAATACTTTGGCCACCTCATGTGAAGAGTTGACTCATTGGAAAAGACTCTGATGCTGGGAGGGATTGGGGGCAGGAGGAGAAGGGGACGATCAAGGATGAGATGGCTGGATGGCATCACTGACTCGATGGACGTGAGTCTGAGTGAACTCTGGAAGTTGGTGATAGACAGGGAGGCCTGGTGTGCTGCGATTCATGGGGTCGCAAAGAGTCGGACTGACTGAGTGACTGAACTGAACTGTTCTATTTTTACTCCATTCTCCACAAGGTTACTGAGTTGCTTTGCTTTGTGTCCCAATCTGATAATATACATAATTCATTATTTATGACTTTCGTTTATTTAGTGTTATTCATTCATTTGATTGAAGACTATATATTGTACCAATCTCCCTCCATAATTGTAAAAAATGTATATATATCTGTATTGATTAGCCTTATTGATTGTAAGTTTTCCCTAGTTAATGTAAGAAAAAAGAAACACATTGGAAGAATCTCTGAGGGTGTCTCAGGGAATCAGTTCTGGGAATGGGCAGAAGTAATGAACTCTGGAGGAGAGGTAGAAATGATAATTTCACAAAAGAGGTACAAATAAATAATTTTTAGAAATGGAGAATGGAGAGAACAGGCTGTGGGTAAATGAGAGGGTACTTTTTGGAGGAGGTGGCATTTGAGCTGAACCTTCACAGACAGAAAGGATTTATATATTTTGAGACAGAAGGGGGAAGAGCATAATTTTTGTATGAGTCCAAGACCACTTTTAGGAAACTTGATATATGAACTCCTGAAATAGTTGGATGATGTTGGAAGGTAAGTCAGTATGCTGAGGGCCAGAGTGAAGGATATCTGCTTTGTATCAGTTGTTCTGCATTCAAGTCCATTATGACTTAACTGGGTCAAATATGGCGATTTTGCAGGGTTCCCCCCCCCATCTGTTTCTCTCTTTTTTTGATGTCATTTCTTCCTCCACTGTATGTTTTTCTTATTGTTCTTCCCTTTTCCCTTCTTTACCCTCCTTCTTCACTGTTCTTACCCAATTCCCGTCCTATGACTACAGGCCTTATTTTTAGTATATTAATATTGGTAGAAAGGTTATGAACTCTTCTGAGTTCCACTTCTGCAATGACAACATGAGGAGCTCTGTAGACACACGCCCCACAAACTGGTGAAAAACCACTGGGGGGAGAAAAAAAAACCATTCAAAGTCTCTGGAAATGGCATATAGCGAATGAAGAAACACAGATTCAAGAAGACTTACTAACATTTGGTAGGAACAAAGTAACAAAAGCAAGGCGCGCGACCCCCTGGTGGTCCACTGGTTGAGAATCTGCCTGTTAATGCAGCGGACGCGGGCCCAATGGCTTCAATCCCTGGGCCAGGAAGATCCCACATGCTGCTGGGCAACCAAGCGCTTGTGATGCAACTGACGCCAGTGCGCTTGGAGCCCACGCTCTGCAACAGGAGGAGCCACGGCGACGAGGAGCCCAAGCACAGCAGAGAAGGGCAGCCCGCGCTCCGCGACTGGCGAACGCCCCGCATGCAGCGACTGGCAAACGCCCTGCGCCACCACGAAGACCCAGCACAGCCAAAAATGAATTAATAAATACAAGACTTGCTCAGTTCGCTGCCAGCTCAGTGAGGCAGAAACTGGACTCTAGACTTATGCTGTCAAGACCACAGGGCTCCTTCTCCCCCTGCCTCCCATTTGAGGTGCCATCTTCTCAGGGGAAGCTGTATGTCAGCATTTTTCATCCTGTCCCAGGTGCTTGCTGCTGAGGCTAAGTTCTGTGGGAGTGCAGCCAAGGGGTGAATGCTCCCTTCTTCTGCTCAGCCCCCAGTAATGGGATGGAGGCTCTGCCTTGGGCAGGCACCCCTGAGAATACTGAAAACTCAATCTCTCTTGTCCCAGGTTGTAAAACAGTGGTTCAATGCTGAGTGAGGCAAGTCAAGAACCAGTGAAGCTGCTCAGTCGTGTCCGACTCTTTGCGATCCCATGGACTATAGCCTCCTCCATCCATGGAATTTTCCAGGCAAGAGTACTGGAGTGGGTTGCTATCTCCTTCTCCAATTCAAGAAGACAGATGCCACTCCCTCGCCAATGAACACTCAGATCCTTAAAGCAGGAGGGGTCACTGAGAGAGAAGCATGGCATTGTCCACCCTCCCACCCCCACGACCCCTCACGTCCCCCACCCCCTCACTCCCCACACCCACTTCAGAGCTGTGGCTGAGAGACTTTGCCTAGAGGAAGAAGCAGGCCTTGAAACAGGTAGCTTGTAATCTCTTTCCAAAGGATCTGACCTTATTTACAAGAGAGTGAGGAATTTCAAGCTCAAGAGCTCTCTCAAAAACAGTGGAGACTGTGTGTGTGTGTGTGTGCGTGTGCGTGTGTGTGTGCGTGTGTGTGTGTGCGTGTGTGTGTGTGTGCGTGTGCGTGTGTGTGTGCGTGTGTGTGTGTGTGTGTGCGTGTGTGTGTGTGTGGTCAGTCGCTCAGTCATGTCTGACTCTTTGCAAAACCTGTCAACTGTGTCCCACCAGGCTCCTGAGTCCATGGGATTTCTCAGGCAAGAATACTGGAGTAGGTTGCCATTTCCTCCTCCAGGGGATCTTCCTGACCCAGGGTTTGAACCAGTGTCTCCTGTAACCCCTGCGTTGCAGACAGATTCTTTCACACCCTGAGCCACTGGGGAAGTCAATGATGAATGATAATTGGGAAGCTATTGTTAGATTCATTAGAGACACAGGCTAAGCTGTAGGTCAAAGAATTATAAAAATGAGCCAAAATGGAAATTCTAGAGTTGGAAAGTACAATAACTGAAATAAAACAATCATTATATTGTTAGATGAATTAGAAGATTTAAAATAGATAAGATGATAATGCTCCCCAAATTTACAGATTCATATAGTCTCTGTCAATATTCCAGCTGGCTTCTTTGTAGAAACAGATGAGCTGATTCAAGAATTTGTATGGAATTTAAAGAGATCAAAGGAGAGCCAAAACCATTTGGAAAAGAGGAGCACAGTTATAAGAATGATACTTTTAATTTCAAAACTTACTGCAAGGCAATAGCAATCAGGACAGTGTGGTACTGGTATTTAACTCTATTGTCAATGTGATAATAGAATTCAAAGTTCAGAGATAAGTCCATCGGTCTGTGATCAACTGATTTTCAACAAGGATGCTAGTAGGAAAAGATTAGTCTTCAGTAAACGTGCATGCTCAATCGCTCAGCCATGTCCTACCCTTGTGACCCCATGGCTCTTCTGTGGGATTTCCCAGACAAGGATAGTGAAGTGGGTTGCCATTCCCTTCTCCAGGGGATCTTCCTGACCCAGAGATTGAATTCATTTCTCTTGCATTGGCAGGCGGATTGGATTCCTTACCACTGAGCCACCTAGGAAGCCCATTTGTTTGATAATATAGTGATTGTGCAGCTGGAATTTGGAAGGAAATCTAGTTTTGAGTTCCAACTCTGCCAGATTTAATTATTTAAAAAGTGCATTTGTATAGCTAAGTTTTAACAAAGGGGAAAAAACGTATTTTTTCATGGAAACCAGAGCTTTCCTTTTTGAAAATTTGATTTCATAAAAGAGACAAACTACTACCAATTGACCTAGTCAAGTCAAGCTTTCTGGAATTTGCTCAGTTATAGTAGTATTCTTTGTCCTTGCAATAATGAGAGTATTGGTTGTGAAATGAGGTAAGGAAGACCTGCTGTAGCCAGCATTTGCACTTAGCTCCTGAATTGTTTACTCCCTTCTGCGTGCTTATTCTTTCTCTTTGATTCCGTGCAGTTGACTCCCCACTTTTCTTTTGCATCCCCTCTTTTCAGGGTTTTCACATTGTTAGAAAACATGTTTCCCTGCTTAGACCACAGATCTTTCCTCTTATCATCTCATTGTAGTGACTCTGTAGCAATGTATGTCTTGTTTCTGGGAGCCTGATTCATTCCCATCTACGATTTATGTTGACATGACCTAAATTTTCAGGTGAGATCTAGTTAGGTTTGACTTGCATGCATGCTTTGCACTAAGTTGCTTCAGTTGTGTCCAACTCTTTGCGACCCCATGGACTGTAGCCCACCAGGCTCCTCTGTCCATGGGATTCTCCAGCAAGAATACCGGAGTGGGTTGCCATGCCCTCCTCCAGGGGATCTTCCCGACCCAGCGATCGAACTCGTGTCTCTGACGTCTCCTGCATTGGCAGGTGGGTTCTTACCACTAGCACCACTTGGGAAGCCCTGGGTTTGACTTAAAGTCACATTTCTATTGTTCAGGTTCACAGACCGAGTCTCTAACCCTAACAGCTTACTCCCCATTGGTTGCAATTAAAAGTACAGATACCTCTCTGTAGTTTGAGAAATATCCAGGAGATGGTGAAGGACAGAGAAGCCTAGCATGCTGCAGTCCATGGGGCCACAAAGTGTTGGTCATGACTGAGTGACTGAACAACAACAACTCTACCTACACCATGACCAAGAAACTAAAACAGGTTTTAGCATGGATGCTGTGTTCATGACTCTCATTTCCCCACATGAAGGACAGAGCAATTCAAAATACAGAACTCCGACCCTATCACTGTCTCCTGAGTCAAGAGAGATGGAAGGTGAGCTTAAAGACGCTATGGATCAGCAATGAGCAACCTGCAGCCATATGCTGCCTCTTAGCTTTGCCATAAGGCTCTGGGCCTAATTTCAAAGCCACTTTTCAGCACATTTAAAGGTGAAGGAGATAGACGGGACGGAAGGACCTCCATGGAAACCACCTATCAAGAGTAGGAGCGAGGCTTTAGAAAAGCCAGTCCTCTAGCATGTACTGTCCAGCTGGACTGGGAGAGAGGCAGAAGTAAAGGCTTGTGGTTGGCGGAAATTAAGCAAATGCCTTTGGGGAGGTCCCAAGGCAGCTGGACCCATGGGCTTCACTGTGAAGCCCGGAGCGTGCAGACCCAGAGCTCCTGACTAGCAGGGACTGGAGAGCGGATTCATCTCAGTTCTTAGAGAATTTTTCTTTTAGTTGCATTGCTTTTGAGCTTCATGTTGTGTTTTTGGTAGCGTCAAATAATTTCATTTTGTTTGGGGAATTATGTTTATAGATATTTTTCCAATCTCTTTAAAATTTATTCTGCTATCAAGTCAGTTTATTATTTCCCTCTATTTCTTCCTGTCTCCCTTCCTTCCTTCCTCTCATTAGCTGGTTTTTACTGCAGGGTAAAGTTCTATGTAGAATACATACATGTGCAAAGTAAGGTTCTTGTCCTGGAGGGCTTCTGGCTTTGAGAAGTTACAAGCTATGATAAAATATCTTTCAAAACAAGTAAGTATGCATGAGATCAGGAATAATATTTCTGTAAAAATATCAGAGGAAAATGAGGTTACTTTAACTGCTATGCATGAGTGTATGGGGCTGGGAATAGAGAAAACTGTAGACGGGAACAGAGAACCATGTGGAAATCCACTGTTTTTTTCTTAGTGAAATCAAGTACAGTTTTATTTAAGAATTGGAAATAATCAGTATCTGTGAAAGAAAACCCAATATTTAAATAACATTTCTGCATGTGAAAGGAAGAGCAATTACTCCGTTAGCTTACCCTCCTGACTTAGCTGTGGGGCGGAGCCCCGGGAGACAGTGCTTAGGACCTCTCCTAACCAGGGTGGTACAAGCCTGGGACAGGGTGTCAGCCTTTCATAGCAGGGCAGAGAGCGGGCTTCTCCCGCCTCGCTGGACAGCCTGGGGTCGCCTGGCCGGGCCAAGGAGCTACAGAAGCAAAACACACGGGAGAACACGACTATTTAAGGTGGGAAGAAAGTGCAGAGAAGGGCCACCAAGTCACTGTCCCCATCACAGAGGGGCTGCTATCAAAAGGAGCTGCGGCCAAGACCCTGCCAAGCCTCACCTGTTAACGCAGTCCCTGGGTTTAGGAATATTTTCCCATCACGTTAATTATCCAGAGTGTTAGATAGTGGAAGGGATTAATGGAGTTTCCTTTTAAGCTTACAAAGCAGTTTATGGCCATGAAGAGGTGGTGGAGTACTCTGCCTTCAGCTTTCTGCCAGCATCCACTCTGAGCTGACTTGGAAGCCTTGGAAAACAAGATTTTTTCCCCCCCAAACACGCTAAGTCAGTACCTCCTTTTCACACTCAGTTCCAGTAGCCCTGGTAAAGGTGACACGTGCTCTTTCAGTGGAGGAAACATATCTTGGGAATTAACCCCAACAGCCTGGCCTGCTGCAGTCCATGGGATCACAAAGAGTTGGACATGACTTAGTGACTGACCAACCACAGCACGTAAAGCTACAGGATTCCGTCGGCCACGCACGTTGCATCTCCTGAAGTTGTAGAAACTCAGACTAATGCAGAGATGTAAGACATTAAGAAATTAACCTGGAAAAAAAATGTGATCAGAAAGGAGCATTGCCTGTTACTCTTCCACAAACAGTGAGAAATCTTCATCGAGTACTAACATCAAAGTAGTAAATCTGAAATTTGCATGGTCTTAGCCTACATTATCTCATTTTCTCTACAGTACACATTTTACAGGAAAAGAAACTAAGGCTTATCGAAATTGAATGACTTGGTTGACATCACATGGCTAAGAGGTGATTAAGCATTAGAAGCAAAGACTCCCAATCAAATGCATAGTCCATGAATTTTAGTTACTGTTCCAGGTCAATTCATTGGCATTTTTTTTTCTCTATTGAGTCTTTCATGGCACATTTGATGGGTATTTCCTCTGAGCAGTTCCTTTTGCTGAGCTCTAGAGGGGCAAAGATGAAAATGGCATGGTTTCTTTGGTGTGGATCAAAAGGGCAGAGTCAAAATAGAAGCATATTTATGTTTAATATTCTAAACATGGTTTAAGTCACCCCAAGCACAATTCTTTTCCACAATGTCGCATCAAACCTTTTTATTTTCTCTCTTTCTCGCTTTCTCTCTTCATCTTCCTGTTCCCTGGAGCTTCAGCCTTCTAAGACCAAGGCACTAGGCAATGTTTTTCCCTATTTTGACTCAAAGCAGGAAGGAAGACAAATACTTATATAAGCATAAAATATAAAATAATTCATTGAAAAGAATTTCATCTCAATCATGTAAGTATTCATTCTTGGAGTTTCTTTTATTTTAGGTGTTATTTTTTTTCCCCCCTCCTACTTCCTGGGCTTCCCTGGTGGCTCAGAGGTTAAAGCGTCTGCCTGCATGTGGGAGACCTAGGTTTGATCCCTGGGTCAGGAAGATCCCCTGGAGAAGGAAATGGCAACCCACTCCAGTATTCTTGCCTGGAGAATCCCATGGATGGAGGAGCCTGGTGGGCTACAGTCCATGGGGTCGCAAAGAGTCAGAAACGACTGAGCGACTTCACTTTCACTTTCCTACTTCCTATTGCTACTACTGCTAAGTCGCTTCAGTCGTGTCCGACTCTGTGTGACCCCATAGATGGCAGCCCACCAGGCTCCCCCGTCCCTGGGATTCTCCAGGCAAGAACACTGGAGTGGGTTGCGATTTCCTTCTCCAACGCATGAAAGTGAAAAGTGAAAGGGAAGTCGCTTAGTCGTGTCCAACTCTTCGTGACCCCATGGACTGCAGCCTACCAGGCTCCTCTGTCTATGGGATTTTCCTGGCAAGAGTACTGGAGTGGGGTGCCGTTACCTTCTCCAACTTCCTACTTGGTGGTAAATCCACAAAGGCCTTATTGTCCCAAGCTCTTCTCCTTAGGATCTGTATATATTTCCCGTTTCCCATACCCATCAACAACACCAAGCCAAACAGGAAAAGCACTAACAACTCATACTAAAGTCTGTAACTGACACAATGCCTGGGTTTTGGAAGGAAGAGAAGAGTTAAGGACCAAGAGTCTGCAAGCGTCTATGACAGCAAGGTTTTCGGTATCGTGTCATACTTTTTGCAGTGGAAGGGATAGCTTATAAGTAAGATTCTCTCAAAGGTGAAGGATAAAGCCAGGGCACGAAGAATGTTGCTCTGAATCTTGCTCCAGCTTTCTACTCTGTATGGCTTGGATCGTGTCTAGAACACCCACTGGATACTTTACAGAGCTCCATGCGCATTTATTTACCCAGGTTGCATATTTCTTCATCCTCTCCTTGATCATCTCCAGACATCTGGATTTTTCTATTGTGTGAAATAAGTGAAAAGAGAGCTACTTGTGGAATCAACCAGCTGGATGGCAAATAATATATATTTTACTCACGTCCTTACCCTTTTCCTTTCAAAGGTATGTTCCCTGGGTTATGCAAGCACGTGCTGTCTGCAATGACATATTATAATGTGACCTGCAAATACAGCATGATTGCATCAGTTTAGGGTCCCAGTAGCAGCTCTTCCTGCTCCCAGGTTGTGACCGCCAAAAGCGTCTTCAGACATTGCCAGGTGCCCCCAGAGGCAAAACTGCCCCACCTGACAATCACTATTCTTTTTTTAAAAAATGAGGTATAAGTGACATATAACATTATATCATTTTCAGGTATACAACATAATGATTCAATATTTGTATATATTGTGAAATTATCATCACAAGAAGTCTAGTTAGCATTCATAACCATACATAGTTATAGTTTTTTTCCTTATGATGAGGACTTTTAATGCTCAATTCCAGAAAAATAAACGACCCAATCAAAAAATGGGCCAAAGAACTAAATAGACATTTCTCCAAAGAAGACATACGGATGGCTAACAAACACATGAAAAGATGCTCAACATCACTCATTATTAGAGAAATGCAAATCAAAACCACAATGAGGTACCACTTCACACCAGTCAGAATGGCTGCGATCCAAAAATCTGCAAGCAATAAATGCTGGAGAGGGTGTGGAGAAAAGGGAACCCTCCTACACTGTTGGTGGGAATGCAAACTAGTACAGCCACTATAGAGAACAGTGTGGAGATTCCTTAAAAAATTGCAAATAGAACTACCTTATGACCCAGCAATCCCACTTCTGGGCATACACACCAAGGAAACCAGAATTGAAAGAGACACATGTACCCCAATGTTCATCGCAGCACTGTTTATAATAGCCAGGACATGGAAACAACCTAGATGTCCATCAGCAGATGAATGGATAAGAAAGCTGTGGTACATATACACAATGGAGTATTACTCAGCTGTTAAAAAGAATTCATTTGAATCAGTTCTGATGAGATGGATGAAACTGGAGCCGATTATACAGAGTGAAGTAAGCCAGAAAGAAAAACACCAATACAGTATACTAACACATATATATGGAATTTAGGAAGATGGCAATGATGACCCTGTATGCAAGACAGGAAAAAAGACACAGATGTGTATAACGGACTTTTGGACTCAGAGGGAGAGGGAGAGGGTGGGATGATTTGGGAGAATGGGAATTCTAACATGTAAACTATCATGTAAGATTGAATCGCCAGTCCAAGTCTGACGTAGGGTGCAGCATGCTTGGGGCTGGTGCATGGGGATGACCCAGAGAGTTGTTGTGGGGAGGGAGGTGGGGTCATGTGTGGGAATGCATGTAAGAATTAAAGATTTTAAAATTAAAAAAAAAAAAATAAAATATGTACTTAAAAAAAAAAGAAACACACAACAACAACAACAATAACAACAACAAAAGATTGATTCTCTTAGCAACTTTCAAAAATGCAATATGGTATTTTTAACTGCAGTCATCATGCTGTACATCACATGCCTTATTTATTTTATAGCTGGAAATTTGTACCTTTTTATCCCCCTTCACCTCTTGCAATCATCAGTCTCTGGTTACGACCAATCTATTCTCTATACGTACAAGCTTGTTTGAGAACCACTATTCTAACTGGAATGTTCTCCTAGATATCCGCATGGCTAGCAACTCCTTCAGGAAATGGTTCAGAATGTCACTTTCTCGGTGAGGGCCACACTGGCTGCTCTGTTTGCAACTTCAGTGCCACTTGTAGCTCCTCATTGAATTACACCACTTACTCTTAATTTTCCACTCATGGGTCTTCCAACATACTATGTAACATTCTTATTTATCCTTGTTCTTGGCTCCCTCCTCATTAGAACGTGAGCTCCGTGCAGGCAGGGCTGTCTGTTTTGTTCACTGATGTATCTTCAGGGCCTACAACAGTGCCTGGCAGATGTTAAGCACATACTATGTATCTGGTAAATGATGGCGTGGTCAACATTTGTGTAAAACTAATATTTGTCAGTATATCCACATATATTATCTCATTTATCTCTCAAATAATGCTAATGGTTAGACCATAGTATTATTTATGTTACACAGTGTTATTTCTGTTACACAGTTAAGAAGACTCTGTGACATTAAAGGTAAGTCACATATTAAGAAATGATGATGCGAGAAAGTCAATAGAATAATTAAATATTTTAAAATATAGTCTCTTCTATATTACATGTCACACCACACTTTTCCAGAATCTGAATGGACAAGCAGACCTTTGCTGAGTGATTTGGGCAAGTACAGAGACAGAACAAAGATGAAAGACTCTTGGCCATAGTCAACCAGCCTCTGCCTCAGGTTCATGACTAAAAGAGAAAAAGATTTTTTTCCTCCAACACAAAGCATGGCGTTTACTGCAATAAGGACTTTTTCTCAATCCACTTGCTGTGACTCTATTATTCTGTGTTGCTTGAACTGGGGCACATGTACCCTCAGGGAATATCAGGAGGTGGAAAAGTGTAACAATAATGAAAGTATAAAGAATAAGTATTTGAAGCATGAGAATAGTAAGATAAAGCCCCAGAATAATCACTGAACATGTTGTAAGAGAATCCCATTACTCAATATGGAAAGATGACAAGTTCTCTAAAATGCCAGCTGCAAATTAGAAACAAATTCAAATATACTGTTCATTTAATTCATTTATTAACTGCTTATTGAGTGTATACTCATGCACTGAATATATATGAACACTGGACAAAGCCTCTACCCTCATGGAGCTTATAGAACCACTGATCGAGGCAGACAACAGAGATAGAAAATTCAGTGTAACTTTTAAAATAACATAGGAAATGCCATGGATATTTCAAGCTGAGGAGAAGGGACTATTTAGGCTGTTTTCCTTGGCAGCCCCCACGAGGTGCACTTACTCGCCCCTGATAGGAGGGGTATTGGGGAGGGAAATGCTGAGGAGTACACTACTCAGATGTACTTACTGTGATGATCCAGCACTAGAGACAGGAAGTCGGTCGCTGGGTGCCAGGAGAGTCAGCTTCATGCTTCTGCTTAAGAGCAGCGTTTTCCATCCTACAGACCCCAGAAACATGCCTCCACGGCACACTAATCAGTACAGGACTGGTAATGGGTGTCCAAGGATAAAAGGGAGTCACCGTGGGTCAGAAAGATTAGTGGGAGACACTGAGTACTCTATTTTTGCTTGCAGATGCAAGATACCCATTAGTCTAGTACATGCTCTAAGGAGTACTTAAGAAACAAATCTCTTTAATCTCTGTCTAACCATTTGTTTCCTTTATTTACTTGAACAGAGCCTGTGTTTGTGTGTGTTGCTGTTTTTTCTTTTTTGTCTTCTTATTGAAAAACTGTTCCTTATTGAATATAAAGTATCACTGATCATTAGATGTACCATTACCTTATTTGCCACCAGGAAAGAAAAAAATGTTCTGCCAATAATCATTGGAATAGATTGTGAATTGTGAGATATATTATGATTCAAGCGGTGTTAACATGTGAAACCTAGACTTGTTGGATGGAATCAAATTTGATACTTAGACTTGCCAAACTATGAGGGGGTTTCCTCTCTGAGCTGGGCTAAGTTGTGATTGTCTACTCTTGTTAGTTCAGTCGCTCAGTCGTGTCTGACTCTTTGCGACCCCGTGAACCACAGCATGCCAGGCCTCCCTGTCCATCACTAACTCCCAGAGTCTACACAAACCCATGTCCATTGAGTCAGTGATGCCATCCAACCATCTCATCCCCAGTCATCCCCTTCTCCTCCTGCCCCCAATCCCTCCCAGCATCAGGGTCTTTTCAAATGAGTCAGCTCTTTGCATCAGGTGGCCAAAGTATTGGGGCTTCAGCTTTAACATCAGTCCTTCCAATGAACACCCAGGACTGATCTCCTTTAGGATGGACTGGTTGGACCTCCTTGCAGTCCAAGGGACTCTCAAGAGTCTTCTCCAACACCACAGTTCAAAAGCATCAGTTCTTCGGTGCTCAGCTTTCTTTGTAGTCCAACTCTCACATCCATACATGACCACTGGAAAAACCATAGCCTTGACTAGACAGACCTTTGTTGACAAAGTAATGTCTATTCTTGTCACTTTGTTGTAATCAACATGAAATGGATTTTATAGGATACTAAAGTTGCGGCACAGATAACCCCTTGGATGGATTTTATAGGATACTAAAGTTGCGGCACAGATAACCCCTTGATCAACAGGGTTGTGTTCCCTTTCCACGGGATAGAACATATTTGGTGCTGTGGAGCAGGACCACAGGTGATTCTGTGTGTGTGTGTGTGTGTGTGTGCGCGCGCGCATGTAGTTGGGTGTACACCAAAATGCTTGAGGTTGAGGCAATACACAACCTCAGAATATTACTGACATGGCATGAGATAATTTTACTTTCATTTTCATTTACTTTCAATCAGGTTTTGATTTGGGGATAAAGGATGGATTGGAAAAGTTGAAACTTTGGAAGAAGTATATCTGGACCCCGGGAGACCCTTGAAGAGTACACTGCAAATCTCGAGGCCAAGAGATGTGTTCACTGGCCATGCCAATAGAAATGAAGACTGATGTTTTAGAATTATTTTACAGATAAATCCTCTAGGACTTGGTAGAACATTTTGTTTCAAAATGCTACTTTGCCTATTATGCAGGTGTTGTGAGACAGATCAGGAGACAACTGCCATTGAAAAGATAGCTTGTTACTCACATTTTCCAAGAGGAGGGGGCAGGAGACACCCTGCAGAGCCACATGGGGAAGCACCAAGTCTATAAGGAGGCAGAAGGGGCCAGGGGAAGGCATGGGCAGTGGCCTTAACTGTGGCTTCTGTGGGAGAGGTAAGAAAAGGCAGGGTAAGCAGGCTTAAGATCGGCTAGTTTGAGTAAGTTCAGCACACTCTTGCAAATCAGGGCTTTCTCTCGTTGTCTGGGTGTCTCGGGTACCTAGCCCTGTGACGATTCAGGCAGAAGAACATTGCCTTCTAGAATGTAAGAGCCAGATAGAGGAAGAGTTTCAGAGTATGGGCTCTGGTTTGGTTAGTTTGCATATGAAAGTTATGCTCCACGGAAAATCATTTGGTATCTCTAAGAACTGACTAGATCAGTCTATCCCCATCAGCAAGGTCCCCAGTGCCACAGCATCAAGAATCCAGAAAATACGAAAATATAATATAGTTAATACAGAGAAATGATTAAGTCAAAAATAGTTTCATCTTGGATGACTATGGAATGAAAATGTTGTTAACTTTCAAGGGAACTAAAATTTAGTAAGCACATAGTCTCTGCTTTAAGATCAGTGTGTGTGTGCGTGTGTTGTGTCTGACTCTCTGCAATCCTTTGGACTGTAGCCCAATAGGCTCCTCTGTTCATGGGAATCTTTAGGCAAGAAAACTGAAATGAGTTTCCATTTTCTACTTCAGGGAATCTTCCCAATCCAGTGACAGAACCCATGTCTCCCGCATGTCCTGCATTGCAGGCAGATTCATTACTAGCTGAGCCATTAGAGAAGCTTTATTAATCCATAAAGTGACATTCTGACAGGGGCACTATTTTTAGCTGAATTTTACAGCAGTGATGTTGAAGAAGTCTGCGAGTTTGTGCTCTGTCCCTTAGGACATGCTCCCTCACAGCTTGATTTTAGATAGATTTCAGGTGCTTTGGTGATATCTTGGGTAGAACTATTAATGTGTAGGATACAATAATAGTAATTTGTTGTTGTTGTTTTTCAATCTCTAAGTCATGTCTGACTCTTTGCAACACCATGGACTGCAGCATACCAGGTGCCCCTGTCCTTCACTATCTCCTGGAGGTTGCCAAGATTCATGTCCATTGGGTCAGTGATGCTATCTAATTATCTCATCCTCTGCCTCCCCCTTCTCCTTTTGCCTTCAATCTTTTCTAGCATCAGGGACTTTTCCAATGAGTTAGTTCTGTGCATCAGGTGGCCAGAGTATTAGAGATTCAGCTTCAGCTTCAGCATCAGTCCTTCCAAAGAATATTCAGGGTTGATTTCCTTTAAGATTGACTGGCTTGATCTCCTTGCTGTCCAAGGGACTCACAAGAGTCTTCTCCAGCACCACAATTCAAAGCACCAACTTTCTGACACTCAGCCTTCTTTATGGTCCAACTCTCATATCCATACATGACTACTGGAAAAACCATAGCTTTGATTATATGAACTTTTGTCAACAAAGTGATGTCTCTGCTTCTTAAAACACAGTCTAGGTTTGTCACAGCTTTCCTTCCAAGGAGCAAACATTTTTAAATTTCATGGCTGCAGTGATTTTGGAGCCCCCCAAAATAAAATCTGTCACTGCTTCCAATTTCTCCCCTTCTATTTGCCATAAAGAAATGGGACCAGATGCCATAATTTTGGTTTTTTAAACGTTGAGCTTTAAGCCAGCTTTTTCAACTCTTCGCTTTCACCCTCATCAAGAGGGTGTTTAGTTCCTCTTCACTTTCTGCCACTTTAGAGTGGTATCATATGCATATAAACTACATTTTTGTTTAACAGAAACTTACACTGTACTTCCTATACTCTAGACATTGTCCTAGAGTGTCTAGACAAGCTTTACAAATTCTACTTTATTTAATCCCATAACAACACTTCAAGGTACATATTATTATCCTTATTTTATTCATATTTTTAATCACCTTAATAGTTGTCAATTTATGGAATACCCTAATGAGCTATGCACTACACTAGGCATTTCCTGTAAACTAACTTAATTCCATCACGTAAGACAAATGTGATTATTTCCGGTTTTAAAAAAATCTAATGCATAGCAGCTTCCATTTTTTGGACTATCACAAGGCCTTCCTTTTATGAATTCCATAAATGTGAGCTTCTGTTGTGATTAGAATTATCCCATTTTACAGACTGGAAATTAAGTCTCATTAGTTTAAGTGACTTGACCAACAATGTTACATGGCCACAGATCACCCTGGTGTAGATCTGAATTCTGGTATGTTTATTCGATTCTTCAACCCAACCCACCTTATTTAATCCTATAAGAATACTTTGAGGTACATATTATTACCCTCATTTTCTTCATATTTCTTGGGCTTCCCTTGTGGCTCAGCTGGTAAAGAATCCGCCTGCAATGCGGGAGACCTGGTTCAATCTCTAGGTTGGGGAGATCCCTTGGAGAAGGGAAAGGCTATGCATGCTAGTATTCTGGCCTGGAGAATTCCATGGACTGTATAGTTCACTGGGTCGCAAAGACTTGGACACAACAGAGTGACTTTCACTTCACTTATTCATATTTTTAATCACCTTAATAGTTAATAACCACCTTAATACAGCTTTATTTTCAATGTTTCATAAATTTGGGTTTCTTCACAAGATTTCACAAAATTGGACAGTGCCTGGGCTGAATTTTATGCCCTGTCAAAATTCATGGATTGGAACCTTTCCCTCAGCCCCTCAGAATGTGACTGCATTTTGAGGCTGGGGCTTTGTCTATGCAGTCACTTTTTGCTGCACTGGGTCTGGGCTGCGGAGTGGGGTTTCTCTAGGTGTGGTGAGCCGGGGCTCCTCGGTAGCCATCGTGGCTTCTCTTGCTGAGGAGCACAGGCTTCAGGGCATGTGGGCTGCAGCAGTTGTAGCTCGCGGGCTCAGTTGCCCAATGGCATGTGGAATCTTCCTGGAGCAGGGACTGGACCCATGTCCCCTGCCCTGTCAGACAAATTCTTAACACCTGGACCACCAGGGAAGTCCAAATTTTTAAAATTGATATTTAGGTAAAATGAGGTCACAGTCTCATCACTTCACTGCAAATACAAGGGAGAATAATGGAAATAGTGAGAGACTTTATTTTGGGGGGCTCCAAAACCACTGCAGATGGTGACGGCAGGCATGAAATTAAAAGATGCTTGCTCCTTGGAAGAAAAGCTATGACCAACCTAGACAGCATATTAAAAAGCAGAGACATTACTTTCCCAATAAAGGTCCATCTAGTCAAAGCTATGGTTTTTCCAGTAGTCATGTATGGATGTTGAGAGTTGGACTATAAAGAAAGCTGAGTGCCAAAGAATTGATGCTTTTGAACTGTGATGTTGGAGAAGACTCTTGAGAGTCCCTTGGACTGCAAGGAGATCCAACCAGTCCATTCTAAAGGAAATCAGTCCTGAATATTCATTGGAAGAACTGATGCTGAAGCTGAACTCTAAAACTTTGGCCACCTGATGTGAAGAACTGACTCACTGGAACAGACCGATTCTGGGAAAGACTGAAGGCGGGAGGAGAAGGGGACGACAGAGGATGAGATGGTTCGATGGCATCACTGACTCAATGGACATGAGTTTGAGCGAACTCCGGGAGTTGGTGATGGACAGGGAGGCCTGGTGTGCTGTAGTCCATGGGGTTGCAAAGGGTCAGACACGATTAAACGACTGAACTGAACTGAGATCATGAGGTTGTAGATTAGGGTGGCTCTAACCGATTACGATTTGTGTGCTTATAAGAAAAGGAAATTAAGACCCAGCACACGCAGAGAGAAGATGACGTGAAGGCGCAGGGAGAAGACAGCCATCTACAAGCCAAGGGGACGGCCTGAAAAACCAAGCCTGCTGATCCCTTGAGCACAGACGTCTAGCCTCCAGAACTTCGTGAGAAAATGAATGTCTGTTTAAGTCACGTAGTCCAGGATATTTTGTTATGGCTGACCTAGGAAATGAACAGTTAACAGTGAGTTTCCACTACAAAATGAAAGCAGAAAGCCAGAGTCTTAGGTAGTTAGTCACGCAGGCTGTTTGACGAGTCTGATTGCTTTCCTAAATTCACTAACCCTGAGGTCAGATGACTTCCTGGGATAAAAGCCAGCTTCCTCTTGTTGTTACCTCAGCCCCTGGTCTGCAGACATTTTCTTCTTCTTCTAACTTCCCTTCCGGTGGCAGAGGAGATTAATATTAGAGAAACAAAAGTCCAGAAGGCTAAGGGTGCCACTCTCACTTCCTCTCCTCCCGTAACCCAGCACTGCTTTGAATAGGGGCAGTGCCCTGGGGCACCACGCCGGGGAGAGACACTGCAGCGCCTCGGGGGCTGCCCTGGCCGGCACAGACAGAGGGTCATGCTTTCACAGAGCCCCTTCTGGTCACAGAAAATGCCAGGATGATGGCTCGTGCCCGCCGGGCTGCGGCTCTGATCCCGGCCATGGCCATCCTCTCCTGCCTGAGAACCGAGAGCTGGGACCCTTGCGTACAGGTAAGCGGCTAGAGTCAGTGCGGCTTCCCTGAGCTTGGCTTTGCTTCTGAAAAACTGCTCTCTGCTCAGTTTCCCTGTGCTGGGCCCTGGTTAGGTTCATTTGCAAACAGACATAAATTACTTTAACGTAAGAAACCGCAGGAATCAAATGATTCATGGTTACAGGGCATTAACAGGCAGCCCAAGGCATGTGCCCCACTGAGGAATAGGAACTTTAGGCCAGACAGACCTGCTTAGAATCACTATTGTTCCACATCTGGGCTATGTGACTTTGAAGAACTCATTAAACCTCTCTGAGACTAGTTTTTACATCAATAAGAGAACCATAGACTTTAATAGAAAGTTGTAAGAAGCCTGCTTCCTGTCACTCCTTTCTGCTGGTGGTTTGTACACTGTTTCGAGCTCTTGCTTTGCCCCTTTCAGTATCAGGAAGATTTGTTTGTTTGTTTGTTTTGTCTCTTAATAGAAAGAACTGTGTATGTAGATTTCAGATTTATAAATCTAGTCTAGTTCTGTCCAAAAAATGAAAATAAAAAGAGTTGGAAAAGAAAAGGAGAAACAGAGAGATAAAGACAGAGACAGGGTAATAGAGAAGAACAAGAGACAGGGAAAGAGGCAAAATATCAGCTAATGCAATGCTTTCTTTGTGAAACACCAGCCAGCTGGTTTGTAATCTCATTCAGAAAGCGTCTCCTGTTTTTTCCCCCTGCATGGACTTGACTATTGCTTTGGAAACCCACAGCAGCAGCAAACAGCCACAGAAATGTCCTGGGATTTAGGGTGTGGGAGAAACTCAAAAAAAGCATAGCCAGTCAGAGTCCAGACATTGAGAACATGGGGGAATTCGTGTAACGTGTAAGAAGACAAACTTGTCATCCCAAGTCCTCTGTCCCGCCACTCCCTGCCCACACCCGGCTCACTGTCCTCCTCTCTGCGTGTCTCCTGCTGTTCAATCAGTGCATATAGATCCCCCAGTTACGGTCATCCTGGGATAAAATCACAGCTTCTCCTGGCTCCTCCCTTTTCCCATGCCCCAGATGCTCTCATTTTCCAAAACTCTGTCCATCACCTCAGCGCCACCCT
Source organism: Ovis aries (assembly GCF_016772045.2). Taxonomy (NCBI): domain Eukaryota; kingdom Metazoa; phylum Chordata; class Mammalia; order Artiodactyla; family Bovidae; genus Ovis; species Ovis aries. The sequence goes on along the minus strand of NC_056055.1, from coordinate 5,933,492 downwards.
AGGGCAGATCCCCAGTTCCCCTGGCCTTGATGCTTGGGCAGTGACCAGTCTCCTAACCCCACAGCCTGCTTCTTTTAATCTAATCTGCTCATATTCATCTGCTGTTTGTTTGTTGTTGTTTTTCGAGGTCCAACTCTAAGATATTACTGTCCGTAAAAGCTTTTAATAATTCTCCATCACTGTCAGGGACCTTTTCCTACCATGGTGCCCTTTGCACTCATGATTTCCTCTAGCTAGAATGAATGCCTTTCCCCTAGATGAGTGCTGTTCAATGGGTCACGTGAAGTTATTTAAATTTAAATAATACATTTAACTAAATTCAACTAAATTTTTATTTAACCACATTAACGTAATTTTAACTAGCTAAATTTAAAACAATGCTTTAAACTATATTCTAGTAGCCATATTAAAACTATTAAAAGTAGGTGAATTTAATTTTAGTAGTATTTTTATTTAACTCTGTTTATTAAAAATACTATTTCAAAATGTAATATGTACTAGACTATTAGCAAGATATTTTACGTTTTTTCTTCGGTACTGAGTCCTTGAGTTTTAGCACATATTATATCATTTCTTTTACATTTATTATATTAAACTATCCACATTTCTCATATTCAATAGCTGTGTGTGGCTTGTGGTTACCCAATTGGACAATACAGCCCTAGATTTGTTCATAGCTTAATCCCTCACTTTATTCAAATTTCTGCTTAAATGTTACCTCCTCTGGGAAGCCTTCCTTGATTGCCTCATATAAAGCTCCTCACTCCCTGTATTTGCCTTTAATGTCCTATGCTACTTATTTTTATTGGTTTAAAAAATATTTATTTGTTTATTTGGCTGCAGTGGGGCTTAGTTGTGGCATTCAGGATTTTTTTAGTTGTGGCTTGCAAACTCTTAGTTGTGGTACCTGGGATCTAGTTCTTTGACCAGGGGTTGAATCCAGGCCCCTTGCATTGGGAACACAAAGTCCAGTCACTGGACCACCAGGGAATTCCTGCTGCTTTACTGTTTTTTTTTTTTTTTAATAGCACATCATTGTGTGTGTGTATATATATATACGTGTGTGTGTATGTGCATGCTCAGTTGTGTGTGTGCACGCTCAGTTGTGTCCAACTCTTTGCAACCCCATAAACTGCAGTCCACCGGTCTCTATCTATGGGATTTTCCAGGCAAGAACATTGGAGGGGCTTGCCATTTCCTTCTCCAGCGGATGTCTCCCAGCCAGAGATCGAACCTGGGTCTCATGCAGTGCAGGCGGTTTCTTTATGAACTGAGCCGCCAGGGAAGCCCCTACATACACATACATAAAACACATATAGTGTGTGAATGCAGATATCTATTGCTCATTATTTGTCTTCATGTTGAAACGGTATTTGTAAAAAGGCAAGATCATTGCTGGTTTTACCTGTCACTCTGTCCCAGTGCCTAGCGCATGTGGTTGCTCAATTTGTACATGTTAAACGACTTAAAAGTATTGCCGTAGGACAGAGTATAGGGCCCTCCGGACCTGGCTCTGGCTCCCCATCTGGTTTAGGTTCCACACCCTGCCACACTCCATCTAAGCGGAGCTAGTTTTCCACCTCTCTGTACTCACACTCTTCCCTCGTTCTTCCTCTTTTCACATATCCAAATCTCACTTGTCCTTCCAGATTTGCCTTGAAATTTTCCCTTTCTTGGAAGCCTTCTATGCAATCTATAGTCTCAGAATCCAAGATTGATATCTACCTTTTCTGAACCAAAGGGAACATTTTCCAAGCCTGGTTTAAGACCCTTTTCACGAATGAGTTGTGCTCCCACCATAACCCTTACTCTAGATGGGGAGCTGATGGAAGTCTGGAGCCATATACAAATATTTATTGAGCATTAATCATTTTCTGGGCATCATTCTGAGTGCTGGAGACATAACAGAGAGCTAGATTCTCAAAGTTTACAATCTAGAGAGGGAAACAAACAGTATATATCCAACAATCACACAGAAGGCATCATGTTAGATAGTGATGTCTCCCATGAAGGAGAATAAAAGAAGGTAAGGGATGACCCTGGCCCCATTCTCTATTAGACAGTATGGGCTGTGCAGATGCTCTGAGGAATAACATTTCAAGATCAAGTGAATAAAGTAAAGAGCTGCACTGTGGCCTGTGAGACCTTACACGCATTACTTCATCTTGCTGAATTCTTATTCTTTAAAAGGTTTATTTGCAGATTAAATTCAAGTATGTAACATGTAAGACCTAAGCCTCATATAGTGGAGAATTAATAATAGCCAATAATAATACATGTTCACAATGTATTGATCATTTACACTGTAATAGGCTTTGAGATAATCTCTTTAAAAACCTTATCTCATTAATCCTTTTAACAGATTCTATGGGTTTTAAACTGAAAACCAAAATTAGCTGGCTTAAGCAAAGAATTTTGTTGAAGAATCAGAGAATAAGGAAACTAAATGGGAAGTTGGAGAACAAGGCTTACAAGGAATTTGGGAATATGGGATAGATATCAGCTTAGGAACCAAGGCAGTATCAAGTGTCATGTTCCACCACCGGAGTCTGTGCACGTCAAATTTGTCCTGTTTCTATCTCATTTGCTCAAAGGTCAGTGACCCAAGTGAAAGTGAAATTTGTTCAGTTGTGTCCGACTCTTTGTGACCCAGAATTCTCCAGGCCAGAATACTGGAGTTGGTAGCCTTTCCCTTCTCCAGGGGATCTTTCCAATCCAGGGATTGAACCTAGGTCTCCCGCATTGCAGGCAGATTCTTCACAAGCTGAGCCACAAGAGAAGCCCAAGAATACTGAAGTGGGTAGCCTATCTCTTCTCCAGCGGACCTTCCTGACCCAGGAATTGAACTGGGGTCTGCTGCATTGCAGGCTGATTCTTTATCAGCTGAGCTATGAGTGATCCAAGGGAAAGAATAAAATTGGCAAAAATTGGGCTATGACCAAGGAAGTCCTGAAGACTTGACTGGAAGTCTCTTTAAGCTTGTATACAATGAGAGGTATATTTAGAAAAACAATAGCAACAACACAATGCCTTCCTGCAAATCATAGGGAAGAGCTAGGGTGACATCTAGGACTTTTGAACTCTAGTGCTTCAGATCTTCACCACGAGGCTCCATTGCTTCTTGCTGAATGCTGCCATTGAGAGAGCAGAGGTTAAACACTGGGTAGGTGCTTTTCCCTTCCTAATCTAGAGTAAGACCTTTCATAAGAATGAAGTGAATGGATAAATGAAGGGATAAGTGGATGGATGAACAGATGATCAGGTGATGGATGATTGGATGGATGGATGTTTGAAAGAAGGTTGACTGGTCTCTTTGCTTGTCCCAGTAGCCTCCAAGGCTGTAGTCTAGGAGAGGAGAGTTGCTGAGAAGTCTGCTAAGGTGCATGCAGAAAGATACTGCATCTAATATCTAATCATTTCAGGTTGTTCCTAACATCAGTTACCAATGCATGGAGCTGAATCTCTACAAAATCCCCGACAACATCCCCATATCAACCGAGATGCTGGACCTGAGCTTTAACTACCTGAGACATTTAGGCAGCCATAACTTCTCCAGGTTCCCAGAACTGCAAGTGCTGGATTTATCCAGGTAATGCATGAGTTCTACCACTGTACAAGGAGAAATGTTCCTGGTATTGTCATTTCATTCTCAAGTCAGAAAACCTGATTCATGAGGTCTCCTTTTCGTTCACTTAATTATTCACTCAACAGACAACTTACTTATTACATAACTTTGGGCAAGCTATCTCCCTTCTTCAGGTCTCAGCTTTTTTATTTGTGAAAGCAGTTGGAGGAGACAGTTTCTAAGGAAAATTCTATCTCTGATTTTCTCTTAAGTCAGGGGAGTAAATTGACTCGAACTCTTTCATCAGCAAATATTTATTGACTACTTGCTGCTATATATTGTTCACTCTGCTAGAAAACAAGAATATGTTGATACTTAACACACAACCCTAGCTATTAAGGAGGGCATATCCACTTAAAAGAATTAATATGTTAAACCTGAGCATGGTGCTGGGCATATAGTAGGCATTCAATACATGTTCCTTGATTCTGATTTTGGATTTTGAACCTGAGATAAAGATAGTAATATATAAGAGTAGGTGACAAGTTATTTGAAAACTAGAGGCAATACTTTGTGCTGTACAGAAAAGGGGACTTCTATGCAGAGAGCCACCGGACTTCCCTAATGGCTCAGTGGGTAAAGAATCCACCTGCAATGCAGGAGAGCTGGGTTCAATCCCTCGGTTGGGAATATTCCCTGTTGGGGGGGCATGGCAACCCACTCCAGTATTCTTGCCTGCAGAATCCCCATGGTCAAAGGAGCCTGGTGGGCCATAATCCATGGAGTCACAAAGAGTTGGACACAACTGAGTGACTAACACACAGATGCAGTGAGTAATTTAGACAGAGTTCTTGAATGGAGTTGGATTCAGATAATGTCTAGAATATTGAAAGTGAGGTACAGGATAGGGAATTAGGAAGATACAAGTAAGCCAATGAGAAAGATGCATGATCAAAGGAAAACATCTGCGGTAAGAATGAACAGTGACTAGTATTTTCTTTTCTGATACAACGAAGTATATCATTCATTAGAGTAGGTGAAGTTATTATCATCATTTTGGGGAGAACTGAATCTTATTCCTAAAATATCTTCATCATTAGGGACCTTATTTAGAAAAGTAATACATAATGGGCTACAATCTCTATAAGAGTTTGTGAAAAGTGGAGAAACATATGTGACATTTTATCATAGAAACTCTTAATAAAGGATACAAGGATAGCAAATATTTCTGTAGAAGAGTGATCATCTGATGTTTTATACTCTAACTTAGATATTGATAGACTACAACAAAGGTAGGAACCAAGCATTTTGAAGGCAGAGACATGGAGCCCTATGGAAGTCAGAATACTTGAGCTGAGTCCTCCTCCAACATTTACTGCCATGTGGCCGGAGGCTCGTTTCTACATTTGACCTGAGTCTCAGTTTCATAAGTGATGAACCTTATACCATAGGGTTAAATGTGATGCTGAGAGTGACATGGTATATATATTAAAAACCTTGCAAAGTGAACTTTATAACTATAAAACACTATTATAGCATTTCATTAGTTTCTAAATTTCAGTTTTCTGAGTAAGAATTTTGTCAAGAACTGTACCGAATTGAGGTAGCCAGAGCAATATTCTTAAATTTTAAAGAAAAATGGTTTCTCATCAGCGTCCCTTAAAATGGATCTTCGACCCACCATGTACCCAAGGAACTGCCCTCAGAAGCTTTAAGTATGTTCCTAGAGAGAGGCTAGTTCCCTCTCCTGGTTAGTTGGGAGGAGATGCTAGATTAAGATAAGGACAGATTATGGTGCAATAGCCGCTCTGCCTTCGCACCTCACTTCACAGTGTCTTCAGGTACCATCAATAACTCAACTTATTTTCAATGGATGCTTTTGTGATAGACCAGCCAGCCTTTTGTCCCTACGGAAATCTACTGATACTTTTTTTTTTTTTCTTTTTGTAGATGAGCAAACAGAGGCTTGGAGAGTTTAAGTATATATTCACATGGCTTGTTGACAACAGGTCAGAGATTCGTATCCACAGCTCCTGCTTCCAGTTGTGTGTTCCCTTCACCTCCATCCTCTGCTTCTCTGAAGGGATGTCATTGTTGTTCGGTCACTAAGTCACGTGCAAATGTTTATGACCCCACGGACTGCCAGGCTCCTCCATCCGTGGGATTTCCCAGGCAAGAATACTGGAGTGGTTTGGTATTTCCTTCTCCAGGGGCTCTTTCTGACCCAGGGATCAAAACCAGGTCTCCTGCACTGGCAGGCACATTCTTTCTCTTTGAGCCCCCTTATTCTATGGGGAATTTTTCTTGAATGGTAAGGATATCTGTGACATTTAGGTATAATTTCTATATCTTTGAAATTGGCATTCAGTGGTCATTTATCATGCCTAGCAATTAACAACTGTCTATCTCATCTTACCAGTTGGATGTATAATCACAATTACGTGTTTCAGGAAATGGCTAAAGTTGATCTGGGGTTCAGTCTTCAGGTGCCCCAATCATTCATCTTTAACTGATTTTCCTCTGTTGGATGGGCTGCCTCTGCTTAGCATGTGTGCCTAGTGTGATAAAAAAGATTGTCATGGGCTAGTGTGACAGTACCAAATTTGCGGGACTTCTTTGTTTCATCTGCCTTGCTGGATACGTTTGCTTGTGCACCATTATATAGCATTGTTATATCTGTGTGGAGACCTAGATGACTGGGTTGATATTTCATTTTGATTTTCTATTCAGCAGAAATATTATATAATCTGTATCTCTTTTTCTTGTAGATGCGAAATTAAGATTATTGAAGACAACACATTTCAGGGTCTAAACCACCTCTCCACCTTGATACTGACGGGAAACCCTATCCAGAGTTTAGCCTGGGGAGCCTTTTCTGGGCTATCAAGTTTACAGAAGCTGGTGGCCGTGGAGACAAACCTAGTATCTCTAGATGACTTCCCCATTGGACATCTCAAAACCTTGAAAGAGCTTAATGTGGCTCACAATTTTATCCATTCCTTCAAGTTACCTGAATATTTTTCTGACCTTCCCAACCTGGAGCACTTGGATCTTTCTAACAACAAAATCCAAAATATTTATTATGAAGATGTGAAAGTTCTACATCAAATGCCCCTACTCAACCTCTCTTTAGATTTGTCCCTGAACCCTTTAGAATTTATTGAACCAGGTACCTTTAAAGAAATTAAGCTCAATGGATTGACTCTGCGAAGTAATTTTAACAGTTCAGATGTCATGAAAACTTGTATTCAAGGTCTGGCTGGTTTAAAAATCAACCGGCTGGTTTTGGGAGAATTTAAAAATGAAAGGAAGTTGCAAAAATTTGACAGATCTTGCCTGGAGGGACTGTGCAACCTGACCATTGAGCAATTCCGGATAGCGTACTTGAGCAAATTCTCATGGAACGATACAGACTTATTTAATTGTTTGGCAAATGTTTCTGTGATTTCTCTGTTGAGTATATCTTTAGGAAGTCTACAAGCCCTTCTTAAAGATTTTAGATGGCAACACTTAGAAATGATTAACTGTGACTTTGATAAGTTTCCTGCACTGAAGCTCCGTTCTCTCAAAAAGCTTGTTTTCACAGACAACAAAGATGTAAGCACTTTTACTAAGACTGAGCTACCAAGCCTTCAGTATCTAGATCTCAAAAGAAATCACTTGAGTTTCAAGAGCTGCTGTTCTCACACTGATTTTGGGACAACCAACCTGAAGCATTTAGATCTGAGCTTCAATGACGTCATTACCTTAGGTTCAAACTTCATGGGCTTAGAGCAGCTAGAACACCTGGATTTTCAGCATTCCACTCTGAAACAGATCAATGCTTTTTCAACGTTCCTATCACTCAGAAACCTCCGCTACCTTGACATCTCTTACACCAACATCCGGATTGTCTTCCACGGCATCTTTACTGGCTTAGTCAGTCTGCAGACCTTGAAAATGGCAGGCAACTCTTTTCAGAACAACTTGCTCCCTGACATCTTCACAGAGCTGACTAACTTAACCATCTTGGACCTCTCTAAGTGTCAACTGGAACAGGTGTCCTGGACGGCATTTCACTCCCTCCCTAGCCTTCAGGTGCTGAATATGAGTCACAACAAACTCTTGTCATTGGATACATTTCTTTATGAACCACTCCACTCGCTCCGGATCCTAGACTGCAGTTTCAACCGTATCACGGCCTCTAAGGAGCAAGAACTACGGAATTTGCCAAGGAACCTCACTTGGCTAAATCTTACTCAGAATGAATTTGCTTGTGTTTGTGAACATCAGAGTTTCCTGCAGTGGGTCAAGGACCAGAGGCAGCTCTTGGTGGGAGCTGAGCAAATGATGTGTGCAGAGCCTTTAGATGTGAAGGACATGCCAGTGCTTGGTTTCAGGAATGCCACTTGTCAGATGAGCAAGACGATCATCAGCGTGTCGGTTGTCACTGTACTCCTGGTATCTGTGGTAGGAGTCCTAGTCTATAAGTTCTATTTCCACCTGATGCTTCTTGCTGGCTGCAAAAAGTATGGCAGAGGTGAAAGCACCTATGATGCCTTTGTGATCTACTCGAGCCAGGATGAAGCCTGGGTGCGGAATGAACTGGTAAAGAACTTGGAGGAGGGCGTGCCCCCCTTTCAGCTCTGCCTTCACTACAGGGACTTTATTCCTGGGGTGGCCATCGCCGCCAATATCATCCAGGAAGGTTTCCACAAGAGCCGTAAGGTGATTGTCGTGGTGTCCCAGCACTTCATCCAGAGCCGATGGTGTATCTTCGAGTATGAGATTGCCCAGACCTGGCAGTTTCTGAGCAGCCGTGCTGGCATCATCTTCATCGTCCTGCAGAAGCTGGAGAAGTCTCTCCTGCGGCAGCAGGTGGAGCTCTATCGCCTTCTGAACAGGAACACCTACCTGGAGTGGGAGGACAGTGTCCTGGGGCGGCATGTCTTCTGGAGAAGACTCAGAAAAGCCTTGCTGGCTGGTAAACCCCGGAGTCCAGAAGGAACAGCAGATGCAGAGACCAACCCGCAAGAAGCGACCACCTCCACCTGAGGAGGAGAATCCCCTGATGCGCTCCTTGCCCAGATGGATGCAGGGTGTGTTCAGTGAACAAGTAAATGCCGCCATGTACCAAGCATTGTGCTAAAGGCCGGTGATTCAGTGGGACGCGAGACCTATAGGACTGCCAGCCTCACGGAGCTTATAGTGTACAGGGAATAGATACTGTGCCAAGATACAGAGCTTCCCGGGGGATGTTTCAGCCAAATCAGCTAAGGAGTCCAGGGCAGGAAAGTCAACTAAACTCTTAGCCCATCAAACTGAATTAGAGCTACGAGACCGGGCCTCCGTGAGAGTAAGAAAGGACAGACTTCTCCCGAGCCTTTCCAGTGGAAACCGCCTCAGGTTACATGTTTTAGGCATGTTAAAACAAGGTGTTTTTGGTCGTTTTGATTGATCTAGGTCTTGGCTTACTTTTCCTTTTCCTATTGAATATAGTTTAAATTCTACTTCCTGACCCAGAAGGCTCCTGATTCAGATTCCCCTCCACTTTATGTGAATTCACAAACGTCCTGGTTATCCCTCGGCATGTTCTATTTATTAACTATTAGGTCCTGATATATTTTTGTCTTTATAAATCCAGTTCTCATTTTCCACGTCTTCTCTATACCATAAATAAAACTGTTAGAGACAGGCTGGACATATCCATATTTAACTACTATCTTTTGAGGAAATATGTAAAATACAGTCTATCATTTTGTCACTTGATGTCATTCTGAAGTTATTACCTAGTAAGTTATGACTGTCCTGAAGGTAGTATCAAAATAATTTGGTTGAAAGTGGCACTTATTGGAATAGAGGGAAATAGGTCCAACTTCCTGGCCTCATAATGAGAAATTCAGGTTAGAGGCAGGGTAAGAGGTGGGGTGACCTTCCAAGGTCAGTTTTTCTCGACGACCCCAGGAACATGTGGGCTGAGAGAGCTGGGGGACCACAAAATGAGAACTGCAGCAGAATTTTCCTTGTGCAGCAAGTGAGTTTTATCTGATAGACCATTGAGTTTTTCACGGTATTTTGAAATGGTTTGAGGTGGGGAGCCTGCCTTCTTCTTTCCTGTTGGGTATCTCTCCATGACCACATTTAGGAAAAAGCAGATGTCATTTTTGAGAAAATAATGTCCCTGAGGTTACTGTGGGTCATGTTAAGGTGAATTCTTAGAAAAGCACACTCATCCAGCTTCGTCAGAAAGGTGCCAAGAAAGGGCAAAGAGGATGTTTGGAAAATACATTTGTCAAAACTGAAATATACAGCCACATTTAGGAATGTGTTTGTGACTGAGTGTTCCAGAGTGTATTTTGGTTGGAGTACGGTTGAAGTTGCTGAACATGCCTGAGTGTGTTTATAGGTCTCGTGTGCCAGTGAAAGTGGGCATATGTGTTTGACCACACGCCTCTACGTGTTCCCGTTCATGTTTGTGTGATCACATCTGCGTGGAAGAAAGTGTGATTACATTGCAAGGGGAGTATTTGTACTGATGTAGATGTCTCAGCTGCTTGACTTAGGTCCTCACTCCAGTGTTGGCATGTGACTTCTTATATACAAATGTCTGTGTTGATTCTCAGTAAGCTTGAAGGCATGGGTTTTTATGTGTGTCTAGGCTCTATGTAAGTGTGCATGCTCATATTTAAGTGTGCATTTTGTATCTGCGTGTTACTTCAAGCACATATGACTCCAAAGAGGAAAATCAAAACCCAATTGGAATATTTCCTGCATACAAGGCTGCCACTGGCCTTATTCCCACTGTTCCCCTCTCCCTACTTTGAATTGTGAAAACTTCAGGTGAAGTAGGCAAGAAAGGAAAGAAATGATATGACAGAAACGTAAGGGAAAGAAAGAGGAAATTTAGGCTTAGGACAGGTTCTTTGTAGTCATTCAAATTCTCTGGATTAAAGAGAGATAAAGGGTGGAATAGACAGAAGAGAAAAATTAATACTAATGTCTCAAATTTGTGTAATATCCTATATCTTAGAATATATTTACACAATTATAACCACATTTGAATTTCTTATGATGCAAGTGGGGTTGCAGATAAAGATGTAGTTTTACCATTTTACTGGTGTAAAACCAGAAGTTCAAGGAAGGAAAATGATTAGGCCACAGAGTAAAGTGGCAGGGCCTGAACTGGGCTTTCAGCCGACACTGGGCAGCTTACTTTCCACTGCTTCATGGCTTAAGCTCACGAAACAGGAAGTGAAACTCCCAAACTTCTCTTTGTGGTTGACAGTAGTCAAGGGTTTTTCACTGAAACCATGAAACTTTAGGTAAATACATATGCATACATACATTATATATATATATACTGAGTGATTTATTTATAATACCTTTCTTTCCATAAAGTGCATGAGGGAGATTAAAAAAGATAAAAAACTGTATGTGGACAAGTGTAGTTAGTTAGAACTAGAAAATCTTGATGAAGAACAGAAGAGGAAAAAAAGACACTGAGAGTAAACTTTAGCACGGTGGTTGCCTGCCCTGATTCCAAAGAGACTGCCTCTGTTGTTTTGAATAGCGTAGCTTTGGAGAAAGCCAAAACCCACAGTCCCCACTCACCTTCTGGACCTGAGATTTACTTCCCTGAGAGTCTAGTTAATTCAAATATAAAAAGGGGGTAGATTATTACTTTGCAAAACTCTTATATTAAAAATAGTACATGTTCAATACAAAGAGCACTTTCTAGGGGTGTAACCCTCCAGGGGGCTTCTTAGGTGGCTCAGTGGTGAAGAAACTGCCCGACAATGCAGGAGACGTGGGTTCAGTCCCTGGGTTGGGAAGATCCCCTGGAGAAGGGAGTGGCAACCCACTCCAGTATTCTTGCCTGGAAAATCCCATGGACAGAGGAGCTTGTTGGTCTCCAGTGCATGGGGTCGAAAAGAGTCGGGCATGACTTAGCATTAAACAAGAGCAGTCCTCTGGGACTTGATGATGAGGCCACAGGGAGCTGAATGAGTGGTCTTCTCAGTTATACCATCTTAGCGATTGGTGTTTTCCCAACCTGTCAGACCACAGGAGGACTGGAATTGTAACTAGGCAGCTTTCCTCTGTCTCGGCCTCCACCCACAGGGTTCTCAGAACCCCAGCTTCCTTCTGGACTCTATACCCTCTCTAGACATCACCAGCAGGTTCTGGGATGGTGGTGGTTGGGGCAAGTCTTCCAGGAACTCACAGGAGCCCTTACAAGAATGACTGGGATAAACAGCACATCTCTTGATCTTTTGCTTCCCTAGCCCTGAGCTCAATGGCAGTCACATAACAGACATACTACACCTTCTTACTTGAAGAACTGATGAGTGCGCAAAGGAGCATCTCTGCAGCAGACGATGGCCTCTGTTCTTCCCAGTCAAGGCTGCCAGATCCCAGGCACAGCTCTCTGTTGCCCATGCAGTCTCTGGGGCTCCAGAATTCCACTCCCTCCCCTGCCGGATGTTCTCAGTCACCTCCTCCACTTGGCTCCTTAACTCCAAATATTCCAAAAGACTTTGCAGAAGGGGAGTAGAGAACTTCTCTAATGATAATTATTCTTTGTGGCTATTTTTAAGCCCTACTCTGTTGTTTTATCTATGACATCAAATTTTAGGTCCCTACTATGTCTGTCCCTACTATGTCTATTAGATGGGCACTAATAATATCAGCATTGTTACCCATTAGGAGATGAAGGCTAACTCAAGTCCCACAGGTAGACAATGGCAGAGCTTGGATTTAAACACAACAGACCTCTCAGTCCATTCTTCTTAGGACACCTCTGTGTTCAGGTGGGACCTTCCAGGAACCTGCTGGTGATTTCCGGAAAAGTAGTAGAGCCCAGAAGGAGGCTTGGGTTCTGACAATCCCACGGATGGAGACCAAGTAAGAAAGAAACTCCCTGATTAGAATTAGCTCACTTGCGGTTCCACTGGTTGGCCAGGGCTCAACACCAGAATCCAGATATGATGGTTAAACCAAAGGGTGTGCGGTGGGCTGAAAAATGAGCTGTGCGAGAGATGTGAGGCAGAGCTTGAAATCAACCACTTCCTCCAACCGTGATGGACTAAGCCTTTCCCACTTCAGCTATCTTTCCTTTTTTTTTTTTTTTTTTTTTTAGTTTTTTATTTTTTAAATTTTAAAATCTTTAATTCTTACATGCGTTCCCAAACATGAACCCCCCTCCCACCTCCCTCCCCATAACATCTCTCTGGATCATCCCCTGATGGAATGAATTCTTCTCCATGAGGCTCCCAGCACTTTCATGTATATGCTGCTACTGCTAAGTCACTTTAGTCGTGTCTGACTCTGTGTGACCCCAGAGACGGCAGCCCACCAGGCTCCCCATCCCTGGGATTCTCCAGGCAAGAACACTGGAGTGGGTTGCCATTTCCTTCTCCAATGCATGAAAGTGAAAAGGGAAAGTGAAGTCGCTCAGCCGTGTCCGACTCTTAGCGACCCCATGGACTGTAGCCTACCAGGCTCCTCCATCCATGGGATTTTCCAGGCAAGAGCCCTGGAGTGGGTGCCACTGCCTTCTCCATGTATATAGTTCTTTTCAAATGGCCTTCCAGATGGCTGCAGCTGCTTCTGTATTCATAGCTCTTCCCCACCAAGCTGTATTCAGAGAGCCTCTCTGCCACAAGGTTTTGAATAAGGCTATTCCCTTCTGTCCCTTCGTTAAATGGCAGGGATGTGTCACTGGAAATCAATGCGATAAGGAGATCGAGCAGGTATAGTCTGAATCCATCAACTTTGGCAGTGCACGCTAGCACAGGATTTCAGCTGGACTGTCAGGAGGAGGAGGAGCAACAAAGCATGCCCTTTGGACGAATTTTCCTTCTGGTACCATGAGTCTCACTTCTTTTAGGTTGTTTAATAAGAGGAGCAAATAACTGATAATTTGGACTTAGAAATTTCAGCCTAGTAACTAGTATGTCAATAATCTATTTTGCTAAATGAAGAATACAGATGCTATGAAAATCATGAGTGGCTAGAAACTTCGGCTTTCATTTTCTTCCAAGGCAATATTCTAGCCATTATTGCTAAATACAAAGGGGAGGGCAGGTTTTTGTGTGAGTGTGTGTGTGTGTGTGTGTTTTTAAACTGTTTGGACTTCTTTATGTGGCTACTAGTCTAACAGATGCATACAGACAGGTTTGAATCCTGGTCCTGCTGCACCCTTATGATATTATTTTGGACGATTTTCTTAAACTCTCTGATTTCACTTTGTTTCCTTGAATAAGAAGGGTAAACCTCTCTGATACTCTAGGATGACTACAGAGATAAAATAGAGAGGGGAAGGGAGATGGGGCACAGCTCTAAATTTGAAGGGGCTATCTTAAGAATGAGAAAGAGGACTTTCCTGGTGGTCCAGGTGTTAAGAATCCATCTGCTGATTCAGGGGACATGGGTTCGATCCCTGGTCTAGGAAGATTCCACATGTTGTGGGGCAACTAAGTCTGTGTGCCACAACTCCTGGGCCCACAGGCGCCACAGCCATGAGCCACAACAAGAGAGACACTGGGATGGGAAGCCCGCGCACCAGAGCCAGAGCGTAGCCCCCATTCACCGCGACAAGAGAGAGCCTGCAGGCAGCGACCTAGACCCGGCTCCACCAGAAATAAACACATAAAATTTGTTTTTAAGTGATAAAGATTCCAAGCCTGGCCTGAAGCTGACTTAGAAACCTGGAATCTTAAAAGTCTGTAGGAGGCTCATACTCATAGACAAACTCAGGGATTCGACCCTCAGGGAAGGAAAATGGAAAGAGATGGCAGGGTCCTCATTCTGAAAAACACACTGAATTATCAGATGCCACCGCTAGGATTGAAAAAGAGGCAAAAGCCAGACCTTGCTCATCTATAATGGAGCAGAATCCTGATTCAGTGGATGGTGAACTTCCTGGGGGAGTAGAAACCAAGATCTGGCCCGGGCTCTTCATTTACTTGTTGTGTGATTCTGGGCAATTCATTCACGTGTCTGAAAGCTCAGATTTCCATACATAAAATGGGGGTGACACTATCTTCTTGGCAGACTTTACTGGGCTATTCAGTTCAGGTCAGTCGCTCAGTCATATCCGACTCTTTGCAACCCCATGGACTGCAGCATGCCAGGCCTCCTGTCCATCATCAACTCCCAGAGTTCATCCAAACCCATGTCCATTGAGTTGGTGATGTCATCCAATCATCTCTTCCTCTGTCATCCCCTTCTCCTCCTGCCCTCAATCTTTCCCAGCATCAGGGTCTTTTCAAATGAGTCAGCTCTTTGCATGAGGTGGCCAAAGTATTGGAGCTTTAGCTTCAACATCAGTCCTCCCAATGAACACCCAGGACTGATCTCCTTTAAAATGGACTGGTTGAAAAAAAAAAAAAATGGACTGGTTGGATCTCCTTGCAGTCCAAGGGACTCTCAACAGTCTTCTCCAACACCACAGTTCAAACGCTATTATGACAATGCTAATAAAAATAACAATAGTTACTTCTAACTGAGCAACTATTTTGTGCAAGGGCCTTTTAGATACTATCTCATTTACTTTGTCCTATCAGTTAATTAGAAAGATACTGATTATTTCCAGCTGATAGATGAGGAGACTGACACGTCATTCTATAAAGTGCCCAAGGTCACCTGTTAATGAAGGGCAGTTCTGAGGTTAGGATCTAAGACTTCACTCCATCGCCAGTACTCTATTCAACACTGTCCTATGCCAAGTACACCCTCCTCCCACAAAAGTGCATAAAACCTCCTATCTCATCATCACAATTTTGATTAGTATTGACCAAAAAGGATTATTACTATTGTCACTCTTCCACGTTACTACTACAGCCATAGGACCCTGTCAAAAAGTAAATTAGAGACACACATGATGCCTCTTGGGCTACAGGATGCCTGGATGCTCAGAGCCTGAGGCCAACTGTGCTAGGACCACAGAGGGGAGAGAGGCTCTGCTCTCCTCTTTCAATAAAGCTATTGGACTAATTTTTAAAATAAAAAGGATACACATAATGACAGATTTTAAAAAATGGACTAATCAGGTCCACCAGACCATGCCCTTTCCTGTAAACAACCCATTTAGGTTGCTGTATCATTTTTCTAGTCAGTTTGACTTCCTGTTGGAAATCACGGACCTGTGACTGAGCACAGAAGTTACGGGGAAATTCCAAAGCTAAAGGCCTTCCAGATGGCTGGAATAAGATCACATGCTCTGGGTTCCTTTACGGAGCTCATGGAGGCTTTCAGCTCATAGTGAAGCATGTGGAATAAACAGCTGATCAAAAGGAACCAAATATTTATGTTGAGCATCATGTACTCATATCTGATTGCTTCCACTATTCTGTGAGTTAGGTACCAGTTTCCTCACTGTGACAAAGAGGATAGGCATGCCCAGAGAGGATGAGTAACACGTCCAAGGTCACACAGCTTCTACGCATTAATCCCAATAATAACTAATATTCGGAAAGTTAAACTTTGGGTACATGCCTGGGAGTGTTCCAGTCTGTGTACTAATTCACTTAACTGTTAAAATTAAATGAGCAAGTCCTAATAGTTTTGCCATTTTTCAGATGAAGAAACTGAGATCCAAAGTGAATCATCTAGCGGGAAGGAGGAAAATTAGGATGTGAATCCAAGTTGGCCTGATTCCCAGGGCCGCATTCTTTCCATCAAGTAACAGCTATTACACCAGGGGTATTCAGAGGGCTGATTGGAGAATAATTTAGACAAGGTCAGTACCTCCCACACCATCTAGAAATTGTAAGTTTATAAGGCAGTGTCAGCTACTCTCCTTGATTTCTACAGAAATAGATATGATACCTCCTGGTGACAGTGCTAAGTGACAATTCTGAGTGTAAATGTGCTTTTGGCACAAATTGTCCTGTCCTAATAGTCTTGATTATAATTATAAAATAATGGGTTTCTGAAAGGCTGCAAGCAGTTCTGGGAATGGCAATAAGGGTTTAGAAACGACATGTTGTTTATGCGAGAAGTGTTTTGTTGAAAATTAAACCCATGTTTAGGAGAAAGGCTGGTGATGTATGCTCTTAAGAAACTATCTTGCTATGTAATTAAATCAAAACCAGTCAGTTGCCAATTTGAGCTCTTGTCTCACACTAACAACATCCCATCTCCCATGAGCCACGTTAAGATAGGACTGACCTGAAATAACCCAGCCTAGTTTTTATCCACTCCTCCCTGGAACACTGTGCCTCCACTGCCTGTAGTTCAGGCAGTAAACAATCTGCCTGCGGTACAGGAGACCCGGGTTTGATCCCTGAGTTGGGAAGATCTTCTGGAGGAGGGCATGGCAACCCACTCCAGTATTCTTGCCTGGAGAATCCCATGGACAGAGGAGCCTGGAGGATTACAGTTCATGGGGTCCCAAAGAGTCCGATACGATTGAGTGACTAAGGCAACTACCCCTCCCCAGAGCCAGCTAGGGGCTGCAGTCCCACAGCCCACCTTCTTTGTGGGACTTAGTCATATCTACTTCCTTAGACTCTTCCTTGGTATTCCCGCTTCCTCAAAAAGGAATGAAATAGGAAACTTCCTATTTCCATATAATCCCTGTTAGGAGCCATTATATGGAAAAAAGAAGTTTCCAATAAGGGAGGATTATATGAAAAAGTTTCAGAGACTCTGAACTTCTCACAAAGTCCCCAGGCAAGCTGTTTTTGACTTTATTTTTTAGATGAGTAACAGAAGTCTCTCTCCAAAGGTTAGACAAGCCTTGTCTGTTCCAAGATAACTAATGTTAGATTAAGCTACTTAATCTAGCATGTCTTCTCGTGTCTCCAGGCTTCTCTCTTTTTCATCTGCTCTCTCTTCTTCTAGCCTCTTCCCCTGCCCTTCACTTGCACTCAGTCTGTTTCCACCAAGGACTTTGGATAGCTTACAATTGAGACGTTTGCAACAGAAATATTACAAATGCAAATATGAAGATGATAAACTTACTGACTGACTTTTCAAACAGTGCTTGGCTTAAGAATCACTTGAGGCCTTTAATTATATATTTCTAGGTATTCTTCTAGCTTTGTTTATCATCCTTATTGCTGGAAATTCTGATTGAGTATCAGAGGTTGAGCCTAAGGAATCTGCATTTTGAAATATTCCCCCAGTGATTTTTAATGCTCTGATAGATCTGAGAATCATAGTTACAATAGAAATGGAGGATAATCCCCTACATTTAGTATGATCACTGGTTTTGTCCTTGAGATTAATTGCTAAGATTCATAACGGCCAAGGCAAGGTCAACAGAATGAAATATGTGATCCTTCTTGTTAAAGAAAAGAAAACATCCCTATTGGTTAGAAAATTTCTCTTTCTTTCACGCTGTACATTTGCTTCTTCTCAGTTCCGTCAGGCCAGACTCACCGGGACACTAGCCTGGCCTCTTTGATTTTGAACTCACAATATTCATTTAGACATTGTGACTTCGGCAAGTTTTTCATTCTCCTAGTTCCTCCTTGTGTGTTGCCAATTTCCATTCTTCATGCTCCAAGGTAGCCAAATCCTAGCATAAACTTATACCAGAAAAACGTCATGGTCTGCCCTGAACTCTGAGGCATTTCCTGCTAATTTTATTTTTCTGACTTTCCATTGCAAATAAATCAAAATAAAACTTGTCAGCTCCACTTTTGCAAACTGACTATTCAGCTTGCCATTAACTCTCAGATTCTAAAAAAAGGTTTTCTCTTTGAAACACCAGGATCTCCTGGGCAAAAACTTGCTGGGCCATTATCAACCTTCCCAGAATCCTCTTTCTGGTATTTCTGGGGACAGGGGAGCAGCGGGCATTGAAGGTTGAGATTCAATAGATTTGACCTCTATCCTTGGGATCCTGAATTTCTGGAGGGGCCTACTGCTCTGCAGAGAGAAATACTTGCTATAAAAACTTCCTTGCGAGGAGCAGTTCTGAGATTAAATGCCGATAAACCTCTGACTGTTCAGCTCTCTGCCTCATCCTGCTGAACACCTTCCACACATCATCTTTGGTTGGACTGACCGTACTCTCAGTGTCTTGTCCAGGTCTGATATCCGAGCACAGATATTTTTGCTGGTTACAAGAATACTACATACTGAGATCAGATAAGTGAACAGAGGCAGTAGATGCATAGCTTAAAACTCTCTGGACTCACATTTCTTGCCTGTAAAATGGGACACATGGGCTGGAACAGCATTTACCAAAGCATGGTATAATATATATATATATATATATATATATATATATATATGGTTTTATGTAGATAACCGATGAATGTATTCACTTCAATGATTATGCATATATTTTCATGGTTATTTTCTATTTGTAATAAGGTTGGTAAACAGTAAGGAATATGATCTCTTAACATATATATGTAAGTTTATAATGTGGGCCTTTTAGGGGGAAAAAAAAAAAGAACAGAATGAGTAATACAAGAGATATGCAGATGCGGGGAAAAACATTCCAAGTGCCATGAAAAAGACTGCCTATTGGAAAGCAATGAACCAAACAGCCTCTGAAAGTCAGGCCAGCTCTCTGACATCCCAGCGTGTTCACTTCTCCAGGACTATTTCCTTATCTAGAAAATGCAGGGGTTGGAGTAAATGTCCTCTCCAGCAACTCTATTCTGTGATTAGGGGTGTAACTCTATCATGCAGATGTTCCAGCGTCCTTAACATGTGATTCTGGCATTTCAAAACTCCTGACACTGTATAAAAATGGGACACAGTCATTAAGCAGTTTTATTTATGCATTTATGTTTTTGCCCACTCTCCCTCTTTTCTGGAAAAGATTCAGCTCTCAGTCGGGCCGAGGGTTAGAGGACGATTATGGAAACAGGGGCTAAGACAACGGGAGGGCAGAGTGCCTCCTCCACTCTCTGCTTAACAGTCACTGATCTCTCTGTGTCTTGGTCTCTGTTTCTCTCGGGAGTGGGTGGTTTATGGACTCACTTCTACGACAGATTTGAGAATCAAGTGGAACAGAGGATTCAAGACATTTTCAGTTCAGTTCAGTCGCTCGGTCACTTTAGGGAAACACTAGAACGTGGGAGCGGTATCATTCTGGATGCAAAACTTTTTGAAAGAAAGGCTCCTTTTCTGCCCAACTGTATGACCTCCCAAATGCAGCTTACCATTGTTGTTGCTGTGTAGTCGCTAACTTGTGTCCGACTCTTTTGTGACCCACCCTGGGAGGCAGCCTGCAAGGCTCCTCTGTCTATGGGATTCTCCATGCAAGAATACTCGAGTGAGCTGCCATTTCCTTCTCCAGGAGATTTTCCCCACCTGGGGATCGAAACTATGTCTCCTGCATTGGTAGGTGGATTCTTTATCTCTGAGACACCAGGGAAGCCCTGACTTGCCTACATATTTAAAAGTCTTTTAAATTAATCCATGTCAACTTTGTAAGATTCTTCTAAATTTTAGCAATGTGGGTACTTGGCTATTATGAATTATCTTAAGGAGAAAACTACAGTGTGTCTAAACCCAAGCCCTTTCTTGCACTATAATGCTTGCAATTATCCTTTCCTTTCCCATACTTGACATTTAAAGTGATATCTCACAGGTTCCTAAGCAGTTAGCTGTGGGGGCACTGTCTGGCCCCCGGTGCCTCTCACCATCTGTGAATTCTCACCAGTTAAGAGTAAACACTCTGCATAAATTTCACAAGCGGCGACTGGTAATTGTGGAGGCCTCTGGCTCCTCTCTGCCTCCTGCTCTCTCTCTTAAAATGCCATCCGTGATCATCCTCCTATCACTGTGGGGCTGCCATCATTTCTCAGCCATATGCCACCGCAAACAGCCACCGAAGATGTACTCAGTGGTCAGGCTGCCAGACCTCCCAGGCACTTCCCTTCTCAAACAGTGAGGTCAAGCCATCCCCTTCCTGAGCCATGACATCCACCTTTAAATCATCCTTTTTCATTTGCCTGATGCAGGCCCCTGTCTTTGCCCTTCACTCTTTTCTGGCTCTCAAAACAGTTGTGAAGAAAACTCGTCCAATTATCTGGGGTTCAATTCTGTTGTCATTCTAGCCTGTCTAAATGTCACCACAATCTTTCTTGCTTTGCACCTTCTTATTGGTGCTAAGCTGGTTTCTACCTGGGAAAGCGTGTCTCCTCTCCTCCTTGAGCTGACAATATTCCACCTTCCTTCATTTCTGATGTGCTTTCTTCTTCTATTCTTTTCCTTCCCTTCTTTCTCTGATCTCCATTAACTGCTTCTGCACGTGATAACGCCAACTGCATTTCCCAAAGAATGTACCTTTTCTTCTTCTAAAAGAAAGAAGGGAATGCCAGCTTGGGAATCAGACAGATCTCTGGTGCTGTTATAGTGTCTGTCTTGCCTGCCTCAGCAGGAAAATGAGGATACTAATACCTGCCTCTCAGATTTGTTGGCAGTTTAATTAATTGAAGTAAAGCTCTTGCTCTCCTTTTCTCCTTGAAAGTTTCCTTTTTTACTCATCCTTCCATCTAACACTCATGGAGAAGCTACATGAATGTTAGCACACTGTAAGACGCATGAGGATATAGGAATAAACCATAAAGACGTGCTCCCAACACTGCGGCGTTCAGATTCAGTTTGGCGAGGGTGATGTGTATTAATAGCAATAGATAATTCATACACACACAGAGTTATGCCAGCATTGGAACCAGGTTGTTCTGCTTAGAAGCAGTCAAGGAAGGCTTTACAGAAGAGGTGTGGTTTGAGCTGGAAATTTTAAAAGAGTAGCTCTGCAGGTGGAGCCTGGTGAAGATGACAGAGGGGAGTTCTTAGACAAGAGAAAACCAGGAAGGCAAAGCTTAAATCTGGGAAACAGCAGGTAGAAGAACACAGCTCTAGCGCACAGTGGGGGAAAGAAAATAGTAGGACTAGTTCATTGTGTAGACACCCAGAGTCAATCAGCATCAGCAGACCATGGCAAAGTCACTCACCATTAGCTTCACTAACCATCTCTCAGTTAAGGAGAGTGTATTAAGTGAGCTAATACAAGCAAAGAGCAAGGAGCTTAACAATCACTCAAAAATACTAAGTTTTGGTGTCTGCTTTTGTTAAGAGACAGGGAGAATACAAACAGATTGAAAGCCCCGGTAATTTAGTGATAAATTCACTGGATTGTGGTTCCTGGAGTTTAGAAGGCCCAGGTTCTCCTCCTGATGTTGCTATAAACTTACTGCATGACACTGTGAAGTTAAAATTTAGACTCGAGGTGATGTGACCTGTTCTTTGGTTTGCTTTAAGTACTTTCTGGGAATTGGCATGACCCCACCCTCCCTTTCAAGAAACAAGAGGACATTCTGGAATGTTGCAACATTGGGCAAGTCACTGTTGTAAAGGGAGTGTGTCACTGGCTGTAAAATTGTTTTCAATCGTATAACACGGTTATGTAACGTTTCCTTCCCCTATTTTTATGATGAAGAGTCAAAGATTCATGACGAGGCAGTTTTGCTTCTCTGGGAGACAGAGCTGCTAGAAATGAGCAGCTATCGGGCCAGCAACCAGAGAAACATTCATTGACTGCAAAGTGTTATAGCGGTGGTGGAAGGGTACAGAGAAGAGACAGCTGACTCATGCCCTCAAGGAGATGCCAGTGGGGCGGTAGAGACAGACTGTGAAACACCAGAACAAAAGAAGTCTTCCGAAGAGCCCTCTGTGTGATGAGCCCATGATGAGTACAGCAGACTCGGGCGTGGGCTCTCCGGCCTCTCTCTGCAGCCTCCTCTTCTCCTGATGTCGCAGGAACAGTGAGAGGTGTGGCCCAGATTTAAGTCAGAGCTGCCTGACTCCAGGGCACGATGTTGACTGTGCATGAAGGCAGTGGCAGCCCTAAAATGATCCGAATGCTGCCCCTACTGAGGATCATTCAAAGGACAGAGGTGGAGGGAGAGGGTGGGGAAACATGCGAGGGCAGATTAACTGAAGTGATTCTACTTCAATCTGTTTTATGTTTGGGGGTCTTGTTAAAAGTTTTAGCTTTATTTTTTTTTCTTCTTTCCTTCTCTCCTCCTTCCTCTCTCTTTCACTTTCTTTCTTCTCTGCTCTAAAACTTTTGTTCAACCATCTATCTAGTGCAGAAATTCCTTCCACTACCCTAAAATAAGAATAAAAAGCACACATTTTTTCTCTTCATTTTATTAATTTTTTTTTTTTTAATTTTGTATTGGAGTAGGAGCTTCCCGGGTGGTGCTAGTGGTAAAGAACCCACCTGCCAATGCAAGAGATGTAAGAGATGTAGGTTTGATCCCTGGGACAGGAAGATCCCCTGGAGGAGGGCATGGCAACCCTCTCCAATATTCTTGCCCAGAGGATCCCAAGGACAGAGGATCCTGGAGGGCTATAGTCCGCAGGGTTGCAAAGAGTAAATATGACTGAAGAGACTTAGCATGCATCGCCAGGTAACAATGCTGTGATAGTGGACAGCAGAGAGACTCAGCCATACATATCCCTGCATGCATTCTCCCTCGAAACCCCGTCCCCTCCAGGCTGTCGCGTAACATCAAGGAGAGTTCCCTGTGCTATACACTAGGCCCCTGTTAGAACCACACTAATTTTTTTTTTTTTTTAAAGTTAATTCCACTTAGACTAACAAAGCAGGGATTGAGTAGTTACCATGGGTCAGGGACTATGCTGGGTGTGTTACACACACCATGACGTTCATGCGATGTTCCCAACGACCCTCTGCGGTAGGTGGTTTCATAATCCTCATTGTGCAGAGAGGAAACTGAGGTTTAGGGAGGCGAAACTGATTCTTCCAAGTCATGTAGTTCGTGAATTACACCTAGTAAATGGTAAGGCTGGAATCACGTGTGCCTGATCACCAAGACTGGGCTCTCAAATCCATTTCTCAAATATCTATTATTCATGGTTGCTCAGATTATGCTCAAAACTGCAATGATGGGGTTGATTATTCCCCCAAGTGTCTCATTTCATTGTTTGACAACTCTGTTGACAGATATATAAATAGAAATATTTAAATTGAGCCCAAATCCACTTCCCTATGCATAAGACTTTGTCCATCATTTTCACTTGTGATGTGGAAAAAAATGCTGAGAGTTGGTGTTTACAGGCACTGGGGTGTGAAATAAAGTCTTGTCCAGAAGGGCACTTGGAGCCAGATCCTGCCCTTTGCTCAACAGGATTTCCTGGCTGGCCTGGAACAGAAAGACTTTGTCTGGGGCATGGACACCATTCTGAGAGAAGCCTCCTGCAGAGTCTTTTTCTAGCTTGCCTATTTGGCCTTCTCCAAGACACGGATTGAGGTCTCCAGGAGGTAGGGGAGGCCGAACAATGGCATGCAGAGGTTCTCTCCTCTGCCACCTCCACGAAGAATGTTATTCGTCTGTGTTGCTCACCAGTTTCTCTCCAGTACACTGGGCTACTTACCATAACGTGTTCACGTGAACTGGGCTGATGCCTGTTGGGCACTCAGCAGTGCCCAGCACCTGGTTCCTGCAGTGGCCTGCGTGGTCAGTTTCAGTAACTCGCTGTTCAGCAAACTCTGAACGGGCCTCGGCACACCGTTGAATGTAGTTCTGACAGGTGTGAATACTGGAGAAGGCTACTGAGAATCTTTGTCGGGTAGCCTTCTTGTCCTCCATAGCCAGGATGGCAGAATAGACATAATTCCACAATTCTGTGCTTACTCATTTGAAAACCTTTACTGAGCTCACACTCCCTGCTAGGCCCTGAAGGGGAGTGATATAAAAACCCGAACAAAGTATGACACCCACAGCCAGGAGGGCCAAGGTCTAGCAGAACAGAGGGGAAGCAGAGCCTGACAGGTGCATTCCTAAAGGTGCCCGCAGAGTGCTGTGGGTCAGTGGGCAGCCAACGGAGAACTAAGGCTTACCTCCGTGGAGAACGCCCTCTATGCCGGGCGTTCTTTAACAGCCTGAAGTGAAGTTACTCATTTACTTCGCACTCAAGTCGCATTACACACATAGGAAACTAACTCACGGAGCATCTAACGACTCAGCCCCAGATCATGACAAATCCAGAGACCACAGGAAAGCAATCTGAACTAGTCTGGATCTAGAGAGTAGCTCTCATGCCTCTATCCACCACTAGGAGACAGGGTAGAATAGAATACAGCTTAGAAAACGTTTTCTGGCTCTCTGCCATGTGTGTTACAGCTAGGGGTGAGAACAAGGAACAAAGGCACTATTCTCAAACTGTCTGAGCTGCTGATTTAGTTGAGAGAGAGAGAGTTGTGAACTTGTGGGTTACACTGTAGCATGATATACATAATGCAAAGATTAGTGATTAAGAGTGGGTGGTTTGGCCTCCTGTAAAACACAGGAAATCCTACTTAATGCTTCTATAGTGACCTAAATGGGAAGGAAATCCAAAAAGAGAGAGGATGTATATATATGCATAACTGATTCATTTTGCTCTATAGCAGAAAATAACACAGCATTGTAAAGGAATTATGCCCCAATTAAAAAAATCCAGTGTTTTCAAGATGTCAATTCTATCCCATAATAATCTACAAATCCAATATATTTGCAAATAAAATCACAGCAGAAAAAAAAAAAAAGTGGGTGGTTTGGTGACAGAAAGACCTAAATGTACCACATAGAAGCTGCGTGACCTGAGGCAGGTTACTGAACTCCTCTGTTCCTAAGTCTCACCATCTGGCTTGGGAAATGAGGATAATGAGACTACTTGCCTCAGAGAACTACAATGGGATAAAATAGACGGATATAATGAAGAGAAAGTGATTAGCACACCTTCACATAGTAAGTCTTCAATATATGATGAAAGTGAAAGTGTTAGTCGCTCAGTCGTGTCTGACTCTGCTACCCCGTGGACTGTAGCCCACCAGGCTCCTCTGTCCATGGGATTCTCCAGGCAAGAATACTGGAGTGGGTAGCCATTCCCTTCTCCAGGGGATCGTCCCAACCCAGGAATCAAACCGAGGTCTCCTGCGTTACAGGCAGATATTTTACCATCTGAGCCACTAGGGAAGCCCATCAGCACGTGATCCCTATTATTATAATTATTTCTAATGATAAAAATATGGATTGAAAAAAAAAAAAAGGAAGAGAGAGAGAAAGCTGGAAAGGTTGCAGGGGACCAGATCTGAAGGACCTGAAATTGCTTAGTGTGTTGGAGTGTTAGTCGCTCAGTCGTGCCTGACTCTTGCGACCCCATGGACTGCAGCCTTGTGTCCATGAGATTTTCCAGGCAAGAATTCTGGAGTGGGTTGCCATTTCCTTCTCCAGGGGATCTTCCCAACCCAGGGATCGAACCCGGGTCTCCTGCACTGCAGGCAGATTCTTTACCAACTGAGCTACAAGGGAAGACTCCGAAATTGCTTAAGATACTGGGAAGTGGTGAGACTCTGTACTCTACGAAGGGATAAGCTCAGACATGAGCTTTAGTTCTGTCACCTCAGGGGATGGTGTGGCAGATAGGCTGAAAGGAAAAAGATGGAAGCCGAAGACCAGTCCAAAGAACATGAAGGTCCTAACCTCAACTGCTCTGACGCGTGTCAAGGACAATCCTGATCGTGTTACAGAAGAATCAAAAAGTTTAGGAGCCACGGGATCCTTGGCCCCTTCGAGCTGCATCTCACAAAGCACAGAGGGGAACCGTCAGGGCCAGAGACACAGCCTGCTCTTTCGGGGAGAAGGCAGCAGCAGTGATGTCTCCTGTGGTCTGACCTGCCAGTGTAGGCCCTACTCGCTCGGCTCAGCAGCCAAGCGCTAGATGCATAGAGAGCAACGGTGACAACGGGCAGACGGTAATTTAATTTGAGGAAAGGCCCCAAGTGAAAGAGACGGGAGGCCTTTCTGGATGTAAATGCAAGATGCCCGGCTTCATTTTTCTTATTATTTTGTTTCCCACTGCAAAGGCTCAGTCTTGTCATGGCTCCCGTTGCATTTAGCCAAACACTAGAGGGAAAAGAGACACAATCTAGGTCAGTGGTTATGAAAGGATGGAAACTTTGCAGAAAAAAAGAAAATGTATATATAGGCCTCTTAGTCCCTTGGAGGGTTGGAGAGAGGAAGGTAGGATTATGGGTAATCCCCACACTATCATTTACTTCCTATGAGCTGACATGTCATTCTCTCCCAGATCCCTGAAACTCACTGCAGAATATATTAGCCAGAGGACAGTGGGAGAGGCCAGCTTAGACTGTGATAAGCACTGGTACAGGCTCCTCTGTGTATGTGTGTGTTTCTGGTTTTTTTTTTTCTTCCTCTCTCCTTTTTTAATCTACATGGTCTTCCTCGGCAAATGACTGCTTTGTCACCTTTTTCTTTGCTTGTCTGGATTTCCATCATATGGTTCAAGGCTCCTGAGATTTAGAGACGGGCCAGCCTGGGTGTGAATCCTGAATTTTACAACTATGTGCCTATATGACCTTGAGACAGTCACCTTGTCTTCCTTAGGCTCAGTGTTTCCGTGTAAGGTGAGGATACGGCTTCCGAGGTGGCACAGTGGTAAACAATCTGCCTACAGGTGAAGGAGATGCAAGAGGTGTGGGTTCTTTACCCCTAGCACCACGACAACAGGCAGCACTAGGGTAAAGACCCTGCCTGCCAGCGCAGGAGATAAGAGACGAGGGTTCCATCCCTGGGTCGGGAACACCCCTGGAGAAGGCGATGGCCACCCACTGCAGTATTCTTGCCCGGAGAGTCCCATGGACAGAGGAGCCTGTCGGGCTACAGTCCACGGTGTCGCAAAGAGTCGGACACGACTTAGCAACTGAGCACACAGCAGGTAGCGTGATTCTGATAATCCTTATTAGAGAAGTGCTGCAGAACCCATCCATCCACCCCACAGCCCAGGAAGGAACCTGAGAACTTCTCAGTGCATTTTCAGTCTCCTCCTCCGCTGAGAGGAACTGAAGCATCTCCTATATGTTGGGGTCAAATGTTCCCACATTTGAAGGATAAAACTGACTTATCATGTTGTTCTGTGCTTAGTTGCTAGCTGTGTCTGACTCTGTGACCCCATGGACTGTAGCCCACCAGGCTCCTCTGTCCATGGGGATTCTCCAGGCAAGAATACTAGAGTGGATTGCCCTGCTCTCCCCCAGAGGATCTTCCCAACCCAGGGACTGAACCAAGGTCACCCACATAGAAAGTGGATTCTTTGCCATCTGAGCCACAAAAGAAGCCACAAATTTAGTTATTACCCTAGAATAATCAGGAACAAAAAGTATCATTTTCTCTAACTCTTACAGCGTCTTTATTTTTGCACATACATTGTACCAATTTTCCCGGCCTGGTTTCTGTTTTGCTGTCATCCTGGAAGCCAGCATTTAGAGAGTGATCTCCACAGCCCAGGCGCTATATGAATTACTTGACCTGTGTTGCTTCTCAGAGTCCTACTGACTTCCTCCAAGAAGCATTATCATTATCCTCACTTTACAGATGAAACTGCAACACAGAAGTTAATTAACTGCCCTAGGATCCCATGGCTAGTAAATGGTCAAGCCAGAGTTTAAAGCCTGATGCATTTATTCCAGAAGGTAGTAGCATAAATATCACTTCTGTGCTGCAGAATTTTAATATATCTGAATATATCTGAATATGTCTGAATATCAGTTGTCCAATTCCAGTTTTAAAATGTAACTTCACATGTGATACCTAGCCACTTCCCAATGTCTTACTTTTCCTAAGACAGTCAAAATCTTCTTCCAAATTTTGTTTTATTATTTCAAGAAAATCACCTTGTTTATACAAGTATATTTGTGTGTGTGTGATTTGGGGAAAGGCACATTCATTAAAGGGCTTCCCAGGTGGTGCTACAAAGCATCACTGCAAACAAAGCTAGTGGAGGTATTGGAATTCCAGCTGACCTATTTCAAATCCTAAAAGATGATGCTGTTAAAGTGCCACATTCAATTTGCCAGCAAAGTTGGAAACCTCAGCAGAGACCACATATCTACTTTTGCTTTATTGACTATGCCAAAGCCTTAGATTGTGTGAATCACAATAAACTATAGAAAATTCTTAAAGATATGGGAATACCAGACCATCTCACTTGCCTCCTAAGAAACCTGTATGTGGGTCAAGAAGCAACAGTTAGAATCAGAAGTAGAAAAATGGACTGGTTCCAAATTGGGAAAGGAGTACAGCAGGCTCTATATTGTCACCCTGCTTATTTAATTTATATGCAGAGTACCTCATGAGAAATGCCAGGCTGGATGAATCATAAGCTGAAATAAACATTACTGGGAGAAATATCAATAACCCAGATAAACAGATGATACCACCCTTATGGAAGAAATCGAAGAGGAACTAAAGAGTCTCTTGATGAAAGTGAAAGAGAAGAGTGAAAAAGCTGGCTTAAAACTCAACATTAACTGAATCATGGCATCCGTTCCCACCACTTCATGGAATGTAGATGAGGAAACAATAGAAACAGTGACAGACATTATTTATTCTTGGGCTCCAAAATCACTCCAGCTGGTGACTGCAGCCATGAAATTAAAAGATGCTTGCTCCTTGGAAGAAAAGCTATGACCAACCTAGACAGCATATTTAAAAGCAGAGACATTACTTTGCCAACAAAGGTCCATCTAATTAAAGTTATGGTTTTTCCAGTAGTGATGCATGAATGTGAGAGTTGGACCATGAAGAAGGCTGAGTGCCAAAGAATTGATGCTTTTGGACTGTGGTGTTGGAGAAGACTCTTGAGAGTCCCTTGGACTGAAAAGAGACCAAACAAGTCAATCCTAAAGGAAGTTCAGTTCAGTTCAGTTCAGTTCAGTCACTCAGTTGTGTCTGACTCTTTGCGACCCCATGAATCGCAGCATGCCAGGCCTCCCTGTTCATCACCAGCTCCCGGAGTTCACTCAGACTCACGTCCATCGAGTCAGTGATTCCATTCAGCCATCTCATCCTCAGTCATCCCCTTCTCCTCCTGCCCCCAATCCCTCCCAGCATCAGAGTCTTTTCCAATGAGTCAACTCTTCGCATGAGGTGGCCAAAGTACTGGAGTTTCAGCTTTAGCATCATTCCTTCCAAAGAAATCCCAGGATTGGTCTCCTTCAGAAAGGACTGGTTGGATCTCCTTGCAGTCCAAGGGACTCTCAAGAGTCTTCTCCAACACCACAGTTCAAAAGCATCAATTCTTCAGTGCTCAGCCTTCTTCACAGTCCAACTCTCACATCCATACATGACCACAGGAAAAACCATAGCCTTGACTAGACAGACCTTAGTCAGCAAAGTAATGTCTCTGCTTTTGAATATGCTATCTAGGTTGGTCATAACTTTTCCTCCAAGGAGTAAACATCTTTTAATTTCATGGCTGCAATCACCATCTGCAGTGATTTTGGAGCCCCCCAAAAATAAAGTCTGACACTGTTTCCACTGTTTCCCCATCTATTTCCCATGAAGTGATGGGATCAGATGCCATGATCTTCATTTTCTGAATGTTGAGCTTTAAGCCAACTTTTTCACTCTCAAACCAACCCTGAATATTCATTGAATGACTGATGCTGAAGCTCCAATAATTTGGCCTGATGTGAAGAGCTGACTCTTTAGAAAAGACCCTGATGCTGGGAACAATTGAAGGCAGGAAGAGACAAGGAAGACAGAGGACAAGATGGTTGGATGGTATCGCTGACTCAATAGATATGAGTTTGAGCAAGCTCAGGGAGATGGTGAAGAATAGGGAAGACTGGTGTGCTGCAGTCCGTAGGGTCACAAAGAGTGGGACACAACTGAGCAACTGAATAACAACAACAGGTGGTGCTAGGGGTAAAGAACCTGCCTGCCAAGGCAGGAGACCTAAGAGACAAGGGTTCAAGCCCTGGGTTGGGAACATCAGCTGGAGAAGGGCAGGGCTAACCACTCCAGTATTCTTGTCTGGAGAATCCCATGGACAGAGGAGCCTGGAGACTGACAATCCATGGGGTTGCAGAATCAGACACGACTGAAGTGACTCAGCGTGTCACTTAGCCAATTCATTGGAAAAGGCCCTGATGCTGAAAAAGATTGAGGGCAGGAGGAGAATGAGGAGACAGAGGATGAGATGGTTGGATGGCATCACCGACTCAATGGACATGAGTTTGAGCAGCTCCAGGAAACAGAGAAGGAATCGAGCCTGGTGTGCTGCAGTTCATGGGGTCACAAAGAATCAGCAACAACTGAGCTACTAAACAACAACAACAACAACATTCATTAAAAAAATAAAAACAATATGTTTGTCCTTTCCTATTGTATAACTAAGGTCATACCTCTTCCCACCCAGGTGGAGAATATTCACTGGTGTGCTGATGAAAGTTTAACCACCAGCTCTCTGGAGACAGAGGTGAGGAAGAGAAAGCCTTGATGCTGTGATTGCCAATTTCTGCAGTGTAAATATTTCCACCATGACTGTTTTCAAGATACTAATATGAAGTCACTAAGCATGTAATTGAGAAGAGATGCTTATAATCAGCTCTCAGTAGTCAAATAATCAGAAATGGTAGCATTTTTTCTATACACTTTAAAATACTTAACTATTCTTGCATGCACACAAATCACATCAATTTGCCAGGTCTAACTGTGGCTGAGTAAAATCATGTGTGTGTGCTAAATTGCTTCAGTCATGTCTGACTCTTTGTGACCCCATGACTGTACACCAGACTCCTCTGTCCACAGGATTCTTCAGGCAAGAATACTGGAGTGGGTTGCCATGCCTTCCTTGAAGGGACCTTTCTAATCCAGGGACTGAACCCACATCTCTTATATCTCTTGCATTGGCAGGCGGTTCTTTACCACTAGCATCACCTGGGAAGCACAAGTAAAATCATAGAAACCAATATTTATGGGATGATCTCAGTGTTCCAGGGAGTATGTAAATCATTTGATACAGCTTAACATTACCATTGGTTGTATTTTAACATCAAAGACTATGTGAACTACAGTTTCCAAGCTTGCAATGCTCTTCTCCACTGACCAGTTTTTAACCCAACAATTCTGATGGAGGCAGGTTGAAATATGGGAGAAAGGGTGTTTCTGGACATACACACACCTCAATTCTAGAATTCTAGTTCTACCAGTACTGCTAACAGCGGTGTGATCTCAGCCAAGACACAGTCTCTACTGGATCTGGACTACACCGCTAAGCATGCTGACAACACAGGGCTGTTAGGAGAATTAAATGATAGACCATATGTAAAATCCTGGGCACAATACAAATGATCAATAAATGTTAGCTACCATCTCTCGCGACTTTCATGAATCATTTATATTTTCTCAATCCACACTGCCTCCTTTATTATGCTCAATTTATCTCCACTGCTCTTTACTGGGCGCCCACATGCCCTGTCCGCTACTCTGAGCTGTGATTTCTCTGTGTCTGTACAAGCCTATTTTCAAGATTTCCTTTCTAAGCCTCTTTCCGTTTCTCCCTCAGGCCGTTACGTCCTCAAGTCGTGCATTTCTTCTTCTACCGGGGTGTGCGCTCCATCACCGTGGGACTCTTGGTCTCAACTTTTTGCTTTTTCTCGATTAATTTCTCACAAAGCCCCTTCCTATTTCTCCTCTGTGGGTTTCACAGGAGCTGTCTCACCTGACGCGCATTCTGCTCACCTCTCTCTCCTGATGCACGCTCTGTTAGCCTCTCTCTACAGGAGCAGCCCCGCCTATGCTTTCTGTGTTTTGTATCTTGCCTCCCTTGCTCCTGCCTACATTTTCCTTCCACTCTCAAGGGCCTCCACTACCTCAGCTTGAAATCCATTGTCTTTATTTCCCCCATTTCTTCCCCAAAGACCTTCAAATTCTGTTCTATCAGCATATTATTTGCCTTTCCCTTTCATTTTTTCCTGAAACCCTTCTAGGTGGGTAATTTCCCTTTACACAGTGCAATGGACTTGGGGTAATTTGCATTGCTATATCTGTTTGTGCCATAAGGCTAACACTGGTTTGGGGGGCTGAGTAGCTAGGTTCTCATCTTTAACTTGTAGAGAGAAATACTTCTCTTTCTATATTGAGATATCTTTAATAAGTTACTGCACAGAATGACAGTTTAGGGTCACGAAAAGAACGTAAACCTGGACCTAATTATAAATTCAGCTTGTCATAGCCATCGTGATTCTGAGAAAAGGCACTCACCTCCCCAGGGCCCTTTCTCTCCATCACTAAAATGGGGAGCAGCACAGCGCAGGGCCTAAGAATGAAGTTTTGGAGACTGACATATCAATGCTCAATTACCGGTTCATCTTACAAGCTATGCAGTCTTAGGTCACCCACTTGCTCACCCTGACAAGCACCTCTACATCCATGAAGCAGGTAAATCTCAAAGTTGAAGGGAGGACTCAATGAAATCATGTGTCTAAAATACTCAACCACTGTCTTTACCATCATAAACATTCAGCCCCGGGATTGATTGTTATTAGAACACTTCTACCTGTCTCAGAAGTGACATGGCCTCTTACACGTGTCAGATGTGGCTTTTACTGTTCCCTCCACCTGGAATGTTCTTCTACTTCACTCCAAAAAGTGTCTTCCATGAATCTTTTTTTTTTTTCCTTGCATCATTTGCAAAGCCTTCTCCAAGCACCCCATTGCTCTATACAGACCCAGTCATTCCCCACCATCTATGCTCAGAGGGCTCTGTCCATGCTGTTTGTAATTCTAATCACCTTATTTTGTGGCTGTCAGTCTACTTATAGGTTTATTTCTTACACATTTTTATAGACTTTGAATTTCTGGAAAGCTAGACTATGCCTTTTTTCCCTTGGTTTCTCAGCACCAGAAGTGAAAAAGTGAAAGTGTTAGTCACTTAGTCGGGTCTGACTCTTTGAGACCCCATGGACTGTAGCCTGCCAGGCTCTTCTGTCCATGAGATTCTCCAGGCAAGAATACTGTAATGGGTATCCGTTTCCTTCTCCAAGGTATCTTCTCGACCCAGGGATCGAACGTGGGTCTCCTGCATTGCAGGCTGATTCTTTACTGTCTGAGCCACCAGACACTGTGCTTAACAACTAGTAGGTGCTCAATATGTATTCGTAAATAACTGGGAGAATGGATATGGACAGATGGTAGGTGTTCACTCTACATTTGTGATGAATGCATGAATGAAGGCACAGACCCAGTGTCTAGAATTGGTTGTAAGGCAGGGTTATATACAAATGACATGAAGGCTTCAACTCCAGTGTGTCGGACCAGGTCAGATTGCCCAACAGGCTGACTGCCTTACTTCTAAGACCCTGAGCTGCTGGCTGTATCCTTTCTCGTCTCTATAGGCCAGGCACAAGACTTATTCCCAAGTGGACAGTAGGTTGTAGCCTGGAAATAGGGTTAAACGGCCCCAGCCTAGAAGATAAGAGCAATTCAGAGCAGGAAGACAAACAAGTCAGCAGAGTAATCCGGTTTATTCGGCTCTTTGAAGTAGTAATTCCCAGACAATTTGGAGTTTTGACACCTTATCATCTTTCATTTTATTTCCTTATACTTGTACTTATTTTTTCATACTTATACTTATGAAAATGACACAGGGGAAAATACTAAACTATAATGGGATTTATTTAAATGAAAGTGAACTAAAATCACAATGCTATCCATCCTCCATTCTGTTTTGCTGGTGCTCAGTTACTCAGTTGGTGTCTAACTCTGCAACCCCAGGGACTGCAGCCTGCCAGGCTCCTCCATTCATGGAATTTTCCATGAATACTGGAGTGGGTTTGCCATTCCCTCCTCCAGGGGATTTCCCCAGCCCATGTCTCCTACCTTGGAAGCTGGTTCTTTACCTCTGAGTCACCTGGGAAGCTCCCCTCCTATTCTATGCTAATGCTTTTATGAATAAGACCATTATCTTTCTATGATGTATCGAACATTCACTACATGGGTTATGTTTCTGGAAGCATGATTTCAGCTATGAAACAGAACAGATCAGCTTTTCATTTAATAAGTATTTACAGACTACCAGGTAAGATGTAGTCACCCATGTGACCTATCAAAAAAAAAAAAAAAAAAAAAACACCAAAAACTGATGACTCAGAAGACAGTCCTGAAAAAGTCAAGAACTTTGAATTTAACTTCCTCCCCTTGTGATTCCTCCCCTGTGGGCTGTCTAATCCAGAACATGTCACATGGACTCTTGAGTGTCAGTTTCTGCATCTCAAAAATAGGCATGATTAAGAATTGCCTCCTCTCTAAACAACTCTCATCTTCTCATAGAGTTACTGTAAAGATCAAGTGAAATAGTATTTTAAAGGGCCTTGAAAACTGAAAAATGTTAAGAAATTACAAAGAGTGGCATTAAGGGTTTGATTTTTTTGTTTGCTTGTTTGTTTCCCAATGAAGAATATGAGCTTTAATCTGAGGAAACTGATGTAAACCAAATGTGAGACTCAAATGGAAACTGATAATATGAACTCAAAGATAATCCTCCAGGTTCTGACTCTGGTACAAATTACCTGTGTAATTATAGTCAGTTCACCTCCCCTGTCTGCCTCAATTTCTTATCTTGTAAAATGAGATGGCCAGATCAGATGAGTTCTAAACACCCTTCTAGTTCTGACAATGTTCTATGATTCCTTGAGATAACTGAACTTGATGATAAGTTATGTTTATAGCTCTAACCACCTGGGCAGGAAAGAGACAGAGCAAGACTGCATTCTTTAAGCCTAGATACATGGAAGCAGATAGATGGAAGATGTGGGAAGGTAGCTGCTGCTAAGTCGCTTCAGTTGTGTCCAACTCTGTGTGACCCCCCATAGACGGCAGCCCATCAGGCTCCACCATCCCTGGGATTCTCCAGGCAAGAACACTAGAGTGGGTTGCCATTTCCTTCTCCAATGCATGAAAGTGAAAAGTGAAAGTGAAGTTGCTCAGTCATGTCCAACTTTTAGCGACCCCATGGACTGCAGCCTACTAGGCTCCTCCGTCCATGGGATTTTCCAGGCAAGAATACTGGAGTGGGGTGCCATTGCCTTCTCCATTGGGAAGGTAGAGATATTCTAATTCTAATGTCAGAAGAGGCTATTATGACCTCTGAGGCCCTAGGAATATTAGGGTCGCTTCTTCAATTAAAAAAAAAAAAGCTTATTTTGTGGCTGTATCAATACAAACATGGATATAATTGAAGATAAATCACATTTTTTTTCTTTTAAGTAAAATTTTTAGGTGCTCTATAAAATCATCCCGGACCATAAGCACTATCTTAATGTGTCTAATGGATAAGTCAGCCCTGCTAAGTTCTCCTAAAAGTGGTAGCACATTTTACTTAAAGAACATTGAGCCTGCCAGCCAATTGAATCTTACCTCCCTTCCAGAGCAGAATTTCTCAAGTTTGGCACAATTGGCATTTGTACTCTGCAATTCTTTGCTGTAGGGGGTGCGGGCCGTGCATCGTAGACCTCTATCCGCCAGATGCTAGTAGTAGACTTGTCCTGGATGTGACAACAAAAAATGTCCCCAGTGTTGCCCAGGGTCCCCTTGGAGAAATACTGTTCTAGAATATTCTTTCTAGGTGATGTTCTACCTTGTGCTGAGAACTCATGGTCTTGGCCAGTGCCTTTCTGTATCACTCTTGGTGAAAGATAAAAAGTCCTGACACGGATCTGCAAGGTTCTTCCTCTCTGCCCTTGCCACAGAATTTCTCTAACCTCATTTACTACTGTTCTTGTTCCGGACGTGGCTCAGCCTCAGCGTCTCCTGTGCTGTGTCTTGTCTCTGCCTGAGGGCTTTTGAGGTGGTTCTCTGTGTGGGATCAGCTTCCCCAGATGGTCCCCTTGGCCAGCTCTCTCATCCTCTTCATTTCTTCATAGAAATATCACCTTCTCAATGACACTTATCTTAAAGTGCTATTTTAAAAGTTGCCCTTTTAAAAGTTACAAACCTTGGTCCTTGATATTCCTCTTCCCCCTTCTCTGCCCCTATTCCTCTCTGTCTCACTGTATCTATACATACGCTTCCCTGCTAGCTCAAACAGTGAAGAGTCTGCCTGCAATGCAGGAGACACTGGTTAGATCCCCGAGCTGCGAAGATCCCTGGGGGTAGGAAATAGCAACTCACTCTGTATTCTTGCCTGGAGAATCCCATGGACAGAGGAGCCTGGTGGGTTACGGCCCATAGCGTCGCAAAGAGTCAGACATGACTGAGCGACACTTTCACTTCACTTCAAACCTTCTAACATACAATATAATGTATATTGTCTAGTTATTTATTATTTTAAATATACTATTCATTATTAACATAAGCATTATTTTGATAATTATTTATGATTTATTAGATTTTATTTTCTTAGACTCCAAAATCACTACAGACAGTGACTGCAGCCATGAAATTAAAAGACATTTGCTCCTTGGAAGGAAAGCTATGATAAACCTAGACAGCGTATTAAAAAGCAGAGACATCACTTTGCCAACAAATGTCTATATAGTCAAAGATACAGTTTTTCCAATAGTCATGTATGGTTTTGAGAGTTTGACCATGAAGAAGGTTGAGTGCTAAAGAATTGATGTTTTTGAATTTTGGTGCTGGAGAAGACTCTTGAGAGTCCCTTGGACTGCAAAGAGATTAAATCACTCAATCTTAAAGGAAATCAAGTCTGGATATTCATTAGAAGGACTGATGCTGAAGCTGAAGCTCCAATACTTTGGCCACCTGATACAAAGAGCTGACTCACTGGAAAAGCCCTTGATGCTGGGAAAGATTGAGGGCAGGAGGAGAAGGGGATGACAGAGGATGAGATGGTTGGATGGCATCACTGACTCAGTGGACATGGGTTTGAGTAAGCTCTTGGAATTGGTGATAGACAGGGAGGCCTGGTGTGCTGCAGTCCATGGGGTCACAAAGAGTCAGACACAACTGAGTGACTGAACTGAACTGGGAGATCATGAAGGACAGAGGAGTCTGGCAGGTTCAGTCCGTGGAGTCGCAGAGTAGGACATGACTTAGTGACTAAACAACAACAATTATTTACTATATTTATCATGTATTTCTCTTTTTCCCCTGCTAGAAAACCAAGTTTGTGAGAACAGGGCTTTATTCTGTCTGTATTGTTCATCCCACAACTGCTACATAATTTGTGTTTGATGCATTTGCACTGGACTGAATTGGGAGATATTGAATTGAAGTAGCTCCCTCTGGCTTTTGACAGTGCCATTGGGAACCTCCTCCTGCCTCTGCCCCTAACCTTCATTCCTGTGTCCCCCACGCTGTGTGACGACTCCTTCACCATGGAGTTCTGTGTCTCTGCCTGAAGTGCTCCCGTTCTCCTTGACCAGGTTCCTACTGTCTGTTTCTTTGTGGTCCTCTCTTCCCCTTTTGTTCCTGAGCTGCCTGGAGCAGCAGAGGGAAAGCATGCCTGCCTGGGTTTTGAAACAGCAGATTTTCCCCTTCTTATAGCCATTCTAGCCTTGAAAAAGAATGATTCAAAAGAGACTTGAAAAAGCAGGACCTCGCCGTCTCCGGGAGCACAAACGATGGCCATGAGAACCGAGGAGCCCCTTCAATCTCCGTGTTGGGAATTATTTATCACTGGAGCTGTGAATAGAAGGGCCAAGCTGTGCGGTTATTACGTCCTCGTCTCAAAGCCGGCCAGGGAGAGGCAGCCAAGAAGCCATTGCCACCAGGACTGGCAGGTGGGGACACCAGGAGCCCACGTCTTGCCAGAGAGGCAGCCCTCGCTGACCCAGTTTCAGCACAACATCGCCTGACACAGCACTGCAATCCGCGACTTTAATAACGTGGTGACATACAAAGCAGTTTTGATGTAAAGTGGAGCTGGCAGAGCAGCGGAGGGAAGGCTCTGCTTCTCGCTGAGCTGTGTGGGGGATCGACTCAAGGTGACTGCGACCTTCGCAGCCCAGTTGACAGTCCAAGCCCGCTTTTGCAAACAAGGAAGGCAGTTTCTTTTCCAGGATGGCAGGTGTAGGGGTGGCAGAGAGTGAATGGGACCAGTGCAGAAGGACGGGCTGATGCAGCCTGTCTCTTCTCTAACACGTGTCCCTCATGGCCCTTCTCTTCCTGGTCCCTGCCGCCCCTGCCTTCACCCAGGCCTCCATCTCCTGGGCTATTGCAACAGCTGCGTGGTTTTCTCAAAGCTTGTTCCTTCCATCCACCTTGTTCACAACTGGTAGGATGGTCTCCAGAAGGCGTATCAATGATCAGGTCACTTTCCATATCGAACCCCTGCATGGCTCCCCGTTCTCGTAGGAAAATTAATGTCAAACATTAATGCCCAACTGAGTCCTCTGTGCTCGGCCTGCCAGCTACATTTTCAGCTTCTTCCGCTCAGTTCTGTGTATTTCTCATCACTCCTTGCCACCACCACCTCCAGTTTCCTCTTTTTTAATTTATTGACCATACACTGGATTTTTTATTTCCTAAGGTTCTGATATATAAGGTCATTAGTGTTGACTTGGATGCCTCCTGTGCTGGCAGACTCACTACCTCAAGTGACAGCTTTTTTTTTTTTTTTAATATTGAGCAGTTGTAAAACTTTGTTTTTCCTATGAAACTCAAACTGTATTTCATAACTTTAATTTATTGCCCACCCTGTATCTGTTCTCTGGAGTCCCATGGAATACGTTCTGTCCCAGGACTCCCTTCTGAGAAGTGAACTCAGTGAATTATATCTTTTGAGCTTCTTATCTGTGCTAAAGTTCCAGGGTCCTTTACTCACTTTTCACGCACTTCGGTTTCTCCCATCTCAACTCTCTCCATCTCCCCTTTCTGTACCTTCCTTGAAGAGTCAAGATTCCCCTTAGAATCAACAGGGGGAGAGAGTACAGTGTGCATTTACAAATAACAATCACAATTAGCAACGATAACAGTTGAAACTGTTCTTGGCATATGGAAACGGATGTTTTGGCCTGGGTTGTGCCATGTGACTCGTTCTACTGTTCATTCATTTACCATATATATGTCTACTGAGCAAGGAAGGAACACAAAGTGAAACACAGTTCCTGTCCTCCAGTGTTTCACAGTCTGGAGGGCAGGCTGGGGGATGAAGGCAGTAACCAAGTAAGCAGTGATCACAACTAAATGTAATTAGGTCCTTGATGGGGGCTATGCCAGTGCTGAAAAGAGGTCCCAGGGGCTTCCTGGCCATCTAGTGGGGGTTAAGACTTCAGGTTTCCAATGCAGCAGGCAACGGTTCGATCCCTGGTTGGAAGAACCAGGATCCCACATGCCAAGGGGTGTGGCCAAAAAAGGTCCCTAGCCTTGTATGGGGAGTACTGAAAAGTGGCAAAGGAGGCAGAGAGAAGCAGGATGGAGCAACTGCTGTCTAGACAGAGGCTGGTAGGATAACAGATAAGGTGAAAGGGGTGGACGAGGACATTCCAGGCGGTGTGGACAGCAAGAGGAGAGGCACAGAGATAAGGCCGCAGGAAGTCTTCAGCCTCCTCGAAGGTTCTTACGACTCCTGACCAGGGTTTTGTATATGAAGAAGTTGATTCCTGAGTCTAGACTACGGTTCAAACGTAGTTCCAGAAGAGAGAGATTACTGGGGCTTGAAATTGTCAGGACAATCTCCCAGGAGATGGAGGGCTATGAGGTGGGCCTGGAAGGAAAAACACATTACGGACAGCAGAGAGGAGGGGAGATGGATATCTATATGCAAATAGGTCCACACACATACATCTGCTTCATATGCGTTTAAACCTCAAATTGACTTTCACTTGCCTTCCACTTTGGTTTCCATGGTAACCCTGGCCACTTAGTTTTCTTTTAACCTTCTTTTCATTGTTTCAGGATGAGGTGAGCTGCGTGAGGGTTAACCAGTCAGGGGAAGACAGGAGATTTTAAAGCAATTATTTGAATTTTTTTTTTTTTAAAGAAAATCGCCAACTTTGCAATTTAATGCAAACTGTCTCTGGTATATTTGCCCTGAAGGATGCTGTAGGGAGAAACAGGAGCCAGAATCCTTTTCGTCCCCTCCTCCCTGACTTCTATTATTACCGTGCACTTACTGCTAATACGGCATCTAAACTTGCAATCTCGGTAACTATGGCAATAAAATGGGTGAAACTCCCTTCCATTATGACTCGAATTGTTAGGACTCTGCAAGGAGCACGTGCTTCTGCATAGGGGAGTTGGTGGGGAGCACTCTGGGGAAAACAGTTATTTCAACTCCCTGCGGGAGCTGAAGACCCTCATCTATCAGTCTACATTCACGTGAAGAATTATCACCAAACTTGTGTCAGAGGGTGCAGACATTGTACCTGGGAGGTACAGCGCACATCCAGACATCCACAGCTCTCACCCTCCCACCCGCCTACCCCGTCCCCACCACAGGGCTCGATGGCTTCACGGCACATAGGATTTTAGTTCCCTGTAGACCTAGGAAGCCAGGGTGTCACGGAGCCCAAAAGACATGGCAGGCTAGAGGCAAGGATGGAGGATCTAATCCAGAGATAAGCAAACTTTTCCCCGTAAAGGACTGAACAGAAAATATTTTAGGCTTCAAGAGCTGTATCATCTCGGTTGCAACTCTTCAGTGTTGCCTTTGCTGCTCAAAAGCAGTTATAGATACAATGCACGTGAACGGACGGACAGGTGTATTTCAGTACAGTTTTATTGATAGATACAGAAATCTGAATTTTGAATACTTTTCAGTGTGCCATGAAATAGTATTATTCTTTTTATTTTTTCCCACTCAGTTAAAAATATAAAGACCAGGGACTTCCCTGGTGGTCCAGTGGATAAGAATCCGCCTTGCAATGCAGGGTTTGATCCCTGGTAGGGGGAACTAAGATCCCACATGCTGTGGAGCAATCAAGCCTGTGTTGCAACTACTGAGCCTGCACACCAAAACTGGGGAGCCTCTGCACCTCAACGAGAGATCCCGCATAATGCAACGAAGATCCCATGTGCCACAACTAAGAGCTGATACAGCCAAATAAGTCAATAAATATTAAGAAAACAAAACAAAACTAAAAGCCATTTTTAGTTCTTGGATTCCTCAAAAATAGGTGGTAGGCTGGATTTGGCCTGCAGTTGAAAGTCTGCCATTCCTCATTTAATCTATGCCACAAACAATGCATTCTGGTGCACTGAAGTGCTGCTGCTGCTGCTAAGTTGCTTCAGTCGTGTCTGACTCTATGCGACCCCATAGACAGCAGCCTACCAGGCTCCTCTGTCCACGGGATTTTCCAGGCAAGAGTGGGTTGCCATCGCCTTCTCCCGCACTGGAGCGCATTCTAGTGCATTTCGTTATTCTCACGGGCTTTAGCTTGTTGTTGTCATATGTAGTATTAAGTTCCATGAATACTGTTTGCTATGGTTTTTATTGTGTGTCAAGCGCCATATTAAGTCCTGTAAATAGGTCATCCGATTTAATCATCACTAAAATACACTTTATAGATGAGGAAAATAAGTCTCAGCGATTGAACTGCTCAAGGTCACACGGTTTTAAGAACAGCAGACATGCAAACACAGGCTCTATCAGTAGCTTAGAGATACAGCATGGCTTTCCTTTCCGTTGACAGGTCAGTTTCTGCATCTACCAGATTCTGACACACCCTATTCTCAGAGATCTTAAAGCACACCTGTGGGAACAAGGCCTGGGGCTTTCAAAAGTCATCCCAATGCAGTACACACAAGAATTCACTGGGAATGGCCTTGTGGACCCCAGCTCCTCAGCCTCCTGACCACCCGGCAATGGTCCTAATCTCTGATTAACTCTTTGCCTTGACTACAGAATGCCATATGTACCTTTGCCAGCTCCCGGCTCTGGCTATGCCCCAGGAACAGCCCTCAGACTTCTGGGTGCCCTCCACCTGCTTTTCTAGCCTCTGCTTCCTTCCTGCCTTTGCTGGCCTGTCTTGGTACTGATCGCTTAGCACCAAAGTCCTCAGATTTCCTTCCTTGGCTGGCTCTTCTCAACTCCCCATCCCATCCCCTCCAAGCCCTTTAAGGAGAGGTTCTGGGAATGTGGGATGCTGGGCAGCGAGAGAAGAATGCTCCATGCTCCTAGCAGAGGGTCATTGTCTTCTAATCTCCACGGAGGCAGGAAATTTTAATTGCTTAGGATAACTCTGGAGGGGAAAACTAGAACAGTGAGAAGAATCCATAAAGTGGCAGGTTTCTCTCTTACAGATC
The DNA here is from genome assembly GCF_016772045.2 of Ovis aries. Taxonomy (NCBI): domain Eukaryota; kingdom Metazoa; phylum Chordata; class Mammalia; order Artiodactyla; family Bovidae; genus Ovis; species Ovis aries. The sequence goes on along the minus strand of NC_056055.1, from coordinate 5,890,952 downwards.
TCAGTCCAGGTCACTCAATACACCTCCCACCACAGGCAGTTGTGACAGGGTAGAGAGGACTGGAACCAGGGGTCTCGGATTCTGGATTCAGGCCTTTAATTGGTTTCAATGCGATAGGAAGGCCCAACTCTCTCATCTTCCCTTCTGCTGGAACAAAGTGGCTCTATGACTTTGGGAAATGCGAAGTTTGGTGACAGCTGGCCTTGCTGCACTCGGCAAGTTGTGTGACCTTGGGAAACCCAGGTCCCCTTCTCCGGGCCTTATTATCCCACCTGTGCCATGTGAGCGGTAATCATCTCCAGCTCCAGAGACCTCCAGTTTCAGCCTTTTCTGCTCTGCCTCCCAAGGAACTGGCACGTCTGCTTTCGGGATCCACTACTTTGCAAACTTTTAAGGGATTTCCCCCCCTTTCAGTCCCTAGAAAATTGCTGTAGTTCTTTGGAATAAACATTAGCCAAGCCATGTGCTAAGCAAATGCATTCAGCTTCCCCCTATCTGATTTCTCTTTTTCTCATTTGTCAGCAAAGGAGAAACCTCCCAGCTATTAATCAAACTCCTGGCGGTGGATAGCTTTAATTGCAGAAGCCATTGCTGGATGAGGGATGCTCAACTTTTCCAAAGAAAGCCCGCTGCCTAGTGCAGAAGAGAAACAATTAATTACCTGCTTCTCCTGTCCCCAACAGAGATGCAGATGAACTAACAATATTGCTGCTGGCACCAAATCCTCCCTCACCAAGGTGGAGGAAAGCTAAAGCTAACTCAGACAGCGCTCGTGAAAGTTCAATGCCCAAACAGAAGGTTGGCTATAAGGCTCTGGTAGGGCCCCAGCTTATCCCTCTGGTATCTTTACTTTAAGATGCATACTGATAAACTCAGCCTTACTGAGTGAGTGATTGGGATGTTGACATACTTGAAAATCATATTCTCTGAGGAAGGATCAGAGAATTCACAGAGATGTTGAACTCAGAGAAAAAGTTTAGGTGGAGGGAAGGAATGGGTGCAATTAAAAAAATAAAATAAAATGGATAAGACTTATTTTGGATGTTCCAGCGGAATTATGGGTGAAATTTACCATTTCATAGAAGAAGAAATTCTTGGGACTTGGAACTGTGCGCCCACGGAAAGGGATTCCCCCAAATGGAGTCAAGCCTCTTGTCTCTGGAGGTTTTCAGGAACCTCTGAGGATGTTATAAGGCAATCTTTGTATTGGATGGGAGGTTAATTAAAATCTCTTGGATAGGTAGTCACCCTTCTTTAGGGTCTTGTTTTACCAACACCTTTGACGTCAAGGTTTTCAATTTTAGAGACAACACAGGAGTAGGTAGATAGGGGGAGAGCGGAGACAGGTAATGTTGAATACTTTTTTTTTTTTAAATTCTCAATTGGCACAAGGATAGGATAGAACCAATACTCTCTTTGGAACTTGGAACTGGGTTGGCTTTCTCTGCATCCCAATACTTAGCAGATGCTCTGCACAGAGTGAATATTTGAGACACACTTGAAAAGCTTTTTATTACATCAAATTTAAACTTGCACTTTTGGTGTGAGTTCTGGGAGGCAATATTACACAGTTTTGAAGAGAAAACCTGAATTGGACTGATCAGAGTCTACACCTTGGTTCCTTGTATCCTAGGTGAGTGAACCCCGGACAGGTGGCAGAAACTCTCAGTGGCTCAGTTTCCTTGTCAATAGAACAGGGATACATTTACACACCTCATGGCACTGCAGCGAAGACTTGATGAGATCATAAACGCAAAATGCTTACAACACGGCTTGACAAAATGTAGCAGATATTTATTCAGCACTTAAAACATACCAAGCACGGTTCTATGCATTTTGCACATACTGTTTAAGAGTCATAATAACTCTATTGTTGAATAGGATACTAAGGAACAGAGAGGTTAAATGATGTGCCCAAGGTCACACAGTGAGGAAACACCAGCACAAGGATTCTGAGCTGACGTTCTTGACCCCTATTAGCTCCTGCTTCATAAACACTGACCATCATCTGTGTGTTATTATCATTCCCACCTTTCTTCCAGTACAAAGTTTGTTTCCGTTTTTTCCTCTCCTTGCTACTTCTGCCACATGCGGGCATGCATACTACTCTACTGCACAACGAATGCCCAGGTGGCTGAGATTTTGTTTGATTTCTTACTACTCCTTCTATAGAGTCTTACGTGGTTTTACACCTGATAGATAGTTTACATGTTAGATACCTTCATTCAGGCCCCAAACTCTTTAGAGCAGCAGTCCCCAACCTTTTTAGCACCAGGTAACACAGGAGACGGGGCTTCCCTAGTGGCTCAGACAGTAAAGAAATGTGTCTGCCATATGGGAGACCTGGGTTCAATCCCTAGATTGGGAAGATCCCCTGGAGAAGGGAATGGCAACCCACTCCAGTATTCTTGCCTTGGAGAATCTCATGAACAGAGGGGCCTGGCGGGCTACAGTCCATGTGGTTGCAAAGAGGCTAACTTGACTGAGCGACTAAGAACAGGCATAGCCCACAGTGGTTCGTGGAAGACAGTTTTTCCAAGGATCGGAGGTGAGGGGTAGAGGATGGTCTGGGGATGCCTCCAGTGCATTGCATTTACTGTGCGCTTTGCTTCTATTATCACCTCAGCTCTGCCTCAGATCACCAGCTATCAGATCCTGGAGGTTGAGGACATCTGTTTCAGAGTACTGGATTGGAATCAACTTCAGCCAACTTGCACCTTTTTCTTCTTTTATTTCATTTGTTTATTTATTTATATATTTTATTATGCATCTGCAGTCAGACTAACATGTTGAAAAACACAGGGGGTTGTTTTTGAATCCAGGCCTCTGGTACAGCAGGCCATGTTAACCTAGCCTTTTTTTGCTTTGGTGCCTGGTCTGTGATGGAAGCAACATAAAACCTAAGTCTGACGAATAAACAGTCATAGTGGGAATGCGCTTACAGATGAGACTTCTTTGGGGATGGAAAATGTTTACATTTACTTGCTAAGCTACAGAACTAGCAAGGGGGAAATAATGTGGTTTAAACTAAAAAGCCCCTGTAATCCTTGTCTGTGACTTCCCCTCTTAGCTCCCCTGAATTGGGTTTGCCTCAATTCCTGCAAGAGTGGACACCACTTCCTAGTAAACCACCAATTCCTGGTGAGCCCAAAGCCTCCATCTTTCACTTAAGTCTCTCTCACTGTAGCTATAATGCAGTGAGTCAGGTATGGGAGTGGATGGGGGCTGCTCTTAACGCTTTCATGGTTTCCTTCTCAGTTGCTTAAAATACTTTTTTTCTCCCTTTTTTTGAAGTATTTTTTTCAGAGTATGAGTATGTGTAATTATTATTTTTTTAAACCTTGCTGTTCTTTCTTTCCTTGCGTGTATCAGGCTTTCTCAACAGCTTCAAATGGAAAACTTTGAAGTGAGCTTTTTAAAGAACAGAAAACGCAGCCCGATGCCCGGAAGTCCCATGGGCAACCTTGCCGCAGTAACCACTCTGGGTGGAACTCATTAGTGCCGGCTGTTTCACCGCCGCCGCGCAGGCCGGCCACACCGTGGCTCCCTGGCTTTGAGCCGCGGCAGGGATGCGCGGGGCAGCCGGGGGCCGTCAGCTCACGGGGTCAGGGTGGCCCCGGCCCGGCGGGCGCGGAGCCGATTGTGTAGCCGGCGCCGGCGAGCGGATTACATCTGAGCCGCCTTTCAAGACGGCCGGTAGCTTTCAAAACGGGGCTTTGAAAGGCTGGACTCCCCTGGCTCTGTACTGGAGGACGGAACTCAGCTTCGCAGGGAGGCCGGACCGACTCACACGTGCCTACCTCTGCGGCTCTCGCCTTCGTTCATACGAGAATAAAAGGAGGAAGACTTTGTCTGGCGGGGTTCGTGTGCACGGTTTCCATCCCTTTATTTACAGAGGAAACGTTCGGACTCCTGGAGTTCTCACTGGCCACTGGGGGGATGAATGGGCTGTTTGAAGTGAGCATTGAACGTTCCTCTTTGGGATATATATACACACACATACATACCTACATACTCTCTCTGTCTCTCTTTTCTCAAACTCAGTGATGTTCTTTTACCCACGCATCTGATTGGGGCGGGGGGGGAAACACGCAGATACATGTAGAGTTAGGATGTTGCTATCACACAACCCCTTTTTTTCTTGCTTTTGACCCTGGTCTCCTGGCCCCCGGTTGAATGAGCAGTCTTTCCACACTATGGGAGAAGGGGTAGGGAATTCAATGGTTAGAATGCAGGCTTTGCAGCTCTCCAGATGAGTCTGAATTTTTCTGCAGTGGCTTAACTGTGAGAAGACGCGTGACACATAGCGACAGTCCAGCCTTCTCCCTCAGCACCGGAAACTGGCCCTTTGCTTTTGCATCTTGCGTTTCTGCTCACTCCTGTTTATGCAGGTTCTTTCCAGCACAAAGGTTGAAATTTTAACTGCACAAGGTCTCCAGGGCTTTCCTTTGCACCAGCACTTACCGTGACATCCTTCCTTAGTATACTACATGGTATGCTACGCTCAGATGCTCTCTCGTGTCTGACTCTTTGCGATCCCATAGACTGTAGCCTGCCAGGCTCTTCTGTTCATGGGATTTTCCTTAGTATAACTGCTTAATATTCTTATGGGTTCTTCTATAAACTCCATTTGTTGCAAACCATCCCTGTCAATATGAGACCCAATTCTTGGTTTTAGGAATATGACTCCGCCTCTAGGTCATCCAATGTCATCCAGGACATCCTACTGGGTTAAAAGGAAATATAATTAAGTACTCCTTGGTTTGGAAGAACTATTTCTTACTCAAGGCTTCATAGGAAATTTATCAACGAATCAGCATAAGCCTGGAAGAGCATATGGAAATAAGGTTTCTTAGAACAGGAATACAGATTGAATGTAGCAGTCCTCAAGAGCAGTCTTGTTAACCCCTTCTTACAAGAAAGTGGGATTTCAGGATCTCCATGAATTCCCAAGGCAACGCAAAAAGTGGAGAAGCCAGAAGACAAGGAATGGAGGGTTTCCGACTCTGAGTGATGTTCCTTCCGCACATACTGGGTTGTCAGCTTCCTTACTCCTAGCCCTCTTCCTCTCTCTTCCTGGGAGAAATTCTATCTCTTAATTCCTTACCTCAAACTTTTTGTGCCCTGAATCCTTATCAGGCTGTGACAGGCAGTCCTGGGCAGACAGCCCACTCAGTATCCTGTGAATTGAAGTTTCCGTTCTCAAACACAAGCTGCGTCGTGTACCAAAGGCGTGTTCCCTTTAGCAGGGAGGAACTGTTAATCACAGAGGCTCCTGGGCTCCTTGTTCCAAAAAGATCCAGCACTTGTCTTTGTGTCTCTGCCCAGCCCAGCACAGAAAGGCTGCATTTTTTGAAAATTTACAAGCAGAACGTTAATTGAGGCATAAAAGCCCGTGTCTTCGATCGTCCCAGGACCTGTGGTTCTCCCGTCACCTAAGTCCTGTTGCTGAAGACACAGGTTGGAGAGAAGCCTGCAGTCAGATTTGTGCCAAAGGCACCAAGCAGGATGCCAGAGCTGCCCGCCCCCTTCCTTCTTTCTAGCAACACTGAAAGCCCTTCCTGTGTGTATTTATCTGTGGCTTGCAAGTGAAGCCCCAGGCCTGATCTCAGTGGTTATCTCCCTGTTCTGTGATACAGGCCTGTGTTCTTAACTTTCAAATATTCTGTGAGAATTTCTATGCCTCCTTTCTAGAACGGCTCCCTCCCACTCTCTGTATAGTTATCTCATATCTGTTCTAAATCCCAGCTGCAGCTTTATGACTCACTGACCTAACTGGATTTCAGTGTTCTGTGGGATACCTCATTCATTCACTCACTCACTCATTCATCCACTCACTTAATTTCTTCCTCACTCACTAATCCATGCATTTCTTCAGGCATTCACTTACTTTCTTGTCCCCTGTTCCTTCTCTGACTGAGCCAAAGGAGACGTCATATGTAATATGTTGACCAGAATCATGGAAATAGAAGGACTCCTATATGCATGTGCTTGTTTGAATTGATGAAAATATCTGGAGGGAACAGATGCAATCATCTAAAATCTGTGTAACACTGCCTTTCCCAGAGAGGGGTTCACCCAAGGTTGTTTGAAGGTCTAAGGTGGTATTTACAGAGCAAATCAGCTTAGCATAATATAAAAACTTTGTTTTTGGAGAGAAAGAAAAAAACTGAGTTCAAATGTCAGCAGTGCTACTTAGCAGCTCTCTGACTCTGGGCAAGATACTTAACTGCTCTGAGCCTCACTGTTCTTTATAAGAAAGAGGCGCTGATATCTATCTTGTAGAGGCATGTGGGAAAAGAGAAAATGCTTCTAGGTACTTAGAACAGGTCCTAGCACACCACTGTTGTGGTTGCCGTTATTATTATTATTACAGCTCATTTGTGAAGGTGTGTTCTGACCCAGCTGGATAGCATTGTTGATGGGCCCCTGTCCTCTAGGGAATCATGGATACTCTGATGCTCTCACAAGAGAAAACCTGAAAAATGGGCTTTCCTGGAGGAAACCTTCAGCCTGAAATGAAACTGCTGGTGCTTTAGATTTCCCTTCCATCATCTCCTGTGGGGCAGCTGTAAGCCCACGTGTGAAGGGCTGCAGTAGCGACATCTGGAAGAGCCAGAGGACCAGGCGAGGAGCGCGCGCGCTGGGAGCAGCCCGTGACCAGGTGAGGAGCGCGCGTGCTGGGCTTTCTTCACAGTCCAACTCTCACATCCGTGCATGACTACTGGGAAAACCATAGGCTTGACTAGACGGACCTTTGTTGGCAAAGTAATCTCTGCTTTTTAGTATGCTGTCTAGTATCTTCATCTGTGGCTGACAGTGTATTTCAGGAAAATAGATGTTCCCTCAGTTCTTATGACAGAGATGCTGAGTCCTAGGAGAAAACCCTACAATAGCTCTCCTAGATCCAACCAGAGAGGAGGGTCCTGAGGCTATGCCCTTCCTTTTCCCTGAGCATTCAAGAAAGAGGCTAAAATAAGTACTGTGGGCTCAAGGGTGGCTGAGGGAAGAGCTTCCAGGGGCAGGAACAAGCCCCTTGTTAGCCATCTACAGCTCAGAGGCAGGAGAGTGGTGGAGGGAGGTGAATCTATCATCCGAGGCCACTTCCTTCTCTCCTTTGAAACCAGCCTTTCAAGTGAGAAAAGAGGCTGTACCAGGATTAAAGGACAATTATGGCCTCCCTGTAGTCAACAGGAGTGTTGGCTGGCCCCTCCAATTTAGGTGAGCGCGCACTGGGCAACATGAGGCTTCTCATTCGGGCTTGGAAGTACATGGGAACCCCCAAAGCAAAGCAGCCACTGATGAGTAAATCTCTCCTTGTTATCCGAACAACATTTTGCAGAGAAAAAAAAAAAAAGAAACAGCTTTTTTGTGCTTTATCTCATTTGATCCTGACAGTAATTCTCTAAGGGAATAGAGAGATAATCGCCCCATTTCACAGAAGGGAAAATTGAGGTCCAATGTGGCTATGTAATTTTCCTAAAACCACACAATTATGAAATAACATAGTCAAAATTTAAATCCTGACCTTCTGACTCAAATGCAGAAACATTGCTATATTCACCAGTGCTTGATTTTATGAGAGAATTTATCTTCATAGTGATGCCATCTAAGTTTGTATTTCAGTGAAATTATACTAGGACATTCCTTGCAGCATTTTAGAAGGAAAAAAAAATGGTTCCTTGTCAAATCAACAACATTACTCTCAGTTTAAAAAAGAAAAACAGAAAAATGACAAGTGAATTGTGGAAAAAACCATGGTCACATCCAGAGTAAAATTTAACATTTGAAACTATAAGACAGTCAGATTTTCTAGGACATTTGTGTCTTATATAACAATATCCTGATTAAGAGAAGGATCTCAATAGGTTGATGGCTGGGATGGGACAGATTAAGGATATAGATGAAGAGCAAAATGGTTAAAAAAATGATGAGTGAACTTCCTTGATGCCACAGTGGATAAGTGTTGAGGTCCTTTAATGGATCGGAACCTGGTGGTCCGGAGTCGATGATAAGAAAGTAAAGGCGAGAGAAAGAGGCTGATATTCCTTGGTTTACACAGAAAACCAATAAAGCTCCTGGCACGGGGTTTGTGCTGTTCATGAAGGCACCTGGCACCCTCTCGATGGGGTGAAGGCGCAGAGCACCTTCTCGAGAGGGTCTTAGAAGCCCAAGCAGGGGAGTGATCTCAGAGAGCCTCTGCGCTCCAGGGGATCAGCCTGAAAAAGAGAGACGGAGAGAGAGAGAGAAAGAAAGCAAGACATGGGGACCAAAGCTCTGATGGAGCAAAGGTGTTTTATTCAACACTGTGTGGGTATTTATACTGTCTTACAAGGTAGCTTTTTTCAGAAGAGATAAAATCAAAACTTATAAGTTATCAAGGAAACATGAGGTCATCCATATGAAAGAGAGAGGGTTGTAAATAATCACTTTTATCGTGTGGCTCATAAAAAGGAAGAGGGTTGTAAATAGTTACTTATCACCGTATGGAAAAACTAATGAAGGAAATGCATGCATTCCTAACCCCTGGGAGTAGCTTGCTACTCCACTTAATTCCTGAATATTCAGGAATTAATAAGGGACAGAGGATTCATGACAGATCCAAAACAGCACACAGGAAGCCTCCTGTTAAATGCTTCCTGACAGATAAGAATCCTCTTGCCAGTGCAGGGGAGGTGGGTTTGATCCCTGGTCCAGGAAATTTCCACATGGCTTAGAGCTACTAAGCCCATGCGCTGTAACTACTGAGGTGGGCATGCCCTAAGAGCCCGTGCTCTGCAACAAGAGAAGGTCCCACTCACCGCAACTATTAAAGAAAAAGGCTGCCTCAAACTACGGAGACCCAGCAGCAGCTGAAAATAAATAAATTAATTTAAAAATGCCATCTTCTTCAGCACTGTTAATTTATCTTGTGATGTGGTGCTGTTTGAGCTCTGTAGGAATGCAAGGCCCTGCTTCCTTCCTGTGCAGTCCCACAGACATGAATCTACCAGAGTAGACTCAAACCCTGACTCTGGGCATATCACAGATGCCCTGTTGGGCATTCTCATTGCCCCCACTCCCCCTCTCTTGCCTGTTAAATGAAGAAGCATCTTAGCCAAGTATTTAAGGCCTTTAACTTCTTAGCCCTAATTAACCTTCCTAATTTTATCCACTAGAACTGCTGTTCTTTGTCAACAGAAACTACTTATTTCCCCTGCCCTCCCCTGCTTTGGCTACTTTGTTCACCCTGACCTCCCTATGCGCAGATCACCAAATCCTAGTCAGCTCCTGCTTCACCTTGAGGCTCCTGGAAGCTCATCTGCAGCTTCAGCCCACCCTATTTGATACATTGCAAAGCAAGAAGAGGCAAAACAGAGATTAGGGCATCTGCATCCAACTGAGTTGCACACTTTCCTTATGGCCTAGCTCTGGGGTTGCTGCATCTTAAGAGGGAGGGTTGCCCCTTAGGTCCCAGATACAATCCTTGGGCCCCTGTCTGAATTACCTGCACACCCTGACATTACTGCAGAACTGACTTTTGCTTGGTGTCTCATAGTCCTTCCTTCCCTTTTCACAAGACCAGATTTCTTTCCTGGAGTGCTGGACTGCTGACTGATTCTGTGATGATTTCTTACTAAGTCTCTTAAAACTGACTTCTCTTTGAATACCTTCATAGCTAGGGAGGGTCCTATGTCTCTGGACATCGTCTCTCTCTAAGATTGATCATCTGTGCTCTCCTATCACCGGTTGGCTGCTAGCTCTCTGGATTTGGTGTTCCAACTGGCTGCATTGGATTTTTTTCCCCACTGTTATCATTAGCCCAAATGCCATCTCTTCCAAGAAGCCTTCTCTCTTTCCTTCAGTTTCAGCTGGTTCTCCCTGCAAGGCATGTTCTTGGCAGGATGACCATCTTGAAATATGTTTATATGCAGTGGTGAGCTGGTAAACGCTTGTGAAGTAAATAAAGAGCTCTACATGTATAATGTGTACAAGTCCTACAGTATAAATATTCCAACTAGGGCTGTTTTCAAGCTAGTACCCTAGTTGGAATGCCTGTGTACAATGGACTCTTGCCCACTGCTATAAGCTGACCACAGAACACTCCAATTTTATGTGACTTAGTCTCTTCTCTCTTTCTCTCTCACTCTGTTACAGTCACTAGGCTTCTCTGACTCTTGAGCATGCCATGCTCTCCCACATCTCCAGGTGTTTTCAAATACTGCCCCTTTACTTGTCACACTCCCCTTGTCCAATGCCCCAAGCCCTTACTTTGTATCTGTCAAGGCTGTGGTTTTTCCAGTGGTCATGTATGGATGTGAGAGTTGGATTATAAAAAAAGCTGAGCACCGAAGAATTGATGCTTTCAAACTGTGGTGTTGGGGAAGACTCTTGAGAGCCCCTTGCACTACAAGGAGATCCAACCAGTCCATCCTAAAGGAGATCAGTCCTGGGTCATTAGAGGGACTGATGTTGAAGCTGAAACTCCAACATAGCCACCTCATGTGAAGAGCTGACTCATTTGAAAATATGCTGATGCTGGGAAAGATTGAGGGCAGGAGGAGAAGGAGACGACAGAGGATAAGATGGTTGGATGGCATCACCAACACAATGAACATTGGTTTGGGTGAACTCTGGGAGTTGGTGATGGACAGGGAGGCCTGGCGTGCTGTGGTTCATGGGGTCGCAAAGAGTTGGACACGACTGAGCAACTGAACTGAACTGAACTGAAATAATATTCATTCTTCCAGCCCTGCCTCTAGTTAAATATCACTTCTACCACGAAATCTTCTATGATCCTCTCAGATGGAATTATTTAATCTTGTCTCAATACTTCATTGAAGAGTTGAAAAAAATAATTATTATATTTGTTTTAAGGCTATCTACCAACTAGACTGAAGGGTCTAAGAGGTAGGTACCAGGCTTGTTTAGTTTCTCAGTATATCCCTAGTCCCTTCCTCTGTGACTGACATGAAATAAACCCTCAGTGCATGCCTGTTGACTATACTATCATCTTTTCCTGGATGATAAACTTTATCACCATATTTCCTCCAGATAATTGGTGTGCTTAAAAAAAATATTAGACATCATAAAAACAATTGTGTTTTCCTTTTTGCTTGAGCAGAGAGGATGATCAAGCTGAATTTACTGCTTAAATTTAATAACCTTTACACACTAGATACTGCATATCTAGTTCCAGTATTTTTTACTTTGGTTTGGTCCTTCTGTTTTGTTTGATTTTGTGCTTTTCAAAAATTATGGCAGTAATTTTTGAAAGCTGTCTCAAATTTGCTGGGTTACAAAATAGGATATAGACAAATATATAATTCCTTACTATAGTATGTACTCTTCCTTAGAAAACACCTTCACCCTGCCCTAAAGCAAGACTTCACACCTAGCCTTGCAATGGAAGGCAGAAGAGTGAAAGGGTTAGGACTCAGGCTTCAGAACCGTAAGGGCCCACGTTAGAATCCCAGTTAGTCACTAGTCTGCAGTGTAGCAGCAGGCAAGTTAATCGGCCTCTCGGATTTAGTGTTTCTGTTTAGGTTACCTGGAGGTGACAATGTATTCTTCATAGGGTAGTTATGGAGTTAAATAACGTGCACAAAGTGCTTAGTGCGGTTCCTAGCAGTCTAAGAACACTTGGTGAGTGTTCCATAAGTGACAGATATAATTATAATAATGTATTGAAGAAGACATGAGTCACTGCAGAGTCATAGCAGAGGCTTGGCAAAAGTCAGTTTATTTGCTTCAACCCCTTGTATCTTCTCTCATCCTTCCCATGCAGCCCCCCACCCCTGCCCCAGCTTATCTCTAACTATCACGAAATGTCAATATTCAGTCTCTGATTTGCTAAGAGTGCATCACTAATTCCCCCAGGGATACTGCCTGGTTGAAATCCCCCTAGTTTCATTTGCTAGAAGAGAAACTTTGATTCAGTGCACATGGAAGAAAAGGCAATTTGGTACACTTCATCAGTTTATTGCCACCGCAACTGCTCAATCTGTGCAGAGAAGAAGAGGTAAAGACATGGGGAGCAAGCTATAGCATGTGTAAGATTTCACGGGGCCCAAATGCATGCTTATCCCTTGCCAATCCCAGCAGAAACCATGGCCCCTCTATTTGCACCACCACTGCCTGCTATGCGCAGCTGCCACTTATCTACCTGGAGCACTGTCTCAATCTCTTGGGATCCTAGGGGGTGACACAAAGTGGGCCCATTTTGTGGCTTCTTCATTGGGTGTTTTGGGTGAATTCTACAAAGCTGCTGTTGACCTCAGGCTTTCTTATCAGTCTGGGGTATGTTTTCTTCTCAGCATCATTTATCAAATGTATATTGAGGATCTGTTCTGCATGGGATGTGTTACAGGCAACATCTCACCCATTAATAATGTGTATCTTCTATCCCAAATGAGATGATTCTCTTACAGTCCCTATAAATGCTTTGGCTACCTACAGGAACTTGCCTCTGCTTGTTAACTTCCCCTAGCTTGAAATGCCTTCTGTTCTCCCCCTAGACCAAAAAAACCAAGACTTATCATTTTAGTTCAGGTTGAGCTGGCAGTTAGAAACTAACATCTGTTTATTCTCCCATTCATTCTTTCTTTTAGTGGATATTTGTTAAACATTTTCTATGTTTCAGGCACAGTGTTCAATGCTGGATATAGACAAGTCTATTAAATATTGTAGTTCCAGGCCTTGAGAGCTTATGTTCTACTAGGTGAGACAGACATTAATACATGAAACTAAAATAAAATATTAAAATATTTACTATTTATGGAGCATATGCTATGTATCAGATTCATTATAAATTCTTTGTTACATAATCCTCAAAAGAATTTGAAAAGTAAATATGATCATTCTGTTTTTCTACAAAGAATTTGAATTTTATAGAAGTTATGTTATTTCCCAATGTTTATCAGTGGCAATGGCAGCACTGGAATTAGAGACCAGGTCTGTCTGTTTTTAAAACTTATGCTTTTCTCACTGTGATACTTTATTCACAGTAGCGCTGTTATATATGGTCTATTCCGGTGACAATCACTTAACTTAGAGGATCTTTGTGAGATGTCAGAACCCAGACACACACAAAGAATTCACAAACACTGCCTGGAGTTTTGGGATATAGAAGAGGCATAGATGAAACATCATCATCCAATGGTGGGGGAAAATCAGCATTGTGGATGGATGGCCTAGGGTCAGGGGCAGACGTCAGGGGCAGGTAGGAGTGGGCACCAGGCTCAGAGGAACTGCCCAGTGCCTGGCTAAATCTTGGTAAGAATGAAATGGACGTAAACCACAGAGGTTGCTAGCAGTTCTGGGAGAACTTCTATGGATAGTATCCGCTAGTCATAAGAGCTCTTTCTAAATTCAGTGTTTTACCTCCTACCTCCCTCTGTCTTTGCCACACCCTTCTCTTAGCTCTTTGTTACTCTGCAAAGTGCTATGCTCTCGAGCCTACGTCTAACAACATTAAGATATGCTGGGTGAGTCTCTTGAGCCTTGAGCTACTAGAGTCTTCTTGGAAAAAAAGCATCCGGTGGCACCAGTGGTAAAGAATCCGCCTGCCAATGCAAGAGACACAAGAGACATGGGTTCGGTCCCCTGGGTTGGGAGGGTCTCCTGGAGAAGAAAATGGGAACCTGCTCCAGTATTCTTCCCTGGAAAAAAATCCATGGACAGAGGAGCCTTGTGGGCTACTGTCCATAAGACCACGAGTCGGACACAACTGAGAGACGGAGCACACGGGAAACACAGTGGGCTCTGTCACTGTCATCTTACTCTGTGACTTTGGGCAAGTCACCGTTTTGTCTTGCTTCTGAGTCTCCCTTTCCTCATTTTAAAATGTCTGCATATAAATAAAACAGGGGGAACACAAGTGACTGCTAACAGCAGCTGACTGTGGGGTGAGCACTTTGAGGGCTGCGGGGATGAAGAATTACTTCCTTCTTCATTGTATTTTAAATAGATTGTGTTTTAGCATATCCTCATGTATATGTATCATACGTGTGTGTGTGTGTGTGTGTGTGCATGTAGAGAGAGAGACTTTAGATCTGATTACAGTTATCATCTATTATGTTCTAGACACTTACTCTAGTATAAGTGTGTAAGTGTTGACTTATCAATCACAGGACTTGCTTTCCTAGGGAACAGTGGCTCTTAGAGGGCAAGAATGAAGAACTGGTCCCTTGTCTAGAATTTGTCCCTAGAGCCTTTCAGGCGATCTGGAACATGGTAAGTGTTAAATGTTTATAAAATGCTTTACTTTTTAAAAATACATAAATTTGCTTTTATTTCTTTTGTCTTAGGAGACATATCCAAAATATACTACTATGATATATGTCAGAAAGTATTCTATGACATATATTCTCCTTTAGAAGTTTTATAGTTTTAGGTTTTACATTTAGTGTTTAATCCATTTTGCATAATGTGAGGAAATGTTCTAATCTCACTGTTTTACATGTAGCTTTTCAGTTTTCATAGTATTGCTTATTGAAGAGTCTGTCTTTTCTCCACTATGTATTCTTGACTCCTTTGTCATAGATTAATTGACCATAGGTGCCTGAATTTACTTCTGGGCCCTCTATTTTGTTCCATTAATCTATCTGTTTATTTTTATGCAATTGCCATGCTGTTTTGATTGCTGTGGCTTTGTAATATACTTGAAGTCCAGGATGGTGATACCTCCAGCTTTGTTCTTTTTTCCCCTCAATATTGCTTTGGCAGTTGGGGTTTTATACGGTTCCATGTAAATTTTAGATTATTTGTTCTAGTTCTGTGAAAAATGCTATGGGTATTTTGATAGGCAAAAGAGATAAAAGCAAAATTAAACAAATGAGACCTAATTAAGCTTAAAAGATTTTTTTTTTTTTTTTGCACAGCACAGGTAGTCATCTTTAAAAATGAAAAGACAATCTATAGAATAGGAGAAACTATTTGCAAATGATTTGACCAGCAAGGGGTTAATATCCAAAACACATAAGCAGATACCTAAACAGCTCATATGACTCAGAATTTAAAAAAATTAAAAAAATGAGCAAAAGAACTTAATAGACATTTTTCAAAGAAGACATGTGGATGACCAACAGGCACACAAAAAGGTGCTCAGCATCGCTAATTATCAGAGAAGTGCATATCAAAACCATAATTAGATATCACCTCATACCTATCAGAATAGGTATCACCAAAAAGTCAACAAATCACAGATGTTGGCAAGGATGTGGAGAAAATTAAACCCTCCTATACTCTCATGAGGAATGTGCACTGATGCAGTTATCATGGAAAATAGTATGGAAGTTCACAAAAAATCTAAAAATAAAACTAGCATATGACCCAGCAAACCTACTCTTGGCTATATACCTAGAAAAAAAAGAAAGCACTAATTGTAAAAGATACATGCACTCCAATGTTTCTAGCAGCACTGTTTACAAGAGCCAAGATATGGATGTCCCATCAACAGAGGAATGGATAGAGGATAGAGGACACGATAGAATATTCAGTTCAGTTCAGTCGCTCAGTCGTGTCTGACTCTTTGCGACCCCATGAACCGCAGCATGCCAGGCTTCCCTGTCCATCACCAACTCCCAGAGTCCACCCAAACCCATGTCCATCGAGCCAGTGATGCCATCCAGCCATCTCACCCTCTGTCTTCCTTCTCCTGCCCTCAGTCTCTCCCAGCATCAGGGTCTTTTCCAATGAGTCAGCTCTTCACATGAGGTGGCCAAAGTATTGGAGTTTCAGATTCAACAGTAGAATATTACTTAGCCATAAAAAAGGATGCTATTCTGCCATTTTCAGCAACATGAATGGAGCTAGAGAATATCATTCTTAGTGAGATAGGTCAGACAGAGAAATACAAATGCTGTATGATGTTATTTATGTGCAAGATCTAAAAAAAAGAACGCATGTACACAGCACAGCAGAAACAGACACAGACATAAAAGACAAACTAGTGGTTACCAGTGGGGAGAGGGAAGAGGCAAGATGGGGGTGCCAGGCTAAGAGACACAAACTAGTTTCTCCAAAATAGATAAGCAACAAGGATATATTGTGTCACATAGGGATTTATAGTCATTACCCTGTAATAACTTTTAATGGGTTATAATCTGAAAAACTGAATAACTATGTCATGCACCTGAAAATAGTATAACACTTTAAATCAACTATACATCAATCTTAAAAATTTAAGAATATAGTCATGACAAAATACATACATCTGCAGAATAAAGTACTAGATTAGGAAAAAGTCTTTGGAAGTGGGCTTCCAGAGCTTGGGAGTCTGTATATTAAAGTTGTGCCTCAGGGGCTTCTTCGGTGGCTCAGTGGTGAGGAGTCTGCCTGCAAACACTAGAGGAGACATGGGTTCCATCCCTCATCCAGGAAGATCCCACATGCTGCAAAGCAACTGAGCCTATGCACCACAACTCTTGAGCCTGTGCCCTGGAGCCCAGAAGCTGCACCTGTTGAGCCCAATCATTGCAGCTACTGGAGCCTGAGCACCCTAGAGTCTGTGCTCCACAACAAGAAAAGCCTCCGCAATGAGAAGCGTGAGCACTGCAACTGGGGAGGAGGCCCGGCTCGCTACAACTGGAGGAAAGCCTGTGCCGCAACAAAGCCCCAGCCAGCTAAGTAAAGAGATAGACTTATATAAAAAAATGCGCCCCAAGGGGCTTTGCATCCTTAGGAAGAAGTGTGTGTCTCTGACCATCCTGCTCCCTAGTGTAGGATGCTAGGGGCTGTGTGGCCGGGGAAGTCAGAGTCAGCACTGGGAACCAGGGGCAGTTATGGTCGGTTTGGATCCTGGGTAGAGACTATTTTCTCTAGGTTTTCTCAACTTGCAATAGGTCAGGGCTTCTGGGTGTTTGTAGCCAAAGATTAAGGCAAAACACAGAGGTGGATCTTCATCCTGCATAAGGCAAGAAGCAGGGGTGGAAGGTGAAGACATCAAGGAAGGTCGTACACACCAAGTCTTCCCTTCGGGCACAATGCAAGGGTTTTCACTATGGCGGGCACCTTCCTCCTAGGAGCCAGGCTGTCCGCTTCTAGGCCTTTTTCCCTGTGACATCTGCTTGAGCAGCCAGGAGCCAGGTCGTAAGCTTCCTTCCTCGCTTTCTTCTGTGCAGTGAGGTCCGGAGGCAATGATGAAGAGAACGTGGGTGAGAGAACGTGGCATGTGCAGAGCTTAAGTGCTGTCTTCAGGGCTCAGGAAAACGTGATTCTGTCTGAGCAGTTTGCTGGCAGTTTTGCAACTCATCCCCCTGAATTAGGGACCAACTGAAGTCATTAGACTCTAATCAAAAGCAGCTAATCAGGAGCCAGTGGGAGCTCCACCAATTAATCGCGGCTGGAACCCAATGAGCTCAAGGACCCAAGGCTGGATGAATAAAAGTAATGCAATTAAATATCAGTGCCTGCAATGCTGCACAACTTCAAGAATGGGTTATGGGCACCTCAGCCTTTCCTGCCATATGAGAAATAGAGGATGGGTTGGGGAGACACTTTGGAGCTTGCCTGGAGCTTTTCGGAGGTAGAGATGTATGTAAGCAAAAAGTGGGAGAATGTGAAAAAGAAGAGGGACATGGATTTTTGTAGATGTGACAACAATAATATGGCAAATATAACATAGCAATATGACTTGATGATTATTAATATAGTGATAATTTCTCTTCCATAGCGTTTAAATAATTTACACCCAGGTCCTTTGTTGAGGTGTCCTTCTCTCCATCTAAACTATGAAGATTGGGGTTGTTTCAGATGTGTCTCTTGTTCCACACCCAGAATAGCATGTGGCACACTGTAGCTGATAAACAGTTATAGGCTTATTTCATTAATTCAGGGCAGAGCAAGGATTTGAACTGAGTTTTTTCAATTCCAAATTTTGCATCCCTTTTTCTATACCACTCAGACAGAAGCATTCAGTGCCTTTATCTCATCAAAGTAAGTATTGTTAACTGTTAGTATGCTGTAGTCCACTTACAGTGGGGAAAGTGTTGACATACGTTAAGAAGTTGAGGGCATCTGCACATTCTGGTTAAGTGTCTGTTGTGAACATTTTGGAATGGTTGACTATCTTTGTGTGTATTTGTGTAGAGAAGAGGAATTCAGTGTGTCAGTACATGTTTGTACATATGTTTTATTGGGGTGTGTACCGTGTAAGTTGGAAATTTAAGACAACTGTAAAATTTATCTTATCTTAAATATGTCCTATTTATATAGAACACTGGAGGAGGAAACAGCAAGCCACTCCAGGATTCTTGCCTGGAGAATCCCATGGACAGAGGAGCCTGGCGCATTACAGTCCATAGGGTCACAGAGAGTCGGACACGACTGAGTGACTTTCACTAATATGGGACATATTTGAAAATGAAGTGTGTGTGTGTGTGTGTTTGATTGATGATTACATCTGCAAAACAGGTGAGACCCATGGCTGACCGAGGAAATCCAGAATATTTTAACGGCCATATGTGTGTACATGTCGTGTATGTTTCTGAATGAACATTTGTGTGTATTTAATTTTGTGTGTATTGGTGTCAAGAATTCAAAAGAATAACAGAGCTGTAGAAGTTGTTAAATTATTCAGGTCTTTCTCAGTTTGTAGGTGTATAATAGCGGCATTAATAAAATTAACAAGTAAGAGCAGGTCAGCCACAAAAAGATGTGTTTTTCTTTTTTTTAAGCAGATCAATGAGCTGAGAAAAGAGGACATCCATATCTTATGGTGACAAAAACCCATGTGGTTAAAAAAAAGTGAGCACAGGCAGTGAGAAGAAATGGGGACTACACCGTGCAGCAGAGTGTCTTTCATGTACAACATCCACTTTTCTGTGTCCTCTTTATGCCTCCTGCCTTGTTCCCCATGAGTAACTCCAGCCTGTGATGGCCAAGATAGCTGAGACCTTTTATCCTCTCTCCGTCACAGTTTGGAAAAATAGCTCAGCGTGACCTCCGTCATGTAAGAGACCGAAAGAGGCAGCTGGAGGGAGTTGGCTGCTTCATTTCAGGTGATTCAGGAAAGAAACCCCAAGGATGCTCCTGGCATCCTCACTCCTTTTCAGAGAGTGCTGCCCCTGAGTCCGCGGTTGATACACGCGCCCCCTGGGGCTGGGAAATCCACTTGCTTGGTTCTCCCTGGCTTTGCTGGGTGCACCGCAGAGGTTGGAATAGTGCTCTTCCTCCTACTCTACCACTTTGGTGCTGCAGTTTCTCAGCAGCTCCATGCCCCCTAATCATCCCTTTTTCATGCACACTCTACACGTTCATAGCGGTGGAGCATCTGTGACTGTTTCTAACTGTTACAGTACTGCCAGTAGTACTAGCTATGTGGAAGGCCGTTGGAAGGTGGAGTTTAATCGTTTCCCTTTGAATCTGGACTGGCCTCAGTGAATTATTTGAACAGGAGAATGTATCCCAGGTGGCTTTCTGCAACTTCTGAGGCTATCTCATAAGGTTTCTGCTCAGACCCCTCTCCTCTCTGGGAAACAAGCTGCAAGCCTGTGAGACGCTCACATCCTTGGAGAGACCACTCTGGTTCACTTGGTCTTTGTAGGCACTCTGCTCTACAGCCTGAGCTAGCTGCTGGCTGACAACTGGCATCCTTTCCTACAGAAAATGCCACCCCAGCCCAGGTGCCGGACAAGCGAGTGAAGAGGCCGTCCTGTGCGTGGATGTGCCAGTCAGTGTCATGCAGATAATTTGCCCAGGTGAGCTCTTCCTGAGAAAACTGATGCTCAGAGTAAAGCAGCTGACAGTATTAAGTTTTGGAGTAGTTTCTTACACAGCGATTGATAACTGGAATCGCAGTGTTAGAAATAGCTATGATATACTGAGCCATTGCTGTTTGTCAGTGACCATTCCTAGGCATTTATATGCATCATTTCATTGTATCTTCACAACAATCTCAGGACTTTGGAGCTTTTATTATTCTCAGTCTCCATATGAGGAAGCTGCAGTGAAGAAACTGTCTTAGGTCACACAGCTCCTAATTAGCAGAGATGCACCACACTAGGTTGTTTTTGCTCAGTTGTGTTCAGCTCTTTGTGACCTCATTGACTGCAGCATTCCAGGCCTCCCTGTCCTTCACCATCTCCTGGACTTTGCTCAGACTCATGTCCATTGAGTCTGTGATGCCATCCAACTATCTTGTCCTTTTCTTAACTACCTCCTCCTTTATAGCCCTGTCAATGTGTAGGGACTTTTTTTTTTTTTTGCTTGGAATAAACTTCTCAATCACTCCACTTCAACTGATAAATTCCTTCTGATCCTTTATGGCCTAGCTCTATAACCGTACCTTTCATACCCAAATCCATGTAGATTTCCTATAGCAGGTACAGAAGCACTGCTGGCACTAATGGAATGAAAACAGACAAATTACTAAATCTCCCCAGGGTTCACTTTTCTCCCTGTAAAATCAGCCACAATGACTTCCTTATGTTTGCTGTGAAGATTAAATTGGATGAGCGATGCTGAGACAGGTCCTATATGGAGGATCAGGACGCACACACTAAACATTATTAAAGTGGCCATCAGGCTGAGCACACACACCATAGCTGGCCACGTTTCACTGTGCATGTCTCTGCCAGTTGCCTAAGGCACCACTTGTGTCCAGGAGTTCATTGTTCAGTGGAATGGAAAACAAGCAAAAGAACCAGTATGTAAATGAGAGTCATCACAGGGAGAGGGGGGCACAGAGCATTTGTAACTCAGAAAGGGGCCCTTAGTTGCTTCCGGATAACAGGTTGTGAAGGATTCCTTGGCCCTGAAATGAGCCCTGCAGGATGCGAAGGAAACCGGGTATCCCAGCTAAGAACGAGCTTGAGCAAAGGTGCACAGGCGTCCTGCAGTAGAAATTATGGGAAGATCTCCAAGCGACCTGGTTCCTCAGAGGCAGAACAGGATTTAGGTGAAGGTGGCCTGAGGCAGAGAGGCAGGAGAGCCAGTCAGAGAGAACACTGACTTCTAGGCTGAAGACTTTCTGCTCAGGTCAATGAGAAGCTGTCAAAGAGTTTAGAACGATGAATCAGATGAACTGATCTACGTTGTAGAACAATTGCCTGGAGGACTGTTTTGGAAGGGGCAGAACAGGAGGCAGAGAGATGGACCTAGAGGATTTTGTAATACTCTTTAAAAAAAAAGGTGCTGACAGTGTGACCCATAGGCAGGGAAGTGGGCATTGGAGAAATGCCAAAGGTAAGGAAAGAAGAAAACTTGGTGACTGGTTGGCCAGGGGGAAAAAAGATGGGGAAAGACTCTGAGTTCGTACCTTGATTTCCAACTTGGGTGATTTAAAATTAAGGCTAAAGAAGGAAGGTCAGGCACCCCTCAACCCTCTGGGGAGGGGCCGTGCTGTGGGGAGGACAGGAAGTCCCACAGCCTCCAGTGTGGGAGTCACGGGCCCACAGGAGCATCCGTCCAAGCACTGCAGTAGATCCATGTCTGTGATTAAAGCTGAACTCAAATTGTGCCACGCTGGCATAATAAGTGTGGCTTTTAACAATGCACTGCGTGAGTGAAGTTGTCAGAAAACCCGGGGGTGGAGGAGGTGATCTGTGAAACTTCAAAGCAGAGAAGATTGAAGCCATTTTATGTGGCTGGAAATGAGTCATTTGTCAGCGATGCCAACATGCTGTCAGCTCCACAGGGAGAGATGACTGGGCACCCTGGGGGGAGGGCTGGTGAGGGTGTCAACCTCCAGTCACCAGAGGCCAAGTGTGGGCTAAGAAGTGTCAATCACATCACATCCCTGTCCTGACCTGGGTCAGAAGGAAACCAAGGTCATGTCAGAGCGTTTAGCTTTGTAACCAAGGAAACTTGTAACCTGCCTCTGTCAAGACGGAACTGATGTGCTCAGCATTATCACAGATAGTTCAGAGCTTTAATTCCCCAGGAAATTTGTACTTTAAAAAGAACAGTGAGAGGGCAACACTTTTAGGAAAAAGAAAGCAAAAGGTAAGAGTGAACTGGTGGTACCAGGGAAAAGGGACTTCTGAGCAAGGTCAGTTGTAAGAGGTACCTTGGGGGTAAAAACCCTTCTATCCATTCAGTTGTCAAGCTTTGGGGTCCAGAGGGAGTGGGGGGTGCCTCTGAGTGCAAACAGCTTGGACGCCATTCCTGGGAGCGATAACCTGCCCCAGATGCAGGAATCCTGCGTTTTAAGCCGTTGCATTATCTGTTGGTCCCCTTCACATAGAGGCTGTTTATCTATCACTTGGGCACTTGAGAGGCAGCCTCCTCCACAGTGGTCTTCCTGCTTCTATTGCTCTAATCTAATCCGTTTTTCCTCTGTGCAACCATGGTAATAGCTTTAAACTTAAACGAAATCTTCTTTCTGCTCATGGTGTCCGCCCAAGCTGCATGCCCTGGCCTCTTACCAACCTGTACAATTTCGGTCTCAAGGTGACACCTCCTCCCTTGTTCTCTGCATTTGCCCTTTTCAGTTCCTTGAACACTCTGAGGTTTTGCCTTTCTGCAGATCTCTGCACAGGCTCATCGCTCTCTTAATGCCTCTTTATCCTTTAGCTTAGTTTAAATAACGCTTCTTCGGAGAGAGTCTTACTGACTCTCCAATTAAGTTGCCCCCTGCCACACTCAACACATAGATTGGTTCTGTTCCAACATTTTATCTTCTTTTGTAAGATTTGTGGTTCTTTTGTTGTTATGATTATTTATAGTTTGAAGTTTCGTTTTGACTCTGAACTCCAGAGGAGCAAGCATAATGCTTGTGTTTTGGCCACTGCATCGAAATGCCTGGCACGGTGCCTGATGTGAACGCCCCACAAATATTTGTCACGTGAATAAAGGAAGGCGTGAATGAATAAACAGCTCTTTGGTGATTCTGATGAGCAGCAACCTCGGGACCCCGTGTACCAGACGACGTCACAGAAGTACCGAGCAGCCTGTGTAGGCAAAGAGACAAGCAGGGGGTCGAGAAAAACATGCTGATAACTTCCTGGCCACTTCACAATCGCATCTTGTTCACACTTTCTGTAGCAGGACAGCTTTGAGGGGCTAAAGTTACAGAACACTTTCCATTAGACCAGTGGTTCTCAAACTCTCCAGAAGAGCTTATTAAAACTCAGATTAGAGGGCCTCTCTATGTTCCTGATTCAGTGGTCTCGGGTGGGCTTTGAGCATTCCCAGGTGATATTGATACTGCTGGTCTAGGAGATCATCAGGTCATAGACTGTATAGGGCGAGGACTCTGCTTTTCCCATTTATTATTGTTACATAGAGATGCTCTTATACAAGCATATATATTTTTTACATATACTTTCTCATAATATTTTTTTAATAAATGAAAGAAGCTTGTTGGCCACCTGTGTGCATGCTCTAATTCTATCCATGGGGCTAAGTCCTCTCCTCCTATTCATCTCTCTTCTACGTCAGATGATCAACACTATCTCAGCCTCCCATCCACTTGACTTTCTCTGGGGACTTTTATCTTCCACAATCCTCCCAGAGAAAAATGATCTATTCTTATTTTTTTTCACTTCTATTAAGGCCTTATGGCAGAAAGTGAAGAAGAACTAAAGAGCTTCTTGATGAAAGTGAAAGAAAAGAGTGAAAAAGTTGGCTTAAAATTCAACATTCAGAAAACTAAGATCATGGCATCTTGTCCCACCACTTCATGGCAAATAGATGGGTAAACAATGGAAACAGCGACAGACTTTATTTTGGGGGGACTCCAAAATCACTGCAGATGGTGACTGCAGCCATGAAATTAAAAGATGTTTGCTCCTTGGAAGAAAAGTTATGACCAACCTAGACAGCATATTAAAAAGCAGAGGCATTACTTTGCCAACAAAGGTCCATCTAATCAAAGCTATGGTTTTTCCAGTAGTCATGGATGGATATAAGAGTTGGACCATAAAGAAAGCTGAGCACTGAAGAATTCATGCTTTTGAACTGTGGTGTTGGAGAAGACTCTTGAGAGTCCCTTGGACTGCAAGGAGATCCAACCAGTCCACCCTAAAGGAAATCAGTCCTGAATATTTATTGGAAGGACTGATGCTGAAGCTGCAACTCCAACACTTTGGCCACCTGATGTGAAAAACCCACTCATTTGAAAAGACCCTGATGCTGGGAAAGACTGAAGGTGGGAGGAGAAGGGGACGACAGGATGAGATGGTTGGATCACCGATTCAATGGACATGAGTTTGAATAAACTCCGGGTGTTGGTGATGGACAGAGAGGCCTGGTGTGCTGCAGTCCATGGGGTCACAAAGAGCCAGACACAACTGAGCCACTGAACTGAGCTGAAGGCCCTGATGATACCCAATAAGCCTCTTCAAGTGGAGTGTTAATGAATAAAAACAGACCAAGATGCCACTTCTCTAAAGAGAAATTATACTCTGATATCTAATTGAATGTTTGTATCCAAACAACAGTGTTTATAGTGGTGGTCAATCTATACAATCATAGCTTGGTGGCTGAAATAAATGTTCACGTGCATGCATGCGTTTTTTGTTGCTTAGTCGTGTCCAACTCTCTGCAACCCAAGGACTGTGGCCCACCAGGCTCCCCTGTCCATGGGATTCTCCAGGCAAGAATACTGGAGCAGGTTGCCATTTCTTCCTCCAGGGGATCTTCCCAAACCAGAGACCGAACCTGGGGCTCCTGCACTGCAGGCAGATTCTTTACCATCTGAGCTACAAGGGAAGCCCTAAAATGTTTTATTTAGTAAGTCTTTTTAATACAGCATCTAAAAGATTGTGGGGTAGGTGACGATAAGTAGAAATTACTTCTCTGAACTTTATAAACATTTGCATGTATGATGTTAAGTGGTGTGTTTAATAGCATCTAATCTATCCATAAGGATCTTTATTGAGAAAATATTTTGGTATGGTAGGTAGATTAGCCACTTGTACCTGAAAAACATAAATGCACACATACATTTAAAAGTATGGATGAAGGCAAAGATGCATGTGTCTAACTGTTTTTTTTTTCCCCTTCATAAAATTACAGTTTTTCCCATCTCACCCTACAGACTTCACATGAAATAAGTTTTGTCTTATTAAAAGTGACCTATCACAACATGCATTATCTGTTCTTATTCATGTTACATTGTATCACTTGC
This sequence comes from Ovis aries, assembly GCF_016772045.2. NCBI lineage: Eukaryota > Metazoa > Chordata > Mammalia > Artiodactyla > Bovidae > Ovis > Ovis aries. The sequence goes on along the minus strand of NC_056055.1, from coordinate 5,865,901 downwards.
CTCATACTCATTAAATAAGTATTTAGTAACATTTCCAAAGAATGATGACTGGTTGATCAAGTTGGAAACTACTGGGATTCAAAGTAATTTTTTTTTAATGGAAAAGCATCACTATCCCTGAATGATTCACCAGGCTGATTTAATTTTGTCTCTCCCATGCTTTCCTGTAGATCTACCCCAAATCCCTGGCTGAACAGTGCTAGAAATTGATGAAATGTTCTTCTCTGTGTCACATAGACACACAGAGTTCAATTTCAGCACTGATACTCTCATCTACAGGTTTGGTTATACTTAGGGAAAATCAAATATTTTCTTTCCTCTTGAAGCGGATAGATACTCCTGACAGTGAGAAACGAAATGGAAAACGAATGCCCTGAACACATGCTATCTGCCAGATGCTCTCTCTGTTTCAGTAGCGATCCTCACACTAATGCCAGGAGATAGGTATCATTATTCCTTTCAGGCAGATTAAACAAAGGCAAGGGAAAAAAGGGAAAGACAAGGACTGAAATCATATGCTTGAAATCACATATGCAGAAAATGGCAAAGACTAAAATCAGAAACAGGTTTGTTTGTCACTAAACGCCATGCATATGTTTGAATAGGCTCATTGTCTACAGCAGACCTGACGGTGGCTGCGTGTCAGCTTTGGAAACGACAACCAAGAAGCGTAAGTCATTGGAAATAGTCTTTCATTTGTTTAATTCCAAGGAGTCTGTGTAGTATCTTCCCTATTAATTTCAAGATAAGGAGTTGATACTACTATTCTGCAGCTTCTCCGAGTTTCTTCCATTTCCTTCTTTTTCTTTTCATTTTATCTAATTTTGAGGATCAAATTCAGTCCTTCTAACCCATGAATTCTCCTCTGAAGTTAATGGAAGTAACTTCCTTCATTCTATTACCCTAGACTCCTGTGACTTCAACTAGCGTTTAACATTAGGTGACTTGACTTACACCTGTTTTTTATCCAGAGACATAGAGTTGATGGGAGAGATGTAGGAGGCTGAAATTTAGGATCAAATCAGTGACATAAGTTTCTTTTCAATCTCTGATTTTCTTCCCAGGAGAGAGAAGAGAGGTAAAATTATTTAATTGGTATTTTCAACCAATTCTCTCTGAAGTTCATTCCTCTTCTGCTAAATAAATGGGAATAAAATGATTTTTTTGGCCTCTTTCACAGAGCTAATATAAAGTTCAAATGAGACAATATAAGGGAAAGTGCCTTAAAAGTCCTATAATTAGCATAATTGTTAGGGCAACAGCAAAAATTACAACAAAAATCCATGAATCCAAGAACTAACTGGAAAACGTCTCTTTAAGTTAAAACTCTTGGGAGAATGTCCATGGATATAATATATGCTTGTTATGTTTATTCCTAAATTCCTAGTAAAGTCTAATTTATTTATACATCTTAATATTTTGGAATCAGTAAATATGTAAAAATAAATACCAGACCATTTTTTACAGATTTTCTAGTCAATAAAGATAGAAAACAAAGTTACCAATGAGGGCAGGAAAAAGATGGTTTAAACTATTCAAGAAATCAGACATTATTCAAGAGCTCATAAAATCTATTTAGCTGCATCCAAATGCTTGCCCATAATACACAAATCATTCTTATTTATATTCAGTCTTTGATATTGCAGTAAATTTTCATGTACTAAAGTAGCATTTAAAAATGAACATAGTCTAAACCCTTCTTTTCCCAACATAGGGAATTTTAAAATATCAGCAGACTAGTAGGACTTAGTTTTCCCATCTGTAAAATTAGGAAGTTGAGCTAGATGAGGATTAGAAAGAGCACGGCAAGTTGATCCAACACTGTTCACCTCCTTGCTCGTGGCAGGCATCACTAATGGAAAGAGCACTTTCTCACTGAGCTAGGAAGCAGCCTTGGAATAATTCTTTCCTCACTGCTCCCGGCAGCTGCTATTAATCAGTTGAAACTTAGCTACCGTAGGATTAGATAACGTCTATTAATAAAATTTCATTGTTTAACTCTGACATTTTCAAAGTGTATAAATGCAATGAGTTGTTTAACTCCTAAAATTCGTTTTGTTAAAAGGCAGTCTGTTTCTGTACTCCGGAAGGTGTTGACAAATTTCAGTTGGTATTTCTCATTCAGTTGTCTATCTTCTCTGGTCCCCGTTCTGTGAATGGTACCGGTGTCTCTCAGTAGGAGATGCCAAGTAAATGAAACAGCCCAGCAGGAAACCCTGTTTGGCAATTCTAACAAGGCTTGAAGAATTGGTTTCCTCATTAGAAACAAGGGAAAGTTTCCTATCTGGTGAATATGCAAGTTCTGGGCACTGATCTGATGGGGTGGCTTTGCCTGAACAAAATACTGAGGCCTAAGGAATACCAGTGGAAAGCAAATGCTTGGTAATGATAGGACCTGACCCCACTCCAGTACTTTTACCTGCAAAATCCCATGGGTGGAGAAGCCTGGTAGGCTGCAGTCCTTGGGGTCGTGAAGAATCGGACACGACTGAGTAACTTCACTTTCACTTTTCACTTTCGTGCATTGGAGAAGGAAATGGCAACCCACTCCAGTGTTCTTGCCTGGAGAATCCCAGGGATGAGGGAGCCTGGTGGGCTGCAGTCTATGGGGTCGCACAGAGTCAGACACGACTCAAGTGACTTAACAGTAACATGTACCTTGCAGGAGATAAACATTCCATTTCCGTGTCATGCTTTATCTGAGTTAACACACTTTAGTCCTGGGAGTAGAAAGACGTTACCTTCTGAACGAAGATGATCGCCCTATAGAACTCCTACTATGTGCCTTCATGCATATCATTTTATATGAAAGTGGAAGTGAAGTTGCTCAGTCGTGTCTGACTCTTTGTGATAGTCTTCCAGGTTCCTCCTCCATCCATGGGATTTCCCAAGCAAGAATACTGGTGTGGGGAGCCAGTGGGGAGCCAGTAATTTCTTCTCCAGGGGATCTTCCTGACCCAGGGATCGAACTCAGGTCTCCCACATTACAGGCAGACTCTTTTCCAACTGAGCTACAAGGGAAGCCCAACAGTCTAGCATATGCCCAAGATCATCCCAAGCTGGGGCATGGATTCCCCACCTCCCATCTGCTACGGCATCGATGATGGGGGAAGCAGGTTCTGGCCTCTGCACGAGGGTTAGGAAGGACCCGGGTGGAGTGCGGGTACCTTTAGGAGAAAGAGCCACGCCTCCTAGCTAGAAAGTGGCATAGCAGAACCAGCACTTTTCATCTGTCATCTCATTTTATTCTTGTTAAAACCCTATGATATAGATGGTAGTATTTTTACCCATTTAACAGATGAAGAAACAGAGTTCTCTGGGGATTGTAACTTGCCCCAAATCACACAGGCAGTAAGTGAAAGAGTCAAGCTGTGAACAAGGCAACCTAACTCAAGGGTGAACATGACTCTAGTACTCAAGGAGCTAACAATTAGATTAAAATAAGGGCAGTATAAAGGTGAAAAAAGTATTCATGGGATGGTGGAAACAGAGGGCAAGGAGCTCAGAGAAGGATCAGGGAGAGCTGTCGAGGCAGTTTCAAGAATGAGATGAAACAGCTGACTCTTTAAGAATAAGTAGAGGGTCCTACACTGTTGGTGGGACTATATATTGATACAGCCACTAGGGAGAACACTATGAAAGTTCCTTAAAAAAGTACAAATTGAGCTACTGCAGGCTTCCCCAGTGGCTCAGTGGTAAAGGATTCGCCTGCAATGCAGGAGATACAGAAAATGTGAGTTTAATCCCTGTGTTAAGAAGATTTCCTGGAGCAAAAATTGGCAACCCACTCCAGTATTCTTGCCTGGACCACCCCATGAACAAAGGAGCCTGGCAGGCTACCGTCCATGAGGTCACAAAGGGTCTGCGTGATGGAACACACGTGCACACATAACTGAAATCCCTCTGCTGGGCACACATCTGGAGAAGAACATGCTACGGAAAGAAACATGGACGCCAGTGCTCATTGTAGCCCTGCTTACAGTAGCCAAGATATAGAAGCCACCTAAGCGTCCATCAAAGAGGAATGGGTGAAGAGGGTGAGACCCATACATATGATGGAGTATCACTCAGTCCTGAAGAGGATGAAATTACGCCATTTGCAGCAACATGGATGAATCTAGAGAATGTCAGGCTGAGTGAAGTAAGTCACACAGAGCAGGAGAAGTATTGATTGACGTCCTTTATATGTGAAATATAAAAACAAATGATACAAATAAACTTACACAGCAGAAACAGACTCGCAGCCTTAGAGAATGAATTGATGGTTACTAGAGGTAGGGAAGGATGCAGAGGAAAGGACAGTTAGGGAGTTTGGGATTGGCATATGCACGCTGCATTATTAAAAATGGATAACCAACAAGGTCCTTCTGTGTTACACATGGAACTCTACTCGGTGTTAGGTGGCAGCCTGGATGGGAGGGGAGTGTGGGGAAGAATGGACATGTGTATATGTATGGCTGAGTCCTTTTGCTATTCACCAGGAACTATCACAACATTGTTAATTGGCTATACTCCAATACAACATAAAAAGTTAAAAAAAAAATAAGTGGAGGGTAACTTAAGGGATCTTCAAAAAAAAGGGGCAATTGTCATCTGTCAACACCTGCTGTTTGCATGTAAGTGAGTCACAGAGATAAGCAGTAAGGAAATGGGCACCTCGTAGTCAATTTTCCTAAGAGGCACTAATAATTAATCAATAAAAGAAAGAAAACATTCGTTGAAGATGTTTCTTCAAATGCCATGGAAAGGTTTCTGAGCCTTACTTTAGAGCTCAGACAGGAAGATTCCAGAATTCACTTTTCCCTAACTCCTGTTCATTTTCTGTTCCCTCTACCTCTCTGCCACACTTCAGTACCTCACAATATTCTTGGAACTACCTTTTAGCTAGTGACAGAATTCTGTTCTTTAAGTAGGGCTTTTAGAAATTGTGACCCTTAGTTTATTTTCATTCCAATTTAGGCTTTGACATCTTGTCAGTAAATTGCTTTTAAGTTCGTTCCTGCCAATCCCCCCGCCCTCATTTTGCCGTTTTATGCTTTTCTTCGGCTTTCTGCTTTATCCGCAAATAAAATGTATACATATATAGGTTACACACACATTCATTGCTTGCTCACAGTTTTGGGGTTTGGGAGTTGTTGGGTTTTGTTTCCCAATCATAAACAATGTTTCTATTCTACTACCATCCTCTAGAGAAGACCGATAAAATTTGACTCATGGAGAGAGAGAGAGAGAGAGAGAGAGAGAGAGAGAGAGAGAGAGAAGAAAAAAATCCAGGAGGCGAAAAGTAATATGGGGAGAAAATGAAAGAGATTTACTGCAGCTATCAACTGACTGTGGTGCTGTCTTTAAGAGTCTGTTGAAACAACATAATAAAAGGTAATAAAGGTTGGATTTATAGCCTACCTGGTGGATATAGCTGCCTGTTTGTATCTTGCCCATTCACAGCCCACCGAGAGTCTTTGTCTGGGGAGGGGGTCATCTCCCCTGGAGTCATCTCCCCATCTTGGAATAAAGAGGCATCAGGTAGCTCTGAGAGCATACAAATCAGATTGCCAGGTGTTTTAAACTTCCTTCTAGTTTCTTCCTTTCCCTCCTTTTTTTCCCCTCTGGGATTTAGTAACACAGCTTTGTTTCTTTAAAAGCTGTTATTTAATTCAGTTTGCCTAGGAAAGCCCCCAGTGATTCACTGAAGATGGTCATGTCAGCTTTTGGGGGGTCAAAGGCTTACTGTTTCTCCTTTCAAGTTCAAATAAATCTCCATAAACGTCTAAATCAGCACTAATCGGTCTCTCAAGAGGAAGGTGGTGCACATTGCCAGGGAGTTTGGCAAAATTAAGAAGCAAGGGGACAAGAGAAAGGGTGATGGCTTCCCACAGAAGGGTGAGGAACTCCATCCAGGGCACAATTGGGACAGGGGCTGATCTCCTGAACCTACAGCGCTTTCTGAAGCACTGCTGGTGACCGAAGACGAGCTTGTTCATTCATTCCTTCATGGAGCATTTACATAGCATCTACTTTGTGCCAGGCCTGGGGTCAGTGACAGGGCTACACAAGTGAATAAGACCAGGACTCCACCCTGAAGATTCTAGCTCCCTGAGACACAACGTTGTAACTGCAGCACTGAAGCTCATCATGTTGGGCTGTGTATTCAGGGTTCAGGAGATACAAAGGGAGGTAATACCAAGCCAGCCCTAATTGTCTTGGAAGGCTTCAGAGCAAAGCTGGTCCTTGATCCTTGATTCGGGTATTTGCTTGAATAGACTGAATTAATAAGCTGAAAGCACAGTGAAGAAAGTCAGAAGTTACAAGTTCAAGGTCTAAGTACTACTCCTTGTGAGATCTCAGGCAGGTCTTCTCCCCGTCCTTAGTTTCCCTGTCTGCGCACTAAGATAGATTTGTCTGTCTCATGGGCAAGGCCATTCCAGACTGCATCAAGCAGAGTAAAGGGGCAGAAGTGTTTTCCACGACCTGGGCTTTCAGTAGTGGGTTCTTTACTTTTGGACTTTCTGGTGGCACAGTGGATCTGCCTGCTAATGCAGGGGACACGGGTCCTGTTCCTGGTCTGGGAAGATCTACACGCCACGGAGCAACTAAGTCCACACACTGAGTACTGAGCCTGCACTCTGCAGCTGAGTGCCGCAACTGCTGAGGCCTGAGGCGTAGAGCCTGCGCTCCAAAAACAAGAGACACCACTGCAGTGAGAAGCCCCCACACCACAGCCAGAGGAAGCCTGCACACAGTGACCAAGACCCGGCACAAACCAAAATAAATCAATAATTTACAAAACGAAAAAGTCTCCCGTCTCTCTAGAAAAAAAATAAACCAACTCTTTACACTGTGTGTTTTCTCACTGCGTGTTGGGCTAGCTGGGTAGCCCTTTGAGGTTCTGATTCTTTGCCAAGCAGGAGTTCCAGAAACCACTCTCTTTCCCCACCCCTGAAACCTGGCTGAAAAACTCTGGCTGGAAACCTGGGAGGGAAGCTAGGAAAATCTCAGAGGAAAGATGGAAAAGGATGTCACTGTGGGAAGGCAGGGGGCGGGATGCCAGCAGCAGAGCACTGAGGCCCTGGACGAGAGACCTCATTACTAAAGTCTGAGTCATGGTAACAGTCTGCATAAATCCCCATCAAGTCAGGGCTAATGGTGTCTGCTGGAGCCCACATCATGCCCTCAACAGGAAGCCAAGGCTGTGCTAATTGTCAGAGCCAATCAGAGGGGCTGGGGAGCATGAAATGAAGGATTAGTTCTGGGAGGTGAGCCCCAGCCTCTCTGGGGGTCCTGGCTCTGCCTCCGGGCTGGCTAGAGCTCCTCAGCAGCAGGGTTGACGGCGACAGGCATGGTCAGAGAGAGGGGCAGTGCTCCTGCACGGCGGGGTGCAGCCTGGGTTCTGGTTCCAGCGAGTGACCCCTGAGCCCTGCAGTCAGTGTGGGAACCCCAGGAGGCTTCTCCAGTCCTTCTTCCGCCTCTCTTTGGCCCATTTTTTTTCCTCTCTCCTCAATCTTTTCCAACCTCCCTTTCCCTCCGGTTTTCTCTCTGCCCCTTTTTCTTTTCTTTCGGCCTGCCAGCCTGCTTATCTCCCTCTGCTTCTTCCACTCATCTTCCCTCTCTCCTGTCTTTTCTTCCTTTTTCCTTTCCCTGCTCCCTCCGCACCTCTCATCTTCCTACTCCTCTCCCCTTTCTGTCTTCTTCTCTCATTTCTTTCTTGTGTGTGTGTTTCTGTTTCCTACGCCCTGGCCTCTTTCGCTTCACCTTTTTCCTGGTCTTCCTCTTTGTTCCCTTTTTCTCCCCTTTTGCTTCTTCTCTTCTTTCTCCTTCTCCTTTCATCATCCAAACTTGGCAGGAAGTAACCTGGGGTTGGCTGGAGTAGATGGCTGAGCCACCAGCCTTATCGTCACCTGCAAAACACCTTCATGAGTTGATCTTCACACTGACCTGGTGATGAAAATGTGTGTGAGAAAGTTAAAGCTCCAAAAAGTTCAGGGATGGGCCAAGAACCCAGACAGACACTAAATAGAAGATCTGGGGTTGCATCCTAAATCTGCCTGATGCCAAAATTGAGAATGGGTGTGTGGGTGACAAGAAAACCAGTCTTGACTACTGACAGTGTTACAGGGTCACATGTATCCCCTCAAGACCAAAAAGGAAGGTTGTAGCCACAAACTGGTCAGGCCCCTTTCCCCTCCCTGGGGACTGATTGACTCAAACATTGCGTGACTATATTCAGGCATTTTCCTGGATGCTAAGGATACAGAACCAAGAGACCTCCATATAAAACTCCCATTCTCACGAGGTTAACAGTCAGTAAAGGAATGATGAGATACGTGTTTGGTCTAATGGACTCAGACGCTGGTTTGCTAGCTACAGGAATGTCTGGAGTAGGTTAGGGGTTGCTAGAAGCAGACACTGGAAATTATTATAATTTTGATGTTCATAGAATCTTCTTGAAAGTCTCTTCCTCTATAATTTAGGTTTGAAAAGAAATCTTGTCTTACTTCCTGAGTATGAGAACATCATTAGCTCATAAAATTTTCTAAGGTTCTCATGCCAAATGCTTTTGAGCTAATTTTGGTTACTTAGAGGCTCAGGAAGTTACTGCCACTGGGCAAGGGGCTGTAGTTGTCATCAAAATCTCCCTCATCATGTAGGATTTCAGCTTGCCCTGAGCCTCCAAAATCCAGCTATTTTCTTTCTTTTCTTCCACTTAGACCTATCCTCTGTCTGTAGCTGGACTCTGTAATGCTCAGTTGCCCGTGTAATGGACAGCAGCCATGTGGGGAGCTTGCCACCTGACAAACAAAGCCAGCTCTTACTTGCAAGAACTTTGCAGCGCCTAGTGTTCCTGGTCACTGATGGGGGAGGATAATTATCCATGTCTCCTCTTTGGGGATAGAAATAGCCCAGAGACAGTCAAGGAAGTACATGATAGCTGCCTCTGTCTTTAGTCATGCTTTACTCCAAATCCAGAATGCATATTGTCTCTACACTCAAATCTCTCCTTTCCTTTGAAGTCCATTCCAAATGACATCTGCTCCATGGAGACATCTTTAACAACACAGCAATCTACCAATTTTCTGAAGTCTCATAGCAAAACCTGTCAGAATTGGATTGGCCCGGATCACACCCTGCTTCTACCAACTGCAAGTTGTATAGCCTAAACCATACATATATGGCTCAGCTGGTAAACAATCTGCCTGCAGTGTGGGAGACCTGGGTTCAGTCCCTGGGTTGGGAAGATCCCCTGGAGAAGGGAATGGCTACCTACTCCAGTGTTCTTGCCTGGAGAATTCCTTGGACAGAGGAACCTGGCGAGCTACAGTCCATGAGGTCACAAAGACTGAGCAACTAACATTTTCACTTTTTCATATGGCATAGTGCTGTCTTCCATTCCTATGCCTTCTTCCGCGGGTGATTTTGCCATTTGCCCGTTACAAACTGAAGTCTAATTTCTAAATTAATCCACTCTTGCCGTTTAGACACCAATAGAAGTGACGTTGCATGATTCCAGCGTTAGGTCAGTAAAACACAGCTGCCATCAGAAGCCCAAGGCCGCATGTAGGTGTTTGATAGTCCCAGCTGAACCAACCTCAACTCATTCCAGCTTTTCTGGAGACAAGCTATCTCTTCTGTACCCTGTCCTAATTCCTGGCCCACAGAATCCATGAGCAGGATAAAATGGCTTTATGCCACCATTATTGGATGGTCTGTTCTGCAGCAATAGATAACTAGAACAGTGTTAAAGTTTTTAAATCAGCAAGATTGGGCAATATTGCCAGCCTTGGAGTGTAGTTGAAAAATTAGATGAAATAATATATGAGAGGTACCTGACAATGCCTGACATTTAGAAGACGTTTAATAAATATAATTTCTGCCACCTCATTCTAACTACAGCAGTTTCAACTGTCCACATATCTTACTAAAATTTTTGCTCCTCTATGACGGGGCTTGACTCATACTCAAATTGAAAGTCCTGTTTTATTTAAAATGTGCTTTAAAAATGTTTATTAAATAAACAGATACATAAATACAAAGATCACTGGATTGGGAGTCGTGTGATCTTGCTTAAGTACTTTCTTTCTCTCAGGGTTATTTTTCTTATGTGTAAATGTGCGTGCTGAGTCATTTCAGTCATGTCAGACTCTTTGAGACCCTATGGACTATGGCCTGTCAGGCTCCTCTGTCCATGGGATTCTCCATGCAGGAATACTGGAACGGGTTGCCATGCCCTCCTCCAGAAGATTTTCCCTACCCAGAGATTGAACCCATGTCTCTTACACCTTCTGCACTGGCAGGAAGGTTCTTTACTAGTAATGCCACCTGGGAAGCGCGATGTATAAATGAGAAGGCTTAAATTCAAAGGAGGGGGGCTACTGTGGCCAGATGGAGAAGAGCCTGCATCTTTTCTCAAATTCTTAAAGAACTGTTGTGAGAAAGAAGAACAGATCTATCTGCTTGACTCTGTAGTGGTACATTCAGGGCCCTGGATGGCATACACAAGCACAAGGCAATGAAGAACTATCTGAAGAATCAGAAATGCCCAAAGGTTGAAGAAGATGTCTTGCGAGCTTAGTGAATGCCTTGCCCCTAGAGGTGTGATTGTGGGAAACTGAATGTTTCCTTGCAGCTCTGCTGTAAAGGGCAGGCAAGCATGTAGATTTCATTCCCCATATTCTTAATTCTACCCCTGGGTGACATCTTCCAGCTCCAAAGGTGTTCTAATTTGCAAAAGATCTTTCTAGACTGTGATCTTTCAGCAATTCCTAGGTGAGTGGGTCTGCAGTGGTGCAGGTGGGGATCTGGCAAGCAAAGCCACCTGGAGTGTGGGTTGTCTGGGGATAGCCTAACTTGTTTATTTCAGTGATGCAGGAGAAGGGAGTAGGAGGAGGGCAGTTGGGGGGAGGAATGGGGAGGAATATTGATCAGGGACTGAACTTAAGTGCTCTTTCAGAGATGATTACAGGGTCATGATTAATGGTCTGTAGAAGCTCACCAGGGGAGCACTATGTGTAGAGAACAGGAAAAAGCTCTGGAAAGTATGGGCACAGAAATTCTGATCTAGCAGGGTTGGGTGGGGGGCTTAGAGGGCAGAAGTTAGGTTTGCTATTCTTCATAGGAGCTTCTACATTTATTAGGTGAAAAGGGGTGAACAGACAACCTCCAAAGGTTTTAGGATTAACATTGATAAAGTTTAATTCTCAGTTATATAAAATCCATGCCTCTCTTTAGGGCAAAAGCTAAGCTATCCAGGCAGCTTTTGTCTTATGACTATTTTATCAACATGAAGCTTCAACAGAGAAAGAACATGTGTGTGTGTTTTAATAATCACTATAATGGTTTATTTAAACAAGATGGTGGACTCCTTATTTCTGAATAGGGTTGCCCCTTCTGGATGGGCAGGCTGTTCAGCGAACAAGAGTGCATAATAGAGTTGGTCCTGAAATCACTCTGTCCTGTGTTCATCAAGTGTGGGCTGCATAGGGAGCACGGATATTTGGCAGAGGGATGGGGTGATGGAGAATATTGCACCCGCAATGAAAATGCTTTCTCTCGCCCGATGCCATATGTACTTCTGCTCAGGCTCATTGCTCAGAAGTAGTCACATGGCTCATCTTAAGTATAAAGAGCTAAGAAGGGTTGGCCCTTCCATGTATCCAGAAAGTGAAGAGGATCAGCTTTGTGTCAGTACTAATAGTTTCAGAGGAAAGTGAAGAGGAAAGAGAGAAAGGAGAGGAAACACAAACTTCGTGAAGGGCGAGGCTGAGGGAAACTAAGCAGTCTCACTCAGTTCCAGTTTTCTCACCTCTCTAAGGAAGGGTCTCACCTACTGCGCTAATGGTGTCGTGAAGACTGATGGTGAACAAGCACAGGAAAGGATGCTCAACATCACTCATTATTGAAGACACGCAAATCAAAACCACAGTGAGGGGCCATCTCTCGCCGGCCAGAATGGCTGCCTACAGAAAGTCTACAAGCAATAAATGCTGCAGAGGGTGTGGAGAAAAGGGAGCCCTCTTACACTCTTGGTGGGAATGCACACTAGTACAGCCACTATGGAGAACAGTGTGGAGATTCCTTAAAAAACTGGAAATAGAACTGCCTTATGACCCAGGAATCCCACTGCTGGGCACACATACCAAGGAAACCAGAACTGAAAGAGACACATGTACACCAGTGTTCATTGCAGCACTGTTTACAATAGCCAGGATATGGAAGCAACCTAGATGTCCATTGGCAGACAAATAGATAAGGAAGTTGTGGTAGATATACACAATGGAATATTACTCAGCTATAAAAATTAATGCATTTGAGTCAGTTCTAATGAGGTGGATGAAACTGGACCTGATTATATAGAATGAAGTAAGTCAAAAAGAAAAACACCAATATAGTATATCAATGCATATATATATGTGAGGAACAACTCCATGTCCAAGGAGCAGCAGCTACACAGGTGCAGGAGGTCTGAGAGGAGCTACTCTATGTTCAAGGTCAAGAGGGGTGACCTCGTTCAAGGTAAGGAACAGCGGCTGTGCTTTGCTGGAGCAGCCGTGAAGAGATACCCAATGTCCAAGGTAAGAGAAACCCAAGTAAGACAGTAGGTATTGCGAGAGGGCATCAAAGGGCAGACACACTGAAACCATAATCACAGAAAACTAGCCAATCTGATCACACAGACCACAGCCTTGTCTAACTCAATGAAACTAAGCCATGCCCTGTGGGGCCACCCAAGATGGGTGGGTCATAGTGGAGAAGTCTGAGAGAATGTGGTCCACTGGAGAAGGGAATGACAAACCACTTCAGTATTCTTGCCTTGAGAACCCCATGAACAGTATGAAAAGGCACACTGATAGGATACTGAAAGAGGAACTCCCCAGGTCTGTAGGTGCCCAATATGCTACTGGAGATCAGTGGAGAAATAACTCCAGAAAGAAGGAAGGGATGGAGCCAAAGCAAAAACAATACCCAGTTGTGGATGTAACTGGTGATAGAAGCAAGGTCTGATGCTGTAAAGAGAAATATTGCATAGGAACCTGGAATGTCAGGTCCATGAATCAAGGCAAATCGGAAGTGGTCAAACAGGAGACGGCAAGAGTGAACGTCAACATTCTAGGAATCAGTGAACTAAAATGAACTGGAATGGGTGAATTTAACTCAGATGATCTTTATATCTACTACTGTGGGCAGGAATCCTTTAGAAGAAATGGAGTAGCCATCATGGTCAACAAAAGAGTCCAAAATGCAGTACTTGGATGCAATCTCAAAAATGACAGAATGATCTCTGTTCGTTTCCAAGGCAAACCATTCAATATCATGGTGATCCAAGCCTATGCCCCAACCAGTAAAGCTGAAGAAGCTGAACGGTTCTATGAAGACCTACAAGACCTTTTAGAACTAACACCCAAAAAAGATGTCCTTTTCATTATAGGGGACTGGAATGCAAAAGTAGGAAGTCAAGAAACACCTGGAGTAATAGGCAAATTTGGCCTTGGAATATGGAATGAAGCAGGGCAAAGACTAATAGAGTTTTGCCAAGAGAACACACAGGTCATAGCAAACACCCTCTTCCGACAACACAAGAGAAGACTCTACACATGGACATCACAAGATGGTCAACAGCGAAATCAGATTGATTATATTCTTTGCAGCCAAAGATGGAGAAGCTCTATACAGTCAGCAAAAACAAGACCAGGAGCTGACTGTGGCTCAGATCATGAACTCCTTGTTGCCAAATTCGGACTTAAATTGAAGAAAGTAGGGAAAACCACTAGACCCTTCAGGTATGACCTAAATCAAATCCCTTATGATTACACAGTGGAAGTGAAAAATAGATATAAGGGACTAGATCTGATAGAGTGCCTGATGAACTATGGACTGAGGTTCGTGACATTGTACAGGAGACAGGGATCAAGCCCATCCCCTTGGAAAAGAAATGCAAAAAAGCAAAATGGCTGCCTGGGAAGGCCTTACAAATAGCTGTGAAAAGAAGAGAAGCAAAAAGCAAAGGAGAAAAGGAAAGATATTCTCATTTGAATGCAGAGTTCCAAAGAATAGCAAGGAGAGATAAGAAAGCCTTCCTGAGCAATCAATGCAAAGAAATAGAGGAAAACAACAGAATGGGAAAGAATAGAGATCTCTTCAAGAAAATTAGAGATACCAAGGGAACATGTCATGCAAAGATGGGCTCGATAAAGGACAGAAATGGTATGGACCTAACAGAAGCAGAAGATATTAAGAAGAGGTGGCAAGAATACACAGGAGAACTGTACAAAAAGATCTTCACAACCAAGACAATCATGGTGGTGTGATCAGTAATCTAGAGCCAGACATCTTGGAATGTGAAGTCAAGTGGGCCTTAGAAAGCATCACTATGAACAAAGCTAGTGGAGGTGATGGAATTCCAGTTGAGTTGTTTCAAATGCTGAAAGATGATACTGTGAAAGTGCTCCACTCAATATGCCAGCACATTTGGAAAACTCAGCAGTGGCCACAGGACTGGAAAAGGTCAGTTTTCATTCCAATCCCAAAGAAAGGCAAGGCAAAAGAATGCTCAAACTACCACACAATTGCACTCATCTCACATGCTAGTAAAATAATGCTCAAAATTCTCCAAGCCAGGATTCAGCAATACGTGAACCATGAACTTCCAGATGTTCAAGCTGGTTTTAGAAAAGTCAGAAGAACCAGAGATCAAATTGCCAACATCCACTAGCTCATGGAAAAAGCAAGAGAGTTCCAGAAATGCATCTATTTCTGCTTTCTTGAATATGCCAAAGCCTTTGACTGTGTGGATCACAACAAACTGTGGAAAATTCTGAAAGAGATGGGAATACCAGATCACGTGACCTGCCTCTTGAGAAACCTATATGCAGGTCAGGAGGCAACATTTAGAACTGGACATGGAACAACAGACTGGTTCCAAATAGGAAAAGGAGTACGTCAAGGCTGTATATTGTCACCCTGCTTATTTAACTTATTTGCAGAGTACATCATGAGAAACACTGGGTTAGATAAGCACAGGCTGAAAGAAGCACAAGCTGGAATCAAGATTGCTGGGAGAAATATCAGTAACTTCAGATATGCAGATGACACCACCCTCATGGCAGAAAGTGAAGAGGAACTAAAAAGCCTCTTGATGAAAGTGAAAGAGGAGAGTGAACAAGTTAGCTTAAAGCTCAACAGTCAGAAAACTAAGATCATGGCATCCGATCCCATCACTTCATGGGAAATAGATGGGGAAACAGTGGAAACAGTGTCAGATTTTATCTTTTTGGGCTCCAAAATCACTGCAGATGGTGATTGCAGCCATGAAATTAAAAGACTCTTACTCCTTGGAAGGAAACTTATGACCAAACTAGGCAGCATATTAAAAGCAGAGACATTACTTTGCCAACAAAGGTCCATCTAGTCAAGGCTATGGTTTTCCAGTGGTCATGTATGGATGTGAGAGCTGGACTGTGACGAAAGCTGAGCACCGAAGAATTGATGCTTTTGAACTGTGGTGTTGGAGAAGACTCTTGAGAGTCCTTTGGACTGCAAGGAGATCCAACCAATCCATCCTAAAGGAGACCAGTCCTGGATGTTCACTGGAAGGACTAACGCTAAAGCTGAAACTCCAATACCTTGGCCACCTGATGCGAAGAGTTGACTCATTGGAAAAGACCCTGATGCTGGGAGGGATTGGGGGCAGGTAGAGAAGGGGTTGACAGAGGATGAGATGGCTGGATGGCATCACTGATTTGATGCACATGAGTTTGGGTGAAGTCCGGGAGTTGGTGATGGACAGGGAGGCCTGGATGCTGTGATTCATGGGGTCGGAAAGAGTCGGACACGACTGAGCAACTGAACTGAACTGAACTGAATGCATATATATGAAATTTGAAAGATGGTAACAGTGACCCTATATGCAAGACAGCAAAAGAGACACAGATGTAAAGAACAGGCTTTTGGACTCTGTGGGAGAAGGCGAGAGTGGGACGATATGAGAGAATAGCGTTGAAGCATGTATATTACCATATGTGAAATAGGTGACCAGCACAAATTTGATGCATGAAGCAGGGCACCCAAAGCTGGTGCTCTGGGACAATCCAGAGGGATGTAGGGAAGGAAGTGGGAGGGTGGTTCATGATGGTGGGACACATGTACACCCATGGCTGATTCATGCTGATGTATGGCAAAAACCACCACAATATTGTAAAGTAATTGTCTTCCAGTTAAAATAAATTAACTTTAACCCTTTGTCAATGGCAAACTTTTTTTTAACAACTTTATCGAGCTATAATTCACGTACATAATCTTTATGCTTTTGAAGTGGGCAATCCAGTGATTTCTAGCATATTCACAAAGTTGTACAGGCATCACTACTAATTGCAGAACATTCTCATCACTCCAAAAAGAAACCACTTACCCATGAGAAGTCACTCCCTATTTCTCCCTTCCCCATCCTCTCTCTTAGCCCTGGGTGACTACTCATCTGCTTTCTCTCTCTATGAATTTGCACATTCTGGGCTTTTCCTATAAATGGAATCGTATAGATCATGTTGTCAAGTTCACCTGTGTTGGAGCATGTGTCAGGAATTCCTTTTCATAGAATGACAAGACTTTTTAAAAAATAGAATAGGGTTTTGATAATTGGTGATTGCCTTACTACAAAATCATGAAATGCCGGATTTATGAGGTATAAAAACTATCTGGTATAGCTTTGTCTCCAGCAAGAATTTCCATTATAGAAGATCTTAAACATGACTGTCAAAATCAGCTGGGAAATGACTCTCATGCACCGTCCGAGTCAGAAGGCTGGGTGCCGGGGTCCAGCCCCAGTGGATCCAGGGTGATTCGAAGGTGGGGACGGCGTTGGCGTCTTTGGAAAAATACATATTTAATCATAGATATACAGAGATTAGAAATGGATAGTGTAGTAGGAAGGTTAGTGGAGAAAAAGAGGCTGAATAACTTGGATTACGTGGAATAGCATCCATGCTCCAGATGGGAATTCAGCCAGAAAAACGGGAGCAAGAAAGAAGCAACATGGGGGAATCAGTCTTTCCAGAAACTGATCTGATTTCTTTATTTTCCAGGTTTGTTTATATATCTTTTTGTTATACATAGGGATGAATACAGAGTCACGCGGGGGTCAGCAGACCTGACCCTTGTCACAATCAGGTCCTTCATATAAAATTATATAAAGGTCTTATGAGTTTCATCATCTTTTAGCCATGAGGTCTGCTGACATTTTATGGCCCTTTCTGATACTGGTCAGTTAACCAGAAAACTTATTTTTCCAGGGGTGATTTTTTCTTAAATCAGGCGCCACCCTCCAAATAAAGTTGCATTCCTATAGGGTGAGGGTGTAGTGAGTTACAATCAAGAAAGGAATTTACTTAACCTAAGGTTTAACATGATTAATCCTAAAGGTTAATACTTATTTCTCCTATATGCTAGTTATGTTCATTATAAGGGCAGGAATATGGAGATTTAGAAGCAAATATTGGCTCAACAAATGTAAACCCTTCACCAATGTTCCCCTTAAGATCTATTTTGTTTTAAGATAGTGATAAAGTTACATTTTTGCATAGCAAGGACACAGTGATTTATAGTGATTTATAACAAAGTACAGTGATCTATAACAAAAGAGAAGATTCATTAACTCAAAAAGTCTAGTATTGCTATTCCCAGGTGCCTAAGGATATGGAGGCCTGATGGCAATCATTGACTCATCAATGCAAACTCTCTGTGCTGTTTATGGCTGAGAGGCTGTCACACAAGCTAGTCTGTCAGCAGAGAGGTTTGACCTGAGACATCCTTGTCACACCCAGGGCAGGGAATCAGCAGTAATTATTGGTAGGATAAATGAAAAAACCCTTCACCAATATAATTCCTAATCATCCTACTAATACTATACTAATGATCTTCTAACTTCTCAAAAGAGTCTGTTTTTAGAAAGTTTTAAAACATCCCGTGCCTCTCACAGTTGGGAGGCTGTAAACAATCACATGTGGCCGGACGAGCCTGATCAGGCAGGCCAGAGAACCTCCAGAGTTCGTAAGTTGAAACACTCTTGTCACGCCCAGGAATTTTTATTAACTGGAGCTGCAAGTTAACTCCTTCTCTGACAGAAATGGTTATGGGGGAGAGCTCCCTGTAAAGTACTCTGGTTTTGGGGGTAGATGCTCGGGAACAGGGGGTTTCCTGAGGCTTGATCACGCCTTTGCGTATGCCAAGCTTCCTTCCTCATGACCTTTGCCATGGGCGGAGTTCCTCACGCTGGCTCCCAACAGCTGGGGGCAGATATCCGCCCCTCGTCCAGATTTCGGGGCCTGAAGCTTTTACATGAACCTCAAAGGATGCATCAGAGGGATGGTACGGGGAGGGAGGAGTGAGGGAGGTTCAGGATGGGGAAAGACGTGTATACCTGTGGTGGATTCATGTTGATGTATGGGAAAACCAATACAATATTGTAAAGTAATTAACCTCCAATTAAAATAAATAAATTTGTATTTTAAAATAAAATAAAAGACTATGTTAAAAAAAAAAAAAAAGGATGCACCAGATAGGAAACTGGCAGGATGGTGGGATGTTTCCAAAATGCACAAGTCAATTGCAAGAAGTCTGATGCTACTTTTGGGAAACGGCAAGCTAAACATAGGCATGGTCTTCCTGGATGTGGCATTGTTTTGATGTTGGTATTTGTGGCCCATCTGTCTTTGCCATCTCTGCTGCTTTCCAGTCACTGTTACCTCCTTTCACCATCTACATTCTGCACCAGTCATAGCTGTATCAGAAACATTCATGCTGTCTCTCACTGATGGCTTAATTCACATCCTCGTTTATTTACCCATCCATTTATCCATCTGTTTATCTTTTTCCTTTCTTTCCATGAAGTCTTAGAAAACAAACATTTATTGAGCACCTGCTTTTTCTCTAGTTTTCTGTTAGGCACCACAATTCTAACAGAATTTTAAAAAATGCATGCAGTGTAGTGAGGGATACAGACAAGTCAGTACACGTGTGTGTGTGTGTGTGTGTGTGTGTGTGTGTGTGTGTGTGTGTGTTTAGTCACTAAATCTTGTCTGACTCTTTGCAGTCCCATGGGTTATAGCCCATCAAGCTCCTCTGTCCATGGGATTTCCCAGGCAAGAATACTGGAGTAGGTTGTCATTTCCTTCTCCAGGGGATCTTTCCAACCAAGGGCTTGCACCCGTGTCTCCTGCAATGCAGATGATTCTTCATCACTGAGCCACCAAGGAAAGCCCAAGCAAGTACATGATTCTGTGGAAACTGCATTGGAAGAGCTGGGACTCTCAAATGGCCTAAGAGTAGGTAGGGGGAAGAAGGCTTCTTGGAAAAGGTCGTGGTTGAACTAATTCTTGAAGGTGTATTAGTTCAGGTGGGGAAGGTAAGAAGGGCTTCCTTCCTGGGTAAAAGGAACAGCCCCTGAAAAGGAAGCCCAGTGTGGGAGAGCCTGGCATCTGTCCAGACCCTAAAGGTTCTAGGAGGCTCCTGCTTAAGGAGCGCTTGAGGCATCGAGCCAGTTACTGAGCTTCATCTCTACCTCCTTGATTGTAATGAGTCAATATGACAATTTAAATAAAGAGTTTAACAGAGGCCCTGACCCACAAAAAGCACCAGACAAATATTAGTCCTCAATTCTCATTTCTTCCTCACGGCGTGCTTTGTCTCCTGGTTTCATAGTGCCCTGCAGAAACTAGCTGTTCAATAAAGTTTCCTTAAATTTAGTTCAGTTGCTCACCACTCAGCCTCACTTTTAACTTCCTTTCCTTCCTCTAAGAACATGGAGGGCCGATCCTAACAGAGCCTCTTCTCAAAGCCTCCCTACCCTTCTCTGTCATGGAAGATAGCTCCGGCTGTCTCCACGGCAGTAGGTTTCTCTGCCTCCGGGGAAATCTCATCTCATGTAAATCCTGCAATTAGAGGCTCCCACCCCCTCCACTAGAGCTGCATCTGCTGCCCTAGATTTGCACCCATTTGATTATGAGAAGCTAATCATGGGGGCTGCTGCATATTACAGCTTGGCGGAGACAGAAATTCCGAAGACATTTTTGGTTTTGAGAGCAGGGATCCCCTTCTTACATCACACCCCTGTTTCTGTCTGCCTGCACACTTGGGCTCCAGCCACAGAATCTTCATTTGCTTTTCAAAAACCATATAAATTAGGCCAGAAATTGAAATATGGCTTTTTGGATAGGTGAAGACTGTGAAGCTCAGAGAGAGAAAGCCTTTGACTTTTGGATTATGGAGATGACCGGGAATGTGCTCCAGCACAGTCATTGCATTCTACTGCTGGTTTTATTGCTGCTGAAGGATAAAACAAGAGAAGATGGTAAAAAAAAAAAAAAGATTGTTTTTCTTGAGATTATCTGCTTTTGATGTGTGTGTGTGTGTGTAAGATACATGATAAATTCAAATTATATATGCAAATTAACTTTCAAAACTATAAGGACTATATGCATACTGGGCTTCCCTGGTGGCTCAGATGGTAAAGAATCCACCTGCCAATGGAGGAGACACAAGAGATGCTGGTTTGATCCCTGGGTCAGGAAGATCCCCTGGAGGAGGGCATGACAACTCACTCCAGTATTCTTGCCTGGGAGAATCTACGGACAGAAAAGCCTGGTGGGTGACCATCTGTGGTGTCACAAAGAGTTGGGTACAACTGAGGTGACTTAGTATGCATGAATATGCATGCTATAAGTAATGCATAAAACTCAAGGAAGAAGCTGAAGTCACTCATTGTATCACCATCCGGAGATAACTTTGGTTAATATATAAAGTGTGGTGTATCTATATAAACTTTTTACAAGATCAGGATTGTAATTCACACATAGGTCTTTTACCTCATTTTATGGCATACCCATTTCCCCAGGTCTTTACATATTCCTCAAAACCACGCTTTGGTGTGGCTCCACCAATGTCTGGACCTGTACTGCTAGGTCCTCTCCTTGCTGTTCAACGTGAGGGGGCCAAGGGGGACAAAACATTGGGTGAAGAGAAAGAAGCTCTGTGCTCTCGCCTGGATTCCCCTCCCCTGCGAGGCTCTGCCCATCTGTGAAATGAGGATGACGGTTCTCCTTTTACCAGCCACACAGCCTCGTCTGGAGGCTCATGTTAAACTGTGGCGATGAGTCTGCCCAGGGACGCAGGACTGGGCTGCTTTGATTGCTGTGTGGGTGAGGATGCCTACTGCTGCTCCTCATCAACACAAGCATTAGAAATCCAGCAGGAGGTGGGTTTTTATCTTTTCTCCGGGCAGTGCTTGCATGGGCGGCACAGCTCACAGGAAGCACCTCTGCTTCAACTGTCTCCCTGTGTTGTCTGTCTTGATGAAAAATGACCAGTTATTATTTCCTACCTTTGGATCTGGGAGGCCCAAAAGAAATGAGTAGCCACATAAAATTGCTGCTGTTATTGTAACAGCCTTTTCATTGATGGATTTAAGTGTGAGGTGTTTGGTATCGATTGCCAGTATCTGTCCTGGGGTGGCTGTGCTGTGGGGAAAGTGATGATAATAGCGGGAACAGCACTACCAGGGGCGCCTGCATGCTGAGTCGTTTCCCTGATGCTGGCAGAAAGAAAAGAATGTATGTGGGCCACGAAGGCATCTTTGCTTTGCGGGATAAAGGTGCACCTACAAACGCTGTTCTGTAAACCAAGTCCTGCTTTCCTACCGGATTACTTTCTATTGTGAGAAATTTTAAAATTTCACTTCCAATTTTATATTCAGTTGGCTCTTTGTCCTTTACCTTTCCATAGTTTTGTAATATGGAAAGGTAATCAGTGCTTAGACACAATAAGGAAACCAATAATCAAGTGCACTCTATGTCTTAGGGAAAGGGAAGGGGGAGTCGTTCAGTTGTGTCTGACTCTTTATGACCCTATGGACTGCAGCCCACCAGGCTCCTCCATCCATGGGATTTTCCAGGCAAGAGTACTGGAGTGGGGTGCCATTGCCTTCTCCAACGTCTTAGTGGAGTCCTATAATATGACAAAAACCCACTTTTAAACATTTCTCTCCCTTTCTTCCCTTCCTTTCTTCCTATCTTTTATATTTTCCTCTTCCTCTCCCTTTCATGCTTGATCTGTTTCCTCCTACTCTTTTGACCTTCAGAAAACAAAAACAAAACCGGAGTGTCTACTTCCTTTAAAATGACAAGCTGTTAATCATCATGGGAAATCAAAAGTTGATCATGACACGGTTATTGCCATCGGAGAAACCCACCAACTTAGAATCTACAGACATGTATATGTTGTTGTAAACAATGGTCTTAGTCCAGAATAGAGGTGTAGGCGGTGCAGAGAATGGGCTAGATTGGGAGGACAAGCCAAGAAAAGATGACTATAAAAAGCTGAGCAGAAGGAGTCAGGGATGACTCACAAGTAAACCTCAGTCATTCAAAGTTTTATTAGACCACTGATGGTTCCCTTCTGTGATCCCAGACAGATGGTTATACACTTTGGTTAGGTTATTTGGGTGTTTGTCTCAAATGCTAATATTAGCTCACTTTGGCAGATAAACAGACTCTAGCCAGTGGGGTTCTTGGAATATTATTAGTCCTATTTGTTAACAAAAGGAATCTACCCATCAACAGGACCTCCTAAGCAGGCATTTCATACAGAGTGCTCCAGAATACAGCTGTGACAGGTACTACTTTCTTACAGGGAGCTTCAAAACCATAACTCTCCTCTCTGATCTAGAAGATGGTCCACAGCCCTTCTGACACCTACTCCCTCTCCACCTCCACCGCTGTGAGGCATACATTTTTAAAACCTATAACTCAGAAAAGTTAAATAACTTGCTCAGCCTCACAAAGCAAGCAGGTGGTAAAGATCGCCGAAGAAATCTAACTTTCTGAAATCTAATGAAAGATATTTCTTTCTTGGAGGAACTTTCTATTCAAAGAAATAGCCACCCCAGCTGTTCAGTAAAGCTGACCACCTCCTGGTCAGATTTTCTTCAGTCGGAAGAACATTTGGTGTGTTTCCTTGGAAAAGAAAATGCTCCACCAATGAGTGGGTGAAGGTATGCAACAGAAACTGAGCCAGTGAAACAGACCAAGATACAGGAACCCAGGAATTTAGAAATGTGAGCTGCAGTATAAACACTGAGGCGGAGAGAATGTGATCAGAAAGTGAAACTGAGAAAGTAGGTGGAAAGAAAGATGCTGAAACAAAGAACGTGGGAATAAGACACAAGAGGCACAGCAAGATGGTGAGGAAGTAGAGACAGTCACTTAGATAACGCAGGAGAAAAACAGAATGTGAGAAGAGAGAGCTAGCACAGAGGACACAGAGGCAGGGAAAACCGAGAATGAGAGAGACCAGCAACCAGGGAAGTGTGTGATTGCTGCAGCCGGCAGGAAAGCTCGCAGTCAGCAGCAGGGGGCATCAGAACTCCACGGAAATTAGAAGACGTCAGAGGGAAGGAAAGAGTACCACAGGAAAGAGAGGACAGAGAGAATGAGAGAGAAAAGGGATGAGCAAACCTCCTCGTAACTTTGAAATTATAAACAACAGGGGATGGCTCTTCCTCTGGAATTCCACAGTCAGTGGGAGGGTGAAATGCCCAACCCTGGCCCCTCCTGAAATCTTCCTGCTCTGTTTTGGCACTGAAAGAGTATAAGTAGTTGCGTAAAATAATATCAAAGATATTTTCAAAGAGACTTAAGGGAAAAGGTCACCTGTGCCACACTTAGACCCATTCAGTTACAAATGGCATCTCGAGCTGGTACCAGCTGGATCTAAACATTCTCTCCTGTTGCACCTTCCTGCAAAAGAGAATCATTAAGAACATACTCGGACAGCTCACAGATAAGGGAGGGATGGAAATGTGAGCCTTGGGAAAACAACAACAACAACAAGGGATTGATGTCAGAATTGTTGTTTGGCTTTGTCCTTTGCTCCTCATCCTAGTTTGAGTAGGTCTTACTCTCTTAGCCTTCACTATGTAGTTCCCATGTCATCTGCAGTCTCTTCTTATATTTCATACCAGAGAACAACAGAAGAACCCACCTCTAATTTTATTAAAAAAAAAAATCCAGAGGAGGTTTCTGATTGGCTTAGCTTGGATGTGTGCCCACCCCTTCATCAAATAACACTCACCAAGGGAGGGGCATAATCTGATTGGCTCAACCTGAGTGACATGCCCACTCATGTGTAGATATGGTTCAGTTCAGATCAGTCGCTCAGTCTGTCTCTTTGAGACCCCATGGACTGCAGCACATCAGGCCTCCCTGGACATCACCAACTCCAGGAGTTAACTCAAACTCATGTCCATTGAGTCGGTGATGCCATCCAACCGTTTCATCCTCTGTCGTCCCCTTCTCCTCCTGCCTTCAATCTCTCCCAGCATCAGGGTCTTTTCAAATGAGTCAGCTCTTTGCATCAGGTGGCCAAAGTGTTGGAGTTTCAGCTTCAGCATCAGTCCTTCCAATGAACATTCAGGACTGATTTCCATTAGGATCAATTGGTTGGATCTCCTTGCAGTCCAAGGGACTCTCAAGAATCTTCTCCATCACCACAGTTCAAATGCATGAATTCTTCAGTACTCAGCTTTCTTTATAGTCCAACTTTCACATCCATATATGACCACTGGAAAAACTATAGCCTTGACTAGATGGACCTTTGTTGGCAAAGTAATATCTCTGCTTTTTAATATACTCTCTAGGTTGATCATAACTTTCCTTCCAAGGAGTAAGCATCTTTTAATTTCATGGCTGCAGTCACCATCGGCAATGACTTTGGAGCCCCAAAAAATAAAGTCTGACACTGTTTCCCCATCTATTTGCCATGAAGTGATGGGACTGGATGCCATGATCTTAGTTTTCTGAATGCTGAGCTTTAAGTCAACTTTTTCATTCTCCTCTTTCACTTTCATCAAGAGGCTCTTTAGTTCCTCTTCACTTTCTGCCATCAGGGTGGTGTCATCTGCATATCTGAGGTTATTGATATTTCTCCTGGCAATCTTGATTCCAGCTTGTGCTTCTTCCAGCCCAGCGTTTCTCATGATGTCCTCTACATATAAGTTAAATAGGCAGGGAGACAATATACAGCCTTGACATACTCCTTTCCCTATTTGGAACCAGTCTGTTGTTCCATGTCCAGTTCTAACTGTTGCTTCCTGACCTGCATACAGATTTCTCAAGAGGCAGATCAGGTGGTCTGGTATTCCCGTCTCTAAGAATTTTCCACAGTTTGTTGTGATCCACACAGTCAAAGGCTTTGGCATAGTCAGTGAAGCAGAAATAGCTGGTTTTCTGGACTCTCTTGGTTTTCCATGATCCAGCAGATGCTGTCAGCTGGATCTCTGGTTCCTCCACTCATCACTGAGGAAGGCTTTCTTATCTCTCCTTGCTATTCTTTGGTTCTCTACATTCCAATGGGTATATCTTTCCTTTTCTCCTTTGCTTTTGCTTCTCTTCTTTTCACAGCTTTTTGTAAGGTCTCCTCAGGCAGCCATTTTCTTGGGGATGGTCTCGATCCCTGTCTCTGTACAATGTCATGAACCTCCATCCACAGTTCTTCAGGCACTCTATCAGATCCTGGTCTTGTCTTTTGCTGACTGCATACAGATCTTCCATCTTTGGCTGCAAAGAATATAATCAATCTGACTTTGGTATTGACCATCTGGTAATGTCCATATGTAGAGTCTTCTCTTGTGTTGTTGGAAGAGGGTGTTTGCTATGACCAGTGTGTTCTCTTGGCAAAACTCTTTTAACCTTTGCCCTGCTTCCTTCTGTACTCCAGGGCCAAATTTGCCTGTTACTCCAGGTGTTTCTTGACTTCCTACTTTTGCATTCCAGTTCCCTACTATGAAAAGGACATCTATTTGGGGTGTTAGTTCTAGAAGATCTTGTAGGTCTTCACAGATCTGTTCAACTTCAGCTTCTTCAGCATTACTATTTGGGGCACAGACTTAGATTACTGTGATATTGAATGGTTTCCCTTGGAAACAGAGATCATTCTGTAATTTTTGAGACTGCATCCAAGTACTGCATTTTGGACTCTTTTGTTGACCATGATAGCTACTCCATTTCTTCTAAAGGATTACTGCCCACAGTAGTAGATATAATGGTCATCTGAGTTAAATTCACCCATTCCAGTCCATTTTAGTTCACTGATTCCTAGAATGTCGAAGTTTACTCTTGCCATCCTCCTGTCTGACCACTTCCAATTTGCCTTGATTCATGGACCTAGCATTCCAGGTTCCTATGCAATATTGCTGTTTACAGCATCGGACTTTGCTTCTACCACCAGTCACATCCACAACTGGGTGTTGTTTTTGCCTTGTCTCTTCCTTCTTTCTGGAGTTATTTCTCCACTGATCTCCAGTAGCATATTGGGCACCTAACAACCAGGGGAGGCACCTAGTGATCTGGGATAGGTTTGGAGATGGGGGTAAAAGGATCTGTTGTCATAAGAAGGGATTAGAATTATGATCCTTGAAACCACACCAGTTTAGGTCTCCTAAGCACCTCCTGAAGAAGTCAGCTGACTAGTTCTCTGAGCTCCTTTGCCTCACCTGTCAAACGGCGTCAGTTACACCTTCTTTACTCACCTCCACGACCTGTTACAGGTGGTCTGATTGGAATACAGAGAAAATTGCTCCACCTCCTACTAGCAAGTGAGCAGAAGAGGAGCAGGAGAATATGAGTCAGACTTGGGTGCTCCTTTTGATTCTGACATAAATATGATCAGTGATATGAATTTGAGTATGTTTCTTTTTTTGTTGGATTTAAGTATCCTGAACTGTAAATATTGAGATTGACTAGATCAGCTTATTTTTTAACTTTTTTCTGTTATCATGAGACCCCTTTGGGGGCTTCCCAGATGGGGCAGTGGTAAAGAATCTGCTTGCCAATGCAGGAGATGCAGGAGATGTGGGTTTGATCCCTGGGTTGTGAGGATCCCCTAGAGGAGGAAACAGCAACCAGCTCCAGTATTCTTGCCTGGGAAATCCCATGCAAGGAGCCTGGCAGGCTACTGTCCACGGGGTCACAAAGAGTCAGACACAACTGAGCAGATGAGCACACTGATGGGACCCTCTTTGAGTCCCTGAAGAAAGACAGATGCCTTTACTGCCCTTCCCCCCATGTCAGGAAGTTCATGAATCTTCCACCTCCTACCACAGACCCCGCAGGATAAGAAATGTTTTACAGCTGACTTTCTGTATCTACAAAGTTTCAATTAACCACAGATCAAAAGTATTCTAAAAAATAATTAGAGAAAGTCATCAAAAGCAAAATTTGATTTTGCCATGTCCCAGCAACTACTTACATAACATTTGCATTGTATTAGGTGTTAAATCAGAGATGATTTAAAGTATACAGGAGAATGTGCATAGCTTATATGCAAATACTATGTCATATATAAAGGACTGAGGATTCTCCAGTTTTGTGTCTATGGGGGACCCACAACCTCTGTCTCGAGGGATGACTATACACTGTCTTTGAGGTGATCTGACTCTATTCAACTGATTGAAAAGAAGGGCCGCATTCTCACCGGAAAAGACACCTCTGTGAATCAAGCAGAAGTATATCTTTCTTTGGTTTAAATCCTTTTCCCAGAAATATCATGCATGTTTCTCATTATCTCCTTCCTCTGGACTGTTTCTTCTCTTCTCTTCTCTTTTTCTCCCTTTACCGCCTCATCTTTCCTTTGATAGTGGTAGTCAGGCGTGGGTGTGATTGAAGTTTCTTTCCCATCTGTGTGAGTGGCAGGAAGTGTCACTCTCGAGGAAATGAATGGGACATGTATCATCTCTTATCTGCATCTCCAAGAACTTAAGTGATTTCTTTCTTTCAACCAAAGTAAATCAAAGGAGAGAAATTTTAATTGTAGTCACCAGGTGATGAATCCAATCATCTGCACGAGTCTCTGGGCTGGCAGCGTTGTCAGAGGAACTTGCCTCTCCGGGCAGGAGGGTAATGGGATTACCAGCGTGGAGAAAGAGAGAACTCTGGGATTATAACAGCAGCTCCCCGGTGGGAAGGATACAGTCAGGCACAGCCGGGAATATAAAGGCCGGAGAAACACTGCCAGGCATCCGGGCTGTCCCACTCACGCTCCATCGTGAATAGCTGCACCAGGGACCGCATGAGGTTGCTCACACAGGCACTGACCCACACAAGTCTGAAATGAATCCTATGCACCAATAATCTTACCTGGCTTGGTCAGTTTGAATCAGTGGACAGAGCTCTAACTTGATGCTCAGAGAGATCTGGACTTATATCCCTTCTATTATCGTTGAAGTTTTCAATTAGTAAAAATTTATTGAGTGCTTACGACATGCCAGACACTTATTCTAGATGGTAGAGATACATCAGTGAAAAATAAAGATTTAGAGTCAAATCAACATACACTTAGCCTATGACCAGCAAGTATGACCTCCTAAGCATTTACCTAAGAAAAGGAAAACTAGTCACAAAATACTTGCATACAAATGATCACAGAAGTTTCATTTATGATAATTGTCCAAAACTGGCAGCAACTTAAATGTTCATCATTAGGTCAAAAGGTAAACAAATGGAGGTATATTCATTACAGTGGACCAACTACTTAGAAATAAAAAGAAAATACTGATATTTGGAAGAATATTAATGCATCTCAAAAGCATTATGAGTCTGACAAAAAGAACCAGATGCAAGAGAGGATGATTCCATTTATATGAATTCCAGAAGAGAAGGGACTAATCTATGGTTCTAAAAATTAGATCAGCTTGTTGCCTGGAATAGGGACTAGGGCACAGAGAACTTTCAGGTTCTACCTGATTATAGTATATCTGATTATAGTATATCTGATACTGATTATAGTATATCTGATTATATACCTGATTATAGTATATCTGTCAAAACTCATCAGGGTATTCATTAAAATGAATACATTTAATTCCATGTATAATGTAATTCCATGAAGTTGGGGGAAAGAGAGATTTATTCTAAGCCACTTAGAGTTGTGGTCTATGTTGACAAAAAGGAAGCAACATTCAATTGTATCTAATAATATAGCTTCCCTTGTAGCTCAGTCGGTAAAGAATCTGCCTGCAGTGCAGGAGATCCGGGTTTGATGCCTGGGTTGGAAAGATCCCCTGGAGAAGGAAATGGCAACTCATTGCAGTATTCTTGCCTGGAGAATTCCGGGGGCAGAGGAGCCTGGTAGGCTACAGTCCAGGGAGTCGCAAGAGTCGGACACGACTGAGCTACTAAATCATTCTCAATAACATCGCAGGCAATAGGTGTTAAGATGAAAATCGAAGTGCTTTAAGGGTTTAGTGGACGCAGAAGAGGGAGAGCTGCTTTTTTATGTGGAATAATCAGAGAAGGGCACGCTGATAAACTGACACTTGAGAAGACCTTGTGTGGAAGGTGCTCTCCAGGCAAGAATACTGGAGTGGGAAGCCATTTCCTCCTGCAGGGGATCTTCCTGACCCAGGGTTTGAACCTGGGTCTCCTGGATTGCAGGCAGATTCTTTACTGTCTGAGCCACTAGGGAAGACCTGACTGAAGTACAAATGTGAGCCATGTGGGTGTGAGGAAAGGCATTCCAGACCAAGGGAGAAGCAAGTGCTAAGGCCCCTAAGCAGCGGCATATGTCATTCCTAAGCAAGGAAAGGAAAAGACGCAGGGGTGGTAGGGTTGAGTAGAATGGGTGAGACGGAGGAGGAAGCTTGTCTCAAGGCGTTAGAAGCAGAAAAAATCCAGACACACAAGGCATTTGAGACCATTGTTTAGACTTCAGCTTTTGCTCTGACTGTGATGGAAACTATCAGAATGTTTTTACTGGAGGACTTGTGTTGACTGAGGTTTCAAAAGACTGATTCTGGAGATTATAGATGTGGCTAGGGAGGCCACATGGAAACCTAGGAAAGACATGACGGGACCTCAGTAGATGAAATATGATCAGATTCTGGATGTAGTTTGAAGGTAGAACTAACTATAACTTTTAGAAAAATTAATATGAGAGGATGAGAAAGAATCATCAGAGATGCTTCTCATGTTGACCCAAGCAACTGGAAGCTTGGAGTACCATTGCGTGACAGTTGGCAAGACACAACTTTTCTCATTTTCAGTCTCTTTAGCTCTTTGATAAAGGTACTAAGCCCTGCTTCACAGAGTTTCATTTTGGAGTCAGACAGAATATAAGTGGAAGGCCGAAGAGAGGAGAAACTCAATATCTTAATTTGTATCTTATATTTGACCTTCATTAAAGAGTTGAAAATACTGTTTTGCAGAAGGGTTCTAATTACTTTTGTTCCATGATTATTATTTCCAGATATCTGAGAGCATCATTACACCCATTTTGCAGGGCTAAGTGGCACCTAAAGAAGTGAAGTAATTGGCTCAGTGTCAAATGTTGTTGCAAAGTGCTAGATCCCCAAGAAGTCTCTTATTGTCACATGAAGTAAACACTCATGTCTTGCTTCCAAACTAACTGCTCTCTCTATAGTTCCAAGGTCTTCCGTCGATGTTTCAGTCCAGTTCAGTTCAGTCACTCAGTCATGTCCAACTCTTTGCGACCCCATGAATGGCAGCACGCCAGGCCTCCCTGTCCATCACCAACTCCTGGAGTTCACTCAGACTCACGTCCATCGAGTCAGTGATGCCATCTAGCCATCTCATCCTTGGTCATCCCCTTTTCCTCCTGCCTCCAATCCCTCCCAGCATCAGAGTCTTTTCCAATGAGTCAACTCTTCGCATGAGGTGGCCAAAGTACTGGAGTTTCAGCTTTAGCATCAGTCCTTCCAAAGAACACCCAGGACTGGTCGGATGTCCTGCAGTCCAAGGGACTCTCAAGAGTCTTCTCCATCACCACAGTTCAAAACCATCAATTCTTTGGTGCTCAGCTTTCTTGAGAGTCCAACTCTCACATCCATACATGACTACTGAAAAAACCATAGCCTTGACTAGATGGACCTTTTTTGGCAAAGTAATGTCTCTGGTTTTGAATATGCTATCTAGGTTGGTCATAACTTTCCTTCCAAGGAGTAAGCATCTTTTAATTTCATGGCTGCAGTCACCATCTGCAGTGATTTTGGAGCCCCCCAAAATAAAGTCTGACACTGTTTCCACTGTTTCCCCATCTATTTCCCATGAAGTGATGGGACTAGATGCCATGATCTTCGTTTTCTGAATGTTGAGCTTTAAGCCAACTTGTTCACTCTCCTCTTTCACTGTCATCTAGAGGCTCTTTAGTTCCCCTTCACTTTCTGCCATCAGGGTGGTGCCATCTGCATATCTGAGGTTATTGATATTTCTCCCGGCAGTTTTGATTCTAGCTTGTGTTTCTTTCAGCCCAGCGTTTCTCATGATGTACTCTGCATATAAGTTAATAAGCAGGGTGACGTTTAGTTCAATTTAAACAACATTTCTCAAACATCAACCTTGTCAAGCTTTGATACTATGGAGAAGATGAATAAACCGTAGTTATTGTGTTCTATGGTATCTCTGTGTCTTTCATTCAGAGAAAAATCATGTTTTAGAGTAACTAAAAAATAATTATCTTTTGACTAAATAAATGCTTTGCATTTTTCCTGTGAATATCATCTAATACTTGCATCCTTCCCCTAAAGTAGGTTTTAGTTTTCCTGTTTTTAAAAATGACAATGAGGCTTTGAAAATTTAAGCAATATATAAGATCAAACATCTAATTATCATGAGATCCCTTAGATGTGTATGATCAGAAAACTGTTATTCATCACAATATTTCCTCTATCTATTCCCTAATCCCTTGTCAATGTCCCATATAGGAGAGAAGCAGCAGGCAGTCCATGGCACTGTTAGGTGCACTGCCAGCCCAGTGAATGTGGAAGACCATGACACCTCGGAGAACCCAGTGGGTCTTGAATGTCTGGTCCCAAGAAGTTCTCAGATCTGCAGCTGACTGCAGCCAGGTCAAGATTTGGAGAAACGGGACATGGGTGAGTTCTGAGCATCCAGCACAGAGGCCAGGAGAGTTCCTGCAGCTGGCCAAAAGTGAGAAGTTGTTCAGGTCAGATTTGGAGCTTCTGCTGCCTTTGTGGAGATGCCATTAGGCAAATGAGCGGGTCTGAGGGAAGCTGATAAGGCTCAGGGAGAGAATGTGTGAGTCTTTCCAGAAAGGGTCCTTTGAAGCAGCCATGGAACAATAAAGCTGCTGGCCTGAGATAGGGAAGGCCTTGATAAATAACCAAATGAGGGCTTCTTCTTTAATTCCTTGGAGCTGAATTTTATCAGGATGGCCACACGTGCTTACAAAAAGCTGTAATCGCTCATGGTGGGATGCACATTCTCAGCAAGACAGCAGTTGCTGATCAGGTCTAAACGTTCAGGATCCTGTCTAAAGACATGTTTCTCACTGTGCGGCCTGCCTGTTCTGTTCTCACAGCTTCTTGAGAATTTCCTAAGCATCTGGACCATCTGAGAGTCATGCTTGCCAAAGACTATTTCTTTCTCCCAGAAGGATTCAGCTTCAAGTGATCCCTGGGAGGAAAACATTGGCTACTCTTGTCTCCATCATGCCAGCCTCAACACAGATGCAGCAAGGTCACAGGATTACCTGCCCACCCTGGCCCTCAAGACTGATGGTTGGAAACCTTGATGTCAATATTACAGAATCCTCAAAGTTTTATTTTCTTGCTGAGCTCTTGGTCAAAGGAAAGAACAATGGCTTTGGAATCAAGTATTCAAGTTTCAATCCTGGCTCTTTCTTTCATTTAAACCTTACATGACAATAGATATTACATTTGGTTTCAGCCAAAAGATAAACCTTACATAAATAATGACCTTTAATTGGAATTCAGTTTTCTCCTTCTTGATAGGGAGATTATGACCTCTATTATGACCTTAATTATAGGCCTATAGCAGGGTTAATAGGTCACTTACAATAATTCTTTTAAGGTGCTTCAAATAGTTTCTGGTATGGACATGTGCTGCTAAGTCACTTCAGTCGTGTCCGACTCTGTGCGACCCCAGAGACGGCAGCCCACCAGATCCCCCTGCCCCTGGGATTCTCCAGGCAAGAACACTGGAGTGGGTTGCCATTTCCTTCTCCAATGCATTAAAGTAAAAAGTGAAAGTGAAGTTGCTCAGTCGTGTCCGAGTCTTAACGACCCCATGGACTGCAGCCTACCAGGCTCCTCCATCCATGGAATTTTCCAGGCAGGAGTACTGGAGTGGGGTGCCACGGCCTTCTCCCGGTATCACGTGTAGTCCTGGACATATTGATCTTTTTTAAATGCTCAGATCTGTTAGGGCCTTTCTAGTTCCAAGGCTTTTCTTACTCCTTCACTGTTTCCTCCTGCTACTTACCCTCCACCACGCCCCTGCATCTGTACTCAGCTTTTCCATGTAAATTTAGACATCATTTCCTCTGGGAGATCTTCCTCGATCATTCCCTGTGTCTAAATGAGAGACACCTCTCTAGGCTCCCAAAGCACTCTGTGGGTACTTGAAATTAAAATGACCCCAAGGGTCTTACCTAATGGTCCAGTGGTTAAGACTCTATGCTTTCACTGCAGGGTGGGGGCATAGGTTCGATCCCTGGTTAGGAAAGTTTCTTATACCTTGAGGTACGGTCAAAAAAAAAAAAAGTCCCAGAAAATTCAGTTGGTTTACCATGTGGCAGCAGGAAGATTCCACTCGATTTTGTGTCAACTAAAATCAGTCTGAGGATACTGAGATATATTTTAGTTATTAAAACATGCCTATGTGGTTTGTCTACACATCTACTTTTTGTTCTATGTTCTAAAATCCTTTAAAGAATGTTTCAGTCCTTTAGGGAACTTGCATAAATCCCTTGGGTACAGTAAAGAGTGGTGGGAAAGAATGATCATCTATCATACTCTTCCTCTCTCCTTAATATTCTGTGTCTGATGGTCACTAAATCTTCTCAATGAAGCTGTTATAGGTGACCATACCTGGGTTTGCTACCACTTGCTCAAAGGCTCAGTTAACTAGCGTCAGATCACAGATTTAGAATTGTCTTCTACCACCAAAACCCTGTATTTCCAGTATACAATACTACTTCTCAGAAAAGCAAAGGTTTTCAAGACCTTATCCTTTTGTAGAAAAGAAATTCCAAGGGACTGAATATGAAGTGCTCAGTGTGAGGAGAAGGAATCATATTGAAACCTTTGGGGTCTATAGCAAGAACAAAGGGAGACAGTCTGTGCTATAGAAGCTGAATCAAGAGCAGAAAAGATAATAACAAAAGGTCTTTTTAATTCTTCAAAATGGCCTCTCATTAATAATCTAGTGGCTTCATGGTGCCTGCCACCTTCTCTTCCTTCTTCTGCATCTTATGGAAACAGAGAAGAAAGACACTTTTGGGCAGACAGCTCCCTCAGTTCTATTGGCCACGTACATATTTCACTCTTAAAAGCTGCCGACAAACAGCAAGATGCGTTTCAGTGCCAGCCTACCATAAATTTATCTGCTTGTTAATGCAGCTTTCCAGTTCATGTTTTTGCTAACTAGGAACATCAAAATGTCAATCTGTCCTCAGGGGTGTATCAACCTCACAATCTGAACTCAGTAACAAGATTAGAGTGTGATCAAGGCATACTGAAATCTTAATATTGGAGAATCCTACCATAATGGAACAAGGCTTATAAAATCATGGACTAATAGATTCTTAGAGGTGGATGGAACCTTAGGGTTTATGCCGTATTTTTTGTTTTTTCTTTTTGAGACTCCCTTTTCACCCACTCTTGCACACCAAAGCATTAACTTTCTTTTCTACGGAACTGATATTTAAGGATAGATGAATTGAAATTCTGATATTGTCTTAACATAATGGGCATCTTAGCTCGCTGGAGGAAAGGAAGAGAAGAGATTGGGTAAAGTGGAATAACTCATTTTGGCACGGAGAGGCTCTTGGTACAAAACAAAGACATAAATATTGACACGATCCCACCATTATCACTGTAGCAGGATTTTTGTTTGTTTAAGTGTGTCTTTGCCTGTTTCTTCTTTATTTTGGCAGAAGGCTCTTGCTTTCCCTTTGGAGCCCCTCCACTGTCTGACAATTCTATATAGGAAGACTGATCCAATTTCCTGGCCTCAGCCTAATAATTGGCTTATTCCATCTCCATAGCCATAGGTCATAAATAAGCATGGCATCCCAGCCAGTCAAACAGTGGACTTTGATAGTATGTGTATAAAGAAGGTACTTACTCTGTTTTCTCTTAAGTTGCCGATGAAGGGAGACACTAAGTTGATATGGTAGTGACTTTCTGGCCATCTTGTAATAAAAGCCTGCCTGAAAATGAAGCTACCAGAGTGAAAATCAGAACCAAGATGCTGAGAACAAAAGCCCAGTCAGGAGGAGAGAGGGGTACCCCATATTCCTACCTCCTCCCTACCCCCCGTAGTAAGGCAAGGCAGTGTGACAAGGTCATGTCAATGCTCTGGGAGCAAAAGTGACAAAACTTCTATGGAGGTGATGCATTGCATATCTAAAAAAGAAGGTGACCAAAAGTTCAACTCACAACTACCATGTGACTCAGGCATTTGAATCTTAGGTATTAAACAAGTTAAATGAAATCTTATGTCCATACAAATATTTTACACAAATATTCATAGCATCTGTATTCATAACAGCCCCAAACTGGAATTAACCCAAATGTTTGTCAATAGATAAGTAGATTTAAAATACTATAATTTATTTATAAAATGGAACACTACTCAGCAATTTAAAGGAATAAATTATTGATATATACAACAGGGGTTAATCTCAAAATAATTACATTAAGTTAAAAAGTCAGACCAAAATAAAAAACACAAGATGAATGATTCCATCTATAAAAACTTCTGGAAAATGCAAGTCAATCAATAGTAATATAAAGTGGGTCAATGTTTGCCTGAGGACAGAAGAGAAGGGGGAGGATTGATTCAGGGAAGGGTTACCGACGGGTACAATTACTTCGGGAAGTGATGGATATTTTTATTGTCTTGATTGTGGTGATGCTGATTGTGGTATATGTCAACATATATCAACTGTACAACTTAAATATGAGTAGTTTGTGTGTGTTCAGTCGTGTCTGCCTCTTTGCAGCTCCGTGGACTGTAGCCTGCCAGGCTCCTCTGTCTATGGGATTTTCCCAGCAAGAATACTGGAGTGGATTGCCATTTCCTCCTCCAGATTCTTTACCATTGAGCCACCTTGGAACCTACGAGTCGTTTACTGTAAGCCAACTATGCTGCAATAAAGCCCTTTAAAACAAGGGGGATAGAGCCTGTGCTGATCTGAATCCCCTCATAGGGTAGAAGACCCCTCTCACCAACAATTAATCAATTTTGGATAGGAGTCTTGCTGCAAAAATACTGCAAAATGAATTACCCTAAAATTCAGTTGTTTAAACCTTGACAACTAATTGTCATATCTGCAGGCTTGGGATTGACTATACCTTGGCTGGGCTAAGCTGAACTTCAAGATCTAGGCTGAAGTTTGGGTTTGGGTCTTTTCCACAGACTCTTACTCCCCTTAGAGCAATAGCTATTCGTGAGGTTAGCCATGAAGTATGCTCAATGTGTGTCAGTCTGGGGGCAGGTGGATGGGCAGTAGCTAACTGGGCCATATTCTTTCCATAGTATGTCACAGGAGTGTGGGAGCCCAAGGCAAACTAGATAACTGTATGTATGACCTCTGCTTGTATGCGTCTGCCAGCGTCCTGCTATTGGTCAATGGAGGTCACTTAAGTCCAACTTTAGTGATGGGGAATGGACTCAGTCACAGTGGGAGGGGAAAGGATGTGAATATTCATTGAAAAATAATTTAAACTATTACATATAAGTACCATAAATCAATAAACAAACCTTTGAAGGCTAAACCACAGAGATATCTGGGGATTCTTTGTTATAACACATGAATTCTTGCCTATCCAAAGAATAACATCAGATATGTGCTAGAATCTAGTGGTACCTGAAAATTTTAGTTTTGTCAACTGATAATTTTTATCTACTTAACCCCATTTTAGTTAGGTTTCCCTCACTTGAGCTGAAAGTATTCTTACTAGGACTAGCTGAGACTAGAGTCCAGTAAAGCAGAGCACATGTATCATTACGGGACACCTACTATGTGCTAATTGCTTCAAACTGGCTGTTTCTTTTAACCCTCATCATAGGCAGTAAGATTGGTATTATATACCATTCTCTTATTAGGAAACTGAGGCTTATTATCTCAAGGGAAGAGTTTAGAGCCAAACTAGATCTGTCAAAACCTGTTCTTTTCCCAACTTGCCCTGTCTTTTTGGAAACAACAAAACACGGTACCCAAGGCATTTACCCTGTTTCTCCGTCTCTAGTTAAAGTTGCAGCTAATTTCTGTTTAAGAGATCAACATCTACTCCACATATTTTAATATTTTCCTACGACGTCCCTGGGTTGTTGCTGTCAGAACTTAACTACCCTTAGGCCTGAAAATTCTTCTTCAGTCTGAACAATGTGGTACATGATGGAAAGCAGTGAATGTGGGCCCAACTGTCTGGCTTGGAATCCCCAGTCTTCTGTTCAATCGCTGTGAGATCTTTGGAAAATCGTTGAAATCTTTAGTGCCCCAATTTCTTCCTTTATAAAATGAGACAACAACGTATCTCTTATAGACCTGATAATACTTAAAATATCATGTAGGATTGATGATGTCATAATTAAAGTTAGAGATTTAGAGAAAGAAACCTCCATTGGTAGAATTATAGGTGCTACAATAAGTAACTGGGGGAGAATCATAGCTATAGGAGGGTATTCTTGCTCAATGGCTCTTAAATAGCTCATACAGACAGGCATTGTCTATGCCTCCATATAAGACAGTAACCTCTGCTATATCTGGTAGAATCAGAACCACATCTATCTCTGAGGTCTTTAATTACCCAGAGCTTTCTCCAGCAACCTGCAGCCCACTCTACGATTATCAAAAGATCTCCCAACCCTGGCTGTGATGCTTTTTTTCTTTTCTCTACGAGGTCTTTATTAACTCCTCTTCCCCTGCTAGAGGCCAGGTAGGTGATTAATGGTCCCTGAATTATGATCCCACCAGAAAGACTGTTGGTGGAAATTTATACTCAGAGTGGTGAGCTAGAATTCTTTCAACCCAGGTACTTGACATTCATTGCACAATTTAATTGTAAAGAGTAGTAGTTAATGAGAGGACAGGGGAAGAGGGTGAAACAGGAGCTGAATCTGGGCTGAAGGCCAGTGCTCCCAGCAGTGAAGTTACATCTGGGAGGGATGAATCACTGATGGGACAAATCGCAGCACTGAAACAGGATTTCCGTCATCATTATATTTTATTAATAAGGAAGCTAAGGCACAAAGAGACTAATAATAGTAACAACAACAAATGCCTCTTTGTTTTTGTACCTTCTATGAATCAAGGTCTATGTAGGAATCTTTATAAGCACCAAAGCATACAAAGCTAATCTCAAAAGCAATATGATCAGGTTAGATGTCATACTTACTTTACAAATGGGAAAACTGAAGTTTAGGGAAATCTAGTGACTTGTCCAAGATCAAGCAGCAAGTCTTGCTTCTGGGGTTGTGAACAGGGTCTGTCTGGACTTTAAAATCTGCTCCTTCCAGTATATCACTGATTTGCTTCTACCATGTCTTTTTGCTGCTACCATCAATGTAGAGTTCACCACATGCCAGGCGCTGGGTATACAATCATCACTATTGTGCCCATTTTACCAGTGAGTAACCTGAGATTTGGTGTGGGTGAGACATGTACCCAAAGCCCTGTGGTGAGAAAGAAGTAGAACTGGGATTCAAACCCATGTCTGACTCCAGGCATGATTACTTCACCCACTACCATATCCAGCTCCAGCTGCCACCAATAGCCAACACTGTCACCAATACACATGGCTACTGATATGCTGCCTAAAGATACCAGGATGATGAGTTTGGGGTAACAAAGGCAGAATGTGAACAGCTGTGCATGCTTCTGCTACCACGGCACTAATACACTCAATCCAGTGGCATGAAGGAAACCCTAAGTTGGTAATTGATTATGAAATTTATGATACCCATGGGATCCACAGTGATCAGGAATTTGCGGTCAAAGACTTAGCCAGCTTGTATACTGCAAGAATCCTGGTGCTTAATGAAACCACATTGCTCTTCTAGCTGACTGGAAAATCAGATGAACTAGGCTGCCAAGATTCCTGCAAACCTCTGAGCCCTGCTAAGCTTCCCTGGGTAAATAAATTGTGAAAATAGAGAATCTTTTTTAACTTGCATATAAAAACAAGCAAATGAGTCTTTTTGCATAATTGCTACAAAGGGCCCCAACCAGCCATTTCCATGTGCAATTTCATATTTCAATAAAGTTTTATTTATTTTCATTTGCAAATGTATTTGCTGCTTGTGAAGGAAAGACTCATTACTCTGACTGGTGCCAGATTGTTGGGTGGAGCTTCCACTCCCAAAGATGGCATTTTTTGCTAACCAGCAGACCCCTGAGCTTGTCGCCCCGCCTCCCCTTTCCCGGCTGCCTCTGCCTATTATTGAATTCATAATTTTCTCTCTGTCCAACTGCCGAATTGCCTTCTTTCCAAAATAGAGATTGAAATGTGCTAGCATTCATCAGTTCAACACTGTTCAGTTCAGTCACTCAGTTGTGTCTGACTCTTTTCGACCCCATGAAACGCAGCATGCCAGGCCTCCCTGTCCATCATCATCTCCCAAAGTTCACTCAGACTCACGTCCATCAAATCCATGATGCCATCCAGCCATCTCATCCTCTGTTGTTCCCTTCTCCTCCTGCCCCCAATCCCTCCCAGCATCAGAGTCTTTTCCAATAAGTCAACTCTTCGCATGAGGTGGCCAAAGTACTGAAGCTTCAGCTTTTGCATCATTCCTTCCAAAGAAATCCCAGGGTTGATCTCCTTCAGAATGGACTGGTTGGATCTCCTTGCAGTCCAAGGGACTCTCAAGAGTCTTCTTCAACACCACAGTTCAAACGCATCAATTCTTCGGTGCTCAGCCTTCTTCACAGTCCAACTCTCACATCCATACATGACCATAGGAAAAACCATAGCCTTGACTAGACGGACCTTAGACGGCAAAGTAATGTCTCTGCTTTTGAATATGCTATCTAGGTTGGTCATAACTTTTCTTCCAAGGAGTAAGCATCTTTTAATTTCACGGCTGCAGTCACCATCTGCAGTGATTTTGGAGCCCCCCAAAATAAAGTCTGACACTGTTTCCACTGCTTCCCCATCTATTTCCCATGAAGTGATGGGACCAGATGCCATGATCTTCATTTTCTGGATGTTGAGCTTTAAGCCAACCTTTTCACTCTCCTCTTTCACTTTCATCAAGAGGCTTTTTAGTTCCTCTTCACTTTCTGCCATAAGGGTGGTGTCATCTGCATATCTGAGGTTATTGATATTTCTCCCGGCAATCTTGATTCCAGCTTGTGTTTCTTCCAGTCCAGTGTTTCTCATGATGTACTCTGCATAGAAGTTAAATAAGCAGGGTGACAATATACAGCCTTGACGTACTCCTTTTCCTACTTGGAACCAGTCTGTTGTTCCATGTCCAGTTCTAACTGTTGCTTCCTGACCTGCATACAGATTTCTCAAGAGGCAGGTTAGGTGGTCTGGTATTCCCATCTCTTTCAGAATTTTCCACAGTTTATTGTGATCCACACAGTCAAAGGCTATGGCATAGTCAATAAAGCAGAAATAGATGTATTTCTGGAACTCTCTTGCTTTTTCCATGATCCAGCGGATGTTGGCAATTTGATATCTGGTTCCTCTGCCTTTTCTAAAACCAGCTTGAACATCAGGGAGTTCATGGTTCATGTATTGCTGAAGCGTGGGCTTGGAGAATTTTGAGCATTACTTTACTAGCATGTGAGATGAGTGCAATTGTGCAGTAGTTTGAGCATTCTTTTGCTGCCTTTCTTTGGGATTGGAATGAAAACTGACCTTTTCCAGTCCTGTGGCCACTGCTGAGTTTTCCAAATGTGCTGGTATATTGAGTGGAGCACTTTCACAGTATCATCTTTCAGGATTTGAAACAACTCAACTGGAATTCCATCACCTCCACTAGCTTTGTTCATAGTGATGCTTTCTAAGGCCCACTTGACTTAACATTCCAAGATGTCTGGCTCTAGATTAGTGATCATACCACCATGATTATCTGGGTCATGAAGATCTTTTTTGTACAGTTCTCCTGTGTATTCTTGCCACCTCTTCTTAATATCTTCTGCTTCTGTTAGGTCCATACCATTTCTGTCCTTTATCGAGCCCATCTTTGCATGAAGTGTTCCCTTGGTATCGCTAATTTTCTTGAAGAGATCTCTAGTCTTTCCTGTTCTGTTCTTTTCCTCTATTTCTTTGCATTGATTGCTGAAGAAGGCTTTCTTATCTCTTCTTGCTATTCTTTGGAACTCTGCATTCAGATGCCTATATCTTTCCTTTTCTCCTTTGCTTTTCGCTTCTCTTCTTTTCACAGCTATTTGTAAGGCCTTCACAGACAGCCATTTTGCTTTTTTGCATTTCTTTTCCATGGGGATGGTCTTGATCCCTGTCTCCTATACAATGTCACGAACCTCATTCCATAGTTCATCAGGCACTCTGTCTATCAAATCTAGGCCCTTAAATCTATTTCTCACTTCTACTGTAGAATCATAAGGGAGTTGATTTAGGTCATACCTGAATGGTCTAGTGGTTTTCCCTACTTTCTTCAATTTAAGTCTGAATTTGGCAATAAGGAGTTCATGATCTGAGCCACAGTCAGCTCCTGGTCTTGTTTTTGTTGACTGTATAGAGCTTCTCCATCTTTGGCTGCAAAGAATATAATCAATCTGATTTCGCTGTTGACCATCTTGTGATGTCCATGTGTAGAGTCTTCTCTTGTGTTGTTGGAAGAGGGTGTTTGCTATGACCAGTGCATTTTCTTGGCAAAACTCTATTAATCTTTGCCCTGCTTCATTCCTCATTCCAAGGCCAAATTTGCCTGTTACTCCAGATGTTTCTTGACTTCCTACTTTTGCATTCCAGTCCCCTATAATGAAAAGGACATCTTTTTTGGGTGTTAGTTCTAAAAGGTCTTGTAGGTCTTCATAGAACCGTTCAACTTCAGTTTCTTCAGCATTACTGGTTGGGGCATAGACTTGGATAACTGTGACATTGAATGGTTTGCCTTGGAGATGGACAGAGATCATTCTGTCGTTTTTGAGATTGCATCCAAGTACTGCATTTTGGTCTCTTTCGTTGACCATGATGGCTACTCCATTTCTTCTGAGGGATTCCTTCCCGCAGTAGTAGATATAATGGTCATCTGAGTTAAATGCAACACATATTTATACAATGCCTAATATGTACCAAGAGCTGTTTTAAACACCAGTGACACAACAATAATGGGGTAGACAGTAATATTTGAGTTTGAATGAAACATCCAGGAAAAAAAAAAACTTGTGTGTGTTTGTTCAGTTCAGTTTAGTGGCACAGTCGTGTCCAACTCTTTGTGACCCATGGACTCCAGCACACCAAGCTTCCCTGCCTATCACCAACTCCCGGAGCTTGCTCAAACTTTTGTCCATCAAGTCTATGATGCCATCCAACCATCTCATCGTCTGCCATCCCCTTCTCCTCCTGCCTTCAATCCTTCCCAGCATCAGGGTCTTTTCCAAACAGTCAGTTCTTTGCATCAGGTGGCCAAAGTACTGGAACTTTAGCTTCAGCACCAGTCCTTCCAGTGAATATTCATGACTGATTTCCTTTAGGATGAACTGGTTGGATCTCCTTGCTGTCCAAGGGGCTCTCAGGATTATTCTCCAACACCACAGTTCAAAAACATCAATTCTTCGACTCTCAGCTTTCTTTATGGTCCAGCTCTTACATCCACACATGACTACTGGAAAAACCGTAACTTTGACTAGATGGACATTTTTCAGCAAAGTAATGTCTCTGCTTTTTAATATACTCTCTAGGTTGGTCATAGCTTTTCTTCCAAGGAGGAAGTGTCTTTTAATTTTATGGCTGCAGTCACCATCTGCAGTGATTTTGGAACCCAAGACAATAAAGCCTGTCACTGTTTCCATTGTTTCCCCATCTATTTGCCATGAAGTGATGGGACCAGATGACATGATCTTCATTTTTTTTTTTAGCTGTTTCATAATATTTCAATATAAACAGATTTTTTAAAAAGAGAATTGCATTCTGTGTTGGGGAGGATGGTTACCATACTCAAAGGTCATTTAACCTAATTCTGAGAAATTAAACATGCTCATTAGTTTCTGTTGTTAAGATCTTCATAGTGGGTTTTTTTTTTATTTTTATTTTTTATTTTTTTAGTGTTTATTATTCCTTTTATTATTTTTTTTTATTTTTTAAATTTTAAAATCTTTAATTCTTACATGCATTCCCAAACATTTTTTGAATGTTGAGTTTTAAGCCAGCTTTTCCGCTCTCCTCTTTCACTTTCATCAAAAGGCTCTTTAGTTCCTCTCCACTTTCTGCCATAAAGGTGGTGTCATCTGCATATCTGAGGTTACTGATATTTCTCCCTGAAATCTTGATTCCAGCTTGTGCTCTATCCAGTCCAGCATTTCATATGATATAATTTCCATAGAAGTTAAATGAGCAAGATGACAATATACAGCCTTGATGTACACCTTTCCCAGTTTGGAACCAGTCCATTGTTACATGTCTGGTTCTAACTGTTGCTTCTTGACCTGTATACAGATTTCTCAGGAGGCAGGTCAGGTGGTCTGGTATTCCCATCTCTTTTAAGAATTTTCCAATAGTTTGCTGTGATTCATACAGTCAAAGGCTTTAGCATAGTCAATGAGTAGTGTGTTCTTGGGGAGGCATCAGTTCAGTTAAACTGTTAGAACACTTCATGACAATGAGAAAAGCATGCCTGAAGGTCTTACTGCGGGAAGATCTTGGAGCATGCATTAAATAG
This sequence comes from Ovis aries, assembly GCF_016772045.2. Taxonomy (NCBI): domain Eukaryota; kingdom Metazoa; phylum Chordata; class Mammalia; order Artiodactyla; family Bovidae; genus Ovis; species Ovis aries. Next base: position 5,822,009 of record NC_056055.1, on the reverse strand, counting down.
GGAGATGTGTGGTGCTGGAGTTAAGTGAGCAGGGAAGAGGGGTGGAGGTGTGTATTCAGGAAAAGAAGCCAGAGACAATGGGGCTTTTGCAAGCCTTATCCATTGTTTGAGAGACTGCATATTGCAATGGAAAAAGCAAACAAACCTAAAACTGAAGATTCATAGAACAGGCAGGGCAGAATAAATTCCTTTGGAAAGGTTCTGGACATCAATTGGATTTCTAAATTCTTATCACTTACACTGGTTATTCTCCAGTGTCCATAAATAAATTGTGGTGAGAGTGATCACAATTGATGTCCTGCTCAAATGTTCACATTTGATCTTCATGACTCAACCACTCCCCATGGGAGCTTTAAGAAAAAGATGGTTTTCCCAGAGGACTGAGTGGGAGCAACATGCATTCTTCATGTTCTTTATCCAGAACGCCAGGTAGTTGCAGGGTGGGCTAAACCAGGCCACTTAGGTGACTACTTTTACACATACCGAAGTATAATTACTGTGATGAGAAAAGCAAGTTTAAGGAGAAAATTGAGGAAGAATATATCAGAGATAAATACTTTCTCACTAAGGCCTAGCTAATCTAATTTGTCAGCATACAGGATTTCTCTGACTCTGTCTAGTTCCCAGGTGGTTGAGACTGGGTGATTTCAACTATAGTCTTTTTAAGGCAAGGAGATAGATAAAAAATGGAAAGGAGAAGAAATAGGGTAGATGAGAGAGGACAATACTTGCATCCAGAATTATAAAGAAAGATGGTTACCCCAAGCCACCAAGTATAAAGTTAATAACAATTAACTGTTTGGAAACAGCTCTGGGGCCACCATCTACTGTGGTCTAACTTTCCTTTTTGGGACAGTAGAACAACCCTGTAGTTTTTTCATCTTATCAGAGGATGAGGTAAGTCTCAAGAAGTAGATATTAGAATTCATGCTATTAAGGCAGGTGAAAACTTATGCACAGCACTAGAAAAAATGAAAGATAATGGGCCTTACTTCTACGCAAGTGTGCAGATTAATCCAGTAGAAAAAAGTATTGGTCCAATTTTAGTATCACCGAAGGTGAGACCAAGTAGAATTTCTTGAGTAGTATTGTTAGTTGACTGTGTCTCTAAATGCTGAAATGGGATAATGGAGACCTCCAGCCAGATTTATGGAATGTTGGAAGAGACATCAAGAGGCAATTTCTTTGAGTTCTTGCCTCCATTTTGCAGGTGGACACATTTGTGATCACATCAGAGCTGAGTTAGAGCCCAGCTGCTGCAGATTCCCTAGCCAACAATGTCTCAACAGCACCATGTCCCTCTTTTCAAGAAAGGCTGGGACAGAAGGCATGAGGCATAGTGTCTGGTGTTTCTCCAGATGGTTGGAAGCTTGGCCCAAGAAACCTCAATCTGGAGCTGCTTACCTGGTGATGAATGCTGTTATTAGTGTTCATGGGACTTACCATCCAGTGCTTATCCTGAAGGGTGGTAATTTATAGCTGTGTTACATGTCTGGATTGGAAAGAGTGGGAAGAATGACAAACTGCAGGGTCTGGAGATTTGGCCTTCTTTGGCTATAGTTAATAATAAGCATTTCTTCTATAACCATCATGACATTCTCCTCACTCATTTCTACTCTTTTCTCATTACCTCTCTTTCTCTCCCTCTCTCTTTTCCTTAATCAACTTCCAAAGGTCCAACCTAATCAGTTGAGCTGGAAGTCTTGTCAGAGGAAAGATAAAGGAATAAGAAGAGAAGGTGACATTATTTAAGTATGTTCAATATACTAGGCACTGAGATAAATATGCTAATGCTTGTCTTCCCATTGCATTCACACAATGTTGCTGACAGGGGCAATTTAACCCCATTTACAAATGAGGAAACTTGCCCAGAGTTCAGACACTGGGTAGGTAATAAAGTTGGAAACCAAATTCAGCTCCATCTGACTCCTAAAGTGTGTTATTTACACATATCCTCATTTATATCACTCTCCTCCATCTGTCCAATATATCTTCCTGCTCCTTGTCATGGGTATATATGACAGCACATTCATTTAGTAAACACTGATGCTCTATTATATGCTAGAAATGAAAGAACCAAAAATATGTAAAACAGTTTTCACCCTCACACAGCTCACAGTTGGTATATGCCTGTATGCTTGGGGCTTGGGATTGATAAAGAATGCACATTAGTAAGTACTTCTTATGATAGAATGTTTATTCATTCACTTACTCATTATTTTAGCACATGCTTATTAAATACCTATTCTCAGGAATTATTCTGTGCCAGTGTTTATCAATCCTTGCTGCGTATTAGAATAACCTACTGCACTTTAAAAAAAAAAAACCAAAAACAAAAAACTGAATCCCTGGCCCATTTAACTAGTTCTATTTCATTGACAGGAGGTGGGGCCCTGGCATTGGCATGTTTCAAAAATCTTGTAGGGAATTGTAATACGCAGCCAGGGCTGAAAAACAGTTTCATGCTCTAGAGATGCAATGATGAACAACCCAGAGAAGAAACACTCAGGGTCACAGCCACAGGATATGAGCCACCCTTGTTTAGATGGAGAAGAGGCAGATAAATGGGGAGAGAGGAAGATGAAGCTCAAATGTCTGGCTTGAACAGAAATCTTCTTGGGCATTAAATTCAAGATAATTTGCGGGACACAAAGGAGGGGAATGATCTAAGACTGAAGTACCTTCACGGACTACATTGCTGTGATCTGGACCAAGTAGAGGAATTTACCGTCCTAAGAGTTTTGATCAGACGGATTGACACAGAGTTGCATGCTTGCTTTTCTGAGATAAGGGGTCATTCATGTATTTAACCCCAATTCACCTTCCGGTGATTGGGTCAAAAAAGAGTGGAAGGACTATTAAGAATTTCTCTCATAATCTTTTTAAGTGGCTGGGTTTCACACCAGACCAGGCCAATGAGAGAAATTAGGGAAGGCATTTACACTTTAATTTAATTTAAATCAGTCTTGCCTTCATTTGTAGTAGGAGCTTCATTTTGTTTATGCTAGTCTTAACTTTGGAATCAGACAAGTCTGGATTTGAGGTCCAGGTTAATTTCACTAACTAGGTGACCTTGGGCAAATAATGTCCTCTCTCAGTGCCCCTACTTCTGCATCTGTAAAGTGGGGTTTTAAATAGTGTCCACTTTCTGAGAGTGGAAAGAAGATAATGGGCCTACTGCATCTCTGGCTTAGAGCAAACACCCACTTAATATTAGCTGTCATTCTGTATTATCAATAATATTAGCTGTCATTCTTTACTATCTCTGTAAAAATATTGTGCGTAAGCAAAGAAATAAAGAGTGTGACTAAGTCTGTGAGAGCAAGTGAATTATTTGAGTGCAAAAAACTGAGGTATATGAATGTAACATACCTTAATACTACTACATGGGAAACACTTTTCTATACATTTGAACTTCTCATAACTCTAAGAGGGTACATATTTTTACATTTTATCATGAAAATACTTTTAGAGAAAATTTGTATCTTATAATGAACTTCCATGTCCCCATTTCCCATCCTCAGCAATTATCAACATTTTGCTAATCTTATTTTATCTATGTATTTCTACTTATTTTTATGGAATATTTTAAGACAAAGCCAGGACATCATGTCATTTTACTTATAGATATTTTAGTAGGCAGTATGCATTTATAATGGATAAGTGTGTGTGTGTGTGTGTGTGTGTGTGTGTGTGTGTATAATGTTTTATCTACCACTTATGCTATAATTACCACAAGGGGCTTCTGTGGTGTTATTTCAAGGAGTTCAAGTGATAAAGAACCTACCTGCCAATGCAGGAGACAGGGTTTGACCCTTGAGTTGAGAAGATTCCCTTGAGTAGGAAATGGCAACCCACTCCAGTGCTCTTGCCTGGAGAATCCCATGAACAGGGAAGCCTGGAGGGCTTCAGTCCATGGGGTCACAGAGAGTCAGACACGACTGAGCACACGCATGCATACTATAATTACATCCAACAAAATTAGCAATAATCTTTTACTATCTAGGACTCATTTCATACTGAAATTTCCCCAATTGCCTCAAAGATATATTTTTTATGGTCTGTCTGTTGAAGTCAGGCCAAAGTCTACACATTAAGCTGAGTAATACGTCTCTTAAGTCTCTTTTACCTTGCAATAGTATGAAAGAGTATTATTTTCACTTCACATGAAGTGAAAAAGCAGATGAAAGACTTAAGATACAGAGAAGTCAAGTCACATTTTGAATGTCACAAAGCTGGAAGAATGGATGTCACCATCAATGACAGCAGAACAGGTTTTGGATATTTAGAGAGTTTCTCAAAAGTCAAATACTCATTGTCTTCCCCCTTCTTTTGCTGTCAGTGACTAAAAAGAGACTAAATGGTCTCAATTTTATCCTCAGCCTCTCTCTAGCTTCCTGCCAAATACTAAAAGAATTGCCAGTTTCAAGCTCTAAAATATCTGGTTCTAGCTTGCTTCAAAAGGTGAGGGAGAAGCAATTTAAAAATCTGTCTTTGGATTTTTGTAGGTGTGGTGGAGGGTGTGAAGTTTAGAAAAACAAATACCCTTTACTCTAGGGCTCCTCGTTTATTCATTTGTTCATTCCAGCCATTTTTATTGGGTTGTCTCTGCAGACTTTACCCTGCACTGTACTAGGAGCTATGGGTGCAGGAATAGATAAGAAAGCTTCTGTCCTCAAGGAATTCTAGTCCAGTGTATATGCTGGGGGTGGGGAAGGAGAAACAGCTCTAGCACCATCAGAACACCTGCTCTGAGGAGGAGACTCTTCCATCAATGACTCCCTATAATGAAGTCGCTTAGTTGTGTCTGACTCTTTGCAACCCCATAGACTATAGCCTACGAGGTCCCTCCATCCGTGGAATTTTCCAGGCAAGAGTACTGGCGTGGGTTGCCATTTCCTCCCTATAAGTGAGTGGTAATTGGATAGGAAGAGAAATAGGAGACGGCATTTATAAAACACAGAGGAAGGAGAAACTTGAGCTGATGCAGTTTCCTGGAGTAGTTCAATCTGGCTTGAGCACAAATGTGAGAAGAGAGAAATGTACAAGTTCCTGGTTAGAGAGGGTAGCATGGAACAATGGCCATCACAGGCCATGTCAAAAGTCCCTATTTTTTGGCGGGGAGCACATCTTGGACTGAGTGGGATCTTAGTTCCCCAGCCAGGCATCTAACCCTAACCCTAACCCATGTCTCCTGAGTGAAAGTAAGGAGTCTTAACACTGAACCGCCAGGGAAATCCTCAAAAGTCCCTATTTTGAGGGCAATCTTTCGAAGGGCTTTAAGGAAGAAGAGACAAGGTCAGGTCTGAACCTGAAAGTTTCCTCTCATTGCTTTATGGATAATGATAGTTGTCAGAAGCCAGGACCCTAAGTGGTGGCAGTGACAGAGAAAGTGAGAGTGAAAGCTGTCTGACTCTTTGTGACCCCATGGACTATTGCACACCAGGCTCCTCTGTCCATGGAGTTCTCCAGGAAAAAATGCTGGAATGGGTAGCCTTTCCCTTCTCCAGGGGGTCTTTCTGACCCAGTGATTGAACTTGCATTGCAGGCCGATCTTTACCGTCTGAGCCACCAGGGCAGAGGTGATGAGGAAATGGAAAATCCCATAAAGCAGAGCATGGGGATGTAGGGGTAGCCTTGGAGGAGTCATTGCTTTCTAAAGCTTGACCCTTCAAAACGGAGGGCTCCAGAAACATACCTCTATACCAAAGGGTAATAGGATTTTGGAGGGACCACGGAGTAGTGAATGAGTGTAAGGCAAGAGGCAGAAGACGTGGACTTTCGGGCTGCCCCCACCACTTCACTTTTCACCTGTGCTCTCACGAGCGTGACACTTTGCTGACCTCTCGTATCCTCATTTATGGGGTGGGATCATGATAGCTATGTTTCCTTCCTGAGAGCTCAGTTCAGTTCAGTAGCTCAGTCGTGCCCAACTATTTTGTGATCCCAGGGACCACAGCACACCAGGTCTCCCTGTCCATCATCAACTCCTGGAGTCCACCCAAACCCATGTCCATTGAGTCGGTGATGCCATCCAACCATCTCATCCTCCGTTTTCCCCTTCTCCTCCTGCCCTCAATCTTTCCCAGCATGAGGGCCTTTTCAAATGAGTCAGCTCTTTGCATCAGGTGGCCAAAATACTGAAGTTCTGGGAGGATTAAATAAGCCACATCACATTGAAGCAATTTGTAAACTCTAAAGAACCTGACAATTTAGCATCATATTCTGGATTCTCTGATCGATCCAGTGTCAAACCACAAGTAGCATCCATGTGGACCACATAAGAAGGTCTGGGCTCTGGCAGATTCCATTTAAAATTCCTTGCATGAGTGCTAGCAAATCCAATCTCAAAATATTCTCATAGACCACATGTCTGTCTCTCCCCAGTTCTGCTGTTACATCAGTTTCTGATTAGGGTTACAGTTTGAATGGGGAAGCAACTCTGAAGAGACACGAGTGCTGTCAGCAGAGGAGGGAGGGCATGGAGAGGAGGGACAGAGGCTGCTATAAGTAACCCCTGTTCTGGTTGGGATTCTGAATGAATATGAAAAGTAAGCAGAAACTCAATTAGTAACCCCTGAACTTGCCCCGTGTTATCTCGGAGAACACACACCCGCTTCCATCTTATGCCTCCAGAGGAGAGCAGGCTTCTTGTCAAACTATTGCAACGGAGGATGCAGACCCAGAGGAAACAGGGAATGAAGCAACTCAAAGCTGTTTCTGCCTCCCCCATATCTCTAATTCAGGATTTTCTATGAGAATTAGGCAGTTTCAACCTCTGAGAGTATGAAAGGAGATAATTATTCTATTATATTCATGGTCTCTTTCCATTAAGAGCCTACTACGTGCCACCGAGGCATTCTTTTCAGAGTTTTATTAAGTGCTGGTGTTATTGTCCCCATATTTCAGAAAAGGGAACTGACGTTCAGAAAGGTGGAGTAGCCAGCCCGCAAAGGATCAAGGCTGTCTCATGCCTTAACTTTTTCAAATATCAAACAGCAATGTGAGGCAGCTTCTGTTACTCTTTCCATTGTCAAGCGTATTACTTTTCTTCCCCATTTCCCACTCCACAGTGCCTCTTCTTGCAGCGGAGGGGGGTTACACCGTGTTCACTGAAGCCTGACTCAGCCATGTGGAAGGTGAGTGGAGTGACAGGTGTCACTGTTAAGTAGAAGCTTTGAGATTCTGTGTCTTTTTTTGTCATCTCCCTTTTTTTCTTTGCCATTAGACTAACAACATCCCAGACTGAGGCTGTCCAGTCAATCTGGGACTAAAAAAAAAAAAAATACAGAGGAAAGTCATAGCCATGAATGAACACGTATGAGACCTGAGATTTGAGGAACATATGTTACACAAAGTAAGCTAGTCTAAATCAGCTAACGTACCACTTGAAGACAGCGGAGTTAACAGAGGTGAAGGAGATGCCAGCTATTAAGTGGCAAAGCTGAAACGATAGTTAACTCTGTCCTATTCTACGAATAAATTGTGTGATCTTGACCTTTGTGTTGCTTTCTCTACAGTTCTGGCTCCATGAGATTTTCCTGTATTCTGCGGAGACTCCTCTAAAATAACAACAATGAACTGAAACAGACTCACAGACTTAGAGAACAAACTTATAGTTGCTAGGGTGAAGGGTGTGGGGGGGGTGAAGGACAGTTAGGGAATTTGAAATGGATGTGTACACACTGTTATATTTAAAATGGATAACCAACGAGGACCTATTTTAAAGCACAGGGAACTCTGCTGAGTGTTACGTGGTGGCCTTAATGGGAGGGGAGTTTGGGGGAGAATAGAAACATGTATGTGTATGGCTAAGTCCCTTTGCTGTCCACTTGAAACTATCATAGCACTGTTAATCAGCTGTACTCCAACACCAAATTTAAAGAAGTTAAAAAAGATGAAATGACAACGATGGCTAGTTTTAGTAAACTGAAGAGCTGGAAGTTCATCAGCAAGGAAGGAAAGTGAGTTAGAGTAGTGATTTATAATTTCAATGAATATACAATTCATCTGGGGATTTTGTTATGATGCAGATCCTAGTAGGTCTGGGGCAGGACCTGAGATTCTGTAATTTAAACAAGTTTCCAAATGAAGCTTATACTGCGAGTGCTTGAACCACTCTTAGCAGCAAGCGTAGGGGATGCCAGTCAGTTCACTATGGCTATGACAGAGAGGTAGTGATGAACAGTGGTGAGGAATGTGTAAACAGGACTTACACGAGGGTCAGGAAAGCCAGGTAATGAGGGAGCAAAAAACTTAAGCAGGTAAATGGGGCTTCCCAGGTGGTGCTAGTGGTAAAGAATCCGCCTGCCCAGGCAGGAGACACAAGAGATGCAAGTTTGATCCTGAACTCAGGAAGATCCCCTGGAGTAGGAAACAGCAACCCACTCCAGTACTCTTGTCTGGGAAATCTTATGGACAGAGAAGCCTGACAGGCTACAGTCTATGAAGTTGCCAAGAGTCGGACACGATGACGGTGCGTATGCAAAACAGAGCATGTGGGGAACTGGACGCCTAGGGCCCCGAGAGTGAGCGCCTTCTAGTCGAGTTCTGTGTGACTCATGTCCAGGTTGAGTCTACAGTGAATTTTGAAAACTGAGTTAATACAGAGCCAGAGTGTCGGTTCAGATTTTACCTTCACATTGGTTATGACATCACTGATACTGTCAGGTTATTCCAAGGAGGATGTTCTTAAGATAAACACAAATGTAGACCTTTTTATCATTAGGGGGAAAAAACCCCATAAATCATGTCATGCTTCAATTAGCTTCATGCGAAACTACTATTATAAATTTTTGGTTTATGTCTGTATTTCCATAACTCCTGGTTGTCTGTCTTTTTTTCTTATGTTCTGTCTCTTTATTGTGTCTTCAAGTTTCTTCAGGCTTGCAGTTATACAAGAGCCTCTATAAAATCAACCCCATCATCAATATCCTTCAGAAAATTTCTCCCTAAATTTTTCTGTGCTATTTTTCCAAACTGGACTGACTATTTCCCTCATAAAGTAATTGATGAAATGTTCATTTCTTGTTGTCTCTAAGTTATACCTAAATTTGAAATTAAACTATTCTTAGTCACTCATATTCTAAAGAGAAACCTAAGTCTCACCAACTTTGGGGCCACACTCCTCCAGTGACTCATAGGTGTTCTAAGGAGCAGCAATTCATCCTCTCCTTCTTATCCCTCAGTCTTCATAAGAAGAGGACTGGGCATAGGGAAAGGGGATATGGATCGACAGTTACCTGAGCCCTGGCTAATCTTGTGAAAAGTGTAATTTTCTTATAAAAGAAAAGGAAAAGCTTAAGGAGGTGAGGGAAGAGGAAATAATCACCCCCACCCCCTAATCAGCAGCACATTCTTATTCTAAAGAGTACTTTGCTTTTCTTATCCATCATGCACCCACTAGGTTTTCTCTTTCTCCTCTTTCTTCTCTCTCTCCTTCTCTTTCTCTTTTCTTTCACTTTCTTCCCTTCTTTCTTTATCTCACTTTCTCTTTCAATCTCTCATTTTTAATCTAAGTCTTCATTTTTTAGATATTACTTTACCTTTATTATCTGAAGAAGGTGTTATGGATTGAATGCAAAGGAGCCCCCATAATTCATATATGATGGTAGCCTCCAGAGTGATGGTATTTGGAGGCGGGGTTCAGGGGAGATAATTAAGGTTAGATTAGGTCAAAGAGTGGAAGCCTCATGGTGAGCTTTTCATATTCTTGTTCAGTCCCTAAGTCATGTCTAACTGTTTGCAACTCCATGGACTCCAGCACTCCAGGCTCTTCTGTCCTCTGCTATCTTCCAGAGTTTGCTCAAATTTATGTCTGTTGAGTCGATGATGCTATGTAACCATCTCATCCTCTGCTGGCTCCTCATTTTACCTTTAACTTTTCCCACCATCAGGGTCTTTTCCAATGAGTTGGCTTGTCACGACAGGTGGCCAAAGTATTGGAGCTTTGGCTTCAGCATCAGTCCTTTCAATGAATATTCAGGGTTGATTTCCTTTAGGATTGACTGATTTGATCTCCTTGCAGTCCAAAGGGCTCTTGAGAGTCTTCTCTAGCACCACAATTTGAAAGCATCAATTCTTCAGTGCTCAGCCTTCTTTAAGGTCCAACTCTTACATTGGAACATGACTACTGGAAAAACCTCAACTTTGAGATTAATGCCCTTTTAAAAAGAGGAAAAGAAATGGGTTCTTTCTCTCTGTGTGCAAACTCCAAGGAAAAGTCATTTGAGGACATACCCAGGAAGAGTTGCCCTCACCAAGAACTCAACCATGCTGTCTCCCCGTCTAACAATCCAGACTTCCAGCCTCTAGCACTGTGAGAAATAAATATCTGTTGTCTAAGCCACCCAGGGGATGGTGTTACGGCAGCCCAAGCTGGCTCTGGCAGAAGGGGAGATTGATCCAGGTTTTCTGTTCTTGTTGTTTCTGATTCAGGCTGTTTTGATACAGGTTGTTTTGATGCAGGTTTTCTGTTGAATTGCTAAGTTGTGTGTGACTTCTTTGCAACCCCATGGACTGTATCCCACCATGCTCCTCTGTCCATAGCATTATCCCAGCAAGAATACTGGAATAAGTTGCCATCTTCTTCTCCATGGGATTTTCCCTAACCAGGGATTGAACCTGTGTCTCTTGCGTTTCCTTCATTGGTAGATTGATTCTTTACCAGAGAGCCACTGGGGAAGCCCATTTTCCTCTAGACTCTGCTGCAAACCTCTTCTTTACATTAAAAAAAAAAAAAAGTCCAGGCTGTTACTATCAAGTGATGTTCTTCCTTCTAAATGTTCATAAGTCGTTTGGCATGGCTGGTTATACAGCAATAGATAACCGAAACCAACATCAGGAGGGGAACATCCTTGTCTACTGGAGGAACTGAGGCACTCCATATTTCAAGTCTTGAAGTCTCAGCTGGTTTTTGCTCCTGTGCCGAGCCTATACTCTGCACCCAGTCCACGACTCAGTCTGATATCTGCACCCCCCACACACACTTCTGGGGGTGTCCTCTTTGCCCAGTATGACAGAGTTTGCCTCTTTGCCTTTTTTTTTTTTTTAATCAGATGTCTTCACTTCCCTGTCTTCTGCCTTCACAGTTCTTATAGTGATTGGATGCAACTCTATGGTTGTCTTCCCATTATCCTCACAGCCATTCAGCTCCTTCATATGTCCTGTGCCTTCTGGCCACCTGACTAATGGCCTTTATCTACTTGCAATACTTGCCAAAGTGTACTCTTCCGTGTGTGTCAGTTATCAGGATATTGCTCCCACAACATTAGGTTATGCTTCTGTCATTTACAGGTTACCTGTAGTTCTTTGTGTGTTGTTTACAAAGGAGACAGAATGATTGGAAGGGAAAAAAAAAAACAGGCTGACAAATTGTATAGACCTGGTTTAAATCCTGGCTCTTGTCATTTACCTAATCTTGAGTGAATTTAACTATATTTTTGTCATCTGCATTATGTCAATAATATCAGAAAAAATAATAACGGTGATGGCAATGACAAAATGAAAAACAATCCCAGCATCTCACTTGGTTTCAGTCATAAATAGATATGCAATATTTAATACACCTAGTTCAGGCATAACTTAATTTAATAAATGTATGGTAAGCACCCAGTATGTGCCTGGCACTATGACAGGCACTGGAGAATCTACACTGAACTAGAGAAATATAGTCAGCAGCCTCACAGAGCACATGATCCAGGGCAAGCATTGGCAGACTTATAGCACAGCCTATGGCTCAGATCCTGCCCTTGGCCTGCTTCTGCCCAGCTAATGAGCTGAGATTAGTGTTAGACATTTTTAAAACAATTTTTATTTTAAAGTTAATGCAACAAGAACTTGCAAAGCCTAAAACCTTTATTAACTGTCCTTTGGCAAAAGAGTTTAACTATCCCTGGTCTAATGGAATACATAGGAATCATTCAATAAATGCTTTTCACAAACCAATATTTAGAGAGACACTCTTTACACAAGTTTCTGATTGATTTCTGTATCCATTTTTGCAACCTCATGGACTATAGCTGCCTGGCTTCTCTGTCTGTGGAATTTTCCAGGCAAGAATACTTGAGTTGGTTGCCATTCCCTTCGCCAAGGGATCTTCCTGACTCAGGGATTGAACCCAGGTCTCTTTCCCTGGCAGGCTCAGATGGTGAAGAGTCTGCCTGCAATGCAGGAGACCCTGGTTCAATCCCTGGATTGGGAAGATCCCCTGGAGAAGGGAATGGCAACCCACTCCAGTATTCTTGCCTGGAGAAATTCATGGACAGAGAAGCCTGGTGTGCTACAGTCCATGGGGTTGCAAAGAGTTGGACACGACTGGGCAACTTTTATTCACTCACTCCTACATTGCAGGCAGATTCTTTACTATCTGAACTACCAGGGACGCCCTGTCTAACACTCAGTGCCCTATAGGCTTTTTGTTAAAAATCACATTTTCAGCTGTTTACAGGCCCTTCATAGGTGACTCATGTACCTTTGAAGCCTCCTCTAATTATAGTCTTTTTATATTTCTGCCACACTGGGGTTTTTTCTGTTCAGCAAATACTGCACACGTGCCTCAGACCAGGGTATTATTACTCTCCACCCGCCTCATTCTGCTTGTTTACTTCTTATTTGTCCTCCAGAATTCAGCTTTAAAGTCACTCCCTTTGGGAAAATTTCCTTGACCTCTCCTTGCTAGATAGGCACCCCCCCCCCCCATACTGCTTTATTTGTTCTCGTGGTTCCTGATAGTTATGGTAACTTTATTTTCTTGTTTGTGATTATTTTATTAGTCACCTCCACATGTTAGTTCCATGAGGGCAGGGGCTATGTTGCTTCTGTTTACTAGTTTATCTCCAGCATCCTAGCATGTTTTTTGGTGCTCAATAAACATTAGGTAAACAAATGAAACAAATAACGAATGATTCAGTGTCGCTTTTATTGAAAAGAAATAGATCAGAAAGCACATAGGATTCTTGCAACATGGGAGTGCTTTCCTTTCCCAGGCAAATGCACTCCCCCCACCCCAGATGGGATTTCTGCGGCTCCATTTAAGAAGCCTCTTCATTCTCTGTGTATAATTAATGGAGACCCAGTGAGCTGTTTGCGCTGATACATCACCTGCACCACACAGAAGTGCATTTGTTACAGAGCTATCTGGGCCAAAGCTAATGAAACATTTGCAAATGTCCTGATTTACAAAGAGAAAATTGGTTCACCTGAATGACAAGGTTTGCATGCAAGGAAATGTTCCTCTTTGCTATTTTCTGCATTCTGGGAAGCCTCATATCCTCAAAGTAACACACATGAGCAAACCCTTCTAGAAGGCAAAGGCCAGAGGTCACCTTGGAGAAAGACAAGGGTTCTGAGATCAACATTACCCTCTGGGGGGGGGGGTCCTCATGTGAGCTTTGGAAACTGTACACAGATTATGTGTGTATTTATGTGCACACGTTTAAAGATTGATTAGGCTCTCACTGGAATCTGTGTCTCCCCAGTAGTGGAAAGTCAGTGATTTAAGAAAATCTGTTTTCTTAGACTTGAATTTATTAATTTTTAAAAAGAGAATAAGGAGCAGAGAGGTATATATGTTGTGAAGAGATCCTTCCTATTTGTAGTCCCAACCTTCCTTGATCCACTGTGCAAATGAGGTAGTTCAGATAAGTCTGGAAAGATGACTTGCCTGGCCCTTTACAGCAAATGAGACATAAACCTGGGACAAAATCCTGTCATCCTAATGTCCTTTCCACCCTGCTGTCCACTAACATAATCATTTCTTGTTTCATGGGGTTCTTCATTCACTCATTCAATTTCTTTCTCACTCACTTATTCTTTCTCACTGTCCCATATTACCACTTTCTCAATATGAATTTGTAAAACTCTTAAACAACATAGGTTTGAACTGTGCAGGTCCATTTATACACAGAATTTTTTCAGTAGTAGATGTACAGTACTGCACAACCTGCAGTTAAGTTTGCAGATGCAGAACCATGGATACAGGGAAACAGTGGGTAAGAATGGCTGACTATTATTCAGCCATAAAAAGGAACACATTTGAGTCAGTTCTAATGAGGTGGATGAATCTAGAACCTACTATACAGAGTGAAGTGAGTCAGAAAGAGAAAGATAAATGCCGTATTGTAACACATATATATGGAATCTAGAAAAATGGCACTGAAGAATTTATTTACAGGGCAGCAATGGAGAAACAGACATAGAGAACAGACTTATGGACAAGGGGAGAAGGGAGGAGAAGGTGAGATGGATGGAGAGAGTAACATGGAAACTTACATTACCATAAGTAAAATAGATAGCCAATGGGAATTTGCTGTTTGTCTCAGGAAACTCAAACAGGGGCTCTGTAGCAACCTAGAGGGGTGGGATGGGGCGGGAGATGGGAGGGAGGTTCGAAAGGGAGAGGATATATCTATACCTATGGCTGATTCATGTTGAGGTTTGACAGAAAACAGTAAAATTCTGTAAAGCAATTATCCATCAATAAAAAATAAATTAATTTTTAGTAAAAACGGCTGACTATAAATTATACATGAATACATTTGAATCAGTTCTAATGAGGTGGATGAAACTGGAGCCTATTATACAGAGTGAAGTAAGCCAGAAAGAAAAACACCAATACAGTCTACTAACACATATATATGGAATTTAGAAAGATTGTAATGATAACCCTGTATGCGAGACAGCAAAAGAGACACAGATGTATAGAATGGATTTTGGACTCTGAGGGAGAGGGAGAGGGTGGGATGATTTGGGAGAATGGCACTGAAACATGTATACTATCATGTAAGAAATGAATCGCCAATCTTTGTTTGATACAGGATACAGGATGCTTGGGGCTGGTGCACGGGGATGATCCAGAGAGATATGGGGTGGGAGATGGGAGGGGGGTTCAGGATCGGGAACTCATGTACACCCGTGGCGGATTCATGTCAATGTATGGCAAAACCAATACAGTACTGTAAAGTAAAATAAAGTAAAAATAAAAATTAAAAAAAAATAAAGTTCATACTGACAGATTAAAAATAAATAAATAAATAAATTATACATGGACTTTGGACTGGGCAAGGGGCAGTGCAATAGCTCCGCACCCAAGACTGTTCAAGGGTCAATTTTCTTTATTAGTTGTGACCCGCTCATTTCTAAGAGGGCTTCCCCAGGTAGTGCTAGTGGTAAGAACCTGCCTGCAAATGCAGGAGACATGAAGAAACGCTGGTTTGACCCCTGTGTAGGGAAGATCCCCTGGAAGAAGAAATGACAACTTACTCCAGTATTCTTGCCTGAAGAATTCCATGGACAGAGCAGCCTGGTGTGCTACAGTCCATGGGCTGCAAAGAGTTGAACACAACTGAAACGACTTAGCACGCATACACATTTCTAAGAAGAATTTTGGCTTCAATAAATCATTGTTCAATAAGGCTGATGAATTAGAAAATGAAATTCAATAGGAAAATGCATTTACCTTTTCCTTTCCAAATGCATCTTTCAAGTAAAAGTAAAAGAATAAAAAATCATCTAAATGCACAAGAACCCAGAGACTCAAAAAGACTTCAATAAATTTTAGAAATTGAAGATCGAGTATTCAACAAATAAATGGAACACATAAAATAAGTGTATGCAGAAGGAGACACTGATGAGAAACAAACCAATTTGTCCTAAGAAGTCAATACATAAAGGCAAGAGATATCACAGAGGATGGTGAAAATTGGGAAACTGATTGAAAGTCCATGTACAAAGGAGTTGAATATCAGTCTAGCCCCTAAGTTCTCATCAACCACATTGCAATTTTGCATAGAGACCAGAGGCAGCAGACTGGAGGAAAATTGAATAATTCTAGGAAAAATAATGTGGTTATTGTAATCAGTAAAATTAGTGACTTGTACCCCTTCACTCTGATATAAAGCCCAAAGATAAGCTTCTGCTATGTATGTCGTTGTTCAGTCGCCAAGTTGTGTTTGAGTGTTTTGTGACCCCATGGATTGTAGTGTGCCAGGCTCCTCTGTCCTTGGGATTTCCTGGGCAAGGATATAGGAGTGGGTTGCCAGTTCCTTCCCCAGGGGATCTTTCCTACCCAGGGATCAAACCTATGTCTCCTGAATTGCAGACAAATGATTACTGCTGAGCCACTGGGAAAGGCTCTATTACGTATACAAAGCTTATGTCTATTTCACGGGCCTAGAATAATAACAGGCAGTAAAGAGTCTACTGATAGTTCAGAACAACTTTGGAAAAAGGGAGAAAATGCTAAACAAATAGGAAGGGAAAAACCTGAAAGAAAATAGATAAGGCAAGCAATAGAATCAAACTTTGCACCAAAAGCTTATTAATAATATAAGCTAGAGGTTGTATCTATAAAAAAGAAAAGAACGCTATGAAAAAATAACAATCAGACACAAGAAAGAAGTCCTATAAATTATGTATGTGTTTGTGCATACCTCCAATAAGAGTTGAAAGTTAAAGCTGAAAAAAATATACAGAGAGTAGAAAAAGATCACAACAGAGATACAGTGTGTGGATCTACTCTGCAAAAGACTCTATCAAGAAAATGAAAAAATAAGCCACTTGCTAGGAGGAAACATTCGGCAAAGATATCTGTCAAAGAACTGTTATCCAAAATAAACAAAGAAACTCTTTAAAAAATAAGAAAACAAAGAACCTGATCTTAAAATGGACCAAAGACCTTAACAAAGACTTCACCAAAGAAAATACACAGAGAGCAAATAAACACACTAAAAGATGCTCCACATTGCATGCCATCATGCGTGCATGCTGTCTCCTTGGTCATGTCTGGCTTTTTGCAACCCCAAGGACTGTAGCCCACCAGGCTCCTCTGTCCTTGGGATTCTCCAGGCAAGAATACTGGATCTTCCCAACCCAGGAATGGAACCCTCATCTCTTACGTCTCCTACATTGGCAGGTGGGTTCTTTACCACTCGTGCCACTTGGGAAGCCCTGTAGGTCTTAAGGGAAATGCAAATTAAAACAAGGAGATACCACTACATGCCTATTACAGTGCCCCAAATCTGGAATACCAGCAACACCAAAATTCTGTGAGGATGTGGAGCAACAGGAACTCTGACTTATTAGGAATGCAAAATGGTGTACAGCCACTATGGAAAACAGTTTGGGGAGTCTCTGACAAAACTAAATATTCTTACATTACGATCTAGCAATTGTACCCCCTGATATTTACCCAAAAGAGTTGAAAACTTATGTCCACACACAAACTTGCACACGAATATTTAAAGCAGACTTGCTTATTCATAATTAGTGAAAACTGGAAGCAATCAAGCTGTTCTTCAGTATATGAATGGATAAACAGTGATGCATTCAAAAGACAAGGGAATATCATTCAGCATTAAAAAAGAAATGAGCCACTAAGCCATGAAAGACATTGAGGAGACTTAAATACATATTACTAGGTGAAAGATGCAAGTATCAAACCAATTTCCCATTACCACAAGGCTGTGTTACAGTTATTTATATTAAACACCTCACCCCAGTTAAAATTTCTGTGTGATTTGTGTCTCTGGATTGAACCTGATCATTATGATAGGAGACAAAAGATAAGAACCTTAAAAAAACAGATGATAGAAATTCTATTTTTGAAAAAAAATAAAATTTCCTAAATAAACAGATAAAAGAATTCTCAGCTTAAAAAGTTTCCAATAAGTGAGCAGATTTCTTAAAAAGGCTAAAAAAGATCCCCAGTAAGCTACATAATCATAAACCTTTATAAACTTGATCTTTACCAAGGGCAAATAGAAGATTCTAGAAACTTCCAGTATGGATGGGGAAGATCATCTATAAAAAGCAACAAAAATCAGAATATATCAATGTAACAATGATGGTAAATTTATAGAATGTTATGAAAGTAAAGACAGTCAATTACCCAATCTAGTAAAAATATACTCCAAAAACATTCAAGAAAGGAAAAGTAAATTCCATGTTCATTTGTATAAACAGATATTAACACCAATATTTTATTTAAATTAAAAGTTTAAATTAATTATCTTTGTTTAACAGAACGATGTAATTGTGGAGAAAAAAAATTACCAAAGTTGGCAAATCAAACATTACTAAGAAGATAATCTTTAGAAACACGATGCTTCATACTAGAAAATAATGCTAATAATGAATTTAAGAAATGAGTGTGCTTTTGAGCAATAAGAATGGGAAACAGGGTGTGCTGCTGTTGGAATTTATTATAAAACTTTATGATCATTTATTCAAATCATAAGCATGTATGTGAAGTGAAAGTCACTCAGCCGTGTCTGACTCTTTGTGACCCCATGGACTGTACAGTCTATGGAATTCTCCAGGCCAGAATACTGGAGTGGGTAGCTGTTTCCTTTTCCAGGGGATCTTCCAAATCCAGGGACTGGACCTAGGTCTCCCACACTGCAGGCAGATTCTTTACCAACTGAGCCTCCAGGGAAGCCCATAAACATTTATATGTTTTTAATAAACAATAAAATAAACAGCCAAAAAGAAAATTCCCAGGAGGAGATCCATGAGATAACAAATAAAAGAAATCAGCCAAATGTTCAACAGATAATTATCATTCAATGACTGGGAGTTTTGGTATAATGTGCTCAAGCCAGTCTATGTCCGACGCAGGATACAGCATGCTTGGGGCTGGTGCACGGGGATGACCCAGAGAGATGTTATGGGGCGGGAGGTGGGAGGGGGGTTCATGTTTGGGAACGCATGTACACCTGTGGTGGATTCAAGTCAATGTATGGCAAAACCAATACAGTATTGTAAAGCAAAATAAAGTAAAATAAATAAATAAATAAAAAGAAATAAGTTTGGGAAAAAGCCTATGATTTAGCATTGTGTTTGGACTTTGATTTCAAGAAGGTGGTAGGAAACAGGTAAAACTTGCCACCGGTAAGCATACACATTCTTGAGACAACACAAACTTTTTCTGTTCAATTTTAGATCAATGTCATCACTTGGATAGTTCAAAAGGGTCAATGAAAAGCACTTTAAATGATGTCTTAGACAAGGTTCTGACTGGGAAAAAAATCAATCTTTCCAAGAGGGTTCCTTTTTTATGTACTAGCCTCACAACTAACAAACAAACCAGCAAATACACCTCTTTACATCCACATCCCATATAGATAATGGAATTAAAATGTCAATACATATATATATATATGTTTTTTAAACTACATAAAAAAACTTAATCTCTGTGGATGGGTTCTAATTTAACAAGATTCTGATAGTCTAATTAATAAAAGATTTTTAGATAGCATATTTGGAAGAATGGATCAATAATAAGCTTTTCAAGTAGCTCCTTTCCAGGACTGAGGTCACTTAAAAGCACTTAGGCATCATTTGCAGTCAGGTACTTGGCCTCTTTTCAACAGAGGCCAGGCTTAGGCCGACTATGTACCTCAAGGATGCTCAGGAATGGAGAGACTGAGTTGTTCAGAAATTAGTGATTCACCAAACCTTTAAAATATATTGCTGAAACAAATTTCATGCTCTTATATTTCAAATAAAGCACCAGAACTAAAGTCAACCTGAGGTCATGTGATCTAGTTGCACCATCCAGTTTCAACTTAAGGCCGACAGGTCACCTTTTAAGCAAGCAGAAAGAAGTCACGTTAGGACCAAGTGGTATTTGCATAGAAACCTACCCACAGGACTCTGATCAATACCCTCCACATATTTCTTAACAAAATTCTTTGAGTAAGGGCAATAGACATAGTACACACAGACCTACAAGCACACACACACACACACACATATCCCCATTTAGAGTCAGTGACTCTGAAGAACTGAGTATCTCTATCAGCCTTGCTGAATATGAGGCAGTTGCGTGTTGTGATAAACTTCAAACGGCCAATTAGAATCAGACCTGAATACTTAAATATGTGGCCGGTAATCAGACTCTGAGACAAACGTGGTGAGAACTCCGCTCAAAGTATTAGAAAGCTTCATTTCTCTCTCAGCTTCAACCACAATCAAGTCGACCCATCTCAGCTACCTCATTCCTTTTTTGATGTCAAGAGTTCTCATCAGGTAGAATTACAATGCAATATCAATGTGTCTCACAATATTGTCTTGAGAGTTACACAAGATGATATAAACAAATGGCTTTAAAATGGTGTAGCAGACTGTGCAGATTTAGAGTAATAGAATGGCTATATGACAATGCATGTATAAAAAGTTCAAAGTTTGAACAAGAGTGAGAGCTTATTGGCTTATGTAATTGGGTTACAGATGGTCTCAGGGAGTGTGACTTAAAAATTATCCAGACTCTTTTTTTTCTTTAATTCCTATGACCTGAATCACTCAATTATTCTACTTCTTTTTCTTATACCACTAAGTTTTCTATACAGTGGGTAGAGTGGAGGCAGCAAACAACATATATCTCTTGACTTTTTTTTAAAAGCGAGTTTAGCCACATAAAAAAAGGTCTATCAGTATTTGCTCATAAATTCCAGGGAAGGACTTTAACTGGATCACTTTGGATTACATTCCCCTATTTGAGTCAATGACTTTGGCTGAGAAGAGGGGTTTAGCCAGATCTGGTCACAAGAATGCCTTGAAGTACACAGAGTGATAGATATTCAGCCTGTCAGTGAAAGGGGCTGTTACTGCTAGAGGGAGGTGCAAAGAAACAGTGGAAGACAAACATCAGATGTCTACTCTCTCTGCGCCCCCAAAGCTCCCAGCATCCTCTGTCACATTCCATAGAATGGAGTTGTTTTTCACTCTTCCAGCCTGCATATATATGTCTGATTCACTTTTGTATTCTAGCATATCTCACAGGACCTAACATAGATTAGTTGCTCAATAAATATAGATCGAAAGGATGAATAAATACAATTTCTGTTAAAACTGCAGAGGACTCTGCTATCCCAGGTCTTCCCTGTATATTGAGAATTAACTCCTGTGTGCCTTAACTCCCAAACTCTCCTAGGCTTAATACTGCTACTTGGGAACTCCTTCTCTATTTAATTTATCAAATATTTACTTGGCACCGATCCTAAAGAAGGCCAATCCTGGGTGTTCATTGGAAGGACTGATGCTGAGGCTGAAACTCCAATACTTTGGCCACCTCATGCGAAGAGTTGACTCATTGGAAAAGACCCTGATGCTGGAAGGGATTGTGGGCAGGAGGAGAAGGGGACGACCGAGGATGAGATGGTTGGATGGCATCACCGACTTGATGCACATGAGCCTGAGTGAACTCCAGGAGTTGGTGATGGACAGGGAGGCCTGGCATGCTGCGATTCATGGGGTCGCAAAGAGTCGGACGTGACTGAGCGACTGAACTGAACTGATGAGCAAAACCCTATGTGGAGTTCTTTAGATAATTCAGAAGAGAATTACTTGAAAATTACTTTAGAATTACTTAGGTTGAGAATTACTTCTTGGTGTCCTAAATGATAAATTGGAAACTCTAAGAATCTTACAGGAACTTCCATTGTGGTCCAGCGGTTGAGACTCCTTCCCCCCGATGCTGGGGGTCTGGGTTTGATCCCTAGTCAGGGAACTAGATTCCACAGGCCACAACTAAGAGCTCACATATCACAGCTAAAGAGTCCGCATGCCACAATGAAGATCCTACATGTTGCAACTAAGAAATCCGTGCAGCCAAATTAATAAATAAGTAAAATATAGATAATATTGACAAAGGAATCTTATAACTGGATTGGCAAATCATGGCATTTGATCTAAAATGAACAATCCCTGGAACCATCTGTCTAACAGATGCTCATACAGTCCACTCACATGGTATATAACATTGAAGTTCAGATATAAGATAAACTAAGACCAACTTAAGTCAGTGCAAAACCTAGATGGCCAAGAGGGATATTAAGGTTCTGGTGACAGTGAGCAGAAAGGAATAGCTATATTCGCGGACCTACTATGACCCAGGAACTATGTGCAGCATCTTTAACCACTATTTCATGGTATCTCTCCCAGCTCCAGGAGGCAGGCATCTCTGTCTTTTCTATCTTTACTTGGCCAGGTACAAACTGAGGCTCTGAGAGCTTAAATGAATCAGTGAGACAATGCAAAGAATACAAGGTTTATAACCCTGCACTGGTGTTTTCAGTGCTACCAAGCTTTTCCTTGTAGTGTAATGAATCATACATACATCACACAAGAAAGTATATTTCTGTAAAGATGATCAGTCAGGAGGCGAAACAGATAGAAAATTATACATACATCAGTACAGTCAGTTCAGTTCAGTTGCTCAGTCGTGTCCGACTCTTTGCAACCCCATGAATCGCAGCACACCAGGCCTCCCTGTCCATCACCAACTCCTGGAGTTCACTCAAACTCATGTCCATCGAGTCGGTGATGCCATCCAGCCACCTCATCCTCTGTCGTCCCCTTCTCCTCCTGCCCCCAATCCCTCCCAGCATCAGAGTCTTTTCCAATGAGTCAACTCTTTGCATGAGGTGGCCAAAGTATTGGAGTTTCAGCTTTAGCATCATTCCTTCCAAGGAACACTCAGGACTGATTTCTTTTAGAATGGACTGGTTGTATCTCCTTGCGGTCCAAGGGACTCTCAAGAGTCTTCTCCAACACCACAGTTCAAAAACATTGATTCTTCTGCACTCAGCTTTCTTCACAGTCCAACTTTTACATCCATACATGACCACTTTGGAAAAACCATAGCCTTGACTAGATGGACCTTTGTTGGCAAAGTAATGACAATTATACAAATGTTAATAGGTAATATGAATTGATCATAGGTGATAGATTATAAAGATGAATGGGACATGAAGATACATGAATGTATAATTAAGATAGATTGAAAGATATATTCTTATATATTTGTACGTGTATGCTGTCAACCTTGTTTTGTGAAAAGTCAATTGGCTAAGTGAGAAGATAATCAGACAATTATGGGAAAGCTACGATTTGTTCCTACCTCTTCCATTGCTTCTCTGGCTCCGTGTCCTTGTTCTTTCTCATCCTCAGCTTCATTGTCTGTAAAATGAGAATCATAAACGAAGCCCAACCCACACACACAGGGTAGTTTTGAGACTCCTACAAGGCAATTGTTGGGGAAGCAGCTTGAAAATTGTAACATGCTCTGTTGCTCCCCTGAGTTCGACCTGGGTAGTTTTGCAGCTTCTTCTGAAAAGACAGCCAGCCTCATCTCAGGTGAGGAAATGGCTCATTTTTTCTTTTTTTTACAGGCTGCCTGAGCTTGGTTGCTGCATGTCTATCACTGGATGCGTGTTTTATCAGCTTTCACATCACCTCTACCTTGCAGCTCAGCTCATATCATCAAAAACCACTCTGGTGCCCTCGGTGTCGGCAAATGGTTGTTTGGCTGTTGTATCTCCTATGCCATCTCTAAAGCTGAGCTCAGTAACAGACCCTTTTTTGATGCTAGATGATCTGAAAGCAGGATGAAAAGTGAGGAGAATGTTTTCCCACTCAGGATCAATATGCCTTTAACCTTCCTTCCTTCTATCCTTGGGGAAGTGTCTCTTCTCACCTCCCTGGCAGTTTTTGCCCTTCCACTCTCCTGTCTTTTCATTTTCCCCTCCCCTCAGCTCCTCCATCTTCACCACAGCCTGGTTAGAATTCAAGTCTTCCTCCCCGAGTTCTTCCTCCATCAAAACAGATTCTGCTGGATTGCGTTCCTAAACAGAGTCCCCTATTGCTTTGGAGCAAAGAAAACAAGTAGTTACTCCGTTTGAGTCAGAATACAGAGGTTTGAATATTGCTCTGTTATGATGAGCAACATGATCTTAGATAACTGATTTCATCTATCTGAGTAAAGCTTTCCTTTTCTGCAAATTGGGGGCAGCAATGCCTGCCTTGCTCATCCCCTGCAAGCCCAGAACATTTACGATGGAAAGGCCCTAGATGTTAAATCCTATATGTGAACATCTTAGTGACAAGCAGCTTAATCTTTTACTTAAAAACACATATGGTACACTTCTTAGATGTGAAACATTACTTTAAATTTTAAAAATACAGTTCCAATAATCAAGTCGTTTTTTAGTGATATATTTCTATGATTTGTAAGAAATGAAACTATAATGTAATAAAACTTGACCTCATGAAAATCACTTTGCCCCACACACCTGACAACATCTCACCCTCTTTGCCCCCCAAATCATAGCCCAAGTGATAGAAACTTTCTTTATATTCTTAAATATGAAGAAAAGTGAAGCGAAGTGAAGTCGCTCAGTTGTGTCTGACTCTGCAACCCCATGGACTGTAGCTTATCAGGCTCCCCCGTCCATGGGATTTTCCAAGTAAGAGTGCTGGAGTGGATTGCCATTTCCTTCTCCAGGGGATCTTCCCGACCCAGGAATTGAACCCGGGTCTCCTGCGTTGCAGGCCGACGCTTTACTGTCTGAGCCACCAGGGAAGCCTGCCGGGTAAGTATCAAGCAAACTAACTGCTAAAATGAGGAGCCTAGCCTTATAAAGTGCACATTGGCAATGGGTGTGTGCGCGTGCTCAATCATGGCTGACTTGGCAACCCCAAGGACTGTAGGCCACCTGGTTCCTCTGTCTACGGAATTTTCCGAGCAACAATAATGGAATGGGTTGCCATTTCTTACTCCAGGGGATCTTCCTGACCCAGGGATCGAACCTGTGTCTCCTGCACTGGCAGGTGGATTCTTTACCACGATGACACCTGGGAAGTCCGTGCATTAGCAATATCCCTGTATTATATATGACGACGCAGAAGCAAAGAAGGTAAGGAAACTTGCTTCTAATTATATATTTAGTATGTCGTGGGACTGCAATTTGAACTCAGGTACTTAGGTTCCAGAAGCTGTGATTTTCATCACTGTGCTGTTCTCTAAGCGGTCCAGTGCTCCATCAATAAGACAGTGAGCGGATGCCATCTTTTAGATGTATGTCACAGCATATCTATTCAGAACTTAGAGCAGCATACTAGGAGAGCTAGGTAATTCCACGGTAACACATGAGCAATGACACATTTATTTTTCACTTTTGCAGAGTGAAGTGAGTGTCTGGACAAACTCTTCAGGGCTGCAGCTGATCATTGATGACCCAAGGAACAGGAGCCCCATATTGATGAACATTAATAACGTTCACCACCCCCACCATGCAGTGCTAGTCATCAGCTAAAAGTAGTGATCTAGATGGACACTTTACAGTAAGAAAGACTATTAAAGACAGTTTTGTATGAAGAAAGAAATAGAACATGATATAAAATTTAACTTCAGTTAAAATATGTGCAATAAAATTATAAGCATTTTCAAGAATGCAAAGGAAGAATTATATTGAATATATTAAAGTGGACTAATATACATGCATTTTATACTATCCTTATATTCATCCATTTTCCTATCCACTTATCAGTCTATCAGCATAAATAGGAAAGCAGAAGTAGAAAATAGATATTAAGAATTGTAAATGTTAAGAAACATTAAGAAATCAAGCGAAGGTCCTTATATCAATAAAAACCGTAAGTCATGAATTAACATGACTAGCTCAAAGCTCTAAAGCAGTGGTTTGTAAACTATAGCCCTTTAGCCAAATCCCACCTGCCACCTGGTTTGTAAATAAAGCTTTATTGGAACTCAGTGTCACTCATTTGTTTACATACTTGCTACGGCTGCTATTGCAATAAAACGGCAAGTTGAACAGTTGCAACAGGGACAGACTCCTCCACAAAGTTAAACATATTTGATATCTGGATTTTTATAGAAAAATTTTTGCACCCCAGAGAACAAAGGTGAGAGACCATATCTGACTCAGTATGTTCTGAGTCAGAAACAAAAATGACCCCATGTCTTCCATGTAAGAGTATCTAATGTAGAAATTAAGGGGTAACCCAACCACTGGGAGCTAAAGGAGCAGAGGTCTGGAAGTTGTCACAGAACTCATCCTGGCATATGGAAGTGGGCGGTTCTCAAACCTTGTCCATGTCCCCACTGTATTTCATAGGAATCTCTAGGAAGTACCTGGCATCTGTCTCATTCTGCAGCAGTGACTGTATGAGGTTTGTGCAAGCTTTCTGCGAAGCTATGGTAAATATTATGACACTTTAACATATCTAGCTGCAATGATCCCAGATAATAAGAGTTCTTCCCTTCTCCTTTCCACTGTTCAATTCTAATCTAGGACCATATCAGTCTTGGGTTTCTAGGAAATGCAGATTATTTTTCTCTCCATAATACAAGGGACACTTAGAAGTGGGTCGTAGTGATGTGTACTGACAACAATCATTGGAATATTACTGTTTTATTTCCACTCCTTCGAATAATGCTGAAAAGCAATAAATACTTATGCATTCCAATGAGTCTCCGCTCCAGAATACCTTAACCTGAGATTTATAGAATTCTAGGAGGACAGTGCTTGGTCTTTAGAGGGTCTGAATAGATGTTAATATCCCTCTCCCATTAGTGGGTGAAGACATTACTGAAGAATTCCAGGATCCCTCAGAGGATCTATCTTACCACTATGTTTGCTAGACTCTGTGCCCCTTCAATGCTGAGGACTTTACCTTTTTTATATACCTCAGAGCTACAACATCTGACACAGAGAAAATTTTTAGTAAACGTGTGACGTGTGTGAAATCAGTAATTAAGATAGTTAACATGTACTAACACTGCACAGATAAAATACAGAATATGTATCATTTTTTAAATACTCCAGCTACCCATAGATAATAACACACTGATGTTTACATCAAAACCTTTCCAATATGTTCCAGATAAATCTACCTTAGCACCAGGTGCTAAAAGAGATTAGGCCGTTGCACAGATAACCAAGTAATGTCATCGTTCCTAATAAAAGAATGCATCATTCAAGAGTCAAAAGGGGAAAGGGAGCAAGCCAAGGGGACAGAGTGTGAGTCCTGCCTTCTTCCCATAAGGTCATGTCTGTAGTTTCAGTTCAACTTACCAATGGGAACTGCATTCCCTCTGAATACACCTCCCCTCTCTTGTCTCATGATCACTCTGCTTCCTCAATACCTAGTAGGTCCTAAAGACTGAGACATAGCTGCTGACTCATGATCTCTTTATGTCAAACCACGCTCCAGCTTAGCATCACTAGACAGTAGAATATATGGGTTCAAGTCCTAACTTGTGCTTATCCTGTCAATTTCAGAGAACCAACTGAAAAGTCTGCATTTTAGTTTTCCATTCTCTAAATGGCTATCAGTCAGTCAGTTCAGTCACTTAGTCATGTCTGACTCTTTGCAACCCCATGGACTGCAGCATGCCAGCCCTCCCTGTCCATCATGAACTCTCAGAGTTTACTCAAACTCATGTCCATTATAATGAAGGATATTCTAGCAAATAAGCAGGTATATGCAAAACAGCTCAATATATTATTATTATTGGGTTGGCCAAAAACTTCATTTGGGTTTTTTGAAAAACCCCAAAGAACTTTTTGGTCAACCCAATATATGTCAAGAAAATGCAAACTGTTAATAACAGCATTTATCAAGCATACCCCTAGGATTTTCATAGTTTGTCAGAGCCTGGTAAATTTAACTCTTGGCCTAAGTGAATTAGTCAATGGCTAATTTGGAAATCTAAAAGGTCAATAGTTACTGAATAGTGAGCTGAAACTAATATCTCCCCCCACAAACTGTAACTCAGCCAATCCTTATTTATGAGCTTAATAGCTGCTAATTAGCTGGCTTTCTCTCTATTTTCCCCTCCTCATTTCCTGGGTTGACAGAGTGTACCTGGCACAATTCTGATGGACATAAATAATCTCAGGCTTTAGTTAAAGCCTCTTGTGTCTGATGTAAGCATTCACTGTCTTGGGGATTCGAGGTAGTACCTAGATATTCACTTCCTTCGCCAGCTTCATTCTCTAATCTCTGATCTCAAGTGTTATTACGTGTTAGCATAGACCATAGCATATGCAGAGCGTCTACAACTATGCAAACATGTAAATTTGCTTCTTCTCCTTGTTTAGTCCATCATTTTGGTAATTCTCTCTTCAGACCTCAGTTTCCTCACACAGAAAATAAGGATAAAGGTTACTAGCCTACCAACCTTGGAGACTGTTGAAAAAGAATAAGTAGTCTTTCCTGGGACATTAGAAAATGCTTCATAGACATGCCATTATAGTTAGAATTTGAAAGATAAGAAAGCAGTGACTCCTGGAAAAGGTGGGCAAGATTTTGATATTTATTGTTGGAGATAAATCAACAAGTACCACTAAAGAAGATCAACAAAAGAAATATCAGAAATCAAGCCATGGAAAGATGAAAATTTATGGAATGTGCAGATAAGAGAGAGAACTTTGATATGCTTCCATTTTCTGGTGATTCAGGAGAGCCGCTGAACAACTGAATATTGGAAAATTGGAATTAAGACAGTAGTGAAGGTCTCTAATACCATGGTAGGGATACAGAGTTTATACTGTGCTGGAGAACTCTCTTTTTGAGAGTTAATATCTCTTAATACTTTTTATAGTTTAAAAGGGCACACACACACACACACACACACACACACACACACACACATGCCAAGGAATTGATGCTTTTGAATTGTGATGCTGGAGAAGACTCTTGAGAGTCCCTTGGACTGCAAGGAGATCAAACCAGTCAATCCTAAAGCAAATATAACCCTGAATATTCACTGGAAGGACTGATGCTTGAAGTTGAAGCTCCAATACTTTTGCCACCTGATGCAAAGAGTTGACTCATTGGACAAGACTCTGATACTGGGAAAGATGGAAGGCAAAAGGAGAAGAGGGTGGCAAAGGATGAGACGGCTAGATAGCATCACCAACTCAATGAGCATGAATTTGAGCAAACTGCAGGAGATAGCGAAGGACAGGGAAGCCTGGTGTGCTGTGGTTCATGACGCTACAAAGAGTTGGATACAACTTAGCCACTAAACAAAAATAACAACTATATATGTGTATATATATATAGTCTTTAGAAAATTTTAATTTATCAGCCGTGTGAAAGATTCAATGTAAAAGTATCCCCCAAAATATATTCTTAAGGCACAAGAGCAACTGGTTGTTAAAAGGTGTCTCAGTTACAAACCTATAAATACAAACACACAGCTATCAGAAATAGTAGTTACACAATAAATATTTGTTGAAAGAATAAATGAGCAAAGGTTAGTAAATTTTAGGTTCAACCAAGCTAATTAAACTTTTTCTCATTGATTTTTTTCTTGTTTTGATGATTTAGCTGTAGAACGTGCTACAACATCTAATACACTGATGAGCTCAGTGAATCTCCAGGAAGAGAGGATAGGAGAGCTTTCATAATTTCACTTGTCATGGAACTTCTTTCATCATGTATCCCATGGGCACCAGTGTTTGATGGAAAATATCATGGGAAATGTTAGATTAAAAAGAGAAATTGTAGGTAATGAGCCCTGACAAGAAGCAATATGGATGACTCAGGAGAGCAAGCAGGGGCCCTGAACTACAATAGTGCCAGGAGGGCTGGAGAAGAAGAAAGGCTTAGGGGCCACATTATGAAAGTTATCTGGACCAGACTCAGGGTTCATTAACGTCAGGAACGGGGAAGATGGAGGAATCTAATGATCCCTGAGTTTTTAATTTTAGGAAAATTGTGGTCTTATTCTATTCATACAACTTGCCACTGAAGTAATTTATGTATGAAAATCTCTTACAGTTTAAGTGTTCCTTTCTATCTTTTTTCATTGCTTTCAAGAAGTATCCAAAAGTGAGAAAAGCAAAGATACCCTGAAATTGGCACTCACCTGCGTGATGTAGATATAGATAGAAGACAGACAGATCAATCAATTGATCAATAGAACATAGATGGGTATGTGTATCTCCCAATAGTTCCTAAAATATGCACATATATGTGTAAAGTTGTAGCCTATTTATTTATAATTTACAAAATTGTTTTAAAGTTTAAATGTCAAAGAATGGAAAATTAAACAAAACTGATTATACCAATACAACAGAATACTGTGAATCCTTAAGAATAATGTCTTACAAGAAAACTTCACGTCATATTAAAGAAGAAAAACCTCCTATGGTATAACTTAAGTGTGAGAAAGGAGCGATGCTATAAATCAGAATATACTTACAAGAATTTTGTTAAGGAAAATATGTTTTGCCTTATATGCATGGAAATTCAAGCACGTGGAAACACAATAATAATTTAGCACTAGTTTTACTCAGAGAATTTGTTGTAAAACTTAGTTTTATCTATATTGAATTTTTCAAATGCCCATATTATAATTTATTAAGCAGGCAAAAAATTGTATTTTTAGCATAACTTTGATTATCATTATTTCCAGAATATCTATATAAATTTTGTCATTGACATTGCTCTTCTCCCTTCCACCCATCCTTCCTTCCCTCCTTTCTTCTACCCACCCATCTATTCATCCATTGTTGTCGTTGTTCAGTTGCCCAGTTATGTCCGGCTCTTTATGACCCCAAGGACTGCAGCACCCCAGGCTTCCCTGTCCCTCATCATCTCCGGGAGTTTGCCCAAGTTCATGTTCATTGCGTCGGTGATGCTGTGCAGCCATCTCTTTCTCTGATGCTCTCTTTTCCTTCTGCCCTCAATCTTTCCCAGCAGACTTTTCCAATGAGTCGACTGTTCACATCAGATGACCAAAATACTGAAGCTTCAGCATCAGTCCTTCCAGTGAATATTGAGGGCTGATCTCTCTGAAGATGGACTGGTTTGAGCTCCTTGTTCTCCAAGGGACTCTCAGGAGTCTTCTCCAGTGAACAACAGTTTGAAGGCACCAATGCTTTGGTATTCTGCCTTCTTTACTGTCCAGCTCTCACAAGACAGTGAACACTGGGAAGACCATATCCTTGACTATACAGACCTTTGTCCGTCAAGTAATGTCTCTGCTTTTCAACACACTGTCTAGGTTTGCCATCGCTTTCCTGCCAAGAAGCAATTGTCTTCTGATTTCATGGCTGCAGTCACTGTCTGCAGTGATTTTGGAGTACAAGAAGAGGAAATCTGTCAACACTTCCACCTTTTACCCCTCTATTTTCCATGCAGCAATGGGGCTGGATGCCATAATCTTAGTTGTTGGCTTTTAAAGAAAACATTTAACCTTAAGCCGGCCATTTCACTTTCCTCCTTCACCCTCATCAAGAGTCTCTAGTTCCTCTTCGCTTTCTGCCATTACAGTGGTATCCATCACATATTTGAGGTTGCTTCTACCTTCTGCCTATCTTGATTTCAGTTTGTAACTCATCTAGCCTGGCATTCCTCATGGTGTGGTCAGTGTATAGGGTAAACAAACAGGGTGACAGCAGACAGCTCTGTCGTACTTCTTTCTCCATCTTGAACCAACCAGTTGTTCCATATGGGGTTCTAAATGTCGCTTCTTGACCTGCTTGCAGGTTTCTAGGTGAGTACATGCTGTGTGCCAAGTTCTTTTCTAGGCTGCCTGGATAAAAATGAGTCTTCCATCTAGGTATCCCCTGACACAAAGTTACTGGAGGAGAGCCAGCGGCAACCAGCTTTAGTATATTTCTAGCCCCAGGCTTTGCTGAAGGCAGGAAGCACACCAAGCTCAGGAGAAGGGACATTTGACTCTCAAGATATCTGTCAAAAACAAATATATCTCTAGCTGTGCAGAGAGTGAACTCAGCCACAGACAAATCACTCACATGTAACTGGAGTAGCTGGGACAAAGTTGGAAAGGTAGAGAGCTAATACTTTTGATGTAGGAAGCACTACATTGACAATTACAAGAATCTGATAGGTGCCAAAGTGAGGACTACGGTAACCCAGGGATTCCCAGGTGGCGATAGTGGTAAAGAAGCTACCTGCCAGTAAAGGAGATCCAAGAGACTTGGGTTTGATCCCTGGGTAGGGAAGATCCCTTGGAGGAGGAAATGGCAACCCACTCCAATATTTTTGCCTGGAGAATCCCATGGACAGAGGAGCCTGGTGGGCTACAGTCCATCAGTTCAGTTCAGTTCAGTTGCTCAGCTGTGTCTGACTCTTTGCAACCCCGTGGACTGCAGCACACCAGGCTTCCCTGTCCATCTACAACAGTACAGCCCATAGTGTCACACAGAGTCAGACACGACTAAAGCAACTTAGAATGCATGCATGCATGGGAACCTAAGAGAAGTTGCTATTAACTAGAAAAGTCACTGAAATCCTTAGTAATTTAAACTCTCCAGGGAATAGGGAGATAGATTTATGTAAAGTTATGAACCTGATGGAAATGGTGACCTGATTCTTTTGTGTGCAAGTGAGCTTGTATATAGGGGTACAAGTAGACAGTTCTAGATTAATGGGTTAGAAACTACTGATTTGGCTATGAGGGGTCACCACATAAATGCCATATATCATACAGTGAGTAAAGCTTGTTTTGAAAACTCTAAGATCCTTGGGACTCAGAAACTTGGACATTTACCTCTTCAAATGATTGCCATCTCTTTTGTCTGTTGAAAGTTGGAGAGGTTTATTTGGAGAGGGCAGACTGCCCTCTTGTTCTATGTTACCGGACATATCATAATATAAATGGGCACATCCTCAGTTCAGTTCAGTTGCTCAGTTGTGTCCAACTCTTTGAGACCCCATGAATCGCAGCACGCCAGGCCTCCCTGTCCATCACCAACTCCTGGAGTTCACTCAGACTCACGTCCATCGAGTCAGTGATGCCATCCAACCATCTCATCCTCTGTCGTCCCCTTCTCCTCCTGCCCCCAATCCCTCCCAGCATCAGAGTCTTTTCCAGTGAGTCAATTCTTCGCATGAGGTGGCCAAAGTACTGGAGTTTCAGTTTTAGCATCATTCCTTCCAAAAGAAATCCCAGGGTTGATCTCCTTCAGAATGGACTGGTTGGATGTCCTTGCAGTCCAAGGGACTCTCAAGAGTCTTCTCTTACCCTCATCCAATTATATTGCTTAGTTGCTCAGTCGTGTCTGACTCTCTGCGACCCCATGGACTGTTTCCTACCACCTCCTCTGTACATGGGATTCTCCAGGCAAGAATACTGGAGTGGGTTGGCATTTCCTTCTCCAAGATTATTTTGGGGGATTTGAGAAAATACCCCTTGCTAATATATCCAAAAATGAGTTTTGTGATTACTTGAGAGTGCTGTGGTTGTGATAAAACAGAGCATCAACTCCAGTCCCTCAATACTCTCACACACACAAACATACACACTCACTCACCATCAGCCCTATATCTGGATCTAAGCACTGATGATTAGAGGGATTTTCCCAGAAACTGAGTGCAATGCTTTAACAAAATATTTGTGAACAAAGGGCTTCTAGGTCCAAGCAGTGACGTTTGGAGACCTAGTCTGCACAGAGCAAAGGGAGGCCAGTAGTGTCCAGCTCCACTCAAAGGATATGAGCCTTTGGAAACAACGTGTAATAACAGCCTAGGCCCAGGCACTGGCAGCTTTCAAGGAGCAGGTCGGCTATGGTGACTTCACAGGTAATAGGCATGGACAAGCAGGAGGGAAAAGAACAAGAGGGCCTCTTTATGGTGACTGTGGCAACCAACCTGGTTTGCAGACACATAGTAATCCCTCTGAGAAGTCCTCAAAAATATTAAGAAAGGGGGAGGGTAGTCAGCGTGGGTGGGGTGAGCCACTGTGAGGAGGTAACTGAGCCACTGTAATTTGAGCATCCATGTCAATGGGATCACTGTCATCCTCCAGGCTGGGAAAGATCCTGATATATGAGCCACACATCCAGAGAAGGACTGAAGTCAAAGCTGGCTCTTGTTCCTTACAGGCACCCATTGAAGCATGCCTTCCCATGTCCTAAATATGAATTCTTCCACCATCCGCTCTTTTGTACTTGACAATCAGACCAAGATTAGGAGAGATCATGGGCTATTAATTCCTTTTTCCTCCAACCACCAGTCCTTTTTACTACCCTGGGAGGTAAGATTAGTTCTTTTACTCTTTAAAATTTTCCTCTCATTCAGCTTTGGATGTGGTTTGAAGGTTGAAAGATGAAAGCAAAGAAATGGGATTAAAATGTAGGTCAACTGGTAAGTTATTTACAAATGTCTGGGACAACAGAACAAAGGGAAACTCAGCCAGTTGCTTGGAGGGGGCCTAAAAGGTAGATGTAAGGAATGACAATTACTTTCTACCGAGAGTCACCTCTTTTGGGGTCAAAGCCACTTTCCCGAGTCGCTGAAGCGAATCTTCATTTTTTCCTAAAACTCAACAGACAGCGTCTTCAGAACCTAATTTGATTTTGATTGATTTTTGAAACTTGAAACACTTCTAAACTAATTTTCAGTATATTACTCTTGTCAACGCTTAAAGATTTTGTCAGGAGGAATTTGCTGAACAGACACAGTAATTTTGTTTCTCATTCTGGCATATCACCCCTAAAGAGGAAACCCGGGAGGGGTGGCTCTGTTACTACAGCTGCTGCTATTAGAATATACATGCAATTACTTTGCTGCTATTTTGGGGGCTTCTGAAGCAGTTCACACTGCAACTCTTGAGAGCTGGGAGTCTTGGAATAAGAATCATGGAATCATCGACTCCTCTTGCGTCAGATCCGGGATCTAGAGAAGGGACTCAAGGTCCCTAGAGGAGAAGAGATTCAGCCAAGGTCACTGAGCAATTTCGCGCAGACCTGGGACTGGAGAACAGCCTCACTCACACTCTCAGCCTCTTTCTCTCCCCAGTTCATCAAGAAGTGCAGAGGCCAAATCAGCCCTGCTGTGGGCATCGCCCAAATTGGGATTTATTAAATAAATACACCAGCGACAACTTCCATGGGACAAAGCGTGTCAAATGGCAATCGATACACCAATCGAAGGGCAGTAAAAGACACTCAGAGCCCAGCACAATACTGCCCCTTACAAAGCACAGGAGCTGTGTTAACCAAGTCTCCCCCTCTGTCTTGCCAGTCAGCAGATCTATCAGGGACCATTGCAAATAGCAGTGACATTACGAGATAATAACCTCTGCTCATGCCGGCATTATGCTGGGAGGGCCATCAAAGAGGGGTTTCCTTTTATTGCTTTTTGCCACTCAGGGTCTGCAGCACGTGGACAGATGGACGGACTCATCTTAACAAATCAGCAGTGGGGACAAGCCGGGGATCTTTGCTCAAGGCAGGGCCTTCCAAGCAGGCACCTGTGGTTGCTTGGGTAAATCACTGGCAGAAGCAAAGCAGAGAATTATTCAGGATCGGGGGCAGGATGGATAAAAGGTTGGCCTGTCGTGTGGACAAACAGGCACAAGGACTTTTGTCTGCCGCAAATGTACCTTGATGCAGTGGAGGTGTGCTAAAAGTAAAGAGAAATGGCATTAGGAGCAGAAGAGACACTGGAAATTCTAGAGCTCTGTCTTACCTACTTAAACTGTTTCTCAAGTCACAGTGGCCTTTAGATAGACACAAAGAGGTCTTATTAATATGCATTTACTATCAACACAGGGCTTCCCTGGAGGCTCAGATGGTAAAGAATCTGCTTACAATGGAAGAGAGCCAGGCTCAGTCCCTTGGTTGGGAAGATCCCCTGGAGGAGGGCGTGGCAACCCACTCCAGTATTCTTGCCTGGAGAATCCCACGGACAGGGGCACCTGGCGGGCTGCAGTCCATGGGGTTGCAAAGAGTTGGACATGACTGAGTGACTAACACACACACACACACACACACACACTACATTTCTAACAAGATGATTGTGGATGAAGTTGCACCCCCAAGTTTTTGGGATTCTGGGTAAACAGAGAATGAAAAAGGAATGTGGTCAGTGACACTTTGAGAAAAAAGTGATTTTTTAGACTAAATATTACAAACTTAGGAAGGTACTGATAGCCAGCTACCCTATAATTATATCACTGGGGCCATGGAGCCAGGCCATTCCTTTTGGGTGGAGGCAAGGCTTTCCTTGAAGGACTGGCTATCTCCTCAAAGAATGCTGAGAAGAGGTACCAGCAGAAATACAAGGACTCAGGAGTTGGGAGGGAGATGGCAACGATGGGGGAATAGTCTTTCTTTCTCTGGATCTAAGAGTCTAAGATACAAAGAAAACTGGATTATTTCTAGTGGCAGGAGCTGGCCATGTGGCGACCCAGTGGGAGCAAGTCAGAAGCCCAAGACTGTAATACGGGCCTGGGCCTGGGAGGTAATTACAAATTGATTTCTGCAGTTACTTCTTGGTGCTGAAGAAGACTTTTCAGAGTCTTGGACAGCAAGGAGATCAAACCAGTGAATCCTAAAGGAAATAAACCTTGAATATTTATTGGGAGAACTAGTGCTGAAACTCCAGTACTTTGGCCACACGATGAGAAGAGCTGACTCATTGGAAAAGACCCTGGTGCTGCGAAAAATTGAAGGCAGGAGGAGAAGAGGGCAGCAGAGGATGAGATGGTTGGATGGTTTCACCAACTCAATGGGCATGAGTTTGGGAAAACTCCAAGAGATAGTGAAGGACAGGGAAGCTTGATGTGCTGCAATGCATGGGGTTGCAATGAGTTGGACATGACTTAGTGATGGAACAACAACGGATATTTGTTATTCTTTAGACAAACCTCCAAATATACTAAAGACTAATTTCTGCTATTATAGAAAATTAAGGAAAATGCAAAGCTTGTTTATGGGACTCTCCACAAAAAGCCTGAAGCAGTGTGACCATCCACAAAGGGAAGAGTAGTTGTGTCCAGTGGAAGGTGAAGCTCCCTAGACAGTGGTTGTGTGGTGACAGGTATGCTGACTATGGAAAAAGGATGCCTGGGAGCTGTCATATCCTTTGGGCAGACACTTAGGGAATCCTCAAGAACCAACCAGAAGACATTTTGCGGAGGTTACTTTGGGGGCAGGTGGGTGCTTAGACCAGTGTCAGTGGTAATAGAGAAAGTTCTAAACAGTCATCAATCGGAAGCCTCAGGAACTTCTCAATCTCTCTGGGAGGGCATGTCATTGCATAAATGAAGATTTCTAAAAATACAAATGAACATGCTAAGCCTCAAGGGATGGTAGAAAACTCAGTGGTGTAGCCGTTTTGGGAAATGAGAAATATATGGGGTTGGGTTCATTGTGGATGCCTCCTAGAATATATGGGAAATAGGTTAAACATGAAAAAGTAGAATTTAAGTGAGGCAGAACTTCCCTAAATAGTGCCCTGGATCTGCAACACCAAAATTGCTGGGAACTTGTTAGAATTGCAAATTCTTGCCCTCCCTCCCCAACCCCCTCCTACTGGATCAGGAATCCTGGCAGGCGAGCTCAGTAATCTGGGTTTTAGGAAGCTCTCACCACAAATTCTGATGGCCACTCTAATTTGAGGACAGCTGAAGTGAGGAGTATGGTATAAACTAGGGTAAGGAAGTTTGGGCAAAGGTGCTTCTGCCAGTCATTGTGAAAAGAGCCAAACAGCGGAGTTAATGCCAGAGTCTAATACCAATAATAGAATTTGCTCTTATATTTTCCTATGGCTCACAAAATATTCTACTATTGTGTTTTATTGTTACATCACTTCCAATGTGTTACGGGTATACATAACTTCAGTTTTATGCATGAAGCAACTGAGGATCAAAGGTACTTGTTAAAAATTACAAGAGTGATAAGCAGAAGTTAGACAAGCCCTGGACTTCTGACGGTTAATTCAGTGGTATTGCCTACACCTTACTGTATATATCATCTTTGTTTTGTTGTTGATGAGATACATTTGGGAGTCTCCTAAATTTTCAGGGTTTCCCTAGCACGTGACTCCAGTCTATGGGGTCTCAAAGGGTCAGACAGGACTGAGAAACTACACACACACACAGCATGTGACGAGCATTTTACAGGACACCTCCGAAGACTGGTAGTGACTTTGGGAACCTTCTGTTGAGAGGATTCAGAGAATGCTTCTGGAGACACGGAAAGAGTGCTGTGAAGCTTTAATGACGCTGCTGTGAACATCACATGGTAGGTGGTAGAGTGTGGGCCATATGTATGAATGTCCCCTGCTTATAAAGCAATCTCCATCTAAGTTTCACTCCATTCTTTTGTTAGGACCCAGGAAGTACAACTACCAGGGAGGAAAATCTGGTTAAGAAGGTTAAATAGGGATGGGCTAATGAAGGGAATGATATCTATCTTTCATGCTAATTCCAACCAGCTTCCTCCAATTTGGAGAGAAATTATTAAAAAAACAACAACAACCACCCTCGCATTGTGTTGTTGTAATGTTATTCGGTCACTAAGGCATGTCTGACTCTTTATGACACCGTGGACTGCAGCACACCAGGCTTCCCTGACTTTCCTCACCTGGAGTTTGCTCAAATTCATGTCCATTGCGTCGGTGGTACCATCCAACAATCTTATCCTCTGTCACTCCCTTCTCCTTCTGCCTTCAGTCTTTCCCAGCATCAGGGTCTTTTCCAATGAGCTGGCTCTTTATTGGAGCTTCAGCATCTGTGACTTCATCTCAAATACTCTCTGCTGCCCTAGAAATCCATGCCTCTAACATGCTAGACATGTTCTAAATGACACATTTTTCATGCCAATTTTAGAGAAAGATTCATACGTGTGAGGTCTGCCAGCTCTCTTGAAAAGCTCCAATACTGTCCTCTTAGGAATGAAAGGAAGGCTTCCATTTTGCTGGCTTTGTCCTACTAACCCGCCTCTAAAAAAAATTACAGAGCAAGCAAACAATCACACAGAGACGACAGAATCAACCAATCAGAAATTCCTAAAACATCAAGTGCTTGGGAGCCTCTGATTTTTATTGTTGGGTGTGAGTTGCTTGCAATCTCGGGCTGTTTTTAATCGCTCCCAGTTGCCACTTTGCACTGAACAAACAGACCAAACCTTTGTCCAAATCATGTGTGATAGAGCAATATTTTCATTCTCTATTATAATGCCAGCAATGAACATTAGCTTTCCCTCTGGCTCTTGCTAATTTCCAGGGATTTTGCTGCGATTTGGAGAATCCCCCTGGAGGCCGTGGTTTCCAGACTCTGTTGGCTTCCCGGCACCACTCTCAGATTGCCCTCCTACCCTTTGCTAATATCATATCTGCAATCATTACTCCACTTTGCTGTGATTTTAATTAGAGGACATGTGGTATCTTTTAATATTCTTCTGCACATTGAAGCTCCTGAGCACTTGTTACCAGCCCATGCCTCAATATAATTTAGAAGCTATGGCTTCATAAGCAAGTCCTCCAATCTTTGGATATTAAATTTTCAAATTAATCTCTGCTGTTTGCATCACTGGTGATTATCTTGGCCTAAATTACGCATCCTTCTTAAAGTTAGAAAACAACAGCCCTTCCCATCTGACAATAGATCTATGCAGATAACCTTATATCTAAGAAGAAGATTGTTTAAAACCCTCTACAGTTATAAATAGGGGTATCTGGGACCCTAGCCATGTTTCTCTCATCCCACACACGACTACCACAAGAGCAAAATTGATCTTGCAAATTCCTTCCTGATCTCTCTTGTGGCTTCCCATTGCCTGCAGGAAAAACCCAAGCCCCCATTTATGCTTCAAAAGATAAAATAGTTTAAATATCAGGTGAGAATGATTCGACTATTGTATTATTAGGAAAAAATGTAGGGGGCTAACTCATAGTTGTGTTTCCTGTTGTTCTTCAAAGGGAGATTATATGTATAGTGTGGTGCACACAATCACTGGAATGAGGGAGCTCAGATTCATACCTAGTATTTGATATTTTCTACTTGCTCCATTTCTAGTAAATTGCTTCCCTTTTCTACACATCCATTTTTTATCATCAGAATTCATGGGGTTGCTATGCCAGCATGTACTCATTCTCAAAATGCAACTTTTCTTTCCCACCAAGTTGTCCCCTTAGATATTTACTCAGGGACAACCCTTAAAGACTAAATGATTGAATTTAAATATGGGCAGTCAGGAAATATAAATAAAAAATTCTTGGATTTTTTTTTGTAGTTTTAATTCTGGTAGCAGAGTTGAGAGGAGCAAACATTCAGGAACTAAACATACAGAAAGAAGGTGAAATTAGACACTTTATCCAGTATCCCATATGTGGTTCTGTGATGTCTTCCAAACTGGGGTCAGGATCTGTTCCCTTGGTTTCATGTGGGCTCCTTGGCTCCTGGCTTAGAAATGGTGTAATTATAATCAGTACAATCTGATTATAATCCTTCTCTTAGTTTTGAAGTATCCGAGTGAAGCCACCATCCCATCAAATGATCCAACAATCTTCCAGCAAGGAAGAACAAGACAACCTGCAACTTGTTTTATTTCTAAAAAGTATGATAACACAGGGCTTTCCTGGCGGCACAGCAATCAAATATCAGCAGAAATGTGGATTGATCAAGTTTCCACACAGCTATGATTTACCATTAAGCTCAAGTCAAAGTATGACTAAAAAGAGGAGGCTGAGAATTCAAACAAAAATTATTCCCTGTCCCTGTGTTTGACAATACCAGAAAGAGTCATAATCTCCTCTCTTTGGGCTAAATAACTCTGAGATACTGTATGCTTATCTATTTCTCTGCTAAACATTGCTGAGAATAAAAAAAAAACAAAACCATAATAGTAATTTAACTGCTCGCTCTAGGAAATACTTGCTGGTGGAAGATAAGCCTGTGAACCAACTAAACAGCTTACTTATAGAGAATGATACACTCTCCTCATCAAGAATTACTTCAAGACCAACACATCACTGTGCTCATCAATCCAAAACTATGATGTCACCATCTCTGCCCTCTCCCAGTGAATTTCCATCTTGTAAGACCTGCCTTATATTCACACCCCAGGTCCCAAAACCTCATTGCTGTTGTGTTCGGTTGCTAAGTTGTGTCTGACTCATTGTGACCCCATGGACTTCAGTAAGCCAGGCTTCCCTGTCCTACTCTACCTCCCAGAGTTTGCTCAAATTCATATCCATTGATTTGGTGATGCTATTAACTATCTCATCCTCTGCTTCCCCTTTTGCCTTCAGTCTTTCCCAGCATAAGGTTCTTTTTCAATGAGTCACCTCTTCGCATCAGGTGGCCAAATCATTGGAGCTGTAACATCAGTGCTTCCAATAAATATTCAGGGTTGAAGGATTGACTGGTTTGATCTCCTTGCTGTCCAAGGGACTCTCAAGAGTCTTCGTCAGCATCAAAGTTCAAAAGCATCAATTCTTTGGCACTCAGCCTTCCCTATGGTCCAACTCTCACATCTGTGCAAGGACAACTGGAAAAACCATAGCTTTGACTATATGGACATTTGTCAGCAAAGTGATGTCTCAGCTTTTTAATATGCTGTCGAGGTTTGTCATAGCTTTCCTTTCAAGGAACAATTGCATTTAATTTCATGGCTGCAGTCACTATCCGCAGTGATTTTGGAGCCTAGGAAAATAAAATCTGTTATTGCTTCTACATTTTTCCCTTCTATTTGCCATGAAAATATGGGACCGGATGCCATGATCTTGCTTTTTTTAATGTTGAGCTTTAAGCCAGCTTTTTCACTCTCCTTTTTCACCCTCATCAAGAGGCTCTTTAGTTCCTCTTCACTTTTGCCAGTAGAGTGGTGTACCTTACATGCTTCTATTTTTAAAACAGCACTAAGATTCTGTCTTCCTTCTTGCACTAAAGCTAATAAATTTAGCTTTTCCTGATTAACTGACTCTTTGGTGGTCTTTTGGGGAATCAACAGTTGACTCCATAAGGTACTTTGCTGTTGTTGTTGTTTAGTTCCTCAGTCATGTTTGACTCTTTTGCAACCCCATGGACTTCAGCCTGCCAGGTTCCACTTCCGTGGGATTTGCCAGGCAAGAATTCTGGAGTGGGTTGCCGTTTCCTCCTCCAGGGGATCTTCCAGACCCAGGAACTGAACTGGTGTCTCCTGCCTCTCCTGCACTGCAGGCAGATTCTCCACTGAGCCCCCTGGGAAGCCCTATAAATTACTTTGTTACAAGTCTAATTGTATTTAACTTGTAAAAACTCTGCCTTCCACTTTTTAAACTTTTCATTTATTTGCCTAATTTTTTATATTTTTTGAGCACCAGGGATGATCCTAGTTATGGAAAATAGTCCATCCCTGCTTTTATCCAACATACATGCTGGTCAGTAAAGAAATCTATTTATTTTTAGGTGAAAAAAAATAATTATGTAATTACAGTCGTGTTAAGTGCATTAAAGAGAAGTTGCAGAGTGCTAAGAAATCATGTCGCAAGGGAACCTCCTTTAGCTTTACACAGAGGTGCATGAGGAAGAGGAGGAACAGCATCCCTGAGCGAGGAGCATTTGAAGTTAGACAAAAATCCCAAGTGGAGAGATACGACTGACAGAAGTGATAGGATATCCAACGGGCCAGTGTGGGAGCAATCTTGGTTCGGTATAGAGACAGGGTGAAGGCCCACTGAGTGTGCCCACGGGCAGTGGGAGGGAACCTCACTAGGGGTCGTGTTAATCAGAATTGTCAGGCACGGGAACTATACTTGTATGTTAGCTGGTGAAGCCTGTTCTGCTGATTCTCGCACGTTTCTGACTCTAAGATGTGCAACGGTCCACATTCCACATCGGGAGATCTTCTCCGTGTTAGCGTGGTTTTGTTCTCTCTTCTGCAGCCATCTGATCCCTGTCTCTACTTTTACCTTCTCCTCGTGCTTTACCCGACTTCTTCAACCTCCTGTGTTTGTTCTGTCCCTTTTGCTGTACTTTATCTAGGCCAGGGTCCCAACAGCAAATATTTCACCTTATTCGGAGCCTCTTGGGGGCTGGAACAGTTCTTGCCTCCATGGTGTAAGTCTTTTGACTTTAAAAGGCCTTTAAAAGGCCATAGTCAATGAACTCTTTCTACAGCTTAAGTAACCTAATGCATTATTGACTCTTTCCAGACGTGAGGTTCCCACTGCTGCCAGCCTTAATGAAGGAACCTTTCCTAGTTCACAAAAGTTAATGGGTCTCTGGCTTTGTTCAACTACTTCCTGGAGTGGCTTGCTCCCTGGGGAAGTGTGATTGCCTCAAGTGCATCTCAAGTTTGAGGTGATTTCTCCTGCAGGAACATGAAAGGCGTGCATGTTCACGTAGGATGATGGTAGCTGTTTGGAATTTGCTAGGTGTTCATGTCACTGGACAATGAGATTCATGTTTTTGACACAAAGCCTCCATGTCTTCCATTATAAAGTTGAATGCAGGATTTAAAAAACTTCATTTGAAAAGCGAAACTGTATGTGCAACCAATCCTTACTTACAGAACCAGTGTATAAAACAGACAAAAAGCAAAGCAGCTCTGCTGAAGGCAAGGGGAACACGGGCAGCCACCACACTACCTAGCCCCTTAGTGCTGCCAATTTCCCAGAACCACAGAAGGACCCTAGGTTGAA
The DNA here is from genome assembly GCF_016772045.2 of Ovis aries. Lineage (NCBI taxonomy): Eukaryota > Metazoa > Chordata > Mammalia > Artiodactyla > Bovidae > Ovis > Ovis aries. The sequence goes on along the minus strand of NC_056055.1, from coordinate 5,778,815 downwards.
ACAATTCTGCTTAACCCTGGGTTGGGACAACACAGATGACTGCAGAAACCAAAACTCATCTGTAATAAATGTTTAAACGTTCTCAACAAAATGAGGCAAACTTTCTTTCACATGCATAGCCCAGCCTGTCAGAACAGAAGTAAAATCCCGCCAGGGCCATGGATGAAGATGGAACCATAAACGAGAGTAGAAATGCAGGTGCTAATGCCATACTTGGGAGTGAGTGTGGCCCTAAACTAGAGACCAGTGAGTTTAATACATATTCAGAGACAACAGGTAAGACTTGGGCCCACTAAGGGTAAAGATGAGAAGTGATTTTAAGCTCCATTAAACTGGAACTACCTCATGAAAAAGAGTATGTTGAAGCCATCCTTCAGCATACTATAAAGTCAAGAAACATGTTCACCTGTCACTAGTCTCTGGGTGGAAGAAGCATCCTCCAAGAATCTGTGAAATTAAAATGATAACCCTGGTTTTGGGTTGTTGTGTTTTCACTTTCATTAGTTTCTATGCATATTTTGATTTCTTTTTTGATTTCTTCTGTGATTTGTTGGTTATTCAGAAGTGTGTTGTTCATCCTCCATATGTTGGAATTTTTAATAGTTTTTCTCCTGTAATTGAGATCTAATCTTAATGCATTTTAACAAGTGGTGCTGGGAAACTGGTCAACCACTTGTAAAAGAATGAAACTAGATCACTTCCTAACACCACACACAAAAATAAACTCAAAATGGATTAAAGATCTAAATGTAAGATCAGAAACTATAAAACTCCTAGAGGAGAACATAGGCAAAACACTCTCAGACATAAATCACAGCAGGATCCTCTATGATCCACCTCCCAGAATTCTGGAAATAAAAGCAAAAATAAACAAATGGGATCTAATTAAAATTAAAAGCTTCTGCACAACAAAGGAAAATATAAGCAAGGTGAAAAGACAGCCTTCTGAATGGGAGAAAATAATAGCAAATGAAGCAACTGACAAACAACTAATCTCAAAAATATACAAGCAACTTCTGCAGCTCAATTCCAGAAAAATAAACGACCCAATCAAAAATGGGCCAAAGAACTAAATAGACATTTCTCCAAAGAAGACATACGGATGGCTAACAAACACATGAAAAGATGCTCAACATCACTCATTATTAGAGAAATGCAAATCAAAACCACAATGAGGTACCACTTCACACCAGTCAGAATGGCTGCGATCCAAAAATCTGCAAGCAATAAATGCTGGAGAGGGTGTGGAGAAAAGGAACCCTCCTACATTGTTGGTGGGAATGCAAACTAGTACAGCCACTATGGAGAACAGTGGAGATTCCTTAAAAATTGCAAATAGAACTACCTTATGACCCAGCAATCCCACTGCTGGGCATACACACCGAGAAACCAGAATTGAAAGAGACACATGTACCCCAATGTTCATCACAGCACTGTTTATAATAGCCAGGACATGGAAACAACCTAGATGTCCATCAGCAGATGAATGGATAAGAAAGCTGTGGTACATATACACAATGGAGTATTACTCAGCTGTAAAAAAGAATTCATTTGAATCAGTTCTGATGAGATGGATGAAACTGGAGCCGATTATACAGAGTGAAGTAAGCCAGAAAGAAAAACACCAATACAGTATACTAACACATATATATGGAATTTAGGAAGATGGCAATGACGACCCTGTATGCAAGACAGGGAAAGAGACACAGATGTGTATAACGGACTTTTGGACTCAGAGGAGAGGGAGAGGGTGGGATGATTTGGGAGAATGACATTCTAACATGTATACTATCATGTAAGAATTGAATCGCCAGTCTATGTCTGACGCAGGATGCAGCATGCTTGGGGCTGGTGCATGGGGATGACCCAGAGATGTTATGGGGAGGGAGGTGGAGGGGGTTCATGTTTGGGAATGTATGTAAGAATTAAAGATTTTAAAATTTAAAGAATAAAAAACAACAACAACAAAAAAAATATATATATATAAAACAGCCAGAATAAAGGTGTTTGTAAAAGTGAACAGTAGGAATTTCCTGGAAAAAAAAAATGATAACCCTGTTTCACTTTTGGGTGTAGGGTTTGCATTTAAACCTCTTTATGTGTTAAGCCACAAGATTTGCTATTAATATACTAACGATCCCTGTCTTTGGTCTTCGTTGGGTACTTGGAAAATTCCTACAGAGTTTCTTGCTAAATCCATATGCCCTTAGCTAAGACTTTAAAGGAAGAGGAGCTTAGAACTTCAAGTCACAAAAGGAAATGATCACGTGAAAATAATCCAGCATGAACAAGAGACAACAGATACAAGAAACGGCTGATACAGATCTATCTGCTATCATTTCAATTAATAGAAACATATGATGCAAAGCATAAATATGTATGTTTTGTAAATAAGGACACATAAAGGGAATTAAAATCATAATAAATTACCAAAATACCTGAAAATAGCAAGATTAAAAAATATTAATACAGCCGTTTAATAGAAAATGCTTATCAGGTAGAATAGTAGTTTAGACACAGTCAGAGAGAGAATTCGCTTGTTGCTTCTCTTGTGGCTCAGCTGGTAAAGAATCCACCTGCACTGCAGGGGACCTGGGTTTGATCCCTGGGTTGGAAAGATCCCCTGGAGAAGGAAAAGGCTATCCACTCCAGTGTTCTGGCCTAGAGAATTCCATGGACTGTATAGTCCATGGGGTCGCAAAGAGTCGGACACGACTGAGAAAGAAACTTCAAAGAAAGAAGAAGAAGGAAAGAGAACTGATGCACAGATTGGGCTCCTGAGCTTTCCTGGTGGCTCAGTGGTGAAGAACCTGCCTGCCAGCGCAGGAAAGATGAGTTTGCTTCCTGGGTGGGGAAGATCCCTAGAGAAGGGAGTAGCAGCCACTCCAGTATTCTTGACTGGAGAACCCCATGGACAGATGAGCCTGGCAGGCTACAGTCCATGGGGTCGCAAAGAGCCAGACGTGAGTGAGCGGCTGACAGACACACACAAGAAGACCTAGATTAAAGCAGATGCCACTTCTTACACACATTCTTGGCTTTAACATCCAGTTAGCAAAATAGCTCTAAAATTCTTTGATATTAGAAGGTTTCTATAACTTTTCCTCAGAGACAAATGCCCATTTGCTAATAGACTCTGTAAGTTTTTTTGGGGGGGGGGGATGGTGGTAAAGTAAAAAGAAATGGCTTTATTGCTTTGCCACACAAAGGCGAACACATGACAAAGGGCTCATTCCCTTCAAACACTGTGTATCCCCCTAGACCCTAGATCAGATAAGACTCTGTCTTTTGATCTGACATTTCTGACTTTAGAACATAGCATTTCCTTATATATGACCTGGTCTGCAACCTGTTTTAATGGGCATAAGATATCAGTTAATATCAGTTCAGTCACTCAGTTCAGTCACTCAGTTGTGTCTGACTCTTTGTGACCCCATGGACTGCAGCATACCAGGCCTCCTTGTCTATTACCAACTCCCAGAGCTCACTCAACTCATGTCCATCGAGTCAGTGATGCCATCCAACCATCTTATCCTCTGTCGTCCCATTCTCCTCCCGCCTTGAATCTTTCCCAGCATCGGGGTCTTTTCAAGTGAGTCAGTTCTTCGCATCAGGTGGCCAAAGTATTGGAGCGTTAGCTTCAGTATCAGGCCTTCCAAAGAACACCCAGGACTGATCTCCTTTAGGATTGACTGGTTGGATCTCCTTGCAGTCCAAGGGACTCTCAAGAGTCTCCTCCAACACCACAGTTCAAAAGCATCAATTCTTGGCACTCAGCCTTCTTTATGGTGCAACTCTCACATCCATACATGACTACGGGAAAAACCACAGCCTTGACTAGATGGACCTTTGCTGGTAAAGTAATGTCTCTGCTTTTTAATATGCTGCCTAGGTTGGTCATAGCTTTTCTTCCAAGGAGCAAGCATCCTTTAATTTCATGGCTGCATACATTAATATCTGTATGGACAAAGAATGGTTAGCAAAATTCCCATTTGTGATAGAAACTTAACTCATGCAAAAACTGCTAAACTGTCAACTTTCACACTTTTCTGAAAGCTAACAATCTCCTAGGCCCACAGAATAGCAAATAGTATGCACTATTTCTTTTAATTTTAATAATCACCTTCATAAATATGTACCTTTTTGTTTTCACTTTACAGATAAAGAAAATGCGGTCTGTGGAGGCCAAGTGAATTATTCTAATATAAGCAGATCCCAGTCTCAAACAGCAAAGCTCATGCACTCAATCATTATACTACACTGGATGCCTTTTCTTGAATCCTGAATCATGATTAACGTTTAAACAGGTTTAACATTGAAATTCTGAGCACCCATGCTGGAGTGATAAGAACAGCTGCCAAATAAATTTGACTGCTTTGTTTGTTTTATTTATTTTTACAAAATCCAGTAGTAAAGAACAGAAACTAACAGGAAAATTCAAACCTACCACCTCCTGGTAGGGTCAGCTGTTCTATTAAAACATAGCTGCTGGAAACTCTCAATTCAAATTTGACCCAAGGTTCAACTTTTGGCAAAAATATGTCTCTCCCCAGGCTCCTCTGAGACCTCCTCAGCTACACAGAACAGTGGTCATGTTTAAGGACAATGAGCTCCTCGCTGGGGAAGAGACAGTGGGGGAGGAAGGACATGGGGATTATAGGGAGCAACTTCCTTGTCAGGGTAAATATAAAATAAGTGTCAGAAAGGAAACAGAGAGCATCGCAGGACTTTGGTGCAGAGAGGGCTCCACCGAAGGAATAATAACAAAAATTGATTTTAAGGGGTATGGCCATCTCTTTTACTTTTCTAAACAGCAAACCTTTTTCTGGATCTTTAGGACCAGATAAAGAAAAAGTGAAATATCCATGTGTTTACAGCTTTATGGTCTTCTAGGTTGCCTTTCTGCTGAGTTTCTGTTACTGCTAATTTTATCAAGATAATCACTATTTATTCAGCTACTATTTTCTGAGCTCTTTGCACATGGCTGGTACTGAGCTAGTTTCTTTAGTTGTATTACTGCGTGTGAGCATAACAGTTCTGCAAGGTAACCGTTGATGTTTCCGTTTTATAGATAGGGAAGTGAAACTGAGAGGTTAGCTTGTTAATGGAAGGACTGGAAATCAGGTCCCTCTTTCTGTGACCCATTCTTTTAATCAGCAGGATATACTAGTCCTGTCCACATCAACAGGTACCAGGTAACTTTACCAAAGAGGGTGATATGGTAAATAGTTTTGAGAAATGCCAGGTTAATAATAATTAAACTGTTTAAACATGAAAATATGCATGCGAGGTCCCCCAAAGGAGGAGGAAATGCACACTTATTTCCCCAATTTATTTGACTAATGGGTCTTTTTACACAGCACATCTCATAAGATAACTGTTATGCAGAACAAACGTTGGAAAGTGCTTTTACCCGCTGATAGTTCAATGGAGTAAACTCTACTTAATAATTATTTCCAAAACATAGGTTCTCATAGTAAGCAAAATCAGACAATCAACCCTCTTGGAGAACATTATCTTGACCAGACTTCTTTCTGCCAGCACGCGCTAGTGCTTCACAGAACATCTGGAAGAGACCTGTTTTCATCTAACTCCATGCTGTGTGGGGAATGCTAACGGCATTCACATTTTCCTTTGCAGCCAGTTTTGTGATTCTCTTTCTGTTTTTTTTGTTTGTTTGTTTTTTTCCCTTCGAACACTAAAGGACATTTTTATTCAGCCAGAGACATTTAACAGAACTACTCAATGGATATCTTTTAGAGTTCTTTCTGTGAACTCGACTTTCAAAACGACAACGTGTGAAAAAATTATCAAAAAAATAAAAAAAAGCAAACTGAGACGTGACTTAATAAATTTTATCAAACAATGAAGGAAAAGTTACCTAACTTCTCACCAGCCAGCCATTCCTAATGTGGTTTCCCTGACCTGCACTAAGCATACAATTGATAATCCCAACTTGCTTTTGCCCATGCTCCTCTCAAGCCATCAGTCATTACTATCATGGATGTATTAATAATCAATGGAATGAAATGGGAGAAAGAATGATTAAATGTGGAAAAGAGCTGTTCTCTGACAGATGTGGAGAAAGAGGCCTGAAATGTGAAAGGGAAGTGAGGGTTCTGTCTTTGTTCAATACTGGACCTAGGAAACAGCCTATGGAATTTCCCAGCTCTTTATCTGGCTCTGTGTTTGTGGATAAAGAGAAAAAGAGGGAGAAATCTATTCACCCTGCCCTTTGAGACTTCAGAATTCTTACAAATAACACAGCGACTCCTGGACCCTGGAATCATAAAATCCGTGAGTAATGTGACCCTGAAGATCTTCAATATGAGGATTTTAAATATTGTGTTCCATGCAGCCATAGGTGAGATGCAAAGGGACCTCTGGAGAGAAAAACTTCAGACCTGCATTATTCACTTCAGTGGACACAGATTCATGTGCCTATGGGGCAAAAATGTAATTTCATTAAAGCAGGACTTCAGTCAACATGGTGTTTGGAGTTTGCCATTATCTCCATGATCTATATAAAACACCCAAAGTGTCACAAAATAGGCTTTTAATTGAGTTATTAGAGAGGCATATTCAAAATAAAGGGTGGGAGGATTATAAGAAAGGCCGACAAGAGGTAGGATTTGGCCAAAAGAAGCAGAGGCTCCAGAGATTTGCAGGTAAGTGTGGGCAGCAGGAGTAGGCACAGGAGAAGCAGTAGGGCGACACCCCTAGACATGAACACCAAGCGCACATGGGGAGGATAAAGCTGACAGGCTCTGTGAACCGTACTCACCCCTCCGGGCACTCTGAACAAGCAGTTGTGATCAGAGGAGCCACTTGGAGGGGAGAGACATGGCCAGTAAACTGGCCAGTAGTTCTGGATAGACGGTGGGAGAAGGTCTTCTCCTGCCGCTGCATGCCACCCAGGTCTTAATCTTACTGGAAACAGCAAAGCAACGAGCTCAGCAGAAGCTTTTGGCCTAGAAGGGTCAGCTGACAGTCATGCGGTCTAACTCAAGTGTGAGCTTAAGCTTGTAGGCAAGGATTACAAAAATGTGAGCGCTAGCACTATAAAAGGGACACCATAGAGAAACACAGAGCTGATAGGGAAAGCAGAAAAGAAGTTTATAATAAGCATAATTAATATTCTTGGTAAAAAAGAAAGTAAAAGCTCACTTGAAGCAATACCAACAGACTGTATAAAACAGCAAGCACTTTCGTCTTTGTAATGGTCTGAAAATGGTTGGATAATGGAAATAAAGGTAGGAACAAGAAGACAGACAGACTGAACAGTAGAATAGATGAAGTGAAGGAGAAATTGGTGATTTGGAAGCTGTAAAAGTCTCCCAGGATGTATCTCTGCTACACGAGACACACCCAGATCCCCTTCAAAAAGGATAAGTCCAGCTACAGAGGGAATGTTTACCTGACTATCTTCGCTGTTGGCACTGTAAGTGGCTACCTTAGCTTCTGAGTCAAGGTCATCGTGCTATTCTCAGATCAGCCCTCAGCCAGTGATTTATCAAGACAGTGGTGATGTGTAGCTCTTCTGAGGAGCAGTTGCTCTGAAGTATCTTTTGGGATGACAAGGACAGTCTGGTAAGTATAGCATTCTGACAGCCCCCCTTTCCCTTGACCCCGCCATGACCTTTTGATAATGCCAGTGTTAACTCATCATAGTTTCTGCCCTCCTAATTCCACCACAGTATCTGATTCCTGGAAGATCAAAGCTGCCACAGCCTCAGGAGGGTGTAAGGAGATGGAAAATATAAAAAAGAAGCTGGGAAACATGGGGCATTAATACACACGTGTGGAGGCAGAACATGTGAATGTATTACAAAATAAATTTAAATAAGGATGACACAGCCAACTAAATTGTAATTTAAATATGAGAGAGAATAATGATATTTACAGACAAACCAGGATTTAAGAAATTACCAGCACAAGTATTTCTGAATAATGATTAGAACATATGCTTAAAGAATAGTGAACATAAAAGGAAGTAATGACGGGTAATAAGTACTTACGATGAAAGAAAATAATGACATGTTGTTGTTTGCATGGGACATCAAAAATTTACATATATATTTTTTCTATAACAATCTGGAATTAAAATTCCAGTGATTCCAACTAGGTGATGAGTTGGAGAGGAGAGCATAACTGAATTTTGTGTCTTGAATAGATGGAAGCTATAGATTTTAACATTAGATGTTGTTAGAAAAACAATAAAATGCTTAGTAAAAATTTAGGGAAAGCACAAAAATAATACCAACAGGACATGTAACTTTCAAACTAGAACAGGGAAAAATAGAAACAAAACTATTGATTTAATAGAAGCAGAAAAGAAACTTTTTTTAATAGAAAAAATAGTGAACAAAAATTTAATAAAAAGAGATCCAGTAATATGCTACTTATAAGAAATATTTCTTTCAAAATGAAAAGGGAAAACACATATACCAAGACACATACTTAAAAAAAAAAAAAAAGGCTTGAATAGCAAATGGTTTTGAAAGCAAATGGCTTCCCTGGTGGATGAGATGGTAAAGAATCTGCCTGCAATGCAGGAGACCAAGGTTTGATCCCTGAATTAGGAAGCTCTCTTGGAAAAGGAAACGGCAACTCAATCCAGTATTGTTGCCTGGAAAATCCCATGGACAGAGGAACCAGATGGGGTACTGTCCACGGGGTCGAAGAGTCAGACACAACTGAGTGACTAGCACTAACTGGATAGCAATATTAATATCAGGTAAATTGCAATTTAGGGCTAACAAAGCGAGAAAAGGGAATATTTATATGAATAAACTGAACAATAGACCAAGAAGATAAAACATGTAGTGTGAACTTTGTGTCCACCTGACAAGATAGACAGATCAAGGCCCAATGAAGTTTCTTCAAATTCAGAAAAATCATACATTATACTGACTTACCTTCTCTGATACCAAAAAATGCAAATGAGGTAAGGTGTCAGTAAAATCTTGATATCATGGACAAAAATTCTTATTATAAAAAATGTTTCTATTGTTTAAGAACTTTGAAAAAAATTTCCTTTGGTCTCATAGTAGGTGAGGGTCATGCAGACACTCAAGTGATTTGTACAAGCCCCAACAATATCGACATAGTCAAGCACCCAGGTGTTCCAGTCCAAACAAAAGAGCAAACCCAGCTGCTGACATGTCTTATCAACAAAATCCCACTGGAGAAAATACATTGTTTTTTTCTTTTTTTTTTTTAGTTTTTTAGTTTTTATTTTTTAAATTTTAAAAACTTTAATTCTTACATGCATTCCCAAACATGAACCCCCCTCCCACCTCCCTCCCCATGTTTTTTTTCTTTAATTATAAATTGTATAAGGGTGAAGCATAGCATGAAATTAAACCAGCAAATGGAACACAGGCTGAGAAGACCCAGACTCTGCCATCAGTGCTGTGTCTCTCACGTAGAATAAGGGCCTCTGACTTCAAAGTGAATTCAGGAAGGCTGGGAGAAGATTAAAGACTGAAAAAATCACCAGATTTCTGGGATAATCTTGACTAATGGAAAGTGACAAGGAAGATGTAGTGTTCACGCTCAAGTTAAAGAATCATTTTACCGGTCTACAATGCTACAAAAGCAGGCATTTTTTCCTTGTTAGCATTTTGGTAAGTTATACCAGAAAAATCTGTATTCTTACTTTTTTTCCTTTGAGGGCAAGTTTTTTTCAGATAGGTTTCAAATCTAGAGAATGTTGGGGTTGGGATGATCAGAGTCACGTGTTATAAAGAGTAAAATAAAGGACTGAAAATCAATTGCCTTTACTAACGGGAAATCACTGTTATCTTGGAGAGACATCAACATCAGAAAAGATGAGGTATAAACCATGCCTCAAAGAGCTGTTTGTTTATATTTATTATGGATATTAGGCCCTTATTGGTCATATTATTTACAAATATTTTCTCCCACTCAGTAGGCTGCCTTTTCATTCTGTCAATGTTTTCCTTTACTGTGTAAAATCTTTTAGTTAGCTTAATTTTACTTTTGTTTCCTTTGTTTTAGGAGACAGATTCAAAAAATATTGCTTTGATTTATGTGAATGAGTGTTCAGAAGCATTACTTACAATAGCCAAAATATGGAAGCAACGTAAGAGGACATCAACAATGGACATCAACAATGAATAGATAGAGAAGGCACGGTATATGTGAATATATATATATATGCACATGTATGTATATATAGGTATGTGAATAATATGCGGCCATAAAAAGAAGGCTAACTGAATGGATCAGAGCAAGATAAATACTGTATGATTCCAGTTATGCATGGAATATAAAAAAATTAAAAAGATTACTATATAACAAAAAAGAAACAGATTCACACATATAGAGAACAAACTAGTGGTTACCAGTGGGAAAGGGAAGCAAGGAGGTGCAAGATGGAGAAAGGGAATTAAGAGATACAAACCACTGTGGATACAATAAATAAGCTACAATGTCATGTTGTACACAATGGGGAATATAGACAATATTTTATAATAACTATAAGTGGGGTATAACCTTTTAAAATTATGACTCACTACATTGTACACTTGAAACATAATATTGTAAACCAAATACACCTCAATTTAAAAAATTAAGAATTGTATGCCATGTAAGAAACAATACTGCGCTAGACACTGGAGTATCACTGTTCAGGTAATTCAGGAGACAGACGGGCACTCTTAGGATTTCTAACAGGTGCTCCCTCTCGTGAATCTGAGCAGACTCTGGGAGACAGTGAAGGGCAGCGAAGTCTGGCAGCCCATGGGGGTCTCAAAGAGTCAGACAGGCTTAGTGACTGAAAAACAACTACCATCCTAGAAGGTATATTTCACTTACAAAAGTGATTTGTAGTATTTACAAGATACTCTGCTTTCAGTTATATTCTTTTTTAGTATCTCTTGGAGAATTATCATCAGCATAGGGATGGTGCTTAAATTCTGACTTTTTATTTACAAAAAATAAAGATATGCATATTTGTCTTTGGAAAAGATATAATTGATGACTTCACATTTTTGAGACAGTTGACCAAGCACTACGGTCTGGAAACTCAAAACTATGCAAGTAAAAATAATTAACAAAAAGTCAATGTTTTCTATAACCTATTTTTAACCTGAGCAGATTTTTTAAAAATAAACTCAACATTTTGAAGCATTTGTTGTTAGAAATGTGGCAACATTTGGTTTTAGTTTCTTTTGCTTGCTATTAAATTTAAGTAACATTGTTTATTTAAATAAAAAATAACAAAAATTGCAGACCATGAGTATGTCACGTGTGTAAATTATTCAGCGAATGCATTATACGCCAGTCAGTGTGTTAAAGTGTTAGTCGCTCAATTGCATCCGATTCTCTGTGACCTCATGGACTGTAGCCCTCCAGGCTTCTCTGTCCATAGGATTTTCCAGGTAAGAATACTGGAGTAGGTTGCTGTTCCCTTCTCCAGGGGATCTTCCCAACCCAAAGATGGAACCTGGGTCTCCCACATTACAGGGTGATTCTTTACCATCTGAGCCACCCAGGGAAGCCCTGTATTTTTAGTCTTTAAAAAAAATTATTATTATTATTCTGAAAACAACTCTGGGAGACCTTTGGAGGCTGGTATTATTATACTTAACTTTTTAAGTATGAAAATGTGAAGTTTGGTGCAATCTGTTGTGTAGGGAAGCTCTAGAATTAAAAGCTAGATGCCTGGTTTCAAATCCATTCTTTAAACTACTTCCAGTGTTAGTCTGTTGGATCACAAAACGGGATGAAATGTAATTCCTTTTCTTGATGTACGTTGCAACCCTACCTGAAGCCAACTCAGTGACACAGAGCTTTTCCTTACTCAATTGTAAAAGGAGTATCACCACCACCACTCAATTGTGGTGGAGTATCACTGAAGGTGAACAGAAAAAAAAAAAAATAGAGAAACCTTCACAGAAATATTTATCTGACAATCCAGTTTGCAGTATGTTTTCTAGGCACGTGTAATAGATAAATGGATCCCTTTCTCTTAAATGAGAATATCTATTGAAAAATATCATTAGTGCAATCACTGGGCTAAATGAAAATTAGACCAAATGGGCTCAAATTTATATGGATGCATACATTCAGCAATTTCATGGAAAATTGCTTCCAAAATTACCTTCTTTAAAGGGCCCCCCATTAATAATGTTCCTTGAGGCCACATAAACTCCTTCAGGATCTTTTGCTTTGAGCAATTAGAGGCACTAGAAAGCATCTGACTGCTTAGAGGTAGGTTTAGTTAATAAAAGCATAGTGAGATTTTTTTTTTAATAGTGATTCCAAGATTGCCAAGGACACAGTGGATGTTCCCACAACCGAAAGAAGATGTGCTGCCACTGAGGAAGTTTGACCCAAATCTATAAAGACATGATTGGGATAATGATAACAAATATATGCAAACAGTACTTTACTGTTTACTAAATGTTTCCAAGTCCATAAACTCTTGTCATCTTCAGACCAACTCTGAGAGGTGAATGAAATGTCTTTAGCCTTCTCTTTGTAGGAATGAGAAATAAAGTCTCAAAGATGATGACTGAGCTGGTTAAGGGTAGGATTAGTACCTAGTATAGCGAAGTTGAACTTTCTTAATTATGAGAGGGAAGGAAATGAGACTTTTAAAATATTTATTGTGGATCAGGAGGTGGGTCAGAATTTCACATTTCGTCCAGTGCTTCACATTGTTTTAATGACGGTCTTTTTCATGAGGTCAGGGAGAGAGAAAGAAGCACAAGGGCAAGAATGAGTGTGGAAAAAAAGAGCAAGAGATAAAGCAAGTTGTTCAAGATCACACACTCATTTAGTAACGAATATTTATGGAAATGCCATGACGTATTCTTGGTTCACGGGATACAGTGATAAACTAGAGGAACACACGACACATGTTTGTAAATGTAAGGATCGCAATTAAACCCAGTTCATGTGAACAGAAGGCTTCTTTTTCTTTCACTGACCCACAGAGATTTACTATCTTCCTTTGCATTTCTTAACTAAAAGTATAGTATATCCTGTGAAACAACACAGATGGGTATTTGCATTTCTGGAGCCTGTCTGGAAGACCCAAAAGTGTCAGACTTTCAAGTCACGGCAAAACAGTGGCGACATTTGAAGCAGGACTTGGGGAACAGAATTCGGGCTGAGTGCATCTTGCGGTCACAGGGATGGAGCAAGGTTGTCGTGACAGTTCAGAAAGAATTAGGCGGAAGAAGATTCTGGTCAGATTTCACGTCAGTCTCCTTGAACCTTCTTGATCATGACGTGTCTTTTCCGGTCAGAGCCCTTAGAATCTGAAGGTATCATTAGTAACAGAATTCAAGAAACTTCAGGGGGAAGAATGTGTCTTGTATATTTCTGCCTCATCGACTCTCCATCTCATTTCCAATCTCATCTGAAAACATATCTTTTTCTCTCCTGACCGAATCTGCTAATTGCCCTCTCCTATGGCTATTATTTAACTGGGATATATGTGATCACTTTAACAAGGATATTTAACTTCACGGGGTTTTTGAGATGTTGTTTTTAATAGTTTTATGTTGAAAATGTAAGTGGCTGAGGTTCTTAACCAGGAAGGGTCTTTATGAAAGCCCCATGAAGCTTTCATCTAGGAATGAGTTCGCTACTCTTTTAAACTCATGCCCCCAAGGAGACTGGCTGAGCTTTAAATTTATAGTTACTATTATGAAAATAAAAGGATTTCATTTTAGTTTCCAAATATGCATTTGCAATATTTGTTAATCTCTTCCAAATTATATAGCATTTGCCATCCCACTGCCCTGAAAAATTCCATCATGATCCCCAGCACTACCCAGTTCCAAATCTTGGCTTTGCCACTTTATAGCACTGTGAACCTTGATGTGTTACTTTAACATGTCTCAGATTTTTCATCTTCTAAGTGAGAATTATGTATTTATTTTGAAGGTTCCCATAATTAGATAAAGTTGTCTAGAAAACTCACATCATGAAAGAGTTCAATTCATATTGGTCCTTATTGAGTGGAGGAGCATGTATGATTCTCATCCAACTTAAAATCAGACCAGTTCTTAGTACAATAGAGTGCAGACTCCTTGAATAATGAGTCACTGCTTGCTTAATGCTATACCCCATTACCTAGAATTATGGGGGGGCATATCACAGGCCATCAAACTCCTGTGAACAAATAAATATTTCTCACCATTTCCACAGTGACTTTACAACTTACACGGCACTCACAAATCTATGATATCATTTGATCCCCTCGGCAGTGTTGCACACAAACACAGCAAATCATTCTGAATGGACCGACAAAAAGGGTTAATTCGCTATAAATCCTATTTCCTTGGGATTCTGCCCAGAAATCCATGCTAGAGTCTGGATCAGCCTTGATGCTGTCCTTCTCATCACCCAGTCAGTGACCAAGTCCTAACAGTTCAGCATCAGCATCCTAGGTTTTTTTTTTTTTTTTCTTTTCTTAAAATACTACTCTTGCCATCGACATAGATCAAATGGTTGACAGCCTCCTAAACTGCTGCAGCTAGTTCTGTTGTCTGACTGCCTCCAGAAGGAGCGATTTAACTGCTAATCACTCACGTGCTCAACCTGCATGTCAAGGAACTGCACTGAGAAAGGCACCTATTAGGTCCACAGAGAAAGAGGTAAACCAGATACAGTGCTTGTTCTTATGCATCTTCTTATATTCTAGGGGGTCTTCTTAGGACACTAGGCTGACCTGTCTCTGCTGTCTAGTGACTACCCTCATCCAAGCCCATAACAGGGTTTCTGGACAAGGACTCACTGTCTTCCGCCCTCAGTTCTCTCTGCACGTCTCCAGTGCCATCTCCTTAACAATCTAGTGGGCTTTCCGCCATGCACCTTGACATGTAACACTCAGTGCCCTCACTGAACTTTTGTTTTTTTGATTCCAAGAATATGCCACTCTTTCCCACGCTCCTGAATTTAGTGTTTCCTACATATGACTGACGGCTTAAGCCACGCTGTGGCTTCTCTATCAGAAGTAACTGTAATAGCTACACAGTTTCTCTCCGAGAAGCATGGGGTTAAGTATCCTGAGTACATGTAGACACACCTACATACACGATTTAATCTCATTTAATCCTTAAAAGACCATTTCACTTATGAAACACTGAAATGGAAAATGGGAAAGTAATTAACTTACCCAAGGTCACTCAGATAGCCAGTGGCAGAGAATCATTCCAAACCCAGCCTGACGCTAAAGCTCAGGATCTTAACTCTTCTGCTTTGTGACAAGTGAGCTTCTAGTCATCCTCCAAGGCCTAATCTAAGTGTACTTCATCTCTGAAATCTTTCCTGACTTTTCTGGGCAAAGAGAGCCGTTCTGTCCTCTAGATTTATTTATATGGATCTCTGTGGGGCACATTTCGTATTTGTTGTATATGAACTCTTGCACTCATTATCTGCTTAGAAGTCTATCTCTGCTTGAAATCACTGATTTAGATGTATACATCCCCACAGTCTGTGAGTTTAGTACAGTGTATGGTCAATACTGGGTGCTCAATAAGTGGATGAAGAGTGAATGATCGGCTGAAGCAGTACTTCCTGTTGGGAGCGGAGAGTCAATAGTAGAAAATAAGCCGGAGAAGTGGATGAGGCTCTGACTACCAGATCACCATGCATCAGCTTGACCTGATTTGAGAGAACTGCTCAGTCAAAAATTGCTTGGAGTAGTGGAGACAAAGCATAAAAACAAAAACAAAACCTCAGCTCACTGCATTCTACATTTTTCATCCATTTGTTTTGGCACTGTACTGACACTCAGAGCTACAGGTCAGGGCTAAGTTCACCTGGGCTTAATTGGAAAGCGCATAAGCTTGTTTTGGAAATGCTCTAGGGAGCGGCTGACCAAGAGACCTTTGCTATCAACTTGAAACATAGCTGTATGAGGATTTTAAAAATAAACAAAAACTCACTGTACTTTTTTTTTTAGCAATGTGCTTTCCATTTCCCTCGGCTGTTTTTTTTTTGTTGTTGTTGTTTGTTTGTTTTTTAGTTGAAGACATAGAATGGAGAGAACGCACACTGATTTGGCCTAAAAGCTGATTCAGGAGTAATGCGAAAACAGTCCATCCAGCAGAAGACCGATCACACGAATGGCTCCAACCCTTTGCCCCTCAACCCATTCCCTCTGCCCTGTAGATTTGCAGGGCCTCCCACTGTCTTTGGATCTGGTCATATGACTGGGCAGGTGATCCACCATCCTGTTTTGCCCTGGACTGCTTTTAGCATTGAAGGGCTCACAATCTGGAAAGCGCTTCTATCCCAGGGAAATCCCTCACTCAGAAAATCAGCATGGTTGATCACCCTATGGGCCAATGGGATACGACACAAGCAGAGGCCAGGGAAGACCTCACTAGGTAAGTTTGTCTTATCTTGTGCCTCCTCTATCTCCAGGTAAACATGTGCAAGTTATCTGGCAGGAGTATTAAAAACACAAGAGAGAGCCCAGTCCTTCCCATGACCCCTGACCAGGCAGCCTAGGTCTGCTGCCAACCTAAGGACTCAGAAGCCCTGTGAAGAGCACAGAGATATATTAGCTGTGGATCCAGGCCACAGAGACAGTTAAATATGCAAATATAAGCAGAATAATAAGCAGCATATGATTTCTGCCTTCACATACCTGAAGGATATCATTAGAAGAGAGAGAAGATTTATACTTTCTATGCTAGCTGGGTAAATTATGACCAGTGTGTAGACTCTAGAGGAAGACAAACGTAGATAAAATTTGATTTCTTTATGAGGAAGACATTTCTAGCAATTACAGCTATTCGATGCTGTCCAAAGTTGGCTCCTCAGGGAAGTAATGAGTTGGCCATTGGTGGGGAATGTTGATGCAGAAGCTGGGAAGTGAAGTCACAAAGTTGCTGCAAAGCATTCCGCTCAACTGATGTTTATCTTAAATGCACTGAGTACGAAACCAAGCTCTGGGATATTCTGAGCACAGGACCTGTGCACCAGTCTTGTGCCCATACAGCTGGTCCTGGCTGGGAAGAAAGTATTCCTGATAGAGGAATTAGCATATACAAAAGCATGGAGACATGGAGAGGCCCAATGTATTTGAGGACTTGTTAGATTATGGAAAGTGTTCATGGATACAGTGTGTATATGGGTTTGCCGGTGCTACTATGGAGATGGGCAACAAAAC
Organism: Ovis aries; assembly: GCF_016772045.2. Taxonomy (NCBI): domain Eukaryota; kingdom Metazoa; phylum Chordata; class Mammalia; order Artiodactyla; family Bovidae; genus Ovis; species Ovis aries. Next base: position 5,761,651 of record NC_056055.1, on the reverse strand, counting down.
CAAAGAGATGGTACATTTGTGTCTTGTCAACTTAGGTGAGCTGGTACTGACTTCCCATGGATGCCCTTCTCTGAAAATTCAGGGTTACTGTGGGCCACAAGAGACATCTAATACAACATTTGAAAGCAGGAGGTGAAGCAGTCGCCATATTCTGTTCAGAGCTGGCAGGTCTGTGCGGGACGCTGGGGGCTGGGGCCAACACCCACATTGCTGCTCATCCTCTAGTTGGGACGCTGGGGGCTGGGGCCAACACCCACATTGCTGCTCATCCGCTAGTTGACACTGAGGCGGCAGCCCTGCAGCTCCTTCTGCTCCCGTCAGATCGCCTCCTTCAGTTGCTCCAGCTTCTCATAAGGAAGGGAACCAGCTTCTACCGCAGGTCACACACACAGCCCATCACAGCTGCAGATCTGGAGGCACTGAGTGAATGTGGGCTCTACATCGTCCTCGTGGGGTCCTTCGCCTTTGCAGGTTCCAGTGTGTCCTTGCTCTTCCCCACTTCGTGTCCTTTTTTTCCTTCCTTGACGGCCTGCCTTGCAGGCTTCAGGCCACGGCATCACATTCCAAAGAAACAGCCTTACACAGGTCGCATAACCAGCATCCAGGACTAGATAAGGCCAGATTCTTACAATAACTCTTTTCCTCTGCTGCTCTGCAGGCTGTTATCGCGTTGCGCTAAGTGGGCTTCTCATGGCAGAGGTTCCTCTTGTTGCAGAGCACAGGCTCTGGGGCCCTCGGGCTCCAGTAGTTGCGGCACGTGGCCTCAGTAACTGCAGCTCCCAGACTCCAGAGCACAGACTCAGCAGCTGTGGAGCACGGGCTTAGCCTCTCTGTGGCATGCGGGGTACTCCTGAATCAGGGATCTAACCTGTGTCTCCTGCACTGGCAGGCGGATTCTTCACCATCGAGCCACCGTGAAGCCCCATGATAACTCCTTGATTCTGGGTCACCTCTAGGGCTTCTGCTTCTCTGGTCAAACCCCACTTGATATTGAGAGGCCCCAGGACGTGGACTACAGGAGACAACTTTTTAAGGAGGTGGACGGCATGTGGTTAAAAGCACAGGTTATGGAGTTAGACGTAACTTGAGTTTGTAAATCTACTTCCAAACAGTTGTTCCACCAGTTCTGCCACCCTGGGTGTGTGACAGGCAGCCTCCAATACGGCGACCACAGGCCCCCACCTCCTGGTAAAGGCCCTGGGTACCTTCCTCTCTTACTGCTTCAGGATTGGTATGTATCACTGATAGAGAATACTGCGCACGTGATGGTCTATCACTTCTGAGTCAAGGTTGTGAAAGACACTGCTCTCTTTTCTTTTCCTTGTTTGGTTTCCCAACTTGGAGGAAAGCCACTGCCCACCATGTTGTGAAAAGAGACCAATGGAGTGAAATTCGTCTCTTTCTAACAACCATGTGACTGGATTTCAAAATCCATCCTTCAATTCCAGTTGAGCCTTCAGATGACTTCAGTCCTGAGCAAACTTCATGACAAACTCATAAGAGATTTGGAGCCTAACCCACCTACCTAAGCCACTCCCAGATTCCTGACCCTCAGAAACTGTGTGAGGTAATAATTATTATTTTAAGCCATTAAATATAAGGGTCTTTGTTATATAACAATAATTAACCAACAAGTAACCAATTCAGGTACCAATTAATTTCTTTGAAAGTTAAGATGAGTTTAATTGTAATATTCATGTCTTGGGTTACTATCAAGATTAACAGCAAAATAACATACATAGCATTTTGTAGTATTTGACATATGGTAAATGTATAAACGGATGTTGTTCCTACTGCTACTGCTATTAGTGTTATTATCTCTTCCAAACTTGGCATCCTAGGATTCCTTCACTTCAGCCTATAGTGAAGAAGACATCAAGGAGGAGATGATAGCTGTATTGCATCTGAAAACCTGCCCTCTCATAAATTTATAGTGTCTGCCACCTGAAAGTCACTGTGGGTATGGTGGGGGGCAGGCATAGAGAAGAACAGCTCTATATTTGGGTTCTGTTAAGTTTTGTTTTCTCAATGCAAAAAGAATCCACAGGGCCTTTATCCCAAAGAGTTCTACCTTGGATTCGGATGGCAGCCAACAACATCAGCTCATGCAAGTCCATCAATGGCCCAAGGGCTGGAGGATATTAGAGTCTGGGAATTAAAATCTGAGCCTGCTTGCCTGGAAAATTAACTCAGTTGGTGATGGAGAGTTATTGGAAAGTTATAAGAAGTGTGGACACTTTCCCAGGACTTGATGGTGCAAACAAATTGAATGGCATTTAACATATCTAATTGTTAATGAAATGGAGTATTAATTGTGGAGTGTTAATTTCTTCCCTTTAGCAGTAGCTGCTTGCTTTGACTGGATGTGTCTGCAGCCAAATAATAAAACGAGGCTTAAAAAGATTTTCTAGGTGGGTTCAACCCTCTACTTTTCCAAATGCAGGAACAGGATGGGGAGAAGTACAGATCTATAGATATGTATTCTCAATATCATAGCCTGCATATGAGGCAGAAATAAAATGTGTGCATATTTTAATTAATTAATTAACTGGCTGCCATGGGATCGTCTATCTTCCTTGTGTCACATGGAATCTTTAGCTGTGCCTTTTATACTTAGTTCCAGCATGTGGGATCTAGTTGCCTGATCAGAGATCCAACGCAGGGCCTTTACACTGGGATGATGGAGCCTTAGCCACTGGACCACCAGGGAAGTCCCTAGAGTATGTGCAAATTGTTGAGGATGCCCACTTGAATTAGAAGCTTTGCTTAAAATTTTATAGTGAATAATGTCAAACTGCAAAATATCTAAAGTGATAACATTTTGTACAACAATCATCGCTTTTTAGTTCTGCTGAAGAATTGATGCTTTTGAACTGTGGTGTTGGAGAAGACTCTTGAGAGTCCCTTGGACTGCAAGGAGATCCAACCAGTCCATTCTGAAGGAGATCAGTCCTGGGTGTTCTTTGGAAGGACTGATGCGGAAGCTGAAATTCCAATACTTTGGCCACCTCATGCGAAGGGTTGCCTCATTGGAAAAGACCCTGATGCTGGGAGGGATTGGGGGCAGGAGGAGAAGGGGACGACAGAGGATGAGATGGCTGGATGGCATCACTGACTCGATGGACATGAGTTTGAGTGAACTCCGGGAGCTGGTGATGGACAGGGAGGCCTGGTGTGCTGTGATTCATGGGGTTTCAAAGAGTCAGACACGAATGAGTGACTGAACTGAACTGAATCCTTGAGGACCAGGCCATCTTTCTCCATGTTGATTTAATACAATGGGAGAAGATGAGTTCAAGGGCTCCTTAGTCAAAGAGATATCCATCAACAGAGGTTGGAGCCCATCCTTCCCACAGTTAATAACATGTACACAGAGTGTTATTCTGAGCACTAGATCTTTAGCAATTTGAGGATTAACTCTTCCTTGCTTTTCTGAGTCCTGCCATCTTTACTTTGCTTTTTTTCCTTTGGTGAGAAGTCTTCTTCCTAGAGAGCTTGGGATCCTCATCTTATCAATGGCCCGCATTCATGTTCTTATTCTTTGGGAAATAACCAAAACTCAGGGCTATCCGGTGTGAATGGGTAGGAAGTATCACAAGGCAGAAACAACACGAAATAAAGGGGACAACAGAGGATGAGATGGTTGGACGGCATCATCGACTCAATGGACATGAGTTTGAGCAAGCTCCGGGAGTTGGTGATGGATAGGGAAGCCTTGCGTGCTGCAGCCCATGGGGTCACAAAGAGTCGGACATGACTGAGTGACTGAACTGAACTGAACTGAACTGACAGAAAGACAATAGAGAAATAGGAGCTGGGGCTGGACTGTGAGCCAAATTTAAGCCACAGAAAGGATTAGTGAGAAGAAGGCTGGATCCAGTGCAGAGAAATTGAGTCCTAAACAGTTTGATAAAGCAGGAGCTCTAAAACTAGGTAGCAGACAAGACAGGGTCTGGGCATATGACAATCCACGTAATAGCCCAAAACAGAACCTGCCAAGACTGCTTTGTGACTGTTATTTTTAGCAACTTTCCTGGAGGGGAGAGGAGATTCAAATGAACCTTGTTGAGAGAAGTCTAACATACACAAGGAGCATTATTTGTGTTGCTTGAATTTATTCATCAGAAAAACTTAGAGCAGCCATTACTCTTTCCATTATCTAGTTGAGAAAATTCAAGCTCAAACTACTTTATTCCCTACTGTTCCATAATCAGTAAATATTGGAGCCAGTGTTTGAATGCTAGACCTGTATCTGTATGAGTACAAAGCCTGGATTCTATATGCTATTTCAGGATAGAATTGGACTTCAGTTATCAATAGAATTGCAGATAGGAATCAAGCAGCTCTAGTTTGAAACCCATGCGCAGTGGTATTGGGAGCAAGTAGAGTGAGAATCAAGATGATAATCTTGTTGCAGGTTAAACAAACCTATCTTTAGACAGAAAATGGCAACATCATCCTTCTTTGTACCCCTCTAACTCTGTGGTGGCAAGACAGTCCATCACCATTCTTGAGAAATCATATTTGGGATGAAGGTTCAGAGTTCATGTAAGACTTTTATCTTTGGGGAAAGAATAGATTGCATTCATTTGAGTTGAATCCACTACATTTTTGCTCACAAACTTTTCCATAGAAGGTGGGAAAGCGGTGAAGGATGTTTAGAAAGATTTTAAGCACAGAATAGATTAAGACAATTTAATGTCATTCTCACTGGGCAAGAGATGAGAAGGACACTTCGGAAATTCTCTGGTGATCCAGTGGTAAGAACACTGTGTCTCCACTGCAGAGGGGCAAAAAAGCAGGATACTTGGATGGTTTCAAAGTCCTGAGCTTGAATCCTGGTTCCACCATTAATCAACGGTGTCATTTGCAGCCCAATATCATTTCTGTGTATTTACTAACCTTCTTCTTTAAAAGGTGGAACATATTTGCCCCACTTAATATCACAATGTAGCAGTGAAGAAGTAAAATGGAGTATGTGTGAAATAATTTTTAAAACTCACTGTGCACAAGTGGAGGTTGACAACCTTCCTTTAATAACAATGTCCAAGATCACCATTCCCCCAGATCTAGAGAACACCTAGGGAAAAAGAAATCAGTGCTTTATATCTAGAGCCAAGAGGACAGCAGCATCACCTGTGAGAACTGTGAACTGAAGGCCAAGGTGTCTGAGTTGTTTCTCGTCTTGTCCACTCATTAGCAAGGGGAGCTTGAGCAATACTCCCTTCACCTCTCTGATCCTCACTTTGTTAAATAGGAAGAATCAACTAAAATCTAGAGAACTCTCTCAAACGTGGATGAAAAATGTTGTCTGCCGTATCAGTAAACAAAGGATGCTACAGCCATCAAACTTTCAGCCACCACAGCCGCACAAACTGTGCACCGGGAGGGAATTCTGGAAGGAGAAAAACAGGATGCTGGCCCGGGATAGATAAGGGCCATATCAAAGAACTGATTTCAGTGAGCCCAGACTCTTGCATCTTCCCATACACAGAAAAGTACTAAATTCATTAACTCGAGACGGCTGCTTTTCTTTCTTTCCTTTTTAAGGCTGCCGTCTGCAACCAGGAGTGAATCCTTACCCCCTGCAGTGGAAGCGCAGAGTCTTAACCACTGCACTGCCGGGAAAGTCCCATGTTTTCCTTAATTAACAGTCATCTTTAGTCACCTGGAGGTTTTGTTGCAAAAGCTCCTATATGTCCTGGCTTCCCAGGTGGTGCTAGTGGTAAAGAACCCCCCTGCCAATGCAGGCTAGACGTAAGAGACACGGGTTTGATCCCTGGGTCTGGAAGATCCCCTGGAGAAGGGCGTGGCAATCCGCTACAGTATTCTAACCTGGAGAATCCCGTGGACAGAGAAGCCTGGAGGGCTGCAGTCCATGGGGTGGCACAGAGTCGGACATGACAGAAGCAGCTTAATGCATGCGTGCACACCCTGGCTTTTCTCTTACTTTTTTAGGCCAGCCCTTCAAAGATATCTGAGAGGATGTCTCTCAGCCATAAGTCCTCCATATATCTGTCTAATAAAACATAATTCTCAATTTTTAGGTTGTGTAATTTTTTCAGCCAGCACAACCATGGCTGCAAATTAGCCTGTCCGAGGGTGTCTTCAAAAGCCTTAGGTCCAGGAGGAACCCCAGATTAATTAAACCAGAATCTCAGAGAATAGGATAGGTTAAGGCATTGGTATTTTTGAAGCTCCCCAGGCTTCAAGCATAGCCCTGTTTAAGAACGACCTATCATCCTGATGATTTTAAGGTCAGAGGATTTTCAAGGCTAATATTCTAGGATTTTCAGGGAAACTCTGACTAACTCCAGGTAGGTTTATCTCCAGTTCCTTAGAAGAGTTAGTTTATGTCATTGAGAATCACACACAACAGGTGTAGTAGTTTCCAGGACCTGCCATAACCAAGCACCACAAACCAGGTGGCTTAGACCCCAGAAATATATCGTCTTATAGATCTGGGAGCTAAAGTCTGAGATGAAGGTGTTAGCAGTGCTGACTCTTTCTGAGGGTGTGAGAATCTGTCCCCAGACCTCTCCTTTTGCTTCTGGTGGTTTCCTGGAAATCGTCTTCCTTCTTTGTCTGGTGGAAGCATCACCCCAAGCTCTGCCTCCCTCTTCATATGGCATTCTCCCTGGGTATGTCGTTGTCCAGTCGCTCAGTAGCATCTGACTCTTTGCAACCTCATGGACTGCAGCACACCAGGCTTCCCTGTTCTTCACCATCTCCTGGAGTTTGCTCAAACTCATGTTCATTGAGTTGGTGATGCCATCCAACCATCTCATCATCTGTTGTCCCCTTCTCCTCTTGCCTTCAATCTTTCCCAGCATCAGGGTCTTTTCCAGTGAGTTGGCTCTTCACATCAGGTGGCCAAAGTATTGGAGCTTCAGCTTCAGCAGCAGTGTTTCTAATGAATAGTCAGGGTTGATTTCCTTTAGAATTGACTGGTTTGATCTCCTTGCTGTATGTCTGTGTCCAAATTTCCCCTTTTTATAAAGATGCCAGTCATCAGATTAAGAGTTCACTCTACTGCAGTATGACCACATCTTATCATCTACAGAGAGTCTGAAACCTACCCAGGTCCTTGACCTTCCCCAATCAATAGAAACTGACTAGAGGTCAGACAAGAAATTCAGGCAAGGCTTTGTTGGGATCCATGCTGCAGTAGGCGTGAGCAAGAAAGAACAACAGGTTCATTTACTCTGTGAGGAGGGTGAGCTTGTTTCTTATCTGGGATGTGTCCAGGGCTCAGGCTGGAGGGGTGGCTTAGGTGGACTGTCCACCCCTTCGGTGGTGTTGTGTACAGCGGGCATGTTCAACACCCTGCTTTTGCTCCTGATTTTGCTCTAGGATCTTCAAAAGAGACATTTGGGTTTTTCCAGTCTCTTTGTATCTTTTGTCCAGAATTTTTCCAACTGTGCATGCGCACAGTTATTTTTAGTCTCACATAGTTCGTTGTATTTTGTTATTTGAGGAGAGGTGTGTTCAGGTGTAAGCACTGCCGCACTGCAGCAAAGTTCCAGGTCCCAGGCAGGCCTATCTCGGCTCTATTTCTAAATAAGGTCACAATCTGTCAAATACGAGAGGTTAGGACTTCAGTTTGTGAATTTTAGTCTGGGGTGGGGACATAATTGAATCCATTAGCCCAGTGCCTTGCTTACGGCAGGTGACCTCTTGAAACCTCCACAGCTGGTTCCTAAGGAGGAGCAACACAGCACGCACAACACAACGCATTCTTACCCTCTCCCAGAGCTCCGACCCCAACCCTTGTCAGCTTGTTGGAATACTCTACTCCCTGCCTGTCCCCTAGTGTCTCCTCCAATGATCCCTTGCCAACTAGGGAGACCCTGGCCCCTTCATTCACCAGTTTAGGGATTTTCCTTTAAGTATCTGAGCCCTCCTGCCAACCACCTCTAGTTATTAAAATGCAGCTCAGGATGTCTCACTCTGGCTGTTACATTATCATTCCTCGTTAGAGACACCTCCAGGGCCTGAGACATTCCGGCACTGACTTTATAATTACAAAGTCAATTTCTAAACAGACATTTGCAAATAAGTCAATTTAAATACCGAGATTTGCAAACAATAATTAAGCAGTAGCTTCTTTTTTTAATATCTCTATATATAATTAATGCCTGTGGGCTTTTCATTTTACCTTGCAACTGGGTAGTTTGCAATTGTTTGTTGAGCTAAAGTGTTCTCTGAAAGCAAATCAAAGCACTGGGGAGATTTTGGAAGCTATTGAAGAAAGGGTTTTTCTTCTTCCTTCATCCCTTCTTCACCTGATTGGTTGCACTTTCTGTCAGTTGGGAATATGATAGGGGAGGGGCTGGAGAAGAATCATTTTCTGCAGTAACAACAGCAACAGCAACACAGGGTTCTGGTCCAGCAATAGACTGAGTAACATGGTTTCTTCACATACACAGTCAGGGAGTCTCTCCGTGCTGGGAATCTCAGCTCCCTCCAATGTTGGCGTCACCTACACAGAGAGAGCTCTCCATAGCTTGACAGTCCTTTTCTGGCTTAAAAGATCTACTGTGAATTCCCTTAAGATGATGTTCTGACCCTACCATTCATGGTCCTTCCCAATCACAATTTGTTCCTATGCTAGTTTTTGAAAACTTACTAGCTACTAGGGAAAATGCTAAGTGAGAAGGACATACTAAAAAACAAGACAGTCTATTTTAAGGTCTAGAAGGGACAGAAATCCTGAAAAAAATAATTTTATGATAAATGTTACAAAAAGGGATGTAAGAGGAAAGTGAGGCTGGTCTAGAGACTTATGCATGTCCTTTTAAAAAGGTGATATTTAAGCTGAAATCTCAATGATGAGTTGACATTAACAAAGTAAAGATTGAGGTCAAAGGCCTATTCCTGGTAGAGAGAAAAGCCTGTTAGAACTCATAAAGAGGAGAGAACAAAAAGATTGCTTGAGAAATGAAAACTGGGCCCGTTGTTGTTGTTCAGTCACCAAGTCGTGTCCAAGTCTTTGTGACCCTGTGGACTGCAGCATGCCATGCCTCTCTGTCCTCCACTGTCTCCCAGAGTTTGCTCAAATTCATGTCCATTGAGTCAGCGTTGCTATCTAATCATCTCATCTTCTGCTGCTCCCTTCTCCTCCTGCCTTCAATCTTTCCCAGCATCAGGGTCTTTTCCAATGAGTCAGCTCTTTGCATCAGGTGGCCAAAGTACTGGAGCTTCAGCTTCACCAACAGTCTTTCCAATGAATAGTCAGGGTTGATTTCCTTTAGGATTGACTAGTTTGATCTCCTTGCAGTTCAAAGACCTCTCAAGAGTCTTCTCCAGCACCAGAATTCAAAAGCATCATTATTTAGCACTTAGCCTTCTTTATGGTCTGATTCTCACATCGGTACAATGACTACTGGAAAAACCATAACTTTCACTGTATGTACCTTTAACCAGCAAAGTAAGGGAAGGCTAGGAAATGAGGTGTAAGATAGAGAGAGATCATCAGGGACTAGAACCTTGGAGTCCTTGTAGGCCAGGAAGAAATTTGAACTTTGTCCAAAGGATGACAGGGAGCCATGAAAGAGTTTCAGGAACTGATGTAACTAGTTCAGTTTCTACTGCCCGAGCTGTGCCCTCAGTCATACTAAACAAGTCCTCCAGGACAGGGAGAGAATCCAGAAACTCTTGAGTCTGTCTCCCCAAGCTTTCTTCCAATGAAGTTATTCTCTGTAATATTTCCAACCTAGCTAAATACATCAACATTCTGAATTCTCATTCAGAAGTCACAGGCTCTTTGAAATGTCTTTAATTCCACAAATGTCTTTAATCCCATTGCCCTATAAGAATGGATTGTTCTCTAATCAGTGCTTTTAAAACATTTTGTCCAACTCTCTAATTTAACATACACTGTGCATATTTATATATGCATATAATAATGCAACTCTGAGGACACATAAATGTGCAGCTCTCGAGTTCAGCTTATCATATGCATTATTAGTGGCAAAACCACCCATTATTTTCAAGTTCGTGTAGATATACAGTACTCAACAAGGTGTTAGCAAATTACACACTTATACATGGTTTATTAATATCATCATCAAATGTGGTGCTGTAGAAGACTTGTGGTGCTGGAGAACACTCTCAAGAGTCCCTTGAATTGTATGGAGATCAACAGATAAAACCACAAGCATTTCTCAGTGAGAGTGCCCATAGGAGCTGGGGCAGGGGCTGGGATGTTTTGCCTTCAGAAGGTACTCAAGTACAGCCATAGTTTCTCTTAGTCTTTTGGCAAGCCAATTTAGTTCATTGCAAAAGAAGTTCTATAAAACTTTCCTTCAGATAGAATGAGGCTGACTGAGGTCAGAATTCCCCAGAAAAGAGATTGAGATTCAAGATTCCAAAATATATAATGGGCCAGAATCATTGATAGCTCTTATCAAGGTGCTAACATTTTCAGCTTAAAATACAGGCAGGGAAACCCCACAGATTCATATGACCCTGTTTCACCCTCTGTCTCAGAGATAAATGTCTCTTTTCCCAGCTTCATTCTTTTTTTAAGAAGAAAGTTATAAAATTGAATTAGTAAATAACTTGAATGGAAAGAGACGCTGTGCTCTTAAATGGGAAAACTTTTATATTAAAAATCTATTAATAATTATTTAATTAATATATTATTTATATTTAAAAATTTTATTTTATATCAGAGTATAGCCAATTAACAATGTTGTGACAGCTTCAGATGTACAGTGAAGGGACTCAGTCATACATATACATGTATCCATTATCCCCCAAATTCCCCTCCCATCCAGGCTGTCACATAACACAGAGCAGCGTTCCATGTGCTACACAGTAGGTCCTTGTCTCTAACCCATTTAAAATATAACAGTGTCCATTCTTAGAAAATTAGGTCCAATTCAGGCTCAGGGTATGGGCCCTAGGAAAAGTCAGCTCTGTTCAACTAAGTGCAATGCCACCCTAGGAAAATGAAGGGTCTGACCTACAGGGCAATTTCCTCTTCCTCCTTGATTCAGTCCCTTCCTTCCTTCCTCCTTCCCTTCCATCCTTTCTAGATGCAACTATATGGACCAATCAATCATTTGTGATTAAGGTCACTCTGAAGTTCAATTTGTAGCCTGAGTAAACAAAAACCTACCAATCTTGATTCCTACCCCATGTTAGATAGACCAGAATATTTGAGGGTAGGCACAGGCCCTGGCTTTTTTTTTTTTTTTTAACAATTCTACATATCCTGAGGTGACTCAGTGGTCAGAATGAGTCCAGATCACCATTCAGTGACAATGAACTTTACTCTGATTCAAGCTTCTCTGCTATCTACAGTAAGTCAAGCTGAGAATCCAAGGAGGACAGAAGACTGACCTAAGATCTAACTGGTGACCTCTTGTCTTAATAGCCATTCACAGGCTGAAGGACGTGCTAGAGACAATGAGGGGAGAAGAGGGACAGCATTCCAGTTCCCCATCATTCTGGCCAGTTTTGAATCAGTCTTCCTACACCTGAGCAAGCACACACTTCTGTAAGAATCCTATCGCAAGGCACTTTTCATTTTCCTGCATTGTTACTTTTCAATTTCTTTCTGGCTTACTTCACTCTGTATAATCGGCTCCAGTTTCATCCATCTCATCAGAACTGATTCAAATGAATTCTTTTTAACCGCTGAGTAATACTCCATTGTGTATATGTACCACAGCTTTCTTATCCATTCATCTGCTGATGGACATCTAGGTTGTTTCCATGTCCTGGCTATTATAAACAGTGCTGCGATGAACATTGGGGTACATGTGTCTCTTTCAATTCTTTTGCTGGGTCATAAGGTAGTTCTATTTGCAATTTTTAAGGAATCTCCACACTGTTCTCCATAGTGGCTGTACTAGTTTGCATTCCCACCAACAGTGTAGGAGGGTTCCCTTTTCTCCACACCCTCTCCAGCATTTATTGCTTGCAGATTTTGGATCGCAGCCATTCTGACTCTGCATCTCTTTCACTCTAAGTTTAGTTGAGTGTATCAGACAGGATTATGTCTCCCTTCCAACACTAAAATTTTATATTATGCTATTTTATATTTTGTTATTTTCTATTCTTTTTATTTCCTACTCCTCACTGCCTCTCTCTGGATAAGCTTTTGAAAATTAAAACTTCAATAAACAGAGGATAGTCATTTCAGGCCCCTTTGTAGTCCAACTTTAAATATTCACAATGAAGCAGAAAATTATGGTACAGGAAAGTCAACACTTACAGCTAAATGGAAATGTACCATTTTATTTACTGAGATTTCATTTATATCACCTTCCCTGTTGTGTGTGGACTTCAGTTTTCCTATCCCTGCAAACTCCTCTCACCTTCATCAACCAGCTCAGATTTCCCTTACACCATGAACATTTCTTTAATCACTCAAGCCTTTTTTGAACTTTCTTTCCTTTGACCAAATGCATCACTTACAATAAAACGTTAAAATATAACATCTTAAGTACAGTCCCTTAGAAGAAATGGAGTAGCCATCATAGTCAATAAAAGAGTCCAAAATGCAGTACTTGGATGTAATATCAAAAACGAAAGAATGATCTCTGTTCATTTACAAGGCAAGCCATTCAATATCACGGTAATCCAAGTCTATGCCCCAACCAGTAATGCTGAAGAACCTGAAGGTGAATGGTTTTATGAAGACCGACAAGACCTTTTAGAACTAACATCCAAAAAAGATGTCTTTTTCATCATAGGGGACTGGAATGCAAAAGTAGGAAGTCAAGAAACACCTGGAGTAACAGGCAAATATGGCCTTGGAGTACGGAATGAAGCAGGGCAGAGGCTAATAGAGTTTTGCCAAGAGAATGCACTGGTCATAGCAAACACCCTCTTCCAACAACACAAGAGAAGACTCTACATATGGACATCACCAGGTGCTCAACATCGAAATCAGATTGATTATATTCTTTGCAACCAAAGATGGAGAAGCTCTATACAGTCAGCAAAAACAAGACTGGGAGATTACTGTAGCTCAGATCATGAATTTCCTATTGCCAAATTCAGACTTAAATTGAAGAAAATAGGGAAACCCACTAGACCATTCAGGTATGACCTAAATCAAATCCCTTATGATTATACAGTGGAAGGGAGAAATAGATTTAAGGGGCTAGATCAGATAGAGTGCCTGATATACTATGGACGGAGGTTCATGACATTGTATAGGAGATCAAGATCATCCCCCCCCCCAAAAAAAACAAATGCAAAAAAGCAAAATGGCTGTCTGAAGAGGTCTTACAAATAGCTGTGAAAAGAAGAGAAGTGAAAAGCAAAGGAGAAAAGGAAAGATATACTCATTTGAATGTAGAATTCCAAAGAATAGACTGATAGATAAGAAAGACTTCCTCAGTGACCGGTACAAAGAAATAGAGGAAAACAATAGCATGGGAAAGACTAGAGATCTTTTCAAGAAAATTAGAGATACCAAGGGAACATTCCATGCAAAGATGGGCTCAATAAAGGACAGAAATGGTATGGACCTAACAGAAGCAGAAGATATTAAGAAGAGGTGGTAAGAATACAGAGAAGAACTGTACAAAATAATAATAATCCCAAATAATCACAATGGTGTGATCACTCACCTAGAGCCAGACATCCTGGAATGTGAAGTCAAGTGGGCCTTAAGAAGTGTCACTGTGAACAAAGCTAGAGGAGGTGACGGGATCCCAGTTGAGCTATTTCAATTCGTAAAAGATGTTGCTGTGAAAGTGCTGCACTCAATATGCCAGCACATTTGGAAAACTCAGCAGTGGCCACAGGACTGGAAAAGGTCGGTTTTCATTCCAATCCCAAAGAAAGGCAATGCCAAAGAGTGCTCAAACTACCGCACAATTGCACTCATCTCACATGCTAGTAAAGTAATGCTCAAAATTCTCCAAGCCAGGCTTCAGCAATACGTGAACAATGAACTTCCAGACGTTCAAGATGATTTTAGAAAAGGCAAAGGAACCAGAGATCATATTGCCGACATCCACTGGATCATCGAAAAAGCAAGAGAGTTCTAGAAAAACATCTATTTCTGCTTTATTGACTATGCCAAAGTCTTTGACTGTGTGGATCACAAGAAACTGTGGAAAATTCCTAGAGACAGGAATACCAGATCACCTGACCTGCCTCCTGAGAAATCTGTATTCAGGTCAGGGAAGCAACAATTAGAACTGGACATGGACAATAGACTGGTTCCAAAAAGGAAAGGAGTACGTCAAGGCTGTATATTGTTATCATGTTTATTTAACTTACATGCAGAGTACATCATGAGAAATACTGGGCTGGATTAAGTGTAAGCTGGAATCAAGATTGCTGGGAGAAAAACCAATAACCTCAGATATGCAGATGATACCACCCTATGCCAGAAAGCAAAGGAGAACTAAAGATCCTCTTGAAGAAAGTGAAAGAGGAGAGTGAAAAAGCTGGCTTAAAGCTCAACATTCAGAAAACTAAGATCATGGCATCCAGTCCTATCACTTCATGGCAAATAGATGGAGAAACAGTGGAAACTGGCCGACTTTAGTTTCTTGGGCTCCAAAGTCACTGCATATGGTGACTGCAGCCATGAAATTAAGATGCTTACTCCTTGGGAAAAAGCTATGATCAACCTAGACAGTATATTAAAAAGCAGAGACATTACTTTGCCAACAAAGGTCCACCTAGTCAAAGCTATGTTTTTTCCAGTAGTTATGTATGGATGAGAGAGTTGGACTGTAAAGAAAGCTGAGCACTGAAGAATTGATGCTTTTGAACTGTGGTGTTGGAGAAGACTCTTGAGAGTCCCTTGGACTGCAAGGAGATCCAACCAGTCCATCCTAAAGGAGACCAGTCCTGGGTGTTCATTGGAAGGACTGATGCTGAAGCTGAAACTCCAATACTTTGGCCACCTGATGCGAAGAGCTGACTCATTTGAAAAGACCCTGATGCTGGGAAAGATTGAAGGCAGGAGGAGAAGGGGACGACAGAGGATGAGATGGTTGGATGGCATCACCAACTCTATGGGCATAGAGTTTCAGTAAACTCTGGGTGTTCTTGATGGACAGGGAGGCATGGAGTGCTGCAGTCCTTGGCATCACAAAAAGTCAGACACGACAGAGCAACTGAACTGATCCATTTGTTTGGTGGTGTGTGTTTGTGACACTAAGCATTCTGAATGTTCATTATGCCATAAGATGCTGGACAATAGAAGCTTTCTTCTTTTCTTCTGTTTTCACTCCTCAGGATGTCAAAGAACAAGTTTAAGCTGCAATGTACACTTGAGATAGAATTCAAGAATATTACAAGTTTTTCAATTTAAAAATAATCTATTTCAAGCTGCATGATTTACACAAGAAATAAGTCTCAAAGAGGAAAAATGACTTCAAGTGTGTTAATGGTTGTGTCTGACTAAAAGCAAGGTCCCCTCCATCCATTTCATTTTCTATATTATTTATTGTTTGGTTTATTTCTCCAATACCTCAGCATGCCCTAAACCCTCAAAAGTATTGGTCACTTAACTTATTATACTTCTACTTTTGTACTTTCAAAGAGGTATATCTCATTAAGATATATTCCTGATACCCTTCAATAATCAGTTTTAGATTAACATATTAGTTTATTGTTCCCCATAGATATCTCCTTTGTTATAGAGGCAATATTTGTATAATAAAACCCTTTCACCATAGATTCTAAAGATCTGCCTTCAGTTCTCTGCTTGTAGTTTAGACACATTACTTCTCTGAACTTACACTTACTTCCTCACCCATAAAACAGAGCATAGATATCCTCATTTAATAAAATACCATAAAGTTTGGATGAGATAATGTTCACCCTTTGTTAACTGTGATGAGCCACAGAAATATCAGATATGGTTCTTTCCACTGTTATTAATGAATAGTAATAAAGTACAGAAATATGTATACCAGTTATGGAAGCAGCACCCTAATTTTGCTTCTTGAGACTTTACTAAGTGGGCTAGAAGCCATCATCAATATTGGAGACAATTACATATACCTCCTTGCTTCTCCTTGTGTGTGTGTGAGACTCATAACTTACACCACTTACTGCTATTCAGCACAAAAACAAATAGCAAAGCAACTCTGGCTGTGATGTATTTCAACGGCCTAAGTTAGACTTGCCACCATTCTATTAAATTATGAATATCTATCACTTGATGTAGTCAGTGCTTTTATTTGGAATGAGGAGGGAGGGCAGCAAAAAGGTTGGGGTTGGTGAAGGAAAAAACACAGGAAGATGCAGTTGCTATAGCGATTAACAATGGGTATCCTTCGAACAGAGTTTAGGGATGCTGATGCAGCTAAAACAAATGTTTGTGTTTGGCCACGGTGGAGACGGTGACGGATTATGGCGCCTTGGCCTTGAGCCTTGATGTAATCCAATTCTAAATAAATCATAAATCTAAGTGCAGACTGGTAAGGCGGGAGGAATACCAATTCAGGCCAAGCAGCAGCAAGCGGGCAGCGGTGGCCAGGACTGATTATGGGGTGTGAAGCAGGCAGAGGTAAGCAGGAGGAGGACAGTGCCTAGCCTGCAAGGATGTAATTCTTTGCCTTCCAACCTCAGTCAACCCCTGCCTGGGCTGCCAGCCCTCAATAGTACGAATGAGAGATCACTGCTGAATTTGCCACAAGTCTGGGCATTCTGCCGCCTCCTAAATTTTCTTGGAGGGACAGGAATTTTTTTTATCATGAAAGATGCTGAATTGCTAATATTTGGGCTAGTTTCATGAGTCCCTTACTTGGAGCCAAAGGTCAGCCTGAGAATTTCTCACAAGCCTAAGGTATGCTTTGGAGCTAAGATGCTGCAGTTAAATCCCTTGGTTATGGAATAACCATTTATTGATAATTGTGTGAATGGGGTTACAGGAAAAAAGACAACTGTTAATAGAATGTTGACACCCTTTGTTATTTTCTGTTTCCTAAGAAAAAAAGGCAATGAGTAAAGGGTGAAATGGAGAACCCACATTCTAGTGTTAGAGATGCTGCAACGACAGAGCTACTTTTAGGAAAAAAGGAATCTAGAAGGGCCTGCGCAGAGACTGAGAACAAGATGAGCCATCATGGGCTGGGTGAGTTTGAAAGAATTTTAGCGAGTCTGGAGAGAGGAGGGCATGGTTAACAGTTGTTGGGAAAGTTAAAGATTTGAGATTTATGGAGTTGCCGAAGCTTATTTGGTTTATTGTTTTGGAAGACCCATCTGGGATTTGGGATAAAAAGTGCCATATATTCAGATTCAACTCAGATTAAGTCATCACCCTGCAACTGAGCCAAGAGTGCATTTTCCTTGTGGCTGCCAAGGTAATGGACCCATGGCAGATGGAGTAGATGTGGACCGAGACACGGGTAAGTCAGGGTGAGAGATTTATTGGGGAAGAAATGTCTATGAAGGGTAAAGGGGAATGGACAGGGACAGCCTTCAGATTGGGATGCAGGCATGGAACCAGGGAAGGAGGAGAGGCAAGAAGGAAGGTTGGGTATGAATAGTCTCAGATTGCAGCTGTTTCAGGAGGGCCCAAACCACCCATTAGAGGAGTCCTGCATCTCACAGGAATGTGCCAGCATTTGTATGGTCACTGTGTACAGCCGCTCACTGGGAGCATCCTGTGGCAAATGTATCCTCCATGGTGATGAATCCAGTAGGACAATGGCTGAGACCATCTGTCAACTGGGTTCCCCACTGCTGGAGATTCGAGCCACACATTTGCATGGCCACCACAGTGAATTTTAAGGTTAGATATACTTATTCTTTTAACGCGGCTCCAGTGAATGTTCAATATCTTAAAAAATTATGGACTTGTTTTCAAAAGGGAGAGGTAGTCAATAGCCTACATAATGGACTAACTCAAGGCTTTTTTTTTTCTTTTTTTTTTTCCCTGGACCAAATCTTTGAAAACAAAGTTCTTGAAAATTAAGCTCCAGCTCTGGGGTATCCCGTCAAGCACACTTTGGAACCAATATTACAAGCTGCAGTAAAGCAGCATTTTATGTGTATTTGAATTCTGCAAATTAGAAATACCATCACAGGAAATATCAATAAGTTTCACTTTATGCACAAAATTTAACATTACGTGACTTGCTCAAATTAAAAACAATCCATCAAGAATTTCATAATTTCAAAGTTGGCTTAGTGAGTTATAACTATGCCGTTGATAGGGCCACCGAGCACCATGACTTTTGCTGTGAAACAGGGAGACCCAACACCCTTTAATCATGACCTGACATCTTTAATTATGTGGCGTTTTAAAGTTATGGCACTTGTACCAAAAAAAATGAGTCTTCTTTTACTCCACAAAAATTAACAATGTGCAAGGATAACTATAATATCCCTGTGAGAAGAAAAACCAAACAAATGAAACACTGAGTTTTAGATAAAACTTGCAGTGAACCAAGAGGTGGAGGAAGGAGGAGAGATGCTGGCAATTAGGTGAGTCTATAGGGCCTAGATTAAGATTCATTTATGCACTCTATACAGTCTATTTTGGCAGTGGACTGACTGACTGAGCCTCCTAAACAGAGGGAAGAGGGACTGGGATGTTTGTGTCTGGTGGATAGCTGCACATTGTCAGGAAAGAAAGTTATGAACTGCATAAACTTCTGAACCAGAGGGACCTCTGCAGTTGGTAATTGGGCAGCAGCTGGAGGAGGTGGCTTAGAGGATCAGAACCTCCTAGATTAGCTCAGTACTGTACCAATTTACAGCCAAGAGTTACAAAACTATTTCAGACTTCACCCCATATATGAGACGTCTGAATTCTTCCTGTTAGCAAAGCTAATTAGAGAAGAGGAAAAGGAAACAAAAATAAAATTAAAAAAAAAGGTGATTATGAGATCTCTCTGGGAACAAATTAAATAGCAGAACTCAGACAAATTCCAGACAATGTAGAAGAATCTGTAGGTGCTATGACCTCCTGATTTTGAATCCTCAAAATGTGACCCAGGTAGGTGTGGATACACGGTTTTAGCCTCATCAAGTGATATTTCAAAGATTGCCAGAAGCTCCATCTTATGAATCACTCCCAATTTAGAAAATTGGCCCCAGTGGAGAATGTTTCTTGGCACACTACAGACCCAAGCATGGATGGGGAAAATGTCAAGGATAAACTGGAAATGCAAAGAAACATCAGGTGAGCCACAGTAACTAGGAACAAAAACCTTTAGACGCTCCATCCTCCTTTCTCTCAGGACAAGTGGAACCAGGATTGAGAGAGGACTGAACCAAAGAGCCAACACGGTTGCTCCCCTGGACTGATTTAAGTTACCTACACATCACTCAGTTAGCCATGACTTTAATGGATACAGACAGTGTCTATCCCTTAGAAGATCTCATTGAACCCTGGCGGGGAATGGGAAGAAAGGTCGGGAAGGAGAGGGTTCAGGCTGTGGATGAGAAGGTGGACCCACCGTGGCACAAGTAGACATGTTCCTTCCTTCGGGGGAGGTTCTCTACTATTCCACTGAAGTTTTATAATAAAATGTGAGTATTCGGAGACCGGGGCTTCCCGGCTGGTGCCAGTGGTAAAGAACCTGCCTGCAATGCAGGAGACGCAGGTTCAATCCTGAGATCAAGAAGATTCCCTGGGAATGACATGGCAACCCACTCCAGTATTCTTGCCTGGGAAATCCCATGGACAGAGGAGCCTGGTTGGCTTCAGTCCATGGGGTCGCAGAGAGTTGGGACATGACTGAGTGTGTACACACACACCCACCCCCACCCACCCCCCCCCCCACACACACACACACTCACAGGCTCCTTATTTCCTGCCTGTGATGACAGTAATACTCAGGGTTAATGGGTGAAATGAAGAACTAGAGGAAAAAGAAAGATTCACTTGTTTAAACAGGAAGGGCAGAAAAGTATTCTTAGGATTAGAAGAGGAAAGAAGTTCAGCATGGGTTAAATGTTAAATAGTTTGGGGCTTTTGAAGACAGAAAATATTTAGGGAATAGCCGTTACTCATTTTAAGTGTAAGAAAAATGCATTAAGAAAAATGACTTTTAGGAGTTTCTTTTTCTCTTAGTATTATTCTTGGTATCTTTCTAAAACATAAAGACAGGCTTTTAAATTTTTAAATATTTGTTTCTACGAAATTAGAGTTTCTTCTGAATAGAACACTGTGCTCAGGCAGGCTCTGGAATGTTCTAGTTTATCTTGGTTATGCTGGCATAGTGTATAGTTAAGCATCTACCTTTTTTTTCCAATGAGAATTTTATTAAAGTATAAATTATCCAAACTCCATTCTTAACTGGAAAGTGTTCGCTCTAAATTAAGGGGAAGTCAAAATACTGGAGAAGCAAATCAGTTGTATAAAGACTTAGAAACAGAATTGAAATGGAAATCACAGGGGTTAACAGGGATTTAAATCGGAGCCTCAGCATTGGAAAGGGAGTTGTAAAATCATTTAGTCCAACCTCCTAGGCAGTCAGAATTTGCTCACGCAATGAGCACGACAGATGGCCACCTAGCCTTTGCTGGAACCCTTCCAGGGGTGGAGCCATGTTCATCAGGGCGGCCATGATGGGCGACTGTTACCATTATAATGTTTCTTGTATTTAACCCAAATCTACTCTCAGTGACTCATCATTATTGGTATTTGTTCTACTATCTGGGTACAATAGAATGTGGCTGAGAAGAGAGGTCTGACCGTTTATTGGCTGCTGATTTAAGGTAAATTTTTAACATGAATAAGAATAAATTCCTGTACTTATAAATACAACAGATGTGATAACTCCTAAATCATAGGTTTGAGTATTAATGTGATAATGTGCAGAGTAGATTCAACATAGTAAACTTATACATAATATGTTCCTTAAAAAGTCAATAGAAACAAAAAGCCCTATATCAATGTTACTAAAAACAGTGTTACCAGAAAGTCAAGTTTATGTCACAGGAGTCCAGGCTAGTTCTTTCCTATCAAAATCCATCTTTCTGGCCTTATGTTGTATCAAACAATGAATCTTTATTTGGAATGAGTCTCTGACCCTCTTAATTCTGAGTGTAGCTGTCATGTCCTTGATCTAATGATCTGACTCTGACCACTTGAGTTCCTATGCCTTCTCTCTGTTTTGTATATCTAACACTCCAGTTCTAATCACTGTCCATCTACTCGCCTCTGGTGAGTGGACAACTCCTTTCTGCTTTTACTTTGTGCCTGGGTGGAGTGTGAACCATCACAATTCCAGGGTTACCAGAGAGAAGGACTGAACTTCTCAATTCTATTTTTAAAATTAATTTGTATTAGAATATACTTGCTTTATAGTCAAAACTATGGTTTTTCCAGTAGTCATGTATGAATGTGAGAGTTCGACTATAGAGAAAGCTGTGCTAAGTTGCTTCAGTCGTGTCCGACCCTTTAGACCCTATGGGCTATAGCCTGCTCCTCTCTCCATGGAATTCTCTAGGGAAAAATACTGGAGTGGATTGCCATTTCCTTCTCCAGGATATCTTCCCGACTCAGGGATCAAACCCACCTCTCTTAAGTCTCCTGCACTGGCAGGCAGGTTCTTTACCACTAGCGCCACCTGGGCAGCCCAAAGAAGGCTGAGCACCAAACAACTGATGCTTTCAAATTGTGGCGCTGGAGAAGACTCTTGAGGGTCCCTTGGACATCAAGGAGATCAAACCAGTCAATTCTAAAGGAAATCAGTCCTGAATATTCATTGGAAGGACTGATGCTGAAGCTCCAATACTTTGGCCACCTGATGATTCATTGGAAAAGATCCCGATGCTGGGAAAGATTGCAGGCAGGAGAACAAGGGGGTGACCGAGGGTGAGATGGTGAGATAGTATCATCAACTCAATGGACATAAATCTGAGCAAACTCCAGGAGATCGTGAAAGACAGAGGAGCCTGGTGTGCTACAGCCTATGGGGTCTCACACGCACACTTAGTGACTGAAAAACAACATAGCTGCTTTGCAGTGCCGTGTTAGATCCTACTGCAGAGCAGAGTGAGTCAGCTATGTGTGCACATGCATCCCCTCTTTTCACTTTCCCTCCCCATTTAAGTCACCACAGAGCAATGCCTAGACCTTCTTGGGGTGTACAGTCAATTCTAATCTATTTTATACATGGTATCAATAGTGCATATATGTCAATCCCCATCTCCCAGTTAATTCTACCCCTCTCTTCCCCCTTGATTATCTGTATGTTTGTTCTCTACATCTGTGTCTCTATTTCTGCTTTGCAAATAATATTATCTATAGCATTTTTCTAGATTCCACACCTAAGTGATATTATACCATATTTATTTTTCTCTTTCTGATTTACTTCACTCAGTATGACAATCTCTAGGTCCATTCATGTCTCTGCAAATGGCACGATTTCATTCATATTTATGGCTGAGGAATATTCCACTGTATATATGCACCATGCCTTCTTTATCGATTTCTCCGTCAGAAGACATTGAAGCTGATTCCATGTCCCAGCTCCTGTAAATAGTGCTGCTCTGAACATTGTGGATGCACCCTTTAGAATTCTGGTTTTCTCCAGAGACCTTTCAGTTGACGCAAACATCAAGAACGCTGTATACTCCATATTCTTCACAGACAGGCTCTCGAACTGGTACATGTGTAAACTCAGTTTGAGGGCCATGGTTTGTTTTTCTGGTGGGAACTAGGGCTCAGATGCTTCCGGGAGAAGAGTCAGACATCACCCAAATACCCATGTATTTATCTCCGTCGAAGAAGCTACATGAGGCTGTTCTGTTTAGGTGCCGTGATAAACAAAGATCCGCCTGCAAGAAAGGAGCAGCTGCCAGGTGGCAGGAAGTGTTGTATGAAGACATCCGCCAGCTGTCATCTTCTTCAGAGTCGGCCTCAACTTCAGAGTGCCCCTCACTGAGGTCATGCCTTTTCTAGGAGTGGTCACATGTCACTGACTGGTTTAGATGGCTGTAAAGCTGACACATTTCAGCCCAGCGTTGGATCTCTGACGGGCGATGCTTGCTCTGGAGCTCCCTGCCATATAATGAAGACTTTGCTGGGCCTACATTGCAGGTCACCTTCTCCCTCTGCCCAGTTCTTCTTCCTCTCTCTTTATTCCACAGATGTTAATTCCTAAGAAAGATCATGCTCCCCAAAACTTTGTCTCAACGCCTGCTTCTGCAGAAGCCAAGCAGTGATGAGGACTAAGTGAATAAGGAGGGATTTGTTGTTTTGGATTTTATTTTTCCCCTAAAAGCTTCTGGGAAGAAAGGACCATACAGATGACCTATGTTCTTTCCACTCTGTGAAGGAATTGGATTTGACTCCTAAGGAAAGAGTATAAAGGTAATGATGTTCAAGCAAAACTTGTAGGACTCTTGAGTTAAAGCAACTCTGCTTTGTAACCCACCTGATTAATTTTGAGGTGTGGACAAGTCCCTTTCCCCCCCAACAGACCGACCGCAGGCAACAGAAGTGCAGCCTGATCACTCTCTGTGCTTAGGTAGTTACCAGGTAAGAATAACTATACCCAGTGAAGCAAGGACAGAGAGCATACACCTTGAAGAGGAGGAAGAACTAGTAGAATTAGTTCTCTAAAATCTGTATGAAACATCACCACTTGGGTGATGGAGGGGCTAGGATAATACAGCAGAATAGGCTTGGAGTGAAGTATTGTCACATGTGCAAATGTTAAACGCTGGAGTGTAAGATATTCAGGTTACCATCATAGGAATTGATGTGCTCTGTATATATGCTGTGTAGTTGAAAGCAAGAAAACATAAAAGTACAACAAGAAACCAATAAGCAGATTAAGTATATAAATGCCAAGAATCCATTGTTTAAATCAATTCCAGGGATCACTAGCTTTCAACAACTCCCTGACAATTTTCTGAGACCAGCCTACCCTCCAGGAAATCATTTATAGCTCTGCATCCATTGCCCCAAATGGACTTAACAGAGGTTTAGAATAAGGCAAAAACAAGTTCAAAAGAAGACATCTCTGAGACTCAGAAGAATGAAATTGAAGATCTATGAATTTCCAATCATTAGATAAAATTCTCTGGTGTGATATACTTTTTCAAGTGTTACAATGTCACGGCACAGTCTTATTAGAAACATTAGAAAACATTAGAAACATTAGAAAACAATCTCTTTTACAGAATCAGAGATCATTACTAAACACTGTAATAACTGTACAGATGCCAAAGAAGAGAGGGTGTGTGTTCTGCAAAGCCTGATTAAGTAAGCTTCAAGGATACAGAAATAAATGCATTGTGATCTGTTCTCTGCAAAAGGCCTGATTTATTTAGATTTTCATTAAGATGGGCTGGAACACAAAATGTCTTCAGTTATCCAGGAAATGTAATTAAGCACTTTCAAAGATTCCTACTTAATCAATGCTATTTTCCCCCATATTTGGTTAATTGAACTGTCAGCCTCTACTCTAGTCTAGGGTATGTGGGTAATTTGGGCCAGCAGCATCAGGGACATTCAAACTCAAGGTCATTTTCCCATTAAAATAGCCTCCATGCTTTGAATGTAAACTCTCTTCCTCTGCGATACACCTTTAGTCAACAGCCACACTCTAAAATATATTTTAAAAATAAAAATAAAGGATGCTGAAATAGTGATATATTTGCTGAAAAGTTATGATAAAGTTTTAGAGTTAGCAAGGCCTAAATTTGAATCACTACTCTTTCAAGCAATAGCTAATTTGTGGAAAGTTAGTCTCAGGTTTTTTTTTTTTTCTGTCAAACAAAACTAATATTAATTAATACTTCATAGTGTTGTTGTGAGAGATGAGAGGTATTGTTTGGATAGCACAAGACACATCGCAGATATGCAATTAGTTGCTATTGTTTTTCATTTTTATTACTGCTACTGTGTTCATTTTCAGTTTTCTAGATTACAGTCAAGTATGAAAAAGGTCTCATAACTCCAAGCATAACACGATCTCATGAAATATCGATATGCCTATGTTTCAAAAGTATATTATCAAGGTGGAGAACATCTGATTTGTACAGCCAAGATAAGCAGGACGATCTACAAAGCTCTTCCCACCTGCTGCTCAGCTTCTCCTCAGATTAGACTATGCTGAGCTTACCCAAGCATCTCTGGGGACTTCTCTATGAGGACCCTGAACCTTTGAGTAACGTATTCAGGGAGCGCTGTCACTTGCATCTCTACCTGGTCAATGATAATGGTGTAACCAACCTTTCCTTACTAGACACCACTACCCCTATCACTGAACAGGGAAAGAAGAGTTCATTTGTCTATTTCTTCATCCATTAGGTTTCCTGAGATCTCCTAACTGCCCAGCACTCTGCTGTTTTTTTGAACACACTAATTATGAAGACTTAGTATTCACCCTCAAAGAACATGCAAATAAAGATGTAAGAAAATAGGAAAAGATGCTCAACATCACTCATTATCGGAGAAATGCAAATCAAGACTACAATGAGATACCATTTCACACCAGTCAGAATGGCTGCGATCCAAAAGTCTATAAGCAATAAATGCTGGAAAGGGTGTTGGGAAAAGAGAACCCTTTTACGCTGTTGGTGGGAATGCAAACTAGTACAGCCACTATGGAGAACAGTGTGGCGATTCCTTAAAAAACTGGAAATTGAACTGCCCTATGACCCAGCAATTCCACTGCTGGGCATACACACCAAGGAAACCAGAATTGAAAGAGACACGTGTACCCCAATGTTCATCACAGCACTGTTCATAATAGCCAGGACATGGAAACAACCTAGATGTCCATCAGCATCTAGGACATCTAGATAAGAAAGCTGTGGTACATATACACAATGGAGTATTACTCAGCCATTAAAAAGAATACATTTGAATCCGTTCTAATGAGATGGATGAAACTGGAGCTGATTATAGAGTAAAGTAAGCCAGAAAGAAAAACACCAATATAGTATACTAACACATATATATGGAATTTAGAAAGATGGAAATGATAACCCTGTATGTGAGACAGCAAAAGAGACACAGATGTATAGAACAGACTTTTGGACTCTGAGGGAGAGGGAGAGGGTGGGATGATTTGGGAGAATGGCATTGAAACATGTATACTATCATGTAAGAAGCGAATCGCCAGTCTAGGTTCGATATAGGATACAGGATGCTTCGGGCTGGTGCACTGGGATGACCCAGAGAGATGATATGGGGAGGGTGGTGGGAGGGGGGTTCAGGGTTGGAAACTCATGTACACCTGTGGTGGATTCATGTCAATGTATGGCAAAACCAATACAGTATTGTAAAATAAAATAAAAATAAATAAATAAATAATAAGGAAAAGAAAATAGGAAACAATAAATAAAAATCTGAGTTTAAAGGACAGATTTTGAAGTCACGCAGACTGGCAGTATAATCCAGATTTTGCTTTGATTTAGCCACCTGGTTTGGACAAGTCGTGGGAAGAGTACCTACTGGGGTCACCAGGTAGACCTCATGCACTAAGCAAATGAATGCTCAGACAGTGCCTTGCACCTAATGGGAGTGCAGTAAATATTAGTAATAGTTGTAATAATGAAAATGATTATGATAGCATTAATTACTACTTGTATTATTATCAGTTCAAAATTTCAGAAGCAGACACCACATGGGTGGGGGAGTGTATTGAAGATGGAGGCAGAGAAGTAGGTAAAGGCCAGATTATGAGGGGCTTTGCAGAGCCCAGGAGGGCAATGAGAATCATCTCAGACTTTTATACAGAGGAGTTTTGAACAGGAGAAAACCACCTGGCTTTTCCACTTCCCAGAGATGGTTTTCCCCTGGGGTGGAATTGTGGATGTCTGCAAGCCTAGGACTAGTTCTTTCCCATGACCCACACAGGTGTCCCCTCCTTGATGTGTCATGAAAAATTAAAATAAGGACAGTTCCGCCAACAGAGTGTCTGTGAAATTAATGAACCTCATTCACCTTCAACACCTGCTAATTATATCTTTCAATTAAAGCAACTCTCTTGCTGTCTATGATCGTATAAATTGACTCACAGCCTTACATCATTCTAGATTTTCCAGGCCTCAAACCTAAGAGGCCAGAAATAAAGAGTGAGATCTGGGAAGGCACACTCAGGACCTCATTTAATGTTCATCTGCTTGTCCCTCAAAGACCTTCCCTCTCAGACTGGCCACCAGCACCAAAAGTGTACTTTTTAAAAATGTGACAATCAATTTGAACTGTATTTGAGGATATCTCATCACTCACTGTAAAGGAAAGACTTGAACTAATGAAGTATGTTGTTGAATTTAGTTCATACAAATTCATTCATTCACTAAATTTCTGAGAGGAAGGACATTTTCTAGAGATGGAAGAAATGACGCTTTGTGAGGCACGGGTGTCTCTGTCATAAAAAAAATACTATACAAGCTATGATTAAAAAAACAGTTCAATTTACCCATATATTTATTAAAATCTTATTTAACTTTTATTCAGTTTTAAATATGTGTGAAGTACTAAACATTTGATAAAGAAAGTACAAGAAGATTTAAGAGGCTATAGCAGAGGTTCTTCAGCTGATCAAGGACTCAGCAAGTTATGTGAGGGGGTGATAGGCTGAGACACAAAGGGTTGAATGAACGAAGGTACATATATTAGAATTACATTGTAGACGGGGGGTGTGGAAAGTTCATGGAACAGAGTTCACTACAGCTGGAGCACAGAGTAAGATGGAGAGCTGACATGATGGAAGAAGAAAGGGTCCCAATATGTAGTATATAGTAATGATACTAGATAGAAGTTTTGGATTTTGTCTTAAAAGTCAAGAGAAACTGTGTTGGGAAATTAAGCTAAGGGTTTTCATGACCCTCACAGACATGGTATTTTTAATGTTATTATTAAATGATCACTCTATTTGCAAAGTAAGGAAGTATCTGGAAGATAGTAAAACTGTAAACAGACAAGTTTAAAGATCTTTGTGAAAATCCAAGAGGACTAAAGAAGGGACAGTGGAGACAGAGAAGTAGATGTTCATAGAGTAGGTGACTGGTTGGCTGTGTGTGATGAGGACAAGGGGATTTAAAAATGATAACTGACTAAAATAAGTCAGAGAAGGGCAAATGCTGTATGATCTCACTTAAATGTGGAATCTTAAAAATAATCCTCTACACCCCCCAAACTCACAGAATCAGAGAACAGATAGGTGGTTGCCAGAGATGAGGGGTGGCAGGCCTGGGGAAAATGAGTGAAGGTGGTCAGAAGGTACAAACTTCCTACTATAGGATAAACAAGTTCTGGGGATGTAATGATAGCATGGTCTCTATCGTTAACAATACCACATTGCATATTTGAATGTTGCTAAGAGAGCAGATCTTAAAAGTTCTCATTACAAGAAAAATTAGTAACTATGAGAGATGATGGATGCTAAACTTACTCTGGTAATTATTTCTGAATATATACATATATCAAATCATCATGATGTATGCCTTAAACTTCTACGTGTTATATAGTTATAACACATGTTATATCAGTTATATCTCAATAAAATGGGCAATTTTCTTTTTAAATTAAGTCAAAACTTTAAATGCCTACTACCTTTCTGGTTTGAGTTACTGGGCAGTTGAACAATGTTTTCGCATTTAATGAAAAAGGGTCTCAAAAGTAAAGGTAACAGGGCTCCTTAGAAGGCAGGTGGCTGTTCCTTAATGCAGGCCTACCAAATGGGTCGTGGCAGACTGTTCTCTGATAACCCTGCTAACTGAACCCAAGCACTGGACCTGCTGCGTGTAGACCCCAGTCTTTTTTCAAGTAACATAATGTTTATGAACACATATAAATAACCCAAGAGATTTATACAGAAAATACAAACAGTAGTTTCATAATGGTTACCTCCGTTTCTCAGCTTAAATAATATTCTAACCCGATTCAGAGATGAGAAAACAGAAGTTAAAGAGTTAAAGTGAACTGGTACCCATGAGGTGTTAACTAGAGCCTCGCTTGAGTTATCTGATCTCCCCCCTTGAACATGGAACTGTCTCATTGGCCACAAGTATTTATGGAGCACCTACTATGTATACAGATCTGCTGTGATCCGTGAAGTTTAGTTTTGTGAAAGCCATGATTCATCAGTTGATCTGTTTTCAAAACTCAGGCACAGAAATACCCTTGAGAGGAAACACATTGGAGCAATCACTTGATTTTTTTTTCATACCTCCTGCAATGATGCAAAAACCACAAGTTCTCCTGGAGTAAGAATTCTAAAAATAGCATTTATGGCCCTGAAATCCCATCTTAGGACATTGCAACACAATTTGCTGTTATTGCTGGGCATTCCATTGGCCATATCTTTTCCTATCTCTCAGGAACTGGCACATGGAAATCTGATCTTTAGGTCACTGACCTCAATATCATTCTCTATGTCTCTGGACCCTCCCTGACATTTTTCATTCTACTTAACTCTACAGAATTGTCTGAGCTCTAGTTTCCATATCAGGCTTCTGTCTCAGGAAAAGACTGCATCAGCCCACGTTTTATGACCTCTTGAACTTCATTGTCAGTTTAGACAGAAAACACAACAAATGCTCCTATTGGACATTATATAACCCAACACTTCCTTGCATAATGTGTGGTCACCCAGGTCCAGGACTCGTGTTCTGACTGCTTATCTAGATTAAATATGACAATAGCAGAAAATGATCTGGGTAAACAAAAACACACGGCAAAGCGCTCATCTTCTTTAAAATCAAAGGCTTTCAAGTTTGTCAAATCTGGGTTCAAACCTCACTTCTTAACTCTAAGATGTAGGACAATTTATCTAACTTCTCTAAGTCTAAGACAGTTGTCCTATCTGTAAAATAAAATAAGTACTCTAAAATAGAATAAGTAATATAATCTGTGAATCTCCTGATATAATAGCTAGCACATACCTAGCATGACAACAGAAAGTGACTTTTTCCTGTTTACCTACAGGTAAACGGGTGATCTTGTTTACCTAATGATCTTGATGATCTCTGCTCTCCAATATTCACCCTTATTTACAGTTAACAATTAATCTGTAAATGTAGCAATCATAGCGGTTTAATTATAAACTTGTCCTGAATTTTGAATTGTTTCTATTTTATGAGTCTTATGAGCTATCAGTTTACTAATAGAACAATACAATTTAGCTAGAATTGTTGAGTATTGTGGAGAAGGCAATGGCACCCCACTCCAGTACTCTTGCCTGGAAAATCCCATGGACGGAGGAGCCTGTTAGGCTGCAGTCCATGGGGTCGCTAAGAGTTGGACACCACTGAGTGACTTCACTTTGACTTTTCACTTTCATACATTGGAGAAGGAAATGGCAACCCACTCCAGTATTCTTGCCTAGAGGATCCCAGGGATGGACGAGCCTGTTAGGCTGCAGTCCATGGGGTCGCTAAGAGTTGGACACCACTGAGCAACTTCACTTTGACTTTTCACTTTCATGCATTGGAGAAGGAAATGGCAACCCACTCCAGTATTCTTGCCTAGAGGATCCCAGGGATGGGGGAGCCTGGTGGGCTGCCGTCTATGGGGTCGCACAGAGTCGGACACGACTGAAGCGACTTAGCAGCAGCAGCAGCAGCAGCAGTTGAGTATTGAGGATATATTGAGCATTTACCCTGTGCCTGGCACTAAGCTAAATGTTTCATACACATTTATCACTGGTAATGATTACAATAAGGAGGATGTATAACTGCCATTGTCCCCCATTCTGTGTTTTTTAAGATGAGAAAACTGGGTCTCAGAGATGTCAAATGAATTATCTAAGATCACAAAACTAAAAAAATCTTAAAATGAGATGAAAAACATAGCTGTTTGACTCAGCAAATTTACACTCTACAAACTATTATTATTATTAATAGCCTTCAAAATAATATCATGTTTTCTTTAAAAATTTCCATAACCAGGACTTGTCCCTGATTCAGACTTTAATTATTTATTTTCAGATTTGAGACTCCACATCCTTCAGTGCAAATAAATAAGCATTCTGAAGAATATACTGATGAGGTTTTGAGGAAGGTACATCGTGTGTATCTTTTAGAAGATGGAGGGAAAGGACTAGGATTACATATTTTCCTTGAAGGAAAATAAGATGTGCATTTATTCTTCTTAAAGAAAAGTAAGATCTTTGTTTATTCTAGGACAATATCAGAAACTAGTTACCTTATAGGACACATGTCATGTGCAGCCTCAGGTTCCAGAAGCAGATGGCGTGTGCTAAACAGTATGTATGAATTCGCTTAGGAAATAACTTCTACTTGGGGTCTAAAAGAAATAAGGAGGCGAGCCAAATTAAAATTAGGCAGAAGGCCTATGCAAAATTATACTCATGTCTCCTTTTCCTACTGTGTGTGTGCGTGACCATGTGTGTGCACGCACATGCATGAACACACACCCCACACATACACAAACATATCCTTTCCTACTTACAAGTCTTATAAATCCACTCTGTACTCCTAAGAAGTCAACACATGTTTTTCTTGGACATTCAAGGTCCTGTACTAATAGACATAGTGGCGAGGTTTCAGTTCTGTTTTGAATGCACCTGATAGATGTAAGACCTAGAAAAATTCACTTAAAAAAACATTTCTGGGTCAAATAACTGTCATCTGTAAAACCAAACAAATCTTCTAGAGGAAGATTATCTCTGCTGCCTGCTTTATATAATGTTGTGAGCATAGGATTCTATAAACTAACACTACCTAAAATGGCAGAATCAGACTATATTCACATAACTAACCTTCAAAGGTGACTCACTGGAAAAGACTCTGATGCTGGGAGGGATTGGGGGCAGGAGGAGAAGGGGACGACAGAGGATGAGATGGCTGGATGGCATCACTGACTCGAAGCATGTGAGTTTGAGTGAACTCCGGGAGTTTGTGATGGACAGGGAGGCCTGGTGTGCTGCGATTCATGGGGTCACATAGAGTCGGACACGACTGAGCAACTGAACTGAATTAAACCAAAGCTTCAACATGTCCTGATCTTCCAGTCTACAAATAACATTGCCATCTACACAGCTTTAACTATTGGTTGAATTAGTTAGCAGACCATAGTAGTGTACAATAAAAAGAAAAAAAGTTATTGTTTTTTTGTCAAATAATTGTCAAGCAATTCAATTGTTTTTGAATCTGAACTGACTTTATGACCTTTTTTAAATCAAGAGACTGTCATGGAATTGACATGGTGTACCTCCTATATCAACAAATTTTGTGTATTTCTACTTTCTTCCTCTCTCTCTGACACCTGGTAAGCTTCCAGGAAAATAAGCTCGCTATAACATACTGGAGAACAAGAAGCCTCCTGGAGCAAAGTTGACTCTTTATATCTGAAGTCACCTAGACAAACCAACTCTCAGGCCATTGTGGGCAGCTGACTACATTGCATAAATGAGAGAGCTGAGAGGAGACCAGAAAAATTTAGCAGAGTCCAGACTAAACTGCTGACCCACAGAACTGTGAACTAAATTAACATCCAGCTGGAATGATTTGTTACACAGCGAAAGCAGACTGATACACAGATCTCTCTATCTGATTTTTATGAAGATATTCACATATATAAGACTTGCTTGGATTTTGTTTTTTTATAAAGTCAACTCTTATAATCTCAAGTGCCACTGAATATACTCATTCATTCACTGAACAAATATTTAGTGACTGCTCATTAGTATTTTCACTCTCCGTAAATGCTGGCTCGTCATTTATCCCATTAAACACTGCCTGCACCAGGTTATCTGTTAGCATCTTAGCATATTAAGCTATTTCCTCTACCATAGCAACTAGAAGGCTAAAATCCACATTTCCTGGATTTTTTTTTAAATCAGCCTATTCCAATTTAGGTTCTCACCAGTGAGAATTACAGGAAAGATATTCGGAAAGTGAGAAAAAAAGGGAAGGCGTTTTCACTATGGCAGCAGCTGATGCTGGGCTTAAACAGAAGGCAGATGTGACATTTTCCCAGTGACTTGCATACATTCGCCTGTAAATTACTAACTTCCGTGCTCCCAGAAGCTGATATAATTGGCAGAAAATTATCTGAGATTTTTGTGTTTCTTGGATTCCCAGTTGGTATAAGCATCTTCCCTGACCATGTATACCCCTGTCCTTCAAAAGGTTTTGCTAGAATTTAATTTCCTGCATTAAATCCTTTTCTCTTTGAAATAGCTAGATTAGTTTCCATTTCCTTCACTGAACTTTGAGAATTTTTGAATCTGCACTTTTTTCGTTCATATAATTATATTATTTCTATCTATTACCGGGCAAGTAAGTAACCATAAGAAACATAGTTCACCACTCTAATTTTTTTTAAAAAAATGAGTAGTCTGAGATCCAGAGAAATGAAATGACTTATCTGAAGCAATCATGCTTTACTATCAAAGCTGAGACTGCTATGGTCATTGACTAGCATAAACAGACCTGCAAATTTAAACTTGGAAAAAAACATGGAGTCAGATGTTTATTTAGTCACAGTCCAAGTTCTGTGGGGAACACTGAAGTAGTGTTAGGGCTGGGGTGGAAAGCAGGGGGCAGTAAGAATACAAAGATTCCAAGATACCTAACCTCACTTAAAGCAGAGCAGTTTCATCTTATCTAATGTACATATATGGCTTCACCCATATATTTAATTTAAAGACAGATAAAATAAAATACTTTTCCAATTATTGTATTTATAAGACAGTCCATTGCTTCTGGCACTAGAAATGATTGACAATAAAATAGAGAACACATTTTCAAAATTTTTCTTATCTTTAAATGAACTGTGAGGAATAAATGACATCTAATAAGCTGTATATACAATTATGCAATTATATAGAGTTGCATATGTATATGTATCTGTGAAACCAACAGCAAATATTTCCATCACTTTTCAAAGTTTCCTCGAGCCCTTTGTAATCTGCCATCTTTCTACTCCCACTCCCAGGAAACCACTAATTTGATTTTTGTCACTATAATTTGCATTTTCTGGAATGTTATATAAATGGAATTCTGCACATTGTACATCTTTTTCTGGTTTCTTTTATTCAGCATCAAGTTTTTTAGATTCATCTATGTTGCTGCACGTATCAGTTTGTCTTTTTATATCACAGATAAAGTATTCTGCTGAATGAATATACCAAGATCTGTTTACTCATTCAGCTGCAAAGGGACATCTGGGTTGTGTTCAGTTTTTTGGCCACTGCAAATAAAATATTTGTGTACAAATATTAGTGAGAATGTATGATTTTGTTTATTTGAAGTGAATATGGAGAATTTGAGTTTCTGGGTCTCATAGTAGGGTGTATGTTTAATTTTGTAAGAAACTAAAATTGTTTTCAAGGGGATTATACCATTTTACATAGCTTATAAGAGCTAAAGTTGTTCCACATGCTCACCAATACTGACTATTACCACTCTTTTTAGTTTCAGCCATACTAATGGGTAGTTAATGGCATCTCATCTAAAAATAAAGACACTTTATTGAGTGCAGGAAGTGAGGGGGGGCGACAGAGGATGAGATGGTTGAATGGCATCATTGACTCAACAGACATGAGCTTGAGCAAACTCTGGGAGGAGACAGTGAAGGACAGGGAAGCCTGGTGTGCTGCCGTTCATGGAGTCACAAAAAGTCAGATACGACTGTGTGGCTGAACAACAACAACAACACACTTTATTCAGAGTTCCTCAGTTTTCACCTGATACTCTGTTTCGGCATGTGTTCTCGGATCCATTTCAGGATAGCACCTTATATTTAGTCATCCTGTCTCCTTAGGCTCATCTGGGCAGTAACAGTTCCTGAGATTGTTTTTGACCTTGACAGTTTTGAGTACTGGTCAGGAATTTTGTAGAATATTCTCCAACTGCCTGTCTTTTTCAAGATTAGTTAAAATGGCAGTTCATTCTTAGAGTGGCATCTTGGGTTTTGACGTAAAGCACTATTCTCATCACATCACATCAAGTACACATCATCAACGTGATTTGGTACTACTGATATTAACCTTGATTACCTGGCTGGGGTAGTTTTCTTCTTGATGAGCTGTTATTTTGCCCCTTTAATACTGTGCTCTCTAGAAAGAAAGCATTGTGAGCAGCCCACACTTAAGAAGTTGGGAGTTATGCTCTACCACCTGAAGGTGGGATATCAACAAATATTACAGGGGACCCTTGAACAGCACGGAAGTGGTGAGCGCCAACACCCGTGCAGTTGGAAATCCACTTGTATCTTTACAGTAGGCCCTCCACATCCGTGGTACCACATTCACAGATTCAGCCACTAAGGATTATGTAGCACCGCAGTATGTATTTATTGAAAAAAAAATCTACCTATAAGTAGGCCTGTTCTGTTCAAACCAAAGGGTCAACTGCAGTGTGAATCTTTCTGCCAGAGCCATGAGGAAATCTTTCTCCTTTTTTTGTCCTGAGGACCTCATAGGGCTCTCAAGGCTAAGACCACAATGTGTGGGCGTGTCCCTAAGAGTGTAGTAATCAGAAATTCCTCATTCCCGCACTTGTCCACAGTCTCCAACTACTCGCCAAAATGCCTTTTCATGTGTTCCTACAGGCGTATGGCTCCATCAGCTACTGCTCCAAGTAAACACAACTTGGTTTTCTCTGTATAGACAAGCCTGCTTCTCCAGATTTCAGGCTGGAGGTTTACCCTGCAAATCCCATGATCTGCTAATTCCAAGAAAAGTCTTTGATTTTCAGTTTGTCAAGGTTTATTTTGCCGTAAAAATGAGTGTTGGATTCCAAATGCTTTACATATTGGAGCTGAAATTCAGCTTCCTCTCATTATGCTTTTAAATTGTGTTTCACAGAAAGGAGCTTTTGTACATTTAAGGAACTACTGTGTTGGTTCTGTGATATTTTTTGTTATTCTTCCCTCTCTCTTTTTGTTGCTGAGTGCTATCAATGGTACATCATCTCAAAGAGATTTCATGATGGAAGTGTACTTTATTTATTTATCTATCCCTGATAATTAATACTGTGCATGTCCTTGACAAATTTATATTAAATGAACGAACTGAATCCAGAGAAAGAAAAGCATCTATTATTAAACCCAAAGTCTGAGAAAGGCAAGAGCAAATCTTTAGTATCAAAAAACTTTCAGAGATATTAATTTGAATACTATTAACTATGATGCAAGTAGTTGTACTTTTTGAGCTTTGACTATGTGAGTCACCATGAAAGATTTGTGACATATTGACTCAATTAGTACTAGCAACCTGTATCATACAGTAGAGGAAATTCAAGTCTAGAGAAGTCAATCAAAGCAAACCATCCAAGAGTTTACAGGAAGCTAATAGCACAGTCAAATTTCAGTCCCAATTCTGACTTGCTTACAAACTCTGCCCTTAATTATTACCCATTACAACAGTGTTTCTGCTACTGCTTGGTAGTAGCAAATTCATGGTAATATGCCATGGAAATAATATTAACTGAGGCAGCTGATGTCTTTAAGATCAAAGAAATAGATTAGAACCAGGTTACACTATGTAATGGCTCTGTGAAATTATATAGTAGCCTTCAACTTGTTGACTCTTGAGGTTTCATCTGTAAAAATAAGGAAAATAACCTTTTATGTGCCTGTTAGGACTAAATGTGATTTATTGCATTTAATTAATAGAATTTTCTTCCCTTTAATTTGTTATAGTGGCTCAGAGAAAATGGAAATCAGTAAGGTTTTCTGCTCTCCCCTTAAACATTTCATTTTCTTATTTTTTTTCTCAGTTCTTTCTTGTTTGGTCTTCTGGGAATAATGGTACATGAGACACCAAACTCTGTCTCGTTGGCTAAAGTGAATGGAATAGAATTTATTAATGTTAAGCTTATACTGATCCCATAACTTCACTGGATGATCTGGAAGTAACTTATTGGCCCTTGAGGTCCTTCATTATGAGCTACAAAATGTGTTCCTAAGTAGAGAGAAAATCTCGATAATAGAAAGCTGAAGTTGATAAAACATGGTCATCATCTTTAACTGCAGGTTTGGTGTGGTCAAATGAGGCAGTTCCATATAGTATTTGAGAGTGTGTAAATCAGCAATACAATTTCCTTCCCTGGAAAACCAGGATTAAAAGTAATGACCTGCATTAAAGGATTTGTTTTTTACTTTTACAGACTTATTCAACAAATATTGATTGAATCCTCTTCTATAAAACTGAGAGAGAGCAATGAGCAAAGCAGACACAAATCCCTATGGTTAGGAAAGGAGGAAAACTAAGTTCA
Organism: Ovis aries; assembly: GCF_016772045.2. Taxonomy (NCBI): domain Eukaryota; kingdom Metazoa; phylum Chordata; class Mammalia; order Artiodactyla; family Bovidae; genus Ovis; species Ovis aries. The sequence continues at coordinate 5,724,553 of NC_056055.1, read as the reverse complement.
TAAGCCTAGTTGCTTATAGGTAGATACCTACAGTGGAGGGATCTTACGGACATTCTTTACTGATTGTGGCAATAAGTAAATGTTTCAAGGAACTTTCATATTCAGGATAATTAATGCTAGGTTCTACAATAAACAGTTCTAAAACTTTAGTAACTTAACACAACAAAATTTTATTTTTTGCTCACAACCCATCTCAACGTGTCAGGTGAGCGTGGGGGCTTTTGAAGAAGGTTCCCTGGTAGCTCAGATGGTAAAGCATCTGCCTGCAGTGCGGGAGACCTGGGTTTGATCCCTGGGTCAGGAAGATACCCTGAAGAAGGAAATGGCAATCCACTGCAGTACTCTTGCCTGGAAAAGTCCATGGATGGAGGGGCCTGGTTACAGGCTACAGTCCATGGGATCACAAAGAATCAGACACGACTGAGCAACTTCACTGGTTCACTGGGTTCTGATCCATTACCAAGGGCTGACAGTGGAATTGTAACCTTTAGTAATTCTCAGTGCATGGCGCAAGAGACTGAGCTCAGCATTTGCCTTAAATGCGAAAGGTCCCTGGTTCAGACCTGATGGAAGCAGCCAGGCTTCCATGCTTTTGGGCTTCCCAGATGGTGCTAGTGGTAAAGAATCTGCCCGCCAATGCAGGAGGCACATGAGACTTGGATCCTATCCCTGGATCAGGAAGATCCCCTGGAGTAGGAAATGGCAACCTGCTCTAGTATCCTTGCCTGGAAAATCACATGGACAGAGGAATCTGGTGGGCTATAGTCCATGGGATCACAAAGAGTCAGGCATGACTGAGTGACTGAACAGACATAAACACATCTAACAGGCAGCAAGAGAGATCATGCAAAGCAGTTTATGGGCATTCCTAGCTAGGACAGTATTCAGTCACACAACCCTGATTTACTACAAGCAAAGCTGGGAAATGTACCCTTGCTTGTGCCGAGCAGGACAATGAAATAGTTTGGGTAGACGCACATCATTGTCTGTATCTCAGGAACCAAATGGGATAATGTTTGTAGAGCACCTGGCCCTGCCTGGCACATAATAAAACTTCAATAAATGGTACCTATTACCACCACTGGGATTTTAATTTGTTTGACTATAACATGCGTTCACTGAATTCAGGTAATTACCGAATGGAACATTTTATTCTGTGTCAACCATTTTATTATAAGAATAGCAATACCATATTACATTTGCATTACATTTTATTGTTTATGAAGCACTTACAAAGATATGATATTATTCTGTTTTCATTTTTCTTCTCAGTACCATGTGAAATAGGTAGATAATATTCATATTTAAAATACGATCAAATATGTTCAGACAGTGGCATAATATGGCACCAAGTTTCTGCAGCTAATAAATGACAGAGACAGGATTCAAATCCAGATTTTCTTTTTTTGCTCTAAGGTCAAGGTTTGCTTATTATATCATGCTGCCCAAAGTACTAAAATCTATAACTGTTTTCTATTTTTGAGAGTTTAACTATGATACCAGCCAAAGCTCAGCTATTTGTGAGTCCCCAGGTTTGTTCTCCCACATGATCATGGATTACTCTTTATAAATTTCTAACTGCATTTCTTATTCTAGGTGAATACAAAGCTCTAAAAAATTAACCGCTCATTTACTTTAACAGTTTGAATACTATATATTAATATAAACTTTAAAAACCTGGCTCATGTTCAGGAAAGAAAAAAAAAGTAAGAACATGAGAAGATTTGGAAAAATATTAAATAAGTGGTGATAAATTATACATCTATGTAGTAAATTAAAAGATTAAGGGAAGACTCAGACATTGCATTCAAGTATTGTGTTCAAGGGTTTGAAGGGCTCCAGGTATGGTCCTACTTGCCCCATGGTTACAATCATTTTTGCACTCTACATCTATGAATCATTTAAGGACACATTTCCCATCTTTAAACCCCCACTGCTTTGTGTAGTGCCTGCACAGAGAAGGGACTCGGAAAATGTTGGGAGATGGACAGAGTATATTTTTTATGTGTTGAATAAAAACCATCTGTTATACAGGGCACAGCCACAAATGTCAGCTTAGAAGGTAGATAGAGAGAAGAGCTTAGAAGGTAGTAAGCTCTCCTTCTCTGAAAGTAATTAAATACACATCCATCATTCCTGCAGGAAGTAGAGAACTGCTAATCAACCCCAAGAGCCTTTTAACTCTTAGACTCAACATTTGAACGCAAACTGTCTCATTTTATGAAAGATACATGGGTGACCATATGGGATGGGATCCTTCCTTTACACTTTCATTAACAACATTCAACAGACTTCTCTTGAGCAAAGCAAGAACTCCTCCATCAGATCTTCCTGGGTCATCTTATTATTCACTTCTCATGTTCTATCCTTTTCTCTTTCTCACAATATTCAATCTTATTTCCCTCAAGAAGCCACCTAATTATTTCTTGAATATCCCTAGTATTTCTCTATATATTTTCTTGGCCTTAAGGCATCTCCTGTTAGATCTTCTCACACTGTTATAAATCTCTGTGTGACAAAATATATTTCCATTCAATTTTGAATGAATAGTTCCAAGATTTCTCATGTTCACACTTTCACTTCACCTATATATTCTATTTCCACATAGGTGAGAACAAAATTTTCTCGATATGTTTAACCCATTGTCAATTAAAATGCAACTTCTCTGGCCACATATTACCATTAGTAATTATTGATTATTCATCAACAGTTACAGTTGATTACTGATTACTGAAGCAGTTATACAACATTTTCCAAACAGTCTCCTTATATTGCCTTGTGTGCTAAGTCTTTTCAGTTGCGTTTGACTCCTTGTGACCATATGGACTAGAACCCGCCAGGCTCCTCTGCGCTCTTTTCCCCTTAAGAGTCTTATGAGTCATGCAAAATAAGTATAATTATTCTTACCTGACAGACAAGAAAACTGAATGAGGTTTCCCTGAGTGCAGCAGACTGAAGCTAAGTGCAGTGGCTAATCCAAAGTCGCTCAGCTCATTACTGGAAACTTCAGAAATATAATCCACACATTATCTCTATTCCTGTGCTTTCTCCGGGTGCATGCCACATTCTGGGGTTACTTTCTTTTTATTTCCATGCTAACTGATAACATGACTTGCCTCTGCTTACTCTTTCATAAGGATTTTTCTTTCCTTCCTTTCATTTCCCTGTCATCCTTTAAGCTGGGAAACACTGAATATTGACAGCTGAATGGAAACACAGACACATCTCACACCCTAGCTTGAGAATCTGAGCATTGCTGTTACAAGACCCTGGCGTACTGATGTATTGACGTAAAGGAACCTCAGCTACTCTCTACAATCAGCTCATACCTATTTTATGAAGCTCCTCAAGCTTAAAGTATACCTATCCCTAAAGTATAGCCATAAAATTGGCTGTGTATTCTTAGAAGACAGAAAAGGCAAACTGTTAGACTGAAGAACAGGACCTGACTCTAGAAACGGGCCCCTTACTGCCCAGGGGGTGGCATCATGGATAAAGCTGGCAGAAAATATAATATGCAGCTGACAAAGGGCAATGGTCTCAGTAAGACTGGTTGTGCTGTCCATGGCATCTGACCTGTGGTCTTACTTCAACGCATTGATGGACTCACAATCAATTTTCCCACTGATTCTGTCTCAACACTTGCTTATACTGACACATCACATGTCCAAATAAATTAAACCCTTTGTGATTCACCATCTGTGACAAAATCTTTAATTTAGTTTGATTCTAATCTCTTTGTCTAGACATGCCTATTGTTTAAAAGTTGAGCTACTTTATACTCCACTTCAGCTCCAACTTAAGCATATCTCTTGATTGAGCCATTGTATTGTTTGGAGAATCATCACTTGGTACCTACCACGTGTCAGACATAATGCTAGGGATTGGAGGTCTCATCCCGATCCACTGCCTCCTTATGCAAAAGGAAGCACAGTATATTCAAGTTTAGATGTATTGTGTTACCTAAAGTTCTCCATGGTGATTAGTATTTGGAAATTCAAAACTAAAATGATTCATAGACACTCTAAGCTGAAATAATCTTTTACTTTATTATCATCGTCTATGCTCATGCACATAGGAGTCTCTCTTAAAAAGCAAGACAACGGAGATAAGACCACAGGGCTTGGACTCAACCCCTTATCATCCTTGTAAACTTTGGCAATTCTGCTTCCTGATGCCCCAAATTCCACCTTCCTAAAATAGCTATGCAATGCTTACTAGGTAATGCTCTGTGACAGTTAAATGTGATAATTAATGGAAAGTGCATAGTGCAGAGTTAGGCATATAGTAAGTGCTCGAAAGTGGTAAAATATCATTATATATGACTTTCACTATTTTTCTCCTTACTTCAGAGAGTCATAGCCACTCCAATATTCATAGTACATAGTCATCATGTATTTTATTATTTCCTCTGTATTTTACATTTATAATCTTATTTCCCTCTCCTGATGGGGACCTGTAAATTTTCTATTCAAGTATTTCCTTCCAATATACTTTAATATATTTATTTACATATATGAAAGTCTGGAAAATATATAGTTTGCTGAGTGGGTTTATGCCATTTAAAGTATGATAAATTGTATTGTATTGTAAGTATTGTTTCTATAATTTTTCCCCTTAACATCATGTTTTAGAGAACAAACCACATCACCATATGTAAATATAATTCAGTCCTTCTGATCACTGCACAGTATAAATCTTATGCAATGAGTAATATATTTTGTTTTATTAACATGTTTTCTTATTGACAGACCATAGATTGCTCCCACCTCTCTACTACTATGTGAAGAAAAGGTAGATGGACAATAGTGTACATGGCCTTTTGTGTACCAGTAAAAGCTTCTCTGAGACCTATACATAAAAGCGTAAGTGCTGTATTTAGAGTATGGGCAAAACTAACATGGTAAATGAAACATGATTTTTTTTTTTTTTTCCTAAAGTGGGTTGTTAGCTTTTGTCCTATCTGGAGATTCTGAAGGTTTCCATTTAGATCTATCATCACAAGCAGGAGAGATTCATATTTTTAATTCTGATTGTGTACAATTAGGTCTTGTGGCTGTTGTTATCTGCATCTTCTGATCAGTGCTGAAGCTGAGCATCTCTTCTGAGTCGTCTTGCAAGTTTTTCCTCATACACTATTCAAATGATCAGTCCATTCTTTTTAGGTTCACAGAGTTTTCTTGCTGTTTTGTGGGAATTCTAATTAATTCTTTGTCAGTTATTAATTAAGCAATTATCTTTTCTGAGTCTGGCACCTGTCTGTTAACTTTGTCTATGCTATCTTTTTTGTTATACTGTTGTTTTAACTTTGATCTATTAAAATCCTCTGATGCTTTTCTTTGTGGTTTGTAATTTTTGAGTCCTGATTTTAGAAATGCTTCCTAATCTTAAGGTCATAAAACTATTTCCTGTTAAACTTTTATTAACTTATCATTCCCATTTAGGAATCCAATCCACCCAGAGTTCATCCTTGGATAGAGTGTGATGTAAAGTCATGGTGCTTTTTTACACCATTAAGGTCATTGACTTTGTGCTCCCTGGTTGTGGGAAGAGGTGCATGGCAGATAGTGTGGATCAATAGCCTGTCTCATCCTCTGTTGCCCCTTCTCCTCTTGCCCTCATCTGCATAACACTATGAAGTACTTATAACATTTAGTAACAGTTGAACGCTGCTGCTGCTGCTGCTAAGTTGCTTCAGTCGTGTCCGACTCTGTGCGAACCCAGAGACGGCAGCCCACCAGGCTCCCCCATCCCTGGGATTCTCCAGGCAAGAACACTGGAGTGGGTTGCCATTTCCTTCTCCAATGCATGAAAGTGAAAAGTCAAAGTGAAGTTGCTCAGTCGTGTCCGACTCTTAGCGACCCCGTGGACTGCAGCCTACCAGGCTCCTCCGTCCATGGGATTTTCCAGGCAAGAGTACTGGAGCGGGGTGCCATTATCAAACCTGTACTTTTGTTATCAGGGATCATATCAGACTTTTTCATCATTATTTTCCCAGCAAGTGTGACAATGCCTGGCTCATGTTATGTTTTCAGCATTTATTTTTTGAGTCATAAGGGATAGGTCCAGATTCTAGACTATATTTTACATAAAATATTTTCTTCTGATTTTCCACTTAATAGTAATACTAGTCACCATGTGTGAAGACTAAACTACAAGACAGACATTGTTTTACATCTTCTGCATACTTGGTTTATTCTCATAGCATCTCTGACAGCACTGTTACAGATGAGGAAACAAAGGCAAGGAGATTAGGTAACTTGCCCAAAGTTTCAGTTAGTAAATGGCAATGCTCATATTTAACCTGGGCTTCCCAGGGGGTGCTAGTGGTAAAGAATCCGCCTACCAATTCAGGAGACACAAGAAACGTGAGTTTGATCCCTGAGTCAAGAAGTTCCCATTGAGTAGGGAACAGCACTCCACTCCAGTATTCTTGCCTGAAGAATTCTATGGACAGAGGAGCCTGGTGGGTTAAAGTCCATGGGTTGAAAAGAGTTGGACATGACTGAATACACACACACACACACACACACACACACATTGAACCCAGACACTCTGGCCTCCAAGGTTTATACCTATAACCATTTTGCTTCTCTACATCTCATTAGAGTCTGACTACATCTACAGGATTAATGAGTTAGTAATCCTGAGAGTTAGTTTGAATATCAGCTCTGCCTCCTACTAACTGTGCAATCATAAACACGTCTCTTAACCTTACTGAGCCTTGGTTTTATTTTCAGCAAAATAGGAAAACAAATCACCCAGTCTTGTGGAGTTCTTGTGAGGGTTAAATGAGAAAAGCCTCATAAGGCATTTAGTACAATGCCTGGTACATAAGTAATCTAATACACATTTTTAATACTAGCATTATGATAACTGTATGTGTATTTTATTTTGCCTGTAATTAAAATTACAGGCAAAAATATTTTACTTTTTTAGTATTTAAAAATGAAAAAGTATATTCAAACTGTAGCATGATAAATTACTTTGTAGGAATTCCAGATCTGCTGTGACTTATTTCAAGAATTATCTCTATATGACCATCTTCACTCTGAATATGCCACTGAATATATTCTGGTAATTAAGAAAAGACCATTTATCCTCTCTAGAAACTGGTAATGGAGAGGAGTTAACTAGCTTCTCTTTTTGTCTTATATTGAATCTGACCACCCAAAAGCCTGTAATGTGGAACACAGAAGATCAGGCTATTTGGGTGAGAGATTTCTAAGGTTAAGTGGCAATGGTCTTGGACAATTTTAATTCTATTTTTACTGCTTCTAAGGGTAGATCTCAACGTCCCTCCATGCTGCCTCTTTCTCCTCTTCCCCACCAACTCTGACCAAGGTCATCTTGCTCTCTTTGGAGGCCTAAGCCTCTTGCCACTGGTTTAACTTAGGCTGTTGCAAGCAGAGAGCAAGTTATGAATGTGAATTGTCTGTCAGCCACTAAAAGCCTATGATTTAGTGTTTCCTGCCCCCAGTCTGTCAGGCAGCATACTTTTATCGAGAAATAGCTTATCCTTGTGAAAGGGCTGACCTGCCACTAATCTGCTCTGCTAATGCCGAGCCCAGCAACCCTCCCTTGTGACCCCCGGAGAGATGCCCTGTCTGTTCCAAGCAAGGTGCTCTCAAGATCCTGGGTCACATTCAGGCTTCTCTTAATTCAGGGGAGATTTTGAAAGGGAAGGTTGTTCCCTAGTTCAAAACTTCTAAATTCTAAATTCTTTGTACCAAAGAATATCTCATCATGCTTGCACTCAGGAATCTCATACTTTCTCACATTCCTTATTCTTTATCTCACATTCCATTATTCTTTAGCCTTCTTTATCAGCTTTACTTTGGGGCCCTGTGAGTCTATACTGATCCTGGAAGTGCCGAAAAACACGTCTGCTCTTAGCGCTTTATGCCATTACGACCCCTCAAGAGCAGATGCTCTGCAAGTCATTTGCACTCCAAACTACGGCTTTAATTTGTGGTGGGATAGGATTTGCCTCTTGTTTAAAAAAAAAAAATCAGTAATCATCGAGTGCTTGCAAAGGGTACTATTTTGGGAGAAGAATATTGATTATTTGAAGGATGACTAGCTAATGCATCATTGCTTGCAGTCATGTAAAATACTATAAAACTTTTTGTAATAGTTGATAGCTTTCCAAACAGGATCCTGTCATTTCATCAATCTAATCTCACACCATTTTTTTGTTTTTTGGGGAAATGTTTGAATAAAGTTTTGCTTTCCTCATTTTCCAGATTCATAAACTGAAGCTCAGAGAGGTGCCATGACTAAGCTCATCAGTGACAGGTACAAGGATATGATCCCAGGACTTAGCTGTTAAGACTCCTTGCTTCCACTGCAGGGGCCCGGATTTGATACCTGGTCAGGGAACTAAGATCCCACATGCCATGTGGTGTGGCAAAAAAAAAAAAAAAAAGCTTACAAAACAAAGAAACAAAACAAGGACATTATCCCAAGTCTTCAGCTTCCCAGTCTGGTATTCTTTCTTTCTCCAGAAAGGCACATTTGGCAAACTTTGCCAGAGTGTGTGTTACCTTGTGCCCCTCGAGCTGACTATCTCTTAGGTAATTATTCCAAGTACTAAAACAGTAAGTACTGATTGTTCAAGAAGCAAGTGTCTTAAGCTCTTTTTCTGTTTGGGGGGACCATTGGTGCTACCAGAGGTAGGATTCAACACTTAAGGATTTAACATTTCCTAAGGAAGATCTCAGGACATTTTCAGCCCAAGTATACACATCTTTCTAGGTAGAAGAGGAAATAAGACCAGCCTGGAGAGGGCCTGGTGCTGGACAGGGTGCTGAATTAGTTCATGGAGTTAGAGACCTCGAAAAGCAGAGTGAGCAGTCACCCACTCACAAGGGCCTGAAGGGTGTACCCTTAGTGTAATTAGGGGATTGATGATATAAAGACAACCAACCCGATGCATTTAAGACATGGGACATTTCACCAGTGGTAAGCCACTCTTTGTCTTTGGTCAAACAATGATAAGTCCTTTTATATGAGGCACAACACAGAATGTCAGGAGAGCACTAGAGAATCCAACTTGACATGATCAAGCCTGATGGTGAATTTGTATCTTCTGATCTGCTTTTGTTGTTAATATGAATCAAATGCTCCTAGGGCTTCTGCCAGTCTTTGCCCTATATCAGAGTTACCACCCAGTCTGCCATATCCACTTGTAAGAATTCAGCACTGGTTCTGAATCTTATTTCACAGGAGCTCACAGATTGCTATTTAAAAGGCAGGTCTGGGACTCTATCTCTAGAAATTCTTTTTCATTTTTACTCTACATTTTTAACCCAAGTGATTTTGATGCAGAGAGCTCATATTCCACATATCTAGAAATAATGTTTTACTATTAATGTAATGATCTTGAGTTATATAACATGTTTGGGCAGAGGGAACAGAAGCTTGTTAAACTTATAAAACAATATTATTTAGTTAGCATTTTATAAAATACTTTAATATACATACTCTCATGTAATTCCATATCTACAGCATGAGTTTGATAGCATGAATATTTTTACCTTCATTTAGTTTTTCAAGTGATAGCTCAGAGAGATTAAATATTATGCTCAAGGTCACCCAACTTGTTATGTATTACAGATAAGACAAGAGTGTGGGAGTTCTTTCTCTAAGGCCAGTGTTGGGTATATGTTGGTGTTGGCTGTATATTTAGAGTTACCTAGTGAGCTTTTAAAACATGCTCTTGCACAGGTTTAAACCAGACTAATTGCACATGGACGTGTTTTACTCGCACTTTGGTGTCTTTTAAAAATCTTCCTCCACGTGACTTTAAAACCACAAGTGAGAATCACTAGAGTTTAGCAGATGGTGCATCCTTGTAGATCCATGTACCTAATACTCAAGAGTAGGGATCTTCTCCATGAACCCAAATCCATTGATTTTTGCAGAGGTCAAAGGAAGGACTGTTGGGTTAAAGGATCGCACATCTTCAATTTGTTCTATGTTGCCAAACTGTCCCGGAAATGTTCCCACAACCTATTCTCCCACCAACAAGTGCTATCATTTCAAACACTTCTGCTCCATCGTGCATCACAGGAAGGATACCCAAAGGGTTAGAGGATAAATGTATGTTAAAATCAATGTCTTTCCTCCCAATCTGCCCCTTTAAAAACAACTCAGAGAGGTTCCACAGGAAGTTATTATATCTTTCAGGTTCAACTAGTGGCCATTCAGAATCTAGAGAAATACTAAAACTCCAGGATTTGGGACCTTGTGCTTTTTATAAAACAATTTCCACTGCTCTGAACCATATTTAATTAAGGTGTGTGCAGATGTAGGAAAGAGTGTAGCGATAAGAGATTGGGTACATTGCATTTTTTCATGAAAATTAAATTCACTTATTATGTACATAAGATATTGGCCTGAATCTGAATAGAAAGGAGAAGGAATCTACCGGATAGTGGTTTGATCTTAGACAACCTATTTAAGCTTGAAAACAGTTTGTGTATGAAAGCAACGATGGTTTTCACCAAGATCTTAGTATGAAAGGACTTCCCTGGTGGCGCAGACAGTAAAGGGTCTGCCTACAATGCGGGAGACCCGGGTTCAGTCCCTGGGTTGGGAAGATCTCCTGGAGAAGGAAATGGCAACCCACTCCAGTATTCTTGCCTGGAAAAATCCCATGGATGGAGGAACCTGGTAGGCTGCAGTCCATGGGGTCACAAAGAGTTGGACACGACTGAGCAACTTCACTTTAGTATGAAAATATTCCATGGCAAACCTCTCTACTCTCTTAGTCTTCAGGCATTGTGGTATGGTGGTAGAGAATTAACTTCTACAGCAGAATGATCTGAGTTCATGTGCCTGCATCTAAGCCTCTTTTCAATTAGATCTTGAGTCATTTACTTTAATTCTCCAGGCCTTTTTTTTTTTTCCCCTATCAGGAAACAAAGGAGTGTTAATATACACCTCAAAAAGTTTGTTTCAAAGCTTTGATTGAGACATGTAAAACCTTTGAAGGGTATTGAGTAAATACTGAAGCTGTCGATAAATGAGAGGTCTTATAATTTACACAGTAAGTAATGTGTATAAAAGGGCATTGCACTTGAATTAGAAGGGCTGAATTGAAGTCAGAGTTTTATCACTTACCAGATGTGCGGCCTTCAGCAAGTCATTCTCTTGAGGACCAAACAGAGTCAAAGAAAACTCTGAATCCTTATTTTTCCTCTTCTGTAAATTGGCATTAATAGAGTTTTCTGTATCGGCCTCAAGATATATACAGGAAGTTGAGAACTGAATAAAAACTGCAAAAGTCTGTTAACCCTATAAATCTCCAAGAGGCTGTGAAAAATTTAGAATCACATTTCCAATATTACTCCTGATGGTTCCTTTCAGCTGTACAATTTAAGGATTCTCTGGTTCTAAGAGGCCACCTTCCCTGGTGGCTCAGATGGTGAAGAATCCACCTGCAATGTGGGAGACATGGGTTTGCTCCCTGGGTTGTGAAGATCCCCTGGAGGAGGGCATGGCAACCCACTCCAGTATTCTTGCATGGAGAATCCTTGTGGACAGAGGGGCCTGGCGAGCTATAGTCCATGGGGTCGCAAAGAGTCAGACACAACTGAAGGACTAAGTCCAAGCAAAGATGTCATGAGAAGATGGATGACCTAGCCTCGCCTGTGCTTGTGTGCTCTGGGGCACACTTGTGCACCAGGGAGACAGAGGTAACAGAATGTTATGGTTAGGAGAGCGGCTGAGACTGGGATTCTGTCACTAGCTGCACAAAGGTAGCTAATCACTTGAATTTTCTGTTTGTTTCATCTAGAGAAAGAAAGTAATCATGGTAAGGGAATCAACATTGCCATATAAAGTTATCCTGATCACAAGCAAAAGCAAGCCTTCACTTATTCATTGAGCATTTATTGAACATAAACTATGTGCCAGACAAAAAGTTAAGCTCTTGCGTATTCTCTCATTTAATAACTCATAATTCAATCGAGCAGAGTATATTTCTACCAGTCCCATTTTTCAGATGAGAATACTGAAGCTAATAAAAGATAAACAATTTGTGTGAGATTATAAAGTTAGTGGGTAGAAATAGATAAAATTAATACTAAGGTCAGCTTGACACATAAGTTAGGGATTTTACCCATTGTATCTCTAAATAATGTATAGAAGTATAAAGCCTCCTTCAACCATCACTAGAACAGAAAAAAACTATTTCAGAATATCCTTACCTTTCCCATGCTATAGCCAGTACAATCCATATATGTGCATATGAACGTATGTGTGTATATATATATATGCACAGACACACACATCTGACAAGCCTATGCATAGGTGATTTCAGGCAATAAGCAGCAATGTCCTGTGAATCCAGGATTGAAAGATGTTATATAGAACATATTCACAGGAGGGTTATTCACAGGAGCTGTAAGACTATGAGAGGACTGTGACATGGTTTATGAAATTGCTTTAGATGATGAGGAAGAGGAGGCTGATGATGATGACAATAATAATTTCAATTAAGAAGGTCCAAAAAAAAAAAAGAAGGTTCTCTTAGTTAGTTAGCTCAGTCGCTCAGTCACGTCCAACTCCCGGAGTTCACTCAGACTCATGGCCATCGAGTCCGTGATGCCATCCAGCCATCTCATCCTCGGTCATCCCCTTCTCCTCCTGCTCCCAATCCTTCCAGTATCAGAGTCTTTTCCCAGTGAGTCAGCTCTTCGCATGAGATGGCCAAAGTACTGGAGTTTCAGCTTTAGCATCATTCCTTCCAAAGAAATCCCAGGGCTGATCTCCTTCAGAATGGACTGGTTGGATCTCCTTGCAGTCCAAGGGACTCTCAAGAGTCTTCTCCAACACCACAGTTCAAAAGCATCAATTCTTCGGTGCTCAGCCTTCTTCGCAGTCCAAATCTCACATCCATACATGACCACTGGAAAAACCATAGCCTTGGACCTTAGTCGGCAAAGTAATGTCTCTGCTTTTGAATATACTATCTAGGTTGGTCATAACTTTTCTTCCAGGGAGTAAGCGTCTTTTAATTTCATGGCTGCAGTCACCATGTGCAGTGATTTTGGAGCCCCAAAAAATAAAGTCTGACACTGTTTCCACTGTTTCCCCATCTATTTCCCATGAAGTGATGGGACCGGATGCCATGATCTTCGTTTTCTGAATGTTGAGCTTTAAGCCAACTTTTTCACTCTCCTCTTTCACTTTCATCAAGAGGCTTTTTAGTTCCTCTTCACTTTCTGCCATAAGGGTGGTGTCATCTGCATATCTGAGGTGATTGATATTTCTCCCGGGAATCTTGATTCCAGCTTGTGTTTCTTCCAGTCCAGCGTTTCTCAGGATGTACTCTGCTCTGCTGCTGCTACTGCTAAGTCGCTTCAGTTATGTCCAACTCTGCGACCCCATAGACGGTAGCCCACCAGGCTCCACCGTCCCTGGGATTTTCCAGGCAAGAACACTGGAGTGGGGTGCCATTTCCTTCTCCAATGCATGAAAGTGAAAAGTGAAAGTGAAGTCACTCAGTCGTGTCCGACTCTCAGCAACCCCACAGACTGCAGCCTACCAGGCTCCTCTGTCCATGGGATTTTCCAGGCAAGAGTACTGGAGTGGGGTGCCATCGCCTTCTCCGTACTCTGCTCTACTGAGTCCCAAATTCAGGACCTTGCTCAGAATAGATATCCCACAAATATTTACTAGATCATATATTCTGAAGCATACCTAAGACTACTAAGCTTAAAGGCAGAGGAACTACTGAATTCATCCCTTGAACGGATGTATGATTTCTAGAATGTTTATCCCATTTGTTCTTACTCCTAGTAATCACTGTATGTCTGCTTCCCTGGTGGCTCAGACGGTAAAGCGTCTGCCTCCAACGCCGGAGACCTGGGTTCGATCCCTGGGCCGAGAAGATTCTCTGGCGAAGGAAATGGCAACCCACTCCAGTACTCTTGCCTGGAAAAGTCCATGGACAGAGAGGAGCCTTGTAAACTACAGTCCACGGGGTTCCAAAGAGTTGAGCATGACTGAGTGATGTCACTTCAGTGATGGGGAAGGAAGGTGGATGGGAATCGAGCACTCATAAAATAGCCTTGGCTGTTAGAAATAAAATAAATTTGAATTTAAAAAAATCAATCCCAGAAACAATGAAAGTTTTTAGGTGGTTTTTCAGGTGCAGGAAACTAAATTAGCTAAAATACCCTAAGGTATATGATTATGTAATTATCCCTCACAGTTCTGGAAACATTGCCTTCCTCAATCCCTCTTCTTGCAGGGCACTAAAATGCCCTTGAGTAACAGCTTTTCGGATTGTAGAATGTTACAGCTGGCTGTGGATTTAGAGTTAAGCTAACTTGCCCACCCGTGCATCAGATGGAAGAAAAGAAAGAAAAAAAAAGAATAAATAAGTTTCTTGGGGCTTTTTCCAGCAGGTAATACAAAAATATGAGCTGTTCAATATCTACCACCGTTTCAATATCATATTTGATAAAAGGAGCCATTTTTGACAGGAGCTGACCCAAGAAAATAAGCAAAAGGCAAATTTATTTTTCCTCCACGGCCCATTCAAGCAAAAAACATGGACATATTTTTTCCCCCTACTTCTTGTATGGAATTTAGGGTAGGTACCATAATTTTTTCCTCCATTTTTTAAAGAAAATAAAGTAGTCTTTTGGTAATTTGTAAAAGCAGTCTTGTTTCTATGATTAAAATCTATAGCCCAGGGCAATTATCCAAAAACTGCCAACTCTTAGCTAATTTAGAGAGCCTCCCCTGCAGATTGATACAGTTTTTATCCCAGACACCTACAGTGGGCAAGGGGACTGCGGTCAACTAATTCTCTTTTTCCTTATTCCATCTCTGTTCCCCTTGAGGGCTTTGGTTTTTGACTCCTCTAAGGTGGGCCTCAGGGAAGGCGAGAAGAGAAAAGTGAAACAATAGTATTTGATGCTCGGGACCATTGTAATCTACCTGGCTGATACTGAAGGCTTTTTTTTTTTTTTTCATGAGGCGTTTCAGGACCTCTAATTGGAACTTCCTATAATTGACTTATTTGAAGACTGGGAGGGTAGGTACACTTACATATTAAAATTTTCTTCAATAAATTCATTATCCAGGTAAAATTTTCTTCAATAAATTCATTCTCCAGGTCTTTTTTTCTCTAGGTCCTTGTAGAAGCTGGAGTTGGCAACACCAGCTGGAAAAATTAGGTGCTCAATCCTATAATATTCCCTTTACATGGCTTACTATCAGTCTTTGAAATGTGGAGATTCTGAGCATCTATTAAAAGTTTTCTGATCCCTGGCATCTCAAACAGGACTGAGATGAAGAACATAAAATTTTAACAATTCCTACCAGAGTGATTGTGTTGTGAGCATTTTGAAAATCTATTTTGTCAATCACAAGGCTTGTGAATGGGTTTTAAGGAGGATGTTTAGGTCATTGCTTTACTTTCCAACTAAATAGTTATAAACTCAGTGCTTTTTAACTTATTAGAGTGCAAGCATCTCTCTTGAGAAAGTGATGAAAACTGTACTGATCTATATGTACCCTGGGGAAGCAAACACAAATGCTGATTTTTCAGAATATTTGGGGAGTGGGGTATATGATACAAAGAGTCTTTGAGGTCCACCCATAGACCCTATGCACAGACTTTGGATAAAAAAACAAAAAATACACATATCTCTGACTTAACTGTTTTTGTTTTCTCTCAGCCTCCTCTCTCCCTTCCATACCTTTCCCTCTTAGCTTCCTTCTCTATTTGCTTTCTTCCATACTTCCTCCCTTTCTTAATAATCAAATCTAAGATCCACTAGTTGGGGGTTATGTAAGGAAGACATACATGAGATAGCAGTGGTGGCTGAGCAGAGGACAAGAGCCCGAGTTAGGAAGCTGGCCCAGTGGGCTTGGCATTGATCCCACAGATACATTTGTTGAGCATAATGGGAGCCAAGTTTTTCAGCAATGGAAAAGGGGGCTACAAAAACAAAAAAGAGGGAAAACTGTAATACATCCCGTGCTATTGGACTGGGATTAGTGGAGTCAATATAAATTCGTTATATTAGTTGTCTAGTGCTGCTATAACAAATTATCATAGTCTTAGAGGCTTAAAACAGTGCAGATGTATAACCTTATAGTTTTGTAAGTCAGAAGTTCAACATGGGTGTCAGTGGGTGAAATTAAGGCATCAAAAGGACTAGATTCCTTTCTGGAGACTTTAATGGAGAGCTTGTCCCCTGTCTTTTCCAGTTGCTAGAGACCACCCACATGCCTTGGCTCATGGCCCCTTTCCTCTGTCTTCAAAGCCAGTATCTGTGGGTCAAGTCTTTACTCTGCATGACTGACTTCTATACTCACATCTCCTAGGTCTCCCTTCTTCGGCATCCCTATTTCATTTTTAAGGACACTTGTTAATTCATTGGGTTCACCCAGACAATCCAGGATAACTTCACAGTCTTACAGTCGGCAATTAGCCACCTTAATTCCATCCGTAACTATAATTCCCTTTTTCCATGCAACCCTAACAGTCATAATTTCTAGGGATGAGGATGTCTTTGGTGGTGGTGGTGTGCATTTTCTCTTTACCGTATTCATGGTGTTCAATATACAGAGAAACAGACACGGATAGAGGTAGATGTGGATGTAACTGCATCCATATACTCCCTTGCTTCTGTTCATTGAGAGGGTTTGGGCAGAGCAACACCTAATGCCTCCCAGGGTTGTATTCCCTGGAAAGTACACTTAGAATATTTAGTAGGGAGTGCTTTGGAAATCATACTTGTGGAAGGTAGAGAAGAGAAGCAGGACTGGGCAAAGGGAGAAATTAAGCTAGTATGCAGACCCCCTGGTGGTCTCAGCTGACCCCACAGGGACTGGGATAGCAATTCAGAATATTCCTAATTTGGTGCAAGAAGCCTAAGCCTTTAATAACAAGTCATTCTTTGCGGGGATACTTTTAATAGCAAACATGACCTTGGGCAAGATAGGTTACTTCAATTGAGGTGATGGCTAAAAGGGTTTGACAGACAAGGGCTATTTAGGGACAGCACTCCCAGAGAAGCTGGGATCAGTGCAGTACATCACATCAGCCAGCACAGTGAGCCCATATTGTATTTATATCTTAGTTTCAAAATACCACCTTCCACTAAGACAAACATGGGATCTTTGAAAAAATGGCTGATGCCAAAGCTCTGGGGAAGAAGTATAAGATGAGCCTAGAACACCTTATTGTGCCAACAGTAAAGCAGAGCTCAGAGAACCATGGAAACATGCTAGAAAATAAAAAAGGAGACTCCATGTTCAATGAGATCCTCCCTACTGGAAAAATCTAAGAATATTTAAATAAAAAAAAATGATAACAGGTTACAATACTTTACATGAAATGGAAATCCATGAGCTCATACTGGTATAACTTGAAGGAATAAACACATGGGAAGAAGAGAAAGCGTCTCATTACAATAAAATGTCAAGCAACACATTTCAAACAAATGATGGAGTCTTAAAAAACACTATTTTAGCTATCAGAGTAATAGTTAAATAAGGCAAATACAAAATATATCAATGCTAAAACTAGCAGATGAAAGTTTGAAGGTGAATGGGACATTTATATATATATATTAAAATATCTCCCCATAAAACACTTCTTCATCTCAAAGAGAAAAAGAATAGCTCTGCAAAAGAGAAATTTGGTGAAAATCATATCAATCAGGTGATTAACATCAGCAGTAATGGTTCAAGCTGAAACTGTGTGCCAGTCAATAGAAGGCAGTAAAAAACACATCACTCTGTCATACTTCAGTACCCCACCCCACAAAAGGCTTAACTCGTGTAATTATGAGAAAAGACCAGACAAATCCAATTTGAAGGACATTATATAAAACAATTGGCTTTAATCTTTAAAAATATCAAGATTGTGAAAGCCACGGAAAGACTGATAACTGTTCCAGATTGAGGGAGACTAAAAGAATGTGTGGACTAAATGATCTTAGATTGAATCCTTTTGCTAAAGAGTATCATTGGGACAATTGATAGACATTGAATGTGTTCACTGGATTAGGTAGCAGGAAGTAGATAATATCAGTACTAATTACCTAATTTGTCTGGCCTGGCCAAACCATGATTATGCAAGATAAAATCATGGTTGTAGGAAAACATGCTGAAGTATTTAGGGAACAACATGCCTACAACTTATTCTCAAATGATTCAGTGGGGAAAGAAAAACTCTTTGTTCTACATTTTTGGAAAGCATTTCAGAATAAAAAGTAAAAAAGAAAACTTTGTCTTAAATTATTTATTTCTAGATAGATAAAACTCAGTTTTTTTCTGATACCCTTTTGAACAGGTCATTACAAATGTTAACCTTTCTGAATAAGGAATGAGGAAACCAAATGGAAAATGCCAGTAAATGTATCCAAAGTCAAAGAGTAGTACTTGTCAGACCTGGAATTATAGCCCTAGTTACTAATACTTTGAAAATGACTTCTCTTCAGACACAATCATGTTAAAAATAGTAAGTAAAAAGAAAAGGAAAAGAAGGAAAAGGGAGAATAAACTATTCTTTTACTTGTTTAACCTGATATTAAAAACGACTCATTTGTTTTGTGGTGGCTTTTCAGGTATATTCAAGTACAATGATAAAGAGAAGTACACTGCTGAAATGTGAAAGTATTTAGTAACTGCGTTTGATTCATGGGTCACCCTCATCCCCCAATGCTATAGATGGAAGGGTAATTACAGCCCATTACCAAATTACTTGCAGTTATCCCTTCATCTTGTAGTTAATACAGTGAACCTTCATTTGCATAAATGCTATTAGCATATCTCACACCACATTCTAATCTTTTTTAGGAGTGACTGTTGCCTAGTTAAGTATATCAACTTGGACTATTTTTTTCCTTCCTTCCAGCTATTCCTGGGCAAAGTTTAGCTTTCAGACCTGGTAGCAGATTCAGGATGAGGAAAGTGCTAATAGCAACTTTATACTCTTATGGGAATATGAACTGCTAAACTATGAGTTTTTTGAGGCTAGAAAGTTACTTCTGTTTATCTCTATATTCACAGAACCCAGCGTAGCACTTGGCAGAATTTGGTACATGAGCCATCTTCACCTGAGAATCTCACTGATGTCTCAAATTATCTATGTCTAATATTAACACATTTCTTTCATGACTCCAAAACCTTCTCTTCTTTGTAATGGCACCACCATCCACTCACATATTCAAGCCCCAATTCTGGAAATCATCCTCAAAGTATCTTTCTCTTCCTCTCTCTTACCAACGACCTATGGTCATATTGTATCAATCCAGACTTCTGGATGCCTCTCAAATCCATCTATGTCCCCGTACTCCAGCTTAGTCTGTGCTACCATCATTTTACACATGAACAACTTTAATAACATTACGACCAGTTCCCCTACCTACGTTTCCTTCAATCCCTTCTTCATAAAGCAGTTATCCTTTTATAACACATATCTGCTCCAGTTGATCCATAGCTTAAATTCCCCTCAATTTCTTTTCAATATCCTTCAGAAAAAAAAAAAATATATGAACTTTTAACTGAGCCCTATGTAATACGGTCCCAGTCTATTCCTCCAACTTGTACTTCTCACTTCCTTGTTCTAATCATGTTGGCCACACTTTGTTACTATGTGGAGGTCCTCCTGTACAGGGTTTGTGTTTCCTGAGATATTCTTATATCCATGCTTCCTATATGCTAATTCACTAACTTGAGTCCATTCATCCAACAAACCTCAGATTATCAATTACTTATCTTTTCCCAGCTACCTTAGGTCAGTCCTTTTATTTTTTTTTTTCTTATTGCAAGCTTTATTTACAAAAAAAGACTGTGACCATTCTTGTTGGATTTTCCGATGGCTTCCATGTTGCCAAATGCAAAAGTAAGTTCTCAGTCTTTGTCTTGCTCTGTTACCAGGATGCAGTTGGTTACCCTCTCTTCATGTTATATTTTCTCCCTTAACAGGGTATAAGATTCTGAAGCACAGCTTCCTCTTTAGTTTCCACCTGTCTCACTGGCCATTTTTTTTAGTATCCTTTTTGTTCTAATCAATAAATGTTGGAGTTCCTTCGGACTCGGTGCTGAGACTTTTTGTCTTTGTTTTTTTCTGTATGCCGTAGACTTCCACATGTTTATATCTAAATTCAATATTCCCCATGAACTCTGTCTCACATATTCACATGCCTCATTAATCTACACGTAGGAATCTGATGTGCTTAGTCACTCAGCTATGTTTGACTCTGTGACCCTTTGGACTCTAACCCACCAGGCTCCTTTGTCCATGGGATTTTTCAGATAAGAATACTAGAGTGGGTTGCTATTTCCTCCTCCATGGGATCTTCCCGAGGGATCAAACCCATGTCTCTTGCATCTCCTGCACTGCAGGATTCTTAACTGCTGGGACATTGGGGAACCCCTCAGGTATCCAACGGACATGTCAGAATGAGCATGGCCAAATCCAACTCTTGACTGTCATTCCCGAATTTGTTCTTCCCTATTTGTATTCAATAATTTCATCAAATTATTCATTCTTCCAATTGGTTAAGCCCTAAATCTTAAAGTCATATTTGACATTTCTTTTTCTTCTTCATATATCTACTCCATACCTGATTCATCACCAAATTTCTCAGTTCTACCTTCAAATAATCTAGAATCCAACTATTTCTCCCAATTTGAACAGCACTCAAAAGCCTCCTAATTGATCTCTATGATTTGACTTTGATAAGGAAAGGCTGACACTTTGGACACTAATAAAGCTAAGAACTTTTCTTTTTCTTTTCTTTTTTTTTTTTTTTTTGGTCAAAAGACATTTTAAAGCAAATGAAAAGACTAGAAAAACTGAGAGAAGATACCTATAATACACAAAGCTATAACAGGATTCAAACCAAGAATATGAAAACAACTTCCACAAATTATTACGAAGAAGATAAGCTCAACAGAGAAAAAAGGCAAGAAACACAACCAGGAATTTTCCAGAAGAGAAAATAAATATGGCCAATAAATACATGAAGAGGTTCAAGGTCATTTACAGGTTGAGTCTGGTCAGAGCTCTTTTATTGACACAGTAATAAAAAATATTCCAGTGTTTGTTGCTTATATTTCTGAGTCTTTAAGTAATAATGATGAGCACAGCCCCGCCACCCCCCCACCCAGCATCATCACCAGCCTAAGATGAACCTATAGAATAAGCAAGACTTAGTATAATCAATCTCTTTTTAGTTAAATCCCCAAGAATTTGTGGTTGCTGTTAATGCAGAACAAGTCAGGATATGTCTGACAATAGTAGAAAGAAATACAATCAAAAGGAAGCAGAATTGATAGACAATGGTGAATTCTAAGGGCAGACACAGTGTCTGACACAATGTTAGGCAGACTAGGTATTAAAAGTATATATCTGTGGTTATGGAATACCTCTATAAATTTGATCAGAGACTCAAAGGAAATAAAGAAGATCATGGAGATTGCAATAAGTACAGTATTCCAGGAAAAGGAAGGGTAAGTGAAAAAAAACCCTGAAGACAGAACGAGCTCAGCCTACTTGAGGAAGAGCAAGGATGAAACAGAATGAGTGATGGTCAGAAGAGCCCGAGTTAAGGTCGAATATTTAGTCTGTAAAGGAGTCATAACGCCTACTGGGGCCATGTTAAGGATTTTGAATTCTGTTGCTAATGAGTTGAGAATACATTAAAGAATTTTAGCCTATCATGATCTGAGTTTTTTTTTTTTTTGAAGTATTACTAAAGCTCTTGTGTTGAACTTAGACCCTGGTAGGTACAATCATGGAGACCTGTTTGGAGGCTACTGAGAAGTGATGATCAGATTGGGCAAGTGTATCTATACACACTTCATTCCCAATATCTTCTTTTTGTTAAGATGAGACCATCTTATCTAACACTTTGTATTGGTAATGAGCCCAAGTCATTGCCAAGAAGGAAGAAAAAAAGAATATGTGTGATGGAGATAGGGAAGAAAAAAAATAATATATAAGAAGTCTTGACCATTTATGGGATTATTCCAAGATGATTTTTTTCCTTACTTGATTTCCAGATTGCATGGGACTTTTAAAGATCTTTCCCAAGATACAAGGGCTTCCCTGGTGGCTCAGACTACTAAGAATCCACCTGCAATACAGGATTTCGATCCCTGGGTCAGGAAGATCCTTTGGAGAAGGAGATGGTTACCCATTCCAATATTCTTGCCTGGAGAACTCCATGGACAGAGGAGACTGGCAGGTTACAGTTCATGGGGTTGCAAAGAGTTGGACACAATTAAGCAACTAACATTTTTACTTCACTTTTCCATGATATGAATTTTTCTTGCTCACATGATTCTCTTCCTGATTCAAATATATTACCCTGGTTTCCCCATCCTTTTTAGCGCAACCTGATAAATTAATTCATGCTTATATGTTAGTAACTATAGCTGCCAAACCTCAAAGTGAATAATGGACAGGCTTTGGACTAGGAGTTGGAAGACCTGAGTTTATGTTCTAACTTAAGATCAAAGTTGGTACCATGGTATTCAAATCATCAGATCTCTGTGAGCCTTAGTTTTCGAATTCCTAAAATGGGAATACTATTCTTAGCTATTTCTGTAAACACCAAGTGAAATAACAACTGATGTTCAATGGCTTTACACTTCAAAGTAAGTCTTTCAGAAGTTCTAAACTCCAGTTACAAATAAAAAACATACTGGAAGCCTTGAAAATACACAATTCTGGGCTTCACCCCAGATATTCTCTACAGATGGTATGTAGGAATCTGTATTTTTATAGAAAATCTCCCAGGTAAGTGAGCTGTGTCTGGCCTGTAAAATTTGTTGTTTTTAAAAAAGAGTTTTTAAAAGTGTACTATAAAGCCTTGAGAAATGAGGGCATTTGAGGGTAACAGCATGAAAGTTTGTTTCTTACCCAGCTGGTATCCTTATAAGAGATGCTTGAGTTTGGGACAGCTTGTTTCATATTTCAGAAGAGGTGACACTCCAAGGCCTATTGTCATTTCATGGAGTAATTCCGGAGGTCTTGGAGGCTGATCTTGAGACCAAGACTGAAAGCCTCAGCTTGTCTTGAGTGTAGGGCAGAGCCTCAGAATTGATGATGTCTTTTATAGTGTTCTCAGCTTTGAGACAAGCTGTAAGACTTTTAATGGACTTAAAAGCTTGGCTCTGATAAAGTACCACTTAACACAAATTAACAGGACAGATAAATGATCTCAGAGTAACAGCCTCGTCTCTTGGCTTTTGATAGACTCAGAAGCTGAGAAACATGAACAAAGAACATCAAGGGGGAGAGGTCAGCTGAGATAAGACTCTAATCCAGCTATTCCTCTTTTAGCTTGTCTCTCTGATAAGAGTTCACAGTCATTCACTCAACAAACACTCACTGTGCCTCTAATCTAATCAAGTTCAGTTTAGTTCAGTTGCTCAGTCATGTCTGCCTCTTTGTGATCCCATGGACTGCAGCACACTGGGCTTCCCTGTCCATCACCAGCTCTTGAAGCCTGCTCAAATTCATGTCCATGGAGTGGGTGATGCCATCCAACCATCTCATTCTCTGTCATCCCCTTCTCCTCCTGCTCTCAATTTTTCCCAGCATCAGGGTCTTTTCAAATGAGTCAGCTCTTCGCATCAGGTAGCCAAAGTATTGGAGCTTCAGCTTCAGCATCAGCACTTCCAATGAATAATCAGGACTGATTTCCTTCAGGACTGACAAGTTTGAGCTCCTTGAAGTTCAAGGAACTCTCAAGAGTCTTCTCCAACACCACAGTTCAAAAGCATCACTTCTTTGGCACTCAGCTTTCTTTATGGTCCAGCTCTCACATCCATACATGACTACTGGAAGAACCATAGCTTTGACTAGATGGGCCTTTGTCAGCAAAGTAATGTGTCTGCTTTTTGATATGCTATCTAGGTTGGTCATTGTTTTTCTTCCAAGAAGCAAGGGTCTTTGAATTTCATGGCTGCACTCACCATCTGAAGTGATTTGGGAGGCCTCCAAATAAAGTCTGCACTGTTTTTATTGTTTCCCCATCTATCTGCCATGAAGTGATGGGACTGGATGCCATGATCTTAGTTTTTTGAATGTTGAGTTTTAAGCCAGGCTTCTCACTCTCATCAAGAGGCTCTTTAGTTCCTCTTTGCTTTCTGCCAAAAGGGCGGTGTTATCTGAGGTTATTGATATTTGTCCCAGCAGTCTTGATTCCAGCTTGTGCTTCATTCAGCTGGCATTTTGCAAATCTAATCAAGGAATTCTTTTATTCAGGAGGGCTTATTCTTTGTCTTCAAATTACTTATAAGTTAGTCAGGGAGGGGAGGCTTGTGCATATAAGCTTTTAACTAACCTTAAGAGGTGATTCTTTGGGATTCCCTTGTTCTCAGACTGTAAAACATCTGCCTGCAATGTGGGAGATCCAGGTTTGATCCCTGGGTTGTGAAGATTCCCTGGAGAAGGAGATAGCAACGCTGAGAATCCCACAGACAGAGGAACCTGGT
Organism: Ovis aries; assembly: GCF_016772045.2. Taxonomy (NCBI): domain Eukaryota; kingdom Metazoa; phylum Chordata; class Mammalia; order Artiodactyla; family Bovidae; genus Ovis; species Ovis aries. Next base: position 5,700,064 of record NC_056055.1, on the reverse strand, counting down.
AGGATACAGTCCATGGGGTCACAAAGAGTTGGACATAACTGAGCAACTTCACTTCTTCTTCTAAGAAGTGATAAGTAGGGGCTTCCCTAGTGGTCCAATGGTCAAGAGTCCATGCTGTCCATGCTTCCTTTACAGGAGATGTGGGTTCAATCCCTATAAGGGAATTAAGATCCCACATGCCATGAAGCAAGGCCACCTCACCCCCAAAAAAGGATTGATAAGTATTTTGAAACATCTCTGTTAAGGAGAAGGTCACACCAGTTTGGATGGATGAAAATCAGGGAAGTTTAGCCAGAAAGTAGGAATTTGAGCTCTTTGAAGTAAGTTTTATAATACTCCCAAATCTATCTCAAGCAAAAAGTAAGACTTTTAGAACGCAGAGTTACAGAAATATGTTCCCCAAGGCAGACAGAAAAGAAAAATTATTGTAGGTTCTCTCGGTTAAGAGGTGATGGTGCTGGTGTTGGGGGTTCAGTTCAGTTCAGTTCAGTCACTCAGTCATGTCTGACTCTTTGCGACCCCATGAATCACAGCACGCCAGGCCTCTCTGTCCGTCACCAACTCCTAGAGTTCACTCAGACTCATGCATCGAGTTGGTAATGCCGTCTAACCATCTCATCCTCTGTCGTCCCCTTCTCCTCCTGCCCCCAATCCCTCTCAGCATCAGAGTCTTTTCCAATGAATCAACTCTTCACATGAGGTGGCCAAAGTACTGGAGTTTCAGCTTTAGCATCATTCCTTCCAAAGAATACCCAGGACTGATCTCCTTTAGAATGGACTGGTTGGATCTCCTGGCAGCCCAAGGGACTCTCAAGAGTCTTCTCCAACACCACAGTTAAAAAGCATCAATTCATCGGTGTTGGGGGTGGAGTAATTTAAAGAAGATTCAGGACGTTTTATGGAAGAAAGTAACGGAATTTAGTCTGGACTCAGGATTAGGAGAAAGATGAAAGCAAAAGAAATTTACTTATTTTTGGTAGAGAGGAGAAGAGGAGGAAAATTAAAGATGGCGAAGATATGTTGATATCACTAATTCTCACAGGATAGAGCTTATGTTTTTGGGGAAAAAAGTCTTATTTTATTTGGAAATAAATATGAATAAGCATTTTTACTACGCCTTTGCTTATCTTCCTGATACACAAGTCTTTGTTTGGAAAACCAGGAAATACATGATTTTAACAAATCTGCCCCTTGGGAGAAAATCTTCCGCTATTTCCCTCACTATCATGGAACTGGTAGACTACACAGGAACAATTTTCTCTCTTTAACAGTCTTAAAATAACTTTCTCTAAAGGGCCCATGATAGGCATCTGAGTCCATCAGAAGAGTTGGCACCAGCAGTGGTGGCCTGGTCACTGAAGTGGGAGGAGTGTTTCTGCAGCACAGTGATGAGGCTGGGGAGGGTGGAGACCACGTTTGATTGTGGTGCTGGTATTAAGGAGGTCGACTATCTTCAGAGCTGCACGGGCAGAAAGGGAAACCGAGAATGGTAACTGAAGTTAGGTAGAATGAGGGAGGCCACCGGGTGATCTAAGAGTTGGCCCACTTTGGATGGACCTTATAGAGGTTACCTAGTCCAACCCCAGAGGTTATGAGACCTTTCATTACCGGACGCTAAATGACAAACTTGAAGTCACAGAGACAGTTAACTACATCTCCTAAACTAGGATCCAGGGCTATAGTCTGTCAGTTGAGCATCTTTCTGTACTGGGTTCTACAGAAGAATAAGTTGGAGAGAAATAGAGCCCTTTTCTGGAGACTTAAACAGATGGGGCTAGCTACATGGGCATGTTACCTCTGCAGATGTCCAGCATCCCACATTGAGAAGGTCCCCATACTTAGTTTAATGCTCCATTGCTGCTGCCTCGAATTTCTTAATAATTTTGAAACAAGGCATCTCACATTTTAATTATATTTTGCATCCTACAAATTATGTTGCTCGACCTGTTTGAACTACCAATTTGACTTGATGGAACACTGAATGTTGAGCTCAAATAAGTCAGCCCCAGTACACAGCCAGCCATGGATGTGTGTACTTGCCCCTGCAGGTTAGGGAAGTGGAGAGGCAGCAAGGCTGAGGTTCAATCATAACTTAGAAAAGACTTGTCTACATCTTCTTTCTCCATTCATCATTGGTGAATATGATGCAGCCATTAAGAAATCAAATACTGCCATTGGCAGCAACATGGGTGGACCTAGAAGTTATCACTAAGTGAAGTGAGTCGGACAGAAAAAGACAGAAATTACATGATGTCACTTACATGTGGAATCTTAAAAAAATACAAACAAATTTATTCATAAAGAGGAAACAGACTCAAAGATACAGAAAGCAAACTTATGGTATTCAAAGGAGAGAGGAAGGGGAGAAAGATAAATTAGGAGTGTGGGATTAACAGATAGATACTACTATATATAAAATAGATAAGCAACTAAACGTTAGAGAAATGCAAATCAAAACTACAATGAGATTTCACATCGGTCAAAATGACCATCATCACAAAGTCTGCAAACAATAAATGCTGGAGAGGGTGTAGAAATAAGAGAACCCTTCTATACTGTTGGTGTGAATGTAAATTGGTACAGTCACTATGGAAAACAATATTAAGTTTCCTTTAAAAATAGAGCTAAGTGATTTTGAACAAAGCAATTTTTCTTCTCAACCTGAGTTTGTTTTTATTTGTTTGTTTTTGTTGGTTTATAAAAGAAAAAAAACTAAGAAAAAACTCTGGTTGTAATGAGAATAAAAAGGCAATAATACTGTAAGCTACAGCATTTGACATAATATTGTAATTGAAGGAAGCTGATTGCTAACATCTCTGCGGCATTATGAAGCTTGGCAGATAATATACACATTAAGGGTAGAGGCTTTGGTGTCAAAGAAACACAAGTTTAAACCCAGTCTCTGTCATCTAATAGCTGTGATCTTGGGCTAATGACCTCAGGAGTCAGTTTCTTTTTGTTGATTACTCTATAAAATGGGAACACAACATACTACCCACCAAGGTTATTTTAGGAATTTAAAATGAGATAGTTTATGTAAAGTGCTTGGCATGGTCCTAACTCATAATAAGAACCTATTAAATTTTAGTCATATTACTACAAATAAGTCAAAGTTTTTGACACTTGATCATCTCCTAAGTATTGGAATTCAGAACCCTTTCATCCAGAAGTCTTATTCCTGGGCTCTGAAGTATTTATCAGACTTTCTAGAAAATCTGGTAACTACTTAGAGTGGAAGGTGGAGAGAGGAAGGAAACATTTGCTTCCACCAAGTGGGAGCTATACTCTTTTTGGATCCAGGATTTTGCCCAGCAAGATCTGCTCTGCATATTCACAGCATCCAACAGCTTGTTCTGTCATGCCCAAAAGATGAATGATTGCACAAGCCCCCGACATTCCACTCACAAGCTGTCCATTCCTACACCAAAACCTGATTGGGACTGTGGCAGGAGGTATGGGGGCATGTTTAGGATTGAGGGGAGGCTGGGATGGAAACAGATGGTGGTTTGGCAGAGTGATTAAAACACTAGATATCTGTTTTAATGAGTTGGCCACCCAGCAGATAAAATACTGCAACAGCGAGTCCCAATCTTCTCAGACTGTAATTACAGTCTTATTTACAGAGTGCTTGTTGCTGGTCAAGCCATGCATTTTCTACTGTCCCCTTGAATGTAACAGGGTGTAGAATTACGATGGAGAGAGGAGACATTTAGATAAGCAACAAGAAATAGATCGATTGATTCCTTCTAAAGTTTGTACCAATCTGGAAGGTCCACAGAGCAGTCAAATTTTCTGTGTGACCTTTGTTGAGTCACTTAGCTTCTCTGGGCTTCTCTTCCTGTGTTAGCAAAACACATCTCCTAGCTGCTGCTGTTGCTGCTGCTAAGTCACTTCAGTCGTGCCCGACTCTGTGCTACCCCATAGACGGCAGCCCACCAGGCTCCCCCGTCCCTGGGATTCTCCAGGCAAGAACACTGGAGTGGGTTGCCATTTCCTTCTCCAATGCATGAAAGTGAAAAGTCAAAGTGAAGTCACTCAGTTGTGTCCAACTCTTCGAGACCCCATGGACTGCAGCCTACCAGGCTCCTCCATCCATGGGATTTTCCAGGCAAGAGTACTGGAGTGGGTTGCCACATCTCCTAGCTACCTCACGGTTAAGATGAGGTTCAGGTACTAAGTCACTCTGGAAGAAAGATACTATGGTAACCATTAAACTGTTGGAAAGTGCCCAGCAGGAAACTAAATCCAGTATGCAACTGTTGACCTTCAGGCTCAGAATAATTTTTATGCATTTGGGAGCTAATATTTCCACCTGCGAATTAGGAACTATTATGTGTAATAATGACTTAATGTCCTCCACTTAGCAGGAGGACAAGAGGAAACCCGCTGACATTTCCCTGCCCGCAAAAGCTAATTTGGAGTTGTATATTAATTAACTGTATTGATGCAGAACAAACCAATCGGAATTAAGAATCCCAGGTTAATGCTAGTCTCCAATTTGATGGCTAAGGTAATTCTCCCTGGATTTGTGTATTTCTAATTTTTTGTCTTTCTTTTTTAGGCACACTCGGCTTAGAATGATAAAATTGTCAATAAACACAATTTCTCACTATCTCCAAGATTTTCTTAATGAATCTCAACTTCTTTATCTATAAAATGGGAATTACTGAACATATTAAAAGATTACTGGGGATCAAGTGTAATAGGCATGAAAAATAGTTGGTAAATTATAAAACATTATAACCATACTATTTAGTCATTTATTATCAGGTTTTCTTTTTGTGAATTTTAAATGAGACTGAGTGAAGCAAGGATTAAATAACTATGTTAATATTTGAAGGTACTTTTTAAACATCACTTCATAAAAAGCCAAACAAAATGCCACAAATATTACACAGTAAATGAATAAATTAATCTTCTAAACGTTAGTACTGTGGTACGCTGGTGAGTCTTAATCTATCTTGAGGATATTACAATTAGTGTCTTAACAATAATAACTAAGGCACAAAAGTTTGCAATAACTTACTTTTTATGATCACTTAGATTGAAATTTACACATTATATTGTCACTCTTTTGAATTCCAATACGCTCTCTTGCGTGGGTGGAAAAGAAGTGGATTTATAGTTAATTGGGAGGTAATTTCACACAACCTTGAGTAAGACCCCAAGGATGTGTTTCATGTTAGCACTGAGAACTCATGATCTAGTCAGTTAAGTGAGTTATATAACTTTGAAGATGACTATTTTCAATTAAAACACTATAAAAATTCTAATGGGTCTATTAGGCTGATAGGCAGGCTTTGTCTGAAAATAGTTTTGATGTCGTCTTCTGCATAACAATAGCTTGAGAACAAAGGTAACTTCTAGTTCATAAATCGTAACAGCCCTAAGTCACAACTGGTATTTAGGATGCTTTCTTGGCAGCTCGATATTTAGACATATCAGCTTCACAAAATTTAAACTAAAAACAACAATAATAACAGTCACTAAATTTAAGTCGAATAACTGAAAATTGTGCTTCAGTTTCATCGCGTTGTAGTTGTATGGCTTGAAGTTACTTATTCAATATTTCTTAGCCTCAGTATTCTCAAATATAAAAGATAGATTATAAAAACCAATAAGCAGGTTTTGGTACAAATTAAATATCAGAATATGGGACATTACAAAATGTAACAAAGTACTACTCTCATTACCAACAGCATTATGATGTTTTCCAGTCCTCTCTTTTCAATGAGTTCAGTGTAACTAAGGAAGGCATTGTTAGAGGATATTTTGGGGAAATGGCTTTGATATTTACCAGATAGGGTGATGATTTAGAGTGAGGATATACTATTTACTTGTGGCTCTTTGGAGGTGGAATTCAAAGTGTGTTTGTAGAAACTTCTTATTCTAGGTGACTCCCATCTTTCCTCAAAGTATGATTGCTCTCATAGGTTCAATTAAGCAACAAATCTTCCAGTTACTCCCGGAAAAGAAGTGAGATGGATAAGAGAAATCCAAATATCCTAACTGGTTGCCCTTGTTGTTGTGTGTTAGTTGCTCAGTCGTGCCCGACTCTTTGTGACCCCATGGACTGCAATCCACCAGGTTCCTCTGTCCATGAGATTTTCCAGGCAAGGACACTGGAGTGGGTGGCCATTTCATTCTCCAGGGGATCTTCCCAACCCAGGATTCGAACCCGGGTCTCCTGCACTGCAGGCAGATTCTTTACCGACTGAGCTACAAGGGGAGCCCTCCCTGTTGTTACTGTTTATGATGTTCTCTTGTTTCTTCCTAAGCTTCAAGAAGAAGGGATTCAGTTTAACTAGTGGCTCATTGGTAGTAAATAATCTACCTGGGTCCCAAGAATTTCTGTCAGATAATCACTCCTTCCTCTGTGATATATTTATAATACATACTTATAATATATGGCTTATTAACATGACTATCTTCTCTATTAGACTATAAGTTCCTTGAGGTGGGCCATAATTTAATTACCTCTTTTTCTCCAATGCTTATTACAGCACTTATAGTATAAAGGATGCCCAAATCTTATTTATTGAATGTAAATTTATAAGACTGAGCATTTGCTAGCTGTCACTCAAAGATCACTGGTATTTTGAGACAGAGACAAATAAGAGACCTAAATGGGATAATTGAAACAGTTAACACTGGCTGCAGTTTCTCCTGATATCCTTAAATTGAAAACAGAATTAGCTGGCTCTAGCCAAAGATTTTAAAATTAATTAAAATTATTTTGCACTGTTCCAGGAACAGAAAAATAATCTTGCAAGCTGTGTGTTCAAAGCAATCTTCACTAAATATGTCAGAGAAAGCTATGAGATAAGAGTAGTAGGTATATAAGAATTTACCAGCATGTGTTATCAAGGCAGATGTAATGGGAGAAATATTTTTTAAGAGGGCTCCCCAGGTCAAATTTATTTGTGAAATGCTAAATATAGTGCATCAACTTCTTAGAGAGTCACAATGCACATTAAAGACACAGTGAAGTCCTACATTTCCTAGGCATTTTTTTCACTGCTAAATCATTTTTTTCAAGTAAAACACCAAGGAGCTTTACAAACCAAATTAAATGAGAAAAATCAAGGCAAACATGAGTAAGTATTGTGTCCACTGATATTTATGCTTTTGAGAAGCAGAGGTAATGTAATATGTGTGTGTGTGTGTGTGTGTGTGTGTGTGTGTGTGTGTGTGTCTGCCCTATGACTGAAGCTACAACTCCTGGATTTAAAAATACTCAAAGCATTTATGGTTTCTGTAAAACAATAAGACTGAAGAAAAGAAATATGTCAATAGGTCTAGGGTGATGTTCCAGAAAGTTTCAAAACCAAGTTGTGAAAACGCAGCATGAGGTCACTACATCTTTGTGTTAGAGACATAAAGCAAAATCCTACAGAGTGCCAATGCTAAGAGTGCAAAGCCATCTTCCTTCCATCTCCAGGACCTATTACCACGTTTGATGTGCAATAGCAACTCAAGAAATATGTGTGGAATGAATGAAAATACACATCAAGGTCACTGCATTCTGTCGTCATAAAGTTGCCCACTTATTCACCAGACCAAAACGCAATTATCTTCTAAGGTCCAGATCCAAAATTGCATTTCCTCTTCTAGTACAGAGGAAGGAAACAATTAATATCTTATGCATGATGAAAAGAATAAAAATGATTATGGAGACCATTTATTGAGCCACCAACCTGTGCCAGCCGTTCTAAGTAAAGCCCCTCCAAGTCTTACAACTTACAGAAAACAGACCATGTTAGTCCTGGTCCCCATTTGGGGAAACAGAATCCCACAAAGATAAATATTATAATATGCCTGGGAAATAGTTTCTCTGCTTCCAGACTCTGCCTTTCTAACTATGCCATGCTGCCTCCCACACTTTAAAAAAGCAATGTAAAGCACTATTTAAAATAGACATTATTTGCATTATTGAGTTGCTGTATGTCTCTCCAACTTGACTTGTCTTCCACACTGCATGGAAATAGTATCTAATCCATATTAATTATAAATACATAACCCTGTATTTTAAATATTGGCTAGTTGATGGGTAGCACTGAGCTATTTTTTAGTAAGTGATGAAGGTTAACACATTTGACAGGGAGTCATCTCTCAGCACAAAGCCCAATATTAAAACTGTGGTATTTAAGTTCTTAATGAGAGTACTGTTTGAGCTTTGGGAAGAGTGATCTTCGTTGAACAGGCCTGAAAAGGGCTCAGTATTTAGCATCCTTGCCTTTATCCCTGCTCAAGGCCAGCAGCACTTCTCGTCTTATGAAGACCAAAACTGACACCTCACATGAAAATAAGTCTCCCACGCATTTAAAATGCTTATTCCTGGCATTTCCCTTGGAACCCAGTGGTTAAGACTTCACCTCCAAGACAGGGGGCGAGGGTTCCATCCCTGGTCAGGGAGCTAGACCCCATATGCCTTACGACCAAAAACTAAAACATTTTAAAAAAGAATATTGTAACAAATTCAATCAAGATTTTTTAAATGGTCTACATAAAATTTAAAAGAAAATGTCCCTTTCTGATTGCTCAAGTCCATCCTGTGTAGAACCTTTGGATACAGAGATTATTGGTAATCTACCAGATCACACAGTAGGTAAGACACATAGCCGAAACTATTCCATGCCATAATAACATCTACTGTTTACTGAGGAATTGTGTGACAGGGCCTTTACTAAAGAATTTATGCTATCTTCCACCTTGTTCCTCATGCATACATGCATGCTAAGTTGTGTCAGTCATGTCCAACTCTTTTCGACCCTATGGACCGTACGTAGCCTGCCAGGCTCCTCGGTCCATGGAATTCTCCAGGCAAGAACACTGGAGTGGGTTGCAATGCCCTCCTCCAGGGGATCTTTCTGACACAGGAATCAAACCCACATCTCTTATGTCTCCTGAATTTCAGGTGGGTTCTTTACCACTAGAGCCACCTAGGAAAGCCTTGCTCCTCATATAATTAATAAGCACATACTGTGCTTAAGAATGGGCTTCCCTGGTGGTTCAGTGGTAAAGACTTTTGCTTGCCAATGCAAGAGACCCAGGTTTGATCCCTGGGTGGGGAAGATCCCCTGGAGAAGGAAATGGCAACCCATTCCAGTGTTCTTGCCTGGGAAATCCTATGGACAAATGAGACTGGTAGGCTACAGCCCATGGGGTCACAAAGAACTGGACATGACTTAGCAACTGAGCATGCACAACCTTGCTAACAAATAAAATAAGCACATAAATACCACATCATGATTTAAAGCATGGGTTCTAGAGTTAGATAGCCCCGTATTGTCTCTACCACTTACTAGTTGTGTAAACTCGAGTTAGTCAGTTTCTCAGTGTAGTGTTTTCTCTGCAAAATTAGAATAACCTCTGAGAGTTGTTAGAAGAATTAAATTAGTCAAGCCTAGAAAACATTCAAACTCAAACCTAGCTCAAAGCTCTGGGCAGTTCTTCCCTCTGATAGCCATGGTATTATTTTCCTAGCACTGTATTGGAAGACACAGGGAATAGAAAATAAGATCTCAAAGGTTGAGTTTACATTCCTCTAGGAAAAGAGTAAGAAAGTAGTTTTCAACTAAAACCTATGTAAGAACTCACCTGATAAGACAAGTGATTTTGAATCAGCTGTGCTAGGACGACAGCTGTCAATAGTGGCTAGGGAGATCAGAGGGATTTTTGTTTTGTTTTGTTTTGTTTTTAAAGAGCTAGAATCTTACCTATGCCTGGAAATATGGGCAAGAGGTATACCAATGAAAAAAGGAAGATGGTATTGGATAAATAACAAGAGCAAAGGTATTGTTGTTGTTGGCAAAGTAATATCTCTGCTTTTTCACAGGTATTTAAAATCAGTGTATTGCAAGATAGGTGTGTGTGTGTATATGTGTGTGTGTGTGTATATGTGTGTGTGTGTGTGTGTGTGATGCAGTGGCAGGTGAGAGACAGCTAATATTCATAGCAACATGTAAGTGAATAATGGAACATGAGATCTTATTAGAATTTATTACAGAATTGGGGCTGACATCAGAGAATTTCATTTGCCTCCTTGGAGAAAAGAGCTTATCCATTCATGGCCCTTTAACCATAATCCCAAGAATAGTAAGTGGAGAGTGAAACTAACCACAGAATACTGAAAAGGCACTAATTGTTTCAGTCATCTTGGCTGGTAATTTAGGGGATTCCTTTGCCTAAAAAAAAAAAATAAAGAAAGAAAAAAAAATCAATGTTGGGCAGTGATGATGTTAAGACCTAAAAAATTAAAGTGGTGACCAAAAAAAAAAAAAAAAAAAGGAATTTGGGTGAATCAGCCCAGAAGAAAATATAGCCTGGAGTAAAGAAGGTGTAAGTAGTAAAGAACTCACCTGCCAACACAGGAGACACAAGAGACACACATTCAATCCCTGGGTTGGGAAGATCCCCTGCAGGAGGTAATGGCAACCTACTCCAGTATTTTTGTTTGGAGAATCCTCATGGACAGAGAAGCCTGGTGGATTATAGTCCATCGAGTCGCAAAGTTAGACATGAATGAAGCAACTTAGCACACAGGCACGCAAAGAAGGTGGAGAGTGGGAAAAGGAGGTAGTGACGAAAGCCAGTGTTCAGCGTTTATTTCTTTGCACACAACACACAGCATGGTCCTCGAAGTGTAGAGGGTGGAATGATGTGAATGCAGCCTCCATTCTTAGGACGCTTACATTCTTAAAGAGCCTATCATTGGGAAAGACCCTGATGCTGGGAAAGATCGAAAGCAGGAGAAGTTGATGATAGAGGATGAGATGGCTGGATGGCATCACCAACTCAATGGACATGCGTGTGAGCAAGCTCTGGGAGTTGGTGATGGACAGGGAAGCCTGGTGTGCTGCAGTCCATGGGGTCGCAGAGTCAGACACGACTGAGCGACTGAACTGAAAGGATGGAGATTAACACCTGAATAAGAAGGAAGAAGTGATATGTGCTCTGGGAGCTTCCTGGAGGGAGAAACTGAGCCCAGCTGGAGGGAGCAGGATGGGCCTGGAGGATATAGAACAGCGTGTATGAGAAGACACAAGATACACATTCCCGTCCTGGTTCTGTTCTTTGCAACTCCTCCAGCAGACATTAGGCACTGTTTCCCTTTTCTATAGGCCAATATGGTTTCATTTCTTTTAGGTATTTTCTTTCTATGTGTGTGTGTTATTGTCACTTTGTTGCAATATCTGGCTGTACACTACATTGCTCAGAGAGCCTTTAAAAGGTACCAACACTGAACTTTCTCTCAGAACATTTAAATGACAATTTCTGTAAGCTGGACTTGGGCACAGGGCAACTGTATAAAAATCTTCCCAAGTGATTCTTGCAGACCTTTCACTTTAGTTTGTGTGTAAGGATGGCAGGGAATTTGGTCAAGATGATGGTTAAAATCACTTCCCATTCCTCAATTGCACCACTCTGTTCATCCCATCTTCTCACTTCCAGATTACCGTCTTCTTTTACAGGTGAAGAGATACTGAATAGGGCTTTCCAAAGCAGGCAAGCCAGCTAACCAGAGGGACAGAGTCTGAAGGAGGGTCTTGCTTCTGCACTAATTCTGTGCTTTTCTTCTCCATCACTTGCCCAGCCCTCTTCCTGAATAGATTCTGCGATTGCTACCAAGAAGAGTTTGGTTAAAGGCTTACAGAGTTTGTGAAAGTAAAATATGTAATTGTCAGCTCCCTAGAGTTGGATTTTGCATCAGTGACAGCCACGTAGGGGTAGGAAATTGAAATCCAGGTAGCAGTGTGACCCTCCCAAGTGCGACCCCTGTTTGAAGAGGCGATCAGGCATGCATCAGTGCAGCTGGTACACAGGAAACAGGTCGGCAGGTAAATGCCTTGCTGATGCCCTGGTTGAACAGTGGAGGGAGACAAACCTCAGAGATTGCCCTAATTGGCTTTTTGACCACCAAGTTCTAGTTTTTATGTTCTCTGAAATGTTGTTTTGTATGGAAAATATCTATAAACGACCCTCACTTTGGAGTTGCAAAGAAGATGTGATTAAAGGTGCTGCAGGGAGATTTGGGTGAGTGATCTCAGAGTAACAAACTTGGGAAGGGAGGAGGAAAAAGGAGACCTGGGACTCAGTGGGGATCTATCACCAGAAGTGAGTGTGTGAAGGTGTGTGTGCACCTGTGCAAAGAGGAGAGGAGGTGGACATGGAAAGGAACTGGGCTTTGGCAGATATGTTGTGACATCTGACCTCATGTTGGGGGCTAAAAGAACAATCCATAATGGCCATGCATTATGCTTTTGCTTTCCCTTCTAGCTTTTCTCAGTGACGCTTCTTATAAAGTATGTAATGAATACAGGGTTACAAGTCTCAGGAGGGCAGGGCGTGTGTCTGACACGTCTACTCCTGCATGACAAGGATCTACCACAGTGCTTGATCCGCAATGAATAGTCACCATATATTTGATTCTATTGAATTCACGTGTAAACACCTGCCTAACAGCCCAGGCAGCCTCTCCTTAATAGTTTTCTCTTGGACTGCCTTTATATCTGATATTTATATGTCCCATTCTCACAGGTAAGCAAATTATGCATTTGCCTGTGTGGTAGCGGAGCTTAGCACAGTCTGCTTAACAGCACATGGTGTTGGTTCTCCTACGGCACTTTTTTTTTTTGTTCTTAGTCCTTGTTTGATGCTGATCTCTGCTCAGTGTGCCTCTCATCCTCTATGATCCTGCAGACTGTGTTTTATCTAAAGAAATCACCCTTTATTCTAGGCAAAAATGCCTCTGAGATATATTGCCAGTGTTTCTGCCAGCTCATGTTAATTTTTGCAGCCTCTAAACAACTGGCACAAACTGCTGATAGAGCAGCTGTTGTAATACTCCCAGGTAGTTCAGGTATTTTGCATGTGATTGGTGCATTGATGCTGTTGTTTAGAGCTAGAATGGAGCATATAATAATGGACATACAGCATTCGTTCATTCATACAGTCATTCTTTCAATTTAACCTTGATATCTAACGTTACTTTCTCATCATTATTTAATGAATAATAAATACACCTTGATATTTAAACTTGCTTTTTCATTACTAAAATACTGCATTTAGAAACTTTAATTATAAAATAGTCGCAAAAAATAACCCTTCACTGAACAGCGAGAGTCTTTGCAGCAGACCAGGCATATGCAGGTTTGGCTTGTTTATTGATTTGTTTCTGCTTTGTTTTGCTTTGCTTTACCCAGGAGAGAGCTGTGACAGAAAGTCTACACGGTCACATTTAGGACAATAAATTCATTTTGAGTTCATGAAAACAGGTTTCTCCTATTCTCACCAAAAATAAGACCTCAGAAAGGTGTGCACAACCCCTGAAAGTATGTGTGTACATTTGCATGACCTGAGAAAGGGGATAAAGTAGGACTGTGTAGATTACAAAGGCTGGAAAGCTGATACAGCTGAAGTCTTGGTGGACCCCCTAGGAAAAGGAGACAATTCTGCGAGGGACAAAAGCGTGCAGTTATTTAAAAGGCCAGCTTTGCAAGGCATGGCTGTACATGATAATAAAAGAACAAATACCCCAAAATACAAATCTAAGATCTCTAGTAAGGAGTCTGTATGTCTGGTTTAGTACTAAGAAAGTAGAATGAGCCTTCCTTGAAGAACCAGAGAATGGGATAAGCAGTTGGCTGACAGTCTGTTGGGTTGAGTCTCGTTCTCTTTACACCGTGTGTGGCAATGATTTAATTAATAGGAGCTGACTTCTATTGAGGAAGCTAGACTCATTTGAACTGCACGGCCTCCAAATCTCCTCCATGATCCTGGAGAAATGAGAAACTCTGAATGGAAAATATTGGTGTGAGTTACTGCTAATGTGTCAGTGGGCGCTTGATGCTATTTTATTTGAAAATTTACAGACAGATTTGCACACATTGGAACCCTGAGCCTGGAGAAGAATTCATATCAAATACAGGCAATTTTATAAGCAGTTTAGTTTAATTTAAACTTGTATTCATGAGGGTGAGGTCACATTTCTCTACCTTAGTGTTCTTGGAGTTGTTAGAATCTTATTGTTCCTCAAGAATTACTAACTATGCTACCATTTTATCTGTACGGCTTCATTTCCACGTGTCACTCATGTTTGTCTTTGATGACGGCATTCTCTTTTATGAGATATTTGTGCCCTATGGCTTCTATGATAGCAGACTTTCTTGGTTCTTATTCTCTGTGCCTTGCTCCTCCTCTGCACTGCTATCCAACTTTGAAGTTGTCTATGGCCCTCTGACTTGGTTTGACGAATGGAATTGAGTATCTTCTAGCCACAGACTTTGGAACCATGCACAGAAATTAACAGAACCCAGGTGGCAATTTCTTCATCATTCTGGATCATGCACTGAGGATGACATGGACCTGAGCCCTCAGCTGACTTCAGGTGGACATGGAACATGAGTGAAAATACAATTTTTTTTTGCTGAATTCACTGAGACTTTTATATTGATTATTACTATTGATTATTGATTATTACTAGAATAGCTTCCCTTATCCAGACTGATGTATTAGAAGATACCTAGAAACTTGGTACTGCTGCAACAGAACTTTGAAATACATGACATTGGCCTAGTAATTGTCTGACGGGTGGTAACAAAACTGATCTGAAGTTGAAAAAACCGTACTTTCTATTTTGCAGAGGCAAAGTATTTGGTAAACTGCTACATGTGGTAACCTGGGAGGAAGATGAGGTATCTTGTGAACTTTTGGGTCTATGAGAAATGCATGCAAGATAATTTGATACTTCTGGCTCCATCTGACAATGTATTAATAAAGAGAGGGTTTCAGGAAAGTGTTGCCCAGCTTCTAAGTAAAAATGGAAGGGAATAGAGATAACTAGAAAAGGAAATAACTTCTCATTATCCACCAGTGAAGAATAAAACTGAGAAGGTTTCTAGACAATAAACGCTGATTAAAACTCAGACTTGTAGCAAGGATAAAATTAAAGGTTATACCCATTGGTACAGCCTCTGAAAAGATGAAATGTTTGAAAGTCATAGGACCAACTAAAGATGTTATGCACAGTAAATCCATTCCACTGAATTTACAAAATAGCTCAAGAAATAGAGTGTGACTCTAAGAAGCCCAGAGTACACATGATTAAGTTGAAAGAATGGAAGAGAGAGAGAAGAAAGAGACGATAAAACAGAAGTGAGAAAGCAAAGTAGATTTTATTTAGCAAATGAAGCAATATCTCAAGGGAACTGTGCAGGTTTCTACTGGCACAGAGAGCTGACTGTAATCAAACAGATTTTTAAAAATAGTTTTTTAAGAGTGGTTCACTTGTTCACTTTTTTGGTTCACATGCACTGAAAGTAAACCAAAAACCTAGAAACAACTTAAAAAATCAGTATTTGATAAACCAGTTGAAGAACCTTGCTTAAAGCCAGGAAGGTAGCTATGAGGCATTTAAAGATATCATGAATATAAATAGATTCTAGAGTCTATTTTCCATAGAATATAGCTGCTAGTACATGTAAACTCAGTGTAAGAAGACCATTTCTAATGACTGTCCTCCAGCAATTGAACAAGTCGCCCTGAAAGACCTGCATCATCTATCATTGGTTTGGCTAACCCAATGCTGACTTTACGGTTTTGGGAATTGGAAGGGAGACACAGTACAATTCACCGGATAAAACTTTTGCAGAATTATTTGTACCTTTCATATATTAATACTTATTACCCAGGCACTCAGCTAAATTACTTCACATACGTAATTATTATGTTTCACTGTAAGTATATGAGATTCCTATCAGCTTCAAGTAACTAGTAATATTCAGAGCTAAAATTTGAAACATGGCTTTTGAAATCTCCCACTCATGGCAGCCATGAGTCCATTATCTCTAACTCCTGCCTGTTGATGTTTTCTTCTCCACCCAACAGTTTAATGAAATGGAATAAAGCATTCTTACTTTTCACTGGACTGGGATTTTCAGTAAATTGTAGCTGCATCTAGTAGAAGGAATTTTGGGATCCAAATCAAAAGACTTACATGCTGGGGCTAATCATTATTTACTAGATGAAAATGGGCTAACATTTGAACCTGTTCCTTTTGTTTTGTTTTCTTTTTCATTTTGGAAGAAAGATTCTATCATCTTCCTCCACTTTCTTCACAGATTTCCACTGGAGATTTAGACCCTATTTCATAAATGGGTTCTTTGAATGCTCAAACTACTGCACAATTGCACCCATCTCACACACTAGTAAAGTAATGCTCAAAATTCTCCAAGTCAGGTGTCAGTAATACTTGAACCGTGAACTTCCAGATGTTCAAGCTGGTTTTATAAAAGGCAGAGGAACCAGAGATCAAATTGCCAGCATCCGCTGGATCATCAAAAAAGCAAGAGAGTTCCAGAAAACATCTACTTCTGATTTATTGACTATGCCAAAACCTTTGACTGTGTGGATCACAATAAACTGTGGAAAATTCTGAGAGAGATGGACATACCAGACCACCTGACCTGCCTCTTGAGAAATCTATATGCCGGTCAGGAAGCAACAGTCAGAACTGGACATAGAACAACAGACTGGTTCCAAATAGGAAAAGGAGTACATCAAGGCTGTATATTGTCACCCTGCTTATTTAACTTCTATGCAGAGTACATCATGAGAAACGCTGGGCTGGATGAAGCACAAGTTGGAATCAAGATTGCCAGGAGTAATTTCAATAACCTCATATATGCAGATGACACCACCCTTAGGGCAGAAAGTGAAGAAGAACTAAAGAGCCTCTTGACAAAAGTGAAAGAGGAGAGTGAAAAAGGTGGCTTAAAGCCCAACATTCAGAAAACGAAGATCATGGCATCCAGTCCCGTCACTTCATGGCAAATAGATGGGGAAACAGTGGAAACAGTGTCAGACTTTATTTGGGGGGGCTCCAAAATCACTGCAGATGGTGACTGCAGCCATGAAATTAAAAGACACTACTCCTGGGAAGGAAATTTATGACCCACCTAGGCAGCATATTAAAAAGCAGAGACATTACTTTGCCAACAAAGGTCTGTCTGGTCAGGGCTATGGTTTTTCCAGTGGTCATATATGGGTGTGACAGTTGGACTATAAAGAAAGCTGAGCACCAAAGAATTGAGGCTTTTGAACTGCGGTGTTGGAGAAGACTCTTGAGAGTCCCTTGGACTGCAAGGAGATCCAACCAGTCCATCCTAAAGGAGATCATTCCTGAATGTTCATTAGAAGGACTGATGTTGAAGCTGAAACTCCAATACTTTGGCCACCTGACGCGAAGAGCTGACTCATTGGAAAAGACCCTGATGCTGGGAAAGATTGAAGGCACGAGGAGAAGGGGATGACAGAGGATCAGATGGTTGGATGGCATCACCAACTCAATGGACATGAGTTTGGGCAAGCTCAGGGAGTTGGTGATGTCCAGGGAGGCCTGGCATGCTGCAGTCCATGGGGTCACAAAGAGTCAGACACAACTGAGCGACTGAACTGAACTGAACTGAACTGAAGAAAGAGAGTGTAATCTGCTGGCAGATGTTTTATTTAAAATTTTCATATCCCACAATGGAAATATTTAAATAGTTGCACTTGTGATATAAATTCTGTGTCTGTCATGCTTTAGCAGACTACCTTTTCCCTTATTTCTTCTCTTCAGCAAAGCAAGTATGATCCCCAAGACTTCTCAGTTTAGGGAGGAGGATTCCTCTTTTGTTTCTTAGTATAATTCCTTATTCCTTTGCTTTTTCAGCAACATCTGTCAAAATTTTCCCCTCTCCCAAGGTTTCATGTAGGTTCTCAATCCACCGATGAGAAGCTGGCACTAAAATACTTCAGTACCACTAACACAGCAACTGGATACGGGCATTCTGCTAGATTTGAGTAGACTGTTCCTGCAAATCAATCCTCACAACAAGTATATGAATTGGACTTTATTCTACAAATGAAACAATCAACACTCAGAGAGATTAAACAACTCCTCCAAAGTTCCACAGCTAGCAGGTAGCAGTCTGACTCCAGCGCCTGAGTCCTTTCTACCATGGATGGACCACTCTCTCTCCTCCTTCAGCTAACCTACACCTACATCTCTATTTTCTGTGGTCACTCGCAGAGATCATATGAAACTCAGAGGTCACATCACTGTAAGGAATATTTTTCCTTACCATGGTTACTCTGGTTAAAAAGAAAACCACCAATAACCCATCTCCATCTTTGTATACACTGGGTTTATTCTCAAAAAGCTGTTGGGATCCAAAGCCAAAGTGCAGACTAAGTGCAGAGAAAACTGCAGGAGCAGGAAGGCAAGAATCGAATGCAGCATCTTAGAAGATCTGCAAAGCCCTAAATCTGTTTGAGGTGCAGGGCAGATGGAGCAGAGGTGGAATATGCAGCCTCAGCGGGTATGTATATATGCTGCTGCTGCTGCTGCTGTGTTGCTTCAGTCACGTCGGACTCTGTGCGACCCCACAGATGGCAGCCCACCATATATACACTGTATATACATATAATGATGTGTGTGTGTGTGTGTGTGTGTGTGTTTAGACATATTAGGGTTTCCCAGGTGGTGCAGTTGGTAAAAAGTATGTCTGCCAATGCAGGAGATCAAGAGATGAGGGTTCAATCCCCGGGTCAGGAAGATCCCCCAGAGTAGGAAGTGGCAACCCACTCCAGTATTCTTGCTTGGAAAATTCTGGGAACAGAGGAGCCTGGTGGGCTGCAGTCCATGGGGTCGCAAAGAGTCGGACACAACTGAGCGACTTCATTTTCACTTTTCACTTTCATGCATTGGAGAAGGAAATGGCAACCCACTCCAGTGTTTTTGCCTGGAGAATCCCAGGGATGTGGAAGCCTGATGGGCTGCCCGTCTATGGAGTTGCACAGAGTCGGACACGACTGAAGCTACTTAGCAGCAGCAGCAGAAAGTAACAAAATGGAGAATAAACAAGCAGCAGTGTCACAACCCAAGCTGGTAATGGTAAGAATCTGCACGGGAACTAAAGCCACGGGAGACTTGACCGTGGAGATCCATTTACCTCTTTGTACTGGTCATTTCTGGACTTGCACATTTACTTTGTGGTTTTGTACAAGTAAGTGGGCTTCATTAGTGGGCTTCCCAGGTAGCACTCGTGGTAAAGAATCCATCTATGAATGCAGGAGACACAGGAGACACAGTTTCAATCCCTGGATCAGGAAGATTCCCTGGAGACAGGAAGTGGCTACCCACTCCAGTACTCTTGCCTGGGAAATCTCATGGACAGAGGAGCCTGGAGGGCTATCATCCACGGGACTGCGAAGAGCTGGACACAGCTGAGCACAATAGATGTTGGATGGTTGAATAAATGACTGAATATGATGCTCTGTCCTATGACTGGACATCATCTGGGATGCCTTACATCCATCTGCGCCTGTATGATTCCTACTCAATGTTCAAAATTTAGTTCAAAGCTGAATTCTCCCATTCTTCTCTGTCTGAAGCATTACAGAGTTGGTATTTTAGTTTATTTGGGTTCCCATGACAAAAATACCATCAGCTGAATGGTTTAAATCACAAGTATTTGCTTCTCATGGTTCTAGAGGATCAAGGATGGCTCTCTCGTCACCGTGCTCTCACATGGAAAATGAGGAGAGGTCTCTCCAGCATCTCTCTTATCAGGGCACTGAATCGTTCTTGAGGATGCATGGGGAATCAGGATTCCATCCTCATGATTCAATCCCTTCCCAAAGGCCCCTCTTCCTAATAAGATCACATTGGGGGGTTAGGATTTCATTATATGAATTTGGGAGGACAGACGCATTCAACCCAAAATGGTTGGTGAATATATAGAATTTCTAATATTATTAATTAGATTGACTTCTGCGGGCTTGTAAGTAGGAAGTAGCAACACACTTGCCAATGGTTTGTCCCCCACTGAGTTCCTCTCTTTAACTTCATATTTGGAAAACTTAGAGGCAACGAGAAGTGACTGTCTCAAGATCACACAGTCAGCAGCCAGCTACTGGCAGGAACAGAAAGAAATTCAGGCTTCTATCCTCAATCCGAGTTCAGTAGTCCTTCCACTTATCTTAAGAGTCATGGATTGTAAAACTTCAACACTTCTGAGTGTTAAAGGCTAATTATTATTTTTCAATGCATGCACAGATGCCTCCATACGGTATATTTCCATAGGTTACCATGTGAGAAAGTGTGAGTGGGAAGGAGTTTAGATAGTTCACTGAAAAGACAACATTTCTGCATCTGTGAAGAGGCCGGAAAGAATGCAGCCAGCAGTAAGTGCTTCTGGTTTTTCTGCACTGCCTGAAAATGCGTGGCAGACATGGTAGCTGATAAGGCTGAGGAGCAGTGGGAGTCTGACCCAGCACGTTTGAATGCAAGGATGAAACAAATGAAACAAACTTGTTTGAAGCCAGAACAGCAGTAATCCCTCCTGTGTCTGCTTTAGTGAATTTGGCCTCCCAGATATAGATTTGTAAAGAACAAAGTAGCAGCCCATGGATGGCAATGGGAAAACCGGCTTTACAAGCAAAACCTCAGAAGGAAGGTGGGGAAAATGAAGAGAAGGGATGTGAGAGAAATGAAAAGAAGTGTGGAGGATGGTTCAAAATATCTATTGTTCATTGCTTTTGTTTCCTCACATACAATTCTATTGTCCCCATAATTTATTTTTAGATGGATGATAGCACACTGCATATGAAAATGATAGGTTACAAAGCGCTACTTTTACGGTAATATCTTACATATGAAAATGTGTAGCTTATAAGGTGCTATTTTAAGTTATATTCATTACCTCATTTGATTCTTATGACAATACCATGAGGAAGGCATTGCCCTGTGGAGGGTGGTGGTTTGTGCTTATCCCAGTGTTCTAAAGAAAGAACACGTGGCAGGGGCTTGGCCACTGGGGTAGAGCAAGCCCAGCACAGACTCAACCCCTGTGTTCTTTCAACTGTGTTGCAAAGTGACTTCAACTTTCTGGGTTCCAGAGCTGATCTTGTAATAGCCAGACATTATTTTAACTGGTTCCCAAACTGGCAAAACTGCCTCTTGTCTCTGTCTCTTCTTCTGTCTACCCTCCCTTCTTCCCCTAGCCTTCCTGTGGACCACAGCCTCTGTCTCTCGTCTTCACATTCTTCTTTTTTCCCTGTGTTTCTCTCATGCTTGCTCTCAGTCTGACTTCCTCTCTTCTCAGTCTTTCTGCTTCCCCGAGAAGTGCAGGACTTTTGCCTAATCGACCTTTAAATGATATGATTTTGAAATCTGAAAAAAGTAAGGGCGTTTCCTAGACATTCTGAAACAAAAAAGCATACCTAGAGAAAAGACAAGACTTCCAGATGCGTGTATGTAGCATGTGATAGTAAGTGGGATATTGCACTCTCTGTGTCACAAGTAATACAGGAAACTGTGTCTGATAGATACAAAAAGCCACACAGGCCAACTTCCCCCAGAGAATGGAATGGTTACAAACGGAGGGATATTATGAGCTCCGGTGACGTAAAGTGAGAATTTCCCATCATCTGGGAAACCAGTGGTGCCTGAAAAATAAGCTGATGTTCATCTAAACTCATTTCCCATATTAAGTCCTTTTAGGTTATTGTCAATAAAGTTTGGGTCATATTTCTGCAACTGTAGGTTCCTGCTGACATTTTGATCAGTTAGAATGGCTTTAAGAACTGAATGTAGTCCATAGGTTCCGTATCAAGAAGTTCGGATAACTGACCTGTACTTATAGAACTAAAAGGAAAATAGAGAAATAAAACTAAATTTACTGTATGGTAAAACTTTGGGGCTTCCCTGGTGGTTCAGATGGTAAAGAATCTGCCTGCAATGCAGGAGACCTGGGTTCAATCCCTGGGTCGAGAAGATCCCCTAGAGAAAGGAATAGCAATCCACTCCAGCATTCTTGCCTGGAGAATTCCATGGACAAAGGAGCCTAGTGGGCTACAACACTCCATGAAGTCACAAAGAGCTGGACATGACTGAGCAACTAACATGGTAACACTTATATGCGAAACCTTAAAGAAAAATTCAGACTCACAAAAGTAGAGAGTAGAAAAGAGGTTGCCAGGAGCTGGGGAATAGAAGAAACAGGCAGAAGTTGGTAAAAGGGTACACTTTTCACCTTCAAGATTCTGAGGCTCTGATGTGTAACTTGGTGACAACAGTCAATAACACTGTGTTGTGTAAGTACAATTTGCTAAGAGAACAGAACTTAGATATCCTCAACAACAACAACAACACAATTTTTTTTAATGTGCCACTGATTTCTATTTCTGTTCCTTTGATTTTACCTGGAAAGCTGGGCCACCACTGGAGGCAACTCTCCAGGGCTTTAAAATCCAGTCATGCATTTGTGTAACATCATAAACCCTAGACAGACAAGAGATGATGTTTGTAATTTGTAGCCCATGAACAATGAAATGTACTTTCAACTTGTTAACTCTGATGCAGACAATCTGGGGTTTTCTTCCTCAGTTCCCACCATATATGCAGCTTCATGGCTCCTGCTTGAAAAAAAAATTTTTTTTAAATGACGTAGCAGCGGGAAGAGACTTGTCCCTAGTTTGAGCCTAACTTCTGCTGAGTTGCCATTTGTAAAAGGAACCCACGTATTTCCAAGCTCATGGTCGAAGAGCTGTATCTGGAACATGTAGAGAATTTACACAAACTCCTAGTATGTGGCCAAAATAGAGAAGATACAAATCCAGTGCTTCACAGTACAACAAAATTTCCCAAAGCAGAAATAGATACTTGGGTTAGCAAAATCCACAGGTCACCAGATAGGATAACTTTCCAGTCAGTTCTTATGTCGTACCTTTGGTTTCTGCCCACTTTCTCCACCAGTGACATGCAAGATCTTTTAGGTGGTGGTTTCACTCGGGTCATTTTGAGTTGGTATGGCCAGCTTGTCTTTCCTCCCTACATCATTCACGACTTGGAACACACTCTGATAAGAACACACTGCAACGAAGGAAAGAGCTGTGACCAGTTAAGATGTACGTGGACAAGATTGCAGCCTGAACTTTGGGAGCTGCTTTTAATTCCACAAGCTGCTGTTGTCTTAAGCACTTACATTATGGCCTGAAAAAGACAAATAGTCTTCTGAAAATATCTCTACAGGAAGAGCCTTTTCCCCGGTACCTATAAAACATTCATAACACCTTCATTGTGCTGTAAATCCTTAGCAGGAGTTGATAACAGTGTATGAATTTTTAATGTAACATTTATAAATGGTTATTAAAACTATCCTTAAAGTAAAGTGTCAGTTTATTTTTAATTAACTGTTGGCTATTTAAGCTCCCAGATGGCCTCGGGAGAGACCAACAGGCCCACATGTCAATTACCTTCCCTCCTGCCCCATCTTTAACCCCTTGCTGTCTGCTGTCATGAAGGCCAGTGCATGTAAGCTCTAATAACTTTATGACATTTGCAGAAACTGTCTCAGGAATGTCTTATAAAATGGTCCTGGAGTCAGCTATCATGGCTGACAAAAAAAAAAAAAAGAGGAAAGCATCACCCATCCTGAATCCTCACAGCCCAAGACAACTTGTACATACCTACTCCCAGCAAGAGAAAAAACTGGGGAAAAAATGGGTAGATTCTAGAACACTAGATCTGAGACTCAGGATTCCACCTCAAGCTCAGGGCCATCCATCCTACACGTGTGGTCCTGAGAAGATTTCAGCTTCCTAGAACGGACAGCTTACTTTGTTGTAAGCGTCAAATTAAAGCTGGGCATGAAAATATTTTATGACTATGAAAAGCTGTCCACACATACGGTCTGCTCTTTTATCATCTTCAAATTATTCGTAATGTTTCCTCATGGTTTCCTGATAAGAACTTCCCCCAGGTTTGAATATTTCATTTTCAGGACTTCAGAAAACAGGAAAACCCATTTTGTCTGTTTGCTTTAGAGTGCCGTTCTTTCCTAGAGTTGGAAGGATGATTCCACTCAGGGTACCTACTCTCTCTGCATTTTCACCTGAGAAGGCCTGTGTGACTTCGAATGGCAGTCCCAGGACCAAGAAGCTTACCGTGCATTGTAATTAGAAAATCCAACTGTTAGCAAGATGGGCTTGGTTCCTTTGGGGTCTCAGATTCTCCAGATACGTACATTTTGCTGATTCTCACCAAGACATGTGGAACAGATTCTACTGGCAACCTGGGCTGTGATTCTTTGCCTATGTTGTACCACACATCCCAACATTTCTGCCTTCCCTTCATTTGCTTCCAGATAGCATTACCCAGCCAAGCATGGGGGATATAAGAATCCAAAAATCTTGCCTTCACAGGACACATGTGAACATGTATATGTTTGTGAGCACGTGTGTAAGTGTGCGCTTGTATTAATATAAACATGCAAGTGCCTGACATCAGTCTGGAAGACTTCTTAACGTTCCTCAACAAATGGAAAAATTAAATCTAGGCATGGACTCAAATTCATTAGAATAGTAGTCAAAGCCCTTCATGGGTAGCCTGGGATTTGTTTATGGTTCATTCTCCTACCAACGCAGCTCTTCCACTTCCGGCTCTAGAAAGACTGAATTACTCGCCATTCCTCTGAATGAACCACACTTGCTTTATGCGTCATAGAACTTGCACATACTGTTTCTACAGCTAAGTGAAAGTTGCTCAGTTGTGTCCAACTCTTTGCGACCCCATGGACTATACAGTCCATGGAATTCTCCAGGCCAGAAGACTGGAATGGGTGGTTGTTCCCTTCTCCAGGTGATCTTCCCAACCCAGGGATCAAACGCAGGTCTCCTGCACTGCAGGTGGATTCTTTACCAGCTAAGCCACCAGGGAAGCCCCTACAGCTAGGAGTGTTCTTTAATACCTGGGGAATGTCTAATCATTCTTCAATATTCCTCTCAGCTGCTGGTCTCTGGGAAGTTGTCCGTCACATATAATCCCTGTGTTTCCTCCCGTTATTATATTTATCACATTACATGGCAATTTCCTGATTATGTTTTTGTTTCCTTTATGAGTGTGAGCTTTGGTAAAGCACAGACTAAATGTCTTATTTGTCTATCAGCCAGTGTTCGCACAGCAGACACACATCAATCACTTGTTGAACAAGGAAGAATAGATATGTTCCGATACAGGCTTTGCAAGTTCCACTGGTCACATTAAAAAGGCAAAATGATTAATTCTCTTTTGTTTTATGCTGCTGAATATTAACCAAGAGTTTACTTTGTGATTAGGAATGATGATGTGTTCAACTTATTTCAGACAGAATAAACTTGAGATGTTTGCAAAACATCTGAGTTCTAATTGGAAGAAAACTGTATGTTTGGTGAAATGGGTTTGGGCCGTGACTATGCATACAAGGCATTTCTGAGCACAGTATGACTAAACGCCTGTGCAAAGGAAAAAAAAAGAATATGGAAGAGAAAACTAGACTTGGGGTTAAACATAGCAGATTAAACATAGACTTTTCCGTGATCTTTTTCAAACCCTCCTAAAATGATAAAATGATACTGATGGACCAAAAAAGAAATAAATCTATGGCATAAAAGAAAATGAGAGAAGGGTTGATAGATAAGGAGAAATGTCAGTGGAATTATAATAGTAAAAGCCTGTGGGTGAGTAGTCACTGAGCCCATCAGAGAGGGCTGAGTGATTGGTGCGGAAATCTGGAAGAGTCGGGCAATATGCAACTCTGAAGTCAGGAACAATGGGTAGAACTGTATATAAGAGGGTTGGTTGAATGCGAATGTGTATGTATTGAGCAGTTGGGTATGTGTGTCAGTCGCTCAGCAATTGAGCAGTTAGACCCTCAGAAAAACTTCAAAAGTCTGTCACGCTTTTATAAAGCAAGACAGGAAACTTAGTCTCTTAATGGTTGATTCAGAGGGACGAGAGGGGGTAGCCTTTCCCTCCTCCAGGGGATCTTCCCAACTCAGGGATCAAACCCAGGTCTCCGGCATTGCAGGCAGATTCTTAACCAACTGAGCTATGAGGGAAGCCCATTCTCAGGAACACTAGGTACAAATGAGGCTAGACACAAAGCAATGCATGAAATACACATACATTGATTGGAAGTCTGCCCCTACTTGGCTTCCAGAATCCTGGAAACAAAGTTTATGTTCTCCAGACACTCATCGCTGGGGAAGTGACTGGTCCAAAGGAAGAGACTTATGTTAGCAGTCATCTGTTAATACAGAGGTCAAGTCCTGTCTCCACCACCTTTCAGTAGAGCCCACAAGTGTACAAGATATGCTCTATGCATTGCTCCATGGACACTTCTTAGTGAGACGGATAGATTAGAGGGATCGTAGGTATAAATAAAACATAGATTTAAAATTAAAGCTCTTATGAAAGGGATCAAAACAAATGTATATTATAAAAGGAATGCCCAGGAAATAAAAATAATGTAAACAGCACAAAGAAATGCCTGGAAAAATATAATTATTCCTTTGTGAGAAAAAAAGATATTTAATCAATGAAACACAAAATGTTGCAAAAATATTATACAGCAAATGAAAATAATCTTGAAAATTGAAAACACAGAAGCAAAAATTAAATATGTGGATGCATGTGTATATATGTATATATATGTGTGTGTGTGTATATATATACTCAAAAGAATGATGCAATGTTAAAGTAAAGAAAATCTCTCAGAAAGAAAGTAGAAAAATATATATAAAATAGGAAATAAAAGATACAATAGAAGATTAATACAGAAAATCTAATATCTGACTAAAGTAAGTTGCAGATAACAGACAAAATGGAAAGAAGGTATTTACCAAAGAAATAATTCAACAAGGGCTCATGGAATGCCCACAATATCAAAATATAATCATTATAAGATTTCAGAACATGACAAATAAATCAAATATTGTTAAAGCGTCCAAGAAATATGAAATAGATCATATATAAAAGGACTGGGAATTAGAATGGCATTAGGCTTTCTAAAAACAATATTGGAATCTGCCAGACAGTAGTGTAGTATCTTAAAAATCCTGAAAGAAATTCATTTCACACCGAGAATTCTATACACAAACCATTATTTAATAATAATAACAATATTTCAGACATCCAGGGGATAACACAAAAACTTAATCATTTTGTACAGTTTTTAAGGAGAGTGGAGGATGTTTGAGGAACGCATAGGCAAGAAATTGGCAATCCAACATGAAAGAGGTGAAAGCAAGTACCAGTATAACAACTGAGGAATGTTCTAGGTCAAAAGCTGTGGGCAGCTTCTGGACCAATAGCGCCGATCAGAGGAGGTGAATGGCTGCAAGGTCATGGCTGCAAGAAAAATGAAAGGAAAAGGACCAATAACTAGTGTTACCTGATGTATTTCAGTACATTGAGAAAAATGGTTGAGACTGAATTAGTGATAAAAACACAGAAAAGTAACCAATGCATAAAAAAAGATTTCATTTTAATTTCCGGAAGTTTTATATATGTGCATACACACACACACACACACACACACAGAACACAAACACAATCCTAGCATGCTATGTACTTCAGCTGTGAACAATATTTATATTGTCATAATAATCTGAACTATAAATATAAATATAAAATTGATCTAACTATATTAGAACAATGGACAAAATAATTTTAACTGGCAGATCATGTTAGAATACAGACGTCTTTCAGAGTATAACTTCAAGTCAGCTAAAAGTTTTTATAAACAAATGAAACAGCATGCCCTTGTGTCCTAGGATAGAGAGAAATATTTGAAGAAATCATGAAAAAAAATTGAAAGAAGCTAACTCTGGGAAGAAGTGCAGTGGAGAACTTCTTTTTGAAACTTGAATTATTTTACTTTTTCAACTACAAATATTTTGTTTCAATATTGTACACCAATAAAAGGAGGAGGAACTTGGGTGGAAAAACACATATAGAAAGGTCCAGAAGATAAATCATAATCAAACATTCTTGTGCTAAGATGGAAGAGGGCAGAATTCCAAAAAATAAGGGGCAAGGGGTGGGGGCAGCTCAACAGTGAGAAATGCTTCAGAGATTCAAGTCAGGCTGAGGACTGAGGAAAATTTATTGAATTTGACCATTAAAGAGCCATCGATAGCATCAAGAAGGGCTGCTTCAGAAGGTCATCTGAGATTGCTCCAGGTTCTGGCTGAGAAAGGTCTTGCAGATAAATTAAGGATAAATCAGATCCTTCTACCCTGGGATCACTATTCATCTGATCAACTCAGCTGTGGTCAACCTCTAATGGGAATTTTTTTTTATCTTGTAGGTAAACAAAAAGGAAGATAAGAATCTTTCTTCCTCAGGCCAGAGAGTTGCAGTTTCTCCCAAGGATCAACTCATCAACAACTGTTTATTGAGCTGCTCCTGTGCTTTGTGTTCTGGATGCGGGGGTGGGGGGTGGGGGGTGGGGGGGTGGGGGGGTGGGGGGGGTGGGGGGTGGGAATAACACATAGTTTTTGCTCTCATGGAATATATGCTCTATTTAGAGAAGAAAGATATCATCAGACAAAATAAAAGACTATAGATGGGCATAAAGAGTCAAATTATAAATATGTCATTTAGATTTCAGCTATTATAAAGGCTCATGAGAGCAAAATAGCCAGGAAGCCTCAGAGAGAAAGTCTAGGACTGAAATGAGACTTGATGGGATGACAAGAGGGAAAAGGTGATGAAAGACGAGAAAGAGTTGCTGTGGAGTTTAAGTCAGATGTGTTTCTCCAGGCACAAGCTCCTGTGTTCAGACCCCCTTTCTGAATGAATGACAGCCTCTCTTTCTGTTTCAGCTCTGGCACATAGTAGCGGGGAGAATTTGGACTAAGCAAGCTTCCCTAGGTCTCAATGGCAGTGTCTTTGGTGATGGCCTTAGGTGATGGCACCGAGGACCCCGTCCTATAGGGACATGGTATTTTTGAATTGTAAAACAGAGCAAGAAAGCAAGCGGTGCTGGAATGTGGGTTTGGGATGTCAGACTATGTGATTGCTACTCATCACTCACTTGATTCAATGGATTCACTCAGTTGATGCACGTATAATAGGTCAGGTTTTTAAGGGAAATAAGGCAAGCATTGCACCAACTAAGATCAACATTCTACAGCAAATCATGCAGTTAATCATTTAATCAGGCCATTAGCATAGCCCATCAGGGTTTGCATCATCCGCTGTCCATCTCCTTCAACCTCTCATGTTCCAGAGCTCTGGCTGGGTCATCACTCAGACCTTCTCTCATTCCATGAACATGTTCCACTTCTTCTCTGTGCTCTTCTCTCTCTATTCCCATTCCTATTCACTCTTTCTCCTTCTCCAGATCTTAGTTAAAATGTCCACAACTCAGGGAAGCTTTCTGAAATCCCGGTTAGGGTCAGGTTACCCTGCTATCATAGCATCTAATGATCCTCTCAGTTCAGTTCAGTCACTCAGTCGTATCCAACTCTTTGTGACCCCATGAACTGCAGCATGCCAGGCTTCCCTGTCCATCACCAACTCCCAGAGCTTGCTCAAACTCATGTCCATCGAGTCAGTGATGCCATCCAACCATCCCATCCTCTGTTGTCCCCTTCTCCTCCTGCCTTCAATCTTTCCCAACATCAGGGTCTTTTCCAATGAGTCAGTTCTTCGCATCAGGTGGCCGAGGTATTGCAGTTTCAGCTTCAGCATCAATCCTTCTAATGAATATCCAGGACTGATTTCCTTTAAGATCGACTGGTTTGATCTCCTTGCAGTCCAAGGGACTCTCAAGAGTCTTCTCCAACACCACAGTTCAAAAGCATCAATTCTTCGAGCATCAATTCAATTCTATGTCTCTCTTCTATAGCAACATTTACAAGTGTAAAAAGGAATTAAATATGTGATTTAAATTCTGTGGTTCCTTGCTAAAATGTACGCCCCAAGAGCAGACATCTTTATATTTTATCATTGCAACCCTAAGACTTAGTATGAATATCTGCCCATAATAAGCTTTCAATGCACATTTTCTGAATGACTAGTCAGCTGTACATAAAAGCTATTTTCAGGATGTTTCAGAATGCATGGGCAGCAATTTATCCTGATGAATCTCTAACTTCCTTTAACAACCTGTTAGAGATCCATCTTCTCCAGGTTTATTCAGCCATCTCTGCTTCTATTTTTATATACTTGCAAGTTCTTAAAGTTATCTCACAAATGTCAGAGCCAGAACCAAATTACGTAATCTTTGTCCACTGTCACCAGGAACCAAGGCTTTTCTTTTTCTTTATTTTTCAATTTACTTGTAAAATCAGGGGGTGAGGAGGAAGGCTACTCTAATATGGGCATTTATTGCAGTATAGAAATAACTAGTAATTATGCTCTCTAAATGAACTTGACTTTATGGCTGGTGTCAGGTTTTGCTAAGTGCCCTGGGCCCAACAGAGACTAATTAGGCCTGAATTAAATATTAAAGCTTTCTGACACCCAGGTTTTGACAGTGACAGAGAGAAAAAAATCCTGTAACCTAATCTGCACCCAACAGGCATAATTTATGTTCACTTCTTATAACAAAAGAAAATCCAATTATATAGCTGGCTGGAAGATATATTTAAAGAAGTTAATGTAAAAAAATTGCATAAACACACATGGAGTACATAAAATAACACAAAAAATATCAGCAAATAGCTCTCGTTTGCCATCACCTACATCAAATGCCTGTTGATTGTTCCCCTATAAACCTATGTTTGCACAGGAAATAGCTTTTTGCCTATTAATGTGTTTGATGTCATAAAATGCAGGGAGTCAGCCATGGACCTCTGGCTGGCAAAAATATGATAATGCCATTTGACTTAGGAAAGGCCTGTTGTGTGGAGACCTCATTCACAATCCATCACAATCCATCACAGGACCAAAGCTTTTTGTTCTTTCAGGTGTTGAACTTGTTAAGGCGCAGCCTGCTTTTCTCACAGATGAGGCGCAGCTAGGAAACATGGTCAGCGTGCCAGTTCAGTCCCTAACTAGATGCATGATCTCAGATAAGCCATAGAGCCCCTGCGCCTTTGCTTGTCCTTTCCGTAACACGTGGCCTGTCATGCTGGCGGCCCCCAGTTCTGAGTGTTGATGTAGCGCCATGGTTTTTAGCACCCACAGGAAGCAAAACTGCAAACAAATTGTACCCAGTGTCTGGATGATAAAACAAAACAAAACCCAGCATTTTACTAGTACACATATATTTTATAAGACCAAATGTGTGCTGTTTACTTGTTTTGAAGTCTCTTGGTGAGGGAAAAAGACCTGTTTTTAATATAATGTTTCTATAATGGAAAAGTTCAAATATAAACAAAAATAGAACTGATGGCATAAGAAACCCTCAGGCACTCATTACTCAGATTCAGTAAGTCAACTAATGGCCAATTCTGCTTCATCTTTCCTCTTCCACAACCTCATTTTTTTTGGAAGCAGATACCCCTCACTATATTATTTTGTCTGTAAACATTTCAGATGTACATTCAAAATGTAAGGACTCTTTTAAAAGATGGGGACATCAAATTTTAAATTAATGTTAGTTCCTAAATGAAAAAAATTAGTTATTTTGACAAACAATATAGGAATGAGAAATCCTAAATGATCATTGTTTGTGGGTCAACCTCAGAATCCTATTTGTTTTTAGTTACATTTTTATGATAGGATATGAGGTCCTGAGAACACAGAAAATACTTTGAAATAGAAGTCTTTCCACAATGCACCTGGCAATATCAAAGACTTTTTCAAGGGAGCCAGGTTAAGAAAAGAACTTGAATGCTACCTTTTAAAAATAAAACAAGTTAATTTAGCAGCCAATCATAGTTCTCTCATTTTGATAAAATGCAACTTACAACATTTGGGGTACATGTTGCTTATCATTCTTCTTGTTATTATCATTTGCAATAGGTTATTTTACGATTTTGAAAGAGCTACTACAGGATTCTGTGCAAAGTATGCCCTCAATAAGGATTTATTGAAAGAAAAATGAACAGGTAAAAATGATATTTTAATCAAATATTTGTGAAACAGTGAGAGATTGGTTGAAAACTCAGAAATCAGTTTTTAAAGCCACTGAAATCCTAGATGAGCACAAAGTCTTAGAACAATGATATGGTTCAATAAATGTAAGACATCACATTATTATTATTTTATTACTTATTATTAAAGCTAGATTACTAGATATATACTCATCTTCTTCAGTTAGCTACTACCTATTAAATTTAGCAAAATTTGAAAATAAAGAGAAACTGTACTCAGTGGGCAAAGCTAAAGAAGAAGTATACAACATTGTCTAAGAGGAAAAAAAAAATAAGAATACTATACTGCAAATCAGGAGACCTGGGTTCCAGACCTTCCTTAGCTATCACTGACCTTAGTTATCTTGGATGATCATTTCCATCCACAAAGCTCTAGAAATACAATTAAATATTGAACAAAATAACTGTCCATGCCTCTTTCAGTTCTTACTTCTGTGATTTATAACATATGGGTGGTGGGGACTAATTAAATAGGCAACAGGAAGGTACATCATTTGGGAAATAATTTTTCAGTAGCACTGGGGCCTGTCTGAATATGTGGGGGCAACTTAGAGTTGCTGTCAGCCCATCTCTCCAAATTGGGCTGCCACACTTGTGTTAAAAAAATAATTAGAATATGGGTAGTCCCAGGGTTGTTTTGAATCACACAGGAAGGAGGGCCTTTCTGAGTTTATTAGAAGTTAGTGTGATTTCCTATGAAAGGGTGGTGTAATCAGTTTGGAGACTATTAGAACCCTTCATTCCCTGGTGTGAGTGCAACAGCCTTCAAAGCCAGACTTATTTATTTATTTTCCCATTTTCTTCTCCTGCCCCCTCCACTGAAGCACATTATGAAATTATGGAAAGCCATTTTCTATCCAAAGGCAGCTGGTTGCCACGGGTTACGAGAGCCTTATCTGTCCCTAGGGTGATTTTGCTGACTGAAGCCATTACAGGAGGGAGGGGCTGAAGAGGAGGGAGAGGCAGGCAGGACCAAATCCTCCAGAGATGGGGCTCTTCTGAATGTGTTAGGATGCTGCCTCTGAGGCCCAAGGGTCTCATACAGGCCTGGCATGGAATATGAACTTGTCTGAGGCAAGGGAGGTTGAGGGAAATGGGGTAAATAAGTGTTCTGTAAAATGCTTGGAAATATATTTCAGATGATGAGAGGACTACAAAGGTCACAGCATGTTGAAAGTCGGGAATCACCTCATTAAAGACTGGATATCTCTCTCTTTCTTTCTCTCTTCTCCCCCTTCTCCACTCTGAATACTGTTTGTTCTTGCTGTTCAGTTGCTAAGTCATCTGCAGCTCTTTGTGACCATATGGCCTGTAGCATGCCAGAATCCTCTGTCCACCATCTCCTGGAGTTTGCTTAAATTCATGTCCATTGAGTGGGTGACGCTGTCTAACCATCTCATCCTCTGCTGCCCCTGTCTCCTTTTGCGTTCAATCTTTCTGAGCATCAGGATCTTTTACAATGAGTCAACCTAATACTGTTAAATACTGCTCTTTTAAAATAATAGCAAATCAGATTAAGAAGTCAGTGTAGTTTTCTATTGGATATTGAATTTCTTCCACATTCTCCTACCCTCAGTAAGAGCTCATTCAATCTCTGAATTCCTAGATGGACAGGGAGCTCAATTCCTGTTAGGCTTAGTCATTCTATTATAAGTTTATCTGCATTAACATTGATAATGAAGTCTAATATTTATTTGATAATTGCTACATCTTGGCCTCTAGTCTAATTGCTCTTATTTTACCCTCATAACTAATTAATGAAATTGATATACCTATTTCTCAGATGAGACAGCGAAGGTTCAGGGCCATATATCAAAAAACTAGAGAGGTTTAAATTTGAATTCGTGTTTGAAGGATTCCAAAGTTCTGCTCTTTCAGTTGTGCTGATATGCATGTTGCACGCTTATGTCCTCTTTCTCTCTCGAAGGCTGAGCATCTCTATTACTCCAGTTTCATGCCTTTATTCCCATCACCTTCCTGGTGACCTTCTGGGTCTTTCTTCTCCCTTTGCAGATATCATCCATATATTATCACGTCCTAAACTATTTCTTTAGTCCAGGCTGTCTGGCCACCTAATGGAAAAGCCTCTCTTCTAGTCTCCAATTTCTACTTCTATTAATTCATTCTGAAGCAAATATATTTTTTCTGGTCTCCACATGTACTCTATTCCTGAAACCCTTTGAGCCAGCTGAAAGCCTCCCGCCTATTTCACCCCTGCTGAGTTTAACTGATCTTCTATCCTCCGTATTTTCTAGGTGGATCGAGGCAGGTGTTTGCATTTCTTCGTGTGAAATTTCATCTGGTTGGTCTTCTCATTCCAGGTAATGCAAACCTCTTTACATACTAATCTTTCCATGCAACATATTTGATTTGACCAACCACCTATGACTCATTCCCTGTCATAAATTAATGCAGTATGATCGTTATCAAGAATGTAGACAAAGATGTCACCTTCTGTACAGAAATCAACAATTGATATCAGATTACTTAGTCAAAGGATATTGGAACAGGGCACAAAAGGAAGATGTGCTTTCGGGAAAAGACTGGCTAAAAATGGCGTCAGTTTCTAGCGACATGGTTGCTAGCGGCAAGTAGGGTAGAGGAAGGTATTCTGTGCTAAGAACCAGAGCTAAAACCATGAAAGCCTCTACAGACACCGGCTCTCTGTACACATAATGCTGAGTGCTTTTAAATTACTTCAGAAATCAGACAAACGTTAATTCAGTTAGCAAATAACTAATAGCCCCTGCCAGACAGGTATCAAAAGATGTCTTTTTTAAAAACTAATTTATTCCACAAGTCTCTGTCCTTATAGTTG
Source organism: Ovis aries (assembly GCF_016772045.2). Classification (NCBI taxonomy): domain Eukaryota; kingdom Metazoa; phylum Chordata; class Mammalia; order Artiodactyla; family Bovidae; genus Ovis; species Ovis aries. The sequence continues at coordinate 5,665,332 of NC_056055.1, read as the reverse complement.
TTGTCCTCATGGAGCTTACAAAGCAGTGAGGGCTAAAAAGAAAATCCACAAACTAATTGTGATTAGAACTATAAAGAAGATAATTGAGTTTTGAATAGGTGGAATAATTTAGATTAATAATTTCAGAATGCTTCTCTAAAGGAATAACTTTTAAAGTGAGACCTGAAGGATCTATAGTTTTATTTGGGCAAAGAATAGGGGAAAAAAAGATTGTTTCTGGTAGAAAGCTTTGAGAGGAAAAAAAGGAAAATTTAGGGAACTAAAAGAGAAAAAAAAATAGCTTAAGAGCAATGAGCAAGGAGGCTGGTGAGCTGTAAGGTGTGAAATGCAGATAGGAGTTGGTCACATAAGGGCTTTGCATAAGAAGCTTGCATATTATTCTAAATCTAATTAGAGTCTATAGAAGGGTTTAAGAAAAAGATAACTTAATTAGATTGGTATTTAAAGAAGATAGATTTGGCTGTGATGTAGAAATAAAGTGAAGGAAGTCAGGAATGAAAATAAGTAGACCAGTTAAGGGGTGCTGCAGGGTCGAGATCAAGGGAGATGTGGTGATAGCTTATATTTGAGTAGTGCCATTGAAAAAGGGAGCGATATTGAGGCTCTTTTCAGGTAGGTTGCTTGGGACTTGGTTTTGAATATGGAGTAAATGGTAAGTAAGCAACACATCAAAAATTATAAAATTCCAGTAGTCCCAGGGTTTTTCCTTAGAGAATTTATATCCTTCAGGAAGATCAGAAACTGAAAGTGCAAATCACTCAGTCATGTCTGACTCCTTGTGACACCATGGACTGTAGCCCGCCAGGCTCTTCTGTCCATGGAATTCTCCAGGCAAGAATACTAGAGTGGGTGTCATTCCCTCCTCCAGTGGATCGTCCTGACCCAGGGATCGAACCCAGATCTCCTGCATTGCTGGCAGATTCTTTAATATCTGAGCCAACAGGGAAGCTAAGCGTGTACACAGATAGGAGAGATTTATCTCAAGAGGTTTGGGAAACACAGAAGGAGCCCAGTTTGTATTGGAGGATCTCAAGGAAGACTTCACAGAGGTGGTGGCATTTGAAGCATATCTTAACATAGGGGCTACATTTCAGGATGCAGAGTTGGAAAAGTAAACACCATTATAACTATGCAGATATGTGAGTAATTTCATCTCTACAGATTTTTATGTAGTTATGTATTTGGCACAATATACTAAATGCCTACAATATGGCAAGAAGTTTACATAATTTTAAAAAGATCTTTTTGATGCGGACCATTTTCAAAGTCTTTATTGAATTTATTACACTACTGCTTCTGTTTTACATTTTGGTCTTTTGCCTGCAAGGCCTGGGCATCATAGCTCCCTAACCAGGAACTGAACAAGCACCCCCTGATTGGAAGGTGAAGTCTTAACCTCTGGACCACCAGAGAAGCTCCAAGAATTTTATACATTCTAATGCAACATTTAATGCAGAAGGAGATATTCATTTTTACCCATTTTATAGAAAAAAGAAGTTATAGAGTAATTAACGTACTCAATAGTACACAAGTGTATACATAATTGAGCCTGTTCGGAACTTAAATCTGTATTTAAAAAAATTAAATTCATAACTATAACATCTGTCCCTCAATACTCTATGCCTCATTTTTTCATAAAACTTATACTATCTAATGTAATACATATTTTAAAAAATTATCAGCCTCTACCACTAGAATATTAAGCCCTTGAAAGGTCAACATTTTCCTGTTTTGTTCACCCCCCAATCCTCAGCACTTGGGTGAAGACTATACACTCAAATGATTCAGTGGGAGGAACAAATCTGAAAACTGGATGATTCTAAACCCATTTTCCTCCCACTAACCAAGATCTGCTATCAAATAGGAATATATCAGTTTTTAATGTTATTGATCTATTTTTACCAACTCAATCCATATTTGATATTATCTTACTTTCTTTTTATTACCCACCAGTCAGTCAAAAATAATTTATTGACCCAAGTGCTAGTTTCTCCAGGTGACTATGAAGATATACAAGACAGACTATGCCCTCGGGAAGCATGTGATATATTTGAAGACACATGACATAATCCTTTGAAAGGTTAAATAATACTAACACAGTGATATAATCAATATCCCAAGACTGCATTAAGACAAAATTGAAGTGCCAAAAAGAACAATAAGGATAATAAATATTATGGCAGATAAGAAGACATTATTGAGGATTGAGTTGATCTATTTTGGTTTCATAGAGGAAAATAGCTTTGACCAAGTTATTAAAGATAGGTAAGATTTCCTTAGGTAAGGAAAAAATATGAGGATGATCTAGGAAGGAGCCAAGTAGAAGCAGAACCTAAATAAACTGGAGGGACAGTGCATAGATAAGGCTGGCTGGACCAGGGAATGGGAACAATTTGAATTTCTGGGATACTCTGCCCAATGTGAGAACTGAATTCATTCAATGAGTTTTCCAAACATATCTTGATATTAAGCCATGATTAAGATGACTGATAAGTTTTACTTTTGAATTCTTCACAATGGCAAGGTAGGTGAATACCAACACCTCAGTGTCATACATGAAGGGATATGGGGTAGGTATTGCCACGGAAGCTTACAAGTCACAGGTCAGAAAGATCCCCTGTTCTGTCAGCAACATGTAGAGAAGGATCTGCTGGAAACATAACTGGTTTGAATCTCAGGGCAAAGACCTTGCTCCCTTGCTACTCCAGAGTGCAACGGCAAGGACAGTGTTGAAGGAGAGCTCCTTGCCAGGCTTTCTGGGGCACATACCAGCTGTGTAGGAACTTGTTGAGAAAGGCAGCCTCCAGAACCCACCTCCTTTATAAACTTCAGATTTGACTTATGGGCCAAAAGGGGTTCCTGGTCCCTGGTGAAGCTGGAATCAGACATCTGTTTCTAAGCAACCTAAGTCTTCAGGGATAGTCTCCAAAGCAATCTCTCTCACCAGCTCATTGATGAATTGAGCATCTCAAATATGCTCTATTGATTTAGAAGAATGAGCACTGACTAATTCATTTATTTATTCAAAAATGTGTACATGGTACCTCAGTTTAAAAGCAGTATCAGTACAGAAGTTCCCTGGTGGTCCATTGATTAAGAGTCCGAGTTTTCACTGCCAAAGGCCTGGGTTCACTCTCTGGTGGGGGAACTAAGATCCTGTAAGCCACGCAACCAAAACAAATAAATGAATAAGTGAAAGCACTGGAACTACTATGTGCCGGCAGTAACCTAGACATTCATTGCACGTCAGTGAATAAGACAGAGCCTCTGCTCATGGAGGATGATGCTGTGATGAGGACTATGAGAGGGCCAGGCACTGGATGCTGCGGGAAGCCAGGGGAGGTCCACCCAAAGGATGGCAAGGTCTAAACTGAAACACAGAAATGCACCAGGGGTAGACTCTAGGGAGTCCGGGCGCTCCAGACAAAGAAACTGGCCTGAGCAAAGATGTAGAGTGTGTGTGTGTGTGTGTGTGTGTGTGTGTGTGTGCACGCTCAGTTGCTTTAGTAGTCTCCAACTCTTTGTAGCCTGCCAGGCTCTTCTGTTCATGGGATTTCCCAGGCAAGAATACTGGAGTGGGCTGCCATTCTCTCCCCCAGGGGATCTTCCCGACCCAGGGATCGAACCCACATCGGCTGCATCCCCTGCAAGGCAGGAGGATTCTGCAATCCTGAGGAGCCCGAGCCACTGAGGAAGCCCGGGCAAAGGTGCAGAGATGAGGAGAAACAGAGCCTGCAAGTGATTCTCTGGGGCAGGAGCATAGGGAGAGACGGAGAAGCAGACAGGGCCCAGATCCGCAGAGTTTTCCGGTCATGGTAAGGGATCCGACCATTGTCTAACCCTTTAAGGCTTTTCATAAGGGGGGCAGAATGGGCAGATCACATTTGTAAACAGTCTGCCTAACAACACTCTGCTAAAAATATAACATGAACCACAAATTCAAGCTACAAACATGACATTTAAATTTTCTAGTGGCCCCATTTTTTAAATAAAGGAAAAGTTGAAAATAATCTTAAAATATATTTGATTTAATACCATGTATCTAAAAAAAAATGTATAGTTCCAACATGAAATCAATACAAACATTGTTAAGGCAGAATTCCATATTATTTTATTTGTACTAAGGCTCCGGCAGCCGCTGTGTATTCTATACTCACAGCACATCTCCAATTGAACGCACCACATTTCAAGTGCTCAATAGCCACACGTGGCTAGATGTCATCCACCACCCTCCATGCAGTGCAGGCCTAGAGAGTGGTGGATAGTAAAGAATTTGGCATAAAGAGTGACAGGAGTCAGGGTAAAGAAAATCTGAAGAGATTTTAAGCTTAATGCTTATTGTAGCACAAACTCCAACATGGGCGGGTCCACGCTGAATTGATTCTTGGCCAAAGACCCAGCTAGGATGAAGCTTAGCTGTTGGATAAAACTAAGAAATGGACAGGGACAGATACCAGCAAGGGGCAAAATATATATTTTTTAATGTTTAAATGCTAATTATGTATAAGTGATGCAACCAAAATATAACCAGACAGATGACGCCAGTCCATGCAGATATAGATGTGAAACAGCTCAATCCCTTTTCCCAGTCATCTCAGTACATCCATGGGTCCCTACTGGCAGGCTACAGTCCACGCGGTCACAAAGAGTCAGACACGACCAAGCAACTAAACGACGACAACTATAATCCAGTTCAGTCATCCACAATAAAACTTGAAATTCACCAAGCTTGCTGCTCTCTCATTGCTAAAGTGCAAATTCTGATTTCACTGGCCCTTATGCTTTCAAACTCTTCCTTGCTGTGAAGGGAGAAGAGAGCCACCACCTTCCTTCCATGTTGTTTTGAGTTAGAGGGGAACACCCAGCAAGACTGTGCAGCTGCAGAAGAGCTGAAATGAACACAATGTCTCTTAGCCGACAGATGGACCCCTCTCCTTCCCAGTGGGCTCGCATGCTAAGAGCATCCCTTGGCAAGGACAGAGTTAATCAAGAGTCATGACACTCTTGTGAGAACCATATCTCTCCACTCACCTTCAGATACTATTGCCCAATCTCTCTAGATCCTTTCTCGCCTGATGAACAGAAAGGGAATTTCTTTCTCAGTAGACGCATAGATCCTCCTTGTGATCTCCCTTTTGTAGTGTGCATCTTTCTCCACAGCCTCCTGGCAGTTTTGTAACTATCTCAGAGGACTCACAACTCCCATATAAATCCATGGATCCAAATAGACCCTGTGTGGATGGAAACTGAGGTAGGACCCTCAGCTTCAGAAGTCAGAGAGTCAGAGACATCTTAGCACTTCTCTGGTGGTCCAATCATTAAGAATCTGCCTCAGAAGTTAGGGCATGTGAGTTCGATCCCTGGTCAGGGAACTAAGATCCCACTTGTTGCAGAGCCGCAGCTACTGAAGCCCACCCACTCTGGAGTCTCCAGGACACAACTACTGAGCCCTTAGGCCACCACTAGAGAGGCTGTGCACAGCAATGAAAGATCCCACATGACACAATGAACATCCCACGTGTTGTGACTAAGACCCAATACAACCAAATAAATGTTAAAAAGGCCAGAGAAATTTTCACACCAGCCTTGCTGCAATCAGAACACCTGTGTACACCTTTCTTATTTCACTAATCTACGTTTCTGTTCTATGGATGAGAAAATTGAGACTTGAGATCATCAGGTAGAATGGCAGAACCAGTATTTAAACCTAAGTCTGCCTTACTCCACTGTCCATTATTTTTCTCTTGACCAAATCTGCCTCTGTATTTGGAACATGTGGGACAGATCAAGGAATCAGCAGAACTGGGGCACATATGGCAATAAGGTCTATGAAGCCAGTTAAGGTTCAGGATCAGAACTGAGTTTCAAGACCAAGACAAAGAGAAGAGGAAAGGAGAGAATGGATGCCAAGTCTTAGAGCACACAGCTCTACAACCATCCTTCCATCAGATGAAGTTTAGGAGCATCAGGAGGTTCCCTCCAAGGCTAGACTATCTGAGTTTGAACCCTAACTCCACCACCTGCTAACTGTGTGTCTTGGGGTAAGTTACTCAATCTGTGTCTGTATCCTCATCTGTAAATACAGATAAAATAGCACTCACCTCGTAGAGTTCTTTCAAGATGAACATTGTTTAAAAATTGGGGAAAATACCTAATGCCTTTGCAATGCAATTCTGACATTAACTCCCTGGAGTTATTGCAAACTTCACAGGCTAATGGCACAGGCTTCCGAAATTGCCCTCGCTTCAGATACTAGCCACAAGCTTGGGTCACCAAGGTTCTCACCATTCAGACCAACTGGCTACAGGTCCAGGAGTTTCCACCATATGCTCAGGTTCAATCATTCTCTGGAACAGCTCACAGAAATTAGGAAAGTACTATACTATGATTAAAGTTTTATTAAAAGGATATAAATCAGAACCAGTAAAATGAAGACCAATATAGGGCTGAGAAAGCCCCAAACACAAAGATTCTGAGTTTTCAGGATGCATCCTCCTCCTGGAAACCCAGACACTGTCTCCAGCTTTAGGTCATTACATGTTGGTTTTCCAAACATGACCAGCCCCTACCCTGAATCTATATTGGAATCAACCATAAGTGACCTTGTTAGCATGAAGGCAGATGTCATCTGAGAAGCCCACTGTAAATAAACTTCAAGAGTGTAGAGGATCCCTGCCAAGAACAAGAGACAAAGGCCAACACAATTCTTTATTATACAATAATCTGGTGTCTAGATTGTTCCATGGAAGAAAGGCTATGACAAACCTAGACAGCAAAGATCCATATAGTCAAAGCTACAGTTTTTCCAGTAGTCATGTATGGATGTACACCAAAGAACTGATGCTTTCAAATTGCAGTGCTGGAGAAGACTCCAGACAGTCTGGACTGGAGAGTCCCTCAGACAGCAAAAAGACCAAACCAGTCAATACTAAAGGAAATCAACCCTGCATGCTCATTGGAAGGACTGATGCTGAAGCTGAAGCTCTTACACTTTGACCACCTGATGTGAAGAGCTGATTCATTGGAAAAGACCTTGATGCTGGAAAAGATTAAGGGCAGGAGGAGAAGGGGGTAACAGAGGATGAGACAACTGGATGGCATCCCCAACTTTAAGGACATGAATTTGAGTAAATTCCCAAAGATACTGAAGGACAGAAAAGCCTGGTGTGCTGCAGTCCATGGGGTCTCAAAGAGTCAAAAATGACTTAGGGACTTAACAACAGGCAAACTCTACATGAATACGAATACATACCATGGCTGGCAAACATTTTCTGTAAGGGTTAAATAGCAAATACTTAATCCACCTACAATGCAGGAGACCCCAGTTTGAGCCCTGGATTAGGAAGATCCGCTGGAGAAGGAATAGACTACTCACTCCAGTATTCTTGGACTTCCCTTGTGGCTCAGCTGGTAAAGAATCTGCCTGCAATGTGGGAGGCCTGGGTTTGATCCCTGGATTGGGAAGATCCCCTGGAGAAGGGAAAGGCTACCCACTCCAGTATTCTGGCCTGGGAATTCCATGGACTATACAGTCCATGGGGTTGCAGAGAGTCAGACAGTGACTTTCACTTTCACTTAAGTACTGTAAACAATATAGTCTCTATAGAATATCCTTGCCTTTCGTTTTTTTTTTTTTTTTAACAGCCCTATAAAATGTAAAAATCATTTTTAGCTCATTGACCCAACAAAAGTGGGTCATAGATTGGATCTGGCCCACCAGCCTTAGTTTGCTGATCCCCAAAACATACCACTGTTAAGTTCATGTATATTGTCAGTAAATACTATATAATAAACACTATTATTGTTATTGGACTGATGCTGTTGCTGTCATCATCATCATCATCACTGAAGCAGTGGGTCTCATTTCAGCTGCCAAATTCTTTGTCGTTGTGTGTGTGACTGGTGCCATTCCAGCCACATGAAATTCTGGGTCATGTTCTAAGACAGTCCACCTCAGCTATTGTTCAGAAATGAGATGTGTAAAGAGAAATAATTTCTGTTTCATGCATTGTCTGACATTTTATTTCTTGTTCTGTTGTGTTGGTTCACTGAGTAACTCAGTTTAAAAGGAAATGGCATTCCAGGAGTACTGTCTGTATTGTCAAAAAATAATTTTTAAAGTCTCTGATTACCACTTTGGCTGAGAAGTTCTTGTCTGCTGTCTCTATTTGCCATTTCCCAAAGCGCCCTCTCTGCACTCACTATTTCCTGCCAAAAGAAAGCCGCACATCCCACGTTGCTCAGGTGAAAGGAGAAATAGCCATGGATTAGACGCCGTGTTTCCTTCTTATGATCTCCATGGCTAGAACTGGCGCAAAAGAAACATTAGCAATCGCTTACCTCAAGGCTCATATAAATTAACATTAATAATGAAGAAGGGGAGAAAAGATATGGTCTTTGAGATGCAGTAACTGCTCAAAATTTTGGCACAGGACTCTGCAATATTGACTAATGAGCAAGAACCAGGGAAATCACTTTAAAGATTTAAACCACTTGTTTTTTAATTCATGTGAGTGTCAGTCTCATTTCATTCTTAAATATTTGCCCTTCATACCCAGAAGCAAGATTTGCTCCAGGAGTGGACAAATTATGTGGCATTTGTCTAAAATGATAGGTCTAATTATTGCTCTAAAATCCTGAAATATTTTTGAGCTCTCACTAAAAAGTCAAATGCAAGGAATTCATAATGATTTTAAAATTGATTCAAGGCCCCATTTCTCTATGCTGAACCTGGGAGTTGGAGGATCAAAAAACTAACCAAAAAAAGCAAAGACTTCTTCCATCAGGTCACTTCCTGAGCTTTTTCGTGGCTGAATAAGAGAATTTGAGAGACTAGAGAATAGAGGAGGTAGATGACTTTCAGTAAAACACACATACACACACAGAAAATGGGTCAGACTGATTCTGACTACGCAAGAAAGATACAGGTATAACCTTATAATATATGTTTCTGGAATCTTTATATTTTGTAAATGTAACTTAAAAATACGGGCAGTGCAGGCGGGCCTCCCTTCAATCATCTCTACAGAAATGAGAGTGGCCGTCAGTAAGCACACGGCATCATGTGTGCACTTGATCATGAGTGCCTCCTGTACGGATCCCCGTGGTGACACTTTCTGTAGAGCAAATGAATATTTTAAAGCATGCAGAATCAGTTCTGGAGTTTATTGGTTGGGATGAATTACTTTCTGCGAAAAAGAGGTTGCTTAACCTGAGTACTAGCTGGGCAGTTATCACTGAAGGCAAAGCAACTGATGCCAAGTGGAGATGGAGCAGGGCCTGTAGTTGTGGGTGCAGGCAGCGGTTAAATCAGAGGCGATTGAGAGCAAGGAGGCGTTTTCAAAACTGTGCTTTTTACACAGGCTGTTTCTTCTTCCTGAAATCTCTGCTTTCTCTGTGATTCCTCAATATGTAATGTTGAACATAAACACACCCCTTGAGCTTTATCTCAAGCAACACTTCCTTTGCCAGGCATTTTCTGCAGCCTCCCACTTGATTTGTGTCTTTCTCTTTCTTTGTTAGCACTCAGTCTATGCCTCTATTGTGGAACTTATCATTGCATTGCATCTGTTGATTTCCTGTCTATTTCCTTCTCCCTCTGCTTCCATGATTTTAACCAAATGTGCTATATAATATAGTCAATGCTTCATGAATATTAGATAGATGAGTAAAGCAGCGAATGGATGAAGGGATTCTTGTACTCTCTCAGGTGGCACTCTAAATCCTGGTAATGTGAAAGCAATACTTCCAAGAAAGAGCCCATGTATGTATAAGGAATAGTCTATGGTGCATCCATCTCCAGAGGAATTGACAGCCATAGCTCTAGCGTTCTGATCTGGACAAAATGAACCATGATGTAAGTGGTTTGTACACATCATTTCTTCATCTTTGTTAATCCCTTCTTGTTGTTATTTATGTGCTAAGTCATGTCTGACTTTTTGCAACCCCCCAGATTGCAGCACACCAGATTTCTCTGTCCTCTACTATCTCCTGGAGTTTGCTCAAATTCATGTCCATTCAGATGGTGATGCTGTCTAAACATCTCATCCCCTGTTGTCCCTTTTAGTCCCTCTGTAAAACTTCTTACCACCTAGGCATTCTTTATCCTGTCAATATTCACTTCTCCTCCAGCTTTCCAGCTGCTGCTGCTGCTAAGTCACTTGTTTATATGAAGGAATATCAATAATGCCATGTAGCCATTCTTAAAAGTTTGGGTCTCAGGAGTTTATCAACCTCCTGAAGCCTATTTTCAGATTCCTGGAATTTTGGATATCAAATTAAAAAAGACTACTTCTTTTTAAATTATGAGATATTCTTTCTATTGAGATTAACTATATATGCAAATATATATTTATATTTTGTATATTTACAAATATAAATACATTTACATGTATTCTGCAAGGAGATCCAACCAGTCCATTCTGAAGGAGATCAGCCCTGTGTGTTCTTTGGAAGGAATGATGCTAAAGCTGAAACTCCAGTACTTTGGCCACCTCATGCGAAGAGTTGACTCATTGGAAAAGACTCTGATGCTGGGAGGGATTGGGGGCAGGAGGAGAAGGGGACGACTGAGGATGAGATGGCTGGATGGCATCATGGACTCGATGGTCATGAGTCTGAGTGAACTCCGGGAGATGGTGATGGACAGGGAGGCCTGGCGTGCTGCGATTCACGGGGTCGCAAAGAGTCAGACACGACTGAGCGACTGAAATGAACTGAACTGAACTGATATGGAGTCAGTTATATTTTTATGGAGTCAATCTTAGAGATAACTGAAATATCAAAGCTATGCTATTTATGTAATTGAATTAATCCTGGGAAAGGGAATGGTAGGGAGGATTTAAGTAGTAGGCCACCTGGGACATTTTGGAATTCTTTCATCAAAACAAAAGCAAAAAAATAATAGCAAGAGTTTTTTACAGGTCTATGTTTATGGATATTGGATGGTGGAAGAATTCTCTTAAACCAATTTAATACTAACGTTTCTTCTTCACTGAGCCTTAGTTCTGTTATCTATAAAATGGGAATGAAATTTTTTGCCTTGAATACCTAATAGACCTATGGAGAGATCCAATGATGAATGTGAAATCATTTTTGTAAGCGTCTAGATGCTACTGAGACTAGCAGAATTATTGACTTAAGTTCCTGTTCTCTGCCAAGGAAACAATAAGTGAAATTGTGTTCAAGTAATAATAGATGTTTGCTGTGTTCCTGTAATAAGGGATACCAGGAGGCTCACAAGCAATACTGGTCGCAACACCGGACAGGTCGTAGAAGGCATGTCTGGATACAATTAAAGAAGCACCAATATGGAGGGAACTGCTATCACAGAGGTAGTGAAGAGACGTACTAAAGGACCTGTTCTTCATTCTCTTGGTGATGGAGATGGAGAGCAGAGGGATTAAGAATGCTTCCGACTATAAGAGACACTGAGTGGCTCTGAGTGTGCAGTTTTCACAGCAGGAGGAAATCTAATCGAAAAACCTGGGGAAAATTCCTCCAAGTTTCCCATCTCTAAACTGGGAAAGCAGGAGGAGGTCAGAGGATGCCACTGAGATTCTGATTAAAGATATGAATCACTTCCACCTCCTAAGGGTTCTGCACCTAACTGCACCATGATAGGGTGGTGGTCCCTTACCCCAGCAAGCAATGCCCTGACACCAGTTAGTTGTCCTATGAGTCAACTCAATTCTGACACTGTTTACCTGGAGAGAGCATCAGATCCCATAGGTGAAGGGCTCAGAGTTATAAGACAGTCCCCTTACCCCCTACTTCAGATGTCAATCACAAGTCTGGGTTGTCAACCAGCCTTCTGACCACTGGCTGTAGATTAGAAGTTCCCATGACCAATCCTCGGATTTGAATAGTTTGCTAAAGCAGCTCACAGGACTCAGAGAAACCTTTTATGTGTTAGATTACCAGTTTATTGATTTTGGTGTCTCAGATGGTAATGAATCTGCCTGTAATGCAGGAGACCTGGGTTCGATCCCTGGATTGGGAAGATCCTCTGGAGAAGAGAATGGCTACTCATTCCAGTAACCTTGCCTGGAGAATTCCATGGACAGAGGAGTCTGGGGTGGCTACAGTCCAAGGGGTTGCAAAGAGTTGGACACAGCTGAGCAACTAACACTCACTTCTCACCAGTTTATTACAATAGGATACAATTTGTGAAGAAATGTCTAGGACAAGATATACAGAAAGGGCACAGAACTTCCACGTCTTTTCTGAGCTTGCCACTCTCCTTAAACCTTCACGTGATCACCATGCACTTGGGATTTTATGGCGGCTTCATCATATGGGCATGATTAATGATATGACTGCCTTGTTGTTGTTCTTGTTTTGTTGCTAAGTTGAGCCTGACTCTTTTGTGACCCCTGAACTATAGCTCGCCAGGCCCCTCTGTCCATGGGATCTTCCAGGCAAGAATACCGGAATGGGTTGCCATTTCCTTCTCCAGGGTATCTTCCCAACCCAGGGATCAAACCTGCATGTTCTGTGTCTCCTGCATTGGCAGGTGGATTCTTTACCACTGAACCATCTGGGAAGCCCCTGAAATAATTGCCTGTTGGTGATTATTTCAACCTCCAGCCTCTCTCCCCTTCCCTGGAGTGGTGGGACTGAAAATTCCAACCCTTTCATCGGGTAGTTAGGCTTTCCTGGTGGCTCTGAAGGTAAAGAATCTGCCCGCAATGCAGGTTATAGGGAGGATCCCCTGGAGAAGGGAATGGCAACCCACTCCAGTATTCTTGCTTGAGGAATCCCATGGACAAAGAAGCCTGGTGGGTTATAGTCCATGGGGTCATGAAGAGTCAGGCATAACTGAGCTACTAACACACACACAATCAGGTGGTTGGTTCAGCTGGCAGCCAGCCGCCATCCTTCAGTTCAGTTCAGTTCAGTCACTCAGTCCTGTCTGACTCTTTGCAATCCAATTACTGCAGTATGCCAGGCTTCCCTGCCCTCATCCTTAGGGTCCTTTAATCTCAGATCATTAACTTGACAAAAGACTTAGCTCACTTCTATGAGTGAGTGAGAGAAGTCGCTCAGTCATGTCTGACTCTTTGTGACCCCATGGACTGTAGCCTACCAGGTTCCTCTGTCCATGGGATTTTCCAGGCAAGAATACTGGAGTGGGTTGCCATTTCCTTCTCCAGGAGATCTTCCCGACCCAGGAATTGAACCCAGGTCTCCCACATTGTCAGTTCAGTTCGATAGCTCAGTCGTGTCCGACTCTTTGTGACCCCATGCAACACAGCACACCAGGCCTCCCTGTCCATCACCAACTCCCAGAGTTCACTCAAACTCAAGTCCATCGAGTCGGTGATGCCATCCAGCCATCTCATCCTCTGTTGTCAATCCCTCCTGCCCCCAATCCCTCCTGCCTCCCAGCATCAGAGTCTTTTCCAATGAGTCAACTCTTCGCATGAGGTGGCCAAAGTACTGGAGTTTCAGCTTTAGCATCATTCCTTCCAAAGAACACACAGGGCTGATCTCCTTTAGAATGGACTGGTTGGATCTCCTTGCAGTAGACACTTTACCGTCTGAGCCACCAGGGAAGATACATCCCAAGGTTTTTAGGATCTCTGTGCCAGAAATGGGAACAAAGGTCTAATACATATTTCTTCTAATAAATCACAGTGTCACACTGTCTAGAAAATTCATCACATGCACAATTTTAAAATATATTTTCAGGGCATTTATAGATTCTTTAGGGTCTTTAGAAGCTAGAATAACAGAGCCTATTCTAACTAGAGTGTCCACTTCTGATGAATGAAAGTCACAAGATACCGAGTGCTTCCTATGCACTATATTTGCCATGTATTATGTCTCATATACTTCTTAAAACAGCCCTAATAGATAGGCCTATTATTTCTCCCAAACTGCATCTGAGGAAACTGAGGCTCAAAGCAGTACAACAATTTATCTAATATCACATAGTCGGAAGTCTGGGAATTGAAGTAGATCTAGCTGTTTCCAAAGTGAGCAAGGTAGAGAGAATCTCTAACAATATTTCATACATCCATGTTGCTACTGGATGGAGCAGGTCTAAGTTTCTCTGCTAGGGGGAGGGAACAGCGTGAGTTGAAGTGTGTGTTGCCCTTGGCCCAGAAAGACAGACATTAGAGTGACTGCCATGCACAAACCTGGTGCTCACAATGACCCCCAGGGACTGAGGCCCTGGCCCTGCCTCTGCTCTCTTTTCCTTCAGCTACAGAAAGAGCTCAGGAATGTAACTGGCTTCATTAACTGTCTCTCTCTAGGGACGTGTGACAGCCCAAGGCTTGTGACTGTGGCTTGGGAGTAACAAAGGAGTCAACCTCTGAATGTGGAGGGGGCAACCCTGCGCCTCTGAGGGGCCCGCAGGTCACAGGCGGCACTGATTTCACAGCAAAGCAAGGTGTTTGCCAAAGGAAGGACAGATGGTCCCAGTCACCAGTTATTTATTTCTATAATTAGCTGTGTGCTGTGATCACCGATCATGGAGAAATTACTACTTCCTATGGAATTCCTCCCATCATTATGGAAGGAATGGGAATTAGAAGCCAAGGAGAGGATATGTGTTGAATGGTAACTTCCCAAGCAAGTCTCTGGGCGTGCAGCAGTGCTGGGAAGGAGGGCAGGGCCTAGAGAAATAGTCTGAATCAGACAAAAGGACTGAGTGTGAAGTCCATCTCTACCAGGATAGATAGATGTTTCACATATCTATCTATCATCTATGTTTTCACATAGATGTTACCTGTTCTGTTATTCTCATCTAACTGAGAAGAATATTTTGAGAAGGAGTTTTGACCATGGATGTGATAAATTTCTACTGGTTACATATGATTGGCCCTATGAAACATACTAAGATTTTTTTAAATCCCTGAATTCAGTATATTAGACACACGGATGTGTATCTGAATCAAGGCTTCTTCGTGTATTACCCACCAAGTTCTGAACAAGTGAATTTAAATCTCAGACTTTCACCTTCACTGTGTGTGAAGTGAAATTACTGTGTCTAACAGAGGTATTGTGAGAACTGAAGGGGCATTTACATGCAATGGGCTTCCAAGATGGTGCTAGTGGTAAAGAACCTGCTTGCCAGTGCAGGAGATGTAGAGATGTGGGTTCGATCTTTGGATTGGGAAGATCCCCTGGAGGAGGAAATGGCAACCTATTCCAGTGTTCTTGCCTGGAGAATCCCATGGACAGAGGAGCCTAGTAGGCTACTGTCTACAGGGTCGCAAAGAGTCAGACATGACTGAAATAAATTAGTGTGCATACATACATGTAATATCCCTAGGCCAGTGGTTGGCATAAAGTCGGCACTTGATAAACAGGCATTAATTCTGTTATTTTAATTTAGCAGAGAAGACAGCTCTAAAAACAGAATATTTATCTAATACGACATAGAATAAGTCTACCGCTAAACTGGTCTAGGGGCAATTCATCTAAGATGTTGAGAATAAAGAAGGAAAAATTAATAATGTTCATCTAAGATGTTGAGGATAAGGGAGGAATAATTAATACTGATAGCTTTCTCTGGTCCACTTTGGAACAATAGGCTTTTATCCACTCGAAACACTCTTATAATAATGCAGATTTCTGTGACAAGCCTTGTAGATTGCTATGTACCCAAATTATCATTCCTGTCAGTACTCTCTGGTCTTGCATTCTGCCTTAGAAGTGGAGTTAGAATTTAGAATACCTTGTTGTTTTTCAGTCACTTAGTCGTGTCCAACTCTTTGCGATTCCAAGGACTGCAGGCTTCCCTGTCCTTCACTACCTCCTGGAGTTTACTCAAACTCATGTCTATTGAGTCAGTGATGCCATCCAACTAACTCATCCTCTTTGCCCCCTTGTCCTCTTGCCTTCAATGTTTCCCAGCATCAAGGTCTTTTCCAATGAGTCAGCCCTTTGAATCAGGTGACCAAAATATTGGATCTTTAGCATCAGACTTTCCAATGAATATTCAGGGTTGATTTCCTTTAGAATTGACTGGTTTGATCTCCTTGCTATCCCAGGGACTCTCATCTTCCCCAGCACCACAATTTGAAAGCATTAATTTTTGGCATGCAGCCTTCTTTATGGTCCAACTTTCACATCTGTACATGGCTATTAGAAATATCAGAGTTTTAACTATATGTACCTTCATTAGCAAAGTGATGTCTCTGCTTTTTAATATGCTGTCTAGGTCTGTCATAGCTTTTCTTTCAAGGAGAAAGAGTTTTTAATTTTATGGCTGCAGTCATCATCCACAGTGATTTCGGAGCCCAAGAAAATAAAGTCTGTCACTGTTTCCAACTTTTTCCTCTTCTATTTACCATGAAGTGATGTTAGTGGGTATATTTCTGATACCCTCCTCAGAATGAGCCCCTCATACATCTTATTTCAAACAACAGGGCTTGTACCTGGGAAATAAACTGACTTTTTAAAAAAGCCATCATTTTTATGGAAGTCAAGAAAAGGAAACAGACTCATAAGACAGGAAGGGCCTGTTTGCCCACTTATTTATCTTAATTAATATTTTCAAGGCAGTTATCCTCTAAAGAGCTTCAGGCACTCTGCATGTATTTGTTTCAAAATCTTCCATAGACTTTGTGGTGCATGACAGAAAAAAAAATCAGTCCTTGTAATAGCAACTATGTCCCTATGTGTGCATGTGTGCTATGTTGCTCAGCTGTGTCTAACTCTTTTTGATTCCATGAACTGTAACCTGCCAGGGACCTCTACCTATGGGATTCTCCAGACAAGAAGACTAGAGTGGGTTGTCAGTCCTCCTCCAGGGGATCTTCCCAATCCAGGGACTGAACCTGGGTCCCTTGCATTTCAGGAAGATTATGTACCATCTGAGATACCTGGGAAGCCCTATATTCCTACACTGGCAGGAATGTTCTTTACCACCAGCCCCAGGGGGGAAGCCAATGTCTGTATGGTATTACACAAAGCCATGTATATTTTCTTATTATTAATTTTTTAGCTTTTTATTTTACATTGGAGTATAGCTGTGGTTCCCTGGTGTCTCAGTGGTAAAGAATGCCACTACCAGTGCAGGAGATGTGGGTTTAATCCCTGGGTCAGGAAGATCCCCTGGAGAAGGAAATGGCAAAGCCCTCCAGTATTCTTGCCTGGGAAATCCAATGGACAGAGGAGCCTGGAGGGCTGGACTCCATGGGGTTGCAAAAAGTTGGACACAACTTAGCAACTAAATAACAAGAACAACACTAGCTAATTAATGATGTTGTGATGGTTTCAGGTGCACAGCAGAGCAACTCAGCCACACACACACATGTATCCGTTCTCCTCGAAATATGCCTCCCATCCAGCTGCCTCAAAATGTCGAGCAGTTCCCTGTGCAATACAGCAGGTTCTTACTGGTTAAACCATAACAATTCACCTAAGTGGGTGAAGGTAGAGTAAAAAGAAAATTTAAGATAATACAGAGTATAACACAAGCAGAGATATTAAGAAGAGGTGACAAGAATACACAGAAGAACTGTACAAAAAAGATCTTCATGACCAAGATAATCATGATGGTGTGATCTCTAATCTAGAGCCAGACATCCTGGAATGTGAAGTCAAGTGGGCCTTAGAAAGCATCACTACGAACAAAGCTAGTGGAGATGATGGAATTCCAGTGGAGCTGTTTCAAATGCTGAAAGATGATGCTGTGAAAGTGCTGCACTCAATATGCCAGCACATTTGGAAAACTCAGCAGTGGCCACAGGACTGGAAACGATCAGTTTTCATTCCAATCCCAAAGAAAGGCAATGCCAAAGAATGCTCAAACTACCGCACAATTGCACTCATTTCACATGCTAGTAAAGTAATGCTCAAAATTCTCCAAGCCAGGCTTCAGCAGTAGGTGTACTGTGAAACTCCAGATGTTCAAGCTGGTTTTAGAAAAGGCAGAGGAACCAGAGATCAAATTGCCAACATCCGCTGGATCATGGAAAAGCAAGAGTTCCAGAAAAACATCTATTTCTGCTTTATTGACTATGCCAAAGCCTTTGACTGTGTGGATCATAATAAACTGTGGAAAATTCTGAAAGAGATGGGAATACCAGACCACCTGACCTGCCTCTTGAGAAACCTATATGCAGGTCAGGAAGCAACAGTTAGAACTGGACATGGAACAACAGACTGGTTCCAAATAGGAAAAGGAGTACGTCAAGGCTGTATATTGTCACCCTGCTTATCTAACTTCTATGCAGAGTACATCATGAGAAACGCTGGACTGGAAGAAGCACAAGCTGGAATCAAGATTGCAGGGAGAAATATCAATACCCTCAGATATGCAGATGACACTAAACTTATGGCAGAAAGTGAAGAGGAACGAAAAAGTCTCTTGATGAAAGTGAAAGGACAGTGAAAAAGTTAGCTTAAAGCTCAACATTGGAAAACTAAGATCATGGCATCTGGTCCCATCACTTCATGGGAAATAGATGGGGAAACAGTGGAAACGGTGTCAGACTTAATTATTTTGGGCTCCAAAATCACTGCAGATGGTGACTGCAGCCATGAAATTAAAAGACGCTTACTCCTTGGAAGGAAAGTTATGACCAACCTAGATAGCATATTCAAAAGCAGAGACATTACTTTGCCAACCAAGGTCCGTTTAGTCAAGGCTATGGTTTTCCAGTAGTCATGTATGGATGTGAGAGTTAGACTGTGAAGAAAGCTGAGTGCTGAAGAATTGATGCTTTTGAACTGTGGTGCTGGAGAAGACTCTTGAGAGTCCCTTGGACTGCAAGGAGATCAGTCCTGCGTGTTCTTTGGAAGGAAAGATGCTGAAACTCCAGTACTGAAACTCCAGTACTTTGGCCACCTCGTGCGAAGAGTTGACTCTTTGCAAAATATTCTGATGCTGGGAGGGATTGGGGGAAGGAGGAGAAGGGGATGACAGAGGACGAGATGGCTGGATGGCATCACTGACTCGATGGACGTGAGTTTGAGTAAACTCCAAGAGTTGGTGATGGACAGGGAGGCCTGGTGTGCTGCAATTCATGGGGTTGCAAAGAGTCGGACATGACTGAGTGATTGAACTGAACTGAACTAAATGAATATGTATGAAATTTGAAAGATGGTAACAATGGCCCTATATGCAAGACAGCAAAAGAGACACAGATGTAAAGAACAGGCTTTTGGACTCTGTGGGAGAAGGCGAGAGTGGGACGATATGAGAGAATAGCATTGAAGCATGTATATTACCATATGTGAAATAGGTGACCAGCACAAATTTGATGCATGAAGCAGGGCACCCAAAGCTGGTGTGTGTGTGTGCTCAGTCATGTTTGACTTTTTGCAACCCCGTAGGTTGTAGATGGAATTTTACAGGCAAAGATTACTAGAGTGGGTTGCCATTGCCTTCTCTAGAGGATCTTCCCAACCCAAGGAATGAAACCGAATCTCCTGCAATTCCTGCACTGGCAGGTGGATTCTTCACTACCAAGCCACCTGGGAAGCCGAATATAGAGCATCAGTTCAGTTCATTCTCTCAGTCGTCTTCAACTCTTTGCGACCTCATGAACCGCAGCATGCCAGGCCCCCCTGTCCATCACCAACTCCCAGAGTCCACCCAAACCCATGTTCATTGAGTCAGTGATGCCATCCAACCACCTCATCCTCTGTCGTCCCCTTCTCCTCCTGCCCTCAGTCTTTCCCAGCATTAGGGTCTTTTCAAATGAGTCAGCTCTTCGCATCAGGTGGCCAAAGTATTGGAGTTTCAGCTTCAACATCAGTCCTTCCAATGAACACCCAGGACTGATCTCCTTTAGGATGGACTGGTTGGATCTCCTCGCATTCCAAGGGATTCTCAAGAGTCTTCTCCAACACCACAGTTCAAAAGCAACAATTCTGCAGCGCTCAGCTTTCTTTATAGTCCAACTCTCACATCCATACATGACCACTGGTAAAACCATAGCCTTGACAATATAGAGCACATCATACCTCAAACTCATCATGAGTAAGATCTAGCTACTTCTCTCCCTCAAAAATCTGATGACTCCCACATATTAGGTAATGACACTCTCTTCTATCCAGACTGGCAAGCAACATGAGTCATCATTGCTACCTTTCCATCTATAATCACTCTAGGTGCAGTTTGTATAAAGTGTTGGAAAGATGACACAGTAAACGGTGTTAGAGTAGAATGCTAAAACAGAGGGAGATTGTAAAGTTTCAAACAAAATGTAACAGTGGCTTGGCTTTAGGGTATCAGCGTTGGAGATGGAGAGAAATGGATATAATTGGGAGATATTAAAAAGCGTGACTAGTATTACATGAGGTTCCACAGGTAAGGTATCTGAGGTTATTGACATTTCTCCTGACAATCTTGATTCCAGCTTGTGCTTCATCCAGTCTGGAATTTTGTATGATGTACTCTGCATATAAGTTAAATAAGCAGGGTAACAGTATACAGCCTTGACATATTTATTTCCCACTTTGGAACCAGTCTGTTGTTCCATGTCCAAGCTGGAATCAAGATTTCCAGAAGAAATATTAATAACCTCAGATATGCACATGACACCGCCCTTATGGCAGAAAGTGAAGAGGAACTAAAGAGCCTCTTGATGAAAGTGAAAGAGCTGGCTTAAAACTCAGCATTCAAAAAACTAAGATCATGGCATCCAATTGCATCACTTCATGGCAAATAGATGGGGAAACAATGCAAACAGTGGCAGACTCTATTTTCTTGGGCTCCAAAATCACTGCAGATGGTGAGTGCAGCCATGATATTCAAAGACACTTGCTCCTTGGAAGAAAAGCAATGATCAACCTAGACAGCATATTAAAAACCAGACACATTACTTTGCTGACAAGGTCCATCTAGTCAAAGCTATGGTTTTCCAGTACTCATGTATGGATGTGAGAGTTGGACTGTAAAGAAAGCTGAGCAAAGATGAATTGATGTTTTTGAACTGTGGTGTTCGAGAAGACTCTTGAGAGTCCCTTGGACTGCAAGGAGATCAAACCAGTCAATCCTAAAGGATTGAATCAACCCTGAATATTCATTGGAAGAACTAATGCTGAAGCTGAAACTCCAGTACTTTGGCCACCTGATGTGAAGAACTGACTTACTGGAAAAGACCCTGATGCTCGGAAAGATTGAAGGTAGGAGGAGAAGGGGACAACAGAGGATGAGATCGTTGGATGGCATCACTAACTCAGTGCACATGAGTTTGAGCAACTCTGGGAGTTGCTGATGGACAGGGAGGCCTGGCGTGCTGCAGTCCATGGGGTTGCAAAGAGTCAGACACGACTGAGCAACTGAACTGAACTGAACCACAGGTAAGGTAGGATGGAACTGGCAATCTAACTTTAATCCTTTTAAACTAATTCTAGTACAATTTCTTCTTGCCTTTTCCATGTTAAGGCATATCTTTTAAATGGACATATAGAGAAGAGATGTCTATTTTCAGTCTTTTTTCACATGTGAAATTAGGCTAATGATGGTACCTGTGTCCTATACTTATTGTGAGGGTTAAATTAGATAACATATATAACTCTGTTTAGCACTTTTCATGATGCATAATGAAAGAGTAATTAACGCATGTATATAAATGAATTGTTATTCCTATATAACAATAATTACTAACATAGGTTTAAAAACAAAGCAACAGAGGCAAATCAGAACTGCCAAGTTCTATTGCCTTTCTGCCTCTGCTTCATGTGTTCTTTCATTTTATTGAAGTCAGATCCAGCCAATCTGGAGTCCCTAGTCGGTGCCTCCCACCTAACGCAGATGATGCGAGGTTATAAAAGGATTTCCACTCTGTCCAGGCCTCTAGGGTGTGTTGCGTGCGTGTGTGTTTCAAATTAATTTTATGAGACAAGCAGAAGATGCTGCCTTGATTTGTCCTTGGAAAGAGCCCTGCTCTTCTTGATTGAAGATATACTTTTACAGCCTAAATGTGCAGGTCAAAGTAATTTTTTTGACAGGTAAAATGCTTAGCTGTGACTGTCCATGAATCTTCTCCTTTTTTCCCCTCCATCCCTTCTCTCTTGCCCAGCTGATACCTGTATCCTCTTCTTATTGAGGCCTCATATCTGTCTTATCACTACCTCTAACTGAACTGCCACACCTTCTCTGCCTGTCCTCTCTGCACCTTCTCTGATTCTTCTCCTGCAAAATGCAGATTCTGGCTCTGAATGTGCTCTCAGGCCTTGACCTCTTAAGTCTTCACCTCTTAAATCAAGGTGAGTGCCCACATGGCGAATCAGAAAGGTGGTGTAACAGCAGGGTCGAAACACTTTACCAGAGGGTCATATCACTTTAACTGAAGAGCATTTAACTTAAAACATACACATTTTTACAGAAATAAATTTGAGTAAAATGCCAGGCCTAACATTTCCTAGTTTTGTTACCCTGAGATATTTCTTACTCATTCAATTGCAGTATCTAATTCTGCAAAATACCCTCCTGAAATAAGTCAAATAAACCTGTGAAGGCTGATCACAGAGACGTGTTTAATAAGCCCTGAGTTTCACTTTACTTGAAAAATAATATAACCATCTCTAGCTACAGATGAATAAACTGAAGTTCAGAGAGGCTTAATTATTTGCTCCAAATCAGCACTGACAGTTGACATACAGAGGACTTAAGCATCCCCTTGAACCTGTATGGTCTAACTTTCAAACCCACAATTCAGACCACTAAGCTATATATAGCAAATAAGTTATGCTTGTGTTGTAGACACTTTGGGCCATGCCCAGGACCCCCCAAGATTAGGAGTCCACTCCCTCTGCCTTTAAGGGAAGGTGGTCTAGAAGCAACGTGACCTTTAATGCGTCATTACTTGTTTTCCTGCATGGAAGATTCTGGGTTAGATATACCAAGCAGGTGGCACTAGTGCTGAAGAACCCACCTGCCAATGCAGGAGAAGTAACAGGTCTTCCCAGGTTGGGAAGATCCCCTACAGGAAGGTAAGGCAACCCACTCCAGTATTCTTGCCCGGAGAATCCCGTGGACAGAGGAGCCTGCAGGGCTACAATCCATAGGATAACAAAGAGTCACACTCTGAAGCAACTTAGCATGCAGACACACAACCAAATAAACAAATAGGTCAGTCAATCGAGAATACATTTAGGGGGCTCTAGATGGAGGGGATATACATATAATTGTGACTGAATCACATTATATGGCAGAGAACATATAAGCAAACCAACACAACATAGTAAAGCCATTATTCACCAGTTAAAATACATATATATATATATATATATATTTTAATGGCAAACACTCCTGAATGTGAATTTTGTAAAGTAAGCCCTTCCAAGCTCTAGCCCCAGGGTCTTTCCTCTTGTCCTTCTCTCTGCTCGCCCTATTCTCTTTGTTAGCCACTGCAATCCCCTGGTTCCCCTTCATGTTTCTGATGAGTAACACATCCAGCTTTATCCACTGATAGAGGCCTCTTTCCCATTTGCCCTGCCTGCAGAGCACTTGCCTTCCTTCTCGGTGCCACAAACTCTGCTTCCCAGCTAACTCTTACCTGTATCCACAATTCTCATTTCACCATGGATGATACTTCCTCTAGGAAGCTTTCTGTGGTTTCATTCTGCATCCCCACTATACAGGCAACATATAGGCTGAATTTGGTGATTCTCTATGTATATCCCACTGATTTCCTGGTTCTAGTATTTCTCTTGTATTACATCTGGTTACCAGACTCTATCCCTAACTAGCTTCTTGAGCCTAGTGGTCACATCTTTGTCAACTTGAATTGCCACTATCAAAATGCCTGACATAACAGGTCTTCAATAAATGTTTTTAACATATGATTCAAATATAATTACTTTGTTAGCCAAGATGGGATTAAATGTGCAAAGCTTGTAGTAGGGGAGATAACTGTGAGAGAACATGGAGCAGGAGTAAAGATGGAGTCAGAAAGCTATCAGATCAAGATACAAATCCAATCCCCAGTGAAGGAGAGAGAAGAAGAAGCATCCTAGGTTGCCATGCAGAAGGTTTAAGGGAGTTTCTGGAAAAGACAGAAGTTCAGGAAAGGGCAGAGAAATAAACGGGCTCTGAGCTCCCTAGAGGGAAAACTATGATGCGACAATCACAGCGGGTGAAACAGAACGCATGGTCCAGGGCCAGTTACCAAGGACACACAATGGGTCAATCCCTGACTCAGGTCTGGGAGCACAGAGAGGTCTCATCATTGACCTGAGGCCTCAAGTAATTTACACTCAAAGGAAAGAAGCAGGCTGGCAGCTCTGTTAACAGATAATAGCAACCCAGTATCATAAAAGTACCTGAAGCATTAATATTCCTGAGGAGGCTACCAACTCTGGCCTGAGAGAAAGGGAGGAGAAATCAGGGAAGGTTTGCAGAAATACACAGTAGAGCTTCAAATCTTATTTTATTATGTTTCTCTCTTTTGGAGTGTTTAAAGCCTGATCCTGGGTCCTCATTTATAGAGAGGCAAAACTCAGTTGCAGAAGCATAGCCAGACATCTTTCATGGGAGTCCAACTGTGATGGGCACCATCTGAATCAGATGGTGTTCATTCTGATGTTTGAACTCATGATGCATAGAGAAGCAATCAAACCCTTAATTCTATGGTTCATGGTCCTATGTGACCTGCCCCTTGCCTGCCATTCCATCCTCACCTCATACCATTCTCTGCTCCAGTCTCACTGGCATTCTCACACCTCAAAAACAACAAAGAACTTCTGACTCTAGGAAGTTGGCTCTGGGTGTTCCCTCTGCTTGGAATACACATTCCCCCGGAATTTTGAAAGGCAAATTTCTTGATATTAGGGCCTCAGCTTAAAGAGAATCTGTCTACGACCACACAATGGGAAATGGCCACCCAGTCTCTCTCTTTTAATCGACCCTATGTATTTTACCAAAGCACAGATTACCACCAGGTAGTACATCTTAAAAAAAAAACTGTGCATATTTGATTGTCTCCTTTCTCTACATGTAATCTTGAAAATCCCATCTGCCTTGATCAGAGGGATATCTGCAGCATCCCAAATAGCAGGTATCACCATGCATTTATTGTATTGATGAAGGAATAAATACAAAAAAAGAATAAATGGAGAACCATCCTGGTTTCCCAGGCTCTCTGCTCTTCATGCTATTTCTGTGGGCTGCAGGGAGGAGAAAAGCAATCATCGAAGAGCACATTTGCTCCTGAGAAAAAGCACGCTTTGAAAAATGAAGTGTTCCCTGTCATTAGCTTTCAGTCAAGCATCACATCAGGAAACTTTTGCATCAGGTGCTGTGATTGGACCTTGAGGGGGGATGCCTGTGATGCAGACCTGGCCCTCCTGTGAGCTGAAACAGATGGTTCCTTCATACAAATCTAAATAAAGCTGTAATAGTGTTGGCCAGCAAATACTGCACAGGCGAACCTTCCTTTAAAAAAGAGAACATGTTGCTTGGATGTTCTATACAAATCAGCATCTGCAATGCCAATAATTTTTTGTTTTGACACAGTCTATCTTCTTTTTGGAGCTCTCATCAATGGATGGCCATTCCTTAAAGTCTAGTTTAGCATCAGCCTGACCCAGAATTTCCCCCTCCCCGACCCCCATCAAGATATCCTGCACACTCTATCAGGGTTATTGTTGCAGAGCATACTCTCATAATATACCCTTCTCCTTCACTATCTGAGTAATAAGTTATCTTTGATGATCTGATCAAGGTAGAGAATCACACACAGCACGTCTGTAATTAGGCTGTGCTCTGATTAGGTGGTCGATGGCACAGCCACAGCCGATGCCTTACAGCATAGGAAACATCTTGGTGAGATAAGTCTGTGCATCATTTGGAAAGAAAGTCTAGCATGATAATCACAAGGACTGTGCATTAAAAGGGAAAGGAAAAGATGGCGGTGCACAAGAGCAGAGATTATGATGTGTGGAAATTAAGAGGAGACGGCTGTTCTCTCTCCCATCCAGTTGGTGGTACTCCAAGGAACCAAGAACACAGGTGAGAATGTGTTCACTTCTCCAAGCTCAGTTAATTTGCTTTCTTCCTCATTGGATTTAAGTTTCATGAACTTTGGGACCCTGTCTGTATTTACCACCATCATATCCCCTTTGGTAAGTACCAAGTATAGGACTTGATGAAGTTTTTTGAAATGATGAGTAGATTAATAATGCAAGTGATGCTCAAGTGAGGATACCGAGGTGGTAAGATATCAATAACACTATATCAAGGAGCACACAGGGAGGACAGTTGGGGGAAAAGCAGTTAGGAGATACCTACCTTTTCCAGCAATGAGAATGCCCTGAAGACCTTTCAAAGAAGGGACTCAGAGGACACTCAGACTCAGATAATCTGGGCTGGTGGGGGGGTGGGGGGTGGGGGGCGGGCATTGTTATTACCCTAGTTGTAAGTTCCCTTCATGTATTTTTGTTTGTTGTAGGCTATGGTCTTATAAAGACATTGATGGTTCTCTATGTTTTTATCCCCATGTGCTATAAGATGGCATGTGGAGGTAAATACAGGCTTGGGATATGAATGATGAAGATACTATTTCATGGAAAATTCCATGTTTAGGGAACTTGTGAATGAATACAGACTAACATAAGAGGAGATACTCTATTACATACTTATCATATGCTTTGCCCCAATGGAAGGGTTATATCCATCAATCTCATGCACTTCTCATAACAAATTTGAGAAGTGGGTTTTTGGTTTGTTTTTTGTTTATAGTTTACAAAAGAGTAATTAGGACTTTAGAGAAGTAAGTTAACTTTTCCATAAACACACAGCAAGTATAGATTGGACCAGAGACTGGAATCCAGGTTTCCTTATTCCAGGGAAGTACTATTTTCCTTCTCAATGTTTTCCCTAAAATATGCTAACAGAAGGTGGAATATAATCTTCCCCTAATACCTTTCTTAAATATATCTTTTATGAATTTTACTGGCCCAGATTTTCCTGTGTTTCAAGGCACATCCGCAAAAAAAAACTTGAAAACAGAGATGGCAATCCTTGGTATATGTGCCATTTCTCCCACCCACATGGCAGTTATCACCAATTAACTATGGAGGGTTGGAGTTTTTCCCATCAGGGTTAGATGCAGACTTGCTGCTGCTGCTGCTAAGTCACTTCAGTCATGTCCAACTCTGTGTGACCCCATAGACGGCAGCCCACCAGGCTCCCCCGCCCCTGGGATTCTCCAGGCAAGAACACTGGAGTAGGTTGCCATTTCCTTCTCCAAAGCATGAAAGTGAAAAGTGAAAGTGAAGTCGCTCAGCCGTGTCCAACTCTTAGCCACCCCATGGACCGCAGGCTACCAGGCTCCTCCATCCATGGGATTTTCCAGGCAAGAGTACTGGAGTGGGGTGCCATTGCCTTCTCCGAGATGCAGACTTAGGGCTTAGCATACAGAGCTCCAAATTCCACTAAGAGTTAATAAGAATTTGCACACTCATATAAAATGTATTGGTTATTTCTTATGTGAATATTCCCAGGTGAGACTCTGAGTGCATTAGAACAGGAATTAGTCTAGAATTTAGGAAACCTACATTTTACCACAAGCCGCCACTTGTAACTGACTCTGAATGAGTCATTCCATTTTTTCTGAACCCCCGTTTCCCCACTTGTAAAAGGAAAGTTTTAGACTAAATCAACTCTAAGTTCTCTTTTCCCACTAACATTTTGGAAGTGACAGAGGTACTTAAAGCAATTTACTGGCCCTAAATCACATTCCCAGAAGGCTAGCTCAGCTGATAAATTAATAACTGCGACAGTTTTAATGAGTCTCTCTTATCATATGTGTTCACCCTGTTAAGGAACATTATTACATTTCAAAAAAGGTTTTCAAGAATACAGTTTTTGTACCCAAAAAATAGGCTCCAGGGCATATGAGTTCTTTTCTCTCTTCTTTCCAACATAAATTCCTGAGGAAAGGGTAGGTTTCAAGGGGTAGGGAGATTCCATTTCCTTATCATGTTTCATCTTGTGAGCAAGATAAAATGGATTCTGTTGATATTAGTGGACTGAGAATTCTGACTCCCATTAATCCAAGAGTAAAGTGACTTTTCTGGGTAGATAAGGACAGGCATCACTTAAGCCCTGCCTGTGTGAGCAGATATAGAGTCCCCAGAGCTACGCCTACGTGTAAGCCCCAAATCAGCATTTATCTCCCCTCTTAGAATCCTCAGAGGCAGCCTGATGATTGGGAGACCTTGTTCAACAGAGCAGCTGGTGGACACATTGTGAATATTCAAATGCAACCTAATGAAATCTTAAAAATTTGACCCCTCAATCACTCTAGCTCTATTTTGAGAGCTCAACAGCCAGTGACTAGTGTCCATCTCACTGGTTAGCACAGATATTGAAAAAATCCCATCCATGGAGACCATTCTGTCATTCAGCGTCATTCTACATAAAGACATCTGTGATTCTCTAGAACATGAAAGTCCTGACAATGCTCTTTGTGTTGGCAATAGAAAACGCTTTCTTCTTCAGGCTCTTGCTTTTCAGTGCTAGCTAAGCATTGCATTGTACGTGCAGCATGGAGGCAAGAAACTTTCTGGTTCTATTTCACCCTGCTTTTTCTCAACATAACAGTATGCAATGAGACTTAAGAAGCCCCAAATTATTTTTTCACTTGTGTATCTTAAAAAAGGATGCCCTTGTTCTTATCATTATACCATTGTAAATGAATGACACTATTGATTCCAGTTTTGATTCCAATACTATTAACTTATTATTTTTGTCAATTAAAAATACATGTCAATAAGCTTATGAAGAATTAGAAATAAACTCATTATTTGAGGTCTTTAGGGTCCCAACTAAGTCTCATCTCTTACTATTAATAAACTAACCATAAGTTCATCTTATTTCACTAGCCATTTTTTATCTAAAAAGACCATTTTTTTTTAGGTTTTCTACTAGTGAAATACTGTGGCCACATGACTTTCCCATCCAAATCTTATGGTATTTTACTCTGGTTTATTTCTCACTCCATCAACCTCATTCAGAATGGCCTTCCATTTTTCAGGAAAGGTTGCTACAAATGGGAACTGGAGATTGGTCTTAGCAAACATATTCTGGACACTGTATTTGATCAACGGAGTCAGAGGTTCTTCATTTAACATTTCTTTTTCTCTGTGCACATCACAGCAGAAGAGTACTGAGGAGGAAACTGTGGCAGAAAGGGTTTAAGCAACTTAAGATCATACACTGGGTCTGAAGCAGAACTGGAATGTGAAGGCTGGAGGTCTAAACTCCTTGTCGTATGCCAGCCTACCCCGCAAGTGAATTGAAAAAGTGTTGCTGCAGTTCCCCCTGCCTGCCTCTTGCACCGGCATTGCTAATGAGGCACAGAACGCCACCAGCAAAAAATTACACAGTTCTGGAAATCTGAGCAACCAAAGTTAATGGGCATGAAGGATGGTACGATCTAGAACTTCTCACCAGAGAAAACTAAGGGCTACTTTTGAATTTGGCTTATTTTGGTCATTTTTTTGCAACCACTCTGTAGGATGTTCTAAACACCTCCCCAACACATTAAAGATGTAGGTAAATGGGTGGGTAGGTAGATAGATGAACGAGTGAGTGAGGATGGTATGGGTGAAACTGGGAGGTTGATGTGTCAGTACAATGTTTGTACGATGTTGTACACCTGTACAATGTTTACAATGCTTCAAAAAAGTATAGCATTCCATTTTACCCACAAAGAGATACGACCATCTTTTTCAATTTACTTGAGGGGCAGGCTGGCACATGATAAAGAATATAGACTTCCAGCCTTCAAATTCCAGTTCTGCTTCAGACCCAATGTATGATCTTAAGTTTCTTACATTCTTTTTGCCACAGTTTCCTCCTTAGTACATGGGAATAGTAATAATAGAATCTACCACGAGGGTTTATGAAGATGAAATACATTTAAATCCCTAAACTACTTAGAAAAGTTCCTGGCACTTGGTAAGTCATCAATATTACTAGCTATTATTATAATGATTCCTTGGAACCTGAGAATTCCAGGAAAGAAACTCAGGAAGCTAGGGAAAGATTAGTTGATTCCTACTTGAAATGTTTTAATAACACCCCAACTGCAGAGAAAATAGAGATACATTCTCAAATCAATTGAACTCAAGATCTCTTCCAGCTTTGGCAGAGTGGACATAGTTTAAGAATGGCACTAGAAGCTCCCCCTCTTTCTCTTTGCAACTTTGTGGAATAGTTGGGGGCTTCAAAACCGTAAAGCAAGCTCTCACAAAGGTGTCTTTCAGCATCTTCCAATTATTCTATAAGCCTTCTGTCTTTCAGCTTTGCTACCACCTCCTGTGCTCTACTCAGCTCGGTAAGCTCTAGAAGGCTTGCTTTCCCTCTCTGAAGCAGCAATATGCTTTGAGTCTTGCACCTGCATCCCCTTTCTGGACACTGGGGACCTTTGCTTGGCCATTGTGGGTGGCTTAAAATACATTAAAGCCAGCCAACATCCCTCTAAGGAGAAGTTCATCTGAGAGTAATTCAGGAACCAATAAAGGATGGCAAATCACTTTATGGAAATTAGCTTTTAATTATTCATAGGCAATTTGACTGCAATCCGGCAGGTGTCCTGATAAGATGAGGATGACTTGATAAGGAGTTTTTTTTTTTTCCCCTGTAAAACATATTCAAAACACCCCCAAAACTACTTGAAATGTTCAAACTTGAAGAGGCCGTGGGAAAGGACCAGTCTATTGCCTCCAGAATGAGTGATCTTTGTAAAGATGTCATTATTCATTTATTCATTTGTTGAATGATTCTTATCCTCTGTTGATGAATCATTTTTGGAAGAGACAAGAAAGACAATTGATTAAAATATATATATATATATTAAATCATGTGATATGAGGTCATATTTTTACCTTTCTTCCTCCACCTATTTCCTGAAAGACAAGCAGTGTTGTGTTAAGGGGAAAAAATGATTTTTGAGCAGGTAGACCTAGGTTCAAACTAAAATGTCACCTATTATTTGGCTGGATGACCCTAAGAAACCAATTAACCTCTCTGCATCTCTATTTCCTTATATGAAAATGTGAGTATATTCAAATCTTGGATGAGGAATGAAAATACAAAGTCTGTGACTGAGAAGCTGTTGGTTTTTATAAGTGACAGTGGAAATGATCATTATGCAGCTAACCGTTCTTTGAAGTATCTTGGGAGGCTAACACCCAGCTAACTGGGGCCTGAGGGCATTTGGCAGTTTGCATACTATGGTTTTTCCAGTGGTCATGTATGGATGTGAGATTTGGACTGTGAAGAAGGCTGAGCGCCAAAGAATTGATGCTTTTGAACTGTGGTGTTGGAGAAGACTCTTGAGAGTCCCTTGGACTGCAAGGAGATCCAACCAGTCTATTCTGAAGGAGATCAACCCTGGGATTTCTTTGGAAGGAATGATGCTAAAGCTGAAACTCCAGTACTTTGGCCACCTCATGCGAAGAGTTGACTCATTGGGAAAGACTGTGATGCTGGGAGGGATTGGGGGCAGGAGGAGAAGGGGACAACAGAGGATGAGATGGCTGGATGGCATCACGGACTCGATGGACGTGAGTCTGAGTGAACTCCGGGAGTTGGTGATGGACAGGGAGGCCTGGCGTGCTGTGATTCATGGAGTCACAAAGAGTCACACATGACTGAGCAACTGAACTGAACTGAACTGATACTGCCCACAGGCCCATTTTACTATGATATCCTCTGAGAGGTTTACTGTGCCAAATTCAGATACTGCTCAATCATTTTCTCAACCTCCCCCTAAAAGTAAAAGGCCTCTAAATGAATGACCTACAGATTCAAACATTGGAGACAGGATAGAACCTTCATCCCTTCCCTTTCACCTTATCGTTAGAACCATGGCCATGAATAAAATAAAACAGGATATGTGAGAAACATTTCTAAGCACTGAATTGCTCTTCAAATATAATTATGATAATGATGGCATACTAGGATCTCACATTTGGAAAGGATCTGATTATTACTAATTATTGAGTGTCCATACATGAGAAGACAAAAAGATAGACGATAATAATCCAACCACTAGCTTGATATATAGTTTTCAGCTTACTCCCTAATTTAACTTCAAGGCTCACTAGCAGAAACTCAAGTGACTACAATTTTCTCCTCTTTCTTTATCTTCTTCCTATCTTTTCAAAGCTCCCATTTCTTTTTCCAAGAGTTAAAATTATTTTGCTAAAATCCAAAAGGGGACAGAATTGAAAAAAAATAATTCAGCATTTTGGTTTGTGAAACACTTCACACTCATTTCTGTTCATCACCTAACTCCTTCTCACCTCTCTAGCTTAACTTTTTCTTTTTTTTGCTTCTAGTTATTTTTATTTTCTTTAATTAAAAAATAGAGTTGAAATATAATATTATGTTAGTTGCAAGTGTACTACATAATGATTTCTCACTTGCATACATTATAAAATAAACACCACACTAAGTCTAGTAACCATCTGTCTCCATCTCCATACAAAGTTATTATGGATCATACTTCTAATGCCAAATGGCATGACTTAGTTATTACATAACTGAAATTTTAAACCTCCTAATCCCATTCACCTATTTGGCATACTCCCCATTTCCCTCTGTAACATAACCTTCCACTGTTTTTTTTTTGTTTGTTTTTTAATTTTTATTCAGCGCACATGGTTTGCAAGGATGGAAATGTCCCTTGACTATCAAAAGTTAAGGAACTCTCCCAAGTTCTTAAAATCAGACAATGACTGCTATTTCAGGTCCCTTGACTCTCTATTCATGATTTTTTCAGTATGAAGAAAGCCCAAGTTCAGTTTAGTTCAGTTCAGTCGCTCAGTCATGTCCAACTCTTTGCAACCCCATGAATCACAGCACGCCAGGCCTCCTTGTTCATCACCATCTCCCGGAGTTCACTCAGACTCATGTCCATCGAGTCAGTGATGCCATCCAGCCATCTCATCCTCTGTCGTCCCCTTCTCCTCCTGCCCCCAAATCCCTCCCAGCATCAGAGTCTTTTCCAATGAGTCAACTCTTCTCATGAGGTGGCCAAAGTACTGGAGTTTCAGCTTTAGCATCATTCCTTCCAAAGGGAATCATAAAAGGACGAGAAATCTGAGAGAGGAGAAAATGCAGGGAGAACCTGTGAGGAACACACATGGTTTCGTAAGCAGATGGTCCTACATACCCTCCATGGGGAATGAGAATTGGAACTGAGAATATGAGCTTTCCCACTGCTCTTGCCATCCCCGGAACCTATCCCATAAATCTCTAGGAGAAAATAAAGGATCTGAAATTGTCATGGAGTATAGAAAGACTAAAAGAGGGAGAGAGAGAGAATGAGAATGAGAGAATGCCAAGAGAAAGAGACCAGAGAGGTAAAGAAATGATGAAAAATGACAGAGAAGAAACCGGCAAAGAGAAAGAAAAAAGGAAGAAGAGCTAGACCAGAAAATCACAGCAGAAGTGGGAGAGAGAGGTGCAGACACAGCATTAGAGAGAGGGAGAGAGAGGAAGAGAAACAGAAAGAATCATTTAAATTCTTGAGCCAGATGGTAAGTGCTACAGTGAAGGGTCAAAGAAAATAATGCTGTCACAAAGTCAACATCAGATTAAACCAGAAAACATGAGAGGAAATCATGGTAAAATTCA
The DNA here is from genome assembly GCF_016772045.2 of Ovis aries. NCBI lineage: Eukaryota > Metazoa > Chordata > Mammalia > Artiodactyla > Bovidae > Ovis > Ovis aries. The sequence goes on along the minus strand of NC_056055.1, from coordinate 5,631,767 downwards.
ATCTAATGAAATAAAAAAAGAAGGTGGGGGGAACAAGACAGCTGGAGACTGGGGCAGAGGGGAGTGAAGGATTGAGTTAAAAAGAAAAACAAAAAGTCAGCTAAGGCACAGATGTGAACTTAAGAACTAGATAAGAGAAGCAACCGAAATCCGGGGAGATGTGGAAGCGTTTGGTTCAGACACATGGGAAGCAGCGTGAAAAAAAGTCAAGTCAAACGGCAGCCCTGGAGGGTCCTGGGGCTTGATTGTGTCTTTAGCTACGAACAGCATAAAGTCAGGAGGGAGACTGTCCTCTGCGGTTGGTCCTCTCATTCATGAGAGTAACCTTGGCGTCCCTGTGAACGTGGAGGATGGTCTCAGTCAGCTGTGCAGCCCCTCCCCATTCGGAGGTGATTCTGAAATCTCAAAAGCTGAGGCCAAAGATCCAAGAAGGGTGGAGACTCTGGCTGAGTTTGTGGATGGCAGGATAAGCTGAGCTGTGACAACAGCCCTTATGCTTAGAAATCATTCATTACAAAGATCCTCAACTACAGGTTGACAATGAGGTAGTGGAAAGAACACCGGCCTCTGCTCTGGTCTGTGACAGAAACTTCCTGTGTGACCTTGGGCAGTTCCTTGACTTGTGTTGGTCTCTGTTTTGTATGGTCCCTGGGAGTTGGTGATGGACAGGGAGGCCTGGCGGGCTGTGATTCATGGGGTCGCAAAGAGTCGGACATGACTGAGCAACTGAACTGAACTGAACTGGGCTTCCTTGATAGCTCAGTTGGTAAAGAATCTGCCTAAATGCAGGAAACACTGGTTCGATTCCTGGGTCAAGAAAATCCCCTGGAGAAGGGCTAGGCTACCCACTCCAGTATTCTTGGACTTCCCTTGTGGCTCAGCTGGTAAAGAAACTGCCTGCAATGCGGGAGACCTGGTTTGATCCCTGGGTTGGGAAGATCCCCTGGAGGAGGTAAAGGCTACCCGCTCCAGTATTCTGGCCTGGAAAATTCCATGGACTGGCATGGGAAAGACCATGAGATTGCAGAGTCGGACATGACTGAGCGACTTTCACTTTCGCTGTTCTGTATGGGCAGGTGGGGAGATGGGAAGCAAATGGATTATATCAAATCCTAGGTAGTCAACTCAAATCCCTTCAGTAGGTCTGCCAGTGGAGACAGTGGAGAACCAGGAAGGTTGTACTCTGCCTGAAGGAGAATAGTTGCTACTTGGCTTCCACTAATTGTATGTGTGGGTATGAAAATCAAATGTTAATTAGACCTTTTAATGTTTCCAAGAGAACTCTGAATTCCTGATTTGTTTGCAAAATGCAATGGACACACAAAACAGGATTGAGGACTTCGGCCTATCAAAATGTGAATGGAGCCTCCAGGTTGCAGCGTCTGGAACAAATGCTCTTTTAAAAGGGTCATTCCATGCTGTTCAATTCTGGGATTCTGTAATATAAGGAATGGAGAGTCCTTAGATGTGAAATTGAAAATCAAGGGTAAAAGGATAGAAGCAGTGGATTAGGAAAAATGCGTAACACCATTTTCCCTTCTACTTTTTGCTTTTGTTCCAATATTTGGTTTAATCGCCTCAGTTTCAGTTCGAAGCTATCAGAAGCAGTGCCTCTTCAATGCTACCCACGTCTTCCTCCTTGTTCTCTCTTCTGTCCTTGTCTTCGCTCTTTCCCTCTTACAGCCTCTTCCTGCCCTGTTTAAAAAACCCATTCCTGTTTCTCATTCCTGGTCTTTATCTCTTTGCTGTCTCTATTCTCTGCTTTCCATCTTTCTTCCCCATGACTCAGAGCCTTGGGGTAATACCAGCCCTGGTATTTGAAGGCAAGTGAAATTCTACTATATGGAAAGTTAAAAGTGTTTCTGTGGTGGGATATTCAATCATTTGAATCCTTGATAGGAATAGTTCTTTTTCTGTCTTCCAGCAATAAATCCAGACTGTATCTAATCTCTGATCTCAGAGAGAAGAGAATTAACCAGCTGAGAGTGTGACTAGAAATGAAACCCACAGAGAAGGGAGTGAAAAAGAGACTGCTTTATCTGTGTGTGCACACAGCATAGTAACATGGAATCAGTGAGGAAGGGAGCAAGCTTGGATCCTCTGTCCTCATCAATCTATACTACTTCTTAAAATGCTTGAGTTTTCCCTTCTAAAAGCATCTTATTTTGCCCCTCTATTTCCCGGTCTCTACCTCCAAGAAACCACGCGATTGTTACCCTCCTTTGAGGGTAGAAGCCTGTAATCTCTGGTGCACCAGAATTATCCTTTACTCATAGCAGAGATTGAGTTTTATGCTAAACTGCTTGAAAGTAAAATGACTTGAACTCTAACCCAGTTTTTACGTCTCACATTTGAACTCTTTGAGACTTAGTTATTCTAACATGAAGACTACATGTCTCTCATCCATTTGCATCTTTTAAAATATAACTCTACTTTGATTTTGTAATTCTATTTGATTATCTTTGTAGTCTGAATTTCAGATAATTCCTTCCAATAAATAAAAGCAACAAATACATGTGGCTCTGCCTCACTCTTTAAGAGTATTTATCACATAGGACCAGGAGGAGAATAGAAGGTTAAATACAATGGAAAACTGATAAAACATCAGCAATTCTTTATATATATATATATATATATATATATATATATATATATATATATGGGGGCTCCAAAATCACTGCAGATGGTGATTCCAGCGATGAAATTAAAAGATGCTTACTCCTTGGAAGAAAAGTTATGACCAACCTAGATAGTATATTCAGAAGCAGAGATATTACTTTGCCGACTAAGGTCTGTCTAGTCAAGGCTATGGTTTTTCCTGTGGTCATGTATGGATGTGAGAGTTGGACTGTTAAGAAGGCTGAGCGCTGAAGAATTGATGCGTTTGAACTGTGGTGTTGGAGAAGACTCTTGAGGGTCCCTTGGACGGCAAGGAGATCCAACCAGTCCATTCTGAAGGAGATCAGCCCTGGGATTTCTTTGGAAGGAATGATACTAAAGTTGAAGCTCCAGTACTTTGGCCACCTCATGTGAAGAGTTGACTCATTGGAAAAGACTCTGATGCTGGGAGGGATTGGGGGCAGGAAGAGAAGGGGATGACCCAGGATGAGATGGCTGGATGGCATCACGGACTCGATGGACGTGAGTCTGAGTGAACTCCGGGAGACAGTGATGGACAGGGAGGCCTGGCATGCTGTGATTCATGGGGTCACAAACAGTCAGACATGACTGAGTGACTGAACTGAACTCTATATGATATATCATATATATGATATATGATATATATAAATATCTCCTATTGGGAAGAAATGCTGCCCCAATAGCAGAGCCGCTGGAGGAATGACAGAGGAATGTGGGGGTGGAGAGGAGATCAGAGACCATGTCTGTGGCCTCCCTGGGCAAGTCGTTTTCCTTTTAGGAGGATTCAGCCTTTCTCACATGCAAAGTCTCAGAATATTGAAGTTTTGGAATTAATAATCTTCACAATTTTCTCTGGGCTCTGGTATTCTAGGATTGAACAAAGAGCAGCTTGAGACCACAGAGCAAGAGTCGAACTGGAGAAGAATTAAAAGCAAGTTATTTTGATATATGCATTGCAATGTAAGTCACATTGCAAAGGAGGATATGGATTGGGGTTTTAGCTTTTACCATCCAACACAGGAGTGCACACCCTGTCTCCACCCTGATCTGTAAACTCTTTTCTTTCCTATATATGCATAGACTCCTCTCTGCTTTCTTTGTTCTCCTCTCCTCCTGTCTTGCAGAGACTCTGACATCTTGTTTACTTCTAATACTTGAAATAAAGAATTATTTCAAATGCACATTCACTTTTACTGTCAACACACTTAAAAGAACATGTTCAGTACATCAAAAGCATCAACTAATTTATGAAAAAAAAAACAAAGTAGAAAAAGGTATCTTTTCAGAAATAAGTTTTTCTGCTTTGATTTTTTAAAAAATGCACACATAAGTATGTACTGATGCAGTTCAAAACCTCTGTCTCTACTGATTTTCTTTCTCCTGTTAACATGATCTCTATCTTCATCTCTCTCCTTTTTGTTTCCTTTTCTTCTTTCTTCCTTTCTTCCTCCCTCCCTCACTTTCTTCCTTTCTTTGAATTTCTCTTTTCTCTGGTTTCTATATTTTCTCTTCTATATTCTTTTTTCCTACATGAACTCCCCCTATCTGTTTGTCTCCTCATAGATAAAATAAAAGAAAGATAAACGAATATAGATTTACATATATGGTAACGAGGTCAGTTTTATAGTTGTAATTTAGCTGTGCCTCAGTGAAGTTGAATAATCTATAATAAAGTTAAAACAATTAAAGCTTGTTCCCTCCTGTTATATGGTGGCCTGACTATATGCATCTCCCTATGACTCAGCAATTTCACACCTGGGTACATTCCCCACAGAAATGTGCCCACCAAAGACATGCAGTTGAAAGCGCATGGTGATAGTATTGTGATGATCAAAAATCACAGCCGATCCATATGCTCCTAGAAAGTAAGGTGGAAAAGTATATATGGTCATATAATCATGACTTAGCGACTGAAGAATAGAATGATCATACAATAGATTACAACGCAGCAGTTAGGATGAACAGAAAGCAAACAACAATACACACTGAGACACTGCAACACTGTGCGGATTCCACTCTGGTTTTCACGAGCTGCCACTCTGCCTCCCCTTCCCACTGCAGCATTCAGCAGATCCTGCGGGGCGTTTGCAGCACCTCTCGATTCTAAGCCTGCGCAGCTGTCAAAAGTTCCTCTGGGTTTCTCTTCCCTCACAAGAGTCTCTGTTTCCTGCAAGCTTCATCTTCTGCCTGTCCCGAAAGTGAAGAAATGCTGCCCCCCACCCCCCCAGCCCCAGGAAGGAAGCAGTGATTCTACTGGCTTAGGAAAGGCTTTCTGCTCTGGAATTCAATGCTTCTATATTCTTTACTTTCCATATGTTTCTGATCACTATTTAAAGATATGTTACTTTTGTAATTTGGGTAATTTTTTTTCCCCTAGTAGTTCTAACAGAAGCCATAGCTTGCTGCTACTTTCTGCTTCTGAACCAGGAGTCTTTTCAGATTTGAGTTCCAGTTCTTCAAATTACAAGATCTGCAAATTTATGCAAAATCTACTATCAGTTATTCATCTTGAAAACTGAGATATAATAAGATCTCTTCTATAGGGTTAGTGGAAAGAGTCAAGATAACTCACGCAATATGCTCTAAATGATGCTTGGCATATGATTTTTTTTTTAATGGCATCTGTAGACTTATGTAGATTTTGTAGATATAAAAATATTATAGAATTACAGGGGTTGCTTTAAAACAAGAAAACAAAATTACAAACAGAAAATAAAGAGCTAAAACTTACATTTAACTAGAAAAGAATTCATAATAAACTCAATTATTTCAAGTCTCCTAATGTGACTCAGTCAGTACAGAAACTTCCTGCCATACAGGAGACTGAGGTTCGATGCCTGGGTCAGGAAGATCTCCTGGAGAAGAAAATGGTAACCCACTCCAGTATTCTTGCCTGAGAAATCCCATGGACAGAGAAGCCTGGTGGGTCACAGTCCATGGGATCACATGATTCGGACTTAATGGCTAAACCACCACCACCAATCCAGAAAAAAATGTAATTAAAAAATAATTTTCTGACATATTTCTATAATATTTTTTCCTTAGATATTTTTCTTTTGGCCTTATTTGATCATGTCTTTCTATGACAATGCTTTTGTAATAGTCTTTAAAGAGAAAATAAAAGGTAATTTGATCTTTTCTCTAATGATGTTGTTCAAAATTTGTTTTCCATTAAAGATAATTTAGAGAAGTTTGAGTATCACTAATTATTCTAATGCCATGTAAATTTTTAAGAATGTGGTCAAATTTGTGAAAATCTTCAGAAAATTTGTTTCATATATGAGCTGTAAAATTTAAAAGCTTTCAAGATCTTCTTACAAGCTTTTTGAGATTACTGCATTAGGAATATTACTGAAAGCCATTCCTATACTAGGATGACTTGAGATAACATACCCACAAAAGTGACTCTGAATCATGTAAATATATTTATCTTACCACATCTCAACTTTCCATTACCCAGACTCCAAAATGTTTACAGCTAACGGTCACCAACCCACAGGAGAGAAAACATTACATAATGGGAGTTACAGTAGAAAGAGCTGTTTTAATCAATTACGGCTAACATATTTTACTGTAATATATGACCATGTGAAAAACTCCCCAGACCTTAGATGGACCTGTGCAAGGGAGCAGCCCTGAAACGTAAGCCTCATTAACTTCTCAGTAAACCCACCTAGGTGAACAGCTGTTATTCATGACGTTTCCTTCCCTGAGCAAAAGCAAGCAGATCTTCTGCCCACGTCACTCTGCTTTCTCGGGCCCTGCTGGCTTCTGATAGTTGGCCCAGCTGTTAGACCGCTGCAGCATTTTGCAAAGTGTGTTTCCTAGTTTCCAGATCTGTATGTCCAATGTGTAGCTTCTAGACACATGTGGCTATTGGAATTTAAATTAGAAATGAATTAACCTGAATACAATTTACACTCAGTTTCTTAGTCACATTGAACAGGGCTCAACTGCCACCTATAACTAACGGTTACCATATAGAGTAGAGCAGATATAGACACATCTATTATGACACAGAGAGTTGTTCTACAGGACACTACCACTCAAGAAATATTCGGAAGATATGAGTTTCAAGATCAAGTGGATTTGAAAGACGCTGCACAAAACATCCTCCTGTGATATCTCTAATATTAAAGCATGAAAAATCCTGCCACACAAAAGCACACCTAACCCAAAGCCATTGGATGACGGAAGCCCTCCACATCCCCCTTGTTTCAGGGCTTGACTTTTGTTTGCATCTTAATCACATTGCCTAGCTTCTTGTCTCACAGCTGCTACCAAAAGAAATTAATAAAAACAACTGCAAAGACAATTTATGAAATCATTACTTTCAACCAAACTCTCTGGATTCATTCTAACACATAGGCCTTATAATTTTGTGCAGATGAGTTCTATTTTCACACATGAGTAAAGTGTTTTCAGGGTTAGGAAACTTATTTAAGATCACACAATAAATAAAGGGTAGGATTGGAACCTGCCCCCTGGGTCCGTGATTACTCTCTTACTCTGTCTTCTTTCGTGTGTGACTAAGTTTTGGAATCGATAGGGCTGCAGGCATAGAGTGAATCTAGTGGGCAGATGTGGCTGCCACACAGAGACCCAGAATAGGTCCTGATAGTCTTTGGGGTGGAGGTAGTAGGATAAAGGAGGAAGAGAGGTTGTCTGGGAACAGAGTTAACAACGGTTAAATCTTCTTAGCTTCTGTAATGGTTTATAAAGTGGAGTTTCTCCAAGATGTTTTAATACTGGATCCTTCGCGTCAGCTCTCTGATGTGAGGATTACTGCCGTCTTCCTTTTTCTGCTGGAAAAGGAGGCTCAGGGGACTACAATTATTTGCTCAAGAACAAAATTCTAGTACAGAACTGAAACCTAAATCTACTAGATTTGGAACATTTTGTTCAAATAAAATGTTCTGTGGGCACATAGGAGGATCGGGGAGCTGTTCCGTCAATTCAATCTTCCCCTCCCTTTTGCTCCGGGTTGCCTTGGAACCCTGCAAGGCCTCAGTAACCCACAAGGGCTTTATGGAGTAGAGTTTGGGAACAACTATAATAGATTGTGTAGCTGCTTTGCTCTGTATCACAGGAAGTGTCCCTGAACAGGTTAAAACATGAAAGAGAAACATAAGAGTAACAATTCACTCATGTTCTAAAAGAAATTTTAAAATTTGTGATAAGTCATATGAAAACTTGGAATCAGTCTCATCAACACAAGTAATTGTTTGGTTACCTGCTCAGAGATAGCATAAAGGTTGGAACAAAACATTGGATTTACCCATGGGATCACTAAGGTCATGACAATGAGCTCTATCTTAATGCCTTGTTATCAGAATTTATAAGAATTCTTAGGCCCAAAGGAGTTTTATAAAAGACACATGGCTGGATGGCAATCTTTCTCAGGTTTAGATCACATGGCAAAGAGTGAAATTAAAATGATACAAGATTAAAAGCTTAAAAAGCAGATGTATGCTCTGCATCTAAATGATGCTGGCTAATGGAATTAGTGCAAACTGCTCAGCTTTTCTGATACTGAACCCATAATATCTCTTTACACACACACACACACACGCCTGCCCTTCAGACTGGAGAGTAAATGGGGATGATATGCCTTATAAAGAATTGCATAGATTTGATATATCTTTGCCATCTGTATTCCCCCTTTCCCTCTTTTCTTTCTCTCTTTGTTGCTAGAACTCAAGACAACACAGTCAGAAAGGTGGATTGCCTACAGGCAAAAAACCCTGGTTACTTGGGGCTTTAACGTGACCTGTATTTGACACAATTTGCCTTGAGCAATAAGTCTGGGGATGACCAATGCTGTATGTCTCTGAAAGCCCATCAGGAGATTTTTTTAAAAGACAGAAACTGCTCCATCTGCATCATCTGCCTCCACTCGAGCAGTTTTGTGGTTTGCAAGGTTATCCAGGAAAATACGAATGCGCCAGAAAGAATGAGGCACTGACAGACTGAGAGGGAGGTGCTGTGTGTGTGTGAGCCGTGTGTGTGAGCCGTGTGAGCTCGCGTGTGTGTGTACTTAGACAAGAGGGGGCATTGCGGCCCCTTTGTTCGAAAGGGCAGTTCTCCCTAGAAGTGGCCAATCAGTCACTGTCACTGCGCGAGGAGGGGCTGGCGGAGGTGGTACTGGGGTGGGGACAAGCCAAGTTTGCCCAGAATACTCATTGTGCGGGACGATCCCCACAGCCGCTGCACACCCAATGTAAATATGGACAGCCTCATTCATCACAGGACTCCCTCCTGCAGCACACGTCCAAAGTACAGCAATGATTTAGTGCCTGCAGCTGGAACAGCTCTACGTTTCTCCAAAACAGTGGCGTTTAAAAATGAGGCAGTGGAAGTGGAGAGGAGGCAAGGGGCTACAGGGAGGGAAGAACTAACTTCAGGTTTCTGAGACGAGGACGGAAGAGTTCTAGGAATGACTACCCCAGTAGACCGCCCTCTTGCTTTAACGTCACTTTTCTCCCAGAACTTACTGGCGTTGGTGTAATTCAAGCTAAAACTCTTCAACTGGTGTTGTGCCTGCCCAACTGCCTGCCCCTGGCCCTGACCACATGTGTACTGCCAGACTCAGGGCCTGCTCTTTGTAGTATTGATTCAGTTCTTTTGGAAACTTGTGTCTGGACAAAACATACAAACCCATCCATCAGGACCAGGACAAAACACACACACACACACACACAAATAGCTTGATTTTTAGTTAGTATAGGTATTTATCATTCATTCATTCAATAAATAGCTTATAGCATCTGCGGGCACTAGAAGAACCTGTCTGCCAATGCAGGAGACATAAGAGATGAGGGTTCTCCCTGGGTCGGGAAGATCCCCTGGAGGAGGGCATGGCAACCCACTCCAGTATTCTTGCCTGAAGAATCCCATGGACAGAGGAGCCTGGTGGGCTATAGTCCACGGGGTCGCAAAGAGTTGGACACGACTGAAGCAACTTAGCATGCACAGTATCTACTACATCCCAGGTTCTCTAGAGCAGGGGTCCCCAAACCCTGGGCCACGAATTGGTACCAGCCTATGACCTGTTAGGAACTTTGCAGGCCACACAGCAGGAGGTGGACAGCAGGCGAGTAAGCAAAGCTTCATCTGTATTTACCACCATTCCCCATCACTCCCATCACCACCTGAGCTCTGCCTCCTGAAAAATCAGCAGTAGCATTCGATTCTCATAGGAGGGTGAATCCTACTGTGAGCTGTGCATGCTAAGGATCTAGGTTTTGTGCTTCTTATGAGAACCATACCAAATCCATCCCTACACCCACATCCCTGGAAAAATTGTCTTTCACAAAACTGGTCCCTGGTACCAAAAAGTTGGGGACCTCTGCTCTAGAGAGTACTGCAGGTACAAAAAAATGAGCATAGAACTCAGTCTTGAGATATTTATACTTTAGTAAGGGCAGCAAACTCTCAAATGAGAATATGAATTTTTTTATATCTGGCATATAACAGATACTCAGTGAATATTGAAAGTCAGAATAGAGAACGTTACTAAGGTTTGTGGGCAAAATTCTTTTTCGTTGCAGATGGCACAAATCTTTCTAGAAGAGTTCTTTGAGTTGAGATGGAGCAAAGTATATTTCAGATTCTTCAGAGTGAAATGTGTCAGTACAGTGTAGGAACTGTAAGAGATTTTGAAAGATTTCCAAGCAGGCTGTAACATGGTCACGGTTGTTTGTTGGAAAGTAACTAGAGTGTAGGTGTGAAATATGAATTTGAGGAAGAAAAGAGATAGAGACACACATTAGCAGACTATTTGGACAGTCTGGACAAGAGATGAGAGCCTGTACCGGGATGGGACTGTAGGAAATGAGGAGGGGAGGCTTTCTAGTACATGTCACAGGTTCATGTCACATGTTCAGGACATGGTGTTCATTTGGATATGAATGCTACTACTCTGAGTTCAAAATCCACATTTTATTCCTGTTCATTGATGCTGGGACTGAACTTGTGAATTACATTTTTTTTTTCTGATATCCAGTTTCCTGGAAGTTCTGAGACTTAAGGATTACAGAGAAGGCAGGAGAAAGGTGGAGAGACATGATCCTTCTTATTTTGCTTCCTGTTCTCACCAGCAATGATCCAGAAATGACACTTTACCTGACAGCAAAATTGGTTCCCAGGACAGCTACTTTGAGCATTCACACCGCACCATCTCAAAGGCACCATCAGAGATTACCATTTCCCATCCCCTTGGCAGGAGCCCAGGCCCTGTGGAACATCTTCTAACTGAGGGTGGAGATTATAACCATCCCAAATTCTTCTCTTTCTTCTGCTAGTCCTAGGGATAACAGCTGATTTCTAGCCTTTAATTCTTCTTTTCTCTGCCTCTGTCCCTCCCACAAGCTCCTCAACACTTCTACAATTAATTCCCTAGGTCCGTCTAGTCAAGGCTATCATTTTTCCAGTGGTCATGTATGGGTGTGAGAGTTAGACTATAAAGAAAGCTGAGCATCGAAGAATTGATGCTTTTGAACTGTGGTGTTGGAGAAGACTCTTGAGAGTCCCTTGGACTGCAAGGAGATCCAACCAGCCCATCCTAAAGGAGACCAGTCCTGGGTGTTCATTGGAAGAACTGATGTTGAAGCTGAAACTCCAGTACTTTGGCCACCTGGTGTGAAGAGTTGACTCACTGGAAAAGACTATGATGCTGGGAGGGATTGGGGGCAGGAGGAGATGGGGATGACAGATAATGAGATGGTTGAATGGCATCACCGACTCAATGGACATGAGTATGAGTAAACTCTGGGAGTTGGTGATGGACAGGGAGGCCTGGCATGCTGCAGTCCATGGAGTTGCAAAGAGCTGGACACAACTGAGCAACTGAAGTGGACTAATATTAAATCTCTCTGAAAAATACGTGGTATGAGGAATTCTCTGGCAGTCCAGGGGTTAGAACTCAGTGGTTTTACCGCCGAGGCCCAGGTTCAATCCCTGGTCAGGGAACTAAGATCCCACAAGCCACATGTGGTGAGGCCAAACAAAGAGACAAAGAAATCTGATATGGAATATGTTTTTCTGCCTAAATGTTCACCAGTGCAGGGTCATTGATGAGTCCAAGAAATCTGGTTCAGAGATTTTATGAAATGTGAATCCTGCTGCAAAGATAACCCAGGAGAGCAGTTTGTTCAAGGCAAAACAATGAGTTTGACCGAAGAAAAACCCTTGGGATGGGCAAATGAAAATACGTCTGAAATGGAAGAGAGGCATTATAGTTGGAGAGGGTGACACAGAAATGATAAGTGCAGAAATAAAACCCAACAACTAAAACTTTAAAATTAAGGAGTATGCTCTGAAGACACATGTTATTTTGACAGAATCACATAAATGGGAGATAAGTATTGAAATTGTTTCAATTGATGTAGTGGGCTGACTTCTTCCACCTGTGGTTTAGACAGGTGCAGCAATATTACAAGGTGGAAATGTGAAGTCTTCCCTTGTACATTAGAGGGTGTGCCTTAAAGGCTTCTACCTTTATATTAATCAATTCTCATATAATTGATCCTTACTCGTGGTATTTAGTTCTCCCTGTATCCCAGCAAAGGAAAGTTTTGTGGGTGTCACATTCTCCATTTTATACTTGAGAAAACTCAAGTATTCTACCAAACACAACAGCTAGAATTCCAAATCAGATTATATCTATTTGAATCCAAATACTATATATGTTCCTGACACAGCAAAGGAATCAATATTCCAGAGTTAATTCTTTGTATTAGAAAAGACTGGATCACATATGTAGATATGCAAGATGGGGATAGTATGGAGAGATTTAAAATCTAATCCAGAAGTATTGGATTTATAAAGCCCTCTTGACTTCTTATCAGGAGCAGCATTCTGGAAAGATTAATCTGGCCACGAGGATTTGACTGTGTGAAGGAGTAAGAGATTTAGAATGGTTGTACACAGTAACAGGTACCTGGGAAACTGCTGGAGTAACCTCAGCTCCAACAAGGTGCTTCTCTCAATTAGGATTATAAGAACAGAAATTCAAATCAAGAAGCAAATGTGTATGAAATCCACCACCCCTCAAAAAAACAAGCAATGTTGGGATGGGTAGGTGAATAAGCATATGCAGCATTTAAGGTTACGAGATGGGTCAACTATAACTTTAAGATTTTGATGCTGGCTAATTAGAAAGATAAAAAATAAAAACTGCCTTCTATTGAGCCTCAGCTGGTTTGTTGAAAAACTGGTTTGTCCGAGAGAAATCGGGTTCATATTTAAAGGTGTTAATTTTGACTTGATAAACTTATGATGAAGAATTATAGTGACAAAGTCAGTCATAATTGGAAATGCATGAATCCCATCTGTTTTTCGGGAAAGAAAATCATTGCTTTGTTCAAAACCTTTGGTGGAGAGGCATTAGTCAGAAGGTGTACAGTTCCCTTAGTTTTACCCGCTTAAGATAAAGATCCAGAAAAGGAGGAAGGAAGGGTGGAAAGAGGGGGAGGAAGATAGAGAAAAGGGGAGAGACCCTATTTTCAGAATTTTAAGGCAGAGCTGTTTAGAAGCTTTCACTTTTACCCCTAAATAAATGTTGTTAGAGAATAGAGTGAGTTCGATAGCAAAGCAGAGCTGTTCTGATTGAAGTAGGAGAGGAGGTTGGTTCCTTTAAGACTTTTCCATGCACCCTTTTCTTTACACTGGCTACTGCAAAGTGCCTTCTGAGATCCTGCAAAAAGTCCCTAGATGTTTCTGGGACACAGCGGGAAAAACAGTGAGTGAGTAATCCAAGTTCAGGGAAATGAAGGCACTTTCAGGCATCTGAGTGACTCTGTAATATCTGAGTCTTCTCTGGGGAGATTCAACATTTCCTGATTCCACTGCCGTCGCTTTCTAGCATCCAAGATCAAACATTCACACTCTGAGTTCAGAAAAACTGCCCTCTGCTGGTATGTGCTACAGAAAGAGTAGAGTCCCCTTCAACATGACAGAGGACAGTTCTGACCACTTAAAGCCAATTTTGCTCCAAGCACCATCTCCTCCTTATCAAGATTTTCATCAAAGCATGTGTTTCCTAAAAATTTAATACTAATGGTAACTTAAGCATCAGTGGTAAGGACTGCCTCTTTAGGAGGCATTTTGACTAATGAGGGTGATCTGGAAAGGCTGTCTGGGTGACTGTTGGACAGATGTTTCCACATGTGGTACTGGAGCAGAAGTGGCAGCATGGGATGAAGGAAAGTACACTGAAGTAGACGCTGCAGGATCTGGATTCAATCCCAGCTCTGATGTTACCGTATAAAAAACTTACAAATAATTGGCTCCCATGTTGTTTATGGAGACCTGCACATATGGAGGTGAACACAAAGATAAATGAGGGCACGACACATCTTGTCACCCAAAGAGTTCTGCACTGATGTCAAGCCTTGTAATTTTTCTTAGTAAAGTAATATGGGGCAAGAGTTTGGAATTGGGTCTGGGAGCAAACTAAAAGGTCATGTGATATCATCTCCTCATTTGAAATGCCCAGACAGAAATGGTCTACGAAAGTGGCCAGTCCACGGTAAGGCCGTGGTTTAATAAAAGAGCTATAACCAGCACAGTTCTTGCTTGACTTTCATTCCTGTGTCTGAACCTTGACTAAAAAGCCAACGTGTCAATGCTTTTGAGTTGATGCATTTAACTTATGTTGTTTGTTGTTTAGTCATTGTCTTTTGTGACCCCATGGACTGTAGCCCATCAGGCTCTTCTGTCCATGGGGATTTTCCAGGCAAGAATACTGGAGTAGGTTGCCATTTCCTTCTCCAACATTTAACTTATATCTTGAACATTTACTATGTGTAAATTTCTGAGATCTCTGTTATAGAAGAGACAATGAAAAACACAATTAGATGTGATCCTTGCTATTACAGTCTCAGAAACCAATTTAAACTAACTTTAAAGAGTGGGGACTTTGAAAGAATATTGGGTATCTCCTTAAATCCAGAGCTGAATGACTAAGACTCTGCAGAAGTGGGGAGCAAGGAAGTTCAGAGGACCTAGGGAAAAGGAGCCCAGTTTTCTCTTCGATACTATCATCGATATGGTTCATCTGTCTCTCCTTCTGAGATTACAATTTTCCGTAAGAGAGACTCTGACTATTCCAACTGAGTCAGCTCTTCACTTCAGGATTAAATTGCTGTGGCCAGAGGTGTGCAGACAGATACTGCACACAAGGCAACTGGGGCTCGCACCTAACAGTTCCCCGAGAAGAACGAATCATTATGAGTCAGACAACTCCTCTAAAATGAGATCCAGTTCAGTAAAATATAGCACTGGGCTTTAATGGGTTTACTATCTAATCAGTGTAGCAAGCATGTACAAGGAGCTGTAACAAAGAGCCAGGAACTCATATGACATAGTAGACGCAAGAAAAGCATGTGTGTGTGTTTTTTTTTGGGGGGGGGCGGTTCCCTTTTTTTTGAAAAGGGAATCTGGATTTTCACTCCCTGTTGTCCTCTTAAATTTTCCTAGGAATTTGAACACCTAACAATTTAGGTAAAAAGTGTTTTCAACTGTTCTCTAACTTTCCTTTTAAAAAGAGAACATGGAAAGTTATTCTACATGAATAACATTTGAGAATGTTGGCATAATGAAACAATCCCAATTTGCAAAAGCTACATTTACAAAACTATTCTGAATAGAAAACTTCTTCTCTCTCCCTCTAGAGCAATGCAAGAGAAAAATAAAGACAAAAGCTGGGCTGTGAGTAAGACCATAAAGGAGTAGGAAGAACTTATTCAATTTAGCAGAAAAGAGAGTTGTAGCGTAAATACAATAGGTGGTACCCACAGCAGTCCTGAAAGACACTTTGAGTATCACCCTCGGTGAACTGGGAGGAACTGTGAATAGCTGGTTTCTGAGATGCGGCCTCAGACTTGGGATTAAAATAAGATAAATGGTTTAACAATAAGAGATATGCCGCTCATGTGATCAAACAGCTAAAATTTTGAGAGTGGGTATGCACTTCGAGTTCCCAGTCTGGACATAAAGCACACCCTTCCATTCTGACACAGAAACTGGAAGTCCTGGAGGAAAGAGGATCATTACCATATTTTACTTACCAACACACCTCCATTTCCTCCCATTTCTAATCCAACCTACAGTTGGTGAAAACTCTGCCTCTTTTCCTCAACACTCCCATTGTGTTCTCAATGCTAATGAAATAAGGCTCAAGTTCTTAGACCACTTTAAGAACTCCAGTAACAGGGTCCCTAAATATATTTCTGGTCACATTCCCATCTCACTGCTCCATGAGTGCTAAATCCCTGCCACATTTTTGCATTTTCACTCACTTTGCTTTTGTGTATGTCCATCTCATGCCTGGAATTACCTTGCTATCATTTTTGAACTGTATGATATTGTGATTCTAGAAGAAAAACATATTTGGTCTTTGTCTCATTGTTTACCTAGAGCTTCTAAAACCTCTGACATTTCCTAAGTGATGAGAGCAATAAAGAAATTGTTTCTTCTGAGAATGAGGTGACTTTTGGAAAGACTGTTAAAATTGCTCTGGTTGACTGGGGACCCGATCTTGTGTTGAGAAAGTTGGAACTTTCAGCCCAACCCTCTGACCTCCAGGGAGGGGAGAGGCTAGAGATGGAGTCAGTCACCAATGGCCAGTGGTTTCGTCAATCTTACATAGGTAATGAAGCCTCCATGGGCTTCCCAGGTGGCTCAGTGGTAAAGAATCCACCTGCCAAGCAGTAGATGTAGGGTCAATCCCTGGGTTAGGAAGATTCTCTGGAGAAGGAAATGGCAACCCACTCCAGTATTCTTGCCTGGGAAATCCCATGGAGAGAGGAGCCTGGCGGGCTACAGTCCATGGGGTCACAAAAGATTCAGACATAACTTAGCAACTAAACACCACCACCAAGTGAAGCTTCCATAAAACCCCAAAGTACAGAGAGCTTGCTAACTGGTGAACACATTAAGATTGGAGAGAACAGATTTCCCTGGCGATCCAGTGGTTAAGAATCCGTCTTTCTACTGCAGGGAGCAAGGGTTTGATCTTTGGTTGGGAAATTATGATCCCACGTGCCTTGTGGTGAGGTCAAAAAAAAAAAAAAAAAAGAGAGAGAGAGAGAGACTTCAGAGAGTTAATAAATTGACCAAAATATTAATTAATAAATTAAAAAAGACAGAGGAGAGTAACATATATCAAGAAAGAAGGCATGGAAATTAAGTGTCCCTTTCTCCATGCTTTTCCCTGTGTGTCTCTTTGGCCTGGCTGTTCCTGAGTTATGTCCTCTTATAATAAACTAGCAATATGGTAAGTAAAATGTCTCTCTGAGTTCTGTAAGCCTCTCTAGCACATTCTTCAAATTGAGGAGGGGGTTATAGGAACCTCTCTGGTTTATAGGTAGGTAGTCAAAACTCCAGTAACAACCTGAGTTTCTGACTGACATGTGAAGTCCTAGGAGGAGGCCTTCAGAACCAACCTAAGAGCCAGTTGTTCAGTCAAATAATACAAGTAATAACTAGGCTTGGGATTGTCACCTGACATGGTGGTCAGGTTCCAGGGGAGGGCAGTCTTGTAGGACTGTGCCCTTAATATGTGGAATCTGATGCTATTTCTGGGTAGATATGGTCAGAATTGATTTGAATTACAGGGCACCTAGTTGGCATCTGGAGAGTTATTTGGTGCTGTGTGGGGACAATCTCACTGCCTCATGTTCGAATGGGTCTCAGAAAAAAAAAAAAAAGGCTTAGCTAGAATGCTTAATAGATGAAATGATTTCTTCATCTCATAGCAATTTAGGTATGCCCATTTGCTTTCTTTACTTTTGTCTTTTCTATATGTGATTTCATTTATACACCTTTAATAAACTTTAAGCTCCCCTGAGTAGACTGAAGATTGTACTGGAAAGAGAAATTCAGATTTAGACTCACATTACAGATTTCATATTACCTGACTATGTGACCTTGGAAATGCCATTTGATTTTTCTGAGATTATCTATTCCCTTTGTAAAATGAGCTGATGATATTAGAGCCTCAGAGATGTACATAAAGTTTGCTTATGATTGTATATGACTTTAAATTTCATATATAAATGGAACTATCAAAATTCTTTTTTTAATTCTTATCTTTATCATAACCAGGTCTCTTTTGGTTGAAGGAGAGAGCAAAGAGATCAACTAGCTTAAAGAAAACTAACATCTCCAGAATCCAAAACAGTTTTTAATAACTGTTGAAAAGGGAAAGGCTACAGATGAGCCTCAGATACAATGGGGAGAGGAGATGCAAATTCCCCTAGAACTTTGATTGGCCTGATGCACCAAGGGCTCACTGCCAACCTCCTTAGGCCAGTGGAGGGGAAATATTTCGCTTATCCTATGGCATGGTTCCACTTCCCAGTAGAAGGGTGTTTCCAAGCAAGTAGTACCATAAACGTACATCATAACATCCACAAAGTCTCTAACATGGAAGCCCAGTTAATACTATAAATAAGCAAGGCAAAGCAGGCAAGATGTTTTTGTTTGGTCAGTTTTAGTTCTTCAGAAAGGAAATCTCCATAAAGAAACAGAAGTCCTCTGGACCTTTTATGACCCTGAAGATAATTGCAGTGAAGGCATTCAGACTCATCAAGGAAAACTCTCCCTTACAAGAGATGTAAGTCAAGGAACCCAAAGCTTCACTTTAATGGGATGAGTACATTCTGGAGATTTAATACACAAGAATGTGACTGTGGTTAAGAATTTCAAGGGAGTAAAAGTTTTCCTCCTCTACCCTTCTAAGTTGTTTGAAAGAAAGTGAAAATGTTCATCACTCAGTTGTGTCCAACTCTTTGTGACCCCACAGACTGTAGCCTGCCAGGCTTCTCTGTCCATGGAATTCTCCAGGCAAGAATACTGGAGTGGGTTGCCATTCCCTATTTAAGGGGATCTTCCCAATCCAGGGATTGAACCTTAGTCTCCCACATTGCAGGCATATTCTTTACCATGCTCAGATCCTACTAAGTTCTTTAGCTGGCCTAATAATTGTATTGACAGAAGACATTAACTGGAGAAGGAAATGGCAGCTGACTCCAGTATTCCCACCTGGAGAATCGCATGGACAGAGGAGCCTGGCAGGCTACAGTCCATAGGATGGCAGAGTCAGACACGACTTAGCAACTAAACCACCAAGACATTAATGGGAGAAAAACAAAGTTTAATTATGCGTATATATTGAGAGACCCAGGAAAGCTGACTCTCCAAAGTGGCAGAAGCCCTCACTTTAAATACCATCTTCAGCCAAAGACAAACGATCTTTGGTTTAGGGAGTCAGTGATGGGAAGTTACCAGGAAAAGCACAATATGCAGACTGACATTCTTGTCTTCTACTTTAATAAGATTCTTTAGAGATTGACTCATCTTTCTCTTCCTGATACAGAGAGGGAGACACCTTTACAAATAGATTCCTTTATAAATGTAAACATCTTTTACAAAATGGTAACTTCGACTCAGTTTTCAGATCTCTGGTATCTGCTATTACTTAAAAATAACCAGCTTAAAATATTCTTGGTGTCAAAGAGACATGTTTTAGGGTCACACATTCTGCTCCCCTACACAATACTACAATGTATATAGTATAATGTATATAGAGTGGGAATGTTAAGAGTTCTCACCATTAAAAAAAGAAAGTGAGATGATGGATATATTAATGAGCTTAATTATGGTGATTATGTCACATTTTATACATGCATCAAACCATCAAGTTGCAAGCGTTAAATACACAACTTTTAATTGTGAATTATACCTTGATAAATTTGAGGGAAAAGAGTTTCAAATGAACCCTTAAGTGCTTAATTGCCTTCAGAAGTCCTTTGTGTACACCATGTTTCTAGAAGAGCCATTCCCCGGAGTCCCTTGGTTGCCGAGCATCACTAGCTGGGCTGGCCTACAACTAGACTGAAACAGCTTCTTCTCCAAAATGTAGTTTATCTGATTTTGTTTAAGTTCCCTATGTCATTCTCAATCCATAGTTTTGATCTCTATAGGTCCCAGTCATTGCTTCTTTCTTAATTTCACAATCAAAATGTAGTTATGATGGAGGGTGATTGAATCACTGTATTGTAATAAATAAGTACAAATTTGCATTCTAGATATAGCTTTGTCACTGATCAGCTGTGTGGTTTTATGTTAGATTTTTTTCTCTATCTGAATCTCAGTGTCCAACTGATAACACAATTCTGGATGATTCTATAGGGTCTTCCTGCTCCAGCATGCAAGGGTTTTATGGCCTCTTGGTATCCTCTTTGGTCTCTAGACTTTATCCTTTTACAGGGAGATGTCATGGATATACTCATCTAAATTATCTGTTTAGTATCTTTTATATTCCAAAACCTATGAGGTTTTAGAAATACTGACATGAATACAAGAAGATTTTATTCTGAACAGGCTCTTCATTTTTCTCCTTTTCTCTACATAACAGCTGGCTTACCTCAGGGGCTTGAGAAAAACACCTGGATTCTAAGGTTAAAAAAAAAAAAAAATCCGCACCTTCACTAAACACAACCCTTGGGTGAGAACCCCCTAGAGTTGAATAAGTGCTCTGTTTCTTTTCATCTGTACTTTCCCCATCTGTTCTAATTACATCCCCTTCTCGGGAGTAAGATAACTACTACTGTCTGTTGCAGTGTAAGGGTGAGAAAGGTTAATTAACACTGAAGACAGATCCCAATTGCCTTACATCACACCCCTGTCCATATGCATTAGAGTGTGGGGGGGGGGCCTCCTTTCTGTGACCCAGTGCTGCTCATGACTTCTCTGCCTGCTCCTCTTAGTCCCTTGCATGACTCCCCTTTCCTGAGTTCCCTCCTCCAGAGAACTGCATCCAAAGGCACTCACCCATGGTAATGTGGCCAAACACCTTAGATATAGGGAGGGGGGCATGTCATGTCAGAGCAGAAAGGGCCATGCAAGAACTGCCTTCAGCATGCTCAGATCCTACCAGCATTAAAGTCTGCAGCCTGAATTGAGGTTATTTATCCACACAATGGTTTGGAGAAATAGGCAATGCTATAATTACTTTCATACCGACAGCAAGATACTCAGGGAGAGGAAGTAACTTACCTATGGCCACACAACTAGCAAGACAGGATTCAAACCTAAGTCTAGTGCGTTTTCTACACTTGCTGCTTTTTGCCGGCTTCAAATTCCCTTTGTTGCTTGCCTATGGTTTCTAAGCCTTTTTCCTTCTACCATTGCTTCTATTTTTCACTAACTTTCATTATTAAATTCTTTGTATTCAGGTGTCAGTTTTCCATTGTCACATATTTGAACTTTTTATCATGAAAAAATTTGGGGAATTCCCTGGTGTCCAGTGGTTAGGACTCAGCACTTTCACTGCAAGGTTTTGTGTTCCATCCCTGGTCAAGGAACTAAAATTCTGCAAACTGAGAAGCACAAACAAAAAAAAAATATTGTTTTATGTTAAAAATACCTAAACTATAAATGCTGTGAAAATCAGGAGTTACCGTGGTTCACCACTGCAATCATAGCACTTAGCAGGTGCATAATTAAAAATTATTCACTGAATGACTTCAGTAGAGGCAAACTGGTGCTTGTTTTTATTGATATGAAATATTTATTGAGTATACACACTGCACTGCAAGTTAATGTGAGAATTATAAGAGACATTGCTAAAGAATTTTAAAGTAAATTTAGAAGACAGCATAACCTAAAGTAATAAAAAGGCTCATATTTTTAATTAACAAATCTGGTATTTAGAAATAAACAACTAAACAGATTATTATAATGGCAATGGATAAATGCTAAAGATGAGGTGTAAATGGTGCTGTGAAAGGAAAAAAGATAGGTACCTAGCAGTACCTAACCCATTGTTTTAACATCAAAGGAGTCATCCTGCAGAAAATGGCATATAAGAACATGGAGAACCCACGGGCCAAGAAGATTAAGGGTACAAATCATTTCAAGAGGAAACAACATGCACCCAGAAGTGAAAAAAGTAGCACAAATCATATACCATGGCTAACAGGTAGGGCTTGAGAAATCCTGAGACATAAAATTAGGTAGATAAGTAGTGACCATTCAAGATTATCTTCTGACCTTGTGTCTTAAAACAAGCGGCATCAGCCACTTGGGAGAAACCCACCGGGAGCTTGACAAGTGTAGCATCTAAGGCACACAATTTAAGGGGGAACTCACTCTCAGGCTCGTGCAAAGTATGGGATTGATACTAGCACAGCCTTGACAGTGGGGGCCACCTGAACATGTCTGCTTAGGGTGAGTTGCTCAGTTCATCTTAGTCCTGGACTTGTACCCCAAACACACTGAATCAGAAACTATAGTTTAACAGGATGTCCAAGTCATGTGTATACACATTAAATTTGAGAAGAGTTGCTCTAAAGGGTTTGTAAACCATGCTTGAGTTTGGAGACTGTCTTGGGAATAATAGTTGTTATTTATAGGTGTTAGACAGGAGTAGGCTCCCTGCTTCATTTATAAAGATATGTCTAGCTGTGTGAGAAGCATGTCAGGAACTAGAGACGCCAGTTAGGAGGCTTCTGTAAGCCAGTCAGATTCTTTGAGATTCTAAGATTCTACTGAGTCTTTTTAAAGATAATTTTTTAAAGTTTATTTTTGGCTGCGCTGGGTCTTCGTGGTGCATGAGCTTTTCTCTAGCTGTGGGAGCTGCTCTCTAGCTGCAGTGCAAGGGTTTCTTGTAGCAGTGGCGTCTCTTGCAGAGGAGCATGGGCTCTAGGGCACAAGGGTTTCAGTAGCCATGGCACACGAGCTCGGAAGTTGCGGCTCCCAGGCTCTAGAGCACAGGCTCAATAGCTTTGGTTCAACGGCTCAGTTGCTCCATGGCGTGTGGGATCATCCTGGATCAGGAATTGAACTCATGTCTCCTGCACTGGCTGGAGGATTCTTTACCACGGAGCCACTGGAGAAGCCCTATTATGATTCTTTAAGTATTATTATCATGATCCAGGACTGAAAAAGTAGTCAAATTTGAGGCGTGTTTGACCAGAGTTAGTGGATGTTTAAAAGTCACAGTTAGTAAGAAAGAACAAGAAATCAGGTATACCCAGTTCACGGCAGCAGGAACCAGGTAGTTGGAAGTATCACTCACTGAAGTAAGGAAAGACACAGAGACACATAAGGAGAGAAAAGGATGAGCAACACCTACAGATGTTAAATTTGATAAATTTTAGATGATAAGACATGATATATGGATGTCTCTATCATGAAGAGAGACAGGAGGTACAAAGATGGATTTCAGAATTACCAGCTTTAAAAAGCACTAATTAAGGCTATGAGAAGAAACAGGTGTTTTTAGAAAGTATATAAAACAAGAGTTAAATTTAAAATTGTGGAAACCAACATTTAAGTAAAACCAAATAGTTATTTTTATTTTGAAAATTATTTCCAAATTCAATATGTCATTTGAAATACATAAATTTTGTGGGGAGGTGGTTAGGCAGGGCAAGATTATCATCCTCATTTTACAGATAACCTAGGACTTATAATTTTTAAGTTGTCTTGGCTAGTAAGTCATCTAGCTGAATACACACCTGGAACAATTCCAATTGTATTATAAGTCATGCAATTACGGCAAAAAAACAAGTAGAATTCACTGTAAATTAAATAGGAATGGAGAGAAATACTGTAGCCCATAGTGGTTAAGAATGCTTTCATGGAAGAAGTTTCTATTTTTCCACCAATTGCTATGGGTCTTGTGGGAGATAATAGCTTTTGAATAGATAAATTAGTATTTTTGCTAAATGTTTAAGAGTCCTGAATAATTTGGTGAAAGAATAATAAGTGCTCCTTTGTCTATTGCAGTATTACTGATGATTTCACAATGACCTGGGCAAGATATTAAGAACCGCTTGCTTTTAAATCTTGAATGACAAAATCTTGACAGAAACACCCCTTAATCATCCTATCACTACAGGCCAGACTAATTATGATGGTACAAATGTGTACTTTGAGGCAGAACAGCAGCTAATAATTCTACCTGCATTAGGCAGTTACCAGGACAGGGGAAAGATGCAATAACTGATTTATAATGTGAGCCATGATTAAAAGGAAACTTTTGACTGTATTAATCTCACCTACAATTCTTAACCTTGGGTGACACAGAATCAACTATGACAACATTCCGAGTTCCTATAAACAGTTTTCATGTTAGTCACAGAGAATTTATAGCCACCACATCCTCATCTCTTCCAAGTGTCCTAAGGTTCTGAGAAATATAATTACTACTAACAATTATATGGTTTGTTATATTTTCAAAGTACTCTAAGACATAATGTTTAATTGGATAATTACTTAAGTCTTATAAGGAGGGCAAGATGGAAATTTTTATTTCCCCATTTTTTTATTTAAAAAGATGAGAGAAAATAAAGTTTATGGAGGATGAGCCTTGCTCGGGTTAAAACAGTAATTAATAGCAATAGATTTAACATAAATAATTTATTAAGAGCATAAGACAGGCCCAGGAATGGAGCCAAGTACTTTACAATCATTATTTCACTTAATCCTCACAATGAGCTAAGTATTATTATCCTCATTTTCCAGATAATGAACATAAACCTTGAACAAGTCAAGAAAGTTGTGCAAAGTTACATGGAGAATATATAATGGAACTGGTGGATGAAGCTAGTTCTAACTAACCATTACACATTCGTCTGATGAGTCACTCAGTAAATCTTTTGTTGAATATCTATTACAGCAAGGGTACAATTGGAGACACTGAAAATCTATAAATTATTATTTTACCAAAAATATAGATTACTAGAATACCAAAAATTAAGGGATCAAAATTAACAGATTCTGTATATAATGTTAAAATATTATACAAAATATAGACATGGTTTCTCTTTCTAAGAACTTATAGTCCAGCGGGGATCTATAAAGAGCTAATTCCAAAAGATGAGATAAGTACAGTACCAGAAACAAAGATGAAGGGGAAACCAAGATTCAAAGATCACAACACAGAAAACGGGATGACTAATCTGGGTTCTGTGGGAAGAAATTTCTGGGTCCACAGAGTGAGGGGTCAATTCTAGGCTGAGGGGTCAGCACACTGAAAATGCATGTAATTATAAGACAGCGGTTTAGAGAAAAAGAAAGAAAAAGTTTCAAATTGCTGCACCATGATTATAAGGGTGACATGATGGGGGAGCCAAGGTTATTGGAACTAGCGGTAACAGCTGCTTTTGTTAAAAGAAGCACTGGAGATATAAAACCAGTAAATGAATACAGAAGCTTACTTTCTAGGGAGACAAATGATTGGTCACTGTGAAGGAAACTTACAAGGGGCCTGTATGAACTGAATGCTTGTGTCTCCCCAAAATGCCTATGATGAAACCCTACTCTCCAATGTGATGGTCTAAAGAAGTGGACCCTTTGAGGGTAATTAGTATTAGATGGAATCACAGGGCAGAGCCCTCATGAAAGAAATGAGGGCACTTGTTGTTCAGTTGCTAAGTCACGTCCAACTCTTTCTGAGGCCATGGACTGAAGCACAGAAGCCTTCCTTGGCCTTCACTATCTCCTGGAGTTTGCTCAAACTCATGTCCATTGAGTTGATGATGCCATCCAACCAACTCATCCTCTATTATCGCCTTCTCCTCTTGCCCTCCATCTTTCCCAGCATCAAGGTCTTTTCCAGGGTCAATTCGTCCCATCAGGTGACCAAAGTATGCAGCTTCAGCATCAGTCCTTCCTATGAATATTCATAGTTGATTTCCTTTAAAATTGACTGGTTTGATCTCCTTTCTGTCCAAGGGACTCTCAGGGGTCTTTCCCAGCACCACAATTTGGAAGTATCAATTCTTCAGTGCTCTGCCTTTATGGTCCAACTCACGTCCATACGTGACTACTGCAAAAACCATAGCTTTGACTAGACGGACCTTTGTCAGCAAAGTAATGTCTGTTTTTAATATGCTATCTAGCTTGAATATGCTAATAGCTTTTCTGCCAAGGAGCGAGTGTCTTATAATTTTGTGACTGTAGTCACCATCTGCAGCAATTTTGGAGCCCCCAAAATGAAATCTGCCACTGTTTCCACTTTCTCCCCTGCTATTTGCCATGAAGTGATGAGACTGAAGTGAGCACACTTGTAAAAGTCCTGAAAGATCTGACTTGCTCTCTCTACTCTCCACCATGTAAAGATTTAAGGAGAACTTGGCAGTCTGCAACTAGGAAGAGGGTCCTTACCAGAACCTGACCATGTTGGCACCCTGATCTTGGACCGCCAGACCCCAGAACTGACAGAAATAAATTTCTGTTGTTTATAAGCCGCTCAGTCTATGGTACTTGGTTAGAGTGGTCAACATTGATAAAACGGAATCTGAGAGAGAAGACAAAAGGATTGTTTGCTGAGAAGCAGTTCAAGAGTGAGACAAGGAGGATGTGATTTAAAGAAGCAGTGCAGCGAGCGCAGAGTTGAGAACAAATGCTTGAAAGATAGAAAGGACACATTTGGTACCAAATGTCTGATCTTCTCACAAGGGCCAGTAAGTCCAATTCCCCTATTACGTTTCCAAACCTATTTTATTTTTATTAATGTTTGCCTGAATATTGAGACTTTCTTGATAGATCTCTCACCTGTACTCAACTCCTTCTTCTCAAGTCTGCAGTACTTATTCTGCCAAGGTACTTAGCATGGACTCTTAATTTCAAAATTATTTGCGTCCATGTCTTACCATGACTGGTTCTATAAATGTCTAGAGAGAAGGATCTATTTGATTAATCTTAAATTCAACCCAAACCTAACTCAATATCTGAAACATAGATAAATATTAAATAGTGTGTGTTAGTTACTCAGTCATGGCTGACTCTTTGTGACCCCATGAACTGCAGCCTGCCAGGCTCGTCTGTCCATAGAATTATTCAGGCAAGAATACTGGAGTGGGTAGCCATTTCCTTCTTCCAGGCATCTTCCCAATCTAGGGATTGAACCTGGGTCTCCTGCATTGCAGATGGATTTTTTACTATCTGAGCCACCAGGGAAGCCCCTCAAATTAAATATTGATAAATGAATTATTATATATTCCCTACCTAGTTCCTCTACTAATGACATAAGCAGTCCTGAGCTTAATAGGAAACAGTTCATGGCTAGATGCATCCATTCCCAAGATACTTCATAACTCCATAATACTCATCACTGAGTATTAAAATTCATTTTTAGACTCTTTATTTATACCCATTGCATGTTTTACAAGGTTTGAAAGTCCATAAATACTTATCTAGTGAATAAATAAATAATCCATTAATTATTTTCTCTCATTATGTGTTATATATTCTGACTCCCAGATAATCCTTTTGACCTCTAGGCAAGTACACACCTGTATCTTCACATTAACTTGCCCAGAAACTTCAACTCTTTAAAGCACACTCAAAAACAAACAAGCAAACAAACAAACAAAAAACACACAAAGAAACCCAAAGAGAGCTCTATCCAGTCCAAATGGACATCAAAACATCCATTTGGACCTCTTTCTGAGCTATATTCTAAACCCGTAAAATACAGTTTCCAAAATTGGCCTTCCAAATTTAACAGACTCATTGGATGAGAGAATCAGGCCACACAGGGTGACAGGTTCCACCTCAGAGTCTGGATGGAGTCTCAAGGCCTTTTACTATTTTTTTTCCCCAAAATACATATACTGTGCTTAGAATGTGCAGTGAAGTTCAATGACTGTTGAGTAGAAAAACTAAGGAAAAAACTCCCTGCTATTCAATTCCTGCTATCCTGGAAACACCACCGACTGTCACAGCTTTGTGTTGTTATCAACTGAGTTAACGCATGCATTGGCAATTATGAAAGTGGGAGAATTTGAGTGGGGAAGTTTCACTAACACACCCAATACAGGTAAGATGTCTTTTGATCTTCCTCATCCACTTCACCATGTCAATAACAGACCACAGTGCTAATTCCACCTTGTATCTCTTGCATCATACTGTGTCCACTGTTGCCATCCCACTTCAGTGTCACCTTTCACTCTCCTTATTGAATTGAATCTCCTTAGTCTTCTCCTACATATATAGTATCTCCCCACTCCTCCTACCCATAATATAACAATTCTAAGGTTTTATTTTGTTGTTTTTTGTTTGTTTGTTTGGAGCTCATCCCTATGTTTCTTCATTTTGTTTGACTCTCTGTCTTCGTTTCTATGCATTAAGTAAACCAGCCAAGTCTCCCAGTCTTGAAAGAGTATGAGATGAACCTATATTCAACCCTGTCCCAGCTCTAAGCTGTTTCTCAAACCTCTGTTATTTTCTGTGAAGCCTGTTTTATTTATTTATTTTTGAAATCACTCTTCATCAGATTATCTTTTTAATATTGGGATATAATTGCTTTACAAAGTTCTGTTAGTTTCTGCTGTACAGTGATGTGAATCAGCTATATGTATACAAATATCTGCTGTTTTTTGAATTTCCTTCCTATTTAGGTCACCACAGAATATTAAGTAGAGTTCCCTATGCTATACAGCAGGCTCTCATTGGTTATCTATTTTATGCATAGTAGGGTATATATGTCCATCCCAATCTCCCAATTCGTCCTATACCTCCTTTTCCCCCTCTTAGTGTCCATATGACTGTTCTCTACATCGGTATCCCTATTTCTGCCATGCAAACAAGTTCATGTATACCGTTTTTCTAGATTCCACCTATATGCATTGATATATGATACTTGTTTTGCCTATTTTATTTTTAATGGCTCCTAGTAGTCAAGAGAGCGCCAAGACCTCTTAATATCCCAGACAGGAGGATCTGGGTCAGGACTTCAACTCATGCTGATTGGAAGCCAGGCCAAAAGGCAGAAGCTTTCAAAGTATGCAAATATATATAGTTCTCGGGAACCACAAGCTTAAGGCTGCCTGACATCAGAGCCAGGTGATCTAGGGGCATCCCCTCGGCAGCAGTCATAACAATCTGAACTCCAAAGGAGTGTATAGGCTCCTGTCTGGGAGATATTGGCAAGCTGTAGGGATGCAGAGGGAAAGTGTAAATACACGGGCTTACCTTATCAGGTGGCCTCGAGGTGTGTGGAAGCCCACTCCGCATCCAGAGGCTCCAGGACAGAAAGCCTGGGGGTACAATTAGGTCCAATGTCCATGCAGTGCCCCAGGGTGGCCGCCTGCCAAGAACTCTCTCTGACTGGTACAGTCCATGGGATCCAGCCCTCCAGGCCACCAGAGCCAGACAATCAAGGGGTGTCCCCTGAGCAGCTGTCATAGAGACCACAGCACCAAGCTTTTACAAATGCTCTCCGTTGGGAGGTCCTGGCGCTCTGGAGACAGCACCCACCCTCCAAGGTCTTCAGACAGGGTGACACTCAGCCCTGAGATGGGTGTTTAATTAGAAGCCTGCCCTCTAGGCTGAAGCTCAGTGGATTAGCTAATAGGCCACTGTCACAGAAAGACTATGTATGGGGCCTGTGGCCCTCTGGCCGTGCCCTGGAGGTGGCGGCCGTGCCCTGGAGGTGGCAGCCGTCCATTTAATAACTCTTCTTCTGTGAGTGACCGTCCTGTGGGACCCAGGCATGGAAGCTCGATAGTCATCAGAGCCAGGAGATAGGAGTCTCAGGGCAGCAGTCGCCGGAACCCCAGCCCGCTGCGTGCAGAAGCTTTGGCGGAGGAGCACACTGCAGCAGGAGGACCGTGGTGGGCGCTAGGGCATCTGGCTGGAGTCCGCCGTCCACCATAAAGATGGCGTCCAGCCACCAGAGTACCACGCGAGCATAAAGATGGTGCCTGCCAGTGTTCGACCCACGGAAGACTCCCACCTGCCTCCAAATGTCTGTCAAATCAGAACCTGTCCTTCAGTTCGATGCTCCAAGACCAGCAAATGAGCCTCTCCCACCAAGTCCATCAGCCACTTGGCGCTGCTCCTGAGGCAGGTAAGTCAATGAAACTCAGAACCACACCGTAGACTGCTAATAGCCCCGTGGGTTGTGTGGCAGCGGGCCCTGTTACTCTTCCTCACTGGATGTTTTGGGGGCTTGGCTCTCAGGTGCAGGTCTTAAAAGCTGGGGTGCCCCAAGTGGCCTTCAAACCCTCCTCAGGGAGAAGCTCCAGTTTTTTTAGGTTCCCTCAGGTGGTGGAATCCACGTAGGGATGAGGTTTACCGCTTTGAAGTGACTGGTGTGGCCAGGTCTTACCCACCTGCCTTAATGCGGGCTTTCTCTCTTTTGCTGGTTGTGCAGGAGTCAGACTGTTTTCAGGATTTTTTCAGAGGACTTTGTTCCCTGTGTAGCTGTGCATTCGGGTTGTTTGTCGGAGGTGGTGCCATTCAGGCCCCTCTTACGTCGCCATCTTAGACCGGAACTTTATCTATCTCCTCACAACCTCCCCTGAAGGGTTCTACTATTTGCAATCAATCAAGCCATGCACCTGCTAAATATTTGATCCTGGCTTCCCTAAACGATGGCATAAAACTGTGGGTAATTCTGTCGGGCAGACAAGTATCTCAGCAGTGCCTCTTCATTCCAAACTGTTTTGGTTTTTTTTTTTAAATCTTTATTTTACAGACCTTGCCGTTGCAAGTAATATTTTCTCTGCCTGGAATGGCCTTCCCTCTGTTTGTTTACACTCATAAATCCTACTCATCCTTCGAGTCTCTGCTCAGATAGTGCCTCTTTTTAATGTCTTTCCTTATCACCTGATGCAATGAGAGGGGTAGACATGTTTTTTATTTTTATTAACCATCTGTGGCCCAGAGATTGTTAACATTTCTGTATCTCCACTAGAAGCTATGCTAAGGTACTTGGGTGGAGGGGACCCTGTCTTCTCAACTCTTCATCCTCTGTCCTCAGGCACAAATGTGAGTTGAGAGTAGAAACTGTGTACCTATTTGCTGAATGATTCCATTCATATTGCTAGGATAAGTGTGTCTTACTTGGAGATATGTCCTAGTAAGATGCTCCTCTGCCAATTACCTCCATCTCTAATAGAACAATCCCTGAGCATCTATTATTCTATAGCTCCTGGGTGGCTCCATGTTTCAGCGGATACAAAGTCAACCTTCATATAGATGACACCTCTGCTCTGGTGTGATCACCAAGAGGCTATAAAGAGGAATTAGTCAGCTAAGGTGGATAATTGATGAATGTCAAGTGTCCCTTTGTGTAAGAGACTTTTGCTTCTAGATTGATTGCCTGAGGGCTCAAGAGATTCGTAGAAGACTGCCTGGATGCTGTCTTCTTATTTCCTCTGAAAATTTGCATTTTCATCCAAAATTAAGGCACCAAGGACAGCTTTGAGGGAAGTAATGGCCTCAAGGCTAGTGCATTTAATGAGAAATCTTTTCAGGGGTCATCTGCTGATACCTTGTGCTAAGCATGCCTGGCCTTGGAGTGATGGGATTGCCCTGTACCTACTTACATTAAAAAAAAAAAAAAACAGAAACCTTCCAATATACTAGAACTTATTAGTTTTAGAGGTTTCTGACAACTTGATTTGCTCACTCTTAATTAGTTAATGGTTGTGCAGGCTGTGACAGCCTCCAGCAGGGCTTATAGCTTATAATCAAAACGTATAGCCTTGAAATACATGCTCTAAGCTCAGAGTGGTTAGAAAAAGCATAAACAGGGAAGTGATATGTGTTACCCATAATGAAGGTCTCTTCCTCCCTCCCTCTATTATACAAAGAACTACAGAAAGTATTTTTTTAATAGACTGAAAAACTGAAATTTTAAAAATAAAACCTTACTCAGATTCATGATTGGTGTTGACTGTAGAGTTAGGATGACAACCCTGGTTTTGGGCTCCCAGTCTAAAATTCATTCCACACAACTCTGTATTCCCTATAGCAGAATTCATCTATCAAACGTTAAAGGATTAAAATGCCAGTCTGAAGCTCAACAGGATAATGGTGAGGGGTTGGGAGGAGGGAAATCTGAAGGACCACCTGAATTTGCTGATTAGTATTGCTTAATG
This sequence comes from Ovis aries, assembly GCF_016772045.2. Lineage (NCBI taxonomy): Eukaryota > Metazoa > Chordata > Mammalia > Artiodactyla > Bovidae > Ovis > Ovis aries. The sequence goes on along the minus strand of NC_056055.1, from coordinate 5,600,220 downwards.
GAACTACGCCCTCTTACACTATCCCAGCCCACTGATAGCATTTTCCTTTTGTGCAGACTTCATAGCCAAAGAATCAATATATCATTAGCCTGCAGGATGTTGTTTTCTGGGTTTAAGGCAAGCTCCTGGGAGCATTATTTGAGTTGTAATGACAGGGGTTGGGCTGTAATAAAAGTCCTGAATTATGCCACATTAAGGATCTTTCCCCCATGAAGCTGGTAAGCTGCTCAAATATTCCCTTGTGTGGCTTCAGACACAGCCATCAAATATTTAGCATGGATTTTGGCTAATGTGCTTCATTTATCCCCAAGATATTCTCCTAAAGCAAGGAGCTGGTATTACTGACTTTTAAGAGGTAAGGAAATAGAGCCTTGAAGAGATTAACTGGACAAGATTTGCATCCTGGAGTAGCCAAATCTATCCCTTAAATCCAGCAGCCACTCCCTGTTTACTTTGGCTTCCAGAACAGGCAGGATTTTGAAAATTCTCTTCACGGACTATCTCCAGCTGCTCTATCCCCAGCCAGAGAGCTCATGACCACAGGCTGGCAGTAATCTTCATCTTTCTCTCTCCTCTACTACTATTCCTGAGTCTGCCCCTTTCCAAGACTCAGAAGTCCCCTCTCACTAGCCTCCCCCAGTTCTTACCTCCTTCCTCTCCTTTCCCTGAATGACTCATATTGTTTACCAAGCAGAGAAGCTAATAGAAGGCAGCAGAATTTAAACTTCCCTGAGACTTGCTTTACGCACTGACAAAATCATTCTTTTCTCTCTCTGTTAAATATTCATGGCTCTCAGATTTTTAGATACAAAGGTACATTTTGTTTTAAAATGTGCTGATCCAAGACATACTGGTTTGCATTGATTTCCTCCTCTTTGCATTTCTATTGCATTGGAAATAAAGAGGTCCTCATTCACTTCTGAAATATGGACCTGAATTTATCTAAGGTTTTCTTTTTAATTTGGTTGCTATTTGGTGAAAGGACTGATGTTGGTAGACATTTATGTGTTTCTGTGTTTTTCTTTTCTGACATTGTGCGTGCACACACATACACACACATGCAGAGGCGTGCAGACAAGCAGGAAAAGAAAAATCACAGCCTAACATTTTCCAGCCATCACAGCCTAATGTTAATATAATTTGAAAGGAGTTTTAACAAAGGTTTGATCTATTACAGAATTCAAATATTTACAATTTGGAATGAAAATAAAATGGAGATAGATTTACAGAGATGAAGAAGAGGCTCACCCAGAGCAGTTCAGAGACCTGTAGAAAATGAAATGGGAACAGAAGTGCCTCCATTTTTAAAGGAAGGAGTGAGAGAAATGACCTGGCATAAGAATTCTGGAAAGAGAATAGTGGTGGTGGGTAGGAAGAGAGATACAATCCTGATTAATTCAGGTCACTTGACAGAATCCTACAATGCATAAAGTGAATGAACAAAAGTATTGTATAAAGTTTTCAGGTTCTGAAAGTTACATGGGGATTATTATTACTATTATTATTTTTACCTTGCTCGTCTTACTCTTTGCCACATGAAATTAAAAGAGAAAACAACCTGTTGATAAGAAAACCTGATTTTTTTTTCTTGCCGTGGTAAGGGAATGTTCTTTCTTGGCATACTCCTAAAATATTGGAGTGTGGAGAGAAAAGGTAGAATTTTTATGAGGTTTTGGACTCTTGTAATGAAGAAATTTAACTAGGATTGTGTAAGGATTTTAATATCATTGTGGACACTGTGATTGGAAGATTCATGGGGAGTTAATGTTTATTTAATCCTATACCCTCTTTCAGCAACACAAGAGAAGTCTCTGCACATGGACATCACCAGATGGTCAATACCAAAATCAGATTGATTATATTCTTTGCAGTCAAAGATGGAAAAGCTCTATGTATACAGCAAAAACAATGACAGGAGCTGACTGTGGCTCAGAACATGAACTCCTTATTGTCAGCTTCAGACTTAAACTGAAGAAAGTAGGGAAAACCACTAGACCATTCAGGTATGACCTAAATAGAATTCCTTATGATTATACAGTGGAGGTGACAAATAGATTCAAGGGATTAGATCTGATAGAGTGCCTGAAGAACTATGGACAGAGGTTTGTGACATTGTACAGTAGGCAGTGATCAAGACCATCCCCAAGAAAAAGAAATGCAAAAAGGTGAAATGGTTGTCTGAGGAGGCCTAACAAATAACCGAGAAAAGAAGAGAAGCTAAAGGCAAAGGAGAGAAGGAAAGATATACCTATTTGAATGCATAGTTCCAAATGCAAGGAGAGATAATAAAGCCTTCCTCAGCAATCAATGCAAAGAAATAGAGGAAAGCAACAAAATGGAAAAGACTAGAGATCTCTTCCAGAAAATTAAAGATACCAAGGGAACAAAGATGGGCTCAATAAAGGACAGAGATGGTAGGGACCTAACAGAAGCAGATGACACCACCATTATGGCAAAAAGTGAAAAAGAATGAAAGACCCTCTTGATGAAAGTGAAAGAAGAGAGTGAAAAGCTGGCTTAAAGCTCAACATTCAGAAACCTAAGATCATGGCATCTGTTCTCATACTTCATAGCAAATAGATGGGGAAACAGTGAAAATGGTGGCTGACTTTATTTTGGGGGGCTCCAAAATCACTGCAGATGCTGACTGCAGCCATGAAATTAAAAGACGCTTACTCCTGGGAAGGAAAGTTATGACCCACCTAGACAGCATATTAAAAAGCAAAGACATTACATTGTCAACAAAGGTCCTTCTAGTCAAGGCTATGGTTTTTCCAGTAGTCATGTATGAATGTGAGAGTTGGACTATGAAGAAGGCTAAGCACCGAAGAATTGATGCTTTTGAACTGTGGTGTTGGAGAAGACTCTTGAGAGTCCCTTGGACTGCAAGGAGATCCAACCAGTCCATCCTAAAGGAGATCAGTCCTGGGTGTTCATTGGAAGGACTGATGTTGAATCTGACACTCCAATACTTGCCTACCTAATGTGAAGAGCTAACTCACTTGAAAAGAACCTGATGGTGGGAAAGATTGAAGGCAGGAGGAGAAGGGGCCTACAGAGGATGAGGTGGTTGGATGGCATCTTCAACTCAATTAACATGAGTTTGGGTGAACTCCGGGAGTTGGTGATGGGCAGGGAGGCCTGGTGTGCTGTGGTTCATGGGGTCACCAAGAGGCGGACACGACTAAGTGACTGAACTGAACTGAAACAGAAGCAGAAGATATTAAGAAGAAGTGGCAAGAATACGCAGAAGGACTGTACAAAAGAGATCTTCTTGACCCAGATAACCACAATGATGTGATCACTCACCTAGAGCCAGACATCCTGGAATGTGGAGTCAAGTGGGCCTTAGGAAGCATCACTACGAATGAAGCTAATTGAGGTGATGGAATTCCAGCTGAACTATTTCAAATCCTGAAAGATGATACTGTGAAAGTGCTGCACTCAATATGCCAGCAAATTTGGAAAACTCAGCAGTGGCCACAGGACTGAAAAAGGTCAGTTTTCATTCCAATCACAAGGAAAGACAATGCCAAAGAATATTCAAACTACCACACAACTGCACTCATTTCACACTGTAGTAAAGTAATGCTCATAATTCTCCAAGCCAGACTTCAACAGTATGTGAACCGAGAACTTCCAGATATTCAAGCTGGATTTAGGAAAGGCAGAGGAAGCAGATATCAAATTGCCAAAATCAGTTGGATCATAGAAAAGGCAGGAGAATTCCAGAAAAACATCTACTTCTGCTTTATTGATTATGCCAAAGCCTTTGACTATGTGGATCACAACAAATTATGGAAAATTCTTAAAGAGATGGGAATAGCAGACCACCTGACCTGCATCCTGAGAAATCTGTATGCAGGTCAAGAAGCAACAGGTAGAACCAGATGTGGAACAAAAGACTGGTTCCAAATTGGGAAAGGAGTACATCAAGGCTGTATATTGTCACCCTGTGTATTTAACTTATATTCAGAGTACATCATGGGAAATGCTGGGCTGGATGAAGCACAAGCCAGAATCAACATTGCTGGTAGAAATATCAATAACCTCAAATACACAGATGACACAACTCTTATGACAAAAAGTGAAGAGGAACTAAAGAGCCTCTTGATGAAAGTGAAAGAGGAGAGTAAAAAACTGGCTTAAAACTCAACTTTCAAAAAACTAAGATCATGGCATCCAGTCTCATCACTTCATGGCAAATAGATGGGGAAACAATGGATACAGAGACAAACTTTATTTTCTTGTATTCCAAATCACTGGAGATGGTGACTGCAGCCATGAAATTAAAAGATTCTTGCTCCTTGGAAGAAAAGGTATGACCAACCTAGATAGCATATCAAAAAGCAGAGACAGTACTTTGCCGACAATGGTCCATCTATTCAAAGCTATGGTTTTTCCCATAGTCATGTATGGAGGTCAGAGTTGGACTACAACTGAAAGTTGTAGTGCTGAAGAAAGCTGAGTGCTGAAGAAGTGATGCTTTTGAACTGTGGTGTTGGAGAAGACTCTTGAGAGTCCCTTGGACTACAAGGAGATCCAACCAGTCAATCCTAAAGGAAATCAGTCCTGAATATTCATTGGAAGGACTGATGCTAAAGCTGAAGCTGTAGTACTTTGGCCACCTGATGCGAAGAACTGACTCACTGGAAAAGACTCTGATGCTGGGAAAGATTGAAGGTGGGAGGAAAGGGGACGACAGAAGATAAGATAGTTGGATGGCATCACTAACTAAATGGACATGAGTTTGAGCAAGCTCCATGAGTTGGTGATGGTCGGGGAAGCCTGGCATTCTGCAGTCCGTGGGGTTGCAAAGAGTCAGACAACACTGATCGACTGAACTGAACTGATGGAAGAGTTTAAGTGTTGTTGTTTATTTAAATAATATTTTTGTAAAGAACCTGGAATAAATAGAAAAATTATATGTGATTTTTTCTCTTTGGGCAATGCATTTGTAGAATGGTTATTTGATGAAGACAACAAATTTATAAATAATGTTGATACAGACAATAAGCTGCATGGGCATAATGATTTGGAGCATTGCTTATAAACTATCATAATTAGGAAACACCTAGACATTTATCTAGTTTAGTCTCAACTTGAATTTTGAATTCCCTTATGATTTGCCAGCTATTTCTTAGAAATTGAAACCAGAGCAAAATTCTTGAGAATCTGGCATCAGGCACTTGTAGATATTTACTCTAGGTTTCCAAAATTAGTGTAACTAAGATAGTCTCTGGGTCTCTACTTCTCTTTTCATTTTTCTTTCTTTTTTTTTTTTTTTTTAGTTAACTAAAACTGGCTTCATTGTCTTTTACTCTATCTTTCTCTCATAGTATCATCTGCAGCCTTATCACATGACTTTCTCAGACTCTTCCAGACCTTGCCCTTCTCTGCCTCATGGACTCTGAAAACTTCCCCACTGGTATCGACATCATTAAGTGTTCGCTAATTCAGATTGCTTGGAAAGGCTATGTACTTTGTCTACCTTATGCTTTATACGAGACCACTTCATGGGGTGCTGACTAGTCTGTGTATTAGCTCTTCTGAGGACAAGTACCCAACTCTGATCAAGTAAACATAACCCTAGTGAGCAGGTTTCTGCAATAAGAGAATAATGTACTATGTCCTCAAAAGGACTATTCTGGAGTTATTGCTTTAAGGAATGCCTGTGGGAAGATTTTATTATTTTTTTAGAAGAGAATGATGAGGATGTTAATATCATAGCAAATATATCTAAGTTAGTGAATTTACCTTCTTTGACTATCATGGATATTGTTCTTGGAAGATATCATGTTTCTAAAGCTCCCACCATTGCTCAAGATGAAACAATCTTAAGTCCAGGGGTTTGGATGTACAATGTAGGTCTATGAAAACATTGTTGTATTCTGTGTTTGTGTTTATTAGTGGCATATGAACAGCTTTGCAGTTAGAAGTGGACTCCAAATCTCTGAGTGCTATCTTTAAAAAATTTTCAGATAAACATTTTTAGTTTCTTTTCCTGTCCCTTCAACTAAATACTATGCCATTCTTCATAGAATTTATTAGAATAAATTATGATTGGGTTTTTCTTCCTAATTTTTAATATGTATTTGCCTATTAAAATTAAGTGCTACTGTGGGAGGGACGTTTACTTTCTTGTGCACCACTTATTTCTAACCCAGTGATATCTGTTGGATAGAACCAGGTAGGGTCAAAGAGAGAAAACTGAGAGAGAAAAAAGAAAAAGCGTTAAATGATTAAGTACTTGTGTCTACTCTTTGAAATTCAGGAAGGCCTAGGAAACTAAAGCCTTTCTCCAAAAACAAGAAGTGAGGGCCACAGAGGGGCTTTTGTACCTGGGAGGGATCCACAGGGTCCTGCTCAGTTTCAGTAGCTATAATTTTATTGTGTATTCTATGTTACTTAATTTTATTCATTTGGGGGCCTTGAAAACATTGCCTCTATTTGTGTATGCAAGAAAAAATTGAAGCTCAGAGAGTTCAAGCAACTTGTCTGAATGATACATCTTGGAAAAGACAAGTGCAATTTATAGGGGACACATGTTTGGTCATTCAGTTGACCAAAATCTATTTCTCGTGTATACCTGTTCTTCTTCCATAGTTCCTGGCTCACAGCTTCCAAAACCCTTAGGTTTTTTCTCAGCAGTGGAAAGATTTTTTGTTAGAATATTTAGGCTCTTATCCTCAAGTTCCTGAAATTGTTTCAAAAACTTAAAGGTGAAATGGTAGTCTTGTTATTTATAACAAGCCCTTTTCTCATCACAACCCAGTTTATGTTAAAAGGCGACTTTTGGGAAGCATATCAGGGTGGGGGCTGGTTGCCAGGGGAAAGCAGCTTGACTGGAAAGGTGAAGCTTTCAGTCCCAACCTCTGATTTCTGGGGAGGGTAGAAGAGCTGAAGGTTGAGTCAATTACCAGTGGTCAGTGATTTAAATAATCATGTCTATGTCAAAGCCTTCATAATATCCTAAAGGAGGGGGTCAGGATAGCTTCTGGGTTCGTGACCAAGGACACCTTCACTGAGCCAGATCCAGACTATGAGGACAGAAGCTCTGTTGTTCAGAACCTCATCCTGTGTATCTCTTTGTCTGGCTGTTGACTCATATCCTTTATAATTCTTTGTAATAAACCAATAATCTAGTAAGTAGTCTGGTTTCCTGTTCTTTGAGCTCCTCTAGCAAATTAAACTAGGTCATGGGGAATTCATTCACAGTGAACTTATCAGAAGTATAGGTAATGACTTGGGCTTGGGATTGACAACTGAAGTGGAGGGTGTTCTTGTGGGACCTAGCCCTTAACTCAAGGGATCTGATGCTCTCTCCAGGTAGATGGTGTCATGTTAGGGTTGAATTGAATTATAGTTCACTCAGTTGCTATCCCAGGATTGCTTGGCCTACAGGGTACTGCCCCCTCACATTGGTAACCGGGCGCAAAACTCTTGACAAGAATGGGATTTGAATCCAGTTATGGATGGGGTATGAGAAGGAGAATGAGGAAACTGCAGGGAGGTCATAAAATTCAGTGATTGTACAAGTTTCAATAAATAAGAATTATCTTTGCAACAAACACAGACATCCGTTCTGTCATGTAAACATCTCGGAGCCTGCAGTGTCACAGAACCTCTGCGTGATTCTGACAGTTAACATTTATTCAGGACTTACCTGCCAGGAATTGTTCTACACGGTTAAGTGCTTTGCTCAGTGTTTCATAGCTGATAGGTGGCCAAGGCAGATCCAACTCCAGGAGCCAGGTTCGTAACCACTTACTATACTCTAGTGACTTCTCTGACTCAGATGGTTGTGCATCACATTTTGAGAAACATGTAGATAAACAAATTCTGAATTTAGAGGCTCAGAGACAGTGACTGCCGTAGGGAGGAGTGGTGCCTGCCACAAATCACCGGGCAGAGGCTGTCTAAAATTAACACGGAAGGTGGCTGTGATCAATAAAACTGAAAGCAGAAACCAAAACCTGGCACAATATGTGCAGTAAAAACTTGTTGATTAAATATTTATGAGGACAAGAGCGAGTTTTCAGTCTTAGAGAAGAAAAGCAAGGCACTCGCTTAGCCATGGAATTTTTGAAATCCAGATTAGAAGAAACTTGAAAAGTCATCAAAACAGCCCCCTCCCCTGTCGATGATGCAACCATCTCACAGTGTGTGTTTTAGGCTTGTATCAGTCCATTAAAAAAAAAAGTACTCACCGCCTCTAGCTTGCAGTGAGACCGTGAGAGAAAAGACCAGAATTCTGACCCAGAGAGAATTAAGAGAGCTTGAATTCCCAGTCGGATAGACTGATTGTAGCCAGATATTTGAAGCACGAAAGGGAGATAAACTGGTGCTGCAGTGGTGATGACTGCAGTCATCTGCTGTAGAAGGTGCGTGTGGACGTGTGGAGCCCGTATGAGCCTGCTGGCTTCTCTTGCAATTCCTTTCTTATTGCTCATCTTTTCCTATTCATGCAGCAAATGTTCGAGGGACTGCAGTTCCTCTTGGGCCTGCCAATCTGACTGCTGTTGAGCAACCATGAAATAAGAAGGTCTATGAACTCTTTACCTGGACAAATCCCAGTTAATAATGCAGTAGAAATGCTGAGAGCTGGATATATAGGTAGACGAAAGAAAGGCAAAAAGAGAGTGTTCGTCTTTTTCTAGAAGAATCCATGGGCTTCTTCTTCTTAGAGAGAGGGGAAACAGATACAGGAAAAGAGTCTCTACACACAGTTCAGTCCAACCAACACTGGTAATGGATAGACTTCAGGACTCGCGAACCACTTGAGCAGGTCTAGTCTTCTGAGTCACTTTGATCTGAGCTTAGGGATTGCTGGTGAGATTGCTAATATTCACAGTCTACTTGATGCTCACTGGGTAGAAAGAGCAATCTTAACCTATAGTTATTGAATCAGAGAATTTGAGTGATAGGTCTGTTTCGCAAACTCAAGTCACTTCACTTCCAACCCAGAACTTCTTTTACTTAAAATGTTACGTTAAGGCACTGATTTAAGATCTGTCCAATGTATAAACTAACCATAATCTCCTAAGAGTTAGGCTTATTCCTGGTTTAAAATAAATAGAAACATCCATCATAATTTATAATGGAAATACCAGGGTAGTTGAGAGGCATTTAATGCACCTTATTAAAAATGAATAAAGCAAAACTGACATTTTTGAAACTTGTGTATTCAGCTGTTGAGCAAATAGTGAACATTTACTACATAGAAGAAAAATTATTCTAGATGCTGGATGTTCAAGATTCAGTGATGACTAAGGTGTACATATTATTTTCTGCCATTAATTAGCATTCAGATGGGTGGAGGAGAGAAGAGTAAGCAGAAAACTGCCATATCAGGGGATATGAATAATGAAATACAAGGGTATTGAGTTTTGGGGCCACAGACAGGAGTATCTTGGTCAAATGAAGAGATAATTAAGGCTTCCTAGAGGCAGTATCTTCTGGCCCGAGGTCTAAAATGTCAGCATGAGTTAACTAGACAAACAGGTATGGAAAGCATTCCAGGCAAAAGGAACAGTGTCTCCAGACTCTGTGGCATGTTTATGAGAAGAAAGCAAATGTTTTCTGGTTGTACTCTATGGGTCTTCTGTAGACTGAAGGTTTCTGTCCTGGGAAAATCCATATATTGAATCCCTAATGCCCAGTGTGACAGTGTTTGGAGGCGATCCCTTTGGGAGGTAATTAAGTTTAGATGAAACCATAATGGTGGAGCCTCCATGATGGGATTAGGACCCTTAGAAGAAGATGATGAAACCAGAGTGAGCTCCCTCTTTATGCCGTTTGAGGAGACAGCAAGAAGGTAGCCGCCTTCAGGCCAGGAAGAGGCTTCTCACCAGAGCCTGTCCATGCTGGCACACTCATCTTGTATTTCCAGCCTCCAGAACTGTGAGAAATGAACGCTTGTTGTTTAAGCCACCCAGTCTGTAGTATTTATTACAGTAATCTGAGCTGGCTGAGACAGGTACAATGAGAAACAAACAAACAAACAGGGAGGTAAGGCTGGTATCACCGATGCAATGAACATGAACTTGGGCAAACTCCAGGAGATGGTGAAGGACAGGGAGGCCTGGCGTGTTGGGGTACATGGGGTTGCAAAGAGTCGGACACAACTGGGCAACTGAACAGCAACGACAAAGGCTGGAGTAGTGACCAGGAACCAAAACATGAAATTCCTTGTAAGTTCTGTCAGTCTAGTCTTCATGCAAACAGACCAGGAAGACTGTTGCAGGCTATGAGAGCTCACTTTCTCATGCAGCCTGCTGGGTAGGCTTCATTCCTGCTATAACAGCAGCTCTGCCTGGGACTGGTGACTCAGCTTTGCAGTCTGATTCCTCATTCCAGTAATCGAGATTCTGCCTTGATCTGAATAGGGCCAATCCTGCACCCCTGTTTTGCTTATAGCATCCAGGCCTCCATCCTCAGCATTTCAGTCCCAACTAAGAACAAGCTCCAAGCATCTGCAATCTCCTCTCAGACTAGGGTTCTACTTTTCTCTTTTGGATCTAATAGAACTGGAGTCCTGTTCCTGAACCTGGGGTCCCCCTGGAGTTTTCCACCTCCATCTAATCATTGCCTCAGCAAGGGTCTCCGTGTATCATCATCTCACCTCCTGACATTGCATTCCACCTGCCTGTTGACATCTACTGGGCAGCCTAGGTATTAATCATGTCCACACTTGGACTTTGTTTCATGCCTCCATCTACCCCTTGCCTGCTGTTTCCTCTAGCACCTGAAGTTGACTACAAGTCCATAGGCTTCTGGATGTCATTTCTAGTCTGTATTCACTGCATCTAATCTGGCTTGACCATGGTGTTTCAGATTAGATCTTTCTGTAACCGTTAGGAATTTCCACAAGGATAGGTAAACTATTTACTGAAACAATAGTGACCAAATACCTAACAGGTGAGAAAGAACACTAAAATAGAGTAGGTTTAGAAATTCATAATGTTTGCAAATTAAGAGAAGGAATGGATTTCAGTATGGTCTAGAGGACAGGTAATGTCAGATTAGTTCTTTCATTTATTTACTCAGTAGAATTTTAGAGAATGATTGCTTTGTGCCAGATACTGCTTTGGGTTCTGAGATTTTGGCTGCAAACAAAATAAAGATACACAGAGATTCTAGTCTAGGGGAGAAGGAAAATCTAGGATTTAAATTATTCTCTAGGTAGAGTAAGTGTATTTTATTGTGATAGGCACAAAATGTGTATCAGCAGAAACTGGTTCTTGAGAAGCAATCATTTAAACATGGTCCACAAATGACTTTGAGATTTGGGGGAATCGAGACACCTGTAAGATCCCATTCAGTTCTGAAAACCTGTGTTGGGCTGGGTTCTTTTTTGCCAGGAATCCAAAGGCAGAAGGTAGCAAGTAGATAGAAAATACTCCCAGAAGAACTGTTCAAGTTGTTTGCTTAGAGATATGATGCCACAGGTAGAAACAAAAAGAACAGCAAGGGAGAGGGAGATGGATACAACAGGAGTGTTTCTACTTTATCTGATGTTATGTTTAGTGACATCTCATCCCTCATGGGAACTCTTTACTGAACATTTTCTTCCCTTATATATGGAGTAGAAATATTATTCAATGATTGTCAGCAGTGAGAAACGCATGGAGAGATAAAGGAGTTTGCCTCTCAGTGACAGTGTATAAGGACCTATTCCTTTTATCAGAGAATCTGTACTCCAAAGAACAGATCCCGTAATGCCTATTTATCATCTGCACTGGAAGCCTAACAAGCTCTACTGCTGGTTTCTAGCCACCTGGGCCCCTCTCCTGCAGAAGAGTGTGCTGTCCTTCCTTTCCTCCCAGGCCACCGTGTGTTAGTCCAAAGAGAGAGGACAAGAAACCTCGGCAGCTGCCAAAACGATGCAGTGGGAACGTTTGGGGCTAAACTGAAAGAGATCCACTCTCTTTTAGAATATCAGTTGAGTTTGTATCAGGTCGGTCTGTCTCTTCTCAACACCTTTAGATCAACCCCCTTTCTTCTCATTTGAATCTAAGACAAATATTTCACCTGTTTATAAAAACAGTCTTATCTCCAGGTAATAAGACAGCTGGTAGTTTATACGTTTTTGTTTGTCGGTATATTCTAAATCATATATATTCAGCAAGTAGTTCTATTAAAGAAATACATTTTTCTGAATTTGATAGTGATGTGGAAGTGTGGATTAATGTAACCCTTTTACAGGGCAATTGTAAGACATTCTTAACTGTTCAAATGTAGATACTCTTTGTTATTACAAGTCTCTTTCAAGAATATATTCTAAAGAATACTGCTCAGGAATGTGCAAAGATATATATAGAAGAATGTCCATGGAGGCATTTATAAAGCAGAACTGGAAATAGCCTAAATGTCTATCAATAGTCAATTTATTAAATATATGATAGCCTTTTTATACAGTCAAATAACTATTAAAAGAAAATGGTAGTTCTAATAACTATTAAAAGAAATGGTATGCTGAAACAGAGAGACCACCAAGTTATTTTATTAAATGAAACAGCATGGTATAGACGGGGACTTTGGGAATTCTGTTTTCTTTGTTTCTTGATATGTGTCCAACTGGTTACATGGAGCATTCAGCTTATAAAAAAAAAATCAAAGAATTGTAAACTTAAAATATATGCACTTTTTTCTATGCACACTATACTTCAGGAAAAATATTGAAAACAATGTGCAAAATATCGTGTAATGTCATTCATAGTTTCAAAACAGTAAACATTTATATCAAATGCTTTGATATTTATGCAGATTCTAGGGTATGCAGCTATTATAAACAAAGATGATCTCTGGACTGAAGAAAGGAAGTTAGGACATATAGACTTTTACTTTGGGTTTCGTATCTTTTGTAATTTTTGATTTCTGATATGACAAAACAGTAGTTAAAATTATTTTAAATATACAGAGTGAAGTAAGTCAGAAAGAGAAAAACAAATGTTGTATATTAACACATATATATGGAAAGATGGTGCTGATGAACCTACTTGCAAGGCAGCAGTGGAGAAGCAGACATAGAGAACGGACTTGTGAGCACAGTGGGAGAAGCAGAGGGTGGGAAAAATGGAGAGAGAAGCACAGAAAGCATATACATGACCATGTGTAGAATAGATTGCCAGTGGAAACTTGCTGTATGACATAAGGAACTCAAGTCAGGTGCTCTGTGTAGAGGAGGGGGATGGGGTGGGGGATGGGAGGGAGGTTCAAGACGGAGGGGACAAGTGTATACCCATGGCTGCCTCAGCAATTATCCTCCAATTATTTTTTTGTAAATTACTGATACAGATTTGTGGGGAAATTATAATAAATCTGTGTCTCCATCACTGGAAATCAACTGTCAAGCCCTGTGGTGGTTCCCCCTGCCAGGTCTAGGTTGTCCAGCTCCAGAATTCATCACAATGTATCTGCAGTGCTCTACTCTCTTTCTTGGTCTACCAGGCTCTCTCCACATCTTTCAAGGCCTCCATTCCAAATCTAAGTGGCTGAGCATCTGTTCAACAGCTGCTGCGTCCAAACTGAGAAAGGACCACATTGGAAGCCACAGGCCAGGGCAAAAAACATTCTGAGTGGAAAATGGCTTGGCAGAGTCCAACGCTCTGGGACCCATCTGAGAGGAAAAATCATTAATGTTAATCTAACCGAGCTTAGGGTGGAGGAATGGAAGCTATGGTTTCTGGAGGAAATGGGCTGAACTAAGGGCTGGTTTATTTGACAGAGACAATGAGGAATCACTTGCCTGTGCTAAATGGAGACAAGATTATCCATAATTGATGCATGATTTTCAGCTGCCTGCTTTGTTCTGGTGCAGAGGAGCATACAGTGAGATGAGGTCAGGGAGCCTCCTGATCCCAAAGGCTGTGCCAAGTAAGGGGTTGAAATTCCTATCCTGGGTTGAGAAATAGCAGAGTTGTGTACAGAGGGTTGTTTATTTTTAGGTTTTGTAGGTATCCCTAAGAGGAGCTTCTCTGATGGATTAGCTGGTAAAGAATCTTTCTCCAATGCAGGAGACACAGGTTTGATCCCTGGGGCAGAAACATCTGCTGGAGAAGGAAATGGCAACCCACTTGAGTATTCTTGGGTGGAGAATCCCATGGACAGACAAGCCTGGCAGGCTACAGTCCATGGGGTCACAAATAATCAGATACGACTGAGCAGAGCAAAGCAGGTATCTCAAAAATAACATCAACTAAATATCAAAGATTCCATCCACTCTAGCTTAGTGTTTAAGGGCAAAGGGTTTGGAGTCAGGCTGATCCAAGCTTAAATACTGATTTTAAAACTAAGTGACAGTGTGACCTTGAAAGTAAAACTCGTTCAGTCATGTCCGACTCTTTCTCCAGGGTATCAAAGCCATTCCTTTCTCCAGAGGATCTTCCCAACCCAGGGATCAAACCCAGGTCTCTCACATTGCAGGAGGATTCTTTACCATCTGAGCCACTAGGGAGGCCCAGGAATACTGGAGTGAGTAACCTATCCCTTCTCCAGTGCATCTTCCCACCCCAGGAATTGAACTGGCTTCTCCCACATCACAGGCAGATTCTTTACCAGCTGAGCTACCAGGGAAGCCCTTAAATGAGTATATAAATTTCAGTGTCTTCATCAATAAAGGGAGGATAATAATATTTATCTCATGAAGTTATTTTCTGTGGTTATTAACACATTATTGACTTTGGTAATTTTTCAGAAACTAATGCCTGTGGTCAGTGGTTTGTTATATAAGTGAATGTTGAAACACTCCAGTCAATAATGTTCAGGTAACAAGACATATAATATGTCTCTGTTCATTAAGTTGTTAACGTTGGTAAGAGACATTTATAGAGTGCTCATCATGTGGTACCTATGCAGTAGTCACAATTATAATCATGTTTTATGAGAGAAAACGGTAAAAATAAGGATATGGTTAGAATGGCAAAGAAATAGGATTCAGATGCATGTCTGTCTGTTGCAGAAGCCAGCTTACCTTGAATCCGGCATTGTAGAACCTTGTAGTTTAATCCTATCAAAACGACAGTGCACTGCCAAAATCTCTTGAAAGTACATATGCTCAATGCATGCTCCCAGTATTCTCTCAGAACTATGAAATGAACCCCACTTTAATCTCACTTGGGATCTTAAGTGGCTCAAAACATCAATAAAAATTCTCAAGGACCAAAAACATTAAGATTTGTCCACAGTTCACTCTCACATTATTAGAGTGTCACCATGCTAATAACTGGTGACTCTGACCCATTGGTCAAACTGTATCACTGCTACTAGAAGGTTCTCACTGGAGAAAGAAATGGCAACCCACTCCAGTGTTCTTGCCTGGAGAATCCAGAGACGGCAGAGCCTGGTGTGTTGCCGTCTATGGGGTCGCATAGAGTCGGACACGACTGAAGTGACTTAGCAGCAGCAGCAGCAACAGCATCAGAAGGTTCTCTGCAGGGCAGGAGTATCAGTATCACCTGAGAGCTGTCAGAAAAGCAAATGATGGCCCTGCCTCAGACCTGCTAAATTAGGATCTAATTGGAAACTGGGTTCTCAGTTCAGTTTAGTCACTCAGTCGTGTCCAACTCTTTGAGACCCCATGGACTGCAGCACGCCAGGCTTCCCTGTCCATTACCAATACCTAGAGCCTGTTCAAACTCATGTCCATTGAGTTGGTGATGCCATTCAGCCATCTCATCTTCTGTGGTACCCATCTCCTGCCTTCAATCTTTCCCAGCATCAGTGTCTTTTCCAATGAGTCAGTTCTTTGCATCAGGTGGCCAAAGTATTGGAGCTTCAGCTTCAGCATCAGTCCTTCCATTGAATATTCAGAACTGATTTTCTTTAAGATGGACTGGTTGGATCTCCTTGAGTCCGGGGGTCTTCTCCAACACCATAGTTCAAAAGCATCAATTCTTCAGTGCTCTGCCTTCTTATGGTCCAACTCTCACATCCATATATGACTACTGGAAAACCATAGCTTTGACTACATGGATCTTTGTCGGCAAAGTAATGTCTCTGCTTTCTAATATGCTGTCTAGGTTAGTCATAGCTTTATTCCAAGGAACAAGCATCTTTTAATTTCATGGCTGCAGTCACCATCTGCAGTGATTTTTGGAGCCCAAGAAAATAAAGTCTGTCACTGTTTCCATTGTTTCCCCATCTATTTGCCATGAAGTGACAGGCCAGATGCCATGATCTTCATTTTTTGAATGTTGCATTTTAAGGCATCTTTTTCACTCTCCTTTTTCACTTTCATCAAGAGACTCTTTAGTTCCTCTTCACTTTCTGCTGTAAGGGTGGTGTCATCTGTGGTGTGATCTCTGAGGTTATTAGTATTTCTCTTGACAATCTTGATTCCAGCTTGTGCTTCATTCAGCCCAGCATTTCACATGTTATACTCTGCATGTAAGTTAAATACGCAAGGTGGCAATATACAGCCTTGACATACTCCTTTCCCAATTTGGAACCAACCTATTGTTCCATGTCCAGTTCTAACTGTTGCTTCTTGACCTGCATGCAGATTTCTCTGGAAGCAGGTAAGGTGGTCTGGTGTTCCCATCTCTAAGAATTTTCCACAATTTGTTGTGATCCACAGAGTCTAAGGCTTTAGCACTATCAATGAAACAGAAGTAGGTGTTTTTCTGGAATTCTCTTGCTTTTTCTATGATCCAACAGATGTTGACAATTTGATCTCTAGTTCATCTGCCTTTTCTAAATCTAGTTTGACATCTAAGTTCTTGGTTCATGTACTGTTGCTAACTTGGAGAATTTTCAGCACTACTTTGCTAGTGTGTGAGATGAGAGCAGTTCTCTGGTAGTTTGAACAGTCTTTGGCATTGCCTTTCTATGGGATTGGAATGAAAACTGACCTTTCCCAGTCCTGTGGCCACTTCTGAGTGCAACACTTTAACAGCATCATCTTTTAGGATTTGAAATAGCTCAGCTGGAATTCCATCACCTCCACTAGCTTTGTTCATAGTGAAGCTTGGGCCCACTTGACCTCACACTGCTGGATGTCTGGCTTTAGGTGAGTGATCACACTATTGTGGTTATCTGGGTCATTAAAATCTTTTTTGTATAGTTCTTCTTTGTATTCTTGCCACCTCTTCTTAATATCTTCTGCTTCTGTTAGGTCCATACCATTTCTGTCCTTTATTGTGCCCATCTTTGCATGAAGTGTTCCCTTGGTATCTCTAATTTTCTTGAAGAGATCTCTAGTCTTTCCTATTCTATTGTTTTCCTTTCTTTCTTTGCACTGATTACTTAGGAAGGCTTTCTTATCTCTCCTTGCTATTCTTTGGAACTCTGCATTCAGATGGATATATCTTCCCTTTTCTGCTTTGCCTTTCCTTTAGGGGGGTATTTTAATAAGCTCTCCAGGTGATTCACATGCATGCTAAATTCTAAAAAGCGCTGGGCCTAGAATAAGAGCAAGTCAGTAGCTATAAGGGAAGGAAGGGAGGTGAAGTTTGTATCCACATTACTGGTCCATTTCTCCAGGTTATCTCATCTTTAAATCATTTCTCCCTTATATGCTGTTTGGGGAGGGGTGGGTGGGAGAAGATGGTGTAGATCAGAGGAGGAGGAATTAAATTTAGCTGCTTCCTAAAAGTTTGAGGGATTTTTCTAACACGAATAAGGCTCAGATAACCTAGAAAAGATTTTCTCTTCTATTTTCGTTTGTTTTAAAACTTTCTGGAAGAATTCTAGCTTCCATGATGCTCAGTTTGTAAAGAATCCGCTTTCAGTGCAGGAGACCCAAGTTCTATTCCTGGGTTGGGAAGATCTGCTAGAGAAGGGATTCTGTCGAGATAATTGTGTTCTCTGGACCAGGAGTCAGGAATCTGAGTCCTTATTCTTTCCATTCTCCATCTCTTTCATCATTTTAGATCCTTCCCTCTCTGCTCTTGACCTCCTTCCTTGCCTATTTTTTTAGAAGCTTTAAACAATGCACATTTATTACAGTTTTGGGAGTTGCAAGTCTGAAATAGTTCTCACTGGGCTAAAATCGAGATGATGTTAGGGCTACATTTCTTTGTAGAAGCTCTAGGGGGAAAGTTGTTTTATTTTTTCCCAGCTTTTAGAGGCAGCCTGCATTCCTCAGCTCATGGCCCCTTCCTCCATCTTCAAAGCCAGCAGCATAACATCTTTAAATCTTCCTCTGATTCTTAACTTTTCCACCTCACACTCCCCACCCCCCCTTTTTTTTTAATTGGAGAATAATTGCTTTACAATGTTGTGTTAATTTCTGCTGTACCACGAAGTGAATCAGCTATATGTATACACATGCTCCCTCCTCGCTGAACCTCCTTCCCCACCGCCAGCCCACTCATCGCAGTTATCAGGGAGCGCCGAGCTGAGCTTCCTGTGCTTCACGGCAGGTTCCGCTAGCGATCTGTGTTACCCATGCTAGTGTGTGTATGTCGAGCCCAAGCTCCCAGTCCGCCCTGCTCTCCCTTACCCCCCTGGATCTGCATGTCCATCCCCTATATCTGTTCTCTACATCTGTGTTTCCTACCTTGGGAACAGGGTCATCTGTACCATTTTTCTAGATTCCATATATATGGATTAATATATAATATTTGATTTTCTCTTTCTGACCTACTTCATTCTTCCCTATAAGTAGCTGGTCTGTTTGGGGAATTAATTGTGAATCAAGTAGAAGACACCCCTAACCCCATGGAGAATACAGGCTTCTGAAGGGATATGAGAAATAAATGAGCAAATGCAAGGCAGTGTGATCCATGGAGTAACCAGCGACTGTCTTCCCAGAGGAAGAGTTGGCTAGGATGAGATCTGTTTAGGCAAGAACTTTGGAGTGAGGGAAAGGGCTGATGGGACTATGGCCAAAGCGACTTAAAGAAGGGTGAACATGCAAAAATTTTTAAAAGGCCTCTTGGCTTGAGAAGAGAAGAAAAGGAGGGGCGAGTTGATAATCAGGCTCGAGAAATCACCCTCAACTAGAAGAGTGGGGACTGAGTGATCAGGAAAGCAGTCCCTCTCTCAGAGAGAAGGCTGGCTGAGGATAAGGGTGAAGAAGGATGCTGCTGTCTACTCTCCCCTCCATCTCAATCTAGGATTCATCAGGGAAACTCAGACACAGTTTCTGATCTAAAACAATTCTCATTAACAGAAAAAAATGTACCTGTAAGAAATTCAGTAAATTTGAAACTCAGATTTCATACAGAAGCACTTCATGGCTTGTCCTTTCCCAAGCCTGGGGTCCACAGGGCAGTCTTGCTTATTGTTTACAAAACTTTGGAGTTAGCCAGACAGAGATACAGCATCAAATTTCCATACTGCCTCTTACTGCCTTTGTGTCCATGTGCAAGGTTATTAAAGTTATCAGACTTGAACTTTACATCTTCTTGTCTGTATAATACAAATAACAAAGCCTACCTCCGCCGATGCTGCAAAGATTAAAGGAGATAATCTTGGCCCAGGGTTGGGTACATAGTAAGCCCTCAAGGGTTCTAATTAAAACATTCCCTGTCCTTTTATTCACTTGAGTGATCAGCAAGCAGTTTGTCCCTATTCTATAAGAGAGGAAGAGGATCTCTTTTCTTTGCTCCAGGGGATTTGGATACATAAATGTAATGTTTAATGAGAATTTTAGAGATGAGAACTACTGGATGGAGGAATAGATTAATAGCATCGGCAACATTTGAGTTGAGTCTTGAAGGATATACTGAAAAGGAAAAGGAAATAAGTATAGAATGCATTCTGAAAATGGCTATAGTTTATCGAGTGCTTACCGAGTTCTGGGCATTGTTGTGGGTACAATTCTTATATTGACTTATTTTCTCCTCACAAAAGCTTCAGGAAATGAATACCATCAATTGTCCCCATTTTATGAGGCAAGAGACAGGAGCAGAAGTCAAGTATTACTTGCCCAAGGTTATATAACTATTAGTCTTCCCTGGTGGCTCAGATGGTAAGAATCCACCTGCAATGCAGGAGACCTGGGGTCGATCCCTGGGTTGGGAAGATCCCCTGGAGAAGGGAATGGCTACCCATTCCAGTAAACTTGCCTGAAGAATTCCATGGACAGAGGAACCTTGTGGGCTACAGACCATGGGGCTGCAAAGAATCGGACACAACTGAGCTAATAAATACGCAACTGTTAAGACAGCACCAAGGTTTGAGTCTAAGTAGCCAGCCACAGAGGCTTTTAGTCATCAGACTCATTTATATTCTACTTAATTATACCTCCATTTAATTTCAAATTAATTTAAAAAAAAATAGATGGGCTTGGCTGGAGGATAAAGTGTTTGAAGGGGATTATTTGGAGAAATCACCACAGAGAAGGGGATTAAAGTCTCTCTTGGGGTACACAGGTGAGGAGCAAAGATTTCTGAGAAGAAATATTTAGAAATAGTAATTCCATGTGGTAGAAATAAGCCCTCTCTTGCCCTTATTTCATTGCCTCACATTTATATGAACCAAAATGTATTCTGCTCACACAAACCACTTCAGCATCTTTTGTTTTTAATCTTTCCAACATAGGAGAACAAATTTAACAATGAGATTCTGTTTCTGTTCTCTTCTGTACATGTGGAATAATTAAATTTGCATCCCACTTCAGTGTTGGATCTGCTATTTGAAGGGAAATGTATCAATTGGACACATGCCCCATGATTTCTAGTCTGTAAATAAGGCATTTGGAGGAAGGGGACGAAAAGGCAGCTTCTTTCTCCCAAGCAATAATCACAGTAAAATCTTCACTTAGCAACAGCTTGTTTGAGGCTGGATTAATTCCCATTTGAGAAGGGCCAAACGGAAGGGAGGAACCTGGAGAAAAGCAGTGTGTAATTATGCAAAATCCCAGAGGACTCTGACAGGAAGTTTGCGAGGGACTTCAGCTGGCAGATCCCTGAAAAGGACCTTCGTCAGGAAGCCTGGGGGACCTCTCTCAGTCTCTGGTTTATTTTCAAAGTCCTAGTAGCTTTTTCTATATCGAACCCAAGGACTTTGCCTGATTCTTTGAATATACAAACGATGCGAACACAATTAATAAATGCATGGATTTGAGAGTGAAGAGATAAAACTTAAATTTCAGTCCTGACACTGTGTATCTATAAGGCCTTGAGCAAAATTCTTGCATCTCAGAAATGCTTCCCTTGATAGCTCAGTTGGTAAAGAATCCGCCTGTGATGCAGGAGACCCTGGTTAAATTCCTAGATCTGGAAGATCCCCTGGAGAAGGGATAGGCTACCCACTCCAACATGGGGTTGCAAAGAGTCAGACACAACTGAGCAACTTTCACTTTTACTTTTTTTTACTGCATTTTCAAAAAAAGGAAAAAAATGTAGGATATTTATTTCTACTTCTTAAGGAAGGTACATTTTTTTTTTAAGAATAACATGCTAAAACTCCTGATATATATTACTCAAATAATGTTTTCCTAAATTCTCTTTCCTTTCAGTGTCACTCTAAAATGTGCCATTATTTTGTTTAAATAAATTCTATTTGGGGATGTTGGGAGAGAAATAGATGTAGAAGGGTGAGCTACTTATCTAAATGGCAGTAGTCTAGGGCATTAATAGGGATAACTTTACTAGTTAACTAAGATATTGTATTAATAACAACAAAAAATTCTCACCTGGTAATCCCCTACGTTTTCATACCAACCTCAGCTTCCCTTTTCTGCCCCAATTAATGCTGTTACAAAAGACTGAATGAGTAAACTTTTCTTGAACTATCTTTATTTTCCACCACCCGGTAATCCACATGAGAACAGAAACTGTGACTGATTTGCTAATGCCTTTATCAGTGTTCTTTCTCCCAGTACCTGGAATATATTGATATATAGCATGAATAAGTGAAATATATATATATATATACTTCCCTGGTGGCTCAGACGGTCAAGCGTATGTCTACAATGCGGGAGACTGGGGTTCAATCCCTGGGTCGGGAAGATCCTCTGGAGAAGGAAATGGCAATCCACTCCAATACTATTGCCTGGAAAATCCCATGGACAGAGGAACTTGGTAAGCTACAGTCCATGGGGTCTCAAAGAGTCGGACATAACTGAGCAACTTCACTTCACTTCACTTCATATATATATATATATATATGTATATATATATATTTCCCTTTATGGCCTTTCTTTCTGAAAGAACATGGGATGAGAACAGTAAAGAATGTTTGGCTGATTGGGATAAAGAAACAATTCTTATTTGGTTAACTAAATAGAAGCTTGAACCTGCCACTCCTCATCCCAAATTCTACAGATAAGAATTTGTTTCTAAGTGAAAATGGAGTGCTTTTTTTTTTTAATGACTCCCAATACATCTACATTAAACGCTAGCCACATCACCAAAATGCAAAAATAGTAACATTTTTCATAACTGAAAAGTGGATGTTTTTTTGTAAACACCATCTTCTTTGTCTTCCTTCTCCTCTGCTGATTGTGGTGTGGAGAATGGATCAGACAGATCCAGAAGTGGAAGCAGGGGGATCCTTAGGTAGCAAATGTCTAGGGGATTTATAATGGCAGCCTTGATGAGGATGGAAGCTGAGCAAATAGAATATAAATTTGAGATATATTTTGAGATAGACCTGAAAGAACCAGAAGAGCTTCGGAGGTAGAGAAGGAGAAAAAGCAATGGTTTAAGATTGATTCCTATGGTGTTTGATCTGAGCTAACAAATGGATATTGAACGTATTTACTGAGAATATGGATTTTGGTGGGAAGGGGTGGTGGGGAGACATTTTTCTTTTATTCTGGGGAGTGGAGGTAGGGGGCTGATGAAATATGCCTGCCACTTTTGTTTAATTTTTCTACCTGAAGATACTGTTCATGATGCCTATCGCATCAAAGAAGAAATTTCTATTTGGCAGTTAGCATTATGAATGTAGGATTCAAAGGCAAGCCCTGGATTGTCAATGAATTTGATTCATTGAATTCTTCCATTTAAAGATGGTGTTTTAAGCCATGGTATTGGATGAATCTACACTTAGGAAATTTTATCTGCCTCTCTTAAGTGAGGACCAGTCTCAACCAGGTCCCATGGGTATTCAGATTCCAAAACTGGATTCATATCTTGCAATAAAAGATAATATGCATCCTAAACTTATGAATTCAAGGGAAAATATTGGGAGAAGTTAAAGGTTTTAAGACAGTGTTCCTAGAACTAAACTTAGAAATGGTTTAAAAGTTTTTGGAATGTCCTTATGTTTACAGAATCATATAATTTTAGGGTTATATGATAGTTAAACTTATAGACTATTATCCTTTTGAAAAAGAATAAATTTGAAGAATAACCATACAAAATCCTTGGTAAGTTATTTAAAAATCAGTATTTACACACTTCCTTTGATTGGGGAAGCATTTTTGATTGCATTTACTTTTATTATTTGGGTCATAAAGAATTAGCATGAGTTTTTCTCATGATAATTCTGTAGATATTTGAAGGTAGAGATATTATTAGTATCTCTTTCTCCCACAAAGATTTTTAACCCTGGGCTTTTTTTAAAGCCTTTTTCTCTAGTCTTGGTCATTTTAGTCTCTTCATATTCACTTCATCTCCTTGCTAAATGAGCTACCATTTTCATAGGTAGCCCTCAAAAAAATCTGGATTTCAAGATATAACGTTAAGATATTTCTAATGGTTAACAGATGAGACATTTGCTTGAAAGAGACATTTGGAGGTACAGGCTTCCTTGGTGGCTTAGAGGGTAAAGCGTTTGCCTGCAATGCAGGAGACCCAGGTTTGATCCCTGTGTTGGGAAGATCCCCTGGAGAAGGAAATGGCAACCCACTCCAGTACTCTTGCCTGGAAAATCCCATGAATGGAGGAGCCTCGTGGGCTACAGTCCATGGGGTCGCAAAGAGTTGGACAGGACTGAGCGACGACACATGTGATGGCAAAGGGAAATTGAAATTTACAGACATAAGTCAATTGTTTCTAGGCTCTCTTAGAACAATAATAGGTACATGGGACAATTCATTTTCCCTATTATAGGGATTAATTCAGAGAAGGCGATGGCATCCCACTCCAGTACTCTTGCCTGGCAAATCTCACGGACAGAGGAGCCTGGTAGGCTGCAGCCCATGGGGTCTCGAAGAGTTGGACACAACTGAGCGACTTCACTTTCACTTTTCACTTTCACGCACTGGAGAAGGAATTGGCAACCACTCCAGTGTTCTTGCCTGGAGAATCCCAGGGATGGGGGAGCCTGGTGGGCTGCCATCTATGGGGTCACACAGAGTCAGGCACGACTGAAGTGACTTAGCAGCAGGGATTAATTGTGCTGCTAAAATTTTGTCCTCAGGTCATAGGATTTGTCATAATTTTAACTCTCCTGGCCAACATTTCTTTTTCTTCATTTCCCTATGGGAAGGAACAATTCTTTTTAAAATGAAGAACTACGTTTTACAGGTAGGCAGAAACACTAATATAAAACAAGTGCTTATAAGCGGGCCTTTTCTTTCTTAATGTGGGCAACTCAGCTGGGCTATACAGGACTGAGCACTGTCCTGTTTTTCTGTTTTGACTTTGAATGCATGAGAGAGGCGGACCTCTGTGTCTCATGCATACATCTGGTTGGGTAACAGACTAGGTGACGACTCTTCCAAACTTCCTTTGTTTGCTCTCCTTTTGTAGGCATATCTGAATATATGGATTCCAATACAGATATTTAAAATAGGAGGGAGGTTGTAGGTCTGCCTTAACTTCACATCTAAGTCATGTTCTTTAACTCCTCTGTTTGCCAGAGCCCTACAGAAAGAAGTTCAGGTATTCACTCGGTGATTTATAAACAAGTGGTTTGCTTCCTATTTAGTCAATTTTCTCTCAATATCCATAGCATTGGTCAAAACTGCCAAAGGCAGACTGGTGAGCAGTACTCCAGTTTCCCCAAAAAGCATGAAACATTGGTTTCCATCTCCCACACATGAAGCTTCCTGATTTACACAAACTCACATTGATTTCCTTTCTCTGTTTTCTTCATCATTTATAGCCCATAACCATAGACTTAAGTGCTAAATTATTTTCTTCCTCAAATATGATAATGATTGTTTTATGTTCACTAATTAAATTATAACATCCCTGATGGTAGAACTAGTTATTATATTTGAATTTATTTTTTTATGATCATGTGTGTGTGAACATAAAGCTGATAATCTACTATAAAGTCTACAAAGACTTATGGGCATTATTTTAAAGATCACTTGATATTAAGCTCACAATATTAAAAATTCAGCTTTTGTTCTTTTAATTGTAAATTCTGTCTACACATGTAAAATCATATCCTGGTAAATGGAAGATATCAATAAAATGCCAGGTGTGGGGAGTTTTGCCAGTGAACTGCATCAAAGTTAAGATGGGCTTGAAAGTGAAAGTCATTCACTTGTGTCCAACTCTTTGCTGCCCCATTGACTGTACAGTCCACAGAATTCTCCAGGCTAGAATACTGAAGTGGGTAGCCTTTCCTTTCTGCAGGAGATCTTCCCAACCCTGGGGTTGAACCCATGTCTCCCACATTGCAGGTGGATTCTTTACCAGCTGAGCCACCTGGAAAGCCCAAGAATACTGGAGTGCAGAGCTTATCCCTTCTCCAGTGGATCTTCCCAACCCAGGAATCAAACCAGCTTCTTCTGCACTGCAGGCGGATTCTTTACCAGTTGAGCTACCGGGGAAGCCCAAGATGGGCTTAGCCGGTTTAATTTGAAAAATCAGTCTGCTTCCAAAAATATAAAGAAGATTATTATTTTCTTGTTTTAATGCAAGCACAGCCATTTCCTCCAGCTCTGGCACCTCGCCTGTCCCTTGTGTTTCCTAATCCTTCGCTGACCTATTCTCCTCCCATATCTCCTGTGCTTTCCATCCCTGAGTTACATGACATGGAGATGCAAGCAAAATATTCCTAATTCACAAAATGCAATCCATCAACACCTCTTTTATATTGCACAGAAATGAATCCGCTTTAGCTCGGGAAGTAGATATATCAATTTAAGTGGAAGATTTTTGACAGTTTAATTCAAATTAAGTCCACTTTGTTCAATTAGAGGGGATCTGAGAGGGGATGTAGGAGTATGGAGTGCGGAGTGGGAGGTAAACATGTCCTATTAGAAGAAATCAAATGTACTTTTCCACATTAAACTTATCTGTGGAGATTTTTAGTTAAAAAAAAAAAAAAGGCATCACAACAAGCTGCTAATTTATGTTCCCTCAACAAATGGTGAATTACCCACTTCATTTTATATTGCTCTTTCTTTGCTTTCGGCTGGATCCTGACAGTCCTGAGAGATCACTGGGAGAGGGCGAGAAGCACGACTCTTTTCCTGCTCTGAAGTTGGCCATAATTCATTTAATGAAGCTTTTGCTAAAAGGCTTGATCAATGCATAATGGCATTGACATTTTTCCGGACCTACAGTGCTGGATTTGAAATGAGAAAGCCTGTGCAGCACAGTATTTTTGAGCATTTAAGATTTTTGGTCTTGAGAGTTCAACTATCTTAACATGTGGTCCGCAAATAGTGTTTGTCATAGCCTAACTTTTGAAGATGAATCTGACACACTAATCTCTGCCAAAAAAAAAAAAAACCCACAAACTCTAAACCAGCAATCAGAAATAATAATGCTTACAAAACTTTGGAAAATAAAATAAATGAGGCAAGCAGACTGCAGTAAGGCATTTGGGAGGGATAGGGGCCAGGTAAAAATGGAAAGCCTGTGTTTCATCTAAAAGGAGAAATGAAAACAGTATTTACTTTTTGCTTATTGTTGTCATGGAGAAAGTGTAGCCATAGTTTTATTGGATGTTCCAGTTTTTCAAGAGAATATAAAAAAAAAAATCCCAGATTATAATGTGAAGTCTTTGAAACTTTAAATGTCAGCTCAGGCCATATAAAACATACCTGGGACTGAATTTCACTTACGCATCTCCATTAGATGCTACTGTTTTAGACCATGATATGGAGCTAGAATATATATACTCTGCTGACACTGCTTCTGTTTCCTATGCCATGGAAAAGCTGCTCATTGATCATAGACTTCTTCCCCTACAGAGTCTAGAAATGAACTTAGAATTCTTCCCAACAGGCACTACAAGCAGCTTCTCCCAACCATTCATAGTGGATATATAGGAAGAAATCCCAGACAGCAGAGACCTAGTTGCATATTCAAAGAATTCCCCGTGTATGATAGAATTTAAAACTTTAATAAAAAGTTGGGTCAGAGACTAAATTACATTAATTATACCTCATTATTTGATCGTCTTGTTCAACTTATAAATCGTGTTCAAATATTTTCTAATTTGAGTCACTAACATTCTTATAAGGTAAGACAGAAATTGTGTCTATAGCAAAATGAAGAAAGCAAATGGTCAGAGAAGTTAAGTGAGTAGCCAGAGATTACACATCTAATAATTAGAGGCATATGGAATAGTAGCTCAGGTAGCTGGGAATCTTTATAATTATTTTAAAACCAGAAAAGAATTAAGAAGAATTAAGCTCACAGTACAGAAGCAAAAAGAAGCAATGAAAGGGTCTACTGCTGGGAGGGGTGGTGGTTAGTTAACTGGTATCAACCTTAATTACCAAGTGCAACTGGGGAAATAAATGCCTCTGCTCTCCCAGTAAACCTGTGTTATTTGAGTATTCATACTTTATGGTGAACTTTCTCACTCTCTCTGTTGTCATTAACCAGAATTGCAGGGAAGAGAAGGAAACATTCAAATTAGAAAGATACACAGAGACAGGCAGATCAGAGATTCAAAGAGATCTGTTTTTAGCTGGTCAGCTATAAAGAAGCAATAGAAAAGGCAGGATTTCCATTGTTCCTTCTAATCTTTATTTCCCACATGGGTAATTGCATTGCCTGTCCACCATGGTGACCATATCATTGTAAAATACTTAGCCTGGTTCCTCTCCATGTGTGAGTGAATCATTTGATGGAGGTCTAACTGCCACTAGTCCTTTCAGCAGAAAATGGAGATTAGGGTGATGCTCTATCCCTCATCCCCATCCCCCAAACGCAAGGCTACTGTGATGATGCTGTTCGTGGTGGTGGTGATTGGTTATATTTGTAATTCTTTCTACTTGTGTATTTTTATTGAACTACAACTTGTTTCATATATTGTTTTACATTGGATTGTCACAAAAACCTTCGCAGGTAAACAGAGCAGGTAGTTTGAGAGGTAGAAAGATCAATGTTTGCAATCTTCACCAATTAAATGTCAAAATCAAATAAAAGCAATAGCAAAAGCTAACATTTGCAATGTGGGAACTCAGGGAGGAAATCTCAAAAAAAAAAATACTGGTAGACACAATAGAATTGTATAACAATTTAATAGCTGTTAGAACCGTAAACACCCATACTCAATTCAGTAATTCTTGAATTTTAGAATTAATTCTTTTAGATTAATAATCCTTATGGTTACCAGAGGTGATTAGATTAAGACAAATCTATTGCCTATGTGACTTTTAGGGATTGTGGTATTATTTGTACACAGAGCAAGACATGAAAAAATGTTCAAAATACTTTTTTTCTCAACCCCAATTTTATGACATTTCAGGAATGTGTTTATGTGTGTGGTGAGGTTTTCTTAACTGTGCTCAGTCCTGAATTTCACCACATTCAGAAAAATGGAATTTGTTTGGCCCTGTTTCTGATTACTATTCATATAGATAATTTTGCTGATGTGAAAATATTCTTGATTGCCTTCAACAATCCCATTTTTCCCCAAGATCTCTACTCATTTTGGTGTTACTCATGCCAAATCCCAACCACCGTTTTATTAAAAACCTTTCTGTTAAATACCTTGAACTTAAATCCAATATTCCTTTAATAAACTTATATGTATGAGTGCTTGTCATATTGGCCCACATCACAAATATTTAATGATTTTTTTAGTTTGAAAATTATGTAACCTTTTTTTAATCTAAAGTGAAAAATGAAAGTGTTAGTCACTCAGCCATGTCAGACTCTGCAATGCCATGGGCTTAGCCCATCAGGCTCCTCTGTCCATGGAATTCTCTAGCAAGAATACTGGAGTGGGTACCCATTCCCTTCTTCCAGACCCAGGGATTGAACCCAGTTCTCCTGCATTGCAGGCAGATTCTTTACTGCCTGAGCCACCAGGGAAGCCCTTTTTATCTAAAGTTAACATCAAACTCTTCAAAATTTGTTCAGCTATTTATCCATCCTACCGTTTATGCATCCATTCATCTATTCAGTCATTCTGTCAGTCAAAAATATTTTTGAATGCTAAATATGAGTCAGAACCTTGTGAATAAGACACAGTCCCTGCCTTGTGGGTGATTATTGTCAAGTACGTAGATCTCAACTAAAATGGTCCGTGAGGATTTTCAAAAATTCGTATATCTGGATCTGATCCCAGAAATTCTTATTCAGATTGTTTAATGTAAGACTCAGTTATTTGAAATTTAAAACAAACAAATCAGATGATTTTGGTGTATTTACAAACCAAAATAAGAAATATTGGCTTATTAATCTCATATCAGGAATTTGCATTATAATTCCCATGTTTTCCATTATGATAGGTAAAATGGAATGGCTTCAAGAATTTTCAAGGATCATAAACTAGGGGGAAAAAGTGAAAAACAGCTGATATTAGCACAGACATTCTTCTTCAATCTACACTGATATTTTCACAGTACTTGCTCTATCAGAATGCTTTCTCTTCTTGCCAGAAAATCAAACTAAAACCTGATCAGTCTGTATAAAACTACAAATTTTTAAAGTATACAAAAATAGAAAAATGCTAGATGACATCATAGAAAACAATAAGCAAATATTAAGATCACTGGAAATGCTATGGAACAAATACGCTTTTTTCAATAAATAAACTGAATGCAAAAATATGGAGGGAAATACTATATTCTGAAAGAGACTTAAGAGACCTCTCTAGCAATTACAAAATATGAACCTTATGTGGATACTGATTTTTAAAAAAACTATTAAAAATACAAAGCCATCAGGGAGCTTTGGCTATTGCCTTATCTGATGTTATTAAAGAGCTTTTACTAACTTCTTTAAGTCTAAAGTGGTATTTTAAAAAGTTTTAATTTTACTAGAGATGCCTATTAAAATATTCATAAAAGAAATTATATCATGCCAGGAATTTACTTTAAAATAATCTGAGTGGAGAATCGTTGTAGGTATATATAAAACAGAATTGGCCATGATTTGATAATTGTGGAAGTTAGAGAATGTGGGCTTCTATTTTTGTTATATATTTGACACTTGTCATAATAAAATCCTGAGAAACAATGCTGCTACATATGCTGCCTGAAAGGAGGGTAAAATCCACTTGAATCTCGTGCCATGGGTAGAGCCCAGCCCTAGAGCAGCAGAGCAAGTCTGAAATTTCATTTTTTGAGTGGTACCGTTTGCAAGCAGGGCCAAGTATGAATCTCGGCTTCTCTTCCTGTCTTCTCCACTTTCATCCCGAAATTGCTCGAGCCAGAAGTTTGCATTTCATTCATGACATTCAGTGCCACCTCCCTCAGTTCCCACTCCTATCTCTTCATCACTTCCTAAGACCTTTCACCTTAATCTCCAAATATCGTCTGATGCTTTGAGAGTTGTGAGACTCCCCCCCCCCATTTCTATTTCTACTTCTCTTTCCAGAAATACTGTGCATCCTAACTGGTTTATCTTTCTCTAATGTTGAACTTTTGAACATGCAAGTTTGGTTATATCACATCCCTACTTCAAACCTCATAAAGACTCATTACTATTTATACAAATAAATCTTAAAATTTTATTGAAATATATGGAGTACTACACAAGGTCCCTGACCAACTCTTTTATCTTGAGCCTTGCTCAGTGTGTTCCAAACTTTCCATCAGCGGTAAAAGAGAGGCATTTTAACCTTCTTTTAATCATCTACCAGTTGCTCAGTCATGTCTGACTCTTTGCGACTCCATAGACTGTAGCCTACCAGGCTCCTCAGTCCATGGAATTTTCCAGGCAAGAGTACTGGAGTGGGTTGCCATTTCCTTCTCCAGGGGATCTTCCCAACCCAGGGATCTTACCCGGTTCTCCCTCATTCCAGGCAGACGCTTTAACCTCTGAGCCACCAGGGAAGCCCCATCCAAAGTGGTAGGTTGTCCAAATTCTACACTGCTGACAACATCCATGTTATTTTGCATGTAAATTTGCAATACCCTTCCATTGTGTGTGACATATACTTCCCTGGTTTCTATGGATTTGTCTATATAACTTCCTTCAACCAATAAAATGGGGTAAAAATGAGAGTACCGTTTTGAGGCTCGGTTCCAGATGTGTATTCTTTCTTGTGCTCTTGTGCACACCATGAGGAGAACACACCCGGGGTGATCTGCTGTTCCCAGGAGGAGGGTGAAGGCTCAGTGGGTACAGAAGCTCTTTGCATACAGTCTTTATCAGCAAACCCTTGGACAGCCCTCAGACTTAAGTGATAAACTGACATCTTAGTGATGTTTGCTGTTTTTATTATATAGCTGTTTGTTAATAGCATTGTCATGCCTGTGATTGACTTATCCGCCTTGCAAAGTAGGATTTACTAATTCCTACCATGCCTCATAACCTCAGTGAAGTGAAGCGAAAGTTGCTCAGTCATGTCCAGCTCTTTGCAACCCTATGGACTATACAGTCCATGGAATTCTCCAGGCCAGAATACTGGAGTGGGTCACAGTTCCCTTATCCAGGGGATCTTCCCAACCCAGGGATAGAACCTAGGTCTTCCGCATTGCAGGCAGATTCTTTACCAGCTGAGCCATGAGGGAAGCCCTATGGTGAAAAAGCATAAGTGTGTTATCCAGCTCTGGATCTATGGCTGGGAAGTTGCTTGATCTAGGATAGTCACATAGTCACTTTATCTCAGAGACTCAGGTTCCTTAACTGAAAGAGAATTGAAAAATCCCCCTCTCTCTCCTTCAAGTGAGAATAAAGTAAGGATATGAAAAAGGGCTTTGCAAAATATGAAGCACCTGTGCTCTGTAGGTCCAAAGACTTTCTCCCTCCTCCACATTACAGGAGCTTGGTCACCAGCCCAACCCTCTGAACATTTGCTCCATTTCCAAAGATGGACAACCTGTCTGGATGTGGATCAGATCTTAGAAACTCTGAATCACTGTGTCTACTGAAGAGTCTTGCAGACCTGAGTGGTATCCAATTTCATAA
Organism: Ovis aries; assembly: GCF_016772045.2. NCBI lineage: Eukaryota > Metazoa > Chordata > Mammalia > Artiodactyla > Bovidae > Ovis > Ovis aries. Next base: position 5,568,100 of record NC_056055.1, on the reverse strand, counting down.
TTGCTAGAGTGACTCGGTCATTTTCAAATATCTGGTTTCAGCAGGCAGAGAATCTGTGAGCTGAGCAAGCTTTACCCATCATGTCGTCACCACCATCAGGCTGAACCCTCAGGCAGTCCCTCTCAAGTTCCCAAGTGCTAGAGAAATCTGGAGCAAATAAGCTAATAGATGGAGTCTTTGTCTTTCTAATTTTGCTTTGCTAAATTAATTTTCCTAGGTACGTAGAAGGGAGGAGGAGGGTAACCTCAACTCTATGGAACTATGATTAAAAGGGAGTTAGTATACCTTCCGCATTTTCTAAATTACACCTTGTTGTGTATGTGTTTATATTTGTGTATGTGTGTGTACATGGAGGAGAGGTGGATGTTTGTGTTAGGATGGGGGAATAAAAGAAATAAAATGGAAAACCTGCTTTTATTTTCTCCTTTTTGCTAATATCAGGAATTTTAGTCTGGGAAGTAACTCAAAAGTATTTTAAATTTATCGCATGTTCCCTAGTTATTCACATATCTCAGAAAGAATGAGCAAGATATTCTGCTTAACTTTCAAACCTTTATTTTTTTCTCCCTATCTCCATCAAGGCTATGGTTTTTGCATTGGTCGTGTATGGATGTGAGAGTTGGACTGTGAAGAAAGCTGAGCGCCTAAGAATTGATGCTTTTGAACTGTGGTGTTGGATAAGATTCTTGAGAGTCCCTTGGACTGCAAGGAGATCCAACCAGTCCATCCTAAAGGAGATCAGTCCTGGGTGTTCACTGGAAGGACTGAGACAGATGTTGAAGCTGAAACTCCAATACTTTGGCCACCTCATGTGAAGAGTTGACTCATTGGAAAACACTCTGATGCTGGGAGGGATTGGGAGCAGGAGGAAAGGGGGACAACAGAGGATCAGATGGCTGGATGGCATCACCAACTCAATGGACATGGGTTTGGGTAGACTCCGGGTGTTGGTGATGGACAGGGAGGCCTGGCGTGCTGTGATTCATGGGGTCACAAAGAGTTGGACACAACTGAGCGACTGAACTGAACTGAAGTGATCTCCATCATTATCTCTACTATATGTACACATACCCACACAACTTTTTTTGATTATTTATCCTTCAAGTTTTAATTTGGACACTGGTAGTAAATGGTTAAGAGTTCAAGCTTTAGAGATAGACCTCCTGACATCAAATACCCAAGTGGCGCTACTGGTAAGGAACCCATCTGCCAATGGAGGAAACATAAGAGATTTAGATTCAGTCCCTGGCTTGGGAAGATCCCCTGGAGGAGGGCATGGCAACCCACTCTAGTATTCTTACCTAGAGAATACCATGGACAGAGGAGCCTGGTAGGCTATGATCCACAGGGTCACAATGAGTCAGACACAACTGAGGCAACTTAGCATGCCTACATTTATCCTCTTGGCCAAGCAGTGTTTTCACCTGCACAGTAAGGTAATCATAATAGAATCTATGTTATAAATTATGAGAATGAAATGACTCAATATATAAATATAATAAATGATTGGCAAATGGAACTACCTAAGTGTTCACAGTTGTTATTAGGTATCATTTCCCTGGAAATATTCCCAGTATATATTATGATCTTTAGAAGGGACAACTTTCATTCTTCCATAGCACTCATTTTCTTATTTGCTATTAGACTGAAGTCAGTAGGGGAGGAGGAACCTAAAATATGCTAATATTTTATACCAAAGTCGTCATAGTGCTTGTCACTTAATAGGCACTGACCATTTTGTGAATAGGTGACTATGTAAGTGGGATCACAAGATTAGGAGAGGTCTTGAAGGTCACCTCCTCCAACATTGTTCTTTACATTATCCCTTCATACCTTATCTTACAGTTTGATCACCTCTAGTACCTGGGACCTTGCTGCTGCTGCTGCTGCTGCATCGCTTCAGTCGTGTCCGACTCTGTGTGACCCCATAGACAGCAGCCCAACAGGCTCCCCCGTCCATGGGATTCTCCAGGCAAGAATACTGGAGTGGGTCCTTGCTGCTGCTGCTGCTGCTAAGTCGCTTCAGTCTCTATCAAATATATCCCTGAACAGCTCTAATTCTGTTACAGAGTCCAAGCTCGGTCTTTTGCCACACTACCAGCCAATAATTGGGAGACAAGGTGTTGAGGCAAAAAATAACAACTTTATTTGGAAAGCTGGGTATCCAAGGAAATGGTGGACTGGAGTCCTACAGTAGTGTCTCATCTAGGTCTGGATGCTAGTTTCTTTTATAGAACAGAGAGGTAATCACTTTCTACATGACTTCAACTCAGAAAATATCACATATTTCCTCCTTGGGTGTCTCAATATTTATTTCAGTAGTGAACGCAGAAGTACAACAAATACTTTCAAAAGTATGTTCTAGGGATTGGTATCTCCACAGATGTTAGGAGATACAGCCAAAAACGTAAAAGTTACAGTGAGTTTGGGAAATACTGTGATAAATATTAAATGGTATGCTTTCCATAAGATTTCTTAGCATTGTTAATACTCTAATGTGCTTTGTGTGTCTAAAGCTCTTGCAATATGCTGCTACTGCTGCTCAGTCGCTTCAGTCGTGGCCGACTCTCTGCGACCCCATACACGGCAGCCCAGCAGGCTCCCCCATCCCTGGGATGCTCCAGGCAAGAACACTGGAGTGGGTTGCCATTGCCTTCTCCAATGCATGCATGCTCGCTCAGTAGCTTCAGTCATGTCTGACTCTGTGCGACCCCATGGACAGCAGCCCTCCAGGCTCCTCTGTCCACAGGATTCTCCAGGCAAGAATTACTGGAGTGGGTTGCCATTTCCTTCTCCTTGCAATATGCAGCCTGTCTTAAAATTATTTGAACAAATAAATGATTAGTTTTCCTAGCGCATCTTATATGACTTCCTTTCCATGGAAAACACATTTAGGGATACTGAATCAATATCGGTATAAACTGTCGATTAGATATTCTCATGTCTCATTTTTTTAACTCCATTCTTTTTGTCAAAAAATAAACATTTAATTTTAGTGTAACAGAATGGTTAAGATAGTAGAGATAACTCTTGTATATTGTACACCTAGATTCTCCTCAATATCTTGCACCATATGGCATATCTGTCACAATTATCACACCAATATTGCTTATATTGTTATTAAAGTCTGTTCTTTATTCATATTTCCTTAATTTTTCCTGGTCGTTCTTTTGGTTTGTTTGCTTCAGGATTCCGTCCTAGGATATCACATTACAGTAGCCTTAATCTCCTTAGGCTCCTTGTTGTGACAGTATCTCAACTTTTCCATGTTTTTGATGAACTTGACAGTTTTTGTAGAGGACTGGCCAAGTGTGTTATAGAATTCTATCTCAGTTGGGATTTAGCTACTGCTTTTTCTCATGATTAGACTGAGGCAGTGTTCATGTCAAGGGTACATATTATTAATGTGTCATGTCACTTGGGTCACTGGGCTTGAGGTAATATTTGTAAGGTTTCATCACTGTAAAGTTACTTTTTTTCTTTCCTTTACATACTTAAGTCATAAAGAGTTACGTTCCACTACATTAAAAGCAGCTTATTACATAAACTATTAGTAATTCTATATTAGTAATTAGTATTTCTATAAGTAATTTCTATATGGGATTTTTATTTTTCCCCATGTATTATTTGCTCAATTTTTTATATCAGTATGGTCTCATATATGTTTATTTTATACTTTGAATTATAATGCAGCACCATTTTACTTTAGCCAAATATTCCAGCTTTGATTGTTGGTAGCTCTTAGAATTGGGTCTGTAACCCTATGACCGGAGAAGGTGATGGCACCCCACTCCAGGACTCTTGCCTGGAAAATACAATGGATGGAGGAGCCTGGTGGGCTGCAGTCTATGAGTCGGACATGACTGAGCGACTTCACTTTCACTTTTCACTTTCATGCATTGGAGAAGGAAATGGCAGCCCACTCCAGTATTCTTGCCTGGAGAATCCCAAGGACAGCAGAGCCTGGTAGGCTGCTGTCTATGGGGTCACACAGAGTCGGACACTACTGAAGCGACTTAGCAGCAGCAGCAGCAGCAGCAGCAACCCTATGACAGAACCCTATCATTATGTGTGGGGAGCTATGGGTTGTGGGATAGTATGGGGTGTTGGTGTATGTGGTGTGTTTTAGTACTTTCTTTCTAGCATTACAGAATGCTATGCTTATCTTGTATATTTCCTTCCCTACTAGGTGTACTCCTTGCAACTGAGGTACTTTTGGCTCATCTTCTGTATTCCCCTGTCCTTGTCTTAGAATCAGCTATTTTTCTAAGGAATATGAGAAACAAAGATCTAAATGATATGGAAATATATGTGTATATATTACTAATTTATGTGGACATGTATTTCTATTAATATTTCTAACGGTAATTCCTATGTTAATAATGTGTGCTCAGTGACTCAATCGTGTCTGACTCTTTGCAAACCCCATGGACTGTAGCCTGCTAGGTTTCCCTGTTCAAGGAATTTTCCAGGCAAGAATACTGGAGTGGGTTGCCATTTCCTATTCCGTCGATCTTCCTGACCCAGGGTTCTAACCTGAATCCCTTGCATCTCCTGCATTGGCAGGTGTATTCTTTACCACTGCGCCACCTGGGAAGCCCCCAGTGTCAAAAATAGTAAGTTAAATACGAGTTCATATCACTGTCTAAAATTCTAGTTCATTACGATATGAATCATTCTAGTCTTCTCTTCCTGCCTGTCTGTAACCTCGTATCTGAACATTGGGTTACCTGATTCTAACCATTTGTTATTCATAAACATAAGTGGGGGAGGGTGGTTGCAAGGTGACTTGAGGCTTGTTTCAGAGGCCCCTTTTTCTAAAGAACCTGCATTTCTGATACTATCTCCTCCAATGATGATCTGAAGTGTTCTCCATAATTACTCTTCAGAACCAAACTATTTTGGAATCAAATACCTTCAAATATATACAGGGTGTCTGGTGAAGAACTTTTGCCTATTGAATGCCTACTCAGTGACAACACTTTATTAGGAAGTTTGCTTTAATTAACACAAGTAATATTCAAGTGGATTCAAGATTACTGGGAGAAATATTAATAATCTCAGATATACAGATGATACCACCCTTATGGCAGAAAGCAAAGAAGAACTAAAGAGCCTCTTGATGAAAGTGAAAGACGAGACTGGAAAAGTTGGCTTAAAGCTCAACATTCAGAAAACGAAGATCATGGCATCTGGTCCCATCAGTTCATGGGAAATAGATGGTGAAACAGTGGAAACAGTGGCTGACTTTATTTTTGGGGGCTCCCAAATCACTGCAGATGGTGACTGCAGCCATGAAATTAAAAGACGCTTACTAATGGCACCCCACTCCAGTACTCTTGCGTGGAAAATCACATGGATGGAGGAGCCTGGTAGGCTGCAGTCCATGGGGTCGCTAAGAGTCGGACAACGACTGAACGACTTCACTTTGACTTTTCACTTTTATGCACTGGAGAAAGAAATGGCAACCCACTCCAGTATTCTTGCCTAAAGAATCCCAGGGATGGGGGAGCCTGGTGGGGTGCCATCTGTGGGGTCGCACAGAGTCAGACACGACTGAAGTGACTTAGCAGCAGTAGCAGCAGTACTCCTTGGAAGGAAAGTTATGACCAACTAGACAGCATATTAAAAAGCAGAGACATTACTTTGTCAACCAAGTTCCATCAAGTCAAGGCTCTGGTTTTCCAGTGGTCATGTATGGATGTGAGAGTTGGACTATAAAGAAAGTTGAGCGCCGAATAATTGATGCTTTTGAACTGTGGTGTTGGAGAAGACTCTTGAAAGTCCCTTGGACTGCAAGGAGATCCAAGCAGTCCATTCTAAAGGAAATCAGTCCTGGGTGTTCATTTGAAGGACTGATGCCGAAACTGAAGCGCCAATACTTTGGCCACCTGATGTGAAGAACTGACTCATCTGAAAAGACCCTAATGCTGGGAAAGATGGAAAGCAGGAGAAGGGGCTGACAGAGGATGAGATGGTTGGATGACATCACCAACTCAATGCACATGAGTTTGAGTAAACTCCGGGAGTTGGTGATGGACAGGGAGGCCTGGCGTACTGCAGTCCGTGGGGTTGCAAAAAGTCGGACACAACTGAGTGACTGAACTGAACTGAACTGAATATTCAAGTGTCTATGAGGAATGAAGCTTTACTATGGTTATTTACAAATGAAGAAGTATAGGTTTAGAAACATCAGGTAAATTGCTTCAACTGATGTAGTGACAAAGTAGCAGGGCAGAAATACAGTGCATACAGTCTCATTTCAATGGAACTTTACATGGATCGGTCATTGGAATGCCTGCCAGATTCTTTAGACAATAAAACTGTGTGTCTTTATCATTGTATCATCACATTTGGTCTCTCCTGAAGACTTTTCCAGCATACAAGTTGTTTTATTCACAACTTACCAGCTTTGTGACCTAGAATATAGTGGAAACTCAGTAGATATTTATTGAGTACATGAATATCAAGCTCATGGAATTATAGTTGACCCTCACATAACACAAATTTGAACTGCTAAGGTTCCCTTACACATTATTTTTTAATAGTAAATGCTGCAATATTACTTGATTCACAGTTCATTGAATTTGTGTTTGTGGAGGGCCTACTATAAACTATACTTGGATTTTCAACTGCATGGAAGGTCAGTTACCCTAAATCCCCATGTTGTTGAAGGATCAACAATATTTAGATTTTGTTCATAAAACTTGTTTTGCTCTAGACATCTTGGCCTTCTTTATGTCCTTCAGAAAACCAAGCTTGCAACTTCTTCAGAACCACTGCATTTTTTGTTCTCACCAATCTTACGTTCCCTTGTGCTTCTGGCTCTGGCACTGGTATTTAATATTATCAGACATTGGGTCAGACCATAGGATTTATCCAGGGCTCCTAAATCTTCTTTCACCGCCTCCTTTAGATTCAACTGTTAAGTATGTTTGTTCCACCGCAAGAACTTAGATTTCCCTGCAGCCCATCTTCTCTCTCAGTTCAGTTCAGTTCAGTCGCTCAGTCGTGTCCGACTCTTTGTGACCCTATGAATTGCAGCATGCCAGGCCTCCCTGTCCATCACCATCTCCTGGAGTTCACTCAAACTCACATCCATTGAGTCGGTGATGCCATCCAGCCATCTCATCCCGTTTTCCTCCTGCCCCCAATCCCTCCCAGCATCAGAATCTTTTCCAATGAGTCAACTCTTAGCTTTGCATGAGGTGGCCAAAGTATTGGAGTTGCAGCTTTAGCATCATTCTCTCTCAGTGAATGGTAAAATTTTATTTGGTTTCCAATCTCCTCTACAGTTTTAGTCACAGGTATCAGGCCACTGAGGTGAGTATAAGAACACTTTGCCAGAACTCTAAGACAATCCTCAGGCTTAAAAGCTAGTGGTAAACTCAGCAGTTCAGTGTCAAAACATCAGAGGAAGCTTGGCCAACCAGTAAGTTTCCAAGGAGATTCCATATCAATGTTATCCTTGAAACCCCTGAGAGAAGAGCTAAGCTTTTTTTTTTCTGTATAAATATTTGATTAAAATAATTTTTAATGTATTTTAAGATTTAACATGAAAAAATATTTTGTTTTCAACCACAAGGAATCATTTTAGTTGACTTGACATCACTGACTGAATAATATGAGCTGAAGGGATAAAGTGGGAAATGTAGCTTCACTTAATGCAGTCCTTTCCCCCCTTGCTCCCCCTCCCCCAAGACAGCACATTAATCAACCTCAGCTGACTGTCTGTTCATTCTTCTCTTTAATAATACCTGTACCAAATGTGAGATGATGCATGTGTTTAATTCCTAGAAGAGATGACTCCAGATATGGAGTTCATGGGAGAAAGGATACAATTACAAAGGTGTAGTCAAAAGAGGCTGAGGTGGGTGTGAGGAAGCTGGAGTTTATTTCTTTCGTTTTAGCTGATTTCTTAGACATCTTGGAACATCAGTTCTCAACTGAGAGAGCCTGAATAGGCCTTCGAGAAAACTTCATCCAAACCCTGATTTTACAAGTGAGAAACTGAGGCCCAGAGGGATAAGTGATAGTATCAGCCTAAGGGACTCAGATCTGATTTTTCTTCCAGCCAACTCTGCACTGAACCATGTAATTTGGGTGAAATAACAGCATTCTATCAACACTTAGCATCTATTTTCTCAGCATATAATCTTTGCCCAATTTCTTGTCATTTGGCCCATCCTTTATTGAACAGGCTCTTGGGTTAATGACAAATTCATAGTCACAAAAGTCATTCATATATTTTTTTAACATTCTGAACTATTTACACGGTAGACACAGTTTTCATGATAGTAGTTTCTCATCTAACAATCAACTACCTCAGTTTTTTGTTTTTTGGTGTGTTTTTCAACTACTTTGGAACTGGCTGTACTTACATTTTCCTATCTTCTATATTCAGTAGTGAGCCAGTAAATGTTTAAGAACTCTGGTTCCCTGGGATGGTGAGGGAAAGGGCACTTGATCATACTGTTTTTTGGTGTCTACTGTTTAAATATTTCTAGTACAGTTAAGTTCAAGTCTTTTGTTGTTGTTGTTGTTGTTGTTGTTGTTTAGCCACTAAGTTCTGTCCGACTCTGAGGACCTATGGACTGTAGACCACCAGACTTCTCCATTCATAGAATTTCCCAGGCAAGAATATTGGAGTGGGTTGCCATTTCCTGCTCCAAGGGATCTTCCTGACCCAGGGATAGAACCCACATCTCCTGTGTTGGTAAGCAGATTCTTAACCACTGAGCCTCTAGGGAAGCTTCTAGTTCAAGTAACCAGTGTAATAAGTCAGAGAATTTAGAGTTAGTAAGGAGAATGCAAAACCCATTCAGGCAAGTCTAGGCAAGCTAGATCCAGCACATAACTACAGTCTCCCTTTCAGACGTAGTCTTTAGATTTCTCATTTTTCCCCTCTCTGCAAATTCATCCATATTTATTATTTACATACCTAGTAATACTATTTACATACCTAGTAATACTATAGAAATGACTACTGCATATTTTACTGCAGTTCATAATTTCTCTCTTGTTTCCATTCAGCATTTCTAATCTCTGCAGTAACCTTAAGTTATATTTTCATGATAGTCACTCAAATTATTATCTTCCCCAACAATCCTGTCCCTTCTAATTTGCCATTTTTGGCATCCCAAACTTTCTGACCAGCTAAGTTCAAGATGCTCTCTCCATTCTTTTTATTTATACTTGCCCCCACATCTAACCAGTACCTGAGCCCTATTAAAAAATATACACACATTAATTGATGCACTTAAATGCTCATTTCCTCAACTTAACAAACCCAGATTATTTTCATCACTGAAATGGAATTTGACATATTCTCCTGCCTCAAATGTCTCCTTTGGCAAATGTGCCATTCACACGTAGTATGAGAAAACTTTTCTAAAGATAAGAACTTTCCATTTTCCACCATTAAGTCACTTCTCATGGAACGTATCCCCTCAAATATTGTATGATGGACTCACATCTGAAGATTAGAATTCTGACATATTCTGGCTAAGTTCTCTGTCCAGGATATCACAGATCTACTCAAAATGTCAGTCAAGCTGAATGCTAGCAAACAAGACAAACCGGTTTTGATGCCTAGTCTTCTTCTTGACCAAATTCAGTTCTTTGTGGTTGCAGAACTGAAGTCTGTACTTGCTGGCTGTCAATCAAAGGTTTCTTTCAGCTTTCAGGTGCTGCCTGCATTCCTTACCACCTGACCAATTCCCGCTTTAAGCCAACAAAAGTGCATCAAATCATTCTCATGCTTCAAAACCACTGACATCTGCCATCAGCCAGCATAAACTCTTTTCTCTTAAAGGGATCATGTGATTAAATTAGGCCCATATGGATAACCTGTCTATCTTGAAGTCAACTAATTTGGGGACCTTAATTGCACCTATATAACCTCTTCACTATAGTACCTATATTAGAGTAATTTGAATAACTAGCAGTAGGTGTATGTATACTTTAGGCTGGGAATATTGGAGGACTTAGATTTCTGACCATCATAACAGCTGTTACTGTATTTTGTTTTTTGTTTTCTTAACATCCTTTAGGTCAGAACTTTAATATTTCACCATATGGAGGCTTTATCTTCACAACTGTAATATCTTACTGTTTTTCTAATACTATTTATCATAGCTTCTTGTTTGTTTTCTTCATAATAATTATCAAAATCCATAGCCATTTCATCTGACTATAGATTTTCTTGTGTTTCTCTCCCACCAGATGCAAGTTCTATAAAGGTGAAGTATTTTTTGTCACAACTAATCATTAGCATAAGGTTATGCTGTAAACCTTTAATAAAGGTTCATTAATCAAATTATTAAATGCAGTAATAAGAATAATTTATAATAATTCATTTATTAAGTCATTAAATGCTTGATGATGACAAGAAAAAAGTGTTTGGAAACCTTCTTCTTTCACTCTGCATAGAAAGTTTTCCCATATTTTCATACAAAATTGGCCTTAAGCTGGGTAGGAGTTAGCTATATTTTCCTTTTACCCCCATTTTTCATTGTGGAAATTTTCAAATTTACACAAAACTATAGATAGTAGTATAATGAACCCATAATTCACCTTCAGTAATTACAAGATTTTTGGTAATCTTGTCTCTCGCAAGTCAGTCTGTCCCATCAGGAAGCTTCCATAAGTCTCTTATCCTTATCCATCAGAGGGTAGACAAAATGAAAACCACAATCACAGAAAACTAACCAAACTGATCACATGGGCCACAACCTTGTCTAACTCAATGAAACTATGAGCCATGCCATGTAGGGCCACCCAAGATGGATCATGGTAGAGAGTTCTGACAAAATATGATCCACTGGAGAAGGGAATGGCAAACGACTACAACATTCTTCCCTTGAGACCTTCATGAACAGTATGAAAAGGCAAAAAGATATGACACGGAAGATGAACTCCCCAGGTTGGTAGACGCCCAGTATGCCACTTGAGAAGAGTGGAGACATGACTCCAGAAAGAGTGAAGAGATGGAGCCAAAGCAAAAACAACACCCAGCTGTGGATGTGACTGGTGATGGAAGTGAGTCCGATGCTGTAAAGAACAATATTGAATAGGAACCAGGAATGTCAGATCCATGAATCAAGGTAAATTCGAAGTGGTCAAACAGGTGATAGCAAGAGTGAACATCAACTTTTTAGGAATCAGTGAACTAAAATGGATTAGAATGGGTGAATATAACTCACATGACCATTATACCTACTACTCTGGGCAAGAATCCCTTAGAAGAAATGAACTAGCCCTCATAGTCAACAAAGAGTCAGAAATGCAGTGTTTGATTGCAATCTCAAAAATGACAGAATGATCTCTCTTCATTTCCAAAGCAAACCATTCAGTGTCACAGTAATCCAAGTCTATGGCCCAACCACTGATACCAGAGAAGCTGACATTGAAAAGTTCTATGATGACCTACAAGAACTTCTAGAACTGGCACCAAAAAAAAGATGTCCTTTTCATCATACAGAACTGGAATGCAAAAGTACGAAGTCAAGAGATAACTGGAGTAACAGGCAAGTATGGCCTTGGAGTACAAACTGAAATAGGGCAAAGGCTAACAGAGTTTTGCCAAGAGAACACACTGGTCATAGCAAACACCTTCTTCCAACAACACAAGAGAAGACTCTACACATGGACATCAGCAGGTGGTCAATACAGAAATCAGATTGATTATATTATTTGCAGCCGAATATGGAGAAGCTCTATACAGTCAGCAAAAACAAGACTGGGAGCTGACTGTGGCTCAGATCATGAACTCCTTATTGCCAAATTCAGACTTAAATTGAAGGAAGTAGGGAAACCCACTAGACCATTCAGGCATGACCTAAATCAAATCCCTTACTATTATACAGTGGAAGTGACAAATAGATTCAAGGAATTAGCTCTGATAGATAGAGTGCCTGAAGAACTATGGATGGAGGTTCGTGACATTGTACAAGAGGCAGTGATCAAGACCATTCCCAAGAAAAACAAATGCAAAAAGGCAAAATGGTTGTCTGATGAGGCCTTACAAATAGCTGAGAAAAGAAGAGAAGTGAAAAACAAAGGAGAAAAGGAAAGATATACTCATCTGAATGCCAAGTTCCAAAGAATAACAAGGAGAGATAAGAAAGGCTTCCTCAGTGATCAATGCAAAGATAGAGGAAAACAATAGAATGGGAAAAACTAGAGATCTCTTTAAGAAAATCAGTGATACCAAGGGAACATTTCATTCAAAGATGGGCATAATAAAGGACAGAAGCGGTATGGACCTAACAGAAGCAGAAGATATTAAGAAGAGGTGGCAAGAATACACAGATGCACTATTAAAAAAAAAAAATCATAGTGGCCCAGATAACCACAGTAGTGTGATCACTCACCTAGAGCCAGACATCCTGGAATCCAAACTCAAGTGGGCCTTAGGAAACATCACTATGAGCAAAACTAGTGGAGGTGATGGAATTCCAGTTGAGCTATTTCAAATCCTAAAGGATCATGCTGTTAAAGTGTTGCACTCAATATACCAGCATATTTTGGAAAACTCAGCAGTGGCCACAGGACTGGAAAAGGTCAGTTTTCATTCCAATCCCAAAGAAAGGCAATGCCAAAGAATGTTCAAACTACTGCACAATTGCACTCATCTCACATGCTAGCATATGCTCAAAATTCTCCAATCGAGGCTTCAACAGTACATGAGCCAAAGACTTCCAGATGTTCAAGCTGAATTTAGAAGAGGCAGGAACCAGAGATCAAATTGCCAAAATCTGTTGGATCATCAAAAAAGCAAGAGAGTTCTAGAAAAATATCTACTTCTACTTTATTGACTGCACCAAAACCTTTGATGATGTGGATCAAAACAAATTGTGGAAAATTCTTCAAGAAATGGGAATACCAGACCACCTGACCTGTCTTCTGAGAAATCTGTATGCAGGTCAAGCAGCAACTGGTAGAACCGGACATGGAACAATGGTTTGGTGCCAAATTGGGAAAGGAGTACGTCAAGGCTGTATATTGTCACCGTGCTTATTCAACTTATATGCAAAGTACATCATGTGAAATGCCAGGTTGGATAAAGCACAACCTGGAATCAAGATTGCCAGGTGAAATATCAATAACCTTAGATATGCAGAGCCACCACTCTTATGGTGGAAAGCAAAGAGGAACTAAAGAGCCTCTTGATGAAAGTGAAAGATGAGAGTGAAAATTCTGGCTTAAATCTCAGCAATTAAAAAATACTAATATCATGTCCTCTGGTCCCATCTCTTCATTGAAGATAGATGGGTAAAGAATGGAAACAGTGACAGAGTCTATTTTCTTGGTCTCCAAAATTACAGCAGATGATGACTGCTGCCATGAAATTAAAGGACACTTGCACCTTGTAAGTAAAGCTATGATCAACCTAGACAGCATATTAAAAGGCAGAGACATTACTTTGCTGACAAAGGTCTGTCTAGTCAAAGCTACGGTTTTCCAGTAGTCATGTATGGATATGACAGTTAAACCATAAAGAAAGCTGAGCGTTGAAGAAGTAATTTTTCTGAACTCTCGTGTTGGAGAAGACTTGAGGGTCCCTTGGACTGCCAGGAGGTCAAACCAGTCAATCCTACAGGAAATCAGTCCTGAATATTCATTGGAAAGACTGATGCTGAAGCTGAAGCTCATTACTTTGGCCACATGATAGGAAGGACTGACTCATTGAAAAAGACCCTGATGCTGGGAAAGATTGAAGGTGGGAGGAGAAGGGGACGACAGAGGATGAGATGGTTGGATGGCATCACAACTCGATGGACATGAGTTTGAGTAGGCTCCAGAAGTTGGTGATGGACAGGGAAGTCTGGCATGCTGCATTCCATGGGGTCACAAATAGTCAGACATGACTGAGCAACTGAACTGAACTGCCGGTCCTCAGTCATCCAAATTTTTTACTTTTTTCTAGATTATTAGAAATCAAATCCTGAGCATCAAGTTACTTCTTTTGTAAGTAATTTGCTAATTTTTTTCTTAATAACAAAAATGGTTCTTTTTCAATATCCTTACATATTATCTAACACCCAGTGCATAATCAAGTGTTGTAATTATTGATATTTTTGATTTAGGATATAAATAAGTTCCAAGGATTGCATTTATTATATTTTTATAGTTGAGACTCATTCATTTCTTCCATATACAATCACACCCTGGAAATTTCTCTGCATCTGCTTTATCTATAATGATTCTTTTTTCACTGTGTTGTCATTCTTGTAGACTTTTAGGTAAATAGTACTGGGAGTATTTTAAGAGAAAAAAAGTATTATGAGTTCATGTATTTCCAATTCAAATGAAAAATTAAGGGTTTTCCATAACTTCTTTTATTTTTATGCCATATCATATGTTTATTACATTGACAATCTTGATACTTAATAAAAATGTATATGATTTGCATATATGTATACATGTGTATACATATGCATATAAATCAGTTAACACAGTATCAATTTTACTGCTAACAAGACTATAGAATGTGCCTTAAATACTTAAATGTGGATTATAATTTCTTTGTCTTTAGAATATATACCATCAGGGATAAAATACATGAACATTGTTTTATAAAATCAATAAAGGTAACTTTCATCCTCTGTTGCAGTGCAATGAAATTAATAAGCAGTTTGCTTCATTTGTTAAAAGGCATTTTTAATGAAAAGATACTTAACACCCCTCATTATTCGAGAAATGCAAATCAAAACTACAATGAGATATCACCTCACAACAGTTAGAATGGCCATCATCACAAAAAGTCTACAAAAATAAAAGCTGAAGAGGGTGTGGAGCAAAAGGGAACCCTCTTGCCCTGTTGGTGGAAATGTAAACTGATACAGCCACTATGGAAGACGGTATGGAGAGTCCTTTAAAAACTAGGAATAAAGCCACCATATGACCCAGCAATCCCACTCCTAGACATATACCCTGAGGAAACCAAAATTGAAAAGGACACATGTACCCCAATATCCATTGCAGCATTATTTACAATAGTGTGGACATGGAAGCAACCTAGATGTCCATTGACAGATGAATGGATGAAGAAGCTTTGGTGCCAATACAGTATTGTAAAGTAAAATAAAAATAAAAATTAAAAAAAAAGAAGCTTTGGTGCATATATATATAATGGAATAGTATCACATTTGAGTAATTTCTAATGAGGTGGATGAACCTAGAGCCTATTATACAAAGTGAAGTGAGTCAGAAAGAGAAAGATAAATATCATATCCAAATAGGAAAAGGAGTACGTCAAGGCTGTATATTGTCACCCTGCTTATTTAACTTTATGCAGAGTACATCATGGGAAACGCTGGACTGGAAGAAACTCAAGCTGGAATCAAGATTGCCGGGAGAAATATCAATAACCTCAGATATGCAGATGACACCACCCTTATGGCAGAAAGTGAAGAGGAGCTAAAAAGTCTCTTGGTGAAAGTGAAAGAGGAGAGCGAAAAAGTTGGCTTAAGGTTCAACATTCAGAAAACGAAGATCATGGCACCTGGTCCCATCACTTCATGGGAAATAGATGGGGAAACAGTGAAAACAGTGTCAAACTTTATTTTTGGGGCTCCGAAATCACTGCAGATGGTGACTGCAGCCATGAAATTAAAAGACGCTTACTCCTTGGAAGAAAAGTTGTGACCAACCTAGATAGTATATTCAAAAGCAGAGACATTACTTTGCCGACTAAGGTCCATCTAGTCAAGGCTATGGTTTTTCCTGTGGTCATGTATGGATGTGAGAGTTGGACTGTGAAGAAGGCTGAGTGCCGAAAATTTGATGCTTTTGAACTGTGGTGTTAGAGAAGACTCTTGAGAGTCCCTTGGACTGCAAGGAGATCCAACCAGTCCATTCTGAAGGAGATCAACCCTGGGATTTCTTTGGAAGGAATGATGCTAAAGCTGAAGCTCCAGTACTTTGGCCACCTCATGAGAAGAGTTGACTCACTGGAAAAGACTCTGCTGCTGGGAGGGATTGGGGGCAGGAGGAGAAGGGACGACTGAGGATGAGATGGCTGGATGGCATCACTGACTCGATGGACGTGAGTCTGTGTGAACATGGTGATGGACAGGGAGGCCTGGCGTGCTGCGATTCATGGGGTCACAAAGAGTTGGACACGACTGAGCAGCTGAACTGAACTGAACTTAACACGTATATATGGAATCTAGAAAGATAGTGCCAGAGAATTTCTTTTCAGGGTAGCAATGGAGAAACAGATACAGAGAACAGACTTACAAACATGGGGAGAGGGGAGGAGAGGGTGAGATGTATGGAAAGAGTAACATGGAAACTTACATTACCATATGTAAAGTAGACAGCCAATGGGAATTTGCTGTGTCTCAGGGAACTCAAACAGGGGCTCTGTATAAACCAAGAAGGGTGGGCTGGGGAGGGAGATGGGAGGGAGTTTCAAGAGAGAGAGGACATACGTATACCTATGGCTGATTCATGTTGAGGTTTGACAGAAAACAGCAAAATTCTGTAAAGCAATTATCCTTCAATTAAAAAATAAATAAAGTTTTTTAAATGTGCCTTTATTTCTTTCTTAAATTCAATCTTGTTTTTAGTTTGTAAAGTATTTATATGATTCCAAATTAAAAGCTAAAAAATAAATTGCATTTATAAAAACTATTTTTTTCTTGCCCCTCCTTCTATCATTTTCCCTTTCTGACTCTATAGGTATATATTTTGTTAGATTTAATTTATCTTCGCATTATGTGTATGCACACGTGTGTATTTCTCTCTTAGATATACAGAAGTTTTCACACTTCAAATACTGATTTGCACCTCCCTCTTCCCCCCTATACTTAATAGGAAATGATGGAGATATCCCAGTGTCTCTATGAACAGATCTATTTTTCCCCTTTTCTACACTCTTATAATATTCTATTATAGAAATCCATGGTTTATTCAAGCAGTCCATTATTGAAAGATGTACAAATGTGTATGAAAACAACAACAAAAAAAGATTTAGTCTCACAAAAAAACTAAACTGTTTGTAATAAAATGGCTTCCCAGGTGGTTCAATGGTAAAGAATCCACCTGCCAATGCAGGAGATATAGGAGATATGTATTCGATCCTTGGGTTGGGAAGATCCCTCGGAGCAGAAAATGGAAAGCCACTCCATTGTTCTTGCCTAGAAAGTTCCATGGACAGAGAAGCCTTGTGGGCTACCGTCCATGGGGTCACAAAGAGCTGGACATGACGTAGCGACTAAGCAACAAGGTTATTTCCTATTTTGGCAGTTTAACTAACTTTTGATGAGGTGGTATGGCTACTAGCAAAATTCACTGAGTCTTCTCTCCCTTTGCCTTTCTTCTGCAGGGAAAAAATGCATACCTGCTATGCTTTGTGAGTGCTATGTAAAACCCCACATCAGAATCCTTATACCTATAGAAATTACTTTCTCTCACACCTCTATTTTATTCATTATCAGGTCACATATGGAACTCCAGATTTTCCATACATTATTCCATGATCAATTTATCTACTGCTGCATTCTTTCTGCTTTGAAATTGCATAACAGAATTGCTCTTCTTGGAATATAATCAGTAACCATCCTGTAGTTTTATTGAGATGTGACATATGTCAGTATCATATTATTTCCATGAAATATTGCATTCCTGTAAAGCAGAAACCTTCACATTTCTCCTGTATTTCTCATACACTCTCTTATTGGATTGATTACAAGGGAAGCATGCAATAAAAGTACTTACTGAATTGAATTATATCAAATTGAATTGATTCTCCTGGATCAACAGTATTTTCTGAGGCATGATATAGTTATTCTACTCTGAGCAAATATACCTTTCTGAAGCACAAAGCAGAGTGGAGCTTTTGTTAAAAAAAAATTTGGTTTCCAACAAAGAAAAACAATGGGCATATAAGCAGAAGGATGGGTCACAACACAATCAGAGAGGTGTATTACTATGGATCTGATTTACAGGCAGTGATCCCACATGGCATGACTGATATAAGGAAATAAAAACTTATTTTAAAATTGTTAGGAAACACACAGTATAAAGAAATAAAATTTTCAGTAGAATCTGAATAAGAACAAAAGAGAAACATAGAATTTTTGATGACTGCAACTGACCCTAAATCAGTTGTGTCACTTTCTAATTATGTTAAATTGGACAAATTACTGAACCACATTGAGACAAAGGACACAGTAATAAGAGATTCAAATACCTTATCAAAAGATTAAATATCACAAAGTATCAAAATGTGATTTTTGACAATGCAGTTACTAGATATGATTACCTAAATAGAGAATTAAAACCAAGAATAGTGAAATGACTTTCATAAAATCTCAAAAAGAGTTTAGTGACAGTTTTGAAATTTGATCTCAATATCTTTATTTCAGATCCAATTCTACTTCTGCCAGGACTTCAATATTTCATTATACTTCTAATATTGCCTTCTTCTACTAGCTTAATAAAGCAGGTAAACTGACACCCTTTAGTTAACCACTTTCGACTCGTCTGCTCCATTTTCATTTGCAATTACACTAATATCTTTCTTTTTGAGTTACTCAACGTGGAAATATTTTCCTATGAACCTGAGCTTTGTCCTGCCACTTCATTGAATATGGACCCAAAATGATCACTTCCAGAGTCGTGATTTGCCATCACTTGAAGCTGTCAACCCACAAGTGGAAAGCTCTGAATTTTATAACTTATCCTTGGAGTCAAGTGTTCTGTTATATCCGATTTTTTCTTTCAACTGTGTTTAAGAAGACCACTATAGCATTTCCTTGCTCCTCAGGCTTCCAAGTATCCAATGTCAGTTCCTGAAGTAACGATAAAACCTGCCAAATCTGACCTTCTTTAAGCAACATATCTCTCTTTTTTTCCTGAGGAAAACTGCAAAGATCAAGTCACAGCTGCACGTAGTACCTAATTAAACAAGTGTACGAAAGCAGAGAAAGGTCAGGTTGTCAAAAATCATTGCTGTATCTTTACTGGATTGTATTTAAAGACTGATTGTGGCAAGAAAATAACTCAATAAGGTGTATGAGACTGGAATAACAAATGAACTCAAGGGGCAGACTTCTGTCTGGCATATAATGAAAGATTTCAAGATAAAAACCTAGGAGACAAATCGAGGGAAATGAAAGGGGAGAGTACGTGGTGAGTAAAACAAACAGCTGATATTAATATGAAAATGATATTCCGTAGTCCTAGTTCAAGGAGGAAAAAGACAAAATTACAGATGACAGTTCATTGACTTGACTTTTTAAATCAAGGAGTAGAAAAAAATAGTCATGTGAGATGTGGTATAAGAGGCCAATGTGATTACATGACCAAGATACAATAGTGAAAGGGGGAGATTAAATATTTTAAGTATCACTAAAACATATTTTGTCAGCCTGGCTTCCGAGGTTGCAAGTTGTTTATCTGAGGGGCTTTGTAGGCCTTTTGTTTCTCTTAGACCCTTTCAATATGAGCTGCAGTCAGAGAGACTTCTGAAGCGCTCACCCCAAGGAGACAAAAACACAAGCATTACTCCAAATTAGCAGCTTCTGCTTTGAGAAAAAAAGAAGTGGAAAATTATTTTGCCTCAAGTCTACTTTATTTTTGAAGTATTGTAGACATAGGCCCATGGGAAATTCCTGGGGGTGCTAGTTAGCATCTGAGTATAGTTTTCAGTTCAGTACACTTTGGTCTGTTTTTCAACTCTCCTGAATCTCTGAGGATCTGGTATAATCTGAAGGATAGGTTCTGTGGCCTGTGGGAATGAACTGATTCTGTTTTGTTAGTAAACTGGAATATACATTTTGTGTATGTTTGAGATTTGAGACTCCCTATCAATTCAAGGGGAGAAAATCTACAATAGCATAACTACCTAAAACAAATAGGTATGCATGCTGGTGTATGTGTATATAATTAAAATATCACTTTATTCATTCTGTCATGCGCCCTTATTTTAGGCCTTTCCCAACATTATTTAAATATTTATGAGCTAAGCCATATTAGAATCTATAACTCGCAAAAAAAAGAAAGGACTCTTTTATTACTGTGACAGATGAGAATTCTGCCTTTTCCCTGAACCCTCAGAATGGCATGGGTGCCATCTTGCCACGAATAATTGACAATGCATTTGAATAGTGCTCCATTGCAAGTATAATTGCAATTTGTTGTAATTTCTGCTCAAATTCCTCCCAGACACAGTTGATTTATTTTGCAAATCAGTGCATCTAGAGGGTGTACTGTGTCGCATTATGGGCCTTTGATATAAAACCTTTGTTTTATAACAGGGAAAATAATTAGCTTTTGGATAAGCTTGAGTTGTGATGTCAGGCGCTATCCATGGTGCTGAAAGAAGTTATTAGCGCTGAGCTAATGAAGGCACTCAGCCAGGCTCTGCCACCTTACTAATTTGTCTCTTTGGGATTTTAGTAAAATTAAAAATGAGATAAGCACAAAATGGGATAAAGCTTATAGGAAAAAAAAAACTAGTAAACTTGTTTCTAGAATCTATAGCGATCCCCCCCCACTACCCGATAAAGCTAAATTTAAGGGAGTTTCATTTACTGAATAACTTGTTTGCCATCAAACCGCTAGTTCCCTTAGTGTCATTGATGGTCTTGTTTAGACATATTTTAATTAACTTTTATATAGGTTTTTCTATTTGGGATTTCAAATTCTGGGAATTATCAGCAAATTGCAGTGTCAGCATTCATCCTGTGCCACTTAAGGGTATGGTTTGAGGGTACGCCCTTTCCAGACCACAAAGCAGATATGTATTAAAAGTTAATATTATAGTAGAAGTGGAGGTAAGTAAATGATAGCTACTTTCAAAAAATTATATTTCACCAAAGAATAATTCATTTTTGTCTGTCTCTCCCCTTTGGATTTCTAAAATAAAATCTAATTGTTGAATGCCTCATGCTTCTTTTGACTTTTGGCAATGTCGGAACTTCCTTGCTCTGAAACCAGTAGTATGTGTAACTTGATGCTGCTGCTACTGCTGCTGCTAAGTTGCTTCAGTCGTGTCCAACTCTGTGCAACCCCATAGATGGCAGCCCACCAGGCTCCGCCGTCCTTGGGATTCTCCAGGCAAGAACACTGGAGTGGGTTGCCATTTCCTTCTCCAGTGCATGAAAGTGAAAAGTGAAAATGAAAGTGAAGTAGCTCAGTTGTGTCCGACTCTTAGTGACCCCATGAACTGCTAGTTAGGGCCATATTTAGGCTCAGCTCTAAACAAAATCACCAGCTGGTTATTCTATGTTCTTATTAGTTTATAAAATAATACTCAAGTATACAACAGTAATCACAAAGATGTGATGCTGGGTGGGTCAGGGGATCATGTTAAATTGACCTTCATGAGTAACAGGTGAGGTTCCATTTCACTTTATTCTTGTTCACTTTAAAATCAGCATTAACTTTTCTGGCACATAATTTTTCATTGTTGAACACAGCTCTATCAGAGTGATTCACAGTCTTTAACATTAGTGATTATGGTCCATTTCAGTTACACAGTGTGTTATACAGTTTGTTGCATTACTCTCCATGTCTCTGCTGTTTGACTCTGTTGGAAAAGATTAAATGTGGAAGGAGTGGTAAGAAGCCAGGTTCTGTGTGTGGAAAGGGATCCTATAAACATTTATATAGTAATGTGGAGAAATTTGGATACATAAGTAAGTTTCTCAAAATTGTAAGATATAGAGATGAGATAATTCATCTTATTGTGTCACTTGACACTAATAGTTTAATTTTCATCTATAACTTCCATATATATTTTAAATTATACATAAAATTCATGGAGATAAAATGCATACAGTAAAACCATCCATTTATTTTTTTTATTTTTTTTTTTTTTTAGGATTTGGTTTTTTATTTTTTAAATTTTAAAATCTTTAATTCTTACATGCATTCCCAAACATGAACCCCCCTCCCACCTCCCTCCCCATAACATCTTTCTGGGTCATCCCCATGCACCAGCCCCAAGCATGCTGCATCCTGCGTCAGACATAGACTGGCGATTCAATTCACATGATAGTATACATGTTAGAATGTCATTCTCCCAAATCATCCCACCCTCTCCCTCTCACTCTGAGTCCAAAAGTCCGTTATACACATCTGTGTCTCTTTCCCTGTCTTGCATACAGGGTCGTCATTGCCATCTTCCTAAATTCCATATATATGTGTTAGTATACTGTATTGGTGTTTTTCTTTCTGGCTTACTTCACTCTGTATAATCGGCTCCAGTTTCATCCATCTCATCAGAACTGGTTCAAATGAATTCTTTTTAACGGCTGAGTAATACTCCATTGTGTATATGTACCACAGCTTTCTTATCCATTCATCTGCTGATGGACATCTAGGTTGTTTCCATGTCCTGGCTATGATAAACAGTGCTGCGATGAACATTGGGGTACATGTGTCTCTTTCAATTCTGGTTTCCTCGGTGTGTATGCCCAGAAGTGGGATTGCTGGGTCATAAGGTAGTTCTATTTGCAATTTTTTAAGGAATCTCCACACTGTTCTCCATAGTGGCTGTACTAGTTTGCATTCCCACCAACAGTGTAAAGGATAAATAAAATTGACAAACCATTAGCCAGGCTCATCAAGAAGCAAAGAGAGAAAAATCAAATCAATAAAATTAGAAATGAAAATGGAGAGATCACAACAGACAACACAGAAATACAAAGGATCATAAGAGACTACTATCAGCAGTTGTATGCCAATAAAATGAACAACGTGGAAGAAATGGACAAATTCTTAGAAAAGTACAATTTTCCAAAACTGAACCAGGAAGAAATCGAAAATCTTAACAGACCCATCACAAGCACGGAAATTGATACTGTAATCAGAAATCTTCCAGCAAACAAAAGCCCAGGTCCAGATGGCTTCACAGCTGAATTCTACCAAAAATTTCGAGAAGAGCTAACACCTATCCTACTCAAACTCTTCCAGAAAATTGCAGAGGAAGGTAAACTTCCAAACTCATTCTATGAGGCCACCATCACCCTAATACCAAAACCTGACAAAGATGTCACAAAAAAAGAAAACTACAGGCCAATATCTCTGATGAACATAGATGCAAAAATCCTCAACAAAATTCTAGCAATCAGAATCCAACAACACATTAAAAAGATCATACACCATGACCAAGTGGGCTTTATCCCAGGGATGCAAGGATTCTTCAATATCCGCAAATCAATCAATGTAATTCACCACATTAACAAATTGAAAAATAAAAACCATATGATTATCTCAATAGATGCAGAGAAGGCCTTTGACAAAATTCAACATCCATTTATGATAAAAACTCTCCAGAAAGCAGGAATAGAAGGAACATATCTCAACATAATAAAAGCTATCTATGACAAACCCACAGCAAACATTATCCTCAATGGTGAAAAATTGAAAGCATTTCCCCTAAAGTCAGGAACAAGACAAGGGTGTCCACTTTCACCGCTACTATTCAACATAGTTCTGGAAGTTTTGGCCACAGCAATCAGAGCAGAAAAAGAAATAAAAGGAATCCAAATTGGAAAAGAAGAAGTAAAACTCTCACTGTTTGCAGATGACATGATCCTCTACATGGAAAACCCTAAAGACTCCACCAGAAAATTACTAGAGCTAATCAATGAATATAGTAAAGTTGCAGGATATAAAATCAACACACAGAAATCCCTTGCATTCCTATACACGAATAATGAGAAAGTAGAAAAAGAAATTAAGGAAACAATTCCATTCACCATTGCAACGAAAAGAATAAAATACTTAGGAATATATCTACCTAAAGAAACTAAAGACCTATATATAGAAAACTATAAAACACTGATGAAAGAAATCAAAGAGGACACTAATAGATGGAGAAATATACCATGTTCATGGATTGGAAGAATCAATATAGTGAAAATGAGTATACTACCCAAAGCAATTTACAAATTCAATGCAATCCCTATCAAGCTACCAGGCACATTTTTCACAGAACTAGAACAAATCATTTCAAGATTTGTATGGAAATACAAAAAACCTCGAATAGCCAAAGAAATCTTGAGAAAGAAGAATGGAACTGGAGGAATCAACTTGCCTGACTTCAGGCTCTACTACAAAGCCACAGTCATCAAGACAGTATGGTACTGGCACAAAGACAGACATATAGATCAATGGAACAAAATAGAAAGCCCAGAGATAAATCCACACACATATGGACACCTTATCTTTGACAAAGGAGGCAAGAATATACAATGGAGTAAAGACAATCTCTTTAACAAGTGGTGCTGGGAAAACTGGTCAACCACTTGTAAAAGAATAAAACCATCCATTTAAATGTGCACTCTGAAGAACTTGATTAAAGTGTATACCCATATAACCACCTTCAGTTCAGTTCAGTCCAGTCGCTCAGTTGTGTCCGACTCTTTGCGGCCTCATGAATCACAGCACGCCAGGCCTCCCTGTCCATCACCAACTCCCAGAGTTCACTCAGACTCATGTCCATCGAGTCGGTGATGCCATCCAGCCATCTCATCCTCTGTTGTCCCCTTCTCCTGCCCCCAATTCCTCCCATCATCAGAGTCTTTTCCAATGAGTCAACTCTTTGCATGAGGTGGCCATAGTATTGAAGTTTCAGCTTTATCATCAGTCTTTCCAGTGAACACCCAGGACTGATCTCCTTTAGAATGGACTGATTGGATCTCCTTGCAGTCCAAGGGACTCTCAAGAGTCTTCTCCAACACCACAGTTCAAAAGCATCAATTCTTCAGTGCTCAATTTTTTTCACAGTCCAACTCTCACATCCATATATGACCACTGGAAAAAACGTAGCCTTGACTAGACAGACCTTTGTTGACAAAGTAATGTCTCTGCTTTTGAATATGCTCTCTAGGTTGGTCATAACTTTCCTTCCAAAGAGTAAGCGTCTTTTATTTTATTTTTTTTTTTTTTAGTTTTTTATTTTTTAAATTTTAAAATCTTTAATTCTTACATGCATTCCCAAACATGAATCCCCCTCCCACCTCCCTCCCCATAACATCTTTCTGGGTCATCCCCATGAACCAGCCCCAAGCATGCTGCATCCTGCGTCAGACATAGACTGGCGATTCAATTCAAATGATAGTATACATGTTAGAATGTCATTCTCTCAAATCATCCCACCCTCTCCCTCTCCCTCTGAGTCCAAAAGTCCGTTATACACATCTGTGTCTCTTTCCCTGTCTTGCATACAGGGTCGTCATTGCCATCTTCCTAAATTCCATATATATGTGTTAGTATACTGTATTGGTGTTTTTCTTTCTGGCTTACTTCACTCTGTATAATCGGCTCCAGTTTCATCCATCTCATCAGAACTGATTCAAATGAATTCTTTTTAACGGCTGAGTAATACTCCATTGTGTATATGTACCACAGCTTTCTTATCCATTCATCTGCTGATGGACATCTAGGTTGTTTCCATGTCCTGGCTATTATAAACAGTGCTGCGATGAACATTGGGGTACATGTGTCTCTTTCAATTCTGGTTTCCTCGGTGTGTATGCCCAGAAGTGGGATTGCTGGGTCATAAGGTAGTTCTATTTGCAATTTTTAAGGAATCTCCACACTGTTTTCCATAGTGGCTGTACTAGTTTGCATTCCCACCAACAGTGTAGGAGGGTTCCCTTTCTCCACACCCTCGCCAGCATTTATTGCTTGCAGATTTTTGGATCGCAGCCATTCTGACTGGTGTGAAGTGGTACCTCATTGTGGTTTTGATTTGCATTTCTCTAATAATGAGTGATGTTGAACATCTTTTCATGTGTTTGTTAGCCATCCGTATGTCTTCTTTGGAGAAATGTCTATTTAGTTCTTTGGCCCATTTTTTGATTGGGTCGTTTATTTTCCTGGAGTTGAGCTGCAGAAGTTGCTTGTATATTTTTGAGATTAGTTGTTTGTCAGTTGCTTCATTTGCTATTATTTTCTCCCATTCAGAAGGCTGTCTTTTCACCTTGCTTATATTTTCCTTTGTTGTGCAGAAGCTTTTAATTTTAATTAGATCCCATTTGTTTATTTTTGCTTTTATTTCCAGAATTCTGGGAGGTGGATCATAGAGGATCCTGCTGTGATTTATGTCTGAGAGTGTTTTGCCTATGTTCTCCTCTAGGAGTTTTATAGTTTCTGATCTTACATTTAGATCTTTAATCCATTTTGAGTTTATTTTTGTGTGCGGTGTTAGAAAGTGATCTAGTTTCATTCTTTTACAAGTGGTTGACCAGTTTTCCCAGCACCACTTGTTAAAGAGATTGTCTTTACTCCATTGTATATTCTTGCCTCCTTTGTCAAAGATAAGGTGTCCATATGTGTGTGGATTTATGTCTGGGCTTTCTATTTTGTTCCATTGATCTATATGTCTGTCTTTGTGCCAGTACCATACTGTCTTGATGACCGTGGCTTTGTAGTAGAGCCTGAAGTCAGGCAAGTTGATTCCTCCAGTTCCATTCTTCTTTCTCAAGATTGCTTTGGCTATTCGAGGTTTAAGGAATCCAAATTGGAAAAGAAGAAGTAAAACTCTCACTGTTTGCAGATGACATGATCCTCTACATGGAAAACCCTAAAGACTCCACCAGAAAATTACTAGAGCTAATCAATGAATATAGTAAAGTTGCAGGATATAAAATAAACACACAGAAATCCCTTGCATTCCTATACACGAATAATGAGAAAGTAGAAAAAGAAATTAAGGAAACAATTCCATTCACCATTGCAACGAAAAGAATAAAATACTTAGGAATATATCTACCTAAAGAAACTAAAGACCTATATATAGAAAACTATAAAACACTGATGAAAGAAATCAAAGAGGACACTAATAGATGGAGAAATATACCATGTTCATGGATTGGAAGAATCAATATAGTGAAAATGAGTATACTACCCAAAGCAATTTACAAATTCAATGCAATCCCTATCAAGCTACCAGGCACATTTTTCACAGAACTAGAACAAATCATTTCAAGATTTGTATGGAAATACAAAAAACCTCGAATAGCCAAAGCGTCTTTTAATTTCATGGCTGCAATCACCATCTGCAATGACCTTATCAACTTAATAAAATGGTTTTATCACCCCATATCATGTTTTCTTATGTCTTTTTCCAAGCAACCTACTGTACCACTCACCTCAGTAAATTAATATTATATTTAATATAATTAATTAATTTTGACGTTCATATAGCTTGATATTAATGAAGCAGTAGAGCATGTACTTTTTATGTTTGTCATAATTGTGAGATTCACTCATTTTGTAGTTTTGAGTAATATTTTTTTAAAGCTTAGTCATGCACCATTTCATGTGTATACCATATATATCATAATCTGGTTGTGTATTTACGATGTTAGACATTGAGTTGTTTCCAATTTGTAGCTATTTTGAATAAAGTGGCTATGAATATTTATGCAGTTTTTTGTGTTAAACATGTTTTCATTTGTTGTGGGTAAAGACCTAGGATTGCACTTGCTTAGTCATGTAGTAAGAGTATGCTTCATTTTATGAGAAATTACCAAATATTCTCCAAAATACCATTTTAAATCTTATCAGGTTCTGATTACATATCCAGTTTATGTATATCCCAATCAACACGTGGTATTGCCAAACTGTTTAACTTTAGTTATTCTAGGAAGGTGTTTCAAAATTAATTTCCCTAATAAAAAATAGGAAAAGGAGTACATCAAGGCTGTATATTATTACCCTGCTTATTTAACTTCTATGCAGAGTACATCGTGAGAAACGCTGGACTGGAAGAAACACAAGCTGGAATCAAAATTGCTGGGAGAAATATCAAGAACCTCAGATATGCAGATGACACCACCCATATGGCAGAAAGTGAAAAGGAGCTAAAAAGCCTCTTGATGAAAGTGAAAGTGGAGAGTGAAAAAGTTGGCTTAAAGCTCAACATTCAGAAAACAAAGATCATGGCATCCGGTCCCATCACTTCATGGGAAAAAGACAGGGAAACAGTAGAAACAGTGTCAGACTTTATTTGGGGGGGCTCCGAAATCACTGCAGATAGTGACTGCAACCATGAAATCAAAAGACGCTTACTCCTTGGAAGGAAAGTTGTGACCAACCTAGATAGCATATTCAAAAGCAGAGACATTGCTTTGCCGACTAAGGTCCATCTAGTCAAGGCTATGGTTTTTCCAGTAGTCATGTATGGATGTGACAGTTGGACTGTGAAGAAGGCTGAGCGCTGAAGAATTGATGCTTTTGAACTGTGGTGTTGGAGAGGACTCTTGAGAGTCCCTTGGACTGCAAGGAGATCCAACCAGTCCATTCTGAAGGAGATCAGCCCTGATTTCTTTGGAAGGAATGGTGCTAAACCTGAAACTCCAGTACTTTGGCCACCTCATGTGAAGAGTTGACTCATTGGAAAAGACTCTGATGCTGGGAGGGATTGGGGGCAGGAGGAGAAGGGGATGACCGAGGATGAGATGGCTGGATGGCATCACTGACTCGATGGACGTGAGTCTGAGTGAACTCCAGGAGTTGGTGATGGACAGGGAGGCCTGGTGTGCTGCAATTCATGGGGTCGCAAAGAGTCAGACACAACTGAGCGACTAAACTGCACTGCACTGAACTGAATAACTAATGTGGTTGAAAAAAAATTCATATCATTATCAGCTTTGTGTATCTTCCCTTTTAAAGTGTTTGTTTATGTAGTTTTTCCACTTTGTGGGGTTGTTTACTCTTATTATTGAGTTGTAAAAATATTTGTAATACTTTCTGTTAAGTCCTTTGACAAATATACGTATTTATACTATTTTCTACAAATAGCCAGGTTTTTAAAAATTTTATTAACCGTGTCCAATTTAATATTTTATCATTTACTCTGTGTTCTTCTTGTGTTCAAAGAAATCTTTGTCTATCACAAAGTTTCAGGGATTTTATACTATATTTTTGCATATGATTATACCCATGAAACTATCACCACAATCAAGATAGTGATCACAAAGCCTGCCTCTAAAATTTCCACATGCTTTTATGTATTCTCTTGCTTTTCCCCCTCCTGAAACCCACCTACTTGTCCACAGACATCCACCTGTATTTTATTAATGCAGATCAATTTGCATTTTCTAGACATTTGTATAAGGGAATTATATAGCAACTGTTTTTAAAATTTATTTTACTTGGCGTAATCATTTTGGGATTCATTTCATGTTGTATATATCAGAAGTTTATTCTCACAGAGCAGTTTATTTCACTGTTGAGTTTTATTCCATTGTACAAGGGAACCACATTTTGTTTCTACATTTATCTGCTGATGAACATTTGGATTATTTCTCACTTATGTCTACTTTAAATAAGGACATGTGTGTACACATATTTGATGAACCAGTACTTTGTGTTCACTTGGTTAAATATCTAGGAGTAGAATTGGCTGGATCATATGAAACTGGCAAGCTGTCTTCCAAAGTGGTTGCACCATCTTATTTCTGTCCAGAAGTACATAAAAATTCAGTTTTTCCACATCTTTGCTACCATTTGATAGGGTCAGTTTTTATTTTTTTTTAGTTTTTAAGTTTTAGCTAATTATAATAGATGTGTAGTTATATCACACTCTGGTTTTGATTTGCAATTTCTGAATAACTTATGACATAAACTATTTTTTTCTTGTTCTTAGTTTCTGTCTTTATATCTTCTTTCAAATACCTTTTCTAATTTTCTGGCCTAAGTGCTATGATACTCAGGTTTTCCAATCTAGCTGACTGTGAACGAGTACTGTGCCTGTTCCTGCATGGGGACTGTGCTTGTCCATAGTCACTCATCCCTCTAATCCTTTTGGATGATCATTCTCTTGGCTCCAGGTGGTTTTCTCACATATGTCCTCTGATCAACAGTCTTCTGAATATTCAAGGAAAACTTTCTGCAAGCTTCCAGAACTCTCTCACAATGGCTGTCTCCTCTATGCTACTTTGTCTTGTTGACTCTAGCTGTCTTACTCACTTTGGAATTTCTCAGCTCCGTCTGCTAAATTCAGAGGTCACTGGCCTCCACTTACATTCCCACTCTTTGTGCCATGCCCTGAAAACTATCAAATCAGTAAGCTGGTCAATAGCAAGGCTCAGCTTATTTGTTTTTAATCTCTTAGAAGTCGTTCTACTTTGTTGCCTTGTATCTTGAAAACATTATTTTCAGGATTGTTTTATTCATTTTGTTTGTTTCAAATAGAAGGTAAATGCAGACTCTACTATTATGCCATCTTGACTCAAAACAAAAGTTCCCATTTTTATTATAAATTTTTCTTGCCTTTTTTTTTTTTCCTGGCTAGGAAGTCTATAAGAAGTTGAATAAAAGAAGTAATAGTGGTATTACATAAATATTGATAATTTTTTAATCAAGTGTATAATATTTTACCACTTGGTTCTTCAAATATTTTTATGCAATAAAAATGTAATGTAATGTAAATGTAAATATATTTTACTGACTTTAAACCTATTATTCCACCAATTACTAAAAAATAATGCTGAAATTTGATAATATAGATTTATTTTCCTTCAGTTCTGTCCATTTTTTTTTTTTTGGTTTGGTATTTATAGAAGATCCTGTTTCAGATGTCCTTAGGTTGTTTTGATGAATTGGCTTTTATTATTATGAAATGCCCTGGTGTATCTCTAATAATATTATTTAATCCACAATTTTTTGGTCCAATATTGACATATGCACTCCAGCTTCCTTAAAATTAGTGTTTGATATATATATGTATGTGTGTATATATATATACTACATTATCTTACTTTCAAATTGTCTGTGTGTTATTTTAAGTGTGTTCTTGTAGAAAGCATGTAGTAAAATATTATATCTGATATTATCTGCTTTTTAAATAATGTTTTAATCCATTTACATTAAATGTAGTTAATGATATTATTGGATTTAAGCCTATTACCTTGATTTTTTTCTAGATATCTTATTTGTTCTTTGTTCCCTTTATTTCCTGCCTTCTTCTTCTCTTCAGTTAAGGTACTTTTTATTAATCTTAAACAATGTAATTATGATATGATTTTGCATGTATGTGTTTTGCATGAGTGTGTGTTTCCCTTGCCTGGAGTATATTGTACTTTCTTGCTCAGGATATTGATCATTTTTTAATCAAGTGTATAATATTTTATCACTTGGTTCTTCAAATATTTTCATGCAAACTTTCTCCTATTCCAGTTAAAATTATTGAAGACTACTTGATATTTATCCATAGATCTCTACAGTCTTGCTCTCCTGTTTTCACACATTTTTCTCTTTAAACTTATGTTTGGATAGTTTCTCTTACCCTGAAGTTGGTCTTACCAATCTTTTCTTCTTTGCTTTGAAATATTCTATTAAATGTATCTGTTAACATTTACATATCAGATTTTATACTTTTCTAGAATTCTATTTGTTTCTTTTGAAAGTTCGTTTTTATACTGATATTTCTCATCTTTTTGCTCATCATATTCATATTTTCCTTTAAATCTTTAAGCATTAGGCTAATAGCTGTTTTATCTAGTCTGTGTCTCTATAACATCCTTGTCTCTATTCAAGATAGAATATTATCTTTGGATTTGTTTTTACTGACTATAGTTTTCATCATTTTATTTCATCGTTTTCTGCTTCTTTTTTTAAAAAAATAAATTTATTTATTTTAATTGGAGGTTAATTACTTTACAGTATTGTATTGGTTTTACCATACATCAACATGAATCTGCCACAGGTATACACGTGTTCCCCATCCTGAACCCTCTCCCTCCTCCCTCTCTGCACCATCCCTCTGGGTCATCACAGTGCACCAGCCCCAAGCATCCAGTATCATGCTTCGAACCTGGACTGGAGATTCGTTTCATATATGATATTGTATGTGTTTCAATGCCATTCTCCCAAATCATCCCATCCTCTCCCTCTCCCACAGAGTCTTCTTTATGTGCATACTTATTCATTTATTTTATGTAGGACATGTAGATGCTACATTTTTAGATTCTGATATTGTAGTTTTCTTCTAGAAATTGTTTTCTTCTGCCAGGTAATTTTTTTTATGTCTTAGCATTTTCCTTTGAGCCTTGATTGTGGTAACTTTTTCAGTGAGTCTAGAAGAGTTCTTGCCTGCTCAATTGCTCAATCGTGTCCAACTGTTTGCAACCCCATGGACAGTAGCCTGCCAGGCTCCTCTGTGCATGGGATTTCCCAGGCAAGAATACTGGAGTGGGTTGCCATTTCCTTCTCCAGAAGTGTTCTTAGTCCAAGGTTAAGTGTGTTAGTCACTCAATTGTGTCTGATTCTTTGCAACCCCATGGACTGGAGCTTGCCAGGCTGTTCTGTCCATGGGATTCTCCAGTCAAGAGTACTGGAGTTGGTTGCCCTTTCCTTCTCTGGGAGATCTCCCCAAGACAGGGATCAAACCCAGGTCTCTAGCATTGCAGGCAGACTCTTTACCATCTGAGCCATCAGGGAAGCTATTCTTATTCCTTAATTGTGACCCCCTTCAGTGTCTTTATTGAAAACCTATAATATTTAGTGAGGTTTCTCCACTCTGGCCCATCAGAATGCCTGTTTCCCAGTACTGTCTGACTTCTTGACCCCCCTGGTCATCTCACAGCTTCCCAGTATTTGTTTCCTGCTGGGCCTTATGGAGTCGAGTTATTTGTTTTCAGAGCTTTGAATCCATGAGTATCTATAGCTTTGGATCCATGATTGCCTGCACAAATTTCTAGAGCATCTTTTCTATGCCACTCCCTTTTCCCTGCTATTCTTTCCCACAAATTCAGCCATCTCAGCAGCATATCTTTGTTCATTTCCTTCTAAGTTCATCAGGCCAGAAAAAATATACTTGTGTTCTACCCACATGCCCTGCAATCTGCAAATTTTTTTCAGGGCCAAAGCTGGAGTTATCATGGTATCCTTCTATCACATATCACAAGCTTGTACACTCCGTTAGCAACATCTGAAAACTTTTGTACAGCTTTATAGTTGTTTATAGCAAAATAACTGATTTAGTGCCACTCTATCAAAGTCTAAAGTGACCTCATGAATTTTTAAAATCTGCCAGCACTTTCTGAGTTGGAATCCTACACTCCCAAAAGGTATTCTTTCTTCCACTCTCCCATCCTTCATTGCTTCACATTTCACTCTTGGATATGACAATGATTGCAAATTAGCTTTAGCTTGGTGAAATGATCATTGATTTAAAATGTAGTACTTGAAAATGATATAGTCCCTGAATAGCAATGCTAAAGATAGATGATGAGGAAGAGTAAGAAACAAAATATTTATGCTTTTCAAATCACATAAATAACTAACTTTTAATTATGTGTAGACAGGTATACACTTGTTGCTTTATAGATAATTAAATTTAGGTGGTCTCAGTTATATATGTCACTTCCTATTTTATCTAACAGATAGGGAAACTGAGTGCCAGAATAAATTTATTATGTCCAAGATTTCATACAGCTATTGAGTAATAACACTT
This sequence comes from Ovis aries, assembly GCF_016772045.2. Classification (NCBI taxonomy): domain Eukaryota; kingdom Metazoa; phylum Chordata; class Mammalia; order Artiodactyla; family Bovidae; genus Ovis; species Ovis aries. The sequence continues at coordinate 5,534,670 of NC_056055.1, read as the reverse complement.
GGCTTCTTTTTGGTATCTTGTGCATTGCTCCAATATTCTTTGTACTGTTCGGCTCAGTGTAAAAGTGAAAATGTTAATCACTCAGTCATGTCTGACTCTTTGCAACCCCAGGGACTGCAGCCCACCAGGCTCCTCTGTCCATGGAATTCTCCAAGCAAAATTACTGGAGTAGGTTGCTATTGCCTTCTCCAGGGGCTCTTCCTGACCCAGGGATCTAACCTGGATCTTCTGTATTGCAGACAGATTCTTAACTGTTTGTGCCACTAGAGAAGCCCCATTTGATCAAATAGGACCCATTATTTATGTAAATTTGCAACTACCTTTATTGGTTTCCAGAAATAGGCTAAATCAGGCTTGAAATCATGAGGTTTTGGATAAGTTTTGTTCTCTAAACTAAGTGACAATTAAGTGATTGATTGTTACATAAATTTAAATGATTTGAGCATGTAAGTCGCTAAGAAGTTCAAAAACTTGAACAAACCTTATTCTGACCTTTTGGTGTATGAAATTTGACGTTAAATCTTACTAGAAAAAATTTTCTCTTGAGCTTTCTACTCAATTTAATTCTCATCTGTTTTAAAAATATAATAACATTTCTTGGAATAATTTAGTTATTTTCATTCTATTAGGAATGTGGAATTAATAGTTAGATTTAGGATGAGAAGTGAAATCATGAAATTCAAAGACTTAACTGGCAACTCTCTTCTCTCTCTCTCTCTCATACACACTATGGGCTTTCTCTTTATTTGCTAATCCAAAAAAATTGGCGAACAAGATGACAGAGGAGTAGGTGGACGTGGAGTACGTCTCTTTCCACAGATATATCTGGAATACACCTTCAGAGACAGAGGTGTATGCAGAAAACCAGCTGAGAGCAGACAGGAGTACTTGACCAGTGGAAAAGAATATATGCTGCTGCTAAGTCGCTTCAGTCGTGTCCAACTCTGTGCGACCCCATAGACGGCAGCCCACCAGGCTCTCACCATCCCTGGGATTCTCCAAGCTAGAACACTGGAGTGGGTTGCCATTTCCTTCTCCAATGCATGAAAGTGAAAACTGAAAGTGAAGTTGCTCAGTCATGTCCAACTCTTAGCGACCCTATGGACTGCAGCCCACCAGGCTCCTCTGTCCATGGGATTTTCCAGGCAAGAGTACTGGAGTGAGGTGCCACTCTGCCTTCTCCAAAAGAATATATAGAACCACGCTAAACTCGGTAGGACAAAGGAACTAGGGGGAAAAACAGGAGTGTTAGTAAGAATGGACCTGCCCTCTGTGGGTGGGGGAACTGAAGCAGTGGTCCAGTCCCCACAGAAAGGCAGTTGTCTGAGTCAGAGGAGAAACATTTAAGGCTGAGAGTGAAACAGCTGACCTGTGGCAGCCTAAATGGAATGAGAATAAGACAGTCCTTGCTGCAGCCATACATATGCCGGGCAGGAACACGGGTCTCCTGGAAGGGGCAGTGGCTGGAAGCTGGAGTTTAGGGATTGTGGAGCAATCTGGAGCAAGGGCTGCTGTTGACTGTAGAGAGATAGATCGAGGAGGTGTGAGGGAGGAGATTGCGGTGGGAAATGCCTGTGAAGGAGAGCCGGGCAGCCATGGAAGCAAGTGACACTGCTGAGTCATGCATAGTGGGTGGAGCCATCACCATAACCTCTCTCTCTCCACATGCCAGCAGTGGCATAGCTGAACAATAGAGAGGCTGGCCCATCAAATGCCTGATGCATTGAACTAGAGTAGGATCCCACCCAGGGTGCCCCTTTAAGTGCCTGATGCGCTGATCTACAGAGTAGGACCCCAGTCAGGGAGGGGAGCCCTCTATGTGCCTGACTCGTGGAACAACAGAGAAGGACCCCCCAGGCAAGGAAGCCCTCTAAGTGCCTGAATGGGCAGAGCTACGGAGAAAGACTGGCCAAAGAGGCCTTCTGATCACCAGCTACAAGAGGCTCAAAAAAACACTCTAATAGGGCCATAACTCATGCCACAGAGGCAGTCTGTGTCCCTGCAAGCCAAGCAGCTGTACCACCTTCATACTCAACTCTCACTGGGGCAGAGCTGCCACAGGCGAAAAAAGAAAGAAAAAAGTCTGTGTTTATGCATGCAGGGTCACTTCAGTCCTGTCTGACTGTTTGCAATCCTGTAGACTGTGGCCGGCCAGGCTTCTCTGTCAGGGCGGGGAGTCTCCAGGCAAGAATACTGGAGCGTGTTGGCCAATACTGGTTGCCATACCCTTTTAGAGCACTATGTTTCCTGCTGCCCTAGCCACCAAACCCCGAGTACCTGGTGCAGCCAGAACCCCTGCAACCCAAGCAGCTGAACCACCTCCACACCTGGCCCTCACAGGGGCAAACCCAAGTCCTGCAGGGCAGCCTCAGGAGCTAAACTTCAGTGGACAACCCACATGTAGAGATGGAAATAAAGCCACAGTTAAAAACCAGGGGCAGTGTGAAAGGAAGAAGACCCCAAACTTTCTGACCAGCTGTACAAGCTGCAGATTAATTCCACACAATCAACTATGCAGACTCTGTGTCTTTGGAATATATAAAAGGACACTGAGAACTCCCACAAAAGAAAACACACTAGCTCTGATAGCTGTGGACGTTGGAGGCAAAAACACACAGGAGTAGGACCAGATTAGATTTGGGGCTGTCCCACAGCAGATTCAGAGATCAGTACAGTGTTGGAAGGCATCCTAAGGAGGTAAGGTGGACTGATTCCCAGCGCAGGAAAGGACACTGACAGCAGTGACTCAAGAAAACCATTTATTATTCTTATTTTTGGACTTGTTCTGTAAATTCTTTTGGATTAATTTTATTTTTTCTTTGTCCTCCTCCCCCCGACCCCCTGTTTTAGTTGTCGACTTTATGGACACTAAGAAATCCAATTAAGCTTTTGAGTTTTGATTTGGGTTTTTTTTGTTTTTTTTTGTTTTTTTTTTTTTTCCCTTTTGCCTCAATCACATTTTTTACTGTTGTCATAAACCTCTGCCTCTACGTTGGACTTTTGCAGTTCTGTGGCGTTTTCCTCTGTTTTCAATTTTAATTTTTTAAACAACCTATTATTATTATTCTACATTTATTCCTTTGTTTGCTTCCCTGTTCTTTTCCCCTTGCAGTTAATCTTTAATGTATGTAAGTCTTCTTTATCTATCTCTACTTAACTTTGCATATCTATTCTTTCATTCTTTTCTTCCTCTCCTTTCCTCTCAACATATTGGTTAGTTTTATTTTCATTGCTTTATTCCCCACTTGGCACCTGGCTTTAGTTTTGTTTTCCAGTTTGTGCTTAAGTTAGTTTTGTTCTTAACTGGTAAATAAATATAACTTTTGATTTCCTTTGTTTACCAGATCAATCTACTGTACTTTATTTTTGTTGGACTGTTTTTACTTTGTTAATGGGTGTATATGTATATGTGTGTAGTCCATTATTTTAATTATTATTTGCCTGATTGTGTAACTGCCATTGGTCTGGGGTTTATCTTTGGTTTCTTATTTTTGCATATTTTTTTTAATCTCACTTAATGCCGTAACAAACCACTTGTGGAATCTTTGTTTCTGACCAGAGATCAAACCCTGAGCCTTTGGAGTGGGACCACTGACTCTAAGACCCTAGACAACCAGAGAATAAACCCTTCAGTTCAGTTCAGTTCAGTCGCTCAGTTGTGTCTGACTCTTTGCGACCCCATGAATTACAGCACGCCAAGCCTCCCTGTCCATCACTATCTCCTGGAGTTCACTCAGACTCACGTCCATCGAGTCTGTGATGCCATCCAGCCATCTCATCCTTGGTCGTCCCCTTCTCCTCCTGCCCCCAATCCCTCCCAGCATCAGAGTCTTTTCCAATGAGTCAACTCTTTGCATGAGGTGGCCAAAGTACTGGAGCTTCAGCTTTAGCATCATTCCTTCCAAAGAAATCCCAGGGCTGATCTCCTTCAGAATGGACTGGTTGGATCTCCTTGTCCAAGGGACTCTCAAGAGTCATCTCCAACACCAGAGTTCAAAAGCATCAATTCTTTGGCGCTCAGCCTTCTTCACAGTCCAACTCTCACATCCATACATGACCACAGGAAAAACCATAGCCTTGCCTAGATGGACCTTAGTTGGCAAAGTAACGTCTCTGCTTTTGAATATACTATCTAGGTTGATCATAACTTTTCTTCCAAGGAGTGAGCGTCTTTTAATTTCATGGCTTCAATCACCATCTGCAGTGATTTTGGAGCCCCCCAAAATAAAGTCTGACACTGTTTCTACTGTTTCCCCATCTATTTCCCATGAAGTGATGGGACCGGATGCCATGATCTTCGTTTTCTGAATGTTGAGCTTTAAGCCAACTTTTTCACTCTCCACTTTCACTTTCATCAAGAGGCTTTTAGCTCCTCTTCACTTTCTGCCATAAGAGTGGTGTCATCTGCATATCTGAGGTGATTGATATTTCTCCCAGCAATCTTGATTCCAGCTTGTGTTTCTTCCAGTCCAGCGTTTCTCATGATGTACTCTGCATAGAAGTTAAATAAGCAGGGTGACAATATACAGCCTTGACATACTCCTTTTCCTATTTGGAACCAGTCAGTACCATGTCCAGTTCTAACTGTTGCTTCCTGGCCTGCATACAGATTTCTCAAGAGGCAGGTTAGGTGGTCTGGTATTCCCATCTCTTTCTGAATTTTCCACAGTTTACTGTGATCCACACAGTCAAAGGCTTTGGCATAGTCAATAAAGCAGAAATAGATGTTTTTCTGGAACTCTCTTGCCTTTTCCATGATCCAGCAGATGTTGGCAATTTGATCTCTGGTTCCTCTGCCTTTTCTAAAACCAGCTTGAACATCAGGGAGTTCATGGTTCACCTATTGCTGAGGCCTGGCTTGGACAATTTTGAGCATTACTTTACTAGCATGCGAGATAAGTGCAATTGTGTGGTAGTTTGAGCATTCTTTTGCATTGCCTTTCTTTGGAATTGGAATGAAAACTGACCTTTTCCAGTCCTGTGGCCACTGCTGAGTTTTCCAAATGTGCTGGCATATTGAGTGCAGCACTTTCACAGCATCATCTTTCAGGATTTGAAACAGCTCAACTGGAATTACATCATCTCCACTAGCTTTGTTCATAGTGATGCTTTCTAAGGCCCACTTGACTTCACATTCCAAAATATCTGGCTCTAGATTAGTGATCACATCATCATGACTATCTGGGTCGTGAAGATCTTTTTTGTACAGTTCTTCCATGTATTCTTGCCACCTCTTCTTAGGGAGTATCAAATAGTGAGAACTCACATAAAGGAAACCACTTGAATACAAGACCCGGCATCACCCAACCACTAGTAGCATGTTGTGCAGGATGCCTCATCTAAACAACAACACAACAAAAATACAAACACAATCATCAGCAGACAAATCTACCACCTCACTCAATGTTGCCCATCAGAGGAAAAATGAACAAGCAAAAACTCAACACAAGTCTCACCCTATACGAAGCTCAAACAAACCACTGGACTAACCTTAGCAGGGTGGAAACCAAAAGGAAGAAAGATTTCAACCTTCTTCAAGAAAAGAATTCAACTTTCCTTGAAGCTTGGGAAAAGGCCACCTCAAACACAATAACATAAAAAAAAAAAAGAAAAGGTAGAGAAATGCTGCACAAATGAAGGAACAAACTAGAAGCACAGAAGTCCAAATAAATGAAGAGGAAATAGGAAAATTACCTGAAGGAGAATTCAGAATAATGATAGTAAAGATGATCAAAAACCTTGAAAACAAAATGGAGAAAATGCAAGAATCAATTAAAAAGGCCTAGAAGAATTAAAGAATAAGCATACAGAGGCAAACAGCACAATTACCAAAATTAAAACTACTCTAGAAGGAATCAATAGCAGAATATCTGAAGCAGAAGAATGAATCAGTGAGCTGGAAGATAAAATGGTGGAAATACCTTCTGAAAAGAAGAATAAAGTAAAAAGAATGAAAAGAGCTGAGGACCATCTCAGAGACCTCTAGGACCATATCAAATGCACCAACTTTCAAATTATAGGTGTCCCAAAAGAAGAAAGGAAAAAGAAAGGGTATGAGAAAATTTTTGAAGAGATTATACTTGAAAATCTCCCCAACATGGAAAAGGAAATCGTCAAGCAAGTCCAAGAGGCACAAAGAGTCCCACACAAGATAGACCCAAGAAGAAACCTGCCAAGACACATACTAATCAATCTAAAACAGACTAAACACAAAGAAAGAATATTAAAAGCAGCAAGGGAGAAGCAACAAGCAATATACAAGGGAAACCCCATACTATTAACAGCTGATCTTTCACCAGAAACTCTGCAGTCCAGAAGGGAATGGCAGGATATATTTAAAATACTGAAAGGGAAAAATCTACAACCAAGATTACTGTACCCAGCAATGATCTCATTCAAAATTGATGGAGAAATAAAAAGATTTTCAGACAAGCAAATGTTAAGAGAATTCAGTACCACCAAATCAGCTTTACAACAAATATTAAAGGGACTTATATAGTCAAGAAATACAAGAGAAGAAAAAAGATCTACAAAATCAACCCCAAACAATTAGAAAATGGCAATAGGAACATATATGTCAGTAGTTACTTTAAATGTATATGGATTAAATGCTCCAACCAAAGACACAGACTGGCTGAATGACTATAAGAAACCCACTTCAGACCTCAAGACACCTACAGACTGAAAGTGAAAGGATTAAAAAAATATATTGCATGCAAATGGGAAGCAAAAGAAAGCTGGAGTAGCAATCCTCACCTCAGACAAAATGGACCTTAAAATAAAGAAAATTACAAGAGATTAGGAAGGACACTACATAATGATGAAGGGATCAATCCAAGAGGTAGACATAACAATTGTAAATATCTATGCACTCAACATAGGAGCATCTCAATGCCTAAGACAAACACTAACAGACAAAAAAGGAGAAATTCACAATAACACAATAATAGTAGGAGACTTTAACACCCCACTCACACCAATGGCCAGATAATCAAAACAGAAAATTAATAAGAAGCACAAGTCTTAAATGATACATTAGATAAGATGGATCTCATTGACATCTTCAGGACATTCTATCCAAATGCAAAAGAATACATCTTCTTTTCAAGTGCACATGGAACATTCTCCAGGATAGATCACACCTTGGGTCACAAATCAAACCTAAGTAAATTTAAGAAAACATAATTCATATCAAGCATCTTCTCCAACCACAATCTATGCAACTAGATATCAATAACAAGAAAAAAAAAACTGTAAGAAACACATTTAAACAACATGTTTCTAAATAACGAACAGGTTACTGAAGTAATCAAAAGGAAAATCATGAAATTTCTAGAAACAAATAACAATAAGAACACAACAACTCAAAACCTATGGGATGCAGCCAAAGCAGTTCTAAGAGGGAAGTTTATAGCAATACAATCCTACCTCAAGAAACAAGAAAAATATCGAATAGCCAACTTAACTTTACATCTAAAGCAACTGGAAAAAGAAGGGGAAAAAACCAAAATTAGTAGAAGGAAAGAAATCATAAATATCCAAGCAGAAATAAATGAAAAAGAAATGAAAGAAACAATAGTAAAGATTAATAAAACAAAAACCTGGTTCTTTGAGAAGATAAACAAAATTGACAAACTCTTAGACAGACTCATAAAAAAAGAGAGAAGAATCAACAACATTAGAAATGAAAAAGGAGAGGTTACAGCAGACAATGCAGAAATACAAAGGATTATAAGAGACTATTATGAACAACTATATGATAATAAAATAGATAACCTGCATGAAATGGACAGATTCGTAGAAAAGTTCAATCTTCCAAGACTGAACCAGGAAGAAATAGAAATTATGAACAACCCAATTACAAGCACTGAAATTGAAGCTGTGATCATAAATCTCCCAAAAAACAGAAGCCCAGGACCAGATGGCTTCACAGGAGAATACGATCAAACATTTAGAGAAGAGCTAATGCCTACCCTTCTAAAACTCTTTCAAAAGGTTGGAGAGGAAGGAACACTTCCAAATTCATTCTACGAGGCCACCATTACCCTGATATCAAAACCAGACAGAGACAACACAAAAAAGAAAACTACAGGCCAATATCACTAATGAACATAGATGCCAAAATCCTCAACAAAATTTTAGCAAATGGAATTCAGCAACACATAAAAAACCTCATACACCATGATCAAGTTGAGTTTATTCCAGGGATGCAAGGATTCTTCAATATACATAAATCAATTAATGTGATACACCATATTAACAAATTGAAAATAAAAACCATATGATCATCTCAATAGATGCAGAAAAAAGCCTTTGACAAAAATCTGCACCTATTTATGATTAAAACTCTTCAAAAAATGGGCATAGAAGGAATCTACCTCAACATAGTAAAGTTCATATAAGATAAGCCTACAGCAAACATTATTCTCAATGGTGAAAAATGGAAAGCATTCCCCCTAAGAATAGGAACAAGACAAGGGTGTCCACTTTTGCCACTATTATTCACCATATTTCTGGAAGTCTTAGCTACAACAATCAGAGAAGAAAAAGAAATAAAAGAAATCCAGACTGGAAAAGAAGAAGTAAAGCTCTCACTGTTTGCAGGTGACATGATACTGTACAGAGGAAAACCTAAAGATAATATCAGAAAATTACTAGAGCTAATCAATGAATTTAGCGAAGTTGCAGGATACAAAAATCAATGCACAGAAATCACTTACATTTCTATATATACTAACAATGAAAAATCAGAAAGAGCAATTAAGGAATTAATCCCATTCACCCTTATAACAAAAGAATTAAATATCTAGTAATAAACTTACATAAGGAGATGAAAGAACTGTACACAGAAAATTATAAGACACTAATAAACAGATAGATGTTTCATGTTCCTGGGTAGGAAGAATTAATATTTTGAAAATGATGATACTACCAAATGCAATCTATAGATTCAATGTGATCCCTATCAAATTACCAATGGCATTTTTCACAGAACTAGAACAAAAAGTTTCACAATTCATATGGAAACATAAAAGACCCCAAAGAGGCAAAACAGTCTTGAGAAAGAAGAATGGAGCTGGAGGAATCAAGCTTCCTGATTTCAGGTTATACTGCCAAGCTACAGTCATCAAGACAGTATGGTACTGGCACATAAACAGAAATATAGACCAATGGAACAAGATAGAAAGCCCAGAAATAAACCCATGTACCTATGGGTATCTTATTTTTGACAAAGAAGACAAGAATATATAATGGGGCAAATACAGCCTCTTCAGTAAATGGTCCTGGGAAAACTGGACAGCTACATGTAAAAGAATGAAATTAGAACACTTCCTAACATACACAATAAACTCAAAATGGATTAAAGACTTAAAGGTAAGATCAGAAACTATAAAACTCTTAGAGGAAAACATAGGCAGAACACTTGATGACATAAATCAAAGCAAGATTCTCTATGACCCACCTCCTAGAATAATGGAAATAAAAACAAAAGTAAACAAGTGGGACCTGATTAAACTTAAAAGCTTTTGCACAACAAAGAAAACTATAACCATGGTGGGGAAAAAACAAAACAAAACAAACAAACAAAAAAAACCCTTCAGAATGGGAGAAAATAATAGCAAATGAAACAACTGACAAAGGATTAATTTCCAAAATATACAAGCAGCTCATACAACTCAATACCAGAAAAACAAACAACCCGATCAAAAAGTGGGAAAAAAGACCTAAACAAACATTTTTCCAAAGAAGACATACAGATGTCTAACAAACACATGAAAAGGCGCTCAACTCCCTCATTATGAGAGAAATGCAAATCAAAACTACAATGCGCTATCACCTCACAGTGGTCAGAATGGCCCTCACCAAAAAGTCTACAAACAATAAATGCTGGGAAGGGTGTGGGGAAAATGGAACACTCTTGCACTGTTGGTGGGAATGTAAACTGATACAGCCACTATGGAAGACGGTATGGAGATTCCTTAAACAACTAGAACTAAAACTACCATAAGACCCAGGAATCCCACTCCTAGGCATATACCCCGAGGAAACCAAAATTGAAAGAGATACATGTATCCCATTGTTCATTGCAACACTATTTACAATAGCTAGAAAATGGAAGCAACCTAGATGTCCATTGACAGATGAATGGGTAAAGAAGTTGTGGTATAGAGACACAATGGAATATTATGCAGCCATAAAAAGGAATGCATTTGAGTCAGTTCTAATGAGGTAGAAGAACCTGGAACCCATAATACAGAGTGAAGTGAGTCAGAAAGAGAAAGATAAATACCATATTCTAACACATATATACAGAATCTAGGAAAATGATACTGAAGAATTTATTTACAGGGCAACAATGGAGAGACAGACATAGAGTACAGACTTATAGACATGGGGAGAGGGGAGGAGAGGGTGAGATGCATGGAGAGAGTAACATGGAAACTTGCATTGCTGCTGCAAATAGACAGCCAACAGGAATTTGCTGTATGGCTCAAGAAACTCAAACAGGGGCTCTGTATCAACCTAGAGGGGTGGGAAGGGGAGGGAGATGGGAGGGAGTCTCAAAAGAGAGGGGATATATGTATACCTATGGCTGATTCATGTTGAAGTTTGACAGAAAACAGCAAATTCTGTAAAGCAATTATCCATCAATAAAAAAATAAATTAAGTTTTTTTTTAATTGGGAACATTTAAAAAAATTAGTATTGTTTTCAGTGGCACCCCACTCCAGTACTCTTGCCTAGAAAATCCCATGGATGGAGGAGCCTGGTAGGCTGCAGTCCATGCTAAGGGTTGGACACGACTGAGAGACTTCCCTTTCACTTTTCACTTCCATGCATTGGAGAAGGAAATGGCAACCCACTCCAGTGTTCTTGCCTGGAGAATCCCAGGAATGGGGGAGCCTGGTGGGCTGCCATCTATGGGGTCGCACAGAGTCGGACACGACTGAAGTGACTTAGCAGCAGTCTTTATATATCCGATATTGGATATGAGTTAATATTGGAGAAAACTGAAAACATTATTTCTAATTTTTAGCATAACCAGCTAATGCTAGGACTATCAATATAGACTCTATAGATAGATATAAGCACACTGTCAAAGCACACTACATTGCATGGTTACTCTGCATATTAGGTTTTAGAGAAGCTTCTTTTTTGGTAGTTCATCCTTTCAACAGTCTTAAGAGTACTTATATATCTGTCCACATCTTATAAGTTAGTTATAGCAAAAATAATTGGCTAACGCATCACTAATGAGTGACAGAAACTGAAGTGGGGACTAAGTTTTCTGATGACAAGGTTATTGACTTTGTAAATATATCATACTTGGCTTTTTTCAGTTTAAAATACTGTGAAAGTATGTCAGAACTAATGATTAGAGTGCTTTATTGATAATTCAATAATTTTCTTATCTTGATAAATTTTGTGCCTTCCAGTGAATTGGCTAAGGATTATAGTGTAATTGGGAATCTATTAGATTTTGTTCTGAATAAGTCATTCTACTTTCACAGATGATATTTAGGGTATACCTAAATAATGTTGAATCATGTGTAGTTATGAGACAGAAATGGTTACATTTTATGTAGCCAGTATTTGTTCCAAGGTTCCCCCCAAAAGATGTACATATAAGAGATAATAACAGATGTAAATAAATTTCTTTTATTTATTTGCTGAACTTGTATCTAAAATGCTATAAAAAATGATTGCAGCAGTCTTTAAAGTGACTGTAATTTAAACTAAATGCTGAAAAATGAAATGTAGTTGGCATGGGTAACTCTTCCTTCCCTTAAGTTAAAATCCAAATATACACCTCTAAAATCCATCAACTACTGGCACAGCAGACCAAAGACAGAAGTCTACATAAGCATGTGCCTGCAATGTTAAGGACATGCAATGGGACCTGTGAAGAGAAAAACCCTGTGGCATTTTACTTATTTTACTAGATACAAGGGAAAATAAAGACTAATTTCTTTGAGTGACATTTAAATAAGTGACCCGCCTCTTTATTAAAGATGGATGATTTGGGGGGAATATGACAAGAAAATACATTAACAGTTTTTCCTTCCTAGATTACAGAAGGGGGATAGATTAGGAGAATGAATAATGATTAGAAAGCTTGAATCTGTTTCTTCTTCAGCCTGTTGAATTTGGATTTTGAAAGGATAATTAATGGAAATAATGACATTCTCAAGTGGAATTTAATGAATTCAAACTATCAATAACTTTTATTAAATATCCACGCCAGCATGATAATCTATTTAGATGGTTTAAAACAGCTAATCCAGTGGCGGTCCTAAGATGGTGGAGGAATAGGACAGGGAGACCACTTTCTCCCTTGCAAATTCATCACAAGAACATTTCAACGCTGAGTAAACTCCACAAAACAACTTCTGAATGCTGGCAGAGGACATCAGGCACCCAGAAAAGCGGATCATTGTCTTCAAAAACAGGTAGGAAAAAATATAAAAGACGAAAAAAGAGACAAAGTAGGTAGGGAGGGAGCTCCGTTCCGGGAAGGGAGTCCTGTCCCGGGAAGGGAATCTTAAGAAGAGAGGTTTCCAAACACCAGGAAACACTCTCCTTGCCAAGTCTGTGGCGAGCCTTGGAAGCACAGAGGCAACATAACAGGAAGGAAAAATGAATAAATAATTAAAACCAACAGATTACAAGCCCAACAGTAACTCCCCCAGTGGAAAAGCAGCGCAGAAGCCTGCATCCACCACTAGCAAGTGGGGGCAGGGCAGGGAGGTGCAGGAGGTGCGGGAGGCACAGGCTGCAGTGCTTTTTAAGAATCAGGCAGGAACGCCCCACGCAAAACCAGAATGAACTAACTTGGGCTAGCAAACCAGACTGTGGGATAGCTACCACACGAAAAGCTCGAACATAAGACACTGCCAGGACTGCACACAGAACAAAGGACAGACGGCTGCAGACCATCCCCCTCTGGTGACAGGCAGCCAGAGCCGTAAGAGCTGGAAGGGGGCAATCGCAGCCCAAGGGAGACATTACCTACCAAAATGCAAGCAGGCTTCTTTGTTAACTAAGACTTCTGGGGGTTCTGGACAGTCATCACCTGCCTGAGAAGGGACGCCAGCGGTACTCCCAGAAAACTGAGCAGCAGAGACATGAAAGGCAATAAGTCGCAGTGACCGCACTCGCCAAACACCTGAGCGACTCGGGCCTGGGAAGGGCACAACCAAATCTGCGCCTCTGAGGGCTACCTGAGCGCCGAGCCTGAGCAGCTTAGACTGGGGAGGTTCATGCAGCCTAGGGCTGGCCTCAGATGGTTCCAGTGGAGCAACATAGAGCCAGAGCAGTGTGCGCCGCGAGCAGGGGCAGGCCCAGTGGGGCTGAGACACTGCATGCACATGCCAGTGTTATTTGTTTGCAGCATCCCTCCCTCCCCACAGCGTGACTGAACAAGTGAGCCTGAAAAAAAAAAGAGTGTGCACCACCCCTCCTCCCCCCGTGTCAGGGTGGAAATCAGACACTGAAGAGACCAGCAAACAGAAGAAGTTAAACAGAGGGAACCGCCTTGGAAATGACCCCACACTGCCCACAACACCAGAGAAAGGGCCAGATATATCTTTACTATTTTTACGATCATTCTTTTTTGTTGTTGTTGATGTTGTTATGTGATTGTTTTTTCTTCTTTTCTTTTTCTTCTTTTTTTTTTAACTTTTTAAAATTTTTAAGTCCTCTAGTTCTCCTTTAATTTTTATTTTTATAACCTACTATTACTTTTCAAAAAAAAGAAAAGACCTTATTTTTAAAGCAAACACCGTATATAGTCTTTTTGTGGTTGTTTTGTTGTTTTTTTAAATAATTCTTATGGCTTTTTTTTCTTCTTCTTCTTCTTTTCTTTAATATTGTATTTTTGAAAATCCAATCTCTACTCTAGATTTTTAATCTTTGCTTTTTGGTATTTGTTATCAATTTTGTACATTTAAAAACCCAATCTTCAGTACCCAGTTTTACCTGAGAGCGAGATTACTGGCTTGACCACTCTCTCCTCCTTTGGACTCTCCTATTTCTCCACCAGGTTGTCTCTGTCTCCTCCCTCCCCCTTCTCTTCTCTACCCAACTCTGTGAATCTCTGTGTGTTCCAGACGTTGGAGAACACTTATGGAACAGGTTACTGGCCGGATCTCTCTCTCTCCTTTTCATTTCCCTCTTTTATCCTCCTGGCCACCTCTGTCTACTTCCTCCCTCTCCTCTTCCCTGTATAAATCTGTGAACACCTCTGAGCAGTCCAGACTGTGGAGCGCACATAAGGAAGTGATTACTGGCTAGCTTGCTGTCTCCTCTTTTGATCTCACCTCATCTCATTCCAGTCACATCTAACTACCCCCTGCCTCTTCTCTTCTCCATGTAACTCAGTGAAGCTCTCTGGGTGTCCCTCAGTGTGGAGAAAATTTTCATCTTTAACCTAGATGTTTTATCATCAGTGCTGTATAGATGGAGAAGTCTTGAGGCTACTGTAAAAATAAAACTGAAAATCAGAAGCAGGAGGCTAAAGTCCAAAGGCTGAGAACATCAGAGAATTCCTGAATCCAGGGAATAATAGTCAATAGGAGCTCATCAAATGCCTCCATACCTACACTGAAACCACCCAAGGGCCAACAAATTCCAGAGCAAGACATACCACGCAAATTCTCCAGCAACACAGGAACACACCCCTGAGCTTCAATATACAGGTAGCTCAAAGTTACTCCAAAACCATTGACGTCTCATAACTCATTACTGGTCACTTCGTTGCAATCCAGAGAGAAGAAATCCAGCTCCACCCACCAGAACTCCAACACAAGCCTCCCTAACCAGGAAACCTTGAAAAGCCATTGATACAACCCCACCCACAGTGAGGAAAATCCATAATGAAGAGAACGCCACAAATTCCCAGAATATAGAAAGGCCACACCAAACACAGCAATATAACCAAGATGAAGAGACAGAGGAATACTCAGCAGGTAATAAAGGAACAGGAGAAATGCCCACCAAACCAAACCAAAGAGGAAGAGATAGGGAATCTACCTGAGAAAGAATTCTGAATATTGATAGTGAAAATGATCCAAAATCTTGAAATCAAAATGGAATCACAGATAAATAGCCTGGAGACAAGGACTGAAAAGATGCAAGAAAGGTTTAACAAGGACCTAGAAGAAATAAAAAAGAGTCAGTATATAATGAATAATGCAATAAATGAGACCAGAAACACTCTGGAGGCAACAAATAGTAGAATAACGGAGGCAGAAGATAGGATTAGTGAAATAGAAGGTAGAATGGTAGAAATAAATGAATCAGAGAGGAAACAAGAAAAACGAATTAAAAGAAATGAGGACAATCTCAGAGACCTCCAGGACAATATGAAACGCTCCAACAATCGAATTATAGGAGTCCCAGAAGAAGACAAAAAGAAAGACCATGAGAAAATCCTTGAGGAGATAATAGTTGAAAACTTCCCTAAAATGGGGAAGGAAATAGTCACCCAAGTCCAAGAAACCCAGAGAATTCCAAATAGGATAAACCCAAGGCAAAACACCCCAAGACACATATTAATCAAATTAACAAAGATCAAACACAAAGAACAAATATTAAAAGCAGCAAGGGAAAAACAACAAATAACACACAAGGGGATTCCCATAAGGATAACAGCTGATCTTTCAATAGAAACTCTTCAGGCCAGGAGTGAGTGGCAAGACATACTTAAAGTGATGAAAGAAAATAAGCCCAGATTACTGTACCCAGCAAGGATGTCATTCAAATATGAAGGAGAAATCAAAAGCTTTACAGACAAGCACAAGCTGAGAGAATTCAGCACCACTAAACCAGCTCTCCAACAAATGCTAAAGGATATTCTTTCTTTATTTTTTTTTAAGGATATTCTTTAGACAGGAAACACAAAAAGGGTGTATAAACCCGAACCCAAAACAATAAAATAAATGGCAATGGGATCATACCTATCAGTAATTACCTTAAACGTAAATGGGTTGAATGCCCCAACCAAAAGGGAAAGACTGGCTGAATGGATACAAAAACAAGATCCCTGTATATGCTGCCTACAAGAGCCCCACCTCAAAACAAGGGACACATACAGACTGAAAGTGAAGGGCTGGAAAAGATATTCCATGCAAATAGAGACCAAAAGAAAGCAGGAGTGGCAATACTCATATCTGATAAAATAGACTTTAAAACAAAGGCTGTGAAAACAGACAAAGAAGGCCACTACATAATGATCAAAGGATCAATCCAAGAAGAAGATATAACAATTATAAATATATATGCACCCAACATAGGAGCACTGCAGTATATAAGACAAATGCTAACAAGTATGAAAGGGGAAATTAGCAATAACACAATAATAGTGGGAGACTTTAATACTCTACTCACACCTATGGACAGATCAACTAAACAGAAAATTAACAAAGAAACGCAAACTTTAAATGATACAATAGACCAGTTAGACCTAATTGATATCTATAGGACATTTCACCGCAAAACAATGTATTTCACCTTTTTCTCAAGTGCTCATGGAACCTTCTCCAGGATAGATCACATCCTGGGCCATAAATCTAACCTTGATAAGTTCAAAAAAATCGAAATCACTCCAAGCATCTTTTCTAACCATAATGCATTAAGATTAGATCTCAATTACAGGAGAAAAACTATTAAAAATTCCAACATATGGAGGCTGAACAACAAGCTTCTGAATAACCAACAAATCACAGAAGAAATCAAAAAAGAAATCAAAATATGCATAGAAATGAATGAAAATGAAAACACAACAACCCAAAACCTGTGGGACACTATAAAAGCAGTGCTAAGAGGAAAGTTCATAGCAATTCAGGCATACCTCAAGAAACAAGAAAAAAGTCAAATAAATAACCTAACTCTACACCTAAAGCAACTAGAAAAGGAAGAAATGGAGAACCCCCGAGTTAGTAGAAGGAAAGAAATCTTAAAAATCAGGGCAGAAATAAATGCAAAAGAAACAAAAGAGACCATAGCAAAAATCAACAAAGCCAAAAGCTTGTTCTTTGAAAGGATAAATAGAATTGACAAACCATTAGCCAGACTCATCAAGAAACAAAGGGAGAAAAATCAAATCAATAAAATTAGAAATGAAAATGGAGAGATCACAACAGACAACACAGAAATACAAAGGATCATAAGAGACTACTATCAGCAGTTGTATGCCAATAAAATGGACAACGTGGAAGAAATGGACAAATTCTTAGAAAAGTACAACTTTCCAAAACTGAACCAGGAAGAAATAGAAAATCTTAACAGACCCATCACAAGCGTGGAAATTGAAACTATAATCAGAAATCTTCCAGCAAACAAAAGCCCAGGTCCAGACGGCTTCACAGCTGAATTCTACCAAAAATCTCGAGAAGAGCTAACACCTATCCTACTCAAACTCTTCCAGAAAATTGCAGAGGAAGGTAAACTTCCAAACTCATTCTATGAGGCCACCATCACCCTAATACCAAAACCTGACAAAGATGCCACAAAAAAAAAGAAAACTACAGCCAATATCACTGATGAACGTAGATGCAAAAATCCTCAACAAAATTCTAGCAATCAGAATCCAACAACACATTAAAATGATCATACACCATGACCAAGTGGGCTTTATCCCAGGGATGCAAGGATTGTTCAATATCCACAAATCAATCAATGTAATTCACCGCAATAACAAATTGGAAAATAAAAGCTATATGATTATCTCAATAGATGCAGAGAAGGCATTTGACAAAATTCAACATCCATTTATGATAAAAACTCTCCAGAAAGCAGGAATAGAAGGAACATAACTATTTGTCAGTTGCTTCATTTGCTATTATTTTCTCCCATTCAGAAGGCTGTCTTTTCACCTTGCTTATATTTTCCTTTGTTGTGCAGAAGCTTTTAATTTTAATTAGATCCCATTTGTTTATTTTTGCTTTTATTTCCAGAATTCTGGGAGGTGGATCATAGAGGATCCTGCTGTGATTTATGTCTGAGAGTGTTTTGCCTATGTTCTCCTCTAGGAGTTTTATAGTTTCTGATCTTACATTTAGATCTTTAATCCATTTTGAGTTTATTTTTGTGTGCGGTGTTAGAAAGTGATCTAGTTTCATTCTTTTACAAGTGGTTGACCAGTTTTCCCAGCACCACTTGTTAAAGAGATTGTCTTTACTCCATTGTATATTCTTGCCTCCTTTGTCAAAGATAAGGTGTCCATATGTGTGTGGATTTATCTCTGGGCTTTCTATTTTGTTCCATTGATCTATATGTCTGTCTTTGTGCCAGTACCATACTGTCTTGATGACTGTGGCTTATGGAATTTAGGAAGATGGCAATGACGACCCTGTATGCAAGACAGGGAAAGAGACACAGATGTGTATAACGGACTTTTGGACTCAGAGGGAGAGGGAGAGGGTGGGATGATTTGGGAGAATGACATTCTAACATGTATACTATCATGTGAATTGAATCGCCAGTCTATGTCTGACGCAGGATACAGCATGCTTGGGGCTGGTGCATGGGGATGACCCAGAAAGATGTTATGGGGAGGGAGGTGGGAGGGGGGGTTCATGTTTGGGAATGCATGTAAGAATTAAAGATTTTAAAATTTTAAAAATAAAAAAACTAAAATTAAAAAAAAAAATAAAAATAAATAAATAAATAAATAAATAAAAAGAAGGAACATAACTCAATATAATAAAAGCTATATATGACAAACCCACAGCAAACATTATCCTCAATAGTGAAAAATTGAAAGCATTTCCCCTAAAGTCAGGAACAAGACAAGGGTGCCCACTTTCACCACTACTATTCAACATAGTTCTGGAAGTTTTGGCCACAGCAATCAGAGCAGAAAAAGAAATAAAAGGAATCCAAATTGGAAAAGAAGAAGTAAAACTCTCACTGTTTGCAGATGACATGATCCTCTGCATAGAAAACCCTAAAGACTCCGCCAGAAAATTACTAGAACTAATCAATGAATATAGTAAAGTTGCAGGATATAAAATCAATACACAGAAAACCCTTGCATTCCTGTACACTAATAATGAGAAAGTAGAAAAAGAAATTAAGGAAACAATTCCATTCACCATTGCAATGAAAAGAATAAAATACTTAGGAATATCTACCTAAAGAAACTAAAGACCTATATATAGAAAACTATAAAAGACTGATGAAAGAAATCAAAGAGGACACTAATAGATGGAGAAATAGACCATGTTCATGGATTGGAAGAATCAATATAGTGAAAATGAGTATACTACCCAAAGCAATCTACAGATTCAATGCAATCCCTATCAAGCTACCAGCCACATTTTTCACAGAACTAGACAAGATTTGTATGGAAATACAAAAAACCTCGAATAGCCAAAGCAATCTTGAGAAAGAAGAATGGAACTGGAGGAATCAACTTGCCTGACTTCCGGCTCTACTACAAAGCCACAGTCATCAAGACAGTATGGTACTCACACAAAGACAGAAATATAGATCAATGGAACAAAATAGAAAGCCCAGAGATAAATCCACACACATATGGACACCTTCTCTTTGACAAAGGAGGCAAGAATATACAATGGAGTAAAGACAATCTCTTTAACAAGTGGTGCTGGGAAAACTGGTCAACCACTTGTAAAAGAATGAAACTAGATCACTTTCTAACACCACACACAAAAATAAACTCAAAATTGATTAAAGATCTAAATGTAAGACCAGAAACTATAAGACTCCTAGAAGAGAACATAGGCAAAACACTCTCAGACATAAATCACAGCAGGATCCTCTATGATCCACCTCCCAGAATTCTGGAAATAAAAGCAAAAATAAACAAATGGGATCTAATTAAAATTAAAAGCTTCTGCACAACAAAGGAAACTATAAGCAATGTGGAAAGACAGCCTTCTGAATGGGAGAAAATAATAGCTAATGAAGCAACTGACAAACAACTAATCTCAAAAATATACAAGAAACATATGCAGCTCAATTCCAGAAAAATAAATGACCCAATCAAAAATGGGCCAAAGAACTAAATAGACATTTCTCCAAAGAAGACATACAGATGGCTAACAAACACATGAAAAGATGCTCAACATCAATCATTATCAGAGAAATGCAAATCAAGACCACAATGAGGTCCCATTTCACACCAGTCAGAATGGATGTGATCCAAAAGTCTGCAAGTAATAAATGCTGGAGAGGGTGTGGAGAAAAGGGAACCCTCTTACACTGTTGGTGGGAATGCAAAAGAACAGTGTGGAGATTCCTTAAAAAACTGGAAATAGAACTGCCTTATGACCCAGCAATCCCACTGCTGGGCATACACACTGAGGAAACCAGAACTGAAAGAGACACATGTACCCCAATGTTAATTGCAGCACTGTTTATAATAGCCAGGACATGGAAACAGCCTAGATGTCCATCAGCAGATGAATGGATAAGAAATCTGTGGTACATATACACAATGGAGTATTACTCAGCCATTAAAAAGAATACATTTGAATCAGTTCTAATGAGGTGGATGAAACTGGAGCCTATTATACAGAGTGAAGTAAGCCAGAAAGAAAAACACCAATACAGTATACTAACACATATATATGGAATTTAGAAAGATGGTAATGATGACCCTGTATGCAAGAGAGCAAAAGAGACACAGATGTGTAGAATGGACTTTTGGACTCTGTGTGAGAGGGAGAGGGTGGGATGATTTGGGAGAATGGCATTGAAACCTGTATACTATCATGTAGGAAAGGAATCGCCAGTCTATGTTCAATACAGGATACAGGATGCTTGGGGCTGGCGCACGGATGATCCAGAGAGATGATATGGGGTGGGAGGTGGGAGGGGGGCTCATGATTGGGAACTCATGTACACCCGTAGTGGATTCATGTCAATGTATGGCAAAACCAATACAGTATTGTAAAGTAAAATAAAGTAAAAATAAAAATTAAAAAAAATAAAACAGCTAATCCAAAAATGAACAGATCATAAAATATCAAATGTCTGTTATATAAAAGGTAATCAATAACTGCATTTTTTGCTTAATTTTATTTCTGGAAATATCTAGTTTATATACATTCCAAGTTATAGTTTATATAGTATATTCACATGATATATAAAACATGATTATATAGAAACATAAATTATCACTACAATAAATATATTTTATATGCACACATATATCATGCTGTTGTATTAGGAAAGATAGAGGGTGCCATGAACTGATTATTAATGGACACATTTGACTGCTTGGAATCTCCACAGACATGCTTTATGTAAGTGGTTGGTTTTCAGATATTCCAAATTTCCACAAATAAGGCGAAATTTTATTCTAATTATCAAAACAAAATAATGAAAGAACTTTAAAAGTTTAATAAAGATAGTTCAGAGATGTTGACAATAGGAAGTCAAAATCCCAATGAAAGAAGCTGATGATGTTAAATAAGAAAAGGAACAAAATGTGATATAGTGGATACTTTCTGGTCTGCCAAGATCTCCTTGGAACCTTTGTACAGGTTCTGTGTGCTCTGTCTTGGCTTCTGTGTGATTTGTTTCTAACAGTGACTCACTTTGGAGGGTGGCCCTTGGGTTATCATTGCACTTGGCTGGAAAGTACAGATACTCAGAAGTGCTTGGGAGTTTCCATCTGCCTGTGATGGCTTTTAGCCAATGACTAGTATAGGAGTTTCAAAGCACAGCTCCTTGGCCACAGGTACACAAATTCAGATAACAAATGACACTAGAGTTTTTCCCTGTGGGTTCCCTCCATGGATTCTTTCTTGAAATTGCTCTGTTTCATAACATCAATTTCTGCCCTATTCTAAGCTCTCACTCCCTCACTAGGTTTTTTTGGGAGTATTTCCTCAGAAAGCCACTTGTGCAGAACTTGTTATCTCAGGGGACTAAAGAAATGATTACCTCCTCCTGTTATATAACACTTTATGGTTTTCTTTATTATGTTATTTCATCTTCATTTCTTCCCCAACATCAGTGGTGCTGACATTGAGAACTGTAGACCATAGTCTAATCTCAAAATAAATGGAATGTGTGTTTGGAAGGGTAAATCTGATCAGATCATTCCTCTGCTCAGACCTTCCAATGACTTTCCAATTCTTTCAGAGCAAAAGCCCAGTTCCTTTCAATCGTCCACAAGACCCTCAAAGATTCTGTGGTCTTGCTATGTCACTGGCCATATTTCCATTGTCTCACAGCCATATTGGCCAACACACTAACCCTTTGGTTCTTCCTGCCTCAGGGCCTTTGGATTGACCATTCCCTTTGTTTAATCACACTTCCACCAGATATTTACATGCTTGCTCCCTCTGTTCCTTCAGTTTCTCTCAACTGGTGACTGAGTCACCATCTCAGTCAAGCCTGCACTGAATATTCTCATTATTGTTGAACCACCCACCAGCACTACTTGTCTTTCTTTCACACTTTTTTCCATAGCAGTCATGAACTGAATTGTGTCACCCAAAATTTTATTTTGAAGACCTAATCCCTAGTGTTTTAGAATATGACTTCATATGAAACTGAAGTTGCTCAGTCGTGTCCGACTCTTTGCAACCCCATGGACTGTAGTCTATCAGGCTTCTCCGTCCATGGGATTTTCCAGGCAAGAGTGCTGGAGTGGATTGCCATTTCTTCTCCAGGGGATCTTCCCGACCCAGGAATCTAACTCAGGTCTCCCACATTGCAGGCAAATGCTTTACCATCTGAGCCACCAGGGAAGCCCCATGACTTGATATGAGGTAATTAAAAAGTTAAGTTAAAATGAGATCATTATGGTGGGGTCTAATACAATATGACTGGTGTCCTTATATGAAGAGATAAGGGCTGAGAGATGCACAGACCATGTGAAGACATAGAAGACAGGCATCTACAAGCTACAGAAAAAGGTCCTCACAGTTATTTCCTCCTAATATTCATATAAAGGGCAATTTAATTTTGTCATTATTGCTTAACTTCTGTCTTTCTACATTTGATTGTAATTTTCATGAAGGCAAGGAGTTTGTCCTTTATTTGGATTCAGATGTGTGATCTTGTTCTTTCCCAAGATTTTGTTGCTATTGTTTAGTCACTAGGTCATGTCTGACTCTTGTGACCCCATGGACTTTAGCCCTCCAGGTTCCTCTGTCCATGGAATTTCCCAGGCAAGACTACTAGAGTAGATTGCCATTTCCTTCTGCAAGGGATCTTCCTGACCCAGGGACTGAATCCACTCTCCTGCAGAGACAGGAGGTCTTTACCCCTGAGCCACCAGGGAAACCCTTCTAAAGATTTATGCTTTGCAAAAGATAAAAGTATAGCATTGGAGTTGAAACTGCTTGCCCAAGGTTATAAAGGTAGTGGAAGGGTGGCAGAGGCTGCGGAAATTCCCAAAGTCCTATTTCAGATCTTGTTGGTTATCCTTTGAACCACGTGGTTACTTTGGCATAGAGGATAGAGAAATGTTAGAGCACAGCTCATACAACAGAAAATCTCACACTCATCTCACATGCATACACCAACACACTTTACACACGAATAAGCAATGGGGATGGATTGCCACAAACCATTCAACTCTTTCAGAAATCCACTTAACTTACTTGTGAAGAATAAAACATAAAGACCTGTTCTGATTACAGTATTTCTTCAGTGAGTGATGAGTGATGAGAAAGAAGAGAAAAATGAAACTTTTGAAGAAAAGCTACAGTGTAGACAGAAGCAGTAAGAAAGAGGTATTATTAACTGGGAGCAGTTTATGGGTTTCATTTGTTCCTGTGCCTACTATGATGGAAGACAAACCTTTAGTTATGAATAAAAATATTCACCCCTTGTTCCTACCCAGGATAAAATTCCAATTTAACACATTAGCCCCTTTCTCTGCCACTCTGCCTCTGAGCTTGCCAAAGCAGTAAACTTGTATACAATTAACAGAGAAGCTTCCAATACAAGCAGAGCTTTGTTCTCATGGAAGACTATTCCTGTGTTCCCATGTCTCACAGTGGTTTCCTTTCAACCAGAATCATCTGCCAAAAGAAATGAAATAAATAAGCAAATAGGAAGAGGTGGGGAGGAAAACACTCTGTCTGATTGAAATCTATTTTCATCTCATGAAAAATATCTTAATTTTCACTTATATTCCATGCCCGTAGCTAAGGGCCATTAAAACTAATAAAACTAAATCATTTGTGACAGATCTTAGAAAACAGTTTCTGCAATCCACTGCGCTCTCAAATGCTTATTAGAAATAGTGGTTTTCTTTTCAGAAGACTGCTTGCTGAATGCTTAAAACATGTTCCCTCCGACTTTTGACAAGTCGAACTGGCAATGGAGTGTTTGAAGCAAAGCCTTGACATAAAAAAGATGTTGTGCAGCAATATCAAATATGACCGGGAAGGACGCATCAAAGCTGAGAGCATGAGGATGCAAGGCAGTTGGGGGAGCGAGAGAATCAACACATTTCTGGCATCAGAATAAACAGGATTTGCGTGTAATGCGGACAGAACGTTCCACAAGAGTTTAAGAATTTCTATCTCTTTCCTTAGGAGTCAAAAACCTTTGGCCAAATGTCATGCAAGCCTTTGAGAATATTTTTTTATTCACCTGTAATATGGGAATAATAATAGCAACAATAATAATATTACCGATTATATTTACCTACACCACATGGTTTTCTTGGGGATTAGAAGGGCAAAGATATATATATAATAAGGGACTTTTAGAGATTGTAACGACTAAGCAGATGCTAATATTCATTGTTTGTAACCCTGACAGTTATCATCATTGAACACTTACTTGGTGCAGGACAGTTTGTTTAAATTTGTTGAAGTATAGTTGATTTACAGTGATGTTTTAATTTCTGCTGTACAACCAAGTGATTCAGTTGCATATATATATATATATATATATAATTTTTCATATTCTTTTCCATTATGGTTTATCACAGGATTCTGAATATGATTCCTTGTGCTGTACAGTGGGACCTTGTTATTTATCCACCCTAAATATAATCATTTGCATTCTGCTAATCCAAGTCTCCCAATCCGTCCTTCCCCTCCCCCATCTCCCTTGGAAGCACAAGTCCTCTATGTCTGTGAATCTGTTTCTGTGGGGTAAATATTTTCATTGATGTCATATTTTAGGTTTTACATATAAGAGATGTCATATGGTATTGTAATTTTCTTTCTGATTTACTTTGGTTACTTAGTAGGATAATCTCTAGTTGCATCCATGTTGCTGCAAATAGCATTATTTCATTCTTTTTAATGGTGAATAATATCCACTATATACATATATCACATCTTCTTTATTCATTCATCTGTTGATGGCTATTTAGGCCGTTTCCATGTCTTGGATATTGTAGATAGTGTTGTGAACATACATGTGCATGTATCTTTTCAAATTATAATTTCTTCTGGATATATGTCCAGGAATGGGATTGCTGGATTGTATACCAACTCTATTTTCAGTTTTTTGAGGAGCCTCCATCCTGTTTTCCATAGTAACTGCACCATTTTACATTCCCACTAACAGGGTAGGAGGGTTCTGTTTTCTCCACACCCTCTCCAAAATTTGTTATTTCTAGACTTTTTAGTGATAGCCATTCTGACCATTACTTGGTGATACCTCACTGTAGTTTTGATTTGCATTTTTCTAGTGATGAGCGATAGCGAGCTTCCTTTCATGTGCTTATAAGCCATCTGTAAGGACATTTCATATTTATTATTTCTATTTTCACACTGGGCCCTAATATAGCCAAAATTGTCTCCATGTTACACAACTGGTCTCTCAGACTCAGAGTAGTTACTAATATTAATTAATTTTAAGATACTATTACCAAAGGAGCATTATGTGAGAAACATAGAAACAAAGGATATTGTTCAGAGTTAATTCAAAGAACTGAATCAGTTAGGGCTCAGCAGAAGAAGAGCAAATATTAAGACATTTTTGTATAGGTATATGACTTTATGTCATTGAGGGAGCAGCTTAAACAGGCTCTCTGGGCTGTGTCTTTACATCTGTTTCTGGACCTTGAATTCTGCAATGCAGGCAGTTAGAAATAAAAGGTAAAAAGTCAGGGAGAGCAAGGCCAAGCTGGGACCTACCAACCTAAGGTGGAACCAACAAACTTGAGCTGAGACCTATGGGGATGCTCTGGGACCTGTTGTTCAGTCTTACTCTTCCAAGCTGAACTAAGCGGGTGCTGTGCAGGAGAGACTGCACCCTTCATCATGGGGCTAAGACTCTCCTGGCCCAGGGGCCAGAGGAGTTGGGAAAGCATCCAGGTGAAGGCGGGGAGGTGCTGTCCATGGCAAGGAGGTGACCCAGGAGATAAGTGTCAAGGTGTGTAAAGTACAAAGCACCCATCCCAGCCTTCCATTGTAAAGCATAACATGGCTATTGCTTCATTTCTGCCCTCCAAATCTTGCAAAATATTTCTCTTATGGCTCATTCTAATGGAAAGCTACAGAGAAGGAAATTCTGGGACACAGTTCTGCTAGCCAAGTTGACACATCACAAAGCTACCACAGTCCACTCTTTCCAAGTTAGGAAACTTACAAGTTATTTTGCTTTGCATTACATTATGTTAAGACAGTTATTTGCTATGTTAATATTTGCTAACCATTTCCCCAAAGGAGGAGACAAAGACCTTCTCTTAGTCTTTGGTTATGTTCATTATCCTAACTGAGTCACATGTTCCTTTTGATATCCTGTGACTTAATAATGAAATGTAGCTTGTGTTAGATTGGGAGAGGGAAAGACAGCAACAATGCATACACACAGTCATATCAAAATTAAGATGTAATATTCGTAACTATTTAACTGGTAATGTGGTCACATCTGGTATTTTTTAACTTCTTTCTTCCTCTCTTAGTTCCATAGTGTGTTATTGTCTTTAGGGAAGACCTCAATTTGTAGTGGTCCTTAGCTAGTTGGCTGATTCAGACCTTCACTCCTGAAGCGTCAGAGCCAGTATCAATCTTGCCTGAATTGAGTTGTTATAGATTTGGTCTGACTTAATCATGGACATAGGAATACTAAGAAATAAACAAAGTTCTCCTGCATTCTAGGGATATTCCTTCTTAGTCTCATTGCAATTCAGTTTCTCCTTGATAATCAGGATTATTCACCCCAGTCACTACAATTACCCTACTGTTTCCTTGTTGACTCACTGACAGAGGCTCAAAGTGGCAGCTGTTGGTCTCAACTTCCAGGTCAGTGGGATTATTGTTGGCAAAATTAGTAATTTGGTATGCATCAAACCTATGCATGGGTCATTCTTTGTTCTTTCTCTGAAGCCTGATAGAACTTACGTATATTTATAGGTGCAAAGAGAGACAGTGGAGGTAATTCCTGAGTAGGGCCAGTGGTCTTTTGGAGACCATTACTGTTTCTTCAGGAGGGGAAGTTATTTCTACTGTTAAATTTTAGAGGTCCCCCATCCCCAGAGTCATTGGAATATACCCCTATGCCCCATTGCTAATTTTAGGGTTTTATTAATCTCTGATTAATGCCCAACCTTTAATAACAGAGATTTCTAGGAGGTTGAGGACTCAGTTTGCATTGTAATTCAGCTCCCTGAAATATCAGACTTCGGATTTGGTTTTCAGAAATCCAGACCCTGTAGTCATAAGAGATACCGGTTACTTTCAGGACAAACATAGAAAATTTCAGGTCTGTTGTACAGATCTTCCAGAGAAGGCAATGGCACCCACTCCAGTACTCTTGCCTGGAAAATCCCATGGACGGAGGAGCCTGGTGGGCTGCAGCCCATGGGGCTGGACATGACTGAAGTGACTTAGCTTAGCTTATACAGATCTTCGCTGGTAAGTTAAAGTTGTATGTTCACCATTTTCCTCCCTCCCCCATGTTTCTTGTACATTTAGAACCAATCAACTCCATTAGATGCCTTATTTTGACTAAAATATTCTTTGGCAACATGTACTTAGTGAGGCTTGTTTTCTATAGGCATTTGATTACAAGTCTGCAGGTGACGATTTGCATAACACTTCTGCCACTACACTACATGGACTACTTGAGTTTCCTTAAATACTAGAAATGGGAGTGAGTCAAATTTTTAAATCTCGCAAGATTGGGGGAAAACAATATATAAACTAGAACAGTCCGGAAAACTCATTCTTACAATATCATTCTTCTAGAATTTCTCTCAGTGACAAGTTGTGTATCAGCAGGGTTCAGCCGGGGAGGTGGAACTATAGGGATTTATTTACAGTAGGGATTTGACTCTGCCCAGTTGTGGCCCTGGTTAAATACTTTCTACATGGGTGTTATCACAGGTAGATGAAATAGAGGTTAAGTGAGGTGAGCAAACATGTGCTGGAATCCCTGAGAAGGATTTGAAACCCAGGTCGGCTCTCAGTGCCACCATCTGTGATAAGTGGTTGTCCTGCAGGAGAAGCCGATCTTCATCACAGAGCTAAGCACACCACTGGTTCCAAAGGAGAAGAAGCTCAAAGAGGATCCAGGAAAAGTAAAATAATTGCAGGGCTGGCTGTCACCTGCTACCAACAAGGTTAACCAACAGGTGAGTGACAACTTGTGTGGGGTACAAAGTACCTGTTCAGACTGTTATTGGAGCATAAAACCCAAAATAACTGCTACTTCACTTCTGCTCTCCGGATGTCAAGGGATAATATTGCTTGTGGTACACCTGAGCCTGGAATATGGAGGGAAAAAAATTCTGGGAAAAGTAGTTCATTCTGGTCAAAGGGATTCATTTCCAAGCCCCATTTCTTAGATGAATCCCATTATATATATATATATATATATATATATATATATATATATATATATATATATATAATATATAAATATAAATATATAAATATTTATATATATATGGAGATATATATCCTGTTACTGTGATCTTTCAAATGCAATATTTTTACTATCCTATCTGCATTTTCGTGAGCAGTGGTACTAGGCGGAAGAGGTATACTGCATCAAGGCTGTGAGTTTCCTGAATAGATTCAGTGGAGAAATGTTAATTTGGGGCATGAATCATGAGGTCTAAATAAGATAAAATACATTAGATATTTACCTACAGTTATTTGGCATGAAATACGTACTCATAAAATATTGCATTTCTTTTCATAATGCTATAATTTGTATTCTGGCTGTTTTAAGAGTTGCATCGGTCTATTCTATTGATAAGTTGATTTTCTTACCCATATTATGAGTCCCCAATAATCTCATTGAATTTGCTTGTTTTTGATGAGCAAAGCAAAACAATCCATTTGAAAGGACTCTAAAATGAATAGCTCTTTGTTAAAGGGAAAGCGTTACAGTTATCATGCTGTACTTGTTTCAAAGGTAATTTGATAATCATTTGAAATCCACCTGCACCCCTTTCATAGAAACAAATTTCCTATTTTAATTTCCTATTTTAATCTGCTGGTATGAAAGGATACAGAAGGTATTCCTCATGCTTACCTTTGGCAGGGAAATGGGAACACATGAAATAACCACAATAGCTTTACTAGGTGAGGTGGCAGACTAACATGTTTAATGTTTGAAAGTGAAACAGTGGTCATGAGAACTAACAATTGCATTATATTTCTGTGGAACTCAGTGTTTGTTGTTGTTGTTGTTGTTTTAACTTCTCAGTTCATGTGAAGTTTCTACCTCTTGGATGAATTGAAAGCTTTGTTTCTTTTTGCCTCAGAGAATAGTGTTTAAAGCTACACTGGGTTGATCTGAAATACCCCTTTCTCTACTCAAGTAGAGAAACACAGATTGGTCTGAATAGGCTTCAGACACAGAGTTTGACTATCTGCCTTGTCCATGCTGTGAAAATTGATGTTTAAAAAGACAGAGGTGTCTAATGCCCATCTGGTAGGATAAGTGATTCAGGCAGGTGATTGTGATCATGGGGGTATATGGGAGGAGAGACCATGCCACACGCATAATAAAGAGAAAACTAAAATAGTTGAAGAACAGGGCCTTTTTCAGTACCAAGCTAACACTTGAGGTGATGGGAACAGAGATGTGTTTTAATTTCAGAAAGTTTACAACCTATTTGGGAGATGAGTTTTACTCTAAGAATACTGGAATGAAAAAAAAAAAAAAAAGAATACTGGAATGGGTTGCTATTTCCTTCTCCAGGGGATCTTCCTGACCCGGGGATTAACCCCACCTCTCTAGGCAGATTCTTTACTCACTGAACCACGGGGTAAGTCCTTATAACATAATACAAAATAACATAAAATAGTATATTATAAAATAGTATATTATGATATGTCATGACCAGGAAAGTGGAGTTTGACTACTAGTTCTGCTTCTTATTATAATCTAATCTTGAACTTCTAACTTTAAAATGGAAGTAACAAACTCCGTATTACAAATTTTTGTGATTTTATAAGAAAATATATTTTATAAGAAAATATATTTGAAAGCTTGTATATGTAGGTTGCTTATCAGTTTATAAAACACTTGAAAACTTAAGAGAACTTCCTCTCAAGGAAATGTAGAGTTAGTTACACACACACACATACCCGCTCATTTTATGTCATAATATTTAATGTAATTTAGTATTTAGTGTAATTTAAACCTTGAAATTACGTTTAGACAATGTATGACATTTTTATGTTCATCCAGTAGGAGAAGTGGTGTAACAAAGGGGAAGAAACACTTCGTTGATCATTCAAAATAGCCCTGTGAATTAGGCTTTGAGAAATTATTCTCCCCATTTCACTGATGGAGCAATTAATGTTCAGAAACATTAAATGACTTGTCAGAATTTATGAAGAGCCAGGGCTCTTGGTTCCAAGCCAGATCTCCCACATGTAGTGCATAGGGATTATGGACCAAGTTGCAAAGGTTTCACAGAAAACTTCGATGAGACTTTGGTATACAGACAACAATAGATAAGGGTGTTTATGGATGTTAGGAAAGGTGGGAAAGTAAGAATTCATTCAGCTTTTTAATCCTTATGCAAAAGGAGGGAGAAGGCATTGGGGCATTTAATTTGTGATTTCATTCTGTTTTATTTTCATCCATTTTAAGTTGGGTAGAAATTTAGAAAAACCTCTGAAAATGTATGCAAAGCCAGTCGCTAAGGGAGTTAGAAGTTCCAAATAGGAAAGAAATGCAATCACCATCTTCTCAACCTTTCATAGAAATTCACGGTTCAGCAAAGTACCATAACAAATATAGAGAATCAGGAAATCTTCTAGTGCCTCAGTGATCACAGAGCCATGAGCCATAAGCAGGCTGGCTCTACAGAGAATAAATCATTCAAGGAAAACTTGATTACTTTTTTGATAGGAATAGAAGATTCATTGTCAGAAGGAATGGTGTGGATGCAATATATTTTGATTTTTAAGGAACCATACCCATTGGGGAATTTTACATAAAAATTAATTTCCTTTGGATTGATTATAAGCCTTGCTAAGGAGGCACAAACCACACCAATGGGCCATACATTATATGTGATAAGAAGAGGGAGATAAACGAAGATAATGAGGGAAGGGGCACACTGAGAAAAAAGTTGAAGACAGGAAGAGACAATGAGAAACTCAGAAATGTGTTAGGAAGGAAGGGTTTTTTTTAAGACAAACACAATGTATCCTGGTATTAAAATCTTTATATCTTTCACTGGAAATGCAATTTCTTAAGATTCTTGGATTTAAGAACACACATTGAGCATTCATGTCAGATCAGTGACTTTAAGAGATCATTATAACTGAATCGCCAACTTCAACTGAGTGTATGACCATGTGGGATAAGTGGACAGGTTGGTGTTCTTCGTGCAAACCTCAGAGTAACTTCTAAAAGTGTAGCCAGTGGGCCTAGGAACAGATGAGTCAGGAAAACCTGAATTCGCATAATGGTTTTAGCACTTACTTGTTTACCTGTTCTCTGCTTAAGAGGTTGAGACTAAATCACTTCCCTTTCAATATGGGCTGCCCTTAATGACTTGCTTTAAACAAACTGAATATCATGGAAGTGACACTTTGTAACTTCTAAGCCTATATCATAGAATGGGATGCAAATTCCACACAACTCTCTGTTAAAAACGCACCTCTGTAGTTGTGACCCCCAAGTAGGGTGTGTGGCTACCTTGAAACTTGAGCCATCACATGGAGATAGCACAGAAAAACAGAGAAAGATGCCCTAGGAGTCCCATGGTGACTGCAGCCAAGAAACTAAAAGACTCTTGCTCCTTGGAAACAAAGTTATGACCAACCTAGACCACATATTAAAAAGCAGAGACATTACTTTGCCAACAAAGGTCCATCTAGTCAAGACTATGGTTTTTCCAGTGTCATGTATGCATGTGAGAGTTGGACCATAAAGAAAGCTGAGTGGGGAAGAACTGATGCTTTTGAACTGTGGTGTTGGAGAAGACTCTTGAGAGTCCCTTGGACTGCAAGGAGATCCAACCAGACAATACTAAAGGAAACCAGTCCTGAATATTCATTGGAAGGACTGATGCCGAAGCTTCAATACTTTGGATACCTGATGCAAAGAACTGACTCATTGGGAAAAACCCTGATGCTGGGAAAGATTGAAGGCAGGAGAAGGGGATGACAGAGGATGAGATGGTTGGATGGCATCACTGACTCAATGGACATGAGTTTGAATAAACTCTGGGAGTTGGTGATGGACAGGAAGGCCTGGCATGCTGCAGTCCACGGGGTTGCAAAGAGTCAGACACGACTGAGCGACTTCACTTTCACTTTTCACTTCCATGCATTGGATAAGGAAATGGAAACCCACTCCAGTGTTCTTGCCTGGAGAATCCCAGGGACAGGGAAGCCTGGTGGGTTGCTGTCTATGGGGTTGCACAGAGTTGGACAGGACTGAAGCAACTTAGCAGCAGCAGCAGCAGCAGCAGAGATCATTACAGGTGTAACCAATGCCTGAATTTACACCCAAAGCCCAGGGTAAAAACCATCTAGCTGAGCCCAGGCAAGAACATCAGGAGAGATAATAATTAATATATTTTGATTACATGCCACTGAATTTGAAATGATTGGGTAATGCAGTAATAAATTACTGCATCTGTGTGACTGAGGACAATTGTCACAAGCTTCAAATGCTTGTTATGATAATACCTACCTCATGAATTGTTTAATTAAATGAAGTGTTAATTTTAGTTCAGCTCAGTCATTCAGTCATGTCCAACTCTTTATGGCCTTATGGACTGCAACATGCCAGGCCTCCCTGTCCATCACCAACTCCTGGAGTTTACTCAAACCCTTGCCTATTGAGTCAGTGATGCCATCCAACCATCTCATCCTCTGTCGTTCCCTTCTCCTCCCACCTTAAGTCTTTCCCAGCATCAGACTCTTTTCCAATGAGTTAGTTCTTCACATCAGGTGGCCAAAGTATTGTAGTTTCAGCTTCAGGGTCAGTCATTCCAATGAACACTCAGGACTGATCTCATTTAGGATGGATCGGTTGAATCTCCATGCAGTCCAAGGGACCCTCAATAGTCTTTTCCAACACCACAGTTCAAAAGCATCAATTCCTGGGAATTAAGTGTTAATTTAGAAAATTTTATACTATAGAGGTAGGAGATAGATCTCCTTGGTCAGCAAGGAAGTCAAACCAGGCAATCTTAAGGGAAATCAAGCCTGAATATTCACGGGAAGGACT
This sequence comes from Ovis aries, assembly GCF_016772045.2. Lineage (NCBI taxonomy): Eukaryota > Metazoa > Chordata > Mammalia > Artiodactyla > Bovidae > Ovis > Ovis aries. The sequence continues at coordinate 5,501,062 of NC_056055.1, read as the reverse complement.
GATACTGAAGCTGAAACTTCAGTATTTTTTTTTCATCTGATGTGAAGAGCTGACTCACTGGAAAGGTCCTTGATGCTGGGAAAGATTAAGGACAGAAGGAATAGAGGGGATCAGAGGATGAGACGACTGGATGGCATCACTGATGCAATGGACATGAATTTGGGCAAACTTAGGGAGATGGTGAGGGACAGAGAGGCCTGGTGTGCTGCTGTCCAGGGGGTCGCAAGGAGTCAGACAAGACTGGATGACTGCACAACAGCAGCAGGAGATAGATGGTCTCTAGGCCAGGCCTCCTGTTGATACTCCAGGGTAGAAGAAACAACAGGAACAGAATAAATAGCTGAACTTTGTCTCCTGTGGACACTTTAAGGAAACAGTAATGGCAGGGTCAGGGAAGGGCCAAGTCCTTCTTAGGTAAAATATAAAGAGGTCAGATATTCTCATCCGTGGCATCAGGGAGACCTTAGTTGCACATGTGCAGAAAGACTCATTGGGTGTCAAAAAGGAAGGAAAACACCAGAGCATAAATTTTGTAAATTGTGTGGATCACAACAAACTGTGGAAAATTCTGAAAGAGATGGGAACACCAGACCACCTGACCTGCCTCTTGAGAAATCTGTATGCAGGTCAGGAAACAGCAGTTAGCAATGGACATGGAACAACAGACTGGTTCCAAATAGGAAAAGGAGTACGTCAAGGCTGTATATTGTCACCCTGCTTATTTAACTTCTATGCAGAGTACATCATGAGACCTGCTGGGCTGGAGGAAGCACAAGCTGGAATCAAGATTGCGGGGAGAAATATCAATAATCTCAGATATGCAGATGACACCACCCTTATGGCAGAAAGCAAAGAAAAACTATAGAGCCTCTTGATAAAAATTAGAGGAGAGTGAAAAAGTTGGCTTAGAACTCAACATTCAGAAAACTAAGATCATGGCATCTGGTCCCATCACTTCATGGCAAATAGATGCGGAAACAGCGGAAACAATGACAGACTTTATTTGGGGAGGGGGGTGGGTGGGACTCCAAAATCACTGCAGATGATGACTGCAGCCATGAAATTAAAATATGTTTGCTCCTTGGAAGAAAAGTTATGACCAGCCTAGACAGCATATTAAAAACCAGAGTCATTACTTTGCCAACAAATGTCCATCTAGTCAAAGCTATGGTTTTTCCAGTGGTCGCGTATGGATGTGAGAGTTGGACTATAAAGAAAGCTGAGTGGCGCAGAATGACGCTTTTGAACTGTTGTGTTGGAGAAGACTCTTGAGAATCCCTTGGACTACAAAGAGATCCAACCACTCCATCTTAAAGGAAATCAGTCCTGAATATTTACTGGGAGGACTAATGCTAAAACTGAAACTCCAATACTTGATGTGAAGAACTGACTCATTGGAAAAGACCCTGATGCTGGGAAAGATTGAAGGTGGGAGGAGAAGGGGACGACAGAGGATGAGATGGTTGGATGGCATCACCGACTCAATGGACATGAATTTTAGTAAACTCCGGGAGTTGGTGAAGGACAGGGAGGCCTGGTGTGCTGCAGTCCATGGGGTCGCAATGAGTTGGACATGACTGAGTGACTGAACTCCACTGAATTTCCCAAAAGCCCTTGCAGGGAAGTTCATCTTGGCTAAAGTATACACACACACAGAATAGAGGGCCCTGAGTCAAATTACAAAGCAAGATGATACACCAGAGAAAAACAAAGACCCAGACGACTACTGCCTTGTAAATGACTCAACTTCCCTAGGATGACCTTTCTCTGAGCTCACCCATGCTGTTGTCTGCATGTACACTGCTTTTCTAATAAACACCTAACTTTCCTTTCCATCTTCTGTCTCCCTGTCAAATTTGTTTCCCCTCAAAATAGATAAGAACTGGGACCTAAATTCTAGGCCCTCGCTCTCAGGATCTAGTGGTTAGGATTCGGGGCCCCCTCTGCCACAACCGGGGTTCAGCCCCTATCTTGCTTCCAGTTGCTGCTCACTGCTGTCTCTCTGAAATCCATAGTGCCTGCTTAATTATTCTGAACATTCATAGCTCACCAAAAGATTAGTACTGATCATATTATTAAAGGTGGTATTAAAGGCAGTTGTATATGAAGTAATCTATAGTAGTGAAACGTAGTATATATATAGTATAAAAGTAGTATATATGCAGTATAAAAGTGGTATATTTATAGTAATAAAAGTCACACTAGACTGCCCTGGTGGTCTAATGGTTAAAACTCTGTTTCATATGCCAGGGGTTCAATTCCTAGTTGGGGAACTAAGATCCCACATGCCATGTGGCGTGATCAACTTATAAATAAATAAAATCATACTGAGGGACTTAGAAAATCTTCCCAGGGTATACTAGTCAAGGTTCTCCAGAGAAATAGAACCAGAAGGAGATGAGAGTGGGGTTGGGGTAGAGGTGGGAGGTTGAAAGATTTATTTAGAAGAATTGGCTCAGACAATTATGGAAGGTGAGAAGTTCCACAATCTGCTGTCTGTAAGCTGAAAACCCAGAAAAGCAGGTGGTATAATTCCGTTTGAGTCCAAAGGTCTGGGAACCAGGGAAGTCAGTCCCAGTGTGAGGGCAGGAGAAGCTGAGATGAGCTATTTCGGCTCACTAGTGAGGCAGGAAAGAAGGGACAAATTCCTTCCTCCACCTTTTGTTCTATCCAGGTCCTCAGTGGATCGGGTCCTGCCCACCTACATTAAATCTACATATTCAAATGTTGTCTCATCCAGAAATACCTTCACAGCCACACTAAGACATACTATTTAATGTGGGCATTTTGTGGCCAGTTAAATTGACATATAAAACTAACCATCACACAGTTACTCCATGAGGTAAGAAGGTCTCGGTAATCAACAAACATACTCTGACATGCCTAAAACCGTCTCAGTGCACACGCTTCTGATTTGAATTAATATAGTGCCATGATTTTCCTACATAATGTTCTTTGTATTCTGTTGTGCCAACCTAGATCTCTGAGGAAAAATTCATGGGTAAGTTCATGCAATGGTGATATTATGATCAGAGATTCAGGAACATCAACTTATACTCTGTTAAACAACCCTTCCCAAAGGGTTTTGCAAGATACTGTAATAGAAGAGATTATACAAAAATAAATTGAAATTTACAATATTATTAATAATAGCTTTACAGTTGCCTAGTAATCCCTAACTAGTTATTTACCAAATCAAATAAGAACCTTTTTCTCAGGAATATCATGCTCTTTCTTGCCTGTGGGAAGAGGGAGAAAAAAAACCCCTCTTAATGCATTTATACAAGCAGCTCCTTGCCCTGAAAGAGAAAGATATAAGATAAGCCATCTGCCCTGGGGCCTGACTATACCAAAGACAGAAAGAGAAATGCAATAAAAGGAAACTGGGATTCTTCCTTTAAAGAAGAATAGGCCTGCCTGAAAGTAAAGCTTAGTGCAATGTATTGAATATATTCTGGGTTCACACCAAGAGGAAAAAGCAGCACCTCTTCCCTTAGGAGAGAGCTAAGCGGGTAGGAGGAGCAAAGTCTGGCTTAGACAGTGGCACCAAGTGAGAGTCTGAATCATATTGAAGAGGCTTGTGCAATTCGTGTTGAATGAAATCAACCCGGTTGTCCTGTTTACAACTTAATTGTCCAAGGGATCAATACACCAATGAAATACAGGCTGCATATAAAAGAAGACAAACTCATCTGGTGAGACTCATTATGAAACTGTCCCCAGCGGTGGCCCACCCAGTTAGAGGTGGCAAACTGGTCTGATTAAGCTCCTCCCTGCAGGTGGCATAAATAGTGAGTATATCAGAAAATAAGGAGTTCTGTAAGGCCAGACTTCATGCCCAAACAATGAGCTGTTATTCTGCTTCCCACAAGATTTATTACAATTAGACATGGACCCAGGATGAATATAGCATAAGGGCAGGAGATAGGTGACCCAGGGGTAAAGAATACGCCTGCAGTGCAGGAGATGCGGGAGATACAGATTCAATCCCTGGGTCAGGGAGATCCCCTAGAGTAGGGGAGGCATCCCACTCCAGTATTCATGCCTGGAAAATTCCATGGACAGAGGAGCCTGGCATGCTACTCTCCATGGGGTCGCAGAGTCAGGCACAACTGAGCACACAAGGATGCAGACGATCCATCCAGGGTGTGTTATACTTTACATTGCTTATCTTCTAATTAAACTTTAAAGTCACAAAAGATGCTTTAGGCTGAACCCCTATATTGGAGCTTAAAGAAAGAAAGTACAGTTGCTCAGTCATGTCTGACTCTTTGTAACGCCATGGACTGTAGCCTACCAGGCTCCTCAGTCCATGAATCTCCAGGCGAAAGTATTGGAGTGGGTTGCCATTTCCTTGTCCAGGGGATCTTCCCAACCCAGGGATCAAAGCTGGGTCTCCCACATTGCAGGCAGATGCTTTAACCTCTGAGCCACCAGGGAAGCTTCCCTGATGGAGCTTAAAGATCTAACTAATATTTTACCTCTCTCCCTAAGGAGTTTAGTATTTAGTTTCATCTTTTTTTTTTTTTTCCAATTCTCTGTGAAACATAGTATCAAGCTTAGCATCTTGCTAAGTGTGTATTTTATAAATTAGTTGGAGTCCTCCTGTTTATTTCCCAGAGAGCTAAAGTTGACTTCCATGCCTCTCATATATATGTATTTTTCCTCCATTTATGTATTTTCTTATGCATATAAGTGACAGACATATAGCTCATAAGTGACTCTTATGGGCAGACATCTAAAATTTCTTTAGCTTTTTTTAAATGACCTTATTCTTCAGGTCACCAGCATAATTCTCTTGATCTTTTCTGGTTAGCCCCCATCCTCCCAAGAATGCAGTGAGGAAAGCTAGATAGAAGTATTTAATAGTAATCTCAATCTCACAGATTTCAAACAAATCAAAAGGCTCATTTCTTTATGCTTGAATATCATAGTTTTGATATGTATTTTAGTATCTTTTAAATATTTTTAATCAAAAGAGCATTGCATTGTATATAACACAAGTTCTGTTGTAACTGAGCTCACTAGAAAATGATCAGAGGCTTTCAGTCAATATAGTCTGAATAGATAATCAACTCAACCTACTTCTGTAGATGATGTCAGTAGATTCTTATTTAAGAACCCACATGTAGAGCCAGAGATAAATTCTCCCTTTTGACAAAGGGTATTTTAAAACAAGTCACTCTTCAGATCTTTTCTGGCCATGCTGCTCTAACCTTTGGAAACTTATGAATGAGGTTGGATACTTTTGGAGACTATAAATGCTGTAAATCAACTCTATAGCAATTCTGCATCATGACCTTGAAAATAGACGTCTCCTACTTAGGAAAGAACATTGTAGAGGTTGAAATTTACAGAACTGTAATTAACCCATGTAGTTGTCATCCTAAAGATTAATTTATATATCCAACCCACCAGCACTGTAATAGGAAATAGAGGTGTGGAGCTATATGGGAAATCACAGGAGAGGACCATGGCAATTCTGGGCTGTATAAGCTCTTGAAACCCATTAATGAAATCATTTTGCTTAGGAGATGAGGAAGCACAGCTGCAGAGAAGTTATGTCGTGTTGGAAATTAGTGGCAAAGTAGTGGCTACAGCTAATATTTTATTGTTTCAAATCTAGTGTCCCTCCTTCCATGTTTCACTGCTTTTGAAATCCCTAGGAAGTGCCAACAACAAACTGGGACTTGCCTGTCAACTACAAAGGCAAAGGAGAAAAGGAAAGATATACCCATCTGAATGTAGAGTACCAAATATTAGCAAAGAGAGATAAAAAAGCCTTTCTCGGCGATCAATGCAAACAAATAGAGGAAAACAATAGAACTGGGAAGACTAGAGTTCTCTTCAAGAAATTTAGAGATACCAAAGGGACATTTCATGAAAAGACAAGCACAATAAAGGACAGAAATGTATGGACCTAATAAAAGCAGAAGATATTAAGAAAAGGTGGGAAGAACACAGAAAAATTATTTAAAAAAAAAAAAGAGAAAAGATCTGCATGACCCAGATAACCATGATGGTGTGATCACTCACCTAGAGCCAGACATCCTGAAATGTGAAGTCAAGTGGGCTTAGGAAGCATCACTATGAACAAAGCTAGTGGAGGTGATAGAATCCCAATTGAGCTATTTCAAATCCTAAAAGGTGATGCTGTGAAAGCGCTACACTCAACATGGCAGCAAGTTTGGAGAGGGCTGTGGCCACAGGATTGGAAAAGGTCAGTTTTCATTCTAATCCCAAAGAAAGGTAATGCCAAAGAATGTTCAAACTGCTACACAATTGCACTCATCTCACTCGCTAGCAAAGTAATGCTCAAAATTCTCCAAGCCAGGCTTCAACAGTACATGAACCATGAACTTCCAGATATTCAAGCTGGATTTAGAAAAGGAAAAGGAACCAGAGATCAAATTGCCAACATCTGTTGGATCATTGAAAAAGCAAGAGGATTCCAGAAAAAACATCTACTTCTGCTTTATTGACTATGCCAAAGCCTTTGACAGTGTGGATCACAATAAACTGTGGAAAATTCTTCAAGAGATGGGCATACCAGACCTCCTTTCTTGCCTCCTGAGAAATCTGTATGAAGGTTAAGAAGCAACAGTTAGAAATGGACATGGAGCAATGGACTGGTTCTAAATCAGGAGAGCAGTGTGTCAAGGCTGTACATTGTCACCCTGCTTATTTAACTTATATGCAGAGTACATCATGAAAAATACTGGACTGGATAAAGCACAAGCTGAAATCAAGATTGCTGGGAGAAATATGAATAACTTTAAATATGCAGATGACACCACCCTTACGGCAGAAAGTGAAGAAGAACTAAAGAACCTCTTGATGAAAGTGAAAGAAGAGAGTGAAAAAGCTGGCTTAAAAGTCAACATTCAAAGAACTAAGATCATGGCATCTGGTCCCATTACTTCATGGCAAATAGATGAGGATACAATGGAAACAGTGAGAGACTTTATTTTCTTGGGCCCCAAAATCACTGCAGATGATGACTGCAGCCATGAAATTAAAGGACGCTTGCTCCTTGGAAGAAAAGCTATGACCAACCTAGACAGCATATAAAAAACAGAGACATTACTTTGCTGATAGAGTCCATCTAGTCAAGGCTATGGTTTTTCCAGTGGTCATGTATGGATGTGAGAGTTGGACCATAAAGAAAGCTGAGCGCTGAAGCATTGAGGCTTTTGAACTATGGTGTTGGAGAAGACTCTTGAGAGTCCCTTGGACTGCCAGGAGATCAACCAGTCAGTCATAAAGGAACTCAGTCCTGATTGTTCATTGCAAAGACTGACACTGAAGCTCAAGTGCCAATACTTTGATCACCTGATGAGAAGAACTGACTCATTGGGAAAGACCCTGATGCTGGGAAAGATTGAAGGCAGGGGGAGAAGGGGACAACAGAGGATGAGATGGTTGGATGGCATCACTGACTCGATGGACATGAGTTTGAGCAAGCTCCGGGAGTTGGTGATGGACAGGGAAGCCTGGTGTGCTGCAGTCCATGCGGTCACAAAGAGTCGGACACGACTGAGAGAATGAATGAACTCTGAATTACAAACTGGTCCTTGCCAGGAGCATTTGCTAGTGACTGAACAACACAAGGGTATTTCCCATCTTCCTGCGCTACTTAGCTACTCCCTTCAACGCTGAACTCCCAGGTTGGATAGTGAGGCACTCTGTGCCCAGGGAGACTGGTGGAACTGCTCTTTAGATAGTTGAACATTTTTAGGAACTAGTTCCATTATCCCAATCCTTTCATCTCCTCATATCCAGAAAGGCACTGAATCCCTTCATGGTGACATCAGCTCCTCCTGGCTAGCAGAAAATGTAAAATAAGCACTTGATTGCACTGGACTCCCCCTTCACCAAAATCTTATATATTGACCCTCTTCCCCCTGTTTCTTTGGAGCAGCCTCTCAGAGCTATCTGAGGTGCGGCTTCCTGGGCTATAAGCCTCATTTTGCCTCAAATAAAACTTAACTCATGACACTTACGCTGGCATCATTTTAGTCGACAGAAGTCTTTCTATATCCTCATAACTCTGAATCCAGGGAGACCTCAAAAGAAATCTGACTGCTTTTCTAGGTCCTGGTTACAATTTTCAGTTGGACATCACACCCCAGGACTTTTCTCTGATGGAAAAGTTGTCTTATCAGGGCCCAGGAGGAAATGAGGACATCTCCTCCCTTCTCCACTGTGACTTCATCTTTGTAGCTGCAAGGAATGAGGTCTCTCTCTGGGTGCTTAACTACAATTATGCTTTCTGGAACTCTTCCCTAACTTATTTCATTTTCTGTATAAATGTTCTGAAGCAGGTCCTGCCTGAGAAGTGCCACCTTCCTATTAGCCTTCCTCAGTCTCTAGCCTCACCTAACATTTGTCTTCCAACTTAATCTCTTTATATTTTAAAGACAATGGACACTGTTGTTTATTGAATCTGCATAAGAAAAGTGGCGACTGAGGTATCACTTATGCAAACATATGCCACTGAAGCAGGCTGAAATATTGCAGGGTTCCCAGGATAACGCATTTCCATTTCTACCACTCTGCATATTTCCCTTGGGGCCAGCTGGAAAGCTATGCTGTCTTTCAATATATGATGGACCTGGATTCTATTTCAGGCACATAAAAATAAGAAATACTCTCCTGGGATTTGTTTATGTCATTACTGTGCCAAAATCTAAAAGGAAATAGTACTTGATATCCATACCTTACAGACACCAGGGGAATTTATTTTTCAGGGGCAAACACCCTAGCTATGGGAAGTGATTATATCTAGATACCAGTGCTGTTAAAAGGACATTTATCTAGTAGAGTACATACCAAAACTCTTTTTCAGGCTTCCTATTCCCTCTCCAGAAATATTTTAACGGGAAGCGTGGTCATACAAGTAACAAACCTTGCACCTGCCGTCTGCATATACTCTCAGCACCATAGACTAGCCCCATGCCTGATCAGTTTTCGTGGTCATTCCATTCAGTGGGGTGATTTGTTCAGATAAAATGGAAAATTGAAATGGAGCTGTTGCTGGATACAACGTAGTCGACTTTTTCTATTTTGTCAAAATGCCATGGCTGCTCATTTTTTCATGGCCATGAGTTGAAATAAATTAAACTTCCCAACGGCAAAACTTCTCTGAGATCAGATTGGAATATATTGATTAGCTCTTTGAGGCCTGATGGATTGGAGGTTCTTGCTTTATAAACACATTTACAAACGTGCCTTAGAAACAGTTGCTTAGCGCTGGGTAGACTGATTGTGTTTATTTAAAACTGCAGAGAAGAGTGTACCTGCAACCCCTGATTTTAACCTATCAATGTTTTCATCCCAGATCAATGGTGACAAGTGAAGTGTTGCTCCCTTTAGTGACTTCTAAGACCAGCTCAAGGCTGGCTGGCCCAGTGATGCATCAGAGTAATGCATCAAAGTCTCAAGAACATCTTAGCTTGCCACAGAATGCTATAGTATTAGAGCTGGGAGGGGTTTAAGACCTCATCTCCTTGAGCGAGAGAGAGTCAAATTCTCTAATTTTTTTTTTTTCAGCTTATACTAGGGCTGACTTTAGAGATGGTTTTAGAGTTAAAAAGGGATTTTAGCCATTTTCTATTCCAAGGCCTAACAATTCAAATAGCTTCAGTTCACTGGGCATATAACATTAAGTGAGTAAAATGGGTCTAGTAGGCAGTAATGCGACTAAAGGATGTGGGCTTGGTTCGTAATGGGGGAGCAGTCTCTCTACTCTGGGTGATCATTTTCATGGAACAATGTGGGCCCAGTATTTCCGAATAGACTGAATTTTCAAAAGAATCCAGAAATATGGATATTATATGACTAATTCCATATATCTTTTAAAAAACGAAATGAAAAATGTCTGCAGGTAAACAAAAAAAAGAATAAGCAAAGAAAAATAACACAGTTGCAGACTGAATTTAGTCTAAGAGTCGTGAGAATGGTCTCTGATTTACTCATTGTTCCTTGCTGGTGAGAAAAAGAAATTTAGAAAATTGAATGCCATGAGTAAATGTCATCAATGACGCTGAAACACACATTTCCGCTTTCTCAGCCTGCTATCGCATGTGCCACCGTGACGGGCAGAACTTGCTCTCGGTCCTGAGATGAAGTTATAGAATCTTAGGTCTGGAGCATAATGTGTGTGTGTGTGCATTCAGTCACGTCTGCCTCGTTGCGACCTCAAGGACTGCAGACCTCCAGGATCGAACCCAAGTCTCTTGCGTCTCCTGCACTGGCAGGTGGGTTCTTTACCACTTGTCTTCCCCAGTGGCTCAGTGGTAAAGAATCCACCCAGTGGTAATGCAGTAGACGTGAGTTCCATCCCTTGGTTGGGAAGATCCCCTGGAGGAGGGCATGGAAACCGACTCCAGTATTCTTGCCTGGGAAATCCCATGGACAGAGGAGCTGGGTGGGCTACTGTCCAGGGAGTTGCAAAGAGTCAGACATGATGAGCAACTTCACTCACTCAAGATCACAAGGAGGGGGAAGAGAGCAGAAGCTGTTGTGATGCTGATGCTACCACATGCTTTTCTAGGAAACTGGGTCTTCTGATTTACTGAGACTTTCCGGACCTTGTGTAAGGCCTTGGTATTTAGAAAAATTGCAGAAGCCTGAAAGTCGTTAGATATTGAGCAAAATATTTTCAAGTTAGTTCTACTTAAGAAGTCATGAAAGTTTAACTGAACAGCTTTTTATTGCAATTAATAAAACATTAAATATTAACTAATAAAATGATATACCTGGCTCAAATTAGATTTTTCTTTGATATATTGTCCTTTAACAAGATATCTGGAAATAGGTAGTAGTTGACAGCTGTTCAGTATCTCAACAATATCAGGGCTGGTGCCTCTGATAACCTTGGTCTTTCCCTTGTGGGGCCTGATGGGCAGGTATTGCAGCTCCAGATTATCAAGGAGACGTTTGATTGGTAAAGGACGGTGCCTTTCTAGCTTTTCCTGTCTTTTTATCAGGGCAGTAAAAGCTTTCCAGGAAACCCTAATAAAATTTGCTAACTTACACCTCTTTGGCCTTAACCATACACATCACCACCTGTAGTCAGAAAGGAGTCTGGAAAGTCTATTTGCCTCGATTAGAGGCTGCAAGTTGGTGCTAAGTGCTAAGTCACTTTAGTCATGTCTGACTCTTTGAGACCCCATGGACTGTAGCCCACCAGGCTCCTCTGTCCATGGGATTCTCCAGGCAAGAGTACTGGAGTGGGTCGCCATGCCCTCCTCCAGCGGATTTTCCTGACCCAGGGATTAAACCCACAGCTCTTACATCTGTATCAGCAGGTGGGTTCTTTTACCACTAGTGCCACCTGAGAAATTGATATGAGGCTTGAAAATAGGTGTGAGGTAAACCATTGTCTTCCACAGGAAAGAGCACCAATAATTCAAGAACATTTACAATCAAGTTTGAAACAAGGAAGGTTTGGAGACTCACTCTGCACTATGACCCAAATGCTCTTTTTCTGAAAGGATTCTGAGTAATTAAAGTTGATCCTTTGGACTGTGTGCTCCACGCTACCATGAGATCTGCTAGATCATCTTCGGCTCTGCCATCTTGAGCTGCTTCCACCTTCACTGAAATGTATCCCTTCTAATTCGCTTGGAGACGCTTATTGGATTCACAAAAGGGAGAGTTATGAAGCACAGCAGGAACACTGGGGGAAAGGTGCTGTGATTCTGCTCAGCTTCTATTAGAGTAGAAAACATGCTGGATATTGAGGGGAAATTTATGTAATGTATTCCAGCATTGTTCAAGGCAGAGCATCATGTTTCATGCAGGCAGAGGCAGTCGAGGTGTGCAGTGTGAGAACTCCACTACACGCACCGAGAGAAACGATAAAACTGAATGGGCATTGGGCAGAAAATAAACCCTGGGTTTTATGGGAAGCGTTTACAATCTCCATTCTATACCAAGACTTCATAGTCTATCTTAGAAAGAAAGAGAGTCTTTTAAAAAGCCTATAAGAAATCTTTTCTGTTGTTTATTTAGATGGATTCTAAGTGACTAAGTACCTAGCTCCTTTAAGAACCAAGGCTGTGTGATTTAAGCAAAGGAGGTAATATTGGATCAATGAATGGGAAAAAAAAAAAAGTAAGAGAGATAGAGTAGCATTATGTTCCCCGCCTTAGGAGGAAGTTCAGAGTGAGACTCAGAAGACTAGGATTTCCAGCTGAAAGTAGGTGGGATTGAAGTGGAAGAACTAAACGCAAGTAGGGAAATAATTTCTAGGAGGCTCAAGAGAGTTGTAAATAGGTGTTAGTACCTGCAGCTGCCAGAGGGAGCTCTAATCTCAGGGGAGCTGGCAGAACTGAGGATTTCTTTTGAGAGTCCTCCCAGAAAGTGGTGAACTTGCTGCTGGGCTGATATGAGGTTTCAGAATTTTTATCTTTGCTTGTTCACGTGTTGCTTTTCTTCACGCTAATGTAGTTTCTGTGAACTCCAGGTAGTGTATCTGGAGTTTCAGCTGGAGTTTAAGAGGATGCGTTAGGACATCAGAGGCACGTGTTGAGGTAGACATAAACAAATATTAAATTTAAATCTATATGTAGCACATGTATCATTACTTCTTTACAACAGTGATGATAACAACTTGCCCTTGTGTGAATGTGTATTTCTAACCTTTGAGAGAACTAGTCCACCCATCCATTCAGTTCAATCAATTAAAAATCAGAGATGCCCTGATCCAACCTGAGTCTTATGAAGAGTATTAGATTACATCACCGATCAGAAATGCCTGACAGTATAATAATAGCTCTCAGTGTGGCATATATGGAACAATGTAGTTTTTTTTTTCTTTTTTTTTTTTTACTTTTCACTAGACAGGTAACTCTCTTTTTTAAAAAAATAATTTTTCATTAGGAGAATTTTTCTAAGTGACATCTTAAATTGCAAGGGTGTCCATTAAATGTCACAATTAAACATACCAGAGTAGAAGTCATGTTGTCAAAATGCCCACTTAACCCCCCCAATCATCTCAAACCCACCTTTTGCCGAACTTCTATGAATTTAACCCTATTTTTTTTTCTTTTTTTAAACAAGAGAAAGTAGACAGACTCATGTTGGTAAATGCTGACAGTCTGTAGTCACACAGAGTCTCAGAGCCCAATATACAACAGAAATCAAATGAAAACCTGAACTAGCCTTTTGACTAAAAATAAAATTAATCTTATATATTATATATTATATTCATAAGTAAAATGTCTCTAACGATAAGAGAAACTATGTCCTTAACAGTTCTCTAAGTGGACAAATGAATAACTCATTTAATCCTCACAACACTTTATATGGTGGGTAGTATTATGTATATATTACGGATGAGGAATATGCAAAGCAGAGATTATATATGTTGGTCAGTTCAGTTCAGTTCAGTTCAGCCACTCAGTCGTGTCCGACTTTTTGTGACCCCATGAATCGCAACACGCCAGGCCTCCCTGTCCATCACCAAATCCTGGAGTTCACTCAAACTCACGTCCATCAAGTCGGTGATGCCATCCAGCCATCTCATCCTCGGTCATCCCCTTCTCCTCCTGCCCCCAATCCCTCCCAGCATCAGAGTCTTTTCCAATGAGTCAACTCTTCGCATCAGGTGGCCAAAGTACTGGAGTTTCAGCTTTAGCATCAGTCCTTCCAGAGAACATCCAAGACTGATTTCCCTTAAAATGGACTGGTTGGATCTCCTTGCAGTCCAAGGGACTCTCCAGAGTCTTCTCCAACACCGCAGTTCAAAAGCAGCAATTCTTTGGTGCTCAGCCTTCTTCACAGTCCAACTCTCACATCCATACATGACCACTGGAAAAACCATGGCCTTGACTAGATGGACCTTTGTTGGCAAAGTAATGTCTCTGTTTTTGAATATGCTCTCTAGGTTGGTCATAACTTTCCTTCCAAGGAGTAAGCGTCTTTTAATTTCATGGCTGCAGTCACCATCTGCGGTGATTTTGGAGCACAAAAAAAGAAAGTCTGACACTGTTTCCACTGTTTCCCCATCTATTTCCCATGAAGTGATGGGACCAGATGCCATGATCTTCGTTTTCTGAATGTTGAGCTTTAAGCCAACTTTTTCACTCTCCACTTTCACTTTCATCAAGAGGCTTTTAAGCTCTTCTTCACTTTCTGCCATAAGGGTGGTGTCATCTGCATAACTGAGGTTATTGATATTTCTCCCAGCAATCTTGATTCAGGTTTACATAAATTGTAAATTCTAGAGGTGGGTTGAAATTCAGGCTTTGTGGCTCCAGATTTCATGCCACTATTCTCTGCCACAACCAATAGGGATTTCAAAACATTACATCGGCATATTCCAACAGACCATTATGAGGAAGGAATTACAGGAATTTTAAGGAATTAAAATTTCTTTATGTGTAACTTTCAAATTGTTTTACCTGTTTTAAACCCACCTCTGCCAACAGATGAATATAAGCAAGAACAACATGAATCGACATGTGTCTTGAAGTTGTTTTTAAGTAGTGTTGATAAGAATAGCTATAATTAATTGAGGGTCTAGCATGCAATATGTACTATACTTCTTTATCATATTTTATTTAATCCTCAGTATATATCTCCTACTATTTACCTGCGTTATGCACACGAGAAGAGTAGGGACAGATAAACTATTCACTCTGAGTCATATGGCTTATAATTTGTGGACAAGGAATTTAAATCTTAACCACAATCAATGCCCTAAACAGAGCTGAATGTCTTTACCTGCATTGTTAGATTTAACACTGAATCCTTTATAAAATAAACATAACAATTCTTCTTTTAACAGAAAAATGCCATGAAATATTAGGTAAAAGAAATAAGAAAAATGAATTTTAGAGGAGCCTATAAAGCCATTAAGCCAATAGGAAAGATTTTGTATTTAGCTTTACTGTGTTTCCCTCCATTTTTTGCTGGGGGAGGAGGATCCCCAAGTTTATAAATGCATTAAAAATAATAGTGTCAAATGGCTTTGATTTGACATTTTTGTTAAAAAATATGTTTTTGAACTTGCATCTCATGATCTTTTCTTAGCTTCTACTCAAGGGACTAAGTGTTACTAATCTTATTATTAATAAAATGTCCGAGAATTTAAATGACCAACAGTTAACTGTGAGTGTTACTCTCAACCTGTTCGAGTTCAGACTCTCTTCTTGTCTTGTTTTCACAGCCCTGAGCAGAGCCGGCCCCTTTGAACCTGACTTATGTAGGTTTGGTCTTGCCATTCCTGCAGCGATTAGGAAGCTAGACAAGAGTTAGCTCTGATAGAACTTAAGAGTCTTACAATCAGTAAGGAGGATATAGGAAGCCTCATGCAGATCTTAAGCTTGGGCTGCCTATCCCAAGACGTCTTTATCCAGAGAACTCTTCAGCGGGAGTAGAGTGTTCATTCAACTATTAAGAAACAAGGCGTTTTCATCATCCTTTAGCTTGTTTCTTGTGTTTGGTTCTCACTTTAGATTCCCACTGAGAGGAGTTCCTCTGATAATGATACCAAATTTCTAACAACTTCAAAAGTGAATATTAAGAAAGGGCTTTATTCTATCATCCATACATCCAATGAGTCTATTGATGGTGTTCAATTTTGCATCACAGAGTCATGCTGTAAAAGCTTCAAGGGTGAAAGCTAAGGTACATATGAAACAATGGAAACTTTCTCTATGCCTGCAACTTCCAAACTTGTTAAGGCAGAGTACTTTGACGGACTAGAAATCTTTTCTAAGGTTTTTTTTTTTTTTTTTTGGCAAATTTCAGTTAGTTTAAATGTAGAATCTTTACAGAAGGGGATGAACCATCTCATTAGGGAATGGATTTACATTTTGCAATAAATATATGAGTCAAATCGACATGTTGTATACCTTAAACTTACACAATGTTTTATGTCAATTATATCTCAATAAAGAGTGGGGGGCTCATCACCAAATCCCCAAACATCAAAAAAAAAGAAAGAAAGAAAGAAAGGAAAGAAAGGGAAAAAGAAAGTTTCTAGAAACCTGTAATAGAGTTACAGACCAAGAGAGGTAGCTGAGTCATGGATGTCAGAAACCTTGCTCTACTGTGTTAATGATCTGAAAATAGGATAAATATCTACCCAGAGGAGTATCTGAGCAGATGCAACAAATCTATTCTGGGGTGAATGGTAGCTAGGAATTCTCTTTGTGAAGACAAGTATGACTCACCAACACCTGTCAGAAAGAATTTGCTTTCTTCTTCTTCTTCTTCTTCTTTTTTTTCTTTTTCTTTCTAGCCTCCATATGGCAATTCCCTCTAACTCTCCCAATATTTTGCAAACCAGGTAGTTTGAGAGGTGCTTAAATCTGTCTTGACCAAACATTATTTCTCCCTTCATCTGACTGAAAAGAGTCTCAGAAATCTCCATATTTCACACTTCACTGGAGAAGTGTTTGTGGCCCTTTTTAAAATGCAAACAGACTCCCAAGTGGAAAACTTATAAAACCATCATTATTCATTCACACCTTGGTGTGAATTAGCTCATCAGAGCCATTACCTAGCAACACGAGGATAGCCTGGTGATTTATGATCTGAGATGAAGGAGAATTTTGTATTGATTAATGGTAATGGCCTGGAGAATGGAAGAATGTTGAGAAGGGCATTGAACCCCTCAGAGAACAAGGACAAAGCGAAGGGAAGATTTCACAACAGTGACTAAGGGCTCTGAAGCCACTCTATCTGGACATGCATTTTGGTTTCACTGTTTACCTTATGTGACCACTCTGTGCAATGAAGTTTTTATTGTTGCTATTATAATGGTCATTAACACTGTTATTTTAATATTATGTAAGCAATTTCCAAAATAAAATTCAACTCACATAATTCAAGAAAGGGAATTAAGCTTCTTGAATAGAGGTTTTTCAGATGGCCAGGCCCCAGGACAGCAATGTCAAGGAAAGATGATCAGGCTTAGATTTAGCAACTTTATTCAAGATACCAAATGTCTGAATTTCAAATTCTTCATCTGTAGGTTAGGATTAATGCTTACTATTTCAAAAGTTTAGAAAGGAAACATCACCTTCCATTCCGGTAAACAACAAATGTTGCCCCTCATCAAGCCATCAGCCACTGCAGCACCTCAAAGGTACACCCTGAGAGGAATTCCGGGTGGAGAAAAACAGGAAACATTCTGCTCTGGGAGCTGGGCTTACACAGCTACGATATCCTTAGCATATTATTCCTTAGCATATCTAAGGAATAATTTCAATGAACCCAGACTCTTGCATCCTCCCATATATAGTAAAACACTAAAATCATTAACTTGGGACGTTTGCTTTTTGTGGTTAGCAATAATCTTTAGATAGTCAACTGCACTTTTTTCAGTAAAATCTCCTAAAATATCCTGGCTTCTTCCTTACCTTTCTGGAGCAATTCCTCAGAGCTATATGAAAGGTTATCTTCCTGAGTGTAGTCCTCAGTAACCTCCTCAAATAAAACTTAACACCCAACTTTTAGGTTGTCTGTTTCCCTTTAGTTGACAAAAGCGTGGCTGTGAAGATTTTATGTATTAGCTTATGTGGACATTTGTACGAAACTATAAAGACTATGTGTGCATGCTCTTTAGTAATTTTGCAGAAAAAAAAACACTAAAATAAAATCTGTTGACGTGTATTCGTGTTTTTGAGGCTTAGTAGTTAATCAGATTTGAGTAAAATTATACAAACAAAACACTTTAAAATTCTCTCCTATCTTCACCCCAAATCATTTTTAATAGGTTGACAGGTAACATGAGACAGAATAACTTAAAAGTCTCTGTAAATATGCCTTTCCTTTTGTTCCTCCTATCGATCCAGCTAATTGTTTTAGGACGACTCTGTCTTATGTTTCTTTTGGTACATGCTTAATACTTGTCTCACACACTACACTTCTCTCTGACCTACTAAAATTCAATGATTTTGAATTCTCTGGGACTTCCCTGGTGGTCCAGTGGTTAAGACTTTACCTTCCAATGCAGGGGCATGGGTTCCATCCCTGATAGAGGAGCTGAGATCCCACATGCCTCAAGATCAAAAACCCAAGACATAAAACAGAAACAATATTTTAACAAATTCAATAAAGGACTTTAAAAAGAATCCCCCCAAAAAGAAAAGAAATTTCTTTTTCTTTTTTTCTAAAAATGTCTAAACTTCTAAAAAAGAAAAAAAAAATGTAAAAAAAGATCTAAGTCCTTCATTAACAAATAAAAGATTGTGAATTTCTCATTTTGATTCCAGAAAGTCTGTGATTGTTGCAAATAGTCCTAAGTCATAACTTTGGATATCTTAAAGCATATGATACTCCAGTAGTAACAGAGGTTTAAAAAAAAAAAAAGGCAAAACAAAAGCTAAAAAAAATCTTTCCTACTGTTAACTCTGGAAATTGAGAGGGCTTTGTCATTTACATGACCCTGGGTCAAAAAGGTGAACTTAGATGTACTTGAGAAGTCACACCATTCTCTTCTATAGAGGACATTAACTTCAGGAGAATAATACTACTCAGTTAATACAGTCTGCTTTGCTTTGACTTTTTCAAGGTTATCTTACAGTTTTCCAGTGACTCTAGGACAGAAATTTTAAACAAGGAGCTTGTTTAATCACAACCCCTTAATATGATTAACCCCTTAATCATAAGGGGAAAAATTACATTTATTTTTACTACCCTGGAATTGAAATGTAGCATTACCTTCATTTATTAGATGTCGAAAATGTAGAAAGTAAGTTACATTAATAATAGCAGTGATTGTGCATTAATAGTAACTTTAATAGGATCACAGATATTTTCATGTCATATTACAGTTTTTGCAGATATTTTTAAATATTATTTGCACTTATGTGTTCTTGACAATTATGGTGGTTATTAGTTCCATTCTATAGCTTTTATTTCATAATTAATAAAAGGAAATATACTACTATGATTACAAACTGATTTTTAAATATTTAGATAACTGGCTCAATATCATTAACTGCCTTTGAAATTCTGTATTTTCATGGATTTTAAAATATTATTATGTAGAGGAACCCATGGGCTTTACCAAATTGCCAAAGGTGTCCATGAAATTAAAAGGAAAAAAAATGTTAAAAACTCTTACCCTAGAGAAAAGAGTCCCAGATGGCAAAATACTTTCTATAATCTTTTTACAATACATATTAACATAATACAATTGTTATAAAAGTGAATACACTAGGAAAGCAAAATAAAGGCAAAGTAGCAAAGAAGACAAATTGTCTTATCCCTGTATTATGTCCACGCATGTGTGCGTGTTCAGTCGTGTCTGACTCTTGGCAATCCCAGTGACTGTAACCCAACATTCTCCTCTGTCCATGGGATTATTCTGGCAAGAATACTGGAATGGGTTGCCATTTCCGCCTTCAGGGAATCTTCCTGACCCAGAGATTGAACCTGCATCTCCTAGTCTCCTGCGTTGGCAGGCAGACTCTACCACTGTGCCACCTGGGAAGACCATATTATGTCCACATAAATGATCAAAGTGTAAGCAGTGTCCAGGAATATCACACGATGCTGTCTTTAGAGTTATTAGGGACTAGGAAGAGTCTGAGATTTCACCTTATTTGCAAGCGAATGAGTTAGCCTGACACAATTTCACAGATGATAACAGGAAACATGAAACTCCTGGGTCAAAGTAAAGGGTTTTATTATTCAATGCACAGCAAGCATTATGAGCTTTAGTTTCTATTAACATCAGTCCCTCTTGGCACTTCAGTCTCACAAAGCTGATGAGAGCAGCCCAGTCAGATGCTTTATCCACAGTAGCTTTGATTCATCCTAGCTAAGGAATCTCAAGTTTAGAAAACCCTAATATTTATCATTGGCTGCAAGCAAACCTGCCCAGTCTTTAACTGGAGACATCATCTTCATTATACCAAAAAAAAGAAAAAAGAAAACTGTCCTCTCCCCCAGAAGGAGACATTATCTCTATTTGTTAATTATAAAACTGCTCTGAAAAGATATTCTGGACCAAAAGCTGTCAGTGCTTCTGCTCACAAGATATGCAAAAACATGAACTCCTTGGATATGTGTCTCCAAAGAGGAACTTACCCCTCCAAGGGTGCCATTTCCTTAATGATGAATAATGTATGTTGTACTACCTATGGCATGAGTTAAATATACTTATTTAATAAGTTAAATATATATTTAATAAATTATGCATATTCCTCTAGTGACTTTTCTACATGATAAAAGAATCACTGCTCAAGAAAAAAATCTCACAAATGTAAAGCAACCTCTGAAATATTACTGTCTGAGTAAAACCATTGAGTCCTCATAGACTTGAATACTGTCTTTTGAAGGTCTCATCACCAGAAAAGGGAAGGAAACCATAACTGGGCAACCCTCCTAAAGCCTGGAAATGGTGAAGTCTAAGGACTGAAATGTACAGAATGCTGCCTGAGCAGAAAAATATTTAAATTAGAAATTAATGATGAAATCATAAGTAAATAATATAGATCTGAAAATTAAGGAGTTCACATCAGAATAATTCAAATATCAATAAGGAAATCACAATGGAAACCAATAAAACCTTTCAAAGTGAACGGGCAATGAAATCATAACAATTCAAAGTTTACAAAAGTGGTGTAATCTCCCCTCATAGCTCAGTGGGTAAAGAATCTGCCTGAAAGGCAGGAGACCCAGGTTCGATTCCTGGAGGAGGAAATGACAACACAGTCCAGTATTTTTGCCTGGAGAATACCATGGACAGAGGAGCCTGGTGGGCTACAGTCCATGGGGTTGCCAGGGTCAGACACGTGGTAGCGACTAAACCACCACCAGAGCAAAGATTATTAACAACCTCACATACCAAAGCGGATAAACTCCTCATCCAATTTTAGGAAAGAAAAGCCAGACACAGACAATAAAATACTGTATTTTACTTTTTTTTTTTCATTTCCATTTCTTTTTTTTTTCTAATTTTATTTTATGTTTTTACTTTACGATACTGTATTGGTTTTGCCATACATCGACATGAATCTGCCACGGGTGTACATAAGTTACCACTCCTCAACCCCCCTCCCACCTCCCTCCCCACACCATCCCTCTGGGTTATCCCAGTGCTGGTCTTTTGCAAACATGCAGAACTGATCTGTGGTGATGAAACCGAAGTGATGAAACCGAAGTGGTGGTTATGCTGGCGGCAGCGCTGACCAGGAAGAGCCACAGAGGGGGATTCCGGGACATCTGTAGTTGTTCATGTCTTGCTCTCACTGGCAGTCTTCTAACTGTCCTTGTGAAAATGTATTAAACTATCTGTCCATAATTTGCATACTTTTCTGTATGTATGCTTCTTGCTGTTGTTGTTTAGTTACTAAATTGTGTCCAAGTCTTTGCAACCCCATGGGCTGTAGCCCTCCAGGCTCCTCTGTCCGTCGGATTTCCCAGGCAAGAATACTGGAGTGGGTTGCTACTTCCTTCTCCAGGGGATCTTCCTGACCCAGGGATTGAACCTGAGTCTCTTGCACTGGCAGGCAGATTCTTTAACACTGAGACACTAGGGAAGCTCACATACATCAATACAAAATTTTACTTAAAATATTTGAGTAATGCATGTAAAATGCTTGTGAAAAGAAAGAAGCGATATCACTAACACCAGCTAGAAGAATATGTCAACTGCTATCATATGCCCTTGACTGCTGTTGCGGTACAGCTTAATAGAACGAGAATGTGTATACTTAGTCATTCAGTCATGTCCGACTTTCTGTGTCCCGGTCAACTGTAGCCTGCTGGCTCCTCTGTCCATGGGATTCTCCAGGCAAGGATACTGGAGTGGGTTGCCATGCCCTCCTCCAAGGGATCTTCCCAACCCAGGGATCAAACCCAGATCTCCTGCATAGCAGGTGGATTCTTTACCATCTGAGCCACCAGGGAAGCAACTGTGGGGGGGGCTCAGTCCCATAAGTTACAGGGCTACTGAGATCCTATTGAATCAACGTTCAGTTTATCCACAGCTTTAAAAAAATTATAACAAAAAATTTGCTTAGCACAGAGGATGAACTTAATATTTATTGGAACTATATGGTCAATGTGGGGGCTTCCCTGGTGGCTCAGATGGTAAAGCGTCTGCCTGCAATGCGGGAGACCTGGGTTTGATTCCTGGGTCAGGAAGATCCCCTGGAGAAGGAAATGGCAATCCACTCCAGCACTCTTGCCTGGAAAATCCCATGGACGGAGGAGCCTGATAGGCTACAGTCCATGGGGTTGCAAAGAGTCGGACACGACTGAGCGACTTCACTCTCACTTTCCTATGGTCAATGTGGACACACTGTGCACAGGTTCTCATGCATTATCAGACAGGTTTTCAAGTTGGCTCATCCTCGTTTCAAGTCTTAATTTGCTGTGTGTCTTTATCAACGTTTCATTCTCCATCTATGGGCTGTTAAAATAACTGAACTCAAAAAGTATTGGTGATTGAAACATTCTTGACCAGTTTGGTGGCTGGCCTTAGAGACATAGCTCCAACATCCATCACTATCACTTTTTTACTCATCAATCAGATTTCAGTTTAAAGTTATTTTTCAGGAAGTTCTCTGGAAGTCCGCTGGTTCAGACTTCACTTTCCAATCAATGCAGGGGGTTCAGATTCAATCCTAACCAGGGAGCTATGATCCTATATACCTCGCAGTCAAAAAAAAGCAAAAACAAAAACAAAAAAACTCTAAAACAGAAGCAATATCATAACAAAATCAATAAAGACTTTAAAAATATTTCACAGCAAAAAAAGAAAGTCTTAAAAATAAAAAAATAAATGAAGTAGTTTTTCTCTAGGAAGTTTTATCCCTTCTAGATTAGGTCCTCTACTCAAAAAAAATAAATAAATAACTAAATAAAAAGTTGTACTTCTACCACTGTTATTAAGTATTAATTGTGTATTTGTTTATTACTTACTACCCTGTTATTAAATATTAATTGTGCATTTGTTTATTATTATAATTCTTGCCAGACTAGATCAATAAAGTCAGGACCCTTTGCTTTGTTTATTGTTGAATTGTTAATGTCTGGATCAATGCCTGACATTTACTGAAAAAAATAATTCCAATAATGTGTGAAAGAAGAAATGAATGGACTTACCTGGTTCATAGATTCCTGGATTTCTTCCCTTACCTGCCCAATTGAAAACTTAAGTCTTGACATTTCCAGAAACTGAAATGAGTCTTTGGGCTCCTTTGTTGTCAATGTATTGATCCACTTAGATACATTTTCCCACGACTGAGTGACTAACGCTTTCACTTTCTTTCCCAATTCAAACCCTGAAAGCAAATCTGTTTTCTAACCATTGACCCACTATCCATATGTTAGTAGCTTCCCTAATTTCCAAGGCAGATTATTTTTTTCAAAGTCCTTACTAGTGGCATTTGATACCAGATAATTCTTGGTTATGGGTAGTTTGTCACGTGTGTGTGCTAAGTTGCCTGAATTCTGACTCTGTGTGACCCTACGGGATGTAGCCCGCCAGACTTCTGTGCATGGAATTCTCCAGGTAAAGATACTGGATGGGTTGCCATGCCCGCCTCCATAGGATCTTCCTGACCCAGGGATTGAACCCAAATCTCTCTTTTTATAAAATTAATTGATTCTAATTGGAGGCTAATTGCTTTACAGTATTGTGGTGGTTTGTGCATGAGTCAGCCATGGGTGCACACGCGCCTCCCGAGCCCCCTGCCACCTCCCTCCCCACCCCACCACTCGGGGTAGTCCCAGAACACCAGCTCTGAGTGCCCTGCATCATGCACTGAACTTGCACTGGGCATCCATTTCACATACGGTAACATACATGTGCCAATGCTTTTCTCTCAAATCATCCCACCCTCGACTTTTCCCACAGAGTCCAAAAGTCTATTATTTACACTTGTGGCTCTTTTGTTGCCTTGCATATAAGATCGTTGTTAATTCCATATATATGCATGCTTTCTCAATGCCATATATATGTGTTCATATACAATATTGATGTTTCTTTTTCTGATTTACTTCACTCTGTATAATGGGCTCCAATTTCATCCACCTCATTAGAACTGACTCAAATGTGTTCCTTTATATAGCTGAGTAATATCCCATTGTATATATGTACCACAACTTCCTTATCCATTTGTCTGCTGATGGACATCCAGGTTGCTTACATATCCTAGCTATCATAGACAGTGCTGCAGTGAACAGTGGGATACGTGTGTCTCTTTCAATTCTGGTTTCCTTGGTGTGTATGCTCAGCAGTGGGATTGCTGGGCCATATGGCAGTTCTATTTCCAGTTTTTTAAGGAATCTCCACACTGTTCTCCATGGACCCACATCTCTTAAGTCTCCTACATTGACAGGCAGGTTCTTTACCACTGTGCCACCTGGGAAGCCTCAGCTTGTCATTAGTTCTATAGAATGTTTGACAGGATTCCTGACTGTATTTTCTCTCTAGCTGTGCCAACACAAAATGCCTCCAGTATCGCCAAATGTTCCATGGGGGTCGAAACTGCCTCCTTGAGAATCCCTGCTGGAAGGGAGGTTTCACCTTAAAACAATAAAATGAACTTTTGTCACAATCCTAAAACTCCTTTTAAATTTTTTTTAATATTAGTAGTTTGCCTGTGTTGGGTCTCAGTTGCAACAAGAAGAATCTTTAGTTGGGACATGTGAACTCACGGGTGCAGCGCAGGGATCTAGCTCCCTGACTAGGGGTCAAGCCCGGCCCACCTGCATCAGGAGAACAGAGCCTTACCCACTGGACCACCAGGGAGGGCCCGCACCATGCTCAAACTCTAAATATGGCGGTGGGGCAGAAAGCTGCTGGCTAGGCCACACTGTTTCCTCTGGTTGGATTTATCTGCCTGGCAGATAAGGTTCCCCATTCCTGCCCTTGTAAATAACATAAACATGAATAAGTTGGGAATAAACTGCCATCTGAGGGCATGATGTGTGCTCCAGAGAGTTTGGAAGTGGTGGTATTATGCACAATATTGTATTTTCCTGAAATGCCTTTATTAAAAAAAAAAAAAAAAGTCTAAGTACTAGGATAATCCTTTCTCCACCCCCACATTGACACTCTATTTGATACATCCCTTAAAAGACTCAACAGTGTCCCCAGGCTAGTAAGCTGTAAGAAGTAGAAAAATAACCAAGAGATTTAAGTCTTTTATTTTACTTTATTTTTGACCCAAATTGCCTCTGTGTGAGTGTGAATACCTACACACTACAAAAGGAAATAACGTTAGGAGACTAAAAGAAAATTTCCATTTTCAGAAATTATCACAGTGTAAAAAAAGCTTGAATTGCCATGGAAACAGCCTAGTCACATCCTACTGAATGGTTATTTTCCAAAAGAGTCCTTGAGACATCTTTTGTTTCTTTAAACTTGAGTGGAGATGGGTCATGTGCAACAGGGAAGTGGGGGATGTGGGATTTCCCATCATTGCCATTCAGGGAGGTGTCATCCAATGAGAGGGATGTATTCAGTTGCTTCTTCTGGAAGAAATGTTTACCCCAGAATAATCTGAATAGGTTTTCCAGTGGAGAATGGTAAAAAGGTAGAAAAGTGGAAAATGCTATTAAAAGTGAAGATATTTTATTTAAACAAATATTGCATCATTGCAGTCATTCACTGTGCATGAGTAACAGAGGTAATCAAGAGTCTGAAGACCTGAGACTAGCCAGTCTGAACAGCGTTTTCAATTCAGGTCTGCACATCCATGCGCTGTGAGTCTGGTGGCTCTCCACAGCCTCATCTGAGCCTAAGCCTAGATCAGCTCCATTTGGGTCACGGCGATGAGCCTCCCAACCTAGATTTCCTGCATCTAGACCCATCATGCTTGAATTCTTTCTCTAATGAGGTCAGAACAGCCTTTTCAACATGTAACTGGGATCACATCTTTACCCAGGTTAAGATCATTCATCGATTTCTCCCTGTCCTCAGGATAAAGTCCACACGTCCTGATCCAGTTTACAACCTGTTCAGCTTCAGCCTGATTGCTTCTCTGTAATTGGTAGCATGGCTAAACTTTCTTTTTTTTTTTTCTTAACCTCGTCTTTCTCACTTTTTACTCTATATTCATTCCACTATGGGCTTCCCAGGTGGTGCTAGAGGTAAAGAACCCGCCTGCCAGTGCTGGTAGATATAAGAGACAAAGCTTCGACCCCTGGGTCAGGAAGATCTCCTGGAGGAGGGCACGGCAACCCACTCCAGTGTTCTTGCCTGGAGAATCCCATGGCTGGAGGAGCCTGGAAGTCTTCAGTCCATAGGGTTGCACGGAATCCGACAGGACTGAAGAGACTTAGTATGCATGCCTACACATTCCACTATGCTCTCATACTGAAAAGACATTATGCATTTCTCAGCCCTCTCTCCCACACGCCTTCTAGGGTGAATTCCAAAACCATTACTCTGTTCATCCTGATCTGTCATTTATTCCAGAAGGCACATACTGTAACCAATCTCACTTCTTCCAAAACTCTCAGCTGTCCATGTGGCAGACAGAATTAAGCTAGGTCTTCTCTGTGCTTTCACGATCTCCAGATACTCAACCTGCCTAATATGAATTTATATGTTTGCTTGCCCATCTTCCCACTAAGAGTTCCTTGAAAGGGGAAGCTATGTTTTACTCACTGCTTTGTTTTCAGTTTCTAGTGTCTTGGTACCAAATTGATGATCAGAAATCATTTATTAAATGGACAAATGAGTAACTTAATGAATAAACATAAACATGAATAAGTCAATGAATGTATGAATGAGTCAAAAAGCTCCAAGCATCTTAGTCTACTCACGGGCCAAGTTCTATATTCTTTTTCTCACTACTACTGTGATACCTGTATAATTTGCTCCTATATTTAAATATCTCCACTTACATTAAATTCCTCAGTTACTTTCGTTCCTACTCCCTCCAACTTTCCCTGGCTTTCATCTTCTCTCTCTTTTTTCCTCCTTCATTCTTTTCAGTTTATAAGTGAAGAACTAGATGCTCGGTGGCATTGTGTGACCTACACGTAATCACATATCTACTAATTAAGTGGTGGAGTCCACCACAGAGCAGGGCTGTCCTGGGTCTAGTGTGCTGCTCTGCCCTTCAAGATGCCCTTTAATTTCCACTCTAATCTGTGTTGTTCTAGAATATATCACTTTTGTTTTCCTCTCTGTCCCAAGCTTTGAATTAAGACATTTTCCTGTTTCTCTGGTGGGTTACAGTATCTTGCTATTCACTCTTATCTTTTTGCTGTTTCCAAAACTTCAAATTTTGATTCAGGATGCTTTTCTCTCTGAATCCTTGAAAACTATCCAGCATAATGGAAACGAATTGACCTGGGAAACAGGGAGCCCAGGTTCTGCCTCTCATTAGCTGTGTAGCCCTCGCAACCACTTTGATCCACACTATCCTAGCCCAGTGAAGACGATCAATGATATAACAACCTCCCTGTGGCCCTTAGAGGATTAGGTAGTCTGTGTGAATTCATTTTGTAAACTAACTAAGTTGCAAGTTTTATTAATTAATATTATTGTGTGTTTTCCCAAGCCTCCTCTGTCTTCATGGATAAGCTACAAATACTGCTAAGCCAAAGTCTCATTTTTGGGGCCCTAGTATTCTTCTCATTTCTACTATTTCTACCTCCCCTGGGTCTTTACTAGGCAGATGAGGCCTTCAAACACAGCTCATTTCAGATTCAGCTGGAGTGTTTTCTCTTGCCAGATAAATCCCAGCATGTTCTTTCTGCACAGTTCTCTAGATCCTGGGTATACCAATTATGAATACCCTAGAGTGACTGTGTAAAGACAAGGAAGCTGGCACCATTGATTACCTCCCTGGATAACCCTGTAACCCACATTCAGCTGAACCTGAAGGCTGATTAATTGAAAGGAAGGCTTCAGGTGGTCCTAGGATAAGCCTATTCTTTGGACATGATTGGTGATCCCAGGAAAGAAGAGTCTCTCTTATGGTTTCATCTTATTTGTCTGTCCCCAGAGAAGACCAAGAATTCTTCCAACCCACACTTCTTTCCCTCTGCCTCAGTGAAAGTGTAAACAATCCTTACTAATAAAATGTCTTGAATGGAAATAGAACTTTCAGTGCTGTAACATCCATTCTTTTTTTTTCTCTTTGATTAAATAATATGTTTTAGGGTGTTAATTTCTAGGATATTGCCCCTGCCCTATTTAATTACGAGACCTGGCTACATTCATACAGTGATTCAGTAATCAGGAATACCGGTTATCTTTAAAGGAAAAATAAGTCTGGGTTTGCAGCTTAGGTGTATGATTTTAGGCAAGTTATCTGACCCCTCCTAACACTTATTCCTTGTCTATAAAATGGAGGTATTTGTAACAATACATACATCACAGGATTTTTGCAAAGATTAAACAGGTTATCTTATGACATAATGGTACCTTATCAAATCCTCATATTTAGTAGCATGTAATTTTATAGGGCTTTTATTAGAACTTCATATTTCAAATAAAGGATCTCAGTTGAATTCTTTGAAGTAAGGAGGGTATGAGACAGGATTCCATCCTATTTGCAGAGGAAAGAGATTAAGTGTCTAGATATGTAAAAATTCATTTAGCCCTATACTTAAGATTTGGGCACTTAATTGTATGTAAATTTATTTTAATAAAAGATGAAACTAAAACCAAGAAAACTTTACAATGCATTGTATTAGTGAATCATCTCACCAGTGCTTTAGTTCACTCATTGTATAGATGTTAAAATAATCTAAAAGTTGTAAATGGACTTTCTCAAGGTCACTTCACAAATAGCAGAGCCAAGTTCACATCCCAGGTTATCTGATTTTGTCACCATGGTCTTGGCCCACCATGAGTATGGCTAACCTTGGTGATGAGGTGATCTTAGTTGACTTGGTGAGGAAGTGTTTCAAATGCCCCTGTTAACAAATTTTCTCTTTGCTGTCTCTTATAACATACATGCAGAGTATATCATGAGAAATGCTGGGCTGGATGAAGCACAAGCTGGAATCAAGATTGCAAAGAGAAATATCAGTAACCTCAGATATGCAGATGGCAACACCCTTATGGCAGAAAGTGAAGAACTAAAGAGCCTCTTAATGAAAGTGAAAGAGGAGAGTGAAAAAGTTGGCTTAAAGCTCAACATTCAGAAAACTAAGATCATGGCATCTGGTCCCATCACTTCATGGGAAATAGATGGGGAAACAGTGTCAGACTTTATTTTTGGGGCTCCAAAATCACTGCAGATGGTGATTGTAGCCATGAAATTAAAAGACGCTTACTCCTTGGAAGGAAAGTTATGACCAACCTACATGGCATATTCAAAAGCAGAGACATTACTTTGTCAACAAAGGTCGGTCTAGTCAAGGCTATGGTTTTTCCAGTGGTCATGTATGAATGTGAGAGTTGGACTGTGAAGAAGGCTGAGTGCCAAAGAATTGATGTTTTTGAACTGTGGTGTTGGAGAAGACTCTTGAGAGTCCCCTGGACTGCAAGGAGATCCAACCAGTCCATCCTAAAGGAGATCAGTCCTGGGTGTTCATTGGAAGGACTGATGTTGAAGCTGAAACTCCAATACTTTGGCCACCTGATGTGAAGAGCTGACTCATTTGAAAAGACCCTGATGGTGGGAAAGATTGAGGGCAGGAGAAGAAGGGGACGACAGAGGATAAGATGGTTGGATGGCATCACCGACTCCATGGACATGGGTGTGGGTGAACTCCGGGAGTTGGTGATGGACAGGGAGGCCTGGAGTGCTTCCGTTCTTGGGATCACAAAGAGCCAGACATGACTGAGCAACTGAACTGAACTGAACTGATTCTTGGTTTTTGATTTAAGAAAAATAATAGAAATAGATAAAATACCTGGATTGGTAATCTATTAACCAACATCATTCTATCATCTGAGTTTGAATCTTGAGAATTACTGACTTAGGTGTAAGTAGCTTGTATCGATTCTCAGATAGCATGGATTCTACTCCTAATACTGCCTATAGCTACCTGTGTGATCTTGGGGGAAAATCCTTTTTTTCACCTTGGATACTGTTTCTTTAGGTTTAGATTTAAAGTTAAATCATGAGGGGAACTCCTTAATCTATTTAGCTTATGTATTATAAGGTTTTTGAAAACCACAAGTCATTCCATGGCTTAGAATGAAGACAGAGATTGTCCTTCAGTTATAAACATAGTTTAATGTTGTTTGATAGAGAATGGAAGGGTATTGATCTAATGAGAATAATAATGAGGACCATTTACTTAAAGATTCCCATGTGCCTTCTGCTTGACATGTACTATCTTGCTTAAGCTTGTCAACTCCCTATTCATAGAAAATAATATCTGATATTATAGAAAGACTCTAAATATTAGAGACTCTAAATAACATCACCAAAATCAAGTGGTATAGATGGGGTTAGAATCCAGATTTCATTACTACCAAAGCTATATTTTCTGTACCTGGGATTTCTGGGGCCGCGGTCTTTTGCTTCATCCTGTCTTCAACCAAATGAAAGGGAAGAAAATTTATAATCTTTCTTTTCTGAAACAATGAACCTTGTTGAGACGAGTCTATTGAAGCAGCTGTGAGTAACACATTGGGAATCTCAAAAGTTATCATGAAAACTGTAGGGATGGAGACATTGACGAAAGACAGGGACCTGAAAGCTCCATAGGTCAAAAATTCTGCAAGAGTCTGTTGGAAAAATGGGGGCATTAAATTGGAGAGGAAACAGCTGAGGAGAAATATGTTGCTTCCTGCAAATATCTCTAGTGGCGCAGTGGGGAAGACGGAGAGCTTGTATTGAGTGTGACGTAGTAGTAGCACTAGGGCCAAAGAGAGCTGATGAATCCGAAGGATTAAGAACACAAAATGAGACAGACCAGAGTTCCACCCCAGCTTGCCTCAAACTGGACCATATGAGGACTTTCTCAAGATTTCCAAGCCTAAATTTCTCCTATGCAGAATGGTGGTAGAAATATTTGTCTCACTGTACCATTATCAGAATTAAAGGACCAAGCGAATGTGCAGCCCATAGTAAGCTGCCTGGCGTAGAGTAAAAATTAATTAAATGTAGCTCTTCTTTCTCCTGAAATGTGTTTATTTTGCACCCTGAAATAGTTTTCCCCTCCCCCCCTCCCCATCTCCTCTCCTCTTTTCTTCTTGCCTTCTCCTACTTTTCCTTGTATTTTTCTTATTCTCTTTGTTCTCCCCTCCTCTCTCCTCTCTTACTTTTCTTCTTCTCCTACTGGAAGTCACATGCAACCCCCACTGTGAAATAACTATTGACTCAGAAGCACAAAATTGTCAGAGATTATGGGAAACAGTAGGGTTCAGGTTTGAAATCGGCTGTTCCCTATCGTAATTGTCACTAAGATTATTCAAACTCATTTTAAACCTATGTGTCAAATAATGCAGATGAGTCATACTTAGATTCTCAACCAAAAAAAAAACCCAAAAAAACCAGCCAACATATCTTAAAGAGTAAAACAATTATTGAGTATTTATTAAGTGCTCAATGAATGGAACTTTAGTTACTAAGATATAGGAAAAAAAAAAAAAAAAGAAGAAGAATTCATTCAATGGATCCATTAGAATCCATTCCCAGCTCCAGAGAACAAATATCAGAAACAAGAGCTAAGAGTAAGTTTCAGGGACCTCTCTTGTATAAACTTCTCATTCCCTGAGAGTTAATAGTAATTAACGAAGATTGTTTTATCCTTCCCCTGCAGCTCCCTCTCCACCATATTTTCCCATGTATTATCCCTTATATTAAGTGACTTTGGAGTGGCCTCTTCTTTGCCTCAGAAGAGTTGACTGGTTTGAGTTTAATGGGAAATTTTCCTGTCTTTCATAAACATTTAAGCTGGACTATGACAGAGAGGATTTTGCTAACTTGAAATGTGGAAAGGCAAAATGACAAGAGAAAATGGAGAGATAGTAATGGTTAGATGGTTAGCTAGAGAAAGCAAAAAGGCAAAGATGATGGGAGATAAGGGCTGGGAAGTTTAGTTACAGTCAAATTGTGAAGAGTCTTGATATCAGCAATAGGAAATATGTAGCCAAAGGAATTTTTACTTGAGGGAATGTCATGAGCAAAACACAATATAGTATAAAGGTCACAAGTTGGAGAGACCTGGACTTATATCCTATCTCTAACTTCACTTAAAGTGTAGGGTCTTAAAACATGTTTAAGCTCACATCTCCTTGGGAAGAAAATTTAGCATGGTTGAAGACTTAGGTCCCTGACTCTCCTGACTTGAGTCTAAAGCTTAACTTCATCATTTGCCAACTATGTGATCAGGAGAAGGTTAACATCTCTGAGTCTCAGTTTCTTTTTCTATAAAATGGGCATGAAGATAAAAACAAGAAAACCAGCCTGTATTTCTTAGAGAAGATAAAATAAGGCAGAGAATGTAAAATCTCTGCACAAATGGGAAGCTTGGTGATGCTAGGTTAATTTCTTCTCTTACTAAAACTGGTTATTCTTTGGGGCTTCCCAGGTAGCTCAGATGGTAAAGTGTCTGCCTGCAATGCAGAAGACCCGGGTTCAATCCCTGGGTCTGGAAGATCCCCCGGAGAAGGAAATGGCAACACACTCCAGTACTCTTGCCTGGAAAATTCCATGGATGGAGGAGCCTGGTAGGCTATAGTTCATGGGGTTGAAAGAGTCAAACAGGACTGAGTGACTTCACTTTCAGTTTATTCTTTGGGGCAGAAGCTTGATTAGAAAGAGGCAAGACTAGAACTATCTACAGGTATTAAAAGAGATGAAAGCCTAGGTGAAGGCCAGAGCTTTGGGAATGTATAAAACGGAGAATGGCTTTGAGAGGCAGAATGATCAGTACTTATACCTGGTTGCAGAGGCAATCTGGGGGAGAAAAGGCCACTGAGAAGGGAGAAGTGTTTATCCTGAATTACTGGTATTGTTAGTGTCTTAAAGACAATGAGGTTGGGAAAAGATAAAGGTTTATTACAGTCTTTTAAGTAAATGAAAAAAGAAAAAACTTTGGAAGGATAATAGTGTATCTCACTTGATCCAAGTTCAACAGCAAAGCCAGAGGAATAAGGCAGTTTCAGGACAGAAAGAGTTGGTTTTAGTCTCTTGTGTTAGTGCTTCACTATAAATATGGCTCAATAAGCCCACTTTTCAAGTTCCTCATGCCTCATTTAGAATTCTTGTGTGTCTTCTTTGAGCCAGATATCCAGTCCTATGAGATGGGGGGAACTCTCAGAGAGAAGCATCTTCTAAAGGTGGTGACGTTTCTCATTTTGAATAAGCAGCTCACCACTCTTAATCACTCTTATTCAAGACATAGCATGTTAAGAAGAGCATACCACAGTGCTTAGGAGCATAGATTATCACGCTCCTAAGGCATGAGGAGGAAATGGCAAAGAGGAGAGAAATGGAAAAGAGTTATCTTCAATTTCTCAAGTCCTACAAAACCATGAAAGTCCAGATTCAGTGTCATACAGCTGCCTTAGTTTTCCCCTTTTGACACTTTCCTAATTTATGAAAATCATATGTACTTGGTCCTCGTTTACAGAAGCATTCACCTCTTGAGGACATCTCAACACTCAGATGTGGATCTTAAATTGCTCTCACTGAGAGAATCAAAGAGATCTTCTACACCTCCAGCTCACAGCAGTATCGGTTGTGTCTTACATATGAGAACAAGCAAGTTAAAGTCACTAGGACAAAGAGAAGAGGCTTATAGACATTCACTTCTTTTTGCAGTCCATTTTATTAAGTGGACTTTCTGAAATCTGAGATCAGATTAACTGAGGAGAACTTCACAAGCACAGACGGAAAGGCACTGTTGCATGAGTAAATCTTGACCGGGGAAAACAGTAAGAGTACCTAGCAAAGAAGACTCTGCAATTTGTACTAAGTTCCTCATATATGACACTTAGAAGCCTAGGAAAAGCACCAAGAGTTTTATAAGAAAATAGAAGTTTCAGATCCAGCACTTCCACTGGTATGTTTTGGTGATTGTCTGCATGTTTCTGAGCCTCAGTAAGCACATCTGTTAAATTTTAACAGCCGTAAAGAACTCTCTCACCAATACAATATTGTAAAGTAATTAACCTCCAATTAAAATAAATAAATTTATATTAAAATAAATAAGTAAATAAATTGAAAAAAAAAGAACTCTCTCGGAGAGTTGATCTAGAGAATACATAAGGTGACATGTATCAAGATGTTTTTGAAACTGTAAAATTCTGCCTGTTAAGTGTAATAACTAAGCTAATTCTGGAAGTTGCACCTAAAATGAGTATGCCTGTTTGCCATGTAAGACCCCATCCTTATGTACATACATCTCACCACCATCACTCTCAGCATGCATACAAAACTTTCCAATTAATGCGTATTTCTTACCGTGATCAGCACTGTATGAATGCTTTGCTAGTTTTTTTCCTCATTAATCCTCACAAAATACTAATTAGTAGGCATTATCCCTGTGTTATAAAAATAAATAAACTGGGGCTCAGAGAGATTAAATAACTTTTCTAAGATAGGTGGTTGTTCTGAAAATCAAACCTAGGTCTATTGAAGGCAAATGGCTGTAGTTCTCATCAAAATACTGTATTTCTTCCTTGCTTAAATGTCACCATTCCCATAAAATCTTTTTTGATGTTGCAAGCCATAGGAAATTGTTCCTTTCTTTAGACCCTTTTAAAACTTTGCTTTGGACAGTAATATTGACTCAAAGTGAAAGTGAAAGTGAAGTCGCTCAGTCATGCCCGGCTCTTTGTGACCCCATGGACTGTAGCCTATCAGGCTCCTCAGTCCATGGGATTTTCCAGGCAAAAGTGCTGGAGTGGGGTGCCATTGCCTTAATCTCTAAATACCTATGTTGACAGACTACTGTTTAAGAGCAGTAGGTACAGAGATGGTACGAAATACACCTTTATGTTAGTCAGCACAGGCTATGTAACACAGGCATAATGGAGACTCCTGAAATTCCTGGTGACTTACTAATGAGCAAAGAAGTTGTTTTCTTGATCATGCTTCATATCCAATCCCATGTGGGTTGACATGGGCTCCAACTCTGTATAGAGCCTTAGACACTCAGAGTCATAGGTCTCAAATGTGATATTAAGCTTTGCTGAGGAAGAGGAAAAATGGGAAACCATACATACACTCTTCAATTATTCACTGCTTCAATCAATACAGAAGTAAGACATTATTTCTGACACCAGCTCACTGACCAGAGCTGGTTACATGACACCACACTGCTTAATTGGTGAAAGACTGGGGAATTTAGGAGAGCAAATGGAAGGTACCTACCATAGCTCTGCACCTAAGGATTCAATGGCATTTTCTAAAATTATAGGAGTCACAGGGACACTGCTTTTTGTCTCTTTTGTT
The DNA here is from genome assembly GCF_016772045.2 of Ovis aries. Classification (NCBI taxonomy): domain Eukaryota; kingdom Metazoa; phylum Chordata; class Mammalia; order Artiodactyla; family Bovidae; genus Ovis; species Ovis aries. The sequence continues at coordinate 5,465,759 of NC_056055.1, read as the reverse complement.
TATTTATATACCCAAAGGGCTTAGAACAGTGCCTAATGCATAGTCCAGTAGTCATGTATGGATGTGAGAGTTTGGTCAAAAAAGAGGCTGAGTGCTGAAGAATTGATGCTTTTGAATTGTGGTGCTGGAGAAGACTTTTGAGATTCTCTTGGACAGCAAGGAAATCAAACGAGTTAATCCTAAAGGAAATCAACCCTGACTATTATTTGGAAGGACTGATGCTGAAGCTGAAGCTCCAATACTTAGGCCACCTAATGTAGAAAGCCAACTTGTTGGAAAAGACCCTGACACTGGGAAAGATTCAAGGTGGGAGGAGAAGAGGGTGACAGAGATGGTTGGATGGCATCATCGACTCAATGGACAAGAGTTTGCACAAACTCTGGGAGACAGTGAAGGACAAGGAAGCCTGATGCACTGCAGTCCATGGGGTCACAAAGAGTCAGACATGACTGAGCAACTGGACAACAACCATAATACCTAGTCAACATTGAAGAAATACTTACTAATTGAGTTAATTCATGTAGAGAGAGCTGCAACTAGAGTTATTTTTATTATTATTTGTGATCAGTGGGTATTGTGGCTCTGTGCCTCATTCCTGATCATCTGGAACAGAAACTGACCCAAATTCCTTGATGGCTAATCACTCTTATTCAAGACAGAGCGTGTTAAGAAGAGCATACCACAGTGCTCAGGAGCATAGATTATCATTACGGTTTTATTTTTGATGTTCTTGGTTGTTTTTCAAGCAATATTCATGCATTAAAAAATATGTACAGAGTTTAAAATGTCAGTGGGATTTAGCAGTTAAACAAGTTATGTTTGTATCTGTTTAAATGGCCTTGGGCAGATCACTTATCTGTCCTTTGTTTTGTTGTAAATACTGTATTCAATAATACAGAGATAATGTGGTGTATTTGAAAGGACTGTTTTGAGAATTAAATTAGATAACGTACATAAATGTCTCTAGGAGGCACACAACAAGTAAGAGCAGAGAGAAACGAGAGAAAAGGGGGTGAGAGTAACTCTCGATATACTCTTGCTTGTGCCAAGGCTTTCTGTTCAGTTATGGCCAAGGAAACCACTTTATCCTGATTTGATTCTGTTTCTGCCTCTGATCCTTTTATAGTGAGAAACCAGTTATATCTCCACTTTCAAAATCAGATCCAATTAACATCTACCAGGAACATATGCTATTATTGTGCTCAGCTGCAAGCTTTAGAACCTCCTCTTTCCAATAATGGCTTGAACAAATTGAGTTCATTTTTCTCTCACACTAAAGAAAAACAGAGGTTGAAAGTCCTGGGCTCACAAAGCCATCAGAGACCTGGACTTTTCAGCTTTGGACTCGACCATCTCTAAGGTCTGTTTACAACAGGACCACCAGGACTCCAACCATGAAGTCTATGTTGCAGGAAGGAAGAAGGGGAATGATAAAGGGATAGAACTCCTTTTAAAATTAGTCTGGAAGCCCTTGCTGATACTGTCCATTTGCATTTCATTGACCGCCCCCCTCCTTGGCTACATGGAAGGGTAGAAAATGGAGTTTTAATTTAGTTCTTCATTGCTCTCTTTCTATACCCAAATTATTTTACTATTGGTAAGGAGTAATGGAAGAGTGAATTTGGGGTGGGTTACATCTTTGCCGTGAGTGACTCTTCTTTTAAATGAGTTTCTGATTATTTATCAACCCCATCCTATGTGGCAGGTACTGCGGCTGCAGAAGTGACTGTGACAGACATCCCCTGCCATATTGTGAGCCAAGAAGAGAGAAGATGCAGGTCAGGTGTAACAGGTTCTGGAGGTGTGAAGCCAAGATGTAAAGACCAGAAGCGAAGTACCAGTAGAGTCAGAAGCCAAGAGCCAAGCTACTTAGGAAACCTAGTGTTGCAGGGGAGAGTATAAAATCATGGCCTATAAAGAAATTTCATGCACTTTTCCTAACATTAAATTTCCTATCCTAAATCCTACAGTGTCCGCCCCCCCAACTCCAGGATGAATTGCAATGATGAATCTAATATTTTTTTTTATTGCTGACTATGGTTTCGTGGTAGACTGGGTTAATGTTTCCAATTCTTCATTCCTTCTCTGAAGGGGAGTTATATGGGCACAACTTCTTCCAAGTAATTTTCAGTGCCTCTCACCAGACTAGGGAGAGTATTTTGCCTACTCCAGGGATGGGCTTGGCCATGTGACTTGTTTTGGCCAATGGGATGACAGCAGATGTAATGTGAATAGAAGTCATTAAGTATGCTTATGTGGTTTGCCTCATCCTCTTATGCTTGTGCCATCTGCCATAGGAAGAACATACTCCAGGTAGCTGTTGGTCACAGAATGAGGATACATGTCGAGCAGATGTGAACATACATATAAGCCAAGCTCCAAGTCCACTCAGGAAAGTGAAAGTGAAAGTGAAGTCGCTCAGTCGTGTCTGACTCTTTGCGACCCCATGGACTGTAGCCTACCAGGCTCCTCTGCCCATGGGATTTTCCAGGCAATAGTACTGGAGTGGATTGCCGTTTCCTTCTCCAGTGGATCTTCCCAACCCAGGGATGGAACCCAGGTCTCCCACATTGTAGACAGATGCTTTACTGTCTGAGCCACCAGGGAAGTTCAGAGCAGAATTATAGCCAACCCATAGAACTGACAAGCAAACTTGTTGTAAGTAACTGAAATTTGAAGTTGTTTATTACACGGGGTAATTATAACATGTGATGCGCTTGTTTCTTTTCATATCTAATTGAATGCATACCACAGTCATGCACATTGCATTATTAATAATTTTAGAGACAAGGAACTGAGATTATTATAAGTTATATAGTTTAACTGAGGGCACAGAGCTAAATTTAGAAAAGTCAGAAATACATCAATACTTGTTGGCCTTTAGACCTAGAATTTTCTAGCTTCCTGACTTACCTCTTCTAGAAATTCTGTCCATGTTTTACTCATGAAGCTGTTATGATAATCTAATGAAAGAATGTACTGAAAATTATATTTGTCCTACATACAAAACCTGCTCCAATTCTCAGTGTTGAGTTTCAAGCGTGTTTAAATCTATGCCTGGTGTTAGTGATGAGGCTATAACACAGGCCTGGCCAATCAGAATACTGGAAAACGCTGGCTAAACTCTAGATGGAAAAGCATCTACCTGGAATGCTGGAGGCCCGGGTTTGATCCCTGGGTTGGGAAGATCCCCTGGAGAAGGAAATGGCAACCCACTCCAGTACTCTTGCCTGGAGAATCCCATGGAGGGAGGAGCCTGGTGGGCTACAGTCCATGGGGTCGCAAAGAGTCGGACACGACTGAGCAACTTCACTTTATTCACTTTCACTTTCAACTCTAGATGGAAATATAGCTGAAGCCAGATCAATCAAAAACCTAAAAGCATCTACAAAGAGCCAGCTCTTCTTTCTGAGATAGTGGGCACTAAGGCCCAGGGAAGTCTAAGGTGGACAAGGGCCACCTTCGCCACCACATGAGAAAAATCTGTTACATGGAAGAAACCACAGTTGAGAGACTACATTCCAGAGAGATAGAAAAACAAAAAAGTTGTGACCACATCAGCTGAGTCTCTTGATCTAGTCATAGGTGGTGTTATGTCTGTCCTGCTGTGGTAGATATCACGTAAATTTCCTATTTTTGTAGGTTGCAGTTGAGAAAACTATGCAGAAAAAGTTTCAACAAATGTAAGTATCATACAAGCACAGATTTATAAATTATGCTTTTCTTAATTTTGTCCAGTGAAAGAAACAGCAGGGGTGAGGGGGGGGATATATTCTATTGAGGGCATTAAACATCTTGTGAGTCAAGGACCTTGCTTTTGACTTAAAGAAAATGTCCTCGGTATCACATTCTTTAGCTACTATTTAGTACCATCTGCCTCTTAAAATTGTTAGCTGTATAGGCTAATTAAAGGGTTGATATTGCTGGAAACTGATTAATCAGAAAGTCTTTGTTCCCAAATTTTGCTTATCTTTGGAGAGCAACAAAAGTGTTTTTCTGTGGCAAAGTTAACCTTTAGCTCGTCATCCCTTTTCTACATCTCAAAAAACAAAAAACCAACCAAACAAAAAACCTGACTACCATTGTTTTCAAACATATAAATAGAGACTTTATTTTGTCTGTATACTGTTTTAAACCTTTCTGCAGTGTGCAGCTCAGTGATCTTGAGTAAGCCAAAGATGACTTTGTGCATGAGGAAAACTTTGTGTATTACTGGTAAGATAGTTTCTGTTCTCTTAATTTCACATACCATAGAGCTGGTTATGAAAGGAGGGCAGATGAGTTGACGCGCTCTTCTTTCTGATTTGAGACAGCCTACTTCTACCCAGCTTTGCCTTTCAGAGCTCATTGTTCTATATGAAACCTCTTTATCCATGAAGTCCGTGGTGGCTCAGAAGGTAAAAGTGTCTGCCTACAATGAGAGAGACCTGGGTTCAATTCCTGGGTCAGGAAGACCCCTGGAGAAGGAAATGGCCACCCACTCCAGTAATTTTGCCTGGAATATCCAGTGGACGGAGGAGCCTACAGTCTACGGGATCAGAAATAGTCGGACACGACTGAGCGGCTTCACTTTCACTTTATCCGCTTTCACGTATTGCCAAGAAGTGGAGGCTGCGGTGGAAGAAAGCAGGGTGTGCTAATTATCAGAGAGAAGATACTAGCATCCAGCTAACATTATTTACTGGAATTGCTTTGAACCACTGAGAAAATTGGGCTGAAGTATTTCTGTAAATCAAGAGAGAGCAGTAGGGCCTGGAAGAGAACCTAGAATCAGAGAAATGACAGAGAGAGCAATAATTCCAAATATATGAGAATTTACGCTTTTGAGTTACCATGAAAAAATGACAAGAGTTAGATGTATAAAAAGAGGGTTTGGTTTAATACCATTGATTTATAACCTAAATCACAGAGTCCTGTCTGACTCTTTGTGACAGCATGGACTGCAGCCCTCCAGGCTCCTCTCTCCATAGGGATTCTCCAGGCAAGAATACTGGGGTGGGTTGCCATGTCCTCCTCCAGGGGATCTTCCCAACTCAGGGATCAAACGCAGGTCTCCTGCATTGCAGGTGGATTCGTTACCAGATGAGCTACCAGGGAAGCCCCATAAAAAGAGGGTTTGGTTTAATACCATTATAATCCAAAACACAGAGCTAATAATTTGGGCAGCCAAGATTTAAACTTGGCTTTGCCTGATACCAGAACATTTGTACTCGATAGCTGAGTCAGATATATTTTCAGGTGAGTGTGTTTCTTTCACTTGGTTTGATCTCTTTGCAGCAAAGATTTGAAACAATGGACCAGTGTTACAGCTCAAGATTTTATTTTAGCTCAAGAGGTGAGGGCAGGCCGACCCCAAAGGAGTGGCCTCAACCCCTCTTGTCTTCCCATTTTTATACTTTTTATCTCCTCCTCCTGGAACCTGCCCTGTGCAAAACAGGGCTTGTACCTGCTGTTGATGGGGAAGGAAATGTGTTTTTTTCCCACCAGAGGTTCCCACTCCAGTCTTCAGAATTTTCTGTCATCCTCTTTTCATGGGCTTTTTCCTTTCTTTTTCTGCCTTTTAGCTGCCACTTTTTAACCGTCATTTTGAACTTTTTCCTCTATTCTAACTACCTAACTCATGTATCTAGTATTAATAGTACTATGGATTTGGAATTGTAATAGTGATTCAGAATACTGTAAGTTGAAGCCTTTTAGACGTTTATACTTATTTTTCATATTTGTCATTGTATTATCTAGGCTATACCTCTTTAAGTACTTACTATCTTTGAAAATGTAATTTATGTGGTCACCATTATGAAGATGAAATGCTGCTGCTGCTGCTGATTCCTATGCTGATAACCCATATTCCCTTCATATATTAACAAGTAACTGCTGTGCCCAATTCTACTGTCTCTGGGTGTTTAGTATACAGAGATAAACTCAATGGACAGAAATATCTGCCTACAGGGAACCTACATTCTAGTATGGAAAGAAAGACAATAACCAAATAAATAAGCAAATTATGATATGTTAGGATAGAATAATTTTATGGAGAAAAACCACACAGCCTGTCACCATGTTGTTAGACAAAGGCTTCAGTTCCCACCTATTCTTGGTGCAAATGGTAGGATTTTACTTGCTGCTCCTCGCAGTTTAGGCTCATACATTGTCCGCCAAGTGATCTGTGTTGCTTCCAGTCCAGTGCATTCAAGTGCATAACACAAATCCCCAGGACTTCGTTCTTCCTCTTGCAGAGGAGTCAGCAAAAGACAAAGCGATCACACCCTATTGTCTTGGGTTCCTGAGCAACCAGAGTCAACCTTGACACACAAACAGAATGAAAGAGAAACAAAACTTGTTATTTTAATTCACTAATGCCTGAAGTTCTTTATTTTCCTTTTTTTGTTTCACCTTCCAAGACCAAGAATATCTTGATTGATGCATCTTATAGTGAAGACACTATACAAAGCATATGATGTATGCTACAGAATTTAATCTCTATAATAATCTTGTGCGATATGCATTATTCCCATTTCATATAAATATTAAGCATGTTCCACAGAACTCAGATTATCTATTGCTGTATAGTAAACAAGTCTAAAACCTAGTGGCTTAAAACAATTTACTATTCTCTTTTAAGGATCTCTTATCCCATACCTCTAGAGCATCTCATATCTCACAGGTACCACTGCAGGGTAATTCTTGATCAGGGTCTCTCAGTCTTTGACTGGGGCTGCAGTCATCTAAAGGCTTGACTTGGCTGAATATCCAAGATGGCTCGTGCACATGATTGGAAATGGATGCTTATCTGGGGCCAGGAGACCAGCAATTGTCATCAACTGAAAATCTCACATCTGTGACTTCTTTATGAGCCTTGGGCTTTTAAGTGTTAGTTGTTTGAAGGAGCCAGAGGCATGGGCAGAAGATTTAGGTTTTATTAGAACCTAATCTTTTATATGGAGAAGGAAATGGCAACCCACTTCAGTACTCTTGCCTGGAAAATCCCATGGGTGGAGGAGCCTGGTAGGCTACCGTCCAGGGGGTCGCGAAGAGTCGGACACGGCTGAACGACTTCACTTTGACTTTTCACTTTCATGCATTGGAGAAGGAAATGGCAACCCACTCCAGTGTTCTTGCCTGGAGAATCCCAGGGATCGGGGAGCCTGGTGGGCTGCCATCTCTGGGTCTCACAGAGTCAGACATGACTGAAGCGACTTAGCAACAGCAGCAGCAGCAGCAGCAGCAGCAGCAACCTTTTATATGGGCTTCCCAGGTAGCTCAGTGGGTAAAGAATCCACCTGCAATGCAGGTGATATCAATTTGATCCCTGGGTTGGGAAGATTCCCTGGAGGAGGGCATGGCAACCCACTCAGTATTCTTGTCTGGATAATCTCATGAACAGAGGAGCCTGGCGGGCTACAGTCCATAGAGCTGGAAAGAGTCCAACGTAACTGAAGTGTCTGAACATGCACGCATGCAACTTGTGCAGTCAAGAATGTCACTTTCTCCAGATTCTATGAGAAGAGCAAGTCACTAAGGCCAGCCCAGATTTAAGGGGAGGAGAATTATACACAAGTCTTGATATGAGAAAAGTAATGCATGATAGTTTTGGAGTCTTATGTGTTATATGCCATGTATAAGATCCAATCTCATTCAATGGGTTTCTTAAAATATGTAAGTGTTTAAAATACCTCACTTAGTTATGAAACTAATCCACTGGTGGAGGTGGGGGTTGAAGCTGGACAGAGGATGGTATTTAAATACTGTGTGTAGATCAAGATAGGTTGTATTATGTGTGAAGAATCAGCCCCAAACCGCAGAGACGTAACACAATGCATTTACTTCTTGTTCACACTGCATGTACAAAATTGGTCAGGGGGGAGTGTGTTTATTGTAGTTGCTCAGGCGGTTGGACTGATGGAGTTTCATCTCATTAGATTCTACCTTTAGATGAGTTTTCAGTGTCAATGTAGCAGAAGAAAACAGCACATTGCATTCTGGATCTTAAAGCTTCCACCTGGGTGTGTTTACACATCATTTTTCTTATATCCTTATTGTCCAAAGCAAGTCATGTGGCCCTGCCCATATCCCCGCCATGTGCCCAACTTGAGTAGCAGAATAGTTTGAAATGGTCCTAATACCACTATACTTTGTCATCTGAATTTCTATACAGTTAGGCCAGATTGAATTTGGAGAAAACATGGAAATTGGAAACGACTTGGGTTCCATAAGTCCTTCAATGCTTAATAGTTTGCAAAGGTTGTTACCTTTGCTGATAGGCCAAATAATTATATTCATATCTGATATCTAATTTTAGAGTATGACACTTTCACAGTTCCTGATTTTTTTTTTACATTTCAATTTAAGTAGTGCAATTATTATTTGCTCAGGTTTGTCAGCCAAAAAGTAAAGGGTCACAAAATAAACTATTGGCTTAAGGTTGCTTTACACAGTTTTTTGGACTTCAAACTGGTCACTTCCTTCTATATCAAGGATTTTGTACTAGGAGTCTTTGTAAGTGTTCAAAGTATCCCACCAAGCACGTAAAACTGCAGCACTGCGTTTTTGAGTGTGTGTGTGAGTGTGTGTGTGTGTGTTCTTGAGTGGTTTAGAGTCACTCTACCATATCATGTTGTCAATGATTAATAGGTAGATGGATGTTTGAGATTGAAATGCTATCGATTGACCTGGTCCCTACAGATAGAATCTGTCTTAATTTCGAAAAGTTGATGTCGAGTTCAACACAGGACTTTGTGGGGCTTCCTGGACCTGCTTGCTTATCGGTTTCACACTTGGACTCCTTGCTGACTCATTTCTCTTGTCTCTGATCTTAGGCTGTGAAAATTGAGGATGCCTTCACAGGAAGCAATGGACAAGAAATTTCATGTTGTTGGTGCCAAGCCCTTCATTTCCAGCATGGCTCACATCTCGGTGGGTGGAAGAGCTTCCTGATAGCTCAGCCCAGAGAAGCTCTTACAGATACACAGGGTCTTGCCCACTGATCTCAGTTTTCTAGCTTGTTTCCATTAAGTAGTTTTTTTAAAATTATTATTTAAAATTTTTATTTACACTTATAAGACCCTTTCACCTCAATTTGCGAAATGATGATTTGTATGTGTTTAAAATGTTGTATCATGGGACTAAGGTCATTTCCATTCTACAGTCATTTAGTGAATATTCACTTTATTCAACATCACAGAAGGCGATGGCACCCACTCCAGTACTCTTGCCTGGAAAATCCCATGGATGGAGGAGCCTGGTAGGCTGCAGTCCATGGGGTCACTAAGAGTCAGACACGACTGAGCGACTTCACTTTGACTTTTCACTTTCATGCATTGGAGAAGGAAATGGCAACCCACTCCACTGTTCTTGCCTGGAGAATCCCAGGGACAGCAGAGCCTGGTGGGCTGCCGTCTCTGGGGTCGCAGAGTCGGACACGACTGAAGCGACTTAGCAGCAGCAGCAGAAGCACTTTGTTCAATATAGCAACACAAAAACTGACAAGCATAAGGCATGGGCCATGTTGGTCTTGCATGCAAACAAGGAATCTAAACATCAGTATCGATAAATACATATGATACTGAGGAGTCAAAAAGGCTGGGTTTAAAAACCTTCTTTTTCTGCCAGCTCTATGAGCTAACTTCTTTAAGTCTCTGTGATTTCAGCTATAAAGATGGGAAAAGTGAGAACTAACAGGCAGCTATTGTGAGGATTTCATAAAATAATGCCTACAAAATATCGTTTCAAATGAAGGGTAACACAGGTTAAAATACACAGATGAGAGGGAGTACTGCACCTATTCATAGAGTGAATTTTCAATATAATAAAGTAACTATAAGGAGACTGGAAGAGTGAAATGAGAGAGAGAAACTGATCTTACTCTGAACTCAAAGGAAAATGATAAAAGTTTGAGAAAAGATTAGAAAGAATACAATTAAATTTTTAAAGCGTTTTTTAGTTTGCGAGAAGAGTTCAAAGTTTCCATGTCCTTCATCAGCTTCTCCCAGTGGTAACATTTTATGCAGTCAGTCAGTGTCAGTCCTGCAGTTGGGTTGAACTCTGTGACCCATGGACTGTAGCCCACCCAGTTCCTCTGTCCATGGAATTCTCCAGGCAAAGATACCGGAGTGGGTTACCATTTCCTCCTCCGTGTAATCTTCCTGACCCAGGGATCAAACTCCAGTCTCCTGTACTGGCAGATGGATTCTTTCCCATCTGAGCCCCGGGAAGCCAACATTTCATGTAACTATAGTACAATATCAAAACCAGGAAACAGATTGATTCAATACTATTAAATAAACCACAGGCTGTATTTGGAGCCCACTGGTTTTTATGTGCACTTCTCTCTCTTTGGTATATATTATTTGCAATTTTATCACATATAACAATTATTATAACCACCACCAAAATCGAGATACAGAAGTATGTGTTCTGTCACTACAAAGAAACTGCATATGGCCCTTGAGATCGATCCACTTCACTCAGTGTGCTATTAGTCCCTTTATTTGCAAGACTGAATAATATTCTGTTGTGTGGATGTACCGTAGTTTATCTAACATTCCTCTAGTGAAAGGAAGACACTGGAGTAGTTTCTTGTTTTCAGTTCAGTTCAGTCGCTCAGTCATGTCTGACTCTTTGCGACCCCATGAACCTCAGCACACCAGGCCTCCCTGTCCATCACCAATTCCTGGAGTCCACCCAAACCCATGTCCATAGAGTTGATGATGCCATCCAACCATCTCATCCTCTTTTGTCCCCTTCTCCTCCTGCCCTCAATCTTTCTCCGCATCAGAGTCTTTTCCAATGAGACAGCTCTTCGCATCAGATGGCCAAAGTATTGGAATTTCAGCTTCAGTATCAGTCCTTCCAATGAATACCCAGGACCGATCTCCTTTAGGATGGACTAGTTGAATCTCCTTGCAGTCCAAGGGACTTTCAAGACTCTTCTCCAACACCATAGTTCAAAAGCATCAATTCTTTGGAGCTCAGCTTTCTTCATAGTCCAACTCTCACATCCATACATAACTACTGGAAAAACCATGGCCTTAACTAGACGGACCTTTGTTGGCAAAGTACTGTCCCTGCTTTTTAATATGCTGTCTAGGTTGGTCATAACTTTCCTTCCAAGGAGTAAGCATTTCTCATTTTAGTTTATTACACATAAAGCCACTGTTAACATTCATTTACAGGTTTCTTGTGTGGATATAACTTGATCTTATTTTAGTAAGATAATAAGGGGAAAATGCTTAGACTGTTGAAGACACAGATCTTCAAGGATAAAAAAAACAATCCATGTCATTGTATACTAATTATTTCCACAATGGAATTTTGAATTATGGCAGCAGCAATGGGGATAGAAAGAAAGTACTTGGGACAGGGCCATTAAACATGCAGAATTAACTGGTTTTAGAAATCCCTTAGATGAGACTGGTGGTAATTTGTATAGGATGTAGACAAAGATAGTCATAAAATTTCAAGTCTGAGGATTTGATGACAAGTTTGTGTAGGTAGAATGAGGAGCAAATGTTGACACTACTTAAAATGAGAGTAGGGGGCGTCTTTGTGGCAAGGTCTACAGGCATGTGGAGAACTGAACTGAGTGCTGAGCAGTGATGTCAGTGTTGACAACATAAATATATGAGTCATCATGATGAAGGGGATGGATGCAGTCACGGCTGTAGAGAAGTTTGTACGCAAGAAAGAGGCAAACATTACAATAGAAGAATATGAAATTTCAGCACAACTCCTTTTATCCAAGGTTATAGAAAGAATCTCTAGATTCAATATACTCAGTCCCCAATTTGTGTTCTGTGAAAGCCTACAATTCTCTCCAATGTTCCCATAAAATTCTCAAGGGCATATTTTGTCATGATCGCCTCTGACATATGGCTATGTTTCCACTCGAAGTGTTTCTGTTTGACAGTTAACTCAGGTCGACAGTCAAACTTCTGTTGATCCCACCAACCACATAAATCAAACAGAAATTGAGCAATCAAACAAACAAAACCAACAATGCGAATAGCGAAACTTTTATACAAGACAGTCAATATCCACTTAATAAATATTAACTCATCTCTTGCCATGATGGTCAAGTAATTCATTCAGTTATTTTGAGTAATAAAATCATTTAAGTTAATAAAAGAGTAAGTGAACAGAAGTTTTAATTTCCCTCAGCACTTGAGATTCACAGTTTTACTCCAAGTTGATATTTTTATCAGGTTCTGGGGCTTTTCAGTTCAGTTCAGTTCAGTTCAGTCATTCAGCCGTGTCTGACTCTTTGCGACCCCATGAATCACAGCACGCCAGGCCTCCCTGCCCATCATCAACTCCCGGAGTTCACTCAGACTCACTTCTATCGAGTCAGTGATGCCATTCAGCCATCACATCCTCTGTGGGCTTTTAGGGAGCCTTATTATTTTGGGGAACTGGGAACAGGATGATTTGTATCCATAGTGATTCATAATTAACTAGATTTGTGACATTTGGGAAAGCTATTGAATTAGTAAGAGTCTCAGTTTCCTCAACTCTTTTTTTTTAAATTTTTATATCGCATATTGATGTGTGAGGAAGTCATTCTGGCTTATACTTGCAATGTTAGTTGTTCAGTTGTGTCCGACTCTTTGTGACCCGTGAACCATAGACTGCCAGGCTTCTTTGTCCATAGAATTCCCCAGGCAGGAATACTGGAGTGGGTTGCCATTTCCTTCTCCAGGGAATCTTCATGACCCAGGGACTACAGCTGGGTCTCCTGCACTGCAGCAGATTCTTCACGGAGCCACAGGGAAAGCCCCCGCAAATGCTGCCTGTGTGCACATGTGCTCAGTTCTAACCAGCTCCTTGAGATTCCATGGGCTAGAGCCTGCCTGGCTCCTCTGTCGATGGAATTTTCCAGGCAAGAATACTGGAGTGGGTTGCAATTTGCTCCTCCAGAGGATCTTCCTGACACAGGGATCAAACTCACACCTCTTGTGTCTCCTGCATTGGCAGGCAGATTCTTTACCACTGCACCACCTGGGATGCCCCCTCATTTTTGAAATCAGTCTATCTAAATAATTTTATCTAAAGAGTACTTTGATAGAGAACAGTTGGAGAATCAGAAATGTCCAAACATGTTAGTCATTCTTATCATTACCAGTAGGTTTGTTTCCATTTCTTCATTAATTTACTCCAGAACTGCCTACAGCGTACCTGCTGCATTATACAACACAATGGTGGTCATGTACCTTTCTGGCTCAAAACACTTTTATGACATCCCATATACCTCAAAATGAGGTAAAACTTTTTCATCACGACTTGTAGGGCCATTTGTCATCTGGCCCATGTTTATCAAACTAGCCATTCTCTAAGACTAGCCAACAAAGCCAACTTTCCACATGCTGCTCCTTCTTCCGGGAATATTGCTCCCTGCTTCCTCACCTTATCTGCCAGGGTACTGCTTCATCTTTCCAACATCTATGAAACATCCTTTACTGTGGCCTTTGCTTGTGTCCTGTACTAAGGTTTAGTTTTCTCTGACAGGGTATCAGTTCAGTTCAGTTGCTCAGTCGTGTCTGACTGTTTGCGACCCCATGAATCGCACCACGCCCGGCCTCCCTGTCCATCACCAACTTCTGGAGTTCACTCAGACTCACGTCAATCAATGAGTCAGTAATGCCATCCAGCCATCTCATCCTCTGTCATCCCCTTTTCCTTCTGCCCTCAATCCCTCCCAGCATCAGAGTCTTTTCCAATGAGTCAACTCTTCGCATGAGGTGGCCATAGTACTGGAGTTTCAGCTTCAGCATCATTCCCTCCAAAGAAATCCCAGGGTTGATCTCCTTCAGAATGGACTGGTTGGATCTCCTTGTAGTCCAAGGGACTCTCAAGAGTCTTCTCCAACACCACAGTTCAAAAGCATCAATTCTTCGGTGCTCAGCTTTCTTTATAGTCCAACTCTCAGGTCCATACATGACTGCTGGAAAAACCATAGCCTTGCCTAGATGGACATTTGTTGGCAAAGTAATGTCTCTGTTTTTTAATATGCTATCTAGGTTCATCATAACTTTTCTTCCAAGGAGAAAGCATCTTTTTATTTCATGATGGCAATCTCCATCTGCAATGATTTTGGAGCCCAAGAAAATAAAGTGTGCCATTCTTTCCACTGTTTCTCCATCTATTTGCCAAGAAGTGATGGGACCGGATGCCATGATCTTAGTTTTCTGAATGTTGAGTTTTAAGCCAGCTTTTTCACTCTCCTCTTTCACTTTCATCAAGATACTCTTTAGTTCTTCTTCACTTTCTGCCATAAGGGTGGTGTCATCTGCATATGTGAGGTTATTGAGATTTCTCCCAGCAATCTTGATTCTACCTTGTGCTTCTTCCAGCCCAGCGTTTCTCATGATGTACTATGCGTATAAGTTAAATAAGCAGGGTGACAATATACAGCCTTGACGTACTCCTTTTCCTATTTGGAACCAGTCTGTTGTTCCATGTCCAGTTCTAACTGTTGCTTCCTGACCTGCATATAGGTTTCTCAAGAGGCAGGTCAGGTGGTCTGGTATTCCCTTCTCTTGAAGAATTTTCCACAGTATATTGTGATCCACACAGTCAAAGGCTTTGGCATAGTCAATAAAGCAGAAATAGATGTTTTTCTGGAACTCTCTTGCTTTTCCCATGATCCAGCGGATGTTGGCAATTTGATCTCTGGTTCCTCTGCCTTTTCTAAAACCAGCTGGAACATCTGGAAGTTCACGATCCACGTATTGTTGAAGCCTGGCTTGGAGAATTTTGAGCATTACTTTACTAGTATGTGAGATGAGTGCAATTGTGTGGTAGTTTGAACATTCTCTGGCATTGTCTTTCTTTGGAATGGGAATGAACACTGACCTTTTCCAGTCCTGTGGCCACTGCTGAGTTTTCCAGTTTGCTGGCATTTTGAGTGAAGCACTTTCACATCATCACCTTGTAGGATTTGAATTTGCTCAACTGGAATTCCATCACCTCCACTAGCTTTGTTTGTAGTGATGCTTCCCAAGGACCTCTTGACTTCACATTCTAGGATGTCTGCCTCTAGGTGAATGATCACGCCATCGTAATTATCTGGGTTGTGAAGATCTTTTTTGTACAGTTCTTCTGTGTATACTTGCCACATCTTCGTAATATCTCTGCTTCTGTTAGGTCTATACAATTTCTGTTGTTTATTGAGCCCATCTTTGCATGAAAATTTCCCTTGGTATTTCTGATGTTCTTGAAGAGATCTCTAGTCTCTCCTATTCTATTGGTTTCCTCTATTTCTTTGCATTGACCACCGAGGGAAGCTTTCTTATCTCTCCTTGTTATTCTTTGAAACTTCACATTCAAATGGGTATATCTTTCCTTCTTCTCCTTTGCTTTTAGTGTCTCTTCTTTTCACAGCTTGTAAGGCCTCCTTAGACAACCGTTTTGCTTTTTTGCATTTCTTTTTCTTGGGGATGATCTTGATCCCTGTCTCCTGTACAATGTCATGTATCTCCAACCATAGTTCATCAGACACTCTGTCTATCAGATCTAGTCCCTTAAATCTATTTCATACTTCCACTGTATAATCATTAGGGATCTGATTTAGGTCATACCTGAATGGTCTAGTGGTTTTCCCTACTTTCTTCAATTTAAGTCTGAATTTGGCAATAAGGAATTCATGTGAGCCACAGTCAGCTCCCAGTCATGCTTTTGCTAACTGTATAGAGCTTCTCCATCTTTGGTTGCAAAGAATATAATCAATCTGATTTCGGGTCATGGTGGAGAGTTCTGACAAAATACGGTCAACTGGAGGACGGAATATCAAACCACTTCAGTATTCTTGCCTTGGGAACCCCATGAACAGTATGAAAAGGCAAAATGATAGGATACTGAAAGAAGAACTCCTCAGGTCGATAGGTGCCCAGTATGCTACTGGAGATCAATGGAGAAATAACTCCAGAAAGAATGGAGGGATGGAGCCAAAGGAAAAACAACACCCTGTGGATATGACTGGTGATGGTAGCAAGGTCTGATGCTGTAAAGAGCAATATTGCATAGGAACCTGGCATGCTAGGTCCATGAATCAAGGCAAATTGGAAGTGTTCAAACAGGAGATGGCAAGAGTGAACGTCGACATTCTAGGAATCAGCGAACTAAAATGGACTGGAATGGGTGAATTTAACTTAGATTACCATTATATCTACTACTGTGGGCAAGAATACCTTAGAAGAAATGGAGTAGCCACACCATGGTCAACAAAAGAGTCTGAAATGCAGTACTTAATGCAGTCTCAAAAATGACAGAATGATTTCTGTTTGTTTCCAAGGCAAACCAATCAATATCACGGTGATCCAAGTCTATGCCCCCACCAGTAATGCTGAAGAAGCTGAAGTTGAATGGTTCTATGAAGACCTACAAGACTTTCTAGAATTAACATCCCCAAAAGATGTCCTTTTCATTATAGGGGACTGGAATGCAAAACTAGGAAGTCAAGAAACATCTGGAGCAACAGGCAAATTTGACCTTGGTGTACAGAATGAATCAGGGCAAATGCTAATAGAATTCTGCCAAGAGAATGCACTGGTCATAGCAAACACCCTCTTCCAACAACACAAGAGAAGACTCTACACATGGACATCACCAGATGGTCAACACTGCTCTTGTTGACCATCCTATCTCTAGTACTTACAAGAGTGCTCGTAGGATGATAATTCACTGTCCATCTCTAGGAGGTATGTTGAGTTAATAAATGAAGGAGACATAGATCCTTTTTTCAAGATGTTTGTAGTCTACAGAATAGCTTTCTTTTTTTTTTATGATTCTTTTTGAAAACCCTGCCTACCATCCAGAGACACATGCCTCCTTTCAACATTAGCTAGCCATAAGTAAGAAAAGGACATCCTTATCTGAGGGTGGTAACTTACTGCTCTGCTGTGGCTGGTGGAGTACTCAGACCTCAGACCCTGTGGAGAACCTAACTGGTGTCTCCAGAACCAGAAAAGTCTACACCTCTTCTCCAGTGGATGAGGCTTTTTGTTTGTTTGTTTGTTTTTGTTTTTTATTTTTTTAATTTTAAAATCTTTAATTCTTACATGCATTCCCAAACATGAACCCCCCTCCCACCTCCCTCCCCATAACATCTCTTTCTAAAAGGGAAATTTTTCCTTATTTAATTCTTAGCAGAGTCACAGGTTGAATTTTTGGCTTCCTTTAGAATTATTTGGGTGTCCTCTTAATGGATTTATCTAAGTCTCTACTAGGAAACTTAGTCTTGACCTTGCAAACATCACAACAGACATGAACTCTAGGTACAAGGGAGCTAGGTTCACTCTATGTGGTGGAGTCTTGCAATGACAGAGCCCAGATTTATGGGGCGGTGTTTACAATGAAAAGACCCGACATATTTTTATTTGATCTGCACCATCTGAAAAGAAAATTGGAATTATAATTAAAGCAGGGGGAAATGATAACTTAAGCATTGATTTTCCCATAAACGTGCCAACCCTCAGAACACTGGCTGGTCCCTACATTCCCTATACTGCTACGTAACTTCAGATGAATAAAACCTTCTCTTTCAATAAGTCGACTTACACCAGAGTATATAAATTTCAGCTTGTATGCCCTGATGACTCATCTTTATAGCTGAGATACTTCTCAGGGTTTGGATTAAAGGAAGAGATCCTCAGAAATACAAGGAAGAGGTATCCTATTGGGACTAGCAGTTTGCTATAAGAAACACTTTATAGATCTGGCTAGGATAAACATTCAGCCTCATCACTATTTTAGATTTCCCCAGTCTCTTATGGAGCTTAAACACAAAGGAATTACCATTTATCTGTAAAGGTAAAATTTACATCACCTATAATCCTTTCATAAATAGATATATCAACCACCACATTAATACAAAAGTGCAATCCAGAGGCAGAAGGCCATTATATTTGCTTACTGTCAGAAATAAAGCTGCAGTTGCAAGGCATGCATGATTTTAATAAGGTTTGATAATATGCTATCAGCTGGTGGGAGCCATAGATTGAACTCTTATAGATTTTTGCTTCAGCTTCCAAATAATCAATCATGTCAAGATATGAAAATCATTTCATTCTCTTCAGTTGAAAAGAAGATGTGATTTAAAATGTCAGTCCTTGGATATATGAGTAGGATTCTTTTAATCAATCATGTGAAATAAACCATCTTATTTAGTAGCTCATTGGAAGAAGGGAAGCTTTGGGGAAAAATATAGATAGATTGATATAGATATATATTTTTGCATAATGTAGATGGAGCTCAAACATCATATGCATATAAATTACAAAGACAAACCTGGGTTTTCTCATTTGCTTCTTCTTTTTCTTATTGGTAACATTAGGAAGGAATAGAATGGATTTGGAAGACCTCAAATCACAGGGCATGGCAGGACAAAGCGGTTTATTGTGTCTAAGTCCTGGAATTAAGAACTGGATTCAGGCCACTTGATTCTTTTAGAACCACCTACTTGAATTCAGTTTAGTTCATCATGATCTTGCTAGGTCGAAAAAGATAAATCTCTAAACTTGAGCATCAGTTCTCCTCTTTGAGATCAAGTTAATTCCATCTGTTTATACTTGTGTAGTGGGTCAGGTTAGAAAATGGATGTGAATGCTTTGTAAATGGAAACTATGAGGTTGTCTACAAACCTAAGTGGTTATCATCATCGATAGACCACAGAATGTTACCACCTTACTTCCTGGCAAACTCTAAGGAAACAGGACAACAGTGTTGGAATACATCCAGCTAGACTGAATTTAAAGTCAGAGAAGAGGGACTAACCTAAGAAAATTGCCCTTGCTCATTTTTCTTTAAATTGAAATATAATTGATTTATAATGCTCTGTTACTTTCAGGTATACATAGCAAAGGAATTTATATATATATATACACACACACACATACACATATATATGTTTGTGTACTGGAGAAGGCAATGGCACCCACTCCAGTACTCTTGCCTGGCGAATCCCAGGGACAGGGGAGCTGGTAGGCTGCAGTCCATGGGGTCGCACAGAGTCAGACACGACTGAAATGACCTGGCAGTGGCAGCATGTTTGTGTACATGCTTAGCTGTGTCCGACGCTTTGCAACCCCATGGACTTTAGCCCACCAGTCTCCTCTGTCCATGAGATTTCTCAGGCAAGAATGCTGGCGTGAGTTGCCACTTCACTCCACTCACTTATATATATATAGAGAGAGAGACAGAGAGAGAGACATATACATACATACATATGCTGATATATACCACAATACTCTCCATAAGTTATTGTAAGATATTAAATATAGTTCTCTGATCAATATAGTAAATCCTTTTTGCTTATCTATTTTCTGTATAAAATTTGTATCTGTTAATCCCCTATTTCTAATATACCCCTTCCCTACTTCTCTTTCCCTTTTGGTACACACAAGTTGTTTTCTATGTTTGTAAATCTGTTTCATATGCAGATTAGCTTGTATTATTTTTCTGGATTCTGTGAAGAAGTGATATGTAATATTTGTCTTTGTCTGACTTACTCCCCTTAGTAAAATATTCTGTAGGCCCCATCATGTTGCTGCAAATGACAATATTTCATTCTTTCTATGGCTAAGATTTCACTGTGTGTATGTATATATATATTGGGTTGGCCAGAAAATTTGTTTGGCCTTTTCTGTACAATCTCACAGAAAAAAATCTCTCTCTCTCTCTCTCTATCTATCTATACATGCACATACATCACACCTTCTTAAGCCAGTTTTCTGTAGTTGGACCTGGGTTGCTTCCATGCCTTGGCTATTGTAAATAGTGTTGATGTAAACACTGAGGTACTTGTGTCTTTTCCAGTCAGAGTTTTGGTTCTTTCCAAATATATGCCCAAGAGTGAAATTGCTGGATCATATGGTACCTCTACTTTCAGTTTTTAAAGGAATCTCCACTGTTTTCCAAGCTGGCTGCACCAATTCACATTTCCACAAACTGTAGGATGGTTCCCTTTTCTGTACACTCTCTCCAGCATTTATTATTTGTAGACTTTTTGATGATAGCCATTCAGACTGTTGTGAGGTGGTACCTCATTGTGGTTTTGATTTGCATTTCTCTAATGTTGAAGCTGAAACTCCAATACTTTGGGCACCTGATGCGAAGAGCTGACTCATTTGAAAAGAACCAGATGCTGTGAAAGATTGAGGGCAGGAGGAGAAGAGGACGACAGAGGATGAGATGTTTGGATGGCATCACCGACTCAATGGACATGAGTTTGAGTGAACTCCGGGAGTTGGTAATGGACAGGGAGGCCTGGCGTGCTGCGATTCATGGGGTCGCAAAGAGTCAGACACGACTGAGTGACTGAACTGAACTGAATGATTAGTTATACTGAGGATAATTTCATGTGACTGTTTGCCCTTTTTTTAAAAAAAATTATTGGAATATCTTTGAGTTATGCCCTTATCAATAAGTGAAATATAATTATAGATTTTTTTCTAATTTCCTGTAAGACTTTAGGCAAGCCACTTATCCTCTCTGAACTGTGGTTTGTCACCTAAGTCAAATGAAAGGTTTGGGTTATATGTTCTCTAAGGTTTTTCTGTAAACTTGGTGTTTTTTTGAGATTTGACCTTAACCTCCGTAGAAATGCAGATCGTATCAGAAACATATTCTTTCCACACATAATAAAAATTCACAACTTGAGCCAAATCTCTTTAACTTACACAGAATTTGTAAAAATCCCATCAGACTTTGACAGTATTATTCCTGGTGGGCTGCCATCTATGGGGTTGCAAATAGTCGGACATGACTGAAGCGACTTAGCAGCAGCAGCAGCTATTACAACAACAGGAGACAATATACATAGAGCACTTTTAATAAAGAAAATTATTTTATTTCTGTTAGGTGTAACGAAGTTCAATTTTATCGCCATAGCCACTTCCAGGTATAACCCTTTGTGGTTGCTGTTTATATAGCCCTAGTCAAGTGTGATAGGATAGAAGTCCTTAGGGAACCTACCCATTTTTAAAATTTATTGTAAACATACATAATTATTCTGTCACCCATTATGTATAACTAGATATTTTTAATGTGCTTTGGAATATTTGAAAATAGTAAGAGATCTCGATCTGTTTAATATTAACATAATTGACCTCTCTAGGAAAATGAAAGAACTTTTTTTAATTAAGGGAAAGTTCAGTAAAGCCCTGTTTTGAATGCTGTTAGTGCCAAAATTCCCAGCTATTGGATACAAAGGAGGTTGATAAAAGATAATTTAATTTTTTAGAAGCCAAGAGGAGTACCTGAAATTACAAACTAAGGCAGTCAGTATAGAGAATGTTTGACTTTTGCTACAAGGTCCAGAATTTATTTACACACACACACACACACACACACACACACACACACACACACGTGTGTGTACGTACAATAGTTTAGTTTCCATTCTCAGCAAATCAAACTTGAAGCTCTAGTTTCTCCTTTCTCACCCTGCATGTGCAGAAGCGTGCGTGTGTGCTTTGCATATTTCCTCTCTCGTTTTGTCTGGCTGCCAAAGTTACTCCTATTTTATGAAGCATGGAGAGTGGTATGATAAGAGCTCCTTGTTCCATCATTTCTCTCTGCTGGAGAGAGAGAGGTGGCTTTCTCTTTTCCTTCTTGTTCATTAACGATGAACAAAGCTGAGACTAGTTTTTTTTTTTTTCCTTTCCTTCTCTATCTTAGGAATTTCTCACATTACTTGACACGCATGTCTATATGATAAAGACTCTCCAGGGCCTTCTTATCCTGCTGGTATGCTTCCTGAGCAGTCTTGGCTCATCAACTGGGAGGAAAAGCTATCTCTGTCTTTTTGGTAGAATAAATATTTAATCTTAAAATAAAGGAAAAAGTACTATGATGTAAACATCCACTAATCCTGACACTGTTCCTTTTTCTCTTACTTTCAGAATGTGGACTTCAGTTCTAACCCTTTCTACATTCTGTCCCTGACAGAAAATAGTGTAGCGATTTGTTAAATCTGTGACTGAAGCAAGTTGAGGTTGGTGACTCCACTCCGACATCTCCCCTGTGCTTAGAGTTAGAACTGGTGATTGGAGACCTAGACTCAGCCCTAACTAACTCAAGGTATGATGTCGACTCACTGCTCACGCTCAGCACTTTCTTCACTTGGCTTCCAGGTTACCATAACTCCTGCCTTTTCTTTCAGAGTGCCCTTTCTCAGTCTCTTTTGCTTGTTTCTGTTCATCTCTGGCGTCTCTTATCACTGAAATATGTCAACTGTCAGTCTTTGAAGTCCTGATTTTCCCCTCTCACCCTCCTGGTGATTCCAGTCCTGTGGCTTTAAATATATCTTTACTTGGAAGATTGCTCTCACTTCTATATCCAACACAAGACTCTTTCCTAAATTTCAGATTCATACGTCCATTCACGTTTGGCATCTCCACTTACACACCTAAACGACATGTTGATGGACAAATCCCAAACCAAATTCTGATTTCTCCACAATAATTCCCAACTTTATAAATCACAAATCTATCTTTGCAGTTGTTGGGTATACATCCCTTGGGATTAGTCTTGACTCTTCTTTTTCTCTTATAGCTCACATTCAGTCCATCATCAAACCGTGGCATTCAGTCATCAGAAAAGATGGAAATCCCAAACTCTCACACCACATTTATAATACCAAGCTCAGCCTTGTCCAAACCACTCACACCATCTACGTGCATTATTAAAGAAACCTCCCCAACTGGTTTCTGTTCTACTGTCCTCGTTCCCCTCTATCTGCTTTGAACTTAACAGGTGTCATTCTGTGAGATGTAACACCTATGATGCTTCTTGATCAAACCTCCCTCACCACTCCACACATTTGTGGCTCATTTGAAAGAAAATCTGAAACCTTTCAATGATTTACAGGGTCCTACACACCATGCCCCTCCCCAGCACTTCTCTGCATTTATTTCCTAGGACTTCTTCCTCTCCAGCTCATGCTTTTCCTCCTTCCTTGAAAGTGCCAGGGACAGCTTCTCTTCTGCTTTGCTGTTCCTGATCCCTCTCCCTGGATTGTTTTTTTCTGCTGGATATTCACCTCGCCTGCTCGCCCATCTCCTTTAGGTCTTTTGTGCAGTGGTCCCCTTTCAACGAGAGCTTCTTTGACCATTTTACTTAAAACTGCACCATGCCCAGCACTTCCTCACCCCCCTAGAATGCTAACTCCATGGGTGGAAGGATTGCTATCTGTTTTATTTGGGCTTTATCCCCAGTGCTCAGAATAGAACCCAACAGGAAATTGTTCCTCCTGAAGCATTTTTATTTTTATTTTTTTCAATTAAGGAGAATAAAAGCTGGACAAGCTATGGTCCCTCTCTTCTCTTATCACACCACCTCAACTGTCTGTAATCATTCTCACTCCTCTGAAAGTTCTTTAACATCCTGAAATATGTTCATGTATTTTGAACCCTCAAGCCCTTTATGCAAACCGCTTTGTACCCCTCAGTCCCTCATCTGATTGGAAATGTTTTCTTCCACAAGTAACAGGACTCACTGAGGATAAGTTTAAAAATGAATGCTTGCTAAGTACTGATTCAGGAAGCCAATGATATAAGGGCTCTGAGAAGACTGGCTTCTGATTCTGTTGGCCTGTACCGCATGGTTACAAGATAGCTGCAGCAGCTGCCACTTACACAGCAACGTTCAGAGACGTAAAGCAGTCATCCACATAAAGCAGACAGGATCTCTGTGCCTCCCTCTAAACAGATAGCTTCTCTGGTGGCTCAGTGGGTAAAGAATCCACCTGCAATGCAGAAATCACAGGAGAAGCGGGCTCAATCTTTGGGTTGGGAAGATCCTCTGGAGAAAGAAATGGCAACCCACTTCCATATTCTTGCCTGGAAAATCCCATAGACAGAGGAGTCTGGTGAGTTACAGTCTCTAGAGTCACAAGGAGTCAGATATGACTGAGAACTCATGTCTCTGCCTAAACAGATAGCAAGAGAATGCCATTGTCCCCATAGTAGACTTGGATCCTACACCCAACCTCTCCGAATCAAAAATAAAACAAAACGGGGTGGAAGGGAGGAAAATAACTTTTTGGTTGGCAGATAGTGTCAGCCTTACCATTTCCCCCTCTCTGACTCCTTTTCCTTCTCAGGTCTGAACTCAGATATCATTTCATGCTGAAAGTCATTTTTGATCAACATTCTCCTATCATAAGTCTGAGATAAATGCTATATACTCCTTAGGTTTCACACGTCTCTGAAGTTTTCTTACAGTAGCATTTTCATTCCACTCTATAAGTCAGCATTCCTTGTATGCCTCCCCCATCTGTGCGCGCACGCTCACACACACACACACACTGTCACTCACAAACACATTATAAGCTCCTGGCTAGAGGAACCAGCATAAGATGAGATTGAGACCTCAGGACAGACACTACATTTTTCATTTTTCTTGTTCACTTTTGAATTCCAGCATCTAACACCTATCTATGAAGTGAATGAATACATCAATGAATGATTCTTTTTTTACTGGAGGGGCTTTCTCTTAATGGTCTTTAATTTCAATTTTGTATTAAGTCAATGTTTCCAGGATTATTTCAATCCTTTTTTTTCATATATATATCCTAAGCCAATATTTAAACTTTTATCATCCCCAAACTTCCTCTCCTCTTTTTTAAGGATTAAGTCCTTAAAACTCACAGTTAAGTAATTTAATGCATGTAACTAAATTCTTAGGTATCATCTGATCACTGTTCAGCACAAGTAGAGGAATCAGGTAAGGCATAGGCACAACTCTCAGGATGTAGGTAAAGAGATAATGCTAAATATCATGTGTTTTCAAGTTATCACCACAGATATCCTGTCCTCACTATAAATGGACCAAACTTTCCCTTGGACTAAGCAAAGGCAGGAGTGAGGAATATCACTACCTGTTTTCAAGGAGGTGTGTTCAGTACTAGTGATGGAGAAAGACAATGTGCTTACCCAGGACACAGGATGATTACCACCAGAGCAGGGAGCAAGCACTTGAGGTTCAGGGTACATGCCCTGGTGACACCCGAGCTCAACCTCCAAACTCTAGTTTACAAATCATGTGTTCATCACCCAAGCCTCAGCATCATCGTCTGTGAAATGGGGATTTTACACACTACCTCTACAGGGACTTTTTTGAGCTTCAAATTAGATACTGTGTGCAAAATGATTAGTTCTGTGTTTGGCATGCTCCCTGTTCTCAACGAGTCCTAGAATTTATTATTGTCATTATTATAAACAAGGTGCTATTATATCATAAATATGGAGTAATTGACTATACAAAATTATGCATTAAAGTAATTGTAACAAATTACTTTAAATCGATATTTTCTGCTTCTAATGGGTGGCAGTGGTGTACTATTTCTCCTACTTGTGGATTCAGCTATACAAAGAGCTGGCCCACTACAAAGTGTAAAATCAACAGAACTTCTTAATGGGTCCTGCTTTCTCTGGTTTCTTGTGAATTCATTACTTCATTTAACTTGCCTCTTTCTGGAGACATGCACTATTTTTTATTTCAGCCTCTCATTTCTGGTAGTTGTAACCTTGAGGTGAGATTTCAGGAGCTTTAAGTCAGAATACCTTTAGATATAGAAGGTGTCTTTGGGTTCAATTGGCACAATCCTGTCATTGTATGGAAGAGAAAATGAACCTTGATGTGATTGGTTTGAAATTGCAGAGCTGTTTAGTAGAGCTAGAGTTGAAACACAGGTCATTGCAATCATATTTACTCCATACCTTATGTTGCCTCCTACAAAATTATTCATGGGAGCAGAGAGTAGAAACGGGGACATAGTGCTTTGTGTAAGAATACTGCAGGACCAGGTCATTTTTAGGTATTTCTGACATGCGGGGGGTAAAGATAATATTAGATGGGCAACTGGGTCTTAGATATTCTTGTCATGAACTGTTTTTTTTTTCCACTTAAGACAGAGTCTGTGCCTCAGTCGGCCATCTATTGAGAACAAATTTTTCTTCTAAGCAGACAAAGACAGATTCTCTACCATATGAGCCAACAGCAAAGCCCCATGCATGCCATAAATTAGCCAAGTTCACAGTAGGTTAGAAGTTCATAAATGCTATTATAAGACAGGAAAAGTAGAGCGATGTAAGGGATTAAAAGGGCAGGGGGTGGAGATGTAAGACAGCATTAAATCACATGGTCATCATGGGTGCTGGGAGGATGCACAGGAGCTCTAGGTGTAGTTCCTAGTCTCACAAAACTCCCCTTTAAACACGTTATTTAACACCCATTTCTGGACAGCTTGTTTCTCAAAAACATGTTTGAAAATAAAGATTATACAAGAAAGCATGCAAATATATATGAATGTGTAACTCATAACTAGAGAAAGGACCTTAAAGATAATCCATTTAATCCTCCAGCAGCATTTGAATCTCTTTTATGGCAGTATTATGAGCTTAGATCAAATAATAGGTGAGAACGATTAGAAAGTTCATGAGTCAATGATTTGTTTACACATCTCTTATGAAGGCTAATTATTTGTTAGCTAAAACACAGACTCCATTTTAGTTAGTGAAGCCAGCATAAGAAAGGATTAGCTGAGATCCTGAAACCCTTCTGTTGTAGGAAAACTGGCAAGAAACTAAACGTAATGGCTAAAATTCTAACCTTTGACTTGTTGCCATAAGAGGCTTTAGTAGCCCTAGTCTGTTTGTCTTTCTCTCTCTTACACACACACACACACACACACACACACACACACGCACGCATGCACACCACCACAGATTTTTTCCAGTGTAAGTATGACCTCAGTGTTGTGTAGAGCACATTTATAACAAAAATCACTTTTTTTTGCTTACCAAAAATTCAAATGTAGCTAGGTATCCTGTATTTATATTTACAGAAATTGGCAATCCTGAGTCTTAGGTTCTCCAGAGAAAATTTTGGCAGAGAGTTTTTTTTTTTTTTCCTTTCTTTGAGCTCTAAACTGTATGGTCAAGTAACCCTGAGAGATAATAGTATATGATTGCCCATGCTTCAAGCATTAATTTATGTTTTCATTCATGGAACATTATTTTTTCTTGGCACAATGCTACATAAAAAGGTAAATGTATCTGGTGTAATGGTAAACTAAATAGATCTGAACTTTGCCCTCATTTAACTTGCAATCTAATAATTAAATTATTGTTATCTATTAGGAAAATACTCCACATGGGGAGAGATACCTATATCACCAATATGGGAATGTGTCAATACACAGTGTAAGCCAATAATCATTGTGCCAGCAGCCTTGGAGAAGGAAATGGCAACCCACTCCAGTTGCCTGGAGAATCCCAGGGACGGGGGAGCCCGATGGGCTGCCGTCTATGGGGTCGCACAGAGTCAGACACGACTGAAGCAACTTAGCAGCAGCAGCATATAGTGTGTAAGTGATGGGTAGGAAGTCTTTTAAAGCAGTGGTTTCCAAACACCTGTACTGATTTTGCATCAGTACCCGACACAGTGCATGACATTTTTCAGCACTTTGCTTGTCAAACATCGTGCCCAGCGTTTCATTTAAAACTCAAAGCAGCACTAAGAGATAAACCCAGTTATCATCTCCATGTCACTAATAAGGAAGGTGGGGATGACAAAGTTACATAAATTGCCCAAATGTGTATAAACAGGATGTGCTAAGACTGAAATTTCAACAGCAATCTGACTGTTCAGAACAGATGCTCTTAACCTCTGTGCTCTGCTATTGAAGAACAACTTAGGAAACCTGCTAAATCGTATAGATCCCTGAGTTTCCGAATCCATAAGTTTGGAGTAAGATTGAAGAATATATTTTGAACAAGCTCCCTCAGTGAGTCTGATAGCAGCAAGATCTGTCTCCTCATTCTTACGGAAATGCGAATCAAAACCACAATGAGGTACCATTCACGCCGGTCAGAATGGCTGCTATCAAAAAGTCTACAAACAATAAATGCTGGAGAGGGTGCAGAGAAAAGGGAACCCTCTTATACTGTCGGTGGGAATGCAAACTAGTACAGCCACTATGGAGAACGGTGTGGAGGTTCCTTAAAAAACTGGAACTAGAACTCCCATACGACCCAGCAGTCTCACTGTTGGCATACACACCAAGAAAACCAGAATTGAAAGAGACACGTGTACCCCCAGTGATCACTGCAGCATTGTTTATAATAGCCAGGACCTGGAAGCAACCTAGATGTCCATCAGCAGATGAATGGATAAGAAAGCTGTGCTACATATACACAATGGAATATTACTTAGCCATTAAAAAGAATGCATTTGAATCAGTTCTAATAAGGTAGATGAAACTGGAGCCTATTATACAGAGTGAAGTAAGTCAGAACGAAAAACACCAACACAGTATACTAACGCATATATACGGAATTTAGAAAGATGGTAACGATGACTCTGTTGTGAGACAGCAAAAGAGACACAGATGTAAAGAACGGTCTTTTGGACTCTGTGGGAGAAGGTGAGCGTGGGATAATTTGAGAGAATAGCATTGAAACATGTATATTATATGGGAAACAGATTGCTAGTCCAGGTTCAATGCATGAGACAGGGCACTCAGGGCTGGTGCACTGGGATGACCCAGAGGGATGGGATGGGAAGGGAGGTGGGAGGGGTTTCAGGATGGGGAACACATGTGCAGCCATGCCTGATTCATGTCAATGTATGGCAAAAACCACTACAATATTGTAAAGTAATTAGCCTCCAATGGGGGGGAAAAAAATCTGTGTCTCCCTGATTTGCACTATCATTATAACCTAACCTAGCCAAAACAACCTGGAGTACTTTTAAACTGTCAGTTCCTAAGACCCGGGCTGTGGGAGTTTCCTCTTAGGAGGCAAGGAGAGGCAGGAATGAGGGGTTGAGGAGAGCAAGTCCTCAGCACACATTTGCCCAGTGCACGCCCATTTCCCAGATTGAATTTCTCCCAGTGCACGAAACCATTCCTAAAATGACCTGATTCCTGCATCCCTTCCTCCTGATCACTCACCTCTCTGATTTTGCCTGGTGAGTGACAATCTGGAAGAGAGGCAGGTTTGATCCCTGGGTCCAGAAGATCCCCTGGAGGAGGGCATGGCAACCCACTCCAGTGTTCTTGCCTGCAGAACCCCATGGACAGGGGAGCCTGGTGGGCCACAGTCCATGGGGTTGCTCAGAGTCGGACACACCTGAGAGGCTTGGCCCACACGCCCTGAAAGTTCACCACTAAGCCTATGTTCTTTGCAGGCATGGCTTTTCCACAGAAGATTAGAAGGGAACTAGTCTGAAACATCTGGGTTTGGCCTGAAGTGTCCATTTCTTTTGCTAGATAGGGAGGCAGCACGTAGAGGAAGGGGCCAAGAGTGGAGACCGATGTGGCAGTGCTGACCCAGACTTCCAGGAGGAGGTGAGGATGGGTGTCGGCAGAACTGGGTGTGGCTGACGATGAGGTCCCATGTAGCAGGAGGTGGTGGGGGGACCAACACTCTGATGAGAAAGAAAAGGGAATCAACATTCCTTTGTTTCCTTTCTTTCTCCCCTTCCCTTCCCTCCTTCCCTGTCCCTCTTTCCTTCCACCCTTCCTTCCTTGCTTCTGACCCCTCCTCCTTTCCATCTTTCTTCCTTTATCAAATAAATCTTTGTTAACGCAGTTTATTATTGAGGTCTAATACCTACACAGAAAAGTGCACAGATCCCAAGTGTACATCCTGATGACTTTTCACAAAGGCAGCACAACCAAGGAGCCAGCCCCCAGATTAAGGAAGGGAACCTTATCAGGATGCTGAACTCTGACCCAACCCCCAGGTCCATCACTGTCCTCCCCCATGAAGCTCAGCATTGTCTTGATTCATATCACCAGATATTAGTGTTTTTCTGTTTTTGAACTTTAACTAGAACAATACTCTGCGTACTGCTTAGCATATGGCTGATGTTGCCCAGTATTAAGCTTGTGGGATTTGTCAAAATGGTTTCACATAACAGTAAGTTGTTCTTTTTCATTTGTAAATGCTTCATTCTGGGCATGTATCAAAATGTATTAATTCTACTAGTTATGGGCATTCAGCTTATTTCCAACTTGGGGATTAAGAACCCTATGTGATAGTGCTAATAGCTATTACGAATGGCTATGCTATGGGAAGTCTTAGGCCTTTTCTGGGGAAACATTCCTGTATGTAGCTTTTGGGTATATGGCCATGAAAAGAACCATGAGGTCATAGGGTAAGTATGTTCACTTATAGGGGATATTGCCAGGCAGTTTACCAGGCACCTGTTTTAATCCACAGCCTACTAGCACTAATTGAGAGTTGTAGCTGCTCTACATTCCCTTTTATTAAAGGTAGATCTCCATTAACCCGTACAGTATTATTTACTGAAATGACCGTCTTTTCTCTCCTGAATTTCTATTTCACCTCTTCCTTAAGTGAAGTGAAAACATTTACTCAATGCATATCCACTGATACGGTTCTGTACTAAGTCCTGGCACCAGACAGAAGATGTTCATTGAGTATGTACTCTGATCTCAGTCCTGTACTGCAAATACCACAGAAACCGTCTTTTCTACCCTAGCCTGCATTCGAGTTGGGGTGATGCATAGTAAATAGGGAGTCACCGAGCGAATCGTGTTTCATGGGATGCGTAGGAAACGAGAAGAAAGAGAAAAGCAAAGGTGGCTGTGGTCTCAGAGAATGCAGGAAGAGCTGCATAGTGGGTGGGGTGGAAGAAGGGGTCTCTGAGAAGGTAAGAGTTAAACAGAGACCTGCAGGAGCATGCCAGCACTTTAAGGACAGACTTTTTTTTTCTGATGTGAGAAACATCAGCTGTAGTGTAGCAGAAAAAGCACCTGATGTGGCTCCTGCTGGGATCTCTCTGCAGGTGAGTTTGGTGGAGAGGTGTGAATGATGCAGGAAGCGCCTGCCGAGGAGGAGCAACAGGCAAGCCTGGGGTCAGCTAGTGTCTGTGCCTTAAAGTAAAGGTTTCTGTTTTCTTATCAGGGTGCCACGGAGAGCCACTGGTGAGCTTTAGTGGGCAAAACGACACATTCTATAATTTACATGGTTGTGTAGAAAACAACAAAAACAACAACAAACATTTTGTTTGAGGAGGTGAAGCAAAGCAAAAGAAGGAGTAGGGATTCTGCAGTGGAAGACTCAGTAGGGACAGAGCGGGGTCTGAGGGGGACCAAGTATCTCTTTCTCAATTTCTCAGTTGAGAGCTTTGTTTTCTATTTGGTGAAGAGCCCCGCCTTTTTCTTGGCTGTAAGGAATCTGAGCATTAGCAGTCCCTTCCAACCAATCTGGTAGGTCATTCCATATGATCCTGTCATCTTATCTATTTGTTCACTGTGCTTGAATCCTGCCTCCCCAACTCACTTACAGACCCTGTAAAGGAAAGGACACCTTTCATCTCTATATTCTTCAGGATAGAAAGCAGAAGAGATCCTAAGCTCGGGGAGGAAATGGTAGAGATAATGATTTCGATTCTGGCATTTGAAAACCATGAACTTTATGGGACATTCTAGTGATGCCTCTGAGAAGGGACGAACATCTGGGTTTCATATACCCTGAGCTTGCCAGGGTGCTTCTTACTGTGGCCGAGAGAATGAATGATGGGCTTGGTGTTAAAGGCAAAACTCTTTGGGGTTGTCATTTCACCCTTGCCATTTGCTCTGTGGAACCTCGAGTCACATCTTTCTGGGCATCCGTTTTCTCATCTCCAAAAGGGGGACTGGCTCTTCCCTTAGTGCCTGCATCTCAACATGAACTTCAGGATGGGTTGAGCTATTTTATGTGTAAAGGGTGGAATGCCTTTCAACAGAAAGGAATTGTTAATCTATTCAGGATTCTTTGATCCACTTGCGGCCTTCTGCCCACTAATCTCTGCCATTACCATCAGGGCTGTCCCTCTGTGCTCATGTATGGCGGGGAGTTTAATTCCCTGGGGATTGACAATTATACTGTATTAAAGGCTTTCTTTTAAACAAGATGCTTTCCTGCCAGCCATCCTTGGATGTCTGTTAGGACAAGAGCCTTCTTCATCGGCCACTAGATGGCGCCAGAATTCCTCTCT
Organism: Ovis aries; assembly: GCF_016772045.2. Taxonomy (NCBI): domain Eukaryota; kingdom Metazoa; phylum Chordata; class Mammalia; order Artiodactyla; family Bovidae; genus Ovis; species Ovis aries. The sequence goes on along the minus strand of NC_056055.1, from coordinate 5,433,755 downwards.
GCCTTTTCTTCCTCCTATCACCGCCTCTCCAGCTCCCACCCATGCTACAATTTGCATCTACCCCGGCTCCACTGGGGTTGAGATGAATTTGTTTGCTGGGAAAATCGTTTCTCCCTCAGGAATCTGTGGGACAGAAAATGCCTCGTGGCCTCAGCTGTTGTGGAACTTTCTCTTCCCTTGGTCTTTACCTCCACATAGCCTCCCAATACACTCCAAACTCGACCCTTAACCGAAATTTAGGAGAAGGAAAAAAATGTGGGCAGTGGCTCTTGGGAGTTCTCATATCTCTGGGAACCCTATTCCTGGGGCCAAATAACACACCACTTCTGTTTATATACCCGGTGCATGATGCCTGCCAAGCTGTTCCTAATGAAGACATTATCTGCCTTCTCTTCCCCTCCGGAAGCGCCAGGAGAGAATTCTCCCATATTGTCACTGCTTCCTTTCCAGGTGGCCAGAGGCACCCTTCCCAGTATTTTCTCCCCTTGGGATTTGTAGTCATTAGTTAGGCCAGGTGATTCTCCTCCGAAGAACACACTCATTCTTCAAGTAGCTCAACCCAGCCAGCTTTCCCTCCTGCTGCTAACACGGGGCCTCTTTCGCTCCCTCTCATTCAAAGACCAGAGGATCGCAGCACCTCACAGATGGCAGGGCAGAGAGAGCTTTGCATATCCTCCCGTGCAAAGACTCTCAAACTTCAGCATCAGAACCACCAGGAAGGCTACCTAAAACACAGGTGTCTTCACCTGCCCCAGAGTTTCTGATGCGATGTTTTTGGAGTGGAGCCCCAAAATGTGCATTTCTCACAGGTTCCACACTGGTGCCCATGCTGTTGTTCTGGGGACCACACTCCAAGAACCATTGGTCTACTTGCAATCCTATTATTTCACAGGCTTGGAAACTGAGGCTCAATGGAACAAAATGATTGTTCAAGGCCACAGAGCAAATTGAAATTAGCTAGGAATTCAGGAAGGCTTCCCAGGTGGTGCAGCAGTAAAGAATCTGGCTGCCGGTGCAGGAGAAGCAAGAGACACAGTTTTGATTTCTGGGTTGGGAAGATCCTCTGGAGTAGGAAATTGCAATCCATTCCAGTGTTCTTTCCTGGAAAATTCCATGGACAGAAGAGCCTGGTGGGCCACAGTTCATGGGGTCACAAAGAGTCAAGACGTGACTGAGCACACACACATAGAGAAATTCAGGAGTCTCTTAAGCAAAAAGAGTTTAAGTCCTCATTCAAATTGGAGCTGGTTAGAAATTTCCCTCCGTACTCTTTATGGAGAAAGGATTTGTTGAGCAAATTTACAGAGGAAATCAGATTGTGGGGGAAATGTTTAATCTGTATTTAATCACTTAAAATAGAGTTCTATTATTTTTGAGTTTGAATTAAAGCACGAACTAGGAGGAACCTGTTTCCAAGTAAGGGGACTGACCTGTTAGTGTTGCCACGATGGTGATATTCTATCGGCCACTGCTCTTCAGCATAATTCCAGGGAGAGTTCCTCCATTGACTGACTCTTCCAACTATTTGTCTGCACATACTCTACCTTCACCAAATCAGAATGTCTTCCCTGTAATAATTTTAACACATTGCCTTTATTAAGACAGCCAAATGTAAACGGACTAATTCAATCTTCACTTAAAGAGCTTTATTCTAATAAATTTCCCCAAAGTGTGGTTTACCTAACTTTTTGTAGAAAATGGCATGTTTTTAAGTGTGTGTGTGCAGTTATCTTAATAATAACATGTATAGTTATGGATTTCCATATATCCTTCACTATCTCCCAGAGTTTACTCAATGGACATGAGTTTGAGCAAACTCTAGGAAATAGTGAAGGACAGGGAAGTCTGGTATGCTGCAGCCCATGGGGTCTCAAAATGTCAGACATGACTGAGCAACTGAACAACAAATAACGTCCTTATAGATTTCTATATCCCTCTATCTTCTATTGAGGCCAAGAGACACTGATTTTCAAGCAGTGGTAATAATATTAAGTTCCATTTTAAATGCACTGTCTGAAAAATGAGAGTTAAACTGAGCAGTATCAGTTGAGGAAAGGAGAGAATATGCAAATGTGGCCAAACTCATTCAGATCATATTTGAATGAGTAAAGTTTGAGGCACACCATGACAGTCTCTGGCCCACAGCTGAAACTCATACTCTTCATGTTTAGGGGTGTTGAAGGAGAGGTTGAGTAACTTGGGTGGAAATGATGGAGGAATCTCTCTTTTAGAGGACTTAGAGGTGACCACTCGACGCTTCTCACTGCAAAAAGCAAAGGGGAAGAGGAAGGATATACCCATTTGAATGCAGAGCTCCAAAGAATAGCAAGAAGAGACAAGAAAGCCTTCCTCAGTGATCAGTGCAAATAGAGGAAAACAACAGAATAGGAAAGACTAGAGATCTCTTCCAGAAAATTAGAGATACCACGGGAACATTTCATGCAAAGATTGGCTCAATAAAAGACAGAAATTGTATGGACCTAACAGAAGCAGAAGATATTGAGAAGAGATGGCGAGAATACACAGAAGAACTGTACAAAAAATATCTTCATGACCCAGATAACCATGATGGTGTGATTACTCACGTAGAGCCAGATATCCTGGAATGTGAAGTCAAGTGGGCCTTAGGAAGAATCACTACAAACAAAGCTAGTGGAGGTGATGGAATTCCAGTTGAGCTCTTTCAAATCCTGAAAGATGATGCTGTGAAAGTGCTGCACTCAATATGCCAGCAAATTTGGAAAACTCAGCAGTGGCCACAGGACTGGAAAAGGTCAGTTTTCATTCCAATCCCTAATAAAGGCAATGACAAAGAATGCTCAAACTACTGCACAACTGCACTCATCTCACACGCTAGTAAAGTGATGCTTAAAATTCTCCAAGAAAGGCTTAAACAATATGTGAACTGTGAACTTCCAGATATTCAAGGTGGTTTTAGAAAAGGCAGAGGAACCAGAGATCAAATTGCCAACATCCACTGGATCATTGAAAAAGCAAGAGAGTTACAGAAAAACACCTATTTCTGCTTTATTGGCTATTCCAAAGCCTTTGACTATGCAGATCACCACGAACAGTGGAAAATTCTGAAAGAGATGGGAATACCAGACCACCTTACCTGCCCCTTGAGAAACCTGTATCCAGGTCAGGAAGCAACATTTAGAACTGGACATGGAACAACAGACTGGTTCCAAACAGGAAAAGGAGTATGTCAAGGCTGTATATTGTCACCCTGCTTATTTAAATTATATGCAGAGTACATCATGCAAAATGCTGATGGAATCAAGATTGGAATCAAGATTTCAAGGAGAAATATCATTAACCTCAGGTATACAGATGACACCTTATAGAAGAGAGTGAAGAACTAAAGAGCCTCTTGATGAAAGTGAAAGAGGAGAGTGAAAAAGTTGGCTTAAAGCTCAACATTCAGAAAACTAAGATCATGGCATTCGGTCCCATCACTTTATGGCAAATAGATGGAGAAACATTGGAAACAGTGGCTGACTTTATTTTGGGGGGCTTCAAAATCATTGCAAGTGGTGACTGCAGCCATGAAATTAAAAGACACTTACTCCTTGGAAAGAAAGATATGACCAACCTAGATAGCGTATTGAAAAGCAGAGACATTACTTTGCAAACAAAGGTCCATCTAGTCAAGGCTATGGTTTTTCCAGTGCTCATGTGTGGATGTGAGAGTTGGATTATAAAGAAAGCTTAGTGGGGAAAAATTGATGCTTTTGAACTGCACTGTTGGAGAAGACTCTTGAGAGTCCCTTGGACTGCAAGGAGATCCAACCAGTCCATTCTAAAGGAGATCAGTCCTGGGTGTTCATTGGAAGGACTGATGTTGAAGCTGAAACTCCAATACTTTGGCTACCTCATGTGAAGAGCTGACTCATTGGAAAAGACTGATGCTGAGAGGGATTGGGGGCAGGAGGAGAAGGGGACAACAGAGGATGAGCTGGTTGGATGGCATCATGGACTTGATGGACATGAGTTTGGGTAAACTCTGGGAGTTGGTGATGGACAGGGAGGCCTGGTGTGCTGTGGTCCATGGGGTTGAAAAGAGTCTGACACGACTGAGCTACTGAACTGAACTGAGAGGTGACCACCAGTCCTGAAATCTGATTTTCCTTACTAGTCCATTAATCTGTCAAGTTATGTCAACATCCATAATTTTGGATATATTATTCTATTTTGGGATGGGGTTCTATCTTCTGTGGGCACAAATCTACCCTTTCCTAAAAATTTAGTCCACGTGACATGCAACCTTCCCTGAAGTTCTCATTTCACCTCCTCCTCCTTCTGTTCTGTATTCTTTTGGGTTCTATGCTCTGCAACTTCATAGTCTTTTTGATCCAGTCAACAGTTACCAAATACCTACAATGGACCAGATACCGGCCATTAATGGTTGACCTTGCCGTTGGGTGAGTTCACATATCAGACAGATGGGCAGATAAGGAATCCAGTGGTACTGTTGTGAGCTGAACTGTGGGTCCTCTAAATTTGTATGTTGAAGTCTTAATCTCCAGTGCCTCAGAATCTTAACATATTTGAGATGAGGCCTTCTAAGAGTTACAGTGAGGTTATATGGGTGGCCGCTAATCCAGTACAATTGGCGCACTGATAAAAAAGGGAAGATTAAGATGCAGATAACAGAGGTCAAGGGGCAACCAGCTGAGGACACAGAAAGGAAGTGGCTGTCTGGAATCCAAGGACAGAGGTCTTAGAAGAAACCGAATTTGCTGACACCTTGATCGTGAACTTTCAATCTCCAGAATTTGGAGAAAACAAATTTCCACTGCTCAAGTCACCCAGTTTGTGGTGTTTTGTTAGGACAGCCCTGAAATACTAATATATATAGTGAGGTCTGGGTGCTCAGCAAGGATAACCAGTGTAAAATCTCTTCATAGAGAAAGAGCCAGGGATACTCTCAAAGGGGAAGATGAGTTTATTAGGAGCACATGAGGAAGGGCATTCTCAGAAACATGCAAAACCAGTGGTTTGTCCGTCTGCTCTTAGTCTACACCAGTGCACAACTGAAGCATTTTTTATAAAGTGAATGTTGGAAGGATCAGTTCAGTTCAGTCAATCATGGCTGACTCTTTGCAACCCCATGGACTGCAGCATGCCAGGCCTCCCTGTCCATAACCAGTTCCCAAAGCTTGCTCAAACTCATGTCCATTGAGTCGATGATGCCATCCAACCATCTCATCCTCTGTCGTCCCCTTCTCCTGCCTTCAGTCTTTCCCAGCATAAGTCTATCAATGGGATAAGATAAAGGTGAATTAATAGATTTATAGAAAATTACATTATAAAGCTTAAGATGCATTTGCTATCTGTTGTTAAGTCAACGGTGTCCTATAGCCTACAGAGAAAAGTGCTAGCATTCTGCCAGGTGAGTTCAGGAATTAAAAATCAAACAAAAAAATAAATATAGGCAAATAGCATTTACTAGCCATTTATCACGTAAAAATCATTCTGGTGACTGGAGTGATGGTTTAAAGATGAAATAAAGAAAATAATGGCAATGGAAGGTGGTCTGATAAAGACAGGCTGTATTGTCTGTATGTACTTGGCTGAAGCTTAGTGAGGGGGTGGTCCATTTTTCTCCTATTTACTATTTAGTCTCCTATACCTGGCATAGTCTTTGGAACCTGAGAGATTCTAAATAAGTAGTTTTTGAGTCCATTTATGAATGATTATTAGAAATCTGAATTATTAAATAACAAGGCCTATGCTTCTCTTCTGGTTTTGGTATAATTTTATTATAAAGTGTTAAGTAGGTTAGTGGATATAAGATTTTCTTCTGCATGATACAGATATTTGAGCAGAAACATTATAGTCAAGATAGTTTTATTGTAAAACAGTACACACATAGTAGTTAAAAGCATAGATAGAACCAGGTTCTAATCTGACTCCCCCAGGATCTACTCAATCTCTTTGAGATTTATTCTCTCGTGTGCAAAAATAAGGTCAATCTGGTGGTTTTATATATATTCTGAATTAAAGAAAAAACAAGCACCCTTGCTGTTCATGATTTTTTAAAATACAAGACCATATGAAGAAGAGAATAAAATAACTTTTTCTCACCCGTCAAGTAATAAGCACTGAAAAGATTTTTGATGTATTTCCTTTCAAGCTTTTTTCACACATATTTGTATATATTACAAATCTGGCATCCTTCTACATTTTCAAATTGAACACAGTTTTGCCACCTCATGTTACATAGAGAATATTTTCTTATGCCATTAAATATTTCTTGTAGATACCATTTAAATGGCTCTGTAACATTCTGGACTATGTATTTATCCTGATTTATTCAATCATTCTCCTAATTTTTGTTATTTGGCTTGCTTCCAGTTTTCAACATCAAGGGTTATATTGCTGTGAGCCTCTTGACCCAGAGACTCACGTAAGGGAATCTTTAAGTCAATAGTGTCAGCTAATTTTAAGGCTCCTGATATATACTGGTAAAATGTTTTTATAGTAAGTGTTGTGCTATTTACATTCCTACTATAGTTATTAGCTTTTGCTAGGTTATGTTGCAGTAAAAACAACATTAACATTTCAGATGCCAGTGGATTCAACAACCAAGGCTGAGTTCCTGCTCATAGTATTCTCCTTCTGTGGATCGGTCTTGGCTCTTGTCTTTGTGTATCCTTTTTTTTCCTGGAATCTGGGATAAAGCAGCATCTCTACCTGGGGATGCTGGGACATCTGGGAAAAGAGCAAGGTACAAGTACATGGTACCTCTTAGTGTGCCCACATAAAGAGCAGGCTGCTTTCCACATACCATTGGCTGCAGTAAGTCGAATGGTCAAGCTCACCAAAATAAGATGAGAAAGATACTTCTCCCCTAGAAAAGGGTATAGCCAGGAACCCTATATAGATGGAATAGGTAGAGAATGGCAACCAACAATTAGAACCAACAATGCAGTCTGCCAACATTGCAATAATTCTCACTTTCCTGCAGCCTCACTAATACCAAGAATGACAGCTGCTAAATTTTAAATATTTGCACATTTGATAGGGGAAGGTGATAACACCTTATGTAACTTCAAACATTTATATACGTATGAGACTCAATATATTCACGGTTTGTACCATAAGTTTGCTTTATTCAGGATCCTTGCCCTGTTTCTATCATAGTTTGTCTTTTGAAATGAAGTGTTCATTTTTTTATTATTACTATTAAGAACATCAAGACCTTACCCATCAAGGTTAGTGTGCTTTTTTTTTCTGATTTTACCTTAAATTTATTTATATTACTTTTGATAAATGGTGCATTAAAATTCACATGTAGTCAAATTTATCATTTTTCTTTGTAATTTATTTCACCACTTTCTGCTTAGAAAGTGCTTTCATTTCCTAGAATCAGACTCATTTGTCCTATTCTTTTTTTTACAATGTTGTTTAATGCTTTAACCCATATATGTTTATTTTGCAGTTAGAGTATGGGGTGAGTATAAAAATTTGACCTTGCAGAAGTGAATCAGCATATGAGTTATACCTTTCTGTGTCTGTTATTTTCTTCTTTACCTTCTTAATTGGAAACAGAAGCGCAAAGCAGAAAGCATACCGATGGGGTTGGGTGGGAGGGTCAACTGACATGAATTTTAGAAATAGCTCTAAGATTAATTGTTGTATGAATTTTAAGCAATTCAAATAACTTTTCTGGCTCTCTGTCACTTCATCTGCAAAATGAAAACATGGGAGCTCAAAGAGCCTGTTTATCCCCAAATCTCTTTGGCTCCTGTCTAGGTCTAGCGTATTACTATTACACAGCCTATCATTGCCTGAGCCTATGCCCATGGTAGATGCAGCTAATGCAATGGGCCAGTTCTTCTTTCTGAGTTAAAATGATCAAAGAAATCTTCTTGCAATAACCCAAGAAGCTGCCAAATCAGATAGCTGCTGAATAGATACTTGAATTAGGAATATCTGTTCTTAGATAATTATGTTTGTGCTATTCTGAAATTGCCTTGCTATCGTGCAATTTAGTGTGTTTTCATCCCACTCATATCCAATGTTCTAACTCAACTCAATCACCCTTTATTCTGTGTTCATATACATAAAGATTTGTAAATAGACCTTACGTTTTTCCTGTAACTATGGACTATGGGGGCTTCCCAGGTGGCACAGTGGTAAATAACCTGTCTGCCAAGGCAGGAGACACAAGAGACGTAGGTTTGACCCCTGGGTCAGGAAGATCTCCTGGAGTATGAAATGGCAACTCACTCCAGGATTCATGCCTGGACAATCCCATGGACAGAAAAGCCTGGTAGGCAATAGTCCATGGGGTTGCGAAGAGTTGGGCAAGACTGAGTGGCTGAGCACACGCGAGCTACAGACTGCAAGCTCTGTGCTCACAAAGACACCGTCACCGTTGTGCTCTACAATACTGTAAATTACCTTAGAGCTCAGTACAGTCCCAATCTTTCTTTATGTGTGACAGACTAGAACAAACAATTCCAACACTCTTGAAAGTGAAGGCATTGATCACTGGGTTTTGTCTGACCCTTTGTGACTCCGTGGACTATAGCCTGCCAAGCCCCTCTGTCCATGCGATTTCCCAGGCAAAAATACTGGAATGGGTAGCCATTCCCTTCTCCAGGGGATCTTCCTGATTGAACCAGACCCAGGGACTGAACCCAGGTCTCCTGCATTGCAGGCAGATTCTTTTACCATCTGAGCCATCAACACTCTTAGTGTAATAAAAAAAAAAAAAGAAAAAGGTGTTGGAATAGTTTGTTGTAGTCTGACACATAAACACATACAACTAGCCAAAGATTTTCAGGTTAGTAGTGACAGAGTAGAAACCAGCATCGAGACCTATAGACTTTCAAACCCAGTTCTTTCAAATACAATAAATCCCTTCTCCTATAAAGTTAACCATAAATCTCTCCATTCATATCGAGGCCTAGAGCGGTGAGCATTCCTCTTTAGCTGGCCAGGAGGAGAAATGAAACATTTACTTTTGTTTTCAATTGCTAGTAGCAAAAGGATATTGATATGGTCAAGATGGAGCATTACAATCAAAATTATTTAGCAAATAAAAGGTGGCATAAATTAGAAGCATTTTCTTCCACTGTGATTTAAAGAGTTAGTATTATGCCAGCCTCATAGAACATTCTAGGGGTGGGTTTATGGATGGATCAGGCAATATATCAAAAATAGCATTAAGGACCAATGAGTTGGATATGGCAAAAGGCCACTGCAGAGTAAATGAATGGCCATCCACAGAGGCTGTTCTCAGGGGGTGTTGAATCATTTTCCCTGATATATGTTAACACAGGACAAGCATGGTTACAGAATGTTCAATATATAAGAATGTGTTGTTATGCTTTGTTTCAACTCTTTTGTTCATTTAGAAGTTTAAGGTTATGCCATCTACCCAACGTCACAGAATGAGCCAAAGGAATAGCAGATGAATTAGTTATCTATTGTCATGTAACAAATTACCCCAAAACATAAAGGTTCAAAGCAACAGCCGACCTTTAGTATTTATTACAGTTTGCATCCATGAGAAATCTTAGCGTTATCTGTGAGTTTCCATCACAGAATCTCTTATAAGATTGCAGTCAAGATAGTTACTGGAATTACAGTCATCTGAAGTCTCAACTGGGTCTGAAGGATTTGCTTCCCAGGTAGCTACTTCCTGTGTCCAACAGATTGGTAATAGCTGGAGGAGGCCTCAACTTCATCCTACATGGTCCCCTCCATAGGCTGTTTGAACGTCCCCTTGTTATGGCAGCTGGTTTCTCCCAGAGTGAGCAATCCAAACGAGATCAGAGCCAAAATCCTAACATCTTTTAAGATTACGTGTTAGATGTTATGTGATTTCTATAACATCCAATTGCTTACAAAGTCAGCCCTATTTGATATAGAAGGGAACTAACTTCACAAGTGCATGGATATCAGGATCATTGGAGGATGAAGGATTTAGAATACCTAGGGTATCATACTTTTACTAAGTTTTGTTTTAGGCTATTACTATTAATAGTAATTAATATCTCTATATTGGGTTTCCCAGGTTGCTCTAGTGGTAAAGAACCAGGCTGCCAATGCAGGAGACTTAAGAGATGTGGGTTTGATCCCTGGGTTTGGAAGATCCCCTGGAGGAGGGCATGACAAACCACTCCAGTATTCTTACCTGGAGAATCCCATGAACAGAGGAGCTGGTGGGCTACAGTCCAAAGGGTCACAAAGAATCAGACACGACTGAAGTGACTTAGCATGCATCACTAGATTAATATAGTATAGCATCATAATTTTTAAGGTTCATATTATTTTTTATCTGTTACTATAGTTTAATTTTTGTAGGTTAAAGAAAGGAGATAAAAACAATTGGTAATAGAGTGAGAATCTGGATTCCTTGACTGTGGTCTTTATAACCAATGTAAGTTTTAAATCTACCCTTAAAAAATTAGAAAAAAAAAGTTAAATATCAGTATCTTATTCATATTCAAATATGAATACAGACAGCATATTAAAAAGCAGAGACATTACTTTGCCAACAAAGGTCTGTCTAGTCAAGGCTATGGTTTTTCCAGTAGTCATGTATGGATGTGAGAGTTGGACCATAAAGAAAGCTGAGTGCTGAAGAATTGATGCTTTTGAACTGTGGTGTTGGAGAAGACTCTTGAGAGTCCCTGGGACTGCAAGGAGATAAAAACCAGTCAACCCTAAAGGCAATCAGTCCTAAATATTTATTGGAAGGACTGATGCTGAAGCTGAAACTCTAATACTTTGGCCACCTGATGCAAAAGACTGACTCATTAGAAAAGACCCTGATGCTGGGAAACATTGAAGGTGGGAGAAGGGGACGACAGAGGATGAGGTGGTTGGATGGCATCACCGACTCAATGGACATGAGTTTGAGTAAACTCCAGGAGTTGGTGATGGACAGCGGGGCCTGGCATGCTGCAGTCCATGGGGTCACAGAGTCAGATACAACTGAGCGACTGAACTGACTGATGAATAGGGAAGAGGAATAGCATATGCAAATAACTGTAATACAGGCTATAGAGTAACAAGAAGGGTCACCAGAAACATTCTCAAAACATTCTGTGAGAGTTTGGGCGTTTTGGAAATTGTGTAGAATGGAGAGAGACTTAAGGGAGAGAGGTCATTTCCATGAATTATTTAGAGATAATTAGATTTTAAAAAGAAAAAAACGATAGGAAAGAGGGAACAGAACAAGTTAAAATGTGATGGTGAGGAATCAGAGTACCTCTGGGACAAAGGGAAAAGCAGTTTCATCTGGCTGACACATGGAGGGAGACGACAACTGTGAAGTTTATTCTTTAGGCAATAGCAGAAACACCGCAAGGGGAGAATGGCCTGAGAAACAGTCGTCAGGCAGTTTTTACAAGTTGAACAAGAGGAACAAGAAAATGGATGTTAAGAGATCAGTTAGGAGGCAATTGTACAAGGGACTTAAGTTTCAATGTGAATCTAAAAAAATAAGTGTCAAAGAATAAAAATAGCTCACTTTTTAATATTTTTAGTAGACAGCCTTATATTTTTAAGGTTAGATTTGTAGCTTTGGGCATCTGATTGGGTGTGGGTGCTGAGGAGGAAGCATTAACCAAACATTCTTTCTGCTAGAGCCAAATGGGTTGGATTTAGTTAATATGGTCTCTGTTTTCTTTCTTTATTCACTCAAGACCATTTTGTGAGTGACTGCATTGTTCTGGTTGCTATGAAAATTCTCTGAAGTGAAGATGAAGACTCAACTTACGCCCTATTTCTTTGTTTCCCTTAGGGAAAAATGTGTTCAGAAAAGGTGTTGAGGCTTGTTGCCTTTGATTCCTGTCCTCCTGTTTGCTCTTGAATTCACTGCAGTGTGGTCTTTGTCCCCAGTGTTTTACTGAAGTTGTTTGTGCCAAGTTCACCAAGGATCCCCTCCACGGGGGCAAAGCCAATGGGCAGTTCTGTCCAGCTCTTCTTTCACAGCTCTTTGCCCAGTTCCTCTTTTGCTCCTTCTTGTCACTTGTCATCTGACTTCCTTGACTCCTCTGCTGATTTTCCTTCTGCTATTACTACATAATTTTCTACTGGTTTCGGTTACAAAATTTATTTTAGTGTTTCCTCTTCTTCCTGTTTTTTAAAGGTTCAAGTGTCTGAGGGCTCATTCTCTCCCCTTCTCTTCTGTATCAGCACTGCTCTCTTGGTGACCCCATGTAGTCACCTGGATTAAAATACTGTCTTGGTGTTAAAGATGTTTTTATTTTAGACTTTTCTCTTGTCCTCTAACTCATATCTCTCCATCTGCTTACTCATTATACCCATACATCTAGAATTGATATTTCAAATCAGAAGTCCAAAACTGAACTAATCTTTCCCCCAAATCTATTTTTGACATAGGCTTTCCCATCCAAGTTGGAGGTGTTTTCTTCCTTGTATTAATCCTTGGCTTCCTCCTCTTTACACCACCGCATTCAATAAATATATCACAGATTTAATTGGCCCTGCTATCACAATAAGTCCAAAATCCTTTCTACCATGCTGGTTTGCATCCCCACATCACCACCTTTTCTCACTTGTATCACTGCCTTGCCTGCTGTATTTGCCCTCTCTTGCCACACCCAAGCAATCTAAATTCAATATGATAGGAACAATTATTTGAAAATATAAGTCATAATAGATAGCTTCATTGTTTAAAATACTGTATTGGTTCCACAATTCACTCACTGAAAAATTAAAGTCCATTTAATCATCTACAAGGTCCTTCTAGTCTTCTCACTGTCAAAATCATATTATTTCCTAAGATAATGTTTTATCCCTTCCTACTACTTTTGTCCTTGCTCATTTTTCCTCTAGATTGTCTGGCTGTTTAGCTGTTTGGCAACCCACCAAGAACAGTCATATCTTAGGAGTTTTGTACTTGTTTTCTTTGATTGGAATTTTCTTGTCACCAGCATTAACAAGGGTTATTCTCTTCCTTTCTCAAGTCTAATGAAATGTGCTACTCAAGGATACCTGCCCTGTTGCCCTTATTTACAACTTCAAGCTATTTCCTCCACTGAAGCTCTCTCTGGTTATCTTTATGTCTCTATCCTTTTGTTTTTATTTCATAGGTTATATGACCATGTGACATAATAGATATGTATTTTAGTCACATGAATAAATACATTCTAATGTCTCTTCACAGTAAAATGCATCCTTCATGAGGGCAAGGACCTCTGTCTTCTGTTGTTCCTATAGAAATATCTGGCCTAAAGGAGATACTCAGTACATAATAAGTGAATTGATAACAGGGTGGGGAGACAGATATGTTCAGTTTAGTTCAGTCACTCAGTCGTGTCTGACTCTGCGACCCCATGAATTGCAGCATGCCAGGCGTCCCTGTCCATCACCAACTCCCAGAGTTCACTCAAACTCACATCCATCGAGTCGGTGATGCCATCCAGCCATCTCATCCTCTGTCGTCCCCTTCTCCTCCTGCCCCCAAACCCAACCAGCATCAGAGTCTTTTTCAATGAGTCAACTCTTCACATGAGGTGGCCAAAGTATTGGAGTTTCAGCTTTAGCAGCATTCCTTCTAAAGAACACCCAGGACTGATCTCCTTTAGAATGGACTGGTTGGATCTCCTTGCAGTCCAAGGGACTCACAAGAGTCTTCTCCAACACAACAGTTCAAAACCATCAGTTCCTCGGCGCTCAGCTTTCTTCACAATCCAACTCTCACATCCATACATGACCACTGGAAAAACCATAGCCTTGACTAGATGGACCTTTGTTGGCAAAGTAATGTCTCTGCTTTTTTAATATGCTCTCTAGGTTGGTCATAACTTTTCTTCCAAGGAGTAAGTGTCTTTTAATTTCATGGCTGCAGTCACCATCTGCAGTGATTTTGGAGCCCCCCAAAATAAAGTCTGACACTGTTTCCACTGTTTCCCCATCTATTTCCCATGAAGTGATGGGACCAGATACCGTGATCTTTGTTTTCTGAATGTTGAGCTTTAAGCCAACTTTTTCACTCTCCTCTTTCACTTTCATCAAGAGGCTTTTTAGCTCCTCTTCACTTTCTGCCATAAAGGTGGTGTCATCTGCATATCTGAGGCTATTGATATTTCTCCCAGCAATCTTGATTCCAGCTTGTGCTTCTTCTAGCCCAGCATTTCTCATGATGTACTCTGCATATATAGCCTTGATGTACTCCTTTTCCTACTTGGAACCAGTCTGTTGTTCCATGTCCAGTTCTAACTGTTGCTTCCTGACCTGCATATAGGTTTCTCAAGAGGCAAGTCAGGTGGTCTGGTATTCCCATCACTTTCTGAATTTTCCACAGTTTATTGTGATCCACACAGTAAAAGGCTTTGGCATATTCAATAAAGCAGAAATAGATGTTTTTCTGGAACTCTCTTGCTTTTTCCATGATCCCATGGATGTTGGCAATTTGATCTCTGGTTCCTCTGCCTTTTCTAAAACCAGCTTGAACATCAGGAAGTTCACGGTTCACGTATTGCTAAAGCCTGGCTTGGAGAATTTTTAGCATTACTTTACTAGCATGTGAGATGAGTGCAATTGTGCGGTAGTTTGAGCATTCTTTGGCATTGCCTTTCTTTGGGATTGGAATCAACACTGACCTTTTCCAGTCCTGTGGCCACTGCTGAGTTTTCCAAATATGCTGGCATATTGAGTGCAGCACTTTCACAGCATCATCTTTCAGGATTTGAAATAGCTCAACTTGGATTCTATCATCTCCACTAGCTTTGTTCGTAGTGATGCTTTCTAAGGCCCACTTGACTTCACATTCTAGGATGTCTGGGTCTAGGTGAGTGATCACACCATTATGATTATCTTGGTCATGAAGATCGTTTTTGCACAGTTCTTCTGTGTATTCTTGCCACCTCTTCTTGATATCTTCTGCTTCTGTTAGGTCCAGACCATTTCTGTCCTTTATCGAGCCCATCTTTGCATGAAATGTTCCCTTGGTATCTCTAATTTTCTTGAAGAGCTCTCTAGTCTTTCCCATTCTGTTGTTTTCCTCTATTTCTTTGCATTGATAGCTGAGGAAGGCCATTTTAAAATCTCTCCTTGCTATTCTTTGGAACTCTGCATTCAAATGGGAATATGTTTCCTTTTCTCCTTTGCTTTTCACTTCTCTTCTTTTCACAGCTATTTGTAAGGCCTCCCCAGACAGCCATTTTGCTTTTTTGCTTTTTTTTTTAAAATGGAGATGTTACTATAGAAATATCTGGCACAAAGTCGATACTCAATACATAATAAGTGAATTGATAACACAGTGGGGAGACAGTTATGTAAATAGAGCAAATATAATTATGACCAAGCCCTGCTGTGACAAAGAAGCAGATCTCCTCCATCCGTGGGTGAAATATGTCCTTCAGAAAAGGGCTTATCTGAGTGAGTTACAGAAGTATTAATTTTGAAACTTTGATTGGTAGATTTTAATAAGAATGTAAATCCCTGTCCTTTGTATCTGTTAAAATGGAGTTTCTGATGAAGAGCAGAGGCCACGTTGCCGGCTTTTCTTATCAATTGAGAGTTTACATCTTGAGGTTCAAACAATCTCACTTAAGTTAAAACTTAATTAAATACCCTGTGCTTATAGTATTTTCCCATGCCCACCTGCCAAAATTCTACTAATTCATCAAGGCTCAGATTAAATGCAATCTCCCCCAAGAAACTCCACTTGCTTCTCACTAATCAGAAATAAGCCCTCCCTTTAAGATATATTGGCTGGCATCCAATTCTCCTTTCTAAATTATGAACTCATTTTGAGTACAGACCTTCAGACCTACCTCTATGTTCCTTACAGTTCACCGAGAAAGTCCCTGTATACAGTTGTAGGTAGGCGGTTACACTAAATTATTTTTTAGAATCCTTCCAGACCTAATATTAGATTGGAAACACTCAATCTGGCTTCACTGATACATGTAGTTTTGGTGTACTGCCATAGGGCATATAGAATTGAACCTATGAATTTGGTTTTATGGGCCCCTTCAACCAAGTTAAAAAAGAAAAAAAAAAAAAGAGAGAAAAATCATTCAATGCCTCTTATTTCCAGGAAATGTTCTGGGCTTTTAACATGTATAATCCCATGTAATAGACAAAATAGCACCATTGAGCAAGTATAATTGTCCTTTTTTTTGTTCTGCAAATGAGAAAATAGAGTCTCATAAATGTTAAGTGACATCTCGAAGGTCACACATCCTGTAAGTGACAGAGCTAGAGTTCTAACCCAGTTGCATATTATTCCGCTAACTTGAAGTGCACAAGGCAAAGGAAAGGAACAAACGAGAAGTGATGGCACACTCAAAACGTTGAGGAAACAGCGGGCTGCAATAAAATGAATATGACGAATGTCACACTGGGGCGCAGTTTGTGGAACTAATTCCACAGTGCCATAAACAATTGACTTTGGAAAGAGTTCACACTAAAGCTTACAAGACAAGGAGCTATTTTTGACTCTGTCTTGAGTAAAACATTGGTGCCATCAGTGGCATTAAAGGAGGTTGCAGTGCTAAGACAGGATGAAAGTTCTATAATTAAGTTTGACATCTTCACTGGAGATCATATCAGGTATTGCTGGCTTGATGAACTTTAAGGGAAAAAAAATTAGAGTGCGCTAGAAACTGCCTGAAGGGAAAGTTATAAAATTAAAATCCATAGAATCCAAAGGAAATCAGTTTAAGAATAAATTATGAGAGTCCCTAAAGTTTTGTCTGCCACAGCACAACTAAAAAATAGGAGCTAAGAGGGTGATAATTGAGTCAGACTAGCTGGATGCAGGCAGAGAAATTGTTTCAGTCCAAAGAATTCTGTTTTGAACAGTGTAAGACTAGTCTATATAATTTCAACTATGAGAGATCTAAGCAGAGAGAAAAATAAGAAAAGAGAAATCTTAAATATAATTAAAATATATATATATATATATATATATATATATATATATTGTCTTGTAGTGACTTCACTGGTGGTTCAGTGGTAAAGAATCTGCCTTCCAAAGCAGGGGATGTGGGTTCCATCCCTGGTCAGGGTATAAGATTCCACATGCCATGGGTCAGTTAAGCCCTCCCACCACTACTAGAGAAGCCTGTGTGCTGCAAAGGAGACCTAGCATTACCAAAAAAATAATGAAATAATTAATAAAATAATAAATATATTTTTGTAGATATCAAATGTATCAAATTCTTGTAGATATCAAAAATAAAGCCCTGATAGGTACGTGTGTGCGTGCTGCCATATCTGACTCTGTGACCCCAGGGAAGTTTCCTCTATCCATGGGATTTTCCAGGCAAGAACGCTGGAGTGGGCTGCTGTTTTCTTCTCCAGGGGCTATTCCTGACCCAGGGATGGAACCCATGTCTCTTAGGTCTCCTGCATTGGCGGGCAGGTTCTTTACTACTAGCACCACCTGGGAAGCGAGGCAAGTCCCATACTGTATCCAATATTTTATGAAGGCAGGAAGAGAAGGGAACGACAGAGGAAGAGATGATGGCATCACCGACTCAATGGACATGGGTTTGGGTGAACTCTGGGAGCTGGTGATAGACAGGGAGGCCTGACCTGCTGCAGTTCATGGGGTCGCAAATAATCAGACACAACTGAGTGACTGAACTGAACTTATCCTACAGATATCTCAGGATATGGGACGTGAGGTGGAATTTTGTAGACTCTGTAACAGAATGCTGGCACTTCACTAAAACATTTCTTCTTCCGGAGCACATGTTTTCCAGCATTCCTACGATTATTTGTGTCCATGTCTTTGAATACTAGCCAGTGGAACAGGAAGAGGATTGATTAGTGTTACTTCAACCTGAGCCCATAAGACTTTCTTAAGGATGAGCATTCATGCTGTTTCCCATTCTCTTTCATTCAAATAAGTAGAACATCTTTGAGAAGCATGATTGGCAATCATGAAGGCAAGACATGAAAAGATACTTCATTTCTGAGCTGCCCAATCAATTTGGAAAGTGAACTTTTGAGGTTATTTGAGTCAGAAGTAAATCTCTATAGTGCTCAACCCACCATATATTTTGGGTTTGTGTGTGACAGTGGTGGGTATTTCCTTAAATAATATAAAGATTCCACCTCGTTAACAGACAAATGAAGAAGCAAAGACCCAGAAAAGTTAGCAGGAGGGTTAAAAATAGGGACAGAGCTCCTTAAAAACTTCTTTGTGTGAGGCTAAGGGGCTGTAGTTATGGGAATAATCAGGACCTACTTAAAATCAGGCACTATTATATTTAAAATAGGTAACTAGCAAGGACCAGCTATATAGCACAGGAAATTATACTCAATATCTTATAATAACCTATAATGGAAAAGAATCTGGAAAAGAGTACATGTATGTGTATGTATGTATACATGTGCCTACACTGAATATAACTGAATCACTTTGCTGTATACCTGAAGCTAACACATTAACTATGCTTTAACAACAGCAACAAAAAAAGCAAACAGGAGTCTTTTTTTCTGTGAATTTATGTGATCTTTCAGTAGACCCCTTTTCTTTGATGTTTGGGAATGGACAACAGAGGGAGCATGGAACAACAGACTGGTTCAAAACTGGGAAAGGAGTACGTCAAGGCTGTACATTGTCACCCTGCTTATTTTAATTATATGCAGAGCACATCATGTGAAAGCCTGGGCTGGATGAAGTGCAAGCAGGAATCAAGATTGCTGGGAGAAATATCAACAAGTCCAGATATGCAGATGGCACCACCTTTATGGCAGAAAGTGAAGAGGACTTAAAGAGCTTCTTGATGAAAGTGAAAGAGGAGAGTGAAAATGCTGTCTTAAAACCGAACATTCAAAAAACTAACATCATGGCATCCAGTCCCATCACTTTGTGGCAAATAGATGGAGAAACAATGGAAACGGTGGGAAACTTTATTTTCTTGGACTCCAAAATCACTGCAGATGATTACTGCAGCCATGAAATAAAAGGATGCTTGATCCTTGGAAGAAAAGCTCTGACAAACCTAGACAATGTATTAAAAAGCAGAGACATTATTTTGCCAACAAAGGTCCATCTAGTCAAAGCTAAGGTTTTTCCAGTACTCATGTATGGATATGAGAGTTGGACCATAAAGAAGGTTGAAAGCCAAAGAATTGATTCTTTTGATCTGTGGTGGTGGAGAAGACTCTAGAGAATCCCTGGACTGCAAGGAGATCAAACCAGTCAATCCTAAAGGAAATCAGACCTGAATATTCATTAGAAAAACTGATGCTGAAGCTTAAGCTCCAGTACTTTGGCCACCTGATGCAAAGAACTGACTCGTTAGAAAGGACTCTGAAGCTGGAAAGACTAAAGGCAGGAGAGGAGGAGATGACAGAGGATAAGATGGTTGGATTGTATTACTGACTCAATGGATATGAGTTTGAGCAAGCCCTTGGAGTTGATGAAGGACAGGGAAGCCTGGCGCACTACAGTTCACGGGTCGCAAACAGTCAGACACAACTGAGTGACTGAACTGCAAACAGAGGGGAGCTGCCTTCCCCTACAGACTTTTCAAAAGGAGAAGACGTGTTTTGATACCATTTGCTACTCCCTCCCAGCAAAACAAAAGATAACCAAACCATGGCTTTCTTAGCTCCAATAGGAAGCCTAGGATTAATTTCATTTAAATATTTATTTTTTGTGTGTATATATATATGTGTGTATATATATATATAATTGTTCATTTACGATGTTATGCCAGTTTCTATTATGCAACAGAGTGACTCAGTTACACACCCACAGATACACACACCCACACACACACACACACACACACACACACACACACACATATATATATACACTTTCTTTTATAATGTTCTCTTCCATTATGGTTTATCCCAGGAGATTGAATATAGTTCCCTGTGCTACAAGCATAGTTGATTTATAGTGTCATTGTTTTAAATTTCATGTTAATTTCTGCTGTACAACAGAGTGTTCAGTTATACACACACACACGTATATATACTATATTTTTCATTGTCTTTTCAATTATGTCTTATCACAGGATATTGAACTTAGTACCCTGTGCTGTACAGTAGAGCTTTGTTGTTTATCCATCTTATATAAAATAGTTTGCATCTGCTAAGCCCAGTGGAGAAGGCAATGGCACCCCACTCCAGTACTCTTGCCTGGAAAATCCCATGGATGGGGTTGCCTGGTGGGCTGCAGTCCATGGGGTCACTAAAAGTCAGACACGACTGAGCAACTTCACTTTCACTTTTCACTTTCATGCATTGGAGAAGGAAATGGCAACCCACTCCAGTGTTCTTGCCTGGAGAATGTCAGAGATGGGGGAGCCTGGTGGGCTGCCGTCTAGGGGTAGCACAGAATCAGACATGACTGAAGCGACTTAGTAGCAGCAGCTGCAGCAGCAGCAGCTAATCCCAAACTCATTTGAGAAGACCCTGATGCTGGGAAAGATTGAGGGCAGGAGGAGAAGGGGATGACAGAGGATGAGATGGTTAGATGACAGCATCAACTCGATGGACCTGATGTTGAGCAAACTTTGGGAGACAGTGAAGGACAGGGAAGCCTGGTGTGCTGCAGTCCATAGGACCACAAAGAGTAGAACAAGACTTGGCAACTGAAAAGCAACAATGGTGACCTGCGGTCAGTGAGTTTTGATGTCACCCTTGTAATTGTTTTGGTATGCCATGACACAGGCCTACATAAGACTGAAAACTTAATAAATGTTGCCTGTGCTCTGACTGCTCAATTGATTGGCCATTCAGCCATCTCTCTCCTTCCCTCCAGGCCTCTCGATACCCTGAGATACATCAATGTTGAAATTAGGCCAAGTTATAACCCTACATGGCTTCAAAGTGTTCAAGTGAAGGGGAGAGCCACACATCTCTCACTTTAAGCCAAAAGCTTGTGAAGGATTGAGCTCAGCGAGGAAGGCGTGCCGAAACCTGAGCCAGGTGGAAAGCAATGCCGCTTGAACGAGCTAGCCAATGGGGGAACGCAAAGGAAAAGCTCTCCAGGGAAATTGAAATTGCTAATGCAGTGAACACAAATGATGAGAAAATAAGACAGCGTTCTTGCTGACATGGAAAAAGTTTTAGTGGTCTCGATAGAGGATCACAGAGGCTGCTACATTCCCTTAAGACAAAGCCTAGTGTAGAGAAGGCCCTGTGCTGAAAGTCGTGTCTGACTCTTTGTGACCCCATGAGCGGTAGCCATCCAGGCTCCTCTGTCCATGGGGACTTTCCAGTCTAGGCAAGAATACTGAAGTGGGTTGCCATGCCTTCTTCCAGGGGATCTTCTCATCTCAGGGTTCGAACCCAAGTCTTCTGCATTGCAGGTGAATTCCTTAACATCTGAGCCACCATGAAGCCCAAGAATACTGGAGTGGGTAGCCTATCCCTTCTCCAGGGGACCTTCCCAATCCAGGAATCAAACCAGGGTGTCCTGCATTGCAGGTGGATTCTTTACCAGCTAACCTACCAGGGAAGCCTAGAGAAGGCCCTGTATCTCTTCAGTCTAAGAGAAGTGAGGAAGCTGCAGAACAAGTTTCAAGCTCACAGAGGTTGGCTTATGAAGCTTCAGTAAAGAAGCCATCTCCATAACATAAAAACGCAAAGAGGAGCAGCAAGTGCTGATGCAGAAGCTGCAAGTTATCCAGAAGACCTAGCTAAGATAATGAGGAAAGACAGCTGCACTAAAGAACAGATTTTAAGCATAGATAAAAGAGCCTTATACTGGAAGAAGGTGCCAGTTAGGACTTTTCATAGCTAGAGAGGAGATGTCAATGCCTGGCTTCAAAGCTTCAAAGGACAGGCTGACTCTCTTGTTAGGGGTTAACAGAGTCGGTAACTTGAATTGAAAGCAGTGCTCATTTACCATTTTGAAAATTCTAAGATCCTTATGAACTATGCTAAGCCTACTCTGCTTGTGCTTTATAAATGGAGCATCAAAGTCTGGATGAGAGCATATCTGTTTACAACACGGTTTATTGAGTATTTTAAGCTTACTGTCAAGAGTTATGCTTAAAAGAAGAGCATTCTTTTAAAAATATTGGTGTTCATTAGAAATGTACCTGGTTACCCAAGAGGTCTAATGAAGATGTACAGTGAGACTACTGTTATTTTCATACCTGCTAGCACAACATCCATTCTGTAACAGAGGGATCAAGGAGTAATCTTGACATTCAAGTTTATTATTTAAGACATACATTCCGTAAGGCTATAGTTGCCATAGATAGTGATTCTTCCAGTGAATCTGGGTAAAGTTAACTGAAAAACTTCTGGAAAGGATTCAACATTCTAGATGCTATTAAGAACATTCATGATTCATAGGAGGAGGTCAAAATACCAGCATTAACAGAAGTTTGGAAGAAGTTGATTCCAACCTTCATGGATGACGTTGAGGGGTTCAAGACTCCAGGATGGAAGTCAAGAAATACCAAGAGAATAAGAATTACAAGCATACTGTGTGTTACATGGCAGCCTGGATGGGAGGGGAGTTGCGGGAGAATGGATGCATGTAGGTGTCTGGCTGAGGCCCTTCACTGTTCACCTGAAACCATCACAACATTGTTAATTAGCTATTCCCCAATACAAAATAAGAAGTTTTGTTTTGTTTTATTTTTCTTAAAAAATAAAAAAGAAGCAGTCTGAAAATGTGACTGAATTGCTGAAGTTCAGTTCAGTCACTCAGTCGTGTCCGACTCTTTGCAACCCCATGAATCACAGCACGCCAGGCCTCCCTGTCCATCACCAACTCCTGGAGTTCACTCAAACTCATGTCCATCGTGTCAGTGATGCCATCCAGCCATCTCATCCTCTGTTGTCCCCTTCTCCTTCTGCCCCCAATCCCTCCCAGCATCGGGGTCTTTTCCAATGAGTCAACTCTTTGCATGAGGTGGCCAAATGACTGGAGTTTCAGCTTTAGCATCAGTTCTTCCAGTAAACACCCAGGACTGATCTCCTTTAGGATGGACTGGTTGGATCTCCTTGCAGTCCAAGGGACTCTCAAGAGTCTTCTCCAACACCACACTTCAAAAGCATCAATTCTTTGGCGCTCAGCCTTCTTCACAGTCCAACTCTTGCATCCATACATGACCACAGGAAAAACCATAACCTTGACTAGATGGACCTTTGTTGGCAAAGTAATGTCTCTGCTTTTGAATATACTATCTAGGTTGGTCATAGCCTCATAATAAAACTTTTGGAAATGAGGAGGTGCTTCTTATGGATGAGCAAAGAAAGATGTTCTTTGAGATGGAGTCTGCTCCCAGTCAAGATGCTGTGAAGATTGTTGAAATGATGACTAAGTATTTGGAATATTACATAAACTTGGTTGATAAAGCAGTGATAGGGTTCCAGACAATTGACTTCAACATTGAAAGAAGGTCTACTGTGGGTAAAAAGCTCTCCAACAGCAAAGCATGCTACGGAGAAATTGTTTGTGAAAGGAAAAGTCAATCAATGCGGAAAACTTATTTGTGGTCTTGTTTTAAGAAATTACCACAACCACCTCAACCTTCAACAACCAGCACCCTAATCATTCAGCAGCCATCAACAAGAACTTTCACCAGCAAAACGATTATGCTTTGCTGAAGGCTGATGATGGCTAGCATTTTTTAGTAATAAAGTATTTTTAAATTATGTACTTAAAAAAATATATATATTAATACTATTGCATCCTTAGTATACTACAGTATAGTGTAAAAATCCCTTTTATATGCACTGTGAAACCAAAAAAATTATGTGGCTCATTTTATTGAATGATTTACTTTAATAGGTGGTCTGGAACCTGATCTGCCTCTTGAGAAATCTGTATGTAGGTCAGGAAGCAACAGTTTGAACTGGACATGGAACAACAGACTGGTTCCAAATAGGAAAAGGAGTATGTCAAGGCTGTATATTGTCACCCTGCTTATTTAACTTCTATGCAGAGTACATCATGAAAAACGCTGGACTGGAAGAAACACAAGCTGGAATCAAGTTTGCTGGGAGAAATATCAATCACCTCAGATATGCAGATGACACCACCCTTCTGGCAGAAAGTGAAGAGGAACTAAAAAGCCTCTGGATGAAAGTGAAAGAGGAGAGTGAAAAAGTTGTCTTAAAGCTCAACATTCAGAAAACAAAGATCATGGCATCCGGTCCCATCACTTCATGGGAAAGAGATGGTGAAACAGTGGAAACAGTGTCAGACTTTATTTTTCTGGGCTCCAAAATCACTGCAGATGGTGATTACAGCCAGGAAATTAAAAGACGCTTACTCCTTGGAAGGAAAGTTATGACCAACCTAGATAGCATATTCAAAAGCAGAGACATTACTTTGCCAACAAAGGTTCATCTAGTCAAGGCTATGGTTTTTCCTGTGGTCATGTATGGATGTGAGAGTTGGACTGTGAAGAAGGCTGAGCGCCAAAGAATTGATGCTTTTGAAGTGTGGTGTTGGAGAAGACTCTTGAGAGTCCCTTGGACTGCAAGGAGATCCAACCAGTCCATTCTGAAGATTAGCTCTGGGATTTCTTTGAAAAGAATGATGCTAAAGCTGAAACTCCAGTACTTTGGCCACCTCATGCGAAGAGTTGACTCATTGGAAAAGACCCTGATGCTGGGAGGGATTGGGGGGAGGAGGTGAAGGGGACGACCCAGGATGAGATGGCTGGATGGCATCACGGACTCAATGGACATGGGTCTGAGTGAACTCCGGGAGTTGGTGATGGACAGGGAGGCCTGGCATGCTGCGATTCATGGGGTCGCAAAGAGTCAGACATAACTGAGTGACTGAACTGAACTGAACTGAACTGGAACCAAATCCCCAGTATCTCTGAGGAAGGCCTGTGGTCACATTCAAATATTGTAGGACTTCATTTGAGAAAAAGAGAGATTTGTCTGGAAGATGCTTAAGCTGGTATTATATGTTGAGCAATATGCTATAGGCTTTAATTGAATTATCCCTTTCCATCCTCAGAATATCTGTTAGGATAAATGTTATTTTTCCTTGTTTGTAGATGAAAATGAAAGATTCAGAGATGTAAGTAAATAGGGTGTGAGACCATGGGTCAGTTTTTTTTTTTTTTAATATTCTAAAAGGTCTATAAGATCCTTTATAAGCATAAATAAATTTTCATCTTTCTTTAGAAAAATATAGCTTCTAAGCTATAACTATTAAGTCATGATAAAATCAGTGTGCTGTATTTGGAGAAAGATATCTTTTCTAGTTGCAATAAATACAATATATAATGTTTGAAAGTTTCCTAAAGATATTTCTACTTAAAAACTATATCAACCTTGCTTTTAAATGAATTAAACAGTTGACTATTTCTTAAAATTTCATAGCCTTAACAATTTTCACATATCATCATATGTACATATAAACTTTTTTACCACAGAGTTTTTGGCTTCTGTCAAATATGCATATCTTGAATGACATCAAAGATATTTGTACATTCTCAGAAAATACTGGAAACATAAGGGCACTAAACCTTGCATTCTCTCTCTCTCTTTGCCTCTCCTGCCCAGTTCTCTCTCCTTAGCTTCTTGTATGCAAATAGGCACTTGGAAAATGGTCATTAAATTCAAATAAAATATTACTGCTTTATTAAAGTGCATACAGCCTTGAGCATCTCCTAAAGAAATACACCTATGACCCTTATTATAACGAATGCTATCAGTTTTGAAAATGTATGAGTTATCATACACAAGCTCAAATATTTTGACTCCAGAACTCCATCCCTGGAAATCTATCCTAGAGAAATGATAACAAACACAAACAAAGCATTAAGGAAACAGTCTATAAACAATAAAATATTAATTTATTTGTGACACATCCTTTTGAAATATTCAGTCCAGTTCAGTTGTTCAGTCATGTCCGACTCTTTGCAACCCCATTACCCACAGGACCCCAGGACTCCCTGTCCATCAACAACTCCCGGAGTCTACCCAGATCTATGTCCATGAAGTCGGTGATGCCATCCAGTCATCTCATCCTCTGCCGTCCCCTTCTCCTCCTGCCCCCAATCCCTCCCAGCATTAGGGGCTTTTCCAATAAGTCAACTCTTCGCATGAGGTGGCCAAAGTATTGGAGTTTCACCTTCAACAATCAGTTCTTCCAATGAACACCCAGGACTGATCTCCTTGAGAATGGACTGGTTGGACCTTCTTGAAGTCCAAGGGACCCTCAAGACTCTTCTCTAACACCACAGTTCAAAAGCATCAAATCTTCAGCGTTCAGCTTTCTTCACTGCCCAACTCTCACATCCATATATGACCACTGGAAAAACCATAGCCTTGACTAGATGGACCTTTGTTGGCAAAATGATGTCTCTGTTTTTAAATATGCTATCTAGGTTAGTCAAAACTTTCCTTCTAAGAAGTAAGCATCTTTTAATTTCATGGCTGCAGTCACCATCTGCAGTGATTTTGGAGCCCAGAAAAATAAAGTCTGACACTGTTTCCACTGTTTCCCCATCTATTTGCCATGAAGTGATGGAACCAGATGCCATGATCTTAGTGTTTTGAATGTTGAGCTTTAAGACAACTTTTTTCACTCTCCACTTCCAATTTCATCAAGAGGCTCTTTACCTCTTCTTCACTTTCTGCCATAAGGGTGGTGTAATCTGCATATCTGAGGTGATTGATATTTCTCCCGGCAGTCTTGATTCCAGCTTGTGTTTCTTCCAGTCCAGCATTTCTCATGATATACTCTGCATATAAGTTTAAAAAGCAGGGTGACAATATACAGCCTTGACGTACTCCTTTTCCTATTTGGAACCAGTCTGTTGTTCCATGTCCAGTTCTAACTGTTGCTTCCTGACCTGCATACAGGTTTCTCAAGAGGCAGGTTAGATGGTATGGTATTCCCATCTCTTTCAGAATTTTCCACAGTTTCTTGTGATCCACACAGTCAAAGGCTTTGGCATAGTCAAGAAAGCAGAAATAGATGTTTTTCTGGAACTCTCTTGCTTTTTCCATGATCCAGCGGATGTTGGCAATTTGATCTCTGGTTCCTCTGCCTTTTCTAAAACCAGCTTGAACATCAGGGAGTTCACGGCTCACATATTGCTGAACCCTGGCTTGGAGAATTTTGAACATCTCTTTACTAGTGTGTGAGATGAGTACAATTGTGCGGTAGTTCAAGCATTCTTTGGCATTGCCTTTCTTTGGGATTGGAATGAAAACTGACTTTTTCCAGTCCTATGGCCACTGCTGAATTTTCCAAATTTTCTGGCATATTGAGTGCAGCACTTTCACAGCATCATCTTTCAGGATTTGAAATAGCTCCACTGGAATTGCATCACCTCCACTAACTTTGTTCATGGTGATGCTTTATAAGGCCCACTTGACTTCACATTCCAGGATGTCTGGCTCTAGGTGAGTGATCACACCATCATGATTATCTTGGTCGTGAAGATCTTTTTTGTACAGTTCTTCTGTGTGTTCTTGCCACCTCTTCTTAATATCTTCTGCTTTTGTTAGGTCCATACCATTTCTGTCCTTTATTGAGCCCATCTTTGCATGAAATGTTCCCTTGGTATCTCTAATTTTCTTGAAGAGATCTCTAGTCTTTCTCATTCTGTTGTTTTCCTCTATTTCTTTGCATTTATCACAGAGGAAGGCTCTTTTTAATCTCTTCTTGCTATTTTCTGGAACTCTGCATTCAGATGCTTATATCTTTCCTTTTCTCCTTTGCTTTTCACTTCTCTTCTTTTCACAGCTATTTGTAAGGCCTCCTCAGACAGCCATTTTACTTTTTTGCATTTCTTTTCCCTGGGAATGCTCTTAATCCCCGTCTTCTGTACAATGTCAGAAACCTCCGTCCATAGTTCATCAGGCACTCTGTCTATCAGATTTAGTCCCTGAAATCTATTTCTCACTTCCACTATATAATCATAAGGGATTTGACTTAGGTCATAGGTACCTATTAAAAATATTTATAATGGTTTTACAATGAAATGGAAAATGTGTACGTAAGATGTATGCAAAGCCAATAAATTAGGTAAATTTATAAATATATATATTTCTCAAGACATAAGTTACTTAAAACACTTCCAGAAGACTCAGATGGAATTATCAACCTAGGACCAGCAGCCAAGATTTTAAGCCATGCAATAGTAAAGGATATTTTTCTCTTCATAATTATGTATGTTTTCAGATATTTGCCTATGGTCTTTACATTGTATAAATTCTCAGTTAAAATTTGATTTGGTTAAGCAATTTTTAAATATTTAAGGCATTAAAAATGTAAAATGTAATGAGAACAAAGGGTCTATCACAAACTCAATCTCTTTTCATCTGTTCTTGATGATTTCCTTCCATTCTCTACAAGGAGGCAATCAAGTCATGGTTACCTGTCTTGAGTGTGTCTGTCCTGATACATTCTATGGAAATGCATAATTTATTCAACTACTCTTCTATTGAAAGAAACCCAGATTACCTGTGATCCACTGGTGTTACAAACACAACTTCAATGAATATCTTCAACTGCAGTATTTTAAAAGCATATGTCTAATGATAATTCTGTATTATTAGTTCCTGGTTTTGTTCTTTAATCAGTGGTTTAAATTCTCTCTGTCTCTCTCTCTTTTTTTGGTAAATCATCTTTATCTTCTTTTTAAAAACTGTATCTATTAATTTTGATTTTGGTCATGCTGAGCCTTCACTGCTGCTCAGGATTTTCTCTGGTTGTGATGCCCAGGCTTCTCATTGCCATTCTTGTTGTGGAGCATGGTCTCTAGGGCATAGACTCAGTACTTGTGCATGGGCTCAGTTGCTCCATGGGATACAGGATCTTCCCGGATCAGGGATTGAACCTATGTCTCCTGCATTGGCAGGCAGGGTTTGTTTGTTTGTTTGTTTTTTTAACCACTGAGCTACCAGGTGAGCCCTATCTTCTGATTGTTTTACAAGTGAAGTTAGACTCTCACACTGTCTTCTTTATAGACCACTGTCCTTTTGCAAGCTTCCCTGGTGGCTCAGTGGTAAAAGAATCTGCCTGCCAATGCAGGTCACCCAGGTTTGATCTCTGGGTCGAGAAGATCCCCTGGAGAAGGAAATGGCAACCCACTCCAGTATCCTTGCTTGGCAAACCCCATGGACAGAGGTCCTTTAGCAACCTGCAGCCACCTCAAAAGTGACTCATGAGAGAGTCAATTCCTAGGCAGGTTGATAAGAAGTCCAGGGGTCCCCAAGGAGAGAGGAGTCTGGAATTCTCAAGGAGGAAGAAAGGACCAACTCTTTCCCTCTCTACAT
The DNA here is from genome assembly GCF_016772045.2 of Ovis aries. Classification (NCBI taxonomy): domain Eukaryota; kingdom Metazoa; phylum Chordata; class Mammalia; order Artiodactyla; family Bovidae; genus Ovis; species Ovis aries. Next base: position 5,404,568 of record NC_056055.1, on the reverse strand, counting down.
TCCTTAGGATTATACAACGATAATGTATTCTGCTTGAGGACAGTCTCTGGTAAAAACCTTCTGGCTAATCCTGTTATCTTAAAATGTAAATTATGGGAGTGGGTCTAGTAAGGTCTTTACAACCTCCAGATATTCTTTTGATTCACTGTAATAAGTAATTAAAAAGTATATAACTCCATTACTAACACTAGCTAGGGGGCACTCTTTCTGCCCCCTTCTGATGTCTATGTCAGAAACTTTCTCTATCTCTTTTATACTTTAATAAAACTCTATTACACAAAAGCTCTGAGCGATCAAGCCTCATCCGTGGCCCTGGATTGAATTCTCCTCTGGAGGCCAAGAATCGTGGCATCTTTCATGGTTCAGCAACAGCCTTTCACTGACTTTGAGTCAGAGAAGCAGAAACATCATTATGACATCCCTTTTATTCAGAATCTAAAAAGACACAATACAAATGAACTTATTTACAAGACAGAAACAGACTCATAGATTTAGAGCCCAAACTTATCATTGAGGAAGGAGTAGTTAGGGAGTTTGGGACAACAGTTAGAACTGGACGTGGAACAACAGACTGGTTCCAAGTAGGAAAAGGAGTACGTCAAGGCTGTATATTGTCACCCTGCTTCTTTAACTTATATGCAGAGTACATCATGAGAAACGCTGGACTGGAAAAAGCACAAACAGGAATCAAGATTGCCGGGAGAAATATCAATTACCTCAGATATGCAGATTACACCACCCTTATGGCAGAAAGTGAAGAAGAGCTAAAAAGCCTCTTGATGAAAGTGAAAGTGGAGAGTGAAAAAGTTGGCTTAAAGCTCAACATTCAGAAAATGAAGATCATGGTATCCGGTCCCATCACTTCATGGGAAATAGATGGGAAACAGTAGAAACAGTGTCAGACTTTATTTCTGGGGGCTTCAAAATCACTGCAGATGGTGACTGCAGCCATGAAACTAAAAGACGCTTGCTCCTTGGAAGAAAAGTTATGACCAACCTAGATAGTATATTCAAAAGCAGAGACATTACTTTGCCAACAAAGGTCCATCTAGTCAAGGCTATGGTTTTTGCAGTGGTCATGTATGGATGTGAGATTTGGACTGTGAAGAAGGCTGAGCACCAAAGAATTGATGCATTTGAACTGTGGTGTTGGAGAAGACTCTTGAGAGTCCCTTGGACTGCAAGGAGATCCAACCAGTCCATTCTAAAGTAGATCAGTCCTGGGATTTCTTTAGAAGGAATGATGCTAAAGCTGAAACTCCAGTACTTTGGCCACCTCAGGCAAAGAGTTGACTCATTGGAAAAGTGTCTGATGCTGGGAGGGATTGGAGGCAGGAGGAGAAGGGGACGACCCAGGATGAGATGGCTGGATGGCATCACGGACTCAATGGACGTGAGTCTGAGTGAACTCCAGGAATTGATGATGGACAGGGAGGCCTGGCGTGCTGTGATTCATGGGATCGCAAAGAGTCGGACACGACTGAGCAACTGAACTGAACTGAACTGAATGTACAGACTGCTATATTTAAAGTAGACAGCCAACAAGGACTTACTGTATAGCACAGGGTGTTCTGCTCGTGTGCCAGCCTGGAAGATAGAGGAGTTTGGGGGAGAATGGATGCAGGTAAATGCATGGCTGAGTCCTTTCACTGTTCACCTGTAACTATCACAGCATTGTTAATCAGCTGTAAGTGGAATCTGCTCATTCATGTCCGACTCTTTGCAGCACCATGGACTCTATCCTGCCAGCCTCCTCTGTGCATGGAATTCTCCAGGCAAAAATACTGGAGATGCTTGCCGTTTCCGTCTCCAGGGAATCTTCCCAACCAAGGGATTGAACCCAGGTATCCTGCATTGCAGGTGGATTCTTTATCGTCTGAACTACCAGGGAAACCCATTCGTCTGCTATACTCCAATACAAATAAGTTTAATTAAGAAATGAAATGACTTAGTTTGTATTGCTCCAAGTGGCACACCTAGATCCACAGAACTAAAGAAACAGCGAGGCATACTTCAGGTCATCGCCAAGTACTTCCTAAAACAGCAATAATGACAGAGGCAGCAAACTCTATTTCCATAACTTTTTACCATTTTTTGTGATCTCTGTCTTGCGCTTCATTATAAGACAGCGAGTTCTTCAGCACTGGAAATATTCCAAGATGCCTGGAATGACCCATCAGATACTCTGAGGGAAAAATTGCAAATGTTTGAATGGCATGACCTAGAATATCTTTAAGAGGGGCTTCCCTGGTATCTCAGAAGGTAAAGAAGCCACCTGCTAATGCAGGAGATGCCAGTTCAATCCCTAGGTTGGGCAGATTCCCCTGGAGAAGGAAATGACAACTCGCTCCAGTATTCTTGCCTGGGAAATTTCATGGCCAGAGGAGGCTGGCGGGCTACAATTTATGTGGTTGCAAAGAGTCAGACACAAGTGAGATACTACGCATTAAGTCCAGCATACAGTTTGCCTATGCTAGAAATTTTGGATTAAGATTTTAGTTAACATTCTAATGAACTTATAGACCAGGGTTGGAAAAGTCACTTAGCTGTTAGTTTTCTACGCAGTGAAAAAAGTGAATAGAATAGTCCCATCAGAAGAGTACTATACTGATTAATTAGCTGATGGCTGCATAGTGATAAAGATTGTACAGTACCTGGTCTATGTAATAATAAAGGCTGTAGAAAGGGCCAGTTGGGGTTTTCCCACTTAACCAACACTTTGTAATGGTAAAATGGGGGGCAAAGGTTGAAATGGCTAAAAAGAATTTCTAAACATTAGAAAGAGGGCACTGTATGTAAATGAACATGCTAAAAAGCACACACGACAACAACTTAATTAAGCTGTAGAGACCTCTGCCACCCAATGGTCTCAACGCAGATAGATTAGACAGGATGTTTAAAAGGGATTATGGCTTGTAATGAGAAAAGGAGCTGCAGTTAACTAGCATATCCTGGTTTGGGCTTTTTAAATGACCTTCTAATTTTGTACATTAAAAGATAAGCTTTATTTTTTAGAAGAGTTTTAGAATTACAGAAAAATTACAAAGAAAGTCCCCAGAATTCTCACATGCCCCATAGCCAGTTTCTCCTATTAACCTTTTTCATTAGTATGGTATGTTTGTAATAATTGATAAACATATTTATATATTATTATCATTGTCATTTGCTTCTATGTGTTTTTTAATTTGCTCTTTGATTTCTTCAGTGATCTTTGGGTATTTAGTAACATATGTTTAACCTCTGTGTATTTATGTTTTATTATAGCTTTTTCCTCCTGTAATTGATTTCTAATCTTATAGTGTTGTGGTCAGAAAAGACGCTTCATGCGATTTCAATTTTCTGAAATTTACTGAGGCTTGATTTGTAACCCGAGATGTGATTCATCCTGGAGAATGTTCCATGTGCACTAGAGAAGTGTATTCTCCTGCTTTCAGATGAAATAACCTATAAATATCAATTTAGTCTATCTGGTCTAATGTGTCATTTAAAGTGTGTGCTTTCTTATTAATTTTCTGACTGGATGACCTGTCCATTGTTGTAAGTGGGATGTTGAAAGTCCTTCACTATTACTATATTACTGTCAAGTTCTTTTGTGTCTGTTAGTGTTTGCCTTATGTATTGAGGTGCTGATATGTTGGGTACATAAATATTTATATTTATTATTAAGGTAAATTCTTCTTGAATTGACCCCTTGATCATTATGTGGTGTCTGGCGTTGTCTCTTGTAACAGTCTTTATTTTAAAGTATATTTTGTCTGTTGTGAGTATTGCTACTTCAGCTTTCTTTTGATTTCCATTTGCAAGGAATATCTTTTTTCCACCCTGTTACTTTCACTCTGTATTGTCAATTACCATCCATACTTTATTCAGATTTTCTTAGTTTTTACTTAACTTCCATTTTTCTGTTCCAGAATCCTATCCAGGGTACTACAATACATTTAGTTATGTTACCTCTTTAGGTTCCTCTTGGCTATGACAGTTTTTCTTCTTTACCATAACTGCTATAAATTGAATTGATTTTGTCCCTCTCAAAATTTGTATGTTGAAGCCCTAGTACCCAGTGTGTAGGTATTTGGAGATGGGGCCTTTGGGAGGTATTAGATTTAGATGGGGTCAAGAACGTGGGCTCTCATGGTAGAATCAGTATTCTCAAAAGAAGCAATGCCAGAGAGTTTGCACTCTGTCTTTCTCGCCACCCCCTACCCTGCCCTCATGAGGGTACAGTGAGAAGGCAGCTGCCTGCAAGCCAAAACAGAATCTCCCCAGAACTCTTCCATTTTGGTACCTTGATCTCAGAATTATAGCCTACAGCACAGTGAAAAAACAAGTATCTGTTGGTTAAGCCACTCGTGTTTTTGTTATGGCAATCAAAGCTAGGACAGTAACCTTGGCAGTTTTGAGAAGGTCCCATCAGGGATTTTGTAGGGTGCTTCTAAGTTTGGATTTCTTTGAAGTTTTTCTCATGATTAGATGGGGTTGTATGTTTGGAGAACAAGACCACAGAGGTCAAGTGCCATTTTAATTATAACTTATCACAGGGACATGCTATCAACATGAATTATTATTGTTGATGTTGATTTTGATCAACCATCTGAGGTTAAGTTTGCCATTTCTCTCCCCTGGCATGTCCCAGTTGTCCCCTTTCCAAGGAAGTTGTTATGTGCAGCCCACACTTGAAGCTGGAGAAGCTGTGATGATGGAGCATCTACGTAAATTATTTAACATTCTTCTGCATGGAAGGCTTGCTTTGTTTATTTTTTCTCCCATTAATCCGTTCATTCAATCTTTGTTTGTATCACTATTGACCAACAAATGTTTATTTTCACTTTGAGTTATGATCCAATATGACTTTGTTTATTTTGTCGCTAAATATTTTCCAGCTTTAAACAGTGAGAGTCCTTGCAGTTGGCCCTTGTGTCCCTTTGAAATAGTCACCCCTCTGTATCTTGTATCTAAACAACTGCTGATGAAAAATATATGAAAAAAAAAAACCTCCAGAAATTTCCCCAAACTAAAACTTGATTTAAAGTATACCAAAGGATGTATATAGGTAGATGTAAATGTTATGCTGTTTTATATAAAGAATTCAAGCATCTGTGTATTTTGGTCCTTGCAGGGGTTCCTGGAACAAATCTGTGGATACTGAGGTATGGCTGTACCCTCATCAGAGTTTTCTGTTTTCGGGGTGTTTTTTCACCAAGTTTTTCATTACTTAGCACTTTTTCACTTTCTACCATCACAAGATCCTCCAGGCTCATCTTGTATATATCCTGCCTTAGCCAAAGAGTCATCCTCTTTTCCAAGAGGCTTGTTTGCTTTGTTTGTCTTTTGTTAGTTGGTGGACTATATTAGAGACCAAAATGTGGGCAAATTTTATTGTATATATGCTTACACTTTTGTGGCAACCGTTTTTTCTCTTTCCTACATGTATTCATGGGAATTTTCTGTTGCTAATAAGAACAACAACAGAAAAAAAAAAAAAAAACACTTAGTTCTTATGTTAGGCAAGATGGTATATGTGATGTATTTTGGTGAGCTATAAAGTGCCATAGATACAGTAGTATAAAAGTGAAAGTCACTCAGTCATGTCTGACTCTTTGTGACCCCGTGGACTGTAGCCCTAAGCTCCTCTGTCCATGAGCTTTCCCAAACGAGAATACTGGAGTGGGTTTCCATGCCCTCCTCCAGGGGATCTTCTTCCTGGACCAGGGACTGAACTCCGTCCCTTCCATCTCCTGCATTGGCAGGCAGATTCTTTACCACTGGGCCACCTGAGGGTGGTGAAAAGCTAACAGCGTTTCCTTTAAGATCAGAAATGAGACAAAGATGCCTGCTCTTGCCACTTTATTTCACCACAGTGTTAGATATTCCCGGAGAAGGCGATGGCACCCCACTCCGGTACTCTTGCCTGGAAAATCCCATGGACGGAGGAGCCTGGTAGGCTGCAGTCCATAGGGTGGCGAACAGTTGGACATGACTGAGCGACTTCACTTTCACTTTTCACTTTCATGCATTGGAGAAGGAAATGGCAACCCACTCCAATGTTCTTGCCTGGAGAATCCCAGGGACGGAGGAGCCTGGTGGGCTGCTATCTATGGGGTTGCACAGAGTTGGACATGACTGAAGTGAGTTATCAGCAGCAGCATTCGATATTCTAGACAAATCAATTGAGCAAGGGAAAGAAACAAAAATAATCTAAATGGCAAAGGAAGGGGTAAATCTGCCACTGTTTGCTTGGGTCATGATACTATACATAGAAAATTCTAAAGATGTCCCCCCAAAACTGTTAGAACTAAAACATAAAATAGGTAAGGATGATTAAGAGGTGCAAACTTCCAGTTATAAATGAGCCATGTGGATTGTCGGGAGCCAGTGCGGGAGATCCCACCTATGACAAGGTCATGCAGAGAGGCCTGATGGGCAAGGCAAGTCAGGCCTCAGGGTTCCCCCTAGATTTTCCTGAACATCTACCCCTCAAAACCAGAATCTGCTTGCTTTACTGTGTTATGCTTTCCACCTACTCTTCTGACATTAACAGGGGGCTGTCCCCCCACCACCATTTTCTGGAAAAAGTTAATTTAGAGCTTTTAGATAATAAATCTCCTGGGCATAATAAGAGTGTTTCAATCCAAAAACCCCTCTGATGGCTTTCTAGCCTGCCTGCCAGACTCTTACAGCTGCGCATGTGATTGTTTGCCACCTCCAGACCACGAGAAGTACAGGAAGCTTAAAACATCCTAGGAATGTAGGGGCTTCCGAGGAGTCAAAATCATTAGAATAGGACTGATTAAAGGTTTCATTTGTTGAGCCAATACTTGCTGCCAAATTTTCATATCTTTTATTTGTAGGTATAGTTGGTATATAGAAAAAACAGGTAGTAGACCTGGTATTAGCAACATTAGATCTTTGAGTTAAGTACTTTCTTTGTTATAACTCACTGCACCTTTGTTCTACAGGAATGTAACTTTATTTAGTACTTTGAGGGTGATGCAGAGTAAAGAAAAAACACTTCTAGGGAAAAAGAGTTTTTTGGTTGATAGACATTTATCTAGGAACAGAGCCATAAAAATGTTAACAGGCCTGTTGGCCAGAAGATAATGTAAACCACCTGAGACCTTTTGTATACGGGAAGGTATGCAAAAAGAAAGCCTGGTCTCAATGAGGGTCAGGACTGCTGCCCCTGCATAACTCTGCATATTCCATTATTTCTTTATGTACAACTTGGGGTATATAAGCTGATTTTGAAAATAAAGTCTTGAGTCTTACACCGATGCTGGGCTCCCCCATGTTGTTCTTTTCTCCCCTTTTCTGGCTGAATTCCCATCTGGAGTGTGGAGGCTCGCCAAGTCTACTTACTTGCCCTAGCTTCTAAGATCCACGCGAGAGAGAGCCCAAGGCGGGGCACCCTCCGCTATTCAAGTGGGCGCCGGTGGCCTGACATAGATGGTGCAAACCTCTTGTCTCGAGGTTTTATTAGTTTTCCGTGTAAACCAAGTTATTCAGCCTCTTTTCTCCACTAATTTTCCTACTACACTATTCTTTCCTAATCTCTTTATATTTCTAATTAAATAGTTCTTTTCCAGACTCTGACTCTGTCCCCGCTTCAAATTCCCTGGATCCACCGGGGCTGGACCCTGGCAGTGGATGGAATGCAAACCATGGAGAATAAAGTCAGCAATATTTAATAACTTTGTATGGTGACAGATGGTACCGAGACTTAGCATGGTGATCATTTGGCAAGATATAGTAATATAGAATCACTGTATAGTGTACCTGGAACTAACACGATGTTATGGGTCAATACTTCAATAAAAAGAGAAAACAAAAGAAAACCAGAATTGTCCATGATCACCTGGTGAGTCAGACTAATAGATTTCAATAGAAAATTTTGAAGACTGAAGGACTGTGTATTCTAAGTGATGTTTCTCTTCAATAGTAATATTTAACTGAGCTTTTCGTTGTTGTTTGTTTGCTTGCTTTCCCTTTTGAATGCCTATAGATGTAAACTGAGGAGGTTATAATGGATTATTCTGAAGATTTTGGATTTAATACAGAAACAAGTAAAATCTATGAATCTTTTCTCCATTACTGATGCCCAAATAACAAGTCCCACTATTTCTTTATTTGGCAGTCATACCAAGTCAGTGTCTCAGGCTAATTTAAAAGGCATAACAGTGAGACACAACTGTGTACACAACCATCTTCCTCACAAAGAGGAACCCATCACCCCTCCAACCTATTTGTGCATTTTTGAAAATGAAAGCAGAATTTCCAGGAGGTATGCGGCAATGGTTCCATGACGACTATGGGCCTCAGTTTCATTCCCAACATGTCCATTTCATTTCCACAGCAAACCACTGTCTTTCCTTGTGCAATAATGTTAAGGTTTGTGCCCAGATCACAAGAACATTGTCCCTTATTAAATACATGTAATATGTTTTGGAGCTGTCCTTAGAATGAATGAGAAGGATGCAAAACAAGATTAACCTCTGTTGTGTGGCTTTTCTGAGTCTGATCAAATGCATAACACATCTTTTTCAAAATGTGCAAGAGAGAATCTATAATATATGCAAATGTTAATAAACTTTTGCTAGCTTGTATTAGGATGCTGCATATTTCTGTTGTTCTATCAAATGTATTTAAGAGCCCCATTTGGTGGTGCATAATATACATAGGAGAGGAAAAGGTATTTTTCTCCACTGAAGGAAATTCACTTTATCACACTGAATGATTTATACTATGATTATGGGGGGGGAGGTGGGAAATACAGTCAGTATGAAATCAATTCAATCTACTTACTTAAAGCAGATTTCACATCAACCTACTAACTCTAATAATGGTAATAATAATTGCAATTATAATTGAGATTATTAAAACACTATAAAAGCTATATAATTTTTCTGACAACTAAACAAAAACCTTACAGTTCCTAATAACCTAGGACAAAATGTGGCCCTCCTGTTAAAACACTATACTCATTCTTTCATTCATCCGTCCATCCCTATCTGCATTTGATATTTATCAAGCACCTACTATATGCCAGTACCTATACCAGTATTTGGTGGAGAAGGCAATGGCACCCCACTCCAATACTCTTGCCTGGCAAATCCCATGGACGGAGGAGCCTGGTGGGCTGCAGTCCATGGGGTCGCTAAGAGTTGGACACAACTGAGAGACTTCACTTTCACGTTTCACTTTCATGCATTGGAGAAGGAAATGGCAACCCACTCCAGTGTTCTTGCCTGGAGAATCCCAGGGATGGGGGAGCCTGGTGGGCTGCCGTCTATGGGGTCGCGCAGAGTCGGACATGACTGAAGCGACTCAGCAGCAGCAGCAGCATACCAGTATTTGGAGACACATTCCTACATGGAATTAGGTGAAGACCCCTCTCCTTATTTAGCAAGAATTTGTAGTTATTAGTTGACTATAGGGTTGTTATTATGTTACATGAAGTGTCTCGTTGTGATTAAGTTTCCAAATTGTTCTACTATTTTCAACCCTCTGGGCTGTAACCTACCAGGCTCCTCAGTCCATGGGATTTTCCCAGCAAGAATACTGGAGTGGATTGCCATTTCCTTCTCTAGAGGATCTTCCTGACCCAGGGATCGAACCCCAGTCTCCTGCACTGCAAGCAGATTCTTTACGAGCTGTGCCACCAGGGAAGTATCTTAGGCGGTGCTGATTGAATTGGGGAAAAGTAATGCAAGGGGTGGGTGATAATCGTGGGAAGAGAGCTGCATTTTTTAAGTAATGTTGTTGGGGAAGGACACACTGGCAAAGTGAAATTAGAGCGCAAGGCTGAGGTGCAAAGATATCCCATGCAGATTCTGAGAGTAAGAGCATTTCTAGCAGAAGACAAGAAAGCCCACTCAACCTTAGGCAGGAGAGCATGCTTAGCATTATTTGATCATGTGATCATAGTGGACTCAGTGGAGAAGATAATAATAACAGATAATAGGGCCAGAACTTTTACAAACTTTTAGGCCATTTTAAAGATATTTTGTGTTTGGAAATATGATGAGATCAGTGAATTATGAGAAAATGAGGAGATTCTAGCCTCCTAAAAGCAGAATGCAGTGAGTTTCAAGAAGAATTCTAATAGTATCTCTACTATCACATTATAATACAAATATTAATTATCCATTACTGTGATGTTCAGAAGACTATAACCTCTAGGTGAAGAGCTACCATTATTCTCCACTGTCTCTGATGCAACTAGTCCAGTGCCTGATACACAGAAACACTTAATAAATATCTATGCTTTAAACAAATACATTTTCAATTTAATAATTACAGAATCATTATTTATGTTAGCCTTCTCTTTTACAGGTGAAGGAGAGAAGACCAAGAGAAGATAAGAGAGGTACTGTCAGATCTTCTGAGCCTATGCCTGGTGGTTCCTCTGCTCTTGGTAATAGAACTTGAAATTTTCAGAGTAAATGTCTGAGATCTGGGACTTTTCTACTCTTGAATATTAGAAAAATCTGCATCTTACCTGCTGCTCATTGCTGGCTGTGAATGCACCCCTTGGTGCCAATTTTTCCTCCCCAGTCTCAGATGTCACCAACTACCCTGCTGAATTCTCTTCTTGCCAGGCACAACCTAGCTTAGGCATCAAATTTCCAGGGTAAACAAACAGAAAATTATCACTTGGAAGGAACATCTGAATATCTCAGCTGCAAATGCAATGAAAACAGATCACAGGAAAGGACAGCTGTCTACTTCATAGCTTTCATTCCAAGCTCTGATTGTTATGGAATGAGGTGGCCTTTCCACCTGGCAATGAACCATAGGGCCAGGTGGCACCAGGTGGCAAGACTGTGGGGAAGAAGTTGGAACATCTGTGACCCACACATTCAGGCTCTGATGAGTCTCTTCAAATCTCTAGGGTGCCCTAATCTAGCAAAAAATACCATAGAGAAGGATCCTAGGGATCGGGTTTGGGATCCCAACTCTATAACTTACATGCTGGTGATCTTAAGCAAGCTGATTTACCTCTCTGAGATACTGTTGCATTAGTGGTAAAATGTTGTCATTGTTTAGTCATTAAGGGTCCTCTGACTCTTTTGTGATCCCATAGACTGTAGCCCACCAGGCTCCCCTATCCATGGGATTTTTCCAAGCAAGTACACTAGAGTGGGTTGCCATTTCTTTTCCCAGGGGATCTTCCCAACCCAGGGATCAGACCTGCGTCTCCTATATTGACAGGTGGATTTTTTTACCACGGAGTCACCTGGGAAGCCTGGTGAAGTGTTAATAACACCTAATTCACAATGTTGTCATGCAACATAATGAAAGACTATGTGGAAAGAACTCGCTATAGTGGAGACCATGAAATGTTGGTTGACTGATGCAAAAAGTCACTTATAATGTCCAGTTTACTAGAGTTCTTCACTGGAGTTTGTAGCAAATGTATATTCATTTAATAGAAACACTAAGTTGCATTGTAGTGTTAAAAGATGAACTGAGGCATTTTAAAAGTTCTGTAAGTTTTTCAGAGCAGAGATAAATTCGAATTGGGCAGCCTCCAATCTAGTAGAGTGAAAGGAGCTTGGAGAAGCTGTACAAAATGAATAACTTTTAACAGGAGAAAGGAAGGAAGTTATTGTGGGTAAAAACGTTAGTGCAAAGTTACTTCCCTTTAGGGGTTGGCAGGAGTCTTGAAGGCAGATGACCTCTCTAGTGATGATCAGGTGATTCCCAATTGACTGGTTTAAGATACCATTTCTGTGAGAGCTGAAGCTGTAATTATGTTTCAGTTTGGTGACCTGGGGCTTATCATCAGTGACTCATTTGGGGGCCTGTTGTTTTGTTTTTAACAGTACTGACAGGGAGATCTTTCAGTGCCCCGGGGCAGAATTTTGATATTATTTGGTCCCCAAATCTTCTGACATTATCCAGTACTTATCTATAATCTCAGTGAGAAAATTAACCTCGCTGAGAGTTTAATATTATTTATGTATAATTTGTGTACAATATATGCTCTAATTAATGTGGATATGGATCTTTTGTCTTCACACTACAGGTAAGCTGGAGGGCATCCTTAATATTTTACTTGTGAGTGGGTTTTAACTTGATGAGTGAGACTGGTCTCATAGTTAAGTAGGGTTCAGGAAAGTTCTTTTGAAAGCTGAGTGGCAGAAAGTGGGGAAAGTGGTAACAGGTCAAGTAGTTAAATTTTGCCTTGGTTCGTGAAGAAAAGCAATGGGCATTTTTCTCATAAAAAAATCTAAAAAATGATCTTCCCTGTGTCTCTGAGGATAAATAAAGGAGCCAAGAGAGAGGGAGACTAGGCAGGATGCTTATGAAAGAATAAATCCCTTTGGGGAGTGTACCTAGAGGGTTAGTAAAGGCAGCACCAAGGCTAATCCAAAGGGACCTTTGTACAAATCAGAAAAAGAATTACCTCTTTGCACACTGCTCCCGTCATAAAGTTATGATGAATATGCAAGCTTGTTACAACCAGGATGTGAATGATGGCTACTGGATGTGTATGTAGTTCAGTGTACACAATCTTGTCTTGTAGTCCTTAGAACCAAGAACTTTTCCTTTGGAAATTTGGGTATTTATTTGGTTGCTAAATGCTTAGAAAGAAGAGGGAGTTGTCTGTGAGTAATGTCGTCCTCTCCCCTTTAGTATCTAGTAATTTTAGGTGTGATTTTTTTTGATAATTCTGTTCATCCTAGTTTTACCAGAATGTAGTAAGATACAGGAAGATTATATTATGAAAACATATACTATGTACCAGACACTATTCTAATCAATGTATTATGTATTTTCTCATTTATTTCTTACAAAAATTTCAAGAGGTAGTGAAATTATCCATGATGAAGAAACTGAGAAGATAAAACCAGCATCATGGGGGTGACTGGAACTGTACTTGAACTTGTCTGATTCTAGGGGTCATGCTAGTTAGAATAAAACAACACACACGTTAAAACAGTCTAGTCTACCTCTGCTGGCAGTGCACATGGGGATCCTGGGCAAGTCATCCTTTCTCCCATGCATAAAAAGTGGAAGCCTCTTAAGTCCTTGCTCTTTAAAATGTGTTCTATAGAGAAAAGTAGAATCAGAAGCTCCTGGGGATGTGTTAGAGTTGCAGAGTTTCAGCACTGAATCAGAATTAGCAGTTTTAACAGTATCCATAGGTAATTTGTTTGCACATTAAATTTTGAGAAATCTTAATGTAGGTCCTTGAGTCTTTTTCAAGGACCTGAACCTAATATTCTTTGAGCCTCAGGCTATATTTGCCTGTAGTTCTTCATTACAAATAAGGCAGTGTGTTATGACAGAGAATAACAAACCCAGGTTCACATGTGAGCTGCCAATATCACCTAAGTCCCCTTGGGTGGTCCCTTATTTTCTCCAGGAAACCTGAAAGTGGCTGGAGTCAGCAGCCCAGTCCTATGATCTACTGATAGGAAGATACAGCCCGCTTTCCTGACTCCTAGGTCAGAATGTAAGTTTAGAGTCATACATGTTAACATTTTAGGAAGATGCAAACCCTTCTGAGTCATATGCCTCATCTCAAGTCATAGAACCCATCCTGCCCTCTCTTCTAACCCTGAACTCAATCGTTGTGTGGCACCAACAAATTTGCTTTAATGTCCCTGCTCCCTAGCTATGGCTCCGGGATGCTCTGATTAGCTGTATCCTAAGGGGTGACAAATGGATGCATGAGCTATTTCTGGTTTTATGATGGTACTGCTCTGTGATTACATTTCGGAAGGAGGGTGAGCCTGCGGTGAAGTGTGAGTAACCTCACTCCAACCCTTTGGCAAACAAAATAAAATTTTAAAACCATCAGTGATTTGAGGCCATTTATTCTGGGTTTGGGCCACCCCTGCTTTTCAAATCCTATTTTAAACTTTCCTCTGTTGCTAGCAAGCTGCAACAAATATATCATTTCCATGTCATTACTCATCCTCCTATGAGGCCACCTGTCTTCTGGACCATATCTGCAAACCAAAAGTAAACTGAGAAAACACATCCACTCATAAGGATGCTTTTCCCAGACTCCACTGTATGTGATGTAGATGGAAATACTAAAACTAGTGCAGAAATGGAAATAAGAGACAAAAAGAAGGAGAATGTAGGAGGAAGATAGAGATGAAGATATAGAGACAGAAAAAGATGAGAATTCAGGAAGGAAGAAAATAGAATGAGAGGGAATGAAGAATTAAAAGTGGGGATAGTTATTTCATAGGGGAAATGTGTGGAAGAAATGATGATGAGAAAGGAAAAAAATCATAAGTAAAGGGATCTAAAATACAGTGAAATTGAAGTGCATGATAGAAAAAAGAGTAAATGTCAGCCATTAAAAAGAATGAAATAATGCCGTTGCATTGTTTCATAGCAACATGCATTAATCCATAGCAACATGGATGGGCCCACAGCGTGTCATACTGAAGTAAGTCAGACAGAGAAGGAGAAATAGCAGATGATATCCCTTCTTTGCGAAATCTAAAAGGAAATGATACAAGTGGACTTACTTACAAAACAGAAAGACACACAGACTTAGAGAGTGAACATATGATTGCGGGGTGGAAGAATGGGGGGGAGGCATAGCTAGGAAGTTTGGGATATACATGAACACGCTGCTATATTTTAAATGGATAACCAAGAAGGACCTACTGGATAGTACAGGGAAGTCTGCTCAAGGTTATGTGGCAGCCTGGATGGGAGGGGAGTTTGGGGAAGAATGGTATGGCTGAGTACCTTTGCTGTTCACCTAAAACTATCACAGCATTATTTGTTAATCAACTATGCCCCAATACAAAATTTAAAAAAAGAAAACAACAACAACAACAGTAAACGTGAGTAAGAGAAAAAGATGCCAAATAAGAAAAGAACATAAAGGGAGAGATGAAAAGGCTCAAAGGGAAGAGAGTCATACAATTTATCACCCAGACTTTGAGAGTAAAAGAGGAGGAGACGAATAATGGTACTGGGGCAATCACTGAAAACAGGCTATCCCGTGAAAATTAGGACATGTGCTCATATCCTAGCAAAGTGTCTTTCAAAATTCTGATCAACTTAATCTCTGCTTCCCATGCGTCACTTGCTCTGAGTTGAAGCTCTGTGTGGATCTGCTAGGTAGGGTACGCTGTAGACCCATACTGGAGAAAAAGCGAAAAGGTGAGCTGAGGCTAGGAATGGTTTTCCAGGGACTAAAGCCCATGTCTAAGGAAGTTATCAAACAGAAAAACATTCCATGGTCTCTATTGTAGCCAGTAATTTCCATGTGCTCTTTCACGATGTCTTCACTTCAGTTCTGTTCAGTCGCTCAGTCGTGTCCGACTCATTGCGACCCCATGAATCGCAGCACGCTGGGCCTCCCTGTCCATCACCAACTCCCAGAGTTCACTCAGACTCATGTCCATCGAGTCAGGGATGCCATCCAGCCATCTCATCCTCGGTTGTCCCCTTCTCCTCCTGCCCCTAATCCCTCCCAGCAGCAGAGTCTTTTCCAATGAGTCAACTCTTCACATGAGGTGGCCAAAGTACTGGAGTTTCAGCTTTAGCATCATTCCTTCCAAATAAATCCCAGGGTTGATCTCCTTCAGAATGGACTGGTTGGATCTCATTGCAGTCCAAGGGACTCTCAGGAGTCTTCTCCAACACCACAGTTCAAAAGCATCAATTCTTCGGTGCTCAGCCTTCTTCACAATCCAACTCTCACATCCATACATGACCTCAGGAAAAACCATAGCCTTACCTAGACAGACCTAAGTCAGCAAAGTAATGTCTCTGCTTTTGAATATGCTATCTAGGTTGGTCATAACTTTTCTTCCAAGGAGCAAGCATCTTTTCGTTTCATGGCTGCAGTCACCATCTGCAGTGATTTTGGAGCCCAAAAAAATAAAGTCTGACACTGTTTCCACTGTTTCCCCATCTATTTCCCATGAAGTGATGGGACCAGATGCCATGATCGTTTTCTGAATGTTGAGCTTTAAGCCAACTTTTTCACTCTCCTCTTTCACTTTCATCAAGAGGCTTTTAGTTCCTCTTCACTTTCTGCCATAAGGGTGGTGTCATCTGCATATGTGAGGTTATTGATATTTCTCCTGGCAATCTTGATTCCAGCTTGTGTTTCCTCCAGTCCAGCATTTCTCTTGATGTATTCTGCATATAAGTTAAATAAGCAGGGTGACAATATACAGCCTTGATGTACTCCTTTTCCTACTTGGAACCAGTCTGTTGTTCCATGTCTAGTTCTAACTGTTGCTTCCCTACCTGCATACAGATTTCTCAAGAGGCAGGTGAGGTGGTCTGGTATTCCCATCTCCTTCAGAATTTTCCACAATTTATTGTGATCCACACAGTCAAAGGCTTTGGCATAGTCAATAAAGCAGAAATAAATGTTTTTTTCTGGAACTCTCTTGCTTTTTCCATGATCCAGCGGATGTTGGCAATTTGATCTCTGGTTCCTCTGCCTTTTCTAAAACCAGCTTGAACATCAGGGATTTCACGGTTCACGTATTGCTGAAGCCTGGCTTGGAGAATTTTGAGCATTGTTTTACTAGCGTGTGAGATGAGTGCAATTGTGCAGTAGTTTGAGCATTCTCTGGCATTGCCTTTCTTTGGGATTGGAATGAAAACTGACCTTTTCCAGTCCTGTGGCCACTGCTGAGTTTTCCAAACTTGCTGGCATATTGAGTGCAGCACTTTCATAGGATCATCTTTCAGGACTTGAAACAGCTCAACTGGAATTCCATCACCTCTACTAGCTTTGTTCATAGTGATGCTTTCTAAGGCCCACTTGACTTCACATTCCAAGATGTCTGGCTCTAGATTAGTGATCACATCATCATGATATCTGGGTTGTGAAGATCTTTTTTGTACAGTTCTTCCATGTATTCTTGCCACCTCTTCTTAATATCTTGTGCTTCTGTTAGGTCCAGATCATTTCTGTCCTTTATCGAGCCCATCTTTGCATGAAATGTTCCCTTGGTATCTCTAATTTTCTTGAAGAGATCTCTAGTCTTTCCCACTCTCTTCTTTTCCTCTATTTCTTTGCATTGATCACTGAAGAAGGCTTTCTTATCTCTTCTTGCTATTCTTTGGAACTCTGCATTCAGATGCTTATATCTTTCCTTTTCTCCTTTGCTTTTTGCCTCTCTTCTTTTCACAGCTATTTGTAAGGCCTCCCCAGACAGCCATTATGCTTTTTTGCATTTCTTTTCCATGAGGATGGTCTTGATCCCTGTCTCCTGTACAGTGTCATGAACCTCATTCCGTAATTCATCAGGCACTCTATCAGATCTAGACCCTTAAATCTATTTCTCACTTCCACTGTGTAATCATAAGGGATTTTATTTAGGTCATACCTGAATGGTCTAGTGGTTTTCCCTACTTTCTTCAATTTAACTCTTAGGACAACACTATCAGTTAAGCATCATTATCAAAATATCACCCACCGTGTGGAAAAAATTATGACTGCCTGAAATGGCACCCTTGGAATAAGCTAATGTTGGTCTAATTCTGCAATGAATTTTTATTCTGCCACTGAAATATTCTGCTGTAATACTGGGTTATCCAGAAGGTTGTTTGGGGTTTTCCATAAGATCCTACAGAAAAACCTGAGCAACTTTTTGGCCAACCCAACACGTACATTTCTTCATTTCTATGACCACTCTCATCATTTTCCTGTACATTATTTCTGCTCTCCCAACCTCTATATGTACACCCTCCCAACTTGCCCTATACTTCTCAGAGAAAGGGCAGTCCCAATTTGCCCATGTGTCTTTGGCCGCCTGATGCGAAGAGCTGACTCATTTGAAAAGACCCTGATGCTGGGGAAGATTGAGGGCAGGAGGAGAAGGAGATGACAGAGGATGAGATGGTTGGGTGGCATCACCAACTCAATGGACATGGGTTTGGGTGAACTCCAGGAGTTGGTGATGGACAGGAAGGCCTGGTGTGCTGTGGTTCATGGGGTTGCAAAGAGTTGGACATGACTGAGCAACTGAACTGAACTGAACTTTTCTCACTGAAGCCCTCCAACGCCCATTAAAAGAAGCTTGGAAAAACTGGGCCCTTTAATAAACTCAATATAAAGCACTGCTTAGTGACAATATTCAATTCTTATGTGGGAAATAATACCTAAGTCAAGCAGTTGCTTAGAATATAATTTAAAGCTATTCTTGATACGTGTTTTATAGTTCTTTCAGATAGAGCATGTTACATGAGTTTGCAAATTTTAAAGCTGATCTAAGACAGTGAGTCACTGAGTCATACTTTTTAGAAGAGAACTATACAACGATTAATGAGAGGAATGATTGCTTTAGAGTCAATGTGGTCCGGCAAAGAAAACTGTAAAAGGAGCATAGCAAACAGCAAAGTAATAATAAGAACACTAATCTCAGCTTCAGCACAAGCTATGGCAACTGAAATCTCAAAATTCAGCCTGTACAATAAGTGTTTGACAGACAGAACATGCATGAGGAATCCCCGCCACCGCTCATCCTTCCTACACCTGTGATCACTATCACTCACTGGTCAGGATATCCCTGCCTTCCCGTGTTGTAGCTTCAGAATCTTTCTGACCAAAGAGCTTCAGGCAAGCACCTCTAACCGGAGAGTGAGTAGACTGACTTGTCAGGTGGGAGCTAGATGGTCTTGGCATTGTTTTTATTATAAAAGTCCACTGAGGACAACAGAGGAGGAGATGGTTGGATGGCATCACTGACTCAATGGACATGAGTTTGAGCAAGCTCCAGGAGTTGCTGATGGATAGGGAAGCCTGGCGTGCTGCAGTCCATGGAGTCGCAAAGAGTTGGACATGACTGAGCGACTGAACAAGGACAACAAATTCTTCCTTGATGTCTCCCGCACGTGACTCATCTCACACATGTTACTCAGAAGTTATCACTTTATTCCTCAAGCATTATAAGAGTTTCCTTAATGGTTTCCCTGCTTCTGGTCTTGCTGCCCCCACCACCCCATAATTACAATGACAAATTCCCAAAACATTATCAACTTGTGTGATTTTAGATAACGTTGCTATGAACCTATTCTCAGACAGTAAAGATTCTGCCTGCAATGCAGGAACACTCAGGTTTGATCCCTGGGTTGGGACGATGCCCTGGAGAAGGGAACGGTAACCCACTCCAGTATTCTTGCCTGGAGAATCCCATGAACAGAGGAGCCTGGTGGGCTATAGTCCATGGGGTTGCAAGGAGTCAGACACTTTAAGGAGTTAGATTGTTGACCTATTTTATTAACTGCATATCTAACCCCTGCCTACCCACCATTCTCATTTCACTTAATACGCTCCTTCTAATTACACACATCTTTCAGATTCTCAGTGATGAGCTGTATACCTCTTGGCCTCAAGCCCTTCAGATACCTTGTTCCCTCTGCTTACAACTTCTCCTTGGCTCCGATTTTGCCTGGATTATTCCTGGGCATATTTCAGATGTCAGTCTCACATTCTTAAAGGAGTTTTCTTTGACTTTTCAGCCTGAGATAGACATCCCTGCTTCATGGCTTTTTGCTTTCCTAGTGTAGATTTATCACCACAATAAAAAAAAAAATCATTGAATTTTAGATTTTAATATCTCTCACAATAAAATTAAAGTCCCATGGGGGCAATTGCTATATCTCTCTTATTCACTGCTGTGTCTTCACATATCAGCCCATAGAAAGCTCTCAAGAAATATTTGTGAAATAGATGAATGAATAAATAATGAAACTACAATCCAAAGTAATTAAATGGCTTGTCCCAATTAAATGGCCTCACTAAAGGCAGATATTGGACATTAATCTTTTTTGTTGTTGTTCTAATTCTCTATGTCTAGTGTATATCTTTGAGGAGACATATTTACTCAAAATGTAGTGCTGCCTCTCTGAATTTGTTTTTTGAAAGAATGAAAGAAAGAAAGGGATGGAGGGAAGGAAGGAAAAAGTGAAAAAAGAAAAAGGAAAGGGTTAGGGAGAAAATGGAAGAGGAGAGGAAGATAAAGAAGGAAAAATTAGGCTATCAATTGTTGTTCTTGTTGTTTGGTCACTAAATTGTGTCCGAATCTTTTGTGACTCTTGGACTATAGCCCATCAGGCTCCTCTGTCCATGGGATTTCCCAGGCAAGAATACTGGACCAGTTGCCATTTCCTTCTACATGATGCTCAGTTAGTCAGAGACAACTAGAGAGCTAAGGCATCTCTTTTGTAGCTGCTTGATCAAGATCAAGAAAAACTCTACTTCCTAAGAATAGACTTGGAATCAGCTGGAACAAGATGTGTTCACAATCACCAAGAATTTGAAAGAATTCTTAAAGGGAGGATATGTTGGTTTCTGAGCTGGTTATTCTTCCTGAACATTTCAATCATCATAATACTAGTAAAGAAAAAAGCAGCATTTATTCAGCTGTTCTTTATATGTTAGGTACTGTTCTAAGTATTTGACACTTTTATTCTCACACAGCTTAAAAATTAAATGCTTTTACTGACTCAATTTTATAGGTGGGAGAAATTAAGGTACAGATGAGTTACAATAAGTGGTGAAATATTCCTTCACAGCTCTCATGTGTAAAAATTGATACTATCCATTTTTAGTGAGAATATAGAGAAGGGCACTCTCGTATATTGGTGCCAGAGTATAGTTTTATACAACCCTTTTATAGGGCAATTTGGCAGTAGCTATAAAAAATTTAAATATAATATTTATCCTTAGCACAACAAATATATTTCTGCAATCAGTCACAGAAATATCCACAACACTGTACAGAACAACACACAAAACAATAATGATACTCTAAATGTATCAGTCTTAGAATGGCTAAAAATACAGCCATTGTGTTAGTTTCATACGGCAGTGTTAACAATTTACCAGAAACTGACTGGCTTAAGACAACAGAAATGTATTGCCTTACAGTTCAGGCAGCTCCAAGTCCAAAGTCGCGGTTTTGGCAAGTGGCCACGCTCACTCTGAAGGCGCTAGGGGAGAGTCCTTGCCTCTTCCAGCTTTAGGCGGTTCCTGGCGATGGTTGGCTTGCAGATGTGTTCCTCCAGTCTCTGCCTTTCACAGCACACTGTGTTCCCCCTGTGAGCTTCTCCTTGCTGTGGGTCTCTGTCCAAATCCCTCTCTTCTTATAAGGACACCCTTCATTGGATTAGAGCCCACTCTAATCAAGCATGACCTTATTTTAACTAATTACATCTATGGCATTAACTTAATTTCTGAATAAGGTCACATTCTGGGGTTTTGGGTGAACATTAATTTGGAGGGAATGCTATTTAACCTATATATCCATGCTCCGGATTATTTCCTTGTATAAATAATAGTAGTAATTATTTCAGATCCTGTCAAGTATTTTTCACTACAACTTTATTAGAAAAGAATATTATTTTATTGCTTTAACTGTGAAGGAAACTGAAGCTCACAGAATAAATCAATTGTGCAAGATGCCATAGGTGTATGGAATCAAGCCTGTATCTGCCTTAAGGCAGAACCCATATTCTCAATCATGACATCATTTAACCCTGACAAAAAACTCAAGAAATTGCTTTTAGATTAAGGAAACAAGCTCTTTATAGTACAATACATAGAATACTATGCCATGTCTGCTTAAAAATGATATCAATGACCATAGATATATGATATAAATATAATATAAATTATAAAAATAATAATTGATACATAGGAAAATGGATTTTTGTCAGATGACAGTAATGGATATGAGAACAGGATGGGGTGAGATGTGAGAATCACATAAAAATTTCACGTGTTGCTGATTGTTTTATTATTTTTCTGCAAACAACGTATATTACTTTTTCAATTTTTAAGAACATAGTATTAGTGAAGAATTCAGTTTTCACCAGTTTTAGCCATGTTTTCTTATCTTGATAATAAAAGTCTTCGAGAATGAGGGGGAATTGGAGGAAAGTAGCCAATTATGATCACACAGAGAATTTGTGTCTACAATTTAGTAGAAAACATTAAGTCCTCTCACTGGATTCTTTAAATAACAGGCACCCACTTCCTTACTTCACTCAGTTGCTTAGTAATTGAAGAAAAATATTTGAGTAACTACTCTGTTCATTATCATGTCTTTTCTATATTAAATATTCTATGATTGTATTTTTACATATGTTAAAAAGAAGTGAGTAGATTATTACTATATTTAGATAGAAGGAAGATGGGGGGTTGGGAGAATTTTATGGTATTCATAAGAGAATAGAATGTACTTAATTTAATATTTATGGAAATATAGAGTTATAAACTATATGAGAGATGGAAAAACTATCTAATGCTTTTCTTTTTTAAAATTAAATTTATTTATTTTAACTGGAGGTTAATTACTTTACAATATTGTATTGGTTTTACCATACATCAACATGAATCTGCCACAGGTGTACACGTGTTCCCCATCCTGAACCCCCCTCCCTCCTCCTCCCTGTACCATCCCTCTGGGTCATCCCAGTGCACCAGCCCCAAGCATCCTCTATCCTGCATCGAAACTGGACTGGTGATTCATTTCTTATATGATATTATACATGTTTCCATGCCATTCTCCCAAATCATCCCACCCTCTCCCTCTCCCACAGAGGCCAAAAGACTGTTCTCTACATCTGTGTCTCTTTTGCTGTCTCAGGTACAGGGTTATTGTTACCATCTTTCTAAATTCCATATATATGTGTTAGTATACTGTACTGGTGTTTTTCTTTCTGGCTTACTTCACTCTGTGTAATCGGCTCCAGTTTCATCCACCTCATTAGAACTGATTCAAATGTATTATTTTTAACGGCTGAGTAATACTCCATTGTGTGTATGTACCACAGCTTTCTTATCCATTCATCTGCTGATGGACATCTAGGTTGCTTCCATGTCCTGGCTATTATAAACAGTGCTGCGATGAACACTGGTGTCTCTTTCAGTTCTGGTTTCCTCAGTGTGTATGCCCAGCAGTGGGATTGTTGGGTTGTGTGGCAGTTCTATTTCCAGTTTTTTAAGGAATCTCCACACTGTTCTCCATAGTGGCTGTACTAGTTTGCATTCCCACCAACAGTGTGAGAGGGTTCCCTTTTCTCCACACCCTCTCCAGCATTTATTGCTTGTAGACTTTTGGATTGCAGCCGTTCTGACTGGTGTGCAATGGTACCTCACTGTGGTTTTGATTTGCATTTCTCTGATAATGATTGATGTTGAGGATCTTTTCATGTGTTTGTTAGCCATCTGTACGTCGTCTTTGCAGAAATGTCTATTTAGTTCTTTGGCCCATTTTTTGATTGGGTCATTTATTTTTCTGGAATTGAGCTTTTCAAGTTGCTTGTATATTTTTGAGATTAGTTGTTTGTCAGTTGCTTCATTAGCTATTATTTTCTCCCATTCTGAAGGCTGTCTTTTTACCTTGCTTATAGTTTCCTTTGTTGTGCAGAAGCTTTTAAGTTTAATAGGTCCCATTTGTTTATTTTTGCTTTTATTTCCAGTATTCTGGGAGGTGGGTCATAGAAGATCCTCCTGTGATTTATGTTGGAGAGTGTTTTGCCTATGTTCTCCTCTAGGAGCTTTATAGTTTCTGGTCTTACATTTAGATCTTTAATCTATTTTGAGTTTATTTTTGTGTATGGTGTTAGAAAGTGTTCTAGTTTCATTCTTTTATAAGTGGTTGACCAGTTTTCCCAGCACCACTTGTTAAAGCTGCTGCTAAGTCACTTCAGTCGTGTCCAACTCTGTGCGACCCCATAGACGGCATCCCACCAGGCTCCCTCGTCCCTGGGATTCTCTAGGCAAGAACATTGGAGTGAGTTGCCATTTCCTTCTCCAATGCATGAAAGTGAAAAGTGAAAGTGAAGTCACTCAGTCGTGTCCGACTCTCAGCTACCCTATGGACTGCAGCCTTCCAGGCTCCTCTGTCCATGGGATTTTCCAGGCAAGAGTATTTCTCTGACTTGTTAAAGAGATTGTCTTTAATCCATTGTATATTCTTGCTTCCTTTGTCGAAGATAAGGTGTCCATAGGTGCGTGGATTTTTCTCTAGGCTTTCTATTTTGTTCCATTGATCTATATTTCTGTCTTTGTGCCAGTACCATACTGTCTTGATGACTGTGGCTTTGTAGTAGAGCCTAAAGTCAGGCAGATTGATTCCTCCAGTTCATTCTTCTTTCTCAAGATTGCTTTGGCTATTCGAGTGTTTTTGTATTTCTATACAAATTGTGAAATTATTTGTTCTAGCTAATGCTTTTCTTTATGTAGTTAAGTTTTTTTAAAATAATTTCAAAGTTTACATCTCAAATATAGTTTTCTTATAGGCTTATTTTCTTTTGTAATCCTAGAACCCAATATATTTCTTGATACATAGTAAATAATCAGTGTAAACTAGCTAATTAATTTCCTTAGCATCAGAACAACAGCATTGCAAAGAAATCATTCATAAATAATTATAACACAATAGATATGCAGTGTGTTTTTTGGAATGTGATTATGGATAATGGGTATTTTGGGGGGATGAAGTTCTGATAAGCTTATTTTCTTTGCTGAGTATTTTCTATTTTGTTTTTGTTCTTTGTTTTTAATCAATAAACTTTTATTAAGTCCCTTCTACATTCCAGGCACTGTGCTGTTTGACTGATACACAGAGTTAATATGGCTCAGTCTCATAACTTAGTAATAACAATCTTGAATGCTTATATGAGTAGCATTTATAGCTTATGAAATGATTTTAAAAACAATGAATATGACCATTTATTGCTTTCAAATTTAGTATCTGGCAAGGCACTAGACTTCTCAATATATATTTGTTATGATTATCCTGACTGACTAGGAAAGGTGAGATAATCTGCTATCCTATCAGTACACAGAAGTAGTAATGTTGACATAGCTCATGGAGTTTAAGAGTGTGTGAGCAAACCTGTATTATCCCTATTAAATTGAAATAAATAGGTACAACTCAAGTAGTAGGAAAAAAATAACTACCTGAGTAAGAGTAAATAAAATAAATATGAAACATTTTCAAAAGCATGACATGCTACACAGGAATCTACATTCTATGGTGGAAAGAGTCTTGGACTTGGGGTTAGCCTCCTGGGTTCCAAACCTTCTTTTGTCTTGCATTGATAATCTACTTTCTAGGAAGTCACTTAGCTTTTCTTGTTGTCTCCATCACTAATTAGCTGCTCTTAATATTTTGCCTAAATACTTCATGTACTTACTTTCTAAATTAAGTGATATACTAGACATTGTGGGCTTTAGGTCTTTAGGTTTTCTGTAAATATTAGCAATTATCCATGTGACAAATACAAATAAATTCTCTCATCCATCACTCCCTCAGTTATTTTCCAATATCGTTTTCCTATTTCCCTGAAATTTTCCTATAGCACAAAATGTTAGCATTTGCTTACTGTTTATTCATAAGAGTCATATCTTGTTGGCCCAAGATATTGTGCTCTTGGAAAGAGTCTAATTTATACATTATTTAACCCAGAGGACATAGAATATTGCCAGGTGCATGGTTAAAAATGTGGCTAATATTTCTTAATGGATAGACAGTAAATTTTATTTGATTTATAATAATCACAAATTATTCAGTGACATATGTAGGTGTATGGTAAAAGAAAAGTTTATTTTAATATTTAATGCAAACTAACCAAATTTTCTTTGACTTGCAATAGTGATTTGAGTTGCCAAAGTGATATACGCTTATTATTATCATTATCACCATCACAAAAATTGAAAAATCCTATCAGTAAAGGAGAGATAAAACAGAGAAAACAAACACCCACAATGCCATGTTTTCAGAGACAGTGGGTCTTAACATCTTAGGGAGTGACTTTCATGGTCCTCTGTGACTATCTGGGGCCAGGACAGCACAGTGGAGGTCAGTGTGGGCTCTCACCTATGCTGTGATTAAAACATTGGGCTGCTTATGCAATACTTGTTAACTTGGTTTTCTCATCTTCAAAATGGGAATAATAATACCTACTCATGAAGTTATTGAGAATTGAGGAGACAGAGGACGTGAATTCCTCATTGGACTACTGATTTTTTTCCCATGGAGATCTAAGCATCTCCATATGTCAATGAACAAACTTCACCACACTGGATTAAATGACAACAGAATATTCCAATGGTGTTTAGGTAAACGGATGTGAAGTATGTGTGAGATGCCTCCTAAATGTACCACTTTCAGATTGTGCTCCATACTTTCTCTCCACTGGGTGATTTCTCAGCTGGAGTCTTTGGAGATACACTTCCACAGCTGCTTCTTTGTTATGACTCCTGTCCCATGAAGATCCTGTCTCTCAGTGCCTCCTTACAACATACCTATAAAGATAAACTCTGGGCCAAGAGTGTAATATTCACCCAGGAAAATCTGTCTGCTGGCATGTTTCCTGGGCTGCCATCACCCCTGCTTTGTTGAGCTGATAAGATAGACAGGAAAGGACTTTTTTTTTTTTTTTTTTGGCACTAGTCTTTTCAAATTACCCACTGTTCCAGTTGGGAGGGGATATTATGAGGTAGGAAATTCAACATGCTGGTGGCAATTCTCAACCTTTAAGTAGTCCAGAAAGATGTGCTTCTGATAAGTAGGGGCATAGTTCCTTGTTGTACGGATTGCAAGGAGACAGTTTTTCCTATATTCACAAGCACTGGGTTAAGTCAAAAGGAGCTGTTATTTAAGAGAGTGATTGCCGCTTAAGAGGATGTCTTGTTTCAGTTCTAAAATTAGCACACAGAATGTGGGGTTGGTATATCTGTGTCTGATTCCTGACTTTGCAACTTATTAGCTGTGTGATCCTGTAAAAATGCATTAACTTCTCTAAGCCATAGTTTCTTCAGATACAAGATGGTTCTAATAATACCTACTCAACTTACTCCTGGGGATGTTGCAAAGAATACAATTATACGTTATTAAATGCTTAAAAAATGCCAGGTTCCTTAATCTTCTAGTAAAAACATGTTGACTTTTTAAAGAACAGTCTACTCTCTACAATGAGAGGAGGTTCAACAACCCACTTCTCTAAGGGCTGAAGTCAAGTACAATCAGTGTATTCTGTCCTTATGCTACTGGACTGATTTTAATAAACTATCTTGGGATAAAGCTTTTACTTAAGGACATATTTTTTGGTCACTGGATTTGCTGTGGCCTGTAAGGTCTAAGCCTGTAGTTGCCGCGAACACCACAGTCCCTACAGGGACTCTACCAGCGTTGTGGTGGTGGTGGTTTAGTCACTAAGTCACGTCCAACTCCTGCGACCCCTTGGACTGTAGCCCATCAGGCTCCTCTGTCCATGGGATTTTCCAGGGACGAATACTGGAGTGGGTTGCCATTTCCTTCTCCAGGGGATCTTCCCAACCCAGGAATCAAACCTGGGTCTCTTGCATTGCAGGCAGATTCTTTACCGACTGAGCTATGAAGGAAGCCCATGACCAACCCAAAGATAAACAGTGTTGAGAAATGACATTGTCTGGGTCTCTAGTCCCCCCAAAATTACATCAATCAGTATTTTTTCTTTTGTCCCTTAACCAGTATGTGTTGTATGGTCTATCACTCGTAGCTAAATGAATCCAGACTAATAGAAATATTATCATGGTTTTCTTTTTCAGAAAAACAAAATGAATCTAAGAGAAACTGGATTAATTGACCAGTGCTTATAGCTGGGAAGTGGGCCATTGAGGCAGTTTGGCAGAGTGATTTCTAAAGCCTAAAAGACGGGGTTCAGGGTTAGTTTCACCACCCATTAACTGTAGGATATTAGATAGGGTGTTTACATTTTCTGAGTTCCAGTTTCTTTCTTTTAAGAGTGAGAGTCATGCTCCCTACCTCACAGACTTATGGTCTGAAATTATATATATATATAATGTAATATATATATGTGAGTGAGTGAAGTCACTCAGTCGTGTCTGACTGTTTGCGACCCCCTGGACTGTAGCCCACCAGGCTCCTCTGTCCATGGGATTTTCCAGGCAAGGGTAGTGGAGTGGGTGGCCATTTCTTTCTCTAGGGGACCTTTCTCCAGAGATGGAACCCGGGTCTCCCACACTGCAGGCAGATGCTTTACATCTGAGCCACCAGGGAGCCATATATCTATACAATTTTATATTTTACACTAAACAATTATTCACTGTGATAATAATATTAATAGCTTGCTAAAAGCTATTTAATAACATTGGCAATTATGCAGTGATAATTATTGTTATTTGGGATTCAAATCCATGACTCTGATACCGTATCTTATCCACTATGACTCTTTTTAGGATGGGCAATACAAAGAGGGCAAAGGGAGGGATATGAAGCCTTAGATGGAAATAAGAAAGAAGAGATGGCTCTCATATCTGTAACCTAGACCCGAGGCCCTAAGATTCACTGCTCGAATCTTGTAACTAGATGGTAGCAGTATAAATGGAGTGAAGCAAGGGAAGAGACCTTTCAGGTTTTTGAAGCTTAACTGGTTTGTTGGCATCCATTTGGAAACACCTCCATAAATTTCCCTGTGCTTCAGTATGGCTAAGATGACCGCCTCCCTGGAGAGCTCATCCAGTCCCCACTTATGTGAATTCCTCTGAGGGCAGAGTAGCAGCATGGAATGGTACAGACACCACCTTAAATCACCAGCTTCCTGCTCGAGTCCAGCTGCTCGCCTGTTTCAGAGGCAGCCTGGGACACTGCATCACTGTCCCTGAGCAGCTTGGGGGACGATGGATGACATGGTCACAATCAGACAGCTGCTGAGACCTCTGTTTGTTTCTTTGTGGGAGCCGAGTTCTCCTGCTAATACCTCACTTCTTAAGAAAAGAATGGCCGCTCTAACAGCAATTTCACATAAAGAGACGTAAGATTTGAATGATGAATTTCAAAGTGATCACCACCCCCTGCTCCTACTTCCCAGTCCGAAGCTAAAACCCAAGAGTGATTGTAATGAGTACAATTAATGGTTGAGAGCATAGAGCTTGTGGTCAGACTGCAGTAAAAACTAAACCATCTGTTATGCTTATTAACTCTGATGATCAAGGATGACTTTCTTAACCATCTTCACTTCTGTCCTCTGCTACTTAACTTTAAAGACTTGTAGCACTTAACCATTGCCACAATAATATTGCACAGGTGGAGTTTTCAGTGGTTTAAAACGAAATCATTTATTCTCAAAAATCACAGGGTTTTGGCTGAAGGGGGCTGGACTAAGCCAGGAGCTCTTCTTCAGGCTATAACACTGGAGGCAGCTCTGCTTCATTCTGTTGGTTGCCGGTCTGGCTGGTTCTGCTCTGCTGGTCTCCTTTTCCCTGGGTCAACAGGTTGACTAGTCCTCATTCTTCCCCTGAAATGGCAGATGCAAAAGGGATCATGGAAAACATATGATGCTTTTTCAAGCCAAGGTTTAGACTGGCACATTGCTATTTAGATGTTATGAAAACACCCAGATGAGCTTTTTGGCTAACTCAGTACAGTCACTGACACTTCTCACATAGCCTCTCTTCTATATGAAGAGGAACAACCACACACTGGGTCCTTCTCATGCTTCAGGTCTCTCTGACTCCTCTTCTGTTCCAACTAGGAAAAAAGCTCTCTGCTTTTTTAGGGACTCACATGACAGCGACTGGTTTGCCATGATAATACAAGATAAGGTAATCCCATCCATATATTAAAGTCAACTGTGTCATATAACATAAAAAAATATAATTATATCATGGTAATTATATATCACCATGATCACAGATCCTGGAGATTACTGTAGGGCAGCACATCTTTAGATGGCCATTATAGAAGTGCAGCCTACACCAATGTCCAATACTAAATGGGATTAAATTTTCCTAACACACAATAGTATTGCAGAGTATACAGTTTTGTACTTGATATATGTTAGGTTTTAAGTAAATATTATGAATTATTAAACAGATGGCTATTCTAAAGCATTGTATAAGTTTCCCAAGACTTATAAAATCCAGCACATATTATGAACAAAGCTATGAACAAAGCAATGTCCACTATGAACAAAGCTAGTGGAGGTGATGGAATTCCAGTTGAGTTATTTCAAATCCTTAAAGATGATGTGATGAAAGTGCTGCCCTCAATATGACAGGAAATTTGGAGTGATCATTAGCTGGACTGGAAAAGGTCAGTTTTCATTCCAATCCCAAAGAAACGCAATAACAAAGAATGTTCAAACTACCGCACAATTGCAATCATCTCAGTTCAGTTCAGTCACTCAGTTGTGTCTGACTCTTTGCGACCCCATGAATCGCAGCACACCAGGCCTCCCTGTCCATCACCAACTCCCGGAGTTCACTCAGACTCATGTCCATCGAGTCCGTGATGCCATCCAGCCATCTCATCCTCTGTCGTCCCCTTCTCCTCCTGCCCCCAATCCCTCCCAGCATCAGAGTCTTTTCCAATGAGTCAACTCTTCGCATGAGGTGGCCAAAGTACTGAAGTTTCAGCTTAAGCATCATTCCTTCCAAAGAAATCCCAGGGCTGATCTCCTTCAGAAAGGACTGGTTGGATCTCCTTGCAGTCCAAGGGACTCTCAAGAGTCTTCTCCAACACCACAGTTCAAAAGCATCAAATCTTCGGCGCTCAGCCTTCTTCACAGTCCAACTCTCACATCCATACATGATCACAGGAAAAACCATAGCCTTGACTAGACAGAGCTTAGTCGGCAGAGTAATGTCTCTGCTTTTGAATATACTATCTAGGTTGGTCATAACTTTCCTTCCAAGGAGTAAGCATCTTTTAGTTTCATGGCTGCAATCACTATCTGCAGTGATTTTGGAGCCCCACAAAATAAAGTCTGACACTGTTTCCACTGTTTCCCCATCTATTTCCCATGAAGTGATGGGACCAGATACCGTGATCTTCGTTTTCTGAATGTTGAGCTTTAAGCCAACTTTTTCACTCTCCTCTTTCAATTTCATCAAGAGGTTTTTTAGTTCCTCTTCACTTTCTGCCATAAGGGTGGTGTCATCTGCATATCTGAGGCTATTGATATTTCTCCCAGCACTCTTGATTCCAGCTTGTGTTTCTTCCAGTCCAGCGTTTCTCATGATGTACTCTGCATAGAAGTTAAATAAGCAGGGTGACAATATACAGCCTTGACGTACTCCTTTTCCTATTTGGAACCAGTCTGTTATTCCATGTCCAGTTCTAACTGTAGCTTCGTGACCTGCATATAGGTTTCTCAAGAGGCAGGTCAGGTAGTCTGATATTGCCATCTCTTTCAGAATTTTCCAGTTTCTTGTGATTCACACAGTCAAAGGCTTTGACATATTCAATAAAGCAGAAATAGATGTTTTTCTGGAACTCTCTTGCTATTTTGATGATCCAGCAGATGTTGGCAATTTGATCTCTGGTTCCTCTGCCTTTTCTATAACCAGCTTGAACATCAGGGAGTTTACGGTTCATGTATTGCTGAAGCCTGGCTTGGAGAATTTTGAGCATTACTTTACTAGCATGTGAGATGAGTGCAATTGTGCAGTAGTTTGGGCATTCTTTGGCATTACCTTTCTTTGGGATTGGAATGAAAACTGACCTTTTCCAGTCCTGTGGCCACTGCTGAGTTTTCCAAATTTGCTGGCATATTGAGTGCAGGACTTTTACAGCATCATCTTTCAGGATTTGAAACAGCTCAACTGGAATTCCATCACCGCCACTAGCTTTGTAGTGATGCTTTCCAAGGCCCACTTGACTTCACATTCCAGGATATCTGGGTCTAGGTGAGTGATCACACCGTCGTGTTTATCTGGGTCGTGAGGATCTCTTTTGTACAGTTCTGTGTATTCTTGCCAGCCGTTCTTAATATCTTCTGCTTCTGTTAGGTCCAGACCATTTCTGTCCTTTATTGAGCCCACCTTTGCATGAAATGTTCCCTTGGTATCTCTAATTTTCTTGAAGAGATCTCTAGTCTTTCCCATTCTGTTCTTTTCCTCTATTTCTTTGCACTGATATCTGAAGAAGGCTTTCTTATCTCTTCTTGCTATTCTTTGGAACTCTGCATTCAGATGCTTTTATCTTTCCTTTTCTCTTGTGCTTTTCACCTCTCTTCTTTTCACAGCTATTTGTAAGGCTTCCCCAGACAGCCATTTTGCTTTTTTGCATTTCTTTTCCATGGGGATGGTCTTGATGCCTGTCTCCTGTACAATGTCATGAACCTCATTCCATAGTTCATCAGGCACTCTATTTATCAGATCTAGTCCCTTAAATCTATTTCTCACTTCCACTGTGTAATCATAAGGGATTTGATTTAGGTCATACCTGAATGGTCTAGTGGTTTTCCCTACTTTCTTGAATTTAAGTCTGGGCGATAAGGAGTTCATGATCTGAGCCACAGTCATTTCCTGGTCTTGTTTTTTTTGACCATATTGAGCTTCTCCATCTTTGGCTGCAAAGAATATAAACAATCTGATTTCGGTGTTGACCATCTGGTGATGTCCATGTGTAGAGTCTTCTCTTGTGTTGTTGGAAGAGGGTGTTGGCTATGACCAGTGCATTTTCTTGGCAAAACTCTATTAGTCTTTGCCCTGCTTCATTCCACATTCCAAGGCCAAATTTGCCTGTTACTCCAGGTGTTTCTTGACTTCCTACTTTTGCATTCCAGTCTCCTATAATGAAAAGGACATCTTTTGGGTGTTAGTTCTAAAAGGTCTTGTAGGTCTTCATAGAACCATTCAACTTCAGCTTCTTCAGCGTTACTGGTTGGGCCATAGACTTGGATTACTCTGATATTGAATGGTTTGCCTTGGAAACGAACAGAGATCATTCTGTCAGTTTTGAGATTGCATCCAAGTACTGCATTTCAGATTCTTTTGTGGACCATGATAGCTACTCCATTTCTTCTAAGGGATTCCTGCCCACAGTAGTAGATATAAAGGTCATCTGAGTTAAATTCACCCATTCCAGCCCATTGTAGTTAGCTGATTCCTAGAATGTCGGCGTTCACCCTTGCCATCTCTTGTTTGACCACTTCCAATTTGCCTTGATTCATGGACCTGACATTTCAGGTTCCTATGCAATATTGCTCTTTATAGCATCGGACCTTGCTTCTATCACCAGTCACATCCACAGCTGGGTATTATTTTTGCTTTGGCTCCATCCCTTCATTCTTTCTGGAGTTATTTCTCCACTGATCTCCAGTAGCATATTGGGCACCTACTGACCTGGGGAGTACCTCTTTCAGTATCCTATCATTTTGCCTTTTCCTACTGTTCATGGGGTTCTCAAGGCAAGAATACTGAAGTGGTTTGCCATTCCCTTCTCCAGTGGACCACATTCTGTCAGACCTCTCCACCATGACCCGCCCATCTTTGGGTGGACCCATGGGCGTGGCTTAGTTTCATTGAGTTAGACAAGGCTGTGGTCCTAGTGTGATTAGATTGATTAGTTTTCTGTGAGTATGGTTTCAGTGTGTCTGCCCTCTGATTCCCTCTTGCAACACCTACTGTCTTACTTGGGTTTCTCTTACCTTAGACGTGGGGTATCTCTTCACGGCTGCTCCAGCAAAGCACAGATGCTGCTTCTTATCTTGGACGAGGGGTATCTCCTCACCTCCATCCATCCTGACCTTCAACGTGGAATAGCTCCTCTAGGCCTTCCTGTACCCGTGTAGACACCACTCCTTGGACATGGGGTTGCATTCATCTTACACCCTCGCAAAGTAATGCTCAAAATTCTCCAAGCCAGGCTTCAACAGTATGGGAACTGTGACCTTCCAGATGTTCAAGGTGGTTTTAGAGAAGGCAGAGGAACCAGAAATCAAGTGTCCAACATCCATTGGATCACAAAAAAAGCAAGAGAGTTCCAGAAAAACATCTACTTCTGCTTTATTGACTAGACCAAAGCCTTTGACTCTGTGGATCACAACAAACTGAAAAATTCTGAAAGAGATGTGATATCAGACCACCTGATCTGCCTCTTGAGAAACAAGTATGCAATTCAAGAAGCAACAGTTAGAACTGAACATGGAACAACAGACTGGTTCCGAATTGGGAAAGGAGTACATCAAGGCTGCATATAGTCACCCTGCTTATTTAACTTATATGCAGAGTACATCATGTGAAATGCCTGGATGAAGCACAAGCTAGAATCAAGATTTCTGGGAGAAATATCAATAACTTCAGATATGCAGATGATACCACCCTTATGACAGAAATTAAAGAACTAAAGAGCCTCTTGATGAAAGTGAAAGAGGAGAGTGAAAATGTTGACTTAAAGCTCAAAATTCAGAAAACAAAAATCATGGGATCTAGTCCCATCACTTCATGGCAAATAGATTGGGAAACAATGGAAAGAGTGGGAAATTTTATTTTCTTGGGCTCCAAAATCACTGAAGATGGTGACCGAAGCCATGAAATTAAAAGATGCTTGCTCCTTGAAAGGAAAGCTATGACCAACCTAGACAGCGTATTAAAAGCAGAGACATTACTTTGCCAACAAAGGTCCATGTAGTCAAAGCTATGGTTTTTCCAGTAGTCATGTATGGATGTAAGAGTTGGAATATAAAGAAAGCTGAGCACCGAAGAATTGATGCTTTTGAACTGTGGTGTTGGAGAAGACTCTTGAGAGTCCCTTGGACTGCAAGGAGATCCAACCAGTCCATCCTAAAGGGACTCAGTCCTGAATATTCATTGGAAGGACTGATTCTGAAGCTGAAACACCAACACTTTGGCCACCTGATGCAAAGAACTAACTCATTTGAAAAGACCCTGATGCTGGGGAAGATTGAAGGTGGGAGTAGAAGCGACAACAGAGGATGAGATATTTGGATGGCATCATCACCTCGATGGACATGAGTTTGAGCAAGCTCTGTCCATTTAGTGATGGACAGGGAAGCCTGGCATGCTGCAGTCCATGGGGTTGCAAAGAGTAGGACATGACTGAGCAACTGAACTGAACTGATATGTATATATTCTTTATATTATATATATATATATATATATATATATATATATATATATTCTTTAATCTTTTCAGATGCCCTGAAACATATAGCCTGGTAATAGTATTTGAAACTCACTTGAATCAGGCTAATAATTAAATTGCAGTATTAGATCACAAAAGAGCTCAGTTGGCAGAAAAAAAAAAAGTGCTTTAAACAAATTTTAAAAGGATGAATGTAAAGTCCTGAATTTAGAGTCTTAGAAACATCTTTGTGCATAAGGAAATGAGACTTACCAATAGCCCATATGAAAAATTAGTTGTCAAGTTCAATGTGTATCAGAAGAATAAAAAAGCTTCTCCCAAAACTAAAACAACTTAAGGCTAAATTAAAGAAATATAATGTCAGCCTCCAGATAGGAGATAGCTCTGCTTTATGCTTCCTGTTCAAACCATGCCAGGTTTCAGAGAGCAAGATTTGAAAGGGATTTAGACAAATAGAAACAGATCAACAAGAGAAAAATCATGATATGTATAGTCTTCTAATCATGCCAGAGGGGCACGTTTAGTCTGATATGATTAGGCTCAGGGAGCAAAACAAGAAATATAAACATTACCAGGAGATAAACTGATTTGGATGGATCAAGATAATGAAGAGCAATCTCACAGGTGGTAGGAGGGGGGAAGGGGGGTGATTGTTTAACAGGTACAAGTTTCTTTTTGGGAAAAACTGTAGAAGTAAATAGTAATGATGATTGGATAACATTATGAATATGCTTAATGTTACTGAATTGCACGTTTTAGCTTAGAAGTTTGCTATATGTTTTTCCACAATCAACAACATTTCACTTTTTACATTAAAAAAAAAATTTTAGTAATTAAAAATATATTTATTTATTTTTGGTTGTGCTGGGTCTTTGTTGCTGTGCAAGGGCTTTCCCGAGCTGCGGTGAGCAGGGGTTCCTCCTCATTGCGGTGCACAGACTTTTCACTGTGGTGGCTTCTCTTGTTTCAGAGCACAGGCATGTGAGCTCAGTAGCTGCAAAGTGTGGGCTCCAGAGTGCCCAGTATTCCTGGTGCTCGCATTTATTGCTCCGCAGCTTATGGAATCCTCCCAGACCAGGGGTCAAACCTGTGTCCCCTGCATTGGCAAGTGGATTCTTACCTACTGTACCAACAGGGAAGTCCTAACACCATTTTAAAATAAAATAGGTAAATGGCAAATTAACGTCATATATATTTTGCCTAATAAGAATTAATGTAACAACCTCCTTGATGCTAGCTTGATCCTGATTGTGCATCAGAATCATCTGGAAGGACTTATAAAAATATATGCTCAACACATTACACAAAAAATTCCTATTCAGAAAAAGCCTACAGTGATGTTTAATAATTCATTTGTTTAACAGATACTTATTGAAGATGTAACTTGCCAGCAGAACTCTGCTATCACTGACCTGGAACATGGACTATCTTTTGGGAACCACTAACCTCGAAGCTTGAGTTTTCTATTAGTGCAAGCATTCAAGCAGTGACATTGGTCATGCAATTCCAGATTAAAAAATGAGTGAGCCTAGGGGATCTATTATTTCTTGTCCGATTCTCAAAATTATTTGAATTGATAACATTGTAAGAAATCAATCGCAGGTTTGTTGTATAACTTTGACTCCAATTAGAAAGTGAAAAATTATTCCATTTCTTCTCTGTGCAAATAATATGGTGCCCAAATTAATCTCAAACTTCAGGCAAAAGACCCATGCTCATTTTCCAAAGTCTCCATTTGTGATGCTTCAGTGTCTGTTAAGGGGTGCTTGAGTCAGTGTTCATAGTGATTCAGAGCATGGGTTTGCTACCATATGGATTCAAGAGTGAGTTAAGCTTTTACTATTTTTATTTTAAAATCTACCTGTGCTAGATCAGGTTCCTTGAGAATACACCCAGACTCTGAATCAGTGTGTACGAGACTTGCTAATAGTACTCTTGAGAACAACATTCATGAGGGGTGAGGGATGAGGGAAGCAGAATCAGCAAGAGGCAGAAGTTGAACCACAATGAATTTGCAGCAAAGGTCTCAGCCCATCCTTTGAGGACTCTTGGGGCTGAAATGACACATGAGTATTGTCCTGTGATGAGACTGGGGTGAGGACTTCATAGCCCATAGAGTCTAGGAGATTTTCAAAACGGCGAGCACTAGTTTCAATTTTCAGTTACTGGCTGTGAGTGAGTGAAAGTCACTCAATCATGTTCAACTCTTTGCTACCCCATGAAACTATACAGTCCATAAATTCTCCAGGCCAGAACACTGGAGCGGATAGCCTATCCTTTCTTCAGGGGATCTTCCTAACCCAGGAATCAAACCTGGGTCTCCTGCACTGCAGGCAGGTTCTTTACCAGCTGAGCTCTCAGGGAAGCTAGGGAGTCAGCCTTTCCATTAAAGCTTTGAAGCCAGGCATTGACTTTTCCATTCTAGCTATAAAAGTCTTAGATGGCATCTTCTTCCCATAAAAGGCTGTTTCATTGACATTTAAAATTGGTTGCATAGTGAAGCCACTTGCAGAAATGATCTTAGCTAGCTAAATCTTCTAGATAACTTGTTGCAACTTCTGAATTTGCACTTGCTGCTTCACCTGCGCTTTGACATTATGGAGAAGACATCTTTCTTTAAACTTCGTGAACCAAGCTATCAGCTTCTCTGATAGCTTCTAACATCTTCTGGAGCACCTTCATCTCTCTCAGACCTCAAAGAATTAAAGAGTTAGGGCCTCACTCTGGATTAGGCTTTGATTTAAGGGAGTGTTGTGACTGGTTTGGTCTTCTATCCAGACAACGAAAACTCTCATATTAGCAATAAGGCTATTTCGCTCTTTTATTTTATTACTCATGTGTTCTCTGGAGAAGCTCTTTTTAATTTCCTTCAAGAATTTTTGTGTTTACTACTTGGCTAAATGTTTGGCAAAAAAGAGCCTTGCTTTTAGCCTATCTTGGCTTTCAATATACCTTCTGCATGAAGCTTAATCATGGCTAGCTTTGGATATAAAGTGAGAGACGTGCAACTCTTTCTTTCACCTGAATACTTGGAGGCCCCAGAAGAGTTATTGATTGGCCCAATATCAATACTGTTATGTTTCAGGAAATAGGGAGAGCCAAGGATTGGGAGAGATATATGAAGACAATTGGTCATTGGAGCAGTCAGAACACACACCACATGTGTCAATTGAATATACCCTCTTATGTGGGCATGGTACCTCCAAACAGTGACAACCCTAACAAAGACCACTCATCACAGATCACCAGAACAAATATAGCAACAGTGAAAAAATGTGAAATGATGTGAGAATCCCCAGAGTGTTATACAGAGACACAAAATAAACAAATGATGTTGGAAAAAAAAAAAAAAACAAACACGGTGCCAATGGTGTTAAAAATGGTGCCAAAAATGGTGCCAGGTCATCTTAGAGGAGTAAATGGAAAACAGTTGGCTAGATGCAGAAAGCAGAAGTGTCTTATCTTCTAGGTCATACTGATGTGTTTTTATATTTTCCTAAAGGAAATGTTGATATTTTGAAGTGTTTAAAGCAATGGATGTGAGTTTGAACAAACTCTGGGAGACAGTGAAGGACGAGGAAGCCTGGTGTGCTGTTCATGGGGTCTCAAAGCATCAGACGTGAGTTAGTGACTGAACAGTGACAGTGAGGCAAAATAATTAAATGGCCCGATGTTTCTCTCCATTCATGACTGTTTATTTCATACTTTCCAACTGAATGCTTTATCGTCACTACTTCTACTTCATGTTTCACCTTCCTGTAGTATTTCATTTTCTGGTAGATGTTCATGAATCTTATTTGAGCCTTTATTTTGACAAAATGTATTAATTTTTTATAACAGTTACCTGGATGCATGTCTTACTTTTCCCAGGTAAGACTTGACAATGACCTCACTGAGATCAATTATCATGCCTAGAAGAAGTTTCTGCATGAAAAGTAACTTTCTAATCATAATTTTAAAACTCACAGGAGGCATGATTTTAACATCTATGTATTACGTGTTTGCTCTTTGTGCCAGGTACATGTGTGATGCAAAGTAGGGGCTCACACCACAGTGGGTGTGACAGACAAAGCAAAGAAGAAAAGGGTTAGAGGCACGTGTGTTTTACAATGTTGGGTTTATTATTATTCAGGTGTTGTGAGACCAACAGATCATGAGATGACCACCACTGAAAACACAATATGCTACTCACAGCTCCCAAGAGGAGGGGATGTACCACTCAGTGAAGGGTCATATGGAGAAGGAAAAGGGTGCATCAGGGGTGGAAGAGTGGGGAGAAACATGGGCAAAAACCTTTATTATGGTTTCCATGGGGGAGGGGGAACAGCTGAGGCAGGTAAGCCGGTTTAGAGTCAGCTAGTGTAAATTTCAGCATGCTCTGGGATGTGGTGATTAAAGCAGAGGACTATTGGGGTCTAAGAATCAGAAGAGATGTGTGTGTTTGAGGGGGTTGGGAATTGAGTTGGTTAGTTTGCATATGAAGGGTACAACACTTGCCTTGCCTTGGAAGGGGCAGTTTCCCTACCATCAGTAAGACCCCAGATGTCAACATAAGAATTAAAAAAAAAAAAAAGACATGTTTAATACAATGGGTTGGAAACCACAGGAAAGCAGAAAGACAGCCTTTAATTCTGGATAAAATGAATTTATTGTGAGATAAAGTGCAGGATTGGGACCTTATTTCAGCCATTATTAAGCCACTGAAAAGCTCTGGGACCCTGCAGAAGTCACTTCATCTCTCTGAGATTCTGTTTCCCAGCATGGAAACAAGGGTGCTGGAACAGTGGTTTTCTAACTGCACTTCCTACAGTCCAACAAAGGCCATTAGGGGGACCTTGTAGGGCCAGCCAAGAAGACTAGACATTTAGGCTTTTATCCCAGCTTCAATCAGAACAGCAATACTTTTATCCATTTTACATGTTGGAACCAAACATTGCTAAGTGTGAGTGCATCATGAACCACCACCCCCAAGACTGAACTAAGTCTCAGAACAATTTGAGGAGGAGATGGCTTTTCATTTTTCTCCTTTCTAGCCTCCAGCTATTGCTAGGGAAAACATCCTGAGAATGTGGATATTAGAGGAGAGGATATCCTGGGCTGAAGCAGATGGACAAAAATAAGCGAAATCCTCTCTGATGGCTGCAGTGAATGCCGAGTATCCTCGTGGGTAAACCAATCACACACTGCAATTTGCCACACTGCAGAAGACTCTCAATGCTCTTTTTCTACATCTGTCTCTCATTATAGCTCCTCAGCTCCACCTTTTTCCACCATTCATACATTTCAGCCAGCGGTAAACCTCAGATCATGGATTCATTCACTGTAAAGTGAAAAAAGTCTGGCTCACCTTGGAGTTAACCACAGGATAAATTGCCATCAGTCCACCAGCAATGTTTTGTTTTGTTTTTCCTTTGAACTCTTTGAAATCTTCTGCCCTATTTCATAGCTCATTAGCTCTCATCAGGTCTATTTCAGTAGCCTCATACTGAGGGCTTGCTCACTACCATTCTTTTTCCTCCAAATCAGCCCTTATGAATAACATTCGCCTTGTAATTCTCTTTCCTGGCTCCCCATTTACATCATGATAAATTCCATAGGATCAAGATCTTCCATGTACTGACCTTTATTTTTTCTTTCTTGTGGGTGAAACTTGTGTGATTTACTTCAGGTCGATCTGAGTTAGCAGAGTACTTAAAACCTGTATTGGCAAATCAAATCATCCATTGATTATACTTATTGCTTATTTTCATCATAAATATTTAATATTGTCTATTGTTGTTCAGTTGCTCGGTTGAGCCCAACGCTTTGTGACGCCATGGACTGCAGCACATCAGGCTTCCCTATCCTTTTCCATCTCTCAGAGTTTGCTCAGACTCATGTCCGTTGAGTCGGTGATGCCAACCAACCATCCCATCCTCTGTCATCCCCTTCAGATCAGTTCAGTTCAGTCTCACAGTCGTGTCCGACTCTTTGCGACCCCATGAATCGCAGCACATCAGGCCTCCCTGTCCATCACCAACTCCTGGAGTTCACTCAGACTCACGTCCTTCAAGTCAGTGATGCCATCCAGCCATCTCATCCTGGGTCGTCCCTTTCTCCTCCTGCCCCCAATCCCTCCCAGCATCAGAGTCTTTTCCAATGAGTCAACTCTTCGCATGAGGTGCCCAAAGTACTGGAGTTTCAGCTTTAGCATCATTCCTTCCAAAGAAATCCCAGGGCTGATCTCCTTCAGAAAGGACTGGTTGGATCTCCTTGCAGTCCAAGGGATTCTCAAAAGTCTTCTCCAACACCACAGTTCAAAAGCATCAATTCTTTGGCTCTCAGCCTTCTTCACAGTCCAACTCTCACATCCATACATGACTACTGGAAAACCATAGCCTGGACTAGACAGATCTTTGTTGTCAAAGTAATGTCTCTGCTTTTGATTATACTATCTAGATTGGTCATAACTTTTCTTCCAAGGAGTAAGCGTCTTTTAATTTCATGGCTGCAATCACCATCTGCAGTGATTTTGGAGCCCCACAAAATAAAGTCTGACACTGTTTCCACTGTCTCCCCATCTATTTCCCATGAAATGATGGGACCAGATGCCATGATCTTCGTTTTCTGAATGTTGAGCTTTAAGCCAACTTTTTCACTCTCCTCTTTTACTTTCATCAAGAGGCTTTTTAGTTCCTCTTCACTTTCTGCCATAAGGGTGGTGTCATCTGCATACCTGAGGTGACTGATAGTTCTCCCAGCAATCTTGATTCCAGCTTGTGTTTCCTCCAGTCCAGCATTTCTCATGATGTACTCTGCATATAAGTTAAATAAGCAGGGTGACAATATACAGCCTTGACGTACTCCTTTTCCTATTTGGAAGCAGTCTGTTGTTCCATGTCCAGCTCTAACTGTTGCTTACTGGCCTGCATACAGATTTCTCAAGAGGCAGGTCAGGTGGTCTGGTATTCCCATCTCTTTCAGAATTTTCCACAGTTTATTGTGATCCACACAGTCAAAGGTTTGGCATAGTTAATAAAGCAGAAATAGATGTTTTTCTGGAACTCTCTTGCTTCTTCCATGATCCAGTGGATGTTGGCAATTTGATCTCTGGTTCTTCTGCCTTTTCTAAAACCAGCTTGAACATCAGGAAGTTCACGGTTCACGTATTGCTGAAGCCTGGTTTGGAGAACTACTTTACTAGCGTGTGAGATGAGTGCAATTGTGTGGTAGTTTGAGCATTCTTTGGCATTGCTTTTCTTTGGGATTGGAATGAAAAGGGACCTTTTCCAGTCCTGTGGCCACTGCTGAGTTTTCCAAATTTGCTGGCATATTGAGTGCAGCACTTTCACAGCATCATCTTTCAGGATTTGAAACAGCTCAACTGCAACTCTATCACCTCCACTAGCTTTGTTTGTAGTGATGCTTTCCAAGGCCCACCTGACTTCACATTCCAGGATGTCTGGGTCTAGGTGAGTGATCACACCATCATGATTATCCGGGTCATGAAGATCCTTTTTGTATAGTTCTTCTGTGTATTCTTGCCACCTCTTCTTAATATCTTCTGCTTCTATTAGGTCCAGACCATTTCTGTCCTTTATCGAGCCCATCTTTGCATGAAATGTTCCATTGGTATCTCTAATTTTCTTGAAGAGATCTCTAGTCTTTCCCATTCTGTTTTTTTTCCTCTATTTCTTTGCACTGATCTCTGAAGAAGGCTTTCTTATCTCTTCTTGCTCTTCTTTGGAACTCTGCATTCAGATGCTTTTATCTTTCCTTTTCTCCTTGGCTTTTCGCTTCTCTTCTTTTCACAGCTATTTGTAAGGCTTCCCCAGACAGCCATTTTGCTTTTTTGCATTTCTTTTCCATGGGGATGGTCTTGATGCCTGTCTCCTGTACAATGTCATGAACCTCATTCCATAGTTCATCAGGCACTCTATCTATCAGATCTAGGCCCTTAAATCTATTTCTCACTTCCACTGTATAATCATAAGGGATTTGATTTAGGTCATACCTGAATGGTCTAGTGGTTTTCCCTACTTTCTTCAATTTATGTCTGAATTTGGTAATAAGAATTTCATGACCTGAGCCACAGTCAGCTCCTGGTCTTGTTTTTGTTGAGTGTATAGAACTTCTCCATCTTTTGCTGCAGAGAATATAATCAATCTGATTTCAGTGTTGACCATCGGGTGATATCCATGAGTAGAGTCTTCTCTTGTGTTGTTGGAAGAGGGTGTTGGCTATGACCAGTGCATTTTCTTGGCAAAACTCTATTAGTCTTTGCCCTGCTTCATTCCATATTCCAAGGCCAAATTTGCCTGTTACTCCAGGTGTTTCTTGACTTCCTACTTTTGCATTCCAGTCCCCTATAATGAAAAGGACATCTTTTTTGGGTGTTAGTTCTAAACGGTCTTGTAGGTCTTCATAGAACCATTCAACTTCAGCTTCTTCAGCATTACTTGTTGGGGCATAGACTTGGATTACTGTAATATTGAATGGTTTGCCTTGGAAATGAACAGAGATCATTCTGTCATTTTTGAGATTGCATCCAAGTACTGCATTTCAGATTCTTTTGTTGACCATGATGGCTACTCCATTTCTTCTGAGGGATTCCTGCCCACAGTAGTAGATGTAATGGTCATCTGAGTTAAATTCACCCATTCCAGTCCATTTTAGTTCGCTGATTCCTAGAATGTCGACATTCACTCTTGCCATCTCCTGTTTGACCACTTCCAATTTGCCTTTGTCGTCCCCTTACTACTAATTAAATACAAAGTTATAAGCTAGCTGCTAAACTGACTAGTTTAATTTACCTCTTTAGATCTTATCAACATTTATAGTACCTTAGCTATACTGGAAGACACACCTATTCCTCTTTCTCGCTTACTCATCCAAGTACCGTTATCCTTCTCAAGACTTAGAGTATTAATTTCCCCCATGAAACTTCATGTAAGTCAAGGGCAACTTACCCTATCCAGAGGTTAATCTGTGTTTCAATTTATGTATCAGTCGGTACCTTCTGGATGTGAGTAGTTTTCATACTTTCCTAAAACATTTTTATTATTTAGAGTGGGGCTTGACCTATAATAAGATTATACTAAAATTAGTTTAATGAAATATTAGGATCACTGAAATTTCTCCATCTCAGAGAACATGATTATTATATCTTTCTTTTATCCATTTCTCTATGACATTTCTACCACGCCACCTAGATGGAGGCCCACTGAAAGGCCCACTTCTGCAAAATACAGTGTTTCCCTACTGACACGTGGCAGGGGGCAGAGTATTAATTCACTTTTGCCCTTCCATTCTCTCCTAACCCACTTCTAGTTAGGCTTTTCAATAACTTTCTGAATTGCTATAATCATCAGTTATCCCCAAGTTGCTATGTCAAACAGTCACTTTTTTTCTCTTATCAGAACTTTCAGAAGCATTGACACGATTGGCAATTTTCCTCGTCTTAAAATATTTTTGTTTCTCTCGGCTTCTTACGTAACACATTCTCCTGGCTTTCATCCTACCTCACCGGTTTCTCTTTCTCAATTACTTTTGTAACTGTTCATTCTTTCTCCAGCTGACCTCCAATTTTTGGTGTGGCCGAGAGATCAATTCTGGCCATCTCTAATCTCA
This sequence comes from Ovis aries, assembly GCF_016772045.2. Lineage (NCBI taxonomy): Eukaryota > Metazoa > Chordata > Mammalia > Artiodactyla > Bovidae > Ovis > Ovis aries. Next base: position 5,360,109 of record NC_056055.1, on the reverse strand, counting down.
TCCTTGAACTATTTTTCTAAGGGAGCACATCCAACCATGATGAGCTATTTGTTTCCCTGGTGGCTAAGATGGTAAAGAATCTGTCTGCAATGCAGGAGACCTGAATTCAATCCCTGGATTGGGAAGACCTCCTGGAGGAGTAAGTGGCAACCCACTCCAGTAGCCTTGCCTGAGAAATCCCATGGACAGAGGAGCCTGGCGTCCTTGGGGTTACACAGAGTCAGACACGGCTGAAGCAGCTAAGCTGCAGCAGCAGCTTATGCACATGCAGGTAATCACAAAGTTATCATCGCTGACACTTTCTTAAACATCGTACTCCTCTATAGACTATCTTTCTAAATCTTCCTTGGATATGAAGTACCGTGAATTCCAACAAAACAGAAATGTTGTTCCTTTGCCCACATCACAACCTGCTCTTAGCCTAGTCATTCTCCTCTCAGTATGTGACCCTCTGATGTTAAAATCTCTAAGTCATCCTTGATATTCCCCCCTTTGAACTCCCTCTTTCTGTCATTACTTGTTCTATCAAGTCAACATTCAAATAGTATTCCAAATTAGTATCCTCTGACTTTTATTGCCATAGCCCAAGCCATCATCACTCCATGGAGTTACTTTAATATTCTTTACTGGTTGCATTGCTTATAGTCTTATAATCATGAAATAGATTCTCCGCACAGAAGGCAGCATGATTTTTTGAAGAAGATATATGTGATTATATAACATACCTAAATAAAGTCTTCCTATGATTTCCATTGTACTTAGAATGAAACCTAATCTGTTCAGTGTGATCTAGAAATAGACCATGATGCCTCTTAAAGAACCAAGCCGCTGACTGTCTTCATGGTATCTCTTACTCATTCTTTACTTTTCCTATTATGTTCCAGCCTCACCCTCTGTCCCCGAAAGAGTCCAAAATTACTGCAGTTTTATGTCCTGTGTGTTAACTCTTCCCCCTTCCTGGATATTTCAGTTCTCCTATGTCTTCTCTCTCAGATGTTTCACATCTCTGCTTTCCTTCACTCACATCTCAGTGACGCCCACAACCGTCCCGTTTAAAGTGGTCAGTCAGTTATTGTCTATCAGTTGCCATGTTTATTTTCTTCACAACACTTTGTGAAATCAGAGGTATTGTAACTCTCACTTTTTTTTTTTTCCCATTTGGAAGAGTAGCCTTACTCTTACTCTTCAAATCCCAGTTCTTCCATTCCCTGTTACTATAAACCTGAGAAAAATCGCTTTGACTTTCTGAGATTTGGTTTCATAGTCTATAAAATGAGGACAGTACTTTTTGGTATTGTTATTGTAAAGGAGAAATGAGAGCATGCTACTGAAATCCTTATACAGTACCCCAAATATAGAGTGTCCAATAATAAAAATTAGTTTCATATCGTTATAAAAACTGTCATTTATGTTATGTATCATTATGACCTCAGCATCTCACATTCTCACCATCATTTTCACTAATTTGGGTTAAGGCTTCTGTGCTTTAAGATGTGACTATTACTTGTACGAGGTGATAAAACCACTGCAGTCATCACCTCCTTATAATCTTATTTTCAATGACTCTTGACTTTGAGTGGAAGAAAATGAAACTCTCAGTGAGTGAGGAGTTTGGTGCACGCAGGTAAGTCTTGATAGGACTACCACCACCCTTGCTTCTGCATTCCACAACTTAAGTTCACATTTTTTCCTAGAAGAAAAGTCAGATGTCCCTTACACATGATCAATAACCCCAGATCAGATCTATTTGTGTTGCAGTCCTCAGTCAGCTGGCTGTTGGGGCATAGTAAACTGCTCTGCAACTTGGTACCCTAAGACAGCAATCACCCAACTAGTGCACGGTTCTATGGTTGGCAATCTGGGCTGTTTCTTTCACTCTTCCTGAATGGATTCACTCACTCATCTGCAGTCAGTACTGTTAGACAGGTAGCTTTGTCTCCAGTAATTGACTGATTGTCAGCTGAGGGTGTCAGGCCACTTAGGTTCCATGCCTCTCATTTTCCAGCAGGTTGACCTGGATTTATTCACATGCTAACAGCAGGTTATAAGAGCAATAAACGCGAAAACTGTAAGACCTCTTAGAGTCTAGGTTTCTAACTGGTACATCATCTCTTTGTCTGCGTTCTGTTGATCAAAGCCAGTCACAAGGGCAGCCCACTTTTGAAGGATGGGGAAATCACCTTCACCTGTTAATGAAAATTGGTCCAAAACAGTATAACTATTTTTGAAATCTGCTCCAAACATACTTTGCCTAAGGAATGCATGATAGATGCTAGCAAACACAGCACTCAGCTCTGAGTAACCTGGAGCAATCAACTCCCACCATTCCCCAAGCAATGTCAGCTCCTTATCTGCTGTGTCTACCTACTACTCTATCTACAGCGTCTCCTTAGTGGAAGTCCAGCCATGAAGCTTTGGATCAAATGCATTTCTCCGCCTGCCTTTTTTCCACTGGCTTGTGTTCTGCTCTTTCACCCAGTGATTGATGCCTTTCTTCCCGTGTACTTACTTTGTCCTATCAGATGTGAAAACTGCCACGTTCCTTTATCCCATCCTTAATGACTCTCTTACCTGTCTTCTGTTCTCTTCCTTCTGGACTCAGCGAGAAAGCCACTGCTCAAGTAATAATCAGTTAATTCACTTATATTGCTAGCTAATGATTATTTCCCATTTTGAGTCAATCAGCAATGTTGTTTTGACCTTTAGTTTCCAAAGAGTGCAAAAGGTTAGAATATCAAGTAAGGAAAATAAAGGACTAGGCCAGGGAAATAAAGGTGTGGGGGAAAGGATGATGTTTTATACTTGGGGATTCAGTAGTGTTCTTTCTGTACATAAAGTCAATTCTGTTTCTCAGTTTCCAACAGTTGTGGTGGCAACACTAAGACTCTGAAGGAATAATGGCACACAGTACAGAAGTTTCTGTCCTCTTCCCAAAGAGCCCTAGGGAACACTCTCTGTATGAACCACATGCCTATGTAGCTCCAGAACACCTGGTGAATCCAATACCAAAATTAGTTAAACTGATGATTTGGTTCCTATAGACCAAGTATCTAAACAATCGACAAAACAGATTGAAATTACTGGGGTTTCGGAGGTAATATGAAGAGACCAACTGGGCTAGAGATGGTTGGTTGACAGGTTGGAGCTGGCTGGCTGGCTGGCTGAAACAGATGGGGACCCCACTGATGTGTGGCCTTCTTCCCGAAGGCGATAGTGCATGAGGTGGCTGTGGACAGAGGGCTCCTTTTTCAATGATACAGCCAGTGTCAGCTGGCTGATTTCAACCAGCCAAGCAACATTCCGTGCAAGCACAATCTGTAGCCCCAGAGGGTTCGTCAGAAGGGTTCCTAGTAAGGGGATAGTCATCCTTCACATGATATAACACTTTTCAAAAGTACTTTCACATTCAAAATCTCCATTAAAAAAAATTGGAGTATAATCCCTTCACAATGTTGTGTTAGTTTCTGTTGTACAGAATCAGCTCTATGTGTGTGTGTGTGTGTGCGTGAGTGTGTGTATTCCCTTTGTCCTGGATATTCCTCCCACTCCCCCAGCAACTCCACCTCTCTCGCTCATCCCAGAGTACCAAGCTGAGCCCCTTGTGCTATACAGCTGGTTCCTACTAGCTATCCATTTTTCAGGTGGTAGGGTGTATATCGGAGAAGGCAATGGCACCCCACTCCAGCACTCTTGCCTGGAAAATTCCATGGACGGAGGAGCCTGGTAGGCGGCAGTCCATGGGGTCACTAAGAGTTAGACACGACTGAGCGACTTCCCTTTCACTTTTCACTTTCATGCATTGGAAAAGGAAATGGCAACCCACTCCAATGTTCTTGCCTGGAGAATCCCAGGGACAGGGGAGCCTGGTGGGCTGCCGTCTATGGGGTTGCACAGAGTCGGACACGACTGAAGCGACTTAGCAACAGCAGCAGCAGCAGCAGTGTGTATATGTCAGTACTAATCTGATTCATCCTACCCTCTCATTCTTGCCCAGTGTCTGCAGGTTCATTCTGTACATCTGTGTCTCTCTTCTTGCCCTGCAAATACGTTCATCAGTACTTTTTTTCCCCTTTATTTATTTATTTAAATTTTTATTTTTACTTTACAATACTGTATTGGTTTTGCCATACATTGACATGAATCCACCACAAGTGTACATGCAATCACAATCTAATTATAAAAGAGTGTTATTTTGTTTTATTTTTATTAACATATCATAAATGAGAAAATTGATGAGAGTTCACTGATTTGCTCAAGGTCACTTAGAAAACAGCTGAGGCAAGTTTAATGCCCAGTTATCCTGCGTATGAGATACTCTTTCCTTTGCAGAGACAAGGGAGGCTGGCCGTAAGAGTGATGATAGTTAATAAATGAGGAATGAAGTTCATTGTATCCAACATGGAAACCATAAGGAGGGGATAGAGGAGACACTGGGACAAGTACATGGTTATTTGAGGTGGGTATTGTGTTCAATGGGCTTCCCTGGTGGCTCAGAGGTTAAAGCATCTGCCTGGAATGCAGGAGACCCAGGTTCGATCCCTGGGTCGGGAAGATCCCCTGGAGAGGGAAACGGCAACCCGCTCCAGTACTCTTGCCTGGAGAATCCCGTGGAGGGAGGAGCCTGGTAGGCTGCAGTCCACAGGGTCACTAAGAGTTGGATACGACTGAGCGACTTCTCTTTCACTTCTCACTTTCATGCACTGGAGAAAGAAATGGCACCCCACTCCAGTACTCTTGCCTGGAGAATCCCATGGAGGGAGGAGCCTGGTGGGCTACAGTCCATGGCGTCACAAAGAGTCGGACATGACTGAGCAACTTCACTTTTGTGTTCGGTGTACTTTCCAGGCTTCCTGGTGGTGCTGGTTGTAAGGAACCTGCCTGCCAGTGCCGGATAATTAATTCAGTCTCTGGCTCAGGAAGATACCCTTGAGCACGGTCTTGCAAACCACTCCAGTGTTCTTGCCTGGAGAATCCCATGGACGGAGGAACCTGGTGGGGCTATAGCCTATATAGTCACAAAGAGTCAGACGCAACTGAAGCCACTTGGCATGAATGCACGCATAACCTCTTTCCAGAATGAGAGATTTCCCCATTTTGATGGTTAAAACAATCAAGCGAGAAAGAGCAAGTTATAGTCAGCCATGTATAACCTAGTTCCCCCAGTAGCTCAGACAGTAAAGAATCTGCCTGCAATGCAGGAGACCCAGGTTTGATCCCTGGGTCAGGAAGATCCCTTGGAGAAGGGAATGCCACCCACTTCAGTATTTTTGCCTGGAAAGTCTTATGGACAGAGGAGCCTGGTGGGCTATAGTCTGTGGGATCACAAAGAGTCACATAACTGAGTGACTACCACACACACATGTATAAACTAAGCAGGCTCATTACAGATGATGGAAACAAAGTTATTCTCTCTGACTGAAGTGTTTCTGTCCCGTGAAACAGGCAGGATAACGCCTCTGTCTTGTGGGTTAAAGACAGGCATAATTGTTTTCATTCTTCCTTTGAGAACTGGAGTTTTTAATTCTCCCTTGCACTGTGTCTGTGCTGACCCTGTGACTACTTACCATAAGCATGAGGAAGGAATGATATTATTCCAATTACAGGCATAGTCTTTAAGAGGGCAGGAATCGTTTGCCTCTTCCCTCTGTTTCTGGGCAATCTTCCTCTTGAAGCCACAGTGCTTTGGCTGAGAAGCCTAAGTCACAGACACTGGCCATGTGTTACCACAGTGGCCCAACTGAGCTCCTAGCCAACAGCCGGTATCAACTGACAGCCGTGTGAAGAAGCCAACGTTGGCATTGTTCTCAAATCAAGCTCCCAGTGGACCACAACCCCGGTCACCATCGCACAGGACAGAAAACCACTTAGCTGAGCCCAGGCAGTGGAAATAATCATAAAAGATATGTGGTTTCAATATCAAGTCTCAAGAGTTATCGTTAGATTCTTGGTTAGTATCTTAAGAATGTTTAAGGTGATACTTCTCAGCCAGTCAACGAGGCATCTAATACTCTGAACAGCATTTATGAGACCATTTCTGTTAGAAAGGAAGGGTTTGGAGATTCTTTTTAATTTTTTTTTCTATCGGAGTGTAATTTATTAGGTGATGCAGTCGTAAAGAATCTGCCTGCCAGTGGAGGAGACACAAGAGACTCGGATTCAATCCCTGGGTCGGGAAGATCCCCAGGAGTAGGAAACGGCAACCCACTCCAGTGTTCTTTGCCCGGAAAATGCCACCGACAGAGGAGCCTGATGGGTTACAGTCCTTAGTCACAAAGAGTTGGACATGACTGAGCACATACGAATGGTGATATTTGGTTAACAATGTTGTGAGAGTTTCAGATGCACAGGAAAGTGACTCAGTTATACATGGACATGTGTCTGTTCTTTTTCAAATTAACATTGAGCAGAGTTTCCTGTGCTATACTGCAGGTCACTGTCGGTTATCCATTCTAAATTTCATGGTTTGTACGTATCAATCTCAAACTCCCAAACTATCCCTTCCCCCCATGATTCCCCCGATAACCATAAGTCTATTCTCGTCTGAGTCTGTTTTCTTTTTCTTTTTTAATTAGTTCATTTATATAATTTCTTTTTAGATTCCATATATAAGTGATATCATGTAATGTTTCTTTTTCTCTGTCTGACTTTACTCAGTATGACAATCTCTAGGTCCATCCATGTTGCTGCAAATGGCATTATTTCCTTCTTTTTAAGGCTTAGTAATAGTCATATATATATATATATATATATATATATATATATATATATATATCTCTGGAGAAGGGAATGGCAACCCACTCCAGTATTCTCGTCTGGAGAATTCCAGGGACAGAGGAGCCTGGCAGGCTACAGTCCATGGGGTTGCAAAGAGTTAGACATGACTGAGTGACTAACACACACACACACACACACACACACACACACACACACACACACACATTTAGGTTGCCTCCATGCCTTAGCTGTTGTAAACAGCACTACAATGACTACTGCAATGCACGTATCCTTTTGAACCATCTTTTTCTCAATAGCATTGTTTCTTGGCATTCTGACTCCCATCCCAGGCAAGGAAGAAGCAGCCTCAAATTAATTTCTGGGTTCAGATTTTTGAAAGACCCTGATGCTGGAAGAGATTGAAGGCAGGAGGAGAAGAGGACAACAGAGGATGAGATGGTTGGATGGCGTCACCGACTCGACTGGACATGGGTTTGAGCAAACTCCGGAAGCTGATGATGGACAAGGAAGCCTGGGGTGCTGCAGTCCATTGCGTTGCAGAGTCAGACACGACTGAGTGACTGAGCTGAACTGAACAGAATACACAGGAAATCCACACAATTTTTTTTTTTTCCAACAAGGATGGGTTTATTTGGGATCAGAAGAGAATTAACAATATGGAGTCTGCAAGTGACCACACAATTTTAAAAGGCATTTTATAAACTTGAAATTCAAAGGACTCAGAGACTGTTTACAATGAAGAAAACATTTGTGGATCCCCAACTTCCTGTGTGCATGAAGAAGACTGTTGATCCTAAGTGGATATGAAATGGGACCTTTTGTTTGCTTTGTGGAAAGGGAAGGCTAATGGAGAAAGCAGAGCCAGTGCCCAGAGGGTAAAGCCAAGAATCATGGAGGACCACTTTAATTACTTAATTGCGAACACATGCACAGCTTTATTTCAGAACTGCTGTGAACCATTCACATGCCTTCTATTTCCTAACTCCCCTTTTCTTGGTTTGGATAGAGTGTTTTGTAGAACCGATAGTTAAACTCTCAAGAAATTTTCAGGCTAGTTTATGGTGAGTTAATATATTGAAACTGGCCAGAATGGGAATATTTGCACCACTAAAATCTGCAAATTCCACACATCAGCACTCTTCCTGCCCCCAGAGAATGGTTGGCAAACATTTACAAGCAGAACATGGGTGGGAGTGGCTTGCGGTCCTCCTGTCCCCTCTTCCCTCTTTTATGTTGGGTGTGCAGGGAGGTCAGCTTAGTCTCTGCAGTTCACTGGGTCTCGTAGAGAAAAGAGTCATACCCCAAAAGCCCAGACCTCGTTTAGGTGGCAAAACCCTGTTCCTGGTGTTATGTCAAATTATAGGATAAGACTTAGGAAAGTGTGGGGGAGGGAGGGAGAATTATTTGCAAGTAAAATGAATATAAGTAACTTATAGTCAGAGAACAAAAATGTGGGATGCTTTCAAATGTCCACAACTTTTTTGCCTGTCTCCCTAGTGAGAGTTGAAGTTTATTCCTCTTCTTGAATTTGGCTAACCCTATGACTGACTGCTCAACCACTAAAATGTGGCAGAAGTGATACTGTGCTGCCCAATGCCTAGTTATTAAGGTGACTGAAAGCTTTCAGTTGCTGCCTGTTGGAACACATGTTTGAGAACCTCTATCTTTGAACCTATATGCCATGCTATGAAGAAGGCAATGGCAACCCACTCCAGTACTCTTGCCTAGAAAATCCCATGGGTGGAGGAGCCTGGTAGGCTGCGGTCCATCGGGTGGCTAAGAGTCGGACACGACTGAGCGACTTCACTTTCGCTTTTCACTTTCATGCATTGGAGAAGGAAATGGCAACCTACTCCAGAGTTCTTGCCTGGAGAATCAGAAGGGTTGGGGGTGCCTGGTGGGTTGCTGTCTCTGGGGTCGCACAGAGTTGGACATGACTGAAGCGACTTAGCAGCAGCAGCAGCAGCCATGCTATGGATAGTCCAAGCAATAAGAATAGGCTGTATAAAAATGATATGGTTGAAATGCCTAGTTGAGCTCCCAGCCAAGAGTCAGAATTAATCACCAGCCATGAAAATAATGGCTCAGCTGGTTAAGAATCCACCTGCAATGTGGGAGACCTGGGCTTGATTCCTGGGTTGGGAAAACCCACTGGAGAAGGGATAGGCTACCCACTCCAGCATTCTTGGCCTTCCCTCATGGCTCAGCTAGTAAAGAATCTGCCTGCAATTCAGGAGACCTGGGTTCAATCCCTGGATTGGAAAGATCCCCTGGAGAAGGGAAAGGCTACCCACTCCAGTATTCTGGCCTGGAGCTTTCCATGGACCGTATAGTCCATGGCATCTCAAAAAGTCAGATACAACTGATTGACTTTCACTTTCATTTTATGAAAATAAACCATCTAATGTTTTCAACACAATTAATCCCTTAAACAACTATAGCAACCGCCAATAGTACGTGGAGCAGAACTGCCTGGCTGAGTCCAATCACTTCAAAGAATCTTGGTTATTTTTAGCCATAAACTTTTATTTGGAGGGGTTGTTATACAGTTTCAAACAATCAAATTAACAAACAACTTGTATAGCAAACTATTTCAGCTTATAGTAGGGTGGAGAAATGCTTAAAGAAGGTGTTACCAGGCTTCCCAGGTGGCTCAATGGTAAAGATTCCATCTGCAAATGCAAGAGACACAGGAGACCTGGGGTTCAACCCCTGGGTTGGGAAGATCCCCTGAAGTAGGAAATGACAACCCATTCCAGTATTCTTGCCTGAAAAATTCCATGGACAGAGGAGACTGGTGGGCTACAATACACTGGATTGCAGAGAGTCAGACACAGCTAAGCACAGCACATGAATTAAACCTCCAGTTACACAAACAATTACACTGACATTTTAAAGAGGGTGAAACCACTTACACAAGGTTGCAAATATTGTTAGTAGTGATTAAATTCACCTTGTGAGCTCCTATCTTATATACATTCCTTTTCACTTGACATTTGGACCATTCTCTGACTTCTAGTGGTTTCATAGCATTTTAGCAAACCATACCCTAATTCTATTCTCTTATCTCAGACTTATCCTGCAGATCATGGAAACTTAACCTCACCTTATCTTACAACCCAGAAACAATGCTCAACCATTTGTGTCCATCACATCTATCTATAGAATTTAACTTGTTACTATGAATTTAGTAGGTGTGCAACTTGAATTAAATGCTTGGCAAATCATTTTATCTTTTTTCCTCAGTGTCTCAAGCAACACATGTCCAGCAAACTTCATTCATGATTTTGTATTCAGCAGCTGTTTATTATCTTTATTCTATTTGCAAGGCATTTTATTAAGCAGAAAATTGAAGCAGAAATATGAAGTAAATACATTGAAATTCACTTAACTAGGGAGAAAGAACATAAAAATTTGAAATACACATAACAATAGAAATATTATGTATATGTAAACACACATGTACAACATTAATTTATAAACAGTGACACAACATGAAAGGATTAGGTGTGCTTTTTATAAACATACTCAAAAATTGACTGCGAAAACATATATATGATCACCATTTAAGCACACACAAAAGAACACAAGTGTACACATTCTAAACAGCTGTTACTGAATTATGAGAGGGTGACTAAAGAGCTTTTTTTCAAGCTGAAAAATAGTTGAGGAAATGTTTTGCCCATCAATAACTTGAAAGTTAAGTGGAAAATACCATACTTCAATGTTGACAGCTGACTGGAACTCCATGAAGGATTGTCTCCTACTAATCCCCAAGATGGAAAAGAAGGGGAAAAAATATATTTAAACTGCATAAGCCCAGGAAAAATTGCTTCTGAATTGTGGCTGTTAACTCCATTATGTTGTGCGATAGTTCAGATCTATATTTAAGCAGACTTTTCTAGTTCCACACAGTCTTAACATATTGAAGAAAAGCTCACTCTGTTGTAAATTCCCAAACAATTCATTTCAAATTTCCCTGAAGCAGTTTGTCTTGACTCACTTCATTCTACTTTGAAATGCTCCTTGCTTTAAAGATCAATGATGCATGCATAGATGTGAACTTGACTTACTTTTGATAAAAATACATCACGATAATTCATTATTTTTAAAATGTTTATTGATTTACAATGTTGTGTTCATTTCTACTGTCCAGCAAAGTGAATCTGTTATATGTATATTCATTTCTTTTTTAGATCTTTTCCCATAGATGCAATTGCAGAGCATTGAGTAGAGTTCCCTGTGGTATACAGTAGGTGCTTATCAGTTGCCTATTTTATATATGTTTTAGTTATCTATTTTATATGTGTTATATGTTGACCCCAACCTTCTAATTTATCCCCTCCCCCAACCCCATGGTAACCATCAGCTTATTTCGTACATTTGTAACTGTTTTGTACGTAAGTTCATTTGTACCCATTTTTTTAAAGATTCCGCATGTAAGTGATATCATATGATATTTGCCTTTCTCTGACTTGCTTCACTCAATATGACAGTCTGCAATAGATCATTATTGCTAAGTTGTGTCTGACTCTTTGTGACCCCTGTGAATCTCCTCTATCTATGGGATTTCCCAGGCAAGAATACTGGAGTGGGCTGACATTTCCTTATGCAGGGAAACGATCTAAAATAACTCCTATTAAATGATCATTGTGTGCCAGGCACCATTTTCCTGTATTAACTCATTTAATCTGCCCCAAATACTATAGTATGAAGAAACTGAGGCAAAGAGAAATTAATTTTCCCAGAGTCTTCTACCCATCAAAATTTCAGTAAAGATTACAACAGTAGTCATTTGCTGAGAATACACTTAGGGAAGAGTACTTTTATTCCGTGAGGTCAAATACGGTAACTGAAGGTCTAAGAGGTTAAGTCATTTATCCAATATCATGCGAGGAGACAGTGGGGCCTGGGCTTAAGTCCAGGTCTGTCTGTCTAACTCACTCTGAAAGCTTTGAAGGGCGGGTATTCAAACATTCACATTATAATGTATATTAGGGGATTATTACATATGAATGAATGAACATATAAGAAGAGATTGTGCCTTCTGAGAATAGAGGTAGCTTCACATAACTGCTGCTGGTTTGGCTAAGTTAACCTTTATGAGCTCTTCTTTTCCTGAGATTCCTTGAGAATAATAAAATTAAGAGATAGGAACAGGAGAACTTGTTTAATTCCCTGGGATAAAATGCCCTGGGTCAGGGGCTTAGTAAATGTGACATCACAGTCAATCTGTAGCAAAGGAAAATAAGGTAGGCCCCTGGGATATCCTAGAAACTGGCTTTCTGAGTACCAGGAAAGATCAGTTTTGTTTTGTTTTGTTTTAAATTTTTGGTACACTGAGGCATTTTTTGATATAAAGAACTTATGTACACACCGGTGCAATTCACATTTCTTATGGGAAAGATCGCCTAAACTAGAAGCGTGTTGTTGGTATGAGTTTTTCTTTTTTGTTTTATTGGAAGGTGGAATTAAATTCAGTACTTATGCGAGAAAAGATTTAAAAAATAAAACTAGGACTTTTTAAAACCTAAAGTCTTGATTGGGAGCTTTCTCTGAAAATGTTCATAGTATCAGATTAGTTCTGTAACCCCTGTCTCTACCTCATCTTTTGCCAACAGACAGAAAAGAGGTTTACTTACCCTAGATTATCCAGATTGTCTTGCTATGCAGTCTTCTGGTGGTTAAGGACATGGGCTCTGAGATCAGAAGGTTCATGGCTGAAACATTTGCAGCTCTTTCATCCTGGACAAATCATTTAAACTCTCTGGGTATGTGTTGCCTCATGTCTAAAATGGTGGTAATAACTGTTATTCCACCAATGTGTTGGAAGAATTTAGAAAATGAGGTAACAGCTAAAATATTTGTTTTAGTACCTGACTCACAGTAAAGGATTAACAGCTAAATTGTATGTATAATATAATTACTGCTGTTAATTGAATGTTTAAATTTCTGATTATTGTAGCTAGGTGAGGTAGGGGGTCTTAAAAATGTAAAAATAAGCCAACTTAGAATTTTCATTGCCTCTAGCTAAACCATAATGTACTGATATGTGTATCATACATTTTTGTATAAATATTTTTATTTAGACAGATTTTATTTAGGTAGATTGATGGCATAGATACTTAAGACCCTCTGAGGGTGAAAGAAGGGGGAAAAGCTAAAAATTATTGTGTGATTAGAGTTGAAGTCCCCTTACTAAATGTTACAGGTTTTAGTAACTGATCACATACATATGTCACTAGTGCAAGAGAAAATGAAATTGATTTTTTTAAAAAATGTTTTTAGGTTACCATTCTCAGAGGGCTTCCAATCACACAATATATTTAACAACTTAAATGCATACAGCTAACTCTTGAGTGTCCACAAGTGAAAAGATAAGAAGAGATGAATGGGATGCACATGAAATATAGATGTTCACTCAAGAATATTGTTTTCAATTTATTCTCCAGTTTGCTATTTTAAGAATCAGAAACAAAAAAAAACAGAGGTAGCTGAAGGAAATGTTAACTTTTCTCCCTCCATTCCAGCAATGCCTATCCATTGCTCCCATCTTCCCAAGCAACCTATGTGTTCATAGAGTCACTAATAATATGTACAAAGAAGGAGAAGAGGAAAGAGGAGATTAAAGAGCAAACATAACACTTCAGAGCTCCTGAAGCATTTTGTCAGTCAGTGGCTTAATTGTATGGATCTAAATACATTCTACTTAAAGCAGCAATTCTCAGAGCTTCCCCCAACTCTCCAGTCTTTTCACTTCCATTACTGATGGTGTGCTCACATGCTACAGGCCTTCATGGGCATTGCTCAGTTAAAGTACTGTAATTCCACCTTTTCTGTTTATGTGCCAAAAAACATAAAAATGCATTCTAAAAAATACATTAAATATACAAGTAGTACAACTACTTGTAAATGTGAACAACTCTTTCTTAGACTTAAATCATAGTCAGACTTTAGAAGTTCATTTATATTTAACCAGCTACCTGTAAATTGAGTTATCTTCCTTCCATGCTCCGTGCTAAGTAGCTTCAGTCATGTCCAACTCTTTGCAACCCCATGGACTGTAACCCATCAGGCTCCTCTGTGCATAGGATTCTCCAGGCAAGAGTAAGTTGCCTTTTCCTTTATCTTATATGAATTATCTCATTTAATCCTGCCATAATCCTGTATGGTGGAGATTAATGTTTTTGTGGCATAAATAACCAAATTTGTGAAGAAATATGTTCTCCTCTTGCACAGAGTATGTATTAGTCTCCTGTAGCTGCTGTAACAAATTACCACACATTCATAACATAAAACAAGAGGAATTTATATGCTCACAGTTCTGGAGGCCAGATGCCTGAAATCAGTTTCACTGAGTGAAAATTGAGTTGTTGTCAGGAACCCCCTGGCTTCGGAGGTTCTTCAGGAGAATCTGCTCCTTTTTCAGCTTCTGGTGGCTTCTGGTGTTTCACATGGTGATTGGGTTGGGCTGCAGGATAGATATAACTGCAGTGTGGCCAAGGTCAAAAGGTGGGGATGTACCACCGAGGGAAGAGATGAACACGTGATTGCAGGTTGCTTGGAACATGCAGCGCACATGAGGCTCAAGAGGAGAGAGCAAGCACAGGAGATCTAGCCATCGGCATGTGTCCGCTGCTCATGGCTATCAGATCCATTCATTCTGCAGCCTACGTGGGCACTGTGGCTGCTTCCTGCCACAGCAAGGAACCACTACCCTTATGACGTAGGGTCTGAAATAAAGTTGTCGGTGTGTCTGAGGGCCATTGATGTACACATAGCTAAGCAGTTCCAAGAAAACCTGCACCCCTCAAGGGGAAGAGAACTGTACTATCTGTGCTCTGAGATCTTTGGACGCAGTATAATTTGTGAGCTTATCAGCACGTCTTCCGCACACAGTTCTTATCGGGAACACAGGGAGTCACTGGGCTGCTCTTACACCCTTCCTTCACCGCAGGCATTCCTTGACTTGTGGCCGCGTCACCCAGTCTCTCCTTCCTGATTGCAGTGTCTCTTCCTCTGTGTGCGTCACATCTCCATCCGTTACAACCTCCTTATGAGTCCTAGGGCAAAACTTCTGATCCAGTCGTACCTTGTCCATCATATGTCAGGGAGCAGATGACAGCTAAGCTGCAAGTCATGGTAGACCACACACACACACAACAGACCATGGTTTCCCTCCCGTATGGCTACAGAAATAACAAGCGTTACGTGATTCCACAGCAGCCAAGGCTGGCCTGGGTTTGACACTTGCGTTTTAATCCACTCTCTGCCTGAATTTCCCACTGGCATTCTTGCTCGAGCGTGTGTCCTTGCTGCTGCTTCTCAGTGACTCTGGACCTGTCAGCCTGCCTTTCTTCCTCATTTGGGTGACCTTCTTGGACATAACTTCTGGTCCTGCTGACTTATAGGATCTGCCAGTTCATTCTCTCTTATTCAAACTTCATGTCTGGCTCTTTACATTTAGCTCAGTTTATTGGTTGTGGAAGGTCTGAGACATGTGTGCAAAACTCTGCCTTTGAAATAGTGAATTTAAATGGTTTGGCGAAAACTGGAGGAGAAACCAGAAATTTAGTATCCAGTATTCATTAAGAAACAGAAAACATCCTGTTATAACTTGGAAAGGGGCTGGGCATGACCTATATGCTTTAAGTCTTAAAATGAAGTGGATGTTCAGATATTCATATGATATGTCCCAAAACAACACCCTTTTGTCATTGCCTATAATTGGACTTCAGTGATATTGCCTGATCAATGCATGCAAGATATCTTTCCCAAGCATTTACAAGTACTCGCTCCCACATAAGTCAAGGTAGGTACTCTTTGCTATTGGAAATATACCGCCCATACTAGAAGCTGGCAGTGAGAACCTTTGTCTCAGGTTGTCCTTTAGCTTTAAGAACATTTCGTAAATGAGTAAATGGACATGCCACTAAGAAAAGAAAGAGTCTCATATTAACTCTAAAATAAGGACAGAGTGGAAAATAAAGGGAAACAAAAGCCCAAACTCATGAAATAATCTTAATAATTCCCACCACTCTTTCAAAAATCATTTTAAAAGTAATAAAAGGGAATTATGTTTATATTAAATAAAATTATCTATCTTTATTTACTATCTTAAGACAACATTCACTATCTTAAGAGCTTCAATCACTTTATCTCAATTGACTCTTAACCAATGCTCTGAAAGTATCAGCCCTAAAAAAACTTCAGAGGTAAACAATGGGTCAACTCATCCATTAGTCCCTAATGTGTAATCACTTGCCTATTATCCCATTTAATTCATCTCCACATTCACCATGAGACTGGTTCCTTGTTTAATCAGAAATACACAAGAGAGGACAACTACACATGAAGCCAGTTAATTTGTTTTCCAAGCATGGATGTTTCTCCACTTGATTTATGATCTGGGATAAATGCCTTTCACTCTCTTTTCGCAGTGATTGCTAAGAATCCTTATAACTATCAAACAGTAAAATAAAGAAATCAATACTTACACAAATATAAATGAACCTATGCTATATCCACGATTGAAATATATTAATCAGTACCTAATTGCGTCCGGGTTCCAGAGTGAGGAGGAGGAAGATACAAAGAAATCTGGCAAAGTTGAAATAGTATTGACTCAAAAATCTTCTTTGACAAATTAATAAGGGTGATATATCTTCTACTCCCAGTTCTGTTCTTGCATTTACACCCCGTAGTTCACAAATAGCCACATCCCTTCCTGGGATATGATATTGTTTGTCACCTGAGCTCTGTACCTTGGAGTCTCCAGAATTGCACTTGGTTTGCATAGAGCTTCCTTGATGCCATTTAAGAATACCATTTATTTACAGATTTGACTGTGGCAGGTTTTAGATGCAGCACGTAGGACCTTCTTTTGGGTCATGCAGGATCTTTTGCTGTGGCACACAGACTCCCTCTTTGCAACAAACAGTCTGAGTTACTTCACTGCACGTGCGAGCTTAGTTTCCTAACCAGGAATCAAATCTGCATTCCCTGCATTGCAAGGTGGATTCTTTTCTTTTTTTAATTTAAATTTATTTATTTTAATTGGAGGCTAACTACTTTACAATATTGTATTGGTTTTACCATACATCAATATGAATCTGCCACGGGTGTACACGTGTTCCCCATCCTGAACCTCCCTCCCACCTCCCTCCCCGTACCATCCCTCTGGGTCATCCCAGTGCACCAGCCCCAAGCACCCTGTATCCTGCATTGAACTTGGGCTGGCAATTCATTTCTTATATGATAGTATACATGTTTTAATGCCAAGGTGGATTCCTAACCACTGGATCTCAAGGAAAGTCCTGAGACTACATTTTTTTTGGTCCCTGTCTATTCCTGTTTTAGTATTATAGCTTAAAAATGTTCCCATTTGTACCCTTATTTAGTCCAAGGAAAAGCAGTTGCCTTGGAGGCTTCTGGTGACAAAGACCTCACTCCTCTTCCTCACAGTTCATATATTTTGAATCACTTGACTAATGATGCAGGGTGAAATATAGGGCAAGAGACAAATCTGGCTTCAGTTCAGTTCAGTCGCTCAGTCGTGTCTGACTCTTTGCGGCCCCATATGAACTGCAGCGCGCCAGGCCTCCCTGTCCACCACCAACTCGCACAGTGCACCGAGACCCATGTCCACTGAGTCGGTGATGCCATCCAGCCATCTCATCCTCTGTCGTCCCAGCATCAGTGTCTGGCTTAAGTTACCTATGTTTGTTCCAAGGAAGAAGAGGAACTGACCTACATCTCCAGAACACATCCTGGATATGGAGATGATCACCCCACTGCTGTCTCTGAGACCAGACCAAACAGTGAAGAAGCATTGTTTAGGGCTGGTGTTTTTCATCAGGACCAAGTTACTAGGCTGATGGAATATTGCCTTTTGGAGATAAATTATACTTTTCAAATGCATCTAGAGCTGCAAAGGCATACACGTCTAGAGGCAAAATTAACAGTAACGCCCTAGATTAGGAGGCACCCTGATCTGCATTCTGCTGAGCAGGGCCAGTGGGTAGGGAGTGGTCTGAGTCCCTCATATTCTGGTTTTTAACATTCTGTGTCTCAATGACTATGCTATGGTGGTTTATTTTGCAAAGTCTCCATAAAAACATGTTTATTTGCCTTTAATTTAAAAATATGCTCTAATTGATAATATAAAGGCATGTTGTGCAAGAACTTGATATGCTGTAAGTGTGTGCTGGCGATAGGAAGCGGGGTTGTGGGGAAATTTAAGTGGCAGCACTTTTCTCCCAAATCATGTACTTGATTTTCCTGAAGGTCCACAAATGGCAGGAGATAAAGTATCAACTTAATTTCTTTTCTTTATTTCTTGGTTGTTTTAAAAAATAAACTAAGCCATTTAAAGTGGCAAAGAACTACCTCCTTATGAATTGGAAATGGATAAAACTCTATTATTCTCTTCCTGTCAGCTCATCTCATTTCTTCCTCTTCTTTGAATAAAAGTCATGATGAAAAATAAAAATAATAGCCATACTTATCTATACATAATTATGCATAAATTAAATATATTTACAAAGACACACACACACACATATAGGCATGAGTATATATACATGTGTATAGAGATGGTTTCTCTGGTTGTTCAGACTGTAAAGAATCTGCCTGCAATGCAGAAGACCAGAGTTCAACCCCTGGGTCAGGAAGGTCCTTTGGAGAAGGGAATGGCTGCCCACTCCAGTATTCTTGCCTGGAGAATTCCATGGACAGAGGAGCCTGGAAGGGGGCTCCTATGCAACAGTCCAGGGGTCGCACAGAGTCAGACACAACTGAGTAACTAACACCTTTTCACTTTCTTCCACTATATATATTAACATATATAAATGCCCACTGTTGGGAATTTGAAGCCTAATTCATTTATTCTTATCATAAAATTAATTAAAAAGTCTTCTCTCTTCCTAGTTGCTCAATATCTATTTCTTTTCCCTAGGATTGATATATATATCAGTTGCTATCTAAATTCAAGTATTAACATGACTATTGTAAAGGATATATTTTTTCATTAACATGAACGGCCAGTTGTATGATAAGTGTCCTCAGATGCTGGACAAAAGTAGGTTAAACATTGTCTATTAAATCATAAATCATTACTGTGTTAAAGAATTCCTTCTCAAGACAGCAGAGAGCTAATCTCTGTCTGTAGGTTTTTAATTAAATAAAACAAATGATGATGAAACTCTCTTTGGATGTATTCAAGTTCTCTTTGGTGCTGATTAAAAATAATCTAGATCCTTTTTTGCTACTCTGGTGCTCTTTAATTTTGCCTGGTTACAGGGACTGCATGAAGGGGATTTGAGGGGATCCAGAAATGGATTTAATGGTGTCTTGAAGTAGAAGAGCTCTAGGAAAATAAATTAGGAAATTTGCTTTCATAATAAAAACTGACCTTGTTCATTTCTATTATCCGTCAAGTTCATTTACTCAATGAATGCTTATTCGTGTATCATTTTTCTGCTGGTTTTTTTTTTGTAGTTAGATGCTAGAGATACAATATGAGTATGATAGTTATGGATTCTTATTTACAATCTAGGAGAAGAAGAAAAATGCATGAAATAAGCACACAAGTAGATACAGTAACATAACAGGAATACATGATTTCAAAGAATGTAAGTCAGAAGGAATTTGACCAATCTGAGGCTTTAAAATGATCTTCCCTGGGGGAAGTGACATTAACTAAAATCTAAAGGGTGGGTAGAGTTTGAGATGATCTGAAATAGAGAGTATAAAGTTTGCTTTCCAAGGCATATGTTGGCTGGGTATTGTACACACATTTATTTTATGCTTTCATCATGTGCCTTGTCTTTCGCTTCTTGAAGCAAAAGGCAAAGGAGAAAAGAGAAGATATGCCCATCTAAATGCAGAATTTCAAAGCATAGCAAGGGGAAAAGAAAGCCTTCCTAAGTGATCAATGCAAAGAAATAGAGGAAAACAATAGAATGGGAAAGACTATAAATCTCCTCAAGAAAATTAGAGGTATCAAAAGATGGGAACAATAAAAGACAGAAATGGTATGAACCTAACAGAACTAGAAGATATTAAGAAGAGGTGGCAAAAATACACAAAAGAACCATACAAAAATGATACTAATGACTCAGATAAACATGATGGTGTGATCACTCACCTAGAGCCAGATATCCTGGCGTGCAAAAGCAAGTGGGCCTTGGGAACATCACTATGAACAAGCTACTGGAGGCGATGGAATTCCAGCTGAGCAATTTCAGATCCTAAGAGATGATGCTGTTAAAGAGCTGCATTCCATATGACTGCAAACTTGGCAACTCAGCGGTGGCCATAGGACTGGAAAAGGTCAGTTTTCATTCCAATTCCAAAGAAAGACAATGCCAAAGAATGTTCAAACTACCACACAATTACACTCATCTCACATGCTAGCAAAATAATGCTCGAAATTCTCCAAGCCAGGCTTCAACAGTGCGTGAACCAAGAACTTCCAGATGTTCAAGCTGGATTTTAGAAAAGGCAGAGGAACCAGGGATCAAATAGCCAACATTTCCTGGATCATAGAAAAAGCAAATTCGTTCCAGAAAAAAACATCTACTTCTGCTTTATTGACTATGCCAAAGCCTTTGACAGTGTGGATCACAAGAAACTGTAGAAAATTCTTAAAGAGATGGGAAAATCAGTAACACCTTACCTGCCTCCTGAGAAATCTGTATGCAGGTCAAGAAGTAGCCATTAGAATCGGAAATGGACTGGTTCCAAAAGGGAGTACCTCAGGCTGTATGTTGTCACCCTGCTTATTTAACTTACATGCAGAGTACATCATGCAAAATGCTGGGCTGGATCAAGCACAAGCTAGAATCAAGATGACTGAGCCACTGAACCAAACTGATCATGCATCTCCCATCCAAAGACAAGATCCGCGTCCTCAGGTACTTTCTTTTCTTTGCTGCCCCCACACGGTCTGGCCTACTATACATTTAATGTTTGATAGTACATATTGGCTTTCCTCTTGGCTCAGTTAAAGAATCTGCCTGTAATGCAGGAGACCCAGGTTTGATCCCTGGGTGGGGAAGATCACTTGAAGAAGGAAATGGCAACCCACCTCAATATTCTTGCCTGGAAAATCCCATAGGCAGCGGAGTCTGGCAGGCTACTGTCCATGGAGATGCAAAGAGTCAGACATGCCTTAGCAACTAAATCTCATTGTACACTTGAATTCTTATCAACATTTGTGACATCCCCAAGATAACGATACTTCCATAAGCTCTACCTTATTAATAAAAATAAAAAGGCCTGGATGGAAACTGACTCTTCTGAAGTCAATAAGATCCATTGGTTCTTAATTATCCTGCTCTCCTGTCTTTGAACTGATACCTGTATATTCATAATAGTTATCTTATGGAATGAGCAGATATTTTCAGCACTAGGGGCAAGGTCAAGCAAAGTATGCCATATGAAATGATTACACAACTTTATGTGATATCATATGGTTATTGATTAGTCGCTCAGTATTGTCTGACTTTTTGTGACTCAATGGACTGCAGCATGGCAGGTTTGCCTGTTCTTCACTATCTCCTGGAGCTTGCTCAAACTCATGTCCATTGAGTCGGTGATGCCATCCAACCATCTCATTTTCTGTGGCCCCCTTCTCCTCCTGCCCTCAATCTTTCCCAGCATCGGGGTTTTTTCCAATGAGTCAGCTCTTCACATCAGGTGGCCAAAGTAATGTAGCTTCATTTTCAGCATCAGTCCTTCCAATGAATAATCAGGATTGATTTCCTTCATGATTGATGGGTTTGATCTCCTTGCTGTTCCAGGGACTCTCAGGAATCTTCTCCAGCACCTCAGCTTGAAAGCACCAATTCTTTGGATCTCCCCTTCTTTATGGTCCAATTCTCGCATTCATACATGACTACTGGAAAAACCATAGCTTTGACTATATGGACTTTTGTTGGCAAAGTGATGTCTCTGCGTTTTAATATGCTGTCTAGGTTTTTCCAGTAGTCATGTATGGATGTGAGAGTTGGACTATAAAGAAAGCTGAGCACTGAAGAATTGATGCTTTTGAACTGTGGTGTTGGAGAAGACTCTTGAGAGTCCCTTGGACTGCAAGGCGATCCAACCAGTCCATCCTAAAGTAGATCAGTCCTGGGTGTTCACTGGAAGGACTGATGCTGAAGCTGAAACTCCAATACTTTGGCCACCTGATGTGAAGAACTGACTCACTGGAAAAGACCCTGATGCTGGGAAAGATTGAAGGCGGGGGAAGAAGGAAGGGGACGACAGAGGATGAGATGGCTGGATGGCATCACCAACTCAATGGACATGAGCTTAGGTAAACTCCAGGAGTTGTTGATGGACTGGGAGGGCTGGTGTGCTGTGGTTCATGGGGTCGCAAAGAGTCAGACACGACTGAGCCACTGAACTGAACTGAAGGTTTGTCATAGCTTTTCTTGCAAGGAGCAAGCATCTTTTAATTTCATGGCTGAAAGCACCATCCACAGTGATTTTAGAGGACAAGAAACTGAAGTCTGTCACTTTATTTATCATATTGTGACAAAATATAATTACATGATGTATTGGTAAACTCCTAATGACCATCCCATATAGGGACATACTATATAAAATTGCATATTCATCTAAAATTATGTATTAGTATGTCTTACATGCATGGACCCTGCAAGCTATAATGGGATATTTGAAAATTATTTTGACTTGAATCCTGTCTTTTGATTTCTCATCATTTGCTTGATTGCATAGTATAGGCTATAGAAGTAAATCTTTCTTCCATTGCCTACCTGCAACAGAATCTTGAGGAAGCTAGTAAATTTTCATTAAATATACAGGGACAGTAGAGTTTTGTGAGCATTGGAGGTAGCATCTATAAAGCGTGTGGTGCAAGGTTAATAGTGGTTGTTCAGTGAATGCCCTGAATAGCGATGATGATGGTGATGATGGTAATCATGGCAATGATGAACACAGAGCTGATAAATCAGGGGAAGTGAGACATATATAAACAGCAATAATAATGCAAACTGGAACATTGTGAATGCCTTACAAGAATCTTACATATTCACAAGGGAAGTTCAAAAGAGGAAGATATATGTTTATACATAATATTAAGGGAAATTAGTTATGCTAATTAGGAGAATGAGAGCATAAAATAATAAACGTGTGCCCTGATTACAAAAATGTAAAAACATACGAATATGTAAAAGAGCCTCTAATGTGAGTTAAAGTAATTTTTATATTTTTTCTTATGGAGTAACTTCAATCGGTAGTAAAACGTGTATACTTACCCAGTGGTTTTATTCTCTGTCAAGGATACATTTTAATCACAGCGACCTTAGCCTCTAGAGCCCAGAACTCATCACTCACGAAGGCTCCTTTGGGAATTATGACAAATGAATCCATGGCTTTGATCCAGTTTCTAATGGACACGTGTCCTGGTGACAAATAACCTCTTCTACAGCAGGCACACCCACCGGATCCCTTGGCTGTCAGATCCCTACCAAGGCAAAGAGAATCAGCCGAACTTTCACCTTCTTTTAAAAGGCTGAGAGAGCGTGTGTGGACCTCAGTGTCCCACTTCAATTAATTGGCCTTGGAGCAAGTGCATGTCTTGAGGATGAATGGGAACTCACATGAGGAGGTTTAGGAATTCCCAGTGGCAGAAAGTATAGGCATAAGGAAAACGTCATGCATAGGTTTGAAACAGCCAAAAACCCTTACAGTTTCTCTCTCAGATGATGAAGACTTCCCCACCCTTTGAATCTGGGTTGGCCTTGAGACTTGCTTTGACTAATATCAAATGACAGATGAATAACTGTGCAGATTTTAGAGTTTAGGACTTGATCAAGACAGCTTCAGTTGCTGTGTTTTAATTTTTAGAAAGTTTCTCAAGTCACTACACAAGGAAGCTAGACTAGTGTGCTGGAGAATGAGAGACCCAGACAACCAAGGGTGCTTGCTGAGAACTTCTATCAGCCGCCAGGCATGGAACCATGGCCTTCTGGCCCAGCTGAATGTGACTCATGAGTAAGCCAGGTGAAACCATTCCAGCCAACCCATGAACTAGAAATCACTTGTTTCAAGTCACTAAGTTAAGGGTTAGTTTGTTACACAAAAATAGAATAATGATATATTTGGACATAAGGATCAAGGGGATTCCTTAAGTATTTTCTTGTTTTCTTCCCTACAAAGCAATATAAATGGAAAGATTGGGCCTGGTGACATTGTTAAATATGATATCATAAAGGGGAAATGACCAATGGTTGTGGGCCCCACAGTTTAAATGGATCTATTCTTTTAATAGCTCCATGGGAATATGGCCAATACTTGCATGCGGTCCTCTCTCCCACATTGCCCATGGTGTGGCCGGATTCTGCCCTCTATTATGCAAAGTAATTCACTCTCTCCTGCTCATATTCATTCACTTCTTTACCCATCCACTCACTCTCTCATTCATCAAATATTTATTGATCCTTTACTTTATGCAAGGTATGCATGAAAGTCTCTCAGTCGTGTCCAGCTCTTTGCGACCCCATGGAATTCTCCAGGCCAGAATACTGGAGTGGGGTTGCCATGCCCTCCTCCAGGGAATCTTCCCAATCCAGGGATCGAACCCAGGTCTCCCATATTGCAGTCAGATTCTTTACAGTCTGAGTCACCAGGGAAGCCCTTATACAAGGTAATATGCTGGAAATACAGCTGCATGTTAAAAAAAATATATTCTGCATGTTAAAAAAAAAAATCTGCCATACTCCAAATCCATCAGTGCTCAGAAGGGAAAATAAGTAAAATATCTACCTATTTCAAAGTACTTATCCTATGAAAAAGAAGGATCTAGTGACTAAATTGGTGTTTTTCAGCATATATGTATGCCTGTGTATGTGCACAAATGTTTAGGTAGATGTAGGCAGCATATGTGAGTTGTGTATATTTTTGTATGAGCTTACAGATGTTTCATGGGTATCCTTAAATGTGCTCAGTTGGGGATAGATGTGCTTTACCTGCTGTATGTGAAGACATTCATCTCGTTGAATGGGTATAGCATATGTATTTTATCTGGTGTATCTGCGTGTATGTGCCTGTGTGCGCATTTACATTTATAAGCAGATGAAAAAGCGCATGCGGGAAATACGGATGCACTTTGAGCACGTTTGTTTCCTGAGTGTACATGCCTGTGTGCATGCAAACATGTTTCTTTGAGGAAAAGAAAAAAATAAATAAAGTAATAAGAAGCTGATGAAACAAGAATTGTTTTGCTACCAATCTCTGTCTCCGTTTCTTTGGTTTTGGCTGTGCTGGGTCTTCGCTGCTGCACGACCTTTTCTCTGGCTGTGGTGAGCGGGGCCACTCTCCAGAGGCCGTGCACTGGCTTCTCACTGCGGCCGCTTCGCTTCTTGTGGGGCCTCCGGGTGTCTGGGCTTCAGTGTCTGCAGCACGTGGGCTCAGTAGTTGCGGCTTATGGGCTCAGTCGCTGGCTGGCGTTTGGAATCTTCCCGGACGAGGCATTGAACCCACGTCCACTGCATTGCCAGGTGGATTCCTATCCACTGTACCGCCAAAGAAGTCCCAATCAACCTGTTTTTAATAAAGGAGAGACTCCCACATCTTTGCCTTTCCCTCGCCTTGACACCCCTCCCAGACAGGGTCAAAAATGGGAAGAGAAAAGATGGTCCCCAAACTTCCCACATCCTTCAAGTTTCAATATTCCAGTTCTTTATCTGTGAGTTTCGCTTCTGGGCACGGATAGTCCTAAAAAATGACAGCAGCCATCATTTTAATAAACAGATCAGTCCCATTAGTATCATTATGAAATAATCAACATGAAAATATTGGTAAGAAAGACATAAATCTAAACTGAGCATTGGTATTTTATGTTGCCTTTAAAGAAATAATAAAAACACCAATCAAATGTCTCTGTTACACAAGGTGACCTCTGAAAGGTCATCAGGTCCACTAATCAAAGACCAGGGAGCTTCACTGAGATCCACTGATGACGTGGATTGCTGACACAATACCCTTTCCAGGCTGTGACAGAGGGAGGCCTCAGTTAGCAGCCGTTACCCGTTTGGAATGAATCACTTCCCTTCCACATTGCACCCTTAGAAAGTCTTAATGGGCAATGTGTTTTATTTCTTTTAGATTTAGCAATCACAGAAGATAATGCACACTTCCCATTGTCTTACCTTAGAGACACTTGCCTACTTAGTATGCTCAATAGCTATGTTTGAGAGGTCCCAGCCTCAGGAAATTCTAATCACAAACGAATCAACATGACTATAAAATGTGTTTTGCCCTCAATGCAAACTTTTAAAGATTTGAGACATCCTCAGAAAATTCCTTTTTCATTAATCACCCTTGCTGCAAATAATATACACTGCACTATTTGAAATAGACCTGTAACAACAAAGCGTTTTCTGTTTGTCACTAATGTATGTACATACATTATTTCATTTCCTCTTTACAATATCCCTGAGAGGTCATTATTATTGTTCCTATTGCAAAGATAATCAGATGGAGGCTCAGAGAGGATTAAGGGACCCACAATGGCATACAATGAGAAGGTGAGGGAATCTGGATTGAAGCCCAGGTCTGCCTTCTGTACACTTTTTCATTCACTGGGTGTCTGCTGAGCGCTGTCCATATACTGGGACTTATTCTAGCAGCTTAGAATACAGTACTGAACAAAGCATAAAAAAATCCCCTCCACAAGAACTGTCTGTTGAATTTCACAATGGGGATATCATTGATGACCTTGATAAGAGCAATTTCAGTGGTCACAAGTCAACTGGAATATAACAAAAGATAATGAGAAGTAGGGATTGGAAACGGGGTGTTAGATAAGACTTTTACGGAATTTTGTAATAATGGGAACCAGAGAAATGGAGCAAAAGATGGAAAGGCATCATGAATCCAGAGATTTTTTTTTCTTCTTTATTCTAACTAAGCATGTTTGTGTGGTGGTAAGAATAATAGAGAGAGCGAATAACATTAAAGCAAAGGACGGAATGAGAGCTACTACAATGTCTTTGAGTGGGTGAGAGGGGATGGTTTCTACTAGGCAAGTGGAGGAACTGATTTGGAAAGGACATAGTGAGGTGAACACAAGGAGAATAATGCTAAGGTTTAAATAATTATTTAAATGGGGAATCAGAGCATGCAGACACATGGTTGACAGGGAGGTGGGAGCTTATGGAAATCCTTTTCTAACTGCTGTCCCTTCCGCAGTGAAATAGGATATAAAAGCATTGGTTGAGACCGAGCATGCACATGGAGAGGTGAGGGCTTGAGGAGGACAGGACAGGTAGACAGTCATGCAGAAGAGTTCGAGAGTCCCGGACCATCACTAATGACAGGGTGCTGGGCAGCAGAAGGGTGAATACAAGGCTGACCGCTTGTGACTGTCACACGATAGTACCACTTGTAACTCTATTTTCATCTCTCTTTCTGTAGTCCTGTTTCTTCATCCCTTTTGCGCAGAAGAGAAATAGAAATTTGTGGCTACCTTCTTCATTCAAACTTAGAAATACTCCTTCCCAGTAGTAAATTAGTCATTTAATAGCACTGTGACTTTGGGTTTAATAAATTTTCACCTGTTTCTTCTCTTAGAAAATACACAAAATTTTATATATGACACTGTTGGAAAGTTAAAAAGAAATTACTTTCTGTTAAAGAGCTTTGGTTTACTCTCAAATGCCATGCTGATATGAATCTTTTTCTTATGCTTTCATCTAGCATTTATGTCATAACATGTCTATAATATTGATACAGATTGACTTCTTAATACTTTTGCCTTTATCATAATGTTGTGGATAAGCTCAACCTCCTTTTTTTTTTTTTTCTTTTTGTAGAGAAGGTGGTGAAGGTTTTCAGATAGCTTGAGTGATTTACCAAAGTCACTCAGTCCATTCTAGCTTCTGTGGAAACTCAGGGCAGCTCATTTACATTTTAGAGACCATGGTCACAGAACAAGAACAGATATATTTAAGTAAGAAGAAAGAAAATTGACATTCAGAACCTTAACATCATTCCCCAGTGTTTCTGTGACAATTTAAATCTAATAACTTTTGAAGATTCTAGAGTTCAGAGACCTCTGCTTGAAAACCTGTCAGCAGCAAGACCTAAAGATAGCGATTTTTAGGGCACTCAGAGGTGCCACACAGGGTAGCAAAGAGAAAGAAAGAGTTGCACAAAGGGGAATCAACTCCAAATAATATGAGTGTTTTTTTTTTTTTTTTGATCCATGTAAGTAATTGCAGACTAGTAAAGGAAGATATTGCGTCTTTCTTTAGAAGATGAGACAGGGAAAGGGGGCTGTGATTAGAGGCACTTCTTCAAACCTTGAGTCTCATGTTTAAGTAAGCACCACACATTTTAATTATCATCACTGTTACCATTCATCAGCACGCTGCATTGTAATAAGAGGTAATAGGATGCATTGTCCCCTTCTTACATTAAACGTGTCAAGTACCATAAATAGGACAATTGACATAATTGCTATAAATCCCAGGGTGTGTATGTGGGTGGGTGCTAGTGGGGAAAATGATCACCTCATCCTCACACAATATTCCAGGATAAATTTACATAATTGGGTCTAAAAATGGTATGTCACCATTAAATGTACTCACAGTTCCTGCCTCTGGCTCAGCACCATTCTCATCCCTTGTTACTGAGGAGGAGGGGTTGCTAAATTTTTCATTATACTCTCATAAGGCCTCCCTTTTATTCTGTAGGTCTGTTGGAGACACAAAATAGGGCTGTTATTGTTGGAAATGAGCTTATTAGTTTGTTAAAGTAACTTAAGTTAATTATCTCTGGATGAGTAAGGAGAAAAGATTTTATATTTTCATGAGAAATACCCAAATTGAAATCAAATAAGCTCATCTAAAATATGTATATTTAAGAACATGTCTTGACATGCTGAAGGAATTAAGGCCAGAATCAGCCATCTGACAGGGATTTCAGACACAGCTTATCTAGAAGAAACATTCCTAACTTGTCATACTATCTTAACTTCTTTTAGAAAAATCACCCCAAACAACCATCATGTGAGATATAAGTAGTAGAAGTATTACCTTTCTCTCTCCTTTCCAAGATGGAAAAAGAAGGTGGAATTTTTGAAATTTTCATAATGGAGAGGGATAACTGAAGCCATTGAGAGCTGAGAGCCCTAGTAAATTCCTGGAGTCAATTCTATTATCCCATAAAGGCAATCTGAACAGACCCTTCTAATCTACAAAACGGGAGAGAATAGTCATAGCCATTCGTAATTCATGTTCTACCTTTCACCAAAGAATTTCACCCTTTATCCTTTCCGTAATATTAATACCACAGCTATCTTCCCATGAAAATTATGTTAATAGCCCGTTAGGCTGAGCTTTATCCTACCTTTCGTTTTCTCTTATAGAGCGTTTCCTAAAGTACACTGTTTTGAATACGTTTGGAGCCCACAGTCTTATTCTTGTGTTCAATTTAATTCATTTTTTTCATAAAACATTTAGAGTGATTCTCTTAAAGTTTAAAGAAATCCTGCTGTTCCCCTGTTATTAAACTTTTATGTCTTACCATTTCAATTAGGATAAAATCCAAACTTGGTAGCATGTTTTAGAAGTCTCAAACTGATTTGACTCCTGTATAGTGTACCAATCTCAGTGCTCATCTCCTTTCCCATCCTACCCCTTACCCTAGACTCCTTCCTCCCACATTCCTACTTAATGTTTTAGGAGCAACACTCATCTCACACGCTAGTAAAGTAATGCTCAAAATTCTCCAAGCCAGGCTTCAGCAATATGTGAACCGTGAACTTTCTGATGTTCAAGCTGGTTTTAGAAAAGGCAGAGGAACCAGAGATCAAATTGCCAACATCTGCTGGATCATGGAAAAAGCAAGAGAGTTCCAGAAAAACATCTATTTCTGCTTTATTGAATATGTCAAAGCCTTTGACTGTGTGGATCACAATCAACTGTGGAAAATTCTGAAAGAGATGGGAATACCAGACCACCTGATTTGCCTCTTGAGAAACCTATATGCAGGTCAGGAAGCAACAGTTAGAACTGGACATGGAATAACAGACTGGTTCCAAATAGGAAAAGGAGTACGTCAAGGCTGTATATTGTCACCCTGCTTATTTAACTTCTATGCAGAGTACATAATAAGAAATGCTGGGCTGGAAGAAGCACAAACTGGAATCAAGATTGCCGGGAGAAATATCAATAACCTCAGATATCCAGATGACACCACCCTTATAGCAGAAGGTGAAGAGGAACTAAAAAGTCTCTTGATGAAAGTGAAAGAGGAGAGTGAAAAAGTTGGCTTAAAGCTCAACATTCAGAAAACGAAGATCATGGCATCTGGTCCCATTAGTTCATGGGAAATAGATGGGGAAACAGTGGAAACAGTGTCAGACTTTATTTTGGGGGGGCTCCAAAATCACTGCAGATGGTGATTGCAGCCATGAAATTAAAAGGCACTTACTCCTTGGAAGGAAAGTTATGACCAACCTAGATAGCATATTGAAAAGCAGAAACATTACTTTGCCAACAAAGGTCCATCTAGTCAAGGCTATGGTTTTTCCAGTGGTCATATATGGATGTGAAAGTTGGACTGTGAAGAAAGCTGAGCACTGAAGAATTGATGTTTTTGAACTGTGGTGTTGAATAAGACTCTTGAGAGTCCCTTGGACTGCAATGAGATCCAACCAGTCCATTTTGAAGGAGATCAGTCCTGGGTGTTCTTTGGAAGGAATGACGCTAAAGCTGAAACTCCAGTACTTTGGCAACCTCATGCGAAGAGTTGACTCATTGGAAAAGACCCTGATGCTGGGAGGGATTGGAGGCAGGAGGAGAAGGGGACAACAGAGGATGAGATGACTGGATGGCATCACCGACTCACGGACATGAGTTTGGGTGAACTCTGGGAGTTGGTGATGAACAGGGAGGCCTGGCATACTGCGATTAATGGGGTTGCAAAGATTTGGACAAGATTGAGTACTGAACTGAACTCAACTGAATTATAGGGTTGGTCAAAAAGTTTATTCTAGTTTTTCTATAACATCTTATGAAAAAATCCAAATGAATTTTTAGGCCAACTCAATACATATAAAACTGAATCAATTTGCTGAAATGAACACAACAGTGTAAATTAACTATACTACAATATTAAAAAACAATGAGTGGTTTCCCATTGAACACTAAAGAAAAGTCCTAATTCCTTACCAAATTTCTCAAAATAGTATAAAAACTGGACACTATCTACTTTCTGGCTTTCACATCTAGTATTGGAAATGGCTAGGTACTTCTCATCACTTAGGACTAAATTTAATTGTCACCTCCTCACCTCTGTAGGGCAAGGACTGACTTATTAAAGGCTGTATACTGATGGTCTAGTTCAATGCTTGAAAGTGAAGTGAAAGCGAAGTTGCTCAGTTGTGCCCGACTCTTTGCGACCCCATGGACAGTAGCCTGCACCAAGCTCCTCCGTCCACGGGATTTTCAAGGCAAGAGTACTGGAGTGGGTTGCCATTTCCTTCTCCAGGGAATCTTCCCAACCCAGGGATCGAACCTAGGTCTCTCGTATTGTAGACAGACGCTTTGCCATCTGGGCCACCAGGGAAGTCCAGTTCAATGGTTGATACAGAGTAAATGCTAAGACAGTATTCACTGAATGAATGAATAGTGAACATTGCACATACGATAATTGTTTGTTTAATTTGTTTTCCACATATACTGTTTGGGTCTAGACTCACAGTAGACTAAATACTGTCTTGACACTACTTGACAAATTGTGAACTTTTACCATTTATTGACTAACTCAAGTGAAAGGAAAATGAGAAAAGGAAAGATATACCAATCTGAATGCAAAGTTCCAAAGAATAGCAAGGAGAGATTAAAAAAAAAGGTTTCTTAAGTGATCAATGCAAAGAAATAGAGGAAAATATTAGAAAGGGAAAGACCAGAGACCTCTTCAAGAAAGTTGGAGATGCTGAGGGAATATTTCATGCAAAGATGGGCATAATAAAGGACAGAAACGGTATGGATCTAACAGAAGTAGAAGATATTAAGAAGAAGTGGGAAGAATATACAGAAGAACTATTCAAAAATCATGACCCAGATAACCATGATGATGTGATAACTCACCCAGAATCAGACATCCTGGAGTGCAAAATCAAGTGTGCCTTGGGAAGCATCGCTATGAATGAAGCTAGGGGAGGTGATGGAATTCCAGCTGAACTATTTCAGATCCTAAAAGATGATGCTATTAAAGTGCTGTGCTCGATATGCCAGGGAATTTGGAAAACAGTGGCCATAGGATTGGCAAATCCCAAAGAAAGGCAATGCCAAAGAATGTTTACTACTACTACGAAATTGTACTCATCTCACACGGTAGCAAAGTAATGCTAAAAATTCTCCAAGCTAGACTTCAACAATACTTGAACTGAGAACTTCCATATGTTCAATTTGGATTTAAAAAAGGCAGGGGAACCAGAGATCAAATTGCCAACATCTCCTGGATCATACAAAAAAAAAAAAAAAAAAAAAAAAGATAATTCCAGAAAAACATTGACTTCTGTTTTATTGACTACACTAAAGCCTTTGATTGTGTGGATCACAACAAACTGTGGAAAATTCTTAAAGATATGGAAATACTAGACTACCTTACCTACCTCCTGAGAAGGTCAAGAAACAACAATTAGAACTGGACATGGAACAACAGACTGGTTCCAAATTGGGAAAGGACTATGTCAAAGCTGTATGTTGTCACCCTGCTTATTTAACTTATATGCAGAGCACATCATGTGAAATGCTAGACTGGATGAAGCACAGGCTGGAATCAAGATTTCTGGGAGAAATATCAATAACCTCAGACATGCAGATGATGCCACCCTTATGGCAGAAACTAAGAGGAACTTGGAAGCTTTCTGATGGAGGTGAAAGAGGAGAGTGAAAAAGCTGGCTTACAACTCAACATTCGGAAAACTAAGATCACGGCATCTAGTCCCAATAGTTTAATAGCAAATCGATGGGGAAACCATGGAAACAATGAGAGACTTTATTTTCTTGGGCTCCGAAATCACAGATGGTGTCTCCAGCCATGAAAGTGAAAGATGCTTGCTCCTTAGAAGAAAAGCTATGACCAACCTAGACAGCATATTAAAAAGCAGAGACATTGCTTTACCTACAAAGGCCCACCTAGTCAAAGTTTTTTTTTTTTTTTTTTTCAGTAGTCATGTATGGATGTGAGAGTTGGACCATAAAGAAGGCTGACTGGTGAAGAATTGATGCTTTTGAACTGTGGTGTTGGAGAAGACTCTTGAGAGTCCCTTGGACTGCAAGGGAGTCAAATCAGTCAATCCTAAAGGAAATAAACCCTGAATAGTCATTGGAAGGGCTCAGGCTGAAGATGAAGTTCCAATACTTTGGCCACCTGATGTGAAGAGCTGACTCATTAGAAAAGCCTCTGATGCTGGGAATGATATAGGCAGGAGGAGAGGGGTGGACAGAGGATGAGTTGATTGGATGGCATCACACACTCAATGGACATGAGTGTGAGCAAACTCTAGGAGATGGTGAAGAACAGGGAAGCCTGGTGTGCTGCAGTCCATGGGGTCACAAAGTGTTGGACACAACTGAGCAACTTAACAACAGCAAGTGCTAATATTATGATTCTTACCCACATTTTAGCCTTACATGTATATCACGTAATAGCCATTTATTTAGCAAATATTTTTGGATGCAAGAATAAATGAATGTAGATGGTTTCAATCTCTATAAGGATTTAAAAAAATAAGAAAGAGGGCACTGTTGAAAAATATGATGTTACATATTCTATATCCCATCTTGGAATCAATGCAGATTATCACAGTTAAGTCTGTATAACTGGAATGAGGGCTCCCCTCATAGCTCAGATGGTAAACAATCTGCCTGCACATAGGAGACCTGGGTTCAGTCCCTTGGTTGGGAAGACTCCCGAAGAAGAGACCGGCTACTCACTCCGGTAGTCTTGCCTGGAGAATTCCACAGACAGAGAAGCCTGGCAGGATACCACCCATGGGGTCACAAAGAGTCTGATACAACTGAGCAACTTTTACACCCGCACAACTGGAATGAACACAGTTTTCAAAATTTATTTTATCCAGCAACTCCTTTCATGTAAATTTTAAGTTACAACAAGAATTATTTGGTAAAGCTGTTTGAGAAAAAAAAAAAAGAAAAGAAAACAGACTGTTGAAGTAAGAAAATGGTGATTTAAACATTAGCTTTGCCAGTTACTGTGTGTAAGACAAAACAAATTACTTGACCCCTCTTCACCTCCCTTTTGTCATCTTTGAGATCGGCATAATGGTGCTTTCTCCTAGGCTTATCATGATATTGTGATGGTATATGTTAGTTCTTGGAACATAGCAGATACTCAGTAATGGTGCTTTTCCTCATAATATTCCCCATTTAGTGTTTTCTCATTCAAGGTGTGATCGTGGCATTGTTTTGTGTTGTTTTTGGTGTTTTCTTTGAATACAATCTTGAAAGAGGCTTGACTTTAACTTTGAGTTCCCATGTTTGAGACAGTTATTAATACCATGACTCTATGGAATCAGAGAGTATTAAATAGTTGATTTTGACTATACCTCCCTGATGGCTCAGTTGGTAAAGAATCCGCCTGCAATGCAGGAGACCCTGGTTTGATTCCTGGGTCAGGAAGAACCACTGGAGAAGGGATAGGCTACCCACTCCAGTATTCTTGGGCTTCCCTTGTGGCTCAGCTGGTAGGGAATCTGCCTGCAGTGAGGGAGACCTGGGTTCAGTCCCTGGGTTGGGACGTTCCTCTGGAGAAGGGGACAGCTACCCACTCCAGTATTCTGGCCTGGAGATTTCCATGGACTGTATAGTCCGTGGAGTTGCAAAGAGCTGGACACAACTGCGAGACTTTCAAAAAAACACACATATTAGTAGCAGTTCAGAGATAATTCTTCAATCTTCTTTGGAACTGCAGGCCATAGAACCCTTATGTGCCTCAGGAACTGAGTCATTCTTGAAGGCATTGTGAAAGGAAATGTCCAGTTGCTACCTCATATACACAGATTTTATGCTGACAGGAAATGCTGGAACCCGCCTAATATTTCTTTATTCTTTATGGTTATTTGTAGGATATACATATTTTTTAATTTTCTAGGAAAGAGGCCATCTTGATGATGTTTTTCAACATAATAATATCCCACACTTATATGAGCTACTTTCATTTATTTCAAATGATGTTCATGAACCACCAATCATATATTAATCCCTAGGGATCTAAGAAGGATTTTGATGAAGAATTTTCTCTCAAAGAAATCACATAGGGTGGGATGGAGAGGTGGTGGGGGGAGAGGCTCAACAGGGAAGGGATATATGTATACATATAGCTGACTCACTTTCTTGTACAGCAGAAAGCACAGCGGTATAAAGCAATTACACTCTAATAAAAAATAAATAAAAATAAAAAAAAATGAATAATATTACTTAACTGACAAAAAAGAGAAAGAAATCATATAAAAGGAGTTAAATAACTTATTCAAGGTAATTCATAGCTTGTCCTATAATGATATCAATAGGCAGATCTCACTAACCCACACTAATAGGAGAAAATTACTCTAAAGAAATAAAACATCTAAATTTTCATTTGTAAGGTGAATAAAGCCTGAATGTCCAATGTATAATATGCAGCCTGTAGTTGCTAATACTGAATTGTAACTGAAATTTGCTAAGAGAGCAGAATGTAAATGCTCTCATCCCTGCCTCAAAAAAGAGAGAAAGAAGTAATTATATGAAGTGACCGATGTGCTAATTAACTTGATGGGGGGAAATCTTTTTACAGTCTTCTTACAATGTATATCAAATCATCATGTTGTACACTTTAAATACCTTACAATTTTATTTGTCAATTATACCTTGAAGAAAGTGTTAAGAATGTTAAAATAGTACAGAAACAAAGCAGGAGCTACAAGGGGTGCTCTTTTCTTTTTCAGTTAACATGGTGACAATTTATCCCTAGTCTCATATTTTTTAAGAAAAGCAATATGACATGTAGACTGATGAGTCTTTTCAAATAAATATATTTGTTTTATTTCACATGGAGACAATAGCATAGATTCATTCCAAGCAGTGTTTCCAGGGAATAAAGTAAATTTTAGTAAATAGACAGGATGTATGATTATCACAGTTCACAGCATTTTTAAATGATTGTATTAGGGTTTTAAAAAGCACCTTAAATGCTTTGACACTGGGAGGAAAAGGATATTTATTTTGTTAATGTATTCCATACACTCTTCCTTTTACCTATTTTTAGAATTTTATATTTATGATAATCCTTGTCTTAATGACACCAGATTGTTATATTTTCAAGAATAATGAGTGTTCTTTATTATGACTTTAATCACTTTGTCTCCTCAAACCCCTAGAAAGAAACTCCTTCTCCAAGACTCTGAGCAGATAGCAAATCCTCTCCTGCCTCTTTCAGATAAAATTAATTGGGAACTCATTTATGATCCTACAACACTATGTAAATATTTCTACTACAGCAGTTTACATTTTACTCTATGAGTCTGCAATTATTTCCATCTGTATCTGCATTAAATATACCCTCCTGACTTATTTGTCATCATCATCATTGACAAGAATAATAAAAATAATAACTATGATACATTAAATGCTAGTTACATACTTGAATTACACACTTTAAAAGCATCATTTTAAACAACTCATTATTATATTCCTTTTATAAATTAAAAAAAATCTGAAATTTAGCCAAGGTCACATGGATGTAAACATAAGAGTTAGAGGATTTAAATCCCAGTAAGCCTGAATGTGTAGACTGAAGTGTCTTTAATCTCTGTATCACAGCCTGGCTCAGTGTGAGAGCCAGGCTTTTACCAAATATTTTCCAAATTGCATTAAAAATTACTCTCAGATCACATTGGGAAGAACTTTGTTCTAATAGTTGTCAAATAAGTACACATTGCAAATTAGTGAGGTCCAGATTAATGAGGCTTAGGAAGAGTCTTGTTGTTGCTGTTAGCAGATGCTATTATGATCTATTATTACAGCTAATAATAATCATAATTATAGGCTGAACTAAGTCTGTTGGTTACACAATATTCCCTGACTCAGTCCAGAGCACTGAACTTGACAAAGATATGGGGTTATTTGGTGCTTATTGTTGCAAATATTATAGATCAATGGAATACTAGAGGGGAAACTAAAAGCCTTATACCAAACTCTATTTTTGGTGACCTGCTGCTGCTGCTGCTGCTACTAAGTCGCGTCAGTCGTGTGCGACTCTGTGCGACCCCATAAACGGCAGATTTTTGGTGACCTGAAATGGAATAAAAACAATAAAGATGCTTATTTTAGTAAGAATTAAACCATCTCTTAGTGTCATGCTATGTAGAAGATAAATTTATATTTACTAAGTACCTACTATGTGCTTAATGATTTATCTCCTTAATAAGTGAATATTTATCTCAATTTTCTAAGATTAGGAGGGCTAGCAGATATTATTCGTATGGCATAAAAGGAGGAAACTGGGACTTCAGATGAAACAGATGTATGGCCAGCTTGGAGAGGATGGAAAATGGGTGAGGAAGCTCAGCAGGAGGACACTACAGTGACTGGACCAGAGAGTCCATCCTTTCCCCCTCTTTGTAGGAAAGAGGAGTAACATTATGGGGATAAATCCTGGACTCTGGATCATGAAGCTGGACTTACTAGTGGGTGGGATCACTGTGTGTCCCAAAGTGGGCTGCTCTCTTTTGCCTTTCTGGGTCCAAGATCCGAGTATTTGCTGTTTAGTTACTATTTTCCATGTCGTTAAACTCACACATCGTAACTTGTTCTACTCTTTGGGTGATTTCCAGTGGTGGAAAAAATGTTTACTTGGAGAGAGGGAAGCAATATTTGAACTTGAAGATAAGTGACATGCTATTGTTGTTTTCAAAAGAGTTCTGCGTGGAGGATTACTAATTATTGAGGCAATTACATTGTTGATCAACTTCCCACTTTCTATACACACTTATGCATATGCATACACACACAAATATCTATACTTTGGGATTATTATGAAAAGACGTTGTTAGTTTAAAAACCTAATACAAGTTCCTGGGTCCTCCAGCAAAATAACATTTGGTAGTTAACTTAACCTCAACTCTAACTCTTCGATCTTCTTCTTTACCAGAAATACCATCCTCTAGTGAGGCCAAGCTATCTCCTCCTCTCTTCCAATAATAATCACAACAGCAACAACTTACTTGTATTTAGCAAGATGCTCTCATGTACGCTCATTCAGTTTTTAAAAGCCTATTTAGATGAGGGATTGCTATTTCTCCTCAGGAAGAACATGCTAAGTCTTCCTAGGAAGTTGCTTTGGAAATTAAATTAATTGGAATTCTTTTGGTTGCAAGAGACAGGAGTTCAGCTTGTGCTAACTTTGGTAAAATGGAGGATTTACTGGAAGGATCCCTCAGATCCAAAGAAAAGTATGGACACATAAACCACAAGAAAGAAATATATAAATTTAAGTTTCAGAATCAGCACAACTTGACTTCCCTGCCACCTGGACTCTCTCTCTATACTTCTTGTTTCTGCTTTTTGCTGTGTATTTGCTTTCTGTCATTGCGGAACAGCTACTTCAATATTGTAAAAACACAGGTGCTGACAGCTTTCTCATTTTATATCTTGCAATTCACGTCACAAAAGGAAGACCAACTGTCCTTTCTTAATGCAATTTGAATATAAATTCTCTGGAGAGGACTCTGGTTAGCCCAGCTTGGATCAGGTACTCATCTCTCTTACCAATCAATATGGCCAATAGTGGAAAGGTTGAATGAAGCTTTTAAGAGTGTAACAGGTTCTGTGCAGACATACAGTTTGAAAAAGAGAAGAAAAAGCCCTACCAGAAGGAGAGGGTTGCTAGTCAGATAAAGCGATAGGAATCTGTTCCAAGGAAAGGAAGATGACTTACTTCCATTATCCATAAGTGACAGATAAGAAACTCAGATTTAAGGATTTTCTTCCAAAGTAAATGCATTCTTTTTTTACTTTATACTCAGTATTCCCACTCAAAGAGTCACCCACAAACTGACTAGGCAAATCTCTCAAATGTGTCTTTCATTTGGTTCCTTACACTGGACCCATGTCATCACTCCTTGTCACCCCCATGGCTCTAAACCCTTCTCTGACTCTCACTTATTCTTGGCCTCCACGTGTTTTAAGATGTCATGCAGGCAGACTCAACCTATTAGGGGTCTGCCTCTTCTCCAGTGGGGCTTCCCTGGAGGCTCAGTGGTGAAGAATCAGGCTGTGATTCGGGAGACCACTTGGAATACAGGAGATGCAGATTTGATCCCGGGGTCTGGAAGATCCCCTGGAGAAGGAAATGGCAACCCACTCGAGTATTCTTACCTGGGAAATCCCATGGACAGAGGAAGCTGGTGGGCTACAATCCATGGGGTCTCAAGAGTTAGACACGACTGAGTGACTAAACCCCCCCCCCCCCACCACCTATCCTCCAGTATCCTACAGCAAGCATATTTTACCCCTAACACTGTTAGATTTTTTTGACATTAATTCAGGTTCTCTATTTTATGGATGCACATTTTCCCCCCTTTTTCTTTCCCTAAGTAGATGATAAACTTCTTGAAGTCAGGGAACATATCTTAAGTTCCCATGTGTGTGTGCTGCTTCAGTTGTGTCCGACTCTTTGTGACCCTATGGACTGCAGCCTGCCAGGCTCCTCTGTCCATGGGATTCTCCAGGCAAGAATACTGGAGTGGGTTGCCATGCCCTCCTCCAGGGGATCTTCCTGATCCAGGCATCGAACTCATATCACTTTGCATCTCCTGCATTGGCAGGCAGGTTCTTTACCACTAGTGCTACACGGGAAGCCCTAAATACCCATATTCATAACAGAATTTTTAGAATGAGTCTGGTATAAGATTTACAGAGTTAACAAAATTCAATTTAGTGTATATTCACTTACTAGAAGCAAATGATTGTTCTAAGTACTTCATGAGAAACGCTGGACTGGAAGAAACACAAGCTGGAATCAAGATTGCCGAGAGAAATATCAATAACCTCAGATATGCAGAAGACACCACCCTTATGGCAGAAAGTGAAGAGGAGCTAAAAAGCCTCTTGATGAAAATGAAAGTGGAGAGTGAAAAAGTTGGCTTAATACTCAACATTCAGAAAACGAAGATCATGGCATCCGATCCTATCACTTCATGGGAAATAGATAGGGAAACAGTTGAAACAGTGTCAGACTTTATTTGGGGGTGGCTCCAAAATCACTGCAGATGGTGACTGCAGCCATGAAATTGAAAGACGCTTACTCCTTGGAAGAAAAGTTATAACCAACCTAGATAGCATATTCCAAAGCAGAGACATTACTTTTCCAACAAAGGTCCGTCTAGTCAAGGCTATGGTTTTTCCTGTGGTCATGTACGGATGTGAGAGTTGGACTGTGAAGAAGGCTGAGCACTGAAGAATTGATGCTTTTGAACTGTGGTGTTGGAGAAGACTCTTGAGAGTCCCTTGGACTGCAAGGAAATCCAACCAGTCCATTCTGAAGGAGATCAACCCTGGGATTTCTTTGGAAGGAATGATGCTAAAGCTGAAACTCCAGTACTTTGGACACCTCATGCGAAGAGTTGACTCATTGGAAAAGACTCTGCTGCTGGGAGGGATTGGGGGCAGGAGGAGAAGGGGACGACAGAGGATGAGATGGCTGGATGGCATCACTGACTCGACGGACATGAATCTGAATGAACTCCGGGAGTTGGTGATGGACAAAGAGGCCTGGTGTGCTGTGATTCATGGGGTCACAAACAGTCGGACACGACTGAGCGACTGAACTGAACTGAACTGAAGCACTAAATTGCTTGTTTTTTACATAGCCTTTATCAATATCCGTGATGATTATGATCTCCTTATCTCTACATTTTTCTCTCCTGACTCTGTTCTTTATCCCCTACTTGCGCACTCTGACCTAGTCACACTAAATTGCTTATTTAGTGTTCCTGAACGGTGCAGTGCTTCTTGAAGCTTTCAAGTAAAGGACATTCATTTTTCTTCCCTCTGAATTGTTTTTCATTTCATCTTAATGTTATCATTATCAACCCTCCCCCCCAAATCAGATCAGGAATTTTTCCCCTTGAAAAGCTTCACTGACCACCACTTCAGTACATAATACACCCCGATTATGCTACACATACACAGGCACATATCCTCTCCCGCCCTTTCGTTACTACTATTTGGGAAAG
Source organism: Ovis aries (assembly GCF_016772045.2). Lineage (NCBI taxonomy): Eukaryota > Metazoa > Chordata > Mammalia > Artiodactyla > Bovidae > Ovis > Ovis aries. The sequence goes on along the minus strand of NC_056055.1, from coordinate 5,319,092 downwards.
AATGGCTATAGAAACAAGGGTTCATTTTCTCGGTATGTGTAAAAAACTGGGCAAGGAAATAGCAGCCAGCTGCAGATACGCCCAGAATGCTCTCAGCTACCATCTCATAATTGAAAAGTGTCACTCTGAGGGGAAATGGCCACTCATGGCAGGGTGGTAGCAGACTGGCGTTTGTCAAACTGAATCTGCTATTTTTCAGACTAGTTCCTGCTGAACTTTTCCCCTTCTTTCTGATTGCTTCTCTGCTGCTTACCAGCACCACGGGGAATCTGTGTGGCTACTTTGTTATTGAAATACATGGGCTGAGCTTTCTTCCTTTTTGTTTCCATTTTATAGGGGGAGAAAAAAGTAATCATGGAGTAGACACTAAAGAATTTGACCCAATCAAAATATTCCCAAGACAGCAATCATTTGTTTTAAAGCAGAGCCGTATGTCTTTTCTTTTTTAATAACAAACTGTAATATAGATATTTTCCTGATTTTTTAAATAGTCCTGGTGATAGAGGTTATTATAACTAATCTTGTCAAAATGGGTGAGGGAGGCTCGGGCAATCAAGTCAACAGGAAGCCCTGCACTTTGTGATTTTAGTATTTCAAAGCCCAGGTGTTCTATATACATCTTCCCACATACTTTTCAATTAGGAAAGACCACTGTCTGATTTTCTTGAAATCAATTTTGACTTTGCCTTTCTCACATCTTACCCTGAAATGTAATATTGGTTTCTTGAGTACTCCTAACTGAAGCCAGCAGACCCAGATTCAAGTTCTGCTCTTTTCCTTCCTAGATGGATAACCCTAAGTAAATACATTAATATTTCTGATTTCTCATTTTTTCACTCTTAAAATGATACCTAGCTCACAAGGAAGTCAACATTATTTATTATAAGGTGATTGCTCACATTATCAGATGAAATGATAAATATTAAAATGTCTAGCAAGACCAAGCATTACACAAAGATGCTTTTGCTCATTGTTGACCACCTTCTTCGTTTAATCGTGTGCACTACTTACTCTAAGTCATATGTTCATTCAGGACTAGGGAGAGAACCTCCAGCCCAAGGCTTATCCTTCTCTCAGCCCCCAAACTTCCCACACTGTTCCTCATTGTTAATCCATAAGAGATATCTGGCTTTAGCCGAAATGACTGTCTTGCCAAAGACTGCAAATCTTATGAATCCCATTTCCTCTAATATTTATTCACACAACTGTGCCTCCTGCTGTGTCCTCTTCGTGTTATTTTAAATCACATTGGACATCTAGGCCAACCCCACCCATATTTACCATCTCTTCCTTTCACTCACAGTCCCTCCTGATTTTCCTCCCGCCACAGCTCCAACTTAACCCTTTCCCAAGCATGTGTAATACATACTGGTGGACTTGGCGGTCTTGTTCTTATTCTTACTTATCCTTTCATATGTCCATGCCTTACATTTTCAACCAAACAGAACTTTGTGAGCTGGTCGTCATTAGTCATTTAATTTCTTCTCCATTATATTTAGTCATCAAGCGATGACGATGATGATGAAAGTGACAAAGATGATGGCGATGATGAAGGCGATGGTAGTGGTGGTGGTAACGACAGTGATGATGCTGTTGCCGCCAGTGATTATGATGATGATTGCAAAGTCTTCCAGCCCTAGGTCATGGTTGTAATGGGCCAATATAAATCATAGAAGTCCAGATTACAGTCACAGAAAGGATAGATGGAAAATTGTGCAGTTAATGGAGAAAGAAGGAGCGTGCAGAGAACTTAGTGCCTTTACATTTGGAGTGTGGTATAGTTCAATGGTCTCTGAAAGGACGTCTAAATTGATGCATCAGAGACTAGCAGAGGAGAGAAGCGAGGACCATATTTGAAGAGGGACTGGGTACATTAAGCTGATTATTGAAGCAGATCCCATCAGCAAATCTGGAACCAGAAGCTTCATAGCCCAAGATAGCATCTCTTAGCTTCAGTGTGATAAGTATGGTTTCAGAAAAGAAACAGGACTATGTCAGATCCTAATTTTGCCTCTTACAAACCATGTGACCTTAGTTACTTATATGTTTCTTCTGTTTAATGAGGTAATGTGTCTCAGAACTGCCCTACAGATTAGAAGTCTGAATGACTGTAAAGTACTTCGCAAAGTACTTGACACACTGTAAATTCTAAATTCTTGTTGCTGTTGTTCAGTTGCTCAGTTGTGTCCAGTTCTTTGCGACCCATGGACTGCAGCATGTCAGGCTTCCTTGTCCTTCACCATTTCCTGGTATTTGCTCAAACTCATATCCACTGAGTTGATGATGTCATCCAACCATCTCATGCTCTGTCTTCCCCTTCTCCTGCCTTCAGTCTTTCCCAGGATCAGAGTCTTTTCCAATGAGTCAGCTCTTTGCATCAGGGGTTCAAAGTATTGGAACTTCAGTTTCACCATCAGTCCTTCCAGTTAATATTCAGGGTTGATTAAATTCTTGTAGGAAAATATAATAAGAATAATTCAGTGGATGAGGTAGCATAAAGAGATCTTTAAGCAGGTGCTCTGGAGAGATGAGAGGTAGGATCTCTATTTTAGAGGGATCAATTGACCTATAAAAGGATACTCGGGAGATGGGAAGCAGAAATCTTAACCCTCTACCAGTGGGTAGCAGAATGTTGGGATAATAGATGAATGGACTGAGGCAGAAAATAGCAATTTAGAGCATCATTGAATTAGAATGCCACATAGGGAGACTGAGGCAGAACATTCCACACATACAAATGGAATTGAGACAGCAGGGGAAAATCAGAAAAAAATATTGTGCGCACAGGTTTGGGGAGGGTGTCCTAAGTGCCAGATACCAGGTGGATGTTTAAGGCTTCAGGATTCAGTTCCCAGTACTCACTGTGGTGGACCTGAGGCTAGTAAGCCATCTGCCTTACTCAGGTTGGCTCAAGAACCAGGAAGGCCAAATTTACAAATGAAAGGCAGCCATCATTCCAACTGCAATGCCCCAGGAAAGACTGGCCGTGTCTAGCCAAATGAGGAGAATCATCCAGCTGTGTAGTGGAAATAGCAAGGCAAGTCTGTGCCCTAAGTTACAGCCCAGATATAAAGGTCCTGGAAGAAGGGAATGCAAAAATCCACCATGGAAGATGAACATGAGGGTATTACACTCAGACTCACTAAACAGGTCTTAGTGTTGTACGTGGAATCATGGTACTTAAGAGCTGTGTGAACTTGAAAAAGCAGCTTTGGCCTTCTAGACCCACTTTGTTTTTGATAACTGCCGCTTAGTGTGTGTGTGTGTGTGTGTGTGCGTGTGTGTGTGTCTTAGTTGCTCAGTCGTGTCTGATTCTTTGCAACCCTATGGAGAGATGACCAAATGCCAAGCTCTGCTAAGCACCTTATATGCACTATTTTATTTCAACTCCATAATAATATATAAAAGAGAAAACTTTTCATTTTTGTCAATGCTCAGGTGAAGCCAGTGAGGGTTAGAGAAGATGTATCCCTGAAAGAAGGCTGTACAACTTGGAAGGCTGGAACCTGGTTTTCAATCTGGGACTGTTTGACTCTAGATCTTGAGATCTTAGTTACCATACTTTACGGCAGAATCAACTTTGTATTACATTTTTTTCCTGCATGTAAAGTGCCTAGTCGTTTTTGCTGCATGAGCTTAAAAAGTTACATATTTGGGTTGAGAATCAAGGTTAGAATTGCAGATACCAGTAAGTGTTGCCAGGTTTGTGTACGTGGTTAAACTACGAGCACTTTCTGTAGGTTGCTGTTCTTTTTTCTCTATACCAGGGTTTCTCAACAGCAATGACATTGACATATAAATTCTTTATTGTGGGAAGACTGTCCTGTGCGTTGTAGGACTTTAGTAGCATTACTGACTTCTACCTTCTAGATGACAGTGACACCCACCCCCACCTCTGGTGGTGACTATAAACAAATGTCTCCCAACATTGTCAAATGTCACCCAGAGGCAACAAGTCACCCAAGTTGAGAATAACTGTTCCTAATACATATCTCTCCGTTTAGCGTCAGAATGGAAGGCATTCTGAGCAGGTTTCCGTTAAGGGAAGAGCTGGCATTATAGGGTGAACGGTTTTTCATCACGGTGTAAACAGAGTGCCAGGTCCTTTGGGAACTCTGTGCTGCTCTAGGATTAATAGTGTTGGGAATGATATGGAACCTGGGTAGCCTCATATGAGTTCAAAACCCAGTTTCACCATTTTCCAACTCTGAAAACCTGGACATGTTTCCTAGTCTCTCAGAGCTTCAGTTTTCTCACCTACAAGATAAGGATAACAACAGGATTTATCTCAAGAAGTAGAGGAGCCTGGCAAGCTGCAGCCCATGGGATTGCAAAGTCACTGGGTGACTAAGCACAGCACAGCGCAATCTGTAAACTGGAGACATTGATGGGATTGATCTCCTAGACAGGTTTATTTTTATTGACTTTATATTATACTGGAGTACACTTGATTTACCATGTTGTGGTGTTTTGTTTATTTATTTATTCACTCATTTGGCTGTGCAGTGTCTTACTTGAAGCATGTGGGATCTTCGACCTTCATTGAGGCACATGGGACCCTTAGTTGCAGCAAAAGCAAGCTCTTGGTTGCTGCATGAAGGATCTAGTTCCTGACCAGGGATTGAACACAGGCCCCCTGCATCGGAAGCATGGAGTCTTAGCCACTGGACCACCGGGGAAGTCCCTACACTAATTTCACCTTAGGAAAGCACAGTATTAAAAAATAATAGGCTAAATTGTTGCTATTATTCTTAACAATGCCTGACTTTATTATATAATCTGTTGCGTTTTTTTTTTTTTCTCCTGCTAATGGGGCTGGAGATGTAACTTGACAGTAAGCTCTTTTTTTAAAAAAAAAAATAATTATTTAGAAGAATATTTATTTATAATTTATTTATTTTTAATTGGAGAGACAGTAAGATCTTTTGAATGGGGCCTTGTCTAAATTGTTTACTGCTGAGACTCCAATATCTGGGGCAGTGCTTGGAACAAAATAGGTGTTCAGTAAACATTTGATGACTAATAAATATATAGAATAATGAAGAAGAATTTAATGCAATATTCAAAAAAGTCCCAATGCTGTCAGTGTCATTAAGCCTTCATGGTTTCAAGAACAGTGACTGTCATTGAGCATCATGGGAGGGAAAATAATACATACTTCAAGGAGTAAGAAAAAGTGGGATCTATATACCAGTTAGCTTTCTAAACTAGTTGAAAGGTAATTTGAATTTGAACGTTGATTTATCTAGCCTTCCTCTTACCTGAACACAAGGCAGATCGTCATTGAAGTGTTCACATCCAGGAACAGAGGAATAATGAGCTGCTTGATGAAATGTCACTCCATGAAACAGAGCAGTGCTAGTCCCATGAAGAATGCCTTTCTCCCTTGGGCGGGATGGGCTCAGCTGTATTGACCAAAAGAGGGAACAAACAAATGGAAGGCAGGGGAGGAGGGGTTGGTGCATAGCCAGGAAAAGAAAGACTTCCTTGAGGATCTGAGCAGAGTTTGTAGGGAAGATCACCTCTGACCTGGGCTTTCACCAGTGTTGACAGAGGGATCCATGCAAGCAGGGGTGGAGAGACAGCCTGGTAACTACATTCCTACATTGCCAGCACAAAGAGTATAAATCATACTGCTGAAATCCTACCTCCTAGGCACACAGTGTTATTTTCATGTTACTTTATATTTAACCTCTTTAAACTCTACTTATCTAACAGATGGGGAAAATAATACAATATCCTTCATAAGATCACTGTAAGCATTACATGAGATAAATGCATAAAATCATTTGGCATGGTTCCTGGCACACAGTAAGTACAAAACACAAGCGGCTGTTGTTATTGATGCTATTATTATACTTGCGTTTGCATCCTAGGGGACAAAACAGCATAAACTAGGGGTGTAAATAGGCTATAAATACAGAAGTCAGAAGCCGGCTCTGTTTTGGGGAACATGTAAAGGAAGATTTGGCTGGAAAAGTAGGGATGAATCAGCTCGATGAAGATGGGGAATGTGATTCTTCAAGACTTGGCGCTTTAATGACAAGAGCGAGAAAATAAGAGAGATATTTTATTTTCTGTCAGTCAGAAGGCTTGTTTAGGCATGAAGTGGCCTTTCAGTCCACATAAACCGATTGCTCATACAGGTGATCTGGTCCAAATTCTCTGTCTGAGGAGGAAACGCTTCTTATGGCAGGATTTATTCCCTAGCCAATGTTCTCCATTTTCCTGCCAAAATGAGGACCTCTCTCATTGTGTGATGGAGAGAACTCCACGTGTAATTAGAGGGAGTGAGCGGAGAGGAAGGAGAGGGGGGTGAGCGTGGCGGAAGTCTCCCAGGAACAGGAGGTGATGCACTGTGACAGAGGCCTCTGTTACACTATTTGTTCAACACTGAACGGCTACATTTCCTAGCATTTTTGAATCTGCCCCTGCCTTCCTTGGGCATTTGGCAGCAGGGATTGAAAGCTATCTTATTTGGGCTGGGGATGAGGAGTTGGGGGACGGGGAGGTGTAGGGCAAGGAGGGGCTGTAGATAGGGATGTGGTGAGATTCAGAGCTCAGAGTCAATTTCACCTAAGGGGGTTCCACCCTCACACAACTACTGCCTGCACTGGGGGCTGAGAGCCATCCTTGTTTAAGAGGTATATTCATTGTGTCCAATTAAATTCAAATCAGATGAATACTTGAACACCAGCAATGTGCCCAACTCTGCTAGGCTCTGGGGACAGAAATAGGATAAAACACTATCCCTACTCTCAAGGGATCCACACTCCAGGGGAGGCAATTAGACAAACACATACCACACACACACACACACACACACACACACACACACACACATGATACCCAACCCAGAAAGTAAGGTGCAAAGGGATTTTAAAAGAGCCAGAATTTATTCAAGTTTGAAGAAAAGGAGTATAGCAGCATAGTTATTACAGGCCACTTTCTCTCTTAATAATCTAACTACAATAGAAGTAAATTATTAAAATTTGACTAAAATATCTTAGCCACTTGAACACTAAGTAAGTTAAATTTGTATAATCTTTGGATCAAAGAGGAAATCAAAAGACAGACTACAAACCATGTAGAAAGTCATACAAAGCATAGCAGGGAAAGTCCAAATCACAAATGACTTCACAATTAAAGAAGACAGTAAAAAAAAAAAAAAGGACAGTTCTTATCTAGCGGATTTAAGGAGGAAAAAAAGAAGTAAAGCTAAGATCACAGAAACTTCGTATAGGAAATTAGTAAAGATAAAACCTGATATTAATGAAATAGAATGCAAAATTATTTTTTAAAGATATATCAGCATGTAAATTGGTTGATTGAAAAGGCAATTGGAAGCCTTCTTGTTAGCCTAAATAAGAATAAACTGAAGGATCAAATTATATTCAAGATATTAAAATAGTAAAGTGGTAACACAAATACAAATTTTGTAAGCCTGGATCAAAAGGATTATTTCCTGTGAATCTGTAAATCATTATAATTGACCTCAAAGAAATAGGAAATATGAATAAACCAAGTCTAGTAAAAGTGATAAGACATGTGATTAAGTAGCTATCACTAAAATAGACACCAGAAAAAATGAGTACCCTTAAAATTTTTTCAGTGCTCCTTAAAATATGCTACTCCCTAGAAAATATATTATCTCAACTTTCTTTTATGAAGCCACCAGGGCTTTAAAGCCAAATCTAGATTTAATGCTGATTAGGAAACTCTGGGCTCACGCACACACACGCTTACACACACACATCAAGCAAGGGAGCCAAAACGAGAATAACAGATTGATCTCTAGAAAGGCACCGGTGGCTCCCACTGCTGACTCATCTGTCAAGCCAGCAAAGAAAAGGGTAAAACTCATATGATTGGATCAATACATTCTGAAAAGGCATTAGATAGAAATTAGAAACCTTATTAAATGACGTTAGCCTAAACTTAGACTTTGTAAAGAATAGAACCAAAGCCCTATAGCCCTTGCAGTCCAAAAGGATAAAATACAAAATCGTTTATCTTAAGCAATCCAAGATTTTGGATACTTACTATGAGTGAACGCCTTATAATTTCTTATTTGAGTTACACAACTCATATTGAGGGACTTCCCTGGTGGTCCAGCAGCTAAGATTCTGTTCTCCCAAAGTAGGGGGCCAGGGTTTAATCCTTGGTCAGGGAACTAGATCCCACATGCCACAGCCATGACCCAGTACAGATAAATAGATAAACATATTGAATAAATACTCTTATTTTTTTTAATATATCATTTGAGCCTTAGAGAGATGAAGTAGTTGCTCAAAGATATCAAGCCAGAAAGCAGTAGAGCCAGAAATTGAACCCATTTTGGTGTGATCATTCCATAGTGTGGCGTTTTTACACTACAAGTTGCTACTAAGATTAAATTAGATAATGCTCAAAAAGTGTTTAACACATCAGTTCAGTTCAGTTCAGTCGCTCAGTCGTGTCTGACTCTTTGCGACCCCATGAACTGCAGCACTGCAGGCCTCCCTGTCCATTGCCAACTCCTGGAGTTTACCTAAACTCATGTCCATTGAGTCAGAGATGTCATCCAACCATCTCATTCTCTGTCGTCCCCTTCTTCTCCTGGCCCAATCTTTCCCAGCATCAGGGTCTTTTCAAATGATTCAGCCGTTCACATCAGGTGGCCAAAGTATTGGAGATTCAGCTTCAACATCAGTGCTTCCAATGAACACCCAGGACTGATCTCCTTTAGGATGGACTGGTTGGATATCCTTGCAGTCCAAGGGACTCTCAAGAGTCTTCTCCAACACTGCAGTTCAAAAGCATCAATTCTTCTGTGCTCAGCTTTCTTTATAGTCCAACTCTCACATCCATACATGACCACTGGAAAAACCATAACCTTAACTAGATGGATGTTTGTTGACAAAGTGTCTCTGCTTTTTAATATGCTGTCTAGGAACACTTAATCTACTCTAAAATATGGGTTAATAAATATGTAATCATGATAGCAATGACAAAGCCACTCAGTCTTCAAAATGATTTTGCCAGGTAGGCATAGTAACCTCAGGTTTGCAGACAAGGAAGGAAAAAAAAAAAAAAAGAGGAGATTCAGGGAAGTTAAGTCTCCCACTCAGTTCACGCAGCTTCATAGACAGAGTCAACCCTAGCAGACCTGGGTTCACTGTCATGATACTGTGGCCTTGGAAAATCCATCTAACCTCTCTGTGCCTTGACTGAATAATCAGAATTTGCGAGAGCTATAATCTGTGCTCTCAGTAGTCATGGGGAACGTGTAAGAAAGGTGAAGGAGTTTTGAAATAAGAACATCTGTGTCTCTATGTGCAAATCTTGGTTTATTTCCTTCTTTGTAAAATAGGGGTAATACTGATATTCCTTTGGAGAAGGGAACGGCAACCCATTCCAGTAGTCTTGCCTGGAGAATCCCATGGACAGAGGAACCTGATGGGCTACAGTTGCAAAGAGTTGGGCATGACTGAAGAAACTTAGCACGCATCTCTGATATTCCTTCAGTTCAGTTTAGTCGCTCAGTCATGTCCGATGCTTTGCAACCCCATGAATCGCAGCATGCCAGGCCTCCCTGTCCATCACCAACTCCCAGAGTTCACTCAGATTCACGTCCATCGAGTCAGTGATGCCATCCAGCCATCTCATCCTGGGTCGTCCTCTTCTCCTCCTGCTCCCAATCCCTCCCAGCATCAGAGTCTTTTCCAATGAGTCAACTCTTTGCATGAGGTGGCCAAAGTCCTTAGTTCAGCATTTACTGAGACTCCATTTTGTATCTTCCTAGGGATACTGTATGGATTAAATACACAAGTTCATAGACAGCACGTAGCTTAGAGTCTGGCCCATGACAGGCATTTTACACGTGATCATCCCTGTTGATGATATGATGAGGATGATGACCCATTACCAGAATGAAATTCTTGAAAGTCAGAGAGCTAAAGAGGGTTTCCTTAGAAGGTGTTAAAGAATTAAGGCTTTCTGTCACTTCCCAAATCCTGACAGGGAGACCATATGGGAATGCAGGGTGGTAGTAAGAAGCATTGTTATTGTTCAGTCGTGAAGGTGTGTCTGAGTCTTCACAACTTCATGGACTGCAGCACGCCAAGCTTCCCTGTCCCTCACCATCTCCCAGTCTGCCCAAGTCCATGTCCATTGAATTGGTGATGCCATTCAACCATCTCATCCTCTGTCGCCCTCTTCTTTTGCCTCAATCTTTTCCAGCATCAGGGTCTTTTCCAATAAATCCACTCTTTGTATCAGGTGGCCAAAGTATTGGAGTTTCAGCTTCAACATCAGTCCTTCCAATGAATATTCAGGGTTGATTTCCTTTAAGACTGATTGACTTGCCATGTTAATGTTTGGCAGAAACCAACACAATTCTATAAAGCAATTATGCTCGATTAAAAAATAAATAACAATAATTAAAAAAAGAGAGAGACTGACCAGTTGTTTGGGCTCCTTGCTGTCCAAGGGACTCTCAACATTCTTCTCCAGCACCACAGTTTGAAAGCATCAGTTCTTCAGCACTCTGCCTTCTTTATGGTCCAGCTCTCATATCTGTACATGACTACGGGAAAGACGATAGCTTTGACTATATGAACCTTTGTCGGCAAAAGTGATGTCTTTGCTCTTTAATACACTGTCTAGATTTGTAATAGCTTTCCTGCCAAGAAGCAATTTCCTGGTTGCAGCAGTCACCATCCACAGTGATTTTAGAGCCCAAGAAGAGGAAATATGTCAATGCGTCCACATTTTCCCTTCTGTTTGACATGAAGTGATGGGACTGGATGCCATGATCTTAGTTTTTGTTGTTGTTTGTTTTTTTAATACTGAGTTTTAAGCTGGCTTTTTCATTCTCCTCTTTCACCCTCATCAAGAGGCTCTTTAGTTCTTCTTATCTTTCTGACATTACAATGGTAACATCTGCATATCTGAGGTTGTTGATATTTCACCTGGCAATCTTGATTCCAGCTTGTAACTCATCTAGCCTGGCATTTTGCATGATGTGCTCAGCATATAATTTAAATAAACAGGGTGAAGAGCATAGGTTCAAGCATTAACAGAGCAAACCGTGGAGTTTGAAGACTTCTGACTGAAAGGTGCCATTGTACTGTGATATTTAGACTTTCCTTAATATTGAACATAATGAACGTGACAGTCACTTCCTTTTTTCTTATTATCACTAAGTATGGAGTAGAACGCTAAAGTGTCACAAGAGCAAACAGATAGGAAAATCACAGGCCGCCCTTTTTATATCATATCTAAGCTTCCCAGGTGGTGTTGGTGGTAAAGAACCTGTCTGCCAATGCAGGTTAGACTTAAGAGAAGTGGATTCCAATCCCTGGATCTGGAAGATCCTCTGGAGGAGGCCATGGCAGCTCACTCCAGTATTCTTGTCTGGAGAATCCTATGGAAAGAGGAGCCTGGCGGTCTATAGTCCACAGGGTTGCAGAGTCAGATATGACTGAAGCAACTTAACACATAGCCCTGAGGTTTTATCAGCTCAATTTTAAATTTATCTTTCTTATATATGTTGATACGTAAGATATTTAGTGTACATAAGACATATATAGATAGATGTTACATAGATAGCATACTTTATATGTTACTATATACTATACCACCTCCTATATCCCCACATATGCCCTCAATTTCCTTCCTTCATGGTTTTCTTTATCTTGTATTGAATTCTCAAAAGACAAAAAATTATTGTGAATGTTGAAGCTTGAATGCCATCTTCCCTGAACACAATTCCCTTATGAAATGATGTTATGTTCCCTCCTGGATATATTAATTTATTCAGCCCAGAGTCACCGAGCCTCTAAATTTTTTTTTATTCTTTTCTTTGGAAGATGAATATCTGGGACATGTGTATTTCTTGAAATAAAATATCCCTACAAAAATGTTGCAGGTTGGAAAATTGCTTTAAAGGTCAGTTGTATTAAATCAGAATCAGGAGGCTTCAGTGTGGAAGGGGGCATTAACAGGAACGGCTTCCTGATGTCTCTGTGGAAATACCCTTCAGTAAGAGTTCACCAAGGAAAGCTTGGGAGGGAGGAGTAGAAAGGAAAAGTGCTCCGCTAAATTGGCCTAGTTTTTATTAACCCCCTTTTCTTTGAGATGGCATGTAAATTTCCAACCTGAAATTTGTTTCATCTCTTCAATTGAACAGGAAGCCCATTAAACGATTAAATTTTATTTTCCTTTGTATTCATGAAAACACTGAGCAAAATCTTTGTTGCAGGTAGCTGAATACCAATAAAAGTAGAGGTTAAGGACCTTATGTAATAGGAGGATAACAGATACGCTAAATGTTGAAAATATGTTTAATTTTTACTCATATTTCCTTGACAACTATTGCAGGCTCATAAGGTTTTCAAAAGGATTCTTGTTTGGCAATTCTCCACCCTGTCTGTGCCACCTCATATTTGATCTGGGATTCCAACAAAAGTAGTGAAATCTGTCTGGATCATGCTCTTCTCTCTGTTCCAAGTATACCTTCTCATCCTTCTCCTATCAAATTCCTTCTTTAAGATCCTATTCATATGTGGGAGCCTCAGTGAAGACTTTATTGAATCAGTTCAGTGTGAAGACAAGAGTTCTCTCTTAGAAACTCCTTTGCAGCTCCGCAGCATCCCTTCCCTTGTGCTTCCTGGATACAAATCCGTTAGCATAGTTCCTGACCCATTGGAGAGAACTGATACATTATAGCTACTATCGTTGTGAAAGGGTGTTCCCTGCCCTGGAAGATGGATATCCCATCAGGAGAAAGAGCAATGACACATGGGCCACATAATGCAGTTCTGCCAATTTTCTATGTCCCACAGCCTGACACATCAGTTTTGGACACATAGCAGCTGCTCAAATAAGAATGAATGAAATCAATAAATAAATCTATGAAATCACCAACTTATGGGTTGTATTCATCTAGCCCATTGGAGATCTCAGCCTAGCAAGCATCCACCTTATACTCCAAGGGGTGGAGTTATTTATTGTTTGCATAGGATAGGTCTTTGACAAAGGAACAAAAGCCCGAGCTGGCTTCATTAAGAAGGATGGATATAAAGCAACAACATGTCTGTGCTGAGCCATTGAAAGTGAAATGGGATAATTGCCGTGGTTACAATGAGACTGATCAAGCTGAGAGAAACAAGTTTCAAATTGTTCCAATCAGTCCTAATCCAGCAGAGTTATTAACAGTGCTCTACCCTGGTGTGACTGCATCTGCTAACTTGAGATAATGATTTATATCACAGTTTATGAGAGTTCCAATTTGCCCTAATTCAATAAGTGAAACCCAGCAAGGCAACAAGGAGACATACACTACAATGTGACAAGAATCCCCATTTCCTTCCCCTCTCCCCCAACACCCTCAAATCATGATGGCTAAGTGTGCATCTGTTTACTTAATATATTCCTTTGTGGACCTAAGCCTAGGCAGGAAGAGAGGATGGGATAGAAATTCTCAATCACACCCTGTGTCTGAAAAGAATGATTTGAACAAAATCCTCCAGGTGGAATTATACAATTGCAAATTTCTCAGAGACCCCTGCTTCTAGCAGTTCTTAATCTGGAAGATGTAGAGCCCTGAGTGAGAAAGCAGTGATCTTATGAGAGGATCAGGAGTGTATCTGTGTACATGGATTACATGTGTGCAGTCTCCTCTCCTGGGCTGAATCCACAGCTTTCATTAGATCTCAAGTTGTTCTTGTGACGTCACGAAGTTATAAACCATTGTCAGTTCTCCCAGAAACATGGGAAAGCATAAAGTGAGATGTTAAGATAATTTCACCAAATCACTCCCACTGAGAAAGAACTGGGAATAGATTATAGGAATCCCCAATCCAGCCAGAAAGTAATTTGCACATTTTACCCCAGGACAAAACATGACTTCAGCCAAATGTAATTTCTGGACACCATTCTGCCTCCCTGTCTGTGGCAATGCTACCAACATTCAGGCAAGCATGCATCTTCTTATTCGAATGTGCCCTCTGGGAAATATCTATCGATAGGCATAGCAACAACCTGATACCAAGGACAGAACTGTAAACTACCTCCAGTTCCTGGCAGACTCAAGGACAGAGTGACGCAGAGCACATCTCGACTGAACGAAAGAATGAGCTGAAAGTGGTGAAACTTTGTCAGTGTGCGGCGTTAACATGCATTCTGACTATCTGAAAAGGAAACGTTGGTCTTTATAATGTGGCAGATTTCTTTGCTTCAGTGTTAGATGTTCATGACAGTGATTTCCCTGACGCTTCATTTCCTAATGTTAATTGAAAGATACACCACGTGTAAAGGGATTCTTTGAGGCTCCTCTAAGCAGGTCAGAGTCTAGCCTCTGAAGAGACAAAGGTAAATTAACAATGGATTCTTCCTTAGAGAACCTTACTGACTATGAAAAGGACCAAGATAAAAGGAAGTCATGGGTTGAGTGAAATGTTATGATGGTATAGGAAAGAAGACGTGAGGAAATCTTAGAGCAGCAGTGGAGTTGGGAGAAAAGCATGAACTCAGTCATGAGAGTTAATCACTACGAATCTGCCAGACTGAGAAATAGCAAGGATAACCCATAAAATGAAACGGCTCAAGCAAAGGCATGACACTGGAGGTATATACTGTATTGCTAGAATGGTGAATATTGTACTATCTGCCAAGGGTGCTGCCTGTCATTTAATGAGAACTCAATAAGTATTTATTGAACTGATGAGGAAATAAATGGTTAAATATTTATAATAATAAACAGCGATAGCCAACATTTATTGAATTACAGTGTCAGACTCAATACTAAACATTTTTCATATGGTATATCAGTGTTTCTCACAACAGTTATATGAGATAAATACTGTTATGATTCATATTTGTAATGAAATTATTGAGCTCGGAGAGGCACAGGAATTTGTCCAAGATCACACAGCCAGCATCAGGGTCAGAATTTTGTCATAGTATGGCTTCATGACTTAAAATTCTGTGTAACTGTTAATTATTTCACTGTAAACTGTAAGATGTGTTGGAAAAGAGGAGTGGAATGAGGACTATCTGGAAAGATACATCATGGACATATCATAATGGAAGTTGAATGCCGTACTATGCGATTAGAATTCCGCTCTGCTAGCAAAGGAACACCATCTAGAGTTTTCCAAGCACCAGCGAGGCAGGATCTAGGCTGTTTTTTAGAAATACAGCTGGAGGACTGTGAGACATAGATTGAAATGTCCAAAGTCTATATGGTGCAGAACCTTTTGGGAGACAATAAATAAATCCTCTCCTGCACATTATTCTGTGGTCTGTTTTTATTTTAGTAAACGGTACAGCTTGCATGTTGTTCCACATCAAAACATCTACATCTGTCTCAGCCATCATTTTGGGGGGATGAAATTGTTTTTTCTTACAAACAATTTTAAGTGTAAATGTATAGGAAATAAAATCTAACTCTACATGCCCATCATGTACTTACCATTATTATCAAGTCACAACCAACTTTTCAAAATTGATACCTACCCCTTTTCCACTCTATTTGAAGCAAATTTTATCACTGAATTAACATAATTTCTGTATGTTTTTCTAGAAATAAGAACACATTAAAAAAATACATTACAATTGGTAAATATAACTTTAGCTTATACTGTAATCCAGTATCTGGTTCAGAATTCAAATGTCCCTACCTTCATCATTTTTAACACCTAGGAATGGTTATACCATAGTTAATGTATCCTACCTTTGTTAATTGATATTTATGGTTTTTACAATGCCTCAGTGCTAAAAAGAGATAATTCTATACATACTAAGTGAAGTCAGAGAGACACAGACATGCCGTAAGATATCATTTATATGTGGAATCTATATGAACCTATGAAATGGAAACAAAATCAGAGCAATGGATAATAGATTGGTGTTTGCCAAGAGAGAGGGGAGTGGAAGAGGGTACAAGTAAGGGGAGTTTGAGATTAGCAAATGCAAACTGGTATGTACGGAATGCATAAACAGCCAGGTCCTACTGTGCAGCACAGGGAACTATATTCAATATCCTGTGATAAACCATAATGGAAAAAGCATGAAAAGGTCTCTTCTATATATGCAGTTATATGTGTGAATCTATGTAGAACTCTAAGTCACTTTGCTGTTCAAAAGTAACTAATACACCATGATAATTCAACTAGTGGAGAAGGAAAAGGCAACCCACTCTAGCATTTGTGTCTGGAGAATCCCACGGACAGAGGGGCCTGGAGGGCTACAGTCTATGGGGTTGCAGAGCGTCAGACACGACTGAGCAATGGAATAACAACAAATAATTCAACTATACTTCAAAAAAAATAAATTTTTGAAAACTGCCTTAAAATCTTAAAAAAAAAATAGAGAGAGATACCTCTGAAATGCTAGGAGTACGAAATTCACATTTTCTTTAGCTACAAGAGTCTGGCAGTTTATTGGTATTCTTGGGACATTTGGATATGGACTAATGAGAGGTTCTCATTGTCTTTCTCTATCTGTATCTTCCAACCTAGAGTCAGTTCAGTTCAGCCGCTCAGTCATGTCCAACTCTTTGCAACCCCATGGACTGCAGCACGCCAGGCATCCCTGTCCATTGCCAACTCCCCGAGCTTGATCAAACTCATATCCATTGAGTCAGTGATGCCATCCAACCATCTCATCCTCTGCCATCCCCTTCTTCTCCCGCTTTTAATCTCTCCCATCATCAGGGTCTTTTCCAATGAGTCAGCTCTTCGCATCAGGTGGCCAAAATATTGGAGTTTCAGCTTCAGCATCAGTCCTTGCAATGAATATTCAGGATTGATTTCCTTTAGAATTGACTGATTTAATCCCTTTGCAGTTCAAGGGACTCTCAAGAGTTTTCTCCAACACCACAGTTCAAAAGCATCAATTCTTCAGCACTTAGCTTTCTTTATAGTCTGACTCTCACATCCATACATGACTACTGAAAAAACCAGAGCTTTGACTAGACAGACCTTTGTTGGCAAAGTAATGTCTTTGCTTTTTAATATGCTGTCTAAGTTGGTCATAGCTTTTCTGCCAAGGAGCAAGTGTCTTTTAATTTCATGGCTGCAGTCACCATCTGCAGTGATTTTGGAGATTTCTCCAAAAATAAATTCTCTCACTGTTTCCATTATTTCCTCATCTATTTGCCATGAAGTGATGGGACTGGATGCCATGATCTTAGTTTTCTGAATGTTGAATTTTAAGCCAACTTTTTCACTCCTCATTCACTTTCATCAAGAGGCTCTTTAGTTCTTCTTCACTTTCTGCCATAAGGGCGGTGTCATCTGCATGTCTGAGGTTATTGATATTTCTCTCGGCAATCTTGATTCCAGCTTGTCCTTCATCCAGCCCAGCATTTCTCATGATGTACTCTGCGTATAGGTTAAATAAGCAGGGTGACAATATACAGATTCTCTAAAGTACAGTTTCTTAAACTATAACCCAGGCCAAATATTGCCTGCCTATATTTATTTTCCTAGCATTGGTTTTGGCATTTGCAAATTTTGACATACATAAATCAAAAGGAGAATAATAGTTTTTGACAAGTGAAAATGATATGAAATTCAAAATTCCCTGTCCATTAGTAAAGGTGTTTTGCAACACAATCATGCTCATTCTCTTATATATTGCTTATGACTACTTTTGTGTGACAAAGGGCGAGTTCAATAGTTGTGAGAGAGACCTTACAATACACAAGAGCTTAAAACTCTTTCACGATGATGAGATTCACCTAGTAAAATTCTAAATCCAGAAATTCTTGGGACCCAACCCAAAGATTCTGATTCAAAAAGTCTAGGGTGAGGCCATGAATTTTAATTTCTTGCCAACTCCCAGACAGTGCTGATTCCACAGGCCACAGGCCACACTTCCTCTGACTTACTAAGAAAACGAATCGGGATTCAAGGCAAGGGAAGTGATGAAATAGTGCTGGTCCATCCCTCATTGAGTGACCTGCACAGTGCCTTGTGTGAAGGTCTTCACCTCATGCTATATCTGCTCCATAGTTGCAGCCTGACGCTGACTAATACCTGACCTGTCATTTCTTTGTGGAGAAAAAGAGGAAGGTAAGCTGACACCAGCAGATAGCATTAACCAGGCAGATATTTATTCATCAGATGCACATTACACCTTAACTCTGAGTCTGGATCTTAAGCTTAAAATATAGAGAATTATCCAGTCACATACATAACCACTCTGCATCGAGCCTTTAAACAAAATGAGGGTGGAGGGCCTGATGAACATGGAGGGTATGAGGAAAAAAAAAAAGACTTTAAAAAAGTAAATAATGAACGCCTCTATTTTAGAAAACCCTGAATGTCAATTTTCTAAAATAGAACATTTTCCCCAGTCTCCTCTCGCGTATGAATCAAATGTGCGTTTCTTTTTGCATTGCTGTTCTGCGTAATGCTATTGTTTTTCTCTCAGAATCTTGGCCTGGGGAGAAAGTCAGTCTCAACTTTGCTCCTTCCAGGCAGGTGAATTTGGCCAAGAAATCTAAACACTCTGAGCGCTGAGCTCAGATGTTCAGTGAGCAGCTTATTCCTGTTTGGGCACTGTAAGCTTCGTGCCTCATGAATCCCTTAAGTCTGCAGTGTTTGGTCATTCTAGTTACCATGTCTAGAAGTCAGAAAGAGAAAAACAAATATCATATATTAATGCATGTATGTGGATTCTAGAAAAATAGTACAGTTGAACCTAGTTCCAGGACAGGAAGAGAGGCACAGACATAGAGAACAGACGTGGACACAGGGCAGGAGGGAAAGGAGGGTGGAATGAGTTGGGAGGTTAGGTTTGATATAAATACACTTCCATAAATTAGATGGCTAGTGGGAATCTGCGGTATAGCCCACGGAGCTGAGCTCGGTGTTCTGTGAGGACCTGGATGAGTGGGATGGGGGTGGTGTGGAGGGAGGTCCAAGAGGGAAGGGGTATACGTATCAGTTCAGTTCACTTCAGTCTCTGTTTGTGTCTGACTATTTGCGATCCCACACACTGCAGCACGGCAGGCCTCCCTGTCCATGACCAACTCCCCGAGCTTGATCAAACTCATGTCCATTGAGTTGGTGATGCCATCCAACTAACCCATCCTCTCTTGCCCCCTTCTCCTCCCGCCCTCAGTCTTTCCCAGAGTCAGGGTCTTTTCGACTGAGTCAGTTCTTGGCATTAGGTGGCCAGAGGATTGGAGTTTCAGCTTCAGCATCAGTCCTTCCAATGAATATTCAGGACTGTTTTCTTTAGGATTGATTGGTTGGATCTCCCTGCAGTCCAAGGGACTCTCAAGAGTCTTCTCCAACACCACGTTTCAAAAGCATCAATTCTTTGGCACTCAGCTTTCCTTATAGTCCAAATCTCACATCCATACATGATTACTGGAGAAACCATAGTTTGACTACATGGACCTTTGTTTGCTAAGTAAAGTCTCTGCTTTTTAATGTGCTGTCTAGGTTTGGCATAACTTTTCTTCAAAGCATCTTTTGATTTCATGATTGAGGTCACTATCTGTAGTGATTTTGGAGCCCCCCAAAATAAAGTCTCTGTTTATCTATTAATTAAATAAAGCCTCTGTTATTAAACTGTTAACATTGTTTCCCCACCTATTGCCATGAAGTGATGGGACCAGATGCCATAATCTTAGTTTTATCAATGCGAGTTTTTAGTCAACTTTTTCACCTCCTCTTTCACGTTCATCAAGAGGCTCTTTAGTTCTTTTTCACTTTCTGCCATAAGTATGGTATCATCTGCATATCTGAGGTTATTGATATTACTACTGGCAATCTTGATTCCACTTTGTGCTTCATCCAGCCCAGAATTTCTCATGATGTACTCTGGATATATGTTAAATAAGCAGGGTGATGATATAAAGCTTTGCCATACTCTTTTACTGATTTGGAAACAGTCTGTTGTTCCATGTCCAGTTCTTACTGTTACTTCTTGATCTGCATACAGATTCCTCAGGAGGCAGGTCAGGTGGTCTGCTATTCCCATCTCTTGAAGAGTTTTCCACAGTTTGTTGTGACCCACACAGTCAAAGGCTTTGGCATAGTCAATAAAGCAGAAATAGATGTTTTTTCTGGAATTCTCTTGCTTTTTCAATGATCCAATGGATGTTGGCAATTTGATCTCTGGTTCCTCTGCCTTTTCTAAATACAACTTGAACATCTGAAAGTTCACAGTTCACATACTGCTGAAGCCTGGCTTGGAGAATTTTGAGCATTACCCTGCTAGTGTGTGAGATGAGTGCAATTGTGTGGTAGTTTGAGAATTCTTTTGCGTTGCCTTTCTTAGGGATTGGAATGAAAACTGACTTTCCAGTCCTGTGGCCACTGCTGACTTTTCCAAATTTTCTGGCATATTGGATGCAGCACTTTCATAGCATCATCTTTCAGGATTTGAAATAGCTCAACTGGATTCCATCACCTCTACTAGCTTTGTTCATAGTGATACTTCCTAAGGCCCACTTGACTTTGCATTCCAGGAGGTCTGGCTTTAAGTGAGCGATCACACCATTGTGATTATCTGGGTCATGAAGACCTTTTTTGTACGGTTCTTCTGTGTATTCTTGCCAGCTCTTCTTAATATCTTCTGCTTCTGTTAGGTCCATACCATTTCTGTCCTTTATTTGCCCATCTTTGTATGAAATGTTCCCTTGATATTTCTAGTTTTCTTGATGAGATCTCTAGTCTTTCCCATTCTATTCAGTTCAGTTCAGTTCAGTTCAGTCGCTCAGTTGTGTCCGACTCTTTGCAACCCCATGAATTGCAACACGCCAGGCCTCCCTGTTCATCACCATCTTCTGGAGTTCACTCGCACTCACGTCCATCGAGTCCGTGATGCCATCCAGCCATGTCATCCTGGGTCGTCCCCTTCTCCTCCTGCTCCCAATCCCTCCCAGCATCAGAGTCTTTTCCAATGAGTCAACTCTTCGCATGAGGTGGCCAAAGTACTTGACTTTCAGCCTCAGCATCATTCCTTCCAAAGAAATCCCAGGGTCGATCTCCTTCAGAATGGACTGGTTGGATCTCCTTGCAGTCCAAGGGACTCTGAAGAGTCTTCTCCAACACCACAGTTCAAACACATCAATTCTTTGGTGCTCAGCCTTCTTCACAGTCCAACTCTCACATCCATACACGACCACAGGAAAAACCATAGCCTTGACTAGACGGACCTTAGTTGGCAAAGTAATGTCTCTGCTTTTGAATATTCTATCTAGGTTGGTCATAACTTTTCTTCCAAGGAGTAAGCGTCTTTTAATTTCATGGCTGCAGTCACCATCTGCAGTGATTTTGGAGCCCCCAAAATAAAGTCTGACACTGTTTCCACTGTTGTTTTCCTCTATTTATTTGCATTGAGGAAGGCTTTCTTATCTTTCCTTGCTATTCTTTGGAACTCTGCATTCAAATGAGTACATCTTTCCTTTTCTCCTTGGCCTTTAGCTTCTCTTCTTTTCTCAGCTATTTGTAAGCCCTCCTCAAACAGCTATTTTGCCTTTTTACATTTCTTTTCTTGGGGGATGGTCTTGATCACTGCCTCCTGTATCATGTCATGAACCCCTATCCATAGTTCTTCAAGCACTGTGTCTATAAGATCTAATCCCTTGAATCTGTTTGTCACTTCTACTGTATAATGGTAAGGGATTTGATTTAGGTCATAGGTGAAGGGTCTAGTGTTTTTCCCTCCTTTCTTCAATTTAAGTCTGAATTTGACAATAAGGAGCTCATGATCTGAGCCACAGTCAGCTCCTCGTCTTGTTTTACTGACTGTATAGAGCTTCTCCATCTTTGGCTGCAAAGAATATAATTAATCTGATTTTGGTATTGACTATCTGGTGATGTCCATGTGTAGAGTCTTCTCTTGTGTTGTTGGAATAGGGTGTTTGCTATGACCAGTGCGTTCTCTTGGCACAATTCTAGTAGCCTTTGCCCTGCTTCATTCTGTTGATTCAGTTCACTGGTCAGCAGAAACTAATGCATATAGTAAAGAAATTATATATTTGAAAAACAAACCCAATAGGTTGGTGTAAAGATTAAACCACATACAACCAGGCACTGAACAGGCACTTACTGAAGGCTGGTTTTCCTCTTCCTGTGTCTCCAGGTAGCCTCACCACAAATTCCCCTTCCTACTTGAACCCTCCCTCTCAGGTGCCCCCCACACTCCTCACACTCTAGTCTCTGTAGAGTTCTCACCTAGCTCCTTCAACTTCCGGTTTCCTCCTCTCTATCTCAGTTCAGTCTCACATCACTCTGGCTTTAGCCCTTGCCTGTGGTTTGTAGCCGATCTTCCTGCCTCTCCAGTCCACCTTATACAGTGCTCCTTGGAACTATCAGTCAGACTACATTATATTAGAGTAATAATGCAGCTCCTTGTACAACACTGCTTTGCCTACTTGAAACAGAAGCCCCAGGTCCTCCATAAGCTATCAATGCCCTCTGCAAGTTACAGGTCACTTCCCTTAAAGTCCTGAACTCCTGCTAGTAGCCTGCACTCCACTCTTAATGATACATTTCCCAT
This sequence comes from Ovis aries, assembly GCF_016772045.2. Classification (NCBI taxonomy): domain Eukaryota; kingdom Metazoa; phylum Chordata; class Mammalia; order Artiodactyla; family Bovidae; genus Ovis; species Ovis aries. Next base: position 5,296,583 of record NC_056055.1, on the reverse strand, counting down.
TTCCCCAATAGCTTCAGCATTTAAATAAATGCACCCATGTATGTGTGTGCATATGCATAGCCATAAATTTGCAAAGCTTGGGCTTACCTTTCTTAAGACCAAAAGGGTTGAATAAATCAAAGTTTACCAGTCTTCTCGGATTCTGCTTCATATTCTATCTTTTTCTTTTGTCTTCCCTTGGCCTTGCCTATTCAGGCCTGGTCCTGTTTTACCTGGATCCTCAGCCTCTGCTTAGCTTGCAAGGCGATGTTGCTGTGTTAGCCAGTTACACTGTCACATCTGCTTTTCTTTCCGTGTTGTCTCTACTCATCAGCAGCAACTCTGGCTGGGTGGTTGGCCTAAAGAAGTCATGCTAAGTGCACATCTGTTCACATCTGGCACGTAAAGAGCTATAAGTCCCATCTGTACAGCCAGCACAGCTGATTTCACAGCAGTCTGGGGAAAGGAAAAAAAAAAAAGCAGAACTCTGGTCTGAAAGTTCTCAGTACTTGATCAACTACAGTAATTGGGGCACATCCAGCTGGCATTCCGCTTGGCACCAGGAACAAAGATTGAGACAGGTTGGGATCAGGGAGCTGGCCATTGCCGAATGCCTCTCCAGTTGGTTCCTCCTGGACTCGGGCATCAGTGAGTGAACGAGGCTGGTCCACGCCTTCTTCGTGGAGTGCACTTCCTCTCCAATGCGCTGCAACCAGTCAGTGAATAGCTCTGTACTTCTGAGAAGCCGCTCTTAGTAGGCCCAGTTTGTAGGCATAAACGAAAGCTGGTGATGATTTTGCAAATAACAGGCGTCTTGACTGGGTTTGCTCACCCTGGTCCCGGGTCTGTAGTAACAGATTGGAGAATGGAAGCCCAGGTTCTGGGTCCTGTTGAGAAGGTCACAGACCCCAGCCGATTTACTGGGGGCTGGCTGCTGGCAACAAGCGGCAAGGTGACATCTTGAGAAGTAACCAGGGAAACACAGGCTGATGTAGATCGAATCCTAGCTATGAGACGGTATATTCTCATTGTGTGAGGTTTTTTGCATACAAAAATGGAAATGAAAGTTGTTTATAAGTTCTCTTCTGGGTTAAGTCATAGAAGGACTAGATAAGCAACTATTGGGAATTTCAAAATAGATGTTTTCTAAGGCATCTTTTAATCCTGACACTTTAGTAAAAATTTTTTCTGTCAATGAATTTCTACGCCCCCAATTATATTTTTCTTTAATTTGAATCTAGTGGCACTTTATGCCCACTCTTTCTTTTGCTGTTTTTTTTTTTTTTTCCCAGCTGGATTTTCAATGAACAGAAGGAGGCTTTGCTACATGGAATATAATTTAAGAAATAATGGACAAGACCCCAAATACCTTCCAAAGGCAGCCATGTCTGACAGTTCATGATTAAGAATTGTTTACCTTTCTACTTGAGAAGTTTCAGTCCTCAAGTGTTCCTGTCACCTAGTAGGGTGACATCCAAAGCTATTATCATTAACTATTTTGCTGGGAAAATAATACATTTCAATATTTTAATTTTTCGCTGCTGGCTAGTTTGCCAGAGTTTCATGGATGCTACTTTACGTGACCTTCATGTTAATTTTGAGGAATAAGCAAGTAGAAGTTTCTTTTTTGCTTCGAGGATGAGGAGACGACGGTATAGAGAGGATGGAAAATATACCCAATGTCACACAACAATTAGCAACCAGATACAATTAGGCTATAAGCTTCCCGTGCCAAATCCAATGGGCGTTTTCACTATTTTATCTTCCAACTACACCACAAGATTGAGTACTCAAGATTATTTAGAACCAATGAATTCAGGACAGGAGTTTGATGACCTCAAATGGACAACAATGCCACACTCCATCCTTTTGTTTGATTAGATGTGGTAATAAATGCTGTTTGAACCACAGGCATCAAGGAAATAAATCAAAGAAAGACATGGCCACTGTCCTAAAGGTTTATTTGGAGACATAATCAAGAAAAAAACTATTCAATAACTTGAGTTGAAAGCATGATATAAGTAAACAATTATATAGAATTACTGAGGAAAATGTGAAAAAGTCAGAAAAATCCTTCTTGGATAAGGTAGAGCATGAAGTGAGTCTTGATCATGATATATATTAAGGGAAAAGCTTCAAAAAGGCTATAATATACTCAGGTATTCACCAAAAGTACTTAAAATGATTACCTACTTTATATGATAATAAAAACACAAGCAACATGGGCAGAAATGGGCAAGGAGGACCACCTCAAATCAAGAAGTTTCTGTACAGAAAAATAAACAACTAGCAGAGCAAAAAGGCAACCTATGGAATGGGAGAAAACGTTTGCAGACCAGCTATCTGATACGGGATTAATGTCCAAAATATAATAAAGATCTTCTATAGCTCAATAACAAAAATGGAAAAAAAAAAAAACACCCAAGATAACCTGATTTCAAAATGGGTAAATGACTTGAATAGACATTTTTTTTCCAAAGAAGATGTACCATCAAGTAATGCAAATCAAAGCTACAGTGAGATATCACTTTATATTTGCTAGGGTGGTTATTTTAAAAAAGAACAAATACTAGAGAAGCATTTGAAAAATTGGAGTCCTTGAGCTTTAAGCCAACTTTTTCACTCTCCTCTTTCACTTTCATCAAGAGGCTTTTTAGTTCCTCTTCACTTTCTGCCATAAGGGTGGTGTTATCTGCATAACTGAGGTTATTGATATTTCTCCCGGCAATCTAGATTCCAGCTTGTGCTTCATCCAGCCCAGCGTTTCTCATGATGTACTCTGCATATAAGTTAAATAAGCAGGGTGACAATATACAGCCTTGATGTACTCCTTTTCCTATTTGGAAGCAGTCTGTTGTTTCATGTCCAGTTCTAAACATTGCTTCCTGACCTGCCTATAGGTTTCTCAAAAGGCAGGAGGTGGTCTGGTATTCCCATCTCTTTCAGGATTTTCCACAGTTGATTGTGATCCACACAGTCAAAGGCTTTGGCATAGTCAATAAAGCAGAAATAGATGTTTTTCTGGAACTCTCTTGCCTTTTCCATGATCCAGAGGATGGTGGCAATTTGATCTGTGGTTCCTCTGCCTTTTCGAAAACCAGCTTGAACATCAGGGAATTCACGGTTCACGTATTGCTGAAGACTGGCTTGGAGAATTTTTAGCATTACTTTACTAGCATGTGAGATGAGTGCAATTGTGCAGTAGTTTGAGCATTCTTTGGCACTGCCTTTCTTTGGGATTGGAATGAAAACTGACTTTTTCCAGTCTGTGGCCCCTGCTGAGTTTTCCAAATGTGCCGGCATATTGAGTGCAGTACTTTCACAGCATCATCTTTCAGGATTTGAAATAGCTCAACTGGAATTCCATCATCTCCACTAGCTTTGTTCTTAGTGATGCTTTCTAAGGCCCACTTGACTTCACATTCCAGGAGGTCTGGCTCTAGGTGAGTGATCACACCATCGTGATTATCTTGGCCTTGAAGATCGTTTTTGTACAGTTCTTCTGTGTATTCTTGCCATCTCTTCTTAATATCTTCTGCTTCTGTTAGGTCCATACCATTTCTGTCCTTTATTGAGACCATCTTTGCACTGCAGATGGTGATTGCAGCCATGGCATTAAAAGATGCTTAGTCCTTGGAAGGAAAGTTATGACCAACCTAGAGAGCATATTCAAAAGCAGAGACATGACTTTGCCAGCAAAGGTCCATGTAGTCAAGGCTATGGTTTTACCAATAGTCATATACGGATGTGAGAGTTGAACTGTGAAGAAAGCTGAGCGCAGAAGAAATGATGCTTTTGAACTGTGGTGTTGGAGAAGACGCTTGAGAGTCCCCTGGACTGCAAGGAGATCCAGCCAGTCGATTTTAAAGGAGATCGATCAGTCCTGAGTGTTCTTTGGAAGGAATGATGCTGAGGCTGAAAGTCAAGTACTTTGGCCACCTCATGCGAAGAGTTGACTCATTGGAAAAGATTCTGATGCTGGGAGGGATTGGGGGCAGGAGGAGAAGGGGGCGACAGAGGATGAGATGGCTGGATCACTGACTTGATGAATGTGGGTTTGGGTGAACTCTGGGAGTTGGTGATGGACAGGGAGGCCTGGCGTGCTGCAATTCATGGGGTTGCAAAGAGTCAGACACAAATGAGCGACTGAACTGTACTGACACATTGTTAATGACAATGTGAAATGATATAGCCACTACTGAAAAGAGTACAGAGATTTCTCGAAAAACTTAACATTAGAACTATCATATGTCCAGCAATCCCACTTCTGGGTATCTATATGCAAATAATTGAAGTCGGGATCCTGGAGATATTAGCACTCCCGTGTTTATTTCTGCATCATTCACGTTGACCAAGATATAGAAGCAGCCTCACATTCAGTAACAATGAACAGGTAAAGAAGATTATTCAGCCTTAAGTAAAGAAGGAAATCCTGCTGCAAGCAACAACACAGATGATTGTGGAGGACATTGTTGTTGTTCAGTCGCTAAGTCGTGTCCAACTCTTTTGCAACTCCATGGATAGTAACCTGCCAGGCTCCTCTGTCCATGGCAAGAATACTAGAGTGGGTTGACATTTCTTCCTCCAGGGGATCTTTTCGACCCAGGATGGAACCCGCATCTCCTGCGTTGGCAGGAGGACTCTACCCTGAACCACCAGGAAAGCATGGAGGACAGTAGGCTCTGCGAAATCAGCCAGTTACAGAGAACAACTACTGCAGAATTTCACTTGTATGAGGTGTTCAAAATAGTCAAATATATAGAAAGAGAGTAGAATGATATTTTCCAGGTGCTGAGGAGGAGGAAACTCAGCTCAGGAGACTCAGTCTCCTCAAGAGGAGGAGACTTGTTCAATGAGTATGAAGTTTAAGACACACAAGATGAAAAAGTTTTAAATATCTTCATGCATTGTGCCTGAAGTGAACAATATGGTTATACACGTAGAAGTTTGTTAAGAAAACATATCTGCTATGTTCTTATCATAATTTACAGTGAACTACAAATATGTAAGTTGCAGGAAATGTTTCCTAGGCTCAATATCACCACTTTACTGTCTATGAGAACTTACCTCCCTAAGTTTTATTTTTTTTCATCTCAAGAGACATTAAATAGAACAGAGTTAAAATGTAAGTCATTAAAGTAAAGCATTCTATAAATGTGAATTTACCAAGTATCTAATCTCTGGAATGAGATTGTTTTATTTACTATATTATATTTTAGTTAAAATATAACTCAGATGTAGAAAAATGCACAATCTTAACATTTACAAATCAAGTATCTACATATGATGAAAAAAGAGAACTCATTAGATAAATGAGGACAAATGCTTTAACATTACAAAAATAAGAGATGTGTTCAACCTCACTAATTATTAGGTGGTACATATTAAAACCACATTGATAACATTAAAATGAAAAGAATTTAGAATACCAATGTTAGCAAAGATAAAGAAATTGGAACTTTCCTCCATTGCTGATGAAGGTATACACAGTTACATCTATTTTGAAAAACTGCTTCGTAGTGTTTGCTAAAGCTGGGTATTTGCATACCCTTTGAGCCAGCAATTTCATTCCTAGGAAATGCATACATTTGTGTACTTCCAAATGATACATAAAATAATGTTTATGACAACAGAAATATTTTGAACCTCAATGCATCAAAAATGTCCATCAACAGGACAATGAGTACAGTGTGGTATATTCAGACAATGGGGTATTACGCAGCAATGAACAAACTACTGCTAAACACAACAACAGAGAAGAATTTAAACAAATAAAACTAACTCTGAAAAAGAAGAGGCCAGATATAAATGATTGCTTACTGTACAGCAATCTCGTGTTAAGTTAAAAACAAGCGCAACAAATTAATGGTCATAGCAGTCAAAACAGTGCTTACCTTTGGGGAGAGGGAGAAAGTGACCAGCAGAGGGTATGAGAGATTTTCTGGGAGGCTGATTATGTTCAGTTTTGTGATCTCTGTGTTGGTTTTATGCTGTATGGGTTGGTTTACTTTGAAAATTTAAATTGGTCTTTAAATTCCAGCTGTAACTCCTATTAGCTGTGTCACTGATTTGGACACTTATTAACTTGGACATATTGTTAACTGAGCCTCAGTTTTCTAAACTTCATGGGACTATTCGATTATTTATATGATATATATCTATATATTTATATACATATATAAGGCATGATATACCGTATCATTGCCAATGATACAGTAAGTGTTCAGTAGGCATGAACTTCATAATCAGCGCCATTACCTAAAAAGTGTGTTAACAAAAGTATTCAGTCTATAGGGTTATTATGAATAGTTTATGGAATGGTCAAAGCTTAACAAAATTCAGTTCAGTTCAGTTCTGTTCAGTCGCTCAGTCGTGTCCGACTCTTTGCAACCCCATGAATCGCAGCACGCCAGGCCTCCCTGTTCATCACCATCTCCTGGAGTTCACTCAGACTCACGTCCATTGAGTCCGTGATGCCATCCAGCCATCTCATCCTGGGTCGTCCCCTTCTCCTCCTGTCCCCAATCCCTCCCAGCATCAGAGTCTTTTCCAATAAGTCAACTCTTCACATCAGGTGGCCAAAGTGCTGGAGTTTCAGCTTTAGCATCAGTCCTTCCAAAGAAATCGCAGGGCTGATCTCCTTCAGAATGGACTGGTTGGATCTCCTTGCAGTCCAAGGGACTCTCAAGAGTCTTCTCCAACACCACAGTTCAAAACCATCAATTCTTTGGTGCTCAGTCCAACTCTCACATCCATACATGACCATTGGAAAAACCATAGCCTTGACTAGATGGACCTTAGCCGGCAAAGTAATGTCTCTGCTTTTGAATATGCTGTCTAGGTTGGTCATAACTTTTCTTCCAAGGAGTAAGTGTCTTTTAATTTCATGGCTGCAATCACCATCTGCAGTGATATTGGAGCCCCCCAAAATAAAGTCTGACACTGTTTCCACTGTTTCCCCACCTATTTCCCATGAAGTGCTGGGATCGGATGCCATGATCTTCGTTTTCTGACAGTTGAGCTTTAGGTCAACTTTTTCGCTCTCCTCTTTCACTTTCATCAAGAGGCTTTTTAGTTTCTCTTCACTTTCTGCCATAAGGGTGGTGTCATTTACATATCTGAGGTTATTGATATTTCTCCCGGCAAAAATCTTGATTCCAGCTTGTGTTTCCTCCAGTCCAGCATTTCTCATGATGTACTCTGCATAGAAGTTAAATAAACAGGGTGACAATATACAGCCTTGACGTACTCCTTTTCCTATTTGGAACCAGTCTGTTGTTCCATGTCCAGTTCTAACTGTTGCTTCCTGACCTGCATACAGACTTCTCAAGAGGCAGGTGAGGTGGTCTGGTATTCCCATCTCTTTCAGAATTTTCCACGGTTTCTTGTGATCCACACAGTCAAAGACTTTGGCATAGTCAATAAAGCAGAAATAGATGTTTTTCTGGAACTCTCTTGCTTTTTCCATGATCCAGCGGATGTTGGCAATTTGATCTCTGGTTCCTCTGCCTTTTCTAAAACCAACTTGAACGTCAGGGAGTTCACAGTTCACGTATTGCTGAAGACTGGCTTGGAGAATTTTTAGCATTACTTTACTAGCATGTGAGATGAGTGCAATTGTGCAGTAGTTTGAACTTTCTTTGGCATTGCCTTTCTTTGGGATTGGAATGAAAACAGACCTTTTTCCAGTCCTGTGGCCACTGCTGAGCTTTCCAGATTTGCTGGCATATTGAGTGCAGCACTTTCACAGCATCATCTTTCAGGATTTGAAACAGCTCAATTGGCATTCTATCACCTCCACTAGCTTTGTTCGTAGTGATGCTTTCTAAGGCCCACTTGACTTCACATTCCAAGATGTCTGGTTCTAGATTAGTGATCACATCATCATGACTATCTGGGTCGTGAAGATCTTTTTTGTACAGTTTTCTGTGTATTCTTGCCACCTCTTCTTAATATCTTTTGCTTCTGTTAGGTCCAGACCATTTCTGTCCTTTATCAGGCAAAATTACTGGTACATAATACATTCTGGTAAATTGCAGACTGTTATTATTATTGACAGAACTTGAGTTTCCATAATTCCTAAGGATTTCTAGCCACAGAAGTCCGATGCGCCCAAGCAAACCTGGGCATCTTGAGAAACAGTGCAACGTGAAGCGTGACTGAAATACTGAGAGGTGCCGTGTTTGGAGACGCCCATTTTAGCGTGGGCCATCAGCCTCCTCTGTGACTCCTCTCCCTCTCACGCTGCTGTGAGCATGTCTGCAGCCACTTCCATGCCCACCTGTAGAGTGTGGACTGGATGTGAAGCATCCAATTTCCAGCCTTTAGAAAGCTATGAAAGCAGAAGATACTCAAAATTGGGACCATCAACTTTGACCCCTATTTTTCTTACAAATTATTTGCAAGCCAGCAAGGGAATGCCAAGGGTGATATCCTGCAAGTGGCTCCAGAAAAGCATGCTAAGCTTAGAGTCAGACAAACCTGGCTTCATTCCCTGTCACATCCTCTTACCAAATTGCATTGGTCCAGTCATTTAAACGCTCCAAGTCTCACATTAATTGTAAAATGAGGGTAGTAATAACAGCACCCACTTCTTAGGGCTGTCATCAGAATTCAGTGAGTTGCTGTCTTTAAAGCATTGCACAGTTCTTGGCTTGTATAGTCAATAAGTAGTAACTCATTTCTATTTGCTTTTATTCTATATCTCAAATACATACATATATATTTTTTTAATTGAGATATTTCACATACCATAAACTTTTCCAGTTTAAAGTGTGTCTTTCAGTGCTTTTTAGTATATTCCCAGGGTTGTGCAATCTTGTTCCTATCTAATTCCAAAACCTTTTCATTACCCATCCCTAAAAATTTCCCCATACCTTTCAATAGACAAGCACCCATTCCTCCTTCCTTCAGCCCCTGGCAACCGTGAATCTACATTCTGTCTCCATGTATTTGCTTTTTCTGGATATTTCATAGAAATAGACTCATGTAATATAAGGCCTTTTGTGTCTGGCTTCTTTTACATTGTATAGTGTTTTCAAGGTTTGTAAATGTTGTAACATGAATCACTAATCCATTCCTTATTAATGGCCGAACAATATTCCATTGTATGGATATGCCACAGTTTTCTGTGTTGCTGACTATATATACTTAAGGAAAATTTAGGTTTATCTTAGAAGAATTCTTAAGTAATCACAGATAACCACTTATATTCAGGTTCCCAAAGTAGAGAATTAGAGAATTAACATTATGTGTAACATTGAGTGATGCTATTACTTATCAATAATATCACAGACTCTACAGACACATGCCTGAGTTTAAAAGCCAGCTTTATCACTTCTGATCTGCATGATTTTAGGCAATTAATATAATTTCCTTCTGCCTTAATTTCCTTATCTGTAAAATGGGGATAATAATACCTCTCATGTCATTGTATTGGGAGGACAATAGTAGGCCCTTTTTTCCTAGTCTAGAGATGCATTGGTTTTTCCTCATTCTTCCTTATGTGAGAAATGGTGGGCTGTTCAGATTTTCTGGGAATCATTCCCAACCACATCAATGAAAAAGGACCTCTCCATTAACCCCAATTTTCAGATTTTGCCATTTGACCAACACAGATAAATTTCAATGCCAGGTATTATCTGTTGCCCTGTAAGCATAGCTGTGAGATAAAAGAAAATAGTTCTTTTTTGGGGATGACCATATACCTTGGGCCATGCTGACTTGTTCAGATGGACTGGGGTTTTAAATGTTGACTAATAATCTTCATTGGCCCAATTTTGACCTCAAGCTGCTAAAAAAAAAAAAAAAGAAAGAAAGAAAGAAAAAGAAGTAAAGCTATCTAAAGTAGTCCAAAAGGATAGTCACTAATGACATAGAAAATAAAGGTGATAATGAATATATTTCTACATCTTTTATCAGTATATATTTTTAATCTGCATATATCTATATCTATATGTATCTATCCATCCGCCTGTTTTTCTGCCACTGCAGCTTAAATTGGAACCAGTCATCAAAATTACTCGACAAAAATTACTTATGCAGGACATCAGGAGTTGTGCAGAAGCCTTTGTGCATGATGGATTCTTAAGTAGGCCTCATTCATCCCCTTTCTTTTCAGCAGCTTGTTCTAATGGTCTGGATCACCGGACTGGGAGTAGGTATCCTTAAGATCCATTGGTTGCAATCAGCCATGGAGGAAGCAGTCACCTGTTAAATTTAGATTTCTTGAATCTGCCAAGAGACTGACACAATGATATACCACCACCATTTCTAGTAAAGGTTGGGAAAGCTCACTCATTCACTGTTAATTGCTTTGTGGTATTGAACCGTAAAAATGGCAGCAAATCAGGCCACAGCAATACCCAATCATGTAGGGATGGTCACCCATCTTGATGACACTAAGGTCATTTCATCCATCTTCAGAATGTTGGCTAATTGGCTACCACAAGTTTTAGGATACAGCTTTTTGTGTAACAGAGGATCTGTGGGAGCATCTTGGAAAAATCATTTACAAGGATGAATTATTTTCTTCTCCACTATTGCTAGAGTCCTGTTTCGAGAGGGATGGAAGGCACTTGAAGCCTTTTTTTTTTTTTTTCACCTTCAGATTCTTTATTTTCATCCTATCTATGCTTTTCCCAAGGTGAAGAAATACTAATGTAATTAATCAGGTGTCATGTTACCGATTGGGCCATGTGGCTACTGTGCCTGAGGACTCACTGTCATTAAAATATCCAAAAATGCTCGTTCTCTCCTTGTTTTTCTGTCTCTGTCTGCGTCTGTCTCTTTCCTCCCTAATTTGCAAGACTTGGAATCATATTGGTAAGATTAAAGAACTGACATCAGATTTTTAAGGGGAAAATAAAAGAATTGTAAGCTTTCATCTGAAAATAATGCTCCTTATTTTCAAGTCCTGATTATTAGAACTTTGTAATCAGAGGTCCAGCTAACAGTGTAGTGGTTCAATGATTATCATTTTTAAAATCTTCATAAACATTTTTAAACTGCTTTCTTTAACTTTCTTTAGCTGCTAATCCTCTTATAAAGGATTTCTGTGGTACTGAAAAATATTGAATTGTTTCCATGTTCTTTGGCATAAAGCAGGAAATGGTGCCACCACCAGCCCCTCACATCCTCACCATTTTATCCTTACTTTTAAAACGAGCTTCTTGGGAAATGTCACTAGAACCACTTCAGGGAGAGATTCTGTAATTTTCTTTGAGATGTATTTTAAAAGCCTGTGCCACAAGAAAATGTCAACATCATCCAAAATGGTTAAATAAAAATACTCTAATGGAGAAAAAGTACCAAGTAGCTACTTTGTACTAGTCATGGTTCCAGAAACTGAGATGTTAATTGTGAATAAGACTAATAATCCCTGCTCTTATAGGGCTTAAATTCTGGTGGCATAGATAGCTAAGCAATCAAATAAGGAAAATAGTTAACATGTTAGATGATAAAGACAGATGAAGTTGGGAAGGGGGCTAGGATATTTGGGGTTGAGGAGGAAACTGGACATATTAAATAGGGTTTGGAGGGAAAGGCTTGATCAGAAGATAATATTTGAGTCAAGTTCTAAAGGAAATAATAAGAGAGCCACACGATATATTTGGCAGAGGTAACAGCAAGTAAAAAAGACCTGAGGCTGGAGTGCTCCTGGCATGTCTGTGCAATTTAAGTTGGTGTGGTCAGAATAGATCCTGGGGGAGAAAGGCAGATGATGGGGCTGGAGGGAAAAGAGATTAGATTGTAAAGGGGAGCATGGGCACAATCTAGTTCAGATGTTTTCTATTTAACATTATTGAAGCCTATTTTACATACCACAAAATATACCTACTTTAAATTCACAGTTCTATGAGTTTTGACAAATGTAGGCATTCTTGTAACCTCCAGCATAATCATGACATGAAACATTTCTTTCATCCCCAAAATGTCCATCATGTCCTGTCTCCAAACAGTAGCAGATCTGATCTGCTTCTGTCTCAGTAATTTTGCCTTTTCTAGATTGTATTCTACAAAACAAAGTGTTTTGGGTCAGGCTCTTTTCACTTAGCAGTAAAAAGCAATAAACATACACTGAGGTGCATGAACCTCAAATTTCTCAGGTTTAGTGGTGTTTTATTGGAAGAGTAGGCCAACATTTGTGTATCAGTTTAGCTTGGACTTCCTGGTGGCTCACATGGTAAAGAAGGTGCTTGTGATGCAAGAGATCTGGGTTCAGTCTCTGGCTGGGAAAGATCCTCTGGCAGAGGAAGTGGCTGCTCACTCCAGTATTCCATGGACAGAGAAGCCTGGCAGGCTACAGTCCGTGGATTGCAAACAGTCGGGCATGACTGTGTTGGACACAGCTAACACTCTCACTGCTTTCACTTTTCAACTGTTAGATGAACCTTTGGGTTCTTTCCATTTTAGGGATATGAGAAATAAAGATGTTCTAAATATTAGCATGTAAGTGTTGGGGGGACATGAATTTTGATTTTTCTCGGATAAGTATCTAGAAGTGAAACTGTTAGGTTATGTGTTTCTGCATTCCCAATAGCAATGTATGAAATTTCCAGTTTCCCCACCTCCATAAGAACGTTTACTATTGTCAATGTTTTGTAATTTAACCATTCTTGTGAGTGTCTGGTGCTGTCTCATTGAGTTTTCAGTGTTCGTGTCTATGATGATTAATGATGTTTGAAACCTTTTTATATGCTTATTGGTATATGCATGTTTACTTCTGTAAAGAGTGTATTCATGTTTTAAGTCTTTAACATGTAATTTGCTTTATCATTATAACATTATAAGAATTCTATCTATATTTTAGATATTAGTTCTTTGTCAATGTATGTACTACCTTTTAATTTCTTTAACAGTGTCTTTTGAAGAATTTTAAATTTTTTATGGCTTGTGCATTTTTGTTTATCTAAGAAGTTTGTTGGGCTTCCCTGGTGGCTCAGATGGTAAAGCATCTGCCTGCAATGTGGGAGACCCGGGTTCAATTCCTGGGTCGGGAAGTTCCCCTGGAGAAGGAAATGGCAATCCACTCCAGCACTCTTGCCTGGAAAATCCCATGGACTGAGGAGCCTGATAGGTCCATGGGGTCACAAAGAGTCGGACATGACTGAGTGACTTCACTAAGAAGTTTGTTATTACAATAGGTTTGGAAAAATGTTCTTCTAGAAGTTTTATAATTTTAGCCTTTATATTTCTGTCTATAATCCATTTTAATTTTTTTTGTCTATGATGTGAAGTAAGGGTCAAGATTTATTTTTTCCACTTGAATATGTAGTAGTATGACAATATATTTTAAAAATAATACACATGCTAAAATGCTGTGGCAACTTTCTGAAAACCGCTTAGCCATATATGTACATATCTGTTCTGCTACAGTCTGTATCTGTCCTTATGGGAATATCACCCAATGTTACTTGTAATTTAAAAATAAACCTTGAAATCAGGTAGTGTTAAGTTCTGAAATTTTGGTTTTAATTTTTAGAATTATTTTAACTACTTTTGTCCTTAATTTCTAATATAACTATTAAAATCAGTTTGTCAATTTCTATAAAAAGGTGTACTGATATTTTAATCAAGAATGTGCCTGAAAACAACAGATAATTTTTGGTTTGTTAACATCTTAGCAGTGTTGAACCTTCTTCATGTATTTGAAATTTACATTCTCTCAGAAACGTTTGCTGGTTTTTATTGTATGGGTTGTATTTATTGCATGTTTAATGAAATAGATCACAATTTATTTACAATTTTATGTAATATTGCAATATATTATTTTCCAGTTTCAATTTTTCACTAGATTATAGAAATGCTTGGTGTCGGATACTGACTGTATATCCTGTATTTGCTTTAAAATCTCTTAATAGTTCTAGTAGCATTTAAAACAGTTTTCTTCTTTTGTTGCACTGGTTAGGAGCATGGACACGGTGCTAAATAGAAGTGATGAGAACACAGAGCCTGTATATGTTTTAAACATTGTGCTTAACGCATTATTGCTTTTTCTTTAAATTTGATTCTATTTGAAATTGAGTTAATGACATATTTTTATTTACCACCTCGGCACTCTTTGCTCCTCTTTGTAATTCCATTTTTCCATTTGCTATCCTTCTTCTGACTGGAAACTACCTTTAACAGTTCTTATCAAGTGTGTTTTGCTAGTGGCAAATTTTCTCAGCTTTAGCCAAAAGAAGTCTTTCTTTTTCATAAGATATAGAATTCTTGGTTAAGTTTTGTTTTCTTTCTGGTTTTCATGTTTTTGCAGCCGTTGCTTTTTTGTTCTTGTTCTGTAAGTAATGTCTTTTTGCCTCTGTGGTCGCTAAGGTTTTTCTTCTCACCGCTGCGCTTCGACTATTTGATTATGATGTATCTTGCTGTGATTCGCTTTATTTTTCTCCTTTTTAAGGTCTGTTGAGGAGATTTTTTTCACCAAGTTTGAAAAAAATTAAGTAATTATTTCCTCTATTATATTTCTCTTCCTTCCTCTTTCCTTCTACTTACTGAATTTTAATTGTCATTCAGTTCAGTTCAGTTCAGTCGCTCAGTCGTGTCCGACTCTTTGCGACCTGTGAATCGCAGCACGCCAGGCCTCCCTGTCCATCACCATCTCCCGGAGTTCACTCAGACTCATGTCCATCGAGTCCATGATGCCCTCCAGCCATCTCATCCTGGGTCGTCCCCTTCTCCTCCTGCCCCCAATCCCTCCAGCATCAGAGTCCTTTCCAATGAGTCAACTCTTTGCATGAGGTGGCCAAAGTACTGAAGCTTCAGCTTTAGCATCATTCCTTCCAAAAGAAATCCCAGGGTTGATCTCCTTCAGAATGGACTGGTTGGATCTCCTTGCAGTCCAAGGGACTCTCAAGAGTCTTCTCCAACACCATGCTATTTATGTATTAATTTTTTTTTGAGAACCTTTTGCTCTTTGCTATGTTTCAACCAGTTTCTCTTGCTGTATCTTTAATTCATTGATTTGTCTTCTGGGGTTAAGCCAAATTGATGAATATTTCATTTCAAGTAATGATTCTCTCTTTATTATGTCTATATATTCTTTTAATTCCTTGAGCACATTTATAAAATTTATGCTAGCTAATTAAGGGTCCTTGTCTTTTAATGCCATTATCTCTTGCTATTCTGAGTCTGTTGCTGTTGACCATTTTATTGTCCTGGTTATGTGTCCCTTTTTCCTGCTGATTTTCATACCTAGTAGTAAGTTTTGGTTGCCTGCCAAACACTGCAAATTTTACATTGCTGAAGGCTAAATTTTGTTGTTGTCCTTAATGAATGTTGAAAGTAATTTGCTCCAGTCATTAATTTATTTGTGCATCAACATGATAGCTTTAAAGTTCATTTAAATTTTTTTTTTTTGGACAGGTTTAGAGAGGTCTTTACTCTAGAGCTAGGTGTGACCTTGGGGTCTTTACTGAATAACCTTTGTATTTGTTAAAGTCTCCACTCAAGCTAGTGGGATGTTAAATATTTCCTTCCCTTGTATGGGGCTTCCCTGGTGGCTCAGTGGTAAAGAATCTGACTGCCAATGCAAGACATGTGCGTTCCTTGGATCAGGAAGATCCCCTGGAGAAAGAAATGGCAACCCACCCCAGTATTCTTGCCTGGGAAATCAAATGGACAGAGGAGCCTGATGGGCTACAGTCCACGGGGTCGCAAAGAGTTGGACGCAACTTAGCGGCTGAACAGCAGCAGCAGCTTTGTATGCACTTAGAGCATCTTTAAGCTGACGGCTGTTAGGTTCTTCACTGGCAGCTGCTCTTGTCACATGGCCTTATGGAATGTCATCCTGAGCCTGTGCAGATTAATATTCAGCCAAGACTCCAAGAGTTTTCTGTACTGATTTTTGGAGTTTTTGCTTTGTTTAGTTCAGTTCAGTTCAGTTCAGTCACTCAGTCATGGCCTACTCTTTGAACCAAAGCACACCAGGCATCCTTGTCCATCACCAACTCTGGGAGTTCACTCAGACTTGCGTCCATCGAGTCAGTGATGCCATCCAGCCATCTCATCCTCTGTTGTCCCCATCTCCTCCTGCCCCAATCTCTCCCAGCATCAGAGTCTTTTCCAATGAGTCAACTCTTCGCATGAGGTGGCCAAAGTACTGGAGTTTCAGTTTTAACATCAGTTCTTTCAAAGAAATCGCAGGGCTGATCTCCTTCAGAATGGACTGGTTGGATCTCCTTGCAGTCCAAGGGACTCTCAAGAGTCTTCTCCAACACCACAGTTCAAAAGCATCAATTCTTCGGCACTCAGCCTTCTTCACAGTCCAACTCTCACATCCATACGTGACCACTGGAAAAACCATAGCCTTGACTAGATGGACCTTAGTCGGCAAAGTAATGTCTCTGTTTTTCAACATGCTGTCTGGGTTGGTCATAACTTTTCTGCCAAGGAGTCTTTTAATTTCATGGCTGCAGTCACCATCTGCAGTGATTTTGGAGCTCCCCAAAATAAAATCTGACAGTGTTTCCACTGTTTCCCCATCTATTTCCCATGAAGTGATGGGACCGGATGCCATGATCTTTGTTTTCTGAATGTTGAGCTTTAAGCCAACTTTTTCACTCTCCACTTTCACTTTCATCAAGAGGCTTTTTAGTTCCTCTTCACTTTCTGCCATAAGGGTGGTGTCATCTGCATATCTGAGGTTATTGAGATTTCTCCCAGCAATCTTGATTAGTTTAGTTTAGATTGTTTACTTCTCTCCTCTCCAAATTATTTTCTAAAAATTCCAGCCACCTCAGACTCCCTAAACTCCAGTATCCATCTCCTCACCTCAATGAATCCAGACTTAGTTTGCATACTGGCCTGAAAATTTCCTCCAGACAGAAAGTCAAGATAATCACAGATTAAACTTTGTCAGTTTCTTTTCTCAGGGGTCAAAATTGGTGCTGCTTATTTGTCCAATATCTGAAAAATAAATGTTTCATATATATGGTTTAGTTTTCTGTTAAGATTATAGTGGGAGAAAAAATCCTGTAGCTCTTACTCCCTCATAGGTGAAGGTAGGAACCCCTCATCCTAGCTTAGATTTTACTGCAGGGAAAGTCATGTGAACCCACGAGGATTTAGCATGGACATTTGTAAGGTATGATTGATTGTTGCAGTGGTCCCATCCCATTCTAACACGCTGCAGTCTTTATGACTCCCTCCTGTGGCTCAGTGCATACACAAAATACCAATGTGCAGCAGAGTTGTTACCAGCTTTGCTGCTTTTAAAGCAGAGACATTCCACATTCTGGGGGAAAATACTTCAAAGAAAGCAGGAGACCACAAGGCAGGTAGTCCATGGATATGAATAAAGAAGGCAGTGTTGAAGTCTTGACAGCGTGGAGAGGAAGCCATTATGATCTGTAGCTGTAAATGCTTGGTTATGTTTGACAAAAACATTACTCTAACACTTTCCAAAGGACATTAAGGAAGTCTTATAGACTATGGTTTTGTTAGATTTCACCATCAATGGGACTGCCAGCATCGCTTCACATTAGGTATAAATACTACATGGGCATATACAATAGTAATCAGAATATGGTGAAATTGTGAGGTTGTGTGGAACCTACTCTTAGTATTGGTCAAAACTAGCTATTTCCATGGGCAAGCCAGTTTACTAGCTAACCGTTAGTTTTACCGTGTGTGTGAGATATTTTCCTTAACTAACTTCAAAATTGCTTTGTTTAAAAAATAACAAGCATGTCATTCTTATAAAGGGATGTGTGAAATACAGTACAGAAATATAGTAAGTTAAGTTGTTGTTGTTTAGTCGCTAAGCTGTATCCAACCCTTTGTGACCCATGGACCGCAGCACACCAGACTTCCCTGTCCTTCACTCTCTCTGGAGTTTTCTCAAACTCATGTCCATTGAGTCGGTGATGCCATCCAACCATCTCATCCGCTGCCTCCCCCTTCTCCTCCTGCCTCAGACTTTCCCAGCATCAAGGTCTTTTTCATTGGGTTGGCTCTTCGCATCAGGTGGCCAAAATGTTGGAGCTTCAGCTTCAGCATCTGTCCTTCCAATGAATATTCAGGGTTGATTTCCTTTAGGATTGACTGGTTTGATCTCCTTGCTGTCCAAGGGACTCTCAAGAGTCTTCTCCAACACCACAGTTTGAAAGCAACAATTTTTCAGCATTCAGCTTTCTTTACAGTCCAACTCTCACATCCATACATGACTGCTAGAAAAAAAACCATAACTTTGACTCTATGGATCCTTCTCAGGAAATTTAAGTGTGTGGTGCTTTAAAATCTGTATGTTCCATCTGATAATAAATCTATTCTATTTTGGAGTGTTTCTCTTGCTATCCAACTGTTTCTACAAACTCAGAGTGGCTGGTCGTGGTTCTTTCAGATGTCATATTGATATGCTGACTCTGAAATTCAGCAGCATAACTGGAATAAATGTGCGATTTGTGCGTCTTTGTGCATGCGTGCGTGTGCATTCGTGACTAAGACAAGCTGAACCTTCAATAACAGAAATATCCATGATCGTCATCATAGTCTCTAAAAACAGTAGAATTATTAGGTGAAATGTAGGGTCACAGTACATTTACAGCTAATCTAAAATTAGAGCTACTTGCTAAGAAAAAGACTTGTTCCATCAGAGAAATATCCTTGGGGAATGAGGATGACTTTTAACTACTTGATTCCCTATGTGTTTTGCAGGGGAAAAGTGCAACTTTTAGTATCATTATTCACTTCTTGGGGCTCTCCAGGGGGCTAAGTGGTAAAGAACTCACCTGCCAATGCAGAAAACACATTAGCTGCAGGTTCAATCCCTGGATCAGGAAGATCCCCTAAAGAAGGAAATGGCAAACCACTCCAGGATTCTTGCCAGGATATGCCCATGGACAGAGGAGCCTAGCAGGCTAGAGTCCATGGGGCCACATAGAGTCAAACATGACTGAATGTGAGCCCCAGCACTCTCTTCTTAGGGTTTTGGTCACAAATGTTACTTTCCCAAAACATGAATGTATCAGAATGAGGAGAAAGAACAATTGGTTCCCACTGGGGCTCTTTCTACATGGATTTGGAAGGAATGATGCTGAAGCTGAAACTCTAATACTTTGGCCACCTGACGCGAGGAACTTACTCATTTGATTCACCTGATGCTGGGAAAGATTGAGGGCAGGAGGAGAAGGGGACGACAGAGGATGAGATGGTTGGATGGCATCACCAACTCAATGGACATGAGTTTGAGTAAGCTCTGGGAGTTGGTGATGGATAGGGAGGCCTGGCGTGCTGCAGTGCATGGGGTCACAAAGACTCGGACGTGACTGAGCGACTGAACTGAGCCGACTGGAACTGGATTGTGAAGAGCAATGATCAGCAGAATGTGGCCATAGGAAAGAGCAGCACAGAGGTAGTAGAACTGAGTCAGATACAGATTCTACTACTTAATAGCCTTATGACTACAGTCATGATAGCCCCTGCTCTTGGATTCATTTCCTTGTATGGACACTGGAAGGGATATTATAGATGGTTCAAGTTCTCATTCTATTTAAGATTCTGCTTGTACCCAAGTCAGCTAGAAGAGTAGAATCCCTGGAAAACATTCATCCAAAAAGTTCTACCACACGGTACCTAACATTCTGAGTTTTTTTAATTATTCCTCTAGATTTGATGCTGATGATACAGACATCAGTTAAGTTCAGTTCAGTCACTCGGTCGTGTTGGATTCTTTGTGACCTCATAGACTGCAGCATGCCAGGCTTCCCTGCCCATTACCAATATCTGGAGCTTGCTCAAACTCATGTCCATCCAGTCAGTGATGCCATCCCTCCATCGCATCCTGTCACCCCCTTCTCCTCCTGCCTTCAGTCTTTCCCAGCATCAGGGTCTTTTCCAATGAGTCTGTTCTTTGCATCAGGTGGCCCAAGTGTTGGAGTTTCAGCTTCAACATCAGTCCTTCCAATGAATATTCAGGACTGAGTTCCTTTAGGATAGACTGGTTTGATCTCTTTGCAGTCCAAGAGATTCTCAAGAGTCTTCTCCAACACCACAGTTCAAACTGCAGACACCTTTGCAGTTTAATTACCCCAGGAGCGCACGGACAGTCCTACCCACACCTGTGCTCAGCCGCTCAGTTGTGTCCGATTCTTTGCAGCCCCGTGAACAGTAGCCTAGCAGACTCCTCTGACCATGGAATTTTCCAGGCAAGAATACTGGAGTACTTGCTACTCCAGGGAATCTTCCAGACTCATGGATCAAATCTGCATCTCTTGTGTCCCTGGTGCTGGCAAGTGTATTCACATACCTTAAGGCATCTTTTGTTAATTGGACCTCCTACTTTGTAACAAAGACTACAGAATGGCACAGATGCTTTGTGAATTCCAGCTTATCTACAATTTGCCATTTTCTCCCTTTTGCTCTAATATATCACATGTAGACTCTAAAATCACTTCAATTATATTTGCAGAGTTGGTTTTCATTCATCCCCATGCAATTCTTGAGTGGATATTCTCATTTGGTAAATTGCAGTTTGGATATGGGAGATGGGGGCTTGATAGAAGAGCTATTAAGGAACTGGGGTTGAGGGGCTATGTAGGACAATGGTCAAGATGGAAAAAGCTGAAGCTGCTAATGGGATCAAATTGTTAGGGTTCTGAAGGTGTTAAGAGTGGCACTAAATCTGCAGATATGATATTTTACTAAATGGTGAGGAAAAGCCAACATAACCTGGGTCCTGAGCAGTTCTGTTTAGTTATCAATTACACACAATTTTGAGCATTACTTTACTAGTGTGTGAGATGAATGCAATTGTGCGGGAGTTTGAGCATTCTTTGCGTTCCCTTCTTTGGGATTGGAATGAAAACTGACCTTTTCCAGTCCCATGGCCACTGCTGTTTTCCAAATACGCTGGAATATTAAGTTCAGGAATTTCTCAGCATCATCTTTCAGAATTTGAAATAGCTCAACTGGAATTACAGTACTTCCACTAGCTTTGTTCATAGTGATGCTTCCTAAGGACCACTTGACTTCACATTCCATGATGTCTGGCTCTAGGTGAGTGATCACACCATAATGATTGTCTGGGTCATGAAGATCTTTTCTGTACAGTTCTTCTGTGCATTCTTGCCATCTCTTCTTAATATCTTCTGCTTCTGTTAGGTCCAAACAATTTCTGTCCTTTATTGAGACCATCTTTGCATGAAATATTCCCTTGGTATCTCTAATTTTTTTGAAGAGATCTCTAGTGTTTCCCATTCTATTGTTTTCCTTGATTTCTTTGCACTGATCACTGAGGGAGGCTTTCTTATCTCTCCTTACTATTCTTTGGAACTCTGCATTCAAATGGTTATATCTTTCCTTTTCTCCTTGATTTTTGCTCCTCTCCTTTTCACAGCTATTTTTAAGGCCTTCTCGGACAGCCATTTTGCTTTTGCTTTTTTGCATTTATTTGTCTTGGGGATGGTCTTGCTCCCTGTCTCCTGTACAGTGTTACAAACCCCCATCCATAGTTCACCAGGCACTCTATCAGATCTATTCCCTTAAATCTATTTCTCACTTCCACTGTGTAATTGTTAGGGATTTGATTTAGGTCATACCTGAATGGTCTAGTGGTTTGTCCCACTTTCTTCTATTTAAGTCTGAATTTGGCAATAAGGAGTTCATGATCTGAGCTACAGTCAGCTCCCAGTCTTGTTTTTGATGACTGTATAGAGCTTCTCCATCTTTGGCTGCAAAGAATATAATCAATTTGATTTTGGTGTTGACCATCTGGTGATGTCCATGTGTAGTCTTCTCTTGTGTTGTTGGTAGAGGGTGTTTGTTATGACCAGTGTGTTCTCTTGGCAAAATTCTGTTAGCCTTTGCCCTGCTTCATTTTGTGCTCCAAGGGCAAATTTGCCTGTTATTCCAGCTGTTTCTTAACTTCCTACTTCTGCATTCCAGTCCCCTATAATAAAAATGACATCCTTTTTGGGTGTCAGTTCTAAAAGGTCTTGTAGGTCTCCATAGAACCATTCAACTTCAGCTTCTTTGGTATTACTGGTTGGGACATAGACCTGAATTACTCTGATATTGAATGGTTTGCCTTGGAAATGAACAGAGATGATTCTTTCATTTTTGAGATTGCATCCAAGTACTGCATTTCAGATTCTTTTATAGACTATGATGGCTCCTCCATTTCTTCCAAAGGATTCTTGCCCACAGTAGTAGATATAATGGTCATCTGAGTTAAATCCACCCATTCCAGTCCATTTTAGTTCGCCGACTCCTAAAATGTCAACATTCACTCTTGCCATCTCCTGTTTGACCACTTCCAATTTGCCTTGATTCATGGACCTAACATTCCAGTTTCCTATGCGATATTGCTCTTTACAGCATCGGACCTTGCTACCGTCACCAGTCACATCCACAACTGGGTGTTGTCATTGCTTTAGCTCCATCTCTTTATTCTTTCTGGAGTTATTTCTTCACTGATCTCCAGTAGCATGTTGGTTTTTAGAAAAGGCAGAGGAACCAGAGATCAAATTGCCAACATCCGCTGGATCATGGAAAAAGCAAGAGAGTTCCAGGAAAATATCTATTTCTACTTTATTGACTATGCCAAAGCCTTTGACTATGAGGATCACAATAAACTGTGGAAAATTCTGAAAGAGATAGGAATATCAAACCACTTGACCTGCCTCTTGAGAAATCTGTATGGAGGTCAGGAAGCAACAGTTAGTACTGGACATGGAACAACAGACTGGTTTCAAACAGGAAAAGGAGTAAGTCAAGACTGTATATTGTCACCTTGCTTATTTAACTTCTATGCAGAGTACATCATGAGAAACGCTGGGCTGGATGAAGCACAGGCTAGAATCAAGATTGCTGGGAAAAACATCAATAACCTCAGATATGCAGACGACACCACCTTTATGGTAGAATTTGAAGAACTAAAGAGCCTCTTAATGAAAGTGAAAGAGGAGAGTGAAAAGTTGGCCTAAAGCTCAACATTCAGAAAACGAAGATCATGGCATCCAGTCCCATCACTTCATGGGAAATAGGTGGGGAAAGAGTGTCATACTTTATTTTTTTTGAGCTCCAAAATCACCGCAGATAGTAACTGCAGCCATGACATTAAAAGACAATTGCTCCTTGGAATAAAAGTTATGACCAACATAGACAGCATATTAAAAAGCAGAGACATTGCCAAAAAAGGTCCGTCTAGTCAAGATGATTGTTTTTCCAGTAGTCATGTATGGATGTGAGAGTTGGCCTATAAAGAAAGCTGAGCACTGAAGAATTGATGCTTTTGAACTGTAGTCTTGGAGAAAACTCTTGAGAGTCCCTTGGACTGCAAGGAGATCCAACCAGTCCATCCTAAAGGAAATCAATCCTGAATATTCATTGGAAGGGCTGATGTTGAAGCTGAAACTACAATACTTTGGCCACGTGATGTGAAGAGCTGACTTATTGGAAAAGACCCTGATGCTGGGAAAGATTGAGGGCAGGAGGAGAAGGGGACGACAGATGATGAGATGGTTGGATGGCATCACCGACTCAAAAAGTGCATGAGTTTGAGGAGGCTCTGGGAGTTGGTGATGGACACGGAGACCTGGCGTGCTGCAGTCCATGGCGTCACAAAGAGTCAGAGATGACTGAGTGACTGAAGTGAACTGAACACACAATATGTTCTTCATAGTAACTAATTTGTAAGTTTCTTACCATTAGACTTTGGTTCTTATGAACTATGGTAGATTATTAAGAAAATATCACTGTTGAGTGAAAGAAAACATGGAAGACTTGCTGAAAGCCTAAAAGCAATGACCTGAAAGTACACCTAACCTAAAAGAAGAAAACATTCCTGTTAATTTTCATGTCTTGAGTGCATAGTAGTTTATAATATTTGGTGTATCTGAGTAACTCTGAAGGAAGTCAAGTTTTGTAGTTAACATCATGTGGAAATAAAATCTTCAAAATACGTAAAAATCTATCATGCCCTCCACTCTTACCACACTGATGTATGCGGTCACTGGGGCTGCTTTAGGCTGTGGTAATGTATTACAGTCGTTACCCCACCAAAAGAAAAGAAACGGCCTTCTGTTTTTCCACAACAGCTGGAGTGATCCTATTAAAATAAACATCACATTAAAGCCCTCCAGTGGCTTCCCTTCCCACTCGGGGAAACCTATCAGCCTACAAAGCCATGTATTCTCTGGCTTCCTGTTCTCTGACATCGCAGCTACTTCTGTCCACTTGCCCACTCTGTTGTGACAAGTCTGCCCTGCTTGTTGCATCTCAAGCGCTTCCAACATCACTCACCTGGAATGTCTTCCCCTGGCTTAGCTCATGCTACTTACCTCCTTGGAGCCCTGAGTCACCCCTGGTGAGACTCTCTCTGACCATCTATTTAGAATCACTGTGTTCTGGACACTCCTTATCCCCTTTCTCTGCTTAATTTCCGCCCCCAGAGCTTATGACCTTATGAAATACACATCTTATTTATTTTCATTGTTGTCTTCCCCAATAGACTATAATGTGCATATGAGCATAGATTTATGTTTGGTTTCACTCAGGTGAGGCTCTTGCGTCTAGGAAAATGACTAATCTGTGAATGACACATAATAAATGCATTTTGAATAAATTAATCAATGGAAGGGAAAAAGGTAGGGGCCAAAGGAGGGAGAAATGGAGGACAGCTGGTGCCTGGAAACAGCGCTTTGAATTATTCTAAAAGGAGTAAGCTTTGCCTGGGAACATAAATTGGAAATCTTACTAGGCAAACACCTTGGGAGGGCATGGCCAGGTCACTCTGTTAGAGGTTAAGAGACTTGCTGGAGATCCTTCCCTGATTTAGTGTCTGAACTGGGCACATAGCCAACACATATGCTGGTTTAGCACCATGCCACTCACCTACCCCCAAGAGGCACACACACTTTATAGCAAACAATCATCTGTCAGCCTCTGGATTTTTTTTTTTCCTGATCATGAGTTTGTAGTTTAGAGATAGAAATGTACAGAAATTCAGGCTACAGAGGTTTATGAGTATAAATTAATAAATAAAATGATAATTCCACATAGAGTTTAATGCTTTATTCTTTGTCATCAAAGGGACCTTTTCATGGGCTTCCCTGGTGGCTTAGCTGGTAAAGAATCTGTGTGCAATGCAGGAGACTTGTATTTGATCCCTGGGTTGGGAAGATCCCCTGGATAAGGGAGGGCCTACCCACTCCAGTATACTTGCCTGGAGAATTCCATGGACAGAAGAGCCTAGCAAGCTATAGTCCATGGGGTCACAGAGACCTTTTTATGCCCCTCCCTATTGGGGTGTGCACGCTTGCTCAGTCACTTCACTCGTGTCTGAATCTTTGTGACTCCATGGACTGTAGCCCACCAAGCTCTGCTGTCCATGGGATTCTCCAAGCAACAGTGCTGGAGTGGGTTGCCACGTCTTCCTCCAGAGGATCTTCCCAATCTAGGGATCGATCCCACCTCTCTTGTATCTCCTGCACTGGAGGCAGATTCTTTTACCACTGAGCCATCAGGGTGGTGCCTCCCTGTCAGCAACTGAGCTCAGTAGCTCATATTCCCTCAACTCCGAGTCAGTATGGAGGATGCAAAGTGACTCTGTGGCATGTTTCTTCCTCTTATTAGCTCTTGGATGAGGTTAAAATAATACAAAACGAAAAATTTGGGAAAAGTACAATATATCCTCATTTCTTACACCCCTCCTACAAAGTTAATCTAGCATATCATATTTTCACAGAAATACTTTAGGATGAATATTATTCTAAGGGATGAGATGGTGGGAGAGAGCACCTCCCCCTGCCGTCCTCCCACCAGCACTCCATTTAGAAATGTCAAAAATAGAAATATGGAGTGACTCATGTATGATCACACACTCTGTGACCAAATTGAGGGTAAGAACCCCGATCATGTGACTCTTAGTTTAGAACCACTTCACTGTGTTGTGCTAGGCTGCATTTGTCAAAAACTCAGAATTCATGTTGCATTCAAATAAAATCCAGCTGTGCCACAGAGAAGAGCCAAATATGTATTTTCAGTGATAAAATGGTATATACCCAAGCTAAAGAAGTCAAACTTCTTTAAAAGAGTATATTTTTATTAGAAGTAAAAAATATTTTATATTTTATTTATACTTTTATATTATTTTATATTGAAATATTTAAAAATATTTTATATTTTTATTAGAAGAATGATATACTCTTTTATTAGAAGTCAAGCTTCTAATAAAAGAGTATATTAGTCAAGAGAACATATCCAGGTTGTTTGAATCCAGAAACTGTCACTTTTTATCAAAACCTGTATTGCCTCCAAAGCTAGAATTTGTAACAATCATCAATGTTGATATTTCATTAGAAATAATTAGACTAAACACTTTTAATGAAGGTGATGTTGAGTGGTTTTGAAACCAAGTGGGCCGTTTGGTTGCATTAAGAAGTAACAGTGCATTGCTGACATTTTGCAGATGAGGAAATTGAGTCTTAACAATATTCAGTTCAGTTCAGTTGCGTCTGACTTTTTGCAGCCGCAGGGACTGCAGCACGCTAGCTTTCCTGCCCATCACCAACTCCCGGAGCTTGCTCAAACTCATGTCCATCGAGTCAGTGATGCCATCTGATCATCTCATTCTCTGCCGTCCCCTTCTTCTGCCTTCAGTCTTCCCAAGCATCACGGTCTTTTCCAGTGAGTCAGTTCTTCGCATCAGATGGCCAAAGGACTGGAGCTTCAGCTTCAGCATCAATCATTCCAATGAATATTTGGGACTGATTTCCTTTCGGATTTATGGGTATCACTGAACTACCGATGGGGTTCGACCTGGATTGGAATCAGATCTATCTGACACAAAAGCCCTGCTTCTAAGAAGAAGGGTAGTGGATGCCTTAGAGAAGATACCCTGGGAGATGGGGAGACCAGACCAAAGACGACGTCACAGTGTGGCGGAGAACCGACCGCATATGACCTATATCTGAATCGAGACAGTGCCCTCCAGCGGTAGAAAACTGAAGTGCCCAGCACATACTAAGTTCTCAATGAACGTTTGTTGTTGGCTTATAATAACGGTATAATTGGTAAAACTATCATCGCGATAATTCATTATGTATCCTGCATTAGAGGAGCCTGGTGCATTATAGTCCATAAGGCTGCAAAGAGTCGGACACAATTGAGACAACTTAGTACGCACACACACACAATAATTAGTTATGACACATACTAATATATTATAATGTTAACTTTCACACAATCTCAGAATATTATCTCTAAAAATTAAAATGTGCTATTAATTTTATTTATTTTCTTATTTGTCTCCCTTACGAAACTTGAAGACTCTCGAGGGCAGATAATGTCTTCTTCCTTCCTAAATCTGATACTTATATATTCACTCATGAAGCAATCATTTGAGGGACAAATGAGTTTGTTGTCTCCAAGAGATATTTGGGGCAAATATTATTTTTAGAAAAATGGAGGCTCTGAGTGATTAGTTTTCTGCCTAGCTAGCAAGTAGTGAAGTTGGTATTTGAATTAGAGTTTTCATTAATTAATTCAATCTTATGTTATTATATTGCGTATGTCAATGTACCTTATCATTACCTCTCTGATAGAAATGAGGGCACTTTCCCCTCTTTTTCTTACCAGGTCATACCAACTTCAAGTCACCTGGGTGATTTAAAAAATATGCCTGGACACTCTAGAGCATTTACTTTCTCTGTCCCCTTTCCAAGCCTCCCAGGTCAAAGATTTTGTAAAGCCCGTATAATTGTCAGATAAATAAAATCACATTGCTCATAATTACCAGGGACAATTCTGTGTAATTAGATGTTAACTGTAGTGTCCCCTCTCCTTTACGACTCCAAATAAATACCTGTTCCTGTCTCAGTTTGGGAAAAAGCTTGGTTGGAAATGTAACTGCTTTGCTGCTCACTGTGTAATTAACTATCATTAAAAGCCACTAATTAGATCGTAAGTTTTAAATAAGTTGCCCTAATTACCTTTGGTACATGGTGCATTGAGTCGGTAGGGCAAGTCCTTCAGAGCCAAGAAAACTTGGCTCTGTCACTAAGAGAATTAACAGGGCCATTGGGTTTCTCTTTTTTTCCCCATTCATAAATGGGAAGATGTGAACAGGGGGAATGGGATGGATAGAGAGAGAGGGTGAGGACCGTAGATGAAATATGTGCCCAGGAGCGAGCCGACAGGGGAAAGCTTCACCACCTCTCTGAAGACTACTCACCTGTGTGCAAGGCAGGATAATACCAAACGCTGTCTTAGGTCAGAGCCTGCCGCAAACTAAGTGCTTACGGGTGTTGACTGAATGAATGAGTGGATGGTGAGAGGCAACGTGGCATGATAGTTAGGAACCTCAGTTTCAAAATAAAAACTAAGTAGAGGTTTAAAGTCTAAATCAGAGAATTACTTGGAGAAAATCTCTGGTGCTATGGTTTCTTCTCTGTAGTAGGGGAATGATGATTCCTAACACCCAAGTTGCGATGAATTAATGGTAATGCAAGTAAAGTATTTCCACACACTAAGCTCCACTAAATCTGAACAGTGACAGTGGTGATGATGGGGCTATAAAATGTTCAGTTCAGAAGTTCTCAAATGAACCCCATTACTAAAGCTATTAATATTATGTGCTCCTTTTTATCGTCGTATTTTGTCCCAACACACCATTAGACCACTTCTAACACAATCATAATCTTAACATCCATTCACAAGCAGAGCAAGCTAGTTTCAGAGCATTTTCTAGGCCCTTAGTTAGTGCCAGAATAATTAAAAAAGAAAATATGGTCCTTACTCTAAGAACAGACAATCTGATGAGGTTATGGGTGTGTAAAAATAACACTTCGTGCTGTAACACAGGGCTTTACAAAATACAGTGTGGAAGGAGGTTTAAGAAAACTTCACACAACGGGTAATATCAGTGAGACACTTACTTAATCACTCCCATTTTAATCAAAGTATTTAATATATGGCCATGATCACAAGGAGCTATAATAATAATAATGATACCAATAGTAAGAATAATGACATTAACTGAGCAAATATTATATGTCATAATCAAAATGCTTTATAGATATTCATTAATTCTCTATGAAAATAAAACCTTAAATAGAGAAAAGAAAGTAGAAGTTCATGAAGATTTCATCATGTGTCCATGTTTGCATAACAAGTTTGCAAACGGGACAGTCAACATTCAAACCTGGTATTCTGCTTTCAAAATTAGAGTTCTTAAACTCTACATGATACTCCTGTGGTTAGTCAGGGAAAGAAGTGGAGTTTAGTTTTAACCTGAAAATCAGGGTACCTCGATATTGCTATGGGTGTTCCTTCTGTCACATGCAGTCTCTGGGCATGAATTTCTTCATCCCATGAAAGTCAGTGAAGGACAAGCTGGCCACTCAAGAACCTTTCAAGGGTACACATTTTTTTCACTTGATTTTTCTTACTGCACCAAAAATTGTGTGAGTAACCAAACCTTCCAGGCATACCAAAGTTACTCTGAAGTCAAAATAAGTCTTATGCCTTCCAAAACACCTGGCGTGTAGACGTGCGGAAAAGTTTTTGCCTGTTTCCATCTGTCTTTCTATATACGAATGCATATCTATATATACATAGTTGTACACATACATATACATATAAGTACATATACTTATTTAAATTTTAATACATAACATAAGCAGATTTTATATATACATATATATAATTAGAAAACTGTTTATCCATCTGTATGAAAATCAATTACAGCACATAACAAATATGATTTTGCTCCCTAAACTCTCCAACTAAATGTCATCCTCCTTTGTGCATTCAGGCCATCGTCAGTTTACTATATAGACATTTTTTTTTTTTCATAAAAGCCCTGTGATTGTTTTACGTTTACTCAGCACAGGCAAGGGAAGACCTATCGAGTCCCCGTTCTTTCTCAAGATGAATGAGCATTGACCTTGACGTTGTCCTCTGCCCACTTGGGTTTTGGATGCACCGTATCTCAGATTGATAGTTGAAGGTCGGGTTTATGTGCAGACCATTTCCCAGGATCAAATAGGTTTGAATCTTTGTATTTTGGTGCAGAGACGAAAGGGCGACTTCTCTTATCTTCACTGCTTGGCATTCTAATATTATAAACAGATGAAGAGCATTGATAACCTGCAATCATCAGAACTGGCTGCTCACAGAGATCTTGTCCACTGGGCTGTCCAAAGAGAAGTATCACTCTGTTCATTTATATGTGATGTGATAATGCTTGCTCAGTTTGAGCTGCACGTGGCTCTACAATTCAGATATTCAATACTGACCAAGTAGCACCTCTGAACTATATTTGCAGTTCTCATAAGACATGATGTAATCACCCTGGATAGGACCAGCCTAGCTAGTGGTTTTCATGTACTTGTGCCATTCCAACCTTTTGAGTGTAAGCTAGACCAGTTCCTTGCCTCTGATGAATAGTCCCGTGGCCAGATATTATGGTACACCCATGCATTGATAGTTTGGCAGTCATTGGTTCTTTGCAAAGGAATCTTAAAGAAGACAGAATTTCTAGCTTGTAAGTTTTAAAACTGAGTTACAGATATAACTTTTGTTTACTCACTTATTCAAAAAATATGTAATGGGCATATATTATGAGTAAGGCAGTAAGCTAACTGCCAATGATTATAGACAAAAGAAACAGCTTCCGCTTTCAGTATATAACTAGAGTGCATTGTGATGGGTTCTAATTGGTCTATGCCCAAGTTTCCAGTGTAGGGGACTCAAGAAACTCAGTCTTATCAAAGGGGTAACATGGAGAAAAATGGTTTTATGAAAAAAAAAATTAGAAAATCCTTAAATGAAAAAAGCAATAGCTATCCAAGCAGAGAAAGATGTAGGGAAGAAACTTCAGACAGAGCATGAAATCTTTACAGAAGATGTTAGCTGGTGGTTTGTTTTAGAAATATTGGCATACATTGGTAAGAACATAGAAAACTTCATTGGAATAGAGCTAGCAGCAGCCTTTAAGTTACAGACATCTGTGAAACTAATAGTGTTTTACTCAAAACTATGAGTGAGCCGAAAATTAGCTTTGCTCTTGGTACATAGTCATCTAATGATAGGAGAATTTTGAAAAAAACTTGGAGATTTTAGGTTTCTCTATTTCTTTTTGGTTTGGGGGTAATCATACAAAATTGCTTAACACTTTAAACATAAAGAGATGTAGGTGATTTATAATCAATGCATTGTTAGAATAATAACTAAAAGATTATTTATTGAAAAATAATGACTTGTTGGGGAAATACACATTCCTGTTCAAAGATTGTTATTTCTGTCCAGCATAAGGCAGTGGTGTGGTGTTTATTTCCCATTTTTTTTTTCCCTTCCTTAGGGACTTGGAGTAAAGCTATGGGGATATTT
Organism: Ovis aries; assembly: GCF_016772045.2. NCBI lineage: Eukaryota > Metazoa > Chordata > Mammalia > Artiodactyla > Bovidae > Ovis > Ovis aries. Next base: position 5,265,275 of record NC_056055.1, on the reverse strand, counting down.
GCGATGGTTTATCTATCTCCCTATTCTTTTCAAGGTCTGAGTGACAAGCCAAGCGGAGAAATTGAATTTTTCACTTCTCTAAACACTTCTGGCCCCTAGGAACACTGGAAAAGGTCAAGAATTTTGAAGCACGTTCTTCCCCAGGCTGCAGGATCAAAACTTCTTTTTTAAAAGGTTGTTCCAGGTCCAATGAGACAGTCAGTCGTGATGGAGAATATAAACAGCAGTTTATGTCCTCTGTGGTGGTGAGTGCCTCTCTTGGGATGCTCACTCTAAAACAGTTTCTCTAGAGAGATTTGTTTCTCTCATTAGGGCAACTGCAGGAGGGCAAAGGCAAAAAGCTTGACGTAAACTTGGAAGTGTGTGGCTGAAATCTCCTGCCTTTCGTATCCCCCTGCCCAGTTTTTCCATCTTTACTTTTCTATCTTTTCCTTTTTCCTTTCTTTTCATTGTTTCTCTCCCAGAGCTCCTTTTTTTTTTTTCCCTTAACTTTTTAAACCAGTCTCATAATGGGCTTCATCTTCCTTCATTGACCCATCTGGTAGTCATCCTCTAAATTAAAGTGAAAATGAAAGTGACGTCTCTCAGTCATGTCAGACTCTTAGCGACCCCATGGACTTCAGCCTACCAGGCTCTTCCATCCAGGGGATTTTCCAGGCAAGAGTACTGGAGTGGGGTGCCATTGCCTTCTCCAGGAGATCTTCCCAACCCAGGGACTGAACCAAGGTCTCCCGCATTGTAGGCAGACGCTTTACCGTCTGAGCCACCAGGGAAGTCCACCCTCTAAATTAGCTCACAAGGACCCTTACCTCTGGTACTCATGTGCTTGTGTGATTTCTTCCCCTTGAGAGTACATCTAATGGCTCACTTCTAACAAATAGATTATGTAAATTTTATGAGCTAATATCAAGGTGAGGTTATGCAAGAACAGGACAGCCACCTTGCTTGTTCTCCTTCTCACTCTCTCTCTCCCTTGAAGTCATCCCTCTGCCTATGAAGAGACCCATGCAGCAAGGCACTGATGCCTCCAGCCTTGTTCATACCTGGGCACCTGAGACCTTCCAACAGCCATATCTATGAGTGAGCTTGTAGGAAGAGTCTTTTCCACTTCAATCTTTAGATAACTGATTTATACTCTTTGCTAAATATTCATTTACTTGTCATTTCAGTAAAACTGTTTAATGGACAGCTACCAACTTTAATACATTATATCAGCTATCATATGGAGTACAAAAAATGAATGAGATATACCTCCTGCCATCAAGATATTGTCATTCGAAATAAAATAAAAATGCATGAAAAAAAGCATCCCACAGAAGAGGTATTCTTAGGGATCTTTTGGTGTTAAGGGAGAGCTCACTTCCTACTTGGAGGATCAGAAAAGTTTCTTTAAATACAGGGAGGGCTTTATGCTGAATGTTGCCGAGTAAACAGAATTCGTATATGCCTATTCAGTCTTCGATGAACTTCCCCTCCACTTTGGATCGTATCTTTCTTATGCTGCTTAGAAGATCAACTCCTGGCTATTATAAACAGTGCTGCGATGAACATTGGGGTACATGTGTCTCTTTCAGTTCTGGTTTCCTCGGTGTGTATGCCCAGCAGTGGGATTGCTGGGTCATAAGGTAGTTCTATTTGCAACAACCTAGATGTCCATCAGCAGATGAATGGATAAGAAAGCTGTGGTACATATACACAATGGAGTATTACTCAGCCGTTAAAAAGAATTCATTTGAATCAGTTCTGATGAGATGGATGAAACTGGAGCCAATTATACAGAGTGAAGTAAGCCAGAAAGAAAAACACCAATACAGTATACTAACACATATATATGGAATTTAGGAAGATGGCAATGACAACCCTGTATGCAAGACAGGAAAAAAGACACAGATGTGTATAACGGACTTTTGGACTCAGAGGGAGAGGGAGAGGGTGGGATGATTTGGGAGAATGGGAATTCTAACATGTATACTATCATGTAAGAATTGAATCGCCAGTCCATCTCTGACGTAGGGTGCAGCATGCTTGGGGCTGGTGCATGGGGATGACCCAGAGAGATGTTGTGGGGAGGGAGGTGGGAGGGGGGGGTCATGTTTGGGAACGCATGTAAGAATTAAAGATTTTAAAATTAAAAAAATTAAAAAAAAAAAGAAGATCAACTCCTGCTTAATGTGCAGGAGCCAATCTGAATTCTGCTTTTTCTGGGCCACCCTTCACAGCCTTTTTAGCTAATGGATTATCTTTTCCATGCTTCCCCAACCCTTACTAACTTTGCCTATTCCAGCATTTCTCAAGTGACTTCTCATCTGACTCTTCCATTAATCAGAGGGGAAAGTGCATTATTGAAGTTTGAGAGGAAAGGAACAGTTCATTCTTTCTAAGCTAAGATAGTGAAGGTCAGAATGGGTAGAAAGACTTAGAACAATACAATGCTGGGCTATCAAAAGGTATTTGTTGCAAAAAAAAAAAAATGAAGGAAGGAAGGAAGGGAGAAAGGAAGATGGTCATTGTTGAGAATAAATGATTTCTGACCATAATCTACTCTGCTATTTATTTCAAATATATTAAGCAAGCAAGGTGGATTCCATTTCCCATTTTTTCCCTTCCATGGCAACTTGTAGCAAATCTGTGTGAATATTTGAAATGTATCATGTATTACTGTTCTTAGTTTTAATTCTTCTGAACTTTATTATGTATTTGCTTCTTTTGAAAATTGCAGTGCTGGGAGCAAGCGCTTGGAGGCGTCCCCCCTGTTTTTGACTGGGAAATAAACATATTTCTAAAGGTTAGAAAGAGTAAATGTTGCGTACTTGTTGGCTTTCTTCTTTCAAATTGTATTTTTAATGAGGAACAAAGAGTTAACTAAATTTGAGTCACCTCATTGCCATGCACTTTTTTTTCCTTTACATAGGCTGCTTAGTGCTTTTAATTTTTAAATTATTTTTATTGATAAATAATTAACATATAACATTATGAAAGTTTAAGGTATGCAACAGGTTTATTTGATACACTTATATATTATAAAATACTTTTAAAATATATTGGTAAAGTCACTCAAAAGATATCCCAGCTTTCAATATCAACTGTGAAAATTCTTTGCAAAACCAAAACCTTAAGAAACTCATATTGCTGATGTGATTATTTACATCCTTGACAATTACCCAGAAGTCATTTACAATAGGGGCATATGTCGGAAACGGCTTAAATGATCAATAATAAGAGAATGGGATTATATACTATAGAACATCAACCCAAAGGATTTTTACATAGCCATTAAAATGGAAGTTAGGAGAATATAAACATCAATAGGAAAATGTCTATAGTGTGATACTAATAATATGAGAATGCTACATTATATATAGATCATGATTATAACTATATAATTCATACAGATGATCCCTGGCTAACAATGGTTCAACTTGCAATTTTTCAACCTTATGATGGTGTGAAAGTGATTTGCATTCAACAGTAATTGTACTTTGACTTTTGATTTTTTTTCCCAAGCTAGCAATATGTGATATAATACTCTCTGATGATAGTGGGCAGTTGAATCTCCCAAATCTCCCACATGATCATGAGGGGAAACAACCCATACACTTACAACCACTCTATACCCATACAACCATTCTATTTTTCACTATAAGTAGAGTATTCAATAAATAACATAAGATATTCAACAATCAATAACAATAAATTAGGTTTTGCGTTAGATGACTTAGTAGGCTAATATAAGTGTTCTGAGCATGTTTAAGGTAGATTAGACTAAGCTATAGTAAGTTAGTCTTCTCTGGTGCCTCAGACAGTAAAGAATCTGCCTGCAATGTGTAAGACCCAGGTTCAATCCCTGGGTCCGGAAGATCCCCTGGAGAAGAGAATGACAATCCACTCCAGTATTCTTGCCTGGAGAATCCCATGGATATCCCCAGTGGGCTACAATCCTTGAGGTCACAAAGAGCTGGACACGACTGAGTGACTAAGCAATAGCAGCACAGTAGGTTAGGCATACGAAATGCATTTTGGATTCAGGGTGTTTTCAGCTTACAGTGGATTTTTGGGACATAACACCATTGTGAGTGGAGGAATAAACTGTATTTTCTTATGAAGGAAAGCTAGAAAAGAATCATAGAATATATATATATATATATACACACACACACTATAAATCAGGGTAAATTTGGGGCCTGATAATTTGTTGGGAAGGGATGTCTTGTGCATTGTGGAATGTTTACCAGCATCCTTGAGATGCAAGTAGAATCTCCTCAGTTGCAACAAACAAAAATGTCTCCAGACTTTACTAAGTGTACCCTGGTAGGGTAGAAGAGGCGATGCAAAATCACTCCTAGTTGAGAACAATTGTTTTAATAAAACATTTCATTATTTTTCTGTTTTTAAAAGAAATAACATTCATGAGCAAAAAAAAAAAAAAAAAGAGAGAGAGAAAAAATCTTTACCCTTGACCTAATGTTCTCTTTATAAATTTATCCAAAAAAACAGTTGAAATCAGCAATGTTCTGATTCTATCAGACAAGGGAGTAAAGCATTAATGTGTGATGATCTCTTGGGGTTGTCAGCAAACCCCACCATTCCTCTGAGTTCTTGCAAAATGGGGAAAAGAAATCAGCGTGTGTTATATAAGAATATCTTCTACTGACAGTGCAAAGTATTTTTATCCTGGTGGAAGCTGCCTCTGGGCTCTGAAACCTTCTGTCAGGAAGTAAAGAAAACTAATTGCAGTGAAATACCTTTTCAGGAAACCTGCCCATCACCAAATTCTATACGTAGGGGGAAATGCACACTTTCTTTAAAAGATATTTCAATGGAACTCAAATCCCATAGGAATTCATTTTTAGGGCTAGGGAAACTTTTGCCTAGTGTAGAAACTTTAGTTTAATTTAGAAAATGTTAAAATTTCAAGGCACTGTTAAGAAGTCCTCTATCACCTGGTTTGACCCCTTATTTGATACTCAGGGTAACTAGAAACCAGAGAGAAGTTAAGTCACTTGCCAGTTCAACACACCTAGTTAGTTACTTTGCCGACTAAGGTCCGTCTAGTCAAGGCTATGGTTTTTCCTGTGGTCATGTATGGAGGTGAGAGTTGGACTGTGAAGAAGGCTGAGCGCCGAAAAATTGTTGCTTTTGAATGGTGGTGTTGGAGAAGACTCTTGAGAGTCCCTTGGAGTGCAAGGAGATCCAACCACCCATTCTGAAGGAGATCACCCCTGGGATTTCTTTGGAAGGAATGATGCTAAAGCTGAAGCTCCAGTACTTTGGCCACCTCATGCGAAGAGTTGACTCATTGGAAAAGACTCTGATGGTGGGAGGGATTGGGGGCAGGAGGAGAAGGGGATGACAGAGGATGAGATGGCTGGATGGCATCACGGACTCGATGGATGTGAGTCTGAGTGAACTCCAGGAGATGGTGATGGACAGGGAGGCCTTGTGTGCTGCGATTCCTGGGGTCACAAAGAGTCGGACACGACTGAGCGACTGAACTGAACTGAATTAGTTGCACTGCACAGAATTAAGCCCAAGCCAGCATGAAGTTTCTCATCCTTCAGGAAAACTTTGTCTTTAAAGCATGTTTTCTATCCTTGCAATTGCATATCAACTGAAAATAATTTATTTCTAGATGATGATGTTTTCAATAGTGTTTGAAACAGGATTTGGTCTTTAAATAGAATGTAAAATCCAAACATTCAGTGAATAAACACTTGTTGGGCGCTCTGTGCCCGGTTCTGCGGCACACATGAGTTTGAAAGATTAGAACAAACATTCCTTTATTGTGCTTGCTCTGTTATTGTCACAGCCCTATACAGTGCGCTGCGCACATAGGACATTCAGTCAGTTCTGATTAGGCATCTAGAACGTAGTTAGCCTAGATCTAGACTATGTGATTCTTCTCTGCCCCTGGAACATTTCTTCTACTCCTCTCATCCTGTTGACTTTTCCAGTTTCCCACATCTTCATGTGTAAATGTGTGTGTCAATGTATATGTAATAACCTTGTTACAAAACAATATCAAGAGCATTTTAATTCATGAAAATGGAAACTCGAGCATCCTGAGAAGTATAACAAATGACAGCAACCCCAACTCTGTACAAAGAGAAATGTGTGGACCTAACAGTGTCCAAATGCCAGAAATTCTTGAGTCTTATTGGAGTTTCTGTTGGGTAAAGGTTTGATCACAGAATCTTTATTGCATTTTTCCTAGTTCCGGGGGCTATTCGCATTGTGATTACTCTCTATAGGAGCTTCCTCCATGACTCAGTGGTAGGGAATACACTTGCAATGCAGGAGGTGTGCGTTTGATCCCTGGGTTGGGGAGATTGCCTGGAGAAGGGAATTGCTACAAACTCCAGTATTCTTGCCTGGAGAATCCCATGGACAGACGACCCTGGTGGGTTACAGTTCTTGGAGGTGCAAGAGTTGGACACGATTTAGTGACTAACCACAGCAACTACCCATAGAAATCCATCTTTTGAAGTTTCTCTGCCCCTGGATCTTCCCATAATGCTGAGGTGAACAGACTTGACATATCTGATTTGTTGGCATAGCCACATAGGGATCAAAATTCCTTCTTATTGTATATCTGTGAGGACATAAAATGAAAGCAAATGAGCATGTGCTGTCCATGGACACTCGGCATCTTCCTTTAGACTGGAGTAATGGAAACTGCAAGGGGCTGAGAATCAGGAAATGCTGAGTTTAGCTCTGGTTCTATGAGTCTATGTTGCAGGAGTTTTAATCTCTAAGTAATCCAAGATTCCTCATACATTTATTAGGGATTGGAATAGTACACCAAGTAATGTTCAGGAGGAGGGATGCTGATTGGAAGTTAATATGATATACTGCTTGTTGGAATATGTAGCCAGACAAGTCCTGCAAATCATTAAGATCAGAAAAAAATTAAATATATATATACCCCCTTTAAAATATGTATATATAACTATAAATATAATATATATAATAAACATCAGCCTATACTTTTTGAAGATGAAAGCAACTAGATCAAATAATTATTGCATCTGTATGATGAGGAAAATCCCTCAAGCTAGGCTCAATGGTACTTGAATCAATAACTTCCAGATATACAAGCTGGGTTTAGAAAAAGCAGAGGAACCAGACATCACATTGCCAAAATTCATTGGATCGTAGAGAAAACAAGGGAATTCCAGAAAAACATCTAATTCTGTTTCATTGACTACATGAAAGCCTTTGATTCTGTTGATCACAATAAACTGCGGAAAATTCTTAAAGAGATGAGACAACCTGTGTCTGAGAAGACACAGGTATGTGGGTCAAGAAGCAACAGTTAGAACCTTACATGGGACAACTGACTGGTTCGAAATTGGGAAAGGAGTACAAAAAGACTGTATATTGTCACCCTATTTATCTAACTTATATGCAGAGGGCGTGTGTGCACGCTCAGTTGATTTAGTTGTGTCCGACTCTTTGCCGTCCTATGGACTTTACCCCTCCAGACTCCTCTGTTCATGAAATTCTCCAGGCAAGAATACTAGGGTGGGTTGCCTTGCCCTCCTCCAGGGGATCTTCCTGACCCAGGGATCAAACCTGCCTCTCCTGCATCTCCTGCATTGCAGGCAGATTCTTTATATGCCGAGCCACCTGAGGAAGACCTATTGGCAGAGAACGTCCTGTGAAATGCCGGGCTGGATGAGCTACAAGCTGGAATCAAGACTGCTGGGAGAAATATCAACAACCTCAGATATGCAGGTGATACCACTCTAGTGGCAGAAAGTGAAGAGGAACCGAAGAACCTCTTGATGAAGGTGAAGGAGGAGAGTGAAAAGTTGCCTTAAAGCTCAACATTCAAAACACTAAGTTCATGGCATCTGGTCCCATCACTTCATGGCAAATAGATGGGGAAAAAAGTGGAAGCAGTGACAGATTTTCTCTTCTTGGTCACCAAAGTCACTGCAGATGGTGACTGCAGCTGTAAAATTAGAAGATGCTTGCTGTTTGAAAGGAGAGCTATGACAAACCTAGACAGCAAATTTAAAAGCAAAGACATCACTTTGCTGACAAAGGTCTGTAAAGTCAAAGCTATGATTTTGCCAGTAGTCATGTATGCATGTGAGAGTTGGACTATACAGAAGGCTGAACACTGGAGAATTTGTGCTTTCAAATTGTGGTGTTGGAGAAGACTCTTGAGAGTCCTTTGGACTGCAAGGAGATCAAACCAGTCAATTCCATGGGAAATCAACCCTGAATACTCATTAGGAGGGCTGATGCTGAAGATGAAGCTTGAATACATTGGCCACCTGATGCAGCAAAAGGAGAAGAGGGCAGCAGAGGATTGCATGGTTGGGTGGCATCACCGATTCAGTGGACATAAACTTGGGCAAATTCCACGATGGTAAGGGACAGTGAGGCGGTGGGATCACAATGAGTCAGACACGACTTAGTGACTTAACAACAACATGATGAGAATACTAACACACACACACACACACACACATATATATATATATATATATATATATATATATATATATATATAATTGTGTCCCAGGTAGATAGTCTGTTATTCTAATCAGAACACAAAAATTAATTTTTAGGGCAGGGAAAATAATTGAATTTGAGAAAGGAAACAGTAAAAATAGAGGCAGAAACATCTTACGTGGAGTTTTGTAGAAGCAGAGCCCGAGTTGTGTATGGATGAACAAGTGGCTTATTGAGGGATCTCCTAGAAGGAATCTATAAAGGAGAGGCAAGGTGAGACCAGGGCATGGCTTGCAAATAAGTAAAGGTATGGTTTTAGTTGGAGTCTAACTTCAACCTCATCCCAGGACATCTCCAGTGTATAAATTATGTCATACAGCTAATGTCACCTGTGGCAAGAGTCCTGGCCTTTTTTTTAATCCCATATCTATCAATCAGATCTTGGCTTCAGGCCATTCTTGGAGAAAATACAACATCCTAGATTTCTTCAGGTAAGCTGACTTCTACTGGCCAAGGAAAGTAAGTCAGTGATTCACTGGCAGCCAATACTTAGAGAGTCTAGGGAACAGATTCACCTGCCAAGTAATAGTAATCTAGGTTTGATGCCAATAACATCTACTACTTAGAAAAGACAGGCTTCCTAGGGCTATTAATTGAGTTAAAAGTAACTCTGGCTCTCCAAAAGAATTTTAAGTTCCTGGCAACCGGGAGACTTCTCTGTCTTGTTCTTTATCTTCAAAACTTAGAAAAATGAGATATATTTATTTGTGTTGAATGAATGTAATGTGTGCTGAATGCATGGAGAAATTTCTGACAAATATGCCACCTTCTAGGAGGTGCTGGTGGTAAAGAACCCGCCTGCCAATGCAGGAGACATAGAGACGTGTGTTCAATCCCTGCGTCAGGAAGCTCCCCTGGAGGAGGGCATGGCAGCCCACTCCAGTATTCTTGCCTGGAGAACTCCATGGACAGAGGAGCCTGGCAGACTGCAGTCCCTAGGTTCACTAAGATTCAGACACTACTGAAGCCACTTAGCCTGCACTCAGGCACCGTGCTTTGGTGCATACTTCCCTTGATTTTTCTATTGCCTTTAATGCCCTCCTTTCTCCTTTCAGTCTTAATTCTGTTCTTCAAAGTATATTTGATCATCAAAATTGAACTATGAAACATTCTTCTAACATTCTAGCCCACAGGAAGCTGTTTGTGTGTTTGTGTGTATGAGAGGTATAGTATTTATGCCTCCTTGTGTATGACTGACTAGTCATGAATCCTGTGACTAAGCATGTCTTCTCCTGGCTCTACAGCATCCAGCTGATCCCTGTCTTCTGAAGTATCTCCATGATTATGTACATGTTTCCCAGTTTAGCAGTCGATATCCAGTTCACCATCATCCTCACTTAATAACAACAATGATAGTAATAATAAATCATATTTACTGAGTGCTTACTAAGTTCCAAGCACTATCCTCAGCACATTCTATGCCTGACTCATTTGATTTGATAATAGTCTCATACTGCAGCACTTTAATTATCTTTATTTTCTGGATGAAGTAACTCGTCCAAAGCCACACATCTAGTTTGAGGAAAACTGGGATTTAAAAGCAATCAGCCGATGCTACAGCCTTGTCTTAGCCTCAAAGCTATAGTATCTTACCTCCAAAAACATTTCAACAGCTTGCTGACAAATCTTTTTCAGCCCGCTCCACGCACAGCAGCCGGGATGATTTTCACTCTGATGATGTCACTCCTCTGTTGAAAAGTCATCAGTAACTCTCCATTAACCTTGGACCCTTGAATATGGCTTTACAAAAGCACTCCAACCCGCCACCTGAGTACCTTGCCATCTTTATCCCTTGTCTTCCCTCACTTCCCCAGATATTGAAGGTCCTTCAGATTCTCAAAGGCACTAGGTACCTCTCCCTCCCTTCTGGGCCACAATGTGGGTTGAATGTGAGAAGGTTCTTTTCTACTCCTATTCTCCTTGAGTATACATTTTCCAGTAAAGAGTTCATGACCTCCAAAACCTTCCTCCTCTTTGAGACCAGTGGCTAAGTTTGTTCACTGTTTTACTACCACAGGCTAGAAGAGAACTTGGAATACAGTTGTCAGTAAATGGTGTTTGCCTTCAGGTGGGGAAAAAAATAATGAATAATCCAATGATGTAAAAACAGTCTCTCCTCCCTACCCTCACTGTGAGCTCAGAGGACAGTGTCTATGATTCTGCAACTCTATCCATCATACCTAGGACATGTCCACCACAGAGTAGATTCTTCCAAACCATTTATTAACTCTTACTGGTATTTTTACCTTGCCTTTGGCCGCAATCTTCACATTTTCACCTAGGAAAGCTCACATTTGATTGTGTTGTGCACATGTATTCAGCTGCTCGGGTGTGTCTGACTCTGTGGCCCCACGGACTGTCGCCTGCCAGACTCTTCTGTCCATGGGATTCTCCAAGCAAGAATACTGGAGTAGGTTGCCATTTCCTCCTCCAGGGATCTTCCCAATCCGAGGATCAAACCTGTGCCTTCTGCATTGGCAGGGGCATTCTTTACCACTGAGCCACCTGGAAAGCCCAGTGTTTGATTAATAGCTCCTAATTCAATCCAAAATGTAAAATTATGGAGTGAGGTTGGGTTGAAGTTATCCCTGTAGGGTTCTGTTTAATGAAAAACTTCTCGCTATGGTTTATCTTTTGCGTTCTTGAACCCCTCTAGCTTTGGAGGACTCATTGCTTCCTAGGGAAAGATTCTGTCATTGGAAAATCATGAGTTTAAACATATTGTTTCTCATGCTGAATCAGTATTTTTTTCTCCTGTCATATGAGGCTTGTTTGAGAGGAAAGCAAGAATGCGCTTAGTAATTCAGTGGAGGACAAGATGGCATTTTCCCTTTTTTCATTCTTGCCAGTCTGAGCTCTCCTCCCTGGATGTTAACTGAGAGACCCATTGAAAGACCCTGAACCAGGGAGTGGGTTTGGGGCATGGAGAGAGTCTTACTGCCTGAATTGAATTTGTCCCTCAGAGCAATCATTGCCCAGTGTTCTTGGCTTTAGCCCAACCTGCCTACGTGACAGTCCATCTCACTGACTCAGCCTTCTGTGTCCAGACAAATGATTCACTCCCAGTGCATTTTTCTGCTCTTACTAAATAGGCCCTCTAGCCCTCACTGTATCTTTCAATTCTAGCTAACAGCTTGGACAGCAGTTTTTTTTTTTTTTTTTTAAAGTTACTAAACAAGCTAACTTGGCCAGAGAAATCATGCAGAATTCTCTGCAAACACTTCCCAAATCATTCAGGTTAATAGGACTTGCTGCCTTCTCTAAACTCAGGGCAAAATCCCTTCCACAGAGTGTGTTCATTTCAGTTCAGTCCCCACTCAGTCATGTCCGACTCTTTGCAACCCCATGAATCGCAGCACGCCAGGCCTCCCTGTCCATCACCAGCTCCAGGAGTTCACTCAGACTCACGTCCATCGAGTCCATGATGCCATCCAGCCATCTCATCCTCAGTCATCCCCTTCTCCTCCTGCTCCCAATCTCTCCCAGCATCAGAGTCTTTTCCAATGAGTCAACTCTTCGCATGAGGTGGCCAAAGTACTGGAGTTTCAGCTTTGGCATCATTCCCTCCAAAGAAATCCCAGGGCTGATCTCCTTCAGAATAGGTGGTTGGATCTCCTTGCAGTCCAAGGGACTCTCAAGAGTCTTCTCCAACACCACAGTTCAAAAGCATCAATTCTTCAGCACTCAGCCTTCTTCACAGTCCAGCTCTCACATCCATACATGACCACAGGAAAAACCATAGCCTTGACTAGACGAACCTTAGTCGGCAAAGTAATGTCTCTGCTTTTGAATATGCTATCTAGGTTGGTCATAACTTTTCTTCCAAGGAGTAAGTGTCTTTTAATTTCATGGCTGCAGTCACCATCTGCAGTGATTTTGGAGCCCCCAAATAAAATCTGACACTGTTTCCACTGTTCCCCCACCTATTTCCCATGAAGTGATGGGATCGGATGCCATGATCTTCGTTTTCTGAATGTTGAGCTTTAGGCCAACTTTTTCACTCTCCTCTTTCACTTTCACCAAGAGGCCTTTTAGTTCCTCTTCACTTTCTGCCATATAGGTGCTGTCATCTGCATATCTGAGGTTATTGATATTTCTCCCGGCAATCTTGATTCCAGCTTGTGTTTCTTCCAGTCCAGCATTTCTCATGATGTATTCTGCATAGAAGTTAAATAAGCAGGGTGACAATATACAGCCTTGACATACTCCTTTTCCTATTTGGAACCAGTCTGTTGTTCCATGTTCAGTTCTAACTGCTGCTTCCTGACTTGCATACAGATTTCTCAAGAGGCAGGTCAGGTGGTCTGGTATTCCCATCTCTTTCAGAATTTTCCACAGTTTATTGTGATCCACACAGTCAAAGACTTTGGCATAGTCAATAAAGCAGAAATAGGTGTTTTTCTGGAACTCTCTTGCTTTTTCCATGATCCAGCGGATGCTGGAAATTTGATATCTGTTTCCTCTGCCTTTTCTAAAACCAACTTGAACATCAGGAAGTTCACAGTTCATGTACCGCTGAAGCCTGGCTTGGAGAATTTTGAGCATTACTTTACCAGCATGTGAGATGAGTGCAATTGTGCGGTAGTTTGAGCATTCTTTGGCATTGCCTTTCTTAGGAATTGGAATGAAAACGGACATTTTCCAGTCCTTTGGTCACTGCTGAGTTTTCCAAATGTGCCGGCATATTGAGTGCAGTACTTTCACAGCATCATCTTTCAGGATTTGAAACAGCTCAACTGCAATTCCATCACCTCCACTAGCTTTGTTCGTAGTGATGTTTTACAAGGCCCACTTGACTTCACATTCCATGATGTCCGGCTCTAGGTGAGTGATCACACCATAATGATTGTCTGGGTCATGAAGATCTTTTTTGTATAGTTCTTCTATGTATTCTTGTCACCTCTTCTTAATATCTTCTACTTCTGTTAGGTCCATACCATTTCTGTCCTTTATCAAGCCCATCTTTGCATGAAATGTTCCCTTGATATCCCTAATTTTCTTGAAGAGATCTCTAGCCTTTCCCATTCTGTTCTGTTCTTCTATTTCTTTGCATTCATCGTTGAAGAAGGCTTTCTTATCTCTTCTTGCTATTCTTTGGAACTCTGCATTCAGATGCTTATATCTTTCCTTTTCTCCTTTGCTTTTTGCCTCTCTTCTTTTCACAGCTATTTGTAAGGCCTCCCCAGACAGCCATTTTGCTTTTTTATTTTTTAAAATTTTTATTTGTACTTTATTTTACTTTACAATACTGTATTGGTTTTGCCATACATTGACATGAATCCACCACGGGTGTACATGAGCTGCTTTTTTGGATTTCTTTTCCATGGGGATGGTCTTTATCCCTGTCTCCTGTAAAATGTCACAAACCTCATTCCATAGTTCATCAGGCACTCTATATGTCAGATCTAGGCCCTTAAATCTATTTCTCACTTCCACTGTATAATCATAAGGGATTTTATTTAGGTCATACCTGAATGGTCTAGTGGTTTTCCTACTTTCTTCAATTTAAGTCTGAATTTGGTAATAAGGAGTTCATGATCTGAGCCACAGTCAGCTCCTCGTCTTGTTTTTGTTGACTGTATGGAGCTTCTCCATCTTTGGCTGCAAAGAATATAATCAATCAGATTAATTTATCCATTGTGTTCATTTATCCATTGACAAATTGTTTACTAGTCTCTGCCATTTCTTAAATTTTAACTAATATTGATTAAACACTAACAACAAGCCAAATGCTTGTTAAATACTTTGCATAAATGATCCAATCTAATTTTCACCAAACCCCTTAGACATTGGTACAGTTGGTATCCTCATTTTACAGAGGAAAAAACTGAGGTATAAAGAACCTAAGCATCTTGCCCAAAAGCACTTAGCAAGTAAGTGGAAGAGAAGGATTTGACCCCAGAAATACGACTTCAGGGTCAAAGCAATGTCTTAACTCTACACCCCTATGCTGAAGTGGAATGGATGCTGTAAGTTGGTATCCACCTTAATTTTGTGATCTTGAATATATCACTTCAACTCTAGGGGCCTCGTTTTCTTCATGGGAGAAAGATATTGCTAGGTTGAATGTTTATTCAAGTAATTATGTATAACAACTCTATGTAATCATATTAGGTAGGAAGAGCGGGAGACAGTATAGGAACAAAGGACTGCCTACAATGGAAGATGTGAACAACACAAAAGGACACTAATGGTGCTAGCTGCAGCCTTTTCACCCTTCTGCAGTTCGAAAGCCAAGAAACAACTCTGAAAACTGATTCTCACCTTTGTGTCGGTATATCTACCTCAGCAGGGACATCTATTTCAGGTCTTAAGCCTTCCCTCCTCTGGATTTAGAAATAAAGTAGCACACCTCAGATTCTTAAATGTGTTTGGAAAGCGTGAGAAAAAAGAAAAGAAAGAAGCCATGACTTGTTAGTGTATGTGGCGTCATGACAAAAGACAGCTCCAAACACGGTCACCAGGCTTGTCACCCCCACATCCACTTCACACTTCTTCAGATGTGACATTGGAACTCCAGCAGTCCTCTTGGTCCACAAGGATGTGGACTCACTCTGCAGCAAACCAGGCGTGCCAGAGCGTGAGCTTCAGAAAGCAGGTCCCTGCTGACTTCCCGGCCCTTGCACACCAGTCCTGATCAGCCTGCCTTCTGGCTATTTTTGCTGTGGTCGCTCTTGCCAGTCCCACCACATGGTATGAAGGATCTCAGTTCCCCAGCCTGCGGTGGCAGTGCCAAGTCTTAACCACTGGACTGCCAGGGAAATCCCCCTTTTACATTTTATACATGAGAGGATACACTTTTTAATCTGTTTAAACCAGTAAGCCACTGCTTAGCAGATTTTAAGTTTCATTTAAGTTGCTAAATTTCCTAAGAAAAGCATGCAAAGGAAAGTTAAACTCAATTTTGAGTTTCCTAATAGCCCAAGTAAAGAAGGAACTATATGAATATCAGAGGGTGAATCCTGGATTAAATGAACCTTATTCAAATGAAGACATTTTCTTTTTTAAATGAAATATATTAACTGGGAATTTCATGAGAGACACAAAAGAAGATGCCAATAACCAATGATGCCCAGCTGTGTCATCCTCTGTCTCCATCACCTGAGACTTTCACGCTTATACAAGGATTGCACACTGGCTCACACAGGAAAATAAATTGTTTTTTAAAAATGTAACCCCTAAAATATCTTATAATCTTGCCTTTAGTTGAGTTATGATATGTCTCAGGGGCCAGCATTTGCCTCTTTCTGACGGAGGTGCCACAGACCGTTGTCCTCTTTGGTGCTCTCCATCAGTTATTCTTGCAACTAGAAAGCATGTCCTTAAGGGAAAAGTAGATATACATTGAGAAGGAAGATCAGGACAGAATCTCCAACAGGGGTGATGAGTCAGAGACTGTGACTCCAAGAGTGTCCAGAGTCTGAGCTGTCCTTCAGAAATAGACATGTTTTTTAGAAGCAAAGAAGAAAATAAGTATATTTCTGATAATCACCAAATGACTTATTTTTATTTATCCAAGAGGCCTCTCTCTTTTCTCAGCAGGAAGAAAGTGTTATGTACTCCTATAAGTGTATGATTATAGAATTCTACAACTATATAGCTGTGAGAATACTTACAAATTGTCTGAATCATACCCTACACTGGGAAGTCCAGAAATTGAGGCTTGTAAAAGAGAAAAACCAGATTCTAGGAAATACATAAATTCCATAGACAGTCACCATTAGGAGTCAGTTCTCTTGAATTCTAACTTTGAAAGGGCAGGCATGAAAAGGTTCTACATTAATCAGTTCCTTTGAGTATCACGCTCCCAATATTTAAAAAAAAAATTAAAGTTTAAAGGATAAAAAGGATATAAAATATGAGGTTTCTTAGAAGATCTGTTGATTGTTTCCAGAAAAAGCTTAAAAAAAAAAACCCTACATTTTTAACATTCCCAGGTAACTGATGAATGAGTTAGATTAAGCTTGGCATTGATTAATCTTTTTGACTGGAGCCAAGGTCACTTTCTATAGACCTTTTGCCGTCCATTACTATACCCATTGTAAAATGTTTATCCAGCTGACTATTTCTCCACCAGCCCCCTACATTAACCCTATGGATTAGACTTTGATGTGCATTGTATTGAAAGTCTTGTAGAAGTCCAAATGAATTATATGTATGGTGACTGTCACCTCCTTTGAAAAATTAATCAACTTCGTTAAGCATGAGCTACCTCTGGACATCTGTTGATCGAGGTCTCTACAAACTGAAAGAGAGAAGGAGAGCTTGCAAGCAGACAGCTATTGTGAAGACCTCTGGCCAAAGAATCCAAATCCCTGTGTTCTAGTTTCAGTTCAGACCTAGGCAAGGTTGACCTTGAGCTGTCTGCTGGTAACCTCTGTGAGGCTAAACAATAGAATGTAGTGATTACAGGTGAATGTTTTGAAATTATAGACAACATGAAGCATCTAATAGATGTTACGACTTTGAGCCAGCTATATAATTTGCCAAAAATATCAGAATTTTCATTAATAACATGGGGATTCAGTACAGTTCAGTTCAGTTGCTCAGTCATGTCTGACTCTTTGTGACCCCATGAACCAAAGCACGCCAGGCCTCCCTGTCTATCACCAACTCCCAGAATCTACCCAAGCCCATGTCCATTGAGTCGGTGATGCTATTCAACCATCTCATCCTCTGTAGTCCCTTCTCCTTCCGCCGTCAATCTTTCCCAGCATCAGGGTCTTTTCCAATGAGTCATCTTTTGCATCAGGTGGCCAAAGTATTGGAGTTTCAGCTTCAACATCAGTCCTTCCAATGAACACCCAGGACTGATCTCCTTTAGGATGAACTGGTTGGATCTCCTTGCTGTCCAAGGGACTCTCAAGAGTCTTCTCCAACACCACAGTTCAAAAGCATCAGTTCTTCCAGTGCTCAGCTTTCTTTATAGTCCACCTCTCACATCCATACACAACCACTGGAAAAACCATAGCCTTGATTAGACGGATCTTTGTTGGCAAAGTAATGTCTCTGCTTTTTAATATGCTGTCTAGGTTGGTCATAACTTTCCTTCCAGGGAGTAAGCATCTTTTAATTTCATGGCTGCAGTCACCATCTGCAGTGATTTTGGAGCCTGCCAAAATAAAGTTTGACAGTTTCCACTGTTTCTCCATCTATTTCCCATGAAGTGATGGGACTGGATGCCATGATCTTTGTTTTCTGAATGTTGAGCTTTAAGCCAACTTTTTCACTCTCCTCTTTCACTTTCACCAAGAGGCCTTTTAGTTCTTCTTCACTTTCTGCCATAGGGTGGTGTCATCTGCATATCTGAGGTTATTGATATTTCTCCTGGCAATCTTGATTCCAGCTTGTGCTTCTTCCAGCCCAGCGTTTCTCATGATGTACTCTGCATAAAAGTTAAATAAGTAGGGTGACAATATACAGCCTTGACATACTCCTTTTCCTATTTGGAACCAGTCTGTTGTTCCATGTCCAGTTCTAACTGTTGCTTCCTGACTTGCATACAGATTTCTCAGGAGGCAGGTCAGGTGGTCTGGTATTCCCATCTCTTTCAGAATTTTCTAGTTTCTTGTGATCCACACAGTTAAAGGCTTTGGCATAGTCAATAAAGCAAAAGTAGATGTTTTTCTGGAACTCTCTTGATTTTTCAATTAACCAGCGGATGTTGGCAATTTGATCTCTGGTTCCTCTGCCTTTTCTAACACCAACTTGAACATCTGGAAGTTCACGGTTCACATATTGCTGAAGCCTGGCTTGGAGAACAACATGGGGATTATAGTAACTTTGTCTTTAACTTTACTACCTTTGTGTTAGTTGCTCAGTTGTGTCCAACTCTTTGCAATTCCATGGACTGTAGCTCACCAGGTTCCTCTGTCCATAGGATAATCCAGGCAAGAATACTGGAGTGGGTTGCCATTTCCTTTTCTAGAGGGTCATCCTGACCCAGTAATCAAACCTAGGTCTCCCACATTGCAGGCAGGTTCCTTACTGTCTCAGCCACCAGAAAAGCTCATATTACCTTTAGGAAAAATCCTAAATTTCAGTGTGAAGAAACCCCTAAACTACTGTGATTTAAATTTTATCTATATCCATCTGTGCCTTATTTCTTTAGTAGTTACTTTACGTATGGAATTGTGTCCTTCAAAAGGATATTGAATTCCTACCCCCAAGTACTTGGCCTCAAGTGACCTTATTTTTGATAGTCTTTTCTGATAATCAAGCTTAAATTGTGGTGTTAGTGGTAAAGAACCCACCTGCCAATGCAGGAGACATAAGAGCTGTGGGTTCGATCCCTAAGGTGGGAAGATCCCCTGGAGGAGGGCTTGGCAACCCAATGCAGTATTCTGGCCTTGGGAATCCCATGGATGGAAGAGCCTGGCAGGGTACAGTCCACAGGGTTGCAAAGAGTCAAAAATTACTGGAGTGACTTAGCGTGCACTCACGCAAGTTTAAATGAGGTCATTAGGGTGGACTCTAAACAATATGACTGGTGTCTTATGAAAAACGGAGAAACTGGAGTACACAAAGAGACATTTGCAGGGGAAAGATTTTGCAAAATCACAGGGAGAATGCCACCTATAAGGCAAAAATTGCCTGAATGATACCAGAATCTAGAAAGGTACAAAAGGATCCTTCCCTTACTTTGGTTTCTGACTTCTCACCCCCAGATTGTGGAACTTTGTTGCAGCAGCCACAAAGAAATGATACACTGTCCTAGAGATTACAATGCACATAAACTTTCTGCTTTTAAGGTCAGCATGCTGCCATTATAAGCAGCACTACATCTTCAGTTCAGTTCAGTTCAGGTCAGGTCAGTCGCTCGGTCATGTCCGACTCTTTGCGACCACATGAATTGCAGCACCCCAGGCCTCCCTGTCCATCACCATGTTCACTCAGACTCACGTCCATCGAGTCCATGATGCCATCCAGCCATCTCATCCTCTGTCGTCCCCTTCTCCTCCTGCCCCCAATCTCTCCCAGCATCGGAGTCTTTTCCAATGAGTCAACTCTTCGCATGAGGTGGCCAAAGTACTGGAGCTTCAGCTTTAGCATCATTCCCTCCAAAGAAATCCCAGGGTTGATCTCCTTCAGAATGGACTGGTTGGATCTCCTTGCAGTCCAAGGGACTCTCAAGAGTCTTCTCCAACACCACAGTTTAAACGCATCAATTCTTAGGTGCTCAGCCTTCTTCACAGTCCAACTCTCACATCCATACATGAATACTGGAAAAACCATAGCCTTGACTAGACGGACCTTAGTCGACAAAGTAATGTCTCTGCTTTTGAATATGCTGTCTAGGTTGGTCATAACTTTTCTTCCAAGGAGTAAGCATCTTTTAATTTCATGGCTTGCAGTCACCATCTGCAGTGATTTTGGAGCCCCCAAAAATAAAATCTGACACTGTTTCCACTGTTTCCCCATCTATTTCCCATGAAGTGATGCACTACATCTTACTATGAGTGAAATACAGAAAACTGGAAACAAGACATCCATTTAACCCACTCCCAACCTTTATGAAATATTAATAATTCTTATGTATATTATAATGAAATGCATTTAAACCACTCATTATAATGTTATAACTTTTTGCTTTATATATGCATATGTATTTTAAATAAGTTAAGAGAATGATAGTATAACTGCCAATAAGATAGTATTTAAACACTATTTCCCCTACTATCTCTTCTTTCTCAAGATTCAGATTTCCATCGCTATGATTTCCTTTCAGTCTGAAGAATTTCCTTTAAGGTTCCTTGAAGTGCAAATTCACTGGTGTCGAATTATCTTTGCTTTCCTCTATCTTAAAATTTTTTCTTTCACTTTTATTTTTGACTGTTTTATTGAATATAGGAATCTAGGCTTCAGGATTTTTTTTTTCTTTTAGTAGTTTAAAAATACCATTTCATTGTTTGTGATGAGAAGTTAGTGATCACTCAACCTATTATTCCTCTATTATACCTTTTTCTTTCTTTCTTCTTTTTTTTTTTTTTGTTGCTTTAATGATTTCATGTTTTTGCTTTTAGTCATAATAACTATGTTGTGCTTAGGAATGGTTTCCTTTCTGTTTATCCTACTTGACATTCCCTTGATTTCTTAACACTCTCTCTCTCTCTCTCTCTCTCTCTATATATATATATATATATATATATATATATATATATATATATATATCTTCAATTAAATTTGGAGAAAATTAAATTGCTATCTTTTCAGATTTTTTTGTTGCCCTACTTCTATCCTCTTTTTATGGAACTCCAATTATATATGTATGTTGGACCATTAGAGGTTGCCCAAGAGGACCCAAAGATTATATTTTCTTATTTTTTTCACATTAGATAACTTCCATTAATCTTCTATTTCATTGATTCCTTCAGCTATCTCAAATCGATTCTTTTGCCTAATCTTTTATTTTAAATTGTATTTCATAGTTTGCCAGTTTTAGTTACACAATTTCCATTTGGAAGTTTTTATGGTATCTATGGTATTTGTCTGTTGAAACGTCAGATTTTGTTCATTATAAAAGTATTTCCCCTTATGCCCTTAAGAAGTGTTATAGTAGCTGTCAAGGTTAGTCCCCATTAATTGCCTTTTTCTTTAATATGAGTTGAATTTTCCTGTTTCTTTGTGTGACTGGTAGTTTATATTGGATACTGAACATTCTCCATAAAATTCTGTAAGACTCTGGATTATCTTTCCTTTGTTTGAAAGGTCTTAGTCTTTGTTACTGGCAGTCTTGGGTTTAGCTAGCCTTTGACTTGTCTGAACTCAAGCTCCAGATGCTAAAGTGAAAGTGTTAGACCCTCAGTGGTGTTTGACCCTTCGTGACTCCATGCCCACCATAGCCTGCCATGCTTCTTTGTCCATAGAATTTTCTAGGCAAAATCCCTGGAGTGGGTAACCATTCCCTTCTCCAGGGAATCGTCTTAACCCAGTAACTGAATGTGGGTCTCCTGCATTGCAGGCAGATTCCTTACCATCTGAGCCACCAGGGAAGCCCCTTGGATTCTAAACTTCCAGTTTACATTGTTATCTTTAACGGGGCTGCTTGAATTCTGCTTAATACATTTAAAGTTTAGAGGTTGAGTAACTATTTTGTAAGATTTCCTACACAGAGTCTGTAGCTCTCCCTTCCTAGTTCTTTTCTCCCAGGAGCTTATTCTCTCTACACTTTTCAGGTATATGGTTGCTCCAAACTCTGCTTCTTCAAGAAGCTAGCAGACCTGTGGGTTTCTATGCAAGTCTCAGCCTCCTTAAGGGGTGACATCTGAAAAGAGTCTCTAAGCTAAAAGCCATAAAAACAGGAAACTCACATAATCACTTGTCATTACTTTCTCTCAAGATATGACACCCTTCTAATCTTATCCGCTTCGTTCCACTCAGCAGTGTCTGCATGCAGTTGAACTGTATAATTTTTCTTGAGTCTACAGTGTCATCATTGGGAGTGTTGGTCTAACTCCTATCTTCTCCCAGTGGTTTAAATCAAAGTATATTTCTCTCTGACCTAACAGTCCAGAGATCACAAGGTTGTTCTTTCCTATGAGGTTATTCAGGATCTAGACTAGTTCATTGAGTTTGCTTTTCTCAAAATATAAATTAAATCTCTGATTCCAATAATCAAAATATTTTTAATTCTCAACCAGAATAAAAATAGGGGGAAGCAAGGCAAACAACTTCATTTTTAAGGAGGTGAATTAGAGACTGCACCAGTCACTTCCAATGGCAGCCCATTAATCTATACTTTTCCACAGGATGATATCTAGCTATAAATGAGTTTGCAGAACAAATTTTTTTAAGGACAGTCATGTACTCAGCCAGACCATGACAAGGAGAGAAAATCTACTATTAACAGTAAAAAAAGCAAATGTATTCTCAGAGAATATTTGTATTCTAGGCCACAATCTTTGTATACTCTACACAACCACTGCCTGCCTATGGGAGAAATTATGTAGGCTCAAAGACCATGATCACTTTACAGCCTATTTTGGTGGCTTCTGAAAGTATAGAAACCTATTAATAAGTGCATAATATCTACCATACCATGTTCCTGCTCCCTCTCATATCCAATATACAATAAAGGAGTAGGAATAGGGTACTAGTCCTAGAATTAAAGCCCCCCCAAAATAAAACTCAGTTATGAAAATGTATAAAAATTTTAAAACATACAGGAGTGATTATTTTGTAATGCTAATGAAAAAATAATGTCAGAAATTGCAAATATGCTCTCCACTGGCAGTGAATTTCTTTTTTGGACCCTGGTTTTGCACTGTGAGAAATACTAACTTGTCCAGTATCTCCCATAGCCCATGGCTTTACCTTCTGGATAATTCTTCCTTTCTGATATCCCTTGTTGTCCTACAGGAAAATGAAATTGGAGAACATGTCCTTGGATAACTGACATTATCAGTTGCTATTGATAACAACTGATACAGGTTTGTTGCCCCTTTCTTCATCTACAAACAAGTTTAAAACCTCAGGATTTGATTTAGGGACAGAACAATTACAGTTTATCCTTGGACCACACAAAAGTTAGGTGCACTGATCCCCTGAACAGTGGAAAATCCACATATATCCTGACCATACACCATCTGTATCCACGGTTCCATATCTGCAAATTCAACCAACCACAGATCATAAAATACTGTAGTATACATTTATTGCAAAAAGGGAGGGATGATTTGGGAGAATGGCATTGAAACATGTATAATGTCATATATGAAACGAATTGCCAGTCCAGGTTCGATGCATGATACTGGATGCTTGGGGCTGGTGCGCTGAGATGACCCAGGGGAATTGTACGGGGAGGGAGGTGGGAGGGGGGTTCAGGAAGAGGAACACGTGTATACCTGCAGCGGATTCATGTTGATGTATGGCAAAACCAATACAATATCGTAAAGTAATTAAGTGAAGTTAAGTTGCTCAGTCATGTCCGACTCTTTGCAACCCCATGGACTGTAGCCCACCAGGCTCCTCCATCCATGGGATTCTCCAGGCAAGAATCCTGGAGTGGGTTGCCATTTCCTTCTCCAGGGGATCTTCCCAACCCAGGGATCGAACCCACATCTCCCGCATTAGAGGCAGACGCTTTAACTTCTGAGCCACCAGGGAAGCCGTAAAGTAATCAGCCTCCAATTAAAATAAATAAATTAAAAAAATAATAATCCATTTGTAAGTGAACTCACAGAGTTCAGATTCCTGTTGTTCAAAGTCAACTGTTATATTTGCATGCCATCCTTTGATTTCTTTGATAATAAAATACAGATATTGGCAGGGGGACCCAGCAACTATAAAATAGATATCTAATCTGTGGTTTCCTATGAGTTAAAAGTTTATATTTTCACAACCAAGCTGCCTGTAAGTTCATATTTCTTAATCCCGTGTGTGATCTTCCATTATTTACTGGATTTTATGATAGTGTTTTACCTATATTTCTTAATTTAATATACTCCTATCTTGAATTCACTGAAACAGGTGAGTGTACAGCAATGTACTGGCATCACTTTTAATCTGATTTTTGCTAATAGAAATGTCCTTATCTTAAGTTATCTAGGATACAGATACAGTTCACTTTTCTGTAACTGTCTCCAAGTTTCCAGACTGTCAACTGAGATTGCAGATCGTAGATGATATAGGTGGACCTTATTCAGTCACTTGAAAGCTCTTAAGAAAAAATCCACCTATGGACAGCAGGTTCAACTCATTCACAAGGGTTCCAGCCCACCCTTCCGGATCACTTTGACCTTCCTAATGGCCTCCCTAAAGAATTTTGACTTTCCGAATGAGTCCCACAATTGTGTAAGCTAACTGCTTGCAGTGAATATCTTATTGTATTATTTCGAACAAGCTTTCTTTCTCTAGTTGAATCATGACTAGCATACCTCCAAGATTATAAACAAGGCAAGACAATAATAAATTAACAAAAATTATAAAAGTCTAAGCTAATGGAGAAACAAAGTATGCTCATGAGTTGAAAAGAGTGAAAAAAAATCTTTAAGATCTTTTTGAAATTAGTATTTCAATTAGAGTCAGTATAAACTTAATGTAAACTGCACCCATATTTTGTGTAGAAATTGACAAATTGAGTCTACTCTTGTATAGATAAGCAATAGATGTAGTATAGTTATTTTTTAATAACTGGTAGACTTTCAGTACATGATTTTTAGATTTATGTGGTTTTGATACTTAAACATTAGCTATATTAATTAAGAAAGTGTGGTATTGGTTAAGGGATAGATACATGGGCCAAAGGAAGATAATTAGAAAGTCAAGGCAAAGAGGCAGAACTGCCCCTAGAGGAACCAGATAAGGACCCGAAAGAACCCATTGCTTTGCTCAACAGAAAGAGTCTTGTGAAAATAAGCTTTCCTTTTTTGAAATTAATTTTTATTGGAGTGTTGTGCTTTACAATGTTGTATCAGTTTCCACTGTATGGCAAAGTGAATCAGCTATATGTTTACAGAGTAAGATGTTTCTTGACCTTTACCCAGGGATCCTGATTGTGCTTAAGTCCAGCAGAAATATCCCCATCTCTCAGCCAGAGATAGTATCACAGATATTGAACTTTGATGTCTGTTGAGATTTCAACTTTTCCAAGTTAAAATTTCCAAATCCTCTCAGTTACAAACTTTATTTTCTTGGGCTCCAGAATCACTGCAGATGGTGACCGCAGCCATGCAATTAAAGACACTTGCTCATTGGAGAAAAAATGATGACAAACGTAATAGTGTGTTAGAAAGCAGAGACATCATTTCGGTGACTAAGGCCCATATTCTTAAAGCTATGGTTTTTCCAGTAATCACGTATGGATGTGAGCATTGGACCATTAAGAAGGCTGAACACTAAAGAACTGATACTTTTGAATTACAGTGCTGCAGAAGCCTCTTGAGAGAGTCCCTTGGACAGCAAGGAGATCAAACCAGTGAATCCTAAAGGAAATCAACCCTGATTATTCTTTGAAAGGACTGATGCTGAAGCTGGAGCTCCAATACTTTGGCCACCTGATGTGGAGAACTGACTCATTGGAAAAGACCCTGATGCTGGGATAGATTGAG
This sequence comes from Ovis aries, assembly GCF_016772045.2. Lineage (NCBI taxonomy): Eukaryota > Metazoa > Chordata > Mammalia > Artiodactyla > Bovidae > Ovis > Ovis aries. The sequence continues at coordinate 5,239,704 of NC_056055.1, read as the reverse complement.
GGCAGGAGGAGAAGGGGACGACAGAGGATGAGATGGTTGGATGGCATCACTGACTCAATGGACATGCAATTGGACACACTCCAGGGCATGGTGAAGGACAGGGAAGGCTGGCGTGCTGCCGTCCATGGGGTCACAGAGTTGGACACAACTTAGCGATTGAATGACAACAACAAATCCTCTCAGGGAGACATCTTTGAACTCATATCATATACCCTTCATACCTTACCAGACACTTTCCATCTAATCCAATCTTGCTCTGCAATAGGTCTTCTGAACTGCTCCATGCGTAACCACATGGACAGTCTTCCTAACAAACGTGGTCCCATCCGTCTTTCTCCAGCCTTTCCCAGGCTCTGAATGAGGTAGAGGCTGCTTTCTTTGGGCCGTTCGGCATCCTGCTTGCCTCTTCAGCCCTAGCTTTAGTCTTGAGCTCGCCTGGCCCACCCTAAGCATACCATGTTCGACCACGCTGCACATTCTGAAACTTACCTTGGGACTTTCTCTTCAATTTCCTCTTTCACTGTGAAGTCTTCACATGTTGCTTCCTCTGCCTGGAGCACATATCCATACACTCCCACATCTCACTCACATCCAGATCATATACACACACAGTGTATTTACTGTATCTAGCTATCTCCTATTTATCCCTTTAAGTATCAACTTATTTTTAAACAACATTTATGTTATTTATGAGCAACATGTAGTATCCCATGTACTATAATTTCTTACTTAACGGCCCATCTTCCCTAGTAGACTAATACGTTCAGTGCAGGCACCATTCATGTCTTTCTTGTCAATCACTGTATTATTCAGAAACTTAATATAGTATTGGGTACAGGTTGGAGGAGGAAAGGGGGGATGGAGGAGTGATAGAGGGAGAAAATATATTATTTAGAATTTTATGCTTTGTGCCAGACTATTGGGAAAAAATAATTCTGTGACCTGTGCATATGTGCTAAGTCACCTCAGTCACATCTGACTCTTTGCAACATGATGGACTGTAGTCTGCCAGGCTTTTCTGTCCCATGAGATTTTCCAGTCAAGAATACTGGAGTTGGTTGCCATGCCCTCCTCCAGGGGATTTTCCTGACCCTGTGACTGAACCGGTGTTTCTTATGTCTCCTAAATTGGAAGGCAGATTCTTTATTACTAGCACTATCTTGGAAGCCCTCTATGAATTTTAAATAACCCCATATAAATGTGAATGGATGACTGAAAACAGTGCCTATGTTAGCACTGAAATAGTTTGGTTTCCTTTGGATATTGTTTTCTACACCCTTATAAATTTCCAGAGTGGGTCAGCCACATCCATTTTTATTTTGTATGCTTCTTTTCATTCTTTCTCATTTCTTGGCTTAAGCATCTGTAGCACTGGGCCAGTGCAATCTCATTAAGCCAGTATTCCCTGGCAGGAGAAAAAGTGTTGCTGCTGTTGTTTAGATGGTTTAAAATTAATAATTTGCATATTTTCATTATGCTAATGGAAACTTATAGAGACAGGCATGTTTAATAATATTTTAATCCATTAAGCTCATAAGCATTTAAAATGATATAGTCCAAAACATAAAGAGGGCAGCCATGAGGTATGATGGTGAGCTGGGTTCACATCTGAGTTTCACCCCGGAGAGGAAGCTCTGATCCAGTGACTTGACTTTGCTTAATCTCATGTTTCTAATCTCTGGATGGAGAAGATTATGCTTAATACTAAGTATATAAAATAATTAAGAATAATAAAGGCATAAGACTTAAATCATAATATATAGCCAATAGAGGAAGACGTGATGATGATGTATCTGTATATTAAGTTACTCTGCCTAACGCCAGAAAATACAGCAACATATAATCAAACTAGTCAGTATTTGGTGAAATTATAGCAGATATCTTTGTGAAGTAACTCATTTTTCATGATTTTTTTATCCTTTCCACCATTCCTAGTTTTAGCCATCTATGAGAATCCCATTCAAATCTGAGATTCCTGTAGATTCTTTTTTAATCAACTGATCCAATAAATTTTTAATTTCTTCTCTGATTTACTGTAAAGCTTTGCGTCTGTCTCTCAGACTCAAACATTCTTCTAATGAGCACGGTGCTTACTTTTTGCAGTCTACAAATTCTGGATCACATGCATGATATTGGGAGCTTACAGTTGAAAATCTTATTAAAATGTCAGATAGCTCTGTTTATTTGGAGAAAGGTCAGGTTTATTATTCTAATTTAATAAATGAGGACAGCTGAGTTCCCACACAGTTAAGTCAGTTTTTCAAGGTAGTGAGAATGAAGGAGAGAAACATTATCTGGGGATCTGGTATGTGTGGGATGCTCTGCCAATTACACATACTTAACAATGAGATCCAGCATCTATTCAGAATTTTTAATAAAGTAGACATTGTTTTGCAGGAATTACATTTAGGAAACCGTGTATAACTCTTAGGCCCTTTAGGGAGGTACTATCATAAAGATTTTCCATGCGAGGAACTGGAGGCATAGAGAGTAAATAACTTGCCTAGGGTCCTGCAGGTCAGTTGACATCTAGACCTCGGTCTTCTTGCTGTAGAGCCTACATTTTAACATACAATTCTATACTACTTTATAGAAGTTTTCCTATTACAGACTAGAATGAAGTTACTGTAAATGAACATACTGAGAACCAGAAAAGTCAATAACTTTGTTCAAGATCATCCTATTGCAAATGGTCAGAGTCTACATATTGGCAGGGCCCTCAGTCATTGAATGCTTGTTCTAAAACACCATGCTTTACTCTTCTGCAGGCACTCTTTTTTCACTTGAGTAGTGATGCTGATCTCTTCCAACTATGTTGCCTGCAAAGTTAGAAGATAACACTAGATTTATGCAATTGAATGTTCAGGGGCTTATTGATCTCCCTGATGACCAGGGAAATGCTAAACCAGACAGATAAACTGCCCCTAGTACTTCCTCATTGCTATGCTTGAAGAACTCAGTGAGCTATGCTGATACTCTGTTTCATCAGCTCTCACAGTGGGGTAGCAGTGCTGACCTATCGTCTAAGGAAAACAGAGTATGTTCATGACATTTGAAAGAGTCTTGACCTAAGTTCAGGGGCTTGTTGGAGAAGAAAATTCTCTACCCTTCTAAGTTCCTCTGGCTAGACTAAGAATTAAATTGACATGAGACAGGTTAACAGGAGAAAATCAAGTTACATTTATTTCATATGCGTGGGAACACCACATACATGACAGGTTCCAAGACAGGAAGATAAAATTAGGTATATATGCATTCCTTAGTCAAGGAATGTGACAGGGGCCTGGGCTTCCAAGAACAGAAGGGTCATTCACAGGATAAGAAGATCAGATGTTGGGTCATTACGTGTTTGCCCTCCAATTTAAATTCTTCTAAATAGTAAAGGGAGGGACAGCAGTTTCTCGTGAGCCCATGGGGTCCCCTTTGTCTTTAGCTCGGAAGAAACCACATACCAAAGGAGCACATCTTGGGAGGACCTGTTCTGAACGCCTGCAACTGAATAAGTGGCAGTTAGTGGAGTAACACGGGGCTTCTCGGGTGGTGCTATTGGTAAAGAACCCACCTGCCAATGCATGAGACATAAAATGTGGGTTCAATCCCTGGATCAGGAACATCCCCTGAGGAGAGCATGATACCCACTCGAGTGTTCTTGCCTGAAGAATCCCATGGACAGAGGAGACTGGCGGGCTACAGTCTATAGGGTCACAAAGAGTTGGACACGACTGAAGTGACTTAGCACACACACGCACAGCACTCAGTGGAATAACACACAGGTGTTCTGAGAATGGATGACCCACATCTGGTCTGAAAAGTCAGGAAAGGCTTCAGTGTGATCTATTTCCTGAAAGAAGATTCCAGATAGGCAGAGGAGAAATGGAAAAGGGGCTTCCAAGAAGAAAACAGTATGAAACCAGTATCTGACTATGTGCTTACGGGGCATTTGCCACCGATTTACTTGCGGAAAACATAGTCAATATCTTTGAAAGTGAAGACACAGCTTACAGCACTGGAGTGAGGTGAAGCTGTCTTGACTTTCAGACTTCACAATGTATCTTACAATGGTGAAAAATTATAGTCAATTTGGAGGGGACTATTTGAGAGTGAGTTGATGTAGGAAATGAACAAATATTTTTTTCCCTAAATACACGGCTCTCCAATTCCCTTGTGTGTGCATTTTTTAGGTCCTAATGTCACTTTCTCAAAGTTGCTTGTGGCCACCCAGGTTCTGTTGTCAAATGACTTAGTTCCAGCTGAGTTCTTCCGCTTAAGCTGTTAAACAAATGAAAAGCAGAATTGTCACTTTTAAATAGAGCCCACACATAATCACATTTTGAAATGGTCCTCTTCTGGCTGAGGAGAAGTTGTGTGCATTATAATATTGAATTTTAAATAATATATTACACAAAATAGCTTCCAATTTGATTTGGGGGGATATATTTTCATGAATTATTGAATATCTGATTATTGGAGAAAGCTTTAGCCATTATGCACTGAAACTGTCATTCTCTCAGCTCTGTGATATATGAGCTTGGTTATCAATATTTAAAGTTACAGTGAGCTCAGTATGAAGCAGTTGAAAGCTGAGACATGGATTAATCAGCAGTGATGCAGGCCGAACTTCTCTCAAGGCCCCAGCAAAATGGAAATGAAGATGCTCTGGAAGGCTTTCCTAGCTAGTCTTCTTCAGGTACATTTCAAGTTTCAGTTCATCTTACAGAAGTCTACTCAGTAACAAGCACGGAGTTGATTCAATATAAAGAAAACTTTGCTCCAATGAAATGATATAGTAACATGTAATAATCCCCTGGAGGGAGGGATGCTGCTTGCCTTGCTCACTGCTGCCTCCTAGGATTTTCTAAGATGTTTGGGGTACAGACTGGGTGATCAATAAATAGTATATTGATGGACTGAATGAAGGAATAGATGAATGAAAATTTAGTAGTTGAAAACCAGTATGTATTTTGTGGGCTTCCCTGGTAGCTCAGGTAGTAAAGAATCTGCCTGCAATGCAGGAGACCCTGGTTTGATTCCTGGGTTGAGAAGGTCCCCTGGAAAAGGGGTAGGCTACCTACTTCAGTGTACTTAGGCTGCCCGGGTGGCTCAGATGGTAAAGAATCTGCCTGCAATGCGGGAGACCTGATTTAGAACCCTGGGTTGGGAAGACCCCCTGAAGAAGGTCATGGCAGCCCACTCTATTATTCTTGCCTGGAGAATCTCCATGGACAGTGGAGTCTGGCGGGCTTTGGTCCATGGGATTGCAAAGAACTGCACACGACCGAGTGACTAAGCACAGCACGGCATGCGTATCTTTGTACAGAGAGCACACTGTTGCTTTGCCCTGTTCAAAATACATCTTTTGCTGTATGTCTGTGAGGAAAACAATGTAATGCACAGTTCAATTCAGTTCAGTTCAGTCGCTCAGTCCTGTCCGACAATTTGCGACCCCATGAATCGCAGCACGCCAGGCCTCCCTGTCCACCACCATCTCCCGGAGTTCACCCAGACTCATGTCCCTCGAGTCCGTGATGCCATCCAGCCATCTCATCCTCGGTCGTCCCCTTCTCCTCCTGCCCCAATCCCTCCCAGCATCAGAGTCTTTTCCAATGAGTCAACTCTTCGCATGAGGTGGCCAAAGTACTGGAGCTTCAGCTTTAGCATCATTCCTTCCAAAGAAATTCCAGGGTTGATCTCCTTCAGAATGCACTGGTTGGATCTCCCTGCAGTCCAAGGGACTCTCAAGAGTCTTCTCCAACACCACAGTTCAAAAGCATCAATTCTTCAGCGCTCAGCCTTCTTCACAGTCCAACTCTCACATCCATACATGACCACAGGAAAAACCATAGCCTTGACTAGATGGACCTTAGTCGACAAAGTAATGTCTCTGCTTTTGAATATACTATCTAGGTTGATCATAACTTTTCTTCCAAGGAGTAAACATCTTTTAATTTCATGGCTGCAGTCACCATCTGCAGTGATTCTGGAGCCCCACAAAATAAAGTCTGACACTGTTTCCACTGTTTCCCCATCTATTTCCCATGAAGTGATGGGACCAGATGCCATGATCTTCGCTTTCTGAATGTTGAGCTTTAGGCCAACTTTTTCGCTCTCCTCTTTCACTTTCATCAAGAGGCTTTTTAGTTCCTCTTCACTTTCTGCCATAAGGGTGGTGTCATCCGCATATCTGAGGTTATTGATATTTCTCCCGGCAATCTTGATTCCAGCTTGTGCTTCTTTCAGCCCAGTGTTTCTCATGATGTACTCTGCATAGAAGTTAAATAAGCAGGGTGACAATATACAGCCTTGATGTACTCCTTTTCCTCTTTGGAACCAGTCTGTTGTTCCATGTCCAGTTCTAACTGTTGCTTCCTGACCTGCATACAGATTTCTCAAGAGGCGCGTCAGGTGGTCTGGTGTTCCCATCTCTTTAAGAATTTTCCGCAGTTTATTGTGATCCACACAGAGTAAAGCAAAAATAACATGGAATGCTTTTGAAAAGACTTAATGGAAAGGGTGCATTTCCTTATGGCAAAAGATCCACTTAGAGGAGTAGATATCCTCTAATATCAAACATGATACCTAGAAAGGTGAGCAAGTGAAGCAGAGAAGTGGGATGGGGTAAGGAAGGGGAGCAAGAGTTTACCAGGTAGAGGAAAGAGAAATTTTTTGAATGCATGGGTAGAAGTGAGTGAGCTTGTAGCTCTTTTGAGGAGCCTAAAGCATTCCAGAAAGTGAAGACCTAAAGGAACTTTTCTTTTCTCCATCCTTTATATTGATGGAACTAATGGCTTACCTTGCACATGAATTGTGTCTGTGTCTTAACTGAAAGTAGGTGAAGAGAAGGAAAAGGTTTTTGTCATTTAGAATTTCATGAGACCCTTAGGACATCTCAGTTTCCTTCCGCCTCTCTGGTGCCTCTCTCTTTAACACGCAATGCACAGAGAGACGTGCGTGCACCTATCTTCGGGGGTCAGGATTCTGCTCAGACTGAATCTCAAGGTGCTTTCACTCTCCTTGCTTGAAGCCCTGAGTTCTAAAGCTCAGTGTTTTCCAGATAGCTTTTATAATGGTTTTTTTGACCAAAAAAAAAAAAAAAAAAGTCAGTGTATCTCAAGCATGTTTGAATAGCATCTCATTTGTAACAAATTTTCACTTTCTAACCAATATATTTTTCATGCTTTCGAGGAATTGAAATTATTTTTCTTTAAAAGATCTGTGTGTGTGTGTGTGTGTGTGTGTGTGTGTGTGCGTGTGTGTGTGTGTGTAGTTGGATCATATTCCTTCATAGGGACTCTCCAGTCTCCAATTCGGGGACTGTGTCTGCCTACTAGTTATCATCAGCTGTGTTGAAGAAAGATGCTGTGGGGTCTCATGGTTACCTACATAGATTTGCAGTCAATCCAGCTCGTTTCACCTTTGTTCTCTGCTGTGACGGGTATCACAGAGTCCTATGCTTCTCTAGACCATTTGAACCAGTAAACCTACTTTCCATCTACAAAGGTGGAGGTGTGGGGGTAGTTTTATAGCTAGATGTGCTAAAAGGAAGAATTTGGGATCTAGCTGTTTTGTATTTATATTTTCATTCCATCCTTCTCATTTGAGCCCAGACTTTGCTATCACCTTCCAAAAAACTGGACTTTTCTAATTTCTGAGTCTTTTTCCAGTTCTGAAGCATCAGTCCACTTCCCTTGTGCCCTGTTGCCACCATCCTTTACAAGCACTTAGATTTCACCCTTCTCTCCCTTAAAAAGGTATTATCTTAAATACTACTCATGCAGCATTAAGGCTATGAAAGAGCTGCTGTTTTGGGTTTATCACTTTAAAAAATTCCTTAATTATAAAGTTTAAAGAGAAAACAGAGATAAATACATTTATTGTCTGCATTTTTCACCTCATGTCCCTCAGACCATTTTTGATGCAGTACTTTTGAGATCAGAAAATAACAATTAAAGCACGTGGTGCAGTGAAATACATAGATTCTTGTGTCCCTTGTCCCTCTTTTGCAGAAGATAAAAAGCAAGTTCAAAAAAGCCAATGTAATACAATATCAGCCAGGTGTCAGACTTTGGCCAAAAAAAGGGAAGTGTCAACCAGAATTTGAGCTGTGTATTTCTTCCAATGTCAATTTTTCAAAAAATTTAGTTGATTTCCAATATGTCTATGATTTTCTTAAACATCAAAAATAGCCCAAAGTTTGAAATAACAGATGTAGACTGCTGAATGGACACTTGCAGGATTACCTGAGAAAAATAATCTTTGAAGTGTTCTCATTCATTTAGATAAAATGGTTTGGCTTTCTGGGTCCTTGTCGCAGATATTTAGTGAAAGACTGTCTCTCTGTTTGTATTATCTTGAATAAAAATCTCTCATTTCTGAAATATTATGGAATATTCTACTTTATATATTTGAGGTGAAAAACAACTTTCACTTTGTGCATGCGTACATGTGTCCTCAGTCGCCCAGTTGTGTCTGACTCTCTGCGATCCCATAGACTGTAGATTGCCAGGCTCCTCTGTCCAGGGGATTTTCCAGGCAAAAATACTGGAGTGGATTGCCATTTCCTTTTCCGGTGGATCTTTCAACCCAGGGTCAAACTTGTGTCTCGTGCACAGGCAGCTGGATTCTCTACCACTGAGCCACCTGGGAAGCCACTTCTGCACGTTTGATCTGTTTTTAATAAGACTGTAAGCATATAAGAAGCACTTTAAAGAACTTTCCACATTACATATAACAAACTTCACCCACTGTACCCTACATTTCCTCTTTTAGTTAGGGGTTAATTTTTCATTTATTTTCAATCATTGATCTTCTATATTTGTCTTATATTATTAATGCATAGTTCTTAATCATCCTTAGGACCTGGAGGACACAAATTTTGTCAATTTAGTTGATAAATTTTAAATTTCATTTGTATAAGCTCTATTTATAGAAAAAGAACATGTGTTTTGTATAAAAAGATATGCAATCTTATTTTAAAACTAAACAAACTACTGCTGTGATTTTCATATGTTCTCCTATGCTATGAACCTGAGGAAACTGACGTATTTCCCATAATACGTGAGGCTGTGAGGAACATCTCATCACTTTTTGAACATGGCATCCAAGACAAAGAAGAGAAATGGACCATACGATTTCTTGGACTGAAGCAAAAGTCTATTTAATTTGGAAAATAATCTTTTTTGAGGATCAATCTCACCCCCTCATAACTTTTCTAAGCATGTTTCCTGCCATAACTGACAGTTATAATGATGAGCTGAATCTGAAAAATAATTACATTTCTTGCATCCCCCACATATTTTTTGAGATTTGCTATATATAATGTTTCATTTCATTTTTATAAGATTATCAATACTATATAATTGCAACCAAGTGTCCCTGTTTTCACAGTACAGTGATCATCTTTATAATTATATGATATCAATTTTGAGTTTCAATATACTTGCTTTCATATTGTAGGTTTATTTGGCTATATGTTTATTGTTGTCATTTCTGTGGCTTTATATCAGAGAAAACTATGGAGAACAGTGTGGAGATTCCCTAAAAAATTGGAAATAGAACTTCCATGCGGCCTAGCAATCTCACTGCTGGGCATACACACCGAGGAAACCAGAATTGAAAGAGACAAGTGTACCCCAATGTTCATCGCAGCAATGTTTATAATGGCCAGGACATGGAAGCAACCAGATGTCCACTGGCAGACCAATGGATAAGAAAGCTATGTTATGTATGCACAATGGAGTATTACTCAGCCATTAAAAAGAATACATTTGAATCAGTTCTAATGAAGTGGAAGAAACTGGAGCCTATTATACAGAGTGAAGTAAGTCAGGAAGAAAAACACCAATACAGTATACTAACACATATATATGGAATTTAGAAAGATGGTAACGATGATCTTATATGTGAGACAGCAAAAGAGACACAGATGTATAGAACAGTCTTTTGGACTCTGTGGGAGAGGAAGAGGGTGGGATGATTTGAGAGAATAGCACTGAAACATGTGTATTATCATATGTGAAACAGATCGCCAGTCCAGGTTCAATGTATGAGACAGGGTGCTCAGGGCTGGTGCACTGGGATGACCCAGAGGGATGGGATGTAGAGAGAGGTGGGAGGGGGGTTCAGGATGGGGAACACATGTACACCCATGACTGATTCATGTCAATGTACGGCAAAAACCAGTACAATATTGTAAAGTAACTAGCCTCCAATTAAAAATAAAAACAAAGAAGCTATTGATTTTTCTATTGAAACGAATCATAACTACTACAGCTTTGAAGAGTGAACTTGTAATTCACTCACTCAGTTGCGTCTGACTCCTTGTGACTCCATGGACTGCAACATGCGGGCTTCCTTGTCCTTCACCATCTCCTGGTGTTTGTTCAAATTCATGTCCATCGAGTCAGTGATGCCATCCAGCCATCTCGTCCTCAGTTGTCCCCTTCTCCTCCCACCCTCAATCTTTCCCAGCATCAGGGTCTTTTCAGATAAGTCAGTTCTTTGCATCAGGTGACCAAAGTATTGGAGCTTCAGCTTCAGCATCAGTCCTTCCAATGGATATTCAGGATTGATTTCTTTAACGATTGACTGGTTTGATCTCCTTGCAGTCCAAGGAAATCTCAAGAGACTTTTTCCAACACCACAGTTAAAAAGCATCAGTTCTTCAGAGCTCAGCCTTCTTTATGGTCCAACTCTCACATCCATACCTGACTACTGGAAAAACCATAGCTTTGACTATATGTACCTTTGTTGGCAAAGTAATGTCTCTGCTTTTTAAGACATTAGGTTGGTCAAAACTTTTCTTCCAAGGAGCAAGCGTTTTTTTTTAAATTTTATGGCTGCAGTCACCATCTGCAGTGATTTTGGAGCCCAAGAAAATGAAATCTCTCACTGTTCCCATTGTTTCCCCATCTATTTGCCATGAAGTGAAGGGACTGGATGTCATGAACTTAGTTTTTTGAATGTTGAGTTTTAAGCCAGCTTTTTCACTCTCTTCTTTCACTTTCATCAAGAGGCTCATTTAGTTCCTCTTTGCTTTCTCCATAAGGGTGGTGTCATCTGCATATCTGAGGTAGCTGATATTTCTCCCTGCAATCTTGATTCCAGCTTATGCTACATCCAGCCTGGCATTTCACTTGATTTACACTGCATAGAAGTAAAATAAGCAGGGTGACAATATACAGTCTTGATGTACTCCTTTCCCAACTTTTTAAACCTGTTTGTTGTTCCATTTCCGATTTTAACTGTTACTTCTTGGCCTGCATACAGGTTTCCTAGGAGGCAAGTAAGGTGGCTAGGTATTCCCATCTCTTTAAGAATTTTCCACAGTTTGTTGTAATCTACAGAGTCAAAGGCTTTAGCATAGTCGATGAAGCAGATGTTTTTCTGAAATTCTCTTGCTGTTTCTATGATCCAATGGATGTTGGCAATTTGATTTCTGGTTCCTCTGCCTTTTCTAAATCCAGCTTGAATATTGGAAAGTTCTCAGTTCACATAATGTTGAAGACTAGCTTGGAGAATTTTGAGCATTACTGTGCTAGCATGTGAAATGAGTGCAATTGTGCAGCAGTTTGAACATTCTTCAGCATTGCCTTTCTTTAGAATTGCAATGAAAACAGACTTTTTCCACTCTTGTGACCCATGTTGAGTTTTCCAAACTTTCTGGCATATTGAGTGCAGCACTTTCACAGCATCATCTTTTAGAATTTGAAATTACTCAGCTGGGACTCTATCCCCTCCACTAGTGATGCTTCCTAAGGCCGACTTGACTTCCCAGTCAAGGATGTCTGGCTCTAGGTGAGTGATCACACCATCAAGGTTATCTGTGTCATTAAGATCTTTTTTTGTATAGTTCTGTGTATCTCTTGCCACCTCTTCTTAATATCTTCTGATTCTGTTAGGTCCATACCGTTTCTGTCCTTTATTGTGCTCATCTTTGCATGAAATATTCCCTTTGTATCTTTAATCTTCTTGAGGAGATCTTTAGTCTTTCCCTTTCTATTGTTTTCCTCTATTTCTTTGCATTGTTCACTTAGAAAGCCTTTCTGAGTGAACTTAGGACAACTTTGTGGAGTATTGTAACAATATGTCAGCTATCATCTTTAACTGTGTTAAAAAAGCATTTTTTAAAATATTCTTATTTTCCTTTGGCTATATAGACTTATTTATTTATATTCCATGGTTCAGATTTAAAAGGTAAACATTATATTTAAAATATTCATTATTATCTGAAAATAGCTGATAAACATTCTTAATGCATAAACATAGTAATGGCGTATATTTATTAATGACTTTTTAAAACATTTTGTTTTTGCCTTTTCCTTTCCCTCATTTCCATAAGTTATTAGTATAATTTTATAGCACACAATTCTATGCTTTTCAAACAATATTTAACTGGAATTAAAAGAGAGCTCCCATTTATTTTCTTTTTGTTAATCTTGCTTTTTATCCCTTTTTGCCTTCTATTTTTTATTTTTCAAAATTCACAGTATTTTTGGATAGCATATGTTAATTGCTTGTATTAGGAGAGAACGCTAATATAATGAACCATAGAAATAAGGAGAACAAGAAAATGCACAAGCATTGCCAAACTCCATTAATAAACTCAGAACTTCTTTAAAAGGCTTTAAAATGGGAATATAAGTATTAAGAAAAAATTCAGGGAGGAATTTGCCATTATTTGTCAAATAAAACTGTACATATCCATTTTTCTCTGTTAATCTCTATATTTTTCTCATATTGAATCATTTACATATGCCAACAGTAATATATTCAAAGCTGCTCACTACAGCCCTATTTGTAATATTGAAAAATTAAAAGTTCTAAATATCTACTTGTAGGGATATGATTAAGAAAATTTTCATATATTGCTGTGGATTATGATGATACAGAATTTTAAAAGAACGTCTCTCTCAGTTTGGACAAAAATTAGAAGATTAGAATAATAACTTGTCAGGAAAAACAAACCCTACAAATTTTATTTGTGTATATATAAGTAATAAAACCACAGTCTTAAAAGATTCATGTAGAATTGTTTTTTAAATTTTATTGGAGTATGGTTAATTTACAATATTCTGTTAGCTTCAGGTGTACAGCAAAGTGGTTCAGGCATACATCTACATATTCATGCTTTTTCAGATTCTTTACCCATATAGGTTATTACAGAATATTGTGTAGAGTTCTCTGTGCTACGCAGCATACCCTTGTTGATTATCAATTTTTTATACAGTAGTGTGTCGCATGTTAATCTCAAGCTCTCGGTTTATCTCCCCATTCATGTTTCTCCTTTGGTAACCATAGATTTGTTTTAGAAATCTGTGACTCCATTTCTGTTCCATGAATCTGTTCTGTTCATTTGTATCATTTTTAAAAAAATTAGATTCCATGTATGAGTGATCTCATATGATATTTTCCTTTCTCTGTCTGACTTGCTTCACTTAATACGACAATCTTTTTTAAGTCCAATCATTTTGGGGCAAATGGCATTATTTCGTTCTTTTTATGGTTGAGTAACATTGGTGGCTCAGCTGGTAAAGAATCTGCCTGCAATGCAGGAGACCTGGGTTCAATCCCTCAGTTGGGAAGATCCCCTGGAGAAGGGAAAGGCTACCCAGTCCAGTGTTCTGGCCTAGAGAATTCCATGGACAGAGGAGCCTGGCAGGCTACAGTCCATGGGGTCGCAAAGAGTCAGATACGACTAAGTCACTTTCACTTTCAACATTCCACTGTGTATATCTACCACTTGAATTCTTAACAGGGAAATGTTATGGAAAGGAACCAAGATGGAGCCAGTGTTAAAGGAAAAGTTTCATTTTTGATTGTATGTCTTTTGTTATTGTTTAAAGTTTTCACACAAAAAACACGTTTTTATACACTGTTTCAGAAGTAAGGAAGAATAAAGGCAGAAATGAGAAAAGGAAGGTAGTAGGGGAGGAATAATCCACTCTTAAATAAGAAAGAGGGTCTCTCTAAAACCAAACGTCATGAAATTGATTACAGGCAGTAAAGAAAGTCCATCAAAATCTTCCTTAGTTTTATAAATCAAATACCATGTCCACCAATATTATGATTACCATTTTTAATTTTGGAAAGTCTTATAAATACATTTACATAGAAAATGTTAAGGGGGAAATAGGTGTGTGTGTGTGTGTGTGTGAGAGAGAGAGAGAGAGATCAATCTGAGTTCAGTTTTCAAAGAGCAGTTAAGAGTAATAATGTGGATAATATCAACAGTAATAAGAGAGACCACAGATGATGGATAGCTATGTTTTTAAGAAGGCTTCCTATATGTCCTATGTGTCAGTATAATCCTAAGTGTTTTCCAGGAATTAATTTGTTTAACATTCATGACATACATATGGAGAATGTGCCATTTCACAGATGATGCTTCCAAGGCACACAAGGTAAATACTGCCCTAAAACAAAAGGTTGTTAGTGATTGACCTATGATTAAATCCAGGTGCTCTTCTTCCAAGATACTGCACTTTCTGAAAATTTCCATAAACTACCAGGAAGTTATTAGTTCAATAACAATTACCTTTGAAGAGAAAAACATACTTAAACATCCTTTACTAATACCAATAAATGCAAAAGACCGGGACATAAATTGAGTGGGCAATACGTAGTCATAAATACATCTATAAAATCAGTATAGAGAGAATTTAAAAGAAGATTTGATTAAACGGTTGGATACACTAGGTTTCTGAATAGGAAGAGAGAAAATGATGGAAAATTGTCTATTAACCTTGATTTTTAGATTTGATTTAATTCAAGTCAAAATCTAAACCATCCTTACCTTTGAAACTTGATTAAATGAGTTTATGTTTATTTGGAAATGTAAGTAGGTGAAAGGTCCAATATTTAATAAAAGAATATTAGTAACAGCAGACTAGTCTTGTCAGATAAAAAAGATATTGTTGCAAATACAGAAACATGAAACATGAAAATTGAATGGAAAGCATATTATTGCAAAAGTAATGAGTGTGTTAAGCTTGCTTTTGGTAGGTAGTTACTGTAACCACTTGTGATCAGGTTCAGAGATAAAGAGGGATTGACTGTTTCACATAATTGAAAAAAATAAATATGTGGGCTCAGGAACAGTTTGGTCAGGGATTTAACCTTTATGTCTTTGTGCTTTTCTTGACTTGGCATTCTTCCTAGTGCCAGACAGGTTTTCCGTATGGTTGCAAGGTGTCTACCATCAGCAATTAGGGCCTCCTTATTCATATTAAGAAAATAGACCAGGTAGGTTTTTGCATCAAGTAAATTGTCCAATTTTGCCTCTCACTGTGTTTTGAACCTACACATTATGGTCAGGAGACTGCCACACACTGCATTAATTTGCAACAGATGAGGGCTAAAATCAATCCCATTTCTTATCTGGCTGTTATGCAAGAGCATAGGGTGGCTTCTCGAAGAAAAATACATATCAGTGTGATCAGAATAGTAAGATGGGAAGTATTTGGATAGATGAGGAGGAAGAAGCAAGTTTATATATATTCATATATTTGTTATTTTATTTCATAACCATGAATAATTGAAGAGGAATAAAACATTTTATATACTTATATCTTTATTTATTTTTAATACATATTTATTATAAATTTCAAATAGATAAATATGTATATATAAGCATATAACACACATATAAATTTTCCTGTATTTAAAGTGATATATTGAAAGACAAGTATAATATCACCACTTCTGTGCTTACATAGTATTTTATTAACATTTAACAAGTAAAATAGTAATACTTTTTATTTTATTGTAATCAGCATCATTTACTGAGGAATTGTCAAGTTCCAATTCTGGTACTATAGCAGACACAGAAACACAGGTCAAGTGAACAGAGAGGATGGTATTAAAATAGGAAAAGCCACATATCAATAAATAAGGCAATAACAGTGGGTTATTTATCAAGCTTTTGATAGAGAGCAAAAATCAAACAATTTCACATTAGCTTAAGCAAAAACGTTATTTACTGTTTCATGTAACTAAAAAAATCCAAAAACATCATAATTCTCATTTCACAGATAGGAAAAGGAAATATTAGAGACTTTAAATAACTTACCTGCAGTCCCATAGGTTGTAGACTCAAGGAGATTTTAAGCCAAATTTATATGGATTGTTCAAACCCTGGGTTAGGAAGACCTCTGCAGAAAGGAAAGGCTACCCACTTCAGTATTCTGGCCTGGAGAATTCCGGACTGTATAGTCCATGGGTCTCAAAGAGTCGGACTCAACTGAGTGACTTGCACTTTCACTTTCCCAGGTAGCACTAGTGGTAAAGAACCTGCCTGCCAATGTAGGAGATATGAGAGATGCGGTTTCGATTCCTGGTCGGGGAAAATCCCCTGGAGGAGGGTGTGGCAACCCGTTCCAGTATTCTTACCTGGAGAATCCCATGGACACAGGAGCCGGGCAGGCTACAGTCAATGAGGTCACAAAGGGTTAGACACCACTGAACAACTAACACACACATTTGTCTCCTTCAGTTCAGTCATGTCCGACTCTTTGTGACCCCGTGAACTGCAGCACGCCAGGCCTCCCTGTCCATCACCAACTCCCGGAGTTTACTCAAACTCATATCCATCGAGTCAGTGATGCCATCCAGCCTTCTCATCCTCTGTCGTCCCCTTCTCCTCTTGCCCCCAATCCCTCCCAGCATCAGAGTCTTTCCCAGTGAGTCAACTCTTCGCATGAGGTGGCCAAAGTACTGAAGTTTCAGCTTTAGCATCAGTCCTTCCAATGAACACCTAGGACTGATCTCCTTTAGGACGTACTGGCTGGATCTCCTTGTAGTCCAAGGGACTCTCAAGAGTCTTCTCCAATACCACAGTTCAAAAGCATCAATTCTTCAGTGCTCAGCTTTCTTCACATTCCAACTCTCACATCCATATATGACTACTGGAAAAACCATAGCCTTGACTAGATGGACCTTTGTTGGCAAAGTAATGTCTCTGCTTTTGAATATGCTATCTAGGTTGGTCATAACTTTCCTTTCAAGGAGTGAGCATCTTTTAATTTCATGGCTGCAATCACCATCTGCAGTGATTTTGGAGCCCCCCAAAATAAAGTCTGACACTGTTTCCACTGTTTCCCCATCTATTTGCCATGAAGTGATGGGACCAGATGCTGTGATCTTAGTTTTCTGAATATTGAGCTTTAAGCCAACTTTTTTTTTAAACTAATACGTCTCCTTAGCTATTGCTTTTCAACGTTATATGTAATTCCATTATTACTTTGTTTTTCATTTGAAATAACTCACTCAAATTTCTATATATACATCATTTGAGAAGGAGGACACAAATTAAATTCTTGAAAGAAGGGATAGGAATAAGATGAAAACAGTAAACATAATCTTACTATCTGACAATGACATTCTATTTGGGAAGGAAACTATCTCTGTTTAGAGAAATAATCCAGAATACTATTCAGAAAGAGTCAGATTCAATTTTGCAATATGGCAAGACATTAGAAGAGGGGAAACTTTGTTGAAGAATAAGAGAGCAGTTTGTTTGGATCTCCTGAGAGTAAATAGGAGACATGGATTAGAAGAAAAGAGTGTTTAGGGTAAAAAAAAAAAAGTATATATATATAATAATGGGAGGCTGAGAGAAGATTCAGGAAAGAGCTGAGAACGTACAGGTAGTTTGGGGGGAAACTAAATGTTAGGGGGAGACCTGCCTGATGAGTGGGTACTGGAAACTTTGAAAGATGTATGTACTACTATGATGTGAACACTTCTGTTTCCTCCCACTCCCTGAAACTTTCAGCAATATTGTCCACATTCAGAAGTGGCTTAGATGCTTCCAGACATTTATAAAATGAAAGAGAGGAGTGAGTCTTAAGCCAACGTTTTCAGAGGACAATAGCAAGTCTAAAAACAGAGACTGGAAAAATAAAAAATAAAAAACAGAGACTGAAGGCCGACACTCCCAAGGAGATGGCAAGGGCATTTTCTGAAAATTCATAGGAAAAATTTTCAGGAGTGAGTGCATTCAGACATCCAGGGATCTTGGGATTAGGGGCTCCTAACAATTCTACCTGTAGTTTATAGAGCAGGGAGGCTTCCTGCTATTCCACTAACTTATGCATATTTGCAAATGAAGACCAAAGGAAAGCAACACCAAGGCTTTTCCTATTAACATTCTTCATTTCTGTTTGCTATTCATTCACAAAATATTCAGAGTTCTAAACATCCTATTAAATTTTGGGAATGCCAAACAGAAGCAAAGTACCCTATCCTTGTGGAGTTGCCATTCTACTGTGGAATTTAGTAATAATAAAGCAACTAATTCCTTAATTGTTATTATTTTAATCATAATTGCAGTAAGTGATATAAAGAAGAAATGCAGATGCTAAGAGACCATTAAATTCACACAGAGAGCCTGCACTGTCCTGGGGAGAGCTTCTTGAGGAAACACAAGTTTGACTGAGTCTTGATTACAGAGAGGAGGTAGGAGAAGGCTGGAGATGGATGGGAGCTTGATGGGTGACTGAGGCTGATGGGCTGACACTGCAGAGACCAGATTGCACACATCCTTGCAGGCTCTCATCTGCCTGTAATTTTAGTCTTCATTAACTTGGAAGACATTAAAAACTTTAGGTCCATCAGAGGTGGGAGAAGAAGAGAATCCAATAGTGTACATTAACAGGAGCCTAGATCTGTTTTCAAAAGAATCATCTAGGTTGATCACCCAATCTTCAGCTCTTTACCCTGAGCCAGAAAACAACTCCTAAATGGTATTCATAGGCAGCAGGCAGCAAATGTTATATTTGATATATTTGAATCTAAAGGGAAAGGAGGAAAAATGAATACTCATACTTGGTTTGACTGTGCTTTGGAAGACTCTAAGAAAAAGAAAACTAGCTTCATCACTGGAGGAAGAGTGGGGAGATTTCACGAAGGGATCCACAGCTGAGGTCCATGTGAGATCACATCAACTGTCTCAGAAGAAAAATCTCGAGGCTCTTCCCACACTGAAGGGCTTCCACTGATGGAGCAGACAGGTCAGTGGCCTCACCCATCACCTTACCTCACCCATCACCATCCTCACCCATCACCATCCTCTGTCCATCCCTTTCCCCTCAAAGACCCCTGGTGCTGATTAACACACTTGCTCTAAAGTAAAATTCTTCTCACTGATGATTGTAACTGAGTTGGGGAAGTTACACACAGGAAAATGGGAGGCTTAATGATTCAGGAAAGTCCGGTGTGGGCTGGAGTCTGTCTTAGTCAATTTAGGTTGTTATCGCGGAATCCCATAGACTGAGTAACTTAAACAACATTTATGCCTTATAGTTCCAGGAGCTAGGAGGTCCAAAATTAAGGGTCCAGCAGGCTTATTTTCTGATGGGGGTTTTCTTTCTTGTGTTTGGATGGCCATTTTCTACCTGCATGCTAATCTCTGTCATCTCATGTCTTTTCTTGGAAGAGCGGTAATCTCATTCAGGAAGGCTCCATTCTGCATGCACACTAAGTCACTTCAGTCGTGTCTGACTCTTTGCCACACTATGGCCTGTAGCCTGCCAGGCTCCTCTGTCCATGGGCTTCTCCAGGCAAGAACACTGGAGTTGGTTGCTGTGCCCCCCTCCAGGGGATATTCCTGACCCCGTAATCAAGATCTAATTACCTCCCAAAGACCTACCTTTGCTCCAAATGCCATCACATTCAGGATTTAAGCTTCATCATATGCATTTGGATGGAGGAGACACAAACATTTATTCTGTCACAAACTAGATTTCAGGAAGTATTATTATAGTTTACCTGGGTAAATACTTTGTTTTCTTTTTTTACTTGCCCTTTCTTCAGTGCAGTTTTGTTTTTTTCCTTTTTTCCAGGCACCACTTTAGAGGAAGGATCATATATTCCTCAAACAGTTAGCATCTTTATAAGAAATGGGGGTTGAAGGGCTTTGTCGAGTTCAAGATTATCTGAACATCTGTCCTCCTCATTCTCAGCCAGGACACTTGCTGTGGTGCACAGATCTTGCACGCTTGCAACACTTCCACTACGACTCACACTATGTTCACCTGATCCGTAAATGTACGGAGAGATACATCACGCTTGGACTAACTCCAAGGTTTTCTGACATCCATATATATTTTTGGCACTTAAAAAGAACTTTGTACAAAAGATTTATTTATGCTACTTTGGGCTGGATTTCATCTTGGTTTTGCTTAAGGACTTTCTCTAGCTGCTGCAAGTAGGGGCTACACTTTGGTGTGGTGCTCAGACTTCTCACTTCAGTGATTGCTCTTGTTGCAGAGTGTGGGCTCGAGAGCATGGAGTTCAGTAGCTGTGCTGCACAGGCTTGGTTGCTCCGCGGCAAGTGGGATCTTCCCCACCCAGGGATCACCTGTCTCCTGCTTGCCAGGTGGATTCTTAACCGCTAGACCCCAGGAAAGCCTAAAAAGAACTTTAAATAGTTGGTTACTTTCCACCTCCTTCCCTTCTTTCTTTCCTTCCTTTTCTTCCCCTCCTTCTCTACCTCGTTTTCTTTCTAATTATCCCCAAATTCTATGTTTTCCCTTGAATATCTAATTAGTAATAACAATTTAAGCCATAGTATAGAGTACTTCAGAAAGACTGTTTCTTTCCCACAATATTTAAAAATATCTCTAGGGTGGCAGAGGAGGGGGCAGAAATGTCAAGACCTTTTGCAGAAAGTGGAATTCAAATAGATAGTAGATGGTAGAGAGGAAGAGAGGCAGAAGTTCAGAGGGTGCAGGAGATAATGATTCATTACATCCTAGACCAGTGCTTCCTTACGTTTGAACAACAGACCACAAACAACAGCTAGCAAGAGAGAGGGGTGCAACTCTTAAAAATGCAACTCTTCAGTTACCCTCCAAACACACTAAACTAAAAATGTTGTTGAAAATTTTCCCAGGAATTTCTTTTTTCACAAACTCCATGGGTGATACCTATGTACACATCTGCTTGAGGACCAGTAGCCTATAGTAATTCTCCAAGAAAATTGATTACAATAATCACCTGTACTACATATAAAATATATACAGATTCCTTGGCTCAAGATTAAGAGTCAGTAAGAAAGTAATATCTTGAAATCTGGGTATTTATCAAGTCTCCATGAGCACCTGAATGATTTTTAAAATACAAGATATTTGTGAAACAATACTAGAGTTTGGGAGGGTGGTAGGATGGAAGAATAAATAAAGAAAGCAATAAAGAAGGCAGATTGCTGAGAAATCGATGCTTTCTAAGTGTGGTGCTAGAGAAGACTCTTGAGAGTCCCTTGGAAAGCAAGGAGATCAAACCAGTCAATCCTAAAGGACATCAACCCTGGATATTCTTTGGAAGGACTGAAGCTGAATCTCCAATACTTTGGCCACTCAATGTAAAGAGCCAATTCATTGGAAAAGACTAGTCCTAAATTAAAAGACGCTTACTCCTTGGAAGAAAAGTTATGACCAACCTAGATAGCATATTCAAAAGCAGAGACATTACTTTGCCAACAAAGGTCCGTCTAGTCAGGGCTATGGTTTTTCCTGTGGTCATGTATGGATGTGAGAGTTGGACTGTGAAGAAAGCTGAGCGCTGAAGAATTGATGCTTTTGAACTGTGGTGTTGGAGAAGACTCTTGAGAGTCCCTTGGACTGCAAGGAGATCCAACCAGTCCATTCTGAAGGAGAACAGCCCTGGGATTTCTTTGGAAGGAGTGATGCTAAAGCTGAAACTCCAGTACTTTGGGCACCTCATGCGAAGAGTTGACTCATTGGAAAAGACTCTGATGCTGGGAGGGATTGGGGGCAGGAGGAGAAGGGGACGACAGAGGATGAGATGGCTGGATGGCATCACTGACTCGATGGACGTGAGTCTGAGTGAACTCCGGAAGATGGTGTTGGAGAGATAGGCCTGGCATGCTGCGATTCATGGGGTCGCAAAGAGTCAGACACGACTGAGCGACGGAACTGAACTGAAAGGACTGGGAAAGACTGAAGGCTGGAGAAGAGGACAAGCTGGTTGGATGACGTCACTGATTCAATGGATATGAACTTGGACAAACTGTGGGAGATGAGGAGGGACAGGGAAGCCTGGTGTGCTGAAGCCCATGAGATGGTGAAGAGTAGGACAGGGCTTGGCAACTGAACAACAATGACAACAACAGCCGGGGGGGAGAAGTTTGGGGAGGAGGCTGGGTGGCGTGCCCCTTATCCTGAAAGCAACTGGGAGTGAGCTGCGGTTTGTCGGCAGGTTTGTGATCAGGGCTGTTTACAGGGATCTAACTGAGTATGAACTCTTCTGGAAGAGGTTTAATCTATTAGGTCAACATCTATTGGGTCAACATCACATTGAATGACAGATGTGGAACATCACATTTTCCTATTGGAAGTTTTCGCTATTATCAGTAATCTCTTACATTTGTGAAGTATGTCCAAAAGCATTTTCGCGTACACTGCCCCTGGATCCTGAGACCAGTGCCACAGGTTTAACAAGGTAGACTTGAAAGCTGCAACTCAGGAAGGTGAAATGAATTTTCTAAAGACACCAACTGGTAAGTGTCACTGAAAGGTCTTACAATTTGATTCTTGGGTCTCTCCTAGGGTTTATTCTCTCCTTGGGTCTATACTTAAATTCCTAAATTTTAGCTTTAGTGAAAAAGAGAATGTGTTAACTTCTAACACCAGAAAAGTGTCTAAGTTCTTCAAGAGGAGATGAAGAGGCTTAAATCATACCATTACAACTTTGTCTCCATGTTGTCCTTTAGACAGATGACCCCTTTTCACCCTTAGTTTCCTGATTAAGTACACTTTCTCACCCACCTCCTTGAGTTTTTTCCATTCCTCCTGTAAAGTCCCTTCATGGAACTCAAATCATTGTTTACTTGTGTTTTGTTTATTGTCTGGTCCCCCACTCTAAGATATTTAAATTCCATATAGTGAATGGCTATCTTGTGAATTTCCTTTGGAAAGCAAAAGTAATGTGACGTATAAATATATTTGCTCCTTTGTTTCCTATGGTCTGCGTCCCCACAAGAATGAAAGTTCCGCGTTGTCTTCTCCATCATATACTCAAGAATTAGCAAAACATATGAGTGAAGTGAAAGCCCCTCAGTAGAGTCTGACTCTTTGTGACACCATGGACTGTAGCCTGACAGGCTCCTCTGTCCATGGAGTTCTCCAGGCAGGAATACTGAAGTGAGTTGCCATTCCTTTCTCCAAGCAAATAAAAAGTATTCAATCAATAACCTGTCAAATGCATGGGTGGAAAGTTACTGACCTCTTTAAACCTGTTTACTTAAAAATAAGATATGTGTGTGTGTTAATTGCTCAGTCGTGTCTGACTCTTTGTGACTCCCATGGACTGTAGCCCGCTGAACTCCTCTGGGCATGGGATTATGGGATTCTCCAGGCAAGAATACTGAAGTGGGTTGCCATTCCCTTCTCCAGGAGATCTTCCCAACCCAGGGATCAAACCTAGGTCTCCTGCGTTTAAGGCAGATTCTTTGCAGTCTGAGCCACCAGGGAAGCATTACTTCCTACCCTAAGGGGCTGACATGAGCTGCTGCTAAATTGCTTCAGTCGTGTCCGACTCTGCGCAACCCCAGAGACAGCCTCCCACCAAGCTCCCCCATCCCTGGGATTCTCCAGGCAAGAACACTGGAGTGGGTTGCCATTTCCTTCTCCAATGCATGAAAGTGAAAAGTGAAAGTGAAGTCGCTCAGTCGTGTCCCACTCTTAGCGACCCATGGACTGCAGCCCACCAGGCTTCTCCATCCATGGGATTCTCCAGGCAAGAGTACTGGAGTGGGGTGCCACCGCCTTCTCCGTGACATGAGCTACTGCATGTAAATATAGCATCTACCACATTCCTAGCACTTATGGATGCTCTGTAGTTAATGCCTCCTTGATCTCGTGGATAGTGGAGTGAGAGGTTCAGGCTTCGTGTATATGCCTAAGCCCAGCTCCAGGGAGCTGTGTGTTGGCTGCTTTGCAAGAACTAGCAGAAGTGAAGAAAGTGGTGAAGGGATTGAGTTCTTAGTAGCAGCAAGTATTAATTCAGCTGATAGCTGATGCTGGCTGTTTTGTATGGCAGTCTTCCAGCTGCTGAATGAAAACGCCTGATTCCCGATATTTAAAAATACCCTGAGATGGATTAATTGTTGGTTGCTGACAGGCGGAGAGGCGTGTGCGCTACTTTACCACCCTGACCCCACACTCAAAACAAAATAATACAGCAATCGATTTCCTCCCCCCCATTAACAGTTTTGTAGATGTTGTGATTGTATTAATGAGCATTTTATAACACTTTAGAATTTAGAAAGTGCTTTCACATAGATTCTCTCATTTAAGCCCCACAATCCTTCAGAGGCTGGAGTGCGTCTCATGTGAACAAATAAATGGTTACCATTGGTTTGAAGCCTTCTGTAATAGAATAGTTTCCCCAATTGTATCCCCATTTGGTAACTGTGGAAATCTTTTTGGAAAACCAAGGTCACATTCCCCAAGATCACAGGCGAGTGAGGGTAAAGCCAGTCCCCAGTGGAAAATGTGGGACTCCGGAGCCAGTGATCACCAAGCTTCCTGTAGGTCACTTAGTGTTTGAATGGGCTGCTTCCTGCCTCTGTTTCCCCTAAGGGGCTGCATTCATTTGTTCAGGTTGCCATAACAAAATAGCACAGACTGGGTGGCTTAAGTAACAACAACTTATTTTCTCACGGTTCTGGAGGCTGGAAGTCAATGATCAAGGTGTGGGCAGGTTTGGTTTCCTCTGAAGCCTCTCTCCTTGGCTTCCACATGCCTGCCTCTCCAGATGGTCATCCCTCTGGGCATCTGGGCCCCAGGAATCCTTTCTGTGTCCTGTCTCCTCTTCTTATAAGGACACCAGTCATATTGGGTCAGGCGTCACTCTAAGAACCCCATTTTAACTTAATCACCCCTTTAAAGAAAATATCTTCAAATTCAGTCACATTCTGAGCTGCTAGGGACTAGAATTTCAAAACATTAATTTTGAGGGAACATAATTCAACACATTAATAAGGTGACTGTGCCAAAAAAATTATGTTCATATATAGAATTTATAAAGCCAGTGAAGGGGAAAACGTCTGTAATTCTTCACTTCCAAACAGGAGGGCGTCAAAAAGAGAGCTGGGGGAGGAGAGGAATCCATAAAGCCTTCATAGAGTACCTTCAAAGTACTGTCAAGGCCCAGAGCTGCTGGGTCGAAAGATGGCAGAGACTGCCTTCACTCCAAGCCTAGAGAGAACTTGATACGTATGTCACGGTGGTCAATGGACATTATGACCTGAAGTAAGTCTATCGCCCAAAATAACTAGAAGGTGAGCATGGGTGGCCAACAGCTTGGACAGTAAACAACAGAAAGTTGTTATAGTAAGCTCATCCTGCACAAGAGGTGACCAGGGTAAGGATGTACAAGCACTTTCCACGGACCAGATGCTGAGAGAAAGCTGAGGTAGACCGGCCTTGGATCCGTTATAATTGGGCTACCTGAGTGACTGAACTGAACTGAACTGAACTAAGTCAGACAAGCCCTACCTCAAGTTGGAGGTGCATGCCTAAAAGTTGAGGAAGGAATTTCAAGCATCACTTAGCTGGAAGGAGTCTTCTGAGAAACTGGAGACAGATGCTGGATAGAGAAATAGAGAAGATGCCAACAACCCACCAGTATTCCCTCGCCTAGTGCAGATTTACAGGTAGATCAGGTCTAAACTGGGGGAAAGAAGAGATTCGATGAGTGCAGTCACTAGTCGTTAGGAATATGATTTGCAAAATCTCAGAGACATACTACTTCACACTCCCTAGGATGTATCATTGAAAAACAGAGACTAATGTGTTGGTTGAAACACTCCCTAGCATGAAAGAAGTCAAAGAATTAGATAACTGTCAGAATAATCTCTTTCTTCCGGTCACAGTGTGTGTGACTCTGCCAGGTGGCTCTTCATTTCTTTGGCTGCTATTCTTAGTCTCTCAGTAATTCATAGGTAAACTCAACTGTGTAAGCAGAATATCAGTCATCACTCTCTAATGAGTCATAGTTCCAAATTATTAAGACTGAGACGCGAGATCACTGATGCTTCCCCTCGCTCTACAGCTTCCTTCTTCCTAAACTAAAGAGCTAGAGGGAAGAGTGTTAAAGAACATACACATGTTGGAAATCTGCTCGGTGGTATGCTAGGCTGTGGAAGACGCATGTGCCCACGAAGGGCTTATTAGTTGTAATCTATTGACATATCATACAGGTTTATTAACAATTAAGATGGGAGAATGGAAGAGAGAAATACTTAATACCTTAGGTAAATGGAACTATTTTTCCTTCTCACAAAAACAAATGCATACGATTATGTTCATGGGTTCTTTTAATTCAGACCTGAACAATATAGGACACAATTGAGTTTCTGAAGAAGTACAAGTGATTTTGGCTTTGGAGTTCTTTATATTCATTTTGTCCTTTACTTTTGTTATTATTATCCCAAGTGTCATTTTTCTTTTTGATGTAGAGACTTTCAAAAGGTAATTGCTACATTGTTTTAGCATTATATTGTACACTTCAATTTTTCTCAAAGGTTTAATCCCCAAAGGGTGGGTTTTCCACAAACTAGAAACAAATAGAAAAATCTTTATGAAAGACCTGAATGAGTTATCATAATTGTCCTCTTGAAATCTGGCACTTTCACCTTTATTAAGGAAATTATAATTGGTTACTAACCTTTGAAAAATATACATATCCTACCACGGAGAAGTAAATGGCACCCCACTCCAGTGTTCTTGCCTGGAGAATCCCAGGGACGGGGGAGCCTGATGGGCTGCCGTCTATGGGGTCGCACAGAGTCGGACACGACTGACGTGACTTGGCAGCAGCAGCAGCAGCAATGTGTTGGTGAGGATGTGGAGAGATTGGACACCTTGTACGTTGCTACTGGAATGTAAACTGACTCAGCCACCTGTGGGAAAGAGTTTGGTGTTTCTTCAAGAAGCTAAACACAGAACTACCATATGACCCCACAATTCTACTCCTAGATCTATAACCAGAAA
Source organism: Ovis aries (assembly GCF_016772045.2). Lineage (NCBI taxonomy): Eukaryota > Metazoa > Chordata > Mammalia > Artiodactyla > Bovidae > Ovis > Ovis aries. Next base: position 5,212,690 of record NC_056055.1, on the reverse strand, counting down.
GACTCAAAACAAGTGGTTTATAATAGCCAAAAAGTAAAAACAGCTTATAGCTATTAACTGATGAAGGCACTAAAAATGTATGCTTTTATACAATGAAATATTATCCAGCCACAGAAAGAATGCAGTACTGATACACAGACCACATACAGGAACTTGAAAACATGATACTAAATGAAATAAGCCAGATTTAAAAAAAAACATGCAACATATAAATCCATTTCTAGGAAATATTCAGAATAGACAAATTCATAGACACAAGGAGTAGTAGTCATCAACAGGAGCTGAGGACAGGGGAGAGCAGGGAATGACTACTCAGTGGGTGTGGGATTTCCTTTCAAGGTGATAAATTATTCTATAATTACCAGTAGTGATTGCACAACATTGTAAGTATACTAAATGCCACTGAAGCATACACTTTAAAATAGTTAAAATAGTAATTTTTGGTTTGTATTTTATAGCAAGGTTTTAAAAAAGCAAACAAAACTCTTGGATGCATTAGGACAAATCCTGAACTGAGGTTGTGTATGCGATTAAAAATGATGCTCAACTATCATCTGAGAATGAGCCTGCTGGAGTTTTCTTTGAGGGCAGTTCTTAACTTTTTTCACTGAGGAATGCTGTGAGAGAAACTCTGCTTGTTCCTAATGCCAGATACATATGGATGGATAGATAAAAAGAAATAGAGATGATTTTTCAAAACAAAGTGAGGCATTCATATAGGCAATGAGCTACCTAGAGATGAGCTTCAATAAATATTTAATTGATTGAATAATTGAGGTACTTTTATCTCTAGGCACAGAGCTCACTCTAAGTACACTTGAAACATTTACCTACAGCAATCCAAATGCACATACCTGGACATGTATTTTTCAGGGTTTATAACTCAGAGACATGATAGCTTATTTTTTGTGTTATTAAACCCTTGCTCATTAGCTGTGTGACCTTGAATAAGCTTCTGAATATTCAGAAGACTCAGTTTCCTTCTCTAAAAAAAAAACAAAGGAGATGGAAAGGCATCTATGCAATGGGTCAATATGAGAATTTGATCCTTGCTGCTGTAGGTATGGTACCTGTCTGAGAGTCATCAACTGACAGCTTGATAGAAATGCAAAATCTCAGACCCGGTCACAAGCCTGAACACAATCTGCATTTTAAGAAGACGTCAGGAGATGCATGTGTACACTAAAGTTTGATCAAATTTCATAGCATGTATTAAATTGTTTTGTATAAGCCTGGCATATTTCTAAAAACTCAATAAAAGGGTGTTCATTTATTTAACAAATATTTATTGATCACCTACTAGGGACCAAGAACCATTTTAAGCCAGTACAAACATTCAGTAAATAAAAGTCAAGGACAACAAAACTCACAGAGTATATACTTTAGGAAGGATACAGATAACAAAATGGATAAGCAAATAAATATATAATTCAAATGCAAATATTACATGATTATTAATAGAGCCATTTAGAGTCACAGCCAGTCTAGTTCTATCCAATTAAACCAATAGCATTAAATAAGCATTATGCACGTGGACCCGCACAGGTCTGCATAGGGGATGGAAAGAGGCCAGATCCCTTCCCTCTCAGAGCAGAGTTCTTTCCAAAGCACCATGCTGATTTCCTGCTTAAGATGACAAGTAGATAGTTCATTAGGGCCAGAAACAACAGGAAATCACCGTGTCGCTTTATAAGCAACACTACTCTAAGGGTATATCTGGGGGTCCCTGCTACAGAACCCCAGGCTTACATTCCAGCTGTCAGTGTATACACCGCAACTATTGATTAAACATATTCTTAAAACATATTCTTTTCTTCACAACATATGGCGATTGCTGCTGCTGCTGCTAAGTCACTTCAGTTGTGTCCGACTCTGTGCGACCCCAGAGACGGCAGCCCACCAGGCTCGCCCGTCCCTGGGATTCTCCAGGCAAGAACACTGGAGTGGGTTGCCATTTCCTTCTCAGATGCGTGAAAGTGAAGTCTCTCAGTCATTTCTGACTCTTATAGACCAGATGGACTGCAGCCTACCAGGCTCCTCCATCCATGGGATTTTCCAGGCAAGAGTACTGGAGTGGGGTGCCATTGCCTTCTCCGATGGCGATCACAGAGTCCTCCAAGAAGGAGAGAATATGGCAGAACTAGTGAGTATGGTCCATTTCCTGAATATTAGTAACTGGCAGGGAGAGCTCATGGTCCAAACTCATGGCTCACGTTACTAACTTCATCTGACCACTAGTCTCTTTTGACTAGATCCAAGATCATTGTAGAGGTTAGAAGTTAACTGGTGCCCACGTACAAAACTGCACACCGACACGCACAAACACACTATAAATGTGCATGAGCAGATGCATGCTGTGAGACTGTCTAGGGTAAACGCACAGCATGATAGATTAACGAGAATGAAGGTGAGTTTTGAAGAGTGCTGGTACAGCAAGTACTCCAGGTTTATGTGTCAGTCTAGGGGATGGGCCTCTCTGATGTCTTCAGTCTCATTCTACAGGATCAGATCTGCCTTTTTCTCACCCACTTTTGGATCCTGTATTGTGGGAAATTGTTTCTGCTCTAGCCTTTTTCAATCAGGGTTCTGAAAGAGAATTAAGCCTGAATGTCCCCAGATAATTCCTAACATGTAATAAAAATTGCTTCTCCCCTATATATCTAGAATGCCCTCCTTATATGCCATCCTTGGAAACGTTTGCTGAGTCACTACTCACATAGTCTTTGTTCTCTGTGTTTCAGATAAAGAGCTGAGGCTGGGAACCACTGGGTGGCAGGAAGTCCTAACAAGGCCGTTTATGGTCCTCAGCGGTCACTCTCTATTGTACCCTTGAGTACACGTGCATCACTGCGCTGGGTCTCATCAGATAGCAAATCTGACCAAAGGAGGCCCGCCCCTATCTTGCCGCCTTGCATCATAATTGGACCATGATGCTTACTCCTTTCCCACCAACCCAAAAGCACATGGTTGGGCTCATTTCCCTAAATTTGATTTCTCTAGTTCAAATTCTTGAATCCACATGGGCCAGGATTATCAAGTATATATTTTTAAAGAAAGTTTTCAGTTTATTCATTTTTTTTTGCCATAAATTGGGAAACTATTCCGATGGTTTGTTGTAGAACTTTGAGAAAATAAATATAAGCATCCTGTTGTTGTTGTTCAGCCGCTCAGTCATGTCAGACTCTTTGTGACCTTATGGACTGCCGCAGGCCAGGCTTCCCTGTTCATCACCATCTCCTGGAGTTCTCTCAAACTCATGTCCATTGAGTTAGTGATGATATCCAATCATCTCATTCTCTGTTGTCCCCTTCTCTTTCTGCCTTCAATCTTTCCCAGCATCAAGGTCTTTTCCAATGAGCTGGCTCTTGGCATCATGTGACCAAAGTATTGGAGTTTTAGTTTTAGCATCAGTCCTTCCAATGAATATTCAGGACTGATTTCCTTTAAGATGTACTGGTTGGATCTCCTTGCAGTCCAAGGGACTCTCAAGAGTCTTCTCCAACACCACAGTTCAAAGGCATCAATTCTTCAGCACTCAGCCTTTTTATGTTCCAACTCTCATACCCATACATGACTACTGGAAAAACCATAGCTTTGACTAGACAGACCTTTGTTGGCAAAGTAATGTCTCTGCTTTTTAATATACTAGATTTGTGAGTCTGAGTGAACTCTGGGAGTTGGTGATGGACAGGGAGGCCAGGCGTGCTGCGTTTCACGGGGCCGCAAAGAGTCCGACACGACTGAGCGACTGAGCTGAACTGTGTATTGCCTAGGTTTTTCATAGCTTTTCTTCCAAGGAGGAAATGGCTTTTAATTTCATGGCTGTAGTCACCATCTGCAGTGATTTCGGAGCCCAAGAAAATAAAGTCTGTCACTGTTTCCATTGTTTCCCATCTATTTGCCATGAAGTGATAGGACTGGATACCATGATCTTTGTTTTTTGGATGCTGAGTTTTAAGCCAGCCTTTTCACTCTCCTCTTTCGCCTTCATCAAGAGGTTCTTTAGTTCCTCTTCCCTTTCTGCCGTAAGGGTGGTGTCATCTGCATACCTGAGGTTATTGATATTTCTCCTTGCAATCTTGATTCCAGCTTGTGCTTCATCCAGCAAGGCATTCTGCCTGATGGAATCTGCATATAAGTTAAATAAGCAAGGTGAATATAAGCCTTGATGTACTCCTTTCGCAGTTTAGAACCAGTCCATTGCTCCATGTCCAGTTCTAACTGTTGTTCCTTGACCTTCATAGAGGTTTCTCAGGAGGCAGGTAATGTGGTTTGGTTTCCCCATTTCTTTAAAAATTTTCCACAGTTTGTTGGGATCCACACAGTCAAAGACTTTAGTGCCATCAATGAACCAGAAGTAGATGTTTTTCTGGAATTCTCTTGCTTTTCTATGATCCAATGAATATTGGCAATTTGATCTCTGGTTCCTATGCCTTTTCTAAATCTAGCTTGAATATCTGGAAGTTCTCTTAAACATCTGGAAGTAATTTGCAGTCTGGCTTGGAGAATTTTAAGCATTACTTCCCTAGCAGGTGAAATGAGTGTAATTGTGCAGTAGTTTGAACATTCTTTGGCATTGCCCTTCTTTGGAATTGAAATGAAAACTGATTTTTCCAGTCCTATGGCCACTGTTGAGTTTTCCAAATTTGCTGGCCTATTGAATACAGCACTGTCACAGCATCATCTTAGGATCTGAAATAGCTCACCTGGAATTCTGTTACCTCCACTGTTTATTCACAGTGATGCTTCCTAAGGCCCACTTGACTTCACACTCCAAGACATCTGGCTCTAGATGAATGATCACACCAGTGTGGTTATCTGGGTCATGAAGATTTTTCTTGTATACTCCTCTCTTTCTGTGTATTTTTGCCACCTCTTCTTAATATCTTCTGCTTCTGTTAGGTCCCTATAATTTCTGTCCTTCATGGTCCCCATCTTTGCATGAAATGTTCCCTTGGTATCTCTTAATTTTCCTGAAGAGATCTCTAGTCTTACCCATTCTATGTTTTCCTCTATTTCTTTGCATTGTTCACATAGGAAAGCTTTCTTATCTCTGATTGCTATTCTTTGGAGCTCTACATTCCTTTTTCTCCCTTGCCTTTCACTTCTCTTCTTTTTTCAACTATTTGTAAGTCCTCCTCAGACAACCATATTGCCTTTTGCATTTATTTTTCTTGGGGATGGTTTTGATCACTGCCTCCTGTACAGTGTCATGAACCCCTATCCATAGTTCTTCAGGCGCTCTGTCTATCAGATCTAATCCCTTGAATCTATTTGTCACTTCCACCGTATAATGGTAAGGGATAATCATCCTACAGTTTTGTTTATAATGCATGAACAAAACAGTAGCTGCTATGACTATTTTGTAAATAATTTCAGATGACCAAATGAGGAAATGTTTTACAGACTAAAAGTGCAATAGATTTTTTAAAAAAGAGATAACCTTGTGTTGTCAAAGTACTAAGAATGATTTTCAGAGAATGCAAAATTCATGCTGGGTTTAGTGGTAAAGAAGGAAGCAACACTAGTTGACAGCTTGCTATGTGCCACGTCCTGAACTGTCTCATCCCTTAAGTTCCCTACATTCCCTACATCATTCAGTCGCGTCTGACTCTTTGAGTCCCCATGGACTATAGCCTGCCAGGCTCCTCTGGCCATGGAATTCTCCAGGCAAGAACATTGGAATGGGAAGCTATCCCCTCCTCCAGGGGATCTTCCTGGCCCAGGGATCAAACCCAGATATACTGCATTGCAGGCAGATTCTTTACAGTCTGAAGAGGTTTCCATTATTGACATCTTGAGGATGAAGAAGCTGAAGGTCAGAATTTGTGCAGCTTCTCTAGTAGTTCTTGAATAACATGTAGTTAAGCCCTACTTATTTAACTTATATGCAGAGTATATCATGAGAAACCCTGGCCTGCAGGAAGCACAAGCTGGAATCAAGATTGCTGGGAGAAATATCAATAACCTCAGATATGCAGATGACACTACCCTTATGGCAGAAAGTGAAGAGGAGCTAAAAAGCCTCTTGATGAAAGTGAAAGAGGAGACTGAAAAAGTTGGCTTAAAGCTCAACATTCAGAAAACTAAGATCATGGCATCCGGTACCATCACTTCATGGGAAATAGGTGGGGAAACAGTGGAAACAGTGGCTGACTTTAATTTTTGGGGCTCCAAAATCACTGCAGATGGTGATTGCAGCCATGAAATTAAAAGATGCTTACTCCTTGGAAGGAAAGTTATGACCAACCTAGACAACATATTCAAAAGCAGAAACATTACTTTGCTAACAAAGGTCTGTCTAGTCAAGGCTATGGTTTTTCCTGTGGTCATGTATGGATGTGAGAGTTGGACTATGAAGAAATCTGAGCACTGAAGAATCAATGCTTTTGAACGGTGGTGTTGGAGAAGACTCTTGAGAATTCCTTGGACTGCAAGGAAATCCAACCAGTCCATCCTAAAGGAGATCAGTCCTGGGTGTTAATTGGAAGGACTGATGTTGAAGCTGAAACTCCAATACTTAGGTTACCTGATGTGAAGAAGTGACTCATTTGAAAAGACCCTGATGCTGGGAGGGATTGGGGGCAGGAGGAGAAGTGGATGACAAAGGATGAGATGGTTGGATGGCATCACCGACTCAATCGACATGGGTTTGAGTAAATTCCGGGAGTTGGTGATGGACAGGGAGGCCTGGCGTGCTGCAGCCCATGGGGTTGCAAAGGGTTGTACATGACTGAGTGACTGAACTGAACGGAACTGAAGGATTGAAAGATTTTCAAGCTGTTTTTTCTGATCTCTCAGGTTTTCTTGAGGGATCCCAAGATGATTATCTGGGCCAGGAATTTAGGAGAAGAGATTGGATTTGAGTCTCTACTTTTCCTTAAATGTGGTAGATCTGGGTTTTTAAATTAACTTTTATTGGAGTATAGTTGCTTTATTAAACCTGATAGATATGTTTTAATATATTTTATATTTTGAACTTCTGGACAAATTTTCACAGATACATAACTTCTGATGATTTATAAAATATGAAAAATCTTGAACTACATTACCTTTTTTTTCTTTTTTTGCTCCATGGAGACAGAAAAATAATATATCTAAAATATCTCTCCCTTCCCTTTACAAACAATGGGGTTTGTAATCAACAGGTTCATCTCTTCTCTAGGTGTTATTTCTATTCACTGAGTGTAATGAGTTTTGCATGTTTACTGCCCTTCTTTGGGTGCAGTTGAATCTTTTCTGTAAGTATCCTATTCAAGCCTCAAAGGACGCCCTAGTTCTCCCATGGCTGGATGGGCTGCGTGCTTCTTCATCCTCTCCCCTCCCCTCTCCATTCTCATTGCTGTTTCACAGAAGCCAAAATGGCTTTTGTCAAGCATCTGGCTCTCCTTTCGTGGGCTTTGCATTTTCCCGTCAGCAAAGGCAGCCACGGGAGAAAGACCTTCCTCCCTTACAAAACTGCCTTCTTCAGCATTCAGCCATAACAGCCACCCCCTCCCCAACTTCGGTAGCACTTTCCTCTGAATGTTTAGGGCTATTATAGCAGACTGCCACAGGAGAGTCTGAATGGGAAACTCATTAGCTTTGTGAGCCTGCAAATGTCCAAAGAGAGTTTATGTGCAATCCCAACCATTTTCTTTGGTTTGTTCTCAATGTTACATTCTCTTTGACTAGGGCTGATTACACTGGAATCATTAACTCACACAGCACTGGAAATAACCCTCTGGGGAATCATCCCAGCCCAGACCCCAGGGAGGAACTACTGAGTACTTTCTCTCCATTGCCAGTGGCTTTGCTTCTGATTAATGACAGTGTCACTGCTGTTCTTAGGGGCTCTTCTTACCTCACTGTGACATCAGGTCCTCAAGGGAAAGAGAGCTTCTTAAAATCTCCCTCATGAGTCTAAGTTCCTGTAATTCCTCTGCAACTTCATGCTGAGTTTCAGACTAACCCATACTTTGTGAGTGACTGTTAGAAAGTCTATGCGGGCCACACTTCTATTATTCACCTTGACTTGGTTTAAAACATTTCTTGACAGACTACATGCAGTAGGACCATATTCAGAATATCTCATTGAAGGTCTGATGTGATTCAATCTCAGATTCTTTTCCCCGAAGGGTCAAGAATTTAAATGGTAATTAAAATTCCCTCCTGTAAAAGCCGTATCCATTGCCTGCCAAATAGTAGGTACTCAGTAAAATGGAAACATCCTTTCTCTTTCTGTTGGAACTCTCAGATTTTATTATTATATTACTTGAATTGAGTTATTAGGATGAAGTACTGTATATATTCAAATGATCCAAATATGGTGAGAAAAACCATGTCAGCTGACTTAGACATTAAATTGTAAGACTTGGATCCAGGAAGCAAAACTTATTTGAAGGGTGACTTGCAATCCCAGTCAGATGCTGATGTCCTTACATCCATTCTTTTTATCCCTGGCAATAACTGAATGCTTCAGGTCAGCTCAGTCACTCAGTCGTGTTCAGTTCTTTGTGACCCCAAGAACCACACCACGCTAAGCCTCCTGGTCCATCACCAACTCCCGGAGTTTACCCAAACTCATGTCCATAGAGTCAGTGATGCCATCCAGCCATCTCATCCTCTGTCATCCCCTTCTCCCCTGCTCCCATTCTCTTCGAGCATCAGGGACTTTTCCAATGAGTCAACTCTTTGCATGAGGTAGCCAAAGTACTGGAGTTTCAGCTTCAGCATCTGTCCTTCCAATGAACACCCAGGTCTGATCTTCTTTAGGATGGACTGGTTGGGTCTCCTTGCAGTCCAGGGGACTCTCAAGAGCCTTCTCCAACACCACAATTCAAAAGCATCAATTCTTTGGTGCTCAGCTTTCTTCACAGTCCAACTCTCGCATCCATACATGACCACTGGAAAAACCATAGCCCTGACTAGAGGGACCTTTGTTGGCAAAGTAATGTTTCTGCTTTTTAGTATGCTATGTAGGTTGGTCATAACTTTCCTTCCAAGGAGTAAGCATCTTTTAATTTCATGGTTGCAATCACCATTTGCAGTGATTTTGGAGCCCAAAAAAATAAAGTCTGTTTCCCCATCTATTTCCCATGAAGTGATGGGACCAGATGCCATGATCTTTATTTTCTGAATGTTGAGCTTGAAGCAAACTTTTTCACTCTCCACTTTCACTTTCATCAAGAGGCTTTTAGTTCCTCTTCACTTTCTGCCGTAAGGGCAGTGTCATCTGCATATCTGAGATTATTGCTATTTTCCTGGCAATCTTGAATCCAGCTTGTGCTTCTTCCAGCCCAACATTTCTCATGATGTACTCCGCATATAAGTTAAATAAGCAGGATGACACTATACAGCCTTGACGTACTCCTTTTCCTATTTCTAACTAGTCTGTTGTTCCCTGTCCAGTTCTAACTATTGCTTCCTGACCTACATATAGATATCTCAAGAGGCAGGTCAGGTGTACGGAATGAAGCAGGGCAAAGGTTAATAGAGTTTTACCAAAAGAACACACTGGTCATAGCAAACACCCTCTTCCAACAACACAAGAGAAGACTCTACACATGGACATCACCAGATGGTCAACACCAAAATCAGATTGCTTATATTCTTTACAGCCAAAGATGGAGAAGCTCTATACAGTCAACAAAAACAAGACTGGAGGCTGACTGTGGCTCAGATCATAAACTCCTTATTGCCAAATTCAGACTGAAATTGAAGAAAGTGGGGAAAACCACAAGACCGTTCAGGTATGACCTAAATCAAATCCCTTATGATTATACAGTGGAAGTGAGAAATAGATTTAAGGGACTAGCTCTGATAGACAGAGTGCCTGATTAACAATGGACGGAGGTTCGTGACATTGTACAGGAGACAGGGATCAAGACCATCCCCATGGAAAAGAAATCTAAAAAGCAAAATGGCTGTCTGAGGAGGCCTTGCAAATAGCTGTGAAAAGAAGAGAATTGAAAAGCAAAGGAGAAAAGGAAAGATATAAGCATCTGAATACAGAGTTCCAAAGAATAGCAAGGAGAGATAAGAAAGCCTTCCTCAGCGATCAATGCAAACAAATAGAGGGAAAAAACAGAATGGGAAAGACTAGAGATCTCTTCAAGAAAATTAGAGATACCAAGGGAACGTTTCATGCAAAGATGGACTTGATAAAGGACAGAAATGGTATGGACCTAACAGAAGCAGAAGATATTAAGAAGAGCTGGCAAGAATACACAGAAGAACTGTACAAAAAAGATCTTCACGACCCAGATAATCACGATGATGTGATCACTCACCTAGAGCCAGACATCCTGGAATGTGAAGTCAAGTGGGCCTTAGAAAGCATCACTACAAACAAAGCTAGTGGAGGTGATGGAATTGCAGTTGAGCTGTTTCAAATCCTGAAAGATGATGCTGTGAAAGTGCTGCACTCAATATGCCAGCACATTTGGAAAACTCAGCAGTGGCCACAGGACCGGAAAAGGTCCCTTTTCATTCCAATCCCAAAGAAAGGCAATGCCAAAGATTGCTCAAACTACCACACAATTGCACTCACCTCACAGGCTAGTAAAGTAGTGCTCAAAATTCTCCAAGCCAGGCTTCAGCAATACATGAACCATGAAATTCCAGATGTTCAAGTTGGCGTTAGAAAAGGCAAAGGAACCAGAGATCAAATTGCCAACATCTGCTGGATCATGGAAAAAGCAAGAAAGTTCCAGAGAAACATCTCTTTCTGCTTTATTGACTATGCCAAAGTCTTTGACTGTGTGGATCACAATAAACTGTGGAAAATTCTGAAAGAGATGGGAGTACCAGGCCACCTGACCCACCTCTTGAGAAACTGAGTGCTTACTATGATCTATATACATACCCAGGCTCTCATGGTGCACCATTTCATTTAGTTTGGCAATAATCTCTATTAAATTGAGGACAATTAGTCTTGGTAAGGTTAAGTAAACTGACCAAGATCACAAGAAAGCAGCTAATAAAACCAAACTTTGAATCAAGGTGACTTCCCCAGTGGCTCAGATGGTAAAGCATCTGCCTGTAATGTGCGAAACCCAGGTTCAATCCCTAGGTCAGGAAGATCTCCTGGAGAAGGAAATGGCAACCCAGTCCAGTATTCTTGCCTGGAAAATCCCATGGACAGAGGAGCCTGGTAGGCTATATAGTCCATGGGGTCGCAAAGAGTTGATCACGACTGAGCGACTTCACTTTTGAGCCCAGGTAGTCTGTCTCCAGGACTCAGGGATATAGTTGATCTGCCTCATCTCATCCAGCAGTTCAGGGTTCTTCATCCCCATTCCTCCTCACTCTCCCCCTAAACACCAGTGAGGGTCCATCATGCCAGACTTCTACTTTCGGGGAGTTGAGGGATTGAAAAAATAAGATAATGGTGACAGAAAAGTATTGGAGTTTTTCACTGATCAGAAGTAGAAGGGTTAAGCAACTATGTAAGATATTTGAAGATATAGGAATTTGAGTTTTACTTCTCATGGTCATTTGTGATCTTATGGACCCTATGGTAAGTTAAGGGGATGGAGCAGTGAGCAAAGCTACATCTCGATCCTCAAGGATTTTGCAGTTTAGATGCAGAATTGAGCACTAAACTATTGATCTTTCAGAAATACTTGCTTTGACTGGGTACATGATACACTGGAAGCTCAGATATCATCTACCTAATTAAACTGTACAGATCATGGAAAATCTTCCAGGGGAAACTAAGTCTGGGTTGATTATTTGAAAGATGAGTGTAACGCTAAAGGGGATGGTGAATATTAACACATTAGTGACCAGAGACATATTAATGCCATAAGAGTTAGTTTCTCTAAAAATCCCTTGGTCAATAACATGCTAAGACTTCAGTCTAGGAAGATGTACTACAGGTAACGTCTGAGCATTTCTCCATGCTCAAAGTAAATGTGCTTTTCTGTAAAAATGAGGTCCAAGATGGAAATATTTTATGTCTCTAAGGAAAGCACATAATAAACTGCAAAACATTAGACTGCACAATAATCTCTGTAAATGTTATTTCCCTTTCTTTCAGAAATGGATAATAAATTGTCCTTGAGGGGTGCGTATTTGTATTTTAACTAACAGTCAGATTGGAGAAGTCTTATTCTAGTTAGCTGTTGTTGAATAATAAACTACCCCAAACATTGTAGTATAATAAATAAACCAATTTATTATGCTATGGATTCTGTTGATCAAGAACTCAACCAGATATTCATATGGACTGACAAGTTAACAGATGGCTAAAATAAATTTTGATGTAAATAAATTATAGTTTCAATAAATTATGGAGACAGGCAACCATATTTGGGTTTCAGTCTCAGCCCGACTTTTTACCAGTTATGTTATCTTGGTCAAGTAATATCCTCTAAAAAGCCTTTGTTTCACCATCTGTAAAATGGGAATAATAATAAGCAATATTCATGGTCATTTTAAGGATTAAATGAGCAGAGAACTGATTATGTAAATCCCTTAGCACAGTACCTGACAAGTAATAAATCCAACAAATGACAACTATTATTTTTGTTTTTTTAATTCTGGCAGAATATAGTGGGAATAATTGGTCTCTGTCCTGTAAGGTTTAGGCTCTTATCTGGGAAGACTTAAATGGTAGGCATCTAGATTGAGGCTTCTTTTCTTGATTATCTGGAATTTGAGCAGGGATGTCCTCCCTGGAACGCATGGAAACTGTGAACCAGATATTGCATGCATGGGCCTCACCATGTGGCTTTGGTATTCAAAGATGGCAGTTAAATACCAAGAGAGAATTGTCTGGAAAGGGCACATGCAAGGAGCATGTGAAATAGAAAGTGTTTTGGGACACTTCTAGAAATTCAAATATGTTGCAAGGCCAGCCTGAAAAGAAAGTCTCTTTTTCAAATTGAAGTGTAGCTGATTTACACAGCTGTGTTAGTTTCAGGTGTACCGCAAAGCGATTCCGATACACAGATGCCGTGCCGTGCTTAGTCGCTCAGTCCTGCTCGGCTCTTTGGAACCCCATGGACTGTAGCCCACCAGGCTCCTATGTCCATGGGATTCTCCAGGCAAGAATGCTGGAGTGGGTTGCCATGCCCTTCTCCAGGGGATCTTTCCAACCCAGAGATCAAAACCAGATATATAGATTGGTATGCATATGGATGCATACATACGTATTTATATATATGTATAACTTTCTTTTCCATGAAATTCTTCTTTTGAACAAAGTCACAGTGTCTGCATAGACTTATAACACTTGGTGCAGTATACTCCTACAAGCTCAGGACCTGGCCATCGCACGCGCTAGGATTTTCTTAAGAGCAGGATTTGTGTTTTAGTCACCATTGTACTTTTGGTGTCCATTACAGTGGTCAGCGCATACCACAAACTCAAGCTCTGTTGAAAGAATGTCAGATAGTGAATAAAGCACTCACTTTACTGGTTTACCCTGGAAATCTAAAACTATATGGCCTGATGTGGGTATAGTTCCCCTCCCCAAAAAGAACCACTAATACTGGCATTTCAGTATTACGACACCAGGGCAGAAAAAGCAAACTATTTATGGACAAAAGACTTTGCCAATACTCCTCCCCTTCCTGATTCTATCATTTTTCCTAAGAGGGTTTACTCTGGTACAGGAAAGCAATATAATTTCCATCTAAACAATTAGGTGCTTCTGTTGGTTTGTGCTGTTGCTTTACCTTGGGAGACTAATTACATAATTAAGAACATAGAGTCCATGACTGAACACTATTTTGGTCAGTGACTCACCATGTGACCTTGAACCCATGGGATGCTTTTGATGGCAGCTTCCTCCTCACTTAGCACAACTTATAGCTAGAAGACAAAGCCACAAGTGATCTTTTTTTTTCCCCAAATTGACAACACAGGGAGTTTTACAAAAATAATGTATGATGGTTCTAAATACCTTCTCTCAGGACCTAAACACTCCCTGGACCATCAGTCATGTCTCCCTGAAAGATGCATTTTCTCTCTCACACAATCAGAATATATATAGTAATTTGAGCGTTCAATGCATAGCAGCTGGGAGAATTTGGTGCCAATAACTTTTTTTTTTTTTTTTTGCTAATATCGTTTGGCTTTCTCCTCAAATGAAATTTAAAATGAAGCAGTTTGGCAGTCCACATTAGCACCATCTAGCAATGGTCCCATGTTGGTCCCACTGCAGTTTGATAATTTACAGACTCATTGGGCTGAAAGGGACTTGGCAAGCTTAACTAATTCAATGGTTGCTAAACCTGGCTAAACATCAACATTTAATGGGACCTTTAAAAAATACAGATTCCTGGGCACAGAGCCCTGCTAATCTGTAGGTTAGAATCTGCACAAGTAGGACCTAGAAATTTTGATCCTTACAAAGCTTTCCAAATGATTCTGATGATAAAGTAGGATTTGATGTTATTGCTTTAATCCATATCTCATCTTCAACTAAAACTCTGAGTGTTATTTTGCTTCTTTATTTACATGTTCACTCATTCATTTATTCATTTATCTGGGTAAAGAAAATGTTGCAATACAATGCTCTAAATCCCCTTTGGTAATTTTCAGACCTCTCATGGATGAGTGGTCAGGATGTGCTATGGTCAGTTTTAGAGATAAGAGACCAGAAAGTTCTTCAAAGCATGGGTGCTTCCAAGAGCTTACCATCAATAAAAGAGCAACATTTCTGATTCTGTAAATCCATAACACTGAGGTCACTCTCCTTCCCTTCTTAAATGTGCTGATTCCTATTAGACTTTGGTGCTTCCCTTAAAACAGAAATTTCATCAAACTTTACTAGCATTTCTTCTCTTAACATCATCACTCTTTCAGTCTAGATACTACAGACTAAAAGAAAACATTATAATTATAATTATTAACTGAGAAAAAAAGGACAACTTAAAAGTTGAGAATTGTGTTTTATTTGGTGCACCTCAGCTTGGGACACAGCCTCTCCACTCCAATACTGCTCCAAAGAGATAAGGGAGGAGCCAGGATACATAGTTTTTGCAACAAAGACCAGGTAGTTGACACTTCAACAGACTGTTGTTAATTAAAGAGAACATGGGTATCTCAAGTTGATGAATTTAGTACGTTTCTGTGTGTGGGGAGATGCAGGAGCCTGGGCTCGCTAAAATCATTCCTTTGGTATGCACCTTAACACTCTAAGACCAGCACTCTCTCCACCCTGAATCCTCTCCAGGTGTGCCGTTGAGGATGGGTGCAGTGTCTGAGGGCTTTAGGCAGGCAACAGTTTTCCTTCAGAAAGCTATCTCCCTATTTAAAACCCGTCAGTGATTTCTCATTCAATGAAGAAAAACCAGACTTCCTATCCTGCATGACTTTGCCCCTGCTGGCTTTTGACTGCATCGTCTCTCATCTTCCCTCTTGTTCCCTAGCTTCAAAACCTCCATTCTGTTTTATGAACATCAATATCTAGCCTCTGGTTTTGACCCTAACTATTTCGCTCTGCCTTGGATATTTGTCTAATACTCAGAAGGTGCGGTGCTGCGTTTACAAGTATATTCATTGTCTTTGATGCGTCACCTTATTAGAATATATGCTTCCTGAGGGCAGAGATTTTGCCCCTCTTCTCTGCTGTGGAATCTCTGGCTTTCAGCATGCGGTCTGTTACAACACAAGCGTTTATCACATATTCATTGGATGAGGAACTTGTTGTTGTGAATTTGACCGAGCATCAGGCTCTGCCGAAATTAGAAGTAGCTTCTTATCTAATCTGCTGTGCCATAAGAAAGTCTACTCTCTTGGTTAACTTCAGAGTCACAGCTGTATTTAGTCATAGTGGGTCATATCTTAATGTGATCATCTTACTAACTAATCTAAACTCTTCTTTCTCCAACACAAAGCCACACTCTTTTCATACTCACTTTGGGCATGGGCAGAGAGATATCCATTGTCATACTTACAATGTATTCTCAATAACTTACTATTAGTAAATAACCTTGACTTTGAACATCAAAGTCACCATAGTAATTGTATGAACCACCTAATGAGGACATTTATCATTTCATTATTTGTGCACAGAACACATATGTTTTTTATGAACTACCAAGTCTGGTACCATTTAGATAGTTTTTAACCTTTTCATCTTTGAATTTTATGATTCTAGGTGTGAGGCATGACATTGTGAAACAGGTGCTATGTGAAACTGTATCTTGAAGTTATGATTTTGCTCCTTATCTGATCCTGGAAATGTCATGTCACATGCTTGAGCCTAAATTTCCTCCTCAATAAAATGGGAACAAAGCCTAACCCATGGAGCTGCTGTGACATTCAACATCCGGATAAATTTCTGCAGGTATATATGCTTTATAAGTATGAAAACATTTGAAGAATTTGTGAATGGCAGCTACCATTCATTCATGGGAGATGACTTCTTGGACACTTATTATATGTAAGCCTTTTGCTAAGTACAAGAGACACAGTGAATGTAACAAACATGGTTCTCATGGAGATTTTGGTCTAAGAAAGGACCAAATGGTCAATATTCATAAATAAGTATATCATCATTACTTGTGATAAGCATGGCAAAAGGAATTCTTTATAAGATTATCAGAGACATAATATTCATTAATAAATAATAGTGTAGTTATTAAATTGATATTGTCCTAGGATACCCTCTATTATGCTAACATTATTAAATTTTTCATTCTCTAAGGAGAGGGAAAGAAGTAGTTGACATCTTAAAAAGAGACTAACATTATCCACTGAAAATAATCTGTTAGAATTGTTTGTAAGTCCAGATTAATGCAGTTCGTGTATGACTGGAAAATAAAGGAATTTCCTTAGAGAAAATGTACGTGTCAACTCCCAGAACTACTGAGATTTTAATCTTAGAATTTTATCCTTTTTAATCTTCACTTACCTTCTACTCCCCCTTAACAACATCTATTTTCTGAAGATTCTCACACTCATTTTCATTGGTTTACCATTACCATAGTCTTGACTATGTATTAAAGTCATTGTAATATTCCTCCAATTCATATCTGTTTCCAGTATTTTTCTTTTTCAATCTTAGGGGTCTCTCTTCTCAGGGATCATTTGGCCAGTAGCAGTTCAGTACAGATACGTCATAAAAGCAAATAAAATTTGACTCTGTGATATTTGACAAAAAGAAAAACACGCCTACTCAAAATCAAAAGATAAATAATAAATGGAAAAATTATTCACAGCACATAATGTAGAGAAATAACTGATTTTATTAATATGCAAAGAACTCTTAAAAATCAGTAACAGAAAGACAAATGACTTAATAGAAAAATGAGCAAAGAAGACGAACAGGCAGTCCCTAGAAAGAATCATCCAAATGGCCCATAAACATGAAAAAGAGCACAATCTCACATATAATTAAGGAAATGCAAATGAAGATTTCAGTGAGATGCCTTTTGTCACCTATTAGAATGGTGTAGATCAGTTTGAGAATACTGCTTATTGGCAGTTTTTGAGAAAATCCAATAGTGCATTAATAATCGATGAGATTGTAAATTTGTAAAATATATAACGTGTAAAAAAAATAGAAGTCAATTTGACTCTTTCAAAACTTAAAGAATGCATACACTTTCACAGAGTAATTTCATTTGTTAGATTATACCTTACAAATATACTTATGTAAGTATGTGTTTTGTGTAATTTAAAAAATCTGCAAACTATAAATGCTCATCAACAGAAGACTGGTTAACCAAACTGTCCACATTTATATGCATTGGATTCTTTGAGAGTACACCCAGTAAATAGTACACCTTTCTCCTGCCTAATTTCAGAGTCTTATTGAGAAATAAGATAGGAAATAGCATATGTGGAGACCAAAATAACCCCTTTAAATAAACAGTAAAGTCTGCTAGAGAATGTGACTTTGATCTTCAGGCAGACTGGCTTCCCGAAAGCCCACTGTATGCCTAGACCAGTAAAGGGCTCCCATAGGGCAGAACATGCTCCGTAGGGACTTCCCTGGGCATGCTCACTGGGGCAGAACTTCCTAAAGAGAAGAAAGGAGGAAGCTGAGACAAGTATGCGCAATTCATTTTTCTCAAGTTAGTAGATCAGATAGGTAGTCCCATTTTGGTTAAAAAAAAAAAAAAGAAAATCAAGCACACAAAGCATACTTGAGAAACTCACAACTCTCCTGAAAACATGACCAGCTACTCTCAGTTACATTTGTGGAAGGCAGCCAGATGAAGGGCTTGCTGCTGCTGCTGCTAAATCGCATCAGTCATGTCCGACTCTGTGCGACCCCATAGATGGCAGCTCACTAGGCTCCGCTGTCCCTGGGATTCTCTAAGCAAGAACACTGGAGTAGGTTGCCATTTCCTTTGAGGCCACTATTATTGTTCAATTTATAGCCTATATGTTTTTTGTATTTGCTTTCATTATGTACATATATTACTTATAATACTGATACAACTAATTTAAAACATTTGTCAGTGCCTGATTTTTGCTATTAGATGAAAGAAAAGCAAAGTTATTTTGACTCACTCACTTGCTCCAAACCTCTCTTCCGACTTTGTCTCCAGCTAACGCCTAGACATAGGCCTGAATACCACCAAATATTTACATTGTCCCTGCCAAGGTTATTTTATCAGTGGACAAAACATTCCCCATCAACTCTGCCTGTCAGAAAACTGTCTGGGAAGTCACACTCCTATCTACTGTTGGGAAACAAGATTGATAGAACATTTATGAAAAATGACATTGCTGTATCTATCAACAACTTTAAAAATGTTTTTTATCTGGTAATTTTAGTTTTAGGAATTTATCCTAAAGTGATCATCATGGATGTGAGTAAAGAATTTGTTTCTAACATGTTAATTAGAATATTGTTTTTAGCCCCAGTGACATTTTTAACAGTAACTGTCCAGTTTCACGAAATTAGTTAGGTAAATATGCGACATCCTTACAAAGGATATCTTGCAGTCATTAGAATGATGATGAAGAATATACCCTGACCTAAAATGTTTTTCATGACATGTTCTTAAGTGGAAAAAATGTAGATACAAAAATGATGTAAAATGTACATCTGCTTTTATATAAAAAATCTAATTAGGAACAGGTATAGAAGTAAGAAATGCGAAAAAGCAAAATGGGTGTCTGGGGAGGCCTTACAAATAGCTGTGAAAAGAAAAGAATTGAAAAGCAAAGGAAAAAAGGAAAGATATAAGCATCTGAATGCAGAGTTCCAAAGAATAGCAAGGAGAGATAAGAAAGCCTTCCTCAGCGATCAATGCAAACAAATAGAGGAAAACAACAGAATGGGAAAGACTAGAGATCTCTTCAAGAAAATTAGAGATACCAAGGGAACATTTCATGCAAAGATGGACTTGATAAAGGACTGAAATGGTATGGACCTAACAGAAGCAGAAGATATTAAGAAGAGGTGGCAAGAATACACAGAAGAACCGTACAAAAGAGATCTTCATGACCCAGATAATCAAGATGGTGTGATCACGCACCTAGAGCCAGACATCCTGGAATGTGAAATCAAGTGGGCCTTAGAAAGCATCACTACAAACAAAGCTAGTGGAGGTGATGGAATTGCAGTTGAGCTGTTTCAAATCCTGAAAGATGATGCTGTGAAAGTGCTGCACGCAATATGCCAGCACATTTGGAAAACTCAGCAGTGGCCACAGGACTGGAAAAGGTCCCTTTTCATTCCAATCCCAAAGAAAGGCAATGCCAAAGAATGCTCAAACTACAACACAATGGCACTCATCTCACACGCTAGTAAAGTAATGCTCAAAATTCTCCAAGCCAGGCTTCAGCAATACGTGAACCGTGAACTCCCTGATGTTCAAGCTGGTTTTAGAAAAGGCAGAGGAACCAGAGATCAAATTGCCAAAATGCACTGGATCATGGAAAAAGCAAAAGAGTTCTAGGAAAACATCTATTTCTGCTTTATTGACTATGCCAAAGCCTTTGACTGTGTGGATCACAATAAACTGTGGACAATTCTGAAAGAGATGGGAATACCAGACCACCTGACCTGCCTCTTGAGAAACCTGTATGTAGGTCAGGAAGCAACAGTTAGAAGTGGACATGGAACAACAGACTGCTTCCAAATAGAAAAAGGAGTACGTCAAAGCTGCATATTGTCACCCTGCTTATTTAACTTATACGCAGAGTACATCATGAGAAACGCTGGACTGAAAGAAGCACAACCTGGAATCAAGATTGCCAGGAGAAATATCAATCACCTCAGATATGCAGATGACACCACCCTTATGGCAGAAAGTGAAGAGGAACTAAAAAGCCTCTGGATGAAAGTGAAAGTGGAGAGTGAAAATGTTGGCTTAAAGCTCAACATTCAGAAAACGAAGATCATGGCATCTGGCCCCATCACTTCATGGGATTTAGATGGGGAAACAGTGGAAACAGTGTCAGACTTCATTTTTGGGGGCTCCAGAATCACTGCAGATGGTGACTGCAGCCATGAAATTAAAAGATGTTTACTTCTTGGAAGGAAACTATGACCAACCTAGATAGCATATTCAAAAGCAGAGACATTACTTTGCCAGCAAAGGTCCATCTAGTCAAGGCTATGGTTTTCCCAGTGGTCATGTATGGATGTGAGAGTTGAGAAACCTGAGCACCGAAGAATTGATGTTTTTGAACTGTGGTGTTGGAGATGACTCTTGAGAGTCCCTTGGACTGCAAGGAGATCGAACCAGTCCATTCTGAAGGAGATCAGCCCTGGGATTTCTTTGGAAGGAATGATGCTAAAGCTGAAAGTCCAGTATTTTGGCCACCTCATGAGAAGAGTTGACTCATTGGAAAAGACTCTGATGCTGGGAGGGATTGGGGGCAGGAGGAAATGGGGACGACTGAGGATGAGATGGCTGGATGGCATCACTGAGTCGATGGACATGAGTCTGAGTGAACTCTGGGAGTTGGTGAAGGACAGGGAGGCCTGGCGTGCTGCGATTCATGGGGTCACAAAGAGTTGGACACGACTGAGCAACTAAATTGAACTGATAGAAGTAAATATCCCTAATTATCAAGGTGGTTATATCTGAATAATGAGATATTGACCTAGTTTTCATTTGCTTTTCTTACATAGGTATGCTTTTTTCAATTTTCTCTAATAAACATGTATTACTGTTTCATTAAAGAGAAGTAAGCAAATTTTCAAATAGAAAATGTAGCAGAATAGACAATTTCAGGACCCAGCTAAGCATTCATCTATCACGGGGTGCCTTCCCACATCTCTATGTTGTAATTATTATTTCCTTCTGTAAATTCTTCTGCTATAAGTGTTTAGACCTTCTTGCTGTACGTAAGACTCCTGCCCTAGGCTGAAGGCTCTCTGACGGCTGGATGTATGTCTTATCTAACCGAGAAAGCCTATAGCTCCCACAAGCAGTGCAAGGAACATGTATGCAAAATGACTGCTGCTGGTTAACCTGAATTAAATGACCTGTTTGAGTTTAAATTTAAATGAAGATTACCAGGGTATTGATGACATAGCAGTAGATATAGGCCTTGTTAACTTTGGAAATTGCCCATTGACGGTAAAACAAACAAACAAAACAAAACAAGCAGAAACCCTCTACACGGACGCATTTTTTAGTTTCTGCTGAAAGTGGCTCCATTTGAATGGATGCTCAGATGGACAGGTGAGACTGTGAAACACATGTGCCAGAAGGCACTTGAAAAGGCTCTCTCTACCTTGAACAGGGACACTGACATGGCACAGCAAAAATCAGATTTCCATAAGGGAAGTTTCACTATGGAGAAAATCCTGAGTCCTCCATCATTCCAACCCTTGGACAAGCCCTGAGTTTTTAATAAAGAGCCCAGTAATCTTGTACCTGCTCACTTTCCTGCTTTTTTGAGGGAATAAAAGCTGCAAGATGAGGCTTGGCAGTTTTGTGCTTCTGTAGGACTTGTTAAATTTCTCTCTCCCTCTTCTTCTACCTCTTGAAATCTTAAGCGTTGATGCTTTATGTTCCAGCTTGTAAATGAAGCCTGTTATTATCATTGAGATAGTGTTTTTATGGCATAAATAATGAGCTCAAACAGGGGAAGCAGCGTTGGGTGGAATTACTGCTTGAGCTGAGATGAAAATAATCAATATGTCCTCACTTACAAATCTCATCTGCATGTCAACTCCATCCTGCTGGCTGTCTCCCTACAGATTCATTTCACAGGAGGCCCAATAAAACATGTGGGTGGCATTGATCTGTTTTATTCATTGCCAGAGATAGAAATGCATCATTTGAAATTAATAGGAGGGCTTGTGTTTATAACCCAATCCAGAATGAGTAGCCTGCAATGCAGACCATTAAGAAAAGACTCATCTACCTGGAGGAAGAGAGGACTCCAGGGACCCATGTGTGAAATCCTCTGTGATGTCCTGCCTGTTTTCACGCACCGTGCTTCAGGGTTTTGCAACCTGAAAGCTGCCATAACTCATTAGAGCAATTCCTTAAATCAACTCAAGATGCTATGATCAATTTCCAGATATTTTCCTCCACATCTGCCTGTCCTTTTTCTCTTTAATCCTGTCCCAAAAGAGTACTAAGACTATATTATAGAAATGGAAAGGAACATTAGATCTCGTCTATTTCAATATTGTTCCTAATCATTGTGTATGTCCAACATACAATGGTCAAATGCTCTTATTGTTTCGTTTCAGATAAGGGAAATTCACTGTTTTATAATATAGCCACACACACTACACCTCCCCACCCCCCACCCCGGCAACATACACAAAAACATTTTTTAAAAGCTTTGTTTTTTAAAGAGTTTAAGTAAAATAATTCCATTGGTATTTCCAAGGAAGATAGTTTCCCGCCTCTCCCCGCCCCGACCCCCAGAGAGTAACCAACAGCATTCCCTGTATGATAGCATTTTAAGAAAACACAAAATAAAGAGGCAATCTTTAAAATAGCTTATAGTGGCAATATTGCTTACCTCTTTGATTTATCCTATGCTATTCTGTATGCTTTCTTTCAGTTCTAAGAACACATCATGCCCCGTCCTCCTAGGTGCCCCTAGCTACTTCTACAGATTATACATACTCATCCTCAGATCAAATGTTCTCTTTTCTGGAGAGATCTTACTGGGCCCCCCAGGCTGGACCACACCCCTATGTCAGACACCTTCATCTTATCAAGTAAATTCTGTTATAGCTCATAGCGTATTTCAATTAATTTTTTTTATTTTGAGATAATTGCAAATTCACATGCAGTTTTGAAAAGCAATACAGTGACAGCCTCTGTATACTTTTGCAAATTTTCCCCGAGAGTCACCTCTGGCAAAGCCACAGTGCAGGATCGCAGCCAGGACACTGACGTGCTCCACGAGTCTTATCTATATTTCCCCAGTTTTACCTTATGTGTGTGTGATCATGTGATAGTCACTCAGCTGTGTCCAGCTCTTGTGACCCCGGGGACTGTAGCCCACCAGGCTGCTCTGTACACGGGATTGATTTCCCAGGCAAGAATACTGGGAGTGCATTGCCATTTCCTTCTCCAGCGTGATTGTTTGGTTCTACGCAATTTTATTTCATCTGTGGGGTCATGTATCTACCACCACAGTCAAAACACTAAAGAGCCCATCACTATAAGAGTCTGGCATATTGACCACTTCTTTTTCCTCACATATAACCCCCAGCATCCCCAACCCCTATCAATCACTAATTTTATTTTCATTTCTATTATTTTGTCCTTTAAAAATTCTATCTAAATGGGATACATTATATAATCTGCGAGATTGGCTTATTTCACTCAGAACAAATTCCTTGAGATGAAGCCAAGTTTTTGTGTATATCAATTGTCTGTTTTTCTTTTTTTTTTAATTGCTGAGTAGTATTACATGGTATGGGCTTACCACAATTTGGTTACTATTTACCCTCATTGAACAACACCTGAAGGTTTCTTCTTTCCCTTGGTTTTTGGTGATAACAAACAAGGCCTCTATGTGAAAAAATATTTTCATTTATCTGAGGGAAAAAATAAAACTGCCCAAGAAAGTAGTTGCTGGGTTGCATTCCTATTGCATTTTATAATTATGTATTTGAGCCTATAAATTCACTTATAACTGTGTTAGTCACTTGGCTATGAACTCCACAAAAGAAAAATGCCAAATCTTTTTGCATTCTGGTATCTAGGACAAAGCCTGGCACTTAATCATTATTAATATGTACATAGATATATACAGTGTATATAGGTATATTTTCAATACTCTCCTAACTGGTATAAGGGATTGACTTTGAGTTCTTCTATTTCAGCCCCCTCTGGTGAAAGTTCCACCAGGTTTTGCAGGCTACACCTTCCTTTTCTAGGGTCTGTGAGTGTCCGGAAATTTGGCAGCTAAGAATTCATAAAAAGGAAGGCTTGTCTGAATGACTTCTATGGTTCTTTCCTTTCATATTGTTTATCTTCAACCCATGATCTTCTATGAAATGTCTGTTGTGTTCTCTTCACTCTGTAGAACTTAAAGAGAAAGGGAAATAATAAATAAAAAGAAATACCAGAGATCCAATTTTGATGATGGTCGCCTTTGATCTGCAAGTCAGTAGTGAATGACCTAAAATATCTGACAGTCGTAAAGACAAGGAAAGTATTTAAAACCAAAAAGTGTGTTTCTTCTTTTTTTTCTCTGTGTTTCTGACAAAACTAACATTCTTACAGAGAGACTTTCTAGAGAAGTTCACTTTTAGGGGAGACCTGAGTTTCTTTCATAATTTTGTATTACTTTGGTTGAGTAAATCCACATCCCAGATCCTCAGTTTCACAATAAAATAAATGTTGATAATAATCCCAAAGAAGGCCACATGAAGTAAGGTACATAAAGTTAATACTACAATCACAGCATTTTGGGAATATGTGTCCATTTTTGCCTATTAGACTGATACCACGTTCCTTCAGCACCTCAATTTAAATTTAGTTCAAAAGATGTGAACTGGACATCTACTGTGTTCAGGAACTAAGGATAATTACCTGTGTATGTGATTGGGGATGGGGTTTGGTACAAAGATAGAGACTCACTGTGAGACTGTCACCATAGGGAGAAATACTGGTAATAGTGCAATAATCGGTGGAGAGAGAAAGTGCAACAGGAAATCAGCGGAGGGACACTAATCCAACCTAAGAAGGATGAGGGAAGACTCTGGGCATATGTAAGGATTTTTGAAGATGACAATATTGAGTGGATCTTGAGGAAGGTAGAATTTGGACCTTTCAAGATGGAGGAAGGGAATTTAGGAAACGTGCCATTAGAAGATGAAAGGCATGAGAAGTGGAAATGAATTAACAATAAATGAATTTGAAAGAAAAATATGATGAGTGGTCAGGAGAAGGAAATGGCAACCCACTCCAGTATTCTTGCCTGGAGAATCCCAGGGACAAAGGAGCCTGGTGGGCTGCTGTCTCTGGGGTGGTGCAGAGTTGGACATGACTGAAGCGAGTTACCAGCAGCAGCAGCAAGAGTAGTTAGGCAAATGGAAAGGTAGGTTTGGGCCATGTTATGAATGGCCAATAAACATAGATGTAAAACTTTGACCCATTGGCAAGAGACCCATTGAAGGCTTTTGGGCAAGGACAGTCCGTGAGGAATTGTGCTCAGGACGATGATCACAGCAACAGAAGGGGTTGGAGAAAAAGAAACTTGAGGAAGATATACTGGAACTTACTCCTTTTCAGAAAAAGAGTGACAGTAAGCAAGATCAGAAGTCAGGGCACTAAAAAGAGGGTAGGCTTTTCATAGGAGGATACTTGATGAACTGAGACAGGAACACTCCAGGCAGTGTCTAATAGGTGAATTAGGTGGTGCACATGAAGTCCACAGACAGATCTAGCTCATCTTGAAGGTCCATTCTTCTGCTTGATGCATAACCTTAGCAGGCACTCTGTGCATTAGTGTCCCCATCTATAGAAAGTGATCAATCACACAGAATCCTGAGTTCAGTTCAGTCGCTCAGTCGTGTCTGACTCTTTGCGACCCCATGAACCACAGCACGCCAGGTTTCCCTGTCCATCACCAACTCCCGGAGTTCACTCAGACTCACGTCCATCGAGTCAGTGATGCCATCCAGCCATCTCATCCTCTGTCTTTCCCTTCTCCTCCTTCTCCCAACCCCTCCCAGCATCAGAGTCTTTTCCAATGAGTCAACTCTTCACATGAGGTGGCCAAAGTACTGGAGTTTCAGCTTCAGCATCATTCCTTCCAAAGAAATCCCAGGGTTGATCTCCTTCAGAATGGACTGGATGGATCTCCTTGCAGTCCAAGGGACTCTCAAGAGTCTTCTCCAACACCACAGTTCAAACGCATCAGTTCTTTGGCGCTCAGCCTTCTTCACAGTCCAACTCTCACATCCATACATGACCACAGGAAAAACCATAGCCTTGACTAGACGGACCTTAGTCGGCAAAGTAATGTCTCTGCTTTTGAATATGTTATCTAGGTTGGTCATAATTTTTCTTCCAGGAAGTAAGCATCTTTTAAATTCATGGCTGCAATCACCATCTGCAGTGATTTTGGAGCCCCCAAAAATAAAGTCTGTCACTGTTTGCACTGTTTCCCCATCTATTTCCCATGAAGTGATGGGGCCGGATTCCATGATCTTCGTTTTCTGAATGTTGAGCTTCAAGCCAACTTTTTCAGTCTCCTCTTTCACTTTCATCAAGAGGCTTTTTAGTTCCTCTTCACTTTCTGCCATAAGAGTGGTGGCATCTGCATATCTGAGGTTATTGATATTTCTCCTGGCAATCTTGATCCCAACTTGTGCTTCTTCCAGCCCAGCGTTTCTCATGATGTACTTTGCATATAAGTTAAATAAACAGGGTGACAATATACAGCCCTAACATACTCCCTTTCCCATTTGGAACCAGTCTGTTGTTCCATGTCCACTTCTAACGGTTGCTTCCTGACCTGCATACAGATTTCTCAAGAGGCAGGTCAGGTGGTCTGGTATTCCCATCTCTTTCAGAATTTTCCACAGTTTATTGTGATCCACACAGTCAAAGGCTTTGGCATAGTCAATAAAGCAGAAATAGATGTTTTTCTGGAACTCTCTTGCTTTTTCCATGATCCAGTGCATTTTGGCAATTTGATCTCTGGTTCCTTTGCCCTTCTAAAACCAGCTTGAACATCAGGGAGTTCACGGTTCACGTATTGCTGAAGCCTGGCTTGGAGAATTTTGAGCATTACTTTACTAGCGTGTGAGATGAGTGCCATTGTGTGGTAGTTTGAGCATTCTTTGGTGTTGCCTTTCTTCTGGATTGGAATGAAAAGGGACCTTTTCCAGTCCTGTGGCCACTGCTGAGTTTTCCAAATGTGCTGGCATATTGAGTGCAGCACTTTCATAGCATCATCTTTCAGGATTTGAAAGAGCTCAACTGCAATTCCATCACCTCCACTAGCTTTGTTCATAGTGATGCTTTCCAAGGCCCACTTGATTTCACATTCCAGGATGTCTGGCTCTAGGTGAGTGTCACACCATCATGATTATCTTGGTCGTGAAGATTTTTTTGTACAGTTCTTCTGTGTATTCTTACCACCTCTTCTTAATATCTTCTGCTTCTGTTAAGTCCAGATCATTTCTGTCCTTTATTGAGCCTATCTTTGCATGAAATGTTCCCTTGGTATCTCTAATTTTCTTGAAGAGATCTCTAGTCTTTCCCATTCTGTTGTTTTCCTCTATTTTTTTACATTGATCGCTGAGGAAGGCTTTCTTATGTCTTCTTGCTATTCTTTGGAACTCTGCATTCA